>NC_090440.1:1962925300-1967920431 GCF_031143425.1 Pleurodeles waltl
ACCTCACTTGTGTGGGTAGGCCTAGCGCACGCGACGGGAAACGCCCCAAAGCGCAACGTGGACACAGCCAAATTTTTGAAGGAAAACAGAGGTGTTTTTTGCAAAGTGCCTACCTGTAGATTTTGGCCTGTAGCTCAGCTGCCACCTAGGGAAACCTACCAAACCTGTGCATTTCTGAAAACTAAAGACCTAGGGGAATCCAAATGGGGTGACTTGTGTGGCTCGGACCAGGTTCTGTTACCCAGAATCCTTTGCAAACCTCAACATTTGGCTAAAAAAACACATGTTCCTCACATTTCCGTGGCAGAAAGGTCTGGAATCTGAGAGGAGCCACAAATTTCCTTCCACCCAGCGTTCCCCCACGTCTCCCGATAAAAATGATACCTCACTTGTGTGGGTAGGCCTAGCGCCCGCGACAGGAAACGCCCCAAAGCTCAACGTGGACACAGCCAAATTTTTAAAGGAAAACAGAGGTGTTTTTTGCAAAGTGCCTACCTGTAGAGTTTGGCCTGTAGCTCAGCCGCCACCTAGGGAAACCTACCAAACCTGTGCATTTCTGAAAACTAGAGACCTAGGGGAATCCAAGATGGGGTGACTTGTGTGGCTCGGACCAGGTTCTGTTACCCAGAATCCTTTGCAAACCTCAAAATTTGGCTAAAAAAACACATGTTCCTCACATTTCTGTGGCAGAAAGTTCTGGAATCTGAGAGGAGCCACAAATTTCCTTCCACAAAGCGTTCCCCCACGTCTCCCGATAAAAATGATACCTCACTTGTGTGGGTAGGCCTAGCGCCCGCGACAGGAAATGCCCCAAAGCGCAACATGGACACAGCCAAATGTTTGAAGGAAAACAGAGGTGTTTTTTGCAAAGTGCCTACCTGTAGATTTTGGCCTGTAGCTCAGCCGCCACCTAGGGAAACTTACCAAACCTGTGCATTTCTGAAAACTAGAGACCTAGGGGAATCCAAGATGGGGTGACTTGTGTGGCTCGGACCAGGTTCTGTTACCCAGAATCCTTCGCAATCCTCAAAATTTGGCTAAAAAAAACAAATGTTCCTCACATTTCTGTGGCAGAAAGTTCTGGAATCTGAGAGGAGCCACAAATTTCCTTCCACCCAGCGTTCCCCCATGTCTCCCGATAAAAATGATACCTCACTTGTGTGGGTAGGCCTAGCGCCCGCGTCAGGAAACGCCCCAAAGCGCAACGTAGACACGGCCACATTTTTGAAGGAAAACAGAGGTGTTTTTTGCAAAGTGCCTACCTGTAGATTTTGGCCTGTAGCTCAGCCGCCCACTGGGGAAACCTACCAAACCTGTGCATTTCTGAAAACTAGAGACCTAAGGGAATCCAAGATGGGGTGACTTGTGTGGCTCGGACCAGGTTCTGTTACCCAGAATCCTTTGCAAACCTCAACATTTGGCTAAAAAAACACATGTTCCTCACATTTCCGTGGCAGAAAGGTCTGGAATCTGAGAGGAGCCACAAATTTCCTTCCACCCAGCGTTCCCCCACGTCTCCCGATAAAAATGATACCTCACTTGTGTGGGTAGGCCTAGAGCCCGCGACAGGAAACGCCCCAAAGCGCAATGTGAACACAGCCACATTTTTGAAGGAAAACAGAGGTGTTTTTTGCAAAGTGCCTACCTGTAGATTTTGGCCTGTAACTCAGCCGCCACCTAGGGAAACCTACCAAACCTGTGCATTTCTGAAAACTAGAGACCTAGGGGAATCCAAGATGGGGTGACTTGTGTGGCTCGGACCAGGTTCTGTTACCCAGAATCCTTTGCAAACCTCAAAATTTTGATAAAAAAACACATTTTCCTCACATTTCTGTGGCAGAAAGTTCTGGAATCTAAGAGGAGCCACAAATTTCCTTCCACCCAGCGTTCCCCCACGTCTCCCGATAAAAATGATACCTCACTTGTGTGGGTAGGCCTAGCGCCCGCGTCAGGAAACGCCCCAAAGCGCAATGTGGACACGGCCAAATTTTTGAAGGAAAACAGAGGTGTTTTTTGCAAAGTGCCTACCTGTAGATTTTGGCCTGTAGCTCAGCCGCCACCTGGGGAAACCTACCAAACCTGTGCATTTCTGAAAACTAGAGACCTAAGGGAATCCAAGATGGGGTGACTTGTGTGGCTCGGACCAGGTTCTTTTACCCAGAATCCTTTGCAAACCTCAACATTTGGCTAAAAAAACACATGTTCCTCACATTTCCGTGGCAGAAAGGTCTGGAATCTGAGAGGAGCCACAAATTTCCTTCCACCCAGCATTCCCCCACGTCTCCCGATAAAAATGATACGTCACTTGTGTGGGTAGGCCTAGCGCCCGCGACAGGAAACGCCCCAAAGCGCAACGTGGACACAGCCAAATTTTTGAAGGAAAACAGAGGTGTTTTTTGCAAAGTGCCTACCTATAGATTTTGGCCTGTAGCTCAGCCGCCACCTAGGGAAACCTACCAAACCTGTGCATTTCTGAAACTAGAGACCTAGGGGAATCCAAGATGGGGTGACTTGTGTGGCTCAGACCAGGTTCTGTTACCCAGAATCCTTTGCAAACCTCAACATTTGGCTAAAAAAACACATGTTCCTCACATTTCTGTGGCAGAAAGTTCTGGAATCTGAGAGGAGCCACAAATTTCCTTCCACCCAGCGTTCCCCCACGTCTCCCGATAAAAATGATACCTCACTTGTGTGGGTAGGCCTAGCGCCCGCGTCAGGAAACGCCCCAAAGCGCAATGTGGACACGGCCAAATTTTTGAAGGAAAACAGAGGTGTTTTTTGCAAAGTGCCTACCTGTAGATTTTGGCCTGTAGCTCAGCCGCCACCTGGGGAAACCTACCAAACCTGTGCATTTCTGAAAACTAGAGACCTAAGGGAATCCAAGATGGGGTGACTTGTGTGGCTCGGACCAGGTTCTGTTACCCAGAATCCTTTGCAAACCTCAACATTTGGCTAAAAAAACACATGTTCCTCACATTTCCGTGGCAGAAAGGTCTGGAATCTGAGAGGAGCCACAAATTTCCTTCCACCCAGCATTCCCCCACGTCTCCCGATAAAAATGATACCTCACTTGTGTGGGTAGGCCTAACGCCCGTGACAGGAGACGCCCCAAAGCGCAACGTGGACACAGCCAAATTTTTGAAGGAAAACAGAGGTGTTTTTTGCAAAGTGCCTACCTGTAGATTTTGGCCTGTAGCTCAGCCGCCACCTAGGGAAACCTACCAAACCTGTGCATTTCTGAAAACTAGAGACCTAGGGGAATCCAAGATGGTGTGACTTGTGTGGCTCGGACCAGGTTCTGTTACCCAGAATCCTTTGCAAACCTCAACATTTGGCTAAAAAAACACATGTTCCTCACATTTCTGTGGCAGAAAGTTCTGGAATCTGAGAGGAGCCACAAATTTCCTTCCACCCAGCGTTCCCCCACGTCTCCCGATAAAAATGATACCTCACTTGTGTGGGTAGGCCTAGCGCCCGCGACAGGAAACGCCCCAAAGCGCAACGTGGACACAGCCAAATTTTTGAAGGAAAACAGAGGTGTTTTTTGCAAAGTGCCTACCTGTAGATTTTGTCCTGTAGCTCAGCCGCCACCTAGGGAAACCTACCAAACCTGTGCATTTCTGAAAACTAGAGACCTAGGGGAATCCAAGATGGGGTGACTTGTGTGGCTCGGACCAGGTTCTGTTACCCAGAATCCTTTGCAAACCTCAAAATTTGGATAAAAAAACACATGTTCCTCACATTTCTGTGGCAGAAAGTTCTGGAATCTGAGAGGAGCCACAAATTTCCTTCCACCCAGCGTTCCCCCACGTCTCCCGATAAAAATGATACCTCACTTGTGTGGGTAGGCCTAGCGCCCGCGTCAGGAAACGCCCCAAAGCGCAATGTGGACACGGCCAAATTTTTGAAGGAAAACAGAGGTGTTTTTTGCAAAGTGCCTACCTGTAGAGTTTGGCCTGTAGCTCAGCCGCCACCTAGGGAAACCTACCAAACCTGTGCATTTCTGAAAACTAGAGACCTAGGGGAATCCAAGATGGGGTGACTTGTGTGGCTCGGACCAGGTTCTGTTACCCAGAATCCTTTGCAAACCTCAAAATTTGGCTAAAAAAACACATGTTCCTCACATTTCTGTGGCAGAAAGTTCTGGAATCTGAGAGGAGCCACAAATTTCCTTCCACCCAGCGTTCCCCCACGTCTCCCAATAAAAATTATACCTCACTTGTGTGGGTAGGCCTAGCGCCCGCGAGAGGAATCGCCCCAAAGCGCAACGTGGACACAGCCAAATTTTTGAAGGAAAACAGAGGTGTTTTTTGCAAAGTGCCTACCTGTAGATTTTGGCCTGTAGCTCAGCCGCCACCTAGAGAAACCTACCAAACCTGAGCATTTCTGAAAACTAGAGACCTAGGGGAATCCAAGATGGGGTGACTTGTGTGGCTCGGACCAGGTTCTGTTTACCAGAATCCTTTGCAAACCTCAAAATTTGGCTAAAAAACCACATGTTCCACATTTCTGTGGCAGAAAGTTCTGGATTCTGAGAGGAGCCACAAATTTCCTTCCACCCAGCGTTCCCCCACGTCTCCCGATAAAAATGATACCTCACTTGTGTGGGTAGGCCTAGCGCCCGCGTCAGGAAACGCCCCAAAGCGCAACCTGGAAACAGCCACATTTTTGAAGGAAAACAGAGGTGTTTTTTGCAAAGTGCCTACCTGTAGAGTTTGGCCTGTAGCTCAGCCGCCACCTAGGGAAACCTACCAAACCTGTGCATTTCTGAAAACTAGAGACCTAGGGGAATCCAAGATGGGGTGACTTGTGTGGCTCGGACCAGGTTCTGTTACCCAGAATCCTTTGCAAACCTCAACATTTGGCTAATAAAACACATGTTCCTCACATTTCTGTGGCAGAAAGTTCTGGAATCTGAGAGGAGCCACAAATTTCCTTCCACCAAGCGTTCCCCCACGTGTCCCGATAAAAATGATACCTCACTTGTGTGGGTAGGCCTAGCGCCCGCGACAGGAAACGCCCCAAAGCGCAACGTGGACACAGCCAAATGTTTGAAGGAAAACAGAGGTGCTTTTTGCAAAGTGACTACCTGTAGATTTTGGCCTGTAGCTCAGCCGCCACCTAGGGAAACCTACCAAACCTGTGCATTTCTGAAAACTAGAGACCTAGGGGAATCCAAGATGGTGTGACTTGTGTGGCTTGGACCAGGTTCTGTTACCCAGAATCCTTTGCAAACCTCAACATTTGGCTAAAAAAAACACATGTTCCTCACATTTCTGTGGCAGAAAGTTCTGGAATCTGAGAGGAGCCACAAATTTCCTTCCACCCAGCGTTCCCCCACGTCTCCCGATAAAAATGATACCTCACTTGTGTGGGTAGGCCTAGCGCCCCGCGTCAGGAAACGCCCCAAAGCGCAATGTGGACACGGCCAAATTTTTGAAGGAAAACAGAGGTGTTTTTTGCAAAATGCCTACCTGTAGATTTTGGCCTGTAGCTCAGCCGCCACCTGGGGAAACCTACCAAACCTGTGCATTTCTGAAATCTAGAGACCTAGGGGAATCCAAGATGGGGTGACTTGTGTGGCTCGGACCAGGTTCTGTTACCCAGAATCCTTTGCAAACCTCAACATTTGGCTAAAAAAACACATGTTCCTCACATTTCCGTGGCAGAAAGGTCTGGAATCTGAGAGGAGCCACAAATTTCCTTCCACCCAGCGTTCCCCCACGTCTCCCGATAAAAATGATACCTCACTTGTGTGGGTAGGCCTAGCGCCCGCGACAGGAAACGCCCCAAAGCGCAACGTGGACACAGCCAAATTTTTGAAGGAAAACAGAGGTGTTTTTTGCAAAGTGCCTACCTGTAGAGTTTGGCCTGTAGCTCAGCCGCCACCTAGGGAAACCTACCAAACCTGTGCATTTCTGAAAACTAGAGACCTAGGGGAATCCAAGATGGGGTGACTTGTGTGGCTCGGACCAGGTTCTGTTACCCAGAATCCTTTGCAAACCTCAAAATTTGGCTAAAAAAAACACATGTTCCTCACATTTCTGTGGCAGAAAGTTCTGGAATCTGAGAGGAGCCACAAATTTCCTTCCACCCAGCGTTCCCCCACGTCTCCCAATAAAAATTATACCTCACTTGTGTGGGTAGGCCTAGCGCCCGCGAGAGGAATCGCCCCAAAGCGCAACGTGGACACAGCCAAATTTTTGAAGGAAAACAGAGGTGTTTTTTGCAAAGTGCCTACCTGTAGATTTTGGCCTGTAGCTCAGCCGCCACCTAGGGAAACCTACCAAACCTGAGCATTTCTGAAAACTAGAGACCTAGGGGAATCCAAGATGGGGTGACTTGTGTGGCTCGGACCAGGTTCTGTTTACCAGAATCCTTTGCAAACCTCAAAATTTGGCTAAAAAAACCACATGTTCCTCACATTTCTGTGGCAGAAAGTTCTGGATTCTGAGAGGAGCCACAAATTTCCTTCCACCCAGCGTTCCCCCACGTCTCCCGATAAAAATGATACCTCACTTGTGTGGGTAGGCCGAGCGCCCGCGACAGCAAACACCCCAAAGCGCAACGTGGACACAGGCAAATTTTTGAAGGAAAACAGAGGTGTTTTTTGCAAAGTGCCTACCTGTAGATTTTGGCCTGTAGCTCAGCCGCCACCTAGGGAAACCTACCAAACCTGTGCATTTCTGAAAACTAGAGACCTAGGGGAATCCAAGATGGGGTGACTTGTGTGGCTCGGACCAGGTTCTGTTACCCAGAATCCTTTGCAAACCTCAAAATTTGGATAAAAAAACACATGTTCCTCACATTTCTGTGGCAGAAAGTTCTGGAATCTGAGAGGAGCCACAAATTTCCTTCCACCCAGCGTTCCCCCACGTCTCCCGATAAAAATGATACCTCACTTGTGTGGGTAGGCCTAGCGCCCGCGTCAGGAAACGCCCCAAAGCGCAACCTGGAAACAGCCACATTTTTGAAGGAAAACAGAGGTGTTTTTTGCAAAGTGCCTACCTGTAGAGTTTGGCCTGTAGCTCAGCCGCCACCTAGGGAAACCTACCAAACCTGTGCATTTCTGAAAACTAGAGACCTAGGGGAATCCAAGATGGGGTGACTTGTGTGGCTCGGACCAGGTTCTGTTACCCAGAATCCTTTGCAAACCTCAACATTTGGCTAATAAAACACATGTTCCTCACATTTCTGTGGCAGAAAGTTCTGGAATCTGAGAGGAGCCACAAATTTCCTTCCACCAAGCGTTCCTCCACGTGTCCCGATAAAAATGATACCTCACTTGTGTGGGTAGGCCTAGCGCCCGCGACAGGAAACGCCCCAAAGCGCAACGTGGACACAGCCAAATTTTTGAAGGAAAACAGGTGTTTTTTGCAAAGTGCCTACCTGTAGCTTTTGGCCTGTAGCTCAGCCGCCACCTAGGGAAACCTACCAAACCTGTGCATTTCTGAAAACTAGAGACCTAGGGGAATCCAAGATGGGGTGACTTGTGTGGCTCGGAGCAGGTTCTGTTACCCAGAATCCTTTGCAAACCTCAAAATTTGGCTAAAAAAACACATGTTCCTCACATTTCTGTGGCAGAAAGTTCTGGAATCTGAGAGGAGCCACGAATTTCCTTCCACCCAGCGTTCCCCCACGTCTCCCGATAAAAATGATACCTCACTTGTGTGGGTAGGCCTAGCGCACGCGACGGGAAACGCCCCAAAGCGCAACGTGGACACAGCCAAATTTTTGAAGGAAAACAGAGGTGTTTTTTGCAAAGTGCCTACCTGTAGATTTTGGCCTGTAGCTCAGCTGCCACCTAGGGAAACCTACCAAACCTGTGCATTTCTGAAAACTAAAGACCTAGGGGAATCCAAATGGGGTGACTTGTGTGGCTCGGACCAGGTTCTGTTACCCAGAATCCTTTGCAAACCTCAACATTTGGCTAAAAAAACACATGTTCCTCACATTTCCGTGGCAGAAAGGTCTGGAATCTGAGAGGAGCCACAAATTTCCTTCCACCCAGCGTTCCCCCACGTCTCCCGATAAAAATGATACCTCACTTGTGTGGGTAGGCCTAGCGCCCGCGACAGGAAACGCCCCAAAGCTCAACGTGGACACAGCCAAATTTTTAAAGGAAAACAGAGGTGTTTTTTGCAAAGTGCCTACCTGTAGAGTTTGGCCTGTAGCTCAGCCGCCACCTAGGGAAACCTACCAAACCTGTGCATTTCTGAAAACTAGAGACCTAGGGGAATCCAAGATGGGGTGACTTGTGTGGCTCGGACCAGGTTCTGTTACCCAGAATCCTTTGCAAACCTCAAAATTTGGCTAAAAAAACACATGTTCCTCACATTTCTGTGGCAGAAAGTTCTGGAATCAGAGAGGAGCCACAAATTTCCTTCCACAAAGCGTTCCCCCACGTCTCCCGATAAAAATGATACCTCACTTGTGTGGGTAGGCCTAGCGCCCGCGACAGGAAATGCCCCAAAGCGCAACATGGACACAGCCAAATGTTTGAAGGAAAACAGAGGTGTTTTTTGCAAAGTGCCTACCTGTAGATTTTGGCCTGTAGCTCAGCCGCCACCTAGGGAAACTTACCAAACCTGTGCATTTCTGAAAACTAGAGACCTAGGGGAATCCAAGATGGGGTGACTTGTGTGGCTCGGACCAGGTTCTGTTACCCAGAATCCTTCGCAATCCTCAAAATTTGGCTAAAAAAACAAATGTTCCTCACATTTCTGTGGCAGAAAGTTCTGGAATCTGAGAGGAGCCACAAATTTCCTTCCACCCAGCGTTCCCCCACGTCTCCCGATAAAAATGATACCTCACTTGTGTGGGTAGGCCTAGCGCCCGCGTCAGGAAACGACCCAAAGCGCAACGTGGACACGGCCACATTTTTGAAGGAAAACAGAGGTGTTTTTTGCAAAGTGCCTACCTGTAGATTTTGGCCTGTAGCTCAGCCGCCCACTGGGGAAACCTACCAAACCTGTGCATTTCTGAAAACTAGAGACCTAAGGGAATCCAAGATGGGGTGACTTGTGTGGCTCGGACCAGGTTCTGTTACCCAGAATCCTTTGCAAACCTCAACATTTGGCTAAAAAAACACATGTTCCTCACATTTCCGTGGCAGAAAGGTCTGGAATCTGAGAGGAGCCACAAATTTCCTTCCACCCAGCGTTCCCCCACGTCTCCCGATAAAAATTATACCTCACTTGTGTGGGTAGGCCTAGCGCCCGCGACAGGAAACGCCCCAAAGCGCAACGTGAATACAGCCACATTTTTGAAGGAAAACAGAGGTGTTTTTTGCAAAGTGCCTACCTGTAGATTTTGGCCTGTAACTCAGCCGCCACCTAGGGAAACCTACCAAACCTGTGCATTTCTGAAAACTAGAGACCTAGGGGAATCCAAGATGGGGTGACTTGTGTGGCTCGGACCAGGTTCTGTTACCCAGAATCCTTTGCAAACCTCAAAATTTTGATAAAAAAACACATTTTCCTCACATTTCTGTGGCAGAAAGTTCTGGAATCTAAGAGGAGCCACAAATTTCCTTCCACCCAGCGTTCCCCCACGTCTCCCGATAAAAATGATACCTCACTTGTGTGGGTAGGCCTAGCGCCCGCGTCAGGAAACGCCCCAAAGCGCAATGTGGACACGGCCAAATTTTTGAAGGAAAACAGAGGTGTTTTTTGCAAAGTGCCTACCTGTAGATTTTGGCCTGTAGCTCAGCCGCCACCTGGGGAAACCTACCAAACCTGTGCATTTCTGAAAACTAGAGACCTAAGGGAATCCAAGATGGGGTGACTTGTGTGGCTCGGACCAGGTTCTGTTACCCATAATCCTTTGCAAACCTCAACATTTGGCTAAAAAAACACATGTTCCTCACATTTCCGTGGCAGAAAGGTCTGGAATCTGAGAGGAGCCACAAATTTCCTTCCACCCAGCATTCCCCCACGTCTCCCGATAAAAATGATACGTCACTTGTGTGGGTAGGCCTAGCGCCCGCGACAGGAAACGCCCCAAAGCACAACGTGGACACAGCCAAATTTTTGAAGGAAAACAGAGGTGTTTTTTGCAAAGTGCCTACCTATAGATTTTGGCCTGTAGCTCAGCCGCCACCTAGGGAAACCTACCAAACCTGTGCATTTCTGAAACTAGAGACCTAGGGGAATCCAAGATGGGGTGACTTGTGTGGCTCGGACCAGGTTCTGTTACCCAGAATCCTTTGCAAACCTCAACATTTGGCTAAAAAAACACATGTTCCTCACATTTCTGTGGCAGAAAGTTCTGGAATCTGAGAGGAGCCACAAATTTCCTTCCACCCAGCGTTCCCCCACGTCTCCCGATAAAAATGATACCTCACTTGTGTGGGTAGGCCTAGCGCCCGCGTCAGGAAACGCCCCAAAGCGCAATGTGGACACGGCCAAATTTTTGAAGGAAAACAGAGGTGTTTTTTGCAAAGTGCCTACCTGTAGATTTTGGCCTGTAGTTCAGCCGCCACCTGGGGAAACCTACCAAACCTGTGCATTTCTGAAAACTAGAGACCTAAGGGAATCCAAGATGGGGTGACTTGTGTGGCTCGGACCAGGATCTGTTACCCAGAATCCTTTGCAAACCTCAACATTTGGCTAAAAAAACACATGTTCCTCACATTTCCGTGGCAGAAAGGTCTGGAATCTGAGAGGAGCCACAAATTTCCTTCCACCCAGCATTCCCCCACGTCTCCCGATAAAAATGATACCTCACTTGTGTGGGTAGGCCTAACGCCCGTGACAGGAAACGCCCCAAAGCGCAACGTGGACACAGCCAAATTTTTGAAGGAAAACAGAGGTGTTTTTTGCAAAGTGCCTACCTGTAGATTTTGTCCTGTAGCTCAGCCGCCACCTAGGGAAACCTACCAAACCTGTGCATTTCTGAAAACTAGAGACCTAGGGGAATCCAAGATGGGGTGACTTGTGTGGCTCGGACCAGGTTCTGTTACCCAGAATCCTTTGCAAACCTCAAAATTTGGATAAAAAAACACATGTTCCTCACATTTCTGTGGCAGAAAGTTCTGGAATCTGAGAGGAGCCACAAATTTCCTTCCACCCAGCGTTCCCCCACGTCTCCCGATAAAAATGATACCTCACTTGTGTGGGTAGGCCTAGCGCCCGCGTCAGGAAACGCCCCAAAGCGCAATGTGGACACGGCCAAATTTTTGAAGGAAAACAGAGGTGTTTTTTGCAAAATGCCTACCTGTAGATTTTGGCCTGTAGCTCAGCCGCCACCTGGGGAAACCTACCAAACCTGTGCATTTCTGAAATCTAGAGACCTAGGGGAATCCAAGATGGGGTGACTTGTGTGGCTCGGACCAGGTTCTGTTACCCAGATTCCTTTGCAAACCTCAACATTTGGCTAAAAAAACACATGTTCCTCACATTTCCGTGGCAGAAAGGTCTGGAATCTGAGAGGAGCCACAAATTTCCTTCCACCCAGCGTTCCTCCACGTCTCCCGATAAAAATGATACCTCACTTGTGTGGGTAGGCCTAGCGCCCGCGACAGGAAACGCCCCAAAGCGCAACGTGGACACAGCCAAATTTTTGAAGGAAAACAGAGGTGTTTTTTGCAAAGTGCCTACCTGTAGAGTTTGGCCTGTAGCTCAGCCGCCACCTAGGGAAAATTACCAAACCTGTGCATTTCTGAAAACTAGAGACCTAGGGGAATCCAAGATGGGGTGACTTGTGTGGCTCGGACCAGGTTCTGTTACCCAGAATCCTTTGCAAACCTCAAAATTTGGCTAAAAAAACACATGTTCCTCACATTTCTGTGGCAGAAAGTTCTGGAATCTGAGAGGAGCCACAAATTTCCTTCCACCCAGCGTTCCCCCACGTCTCCCAATAAAAATTATACCTCACTTGTGTGGGTAGGCCTAGCGCCCGCGAGAGAAATCGCCCCAAAGCGCAACGTGGACACAGCCAAATTTTTGAAGGAAAACAGAGGTGTTTTTTGCAAAGTGCCTACCTGTAGATTTTGGCCTGTAGCTCAGCCGCCACCTAGGGAAACCTACCAAACCTGAGCATTTCTGAAAACTAGAGACCTAGGGGAATCCAAGATGGGGTGACTTGTGTGGCTCGGACCAGGTTCTGTTTACCAGAATCCTTTGCAAACCTCAAAATTTGGCTAAAAAACCACATGTTCCTCACATTTCTGTGGCAGAAAGTTCTGGATTCTGAGAGGAGCCACAAATTTCCTTCCACCCAGCGTTCCCCCACGTCTCCCGATAAAAATGATACCTCACTTGTGTGGGTAGGCCGAGCGCCCGCGACAGCAAACACCCCAAAGCGCAACGTGGACACAGGCAAATTTTTGAAGGAAAACAGAGGTGTTTTTTGCAAAGTGCCTACCTGTAGATTTTGGCCTGTAGCTCAGCCGCCACCTAGGGAAACCTACCAAACCTGTGCATTTCTGAAAACTAGAGACCTAGGGGAATCCAAGATGGGGTGACTTGTGTGGCTCGGACCAGGTTCTGTTACCCAGAATCCTTTGCAAACCTCAAAATTTGGATAAAAAAACACATGTTCCTCACATTTCTGTGGCAGAAAGTTCTGGAATCTGAGAGGAGCCACAAATTTCCTTCCACCCAGCGTTCCCCCACGTCTCCCGATAAAAATGATACCTCACTTGTGTGGGTAGGCCTAGCGCCCGCGTCAGGAAACGCCCCAAAGCGCAACCTGGAAACAGCCAAATTTTTGAAGGAAAACAGAGGTGTTTTTTGCAAAGTGCCTACCTGTAGAGTTTGGCCTGTAGCTCAGCCGCCACCTAGGGAAACCTACCAAACCTGTGCATTTCTGAAAACTAGAGACCTAGGGGAATCCAAGATGGGGTGACTTGTGTGGCTCGGACCAGGTTCTGTTACCCAGAATCCTTTGCAAACCTCAACATTTGGCTAATAAAACACATGTTCCTCACATTTCTGTGGCAGAAAGTTCTGGAATCTGAGAGGAGCCACAAATTTCCTTCCACCAAGCGTTCCCCCACGTGTCCCGATAAAAATGATACCTCACTTGTGTGGGTAGGCCTAGCGCCCGCGACAGGAAACGCCCCAAAGCGCAACGTGGACACAGCCAAATGTTTGAAGGAAAACAGAGGTGCATTTTGCAAAGTGACTACCTGTAGATTTTGGCCTGTAGCTCAGCCGCCACCTAGGGAAACCTACCAAACCTGTGCATTTCTGAAAACTAGAGACCTAGGGGAATCCAAGATGGGGTGACTTGTGTGGCTCGGACCAGGTTCTGTTACCCAGAATCCTTTGCAAACCTCAAAATTTGGCTAAAAAAACACATGTTCCTCACATTTCTGTGGCAGAAAGTTCTGGAATCTGAGAGGAGCCACAAATTTCCTTCCACCCAGCGTTCCCCCACGTCTCCCGATAAAAATTATACCTCACTTGTGTGGGTAGGCCTAGCGCCCGCGAGAGGAATCGCCCCAAAGCGCAACGTGGACACAGCCAAATTTTTGAAGGAAAACAGAGGTGTTTTTTGCAAAGTGCCTACCTGTAGATTTTGGCCTGTAGCTCAGCCGCCACCTAGGGAAACCTACCAAACCTGAGCATTTCTGAAAACTAGAGACCTAGGGGAATCCAAGATGGGGTGACTTGTGTGGCTCGGACTAGGTTCTGTTTACCAGAATCCTTTGCAAACCTCAAAATTTGGCTAAAAAAACACATGTTCCTCACATTTCTGTGGCAGAAAGTTCTGGATTCTGAGAGGAGCCACAAATTTCCTTCCACCCAGCGTTCCCCCACGTCTCCCGATAAAAATGATACCTCACTTGTGTGGGTAGGCCTAGCGCCCGCGACAGCAAACACCCCAAAGCGCAACGTGGACACAGGCAAATTTTTGAAGGAAAACAGAGGTGTTTTTTGCAAAGTGCCTACCTGTAGAGTTTGGCCTGTAGCTCAGCCGCCACCTAGGGAAACCTACCAAACCTGTGCATTTCTGAAAACTAGAGACCTAGGGGAATCCAAGATGGGGTGACTTGTGTGGCTCGGACCAGGTTCTGTTACCCAGAATCCTTTGCAAACCTCAACATTTGGCTAAAAAAACACATGTTCCTCACATTTCTGTGGCAGAAAGTTCTGGAATCTGAGAGGAGCCACGAATTTCCTTCCACCCAGCTTTCCCCCACGTCTCCCGATAAAAATGATACCTCACTTGTGTGGGTAGGCCTAGCGCACGCGACGGGAAACGCCCCAAAGCGCAACGTGGACACAGCCAAATTTTTGAAGGAAAACAGAGGTGTTTTTTGCAAAGTGCCTACCTGTAGAGTTTGGCCTGTAGATCAGCCGCCACCTAGGGAAACCTACCAAACCTGTGCATTTCTGAAAACTAGAGACCTAGGGGAATCCAAGATGGGGTGACTTGTGTGGCTCGGACCAGGTTCTGTTACCCAGAATCCTTTGCAAACCTCAAAATTTGGCTAAAAAAACACATGTTCCTCACATTTCTGTGGCAGAAAGTTCTGGAATCTGAGAGGAGCCACAAATTTCCTTCCACCCAGCCTTCCCCCACGTCTCCCAATAAAAATGATACCTCACTTGTGTGGGTAGGCCTAGCGCCCGCGACAGGAAACGCCCCAAAGCGCAACGTGGACACATTCAAATTTTTGAAGGAAAACAGAGGTGTTTTTTGCAAAGTGCCTACCTGTAGATTTTGGCCTGTAGCTCAGCCGCCACCTAGGGAAACCTACCAAACCTGTGCATTTCTGAAAACTAGAGACCTAGGGGAATCCAAGATGGGGTGACTTGTGTGGCTCGGACCAGGTTCTGTTACCCAGAATCCTTTGCAAACCTCAAAATTTGGCTAAAAAAACACATGTTCCTCACATTTCTGTGGCAGAAAGTTATGGAATCTGAGAGGAGCCACAAATTTCCTTCCACCCAGCGTTCCCCCATGTCTCCCGATACAAATGATACCTCACTTGTGTGGGTAGGCCTAGCGCCCGCGACAGGAAACGCCCCAAAGCGCAACGTGGACACAGCAAAATGTTTGAAGGAAAACAGAGGTGTTTTTTGCAAAGTGCCTACCTGTACATTTTGGCCTGTAGCTCAGCCGCCACCTAGGGAAACCTACCAAACCTGTGCATTTCTGAAAACTAGAGACCTAGGGGAATCCAAGATGGGGTGACTTGTGTGGCTCGGACCAGGTTCTGTTACCCAGAATCCTTTGCAAACCTCAAAATTTGGCTAAAAAAACTCATGTTCCTCACATTTCTGTGGCAGAAAGTTCTGGAATCTGAGAGGAGCCACAAATTTCCTTCCACCCAGCCTTCCCCCACGTCTCCCGATAAAAATGATACCTCACTTGTGTGGGTAGGCCTAGCGCCCGCGACAGGAAACGCCCCAAAGCGCAACGTGGACACAGCCAAATTTTTGAAGGAAAACAGGTGTTTTTTGCAAAGTGCCTACCTGTAGCTTTTGGCCTGTAGCTCAGCCGCCACCTAGGGAAACCTACCAAACCTGTGCATTTCTGAAAACTAGAGACCTAGGGGAATCCAAGATGGGGTGACTTGTGTGGCTCGGAGCAGGTTCTGTTACCCAGAATCCTTTGCAAACCTCAAAATTTGGCTAAAAAAACACATGTTCCTCACATTTCTGTGGCAGAAAGTTCTGGAATCTGAGAGGAGCCACGAATTTCCTTCCACCCAGCGTTCCCCCACGTCTCCCGATAAAAATGATACCTCACTTGTGTGGGTAGGCCTAGCGCACGCGACGGGAAACGCCCCAAAGCGCAACGTGGACACAGCCAAATTTTTGAAGGAAAACAGAGGTGTTTTTTGTAAAGTGCCTACCTGTAGAGTTTGGCCTGTAGATCAGCCGCCACCTAGGGAAACCTACCAAACCTGTGCATTTCTGAAAACTAGAGACCTAGGGGAATCCAAGATGGGGTGACTTGTGTGGCTCGGACCAGGTTCTGTTACCCAGAATCCTTTGCAAACCTCAACATTTGGCTAAAAAAACACATGTTCCTCACATTTCTGTGGCAGAAAGTTCTGGAATCTGAGAGGAGCCACAAATTTCCTTCCACCCAGCGTTCCCCCACGTCTCCCGATAAAAATGATACCTCACTTGTGTGGGTAGGCCTAGCGCCCGCGACGGGAAACGCCTCAAAGCGCAACGTGGACACAGCCAAATTTTTGAAGGAAAACAGAGGTGTTTTTTGCAAAGTGCCTACCTGTAGAGTTTGGCCTGTAGATCAGCTGCCACCTAGGGAATCCTACCAAACCTGTGCATTTCTGAAAACTAGAGACCTAGGGCAATCCAAGATGGGGTGACTTGTGTGGCTCGGACCAGGTTCTGTTACCCAGAATCCTTTGCAAACCTCAAAATTTGGCTAAAAAAACTCATGTTCCTCACATTTCTGTGGCAGAAAGTTCTGGAATCTGAGAGGAGCCACAAATTTCCTTCCACCCAGCCTTCCCCCACGTCTCCCGATAAAAATGATACCTCACTTGTGTGGGTAGGCCTAGCGCCCGCGACAGGAAACGCCCCAAAGCGCAACGTGGACACAGCCAAATTTTTGAAGGAAAACAGAGGTGTTTTTTGCAAAGTGCCTACCTATAGCTTTTGGCCTGTAGCTCAGCCGCCACCTAGGGAAACCTACCAAACCTGTGCATTTCTGAAAACTAGAGACCTAGGGGAATCCAAGATGGGGTGACTTGTGTGGCTCGGAGCAGGTTCTGTTACCCAGAATCCTTTGCAAACCTCAAAATTTGGCTAAAAAAACACATGTTCCTCACATTTCTGTGGCAGAAAGTTCTGGAATCTGAGAGGAGCCACGAATTTCCTTCCACCCAGCGTTCCCCCACGTCTCCCGATAAAAATGATACCTCACTTGTGTGGGTAGGCCTAGCGCACGCGACGGGAAACGCCCCAAAGCGCAACGTGGACACAGCCAAATTTTTGAAGGAAAACAGAGGTGTTTTTTGCAAAGTGCCTACCTGTAGAGTTTGGCCTGTAGATCAGCCGCCACCTAGGGAAACCTACCAAACCTGTGCATTTCTGAAAACTAGAGACCTAGGGGAATCCAAGATGGGGTGACTTGTGTGGCTCGGACCAGGTTCTGTTACCCAGAATCCTTTGCAAACCTCAAAATTTGGCTAAAAAAACACATGTTCCTCACATTTCTGTGGCAGAAAGTTCTGGAATCTGAGAGGAGCCACAAATTTCCTTCCACCCAGCCTTCCCCCACGTCTCCCGATAAAAATGATACCTCACTTGTGTGGGTAGGCCTAGCGCCCGCGACAGGAAACGCCCCAAAGCGCAACGTGGACACATCCAAATTTTTGAAGGAAAACAGAGGTGTTTTTTGCAAAGTGCCTACCTGTAGATTTTGGCCTGTAGCTCAGCCGCCACCTAGGGAAACCTACCAAACCTGTGCATTTCTGAAAACTAGAGACCTAGGGGAATCCAAGATGGGGTGACTTGTGTGGCTCAGACCAGGTTCTGTTACCCAGAATCCTTTGCAAACCTCAAAATTTGGCTAAAAAAACACATGTTCCTCACATTTCTGTGGCAGAAAGTTCTGGAATCTGAGAGGAGCCACAAATTTCCTTCCACCCAGCGTTCCCCCACGTCTCCCGATACAAATGATACCTCACTTGTGTGGGTAGGCCTAGCGCCCGCGACAGGAAACGCCCCAAAGCGCAACGTGGACACAGCAAAATGTTTGAAGTAAAACAGAGGTGTTTTTTGCAAAGTGACTACCTGTACATTTTGGCCTGTAGCTCAGCCGCCACCTAGGGAAACCTACCAAACCTGTGCATTTCTGAAAACTAGAGACCTAGGGGAATCCAAGATGGGGTGACTTGTGTGGCTCTGACCAGGTTCTGTTACCCAGAATCCTTTGCAAACCTCAAAATTTGGCTAAAAAAACTCATGTTCCTCACATTTCTGTGGCAGAAAGTTCTGGAATCTGAGAGGAGCCACAAATTTCCTTCCACCCAGCCTTCCCCCACGTCTCCCGATAAAAATGATACCTCACTTGTGTGGGTAGGCCTAGCGCCCGCGACAGGAAACGCCCCAAAGCGCAACGTGGACACAGCCAAATTTTTGAAGGAAAACAGGTGTTTTTTGCAAAGTGCCTACCTGTAGCTTTTGGCCTGTAGCTCAGCCGCCACCTAGGGAAACCTACCAAACCTGTGCATTTCTGAAAACTAGAGACCTAGGGGAATCCAAGATGGGGTGACTTGTGTGGCTCGGAGCAGGTTCTGTTACCCAGAATCCTTTGCAAACCTCAAAATTTGGCTAAAAAAACACATGTTCCTCACATTTCTGTGGCAGAAAGTTCTGGAATCTGAGAGGAGCCACGAATTTCCTTTCACCCAGCGTTCCCCCACGTCTCCCGATAAAAATGATACCTCACTTGTGTGGGTAGGCCTAGCGCACGCGACGGGAAACGCCCCAAAGCGCAACGTGGACACAGCCAAATTTTTGAAGGAAAACAGAGGTGTTTTTTGCAAAGTGCCTACCTGTAGATTTTGGCCTGTAGCTCAGCTGCCACCTAGGGAAACCTACCAAACCTGTGCATTTCTGAAAACTAAAGACCTAGGGGAATCCAAATGGGGTGACTTGTGTGGCTCGGACCAGGTTCTGTTACCCAGAATCCTTTGCAAACCTCAACATTTGGCTAAAAAAACACATGTTCCTCACATTTCCGTGGCAGAAAGGTCTGGAATCTGAGAGGAGCCACAAATTTCCTTCCACCCAGCGTTCCCCCACGTCTCCCGATAAAAATGATACCTCACTTGTGTGGGTAGGCCTAGCGCCCGCGACAGGAAACGCCCCAAAGCTCAACGTGGACACAGCCAAATTTTTAAAGGAAAACAGAGGTGTTTTTTGCAAAGTGCCTACCTGTAGAGTTTGGCCTGTAGCTCAGCCGCCACCTAGGGAAACCTACCAAACCTGTGCATTTCTGAAAACTAGAGACCTAGGGGAATCCAAGATGGGGTGACTTGTGTGGCTCGGACCAGGTTCTGTTACCCAGAATCCTTTGCAAACCTCAAAATTTGGCTAAAAAAACACATGTTCCTCACATTTCTGTGGCAGAAAGTTCTGGAATCTGAGAGGAGCCACAAATTTCCTTCCACAAAGCGTTCCCCCACGTCTCCCGATAAAAATGATACCTCACTTGTGTGGGTAGGCCTAGCGCCCGCGACAGGAAATGCCCCAAAGCGCAACATGGACACAGCCAAATGTTTGAAGGAAAACAGAGGTGTTTTTTGCAAAGTGCCTACCTGTAGATTTTGGCCTGTAGCTCAGCCGCCACCTAGGGAAACTTACCAAACCTGTGCATTTCTGAAAACTAGAGACCTAGGGGAATCCAAGATGGGGTGACTTGTGTGGCTCGGACCAGGTTCTGTTACCCAGAATCCTTCGCAATCCTCAAAATTTGGCTAAAAAAACAAATGTTCCTCACATTTCTGTGGCAGAAAGTTCTGGAATCTGAGAGGAGCCACAAATTTCCTTCCACCCAGCGTTCCCCCATGTCTCCCGATAAAAATGATACCTCACTTGTGTGGGTAGGCCTAGCGCCCGCGTCAGGAAACGCCCCAAAGCGCAACGTAGACACGGCCACATTTTTGAAGGAAAACAGAGGTGTTTTTTGCAAAGTGCCTACCTGTAGATTTTGGCCTGTAGCTCAGCCGCCCACTGGGGAAACCTACCAAACCTGTGCATTTCTGAAAACTAGAGACCTAAGGGAATCCAAGATGGGGTGACTTGTGTGGCTCGGACCAGGTTCTGTTACCCAGAATCCTTTGCAAACCTCAACATTTGGCTAAAAAAACACATGTTCCTCACATTTCCGTGGCAGAAAGGTCTGGAATCTGAGAGGAGCCACAAATTTCCTTCCACCCAGCGTTCCCCCACGTCTCCCGATAAAAATGATACCTCACTTGTGTGGGTAGGCCTAGAGCCCGCGACAGGAAACGCCCCAAAGCGCAACGTGAACACAGCCACATTTTTGAAGGAAAACAGAGGTGTTTTTTGCAAAGTGCCTACCTGTAGATTTTGGCCTGTAACTCAGCCGCCACCTAGGGAAACCTACCAAACCTGTGCATTTCTGAAAACTAGAGACCTAGGGGAATCCAAGATGGGGTGACTTGTGTGGCTCGGACCAGGTTCTGTTACCCAGAATCCTTTGCAAACCTCAAAATGTTGATAAAAAAACACATTTTCCTCACATTTCTGTGGCAGAAAGTTCTGGAATCTAAGAGGAGCCACAAATTTCCTTCCACCCAGCGTTCCCCCACGTCTCCCGATAAAAATGATACCTCACTTGTGTGGGTAGGCCTAGCGCCCGCGTCAGGAAACGCCCCAAAGCGCAATGTGGACACGGCCAAATTTTTGAAGGAAAACAGAGGTGTTTTTTGCAAAGTGCCTACCTGTAGATTTTGGCCTGTAGCTCAGCCGCCACCTGGGGAAACCTACCAAACCTGTGCATTTCTGAAAACTAGAGACCTAAGGGAATCCAAGATGGGGTGACTTGTGTGGCTCGGACCAGGTTCTTTTACCCAGAATCCTTTGCAAACCTCAACATTTGGCTAAAAAAACACATGTTCCTCACATTTCCGTGGCAGAAAGGTCTGGAATCTGAGAGGAGCCACAAATTTCCTTCCACCCAGCATTCCCCCACGTCTCCCGATAAAAATGATACGTCACTTGTGTGGGTAGGCCTAGCGCCCGCGACAGGAAACGCCCCAAAGCGCAACGTGGACACAGCCAAATTTTTGAAGGAAAACAGAGGTGTTTTTTGCAAAGTGCCTACCTATAGATTTTGGCCTGTAGCTCAGCCGCCACCTAGGGAAACCTACCAAACCTGTGCATTTCTGAAACTAGAGACCTAGGGGAATCCAAGATGGGGTGACTTGTGTGGCTCAGACCAGGTTCTGTTACCCAGAATCCTTTGCAAACCTCAACATTTGGCTAAAAAAACACATGTTCCTCACATTTCTGTGGCAGAAAGTTCTGGAATCTGAGAGGAGCCACAAATTTCCTTCCACCCAGCGTTCCCCCACGTCTCCCGATAAAAATGATACCTCACTTGTGTGGGTAGGCCTAGCGCCCGCGTCAGGAAACGCCCCAAAGCGCAATGTGGACACGGCCAAATTTTTGAAGGAAAACAGAGGTGTTTTTTGCAAAGTGCCTACCTGTAGATTTTGGCCTGTAGCTCAGCCGCCACCTGGGGAAACCTACCAAACCTGTGCATTTCTGAAAACTAGAGACCTAAGGGAATCCAAGATGGGGTGACTTGTGTGGCTCGGACCAGGTTCTGTTACCCAGAATCCTTTGCAAACCTCAACATTTGGCTAAAAAAACACATGTTCCTCACATTTCCGTGGCAGAAAGGTCTGGAATCTGAGAGGAGCCACAAATTTCCTTCCACCCAGCATTCCCCCACGTCTCCCGATAAAAATGATACCTCACTTGTGTGGGTAGGCCTAACGCCCGTGACAGGAGACGCCCCAAAGCGCAACGTGGACACAGCCAAATTTTTGAAGGAAAACAGAGGTGTTTTTTGCAAAGTGCCTACCTGTAGATTTTGGCCTGTAGCTCAGCCGCCACCTAGGGAAACCTACCAAACCTGTGCATTTCTGAAAACTAGAGACCTAGGGGAATCCAAGATGGTGTGACTTGTGTGGCTCGGACCAGGTTCTGTTACCCAGAATCCTTTGCAAACCTCAACATTTGGCTAAAAAAACACATGTTCCTCACATTTCTGTGGCAGAAAGTTCTGGAATCTGAGAGGAGCCACAAATTTCCTTCCACCCAGCGTTCCCCCACGTCTCCCGATAAAAATGATACCTCACTTGTGTGGGTAGGCCTAGCGCCCGCGACAGGAAACGCCCCAAAGCGCAACGTGGACACAGCCAAATTTTTGAAGGAAAACAGAGGTGTTTTTTGCAAAGTGCCTACCTGTAGATTTTGTCCTGTAGCTCAGCCGCCACCTAGGGAAACCTACCAAACCTGTGCATTTCTGAAAACTAGAGACCTAGGGGAATCCAAGATGGGGTGACTTGTGTGGCTCGGACCAGGTTCTGTTACCCAGAATCCTTTGCAAACCTCAAAATTTGGATAAAAAAACACATGTTCCTCACATTTCTGTGGCAGAAAGTTCTGGAATCTGAGAGGAGCCACAAATTTCCTTCCACCCAGCGTTCCCCCACGTCTCCCGATAAAAATGATACCTCACTTGTGTGGGTAGGCCTAGCGCCCGCGTCAGGAAACGCCCCAAAGCGCAATGTGGACACGGCCAAATTTTTGAAGGAAAACAGAGGTGTTTTTTGCAAAATGCCTACCTGTAGATTTTGGCCTGTAGCTCAGCCGCCACCTGGGGAAACCTACCAAACCTGTGCATTTCTGAAATCTAGAGACCTAGGGGAATCCAAGATGGGGTGACTTGTGTGGCTCGGACCAGGTTCTGTTACCCAGAATCCTTTGCAAACCTCAACATTTGGCTAAAAAAACACATGTTCCTCACATTTCCGTGGCAGAAAGGTCTGGAATCTGAGAGGAGCCACAAATTTCCTTCCACCCAGCGTTCCCCCACGTCTCCCGATAAAAATGATACCTCACTTGTGTGGGTAGGCCTAGCGCCCGCGACAGGAAACGCCCCAAAGCGCAACGTGGACACAGCCAAATTTTTGAAGGAAAACAGAGGTGTTTTTTGCAAAGTGCCTACCTGTAGAGTTTGGCCTGTAGCTCAGCCGCCACCTAGGGAAACCTACCAAACCTGTGCATTTCTGAAAACTAGAGACCTAGGGGAATCCAAGATGGGGTGACTTGTGTGGCTCGGACCAGGTTCTGTTACCCAGAATCCTTTGCAAACCTCAAAATTTGGCTAAAAAAACACATGTTCCTCACATTTCTGTGGCAGAAAGTTCTGGAATCTGAGAGGAGCCACAAATTTCCTTCCACCCAGCGTTCCCCCACGTCTCCCAATAAAAATTATACCTCACTTGTGTGGGTAGGCCTAGCGCCCGCGAGAGGAATCGCCCCAAAGCGCAACGTGGACACAGCCAAATTTTTGAAGGAAAACAGAGGTGTTTTTTGCAAAGTGCCTACCTGTAGATTTTGGCCTGTAGCTCAGCCGCCACCTAGGGAAACCTACCAAACCTGAGCATTTCTGAAAACTAGAGACCTAGGGGAATCCAAGATGGGGTGACTTGTGTGGCTCGGACCAGGTTCTGTTTACCAGAATCCTTTGCAAACCTCAAAATTTGGCTAAAAAACCACATGTTCCTCACATTTCTGTGGCAGAAAGTTCTGGATTCTGAGAGGAGCCACAAATTTCCTTCCACCCAGCGTTCCCCCACGTCTCCCGATAAAAATGATACCTCACTTGTGTGGGTAGGCCGAGCGCCCGCGACAGCAAACACCCCAAAGCGCAACGTGGACACAGGCAAATTTTTGAAGGAAAACAGAGGTGTTTTTTGCAAAGTGCCTACCTGTAGATTTTGGCCTGTAGCTCAGCCGCCACCTAGGGAAACCTACCAAACCTGTGCATTTCTGAAAACTAGAGACCTAGGGGAATCCAAGATGGGGTGACTTGTGTGGCTCGGACCAGGTTCTGTTACCCAGAATCCTTTGCAAACCTCAAAATTTGGATAAAAAAACACATGTTCCTTACATTTCTGTGGCAGAAAGTTCTGGAATCTGAGAGGAGCCACAAATTTCCTTCCACCCAGCGTTCCCCCACGTCTCCCGATAAAAATGATACCTCACTTGTGTGGGTAGGCCTAGCGCCCGCGTCAGGAAACGCCCCAAAGCGCAACCTGGAAACAGCCACATTTTTGAAGGAAAACAGAGGTGTTTTTTGCAAAGTGCCTACCTGTAGAGTTTGGCCTGTAGCTCAGCCGCCACCTAGGGAAACCTACCAAACCTGTGCATTTCTGAAAACTAGAGACCTAGGGGAATCCAAGATGGGGTGACTTGTGTGGCTCGGACCAGGTTCTGTTACCCAGAATCCTTTGCAAACCTCAACATTTGGCTAATAAAACACATGTTCCTCACATTTCTGTGGCAGAAAGTTCTGGAATCTGAGAGGAGCCACAAATTTCCTTCCACCAAGCGTTCCCCCACGTGTCCCGATAAAAATGATACCTCACTTGTGTGGGTAGGCCTAGCGCCCGCGACAGGAAACGCCCCAAAGCGCAACGTGGACACAGCCAAATGTTTGAAGGAAAACAGAGGTGCTTTTTGCAAAGTGACTACCTGTAGATTTTGGCCTGTAGCTCAGCCGCCACCTAGGGAAACCTACCAAACCTGTGCATTTCTGAAAACTAGAGACCTAGGGGAATCCAAGATGGTGTGACTTGTGTGGCTTGGACCAGGTTCTGTTACCCAGAATCCTTTGCAAACCTCAACATTTGGCTAAAAAAACACATGTTCCTCACATTTCTGTGGCAGAAAGTTCTGGAATCTGAGATGAGCCACAAATTTCCTTCCACCCAGCGTTCCCCCACGTCTCCCGATAAAAATGATACCTCACTTGTGTGGGTAGGCCTAGCGCCCGCGACAGGAAACGCCCCAAAGCGCAACGTGGACACAGCCAAATTTTTGAAGGAAAACAGAGGTGTTTTTTGCAAAGTGCCTACCTGTAGATTTTGTCCTGTAGCTCAGCCGCCACCTAGGGAAACCTACCAAACCTGTGCATTTCTGAAAACTAGAGACCTAGGGGAATCCAAGATGGGGTGACTTGTGTGGCTCGGACCAGGTTCTGTTACCCAGAATCCTTTGCAAACCTCAAAATTTGGATAAAAAAACACATGTTCCTCACATTTCTGTGGCAGAAAGTTCTGGAATCTGAGAGGAGCCACAAATTTCCTTCCACCCGGCGTTCCCCCACGTCTCCCGATAAAAATGATACCTCACTTGTGTGGGTAGGCCTAGCGCCCGCGTCAGGAAACGCCCCAAAGCGCAATGTGGACACGGCCAAATTTTTGAAGGAAAACAGAGGTGTTTTTTGCAAAATGCCTACCTGTAGATTTTGGCCTGTAGCTCAGCCGCCACCTGGGGAAACCTACCAAACCTGTGCATTTCTGAAATCTAGAGACCTAGGGGAATCCAAGATGGGGTGACTTGTGTGGCTCGGACCAGGTTCTGTTACCCAGAATCCTTTGCAAACCTCAACATTTGGCTAAAAAAAACACATGTTCCTCACATTTCCGTGGCAGAAAGGTCTGGAATCTGAGAGGAGCCACAAATTTCCTTCCACCCAGCGTTCCCCCACGTCTCCCGATAAAAATGATACCTCACTTGTGTGGGTAGGCCTAGCGCCCGCGACAGGAAACGCCCCAAAGCGCAACGTGGACACAGCCAAATTTTTGAAGGAAAACAGAGGTGTTTTTTGCAAAGTGCCTACCTGTAGAGTTTGGCCTGTAGCTCAGCCGCCACCTAGGGAAACCTACCAAACCTGTGCATTTCTGAAAACTAGAGACCTAGGGGAATCCAAGATGGGGTGACTTGTGTGGCTCGGACCAGGTTCTGTTACCCAGAATCCTTTGCAAACCTCAAAATTTGGCTAAAAAAACACATGTTCCTCACATTTCTGTGGCAGAAAGTTCTGGAATCTGAGAGGAGCCACAAATTTCCTTCCACCCAGCGTTCCCCCACGTCTCCCAATAAAAATTATACCTCACTTGTGTGGGTAGGCCTAGCGCCCGCGAGAGGAATCGCCCCAAAGCGCAACGTGGACACAGCCAAATTTTTGAAGGAAAACAGAGGTGTTTTTTGCAAAGTGCCTACCTGTAGATTTTGGCCTGTAGCTCAGCCGCCACCTAGGGAAACCTACCAAACCTGAGCATTTCTGAAAACTAGAGACCTAGGGGAATCCAAGATGGGGTGACTTGTGTGGCTCGGACCAGGTTCTGTTTACCAGAATCCTTTGCAAACCTCAAAATTTGGCTAAAAAACCACATGTTCCTCACATTTCTGTGGCAGAAAGTTCTGGATTCTGAGAGGAGCCACAAATTTCCTTCCACCCAGCGTTCCCCCACGTCTCCCGATAAAAATGATACCTCACTTGTGTGGGTAGGCCGAGCGCCCGCGACAGCAAACACCCCAAAGCGCAACGTGGACACAGGCAAATTTTTGAAGGAAAACAGAGGTGTTTTTTGCAAAGTGCCTACCTGTAGATTTTGGCCTGTAGCTCAGCCGCCACCTAGGGAAACCTACCAAACCTGTGCATTTCTGAAAACTAGAGACCTAGGGGAATCCAAGATGGGGTGACTTGTGTGGCTCGGACCAGGTTCTGTTACCCAGAATACTTTGCAAACCTCAAAATTTGGATAAAAAAACACATGTTCCTCACATTTCTGTGGCAGAAAGTTCTGGAATCTGAGAGGAGCCACAAATTTCCTTCCACCCAGCGTTCCCCCACGTCTCCCGATAAAAATGATACCTCACTTGTGTGGGTAGGCCTAGCGCCCGCGTCAGGAAACGCCCCAAAGCGCAACCTGGAAACAGCCACATTTTTGAAGGAAAACAGAGGTGTTTTTTGCAAAGTGCCTACCTGTAGAGTTTGGCCTGTAGCTCAGCCGCCACCTAGGGAAACCTACCAAACCTGTGCATTTCTGAAAACTAGAGACCTAGGGGAATCCAAGATGGGGTGACTTGTGTGGCTCGGACCAGGTTCTGTTACCCAGAATCCTTTGCAAACCTCAACATTTGGCTAATAAAACACATGTTCCTCACATTTCTGTGGCAGAAAGTTCTGGAATCTGAGAGGAGCCACAAATTTCCTTCCACCAAGCGTTCCCCCACGTGTCCCGATAAAAATGATACCTCACTTGTGTGGGTAGGCCTAGCGCCCGCGACAGGAAACGCCCCAAAGCGCAACGTGGACACAGCCAAATGTTTGAAGGAAAACAGAGGTGCTTTTTGCAAAGTGACTACCTGTAGATTTTGGCCTGTAGCTCAGCCGCCACCTAGGGAAACCTACCAAACCTGTGCATTTCTGAAAACTAGAGACCTAGGGGAATCCAAGATGGGGTGACTTGTGTGGCTCGGACCAGGTTCTGTTACCCAGAATCCTTTGCAAACCTCAAAATTTGGCTAAAAAAACACATGTTCCTCACATTTCTGTGGCAGAAAGTTCTGGAATCTGAGAGGAGCCACAAATTTCCTTCCACCCAGCGTTCCCCCACGTCTCCCGATAAAAATTATACCTCACTTGTGTGGGTAGGCCTAGCGCCCGCGAGAGGAATCGCCCCAAAGCGCAACGTGGACACAGCCAAATTTTTGAAGGAAAACAGAGGTGTTTTTTGCAAAGTGCCTACCTGTAGATTTTGGCCTGTAGCTCAGCCGCCACCTAGGGAAACCTACCAAACCTGAGCATTTCTGAAAACTAGAGACCTAGGGGAATCCAAGATGGGGTGACTTGTGTGGCTCGGACCAGGTTCTGTTTACCAGAATCCTTTGCAAACCTCAAAATTTGGCTAAAAAAACACATGTTCCTCACATTTCTGTGGCAGAAAGTTCTGGATTCTGAGAGGAGCCACAAATTTCCTTCCACCCAGCGTTCCCCCACGTCTCCCGATAAAAATGATACCTCACTTGTGTGGGTAGGCCTAGCGCCCGCGACAGCAAACACCCCAAAGCGCAACGTGGACACAGGCAAATTTTTGAAGGAAAACAGAGGTGTTTTTTGCAAAGTGCCTACCTGTAGAGTTTGGCCTGTAGCTCAGCCGCCACCTAGGGAAACCTACCAAACCTGTGCATTTCTGAAAACTAGAGACCTAGGGGAATCCAAGATGGGGTGACTTGTGTGGCTCGGACCAGGTTCTGTTACCCAGAATCCTTTGCAAACCTCAACATTTGGCTAAAAAAACACATGTTCCTCACATTTCTGTGGCAGAAAGTTCTGGAATCTGAGAGGAGCCACGAATTTCCTTCCACCCAGCGTTCCCCCACGTCTCCCGATAAAAATGATACCTCACTTGTGTGGGTAGGCCTAGCGCACGCGACGGGAAACGCCCCAAAGCGCAACGTGGACACAGCCAAATTTTTGAAGGAAAACAGAGGTGTTTTTTGCAAAGTGCCTACCTGTAGAGTTTGGCCTGTAGATCAGCCGCCACCTAGGGAAACCTACCAAACCTGTGCATTTCTGAAAACTAGAGACCTAGGGGAATCCAAGATGGGGTGACTTGTGTGGCTCGGACCAGGTTCTGTTACCCAGAATCCTTTGCAAACCTCAAAATTTGGCTAAAAAAACACATGTTCCTCACATTTCTGTGGCAGAAAGTTCTGGAATCTGAGAGGAGCCACAAATTTCCTTCCACCCAGCCTTCCCCCACGTCTCCCGATAAAAATGATACCTCACTTGTGTGGGTAGGCCTAGCGCCCGCGACAGGAAACGCCCCAAAGCGCAACGTGGACACATTCAAATTTTTGAAGGAAAACAGAGGTGTTTTTTGCAAAGTGCCTACCTGTAGATTTTGGCCTGTAGCTCAGCCGCCACCTAGGGAAACCTACCAAACCTGTGCATTTCTGAAAACTAGAGACCTAGGGGAATCCAAGATGGGGTGACTTGTGTGGCTCGGACCAGGTTCTGTTACCCAGAATCCTTTGCAAACCTCAAAATTTGGCTAAAAAAACACATGTTCCTCACATTTCTGTGGCAGAAAGTTCTGGAATCTGAGAGGAGCCACAAATTTCCTTCCACCCAGCGTTCCCCCACGTCTCCCGATACAAATGATACCTCACTTGTGTGGGTAGGCCTAGCGCCCGCGACAGGAAACGCCCCAAAGCGCAACGTGGACACAGCAAAATGTTTGAAGGAAAACAGAGGTGTTTTTTGCAAAGTGCCTACCTGTACATTTTGGCCTGTAGCTCAGCCGCCACCTAGGGAAACCTACCAAACCTGTGCATTTCTGAAAACTAGAGACCTAGGGGAATCCAAGATGGGGTGACTTGTGTGGCTCGGACCAGGTTCTGTTACCCAGAATCCTTTGCAAACCTCAAAATTTGGCTAAAAAAACTCTTGTTCCTCACATTTCTGTGGCAGAAAGTTCTGGAATCTGAGAGGAGCCACAAATTTCCTTCCACCCAGCCTTCCCCCACGTCTCCCGATAAAAATGATACCTCACTTGTGTGGGTAGGCCTAGCGCCCGCGACAGGAAACGCCCCAAAGCGCAACGTGGACACAGCCAAATTTTTGAAGGAAAACAGAGGTGTTTTTTGCAAAGTGCCTACCTGTAGATTTTGTCCTGTAGCTCAGCCGCCACCTAGGGAAACCTACCAAACCTGTGCATTTCTGAAAACTAGAGACCTAGGGGAATCCAAGATGGGGTGACTTGTGTGGCTCGGACCAGGTTCTGTTACCCAGAATCCTTTGCAAACCTCAAAATTTGGATAAAAAAACACATGTTCCTCACATTTCTGTGGCAGAAAGTTCTGGAATCTGAGAGGAGCCACAAATTTCCTTCCACCCAGCGTTCCCCCACGTCTCCCGATAAAAATGATACCTCACTTGTGTGGGTAGGCCTAGCGCCCGCGTCAGGAAACGCCCCAAAGCGCAATGTGGACACGGCCAAATTTTTGAAGGAAAACAGAGGTGTTTTTTGCAAAATGCCTACCTGTAGATTTTGGCCTGTAGCTCAGCCGCCACCTGGGGAAACCTACCAAACCTGTGCATTTCTGAAATCTAGAGACCTAGGGGAATCCAAGATGGGGTGACTTGTGTGGCTCGGACCAGGTTCTGTTACCCAGAATCCTTTGCAAACCTCAACATTTGGCTAAAAAAACACATGTTCCTCACATTTCCGTGGCAGAAAGGTCTGGAATCTGAGAGGAGCCACAAATTTCCTTCCACCCAGCGTTCCCCCACGTCTCCCGATAAAAATGATACCTCACTTGTGTGGGTAGGCCTAGCGCCCGCGACAGGAAACGCCCCAAAGCGCAACGTGGACACAGCCAAATTTTTGAAGGAAAACAGAGGTGTTTTTTGCAAAGTGCCTACCTGTAGAGTTTGGCCTGTAGCTCAGCCGCCACCTAGGGAAACCTACCAAACCTGTGCATTTCTGAAAACTAGAGACCTAGGGGAATCCAAGATGGGGTGACTTGTGTGGCTCGGACCAGGTTCTGTTACCCAGAATCCTTTGCAAACCTCAAAATTTGGCTAAAAAAACACATGTTCCTCACATTTCTGTGGCAGAAAGTTCTGGAATCTGAGAGGAGCCACAAATTTCCTTCCACCCAGCGTTCCCCCACGTCTCCCAATAAAAATTATACCTCACTTGTGTGGGTAGGCCTAGCGCCCGCGAGAGGAATCGCCCCAAAGCGCAACGTGGACACAGCCAAATTTTTGAAGGAAAACAGAGGTGTTTTTTGCAAAGTGCCTACCTGTAGATTTTGGCCTGTAGCTCAGCCGCCACCTAGGGAAACCTACCAAACCTGAGCATTTCTGAAAACTAGAGACCTAGGGGAATCCAAGATGGGGTGACTTGTGTGGCTCGGACCAGGTTCTGTTTACCAGAATCCTTTGCAAACCTCAAAATTTGGCTAAAAAACCACATGTTCCTCACATTTCTGTGGCAGAAAGTTCTGGATTCTGAGAGGAGCCACAAATTTCCTTCCACCCAGCGTTCCCCCACGTCTCCCGATAAAAATGATACCTCACTTGTGTGGGTAGGCCGAGCGCCCGCGACAGCAAACACCCCAAAGCGCAACGTGGACACAGGCAAATTTTTGAAGGAAAACAGAGGTGTTTTTTGCAAAGTGCCTACCTGTAGATTTTGGCCTGTAGCTCAGCCGCCACCTAGGGAAACCTACCAAACCTGTGCATTTCTGAAAACTAGAGACCTAGGGGAATCCAAGATGGGGTGACTTGTGTGGCTCGGACCAGGTTCTGTTACCCAGAATCCTTTGCAAACCTCAAAATTTGGATAAAAAAACACATGTTCCTTACATTTCTGTGGCAGAAAGTTCTGGAATCTGAGAGGAGCCACAAATTTCCTTCCACCCAGCGTTCCCCCACGTCTCCCGATAAAAATGATACCTCACTTGTGTGGGTAGGCCTAGCGCCCGCGTCAGGAAACGCCCCAAAGCGCAACCTGGAAACAGCCACATTTTTGAAGGAAAACAGAGGTGTTTTTTGCAAAGTGCCTACCTGTAGAGTTTGGCCTGTAGCTCAGCCGCCACCTAGGGAAACCTACCAAACCTGTGCATTTCTGAAAACTAGAGACCTAGGGGAATCCAAGATGGGGTGACTTGTGTGGCTCGGACCAGGTTCTGTTACCCAGAATCCTTTGCAAACCTCAACATTTGGCTAATAAAACACATGTTCCTCACATTTCTGTGGCAGAAAGTTCTGGAATCTGAGAGGAGCCACAAATTTCCTTCCACCAAGCGTTCCCCCACGTGTCCCGATAAAAATGATACCTCACTTGTGTGGGTAGGCCTAGCGCCCGCGACAGGAAACGCCCCAAAGCGCAACGTGGACACAGCCAAATGTTTGAAGGAAAACAGAGGTGCTTTTTGCAAAGTGACTACCTGTAGATTTTGGCCTGTAGCTCAGCCGCCACCTAGGGAAACCTACCAAACCTGTGCATTTCTGAAAACTAGAGACCTAGGGGAATCCAAGATGGTGTGACTTGTGTGGCTTGGACCAGGTTCTGTTACCCAGAATCCTTTGCAAACCTCAACATTTGGCTAAAAAAACACATGTTCCTCACATTTCTGTGGCAGAAAGTTCTGGAATCTGAGAGGAGCCACAAATTTCCTTCCACCCAGCGTTCCCCCACGTCTCCCGATAAAAATGATACCTCACTTGTGTGGGTAGGCCTAGCGCCCGCGACAGGAAACGCCCCAAAGCGCAACGTGGACACAGCCAAATTTTTGAAGGAAAACAGAGGTGTTTTTTGCAAAGTGCCTACCTGTAGATTTTGTCCTGTAGCTCAGCCGCCACCTAGGGAAACCTACCAAACCTGTGCATTTCTGAAAACTAGAGACCTAGGGGAATCCAAGATGGGGTGACTTGTGTGGCTCGGACCAGGTTCTGTTACCCAGAATCCTTTGCAAACCTCAAAATTTGGATAAAAAAACACATGTTCCTCACATTTCTGTGGCAGAAAGTTCTGGAATCTGAGAGGAGCCACAAATTTCCTTCCACCCGGCGTTCCCCCACGTCTCCCGATAAAAATGATACCTCACTTGTGTGGGTAGGCCTAGCGCCCGCGTCAGGAAACGCCCCAAAGCGCAATGTGGACACGGCCAAATTTTTGAAGGAAAACAGAGGTGTTTTTTGCAAAATGCCTACCTGTAGATTTTGGCCTGTAGCTCAGCCGCCACCTGGGGAAACCTACCAAACCTGTGCATTTCTGAAATCTAGAGACCTAGGGGAATCCAAGATGGGGTGACTTGTGTGGCTCGGACCAGGTTCTGTTACCCAGAATCCTTTGCAAACCTCAACATTTGGCTAAAAAAACACATGTTCCTCACATTTCCGTGGCAGAAAGGTCTGGAATCTGAGAGGAGCCACAAATTTCCTTCCACCCAGCGTTCCCCCACGTCTCCCGATAAAAATGATACCTCACTTGTGTGGGTAGGCCTAGCGCCCGCGACAGGAAACGCCCCAAAGCGCAACGTGGACACAGCCAAATTTTTGAAGGAAAACAGAGGTGTTTTTTGCAAAGTGCCTACCTGTAGAGTTTGGCCTGTAGCTCAGCCGCCACCTAGGGAAACCTACCAAACCTGTGCATTTCTGAAAACTAGAGACCTAGGGGAATCCAAGATGGGGTGACTTGTGTGGCTCGGACCAGGTTCTGTTACCCAGAATCCTTTGCAAACCTCAAAATTTGGCTAAAAAAACACATGTTCCTCACATTTCTGTGGCAGAAAGTTCTGGAATCTGAGAGGAGCCACAAATTTCCTTCCACCCAGCGTTCCCCCACGTCTCCCAATAAAAATTATACCTCACTTGTGTGGGTAGGCCTAGCGCCCGCGAGAGGAATCGCCCCAAAGCGCAACGTGGACACAGCCAAATTTTTGAAGGAAAACAGAGGTGTTTTTTGCAAAGTGCCTACCTGTAGATTTTGGCCTGTAGCTCAGCCGCCACCTAGGGAAACCTACCAAACCTGAGCATTTCTGAAAACTAGAGACCTAGGGGAATCCAAGATGGGGTGACTTGTGTGGCTCGGACCAGGTTCTGTTTACCAGAATCCTTTGCAAACCTCAAAATTTGGCTAAAAAACCACATGTTCCTCACATTTCTGTGGCAGAAAGTTCTGGATTCTGAGAGGAGCCACAAATTTCCTTCCACCCAGCGTTCCCCCACGTCTCCCGATAAAAATGATACCTCACTTGTGTGGGTAGGCCGAGCGCCCGCGACAGCAAACACCCCAAAGCGCAACGTGGACACAGGCAAATTTTTGAAGGAAAACAGAGGTGTTTTTTGCAAAGTGCCTACCTGTAGATTTTGGCCTGTAGCTCAGCCGCCACCTAGGGAAACCTACCAAACCTGTGCATTTCTGAAAACTAGAGACCTAGGGGAATCCAAGATGGGGTGACTTGTGTGGCTCGGACCAGGTTCTGTTACCCAGAATCCTTTGCAAACCTCAAAATTTGGATAAAAAAACACATGTTCCTCACATTTCTGTGGCAGAAAGTTCTGGAATCTGAGAGGAGCCACAAATTTCCTTCCACCCAGCGTTCCCCCACGTCTCCCGATAAAATGATACCTCACTTGTGTGGGTAGGCCTAGCGCCCGCGTCAGGAAACGCCCCAAAGCGCAACCTGGAAACAGCCACATTTTTGAAGGAAAACAGAGGTGTTTTTTGCAAAGTGCCTACCTGTAGAGTTTGGCCTGTAGCTCAGCCGCCACCTAGGGAAACCTACCAAACCTGTGCATTTCTGAAAACTAGAGACCTAGGGGAATCCAAGATGGGGTGACTTGTGTGGCTCGGACCAGGTTCTGTTACCCAGAATCCTTTGCAAACCTCAACATTTGGCTAATAAAACACATGTTCCTCACATTTCTGTGGCAGAAAGTTCTGGAATCTGAGAGGAGCCACAAATTTCCTTCCACCAAGCGTTCCCCCACGTGTCCCGATAAAAATGATACCTCACTTGTGTGGGTAGGCCTAGCGCCCGCGACAGGAAACGCCCCAAAGCGCAACGTGGACACAGCCAAATGTTTGAAGGAAAACAGAGGTGCTTTTTGCAAAGTGACTACCTGTAGATTTTGGCCTGTAGCTCAGCCGCCACCTAGGGAAACCTACCAAACCTGTGCATTTCTGAAAACTAGAGACCTAGGGGAATCCAAGATGGGGTGACTTGTGTGGCTCGGACCAGGTTCTGTTACCCAGAATCCTTTGCAAACCTCAAAATTTGGCTAAAAAAACACATGTTCCTCACATTTCTGTGGCAGAAAGTTCTGGAATCTGAGAGGAGCCACAAATTTCCTTCCACCCAGCGTTCCCCCACGTCTCCCGATAAAAATTATACCTCACTTGTGTGGGTAGGCCTAGCGCCCGCGAGAGGAATCGCCCCAAAGCGCAACGTTGACACAGCCAAATTTTTGAAGGAAAACAGAGGTGTTTTTTGCAAAGTGCCTACCTGTAGATTTTGGCCTGTAGCTCAGCCGCCACCTAGGGAAACCTACCAAACCTGAGCATTTCTGAAAACTAGAGACCTAGGGGAATCCAAGATGGGGTGACTTGTGTGGCTCGGACCAGGTTCTGTTTACCAGAATCCTTTGCAAACCTCAAAATTTGGCTAAAAAAACACATGTTCCTCACATTTCTGTGGCAGAAAGTTCTGGATTCTGAGAGGAGCCACAAATTTCCTTCCACCCAGCGTTCCCCCACGTCTCCCGATAAAAATGATACCTCACTTGTGTGGGTAGGCCTAGCGCCCGCGACAGCAAACACCCCAAAGCGCAACGTGGACACAGGCAAATTTTTGAAGGAAAACAGAGGTGTTTTTTGCAAAGTGCCTACCTGTAGAGTTTGGCCTGTAGCTCAGCCGCCACCTAGGGAAACCTACCAAACCTGTGCATTTCTGAAAACTAGAGACCTAGGGGAATCCAAGATGGGGTGACTTGTGTGGCTCGGACCAGGTTCTGTTACCCAGAATCCTTTGCAAACCTCAACATTTGGCTAAAAAAACACATGTTCCTCACATTTCTGTGGCAGAAAGTTCTGGAATCTGAGAGGAGCCACGAATTTCCTTCCACCCAGCGTTCCCCCACGTCTCCCGATAAAAATGATACCTCACTTGTGTGGGTAGGCCTAGCGCACGCGACGGGAAACGCCCCAAAGCGCAACGTGGACACAGCCAAATTTTTGAAGGAAAACAGAGGTGTTTTTTGCAAAGTGCCTACCTGTAGAGTTTGGCCTGTAGATCAGCCGCCACCTAGGGAAACCTACCAAACCTGTGCATTTCTGAAAACTAGAGACCTAGGGGAATCCAAGATGGGGTGACTTGTGTGGCTCGGACCAGGTTCTGTTACCCAGAATCCTTTGCAAACCTCAAAATTTGGCTAAAAAAACACATGTTCCTCACATTTCTGTGGCAGAAAGTTCTGGAATCTGAGAGGAGCCACAAATTTCCTTCCACCCAGCCTTCCCCCACGTCTCCCGATAAAAATGATACCTCACTTGTGTGGGTAGGCCTAGCGCCCGCGACAGGAAACGCCCCAAAGCGCAACGTGGACACATTCAAATTTTTGAAGGAAAACAGAGGTGTTTTTTGCAAAGTGCCTACCTGTAGATTTTGGCCTGTAGCTCAGCCGCCACCTAGGGAAACCTACCAAACCTGTGCATTTCTGAAAACTAGAGACCTAGGGGAATCCAAGATGGGGTGACTTGTGTGGCTCGGACCAGGTTCTGTTACCCAGAATCCTTTGCAAACCTCAAAATTTGGCTAAAAAAACACATGTTCCTCACATTTCTGTGGCAGAAAGTTCTGGAATCTGAGAGGAGCCACAAATTTCCTTCCACCCAGCGTTCCCCCACGTCTCCCGATACAAATGATACCTCACTTGTGTGGGTAGGCCTAGCGCCCGCGACAGGAAACGCCCCAAAGCGCAACGTGGACACAGCAAAATGTTTGAAGGAAAACAGAGGTGTTTTTTGCAAAGTGCCTACCTGTACATTTTGGCCTGTAGCTCAGCCGCCACCTAGGGAAACCTACCAAACCTGTGCATTTCTGAAAACTAGAGACCTAGGGGAATCCAAGATGGGGTGACTTGTGTGGCTCGGACCAGGTTCTGTTACCCAGAATCCTTTGCAAACCTCAAAATTTGGCTAAAAAAACTCTTGTTCCTCACATTTCTGTGGCAGAAAGTTCTGGAATCTGAGAGGAGCCACAAATTTCCTTCCACCCAGCCTTCCCCCACGTCTCCCGATAAAAATGATACCTCACTTGTGTGGGTAGGCCTAGCGCCCGCGACAGGAAACGCCCCAAAGCGCAACGTGGACACAGCCAAATTTTTTAAGGAAAACAGGTGTTTTTTGCAAAGTGCCTACCTGTAGCTTTTGGCCTGTAGCTCAGCCGCCACCTAGGGAAACCTACCAAACCTGTGCATTTCTGAAAACTAGAGACCTAGGGGAATCCAAGATGGGGTGACTTGTGTGGCTCGGAGCAGGTTCTGTTACCCAGAATCCTTTGCAAACCTCAAAATTTGGCTAAAAAAACACATGTTCCTCACATTTCTGTGGCAGAAAGTTCTGGAATCTGAGAGGAGCCACGAATTTCCTTCCACCCAGCGTTCCCCCACGTCTCCCGATAAAAATGATACCTCACTTGTGTGGGTAGGCCTAGCGCACGCGACGGGAAACGCCCCAAAGCGCAACGTGGACACAGCCAAATTTTTGAAGGAAAACAGAGGTGTTTTTTGTAAAGTGCCTACCTGTAGAGTTTGGCCTGTAGATCAGCCGCCACCTAGGGAAACCTACCAAACCTGTGCATTTCTGAAAACTAGAGACCTAGGGGAATCCAAGATGGGGTGACTTGTGTGGCTCGGACCAGGTTCTGTTACCCAGAATCCTTTGCAAACCTCAAAATTTGGCTAAAAAAACACATGTTCCTCACATTTCTGTGGCAGAAAGTTCTGGAATCTGAGAGGAGCCACAAATTTCCTTCCACCCAGCCTTCCCCCACGTCTCCCGATAAAAATGATACCTCACTTGTGTGGGTAGGCCTAGCGCCCGCGACAGGAAACGCCCCAAAGCGCAACGTGGACACATCCAAATTTTTGAAGGAAAAAAGAGGTGTTTTTTGCAAAGTGCCTACCTGTAGATTTTGGCCTGTAGCTCAGCCGCCACCTAGGGAAACCTACCAAACCTGTGCATTTCTGAAAACTAGAGACCTAGGGGAATCCAAGATGGGGTGACTTGTGTGGCTCGGACCAGGTTCTGTTACCCAGAATCCTTTGCAAACCTCAAAATTTGGCTAAAAAAACACATGTTCCTCACATTTCTGTGGCAGAAAGTTCTGGAATCTGAGAGGAGCCACAAATTTCCTTCCACCCAGCGTTCCCCCACGTCTCCCGATACAAATGATACCTCACTTGTGTGGGTAGGCCTAGCGCCCGCGACAGGAAACGCCCCAAAGCGCAACGTGGACACAGCAAAATGTTAGAAGGAAAACAGAGGTGTTTTTTGCAAAGTGCCTACCTGTACATTTTGGACTGTAGCTCAGCCGCCACCTAGGGAAACCTACCAAACCTGTGCATTTCTGAAAACTAGAGACCTAGGGGAATCCAAGATGGGGTGACTTGTGTGGCTCGGACCAGGTTCTGTTACCCAGAATCCTTTGCAAACCTCAAAATTTGGCTAAAAAAACACATGTTCCTCACATTTCTGTGGCAGAAAGTTCTGGAATCTGAGAGGAGCCACAAATTTCCTTCCACCCAGCCTTCCCCCACGTCTCCCGATAAAAATGATACCTCACTTGTGTGGGTAGGCCTAGCGCCCGCGACAGGAAACGCCCCAAAGCGCAACGTGGACACATCCAAATTTTTGAAGGAAAAAAGAGGTGTTTTTTGCAAAGTGCCTACCTGTAGATTTTGGCCTGTAGCTCAGCCGCCACCTAGGGAAACCTACCAAACCTGTGCATTTCTGAAAACTAGAGACCTAGGGGAATCCAAGATGGGGTGACTTGTGTGGCTCGGACCAGGTTCTGTTACCCAGAATCCTTTGCAAACCTCAAAATTTGGCTAAAAAAACACATGTTCCTCACATTTCTGTGGCAGAAAGTTCTGGAATCTGAGAGGAGCCACAAATTTCCTTCCACCCAGCGTTCCCCCACGTCTCCCGATACAAATGATACCTCACTTGTGTGGGTAGGCCTAGCGCCCGCGACAGGAAACGCCCCAAAGCGCAACGTGGACACAGCAAAATGTTAGAAGGAAAACAGAGGTGTTTTTTGCAAAGTGCCTACCTGTACATTTTGGACTGTAGCTCAGCCGCCACCTAGGGAAACCTACCAAACCTGTGCATTTCTGAAAACTAGAGACCTAGGGGAATCCAAGATGGGGTGACTTGTGTGGCTCGGACCAGGTTCTGTTACCCAGAATCCTTTGCAAACCTCAAAATTTGGCTAAAAAAACACATGTTCCTCACATTTCTGTGGCAGAAAGTTCTGGAATCTGAGAGGAGCAACAAATTTCCTTCCACCCAGCGTTCCCCCACGTCTCCCGATAAAAATGATACCTCACTTGTGTGGGTAGGCCTAGCGCCCGCGACAGGAAACTCCCCAAAGCGCAACGTGGACACAGCCAAATTTTTGAAGGAAAACGGAGGTGTTTTTTGCAAAGTGCCTACCTGTAGAGTTTGGCCTGCAGCTCAGCCGCCACCTAGGGAAACCTACCAAACCTGTGCATTTCTGAAAACTAGAGACCTGGGGGAATCCAAGATGGGGTGACTTGTGTGGCTCGGACCAGGTTCTGTTACCCAGAATCCTTTGCAAACCTCAAAATTTGGCTAAAAAAATACATGTTCCTCACATTTCTGTGGCAGAAAGTTCTGGAATCTGAAAAGAGCCACAAATTTCCTTCCACCAAGCGTTCCCCCACGTCTCCCGATAAAAATGATACCTCACTTGTGTGGGTAGGCATAGCGCCCGCGACAGGAAACGCCCCAAAGCGCAACGTGGACACATCCACATTTTTGAAGGAAAACAGAGGTGTTTTTTGCAAAGTGCCTACCTGTAGATTTTGGCCTGTAGCTCAGCCTCAACCTAGGGAAACCTACCAAACCTGTGCATTTCTGAAAACTAGAGACCTAGGGGAATCTAAGATGGGGTGACTTGTGTGGCTCGGACCAGGTTCTGTTACCCAGAATCCTTTGCAAACCTAAAAATTTGGCTAAAAAAACACATGTTCCTCACATTTCTGTGGCAGAAAGTTCTGGAATCTGAGAGGAGCCACAAATTTCCTTCCACCCAGCGTTCCCCCACGTCTCCCGATAAAAATCATACCTCACTTGTGTGGGTAGGCCTAGCCCCCGCGACAGGAAACGCCCCAAAGCGCAACGTGGACACAGCCAAATGTTTGAAGGAAAACAGAGGTGTTTTTTGCAAAGTGCCTACCTATAGATTTTGGCCTGTAGCTCAGCCGCCACCTAGGGAAACCTACCAACCCTGTGCATTTCTGAAAACTAGAGACCTAGGGGAATCCAAGATGGGGTGACTTGTGTGGCTCGGACCAGGTTCTGTTACCCAGAATCCTTCGCAAACCTCAAAATTTGGCTAAAAAAACACATGTTCCTCACATTTCTGTGGCAGAAAGTTCTGGAATCTGAGAGGAGCCTCAAATTTCCTTCCACCCAGCGTTCCCCCACGTCTCCCGATAAAAATGATACCTCACTTGTGTGGGTAGGCCTAGCGCCCGCGACAGGAAACGCCCCAAAGCGCAACGTGGATACAGCCAAATGTTTGAAGGAAAACAGAGGTGTTTTATGCAAAGTGCCTACCTATAGATTTTGACCTGTAGCTCAGCCGCCACCTAGGGAAACCTACCAAACCTGTGCATTTCTGAAAACTAGAGATCTAGGGGAATCCAAGATGGGGTGACTTGTGTGGCTCGGACCAGGTTCTGTTACCCAGAATCCTTCGCAAACCTCAAAATTTGGCTAAAAAAACACATGTTCCTCACATTTCTGTGGCAGAAAGTTCTGGAATCTGAGAGGAGCCATAAATTTCCTTCCACCCAGCGTTCCCCCACGTCTCCCGATAAAAATGATACCTCACTTGTGTGGGTAGGCCTAGCGCCCGCGACAGGAAACGCCCCAAAGCGCAACGTGGATACAGCCAAATGTTTGAAGGAAAACAGAGGTGTTTTTTGCAAAGTGCCTACCTGTAGAGTTTGGCCTGTAGCTCAGCCGCCACCTAGGGAAACCTACCAAACCTGTGCATTTCTGAAAACTAGAGACCTGGGGGAATCCAAGATGGGGTGACTTGTGTGGCTCGGACCAGGTTCTGTTACCCAGAATCCTTTGCAAACCTCAAAATTTGGCTAAAAAAATACATGTTCCTGACATTTCTGTGGCAGAAAGTTCTGGAATCTGAGAGGAGCCACAAATTTCCTTCCACCAAGCGTTCCCCCACATCTCCCGATATAAATGATACCTCACTTGTGTGGGTAGGCCTAGCGCCCGCGACAGGAAACGCCCCAAAGCGTAACGTGGACACATCCAAATTTTTGAAGGAAAACAGAGGTGTTTTTTGCAAAGTGCCTACATGTAGATTTTGGCCTGTAGCTCAGCCGCCACCTAGGTAAACTTACCAAACCTGTGCATTTCTGAAAACTAGAGAACTAGGGGAATCCAAGATGGGGTGACTTGTGTGGCTCGGACCAGGTTCTGTTACCCAGAATCCTTTGCAAACCTCAAAATTTGGCTAAAAAAACACATGTTCCTCACATTTCTGTGGCAGAAAGTTCTGGAATCTGAGAGGAGCCTCAAATTTCCTTCCACCCAGCGTTCCCCCACGTCTCCCGATAAAAATGATACCTCACTTGTGTGGGTAGGCCTAGCGCCCGCGACAGGAAACGCCCCAAAGCGCAACGTGGATACAGCCAAATGTTTGAAGGAAAACAGAGGTGTTTTATGCAAAGTGCCTACCTATAGATTTTGACCTGTAGCTCAGCCGCCACCTAGGGAAACCTACCAAACCTGTGCATTTCTGAAAACTAGAGATCTAGGGGAATCCAAGATGGGGTGACTTGTGTGGCTCGGACCAGGTTCTGTTACCCAGAATCCTTCGCAAACCTCAAAATTTGGCTAAAAAAACACATGTTCCTCACATTTCTGTGGCAGAAAGTTCTGGAATCTGAGAGGAGCCATAAATTTCCTTCCACCCAGCGTTCCCCCACGTCTCCCGATAAAAATGATACCTCACTTGTGTGGGTAGGCCTAGCGCCCGCGACAGGAAACTCCCCAAAGCGCAACGTGGACTCAGCCAAATTTTTGAAGGAAAACAGAGGTGTTTTTTGCAAAGTGCCTACCTGTAGAGTTTGGCCTGTAGCTCAGCCGCCACCTAGGGAAACCTACCAAACCTGTGCATTTCTGAAAACTAGAGACCTGGGGGAATCCAAGATGGGGTGACTTGTGTGGCTCGGACCAGGTTCTGTTACCCAGAATCCTTTGCAAACCTCAAAATTTGGCTAAAAAAATACATGTTCCTGACATTTCTGTGGCAGAAAGTTCTGGAATCTGAGAGGAGCCACAAATTTCCTTCCACCAAGCGTTCCCCCACATCTCCCGATATAAATGATACCTCACTTGTGTGGGTAGGCCTAGCGCCCGCGACAGGAAACGCCCCAAAGCGTAACGTGGACACATCCAAATTTTTGAAGGAAAACAGAGGTGTTTTTTGCAAAGTGCCTACATGTAGATTTTGGCCTGTAGCTCAGCCGCCACCTAGGTAAACTTACCAAACCTGTGCATTTCTGAAAACTAGAGAACTAGGGGAATCCAAGATGGGGTGACTTGTGTGGCTCGGACCAGGTTCTGTTACCCAGAATCCTTTGCAAACCTCAAAATTTGGCTAAAAAAACACATGTTCCTCACATTTCTGTGGCAGAAAGTTCTGGAATCTGAGAGGAGCCACAAATTTCCTTCCACCCAGCATTCCCCCACGTCTCCCGATAAAAATGATACCTCACTTGTGTGGGTAGGCCTAGCGCCCGCGACAGGAAACGCCCCAAAGCGCAACGTGGACACAGCCAAATGTTTGAAGGAAAACAGAGGTGTTTTTTGCAAAGTGCCTACCTGCAGATTTTGGCCTGTAGCTCAGCCGCCACCTAGGGAAACCTACCAAACCTGTGCATTTCTGATAACTAGAAACCTAGGGGAATCTAAGATGGGGTGACTTGTGTGGCTCGGACCAGGTTCTGTTACCCAGAATCCTTCGCAAACCTCAAAATTTGGCTAAAAAAACACATGTTCCTCACATTTCTGTGGCAGAAAGTTCTGGAATCTGAGAGGAGCCACAAATTTCCTTCCATCCAGTGTTCCCCCACGTCTCCCGATAAAAATGAAACCTCACTTGTGTGGGTAGGCCTAGCGCCCGCGACAGGAAACGCCCCAAAGCGCAACGTGGACACAGCCAAATTTTTGAAGGAAAACAGAGGTGTTTTTTGCAAAGTGCCTACCTGTAGATTTTGGCCTGTAGCTCAGCCGCCACCTAGGGGAACCTACCAAACCTGTGCATTTCTGAAAACTAGAGACCTAGGGGAATCCAAGATGGGGTGACTTGTGTGGCTCGGACCAGGTTCTGTTACCCAGAATCCTTTGCAAACCTCAAAATTTGGCTAAAAAAATACATGTTCCTCACATTTCTGTGGCAGAAAGTTCTGGAATCTGAGAGGAGCCACAAATTTCCTTCCACCAAGCGTTCCCCCACGTCTCCCGATAAAAATGATACCTCACTTGTGTGGGTAGGCCTAGCGCCCGCGACAAGAAATGCCCCAAAGCGCAACGTGGACACATCCAAATTTTTGAAGGAAAACAGAGGTGTTTTTTGCAAAGTGCCTACCTGTAGATTTTGGCCTGTAGCTCAGCCGCCACCTAGGGAAACCTACCAAACCTGTGCATTTCTGAAAACTAGAGACCTATGGGAATCCAAGATGGGGTGACTTGTGTGGCTCGGACCAGGTTCTGTTACCCAGAATCCTTTGCAAACCTCAAAATTTGGCTAAAAAAACACATGTTCCTCACATTTCTGTGGCAGAAAGTTCTGGAATCTGAGAGGAGCCACAAATTTCCTTCCACCCAGCGTTCCCCCACGTCTCCCGATACAAATGATACCTCACTTGTGTGGGTATGCCTAGCGCCCGCGACAGGAAACGCCCCAAAGCGCAACGTGGACACAGCAAAATGTTTGAAGGAAAACAGAGGTGTTTTTTGCAAAGTGCCTACCTGTACATTTTGGCCTTTAGCTCAGCCGCCACCTAGGGAAACCTACCAAACCTGTGCATTTCTGAAAACTAGAGACCTAGGGGAATCCAAGATGGGGTGACTTGTGTGGCTCGGACCAGGTTCTGTTACCCAGAATCCTTCGCAAACCTCAAAATTTGGCTAAAAAAACACATGTTCCTCACATTTCTGTGGCAGAAAGTTCTGGAATCTGAGAGGAGCAACAAATTTCCTTCCACCCAGCGTTCCCCCACGTCTCCCGATAAAAATGATACCTCACTTGTGTGGGTAGGCCTAGCGCCCGCGACAGGAAACTCCCCAAAGCGCAACGTGGACATAGCCAAATTTTTGAAGGAAAACGGAGGTGTTTTTTGCAAAGTGCCTACCTGTAGAGTTTGACCTGCAGCTCAGCCGCCACCTAGGGAAACCTACCAAACCTGTGCATTTCTAAAAACTAGAGACCTGGGGGAATCCAAGATGGGGTGACTTGTGTGGCTCGGACCAGGTTCTGTTACCCAGAATCCTTTGCAAACCTCAAAATTTGGCTAAAAAAATACATGTTCCTCACATTTCTGTGGCAGAAAGTTCTGGAATCTGAGAGGAGCCACAAATTTCCTTCCATCCAGTGTTCCCCCACGTCTCCCGATAAAAATGATACCTCACTTGTGTGGGTAGGCCTAGCGCCCGCGACAGGAAACGCCCCAAAGCGCAACGTGGACACAGCCAAATTTTTGAAGGAAAACAGAGGTGTTTTTTGCAAAGTGCCTACCTGTAGATTTTGGCCTGTAGCTCAGCCGCCACCTAGGGGAACCTACCAAACCTGTGCATTTCTGAAAACTAGAGACCTATGGGAATCCAAGATGGGGTGACTTGTGTGGCTCGGACCAGGTTCTGTTACCCAGAATCCTTTGCAAACCTCAAAATTTGGCTAAAAAACCACATGTTCCTCACATTTCTGTGGCAGAAAGTTCTGGAATCTGAGAGGAGCCACAAATTTCCTTCCACCCAGCGTTCCCCCACATCTCCCGATACAAATGATACCTCACTTGTGTGGGTAGGCCTAGCGCCCGCGACAGGAAACGCCCCAAAGCGCAACGTGGACACAGCAAAATGTTTGAAGGAAAACAGAGGTGTTTTTTGCAAAGTGCCTACCTGTACATTTTGGCCTGTAGCTCAGCCGCCACCTAGGGAAACCTACCAAACCTGTGCATTTCTGAAAACTAGAGACCTAGGGGAATCCAAGATGGGGTGACTTGTGTGGCTCGGACCAGGTTCTGTTACCCAGAATCCTTCGCAAACCTCAAAATTTGGCTAAAAAAACACATTTTCCTCACATTTCTGTGGCAGAAAGTTCTGGAATCTGAGAGGAGCAACAAATTTCCTTCCACCCAGCGTTCCCCCACGTCTCCCGATAAAAATGATACCTCACTTGTGTGGGTAGGCCTAGCGCCCGCGACAGGAAACTCCCCAAAGCGCAACGTGGACACAGCCAAATTTTTAAAGGAAAACAGAGGTGTTTTTTGCAAAGTGCCTACCTGTAGAGTTTGGCCTGCAGCTCAGCCGCCACCTAGGGAAACCTACCAAACCTGTGCATTTCTGAAAACTAGAGACCTGGGGGAATCCAAGATGGGGTGACTTGTGTGGCTCGGACCAGGTTCTGTTACCCAGAATCCTTTGCAAACCTCAAAATTTGGCTAAAAAAATACATGTTCCTCACATTTCTGTGGCAGAAAGTTCTGGAATCTGAGAGGAGCCACAAATTTCCTTCCACCAAGCGTTCCCCCACGTCTCCCGATAAAAATGATACCTCACTTGTGTGGGTAGGCCTAGCGCCCGCGACAGGAAACGCCCCAAAGCGCAACGTGGACACATCCACATTTTTGAAGGAAAACAGAGGTGTTTTTTGCAAAGTGCCTACCTGTAGATTTTGGCCTGTAGCTCAGCCTCAACCTAGGGAAACCTACCAAACCTGTGCATTTCTGAAAACTAGAGACCTAGGGGAATCTAAGATGGGGTGACTTGTGTGGCTCGGACCAGGTTCTGTTACCCAGAATCCTTCACAAACCTCAAAATTTGGCTAAAAAACACATGTTCCTCACATTTCTGTGGCAGAAAGTTCTGGAATCTGAGAGGAGCCACAAATTTCCTTCCACCCAGCGTTCCCCCACGTCTCCCGATAAAAATGATACCTCACTTGTGTGGGTAGGCCTAGCGCCCGCGACAGGAAACGCCCCAAAGCGCAACGTGGATACAGCCAAATGTTTGAAGGAAAACAGAGGTGTTTTTTGCAAAGTGCCTACCTATAGATTTTGGCCTGTAGCTCAGCCGCCACCTAGGGAAACCTACCAAACCTGTGCATTTCTGAAAACTAGAGACCTAGGGGAATCTAAGATGGGGTGACTTGTGTGGCTCGGACCAGGTTCTGTTACCCAGAATCCTTCGCAAACCTCAAAATTTGGCTAAAAAAACACATGTTCCTCACATTTCTGTGGCAGAAAGTTCTGGAATCTGAGAGGAGCCACAAATTTCCTTCCACCCAGCGTTCCCTCACGTCTCCCGATAAAAATTATACCTCACTTGTGTGGGTAGGCCTAGCACCCGCGTCAGGAAACGCCCCAAAGCGCAACGTGGACACGGCCAAATTTTTGAAGGAAAACAGAGGTGTTTTTTGCAAAGTGCCTACCTGTAGATTTTGGCCTGTAGCTCAGCCGCCACCTGGGGAAACCTACCAAACCTGTGCATTTCTGAAAACTAGAGACCTAGGGGAATCCAAGATGGGGTGACTTGTGTGGCTCGGACCAGGTTCTGTTACCCAGAATCCTTCGCAAACCTCAAAATTTGGCTAAAAAAACACATGTTCCTCACATTTCTGTGGCAGAAAGTTCTGGAATCTGAGAGGAGCCACAAATTTCCTTACACCAAGCGTTCCCCCACATCTCCCGATATAAATGATACCTCACTTGTGTGGGTAGGCCTAGCGCCCGCAACAGGAAACGCCCCAAAGCGTAACGTGGACACATCCAAATTTTTGAAGGAAAACAGAGGTGTTTTTTGCAAAGTGCCTACATGTAGATTTTGGCCTGTAGCTCAGCCGCCACCTAGGGAAACCTACCAAACCTGTGCATTTCTGAAAACTAGAGACCTAGGGGAATCCAAGATGGGGTGACTTGTGTGGCTCGGACCCGGTTCTGTTACCCAGAATCCTTTGCAAACCTCAAAATTTGGCTAAAAAACACATGTTCCTCACATTTCTGTGGCAGAAAGTTCTGGAATCTGAGAGGAGCCACAAATTTCCTTCCACCCAGCATTCCCCCACGTCTCCCGATAAAAATGATACCTCACTTGTGTGGGTAGGCCTAGCGCCCGCGACAGGAAACGCCCCAAAGCGCAACGTGGACACAGCCAAATGTTTGAAGGAAAACAGAGGTGTTTTTTGCAAAGTGCCTACCTGCAGATTTTGGCCTGTAGCTCAGCCGCCACCTAGGGAAACCTACCAAACCTGTGCATTTCTGAAAACTAGAGACCTAGGGGAATCTAAGATGGGGTGACTTGTGTGGCTCGGACCAGATTCTGTTACCCAGAATCCTTCGCAAACCTCAAAATTTGGCTAAAAAAACACATGTTCCTCACATTTCTGTGGCAGAAAGTTCTGGAATCTGAGAGGAGCCACAAATTTCCTTCCATCCAGTGTTCCCCCACGTCTCCCGATAAAAATGATACCTCACTTGTGTGGGTAGGCCTAGCGCCCGCGACAGGAAACGCCCCAAAGCGCAACGTGGACACAGCCAAATTTTTGAAGGAAAACAGAGGTGTTTTTTGCAAAGTGCCTACCTGTAGAGTTTGGCCTGTAGCTCAGCCGCCACCTAGGGGAACCTACCAAACCTGTGCATTTCTGAAAACTAGAGACCTAGGGGAATCCAAGATGGGGTGACTTGTGTGGCTCGGACCAGGTTCTGTTACCCAGAATCCTTTGCAAACCTCAAAATTTGGCTAAAATAATACATGTTCCTCACATTTCTGTGGCAGAAAGTTCTGGAATTTGAGAGGAGCCACAAATTTCCTTCCACCAAGCGTTCCCCCACGTCTCCCGATAAAAATGATACCTCACTTGTGTGGGTAGGCCTAGCGCCCGCGACAGGAAACGCCCCAAAGCGCAACGTGGACACATCCAAATTTTTGAAGGAAAACAGAGGTGTTTTTTGCAAAGTGCCTACCTGTAGATTTTGGCTTGTAGCTCAGCCGCCACCTAGGGAAACCTACCAAACCTGTGCATTTCTGAAAACTAGAGACCTAGGGGAATCTAAGATGGGGTGACTTGTGTGGCTCGGACCAGGTTCTGTTACCCAGAATCCTTCGCAAACCTCAAAATTTGGCTAAAAAAACACATGTTCCTCACATTTCTGTGGCAGAAAGTTCTGGAATCTGAGAGGAGCCACAAATTTCCTTCCATCCAGTGTTCCCCCACGTCTCCCGATAAAAATGATACCTCACTTGTGTGGGTAGGCCTAGCGCCCGCGACAGGAAACGCCCCAAAGCGCAACGTGGACACAGCCAAATTTTTGAAGGAAAACAGAGGTGTTTTTTGCAAAGTGCCTACCTGTAGATTTTGGCCTGTAGCTCAGCCGCCACCTAGGGGAACCTACCAAACCTGTGCATTTCTGAAAACTAGAGACCTATGGGAATCCAAGATGGGGTGACTTGTGTGGCTCGGACCAGGTTCTGTTACCCAGAATCCTTTGCAAACCTCAAAATTTGGCTAAAAAACCACATGTTCCTCACATTTCTGTGGCAGAAAGTTCTGGAATCTGAGAGGAGCCACAAATTTCCTTCCACCCAGCGTTCCCCCACGTCTCCCGATACAAATGATACCTCACTTGTGTGGGTAGGCCTAGCGCCCGCGACAGGAAACGCCCCAAAGCGCAACGTGGACACAGCAAAATGTTTGAAGGAAAACAGAGGTGTTTTTTGCAAAGTGCCTACCTGTACATTTTGGCCTGTAGCTCAGCCGCCACCTAGGGAAACCTACCAAACCTCTGCATTTCTGAAAACTAGAGACCTAGGGGAATCTAAGATGGGGTGACTTGTGTGGCTCGGACCAGGTTCTGTTACCCAGAATCCTTCGCAAACCTCAAAATTTGGCTAAAAAAACACATGTTCCTCACATTTCTGTGGCAGAAAGTTCTGGAATCTGAGAGGAGCCACAAATTTCCTTCCATCCAGTGTTCCCCCACGTCTCCCGATAAAAATGATACCTCACTTGTGTGGGTAGGCCTAGCGCCCGCGACAGGAAACGCCCCAAAGCGCAACGTGGACACAGCCAAATTTTTGAAGGAAAACAGAGGTTTTTTTTGCAAAGTGCCTACCTGTAGATTTTGGCCTGTAGCTCAGCCGCCACCTAGGGGAACCTACCAAACCTGTGCATTTCTGAAAACTAGAGACCTATGGGAATCCAAGATGGGGTGACTTGTGTGGCTCGGACCAGGTTCTGTTATCCAGAATCCTTTGCAAACCTCAAAATTTGGCTAAAAAACCACATGTTCCTCACATTTCTGTGGCAGAAAGTTCTGGAATCTGAGAGGAGCCACAAATTTCCTTCCACCCAGCGTTCCCCCACGTCTCCCGATACAAATGATACCTCACTTGTGTGGGTAGGCCTAGCGCCCGCGACAGGAAACGCCCCAAAGCGCAACGTGGACACAGCAAAATGTTTGAAGGAAAACAGAGGTGTTTTTTGCAAAGTGCCTACCTGTACATTTTGGCCTGTAGCTCAGCCGCCACCTAGGGAAACCTACCAAACCTGTGCATTTCTGAAAACTAGAGACCTAGGGGAATCCAAGATGGGGTGACTTGTGTGGCTCGGACCAGGTTCTGTTACCCCGAATCCTTCGCAAACCTCAAAATTTGGCTAAAAAAACACATTTTCCTCACATTTCTGTGGCAGAAAGTTCTGGAATCTGAGAGGAGCAACAAATTTCCTTCCACCCAGCGTTCCCCCACGTCTCCCGATAAAAATGATACCTCACTTGTGTGGGTAGGCCTAGCGCCCGTGACAGGAAACTCCCCAAAGCGCAACGTGGACACAGCCAAATTTTTAAAGGAAAACAGAGGTGTTTTTTGCAAAGTGCCTACCTGTAGAGTTTGGCCTGCAGCTCAGCCGCCACCTAGGGAAACCTACCAAACCTGTGCATTTCTGAAAACTAGAGACCTGGGGGAATCCAAGATGGGGTGACTTGTGTGGCTCGGACCAGGTTCTGTTACCCAGAATCCTTCGCAAACCTCAAAATTTGGCTAAAAAAATACATGTTCCTCTCATTTCTGTGGCAGAAAGTTCTGGAATCTGAGAGGAGCCACAAATTTCCTTCCACCAAGCGTTCCCCCACGTCTCCCGATAAAAATGATACCTCACTTGTGTGGGTAGGCCTAGCGCCCGCGACAGGAAACGCCCCAAAGCGCAACGTGGACACATCCACATTTTTGAAGGAAAACAGAGGTGTTTTTTGCAAAGTGCCTACCTGTAGATTTTGGCCTGTAGCTCAGCCTCAACCTAGGGAAACCTACCAAACCTGTGCATTTCTGAAAACTAGAGACCTAGGGCAATCTAAGATGGGGTGACTTGTGTGGCTCGGACCAGGTTCTGTTACCCAGAATCCTTCGCAAACCTCAAAATTTGGCTAAAAAAACACATGTTTCTCACATTTCTGTGGCAGAAAGTTCTGGAATCTGAGAGGAGCCACAAATTTCCTTCCACCCAGCGTTCCCCCACGTCTCCCGATAAAAATGATACCTCACTTGTGTGGGTAGGCCTAGCGCCCGCGACAGGAAACGCCCCAAAGCGCAACGTGGATACAGCCAAATGTTTGAAGGAAAACAGAGGTGTTTTTTGCAAAGTGCCTACCTATAGATTTTGGCCTGTAGCTCAGCCGCCACCTAGGGAAACCTACCAAACCTGTGCATTTCTGAAAACTAGAGACCTAGGGGAATCCAAGATGGGGTGACTTGTGTGGCTCGGACCAGGTTCTGTTACCCAGAATCCTTCGCAAACCTCAAAATTTGGCTAAAAAAACACATGTTCCTCACATTTCTGTGGCAGAAAGTTCTGGAATCTGAGAGGAGCCACAAATTTCCTTCCACCCAGCGTTCCCTCACGTCTCCCGATAAAAATTATACCTCACTTGTGTGGGTAGGCCTAGCACCCGCGTCAGGAAACGCCCCAAAGCGCAACGTGGACACGGCCAAATTTTTGAAGGAAAACAGAGGTGTTTTTTGCAAAGTGCCTACCTGTAGATTTTGGCCTGTAGCTCAGCCGCCACCTGGGGAAACCTACCAAACCTGTGCATTTCTGAAAACTAGAGACCTAGGGGAATCCAAGATGGGGTGACTTGTGTGGCTCGGACCAGGTTCTGTTACCCAGAATCCTTCGCAAACCTCAAAATTTGGCTAAAAAAACACATGTTCCTCACATTTCTGTGGCAGAAAGTTCTGGAATCTGAGAGGAGCCACAAATTTCCTTACACCAAGCGTTCCCCCACATCTCCCGATATAAATGATACCTCACTTGTGTGGGTAGGCCTAGCGCCCGCGACAGGAAACGCCCCAAAGCGTAACGTGGACACATCCAAATTTTTGAAGGAAAACAGAGGTGTTTTTTGCAAAGTGCCTACATGTAGATTTTGGCCTGTAGCTCAGCCGCCACCTAGGGAAACCTACCAAACCTGTGCATTTCTGAAAACTAGAGACCTAGGGGAATCCAAGATGGGGTGACTTGTGTGGCTCGGACCCGGTTCTGTTACCCAGAATCCTTTGCAAACCTCAAAATTTGGCTAAAAAACACATGTTCCTCACATTTCTGTGGCAGAAAGTTCTGGAATCTGAGAGGAGCCACAAATTTCCTTCCACCCAGCATTCCCCCACGTCTCCCGATAAAAATGATACCTCACTTGTGTGGGTAGGCCTAGCGCCCGCGACAGGAAACGCCCCAAAGCGCAACGTGGACACAGCCAAATGTTTGAAGGAAAACAGAGGTGTTTTTTGCAAAGTGCCTACCTGCAGATTTTGGCCTGTAGCTCAGCCGCCACCTAGGGAAACCTACCAAACCTGTGCATTTCTGAAAACTAGAGACCTAGGGGAATCTAAGATGGGGTGACTTGTGTGGCTCGGACCAGATTCTGTTACCCAGAATCCTTCGCAAACCTCAAAATTTGGCTAAAAAAACACATGTTCCTCACATTTCTGTGGCAGAAAGTTCTGGAATCTGAGAGGAGCCACAAATTTCCTTCCATCCAGTGTTCCCCCACGTCTCCCGATAAAAATGATACCTCACTTGTGTGTGTAGGCCTAGCGCCCGCGACAGGAAACGCCCCAAAGCGCAACGTGGACACAGCCAAATTTTTGAAGGAAAACAGAGGTGTTTTTTGCAAAGTGCCTACCTGTAGAGTTTGGCCTGTAGCTCAGCCGCCACCTAGGGGAACCTACCAAACCTGTGCATTTCTGAAAACTAGAGACCTAGGGGAATCCAAGATGGGGTGACTTGTGTGGCTCGGACCAGGTTCTGTTACCCAGAATCCTTTGCAAACCTCAAAATTTGGCTAAAATAATACATGTTCCTCACATTTCTGTGGCAGAAAGTTCTGGAATTTGAGAGGAGCCACAAATTTCCTTCCACCAAGCGTTCCCCCACGTCTCCCGATAAAAATGATACCTCACTTGTGTGGGTAGGCCTAGCGCCCGCGACAGGAAACGCCCCAAAGCGCAACGTGGACACATCCAAATTTTTGAAGGAAAACAGAGGTGTTTTTTGCAAAGTGCCTACCTGTAGATTTTGGCCTGTAGCTCAGCCGCCACCTAGGGAAACCTACCAAACCTGTGCATTTCTGAAAACTAGAGACCTAGGGGAATCTAAGATGGGGTGACTTGTGTGGCTCGGACCAGGTTCTGTTACCCAGAATCCTTCGCAAACCTCAAAATTTGGCTAAAAAAACACATGTTCCTCACATTTCTGTGGCAGAAAGTTCTGGAATCTGAGAGGAGCCACAAATTTCCTTCCATCCAGTGTTCCCCCACGTCTCCCGATAAAAATGATACCTCACTTGTGTGGGTAGGCCTAGCGCCCGCGACAGGAAACGCCCCAAAGCGCAACGTGGACACAGCCAAATTTTTGAAGGAAAACAGAGGTGTTTTTTGCAAAGTGCCTACCTGTAGAGTTTGGCCTGTAGCTCAGCCGCCACCTAGGGGAACCTACCAAACCTGTGCATTTCTGAAAACTAGAGACCTAGGGGAATCCAAGATGGGGTGACTTGTGTGGCTCGGACCAGGTTCTGTTACCCAGAATCCTTTGCAAACCTAAAAATTTGGCTAAAATAATACATGTTCCTCACATTTCTGTGGCAGAAAGTTCTGGAATTTGAGAGGAGCCACAAATTTCCTTCCACCAAGCGTTCCCCCACGTCTCCCGATAAAAATGATACCTCACTTGTGTGGGTAGGCCTAGCGCCCGCGACAGGAAACGCCCCAAAGCGCAACGTGGACACATCCAAATTTTTGAAGGAAAACAGAGGTGTTTTTTGCAAAGTGCCTACCTGTAGATTTTGGCCTGTAGCTCAGCCGCCACCTAGGGAAACCTACCAAACCTGCGCATTTCTGAAAACTAGAGACCTAGGGGAATCTAAGATGGGGTGACTTGTGTGGCTCGGACCAGGTTCTGTTACCCAGAATCCTTCGCAAACCTCAAAATTTGGCTAAAAAAACACATGTTCCTCACATTTCTGTGGCAGAAAGTTCTGGAATCTGAGAGGAGCCACAAATTTCCTTCCATCCAGTGTTCCCCCACGTCTCCCGATAAAAATGATACCTCACTTGTGTGGGTAGGCCTAGCGCCCGCGACAGGAAACGCCCCAAAGCGCAACGTGGACACAGCCAAATTTTTGAAGGAAAACAGAGGTGTTTTTTGCAAAGTGCCTACCTGTAGATTTTGGCCTGTAGCTCAGCCGCCACCTAGGGGAACCTACCAAACCTGTGCATTTCTGAAAACTAGAGACCTATGGGAATCCAAGATGGGGTGACTTGTGTGGCTCGGACCAGGTTCTGTTACCCAGAATCCTTTGCAAACCTCAAAATTTGGCTAAAAAACCACATGTTCCTCACATTTCTGTGGCAGAAAGTTCTGGAATCTGAGAGGAGCCACAAATTTCCTTCCACCCAGCGTTCCCCCACGTCTCCCGATACAAATGATACCTCACTTGTGTGGGTAGGCCTAGCGCCCGCGACAGGAAACGCCCCAAAGCGCAACGTGGACACAGCAAAATGTTTGAAGGAAAACAGAGGTGTTTTTTGCAAAGTGCCTACCTGTACATTTTGGCCTGTAGCTCAGCCGCCACCTAGGGAAACCTACCAAACCTGTGCATTTCTGAAAACTAGAGACCTAGGGGAATCTAAGATGGGGTGACTTGTGTGGCTCGGACCAGGTTCTGTTACCCAGAATCCTTCGCAAACCTCAAAATTTGGCTAAAAAAACACATGTTCCTCACATTTCTGTGGCAGAAAGTTCTGGAATCTGAGAGGAGCCACAAATTTCCTTCCATCCAGTGTTCCCCCACGTCTCCCGATAAAAATGATACCTCACTTGTGTGGGTAGGCCTAGCGCCCGCGACAGGAAACGCCCCAAAGCGCAACGTGGACACAGCCAAATTTTTGAAGGAAAACAGAGGTTTTTTTTGCAAAGTGCCTACCTGTAGATTTTGGCCTGTAGCTCAGCCGCCACCTAGGGGAACCTACCAAACCTGTGCATTTCTGAAAACTAGAGACCTATGGGAATCCAAGATGGGGTGACTTGTGTGGCTCGGACCAGGTTCTGTTATCCAGAATCCTTTGCAAACCTCAAAATTTGGCTAAAAAACCACATGTTCCTCACATTTCTGTGGCAGAAAGTTCTGGAATCTGAGAGGAGCCACAAATTTCCTTCCACCCAGCGTTCCCCCACGTCTCCCGATACAAATGATACCTCACTTGTGTGGGTAGGCCTAGCGCCCGCGACAGGAAACGCCCCAAAGCGCAACGTGGACACAGCAAAATGTTTGAAGGAAAACAGAGGTGTTTTTTGCAAAGTGCCTACCTGTACATTTTGGCCTGTAGCTCAGCCGCCACCTAGGGAAACCTACCAAACCTGTGCATTTCTGAAAACTAGAGACCTAGGGGAATCCAAGATGGGGTGACTTGTGTGGCTCGGACCAGGTTCTGTTACCCCGAATCCTTCGCAAACCTAAAAATTTGGCTAAAAAAACACATTTTCCTCACATTTCTGTGGCAGAAAGTTCTGGAATCTGAGAGGAGCAACAAATTTCCTTCCACCCAGCGTTCCCCCACGTCTCCCGATAAAAATGATACCTCACTTGTGTGGGTAGGCCTAGCGCCCGTGACAGGAAACTCCCCAAAGCGCAACGTGGACACAGCCAAATTTTTAAAGGAAAACAGAGGTGTTTTTTGCAAAGTGCCTACCTGTAGAGTTTGGCCTGCAGCTCAGCCGCCACCTAGGGAAACCTACCAAACCTGTGCATTTCTGAAAACTAGAGACCTGGGGGAATCCAAGATGGGGTGACTTGTGTGGCTCGGACCAGGTTCTGTTACCCAGAATCCTTCGCAAACCTCAAAATTTGGCTAAAAAAATACATGTTCCTCTCATTTCTGTGGCAGAAAGTTCTGGAATCTGAGAGGAGCCACAAATTTCCTTCCACCAAGCGTTCCCCCACGTCTCCCGATAAAAATGATACCTCACTTGTGTGGGTAGGCCTAGCGCCCGCGACAGGAAACGCCCCAAAGCGCAACGTGGACACATCCACATTTTTGAAGGAAAACAGAGGTGTTTTTTGCAAAGTGCCTACCTGTAGATTTTGGCCTGTAGCTCAGCCTCAACCTAGGGAAACCTACCAAACCTGTGCATTTCTGAAAACTAGAGACCTAGGGCAATCTAAGATGGGGTGACTTGTGTGGCTCGGACCAGGTTCTGTTACCCAGAATCCTTCGCAAACCTCAAAATTTGGCTAAAAAAACACATGTTTCTCACATTTCTGTGGCAGAAAGTTCTGGAATCTGAGAGGAGCCACAAATTTCCTTCCACCCAGCGTTCCCCCACGTCTCCCGATAAAAATGATACCTCACTTGTGTGGGTAGGCCTAGCGCCCGCGACAGGAAACGCCCCAAAGCGCAACGTGGATACAGCCAAATGTTTGAAGGAAAACAGAGGTGTTTTTTGCAAAGTGCCTACCTATAGATTTTGGCCTGTAGCTCAGCCGCCACCTAGGGAAACCTACCAAACCTGTGCATTTCTGAAAACTAGAGACCTAGGGGAATCCAAGATGGGGTGACTTGTGTGGCTCGGACCAGGTTCTGTTACCCAGAATCCTTCGCAAACCTCAAAATTTGGCTAAAAAAACACATGTTCCTCACATTTCTGTGGCAGAAAGTTCTGGAATCTGAGAGGAGCCACAAATTTCCTTCCACCCAGCGTTCCCTCACGTCTCCCGATAAAAATTATACCTCACTTGTGTGGGTAGGCCTAGCACCCGCGTCAGGAAACGCCCCAAAGCGCAACGTGGACACGGCCAAATTTTTGAAGGAAAACAGAGGTGTTTTTTGCAAAGTGCCTACCTGTAGATTTTGGCCTGTAGCTCAGCCGCCACCTGGGGAAACCTACCAAACCTGTGCATTTCTGAAAACTAGAGACCTAGGGGAATCCAAGATGGGGTGACTTGTGTGGCTCGGACCAGGTTCTGTTACCCAGAATCCTTCGCAAACCTCAAAATTTGGCTAAAAAAACACATGTTCCTCACATTTCTGTGGCAGAAAGTTCTGGAATCTGAGAGGAGCCACAAATTTCCTTACACCAAGCGTTCCCCCACATCTCCCGATATAAATGATACCTCACTTGTGTGGGTAGGCCTAGCGCCCGCGACAGGAAACGCCCCAAAGCGTAACGTGGACACATCCAAATTTTTGAAGGAAAACAGAGGTGTTTTTTGCAAAGTGCCTACATGTAGATTTTGGCCTGTAGCTCAGCCGCCACCTAGGGAAACCTACCAAACCTGTGCATTTCTGAAAACTAGAGACCTAGGGGAATCCAAGATGGGGTGACTTGTGTGGCTCGGACCCGGTTCTGTTACCCAGAATCCTTTGCAAACCTCAAAATTTGGCTAAAAAACACATGTTCCTCACATTTCTGTGGCAGAAAGTTCTGGAATCTGAGAGGAGCCACAAATTTCCTTCCACCCAGCATTCCCCCACGTCTCCCGATAAAAATGATACCTCACTTGTGTGGGTAGGCCTAGCGCCCGCGACAGGAAACGCCCCAAAGCGCAACGTGGACACAGCCAAATGTTTGAAGGAAAACAGAGGTGTTTTTTGCAAAGTGCCTACCTGCAGATTTTGGCCTGTAGCTCAGCCGCCACCTAGGGAAACCTACCAAACCTGTGCATTTCTGAAAACTAGAGACCTAGGGGAATCTAAGATGGGGTGACTTGTGTGGCTCGGACCAGATTCTGTTACCCAGAATCCTTCGCAAACCTCAAAATTTGGCTAAAAAAACACATGTTCCTCACATTTCTGTGGCAGAAAGTTCTGGAATCTGAGAGGAGCCACAAATTTCCTTCCATCCAGTGTTCCCCCACGTCTCCCGATAAAAATGATACCTCACTTGTGTGTGTAGGCCTAGCGCCCGCGACAGGAAACGCCCCAAAGCGCAACGTGGACACAGCCAAATTTTTGAAGGAAAACAGAGGTGTTTTTTGCAAAGTGCCTACCTGTAGAGTTTGGCCTGTAGCTCAGCCGCCACCTAGGGGAACCTACCAAACCTGTGCATTTCTGAAAACTAGAGACCTAGGGGAATCCAAGATGGGGTGACTTGTGTGGCTCGGACCAGGTTCTGTTACCCAGAATCCTTTGCAAACCTCAAAATTTGGCTAAAATAATACATGTTCCTCACATTTCTGTGGCAGAAAGTTCTGGAATTTGAGAGGAGCCACAAATTTCCTTCCACCAAGCGTTCCCCCACGTCTCCCGATAAAAATGATACCTCACTTGTGTGGGTAGGCCTAGCGCCCGCGACAGGAAACGCCCCAAAGCGCAACGTGGACACATCCAAATTTTTGAAGGAAAACAGAGGTGTTTTTTGCAAAGTGCCTACCTGTAGATTTTGGCCTGTAGCTCAGCCGCCACCTAGGGAAACCTACCAAACCTGTGCATTTCTGAAAACTAGAGACCTAGGGGAATCTAAGATGGGGTGACTTGTGTGGCTCGGACCAGGTTCTGTTACCCAGAATCCTTCGCAAACCTCAAAATTTGGCTAAAAAAACACATGTTCCTCACATTTCTGTGGCAGAAAGTTCTGGAATCTGAGAGGAGCCACAAATTTCCTTCCATCCAGTGTTCCCCCACGTCTCCCGATAAAAATGATACCTCACTTGTGTGGGTAGGCCTAGCGCCCGCGACAGGAAACGCCCCAAAGCGCAACGTGGACACAGCCAAATTTTTGAAGGAAAACAGAGGTGTTTTTTGCAAAGTGCCTACCTGTAGATTTTGGCCTGTAGCTCAGCCGCCACCTAGGGGAACCTACCAAACCTGTGCATTTCTGAAAACTAGAGACCTATGGGAATCCAAGATGGGGTGACTTGTGTGGCTCGGACCAGGTTCTGTTACCCAGAATCCTTTGCAAACCTCAAAATTTGGCTAAAAAACCACATGTTCCTCACATTTCTGTGGCAGAAAGTTCTGGAATCTGAGAGGAGCCACAAATTTCCTTCCACCCAGCATTCCCCCACGTCTCCCGATAAAAATGATACCTCACTTGTGTGGGTAGGCCTAGCGCCCGCGACAGGAAACGCCCCAAAGCGCAACGTGGACACAGCCAAATGTTTGAAGGAAAACAGAGGTGTTTTTTGCAAAGTGCCTACCTGCAGATTTTGGCCTGTAGCTCAGCCGCCACCTAGGGAAACCTACCAAACCTGTGCATTTCTGAAAACTAGAGACCTAGGGGAATCTAAGATGGGGTGACTTGTGTGGCTCGGACCAGATTCTGTTACCCAGAATCCTTCGCAAACCTCAAAATTTGGCTAAAAAAACACATGTTCCTCACATTTCTGTGGCAGAAAGTTCTGGAATCTGAGAGGAGCCACAAATTTCCTTCCATCCAGTGTTCCCCCACGTCTCCCGATAAAAATGATACCTCACTTGTGTGTGTAGGCCTAGCGCCCGCGACAGGAAACGCCCCAAAGCGCAACGTGGACACAGCCAAATTTTTGAAGGAAAACAGAGGTGTTTTTTGCAAAGTGCCTACCTGTAGAGTTTGGCCTGTAGCTCAGCCGCCACCTAGGGGAACCTACCAAACCTGTGCATTTCTGAAAACTAGAGACCTAGGGGAATCCAAGATGGGGTGACTTGTGTGGCTCGGACCAGGTTCTGTTACCCAGAATCCTTTGCAAACCTCAAAATTTGGCTAAAATAATACATGTTCCTCACATTTCTGTGGCAGAAAGTTCTGGAATTTGAGAGGAGCCACAAATTTCCTTCCACCAAGCGTTCCCCCACGTCTCCCGATAAAAATGATACCTCACTTGTGTGGGTAGGCCTAGCGCCCGCGACAGGAAACGCCCCAAAGCGCAACGTGGACACATCCAAATTTTTGAAGGAAAACAGAGGTGTTTTTTGCAAAGTGCCTACCTGTAGATTTTGGCCTGTAGCTCAGCCGCCACCTAGGGAAACCTACCAAACCTGTGCATTTCTGAAAACTAGAGACCTAGGGGAATCTAAGATGGGGTGACTTGTGTGGCTCGGACCAGGTTCTGTTACCCAGAATCCTTCGCAAACCTCAAAATTTGGCTAAAAAAACACATGTTCCTCACATTTCTGTGGCAGAAAGTTCTGGAATCTGAGAGGAGCCACAAATTTCCTTCCATCCAGTGTTCCCCCACGTCTCCCGATAAAAATGATACCTCACTTGTGTGGGTAGGCCTAGCGCCCGCGACAGGAAACGCCCCAAAGCGCAACGTGGACACAGCCAAATTTTTGAAGGAAAACAGAGGTGTTTTTTGCAAAGTGCCTACCTGTAGATTTTGGCCTGTAGCTCAGCCGCCACCTAGGGGAACCTACCAAACCTGTGCATTTCTGAAAACTAGAGACCTATGGGAATCCAAGATGGGGTGACTTGTGTGGCTCGGACCAGGTTCTGTTACCCAGAATCCTTTGCAAACCTCAAAATTTGGCTAAAAAACCACATGTTCCTCACATTTCTGTGGCAGAAAGTTCTGGAATCTGAGAGGAGCCACAAATTTCCTTCCACCCAGCGTTCCCCCACGTCTCCCGATACAAATGATACCTCACTTGTGTGGGTAGGCCTAGCGCCCGCGACAGGAAACGCCCCAAAGCGCAACGTGGACACAGCAAAATGTTTGAAGGAAAACAGAGGTGTTTTTTGCAAAGTGCCTACCTGTACATTTTGGCCTGTAGCTCAGCCGCCACCTAGGGAAACCTACCAAACCTGTGCATTTCTGAAAACTAGAGACCTAGGGGAATCTAAGATGGGGTGACTTGTGTGGCTCGGACCAGGTTCTGTTACCCAGAATCCTTCGCAAACCTCAAAATTTGGCTAAAAAAACACATGTTCCTCACATTTCTGTGGCAGAAAGTTCTGGAATCTGAGAGGAGCCACAAATTTCCTTCCATCCAGTGTTCCCCCACGTCTCCCGATAAAAATGATACCTCACTTGTGTGGGTAGGCCTAGCGCCCGCGACAGGAAACGCCCCAAAGCGCAACGTGGACACAGCCAAATTTTTGAAGGAAAACAGAGGTTTTTTTTGCAAAGTGCCTACCTGTAGATTTTGGCCTGTAGCTCAGCCGCCACCTAGGGGAACCTACCAAACCTGTGCATTTCTGAAAACTAGAGACCTATGGGAATCCAAGATGGGGTGACTTGTGTGGCTCGGACCAGGTTCTGTTATCCAGAATCCTTTGCAAACCTCAAAATTTGGCTAAAAAACCACATGTTCCTCACATTTCTGTGGCAGAAAGTTCTGGAATCTGAGAGGAGCCACAAATTTCCTTCCACCCAGCGTTCCCCCACGTCTCCCGATAAAAATGATACCTCACTTGTGTGGGTAGGCCTAGCGCCCGCGACAGGAAACGCCCCAAAGCGCAACGTGGATACAGCCAAATGTTTGAAGGAAAACAGAGGTGTTTTTTGCAAAGTGCCTACCTATAGATTTTGGCCTGTAGCTCAGCCGCCACCTAGGGAAACCTACCAAACCTGTGCATTTCTGAAAACTAGAGACCTAGGGGAATCCAAGATGGGGTGACTTGTGTGGCTCGGACCAGGTTCTGTTACCCAGAATCCTTCGCAAACCTCAAAATTTGGCTAAAAAAACACATGTTCCTCACATTTCTGTGGCAGAAAGTTCTGGAATCTGAGAGGAGCCACAAATTTCCTTCCACCCAGCGTTCCCTCACGTCTCCCGATAAAAATTATACCTCACTTGTGTGGGTAGGCCTAGCACCCGCGTCAGGAAACGCCCCAAAGCGCAACGTGGACACGGCCAAATTTTTGAAGGAAAACAGAGGTGTTTTTTGCAAAGTGCCTACCTGTAGATTTTGGCCTGTAGCTCAGCCGCCACCTGGGGAAACCTACCAAACCTGTGCATTTCTGAAAACTAGAGACCTAGGGGAATCCAAGATGGGGTGACTTGTGTGGCTCGGACCAGGTTCTGTTACCCAGAATCCTTCGCAAACCTCAAAATTTGGCTAAAAAAACACATGTTCCTCACATTTCTGTGGCAGAAAGTTCTGGAATCTGAGAGGAGCCACAAATTTCCTTACACCAAGCGTTCCCCCACATCTCCCGATATAAATGATACCTCACTTGTGTGGGTAGGCCTAGCGCCCGCGACAGGAAACGCCCCAAAGCGTAACGTGGACACATCCAAATTTTTGAAGGAAAACAGAGGTGTTTTTTGCAAAGTGCCTACATGTAGATTTTGGCCTGTAGCTCAGCCGCCACCTAGGGAAACCTACCAAACCTGTGCATTTCTGAAAACTAGAGACCTAGGGGAATCCAAGATGGGGTGACTTGTGTGGCTCGGACCCGGTTCTGTTACCCAGAATCCTTTGCAAACCTCAAAATTTGGCTAAAAAACACATGTTCCTCACATTTCTGTGGCAGAAAGTTCTGGAATCTGAGAGGAGCCACAAATTTCCTTCCACCCAGGATTCCCCCACGTCTCCCGATAAAAATGATACCTCACTTGTGTGGGTAGGCCTAGCGCCCGCGACAGGAAACGCCCCAAAGCGCAACGTGGACACAGCCAAATGTTTGAAGGAAAACAGAGGTGTTTTTTGCAAAGTGCCTACCTGCAGATTTTGGCCTGTAGCTCAGCCGCCACCTAGGGAAACCTACCAAACCTGTGCATTTCTGAAAACTAGAGACCTAGGGGAATCTAAGATGGGGTGACTTGTGTGGCTCGGACCAGATTCTGTTACCCAGAATCCTTCGCAAACCTCAAAATTTGGCTAAAAAAACACATGTTCCTCACATTTCTGTGGCAGAAAGTTCTGGAATCTGAGAGGAGCCACAAATTTCCTTCCATCCAGTGTTCCCCCACGTCTCCCGATAAAAATGATACCTCACTTGTGTGGGTAGGCCTAGCGCCCGCGACAGGAAACGCCCCAAAGCGCAACGTGGACACAGCCAAATTTTTGAAGGAAAACAGAGGTGTTTTTTGCAAAGTGCCTACCTGTAGAGTTTGGCCTGTAGCTCAGCCGCCACCTAGGGGAACCTACCAAACCTGTGCATTTCTGAAAACTAGAGACCTAGGGGAATCCAAGATGGGGTGACTTGTGTGGCTCGGACCAGGTTCTGTTACCCAGAATCCTTTGCAAACCTCAAAATTTGGCTAAAATAATACATGTTCCTCACATTTCTGTGGCAGAAAGTTCTGGAATCTGAGAGGAGCCACAAATTTCCTTCCACCAAGCGTTCCCCCACGTCTCCCGATAAAAATGATACCTCACTTGTGTGGGTAGGCCTTGCGCCCGCGACAGGAAACGCCCCAAAGCGCAACGTGGACACATCCAAATTTTTGAAGGAAAACAGAGGTGTTTTTTGCAAAGTGCCTACCTGTAGATTTTGGCCTGTAGCTCAGCCGCCACCTAGGGAAACCTACCAAACCTGTGCATTTCTGAAAACTAGAGACCTATGGGAATCCAAGATGGGGTGACTTGTGTGGCTCGGACCAGGTCCTATTACCCAGAATCCTTTGCAAACCTCAAAATTTGGCTAAAAAAACACATTTTCCTCACATTTCTGTGGCAGAAAGTTCTGGAATCTGAGAGGAGCCACAAATTTCCTTCCACCCAGCGTTCCCCCACATCTCCCGATAAAAATGATACCTCACTTGTGTGGGTAGGCCTAGCGCCCGCGACAGGAAACGCCCCAAAGCGCAACGTGGACACAGCCAAATGTTTGAAGGAAAACAGAGGTGTTTTTTGCAAAGTGCCTACCTGTAGATTTTGGCCTGTAGCTCAGCTGCCACCTAGGGAAACCTACCAAACCTGTGCATTTCTGAAAACTAAAGACCTAGGGGAATCCAAATGGGGTGACTTGTGTGGCTCGGACCAGGTTATGTTACCCAGAATCCTTTGCAAACCTCAACATTTGGCAAAAAAAACACATGTTCCTCACATTTCCGTGGCAGAAAGGTCTGGAATCTGAGAGGAGCCACAAATTTCCTTCCACCCAGCGTTCCCCCACGTCTCCCGATAAAAATGATACCTCACTTGTGTGGGTAGGCCTAGCGCTCGTGACAGGAAACGCCCCAAAGCGCAACGTGGACACAGCCAAATTTTTGAAGGAAAACAGAGGTGTTTTTTGCAAAGTGCCTACCTGCAGAGTTTGGCCTGTAGCTCAGCCGCCACCTAGGGAAACCTACCAAACCTGTGCATTTCTGAAAACTAGAGACCTAGGGGAATCCAAGATGGGGTGACTTGTGTGGCTCGGACCAGGTTCTGTTACCCAGAATCCTTTGCAAACCTCAAAATTTGGCTAAAAAAACACATGTTCCTCACATTTCTGTGGCAGAAAGTTCTGGAATCTGAGAGGAGCCACAAATTTCCTTCCACCAAGCGTTCCCCCACGTCTCCCGATAAAAATGATACCTCACTTGTGTGGGTAGGCCTAGCGCCCGCAACAGGAAATGCCCCAAAGCGCAACGTGGACACAGCCAAATGTTTGAAGGAAAACAGAGGTGTTTTTTACAAAGTGCCTACCTGCAGATTTTGGCCTGTAGCTCAGCCGCCACCTAGGGAAACCTACCAAACCTGTGCATTTCTGAAAACTATAGACCTAGGGGAATCTAAGATGGGGTGACTTGTGTGGCTCGGACCAGGTTCTGTTACCCAGAATCCTTCGCAAACCTCAAAATTTGGCTAAAAAAACACATGTTCCTCACATTTCTGTGGCAGAAAGTTCTGGAATCTGAGAGGAGCCACAAATTTCCTTCCATCCAGTGTTCCCCCACGTCTCCCGATAAAAATGATACCTCACTTGTGTGGGTAGGCCTAGCGCCCGCGACAGGAAACGCCCCAAAGCGCAACGTGGACACAGCCAAATTTTTTAAGGAAAACAGAGGTGTTTTTTGCAAAGTGCCTACCTGTAGAGTTTGGCCTGTAGCTCAGCCGCCACCTAGGGGAACCTACCAAACCTGTGCATTTCTGAAAACTAGAGACCTAGGGGAATCCAAGATCGGGTGACTTCTGTGGCTCGGACCAGGTTCTGTTACCCAGAATCCTTCGCAAACCTCAAAATTTGGCTAAAAAAACACATGTTCCTCACATTTCTGTGGCAGAAAGTTCTGGAATATGAGAGGAGCCACAAATTTCCTTCCATCCAGTGTTCCCCCACGTCTCCCGATAAAAATGATACCTCACTTGTGTGGGTAGGCCTAGCGCCCGCGACAGGAAACGCCCCAAAGCGCAACGTGGACACAGCCAAATTTTTGAAGGAAAACAGAGGTGTTTTTTGCAAAGTGCCTACCTGTAGAGTTTGGCCTGTAGCTCAGCCGCCACCTAGGGGAACCTACCAAACCTGTGCATTTCTGAAAACTAGAGACCTAGGGGAATCCAAGATGGGGTGACTTGTGTGGCTCGGACCAGGTTCTGTTACCCAGAATCCTTTGCAAACCTCAAAATTTGGCTAAAATAATACATGTTCCTCACATTTCTGTGGCAGAAAGTTCTGGAATCTGAGAGGAGCCACAAATTTCCTTCCACCAAGCGTTCCCCCACGTCTCCCGATAAAAATGATACCTCACTTGTGTGGGTAGGCCTAGCGCCCGCGACAGGAAACGCCCCAAAGCGCAACGTGGACACATCCAAATTTTTGAAGGAAAACAGAGGTGTTTTTTGCAAAGTGCCTACCTGTAGATTTTGGCCTGTAGCTCAGCCGTCACCTAGGGAAACCTACCAAACCTGTGCATTTCTGAAAACTAGAGACCTATGGGAATCCAAGATGGGGTGACTTGTGTGGCTCGGACCAGGTTCTGTTACCCAGAATCCTTTGCAAACCTCAAAATTTGGCTAAAAAAACACATTTTCCTCACATTTCTGTGGCAGAAAGTTCTGGAATCTGAGAGGAGCCACAAATTTCCTTCCACCCAGCGTTCCCCCACATCTCCCGATAAAAATGATACCTCACTTGTGTGGGTAGGCCTAGCGCCCGCGACAGGAAACGCCCCAAAGCGCAACGTGGACACAGCCAAATGTTTGAAGGAAAACAGAGGTGTTTTTTGCAAAGTGCCTACCTGTAGATTTTGGCCTGTAGCTCAGCTGCCACCTAGGGAAACCTACCAAACCTGTGCATTTCTGAAAACTAAAGACCTAGGGGAATCCAAATGGGGTGACTTGTGTGGCTCGGACCAGGTTATGTTACCCAGAATCCTTTGCAAACCTCAACATTTGGCAAAAAAAAACACATGTTCCTCACATTTCCGTGGCAGAAAGGTCTGGAATCTGAGAGGAGCCACAAATTTCCTTCCACCCAGCGTTCCCCCACGTCTCCCGATAAAAATGATACCTCACTTGTGTGGGTAGGCCTAGCGCTCGTGACAGGAAACGCCCCAAAGCGCAACGTGGACACAGCCAAATTTTTGAAGGAAAACAGAGGTGTTTTTTGCAAAGTGCCTACCTGCAGAGTTTGGCCTGTAGCTCAGCCGCCACCTAGGGAAACCTACCAAACCTGTGCATTTCTGAAAACTAGAGGCCTAGGGGAATCCAAGATGGGGTGACTTGTGTGGCTCGGACCAGGTTCTGTTACCCAGAATCCTTTGCAAACCTCAAAATTTGGCTAAAAAAAACACATGTTCCTCACATTTCTGTGGCAGAAAGTTCTGGAATCTGAGAGGAGCCACAAATTTCCTTCCACCAAGCGTTCCCCCACGTCTCCCGATAAAAATGATACCTCACTTGTGTGGGTAGGCCTAGCGCACGCGACAGGAAACGCCCCAAAGCGCAACGTGGACACAGCCAAATTTTTGAAGGAAAACAGAGGTGTTTTTTGCAAAGTGCCTACCTGTAGAGTTTGGCCTGTAGATCAGCCGCCACCTAGGGAAACCTACCAAACCTGTGCATTTCTGAAAACTAGAGACCTAGGGGAATCCAAGATGGGGTGACTTGTGTGGCTCGGAGCAGGTTCTGTTACCCAGAATCCTTTGCAAACCTCAAAATTTGGCTAAAAAAACACATGTTCCTCACATTTCTGTGGCAGAAAGTTCTGGAATCTGAGAGGAGCCACGAATTTCCTTCCACCCAGCGTTCCCCCACGTCTCCCGATAAAAATGATACCTCACTTGTGTGGGTAGGCCTAGCGCACGCGACGGGAAACGCCCCAAAGCGCAACGTGGACACAGCCAAATTTTTTAAGGAAAACAGAGGTGTTTTTTGTAAAGTGCCTACCTGTAGAGTTTGGCCTGTAGATCAGCCGCCACCAGGGAAACCTACCAAACCTGTGCATTTCTGAAAACTAGAGACCTAGGGGAATCCAAGATGGGGTGACTTGTGTGGCTCGGACCAGGTTCTGTTACCCAGAATCCTTTGCAAACCTCAAAATTTGGCTAAAAAAACACATGTTCCTCACATTTCTGTGGCAGAAAGTTCTGGAATCTGAGAGGAGCCACAAATTTCCTTCCACCCAGCCTTCCCCCACGTCTCCCGATAAAAATGATACCTCACTTGTGTGGGTAGGCCTAGCGCCCGCGACAGGAAACGCCCCAAAGCGCAACGTGGACACATCCAAATTTTTGAAGGAAAACAGAGGTGTTTTTTGCAAAGTGCCTACCTGTAGATTTTGGCCTGTAGCTCAGCCGCCACCTAGGGAAACCTACCAAACCTGTGCATTTCTGAAAACTAGAGACCTAGGGGAATCCAAGATGGGGTGACTTGTGTGGCTCGGACCAGGTTCTGTTACCCAGAATCATTTGCAAACCTCAAAATTTGGCTAAAAAAACACATGTTCCTCACATTTCTGTGGCAGAAAGTTCTGGAATCTGAGAGGAGCCACAACTTTCCTTCCACCCAGCGTTCCCCCACGTCTCCCGATACAAATGATACCTCACTTGTGTGGGTAGGCCTAGCGCCCGCGACAGGAAACGCCCCAAAGCGTAACGTGGACACAGCAAAATGTTTGAAGGAAAACAGAGGTGTTTTTTGCAAAGTGCCTACCTGTACATTTTGGCCTGTAGCTCAGCCGCCACCTAGGGAAACCTACCAAACCTGTGCATTTCTGAAAACTAGAGACCTAGGGGAATCCAAGATGGGGTGACTTGTGTGGCTCGGACCAGGTTCTGTTACCCAGAATCCTTCGCAAACCTCAAAATTTGGCTAAAAAAACACATGTTCCTCACATTTCTGTGGCAGAAAGTTCTGGAATCTGAGAGGAGCAACAAATTTCCTTCCACCCAGCGTTCCCCCACGTCTCCCGATAAAAATGATACCTCACTTGTGTGGGTAGGCCTAGCGCCCGCGACAGGAAACTCCCCAAAGCGCAACGTGGACACAGCCAAATTTTTGAAGGAAAACGGAGGTGTTTTTTGCAAAGTGCCTACCTGTAGAGTTTGGCCTGCAGCTCAGCCGCCACCTAGGGAAACCTACCAAACCTGTGCATTTCTGAAAACTAGAGACCTAGGGGAATCTAAGATGGGGTGACTTGTGTGGCTCGGACCAGGTTCTGTTACCCAGAATCCTTTGCAAACCTAAAAATTTGGCTAAAAAAACACATGTTCCTCACATTTCTGTGGCAGAAAGTTCTGGAATCTGAGAGGAGCCACAAATTTCCTTCCACCCAGCGTTCCCCCACGTCTCCCGATAAAAATGATACCTCACTTGTGTGGGTAGGCCTAGCGCCCGCGACAGGAAACGCCCCAAAGCGCAACGTGGACACAGCCAAATGTTTGAAGGAAAACAGAGGTGTTTTTTGCAAAGTGCCTACCTATAGATTTTGGCCTGTAGCTCAGCCACCACCTAGGGAAACCTACCAACCCTGTGCATTTCTGAAAACTAGAGACCTAGGGGAATCCAAGATGGGGTGACTTGTGTGGCTCGGACCAGGTTCTGTTACCCAGAATCCTTCGCAAACCTCAAAATTTGGCTAAAAAAACACATGTTCCTCACATTTCTGTGGCAGAAAGTTCTGGAATCTGAGAGGAGCCACAAATTTCCTTCCACCCAGCGTTCCCCCACGTCTCCCGATAAAAATGATACCTCACTTGTGTGGGTAGGCCTAGCGCCCGCGACAGGAAACGCCCCAAAGCGCAACGTGGATACAGCCAAATGTTTGAAGGAAAACAGAGGTGTTTTTTGCAAAGTGCCTACCTATAGATTTTGACCTGTAGCTCAGCCGCCACCTAGGGAAACCTACCAAACCTGTGCATTTCTGAAAACTAGAGACCTAGGGGAATCCAAGATGGGGTGACTTGTGTGGCTCGGACCAGGTTCTGTTACCCAGAATCCTTCGCAAACCTCAAAATTTGGCTAAAAAAACACATGTTCCTCACATTTCTGTGGCAGAAAGTTCTGGAATCTGAGAGGAGCCACAAATTTCCTTCCACCCAGCGTTCCCCCACGTCTCCCGATAAAAATGATACCTCACTTGTGTGGGTAGGCCTAGCGCCCGCGACAGGAAACGCCCCAAAGCGCAACGTGGATACAGCCAAATGTTTGAAGGAAAACAGAGGTGTTTTTTGCAAAGTGCCTACCTATAGATTTTGGCCTGTAGCTCAGCCGCCACCTAGGGAAACCTACCAAACCTGTGCATTTCTGAAAACTAGAGACCTAGGGGAATCCAAGATGGGGTGACTTGTGTGGCTCGGACCAGGTTCTGTTACCCAGAATCCTTCGCAAACCTCAAAATTTGGCTAAAAAAACACATGTTCCTCACATTTCTGTGGCAGAAAGTTCTGGAATCTGAGAGGAGCCACAAATTTCCTTCCACCCAGCGTTCCCTCACGTCTCCCGATAAAAATGATACCTCACTTGTGTGGGTAGGCCTAGCACCCGCGTCAGGAAACGCCCCAAAGCGCAACGTGGACACGGCCAAATTTTTGAAGGAAAACAGAGGTGTTTTTTGCAAAGTGCCTACCTGTAGATTTTGGCCTGTAGCTCAGCCGCCACCTGGGGAAACCTACCAAACCTGTGCATTTCTGAAAACTAGAGACCTAGGGGAATCCAAGATGGGGTGACTTGTGTGGCTCGGACCAGGTTCTGTTACCCAGAATCCTTCGCAAACCTCAAAATTTGGCTAAAAAAACACATGTTCCTCACATTTCTGTGGCAGAAAGTTCTGGAATCTGAGAGGAGCCACAAATTTCCTTCCACCCAGCGTTCCCCCACGTCTCCCGATAAAAATGATACCTCACTTGTGTGGGTAGGCCTAGCGCCCGCGACAGGAAACGCCCCAAAGCGCAACGTGGACACAGCCAAATGTTTGAAGGAAAACAGAGGTGTTTTTTGCAAAGTGCCTACCTATAGATTTTGGCCTGTAGCTCAGCCACCACCTAGGGAAACCTACCAACCCTGTGCATTTCTGAAAACTAGAGACCTAGGGGAATCCAAGATGGGGTGACTTGTGTGGCTCGGACCAGGTTCTGTTACCCAGAATCCTTCGCAAACCTCAAAATTTGGCTAAAAAAACACATGTTCCTCACATTTCTGTGGCAGAAAGTTCTGGAATCTGAGAGGAGCAACAAATTTCCTTCCACCCAGCGTTCCCCCACGTCTCCCGATAAAAATGATACCTCACTTGTGTGGGTAGGCCTAGCGCCCGCGACAGGAAACTCCCCAAAGCGCAACGTGGACACAGCCAAATTTTTGAAGGAAAACGGAGGTGTTTTTTGCAAAGTGCCTACCTGTAGAGTTTGGCCTGCAGCTCAGCCGCCACCTAGGGAAACCTACCAAACCTGTGCATTTCTGAAAACTAGAGACCTAGGGGAATCTAAGATGGGGTGACTTGTGTGGCTCGGACCAGGTTCTGTTACCCAGAATCCTTTGCAAACCTAAAAATTTGGCTAAAAAAACACATGTTCCTCACATTTCTGTGGCAGAAAGTTCTGGAATCTGAGAGGAGCCACAAATTTCCTTCCACCCAGCGTTCCCCCACGTCTCCCGATAAAAATGATACCTCACTTGTGTGGGTAGGCCTAGCGCCCGCGACAGGAAACGCCCCAAAGCGCAACGTGGACACAGCCAAATGTTTGAAGGAAAACAGAGGTGTTTTTTGCAAAGTGCCTACCTATAGATTTTGGCCTGTAGCTCAGCCACCACCTAGGGAAACCTACCAACCCTGTGCATTTCTGAAAACTAGAGACCTAGGGGAATCCAAGATGGGGTGACTTGTGTGGCTCGGACCAGGTTCTGTTACCCAGAATCCTTCGCAAACCTCAAAATTTGGCTAAAAAAACACATGTTCCTCACATTTCTGTGGCAGAAAGTTCTGGAATCTGAGAGGAGCCACAAATTTCCTTCCACCCAGCGTTCCCCCACGTCTCCCGATAAAAATGATACCTCACTTGTGTGGGTAGGCCTAGCGCCCGCGACAGGAAACGCCCCAAAGCGCAACGTGGATACAGCCAAATGTTTGAAGGAAAACAGAGGTGTTTTTTGCAAAGTGCCTACCTATAGATTTTGACCTGTAGCTCAGCCGCCACCTAGGGAAACCTACCAAACCTGTGCATTTCTGAAAACTAGAGACCTAGGGGAATCCAAGATGGGGTGACTTGTGTGGCTCGGACCAGGTTCTGTTACCCAGAATCCTTCGCAAACCTCAAAATTTGGCTAAAAAAACACATGTTCCTCACATTTCTGTGGCAGAAAGTTCTGGAATCTGAGAGGAGCCACAAATTTCCTTCCACCCAGCGTTCCCCCACGTCTCCCGATAAAAATGATACCTCACTTGTGTGGGTAGGCCTAGCGCCCGCGACAGGAAACGCCCCAAAGCGCAACGTGGATACAGCCAAATGTTTGAAGGAAAACAGAGGTGTTTTTTGCAAAGTGCCTACCTATAGATTTTGGCCTGTAGCTCAGCCGCCACCTAGGGAAACCTACCAAACCTGTGCATTTCTGAAAACTAGAGACCTAGGGGAATCCAAGATGGGGTGACTTGTGTGGCTCGGACCAGGTTCTGTTACCCAGAATCCTTCGCAAACCTCAAAATTTGGCTAAAAAAACACATGTTCCTCACATTTCTGTGGCAGAAAGTTCTGGAATCTGAGAGGAGCCACAAATTTCCTTCCACCCAGCGTTCCCTCACGTCTCCCGATAAAAATGATACCTCACTTGTGTGGGTAGGCCTAGCACCCGCGTCAGGAAACGCCCCAAAGCGCAACGTGGACACGGCCAAATTTTTGAAGGAAAACAGAGGTGTTTTTTGCAAAGTGCCTACCTGTAGATTTTGGCCTGTAGCTCAGCCGCCACCTGGGGAAACCTACCAAACCTGTGCATTTCTGAAAACTAGAGACCTAGGGGAATCCAAGATGGGGTGACTTGTGTGGCTCGGACCAGGTTCTGTTACCCAGAATCCTTCGCAAACCTCAAAATTTGGCTAAAAAAACACATGTTCCTCACATTTCTGTGGCAGAAAGTTCTGGAATCTGAGAGGAGCCATAAATTTCCTTCCACCCAGCGTTCCCCCACGTCTCCCGATAAAAATGATACCTCACTTGTGTGGGTAGGCCTAGCGCCCGCGACAGGAAACTCCCCAAAGCGCAACGTGGACTCAGCCAAATTTTTGAAGGAAAACAGAGGTGTTTTTTGCAAAGTGCCTACCTGTAGAGTTTGGCCTGTAGCTCAGCTGCCACCTAGGGAAACCTACCAAACCTGTGCATTTCTGAAAACTAGAGACCTGGGGGAATCCAAGATGGGGTGACTTGTGTGGCTCGGACCAGGTTCTGTTACCCAGAATCCTTTGCAAACCTCAAAATTTGGCTAAAAAAATACATGTTCCTGACATTTCTGTGGCAGAAAGTTCTGGAATCTGAGAGGAGCCACAAATTTCCTTCCACCAAGCGTTCCCCCACATCTCCCGATATAAATGATACCTCACTTGTGTGGGTAGGCCTAGCGCCCGCGACAGGAAACGCCCCAAAGCGTAACGTGGACACATCCAAATTTTTGAAGGAAAACAGAGGTGTTTTTTGCAAAGTGCCTACATGTAGATTTTGGCCTGTAGCTCAGCCGCCACCTAGGGAAACCTACCAAACCTGTGCATTTCTGAAAACTAGAGACCTAGGGGAATCCAAGATGGGGTGACTTGTGTGGCTCGGACCAGGTTCTGTTACCCAGAATCCTTTGCAAACCTCAAAATTTGGCTAAAAAACCACATGTTCCTCACATTTCTGTGGCAGAAAGTTCTGGAATCTGAGAGGAGCCACAAATTTCCTTCCACCCAGCATTCCCCCACGTCTCCCGATAAAAATGATACCTCACTTGTGTGGGTAGGCCTAGCGCCCGCGACAGGAAACGCCCCAAAGCGCAACGTGGACACAGCCAAATGTTTGAAGGAAAACAGAGGTGTTTTTTGCAAAGTGCCTACCTGCAGATTTTGGCCTGTAGCTCAGCCGCCACCTAGGGAAACCTACCAAACCTGTGCACTTCTGACAACTAGAGACCTAGGGGAATCTAAGATGGGGTGACTTGTGTGGCTCGGACCAGGTTCTGTTACCCAGAATCCTTCGCAAACCTCAAAATTTGGCTAAAAAAACACATGTTCCTCACATTTCTGTGGCAGAAAGTTCTGGAATCTGAGAGGAGCCACAAATTTCCTTCCATCCAGTGTTCCCCCACGTCTCCCGATAAAAATGAAACCTCACTTGTGTGGGTAGGCCTAGCGCCCGCGACAGGAAACGCCCCAAAGCGCAACGTGGACACAGCCACATTTTTGAAGGAAAACAGAGGTGTTTTTTGCAAAGTGCCTACCTGTAGATTTTGGCCTGTAGCTCAGCCGCCACCCAGGGGAACCTACCAAACCTGTGCATTTCTGAAAACTAGAGACCTAGGGGAATCCAAGATGGGGTGACTTGTGTGGCTCGGACCAGGTTCTGTTACCCAGAATCCTTTGCAAACCTCAAAATTTGGCTAAAAAAATACATGTTCCTCACATTTCTGTGGCAGAAAGTTCTGGAATCTGAGAGGAGCCACAAATTTCCTTCCACCAAGCGTTCCCCCACGTCTCCCGATAAAAATGATACCTCACTTGTGTGGGTAGGCCTAGCGCCCGCGACAAGAAATGCCCCAAAGCGCAACGTGGACACATCCAAATTTTTGAAGGAAAACAGAGGTGTTTTTTGCAAAGTGCCTACCTGTAGATTTTGGCCTGTAGCTCAGCCGCCACCTAGGGAAACCTACCAAACCTGTGCATTTCTGAAAACTAGAGACCTATGGGAATCCAAGATGGGGTGACTTGTGTGGCTCGGACCAGGTTCTGTTACCCAGAATCCTTTGCAAACCTCAAAATTTGGCTAAAAAAACACATGTTCCTCACATTTCTGTGGCAGAAAGTTCTGGAATCTGAGAGGAGCCATAAATTTCCTTCCACCCAGCGTTCCCCCACGTCTCCCGATACAAATGATACCTCACTTGTGTGGGTAGGCCTTGCGCCCGCGACAGGAAACGCCCCAAAGCGCAACGTGGACACAGCAAAATGTTTGAAGGAAAACAGAGGTGTTTTTTGCAAAGTGCCTACCTGTACATTTTGGCCTGTAGCTCAGCCGCCACCTAGGGAAACCTACCAAACCTGTGCATTTCTGAAAACTAGAGACCTAGGGGAATCCAAGATGGGGTGACTTGTGTGGCTCGGACCAGGTTCTGTTACCCAGAATCCTTCGCAAACCTCAAAATTTGGCTAAAAAAACACATGTTCCTCACATTTCTGTGGCAGAAAGTTCTGGAATCTGAGAGGAGCAACAAATTTCCTTCCACCCAGCGTTCCCCCACGTCTCCCGATAAAAATGATACCTCACTTGTGTGGGTAGGCCTAGCGCCCGCGACAGGAAACTCCCCAAAGCGCAACGTGGACATAGCCAAATTTTTGAAGGAAAACGGAGGTGTTTTTTGCAAAGTGCCTACCTGTAGAGTTTGGCCTGCAGCTCAGCCGCCACCTAGGGAAACCTACCAAACCTGTGCATTTCTGAAAACTAGAGACCTGGGGGAATCGAAGATGGGGTGACTTGTGTGGCTCGGACCAGGTTCTGTTACCCAGAATCCTTTGCAAACCTCAAAATGTGGCTAAAAAAATACATGTTCCTCACATTTCTGTGGCAGAAAGTACTGGAATCTGAGAGGAGCCACAAATTTCCTTCCATCCAGTGTTCCCCCACGTCTCCCGATAAAAATGATACCTCACTTGTGTGGGTAGGCCTAGCGCCCGCGACAGGAAACGCCCCAAAGCGCAACGTGGACACAGCCAAATTTTTGAAGGAAAACAGAGGTGTTTTTTGCAAAGTGCCTACCTGTAGATTTTGGCCTGTAGCTCAGCCGCCACCTAGGGGAACCTACCAAACCTGTGCATTTCTGAAAACTAGAGACCTATGGGAATCCAAGATGGGGTGACTTGTGTGGCTCGGACCAGGTTCTGTTACCCAGAATCCTTTGCAAACCTCAAAATTTGGCTAAAAAACCACATGTTCCTCACATTTCTGTGGCAGAAAGTTCTGGAATCTGAGAGGAGCCACAAATTTCCTTCCACCCAGCGTTCCCCCACGTCTCCCGATACAAATGATACCTCACTTGTGTGGGTAGGCCTAGCGCCCGCGACAGGAAACGCCCCAAAGCGCAACGTGGACACAGCAAAATGTTTGAAGGAAAACAGAGGTGTTTTTTGCAAAGTGCCTACCTGTACATTTTGGCCTGTAGCTCAGCCGCCACCTAGGGAAACCTACCAAACCTGTGCATTTCTGAAAACTAGAGACCTAGGGGAATCCAAGATGGGGTGACTTGTGTGGCTCGGACCAGGTTCTGTTACCCAGAATCCTTCGCAAACCTCAAAATTTGGCTAAAAAAACACATTTTCCTCACATTTCTGTGGCAGAAAGTTCTGGAATCTGAGAGGAGCAACAAATTTCCTTCCACCCAGCGTTCCCCCACGTCTCCCGATAAAAATGATACCTCACTTGTGTGGGTAGGCCTAGCGCCCGCGACAGGAAACTCCCCAAAGCGCAACGTGGACACAGCCAAATTTTTAAAGGAAAACAGAGGTGTTTTTTGCAAAGTGCCTACCTGTAGAGTTTGGCCTGCAGCTCAGCCGCCACCTAGGGAAACCTACCAAACCTGTGCATTTCTGAAAACTAGAGACCTGGGGGAATCCAAGATGGGGTGACTTGTGTGGCTCGGACCAGGTTCTGTTACCCAGAATCCTTTGCAAACCTCAAAATTTGGCTAAAAAAATACATGTTCCTCACATTTCTGTGGCAGAAAGTTCTGGAATCTGAGAGGAGCCACAAATTTCCTTCCACCAAGCGTTCCCCCACGTCTCCCGATAAAAATGATACCTCACTTGTGTGGGTAGGCCTAGCGCCCGCGACAGGAAACGCCCCAAAGCGCAACGTGGACACATCCACATTTTTGAAGGAAAACAGAGGTGTTTTTTGCAAAGTGCCTACCTGTAGATTTTGGCCTGTAGCTCAGCCTCAACCTAGGGAAACCTACCAAACCTGTGCATTTCTGAAAACTAGAGACCTAGGGGAATCTAAGATGGGGTGACTTGTGTGGCTCGGACCAGGTTCTGTTACCCAGAATCCTTCGCAAACCTCAAAATTTGGCTAAAAAAACACATGTTCCTCACATTTCTGTGGCAGAAAGTTCTGGAATCTGAGAGGAGCCACAAATTTCCTTCCACCCAGCGTTCCCCCACGTCTCCCGATAAAAATGATACCTCACTTGTGTGGGTAGGCCTAGCGCCCGCGACAGGAAACGCCCCAAAGTGCAACGTGGATACAGCCAAATGTTTGAAGGAAAACAGAGGTGTTTTTTGCAAAGTGCCTACCTATAGATTTTGGCCTGTAGCTCAGCCGCCACCTAGGGAAACCTACCAAACCTGTGCATTTCTGAAAACTAGAGACCTAGGGGAATCCAAGATGGGGTGACTTGTGTGGCTCCCTCTTGTTACCCAGAATCCTTCGCAAACCTCAAAATTTGGCTAAAAAAACACATGTTCCTCACATTTCTGTGGCAGAAAGTTCTGGAATCTGAGAGGAGCCACAAATTTCCTTCCACCCAGCGTTCCCTCACGTCTCCCGATAAAAATTATACCTCACTTGTGTGGGTAGGCCTAGCACCCGTGTCAGGAAACGCCCCAAAGCGCAACGTGGATACAGCCAAATGTTTGAAGGAAAACAGAGGTGTTTTTTGCAAAGTGCCTACCTATAGATTTTGGCCTGTAGCTCAGCCGCCACCTAGGGAAACCTACCAAACCTGTGCATTTCTGAAAACTAGAGACCTAGGGGAATCCAAGATGGGGTGACTTGTGTGGCTCGGACCAGGTTCTGTTACCCAGAATCCTTCGCAAACCTCAAAATTTGGCTAAAAAAACACATGTTCCTCACATTTCTGTGGCAGAAAGTTCTGGAATCTGAGAGGAGCCACAAATTTCCTTCCACCCAGCGTTCCCTCACGTCTCCCGATAAAAATGATACCTCACTTGTGTGGGTAGGCATAGCACCCGCGTCAGGAAACGCCCCAAAGCGCAACGTGGACACGGCCAAATTTTTGAAGGAAAACAGAGGTGTTTTTTGCAAAGTGCCTACCTGTAGATTTTGGCCTGTAGCTCAGCCGCCACCTGGGGAAACCTACCAAACCTGTGCATTTCTGAAAACTAGAGACCTAGGGGAATCCAAGATGGGGTGACTTGTGTGGCTCGGACCAGGTTCTGTTACCCAGAATCCTTCGCAAACCTCAAAATTTGGCTAAAAAAACACATGTTCCTCACATTTCTGTGGCAGAAAGTTCTGGAATCTGAGAGGAGCCATAAATTTCCTTCCACCCAGCGTTCCCCCACGTCTCCCGATAAAAATGATACCTCACTTGTGTGGGTAGGCCTAGCGCCCGCGACAGGAAACTCCCCAAAGCGCAACGTGGACTCAGCCAAATTTTTGAAGGAAAACAGAGGTGTTTTTTGCAAAGTGCCTACCTGTAGAGTTTGGCCTGTAGCTCAGCCGCCACCTAGGGAAACCTACCAAACCTGTGCATTTCTGAAAACTAGAGACCTGGGGGAATCCAAGATGGGGTGACTTGTGTGGCTCGGACCAGGTTCTGTTACCCAGAATCCTTTGCAAACCTCAAAATTTGGCTAACAAAATACATGTTCCTGACATTTCTGTGGCAGAAAGTTCTGGAATCTGAGAGGAGCCACAAATTTCCTTCCACCAAGCGTTCCCCCACATCTCCCGATATAAATGATACCTCACTTGTGTGGGTAGGCCTAGCGCCCGCGACAGGAAACGCCCCAAAGCGTAACGTGGACACATCCAAATTTTTGAAGGAAAACAGAGGTGTTTTTTGCAAAGTGCCTACATGTAGATTTTGGCCTGTAGCTCAGCCGCCACCTAGGGAAACCTACCAAACCTGTGCATTTCTGAAAACTAGAGACCTAGGGGAATCCAAGATGGGGTGACTTGTGTGGCTCGGACCAGGTTCTGTTACCCAGAATCCTTTGCAAACCTCAAAATTTGGCTAAAAAAACACACGTTCCTCACATTTCTGTGGCAGAAAGTTCTGGAATCTGAGAGGAGCCACAAATTTCCTTCCACCCAGCATTCCCCCACGTCTCCCGATAAAAATGATACCTCACTTGTGTGGGTAGGCCTAGCGCCCGCGACAGGAAACGCCCCAAAGCGCAACGTGGACACAGCCAAATGTTTGAAGGAAAACAGAGGTGTTTTTTGCAAAGTGCCTACCTGCAGATTTTGGCCTGTAGCTCAGCCGCCACCTAGGGAAACCTACCAAACCTGTGCATTTCTGACAACTAGAGACCTAGGGGAATCTAAGATGGGGTGACTTGTGTGGCTCGGACCAGGTTCTGTTACCCAGAATCCTTCGCAAACCTCAAAATTTGGCTAAAAAAACACATGTTCCTCACATTTCTGTGGCAGAAAGTTCTGGAATCTGAGAGGAGCCACAAATTTCCTTCCATCCAGTGTTCCCCCACGTCTCCCGATAAAAATGAAACCTCACTTGTGTGGGTAGGCCTAGCGCCCGCGACAGGAAACGCCCCAAAGCGCAACGTGGACACAGCCACATTTTTGAAGGAAAACAGAGGTGTTTTTTGCAAAGTGCCTACCTGTAGATTTTGGCCTGTAGCTCAGCCGCCACCTAGGGGAACCTACCAAACCTGTGCATTTCTGAAAACTAGAGACCTAGGGGAATCCAAGATGGGGTGACTTGTGTGGCTCGGACCAGGTTCTGTTACCCAGAATCCTTTGCAAACCTCAAAATTTGGCTAAAAAAATACATGTTCCTCACATTTCTGTGGCAGAAAGTTCTGGAATCTGAGAGGAGCCACAAATTTCCTTCCACCAAGCGTTCCCCCACGTCTCCCGATAAAAATGATACCTCACTTGTGTGGGTAGGCCTAGCGCCCGCGACAAGAAATGCCCCAAAGCGCAACGTGGACACATCCAAATTTTTGAAGGAAAACAGAGGTGTTTTTTGCAAAGTGCCTACCTGTAGATTTTGGCCTGTAGCTCAGCCGCCACCTAGGGAAACCTACCAAACCTGTGCATTTCTGAAAACTAGAGACCTATGGGAATCCAAGATGGGGTGACTTGTGTGGCTCGGACCAGGTTCTGTTACCCAGAATCCTTTGCAAACCTCAAAATTTGGCTAAAAAAACACATGTTCCTCACATTTCTGTGGCAGAAAGTTCTGGAATCTGAGAGGAGCCATAAATTTCCTTCCACCCAGCGTTCCCCCACGTCTCCCGATACAAATGATACCTCACTTGTGTGGGTAGGCCTTGCGCCCGCGACAGGAAACGCCCCAAAGCGCAACGTGGACACAGCAAAATGTTTGAAGGAAAACAGAGGTGTTTTTTGCAAAGTGCCTACCTGTACATTTTGGCCTGTAGCTCAGCCGCAACCTAGGGAAACCTACCAAACCTGTGCATTTCTGAAAACTAGAGACCTAGGGGAATCTAAAATGGGGTGACTTGTGTGGCTCGGACCAGGTTCTGTTACCCAGAATCCTTCGCAAACCTCAAAATTTGGCTAAAAAAACACATGTTCCTCACATTTCTGTGGCAGAAAGTTCTGGAATCTGAGAGGAGCCACAAATTTCCTTCCACCCAGCGTTCCCCCACGTCTCCCGATAAAAATGATACCTCACTTGTGTGGGTAGGCCTAGCGCCCGCGACAGGAAACGCCCCAAAGTGCAACGTGGATACAGCCAAATGTTTGAAGGAAAACAGAGGTGTTTTTTGCAAAGTGCCTACCTATAGATTTTGGCCTGTAGCTCAGCCGCCACCTAGGGAAACCTACCAAACCTGTGCATTTCTGAAAACTAGAGACCTAGGGGAATCCAAGATGGGGTGACTTGTGTGGCTCCCTCTTGTTACCCAGAATCCTTCGCAAACCTCAAAATTTGGCTAAAAAAACACATGTTCCTCACATTTCTGTGGCAGAAAGTTCTGGAATCTGAGAGGAGCCACAAATTTCCTTCCACCCAGCGTTCCCTCACGTCTCCCGATAAAAATTATACCTCACTTGTGTGGGTAGGCCTAGCACCCGTGTCAGGAAACGCCCCAAAGCGCAACGTGGATACAGCCAAATGTTTGAAGGAAAACAGAGGTGTTTTTTGCAAAGTGCCTACCTATAGATTTTGGCCTGTAGCTCAGCCGCCACCTAGGGAAACCTACCAAACCTGTGCATTTCTGAAAACTAGAGACCTAGGGGAATCCAAGATGGGGTGACTTGTGTGGCTCGGACCAGGTTCTGTTACCCAGAATCCTTCGCAAACCTCAAAATTTGGCTAAAAAAACACATGTTCCTCACATTTCTGTGGCAGAAAGTTCTGGAATCTGAGAGGAGCCACAAATTTCCTTCCACCCAGCGTTCCCTCACGTCTCCCGATAAAAATGATACCTCACTTGTGTGGGTAGGCCTAGCACCCGCGTCAGGAAACGCCCCAAAGCGCAACGTGGACACGGCCAAATTTTTGAAGGAAAACAGAGGTGTTTTTTGCAAAGTGCCTACCTGTAGATTTTGGCCTGTAGCTCAGCCGCCACCTGGGGAAACCTACCAAACCTGTGCATTTCTGAAAACTAGAGACCTAGGGGAATCCAAGATGGGGTGACTTGTGTGGCTCGGACCAGGTTCTGTTACCCAGAATCCTTCGCAAACCTCAAAATTTGGCTAAAAAAACACATGTTCCTCACATTTCTGTGGCAGAAAGTTCTGGAATCTGAGAGGAGCCATAAATTTCCTTCCACCCAGCGTTCCCCCACGTCTCCCGATAAAAATGATACCTCACTTGTGTGGGTAGGCCTAGCGCCCGCGACAGGAAACTCCCCAAAGCGCAACGTGGACTCAGCCAAATTTTTGAAGGAAAACAGAGGTGTTTTTTGCAAAGTGCCTACCTGTAGAGTTTGGCCTGTAGCTCAGCCGCCACCTAGGGAAACCTACCAAACCTGTGCATTTCTGAAAACTAGAGACCTGGGGGAATCCAAGATGGGGTGACTTGTGTGGCTCGGACCAGGTTCTGTTACCCAGAATCCTTTGCAAACCTCAAAATTTGGCTAACAAAATACATGTTCCTGACATTTCTGTGGCAGAAAGTTCTGGAATCTGAGAGGAGCCACAAATTTCCTTCCACCAAGCGTTCCCCCACATCTCCCGATATAAATGATACCTCACTTGTGTGGGTAGGCCTAGCGCCCGCGACAGGAAACGCCCCAAAGCGTAACGTGGACACATCCAAATTTTTGAAGGAAAACAGAGGTGTTTTTTGCAAAGTGCCTACATGTAGATTTTGGCCTGTAGCTCAGCCGCCACCTAGGGAAACCTACCAAACCTGTGCATTTCTGAAAACTAGAGACCTAGGGGAATCCAAGATGGGGTGACTTGTGTGGCTCGGACCAGGTTCTGTTACCCAGAATCCTTTGCAAACCTCAAAATTTGGCTAAAAAAACACATGTTCCTCACATTTCTGTGGCAGAAAGTTCTGGAATCTGAGAGGAGCCACAAATTTCCTTCCACCCAGCATTCCCCCACGTCTCCCGATAAAAATGATACCTCACTTGTGTGGGTAGGCCTAGCGCCCGCGACAGGAAACGCCCCAAAGCGCAACGTGGACACAGCCAAATGTTTGAAGGAAAACAGAGGTGTTTTTTGCAAAGTGCCTACCTGCAGATTTTGGCCTGTAGCTCAGCCGCCACCTAGGGAAACCTACCAAACCTGTGCATTTCTGACAACTAGAGACCTAGGGGAATCTAAGATGGGGTGACTTGTGTGGCTCGGACCAGGTTCTGTTACCCAGAATCCTTCGCAAACCTCAAAATTTGGCTAAAAAAACACATGTTCCTCACATTTCTGTGGCAGAAAGTTCTGGAATCTGAGAGGAGCCACAAATTTCCTTCCATCCAGTGTTCCCCCACGTCTCCCGATAAAAATGAAACCTCACTTGTGTGGGTAGGCCTAGCGCCCGCGACAGGAAACGCCCCAAAGCGCAACGTGGACACAGCCACATTTTTGAAGGAAAACAGAGGTGTTTTTTGCAAAGTGCCTACCTGTAGATTTTGGCCTGTAGCTCAGCCGCCACCTAGGGGAACCTACCAAACCTGTGCATTTCTGAAAACTAGAGACCTAGGGGAATCCAAGATGGGGTGACTTGTGTGGCTCGGACCAGGTTCTGTTACCCAGAATCCTTTGCAAACCTCAAAATTTGGCTAAAAAAATACATGTTCCTCACATTTCTGTGGCAGAAAGTTCTGGAATCTGAGAGGAGCCACAAATTTCCTTCCACCAAGCGTTCCCCCACGTCTCCCGATAAAAATGATACCTCACTTGTGTGGGTAGGCCTAGCGCCCGCGACAAGAAATGCCCCAAAGCGCAACGTGGACACATCCAAATTTTTGAAGGAAAACAGAGGTGTTTTTTGCAAAGTGCCTACCTGTAGATTTTGGCCTGTAGCTCAGCCGCCACCTAGGGAAACCTACCAAACCTGTGCATTTCTGAAAACTAGAGACCTATGGGAATCCAAGATGGGGTGACTTGTGTGGCTCGGACCAGGTTCTGTTACCCAGAATCCTTTGCAAACCTCAAAATTTGGCTAAAAAAACACATGTTCCTCACATTTCTGTGGCAGAAAGTTCTGGAATCTGAGAGGAGCCATAAATTTCCTTCCACCCAGCGTTCCCCCACGTCTCCCGATACAAATGATACCTCACTTGTGTGGGTAGGCCTTGCGCCCGCGACAGGAAACGCCCCAAAGCGCAACGTGGACACAGCAAAATGTTTGAAGGAAAACAGAGGTGTTTTTTGCAAAGTGCCTACCTGTACATTTTGGCCTGTAGCTCAGCCGCCACCTAGGGAAACCTACCAAACCTGTGCATTTCTGAAAACTAGAGACCTATGGGAATCCAAGATGGGGTGACTTGTGTGGCTCGGACCAGGTTCTGTTACCCAGAATCCTTTGCAAACCTCAAAATTTGGCTAAAAAAACACATGTTCCTCACATTTCTGTGGCAGAAAGTTCTGGAATCTGAGAGGAGCCATAAATTTCCTTCCACCCAGCGTTCCCCCACGTCTCCCGATACAAATGATACCTCACTTGTGTGGGTAGGCCTTGCGCCCGCGACAGGAAACGCCCCAAAGCGCAACGTGGACACAGCAAAATGTTTGAAGGAAAACAGAGGTGTTTTTTGCAAAGTGCCTACCTGTACATTTTGGCCTGTAGCTCAGCCGCCACCTAGGGAAACCTACCAAACCTGTGCATTTCTGAAAACTAGAGACCTAGGGGAATCCAAGATGGGGTGACTTGTGTGGCTCGGACCAGGTTCTGTTACCCAGAATCCTTCGCAAACCTCAAAATTTGGCTAAAAAAACACATGTTCCTCACATTTCTGTGGCAGAAAGTTCTGGAATCTGAGAGGAGCAACAAATTTCCTTCCACCCAGCGTTCCCCCACGTCTCCCGATAAAAATGATACCTCACTTGTGTGGGTAGGCCTAGCGCCCGCGACAGGAAACTCCCCAAAGCGCAACGTGGACATAGCCAAATTTTTGAAGGAAAACGGAGGTGTTTTTTGCAAAGTGCCTACCTGTAGAGTTTGGCCTGCAGCTCAGCCGCCACCTAGGGAAACCTACCAAACCTGTGCATTTCTGAAAACTAGAGACCTGGGGGAATCCAAGATGGGGTGACTTGTGTGGCTCGGACCAGGTTCTGTTACCCAGAATCCTTTGCAAACCTCAAAATGTGGCTAAAAAAATACATGTTCCTCACATTTCTGTGGCAGAAAGTTCTGGAATCTGAGAGGAGCCACAAATTTCCTTCCATCCAGTGTTCCCCCACGTCTCCCGATAAAAATGATACCTCACTTGTGTGGGTAGGCCTAGCGCCCGCGACAGGAAACGCCCCAAAGCGCAACGTGGACACAGCCAAATTTTTGAAGGAAAACAGAGGTGTTTTTTGCAAAGTGCCTACCTGTAGATTTTGGCCTGTAGCTCAGCCGCCACCTAGGGGAACCTACCAAACCTGTGCATTTCTGAAAACTAGAGACCTATGGGAATCCAAGATGGGGTGACTTGTGTGGCTCGGACCAGGTTCTGTTACCCAGAATCCTTCGCAAACCTCAAAATTTGGCTAAAAAAACACATGTTCCTCACATTTCTGTGGCAGAAAGTTCTGGAATCTGAGAGGAGCCACAAATTTCCTTCCACCCAGCGTTCCCCCACGTCTCCCGATAAAAATGATACCTCACTTGTGTGGGTAGGCCTAGCGCCCGCGACAGGAAACGCCCCAAAGCGCAACGTGGATACAGCCAAATGTTTGAAGGAAAACAGAGGTGTTTTTTGCAAAGTGCCTACCTATAGATTTTGGCCTGTAGCTCAGCCGCCACCTAGGGAAACCTACCAAACCTGTGCATTTCTGAAAACTAGAGACCTAGGGGAATCAAAGATGGGGTGACTTGTGTGGCTCCCTCTTGTTACCCAGAATCCTTCGCAAACCTCAAAATTTGGCTAAAAAAACACATGTTCCTCACATTTCTGTGGCAGAAAGTTCTGGAATCTGAGAGGAGCCACAAATTTCCTTCCACCCAGCGTTCCCTCACGTCTCCCGATAAAAATTATACCTCACTTGTGTGGGTAGGCCTAGCACCCGTGTCAGGAAACGCCCCAAAGCGCAACGTGGATACAGCCAAATGTTTGAAGGAAAACAGAGGTGTTTTTTGCAAAGTGCCTACCTATAGATTTTGGCCTGTAGCTCAGCCGCCACCTAGGGAAACCTACCAAACCTGTGCATTTCTGAAAACTAGAGACCTAGGGGAATCCAAGATGGGGTGACTTGTGTGGCTCGGACCAGGTTCTGTTACCCAGAATCCTTCGCAAACCTCAAAATTTGGCTAAAAAAACACATGTTCCTCACATTTCTGTGTCAGAAAGTTCTGGAATCTGAGAGGAGCCACAAATTTCCTTCCACCCAGCGTTCCCTCACGTCTCCCGATAAAAATGATACCTCACTTGTGTGGGTAGGCCTAGCACCCGCGTCAGGAAACGCCCCAAAGCGCAACGTGGACACGGCCAAATTTTTGAAGGAAAACAGAGGTGTTTTTTGCAAAGTGCCTACCTGTAGATTTTGGCCTGTAGCTCAGCCGCCACCTGGGGAAACCTACCAAACCTGTGCATTTCTGAAAACTAGAGACCTAGGGGAATCCAAGATGGGGTGACTTGTGTGGCTCGGACCAGGTTCTGTTACCCAGAATCCTTCGCAAACCTCAAAATTTGGTTAAAAAAACACATGTTCCTCACATTTCTGTGGCAGAAAGTTCTGGAATCTGAGAGGAGCCATAAATTTCCTTCCACCCAGCGTTCCCCCACGTCTCCCGATAAAAATGATACCTCACTTGTGTGGGTAGGCCTAGCGCCCGCGACAGGAAACTCCCCAAAGCGCAACGTGGACTCAGCCAAATTTTTGAAGGAAAACAGAGGTGTTTTTTGCAAAGTGCCTACCTGTAGAGTTTGGCCTGTAGCTCAGCCGCCACCTAGGGAAACCTACCAAACCTGTGCATTTCTGAAAACTAGAGACCTGGGGGAATCCAAGATGGGGTGACTTGTGTGGCTCGGACCAGGTTCTGTTACCCAGAATCCTTTGCAAACCTCAAAATTTGGCTAAAAAAATACATGTTCCTGACATTTCTGTGGCAGAAAGTTCTGGAATCTGAGAGGAGCCACAAATTTCCTTCCACCAAGCGTTCCCCCACATCTCCCGATATAAATGATACCTCACTTGTGTGGGTAGGCCTAGCGCCCGCGACAGGAAACGCCCCAAAGCGTAACGTGGACACATCCAAATTTTTGAAGGAAAACAGAGGTGTTTTTTGCAAAGTGCCTACATGTAGATTTTGGCCTGTAGCTCAGCCGCCACCTAGGGAAACCTACCAAACCTGTGCATTTCTGAAAACTAGAGACCTAGGGGAATCCAAGATGGGGTGACTTGTGTGGCTCGGACCAGGTTCTGTTACCCAGAATCCTTTGCAAACCTCAAAATTTGGCTAAAAAAACACATGTTCCTCACATTTCTGTGGCAGAAAGTTCTGGAATCTGAGAGGAGCCACAAATTTCCTTCCACCCAGCATTCCCCCACGTCTCCCGATAAAAATGATACCTCACTTGTGTGGGTAGGCCTAGCGCCCGCGACAGGAAACGCCCCAAAGCGCAACGTGGACACAGCCAAATGTTTGAAGGAAAACAGAGGTGTTTTTTGCAAAGTGCCTACCTGCAGATTTTGGCCTGTAGCTCAGCCGCCACCTAGGGAAACCTACCAAACCTGTGCATTTCTGACAACTAGAGACCTAGGGGAATCTAAGATGGGGTGACTTGTGTGGCTCGGACCAGGTTCTGTTACCCAGAATCCTTCGCAAACCTCAAAATTTGGCTAAAAAAACACATGTTCCTCACATTTCTGTGGCAGAAAGTTCTGGAATCTGAGAGGAGCCACAAATTTCCTTCCATCCAGTGTTCCCCACGTCTCCCGATAAAAATGAAACCTCACTTGTGTGGGTAGGCCTAGCGCCCGCGACAGGAAACGCCCCAAAGCGCAACGTGGACACAGCCACATTTTTGAAGGAAAACAGAGGTGTTTTTTGCAAAGTGCCTACCTGTAGATTTTGGCCTGTAGCTCAGCCGCCACCTAGGGGAACCTACCAAACCTGTGCATTTCTGAAAACTAGAGACCTAGGGGAATCCAAGATGGGGTGACTTGTGTGGCTCGGACCAGGTTCTGTTACCCAGAATCCTTTGCAAACCTCAAAATTTGGCTAAAAAAATACATGTTCCTCACATTTCTGTGGCAGAAAGTTCTGGAATCTGAGAGGAGCCACAAATTTCCTTCCACCAAGCGTTCCCCCACGTCTCCCGATAAAAATGATACCTCACTTGTGTGGGTAGGCCTAGCGCCCGCGACAAGAAATGCCCCAAAGCGCAACGTGGACACATCCAAATTTTTGAAGGAAAACAGAGGTGTTTTTTGCAAAGTGCCTACCTGTAGATTTTGGCCTGTAGCTCAGCCGCCACCTAGGGAAACCTACCAAACCTGTGCATTTCTGAAAACTAGAGACCTATGGGAATCCAAGATGGGGTGACTTGTGTGGCTCGGACCAGGTTCTGTTACCCAGAATCCTTTGCAAACCTCAAAATTTGGCTAAAAAAACACATGTTCCTCACATTTCTGTGGCAGAAAGTTCTGGAATCTGAGAGGAGCCATAAATTTCCTTCCACCCAGCGTTCCCCCACGTCTCCCGATACAAATGATACCTCACTTGTGTGGGTAGGCCTTGCGCCCGCGACAGGAAACGCCCCAAAGCGCAACGTGGACACAGCAAAATGTTTGAAGGAAAACAGAGGTGTTTTTTGCAAAGTGCCTACCTGTACATTTTGGCCTGTAGCTCAGCCGCCACCTAGGGAAACCTACCAAACCTGTGCATTTCTGAAAACTAGAGACCTATGGGAATCCAAGATGGGGTGACTTGTGTGGCTCGGACCAGGTTCTGTTACCCAGAATCCTTTGCAAACCTCAAAATTTGGCTAAAAAAACACATGTTCCTCACATTTCTGTGGCAGAAAGTTCTGGAATCTGAGAGGAGCCATAAATTTCCTTCCACCCAGCGTTCCCCCACGTCTCCCGATACAAATGATACCTCACTTGTGTGGGTAGGCCTTGCGCCCGCGACAGGAAACGCCCCAAAGCGCAACGTGGACACAGCAAAATGTTTGAAGGAAAACAGAGGTGTTTTTTGCAAAGTGCCTACCTGTACATTTTGGCCTGTAGCTCAGCCGCCACCTAGGGAAACCTACCAAACCTGTGCATTTCTGAAAACTAGAGACCTAGGGGAATCCAAGATGGGGTGACTTGTGTGGCTCGGACCAGGTTCTGTTACCCAGAATCCTTCGCAAACCTCAAAATTTGGCTAAAAAAACACATGTTCCTCACATTTCTGTGGCAGAAAGTTCTGGAATCTGAGAGGAGCAACAAATTTCCTTCCACCCAGCGTTCCCCCACGTCTCCCGATAAAAATGATACCTCACTTGTGTGGGTAGCCCTAGCGCCCGCGACAGGAAACTCCCCAAAGCGCAACGTGGACATAGCCAAATTTTTGAAGGAAAACGGAGGTGTTTTTTGCAAAGTGCCTACCTGTAGAGTTTGGCCTGCAGCTCAGCCGCCACCTAGGGAAACCTACCAAACCTGTGCATTTCTGAAAACTAGAGACCTGGGGGAATCCAAGATGGGGTGACTTGTGTGGCTCGGACCAGGTTCTGTTACCCAGAATCCTTTGCAAACCTCAAAATGTGGCTAAAAAAATACATGTTCCTCACATTTCTGTGGCAGAAAGTTCTGGAATCTGAGAGGAGCCACAAATTTCCTTCCATCCAGTGTTCCCCCACGTCTCCCGATAAAAATGATACCTCACTTGTGTGGGTAGGCCTAGCGCCCGCCACAGGAAACGCCCCAAAGCGCAACGTGGACACAGCCAAATTTTTGAAGGAAAACAGAGGTGTTTTTTGCAAAGTGCCTACCTGTAGATTTTGGCCTGTAGCTCAGCCGCCACCTAGGGGAACCTACCAAACCTGTGCATTTCTGAAAACTAGAGACCTATGGGAATCCAAGATGGGGTGACTTGTGTGGCTCGGACCAGGTTCTGTTACCCAGAATCCTTTGCAAACCTCAAAATTTGGCTAAAAAACCACATGTTCCTCACATTTCTGTGGCAGAAAGTTCTGGAATCTGAGAGGAGCCACAAATTTCCTTCCACCCAGCGTTCCCCCACGTCTCCCGATACAAATGATACCTCACTTGTGTGGGTAGGCCTAGCGCCCGCGACAGGAAACGCCCCAAAGCGCAACGTGGACACAGCAAAATGTTTGAAGGAAAACAGAGGTGTTTTTTGCAAAGTGCCTACCTGTACATTTTGGCCTGTAGCTCAGCCGCCACCTAGGGAAACCTACCAAACCTGTGCATTTCTGAAAACTAGAGACCTAGGGGAATCCAAGATGGGGTGACTTGTGTGGCTCGGACCAGGTTCTGTTACCCAGAATCCTTCGCAAACCTCAAAATTTGGCTAAAAAAACACATTTTCCTCACATTTCTGTGGCAGAAAGTTCTGGAATCTGAGAGGAGCAACAAATTTCCTTCCACCCAGCGTTCCCCCACGTCTCCCGATAAAAATGATACCTCACTTGTGTGGGTAGGCCTAGCGCCCGCGACAGGAAACTCCCCAAAGCGCAACGTGGACACAGCCAAATTTTTAAAGGAAAACAGAGGTGTTTTTTGCAAAGTGCCTACCTGTAGAGTTTGGCCTGCAGCTCAGCCGCCACCTAGGGAAACCTACCAAACCTGTGCATTTCTGAAAACTAGAGACCTGGGGGAATCCAAGATGGGGTGACTTGTGTGGCTCGGACCAGGTTCTGTTACCCAGAATCCTTTGCAAACCTCAAAATTTGGCTAAAAAAATACATGTTCCTCACATTTCTGTGGCAGAAAGTTCTGGAATCTGAGAGGAGCCACAAATTTCCTTCCACCAAGCGTTCCCCCACGTCTCCCGATAAAAATGATACCTCACTTGTGTGGGTAGGCCTAGCGCCCGCGACAGGAAACGCCCCAAAGCGCAACGTGGACACATCCACATTTTTGAAGGAAAACAGAGGTGTTTTTTGCAAAGTGCCTACCTGTAGATTTTGGCCTGTAGCTCAGCCTCAACCTAGGGAAACCTACCAAACCTGTGCATTTCTGAAAACTAGAGACCTAGGGGAATCTAAGATGGGGTGACTTGTGTGGCTCGGACCAGGTTCTGTTACCCAGAATCCTTCGCAAACCTCAAAATTTGGCTAAAAAAACACATGTTCCTCACATTTCTGTGGCAGAAAGTTCTGGAATCTGAGAGGAGCCACAAATTTCCTTCCACCCAGCGTTCCCCCACGTCTCCCGATAAAAATGATACCTCACTTGTGTGGGTAGGCCTAGCGCCCGCGACAGGAAACGCCCCAAAGCGCAACGTGGATACAGCCAAATGTTTGAAGGAAAACAGAGGTGTTTTTTGCAAAGTGCCTACCTATAGATTTTGGCCTGTAGCTCAGCCGCCACCTAGGGAAACCTACCAAACCTGTGCATTTCTGAAAACTAGAGACCTAGGGGAATCCAAGATGGGGTGACTTGTGTGGCTCCCTCTTGTTACCCAGAATCCTTCGCAAACCTCAAAATTTGGCTAAAAAAACACATGTTCCTCACATTTCTGTGGCAGAAAGTTCTGGAATCTGAGAGGAGCCACAAATTTCCTTCCACCCAGCGTTCCCTCACGTCTCCCGATAAAAATTATACCTCACTTGTGTGGGTAGGCCTAGCACCCGTGTCAGGAAACGCCCCAAAGCGCAACGTGGATACAGCCAAATGTTTGAAGGAAAACAGAGGTGTTTTTTGCAAAGTGCCTACCTATAGATTTTGGCCTGTAGCTCAGCCGCCACCTAGGGAAACCTACCAAACCTGTGCATTTCTGAAAACTAGAGACCTAAGGGAATCCAAGATGGGGTGACTTGTGTGGCTCGGACCAGGTTCTGTTACCCAGAATCCTTCGCAAACCTCAAAATTTGGCTAAAAAAACACATGTTCCTCACATTTCTGTGGCAGAAAGTTCTGGAATCTGAGAGGAGCCACAAATTTCCTTCCACCCAGCGTTCCCTCACGTCTCCCGATAAAAATGATACCTCACTTGTGTGGGTAGGCCTAGCACCCGCGTCAGGAAACGCCCCAAAGGGCAACGTGGACACGGCCAAATTTTTGAAGGAAAACAGAGGTGTTTTTTGCAAAGTGCCTACCTGTAGATTTTGGCCTGTAGCTCAGCCGCCACCTGGGGAAACCTACCAAACCTGTGCATTTCTGAAAACTAGAGACCTAGGGGAATCCAAGATGGGGTGACTTGTGTGGCTCGGACCAGGTTCTGTTACCCAGAATCCTTCGCAAACCTCAAAATTTGGCTAAAAAAACACATGTTCCTCACATTTCTGTGGCAGAAAGTTCTGGAATCTGAGAGGAGCCATAAATTTCCTTCCACCCAGCGTTCCCCCACGTCTCCCGATAAAAATGATACCTCACTTGTGTGGGTAGGCCTAGCGCCCGCGACAGGAAACTCCCCAAAGCGCAACGTGGACTCAGCCAAATTTTTGAAGGAAAACAGAGGTGTTTTTTGCAAAGTGCCTACCTGTAGAGTTTGGCCTGTAGCTCAGCCGCCACCTAGGGAAACCTACCAAACCTGTGCATTTCTGAAAACTAGAGACCTGGGGGAATCCAAGATGGGGTGACTTGTGTGGCTCGGACCAGGTTCTGTTACCCAGAATCCTTTGCAAACCTCAAAATTTGGCTAAAAAAATACATGTTCCTGACATTTCTGTGGCAGAAAGTTCTGGAATCTGAGAGGAGCCACAAATTTCCTTCCACCAAGCGTTCCCCCACATCTCCCGATATAAATGATACCTCACTTGTGTGGGTAGGCCTAGCGCCCGCGACAGGAAACGCCCCAAAGCGTAACGTGGACACATCCAAATTTTTGAAGGAAAACAGAGGTGTTTTTTGCAAAGTGCCTACATGTAGATTTTGGCCTGTAGCTCAGCCGCCACCTAGGGAAACCTACCAAACCTGTGCATTTCTGAAAACTAGAGACCTAGGGGAATCCAAGATGGGGTGACTTGTGTGGCTCGGACCAGGTTCTGTTACCCAGAATCCTTTGCAAACCTCAAAATTTGGCTAAAAAAACACATGTTCCTCACATTTCTGTGGCAGAAAGTTCTGGAATCTGAGAGGAGCCACAAATTTCCTTCCACCCAGCATTCCCCCATGTCTCCCGATAAAAATGATACCTCACTTGTGTGGGTAGGCCTAGCGCCCGCGACAGGAAACGCCCCAAAGCGCAACGTGGACACAGCCAAATGTTTGAAGGAAAACAGAGGTGTTTTTTGCAAAGTGCCTACCTGCAGATTTTGGCCTGTAGCTCAGCCGCCACCTAGGGAAACCTACCAAACCTGTGCATTTCTGACAACTAGAGACCTAGGGGAATCTAAGATGGGGTGACTTGTGTGGCTCGGACCAGGTTCTGTTACCCAGAATCCTTCGCAAACCTCAAAATTTGGCTAAAAAAACACATGTTCCTCACATTTCTGTGGCAGAAAGTTCTGGAATCTGAGAGGAGCCACAAATTTCCTTCCATCCAGTGTTCCCCCACGTCTCCCGATAAAAATGAAACCTCACTTGTGTGGGTAGGCCTAGCGCCCGCGACAGGAAACGCCCCAAAGCGCAACGTGGACACAGCCACATTTTTGAAGGAAAACAGAGGTGTTTTTTGCAAAGTGCCTACCTGTAGATTTTGGCCTGTAGCTCAGCCGCCACCTAGGGGAACCTACCAAACCTGTGCATTTCTGAAAACTAGAGACCTAGGGGAATCCAAGATGGGGTGACTTGTGTGGCTCGGACCAGGTTCTGTTACCCAGAATCCTTTGCAAACCTCAAAATTTGGCTAAAAAAATACATGTTCCTCACATTTCTGTGGCAGAAAGTTCTGGAATCTGAGAGGAGCCACAAATTTCCTTCCACCAAGCGTTCCCCCACGTCTCCCGATAAAAATGATACCTCACTTGTGTGGGTAGGCCTAGCGCCCGCGACAAGAAATGCCCCAAAGCGCAACGTGGACACATCCAAATTTTTGAAGGAAAACAGAGGTGTTTTTTGCAAAGTGCCTACCTGTAGATTTTGGCCTGTAGCTCAGCCGCCACCTAGGGAAACCTACCAAACCTGTGCATTTCTGAAAACTAGAGACCTATGGGAATCCAAGATGGGGTGACTTGTGTGGCTCGGACCAGGTTCTGTTTCCCAGAATCCTTTGCAAACCTCAAAATTTGGCTAAAAAAACACATGTTCCTCACATTTCTGTGGCAGAAAGTTCTGGAATCTGAGAGGAGCCATAAATGTCCTTCCACCCAGCGTTCCCCCACGTCTCCCGATACAAATGATACCTCACTTGTGTGGGTAGGCCTTGCGCCCGCGACAGGAAACGCCCCAAAGCGCAACGTGAACACAGCAAAATGTTTGAAGGAAAACAGAGGTGTTTTTTGCAAAGTGCCTACCAGTACATTTTGGCCTGTAGCTCAGCCGCCACCTAGGGAAACCTACCAAACCTGTGCATTTCTGAAAACTAGAGACCTAGGGGAATCCAAGATGGGGTGACTTGTGTGGCTCGGACCAGGTTCTGTTACCCAGAATCCTTCGCAAACCTCAAAATTTGGCTAAAAAAACACATGTTCCTCACATTTCTGTGGCAGAAAGTTCTGGAATCTGAGAGGAGCAACAAATTTCCTTCCACCCAGCGTTCCCCCACGTCTCCCGATAAAAATGATACCTCACTTGTGTGGGTAGGCCTAGCGCCCGCGACAGGAAACTCCCCAAAGCGCAACGTGGACATAGCCAAATTTTTGAAGGAAAACGGAGGTGTTTTTTGCAAAGTGCCTACCTGTAGAGTTTGGCCTGCAGCTCAGCCGCCACCTAGGGAAACCTACCAAACCTGTGCATTTCTGAAAACTAGAGACCTGGGGGAATCCAAGATGGGGTGACTTGTGTGGCTCGGACCAGGTTCTGTTACCCAGAATCCTTTGCAAACCTCAAAATTTGGCTAAAAAAATACATGTTCCTCACATTTCTGTGGCAGAAAGTTCTGGAATCTGAGAGGAGCCACAAATTTCCTTCCATCCAGTGTTCCCCCACGTCTCCCGATAAAAATGATACCTCACTTGTGTGGGTAGGCCTAGCGCCCGCGACAGGAAACGCCCCAAAGCGCAACGTGGACACAGCCAAATTTTTGAAGGAAAACAGAGGTGTTTTTTGCAAAGTGCCTACCTGTAGATTTTGGCCTGTAGCTCAGCTGCCACCTAGGGGAACCTACCAAACCTGTGCATTTCTGAAAACTAGAGACCTATGGGAATCCAAGATGGGGTGACTTGTGTGGCTCGGACCAGGTTCTGTTACCCAGAATCCTTTGCAAACCTCAAAATTTGGCTAAAAAACCACATGTTCCTCACATTTCTGTGGCAGAAAGTTCTGGAATCTGAGAGGAGCCACAAATTTCCTTCCACCCAGCGTTCCCCCACGTCTCCCGATACAAATGATACCTCACATGTGTGGGTAGGCCTAGCGCCCGCGACAGGAAACGCCCCAAAGCGCAACGTGGACACAGCAAAATGTTTGAAGGAAAACAGAGGTGTTTTTTGCAAAGTGCCTACCTGTACATTTCGGCCTGTAGCTCAGCCGCCACCTAGGGAAACCTACCAAACCTGTGCATTTCTGAAAACTAGAGACCTAGGGGAATCCAAGATGGGGTGACTTGTGTGGCTCGGACCAGGTTCTGTTACCCAGAATCCTTCGCAAACCTCAAAATTTGGCTAAAAAAACACATTTTCCTCACATTTCTGTGGCAGAAAGTTCTGGAATCTGAGAGGAGCAACAAATTTCCTTCCACCCAGCGTTCCCCCACGTCTCCCGATAAAAATGATACCTCACTTGTGTGGGTAGGCCTAGCGCCCGCGACAGGAAACTCCCCAAAGCGCAACGTGGACACAGCCAAAATTTTAAAGGAAAACAGAGGTGTTTTTTGCAAAGTGCCTACCTGTAGAGTTTGGCCTGCAGCTCAGCCGCCACCTAGGGAAACCTACCAAACCTGTGCATTTCTGAAAAGTAGAGACCTGGGGGAATCCAAGATGGGGTGACTTGTGTGGCTCGGACCAGGTTCTGTTACCCAGAATCCTTTGCAAACCTCAAAATTTGGCTAAAAAAATACATGTTCCTCACATTTCTGTGGCAGAAAGTTCTGGAATCTGAGAGGAGCCACAAATTTCCTTCCACCAAGCGTTCCCCCACGTCTCCCGATAAAAATGATACCTCACTTGTGTGGGTAGGCCTAGCGCCCGCGACAGGAAACGCCCCAAAGCGCAACGTGGACACATCCACATTTTTGAAGGAAAACAGAGGTGTTTTTTGCAAAGTGCCTACCTGTAGATTTTGGCCTGTAGCTCAGCCTCAAACTAGGGAAACCTACCAAACCTGTGCATTTCTGAAAACTAGAGACCTAGGGGAATCTAAGATGGGGTGACTTGTGTGGCTCGGACCAGGTTCTGTTACCCAGAATCCTTCGCAAACCTCAAAATTTGGCTAAAAAAACACATGTTCCTCACATTTCTGTGGCAGAAAGTTCTGGAATCTGAGAGGAGCCACAAATTTCCTTCCACCCAGCGTTCCCCCACGTCTCCCGATAAAAATGATACCTCACTTGTGTGGGTAGGCCTAGCGCCCGCGACAGGAAACGCCCCAAAGCGCAACGTGGATACAGCCAAATGTTTGAAGGAAAACAGAGGTGTTTTTTGCAAAGTGCCTACCTATAGATTTTGGCCTGTAGCTCAGCCGCCACCTAGGGAAACCTACCAAACCTGTGCATTTCTGAAAACTAGAGACCTAGGGGAATCCAAGATGGGGTGACTTGTGTGGCTCCCTCTTGTTACCCAGAATCCTTCGCAAACCTCAAAATTTGGCTAAAAAAACACATGTTCCTCACATTTCTGTGGCAGAAAGTTCTGGAATCTGAGAGGAGCCACAAATTTCCTTCCACCCAGCGTTCCCTCACGTCTCCCGATAAAAATTATACCTCACTTGTGTGGGTAGGCCTAGCACCCGCGTCAGGAAACGCCCCAAAGCGCAACGTGGACACGGCCAAATTTTTGAAGGAAAACAGAGGTGTTTTTTGCAAAGTGCCTACCTGTAGATTTTGGCCTGTAGCTCAGCCGCCACCTGGGGAAACCTACCAAACCTGTGCATTTCTGAAAACTAGAGACCTAGGGGAATCCAAGATGGGGTGACTTGTGTGGCTCGGACCAGGTTCTGTTACCCAGAATCCTTCGCAAACCTCAAAATTTGGCTAAAATAACACATGTTCCTCACATTTCTGTGGCAGAAAGTTCTGGAATCTGAGAGGAGCCACAAATTTCCTTACACCAAGCGTTCCCCCACATCTCCCGATATAAATGATACCTCACTTGTGTGGGTAGGCCTAGCGCCCGGGACAGGAAACGCCCCAAAGCGTAACGTGGACACATCCAAATTTTTGAAGGAAAACAGAGGTGTTTTTTGCAAAGTGCCTACATGTAGATTTTGGCCTGTAGCTCAGCCGCCACCTAGGGAAACCTACCAAACCTGTGCATTTCTGAAAACTAGAGACTAGGGGAATCCAAGATGGGGTGACTTGTGTGGCTCGGACCCGGTTCTGTTACCCAGAATCCTTTGCAAACCTCAAAATTTGGCTAAAAAACACATGTTCCTCACATTTCTGTGGCAGAAAGTTCTGGAATCTGAGAGGAGCCACAAATTTCCTTCCACCCAGCATTCCCCCACGTCTCCCGATAAAAATGATACCTCACTTGTGTGGGTAGGCCTAGCGCCCGCGACAGGAAACGCCCCAAAGCGCAACGTGGACACAGCCAAATGTTTGAAGGAAAACAGAGGTGTTTTTTGCAAAGTGCCTACCTGCAGATTTTGGCCTGTAGCTCAGCCGCCACCTTGGGAAACCTACCAAACCTGTGCATTTCTGAAAACTAGAGACCTAGGGGAATCTAAGATGGGGTGACTTGTGTGGCTCGGACCAGATTCTGTTACCCAGAATCCTTCGCAAACCTCAAAATTTGGCTAAAAAAACACATGTTCCTCACATTTCTGTGGCAGAAAGTTCTGGAATCTGAGAGGAGCCACAAATTTCCTTCCATCCAGTGTTCCCCCACGTCTCCCGATAAAAATGATACCTAACTTGTGTGGGTAGGCCTAGCGCCCGCGACAGGAAACGCCCCAAAGCGCAACGTGGACTCAGCCAAATTTTTGAAGGAAAACAGAGGTGTTTTTTGCAAAGTGCCTACCTGTAGAGTTTGGCCTGTAGCTCAGCCGCCACCTAGGGGAACCTACCAAACCTGTGCATTTCTGAAAACTAGAGACCTAGGGGAATCCAAGATGGGGTGACTTGTGTGGCTCGGACCAGGTTCTGTTACCCAATCCTTTGCAAACCTCAAAATTTGGCTAAAATAATACATGTTCCTCACATTTCTGTGGCAGAAAGTTCTGGAATCTGAGAGGAGCCACAAATTTCCTTCCACCAAGCGTTCCCCCACGTCTCCCGATAAAAATGATACCTCACTTGTGTGGGTAGGCCTAGCGCCCGCGACAGGAAACGCCCCAAAGCGCAACGTGGACACATCCAAATTTTGAAGGAAAACAGAGGTGTTTTTTGCAAAGTGCCTACCTGTAGATTTTGGCCTGTAGCTCAGCCGCCACCTAGGGAAACCTACCAAACCTGTGCATTTCTGAAAACTAGAGACCTAGGGGAATCTAAGATGGGGTGACTTGTGTGGCTCGGACCAGGTTCTGTTACCCAGAATCCTTCGCAAACCTCAAAATTTGGCTAAAAAAAACACATGTTTCCTCACATTTCTGTGGCAGAAAGTTCTGGAATCTGAGAGGAGCCACAAATTTCCTTCCATCCAGTGTTCCCCCACGTCTCCCGATAAAAATGATACCCTCACTTGTGTGGGTAGGCCTAGCGCCCGCGACAGGAAACGCCCCAAAGCGCAACGTGGACACAGCCAAATTTTTGAAGGAAAACAGAGGTGTTTTTTGCAAAGTGCCTACCTGTAGATTTTGGCCTGTAGCTCAGCCGCCACCTAGGGGAACCTACCAAACCTGTGCATTTCTGAAAACTAGAGACCTATGGGAATCCAAGATGGGGTGACTTGTGTGGCTCGGACCAGGTTCTGTTACCCAGAATCCTTTGCAAACCTCAAAATTTGGCTAAAAAACCACATGTTCCTCACATTTCTGTGGCAGAAAGTTCTGGAATCTGAGAGGAGCCACAAATTTCCTTCCACCCAGCGTTCCCCCACGTCTCCCGATACAAATGATACCTCACTTGTGTGGGTAGGCCTAGCGCCCGCGACAGGAAACGCCCCAAAGCGCAACGTGGACACAGCAAAATGTTTGAAGGAAAACAGAGGTGTTTTTTGCAAAGTGCCTACCTGTACATTTTGGCCTGTAGCTCAGCCGCCACCTAGGGAAACCTACCAAACCTGTGCATTTCTGAAAACTAGAGACCTAGGGGAATCTAAGATGGGGTGACTTGTGTGGCTCGGACCAGGTTCTGTTACCCAGAATCCTTCGCAAACCTCAAAATTTGGCTAAAAAAACACATGTTCCTCACATTTCTGTGGCAGAAAGTTCTGGAATCTGAGAGGAGCCACAAATTTCCTTCCATCCAGTGTTCCCCCACGTCTCCCGATAAAAATGATACCTCACTTGTGTGGGTAGGCCTAGCGCCCGCGACAGGAAACGCCCCAAAGCGCAACGTGGACACAGCCAAATTTTTGAAGGAAAACAGAGGTGTTTTTTGCAAAGTGCCTACCTGTAGATTTTGGCCTGTAGCTCAGCCGCCACCTAGGGGAACCTACCAAACCTGTGCATTTCTGAAAACTAGAGACCTATGGGAATCCAAGATGGGGTGACTTGTGTGGCTCGGACCAGGTTCTGTTACCCAGAATCCTTTGCAAACCTCAAAATTTGGCTAAAAAACCACATGTTCCTCACATTTCTGTGGCAGAAAGTTCTGGAATCTGAGAGGAGCCACAAATTTCCTTCCACCCAGCGTTCCCCCACGTCTCCCGATACAAATGATACCTCACTTGTGTGGGTAGGCCTAGCGCCCGCGACAGGAAACGCCCCAAAGCGCAACGTGGACACAGCAAAATGTTTGAAGGAAAACAGAGGTGTTTTTTGCAAAGTGCCTACCTGTACATTTTGGCCTGTAGCTCAGCCGCCACCTAGGGAAACCTACCAAACCTGTGCATTTCTGAAAACTAGAGACCTAGGGGAATCCAAGATGGGGTGACTTGTGTGGCTCGGACCAGGTTCTGTTTCCCAGAATCCTTCGCAAACCTCAAAATTTGGCTAAAAAAACACATTTTCCTCACATTTCTGTGGCAGAAAGTTCTGGAATCTGAGAGGAGCAACAAATTTCCTTCCACCCAGCGTTCCCCCACATCTCCCGATAAAAATTATACCTCACTTGTGTGGGTAGGCCTAGCGCCCGCGACAGGAAACTCCCCAAAGCGCAACGTGGACACAGCCAAATTTTTAAAGGAAAACAGAGGTGTTTTTTGCAAAGTGCCTACCTGTAGAGTTTGGCCTGCAGCTCAGCCGCCACCTAGGGAAACCTACCAAACCTGTGCATTTCTGAAAACTAGAGACCTGGGGGAATCCAAGATGGGGTGACTTGTGTGGCTCGGACCAGGTTCTGTTACCCAGAATCCTTTGCAAACCTCAAAATTTGGCTAAAAAAATACATGTTCCTTACATATCTGTGGCAGAAAGTTCTGGAATCTGAGAGGAGCCACAAATTTCCTTCCACCAAGCGTTCCCCCACGTCTCCCGATAAAAATGATACCTCACTTGTGTGGGTAGGCCTAGCGCCTGCGACAGGAAACGCCCCAAAGCGCAACGTGGACACATCCACATTTTTGAAGGAAAACAGAGGTGTTTTTTGCAAAGTGCCTACCTGTAGATTTTGGCCTGTAGCTCAGCCTCAACCTAGGGAAACCTACCAAACCTGTGCATTTCTGAAAACTAGAGACCTAGGGGAATCTAAGATGGGGTGACTTGTGTGGCTCGGACCAGGTTCTGTTACCCAGAATCCTTCGCAAACCTCAAAATTTGGCTAAAAAAACACATGTTCCTCACATTTCTGTGGCAGAAAGTTCTGGAATCTGAGAGGAGCCACAAATTTCCTTCCACCCAGCGTTCCCCCACGTCTCCCGATAAAAATGATACCTCACTTGTGTGGGTAGGCCTAGCGCCCGCGACAGGAAACGCCCCAAAGCGCAACGTGGATACAGCCAAATGTTTGAAGGAAAACAGAGGTGTTTTTTGCAAAGTGCCTACCTATAGATTTTGGCCTGTACCTCAGCCGCCACCTAGGGAAACCTACCAAACCTGTGCATTTCTGAAAACTAGAGACCTAGGGGAATCCAAGATGGGGTGACTTGTGTGGCTCGGACCAGGTTCTGTTACCCAGAATCCTTCGCAAACCTCAAAATTTGGCTAAAAAAACACATGTTCCTCACATTTCTGTGGCAGAAAGTTCTGGAATCTGAGAGGAGCCACAAATTTCCTTCCACCCAGCGTTCCCTCACGTCTCCCGATAAAAATTATACCTCACTTGTGTGGGTAGGCCTAGCACCCGCGTCAGGAAACGCCCCAAAGCGCAACGTGGACACGGACAAATTTTTGAAGGAAAACAGAGGTGTTTTTTGCAAAGTGCCTACCTGTAGATTTTGGCCTGTAGCTCAGCCGCCACCTGGGGAAACCTACCAAACCTGTGCATTTCTGAAAACTAGAGACCTAGGGGAATCCAAGATGGGGTGACTTGTGTGGCTCGGACCAGGTTCTGTTACCCAGAATCCTTCGCAAACCTCAAAATTTGGCTAAAAAAACACATGTTCCTCACATTTCTGTGGCAGAAAGTTCTGGAATCTGAGAGGAGCCACAAATTTCCTTACACCAAGCGTTCCCCCACATCTCCCGATATAAATGATACCTCACTTGTGTGGGTAGGCCTAGCGCCCGCGACAGGAAACGCCCCAAAGCGTAACGTGGACACATCCAAATTTTTGAAGGAAAACAGAGGTGTTTTTTGCAAAGTGCCTACATGTAGATTTTGGCCTGTAGCTCAGCCGCCACCTAGGGAAACCTACCAAACCTGTGCATTTCTGAAAACTAGAGACCTAGGGGAATCCAAGATGGGGTGACTTGTGTGGCTCGGACCCGGTTCTGTTACCCAGAATCCTTTGCAAACCTCAAAATTTGGCTAAAAAACACATGTTCCTCACATTTCTGTGGCAGAAAGTTCTGGAATCTGAGAGGAGCCCCAAATTTCCTTCCACCCAGCATTCCCCCACGTCTCCCGATAAAAATGATACCTCACTTGTGTGGGTAGGCCTAGCGCCCGCGACAGGAAACGCCCCAAAGCGCAACGTGGACACAGCCAAATGTTTGAAGGAAAACAGAGGTGTTTTTTGCAAAGTGCCTACCTGCAGATTTTGGCCTGTAGCTCAGCCGCCACCTAGGGAAACCTACCAAACCTGTGCATTTCTGAAAACTAGAGACCTAGGGGAATCTAAGATGGGGTGACTTGTGTGGCTCGGACCAGATTCTGTTACCCAGAATCCTTCGCAAACCTCAAAATTTGGCTAAAAAAACACATGTTCCTCACATTTCTGTGGCAGAAAGTTCTGGAATCTGAGAGGAGCCACAAATTTCCTTCCATCCAGTGTTCCCCCACGTCTCCCGATAAAAATGATACCTCACTTGTGTGGGTAGGCCTAGCGCCCGCGACAGGAAACGCCCCAAAGCGCAACGTGGACACAGCCAAATTTTTGAAGGAAAACAGAGGTGTTTTTTGCAAAGTGCCTACCTGTAGAGTTTGGCCTGTAGCTCAGCCGCCACCTAGGGGAACCTACCAAACCTGTGCATTTCTGAAAACTAGAGACCTAGAGGAATCCAAGATGGGGTGACTTGTGTGGCTCGGACCAGGTTCTGTTACCCAGAATCCTTTGCAAACCTCAAAATTTGGCTAAAAAAACACATTTTCCTCACATTTCTGTGGCAGAAAGTTCTGGAATCTGAGAGGAGCCACAAATTTCCTTCCACCCAGCGTTCCCCCACATCTCCCGATAAAAATGATACCTCACTTGTGTGGGTAGGCCTAGCGCCCGCGACAGGAAACGCCCCAAAGCGCAACGTGGACACAGCCAAATGTTTGAAGGAAAACAGAGGTGTTTTTTGCAAAGTGCCTACCTGCAGATTTTGGCCTGTAGCTCAGCCGCCACCTTGGGAAACCTACCAAACCTGTGCATTTCTGAAAACTAGAGACCTAGGGGAATCTAAGATGGGGTGACTTGTGTGGCTCGGACCAGATTCTGTTACCCAGAATCCTTCGCAAACCTCAAAATTTGGCTAAAAAAACACATGTTCCTCACATTTCTGTGGCAGAAAGTTCTGGAATCTGAGAGGAGCCACAAATTTCCTTCCATCCAGTGTTCCCCCACGTCTCCCGATAAAAATGATACCTAACTTGTGTGGGTAGGCCTAGCGCCCGCGACAGGAAACGCCCCAAAGCGCAACGTGGACTCAGCCAAATTTTTGAAGGAAAACAGAGGTGTTTTTTGCAAAGTGCCTACCTGTAGAGTTTGGCCTGTAGCTCAGCCGCCACCTAGGGGAACCTACCAAACCTGTGCATTTCTGAAAACTAGAGACCTAGGGGAATCCAAGATGGGGTGACTTGTGTGGCTCGGACCAGGTTCTGTTACCCAGAATCCTTTGCAAACCTCAAAATTTGGCTAAAATAATACATGTTCCTCACATTTCTGTGGCAGAAAGTTCTGGAATCTGAGAGGAGCCACAAATTTCCTTCCACCAAGCGTTCCCCCACGTCTCCCGATAAAAATGATACCTCACTTGTGTGGGTAGGCCTAGCGCCCGCGACAGGAAACGCCCCAAAGCGCAACGTGGACACATCCAAATTTTTGAAGGAAAACAGAGGTGTTTTTTGCAAAGTGCCTACCTGTAGATTTTGGCCTGTAGCTCAGCCGCCACCTAGGGAAACCTACCAAACCTGTGCATTTCTGAAAACTAGAGACCTAGGGGAATCTAAGATGGGGTGACTTGTGTGGCTCGGACCAGGTTCTGTTACCCAGAATCCTTCGCAAACCTCAAAATTTGGCTAAAAAAACACATGTTCCTCACATTTCTGTGGCAGAAAGTTCTGGAATCTGAGAGGAGCCACAAATTTCCTTCCATCCAGTGTTCCCCCACGTCTCCCGATAAAAATGATACCTCACTTGTGTGGGTAGGCCTAGCGCCCGCGACAGGAAACGCCCCAAAGCGCAACGTGGACACAGCCAAATTTTTGAAGGAAAACAGAGGTGTTTTTTGCAAAGTGCCTACCTGTAGATTTTGGCCTGTAGCTCAGCCGCCACCTAGGGGAACCTACCAAACCTGTGCATTTCTGAAAACTAGAGACCTATGGGAATCCAAGATGGGGTGACTTGTGTGGCTCGGACCAGGTTCTGTTACCCAGAATCCTTTGCAAACCTCAAAATTTGGCTAAAAAACCACATGTTCCTCACATTTCTGTGGCAGAAAGTTCTGGAATCTGAGAGGAGCCACAAATTTCCTTCCACCCAGCGTTCCCCCACGTCTCCCGATACAAATGATACCTCACTTGTGTGGGTAGGCCTAGCGCCCGCGACAGGAAACGCCCCAAAGCGCAACGTGGACACAGCAAAATGTTTGAAGGAAAACAGAGGTGTTTTTTGCAAAGTGCCTACCTGTACATTTTGGCCTGTAGCTCAGCCGCCACCTAGGGAAACCTACCAAACCTGTGCATTTCTGAAAACTAGAGACCTAGGGGAATCTAAGATGGGGTGACTTGTGTGGCTCGGACCAGGTTCTGTTACCCAGAATCCTTCGCAAACCTCAAAATTTGGCTAAAAAAACACATGTTCCTCACATTTCTGTGGCAGAAAGTTCTGGAATCTGAGAGGAGCCACAAATTTCCTTCCATCCAGTGTTCCCCCACGTCTCCCGATAAAAATGATACCTCACTTGTGTGGGTAGGCCTAGCGCCCGCGACAGGAAACGCCCCAAAGCGCAACGTGGACACAGCCAAATTTTTGAAGGAAAACAGAGGTGTTTTTTGCAAAGTGCCTACCTGTAGATTTTGGCCTGTAGCTCAGCCGCCACCTAGGGGAACCTACCAAACCTGTGCATTTCTGAAAACTAGAGACCTATGGGAATCCAAGATGGGGTGACTTGTGTGGCTCGGACCAGGTTCTGTTACCCAGAATCCTTTGCAAACCTCAAAATTTGGCTAAAAAACCACATGTTCCTCACATTTCTGTGGCAGAAAGTTCTGGAATCTGAGAGGAGCCACAAATTTCCTTCCACCCAGCGTTCCCCCACGTCTCCCGATACAAATGATACCTCACTTGTGTGGGTAGGCCTAGCGCCCGCGACAGGAAACGCCCCAAAGCGCAACGTGGACACAGCAAAATGTTTGAAGGAAAACAGAGGTGTTTTTTGCAAAGTGCCTACCTGTACATTTTGGCCTGTAGCTCAGCCGCCACCTAGGGAAACCTACCAAACCTGTGCATTTCTGAAAACTAGAGACCTAGGGGAATCCAAGATGGGGTGACTTGTGTGGCTCGGACCAGGTTCTGTTTCCCAGAATCCTTCGCAAACCTCAAAATTTGGCTAAAAAAACACATTTTCCTCACATTTCTGTGGCAGAAAGTTCTGGAATCTGAGAGGAGCAACAAATTTCCTTCCACCCAGCGTTCCCCCACATCTCCCGATAAAAATTATACCTCACTTGTGTGGGTAGGCCTAGCGCCCGCGACAGGAAACTCCCCAAAGCGCAACGTGGACACAGCCAAATTTTTAAAGGAAAACAGAGGTGTTTTTTGCAAAGTGCCTACCTGTAGAGTTTGGCCTGCAGCTCAGCCGCCACCTAGGGAAACCTACCAAACCTGTGCATTTCTGAAAACTAGAGACCTGGGGGAATCCAAGATGGGGTGACTTGTGTGGCTCGGACCAGGTTCTGTTACCCAGAATCCTTTGCAAACCTCAAAATTTGGCTAAAAAAATACATGTTCCTTACATATCTGTGGCAGAAAGTTCTGGAATCTGAGAGGAGCCACAAATTTCCTTCCACCAAGCGTTCCCCCACGTCTCCCGATAAAAATGATACCTCACTTGTGTGGGTAGGCCTAGCGCCTGCGACAGGAAACGCCCCAAAGCGCAACGTGGACACATCCACATTTTTGAAGGAAAACAGAGGTGTTTTTTGCAAAGTGCCTACCTGTAGATTTTGGCCTGTAGCTCAGCCTCAACCTAGGGAAACCTACCAAACCTGTGCATTTCTGAAAACTAGAGACCTAGGGGAATCTAAGATGGGGTGACTTGTGTGGCTCGGACCAGGTTCTGTTACCCAGAATCCTTCGCAAACCTCAAAATTTGGCTAAAAAAACACATGTTCCTCACATTTCTGTGGCAGAAAGTTCTGGAATCTGAGAGGAGCCACAAATTTCCTTCCACCCAGCGTTCCCCCACGTCTCCCGATAAAAATGATACCTCACTTGTGTGGGTAGGCCTAGCGCCCGCGACAGGAAACGCCCCAAAGCGCAACGTGGATACAGCCAAATGTTTGAAGGAAAACAGAGGTGTTTTTTGCAAAGTGCCTACCTATAGATTTTGGCCTGTACCTCAGCCGCCACCTAGGGAAACCTACCAAACCTGTGCATTTCTGAAAACTAGAGACCTAGGGGAATCCAAGATGGGGGTGACTTGTGTGGCTCGGACCAGGTTCTGTTACCCAGAATCCTTCGCAAACCTCAAAATTTGGCTAAAAAAACACATGTTCCTCACATTTCTGTGGCAGAAAGTTCTGGAATCTGAGAGGAGCCACAAATTTCCTTCCACCCAGCGTTCCCTCACGTCTCCCGATAAAAATTATACCTCACTTGTGTGGGTAGGCCTAGCACCCGCGTCAGGAAACGCCCCAAAGCGCAACGTGGACACGGACAAATTTTTGAAGGAAAACAGAGGTGTTTTTTGCAAAGTGCCTACCTGTAGATTTTGGCCTGTAGCTCAGCCGCCACCTGGGGAAACCTACCAAACCTGTGCATTTCTGAAAACTAGAGACCTAGGGGAATCCAAGATGGGGTGACTTGTGTGGCTCGGACCAGGTTCTGTTACCCAGAATCCTTCGCAAACCTCAAAATTTGGCTAAAAAAACACATGTTCCTCACATTTCTGTGGCAGAAAGTTCTGGAATCTGAGAGGAGCCACAAATTTCCTTACACCAAGCGTTCCCCCACATCTCCCGATATAAATGATACCTCACTTGTGTGGGTAGGCCTAGCGCCCGCGACAGGAAACGCCCCAAAGCGTAACGTGGACACATCCAAATTTTTGAAGGAAAACAGAGGTGTTTTTTGCAAAGTGCCTACATGTAGATTTTGGCCTGTAGCTCAGCCGCCACCTAGGGAAACCTACCAAACCTGTGCATTTCTGAAAACTAGAGACCTAGGGGAATCCAAGATGGGGTGACTTGTGTGGCTCGGACCCGGTTCTGTTACCCAGAATCCTTTGCAAACCTCAAAATTTGGCTAAAAAACACATGTTCCTCACATTTCTGTGGCAGAAAGTTCTGGAATCTGAGAGGAGCCCCAAATTTCCTTCCACCCAGCATTCCCCCACGTCTCCCGATAAAAATGATACCTCACTTGTGTGGGTAGGCCTAGCGCCCGCGACAGGAAACGCCCCAAAGCGCAACGTGGACACAGCCAAATGTTTGAAGGAAAACAGAGGTGTTTTTTGCAAAGTGCCTACCTGCAGATTTTGGCCTGTAGCTCAGCCGCCACCTAGGGAAACCTACCAAACCTGTGCATTTCTGAAAACTAGAGACCTAGGGGAATCTAAGATGGGGTGACTTGTGTGGCTCGGACCAGATTCTGTTACCCAGAATCCTTCGCAAACCTCAAAATTTGGCTAAAAAAACACATGTTCCTCACATTTCTGTGGCAGAAAGTTCTGGAATCTGAGAGGAGCCACAAATTTCCTTCCATCCAGTGTTCCCCCACGTCTCCCGATAAAAATGATACCTCACTTGTGTGGGTAGGCCTAGCGCCCGCGACAGGAAACGCCCCAAAGCGCAACGTGGACACAGCCAAATTTTTGAAGGAAAACAGAGGTGTTTTTTGCAAAGTGCCTACCTGTAGAGTTTGGCCTGTAGCTCAGCCGCCACCTAGGGGAACCTACCAAACCTGTGCATTTCTGAAAACTAGAGACCTAGAGGAATCCAAGATGGGGTGACTTGTGTGGCTCGGACCAGGTTCTGTTACCCAGAATCCTTTGCAAACCTCAAAATTTGGCTAAAAAAAACACATTTTCCTCACATTTCTGTGGCAGAAAGTTCTGAAATCTGAGAGGAGCCACAAATTTCCTTCCACCCAGCGTTCCCCCACATCTCCCGATAAAAATGATACCTCACTTGTGTGGGTAGGCCTAGCGCCCGCGACAAGAAACGCCCCAAAGCGCAACGTGGACACAGCCAAATGTTTGAAGGAAAACAGAGGTGTTTTTTGCAAAGTGCCTACCTGTAGATTTTGGCCTGTAGCTCAGCCGCCACCTAGGGGAACCTACCAAACCTGTGCATTTCTGAAAACTAGAGACCTATGGGAATCCAAGATGGGGTGACTTGTGTGGCTCGGACCAGGTTCTGTTACCCAGAATCCTTTGCAAACCTCAAAATTTGGCTAAAAAACCACATGTTCCTCTCATTTCTGTGGCAGAAAGTTCTGGAATCTGAGAGGAGCCACAAATTTCCTTCCACCCAGCGTTCCCCCACGTCTCCCGATACAAATGATACCTCACTTGTGTGGGTAGGCCTAGCGCCCGCGACAGGAAACGCCCCAAAGCGCAACGTGGACACAGCAAAATGTTTGAAGGAAAACAGAGGTGTTTTTTGCAAAGTGCCTACCTGTACATTTTGGCCTGTAGCTCAGCCGCCACCTAGGGAAACCTACCAAACCTGTGCATTTCTGAAAACTAGAGACCTAGGGGAATCCAAGATGGGGTGACTTGTGTGGCTCGGACCAGGTTCTGTTACCCAGAATCCTTCGCAAACCTCAAAATTTGGCTAAAAAAACACATTTTCCTCACATTTCTGTGGCAGAAAGTTCTGGAATCTGAGAGGAGCCACAAATTTCCTTCCACCCAGCGTTCCCCCACATCTCCCGATAAAAATGATACCTCACTTGTGTGGGTAGGCCTAGCGCCCGCGACAGGAAACGCCCCAAAGCGCAACGTGGACACAGCCAAATGTTTGAAGGAAAACAGAGGTGTTTTTTGCAAAGTGCCTACCTGTAGATTTTGGCCTGTAGCTCAGCCGCCACCTAGGGGAACCTACCAAACCTGTGCATTTCTGAAAACTAGAGACCTATGGGAATCCAAGATGGGGTGACTTGTGTGGCTCGGACCAGGTTCTGTTACCCAGAATCCTTTGCAAACCTCAAAATTTTGCTAAAAAACCACATGTTCCTCACATTTCTGTGGCAGAAAGTTCTGGAATCTGAGAGGAGCCACAAATTTCCTTCCACCCAGCGTTCCCCCACGTCTCCCGATACAAATGATACCTCACTTGTGTGGGTAGGCCTAGCGCCCGCGACAGGAAACGCCCCAAAGCGCAACGTGGACACAGCAAAATGTTTGAAGGAAAACAGAGGTGTTTTTTGCAAAGTGCCTACCTGTACATTTTGGCCTGTAGCTCAGCCGCCACCTAGGGAAACCTACCAAACCTGTGCATTTCTGAAAACTAGAGACCTAGGGGAATCCAAGATGGGGTGACTTGTGTGGCTCGGACCAGGTTCTGTTACCCAGAATCCTTCGCAAACCTCAAAATTTGGCTAAAAAAACACATGTTCCTCACATTTCTGTGGCAGAAAGTTCTGGAATCTGAGAGGAGCCACAAATTTCCTTCCACCCAGCGTTCCCTCACGTCTCCCGATAAAAATTATACCTCACTTGTGTGGGGTAGGCCTAGCACCCGCGTCAGGAAACGCCCCAAAGCGCAACGTGGACACGGCCAAATTTTTGAAGGAAAACAGAGGTGTTTTTTGCAAAGTGCCTACCTGTAGATTTTGGCCTGTAGCTCAGCCGCCACCTGGGGAAACCTACCAAACCTGTGCATTTCTGAAAACTAGAGACCTAGGGGAATCCAAGATGGGGTGACTTGTGTGGCTCGGACCAGGTTCTGTTACCCAGAATCCTTCGCAAACCTCAAAATTTGGCTAAAAAAACACATGTTCCTCACATTTCTGTGGCAGAAAGTTCTGGAATCTGAGAGGAGCCATAAATTTCCTTCCACCCAGCGATCCCCCACGTCTCCCGATAAAAATGATACCTCACTTGTGTGGGTAGGCCTAGCGCCCGCGACAGGAAACTCCCCAAAGCGCAACGTGGACTCAGCCAAATTTTTGAAGGAAAACAGAGGTGTTTTTTGCAAAGTGCCTACCTGTAGAGTTTGGCCTGTAGCTCAGCCGCCACCTAGGGAAACCTACCAAACCTGTGCATTTCTGAAAACTAGAGACCTGGGGGAATCCAAGATGGGGTGACTTGTGTGGCTCGGACCAGGTTCTGTTACCCAGAATCCTTTGCAAACCTCAAAATTTGGCTAAAAAAATACATGTTCCTGACATTTCTGTGGCAGAAAGTTCTGGAATCTGAGAGGAGCCACAAATTTCCTTCCACCAAGCGTTCCCCCACATCTCCCGATATAAATGATACCTCACTTGTGTGGGTAGGCCTAGCGCCCGCGACAGGAAACGCCCCAAAGCGTAACGTGGACACATCCAAATTTTTGAAGGAAAACAGAGGTGTTTTTTGCAAAGTGCCTACATGTAGATTTTGGCCTGTAGCTCAGCCGCCACCTAGGGAAACCTACCAAACCTGTGCATTTCTGAAAACTAGAGACCTAGGGGAATCCAAGATGGGGTGACTTGTGTGGCTCGGACCAGGTTCTGTTACCCAGAATCCTTTGCAAACCTCAAAATTTGGCTAAAAAAAACACATGTTCCTCACATTTCTGTGGCAGAAAGTTCTGGAATCTGAGAGGAGCCACAAATTTCCTTCCACCCAGCATTCCCCCATGTCTCCCGATAAAAATGATACCTCACTTGTGTGGGTAGGCCTAGCGCCCGCGACAGGAAACGCCCCAAAGCGCAACGTGGACACAGCCAAATGTTTGAAGGAAAACAGAGGTGTTTTTTGCAAAGTGCCTACCTGCAGATTTTGGCCTGTAGCTCAGCCGCCACCTAGGGAAACCTACCAAACCTGTGCATTTCTGACAACTAGAGACCTAGGGGAATCTAAGATGGGGTGACTTGTGTGGCTCGGACCAGGTTCTGTTACCCAGAATCCTTCGCAAACCTCAAAATTTGGCTAAAAAAACACATGTTCCTCACATTTCTGTGGCAGAAAGTTCTGGAATCTGAGAGGAGCCACAAATTTCCTTCCATCCAGTGTTCCCCCACGTCTCCCGATAAAAATGAAACCTCACTTGTGTGGGTAGGCCTAGCGCCCGCGACAGGAAACGCCCCAAAGCGCAACGTGGACACAGCCACATTTTTGAAGGAAAACAGAGGTGTTTTTTGCAAAGTGCCTACCTGTAGATTTTGGCCTGTAGCTCAGCCGCCACCTAGGGGAACCTACCAAACCTGTGCATTTCTGAAAACTAGAGACCTAGGGGAATCCAAGATGGGGTGACTTGTGTGGCTCGGACCAGGTTCTGTTACCCAGAATCCTTTGCAAACCTCAAAATTTGGCTAAAAAAATACATGTTCCTCACATTTCTGTGGCAGAAAGTTCTGGAATCTGAGAGGAGCCACAAATTTCCTTCCACCAAGCGTTCCCCCACGTCTCCCGATAAAAATGAAACCTCACTTGTGTGGGTAGGCCTAGCGCCCGCGACAAGAAATGCCCCAAAGCGCAACGTGGACACATCCAAATTTTTGAAGGAAAACAGAGGTGTTTTTTGCAAAGTGCCTACCTGTAGATTTTGGCCTGTAGCTCAGCCGCCACCTAGGGAAACGTACCAAACCTGTGCATTTCTGAAAACTAGAGACCTATGGGAATCCAAGATGGGGTGACTTGTGTGGCTCGGACCAGGTTCTGTTACCCAGAATCCTTTGCAAACCTCAAAATTTGGCTAAAAAAACACATGTTCCTCACATTTCTGTGGCAGAAAGTTCTGGAATCTGAGAGGAGCCATAAATTTCCTTCCACCCAGCGTTCCCCCACGTCTCCCGATACAAATGATACCTCACTTGTGTGGGTAGGCCTTGCGCCCGCGACAGGAAACGCCCCAAAGCGCAACGTGAACACAGCAAAATGTTTGAAGGAAAACAGAGGTGTTTTTTGCAAAGTGCCTACCAGTACATTTTGGCCTGTAGCTCAGCCGCCACCTAGGGAAACCTACCAAACCTGTGCATTTCTGAAAACTAGAGACCTAGGGGAATCCAAGATGGGGTGACTTGTGTGGCTCGGACCAGGTTCTGTTACCCAGAATCCTTCGCAAACCTCAAAATTTGGCTAAAAAAACACATGTTCCTCACATTTCTGTGGCAGAAAGTTCTGGAATCTGAGAGGAGCAACAAATTTCCTTCCACCCAGCGTTCCCCCACGTCTCCCGATAAAAATGATACCTCACTTGTGTGGGTAGGCCTAGCGCCCGCGACAGGAAACTCCCCAAAGCGCAACGTGGACATAGCCAAATTTTTGAAGGAAAACGGAGGTGTTTTTTGCAAAGTGCCTACCTGTAGAGTTTGGCCTGCAGCTCAGCCGCCACCTAGGGAAACCTACCAAACCTGTGCATTTCTGAAAACTAGAGACCTGGGGGAATCCAAGATGGGGTGACTTGTGTGGCTCGGACCAGGTTCTGTTACCCAGAATCCTTTGCAAACCTCAAAATTTGGCTAAAAAAATACATGTTCCTCACATTTCTGTGGCAGAAAGTTCTGGAATCTGAGAGGAGCCACAAATTTCCTTCCATCCAGTGTTCCCCCACGTCTTCCGATAAAAATGATACCTCACTTGTGTGGGTAGGCCTAGCGCCCGCGACAGGAAACGCCCCAAAGCGCAACGTGGACACAGCCAAATTTTTGAAGGAAAACAGAGGTGTTTTTTGCAAAGTGCCTACCTGTAGATTTTGGCCTGTAGCTCAGCTGCCACCTAGGGGAACCTACCAAACCTGTGCATTTCTGAAAACTAGAGACCTATGGGAATCCAAGATGGGGTGACTTGTGTGGCTCGGACCAGGTTCTGTTACCCAGAATCCTTTGCAAACCTCAAAATTTGGCTAAAAAACCACATGTTCCTCACATTTCTGTGGCAGAAAGTTCTGGAATCTGAGAGGAGCCACAAATTTCCTTCCACCCAGCGTTCCCCCACGTCTCCCGATACAAATGATACCTCACTTGTGTGGGTAGGCCTAGCGCCGCTGACAGGAAACGCCCCAAAGCGCAACGTGGACACAGCAAAATGTTTGAAGGAAAACAGAGGTGTTTTTTGCAAAGTGCCTACCTGTACATTTCGGCCTGTAGCTCAGCCGCCACCTAGGGAAACCTACCAAACCTGAGCATTTCTGAAAACTAGAGACCTAGGGGAATCCAAGATGGGGTGACTTGTGTGGCTCGGACCAGGTTCTGTTACCCAGAATCCTTCGCAAACCTCAAAATTTGGCTAAAAAAACACATTTTCCTCACATTTCTGTGGCAGAAAGTTCTGGAATCTGAGAGGAGCAACAAATTTCCTTCCACCCAGCGTTCCCCCACGTCTCCCGATAAAAATGATACCTCACTTGTGTGGGTAGGCCTAGCGCCCGCGACAGGAAACTCCCCAAAGCGCAACGTGGACACAGCCAAAATTTTAAAGGAAAACAGAGGTGTTTTTTGCAAAGTGCCTACCTGTAGAGTTTGGCCTGCAGCTCAGCCGCCACCTAGGGAAACCTACCAAACCTGTGCATTTCTGAAAAGTAGAGACCTGGGGGAATCCAAGATGGGGTGACTTGTGTGGCTCGGACCAGGTTCTGTTACCCAGAATCCTTTGCAAACCTCAAAATTTGGCTAAAAAAATACATGTTCCTCACATTTCTGTGGCAGAAAGTTCTGGAATCTGAGAGGAGCCACAAATTTCCTTCCACCAAGCGTTCCCCCACGTCTCCCGATAAAAATGATACCTCACTTGTGTGGGTAGGCCTAGCGCCCGCGACAGGAAACGCCCCAAAGCGCAACGTGGACACATCCACATTTTTGAAGGAAAACAGAGGTGTTTTTTGCAAAGTGCCTACCTGTAGATTTTGGCCTGTAGCTCAGCCTCAAACTAGGGAAACCTACCAAACCTGTGCATTTCTGAAAACTAGAGACCTAGGGGAATCTAAGATGGGGTGACTTGTGTGGCTCGGACCAGGTTCTGTTACCCAGAATCCTTCGCAAACCTCAAAATTTGGCTAAAAAAACACATGTTCCTCACATTTCTGTGGCAGAAAGTTCTGGAATCTGAGAGGAGCCACAAATTTCCTTCCACCCAGCGTTCCCCCACGTCTCCCGATAAAAATGATACCTCACTTGTGTGGGTAGGCCTAGCGCCCGCGACAGGAAACGCCCCAAAGCGCAACGTGGATACAGCCAAATGTTTGAAGGAAAACAGAGGTGTTTTTTGCAAAGTGCCTACCTATAGATTTTGGCCTGTAGCTCAGCCGCCACCTAGGGAAACCTACCAAACCTGTGCATTTCTGAAAACTAGAGACCTAGGGGAATCCAAGATGGGGTGACTTGTGTGGCTCCCTCTTGTTACCCAGAATCCTTCGCAAACCTCAAAATTTGGCTAAAAAAACACATGTTCCTCACATTTCTGTGGCAGAAAGTTCTGGAATCTGAGAGGAGCCACAAATTTCCTTCCACCCAGCGTTCCCTCACGTCTCCCGATAAAAATTATACCTCACTTGTGTGGGTAGGCCTAGCACCCGCGTCAGGAAACGCCCCAAAGCGCAACGTGGACACGGCCAAATTTTTGAAGGAAAACAGAGGTGTTTTTTGCAAAGTGCCTACCTGTAGATTTTGGCCTGTAGCTCAGCCGCCACCTGGGGAAACCTACCAAACCTGTGCATTTCTGAAAACTAGAGACCTAGGGGAATCCAAGATGGGGTGACTTGTGTGGCTCGGACCAGGTTCTGTTACCCAGAATCCTTCGCAAACCTCAAAATTTGGCTAAAATAACACATGTTCCTCACATTTCTGTGGCAGAAAGTTCTGGAATCTGAGAGGAGCCACAAATTTCCTTACACCAAGCGTTCCCCCACATCTCCCGATATAAATGATACCTCACTTGTGTGGGTAGGCCTAGCGCCCGGGACAGGAAACGCCCCAAAGCGTAACGTGGACACATCCAAATTTTTGAAGGAAAACAGAGGTGTTTTTTGCAAAGTGCCTACATGTAGATTTTGGCCTGTAGCTCAGCCGCCACCTAGGGAAACCTACCAAACCTGTGCATTTCTGAAAACTAGAGACCTAGGGGAATCCAAGATGGGGTGACTTGTGTGGCTCGGACCCGGTTCTGTTACCCAGAATCCTTTGCAAACCTCAAAATTTGGCTAAAAAACACATGTTCCTCACATTTCTGTGGCAGAAAGTTCTGGAATCTGAGAGGAGCCACAAATTTCCTTCCTCCCAGCATTCCCCCACGTCTCCCGATAAAAATGATACCTCACTTGTGTGGGTAGGCCTAGCGCCCGCGACAGGAAACGCCCCAAAGCGCAACGTGGACACAGCCAAATGTTTGAAGGAAAACAGAGGTGTTTTTTGCAAAGTGCCTACCTGCAGATTTTGGCCTGTAGCTCAGCCGCCACCTTGGGAAACCTACCAAACCTGTGCATTTCTGAAAACTAGAGACCTAGGGGAATCTAAGATGGGGTGACTTGTGTGGCTCGGACCAGATTCTGTTACCCAGAATCCTTCGCAAACCTCAAAATTTGGCTAAAAAAACACATGTTCCTCACATTTCTGTGGCAGAAAGTTCTGGAATCTGAGAGGAGCCACAAATTTCCTTCCATCCAGTGTTCCCCCACGTCTCCCGATAAAAATGATACCTCACTTGTGTGGGTAGGCCTAGCGCCCGCGACAGGAAACGCCCCAAAGCGCAACGTGGACTCAGCCAAATTTTTGAAGGAAAACAGAGGTGTTTTTTGCAAAGTGCCTACCTGTAGAGTTTGGCCTGTAGCTCAGCCGCCACCTAGGGGAACCTACCAAACCTGTGCATTTCTGAAAACTAGAGACCTAGGGGAATCCAAGATGGGGTGACTTGTGTGGCTCGGACCAGGTTCTGTTACCCAGAATCCTTTGCAAACCTCAAAATTTGGCTAAAATAATACATGTTCCTCACATTTCTGTGGCAGAAAGTTCTGGAATCTGAGAGGAGCCACAAATTTCCTTCCACCAAGCGTTCCCCCACGTCTCCCGATAAAAATGATACCTCACTTGTGTGGGTAGGCCTAGCGCCCGCGACAGGAAACGCCCCAAAGCGCAACGTGGACACATCCAAACTTTTGAAGGAAAACAGAGGTGTTTTTTGCAAAGTGCCTACCTGTAGATTTTGGCCTGTAGCTCAGCCGCCACCTAGGGAAACCTACCAAACCTGTGCATTTCTGAAAACTAGAGACCTAGGGGAATCTAAGATGGGGTGACTTGTGTGGCTCGGACCAGGTTCTGTTACCCAGAATCCTTCGCAAACCTCAAAATTTGGCTAAAAAAACACATGTTCCTCACATTTCTGTGGCAGAAAGTTCTGGAATCTGAGAGGAGCCACAAATTTCCTTCCATCCAGTGTTCCCCCACGTCTCCCGATAAAAATGATACCTCACTTGTGTGGGTAGGCCTAGCGCCCGCGACAGGAAACGCCCCAAAGCGCAACGTGGACACAGCCAAATTTTTGAAGGAAAACAGAGGTGTTTTTTGCAAAGTGCCTACCTGTAGATTTTGGCCTGTAGCTCAGCCGCCACCTAGGGGAACCTACCAAACCTGTGCATTTCTGAAAACTAGAGACCTATGGGAATCCAAGATGGGGTGACTTGTGTGGCTCGGACCAGGTTCTGTTACCCAGAATCCTTTGCAAACCTCAAAATTTGGCTAAAAAACCACATGTTCCTCACATTTCTGTGGCAGAAAGTTCTGGAATCTGAGAGGAGCCACAAATTTCCTTCCACCCAGCGTTCCCCCACGTCTCCCGATACAAATGATACCTCACTTGTGTGGGTAGGCCTAGCGCCCGCGACAGGAAACGCCCCAAAGCGCAACGTGGATACAGCCAAATGTTTGAAGGAAAACAGAGGTGTTTTTTGCAAAGTGCCTACCTATAGATTTTGGCCTGTAGCTCAGCCGCCACCTAGGGAAACCTACCAAACCTGTGCATTTCTGAAAACTAGAGACCTAGGGGAATCCAAGATGGGGTGACTTGTGTGGCTCCCTCTTGTTACCCAGAATCCTTCGCAAACCTCAAAATTTGGCTAAAAAAACACATGTTCCTCACATTTCTGTGGCAGAAAGTTCTGGAATCTGAGAGGAGCCACAAATTTCCTTCCACCCAGCGTTCCCTCACGTCTCCCGATAAAAATTATACCTCACTTGTGTGGGTAGGCCTAGCACCCGCGTCAGGAAACGCCCCAAAGCGCAACGTGGACACGGCCAAATTTTTGAAGGAAAACAGAGGTGTTTTTTGCAAAGTGCCTACCTGTAGATTTTGGCCTGTAGCTCAGCCGCCACCTGGGGAAACCTACCAAACCTGTGCATTTCTGAAAACTAGAGACCTAGGGGAATCCAAGATGGGGTGACTTGTGTGGCTCGGACCAGGTTCTGTTACCCAGAATCCTTCGCAAACCTCAAAATTTGGCTAAAATAACACATGTTCCTCACATTTCTGTGGCAGAAAGTTCTGGAATCTGAGAGGAGCCACAAATTTCCTTACACCAAGCGTTCCCCCACATCTCCCGATATAAATGATACCTCACTTGTGTGGGTAGGCCTAGCGCCCGGGACAGGAAACGCCCCAAAGCGTAACGTGGACACATCCAAATTTTTGAAGGAAAACAGAGGTGTTTTTTGCAAAGTGCCTACATGTAGATTTTGGCCTGTAGCTCAGCCGCCACCTAGGGAAACCTACCAAACCTGTGCATTTCTGAAAACTAGAGACCTAGGGGAATCCAAGATGGGGTGACTTGTGTGGCTCGGACCCGGTTCTGTTACCCAGAATCCTTTGCAAACCTCAAAATTTGGCTAAAAAACACATGTTCCTCACATTTCTGTGGCAGAAAGTTCTGGAATCTGAGAGGAGCCACAAATTTCCTTCCACCCAGCATTCCCCCACGTCTCCCGATAAAAATGATACCTCACTTGTGTGGGTAGGCCTAGCGCCCGCGACAGGAAACACCCCAAAGCGCAACGTGGACACAGCCAAATGTTTGAAGGAAAACAGAGGTGTTTTTTGCAAAGTGCCTACCTGCAGATTTTGGCCTGTAGCTCAGCCGCCACCTTGGGAAACCTACCAAACCTGTGCATTTCTGAAAACTAGAGACCTAGGGGAATCTAAGATGGGGTGACTTGTGTGGCTCGGACCAGATTCTGTTACCCAGAATCCTTCGCAAACCTCAAAATTTGGCTAAAAAAACACATGTTCCTCACATTTCTGTGGCAGAAAGTTCTGGAATCTGAGAGGAGCCACAAATTTCCTTCCATCCAGTGTTCCCCCACGTCTCCCGATAAAAATGATACCTCACTTGTGTGGGTAGGCCTAGCGCCCGCGACAGGAAACGCCCCAAAGCGCAACGTGGACTCAGCCAAATTTTTGAAGGAAAACAGAGGTGTTTTTTGCAAAGTGCCTACCTGTAGAGTTTGGCCTGTAGCTCAGCCGCCACCTAGGGGAACCTACCAAACCTGTGCATTTCTGAAAACTAGAGACCTAGGGGAATCCAAGATGGGGTGACTTGTGTGGCTCGGACCAGGTTCTGTTACCCAGAATCCTTTGCAAACCTCAAAATTTGGCTAAAATAATACATGTTCCTCACATTTCTGTGGCAGAAAGTTCTGGAATCTGAGAGGAGCCACAAATTTCCTTCCACCAAGCGTTCCCCCACGTCTCCCGATAAAAATGATACCTCACTTGTGTGGGTAGGCCTAGCGCCCGCGACAGGAAACGCCCCAAAGCGCAACGTGGACACATCCAAACTTTTGAAGGAAAACAGAGGTGTTTTTTGCAAAGTGCCTACCTGTAGATTTTGGCCTGTAGCTCAGCCGCCACCTAGGGAAACCTACCAAACCTGTGCATTTCTGAAAACTAGAGACCTAGGGGAATCTAAGATGGGGTGACTTGTGTGGCTCGGACCAGGTTCTGTTACCCAGAATCCTTCGCAAACCTCAAAATTTGGCTAAAAAAACACATGTTCCTCACATTTCTGTGGCAGAAAGTTCTGGAATCTGAGAGGAGCCACAAATTTCCTTCCATCCAGTGTTCCCCCACGTCTCCCGATAAAAATGATACCTCACTTGTGTGGGTAGGCCTAGCGCCCGCGACAGGAAACGCCCCAAAGCGCAACGTGGACACAGCCAAATTTTTGAAGGAAAACAGAGGTGTTTTTTGCAAAGTGCCTACCTGTAGATTTTGGCCTGTAGCTCAGCCGCCACCTAGGGGAACCTACCAAACCTGTGCATTTCTGAAAACTAGAGACCTATGGGAATCCAAGATGGGGTGACTTGTGTAGCTCGGACCAGGTTCTGTTACCCAGAATCCTTTGCAAACCTCAAAATTTGGCTAAAAAACCACATGTTCCTCACATTTCTGTGGCAGAAAGTTCTGGAATCTGAGAGGAGCCACAAATTTCCTTCCACCCAGCGTTCCCCCACGTCTCCCGATACAAATGATACCTCACTTGTGTGGGTAGGCCTAGCGCCCGCGACAGGAAACGCCCCAAAGCGCAACGTGGACACAGCAAAATGTTTGAAGGAAAACAGAGGTGTTTTTTGCAAAGTGCCTACCTGTACATTTTGGCCTGTAGCTCAGCCGCCACCTAGGGAAACCTACCAAACCTGTGCATTTCTGAAAACTAGAGACCTAGGGGAATCTAAGATGGGGTGACTTGTGTGGCTCGGACCAGGTTCTGTTACCCAGAATCCTTCGCAAACCTCAAAATTTGGCTAAAAAAACACATGTTCCTCACATTTCTGTGGCAGAAAGTTCTGGAATCTGAGAGGAGCCACAAATTTCCTTCCATCCAGTGTTCCCCCACGTCTCCCGATAAAAATGATACCTCACTTGTGTGGGTAGGCCTAGCGCCCGCGACAGGAAACGCCCCAAAGCGCAACGTGGACACAGCCAAATTTTTGAAGGAAAACAGAGGTGTTTTTTGCAAAGTGCCTACCTGTAGATTTTGGCCTGTAGCTCAGCCGCCACCTAGGGGAACCTACCAAACCTGTGCATTTCTGAAAACTAGAGACCTATGGGAATCCAAGATGGGGTGACTTGTGTGGCTCGGACCAGGTTCTGTTACCCAGAATCCTTTGCAAACCTCAAAATTTGGCTAAAAAACCACATGTTCCTCACATTTCTGTGGCAGAAAGTTCTGGAATCTGAGAGGAGCCACAAATTTCCTTCCACCCAGCGTTCCCCCACGTCTCCCGATACAAATGATACCTCACTTGTGTGGGTAGGCCTAGCGCCCGCGACAGGAAACGCCCCAAAGCGCAACGTGGACACAGCAAAATGTTTGAAGGAAAACAGAGGTGTTTTTTGCAAAGTGCCTACCTGTACATTTTGGCCTGTAGCTCAGCCGCCACCTAGGGAAACCTACCAAACTTGTGCATTTCTGAAAACTAGAGACCTAGGGGAATCCAAGATGGGGTGACTTGTGTGGCTCGGACCAGGTTCTGTTTCCCAGAATCCTTCGCAAACCTCAAAATTTGGCTAAAAAAACACATTTTCCTCACATTTCTGTGGCAGAAAGTTCTGGAATCTGAGAGGAGCAACAAATTTCCTTCCACCCAGCGTTCCCCCACATCTCCCGATAAAAATTATACCTCACTTGTGTGGGTAGGCCTAGCGCCCGCGACAGGAAACTCCCCAAAGCGCAACGTGGACACAGCCAAATTTTTAAAGGAAAACAGAGGTGTTTTTTGCAAAGTGCCTACCTGTAGAGTTTGGCCTGCAGCTCAGCCGCCACCTAGGGAAACCTACCAAACCTGTGCATTTCTGAAAACTAGAGACCTGGGGGAATCCAAGATGGGGTGACTTGTGTGGCTCGGACCAGGTTCTGTTACCCAGAATCCTTTGCAAACCTCAAAATTTGGCTAAAAAAATACATGTTCCTTACATATCTGTGGCAGAAAGTTCTGGAATCTGAGAGGAGCCACAAATTTCCTTCCACCAAGCGTTCCCCCACGTCTCCCGATAAAAATGATACCTCACTTGTGTGGGTAGGCCTAGCGCCTGCGACAGGAAACGCCCCAAAGCGCAACGTGGACACATCCACATTTTTGAAGGAAAACAGAGGTGTTTTTTGCAAAGTGCCTACCTGTAGATTTTGGCCTGTAGCTCAGCCTCAACCTAGGGAAACCTACCAAACCTGTGCATTTCTGAAAACTAGAGACCTAGGGGAATCTAAGATGGGGTGACTTGTGTGGCTCGGACCAGGTTCTGTTACCCAGAATCCTTCGCAAACCTCAAAATTTGGCTAAAAAAACACATGTTCCTCACATTTCTGTGGCAGAAAGTTCTGGAATCTGAGAGGAGCCACAAATTTCCTTCCACCCAGCGTTCCCCCACGTCTCCCGATAAAAATGATACCTCACTTGTGTGGGTAGGCCTAGCGCCCGCGACAGGAAACGCCCCAAAGCGCAACGTGGATACAGCCAAATGTTTGAAGGAAAACAGAGGTGTTTTTTGCAAAGTGCCTACCTATAGATTTTGGCCTGTACCTCAGCCGCCACCTAGGGAAACCTACCAAACCTGTGCATTTCTGAAAACTAGAGACCTAGGGGAATCCAAGATGGGGTGACTTGTGTGGCTCGGACCAGGTTCTGTTACCCAGAATCCTTCGCAAACCTCAAAATTTGGCTAAAAAAACACATGTTCCTCACATTTCTGTGGCAGAAAGTTCTGGAATCTGAGAGGAGCCACAAATTTCCTTCCACCCAGCGTTCCCTCACGTCTCCCGATAAAAATTATACCTCACTTGTGTGGGTAGGCCTAGCACCCGCGTCAGGAAACGCCCCAAAGCGCAACGTGGACACGGACAAATTTTTGAAGGAAAACAGAGGTGTTTTTTGCAAAGTGCCTACCTGTAGATTTTGGCCTGTAGCTCAGCCGCCACCTGGGGAAACCTACCAAACCTGTGCATTTCTGAAAACTAGAGACCTAGGGGAATCCAAGATGGGGTGACTTGTGTGGCTCGGACCAGGTTCTGTTACCCAGAATCCTTCGCAAACCTCAAAATTTGGCTAAAAAAACACATGTTCCTCACATTTCTGTGGCAGAAAGTTCTGGAATCTGAGAGGAGCCACAAATTTCCTTACACCAAGCGTTCCCCCACATCTCCCGATATAAATGATACCTCACTTGTGTGGGTAGGCCTAGCGCCCGCGACAGGAAACGCCCCAAAGCGTAACGTGGACACTTCCAAATTTTTGAAGGAAAACAGAGGTGTTTTTTGCAAAGTGCCTACATGTAGATTTTGGCCTGTAGCTCAGCCGCCACCTAGGGAAACCTACCAAACCTGTGCATTTCTGAAAACTAGAGACCTAGGGGAATCCAAGATGGGGTGACTTGTGTGGCTCGGACCCGGTTCTGTTACCCAGAATCCTTTGCAAACCTCAAAATTTGGCTAAAAAACACATGTTCCTCACATTTCTGTGGCAGAAAGTTCTGGAATCTGAGAGGAGCCACAAATTTCCTTCCACCCAGCATTCCCCCACGTCTCCCGATAAAAATGATACCTCACTTGTGTGGGTAGGCCTAGCGCCCGCGACAGGAAACGCCCCAAAGCGCAACGTGGACACAGCCTAATGTTTGAAGGAAAACAGAGGTGTTTTTTGCAAAGTGCCTACCTGCAGATTTTGGCCTGTAGCTCAGCCGCCACCTAGGGAAACCTACCAAACCTGTGCATTTCTGAAAACTAGAGACCTAGGGGAATCTAAGATGGGGTGACTTGTGTGGCTCGGACCAGATTCTGTTACCCAGAATCCTTCGCAAACCTCAAAATTTGGCTAAAAAAACACATGTTCCTCACATTTCTGTGGCAGAAAGTTCTGGAATCTGAGAGGAGCCACAAATTTCCTTCCATCCAGTGTTCCCCCACGTCTCCCGATAAAAATGATACCTCACTTGTGTGGGTAGGCCTAGCGCCCGCGACAGGAAACGCCCCAAAGCGCAACGTGGACACAGCCAAATTTTTGAAGGAAAACAGAGGTGTTTTTTGCAAAGTGCCTACCTGTAGAGTTTGGCCTGTAGCTCAGCCGCCACCTAGGGGAACCTACCAAACCTGTGCATTTCTGAAAACTAGAGACCTAGGGGAATCCAAGATGGGGTGACTTGTGTGGCTCGGACCAGGTTCTGTTACCCAGAATCCTTTGCAAACCTCAAAATTTGGCTAAAATAATACATGTTCCTCACATTTCTGTGGCAGAAAGTTCTGGAATCTGAGAGGAGCCACAAATTTCCTTCCACCAAGCGTTCCCCCACGTCTCCCGATAAAAATGATACCTCACTTGTGTGGGTAGGCCTAGCGCCCGCGACAGGAAACGCCCCAAAGCGCAACGTGGACACATCCAAATTTTTGAAGGAAAACAGAGGTGTTTTTTGCAAAGTGCCTACCTGTAGATTTTGGCCTGTAGCTCAGCCGCCACCTAGGGAAACCTACCAAACCTGTGCATTTCTGAAAACTAGAGACCTATGGGAATCCAAGATGGGGTGACTTGTGTGGCTCGGACCAGGTTCTGTTACCCAGAATCCTTTGCAAACCTCAAAATTTGGCTAAAAAAACACATTTTCCTCACATTTCTGTGGCAGAAAGTTCTGGAATCTGAGAGGAGCCACAAATTTCCTTCCACCCAGCGTTCCCCCACATCTCCCGATAAAAATGATACCTCACTTGTGTGGGTAGGCCTAGCGCCCGCGACAGGAAACGCCCCAAAGCGCAACGTGGACACAGCCAAATGTTTGAAGGAAAACAGAGGTGTTTTTTGCAAAGTGCCTACCTGTAGATTTTGGCCTGTAGCTCAGCTGCCACCTAGGGAAACCTACCAAACCTGTGCATTTCTGAAAACTAAAGACCTAGGGGAATCCAAATGGGGTGACTTGTGTGGCTCGGACCAGGTTATGTTACCCAGAATCCTTTGCAAACCTCAACATTTGGCAAAAAAAACACATGTTCCTCACATTTCCGTGGCAGAAAGGTCTGGAATCTGAGAGGAGCCACAAATTTCCTTCCACCCAGCGTTCCCCCACGTCTCCCGATAAAAATGATACCTCACTTGTGTGGGTAGGCCTAGCGCTCGTGACAGGAAACGCCCCAAAGCGCAACGTGGACACAGCCAAATTTTTGAAGGAAAACAGAGGTGTTTTTTGCAAAGTGCCTACCTGCAGAGTTTGGCCTGTAGCTCAGCCGCCACCTAGGGAAACCTACCAAACCTGTGCATTTCTGAAAACTAGAGACCTAGGGGAATCCAAGATGGGGTGACTTGTGTGGCTCGGACCAGGTTCTGTTACCCAGAATCCTTTGCAAACCTCAAAATTTGGCTAAAAAAACACATGTTCCTCACATTTCTGTGGCAGAAAGTTCTGGAATCTGAGAGGAGCCACAAATTTCCTTCCACCAAGCGTTCCCCCACGTCTCCCGATAAAAATGATACCTCACTTGTGTGGGTAGGCCTAGCGCCCGCGACAGGAAATGCCCCAAAGCGCAACGTGGACACAGCCAAATGTTTGAAGGAAAACAGAGGTGTTTTTTACAAAGTGCCTACCTGCAGATTTTGGCCTGTAGCTCAGCCGCCACCTAGGGAAACCTACCAAACCTGTGCATTTCTGAAAACTAGAGACCTAGGGGAATCTAAGATGGGGTGACTTGTGTGGCTCGGACCAGGTTCTGTTACCCAGAATCCTTCGCAAACCTCAAAATTTGGCTAAAAAAACACATGTTCCTCACATTTCTGTGGCAGAAAGTTCTGGAATCTGAGAGGAGCCACAAATTTCCTTCCATCCAGTGTTCCCCCACGTCTCCCGATAAAAATGATACCTCACTTGTGTGGGTAGGCCTAGCGCCCGCGACAGGAAACGCCCCAAAGCGCAACGTGGACACAGCCAAATTTTTGAAGGAAAACAGAGGTGTTTTTTGCAAAGTGCCTACCTGTAGAGTTTGGCCTGTAGCTCAGCCGCCACCTAGGGGAACCTACCAAACCTGTGCATTTCTGAAAACTAGAGACCTAGGGGAATCCAAGATGGGGTGACTTGTGTGGCTCGGACCAGGTTCTGTTACCCAGAATCCTTTGCAAACCTCAAAATTTGGCTAAAATAATACATGTTCCTCACATTTCTGTGGCAGAAAGTTCTGGAATCTGAGAGGAGCCACAAATTTCCTTCCACCAAGCGTTCCCCCACGTCTCCCGATAAAAATGATACCTCACTTGTGTGGGTAGGCCTAGCGCCCGCGACAGGAAACGCCCCAAAGCGCAACGTGGACACATCCAAATTTTTGAAGGAAAACAGAGGTGTTTTTTGCAAAGTGCCTACCTGTAGATTTTGGCCTGTAGCTCAGCCGCCACCTAGGGAAACCTACCAAACCTGTGCATTTCTGAAAACTAGAGACCTATGGGAATCCAAGATGGGGTGACTTGTGTGGCTCGGACCAGGTTCTGTTACCCAGAATCCTTTGCAAACCTCAAAATTTGGCTAAAAAAACACATTTTCCTCACATTTCTGTGGCAGAAAGTTCTGGAATCTGAGAGGAGCCACAAATTTCCTTCCACCCAGCGTTCCCCCACATCTCCCGATAAAAATGATACCTCACTTGTGTGGGTAGGCCTAGCGCCCGCGACAGGAAACGCCCCAAAGCGCAACGTGGACACAGCCAAATGTTTGAAGGAAAACAGAGGTGTTTTTTGCAAAGTGCCTACCTGTAGATTTTGGCCTGTAGCTCAGATGCCACCTAGGGAAACCTACCAAACCTGTGCATTTCTGAAAACTAAAGACCTAGGGGAATCCAAATGGGGTGACTTGTGTGGCTCGGACCAGGTTCTGTTACCCAGAATCCTTTGCAAACCTCAACATTTGGCTAAAAAAACACATGTTCCTCACATTTCCGTGGCAGAAAGGTCTGGAATCTGAGAGGAGCCACAAATTTCCTTCCACCCAGCGTTCCCCCACGTCTCCCGATAAAAATGATACCTCACTTGTGTGGGTAGGCCTAGCGCCCGCGACAGGAAACGCCCCAAAGCGCAACGTGGACACAGCCAAATTTTTGAAGGAAAACAGAGGTGTTTTTTGCAAAGTGCCTACCTGTAGAGTTTGGCCTGTAGCTTAGCCGCCACCTAGGGAAACCTACCAAACCTGTGCATTTCTGAAAACTAGAGACCTAGGGGAATCCAAGATGGGATGACTTGTGTGGCTCGGACCAGGTTCTGTTACCCAGAATCCTTTGCAAACCTCAAAATTTGGCTAAAAAAACACATGTTCCTCACATTTCTGTGGCAGAAAGTTCTGGAATCTGAGAGGAGCCACAAATTTCCTTCCACCCAGCGTTCCCCCACGTCTCCCAATAAAAATTATACCTCACTTGTGTGGGTAGGCCTAGCGCCCGCGAGAGAAATCGCCCCAAAGCGCAACGTGGACACAGCCAAATTTTTGAAGGAAAACAGAGGTGTTTTTTGCAAAGTGCCTACCTGTAGATTTTGGCCTGTAGCTCAGCCGCCACCTAGGGAAACCTACCAAACCTGAGCATTTCTGAAAACTAGAGACCTAGGGGAATCCAAGATGGGGTGACTTGTGTGGCTCGGACCAGGTTCTGTTTACCAGAATCCTTTGCAAACCTCAAAATTTGGCTAAAAAATCATATGTTCCTCACATTTCTGTGGCAGAAAGTTCTGGATTCTGAGAGGAGCCACAAATTTCCTTCCACCCAGCGTTCCCCCACGTCTCCCGATAAAAATGATACCTCACTTGTGTGGGTAGGCCTAGCGCTCGTGACAGGAAACGCCCCAAAGCGCAACGTGGACACAGCCAAATTTTTGAAGGAAAACAGAGGTGTTTTTTGCAAAGTGCCTACCTGCAGAGTTTGGCCTGTAGCTCAGCCGCCACCTAGGGAAACCTACCAAACCTGTGCATTTCTGAAAACTAGAGACCTATGGGAATCCAAGATGGGGTGACTTGTGTGGCTCGGACCAGGTTCTGTTACCCAGAATCCTTTGCAAACCTCAAAATTTGGCTAAAAAAACACATTTTCCTCACATTTCTGTGGCAGAAAGTTCTGGAATCTGAGAGGAGCCACAAATTTCCTTCCATCCAGTGTTCCCCCACGTCTCCCGATAAAAATGATACCTCACTTGTGTGGGTAGGCCTAGCGCCCGCGACAGGAAACGCCCCAAAGCGCAACGTGGACACAGCCAAATTTTTGAAGGAAAACAGAGGTGTTTTTTGCAAAGTGCCTACCTGTAGAGTTTGGCCTGTAGCTCAGCCGCCACCTAGGGGAACCTACCAAACCTGTGCATTTCTGAAAACTAGAGACCTAGGGGAATCCAAGATGGGGTGACTTGTGTGGCTCGGACCAGGTTCTGTTACCCAGAATCCTTTGCAAACCTCAAAATTTGGCTAAAATAATACATGTTCCTCACATTTCTGTGGCAGAAAGTTCTGGAATCTGAGAGGAGCCACAAATTTCCTTCCACCAAGCGTTCCCCCACGTCTCCCGATAAAAATGATACCTCACTTGTGTGGGTAGGCCTAGCGCCCGCGACAGGAAACGCCCCAAAGCGCAACGTGGACACATCCAAATTTTTGAAGGAAAACAGAGGTGTTTTTTGCAAAGTGCCTACCTGTAGATTTTGGCCTGTAGCTCAGCCGCCACCTAGGGAAACCTACCAAACCTGTGCATTTCTGAAAACTAGAGACCTATGGGAATCCAAGATGGGGTGACTTGTGTGGCTCGGACCAGGTTCTGTTACCCAGAATCCTTTGCAAACCTCAAAATTTGGCTAAAAAAACACATTTTCCTCACATTTCTGTGGCAGAAAGTTCTGGAATCTGAGAGGAGCCACAAATTTCCTTCCACCCAGCGTTCCCCCACATCTCCCGATAAAAATGATACCTCACTTGTGTGGGTAGGCCTAGCGCCCGCGACAGGAAACGCCCCAAAGCGCAACGTGGACACAGCCAAATGTTTGAAGGAAAACAGAGGTGTTTTTTGCAAAGTGCCTACCTGTAGATTTTGGCCTGTAGCTCAGCTGCCACCTAGGGAAACCTACCAAACCTGTGCATTTCTGAAAACTAAAGACCTAGGGGAATCCAAATGGGGTGACTTGTGTGGCTCGGACCAGGTTATGTTACCCAGAATCCTTTGCAAACCTCAACATTTGGCAAAAAAAACACATGTTCCTCACATTTCCGTGGCAGAAAGGTCTGGAATCTGAGAGGAGCCACAAATTTCCTTCCACCCAGCGTTCCCCCACGTCTCCCGATAAAAATGATACCTCACTTGTGTGGGTAGGCCTAGCGCTCGTGACAGGAAACGCCCCAAAGCGCAACGTGGACACAGCCAAATTTTTGAAGGAAAACAGAGGTGTTTTTTGCAAAGTGCCTACCTGCAGAGTTTGGCCTGTAGCTCAGCCGCCACCTAGGGAAACCTACCAAACCTGTGCATTTCTGAAAACTAGAGACCTATGGGAATCCAAGATGGGGTGACTTGTGTGGCTCGGACCAGGTTCTGTTACCCAGAATCCTTTGCAAACCTCAAAATTTGGCTAAAAAAACACATTTTCCTCACATTTCTGTGGCAGAAAGTTCTGGAATCTGAGAGGAGCCACAAATTTCCTTCCATCCAGTGTTCCCCCACGTCTCCCGATAAAAATGATACCTCACTTGTGTGGGTAGGCCTAGCGCCCGCGACAGGAAACGCCCCAAAGCGCAACGTGGACACAGCCAAATTTTTGAAGGAAAACAGAGGTGTTTTTTGCAAAGTGCCTACCTGTAGAGTTTGGCCTGTAGCTCAGCCGCCACCTAGGGGAACCTACCAAACCTGTGCATTTCTGAAAACTAGAGACCTAGGGGAATCCAAGATGGGGTGACTTGTGTGGCTCGGACCAGGTTCTGTTACCCAGAATCCTTTGCAAACCTCAAAATTTGGCTAAAATAATACATGTTCCTCACATTTCTGTGGCAGAAAGTTCTGGAATCTGAGAGGAGCCACAAATTTCCTTCCACCAAGCGTTCCCCCACGTCTCCCGATAAAAATGATACCTCACTTGTGTGGGTAGGCCTAGCGCCCGCGACAAGAAACGCCCCAAAGCGCAACGTGGACACATCCAAATTTTTGAAGGAAAACAGAGGTGTTTTTTGCAAAGTGCCTACCTGTAGATTTTGGCCTGTAGCTCAGCCGCCACCTAGGGAAACCTACCAAACCTGTGCATTTCTGAAAACTAAAGACCTAGGGGAATCCAAATGGGGTGACTTGTGTGGCTCGGACCAGGTTATGTTACCCAGAATCCTTTGCAAACCTCAACATTTGGCTAAAAAAACACATTTTCCTCACATTTCTGTGGCAGAAAGTTCTGGAATCTGAGAGGAGCCACAAATTTCCTTCCATCCAGTGTTCCCCCACGTCTCCCGATAAAAATGATACCTCACTTGTGTGGGTAGGCCTAGCGCCCGCGACAGGAAACGCCCCAAAGCGCAACGTGGACACAGCCAAATTTTTGAAGGAAAACAGAGGTGTTTTTTGCAAAGTGCCTACCTGTAGAGTTTGGCCTGTAGCTCAGCCGCCACCTAGGGGAACCTACTAAACCTGTGCATTTCTGAAAACTAGAGACCTATGGGAATCCAAGATGGGGTGACTTGTGTGGCTCGGACCAGGTTCTGTTACCCAGAATCCTTTGCAAACCTCAAAATTTGGCTAAAAAAACACATTTTCCTCACATTTCTGTGGCAGAAAGTTCTGGAATCTGAGAGGAGCCACAAATTTCCTTCCACCCAGCGTTCCCCCACATCTCCCGATAAAAATGATACCTCACTTGTGTGGGTAGGCCTAGCGCCCGCGACAGGAAACGCCCCAAAGCGCAACGTGGACACAGCCAAATGTTTGAAGGAAAACAGAGGTGTTTTTTGCAAAGTGCCTACCTGTAGATTTTGGCCTGTAGCTCAGCTGCCACCTAGGGAAACCTACCAAACCTGTGCATTTCTGAAAACTAAAGACCTAGGGGAATCCAAATGGGGTGACTTGTGTGGCTCGGACCAGGTTATGTTACCCAGAATCCTTTGCAAACCTCAACATTTGGCAAAAAAAACACATGTTCCTCACATTTCCGTGGCAGAAAGTTCTGGAATCTGAGAGGAGCCACAAATTTCCTTCCACCCAGCGTTCCCCCACGTCTCCCGATAAAAATGATACCTCACTTGTGTGGGTAGGCCTAGCGCTCGTGACAGGAAACGCCCCAAAGCGCAACGTGGACACAGCCAAATTTTTGAAGGAAAACAGAGGTGTTTTTTGCAAAGTGCCTACCTGCAGAGTTTGGCCTGTAGCTCAGCCGCCACCTAGGGAAACCTACCAAACCTGTGCATTTCTGAAAACTAGAGACCTAGGGGAATCCAAGATGGGGTGACTTGTGTGGCTCGGACCAGGTTCTGTTACCCAGAATCCTTTGCAAACCTCAAAATTTGGCTAAAAAAACACATGTTCCTCACATTTCTGTGGCAGAAAGTTCTGGAATCTGAGAGGAGCCACAAATTTCCTTCCACCAAGCGTTCCCCCACGTCTCCCGATAAAAATGATACCTCACTTGTGTGGGTAGGCCTAGCGCCCGCGACAGGAAATGCCCCAAAGCGCAACTTGGACACAGCCAAATTTTTGAAGGAAAACAGAGGTGTTTTTTGCAAAGTGCCTACCTGTAGATTTTGGCCTGTAGCTCAGCCGCCACCTAGGGAAACCTACCAAACCTGTTTATTTCTGAAAACTAGAGACCTAGGGGAATCCAAGATGGGGTGACTTGTGTGGCTCGGACCAGGTTCTGTTACCCAGAATCCTTTGCAAACCTCAAAATTTTGATAAAAAAACACATGTTCCTCACATTTCTGTGGCAGAAAGTTCTGGAATCTGAGAGGAGCCACAAATTTCCTTCCACCCAGCGTTCCCCCACGTCTCCCGATAAAAATGATACCTCACTTGTGTGGGTAGGCCTAGCGCCCGCGTCAGGAAACGCCCCAAAGCGCAATGTGGACACAGCCAAATTTTTGAAGGAAAACAGAGGTGTTTTTTGCAAAGTGCCTACCTGTAGATTTTGGCCTGTAGCTCAGCCGCCACCTGGGGAAACCTACCAAACCTGTGCATTTCTGAAAACTAGAGACCTATGGGAATCCAAGATGGGGTGACTTGTGTGGCTCGGACCAGGTTCTGTTACCCAGAATCCTTTGCAAACCTCAACATTTGGCTAAAAAAACACATGTTCCTCACATTTCCGTGGCAGAAAGGTCTGGAATCTGAGAGGAGCCACAAACTTCCTTCCACCCAGCGTTCCCCCACGTCTCCCGATAACAATGATACCTCACTTGTGTGGGTAGGCCTAGCGCCCGCGACAGGAAATGCCCCAAAGCGCAACGTGGACACAGCCAAATTTTTGAAGGAAAACAGAGGTGTTTTTTGCAAAGTGCCTACCTGTAGATTTTGGCCTGTAGCTCAGCCGCCACCTAGGGAAACCTACCAAACCTGTGCATTTCTGAAAACTAGAGACCTAGGGGAATCCAAGATGGGGTGACTTGTGTGGCTCGGACCAGGTTCTGTTACCCAGAATCCTTTGCAAACCTCAAAATTTTGATAAAAAAACACATGTTCCTCACATTTCTGTGGCAGAAAGTTCTGGAATCTGAGAGGAGCCACAAATTTCCTTCCACCCAGCGTTCCCCCACGTCTCCCGATAAAAATGATACCTCACTTGTGTGGGTAGGCCTAGCGCCCGCGTCAGGAAACGCCCCAAAGCGCAATGTGGACACGGCCAAATTTTTGAAGGAAAACAGAGGTGTTTTTTGCAAAGTGCCTACCTGTAGATTTTGGCCTGTAGCTCAGCCGCCACCTGGGGAAACCTACCAAACCTGTGCATTTCTGAAAACTAGAGACCTATGGGAATCCAAGATGGGGTGACTTGTGTGGCTCGGACCAGGTTCTGTTACCCAGAATCCTTTGCAAACCTCAACATTTGGCTAAAAAAACACATGTTCCTCACATTTCCGTGGCAGAAAGGTCTGGAATCTGAGAGGAGCCACAAACTTCCTTCCACCCAGCGTTCCCCCACGTCTCCCGATAAAAATGATACCTCACTTGTGTGGGTAGGCCTAGCGCCCGCGTCAGGAAACGCCCCAAAGCGCAATGTGGGCACGGCCAAATTTTTGAAGGAAAACAGAGGTGTTTTTTGCAAAGTGCCTACCTGTAGATTTTGGCCTGTAGCTCAGCCGCCACCTGGGGAAACCTATCAAACCTGTGCATTTCTGAAAACTAGAGACCTAAGGGAATCCAAGATGGGGTGACTTGTGAGGCTCGGACCGGGTTCTGTTACCCAGAATCCTTTGCAAACCTCAACATTTGGCTAAAAAAACACATGTTCCTCACATTCCCGTTGCAGAAAGGTCTGGAATCTGAGAGGAGCCACAAATTTCCTTCCACCCAGCATTCCCCCACGTCTCCCGATAAAAATGATTTCTCACTTGTGTGGGTAGGCCTAGCGCCCGCGACAGGAAACGCCCCAAAGCGCAACGTGGACACAGCCAAATTTTTTAAGGAAAACAGAGGTGTTTTTTGCAAAGTGCCTACCTGTAGATTTTGGCCTGTAGCTCAGCCGCCACCTAGGGAAACCTACCAAACCTGTGCATTTCTGAAAACAAGAGACCTAGGGGAATCCAAGATGGGGTGACTTGTGTGGCTCGGACCAGGTTCTGTTACCCAGAATCCTTTGCAAACCTCAAAATTTGGATAAAAAAACACATGTTCTTCACATTTCTGTGGCAGAAAGTTCTGGAATCTGAGAGGAGCCACAAATTTCCTTCCACCCAGCGTTCCCCCACGTCTCCCGATAAACATGATACCTCACTTGTGTGGGTAGGCCTAGCGCCCGCGTCAGGAAACGCCCCAAAGCGCAATGTGGACACGGCCAAATTTTTGAAGGAAAACAGAGGTGTTTTTTGCAAAGTGCCTATCTGTAGATTTTGGCCTGTAGCTCAGCCGCCACCTGGGGAAACCTACCAAACCTGTGCATTTCTGAAAACTAGAGACCTAGGGGAATCCAAGATGGGGTGACTTGTGTGGCTCGGACCAGGTTCTGTTACCCAGAATCCTTTGCAAACCTCAACATTTGGCTAAAAAAACACATGCTCCTCACATTTCCGTGGCAGAAAGGTCTGGAATCTGAGAGGAGCCACAAATTTCCTTCCACCCAGCGTTCTCCCACGTCTCCCGATAAAAATGATACCTCACTTGTGTGGGTAGGCCTAGCGCCCGCGACAGGAAACGCCCCAAAGCGCAACGTGGACACAGACAAATTTTTGAAGGAAAACAGAGGTGTTTTTTGCAAAGTGCCTACCTGTAGATTTTGGCCTGTAGCTCAGCCGCCACCTAGGGAAACCTACCAAACCTGTGCATTTCTGAAAACTAGAGACCTAGGGGAATCCAAGATGGGGTGACTTGTGTGGCTCGGACCAGGTTCTGTTACCCAGAATCCTTTGCAAACCTCAACATTTGGCTAAAAAAACACATGTTCCTCACATTTCCGTGGCAGAAAGGTCTGGAATCTGAGAGGAGCCACAAATTTCCTTCCACCCAGCGTTCCCCCACGTCTCCCGATAAAAATGATACCTCACTTGTGTGGGTAGGCCTAGCGCCCGCGACAGGAAACGCCCCAAAGTGCAACGTGGACACAGCCAAATTTTTGAAGGAAAACAGAGGTGTTTTTTGCAAAGTGCCTACCTGTAGATTTTGGCCTGTAGCTCAGCCGCCACCTAGGGAAACCTACCAAACCTGTGCATTTCTGAAAACTAGAGACCTAGGGGAATCCAAGATGGGGTGACTTGTGTGGCTCGGACCAGGTTCTGTTACCCAGAATCCTTTGCAAACCTCAACATTTGGCTAAAAAAACACATGTTCCTCACATTTCTGTGGCAGAAAGTTCTGGAATCTGAGAGGAGCCACAAATTTCCTTCCACCCAGCGTTCCCCCACGTCTCCCGATAAAAATGATACCTCACTTGTGTGGGTAGGCCTAGCGCCCGCGACAGGAAACGCCCCAAAGCGCAACGTGGACACAGCCAAATTTTTGAAGGAAAACAGAGGTGTTTTTTGCAAAGTGCCTACCTGTAGATTTTGGCCTGTAGCTCAGCCGCCACCTAGGGAAACCTACCAAACCTGTGCATTTCTGAAAACTAGAGACCTAGGGGAATCCAAGATGGGGTGACTTGTGTGGCTCGGACCAGGTTCTGTTACCCAGAATCCTTTGCAAACCTCAAAATTTGGCTAAAAAAACACATGTTCCTCACATTTCTGTGGCAGAAAGTTCTGGAATCTGAGAGGAGCCACAAATTTCCTTCCACCCAGCGTTCCCCCACGTCTCCTGATAAAAATGATACCTCACTTGTGTGGGTAGGCCTAGCGCCCGCGTCAGGAAACGCCCAAAAGCGCAATGTGGACACGGCCAAATTTTTGAAGGAAAACAGAGGTGTTTTTTGCAAAATGCCTACCTATAGATTTTGGCCTGTAGCTCAGCCGCCACCTGGGGAAACCTACCAAACCTGTGCATTTCTGAAAACTAGAGACCTAGGGGAATCCAAGATGGGGTGACTTGTGTGGCTCGGACCAGGTTCTGTTACCCAGAATCCTTTGCAAACCTCAACATTTGGCTAAAAAAACACATGTTCCTCACATTTCCGTGGCAGAAAGGTCTGGAATCTGAGAGGAGCCACAAATTTCCTTCCACCCAGCGTTCCCCCACGTCTCCCGATAAAAATGATACCTCACTTGTGTGGGTAGGCCTAGTGCCCGCGACAGGAAACGCCCCAAAGCGCAACGTGGACACAGCCAAATTTTTTAAGGAAAACAGAGGTGTTTTTTGCAAAGTGCCTACCTGTAGAGTTTGGCCTGTAGCTCAGCCGCCACCTAGGGAAACCTACCAAACCTGTGCATTTCTGAAAACTAGAGACCTAGGGGAATCCAAGATGGGGTGACTTGTGTGGCTCGGACCAGGTTCTGTTACCCAGAATCCTTCGCAAACCTCAACATTTGGCTAATAAAACACATGTTCCTCACATTTCTGTGGCAGAAAGTTCTGGAATCTGAGAGGAGCCACAAATTTCCTTCCACCAAGCGTTCCCCCACGTCTCCCGATAAAAATGATACCTCACTTGTGTGGGTAGGCCTAGCGCCCGCGACAGGAAACGCCCCAAAGCGCAACGTGGACACAGCCAAATGTTTGAAGGATAACAGAGGTGCTTTTTGCAAAGTGCCTACCTGTAGATTTTGGCCTGTAGCTCAGCCGCCACCTAGGGAAACCTACCAAACCTGTGCATTTCTGAAAACTAGAGACCTAGGGGAATCCAAGATGGGGTGACTTGTGTGGCTCGGACCAGGTTCTGTTACCCAGAATCCTTTGCAAACCTCAAAATTTGGCTAAAAAAACACATGTTCCTCACATTTCTGTGGCAGAAAGTTCTGGAATCTGAGAGGAGCCACAAATTTCCTTCCACCCAGCGTTCCCCCACGTCTCCCGATAAAAATTATACCTCACTTGTGTGGGTAGGCCTAGCGCCCGCGAGAGGAATCGCCCCAAAGCGCAACGTGGACACAGCCAAATTTTTGAAGGAAAACAGAGGTGTTTTTTGCAAAGTGCCTACCTGTAGATTTTGGCCTGTAGCTCAGCCGCCACCTAGGGAAACCTACCAAACCTGAGCATTTCTGAAAACTAGAGACCTAGGGGAATCCAAGATGGGGTGACTTGTGTGGCTCGAACCAGGTTCTGTTTACCAGAATCCTTTGCAAACCTCAAAATTTGGCTAAAAAAACACATGTTCCTCACATTTCTGTGGCAGAAAGTTCTGGATTCTGAGAGGAGCCACAAATTTCCTTCCACCCAGCGTTCCCCCACGTCTCCCGATAAAAATGATACCCCACTTGTGTGGGTAGGCCTAGCGCCGGCGACAGCAAACACCCCAAAGCGCAACGTGGACACAGGCAAATTTTTGAAGGAAAACAGAGGTGTTTTTTGCAAAGTGCCTAGCTGTAGATTTTGGCCTGTAGCTCAGCTGCCACCTAGGGAAACCTACCAAACCTGTGCATTTCTGAAAACTAGAGACCTAGGGGAATCCAAGATGGGGTGACTTGTGTGGCTCGGACCAGGTTCTGTTACCCAGAATCCTTTGCAAACCTCAACATTTGGCTAAAAAAACACATGTTCCTCACATTTCCGTGGCAGAAAGGTCTGGAATCTGAGAGGAGCCACAAATTTCCTTCCACCCAGCGTTCCCCCACATCTCCCGATAAAAATGATACCTCACTTGTGTGGGTAGGCCTAGCGCCCGCGACAGGAAACGCCCCAAAGCGCAACGTGGACACAGCCAAATTTTTGAAGGAAAACAGAGGTGTTTTTTGCAAAGTGCCTACCTGTAGAGTTTGGCATGTAGCTCAGCCGCCACCTAGGGAAACCTACCAAACCTGTGTATTTCTGAAAACTAGAGACCTAGGGGAATCCAAAATGGGGTGACTTGTGTGGCTCGGACCAGGTTCTGTTACCCAGAATCCTTTGCAAACCTCAACATTTGGCTAATAAAACACATGTTCCTCACATTTCTGTGGCAGAAAGTTCTGGAATCTGAGAGGAGCCACAAATTTCCTTCCACCAAGCGTTCCCCCACGTCTCCCGATAAAAATGATACCTCACTTGTGTGGGTAGGCCTAGCGCCCGCGACAGGAAACGCCCCAAAGCGCAACGTGGACACAGCCAAATGTTTGAAGGAAAACAGAGGTGCTTTTTGCAAAGTGCCTACCTGTAGATTTTGGCCTGTAGCTCAGCCGCCACCTAGGGAAACCTACCAAACCTGTGCATTTCTGAAAACTAGAGACCTAGGGGAATCCAAGATGGGGTGACTTGTGTGGCTCGGACCAGGTTCTGTTACCCAGAATCCTTTGCAAACCTCAAAATTTGGCTAAAAAAACACATGTTCCTCACATTTCTGTGGCAGAAAGTTCTGGAATCTGAGAGGAGCCACAAATTTCCTTCCACGCAGCGTTCCCCCACGTCTCCCGATAAAAATTATACCTCACTTGTGTGGGTAGGCCTAGCGCCCGCGAGAGGAATCGCCCCAAAGCGCAACGTGGACACAGCCAAATTTTTGAAGGAAAACAGAGGTGTTTTTTGCAAAGTGCCTACCTGTAGATTTTGGCCTGTAGCTCAGCCGCCACCTAGGGAAACCTACCAAACCTGAGCATTTCTGAAAACTAGAGACCTAGGGGAATCCAAGATGGGGTGACTTGTGTGGCTCGGACCAGGTTCTGTTTACCAGAATCCTTTGCAAACCTCAAAATGTGGCTAAAAAAACACATTTTCCTCACATTTCTGTGGCAGAAAGTTCTGGATTCTGAGAGGAGCCACAAATTTCCTTCCACCCAGCGTTCCCCCACGTCTCCCGATAAAAATGATACCTCACTTGTGTGGGTAGGCCTAGCGCCCGCGACAGCAAACACCCCAAAGCGCAACGTGGACACAGGCCAATTTTTGAAGGAAAACAGAGGTGTTTTTTGCAAAGTGCCTACCTGTAGAGTTTGGCCTGTAGCTCAGCCGCCACCTAGGGAAACCTACCAAACCTGTGCATTTCTGAAAACTAGAGACCTAGGGGAATCCAAGATGGGGTGACTTGTGTGGCTCGGACCAGGTTCTGTTACCCAGAATCCTTTGCAAACCTCAACATTTGGCTAAAAAAACACATGTTCCTCACATTTCTGTGGCAGAAAGTTCTGGAATCTGAGAGGAGCCACAAATTTCTTTCCACCAAGCGTTCCCCCACGTCTCCTGATAAAAATGATACCTCACTTGTGTGGGTAGGCCTAGCGCCCGCGACAGGAAACGCCCCAAAGCGCAACGTGGACACAGCCAAATGTTTGAAGGAAAACAGAGGTGCTTTTTGCAAAGTCCCTACCTGTAGATTTTGGCTTGTAGCTCAGCCGCCACCTAGGGAAACCTACCAAACCTGTGCATTTCTGAAAACTAGAGACCTAGGGGAATCCAAGATGGGGTGACTTGTGTGGCTCGGACCAGGTTCTGTTACCCAGAATCCTTTGCAAACCTCAAAATTTGGCTAAAAAAACACATGTTCCTAACATTTCTGTGGCAGAAAGTTCTGGAATCTGAGAGGAGCCACGAATTTCCTTCCACCCAGCGTTCCCCCACGTCTCCCGATAAAAATTATACCTCACTTGTGTGGGTAGGCCTAGCGCCCGCGAGAGGAATCGCCCCAAAGCGCAACGTGGACACAGCCAAATTTTTGAAGGAAAACAGAGGTGTTTTTTGCAAAGTGCCTACCTGTAGATTTTGGCCTGTAGCTCAGCCGCCACCTAGGGAAACCTACCAAACCTGAGCATTTCTGAAAACTAGAGACCTAGGGGAATCCAAGATGCAGTGACTTGTGTGGCTCGGAGCAGGTTCTGTTTACCAGAATCCTTTGCAAACCTCAAAATTTGGCTAAAAAAACACATTTTCCTCACATTTCTGTGGCAGAAAGTTCTGGAATCTGAGAGGAGCCAGAAATTTCCTTCCACCCAGCGTTCCCCCACGTCTCCCGATAAAAATGATACCTCACTTGTGTGGGTAGGCCTAGCGCCCGCGACAGCAAACACCCCAAAGCGCAACGTGGACACAGCCAAATGTTTGAAGGAAAACAGAGGTGCTTTTTGCAAAGTGCCTACCTGTAGAGTTTGGCCTGTAGCTCAGCCGCCACCTAGGGAAACCTACCAAACCTGTGCATTTCTGAAAACTAGAGACCTAGGGGAATCCAAGATGGGGTGACTTGTGTGGCTCGGACCAGGTTCTGTTACCCAGAATCCTTTGCAAACCTCAACATTTGGCTAAAAAAACACATGTTCCTCACATTTCTGTGGCAGAAAGTTCTGGAATCTGAGAGGAGCCACAAATTTCCTTCCACCAAGCGTTCCCCCACGTCTCCCGATAAAAATGATACCTCACTTGTGTGGGTAGGCCTTGCGCCCGCGACAGGAAACGCCCCAAAGCGCAACGTGGACACAGCCAAATGTTTGAAGGAAAACAGAGGTGCTTTTTGCAAAGTGCCTACTTGTAGATTTTGGCCTGTAGCTCAGCCGCCACCTAGGGAAACCTACCAAACCTGTGCATTTCTGAAAACTAGAGACCTAGGGGAATCCAAGATGGGATGACTTGTGTGGCTCGGACCAGGTTCTGTTACCCAGAATCCTTTGCAAACTTCAAAATTTGGCTAAAAAAACACATGTTCCTCACATTTCTGTGGCAGAAAGATCTGGAATCTGAGAGGAGCCACAAATTTCCTTCCACCCAGCGTTCCCCCACGTCTCCCGATAAAAATTATACCTCACTTGTGTGGGTAGGCCTAGCGCCCGCGAGAGGAATCGCCCCAAAGCGCAACGTGGACACAGCCAAATTTTTGAAGGAAAACAGAGGTGTTTTTTGCAAAGTGCCTACCTGTAGATTTTGGCCTGTAGCTCAGCCGCCACCTAGGGAAACCTACCAAACCTGTGCATTTCTGAAAACTAGAGACCTAGGGGAATCCAAGATGGGGTGACTTGTGTGGCTCGGACCAGGTTCTGTTTACCAGAATCCTTTGCAAACCTCAAAATTTGGCTAAAAAAACACATGTTCCTCACATTTCTGTGGCAGAAAGTTCTGGAATCTGAGAGGAGCCACAAATTTCCTTCCACCAAGCGTTCCCCCACGTCTCCCGATAAAAATGATACCTCACTTGTGTGGGTAGGCCTAGCGCCCGCGACAGGAAACGCCCAAAAGCGCAACGTGGACACAGCCAAATTTTTTAAGGAAAACAGAGGTGTTTTTTGCAAAGTGCCTACCTGTAGAGTTTGGCCTGTAGCTCAGCCGCCACCTAGGGAAACCTACCAAACCTGTGCATTTCTGAAAACTAGAGACCTAGGGGAATCCAAGATGGGGTGACTTGTGTGGCACGGACCAGGTTCTGTTACCCAGAATCCTTTGCAAACCTCAACATTTGGCTAAAAAAACACATGTTTCTCACATTTCTGTGGCAGAAAGTTCTGGAATCTGAGAGGAGCCACAAATTTCCTTCCACCAAGCGTTCCCCCACGTCTCCCGATAAAAATGATACCTCACTTGTGTGGGTAGGCCTAGCGCCCGCGACAGGAAACGCCCCAAAGCGCAACGTGGACACAGCCAAATGTTTGAAGGAAAACAGAGGTGCTTTTTGCAAAGTGCCTACCTGTAGATTTTGGCCTGTAGCTCAGCCGCCACCTAGGGAAACCTACCAAACCTGTGCATTTCTGAAAACTAGAGACCTAGGGGAATCCAAGATGGGGTGATTTGTGTGGCTCGGACCAGGTTCTGTTACCCAGAATCCTTTGCAAACCTCAAAATTTGGCTAAAAAAACACATGTTCCTCACATTTCTGTGGCAGAAAGTTCTGGAATCTGAGAGGAGCCACAAATTTCCTTCCACCCAGCGTTCCCCCACGTCTCCCGATAAAAATTATACCTCACTTGTGTGGGTAGGCCTAGCGCCCGCGAGAGGAATCGCCCCAAAGCGCAACGTGGACACAGCCAAATTTTTGAAGGAATTCAGAGGTGTTTTTTGCAAAGTGCCTACCTGTAGAGTTTGGCCTGTAGCTCAGCCGCCACCTAGGGAAACCTACCAAACCTGAGCATTTCTGAAAACTAGAGACCTAGGGGAATCCAAGATGGGGTGACTTGTGTGGCTCGGACCAGGTTCTGTTTACCAGAATCCTTTGCAAACCTCAAAATTTGGCTAAAAAAACACATGTTCCTCACATTTCTGTGGCAGAAAGTTCTGGAATCTGAGAGGAGCCACAAATTTCCTTCCACACAGCGTTCCCCCACGTCTCCCGATAAAAATTATACCTCACTTGTGTGGGAAGGCCTAGCGCCCGCGACAGGAAACGCCCCAAAGCGCAACGTGGACACAGCCAAATTTTGAAGGAAAACAGAGGTGTTTTTTGCAAAGTGCCTACCTGTAGATTTTGGCCCGTTGCTCAGCCGCCACCTAGGGAAACCTACCAAACCTGTGCATTTCTGAAAACTAGAGACCTAGGGGAATCCAAGATGGGGTGACTTGTGTGGCTCGGACCAGGTTCTGTTACCCAGAATCCTTTGCAAACCTCAAAATTTGGCTAAAGAAACACATGTTCCTCACATTTCTGTGGCAGAAAGTTCAGGAATCTGAGAGGAGCCACAAATATCCTTCCACCCAGCATTCCCCCACGTCTCCCAATAAAAATGATACCTCACTTGTGTGGGTAGGCCTAGCGCCCGCGACAGGAAACGGCCCAAAACACAACGTGGACACATCACATTTTTTCATAGAAAACAGTGCCTACCTGTGGATTTTGGCCTCTAGCTCAGCCGGCACCTGGGGAAACCTAGCAAACCAGCGCATTTTTGAAAACTAGAGTCCTAGGGGAATCCAAGATGGGGTGATTTGCGGGGCTCTGACCAGGTTCTGTTACCCAGAATCCTTTGCAAACATAAAAATTTGGCCAAAAAACACTTTTTCCTCTCATTTCGGTGACAGAAAGTTCTGGAATCTGAGAGGAGCCACAAATTTCCTTCCACCCAGCGTTCCCCTAAGTCTCTCCATAAAAATGGTACCTCACGTGTGGGTAGGCCTAGCGCCCACGAAATGAAATGGCCCAAAACACAACGTGGACACAACATATGTTTTCACAGAAAACAGAGGTGTTTTTTGCAAAGTGCCTACCTGTGGATTTTGGCCTCTAGCTCAGCCGGCCCCGTGGGGGGGGAAATGCCCTAAAATAAATTTGACCCCCCACCCTGCCCAGGAGCGACCCTTGCCTACGGGGTCGCTCCCCCTGCGTGACATTGGCGCCAAAAAACAAATCCCCGGTGCCTAGTGGTTTCTGCCCCCTTGGGGGCAGATTGACCTAAAATCGACCAGTCTGCCCCCAAGGGGGGCAGAAATGGTCTAAATACAATTTCCCCCCTCAGGGGAGCGACCCTTGCCTGATGGGTCGCTCCCCATCTCTAAAAAAAAAAAAAAAAAAAAAAAAGAAAACACCCAAAAACAATTTGCCCTGGCGCCTAGAGATTTCTGCCCCCCCCGGGGGGTAGAAATGGCCTAAAATAAATTTGCCCCCCGAACCCCCAACCCCCCCCGGGAGCGACCCTTGCCTACAAGGTCGCTCCCCTTGCGTGACGGCGCAAAAAAAAGATCCCTGGTGCCTAGTGGTTTCTGCCCCCTTGGGGCAGATTGACCTAAAATCGACCAATCTGCCCCCAAAGCGGGCAGAAATGGCCTAAATACATTTTTCCCCTCCAAGGGGTCGCTCCCCATCTGTAAAACAAAAAAACAAAAAAATCCCTGGTGCCTAGTGGTTTCTGCAGAGCAGCCGAATCAAAATAGGCTGATCTACCCCCCAGGGGGGCAGAAATGGCCTAAAATAATCCCCCCCCCCCCAGGGAGCGACCCTTGCCTAAGGGGTCGCTCCCCTTGCGTGAAATTCACGCAAAAAAAAAACTCCCTGGTGTCTAATGGTTTCTGCCTCCCTTGGGGGCATATTGGCCTCATCAAAATAGGCCAATCTGCCCCCAAGGGGGGCAGAAATGGCCTAAATATAATTTGCCCCCTAGGGGAGCGACCCTTGCCTAAGGGGTCGCTCCCCACATAAAAAAAAAAGAAAACATAACAAAAAGAAAAAAAAAAAGAAATGATCCCTGGTGCCTAGAGGTTTCTGCCCCCCCTGGGGGCAGATCGGCCTAATAATAGGCCGATCTGCCCCCAGGGGGGGCAGAAAAGGCCTTTCCAAAAAAATGCCCCCCCTGGGAGCGACCCTTGCCCAAGGGGTAGCTCCCGTTGCGTGAAATTTGCGCAAAAAAAAAAACCTCCCTGGTGTCTAATGGTTTCTGCCCCCCTTGGGGGCAGATTGGCCTCATCAAAATAGGCCAATCTGACCCCAAGGGGGGCAGAAATGGCCTAAATATATATTGCCCCGTAGGGGAGCGACCCTTGCCTAAGGGATCGCTCCCCACCTAAAAAAAAAGAAAACATCACAAAAAAAAAAAGCTCCCTGGTGCCTAGAGGTTTCTGCCCCCCCTGGGGGCAGATTGGCCTAATAATAGGCCAATCTGCCCCCAGGGGGGGCAGAAAAGGCCTTCCTAAATAAATGCCCCCCCTGGGAGCGACCCTTGCCCAAGGGGTCGCTCCCTTTTGGCAGTTTCATTGGAAAAAAAAAAATCCCTGGTGTCTAGTGGGGTTTCAAAAGCCGGATTGCAAGCAATCCAGCTTTTGAAACCCTGTGAGAGACTTCAAAGGGAAGGAAATACATTTCCTTCCCTTTGAAGCCTCTCGGGGCCTCCCCCATGGGATTGAAAGAGAAATGCAAAAGCATTTCTCTTTCAATCGCGCTGGAAGCTCTGCTTCCAGCGCGATGGGGGAGACCCTGTGACTAATCAGCGCTCGCTCGCGCGCTGACGTCACAGGGGGGGTTGGGGGGGTCAGGGGTGGGAGGGGAAGGGCTTCCCCTTCCATCCCTGACTTGGGGGGGTGGGGGGGAACCCCACAGAGGGAGCGCTAGCGCTCCCTCTGGGCTCTGTGCACAGGACGTAATGGTTACATCCTGGGCGCAGCAGCACTGTGCCTCAGGACGTAACCATTACGTCCTGGGCACAGAAGGGGTTAAATTATCAGAAGATGCTAAACCTAAAACTGCATTTTCTATCATTGGAGGGCACTATCAGTTCACTGTGATGCCCTTTGGTTGAAAAATGCACCTGACACTTTTCAGAGGTTGGTGAACACAGTCCTGCAAGGTTTGGAAGCTTTAAGTGCAGCATATCTAGATGATATATCTGTCTTTAGCTCCACCTGGGATGAGCACCTGGTCCACCTATGGAAAGTTTTGGAGGCCCGGCAAAAGGCATGCCTCACTATAAAGGCTTCAAAGTGCCAGATGGGGCACGGGACAGTGGTTTATCTGGGCCACCTGGTAGGTGGGGAAGATTCAAACAACTATGGAATGGGCTCCGCCTACCACTCAAACCCAAGTGAGAGCCTTTATTAGGAGGTTCATCAAGAATTATGGCTCCATTGCAGCTCCTCTTAATGACCTCACTAGTAAGAAGATGCCTAAAAAGGTATTGTGGACAGCTAGCTGTCAAAAGGCTTTTGATGAGCTCAAACAGGCCATGTGCTCTGCACCTGTCCTAAAAAGCCCTTGCTACTCCAAGAAGTTCATAGTCCAGACTGATGCTTCTGAATTAGGGGTTGGGGCCGTGCTATCACAGCTTAACACTGAGGGCCAGGATCAACCTGTTGCTTTTATCAGCAGGAGGTTGACCCCTAGAGAAAAGGGCTGGTCTGCATAGAGAGGGAGGCCTTTGCTGTGGTCTGGGCAGTGAAACAGTTGAGACCATACCTGTTTGGGACTCACTTTATTGTTTGCTTTGCTCCCCTCATTATGGCTCAAACGAATGAAAGGTGAAAACCCTAAATTGTTGAGGTGGTCCATATCCCTACAGGGAATGGACTATACAATGGAACATAGACCTGGGAGCACTCACTTCAATGCAGATGGACTCTCCAGATATTTCCACTTAGACAATGAAGACTCATCTGGGCAATGTTAGCCTTATTGTCCCTCGTTTGGGGGGGAGTGGGGGGGGGGTTGTGTAGGAAAGTACCATCTTGCCTGGCATGTTACCCCCATTTTTACTTGTGTGTCAGTTTGCTTTTGCCTGTCTCACTGGGATCCTGATAGCCAGGACCCCAGTGCTCATAGTCTGTGGCCTGAATGTGTTCCCTGTGTGGTGCCTAACTGTGTCACTGAGGCTCTGCTAACCAGAACCTCAGTGCTTATGCTCTCTCTGTCTTTAAAATTGTCACTGCAGGCTAGTGACCATTTTTACCAATTCTGATTGGCACACTGGAACACACTTATAATTCCCTAGTGTATGGTACCAGGGTACCCAGGGTATTGGGGTTCCAGGAGATCCCTAGGGCTGCAGCATTTCTTTAGCCACCCATATGGAGCTCAGACAATTCTTACACGGGACTGCCACTGCAGCCTGAGTGAAATAATGCCCATGTTATTTTACAGCCATTTTACACTGCACTTAAGTAACTTATAAGTCACCTATATGTCTAACCTTCACTTAGTGAAGGTTAGGTGCAAAGTTACTAAGTGTGAGGGCACCTGGCACTAGCCAAGGTGCCTCCACATTTTTCAGGGCAATTTCCCAGACTTTGTGAGTGCGGGGACACCATTACACGCGTGCACTACATATAGGTCAACACCTATATGTAGCTTCACAATGGTAACTCCGAATATGGCCATGTAACATGTCTAAGATCATGGAATTGTCCCCCATGCCAAATTAGGTACTGGGGTGCCAATCCCATGCATCCCCTGGGCTCCAGCATGGACCCCGGGTACTGCCAAACTAGCTCTCTGGGGTTTTCACTGCAGCTACCGCTGCTGCCAACCCTCAGACAGGTTTCTGCCCTCCTGGGGTCTGGGCAGCCCAGTCCCAGGAAGGCAGAACAAAGGATTTCCTCTGAGAGAGGTTGTTACACCCTCTCCCTTTGGAAATAAATGTTAAGGGCCTGAGAGGAGTAGCCTCTCCTGGCCTCTGAGAATGCTTTGAAGGGCACAGATGGTGCCCTCCTTGCATAAACCAGTCTACACCGGTTCAGGGATCCCCCAGCCCCTGCCCTGGCATGAAACTGGACAAAGGAAAGGGGAGTGACCACTCCCCTGTCCATCACACCCCAGGGGTGGTGCCCAGAGCTCCTCCAGTGTGTCCCAGACTTCTGCCATTTTGAATGCAGAGGTGTGAGGGCACAATGGAGGCTTCTGAGTGGCCAGTGCCAGCAGGTGATGTCAGAGACCCCTCCTGATAGGTGCTTACCTGGTTAGGTGGCCAATCCTCCTCTGAGGGCTATTTAGGGTCTCTCTTGTGGGTTTCTCGTCGGATAACGAATGCAAGAGCACACCAGTGTTCCTCTGCATCTCTCTCTTTGACTTCTGCCTAGGATCGACCGCTGACTGCTCCAGTACGCCTGCAAAACTGCAGCAAAGTAGCAAGACAACTACCAACAACATTGTAGCGCCTAATCATGCCGGCTTTCTTGACTGTTTCCTGGTGGTGCATGCTCTGAGGGGGGTCTGCCTTCACCCTGCACTGGAAACCAAGAAGAAATCTCCCGTGGGTCGACAGAATCTTCCCCCTGCTAACGCCGGCACCAAACTTCTGCATCACCGGTCCTCTGGGTCCCCTCTCATCTTGACGAGCGTGGTCCCTGGAACACCGGAGCTGGATCCAAGTGACCTCGACAGTCCAGAGGTCCTTCTGTCCAAATTTGGTGGAGGTAAGTCCTTGCCTCCCCACGCCAGACAGTAATCCTGTGTACTGTGTGAACTGCAGCTGCTAGTGCTTCTGTGCACTTTTGCAAGGAATCCTTTGTGCACAGCATAGCCCAGGTCCCCAGCACTCCGTCCTGCATTGCTCAACTCGCTGAGTTGAACACCAGCTTCGTGGGACCCTCCTTTATAGTGTTGAGATGACCGCTGTGCTCAGATTTCTTGAACGCCTGTTCAAGTGCTTCTGTGGGTGCTGCCTGCTTCTGGGTGGGCTCTCTGTCCTGCTGAGTGGTCCCTCTGTCTCCTCCTTCAAGGGGCGACCTCCTGGTCCTTCCTGGCCCGGGCAGCACCCATTTTCTTCAACAGGGACCTTTGCTGCTAGCAAGGCTTGTTTGCGGTCTTTCTGTGTGGAAACAACTCTGCCTCCTCCAGCACGCCGTGGGACATCTTCTGTGCAAAGGAAAAGTTCCTAGCATCTTCCGTTGTTGCAGAATCTTCAGCTTCTTTCACCCGGAGGCAGCCATTTTGCACCTTCATCTGGGGTTTGGTGGGCTCCTGCCCCCCCTGGACACTTTCATGACTCTTGGACTTGGTCCCCTTCCTTTGCAGGTCCTCAGGTCCAGGAATCTGTCTTCAGTGTTTTGCAGTCAGTTGTTGTCTTTGCAGAATCTCCTATCACAACTTTAGTGTGTTTCTGGGGAAGTAGGGTAACTTTACTCCTACTTTCCGGGTTGGGGTGGGGTATCTTGGACACCCTTAGTGTTTTCTTACACTCCCAGTGACCCTCTACACACTACGCTAGGCCTGGGGTCCATAAGTGGTTTGTATTCCACTTTCTTAGTATATGGTTTGTGTTGCCCCTAGGCCTATTGCATCCTATTGTATTCTACAGTGTTTGCACTACTTTTGTAACTGTTTACTTACCTGATTTTGGTTTGTGTGTATATTTTGTGTATTTTACTTACCTCCTAAGGCAGTATATCCTCTGAGATATTTTTGGCATATTTTCACTAAAATAAAGTACCTTTATTTTTAGTAACTCTGAGTATTGTGTTTCTTATGATATAGTGCTATATGATGTAAGTGGTACAGTAAGAGCTTTGCATGTCTCCTAGTTCAGCCTAAGCTGCTCTGCTATAGCTACCTCTATCAGCCTAAGTTGCTAGAACACTACTAATCTACTAATAAGTGATAATTGGACCTGGCACAAGGTGTATGTACCATCAGGTACCCACTATAATCCAGGCCGGCCTCCTACAGATGTGATCTAATTCTGCCCTTTTTTATTCAGCAGAAGCAACTGCCTAATCTGACCCAGGGCATCCCTGGACTCTGGAACTTCTTCTGCCTCCAAAAAGGGTTCTTCATGGTGGTGGGGAAATGTGTACTGGTTTGTCTCAGACCTGTTGACGGTCATGCCAAAATCTGACTTGTTGGCCGTGTACAGGTTTATGACATAAATAACCCATGCACCCTCTGAGATGCCATTCTCCCTTGGAACATTGCTGATGAAATAAGGTTTCCCATTCTTTTCAATCTTTTGCCACCGTGCTCTCCCAAATTGTTTTCTTAATGGATCTTCTATTGCTTGCTATCTGTGCCACTGTATCACTTGTGGGCTTTTGTTTGTGCACACGCTGAGCTCTCCGGAGCGCCCGTCTTGCCCTAAGGATGCCTTTGTCTAGTTTTGGTGCTGTGCTTCTCAACGAGTTGGGTCGAGTTGGGTGAGCACTGGGAGGTTTCCCGTGGATCAAAGATTTTAGACCAGCCACTGGCTTCTCCCACCATGAGAAATCTGAGTGAGGTTCCAAGAGCTGAACTTTTAACCAGAAGTTTATGTGAATTGAGTATTCTGATCTCCATTTAATTCTTCTTACTTGATGCAACTTCTCTATGAGCGTTGATGCCCCTATCCTGGTGATTTTTCCTGGTGGCTGAACTTGAAGATCTATTATGCATTTTAGTAAATTATTATCGCTCTCCCCTCTTTCAGGTACTTCATAGAGGGTGAGCCTCGGGATCAACCTTTCTGACAAGAACACATAGTCAATAATTGAGTCTCCCTTGAAAGTCGGGGGAAAACACTAGTCTTCTGTTTTGCCAAGAACTCATGGCGAGATAATTTTAATTTAAAAGATGTCAAGACATTATGCATTATTTGTTGCCTCTGTCTTGGGGGAATTTACTTTGGGTGATTCCCAGTAGCTAGAGTCTCCTGATCCAGGGAACTTCTCTGTCACCCGGGCACCCAGGTGTTGTTGGTGCTCCTCTGGCAATGGTTTCAGTTGATGAAGTATATCCAGTAGATTCAACTGCCTCTGACTCCCGGAAAGGCTGACTGCATCGCTACTGCATGTTCCTGAGGCTGGCCTTTTTCAGTTGGCCTTAGTGTATCTAGTAGTGGAGCTTGCCCAATGAGTTTCATGTCCCCAGTCCTCCTAAGGGAAGCTGGCAGAAACTCTGCCACTTGGCCTTGTAAGTGGCCTTTTCATGTTGTCCGAGGCAGGAAGACTGGGAACAACTTCACGGAGCTGCTGTCTTACTGGGCTTTGGGTGACTTGCTTGCTTTGTATCTATTGCCCACTCATCTTCGGCATCTTTGTTTCCTGGCTTGCTTTTTTAGACTTTTCTTTGCTCTCCGTGAGAGGCCAATGAACAGATCTTGTACTGGCTTAGCAGGCTGGTTGCTGGCTTTTGCTAGATCTCCTTGGTTCTCAGGAAATTCTTCAATTTTCAGTTCCAGGTTTAACCTCTGGGGAGCCTCTGTTTTCCCACTTCGCATTATGACTAGCGAGTCTCTATCTCCTTCCCAGAGCCCTTTTCCATCCCTGTTTTTTTTGTAGTGGGCACTCTGCAGTACAGGAAGATTCTATGGCTGTTAGACCCTTAGCCTCCAAAGGTAGCCGAGGGAGGTTACCTGGTGTTGCCGCTGAGTCTGTGGTGTTTGAGCTTTGACCTGCACAGCACACTTGGAGAGGAAGAGAGGGTGGCTCTGCTTAGATCTCATCTCTCTTTGCGATTGCCTTGACCTCTCCAACTGGTTCACTTAATATCTTGGTTAAAATACTTATCTTGTCAATTATTGGGGAGCATTGACACTGGGGACCCTTCGTTGTTGCAATGAAGTGACTTCAATAACGTAACCTTTGCTCCGATATCAAGTAGATGCACCACCAGAAACCTAATCAGGTCAAGTTGTAAATCCCTCATATTTGACTGCCAAAGGAGGGCCCTTTCCAGGGTGTCCTGCAAGGCTCTTATAACTGCCAGTTCTTGTATTTCAGGCGTGTTCCTGGATGTTAGAGTGGCTCCATCCCCACCTGAGGGCCTCCTCGCTATTGAGGTATGCCTGAGTGTTTTATCAATCTATGTTGTTGAGAATGTGTTCTGACAGCACCCCAAGCTCCTGGTCTGTGAAACTCGCCCTTCCCAGGCAATGTTTTTGCTTCCGGCGTGGGGCTGTCTGGCATTTCCAAGTGGGTTTTTCCCAGCGCTGAGTGCTCTTGCTCAGGTATCCACTCAAGCTCATGAATGACTTAGGTGGTGGTCGTCATCTCTTGTATTTGGTTTTTGAAACCTAGTATAGGGGAGCAAGCGACAAGTGAATTTAATTGCTGGGTGGTTTGTCTTTGGTTATACTGTCATTACTATCCAAGAAGACAGGTGTAGGAGAGCATACTTGAGTTATAGACTCACTATTGATGTAGGGATTGTGAAGGATTGTTGTAAAGGTGGGGCATGAAGAATATTTTTGCACTCTAGAGCTCCTTGGAGGAGCCTCTCTGAATGCAGCACCAGTCAACGTAGATGACACAAAATATTCAAGTTGATTGTCTGAGGCCCCCACTTCATGTGAACCTTCTGGGTCGCACTCTGATCCCACTGCTATAGTTTTGCAGAGGAATCAGATTATAGAGGTCTTTTCTTCTGGGCGGCTCTGAGTGGCTAGATGGACTCCACTTCCGACTAGGTGGCCTCCACTGCAGTCTTCAAGCACCCTGCTTCCCGGAGATAATGGGGCGCTTGCCCCCTTGTGAATAGGTTGCAGGGTCGAGCTGTATCCTTGCCCTTGCCTGTACGTGTTGTATTTCCTCTTTGTCATTCCTTGGAAAAAGATGCTTTAGTGCTTTAGTGAGGCTGAGTTCCACACTATTTGATTCACGTTGCACTTTGGCCATTGTTTTGTTTTTTTGACGGTTCAATAGCTCTGTGCTCTATGCTCTATACACCTGGACTTGGACCTGATCCTGACCTGGTGGTCACCTCCGCAGCATGCACTTGGGCCTGGAGTCTGGTGGCACGAGGATGATAAATCTTTGGCTCGATGGAAATTAGGCCCCACTTGGTGCTGGTGCCACTAATGCCGCAAGTGCCTCAAACTGCAAACCACAGTCTTGAATGTCGCGACCCAATCTCTTTGCGGCTATGCGTCTATGTAGGTCTGTGGCTCATAGGCAGCAGCTCGGCGGCTCAGCGTGGCCCAATTTTGGTTTCAAGCTACACCATGGGCCTGGTAGCAATGAGCGATGACAGCAGCTGGCAGCAAGCTCCTCCTCCTCCTTCTGCGTCCTCTATGTCTGGCACGTCTGACACGTTACAACCGTGTCAAGGCTACTTTGCCAGACCTAAATCCAGGGTCATGTTCTCTGTTTAATCATAAAGAAAATATGTCATACAAAGGGTAACTTGCAAAATGTGCATCAACAATCATATGTTAACCCTATCTTCAAACATCACATGTTGCACTTTCCATATCCAAAACATATCTCGAGGGTCAAAGTGATGATACATTTGCCTTATATACATCATCTTCTATATTAGTATGCTTAAAGAACCAACACAGAGCAAATATTGTGTAATATAAATGCACCATCTTGGAACATCTAAGCATTACTATGTCAGCATTGAGTATGCTAAGGAACAATGTTGTTTTGTGACCATGGTATGGCACACTTCATGCTGAGATGATCATCAGTGTCCCTTCTGTGTCTTGCAATGCCCTTCATTCCATTGGCATTAGCCAAAATGAGATGAGCAAGATCTGCAACTTACATGTATTGTGTCACAACATTGGGTCCCTGGTATGGCAAGGATAAATATCTGGACACATTGCTACATAGAATTAACATGTGCTAGGTATCATATCTAAGAATGGAGGGAAGATAGCTCACTCACCTCACACAGAGAAGTATGAAATATCTCCTTTATGAACTCCTGTAAGTCCATGGTGGGCTGTGCCACGACTCTTTACATACAATGTAACTGCATGTGCACCACCAGACAGTATTTGTCTGTGTATGCCTGTCAGATATTCTTGTCACCTTGCTGCACACCAGCACTCAGCACAACCATTTGATGGTTGTGTGTATGCATGCCCTACATGTCACAGGGATCTTGTGATGTCAATGGCTATTGCTGTCCAAAGTATGATCCAGTTTGAGGTACATTTTGGAGACTACCATGACCAGCACTAGCTGAAGATGGATTGGCTATTGGCATGTTGTACCACTATGCTGTGCAGACATTACTCCAGTCTAACACACATTGCCATATCGCTGAAGATGATAGGTCATAATAATGTTGATCTATCCAACAAAGAGTATGCAGCATCACACAACATGAGTGGGCCCTTCAACTGCACTACCAAGTGTGGAATGTTGACATCTGTCCTGCTACACTTATTCACAAGTTCCTCAGTCCCATCAGAACATCACTTTTTGTGAGGGTCATGTGGCATATACAGCAGGGACATATTTAGCAAACTACATGATGCCACCCTGCATGGCTTGTTGTGACCCTGTAATTAAGGCACATAGGGCCTCCTTTACAAGGCCCTAGTGGCACACTGCACCACTGGAACTTCATTTCTTTCAATGTTCTGGTGGTGCAGTGTGCATGCCCATATTTACAAAGCCATGCAAAGCCACCTTGCATGGCTTTCCATGGCCTTGTAAATAGGGCCCACTTTAACTCATAACTGCATGAAAGGGGCGTTCCATGGATGTTGCTGTGGGTGTTCCCACACAACACTCATGGAACCTGACGGAATCTGATGCGTTCCCAGATTTACAAGGCAGGGAATGCGTCAGAGTCCTACGCCACCTCGGGGTGGGATTAAAGTGGCATAACGGGTAGAAATGACACTATGGTGGTCATTCTGACCTCGGCGGTAAAAGGCGCCTACCGCCGGTCAGAAATCCTCCATAATCCCGCCGCGGTCGCGGAAACCCGCCACGGTCATTCTGACCCGCAGAAGGCAAACCTCCGAAAATCCGACCGCCACAACAGACCGCCAGACCAGCGGTCGGCGGAAAGGTGGAGGTGACCAAACCTCCACCGCCACGCCAACAGAAATACGCCCATGCCATTACGACCCACGAATCCACGCGGCGGTCATTCAAACGCGGTATTCCATTGGCGGGACACACCGGCGCGGTCAGAATACACACAAACGAACAAAACTCACCCACATTGGACGATTTGAATCCCACACACCTGATACACATACACACACCACTCCCACACACACAATACAATATAAAACACCCACCCACATCACCCACAAACCCCTACGCTTAAAAATTCGTAAAGAAGGCAAGAGCGAGACACCAGCATCCAAAACATAACAGCCACAGCCACTCAACACCATCACCCACACACTATCCACACACAAAACAACACACACCACCACACTCAACTCACTTAAATACACATACTCCACCCCACACATCATACACACCACCCCATGGCACCCCAAAGACAACCCCGCTTCACAGACGAAGAACTCAGGGTTATGGTGGAGGAAATCGTTCGTGTAGAGCCCCAGCTGTTCGGCACACAGATACAATACACCAGCATTGCCCGGAGGACGGAGCTATGGCAGAGGATTGTCGACAGGGTGAACGCAGTGGGACAGCACCCCAGAAATCGGGAAGACATCAGGAAGCGATGGAACGACCTACGGGGGAAGGTGCGTTCCATGGTATCCAGGCACAACATCGCCGTGCAGAAGACTGGCGGAGGACCCCCACCTCAACCCCCACAATTCACATCATGGGAGGAGGAAGTCTTGAACATCCTGCATCCTGACGGCCTCGCAGGAGTCGGCGGAGGAATGGATACTGGTAAGTTGAAGCTTCAATGCTGCTTCCCCCCCACCTGCATGCCAAATCAGACCCCAACCCTCACCCCCATCCTCGAACCCCACCCTCACCCCCACCCCCACCCTCACCCCCACCCTCACCCCCACCACCATCCTCACCCCCACCACCATCCTCACCCCCACCACCATCCTCACCCCCACCCCCAGCACACCTATTCCCCGCCAATGTCTCACCATCACAACCCACACATCCCAAAACCTAGGCCTGCATGCGTCCACTAAGCATGGACACCCATCACCAAAGCATGCCCAATGCATATACACATCCCCCCCACAAGCCACCCTCACCAAAGCCCCCACACACGAATGCCAGCACTTGGGGACACGGGAACCCACAGATACACCCATATGCCACACATTGAAACTATAACCATACCTCTATACCCCTGCAGGACCCGACCGTCAACACACCGCGGCGGAGGGGCCAGAATTATCCACACCCCCCACCCAAGAGGCCGTCAGCGATGACAGCAGCTCTGTCGATCTGGACACCGATGACCAGCCCGGACCATCGGGGACCTCTGGACAGTCGGTTCCCCTCACACAGGCACAGGCCACTATAGACCCTAACCCCCCTGGGAACACCAGCACAGCTCCCACCCAGCGGGCCCATGCCTCTGTCTCCAGGGCGCGTCAATCTGCGGTGTGTCTACCACTACAGGGCACCCAGGATAACCCACCACCCCAACAACAACAGGGACCTGGGGGCAGTGGTAGTGGGCACACCGGCCAGGGGGCAGAGGCCCAGGGAAACAGGGCAACTCGGCGGGCAGCTGTGCGACAGGGGGGGGAGGAGAGGCCAGGGAACCCACTCTCCACGAGGTCCTCACCACCATCATGGGAGCATACAACCGCTCCCAGGAGACGATGGCGACGGTACTGGCCCGGTTCCAGGAGATCCAGGTGCTGCAGGAGGAACACTATCGGGGGTACAGGGAGGACATCCGAGCCATCAACACCACCCTGGTTACCATGGTAGGGCTGCTGCAGGACCTCGTAAACAGCAGGGCGGACACTGAACAACACCCAAGGGCCCCTGCCACTAGCCGGGACCAAGAACAGCCATCCACCTCCGCCGGCGCTAGTGGACAGGAGGCCCCCGCACAGCAGCAGCCCACCAGACCCCCACCTCCTGCAGGAGAAGAACCACCCCGCAAGAGGGCCCTGAGATCTCGCAAGACAGAGTAGGATGTCAAGACCCCCGCCAGCAATGGATACCACCTGATGTCATCCCACTGTCCCACATTGTCACCCTGTCCATCCTCGAACTGCCCATGCTCCATCTCTCCACAGGCCTCTGGACAATGCACCTGTGTGACTGTTACTCTGGACTCTGCCATGGACATTCCTTCACCATAGCCCCCACCCACTTGAAACCACCCATCCCATTTTGAGCACTTCAATAAACACCTATTTTGCACCAAAATATCAGGAGTCTGGCTGTGATTTCAATAGATTGTAATTGACATGACAGTGCAAATATGTCCTTGTACATGGTGAAGTCAACAAACAGCTGCCACAAAGCTGTAGTCCATGGGGAAACGAAGCACAGGACTCGTAGTGGGGACCCCAGATCTGAAATAGGGAGGGAAAAGCCAAAACTCAGTCATCATACACTGGGGCAAATAGACAGGCAGCAGAGATGCTGCAGAGTAGTTAACATTTACTAAATTATCTTTGAAATGTTACCTGTGTCCTATTGGAAGTACTGTTCAATGATTCTGTCCCTGTTGTCTGTTTCAGCCCCGTCGTCTTCCTCCTCGTCACTCTCCTCAGGTTCCACCGCTGCCACAACACCACCGTCTCGACCATCCTCCTGCAGGAAAGGCACCTGGCGGCGCAAAGCCAGGTTGTGAAGCATGCAGCAGGCCACGATGATGTGACACACCTTCTTAGGTGAGTACATTAGGGATCCACTGGTCATATGCAGGCAGCGAAACCTGGCCTTTAGGAGGCCAAAGGTACGTTCGATCACCCTCCTAGTACGCCCATGGGCCTCATTGTACCGTTCCTCTGCCCTGGTCCGGGGATTCCTTACTGGGGTCAGTAGCCACGACAGGTTGGGGTACCCAGACTCCCCCACTAGCCATACACGGTGTCTCTGTAGCTGTTCCATCACGTAAGGGATGCTGCTATTCCTCAGGATGTAGGCGTCATGCACTGACCCTGGGAATTTGGCATTTACATGCGAGATGTACTGGTCAGCCAAACACACCACCTGGATGTTCATTGAATGGTAACTTTTTCTGTTCCTGTACACCTGCTCCCTGTCTCTTGGGGGAACCAAAGCCACATGGGTCCCATCAATGGCACCAATTACGTTGGGAATATGTCCAAGGGCGTAGAAATCACCCTTCACTGTAGCCAGTTCGCCCACCTCAGGGAAAATGATGTAGTTTCTCACGGATTTCATCAGGGCAGACAACACTCTGGATAACACCTTTGAAAACATGGGCTGAGACATCCCGGAAGCAATTCCCACGGTTGTCTGAAATGACCCACTTGCCAAGAAATGGAGTACTGACATGACCTGCACCAGAGGGGGAATCCCTGTGGGTTGGCGGATGGGGGACATCAGGTCGGGCTCCAGCCGGGCACACAGTTCATGGATAGTGGCACGGTTAAGACGGTAGGTCAGGATAATGTGGCGTTCTTCCATTGTCGACAGGTCCACCAGCGGTCGGTACACGGGAGGATTCATCCGTCTCCTCGCCCAACCCAGCGGACGGTGCCTAGGAAGGACAACATGGAGCACACAGTCAGGCAACCCACAGGTACGTACTCACAGCTAGCACAGTATACGATTCTCTATGCAGTGAATGGCGTGTCTGAGTGGCTATGCAAGGCCTAGGCCTGTGTGACGCAGTTGAAATTGAGCCATGTGGGCCCTGGAAATGGCGGCTGCCTGACCTGTGAAGTGTGACAATGGGATGTGAGGTCAATGCGCTGGCGTGGCACACCGCGGCGGGCGGCGGGCGAAGACCGCGGCGCGAAGCCGCATTGGTTAACATTGAAGCCTATGGGTTTCAGGAGCCAATGGCGAAGGGCGCCGGCGGTGGCGGGACACACCGCCGCGGTACGCACCGCCGCGGACGTGACCGCCATTTTCTATCTACTTATCCACTTGCGACTTGAACTTTCACAGGAGAGGACCTATACTGCAAGTGTTGCTGTGACCTCGGTCTGGAAGGGACAATGGCTGCTGCGACTGGGGAAAGGGCCCCTGCCTTCACTGGAGAGGAGTTGGAGAAACTTGTGGATGGGGTCCTCCCCCAGTATGCGCTACTCTACGGTCCTCCAGACCAACAAGTGAGTTTAATTCTATCTGGATTTGGGGCCACTGGCTGGCTTGGGGGCCTGGCGGGCATGTTGGGGCTGGCGGGGGGCCTGGCGGGGATGGGGGGCATGTTGGGCATGGCGGGGGGCCTGGCGGGGATGGGGGGCATGTTGGGCCTGGCGGGGGGCCTGGCGGGGATGGGGGGCATGTTGGGCCTGGCGGGGGGCCTGGCGGCGATGGGGGGCATGTTGGGCATGGCGGGGGGCCTGGCGGGGGGCCTGGCGGGGATGGGGGGCATGTTGGGCCTGGCGGGGGGCCTGGCGGGGATGGGGGGCATGTTGGGCATGGCGGGGGGCCTGGCGGGGGGCCTGGCGGGGATGGGGGGCATGTTGGGGCTGGCGGGGGGCCTGGCGGGGGGCCTGGCGGGGATGGGGGGCATGTTGGGGCTGGCGGGGGGCCTGGTGGGGGGCCTGGCGGGGATGGGGGGCATGTTGGGGCTGGCGGGGGGCCTGGCGGGGATGGGGGGCATGTTGGGCCTGGCGGGGGGCCTGGCGGGGATGGGGGGCGTTGGGCCACTGGAAAGGAAAATGCTGAGTAACTTGAACGTGGTATTTCTCCCTCCCTGTACGTGTCACATAGGTCCGCGCCCATGAGAAGATCGGGATTTGGCGTGCCATCGCCAAGGAAGTCCGGGCCCTGGGGGTCCACCATCGACGGGGCACCCACTGCCGCAAGAGGTGGGAGGACATCCGCCGCGGGACCAAGAAGACCGCCGAGTCTCTGCTGGGGATGGCCTCCCAACGTAGGCGGGGTGCCTGCCGTCAACTGAGCCCCCTGATGTTCCGGATCCTGGCGGTGGCCTACCCTGATTTGGATGGGCGCGTGAGGGCAGCACAGCAGACACAAGGGGGTGAGTCCAAGCATTATCTACTCTGTTGTTGCGCAGTGGAGGTGTCTGGGTGGGGGAGGAGGGCTGTGGGTCCCCCTAGGCCAGGGCGATATCTGTAGGCTGGGCACCCCCGTAAGCCCCTGTGTCCCCAGCCACCACCCTCAGTAGTGTGTCAGTACAGCCATCCCTGGGCCGTGTCATCCATGGGTGCAGTTGTCAACTCTAGGCGTGTAGGGCATGTTCCACGGAATGCGTAGCGGACCCCAAGTGCGCAACTTAGTGCAGGGGGCATCTGTGTCTGTCATGTCCGCTAACTGTACCGGAGATCCATGTAATCAATATCCCTTTATTTCTCTCTCCCCCCCCCTTTTTGTTTGTCTTTCTGTGCTTGTGTGCATCAGCATCATCAGGCGGAGGAGAAGTGGCATCGGGGCAGGAGGGAGCTGCATCTCACATGGCCCAGGAGGGCCATGCCACAGAGTCAGACTGGACCAGTGAGACGGAGGGCGAGGGGAGCTCCACGACGGGGACGACTGGAGCCTGCAGCGACACGGACACGTCCTCGGAAGGGGGCTCCCTTGCGGGGGTGGCACCATCCGTGCCCCCCGCCATTACAGGTACAGCCGCCACCCAGCGCACCATCTCCGCCCTCCCAGCAGCCCCTGCGTTCGCCCCGTGCCCGCTCTGCCAGGAAGCCGGGCATCTCCTTCGCCCCAGGCACCTCAGGCCCTGCCCCTGTTACCCCCGCTGCCCTCAGTGAGGAGGTCATTGACCTCCTCCGAACGCTCATTGTTGGGCAGACTACCCTTTTGAATGCCATCCAGGGGGTGGAGAGGGAGGTTCATCGCAGCAATGCGTACCTGGAGGGCATTCATTCGGGTCAGGCTGCCCATCAGCGATCGTTCCAGGCTCTGGCCTCAGCACTGACGGCAGCCATTGTCCCTGTCTCCTGCCTGCCTCTACTAACTCCCTCCTCCCAGTCTCCTGTTCCTCTGCCTGTCCCACCCACACCATCAGACCAGCCTGCACACACCTCAACACCCAAGAGAAGCTCATCCAAACATAAGCACCACAGATCACGCAGACATTCACACACGCAACATTCCGATGCAGACATGCCAACAGTCACTACCACCTCTGTGACCCCCACCTCCTCGTCTCCCTCCTCCCTCCCTGTGACGTCTACACTCACACCTCCATTCACCTCACCATCAGCCAGTGTTTCCATCACCAGCACACCCTCCACTCCAGTCCGCACACGTGCAGTCACCACCCCCACTGCCATTTACACGTCCCCTGTGTCCTCTCCCACTGTGTCTGTCACCCCCTCTTCCACACCACACAAACGCAGCCACCCACCCACCCAACAGCCATCCACCTCACGACAGCCTATCCCTCCTGCACCTGCACCCAAAGACAGCAAACGTGACTCACCTACAACCACATCCTCTCCCTCCACTCCCATTCCCACTGTACCTACCACTCTCCATTGTCCCAAGAAGCTCTTCCTCGCCACTACTAACTTCTTTCCTGACCCTGAGCCCCCCCCTCCTTCTCGTCGGGGTAAGAAGAGCACCTCAGCCACCACCAGCCCTGCAGCCCCCTTGACAAGGGTGCAGGGGTATTGGAGCCCGCCAGCCCGCATGTCTGGATCTTCGCCCAGCAGCAAGGGGACAGCCAGCCCACCCCCTGGGAAGAGGAGCAGAAGGCGGAAGGGGCGCCGCAGGAGCCCGCCTTCTACATCCCCCCCGGACACCACCCAGAGACAGTCACCAGCCACAGCTCCAAAGGGAGGAAAGGGCCACAGGCCGACGACTAAGGAGGGCAAGGGCAGCAAGTTGGAGAGGTCAGGCAGCAGGCCTGCTGCCCAGGAGGAGCCCACAACCCCCATAGCCGCTGCCCCGGGAGGAACCGGCACAGCTGCCCCGGGAGAGCCCACCAGCCCCATAGCCGCTGCCCAGGGAGGACCCAGCCCAGCTGGCCAGGAGGGCCCCACCACCCACAGCCCAGGTGGGCAGTGAAAGAGCACCATCCCCGCTGCCCAGGAGGGCACCACCAGGCATTTAGCAGTTGGCCATAGACCGTCCGCCGTCTCAAGAACCGCTGAACTGGGCCCTTCAAGGCAAGAACCGCTGAACTGGGCCCCGCCGTCTCAAGAACCGCTGAACTGGGCCCTTCAAGGCAAGAACCGCTGAACTGGGCCCTTCAAGGCAAGAACCGCTGAACTGGGCCCCGCCGTCTCAAGAACCGCTGAACTGGGCCCTTCAAGGCAAGAACCGCTGAACTGGGCCCCGCCGTCTCAAGAACCGCTGAACTGGGCCCTTCAAGGCAAGAACCGCTGAACTGGGCCCTTCAAGGCAAGAACCGCTGAACTGGGCCCCGCCGTCTCAAGAACCGCTGAACTGGGCCCCGCCGTCTCAAGAACCGCTGAACTGGGCCCTTCAAGGCAAGAACCGCTGAACTGGGCCCTTCAAGGCAAGAACCGCTGAACTGGGCCCTTCAAGGCAAGAACCGCTGAACTGGGCCCCGCCGTCTCAAGAACCGCTGAACTGGGCCCTTCAAGGCAAGAACCGCTGAACTGGGCCCTTCAAGGCAAGAACCGCTGAACTGGGCCCTTCAAGGCAAGAACCGCTGAACTGGGCCCCGCCGTCTCAAGAACCGCTGAACTGGGCCCTTCAAGGCAAGAACCGCTGAACTGGGCCCCGCCGTCTCAAGAACCGCTGAACTGGGCCCTTCAAGGCAAGAACCGCTGAACTGGGCCCTTCATGGCAAGAACCGCTGAACTGGGCCCCGCCGTCTCAAGAACCGCTGAACTGGGCCCTTCAAGGCAAGAACCGCTGAACTGGGCCCTTCAAGGCAAGAACCGCTGAACTGGGCCCCGCCGTCTCAAGAACCGCTGAACTGGGCCCTTCAAGGCAAGAACCGCTGAACTGGGCCCTTCAAGGCAAGAACCGCTGAACTGGGCCCTTCAAGGCAAGAACCGCTGAACTGGGCCCCGCCGTCTCAAGAACCGCTGAACTGGGCCCTTCAAGGCAAGAACCGCTGAACTGGGCCCTTCAAGGCAAGAACCGCTGAACTGGGCCCTTCAAGGCAAGAACCGCTGAACTGGGCCCCGCCGTCTCAAGAACCGCTGAACTGGGCCCCGCCGTCTCAAGAACCGCTGAACTGGGCCCTTCAAGGCAAGAACCGCTGAACTGGGCCCTTCAAGGCAAGAACCGCTGAACTGGGCCCCGCCGTCTCAAGAACCGCTGAACTGGGCCCTTCAAGGCAAGAACCGCTGAACTGGGCCCTTCAAGGCAAGAACCGCTGAACTGGGCCCCGCCGTCTCAAGAACCGCTGAACTGGGCCCCGCCGTCTCAAGAACCGCTGAACTGGGCCCCGCCGTCTCAAGAACCGCTGAACTGGGCCCTTCAGGGCAAGAACCGCTGGCCCTTTGGCAGACGTGGCAGGGCAGGATCTATCTCGGGCAGGGCTGCAGGATGTCCTCTGGCCAACTTGCCTCCTCCAGTGGCAGTGGGGTCTGTTATGGACTGTATGGACTGTGGCTTTGCTCTCCCCAGGATGGCCCAGTGGGCAGGCCACCCACTGTATGGACTGTATGGACTGTGGCTTTGCTCTCCCCAGGATGGCCCAGTGGGCAGGCCACCCACTGTATGGACTGTATGGACTGTGGCTTTGCTCTCCCCAGGATGGCCCAGTGGGCAGGCCACCCACTGTATGGACTGTATGGACTGTGGCTTTGCTCTCCCCAGGATGGCCCAGTGGGCAGGCCACCCACTGTATGGACTGTTTGGACTGTGGCTTTGCTCTCCCCAGGATGGCCCAGTGGGCAGGCCACCCACTGTATGGACTGTTTGGACTGTGGCTTTGCTCTCCCCAGGATGGCCCAGTGGGCAGGCCACCCACTGTATGGACTGTATGGACTGTGGCTTTGCTCTCCCCAGGATGGCCCAGTGGTCATGGAGTCCCCTCGTGGATCTGGCGTCGTGTACTCAAGTGGCTGAGGTGCCCCCCCTTCCCTTCCCCCTGAGGTGCCTGTCCTATTTTCTTTCTGATGCCCCTGCAGTGTTCTCTCCGTTGAGTTCTTGTCGTGGGACTGGGCCTTGCCCCTTTGCACAGGACCCCTGTGATCCACGGACAGTGGTTGGACTACATTTAGTAGCTGTATATATTTTGTACATAGTTTATTTATTTTTTGGGATTAATGGCGTACATATTTCAATATATCTGCCCGTTTATGATCTCTTCTTTTGGTCTTTGCATTATTTCGGAGGGGGGTGGTTTGTGGGTTGTGACAGTGATCTGTGGAAATGCATTGATGTGTGTGTTGTAGTGGGTGTGGGTGGGTGGGTGTGTGCCGGTAATCTTTTCCCTCCCCTGTGTCGTAGGTGCAGTACTCACCGATGTCTTCCGCGCCGCCGGGCGTGCTCCTGGTATATGAGGAGGAATAGGAGTGCGGGGATGACCTGTAACTCTGGCTCCATACTGCCGGAATCTCGCCTGGAGTGCGTAGAGGTGAGCGTTTTCCCGTTCGTAGTCTGTTTCCGCCGTGTTCTTATCGGCGGTGCTCCCGCCCCGGAAAAGGTGGCAGATTGGTGGGTCGTAATAGGGTGGGCGGTACTTTGTCTGCCGCCGGGCTGTTGGCGGGAACCGCCGCGCTGTTTGTTTGTACCGCTGTGGCGGTCGGAGTGTTAAGTTGGCGGGCTGTGTTGGCGGTTCCCGCCAGGGTCAGAATGCCATTTTTAATACCGCCGGTCTGTTCGCGGTCCGACCGCCGCCTCTCCGCCGACCGCCAAGGTCAGAATGAGGGCCTATTTCTCCCCATTTTCCTCTTTCTATGTGTGCTGCATTTTGCCTCACACATAGAAAAAGGAAACCACCATTAATGATTGTTTATGTGCAAGAAGATGCCCCTTCCTGCACATAAACAATCATCCCTGCAACACAGGCACCCTTGCACCATGGCGCATTATTTCTGTAAATACAACGCTTCCCTGCATTTTTTTAATGATGCAGCGCGGCACAGTAATCTGGCTTGGAGCACCATGTTGCGTTAGTTCCTAGTAAATAGGCCCATAGTATTACTGTGTTGCTGTGTTGTGAATCCCCCCACCTCTGTGGGCTAGCCATACACATTGGACATAGATTGCACTGTGAGAAACAACAGCATATCTGTGCATCTGAAATGCATTTGTTAGATATATCATCCACTACCATGTTCACCTATGAATCCACTACCACATATGCTCAAAGATTCTGGCACTGTTGTCATTGCTCATACCAGCAATCATGTGGCCCTCACTGATAGCAATCACATCCTCCTTGCCATCAGTCAGAGGTGACTGCACATCCAAACATAAAGTCTACATTTCTGCTCAGATTTTATGTGACATATGCATTATGAATTGGAATAGATGCACATTGAACATGGCATTGCCTGAAGCATCCAACATCACATGCAATCCTTGCAATACCCAGCATTCAGGATGACACTCACTGGTAACATGTGGATCACTGAAGCTCTCCACCTCTCCAGCAGTGTAAGGCTCTGGTCCACCTACAAGACATAACATGATACATTGCACTGTGATTGTAGGACACATACCCTGTGATGAAATATTGCACATTACACATGAATTGCAATTGGCTATGCAACCCCTCTGGTTGTAACAACTAAAATTGCTCAATTGAAAGTCCTCAATAATATACATTGGTAAGGCAGGCTGACACGTACACAGATATGATGAAACAATACATACATCAGGTGGGCACATGGTAGAACCATTTGAAATGACTCACTACAACAATATTTCACAAGGGTAGCAGACTTTTCGTAGCACTCTGCGCCTAAATAACTCACACACCACACTCAGCCAGGTACAGTAATACCTATGCCTTTCTCTTTTCTTCACATGTACAGGACTACGCTATATACATCACACATTAGCTATCCTTGTTCCTTCATTAAACGGAGATAAGTATCTGTCAGAGCTGCATAGTTGTAGCCATTGACCACACATGTCATGTGCATCCCCAAAGCTAATATTTTGCAAATCTAACACAAACATGTTTTAGATATGTTCAGATGTATGACAGTCCACATGACAGATCTCTGTACAGAGTTACATACATCAGACCTTAGTTACATTAGACATGAACAACTGGAGTGTCACAAAATAGGGCCTGAAAAAGCACGTACCCTTGGGCAGCACAAGTTAGCAAATGTCCTTATGACAGGCCATCAAATGGAAAGGTGCACACTTCCTCAGTTTACGCACAGCACATCCGTTAATATGTGCACCCTGGTGCAAACAGAGAAAGTGTTAACTAAGTATGATATGGCCACTGGCCATTGTAGGCATGACAGCCCAGTATTTGAAAGGCTCTGTGGCATGCTTCGTCTTTAAAAAAATGTTTTGGGGGGCATGGCATTGTGCGGTGACATATATGACCCACTGACACTACAGTACGAGCACAAAACATCTATAGGCAAATGAGATCCAAAGAATGAATCACAAACCATGTCTACTTACTAACAGTTTCACCAACTTCAATCCCAAGGTATTCCATGAGGTCACAATCCTGGCTTATGACATCCGCCCAGCGATGCTTCAGTTGGCGGGTTGTCTGCTCCACCTTGAACAGACTCTGCATATGGTATCGGACCTTCTCCCACTGTAGTTTCCGTGCCTCAGTCTTGTGGCCTTGGATGACCCTGCCTCCCATGGCCACCATGTTGGGTAGGTAGTGGGTTATCAACCACAGGAACCAATCTAACTCCTGAGAATTCATTGTTTTCTCCCTTTCCTGACATGTCCCTTCCCAAACACACTCTGCACAACCAAAAACGCCAAATGCTCAAAACTACCCCAACTACCTCTAACAACAATAATATCCCTGAGCTGTACACCCAACAAAACAGTACAATACAATACAAAATACAAATACAAAGGACAATGTAGATGTTAAGGACACTACGGAGACAGCAGACAGCTCAACAGGCTCCAAGAACAGCAGTCCTCTCTCCAACAACACAACCTCTCTCAAGCAAAAGACAAATGGACTGTGAGTGAAAGAGAAAATTAATGAAACTTCACAGTTCCTGGTTTGCATGTGTGTAGTGTGTGTTGACAGTGTACATATATTAGAATGCATGCATTACTAGGATCACACTACTCATGGGGACCAAGCCCTCTGTTAGTGCAACAGCACACCTTACAAGATTTGCCCCATGTGCCAAATGTGTATTGGCACCTGATTACATTGCTTGAGATACATGTAATCAGGTTGAGATTGAGATTTCTTGAGATACCCCTAGGGATGCTGCATACTTGCCCTGGCATGGATGCCACATACTTGCCCTAGCATGGGGTCAGCACACCCACATCTAAGACAGCAAAGCCTTCTGCCAATCTGTGCTGTTTACCAAGATGCAGGCAGCAGAATGTCAGGCAAGTTGGGAGGGGGGTGACAGTCTCCATTGCAGGCAAGTGCTGTGATTGCCTGGAAACACCTGGAAAGAGATGTATGGATGGGGGCAGATGCCCCCATTTCCCCCTCCAGGGGTCTCCAATCAGGGAACGCACTGCCAGTGCACCTCTGGCGATTGACTCTGTCTGTAGCCCAACATCTTACATACAGCTTACAGTCCAAATCAGAGTGATAATCCCATTGGCATGGGCCCATGTACTCCTGCTCAAGAGAGTGCACGCTCAGTGGATGATACAGCCAGAATGTGTCCTTAACCCACAGCTTTGTCATGAATGTTGGTACAGGCATGTGCAGCACCTTAAGACATTTCTAGGGACCTCAGGTGACCACAAAGTGTATGCAACAGGCCATTGTGCACCTGCAGTACTTAGACCAAACAGCACTTGGTGTGAATACTGAGGCACTTAAGGTACCATTTTCAAATAGGGCAGCATGTGAATGTGCCCTGGATAGTCAATTTTACATCATTTGCGATGCACATGATTCTCGCTCATGCTGATGGTGCAATGCTAGACCACCATCCATGCCTCTTTTTTTTTACTTCTGACATACTGAGGACAGCAAGGTAGAGTACATCACATCATTACTGCACTCTGCATCAAGGTGGTGTTGCTTGTGCATAGCAGTGGGTGTTCACATGCAATACCCTTGTAGTTTGACACTGTGACAGGTAATGAGACTCACGTGGACCAGGCTCACTTCCAAATTTGTCACACATCCCCAGTAGACCCTGAACAAGGATATATCAATTGATTTTCTTATTTTAAACAAACTTTATTGCATTTTTGGTAAGTAAAGAGACATAGGTGGTCATTACGACCCTGGCGGATTACTTCCGCCAGGGCCGCGGGACGCAGTGGCACCGCCGACAGGCCGGCGGTGCCCCGCGGGGCATTCTGACCGGCTTAGGTTTCCCGCTGCCCCCAAGGAATCCTCCAAGCCGGCGCAGCTTGCTGCGCCGGCTTGGGGATTCCGACTCCCCCTCCCGCCATCCAGTTCCTGGCGGTTCTCCCGCCGGGAACCGGATGGCGGGAGGGGGAGTCGCGGGGCCCCTGGGGGCCCCTGCAGTGCCCATGCCAACGGCATGGGCACTGCAGGGGCCCCCGTAAGAGGGCCCCAAAATGTATTTCACTGTCTGCCTTGCAGACAGTGAAATACGCGACGGGTGCAACAGCACCCGTCGCACCTTCCCACTCCGCCGGCTCGATTACGAGCCGGCTTCATGGTGGGAAGGTCGTTTTCCCCTGGGCTGGCGGGCGGCCTTTCGGCGGCCGCCCGCCAGCCCAGGGGAAAACTTGGAATACCCTCCGCAGTCTCTGGACCGTGGAGCGGTATTCCTGACGCGCAACATTGACGGGCGGCCTCCGCCGCCCGTCAGTGTTGGAATGAGGGCCATAGTCCGAAGGGGCCCATCTTTGCATTATGCAATATAATTTCTCTATCGCATGGAGACAATAGATAATAGGATCAATAATACAGCAATGCAGCCATCATTTACACGTTGAGCGTCTCTCCAATGATATTTTCAGGTGCACAAGCTAAATGAGCCCCCTGTACTCATGTACACAACTAATACTCCCGTGAACCTGAGAGCCACAGGGCTTTTGAAATCCCTCTCCCCACAATGTATGTCCTGCGACAACTTTGTTCTCATGAGATTATGCATAATAAATAAATCAATCAATTTATCAATATTTCTATAGCGCGGCTAATCACCCATGGGTCTCAAGGTGCTATTTGGGGGCATGCTGCTCAAAAAGCCAGGTCTTGTGGTCTTTCCTGAACTGCTTCACTGATGCGGTCTGTCAGAGTTTGAGAGGTAACGTGTTCCATGTCGGGGATGCAAAGTAGAAGGATCTTCCTCCTGCTGTGCTTTTTCAGATCTTGGGAATGGCTGTGAGGGCGAGCTGGGAAGAACGGAGTTGTCTGTTGGGTATGTAGAAGGTGAGACGGTGGTTGAGGTAGGCCGGTCCTATGTTGTGTAGTGCCTTGTAGGTGTGAATCCGGAGTTTGTATGTGATGCACTTGTTGACTTGGTGCCAATGTAGGTCTCTGAGGTGGGAGGAGATGTGGCTGTGTCAGGGGGTGTCCAGGATGAGCCTGGCTATTGCATTCTGGATTCTTTGTAGTCATGAGTGCAGATCCTTGGTGATGCCGGCATAGAGTGCATTGCCGTAGTCCAGTTTGCTAGTGATGAGTGCATGGGTGACTGTCGTCATGGGGATCCACTTGAAGATCTTTCGAAGGAACCAGAGGGTGTGGAAACATGATGACGAGATGGTGTTGGCTTGGTGGTTCATGGACAGAGAGGAGTCCAGGATGATGCCCAGATTGTGTGCATGCTCAGTGGGAGCGGGGCTGTATCCCAGTGCAGTAGGCCACCAGGAATCGTTCCAGGCGGTGGGGGTGGAGCCGATTACAAGGATCTCCATCTTTTCCAAGTTGAGTTTGAGGCAGCTGGTTTTAATCCACGCGGCGACTGCTCTCATCCCACTGTGAAAATTTACAGGGTTGTTGGAAGGGAGAGGATCAGTTAGGTATCTTCGGCATATGAGACAATGTTTAGCCCATGTTGTTTGATGATCTCGGCGAGTGGGGCCATGTAGATGTTGAAAAGCGTTGGGCTGTGTGATGATCCTTTGGGCACTCCGCAGCATGTTTCTTTGGGTTCTGATGTGAATGGGGTAGTCTGACACTCTGGCCCTCATTATGAACACAGCGGTTAACACTATCGACCGCCATGGCGACGGCGAACAGGAGACTGCCATTGGCGGTGAACAGAAACCCGCCATATAATGAATAAAAAATCCGAATCTGACAAATATCACCCTGCCACCAGTCACCACCAGGAGCTTGTCGGCGGAAATGCTGGACCTTCCACCCGTCCACCGCCGAGCACACCAACAACCCACCCTCCAAATAATGATGCACAAATCACTGCGGCGGTCAGTGAAAGCCGAGCGACCATTGTCGGTGCAGACTGCCACGGGCGGCAAGTGGACCCAACAGTAAGAAGTGCACACATTGGATAAGTTAGAAACCCACACACCTGACACACATCTACCACACTATAAAACACTCACAGACACACCCCACAATCCTTTACAATGAAAGTAGGCCAGCTAAGAGAGAGAACACCAGAAGCAGACACGGAACGCCACAATCCACAATACTTACACCCAACCACACAAGAGCACCCTCACCTAGATCCACACAAGACACCATTCACAACAATCACCATGGACCCCCCCAAACACCCACGCTTCACAGAAAGGGAGCTAAGGACCATGGTGGACGAGATCCTGAAGGTCGAGCCACAACTATTCGGGGCACAAGTGCAGCACACACCCATTGCCAGGAGATGGAGCTATGGCAGACAATAGTCAACATGGTCAATGCAGTGGGACACCATCCACGCACCAGGGACGACATCCGCAAGAGACGGAACGACCTGCGGGGGAAGGTAAGGGCCATAGCATCCAGGCACCACATTGCAGTCCAGAAGACTGGGGGAGGACCTCCACCAACACCACCGGACTACACTGACTGGGAGGAAAAGGTACTGGCAATCCTGCACCCTGAGGGCCTCATTGGACTCACTGGAGGAATGGACTCGAGTAAGTCGTCTACAATTACCCCATGTCCATCACACCTGTAATGCATGCACCACCCGACCCCTCCAACAACTGCCAGGACCACCACCCCACCCAGCCCACAAGCACTTAATCCAGTCCCCCTGCATGCCCACAAACAGGCCTACATCCCTCCCCCTGTGCACAGCCACCCACCCCTGCAAGGAAACACAATGGCCTACAGCACCCACAATGCACCTCCACACCCTAAGCTAAAAGCAATGCTAACCTCACCAAAGCATCCTGCATGGCCCCAAAGTGTGTAACCTGCACAAACCCGCCCAGGCCTGTGCACCCTATCCGGCGATGCTAATGTAACAGACATGTCCATTCCTCCCAACAGGCACCACCACCCATGCCACCCTGATGGATAGGACAAGGAGTGGCAGTGCCCCACAGGACGACAGAGGCACCTCCCAGGAAACTGGGGATGGAACCCTGGACACTGACGATCAGCCTGGCCCCTCACACAGTCCTGGACTGTCACCATCCAACAGCCCCACCCAGGATACCACTGACACCCCTACCACCAAGCCAATAACATCAGCCCAGGGCACCCGTCCACACACCTGTGTATCCAGGCCACAGACTGGTGGAACACAAGTACAGAGGCCACAGTCACCCCCTACCAACAGGCAGGAAGACAATGGCCCCAGTACAAGTGGCACCGCCAGACCTGTGCAGGGGACACAGGTACAGGGGGCTATGTCCAGTGTGAGGGCATCAGTGGTCCACGGGGGTGGCCACAGGATGGATGCTGCAGTCCATGATGTGATTTTGGAGGTCCAGGGAGCATATCACTATACCCAGGACAGACTGCCCAAGATAGTATCCACCCTGGAGCAGGGTCAGAGGATGCAGCAAGCACACCACCAAGAGGCCATGGAGCAGTGGAAACTGCACAATGCCACAATGGCCAGCATAGAAGGTGCGCTGCTGCATCTTGTCCAAACACAGCCTGAGGCCCACACAGAAGAGAAAGCCCCCACTACAGCACGGGATACACACCGGACAACAAGAACATCAGCAGCAACTTCACATGGACCACCCTCTGATGACACACAGGGGACATCCATCTCAACCCCTACAGGCCAACAACAGGCAGCCAAACGGACCCTCAGGCCAAGATATGGCACAGGAACACCTGCCAAGAACAAGGCCCCCTCTAAGAAGTGACTCTGCCAAAAGCTGTCCTCCAAGTGTCCCACTTAATCAACCACCAAAAAAGTGCTACAAATACTACAAACTCATGTAAGCATGGATGGATGAGCTACCAGTACTGCCAACAATGCTGCAACTATGTTGCCATATTGGACAACCACCATTAGCCCACTCCCATCACTGTAATCTGCACGATTTAATCCCTGCAGCAAATAAAACACCTTTTCCCCTGTTACAATGCCCACTGTCATTAGGTTTGAACAAAGTGAAGTATGGATGCAACTGGTTGATAACGCCTTTATTTGTATCTGAGTAGCATGAAAAGCACCACACGCCTTACATGTTGTTGTGCCTACATATGTGTTGAAATATTAGACTAAATTGTAATCTGTACTATGCAGACCTGGTCACAGTGGCAATTAGTATTGAACCAACAACCCATAGATGACAAGGCACACAGACAGTATGATGCACAGACACCAATCTCATCCAATTGCCCCACAGAGTTACTGGAAGCAGAGTTGTATCAGTTGGATCCTGGAATGTACATCTTCCCCTTCCTCATCATCACCATCACTCTCATTCCCTCTCTGAGGAAGCTGGTCTGGATACACAGCACCCTCCTCCTCCAAGAGGGGGGTAGAATTTCTCAAAGCCATGTTGTGCAGTATGCAGCAGGACACCACTATTCTACACACCTTTTCAGGCCCATAGGCCAGGGAACCGCCAGAGATATGAAGACAATGGAATCTAGCCTTCAGGAGACCTATTGTGTGCTCTATCACACTCCTAGTACGTCCATGGGCCTCATTGTAATTCCTCTCTGCATCTGTTCCAGGATTCCTCACTGGTGTCAGGAGCCAACGCAAGTTGGGATACCCAGAATCACCTAGAAAAAGGTGCAAAACAGAACTTTCATTGACATGCCGCAGCGGCAGACGGCCTGGCTGTCTGCTAGGTGGCAACAAGTGACAGAAACACCTACCTGTGATCCACCCTCTGCCCTCTTGTAGTTGTTCCATCTTGTGTGGCACACTACTGTTCCTCAGCACAAATCAGTGCTTAATTTGTGCTTGTTGTTTCCGGTGCGGAGCAACGTCACTTATTTCTGAGGGCCGGCGCTTAGTTTTCTGTCTCAAGCATTTACTGCGAGCAAAAGACACGTGGGAAAGACGGAGGAAGAGAAAAAGCGTCAGAAAGGGGAAGAGCAGGAAGCTGACAGAGTGAGCTGAAGGGGCAGGGAGTGGCTATAAATGTATCGAAGAGGCCCGAGGTGGCTTCAGGATTACGCTGCCTCAGTATTATGTGCTCGCACTTTTAATTGCAGCAGCCGCAAGTTTAAGAGGAGAGCTTTGAGCACCGGCACCTTTTTATGTACAAATTAAGCACTGGCACAAATGAATCATGGACTGAACCAGGGAACATGGCATTCACATGTGTGATGTACTGGTCTGCAGGACACACCAATTGAATGTTCATGTTTCCCGTTTCTGTACACCTGTTCACTGACTCTTGGGGGGATGATAGCTATGTGGGTGCCATGGATGGCACCTATCACATGGGGTATGTTGGTAAAGGCATAGAAGTCCGACTTTATGGCAGGGAGGTCAGCACTTTGGAGAAACCTCACATAGGACTGCAGGTGTCATACAAATGTATTCAGGAATCTTGACAGTATAATGCTAAACATTGGCTGTGAAAAACCTGCACCCATGCCCACTGTCACTTGAAATGAGCCCGTGGCCAGGAAATGGAGTGCAGAGAGCACCTGCACTTCAGTAGGGATGGCATGCTGATTTTCTGGAGTCAGTGAAGGATCCAGTAATGCAAAAATTTCAAAAATAGTTGCACAAGTGAGTATGTAATTGATAATGATGTGACGCTCCACCATGGTCCGCAAATCAACAAGTGGCCTGTACACCAATGGGGCCCTCTACGGACGGCCAGAGGTACAGGTGAGTAGGAGGATTGGGGCCATGGATGTGTGTGGTGGTTGGTGTTGGCTACATACATGTGTGCACCTCTGACACTGAATGGTCCAGGGTTCCTGACATGCTGCGTGTGTGTGTGCTGTTAGTCAGTTTGAACTGTCCGTCCCATAGTGGACGTATAGCCAGCTGTATATGATTGGCCAGTGTCTGACCTCTGTGTTACATTTCTGTGTGTTCCTTATAGGTAAGCGCCCACCAGAAGAGGGGACTTTGGCATGCCATCGCCAAGGAGGTGCAGACCCTGGGGGTCTACAACCGGCAGAGCACCCACTGAGGGAAGAGGTGGGAGGACCTGCGGCACTGGGAGCGAAAGATCTGCGAGGCCCAGTTGGGGAAGCCCTCCCAACGGGGAAGGGGTGCCCATCGGGCACTGACCCCCCCTTATGCAACGCATCCTGGCGGTGGCGTACCCGGACCTGGATGGGCGCTTGAAGGCTGCACAGCAGTCACAAGGGGGTGAGTACACATACCATATTTTGACCCTTGATGGATGTGTGTGTGTGTGCATTCGGATTTATGCTGCTTAGTTGCAGGGACTATGGCTGATGTCCATCTACATTATGGCCCCCGTGGGGAGTAGAGGTGTTTTGGTCAGGTCTACTACACGTCAGGTCCTTAAGTTATTTGGGGAATGGCTGTAGAGCAGGATTCTGGCCACTAGTCAGGGGCATAGCCATGGGTATAGCGGTAGGTGCTGCCTATTGGAGGGTTTTCTGGGTGGGTTTATGTGTGAACCACTATTGTACCTCCATTCAGCTACATACAAAATCTCTCCTCTTTTGCTCCCCCATCCCTGTTCTCTTGTGTTGTCTGGGTACATCAGCATCATCTGGCAAGGGATCTGAGGCACCAGCGAGTGGGGATGCAGCGGCCCACGGATCCTCAGAGGCAGAGTCGTCCGACGCCAAGGGGACCGTGGGTTGGAGGGCGAGGGGAGTACCACGGGGGAGGCAACTACCACTGGAGGTAGTGACTCCGATACCTCCTCTGATGGGAGCTCCCTGACGGTGGCGGACCCTAGTGGCCCCACACCTACTGTGTCATCTTCCGCCACCCCCATACCATCACCGCCCTCCCAGTTGTTCCCCAACGAGTTGCCCGTGCCCGCTCACCCAGAAGGGTGTGCGTCTCCTTCGCCCCAGGCACCTCCTCCCCTGCCCCAGTCAGTCCTGCTGCCCTCATGGAGGAGGCTATTGACCTCCTGAGAGCCATCTCTGTAGGGCAGACAGCCATCGTCAATGCCATCCAGGGGCTAGCATCAGAGATGCAGCAGACCAATGCGTATCTGGATGGCATTCACGGCGCCGTGTCTGGCCTACGGAGATCTTTTCAGGCTCTGGCCTCCTCTTGGACAGCAGCCAGTCTCCATGGTCATTCCGTCCCCCCTCCAACCTATTCTACCCCTTCCAGCACCCCACTCCCTTCACCCATCCAAAGCACACATTCTGACATGCAGGCACACACCTCAACACACAAGAAGAACACTTCAAAACACAAGCACCACACCTCCCACCACAAGCATACACACTGCCAACATACACATGCAAATACAACAACATCCACTTCCCCCATTATGTCCACCTCTTCCGCCTCCCTGTCTGTCCCCAGTACATGCACACCCCCAGGCACTGCACCTTCATTCATTGTTGCTGACCCTATTCCTGCAGTCACCACAATAGCACACATCCATTCATGCACCCCAGACACCACACCTACACTCACCACAACTACTTTAGTTGACACATGCAGCCCACTCACCCGACTTGCAGACACCCAGACAACATACATTCACACTGGCAGCCTGTCTTGTCCCACTGTGTCCACCCCCCCTCCTCCCAAGATGCACCAAAACACCCACCCATCACACATCCACCACACCTCAGCATACTGTACAGTCACCTGCACCCACATCACGCACACCTACACCACTTACGATCACTCCCTCTACCTCCACTCCCATGCCTTCCTCCAGGTCCACCCCAACTGCACCTAAGAAACTTTTCCTCTCCTGTGTTGACCTATTTCAACCCACTGGCCCACCCCATCTCGTCGCTAAACATGCACACCTCCTTGCCCTGTCCACTCCTTCCACGTCACAGCCCGCCCCTGTCCGCCCTTCACATTCCCATGCCCCTTCCCCAGAGAGGAAGAAGCCCCTTGCTGAACCTGTTCCATCTGCCACCACCCAGTCCAAGCACACTCCCCCACCTTCCAAGGCCACACCCAAACCCCTTCCACCTTCCGAACAAAAATCTAAGTCCCACCCCAGTCGTAAATCCCCACCCCCACTACCCTCTGCCCCTGTTCCTTGAGGTGCCTGAATGCCCCATTGTTGCCCCTATGAGGTGGAGTACCGTAGCACTTGTGGGAGTCAGGTTGGGGCCATTGCGGCCCATCGGACTTGTCTTCAGACGAACTGCCCATTGGCCTTTTATGCACTTTGGTTGCTCAGTGAGTATAATAAAGGATAATGTGTGGCCTGTGTTGTTGGAGGCACACTCTGGATCCGTGGTCTCTCGTTTCATTGTTTGTGGGTGTGGGGCACATGTATGTACTTTGGGCAGGTTGGATTTGCCATGTGTCGGGTAAGTACCTCTTGCTGTGGGGTGTATGGCGTGTGCTGCTGTGAAGGGTTGTGGGAGCGTTGCAGGGTGGGTGGAGTGGGTGGGTATGTAACTGTTCACTTGTTTAGTAGGTTGCGCTACTTACCATCGTCATCTTCGCCGGCGGTCTCGGTCGCGGAGGTATATGACAAGAAGCAGGGTTGGCATGACCTGCAACTCTCTATCCATGTCTGCTTTGGCGTGTTGTGTGAGCCTCTGGTGAGTGTTTCCTTAAATTTGGTTTGTTTCCACCTGGCTTTGCGTGCCAGTGGTTTCCGCCTCAGAACTGACGGCAGTCTAGTGGTTCATTATTTGATGGGCAGGTAGGGCCTTTTCGTTGGCCTGTGGGTGGGCTCTGCCATCGTTGTCGCACTCCTTTGCTGGCGGTGAGTGGTTTTCAGGATGCCTGTGTTTCAGTTGGTTCATTATTTGGTGGTACGGACCGCACGTCTGTTGGCGGTTGTTACCGCCACCACCGGCGGTACGGTGTTTACCTCAATATACATAATGAGGGCCTATGTGTTCTTCCGGTGAGGAAGAATCTGATCCATTCCAGTGCTTCATTGCAGATGCTGGCTTCATGGAGTCTGGCGCAGAGGGTGGAGTGGGAGGTGGTGTTGAATGTGGCCGTGTCTCTGCGGTCTATTATGGCGCACATATGTTGTCGGTGGCTGCTAGAAGTGCTCTTTTGGTGCTGTGGTTGTTCCTGAATCTGCATTGGGATGGGTCTAGGATTTGGTGTGTCTCGAGAAATTTGGTGAGTTGCTGGTTGATGGCCTTTTCCGTTACTTTGGCTTGGAAAGGGAGCAAAGAGATGGGTCTGTAATTTTTCAGCTCCCTTGGGTCGGAGGTGGGTTTCTTGAGTAGAGGGTTGATCTTGGCATGCTTCCAGACTGATGGGAAGGTGGTGGTCTCGAAGGATCGATTGATAGTTCAGCAGAGCTCAGGTGCTATGGTGAGGATGGCCAGATTGAAGATGTGATGAGGGCACGGATCCAAGGGTGCTCCTGAGTGGATCGAGTTGATGATTCTTTGGGTATCCTCTGTGGTGATGGGGGTCCAGGAGTTCAGGATCTGGTGAGGTGTAGGGTCCATGGTGGTATTTGTAGGTGGTGCAGGTGGGTTTTGATTCTTGATGCCTTTGTAAATGTCCTGGATTTTCCAATGGAAGAAGGTGGTGAGGTTGTCGCAGAGGTCTTAGGAGGGAGGGATGGATGAGGTGTCTGTCCCAGAGATCGTGAACCTTTTGATGATGGCAAAGAGCTCCTTGTTGTTGTGAGCGCTGGTACTGAGGTGTTCTTAAATGGCAGCTTTTTTGGTGGCTTTGATGTTCTGGTGGTGCGTGGTGAGTATGCACTTGAGGTGGTCATCCGTGCTTGGTTTGGAATCATGTGGTGGTTGGTTGAGGGTGCGGTAGCATGCGCGGTATGAGAATGGTCCATGAGTGTTCCTCGGTTCGGCTAGGTGGCAGGCTGAGGATCTTCCTGAGTTGAGGACACGTAGTGTGTTGAAGTTGAATCTGCGGATGGAGCGAGGACCAGGGTCCATGGTGCTGGGCGCAGTCCAGGCATAGACAGGTGCAGACGGGCTTGCCTTTTGCGCACCTTCGGCATACCAGCGGCACGGCCATGCAGCGGCCACCCTTAAGAAGGGGAGGGAGGTGAGAGGATCTGGACAACTGGGAGGCAGGTGGGCAGGAAAAGCGATTTGCTGGTGGGGCGGAGCCGCAGGGGTAGCAGCAGTGGGGAGAGGAGCGATGGTGCAAAAAGCAAAAAGCGGTAGAAAAACCACAAAGAAAGAGAGAAAACCAGAGAAAGCTGAAAGCAGAAAATAGAGAAAAGAAAAGAGAGAAATCATAAAGATAGAAAGCAGACAGAAGATGATGGCCACTAGGCCACCAGGAAAGAGGCGCAGACGGGGGGCCTGCGGGTTGAGGCAGGCCTCGATCTCAGAGCCGGCAGGCTCTTGAGAGGCTCGGTCGCAAAAGCATGAGGTGGAGCTACAAGGGAGGGAGCAGCAAATGCTGTCCAGAAAGGTCAGTGGAGTCTCCCCTCACCTCACAGCAGCCACCCTTAAGAAGGGGAGGAAGGTGGGAGGGTCTGGACAACTGGGAGGCGGAAGAGCGGTAAAAGTGATTTGGGGTGGGGCAGCAGCGGTGGGGAGGGGAGCGTGGGAAGGGGAGAGGCACAAAAAGTGAAAAGCGGTAAAAAAAACACAAAGAAAGAGAAAACTAGAGAAAGCTGAAAGCAGAAAATAGAAAAAGAAAAGAGAGAAAAACAGATTAATCATAAAGACTGAAAGCAGACAGAAGCAGATGGCTACTAGGCCACCAGGGATGAGGTGCAGGTGGGTGCCTGCAGGTGGAGGTGGGGCTCAATCTCAGAGCCGGCAGTCTCTTGAGAGACTCAGTCGCAGCAGCAGCAGGTGAAGCTACGAAGGAGGGAGCAGAAAACGCTGACGGGAAAGGTCAGCGTAGCTATGGGGGAAGCCTATCTATCGATTTTCAACATTGTAAGCACCTTAGTAAATCCTAGTTCAGGGTAACTCCGATACATTTCATCCAAAGTAGTGGTCGTCCCCCGTAAGATGGTATCAGGTTGTGGGGGTCACACTAATACCAGTCAGGAGTCTGGGATTCAGGGTGTTGCAGTGAACCCATCAATGCCTTCCAGGCCCTGGCTGTTTCATTAGAGCTCTGCCTCCTTTTGGCTTCCCAGAGTCTCACGTCACTCTCATCCCCGCCCATTTAATGAGCTCTTTCTTCCATGTGGTCACCTGAGGTCCTGTTAGGGATTTCCAGTTTCTGGCAATCTTCCTCTTTGTGAGGACAAAAGCCAAATCCTGGAATTTGCTCATAACCTTAGCTTTTGCAGTATGATCAAACCAACTTAATAGACAATGAGCCATTGTATATGGAACCTCCCTCTCAATGGTGGTGGCCAGAATCCCTGTGACAGCTTCCCAAAAAGTGGTCAGGTCAGGACAGATCCAAAACATGTAGAAGAACTCGGTCCCCACCATCCCACAACGGGGCCATTTCGCATCTGTCAAGGCATAGGATCGATTGATCTTCCCAGGTGTGAGGTATGCCCAATGTAAAACAGAGAAATTAATGAGTTTGAATCTAGTGTTCCTAGACATCTTCTCCGCACATTACAGAATGGTCTCCCAATCTCATTACCCTATGACTACATCCAATCTCCCCTCCCTCCGGGCCCTCATCATAGACAAAGGCAAGTGTGTGTCCCCTCATAGTCGTCTATATAAACAGGTGAGCGCCTTAAAGTCCCGGACGCAGTCAGCACATACTGGCAGCAAGCCTCATGACGCAGCTCTGCCACACCCGCCTTCCAGTGTTTATGAATGGCCAATGCCTTGCCCATTGGAAGAAGAAGTGGCCTTGGGGCAAGTCATACCTTATTGAAGGGAAGGAAAACTTTGGTTTCAAACAGGGCCCCAATTGCGACTGCCCTTCCTCTTTCCACTCCGCAAGCCCATGCCAATCGCTGCCATGTGGGAGCTTCTCAAGTTATCAGGGGAGCACAGGATCCACATTCATGCCTTTTGTAGACTCCTTGTCTAGCATCATCTCAGAACTTGGAACTCAATCATGTCATCATTCCTAGGGCTCTGGAGCCGAAGACGTGCCCTAGCCCGTCCAGAAGTGCTTGGGACAAAAGGAGGCACATCTCCCACCAGTGTAAGCCTGCATGCCATCCACCCCGTGAGCCATTGCAGTTGTGCCACTAAGTAGTAGGATTCAAAATCAGGTAAAGCTATGCCTCCCTCTGTCACCAGCCCCCGGAGTGTGAACAGTGTCACTCTCCTGCGGCACAAGCCCCAGAGGAAGCTTGTCATGATCTTGTCAATATGCCAAAAGGATGATCTGGGGATCCAGACCGATAGGGTTACGAAGAAATACAAAATGCGGGGGAGTGCAATCATCTTCCACAATGACACCAAACCCCATACAGGCCGAAGCTCTGTCCCTCAAAAGGCAGCACTGGTCATAAGGGGTCCGAATGGCCCTATCTATATGCCCCTCGAGTAAGTCTGTGAAGTCATGATAAATATGGACCCCCTAGATAAGGCAGGCATCGGGGTTCCCTTTGCAGTGCCCCCAGCCCTTCCGAAGTGGCCCTGAAAGCCTGCATAGGTGTTAGACCTGCCAGCTCTTGGTGTGGGTTCCCCTTTCTTTTTGCTTCTAACTTCCTGTTTTTCATCCTCTGCTGATTTCCATTTTTGCTGGCTTTAGGACTCTGGGCACTTTACTACTGCTGACCAGTGCAAAACTGCAAGTGCTCCCTGTCTAAATGATATTGGTGATTGGTTTATCCATGATTGGCAAATTTGATTTACTATCAAGTCTCTAGTATAGTACACCCTTTGCGCCCAGTGCCTGTAAATCAGATGCTACTAGTGGGCCTGCAGCACTGATTATGCCACCCACATGAGTAGCCCTGTAAACATGTCTCAGACCTACCACTGCAGTGTCTGTGTGTGCAGTTTTAAACTGCCATTTCGACCTTGCAAGGCCCAAAGTTTCCCTTTTACTACATGTAAGTCACCCCTAAGGTAGGCCCAAAGCAGCAGGTAGGAGATGTGCTTGTGTGTTTTACATATCCTGAGAGTGAAGTACTGTCAAACCCTGTTTTCACTATTGCAAAGTCTATCCCTCCCATAGGGTAAAATGGGGGTTGCCTTGAAATATCCTTTAAGTATAATTTCCCATTGGGAGCCAAAGAGATGTGGAGTTTGGGGTCTCTGAACTCACAATTTAAAAATACATCTTTTGGTGAAGTTGGTTTTTAAGTTGTAAGTTTAAAAATGGCACTTTTAGAAAGTGGGCCTTTTCTTGCTTAACTATTTTGTGCCTCTGCCTGATTGTGGAATACACGTCTGGGTCAGGTTGACAGTTGGGCTGTTTGTGAATTCACTCTAGACAGTCACACAAAGGGAGCTGAAGTGTGCCCTGGAGTGTGTCTGGGGCCAGGGCAGGAAAGGCAGGGTCTTGTGAACTACAAACTACAAAGAATTTTCTTAGAAGTTTGCCTACTTTAAAGGCAGAAATGGGTATAAGTACTAGACCTCTGACCTCGCAAAGTTAGGATCCTTATGGACTGAGGACATTCAGCCAGGAAGAAGAGCTGGAAGCTGTAGTAGGAACTGCCACTCTGCCGGTTTCTTTTCTGTTCTGGCCTGCTGCTTGCTGCTTCTGTCCTTGGAGTGACAGAACTGGACTTTGCTTTCTGCTTCTTGCTTCCAAAGGTTCTCCAAGGGCTTGGACTGAGCTTACCTCCTGTTAAGAAGTCTCAGGGACATCAAAGACATCATCTGCCAGCACCTGGGCTCTCTTACTGAGAGTCCTGACTTGCCACGTGGTGCCAAAGTCAGTACCTGGACCCTTGGAAGTGAGTTCTGGTGCAACCAAGAAGAAACCAGGCACGACGACTCCAGAGCGACTTTGGAACAGGTGCAGCTGACTGACTGTGCACCGCTGCCTGCGCTGGAGCCAGTGTCTCCACTGAGTGCAATGATCATGAATGACGCTGCAGGCTTGACATCACTGCAGTGCCTCCAAAGTCCTGCCAAAGCGTGAGTCCCGAGTGATGTGTCACGATGTCTGTGACACCCAGATCCACCATAGCACCTGCGTCCCCGTGGTGTGATAGTGACACCGCAAAGTTGATGGCTCATGTCTTGACCTGCTGGATTCTTTGACCCCACTGGATCCTAAGGAACTGACACCTCCCCACCAATGCTGCAGCACCCCCCTGCAACTGTAAGGAAGCAATGCCTCAACTCCCCGGTAGCAAAGGAACGGACGCCGCACTGGCTCCAGCAACACCTCACCACCCCCACACCGTACGACATCTTTGTTTCTACGTTTTCCAATGTACTGTAACTGGGGTCCGTGCGACTCAGTGACCAGTCAGCCCTCCCTCACGAGTGACGTTGGATTGTTGGGAACGACTCTGCCAAGACTTTGTCATAGCCTCTTTTGAAGCTAGGTGTTTCTAAGTGCTTTACTAAGATTTAATCTTTGTAAATTCATATCTTTGCTTGTGTATGTTGATTTTTTGTCATTTTGGTCTTGTTTTACTCAGATAAATATTGGCTATTTTTCTAAGCTGTTGTGGAGTGCTTTGTGATGTTTTCACTGTATTACTGTGTGTGTTTGTGTACAAATATTTTACACATTGCCTCTGAAATAAGCCTGACTGCTCGTGCCAAGCTACTAACGGGGTGAACAGGGGTTATCTTAGCTGTGTCCCTCCATTATCCTGTCTAGAGTGAGGGTTCCTACTTGGACAGGGAGCAAACCACTGCAGCTAGAGACCCCATTTCTAACTATGGGAAATAAGCAAGTTTTCTGTCAATCAATGCGGAGTCCTGACAGAGGCCCGAAGCATTCCAGCAAATTTCAGGAATTCCTCAGATCCGACTCAGTGTCAAGTAAAAAAGCAACAAATCATCTGCGTACAGCGAAATATGGTGAGTGTGAGCTTCTACCACAAAGCCCCGGTACACATTTCACGTTCTGGCATGGCATGCCAGTGGGCTCCATGGCCAGGGTGGAATAATAGGGGTGACAGAGGGCAACCCTGCCGGGTGCCTCTCTCTGCTCTGTAACTCTCTGAGATCGTTCGACCGGTGCGAACCCTGGCTAAGAGATCTGTGTAAAGCAACTAGGTCAAGGCAAGGAATCCGTGGCCTAGGCCAAAATGCGCCATAACATAATAAAGAAATGGCCATTCGAAGCTATGGAAGGCTTTCTCAAAATCTACTGCAAAAACTACAGCATCTTCCCTGTTATTTGTGCTGGCCTCCACTATCGTGCAAAGCCTATGAATATTATGGGCATGTTGCGGCCCAGGATAAATCACACCTGGCCCTGATGTATAAGCGTGAACAGAGGCGGGTGGCCAGAATCCTTCTCAATATTTTATAATCCGTGTTTAACATAGGTAACAGCCGGTAGGCTCATTTGTCATGTGCTTTCTTCCCTTCTGATTGTCTGGCTATTTTATACAGGTGTACCAGCCTGGGGGCCAAGTCGTCCGCACAGGTAGAGTAAAACTCCACGGAAAAACCTGTCCATCCCAGGTGTCGCGTTCCGGGCCATGCATTTAATAGCAGCTTGGATCTCTGGGAGGGTTATTTCTCCCCTCCAGGGCTTTGGCTGTCTCCAGAGAGAGTCTAGGAGGATTCAGTGGCCTTAGAAAGGCCTTGATTTGTGCGAATGAATTCTTTGCTTTGCTTCCGTAAAGATTAACATAATATTAATTACATTCACAATTAATGCTGGCGATATACTTTGGTTCCTCATTGCTGCCAATCTCTACAGTCACTGACTCACACTTCGCCGGGTTCGCCAGCCACATAAGTAGTGGTCCGGTCGGTCCCTCTCTGCATGAGCCAGTACCATATTATTCTGGTAATCGAAGCAGCGCAATCTCTTGACTTTTTCGGATACTTTCTCCTTGGCTTCGAGAAGGTCAAATTGTAACTCCAGGTTCCCCGGCTGGCATTGTTCATATGTTGTCAACTCTTTCTCAGAGGCCAAGATCTCCCGCTGCAGTGTCTTGGATTCCATCTACTTCCAGAGGCACCGACCGCTAGGTACCACCTTAAATGTATCCCACTCCGCTTGAGGGGATGCAGGGGTCTCAGCATTTTCCTCAAAATATTGAGTAATGGCTGTTCTGATTGTATCATGGAAAATGGGGTGCTCCAGGGCCTTCGGACGCAATCTCCACGACAGAATGCAGGAGCACACTCTCTCCCATCTCAGTCCCAGTAAAAGGAGATCATGATCAGAGAGAGTATGGGAGAGATATTCGGTGGTATGGACCTGTGTGTGGACATCATGTGTACAAAGTAGGGTATGCAACCGCATGTGTAATTCGTGCAGGGTGGAGAAGAAAGCATAATCCTAGTGTTTTGGGTGTTGGAGAGGCCAGGAATCCAATAACCCCCATTCTGTCTGCCAGGTGGAGAACGCTCGAGCCACTTGGGTCATCGGAGAGTCCCTCATGGGTGGGTGTGACCGATCTAGGGCCGGGTCTGCTACACAGTTACAGTCACCCCCTAATATGTCAGACCCTGCTAAGTGAAGGGCCAAGACTCGGGATAAGTCTGCAAAAATATTGCTTGATCCGCACTGGGACTGTAGATAATGCTGAAGACAACATCCCTGCCATCTAAGGGCCCTGCAACCATGACATAATGGGCCTCTGGGTCAACCAAGTGGCTGGTGTGTTGAAAGGGGACCCCAGGGTGAAACCATACCAGTAGTCCCCTCACGTAGGCCGAATATCTGGTATAATAGGATTGTCCCCTCCATCTGTGTTGTAACGCTATACCCACTTTAGCTATTAGATGCGTTTCCTAAAGAAGCTGTATTCCATGTCTTTGGAGGTAGAAATAGACTTTGGCCCAGATTTACGAAAATTGGCGCTTCATGTAATGAAGTGCCACTTTTCTTGCAGTCATTGCACCCTCCTAACGTCACCATGTGTGCGCCATATTTAACATTTGACACACCTTGGCGTAGGTTAGGGGCAATAGCGTCACCATTTTTGAAAATTTCCAAAAATCTTGGCGCTAATCCTGTAAAGTACAAGGAGACCCATTATAAATAATGGTGTGCCTCTTTTTAACAACTGCTCTGTGCAGGCGTTAAAAATGCCACAAAAAATGGTGCAGTGGAATTTCATAGATTCCACTGCGCCATTTTTGCGGGCCCCCTAACAGGGGAACACCCCCCTTGCGTACATTATGCCTGGCACAGGCATAATGTGGTGCAAGAGTTTACAAAGTGGCGCAATGCAAGCATTGCACCACTTTGTAAATATGGTGCAGCATTTTTGCCACACTATCACCACATTAGCATTAAATTAATGATGATAATTTAGCAATAGTTGGCGCTAGGCCCTCTTAAATTTGTGACTCTTAACCATGGTATGCATCCCTCTCATGTTCCAAGTTAGAAGTTTATATGTCATGGGGGTTGCCACTGCATGACAAGAAGGCAAAAACAAGGACCCCCGGCGACTGCTATTACGACCCACAGCTCGGAATCCGCCAAAATCCAGACACCCACACAAGTCCGCCACACCAAAGGTCAGTGATAAACTGGCGATAACAAAACCTCCACCGTCATGCCAACAGGAATACGCCCACACTATCACGACCCACGAATCCACCCGGTGGTCTTTCAACTTCGGTATTCCATTGGCAGTACAAACCGTTGTGCAGAAAATACACACACTTTTACCAAACACAACCACATTGGACAATTTGAAATACACACACCTGATACACATACACACACCACTTCCACACACCCAATACAATATAAAACACCCACCCACATCACCCACAAACCCTTGCTACCAAAATTTCAACAGAAGGCCAGAGAGAGACACCACCAGAAACAACACTATTATCCACAGGCACACAACACCATCACTCACACAACATCCACGCACCTCAGACAACACACACAAACACATCCCCTCACACATCACAACACACACCACCTCACACATCACCCACACCACATCATGGCACCTCAACGACACCCCAGGTTCTCTGAGGAGGAGCTCAGGGTCATGGTGGAGGAAATCGTCCGGGTAGAGCCACTGCTATTTGGGTCACAGGTGCAGCACACCTCCATTGCCAGGAAGATGGAGCTATGGTGCAGAATCGTCGACAGGGTCAACGCTGTGGGACAGCATCCAAGAACACAGGATGACATCAGAAAGAGGTGGAACGACCTACGGGGGAAGGTGCGTTCCGTTGTCTCAAGACACCAGATTGCAGTACAGAGGACTGGCGGCGGACCACCACCTCCTCCCCCACAACTAACAACATGGGAGGAGCAAGTCTTGGCTATACTGCATCCTGAGGGCCTCGCAGGAGTAGCAGGAAGAATGGACTCTGGTAAGTCAAATCTTAAGTATTACATCCCCCACCCTACCTGCGTGCTATCACATACCGCCATCCTCACCCTCACCCCTTCACTCCAACACCTCACAAATGTCCCACTATCACAACCCACTCATCCCAACACCAAGCCCTGCATGCAACACCAAAGCATGGACACCCATCACCAAAGAATGTCCACAACAGATACCCACACAGACCCCAAACCAATTATCACACAAGGTCCTAGACAAGAATGGAAGCACTGGAGTACACGGTCACTCACCCATTTTACACCATGGCACATACAGATGCAATAATCATGCCTTTACACCCCTGCAGGACCCCTACCCAACGTCACCGGACAGGAGGTTCCAGACATGTCCACTCCCCCCACAGAAGAGGCCCACAGTGATGACAGCAACTCTGTCCAACTGGATCAAGATGACCAGCCCGGCCCATCTGGGACCTCGGGACAGTCGGTTCCCCTGACACTGGCACATGCCAACACAGAGCCCCCCCCCCCCCAGGAAACACCAGCACAGCACCCACCCAGAGGGCCCATCCCTCTGTCCCCAGGACACGTCAAGCAGCAGTGTGTCCACCACTACAGGGAACCCAGGCAAACCCACCACCCCAAGAAAATCAGGGACCTGGGGGCAGTGGCAGTGGGCACACGGTTCAGGGGACAGAGGCACAGGAAAACAGGGGAAGTGGGAGGACTGCTGTGCGACAGGGGGAGGACAGGCCCAGTGAACCCACTCTCCACGAGGCCCTCTCCAACATCATGGGAGTTTACCATCATTCCCAGGAGACGATGGCAACGGTACTGGCCAACTTTCAGGAGACCCAGCGGCTGCAGGAGGAACACTATCTGGGGATCAGGGAGGAACTCAAGTCCATCAACATCACCCTGGTCACCATTGTAGGGGTGCTGAAGGACCTTATCAACACCAGGAGGTACACTGTGGCACAGCAAGGGGCCCCTGACACTAGCCTGGATGATGAACAGCCCACCACCTCCGCCGGCGCTAATGGACAGGAGGCACCACAACAGGACAACGACACCAGCACCCCACCCCCTGCAGATGGAGAACCACCCCGAAAACAGTCCCTGAGATCCAGGAACAAGACAGAGAACAATGCCAAGACCCCCGCCAGGAAATGAGACCCCACTGAATGTCATCCTTCTGTCCCACTTTGTCACCCTGTCCATCCTTAAACTGCCCTAGCTCCACTTCCTATGCCCTTTTGGACAATGCACCTGTGAAACAAATAGACTGGACTGTGCCATAGACATTCCTCCACCAACACCTCTGACCATTTTACAACACCCCCTCACTTATTTGCACAGAAATAAACACCCTTGAATCACAAAACAATCTGGAGTCAGTCTGTGCTTTCACAAATGTGTATTTGCAATAGCTTTGGAATATAGCAATGTCAATTTTATTGTCAACATACCGATGTAACACAGTTCTAGTCCATGAGGTAATATAGTAGAGGTCACACAGTGGGACCCACATCTGTGAAATGGAAAGGCAAAGTGGCAAATCAGGGTCCATACACTGGGTGAAAGTGACAGACTTATGATAGGTCAGGCAATTGTATGAGATGTGTGAGGCAGTGATATCTTCTTACCTGTGTCTCACTGGAAGTATTGCTGGATAACGTTGTTTCTGTTGTCGATATCCATTGTTGACAGGTCCACCAGCGGTCTGTACACTGGAGGATGCCGCCATCTTATCACCTGCCCTAGCAGACGTGCCCTATGGACGAGAACAGCGATCAGAGAGTCAGCCAACATTGAGGTATTACAAAATGTCATTTGCACACATTTGTTAAACCGCTATGTGCCTGTTACTGTGTGTATGCAAGGCCTAGATAGGTGTGACACAGTTATTATTAATGCCATGTGGCCCCCTGAAATGGCGGCTGCCTGACCTGTAAGGTGGGACAAGGGGATATGAGGTAACTACGCTGGCGTTATGTACCGTCGCGGTAGGAGGTCTGTGGCGCAATCCTGCATTGGTTAACATTGGACCCTATGGGTCCCAGGAGCCAATGACAATGTACGCCGGCGCTGACAGTACGCACCGCCGTGGACGTGACCGCCATTTTCTGTCTGTTCACTCACTTGGTAACTGACCTTCGACAGGAGAGGACCTACACTGCAAGTGCTGCTGTGACCTCAGTCTGGAAGCGACGATGGCTCATGTGTCTGGGGAAAGGGCCCCAGCCTTCACTTCGGAGGAGTTGGAGAAGTTAGTGGATGGGGTCCTCCCCCAGTACACGCTACTCTACGGGCCTTGCTGGAAATGGCCCTTCTGCAGGGTTATCCCCAGACTTTTTGCCTTCCTCCTTCTCTTTTTCTGACCTAATATTTGCTGGTTTTTAGACTCTGCACACTTTACCGCTGCTAACCAGTGCTAAAGTGCATATGCTCTCTCCCTTTAAACATGGTAACATTGGATCATACCCAATTGGACTATATAATTTACTTATAAGTCCCTAGTAATGTGCACTGTATGTGCCTAGGGCCTGTAGATTAAATGCTACTAGTGGGCCTGCAGCACTGGTTGTGCCACCCACTTAAGTAGCCCCTTAACCTTGTCTCAGGCCTGCCATTGCAATGCCTGTGTTCAGTTTCACTGTCACCTCGACTTGGCATTTAAAAGTACTTGTCAAGCCTAAAACTCCCCTTTTTCAACATATAAGTCACCTCTAATGTGTGCCCTAGGTAACCCCTAGAGCAGGGTGCTGTGTGGGTAAAAGGCAGGACATGTACTTGTGTAGTTTACATGACCTGGTAGTGTAAAACTCCTAAATTTGTTTTTACACTACTGTGAGGCCTGATCCCTTTATAGGCTAACATTGGGGCTGCCCTCATACATTGTTGAAGTGGTAGCTGCTGATCTGAAAGGAGTAGGAAGGTCATATTTAGTATGGCCAGAATGGTAATACAAAATCCTGCTGACTGGTGAAGTTGGATTTAATATTACTATTGTAGAAATGGCACTTTTAGAAGGTGAGCATTTCTTTGCACTTAAATCTTTCTGTGCCTTGCAATCTACGTCTGGCTGGGTTTAGTTGACAGCACCTTGTGCATTCACTAAGACACACCCCAAACACAGGGTACTCAGCCTCACTTGCATACATCTGCATTTTGAATGGGTCTTCCTGGGCTGGGAGCATGGAGGGTCTGGCCTCACACAAAGGACTGCCACATCCCCTTGCTGGGACCTTGGCAGACAGGATTGAACTGAAAGGGGACCTGGTGCACTTCTAAGGCACTCTTTGAAGTCTCCCCCACTTCAAAGCCACTTTTGGGTATAAAACAGGGCCTCTGCCCTACCACCTCAGACACTTGCTGGAGAAGAAACGTGAACCAGAACCTGCATCCTGCCAAGAAGAACTGCCTGGCTGCTCAAAGGACTCACCTGATTGCTTTCTACAGAGGACTGCTGCCTTGCTGTTGCCCTGCTGCCTTGCTGAACTCTTGCCTTGCTGCAGAAGTGCTCTCCAAGGCCTTGGATAGAGCTTGACTCCTGTTCCCTGAAGTCTCAGGACCAAAAAGACTTCTATCTTTCAACTGGACTCCTTGTGCGCTGAAAAATTTTACGCACAGCTTGCTCCGCGGTGAAACATTCACCGCACGCCGATATGGAAAGACGCCGCTCGACCCCGCAGGGAAAAGGTCAACGCGACGCTTGCGGTGCGACCGGAACTTCGACGCACGGCACGCCTGGACAACACCACCCAACTTCCAGAGAGGAAATCGACGCAGCACCTGCCGTGAGGAAGAAAATTCCACGCACAGCCCACCGGAATGACGCGCAGCCGGACAACAAGCCCAGGATTCCACGCACAGACCCCGGGGCATCTGAAAACCCCGCGACCCACAGAGGAGACCTGTCCGCACGCCGGAAATCGGCGCACGTCTTCCCCGCGTGAAAAATAACGACGCAAGTCCGTGTGTGAAGGGGCAAAACCGACACACACACCATTTTTCCACGCATCTCCTCCTCGGCGGCCCTTTGCGGAGATTTTTCACTCCAAACCAGATACTTTGTGCTTGAAAGAGACTTTGTTTGCTTTTTAAAGACTTAAGACACTTCATATCACTTTTCAGTGATATCTCTATAATTTCTTATTGCATCTTTCATAGTTTTGACCTGCAAATACCCAGATAAATATTATATATTTTGCTAAACACTTTGTGGTGTATTTTTGTGGTGCTATATTGTGTTATTGTATGACTTATTGCACACATATTTTATACATTCCTTCTAAGTTAAGCCTGACTGCTCAGTGCCAAGCTACCAGAGGGTGGGCACAGGATAATTTGGATTGTGTGTGACTTACCCTGACTAGAGTGAGGGTCCTTGCTTGGACAGGGGGTAACCTGACTGCCAACCAAAGACCCCATTTCTAACAGTCCTCCAGACAAACAGGTGAGTACACTCTAAGCATGCTGCATGGGCAATGCCTGTTTGGAGTGGTGTGGATGGAAGATACATTGGGGGGGGGACTGAGCCCTGCATGAGCGGACTGTGAGTGTATGTGCATCAGGGCAAGGGTGGGAACGTGGGCCAATGACTGTGAAAGTCCGGATTGTTTATTTTTTTTCTTCTTTTCCCCTGTACTATTCCTGTAGGTCAGCACCCACCAGAAGAAGGATATTTGGCGTGCCATCGCCAAGGACGTCTTGACCCTGGGGGTCCACCACAGACGGAGCACCCACTGCTGTAAAAGATGGGAGGACATTCGCCGCTGGAGCAAGAAGATGGCGGAGGCCCAGCTGGGGATGCCTCCCAACGTGGGAGGGCTGCCTGTCGCACCATGACCCCCCTGATGTTCCGGATCCTGGCGGTGGCGTATCTGGAGTTGGATGGGCGCTTGAGGGCATCACAGCAGCCACAAGGGGGTGAGTACAGTCACATCCATCTGACTCCGCGGGCATTCCTAGGTGTCTGGGTGGGGGAGGTGGGCAGGGGGTTAACCTAGGCCAGGGCGAGCTTTGTAGGCAAGGTCCCTTTGTGAGGCAGGATATGTGGCACCCCAACCCCACCAGTGGTAAGAGACATCTACACCTAGTCAGGCTCCTGTGACTTCCATGTGTGCAGCAATCGGGCATAGGCCATGTACCCCATGGCCCTGTGAATAATCTAGGAACTATAGGTGCATGGCGTAGTGCAGAGGGCTGCTGTGTCTGTAGTGTCCGCCAACGGTAGTGGTATTTCATGCACTGAACATGTCTTTCTTCTGTCTTTCCCCCCCTTTTTGTGGTCTCCCTGTTCTTGTGTGCAATAGCATGATCAGGTGGAGGAGCAGTGGCACCGGAGCAGGAGGGAGCTGCATCCCATTTGGCCCTGGAGGGCGAGACAATGGAGTCTGAAGCCACCAGTGGGACAGAGGGCGAGGGGAGCTCCACGGCAGGGACAGGAGCTGACAGCAGTGACAGTGACTCCTCCTCTGATGGGAGCTCCCTTGCGGTGGCGGGCCCCTCTGTGCCCCCCCATCAACAGGTACAGCCGCCACCCCCCCTACCAGCACCACTCTCCCAGGAGCCCCTCAGCGTGTGTCCTGTGGCCGCTCACCCAGGAGGGTGGACAACTCCTTTGCCCCAGGCACCTCAGGCCCTGCCCTAGTCAGCCCTGCTGCCTTCAGTGAGGAGGCTATTGACCTCCTGAGATCCCTCACTGTTGAGCAATCTACCATTGTGAATGCCATCCAGGGTGTCGAGAGGCATTTGCAACAAATAAATGCATGCCTGGAGGGCATTCACTCTGGCCAGGCAGCCCAACAGAGAGCATTTCAGGCTCTGGCCTCAGCACTGATGGCAGCCATTGTCCCTGTGTCCAGCCTCCCCCCTCCAACTTCCTCCACCCAGACCCAATCCCCTGTACCTCAGCCTATCCCAAGCACACCATCAGACCAGCATGCACACACCTCAACATACAAGGGTGGCTCAGGCAAACATAAGCACCACACATCCCACAGGCACTCACACAAGCATCATACCCATGCAGCCATACCAACATCCACTGCCTCCACTGTGTCCCCCTCCTCCACGTCGTCCTCCTTCCTCCCTGTCTCGTCTCCAATCACACCTGCATGCACTACATCTTCAGCCACTACCTCCATCACCAGCACGCCCATCACCACACACCGCTCACGTGCACTCACCACCCCCACTACCATTCACACATCCCCTGTGTCCTCTACCAGTGTGTCTGTGAGCCCTCCTCCCAAACTACACAAACGCAGGCACACACCCACCCAACAGCCATCCACCTCACAACAGCCTCCAGCCCATGCACCTTCACCCAAATTCAGCAAACGTACACCTCCTACAACCACTACCTCTTCCTCCACTCCCAAACCCACTCCATCTACCCGTCCCAGTGTGTCTAAAAAACTTTTCCTGGCTCATATTGACCTCTTCCCTACACCTCCCTCCCCGTCCGTCCCAGAGCGCCAGGCTTTCCAGGTCCCAACCTAGCACCTCAGCCACCACATCACCAGGCACAGTGGTGGCAGCAACTGCAGGCTATTGGAGTGCGCCAACCATCAGGGCTGCCAGTGTGCCATGGAGCGAGGGCAAGGACATTCCGCCACCTGCAAAAGTTAAAAAGTTGCCCACATCCCGGAGGGAGAAGCACAAAACCTCTGCCACCAAGGGCTCAGGGAAAACCAAAGGGGATAGTGGCAAGACAGCTGCGCCACCATTCAAGGTGGGGAAGGGCCAGAAAATAAAGGGCAGGTCAGGAGATGGCATGGTGGCACCAACAATGGGACCAGTTTCACACCTTCTGTCCACGTCGACGCCAAGCTGTACGGCGGAGAAGACCGCCACCTGCACCGCTGTCACTGAGCCCACCACCAGCACCGATGCCACAGAGCCTGTCGCAAGCACCGCTGCCACAGAGGCCGCCACAAGCACCGCTGCCACAGAGGCTGCCACAAGCACCGCTACCACAGAGCCCGCCACCAACACCACCACCACAGAACCTGCCACCAGCACCGCCGCCACAGAGCCCGCCACCAGCACCGCTGCCACAGAGGCCACCGCCAGCACCGCCGCGACAGACACCGCCGCAAGCACCGCCAGCACCGCCAGCACCGCCGTGACATCCTGAGCCAGTGGCACCACTGCAGACATGGCTGCCATCCCCAGTGGTCAGTTGTCCGAGGCTGGTGGTCAGTTCCAGGAGCCTGGGCAGCTTCCATGATGCACCACTTTCAGTGGAGAAAGGCATCCACTACCTCAGTCCTTGGCAGGATGAAGCACTCTGGGCACAAAGCCCCCTCCAGAACCAGTGGAGAAAGGCATCCTCTACCTCAGTCCTTGGCAGGATGAAGCACTCTGGGCACAAAGCCCCCTCCAGAACCAGTGGAGTATCACATCCACTACCTCTGTCCTTGGCAGGATGAAGCACTCTGGGCACAAAGCCCCCTCCAGAACCAGTGGACAAAGGTATCCACTAACTCAGTCCTTGGCAGGATGAAGCACTCTGGGCACAAAGTCCCCTCCAGAACCAGTGGAGTATCACATCCACTACCTCTGTCCTTGGCAGGATGAAGCACTCTGGGCACAAAGCCCCTTCCAGAACCAGTGGAGAAAGGCATCCACTTGAGAGACTGTGGCTTTGCACTCCCCAGGATAAAGCAGTGGGCAAACCACCCACTGGATAGACTGTGACTTTGCACTCCCCAAGAAAAAGCAGTGGGCAACCCACCCGCTGGAGAGACTTGAGAGACTGTGGCTTTGCACTCCCCAGGATAAAGCAGTGGGCAACCCACCATTGAAGAGACTTGAGAGAATGTGGCTTTGCACTCCCCAGGATACAGCAGTGGGCAGGGAGCCCCCTCGTGGAGCAGTGGCGTAGTGCATTCATCAGGCTGAGGTGCCCCGCCCCCCCCGAGGTGCCTGTTTCATTTTGATCTGATGCCCCTGCAGTGTTCTCTCCGTTTGAAGTCTGGTGTCATGTGTGGGCCTCACCCATGCATTTTGGGCCCAGTGGTCCACGGACAATAATCGGTGCACTATCGGGACTTGTGTAGTTGGTGTACATAATTGTATATACTGTATTTAGAGTTTTTAGTACTGGATTTTTATTGATTACAATCGTTCAAATCAATTCCTTTTGTCCTTGCGTTCTCCTGGGGGCAGGGGGGTGTATATTTAATGTTGCAGCATGTATTTGTGTGTATGTTGTTGTGGGTGAGGGTGGGGGTGTTGCATGTTGCGTGTGTGTGTCACTCTCTTTTCCCTCCCCCCTCCCCTGTGTTGTAGGTGCAGTACTCACCGTGGTCGTCGCCACCGTCTTTGGTGCTCCTGATAGAGGAGCAGGAAGACTATCACAGGGAGTATCTGGAGTTCTGGCTCCATGGCTTCCTGGTTCCTCATGGGGTGTGGAGAGGTGAGTGTTTTCCCTTCCAAGTCCTGTTTCCACTGTGTTTTTGTTCACGTTGGTTCCGCACCGGAAAAGGTGGCGGATTGGCATCTTGTGATAGGGTGGGCGGTACATTGTCTTCCACCTGTCTGTTGGTGGTGACCACCGCGCTGTTTGTTTGTACCGCCGTGGCGGTCGGAGTGTTAAAGTGGCTGTCTATGTTCGCGGTTTCCGCTACGGTCGCGATTCCATTTTTTTTCCGCCGGCCTGTTGGCGGTATTACTGCCGCTTTAACACTGACTGCCAGGGTTGAAATGAGGGCCATTGTCTGGCATACACACCAGTTAAGTCCAGATTTGGCTCTGTACTACACATACAGTTGTATTATCCTCTGTGATACATGTGATATTTGTCATACATGTGAGTGGGAATGCCATGAATGTGGTGATTTGTCACCAGTAAGATGGGTCAGTTTGCCATTGACGAGTCAAACCTCTCATACTGATCTATTGTCTTAGGTTATGACTACTATTTTCAAGCTAAAGCGTCACTTTTGGACCCAAAGCATCAAAACATTTTTACTCAAGCAACAGGATTACACAGGTATCACTTTTCATACAAATACATTATGCTGACATCTAAATTTGTCTGAATTTTTCATGTTTGGATGCATATTTGGCTGATTTGTGTGTTTTTAGTACAACATGATTGTTCAACGGGCAATGCACACATTAGTCACAATTACAAATTTAGTGCATTGTGTCTGCCACTTTGAGGATGATGTTGGCATTCAAACCTAATTGCCAACTGTTGTGGTCTACTGATAGTTTCCAAGATGTGGGTGAGTTGTTGTTTTCTGGATCTCTGATAGAAACACAAAGACAAATGATGGTTTTGATTATTTATTATTGTTAGACCTGGCATCCATGGACAGCTCCACCAGATTGTGGCCCTCATTATGACACAGGTTGTAAATCCCACTTACCGCCGCTGTGACGGCCGCCAACATACCACTGTGGTGGTGAATATCCGTTTGCCATATTATGACACACACACACACCAATCCAACAGAATACTTCCACACACATAAATCCGCCAGCCCAAAGGTCAGAGTTAAAATGTCAGTACCAACACCCATATCGTTACGCCAACAATACAACGCCCACCACATTATGACCCATGAATCACCACAGGGGACATTCAATGATGCTAAACCATTGGCAGTACACACCAGCGCGCTCAGAATGGCCACCCAAATACAAAACAAAACTACATTGGCCAAAACGAAAATCACACACCTAAAACTGATACACACACTACAACCACCCACCCACCCACAGCACTATAATACACACACCCACATTACCCACAACCCTTTACAAACACCAAAAGGCTGCAAGACCTAGCCATCGACATCACAGAGATAACTACACACACACCACATCTGTCACGCACCCCACATCCCACACCCCACCACATTACTCATAACATAACAAATCCTGCACAACACACACCACACAACACCCATGTCCCCACTAAGGCACCCCCATTTCACTGATAAGGAGTTGCGGGTCATGGTGGAGGAAAAAGTCAGGGTAGAGCCACAGCTGTTTGGAGCACAGGTACAGCAAATATCCATTGCAAGGAAGATGGAGCTATGGCGGAGGATCGTGGACAGGGTGGACGCCATCACCATACACAAACAAAGGCGGCAGGGCAACAGCAATGATAGAGGGGAAGCTAGGGATGTACAATTTGTCACAGACATGAAGCATAATACATCACTTACATCCCCACAGGTGCCCCAGCCAACGTCAGCGGATGATGTGCCACGACTATCCAGTCCCCCAACAGAAGATGCCCCCAGTGAAGACAGTAACTCTGAACTTCAGGATCTGGATCAACTACCTGGCCCATCAGGGACCACTGGTCAGTCGGCTACCCCAGCCCTCTCACAGTGCACCACAGAGCCAGGGTGGCTCAGGCAAACATAAGCACCACACATCCCACAGGCACTCACACAAGCATCATACCCATGCAGACATACCAACATCCACTGCCTCCACTGTGTCCCCCTCCTCCACGTCGTCCTCCTTCCTCCCTGTCTCGTCTCCACTCACACCTGCATGCACTACATCTTCAGCCACTACCTCCATCACCAGCACGCCCATCACCACACACCGCTCACGTGCACTCACCACCCCCACTACCATTAACACATCCCCTGTGTCCTCTACCAGTGTGTCTGTGAGCCCTCCTCCCAAACTACACAAACGCAGGCTCACACCCACCCAACAGCCATCCACCTCACAACAGCCTCCAGCCCATGCACCTTCACCCAAATTCAGCAAATGTACACCTCCTACAACCACTACTTCTTCCTCCACTCCCAAACCCACTCCATCTACCCGTCCCAGTGTGTCTAAAAAACTTTTCCTGGCTCATATTGACCTCTTCCCTACACCTCCCTCCCCGTCCGTCCCAGAGGGCCAGGCTTTCCAGGTCCCAACCTAGCACCTCAGCCACCACATCACCAGGCACAGTGGTGGCAGCAACTGCAGGCTATTGGAGTGCGCCAACCATCAGGGCTGCCAGTGTGCCATGGAGCGAGGGCAAGGACATTCCGCCACCTGCAAAAGATAAAAAGTTGGCCACATCCCGGAGGGAGAAGCACAAAACCTCTGCCACCAAGGGCTCAGGGAAAACGAAAGGGGATAGTGGCAAGACAGATGCGCCCCCATCCAAGGTGGGGAAGGGCCAGAAAATAAAGGGCAGATCAGGAGATGGCATGGTGGCACCGGCAATGGGACCAGTTTCACACCTTCTGTCCACGTCGACGCCAAGCTGTATGGCGGAGAAGACCGCCACCTGCACCGCTGTCACTGAGCGCGCCACCAGCACCGCAGTCACTGAGCCCGCCACCAGCACCTCCACCACAGAGCCCGCCACCAACACCGCCGCCACAGAGCCCGCCACCAGCACCAATGCCACAGAACCCACCGCCAGCACCGCTGCCACAGAAGCCGCCGCCAGCACCGCTGCCACAGAGGCCACCGCCAGCACCGCCACGACTGACACTGCCGCAAGCACCGCCAGCACCGCCGCGACATCCTGAGCCAGTGGCACCACTGCAGACATGGCTGCCATCCCCAGTGGTCAGTTGTCCGAGGCTGGTGGTCAGTTCCAGGAGCCTGGGCAGCTTCCATGATGCACCACTTTCAGTGGAGAAAGGCATCCACTACCTCAGTCCTTGGCAGGATGAAGCACTCTGGGCACAAAGCCCCCTCCAGAACCAGTGGAGAAAGGCATCCACTACCTCAGTCCTTGGCAGGATGAAGCACTCTGGGCACAAAGCCCCCTCCAGAACCAGTGAAGTATCACATCCACTACCTCTGTCCTTGGCAGGATGAAGCACTCTGGGCACAAAGCCCCCTCCAGAACCAGTGGACAAAGGTATCCACTAACTCAGTCCTTGGCAGGATGAAGCACTCTGGGCACAAAGTCCCCTCCAGAACCAGTGGAGTATCACATCCACTACCTCTGTCCTTGGCAGGATGAAGCACTCTAGGCACAAAGTCCCCTCCAGAACCAGTGGAATATCACATCCACTACCTCTGTCCTTGGCAGGATGAAGCACTCTGGGCACAAAGCCCCTTCCAGAACCAGTGGAGAAAGGCATCCACTTGAGAGACTGTGGCTTTGCACTCCCCAGGATAAAGCAGTGGGCAAACCACCCACTGGAGAGACTGTGGCTTTGCACTCCCCAGGAAAAAGCAGTGGGCAACCCACCCACTGGAGAGATTTGAGAGACTGTGGCTTTGCACTCCCCAGGATAAAGCAGTGGGCAACCCACCCACTGGAGAGACTTGAGAGACTGTGGCTTTGCACTCCCCAGGATACAGCAGTGGGCATGGAGCCCCCTCTTGGAGCAGTGGCGTCGTGCATTCATCAGGCTGAGGTGCCCCGCCCCCGCCGAGGTGCCTGTTTCATTTTGATCTGATGCCTCTGCAGTGTTCTCTCCGTTTGAAGTCTGGTGTCATGTGTGGGCCTCGCCCATGCATTTTGGGCCCAGTGGTCCACGGACAATAATTGGTGCACTATCCGGACTTGTGTAGTTGGTGTACATAATTGTATATACTGTATTTAGAGTTTTTAGTACTGGATTTTTTTTGATTACAATCGTTCAAATCAATTCCTTTTGTCCTTGCGTTCTTCCGGGGGTGGGGGGGTGTATATTTAATGTTGCAGCATGTATTTGTGTGTATGTTGTTGTGGGTGAGGGTGGGGGTGTTGCATGTGGCGTGTGTGTGTCACTCTCTTTTCCCTCCCCCCTCCCCTGTGTTGTAGGTGCAGTACTCACCGTGGTCGTCGCCACCGTCTTTGGTGCTCCTGATAGAGGAGCAGGAAGACTATTGCAGGGAGTATCTGGAGTTCTGGCTCCATGGCGTCCTGGTTCCTCATGGGGTGTGGAGAAGTGAGTGTTTTCCCTTCCAAGTCCTGTTTCCACTGTGTTTTTGTTCACGCTGGTTCCGCACCGGAAAAGGTGGTGGATTGGCATCTTGTGATAGGGTGGGCGGTACATTGTCTTCCACCTGTCTGTTGGTGGTGACCACCGCGCTGTTTGTTTGTACCGCCGTGGCGGTCGGAGTGTTAAAGTGGCTGTCTATGTTGGTGGTTTCCGCCACGGTCGTGATTCAATTTTTTTTTCTGCCGGCCTGTTGGCGGTATTACTGCCGCTTTAACACTGACTGCCAGGGTTGAAATGAGGGCCATTGTCTGGCATACACACCAGTTAAGTCCAGATTTGGCTCTGTACTACACATACAGTTGTATTATCCTCTGTGATACATGTAATATTTGTCATACATGTGAGTGGGAATGCCATGAATGTGGTGATTTGTCACCAGTAAGATGGGTCAGTTTGCCATTGACGAGTCAAACCTCTCATACTGATCTATTGTCTTAGGTTATGACTACTATTTTCATACTAAAGCGTCACGTTTGGCCCCAAAGCATCAATATTTTTTTACTCAAGCAACAGGATTACACAGGTATCACTTTTCATACAAATGCATCATGCTGACATCTAAATTTGTCTGAATTTTTCATGTTTGGATGCATATTTGGCTGATTTGTGTGTTTTTAGTACAACATGATTGTTCAACGGGCAATGCACACATTAGTCACAATTACAAACTTAGTGCATTGTGTCTGCCACTTTGAGGATGATGTTGGCATTCAAACCTAATTGCCAACTGTTGTGGTCTACTGATAGTTTCCAAGATGTGGGTGAGTTGTTGTTTTCTGGATCTCTGATAGAAACACAAAGACAAATGATGGTTTTGATTATTTATTATTGTTAGACCTGGCATCCATGGACAGCTCCACCAGATTATGGCCCTCATTATGACACTGGCTGTAAATCCCACTTACCGCCGCTGTGACGGCCGCCAAAATACCGCCGTGGTGGTGAATATCCGTTTGCCATATTATGACACACACACACACCAATCCAACAGAATACTTCCACACACATAAATCCGCCAGCACAAAGGTCAGAGTTAAAATGTCAGTACCAACACCCATATCGTCACGCCAACAATACAACGCCCACCACATTATGACCCATGAATCAACACGGCGGACATTCAATGACGCTAAACCATTGGCGGTACACACCAGCGCGCTCAGAATGGCCACCCAAATACAAAACAACACTACATTGGCCAAAACGAAAATCACACACCTAACACTGATACACACACTACACCCACCCACCCACAGCACTATAATACACACACCCACATTACCCACAACCCTTTACCAACACCAAAAGACTGCAAGACCTAGCCATCGACATCACAGAGATAACTACACACACACACCACATCTGTCACGCACCCCACATCCCACACCCCACCACATTACTCATAACATAACGCATCCTGCACAACACACACCACACAACACCCATGTCCCCACTAAGGCACCCCTATTTCACTGATAAGGAGTTGCGGGTCATGGTGGAGGAAAAAGTCAGGGTAGAGCCACAGCTGTTTGGAGCACAGGTACAGCAAATATCCATTGCAAGGAAGATGGAGCTATGGCGGAGGATCGTGGACAGGGTGGACACCATCACCATACACAAACAAAGGCGGCAGGGCAACAGTAACGATAGAGGGGAAACTAGGGATGTACAATTTGTCACAGACATGAAGCATAATACATCACTTACATCCCCACAGGTGCCCCAGCCAATGTCAGCGGAGGAGGTGCCACGACTATCCAGTCCCCCAACAGAAGATGTCCCCAGTGAAGACAGTAACTCTGAACTTCAGGATCTGGATCAACTACCTGGCTCATCAGGGACCACTGGTCAGTCGGCCACCCCAGCCCTCTCACAGTGCACCACAGAGCCACCCCCCTCAGTATCCAACACCACAGCTCCCACCCAACGTCCCCACACCTCTGTCCCCAGGAGACGTCAATCAGCAGTGTGCCCACCTGTACAGGGACCCCAGTCCACACCTCAACCCCAAGACAATCAGGGACCAGGGGTCAGTGGCAGTGGGCACACTATTCAGGGGACACAGGCACAAGGGAACAGGGACACTGGGAGGACCACAGTGCACTAGGGGGAGGACAGGCCCAGGGAACGGACTCTCCAGGAGGCACCCACAATATCCTGGGGGCTTACCAACAATCCCAGGATAAGATGGGCCGGATCCTAACCAACATGCAGGAGATCAAGCGGCTGCAGGACGAACACCATCAGGAGATCAGGAAGGATTTGCAGCCCCTCAACACCACCATGATCTCCATAGCAGGGGTGCTGGCAGGTATGGCCAACATCATAAGGGAATGGACAGCACATCAGGCATCCCCTACCACTAGCCAGTCCACTGACCGGCCCTCCACCTCCGCTGCAGCTAGTGGGCAGGAGGCCCTGCCACAGGACCCACAGGCCACCAGCACCCCTCCCCCTGCAGAAAGTGAACCACCCCGGAAATGTTCTCCGTGACCCAGACAGAAGCCAGAGACGCTTGCCAAGACCACCACCAGGAAATGAGACCCTCCTCAATGCCCCCCTTGTGTCCCACCCTGTCACCTTGTCCACTTAGAACTTCCTATGGCCCCTTGGACAGTAGCAACACAAAAGGATGATGGACGGAGTTCTGAACAATGCATGCACTCAACCCCAGTCACAGATCTGGGTTTAATCTATTGTTCTTTTGCTCACCATGCCACCCCAGTTTGGACCCAGCCAAATGCAAATCAGTCTTGACCCTGCTCCTCATGGGAATAGTCCAGGCCGAACTGCCAGGCGAGGTTGGACACTGGACCTGTGCTACAAACAGACTGGAACAATACCCTGGACTTTCCTCTACCATTGCACTTTTCCGTCAATTATTTGAACCACAAATAACACCCTTGAACACAAACTTGACTGAGAGTGTTTTATGTGATGAAAATGTGCATTTATGGAAACAGTCACATCTTGTGCAAATGATCTGAACACGCTGATAGCATACAATCAGTGACCTGTAGATGTCTGTAGTCATCACATCAGTACACTGTTGTTATATCACCAACATCTGCAAAATGAGAAGCCATAGGTGACAGTAAGTTGAGATGCGAAGAAGTGAATGCCATCCTGCTACAGCCACACAGATAAAATCAATAGTCAGAGGAATGGTCAGTTACACTCTCTCACCTGTGTGTCATTGGAAGTATAACTGATATTCTGTTGTCCACATCCTCATCCTCTGCCTCCTCATCCTCACTGTCCTCAGGGTCCACTGTTGCCACAGGGGCATTTCCAGTCTCCTCCTCCTGCAGATAAGGCACATGTCGCCTGAGGGCCAGGTTGTGCAACATGCAGCATGCCACTACTATCTGGCGGAGCTTCTCGGGTGAGTAGCACAGGGATCCACCTATCAGATGGAGGCATCTGAACCTGGCCTTCAGGAGGCTGAAGGTCCTTTCAATAATTCTCCTGGTTCGCCCATGTGCATCATTATAACAGTTCTCAGCCCCTGTCCTGGCATTCCTCACAGGGGTCAGGAGCCAGGATAGGTTTGGGTAGCCAGAGTCACCTGTAAGTTTTGAGGGACGCACATTAGCCTTACATAATGGTATGGGATTATTGCCAGAAGGCTTACATTGACATACATTGAATGGGGAGTCAGACTCACCTATTAGCCACACCCTGTGCCTCTGTAGTTGTGCCATCACATTTGGGGTGCTGCTATTCCTCAAAACAAAGGCATCATGCACCGACCCAGGATACTTGGCAGTGACGTGGGAGATGTACTGGTCCGCCACGCACACCATTTGCACATTGAGTGAGTGGAAACTCTTCCGATTCCTGAACACCTGTTAATTCTGGCGGGGGGGGGGGACAAACGCAATGTGTACTGTCAATCGCCCCAATAATATTAGGTATATGTCCCATTTCATAGAATCTTGTCTTCACAGTGGCCAAATCTTCCACCTGGGGGAGAGCAATGTAGCTGCACATGTGTTTCACCAAGGCAGACAAAACCCTTGCCAGCACGATTGAGAACATTGGCTGCGACATTCCTGCTGCCAAGCCCACTGTCACTTGGAAAGAACCAGTTGCCAGGGAATGGAGCGCTGAAAGAACCTTCACAAAAGGGGTATCCCAGTGGGATCCCAATGGGATGACGGATAGCTGATATCAGATCAAGCTCCAATTTTGCACGCAGCTCTGTGATTGTGGCCCTGTCCAGTCTATAGGTGAGTATTATGTGCCTGTCCTCCAGTGTAGCCAAGTCCACAAGGGTTCTGTTCCCGGGGGCTCATCTCCTCTTCCTATTCATCCGCAGTGGTGCGTATCTAAGGGACACAAGAGTGAGTAGGCTGTCACAATTTGAACAATGGAACCACCACCTCACTGTACATAGAGCATTAATGTGATGGGACAGTGGGAATGGCAATGTATGTGCAATTTTCAACAATGACGAAGTTATCGATTATCTGACTGTTGTCCACCACCATTAAATGGTGACCGCCTGTCCTGTATGTAGGGACAGGTGGAAGTGAGGTAACTCCACCGACGTTGGGCGTTATGGCGGAAGGCGGTCTTGCACACCCATGCAATTCCTCATTGGCTAACATGGGGCTCTATGGAGTACAGAGGCCAATAGGGATCAGCAGCAGCAGTGACAGTGTACACCGCCGTGGATGTGACAGCCATTTTCTATCTAAATCCTCACTTGATTCCTGACTTTCCACAGGACAATACCTACACTGCGTGTGCTGCTGTGGCCTGTGTCTGGAACCTACCATGGCCCCTGCCTTCACTTCGGAGGAGTTGGAGCGCTTGGCAGATGGGGTCCTACCCAAGTATGGGTAGCTGTATGGGCCTCCAGACCAACAGATGAGTACACCTTGGGCACGATGCATGTGGCAAGGTTGGGGGTGGTATGTCTGGTGGCATTGTAGATGGTGGGCACCGGGCTATGTGTGTGCCAATGGAGATGGGTACAGGATTTGTAGGCCACATGTGTGACAGGCTGAATTGTATGTGTAATGGTGTACTCATGTCTGTATTACCTCTGCAGGTCAGCTCCCATCAGAAGAAGGGATTGTGGCATACCATTGCCAAGGACGTGAGGACACTGGGGGTCTACAGCAGGCGGAGCACCCACTGTAGGAAAAGGTGGGTGGACCTGAGATGCTGGGCACAGAAGACTGCGGAGGCCCAGCTGGGGATGGCCTCCCAATGAGGAAGGGGTGCCCGTCAGAACCTGACCTCCCTGATGGCCCGCATACTGGTGGTGGCCTACCCAGAGCCTGATGAGCACTTGAGGGCATCACAGAAACCATAAGGGGGTGAGTACAGTGGGCGTTACAACAATAATTGGTAGGTGCCATGGGATCCGGGTGGCGGCTGTGAGTTAGTGGGTGCTCCTTGATGCCAGGTCAGACATTGCAGCATGATCCAGCTCAAGGGTAATGGGTGCATAGCAAAATCAGGTAACCTAGCTAGGTTACATTCCATGTCAGACAGGGCTTAGTGGGTCCCAGGAGGGGTTCAGTTGGCAGTCGTTGGCCCTCATCTTGCTGTGGCACCTAGCCAATTGAATGCCAGTGTAATGCATAGTGCTCAATCCTGATCCCTGTGTGTGATATTAATGTGTATGCTAACTGTGGTATTGGTGCTGTAATTGACCCAGTGCTCCCTTTCTCTCTCTCCCCCCCATCCTCTCCATGTGTGCATTAGCATCATCTGGCGGAGGAGCAGAGCCACCGGCGACAGAGGGAGCTGAATCCCACAGCACCCAGGAGGCAGAGCTCACCGACGCTGAGGGAGCCAGTAGGACGGAGGGCGAGGGGAGCACCACATTGGAGGCAGGAGGTGACAACACTGACTCTGATTCCTCCTCTGATGGAAGTTCCCTGGTGGTGGCGGATACCTCTGGGACCGCCCCAGCTCCAGGTACAGCCGCCACCCCGTACCAGCACCGTCCTCCCAGGAGTTCTTCACTGAGTTGCCTGTGCCCACTCACCCAGGAGGGTGGGAATCTCCTTCGCCCCAGGCACCTCAGGCCCTGCCCCAGTGAGCCCTGCTGCCCTCAGTGAGGAGGCTATTGACCTCCTGAGATCCATCTCTGTAGGGCAGTCAACCATTGTAAATGCCATCCTAGCTGGCTCCCAGATGCAGCAATGCAATGCATTCCTGGAGGGCATCCACAGTGGATTGGTGGCCCAACAAAGATTGTTTCAGGCTCTGGCCTCCTCTCTGAAGGCATCCATTGTCCCTGTTCCTACCGTCCCCCCTCCAACTACAACTTCCCAGTCCCAGTCTCCTCAACCCCAAACCATCCCATGCACACATACAGACGAGCAGGCACACAAAATATCACACAAGAGTGGCACAGACAAACACAGGCAGCACACTTGAGACCACAAGCACTCACAAAAACACCAGACAGTTGCACACACTACCACATCCACTGCCTCCACTGTCTCCCCCCTCCTTTTCCCTCACAGTCACATCTGCACTCACACCTGCATGCACTGCTTCAACAGCCACCACCACCATCCCCACACCAAGCAGCACACACACCTCACTAGCTGACACCTCAACAGCATTCATCCACGCGTCCCCTGCATCCTCTCCCACCCTGTCTGTCCCCCCCTTCTTAGGGACACAAACACAGGCACTCCGACACCCAACAGCCATCCACCTCACATCAGCACACTGCCCATGCACCTGCACCCAAGTCCAGCAGACGTACTCCTCCAACAATCACTCCCTCAAACTCCACTCCCATCTCTCCTCCCTCATCCCGCCCCACCGTCCCTAAGAAGCTTTTCCTTGCCCAACTTGACCTCTTCCCTCCCCCTCCGCTCCCCTGTCCTGCCCGTCAGAGCAGGGTCACAACGACCCAGCCCAGCACGTCAGCCAAACAGTCCACTGGGACAGTGGAGACACCTCTAAGTCGTGGAGGCAAGAAAGTGAAGGATCCCACTCCACGAGCCAAGAAGGGGAAGGATCCCAGTCCACCAGCCAAGAAGAGGAAGGATCCCACTCCACCAGCCAAGAAGGGGAAGGATCCCACTCCACCTGCCAGGAAAGGGAAGGATCTCACTCAACCAGCCAAAATGGGGAAGGATCCCACTCCACCAGCCAAGAAGGGGAAGGATCTCACTCCACCATCCAGGAAAGGGAAGGATCTCACTCCACCAGCCAGGAAAGAGAAGGTTCCCACTCCACCAGCCAGGAAAGGAAAGGAAAGGTTCAATCACCAATGAATGGAAAGCTTCCCACTCAACCACCAATAAAAGGAGAGGTTCCCACTCAACCACCAATGAATGGAAAGGTTCCCACTCAACCACCAATGAAAGGAGAGGTTCCCACTCAAGCACCAATGAAAGGCAAGAAGCCCTCACCTCCAGCTGAGACACAGCAGCCCTCACCTCCAGCTCAGACACAGCAGCCCTCACCTCCACAGAGGCTGCCCAGGAGACACTTCTCCCAGAAGAGACAAAGCAGCCCTGACCTCCAGCAGAGGCTGCCCAGGAGACACCTCCACCAGCAGAGGCAAAGCAGCACTTACCTCCAGCTGAAACACAGCAGCCCTCAACACCAGCAGAGGTCATGTGACCTTGCACTCCCCAGCAAAGAGAAATGGGCATGGAGCCCCCTCCAGAACCAGTTGACACGTTCCCCACTTCAGCTGAGGTGCCTCCCACCCTGCTTCCCCCCTCAGGTGCCTGCCCACTTCCAAGATGTTGCCCATGCGCAGTTTAGTGTGGACATTGTCAGGATTAAGTTGGGGCTTGGACTGTGCCATGTGACCATGTGGGCCTTTTGTATTTTGGACTGGCCATTGGCCCTTTCTGGACAATTGTTCATGTATATTTATTATAACATTGGGACATATAGTGGCAGTTGGCATACAATTACAATATCAATTCTGCATTACTGTTGTCCTTGCATTTTTATGACGTGTGTCCTGTGACATTGTTTTTCGTCTGCAGCTGGTTGTTTGTGTGGTGTGTGTGAATGGTGTGTGTTATGCGTGTGTGTCACTCTCCTTTTCCTCCCTCCCTCCATTGTGTGCAAGGCATCCTCTTTGTTGCAGTTTTTTCAGGTGGAGCATGGCATAGAAGAGCATCAGGAAGACTTGAAGTCCGGTTCCATGGCGGTGTTGATGTTCTCTGTGTCTCTATTGGTGAGTCTTTGATCTTCTGTGTTCTGTTTCCGCCAGGCTTTTGATGGCGCTGGTACCGCCCCGGAAATCGTAGCAATTTGCTATGTCATAATATGGTGGGCGGTACCTTGTCTTCCGCCTGGCTGTTGATGGCTACAGCCGTGGTGAGTGGTGTTAACCTCCTGACTGATGGTGGGGTACATTGGCTGTCTATGGGAGTTATCACCGCCATGGTCTTAATTTGGTGGTAATTACTGACAGCCTGTTGGCAGTATTAACGCCAATTTAACACTCAACGTCAATGTCCAAATGACCACCTATGTGTCCTTATATGTGCCTAGTTATGTACCTACTCCATCCCTGTCTGGGGGTTGGCATAAGGGGTCACTACCCACTGCTGTATCCCATTGCCTTGATCAGCTGAAATTGAAAAAAAGAGACAGTGTCAATGTTTAGGATAACTGCATTGGGTACATTCCTGCCCATTTGTGTTATGCGTAGTGGTATTGCCATGCACGTCTCCAAGATGTGATCACATAATGTGTCACTCATATCGGCATACTGGCGTTTACAGGAGACTCCTCAATTAATCTATGTGATGTCAAATGCAGTGCAGGGGCAGATACATTATACAAATCTACATTCTGACTCTCCTGTTAATGCAGCATAATTTGGTGGTGGCTATTTGCCACCGCTCTAGTCCACTCAAAGTTTTTTTATTGCTTTACACTAAGTTTATTGCATTTTCAGTTAAGTACAACAATGCAATCCAATATTGATGCATTGTACCTCCAGCAGTATGCTTACATTAGCATATTATTAAAGTAAATGCAAATACATTATATGCAACACAAGGTGGCGCATCAAAGCCTCATCTAAATAGTGTGTGCACTAAACCCAATCCTCCCAAACCACCCCCATCAAACAGAATGTGTCACCCAGCAGGTAGTGTTATTGTTAGTGGTAGAGGGTGTAGCGTGTGCTTGTTGAATGCCGGGTGCATATTGGGAGGTGGGGGACTTCAGGGTGATCTCCAGTATTCCCATGCGCTCAGGGTGTGCACTTCATCAGAGGCACTTCCTAGCTCCCTAAATCTTTCCAGAATAGCATCCCATTTGAGCGAGGTGGGCTGTTTGCATATTCCTCTGTATTCTTCTCTATGGATAGCCTTGCTTCCGACCTGTCCCCAGTGTCCTACTTCCGCTTGCCAATATTAGACCTTAGGGCAAAAAGAAAAAAGGGAGCACACTGCCTCACACTCCAGCAAAAAGTTAGCCCCAATGCATCATGGTAAATGCAGTCACTTTGTTTTGTATTGAAAAAGTAATCAAAAGTCTTTCACCTAAGTAGGTGCAGCAAGTGCTGTGTATCTCTGGACACGTGTTTCTAGGTTTAGCCCGCATCAGCAGAGAGCAGCCAAAGTCTGTGGGGATGCTTGAAATGCCGCCAAAAGTCTTCTCAGGTTTATGTAGCACTCACTGGCGCACAGGTGCCTCACCAGAGCTCGTCAGCTCGTTAGCTCAAGGGAGCAGTCATTGGACAAAAAGAAAAAAGGGAGCACACTGCCTCACACTCCAGCAAAAAATTAGCCCCAATGCACCATGGTAAATGCAGTCACTTTGTTTTGTATTGAAAAAGTAATCAAAAGTCTTTCACCTAAGTAGGTGCAGCAAGTGCTGTGTATCTCTGGACACGTGTTTCTAGGTTTAGCACGTCATCAGCAGAGAGCAGCCAAAGTCTGTGGGGATGCTTGAAATGCCGCCAAAAGTCTTCTCAGGTTTATGTACCACTCACTGGCGCACAGGTGCCTCACCAGAGCTCATCAGCTCGTTAGCTCAAGGGAGCAGTCATTGGACAAAAAGAAAAAAGGGAGCACACTGCCTCACACTCCAGCAAAAAGTTAGCCCCAATGCATCATGGTAAATGCAGTCACTTTGTTTTGTATTGAAAAAGTAATCAAAAGTCTTTCACCTAAGTAGGTGCAGCAAGTGCTGTGTATCTCTGGACACGTGTTTCTAGGTTTAGCCCGTCATCAGCAGAGAGCAGCCAAAGTCTGTGGGGATGCTTGAAATGCCGCCAAAAGTCTTCTCAGGTTTATGTACCACTCACTGGCGCACAGGTGCCTCACCAGAGCTCGTCAGCTCGTTAGCTCAAGGGAGCAGTCATTGGACAAAAAGAAAAAAGGGAGCACACTGCCTCACACTCCAGCAAAAAGTTAGCCCCAATGCATCATGGTAAATGCAGTCACTTTGTTTTGTATTGAAAAAGTAATCAAAAGTCTTTCACCTAAGTAGGTGCAGCAAGTGCTGTGTATCTCTGGACACGTGTTTCTAGGTTTAGCCCGTCATCAGCAGAGAGCAGCCAAAGTCTGTGGGGATGCTTGAAATGCCGCCAAAAGTCTTCTCAGGATTATGTACCACTCACTGGCGCACAGGTGCCTCACCAGAGCTCGTCAGCTCGTTAGCTCAAGGGAGCAGTCATTGGACAAAAAGAAAAAAGGGAGCACACTGCCTCACACTCCAGCAAAAAGTTAGCCCCAATGCATCATGGTAAATGCAGTCACTTTGTTTTGTATTGAAAAAGTAATCAAAAGTCTTTCACCTAAGTAGGTGCAGCAAGTGCTGTGTATCTCTGGACACGTGTTTCTAGGTTTAGCCCGCATCAGCAGAGAGCAGCCAAAGTCTGTGGGGATGCTTGAAATGCCGCCAAAAGTCTTCTCAGGTTTATGTACCACTCACTGGCGCACAGGTGCCTCACCAGAGCTCGTCAGCTCGTTAGCTCAAGGGAGCAGTCATTGGACAAAAAGAAAAAAGGGAGCACACTGCCTCACACTCCAGCAAAAAGTTAGCCCCAATGCATCATGGTAAATGCAGTCACTTTGTTTTGTATTGAAAAAGTAATCAAAAGTCTTTCACCTAAGTAGGTGCAGCAAGTGCTGTGTATCTGTGGACACGTGTTTCTAGGTTTAGCCCGTCATCAGCAGGTACATAAACCTGAGAAAACATTTGGCGACATTTCAAGCAAGCCCCTATACCATGCTGCTCCCTGCTGATGATGGGCTAAACCCAGAAACATGTGTACAGGGATAAACAGCACTTGCTGCGCCTACAGAGGTGAAAGACTTTATTACTTTCGGAATGGACTACGAATTCGACTGCATTTACCATGATGCATTGGGGTTGGACTTTGTTGCTGGAGTGTAGGCAGTGTGCTCCCTTTCTTTGTAATTTTGTCTTTGGATGGCTCCCTTGAGCCACGGCTGACGAGCCTTGGGAGGCACCTCTGCGCCATGAGAGGTACATAAACCTGAGAAAACATTTGGCGGCATTTCAAGCAAGCCCCTATACCATGCTGTTCCCTGCTGATGATGGGCTAAACCCAGAAACACGTGTACAGGGATAAACAGCACTTGCTGCGCCTACAGAGGTGAAAGACTTTATTACTTTCGGAATGGACTACGAATTCGACTGCATTTACCATGATGCATTGGGGTTGGACTTTGTTGCTGGAGTGTAGGCAGTGTGCTCCCTTTCTTTGTAATTTTGTCTTTGGACGGCTCCCTTGAGCCACGGCTGACGAGCCTTGGGAGGCACCTGTGCGCCATGAGAGGTACATAAACCTGAGAAAACATTTGGCGGCATTTCAAGCAAGCCCCTATACCATGCTGCTCCCTGCTGATGATGGGCTAAACCCAGAAACACGTGTACAGGGATAAACAGCACTTGCTGCGCCTACAGAGGTGAAAGACTTTATTACTTTCGGAATGGACTACGAATTCCACTGCATTTACCATGATGCATTGGGGTTGGACTTTGTTGCTGGAGTGTAGGCAGTGTGCTCCCTTTCTTTGTAATTTTGTCTTTGGACTTCTCCCTTGAGCCACGGCTGACGAGCCTTGGGAGGCACCTGTGCGCCATGAGAGGTACATAAACCTGAGAAAACATTTGGCGGCATTTCAAGCAAGCCCCTATACCATGCTGCTCCCTGCTGATGATGGGCTAAACCCAGAAACACGTGTACAGGGATAAACAGCACTTGCTGCGCCTACAGAGGTGAAAGACTTTATTACTTTCGGAATGGACTACGAATTCGACTGCATTTACCATGATGCATTGGGGTTGGACTTTGTTGCTGGAGTGTAGGCAGTGTGCTCCCTTTCTTTGTAATTTTGTCTTTGGACGGCTCCCTTGAGCCACGGCTGACGAGCCTTGGGAGGCACCTCTGCGCCATGAGAGGTACATAAACCTGAGAAAACATTTGGCGGCATTTCAAGCAAGCCCCTATACCATGCTGCTCCCTGCTGATGATGGGCTAAACCCAGAAACACGTGTACAGGGATAAACAGCACTTGCTGCGCCTACAGAGGTGAAAGACTTTATTACTTTCGGAATGGACTACGAATTCGACTGCATTTACCATGATGCATTGGGGTTGGACTTTGTTGCTGGAGTGTAGGCAGTGTGCTCCCTTTCTTTGTAATTTTGTCTTTGGACGGCTCCCTTGAGCCACGGCTGACGAGCCTTGGGAGGCACCTGTGCGCCATGAGAGGTACATAAACCTGAGAAAACATTTGGCGGCATTTCAAGCAAGCCCCTATACCATGCTGCTCCCTGCTGATGATGGGCTAAACCCAGAAACACGTGTACAGGGATAAACAGCACTTGCTGCGCCTACAGAGGTGAAAGACTTTATTACTTTTGGAATGGACTACGAATTCAACTGCATTTACCATGATGCATTGGGGTTGGACTTTGTTGCTGGAGTGTAGGCAGTGTGCTCCCTTTCTTTGTAATTTTGTCTTTGGACGGCTCCCTTGAGCCACGGCTGACGAGCCTTGGGAGGCACCTGTGCGCCATGAGAGGTACATAAACCTGAGAAAACATTTGGCGGCATTTCAAGCAAGCCCCTATACCATGCTGCTCCCTGCTGATGATGGGCTAAACCCAGAAACACGTGTACAGGGATAAACAGCACTTGCTGCGCCTACAGAGGTGAAAGACTTTATTACTTTCGGAATGGACTACGAATTCGACTGCATTTACCATGATGCATTGGGGTTGGACTTTGTTGCTGGAGTGTAGGCAGTGTGCTCCCTTTCTTTGTAATTTTGTCTTTGGACGGCTCCCTTGAGCCACGGCTGACGAGCCTTGGGAGGCACCTCTGCGCCATGAGAGGTACATAAACCTGAGAAAACATTTGGCGGCATTTCAAGCAAGCCCCTATACCATGCTGCTCCCTGCTGATTATGGGCTAAACCCAGAAACACGTGTACAGGGATAAACAGCACTTGCTGCGCCTACAGAGGTGAAAGACTTTATTACTTTTGGAATGGACTACGAATTCGACTGCATTTACCATGATGCATTGGGGTTGGACTTTGTTGCTGGAGTGTAGGCAGTGTGCTCCCTTTCTTTGTAATTTTGTCTTTGGACAGCTCCCTTGAGCCACGGCTGACGAGCCTTGGGAGGCACCTGTGCGCCATGAGAGGTATATAAACCTGAGAAAACATTTGGCGGCATTTCAAGCAAGCCCCTATACCATGCTGCTCCCTGCTGATGATGGGCTAAACCCAGAAACACGTGTACAGGGATAAACAGCACTTGCTGCGCCTACAGAGGTGAAAGACTTTATTACTTTCGGAATGGACTACGAATTCGACTGCATTTACCATGATGCATTGGGGTTGGACTTTGTTGCTGGAGTGTAGGCAGTGTGCTCCCTTTCTTTGTAATTTTGTCTTTGGACGGCTCCCTTGAGCCACGGCTGACGAGCCTTGGGAGGCACCTGTGCGCCATGAGAGGTACATAAACCTGAGAAAACATTTGGCGGCATTTCAAGCAAGCCCCTATACCATGCTGCTCCCTGCTGATGATGGGCTAAACCCAGAAACACGTGCACAGGGATAAACAGCACTTGCTGCGCCTACAGAGGTGAAAGACTTTATTACTTTCGGAATCGACTACGAATTCGACTGCATTTACCATGATGCATTGGGGTTGGACTTTGTTGCTGGAGTGTAGGCAGTGTGCTCCCTTTCTTTGTAATTTTGTCTTTGGACGGCTCCCTTGAGCCACGGCTGACAAGCCTTGGGAGGCACCTGTGCGCCATGAGAGGTACATAAACCTGAGAAAACATTTGGCGGCATTTCAAGCAAGCCCCTATACCATGCTGCTCCCTGCTGATGATGGGCTAAACCCAGAAACACGTGTACAGGGATAAACAGCACTTGCTGCGCCTACAGAGGTGAAAGACTTTATTACTTTCGGAATGGACTACGAATTCGACTGCATTTACCATGATGCATTGGGGTTGGACTTTGTTGCTGGAGTGTAGGCAGTGTGCTCCCTTTCTTTGTAATTTTGTCTTTGGACTGCTCCCTTGAGCCACGGCTGACGAGCCTTGGGAGGTACCTGTGCGCCATGAGAGGTACATAAACCTGAGAAAACATTTGGCGGCATTTCAAGCAAGCCCCTATACCATGCTGCTCCCTGCTGATGATGGGCTAAACCCAGAAACACGTGTACAGGGATAAACAGCACTTGCTGCGCCTACAGAGGTGAAAGACTTTATTACTTTCGGAATGGACTACGAATTCGACTGCATTTACCATGATGCATTGGGGTTGGACTTTGTTGCTGGAGTGTAGGCAGTGTGCTCCCTTTCTTTGTAATTTTGTCTTTGGACGGCTCCCTTGAGCCACGGCTGACGAGCCTTGGGAGGCACCTGTGCGCCATGAGAGGTACATAAACCTGAGAAAACATTTGGCGGCATTTCAAGCAAGCCCCTATACCATGCTGCTCCCTGCTGATGATGGGCTAAACCCAGAAACACGTGTACAGGGATAAACAGCACTTGCTGCGCCTACAGAGGTGAAAGACTTTATTACTTTCGGAATGGACTACGAATTCGACTGCATTTACCATGATGCATTGGGGTTGGACTTTGTTGCTGGAGTGTAGGCAGTGTGCTCCCTTTCTTTGTAAATTAGACCTTAGGGACTTACGGGAATTCCAGTGTTGTGTCATGACTCGTTTTGCCAACATTAAGGCTAGATTAGCAAATCTTACTGTGGTCAGGGAACCCCTGGGTCTAGGATGCAGATCCAGCAGACATTGCACAGGCATATTCCACTGGTCAAGTCCAGGGGTGATTGTCATAATTGTGGTTATGCCCATCCAGTAAGAGTAAATTACAGGGCAGGACCATAGCATATGAAGGAGATTTGCATCTAAGGCCTTACATCAGGGACATATTCAGGAGGCAGTGGGAAAGGTGACACTAAGCCTGTGGGGGGTTAAATACACCCAATGTAACATTGTGCATTGAATGAGCTTAGACCTCAAGTTGCAAGAGACTTTTCTGGGGTATTTTAGTATGTGGGCCCAGTCCTTGTCCAAGGATTCTTAGATCAAGTCCATTTCCCATTTCAGATTGAGGGGGACAAAGGAGAATCTAAGGTGCACCCTGGCTCCACAGCAAAGGAAACGTACAAGGTGTCTACCATGTCCCATGGTGTGTAATGCTTGACATAATATGTAAGTGGATGGCTTGGTCCCACAGGGGACCAATGCTGACAGACATAATCAAGTAAACAAGTGTGAGTAAAAAAAAAAAGGTCTCAGGAAAGTCATGGGCATGAATTAAATGAGTGTGGTGACATAAGCGTTCCATCATGGAACAGTGAGCTGATCGTCAGTTTCCAATTCTGTTCCCAGGTGCTCAACCGCTGTGCTGTCAGGGTGCCTGAAGGAGTGAGAAGACCAAGAAGTAGGATGTTTAGTGCATACATCAGAAAAGGAGCAGTATATCTCAATGCTAGTCTCCAGCAGGCAAATGCCACTTGCAAAAGAGTCAATGTGGCCAGTGGCGGTGTCACACCAGGGAAAATTAGTTTGTGGAATTGGCCGCGGTTCACTTGTGCTATAGTAAATCCTATCTTTATCGGATTGATTCATGCCAACCAATAGGCTAGCCACTGCCGTTGTCCCGCTAGACAATAAGCTTTGAGGTCCGGAATAGAGAAAGGTACCTATACAGTTGTGTCTCCAAACTGCAGGGTAGGGCCCACTGTTACTGAAGTGAAAGAGAACACGCATGATTTGTCCACATTTATCAGAAGACCGGAAAGTCATCCATAGGTGGTTAGTGCCCTCACAATGTCTCCCAAATCTCTTTGAAGGACTTTTGAATATAGTATCATGTCATCAGCATTTTATGAGATTGAATGTAGCTCACAATACATGGGAATCCCCCACTTTTGAGAGTCTTGTCACATGTACTGCGCTAGGGTCTCTATTGCTAGTACGAATAAGAGCAGCGATAAGGGACAGCCTTGCTTTGTTCCATGCTGATATGCCCTAAAAAATGTGGCAGCCTGTCCAAGCCACCAAGTGGGTGATGAGTATGACAGGTTAACCCATTTAATGAAGGTTGGTGGAATTAAAAAACGGACTAATGCTGCCAACATGAATTCCCACCCAAGAGTATCAAAGGCCTGACAGACATCCAGAGATATACATGGCCCTATAGGCAAATGGATAATGATCCCAAACTGCCTCCGTTACACTAAAAAGCCAATGGATATCAAAGGATGTGCCCGTCATGGGACAAAACAGTCCTCATCAGGATGGATCAGTTGCAGCAGCAGAGGTAGTAGTCAACAGGAAAGTGTTTTACTCAGTATGTTGTACTCTGTGTTTAGAATTGACAACTGCCTATGAGGAGAAAGTTCAGTGGGCACCTTTCCAGGATTTAATAGAGAGTTCACTAATGTTTCCCTAGTGGTGGACAGGAGTCCACTTTCTTTCACTGAAGATTTATATAACCTCTCCAATTGAGGGAATAAATGGGTTAGTCCATTCAATGTTATGTATTCACACTAGATGTGGGATGGGCAGAATGTGGATGAGATTATTTTCTTGAAGGTCCTCACTAGGTAGGTGGTAACATGCCAGACATGGCTTACACAGACACATGCATGGGTCCATGGTCATCCACAGATGGTGGTGGTAGCCTACACAGGCATTTGAGTATCAAATATTATCCATGGCAGTTGATGAGATGTTATCCACACAGTATGAACTCACACATACCAACTGAGTGACATGGTGTCACAACTGCCACTGCCAGATCCATGAGTGCTTGTCATGATGAGGAAACATTGTGTACATGTGTGACAGCACTGTACCCAATATGTGCACACAACACATGGGTCTGGGAAGAGAAATTAGTACACAATATTTGGGGCATCCTGCACTTTAAAATTCTTTCTGAATACAATTACACAAAAGTTGGCGGGCAGGTACACATCTACACTTGCATCAGGAGTTGTAGGGGTTCTTCATTGCATGCAGGATTGTATTAGTGTGTGAGGCATGGTGAGTGATGGATGTGTGCCGCATTACGGTGCACACATAGGACATGTGAGTGATTGATAATTACTATTCATTTGGACAGTTACATGTCACCTACCCATGAGCCATGGTTTGCCACCTTGCACCTATTTTCTGGTGTGGGATCCATGACAAGCCTAATGGACCATGGGAGTCGCAAGGAGATACTCCCACAATGAACATGGTACGCCTCCATTGCACACAGTGATGGTAGCCATAATTCCTGCCTGTCATGCATTGCTCTGTGCCTTCCCATCATGTAACGTCTGCTAAAGTAGCTTTATATGTATTCACATGTATGGCTGGGGGATTTACATTGCACATGTAACCATATGCATGGTTACATGTCACCTACCCATGAGCCATGGTTTGCCACCTTGCACCTATTTTCTGGTGTGGGATCCATGACAAGCCTAATGGACCATGGGAGTCGCAAGGAGATACTCCCACAATGAACATGGTACGCCTCCATTGCACACAGTGATGGTAGCCATAATTCCTGCCTGTCATGCATTGCTCTGTGCCTTCCCATCATGTAACGTCTGCTAAAGTAGCTTTATATGTATTCACATGTATGGCTGGGGGATTTACATTGCACATGTAACCATATGCATGGTGCATGTATGTGGAACAGCTCCCATACCATAGACTCTGTCTGTGTTGACAGACTCTGAGATGTGTATTGTGTCACCCATTTCAAACAGTTAGGGGGTCTGTTAGGTACTGGAGTTTTGCTTACCTACAAGTAGGTCATTTCCAAATTGTCCATCCGGGAATCGCTCATTCGTGACTGAGTGCAAGAATATGTATGCATCATGCACTTTGCCAGGGTATTTTGCCAATGCATTTGTAAATGACCCATGATGATCAACAATGGCTTGGCATTGATGGAGTAGGTGTGTTTCCTGTTGTGGTAGAGATGGAAAGTTGCAGCAGGAGGAGCCAGTTGCACATGTGTGCAGTCCATGGCACTCAGCACATGTGTGAACCCAGCGATGACTTAAAGTCAGTGTTTGATCTCCTGCTGAAGTTTCTGGGTGTTGGGGAAGATGATGTAGTGGGGTGTCAGATGGATGATGGCATTCAGGACAGGGGGTAGGAATGAGGAGAAAGATGGCTGAGAGATTCCACCCACTTGGGCTGCTGTTGTCTGGAAGGACCCCCAGGGCAGCATGTGAAGTACAGCTAGGAGTTTTGTATGTGGAAGGATGTTGGTAACCCTGTCCACTGTAGCCTTGAGTCTTGGCACAATCAGCCATACTACGAACTCCCTCCTCAGACGGCAATGGATAATTACCTCTTCCTCCCTGAGTCCAGTTAGCAACAGATGCTGTCGATAGATACGCTCCCTTCTCTTGCACTGCCTCCGTGGTGCAAGTGGTGACAATAGTGGTGGTGATGGTGGTGTGTTTCTTGGGGCTCCAAGCTGCAGATCCATGGTGTGCTAGAGCTTGCCTGAATGATTTGGGTACATTCTCCTTCCCTGCCTGTGCCAATGCATAATTTTTACACCTGGTCCAACAAGGTGTTAATGTTTTGATGCAATGGAGACCCTGCATGACTTTTGCCAGGAGTGTTTCTTTTTCTGAAATCCTTACAAGAACTACTGCGTCAGTTCTGCATGTTTTTTTAAGAGGGAACGTCTACCTTGCATATCATTGTCGCTGACTGACGCAGCTGGATCTTGCACTAGGAAAAAGTTAAGCACAGGAGGAAAGTGACGTTAGAGGCCTCTAATGGCACTTTGCAAATATGGGGCTGAGAATATGTGGCCGCTGCATCAGAGAAGTGTTGCAGTGGCAGCAGAAGCTCCTTGTAAATGAGCCCCTCTGTGTTTTCCTACAACACACCAAGCAGGTTATAAGAGTCTTTGGAATGAATCAGTGTTATGAAACTCTATAACCATAGTCTAAAGCATAAATTAGTAACCCACACCCCACACTATCACTATTTGTTAAACAAAGGAAGGCAACGGCAAGGACAGAGTAAAATGAAATAAGATACTGATATTAAACTAACCACAATATCAGCACAGGTAAAATTCCAGTGGCATCAGATCATGTTAAATAATAAACCAGCTTGTCTAATAAATGTATCATATACATTATAATTTTTTCGAAAAGTAATAAAATGTCCCTGTTAGAAATTGGGTCTCTAGTTGGCAGTCAGTTTGCATTCTGTCCAAGCATGGACCCTCACTCTGCTTAGGGTAAGGGAGATACATGTCTAGAATAACCCCTGCTCACCCCCTTTGTAGCTTGGCACAAGCAGTCAGGCTTATCTCAGAGGCAAAGTGTAAAGTATTTGTACAATCACACACAGTAACACAATGAAAACACCACAAAAGGACTCCACACCAGTTTAGAAAAATAGTCAATATTTATTTAAATCAAACAAGACTAAAACAACAAAAATACAATATACACAAGCAAAGATATGAATCTTTAAATTAAAAAGAGTCTTAATCCATAGAAATCAATGGATGTGTTGTTTTTACACACAGTACCTGGTATGCCTAAAAAAAAAAGCGGCAACAGCGAGCGTGCATCGAAAAAGTACACGATGCGTCGATTCCTGACTCGCAAGTAAGGCCGTGCATCGATTTTTCTCCAGTCGGGTAGGCGATGCGTCAATTTTCTCTCCCCCAGAAGAGCGATGAGTCGATTTCCGGACGGGTAGCATCGGGTCCGTGCAAGGCCACTGTGGTTTTGACGGCCAGTGATGATGCGAGTGGAATTCTGATGCAAGTGGGTGTTGTGTTGATTTTCCAGCCATGATGCAGGTGGTGCGTCTTTTTTTCAGCCGCGATACAGCTACTGCATCGATTCTTCTCCCACTCAGCTCCGGTGAGTGGATTTCAGCCTTGGTTCCATCAGCTTCTCCTTTCAAGTGCCCAGGGACTGGACAGGGCACCACTTGACAGGGTAGGAGTCTTAGAAAGAGAGTCCAGGTGCTGGCAGGGGAAGTCTTTGATGGCCATGAGACTCCAGAACAGGGGGCAAGCTCAGTCCAAGACTAAAACAACAAAAATACAATATACACAAGCAAAGATATGAATCTTTAAATTAAAAAGAGTCTTAATCCATAGAAATCAATGGATGTGTTGTTTTTACACACAGTACCTGGTATGCCTAAAAAAAAAAGCGGCAACAGCGAGCGTGCATCGAAAAAGTACGCGATGCGTCGATTCCTGACTCGCAAGTAAGGCCGTGCATCGATTTTTCTCCAGTCGGGTAGGCGATGCGTCAATTTTCTCTCCCCCAGAAGAGCGATGAGTCGATTTCCGGACGGGTAGCATCGGGTCCGTGCAAGGCCACTGTGGTTTTGACGGCCAGTGATGATGCGAGTGGAATTCTGATGCAAGTGGGTGTTGTGTTGATTTTCCAGCCATGATGCAGGTGGTGCGTCTTTTTTTCAGCCGCGATACAGCTACTGCATCGATTCTTCTCCCACTCAGCTCCGGTGAGTGGATTTCAGCCTTGGTTCCATCAGCTTCTCCTTTCAAGTGCCCAGGGACTGGACAGGGCACCACTTGACAGGGTAGGAGTCTTAGAAAGAGAGTCCAGGTGCTGGCAGGGGAAGTCTTTGATGGCCATGAGACTCCAGAACAGGGGGCAAGCTCAGTCCAAGCCCTTGGAGACACTTCACAAGCAGGAAAACACAGCAAAGTCCTTTCTTTGTTCTCTCTAAGGTAGAAGCAGAAACTTCAGGCCAACCCAGCAAAGCACACTCACAGGCAAAGGGGCAGTACTCCTCCTCCAGTTCTTGAGCTCTTCTCTTTGGCAGAGGTTCCTCGTGATCCAGAAGTAATCTAAAAATGTGGGGGTTTGGGCCCACTACTTATACCCATTTCTACCTTTGAAGTAGGCAAACTTCAAATGAAAGTCTCTGTGGGTCACAAGAGCCTTCCTTGCCCAGACCTGGCCCCACACACACCGGGGGTTGGACACTGCTTTGTGTGAGGACAGGCATAGCCTTTTAGGTGTAGGTGTCAGCTCTTCCCTCCTCACTCTAGCCCAAGAGACTCACCAGGATATGCAGGACACTCCTCAGCTCCTATTGTGTCACTGTCAAGAGGGAATTCAGAAACAGCCCAACTGTCAGTCCGACCTAGACGTGGATTCCACAGGCAGGCAGAGGCACAGAATGGTTAAGCAAGAAAATGCCCACTTTCTAAAAGTGGCATTTTCAAACCGACAATCTAAAAACCAATTTTTCCAAAAGATCTATTTTTAAATTGTGAGTTCAGAGACCCCGAACTCCATATCTCTATAGGCTCCCAATGCGAAACAGACTTAAAAAAAATTTGAAGGCAGTCCCCATGTTAACCTATGGGAGGGTTAGGCCTGGCAATAGTGAAAACTGAATTTGGCAGTATTTCACTATCAGGACATGTAACACACATCAGTACATGTCCTATCTTTAACATACACTGCACCCTGACTGTGGGGCTGCCCAGGGCCACCTTTGGGTGACGTATATGTACAACTAGGGAAGGTTTGGGCTTGGAATGTGGGTACACTTGGCAGGTTGAATTGGCAGTTTAAAACAGCACACCCAGACACTGCAGTGGCAGGTTTGAGCCATGTTTACAGGGTTACTCATGTGGGTGGCACAATTAGTGCTGCAGGCCCACTAGTAGAATTTTATTTAAAGTCCCTAGGCATCATTACTTGGGACTTACCAGTAAATCAAATATGCCAATCATGGAAAAGCCAATTACACATACAGTTTACATAGAGAGCACTTGCACTTTAGCACTGGTCAGCAGTGGTAAAGTGCCCAGAGTACCAAAACCAGCAAAAAACGACATCTAGCACGCAGTCAAAGGGGAACCACGTCAAGGATGCCAGGTCTAACAGTCCCACAGTGAAATAATGGCTCTGGCACAGGTAATTCCCCTGTTCCTGCCATACTGGCAGGGTCCGCAGCGGACACATTGAAATTCACTCGAGAAATCAAACACTTCGTGGTGGTCATATAGCATCAAACAATAAAATTGTGACCCAGGGACAAGCCCTTCCTATTTGGCTCATGCTTTATTAAGTAATAAGAGTAAAGTAATTTGAAAGAATAATTATGACATGCTGTTCCGATTCTGCATTGAGATGTGGAACAAAACGTTTGGGTGCATCCCATGCTTTGAATTAATGTAGCGTTTTCTCATTCTTTCTTCCAGAATACTGTTTCTGAATTGTTGCAACAGCATCAGAATGAAAGATGTCTGTATTTTCAAGTACTTGTACTCGGATATTCCTTGTCTGATAAAAATGCGAGTTTGCCGGCCATAATTTCTGCAGATAGACTGACGTTACTGGGCCATTAGATCAATTTGCAATAAGAAGCTATGGCAACTCATAAATCGTTCCCTTTATTGATGTTCAAAATTAGGTGCATACTGTCCAGGAAGGTTCTGCTGCTTTTCACTATCAAAAGAGAACACCGTAGGTACTATTATTAGGTCGTCAAATTGAAGTGCAAGATGTCATAGATATTTTCAGTCCATGGAATCCTTGCATTACTAAACTACCTAAAGCTCTAATCTAGTTCTTAAATCACGAGGAGTCTTTATTTTAGTTCCATTATAAGTCGCCCTATAAGAAAATCACAAATCTTCCAGACAATGAGTTTCATTCCACACTTCTGGAACATTTTCAGGGCAACAACAGATTTATACAAAAACATTTATTTACAATTTATTATAAAACATGTATATATATAAAATAAAATCATAATATTAATATTACAACAACACATGGGCATCAGAATATTGCATTTAGTACAATAAGAATGCCACCTCTCTACACTATGGGCCTCATTACGACGTTGGCAGTCATGAGACCGCAGGGCCACGGTGGAGGTCAGACTGCTGCCAAAGCAGTGGTCCGGCCTCCACATTATGACCGCGGCGGAGCTGCCACGGTCGTACTGCCGACACCTCCAGGTTGCCGCCAGCCGCCAGCCTGGCGGTGCCGGTGGTCTCAATCTGCCAGGGCAGCGTTGCTTGCAGCGCTGCCCTGGGGATTACAAGTCCCCTTCCCACCAGCCTTTGCATGACGGTAGCCCCGCCATGCAAAGGCTGACAGAAAGGGGGTGACGGGGCCCCATGGGGGCCCCTGCACTGCCCATGCACTTGGCATGGGCAGTGCAGGGGTCCCCATGGACATCCCTATTGCGCTTTTCACTGCCCGAATTACGGGCAATGAAAAGCGCAACGGGTGCTGTCACACCCGATGCACCACCACATTGCTGCCGGATCAATTATGGGCCGGCATAAATGTTAAGGCCCTGTTCCCCGCTGGGCTGGCGGACGGAAATGATGTTTCAGCCCGCCGGCTCAGCGGGGAACTCTTATTAGGGCCAGCGGGCTGGAGACAGGCGTGACGGTCTTCCGTGTGAATGAGTTTGGAGGCCGCCCGCCAAATTCATAATGAGGGCCTTTATGTGGGCCTTTATGTCTGAAAGATAGTGCAAACAAATGTATTTTATATATAAAATATGTGATTGTGTCAGCTCTTATAATAGAGGGGGACAGAAAGAGAGAGATGGACTGCAAAGTAAGGTCTAATATCAGTAGTGGAAGAACACATCATTCAGGCACAGCACTGTGAGACCCAAATGCTCCTAGGCGGGACAAACACAAGAAAAGGGAGTTGCCAGATTCATGTTGAGCTGACCTGCTGAAAACCCCATTGCTAGCTCATTGCTGCCTTATTTCAATACTCCATCCCATCTTTGAACTTTACTATTGCTTTGTAGAAAATAAGCAAATGTGCATATGTGTGAGATGCAGTTTTTCCTGGAAGACTTAGGGGGTCATTCCGACCCTGCCGGGGACCACGGAAGCACCGCCAACAGGCTGGCGGTGCTTCCCAGCCCATTCTGACCGCGGCGGTAAAGCCGCGGTCAGAAAAGGGGATCCGGCGGTTTCCCGCCGGATTTCCCCTGCATGGGCTGAATCTCCATGGCGGCGCTGCAAGCAGCACCGCCATGGATATTCCGACCCCCTTCCCGCCATCCTGTTTCTGGCGGTTTTTACCGCCAGGAACAGGATGGAGGGAACAGGTGTCGTGGGGCCCCCTAACAGGGCCCCATAAAGATTTTCACTGTCTGCTTAGCAGACAGTGAAAATCGCGATGGGTGCAACTGCACCCGTCGCACCCCTGCAACTCCGCCGGCTCCATTCGGAGCAGGCTTCCTTGTTGCAGGGCCTTTCCCGCTGGGCCGGCGGGCGCTCTTTTGGCGGTCGCCCGCCGGCCCAGCGGGAAAGCCAGAATGGCATCTGCGGTCTTCTGACCGCGGAGCGGCCATTTGGCGGTTCCCGCCAGGCGGGCGGCTCCCGCCGCCCGCCAGGGTCAGAATGACCCTCTAAATCTGCTTTGAAACAAGTTCAACTATGTTATCTGTAACCAGTTCTTTAGATAATCCCTTCTTGGCAAAAACGATACTTAAGAATTTTATGGCCTCACTGTAGTTACCTGACTAACAGTTATAACTTCAGGCCATTGTGAATAATAATTAATTGAAAAAGATCAGAAATTTCAAGAGCAATTTTTCCCATGTTCTAGTTGGCCTTGAAATCTCTCCATTCAGAATTAAAGTTGTTTTTATGATTTCTTGCTCCACGCATGTTACACATGGATGCACTTTATCCTCTGCATTTTTTTAGCCAATCAGGCCACCAAAACTCTGTGCGTAACCTACGCACAGAACCACACATCCCAGGGTGTCCTTCAAAGGCTAACTCTATTTTATTTGACTATGTGGTTACTACCATTAGCTCTATACAACATTCCATCATGAATGTTAAACTTATTAATCAAACCATGTTATCTGCTGGCTTATTCATCCAAATTCATTTTATTTGGCCAACCCTACTCAAGGTAAGTCATGACTAAGTTGAGAACTTCACTCTCTTCAACAGCTCTCAGCCATTCATTATTGATAATGTATTTCAAGGTCACCTCTGATACTCAAGCAACCATGATATTATCATTTTCTTCTGTACACTCAAGCCCCTGGCAACAGGCAAACATTACAGGCAATCTGAGTAGAATATAGGGATATCTTTACTCATCAAACTCAAAAGTGACAGTTGTTCCGCCCCGGGTGTGACGTCACATCTGTTACAGTGACTTCCGGTCCACCTGAGGGCCCACCCCAGAACTGACATAGGTGTAGGTGAGTCATGTGTGTTGTGACATCATGTGATCACATGTTAGTCACGTGCCAGGGTCCTTGCCATAGTGTCTAGGTCTATGTGTTCTGTAGAATGGCGGCAGTGCAGGTGTGTGCCATGTTTCTGCACCTAAGAGGACAAGTCTGGGCATGTTCAAGCTGTCACAGCCATGTGGCTGTATTGTGCCTCCTCAGAGGGAGGAGCAGTAGAATTAAACAGCCCTCACCCACCCTCCCCGAGCGTTGCATAACCTAGAGGGATTCTACTATGGTGATCTTTTAAAAAAAAATAATAATCTCAAGCACCACAGGTATATCAATGGTCAACGAGGGTGTATATGGCCATAGAGTATGACATTTGAAAAACACAAGTCATAGCTGTCTTAAGGAGGTAAACTGTGGGTAAGGGGCAGATCAGTGTGGCCTGACTGTCCACGAGGGGTCTTCATGCCGATACGTATTTTCCAGAGGAATTGTCACCCACCGCCCTTATTATCTTATCAGGACTGCTTGTTACTGCTTACATCAAACAATTAACTTTCAACCTCTGTTTTTGCAAGTCAGAGGGCCCCATACCTGATTAGCAGATGTCAAAGTAGAAAGAGACAGACCCCCAGGTGACACAGTGAACGGTTTAAGCCTTTCCTACGTTATGAAAATGTAACCATATATCATAATATATTTCTGAGTCCATCCCTCCACAAAGCCTGTGCATAATTAGCATGTCATAGCAAGTATAAAAGCCCCCCAAGGGGATCATACACATACAACCACATTCACAAGACTCTTTTTGTGAGCTGCATATTGAAGTTTGCGGAGAGCAGGGCTACCTAAGACCATCAAGGAGAAAAATATGAAGGGCAGAGTGCAACCTGGTGATGCAAACAAGCTTCTACTTCTAAGTAAATATGGCCTGTTTGTATATGTATTAATGTAGTTTCACCCTTCCGTTATCCCCAGCCTTTTCCCTATGTGACCCAGAGAGTAATGCTTGTGCTTTGTGCTATGATCAATATTATCTGAGGCATGTCTTTATGTTTTGTGCAAACTATGTTTAATTTGATAAAAAGGGGGGCGATAGATGGCACAGGCACAGATTTGAGAGGCGCACAGATTAGTAAACGCTAAAGATCCATGCAACATATGGCCAAAATTGAAGGACTAAGGCCCATATTTATGCCTTTTTAGCGCTGCATTTGTGTCAAAATGGAGTGCAAATGCGGTGCTAAAAAAGTATAAATATGGGCCTAAATTTCTAAGCACACAGAATGACAATGTTCAGCAGCACAGAATGACAGAGCACAAATAAAAAAAGTAATTTCAAAGATGAGCCTTCTGCCCCTCAATGACCCCCAAAGGCCGTACGATCATTGGGGAGGGAGCCAAGCTCTCCCTCCCCAATTGTCCGCTACACTACAGGGGCTGAGGGGGGTGTCCATCCCAAGAATCGCACCTTCCTGCCCCAGCACCCCAAAGACCCTTGATCATGGTGGAAGGAGCGCTGAGCTACATGCTCCCTCCCTCATTGGCCACTGTTTCCCAAGGGGCAGGGGCTCTGAGCTTCATGCTCTGTGCCCCCACCAGCCCTAACACCCCACCCCAAGGACAGCTATGCACCGGAGGGCGCTGGAGGACACAGAGCGCAAGGCTCATGTCCTGCAGCCCCCGCACCTCACAGCACCTCAGTGCTGGGACTGCGGGCCTCACACTTGGTGGCTCCTCGTCCCAAGGGTTTCAGCCTTCATGGCAGGGGGGTGCCGAGTGAGTGGCTTGCAGCCCCACCCTCACTACCCCAGACATCGCAGCTGACTAGGGCCTGGGTCCTCAAGCACGATGCTCAGGTCCCTTCGAGCCCCAGGCCCAAACCGCGAGGCTCAGATCCCCAGGCCCACTAGCCATTTAAAAAAAATATAATGATACATATTAAAAAAAGCTATTCAGTGTGGGCGGAGAACACAGAGCGCGAGGCTCCTGTCCTCTGCCCTGTAATCCTCCCAGCCCAGCCACACAACATTAAATGGTGGGCATGCTGCGTGCCCAGTTCAAGCACCCAACCCATATGCACTCACCTTGGGGATCCTTTTGTCCAGGGGGTGCTGAGCACGATGCTTGGGCCCCCCCCATGCTCCCCTCCTCAGCCTGCAGTTGTTCAGTGGCTGTGGAGAGGGGGTGATGAATACACATGTCTGTGGTGGAGCAAGGCTCTGCCTGACTGCTCCCACCCTCTAGGCTGGGGCTTAGGGAGAGCTCCGCCCCTCAGCAAAGGAGAGCACATGATAGAGAGTGGAAACAGAACTGGATCCCAGAAGGGTATCTGGTTCAGGTTTTGTATATATATTTTGTATATATATTGACACCTGTGAACAAGGTCCGGTGTGACCGAAACGCGTCAGGGGATTCTTGTCTTGTTTGTTTGTAATCCCACGAATGGAATAAAAGTTTAATTATTAATTGCACAACGACGGAGTGCGGTTCTTTTCTCTTGACAAAGTGAAAGAGAAATCCCCTTCTTTTGAAATACGGACGTCCTGCCTTCAATCAGCACCACCGGTGAAATAAGTGCGCCACAACACGCTTGTCAGGACAATTCTCCTCTTTTTACATATATATATATATCTATATATATATCTATATATATAAATATATAGATATATAGATATATATGTCTATATACAAAGCAGTCCTCTCACGGCGCGCTCATTGTCTGGTGCCTGCAGCAGGGATGGACCATTTCCCTGCAATTAATTCCTTTCAAAAGTAATTCGCAGCACTCCAAAACACTTTATATCAGTATTTACTCTTCTTCAGAACAAACCATCCTCATCACCTAATGATGATGGTTTGTTCTAAAGAAGAGTTAATACTGATATAAAGGCGGTCATTATGAACATGGCGGAAAAGACTGCTGACCGCCGTGGCGGCGGTGAACGGAATCCCGGCGGCGGCAAATGGAAACCCACCATATAATGAACAAAAAAGCCAACCCCGCCAAACATTCCCACACCACCACTCCCCGCCAGGACCCTTTCGGTGGGAATCATGGCCCACCCCACCCCGCCACCGGCAAGCACACCCACATCCTGCCCTCCAAATAAAGATGCACAAATCGCCTCGGCGGACAGTGGAGGCCGGACGACCATTGGTGGCTGCGACTGCCACGGGCGGCAAGTGGGCCCAACAGCAACCGCTGCACACATTTGCTAGGCTTAGCACCCACACACCTGACACACATCCAGAACTCCATAAAACAACCCCAGACACACCCCACAATCTCTTGCAAGGAAACCACGACCAGAAGACGGAGAGCACCAGAGCCAGACAGAGAACGCCAGCAGACAGGACACGCATAGCAACCCACACAGGAGCACCCAAACACCATCTCCAGTCCCAACGCCATCCACCACCCTCACCATGTCCCCCCCAAAAATCCACGCTTCACCGAAAGGGAGCTAAGGACCATGGTGGACGAGATCCTAAAAGTGGAGCCACAAATATTCGGCCCCAAGGTGCAGCACACACCCATCGCCTGGAAAATGGAGCTGTGGCAGACCATCATCAACAGGGTAAATGCAGTGGGACACCATCCATGCACCAGGGACGACGTCCGCAAGAGATGGAACGGCCTGCCGAGGAAGGTCCGGGCCATGGCATCCAGGCACCACATCTCAGTGCAGTAGACTGGGGGAGGTCCGCCACCAACACCACCCGACTACACCGACTGGGAGGAGAAGGTACTCGCCATCCTGCACCCAGAGGGACTCATTGGACTCACTGGAGGAATGGACTCGGGTAAGTCGTCTCCATTTACCCCATATACACCATACCTGTAATGCATGCACAACCCCACCCACACCCACCTAGACCCACACCCCTCCCAGCCATTACCCACCACATCCACCACCCTGCATCACCCACAACTCACTACCAGGCCCACATCACTCCCTCTGTGCACAGCCACCCACCCCTGCACGTACCCACAATGAAATAACCCCCACCACAATGTAACGCCACCACTGCCACTATACGCTATGTCCATCTCACAAAGGCACCCCTGAAGGCCACTGAAAGTCACACCAGCACTAAATTGTGCAGTACTGCCCACCTCAGACCCTCCTGCATATGTAACAAACACTTCTATGTCCCCCAACAGGCACTACCACTAATGCAACCCTAATGGAGGGGACAAGGAGTGCCACAGCATTCCAGGGAGACAGAGGCACATCACAGGACACTGGTGAATGATCCCTGGACACTGATGAGCAGGCAGGCCCCTCACACAGCCCTGGATGCTCACCATGCAGCAGCCCCACCCAGGAAAACACTGTCACCCCTAACACCCAGTCAAGACCAGCAAGCCAGGGGAGGCGTGCCCACACCAGTGGACCCAGGGCACAAACAGGTGGAACACAGTAACAGAGGCCACAGTCTCCCACCCCCAACATGCAGGAAGACAAGGGCCCCAGTACTAGTGGCACGTCCAGACCTGTGCAGGGGACACAGGCACAGGGGGCCAGGGCAAGGTCAAGTGCCCCAGTGGGGGTAGGGCACCGGATAGATGCAGCAGCCCAGGATGTCATTGCAGAGGTATTGGGGGCATACCAACATACCCAAGACAGGTTGGCACAGATTGTAACCACCCTGAAGCAAAGTCAGAGGATGCACCTGGAACACCACCAACAGGCCATGGAGCAGTCGAATGAACACAATGCCACAATGGCCACCATTGCTGGAGCACTGCTGCAGTTGGTCAACAAACCCTCAGACACACACACACCGGACAAGAGGCCCCCACAACAGCCCTGGACAAACAGCAACAGTTGTCCCAAGCAGCTGAAACAGCACAGGAAAAACCCTCCCAGGAATCACAAGGGCTGACCATGTCACCCCAAGTAGCTTCACAGCAGGCGCCCAAACTTAGCTGAGGGCTAAATGATGTACAGAACTACAAATAGGACCCACCTATGAAATCAAACATCCCTGCCACCAAGTCGGTTTTGAGGACAACCAACCATAACGACTTCCATCACTGTACATAGCACATTTCACTGTATTCCACCAATAAGCAACATATCTCACCTGTAACACTGTCCCCTGTCTTCAATGTTGAATAAAGTGGAGTAATGATGCAACAGGCAGGGATAAACTTTATTGTCAAATTGTGCATGCTGCTGGTACAGTGTGTTTCTAAAAAGTCAAGAAGGGAATGCACATGTTGTCTGTCTGTACCATGCTGAAGAGGTCCATGACTCCCATATCATGACCAATTCCCCCTAGTTGACATGGCACACTTACAGTATCAGTCACTAACCATATATACAGGATGAAGTCCCAGACAGTTATTGGAAGTAGAGTTGTATCAGTTGGTTTCTGGAATTTACATCTTCCCCTTCCTCATCCTCGCCATCACTCTCCTCACCTCTCTGAGGTAACAGATCAGGACCTATAGCATCCTCCACCTCCAAAGGGGGATTGAATGTCTCACTGCCACGTTGTGCAGCATGCAGCAGGCCACCACTATCCTACACACCTTATCAGGCCCATAGGTCAGGGAACCCCCAGAGATATGTAGGCACCTAAATCTAGCCTTCAGGAGACCTATAGTACGCTCTATCTCCCTCCTAGTACGTCCATGGGCCTCATTGTATTTCCTCTCTGCATCCGTCCTGGGATTCCGCACTGGTGTCAGGAGCCAACGCAAGTTTGGATAGCCAGAATCACCTAGAGAAATGGTCAATACAGAGTCATCATTGGAATGTCCTTAGTCTGACAGCCTGTTTTTCAGCAATGTGACAGTTAGTGACAGGCACACTTACCTATGATCCACCCTTTGTCCTCTTGGTGTTGTTCCATCTTTTGTGGTACACTACTGTTCCTCAAAACAAATGAATCATGTACTGAACCAGGAAACATGGCATTCACATGGGATATGTACTGGTCTGCTGTATATACCAATTGGATGTTCATGGAGTGAAAGTTCTTCCTGTTTCTGTACAACTATTCACTCACTCTTGGGGGGATGATGGGTATGTGGGTTCCATCGATGGCACCAATAACATGGGGAATTTTTGCAAAGGCATAGAAGTCAGACTTGATGGCAGGGAGGTCAGCACTTTGGGGGAATCACACATAGGATTGCAGATGTTGTACAAATGCATTTAAAAAATCTTGTAAGTACCTGGCTGAACATTGGCTGTGAGAAACCAGTACCCATGCCCACTGTCACTTGAAATGAGCCTGTGGCCAGGAAATGGAGTGCGGAGAGCTCCACCTCAGATGGAATGGCATGCTGATTACGATTTCCAGGAGTCAGTGCAGGATCCAGTAATGCACATTAGTCCTGAATAGTTGCATGTGTGAGTCTGTAAGTCTTAATGAGCTGACGCTCCACCATGGTCCCCATATCGACAAGTGGTCTGTACACAGAAAGTGCCCTTCCTCGCCACAAGGGTCTGTACCTGTGAGGGGTAAGAACAAGGAGTCATGTGCACACATACACAGGCATATTTGCTAAACACATTCACTGCATTCTTCATAGTAGTGTCTGTACAATAACTGCAACCTGACAGATGTACATTGTCATCACTGAGAGGGAACGGAGTAAATCATGTGTGATAATATACTCTCTGGATAGAGACATATGTGATTCATATGGCTAGTAGGCCTAGCACTGTGACTAAATTAAATTTCAAGATGCATAGGTGATGGCAAAATGTCTGCCCACTGTAGTTCTGCCCCTTCGTTGTGGAAGTGGCCTAAGACCGCTAGCAATTGACGTCACAGCGTTTGGCTGTTCGCACCCTCATTGGATAACATGGATGCCAATGGGGAATCTTGGTGTATCATGATCGCCGCCGGCGGTGACAGTGCATTCCGCCGCAGAACGTAAGCAAGTTCATCATCGTGTGCTCTCTTGACTCCCTGATCTTGTGCGGACAAGTACTCCACTCCGTGTACTGCTGTGGCCTGCCTCTGGCTATGGATGTTCCACGTGCTGCAGGGGAAAGGGCCCGGCCTTCACCCAGGAAGAACTGGAGAAATTGGTGGAAGGGTTCCTGCCCCTGTACGGCAGACCCTACGGTCGGCCAGAGGTACAGGTGAGTCCGGGTTTGGGGGGCACTGTGTGTGTAATGGATGGAGTGGATTGCTTTGATGTGCGTTCCTGTGAGCCAGGATGGGGCTTGGTGCATGGAATGCTGCGTGCCACTGTCCTGCATGTCTGGGAGTACTGTCTGTCCTGTGTCTAACAATCAGCCAGCTATTACCATTGTGCAGGTGCCTGACCTCTGGGTTTCTTCTCTGCGTCTCCCTACTAGGTCAGCGCCCACCAGAAGAGGGCACATTGGCATGCCATCGTCAAGAAGGTACGGACCCTGAGGGTCTACAAATGGCGGAGCACCCACTGTCGGAAGAGGTGGGAGGACCTGCGGCGCTGGGAGCGGAAGATCAGTGAGGCCCAGCTGGGGAAGTCCTCCCAACGTGGTAGGGGTGCCCGTCGGGCACTGACCCCCTTAATGCGATGGATCCTGGCGGTGGCATACCCAGACCTGGAGGGGCGCTTGAAGGCTGCACAGCAGTCACAAGGGGGTGAGTACTCACAGCCCATACTTCAGCCTGGAAGGATGAGTGTGTGTGCGTTAGGGCTCATGGGGCTTAGAGCAGGGTTTTGACTGGTGTCCAGCTACTGTCTGCTCCCCAAAGGGTGTAGGGGTGTCCCTGTCAGGTTTCACCTACCTCAGCTTCAATGTAATGACAGGATATGGGTGTAGGTCAGTATACTGCTCAGTAGTCAGGGCCATGGTCATGGGTCTAGTGCACGGTGCTGCCTGTTGGGTGTGTCTGCTGGGTAGGTGTATGTCTGGCCATTGTCTATCAGCATTCAGCTACTTACAAGTGTCTCTCCTGTTTTGTCTCCCCATCCCTGTTCTCTTTTGTGTGTCTGGTACAGCATCAACATCAGGCGAGGGAGCTGAGGCACCAGCTAGTGTGGAGACAGCGGCCCACGGATCCTCGGAGGCAGAGACAACGGACGCCCAGGGGACCAGTGGGTGGGAGGGCGAGGGGACCTCCACAGGGGAGGCTACTACCACCGGCGGTAGTTACTTTGAAACCTCCTCCGATGGGGGTCCTCTGGCGGTGGCGGACACTAGTGGACAAATCACAACCATGATATCTTCCGCCACCACCCATACCATCAGTGCCCTCCATTCTGCTCCTCACCGAGTTGGCCGTGCCCGCCCACCCAGAAAGGTGGGCGTCTCCTTCGCCCCAGGCACCTCCTCCCCTGCCCCAGTCAGCCCTGCTGCCCTCACAGAGGAGGCTATTGACCTCCTGAGAACCATCTCTGTAGGGCAGACAACCATTGTCAATGCCATCCAGGGGCTAGCATCAGAGGTGCAGCAGACTAATGCCTATCTGGATGGCATTCACGGTGCCGTGTCTGCCCAACAGAGATCTTTTTAGGCTCTGGCCTCCTCTTGGACGGCAGCCAGTTTCCCTGACCATTCCGTCCCCCCTCCAACCTCCTCTTCCCCTCCCAGCACCCCACTCCCTTCACCCGTCCAAGAAACACATTCAGACATGCAGTCAAGCACTGCAACACACTTCCAAACACAAGCACCACACCTCCCACCACAAGCATTCACACAGCCAACATATACCTGCACACACAACAACGTCCACTTCCCCCAGTGTGCCCGCCTCTTCCGCCTCCCTGTCTGTCCCCTCTACATGCACACCCTCATTCACTGCACCGTCACTCACTGTTACTGCTCCCCTTCCTGCACTCACCACAATAGCAGACAGCCATACATGCAGCCCATACACCACACCTGCACTCACCACCTCCACTGTAGTTGAAACATGCAGCACACTCACCCGACTTGCAGACACCTACCCAACATACATCCACACTAGCTGTCTGTCTTCTCCCACTGTGTCCACCCCCCACCTCCCAAAACACTCAAACGCACCAAGACACCCACCCATCAGACATCCACCACACCACAGCATACTGAGCAGTCACCGGCACCCACTACACGCACACTTACACCCCATACATCAACTCCCTCTGCCTCCACTCCCACGCCCTCATCCACACACACCTCAATTGCTCCCAAGAAACTTTTCCTCTCCCGTACAGACCTGTTCTAACCCACTGAACCACCCCGTCTTGTCCCGAAACGTGCCCTTCTCCTTTTCCTTTCCGCTCCTTCCACATTGTCGCCCATCCCGGTCCAGCCTTCCCATTCCTGTGCCCCTTCTCCACTTAAGAAGAAGGCCCGCTCTGAGCCTCAGGCATCCAGCTCCGCCCGTGCCAAACAGCCCTCACCCCCTTCTAAGGAGAAGCCCACCCCCCAACCTTCTCCCGCAAGTCAAAGTCCCACCCCCATCGTGAATCCCCACCCCCCCTGCCCCATTCCGTGAGGTGCCTGGATCCCCCTATGGTGCCCTGTTGAGTGGAGTACCCAGACCTTGTGGGAGTCAGGTGTGGCCAGTTGTGGCCAAGGAAAATGGACTTTGTATGGACTGGCCATTGGCCCTGTTTTCATCATTTCGCTCAGTGAGCTTCATAATAAAGTTTCGGTATGGCCTGTGTTTAGGCTGCACGCAGTTCCACCCTGGTGTTTGTTTAAATAATTTATGGCTGTGGTGCTATTGTGTGTCCTATGGCCAAGTTGCAGTGGCCTTCAGTCAGTTACTTACCTCTTGGTGTGGGGTGTCTGACAATTGCTGCTGGGTAGGGTTGGGGGGGCTTTGCGGGGTGGGTGGAGTGGGTGGGTATGTAACTTTGCCCTTTCCTCCCTTGTTTTGTAGGTTGTGGTACTTACAGTTGTCGTCTTAGTCGGCAGTCTCGGTCGTGGAGATATATGGCAAGGAGCAAGGCTGGCATGATCTGCAGCTCTCTGTCCATGGCTGCCGCTGCTCGTTTTGTTGAGCTCCGGTGAGTGTTTCCTTCTATTTGTTTCATTTCCGCCTGGCTTTGAGTGGCAGTGGCTCCCACCCCGGAACTGGAAGCGGAATGGTGGTTCATAATTTGATGGGCGGGTTGGGCCTTTCCGATGGACTGTGGGTGCATCTGCCGTCGTCAGCGGGATTCCTTTCCTGGCAGTGGGTGGTGCGTGGGATGCGTGAGTTTTGTTTGGTTCATTATTTGGCGGTCCGGACCGCTCCTCTGTTGGCGGTTTCTGCCGCCACCGCCGGTGGTGAGGAATGGACCGCCATGTTCATAATGAGGGCCAAAGTCTTTTGGAGTGCTGCAAATTACTTTGGAAGGAATATGTATATATATATACACACACACACACACACACACACGCACACAAATGCAAGGCTTTTAAACTGTTCTGTTGTATTATTGTGACAATGCAGCAATTATGAGTGACACTTTTTCCCCGCAAAAGTATAACCATGCTATGAAAGCTGTCGAACCATATAAATATTGCAATATATATGGAGTCCCATACCTTATGTTGTACAGCAGAGACATCCTGTGGCCATTTAATAAACAATGCACGATTCTTAGAGAAACATAAGCAGGAGGTTTTTGTTTGTAGCACTGTCAGAGCTTTGTTCTTTATGTATAATAATCCTAAGCGCAACGGTTGTGAGGGGGAATAACCTAAATTTGTATTATTCTGTACATCTGCTGAATTTGCTAATATGTCTGTAATGCACACTGTAAATCAGTTATGCAGAAAAAGTAAGTATGGCGCTGTATTAGATAGGATAGAAATTTAAAACAGCCGCTGGAAGAGACTTCATGAGGGGTTTGGTGTCTGTATGCTAACAATGGTGTAACATACACAATTGTAGTTCATCAATCGTTAGTGTAAAATAAGCCCTGATATTTAGAGACCTTTAGGTTTATATTTCATCTGTTTTACTCAGCAACAATGTCCCCTGAAACTATTGCTTTTCAGTTTGCGGTGTTCTGATTTTAACAGTACATTATGAAAGGCTAATACTTAATTTAAAGTGAGTGGTAGGTGCATGTTTATAAAAATGCAGCGCAAAACAAGTAATGGTCTAAAGTCAATTATGACTCTTCTGTACACAGTGTGCCCAAGAGCTAACGCTCAGTGGCGACTCTTTTGCTATGGCAGAGGAGCATCGCCCCAGCCAGCAGCACCCCGTGCAAATCCTTTAAGCACGAAAGTATAATAAACAATGTTTATTATCCTTTTGTTGTTAAACAGGTGGGGCATTGGGGATGATGAGCACTGAGTGGAGTGCACTTTGCACTCCCCTCAGTGCGCATGTGTGTTTGGCTGGCTGTCTCGGGTCGGCCAAACACACATACGCACTGTGCTCTCTCCAGCCCCGCAGTGTGTTGCTGAACTGGAGAGTGTAGGCATAGGCTCCCAGTCTGCCTGGGAGCAACCTGACTGGATGCTCCCAGTCAATCCTAATGCTGCTCTGAGCAGTATCAGGATTGGCCACAGGGCTGGCTGGGAGCCTGTGCCTGCCTGCTGCTGAGGAGACGGGGGAGCAGTGGTGCAGCGTACAGGTAAGTTTTTATTTTTTTATTTTTTTTATTTATTAATATTCCCCCTGCATGCTGCCCTGCCCCCTGTAACTCCCACGAGCCGCGGCTGCTAACGTTGACCACAGAGGAAATGGCTGCCTTTCAGCAAGTGTTTTGCTTTCCTTCTCTTATCTTATGACCGAGCTTACAAAACTTCTCTGGAATGCACTTCTTAGTTTAAAGAAGACATTTATTGTTATTATTACTTCACCACGAGGTTCCTGAAAGACGAAATTAGTAGGTTGGAAGCACACGTTTAAAAGTAGTTGCAGCAATGAAAGCAAAATTTATCGAAGTACTTCTCAGTTGCAATGTACACAGCAAATATATGTGATTATATTATAGCATAACTTCAAAGCAAAGCATAAAAGTCAAAATTGCATCACCGTAGGGCCTATCACTCCGCTTCATCTTTCTGAGGTCTGCAAGTTGATGACTCCGGTTCAACTGCAAGAAAGAAATTTTCTACCCAAACGGGAGACAGGCAACTGACGTCCGTTCCTGACTGAAGTCAAGATCTTTCTCCCCCTCGCTGGTGCCCAGGGCCATCGTTAAAAGCAAACTCAGTGTGAGAACCGAATAAACTTGGAGAGTGGCCAATTCTCCAAACTTCACTTGTTCCCAGACTGGATTGAGAGGTAAACACAAAATCTACGCTCTCTTATCAGCTAGGGTTTGTTGTGAAAAACACAGCTTGGTCTATCATGTGGAAAAACACAGCTTGGAAAAACACAGCTCATCTGCAGTGTCTCAACTGCAATGTCTAACTCCACGTTAAAGCCAATAGGCAGCTAACCTAAATACCAAATGTAATGTCAAATGCCATGTTAAAGCCAATAGGCAGCTAAACTGAATACAGAATTTAATGGCTAATGCCATGTTAAAGCCAATAGGCAGCTAACCTAAATACCAAATGTAATGTCTAATGCCATGTTAAAGCCAATAGGCAGCTAAACTGACTACAACATGTAATGTGCTACTGGTGAACATTGAGCAACTAATATGCGCAGTGGTGAAACGCAAAGTCATTGGTCAAACACCATTAATAGCATCACACTCCACCCTATGACCAATTAATTTTTGTTTACATACCTCATATTTCAAACAAAAAACAAAAAACAAAAACATCAACAGAAAAAACATTATAAACAAATCAGATTTGAATGATAAAAGCAATCACTGTAAAGCAATGGAAGTGGATTAACATAATGATCTCATAACCTTTCAAATTAGATACATCTACAATGAAAAGATTGAAACTTATATACTCTGATTGGGATAATAGTGTCTCTAAAACAGCAAGTTGATGTAGCATGAGTTCTACTCATGTAAAGATACACGGTCCACCTGAAAGGTTTGCTGGAATGTAAGTGAAAGTCAGGGTTCCACACGAAAAAAAAACACAGACAGTTAACTGGTAAGGTTGCTTAGTTCCAGTGGAAGAATGTAATCAAACAAGTTGACAAACTTTATATTGATCACATGTAGAACTTGAACTGAAGGCACCAGTTGCGGAAAATGGATCCATGGGGTTTGTACTTTAATCAATCAGGTTCAGGTTGGGGGTTCGGTCCCTCCCCCGACCCCACACGCACACATCCGAAGGGAGACCACACAGCACACTCATGGTCAGTGGTGAATCGTGGTAGGATCTGCAAAAGAAAAAAGTATGACTTTTCTTGCAAATAAAATTTGTCATCTGAAATGTGCCCTTCCTCTTCCTTTCCTTGTTTTATAATCTTCGGGCCCTTTGTTATAATTTCTGGAGGGTCATTTGGGGATTCAACCCACACCTTAGCACTGAGGTTTTTTTCTGCTGCACCACAGCTTCCCTTTCCTTGCACTGTCAGAAGGGCTGGAGCAGACTCCTTCTTTACCAAACCTCCATTCACTGCACTTTTGACAAGTTGGGCAATTCTGTCTCCAATCATTATGGATAAATCAGATTCTCTTCTAGTTATCAGCATAATTTTGATTTCTCCCTGGTAATCTGCAGCAATCACTCCCCCTAAAACCTGATCAATTTTCCATATCTGTCCTGGTAACTTTCCTCTCCCCAACTGATCTTTGACTGTTTGTGGGACAGATTGCTGTTGTGCGTGCTGACAAATAGGACATTGCAAAATCACAGTTTGTATCAAATATAGGGGAATGTGCATCTCTCTAATCTCTGCTCACCTGTAAGTGGCTTTTTCTCCCAGATGTCCACATTTCTGGTGCACCCACTTAGCCATCCCCACTAAGTCAGAATTCCGGGTGGACACTTCTGTTTCTGAATGTTTCTCTTTAACATCTGCAAGGGAATTGAACCAGTTATGTACAAGCCATGTGGAAAACCAAACGGCTAACCCATTGGCAGTGAACCAAGAATCAGTGTAAAAATTACACATCTTAAGCAGCTCTTGCTTTAAAGTCTGACACACATTGTACAACTTTTTTCCTTCTCCTGTGGTAGACAACAACTTTTCAGTCAATGAATCATTAGTCAAACAAACATGCTTTTTATCCTCAAGGGACACGAATTCAAATGGTGCACTCAATTTTACTGGTGACTCTTTTACCTGTGGTACTCCCTGCACCCTCTCCTCATCCTGAAAAGAGGCTTGTGACACCTGTTCATGTAGGACTGCAGTGACTCTAGCCCTGTCTTGCATGTACCAGATCCAGTGTATGATACTAGCCTACTGTGCCTGTCCTATACTGTGAGATTTAGGTGAACTCATCACCCACTGCATGCTAGATATTTCAGGTTTCAGAATTACATTATCATTTAATGTCATTTGCTCAGTATTCACTAGAGCCCAATAACAAGTCAAAAGCTTAATCCAAAGTTCCAGGGGCACTTTTGTCTTCCCCTGTTCCTGACTTACATTTAAATCAGTGTTTCCCTCTTGCACTGCGCGCAAATCTAAAGCCTGAATTATTTCATTTGCCAAATCAAAAGCGCGCAGCTGCTCATGTTTTTTCCTAATTACTTTGTACCAAAGTGTTAAGATTTCACTCAGATGAGGGCTATACTGTTTCCAAAAATCAAACAAGCTCATGGAACTCAGTGTCTCTTGCTTAGTGCAAATAGTAAGAAACTCCAAAATCTTTTGTTTTACTTGTGACAACATCTGTCTATTTTATGGGTTCCACTGAATTCCCAGTAACTGCACATTTAGCGACAGTACTTCTGCCTTGTCTGACTTAATTTTAAACATCGTACTTTGCAAAAGCGGTCTGAAAATAACATTCCTAACTCTGTTCTCAGTGTTATCTGTTAAGGAATGCACTTCAACTGCCAAAAACTGTGGGCTGTTCTGCACATCTATGCTCTTCTCAAGAGGCTCATTTTTTTAACCTTCTCATTACTGGAATGGGAAAAGCCAGATTCTTCTAAAACAGCAGTTTTATAGATTTCAGCATTATCTTGCATTAATGTGTTCTGGCTAATTTGCTCATGTAAATTCTTATTTTCATGTTCTAACTGCCTACATCTCTCCTGCATTTTTCTGTAAGCAGACAAAAGTATCCAAACCCTTCTGTCAAGAAAAAAAGGAACATCATTTCTTTCAAAAGGCACATTTTCTACATATGTTTCAAAGCACTCATCCCAAGACTCACAAAGTCCTGATAAACAAGAAAACATGTTTCTCACAGCACCATAAGGCAGTTTAACTTCACATGCATTTTCAAACATGGTTTGTCGTGCTTCTTTAATTTTCTAAACAACAAAAAACAATTACACTTTTAAATAGTGCACTTCCAGTCTCTAACTCCGACTCCCAGGCTGTCGATTAACGCCAAAATGTTTTGCTTTCCTTCTCTTATCTTATGACCAAGCTTACAAAACTTCTTTGGAATGCACTCCTTAGTTTAAAGAAGACATTTATTATTATTATTACTTCAACACGAGGGTCCTGAATGACGAAATTAGTAGGTTAGAAGCACACGTTTAAAAGTAGTCGCAGCAATGAAAGCAAAATATATCAAAGTACTTCTCAGTTGCAATGTACACAGCAAATACATGTGATGATATTATAGCATAACCTCAAAGCAAAGCATAAAAGTCAAAATTGCATCACCGTAGGGCCTATCACTCCGCTTCATCTTTCTGAGGTCTGCAAGTTGATGACCCCAGTTCAACTGCGAGAAAGAGATTTTCTACCCAAACGGGAGAAAGGCAACTTACTGAAGTCAAGATCTTTCTCCCCCTCATTGTTGCCCAGGGCCATTGTTAAAAGCAAACTCAGTGTGAGAACCGAATAAACTTGGAGAGTGGCCAATTCTCCAAACTTCACTCGTTCCCAGACTGGATTGAGAGGTAAACACAAAATCTACGCTTTCTTATCAGCTAGGGTTTGGTGTGAAAAACACAGCTTGGTCTATCATGTGGAAAAACACAGCTTGGAAAAACACAGCTCATCTGCAATGTCTCAACTGCAATGTCTTACTCCACATTAAAGCCAATAGGCAGCTAACCTAAATACCAAATGTAATGTCTAATGCCATGTTAAAGCCAATAGGCAGCTAAACTGAATACAGAATGTAATGGCTAATGCCATGTTAAAGCCAATAGGCAGCTAACCTAAATACCAATTGTAATGTCTAATGCCATGTTAAAGCCAATAGGCAGTTAAACTGATTATAACATGTAATGTGCTACTGGTGAACATTGAGCAACTAATATGCACAGTGGTGAAACCCAAAGTCATTGGTCAAACACAATAGCATAACAGCAAGGTACAGCTATCTAGAGCTTCATAGTTCAGAGAGCGTTGTAAACGTTATGTAAGCATCAACCTTGACTCTCCAAAAGCCCCATAAAATCCCTATAGATGGGGTCCTCAGAGAGCGTGTCTAGTCTTTGTATTATATTGTACATGTGACATTTATTTCTTTTTCTTCCATATGAGCCCCTGGGGGCATACAAGGCCCACATGCAACTGCCGAAAAAGGTAGACCGGGGAGCTAAAAAGGTGGACCAAAAAGAAAAGTCTATATTGTCTAAAGAAAGACCTCCTATAAAGAAAGGGAATTCACAAAGGATCACCTCAGATGTGTGTTTTACAAACTGTAGAGTCAAAAGAATCCTAAAGTCTTTCTCTCTCAAACAGCTTGGTCCTCTAGGATATAGCAGTTATAGCAATACTTGTATTTTATGTATTAATATGTATTTTTTATCTTTACATCGTAGAGCCATCACAAAAGATCTCTGGAGGAGTTCGGCGTAAGGCTAAGTGGTCCTCAATGCCTCTAAAAGACATCACCGGGACCCTTCAAAACACAAAGCTGTCAACATCCGAGGAGATCAACGCTGTGTGTCAGGACAAACCAAGTTCTGACTCTACAAGTAGCAGTCATAGACCAGCTACAGACCTTAATACCTACATCACTTTACAAATAAACCCTATGACCAGTAAACTGAACACTTCTACAGGAACTCCATTTGTGCAAGGTCTTGGACACACAGATGGTGGAGCACTTACATCCGAAGACACACATCAGCAGGGACCACGTAAAACTACTGTAGGGTGTCTCAAGCAGTGCAAAAACCCTAAAATAAATTGTCTTTCCTTAATGAATCGGAAGAAGAAGCAGGTGGTCCCAGAGCTACAAACAATTCCTTTAGATCTATCAGCTAAAAACATAGTTACACCTCAGACAGGACCCCATAATCGACAAAGCCCTAAGTTTTTAACGTTTGAGGACCTGTCCCAAAACCGCCTATAACTATTCTGCATAGTATTTTGGACTCTCAGTTTGAAAATGATCACCCCATAGAGGGCCCTTATTGTGGATGTATTGGGTTTCTCAGGGCACTGGTGGGTGTGGTGGAAAGTTCTGAAACAACAGCAACTACCGAGCACAGCGGACGTTCTAGTGTAGACCCAGAGTTACAGCAATCCCCTGTTCAACAATCACCTGTTCCCAGCCCCTGCACTTCCTACACCTCTGTGGCCCTAAGCTATTACGGCGACCATTTAAGTTCCCCAAATCCGATGTCACCGATAATACCACCGGGAGCGTACGATCCCACCAGCCCCCCCATTGAGTGTATACCAGCCATCCCCTACCTCAACATACCGTGACAGTGGTATAGGAGGTAATGGGTTGCAAAATCAAAGTTTTGGAACATCAACTAGCGTGGAACAGGCCTCCAAAGAACTGGGGTGTTCACACTGGGACCCTGTTTTTTTTACCCATCCCAGTCCTACCCTTCAGAAAGGGGTTATTGATGTTAACCGGGGAACTGTAGTAGGGACGACTAGTTGTAATATCCACCCCTCCCCTGTTGCCTCACGTAACTTCCCAGTATATGATGTTTAGGATCACAACCCGGTACTAGAGGAATATATGAAAGAAATACAGCAGGCCATTAGAAAGCTAAAATCCAAAGTGAGACCCAAAACCTTAAAACTGGGGAAGGTTGGGATTAAAACCGTGTCCTTCAGGGGTGCCTAGAGGGAGATAATTCAGAGGTTGGAAAGGTGTACAAGGGAGGTGATAGAATCTTGTGAATCAGCTACTGCAGAGGTAGGCATGACCTGGCCTGCAGCGCACCCTAAGGAGTGCAGGATATGCATTTATTTATGGTGTTCAGAGGTCTAAATATATAGACCTGGGATATATTCACTTAAGCTCTACAGTGCTTACGCATGCTCAAAAACAAAAAGCCGTTGGAACGCCCCAACAACTGCTTAAAATCCACAAAGATCACTACAGTGACATACGACCCCTGAAAGGCCTCAAAACATAAAGTTAGGAGAGGACATCACAAAGATTGGGTGTTTTAGGACGTCAAGGGGTAGAGTTCATAGACTGGAACACTCTGAAGGGCCCTCTGCCATGGCTGTAGTAGGTGAAGCTGAGTGAACACAGCTCCCAAATACAACAATGATTGCTCAAAGAGGCTGCGGACAGTTGCCTAAAAACAAGTGTGTCTGTAAGAAATAGAAGTGGGCTAATAGCACTAGACACCGTAGGCATTTAATAAAGAAATTAAAGAAAGCCAGACAATGTGTTACAAGGAGGCTTAAAAGTACACCAGCGCAGAATCTTAGTCAGCTACCCCAGAATGATACCCCTGGGAGCACACCGTCCAAAAAAGTTCTTTACCTCAACGGTTTATGGAAGTACTTCACAACTGGGAAGCGGCTGAAAAACAAGACAGTTTATATTCTCCACCGTGAAAATCACTTTTATGGCATTTTTATACCTGAAGGGTTTTCTACTAAGTACGTGTGCCTCCTTTGCAACCATATCTACAACATGCAGGCTACTCACCAATGTAAAATGCACTGTAAAAATGTGTCAGAGGGACGGTTGCATTGTAGTCGCTGAGCAGAAGGTGCGGTGTTGCACGTGTAATTTGTTTTGTCACCCGCAAAACTGCTTGAGCATTCACAACAGGATTGTGCATTGATGCTTTAAAGCAGACTGTAGGGAATGTGGGTGTTACATACCCATTGATCATATATGCAAAGGTATGAAATGCCCTAGGGGTAAGGTGTCTTTTCAGGTGGGGACAGAACACAAGTGTTGCATAGTTAAAAGGCAGTCCTAGACCAAAACAGAAGACTACATAGATCCTCATCACAACATTGGCGGTAAATCCTGCTTACCGCCATGCAGAAGACCGCCAACACACCGCTGCGGTGACGGATTTCTGCTACAGCTATTACGATCCACAGCTCAGAATCCGCCAAAATCCAGACACCCACACAAGTCCACCACACCAAAGGTCAGTGATAAACTGGCGATAACAAAACCTCCACCGTCACGCCAACAGGAATACGCTCACACTATCACGACCCACGAATCCACATGGCGGTCTTTCAACTGCGGTATTCCATTGGCGGTACACACTGCCACGCTCGAAATACACACACTTTTACAAAACACAACCACATTGGACTAATCGAAATACACACCTGATACACATACACACACCACTCCCACAAACCCCACACAAAATAAAACACACACCCACATTACCCACAAACCCTTACTACCAAAATTGAGAAAGAAGGCCAGAGAGAGACACCACCAGAAACAACACTAGCATCCACAGACACACAACATCATCACTCACACAACATCCACGCACCTCAAACAACACACACAAACACATCCCCTCACACAACACAACAAACACCACCCCACACATCACCCACACCACATCATGGCACCTCAACGACACCCCAGGTTCTCTGAGGAGGAGCTCAGGGTCATGGTGGAGGAAATCGTCCGGGTAGAGCCACAGCTGTTCGGATCACAAGTGCAGCACACCTCCATTGCCAGGAAGATGGAGCTCTGGTGCTGAATTGTCGGCAGGGTCAAATGCAGTGGGACAGCATCCAAGAACACAGGATGACATCAAGAAGAGGTGGAACGACCTACGGGGGAAGGTGCGTTCCGTGGTCTTCAGACACCAGATTGCAGTACAGAGGACTGGGGCCGGACCCCCACACCTAACAACATGGGAGGAGCAAGTCTTGGCAATACTGCATCCTGAGGGCCTCGCAGGAGTAGCAGGAGGAATGGACTCTGGTAAGTCAACTCCTAACTATTATATCCTCCACTCTACCTGTATGCCATCACATACCCCCACCCTCACCCCATCACTCCAACACCTCACATATGTCACACTATCACAACCCACCCATCCCAACACCAAGCCCTGCATGCAACACCAAAGCATGGACACCCATCACCAAAGCATGTCCACAACAGATACCCACACAGACCCCAAACCAATTATCACTCAAGGACCTATACAAGAATGCAAGCACTGGAGTACAGGGTCACTCACCCCTTGCACACAATGGCACGCACAGATGCAATAATCATGCCTTTACACCCCTGCAGGTCCCCTACCCAACGTCACTGGACAGGAGGTTCCAGACATGTCCACTCCCCCCACAGAAGAGGCCCACAGTGATGACAGCAGCTCTGTCCAACTGGATCAAGATGACCAGCCCGGCCCATCTGGGATCTCGGGACAGTCGGTTCACCTGACACTGGCACAAGCCACCACAGAGCCTCCCCCCTCAGGAAACACCAGCACAGCACCCACCCAGCGGGCCCATCCCTCTGTCCCCAGGACACGTCAAGCAGCAGTGTGTCCACCACTACAGGGAACCCAGGCAAACCCACCACCCCAAGAAAATCAGGGACCTGGTGGCAGTGGGCACACGGTTCATTGGACAGAGGCACAGGAAAACAGGGGAACTGAGAGGACAGCTGTGTGACGGGGGACAGGCCCAGGGAACCCACTCTCCACGAGGCCCTCTCCAACAACATGAGAGCATACCATCATTCCCAGGAGACGATGGCAACAGTACTGGCCAACTTTCAGGAGACCCAGCGGCTGCAGGAGGAACACTACCTGGGGATCAGGGAGGAACTCAAGTCCATTAACACCACCCTGGTCACCATTGTAGGGGTGCTGAAGGACCTTGTCAACACCAGGAGGGATACTGTGGCACAACAAGGGGCCCCTGACACTAGCCTGGATGATGAACAGCCCACCACCTCCGCCGGCGCTAGTGGACAGGAGGCACCGCCACAGGACCACAACACCAGCACTCCACCCCCTGCAGATGGAGAACCACCCCGCAAAGGGTCCCTGAGATCCAGAAACAAGACAGAGAACTTTGCCAAGACCCCCGCCAGGCAATTAGACCCCCCTGAATGTCATCCTTCTGTCCCACTTTGTCACCCTGTCCATCCTTAAACTGCCCTAGCTCCACTTCCCATGCCCCTTTGGACAATGCACCTGTGAAACAAATAGACTGGACTCTGCCATGGACATTCCTCCACCATCACCTCTGACCATTTTACAACCCCCTCCACTTATTAGCACAAAAATAAACACACATCAATCACAAAACAATCTGGAGTCAGTCTGTGCTTTCACAAATGTGTATTTGCAATAACTATGGAACATAGTAATGTCAATTTTATTGTCAACATACCGATGAAACACAGCTCTAGTCCATGAGGTAATATAGCAGAGGTAACACAGTGGGACCCACATCTGTTAAATGGAAAGGCAAAGTGGCAAGTCAGGGTCCCTACACTGGGTGAAAGTGACAGACTAATGATGGGTAAAACAATTGTATGAGATGTGTGAGGCAGTGATATCTTCTTACCTGTGTCTCACTGGAAGTATTGCTGGATAACGTTGTTTTTGTTGTCGATATCCACTTCTTCTGCCTCCTCTTCTTCACTGTCCACAGGCTCCACAGCTGCCACAAGACCTCCAGCTGGCCCATCCTCCTGCAGAAAAGGCACCTGTCGTCGCAAAGCCAGGTTGTGCAGCATACAGCAGGGCACGATGATCTGGCACACCTTCTTTGGTGAGTAGTACAGAGAACCACCTATCATATGGAGGCACCGGAACCTGGCCTTCAGGAGGCCGAAGGTCCGTTCGATCACCCTCCTAGTTCGTCCATGTGCCTCATTGTAGCGTTCCTCTGCCCTTGTCCTGGGATTTCTCAATGGGGTCAGTAGCCATGACAGGTTGGGGTACCCAGAGTCACCTGCAAATGTCGAGGGACAACTGTTAGACACACATTAACCCGTAGGGAGAACCCCAGACCCAGATAACTATTCACAGGGTATAGGGTCCTTGTCCTCACCTATTGGCCACACAAGGTGCCTCTGGAGTTGCCCCATCACATAAGGGATGCTGCTATTCCTCAGAATCTAAGCGTCATTCACTGAGCCAGGGAATTTGGCATTCACATGGGAGATGTACTAGTCGGCCAAACACACCATCTGCACATTCATTGAATGGTAGCTCTTCCGGTTTCTGTACACCTGTTCACTCCTGCGTGGGGGTACCAAGGCCACATGTGTCCCATCAATGGCACCTATGATGTTGGGGATATGTCCCAGGGTATAGAAGTCACCTTTCACTGTAGGCAAATCCTCCACCTGAGGGAAAACAATGTAGCTGCACATGTGTTTCAGGAGGGCAGACAACACTCTGGACAACATGTTTGAGAACATTGGCTGGGACATCCCTGATGCAATGGCCACTGTAATTTAAAAAGACCCACTTGCCAGGAAATGGAGTACTGACAGGACCTGCACTAGAGGGGGTATCCCTGTGGGATGGCAGATAGCTGACATCAGGTCTGGCTCCAACTGGGCACACAGTTCATGGATTGTTGCACAATCAAGTCTGTAGGTGACTATTACGTGTATCTCTTCCATTTTTGACAGGTCCACCAGTGGTCTGTACACCGGAGGATGCCGCCATCTCATCACCTGCCCCAGCGGACGTGCCCTATGGACGAGAACAGCGAGCAGAGAGTCAGCCAACACTGAGGTATTACAAAATGTCATTTGCACACATTTGTTAATCCGCAATGTGCCTGTTACTGTGTGTATGCAAGGCCTAGATAGGTGTGACACAGTTATTATTAATGCCATGTGGCCCCATGAAATGGAGGCTGCCTGACCTGTAAGGTGGGACAAGGGGATATGAGGTAAATGCGCTGGCTTTCTACACCGTCACAGTAGGCGGTCGAAGACCGCAGCGCAATCCTGCACTGGTTAACATTGGACCCTATGGGTCCCAGGAGCCAATGACGATGTACGCTGGGAGTGACGGTACACACCGCCGCGGACGTGACCGCCATTTTCTATCTGTACACTCACTTGATGCCTGACCTTCAACAGAAGAGGACCTACACTGCAAGTGCTGCTGTGACCTCAGTCTGGAAGCGACAATGGCTCATGTGTCTGGGGAAAGGGTCCCTGCCTTCACTTCGGAGGAGTTGGAGAAGTTAGTGGATGGGGTCCTCCCCCAGTTCCTGCTACTCTACGGTCCTCCAGACAAACAGGTGAGTACACTGTGAGCATGCTGCATGGGCAATGCCTGTTTGGAGTGGTGTGGATGGAAGGTACATGGGGGGGGGGCTGACTTCCCCTGTACTATTCCTGTAGGTCAGCGTCCACCAGAAGAAGGATATTTGGCGTGGCATCGCCAAGGAAGTCTGGACCTTGGGGTCCACCACAGAGGGAGCACCCACTGCCGGAAAAGATGGGTGGACATTCGCCGCTGGAGAAAGAAGACGGCATAGGCCCAGCTGGGGATGGCCTCCCAACGTGGGAGGGGTGCCTGTTGCACCATGACCCCCCTGATGTTCTGGATCCTGGCGGTGGCGTATCTGGAGTTGGATGGGCGCTTGAGGGCATCACAGCAGCCACAAGGGGGTGAGTACAGTCACATCCATTTGACTCTGCGCGCATTACACGGAGTCTGGGTGGAGGAGGTGGTTCCCCTAGGCCAGGGCGAGCTTTGTAGGCAAGGTCCCTTTGTGAGGCAGGGAATATTGCACCCCAACCCCACCAGTGGTAAGAGCCATCTACACCTAGTCAGGCTCCTGTGACTTCCATGTGTGCAGCAATCGGGCATAGGCCTTGTACACCATGGCCCTGTGAATAATCTAGGAACTATAAGTGCATGGCGTAGTGCAGAGGGCTGCTGTGTCTGTATTGTCCGCCAACTGTAGTGGTATTGCATGCACTGAACATGTCTTTCTTCTGTCTTTCCCCCCCTTATTGTGGTCTCCCTGTTTTTGTGTGCAATAGCATCATCAGGCAGAGGAGCAGTGGCACCGGAGCAGGAGGGAGCTGCATCCCACTTGGCCCTGAAGGGCGAGACAACGGAGTCTGTAGCCACCAGTGGGACAGAGGGCGAGGGGAGCTCCACGGGGGGACAGGAGGTGACAGCAGCAACAGCAACTCCTCCTCTGATGGGAGCTCCCTTGCGGTGGCGGGCTCCCCTTTGCCCCCCACATCAACAGGTACAGCTGCCACCCCCTCTACCAGCACCGCCCTCCCAGCAGCCCCTCAGCGTGTGTCCCGTGGCCGTTCACCCAGGAGGGTGGGCATCCCCTTCGCCCCAGGCACCTCAGGCCCTGCCCCAGTCAGCCCTGCTGCCCTCAGTAAGGAGGCTGTTGACCTCCTAAGATCCCTCACTGTTGGGCAGTCTACCATTCTGAATGTCATCCAGGGTGTTGAGGCATTTGCAACACACAAATGCATACATGGAGGGCATTCATTCTGGCCAGGCAGCCCAACAGAGAGCATTTCAGGCTCTGGCCTCAGCACTGATGGCAGCCATTGTCCCTGTGTCCAGCCTCCCCCCTCCAACTTCCTCCACCCAGACCCAATCCCCTGTACCTCAGCCTATCCCAAGCACACCATCAGACCAGCATGGACACCAACAGCACACAAAAGTGGCTCAGGCAAACATAAGCACCACACATCCCACAGGCACTCACACAAGCATCATACCCATGCAGACATACCAACATCCACTGCCTCCACTGTGTCCCCCTCCTCCACGTCTCCCTCCTCCCTCCCAATCTCGTCTCCATTCACACCTGCATGCACTACATCCTCAGCCACTACCTCCATCACCAGCACGCCCATCACAACACACCCCTCACATGCACTCACCATCCCCACTACCATTCACACATCCCATGTGTCCTCTCCCAGTGTGTCTGTGAGCCCTCCTCCCAAAGTACACAAACACAGGCACACACCCACCCAACAGCCATCCACCTCGCAACAGCCTCCAGCCCATGCACCTTCACCCAAATTCAGCAAACGTACACCTCCTACAACCACTACCTCTTCCTCCACTCCCAAACCCCCTCCATCTACCTGTCTCAGTGTGTCTAAAAAACTTTTCCTGGCTAATATTGACCTCTTCCCTACACCTCTCCCCCCCGTCGTCCCCTAGGGCCAGGCTTTTCAGGTCCCAACCCAGCACCTCAGCCACCACATCACCAGACACAGTGGTGCCAGCAACTGCGGGCTATTGGAGTGCGCCAATCATCAGGGCTGCCAGTGTGCCACGGAGCGAGGGCAAGGACATTCCACCACCTACTAAAGTTAAAAAGTTGCCCACATCCCAGAGGGAGAAGCAGAAAATACCTGCCACCAAGGGCTCAGGGAAAACGAAAGGGGATAGTGGCAAGACAGTTGCGCCACCATCCAACGTGGGGAAGGGCCAGAAAATAAAGGGCAGGTCAGGAGAGGGCATGGTGGCACCGACAATGGGACCAGTGTCACACCTTCTGTCCACGTCGAAGCCAACCTGTACGGCGGAGAAGACAGCCACCTGCACCGCCACCAGCACCGCCACCAGCACCGCAGTCACTGAGCCTGCCACCAGCACCGCTGCCACAGAGCCCGCCACCAGCACCGCCGCCACAGAGCCCGCAGCCAGCACCAATGTCACAGAGCCCGCTGCAAGCACCGCTGCCACAGAGGCCGCCACCAGCACCACTGCCACAAAGCCCACCATCAGCACTGCCGCCAAAGAGCCCGCCACCAGCACCGCCGCCACAGAGTCCACCGCCAGCACCGATGCCACAGAGCCCGCCGCCAGCACCGCTGCCTCAGAGGCCGCGCCAGCACCGCTGCCAAAGAGGCCGCCGCCAGGACCGCCGCGACTGACACCACCGCAAGCACCGCCAGCGGCCCGCTGTCACTGAGCCCGCCACCAGCACCGCAGTCACTGAGCCCGCCACCAGCACCGATGCCACAGAGCCCGCTGCAAGCACCGCTGCCACAGAGGCCGCCACCAGCACTGCCGCCACAGCCCACCACCAGCACTGCCGCCACAGAGCCCACCACCAGCACCGCCGCTACAGAGTCCACCACCAGCACCGATGCCACAGAGCCCACCGCCAGCACCGCTGCCACAGAGGCCGCCGCCAGCACCGCTGCCAAAGAGGCCGCCGCCAGCACCGCCGCGGCTGACACCACCGCAAGCACCGCGACATCCTGAGCCAGTGGCTCCACCGCAGACATGGTCGCCATCCCCAGTGGTCAGTCATCCGAGGCTGATGGCCAGTTCCAGGAACCTGGGCAGCTTCCATGATGCACCACTTTCAGTGGAGAAAGGCATCCACTACCTCAGTCCTTGGCAGCATGAAGCACTCTGGGCACAAAGCCCCCTCCAGAACCAGTGGAAAAAGGCATTCACTACCTCTGTCCTTGGCAGGATGAAGCACTCTGGGCACAAAGCCCCCTCCAGAACCAGGGGAGAAAGGCATCCACTACCTTAGTCCTTGGCAGGATGAAGCACTCTGGACACAAAGCCCCCTCCAGAACCAGTGGAGTATCACATCCACTACCTCAGTCATTGGCAGGATGAAGCACTCTGGGCACAATTCCCCCTCCAGAACCTGTGGAGAAAGGCATCCACTTGAGAGACTGTGGCTTTGCACTCCTCAGGATACAGCAGTGGGCAAACCACCCACTTGTGAAACTTGAGAGACTGTGGCTTTGCACTCCCCAGGTTAAAGTAGTGGGCAAACCACCCACTGGAGAGACTTGAGATACTGTGGCTTTGCACTCGCTAGGATAAAGCAGTGGGCAAACCACCCACTGGAGAGACGTGAGTGACTGTGGCATTGCACTCCCCAGGATAAAGCAGTGTGCAAACCACTCACTGGAGAGACTTGAGAGACTGTGGCTTTGCACTTCCCAGGATACAGCCGTGGGCAGGGAGCCCACTCGTGGAGCAGTGGCGTCGTGCATTCATCAGGCTTAGGTGCCCCCCCCTCCCCCTGAGGTGCCTGTTTCATTTCCATCTGATGCCCCTGCAGTGTTCTCTGCGTTTGACGTCTGGTATCATGTGTGGGCCTCGCCCATGCATTTTGGGCCCAGTGGTCCACGGACAATAATTGGTGCACTATCCAGACTTGTGTAGTTGGTGTACATAATTGTATATACTGTATTTCGAGTTTTGACTACTGGATTTTTCATGATTACAATCGTTCAACTAATTTCCTTTTGTCCTTGCATTCTTCCGGGGGGGGTGGGAGGGTGTATATGTAATGTTGCGCCATGTATTTGTGTGTATGTTGCTGTGGGTGAGGGTGGGGGTGGGGGTGTTGCATGTTGCGTGTGTGTGTCATTCTCTTTTCCCTACCCCCTCCCTTGTGTTGTGGGTGCAGTACTCACCGTGGTCGTCGCCGCTGTCTTTGGTGCTCCTGATAGAGGAGCAGGAAGACCATCGCAGGGAGTATCTGAAGTTCAGGCTCCATGGCGTCCTGGTTCCTCGAGGGGTGTGGAGAGGTGAGTGTTTTCCCTTCCAAGTCCTTTTTCCGCTGTGTTTTTGTTCGTGTTGGTTCCGTTCCGGAAAAGGTGGCGGGTTGGCATCTTGTGATAGGGTGGGCGGTACATTGTCTTCTGCCTGTCTGTTGGCGGTTACCGCCGCACTGTTTGTTTGTATCGCCTTGGCGGTCGGAGTGTTAAAGTGGCTGTCTATGTTGGCGGTTTCCGCTGTGGTCGTGATTCCATTTTTTGTACCGCCGGCCTGTTGGCGGTCATACCGCCACTTTAACACCGACCGCCAGGGTTGTAATGAGGGCCATACTGTTTGATATAGAGTGTACACAGGAGACAGGTGTACACCAGCCTAACTATATTTATTCCCATCATCTAACTTCCGATGACACTTGTGCAATTTCCTCAGCACATTCATTCCCCCAAAATTCAAAGGTTATACTATGATGGCTCATAACTTGAAAGCGTATCACTAATTCTTTATGTTGCAAAGCATGATTTGTGAAAAGATGGCTGTAGAACTTATCACCCAGGGCTCCAAACTGATGCTGTTAACGGCGGTGCCTTTACAAATAAGGTTCATCAATACCCTGAATTTTTTGCCCGTGAAATTGAGCAAACTGCCAAAAGCCTGTTGGCTTTCCAGGGTATAAAGGTTATATCCTCCACTTTTTCAACTCATGGGCGAATCAGAATTATGAGGCCCCCATGCCTGTGAGAAAGAGAGCGTTCTACATTGGTATGGTAAAAACCATGAAAATAACTTTCATTTTCAGACCAAATTGAAAGCGCACTGTCAGGCTAATGTAATGATCTTACGAAAAGCCTACAACCTTTTCAGAGACGTAGTGGTGGAGACGACTCAAAAGGTGAACGTTTTGAAGCTCAACATGCCCCAGATGACAAAGACCCTAGAATAAACAGACCCTTTCCAAAATATTACGCTGGCTTCCATGTGTATGTCCATCTACAAACATGTTTTTGAAGGCCAACAGCATAGCTCTAGTTCCGCCCAACCTCTATAATGGCAAACAGAAGTGTTATTCAACCCCCTCTATCCAATGGCTCATGTATGCCTCTGACAAGGAAAACATCTTCATTCAACATGCCTTACAGGGTGGTGAATATCAATTGGGGCCTTATTATCTAGACGGCTACGCTGTAATTAATCGGGTGGCAACTGCTTTTGAGTACAAAGGTTGTTTTTACAATGGGTGTCCCCATTGTTACAAGCCCCATAATTTTAACAGACTGTTGGGTGCCAAGTTTGAACACTTACACCATCGTACTCTGGTGAAGGCTGATTATGTTGAAAGCCAAGGCTTTGTAATGAGAACCCTTTGGGAGCATGAGTGGTTAGATATGCTAACATTAGATACGGAACTCGTGTCTTTTATTAAGAGTCGTCAGTTACCCGAACCTATGGAACCCCGTGATGCCTTATTTGGAGGACGTACGAATGCTATACAGTTGTACAGGCCTGTGGGCGAGGGTGAGAAAATACACTATTATGATTTCACGAGTCTGTATCCGTTTGTGAACAAACAGACGTTATATCCCATAGGCCGCCCCACCATCATATATAGGGACTTAAAGCCCATAAGTGAATGGGCATATTAAATGCCAAATCTATCCACCCCAGCGGCTTTATTTCCCGGTGCTACCATACAGAGTCAATGGTAAGCTAATGTTCCCACTATGTCGAACGTGCGCTGAGAGCAATGAGACTAGCGAGTGTAGACACAGTGACGAGCAGAGGATCCTGACAGGTACCTGGTGTAGCATTGAGGTACAAACAGCCCTAGAGAAGGGATACACACTTGGTAAAATAGTGGAAATATGGCACTTTGAAAGGACGACAACCCAACTCTTTTTTTACTACAACTTATTTTTGAGAGACAAGGAGGAGGCTTCAGGGTTTCCAGAATGAGGTGTTAATAAGGCTTCTAAACAAAAGTACATCAGTGATTACTACGCTCACAAAGGCATAAGCTTGAGACTCTAGTTCATCGAGGTCAACCCCACAAGGTGGCAGCTAGCCAAAAACTGCCTAAATTCCTAAGGGGAAAATTTGCACAGCGTACAAACTTGTCAAACGTGACCAGATCCTGATGAGTCGTTTAAGTACCTTTTATCCTCTTGTTATGATGTGTCCAGTTGCAAATTATCGATGATGAGACTGCAGCTCTGTCTTGGAAATACACAAAAGATTACCCCACAACATGTAACAATATAAACATCTTCATAGCCTGTTTCACAACGGTTCACGTATGTTTAGAGCTTTACAGGGTACTAGATAAACTTCAGGACAGGTGTTTGTATCATGATTCTGACTCTGTTATTTTTGTGAGTAAGGTAGGGGATGAAGATCCTCCACTAGGTGATTATCTAGGACAGGGGTCCTCAAAACTTTTAAACAGGGGGCCAGTTCACTGTCCCTCAGACACTGTTGGATTATAGTTTGAACAAAAATAGGAACAAATTCCTATGCACACTGCACATATTTTATTTGTAGTGCACAAAAAACGCGAGAAACAATGCAATATTTAAAATGAAGAATGATTTTAATCAACATAACCTTATAATCTTTCAATGGGAAGTATGGGCCTGCTTTTGGCTAATGAGATGGTCAATATCCGGTTCCATATTTGTCACTGCTAGTCGTAGCAAGTGATGCAAATGTTCATCAGTTAGTCTGGATCTGGTTGGAGATTTCAGATGTTTAATTCGGGCAAAAGTCTGTTCACAGATATAGGTGCTGCAAAGATGGTTGCAATTTTGAGTGCATGGTTCCTGAGATTAAGGTATGTCTCAGAGGGGAGAGATGCATAGAAATTAGTAAGGCTGCTTGATGTGAATGCTTCTTTCAGAGAGTCACAATTCTGTAGTTCGGTTAATTACATTTGGTAAATCGGATCAACAATTTCAATGTCAACAGAAAATGGGTTCCGGAAAAGCTGTATTTCCTGTTAATGGAGATGATGCTCTTTAAATCTAATTTGAAACTCCTTTTGCAACATTTTTAGTAAATTCACACATTTTGTTTGGGACTGCAACTGCTGGTTTTTCCGCCAACAGGTTTTGAGTGGTGGGGAGATGGCAGAAGTTTTCCTCCTTCAATTGTTTAATGAGGAGGTCTAATTTTACTTGAAATGCTTTCACATGTGAATGCATATCACAGATGAGCTTCCCCTTTCCTTGAAGCTGAATATTGAAACTGTTGAGTAGCTCTGTAATATCTGTCAGAAAGGCAAGGTGCCATTTCCATTCTGCATCTTTGAGCTCTGGTACTTCTTTGCTTTTTGAAAGCATAAAATCAGAAACCTGTAGAAGTAAGTCATAGAAATGTTTCAAAACTCTCCCTCGACTCAGCCAACGGACTTCTGTGTGGTAGAGAATATCTTCATAAGCAACATTTAGCTCAGACAGAAATTCTTGAGACTGTCTGTGGTTTAGTGCATGAGCTCTAATGAAGTTAACACAAGATACCACAATTTTCATGACAGAGTCCAACTTCCTTGATTTACAACACACTGCTAGGTGAATGAGGCAGTGTATGGCTTTTGGATGTGAATGGTTGTGTTTGTCCATCTCTTTGTTAATGCGTCCAGTCACTCCTTTCATAGACCTCACCATGCACCATCAGTTGTCACACTGGCTAGTTTAGCCCAGTCCAGCTCCAAATCATTCATAGCTTGGCAAACTTTTTCATAGTTATCCTCTCCTGTTGTTGTTCCTTTGATGCTTTTCAGTGCAGCAAGCTCCTCTGTGACTTTGAAATAATCATTTGTCCCACGAATGAAAATCAGAAGTTGTGCAGAATCATGAACATCATTGCTTTTGTCGAGTGCCAATGAAAAATAGCAAAGTTTTTTTGAGGAGTTTTGCAAACGCAGATGCAAATTTTCCCCCATTTCTTCAATCCTTCGTGTAATTGTAGGTCCTGAAAGACTCACTGTACTAAATAACTCAGCCTTCTCTGGACACATCTCTTTGGCAACAGAAAGAAGGCATTCTTTAACAAATTCTCCCTCTATGAATGGTCTGCCAGTGCGCGCTATGAGCTTGGCAACTTGAAAACTTGCTCACAATGATGATATATTTAGCTGCTTTTGCTTCACAAAAGTATTTTGCTGAGTTGTCAAACCATTTTTCAGTTTTAATATTTTCTTTTCTCACTTGTCCGACCAAACAATCATATTTATCTTTATTTTGACTTTCGGAGTGTTGACGCAAATTGTATTCCTTGAACACAGACACTTAGGGCCAGATGTATCAAAAAAACAAATTTAATTTCCTAAATAGCGAATTTTAAGAAATCGCTATTTAAGAAATGCAAAATGGTATGTATGATTTTTGCAATTCGGTAATAGCGATTTCTTAAAATTCGCAAATGCTATTACCGAATCGCAAATAGAGAATCCAACTACATTTGCACCTATGGAGATTTGACGAGCAAATTAGAAATGGACAAGTACATAGTGTAGTTCACTTCATCAGGCCCTAAAACCTATTCATACAAAACATCAAGAATACTGTGTATATGAAAGTCAAAGGTATAACCTTAAATGTTAACAACACTGTCAAAATCAATTTTGACAGTCTAAAAGATCTGGTGAATGACTACGCTATATTGACAGGTCACAAAAATAATAAAACAATTGTTGTACAGCACCCTAGCATAGTGCCATCCAAAAAACAATGGGAAATTACAACCCAACCACTGCAGAAAACCTTACGTGGAGTGTGTGATAAAAGGGTCCTTACTGAGGCCTTTAAAACTCTACAGTCCAATTATTAAAAGTGCATTAGAGTCACAAATCCCCATGACCATGGGCACAAGATTGCAACATCTGTTCGCCTGCGTTGTCGCAGATCCCTCAAATTGCAGTAAAAGTTATTTTATAAAGAAGCTGTTAGAAAATGCTCCAGGGGTTTTATCTCAGACCCCAAACAACATCTTATGGGTTTATTCATGCTGGCAAGATCTTTATATGGAACTATCCCTAAGGTTCCCCCACATCAAATTTATAGAAGGCATACCTAGTAATCTCAACAACGACACCTTGTTACCTACACAACTTGTAAACATGGTGATTTTAGACGATCTTATGCACAAGGGCGGGGATCATCCTGAAATAGAAAAAGCTTTTACCCAATATTCACACCATTGCAATCCAAGCATATGCTATATAGCGCAGAACTTGTTTTAGAAGGGTAAGAGAAGTCGTTCTATGGCTCTAAACACCTCATACCTTGTCTTATTTAAAAACCCTCATGATAAACAGCAAATTTCTATCATTGCTAAGCAGATGTACCCAAGAAAAACCCAGTTTTTCTTGGAAGCCTTTAACAACACTTCCACTATACCTCACGGCTACCTCCTGGTAGACTTGAAACCAAGTACTCTAAAAGACTACAGACTACGTGCCAATATTTTCCCTTCCGATCTCCCCGTAGCTTACATACCTAAAACCATAATCAGAACGTATAAAAAGTATTGTTAAAAAGGCTTTTATAACATTTACACTTTAAGCCTTATAATATAAAGTGTTGACCATGTCTGCGCGTCTACATTGTAAGCTTGCCCCCAAAAAACAAAGGCCAACCTGTGTTTGGCTTCAGACGACTTAGTGCCTGCTATTTCAGAAATGGCCCTGAACACCCTAAAAGGCAACGTTTCTATATCACTGAGCCAGTTCCGCATATTGAAAAAGAAGCACCATCTTATCAAAAAGCTTAGTAATAAAAGGGCTTCCTTCATTTCTAAGAAGAAACTGGTAAAATAGTCAGGTGGCTTTATAGGTTCGCTACTGGGCATAGCAATACCTTTAATTACAAACCTCCTAACAGGGAGCTAATGGATTACACCCAAAAGATGTACCTGATGCCGCGCCATCAGCTGGCACAGTTGGGCCCATTTACGGAGGATGCTTGGGATATATGGAAAAATTAAATGCTATGTCTAGATGCTGAGAAGAAAGACATTTTGAACCATACAGATTTACAACCTTTACTCCAGAGCTCTTCAAAACCTTTTACAATATAACAAGCAGTGGTTTACTGAAACAAAACAAGCTGACTCTATATACCCCTGACTCTGAACCGTCACCACCCGCCCAGGCAGCACCTCACGATCAACAGTCCCTACAACCGTTGACACCAACACCACCGTCCTCAGATGTCTTTGTTGAAGAACGTTTAAAAAATATAAGTCCGAGTGACTGAGTGGCAGCGCAAATCTTGCTAAGTAAAATGGCAGCTTCTAAAGATCTAACCTAGTGGAATGAGCGGGGTGAATTCCTCTACAAAGGGTTGCCAGTTGTTGGGTCTCATATGTAGGAATTCGTCAAAGAACTCAGACACCCCCAAAACACTATCGCTCCAGAAAGTACCTTGAGATTGGGACCAGTTTCTATAGGCAGTTGCAGAACTCAACACTCCTTCTATGATCGTTGGTAATGCCAAACACAGATGTCTGCTTGAAATTTTGAAAGATCCGGCTTACAGCCCACCAAGCACTCCACCAGAAGTTGTTTTGAAACACTCCCCGGGGATGCCCGCAACCCCATTTACCCCCCAGCAGTCCCCCTCTTGGTTCACCTTAACTCTGACTTTGGAACCTAAAAAGACATTGGGGGTTATTCTAACTTTGGAGGAGGTGTTAATCCGTCCCAAAAGTGACGGAAAAGTGACGGATTTACCACCAGCCGTATTACGAGTCCATTATATCCTATGGAACTCGTAATACGGCTGGTGGTATATCCGTCACTTTACCGTCACTTTTGGGACGGATTAACACTCCTCCAAAGTTAGAATAACCCCCTAAGGGCCTGATTACAACTTTGGAGGAGGTGTTAATCCGTCCCAAAAGGGACGGTAAAGTGACGGATATACCACCAGCCGTATTACAAGTCCATTATATCCTATGGAACTCGTAATATGGCTGGTGGTATGTCCGTCACTTTACCGTCACTTTTGGGACGGATTAACACCTCCTCCAAAGTTGTAATCAGGCCCATTGTCCAAAAGGAGCACCTGGTTAAATGTGTGATACTTCTGACATTTGATCTTATGTATATGTTTTACATTGTCTCTATGTACGGTTTTACAGTTGCTAATGTATTGATTGATTTCTTTCATCATTTATTTTCTTTAGTATGTTTGGCTGCTTAATGCTTGTACCTAAACTATTTGTAATAGACACTTTCTAACTGTTTTAACTGTCTGAGGTGCAGCAGCGTATTGTTGAGATCCAGGACCCTAACACAAAAAAGTGGCGATACCTCCATGAAAAAACTGTTTTAGAGAAAACAGGTCTAACTATGATTTTGCGCATTCACCAGATGCGCAATGTAAAAAAGCCAGTGTTTGCAGGTTGTTCCTCTTTTAAAAATTATTTATGTTAGCGTCCGTTTTCTTCTTCTTCTTTGAGGCTCTATTTCGACTTACGGATCTTTGTTTGTAAGCGCTTTTTGAACATCAACATCTTTTTTTATGGGGGGCCGGTTGCCCCCTACGCTTTGAAATCCCACGCTTCCTTTTTACACGTGTGCAAGACTCGTACACCAGCCCCTCTCCCTCTTGAGGTTGCTTATTCATACGTCCAACAACCGCAAACGTCAAGGAACCCACCACGTCCTGTGCAATGTTCATAGCAGCCACTTTGACGTGTGGTTTTGCACTTTCGTAGCCTCTTCTCAAGAACGGCATGGCTCTTCTAAACAAACTATGGAAGGAAACCCCCCAAACCGACACCTTACATAACCGGGGCCCCTTGAAAGTACAGTGGTGGGGCTCCATATCCAGCCTGGTTTCTGTAATTATCCCTATACATAGAGGGGTCAGCATATGTTTTCAAAATCACCATGATGACTTGCTAATAGTCACTGTCAGATCGCAGTCTTAAATGAAGCTTAACAATAGCTTTCCCATATTTAAAGGACACCGGCTCAGCCTGGTCGCCATAGATCTGGTCGCCATAGATCATGATCGCAATGGTGTTAAAACGTTTTTTAGAAATTGAACAGTAGTAGGGTTTGTTGTATTGTATATTAACCACTGTGTTATTTTCACCTTTCACCTGGACTCATCTTAGCAACGGCGAATGATTATCCCCTATACTCTGCGACTCTACGATGTCGCTATACATGTAGAGTGTACAGAAACCGCTGTTAATATCGGTGCACGACAGGTCAAGTTCTACTTGACTTTTTATATGTTGTACTGTTCCTAAAACCCTTCCTAATTTACCCGAACAGTTAAACACTGTATCGCGATAACGTTATCTAACACTAGCTGAATATTCGTATACGTTTCAATGCTGGCTATGGATTTGTTGATGGCCTCGACCACCGCGGCGATGGATGAGTAATAAACGTGAGAAAATCCGGTGTGGATGCTCAAAGGGTCTTGAGCACGCTTTCTAGTAAATATGGCGTTGTACATTAAAAACATATTCCATGTTCTGGGGTATTGGATTTCTGTTAGGGCTTCTGCCCAATCCCCTTTCGGGTCTTCGGGTTTAGCCAATTTCACTGTATAATTAGAAATTTGATTGTCAGGGAACATGGCCCTGGAGGCGACAGCAGAGTGATATAAAATGGCATTATCTCCATCTTTTCATCTACAACGAGACCCCGCCATCCTCACACAACCTGAACAGAACTGGCCAACACCCAACTGTTACATTTCTTGTGCCACCCCCACCATTTGACAAAAACCTGTCGGTTAGCGCTGGTACTGTTCCTTTTCAGAATCATTTCAACCCTGTACACCTTGTGTGATCATTAGGTACCTTCTATAGCTCCTCCATATAAAAGACACCCAACACCTTTCTCCCTTCATAGTACTTTAGCCTGTAAATATACACATCCTCTTTAAGCTCCACACTTTCCACTATAAATAAGTCGGTTGGTAACCCTTTGTAAAGACCTCTTTCATTTTTTAACCCTAACATGGTCACCTTCCTTTAAAAGAGTGTTCTTTACACCTGCAGTAATCAGGTTCCCGTACACCGTTCTCCACACCTTTAACGAATTATCAGGTGTTACCTCTATGGGAGACGTTTTGATGGTTCTGTGGTAAGAAACGTTATAAATATCTATAAACGCCTGTAAGACATCTGGGTATCGGTAGGTGTTATAGGCTGTGTAATATCTCCACATCTTAGATTTTAAGGTTCTGTTAAAACCCTCTATAACAGCTGCTTTTACCTCCGTGTCTGTTACAAAATGTTTAACATTGTGCTGTTTTAGTAATTTCTGAAACGGTTTGTTTAAAAATTAATTTCCCGCATCTGTCTGTAGTTTTTGAGGGGTTCAACCTTTCCTGAAGATGGCTTTAAATGCTTTAGTCACTCTGGTTCTGCTTTTATCACTTAGAGCTTCTGCATAGGCGTACTTTGACAATACATCTATGACAGTTAATATATATCAAGCACCGTTATTATTCTTTGCTAAATCTTGAAGGCTGATTATGTCCGCCTTTCCCTTGTTAATCTATTTGCGCATTAACTATGGTAGGTTTCCTCTTAAAACGCTTCCTAGCCGGCTTGTGGGGTGAGTAAGCCTCTTCCCCAGATAACCAAGTCTTCTCCAGTGTTCTCTGTGCCAGTTCATTTTCAACTAAAGCCTTTCTAAACAGCACTTCTGTGCTGAACCTACCAACCCCTCTTGTATCATAATAAAGCTTTCTTAACATGTCCGTTGACATGTTATCAGCTGTTACATCCCATGAAATGAAAGACGCCTGTTTTGTGTAAGGACATTTTATAAAAAAAAATTAAAAAGAAAGAATGTTAGCACAACATCAACAAAGTATACTTTACAGTTTCATGGTGCACGTCTTATCATCATCATTGTTATTAGCCAGCATGCTGTCTTTTGACTACATATACATACGCAACTCGGGCCGGACCTTTTAGTTTGCCTCAGCATCGCATGCTTTGATATTTTTATAGACACACACTCAATAGTTCTACACACGACTTCCCGATCACCACTCCTATAACTTTGTACATTCAGGATACTGACAACATTTGACAGTTCATACAGTTCTAGGCCAGACAATACAAAACCTTTGTTTGTGAAATAATCTTCAGTCAGAAGTTCCAAAGCACTGCGTAACCCAGTCAACAGTGATAGTCTTCATTCAAGCGCACGGCCTTTTTACGTACCCCAGTATTCATCCGTTGTAGGTAGCCACGCGTCGATACATCCTATGGCGATACACTCTGTACTGTTGCACTGCATCTCCGGGTGTGGCTTGCAAAGCTTCAGATAACGCAGTCACAGGGTGTATTTCAGCTATTCTTTCTTTAACCAACACATATAACAATCTGGCAATACATATGCATCCTGGGTATAGCTCATTGACATCTTGTGCTGCGATATTCTGATACACATCCTGTAGGAAAGTAGCCTCTTTCTAGCTTGGTTACGCCCACTTTTTGTCAGTGTGTTTGACTGTGTTCACTAGGATCCTGCTAACCAGGACCCCAGTGGCTGTTCTCCCTCCTCTAAATTTGGTTGTTGGCAACTTGTTATCCCCACAATTAGCATACTGGTGCCCCCATGTAGGTCCCTAGTATATGGTACCTAGGGACCCAGGGAATTGGGGTTCCAGGGGATCCCTATGGGCTGCAGCAGTTATTCTTCCACCCAGGGTTCTGCAGGCCTGCCATTGCAGCGGTTTCACTACAGATCACTGCACCAGGTCACTGTAAGTCACCCCTATGGTAGGGCCTCTCATCCCAGAGGGCAGGGTGCAGGTACCTGTGTGTGAGGGCACCCCTGCACTAGCAGAGGTGCTCCAATGAACGCTAGCCCCATTTTACTGGACTTTGTGAGTGTGGGGACGCCATTTTATATATGTACCGGACATAGGTCACTACCTATGTCCAGCTACATAATGGTAACTCCGATCCTGGGCATGTTTGGTATCAAACATGTTGGAATCATACCCCAATACTGTTGCAAGTATTGGAAGTATGATTCCATTCACTCTGGGGGCTCCTTAGAGGACCCCCTGCCACCAGTCTTACAGGGTTTTCCGGGCAGCCCAGCTGCTTCCATCTCTAAGACAGGTTTATGCCCTCCTGCTGCTTGATCGGATCAAGCCCAGAAAGGCAGAACAAAGGATTTCCTTTGGGAGAGGGTGGTAACACCCTCTCCCTTTGTAAATAGGTGTGACTGGCTTGGGGGGGGTAGCCTCCCCAAGCCACTGGCTTTTCTTTGAAGGGCACATCTGGTGCCCTCTGTGCATAAACCAGTCCACAGCGGTTCAGCAACACTCAGTCCCTGCTCTGGCGTGAAACTGGACAATGGAAAGGGTAGAGACAACTACCCTGTCCATCACCACCCCAGGGGTGGTTCCCAGAGCTCCCCCAGAGAGTCCCTGGGTTCTTCCACCTTGATTCTAGGGTTGGCAGGGAACTCCAGGCCAGGCAGGTGATGTCAGAGGAACCCTTTGATAGGTAGTTACCTGGTTAGGTGACCAAGCCCCCTCTTTCGGCTATATAGGGTCTTCCTCTGGGGTGAGTCTTCAGATTTGGCTTGCAAGATTCCAGCAGGACTCCCCTGTAACCTCTGCTTTGACTTCTGGCCTCCGGAACTGCGACTGGACCCTCCAGGAACCTACAAGCTGCAGATCCACAAGGATGACTTTTCTGCAACATTGCATCCAGACTTCCTTCCAGCTTTGCAACATTTCCCTGGCCGTGCATCCTCAGAAGACTGCTACTCTTCAGCCTGCACAAGAAGAAGAAGGAATCGCACTTGGGGTGAAGGCATCACTCATCTGTACCTACAGGTACCTAGCTTCAACAACGACCGGCTGCATGGAACTCCCCTCATCCTGAGTGGTGTGGGACCTGTATCACGGGTGGTGGTCTGGAAAGTCTCCCTTGGTCCTCTCTACCAGCAGTTGCACTTTGGTGGTGGTAAGTCCTTTCCACTCCACGCAAGACAGCACCCCCATGCATGGCTTCCTTTGCAGCTGCCAAGGCTTGTTCGCTTCACCTCCAAGGGGAACTTCAGTCTACATGTAGCTCCAGCCCCCAGCACTCCCTCCTGCAACTCCTGAGCCTCTGCGTGGTCCACTGGCAAAGTGGGAGCAACTTCTGTGGTGCTGCGTGGGCTGCTTCAGCAACTTCTGTGTCCCTGTCCTGTAGGACACTTGTGGGCACTGCCTCTGCTCCTGTGGGCATTCTGCAATGCAGAGGGTCCCGTGTGACTCCCCCTCCTGGGTAGTGTCCTCCTGGGCCTTCCTGGTCCCTGGCAGCACCTCTTTGCCACAAATTTGCCTTTGCCAAGACACCCATCTGCAATCCAGCTTCCATTGTGGGACACCTTTTCCATGCATCAGAAACTCTTCTTTAGCTTCTGTGCTGCAGTGCTGACCTGTCTTCCCTCTTCCCCAACCAACTCCAAAAAGTACCTCTGGGTGGGTAGTATCTCCTACTCCCCCTGGAATCCACAGACACTTATGGACTTGGTCCCCTCTCTCTACAGGTCTCCATCTTCAGTAATCCACCACTGATTTCTTGCAGGCTGTTCTGGGTGTCTTCTTTTTCTTCTTTTCATCCTTTGGGGTGGGTTTGGGGAAATCCAGTGTTTTACTCCTGCATTCCTGGTCACTGGGGGGGTACTGCATTACTTACCTGTGTGGTTTCTTAGTACTCCCAGCTCCCCTCTACATGATTTACTTACCTAGGTGGGGGCTCTGTGTTCGTATTCCACTTTCTTAGTATACGGTTTGGGCTCCCCCTAGGACTACTATTGCTTATTGCTATTTTACACTGTTTTCTAACCTTTTTATGTTGCTTACTGTTTATTAGTGTATATGTACATATATATATATATATATATATATATATATATATTGTATTTACTTATCTCCTATTGGAGGGTTGCGTCTCTGGTATTTTTCTGATAGTGTGTTCCAAAAATAAAGTACCTTTATTTTTGTACAACCAAGTGTTTTCTTTCTCTCTTGTGTAAGTACTGTAATAATGATTTTACATTTGCTTTGCATGTCTTCTAGATAAGCCTTGGCTGCTCATCTACAGCTACCTCTAGAGAGCCTGGCTTCTAGGCACTGCCTACGCTTCACTGAGAGGGGATACCTGGACCTGGATCTGGTATAAGGTGTAAGTACCATAGGTACCCACCAAACACCAGGCCAGCTTCCTACACGTCCTAAAAGTGATTAAGAATTTATATTAAATAACACAGTGATGACCAGCTACCATGGACTCAGCATTTTTTTAAATAGTCTTCGTGGAGCTAATGAACCGATTCTTCTATTTTTAAAATAAATATCACACAAACATCTTTCTATGACCCTTTCTATCAACTTTCTATCAAAATACGTACACAGCCCTTGCATAAGCTTGAGTTCTGAACATGGTTCATTCGAGTATCCGATCTTTTTAGCGCTGCCGATATGCCCTAAACCATATCGGGTGTACATATTTCTTTTCCTCGGGCATCCAATACACAACCCTTAACATTTTATATACCTTGTACTGGTCTAACCTGCTACGTATATGTTGAATTGCTCTTGGTGTGTACAATTCGTATGGACACTTGTCAGCCTCTTGCTGCGGATCGTTAATTTTATAACCGTAACAAAGATTATAATAGTCACGTTTGACACATGTGTTCACAACAGTCATTGCAAAGCCTTTAACAGGCCATATGGCATTGTATGGGACGCCCAGAGTTTCCTTTTTAAAAGTGCCACCATTATAGGTATAAACACATTTCTTATGCAGCTCTTTGTTTTGGCTTGTGGAACTTTCAGACTCTTTTGAACAATATAAACAGTACAAATTTCCGTCATTAACCTTTAACGACAACCCTTTTCCCACGGCTCTTTTTGTTGATGTTTTCTACAATTCAAACATAAACAAAGACAAACTATTAGTTAAAAGTAACAAAATATACCTGTATATATGTTAAGTGTCTATAGGGGATTTTACTAACCTCTTCATTTTCTTGGCACTCGGCAGCGGATCTGAAATCTTGAGAGTCGCACAGGTCCATCGGTGCATAACAGGCATCAGTGTTTAGACACAGCTGCTGCACAACAACTACCTCAGGTGCAGTTTCCTCCAGAAACCCCATATCTTCATAGACTGGTGAGTTATGAGGTGCTATAGATTCTTCAATCTCTCTCATGACGGTGAAAATGTTTCCAGCATTTAATTCGTCGCATGATGCATCGCCGCTATCGCACTTAATAGGGGATATCAGCTGCGGTAAATCCTTGAGGCTGAGCTTTTCAAGCTGGTGGCAGAGGTCCTCTTGAAAACCCATAACATCGCGACCCTCATCTTTAGGAGTGCCCTGCTGAGCATTCTTATCCTATACCGGAGGTGTAACTGTGTGATAATATCTGTCAATAGTGTTCAATCCTCCCTCTGAGGCAGCCTTTTTGATGAGGGGGGTGTATCTCTTCATAATGACGGAATAATCTCTTTCAGCTAGATGCTCTGGGTTAGGCATAGGTCGCTTAGGAGGCTCCTTATATGCACTCCACGGGTCAAAAAGGGCATACTCCTCTACAGCATATTACTGATACATGTTCTCCTGAGAGACTGTGATTAGTTGAGGGTTGATGCATAACCCCGAACACGTGTTGGGACCTCGGCAACAGACTAACACGTGTTGAGCTGGTGTCACAACCCCTCTGACCCTCCTACACCTATGCCAGTTCTGGGGTGGGTAGGCAATGCTCAGGGAGGGTGCATGGGGGCTGTGTAGTTCCACTGCTCCTCCCTCTGAGGAGGCACACCACAGCCGCATGGCCATGATGGCCTGAACATGTCCAGACTTGTCCTCTTAGACGCAGAAACATGCTGCACACCTGCAGGGCCGCCATTTTACACAACACATGGATCTAGACACTATGGCAAGGACCCTGGCACGTGACGGTGAAAATGTTTCCAGCATTTAATTCGTCGCATGATGCATCGCCGCTATCGCACTTAATAGGGGATATCAGCTGCGGTAAATCCTTGAGGCTGAGCTCCTCCCTCTGAGGCAGCCTTTTTGATGAGGGGGGGGGTGCATCTCTTCATAATGACGGAATAATCTCTTTCAGCTAGATGCTCTGGGTTTGGCATAGGTCGCTTAGGCGGCTCCTTATATGCACTCCACGGGTCAAAAAGGGCATACTCCTATACAGCATATCACTGATACATGTTCTCCGGAGAGACTGTGATTCGTTGAGGGTTGATGCATAACCCCGAACACGTGTTAGGACCTCGGCAGCAGACTAACACGTGTTCAGCTGGTGTCACAACCCCTCTGACCCTCCTACACCTATGCCAGTTCTGGGGTGGGTAGGCAATGCTCAGGGAGGGTGGATGGGGGCTGTGTAGTTCCACTGCTCCTCCCTCTGAGGAGGCACACCACAGCCGCATGGCCATGATGGCCTGAACATGTCCAGACTTGTCCTCTTAGACGCAGAAACATGCTGCACACCTGCAGGGCCGCCATTTTACACAACACATGGACCTAGACACTATGGCAAGGACCCTGGCACGTGACTAACATGTGATCACATGATGTCACAACCCACATAACTCAGCTACACCTACATCAGTTACGGGGCGGGCTCTCAGGGTGACCGGAAGTCCCGGTAATGGATATGACGTCACATCCAGGGCAGGACAACTGGCACTTCTGAGTCTGATGTGTAAAGGTATCCCTATATTCTACTAATCTGCTACCACATTTTACAACAGGGCATGTGCTGTAAATCAAAGTTATATTCTTGCATTTTGAATTGTCAGTGCAGTACTCATAGTCACTTTATCACCAATTTTTGAAGTTAGGAGATCTACCTAAAATCTATGATTAGTGTATGAAGAATATTGCTTACTCCACACACATTTTGGTGATTGTGCTCCATGTCCCAATAACATACCAGTGTCTCCTTTACTATGGTTGAGTATATATACTCTGTACCCATCCACGATCTTGAGATACAAGGAACAGTTTCCAGATGTCCAGCATGATTGTGTAATACTACTCCCCCAAACCAAAATTGCTGGCGTCCATCATGTTCTTCCATATTTTTCAATAAACTAGGATATTGTCCTTGTAATTTGTTATATTACCTACATCTCGAAATAGCTAGTGCATTACTCTTTGAAATACAGCAGATGATAAGACTAAATTGGATTAGGGTCGACGGATTATCACTTGACTATATACTGTAATGCTATTAGAGAGTATACGTGCAAGTGCAACATATACACCCACACAAAGTGTGAAACAGATTGCAACCTGAATTTTTCTAATATTCAATGGAATGATGCACTTAAATTAACAAAGGAGGTGTTGAATAATGTTAAATTCCATTTGTAACACTTCACTTATGTACATAGGACATATATGATGCCAGCGATGCTACACAGGCTTAACCCCAGTATTTCAGTTATTTGCCTCAAATGCGGCAAATTGGAGGCCACAGACTTTCACTTAGCTGAGTACTGGAAGGAGGTGGTGGATAGATATAGAGAGTATGGGGGGTCATTACAACATTGGCGGTAAAAGCAGCTTACCGCCATGCAGAAGACCGCCAATACACGGCCGCGGAATTCCGCCACAGCTATTATGACACACATCTCGGAATCCGCCGAAATTCAGACACCCACACAAGTCCGCCACACCAAAGGTCAGTGATAAACTGGCGAAAACAAATCCTCCACCGTCACGCCAACAGAAACACGCCCATGCTATTACGACCCACGAATCCACGCGGCGGTCTTTCAACCGCGGTATTCCATTGGCGGTACACACCGCCGCGCTCAAAATACACACACATCTCCAAAACACCGCCACATTGGACAATTCAAAATACACACATCTGATACACATACAAACACCACTCCCCCACACCCAACACAATATAAAACACACACCCACATCACCCACAGTCCCCTACGAATAAAAAAAGACGAAGGCGACAGAGAGAGCACAGCAATAGACAACGCCACCACACAGAGGCACACAACACCATCACCCACACAACATCCACGCACAAAACACCCCACACCACTACACATCACCACACTCATCACCACATACACCACCCCACACATCACCTACACCACCCAATGGCACGCCAAAGACACCCCAGGTTTTCGGAGGAGGAGCTCAGGGTCATGGTGGAGGAAATCGTATGGGTAGAGCCACAGCTATTTGGATCACAGGTGCAACACACCTCTATAGCTAGGAAGATGGAGCTACGGCGAAGAATTGTGGACAGGGTCAACGCAGTGGGACAGCACCCAAGAAATCGGGAGGACATCAGGAAGAGGTGGAACGACCTACGGGGGAAGGGTGCGTTCCGTGGTCTCCAGGCACAACATCGCAGTTCAGCGGACTGGCGGCGGTCCCCCACCTCCTCCCCCACAACTAACAGTATGGAGGAGCAGGTCTTGACCATTATGCATACTGAGGGCCTCGGAGGAGTCGTTGGAGGAATGGACACTGGTAAGTCAAATCTTAACTATCATATCCCCCACCCTACCTGCATGCTATCACACACCCCCACCCTCACCCCCTCCCCTATCACTCCAACTCCTCACTAATGTATTAATAACACAAACCACACATCCAAACACCAAGCCCTGCATGACACAACAAAGCATGGACATCCATCACTAAAGCATACCCACTGCACATACCCATAACAACTCCTAACCATCATCACACAAGCCCCCACACAGGAATGCTAGCACTGGGGTACACGCTCACCCACCCATTGCACACCATGACACACACAGATGCAATAATTATGCTTTTATACCCCTGCAGGACCACTACCTAACGTCACCAGACACGAGGGTCCAGACATCTCTACCCAACCCACAGAAGAGGCCCACAGTGATGACAGCAGCTCTGGCCAACTGGATCCAGATGACCAGCCCGGACCATTGTGGGCATCGGGACAGTCGGTTCCCCTCGCACATGCACAGCCCAACACTGACCTTCCACCCTCTGGAAACACCAGTACAGCACCCACCCAGCGGGCCCACACCTCCGTCCCCAGGACATGTCAATCAGCTGTGTGTCCACCACTACAGGGAACCCAGGATAACCCACCAACCCAACAACAACAGGGACCTGGGGGCAGTGGTAGTGGGCACACGGTCCAGGGGACGGAGGCCCGGGAACACAGGGGAACTGGGAGGGCTGCTGTGCGACAGGGGGCGGACAGGCCAAGGGAACCCACTCTCCACGAGGCCCTCTCCTCCATCATGGGAGCATAACACCACTCCCAGGAGACGATGGCTACGGTCCTGGCCAAGTTTCAGGAGACCCAGCGCCTGCAGGAGGAACAGTATTTGGGGTTCAGGGAGGAACTCAGAACCATCAGCTCCACCCTGGGCACCATCGTAGGGGTGCTGAAGGACATACAGAACACCATGAGGGACACCGTGGCACTCCAAGGGGGCCCTGACACTAGCCTGGACGATGAACTGCCCACCACCTCCGCCGGCGCTAGTGGACAGGATGCCCCGCCACAGGACCACCACACCAGCACCCACCCCTTGCAGACGGAGAACCACCCCGCAAGCGGTCCCTGAGATCCAGGAACAGGACAGAGCACAATGGCAAGACCCCCGCCAAGAAATGAGAACACCCTGATTGTCATCCCACTGTCCCACTTTGTAACCCTGTCCATATTGGAACTGCCCCAGCTCCACTTCCTATGCCCATATGGGCAGTGCACCTGTGAGACTAATAGACTGGACTCTGCCATGGACATTCCTCCACCATCACCCATCACCATTTTACCACCCCCTCCAATAATTACCACTTCAATAAACACCCTTGAACCACAAAACAATCTGGAGTCAGTCTGTGATTTTGAAAATGTGTATTAGCTATGACAATGACAAAATCCGTTCTCAATAGTAATGTCAACATACCTATGTCACACATCACAGGTCCATGAAGGATGCAAGCAGATGACACACGTTGGTAACCACACCTGTGAAACCGTAATGGAAATGTACAACTCAGTTACCAAATACTGCTTGAAATTGACAGACAGGATAGAGGTAGAACTGTGAAAGTAAATGTATTAGTAAAGAAAGTGTTCTCACCTGTGTGTCACTGGAAATATTGCTGTATGACTGAGTCCCTGTTGTCAATGTCTTCTTCCTCTGCTTCCTCCACATCACTGTCCACAGGCTCCACAGCTGCCACAACACCGTCATCTGGACCATCCTCCTGCAGAAAAGGCACCTGGCGTCGCAAAGCAAGATTGTGAAGCATAGAGCAGGCGATGATGATCTGGTACACCTTCCTTGGTGAGTAGAATAGGGAACCACCTGTCATATGGAGGCACCTGAACCTGGCCTTCAGGAGGCCGAAGGTGTGTTCGATCACCCTCCTAGTCCACCCATGGGCTTCATTGTAGCGTTCCTCTGCCCCGGTCCTGGGATTCCTCACTGGGGTCAATAGCCATGACAGGTTGGGGTAACCAGAGTCCCCTAATAGCCACACCCGGTGCCTCTGGAGTTGACCCATCACATAAGGCATGCTGCTATTCCGCAGGATGTAGGCGTCATGCACTGAGCCAGGGAACATAGCATTTACCTGCGAGATGTACTGGTCTGCCAAACATACCATCTGTACATTCATAGAATGATAACTCTTCCGGTTCCTGTACACCTGTTCACTCCTGTGGGGGGGGGGGGACCAGAGCTACAATGGTCCCATCAATGGCACCTATGATGTTAGGGATATGTCCCAGGGCATATAAGTCACCTTTATCTGTAGCCAAATCCTCCACCTGAGGGAAAACGATGTAGCTCCTCATGTGTTTCAGCAGGGCAGACAACACTCTGGACAACACGTTGGAAACACGGCTGGGACATCCCTGATGCCATGGCCACTGTTATTTGAAATGACCCCCTTGCTAGGAAATGGAGCACTGATAGCACCTGCACTTGGGGGGGGATTCCTGTGGGATGGCGGATTGGTGACATAAGGTCTGGCTCCAACTGGGTACACAGTTCCTGGATTGTGGCACGGTCAAACCTGTAGGTGATGATTAAATGTCGCTCCTCCATTGTCAACAGGTCCACCAGCGGTTGGTACACCGGAGGATTCCGCCATCTCCTCACATGTCCCAGCTGACAGTGCCTAGGAAGGACAACAGCGACCACAGAGTCAAGCAATTCAGAGGTATGTACCCACAGCTACACAGAACACGAAACAAAATCCAAAAAGTTGTCTGTATGTGTGTTGAGTCCAGGCCTAGGTATGTGTGACACAGTTGAAAATGAAGCCAAGTGGGCCCCTGAAATGGCGGCTGCCTGACCTGTAAAGTGGGACAATGGGATGTGAGGTAACTGCGCTGGCGTTGTACACCGCCGCGGTAGGCGGTCGTAGACCGTGGCGCAATGCTGCATTGGTTAACATTGGACCCTATGGGTCCCAGAAGCCAATGACGAAGTGCGCCAGAGGTGATGATACGCACCGCCGCGGACGTCACCACTGCGGACGTGACCACCATTTTCTATCTGTTCAATCACTCGATACCTGATCTTCGACAGGAGAGGACCTACACTGCAAGTGCTGCTGTGACCTCGGTCTGGAAGAGACAATGGCACGTGCGTCTGGGGAAAGGGCCCCTGCCTTCACTGCACAGGAGTTGGAGAAGCTCGTGGACGGGGTCCTCCCCCAGTACACGCTACTCTATGGTCCTCCAGACCAACAGGTGAGTACATAGGGTGCAAGTTGTATGGGCTATGCCTGGGTGGAGAGGGCTGGATGTAAGAAGGAAGGGGGCAGAGTTCTGCGAGCATGAAGGCGTGTGAATGCATGTGCCACATGGCAAGGGCAGGGATGTGGGCCACTCACTTCGACGGTGCAGTTGTCAATGACATCTCTTCTTCCCCTGTACATGTCATGTAGGTCAGTGCCCACCAGAAGAAGGATATTTGGCGTGCCATCGCCAAGGACGTCTGGACCCTGGGGTCCACCAAAGACGGAGCACCCACTGCCGTAAAAGATGGGAGGACATTCGCCGCTGGAGCAAGAAGACGGCGGAGGCTCAGCTGGGGATGGCCTCCCAACATGGGAGGGGTGCCCGTCGCACCATGACCCCCCTGATGTTCCGGATCCTGGCGGTGGCCTACCCTGAGTTGGATGGGCGCATGAGGGCATCACAGCAGACACAAGGGTGTGAGTACACTCTCATTCTGCTGACTTTGCATGCAGTGGAGGGGTCTGGGTGGGGGAGGAGGGCTGTAGGTTTATCTAGGCCAGGGCGAGTTCCGTAGGCTAGACCCCTCCGTAATGCAGGCCATGTGCCACTCCACCCCACCTCTGTAGAGTGCCAAGTACAGGTATACATGTCCCTGTGTCATCTATATGTGCAGATGTCCACCATAGCCATGTAGGCCATATCCCAGGAACTGCATCTGTAGAGCCCAAGAGCGCGGGGGCTGCTGTGTCTGTATTGTCCGCCAGCGGTAGCGGTAAGCCATGCACTCAACCTGTCTTTCTTCTGTTTCCCCACCCCTTTTGTGCTCTCCCTGTTCTTTTGTGCATCAGCATCATCAGGCGGAGGTACAGTGGCACCGGAGCACAAGGGGTCTGCATCCCACATGGCCATGGAGGGCCACACCACGGACTCAGAATACACCAGTGGGACGGAGGGTGAGGGGAGCTTCACGGCGGTCACCGGATCAGCAACCAGCGACATGGACTCGTCCTCCGATGGGAGCTCCCTTGTGGTGGAGGCACCATCTGTGCCCCCCACTTCTACAGGTACAGCCGCCACCCCCCCTACCAGCACCTCCCTCCCAGCAGCCCCTCAGCCTTCGCCCCGTGCCCGCTCACCCAGGAGGGTGGGCATCACCTTCGCCCCAGGCACCTCAGCCCCTGCCCCTGTCACCCCTGCTGCCCTCAGTGAGGAGGACATTGACCTCCTCAGGTCACTCACTGTTGGGCAGTCTACCATTGTGAATGCCATCCAGGGAGTAGAAAGGGAGTTGCAACACACTAATGCATTCCTGGAGGGCATTCATTCTGGTAAGGCTGCCCATCATCGAACCCTGCAATCTCTGGCCTCAGCACTGATGGCAGCCATTGTCCCTGTGTCTAGCCTCCCCCCTCCAACTTCCTCCACCCAGACCCAATCCCCTGTACCTCAGCCTATCCCAAGCACACCATCAGACCAGCCTGCACACACCTCAACACACAAGGGCAGCTCAGGCAAACATAGGCACCACACATCCCACAGGCACTCACACAAGCATCACCCACATACAGACACAGCAACATCCACTGCCTCCACTGTGTCCCCCTCCTCGTCGTCTCCCTCCTCCCTCCCAGTCTCGTCTACACTCTCACCTGCATGCACTACCACTACAGCCACTAGGACTCGCACCAGAACACCCAGCACCACACCCCGCTCACCTGCACTCACCACCCCACTACCATTTACACGTCCCCTGTGTCCTCTCCCAGTGTGTCTGTGACGCCCCCTCCCAAAGTACACAAACGCGGGCACACACACACCCAACATCCATCCACCTCACGACAGCCTCCAGAACATGCACCTGCACCCAAATCATCAAAAGTTACACCTCCTACAACCACCTCCTCTTCCTCCGCTCCCAGACCCCCTCCAGCTACCCGTCCCAGTGTTCGTCACATACTTTTCCTGAGCAACATTGACCTCTTTTACACCACCCCCCTCCAATTCATAGGTCCCGTAGTAGCACCACAGCCAAAAAAAGTCCGGTACCAGTGGTGCCTGTTAGAGGTATGTGGAGTGCACCGGGCACCAGGGCAGCCAGTGTGACACAGAGCCAAAGCACAGCCAGTCCCCCCCCTGTGAAGCACCAGAAGTTGGACAGTGCCCGACGGGAGAGGGTGAAGACTCCTGCCGGCAGAGCCGCTCACAAGGGTCCCGGGGGGAGTATCGAGTCAGCTGTGACTCCTCCCAAGGTGGGGAAGGGGCAGAAGAAAGCGCCAAAGTCTGGGAAGAGCAGCACGGCGGAGAATGCCGCCATCATCCCCGCTGCCCAGGACGCCACAGCCAGCCCCATCGTCACTGGTCAGGAGACCACCGCCAGAGTCAGTGCCCAGGAGGGCAGCACAATCGTCACCGGTCAGGAGACCACCGCCAGAGTCAGTGCCCAGGAGGGCAGCCCAATCATCACCGGTCAGGAGACCACCGCCAGAGTCAGTGCCCAGGAGGGCAGCACAATCGTCACCGGTCAGGAGACCACCGCAAGAGTCAGTGCCCAGGAGGGCTCTGGCAGCCACAGCCCCGCTGGGCAATGAGGGACCGCCATGGCACACACCGCTGCACAGGTCAGAGACAGCAAAGTCAAGCACCGCTGAACAGGGCAAAGACCGCCATGGCAAGCACCGCTGAACAGGGCAAGCACCGCTGAACAGGGCAAAGACCGCCATGGCAAGCATCGCTGAACAGGGCAAGCACCGCCAACTCAAGCATCGCTAGCCCATGTGCGGCAGGGGCAGTGACGGAACTGGGACCGTCACGGGGAGAGTGATGCACTCTGGGCACCAGTCCCCCTCCAGAACCAGTAGTGAACAGCATCCTCTACCTCAGTCCTTAACAGGATGAAGCACTCTGAGCACCAGTCCCCCTCCAGAACCAGTGGAGAACGGCATCAACTTGAGAGTCTGTGGCTTTGCACTCCCCAGGATGGTACAGTGGGCAAACCACCCACTGCAAAGACTTGTGAGACTGTGGCTTTGCACTCCCCAGGATGGTACAGTGGGCAAACCACCCACTGCAAAGACTTGTGAGACTGTGGCTTTGAACTCCCCAGGATGGTACAGTGGGCAAACCACCCACTGAAAAGACTTGTGTGACTGTGGCTTTGAACTCCCCAGGATGATACAGTGGGCAAACCACCTACTGCAAAGACCTGTGAGACTGTGGCTTTGCACTCCCCAGGATACATCAATGGGCATGGAGCCCAGTCGTGGATCTGGCGTGGTGCTGTCATCCGGCTGAGGTGCCCCCCCTTCCCTTCCTCCTGAGGTGCCTGTTGTATTTCTATCTGATGCCCCTGCAGTGTTCTCTCCGTTTCTGGACAGGTATCGTGTGTGGGCCTTGCCCATGCATTTTGGGCCCAGTGGTCCACGGACATTGAATGGTGCATACCTGCACTACTAATCGTGATGTATATTTTTGGAATGTGTATATATTTCTGTATATATTAGCTTACTGTATTTTGATACATTACAATGGTTGTACTCATTTCCTTTTGTCTTTGCATTCTTCCGGGGGGGTTGGGGGTTGTTACTGTGATGTTTAGAAATGCATTGGTGTGTGTGTTGTAGTGTGCGAGGGTCGGGGTGGGGGTGTTGCGTGTGTGTGTCCCTGACTTTTGCCTCCCCCCTCCCCTATGTCGTAGGTGCAGTACTCACCGTTGTCTTCGGCGCCGGCGTTGCTGATGTTCATAGAGGAGCAGGAAGACTATTGCAGGGAGTATTTGGAGTTCCGGCTCCATGGTGCCCTCCTTCCTTGTGGAGCGTTTTCCCATTGAAATGGCTGTTTCCGCCGTGTTTTTATCCACGGTGAATCCGCCCCGGAAAAGGTGGCGGATTGGCATGTTGTAATACTGTGGGCGGTACTTTGTCTTCCGCCTGTCTGTTGGCGTGACCGCCGCGCTGCTTGTCTGTACCGCCGTGGCGGTCGGAGTGTTAAAGTGGCTGTCTATGTTGGCGGTTTCCGCCACGATCATGATTCCCTTTTTTTTCCCGCCGGCCTGTTTGCGGGATTACCGCCGCTTTAACACCGTCGTCCAGGGTTGTAATGACCCCCTATGTGTCGATCTCTATACCTTTACTTCCACAGACATGCTTATTGGGCATAAGTGCAATCCTTCTTTGAATGTTTATGCTTTGTTACTAACGTTTACTAACAAAATCACATGGCATTCCTCATTTAACAATTAATTAGGTGTTGCAGATATTTCTACCTTCTATTGTTTTATATTATTATTAAATAATACAGTATACTAAAGAATTGAAGAAGTGTAGATTGATGTAGAAGGTCAGTGTTTAACTTAAATAATAGAGCTACTTATCGTAGTTCTAGTTTACCCTGGAAGAAGGTGCCAATCTCCAGCTATTATTGCACTATCTTGGGACTCAACATGAACGTATGTAGATGACGTACCTTGTCGGAATTACACGTAGAGCATAAATATGTTTTCTGCCTCCAAATGTTGGTTAATTTAAGCCAGGGATACTCAAAGTAAGGCACGCGGGCCTCATGCGGTCCCTCTGACCTAAACATGTGGCCCCTGGGGCAACAGGAGCACTGGGCAGCTGTTTGCTCGACTCCGCACTAACAATAAAAATATTAAATACACACACAATCATTTATTTCAAACTTAATTGGTGTTAAAGAAAGGAAGTAACTAGGGACTCCTGCACTTAACTTTAGAAACGCCTTCATTTTTAAAGACATCTTGCAGCATAAGTGTAAATCTAAGACAGTCTCTTCAAAATTAAAAAAAGTTTGTTTAGTTAACATGCAGATCCTTTTCACCTTAGTACAATTTATTTTATCACTGCATTGAGATGTATTCATTTAAAAGTGATAGTTTTCAAACATAAATTTGGAAACATTAATTATTTCCCTTACCCTGAGAACACCACCAATAGTAAATTAAAGAGGCAAGTCACCTGGTATGTGCACTTTATGAATGGCCTGGGTTCCTATCATACATAAACAACATTATAGTTTATTAAATCAAACATAGAAGCAGGTTTTGTGCAGCACACACCATGAATCATGTATTTCGAGGTCATCTTAAATGTGATAATGCAGAAAAAGGAGGGAAAGTGACACTAAACAATTGCCTTGGATCACACAATTTGGAAAAGTGGGTAAGTCTGGATTAATTCCAGGTTTTCTGGTTTCCCATTGTTTATTTCAGCAACTAGATGTATATCCTTTGCTTCCCCTACCCCTACCTTGCCACCAATCCCCCTAGCCACCTCACCCGACCGCCACTGCCCTGGCATCAATGAGGCTCCCAGGCACGTCACAGACCAAACCTTTTAGCCCCTGGGAAAATGTTTGTGAGTACCCATAATTTAAGCGATGTAATTAACCTGATGAAGTATCAGGAGGTACTGTCTGTCCTGTTTGACACTAGCAAAAGTACATACATTGAAAAGGATTGCAGTCGACCAGAATTCTTGCTCAACTGTGAGACCACTCCCGTCTCCTCCCCAGATCCACTTGGGGTAGACACAATCCTCCGTTCCTTGACAAGAGGTTTAGTATACAATTGAAACACACCCCTAGAAGAGTATTCTGATGTATATGTTGTTTATTAAAGGGTATGATTTTTTTGTAATTTGGACATGATACTATAAAGTGCAAAGATAGCCTTTATTTGACTACGATATAAAATAGCCTTTTTGCTTCATTTTCAGGTACCAAAGCAGGGAACATTTTTAAACTGTCCAGATTGTCTACTATATCAAAAAAAGACTTTATACGGTTGAGGATTTGAATGGAGCAAATCTGCAATGTTGAATTTTGAAGATTTCTTGGGCGTTAACGTTTGTAAAATAATCTTCTGGACAAAGGGATGAAATCAATGCTTCCCAGAATTAAGGGCCATATTTATTGCCAGGGGACGCAGCACCTTGCTGCCCTGTGTCACAGGGAAGGGAATGCGCTGTATTTATCCCAATATGCTGCATTCCTGTCTTTTCCCCAGTGCTGGTGCTCAATGGTGCAAAGGTGCCTCCATTGCATGTAGTATTGTTTTTGTGCGGGAAGGAGGACCTTCTTGCACAAAAACAATCCCCTGGGGCTTTTCCCTTTTTCTATGTGCACTGCCTTCTGCAGCACACATCGAAAGAGGAGAGAAAAAAAAAGGAGAAATAAAGATATTTCTCCTCGTTATGCCCCACCTGGGAGGCATGGTTTTTTCGTGCATTCCCTAGTCTACCAGTTCTGATAAATCTGGGAATGTGTCATAATCCATGGATGTTGCCTGGGAACACCCACGCGACACCCATGGAAACTCCTCCCTGGCACAGAGTAATACAACACAGCAACTTGTGCTGTGTTGCATTACCCAAGCTTTTTTAAGCTATGGGCTTGCAAGGTGCCTTGCGTGACTTTGTAAATCTCATTTTCCAGTTGAGTCATTCTTGCATCCTGTTGCTTTATGAAGGAACATCAGGTAGGGCCCATTATGAACTGAATAAGATGAACTGTGGGGCATATCTATGATAAATGATGCACAACTGAGCTAGTGCAGTTGTGCATCAATTTTTTTAACGTTGCATAACGACTTTCCTTAGCCTCATCTGTGCACCATGTTTATGGAATGGCAAATAATGGTGTTAAGAGAAGGCTAAACTTTGCGACAATTCGTAAACAAAAATTATGCTAATGCCGCAAAAGTGGTGTTAGCATGATTTGCGGCACGGTTTTTGAAGCTAATCTTGCCAGCAACATTTTTGTGTCATAAGCTTTGAAAAAGCCAGCCACACCCCTAAACACAAACAACAAGGAACCAAGATGGGGAATTTAGGAGAGACCAGACCCGAGAGGGACCCTAATCAGCCCAGTACAAGTCTTGATGGACAGACAGAAGGAGAAGGGGAAAAGGAAGAGGAAGTGTTGCTTCAGTCAGGAGGAGAATAACATCTTGGTGAGAGAGGTACAGAGCACCAACACCAGCTCTTTGTCACCTCTAAATTGCCAATAGGTAGGAAGGAGGCCATATGGCAGTCAAAAGTCGATCAAGTCAACAGCGTGGCAGAGATGAAGAGGACTGTGACTGATTGTAAGAAGAGCTGGCATGACTGTAAGTGCAGAACTAAGGAGAAACTGACCAGCAACCGAAAGGCAGCACTACAGACCAGAGGAGGAAGTCCAGCACCCCAGGAACAGCTGGATAAGGTGGAGGAGATGATAGCAGCGGTCATCCCGAAGGAGTTGGTCATTTGAGTCCACGGACAGGACATTGCAGCGTTTCAAGAACTACCCCAAATGCAGGGTGAGATGAAGTGGGGGGAAATCTGATGACCAACAAATGGCAGAAGGGGGAGGCACATGGGACCCACTCTATGCATACAAAAGGGCTGCATGGGGGCACAGTTATGCCCAAAAACTTGTAGTAGGCACACACCTCCCGCCCATATGCAAAGACCTTTTCTCATAACCTGACATCACTCAGCTCACTTTGGCAACTGTAACATCTGCCCATGTGTAATCCTCATAGCCCAACATGTACAAGGCTTGTTGCGCTGGGTGGTCCAGCAACAACTTGCATATGCCCCCCAGCAGCATTGTGAATGGCCACAAATGCTAGTATTCACCACATATGGGACACATATGGGACATGTCTGGGATTATCATCTGTGCAGGTGTACAAGTAGCTGCTATGTCACCATGCTGCAAGGGTGCCTGTGTACTGGGGATGGTTGGTGTTCTGCACTAAGGGACACCTTCATGCAAAACACCAGCTACAAGTGGTCTTACCACCTCACAATGGGCCATATTTTTAAGGCCTCAGGGCAATACTATCATCAGTGTGAGTGATGCTAATGTGACCTTAAGGTGCCTATTCCCCTTTTTATATATCAACAAAGTTGCACCATACATGTATACCTTCACTTTGTAAATACTTGACCCGCTGTATGCCTGTGCCACATATGATGTATGCAAGGGGGAAGTACCTACGCACGGAGGGGTGAAATAAATGGCACAGTTAAATCAGAAATATTTAACTGTGCCATCTTTTAACTCATTTGTAAAGCCTGCCAAAGGCAGACGTTCAAGAGATGCACCCATTGGAATTTATGGTTCACCCTGTGCTTCGCTGCACTAGTGCCACAATTTATGGGGCTACTGCAGTAAAGCACCACAATAGTGCCATAACACATGAGGTCACTGTGGAAATGTGCATCATGGTGCACCATCTTTGAAATATGGTGCTACCATGGTGTCATTAGTTGGGGGCAAGAGGGGTGGAAGAAAAGTGTAGCATTGGGAGCAATCCACCACTGTTGTGCAAATTGTACCTTATGTGTGATGCACAATGCAACACACATTGACCAACACAATTCACTGGACATACAAGGATCTCAGACTCCCCCTTGTCACTCCTACACCACCCTTGAATCATTGGAAAAACCTGTAGCACATACAAATTTGACAAATCTGGAAGCCTCCAGAAGCTGGGTGAGTAACATGTGTTGCATAGGAATACCCCCAGAAATTCACATGGAATGCCAACTACATGCAGTGTCAGGTGTGAAGTGGGCACAATATTACCAGGCCATGATAAGGCATGCAAGGTGCCTTTCTCTACCATGGTAAACATGAGCTACTACACAGCACCACAGGAGCGGAAGGTAACAAATATGCACTGGTCGAGCACTATGATGCCAGTGTCTGGAAAATGTGGCACATATGTACCCATTTATGATCAAAATATGTTGTGCAGTGAACTAGCCCAATTTGCTGTGCTACCTGCATCATTTCAAATGAATAGGGATGTGTAGTAGTCACTGACATGCAATGCATCCCTGAACTACCCTTGGTGACAGGCCAAATATATCATGGCCAACACCAACACAGCCACACAATCAGCATGATGTAGGGGTGTTCCTGTTGCAGGTCCAAATGCACATGTGCTGGAAGGCACACCTCCTGCAACATCAACTGACAGAAATGCTGCCTGCCGCTTACAATGACTGTTGATGATTGCAAAGCATTGGAAGATACAAAAACTTGGCCAACAACAATGTCAGTCCTTTGTAACACTATTACATTGACACCTGTAACCCCTGAGGTGGTGTTTCAAGCTGATACATCCGTATATCAACAAGTCTGAAAATGTTTTAGGTCCCTATGCCACCCCCATGTGTGTTGGAAGAGTGATGGAAGGGGGTGAGCTGTCCACATGCATCATCTTCCTCACCTCAAGTCATGTGTTGTACATCCTGCACCACCCATTGTAAGGATCAACCACCTCTTGTGTATGTGGGACTGAGGTCTTGCAGAGGAATGAGATACGGACTAAAGAGTCATGCCTTGCCAAAGCAACATATTCTGTATGTCTCTATTGATGCTGGCTTTAAAAATCCAAAACAATGAATGTGGCAGGCAAATGTCACACAGTCAACTTAATGTAAGGGGTGCATATGCAGAAGTCTATGATAATTTATGCAAGGTCATTGTAACAGACTGGGAAATGGGGAGTGGCAGATTTTGCCGGTGGAGCTTAATTAAAAATGACACTCTGGGGGCACACTGTGCCACTAGAGGCACATAAATGAGGGCCTTGATGTGTGGCTATGGACCATGTCACTAAGGTACTAGGATCTAGAAAATTATGACTTATTTCAACAGATTCTACAGTCCGTTCCACATTGCACTATCCCATTGCAGATGATGATGCCTTACATCCTGCTGAGCTGCCTGTCCTGGAATTTTCTGATGATTTGGATGACCAGCTGCCAACCAATAAGGACACTTTCCAGGATGTCCTGGGTGCCATCCGGACACCATCTCCAGTCACAGGGAGGACACACATCATTGCGGGGTCTCCACATGACCCACCCAACACAAACCACCGGCCAGCTCAACAACAGCCCTGGACTCCCTGGACCCAGATACAATCGTTCAAAAAACAGCAGTAGGAGTCCAGCAGCAGCTGGCACAGCATGCGCGGGTGGGGATGGAGGCAATGGGGGGCAGCCTAGAGGGAATACAGAGGTGCTACAGGCCCAATACAGACAACTCTGCTGCCATCAGTGGCACCCACTCTCCACTACGTAGACTCCAGCAGTCCGTGCCCAACATAGCTGGTGTCCTGAGGTAGAGAGTTGTACAAATCCCCTCCCAGAGTGCCACCAGCATGATTGACAACAGGCTAGGGGTTATCCAAACAGTCCTAGAGTTCATACAGCAGATGCTGGGCTCCCTCACTGACAACCAGGCTGCCTATCACTGTCATGTAGCTGCTGTGCTGCGAAACCAGCAGGTACTCCTTGCTGCAGTGATACCTTACATCTTTCCACAGATGACAGCTGCTGGGACCTAGGAAACCACATCTCTAGCCCTTGATGGGTGTGTGCCCCCCTTAACTTCAACACCACCACTACACACGGCACACATCAGAGGATGAAGATATGGAAGGAATAACATTCACACAAAAAACCACCCGGTAGCTACAGTCTGTGTCACATGGACCGTATCTCCTTAGTTCTGTGCTGAAGATCATGCCAGTGTTGCAACAACTGGCAACGTCCCGTCTTCACTCTTCCACTGTCGACTTATCAGACATCGACTGTCATTGTGACCAATCCCACATATCGCCAATTTGTAAACCTCTTGACTGATGCACTCTTCTCCTACATATATCTCATTACATGCCACCCCTGGACTCTGTCTAGACATCCAATGGTTTGAAATCCATCATGGGGTCAATCTCCTACAATGTACATCATCAGAAACCAAACGTGCACATGTAAATAAATATACTAAAGTTACAATTTTGTTTATATTGTGTCTGATGCAGGGACTGTATGACCTGTAGGCATTGTGTGAAACCAAAACACTGAGTACTTAACAAAAGGAAATGCCTGGCATTGTGTCACATACCAAGCCACACGCAATGACTGAAACATGATTAAGCTGACTGATAGTAATGTGGACTGGCAAGTAAACTCTGAGTTTCCCAAGCATGTTATCCAACAGGTTGGATGCACATTTTTCTGTGGCATGCATGATGTACTACATTAGTGTTTGAGAAAAGCTAGAATGTGAGCACCAGTATGACGCTGATGCAAAATCCAATTTAGACAGCAATAAAACTGCGAGGGCAGCCATGTGTGTTCCAGTAACAACTCCCAATTTTGGGTGCGTGCACATACATCAACCTCTAAACACTGAAAGTCTCAATACTTACCAACACAAAGGAATGGTGTAAGAGAACCTGTTTTGGGATTTCTATTCATGCACAACCAGAATGTCACTTAGAGTGCTGATGACTGCCTTGAGTAGCTGACATCATACTGATACAAACCTGACAGGGACCTGGGCATATGGGATACACATAGTCACACATGTGATGTGGGACTGGATGCAAAACCAAATGCTTTTGTCTAACATGACCTGTGGAGACATGATACCACCCAGATATCAAAGCATGAAGAAGACTATAGTGTACTAAATAACAAGATTTAATAACATCTAAAATTTACTATCCTAAAAATTAATAAACTACAGACTAGCCTACAGTAACCTAACCTACACTAAGTTAACTTTGCATATACCTACAGCTAACTTATCTGATCTAAACGTATGCTAAACATTTAACTCCACACGATAAGCATCAACCCCCATCCCCTTAAGAGACATAAGTAAACAATGACAACAGTGAGTAGAGCTAAACATTGACTGACTAAACATATGGGCTAAACAAATTTACATTTTTTTGCATTTTTGCATTTTCTTTTTATAATAACACATACCCAAACATGACCCACCCCCCTAAAACATCCCAAAAACAATAAAAAAAAACAAACCCACCATCCTAAGATTTAAAATTATGATCTAAAACTAACCTACACTACCCTCACTATACTAAGCCTGACAATCTAAAACCCCCAGTGTTAGAATAAACATGGGGAAGGAAAGGTGAGGAGATCAGGAGGGCTAAAAACATTTCATAGCTTTGAAAGTTTCCTCTTGATGTAGCATAACATCCTGCAGGACTTCTCCTGCCTTGCCTCAAACATGTCCAGCCTCAATTTCCCATCTGCCATATCCTAGCGCATTTCTTGTTCAAAGTTTTTGTCCATGATTGGACCTCCAGGCTGGGGACATGATGGTGATGCAGTTTGGCCTTTCAAGGTTGAAGGTGCGGAACCTGTGGAGCCACCCCAGTCCTTCTTCTTGGAGGTTCCTGCTGTGTGGCTGCTGGTCTCAGGCTCTTTTGTTGGCCCTCCATGGGCAAATGCCCACAAGACCCCAATGTTTTCTCCCAGTTGTATCTGCAGCCCATTCTCTGGTAGGCCTTATCTACAGCACGGTTGTGCCTGTAGCATTCCCTTCTTTTCTCAAATGCCCACATCTAGGCTGTAGTCATGGAGGATGATGAAACATGAAGGAAGCATGTTATAGAAATGTGCATTTGGCAGAGAGAGAGCAAGTATGCAAAAAGTACAGCATCTTCAGATGACATACATTGACCAAATTAACACACAATACCATCCTGAAGGCCTAGGTCATCACACATCTGCATCACACCATTTTCTATACATTCCTCATGTCCAAGGTGTCAAAGCTAATGAATGTTGCACACTACCAATGCACAAGCATTTAACATCTCCAAAGTACATTCAGCATGCTTATCCGATGCACCAGTGTTTCTCACCATGGTCGGTCACTCACATCATGCTGGATGGCTCATGAATGTGCCTCTGCACACATCATTTACGTACGATCCCCAGATCTGTCCCACACTCATCAGAACAAAGCCTGCAACTTATACGTGGACTATGGTGCAAATCCACAAGGCCCTTGCACCACTAGTGCGTCACTGTTTCCCATATAAAAAAGGATTCACCAACAGTGCAATTGCTTTGTAAGGAAACCCTATGTGTGTGATCAGGCAAGGACAGATGCCTGGACAAACTGCTACATTCAATATACATGTGAGATGTATTGTATGTGTGAATGTAGTAGGATGGATTACTCACTCATGTGACACTGAGACATATGGATCCACTCCAATATCCACTCAGCTCACTAGATAATGGGCTGTGCCATGACAACATGCATAGTCCCAATACAACTTGATGTGTGACACTATGCTGTCCAATGTCTGTATATGTGTAAATAGGTTCAGGTCTGTTAGAAATGGGGTCTTTGGCTGGCAGTCAGGTTACCCCCTGTCCAAGCAAGGACCCTCTCTCTTGTCAGGGTAAGCCACACACAATCCAAATTATCCTGTGCCTACCCTCTGGTAGCTTGCACTGAGCAGTCAGGCTTAACTTAGAAGGCAATGTCTAAAGTATTTGTGCAATAAATCATGCAATAACACAGTATAAACACCACAAAAATACACCACACTGGTTTAGAAAAATATAGAATATTTATCAGATTAAATGCAGGTCACAACGATCAAGATTGGATAAGTACACTTTGAAATATCACTTTATAAAATGATAAAAAGAGTCTTAAGTTCTTAAAAAGCAATAACTGTCTCTTGCAAGCACAAAGTACCTGGTTTGCGTCTAAATTATCCTGCAGAGTGCAGAGGAGGAGAAGCGTGGAAAACGGGGAGGTGTGTGTCGGTTTCTCCGGGCACACACAGACTATGCGTCAATGTTTTTCCCCATGGCAAGGGCTTTGCGTCGATTTCCGGCACGCAGGCTTGAATCCTCTTTGGATTGCGGGGTATTTGGGCACCCTGGGGACGATGCGGAGAAATCCTGGGCGTGCAGGACGCAGTCACAGTAGCTGCGTCGATCAGGTGGGCGATGCAGGGAAGTTTCTGTCGCACGGCAGGCGCTGCATCGATTCCTCTTCGCAGGAAGTCAGGGTGCTTTGTTCCGGCTCGGCAATGCATCGATCCAGTGGGCCGTGCGTCGAAGTCCCGGTCACAACGCTGGTGCTGCGTTGATCTCCACTCGGGGAGCCTGGCTGCGTCATTCCGGTTTGGCATGCAGTGATTTTCTCACTGCGGTGCAGGCTGTGCATCGATTCTGGCAGGCTGTGCGACGATTTTGGCCGCACAAGGAGTTTTTTGCAGAGGTGAAGTCTTTTTGGCCCTGAGACTTCAAAAAACAGGATGCAAGCTCAATCCAAGCCCTTGGAGAGCACTTCTCAGCAGAGGCAGAGGGCAGCAAGGCAGCAGGGCAACAGCAGGGCAGCAGTCCTTTGCAGAAAAGCAGTCAAGTGAGTCCTTTGGGCACCCACGCAGTTCCTCATGACAGGTTGCAGATTCAAGTCCAGAAGTGTCTCATGTTGAGTTTCTTTCCTAGGAAGTGTCTAGCTTCAGAAGTGTCTAAGTTGGTAGGGACAGAGACCCAATTTAAATACCCAAATGTGCCTTTGAAGTGGGGGAGACTTCAAAGAGTGACTTAGAAGTGCACAAGGTCCCCTTTCAGTTCCATCCTGTCTGCCAGGGTCTCAGAAGGGGGTGTGGCAGTCCATTGTGTGAGGGCAGGCCCCTGTCCTTTGACATATAAGTGTCAGGCCCTCCACCCTCCTAGCCCAGGAAGACCCATTCAGTATGCAGATGTGTGCAGGTGTGACTGAGCATCCTGGTTTGGGGTTGTCTAAGTGAAATACACAAGGGAGCTGTCAACTAACCCAGCCAGATGTGGATTGGAGACAGGCTGTAAGGCACAGAAGGATTTGAGTGTAGAGAAATGGTCACTTTCTAAAAGTGGCATTTCTAGAATAGTAATATTAAATCCAACTTCACCAATAAGCAGGATTTTCTATAACGATTCTGGCCATACTAAATATGACCTGGATACTCCTTTCAGATCAGAATCTACCACTCAAACAGTATATGAGGGTAGCCCTAATGCTATCCTATGAAAGGAGCAGGCCTCACTGTAGTGGAAAACGAATTTAGGAGTTTTACACTACCAGGACATATAGAACACACATGTTCCAGTCCTGCCTTTTACCTACATAGTATCCTGCTCATGTGCTATCTAGGGCCTACCTTAGGGGTGACTTATATATAGAAAAAGGGGAATTTAAGGCTTGGCAATTACTTTTAAATGCCACGTCTAAGTGTCAGTGAAACTGGGCACACAGGCCCTGCCAGGGCATGCCTGAGACATAGTTAGAGGGCTACTTATGTTGGTAGCACAACCAGTGGTGCAGCCCGATAGTAGCATTCAATTTACAGGCCCTGGACACATGTAGTGCACTTTACTAAGGACTTACAAGTAAATTAAATAAGCCAATTAGGTATGAGCTAATGTCACCATGTTTTAGGGAGAGAGCATAGGCACTTTAGCACTGATTAGCAGTGGTAAAGTGCGCAGTCCTAAAGCCAGCAAAAATGGGGTCAGAAAAAGAGGAGGAGGAAGGCAAAAGTTTTGGGGTGACCCTGCAGAAAGGCCATTTCCAACAAGGTCAATATGTTGCACAACAAGATTCAGCTACACCATCTCATATGTGGGTGCATGCATGCCATACATCTTATCTGCACAGTGATCTAGCAACAGCACTGGGCGGTACTGCTCATTGTGTGGAACTGTTTGCATGATATCATTGGACATTCTCAAGACCTTACCTTTTTGAAAGTGTACTGAGTAAATGAGAATGTTGTGTGGAGATCTCTCATGTCATGTGCACATGTCAAGTGCTATGAGGTTAACATGGATTGTCTATGTTGCCACATCAAACATAGTGTATGGGGTGTAAACAACATCTGTGTGCAACTCAAAATCAGTCTTCTCGTGCTATGGTGACCTTTGTCCTGACTGTCAGAAGTGTTTACTTATGAGCGGCTTGCACTGCCAGTGTGTCACTTTTCATAGGGGACAAAGTGAAGCACTGGCAGTGCAAGGGGCACAATGATGAGTCCCTTAGTGACAAATTCACATGGTCCCTATTTATTACATGCTGTTAGTTACACTGTGCTATATGTGACACACAGAGCTGGCTAATGTACTTTGACCCACATATTGGCACACTACATACATGTTGTTAAACCAGCACTTCAGGCACATACCCTGACTGTCATTACACTGTCTGTCCGCACATTACTCATTCTTACAATTACAAAACCCTTGCAGCACACAATGCCACAGATGCATTCCTTTGTTATACTCCACATCCTCTACATGACATCTGACATACTGTCAATATCCAAGGATGGATAATGGCATCCCAATTGTAACACATGCAAATGTGACATGCCATTGTACACATTGTACATCACACTCAACCCTTGCAGTACACATTCTACATACAGGATGACAGTTACTGGTAGTATCGGGGTACACAAAGCTTGTAACCTCACCAACGGTGTAGGAGCAGGTCCACCTGCAAGACATGACATGAGACATAGCAGCGAGAATGTTGTACTATGCACACCATGTACACAAATTACACATCACACATTTTTCAGATGGACTTAGGAGTGTCAGTTGAGGGAATATTCAAGTGATCCCTACAACACGTCTATTTGACAGCCATTGGTATGCCAGGCAAACATGTACAGATATGTACTTGAACTATACGTACATGTTTAGGTTACATTGGTAACATTTTGTAGGGGACAGTGGTGTATTCTTATGTGGGATTCTTATCTTCAGAATTGTGGGGTTTCCTAGCGGATGTTGTTGGAACATGGAATGTGGGAAACTTTGGAATGTGGGAAGAGTCAGTTGTTGCTGAAGGAGCCTCTTGGCTGGCAGCTCTGCGCTGTTTCTAATAAACTCTACAGCTATATGTCGTCCACTTTTCTTCAAAACCCAACAAATTTGGCGATGAGATTCTGGAGAAAGCACACTTACGGCATGTTCGGCAGTGCAGGGGTGGTGCTGCTTTCTCTTCTGGACAGTGTGAGATCGAGTGGGGCCTTCTCCATGTATGGTGTGGGACTCAGCGTGTTCCTGCTGATCGCCAACGTAACAGCGTGTAACAGTATTGTTGGTGTGGTCTGCGTTTGAGGCGTAATTTTTGGCTGCCTTGATTGGCTTACGCTGTTTTACAACAGAAGGCACGCTTGAACGACGTGTCCCTGGAGGGCGCTTGGTGTTGCTTAGCAATGTGCTCTGCATTTTTTATCACGCGCTGAGCTATCGCGCTCGCTGTAGCCTGGTTTCCTGGTTACCAAGGACGCGTTACTTTATTGAGCGGTGCTGTACGCGACCCCGACAAAAGACTATTACCGTTACTTGCAACAAGAACGTGTTACATTGTTGCTGCCACATTTGCTTCTTCTGCCAGTACCACGTGTCTAACTTAACACACTTGTCATGTTTCTTCAAGGATTCTACTAATTTTTGCTCCTTGTTTTCCATGTTTTTGCTTTTAGAAAGGCCATTACTTGCCTAATTTACAATATTGATTATTGTTTTACAGTTCTTGGAACATTCTTTATTTTATAACAACATCTGTACATTTATTATTCGTTTTTTTTTCACATCTGGGAGAGAGAAGATGCAATTTGAACCACCTGCCAAATTTTTACAGAACAAAGGGGATCCACCCATGCCATGGGCTAGGTGGAAGGAAGAATTTTTGACATATTTAAGGGGTATTGATGAGGATGGAATGTCACAAGAAAGGAAGAAAAATATATTGCTGCATTGTCTGGGATCTGAAGGTCAAATGGTTTTTAGGACCTTGCCGAAAGCATCTATACAGGATGAGGAGTTTGATGTATTTAAGGATGCACTAATTAAATTTGAGAACAGATTTAAACCTACAACAAGCATTGCTTTGAACAGGTTCAAATTTTACACGAGGACTCAACAAGTGGAGGAAACATTTGATGAGTTTCTCACAGCGCTGAGAAGCTTGTCTGTGCATTGCAACTTTGGATCTATCACATATGAGATGATTAGGGATCAAATAATTGTTCACGTCAGGAGCAGGAGGATTCAGGAACAGTTGTGGGTTATGGGAGATCTGAAATTGCAAGATGTGATTAATACCGCCAAAGCTTTGGAACAATCTGAGAAGTGGTTGAAATCTGTCCAGGAATCGTCAAAGGACAAGCACTTTCTCCCTGATGTAGTAGGAGCTGTGGGGGGTAATGCTTCGGGTAGTAATGCTCCTCCCAAGTCTGTTGTATGGAATAAGAGGGAAGACAAAAATGTGAAAAATTATTGTTTATCTTGCTATCGTTGTGGGAGTCAGAATCATCTGGCAAACTCCCAGCAGTGTCCAGCCGTAGGTAAAGAATGTAAGAAGTGCTGCAAATTAGGACATTTTGCTAGGGTGTGTAAGGAGATTAACAGGAGCAACAATAAGGGAAAAGTTTCATATGTGAACGATGACGGAGAAAAGGGTGTTGTATTATCACTTAAAAACAATGGGGACTGCAGTGATTCTGTGAGACAACCAAAGTGTTTGGTACTTATTGAGGGCCAGGAGCTTGAGGTTATGGCTGACTCAGGGTCACCCTGGACCATTATTACTACTGATTATTTTAAACAGAAGTTCAAAGATGTGTGGAGGATGTCAGATTTGGTTTATCCTGATATCATTGCAGAAGGTTTTGATGGAACGGCTATTGATATCAAAGGTTATGTAGATACTGAAATTGTGTTTAAGGGTAGGTTGGCTAATATTAAATTGTATGTGGCTGAAAAAGGGGTCAATGTCCTATGTTGGAGGGACCAAGCCAAGTTGGGTATTATTCTCAATCCCAGAGCTTGTGTGACAGTGCTGATGATTGAAGAGAGTAATGAGATGGATGCTATTGTGTTAAAATTCCCTCAAGTATTTACAGATGTGTTGGGGAAATTGAAGAATTATAGCCACAAAATCAAACTTAAAAGTGGTTCAAGGCCGTTTGTACAAAAGTTGAGGAATGTTCCAATTGGTGTGTGTGATGAGTTGAAGACAATTTTAGCGGGATTGGTCAAGGATGATATTATTGAGGAAATAGAGTCCTCTGAGTGGGTTTCTCCCATTGTCTTAGCTCGTAAATCAGACAAGTCTTTAAGATTGTGGTTTGACCTCAGGGCACTCAATGCAAACATCATTGTCAATTGTCATCCATTGCCCAATATTAATGAGGTCGTTAGTATGTTGGATGGTGCGAAAATCATCTCTGTATTGGATTTGAGGTCTGCGTGCCATCAGATTGAGCTTACTGAGGATTCCATGCATCTCACTGCTTTCATCACACCGCAGGGGCTGTTCCAGTTCAAACGTATGCCATTTGGTCTCGCCTCTGCGGCATCTGTGTTCCAGAGAGCTATGTTCATACTTTTTAAAGAAATGGACACTTTTGTAAAGTGTTTTCAGGATGATGTTTTGGTTTATTCAAAGAATGTGGAGGAACACAAAGATCATATGCTAAGAGTGTGTGAAGTTCTCGGCAAGAATGGACTAAAGGTAAAAATTAAGAAATGTCAGTTTTTTGCCAAATCTGTGGAGTATTTGGGACACACTATTTCAAGTGAGGGTGTGTTATCCAAGCGTTCTATTGTTGATGCTATTGTTAAGGCTCCAGCCCCAGATAGTCGTGATAAATTGTTATCGTTCACAGGCTTGTGTGAGTATCACAGCAAGTTCATAGAGAATTTTGCCACCAAAATGGAACCTCTGAGGGAATTGACAAGGAGAGGAGTGGAGTACAATTGGTCTGAAAGACAGATGAATGCTTTTGAATTATTAGGAGAGAAATTGCCAATGCGCCTACTTTCAGACCCTTCAATGTTAAAGCACCGGGCGTTGTTACTGTTGATGCAAGTATGTATGGTGTTGGGGGTGTGCTGTTTCAGAAGTGTGGTAAGGACATCTGGAATGTTAGTTTTGCAACTTGCACTCTGATGCTGAAAGGAGGTATGCTGTCATTGAAAAGGAGTTGTTAGCGTGTGTGGGGGCCATAGAATACTTTAGAAATTATATTTGGGGGTCACGTTTTGTGCTTCAAACGGACCACAAACCTCTGGTTGGTATTCTGTCACCTGGTGGTGGGTGGAATGCCACTGCCCTCATTGCGAGGTTGGTATCAAGGTTGCAAGAATATTCTTTCCAGATTGAATATGTACCAGGATGGAGGAATTCGGTGGCTGATTGTCTTTCGCGTCTTCCTCAAAGTGAATCTGGTAGTGTGAGTGATCATGTGGCATTAGAAATGGATGTGGTTTCTGTGGAGTCTGACTTTATGTTGGAGGAATTCAAGATGGTGGAAGAGAGACAGTGGCTAGAATGTGATCTGGTGGATGAGGTGTTGCAAAAGGTCAGAGAGTATGTGAGGTGTGGGTGGCCGAGTAGAGATAAGGTGGATGGAGAGATTGCACCTTTCTTTAGTGTAAGAGAGGAATTGGAGGTGGTAGATATTCTTGTGTTCAAAAAAGGGAAATGTGTTCCTCCAAAAGGGATGCAGTCGATTATTCTAAAGATTGGGCATGAAGGTCATCCTGGCATGTCTTCTATGAAGAGGTTGATAAGGACTTGTTTTTGGTGGCCGGGCATGAATAAGTTAGGGGAAAGGACAGTCAGAGAGTGCAGTGTGTGTGTCAATGCAGAGAAGATGTTGAGGACGGTACCAGCTCCTTTGTGTCCGATGCCTTGGCCTGATTCTCCTTGGCAGAAGCCTGGTTTTGATATTTCAGGGCCATTTTATTTTTTACCTGCTGAGGCACGGTATGCCTTGGTTTTGATTGATTACCATTCAAAGTGGCCTGAGGTGAAAATGGTGTCCCAGGTCACATCTAATGCCATCATAGAATTTTTCAAGGAGGTGTTTGCAAGGGAAGGTTTTCCAGAAACTGTGGTGTCTGATAATGGTGTGCAGCGAGTATCTAAAGAGATGTAAAGTTTCTTTAGGTATAGCAATATCAAGCATGTCACAACCTCACTGTATGAACCGCAAAGTAATGGATTGGTTGAGAGATTCAACCGTGTTTTGAAAGATAGTGTTTGTTGGCCAAGAGGTTTTGGAGGTCTTTGGAAAGAAAAGTTAAGAGAAAAGTTGTGGTTTTATCGTATTACTCCTCAGAGTACTACTGAAGTAAGCCCTTTCAGATTGTTGAGGGGAAGGAATCCTGTGTCAAAACTCTGTCCGTGGTGGTTTAAGAAGAAGCAAAATAAAAAATTGGAGAATGTGAATATGGAAGAGGTTAAGGACAGAGGGGGAATGAAGCAACAGAAGTATAAAAAAGTGTATGATGAGAAGTGGAATGTGAAGGAGCCGTCTTTTGTTGTAGGAGATTGGGTCAGAATAAGGAAACCTGGGCTGGTGAGAAAAGGTATGTCTAAATTTGGTAAGGCCATGAGGGTTGTGAAGGTGTTCAAAAAGTCTGTTGTAACTCAAGATGGCAGAATGTGGGGTGTAAAAAGGTTGGCTAAGTGTGAACCTGGGTATGTTGGTACTCCCATTGAGGATTTTGATGAGGACTTTTGGGATTCTGGGTTTGTAATGAGTGAGAAGAAGGAAGTGCCTAGAGAAGAAGATGTGGTGGATGGTGTGAATGGTGAGGTGAGAGGTACTAGTGATGATAATTTTGGAGATGGGGTTGGGTATGAGAGTGTAGAGAATGTACGGAGAGAGGACTCCATTGCCTCCCGGGTCAAATCTGAGGCCTGTCCGAGGTATCCTTCCTCAAAGTTGGAAGGGTTTGTGTAGTCTATAGTTTATTTTCTGTGTTTGATAGTCGATTTTACTGTGAATGCTATGATAGTATTTTTAATCATTGTATATAGTGTATATTATTTGTTTCTTGTGTTTAAGGGGGAAAATGTGTTGTATTCTTCTGTGGGATTCTTATCTTTAGAATTGTGGGGTTGCCTAGGGGATGTTGTTGGAACATGGAATGTGGGGAACTTTGGAATGTGGGAAGAGTCAGTTGTTGCTGAAGGAGCCTCTTGGGTGGCAGCTCTGCGCTGTTTCTAATAAACTCTACAGCTACATGTTGTCCACTTTTCTTCTAAACCCAACAGACAGTCTGCTGACAATTTTTTATAAGCTTAGCACATTGTTGTGTCACTGCACATGCATAACTCAGGGCACACTCATACATTACAACCTATACTTATGTGTCATGTTTTCCATCACTTGTACAACTAAGCAACATACCACAGTGGTTAAGCCCTTGATGAACATAGACAGTTGTGCCTGGTAGCCATGCGCCCTAGCACCATGAAACGTGTGCTGGCTTTGTGCCACTTCAAAATCACCTGGCTAAAAAACAGGAAACAAAGACAGGATTATGCCACTTTGGTGACTGACGGTGCATCAGTGCACTTCACATGGATGAGGGTTGGTGCAGACAGGTTACTGGCATTCCTGGCCTTTGTCATGACCTGGTAAAGTTGCTCCTAGAGCTTACGTTAATGCAACATATGAGCTGTACTTACCAACAGTTGCCCCGACCTCTACTCCCAGGTGATCCAGGGGGTCCTGTTCACGGGAACTCAGGTCTGCTCACCGGTGCTTCAGTTGGTGGTCTGTCTGCTGATCATCAAAGATCCTGGACAACTGGGCCAGCACCTTGCCCCACTGCAGCTTTTGTGCCTCCGTCCGGTAGCCCTGTATCACATGGCCATCCATGGCCACCATGATGGGGAGGTAGTGGCAGACTAGCCAGATGGACCTTCCCAGTTCCTCTGGACTCATTTTCTTTGCCCTTCCCTTTCCAGACATTTTGCAACCAAATTCCTGTGCACAAACTATAAACCCCAACAAAAAACTAGCCCCAACTAAACCCAACTACCCCAACAAACGTAACTACCCCAGAGACAAACACCCAACAACACACAGCAAAATAGACGACAAAATGACAATAATCACTGCTAAACAACACTTTCAGGACACAACACAGACAGCACAAAAGACTCAATACCCACATGCGCAACACGTCATTTTTGCTTAAAATTAAAGCATGCGTTGTTTTGGTTTTTTACGCAAACGGGGAAATGTGTTTCATGATGTATTTTGATCTGTGGGATGCATAGGAAGAATGAAATCGAGTGCAAGTGTAAATGTGTTTGTTACAATTTCCCACATGCATATATCCTCATGTGCACAATGTATGTACTGTGAGTATACATGTGTGAGGAAACTTGCATTGTTGGTCTTACACAATGCAGTTTGTACATGTCCACTGTTTGTTTCACCACACAGCTTGTGATAGGTGGCTCATGTTTGAAACATGTTCATGTACATGTTTCACTTGACAACAGTATACCTGGGGATGCAGGTGACTCAGACTGGTTTATGATCCGCTTACACAAGGCTAAGTAGGTGCATGTGTGTGACACTGTATGGTATCTACCAAGGGCCTGACATCATGATGTAATGCAACATGTATAAGAACCAGTGCGCCATGCATGAACATTTCTGGATATGTTGGAGTGACATGTGTCATGCTTCGTATTCATGTGATACGTTAGTGATTGGAATGTCTCATTCAGGTGTGATCAATAATGCCTACTACAGCGGTGTGTTTAGGGATGTATCATCTACTAACTTTCTTTTCATTTATGGGTAAATGGGCAGCATTGTAGTGAAACACTTTACTACTAGCAATGTTTGACAGATTTCCCTACGTAGATACACGTACAATGTATCTACAAGTTAAGAGTTGTATTTTTCTCACACAGCATGCCATATGTTGCCTATTTTCATCTGTCCATGCACAAAGTTAAAAGCCTCAGGAAGCCTGGCCCACCAAGGGCGGACATGTGGCAATTACAGTAGTGTAATTTTTTTTCACACATACACTTTGACTGCACAATTACTGCACATGTAGTCTTGCAAGGACTTCCCTTTTGGAACACAAGCTGCATGGCAGGCCTGATGTAATACGTGGAAGGCAGCCAACTCATCAGTGCAGTAGTGGTTTTTTCAACACCCCCACAGCCCCATTTGTTCTAGTGTGAGACCGAGATCAATGTGGCTCTCTTGGCACATTTCACAGGCCCCAACCTATGTACAAAGTGGATGGATCCCCCTAAGGGGATTTTGTGCGATTGGGTCTGTCATCCTCAAGTGATTTATTAGCACTGCAGTGCACATTCAAGTGAAGAAATCCAACAGCCCACCTGACGTCCCCTGCCCCATTATGTACTGGGGACTTACAAGTTGTTGGTGTCAGCCTTGCCCTATTATGTACTAGGGACTTGCAGGTCATTGCTGTCAGCCTTGCCCTATTATGTACTAGGGATTTACAAGTTGTTGGTGTTGTCCTTGTCCTATTATGTACTAGGGACTTACAGGTTGGTTGTGTTGGATTTGTGTTATCATTTTCTCCGAATTAGCATGACTATGTGTATGTTGTGATACTTGATCCTCTTATACATTGTTAGATCATTAGTAGGTAGTGGCACAGGGTCATTTCTGCTAGCCAAGCACACAGGTGTAGTTAATGGAAATGAGACTGGTATACTTACTGTCTTCCACAATGTGTGTAGATATGTGTCTGGACTTACATGCCTCCATAGATCTTTTTGGTATAGTGAGTATTTGACAATGTGTGATCATTCACTCACATTGAAGCCACACTGTGTGAGGTAGGCTTCTAGGTCTACATTGCTGGCACAATTTCTGGAGATTTTCCATGTTACTCATCTTCCTTACCCTCACTGTCCCATCCTTCATGCACATCATGGTTATATATACTTGTTAACTTTACAAAAGAATATTGCTTCTTCGACAGGCTACGCAACATGTGGCATTACATTTGCATTTTTTGCAATTTGAGATGACTGACCATCACACATCTCTCTACACCAGCTACAGCACTTGTGCAGTGTCTAAGCCACCTCCACATATTAGATGGGAAAGGTATGTATAGGAGTGTTTCAGCTGTCCTTCTACATTTATTTGATTGGCATGAGCACTCACACTGAGCTTCATTCATCATTTATTGTCACATGCACTACATGTGTGTTTGGATTGTGTAAATACTCCTGGCAGCCATGAGTAGAACATACATGTCCCAACATGTCTGTCTCCTTACTCACATCTGCAGATTGTCAAGGGTCTGTGTATTGATTTGACATTGCTTGACATGAATGCAAGATGCCAACTGGATAGAGTCAGACAGACCAAGATATTCAGGTATTTTTCCTCTGTAGTTAACTCTCTGTTAGTCATACATGTGAGTGCCACAGAGGGGTATGCTGTAAGTTGCCACCTGTGATTGTGACATTCAGACATTGATTTGTTACATGGCAGACACTGACCTACTGTTGTTGTCACTGACTAGTTGTCCTACCTAGGACAAACATCTGAACAGTAGTCTTTGCATATATTTTTGTGTGTGGCTGCTATCAAATGTCAGCCAGACACACTTGTATGATGTGTGTGTTGCAATGTAAGCTATTTCTACAACAGGCTATACATACATTTCACACATACTTTTTATTATATATGTGTATTTGTTTATTGTTCATGAGTGCTTTCCTACTTGTTTTCCAACTGTTATGGCCTAGTCATGCTTTCCGAGATGTGTGCGAGTTGATAAGATATGTGAAGGTGAAAAGAAGTACTCCAAAACAAATTTGTGTTTCAGTAATTTATTTACAAAATGTGTGCTCACTGCTGATTGCAGCATAGTACCTAGGTGCAGAAGTTGTGCACAATGTGCTCCCTTCTGCATGCTCCAGCAGCAATATTTTCTACTTCCCCATCCACCACTCGCACATTATTGTCCTGATCCTCATCCCTGGTGACCTCAACCTGTTCCTCCCAGGGTACATTGGTGCGTTAAAAGAAGTTGTGCAAATTGCACATACTAGTATGATCTTGCACACAAGGGGTGGGGCATATAATAGTCTTCCGCCAGATAGATCTAGGCACCTGAACCTCAATTTGAGGATGCCAAATGCCCTCAGACTTGCATGTTGCATCATGTGTGTTCCTATTTGCACGCATGGTTGTATTGCTGTATGGTGATGCACTTTCCAGTCATGGGTTGAGCCTCAGGAGCATGGTGATTGTGGGATTTGTCTGGCATGTCAATTCACCAATACAGGATATGTGCAATGTTTAAGTTAAATTATCTCCTAGTCCCATGACCTTTGACATGCCAAAAAGCCATGTTGTGTACATTTGCACCTATTTTGTGTGTTGTCTGCCATGAGACGTGTGATGTGCACTTTCGGTTGCATGTTCCCCCACCCCTTGGACATTCGTACTCCTCCCTTACACACAGAGCTGTTGTAGCAATTTCCTGTGGCTGAGTAGCTGGAGCTGTCTTGTGTTGTATGTGACAAGTTTACATATGCCAGTAGCACAGGACATGGAATGAGCTGTTTTTTTCCACTGTCCTGCATCACCAGTAAAGGCCAACAATATGCCCTGTCTCCATGATATGTTGAATTTCTGACCTCAACCACTGTACTGGGGGTAGTTCAGCTGTCAAATTCCACTGAAAGCACTCTTGTAACATGGGAAGGAGATGGGTGCTTTGCATATTTGATTGTTTCTGTGCAGTAAGGTGTCTCTTCCTACACATGACCAATCAATGATGGCACGTTCTAATTTGAATGTGTGCTGCACTATGCACCACACATGGTAAATGTATACAGAATGAGAGTATCAGTTATTTGACTTTATGGGACTATGGTGGGGCCACCCCTATGCCCGAATTTAAGAAAGGCCTAGCCCCAAATAGTGCAACATTAGCATCATTTTTTTTACACTAATGTGGCATTAGATTGGCAAAAACGATACACCGTATTTACAAAGTGGTGCAATGCACACATTGCGCCACTTTGTAAACTTTGCACCACATTATGCCTGCACCAGGCATAATGTATGCAAGGGGAGCACTCCCCTTTTAGGAGGCCCAGAAAAATGGCGCAGTGGAATTTATGAGATTCCACTGCACCATTTTTAGCATCATGTTTAATGCCTGCTCAGAGCAGGCGTTAACATGAGGCACATCATTATTTATAATGGGCCTCTATGTACTTTACAGGATCACGTTTTGGTGCTAATCCTGCAAAGTACCACAATAGCGCCAGAAATTATGATGCTTTTGCTCCTAATGTGCACCATGGTATGCCGTATGTTAAATACGGTGCACACATGGTGGCGTTAGGGGGTGTGCAAGAAACATCTGGGCCCTAGGGTGGCATTATTTGATGGTGCTACCTCTGGTTTCAAGATTGAAGTAATGTGTGGCAGTGCCAATATGCAATTTTTTGGGAGGTGGCATGCCCAATACCAAACTGATTGCTGACCACTTCCACACTAAGGGGGCCATTACGATTCTGGTGGTCGCATGACTGCCAGACTCCTGGTGGCGGCCCCACCGCCAAGAGGCTGGCAGTGGGACCGTCACGTTATGACAGTGGCGGAGTTGCCACAGTCAGATCAACAATGCAACCAGGCTGGCGCAAGCTGACAGCCTGGCGGTCCCGGTAGATTCACATCCTCCTGGGCAGCGCTGCTTGCAGCGCCGCCCTGGGGACTGGGAGTCCCCATCCGCTGGCGTTTCCATGGCGGTTCACACCGACAGGGAAAGGTTGGCGGAATGGGAGGCTCGGGGGCCCCTTGGCTGGCATGGGCGGTGAAGTCCTATTAGGGCCTCTGCCGCGCACCAAACTCTTAATGACCCTCTAAGCGATAGGTGTGAAAGGGCCATCTGTTTGATGTAGCGTCAGGACACGTGAAGTCGACACCACCTTTGAAATGCAGAGAAGGCATTGCTCCACCAGAGCATCATGAAATGTGACAGACCGGTGGTGCAAGGGACTGCATGTGGCAATATGTGAGGGTGATGTGCATTGAATGTGTGAAGTGCTGCATGTTGCATATATTTTGTTAAATGGTCATCTGTGGTTTCCTGTCCATGTGTGTGTAGTGTAGTGTATGCATTGTTTGTCCCAAATGTTTAGTATGCTGTATATATGATGTTGTGTATGCTGGTTTACCTACAAGTAGGCCATTGCCATATTGTCAATCTTGGAAACGGTTGATTATTGATTGTCGGAAGATGTATACATCATGGACAATGCCTGATTATTTTGCAAGGATGTTTGTGAATATCCTATGGTGGTCCACAATGGCCTGCACATTAATTGAGTGTGTGTGTTTCCTGTTCCTGAAAAGATGTTCCATTGCAGCCGGAGGGACAAGTTGGACATGTGTGCAGTCCAGTGGAGCAAGCACATGCGGGAACCCAGCAATTTGGTAAAATCCTTGTTTGGTGTCCTGCTGCAGTTGCTCGGTGTTGGGGAATCACAGGCAGCCTAAGCTGCTGCTACCTCCCAGACAGGTTTCTTCCCTCCTGTTGCTTGAGTATCTCAAGCCCAGGAAGGCAGAACAAAGGATTTCCTGTGGGAGAGGGGTATTACACCCTCTCCCTTTAGAAATAGGTGTTACAGGCTTGGGAGAGGTAGCCTCCCCACGCCATTGGAAATGCTTTGAAGGGCATATTTGGTGCCCTCCTCAAATAAACCAGTCTACACCAGTTCAGGGACCCCCAGTCCCTGCTCTGGGGCGAAACTGGACAAAGGAAAGGGTGAGTGACCACTCCCCTGTAAATCACTACCCCAGAGGTGGTGCTCAGAGCTCCTCCAGAGGGTCCCTGGGTTTTGCCATCTTGGATTCCAGTTTCGCAGGGAACTGAGGGGCCAGTGCCAACAGGTGACATCAGAGCCCCGTCCTGATAGGTGGTCATACAGCTAGATGACCAACCCCCTTTTCAGGGTTATTTAGGGTCTCTCTCTTGGGTGGTTCCTCAGATTCGGTTTGCAAGACTCCAGCAGGATTCCTCTGCAAACTCCACTTCAACTTCTGACTGAAGAAACTGCATCTGGATGCTCCAGGACCCGACAAGCTGCAACAAAGAAGCAAGGCGCCTTCTGCAATATTGTATCCACTGCTCCTTCCAGCAACTGCAACATTTCCCCAGTTGTGCATCCTCTGAGGACAGCCCTTCTTTAGCCTGCTCCAGAAAAAAGAAGGAATCTCCCTTAGGGTGAAGGAGTCACTCCCCTGCAACCGCAGGCACCAACTGCAACGACAATCAGCTGCGTGGATCCCCTTTCCTGTTGAGCTGTGTGGATTCTGCCTCACGGGTAGTGGACTGAAGTGGTCCCGAAAGTCCTCTCTTCCAGCTGTCCAACTTGGGTGGAGGTAAGCCCTTGCCTTCCCATGCAGGACAGTGCAACCATGCACCGCACCATTTGCAGCTGCCGAGGCTTGATGGCATATTTCCCAAGGGATCCTCAGGCATCTTGAAGCTCCAGCACTCAGCACTCTATCCTGCAATGCACAGCTCCCTGAGTGGTTGTCAAGCGGCGTGGGATCCCTTTTTGCAGTGTTGCTTGGGCTCCTTCTTTGAATTTTGTGTCCCCCGTCCTGTGGGTGCAGCCTGGGTTTCTGTGGATTCTCTGTATTGCTGAGGGCCCCCTCTGACTATCCCTCCTGGGTAGAGTCCACCTGGTCCTTCCTAATCTCGGGCAGCTCAACCTTCCCTTAACCACAGGTTTTGCGTCTGCCATGGCTTGTTGGTGGAATCAGAAGATGCAAACCCGACAGCAATCCTCCGTCCGGCTGGACTTGGTCCCCTTCTTTCACAGGTCCTTTTGTCCAGGAATCCACTGTTGGTGTCTTGCAGTCTCTTCTGGGCTTTGCATTATTATTCTTTTCTTCCAAGTGGGTGTTCTAGGGAATTTACAATGATACTCCTGCTTTCCTGGTCGCTGGAGGAGGGAGGGGGGGGGCTGTAGTACTTACCTTTGGGCTTTCCTAATACCCCCCAGCTCTCCTCTACACACTCCACTTACCTAGGTGGGGGACTGACTCTTGCATTCTATTTTTTTAGTATATGGTTTGTGCGCCCCGTAGGGTTATCCCTCTCTATTACATGCTCTGGCATGCATTGCACCACTCTGTAACACCTTGCGCTACATCATGCCTGCGCCAGGCATAATGTATGCAAAGGGGGCGTTCCCCCGTTAAGGGAGTCGGAAAAATGTCATAAGGAAATCTATGAGATTTCCTTGTGCCATTTTTTATGGCACTTTTAAGGCCTGCTCAAGAGGAGGCCTTAAAAGGGGGCTTTCATTCTTTAGAAAGGGACCCTATGTACTCTGCAGAAGTAGCACCAATATTTTGGCGCTACTCCTGCAGAGTACATCAATAGCGTCATAAGAAATTACGCTAATGACCCATACTCTGCGCCATGGTGTGCCGTATTTTAAATACGGCTCTCACATGGTGGCGGTAGGGGGGTGCTAAGGGGCGCAGGAAAACTGGCGCTGCACTCGGGGTGTTTCATTTCATTTGTGTAAGTACTGTGTGGACTACACTGGTATTGCATGAGCTTTTAATGTCTCCTAGATAAGCCTTGGCTGCTCATCCACAGCTACCTCTAGAGAGCCTGGCTTCTAGACACTGACTACACTACGCTAATAAGGGATACCTGGCCCTGGTATAAGGTATAAGTACTATAGGTACCCACCACACATCAGGCCAGCCTCCTACATCATTTTCACTTTTTTTTTTTTTAATGGAGAAATCATTTGCAGGGTGTTTCTGTCTTATCACTGTTTACAGCTACTAAGTTCCTTGTGGTGTAGTCTTCAGCCTCATCTGGGTGAGCGAGTCAGTATTCAGGAAATCTTTTCTGTTCACTTGTGCATGATAGCAGCTGCCACTCCTGCTGACATCACACCTGTCCGTATAACTCCCTTGATGTTCTGCTCACCCTAAGGGCATGAGGTCTACTGTCACCACCAGCATGCTGACGCTTCCACTCGTCCTGAATCCTCGCAGTGGGCACTGGGGCTGAACATATGCTACAGGGGCATTGCTCAATTTAGCTCCTTGAGTCCCAAGCTCACCCTCAGGGCCCTGAGGTTAATGGTCACTCTTAGTTGCCAAAAACCCTTCTCACTGTAAGGTCGTTAAGGCTCCTGGTTGGCCCAATAGATCTGTTCTCCAGGGGGTACTAAGGCTCCTACTCAGTGCCATTTACTTATGTTTCCTAGACATACTCAAGTGCTAAGAGGTTCCTTCTCCAGGATATAAATCCATGAACCCACCTTAGGCCCCTGAAGTTGCTGAATCCCCCTCTCAAATTCACATCCCAGAAGTTCTTGCTTACCTTCAAAACACTGACTTTCCTGGTCTCCCTGAGGTCTCCTCAGACCTCTACCCACTCTTAGTAAGTTAGAAAACGTGCTTCTAAATGTCATGCTTTAGTGACTGTACACATCAAAGTCTTCTATTGAACCTTTTGTTCGCCATGCAGGTGTCTGTGTGATGTCTCAAGGGGCGTAATACAAAGTGGTACTCAATTACTTTTATACTACAGTAAGAGACATGATCTGAATCTGCTTAAAATGCTGCACGAACATATTTAATCTGCAGCCTTTCATTTCATTTTCTATATAGTGCCTGTGCCTTTGCTCACTTTTTCGCTCACCCACACTTATGAACAGCACTTCACTCCTCCTGCTAGTGCAGTGGTTCCCAACCTTTTGACTTCTGTGGACGCCCACATTATCATTATTGGAACCTGGGGACCTCCATGGAATCATTAATGGAATCCGGAGACTCCCTCACTGAGACATTACTGAATGTTGGGAACCTAATCTGTTAATATTATTTAATTTTCTAAGCAGCCGCGGATCCCCGGACCACAGGTTTGGAATCACTGCACTAGTGTTTCTCTCCCCTTTCTTCCCTCTCTCATTTCACCTACACTCTCACATTCTCACTCACCAAATCTATTAGATTTTCTGTGTTTCTGTATGTCTGTCTATCATACCAACTTTTCATTCTCTGTCTTCCTCCCTTTGTCTTTCTCTCATTCTACAAATCCATCCATCTATTGTAATATCCTCCTTTATTATTCTCCCTCCCATTCTTCAGACTCTCTTGTTTATCATCTTTTTCCTTTCTCTCTTTCACGCTCCTAGTTGCTGTGATTTTCCCCATTTCTATCATCCCTGCACTATTCCCCTCCATCTGACGGTCTATAAAATCCCACAATCCCTCACTCATATGTCTCCCGGGAACGGTCTATCTACTCTTCTTTTTTTACCTACCATGCCCTTAGTCCCCATTCTCTAATTTTTTTGTTGCCTCTGTCAAAGTGTGTTTTACTTCAGTTCTTTTTGCCTGTTTTGAAAATTCTCCCTTCAGTTGTGGTTTCCTAAAGTCAGTCACCCTCATTTCTCTCTAGCCCTTAAATTGTTTGTGTCCTACACCTACAATTATAATTAGTTGTGCCCCATTTACTAACTTGTTGCTGGCAGTAACTACCTGATTTATCAAACTTTCACATTTGCAGAAGACCATTCTCTGTAGTCCTCAAATAGATTTGGGTCCTTGAGAGTGCCTTCAGTTCTGCATGCTTCCAAGGGTTATTCAGGAAAGTGGAGGGGCCTTGCTCTACCTTTAGTAGAGAACAGACCAAAAGTCTACTTTAGAGTTGAGTGGTAAAGGAAAATTCACCTATTTCTGGAGGAAGTGTTAAAACTGTGGATAATTCACAGGTAGCATTTCCTTCACCATGCTACCCCTTTCTTGAGTAGTTTTAGGGTTCAGGGTGGGTGGGGGTATAGGGGAAGTTTTTAGGGGTGGATTGGAGGGGTCAGGGTTGTGTTATTTTTAAGGTGGGTGGGGGATTTGGGGGAGTTGTATTTTTAGGGCTGGTGGGGGGTCAGGATAGTTGTGTTTATAGGGCGGGTGGTAGGGTGTCATGCGAAAACCACGCATGCCGTTCTACACATGCCTTTACTAGCCATGCCTTTACAACGATAAATCGTTGTAAAGGCATGCGTGGTAAAGGCATTCGTGGGAACAACGCGGTCGTTGTTCTGACCGCATTGTTCATGCATGCGTGGTTGGCGCATGCGTTGTTCCATCATACATCCTTACCTGCTCAGTCACACTCAAGCTGTAGCAGCCTTTCGAATTGTGTGACAGCAGGAAAGCTGGCGAAGGTACATGGGCCTGCTTTCACACTTCTGAATGGCCTTGGGTGAGCCGGAATCATACTTGGGTGGGCCTGGCTCACCCTCTAGAACCGGGCCTGCTCACAGAGCTGATATAAGGTATGGCTACCATGTTCAGCAGTCAAGTCATGACCCAGCCTGACTACTTTTCTGGAGGACTAAGTACAGGTTAACTTTGTTGCTTTTGTGGTACACTGTGACAAGGACTCTGCTTGTTGCGTGAGAAGGGTTTTACCCACAATCAAAACAAAAAAAAAAACTATTTCTGGCACCCACACAGTTGTGGTATCTCTAAAGGGCAGCCCAGCTGTTTTTTGCAAACAAAACTTTTCTGTATAAAATCCTTTTTTATAACTAAGTCAACCCGAGCACTGTGCTAAAATCATGAGTAACCGGCTGTCCTATAATTAATGCATGGGGGCAGAGGGGTGAAGAGCTCAAACAGCCGTAGGTTTTCATGCAAAGTCAGATTAAACAAGTAGTCTGAACTGGCTCTCCGTGGAAACCTATGCCAAAACAAACCAAGTGCAAACAAGGGCAAGTAAAATCTTCCTTTATGTAAAATATGCTATGGGACAACTCCTGGTGGCCAGCCACCCTAGGAACCGCACCAACACCCACCACCCATGCATGCAACCTAGGTTTCATCCTTGACTCATCTCTCACCATGACCCAGCAAGTCAACGCCATCTCATTCGCCTGTTTCAACACCCTCTGCATGCTCCACAAGATCTTCAGATGGATCCCCACCGAAACTAGAAAGACGGTCACCCAGGCCCTTGTCAGCAGCAGACTGGACTACGGCAACGCGCTCTTCACAGGATCAACGGCCAAGCTCCAGAAGATACTGCAACGAATACAGAACGCCTCCGCACGCCTCATCCTCAACATCCATCGCCACAACCACATCCCAGCTCACCTCAGAGACCTACACTGGCTTCCCGTCAACAAGAGGATCACGTTCAAGCTCCTGGTCCACGCTCACAAAGCTCTCCACAACGCAGGCCCTGCCTACCTCAACGAGCGACTTACCTTCCACGCTCCAACCCGCCAGCTACGATCCACCAACCTCGCCCTCGCCACCGTCCCTCGCATCCATCGGACCACAGCTGGCGGCAGATCCTTTTCCCACCTCGCCGCCAAGACGTGGAACTCCCTCCCGGTTCACCTATGACAGACCCAGGACCTCCTGACCTTCAGGAAACGCCTCATTGACCTGGCTTTTCGAGCAGTAGCAGTCCCTTCCCCGCACTTCAGTGCCTTGAGACCCTAAAGGGTGAGTAGTGCCCTTTACAAATGATTGATTGATTGATTAGCACAATGTTACATATTTTATACGGCTTGGGCAGTTATCCTCTGTGAAATTTGAATTGAAGGATTACTTCCGAGTTTATAACTCATTCAAGGCACCACTGGTTAACCTTTGCACCACAGCACGGCCGATTACATCCTCACTGTGTGAGTCTTGCTAAGTATGGCGTTATGCAATATTTCCTCTTTTGCTCAATACAGCACTCGATTTTTCATGAAGCGTTTTGTTGCATGTACAGGTGCGTCTAGGTCTGAGTCTTTTGCCCTAAAATATATTAAACGTGCACGGAAAGTACAGAACGTGATCTTGTCACCTGTTACTGTTAGTAAATGTTTATTCCTCTTCAGCTTCCTAATAAAAATAAGCAGACTGTTACTTCGTTTGCGGTGTAATATCGGTTTACTCTAAAAAGGTTAAAAGAAATTGCAGGAAGCTGCGTGCAATGCTTACAGAGACCACTTGGTGGCAGTGCAGCACCGAACACAGAAACATCTATACCAGATGGAAATCTAAAATCAGTGTTCTTTGACCATTTACGTTAATTATGTTGAACAGCGAGTAGGGCGCATTTGATGCAGGTATTATCACGTGACGCAGGGACGATGACACTGGACCGTACAAGAAAATACTTGTAAGGCTGTAATCGCGTGCAGTGCGTTCCGGCATCGCTTCCTGATTCGAGAATTGCCGCTCGTGACGCCTTCAAAGAACAGAGAGATGCTTGTGAGATGGCAAATGTTTGAATTCCTAATCAGTCAGTGGACAATGATATCCCCTTTTTGTCTCTGCCACTCTCATATTTGCCAAAATCCTGTGGCCAAAATAGGAAGAATTTTTGAAGTTACAAAAATGGTTATTAGGATAATTATAGCATTCGAATAGACTTTTGTATATTACAAGCATGTAACTATGGCGACACAACACACACATCTCTTCAATCACCCTTAACCCTCACACAATACAAGCATCACCACTAAGAATGGAAATATTGTGAGTGAGCTAGCTCGGTAGCTTAACGTTACGAATGCAAAACATGAAAATCGTGTCAGACCAATTAGGCAACAACTCACAGAATACAGTTTTTTGGTACACAGGAAGCCAGGACTGAAAACGGTGCCTTGTAAGGGGGAGTCAAGCATTTTCTAGCATTCACGTCAAGAATTTTCAATTCTATTAAGGACACTTAGGCGAGGCTTATGCTATTTCTTTCTTTACTCACAAGCACAGCAGTCAATGTAACAAGCATTTGAACTGCAATGGGTCTCGAGTTTGCTCGAGTTAGAGCTATTAGCGTTTTCTTGGCACACAAATTGAAAATAAAAAGTAAAATCGACTGGTTCAAAGCGCTGCCGTGAGCTCGCAGAGACAGACAAAAGGAACAAGCATTTGCAATACAAGAAAAGAAAATGCACAAGGGAGAGTAAGGAATGGAATAAACAAAGTTACACATGACTACAGATGAAAATAAGTACTAGACTAGAGCCCTGTTAACAGAAACAGACTGGAGCCACTGAAACATCCAGCACTCTGGTCAAATGGTATTAGCCTAAGAAAAAAGTAATCCCTAAGCAAATATTAGGCACAAGTGGAAGGATACAAGTACTAGGGCATGCTCCAGGGGAGTGTACAGCTGTGGAAAATGTGGGACAAAGAGCAAGGATTGACCACTAGCAAGCAAGGATTTTTTAAGGATACTGAAACAAACCAGTGAAAAAGCAGTGACCCCACAAAGAAGTATAGAGGTATATACTAAAGTACATACAAGAAGACTCGAATGCTCGACCTAAAAATGGGTCATGTGGTTATTGCATGAAGTTGGGGTAAATGTTTCAGTTTTTTTGGAGCTCATTCAGTAAGGGGGGCGATAGCATCAAAAGCGTTTGAATCAAGGTCAAGGTTAGAAGATATCATGACAGCGGCTGATTGGTCAGCAAAGTCCAATTTTAAAATGTTTTATCGTAAATCTATTGTGAATGTTGCTTCTGGTATTATCGCTCAGCTTTAAAGTAGCATAATCCAAAGCCTCTGGTCCTGACATAGAATCAAAAAGTGTCTAGCATTCGCGTCAAGAATTTTCAATTCCATTAAGGACACGGAGGCGAGGATTATCCCGCCCAGATTAAGGGCACATGTCATGTGTTAACATTATGATTGTATAATAATTTCTTGTTTTTCCCACCTATTAGTCTAAATATAATTACTTTTATTGGTAAATGTAATGGCATTATATTTTCTTGCAGATGGCAAAGCTACTTGAAATAATCTCTGAAGGATGATCAGAAGTCACAAAGAAGAAAAGAAGTGGTCATAGTTGCACCGGTTGTTCTGGTTTGTCGCTGATCCCTGGGAAGTGACATCAGGGTGATTCAGTTCTTCCTTTCTGGTCGGTTGGACAATTCAAGTTTTCAATATGTTTACAGTGGACTACACTGGGCAAATTTAGAGGACGGACTTTAGCAGGGAAGGACTATATAGTATAGAGTGGGCCCTGGTTAGTGGTTCATATGGAGGCTTGAGTCTCATGGGAAATGTAGTTGTGTTTTTTCATTGGATGCTGTGTTTGTGAATTAAGAAAGAGATAGCATAATTCGAAGCCTCCGGTCCTGACATAGAAACGCCTGCTGTCCGCACCTTTTACTTCGCCTACTGTTGTCTCTGCATCTCCTTTCACGAGATCACGCAACCTCCCTTAAGACAGCCGCCTCACAATGAAGGTTAGAGTCCTGCAGGCAAGGATGACACTTCACTGCTGCTTGATAGGATGAGGTGAGTGGTTCTTTAGATGCCATACATCTGGCAGCAAACTGGGAGATATAGGGGGTGATTCTGAGTCTGGCGGGCGGCGGAGGCCGCCCGCCAGACTTCCCCCACCAAAATACCGCTCCACGGTCGAAAGACCGCTGAGGGTATTTTGGGATTTGCCCTGGGCTGGCGGGCGACCGCCAAAAGGCCACCCGCCAGCCCAGAGCAAATCAACCTTCCCACGAGGACGCCGGCTCAGAATTGAGCCGGTGGAGTGGGAAGGTGCGACGGGTGCAGTGGCACCCGTCGCGTATTTCAGTGTCTGCAAAGCAGACACTGAAATACAAAGTGGGGCCCTCTTACGGGGGCCCCTGCAGTGCCCATGCCATTGGCATGGGCACTGCAGGGGCCCCCAGGGGCCCCGCGGCACCCCCTACCGCCATCCTGTTCCTGGCGGGAGACCCACCAGGAACAGGATGGCGGTAGGGGGTGTCAGAGGCGGTGCTCCCGCCGACCCTGGCCCCGGCGGTCTCTGGCCGCCGGGGTCAGAATGACCCCCATAATCTTTAAAGTGGATTGGGAATTCGGATTAGAATCGGATAAGGGGAACCGGAGATATGAATTTGTAAAGAATTACTGTTTTCAAGCGCACAGAAATGAAAAGCGTCAATCTGATCATCTGGTCGCACTGCGACCGGGGCAAAGTCTGAGTTTAAGTCCGACCGCGATGGAGTCCTGCTCCGCTACAGCCCGCGGGAGGCCCCGGTCAAAAGTTTACCTTCATACTTAGTCGTTTTCTTGAAGGTTTTCTTCAGCAGGACCAAGTCGCCGTCCAATCCCACCTCCTGGAAGACTTCCTCACATATGCGTCGCGGGAGCCCTCGGTCGAGATTTCTTCCTTGAGACTTAGTCATTTCTTTGAGATGAAAATCCTTCGTCCAGGGCAAACCTGAATCTTGCTCCGACATCCTAGGAGCCCTCTTCGGATACAGTGCCTGGGAGGTCCAGGTCAACTTTCCACGTTCCGACGTAGTCACTTTTTTGGAGATTTTCTTCATTGGGACGAACCTACAAGTCAGGCTGGGTCGCAGTTGAGGCAAGCTGGATAGAGTTTTTGCGGCAGTTCAGTCCCTTTATGGAGCTTTTTTCAAAAAGTTCTCCAAACTTCTGCAAACTTCTGGAACTTTTCCCGGATGTTCTGTTAAGGTACTTTTGAGGTCCACAGCTCACTCCACGATTCCAGAAGCTCTGAGATGCTCCTTGAGGGTGCAGACTACAACTCCCAGGATGCACCTGGCACATACTCTAAATTGGCCACTGGACAGAGTTCAGCTGGTCAATTTCTTCAGGAGTTGGTGCAGGGGACTATGGTTAGCAATTTTTCACCTGTAGCAAACAGGGAATCCCTCCTTGAACCAGTTGAAGCCAGGCAAAGTCCTTCTTGTGGTGAAGCCCAAGTGTGCAGCTGCCGCAGTCCTTCAGAATGCAGTGTCCAGGTGCAGGACAGGGGTCCATCAGGGCAGTCCTTCTTCTCCTGTAGTGCTTCCTTGTTGTGGTCTGGTAGAGATCTGAGGTGTGGGTGCAGGTCTGCCAGTTTTATCCTTGCTCCTGGGTGAAAAACAAGGGGTTCCTGGTTCTCCACGTGCATGGTCCTTCCCCCTGTGATGACCACTTCCTGGAAAGTGTGACAAAAATAAATCTCAGGATGCAACATTCCTAAAAAATCCATCATGGCTCAAACTGATTTTGGGAGGTTACGTCTGGCTGAGCCCACCCACTGGTGTGGCTAGAAATCCTAAACACACCCCTTACCCTAATCCAGTTAGGGGGCACCTAATTGTCTGGGTTTTCTGGATGTGATGGAGGTGGTGGGTTGCTCCAAACGTCCTTCCCTGCCTTTGAAGACCAATTTGGCAGCCCTCACCCCTTCCTGCCTTTCCATCTGCTGAGGGAAGTTCTCCACCCCCAGGGACATTCATTTGTGCTCAGCCCAGGCTACTTCAAACCTCATCAAGGCAGCCTGGCCAGGCTGCCAGAGGCTGGCCAATCAGAGCAGAGCACTACAGGGCTGAAGTTTGTAATTTTTTAGGTGGAGTTTAAAACTCTTTACCTGAACAAGTTATAATAAATCCAACAATTGTAAGTTGTGGGATTTATTATAACAATTAATTTGATACCAAACTTGGGGTATCTAACACTTAAGGGGACCTTATAAATTAAAATAAAGTCTCTCCGTTCTAGCCTATGGAGGCCTTTCACTACAATGTGGGAAAAAATGAATTTGGCTGTTTTACCTCACCAGGGCCTATAAAGCTATTTTTATAAGGTCCCTGCTTATAGCTACATGGCACCCAGCCCTAGGGGCACACAGGGCACACCTTAGGGGTGACATGTGTAAAAATAAGCTAGTTTAAAACTTTGGAAGTACTTTTAATTCCAAAGTCGAATTTGCATATAACTTTAATTTAAAAGCAGCCATCAAACAAGGCGTGCCTTTAAAATGACCCTGGACACCTCAACAGTGCACCTATGGGTGTACTATCTATGCTGGGGTCCCTAAACCTGCATGCCCTACCATATACTAGGGACTTATAGGTAGGTTTATAATTAGCCTAATTTGTATACTTATTTTATACAGAGTACAGGTCCTGGGTCTGGTTAGCAGTACTAAGGGCATCATGAGAGTCAGGAAAACACCAGCAAAAAGTGAAAAATGGGGGAAAAAAGTTAGGGAGCCTCTGCAATCAGCCCTGTTTTATCACAGAGAGGGAGAGACAAAGTTCACTAATCCAGTTATCTTCTTCCTTATTTAACTTGTTGGCTTAAGATGGACAGTTAGTTTTGAGTTTTTGTCCCTCTCCTGCACCATGATCTTAATGGTTGTAATGTTGATGGCTCCAAATTAGATTGTAGGCAAAAGTGCTGTTAATGTGAACCTATGCGTAACCCTGTAAGAATTTGGGACTAGATTTACTAACAATTCGCGCAATGCAATACCTTCTGAGCTGAATTCTGTGAAAGGGAGATATCAGAAATGCATCATATTAACAAAGATATGCCTAATTTCTTCTGTCTTGTAGCCCTGGCACACTGTGTGCTGCCTAGTACAATGCAGGCACCTGTGCACTATGATTCAAGGCTGCCTGTGTAACAGGTAGGATTTTTTTGTGACATATTCCTGCACCAAACAGTCTTTAAAGGCATTTTTATTTTTCAATGTTTGATGTGGAATGCATCACGAATAGCAAAAAAGTAGTAACAAGGAGAAATAATGACATCTCCCATTGTTCTTGATTTCATCATTAAGGTTGACAGTACTATGTTATACACTACACTGTACACAAAAAACACCACAGCCAGAAACACTTTGCTCAGATATGATAGTCATCACCCTAAAAGGCTTAAGGACAATTTGCCATTAGGGCAATTTCTTCACCTCAGGTGTATTTGTACCAAGAAAATGTTTTCATTCATGGAGGCTAAAAAACATTCCAATAACCTTAAAGCTCACGATTATCTACACAGACTCCTCAAAAGATCATTACAAAGGGCCTGGTACAATCATGGGGAATCCCTAATACAAGTTAAAAATAAACACAAAGCGACTCGACTAGTAAGTGTCTCTAGTTTTAGAACTCTTTCTAATAAAATCAAGAAAATTATGCTAAACCCTGGAAACTACTTAATAATGACTGTTTTCCATGGAAAATCCATGTTTGCTTTTCAACGCAGTACTAATCTTAAAGATCATCTAGCAAAAGCTTACAATAAACCTAAGAAAACCTGTTCACTGCTTGATGTATGTTTACAACCTCATACGGGGCATTTTCAATGTGGAAAATGCATGGCATGAGATAGCTGTAGCATTTTCAAATCTTTCACTTTTAATGGTGTCAACACTACCATTTCTGTAATTGTAACACCAAAAATACCACTTACTGTATTCAGTGCCCATGTGGTTTGTATTATATTGGTAAAATTACATAACAAATATGTCAACGTATTCTTCAACACCAGTCAAGCATTAGATGTAAAAAATGAGCATGCTCCCTTGATAGGTCATTACCCTAAACTTAACCTTTCTGGGAGATAAATCAAATTGTTTGTTACTGAAGTTGCTAAACCTAAACCCAGAAGTAATAAAAGTGATCACCTATTGTCAATTCCTGAAAATAAATGAATCTAGAAAACTATGTATCCAAAGCGTTGAACATTGCTGTTGAATGGTCTGCATTAACCATGTTGTAATCAAATGGCTATCATTTGGTTTCATTACTATAATCATGTATTCTTTTTTGTTGATACTTTGTCTTTAAATGTCTTTGTACTGTTTGTTTCACCTGTTTACCATTTATTGTTGTATCACATGGTTGTGTGTATTTCCACAATCCCTGATGTGTTTCTTTTTTACTCCAATTGTCATATTTCATCTAGATGCTTTATGTGATGTTTATATATGATCAGACATATTACTCTTCATTCAGTTTTTGTTGTTTTCACTACTGTAAGATGGCCGCCGTGATGATTTCCTTCTCCTTTATGTCCACTAGAGTCAATCATCAATCAATCAATCATTATACTTGTAAAGCGCACTACATACCCGCGAGGGTCTCAAGGCACTGGGGAGGGCGGGGTGCTGCTACTGCTCGAAGAGCCAGGTCTTGAGGTGTCTTCTGAAGGTGAGCAGGTCTTGGATCTTTCTTAGGTTGGTCGGGAGGGTGTTCCAGGTCTTGGCGGCGGGGTAGGAGAAAGATCTGCCGCCGGAGGATTTTCGTTGGATGCGGGGGACGGTGGCGAGGGCGAGGTTGGAAGAGCGGAGCTGTCGGGTAGGGTTGTAGAAGCTGAGTCTGTTGTTCAGGTAGGCTGGTCCGGTGTTGTGGAGTGCTTTGGGTGCGTGGGTGAGGAGCTTGAAGGTGAACCTCTTGTCGACAGGGAGCCAGTGCAGGTCTCTCAGGTGGGGGGTGATGTGGCTGCGGCGGGGTATGTTGAGGATAAGTCGGGCGGAGGCGTTTTGGATGCTTTGGAGGCGGTGCATGTGCTTGAACGGGATACCTGCGTAGAGTACGTTGCCGTAGTCGAGCCTGCTGCTGACGAGGGCCTGTGTTACTGTTTTTCTTGTTTCAGTTGGGATCCACTTGTAGATCCTGCGGAGCATGCGGAGGGTGTTGTAGCAGGAGGAGGAGATGGCGTTGACCTGTTTTGACATGGAGAGGGATGAGTCGAGTATGATGCCAAGGTTGCGTGCAAGGTTGGTTGGTGTCGGTGGGGTCCCCAGCGAGGTTGGCCACCACGAGTCGTCGCAGGCGGAGGGGGTGGGCCCTAGGATGAGGATTTCCGTCTTGTCCGAGTTCAGTTTCAGACGGCTGCCTCTCATCCAGTCGGCGACGGCCTTCATACCCTTGTGAAGGTTGGTTTTGGCGGTGTCTTGGTGAGGGAGAGGATGAGTTGGGTGTCGTCGGTGTAGCATATGATGTTGAGGTTGTGTTGGCGGGCCACTTGTGCGAGGGGGGCCATGTAGATATTGAACAGCGTCGGGCTGAGGGATGAACCCTGCGGTACGCCGCAGATGATGTTGGTGGCTTCGGATTGGAAGGGGGGGGAGGCGGACTCTCTGGGTTCTGCCGGAGAGGAAGGATATGGTCCAGTCGAGGGCTTTCTCTAGGATCCCAGCTTAGTGGAGGCGGACTTTCAGAGTGTGGTGGCAGACTGTGTCGAAGGCGGCTGACAGGTCTAGGAGGATGAGGGCTGATGTTTCTCCATTGTTGAGTTGGCTTCTGATGTCGTCTGTGGCGGCGAGAAGGGCGATCTCAGTGCTGTGGTTCCGTCTGAAACCGGACTGGGAGGGGTCGAGGATGTTGTTGTCTTCGAGGTAGTGGATCAGTTGTGTGTTGATGATTTTCTCGATGACCTTCACCGGGAATGGGAGCAGGGAGATGGGCCGGATATTCTTGAGGTCTTTGGGGTCAGCATTCGTTTTTTTGAGAAGGGCGATGATTTCGGCGTGCTTCCAGCTTTCCGGGAGTCTTGCTGTTTCGAAGGAGATGTTGATGACTTTCCGTAGATGGTGTGCGAGGGTTGTGTCTGCTTTGTTGTATATGTGATGTGGGCACAGGTCTGACGGTGATCTTGAGTGGATGGAATTCATGGTCTTGCGTGTCTCATCGTCGTTGACGTTGGTCCATGAGGGCGGGTGGAGTTCGTGGAGGAGGAGATTGGCTTGGTTGGGGTGGCTGGGGTGTTCAAGCTGTCATGAATGTCAGTGATCTTCAGGTGGAAAGCGGTGGCTAGTGCGTCGCACAGTTCTTGGGAGGGTGGGATGTCGTTGACGGTGGCGCTGGGGTTGGAGAGTTCCTTCATGATGTTGAAGAGTTCTTTGCTGTCGTGAGCGTTGTTCTCCAGGCGGGTTTTGAAGGAGGATCTCTTGGCTAGCCATAGGAGTTGGTGATGTCTTCGTGTGGCGTCCTTGAGTACTGTGTGGTTGTCGGGTGTGCGTTCGTTGCCATTTAAGTATCTCTAACTGATTGTGAGATACATTTGTGCTACGGTCCTCATTAGAATTGAGAGGTTATTCCTATTGAATATTCCAATGTTATTTTCAATTCACATTCACCTCCTGTTAACCGCAGTTATGCTTCCAATGTGGCTGCTGTGGGCACGGGTCTACTGCTGTGCATTCAAAGTCAACGAGCCATGTCTTTTCTTTTAAGTAAACACGCTTGAATTCTGTTCCTTGTTGCTGCTGGTCATGAGCTCATTTGCTGTGTACCTATTAAAACATTTTCTCTGAGCCTTCGAGCTTTAGCCGTTCGCTTTTCCATGTTCAAATTTTTGGAGTGCATTGTAACTGCATTTTTTATTGCGTCTCATTAATCTGTTCACTCCAGCCATAAAAATAGTTGTTGTCTCTAAAAACCGCTGGTGAATATTTAAATACGCTGTTCAATTGGAAGTACATGTTACTTGATTTATACACTTTTTCAGTGCAAGATTGTGGTCCTTGTCCATCAACTAATCTATTTTCAGTATTCTGAATAACTTTTTGGAAGCATATGAATTGATTTAATCGGTAGGTATTCACTTTTTACAATCCTGCATCGTTTGTTTTGGCTCACCACGTTAGTCACCTTTTAGTCACACTAATCAAATGTGTGCACTGTTACATAGGAGTGATTTCTCACTTTTGCTGTGCCAAAGGCAATTTATTTCTTGTTACAGGCGTACTTTTAACTCAAGCATATATTGTTTAGGTGAGAAATTGGGTTGTTGGTTGACTGGGGTGTGAGCACTGGTCAATCAACAACCACAGTCCCTTGCAGGGCAAATCATACAAAGTCACCTCATTGTGCTGTTCTTAACCCTGGGTATCTTGGTACAAAAAGCTGTCAGCCTTAGCTTAGAGGCAATGTGCAAAGTATTTGTGCAACACACAAACAGTAATAAAGTCAAAACACAACACTAGAAAAATTACAACCTAATTTAGAAAACTAGAGTAAATTGTAATAAAAGATTTGACACAAAAATGACAAAAACCTAATCAGTAGAACCGGAGTTCTGAATTTTTACATTTTTTTAGTAAACACTAGTGGCTAAAAGATCAAAGCACCAACCGACGGGCATCTATCGCTGACAGCAGTGGAGTATAGTTCAAACACAAGAAGTGCATTGGGCCCGGTCAGCACTTACCTTCAGACTTAGAAAAATTTCAGAGAAAAATGTTCTGAGACGGTAAAGTTAAGCAGGGCAAGGCTGCAGGAGGTGTACGGGGAGGTAGCATCATCATCTTGTAGCCTTGGGTTGAAACCGGGTTGAAGATTTCTACATTTGAACTTAGTCTCTGAAATGGAAGTCAAAATTCTCCAACGGGACGAGGTAGAGGGATGTACCCAAAGACAGTTCCACACGGCCAGATACCCCTTTGGCAAAGAACAGCTGAAACAAATGTGCTGCTGCAAAGAAGAATGTACCAGCAGAAGCTGCAAAGTGAATCTGTGGGGCAATGCACCTGGGGTGGATAGGCGAGCAGGTTGTTCTCGGTCTCCTCCTGGTTCTCTGAGCACTTTTTAGCCAAAAAATTTCCAAGTCCCTGCATTTTGATTTTGGCTATTGTGAATGCTAATTTTTTACTAATAAATATTCATTTATTCGGAATGTTGATTGTAGCACGACTTGGAAAATGTGCATATTTGAGTGGTCCCCAGTAATGACGAAGTGTCCTTATTAATTGCTTATTAATGTGATATGACGTGCTCATGTTTAGAGAAATGTAATAGTAGGATATATTGATGATTATGTATTTGCTTTATTAATTATAGCCTTTAAGTTAGCGAGGTCTTGGGTCGAGTTGCACAGGCTCATGTTAAGTTGCACTGTTTAAATACTTCACGTAAAATGGCTGGCTAGAGAAATGAATACTTGCATTGTTCCACTGTGTTGACCAAACTCAAGTAAATGCTTTCCTTCCCATGAGAACTGCTTGCTAGAATATGCTGTATTATCTATCAATACATTGTAGAAGTTAGTGTGTGTGAAAGCAATGTTCCCAGGAGCTAACAATGGATGCACTGACTGAAGGACAGAGAGATATAAAATTGTTACCTGACAAGTCGGACGATGAGAACAGGAGAAGAGGAGCCAATCATCGACATGTGAAAAACTGTTTATTCATATCTTAGATTTGAAGTTCTATTTTCATTGGACTAAATGTAAACGTACGATTCTTTGACCAATAGCAACATGGGAAGAGTTCATGAGAATTTTAACTTAGCCCGACTGCAGAGAGAGGGGAGAGCTTATTTATCTTTTTAATCCTTTGCTGAGAAGCGCCATTGCAATTATTCTCATCTTACACACTTTCCGTTCCATTCTTCACCGATGAGGTGTACTCGCCTTGATTCCTATACTTAGAGAATTCAATCTTTAACTTTATTGCTTAGATCATTTAATGCTGAATGCTGATCCTTAGACTTTGCTTTTGTAAATGGTTCAGATAGTTAGAGTTCCCTGTTCTGAACCATTCCCTTTCATGGCCCAATGCTGATGCTGACCGAACAGATGTCCAATTGACGAAGATAGTTGCAGCTTGCTGATCCATACTGAGGAGAGGTATAACTAAATGTTATTTTTCTTGTTGTATTTTGTCTTTTGATCCTAGGTACCAACTGCTGTTTTATAGAGGCCATAGTTAGATGTTTTCCAAATTTATGTTGACTAAATTTTTTGCATGAAGCACAAACATGCTATTCTAATCAGAAGGCTAGTTAGGAGACTCACAGAAGATGTTTGCTAATTATTAACAACAGTTGATGGAGTTTCTTTTCTGAATCTAAATGCATGCTATTTCTATTGCACTGTTATTTTTGCTATTGATTTGTACTGTAATCCTAGAAGGCGTAACTATACATGCTTTGGTTAAATTGAGATTCTTTAGAAGATTTGGTCAACCAGTGTTGTTTCTGTATGTATATCATTTGATTTTGAGATTAGGTTACGTGATATTAGCATTGTTAATATAGGGAAATAAACATTATAACTTTTACTTAAAGGTGTGGTTATTCATGGCCGAAGGGATCATGGTGTGTGGAAATTACTGACTCCCAAGATTATTGATTCTATTGATTGATATTGAAATTGAGTCCTATGGTGGGATTTATTCTAAGCACTGTCAAAAAGTGCATCGAACCTTTAACGCGTCCCCTTATAAACTAAAGATAAGAAACCAAATAAGGTCAGACGCACTAACAGAGATGGTAGCAGAGTATGATGGTTAGTCTCCTTAAGAGCTCATCATAAAGTTTAGACATAGGTAGAAGAGTAACATGGTTACGTCTCCACAAAAGATTACCCTTTGGAAAATAGCTGGTACCCAGAGAATGTAGTAGGGTAATGGTTAGTCCCCTAAAGAGAGAAAATAATTCGCAGATTGCGTGAGAGAAATTGATGAAAGTTCAGATTTCTAGATGCGATGATACAAAGTGGAGAGAAAATGTGTCCCTAAGAACCTAGAACTTTCCCAGAACCTTGAAGCTTGCCAATGATTGTTTGAAGACATTCTCGGCATTCTAGTGACAGTGTGAATGGAACAGGGTTTGCACTTGAACAGCTTAAGCAAATCGCAGGTGAATTGTGATGTTTGAGAGGGTTTAAGAGGTCTGCGTGCTCCAAATTAAGTTGTTGAAGGAGTTTGCGTACTCTAAAAGAAGTAGTTGAAGGAGTTTGCATACTCTGAAGTGTGAGAGGAGCGAAGTCGGTGAACATCACATGTGTGTGGTGCTTTGTGCTCAAAAATTGTCCACGTGGTTGTTGGTATACCGGCCCAGCACTCCGGAGTATATTGAAAAGTGTATGAGACACTTGGTTTTTGTTGTAATTTGTCTGGTTTAATAAGTCAATGGGGCGTGGTTGACAAACTCGAGAGTGTGTGTTAAAATGAGTAAAAGGTTTTTCGACTGAGATCTGGTGAGTCCTAAATGCACCAGGACAGACCCACTGATCAGTTGAGAGTAGCATTTCCGGGTCAAATTGTGCTTGCGAATCAGGGAAACTGAGAAAGAAAGACTAGCTGCTAGAGCAAAAGGCCATCAGTGAAAAATCAGTAAGGTTTCTGAAGCGACTGTGTTAACCTCGCTGTAGTAAACAGACAAATTGGGGTTTGATTTTGTTTAGTGTTCGCAATAATTTTGCATTAGTTTAGTGTGAATCCGAGTTGAGGGAGACAGGCTAAAAGACTTTGTCAGCTGCTGTACATGTGAGTGTGAGGTCTTTAGAGCCGTGCTGGGATAGGTTGCTTGGTGAGAAGGGTCATGCCCGGATTGGCGGACTACCATGAGGCGTCAGTGGTTGAGAAGGTCTGCGAAAGGGATTTTGGGATTGAAAGTCACTTTCTGATTGGATTAAAAGTAGCATAAAATAACTGAACATTACATTTTTCAAAGCTTTAGGGGAGATACGTATATCTCAATGAGTATAAGAGAAATTACACCACCAGAAGGTACACCCGCATACATTGTATTCAAAGAGAAGGGTGCTGCACCATGCCTTTGGTTGAAAGAATTGTGCGAAGTGACAGAGAAAGATGGGAGTTTAGCGTTCCCTGCTCATGGAACATTCAATTTGAGGAGCTTAGAGACTTTGAGGAGGGCACTATATCATTTGAAACCTCCTCTGAGACTAGCACAGTTCGAGGCTTTAGCAATTTGGAAACTAGTGGCTTGACAACAACAGCAACTAAAATTTGAGAGGAGAATTAGAAAAGCTGAGAAGACACGAGCGGAGGCTAGATGGGACAGTGACCAGAAAATTTGGAGAACCAAGACTTTACAAGGAATTACGTTGTTTCCTGCATTTACACAGAAGAATGAGAACGAAGCTAGGAAGAGCACTAGAAAGAGGGATTCATATCCTTCTAATGACACAATGTAGAAATCCACAGGATCTAGGAAATCTTTGACACACGATGAAGAGACAGATGATGATGAATTCATTTTACAGTTATTGAGAAATCGTCCCCTGCCACATGCAGCACATGAGAGAAGCTCAAACACCAGTGTAGATCCTAGAGCCCCGATATCAGTTGAATCAACCCAGAGCCAGATACAGGTCAGCCATAATTCTCCAGTTACTTCGGCAATTAAAAGGCCTATGCCATAAATGGATATTCCAAGAATGTACCCAGATGTACCCATTGTAGATACTGCAAAAAACATGATATTGCAGAAAGGACAGGTTTACCAAAAGCCAACATTGGTCCAAATAGAGTCCACCCTGAATTTGATTCCCCCCGATACAGTCACAGACAGTTCTGAGATACACCCCTATCCCTATGTTTGCCCAGGGAAATAATGAGAACAGTGAGCAGAAGTCTCTGAACCCGAGTGTAGAACGGGAGAGATACAACACAAAGGCTAGAATGACAACTCCCATGAGACCAACACTTGATGGAACAGGTCCGTTAATTGATTTAAGTCCCTTCAGGACTCCTCCAAACAATGAGGAGAGATCATACATAGGTCCAAATCCAAGCATGGTGACACAAGAAGCCCTGAATCTGACATTACAGCAAGTGCCAGGTGTGAGTCACAATAATGTTACTTTACAGGGTTTGACAGCTCAGCAATTAACTGAATGGGTAAAGATATTGAGTAGCACTCAAGGAGATCCTAACGGAGGAAGTGCCATGAATTTGACCAGACTTATACTAGAGGCAGAAGACCTAATTGAGCAAACAATAGAGTTAGACAGGATTGATACATTCAAGGAAGACAAGTTACGTTACATATGCAAGCTGATTACTAACAAAGCAGGAATAGTGCATCAGAAATTAGCAGGCCTAGTAGAGAAATATGACATAGAAGTGGAGAAAACGAAGCACTTAAAGAGGAGTTACAGATTTGATTTTGATTCGAAAGATTTTGAGAACATGAGTATACCAGGAATGAAAATTCACCCTAGGAAATCAATACAGAAAATCCAAACATGGGGAGCATTAGACAAATGGGAAGGCAGATAAGTGAAGAAGCAACAAGAAGAAAAGGGACTCTGCAAATCTTACTGCAAATGTGTAGCAGAATGAGGACCCAATGAAAATTCTACCAATGAGAGAGATTCCAGGAGGGAATTTTGTCCATGTCCATTGGAGTGGAAATGATATTCTGTCATTTACAAATGATTATCCTAGGTTGAGAGAGAAGCCAGTAGAATGGTACTAACAGACCGACAGGTTTGTGAAACTCGCAAAATGCCTGTGGGAGGATTTGAACACCCTGTTAGAGATAGTAGTTCCAGGAGACTTATGGGTTGAATGCAAGAGGAGCTTAGATTGGCCGACAAGAGAACCTCAGAGAGATCTAGCAACAGGAGCACCATCCCCTGAAGTAATGAAATATTACTATCAGGTGACTGGATTTTTTAAAATGAGAATCTCACCCAAGAACATTGACTGGCAGTGAATAGACAGGACAGCCCAGGAAGCAAAAGAGTCAATAAATGCATATTATGAAAGATTGTTGCAGGTGTTCAGAGGTAAGAGGTTCCTTCTCCAAGATATGAATCCAGGAACCTACATTAGGGCCCTGAAGTTGCTGAATCCCCCTCTCAATTTTACATCCCAGAAGTTCTTGCTTACCTTCAAATCACTGACTTTCCTGGTCTCCCTGAGGTCTCCTCAGACGTCTACCCACCCTTAGTAAGTCAGAAAACGTGCTTCTAAATGTCATGCTTCAGTGACTGTACACATCTAAGTCTTCCATCAAATCTTTTGTTTGTCATGCAGGTGTCTGTGTGATGTCTCAAGGGGTGTAATACAGAGTGGTACTCAATGACTTTTATACTACAGTAAGAGACATGATCTGAATCTGCTTGAAATGCTGCACGAACATATTTAATCTACAGCCTTTCATTTCATTTTCTATATACTGCCTGTGCCTTTGCTCACTTTTTAGCTCACCCACAGTTATGAACAGCACTTCACTCCTCCCGCTAGTGCAGTAGTTCCCAACCTTTTAACTTCTGTGGACGCCCATATTATCATTATTGGAACCTGGGGACCTCCACAGAATCATTAATGGAATCCGGAGACTCCCTCACTGAGACATTACTGAATGCTGGGAACCTAATCTGTTAATATTATTTAATTTTCTAAGCAGCCGTGGATCCCCAGACCACAGGTTTGGAATCACTGCACTAGTGTTTCTCTCCCCTTTCTTCCCTCTCTCATTTCACCTACACTCTCACATTCTTACTCACCACATCTATTAGATTTTCTGTGTTTCTGTATGTCTGTCTATCATACCAACTGTTCATTCTCTGTCTTCCTCCCTTTGTCTTTCTCTCATTCTACAAATCCATCCATCGATTGTCATATCCTCCTTTATTATTCTCCCTCCCATTCTTCAGACTCGCTCTTTTATCATCTTTTTCCTTTCTCTCTTTCGCTATCCTAGTTGCTGTGATTTTCCCCATTTCCATCATCCCTGTGCTATTTCCCTCCATCTGACGGTCTATAAAATCCCTCAAACCCTCACTCATATGTCTCCCAGGTACGGTCTATCTACTCTTCATTTTTTACCTACCATGTCCTTAGTCCCCATTCTCTAAATTTTTTGTTGCCTCTGTCAAAGTGTGTTTTACTTCAGTTCTTTTTGCCTGTTTTGAAAATACTCCCTTCAGTTGTGATTTCTTAAAGTCAGTCACCCTCATTTCTCTCTAGCCCTTAAATTGTTTGTCCTACACCTAAAGTTATAATTAGTTATGCCCCATTTACTAACTTGTTGCTGGCAGTAACTACCTGATTTATCAAACTTTCACATTTGCAGAAGACCATTCTCTGTAGTCCTCAAATACATTTGGGTCCTTGAGAATGCCTTCAGTTCTGCATGCTTCCAAAGGTTATTCAGGAAAGTGGAGGGGCCTTGCTCTACCTTTAGTAGAGAACAGACCAAAAGTCTACTTTAGAGTTGAGTGGTAAAGGAAAATTCACCTATTTCTGGAGGAAGTGTTAAAACTGTGGATAATTCACAGGTGGCATTTCTTTCACCATGCTACCCCTTTCTTGTGTAGTTTTAGGGCTCAGGGTGGGTGGGGGTATAGGGGCAGTTTTTAGGGGTGGATTGGAGGGGTCAGGGTTGTATTATTTTTAAGGCAGGTGGGGGAGTTGGGGTAGTTGTATTTTTAGGGCTGGCGGGGGGTCAGGATAGTTGTTTTTATAGGGTGGGTGGGAGGGTGTCATGCGAAAACCACGCATGCCGTTCTACACATGCCTTTACTAGCCATGCCTTTACAACGATAAATCGTTGTAAAGGCATTCGTGGTAAAGGCATTCGTGGAAACAACGCGGTCGTTGTTCTGACCGCATTGTTCATGCATGCGTGGTTGGCGCATGCGTTGTTCCATCATACATCCTTACCTGCTCAGTCACACTCAAGTTGTAGCAGCCTTTCGAATTGTGTGACAGCAGGAAAGCTGGCGAAGGTACATGGGCCTGCTTTCCCACTTCTGAATGGCCTTGGGTGAGCTAGGATCATACTTGGGTGGGCCTGGCTCACCCTCTAGAACCGGGCCTGCTCACAGAGCTGATATAAGGTATGGCTACCATGTTCAGCAGTCAAGTCATGACCCAGCCTGACTACTTTTCTGCCAAGGTACCAGAGGATTAAGTACAGGTTAACTTTGTTGCTTTTGTGGTACACCATGGCAAGGACTGTGCTTGTTGCGTGAGAAGGGTTTTACCCCCAATCAAAAAAAACAAAAAACTATTTCTAGCACCCACACAGTTGTGATATCTCTAAAAGGCAGCCCAGCTGTTTTTGGAGACAAAACTTTTCTGTATAAAATCCTTTTTTATGACTAAATCAACTCGAGCACTGTGCTAAAATCATGAGTCACCGGCTGTCCTATAATTAATGCATGGGGGTGGAGGGGTGAAGAGCTCAAACAGCCGTAGGTTTTCATGCAAAGTCAGATTAAACAAGTAGTCTGAACTGGCTCTCCGTGGAAACCTACGCCAAAACAAACCAAGTGCAAATAAGGGCAAGTAAAATCTTCCTTTATGTAAGATATGTTATGGGATGACTCCTGGTGGCCAGCCACCCTAGGAACAGCACCAACACCCACCACCCATGCATGCAACCTAGGGTTCATCCTTGACTCATCTCTCACCATGACCCAGCAAGTCAACGCCGTCTCATCCGCCTGTTTCAACAATCTCTGCGTGCTCCGCAAGATCTTCAGATGGATCCCCACCGAAACTAGAAAGACGGTCACCCACGCCCTTGTCAGCAGCAGACTGGACTACGGCAACGCGCTCTATGCAGGATCAACGGCCAAGCTCCAGAAGAGACTTCAATGAATACAGAACTCCTCTGCACGCCTCATCCTCAACATCCCTCGCCGCAACGTCATCACAGCTCACCTCAGAGAGCTACACTGGCTTCCCATCAACAAGAGGATCACGTTCAAGCTCCTGGTCCACGCTCACAAAGCTCTCCACAACACAGGCCCTGCCTACCTCAACGAGTGACTTAACTTCCATGCTCCCACCCGCCAGCTACGATCTGCCAACCTCGCCCTCGCCACCGTCCCTCACCTACGACAGACACAGGACCTCCTGACCTTCAGAAAACGCCTCAAGACCTGGCTTTTCAAGCAGTAGGAGTCCCCTCCCACCGCCTTCATCGTCTTGAGACCCTAACGGGTGAGTAGTGTGCTTTACAAATGATTGATTGATTGATTGATTAGCACAATGTTACATATTTTATACGGCTTGGGCAGTTATCCTCGGTGAAATTTGAATTGAAGGATTAATTCCAAGTTTATAACTCATTCAAGGCACCACTGGTTAACCCTTGCACCACAGCACGGCCGATTACATCCTCACTATGTGAGTCTTGCTAAGTATGGCGTTATGCAATTTTTCCTCTTTTGCTCAATACAGCACTCGATTTTTCATGAAGCGTTTTGTTGCATGTACAGGTGTGTCTAGGCCCGAGTATTTTGTCCTAAAATATATTAAACGTGCACGGAAAGTACAGAACGTGATCTTGTCACCTGTTACTGTTAGTAAATGTTTATTCCTCTTCAGCTTTCTAATAAAAATAAGCAGACTGTTATTTCGTTTGCGGTGTAATATCGGTTTACTCTAAAAAGGTTACAAAAAATTGCAGGAAGCTGCGTGCAATGCTTACAGAGACCACTTGGTGTCAGTGCAGCACCGAACACAGAAACATCTATACCAGGTGGAAATCTAAAATCGGTGTTCTTTGACCTTTACGTTAATTATGTTGAACAGCTAGTAGGGCGCATTTGATGCAGGTTTTATAGTGCCGTAGCTCCACTCGTCTCACGTGACGCAGAGACGATGACACTGGACCGTACAGGCAAATACTTGTAAGGCTGTAATCGCGTGCAGTGGGTTCCGGCATGACTTCCTGATTCGGGAATTTCCGCTTATGACGCCTTCAAAGAACAGAGAGATGCTTGTGAGGTGGCAAATGTTTGAACTCCTAATCAGTCAGTGGACAATGATATCCCCTTTTTATCTCTGCCACTCTCATATTTGCCTAAGTCCTGTGGCCAAAATAGGAAGACTTTTTGAAGTTACAAAAATGGTTATTAGGATAATTATATCATTCGAATAGACTTTTGTACATTACAAGCGTGTAACCATGGCGACACAACCCACACATCTCTTCAATCACCCTTAACCCTCACACAATACAAGCATCACCACTAAGAATGGAAATATTGTGAGTGAGATAGCTCGGTAGTTTAACGTTCTCAATGCAAAACATGAAAATCGTGTCAGACCAATTAGTTTATTTGAAGTGAGGCAACAACTCCCAGAATACAGTTTTTTGGTACACAGGAAGCCAGGACTGAAAACGGTGACCTTTAAGGGGGAGTCAAGCATTTTCTAGCATTCATGTCAAGAATTTTTAATTCTATTAAGGACACGTAGTCGAGGATTATGCTATCTCTTTCTAATGAAACAAGCATTTGAACTGCAATGTGTCTCGAGTTTGCTCGAGTTAGAGCTATCAGCGTTTTCTTGCCACACAAACTGAAAATAAAAAGTAAAATTGTCTGGTTCAAAGCACTGCCGTGAGCTCGCAGGGACAGACAAAAGGAACTAGCATTTGCAATACAAGAAAAGAAAATGCGCAAGGGAGAGTAAGGAATGGAATAAACAAAGTTACACATGACCACAGATGAAAATAAGTACTAGACTAGAGCCCTGTAAACAGAAACAGACTGGAGCCACTGAAACATCCAGCGCTCTGGTCAAATGCTATTAGCCTAAGAAAAAAGTAATCCCTAAGCAAATGCTACATAGGCACAAGTGGAAGGGTACAAGTACTAGGGCCATGCTCCAGGGGAGTGTACAGCTGTGGAAAAGGTGGGACAAAGAGCAAGGATTGACCTCTAGCAAGCAAGGATTTTTTAAGGACACTGAAACAAACCAGTGAAAAAGCTGAGACCCCACAAAGAAGTTTAGAAGTATATACTAAAGTACATACAAGAAGTCTGAAATGCTCGACCAAAAAATGGGTCCTGTAGTTATTGCAAAAGTTGGGGTAAATGTTTCAGTTTTTGAAGCTCATTCAGTAAGGGGAGCAATGGCGTCAAAAGCGTTTGAATCAAGGTCAAAGTTAGAAGATATCATGACAGCGGCTGATTGGTCATTAAAGTCCACTTTTATAATGTTTTATCGTAAATCTATTGTGGATGTTGCTTCTGGTATTGTCGCTCAGCTTTAAACTAGCATAATCCGAAGCCTCTGGTCCTGACATAGAATCAAAAAGTTTCTAGCGTTCGGGTCAAGAATTTTCAATTCCATTAAGGACACGGAGGCGAGGGTTATCCCGCCCAGATTAAGGGCACATGTCATGTGTTAACATTATGATTGTATAATAATTTCTTGTTTTTCCCACCCATTAGACCAAATATAATTCCTTTTATTGGTAAATGTAATGACATTATGGGGGTGATTCTAACTCTGGCGGGCGGCGGAGGCGGCGGAGGCCGCCCGCCAGAGTTCCCCCTCCAGAATACCGCTCCGCGGTCTGAAGACCACTGCGGTGATTCTGGGTTTTACACTGGGCTGGCGGGCGACCGCCAACCCAGTGTAAAACAACCTTACCACGAGGACGCCGGCTCCGAATGGAGCCGGCGGAGTGGGAAGGTGCGACGGGTGCAGTGGCACCCGTCGCGAATTTCACTGTCTGCAATGCAGACAGTGAAATTCTTTGTGGGGCCCTCTTACGGGGGCTCCTGCAGTGCCCATGCCATTGGCATGGGCACTGCAGGGGCCCCCAGGGGCCCCACGACACCCCATACCGCCATCCTGTTCCTGGCGGGCGAACCGCCAGGAACAGGATGGCGGTATGGGGTGTGTGAATCCCCATGCCATGGAGGATTCAAAAGGGCAGCGGAAAACCGGCGGGAGACCGCCGGTTTTCCACTTCTGACCGCGGCCGAACCGCTGCGGTCAGAATGCCCTGCGGGGCACCGCCAGCCTGTTGGCGGTGCCCCTGTCATTTTAGCCCTGGCGGTCGACGACCGCCAGGGTTAGAATGACCCCCTATATTTTCTTGTAGATGGCAAAGCTACTTGAAATCATCTCTGAAGGATGATCAGAAGTCACAAAGAAGAAAAGAAGTGGTCATAGTTGCACTGGTTGTTCTTGTTCTGGTTCGTCACTGATCCTTGGGAGGTGACATCAGGGTGATTCAGTTATCTTTTCCAGTCGGTTGGACAATTCAAGTTTTCAATATGTTTACAGTAGACTACACTGGGCAAAGAAAGAGGACGGACCTTAGCAGGGAAGGACTATATAGTATAGAGTGGGCCCTGGTTAGTGGTTCATATGGAGGCTTGAGTCTCATGGGAAATGCAGTTGTGTTTTTTGAATTAAGAAAGAGATAGCATAATCCGAAGCCCCTGGTCCTGACATAGAAACGCCTGGTGTCTGCACCTTTTACTTTGCCCACTGTTGTCTCTGCATCTCCTTTCATGAGATCATGCACCCTCCCTTAAGACAGCCGCCTCACACTGCAGGTTAGAGTCCTGCAGGCAAGGATGACGCTTCACTGCTGCTTGATAGGATGATGTGAGTAGTTCTTTAGATGCCAAACATCTGGCAGCAAACTGGGAGATATAGGGAGCCATTCTGGCCTTGGCGGTAAAAGTCGCTTACCGCCGGCCAGAAGACCGCCATAACACTGCCGCGGCCGCGGTAAACCGCCACGGGCATTCTGACCCGCAACTGTCAAACCGCCAAAAACCCGACATCCACAAACGTCCGCCCCACCAAAGGTCAGCGGGAAACTGGCGATGACCAAACCTCCACCGTCACGGCAACAGAAATACGCCCATGCCATTCTGACCCACAAATCCCCGTAGCGGTCTTTCAACCGCGGTATTCCATTGGCGGTACACACCGCCGCGCTCAAAATACACACACCTTTACAAAACACTACCACATTGGATAATTCAAAATACACACACCTGAGACACATACGCACACCACTCCCACACACCCAATTAAATATAAAACACACACCCACATCACCCACAAACCCCTGCGACCACAATTGCGACTGAAGGACAGAGAGAGAGAGAGAGCACAGCATAGAGTACACCATCACACAGAAGCAAATCACAACATCACCCACACCACATCCACGCACAAAACACCATACACCACCACACTCACCACACTCTACAACACATACGCCACCCCTCACCTCATCCACACCACCCCATGGCACCCCAAAGACACCCCAGGTTCTCTGACGCAGAACTCAGGGTCATGGTGGAGGAAATAGTTTGTGTAGAGCCCCAGCTCTTTGGGGCACAGGTGCAGCACACCACCATTGCCAGGAAGATGGAGCTATGGAGCAGAATAGTGGACAGGGTCAACGCTGTGGGACAGCATCCACGCAATCGGGACGACATCAGGAAGCGGTGGATCGACCTACGGGGGAAGGTGCGTTCCATGGTATCAAGGCACAACATCGCGGTACAGCGGACTGGCGGCGGACCCCTACCTACTCCCCCAGAATTCACAGCATGGGAGGAGGAAGTCCTGCACATCCTGCATCCTGAGGGCCTCGCAGGAGTAGGCGGAGGAATGGACTCTGGTAAGTCAAATCTTCACTACTCCATTCCCCCCACCCCACCTGCATGCCAAATCATACCCCCACCCCCATCACACCAACTCCTTGCAAATGGCTCACCATCACATCCCACCCATCCCAAAACCTAGCCCTGCGTGCGTCCCCGAAGCATGGACACCCATCCCCAAAGCATGCCCACTGCACACACCCATCACCCCCACAAGCCACCGTCACAAAAGCCCCCACAAGGGAATGCCAGCACTGGGGGACACGGCCACCCACCCATTACACGAAATGCCACACACAGAAGCAATAACCATACTCTTATACCCCTGCAGGACCCGAACGCCAACACACTGCCACGGAGGGTCCAGAGATGTCCATCCCACCCCCAGAAGAGGCCCCCAGTGATGACAGCAGCTCTGTCTCCCTGGACCCTGATGACCAGCCCGGCCCATCGGGGACCTCGGGACAGTCGGTTCCCCACAGACAGCCACAGGCTACACCAGACCTAACCCCCTCTGGGAACACCAGCACAGCTCCCACCCAGCGGGCCCATGCCTCTCTCTCCAGGACACGTCAATCAGCGGTGTGTCCACCACTACAGGGCACCCAGGTTGACCCACCACCCCAACAACAACAGGGACCTGGGGGCAGTGGTAGTGGGCACACCGTCCAGGGGACAGAGGCCCAGGGAAACAGGGGAACTGGGAGGGCTGCTGTGCGACAGGGGGGGGGACAGGCCCAGGGAACCGACTCTCCAAGAGGCCCTCTCCTCCATCATGGGAGCATACCACCACTCCCAGAAGACGATGGCGACGGTACTGGCCAGGTTCCAGGAGATCCAGGTCAAGCAGGAGCAACAGTACATGGGGTTCAGAGAGGAACTGAGGACCATTAGTTCCGCAATGGGGACCATCGTCGTGGCCCTAACCCAGATAGTCACCACATTGCTGGACCATGTGGCACCACAAAGGGCCCCTGTCACTAGCCTGGACCAGGAACAGCCTACCACCTCCGCCGGCGCTAGTGGACAGGAGGCCCCCACACAACGACAGGCCACCAGAACCCCACCTCCTGCAGAAGAAGAACCACCCCGCAAGCGGAACCTGAGATCTCACAAGAAGACAGAGTAGGATTGCAAGACCCCCGCCAGCAAACAATACCCCCTGATGTCATCCCACTGTCCCACATTGTCACCCTGTCCAACTTGAACTGCCCCTGTTCCATCCTTCCACAGGCATATGGACAATGCACCTGTGCGACTGAGAACTGGACTCTGCCATGGACACTACTCCATCATCACCCATCCCCGTTTTACAATCATGTTCCTTAAATTTAGCACTTGAATTAAATCACTTCTTGCACTCAAAAAATCTGGAGTCTGCTTGTATTTTCAACAAATGTATTAGACATAACGGTGCCAAAATGTTCAGTTACATTGTGATGACAACATACCACTGTCACACAGCTGTAGTCCATGGGCAAACAAAGCAGAGGTCACGCAGTGGGGCCCATAGCTCTGAAAACGGAAGGGAAAGTCACAACTCATTTAACAGGAACTGGGGGGGAACTCAGACAGTAGAGAGGCAGGAGACTTGAAGTAAATGTAAAATGGCAGGGTTGAATCGAACCTGTGTGCTACTGAAAATACTGTTGTATCACTGTGTCCCTGTTGTCTGTGTCGTCCCCGTCGTCCACCTCCTCTTCACTCTCCACAGGCTCCACAGCTGCTACAACACCACCATCTGGACCATCCTCCTGCAGGAAAGGCACCTGGCGTCGCAAAGCCAGGTTGTGAAGCATACAGCAGGCCACGATGATATGGCACACCTTCTTTGGTGAGTACATTAGGGATCCCCCTGTCATATGCAGGCACCTAAACCTGGCCTTCAGGAGGCCGAAGGTTCTTTCTATAATCCTCCTAGTGCGCCCATGGGCCTCATTGTAACGTTCCTCTGCCCTTGTCCTGGGATTCCTCACTGGGGTCAGTAGCCACGACAGGTTGGGGTAACCAGAGTCACCTATTAGCCACACACGGTGTCTCTGTAGCTGTTCCATCACATAAGGGATGCTGCTATTTCGCATGATGTACGCGTCATGCACTGACCCAGGGAACTTGGCATTTACATGGGAGATGTACTGGTCAGCCAAACAGACCACCTGGACATTCATAGAATGATAACTTTTTCTGTTCCTGCACACCTGCTCACTTCCACCTGGGGGGAACCAAGGCCACATGGGTCCCATCAATGGCACCAATGATGTTGGGGATATGTCCAAGGGCATAGAAATCACCCTTCACTGTAGCCAAATCTCCCACCTCAGGGAAAACAATGTAGCTCTGCATGTATTTCATCAGGGCACACAACACTCTGGACAAAACCTTAGAAAACATAGGCTGAGACATCCCTGATGATATGGCCACTGTTGTTTGGAATGATCCACTTGCCAAAAAATGGAGTACTGACAGCACCTGCACCAGAGTGGGAATCCCTGTGGGTTGGCGAATGGGGGACATCAGGTCTGGCTCCAGCTGGGCACACAGTTCATGTATAGTGGCTCGGTCAAGTCTGTATGTCAGTATGACATGTCGTTCTTCCATTGTCGACAGGTCCACCAGCAGTCTGTACACGGGAGGATTCCTCCATCTCCTCGCAAGTCCCAGCGGACTATGCCTAGGAAGGACAACATGGAGCACAGAGTCAAGCAACCTACAGGTACGTAACCACAGCTTGCACAAAACACGATTTGCTATGCATTGAATGGCTTGTAAGAGTGGCAATGCAAGGCCTAGGCCTGTGTGACGCAGTAGAAATTAAGCCATGTGGGCCCTTGAAATGGCGGCTGCCTGACCTGTGAAGTGTGACAATGGGATGTGAGGTCAATGCGCTGGCGTGGCACACCGTGGCGGTAGGCGGTCGAAGGCCGCGGCGCGAAGCAGCATTGGTTAACATTGAACCCTATGGGTCTCAGGAGCCAATGACGATGTGCGCCGGCGGTCGCGGTACGCACTGCCGCGGTACGCACCGCCACGGGCGTGACCGCCATTTTCTACTTGCTTAATCACTCGAGACCTGATCATCCACAGGAGAGGACCTATGCTACAAGTGCTGCTGTGAACTCGGTCTGGAAGAGACAATGGCTGCTGCGACTGGGGAAAGGGCCCCTGCCTTCACATCTGAGGAATTGGAGAAACTTGTTGATGGGGTCCTCCCCCAGTATGCGCTACTCTACGGTCCTCCAGACCAACAGGTAAGTACACTGGGAGCACGTAGTATGGGCTATGCCTGTGTTGAGTGGGGTGGATGTAAGATGGTGGGGAGGGGACCGAATGAGGAGTGCAACGCACGACAGATGGGAGCATGTGCCACATGGCAAGGTTGGGGAGGGGGGGGCCCCGCACATCGACCATGCAGAAAAGTGATGATATTTATTTTTCAACCCTGTACATGTCACATAGGTCAGCGCCCATCAGAAGATCGACATTTGGCGTGCCATCGCCAAGGACGTCCGGGCCCTGGGGGTCCACAACAGACGGGGCACCCACTGCCACAAGAGGTGGGAGGACATCCGCCGCGGGAGCAGAAAGACCGCCGAGGCTCTGCTGGGGATGGCCTCCCAACGTAGGAGGGGTGCCAGTCGTCAATTGACCCCCTGATGTCCCAGATCCTGGCGGTGGCCTACCCCGATTTGGATGGGCGCGTGAGGACATCACAGCAGACACAAGGGGGTGAGTATCAGCACATTCCGCTATATTAGCGCACAGTGGAGGCGTCTGGGTGGGGGAGGAGGGCTGTGGCTATCTCTAGGCCAGGGCGGTTTCTGTAGGCTAGGCCCCTCCGTTAGACATGGCCCTGTGCCCCCGCCCCCCACCTCTGTAGGGTGCTAAGTACAGCTATCCATGGCCCGGGCTCACCTATGTGTGCATTTGTCGTCCATAGACTTGTAGGCCAAGTCACTATCATTGAGTAGTGTACCCCGAGTGCGCGGTGTAGTGCAGGGGGCTTCTGTGTCTGTCCTCTCCGCCAACGGTGCCGCCAATGCATGCACTCAACATGTCTTCCTTTCTTCTCCCCCCCTCTTTTTTTGGTTTTCCTGTTCATGTGTGCAATAGCATCATCAGGCGGAGGAGAAGTGGCATTGGCGCACGAGGGAGCTGCATCTCACATGGCCCCGGAGGGCCCTGCAACCGACTCCGAGTTCACCAGTGAGACGGAGGGTGAGGGGGGCTCCACAACGGGGACCCGTGGAGACGTCAGCGACACCGACACGTCCTCGGAAGGGAGCTCCCTTGTGGTGGCGGTAACATCCGTGCCCACCGCAACAACAGGTACAGCCGCCACCCAGCGCACCAGCTCCGCCCTCCCAGCAGCCCCTCAGCTTTCGCCGTGTGCCCGCTCGGCCAGGAAGCCGGCCATCTCCTTCGCCCCTGGCACCTCAGGTCCTGCCCCAGTTACCCCTGCTGCCCTCAGTGCAGAGATCATTGACCTCCTCCAGACGCTCATTGTTGGGCAGTCTACCCTTTTGAATGCTATCCAGGGGGTAGAAAGGGAGGTGCATCAGAGCAATGCATACCTGGAGGGCATTCATTCGGGGTCAGGCTGCCCATCAGCGATCGTTCAACGCTCTGGCCTCAGCACTGACGGCAGCAATTGTCCCTGTCTCTAGCCTCCCCCCCCCAACTTCCCCAACCCAGTCCCACTCCCCTGTTCCTCTGCCTATCCAAGACACACCTACAGACCAGCCTGCACACACATCAACACCCAAGGGCAGCTCATCCAGACATAAGCACCACAGATCACATAAGCATTCACCCAAGCAACATCCACATGCAGACACAGCAACACCCACTGCCTCCACTGTGTCCCCCTCCTCCTCGTCTCCCTCCTCCCTCCCTGTGACGTCTCCACTCACACCTGCATGCACACCACCATCAGCCAGTACGTCCATCACCACCACACCCACCAGAACAGTCCGCACACATGCAGTCACCACCCCCACTACCATTTACACGTCCCCTGTGTCCTCTCCCAGTGTGTCTGTCACCCCCTCTTCCAAACCACACAAACGCAGGCGGCCACCCACCCAACAGCCATCCACCTCACGACAGCCCCCGTCACAAGCACCTGCACCCAAAGACAGCACACTTGACTCTCCTACAACCACATCCTCTTCCTCCACTCCATACCCACTACAATTACCCGTCCCTGTCTTTCTAAATTGATTTTCCTTTCCAACCTTGACCTCTTTCCAACAACTGACCCACCCCCTCCATCTCGTAAGACTCCAACCAGCACCTCAGCCACCACAAGCCCTGCACCTACTCGGACCATCGTTCAGGGCTACTGGAGTCCACCAGCTCCTAGGGCAGGAACATCGGCCAGCAGCAAGGGGACAGCCAGCCCACCCCCTGGGAAAAGAAGTAAAAAAGGGAAGGGCCGGCGCAACAGGCCTGAGACGGCTGCCCCCAAGGACACCAGCCTTGCACCGTCACCTGGCCCATCCACCAAGGGAGGCAAGGGCCCCAGAGATTCTACCAAGGAGGGCAAGGGCCCCAGAGATTCTTCCAAGGAGGGCAAGGGCAGCAAGGCGAAGAAGTCCGGCAGCAGGCGAGCTGCCCAGGAGGGCCCCACCAGCCCCATTTGGGGTGTGACAGAGGACACCCACGGGCCCAGGAGTCCAGCACACGAGGGCCCCGCAAGCGATAGGTCGGATGGCGAATGAGCGGGAATGATTGCCCAGATCTGGTTCCCTAAGAACACAAGAGAAGCACCGCTGAACAGGGCCCGCCGTGAGAAGCACCGCTGAACAGGGCCCGCCGTGAGAAGCACCGCTGAACAGGGCCCGCCGTGAGAAGCACCGCTGAACAGGGCCCCGCCGTGAGAAGCACCGCTGAACAGGGCCCGAACGTGGCCCCGCCGTGAGAAGCACCGCTGAACGTGGCCCCGCCGTGAGAAGCACCGCAGAACGGGGCCCGCCGTGAGAAGCACCGCTGAACGGGGCCCGCCGTGAGAAGCACCGCTGAACGGGGCCCCGCCGTGAGAAGCACCGCTGAAGCACCGTTGAACATGGCCCCACCGTGAGAAGCACCGCTGAACAGGGCCCGCCAAGAGAAGCACCGCTGAACAGGGCCCCGCCGTGAGAAGCACCGCTGAACAGGGCCCCGCCGTGAGAAGCACCGCTGAACAGGGCCCGCCGTGAGAAGCACCGCTGAACAGGGCCTGCCGTGAGAAGCACCGCTGAACAGGGCCCCACCAAGAGAAGCACCACTGAACAGGGCCCCGCCGTGAGAAGCACCGCTGAACAGGGCCCCGCCGTGAGAAGCACCGCTCCGCTGGGCCCTTCATCTCAAGCACCGCTCCGCTGGGCCCCGCCGTCCCTGCACCGCTCCGCTGGGCCCTTCATCTCAAGCACCGCTCCGCTGGGCCCCGCCGTCCCTGCACCGCTCCGCTGGGCCCTTCATCTCAAACACCGCTCCGCTGGTCCCCGCCGTCCCTGCACCGCTCCGCTGGGCCCTTCATCTCAAGCACCGCTCCGCTGGGCCCTTCATCTCAAGCACCGCTGGCCTATTGGCAGGGCCGGATCTGTGTCGGGCAAGGCTTCACGGAGCACTCTGGGCACCATGCCTCCTCCATAACCAGTGGAGTCTGTAATCCACCAGATGGACTGTGGCTTTGCACTCCCCAGGATGGTACAGTGGGCAATCCACCCACTGTAGAGACTTGAGAGACTGTGGCTTTGCACTCCCCAGGATGGTCCAGTGGGCAACCCACCCACTGTAGAGACTTGAGAGACTGTGGCTTTGCACTCCCCAGGATGGTACAGTGGGCAACCCACCCACTGTAGAGACTTGAGAGACTGTGGCTTTGCACTCCCCAGGATGGTACAGTGGCCATGGAGGCCCCTCGTGGATCTGGCATCGTGGACTCATGTGGCTGAGGTGCCCCCCCTTCCCTTCCCCCTGAGGTGCCTGTGGTTTTATTATCTGATGCCCCAGCAGTGTTCTCTCCAATGGAATCGGGTCTCGTGTGTGGGCTTTGCCCATGTGTTTATGCACATTGGCCCACAAACAATGGCATGTAGCCAATATGTGCCGGACTTTTGGACTATGTATACATTGTTCATGTTGTGATTTATTTGTTTTAAAAATCTCATATTTCACTTAAGTTCTAATATGCTTTAATATACTTCGATTTAAATGATCATTTTATTTTGTCTTTGAATTATTCCAGGGGTTTGGGGGGTGTAAATCTGACTTGTTGCTCTGCATTGGTGTGTGGGTATTTGGGGGGGGGGGGGGCTGTCGCGTATGTGTGTGCCCGTACTCTTTTCTCCTCCCCCCTCCCGTGTGTCGTAGGTGCAGTACTCACCGTTGCCCCTGCGGCGGCGTTCGTGCTCCTGGTAGAGGAGCAGGTAGACAATAGCTGGTAGGATGTTTAATTCGGGTTCCATGCTGTCCAGATTCCTCGTGGAGTATATAGCGGTGAGCGTTTTCCCGTTCGTGGTCTGTTTCCGCCGTGTTTTTATCGGCGGGGCTCCCGCCCTGGAAAAGGTGGCGGATTGGTGGGTCGTGATAGGGTGGGTGGTACATTGTCTGCCGCCTGTCTGTTGGTGGGGACCGCCGCGCTGTTTGTTTGCCCCACCGTGGCGGTCGGAGTGTTAAAGTGGCAGGCTGTGTTGGCGGTTCCCGCCAGGGTCAGAATTCCATTTTTTTTACCACCTGCCTGTTGGCGGGTTGGCCGCCACTTTAACACCGACCGCCAGGGTTGGAATGACCCCCATAATCTTTAAATGGATTGGGAATTCAGATTAGAGCCCTAATACCATAACTCTATGGAAAATAGTTGTTTCTTCCTGTAGTGTTACAATGTTTGCAGTCCAGAATATAATTTTTAAACTCTGATTTCTGCAAATTTCTGACCATTCAGACAACACGGATATATAGAAATATAATCATTACACCTATCTGATTTATTGTAAGGTCGGGGGTGCACATCCGATAAGGCAGTATTTTAAATACATTTCTCTGCCAGTGGCTACTAGGCTCCATTACAGCTTGTTTTTACACTTCTCACTCCACTTAGGATGATTGCTATATAACATACTACTGACTCATAAAAGTGGTAGGATATTAGAATAAAATTCGTAGAGCTGCTGTAAAATTGGCAGCCGCCCGCCTAAATCAGTAGGTTTGGCTAGTAACTCTATAGCAAAGCTGCAGAAAAAAGCACTCAATTGCAGCTCTCCAAGTTTGCTGTCAGCATCAGTTGATGCAGTGATGGAGGGTGTTGGAAAATGGATTATTGGTAAGGGCAGGTAAGTACCTACACTTAGCAACAGGCCACTAACCTCCACTTAGGTCTAGTTAGGTCTCAATAAATTAAACTCAGCTCAACCCTTGGTAGATTGGCAACGAGCGACAAGGCTTAACTTAGGAGACAAATGTGTAAAATTCACAAAACAATAAATAAGTAAAACACAATAATAATCCAACACAATTTATAGCAATAGATTATATTTTTATCTTTAAAATGACACCAAAATGATTAAAATCGGAAAAGGGGAACCGGAGATATGAATTTTTAAAGAATTACTGTTTTCTAGCGCACAGAAATGAAAAGCGCCAATCTGATCATCTGGTCGCACCTCGACCAGGGCAAAGTCAGAGTTTAAGGCCGACTGCGATGGAGTCCTGCTCGGCTACAGCCCTCGCGAGGCCTCGGTCAAAAGTTTACCTTCGTACTTAGTTGTTTTCTTGATGATTTTTTTCAACGGGGCCAAGTCGCCAGTCCAATCCGACCTCCTGGAAGTCTTCCTCCGATACGCGTCGCGGGAGCCCTCAGTTGAGATTTCTACCCTCGGACTTAGTAATTTTTTTAGATGAAAATCCTTCGGGGCAAACCTGAATCCTGATCAGACGTCCTTGGAGCCCTCTTCCTATACAGTGCCTGGGAGGTCCCGGTCAACTTTCTACATTCGGATGTAGTCACTTTTTCTGAGATTTTCTTCACTGGGACAAACGTACAAGTCAGGCTGGGTCGCAGTTGAGACAAGTCGGGTAGAGTTTTTGCGCCAGTTCGGTCCCTTTATGGAGCTTTTTTCAAAAACTTCTCCAAACTTCTGCAAACTTCTGGATTTTTTCCCAGATGTTCCTTTAAGGTTGTTTTGAGGTCCACGGCTCACTCCACGATTCCAGAAGCTCTGAGATGCACCTTGAGGGTGCAGACTACAACTCCCAGAATGTACCTAGCACATACTCTAAATTGACTACTGGACAGAGTTCAGCTGTTCAGTTTCTTCAGGAGTTGGTGCAAGGGACTATGGTTAGCAATTTTCCACCTGTAGCAAACAGGGAGTCCCTCCTTGAACCAGTTGAAGCCAGGCAAAGTCCTTCTTGTGGTGAAGCCCAAGTGTGCACCTGGTGCAGTCCTTCAGAGTGCAGTGTCCAGGGGCAGGTCAGGGGTCCAGCAGGGCAGTCCTTCTTCTCCTGTAGTTCTTCCTTGTTGGAATCTGGTAGGGTTCTGAGGTGTGGGTGCAGGTCTGCCAGTTTTATCCTTGCTCCTGAGTATAAAACAGGGGGGTCCTGGTTCTCCAGGTGCAGGGTCCTTCCCCCTGTGATGACCACTTCCTGGGAAGTGTGACAAAAATAAATCCCAGGGAGCAATATTCCTAAAAAATCCATTATGGCTGAAACTGATTTTGGGAGGTTACATCTGGCTGAGCCCACCAACTGGTGTGGCTATAAATCCTAACACACCCCTCTCCTAATCCAGTTAGGGGGCACCCAATTGTCTGGGTTTTCAGGATGTGAGGGAGGTGGTGGGTTGCTCCAAATGTCCTTCCCTGCCTTTGAAGACCAGTTAGGCAGCCCTCACCTCTTCCTGCCTCTCCATCTGCTGAGGGAAGTTCTCCACCCCCAGGCACATTCATTTGTGCTCAGCCCAAGCTACTTCACACCTCATCAAGGCAGCCTGGCCAGACTGCCAGAGGCTAGCCAATCAGAGCAGAGCACAACAGGGCTGAAGTTGGCAATTTTTTAGGTGGAGTTTAAACCTCTTTACCTGAACAAGTTATATTAAACCTAACAATTGTGAGTTGTGGTATTTATTATAACAATTAATTTGATACCAAACCTGGGGTATCTGACACTTAAGGGGACTTTATAAATTAAAATAAAGTCTCCCTGTTCTAACCTATGGAGGCCATTCACTACAATGAGAGAAAAACAAATTTGGCAGTTTAACCTCACCAGGGCTTATAAAACTATTTTTATAAGCCCCTGCTTATAGTTACATGGCACCCAGCCCTAGGGCCACACAGAGCACACCTTATGGGTGTCTGATATGTAAAAATAAGGTAGTTTAAGACTCTGGAAGTACTTTTAATTCCAAAGTAAAATTTGTATATAACTCTAATTTAAAAGCAGCCAGCAAGGCAAGTCTGCCTTTAAAATGACCCTGGATACCTCATCAGTGCACCCATGGGTGCACTATCTATGCTGGGGTCCCTAAACCTACATGCCCTACCATATACTAGGGACATATAGGCAGGTTGACATAGCAAATTATAATTAGCCTAATTTGCATACTTATTTTATACAGAGCACAGGCCCTGGGACTGTTTAGCAGTACCAAGGGCACCATCAGAGTCAGGAAAACACCAGCAAAAAGTGATAAATGGGAGCAAAAAGTTAGGGAGCCTCAGCAATCAGCCCTGTTTTCTCACAGAGAGGGAGAGACAAAGTTCACTAATCCAGTTATCTACTTCCTTATTTAACTTGTTGGCTTAAGTTGGACAGTTAGGGGCATATTTATACTCTGCGGCGGAATTGCGTCGTTTTTTTGACACAAATCCGACGCAAAGCTAACTCCATATTTATACTTTGGCGTTAGACCCGACCCAAAAAATGACGTCCAGCCGCTTTTGCGTCATTTTTTAACGCCTGGTCAGGGTAGGCGTTAAGGGACCTGTGGGCTCGGAAGGAGCCCAGAGGTGCCCTCCCATGCCCCCAGGGACACCCCCTGCCACCCTTGCCCACCCCAGGAGGACGCCTAAGGATGGAGGGACCCATCCCAGGGAACTTAAGGTAAGTTCAGGTAAGTATATATATTTTTTTTTTGTGGCATAGGGGGGCCTGATTTGTGCCCCCCTTACATGCCACTATGCCTAATGACCATGCCCAGGGGACATAAGTCCCCTGTGCATGGCCATTGGGCAAGGGGGCATGACTCCTGTCTGTGCTAAGACAGGAGTCATTTCAATCGGGGTTGGGAGTCAAAAAAAATGGCGCAAATCGGGTTGAGGCCAATATTTTGCCTCAGACCTGACTTGCCCCATTTTTTGACGCCCAAGCTCCATTTTCCCCTACGCCGGCGCAGCCTGGTGTGGGTCATTTTTTTTCACGCACACCAGTCAGCTGCGCCGGCTAACGTCATTCCATAAATAAGGCGCCCGCATGGCGCTTTGGAATGGTGTTAGCCGGCGTTAACATTTTTGACGCACAACAATTCCCGCAATGCAATACCTTCTGAGCTAAATTCTGTGAAAGGGAGCTATCAGAAATGCATCATATTAACAAAGATATGCCTCATTTCTTCTGTCTTGTAGCCCTGGCATACTGTGTGCTGCCTAATACAATGCAGGCACATGTGCACCATGAGTTAAGGCTGCCTGTGTAACAGGTAGGATTTTTTTGTGACATATTCCTGCACAAAACAATCTTTAAAGGCATTTTTCTTTTTCTATGTTTGATGTGGAATGCATCACAAATAGCAAAAAAGAAGTGACAAGGAGAAATAATGATGTCTCCCATCATTCTTGATTTCATCATTAAGGTTGACAGTACCATGTTATACACTACACTGTACACAAAAAACACTACAGCCAGAAACACTTTGCTCAGATATGATACTCATCACCCCAAAAGGCTTAATGACAATTTGCCATTAGGGCAATTTCTTCACCTCAGGTGTAATTGTGCCAAGAAAAATTATTCATTCGTGGAGGCTAAAAAACATTCCAATAACCTTAAAGCTCACGATTTTCCACACAGACTCCTCAAAAGATCATTACAAAGGGCCTGGTACAATCATGGGGAATCCCTAATACAAGGTAAAAATAAACCCAAAGCGACTAGACTAATAAGTGTCTCTAGTTTGGGAACTCTTTCTAATAAAATCAAGAAAATTATGCTAAACCCTGGAAACTACTTAATAATGACTGCTTTCCATGGGAAATCCATGTTTGCTTTTCAACACAGTACTAATCTTAAAGATTGTCTAGCAAAAGCTTACAATAAACCTAAGAAAACCTGTTCACAGCTTGATCTATATTTACAACCTCATACGGGGCATTTTCAATGTGGAAAATGCATGGCATGAGATAGCTGTAGCATTTTCAAATCTTTCACTATTAATGGTGTCAACACTACCATTACTGTTATTGTAACACCAAAAATAACACTTACTGTATTCAGTGCCCATGTGGTTTGTATTATATTGGTAAAATTACATAACAAATATGTCAACGTATTCTTCGACACTGTTAGAAATGGGGTCTTTGGTTGACAGTCAGGTTACCCCCTGTTCAAGCAAGGACCCTCAGCTAACCCCTGCTTACCCCCTTGGTAGCTTGGCAGAGCAGTAGGCTTAACTTCAGAGCGCTAGGTGTAAAGTATTTGTAACAACACACACAGTAACTTCATGAAAACACTACAAAATGACACAACACCGGTTTAGTAAAATAGGAAATATTCATCTAAACAAAACAAGACCAAAACGACAAAAATCCGACATACACAAGTCAAGTTATGAATTTTTAAAGATTAAACTAAAAAATAGCGCTTAGAAACAAAAATGCTTCGATGAGATGTTAACACGGCGTCGTGACGGAGTCGTTCCCAACAAGCCGACACCAGCGGCACCGGACACGGAGTCGTGTAGACCCCCAAGTACAGTACCTTTGGTGAAGAGTGAAAACAAGCCGATGCGCGAAGTCGGGAATCGCGGCGTCTGTGCGAAACGTTGAATCCGTGCACTTCGAGCGGCGTCGGTCACGACGTGGTGCGGTGACTTCCACGGAGCCGCGGACTTCAGCGGGGCTGCTGCGGCGTCGGGCCTGCGAAGAGCGTCGCGTTCCAGCGAAGGTCACGGCATCAGGTGCAGGCGGCGTTACCGGATTCAGCAGCGGCATCGGTCCGAAGTCGTCCGAAGTCGATTTCCTTGGATTCCACCAGCTTTCCTTTCAAGGGCCCAGTGACTGGATAGGGCACTATTTGTCGGGGCAGGAGCTCTCCAGAGACTCCAGGTGCTGGCAGAGAGAAGTCTTTGCTGTACCTGAGACTTCAAACAACAGGAGGCAAGCTCTAGCTCAACCCGTTGGAGATTTCTTCACAAGATGGAAGGCACACAAAGTCCAGTCTTTGCCCTCTTACTCTGGCAGAAGCAGCACTGCAGGAAAGCTCCACAAAGCACAGTCAAAGGCAGGGCAGCACTTCTTCCTCAGCTATCAGCTCTTCTCCAGGCAGAGGTTCCTCTTGGTTCCAGAAGTGTTTCTCAAGTCTGTAGATTTGGGTACCCTTCTTATACCCATTTTAGTCTTTGAAGTCACCTTTCTTCAAAGGGGACTCACACCTACTTGTGAAATCCTGCCTTGCCCAGGCAAGGCCTCAGACACACAGCAGGGGGTTGGAGCCGGCATTGTCAGAGGCAGGCACAGTCCTTTCACATGAGAGTGACCACTCCACCCCTCCCTCCTAGCAAAGATGGCTAATCAGGAAATGCAGGTTACACCCCAGCCCCCTTTGTGTCACTGTCTAGTGCGAGGTGAAAAACAACCCAACTGTCAAACTGACCCAGACAGGGAATCCACAAACAAGGCAGAGTCACAGAATGGTTTAAGCAAGAAAATGCTCACTTTCTAAAAGTGGCATTTTCAAACGCACAATCTTAAAATCAACTTTACTAACAGATGTATTTTTAAATTGTGAGTTCAGGGACCCCAAACTCCACATGTCCATCTACTCTCTAGGGGAATCTACACTTTAATCATATTTAAAGGTAGCCCCCATATTATCCTATGAGAGAGACAGGCCTTGCAACAGTGAAAAACGAAATTGGCAGTATTTCACTGTCAGGACATATAAACCACATTACTATATGTCCTACCTTATCCATACACTGCACCCTGCCCTTGGGGCTACCTAGGGCCTACCTTAGGGGTGCCTTACATGTAAGAAAAGGGAAGGTTTAGGCCTGGCAAGTGGGTACACTTGCCAAGTCGAATTTACAGTGTAAAAATACACACACAGACACTGCAGTGGCAGGTCTGAGACATGATTACAGAGCTACTTATGTGGGTGTCACAACCAGTGCTGCAGGCCCACTAGTAGCATTTGATTTACAGGCCCTGGCACCTCTAGTGCACCTTACTAGGGACTTACTAGTAAATCAAATATGCCAATCATGGATAAACCAATTACATACAATTTACACGGAGAGCATATGCACTTTAGCACTGGTTAGCAGTGGTAAAGTGCTCAGAGTTGAAAAGCCAACAGCAACAGGTCAGAAAAAAATAGGAGGCAGGAGGCAAAAAGACTGGGGATGACCCTGCATAAGCAAAAGTCCAACACGACCCCCTACCAGCCTAAAGCCAGGGGAGAACAATCAATACCTTGATGTACTTCCCTGATTGGGGCGATAGAACAAGGACCCAGGCCCACAACAGCAGGGGCATGTTCCAGTTCTACGCCTTCCTGACTCCAGTTGGATCTCTCTGTCCATACTCTCAGGGCTCACTAAGCTAACCCATGGGGAACCCTTCTCCACATCTACAGACACCATCTGTGCAGCACCTAACTTTACTCACAGATGTATTGCAATGGGCAGATAGTACCACCAGGGCCAACACCGTGGTGTTGCCCACTCCACCCCCGGGGTGTGACTCTCGTCCCCCCCCCAGGGGCAACTCTGTCCACCAGGACAGCAAGCCACGGTGGCCCCGGACAACTGTCAGGGATGAGAGCCCGACCTCAGGCCTCTCCAACCACTGTGACTGCGGAGAGTGGGGGGGCGGTAGCCCCAGGTGCCTGGCACCCTTTGACCACTCTCTCTTCCACCAGGTCAGGGATGACAACCTGACTCTGGTCCTCCCCTCTGGGGCTCTGTACCCTCCCTGCAGAAGCGGCACCCCCAGAGTCAAAAACTGTCAGGGTGCTTGTAGAAGCAGTCCTGCACAATTCTTCCACCAGTGCAGGGCTGTTAACCTGCAACTGGTCCGCCAACCTGGGGTCTGTACCTTCAGGTTGGACCAGGGCCAGGGATGAGGCTTCCCTCCCCCTGCCCTCCCTTCTGGGGTCCTGCACCCCCCAACTAGGAGTGGCCCCCTCAGAAGAATATATGGGATGGGCACTGTTAGCAGTAGCCCCTTCCTCCAGGTCAGGGGGGACACCCTGAACCTGGCCTTCCAATCCAGGGTCTGTACCCTTAGATTGCACTGGGACCAGAGGTGAGGCTCTTTCTCCCCTGCCCCTACTCTCAGGGTTCTGCAACCCCCCCTCAGGGAGAGTACCCCTTGAAATCACACCAGGGGGGGTGATTGGGCAAACCGCCCACCCCTTTAGGTCAGGGTTTACCCCCTGCACCTGATCCTCCAGTCCAGGGTCTGTACCCACAGACCTGACCACTGCCTGGCAACCCAGGACTTCCTGGGGGGCATACCTACCCCCCACCAGGTCAGAGTTTTCCCTCTAAACCTGGTCATCCAACCCAGGGTCACCACCCTGGGGTTGAACCACTGCCTGGCGCACCAGGACTTCCTTGGGGGCACACTTACCCCCCACCAGGTCAGAGTTTACCTCCTGAACCTGATCATTCAACCCAGAGTCACCACCCTGCGGTTGAACCATTGCCTGGCACACCAGGACTTCCAGGGGGGCACACTTACCCCCCTCAAGGGACACACTGTCCCCAAGGGCCACACAAGAGTCTGGCTGGCGCAGGTCTCCGGACCTCTGCCCATCTGACAGAGTCTGGATTCCCCCCAACCCAGAAATGGTCTTACGAAGGTCATTCCTGGGGGGCTCTGCTCTCAGAGCTGACCCCGGACCCTCCAGGTTCTCCACTGGGGTCCGCAACCCCCTCTTAACCCTCTGTCTGGACTTCTGCACCCCCTCACTAGGAGTGGTACTGCCAGACACCAGAACTGGTGGGACGCTGGCTACAGCCGCCCCCCCAAGTTCTCCTGACACTGTGGGATCTCCCTCAACAGATGGCCCTATGGTACAGGCTAGGCTCCCCTCCTGGCATTCCCTCATGGAACCCTCCAGGACCTGGGACCGGATCTCGGGCACCTTGGACCTCAGCCCATCCCCATTCCCTCTCCTCAGAGACTGGACATGGGGTCCCTCACCCATCCCACTACACTGGGACCTACCTGGGACACTACAATCCTTCCCTACCTCACCTGGTTGGTAAATACCTAGACCACTCCTCTCAGGAGCCCCCCAAAATGCCTCTTCAGACTCTCTGGTACTCACCAAGAGGTCTACCTCCATTGTAAGCTCCCTGGGGTCAGAGAACTCACACTCCACCTGGTGTTGGCGTAGCTCTGGAAAATAAGGACTAGACATATGCTCTCCAGCAATTACATCACTCAGCCCCTTACATGAATTAACCAAAGTACCCTTCACCCAACCATCCAGTGACTCTGCTTTGAAAAAGCACCCCACATCACCCTCCTGAGACTGGTGAGACAGTACCTGACTGTCCCTGACACTCAACCCACACTCTTCTGGGATGTCTTCACACTCCATAACCAGGACTTCTACCTGGGGGGAACCCCTCTCCCTGTCACTCTCAGCTAGAGTCAGTAGAGTGTCCCTCCCACCAGTAGGAATATGACTCCCCATGCCAGTTCCCCAATCCACCTCAGGGACCCTGTGCATCACTGGAGCTACCTCATACCCCTGAACCTCCTGGCATGTGTTAACTCCCTCCTTCAAGTAGGGCACCACATCTCTGGGCATGTGCACTTCTTCAGCAGTACTGGATACAAGATTTTTGCTGCCACCATCTGAACTGGACTCAACCCTCATGGCCTCCAGCTTCAGCTCTTCACAGCTCAGCTCTTGAGCTGTAATCCTTTCTTTTTCCAGGACTAAGGCTCTCTTCTCCTCAGCCCTCTCAAGCTCTGCATCTAGCTCTTCCAGACTCCGGATTCGAGCTAGGAGCCAATCATCTCTTTCTGTTCCCTCCTCAGGGCCACTGCCCTCCTCCTCAGAGTAGTTATCCTCCTCAGACTCATTTGGTGGTGTTACCTGACAACGTTTCAATTCATACTGAAACAGGGCTGACTCAAGATCCTCCCTTCTGGATTTCTTGTTCACAGCCAGTGCCCTTTCCATGCAGAATGCTTTAAGCTGCCACTTTTTATACATAAATAGGTGCCAGAAATTTACTTCCATTCTGCAAAGGCTTCACAACCAAAAACCAAAGTCCAAAAATATTAGCAATACTTCCAGGAGGACATCAGAGAACAAAAAGCAGAATCACAAGACAAGTAGTATGTGGTCACATAGTGGTCTGAACTCAAACAGTAGTGTACACTTAATTACTGTATGTCAAGTACAAATACAAGTCCAAATCCCAACCGCTGATCACCAATCTTAGAAATTGGGTCTTTGGTTGACAGTCAGGTTACCCCCTGTTCAAGCAAGGACCCTCACTCTAGTCAGGGTAAAAGAGAATCACCCTCAGCTAACCCTTGCTTACCCCCTTGGTAGCTTGGCAGAGCGGTAGGCTTAACTTCAGAGCGCTAGGTGTAAAGTATTTGTACCAACACACACAGTAACTTCACGAAAACACTACAAAATGACACAACACCGGTTTAGAAAAATAGGAAATATTTATCTAAACAAAACAAGACCAAAACGACAAAAATCCGACATACACAAGTCAAGTTATGAATTTTTAAAGATTAATCTCAAAAATAGCGCTTAGAAACAAAAATGCTTCAATGAGATGTTAACACGGCGTCGTGATGGAGTCGTTCCCAACAAGCCGACACCAGCGGCACCGGACACGGAGTTGTGTAGACCCCCAAGTACAGTACCTTTGGTGAAGAGTGAAAACAAGCCGATGCGCGAAGTCGGGAATCGCGGCGTCTGTGCGAAACGTTGAATCCGTGCACTTCGAGCGGCGTCGGTCACGACGTGGTGCGGCGACTTCCACGGAGCCGCGGACTTCAGCGGGGCTGCTGCGGCATTGGGCCTGCGAAGAGCGTCGCGTTCCAGCGAAGGTCACGGCATCAGGTGCAGGCGGCATTACCGGATTCAGCAGCGGCATCGGTCCGAAGTCGTCCGAAGTCGATTTCCTTGGATTCCACCAGCTTTCCTTTCAAGGGCCCAGAGACTGGATAGGGCCCCACTTGTCGGGGCAGGAGTCTCTCCAGAGACTCCAGGTGCTGGCAGAGTGAAGTCTTTGCTGTCCCTGAGACTTCAAACAACAGGAGGCAAGCTCTAGCTCAAGCCCTTGGAGATTTCTTCACAAGATGGAAGGCACACAAAGTCCAGTCTTTGCCCTCTTACTCTGGCAGAAGCAGCACTGCAGGAAAGCTCCACATAGCACAGTCACAGGCAGGGCAGCACTTCTTCCTCAGCTATCAGCTCTTCTCCAGGCAGAGGTTCCTCTTGGTTCCAGAAGTGTTTCTCAAGTCTGTAGATTTGGGTGCCCTTCTTATACCCATTTTAGTCTTTGAAGTCACCTTTCTTCAAAGGGGACTCACACCTACTTGTGAAATCCTGCCTTGCCCAGGCAAGGCCTCAGACACACAGCAGGGGGTTGGAGCCGGCATTGTCAGAGGCAGGCACAGTCCTTTCAGATGAGAGTGACCACTCCACCCCTCCCTCCTAGCAGAGATGGCTAATCAGGAAATGCAGGTTACATCCCAGCCCCCTTTGTGTCACTGTCTAGTGCGAGGTGAAAAACAACCCAACTGTCAAACTGACCCAGACAGGGAATCCACAAACAAGGCAGAGTCACAGAATGGTTTAAGCAAGAAAATGCTCACTTTCTAAAAGTGGCATTTTCAAACGCACAATCTTAAAATCAACTTTACTAACAGATGTATTTTTAAATTGTGAGTTCAGGGACCCCAAACTCCACATGTCCATCTACTCTCTAGGGGAATCTACACTTTAATCATATTTAAAGGTAGCCCCCGTATTATCCTATGAGAGAGACAGGCCTTGCAACAGTGAAAAACGAAATTGGCAGTATTTCACTGTCAGGACATATAAACCACATTACTATATGTCCTACCTTATCCATACACTGCACCCTGCACTTGGGGCTACCTAGGGCCTACCTTAGGGGTGCCTTACATGTAAGAAAAGGGAAGGTTTAGGCCTGGCAAGTGGGTACACTTGCCAAGTCGAATTTACAGTGTAAAAATACACACACAGACACTGCAGTGGCAGGTCTGAGACATGATTACAGAGCTACTTATGTGGGTGTCACAACCAGTGCTGCAGGCCCACTAGTAGCATTTGATTTACAGGCCCTGGCACCTCTAGTGCACCTTACTAGGGACTTACTAGTAAATCAAATATGCCAATCATGGATAAACCAATTACATACAATTTACACGGAGAGAATATGCACTTTAGCACTGGTTAGCAGTAGTAAAGTGCTCAGAGTTGAAAAGTCAACACCAACAGGTCAGAAAAAAATAGGAGGCAGGAGGCAAAAAGACTGGGGATGACCCTGCATAAGCAAAAGTCCAACAGACACCAGTCAAGCATTAGATGTAAAAATGAGCATGCTCCCTTGATAGGTCATTACCGTAAACTTAACCTTTCTGGGAGAGAAATCAAATTGTTTGTTACTGAAGTTGCTAAACCTAAACCCAGAAGTAATAAAAGTGATCACCTATTGTCAAGTCGTGGAAATAAATGAATCTAGAAAACTGTGTATCCAAAGCGTTGAACATTGCTGTTGAATGGTCTGCATTAACCATGTTGTAATTAAATGGCTATCATTTGGTTTCATTACTATAATCATGTATTCTTTTTTGTTGATACTTTGTCTTTAAATGTCTTAGTACTGTTTGTTTCACCTGTTTACCATTTCTTGTTACATCACATGGTTGTGTGTATTTCCACCATCGCTGATGTGTTTCTTTTTTAATCCAATTGTAATATTTCATCTAGATGCTTTATGTGATGTTTATATATGATCAGACATATTACTCTTTGTGAGAAAACAGGGCTGATTGCAGAGGACCCCTAACTTTTTGTCCCCATTTTCCACTTTTTGCTGGTGTTTTCCTGACCCTGATGGTGCCCTGGGTACTGCTAACCAGTCCCAGGGCCTGTGCTCTGTGTAAAATCCATATGCAAATTAGGCTAATTATAATTGGCTTAGTCAACCTACCTATAAGTCCCTAGTATATGGTAGGGCATGTAGGTTTAGGGGCCACAGCATAGGTAGTGCACCCATAGGTGCACTGCTGAGGTGGCCAGTGTCATTTAAAAGGCAGGCCTGCCTTGCTGACTGCTTTTAAATTAAAGTTATATGCAAATTAGACTTTGGAATTAAAAGTAGTTCCAAAGTCTTAAACTACCTTATTTTTACATATAAGTCACCCCTAAGGTGTGCCCTTTGTGCCCCTAGGGCTGGGTGCCATGTAACTATAAGCAGGGACCTTATAAAAATAGTTTTATAAGCCCTGGTGAGGTAAAAACAGCCAAATTTGTTTTTCCCTCATTGTAGTGAATGGCCTTCATAGGCTAGAATGGGGAGAATTTATTTTAATTTTAAAAGTCCCCTTAAGTGACAGATACAAAGAGTTTGGTATCAAAATAATTGTTATAATAAATCCTACAACTTCCAGTTGTTGGATTTAATATAACTTGTTCAGGTAAAGAGTTTTAAACTTTATCTGAAAAGTTGCCAATTTCAGCCCTGCATTGTTTTTGCTGCTATGCTCTCATTGGCCAGCCTCTGGTAGCCTGGCCAGGCTGCTTGATGAGGTGTGAAGTGGCCTGGCTTCACACAAAGAGATGTGCCTGTGGGAGGGAATCTCCCCTCAGGAGATGGTGAGGCAGGAAGGGGGAGGGCTGCCAAACTGGTCTTCAAAGGCAGAGGACATTTGGAGCAACCCAGCAAAACCCCCATATCCTGCAACCCCAGACAACAAGGTGCCCCCTCGATTAGATTAGGAGAGGGCAGGAGAGGGGTGTGTTTATGATTTTTAGCCACACCAGTGGGTGGGCTCAGCCAGATGTAACCTCCAAAAATCATTTTCAGCCATGATGGATTTTTGAAGAATGTTGTCTCCTGGGATTGATTTTTGCCACACTTCCCAGGAAGTGGTCATCACAGGGGGAAGGACCCTGCACCTGATTGGAGAATCAGGACCCCCCTGTTTTTCACCCAGGATCAAGGATAAAACTGGCAGACCTGCACCCACACCTCAGTTCCCTACCAGATCCTCATCAGATTCCAACAAGGAAGAACCAAAGGAGAAGAAGGACTGTCCTGCTGGACCCCTGGCCTGCACCTGGAACCTGCTTTCTGAAGGACTACACCAGCTGCATACTTGGGCTTCATCACGAGAAGGACTTTGCCTGGCTTCAACTGGTTCAAGGAGGGACTCCCTGTTTGCTACAGGTGAAATATTGCTAACCAGAGTCCCCTGCACCAACTCCTGAAGAAATCAACCAGCTGACCACTTCCCAGTGGCCAAAAAGGAGTTTGCTCCAGGTGCATTCTGGAAGTTGTAGTCCACAACCCCAAAGATCATCTCAGAGCTTCTGGACCCTTGGGGTGAGCTGTGGACCCCAAAAGAACCTTAAAAGAACATCTGGGAGAAGACCCATAATTTGGAGAAGTTTGGAGAACTTTGCATATTCGTCCCGGTGAAGAAAATCTCCAAAAAAGAGACTAAGGGGGTCATTCTGACCCCGGCGGTCTCTGACCGCCGGGGCCAGGGTCGGCGGGAGCACCGCCGACAGGCCGGCGGTGCCCCGCAGGGCATTCTGACCGCGGCGGTTCAGCCGCGGTCAGATGCGGAAAACCGGCGGTCTCCCGCCGGTTTTCCGCTGCCCTTGTGAATCCTCCATGGCGGCAGAGCGTGCTCCGCCGCCATGGGGATTCTGACACCCCCTACCGCCATCCTGTTCCTGGCGGGTCTCCCGCCAGGAACAGGATGGTGGTAGGGGGTGCCGCGGGGCCCCTGGGGGCCCCTGCAGTGCCCATGCCATGGGCACTGCAGGGGCCCCCGTAAGAGGGCCCCACTTTGTATTTCAGTGTCTGCTATGCAGACACTGAAATACGCGACAGGTGCCACTGCACCCGTCGCACATACCCACTCCGCCGGCTCCATTCGGAGCCGGCTTCCTCGTGGGGAGGGGTTTCCCGCTGGGCTGGCGGACGGCCTTCTGGCGGTCGCCCGGCAGCCCAGCGGGAAAGCCTGAATGGCCTCCAGGCAGGCGGCGGTATGACCCCCTAAGTCCGAACGTACAAAGTTGACCGGGACCTCCCAGCCAGCGTATCCGAGGAGGGCTCCAAGTCATCGGATCAAGATCCAGGTGTACCCCGGTCGAAGGATTTTCACCTCGAAACAACAACTAAGTCCTAAGGTAAAAATCTCCACCAATGGATTCCCGCGACGCGTATCCCAAGAAGTGTTCCAGGAGGTCGGATTGGACTGGCAGGTTCGTCCCACTGAAGAAAATCTTCAGAAAAACGACTAATTGCGAAGGTAAACTTTTGACCGAGGCCTCCCGCAGCCTTTAGCCGAGCCGGGCTGCATTGCGGTCGGCCTGAAACTTTGACTTTGCCCCGGTCGAGATGCAACCCGATGACCCAATTGGAGCTTTTTGTTTCTAGGCGCTAAAAAAACAATAATTCTTTAAAAATTCATATCTCCGGTTCCCCTTATCCGATTTTATTCGTTTCTATGTCATTTTAAAGATAAAAATATAATCTATTTTCATAAATTGGTTTCGGATTTTTAAACAGTTTCCTGTGCTTTATTTGATTACTGTTTTGTGATATTTGAATGCTTTACATTCTGTCTCCTAAGTTAAGCCTTGTCACTCGCTGCCAAGCTACCAAGGGTTGAGCTGGGTTTAATTTACTGAGACCTAACTGGACCTAAGTGGAGGTTAGTGGCCTATTGCTAAGTGTAGGTACTTACCTGCTCTTACCAATAACCCATTTTCCAACACTCTTCATTCAGTTTTTGTCGTTTTCACTACTGTAAGATGGCCGCCGTTTTGACATTATGATTTCCTTCTCCTTTATGTCCACTAGAGTCACCATTTTAGTATCTCTAACTGATTGTGAGCTACGTTTGTGCTACGGTCACTCATTAGAATTGAGAGGTTATTCTTACTGAATATTCCAATGGTATTTTCAATTCACATTCACCTCCTGTTTACTGCAGTTATGCTCCCAATGTGGCCGCTGTGGGTGTGGGTCTAGTTCAGTGCATTCAGCGTCAACCAGCCATGTCTTTTCTTTTAAGTAAACACGCTTGAATTCTGTTCCTTGTTGCTGCTGGTCATGAGCTCATTTGCTGTGTACCTATTAAAACATTTTCTCTGAGCCTTTGAGCCTTAGCCGTTCGCGTTTCCATGTTCAAATTTTTGGAGTGCATTGTAACTGCATTTTTTATCGCATCTCATTAATCTGTTCAGTCCAGCCATAAAGATAGTTGTTGTCTCATGACTTCAGCCTCTAAAAACTGCTGCTGAATATTTAAATACGCTGTTCAATTGGAAGTACATGTTACTTGATTTATACACTTTTTCAGTGCAAGATTGTGGTCCTTGTCCATCAACTAATCTATTTTCAGTATTCTGAATAACTTTTTGCAAGCATATGAATTGATTTAATCAATAGGTATTCACTTTTTCCAATCCTGCATCGTTTGTTTTGGCTCACCACTTTAGTCACCTTTTAGTCACACTAATCATATGTGTGTACTGTTATATAGGAGTGATTTCTCACTTTTGCTGTGCCAAAGGCAATTTATTTCTTGTTACAGGCATACTTTTAACTCAAGCATATATTGTTTAGGTAAGAAATTGGGTTGTTGGTTGACTGGGGTGTGAGCACTGGTCAATCAACAACCACAGTCCCTTGCAGGGCAAACCATACAAAGTCACTTAATTGTCCTGTTCTTAACCCTGTTTATCTTGGTACAAAAAGCTGTCAGGCTTAGCTTAAAGGCAATGTGGAAAGTATTTGTTCAGCACACAAACAGTAATGAAGTGAAAACACAACACTAGAAAAATTACAACCTAATTTAGAAAACTAGAGTAAATTGTAATAAAAGATTTGACACCAAAATGATAAAAACCCAATCAGTAGAACCGGAGTTATGATTTTTTACATTTTTTTAGTAAACACTAGTGGCTAAAAGATCAAAGCACCAACCAGCGGGCATCTATCGCTGACAGCAGTGGAGTACAGTTCAAACACAAGAAGTGGATTGGGCCCGGTCAGCACTTATCTTCAGACTTGGAAACATTTCAGAGCAAAATGTTCTGAGACAGTACAGTTGAGCCGGGCAAGGCTGCAGGACGTGTCCGAGGAGGTAGCGTCGTCATCTTGTAGCCTTGGGTCGAAACCGCGGTGAAGATTTCTACATTTGAACTTAGTCTCTGAAATGGAAGTCAAAATTCTCCAACGGGACGAGGTAGAGGGATGTAGCCAAAGACAGTTCCACACGGCCAGATACCCCTTTGGCAAAGAACAGCTGAAACGGATGTGCTGCTGCAAAAAAGAATGTACCAGGAGAAGCTGCAAAGTGAATCCGTGCGGCATTGCACCTGGGGTGGATAGGCGAGCAGGTTGTTCTCGGTCTCCTCCTGGTTCTCTGAGCACTTTTTAGGCAACAAATTTCCAAGTCCCTGCTTTTGGATTTTGCCTATTGTGAATGCAAATTTTTTGCTAATAAATATTCATTTATTCTGAACGTTGATTGTAGCACGACCTAGAAAATGTGCATACTTGAGTGGTACCCAGTAATGACAAAGTGTCCTTATTAATTGCTTATTAATGTGATATGACGTGCTCATGTTTAGAGAAATGTAGTAGTAGGTTATATTGATGATTATGTATTTGCTTTATTAATTGTAGCCCTTAAGTTAGCAAGGTCTTGGGCCGAGTTGCACAGCCTCATGTTAAGTTGCACTGTTTAAATAATTCACATAAAATGGCTGGCTAGAGAAATGAATACTTGCATTGTTCCACTGTGTTGACCAAACTCATGTAAATGCTTTCTTTCCAATGAGAACTGCTTGCTAGAATATGCTGTATTATCTATCAATACATTGTAGAATTTAGTGTGTGTGAAAGCATTGTTCCCAGGAGCTAACAATGGATGCATTAACTGAAGGACAGAGAGATATAAAATTGTTACCTGACGAGTCCGACGATGAGAACAGGAGAAGAGGAGCCAATCATCGACATGTGAAAAACAGTTTAGTTATATCTTAGATTTTAAGTTCTATTTTCATTGGACTAAATGTAAACATGCGATTCTTTGACCAATAGCAACATGGAAAGAGTTCATGAGAAATTTTTTAGCCCGACTGCAGAGAGAGAGAGGAGAGCTTATTTTTCTCTTTAATCCTTTGCTGAGAAGCGCCATCATGATTATTTTCATCTTACACACATTCCGTTTCGTTCTTCACCGATGGGGTGTACTCGTCTTGATTCCTATACTTAGAGAATTCAATCTTTAACTTTATTGCTTAGATCTTTTAATGCTGAATGCTGATCCTTAGACTTTGCTTTTGAAAATGGTTCAGATAGTTAGAGTACACTGTTCTGAACCATTCCCTTTCATGGCCCGATGCTGATACTGACCGAACATATGTCCAATTGACGAAGATAATTGCAGCTTGCTGATCCATACTGAGGAGAGGTATAACAAAATGTTATTGTTCTTGTTGTATTTTGTCTTTTGTTCCTAAGTACCAACTGCTATTTTATAGAAGCCATAGTTAGATGTTTTCCAAATTTATGTTGACTAAATTGACTAAATTGTTTTGCATGAAGCACAAACATGCTATTCTAATCAGAAGGTTAGGAGACTCACAGAAGATGTTTGCTAATTATTAACAATAGTTGATGGAGTTTCTTTGCTGAATCTAAGTGCATGCTATTTGTATTGCACTGTTATTCTTGCTATTGATTTGTACTGTAATCCTAGAATGCGTAACCATACATGCTTTGATTAAATTGAGATTCTTTAGAAGATTTGGTCAACCAGTGTTGTTTCTGTATGTATATCATTTGATTTTGAGATTAGGTTACGTGATATTAGCATTGTTAATATAGGGAAATAAACATTATAACTTTTACTTAAAGGTGTGGTTATTCATGGCCGAAGGGATCATGGTGTGTGGAAATTACTGACTTCCAAGATTATTGATTCTATTGATTGATAATGAAATTGAGTGCGATGGTGGGATTTACTCTAAGCGCAGTCAAAAAGTGCATCGAACCTCTAATGCGTCCCCTAATAAACTAAAGATAAGAAACCAAATAAGGTCAGATGCACTAACAGAGATGGTAGCAGAGTATGATGGTTAGTCTCCTTAAGAGCCCATCATAAAGTTCAGACATAGGTAGAAGAGTAACATGGTTACGTTTCCACAAAAGTTTCCCCTTTGGAAAATAGATGGTACCCAGAGATTGTAGTAGGGTAATGGTTAGTCCCCTAAAGAGAGAAAATAATTCGCATATTGGTTAAGAGAAATTGGTGAAAGTTCAGATTTCTAGATTCGATGATACAAAGTGGAGAGGAAATGTGTCCTTAAGAGCCTAGAATGACTTTCCCAGAACCTTGAAGCTTGCCAATGATTGTTTGAAGATGTTCTCGCCATTCTAGTGACAATGTGAATGGAACAGGTTTTGCGCTTGAACAGCTTAAGCAAATCGCAGGTGAATTGTGATGTTTGAGAGGGTTTACGAGGTCTGCGTACTCCAAATTAAGTTGTTGAAGAAGCTTGCGTACTCTAAATGAAGTAGTTGAAGGAGTTTGCATACTTCGAAATGTGATAGGAGGGAAGACGGCGAACTTCACATGTGTGTGGTGCTTTGTGCTTAAAAATTGTCCATGTGGTTGTTGGTATACCGGCCCGGCACTCCGGAGTATACTGAAAAGTGTATGAGACACTTGGTTTTTGTTGTAATTTGTCTGGTTTAATAAGTCAATGGGGCGTGGTTGAAAAACTCGAGAGTGTGTGTTAAAATGAGTAAAAGGTTTTTCGACTGAGATCTGGCGAGTCCTATATGCACCATGACAGACCCACTGATCAGTTGAGAGTAACATTTCGGGTCAAATTGTGTTTGCGAATCAGGGCAACTGAGAAAGAAAGACTAGCTGCTAGAGCAAAAGGCCGTCAGAGAAAAATCTGTAAGGTTTCTGAAGCAACTGTGTTACCCTCCCTGTAGTAAACAGACAAATTGGGTTTTGATTTTTAGTGCTCGCAATAATTTTGCATTAGTTTAGTGTGAATCGGAGTTGAGGGGGACAGGCTGAAAGACTTTGTCAGCTGCTGTACATATGAGTGTGACGTCATTAGAGCCATGCTGGAATAGGTTGCTTGGTGAGAACGGTCCTGCACGGATTGGCGGACTACCATGAGGCGTCATTGGTTGAGAAGGTCGGCGAAAGGGATTTTGGGATTGAAAGTCACTTCCTGATTGGATTAAAAGTAGTGTAAAATAACTGAAGATTACATTTTTCAAAGCTTTAAAGATCGCCTTTATGTGAGATCTGTATATCTCAATGAGTATAGGAGAAATTACACCACCAGAAGATACACCCACATACATTGTATTAGAAGAGAAGGGTGCTGCACCATGCCTTTGGCTGAAAGAATTGTGCGAAGTGACAGAGAAAGATGGGAGTTTAGCGTTCCCTTCTCATGGAACATTTAATTTGAGGAGCTTAGAGACTTTGAGGAGGGTACTATATGATTTGAAACCTCCTCAGAGACCAGCACAGTTCGAGGCTTTAGCAATTTGGGAACTAGTGGCTTGACAGCAACAGCAAATAAAATTTGAGAGGAGAATTCGAAAAGCTGTGAAGACACTAGCGGAGGCTAGATGGGACAGTGACCAGAAATTGTGGAGAACCAAGACTTTACAGGGAATTACATTGTTTCCTACAATTACACAGAAGAATGAGAATGAAGCTAGAAAGAGCACTAGAAAGAGGGATTCGTATCCTTCTAATACACAGAGTAGAAATCTGCAGGATCTAGGAAATCTTTGACACAAAGTAAAGAGACAGATGATGATGAATTCATTTTACAGTTATTGCGAAATCGTCCCCTGCCACATGCAGCACATGAGAGAAGCTCAAACACCAGTGTAGATCCTACAGCCCCGATATCAGTTGAATCAACCCAGAGCCAGATACAGGTTAGCCATAATTCTCCAGTTACTTCGGCAATTAAAAGGCCTATGCCACAAATTGATATTCCAATAATTTACCCAGATGTACCCATTGTAGATACTGCAACAACCATGATAGTGCAGAAAGGACAGGTTTACCAAAAGCCAACATTGGTCCAAATAGAGTCCACCCCGAATTTGATTTCCCCGATACAGTCACAGACAGTTCTGAGATACACCCCTATCCCTATGTTTGCCCAGGGAAATAATGAGAACAGTGAGCAGAAGTCTCTGAACCCGAGTGTAGAAAGGGAGAGATACAACGCAAATGCTAGAATGACAACTCCCATGAGACCAATATTTGATGGAACAGGTCTGGTAATTGATTTAAGTCCATTCAGGACTCCTCCAAACAATGAGGAGAGATCATACATAGGTCCAAATCCAAGCATGGTGACACGAGAAGCCATGAATCTGACAGTACAGCAAGTGCCAGGTGTGAGTCACAATAATGTTACTTTACAGGGTTTGACAGCTCAGCAATTAACTGAATGGTTAAAGAGATTCAGTAGTACTCAAGGAGATCCTAACAGAGGAAGTGCCCTGAATTTGACCAGACTTAGACTAGAGGCAGAAGACGTAATTGAGCAAACAATAGAGTTAGACAGGATTGATACATTCAAGGAAGATGAGTTGCGTTACCTATGGAAGCTGATTACTAACAAAGCAGGAATAGTGCATCAGAAATTAGCAGACCTAGTAGAGAAATATGACATAGAGGTTGAGAAAAGAAAGCACTTGAAGAGGAGTTACAGATTTGATTTTGATTCGAAAGATTTTGAGAACATGAGTAAACCAGGAATGAAAATTCACCCTAGGGAATCAATACAGAGTATCCAAACATGGGGAGCATTAGACAAATGGGAAGGCACATAAGTGAAGAAGCGACAAGAAGAACAGGGACTCTGCAAATGTGTAGCAGAATGAGGACCCAGTGAAAATTCTACCAATGAGAGAGATTCCAGAAGGGAATTTTGTCCATGTCCCTTGGAGCAGAAATGATATTCTGTCATTTACAAATGATGATCCTAGGTTGAGAGAGAAGCCAGTAGAATGGTACCAACAGACCGACAGGTTTGTGAAACTCGCAAAATCCCTGTGGAGGATTTGAACACCCTGTTAGAGATAGTAGTTCCAGGAGTCTTATGGGTTGAATGCAAGAGGAGCGTAGATTGGCCAACAAGAGAACCTCGGAGAGATCCAGCAACAGGAGCACCATCCCCTGAAGTAATGAAATAGTACTACCAGGTGATTGGATTTTTTAAAATGAGAATATCACCCAAGAACATTGACTGGCAGTGAATAGACAGGACAGCCCAGGAAGCAAAAGTGTCAACAAATGCATATTATGAAAGATTGTTGCAGGTGTTCAAGCATTACAGTGGTACAGAAACAATTGAGCCGAAAGACATTAATCATTTTGTGTTCAGATTTGTTGAAGGATTGAGTCCTGAAATTAGCCAGATGATTAAGAGTAATTTGATTTGCTGGTAAGCAAAACTGATTGATGAGGTATTGCAGTATGCAAAGTAATGTAGTGACGAGACTGAATCGAAGCAGAGAAAGTTGAAATAAAAGGCAATGGTGATGCAGATTAAAGCAGCACAAACAGGAATACAGGGAAATTGTATGCAGCAACAGCAGCAGGGAAATGTGTTTCAGAATCAAGCAAGAGGTAGAGGTCGAGGAGGAATTGGAAATGGAAATCGTAGTCCTGATTTTAATACTGTAGTGGTTCAGAATGATGTGCAGGGAATGAAGAGATTGTTGCCATGTCATGCTTGCGGAGAGCTCGGACATTGGAAGCGGGAGTGTCCGATGTTAGTACAGGAAAGAATTGTTCAGCAAACAAGCAACATTAATTCTTTGCAAAACATGAGAGGACCGAGAATGAGAGGTTATAATCCAAATTTTCAAAACAATGTGAATCAGATGCAAGGTTTTCAGCCCATGCAACAGGTGCCGATGCCCCACTCGCAGTCAATGCAACAGCAAGTTCAAGTGGTACCTAGACAGCAAATTCAAATACCTTAAGCCCAAATGGAGCAGTAGCATGTGATGCTTCCTCAGTGGCTCACAGGTCACAAGTCAAAGGTTTAATCAGAGTAATAACACAGTGCACCAATTTCAGCTACACAGTGAGAATGGAATGTACGATGATTGGGTGAGTGAGAGTTCAGATGAGGAAAAATGTGTGCTTGCAGCTTCCCTAGAAGTAGATCAGAAAGGTCCTTATTTAAAGGGAAAAGTAATGGGTCACAAAATGTCATTTTTGATTGATGCAGGAGCTACATGCTCTACAGTAAGAACTGCAGAAGTTCCAAATTTGGCCCTTTCATGGAAAACCATCCAGATTGTAGGAGTTGTGAATCAATATTTGACCAACCCGATTACAGAACCGGCTTAGGTTAAAATTGGCAACTTTAAAGGATTAGACAAATTAATAGTTTGTGACTTGAGTCCAGTATCCTTACTGGGAAGGGACTTGTTGTGTGAAACAAGATGCTCAATTACTTGATCAAATTATGTAATTGAAATTCAGACAAACGGTGATGATGAAGATTACCCAACTCCAGAAACAGATTGTGACACAATAAATTAGGTGTACGCTTTGATTAGCTTCTTTCCAGTTTTCACAGTGAGAGATCTTCCTTCTGACTTACAGGGAACAGTTAAAATGAAAGTATGGGATTTGACAGGAAAAGACATAGGTCTAATAAAAGGAGTTGAGTCAGTTAAGGTCCCAGTCAAGCCAAACTCGATTTTTCCCCAGATTCCTCAATACAATATGACACAGGATACCATTGAAGGGATTGCACCCATAATTTAAACCAAGGCGTTTTCAAAGAAGTGTTGAGCAGTCCATGTAATTTACTGGTAATGGGATTGCGAAAGCCCTGTGGGAAATTTCGAATCATTCAAGATTTGAGAAAAGTGAATGATATTGTAATTAAATGTTCTCCCGTAGTGCTAAACCCAGCAGTGATTTTGTTTCAGATCCCATGAGATGCTCAATGGTTCACCGCAATAGATTTGTCACAAGCATTCTTTTCTGTTTCAAATTTTTGGATCAGGTCTACTGTTGGTGTAGAATTCCTCAAGGGTTTTCAGAGTTACCTTCTATTTTCAACCAGCTCTTGAAAAAGAACTTGGAGTCACTGGAAATGCCTTTCCAATCGACATTGGTACAGTACATTGATGATTTGTTGATTGCATCCAAAACAAGAGAAGAATGCAAATATGATACAACTGCATTGATGAATCGTTTAGAGAAGAATGGACATAAATGGCCCTCATTACGACATTGGCGGGAAATGATGCTTACCGCCATGCTGACAGCCACCAACTTACCGCCGCGCTGGCAAATATCCATTCACCATATCCACACACAAAGCAATCCAACAGAATACAGCCACATACACAAACCCGCCAGACCAAAGGTCAGTGATAAACTGGCTGTCTCAAAACCCACACCGTTAGGCCAACAGAACAATGCCCATGACATAATCACCACGGCGGACATTCAATGGCGGTAAACCATTGGCGGTACATACTGCTGCGCTCCCAATGGACACCCACAGACAAAACAACACCACATTGGACAATTCAAACAACACACACCTGACACCCATACACACACCACACCCACACCACTATAAAACACACACCCACATTACCCAAGACCCTTTACGAATACAAATCATTGCCACCAGACAGACACCAAGACCACTGTGACAACTAGACACACACACCACTCACACCCCTCATACACTCTACATCACACACTCCAACATATTAACCAACACACCCTCACCAACACACATCACATAACACCTGTGGCACCACAAAGGCACCCCCGTTTTACTGAGGAGGAGTTAAGGGTCATGGTGGAGGAAATCGTCAGGGTAGAGCCACAGCTCTTTGGAGCACAGGTGCAGCAGATATCAATAGCAAGGAAGATGGATCTATGGCAGAGAAACGCCGTGGGACAGCACCCAAGAACAAGGGACAACATGAGGAAGAGGTGGAACAACCTACGGGGGAAGGTGCGTTCAATAGCACCAAGACACCAGCTCGCTATACAGAGGACTGGCGGTGGACCCCCACCTCCTCCCCCACAACTCACAGCATGGGAGGAGCAGGTACTGGTAACACTGTATCGTGAGGGCCTGGCCGGAGTTGGAGGGGGACCACACACTGGTAAGTCTACTTTTAACAATTATCACCCCACATACCTGCATGCCATTGAAGGAGGCTGGCCTGGCTTATAGTGGGTACCTGATGGTACTTACACCTTGTGCCAGGTCCATTTATCCCTTATTAGTAGATTAGTAGTGTTCTAGCAGGTTAGGCTGATAGAGGTAGCTATAGAAGAGCAGCTTAGGCTGAACTAGGAGACATGCAAAGCTCCTACTATACCACTTATATCATATCATATAGCACTATATCATAAGAAACTCAATACTCAGAGTTCCTAAAAATAAAGGTACTTTATTTTAGTGACAATACGCCAAAGTATCTCAGAGGATATACTCCCTTAGGAGGTAAGCAAAATACACAAAATATACACACAAACTAAAATCAGGTAAATAGAACACTTAGAAAAGTAGTGCAAACACTGTAGAACACAATAGAATGCAATAGGAGACAATAGTTCTAGGGGCAACACAAACCATATACTCCAAAAGTGGAATGCGAACCACGAATGGACCCCAGGCCTAGTGAAGTGTGTAGAGGGTCGCTGGGAGTGTAAGAAAACACTAAGGGTGTCCAAGATACCCCACCCCAAGACCCTGAAAAGTAGGAGTAAAGTTACCCTACTACCCCAGAAAGACAGTAAAGTCGAGATAGGGGATTCTGCAAAGACAACAAGCACTGAAGATGGATTCCTGGACCTGAGGACCTGCAAAGGAAGGGGACCAAGTACAAGAGTCACGCAAGTGTCAAGGGGGGGCAGGAGCCCACTAAACCCCAGATGAAGGTGCAAAAGGGCTGCCTCTGGGTGGAAGAAGCCAAAGATTCTGCAACAATGAAAGGTGCCAGGAACTTCTCCTTTGGCCAGAAAATGCCCCACGGCGTGCTTGATGATACAGAGTAGTTTCCACATATAAAGACCACAAACAAGCCTTGCTAACTGCAAGAGTTGTGGTTGAAGATAATGGGTGCTGCCAGGGCCCAGGAAGGACCAGGAGGTCGCCCCTTGGAGGAGGAGACAGAGGGGGCACTCAGCAATAGAGGGAGCTCATGCAGAAGCAGGCAGCACCCGCAGAAGCACTTGAACAGGTGTTCAAGAATCTGAGCATGACGGTTGTCTCAACACTACAAAGGAGGGTCCCTCGAAGCCTGTGGTCAACTCAGCGAGTTGAGCAATGCAGGACGGAGTGCTGGGGACCTGGGATATGCTGTGCATGAAGGATTCCTTGCAAAAGTTCACTGAAGCCCTAGCAGCTGCAGTTCACGCAGTACAAAGGAAGTTTGGTGCCTGCGGTAGCAGGGTAAGATTCTGTCGACCCACAGGAGATTTCTTCTTGGCTTCCAGTGCAGGGTGAAGGCAGACAGCCCTCAGAGCATGCACCACCAGGAAACAGTCGAGAAAGCCGGCAGGATTAGGTGCTACAATGTTGCTGGGTGTCTTCTTGTTACAGTGTTGTGGTTTTGCAGGTGTCCTGGAGCAGTCAGCGGTCGATCCTTGGCAGAAGTTGAAGAGAGAGATGCAGAGGAACTCTGGTGAGGTCTTGCATTCGTTATCTGAAGAGAAACCCACAGGAGTCACCGTAAATAGCCCTCAGAGGAGGATGGGCTACCTAACCACGTAAGGACCTATCAGGAGGGGTCTCTGACGTCACCTGCTGGCACTGGCCACTCAGAGGTCTCCATTGTGCCCTCACACCTCTGCATTCAAGATGGCAGAGGTCTGGGACACACTGGAGGAGCTCTGGCCACCACCCCTGGGGTGGTGATGGACAGGGGAGTGGTCACTCCCTTTTCCTTAGTCCAGTTCCGTGCCAGAGCAGGGGCTGGGGGCTCCCTGAACTGGTGTAGACTGCTTTATGCAAGGAGGGCACCATATGTGCCCTTCGAAGCATTCCCAGAGGCCAGGAGAGGCTACTCCTCTCAGGCCCTTAACACCTATTTCCAAAGGGAGAGGGCGTAACACCCTCTCTCAGAGGAAATCCTTTGTTCTGCCTTCCTAGGACTGCGCTGCCCACACCCCAGGAAGGCAGAAACCTGTCTGAGGGTTGGCAGCAGCAGAAGCTGCAGAGAAAACCCCAGAGAGCTAGTTTGGTAGTATCCGGGGTACATGCTGGAGCCCCAGGGATGCACAGGATTGGCAGATTTGGCTTGGGGGGACAATTCCATGATCTGAGACATGTTACATGCCCATGTTCGGAGTTACCATTGTGAAGCTACATATAGGTATTGACCTATATATAGTGCAAGCGTGTAATGGTGTCCCCACACTCACAAAGTCCGGGGAAATTGCCCTGAACAATGTGGGGGCACCTTGGCTAGTGCCAGGGTGCCCTCACACTTAGTAACTTTGCACCTAACCTTCACCAAGTGAGGGTTAGACATATAGGTGACTTATAAGTTACTTAAGTGCAGTGAAAAATGGCTGTGAAATAACGTGGATGTTATTTCACTCAGGCTGCAGTGGCAGTCCTGTGTAAAAATTGTCTGAGCTCCCTATGGGTGGCAAAAGAAATGCTGCAGTCCATAGGGATCTCCTGGGACCCCAATACCCTGGGTACTTAGGTACCATATACTAGGGAATTATAAGAGTGTTCCAGTGTGCCAATCAGAACTGGTGAAAGTAGTCACTATCCTGCAGTGACAATTTAAAAAGCAGAGAGAGAATAAACACTGAGGTTCTGGTTAGCAGAGCCTCAGTGATACAGTTAGGCACCACACAGGGAACACATATAGGCCACAAACTATGAGCACTGGGGTCCTGGCTAGCAGGATCCCAGTGACACAGACAAAAACAAAGTGACACACAAGTCAAAATGGGGGTAACATGCCAGGCAAGATGGTACTTTCCTACAGCCATTACACACCCTCACCCTCAATCCCATCACTCCACTCCATCCCACACACTCCACTATCACATCACACTAATCCCAATGCTAAACCCTGCATGCTGTACCAATGCATGGACACCCCTCCCAGCCCTGCACGGACACTCATCACTAAAGCATGCACAACATAGGGAAACTAACAATCCCACAATACACCACCATACACAAGAAAAAGCTGGATGGGGAACACCAATCAAAGAGGGGAAGCTAGGGAAGTACAAATGTCAGACACCTGAAGCATAATACATCATTTACATCCCCACAGGTACCCCAGCCAATGCACTGGAGAGGAGGTGCCATCACTATCCATTCCCCCAACAGAAAAGGCCCACAGTGATGACAGTAACTCTGGACTTCTGGATCGGGACTATTTACCTGGCCCATCAGGGACCACTGGACAGTCGGTCACCCAAGCCCAGTCACAGACCACCACAGAGTCTCCCCCATCAGGAACCAACACCACAGCACCCACCCAGCATACCCACACCCCTGTCCCCAGGACACGTCAATCAGCAGTGTGTCCACCTGCACAGGGACCCCAGTCCACACCTCAAACACAAGACAATTAGGGACCTGGGGTCAGTGGCAGTGGGCACACCGTTCAGGGGACAGAGGCAAAGGCCAACAGGGACACTGGGAGGACTGGTGTGTGCCAGGGGGAGGACAGGACCAGGGAACCGACTCTCCAGGAGGCACTCTCCGAGATCTTGGGAGCCTACCAACATTCCCAGGACACGATGGGCCAGATCCTAGACAACATGCAGGAGAACAGGCGGCTGCAGGAGGGACAGTATCAGGGGATCAGGGAGGACTTGGCGGCCATTAACAACACCCTGATCTCCATAGCAGGGGTGCTGGCAGACATGGCCAACATCATGAGGGAAGCAACAACACACCAGCGGGCCCCTGTCACTAGCCAGTCATCTGAACAGCCCTCTACTTCTGCTGCTGCTAGTGGCCAGGAGGTCCCGCCACAGGACCAACATGCCACCGGCATCCCTACCCCTGAAGAAGGTGAACCACCCCACAAATGTTCCCTGTGAACCAGACAGAAGTTAGAGACACTTGCCAAGACCACTGCAAGGAAATGAGGCTCTCCTGATTGTCACCCTTGTGTCCTTCAGTCACCTTGTCCACCTTGAACTGCCATTGCTCCCCTTCCTATGTCCCCATGAACAATGCACCTGTGCTACAAACAGACTGGAACAATACCCTGGACTTTCCTCCATCGTCACCCCATTCCATTGCACTTTCCCTTCTATATTTTAGCACTACAATGAACACCCTTATATAAAAATCGACTACTAGTATTTCATGTATTGCAAAATTGTATTGATTGAAACAGCTACAACCATTGCAAATGAACTCTACATAGAAGGAGCAAGAATATCCGTAGGTAACAGTAAGTAGGAAAAGAAGTGGGAAATGCCAGCTTGCCAATGCCACACAGAATACAACCAAAGTCATAGAAATGTAAAGTTGCACTGTCTCACCTGTGTGTCATTGGAAGAACTGACATATCACAGATATTCTGTTGTCCACATCCTCATCCTCTGCCTCCTCATCCTCACTGTCCTCAGGGTCCACTGCTGCCACAGTGGCATCTCCAGTCTCCTCCTCCTGCAGAAGGAGGGCCAGGTTGTGCAACATGCAGCATGCCACTACTATCTGGCAGACCTTCTTGGGAGAGTAGCCCAGGGATCCACCTGTTAGATGGAGGCACTGGAACCTGGCCTTCAGGAGGTCAAATGTCCTTTCAATTATCCTTCTGGTTCACCCATGTGCCTCATTATAACATTCTTCTGTCCTTGTCCTGGCATTCCTCACAGGGGTCAGCAGCCATGATAGGTTTGGGTTACCAGAGTCACCTGCAAATATTGAGGGACAACATTTAGCCACACACTATCCTATATGGCCAATACCATAGGCATACACCAACATATACTTCGTGGGAACCAGGGCTCACCTATTGGCCACACCCTGTGCCTCTGTAGTTGTGCCCTCACATTTGGGATGCTGCTATTCCTCAGGACAAAGGCATCATGCACCGACCCTGGATACTTAGCATTGACGTGGGAGACGTACTTGTCCGCCAGGCACACCATCTGCACATTCATGGAGTGGCAACTCTTACGATTCCTGAACACCTGTTCATTCTGGTGGGGGGCACATATGCAATATGTGTTCCGCCAATCTCACCAATTATATTGAGGACATGTCCCATTGCATAGAATCCGGCCTTTACAGTGCCCAAATCCTCAACCTGGGGGTATGCAATGTAGCTGCACATGTTCAGACAACACTCTTGTTAGAACGTTTGAGAACATTGGTTGTGACATTCCTGCTGCCAAGCCCACTGTCACTTGGAAAGAACTAGTTGCCAGGAAATGGAGAACTGATAGCACTTGCACAAGAGGGGGGGATCCCAGTGGGGTGACGGATAGCAGATATAAGGTCAGTCTCCAATTTGGCACACAGCTCTGTGATTGGGGCCATGTCCAGTCTATAGGTGAGTATTATGTGCCTGCCTGTCCTCCAGTGTAGTCAAGTCCACCAGGGGTCTGTACACGGGGTATGTCTCTATCTCCTATTCATCCGCAGCGGTAGGTATCTAAGGGACACAAGAGTGAGTAGGCTGTCACAAGATGAACAATGGATCCACAATAGCAGTCCGCAATGTGCAAACATGTTATGGGACAGTGTAATTTGTGAAGTATGTGCCTATTTATCCTGTGATGCAGCAAAAATTAATAGGCCTGTTCCACCCCCCCGAAATGGCGTCCGCCTGTCCTGTGTGGAGGGACAGGTGGAAGAGAGGTAATGCCACTGACGTTGTGCGCTGTGGCGGTAGGCAGTCGTGAACCGCTGTGCAATTCCTCATTGGTTATTATTGGGCCCTATGGGGTACAGTGGCCAATGGTGATCTACGCTGGTGGTGACGGTATGCACCTCCGCAGACGTGACCGCCATTATTTATCAAATTCCTCACTTGTTTCCTGTCCTTCCATAGAAGAGGACCTACACTGCATGTGCTGCTGTGAACTGTGTCTGGAACCTACCATGGCCCGTATGACTGGGGAAAGGGCCCCAGCCTTCACTTCGTAGGAGTTGGAGCGACTGGTGGATTGGGTCCTACCCCGGTACGGACTGCTGTATGGGCCTCCAGACCAACAGGTGAGTACACCTTGTGCACGATGCATGTGGCATGAATGTTTGGAGTTGTGTGTGAAGGCCTCGTGTAAGGGGGGTGGTTGGATGTCCTCTTGGCAGTGTACATGTTGTGGGCTGGGCTATGTGTGTGCCAATGGTGATGGAAACGGGTATGGTGGGCCATTTGTGTGACAGGCTGGACGGTTTTTCTAATGGTGTTCTCCTGTCTGTATTGCCTCTGCAGGTCAGCACCCATCAAAAGAAGGGAATATGGCATGCCATCGCCAAGGACGTGCAGACCCTGGGGGTCTATGGCAGGCGGAGCACCCACTGTCAGAAACGATGGGAGGATCTGAGACGCTGGGCACGGAAGACCGCGGAGGCCCAGCTGGGGATGGCCTCCCAATGAGGAAGGGGTGCCCGTCGGACCCTGACCCCCCTGATGAACTGCATACTGACGTTGGCTACCCGGAGCTGGATGGGCGCTTGAGGGCATCACAGCAGCCACAAGGGGGTGAGTACAGTGGCTATCATTACAACTTAAGGCTGTGGTAGGGGTGGTATTCCGGGTGGTGGTTGTGTGTCAGTGGGTGTCCCTAGGCCAGGCCAGACATAGCAGCGTAGGTCCTCTGGTGGCTAAGGGTTTGAATGTGAAATACTGCTTATCTAGCTTGTAAGTATTCAGTCCTGGTCAGGGCTGCATGGGTCCCGGGTGTGATGCAGTTGGTGGTGTGTGCCCCTCCTCATTCCTTGGTGACTAGCCATTTCACTGGTAGTGCCATGCATAATGTGTAGCCCTGTTCCCTGTCTGTGAGGGTGCTGTGTACGTCAACGGTCGTGTTGGTGCAGTCATCGACCCTGTGTATCCTTTGTCTCTCTCCCCCCTTTCTTGTTTTGTCATCCTGTCCTTATGTGCATTAGCATCATCTGGTGGAGGAGCAGAGTCCACCGACGCTGAGGACACCAGTGGGACGGAGGGCGAGGGGAGCCCCACGGCGGAGACTGGAGGGGACAATACACACTCTGATACCTCCTCCGATGGGAGCTCCTTGGTGGTGGCGGACACCTCTGTGACCACCCCAGCTGTAGGTACAGCCGCCACCCCCTGTACCAGCACCGCTCTCCCAGTAGCCCCTCAGCGAGTTGCCCATGCCCTATCACCTAGGAGGGAGGGCATCTCCTTCGCCCCAGGCACCTCAGGCCCTGCCCCATTGAGCCCTGCTGCCCTGTGTGAGGAGGCTATTGACCTCCTGAGATCCATCTCTGTAGGGCAAACAACCATTGTGAATGCCATCCTGGGGCTGGCAGCCCAGATGCAGCAATCAACTGCATTCCTGGAGGGCACTCACAGTGAATTGGCAGCGCAACAGAGATCGATTCAGGCTCTGGCCTCCTCTCAGATGGCAGCCATTGTCCCTGTTTCAACTGTCCCCCCTCCAACTTCCACTTCCCAGTCCCATTCTCTTATTCCCCAACCCATCCCAAGCACACAGCCAGACGAGCATGCACACAAGACAACATCCAAGATTGACAGAGGCAAACACAAGCACCACACTTTATCCCACAGGCACTCACACAAACACCATTCAGTTGCAGACATGACAACATCCACCATCTCCACTGTCTCCCCCTACTCCTCCTCCTCTACCTCCCACCCAGTTACATCCACACTCACACCTGCATGCACTACATCAATATCCACTACCAGCATCATCACCATACCAAGCAGAACACACACCTCACTGGCAGACTCCTCCACAACATCCATGCACGCGTCCCCTGTGTCCTTTCCCACTGTGTCTGTCCTCCCTCCTAAAGTACACAAATGCAGGCACTCAGACACCCAACAGCCATCCACATCACAGCAGCATACAGCCTATGCACCTGCACCCAAATCCAGCAGATAAACACCTCCAACACCCACTCCCTCATCCTCCACTCCCATTACTCATCCCTCCTCCCACCCCGACGTCCCTACAAAGCTTTTTCCTTGCCCAACTTGACCTCTTCCCTACCCCCCATCCTGCACGTATGGGCAGGGTAGCAAGGAACCAGCCAAGCACCTCAGCCAAACAGTCTACGGGCCCACTGGTAGCACCATCCACCCGTGGTGGAAAGGATTCCAGGACAACAATACTGAAGGGGAAGGAGCCTGCAGCAGCTGCAAAGAAGAGGAAGGAGCCTCCACCAGCTGCTAAGAAGGGGAACGAGCCTGCAGAATCTGCAAAGAAGGGGAAGGAGCCTGCACCAGCTGCAAAGAATGGAAAGGAGCCTGCACCAGCAGGCAGAGGAGGGAAGAGCCCATCCACCAGTGCCAGGAAGGGTAAGGGATCCTCTGTTGTGTAGCCATTTAAGCAATATCTCCATGCACGTTAGTTTAATACATTAGGCCACTGTGAACCTTGACCTAGATATATTTTATTCAGCTTTGATTTTGTTATTTTTACAATAACCAGTTTTACGGCCTTGTTTTAATTTCTTCTATCTAACTGTTTTGCTTAGTCCAGCACTGTGTTCTCAAACCACACATTCTTGATCACTCTGTGCTTCAGTCAAGGCCAGGGTTTGGTACATTGCCGGTGAATGTGGTAGAAATTTAGTCTCCAACATTCGTAGAAAATACACATCCTTACGTAGGGACATTTTCTTAGAACATCAGCTATGTTATTATAAAAACACTTCCTAGTCCCATTACACGTCAAGAGGAAGATTCCAGCCCTGGAACCACAACTGTACGCTGAATGCTTCGCTGCCGATGCTAACACAGACTACAGGCCTGTGCTCAGGTATGAGGGTTGATGTCCTCCCGGGGGAACCTGAAAGGCACGATTAGAGCTTAACATGCCGTGCTCAAAATATGATATAGATAGAAAATAGTCCATTGATTCTAGTGCCCATTTGATAGCATTGTTCTTATGCTTCACTCTCATCGTCACCATTTTAATATTGTTCTGTTGTCATTCTGGTTATTGCAGCTCACGCTTTGCTATCTAAAATGCAGTAGTTTATTAAACCAATCTTTAAAACTTATACTACTTTTATTGTCGTTTATATATGCGACCAAATTGTGAATGAGCGAACCGGATGCGACCTGAGTGACCACGACTTCCCTGAGAAGTATGATATGTCATGCGCTCAGCTGCCCAATCATCTCCACCTTTCGGGAGAGATGAGGCACTGCTAGTTAGCCGGAGCAAAACCTGGATTTTGAGTGACAGGTGTCACCCACCGTGGGTCAGACTCAGTCTCCCACACTGTGCATGATCTTGCTCCTCAAAATCCAGCAGTCTCATTAGAATAATGAGAGCCTACGCGACATGGCACCGCCAACGTTTGGTCAGGCTCTAATTTGCGGGTCCTCCGGAGTATCTCTGTCTCATTATATATAATGACACCTCAATACCGAATGCGGAGACGTCTGTGGTAGTGAGGATTTCCACCATAGCTGTGTAGATAATCCTATTACAACTGGCGGTTGTTCAAGCTTGAACTTTAAAAGGAAACCCCATTTTGGCGTGCCTTCTCTGAACTCATAGTTTTACTATCATGGCAAATCCCCAACATGTACAAATAGCTGTTAATATGAGACAACCTCTCACAGCACACTTACTAGCAAATGGCCTAATGGCCCAGGGAGGTCCAGTCACATTCGTGTTGGACGCCCACGCAGCTTATAGAACATAACATTTTTACTCTTGGGTCACATTTCCAGCAGTTGATGGGAACACAAATACATTTCACCAATACACACCTGCGAACGCGCCTGGACAATCCAGAGCGTACGCATATTTAGAGATAACTCTATGTTATCAAGAACATAATAATTGGCTTGATGGCGCCCTACCCCATACAATATTACCAGTAAGGTTAGGTCCACTAAGTAATGACGGTCCTACCTGGCCTTTATTGGCCACCTATACACCACATCCTGCGGTTGGAAATTTAGCAGTAGCTGAGGTTCGTCGCTTGTACATTGAGTTAATAGCAATATATAGAAGATCAGTACAATTCGTGATTCAAACATTAAATACAAACCCATCACGTGCTGCTCCGGCACACCCACATGCAGTAACGCCAGGTATAAATCCTGCGACTGTACATTCGATTATGGGTAAAGTACCCGCCAAACGAGAAGAAACTCCGTTTTGGTTAGCACAAAAAATTTATACGCTGGAGGCAGCATTTCCCCATACGGGACCTCAGGATAAACATAGAATATTAACGATGTGCTTGCCCTTTGGCATGGTCCCTACAGTAGAAAACTGTAATACCTGGGCTACGGTATTTGCCGCACTCTACAGCACAACTGCACACGGTACACCAACACTTGCCAATCTACCGGAAGTGCTGAAACTAATTCAGGATGAATAGGGGGCTGCTCCGGCCCTAGATTTAGGGATGCAATTGATGACCAATTTTGCCACAGTGTCCTCAATAACTTTAAGTAACCTTAAAGGGGAAGCAGTCACACTAGCAGTGCGCATGCAGCTTCGTGACATTCCGCAACAAGACCAAGAACGGGAGCTGCCTAAAATAATAGCGGAAACATATTCCTCAGGTATGAGGGTTGATGTCCTCCCGGGGGAACCTGAAAGGCAGAATTAGAGCTTAACATGCCGTGCTCAAATTATGATATAGATAGAAAATAGTCCATTGATTCTAGTGGCAATTTGATAGCATTGTTCTTATGCTTCACTCTCATGTCACCATTTTAATATTGTTCTGTTGTGTCATTCTGGTTATTGCAGCTCACGCTTTGCTATCTAAAATGCAGTCGTTTATTAAACCAATCTTTAAAACTTATACTACTTTTATTGTCATTTATATATGCGACCAAATTGTGAATGAGCGAACCGGATGCGACCTGAGTGACCACGACTTCTCTGAGAAGTATGATATGTCATGCGCTCAGCTGCCCAATCATCTCTACCTTTCGGGAGAGATGAGGCACTGCTAGTTAGCCGGAGCAAAACCCAGATTTGGAGTGACAGGTGTCACCCACCGTGGGTCAGACTCAGTCTCCCACACTGTGGATGATCTTGCTCCTCAAAATCCAGCAGTCTCATTAGAATAATAAGAGCCTACGCGACATGGCACCGCCAACATTTGGTCAGGCTCTAATTTGCGGGTCCTCCGGAGTATCTCTGTCTCATTATATATAATGACACCTCAATACCGTATGCGGAGACGTCCGTGGTATTGAGGATTTCCACCATAGCTGTGTAGGTAATCCTATTACAACTGGCGGTTGTTCAAGCTTGAACTTTAAAAGGAAACCCCATTTTGGCGTGCCTTCTCTGAACTCATAGTTTTACTATCATGGCAAATCCCCAACATGTACAAATAGCTGTTAATATGAGACAACCTCTCACAGCACACTTACTAGCAAATGGCCTAACGGCCCAGGGAGGTCCAGTCACATTCGTGGTGGACGCCCACGCAGCTTATAGAACAAAACATTTTTACTCTTGGGTCACATTTCCATCAGTTGATGGGAACACAAATACATTTCACCAATACACACCTGGGAACGTGCCTGGACAATACAGAACGTACCCATATTTAGAGATAACTCTATGTTATCAAGAACATAATAATTGGCTTGATGGCGCCCTACCCCATACAATATTACCAGTAAGGTTAGGTCAACTAAGTAATGACGGTCCTACCTGGCCTTTATTGGCCACCTATACACCACATCCTGCGGTTGGAAATTTAGCAGTAGCTGAGGTTCGTCGCATGTACATTGAGTTAATAGCAATATATAGAAGATCAGTACAATTCGTGATTCAAACATTAAATACAAACCCATCACGTGCTGCTCCGGCACACCCACATGCAGTAACGCCAGGTATAAATCCTGCAACTGTACATTCGATTATGGGTAAAGTACCCGCCAAACAAGAAGAAACTCCGTTTTGGTTAGCACAAAAAATTAATACGCTGGAGGCAGCATTTCCCCATACGGGACCTCAGGATAAACATAGAATATTAACGATGTGCTTGCCCTTTCGGATGGTCCCTACAGTAGAAAACTGTAATACCTGGGCTACGGTATTTGCCGCGCTCTACACAACTGCACACAGTACACCAACACTTGCCAATCTACCGGAAGTGCTGAAACTAATTCAGGATGAATAGGGGGCTGCTCCGGCCCTAGATTTAGGGATGCAATTGATGGCCAATTTTGCCACAGTGTCCTCAATAACTTTAAGTAACCTTAATGGGGAAGCAGTCGCACTAGCAGTGCGCATGCAGCTTCGTGACATTCCGCAACAAGACCAAGAACGGGAGCTGCCTAAAATAATAGCGGAAACATATTCCTCAGGTATGAGGGTTGATGTCCTCCCGGGGGAACCTGAAAGGCAGAATTAGAGCTTAACATGCCATGCTCAAAATATGATATAGATAGAAAATAGTCCATTGATTCTAGTGGCAATTTGATAGCATTGTTCTTATGCTTCACTCTCATGTCACCATTTTAATATTGTTCTGTTGTGTCATTCTGGTTATTGCACCTCACGCTTTGCTATCTAAAATGCAGTCGTTTATTAAACCAATCTTTAAAACTTATACTACTTTTATTGTCATTTATATATGCGACCAAATTGTGAATGAGCGAACCGGATGCGACCTGAGTGACCACGACTTCCCTGAGAAGTATGATATGTCATGTGCTCAGCTGCCCAATCATCTCTACCTTTCGGGAGAGATGAGGCACTGCTAGTTAGCCGGAGCAAAACCCGGATTTGGAGTGACAGGTGTCACCCACCGTGGGTCAGACTCAGTCTCCCACACTGTGGGTGATCTTGCTCCTCAAAATCCAGCAGTCTCATTAGAATAATGAGAGCCTACGCGACATGGCACCGCCAACGTTTGGTCAGGCTCTAATTTGCGAGTCCTCCGGAGTATCTCTGTCTCATTATATATAATGACACCTCAATACCATATGCGGAGACGTCCGTGGTATTGAGGATTTCCACCATAGCTGTGTAGGTAATCCTATTACAACTGGTGGTTGTTCAAGCTTGAACTTTAAAAGGAAACCCCATTTTGGCGTGCCTTCTCTGAACTCATAGTTTTACTATCATGGCAAATCCCCAACATGTACAAATAGCTATTAATATGAGACGACCTCTCACAGCACACTTTCTAGCAAATGGCCTAACGGCCCAGGGAGGTCCAGTCACATTCGTGGTGGACGCCCACGCAGCTTATAGAACATAACATTTTTACTCTTGGGTCACATTTCCATCAGTTGATGGGAACACAAATACATTCCACCAATACACACCTGCGAACGCGCCTGGACAATACAGAGCGTATGTATATTTAGAGATAACTCTATGTTATCAAGAACATAATAATTGGCTTGATGGCGCCCTACCCCATACAATATTACCAGTAAGGTTAGGTCCACTAAGTAATGACGGTCCTACCTGGCCTTTATTGGCCACCTATACACCACATCCTGCGGTTGGAAATTTAGCAGTAGCTGAGGTTCGTCGCTTGTACATTGAGTTAATAGCAATATATAGAAGATCAGTACAATTCGTGATTCAAACATTAAATACAAAACCATCACATGCTGCTCCGGCACACCCACATGCAGTAACGCCAGGTATAAATCCTGCGACTGTACATTCGATTATGGGTAAAGTACCCGCCAAACGAGAAGAAACTCCGTTTTGGTTAGCACAAAAAATTAATACGCTGGAGGCAGCATTTCCCCATACGGGACCTCAGGATAAACATAGAATATTAATGATGTGCTTGCCCTTTGGGATGGTCCCTACAGTAGAAAACTGTAATACCTGGGGTACGGTATTTGCCGCGCTCTACACAACTGCACACGGTACACCAACACTTGCCAATCTACTGGAAGTGCTGAAACTAATTCAGGATGAATAGGGGGCTGCTCCGGCCCTAGATTTAGGGATGCAATTGATGGCCAATTTTGCCACAGTGTCCTCAATAACTTTAAGTAACCTTAAAGGGGAAGCAGTCGCACTAGCAGTGCGCATGCAGCTTCGTGACGTTCCGCAACAAGACCAAGAAACCGGAGCTGCCTAAAATAATAGCGGAAACATATTCAAGTATCGGTCGAGATAGCCTAGGAGCCAGACCACAAAAACCTCAATTCCAGGGTAAATCAAATAAAGATAACTCCAAACAACAACCTGAGGGTAATAAGAAGCTGAGATAAAAAGCAACAAACGCCTAAAAAAGAAAGGGGAGAATCTCCACGTACGGAGACCCCACAGAATAGGTATAATCTCAGAAATAGAGATAATATCAAAACGCCTGAGAGATATCAATATACTGATACACGCCAATCTCGTTCCTTTCAGGACTCATTGGAAAAGAGAAAAATGAGATAGGTGGGCGATCAGAGCAAAGAACAGAGTACGTGAAACCGAGACAGGAATCACAACGCTCTTCGGAGGTTTCTGTTAAAAAGGAAGAGAAACCTGGCCAACAAAAACAACAATTTAAAAAGAAAAAAGTGCCAGCAGTCACAGTCTGACATGCCACACAGGAAGAGGGTCCTCTTGAAGAACAAGAATTGGGCTCTAGCATTGCTAGACAGCGCGGCAGAGGTCACAATAGTTCGCCGGAATCTTCTAGAGCATCTGGAGGTGAAAGCAACTGATGATTTTATACAAGTAGAGACAGCGGACATGTGTGTCACCAAGCCTGATAGGGTGTACAAAGTAATGCTGCAATTAGAAGGAAACATTGAACGCACAATTGACGCAATCTTTTGGGATCGCATAGTAAAAGTGTATGATGTCTTGTTGGCCGAACAAGATTGGCCGCCTGACTTTGTCCGTACCTGCCCAAATGGAGAAGATGTCATTAAGCCTTCCTTCTCCCCCCTTGTTCCAGAGGAACTAGCTGAATCCTATTCCATTGAATGGGCTCTAGCACAAGCGCCTGCATTATACAGAAATCACATAGGATTGGACAAAGACTCCCCCTACCATGTACTTCCCATTAAAAGTGAACCTCAGCCACAACCGCAGTATCCAATAAAACATGAAGCAAAAGCAACAGTGAGAGAAATACTCACGCAATTAGAGTACCAGGATATGATTGAACCCTGTGTCTCGCCAATGAACAACCCTTTATTCCCCATAGCTAAACTGGACCATTCATACAGAATAGTCTTAGACTACAGACATCTAAACAGTCATACACGCACTTATGCTATACAAAATTCACATAGCACTGCACTAATGAGCAACATAGTGCGTAAAAAATACAAAACAAAATTAGACATTACCAATGGGTTTTTCTGCCAGAATATAGCGCCTGAAAGCAGAGACTTAACAAGCTTTAGCGCATTAGGCTCTCATAAAAAATTCAGTTGTTTACCTCAGGGGTATAAGAACAGCCCAGGACTGTTTGCGGCTCGTGTCACTGCCATCTTACACGAGATCGACCCTGAAGCATTGTCCTATGTAGATGATATATATCTCATGGATGATGAGTTACTACAACATTTAAGACGGGTAGCCCGCATTGTTGTAGGGTTTGCCGAATTTGGCTACAAATTTTACTTAAAACAAACAAAAATTGCCTGCCTCTGCATCCTGTTTCTAGGATATGAGCTGTCAAGTGAAGGAAAGAGCCTACCAACACAATTCTTGAAAAAGTGCGCACAGTTACAACCACCGAATACGATAAAAAAAACTCCAATCATTATTGGGTTTCTTAAACTTTGGCAGAACCTACATTCTAGATTATGCTACGCACATAAAACCTTTATATGACTTAATACGTCCCGATTTTTCTAGTAAATTCTCCTCACTGAGGGCAGCAGGGGCTGAGGTGCCTGGGGCGAAGGAGATGCCCACCCTCCTGGGTGAGCGGCCATGGGGCAAACGCTGAGGGGCTTCAGGGAGGGCGGCAGGGGGGGTGGCGGCTGTGCTTGTAGATGCGGGGGCACACGGGCGACGGGCAACCCTTCCACGTTGGAAGGCCATCCCCAGCTGGGCCTCTGCCATCTTCTTGCTCCAGCCGTAAATGTCCTCCCATCTTTTCCGGCAGTGGGTGCTCCGTCTGTGGTAGACCCCCAGGGTCCAGACTTCCTTGGCGATGGCACGCCAAATATCCTTCTTCTGGTGGGCGCTGACCTACACGAATAGTACAGGGGAAAAGGAGAAGATATAAGCGCCCGCACCGTCACAGTCATTGGCCTGCATCCCTACCCTTGCCATGTTGCACATGCACTCACCGTCGTTTCAAGCACACCTCATTCTCCCCCCCCCATTTGTCATCCACACCACTCCAAACAGGCATTGCCCATACAGCATGCTCAGAGTGTACTCACCTGTTTGTCTGAAGGACCGTAGAGTAGCGTATACTGGGGGAGGACCCCATCCACTAATTTGTCCAACTCCTCCGTGCTGAAGGCAGGGGCCCTTTCCCCAGACACACGAGCCATTGTCTCTTCCAGACTGAGGTCACAGCAGCACCTGCAGTGTAGGTCCTCTCCTGTCGAAGATCAGGTATCAAGTGATTGAACAGAGAGAAAATGGCGGTCACGTCCGCGGCGGTGCGTACCATCACCGGCGGCGTACATTGCCATTGGCTCCTGTGACCTATAGGGTCCAAGGCTAACCAATGCAGGTTTGCGCAGCGGTCTTCGACCGCCTACCGCGACAGTGTACAACGCCGGCGCAATTACCTCATATCCCCTTGTCCCACCTTACAGGTCAGGCAGCCGCCATTTCAGGGGGCCATATGGCATTAATTTAAATGCATCACACATTTCTAGGCCTTGATTGTACACTAAGACAGCCATATGTTGATTTGAACAATTTTTCATGTAAAGTTGTGTTTACGTACCTCAGTGTTGGTTGACTCTCTGCTCGCTGTTCTCCTCCATAGAGCACGTCCGCTGGGGCAGGTGAGGAGATGGTGGCATCCTCTGGTGTTCAGACCGCTGGTGGACCTGTCGACAATGGAGGAGCTACATGTGATCATCACCTACAGACTTGATCGTGCCACAATCCAGGAACTGTGTGCCCAGTTGGAGCCAGAGCTGATGTCAGCTATCTGCCATCCCACAGGAATCCCCCCTCTAGTGCAGGTGCTGTCAGTACTCCATTTCCTGGCAAGTGGGTCTTTTCAAACAACAGTGGCCATAGCATCAGGGATGTCCCAGCCTATGTTTTCCAACGTGTTGTCCAGAGTGTTGTCTGCCCTGCTGAAACACATGCGGAGCTACATTGTTTTCCTTCAGGTGGAGGATTTGCCTACATTGAAAGGTGACTTCCATGCTCTGGGACATATCCCCAACATCATAGGTGCCATTGATGGGACACATGTGGCCTTGGTCCCTCCCCGCAGGAGTGAACAGGTGTACAGAAATTGGAAGAGTTATCATTCTATGAATGTGCAGATGGTGTGTTTGGCCGACCAGTACATCTCCCATGTGAATGCCAAATTTCCTGTCTCAGTGCATGACGCTTACATTCTGAGGAATAGCAGCATCCCTTATGTGACGGGGCAACTCCAGAGGCACCGTGTGTGGCTATTAGGTGAGGACATGGACCCAATGCAGTGTGACTAGGGGTCTCGGTCTGGGGATGTCCCTAAGAGTTAGTGTGTGTCTAACAGTTGTCCCTCGATCTTTGCAGGTGACTCTGACCCCATTAAGGAATCGCAGGACAAGGGCAGAGGAATGCTATAATAAGGCACATGGTCGAACTAGGAGGATTATAGAGATGACCTTCGGCCTCCTGAAGGCCAGGTTCAGGTGCCTTCATATGACAGGTGGTTCCCTATTCTACTCACCAAAGAAGGTGTGCCAGATCATCGTGGCCTGCTGTATGCTTCACAACGTGGCTTTGCGATGACAGGTGCCTTTTCTGCAGGAGGATGGTCCAGATGGAGCTGTTGTGGCAGCTGTGGAGCCTGTGTACAGTAAAGATAAGGAAGCAGAAGAAGAGGACATAGACAACAGGAACACGGTCATCCAACAATACTTCCAGTGAGACACAGGTAAGAAGACAACACTGCCTGCTACATCTGTTTGATTCTTCTACCTCTCATCTGTCTGTCATTTTCACACAGTGTATGGACCCTGAGTTGTCACTTTCCTTTTCCATTTCACAGATGTGGGTCCCACTGTGTGACATCTGCTTTGTTTCCTCATGGACTAGAGCTGTGTGACATAGGTATGTTGACAATACAATGGATATAGCATTTTTCCACAGTTATTGCAAATACACATTTTCAAAAGCACAGACTGACTCCAGATAGTTTTGTGATTTAAGGGTGTTTATTTAAGTGCAAAATAGTGGAGGGGTTGTAAAATGGCCAGGGGTGATGGTGGAGGAATGTCCATGGCAGAGTCCAGTCTATTAGTCTCACATGTGCATTGTCCAAAGGGGCGTAGGAAGTACAGCTGGGGCAGTTTTAGCATGGACAGGGTGACAAAGTGGGACAGAAGGATGACAATCAGGGTGGTCTCATTTCTTGGCAGGGGTCTTGGAATTGTTCTCTGTCTTTGTCCTGGATCTCATGGACCGCTTGCGGGGTGGTTGTCCATCTGCAGGGGGTGGGGTGCTGGTGTGGTGGTCCTGTGGCGGTGCCTCCTGTCCACTAGCGCCGGCGGAGGTGGTGGGCAGTTCATCGTCCAGGCTAGTGTCAGGGGTCCCTTGTTGTGCCACAGTGTCCCTCATGGTGTTGACGAATTCCTTCAGCACCCCTACAATGGGGCCCAGGGTGGAATTGATGGACTTGAGTTCCTCCCTGAACCCCAAATACTGTTCCTCCTGCAGCCGCTGGGTCTCCTGAAACTTGGCCAGTACCGTTGCCATTGTCTCCTGGGAATGGGGGTAGGCTGTTGGAGAGGGCCTCGTGGAGAGTGGGTTCCATGGGCCTGTCCTCCCCCTGTCGCACAGCAGCCCTCCCAGTTCCCCTGTTTCCCTGGGCCTCTGTCTCCTGAACTGTGTGCCCACTGCCACTGCCCCCAGGTCCCTGGTGTTGTTGGGGTAGTGGGTTAGCCTGGGTTCCCTGTACTGGTGGACACACTGCTGCTTGACGTGTCCTGGGGACAGAGGTATGGGCCCGCTGGGTGGGTGCTGTGCTGGTGTTTCCAGAGGGGGGAAGCTCTGTAGTGGCCTGTGCCAGTGTGAGGGGAACCGACTGTCCTGGGGTCCCAGATGGGCCGGGCTGGTCATCTGGATCCAGTTGGACAGAGCTGCTGTCATCACTGTGGGCTTCTTCTGTGGGTGGAGTGGACATGTCTGGAACCTCCTGTCCAGTGACGTTGGTTAGGGGTCCTGCAGGGGTGTAAAGGCATGATTATTGCATCTGTGTGTGCCATTGTGTGCAATGGATTGGTGACCCTGTACCCCAGTGCTTGCATTCCTGTGTAGGACCTTGTGTGATAATGGTTTAGGGGGGTGTATGGGTATGGGCAGTGGTCATGCTTTGGTGATGGGTGTCCATGCTTTGGTGTTACATGCAGGGCTTGGGTTTGGGATGTGTGGTTTGTGATATTGGGACATATGTGAGGAGACTGAGTGATAGGGGTGAGGGCCAGGGTGGGGGTATGTGATAGTATGCAGGTGGGTGGGGGATGAAGTAATTAAAGATTTGACTTACCAGATTCCATTCCTCCTGCTACTCCTGCGAGGCCCCTCAGGATACAGTATAGCCAAGACCTGCTCCTCCCATGTTGTTAGTTGTGGGGGAGGAGGTGGGGGTCCGCCGCCAGTCCTCTGAACCGCAAGGTGGTGTCATGATACCACGGAACGCATCGTCCCCCGTAGGTCGTTCCACCTCTTCCTGATGTCATCCCTAGTTCTTGGGTGCTGTCCCACAGCGTTGACCCTGTCCACGATTCTTCGCCATATCTCCATCTTCGTAGCTATGGTGGTGTGCTGCACCTGTGATCCGAATAGCTGTGGCTCTACCCGGATGATTTCCTCCACCATGACCCTGAGCTCCTCCTCAGAGAACCTGGGGTGTCTTTGCGGGGCCATGGGGTGGTGTGGGTGATGTGTGGGGTGGTGTGTATTGTGATGTGTGGGGTGATATTTAGAGGTGTGTTCTGTGAGGTGCATGGATGTTGTGTGGGTGATGGTGTTGTGTGCCGCTGTATGGTGGGGTCATCTTTGCTGTGCTGTCTCTCTGGCCTTCGTCTAAATTTCTGGTCGTAAGGGTTTGTGGGTGATATGGGTGTGTGTTTTATATTGTATTGGATGTGTGGGAGTGGTGTGTGTATGTGTATCAGGTGTGTGTATTTTGATTTGTCCAATGTGGTTGTGTTTTGTAAATGTGTGTGTATTTTGAGCGCGGCGGTGTGTACTGCCAATGGAATACCGCGGTTGAAAGACCACCGCATGGATTCGTGGGTCATGATAGTGTGGGCGTATTCCTGTTGGCGTGACGGTGGAGGTTTTGTTATTGCCAGTTTATCACTGACCTTTGGTGTGGCGGACTTGTGTGGGTGTCTGAATTTTGGCGGATTCCGAGCTGTGGGTCATAATGACCGTGGCGGAATTCCATGGCCGTGGCAGTGTGTTGGCGGTCTTCTGCACGGCGGAAAGCGGCTTTTACCGCCAATGTTGTAATGACCCCCACAGTGTAGGGAAATTATGCCAACAGTGGCTAAAATCATCCTCACTAAATGCGGTTAAAGAACACCCCAATCTCTTGTCTAACACCAGTTACTTACAAGATTTCTTGTTAGGCCCAAGAACACCACATAGGAAGCGTTTCTTATATGCAGTATACAATGAAATATGGAAACTTTCCCAACAAGATGCTGCTGCCCTGTTTAGGCAAATAGATCAGGAAAATCTAAGAAAGGCATTGGCTGTTGTGGATAATGGGATTAACACCTTGTCCGACCAGATTTATATGATTAACAACATTGTCTCTTCTGCTATAGACATTATACAATCTGATATGTCGGACCAGGTCCATTATGCAGTTGGGTTCGACGCTTTAAACATTGAAGGCGGGTCGTGTTCCATGGCAGCACGTCAGTGCAAGGGAGATATTTTCTTCTTTTAATCTAACGCAACAACAACAACTAATGGCTAAGAAAGAAGCGACTTATGTTATGCTTAACATCGAGAAATTAGAAAAGTTGCCTTTTACTGTGGTCGAAATACCATCGGCAGAGTGGTTAATTCATGGGGTTCTTAATTTGCCTATTTCAACACTACAATTCACCTCTTGTTTGAAACACATGCCGGTAGGTAGATACGAAAAACTGGGAGATAGTTACATCCATGAGGTGTGGGAGCTTCCCTCTAAATGCTTCAATGGCATGAAAGAGGTCTTTCTTAGCGGTAGTGAATGCGAGACTTCCGTCAGCCGATGATTTGTAAACAGCTGTCCTTGCATGGAGCGTGTAACGCCTCGGCTGCAAACTTGGCTTGTTATCTTAAGGGAGTTCCAGTCCCCGTGATTAGACCCACATTCCAGGTGCTTTCAAATGGCAGCTACGTCCTTCTCAATAGTGAAGACTGTTGTGGCATGCGAGCCGGAACAGTTTACGTTGTTTCGGTCTCTAAAGTCGTTACATGCTGCGGGAACGTATTGTTTCCCCCCACTAAATTTAAGGAGGTAGCTGACATCTGGCCTTACATTGCTACTTCAAATGTGAATTTTGACAAGTTAAGTAGATTCAAGGCTTTATTGTTTCAAAAGCATGTGGCTCTTACATCTGCACGCGAGACCTATGCACTTCAGGTGGCAAGGTCATCAGCAGAAATACAGTCCCTGTTAAATACGAATTTTCCGAGACACTTTGGTGAACTCGTGGGACAAATATTTAATGCATCCAGCACGACTGGAATAGCAAATTTTTTCAAAGCTGTTGGTTCTGGTTTTGTTCACACCTTCTCCTCCATATTCGGTCTGATATCTTCAGCTATCCACTCAATTTTCTAAATTATTTTTGGGAGATTTCCGATAACTTTGGCTTTATTAGCCGGCACCCTGCTGTTGCTGTTGTTTATGCGTAATGGCTGTCCTGCCGCAACAAGGGCAAATGATGGCGCTCCCATCAGTGCAGCTGTGTCGTGAACGTATGATGCAGCATTTTGGAGCAACACTCCTGGAGCATTTGGAGTGTGACTGGTCTTTGTCATTCAGACCAGTTTTGTATTGTGTGCAGCCCGTGTTCCGGTGCCTTTGGTGCTCTTTTGAACATGCACTGGAAGTTTGTCTTTCACATCAGCGCCCCCCAGCAATAGATGCTGATCTGTTAATGTTCTCGCTGAGGGTTCATTACCAAACATGCGCACTGAAGCTGCGTTTGCTATGTGAAGCTAATTATGAGTTACCCTTCCTGGAGGAAGTTGCCATCAACTCATCAATGGGCACTCCACGGGATGCCGCCTTGGTTGATACTGGGGCTATGGAACACACATGCTCCTTGATCATTTTTGGTGCGGACTTTCCAGTTCTGTCATCTGCCGAAGTGACTCGTACTTAATTTGGAACGTTTCTAAATTGACGTTTTGATTGAATTTGGTTGTAAGCCACATGCTCATGTTTTAAATTGCTAAGTAGTGTGCTTGTGTGTCCTTTTAACTTGTCAAAATTGAGTAGGGTTTTATATGTATCTTAGGTTGAGAGATTTTATTTTCGGCTTGAACCACTTTCTACCGACAAGGGGAGGGTGTTGTGTAGCCATTTTAGCAATAGCTCCATGCACGTTAGTTTAATACATTAGGTCACTGTGCACCTTGACCTAGATGTATTTTATTCAGCTTTGCATTGTTATTTTTATAATAACCAGTTTTATGGTCTTGTTTTAATTTCTTCTATCTAACTGCTTTGCTTAGTCCAGCACGGTGTTCTCAAACAACACATTCTTGATCACTCTGTGCTTCAGTCAAGGCTACGGTTTGGTAAATTGCCGGTAAACGTGGTAGAAGTTTAGTCTCCAATATTTGTAGAAAATACACATTCTTACGTAGGGACATTTTCTTAGAACATCAGCTATGTTTTTAGGGAGATTCCAGCCAGGGAACCACAACTGTACGCTGAATGCTTTGCTGCAGATGCTAATGCAGACTGCAGGCCTTTGTTCAGGTATGAGGGTTGATGTCCTCCGGGGGGAACCTGCAGGATTAGAGCTTAACATGCCGTGCTCAAAATATGATTTAGATAGAAAATAGTCCATCGATTCTAGTGCCAATATGATAGCATTATACTCATGCTTTACTCTCATCGTCACCATTTTAATATTGTTGTGTTGTGTTGTTCTGGTTATTGCAGTTCACGCTTTACTATCTAAAATGCAGTTGTTTTATTAAACCAATCTTTAAAACGTATACTGCTTTTATTGTCATTTACTGTATATATGAGACAGAACTGTGAATGAGAGAACCGGAAGCAACCTGAGTGACCACGACTTCCCTGAGAAGTATGATATGTCATGCGCTCGGCTGCTCGGCTCCTCAATCATCTCTACCTTTCGGGATAGATGAGGCACTGCTAGTTAGCCAGAGCAAAACCAGGATTTGGAGCGACAGGTGTCACCCACAGTGGGCAGACTCAGTCTCCCACACTGTGGACGATCTTGCTGCCCAAAATCCAGTAGTCTCATTCGAATAATGAGAGCCTACTCGACACTTCAACCCATGAGCAGGAGGAGAGGAGGCAATCTACGCCAGCGGAAGCTGCCAGCTAAACACAAGCCACCTCTAGCAGCTGTCACTGGGCCCCCACCGCCACCGCCAGCCGTGGTTGTGCAGCCATCAGAGAGTGCAGGGGCTGAGCAGGAGCCTCCCACAACCACCACCACAGTGCAGCCATCAGAGAGTGCAGGGGCTGAGCAGGAGCCTCCCAAAACCACCACCACAGTGCAGCCGTCACCGCAGGTGGACACCGTATAGTCCAGCCTCCAAGGGCTGCTGTGTGGCCTGCCCCCGCCAGAACCAGTGGGCAAGAGACCCACTTGAGAGACTGTGGCCTTGCACTCCCCACTCCCCAGGACGAAGAGCACCGGGCATGTTGCCCCCTCCAGAACCAGTGGGGAAGACACCCACTTGAGAGACTGTGGCCTTGCACTCCCCAGGACAAAGAGCACAGGGCATGTTGCCCCCTCTAGAACCAGTGAGGAAGACCCCCACTTGAGAGACTGTGGCCTTGCACTCCCCAGGACAAAGAGCAATGGGCACGTTGCCCCCTCCAGAACCAGTGAGGAAGACCCCCACTTGAGAGACTGTGGCCTTGCACTCCCCAGGACAAAGAGCAATGGGCATGTTGCCCCCTCCAGAACCAGTGGGGAAGACACCCACTTGAGAGTCTGTGGCCTTGCACTCCCCAGGACAAAGCACAGGGCATGTTGCCCCCTCCAAAACCAGTGGGCAAGATGCCCACTTGAGAAACTGTGGCCTTGCACACCCCAGGACAAAGAGCAATGGGCATTTTTCCCCCTCCAGAACCAGTGGGGAAGACACCCACTTGAGAGACTGTGGCCTTGCAGTCCCCAGGACAAAGAGCAATAGGCATGTTGCCCCCTCCAGAACCAGTCGGCTTGTTACCGCATCCGGCTGAGGTGCCCCCGCTCCCCCTGAGGTGCATGGCTATTAGACAACTGATGCCCCTGCAGTGTTCTCTCCAGATTGGTGCAGGATTTGAGTGGGGTCTTGAACTGTGCCCTGTGGCCATGTGGGCCCTGTGAACCATGAACTGGGCAGTGTCCCCTTTTTATACACGTGTACAGATCTGTTTAATGTGTAAATCGGATTTTTCATTTTATTGTTGGACTGATTACAATCATTTTCATAAATTCCTGTTGCCTTTGCATTATTCTGCATATTTTTGTGGTCAAATTGTTTTTGTAATGGATATGGTTATGTGTATGGTGTGTGTATGTCGGGTGTGTGTGGTGCGTGTGTGTGTCACTCTCGTAGAAGATCATCGGAAAGACTTGCAGTTCTGGTTCATGGTGGTGTGGTTCTTCCCTGTGTCTCCAATGTTGAGTCCTTTCTCTTTTGTGGTGTGTTTCCGCCAGGCTTTTGATGGCGTTGGTACCTCCCCAGAAAAGGTGGCAGTTTTGTGAGTCAAAATATGGTGGGCAGTACTTCGTTTTCTGCCTGACTATAGGTGGCTACCACTGTGGTGACTGTTGTTGCAGCCCTGGTGGTCGGTGTGGTACATTGGCTGTCTATCGGAGATATCACCGCCATGGCCATAATTTGGTGGTAATTACCGCCAGTCTGTTTGCGGTATTACTGCCACTTTATCACCGACCTCCAGGGTTTTAATGAGGGCCAAAGTGTCCTCGGTGAAATTACAGTACTGCCAGACAGAAGTGAAATATTTGGGTCACCTAATTGAGAAAGGAATTAGGAAAATATCCAGAGAAAGGATCACAGCCATGTTGCAGATGAATCCCGCAGCAACATAGGATGTTTTTGGGAATGGTAAGCTATTGTCGCCAGTGGATTCCCAACTTTCAGTCATTTTGATGCCATTGCAGAAGCTGACGCACAAAAAAGTTACTGATCCCTTTGTGATAGATCAAGCCTGTATGAAAGCATTTTCTGAGCTGAGAGAACGTTGTGCAAAGCCCCAGCTTCGGGAATGCTTGACTACACAAAACCCTTTACGTTGTTTTGTCATGAGTGTGATGCATGTTCATTGTCTGTCTTGACTCAAGTCCATGGTGGTGTAAACCACCCAGTATCTTATTTTTCAGCTACTTTAGACCCAGTTGCAGCAGCTTTACCAGGCTGTCTGCATTCAGTTGCTGCGGTTGGACTGAGCCTCACTCAGACAGAGAGCATTATGATGGGCCATCCCATGACAGTAATGGTCCCTCACTCCATCAAAGTTTTACTTACACAAACTAAAATACAGTACCTTACTCCCAAAAGAGAATGTTGAAATTGAAAAATTGGAAGAAGTTGAACAATATGCGGTGTGCATAATTTCTGGTGTACTTGAAGCGTTTTGCCTCTGAGGAGTATATTCGGTACAAGTGGCGGAACTGGTAGCCCTTACTAGAGCATGCCATGTTCCTGCACAACTTAAAGTTACCATCTATACGGACAGCCAGTATGGATTTGGAATAGTCCATGATTTTGGCCAGCTGTGGTCACAGAGAGGTGTCCTGACCTCTTCTGGGTCATCAATCAGAAATGGTGAGAGAATTGTTACAAGCTATTCAAATGCCTGAGAAGACTGCTGTGGTGAAATGCACTGCACACCTGAAATCACAAGATTTTGTGTCGATGGGAAATGGAGATGCAGGTCAAGTCGCAAGGTTTTGTGCATTGAACTGTATATCGTTCAAAGATAAATGGGAATTGCTATCTGATGAAGACAATATGTGCCCACGTTCTGCATCACATGTTATAGATACCTTAGAAGAATTGAAAGCATTGCAGGATAATGTTGAAAGGGAAGAGAAAAGGTCATGGGTCAAATTGAAATGTGTTCAGTGTGAAGATGAACTATGGGTTTCAGAAGAGGGTCAGCTAGTGTTGCCAAATAGTTTGATGACTCAACTGGCTAGGTATTATCATGGTCAAGCACATGTTGGGAGGGATGCTATGATTCCAGTGTTTAAACAAAATTGGTTCAATCCAAAGTTTAGACAGGTTTCCAAAGCAGTTTGCCATTGTTACGTCATTTGCCAGCAAATGAACGTGGGCAAATGGTAAGCGGTCAATTTGAGCCACTTTGGAAGACCAGGAGGTCCATTCAGCAGAATGCAGATGGATTTTATTGAGATGCCTGTGTGTGGAAGATTGAGATTTGTGTTGGTGATTGTTTGCATTTTTAGCCATTGGATTGAAGCTTACCCTACATGAAGAAATGACAGCCTCACAATAGTGAAGTTACTGTTTAAGGAACTGATACCACATTTTGGGTTTCTGGTCTCTTTAGAATCGGATAGATGAAGTCACTTCAACAAGGAAGTAATTAAATTACTATGTTCAGCTTTAAACATTAGGCAGAAGTTGCATTGTTGCTACCGCCCTGAAGAATCAGGACTTGTGGAATAGATGAATGGTACTTTGAAATCAAGAATGTCGAAAATGTGTGCGCCCACGAATCTGAAATGACCCGACTCACTACCGTTAGTTTGATGACAACGAGGAACATGCCTGACAGGAAGACAGGACAGGACTGTCGCCGCATGAGATCAAATTGGGCAGAGCGTTGAGGTTGCCAGCAGGTCCTCAAAATGCTCTTGTGAACATAATAGATGATATAGTGTTGGAGTACTGCAGAGGTCTGGCTGATGTGGTTCGCTCTCTCATCAGGTGGAAGCTACCACACTGCAACCATCTCAAGATCAAGGACACATCCTGAGAGCAGGTGACTTGGTTGTGATCAGAAAGCACATGAGGAAGAAGTGTTTGGATCCTTGGTTGAAGGGTCATTACCAGGTAGTGCTGATCACTACCAGAGCTGTGAAGTGCGCTGGAGTTCCGAACTAGATCCACACAAGCCATACGAGGAAAGTGGCATGTCCGTTGGACAATGAAGAGGAGTTGTTGAGAGTACCAGCAACATCAAGACCAACTCCACAACTGGAGAGGAGAGAAGCAGAGACAGAGACTGAGGTGGTCATTCTGACTTTGGCAGTCTTTTCCGAAGACCGCCGTGTAAGCGGGCGTGAAAAACCGCCAGTGATGATGGTCGGAAGACCGCCGTATTGCGAGTCACCAAACAACACCGCCAATAAATTACCAAAAAAAGACACCTTCGGCCTAAATGATGGAGTGAAGGAGGCTTCTGCACCACCAGAACGTCCCGCCCGCCAAATCATGAATCACAAATCAGCACTACGGTTTTAGCATGGTGCCATTCCACTGGTGGTCTGAACCACAGCGGGAAAAAAGCACCTCCACCAGAACACTGCACCATATTGGATAATACCAATACCACACACCGATACACATACACACACCTGATCACAGCACTACAAAACAACCCACATACATACCCAGAACCCTCTGCACCCAGAAAGTTTGACAGAGCGAGGCAAGAGCACACTGAAGGCACTGTACCTAGACATCACAGGCACCATCACACTGAACAAGCATCACACAACACACAAAGTCAAGAGAAACACAACATGCATCTCACCCCTGCACACAAACCCCACAAACCCCACGCACATTCTATCATCCAAACTCACACCAACAAACAGCACACCCAGCATCCCTGCACAACACACACCCCATCACCCATAACACAACCACCATGGCACCACAAAAAACCCTATGATTCACAGACGAGGAGCTGAGGGTCATGGTTGACAAAATCGTCAGAGTGTAGCCACAACTGTTTGGAGCACAGGTCCAGCATACATTCATAACCTGGAAAAACGACTTAGGCAGAGGATCGTCATCAGGGTGAGTGCTGTGGGAAGCATCCATGCACAAGGCAGGACATTAGGAAGAGGTGGAATGACCTACGGGGAAGGTACGGGCCATGGCTTCCAGGCACCAAATCGCCGTCATGAGGACTGGTCGTGGGCCCCCACCACCTCCCTCAGAATTATCATCGTGGGAGGAGAAGGTCCTGGCCATCCTACACCCAGAGGGGCTGACGGGAATACCTAGTGGACTGAACACTGGTATGTCAACTACACTCCCTGTCTAACATGTCCCCATGCACAGCATATACTCCCACCACCCTCTCACCCCGTCACACCAACCTAACATGCACAAACCCACCATGGACCCTATACCCACCTTGCATGCCACAGCTCCCTACTAACCCTACTAACACCATTCCCTCACAGGCACACCTAGTGCATGGATACCCCACACTGCAGCAAGTACTACAACTACTACAATGCAACACTCCCTACCCTTGCATGACTCCTACATCCACTTCACATCTCTGCACTTGCACGTTAAACCCTGTCACTCCCCTTCACCAACAAGTAATTGGAATGCACATCAGTACATGACAATGACAGTGGCAAGACAAATACAAACTATTCCCCAAAATAGGACCTTTGCAACACTCCACTGTTGAAAACACAAGCAGTAGTCAAGGAACTGTCAATGCCATTACTACCCTGGAAATCCAGGCAATGTTGGCATACAACCATGTGTATCACTTGTACAATACCATCATGTGACACAATACCTCTCATTCCACAGATCTCCCAAATACTGCCACACAGCAAAGGATGCCAATGACAGAAAGCCCAGGCCTGGAAGCAGGTCCAATAGAGGAGGAATCCACTTGGTGTCCGGATATGGATGACGAACCTAGCCCATCAGGCATGAGTGGTCAGTCCACCACCACCAGCCTCAGCCTGCCCACAACTGAAACCACCTCCCCTGTGGCATCCATTGCACAGCAGAGCCCACCTTCCCAAACCTGTGTACCAAGGTCACATCAATCATCAGTGTGCCCCCACAGGACAGGGGCATGAGTCAACAGTGCAATCTCAAGACAATGATGGTCCTGGTGTCATTGGGAGGGGGCACACTGCACCAGGGATGCAGACACGGGGACAAGGACCAGTGGGAGGGCAATCGTGGGCCAAGGAATGAGGCAGCAACAGGACAAGACTGGCCAGGAGGCCACCTCCAGAATCCTAGGAGCCTACCAGCAATCCCAAGGCAAGCTGGGCAGATACTCACCACCTTGCAGGAGACCCAAAGGCTGCAGGGGGAATACCACCAGGAGGCCATGCAGCAGTGGCAGGTACTCAATGCCACCATGGTCTCCATGTTAAAGTAGTTCAAGGAACTCAACAACATCCTGCAGACATCCTCCACTGCCCTCTACATCAGTATCTTCTACTGGAATGGAGGCCCAGCAGGGAGATCCACAGGCCACCAACACCGCTACCCCTGCAGCTGAGGGAACCCCCGTAAAAGAGGTTGGCCATCCAGACATCCTGCAGGACCTGAGGGAAACACCAATCCTCCCATCAGGAAGTGATTCCTCTCCTGAACTGTCACCCTTGTATGCCACTGTTACACCCTGTTGGCTGTCCAATGCCAAGTTCCCATCATCCCAAGGCAAATGAATGCAGGACCTGTGAAACTGGTTCACCTAAACCATGTCCCCACTCCTCTGGACTGTTCTGGACTGTGATGTAAAACACTCAATAAACACCGATTTGCACAAGTCATGGTGCATGTGTCTTCATTGTTTAAAGTGGCAATTCTATTTACAAGCAACAATCAAATACATGTATTGGCACCTCAATAATGTCAAAGTGACAGATGTAGTAGGAATCTCCAGCAGGTGTAGATGTACATCCATATTGTAGTAACATCCAGTGTCAACGATGCCAACAGGCAAATCAGTAGGCAGCTTGTAAACAGATATGTTACCTGAAGAAGAAAAATTACATGGAATTAGGCACAATGTTGTAAGGCATGTACTCCATAGTCATACATCAACAGAAGTTGAACACAAACACAGGATGACTGCCCCAGCAGCTAAGATACCACATATGTAAGGGCCTGCATTGTCACTCACACACATGTGTAGGAAAGTGAAGATATCACATAGGTAACATCCTCTACTGCTCACCTGCCTGAGGAGTCAGGAACAGGTAGTTGCCACACCGCAGCTGACAATGCAGCATGATAGGCCTATACAGCAGGACAAGACTGGTAAGTCCCCCATACATTTACCCAAACAGGAAGACTGAGGATTCAAAACCTTTGGTACAACCAAAGGATGTTCCGTTATGGCACCAGCATTTCACAAGTCATTAGCAGCAATGCATTTCCACTACCCCTCATGTTAAGTCAGCTACCTTTGAGGGTCAGAAACCAAGATGGAAGGCAGTAGTCCCCACACACACCTCGAGTCGCTGGCCCCAAACACTGCTCCAGCATCAATGTCCCCCTCCTCCAACAGTGGGATGTGCCTTCTGAGGCCAGATTATGCAGCATGCAGCATGCAACAAAGATCTTGCAGACCTTCCCTGGTTGGTATTGTAGGGGACCACCAGACACATGGAGGCAATTAAATCTAGCTTTCAAGAGGCCGAAAGTCCTCTCAATCACTCACCTCGTCCTGCCATGTGCCTCATTGTACCTGTTCTCCCCTCCTGTAGTGGGATGTCTAACAGGTGTCAGGAGCCAAGGCAGGTTGGGGTATCCGGAGTCACCTGTGTTGAAAAGGAAATATGACGAAAGGTAACAATGCTAGGCAGAATGCAGACTGTGTAGGGAGGGGTATCAAACGTCTGACATGAAGAGAATTACACATACCTATTAGCCAGGCCCTTTCTCATTGTAGCTGTAACATTAATGCAGGGACACTGCTGTTCCTCAGGACGTAGGAATCATGTACTGATCCAGGGAATTTTGCCTTTACATGTGATATGTACTCGTCTGCAAGACACACCACTTGTACATTGAGCAAATATGCACTCTTCCGGTTTCCGTAGACCTGTTCATTGGCCCTCGGAGGTACCAAGGCAATGTGAGTCCCATCAATGGCCCCTATTACTTGTGGGAGATGTGATATATTGTAGAAGGCTGCTTTAACAGTGGGCAATGCAGCATGTTGTGGGAACCTAATGTACCTGTTCACATGCTTGAGTAAGGCATCCATCACATCCAGTAACACCTTACTGAACGTGGGCTGTGACATCTCTGCAGCCAGTCCCACAGTCACCTAAAAAAAGAGCCACTCGCTAGAAAATGCAGGACTGCTAACACCTGGACTGTTGGAGGGCTGGCATGGGGATTTCTCAAAGCTAGCAGGAGGTCTGGCTCCAACTGGGCGACCAGTTTCCTGATGGACACACGGTTGAGTCGATGTGACGCTCCTCCATGGTTTCAAGATCTACTAGTGGCCGGTAAACTGGTGCATTCCTCATGACTCCATTTTGGCGGAATCTAGGCAGGGAGACACACAACAATCTGGTGCATCTCTCACAATGTTGTGCACCAAGTATGACATACGACAATCACGAAATATTGGTCATGTAAGTTGGCTGTCATGTTGTGCAAAGACACATTATTCCACACTCCATTACTAGCCAGACAATGCCACATAATCCCTGTGACAAGGGGCGTGTACAGGACATGTAAAAATACACCTTCCATGTGTTCCACCATACAGAGTGCCAATTCAGACATATGTAGTGACAAGTGTGGTGATGTCACCTGACACTTACTACATATGTGATTATCCACAACATGTAACCTAAATGAATAAATGTGTGACAATATGCAGCCAATGACTCAGTGTAAAACCAGGACAGTCATGTAACATACTAAAATGGCATCCGCTTGTCCTGCATGCATTGAACAGATGGAAGTAGCCTCATTCTACTGGCAGCAGTCGTCATGACGGAAGGCGGTCGGAACCGCTGGTCAACTCCTCATTGGATGACATTGACATCTATGGAAAACTGGGACCAATGACGATCACCGCCGGAGCTGATGGTCACAAACGCTGCGGTCGTGACTGCCATTTTGTATGAGCAAGCTCACTTGACTCCTGGCATTCGGGCATGGAAGACCTCCACTTGGTGTGCTGCTGTGCCTGAATCTTGGAGCAACAATGGCACGCACTGGAGGGTATACGGCCCCAGCCTTCACAGCTGAGGAGCTGGAGAAACTGGTAAGAGGGGTCCTACCCCTGTATTGATGTTTGTATGGGGCTCCAGGGCAACAGGTCAGTACAACGTCCTTTGTCCCACATTTCGGGTGGTGTGTGACAATGAATCTGTGTGCAAATTGACATGTGATGACTGATTTGAGGTTTTGCATGCACATGATGTGTGTGGTATATTAGCAGTGTGCATGGTCTGTGTATGTTGTGTGTCACCAAAGGTTGCAGCTGTATTCGTATCATTTACGTCATGTCCCCCATTTTCAGAATGTTTCCCATGCAGGTCAGCTCCCATCAGAAAAAAGGGCTGTGGAGAGCCATCGCCAGGGAAGTGAGGACCCTGGGGGTCCATAGCCGGCAGAGCACCCACTGCAGGAAGTGGTGGGAGGACCTGAGACGCTGGATCCGGAATACTGCAGAGGCCCAGCTGGGGACGGCCTACCAATGTGGAAAGGGGGCCGGTCGGACCCTGACCCCCCTAATTGCCTGCATACAGGCGGTAGCCTACCCAGAGTTGGATGGGCGCTTGAGGGCAGCACAGCAGTGTAGACTGTTAGGTAACTTCTGCATAGTTGTCTACTGTGACCCTCACTGGATTTGGGATTTAGGGGGTTAGGTGAAATTTGGGCAGTGTACAGTCCTGGTTGTCACACCAATCATGTTGGAGAGTGACACGTTAGCTATGTAGATCCAAGCAGGAACAGAAGTGGTGGTACTGTAGCACACACTCTACTGTACATATTGGTTGCTCAAATGTTCAGGCATTTCACTGGCTGCATACTCCATCTCATCTCTGCGTATACTGTAGTAGTACAAGGTGATCTTATTGGCATGGTATTTGGGTAATCACGGATGTTTCGTTAACATTGCAATTTCTTCAATTGCAACATCAGTGGACCTCTGTACGAAATGTACTCCACACATTCCGTCATTTAGTTTGTGTACACAGTTCCTCTGAAGTCAGATTTGTTTCATCCTGCCATGACTGACATGTGGTTGGGTATGTTAATGGGTTGAATTGTTGGATCAGTCATTTAGCCAGTTGACAGTCATGTGGGACTTTTCAATCAGGTGTCTAGGCTGCTGGGATGAGGTGTTTGGTGATAAGTTTGGGTATAACTTGTAGGACTCTATTGTTCATGACTGGAAAATGGTCTCTTGTGTTCCTGACAGGGGCAAATTTATGTGTGGTTGGCATGTGAAGTGGATGTGTGGGTTATTACAATTTCCTCCTTTTCTGTTTATCCCACCCTTCTTCTCTCTCCACTTCTGTCTATGTGTGCATTAGCATCATCTGGCAAAGGAGGAAGGGCACCGGCGAGTGGGGATGCAGCAGCCCACGGGACCCAGAAGGCTGGCACCAGCAAAGCCAAAGGGACCAGTACGATGGAAGGCAAGGGGAGCACCACAGGGGAGACTGGAGCTACCACCACATCTGATTCTAATTCCTCCTCTGATGGCGGCTCCCTGGCGCTGGCGGACCCATCTGGGACCACCCCAGCAACATCCTTGTCCACCACCAACCTTACCAGCACCGCCCTCCCTGTAGATCCCCACCCAGTTGCCCATGCCCACTCACCCATGAGGGTGGGCGTCTCCTTCGCCAAAGGCACCTCTGCCCCTACCCCTGTCAGCACTGCTGCCCTCAATGAGCAGGCTATTGACCTCCTGAGGTCCATTTCTGTGGGGCAGACAGCCATCATGAATGCCATCCAGGGACTGGCATCCCAGATGCAGCAGTCCAATGCCTACCTGGAAGGCATTCACAGTGCCTTGTCTGACCTACAGAGATCATTTCAGGCTCTGGCCTCCTCGTTAACGGCAGCCAGTGTCCCTTCCTCTTCTGTCCCTCTTCAAGCTACCTGTTCCCAATCCACAACCCCTCTCCCTATACCCGTCCAGGGCACACCTACAGACCAGCATACACCCACTACAACAGACAAGGTGCGCAAAGACAAACATAAGCACCACAAACTAACCCACAAGCATACACACACACACAGCACACATCTGTATATACAACAGACATTTCCCACACTGCCTCCCTTACAGTCACATCACCACTCACACCTGCCAGCACTGCATCATCACACACTGGTCCTGCTAGCATTCCTGTCATACCCTCAATCACCATAACAGCAGACTCACAGACACCCACCACACACACCACATCTGCACTCACCACGACCACCTTCTCTGCCACCCCCAGCACATTCGCCTCACATGCACACACCACCCCAACATTCACTCACACACGTCTTCCATTCCCTCTCCCCGCATCTCTAACCCCCTCCTCCTCCAAAGATATGCACATGCACCCACTCACCCACTGCACACACAGCATCCATGTACAGCACACCAACACGTCACACGAGCACCCCCTCTGCCTCCACTCCCATTCCTCATTCATGTGTCCGCCCCGTGTACCAAAAAATGTCTTCCTTGCCGCCCTTGACCTCTTTCCCACTCCTTCCCCACTCCTCTCCCACCCCGTGTCACCCCTAAACATCATGTCCCCCTGTGCCTCCTAGGCCCTTCCACCCCCCATTTCATGGGTCCCCCTCTGCTGTTTCCCCTGCTCCTCCACCCAGCAAGAAATCCACCCCTCACAGAGCCAAAGTGCCCCCTCCCAAACCCAAACAGAGAGGCACTTTACCACTGCTATCCAGTGTGTTGTGAGGGAAATGATGTATTTGACCTAAGTAGTGGCCTATGCAATGTAATTAGAATGTAGGATTTGTGGAATGCGGGATGGTAGAGATTTGATGTTGGCGGTTGGGACGGGCAAGAGCAAGACGTACTGTGCGTTCTGTGTTGGGGCTGTTTCTATTAGGAAATAAACTTATCAACTACAGCAGATTTGTGGATTTCATCATAACAAATTTGGCAACAATTACTTGGCAGCCCCGGCATCATTCCCACGCATTTACTGAGTACGTGTTTTCGGCGCTTTGCATAAAGAACTTGTTTTTTTACTTATAGACCAGTTCAGCGGAAGATCAGTAAGTGGATGAGCATTTGTTTTTATTCATCTTCCTGGATGCGTAAAGTATTCACCTTCACCGTACGTTTGTCACAAGCTGTGTGTGTGCTCGTGCCGCTGCAACCCTTGTGTGCTTGTACCGCTTTCACTGCAGCAGGCAGCGTGACTATGAGCATTACCTAATCCGACGTGTTTATGCGCCTTGATGTCTAAAAACAACTAGAAAGCTCACTGTCATCATCGTGTATGTAAATTATACTGTTTCCTACTTCGAGAACCAACCAGGAAGCTGCACCATTGCGATCGTGCAATACTACATTAAACATATCGTTCAAATTCTAATTAAAAAAAAAGAGGCAACAAATAAATAGTACTCTATTGTTCTTCAAAAGTCAATATTGATCCTCAAGTCAAGAACACAAAGTATGGCATCAACTAAATTGAATTTACCACCACCACAACCATTTTTCCCAGGTATTGGTGATTCCTCAATGAAATGGCAGGAGTGGGGACAATAGTTTCTAAATTATATTTCTACTTGTGATGAAGACAATGATTTCGCTGCAGAAAAAAAAAAGATATTGTTACATTGCTTAGGTCCTCAAGGACTGAAAACGTATAATCGCATTTAAAAAAAACAAAGGGAACAAGGTGATGTGTTTATACATGCTTTAGAGGATTTGGATAGATACTATGCTCTCACAGTTTGTGTTGGGATTGATCGTTACAAATTTTATCACAGGAAGGAGGATAAAGATGAATCAATCGAAGATTACATTTCTGCTTTAAAAAAATAGGCATTGACATGTAGATTTGGCACTTTACATGATGAACTGATAAGAGATCAAATAGTTATGCATGCTACAAACCAAAATATACTGGATTGCTTGTGGGCTAAAGGGGAGGCACCTTTACAAGAAGTAATAGAGGTAGTCAAAAAAGCTGAATTGACTGGGAGGTGTGCAAAAGCAGTGTTAATAGGAAATAAAAAGGAGGATGAACCCAGAACTGAGTCTAATGATCTAGTTAACAAAATAAAAAAGGAAGAAAAAGTTTGAATGTTATGGACAATAAATCCATGAAACAAAACTCCTATAAACTGAGGCTTAAAAAAGAAGAGGATTACAAGACTGAGGTTAAGTGTTTCAGGTGTGCAATTTCAGGTCACTATGCACATGATAGGAAGTGTCCAGCTTGGATTCAGAAATGTTCCGGTTGTGGAATTATGGGACATTTTCTTAAAGTCTGCAGAAAAAAGAAAGAGTCTGCTATTAAATTGTTAGAAAGTGCCACTCATTCGGGGTCAACATCGGATAGTGACGACAAGAATATGTGTGGCCTTAATATAAAAAAACACAGTGTTCAACCTCATGCAATTAACGGAAGAAACTGAAATGTGAAATATCTATTGAAGGTGTTACAATTACAATTACTGCAGACTCAGGGTCACTGTACACAATTAAAAATAAAATGATCTGGTTGAAGAAACTCAAACACATTGTGGGAGGAGCTCTATATACACCTGATATTTCTCCAAAAAGTTTTACTGGTGAACCAATTTATTTGATAGGCTACAGGAAACTATTGTTTGTATTTAAGGATAGGTAAGCAGAATGTAAAATGTGTGTTTCTAAATCAGGTCCTTCTGTTTTAGGTTGGTGGGATCAAGGTGCACTGGGTATGATCCTTGATCCCAATAGTACGGAACCTATTTCTGTGATTCAGGATGAGGACATCAATGAGGAATCCATAAAATGTTTATTTGTACATGTGTTTTCTGTTCTATTGGTAATTTGAAAAAATTCCAACACAGAATTTTGTTAAAGGATAATGCTATACCCATGGTTCATAAAGAAAGAAATATACCTTTAAGTATTAGGAGTGAGGTTTCCAATTAATTGGATAAATTACTACAGGCTGGCATTATTGAACAAATTGAAGCGTCAGACTGGATTGCAATATTAGTGGTTGCTAGACATTCTAATGGTAAATTGAGGTTGTGTGTTGATTTGAGAGCTCTTAGTAAGAATGTAATGGTAGACCGCTTTCCCTTACCTAAAATAAATGAAATTGTGTCTTTAACTAAAGGCAAGGAATGGTTTACCACAATTGACCTAACCTCAGATTACCATCAAGTGTCTGTACATCCGGATAGCCGTAGGCTGACTGCTTTTGTCACCCCATTTGGTTGTTGTCAATTTGTTAGGGTTCATTTTGGTCTAGCTTCTGCGGCTGCTATTTTCAAAGATTATTGTTTAAACTGTTTAACAGAATACATGACACGGTCTTTTTCAAGATGATATCCTTATTATGGGTAAATCGGAAAAAGAATGTGATGCCAAGATAAAGGAAGTACTACAAGTATTAAACGACAGTGGGCTCACAGCTGAATATAGTACGTGTAAAATTGCTAAACGATAGATTAATGCGTAATGGTAGGCTCATTCCCCTAGAAGCACTTAGGAACAAAATACTGAATATCTGCCATGATGGTCATTTAGGTATTTCAAAGACAAAAAGTAAAATTAAAGAGTTGTATTGTTGGGCAGGAATAGATGTGGCTATCGAAAGAAAAGTGAGGGAATGTATTCTATGTAATGAGTCGGAGAAAACCTTATCTACATTTAAACCACTGTTGTGTCCTATTAGGTGTCCTGACATGTCTTGGGAAAAAATAGGCCTAGATATAACAGGACCTATACATGTAGAGGAAGGATCCAAATACATAGTGGTAATGATTGATCATTTCTCTAAATGGCCAGAAATAGAGATTATGAGTAAGGTTGACTCCCAGGCCATTGTTAAATGTTTGGATAACGTTTTTTTGAGAGAGAGGTTGCCTAAGGTCATTGTGACTGATAACAGGCCGCAATTCCTATCTGACAAATTTAAAGCATTTTTGTTAAGGTGTGGTATAAGACATGTTACTACTTCTAATTATCATCCAGCACGTGATGGTGCTGTGGAGCGTTTTAACAGGGAACTGAAGAACAGTTAGCAGAAAGTGCGAAACTGTTTTGGGAAAGAGAAGTGTGGAGAATAGTTTGGTCATATAGGACTACACCTTGTAGTTCCACTGGTTACAGACCTTTTGAAATTATGAGAGGAAGGATTCCATTAAGAAAAGATAATGTTGGCTGGATGTTTAGTGGTAGGAAGAGTGAGTGGACAGCTGAGGCTGTCAAAAAGAATATTATGGTCACACGAACATGGTAAAAAAAATATTATGATACAATTCACAAATGTAAAGAGGTAAATGTGCAGGTTGGTGATTGGGTAAAGGTGAAAGTACCTTGATTTAAAAAATACAGAAAAGGGAAATTCTATCCACCTTTAAGGTTGTGAAAGTACTATGTAATGCCGTGTTGCTTGTGGATGGAAAGTACTGCATTTGAGCCGTGTCATACCGAACAAAGGGAGGAATAATATCAACGTGAATAAGGCTACATGGTTGATGGAGGAGGCAACCAGAAAAGATGAGAATATGCAGTATGAGAATAACGTTCCAAGTCAAGTTGTTGATGTTACACAAACACTTAGCCATAACAAAGATTCTGTGCAAGACAGTTGTATAGCTAATAGAGTGGATAAATTTAGTAGGTGTGGAAGGAGAATCACTAGACCTGGGAAGTTTAGTGACTTTGGCGGTCATTCTGACCCTAGCGGTAAAAACCGCCAGGGCCGTGGTCCGCGGGAGCACCGCCAACAGGCTGGCGGTGCTCCTTTGGGCATTCTGACCACGGCGGTACAGCCGCGGGCAGAAACGGAAAGTCGGCGGTGTACTGCCGGCTTTCCGCTGCCCAGGGGAATCCTCCATGGCAGCGCAGCTTGCTGCGCCGCCATGGGGATTCCGACCCCCATACCGCCATCCTGTTCCTGGCGGTTTCGGCCGCCAGGAACAGGATGGCGGTATGGGGTGTCATTGGGCCAATGGCATGGGCACTGCAGGGGCCCCCGTAAGAGGGCCCCACTTAGAATTTCAGTGTCTGCTTAGCAGACACTGAAATTCGCGACGGGTGCTACTGCACCCGTCGCACCCCTTCCACTCCGCCGGCTCCATTCGGAGCCGGCTTCCCCGTGGAAGGGTGTTTCCCGCTGGGCTGGCGGGCGGCCTTTTGGCGGTCGCCCGCCAGCCCAGTGGGAAACCCAGAATGACCGCCGCGGTCTTTTGACCGCAGTATGGTCTTCTGGCGGTTCCCGCTTGGCGGGCGGCGGGAATGACCCCCTTTGTGTGTATCTGTTGAAAAATATGTTTCAAGTCAAAATGTTGAATTGAGAAAAATTTATTTATAAGTGTTTGTGGTAATAGTTGTATGTGATTGCTAAAACCACAGCCAACATCTTTTGGTATAAATCTTGAAGCATAATTTGTTGTATATATGTTGTAAAAAAATATATAAATGTAAGGGGGGAGATGTGTTGTGATGGATATTATGTCCCTGCCCTATGAAGTGGCCTACGCAATGTAATTAGAATGTAGGATTTGTGGAATGTGGGATGGTAGAGATTCGAGGTTGGCGGTTGGGACGGGCAAGAGCAAGGCGTACTGTGCGTTATGTGTTAGGGCTGTTTCTATTAGGAAATAAACTTATCAACTACAGCAGATTAGTGGATTTCATCATAACACCCTAATAAAGTGCAAGTGCACCTATGTAAAATGAATGTGGAATTGGCTTTCCATGATTAGCATATTTGATTTACTAGTAAGTCCCTAGTACAGTGCCCTAGAGGTGCACAGGGCCTGTAAGTCAAATGCTACTAGTGGGCCTGCAGCACTGGTTGTGCCTCCCACATGACTAGCCCTGTAAACATGTCTCAGACCTGCCACTGCAGTGTCTGTGTGTGCAGTCTTGAACTACCAATTTGACTTGACAAGTATTCACACTTGCCAGGCCTAAACCTTCCCTTTTTATAAATGTAAGGCACCCCTAAGGAAGGCCGTAGGTAGCCCCATGGGCACGGTGCGGTGTATGTTAAAGGTGGGACATGTACTTATGTGCTTATGTGTTTTATATGTCTTGACAGTGAAATACTGCCAAATTCGGTTTTCACTGTGCAAGGCGTATCCCTCTCATAGGTTAACATGGGGGCTTTAAATATTATTAAAGTGCAGATTCCCTTTGGGAGCAGATAGAAATTTGGAGTTTAGGGTCTCTGAACTCACAATTTAAAAATACATTTTTTAGTAATGTTTGTTTTCGGATTGCATGTTTGAAAATGCCACTTTTAGAAAATAGGCATTTTCTTGCTTAAACCATTCGGTGACTCTGCCTGTTTGTGGATTCCCTGTCCGGGTCAGTTTCACAGTTGGGCAGTTTGCACCTCTCCTCTAAACAGTGAAACAAAGGGAGCTGGGGTGTAGCCTGCATATCCTGGTGAGCCATCTGTGCTTGGAGGGAGGAGTGATCACTCACACCTGAAAGGGCTGTACCTGCCCTCACACAATGAAGTCTCCAACCCCCTGGTGTGTGTCTGGGGCCTGGCCTGCAAAAGGCAGGATCTTACAAACAAGAGACACTTTCCTTTAAAGTTTGCCTACTTCAAAGGCAGAAAGGGGCAAAAGTAGTAGACTCAAAACCCCTGAAGATTAGATCACTTCTGGAATCAAGAGGAACCTCTTCAAAGGAGAATAGCTGAGGAGCTGAGGAGAAGCGCTGCCCCTGCCTGTGACTGAGCTGTGTTGGGCTATGCTGCAGTTGCTGCTTCTGCCTGTGAAAGGGGACAAAGACTGGACTTTGGTGTGCATTTGTTGTGAATCTCCTAGGGATTGAACTGAGCTTGCCTCCTGTTGTTGAAGTTTCGGGGCCATCACAGCACCTGGACTGTTTGCTGAGACTTCTGCCCTGCCAAGTGGTGCCCTATCCAGTCCAGAAATTATGACTCACCTTTCGCAATGTGGCTGATAAATGATGCGCCGCCAGCTTCGCGGCCGAAATTGACGCTCCGTCTGCATCACGGCTGGGAGATCGACGCATCGTGGCTGGAGAAACGACGTGCAACACCCGCTTACGGAGGCTGATAACGATGCAAACCCCACAGTTTTCTAACACTGTGCAACTGGATTTTCGACGCATCGTCCCTGGGTGTCCAAGTCAAACTGACTGCGCGGATCTGAGGTGCCCGGTCCTGAAATCGACGCATCGCTCTCTTGCAAGGGAGAAAAACAACGCATAGCCGACCCACCCGGAGAAGGAAACAACACACGGCCTCACTTACGAGTAAGGAATCGACGCATCCTACCCTTTTCCGACGCACGCCTGCCCATGCAGCTTTATTTTTGAAGCATTCTCACTGTTTTCTAAGGATTAAGACTCTTAGGCCTTCATTACAACCCTGGCGGTAAATCCCGCTTTCCGCCGTGCAGAAGACCACCAACATACCGCTGCAGCAGCGGAATTCCGCTACAGGTATTAAGACCCACAGCTCGGAATCCGTAACAATATAGACACCCACACAAGTCCGCCAAACTCCAAAGGTCAGTGATAAACTGCCGATAACAAAACCGACACCGTCATGCCAACAGGAATACGCCCACAGTATCACGAGCCACGAATCAACGCGGCGGTCTTTCAACGTCGGTATTCCATTGGCGGTCCACAGCGCCGCGCTCAAAATACACACACATTTATAAAACACAACCACTTTGGACAATTCGAAATACACACACCTGATACACATACACACACCACTCCCAAAGACCCAATCCAATATAAAGCACACACCCACATCACCCACAAACCCTCATTACCAGAATTTTGAAAGAAGGCCAGAGAGAGACACTACCTAAAACAACACCAGCATCCACAGACACACAACACCATCACTTACATAACATCCACGCACCTCAAACAACACACACGAACACACCCCCTCACACATCACAACAGACACCACCTCACACATCAAACACACCACATCATGGCACCCCAACGACACCCTAGGTTTTCTGAGAAGGAGCTCAGGGTCATGGTGGAGGAAATCGTCCGGGTAGAGCCACAGCTATTCGGATCACAGGTGCAGCAGACATCCATTGCACGGAAGATGGAGCTATGGTGGAGAATCGTCGACAGGGTCAACGCAGTGGGACAGCATCCAAGAACACGGGATGACATCAGGAAGAGGTGGAACGACCTACGGGGGAAGGTACGTTCCGTGGTATCCAGACACCAGATTGCTGTACAGAGGGCTTCCGGTGGACCCCCACCTCCTCCCCCACAACTAACAACATGGGAGGAGCAAGTCTTGGCAATTATGCATCCTGAGGGCCTCGCAGGAGTAGCAGGAGGCCAGACTCTGGTAAGACATATCTTTACTACTTTATCCCCCACACCCCACCTACATGCCATCACATACCGCCACCCTTAGCCTCACACCCATTACCCCAACAAACCACAGATACCCCACTAACACAACCCACACATCCCAAAATCAAGCCCTGCATGTAACACCAATGCATGGACACCCATCACCAAAGCATGTCCAGTACAGAGACTCACTCATGCCACAAAATCACCAATCACACAAGGACCAAGCCAATAATGCAAGTACAGGAGTAGAGGGTCACTCACCCATTGCACAAGATGGCACACACAGATACAATAACTATGCATTTACACCCCAACAGGACCCATACCCAACTTCACCGGACAGGAGGGGCCAGCAACATACTGTCCCCCCACAGAGGAGACTCACAGTGATGACAGCAGCGCTGCACGCCTGGATCAAGATGACCAGCCCGGCCCATCAGGGATCTCGGGACAGTCGGTTCCCCTGACACAGTCCCAAATCACCACAGAGCCTCCCCCCTCAGGAAACACCACCACAGCACCCACCCAGCAGGCCCATCCCTCTGTCCCCAGGACACGTCAATCAGCAGTGTGTCCACCACTACAGGGAACCCAGGCAACCCCACTAACACAGGACGATCAGGGACCTGGGGGCAGTGGCAGTGGGCACATGGTTCAGGGGACAGAGGCACAGGATAACAGGGAAGCTGGGAGGACTGCTGTGCGACAGGGGGAGGACAGGCCCTGGGAACCCACTCTCCACAAGGCACTCTCCAAAATCATGGGAGCATGCCACCATTCCCAGGAGACCAGGGGCACGGTACTGGCCAAGTTTCAGGAGACCCAGAGGCTGCAGGAGGAACACTACCTGAGGATAAGGGAGGACTTGAAGTCCATTAACACCACCCTGGTCACCATTGCAGGGGTGCTGGCAGACCTTGTCAACACCATGAGGGACACAGTGGGACACAAACGGGCCCCTGACACTAGCCTGGACGATGAACAGCCCTCCACCTCCGCCGGCGCTAGTGGACAGGAGGCATCGCCACAGGACCAACAGGCCACCAGCACCCCACCCCCTTTAGAAGGAGAACCACTCCGCAAACGATCCCTGAGATCCAGGAACAAGACAGAGAACATTGCCAAGAACCCCACCAGGAAATAGGACCCTCCTGAATGTCACCCTTCTGTCCTACTTTGTCACCCTGTCCACCTTAAACTGCCATTGCTCCCCTTCCTATGCCCCATTGGACAATGCACCTGTGAGACCAAGAGACTGGACTCTACCATGGACATACATCCACCATCACCCCAGCCCATTTTACAACCCCCTCCACTTATTTGCACAGGAATAAACACACATCAATCACAAAACAATCTGGAGTCAGTCTGTGCTTTCACAAATGTGTAATTGCAATATCTATGGAATATAGCAATGTCAATTTACTTGTTCACATACCAATGTAACAGAGCTGTAGGCCAGGAGTAAACATAGCAGAGGGCACAAAGTGGGACCCAGATCTGTGAAATGGAAAGTCAAAGTGATAAGTCAGTGTCCATACACTGAGTGAAAATGACAGACTTATACTAGCTCCAACAATAGTATGAGATGTGGGAAGCAGTTACATCTTCTTACCTGTGTCTCACTAGAAGTATTGCATGATGATGTTGTTTCGGTTGTCGCTATCCTCTTCTTCTGCCTCCTCTTCTTCACTGTCCACAGGCTCCACAGCTGCCACAAGATCACCATCTGGCCCATCCTCCTACAGAAATGGCACGTGGCATCGCAAAGCCAGGTTGTGCAGCATACAGCAGGCCATAATTATCTGGCACCCCTTCTTCGGTGAGTAGTATAGGGAACCACCTGTCAGAGGGAGGCACCGGAATCTGGCCTTCAGGAGGCCAAAGGTGCGTCCAATTATCCTCCTAGTTCCCCCATGTGCCTCATTGTAGCGTTCCTCTGCCCTTGTCCTGGGATTCCTCACTGGGGTCAGTAGCCATGACAGGTTGGGGTAACCAGAGTCACCTGCAAATGTCGAGGGAAAACTGCTAGACACACACTAACCCTTATGGACAACTCCATACCCAGACACCTATGTCAACTGTATTGGGACCTTGGCCTCACCTATTAGCCACACACGGTGCCTCAGGAGTTGCCCCATCACATAAGGGCTGCTGCTATTCCTCAAAATGTAAGCGTCATTCACAGAGCCAGGATACTTGGCATTGACATGGGAGATGTACTGGTCTGCCAAACACACCATCTGCACATTCATCGAATGGTAGCTCTTCCGGTTTCTGTACACCTGTTCATTCCAGCGGAGGGGGGGACAAATGCCACATGTGTCCCATCAATGGCACCAATGATGTTGGGGATATGTCCCAGGGCATAGAATTCACCTTTCACTGTGGGCAAATCCTCCACCTGAGGGAAAACGATGTAGCTGCGCATGTGTTTCAGCAGGGCAGACAACACTCTGGACAACACGTTAGAGAACATTGGCTGGGACATCCCTGATGCCATGGCCACTGTTGTTTGAAAAGACCCACTGGCTAGGAAATGGAGTACTGACAGGACCTGCACTAGAGGGGGTATCCCAGTGGGATGGCGGATAGCGGACATCAGGTCTGGCTACAACTGGGCACACAGTTCCAGGATTGTTGCACGATCAAGTCTGTATGTGATTATGATGTGTCTCTCTTCCATTGTCGACAGGTCCACCAGGGTTCTGTACACCAGAGGATGCCGCCATCTCATCACCTGCAACAGCAGACGTGCCCTATGGAGGAGAACAGCGAGCAGAGAGTCATCCAACACTGAGGTATCACAATGTGTTATTTGCAGAAACGTTAGTAATCCGCTATGTGCCGGTATCTGTCTGTATTCCCGGCCTAGATAGGTGTGACACCGTTTTTTTCCATGCCATGTGGCCCCTTGAAATGGCGGCTGCCTGACCTATAAGGTGGGACAAGGGGATATGAGATAACTGCGCTGGCGTTGTACAACGTCGCGTTGGGAGGTCGAAGACCGCGGCATAATTCTGCATTGGTTAACATTGGGCCCTATGGGTCCCAGGAGCCAATGACAATGTACGCCGGCGGTGACGGTACGCACTGCCGCAGACGTGACCGCCATTTTCTGTCTGTTCACTCACTTGATACCTGACCTTCAACAGGAGAGGACCTACACTGCAAGTGCTGCTATGACCTGTGTCTGGAAGTGATGATGGCTACAGTGTCTGGGGAAAGGGCCCCTGCCTTCACTTCGGAGGAGTTGGAGAAACTAGTGGATGGGGTCCTACCTCTGTACACGCAACCGTATGGTCCTCCAGACAAACAGGTGTGTACACTGTGAGCATGCTGCATGGGCAATGCCTGCTTTGAGTGGTGTGGATGGAAGATACGGGGGCTGAGGCCTGCACGTGAGGATGGGGAGTGTATGTGCATCAGGGCATGGGTGGGAACTGTTTGGGCAATGACTATGATGGTCCAAACGGGTTAGCAGTTTCCTTTCCCCCTGTACCATTCCTCTAGGTCAGCGCTCACCAGAAAAAGGTTATTTTGCGTGCCCTCGGGGTCTATCACAGACGGAGCACCCACTGCCGTAAAAGATGGAAGGACCTGCATCGCTGGAGCAAGAAGACGGCGGAGGCCCAGCTGGGGATGGCCTCCCAACGTGGAAGGGGTGCCCGTCGCACCATGACCCCCCTGATGTCCCAGATCCTGGCGGTGGCGTATCCAGAGTTGGATGGGTGCTTGAGGGCATCACAGCAGCCACAAGGGGGTGAGTACACTCTCCTTCAGCTGACTCTGCACGCATTATGAGGTGTCTGGGTGGGGGAGGTGGGCAGTGGGTTCCCCTAGGCCAGGGTGAACTTGGTAGGCAAGGTCCCTTGTGAGGCATGCTGTGTGGCACCCCAACCCCACTAGTGGTAAGAGCCATCTATACCTAGTCAGGCTCCTGTGAATTCCAGGTGTGCAGCAATTGGGCTTAGGCCTCATACCCCATGGCATGGTGAAATTTCTAGGAACTGTTAGTGCGTGGCGTAGTGCAGAGGGCTGCTCCCTGTGTGTTGTGTCCGCCAACGGTAGTGGTGTTGCATGCACTGAACATGTTTTTCTTCCGTCTTCCCCCCCCTTTTTGTGGTCTCCCTGTTCTTGTGTGCAATAGCATCATCAGGTGGAGGAGCACTGGCACTGTAGCAGGAGGGAGCTGCATCCACTTGGCCCTGAAGGGTGAAGCAACGGAGTATGAAGCCACCAATGGGATGGAGGGAGAGGGGAGCTCCACGGCGGGGACAGGAGCAGACATCAGTGACAGCGACTCGTCCTCTGATGGGAGCTCCCTTGCGGGGTGGGCACCTCTGTGCCCACCGCATCGACAGGTACAGCCGCCAACCCCTACCAGCACCACCCTCCCAGCAGCCCCTCAGCGTGTGTCCCGTGCCCGCTCACCCAGGAGGGTGGGCATCTCCTTTGCCCCAAGCACCTCAGGCCCTGCCCCAGTCAGCCCTGCTGCCCTCAGTGAGGAGGCTATTGACCTCCTGAGATCCCTCACTGTTGGGCAATCTACCATTTTGAATGCCATTCAGGGTGTTGAGAGGCATTTGCAACAAACAAATGCATACCTGGAGGGCATTCATTCTGGGCAGGCGGCCCTACAGAGAACATTTCAGGCTCTGGCCTCAGCACTGATGGCAGCCATTGTCCCTGTGTCCAGCCTCCCCCCTCCAACTTCCTCCACCCAGACCCAATCCCTTGTACCTCAGCCTATCCCAAGCACACCATCAGACCAGCATGCACACACATCAACACACAAGAGTGCCTCAGGCAAACGTAAGCACCACACATCCCACAGGCACTCACACAAGCACCATCCCCATGCAGACACAGCAACATCCACTGTCTCCACTGTGGCCCCCCTCCATATCCTCCTCCTCCCTCCCTGTCTCGTCTCCACTCACAACTGCATGCACTACATCCTCAGCCACTACCTCCATCACCAGCACACCACACACAGCTCACGTGCAATCACCACCCCCACTACCATTCACACATCCCCTGTGTCCTCTCCCAGTGTGTCTGTGAGCCCTCCTCCCAAAGTACACAAACGCAGGCACACACCCACCAACAGCCATCCACCTCACAACAGCCTCCAGCCCATGCACCTTCACCCAAATTCAGCAGACGTACACCTCCTACAACCACTACCTCTTCCTCCACTTCCAAACCCCCTCCATCTTCCCGTCCCAGTGTGTCTAAAAACCTTTTCCTGGCAAACTTTGACCTCTTCCCTTCACCCCCCGTCCTTCCCCTAGGGCCAGGCTTTCCAGGTCCCAGCCCAGCACCTCAGCCACCAAATCCCCAGCACAGTGGTGCCAGCAACTGCGGGGTCATCGATTGCGCCACCCATCAGGGCTGCCAGTGTGCCACGTAGTGAGGCCAAAGAAATTCCTCCACCAGCCAAGGTGAAAAATGTGCCCACATCCCAGAGGGAGAAGCCGAAACAACCAGCCATCAAGGGCTCAGCAAAAATAAAAGGGGATAGTGGCAAGACAACTGCGGCACCATCAAAGGTGGGGAAGGGCCAAAAGCAGAAGAGCAGGTCAGGAGAAGGCGTGGTGGCACCGACTGAGGGACCAGTGTCACACCTTCTGTCCACGACCACACCAACCTGTACGGCGTGAACACCGCTAGCTGCCCCGACACCACAACCGCCACCTGCACCGCCACCTGCACCGCCACCTGTACCGCCACCTACACTGGCACGTCTACAGCCCCCAGCCTCTTTCCCAGTGGGCAGCCGTTCGAGGCTGCAGGAGACATCCTGCTGTGTCCCTCAGCAGGTGCTGACCCATGCACAGCTGCCAGCACTGCCGCCACAGACACCGCTGCAAGCACCGCCGCCACAAACACCGCCGCAAGCACCGCCACCGGCCCCGCGCCGTACTCGGACAGTGGCACCACGTCTGACATGTCTACCATCCCCAGTGGTCAGTCGTCCGAGGCTGGAGGAGAGTTCCTGGACCCTGGGCAGCTTCCATGAGGCATGACTTCCATCACTGTTTGCACCTGCAGGTGGAAGGCGAAGCCGCAGCAGTGTGGGGTATGTCTCTGCCTCCATGGCACATCATGCTACCTGTACGTCGCCAATCTTGTGGCACACACACCCAGGTGAGGGAATTGTACCGGCCACACTGCACATGGAGCACTCTGGGCACCATGTCCCCTCCCGAACCAGTGGAGAGATACATCCACTACCTCAGTCCTTGGCAGGATGAAGCACTCTGGGCACCATGCCCCCTCCAGAACCAGTGGAGAGATACATCCACAACCTCAGTCCTTGGCAGGATGAAGCACTCTGGGCACCATGCCCCCTCCAGAACCAGTGGAGAGATTCATCCACTACCTCAGTCCTTGGCAGAATGAAGCACTCTGGGCACAATGCCCCCTCCAGATCGAGTGGAGAGATACATCCACTACCTCAGTCCTTAGCAGGATGAAGCACTCTGGGCACTATGCTGCCTCCAGAAACAGTGGAGAGATGCATCCACTACCTCACTCAGGATGAAGCACTCTGGGTACAATGCCCCCTCCAGAACCAGTGGAGAGATACATCCACTACCTCAGTCCTTAGCAGGATGAAGCACTCTGGGTACAATGCCCCCTCCAGAACCAGTGGAGAGATACATCTACTACCTCAGTCCCTGGCAGGATGAAGCACTCTAGGCACAATGCCCCCTCCAGAACCAGTGGAGACTGTTATCCACTTGAAAGACTGTGGCTTTGCACTCCCCAGGATAAAGCAGTGGGCAAACCACCAACTTGAGAGACTTGAGAGACTGTGGCTTTGCACTCCCCAGGGTAAAGCAGTGGGAAAACCACCCACTTGAGAGACTTGAGAGACTGTGCCTTGCACTCCCCAGGATAAAGCAGTGGGCAAACCACCCACTTGAGAGACTTGAGAGACTGTGGCTTTGCACTCCCCAGGATACAGCAATGGGCATGGAGCCCCCTCGTGCAGCAGTGGCGTCGTGATTTCATCTGGCTGAGGTGCCCCCCCTTCCCTTCCCCCTGAGGTGCCTGTATATTTTCAGTCTGATGCCCCAGCAGTGTTCTCTCCGTTTCGAGTCAGGTATCTATTGTGGGCTTCGCCCATGCATTTTGGGCCCAGTGGTCTACGGACAATGATTGGTACACTATCCGGACTTGTGTAGTTGGTGTACATATTTGTATATACTGAATTTTGAATTTTGAATATCTGATTTTTGATGATTACACTGGTTACAATCATTTCCTTTTGTCCTTGCGTTCCTCCAGGTGGAGGGGTGTGTATGTAATGTTGCTGCATGTATTTGTGTTTATGGTGTTGTGGGTGAGGGTGGGGGTGGGGGTATTGCGTGTTGCGTGTGTATGTCACTCTTTTTTTCCCCCACTCCCCTGTGTTGTAGGTGCAAATCTCACAGTGGTCGTCACCGCCACCGTTCATACTCCTGGTAGATGAGACAATAAACCAACATTGGTAACACCTGTAGTTCGGGCTCCATGGCGTCCTGGTTCCTCATTGGGTGTCGCGAGGTGAGTGTTTTCCCTTCTGTGCACTGTTTCCGCCATGCTTTTGATCGCGTTGGTTCTGCCCCGGAAATGGTGGCGGATAGGCGTCTTGAAATACAATGGGCGGTACTTTGTCTTCCGCCTGTCTGTTGGCGGTGACCGCCGCTGTGTTTGTTTCTGCTGCCATGGCAGTCGGAGTGTTAAAGTGGCTGTCTATGTTGGCGGTTTCCGCCATGGTCGTGATTTCAGTTTATTTTTTTCGCCTGCCTGTTGGCGGTATTACCACCGCTTTAACACCGACCGCCAGGGTTGTAATGAGGGCCCTATTCTTTGGGAAATTCATATTGTGACTTGTGTATGTTGGATTTTTTTCATTTTGGTCTTGTTTGATTTAGATAAATGTTACCTATTTTTCTAAACTGGTGTGGTGTCCATTTTGTAGTGTTCTCACTGTACTACTGTGTGCATTGGTACACATACTTTACACATTGCTTCTGAAGTTAAGCATGCCTGCTCATGCCAAGCTACCAAAGGGGTGAGCAGGAGTTAACTGAGGGTGATTCTCCTTTACTCTGACTAGAGTGAGGGTCCTTGCTTGGACAGGGTGTAACCTGACTTCCAACCAAATACCCCATTTCTACCAGAATTGCACTGTCTTTATCACAGTTTTTGCACCAGGCCATAACTATGGTTACAGTTTTTGTAATTATTTTAAATGGATTTACATCAGCTGCATTACACGTCAGTTCTACTTATAGATGTACACAATCCAGACTTTGGGTCTGTTTTTACTTTCCTCTGAGCATTATTTCAGTCTGGTCTCTATGTTTATTCACTGATGTCACGTTGGCAACTTAATTTGGTTTGGCGGTTTGCAGCAGGGTATATTTCAGGCACGGCTGTTCAGCAGTTCTTTAACCGCACCGCAGACCTTGACATGTTGGGACAGCACTGAAGTCGATAAGGGCTGACTGATTATTATGACAGGACGTTCACTTCACATACAAACGTTCATGAATAGAACTTGTTTTTTTTTATTTTTATGTTTGGTAGGAGTATCGCTACTTTGAACTGAGCGGCTTTCAATGCATGGTGTTTATCTGATTATCAGGATTGAGACCAATGCCCTCTTTTTAAGTAAATACATGTGTGAAAGCACCCTTCCCATGAAGGATACCAATATTTCATTTATTCATGATCTCAATCGGAGGTCATGGAGCTTCCACACTCATCTTACAGGACGCAAGTGTATGTGCCTTTGTTACAGTATGTAGGCCTTTGGTTGGTGTCTTAAGGCGGGTAGTGGCCCTGAAGGTAGAAATCAATGTGCTGCATTATTGATTGAACGTATTGGTGCACTTGGTGCTGAAGATATATATGTGACTAGGGCATGTCGCAGATGAAGACTTGCCGCAAACAGTTTCTTGTGTGAAGGGCCTTGGTAAAGGATGGACTCTCATCAAGGTAATTGTATTGGTTCAACATGGTTGATGCAATGTCTAGTGTTGTAGTGCTCCAACTCCTGATAAGGCTGCAAAGCGCTTCGATAATCATTGGGTACCAGAGGCCCTAGTAGAGTACATGGCTGAAATTTAGTGGGGTTGTAGTGTTGTCTAGATGGGAAGCATAGGGTGCACAGAGTGAGCACGGTAGGCATGATCCTTCCTTGATGTAATTGCTTGTAGCTGTGTTTAAACATAAGTTGTTGCAGAAAGGTACGAGTGTTGCACTAGACACAATTGGAAGTTGTTTAAACTGACCATGGCTCTACTACAGCATGGGGACTCAAGTGATTCTTAACAAAAGTTAATGTTCTCGTTTAGATATACTGGCGCTGACTTAATGTTCTTAAGGCACATGAAAATGAAATGCGCTTTTTGCAGCAATCGTATGCAGACATAGGGGGTCATTCTAACCCTGGCGGTCGGTGATAAAGCGGCGGCCAACCCGCCAACAGGCCGGCGGTCCAAAAAATGGAATTCTGACCCTGGCGGGAACCGCCAACAGAGACCGCCACATTAACACTCCGACCGCCACGGCGGTACAGACAAACAGCGCGGCGGTCACCGCCAACAGGCAGGCGGCAGACAATGTAACGCCCACACTATCATAACTCACCAATACGCCACCTCTTCCGGGGCGGGAGCACCGCCGATAAAAACACGGCGGAAACAGACCACGAACGGGAAAACACTCACCGAAACACACTCCACGAGTACGGAGGACAGCATGGAACCCGAATTAAACATCCTACCTGCTCTCGTCTACCTGCTCATCTACCACGAGTACGAACGCCGGCGCAGACGTCAACGGTGAGTACTGCACCTACGACACACGGGAGGGGGAGGAGGAAAGGTTACGGGCACACACATATGCGACCCCCACCTCCCCAAACTATGTACACGCCAATGCAAAGCAACAAGTCACAGTGACACCACCCAAAGCCCCTTGAAAAATGCAAAGACATAATTAAATTGTGAAGAAAAATGTATGTAATAAATAGGCTCTGACAAATATAGGTCAACTATGCAAAATATTCATACCAAAATAATACTATATACACTGCAATGGATAACCGAGGCAATTAGTTCCGTACATCAAAAGTAAATCGAAGTGTCCGTGGGCCAAAGTGTAACAACACAAGGGCAAAGCCCACACAGGAGACCTGAGACCTTTGAGAGAACACTGCAGGGGCCTCTGATGAAAAAACTACAGGCACTTCAGGGGGAAGGGAAGGGGGGGCACCACAGCCACATGAGTCCACGACGGCAGATCCACGAAGGGGCCACCATGCCCACTGTGCCATCCTGGGGAGTGCAAAGCCACAGTCTCACAAGTCTCTACAGTGGGTGGGCTGCCCACTGTGCCATCCTGGGGAGTGCAAAGCCACAGTCTCACAAGTCTCTACAGTGGGTGGGCTGCCCACTGTGCCATCCTGGGGAGTGCAAAGCCACAGTCTCACAAGTCTCTACAGTGGGTGGATTGCCCACTGTGCCATCCTGGGGAGTGCAAAGCCACAGTCTCACAAGTCTCTACAGTGGGTGGGCTGCCCACTGTGCCATCCTGGGGAGTGCAAAGCCACAGTCTCACAAGTCTCTACAGTGGGTGGGCTGCCCACTGTGCCATCCTGGGGAGTGCAAAGCCACAGTCCATCAGGTGGATTACAGTCTCCACTGGTCACGGAGGAGGCATGGTGGGCACAGTGAACCGTTAACATTGCTTGAGATAAAGGGCCCAGCGGAGCGGTGCTTGACAGGAAGGGCCCAGCGGAGCGGTGCTTGATACGGCGGTGCCCAGCGGAGCGGTGCTTGAGACGGCGGGGCCCAGCGGAGCAGTGCTTGAGACGGCGGTGCCCAGCGGAGCGGCGCTTGAGACTGCGGGGCCCAGCGGAGCGGTGCTTGACAGGAAGGGCCCAGCGGAGCGGTGCTTGAGATGGCGGTGCCCAGCGGAGCGGTGCTTGACAAGAAGGGCCCAGCGGAGCGGTGCTTGAGATGAAGGGCCCAGCGGAGCGGTGCTTGAGATGGCGGTGCCCAGCGGAGCGGTGCTTGACAGGAAGGGCCCAGCGGAGCGGTGCTTGAGATGAAGGGCCCAGCGGAGCAGTGCTTGAGATGAAGGGCCCAGCGGAGCGGTGCTTGACAGGAAGGGCCCAGCGGAGCGGTGCTTGACAGGAAGGGCCCAGCGGAGCGGTGCTTGAGACGGCGGTGCCCAGCGGAGCGGTGCTTGAGACGGCGGGGCCCAGCGGAGCGGTTCTTGACAGCAAGGGCCCAGCAGAGCGGTGCTTGAGACAGCGGGGCCCAGCGGAGCGGTGCTTGACAGGAAGGGCCCAGCGGAGCGGTGCTTGACAGGAAGGGCCCAGCGGAGCGGTGCTTGACAGGAAGGGCCCAGCGGAGCGGTGCTTGAGATGGCGGGGCCCTGTTCAGCGGTGCCTATCTTCACGGCGGGGCCCTGTTCAGCGGTGCTCTTCTGCACGGCGGGCCCTGTTCAGCGGTGCCTATCTTCACGGCGGGCCCTGTTCAGCGGTGCCTATCTTCACGGCGGGGCCCTGTTCAGCGGTGCCTATCTTCACGGCGGGCCCTGTTCAGCGGTGCTCTTCTGCACGGCGGGCCCTGTTCAGCGGTGCCTATCTTCACGGCGGGGCCCTGTTCAGCGGTGCCTATCTTCACGGTGGGGCCCTGTTCAGCGGTGCTCTTCTGCACGGCGGGCCCTGTTCAGCGGTGCCTATCTTCACAGCGGGGCCCTGTTCAGCGGTGCTCTTCTGCACGGCGGGCCCTGTTCAGCGGTGCCTATCTTCACGGTGGGGCCCTGTTCAGCGGTGCTCTTCTGCACGGCGGGGCCCTGTTCAGCGGTGCTCTTCTGCACGGCGGGCCCTGTTCAGCGGTGCCTATCTTCACGGCGGGGCCCTGTTCAGCGGTGCTCTTCTGCACGGCGGGCCCTGTTCAGCGGTGCTCTTCTGCACGGCGGGCCCTGTTCAGCGGTGCCTATCTTCACGGCGGGGCCCTGTTCAGCGGTGCTCATCCAGTAAGTCAAGGGAGCCAGACCTGGGCTGGACTCCCTGCTCAGTCCCCCTCCGACCGTGATGTTTCTGGACCCTTCGGTGACGGAGTCCTGGGCCCATGGGTGTCCTCCCTTACAGCTGGGACGTGGCATGTGGGGCCCACCTGCTCCGCGCTCCTGCTGCCTGACTTCTCCGCCCTGCTGCCCTTTCGCTCCTTAGATGTGGCTCTCGGGCCCTTGCCTCCCATAGATGTTGTGGCAGGTGAAGTGGGCGAACTTTGGTCCTTGGGGGCAGCTGTGTCAGTCCTCTCACGGCAGCCCTTTTGTTTCCTGGTCCTCTTCCCTGGGGGGGGCTGGATGTGTCCTTGCTGCTGATTGAAGTGTCACTGCTGGCAAAGGGTGGACTCCAGAACCCATGCACAACAGTGACACTCGTAGCTGGGCTGGTGGTGGCTGAGGTGCTCTTGGGACTCTTTGCAGATGGAGGGGGTGGGTCATCGGAGGGAAAGAGGTTAAGATTAGCGAGGAAAAGTTTTTTAGGACCAAGGTAAAGGGTAGGAGAAGTGGTGATGGGAGTGGAGGAAGAGGATGTGGTTGTAGGAGAGTCAGGTGTGCTGTCATTGGGTGAAGGTGCTGGTGCTGTAGGCTGTCGTGAGGTGGATGGCTGTTGGGTGGGTGGCTGCCTGCGTTTGTGTGTCTTGGAAGAGGGGGTGACAGACACAGTGGGAGAGGACACAGGGGACGTGTAAATGGCAGTGGGGGTGGTGACTGCACGCGTGCGGACTGTACTGGAGGGTGTGGTGGTGATGGAAGCACTGGCTGATGTTGGTGTGCATGCAGGTGTGAGTGTAAACGTCACAGGGAGGGAGGAGGGAGACGAGGAGGAGGGGGACACAGAGCTGGTAGTGACTGTTGGAATGTCTGCATCTGGGTGTTGCTTGGGTGAGTGTTTGTGGGATCTGTGGTGCTTGTGTCTGGATGAGCTGCCCTTGGGTGTTGAGGTGTGTGCAGGCTGGTCAGATGGTGTGGATGGGATAGGCTGAGGAACAGGAGACAGAGACAGGGTGGAGGAAGTCAGAAGAGGGAGGCTGGAAACAGGGACAATGGCTGCCGTCAGTGCTGAGGCCAGAGCATTGAACGATCGTTGATGGGCAGCCTGACCCGAATGAATGCCCTCCAGGTAGGCATTGCTCCAATGCACCTCCCTTTCTACCCCCTGGATGGCATTCAAAAGGGTAGTCTGCCCAACAATGAGCGTCCTCAGGAGGTCACTGAGCTCCGCACTGAGGGCAGCAGGGGTGACAGGGGCAGGGGCTGAGGTGCCTGGGGCGAAGGAGATGCCTGCCTTCCTGGGCGAGCGGGCACGGAGCGTAGGCTGAGGGGCTGCTGGGAGGGCGGGGCTGGTGCGCTAGGTGGCGGCTGTACCTGTAGAGGCGGGGGGCACGGATGTTGCCGCCACCGCTAGGGAGCACCCATCCGAGGACGTGTCTGTGTCGCTGGTCTCACCACCGGTCTCCGTTGTGGTGCTCCCCTCGCCCTCCGGATCACTGGTGCCCTCGGTGTCTGTTCCTGGGCCCACCGGGGCCTTGTGACTTGCAGCTCCCTCGTGCTCCGATGCCAAATCTCCTTCGCCTGATGATGCTAATGCACACATGCACAAGAAGATGAAGAAGAAGGGTGTGGGGAGAAAAACGAAGACCAGGTTGAGTGCATGCAATGTCAACACCGTTGGCGGAGAGGACAGACAGAGGAGCCTCATGCACTACGCCGCGCATTCGGGGTACACTACTCAGTACTCCTGACTAGGACAACAGGTCTAGAGACGACAAACGCGCACATGTGTGATGCTGGACCATCAATAGCTGTACTTGTCACCCTACAGAGGTGGGGGCCGGGAGCACAGGGCCATGCCTAAGGGAGGGGACTACACTACAGAAAGCGCCCTGGCCTAATGTCACCCACAGCCCTCCTCCCCCACCCAGACGCCTCCACTGCGCAGAAAGATAGGAGAATGTGCTGATACTCACCCCCTTGTGTCTGCTGTGATGTCCTCAAGCGCCCATCCAAATCAGGGTAGGCCACCGCCAGGATCCGGGACATCAGGGGGGTCATGGTACGACTGGCACCCCTCCTAGGTTGGGAGGCCATCCCCAGCAGTGACTCGGCAGTCTTCCTGGTCCCGCGGCGGATGTCCTCCCACCTCTTGCGGCAGTGGGTGCCCCGTCTGTTGTGGACCCCCAGGGTCCGGACTTCCTTGACGATGGCACGCCAAATGTCGACTTTCTGATGGGCGCTGACCTATTTGACATGTACAGGGTGGGAAGGAAACATTCATCAATGAACTGCATGTTAGATGTGATTGGCCCCCCCTCACCAACTTTGCCAAATGGCACATGCTCTCATCTGTTGTGCGTTGCACTCCTCATTCGCCCCCCACCCCACCAACTTACATCCACCCCACTCCACACAGGCATCGCCCATTCCATGTGCACCCGGTGTACTTACCTGTTGGTCTGGAGGACCGTAGAGTAACGCATACTGGGGGAGGACCCCATCCACGAGCTTCTCCAACTCTTCAGACGCGAAGGCAGGGGCCCTTTCCCCAGTCGCAGCAGCCATTGTCACTTCCAGACCGAGGTCACAGCAGCACTTGCAGTATAGGTCCTCTCCTGTGGATGATCAGGTCTCGAGTGATTAATCAGCTAGAAAATGGCGTGGGTGATTCTTACCTGTGTGCTACTGAAAATACTGTTGGATAACTCTGTCCCTGTTGTCTGTGTCGTCCTCTGAGTCTTCCTCCTCTTCACTCTCCGCAGGCTCCACAGCTGCTTCAACACCACCATCTGGACCATCCTCCTGCAGGAAAGGCACCTGACGTCGCAATGCCAGATTGTGAAGCATACAGCAGGCCACGATGATCTGGCACACCTTCTTTGGTGAGTACATCAGGGATCCCCCTGTCATATGCAGGCACCTAAACCTGGCCTTCAGGAGGCCTAACGTCCTTTCTATGATCCTCCTAGTTCGCCCAATAGGCCTCATTGTACCGTTCCTCAGCCCTGGTCCGGGGATTCCTCACTGGGGTCAATAGCCAAGGCAGGTTGGGGTAACCAGAGTCACCTATTAGCCACACACGTTGTCCCTGTAGCTGTTCCATCACATAAGGGATGCTGCTATTACGCATCACATACGCGTCATGCACTGAACCAGGGAACTTGGCATTTACATTGGAGATGTACTGGTCAGCCAAACAGCTTTCACTAATGATGTGTCCCTACATGTGTTACAATCATCCGAAGCCCTCACAACTGCGCTTTTTGAGGCTTTACCGAGCTCGCCTCCTTTGTTCAAAGCTTGCAGTGTTAATCATTGCACAAGTCTACTAATTAACAATTCCCTCTGTAAATCCATTTCAGAAAGTTTTGACATTTTATACCAGCATCATCTTTTACAGCACCACCATTTCCGGGAATCTTTTAACTGCTTTGTGCGCCAAAGCTTGAATCCTTCCTTGTCTACGGGCTTGAAGAAAGTGTATTTTTACTTATCTGTTCATGAGGGGTCTATTTATATAATGCTTTCAGAGAAAATAACAGCGCCATAAATCCTTACTAATGGCAATGCAGTACTATATAAATCTGAAGCATTTCTAATGAGCTGTAACACTTCTTCCCACAGCACAAGAATTTGTGGACTCTTCAAGATTAAGGCCCAGATTTATACTTTTTTTGCGCCGCATTTGCGTCATTTTTTTATGCAAAAGCGGTGCAAACTTACAAAATAATTATTTTCTAAGTTTGCACCACTTTTGCATCAAAAAATGACGCAAGTGCGGCACAAAAAAAGTATCGATCTGGGCCTAAATGTCCTCTCTTATTCCCTATATGACAACATCCTGGGAGATTGCGCCCTACCTGTAATTTTCCCATACCCAAAGTGACAAATGCATGAAGATAAGATGTTAAGGGGCATATTTATACTCCGTTCGTGTCGGAATTGCGTCGTTTTTTTTGACGCAATTTCGACGCAAAACTAACTCCATATTTATACTTTGGCGTTAGACGCGTCTAGCGCCAAAGTCCATGGAGTTTGCGTCATTTTTTTGCGTGGACACCTACTTTGCGTTAATGAGATGCAAGGTAGGCGTTCACGTCTAAAAAATCGACTCCGAGGCATGTGCGTCGGATTTATACTCCCGGGCAAAATTCACACCCGGGAGTGGGCGGGTCAAAAAAAATGACGTACGGCCGCTTTTGCGCCGTTTTTTAGCGCCTGCAAAAGGCAGGCGTTAAGGGACCTGTGGGCTCTGAAGGAGCCCAGAGGTGCCCTCCCATGCCCCCAGTGACACCCCCGGTCACCCTTGCCCACCCCAGGAGAACACCCAAGGCTGGAGGGACCCATCCCAGGGACATTAAGGTAAGTTCAGGTAAGTGTTTTTTTTTTTTTTTTTTGTGGCATAGGGGGGCCTGATTTGTGCCCCCCTACATGCCACTATGCCCAATGGCCATGCCCAGGGGACAGAAGTCCCCTGGGCATGGCCATTGGGCAAGGGGGCATGACTCCTGTCTTTGCTAAGACAGGAGTCATTTCAATGGGGGTTGGGAGTGAAAAAAAATGGCGCAAATCGGGTTGAGGCGAACAAATTGCCTCAACCTGACTTGCCCCATTTCTTGACGCCCAAGCTCCATTTTCCCCTACGCCGGCGCTGCCTGGTGTACGTCGTTTTTTTTAACGCACACCAGACGGCGCCGGCGGCTAACGCCGGCTAACGTCATTCAATAAATACGGCGCCCGCATGACGCTTCAGAATGGCGCTAGCCGGCGCTAATTTTTTTGACGCAAAACTGCGTTAACGCAGTTTTGCGTCAAAAAGTATAAATATGGGCCTAAGTTTGAATCCTTGAAGCTATAGTTCTTGAAGTTCTTAGCCTTCATCCACCTCTTCAATGCTATCCTTACCTAAGACACCCACGTTTTGTTGGAATTTTACTTGGGTGTGTCATAATACCAGGAAAAGCTAAACTGAGTTAACAACCCCACCACTGCACAACGCTACAAAAAAAAACCCAGCTTATTATTAATAACATAGGTGAAACCAAATACATTTACCAATGCTTGTTATATCCTGGTGCCTTCCTTCTGGAAGGTGGGAGAAACGTCTATACAGTGGCTTTGAAGTGCATGGAATTTCCTGACTCCCCTGCGCTGGCTCCAACCTGGATTGGTCTCACGCGCACATATCAAATGTCAAGTATCAAACTCTTAAATCAATTAAATTTGGACTTGCAGATATTTGGAGAAAGTAATATGATCTACAAAGGACCTACATGTTTTTGGTAGTCCACCTTATCTCTACTATTATTTACTTACCACCAGGCATGTAGGGCACTGTCTGTCTTGGGCACTTTTCTGTATGGTGCCCAAGTTGTGGTTCAGGGTTTTAATTTCTGTTTCCACAGTTCGCCTTCAGGTTTTTTTGGCCTGCTTCTCTTCTGTTTGCATCCTGGGGTCCAGTAGAGAGCAGTTCTTGTTAGGGAGTCTTGTACTCTTCTGATAGTGTGTGCTATCCATCTTCATCTTTTTTTCCTAGTGGTGGTGTCCAGGCTCTCTTGCTTGCATATGATGAGCAGTTCCATCTTCCTAGATGGAGATGGTTCGCGGCCAGAGAATGTGCACAATTCTTTTCCGTTTACTGGTGTGGATGGATGACAGTTTGGTGATGTTGCTTTTTGTCACCGGCCTGCATTCTGAGCCATACAAGAGTGTGAACAGAACACAGGTCTGGTAAAGTCTCAGCTTGGTACCAGTGCTGTACTGAGATGATCTCCACACACACTCCTACAGATTAGTTTTTAGCATTCCCTAATCTTATATCTTCTGCTCAGGCATTATTTAATCACATTTCACACTTAAAATCTGTAATTCCCTAAAAGCCAAGCCAGAGTGGATATTTTAAAGAACCCCATTATAATGTGTGTAATAATGTAATTATCATGTGTCATTCATGCAGAAGGTAAAATTCTTGATTAGTTGGCTACTGCAAAAGCTGATGTTAAAATTGGCATCAACAAGTTCTTTGTTGCAGCGCAAATTCCATTGTGCTAAGTATTTTGAAGCCGATCTGTGCTCCAGCAAAGTACTTTCTGTGCTTTCGAGACAGGGTGAGGATGAAGCATACATTACTTCCACCTACAATCAGTATAACCAGCTAGTCAGGATGAGGAAGCATCATGGATGCTTTTAATCATTCGAACAAGTATTGTATCAGGGTGATCCTTGTAAAAAGCATATGCCTTTCTGACATTCATCCTGCAACTCTTGCATATGTGGAGATCATGGCTCTGGCTCAAAGAGTAAAAGTGGCTGATCTATCAAAGGCTATTTTTAATTTTCTGGCTAATAAAGCTGTTGGTCCTGCAGGTATCATACTTAGGACTTGGCGATGCCTCTTCAAAACAGTGCAAAATCTTTGCAAGTCATTGTGTCTGCCCAGAGGGAGGGGATAATCTACATTACAAGGGAACAGGCCATTATACCTGTATTCTTTTAACAAGAGAAAGGCCAGAACAGGTGTTCATCATATAGACCTATCTCTATCTCTCTTTTGAAAGAATCTGGCAACATTTTCACCTAGGTATTATTGCTCAATTGACCCCATTTGATATTAAACTGGTCTTTTCAGCATGGATTTTGTCCACGGTGGAAATTTAGCTCTGTGGCCCTAGTTCAACTACACTTCTAGGAAGTAACCACATTTGGCAGCCTTCTCTTCAAATACAGAAAATGCTTTTAATAGGGTAAAACAATAATTGGGTAGCTGTCTAGCAAACGCACATTCAGAATGTACAGTTATAGGGTCTTGTACCTATTATGACCTATAGTAAATGGTGGTGCTCACATGGTATCTACAGCATGCTACTATATGGTATACAGAGATCATGAACCAAAAGATTTATAATCACAAATTATAAATATTGATACTGAAGCACACAAACATAAAGTCCAGTATACAAAAGTCTGTGAGCTATTAGGGTTGAAGATTCCAGATGTATTTATTTCAAATATAGGGCCTCATTATGAACTCGGCGGGTTTCGCTGGCGGTCTACAAAAGACCGCCAGCATGTTGAAAACCCCACCGGCCCCATTACTAACATTCCGCTGGGCAGGCGGGCAGAAACAGTGTTTCCGCCAGATGGCCCAGCAGAATGCAGGGCCTGTACATTGATGCTGGCTCCACATGGAGCCGGCGGCAATGTAGCAGTGCAGTGGGTGCAGCAGCACCCGTCGCGCATATCACTGCCCGTAAATCGGGCAGTGACATGCGCGACGCGGCTGTGCTCAGGGGGCCCATGCACTGCCCATGCCAGGTGCCTGGGCAGTGCAGGGGCCCCAAGGGGAGCCCCGAGGCACCCTTTCCGCCAACTTTTCCCTGGCGGGGTAAACCGCCAGGGAAAGGCTGGTGGAATCAGGTACATTATCCGGCGGGCAGCGCTGCTTGTAACGCTGCCCTGTCGGATATGTAACTCCGCCATTGCCAGGCTGCCTGGCTGCAGTAGCATGGCAGTGGCGGAGTTACGGCAGTGGCAGTTCTGCCATGTATATGATATGGCGGTCTGGGCAGCCATGCCGGTGGCTCCGGCATGGCGGCCCAGACCACCATGTACATAATGAGGGCCATAGTCTGTAATTTAATCCAAATTTGCACAAGCAGTTTGTTTGTGAGCTTTGTTACACCTCAAATGGCAGCTGGCTTGTGTTTCGTCACAACAGTGAGTTTTTCAAGGCTGCAACGGTTATCAAGAAAAAATAATAATACATTTTACAAACTCATTTCAATAGCATAACCACATATAAAGCTCAAACATTATCAGACAGAATAAAGAGACAAGAACAAAGTAGTAAACAAATGTGCACCAGCACCGAAGACGTGCATGTGGGTATCATGTAGAAAAGGATCAAGAAAGCGCAAGTGTTATCACTCAGTGTGTGTTACAGGAGATATATATTTGTGTGTGTTCACAAATATATCTCAGAGTAGGTGAACATGTAACACCACTATTGTCCATTATTTTAATTAAGTTGTGTCAAGGACCTGATAGTGCTTTAGCCCAAAGTTTAACAAGTGAATTAAAAGGAAGATACCCAATGGGTGATCGTCCTTTTAGCCGCATTCCATAAATAAAAGGTAATCCCGAAAATTAAATCTCGTAGTCCGGTACCTTCATGTAAATCATTGAATGTGCCTGAAACAGAGGTCTGGAAATCAAGTTCCGTCCCCTGGGAAAATGTAAAAGACGAAGTCAGTGATAAATGTGAAAATCACCACAAAATACATGGATGATAGTAGGCAAGAACATCACAAGTATTGCTCCCGGATTTGTTGAGATGCAAGCTCTGAGTATAATTCTTATAATAAAAGAACAGGTAGCCATGATAACCCTCCAACTGTAGTATACAAATACAAAGTACAGATAAAAGTTAGGAATACACCCAGTGTTATAGTTTAAAAGTAAGTATTTGAGTACTATAAAATGACTGTCCCAAGGTAAAAGGACATTTGTGTATGTTGAACGTCCAGGTGTGAGAAAGTAAACCAAAACAATATGGTCCCAGACGCTAAAATAGCTTGCTGATCAAAAATAAAGGAAGGACACTACGTAATAGACCTTCTAAACAATTGCCGCCATCTTGGGACAACATATATGCATCTGATGCGGTTAATTTACTAAAGTGTCTTAGACTACCATCAATGGTTCCTATAGACACACACAACTAGATTACCCGAAATCTCATATCCATATTCAATACATGCTTGTCAAATCAAAGTAAAAAGAGCCTGGAGTTTATAGTAACCACAAACGTGTTGCCCAACACCCATGCCCATATTTAGAAACATGCTCATCAAATAAAGATAAAAACAGCCTAAAGATTTTATTAACCACATGTGTGTACTACTCAAGAAATGCCACCTTCCCATGGCACAAAGAGAAACCTTGTGTATTAGTATCAGGAATTAGGCCTTTTTGTTTAGTCTGTAAGGAAAACATGTAGGGGGTCATTATGAACATGGCGATAAACACCGTTCCCCGCTGTGGCGATGCTGAACAGAATCCCGCCACTGTTGTGAACAGAAATCCGCCATATAAAGATTCAAAATTCAGAATCTGACATAAATATCTGTACCACCAGTCACCACCAGGACCTTGTCGGCGAAAATGCTGGACATCCCACCCCCCACCGCCGAGCACCCAAACTCTCCGCCCATATTTAATGATGCACAAATCACAGCGGCGGTCAGTGGAAGTTGAACGACCATTGGGGGTACAGACCGCCATGGCCAGCAATGGGACCCAACAGTAAGAATTGCACACATTGGCAAGTTTGAAACCCACACACCTGACACACAACCACAACACTATAAAACACTCACAGACACAACCCACAATCCTTTCCACCACCAATAGGACAACTGAGATTGAGAACTCCACAAGCAGACACTGAATGCCACAACACACGAATCACACACCCAACCTCACAACAGCACCTTCACCCACTCACAACACATATCATGGCACCCCCCAAGCACCCACGCTTCACAGAAAGGGAGCTAAGGACCATGGTGGATGAGATACTGAAGGTCGAGCCACAATTTTTCGGGGCACAGGTCCAGCACACACCCATTGCCAGGAAGATGGAGTTATGGCAGACCATTGTCCTCAAGGTCAACGCAGTGGGACACCATCCATGCACGAGGGACGACATCTGCAAGAGGTGGAACGACCTGTGCGGGAAGGTGAGGTCTATAGCATCCCGGCACAACATTGTGGTACAGAAGACTGGGGCAGGACCTCCACCAACACCACCGGACTACACTGACTGAGAGGAAAAGGTACTGCCCATCCTGCACCCTTAGGGCCTCACTGGACTCACTGAAGGAATGGACTTGGGTAAGTCATCTACAGTTACCCCATATCCATCACACCTGTAATGCATGCACCACCCAACCCCTCCAACAGCCACCAGGACCACTACCCCACCCAGGCCACAATCACAAAATCCAGTCACCCTGCATGCCCACAATTCCACCAACAGGCCCATATCCCTCCCCCTGTGCACAGCCACCTACCCCTGCAAGGAATCACAAAGGCACTACACCACCCACAATGAACCTCCACATCCTAACCAAAATGCAATGGCAACCTCACAAAGGCACCCTGCATGGCCCAAAAGTGGACAACCTGCACAAAACAGCCCAGCCCTGTCCCCCCATCTGATAATGCAATTGTAACAGACATGTCCATTCCCCCCAACAGGCACCACCACCCATGCCACCCTGACAAACAGGACAAGGAGTGGCAGTGCCCCACATGGAGACAGAGGCACCAGCCAGGACACTGGAGAGGGAACCCTGGACAGTGAGGAATACCCTGGCTCCTCACACAGCCCTGGACTGTCACCATCCAGCAGCTCCACCCAGGACACCACTGACACCCCTACCACACACCCACCAACATCAGGCCAGGGCAACTGGCCCCACACCTGTGTATCCAGGCCACAGACTGGTAAAACACAAGGACAGAGGCCACAGTCACCACCTACCAACAGGCAGGAAGACGATGGTCCCAGTACAAGTGGTGCCGCCAAACCTGTGCAGGGGACACAGGGGGCTAGGCCTAGTGGAGGGCATCAGTGGCCCAGGGGGGAGGCCACAGGATGGATGCTGCAGCCCAGGACGTGATCTCTGAGGTCCTGGGAGAATAACACCATACCCAGGACAGATTGGCCCAGATTGTGGCCACCCTGGAACAGAGTCAAAGGCTGCAGGTAGCCCAACACCAAGAGACCATGGAGCAGTGGAAACTGCACAATACCACCATGGGCACCATAGCAGGTGCACTGCTTCATCTTGTCCCAACCCAGCCTGAGACCCCCACTGACCAGGAAGCCCCTACTACAGGTCAAGATACAGACCCGCCAACAACAACAGCAGCAGCAGCAGCATCAGCAGCAGGACTTGTGCCACCATCTGAGGACACACAGGAGACCAGCCCCTCAGCCTGTAGAGGCCAACACCAGACACTCAAACGGTCCCTCAGGCCCAGATATGGCACTGGAACACCTGCCAAGACCAAGGCACCCTCTAAGAAGTGACTCTGACAAGAACGGTTCCCTAAGTGTGCCACTGAACCAACATCCACACCGTGCAGTAACAACCCCAAAACTTGTAAATAACAGATGGACATATTACCACTGCCAACAATCGCTGAGACAATGTAGCCAATATGGACATCCACCAGTAGCCCACTCCCATCACTGTAAAGAGCACCATGGCATCCCTGACACCAAATAAAACACCTGTTCACCAATGGAAATGTCCCCTGTCATTATGTTGAATCAAATCGAAGTGTGCATGTAATTGTCATTGTAATCATTTATTCATATCTTTATTGCAGGAATGGCACACCACGCATAACATGGGGTGGTGCCAACAAAAATGTCTAACAAGTTGTCCATAATGTCACATGTCCCATGCAAACCTGGTCCCGGTGACAATGTCTATAGTCCCAAAAACCTTATACAGGATAAGGCATACCGACAGTATGCAGCACAGACAACCGCAGCATCAAATAGTGCCACTTAGTAACTCGACGTACAGTTGTATCAGTTGGTTCCTGGAGTGTACATCTTCCCCCTCCTCATCATCACCATCACTCTCATCCCCTTTCACAGGAATCTGGTATGGATATACAGCCCCCTCCTCCTCCAAGAGGGGAATAGATGTCCTCACAGCCACATTGTGCAGCATGCAGTAGGCCATCACTATTCTACACACCTTCTCAGGCTCATAGGCCAGGGATCCCCCAGAGATATGGAGGCAACAGAACCTAGCCTTCAGGAGACCTATTGTGCGTTCTATCACACTCCTAGTACATCCATGGGCCTTATTGTAATTCCTCTCTGCATCTGTCCTAGGATTTCTCACTGGTGTCAGGAGCCAACGCATGTTGGGGTAGCCAGAATCACCTGAAAAAGGGGGCAAAACAGGACTGTCACTGAGAATCCTCAGTTGCAGACAGCCTGGCTGTCTGCTATGTGCCAAAAAGTGTCAGACACACTTACCTATGATCCATCCTCTGTCCCCTTGTAGTTGTTCCATCATGTGTGCCACACTGCTGTTCCTCAGCCCAAAGGAATCATGGATTGATCCAGGTAACATGGCATTTACATGTGAGATGTACTGGTCTGCAGTACACACCAATTGCATGTTCATGGAGTGAAAGTTCTTCCTGTTTCTGTACACCTGTTCATTTACTCTTGGGGGGTGAGAGCTATGTGGGTACCATCGATGGCACCTATCACATGGGGAATGTTGGCAAAGGCATAGAAGTCTGACTTGATGGCAGGGAGGTCAGCAATTTGAGGAAACTTCACATAGGACTGCAGGTGTTGTACACATGCATTCAGGAATCTGGACAGTATAATGCTAAACATTGGCTGTGAAAAACCAGCACCCATGACCACAGTCACCTGAAATGAGCCCGTGGCAAGAATATGGAGTTCAGAGAGCACTTGCCCTTCAGTAGGGATGGCATGCTGATTCCGATTAGCCGGTCTCAGTGCTGGATCCAGTAATGCACAAGGTTCATGAATTGTAGCATGGTTGAGTCTGTAATTGATAATGATGTGATGCTCCACCATGGCCTCCAAATCAACAAGTTGTCTGTACACCGATGGGGCCCTCCCTCGCCACATGGGTCTGTACCTAGGAGGAGTTGAGAACACATGTGAGGAACACACATACATCTGGCCAACATGTTAAATATTCAGCACTGATGGCATACAAGTCGATGAGACATATGCATAGTAGGATGTTAAACTGGAGTGACATGTCCTCAATGATACATCAGGACTGTTGTGGTGAGTAAATGTATATTTGTTCATGCCTATGGGGTTTGGGGACAATAGGGCCTGCATGGGGCAAATGAGAAATAATAACTGCATAGTAATGGCCAAAATGTCTGCTCCCTGTAATCCAGAAATGTTGTAGTGGAAGTGACCTCATAACGCTAGCGGTTGTCGTAATAGCGCAAGGCGGTGTTCACCGACGTGCAACCATTCATTGGTTAACATGGTTGTTGATGGGGAAAATGAGCGTATCATGATAGCATCTGGCGTTGACGGTGCACACCGCCGCGGAGCGTACACCATTTCGTCACCCCAACTTCACTTGACTCCTGGATTACGTGCATGCAGGTATTCCACTGAGTGTGCTGCTGTGTCCTGACTCGGCACGAGTTGCAGGGGAAAGGGCCCCGGCCTTCACTGAGGAACTGGACAAGCTTGTGGATGGGGTCCTACCCCTGTACACCAAGCTCTATGGTCGACCAGAGAGAGAGGTGAGTAGGTGGATTGGGGGGCATGGATGTGTGTAATGGTGGTAGATGTCTGTAAACATGTGTGCACGTTTGACACTGTACAGTCGTTGGATTCATGACATGCTGCGTGTGTGAGGTCCTTTTATGCTATTGTGAGTGTCCGCCCCATAGGGATGTATAGCCAGCTGTATCTAATGGGCATTGTCTGACCTCTGTGTTACTTTTTCTGTGTGTCCCATAGAGGTCAGCGTCCATCAGAAGAGGGAATTCTGGCATGCCATCGCCAGGGAGGTGTGGACCCTGGGGGTCTACGACCGGCAGAGCACCCACTGCAGGAAGCGGTGGGAGGACCTGCGGCACTGGGCGAGGAAGACCTGTGAGGCCCAGCTGGGGAAGTCCTCCCAACGAGGAAGGGGTGCCCATCGTCCCTGACCCCCCTAATGCGCCGCATTCTGGCAGTGGCGTATCCGGACCTGGATGGGCGCTTGAAGGCTGCACAGCACACAAGGGCGTGAGTACAGAAACCATTGTATGCCTCCTTGATGGATGTGTGAGTGTGCTGTAGTATGTATGCTGTCGATTGGCAGGGACTCTGACTGATTTCATTTTACATAATGGCCCGCAAGGGAAGTTAGGTTGTGATGGTGGAAATGGTGCTAGTCAGGGGCATAGCCATGTGTATAGCAGTAGGTGCTGTATGGTGGAATATTTGCAGGGTGGGAGTATGTGTGAACCAGTTATGGACCTCCATTCAGCTATTTACAAGTGTCTCTCCTGTTTTGTCTCCCCATCCATGTTCTCTTGTGTTGTCTGTGTAAATCAGCATCATCTGGCGAGGGAGCTGTGGCACCGGTGAGTGGGGATGCAGCGGGCCACGGTTCCACCGAGGCAAAGTCGAGCGACGCCAAGGGGACGAGTGGGTTGGAGGGCGAGGGGACTACCATGGGGGAGGCAACTACCACTGGAGGTAGTGACTCTGATACCTCCTCCAATGGGAGCTCCCTGGTGGTGGTGGACCTTAGTGGGCCTACCCATTCTGTGTCATCTTCCACCACCCCCCATGCCATCACTGCCCTCCCATTCGCTCCCCACTGAGTTGTCCGTGCCCGCTCACCCAGAAGGGTGGGCGTCTCCTTCGCCCCAGGCACCTCATCCCCTACCCCAATCAGCCCTGCTTCTCTCACGGAGGAGGCTATTGACCTCCTGAGGACCATCTCTGTAGGGCAGACAACCATAGTCAATGCCATCCAGGGGCTAGCATCAGAGGTGCAGCAGACCATTGCCTACCTGGGTGGCATTCACGGTGCCGTGTCTGGCCTACAGAGATCTTTTCAGGCTCTGGCCTCCTCTTTGACAGTAGCCAGTGTCCCTGGTCATTCCGACACGACCCCCCTCCAACCACCTCTACCCCTTCCAGCACCCCACTCCCTTCACCCATCCCAAGCACACATTCTGACAGCCATGCACACACCTCAGCACACAAGAAGCACACTGAAAAACACAACCACCACACTTCCCACCACAGGCATACACACAGCTAACATACAAACGCACACACACCACCATCCACTTCCCCCAGTGTGTCCACCTCTTCTGCCTCCCTGTCTGTCACCTCTACATGCACACTCACAGGCACTGCACCCTCATTCACTGTTGCTGACCCCATTCTGGCAGTCACCACAAAATCAGACATCCATTCATGCACCCCAGACACCACACCTGCACTCACCACAACGACTTTGGTTGGCACATGCAGCACACTCACCAAACTTGCAGACACACAGACAACATACATTTACACTGGCAGCCTGTCTTGTCCCACTGTGTCTACCCACCTCCTCCCTAGACACTCAAACATTCCAAAACACCCACCCAACACATACCCACCACCTCAGCATACTGTACAGTCACCTGCACCCACGTCACACACACCTACAGCTGTCACGACCACTCCCTCTACCTCCACTCCCACACCTTCCTCCAGGTCCACCCCGATTGCCCCTAAAAAATGTTTCCTATCCCGTGTTGACCTATTCGAACCCACTGGCCAACCCCATCTCCTTACCCTGTCCAAACCTCCCACGCCACAGCCCGCCCGTGTCTGCCCTTCCCATTCCCGTGCTACCTCCCCTGTGAGCAAGAGACCCCGTGCTGGCCCAGGTACATCTGCCGCACCCCAGTCCAAGGCCGCTCCACCAGCTTCAAAGGCTAGACCTAAGCCCCTTCTACCTCCCAAACGTAAAGCCAAGCCCCCCCAGTTGTAAGTCACCACCCCCACCACCCCTTGCCCCTGTTCCCTGAGGTGCCTGGATGCCCCATTATTGCCCTCTTAGGTGGAGTACCATTTGCACTTGTGGGAGTCAAGTTGGGGCCATTTGGGCCCATCGGACTTTGAAATATGGACTTGCCATTGGCCTTCTGTTGGACTTCTATTGCTCCTGGAGCTTAATAAAAAGTTTGTGTGGCCAGTGTTGGTTTTGGCACACTCTGGATCCGTGGTTCATAATTTCTTTGTGGGGGGGTGTTGTGCACATGTGTGTACTTTGGGAAGGTTTAATTTGCCTTGTGTCGGGTAAGTACCTCTTGCTCTGGGGTGTATGGCTTGTGCTGGTGTGAGGGGTTGTGGGTGCGTTGCGGGGTGGGCGGAGTGGGTGGGTATGTAACTGTGCCCTTTCTTTCCTTTTTTAGTAGGTTGCGGTACTTACCATCGTCGTCTTCGGCGGTGGTCTCGGCCGTGGAGGCATATGGCAAGCCAGGACTGCCATGATTTGCAACTCTCTTTCCATGTCTGCTTCGGCGTGTTGTGTGAGCCTCCGGTGAGTGTTTCCTTATATTTGGTTCGTTTCTGCCTGGCTTTGCGTGGCGGAGGTTCCCGCCCAAGAATTGACGGCGGTCTAGTGCTTCATTATTTGATGGGCGGTTGGGCCTTTCCGTCGGCCTGTGGGCAGCCTCTGCTTTCGTTGTCGGCACTCCTCTGCTGGCGGTGAGTGGTTTTCAGGCTGCCTGTTTTTCAGGTGGTTCATAATTTGGCGGGCCAGACTACCTGACTGTTGGCGGTAGTTACCGCCACCACGGTTCATAATGAGGGCCGTAGTTCCCTGTCTGTATTAAGCCCATTATTCACAGCTCTCAGTCTGACAATCCATTTTGTTTCTAGTATTCTTAGGGCTAAAAAGCTGTCCCCCCTCCTTGAGTTGGGTTGCAAAGCCGCAATGCCATGAAATCTCAAGTTAATTTTTTTCAGCCTGGGCATGTACAGTATTTTAATGGAATGCTAAAGGATAATTTGAATTCTCATTTCTTATTGCCTTTATGTGTTCTTGGTTTCTGCCTTTTAAAGATCTAACAGTGCTACCTAGATTGATCTTGGCAACGCTCACATATAGTGCAATACAAACCAAATTTAGGCCCTCGTTACAACCCTGGCGTCGGTGTTAAAGCAGCGGTAATACAGGCCGGCGGAAAAAAAAATGGGATTACGACCACTGCGGAAACCGCCAAAATAGACAGCCACTTTAACACTCCGACCGCCACAGCGGTACAAACAAACAGCGCGGCGGTAACCGCCAACAGACAGGCGGAAGACAATGTACTGCCCACCATATCACAAGATGCCAATCCGCCACCTTTTCCGGGGCGGAACCAACGCTATCAAAAACACGGTGGAAACAGTACACAGAAGGGGAAATCACTCACCTCTCCACACCCCATAAGGAACCAGGATGCCATGGAGTCAGAACTTCACATCCTGCTGGCGATCATCTTCCTGCTTCTCTATCAGGAGCTCCAGAGACGGAGGCGATGACCACGGTGAGTACTGCACCTACAACACAGGGGAGGGGGGAGGGAAAAGATAATGACACACACACGCAACACGCAACACCCCCACCCTCACCTACAACACCATACACACAAATACATGCTGCAACATTACATATACACCTCCCAACCCCCCTTCAATAACGCAAGGACAAAAGGAATTGATTTGAATGAATGTAATCAGTAAACATCCAGTACTCAAAACTCTAAATACAGTACATACAATTATGTACACCAACTACACAAGTCCGGATAGTGCACCAATCATTGTCCGTGGACCACTGGGCCAAAAATGCATGGGCGAGGCCCCCACTCGATGCCTTACTCCAAACGGAGAGAACACTGGAGGGGCATCAGATGGAAAATAAACAGGCATCTCAGGGGGAGAGGCGACACCTCAGCCTGATGAACGCACAACGCCACTGCTCCACGAGGAGGCTCGATGCCCACTGCTGTATCCTGGGGAATGCAAAGCCACAGTGTAGGAAGTTGGCTTTGTATGTGCTATTTCAAAGTAAGGAATAGCATGCACAGAGTCCAAGGGTTCCCCTTAGAGGTAAAATAGTGGTAAAAATAGATAATACTAATGCTCTATTTTGTGGTAGTGTGGTCGAGCAGTAGGCTTATCCAAGGAGTAGTGTTAAGCATTTGTTGTACATACACATAGACAATAAATGAGGTACACACACTCAGAGACAAATCCAGCCAATAGGTTTCGTTATAGAAAAATATCTTTTCTTAGTTTATTTTAAGAACCACAGGTTCAAATTTAACATGTAATATCTTGTTTGAAAGGTATTGCAGGTAAGTACATTAGGAACTTTGAATCATTTCAATTGCATGTATACTTTTCAAGTTATTCACGAATAGCTATTTTAAAAGTGGACACAGTGCAATTTTCACAGTTCCTGGGGGAGGTAAGTTTTTGTTAGTTTTACCAGGTAAGTACGACACTTACAGGGTTCAGTTCTTGGTCCAAGGTAGCCCACCGTTGGGGGTTCAGAGCAACCCCAAAGTTACCGCACCAGCAGCTCAGGGCCGGTCAGGTGCAGAGTTCAAAGTGGTGCCCAAAACGCATAGGCTATAATGGAGAGAAGGGGGTGCCCCGGTTCCGGTCTGCTTGCAGGTAAGTACCCACGTCTTCGGAGGGCAGACCAGGGGGGTTTTGTAGGGCACCGGGGGGGACACAAGCCCACACAGAAATTTCACCCTCAGCGGCACGGGGGCGGCCGGGTGCAGTGTTAGAACAAGCGTCGGGTTCGCAATGTAAGTCAATGAGAGATCAAGGGATCTCTTCAGCGCTGCAGGCAGGCAAGGGGGGGCTTCCTCGGGGAAACCTCCACTTGGGCAAGGGAGAGGGACTCCTGGGGGTCACTTCTGCAGTGAAAGTCCGGTCCTTCAGGTCCTGGGGGCTGCGGGTGCAGGGTCTTTTCCAGGCGTCGGGACTTAGGTTTCAGAGAGTCGCGGTCAGGGGAAGCCTCGGGATTCCCTCTGCAGGCGGCGCTGTGGGGGCTCGGGGGGACAGGTTTTGGTACTCACAGTCGGAGAGTAGTCCGGGGGTCCTCCCTGAGGTGTTGGTTCTCCATCAGCCGAGTCGGGGTCGCCGGGTGCAGTGTTGCAAGTCTCACGCTTCTTGCGGGGAGATTGCAGGGTTCTTTAAAGCTGCTTCTTGAAACAAAGTTGCAGTCTTTTTGGAGCAGGTCCGCTGTCCTCGGGAGTTTCTTGTCATCGTCGAAGCAGGGCAGTCCTCAGAGGATTCAGAGGTCGCTGGTCCCTTTGGAAGGCGTCGCTGGAGCAGAGTTCTTTGGAAGGCAGGAGACAGGCCGGTGAGTTTCTGGAGCCAAGGCAGTTGTTGTCTTCTGGTCTTCCTCTGCAGGGGTTTTCAGCTAGGCAGTCCTTCTTGTTGTTGTTGCAGGAATCTGATTTTCTAGGGTTCAGGGTAGCCCTTAAATACTAAATTTAAGGGCGTGTTTAGGTCTGGGGGGTTAGTAGCCAATGGCTACTAGCCCTGAGGGTGGGTACACCCTCTTTGTGCCTCCTCCCAAGGGGAGGGGGTCACAATCCTAACCCTATTGGGGGAATCCTCCATCTGCAAGATGGAGGATTTCTAAAAGTTAGAGTCACCTCACCTCAGGACACCTTAGGGGCTGTCCTGACTGGCCAGTGACTCCTCCTTGTTATTCTCATTATTTTCTCCGGCCTTGCCGCCAAAAGTGGGGGCCGGGGCCGGAGGGGGCGGGCAACTCCACTAGCTGGAGTGTCCTGCGGTGCTGTGACAAAGGGGTGAGCCTTTGAGGCTCACCGCCAGGTGTTACAGCTCCTGCCTGGGGGAGGTGTTAGCATCTCTACCCAGTGCAGGCTTTGTTACTGGCCTCAGAGTGACAAAGGCACTCTCCCCATGGGGCCAGCAACATGTCTCTAGTGTGGCAGGCTGCTGGAACTAGTCAGCCTACACAGATAGTCGGTTAAGTTTCAGGGGGCACCTCTAAGGTGCCCTCTGGGGTGTATTTTGCAATAAAATGTACACTGGCATCAGTGTGCATTTATTGTGCTGAGAAGTTTGATACCAAACTTCCCAGTTTTCAGTGTAGCCATTATGGTGCTGTGGAGTTCGTGTAAAACAGACTCCCAGACCATATACTCTTATGGCTACCCTGCACTTACAATGTCTAAGGTTTTGCTTAGATACTGTAGGGGTACAGTGCTCATGCACTGGTACCCTCACCTATGGTATAGTGCACCCTGCCTTAGGGCTGTAAGGCCTGCTAGAGGGGTGTCTTACCTATACTGCATAGGCAGTGAGAGTCTGGCATGGCACCCTGAGGGGAGTGCCATGTCGACTTACTCGTTTTGTCCTCACTAGCACACACAAGCTGGCAAGCAGTGTGTCTGTGCTGAGTGAGAGGTCTCCAGGGTGGCATAAGACATGCTGCAGCCCTTAAAGACCTTCCTTGGCATCAGGGCCCTTGGTACTAGAAGTACCAGTTACAAGGGACTTATCTGCATGCCAGGGTCTGCCAATTGTGGATACAAAAGTACAGGTTAGGGAAAGAACACTGGTGCTGGAGCCTGGTTAGCAGGCCTCAGCACACTTTCAATTGAAAACATAGCATCAGCAAAGGCAAAAAGTCAGGGGGCAACCATGCCAAGGAGGCATTTCCTTACACAACCCCCCCCCCAAACGAAAGAGGATGAGACTAACCTTTCCCAAGAGAGTCTTCATTTTCTAAGTGGAAGAACCTGGAAAGGCCATCTGCATTGGCATGGGCAGTCCCAGGTCTGTGTTCCACTATAAAGTCCATTCCCTGTAGGGAGATGGACCACCTCAACAGTTTAGGATTTTCACCTTTCATTTGCATCAGCCATTTGAGAGGTCTGTGGTCAGTTTGAACTAGGAAGTGAGTCCCAAAGAGGTATGGTCTCAGCTTCTTCAGGGACCAAACCACAGCAAAGGCCTCCCTCTCAATGGCACTCCAACGCTGCTCCCTGCGGAGTAACCTCCTGCTAATGAAAGCAACAGGCTGGTCAAGGCCATCATCATTTGTTTGGGACAAAACTGCCCCTATCCCATGTTCAGAGGCATCTGTCTGCACAATGAACTGCTTAGAATAATCTGGAGCTTTTAGAACTGGTGCTGAGCACATTGCTTGTTTCAGGGTGTCAAAGGCCTGTTGGCATTCCACAGTCCAGTTCACTTTCTTGGGCATTTTCTTGGAGGTGAGTTCAGTGAGGGCTGTCACAATGGATCCATATCCCTTCACAAACCTCCTGTAATACCCAGTCAAGCCAAGGAATGCCCTGACTTGAGTCTGGGTTTTTGGAGCTACCCAGTCCAGAATAGTCTGGATCTTGGGTTGGAGTGGCTGAACTTGGCCTCCACCTACAAGGTGGCCCAAGTAAACCACAGTTCCCTGCCCTATCTGGCATTTGGATGCCTTGATAGAGAGGCCTGCAGATTGCAGAGCCTTCAAAACCCTCTTCAGGTGGACCAGGTGATCCTGCCAGGTGGAGCTAAAGACAGCAATATCATCAAGATAAGCTGTGCTAAAGGACTCCAAACCAGCAAGGACTTGATTCACCAACCTTTGGAAGGTGGCAGGGGCATTCTTTAAACCAAAGGGCATAACAGTAAACTGATAATGCCCATCAGGTGTGGAGAATGCTGTTTTCTCTTTTGCTCCAGGTGCCATTTTTATTTGCCAGTACCCTGCTGTCAAGTCAAAGGTACTTAAGAATTTGGCAGCACCTAATTTGTCTATGAGCTCATCAGCTCTAGGGATTGGATGAGCATCTGTCTTGGTGACAGAGTTGAGCCCTCTGTAGTCCACACAAAACCTCATCTCTTTCTTTCCATCTTTGGTGTGACGGTTGGGGATTAAGACCACTGGGCTAGCCCAGGGGCTGTCAGAGCGCTCAATTACTCCCAATTTCAGCATCTTGTGGACTTCCACCTTGATGCTTTCCTTAACATGGTCAGACTGTCTAAAGATTTTGTTTTTGACAGGCATGCTGTCTCCTGTGTCCACATCATGGGTACACAGGTGTGTCTGACCAGGGGTTAAGGAGAAGAGTTCAGGAAACTGTTGTAGGACTCTCCTACAATCAGCTTGCTGTTGGTCAGAGAGGGTGTCTGAGTAGATCACTCCATCTACTGAGCCATCTTTTGGGTCTGATGACAGAAGATCAGGGAGAGGTTCACTCTCTGCCTCCTGATCCTCATCTGTTACCATCAACAGATTTACATCAGCCCTGTCATGGAAGAGCTTAAGGCGGTTCACATGGATCACCCTCTTGGGGCTCCTGCTTGTGCCCAGGTCCACCAGGTAGGTGACCTGGCTCTTCCTTTCTAGCACTGGGTAAGGGCCACTCCATTTGTCCTGGAGTGCCCTGGGAGCCACAGGCTCCAGAACCCAGACTTTCTGCCCTGGTTGGAACTCAACCATTGCAGCCTTTTGGTCATACCAAAACATCTGGAGCTGTTGGCTTGCCTCAAGGTTTTTGGTTGCCTTTTCCATGTACTTTGCCATTCTAGAGCGAAGGCCAAGTACATAGTCCACTATGTCTTGTTTAGGCTCATGAAGAGGTCTCTCCCAGCCTTCTTTAACAAGAGCAAGTGGTCCCCTTACAGGGTGACCAAACAGAAGTTCAAAGGGTGAGAATCCTACTCCCTTCTGTGGCACCTCTCTGTAAGCGAAAAGCAGACATGGCAAGAGGACATCCCATCTCCTTTTGAGCTTTTCTGGGAGCCCCATGATCATGCCTTTTAATGTCTTGTTGAATCTCTCAACTAAGCCATTAGTTTGTGGATGGTATGGTGTAGTGAATTTGTAAGTCACTCCACACTCATTCCACATGTGTTTTAGGTATGCTGACATGAAGTTGGTACCTCTGTCCGACACCACCTCCTTAGGGAAACCCACTCTGGTAAAGATACCAATGAGGGCCTTGGCTACTGCAGGGGCAGTAGTCGACCTAAGGGGAATAGCTTCAGGATACCTAGTAGCATGATCCACTACTACTAGGATGTACATATTTCCTGAGGCTGTGGGAGGTTCCAGTGGACCAACTATGTCCACACCCACTCTTTCAAAGGGGACCCCCACCACTGGAAGTGGAATGAGGGGGGCCTTTGGGTGCCCACCTGTCTTACCACTGGATTGACAGGTGGGGCAGGAGAGGCAAAACTCCTTAACCTTCTGGGACATATTGGGCCAGTAGAAGTGGTTGACTAACCTCTCCCACGTCTTGGTTTGTCCCAAATGCCCAGCAAGGGGAATATCATGGGCTAAGGTCAGAATAAACTCTCTGAACGACTGAGGCACTACCACTCTCCTAGTGGCACCAGGTTTGGGGTCTCTGGCCTCAGTGTACAGGAGTCCATCTTCCCAATAGACCCTATGTGTTCCATTTTTCTTGCCCTTGGACTCTTCAGCAGCTTGCTGCCTAAGGCCTTCAAGAGAGGGACAGGTTTCTTGTCCCTTACACAGCTCCTCCCTTGAGGGTCCCCCTGGGCCTAAGAGCTCAACCTGATAAGGTTCAAGCTCCAAAGGCTCAGTTCCCTCAGAGGGCAGAACTTCTTCCTGAGAAGAGAGGTTCTCTTTTTCTGACTGTGTTGCAGTTGGTTTCCCAACTGACTTTCCTTTTCTCTTGGTAGACTGGGCCATTTTTCCAGACTCCAGCTCTACTTTTTCACCCTGTGCCTTGCATTGTGCTCTTGTTTTTACACACACCAGTTCAGGGATACCCAGCATGGCTGCATGGGTTTTTAGTTCTACCTCAGCCCATGCTGAGGACTCCAGGTCATTTCCAAGCAGACAGTCTACTGGGATGTTTGAGGAGACCACCACCTGTTTCAGGCCATTGACCCCTCCCCATTCTAAAGTTACCATTGCCATGGGATGTGCTTTAGTCTGATTGTCAGCATTGGTGACTGTATAGGTTTTTCCAGTCAGGTACTGGCCAGGGGAAACCAGTTTCTCTGTCACCATGGTGACACTGGCGCCTGTATCCCTCAGGCCCTCTACACTTGTCCCATTAATAAAGAGCTGCTGCCTGTATTTTTGCATGTTAGGAGGCCAGGCAGCTAGTGTGGCTAAATCCACCCCACCCTCAGAGACTAGAGTAGCTTCAGTGTGGACCCTGATTTGCTCTGGGCACACTGTTGATCCCACTTGGAGACTAGCCATTCCAGTGTTACCTGGATTGGAGTTTGGAGTGGAACTTTTCTTGGGACAGGCCTTGTCTCCAGTTTGGTGTCCAGACTGACTACAGTTTCGACACCAGGCCTTTTTGGGATCAAAGTTTTTACCCTTGTACCCAGGATTGTTTTGTGAAGAGGCTCTGGGCCCACCCTCCTGTGCAGGTTTTTGGGGGCCTGTAGAAGACTCTTTACTATTTTTATTTTTTGGCTGTCTCACCACCCTTCCCCTGGGGAGGTTTTGTGACCCCTTTCTTTTGGTCACCCCCTGTGGAAGTTTTGGACACCCTTGTCTTGACCCAATGGTCCGCCTTCTTTCCCAATTCTTGGGGAGAAATTGGTCCTAGGTCTACCAGATGCTGATGCAGTTTATCATTGAAACAATTACTCAACAGGTGTTCTTTCACAAATAAATTGTACAGACCATCATAATTACTTACACCACTGCCTTGAATCCAACCATCTAGTGTTTTTACTGAGTAGTCTACAAAGTCAACCCAGGTCTGGCTCGAGGATTTTTGAGCCCCCCTGAATCTAATCCTATACTCCTCAGTGGAGAATCCAAAGCCCTCAATCAGGGCACCCTTCATGAGGTCATAAGATTCTGCATCTTTTCCAGAGAGTGTGAGGAGTCTATCCCTACACTTTCCTGTGAACATTTCCCAAAGGAGAGCACCCCAGTGAGATCTGTTCACTTTTCTGGTTACACAAGCCCTCTCAAAAGCTGTGAACCATTTGGTGATGTCATCACCATCTTCATATTTAGTTACAATCCCTTTGGGGATTTTCAACATGTCAGGAGAATCTCTGACCCTATTTATGTTGCTGCCACCATTGATGGGTCCTAGGCCCATCTCTTGTCTTTCCCTCTCTATGGCTAGGATCTGTCTTTCCAAAGCCAATCTTTTGGCCATCCTGGCTAACTGGATGTCCTCTTCACTGGAGTTATCCTCAGTGATTTCAGAGTTGTTGGTCCCTCCTGTGAGGGAACCAGCATCTCTGACTATTATTTGTGGAGTCAGGGCTTGAGAAGCCCTGCTCTCCCTAAGTAGGACTGGAGGGGGGGAATTTCCCTCCAAGTCACTATCTTCATCCTCTGAGTTGCCATCCTCAGAGGGGTTGGCCTTTTCAAACTCTGCCAAAAGCTCCTGGAGCTGTACTTTGGTAGGTTTGGGGCCCATTGCTATTTTCTTTAGTTTACAGAGTGACCTTAGCTCTCTCATCTGTAGATGGAGGTAAGGTGTGGTGTCGAGTTCCACCACAGTCACATCTGTGCTAGACATTTTGCTTCTAAAAGTTGGAATACTTTTTAAGAATCTAAAACTGGTTCTAGAATCTAATTCAAACTTTTACAAACTTTTAAACTCTAAAAGAAATGCTAAACAGGATCTAACACAAGGCCCTAGCAGGTCTTTTAAGAATTTAGAAAACTTTTCAAATTGCAAAAATCAATTTCTAATGACAATTTTGGAATTTGTCGTGTGATCAGGTATTGGCTGAGTAGTCCAGCAAATGCAAAGTCTTGTACCCCACCGCTGATCCACCAATGTAGGAAGTTGGCTCTGTATGTGCTATTTCAAAGTAAGGAATAGCATGCACAGAGTCCAAGGGTTCCCCTTAGAGGTAAAATAGTGGTAAAAATAGATAATACTAATGCTCTATTTTGTGGTAGTGTGATCGAGCAGTAGGCTTATCCAAGGAGTAGTGTTAAGCATTTGTTGTACATACACATAGACAATAAATGAGGTACACACACTCAGAGACAAATCCAGCCAATAGGTTTCGTTATAGAAAAATATCTTTTCTTAGTTTATTTTAAGAACCACAGGTTCAAATTTAACATGTAATATCTTGTTTGAAAGGTATTGCAGGTAAGTACATTAGGAACTTTGAATCATTTCAATTGCATGTATACTTTTCAAGTTATTCACAAATAGCTATTTTAAAAGTGGACACAGTGCAATTTTCACAGTTCCTGGGGGAGGTAAGTTTTTGTTAGTTTTACCAGGTAAATACGACACTTACAGGGTTCAGTTCTTGGTCCAAGGTAGCCCACCGTTGGGGGTTCAGAGCAACCCCAAAGTTACCGCACCAGCAGCTCAGGGCCGGTCAGGTGCAGAGTTCAAAGTGGTGCCCAAAACGCATAGGCTATAATGGAGAGAAGGGGGTGCCCCGGTTCCGGTCTGCTTGCAGGTAAGTACCCGCGTCTTCGGAGGGCAGACCAGGGGGGTTTTGTAGGGCACCGGGGGGGACACAAGCCCACACAGAAATTTCACCCTCAGCGGCGCGGGGGCGGCCGGGTGCAGTGTTAGAACAAGCGTCGGGTTCGCAATGTAAGTCAATGAGAGATCAAGGGATCTCTTCAGCGCTGCAGGCAGGCAAGGGGGGGCTTCCTCGGGGAAACCTCCACTTGGGCAAGGGAGAGGGACTCCTGGGGGTCATTTCTGCAGTGAAAGTCCGGTCCTTCAGGTCCTGGGGGCTGCGGGTGCAGGGTCTTTTCCAGGCGTCGGGACTTAGGTTTCAGAGAGTCGCAGTCAGGGGAAGCCTCGGGATTCCCTCTGCAGGCGGCGCTGTGGGGGCTCAGGGGGGAGAGGTTTTGGTACTCACAGTCGGAGAGTAGTCCGGGGGTCCTCCCTGAGGTGTTGGTTCTCCACCAGCCGAGTCGGGGTCGCCGGGTGCAGTGTTGCAAGTCTCACGCTTCTTGCGGGGAGATTGCAGGGTTCTTTAAAGCTGCTTCTTGAAACAAAGTTGCAGTCTTTTTGGAGCAGGTCCGCTGTCCTCGGGAGTTTCTTGTCGTCGTCGAAGCAGGGCAGTCCTCAGAGGATTCAGAGGTCGCTGGTCCCTTTGGAAGGCGTCGCTGGAGCAGAGTTCTTTGGAAGGCAGGAGACAGGCCGGTGAGTTTCTGGAGCCAAGGCAGTTGTTGTCTTCTGGTCTTCCTCTGCAGGGGTTTTCAGCTAGGCGGTCCTTCTTCTTGTTGTTGCAGGAATCTGATTTTCTAGGGTTCAGGGTAGCCCTTAAATACTAAATTTAAGGGCGTGTTTAGGTCTGGGGGGTTAGTAGCCAATGGCTACTAGCCCTGAGGGTGGGTACACCCTCTTTGTGCCTCCTCCCAAGGGGAGAGGGTCACAATCCTAACCCTATTGGGGGAATCCTCCATCTGCAAGATGGAGGATTTCTAAAAGTTAGAGTCACCTCAGCTCAGGACACCTTAGGGGCTGTCCTGACTGGCCAGTGACTCCTCCTTGTTATTCTCATTATTTTCTCCGGCCTTGCTGCCAAAAGTGGGGGCCGGGGCCGGAGGGGGCGGGCAACTACACTAGCTGGAGTGTCCTGCGGTGCTGTGACAAAGGGGTGAGCCTTTGAGGCTCACCGCCAGGTGTTACAGCTCCTGCCTGGGGGAGGTGTTAGCATCTCCACCCAGTGCAGGCTTTGTTACTGGCCTCAGAGTGACAAAGGCACTCTCCCCATGGGGCCAGCAACATGTCTCTAGTGTGGCAGGCTGCTGGAACTAGTCAGCCTACACAGATAGTCGGTTAAGTTTCAGGGGGCACCTCTAAGGTGCCCTCTGGGGTGTATTTTGCAATAAAATGTACACTGGCATCAGTGTGCATTTATTGTGCTGAGAAGTTTGATACCAAACTTCCCAGTTTTCAGTGTAGCCATTATGGTGCTGTGGAGTTCGTGTAAAACAGACTCCCAGACCATATACTCTTATGGCTACCCTGCACTTACAATGTCTAAGGTTTTGCTTAGATAATGTAGGGGTACAGTGCTCATGCACTGGTACCCTCACCTATGGTATAGTGCACCCTGCCTTAGGGCTGTAAGGCCTGCTAGAGGGGTGTCTTACCTATACTGCATAGGCAGTGAGAGGCTGGCATGGCACCCTGAGGGGAGTGCCATGTCGACTTACTCGTTTTGTCCTCACTAGCACACACAAGCTGGCAAGCAGTGTGTCTGTGCTGAGTGAGAGGTCTCCAGGGTGGCATAAGACATGCTGCAGCCCTTAGAGACCTTCCTTGGCATCAGGGCCCTTGGTACTAGAAGTACCAGTTACAAGGGACTTATCTGGATGCCAGGGTCTGCCAATTGTGGATACAAAAGTACAGGTTAGGGAAAGAACACTGGTGCTGGGGCCTGGTTAGCAGGCCTCAGCACACTTTCAATTGTAAACATAGCATCAGCAAAGGCAAAAAGTCAGGGGGCAACCATGCCAAGGAGGCATTTCCTTACACACAGTCTCTCAAGTCTTTCCAGTAGGTGGTTTGCCCACTGCTTTATCCTGGGGAGTGCAAAGCCACAGTCTCTCAAGTGGATGTATCTCTCCACTGGTTCTGGAGGGGGCTTTGTGCCCAGAGTGCTACATCCTGCCAAGGACAGAGGTAGTGGATGTCTTTCTCCACTGGTTCCGGAGGGGGCTTTGTGCCCAGAGTGCTACATCCTGCCAAGGACAGAGGTAGTGGATGTATCTCTCCACTGGTTCTGGAGGGGGCTTTGTGCCCAGAGTGCTACATCCTGCCAAGGACAGAGGTAGTGGATGTCTTTCTCCACTGGTTCTGGAGGGGGCTTTGTGCTCAGAGTGCTACATCCTGCCAAGGACAAAGGTAGTGGATGTCTTTCTCCACTGGTTCTGGAGGGGGCTTTGTGCCCAGAGTGCTACATCCTGCCAAGGACAGAGGCAGTGGATGTATCTCTCCACTGGTTCTGGAGGGGGCTTTGTGTCCAGAGTGCTACATCCTGCCAAGGAAAGAGGTAGTGGATGTCTTTCTCCACTGGTTCTGGAGGGGGCTTTCTGCCCAGAGTGCTTCATCCTGCCAAGGACAGAGGTAGTGGCTGTATCTCTCAACTGAAAGTGATGCATCATTGAAGCTGCTCAGGCTCCTGGAACTCACCACCAGCCTCGGACGACTGACCACTGGGGATGGCAGCCATGTCTGCGGTGGTGCCACTGGCTCAGGATGTCGCGGGGGCACTGGCGGTGCTTGCGGTGGTGTCAGTCGCGGTGGTGCTTGCGGCTGTGTCAGTCGCGGCGGTGCTTGCGGCTGTGTCAGTCGCGGCGGTGCTTGCGGCTGGCTTTGTGGCAGCGGTGCTTGCGGCAGGCTCTGTGGGAGCGGTGCTGGCGGTGGACTCTGTGGGAGCGTTGCTGGTGGTAGGCTCTGTGGGAGCAGTGCTGGCGGCGGGATCTGTGGCAGTGGTGCTTGCGTCAGGCTCTGTGGGAGTGGTGCTGGCGGCGGGCCCTGTGGTGGTGGTACTGGTGGCGGGCTCTGTGGCGGCAGTGCTGGTGGCAGGCTCAGTGACTGCGGTGCTGGTGGCGTGCTCAGTGACTGCAGTGCTGGTGGCGGGCTCAATGACAGCAGTGCTGGTGGCGGGCTCTGTGGCGGTGCAGACGGCGGTGCAGGTGGCAGTCTTCTCCGCCGTACAGGTTGGCATCGACGTGGACAGAAGGTGTGACACTGGTCCCTCAGTCGGTGCCACCATGCCCTCTCCTGACCTGCCCTTCACTTTCTGGCCCTTCTCCACCTTGGATGGTGGCGCTGCTGTCTTGCCACTATCCCCTTTCGGTTTCCCTGAGCCCTTGGTGGCAGGTGTTTTCTGCTTCTCCCTCTGGGATGTGGGCAACTTTTTAAGTTTTGTGGGTGGCGGAATGTCCTTGCCCTCGCTCCTGGAAAGCCTGGCCCTAGGGGGTTGGCAGGGGGGGGTGTAGGGAAGAGGTCAATATTAGCCAGGAAAAGTTTTTTAGACACACTGGGACAGGTAGATGGAGGGGGTTTGGGAGTCGAGGAAGAGGTAGTGGTTGTAGGAGGTGTACGTCTGCTGAATTTGGGTGAAGGTGCATGGGCTGGAGGCTGTTGTGAAGTGGATGGCTGTTGGGTGGGTGTGTACCTGCGTTTGTGTAGTTTGGGAGGAGGGCTCACAGACACACTGGTAGGGGACACAGGGGATGTGTGAATGGTAGTGGGGGTGGTGAGTGCACGTGAGCGGTGTGTGGTGATGGGCGTGCTGGTGATGGAGGTAGTCGCTGAAGATGTAGTGTATGCAGGTGTGAGTGGAGACAAGACTGGGAAGGAGGAGGGAGACGTGGAGGAGGGCGACACAGTGGAGGCAGTGGATGTTGGTATGTCTGCATGGGTATGATGCTTGTGTGAGTGCCTGTGGGATGTGTGGTGCTTATGTTTGCCTGAACCACTTTTTTGTGTTGTGGTGTGTGCATGCTGGTCTGATGGTGTGCTTGGGATAGGCTGAGGTACAGGGGATTGGGTCTGGGTGGAGGAAGTTGGAGGGGGGAGGCTGGACACAGGGACAATGGCTGCCATCAGTGCTGAGGCCAGAGCCTGAAATGCTCTCTGTATGGCTGACTGGCCACAATGAATGCCCTCCAGGTATGCATGTGTTTGTTGCAAACGCCTCTCAACACCCTGGATGGCATTCAGAATGGTAGACTGCCCAACAGTGAGGGATCTCAGGAGGTCAATAGCCTCCTCACTGAGGGCAGCAGGGTTGACTGGGGCTGGGCCTGAGGTGCCTGGGGCGAAGGAGATGCCCACCCTCCTGGGTGAGCAGGCACGGGACCCACGCTGAGGGGCTGCTGAGAGGGCGGTGCTGGTAGGGGGGGTGGCGGCTGTACCTGTGGATGCGGGGGGCACAGAAGGGCCCGCCACCGCAAGGGAGCTCCCATCAGAGGAGGAGTCGCTGTCGCTGCTGTCACCTCCTGTCCCTGCCGTGGAGCTCCCCTCGCCCTCCGTCCCACTGGTGGCTTCAGACTCCATTGTTTCGCCCTCCAGGGCCAAGTGGGATGCAGCTCCCTTCTGCTCCGGTTCCACTGCCTCTCCGCCAGATGATGCTATTGCACACAAGAACAGGGAGACCACAAAAAGTGGGGGGAAAGACAGAAGAAAGACATGTTCAGTGCATGCAATACCACTACTGTTGGCGGACACTAGAGACACAGCAGACCTCTGCACTACGCCATGCACTAACAGTTCTTAGATTATTCACAAGGCCATGGGGTACAAGGCCTATGCCCGATTGCTGCACACATGAAAGTCACAGGAGCCTTACTAGGTGTAGATGGCTCTTACCACTAGTAGGGTTGGGGTGCCATATAGACTGCCTCACAAGGGACCTTGCCTACAAACTTCGCCCTGGCCTAGGGGAACCCACTGCCCACCTCCCCCACCCAGACACCTCGTTATGGGCGCAGAGTCAGCTGAAGGAGAGTGTACCCACCCCCTTGTGGTTGCTGTGATGCCCTCAAGCGCCCATCCAACTCTGGATACGCCACCGCCAGGATCCGGAACATCAGGGGGGTCATGGTGCGACAGGCACCCCTCCCACGTTGGGAGGCCATCCCCAGCTGGGCCTCTGCTGTCTTCTTGCTCCAGCGGCGAATGTCCTCCCATCTTTTCCGGCAGTGGGTGCTCCATCTGTGGTGGACCTCCAGGGTCCGGACTTCCTTGGCGATGGCACGCCAAATATCCTTCTTCTGGTGGGCGCTGACTTAGAGGAATAGTACAGGGGAAAAGGTAAATCTTTCATCGTCCAGACCGTCATAGTCACTGGCCCACGTTCCCACCCTTGCCCTGACGCACAGACACTCACCGTCCGCTCATGCAGGGCTCAGTCCCCCCCATGTATATTCCATCCACACCACTCCAAACAGCCATTACCCATGCAGCATGCTCACAGTGTACTCACCTGTTTGTCTGGAGGACCGTAGAGTAGCGTGTACTGGGGGAGGACCCCCTCCACTAACTTCTCCAACTCCTCCGAAGTGAAGGCCGGGGCCCTTTCCCCAGACACATGAGCCATCGTCGATTCCAGACTGAGGTCACAACAGCACTTGCAGTGCAGGTCCTCTCCTGTTGAAGGTCAGGTATCAAGTGAGTGAACAGAGAGAAAATGGCGGTCACGTCCGCGGCGGTGTGTACCATCACCGCCGGCGAACAACGTCATTGGCTCCTCGGACCCATAGGGTCCAATGTTAACCAATGCAGGATTGCGCTGCGGTCTTCGTCCGCCTACCGCGACGGTGTACAACGCCAGTGCAGTTACCTCATATCCCCTTGTCCCACCTTACAGGTCAGGCAGCCGCCATTTTAGGGGGCCACATGGCAAGAATAATAACTGCGTCACACCTATGTAGGCCTTGCATACACACAGTAACAGGCACATTGCGGATTAATAAATGTGTGCTAATGACAATTAGTGATACCTCAGTTTTGGGTGACTCTCTGCTCGCTGTTCTCATCCATAGGGCACGTCCGCTGGGGCAGGTGATGAGATGGTGGCATTCTCCGGTGTACAACCGCTGGTGGACCTGTCGACAATGGAAGAGAGACATGTAATAGTCACCTACAGACTTGATCGTGCAAAAATCCATGAACTGTGTGCCCAGTTGGAGCCAGACCTGATGTCAGCTATCCGCCATCACACAGGGATCCCCCCTCTAGTGCAGGTCCTGTCAGTACTCCATTTCCTGGGAAGTGGGTCTTTTCAAACAACAGTGGCCATTGCATCAGTGATGATCCCAGCCAATGTTCTCTAACGTGTTGTCCAGAGTGTTGTCTGCCCTGCTGAAACACATGCGCAGCCACATAGTTTTCCCTCAGGTGGAGGATTTGCCTACAGTGAAAGGTGACTTCTCTGCCCTGGGACATATCCCCAACATCATAGGTGCCAATGATGGGACATATGTGGCCTTGGTACCCCCCCGCAGGAGTGAACAGGTGTACAGAAACAGGAAGAGCTACCATTCAATGAATGTGCAGATGGTGTGTTTGGCCGACCAGTACATCGCCCATGTGAATGCCTGGTTTCCTGGCTCAGTGCATGACGCTTACATTCTGAGGAATAGCAGCATCCCTTATGTGATAGGGCAACTCCAGAAGCACGTGTGTGGCTAATAGGTGAGGACAAGGACCCTATACCCTGTGAATAGTTGTCTGGGTCTGGGGTTGTCCCTACGGGTTAGTGTGTGTCTAACAGTTGTCCCTTGACAGTTGCAGGTGACTCTGGGTACCCCAACCTGTCATGGCTACTGACCCCAGTGAGAAATACCAGGACAAGGGCAGAGGCACACTACAATGAGGCACATGGGCGAACTAGGAGGATTATAGAAAGAACCTTCGGCCTCCTGAAGGCCAGATTCCGGTGCCTCCATATGACAGGTGGTTCTCTCTACTACTCACCAAAGAAGGTGTGCCAGATCATCGTGGCCTGCTGTATGCTGCACAACCTGGCTCTGCGACGCCAGTTGCCTTTTCTGCAGCAGGATGGTCCAGCTGGAGGTCTTGTGGCAGCTGTGGAGCCTGTGGACAGTGAAGAAGAGGAGGCAGAAGAAGAGGATATCGACAACAGAAACATTGTTATCCAGCAATACTTCCAGTGAGACACAGACAAGAAGATATCACTGCCTCACACATCTCATACTATTGTTTGAACTATCATAAGTCTGTCACTTTCACCCAGTGTATGGACCCTGAATTGTCACTTTGCCTTTCCATTTCACAGATGAGGGTCCCACTGTGTGACCTCTGCTATATCCTCATGGACTAGAGCTGGTTACATCGGTAATGTTGACAATAAAATTGACATTGCTATATTCCATAGTTATTGTAAATACACATTTGTGAAAAGCACCGACTGACTCCAGACTGTTTTGTGATTGATGTGTGTTTATTTTTGTGCAAATAAGTGGAGGGGGTTGTATAATGGTCAGGGGTGATGGTGGAGGAATGTCCATGGCAGAGTCCAGTCTATTTGTTTCACAGGTGCATTGTCCAAAGGGGCATAGGAAGTGGAGCTAGGGCAGTTTAAGGATGGGCAGGGTGACAAAGTGGGACAGAAGGATGTCATTCAGGGGGGTCTCATTTCCTGGCGGGGCTCTTGGCAATGTTCTCTGTCTTGTTCCTGGATCTCAGGGACCGTTTGCGGGGTGGCTCTCCATCTGCAGGGGGTGGGGTGCTGGTGTCATGGTCCTGTGGCGGTGCCTCCTGTCCACTAGCGCTGGCGGAGGTGGTGGGCTGTTCATCATCCAGGCTAGTGTCAGGGGCCCCTTGTTGTGCCACAGTGTCCCTCCTGTTGTTGACATGGTCCTGCAGCACCCCTACAATGGTGACCAGGGTGGTGTTGATGGACTTGAGTTCCTCCCTGATCCCAAGATAGTGTTCCTCCTGCAGCCGCTGGGTCTCCTGAAAGTTGGCCAGTACCGTTGCCATTGTCTCCTGGGAATGATGGTATGCTTCCATGATGTTGGAGAGGGCCTCGTGGAGAGTGGGTTCCCTGGGCCTATCCTCCCCCTGTCACACAGCAGTCCTCCCAGTTCCCCTGTTTTCTTGTGCCTCTGTCCCCTGAACCGTGTGCCCACTGCCACTGCCCCCAGGTCCCTGATTTTCTTGGGGTGGTGGGTGTGCCTGGGTTCCCTGTAGTGGTGGACAGACTGCTACTTGACGTGTCCTGGGGAGAGAGGGATGGGCCCGCTGGGTGGGTGCTGTGCTGGTGTTTATTAATGGGGGAGGCTCTGTGGTGGCTTGTGCCTGTGTCAGGGGAACCGACTGTCCCGAGGTCCCAGATGGGCCGGGCTGGTCATCTTGATCCATCTGTACAGAGCTGCTGTCATCACTGTGGGCCTCTTCTGTGGGGGGGAGTGGACATGTCTGGTACCTCCTGTCCGGTGACGTTGGGTAGGGGTCCTGCAGGGGTGAAAAGGCATGATTATTGCATCTGTATGTGCCATTGTGTGCAATGGGTGAGTGACCCTGTACTCCAGTGCTTGCATTCATGTCTAGGTCCTTGTTTAATATTTGGTTGGGGTCTGTGTGGGTATCTGTAGTGGACATGCTTTGGTGATGGGTGTCCATGCTTTGGTGTTGCATGCAGGGCTTGGTGTTGGGATGGGTGGTTTGTGATAGTGGGACATATGTGAGGTGTTGGAGTGATGGGGGTAAGGGTGGGGGTATGTGATGGCATGGAGGTAGGGTGGGGGATATAATAGTTAAGAGTTGACTTACCAGAGTCCATTTCTCCTGCTACTCCTGCGAGGCCCTCAGGATGCATGATTGCCAAGACTTGCTTCTCCCATGTTGTTAGTTGTGGGGGAGGAGGTGGGGTTCCATCGCCAGTCCTCTTTATTGCAATCTGGTGTCTTGAGACCACGGAACGCACCTTCCCCCGTAGGTTGTTCCACCTCTTCCTGATGTCATCCCGTGTTCTTGGATGCTGTCCCACTGCGTTGACCCTGTCGACGATTCTACGCCATAGCTCCATCTTCCTAGCAATGGAGGTGTGCTGCACCTGTGATCCGAATAGCTGTGGCTCTACCGGGATGATTTCCTCCACCATGACCCTGAGCTCCTCCTCTGAGAACCTGGGCTGTCGTTGTGGGTCCATGATGTGGTGTGGGTGATGTGTGGGGTGGGGTGTATTGTGATGTGTGAGAGGATGTGTTTGTGTGTGTTGTCTGTGGTACGTGGATGTTGTGTGAGTGATGATGTTGTGTGTCTGTGGATGCTAGTGTTGTTTCTGGTGGTGTCTCTCTCTGGACTTCTTTCACAATTTTGGTAGTAAGGGTTTGTGGATGATGTGGGTGTGTGTTTTATATTGGATTGGGTGTGTGGGAGTGGTGTGTGTATGTGTATCAGGTGTGTGTATTTCGAATTGTCCAATGTGGTTGTGTTTTGTAAATGTGTGTGTATTCTGAGCGCGGCGGTGTGTACCGCCAATGGTTTACCGCGGTTGAAAGACTGCTGCGTGGATTCGTGGGTCGTGATAGTGTGGGCGTATTCCTGTTGCCGTGACAGTGGAGGTTATGTTATCGCCACTTTACCACTGACCTTTGGTGTGGCGGACTTGTGTGGGTGTCTGGATTTTGACGGATTCCGAGCGGTGGGTCGTAATAGCTGTAGCGGAATTCCGCCACTGCAGCGGTGTGTTGGCGGTCTTCTGCAAGGCGGTAAGCAGGATTTACCGCCAATGTTGTAATGAGGACCTTAGTGTAACAATTTAGAAATTGTTCCAAGGTATATTTTCTATTTGTGTTGTATTGAAAACAAGTCATTTTGTCCTTAGTGAATAGGCATACATTGGAATGCCCACATTTGTAAAACCCTTAGGATGTTCAGTTAATCATTTATTATTGGTAAAGTTTGACTGTGGTTCATAAAACTGTGACACAGTATGTTTCATAGTGTTTTGCCCCTACTGTACTTCACCAATGGTTTTTCAGATATGATGCTGGCAAAAATGGTGTCCATTCTTAGTAAATGCCAGTATTTGTATATGATTCTGTGCACAGAATGGCAGTGAGAACTATGTGGGGAAATGAATGCAGTCCTATTATGGTTAGTTTGTTTGTGTTTCTTATTAAATAGGAGAGCGTCTTGTTTCACATTCATTATTTTGTGTTTGGTCTTAGTTAATAACTCTTTAGTGTAATCCCTTAAATCTTTGGCCCACAACGTTTAAAATGTGAGCCTAACTATAACATCCCTGTGACCTTTGTTTTTTTAAGTGAATTTCTATGTTTTTTTAAATTCTATTTTCTAACTGTAATGTCCCTGTAACCTTTCGCTTTTGCTGTGAGTTTCTATGTTTTTTTCAACATAAAGGCCCTCATTATGACATTGGCGGTAAATCCCACTTACCACCACGCTGACTGCTGCCAACATACAGCCACGGCGGCAGATATCCGTTCTCACCATATTATGACACACACATACCAATCCAACACTATTCAGCAACAGACACAATTCCGCCACACCAAAGGTCAGTGATAAACTGGCGGTATCAGTAGCAACACCGTTACTCCAACAGAACAACGCCCATCATATTATGACCCACGAATCACCACGGCGGACATTCAATGGCGGTAAATTATTGGCAGTACAGACCGCTGTGCTCAAAATACACACACACATACAAAACAACACTACATTGGTCAATTTGAATGACACACACCTGACACCCATACACACACCACACTCACACACCCACACCACTATAAAACACACACCCACATTACACACAACCCCGTACGAATAAAAACCATTGGCATGAGACAGACACCACGACTACAGACAAAACCAGAGACACACACCACCTACACCTATACACCACCCACGCACCCCACATCACACACCCCAACACATCACCCTGCACACCCTCACCTACACACCTCACACAACACCCTTGGAACCACAAAAACACCCCAGATTCTCAGAGGAGGAGCTAAGGGTCATGGTGGAGGAAATCATCAGGGTAGAGCCTCAGCTATTTGGAGCACAGGTGCAGCAGATATCCATTGTTAAGAAGATGGAGCTATGGCGGAGGATCGTGGACAGGGTCAACGTCATGGGACAGCACCCCAGAACAAGGGACGACATCAGGAAGAGGTGGAACGACCTACGGGGGCAGGTACGTTCCATCGCAGCAAGACACCAGCTCGTCATACAGAGGACTGGCGGTGGACCCCCAACTCCTGCCCCACAACTAACAACATGGGAGATGCAAGTCTTGGCAATCATGCATCCCGAGGGCCAGGCCAGAGTAGGAGGAGGACTGGACTCTGGTAAGTCAACTCTTTACTACTATCACCCCCCCTACCTGCATGCTATCACATACCTCCACCCTCACCCTCACTCCCAACACTCCACCACCTCCCACACACCCCACCATCACATCCCACCCATCCCAATGGCAAGCACTGCATGCACCACCAATGCATGGACATCACTCACAGCCCTGCATGGACACCTGACACCAAAGCATGCACACTAGAGAGAATCAGCTAGCCCACTACATACCAACCTACACAAGTTAGAGCTGCCAGGGCAAATACAAACAAATAGGGCAACCCACAGATGCACAATATGTCACACACAGAAACTATAACACAGCATTTACATCCCCACAGGTATTCCATCCAATGTCAGCGGAGAAGAGGTGCCAGCACTATCCAGTCCCCCAAATGAAGAGGCCCACAGTGATGACAGTAACTCTGGTCGCCTGGATCTGGATGACCAACCTGGCTCATCAGGGACCTCTGGACAGTCGGTTACCCAGGCCCAGTCACACACCACCACAAAGCCTTCCCATCAGGAAACACCACCACAGCACCCACCCAGCGTACCCATACCTCTGTCCACAGGACATGTCAATCAGCAGTGTGTCCACCACTACAGGGACCCCAGGGCACACCTCATACCCAAGACAATCAGGGACCTGGGGTCAGTGGGCACACAGTTCAGGGGACAAAGGCACAGGACAAAAGGGAAACTGGGAGGACTGCTGTGCACCAGGGGGAGGACATGCCCAGGGAACCGACTCTTCAGGAGGCACTGATGGAGATCCTGAGAGACTACCAACATTCCCAGGATACGCTGGGCCAGATCCTGGATAACGTGCAGGAGAACAGGCGGCTGCAGGAGTGACAGTACCAGGGGATCAGGGAGGACATGCAGGCTCTAAACGCCACCCTGATCTCCATTGCAGGGGTGCTGGCAGACATGGCCAGCATTATGAGGGAGGCAGTCTCACAACAGGCAGGGCCCTGCCACTAGCCAGACATCTGAACTGCCTTCCACCTCCGCTAGTGGACAGGAGGCCCCGCCAAAGGACCAACAGGTCACCAGCACCCCTCCCCCTGCAGGAGGTGAACCACCCCGCAAACGTTCCGTGCGATCCAGGCTGAAGCCAGAGACTATCGCCAAGACCCCGCCAGGAAATGAGACTCTCCTGATTGTCACCCTTATGTCCCACACTGTCACCCTGTCCACCTTGAACTGCCATTCCTCCCCTTCCTATGTCCCCTTGGACAACGCACCTGTGCTACAAATAGACTGGAACAATACCCTGGACTTTTCTCCATCATCACCCCATCCCAGTGCACTTGCCCCTCTTCTTCTTAGCACTTCAATAAACACCCTTGGAAAAATACAAGTATGTAGTATGCAAAAGATTTTTAAGTATGTATTTGTTTAACTAGGTTCAAACATTGCACTTCAACTGTACAGTAATGTTCACATATGAAAGACCTGTAGTTTCCTGCAGTGATCACACAGGAGCGATAGTGGGGCACCAACATCTGCAAAATGAATTGCCAAAGGGTACAGTGTGTGGGCATAGAAGTGGGAAATAACAGCATGCCAGTGCCAAAGATAATCTAAATAATGACAATGAAATGTGAATAACACTGTCTTACCTGTGTGTCATTGGAAGTATTGCCGTATCACTTCTGTTCTGTTGTCCTCATCCTCATCCTCTGCCTCCTCATCCTCACTGTCCACAGGGTCCACTGCTGCCACACAGCCATCTCCAGCCTCCTCCTCTTGCATAAAAGGCACATGGCGTCTCAGGGCAAGGTTGTGCAGCATGTAGCATGCCACTATTATTTGGCAGACCTTCTTGGGTGAGTAGCACAGGGATCCACCAGTTAGATGGAGGCACCGGAACCTGGCCTTCAGGAGGCCAAAGGTTTGTTCGATTATCCTTCTTCTTCACCCTTGTGCCTCATTGTAATGTTCTTCTGCCCTTGTCCTGGCATTCCTCACAGGGGCCAGTAACCATGATAGGTTGGGGTAACCTGAGTCACTTGCAAATATCGAGGGACAACATTTAGCCACACACTATCCTATATGGCCCACACCATACCCATACACCAACATATACTGGGTGGGAACCAGGGCTCACCTATTAGCCACACCCGGTGCCTCTGTAGTTTAGCCATCACATTTGGGATGCTGCTATTCCTCAGGAGAAAGGCATCATGCACAGACCCAGGATAGTTAGCACTGACATGGGAGATGTACTGGTCCGTCAAGCACACTATCTGTACAGTCATGGATTGGAAACTCTTACAATTTTTGAACACCTGTTCATTTTGTTGGGGGGGGGACAAATTCAATATGAGTTCTATCAATCGCCCCAATTATGTTGGGGATATGTCCCATTGCATAGAAGTCAGCCTTCACTGTGGCCAAATCCTCCACTTGGGGGAAAACAATGTAACTGCACATGTGTTTAATCAGGGCTGACAACACTCTGGTCAGCACTATTGAGAACATTGGCTGTGACATTCCTGCTGCCAAACCCACTGTCCTTTGGAAAGAACCAGTTGCCAAGAAATGGAGCACAGATAGGACTTGCACAAGAGAGGGGATCCCAGTGGGGTGACGGATAGCAGATATCAGGTCAGGTTCCAGTTGGGCACACATCTCTGAGATTGTGTCCCTGTCAAGTCTGTATGTGAGGATAATGTGCCTGTCCTCCTTTGTTGCCAAGTCCACCAGGGGTCTCTATATGGGGTTATGTCTCCATCTCCTATTCTTCTGCAGCGGTTGCAGTCTAAGGGACAAAAGAGTGAGGAGCCGGTCACAAACTGAACATTGGAGCCACAACAGTACAATGCATGATGTTAATTTGTAATGGTTAAGTGGGATTGTCTTGTATGTCCAATTTTTAACTGTGATGCAGTTATTATCCAGGGCCTGCCCCCCTCCCAAAATGGTGTCCACCTGTCTTGTGTGGAGGGACAGGTGGAAGTGAGGTAATTCCGCTGACATTGTGCGCCGTTGCAGTAGGCGGTCGGGAACCTCCTCATTGGTTTACATTTGACCCTATGGGGAATAGTGGCCAATGGTGATGCACGCCGGCGGTGACGGTATCCACTGCTGTGGAAGTGACCGCCATTTTCTATCTGATCACTCACTTGCTACCGGACCTTCAACAGGAGAGGACCTACACTGCATGTGCTGCTGTGACCTGTATCTGGAACCTACCATGGCCCGTTTGACTGGGGAAAGGGCCCCTGCCTTCACCTCAGCAGAGTTGGAGAGACTGGTGGATGGGGTCCTACCCCAGTATGGACTGCTGCATGGGGCTCCAGACCAACAGGTGAGTACACTGTGGGCACGATGCATGTGGCATGAATGCATGGAGTGTTGTGTGTAAGGGCCTTGTGGCCATGTGTGTGTAAATGGTGATGTTAAGGGTATGGTGGGCCATCAGTGTAACAGGCAGGACGGTCTGACTGATACTATTTCCTGTGTGTATTTCAGCGCCCATCAAAAGAAGGCTATATGGCATGCCATCGCCAAGGACGTGCGGACCCTGGGGTCCTACGGCAGGCAGAGCACCCACTGTCGGAAACGGTGGGAGGACCTGAGACGCTGGGCACAGAAGATGGCAGAGGCACAGCGGGGGATGGCCTCCCAATGAGGAAGGGGTGCCTGTCGAACCCTGACCCCCCTGATGGCCCGCGTACTGGCAGTGGCTTATCCGGAGTTCGATGGGCGCTTAGGGGCATCACAGCAGCCACAAGGGGGTGAGTACAGTGCCCATCATTACAACTTACGCATGGTAGGGTGTTATCCGGGTTGGAGATGTGTGTCAGTGGGTGCCCCTAGGCCAGGCCTGGCATTGCAGAGTAGGTCCCATGTTGGCCAGGGTTCTGAAGTGATAATCCTACTACCTAGCTTGTAGGCATCCACAACTGGTCAGGGCTGGGTGGGTCCCAGGTGTGCTGCATTTGGGGGTGTGTGCCCCCCCCATACCTTGGTGGCTAGCATGATAACTGGTAGTGTGATGCATAGTGCGTAGGCCTATTCCCTGTGTGTGAGGGTGGTGTGTACGCCAACTGTGGTGTTGGTGCAGCCATTGACCCAGTGTATCCTTTGTCTGTGCCCCCTCTTTTTGTTTTGTCACCCTGTCCTTATGTGCATTAGCATCATCTGGCGGATGAGCAGAGGCACCGGCGACAGAGGGAGCTGCATCCCACAGGATCCAGGTGGCAGAGTCCACCGACGGTGAGGGCACCAGTGGGAGGGAGGGTGAGGGATGCACCACAGCGGAGACTGGCGGGGACAGTTTGGACATGGATCCCTCCTCCGATGGAAGCTCCCTGGTGGTGGCGGACACCTCTGTGACCACCCCAGCTATAGCCGCCACCCCCCATACCAGCACCGCCCTCCCAGCAGCACCTCATAAAGTTGCCCGTGCCCGCTCACCCAGGAGGGTGGGCATCTCCTTCGCCCTAGGCACCTCAGGCCCCGCCCCAGTGAGCCCTGCTTCCCTGAGTGAGGAGGCTATTGACCTTCTGAGATCCATCTCTGTACGGCAGTCAACCCTTGTGAATGCCATCCAGGGGCTGGCAGCCCAGATGCAACAGACTAATGCATTCCTGGAGGGCATACACACTGGCTTGGCAGCCCAACAGAGATCAATCCAGGGTCTGTCCTCCTCTCTGATGGCAGCCATTGCCCCTGTTTCCACCCTCACCCCTCCAACTTCCTCTTGCCAATCTCATTCCCCTCAACCCCAACCTATCCCAAGCACACAGGCAGACGAGCATGCGCACAAGACAACACTCAACACTGGCACAGGCAAACACAAGCACCACACATCATCCCAAAGGCACTCACACAAACACCATCCAGATGCAGACATACCAACATCCACAATTTCCACTGTATCCCCCTCCTCCTCCTCCTCCTCCTCCTCCTCCTCCTCCCTCCCAGTTCCGTCTACACTCACACCAGCATCACCACCACACCCACACCTCACTATCAGACACCTCCCCTACAGCCATGCACACGTCCCCTGTGTCCTCTCCCACTGTGTCTGGCACCTCCCCTCCCAAGGTACACAAACACAAGTACTGAGACACCCAACAGCCATCCACTTCACAACAGCATCCAGCCCATGCACCTGCACCCAAACACAGCAGACAGACACCTCCTACAACCACTCCCTCTTCCTCCACTCTCAAACCTTCTCCCTCTTCCCGCCCCAATGTCACTAAGAAGCTTTTCCTCTCCAGCATTGACCTCTTCAATACCCCTCTGTTCCCTGTCCTTCACATCTGGCCAGGGTGGCAAAAACCCAGGCAAGCACCTCAGCCAACCAGTCCACGGCCCAGTAGTCTCCACACCCACTCAAGGTGGCAAAGGATCCAGGGCACATGTCCAGAGGTTGAAGGGGCCTGCACCAGGCAGCCTCAAGGAAAGGGTGCCTGCCCCAGCTGCAGGCCAGGAAGGGCAACGAGCCAGCCCCAGCAGCTGCCAGGAAGGGCAAGAAGCCAGCCCCAGCTGCTGCCAGGAAGGGCAAGGAGCCAGCCCCATCTGCTGCCAGGAAATGCAAGGAGCCAGCATCAGCTACTGCCAGGAAGGGTAAGGACCCAGCCGGCAGGAAGGACAAGGGGCCTGGTTAGGGACTCAGACGGAGCCCCCACCACCAACCATAGTTGTGCAGCCATCCGAGGCTGCAGGGGATGGGCTGGAGCCTACCCCCACAAGCAGCAGCAGCACCACTACCACCACTGGGCAGCCGTCCGAGGCTGCAGGGGATGGGCTGGAGCCTCCCTCCACCAGCAGCAGCACCACCACCACCGCCAGTGGGCAGCCGTCCGAGGCTGCAGGGGATGGGCTGGAGCCTCCCCCCACCAGCAGCAGCACCACCACCAGTGGGCAGCCGTCCGAAGCTGCAGGGGATGGGCGGGAGCCTATCCCCACAACCAACAGCAGCAGCACCACTACCACCACCAGTGGGCAGCCATCTGAGGCTCTAGGGGATGGGCTGGAGCTTCCCCCCCCACCACCACCAGCAGCAGCTCCACCACCACCACCACCAGTGGGCAGCCGTCCGAGGCTGCAGGGGATGGGCTGGAGCCTCCCCCCACAAGCAGCAGCAGCACCACTACCACCACTGGGCAGCCGTCTGAGGCTGCAGTGGATGGGCTCGAGCTTCCCCACACAAGCAGCAGCAGCACCACCACTACCACCACTGAGCAGCCGTCACCGCCGGCGGACGGTATGTAGTCCTGCGTCCATGGGCTGCTGTGTGGCCTGCCCCCTGAAAATCCAGCGGGTATGACACCCACCTGAGAGACTGTGACCTTGAACTCCCCAGGATCAAGAGCACAGGCCACAATGCCCCCCCCCCCAGAACCAGTGGGTAAGACACCCACCAACCCCAGCCTCCCAAGGATCAAGAGCACAGGGCACGATGCCCCCTCCAGAACCAGTGGGTAAGACACCCACCAAACGCAGCCTCCCCGGGATCAAGAGCACAGGGCAACCAGTGGGCAAGTCACCCACTTAAGAGACTGTGGCCTTGCACTCCCCAGGGCAGAGCAATGGACATGTTGCCCCCTCCAGAGCGTGTGGGGAAGTCAACCAGTTGAGAGACTGTGGCCTTGCACTCCCCAGGATCAAGCAATGGGCATGTTGCCCCCTCCAGAGCCAGTGGGCAAGTCTCCCACTTGGGAGACTGTGACCTTACATTCCCCAGGATCAAGCAATGGGCATGTTGCCCCCTCCAGAGCCAGTGTGCAAGTCACCCACTTGAGAGACTGTGGCCTTGCACTCCCCAGGATCAAGCAATGGGCAGGTTGCCCCCTCCAGAACCAGTGGGCAAGTCACCCACTTAAGAGACTGTGGCCTTGCACTCCCCAGGACAGAGCAATGGGTATGTTGTCCCCTCCAGAACAAGTAAGTAAGTCACCCACTTGAGAGACTGTGGCCTTGCACTCCCCAGGATCAAGCAATGGGCATGTTACCCCCTCCAGAACCTGTGGTCTTGTTCCATCTGCTGGCTGAGTTGCCCCCCCATTCCCCATCCCCCTGAGGTGCCTGCCTATTTTCCAAATGATGCCCCTGCAGTGTTCTCTCCGTGTTGCTGCAGGTGACAGGTGGGGCATTGGACTTTGGCCTATGGCCCTGTGGCCCACGTACAATGAGGACTGGGCAGTGTCCCTTGAACTGTTCATGTGTAGGTAACAATTACATTGCATTTTCGTATTTCTACTGTGTTGATATTATTACACTTACTTTAGCACATTCCTGTGTCCTTGCATTATTCCTCAGGGGTATGGGCTTAACATGTTTTATTACTGCAGCTGTATGTGTGTATGTGTGTATGGTGTTGGGGGTGGGGGTTTGTGTGGTGTGTGTGTCACTCTCTTTTTCTCCCCCCCTCCCCTGTGTGCTAGGCAGCTGTACTCACCATGGTCGTCTTCGCCGTCGTTGGTGTTCGTGGTGGAGCAGGACGTAGAAAATCATTGGAAATATTTGCAGCGTGGACTCCATGGTGGCATGGTTCTTCCCTGTGTCTCCAAAGGTGAGTCCTTTCCCTTCTGAGGTCTGTTTCTGCCAGGCTTTTGATGTCATTGGTACCACCCCGGAAAAGGTGGCGGTTTCCTGTCTCATAATATAGTGGGCGGAACATTGACTTCTGCCTGGCTGTAGGCGGCTACCGCCGTGGTGTCTGTTGTTTCCGCCCTGGCGGTCAGAGTGGTAAAGTGGCTGCCTATCTGAGTTCTCACCGACATGGTCATAATTGGCGGTAGTTACACCACTTTATCACCGACCGCCGGGGTTGTAATGAGGGCCATAGTCATTTTCATTACTCTATGTTAATCCAACCACCGCTGGGTACGGCCTTTGGTCGTTTGCAGTTGCGATTGGCTGCACCCCTATAAGCACCCAACCTTGCGTTGTGCACTGTCTTCGCCTATGCGCAGCAGGGTTTGCCCATAAGTCCTGGCCTGTAGTCAGATCCTGCAGCCCACCCCCTAACCACCAGCCCCTCGCTGCTCACGGCCCATTGTCCATGCGCGGTGGGAGTTGGCCGCAGCTTGTCTCTTTGTGTGTGAGAATAGGTGTGAGAGAGTGTATCTGAAGGTGAGAGTGGCTGTGAAAGTCTCTGTCTGGGTGTGAAAGTGCATGCATCAGTGTCTTACTAGGTGCATCAATGTCTGTGCAGGTCTGTTAGTGGCTGCATGAGGGCTTTAGTGGGTCTGTGAGTGGGTCTGTGAGAGTCTTTGGCTGTGTGCGGTGGGGATTTGACTGTGATCAATGGAAGGACAGCAATCAAGCTATAGCATTCAATACTTAGTCCATGCTCCAGCCAAAAGAAGAGGAAGTTAGCCTGCACATGCTGGCAAATGAGAAGGCAGCAACTAAGTGTGCCAATGAAGCCAATGAATTTTAAGCAGTGGGCAGGCTGCAAGCCCCTCGTTATATACAATATCTCTTTCAAGCGAGAGCACATGTAGAGAAACCTAAAAAGCACACTTTCTGGACAATGATCTATCTTCTGCCAAATTTGGTGTAACTGTTCAGCTGTTTTCACAATATCTCTGTTCAATTTTCCTATAGCTAATTGCATGGAGAAAATGCATTTTTGGGCCTTCCTTTTTCTCAGCAGACTAATATTAGCTTGACTCTGGACTGGAATAGTACCACCTGTCAGGTGTCGTAGCAAAGGTGCCCTGGGTTCTGCTTCAAGCAAGGCAAATGGGTACTCTTTTGAACAGTTGTACAGCAAAATCAAGCCATTGTTTGAGTACACTTAGCCTCTAGTACCCTTGGGCCATGGTGTCACAGCTCTTGCTGCACTATTGATGGCTGCCATCTTACCATGACTAATATCCATAGTGAATAATGGAATGCAGTGCTTGATCACAATACATTGGGAAATGCAATCTTTAAAGTAATCTTTGAAATAAACAGGAAACACATTGGCCCTCATTACGACCCTGGTGGTTGGCGGAGAAGTAGTGGTGTTACCGCCAACAGGCTGGCGGTAAAAAAATTAGAATTATGACCATGGCGGTTACCGCCATGGTCATCCGTCACTTCTCCAATCCGACCGCCAGGGCGGAGACGACCGCTGGGCTGGAGACTTGGGTCTCCAGCCCGGTGGCCATCACAAGACCGCTGGTGATATCACGACCCGGCTGACTGCCATGAATTTCATGAGGTTGGGAACCGCCATGAAATCCATGGCGGTAAGCACTATCAGTGCCAGGGAATTCCTTCCCTGGCACTGATAGGGGTCTCCCCCATCCCCGCTTCCTCCCCCCACACCCCCCTGCCACCCTCCACAGGTGGCAGGACCACCCTCCCCACCCCTATCCCCAACATCGCAACCCAGACACACACCGTACACGCATGCATACACCACCAACACACGTACCCGCACACATATCACCAAACATGCCAACAGCCACACACACAGTCATACACGCGCACCCACATACAGACATACACGCATACATCCATTCAGACATGCAGACAGACAGACATGCACACATTTCCAAATACAACACACCCCAGCATGCAGACACGCACTCACACACCCCCTCTACATCCTCACATGCACACCTCCATTCACGCACACAACAGGCAACTCCACCCCACCCCCCTCCCCTAACGGACGATCAACTTACCTGGTCCATTGATCCTCCGGGAGGGGAACGGGATCCATGGGGGCTGCTCCGCTGCCAGCACCCCGTCAACAGAACACCGCCACGCTGAATCACGGAACGTGATTCGGTGGGCGGTGTTCTGTTGACGGGGCGGTGGAGGTGGAGCAACCTCCACTTCCCCACCGACCCCCAGTATGGCTGCTGACGGCTCTCCATCCGGAAAAGGACAGAGGGCTGCCAGTAGTCATAATTAGCCGAGTGGAAAATCACCTGCACTGGCGGTCTTCAGCACAGCGGTCCCTCAGCGGTCTTGCAAAAAGACCGCCGTGGTTGTAATGACCACTATTGTCTTTTTTCCTTTTTTTCCTAATCACTGTCCGTATTAAAAAAGTAAGTAAGAGAAGAAAGTAAGGGGCATATTTAAGAAAAGTGGCACTGCACACAGTGGAAGGCGTCTTAGAGCCACCCTAACGCCACCATGGGTTTGCCGTTTTTACAATATGTAGTTAGGGGACTAGCGTCAGTATCTTTTATGCTAGTCCATCGCTTTGCAGGATTAGCATCAAAATGTTGACGCTAATTCTGCAAAGCACCCTGAGGCCTACTGTAACCAATGGAAGCCTACTTTTAACTCCTGCTCTGAGCAGGCATTGAAAGTGTCGAAAAAATGATGTAATGAAATCTCTTAGATTTCTTTGCATCATTTTTTTGCCCCCCCTAATGGGGGAACGCCCCCTTTGCAGACATTATGCCTGGCGCAGGCATAATGTAGCGCAAAGGGTTACAAAGTGGTGCAATGCATGCATTGCACCACTTTGTAAATATGGCGTGGCATTTTTGGCCTTCCTATACTACATTAGCATTGAAAAAATGGCACTAATGTGGCGTTACAATTGACAGGGTTTTGAGGACAAAAATATACGACCATTTCAAATAGGCGCGATGAAGGAGAAATGCTTTTATTTTTATTTCTTTTCCGACCTTGCATGTGTGCTGCACTGTCCAGCATCCAAATAAAATGGGGAAAGTTTTCAAGTTAGTCTAAGCATGGAATTTTGTGCCTGCAGGTTATCGTTCCAGTACAAAACCTTTACTAGACTTATGCACCCTTGGATTATGGGGCAAAAGTTTGTGCATGTTCACAGCTTCCTGATTGTGTGCAGGCACTAGGAAGAGGGAAGGAGAGTGCCATACCTCTGTAAATATGGTGTTCTCCTGCTCTCTTCTATTCATGCAACTCAGCACAGCATTTTTGGCTGCTGCGCTGTGCTGCATGAGAATTTAGTAAATAGACTCAATAGTGTGTTAATCATTTCAAGTCCTCAGAAGTATTATGGATTCATGGCATTTAGATACATTGTCAGTGGTATGGATGTATGTGCTGTCAGCGTGTATTGATTTGCATGAGTTTCATTACCTACTGTGAGCTGGTGGTCGGTTTGCATAGAGTGTTTCACTTGTAGTGGGCAAGGTTGCACTTCCATCGCCTAACCTGCTTCAAACTGGAATTAATATCCAATGTAAGACACCTACGTTGTGTCAGGTGATGTGTAAAAGCAGTGTGCTGCTCTCCACATGATGCCGTGTGTTTCTGCAAAAAGTGCTGTCATGATGTCCACCTTCTGTTTACCACCAGCTTCCATCACTAGAAGAAGACACTGCATAAAGAAAAGCGTGAGGACAGCATTGATAAATTATAGCAGCCAAGGAAGTTTCACTAGTGTGTGCGCATGCAGGTCTAACTCGTTGCTTCCCTCTGCTTATTTAGGGCACAACTTCGGTTCTGCCTGGCATATCTCCTTTTCATCGATGCACACTTGCTGTAGCTATGAAGGCAAGTTCTTGACTCTTACTTATTCCTACTGTTTAGTGTGTTCTATCATCGTTATTCTAATTTCCGTTGTAGGCATGTACTAATTCGTCCCAGGTTCCTGCAATGGGTCTTTTACATAACCGTCACCTTTCCTCCCTACAAAGTGCTCTATCTTCCAGTTACATCCAATACACCACTTCTCGCCTCCAACTCTCTAACACAGGCAGCATGGCTGTCTTCCACCTCAGGGTTCAAGCCCTTTTGAGTAATATTAATGCATCAACCCATCTCACTGTGTCCATTATCAACCTTCCCACTAGCACATATCCATTCACCTGCAACCAAACACTCATCCACATGCCTTTTAAATCATCCACTCCACAATCATCCCACTCCACACTTTCATCCATCTACTCACCCTTCTGCCATTGTATGAACCTACTGTCACTCAACCATCTATTTATCTTTGTATACAACTAAAATGGAATACAACCAGCCACAAACACACTCACGCATCCAACATGTGTCCGCATGGTCTCATATGTGCGATTTCTGACTGCACATGCCTGTGTGTGTAATGCATTGTAACTATATGGATGGCAGTATGTATATTTTATGTTACTATATTAAAAAACACAACGCACGACAACTAAAACAAAGTACATTTACACTTGAAGCAAAGCAGACCTATTGGATTTGCCAATGCTTGTTTAAATTGCAGATTAAATTCAGTAAGAGGCCAGCAGACCGTGGCTCTTTTCTCTATTTCTACTGGAGACAACAGTCAGAGACTATTAGCAGCACATGGGTTACAATAAACACAACAGATTATATTGGCATTTACTAGCTCTCCGACAGGCTCATGATCTAAATTGTGATGGAATCCAGCTACCCACAATCCGCCTAAAGATGTGCATAGATTGTCATATCAGTCATCCTAGAAATTAAATTATGTATCCGATTTTTTGTACACTGACTTCACGTTTAATCAGTTTACTCATTAGGATACTACCAGAAGGTGACTGTAAACGTGCAGGAGCAGGAGGTATAGTGAATCATGGGTCTAATAGGCACGTCATATCACATGCATGCATGTCATTGCTTTCCATTTCTCCCACTCCATTTTGCTGAGCTGTGGCCTTTGCTCTGGACATGTGTTTCCCTCGCGCACCCTAGCTGGCGGCAGCGGCAAAGTGGGTACAGTGCCTCAGGAAGGTGCCACTCCTATTTGTTATTCATGGCCGTGCTGCCAAGGCAACCTGCTTCCTAGCAGCGGCAGATGGGCACCGCATTTCTACCCAGTGCCGGCCATCTTCAGAACCACCATGGCTGTTGTACCAGAGGCTAGTGCAGATCCATAGAAGGGCCGGTCGTCGTGTGTGAAGTGGAGGCTCCCAGTGCGCACTAATGAGTCCTGGCCTCTAGAACAGGAAATCCTACAGGACCCACTGCAACTGCGCCGTGGACATCATTTGGGGGCCACAAGCTGCCGCAGCTGTAGCTCGTGTCTTGCACCTTGCTTCGCTGGGCCCTATCCTTGGTACACCTCGCTGCAATGCTATGAAACTGTGGAAAATTATTTTCCCAACGTTAGATTCAAGAGCAGCAGCTCCCTGACTCAGAGCTTCTGCAGAAATGGCACAGTTCCTAAATTGTAACTGTTGCCACTTTAGCCGCAACTGATGTTACTTGGCAAGAAGTCTTCCAAGGCCTTCCTGATCCAAACACTGTGGCTTTATTTGCAAGTTGGTTGAATTGGTGGCTTGCAGCACAAAACATTCTTGGGCATCCAATAGAATGCATCCACTTTTGACAGATCGATTAATTGCAGCACCAGCCCGATATTCCTCCCAAGAATGCCCATCTCTTTTAATATAAATGACATATTTTTATTAAAGGGGTATTTAGCTCCTACAGAGTTTTCTTTTTTATGTCCTAGCTCTATTAAAATATTTTGAATTTGTTTTCCTGATTTGAGACTGTAGTTATTTTCTTTCTATTTAAACAGCATTTCATTTTAATTTTACCTGCCCATCACGTTTGAATAGAAGCTCTGGCCTCAGTCTGCTACCAAGGAACGATAAGTCAAGGTGAACGATTACCTCTTTCTATCTGACCAGTTAGGCCTCGTTTGGCAGGAGTTTTGGCAAAGTGTTAATCTGAGACCTTGCCTGTTCCCCTGTGAGGGTGTGTCAGAATGCACTTACATCCATAAACATACTGGCCTCCTGTTGGACTTGGTCCTCTTGGCAGGGTCACCCCAGACCCTTTGCTTTCACTCTCCTGTTTTCTGAACCGTTTTTGTTGGCTTTTAGTATTCTGTGCACTTTATCATTGTTACCAGTGCTAAAGTGTTTGTGGTCTCTCCCTTACACATGGTGAATTTGGCTTTCTCCTAGTTGGCACATTTAATTTACTTGTAAGACCCTAATAAAGAGGTACAACATGTATCCAGGGTCTGTAAATTAAATGCTACTAGGGGGCCTGCAGCACTAATTGTGCCACCTACCTAATTATTATACTTTTATACATGTCTCTGGCATGCCATTGCAGCATGTATGTGTAGTTTTAAACTTCCATTTCGACCTGACCTATAAACCTTTTGCCAGGCCTAAACCTATCTTTTTATTACATATGCCACCCCAGCCTAGGCACTAAACGGCCCATGGGGTAGAGTGCATTTTATTTAAAAAGTTGGACATGTAATTTTACGTTTTACATGTCGTGTAGTGAAAAATGTTCAAATTTGTTTTTCACTACTGCAAGGCCTGCCTCTTCAATAGGACAGCATTGGGTTACTTTATTACACCTAATAAGTGATAACTTTCAATCAGGAACAGATAGGAATGTTGAGAAATGAGTTTAGTGTCTAAAGAAGTGGAATTTAGAACCCTCTTTACTGGTAAATTTAAATGATAAGTCACAATTTTGAAAATTACACTTTTAGAAAGTTGGCATTTTCTTGTCCTAACCACTTGTGGCCTGCAGCATGTATCCCGGGTCACATGACTGTGTGACCCAGGTCTTTATGTATTGCTCCCGGACAGTGAGACAAAGGGGGATGAGGTTTTGGCAGGATAGGCCATTGCTGACTAGATGAGTGGGAAGAACTGTCACCTACCAGACTTGCACATCACAAAGCCCCTGTCTGGGCACACTCACAAAGGGTTTGACAGTAGTCTTTAGTGATCCCAAACAAGCTAGGGCAATGGCAGGGAGGCAAGAAATGCATACTTCAAAGTGGGTACCAGGTATAAATATTGGACCCTCAGACCCAACTCTTCACTACACATCTAGTCCTGAGGCAGACTCAGAAGGTCTGCTGTGCTGCTCTGCAAGAAGCACTGCTTCCCTGCTGACCTGATGCCCTGCTGCTGCCTGAGTGAAAGGACTGGACCTGCATCTTGAACCCAGGACCACCAAAGTGACTCCCAGGACTAGGTAACTGGTCTTCTAATCAGAGCCTCAGGAAAAGAAAAGACTCCAACCACCTCAGCATAGCACATGGATGCTGGCTGATGAGTCTTTTTTTGTTACTAGTATTTATTGACATTTGTTACATTTGTTTTTTAAGTACATATTCAGTGCAGCACCGATGGTACATCACAGTGATATATATAAAGCAAGGGATCAGACAGTAGAAGGATAATGTAGTACAATATTGTGGAATAGTACGGTAGGAAAGCTAGGTCTCACACAAATAGTTAATACAGAGTGAAAGCAATGGTACCAACAGTAGTAATGACAACTAATGCCTGCACAAAACATTATGAATGTAAATACAATGAAGTGATAAGGATGTGAATATGGAGTGTGTAGGAAGTTGGCTCTGTATGCACTATTTCAAAGTAAGGAATAGTATGCACAGAGTCCAAGGGTTCCCCTTAGAGGTAAGATAGTGGCAAAAAGAGATAATACTAATGCTCTATTTTGTGGTAGTGTGGTCGAGCAGTAGGCTTATCCAAGGAGTAGTGTTAAGCATTTGTTGTACATACACATAGACAATAAATGAGGTACACACACTCAGAGACAAATCCAGCCAATAGGTTTTTATATAGAAAAATATATTTTCTTAGTTTATTTTAAGAACCACAGGTTCAAATTCTACATGTAATATCTCATTCGAAAGGTATTGCAGGTAAGTACTTTAGGAACTTCAAATCATCAAAATTGCATGTATACTTTTCAAGTTATTCACAAATAGCTGTTTTAAAAGTGGACACTTAGTGCAATTTTCACAGTTCCTAGGGGAGGTAAGTATTTGTTAGGTTAACCAGGTAAGTAAGACACTTACAGGGCTTAGTTCTTGGTCCAAGGTAGCCCACCGTTGGGGGTTCAGAGCAACCCCAAAGTCACCACACCAGCAGCTCAGGGCCGGTCAGGTGCAGAGTTCAGAGTGGTGCCCAAAACACATAGGCTAGAATGGAGAGAAGGGGGTGCCCCGGTTCCGGTCTGCTTGCAGGTAAGTACCCGCGTCTTCGGAGGGCAGACCAGTGGGGTTTTGTAGGGCACCGGGGGGGACACAAGCCCACACAGAAATTTCACCCTCAGCAGCGCGGGGGCGGCCGGGTGCAGTGTAGAAACAAGCGTCGGGTTTGTAATGGAAGTCAATGGGAGATCTAGGGATCTCTTCAGCGCTGCAGGCAGGCAAGGGGGGGGTTCCTCGGGGAAACCTCCACTTGGTCAAGGGAGAGGGACTCCTGGGGGTCACTCCTCCAGTGAAAGTCCGGTCCTTCAGGTCCTGGGGGCTGCGGGTGCAGGGTGTCTCCCAGGTGTCGGGACTTAGGATTCAACGAGTCGCGGTCAGGGGAAGCCTCGGGATTCCCTCTGCAGGCGGCGCTGTGGGGGCTCAGGGGGGACAGGTTTTTGTACTCACAGTCTTAGAGTAGTCCTGGGGTCCCTCCTGAGGTGTTGGATCGCCACCAGCCGAGTCGGGGTCGCCGGGTGCAGTGTTGCAAGTCTCACGCTTCTTGCGGGGAGCTTGCAGGGTTCTTTAAAGCTGCTGGAAACAAAGTTGCAGCTTTTCTTGGAGCAGGTCCGCTGTCCTCAGGAGTTTCTTGTCTTTTCGAAGCAGGGGCAGTCCTCAGAGGATGTCGAGGTCGCTGGTCCCTTTGGAAGGCGTCGCTGGAGCAGGATCTTTGGAAGGCAGGAGACAGGCCGGTGAGTTTCTGGAGCCAAGGCAGTTGTCGTCTTCTGGTCTTCCTCTGCAGGGGTTTTTTCAGCTAGGCAGTCCTTCTTCTTGTAGTTGCAGGAATCTAATTTTCTAGGGTTCAGGGTAGCCCTTAAATACTAAATTTAAGGGCGTGTTTAGGTCTGGGGGGTTAGTAGCCAATGGCTACTAGCCCTGAGGGTGGGTACACCCTCTTTGTGCCTCCTCCCAAGGGGAGGGGGTCACAATCCTAACCCTATTGGGGGAATCCTCCATCTGCAAGATGGAGGATTTCTAAAAGTCAGAGTCACCTCAGCTCAGGACACCTTAGGGGCTGTCCTGACTGGCCAGTGACTCCTCCTTGTTGCTTTCTTTGTTCCCTCCAGCCTTGCCGCCAAAAGTGGGGGCCGTGGCCGGAGGGGGCGGGCAACTCCACTAAGCTGGAGTGCCCTGCTGGGCTGTGACAAAGGGGTGAGCCTTTGAGGCTCACCGCCAGGTGTTACAGCTCCTGCCTGGGGGAGGTGTTAGCATCTCCACCCAGTGCAGGCTTTGTTACTGGCCTCAGAGTGACAAAGGCACTCTCCCCATGGGGCCAGCAACATGTCTCTGGTGTGGCAGGCTGCTGGAACTAGTCAGCCTACACAGACAGTCGGTTAAGTTTCAGGGGGCACCTCTAAGGTGCCCTCTGTGGTGTATTTTACAATAAAATGTACACTGGCATCAGTGTGCATTTATTGTGCTGAGAAGTTTGATACCAAACTTCCCAGTTTTCAGTGTAGCCATTATGGTGCTGTGGAGTTCGTGTTTGACAGACTCCCAGACCATATACTCTTATGGCTACCCTGCACTTACAATGTCTAAGGTTTTGTTTAGACACTGTAGGGGTACCATGCTCATGCACTGGTACCCTCACCTATGGTATAGTGCACCCTGCCTTAGGGCTGTAAGGCCTGCTAGAGGGGTGTCTTACCTATACTGCATAGGCAGTGAGAGGCTGGCATGGCACCCTGAGGGGAGTGCCATGTCGACTTACTCGTTTTGTCCTCACTAGCACACACAAGCTGGCAAGCAGTGTGTCTGTGCTGAGTGAGAGGTCTCCAGGGTGGCATAAGACATGCTGCAGCCCTTAGAGACCTTCCTTGGCATCAGGGCCCTTGGTACTAGAAGTACCAGTTACAAGGGACTTATCTGGATGCCAGGGTCTGCCAATTGTGGATACAAAAGTACAGGTTTAGGGAAAGAACACTGGTGCTGGGGCCTGGTTAGCAGGCCTCAGCACACTTTCAATTGTAAACATAGCATCAGCAAAGGCAAAAAGTCAGGGGGCAACCATGCCAAGGAGGCATTTCCTTACACAACCCCCCCCCAAACGAAAGAGGATGAGACTAACCTTTCCCAAGAGAGTCTTCATTTTCTAAGTGGAAGAACCTGGAAAGGCCATCTGCATTGGCATGGGCAGTCCCAGGTCTGTGTTCCACTATAAAGTCCATTCCCTGTAGGGAGATGGACCACCTCAACAGTTTAGGATTTTCACCTTTCATTTGCATCAGCCATTTGAGAGGTCTGTGGTCAGTTTGAACTAGGAAGTGAGTCCCAAAGAGGTATGGTCTCAGCTTCTTCAGGGACCAAACCACAGCAAAGGCCTCCCTCTCAATGGCACTCCAACGCTGCTCCCTGGGGAGTAACCTCCTGCTAATGAAAGCAACAGGCTGGTCAAGGCCATCATCATTTGTTTGGGACAAAACTGCCCCTATCCCATGTTCAGAGGCATCAGTCTGCACAATGAACTGCTTAGAATAATCTGGAGCTTTTAGAACTGGTGCTGAGCACATTGCTTGTTTCAGGGTGTCAAAGGCCTGTTGGCATTCCACAGTCCAGTTCACTTTCTTGGGCATTTTCTTGGAGGTGAGTTCAGTGAGGGCTGTCACAATGGATCCATATCCCTTCACAAACCTCCTGTAATACCCAGTCAAGCCAAGGAATGCCCTGACTTGAGTCTGGGTTTTTGGAGCTACCCAGTCCAGAATAGTCTGGATCTTGGGTTGGAGTGGCTGAACTTGGCCTCCACCTACAAGGTGGCCCAAGTAAACCACAGTTCCCTGCCCTATCTGGCATTTGGATGCCTTGATAGAGAGGCCTGCAGATTGCAGAGCCTTCAAAACCTTCTTCAGGTGGACCAGGTGATCCTGCCAGGTGGAGCTAAAGACAGCAATATCATCAAGATAAGCTGTGCTAAAGGACTCCAAGCCAGCAAGGACTTGATTCACCAACCTTTGGAAGGTGGCAGGGGCATTCTTTAAACCAAAGGGCATAACAGTAAACTGATAATGCCCATCAGGTGTGGAGAATGCTGTTTTCTCTTTTGCTCCAGGTGCCATTTTTATTTGCCAGTACCCTGCTGTCAAGTCAAAGGTACTTAAGAATTTGGCAGCACCTAATTTGTCTATGAGCTCATCAGCTCTTGGAATTGGATGAGCATCTGTCTTGGTGACAGAATTGAGCCCTCTGTAGTCCACACAAAACCTCATCTCTTTCTTTCCATCTTTGGTGTGAGGTTTGGGGACTAAGACCACTGGGCTAGCCCAGGGGCTGTCAGAGCGCTCAATTACTCCCAATTCCAGCATCTTGTGGACTTCCACCTTGATGCTTTCCTTAACATGGTCAGACTGTCTAAAGATTTTGTTTTTGACAGGCATGCTGTCTCCTGTGTCCACATCATGGGTACACAGGTGGGTCTGACCAGGGGTTAAGGAGAAGAGTTCAGGAAACTGTTGTAGGACTCTCCTACAATCAGCTTGCTGTTGGCCAGAGAGGGTGTCTGAGTAGATCACTCCATCTACTGTGCCATCTTTTGGGTCTGATGACAGAGGATCAGGGAGAGGTTCACTCTCTGCCTCCTGATCCTCATCTGTTACCATCAACAGATTCACATCAGCCCTGTCATGGAAGAGCTTAAGGCGGTTCACATGGATCACCCTCTTGGGGCTCCTGCTTGTGCCCAGGTCCACCAGGTAGGTGACCTGACTCTTCCTTTCTAGCACTGGGTAAGGGCCACTCCATTTGTCCTGGAGTGCCCTGGGAGCCACAGGCTCCAGAACCCAGACTTTCTGCCCTGGTTGGAACTCAACCAGTGCAGCCTTTTGGTCATACCAAAACCTCTGGAGCTGTTGGCTGGCCTCAAGGTTTTTGGTTGCCTTTTCCATGTACTCTGCCATTCTAGAGCGAAGGCCAAGTACATAGTCCACTATGTCTTGTTTTGGCTCATGGAGAGGTCTCTCCCAGCCTTCTTTAACAAGAGCAAGTGGTCCCCTTACAGGATGACCAAACAGAAGTTCAAAGGGTGAGAATCCTACTCCCTTCTGTGGCACCTCTCTGTAAGCGAAAAGCAGACATGGCAAGAGGACATCCCATCTCCTTTTGAGCTTTTCTGGGAGCCCCATGATCATGCCTTTTAATGTCTTGTTGAATCTCTCAACCAAGCCATTAGTTTGTGGATGGTATGGTGTAGTGAATGTATAAGTCACTCCACACTCATTCCACATGTGCTTTAGGTATGCTGACATGAAGTTGGTACCTCTGTCAGACACCACCTCCTTAGGGAAACCCACTCTGGTAAAGATACCAATGAGGGCCTTGGCTACTGCAGGGGCAGTAGTCGACCTAAGGGGAATAGCTTCAGGATACCTGGTAGCATGATCCACTACTACCAGGATATACATATTTCCTGAGGCTGTGTGAGGTTCTAGTGGACCAACTATGTCCACACCCACTCTTTCAAAGGGAACCCCCACCACTGGAAGTGGAATGAGGGGGGCCTTTGGGTGCCCACCTGTCTTACCACTGGCTTGACAGGTGGGGCAGGAGAGGCAAAACTCCTTAACCATGTTGGACATATTGGGCCAGTAGAAGTGGTTGACTAACCTCTCCCACGTCTTGGTTTGTCCCAAATGTCCAGCAAGGGGAATGTCATGGGCCAATGTTAGGATGAACTTCCTGAACAGCTGAGGCACTACCACTCTCCTAGTGGCACCAGGTTTGGGGTCTCTGGCCTCAGTGTACAGGAGTCCATCTTCCCAATAGACCCTATGTGTTCCATTTTTCTTGCCTTTGGACTCTTCAGCAGCTTGCTGCCTAAGGCCTTCAAGAGAGGGACAGGTTTCTTGTCCCTTACACAGCTCCTCCCTTGAGGGTCCCCCTGGGCCTAAGAGCTCAACCTGATAAGGTTCAAGCTCCAAAGGCTCAGTTCCCTCAGAGGGCAGAACTTCTTCCTGAGAAGAGAGGTTCCCTTTCTTTTGCTGTGTTGCAGTTGGTTTCCCAACTGACTTTCCTTTCCTCTTGGTAGGCTGGGCCATTCTTCCAGACTCCAGCTCTACTTGTTCACCCTGTGCCTTGCATTGTGCTCTTGTTTTCACACACACCAGTTCAGGGATACCCAGCATTGCTGCATGGGTTTTTAGTTCTACCTCAGCCCATGCTGAAGACTCCAGGTCATTTCCAAGCAGACAGTCCACTGGGATATTTGAGGAGACCACCACCTGTTTCAGGCCATTGACCCCTCCCCATTCTAAAGTAACCATTGCCATGGGATGTACTTTTCTCTGATTGTCAGCGTTGGTGACTGTGTAAGTTTTTCCAGTCAGGTATTGGCCAGGGGAAACCAGTTTCTCTGTCACCATGGTGACACTGGCACCTGTATCCCTCAGGCCCTCTATTCTAGTCCCATTAATTAAGAGTTGCTGTCTGTATTTTTGCATGTTAGGCGGCCAGACAGCTAGTGTGGCTAAATCCACCCCACCCTCAGAAACTAGAGTAGCTTCAGTGTGGACCCTGATTTGCTCTGGGCACACTGTTGATCCCACTTGGAGACTAGCCATACCAGTGTTACCTGGATGGGAGTTTGGAGTGGAACCTTTCTTGGGACAGGCCTTGTCTCCAGTTTGGTGTCCATGCTGTTTACAGCTATGACACCAGGCCTTTTTGGGATCAAAGTTTTTACCCTTGTACCCATTGTTTTGTGAAGAGGCTCTGGGCCCACCCTCCTGTGCAGGTTTTTGGGGGCCTGTAGAAGACTCTTTACTATTTTTAGTTTTGGTTGTCTCATCACCCTTCCCCTGGGGAGTCTTTGTGACCCCTTTCTTTTGGTCACCCCCTGTTGAAGTCTTGGACACCCTTGTCTTGACCCAATGGTCCGCCTTCTTTCCCAATTCTTGGGGAGAAATTGGTCCTAGGTCTACCAGATGCTGATGCAGTTTATCATTGAAACAATTACTTAACAGGTGTTCTTTCACAAATAAATTGTACAGCCCATCATAATTACTTACACCACTGCCTTGAATCCAACCATCTAGTGTTTTCACTGAGTAGTCAACAAAGTCAACCCAGGTCTGGCTCGAGGATTTTTGAGCCCCCCTGAACCTAATCCTGTACTCCTCAGTGGAGAATCCAAAGCCCTCAATCAGGGTACCCTTCATGAGGTCATAAGATTCTGCATCTTTTCCAGAGAGTGTGAGGAGTCTATCCCTACACTTTCCAGTGAACATTTCCCAAAGGAGAGCACCCCAGTGAGATCTGTTCACTTTTCTGGTTACACAAGCCCTCTCAAAAGCTGTGAACCATTTGGTGATGTCATCACCATCTTCATATTTTGTCACAATCCCTTTGGGGATTTTTAACATGTCAGGAGAATCTCTGACCCTATTTATATTGCTGCCACCATTGATGGGTCCTAGGCCCATCTCTTGTCTTTCCCTTTCTATGGCTAGGAGCTGTCTCTCTAAAGCCAATCTTTTGGCCATCCTGGCTAACAGGAGGTCATCTTCACTGAGAGCATCCTCAGTGATTTCAGAAATGTGGGACCCTCCTGTGAGGGACTCACTATTTCTGACTAACACAGTTGGAGACAGGACTTGAGGGGTCCTGTTCTCCCTATTTAGGACTGGAGGAGGGACATTGGCCTCCAAGTCACTAATTTCTTCCTCTGTGATGTCATCATCAGAGGGGTTGGCTTTTTCAAACTCTGCCAACAGCTCCTGGAGCTGAATTTTGGTAGGTCTGGAGCCAATGGTTATTTTTTTGATATTACAGAGAGACCTTAGCTCCCTCATCTTAAGATGGAGGTAAGGTGTGGTGTCGAGTTCCACCACATTCATCTCTGTATCAGACATTATTTTGCTAAGAGTTGGAAGACTTTTTAGAGAATCTAAAACTGTTTCTAGAATCTAATTTCAAACTTTTAACAAACTTTTAAACTCTAAAAGACAATGCTAAACAGGGACTTAACACACAAGGCCCTAGCAGGACTTTTAAGAATTTAGAAAAATTTCAAATTGCAAAAATGAATTTCTAATGACAATTTTGGAATTTGTCGTGTGATCAGGTATTGGCTGAGTAGTCCAGCAAATGCAAAGTCTTGTACCCCACCGCTGATCCACCAATGTAGGAAGTTGGCTCTGTATGCACTATTTCAAAGTAAGGAATAGTATGCACACAGTCCAAGGGTTCCCCTTAGAGGTAAGATAGTGGCAAAAAGAGATAATACTAATGCTCTATTTTGTGGTAGTGTGCTCGAGCAGTAGGCTTATCCAAGGAGTAGTGTTAAGCATTTGTTGTACATACACATAGACAATAAATGAGGTACACACACTCAGAGACAAATCCAGCCAATAGGTTTTTATATAGAAAAATATCTTTTCTTAGTTTATTTTAAGAACCACAGGTTCAAATTCTACATGTAATATCTCATTCGAAAGGTATTGCAGGTAAGTACTTTAGGAACTTCAAATCATCAAAATTGCATGTATACTTTTCAAGTTATTCACAAATAGCTGTTTTAAAAGTGGACACAGTGCAATTTTCACAGTTCCTAGGGGAGGTAAGTATTTGTTAGGTTAACCAGGTAAGTAAGACACTTACAGGGCTTAGTTCTTGGTCCAAGGTAGCCCACCGTTGGGGGTTCAGAGCAACCCCAAAGTCACCACACCAGCAGCTCAGGGCCGGTCAGGTGCAGAGTTCAGAGTGGTGCCCAAAACACATAGGCTAGAATGGAGAGAAGGGGGTGCCCCGGTTCCGGTCTGCTTGCAGGTAAGTACCCGCGTCTTCGGAGGGCAGACCAGTGGGTTTTGTAGGGCACCGGGGGGGACACAAGCCCACACAGAAATTTCACCCTCAGCAGCGCGGGGGCGGCCGGGTGCAGTGTAGAAACAAGCGTCGGGTTTGTAATGGAAGTCAATGGGAGATCTAGGGATCTCTTCAGCGCTGCAGGCAGGCAAGGGGGGGGTTCCTCGGGGAAACCTCCACTTGGTCAAGGGAGAGGGACTCCTGGGGGTCACTCCTCCAGTGAAAGTCCGGTCCTTCAGGTCCTGGGGGCTGCGGGTGCAGGGTCTCTCCCAGGTGTCGGGACTTAGGATTCAACGAGTCGCGGTCAGGGGAAGCCTCGGGATTCCCTCTGCAGGCGGCGCTGTGGGGGCTCAGGGGGGACAGGTTTTTGTACTCACAGTCTTAGAGTAGTCCTGGGGTCCCTCCTGAGGTGTTGGATCGCCACCAGCCGAGTCGGGGTCGCCGGGTGCAGTGTTGCAAGTCTCACGCTTCTTGCGGGGAGCTTGCAGGGTTCTTTAAAGCTGCTGGAAACAAAGTTGCAGCTTTTCTTGGAGCAGGTCCGCTGTCCTCGGGAGTTTCTTGTCTTTTCGAAGCAGGGGCAGTCCTCAGAGGATGTCGAGGTCGCTGGTCCCTTTGGAAGGCGTCGCTGGAGCAGGATCTTTGGAAGGCAGGAGACAGGCCGGTGAGTTTCTGGAGCCAAGGCAGTTGTCGTCTTCTGGTCTTCCTCTGCAGGGGTTTTTTCAGCTAGGCAGTCCTTCTTCTTGTAGTTGCAGGAATCTAATTTTCTAGGGTTCAGGGTAGCCCTTAAATACTAAATTTAAGGGCGTGTTTAGGTCTGGGGGGTTAGTAGCCAATGGCTACTAGCCCTGAGGGTGGGTACACCCTCTTTGTGCCTCCTCCCAAGGGGAGGGGGTCACAATCCTAACCCTATTGGGGGAATCCTCCATCTGCAAGATGGAGGATTTCTAAAAGTCAGAGTCACCTCAGCTCAGGACACCTTAGGGGCTGTCCTGACTGGCCAGTGACTCCTCCTTGTTGCTTTCTTTGTTCCCTCCAGCCTTGCCGCCAAAAGTGGGGGCCGTGGCCGGAGGGGGCGGGCAACTCCACTAAGCTGGAGTGCCCTGCTGGGCTGTGACAAAGGGGTGAGCCTTTGAGGCTCACCGCCAGGTGTTACAGCTCCTGCCTGGGGGAGGTGTTAGCATCTCCACCCAGTGCAGGCTTTGTTACTGGCCTCAGAGTGACAAAGGCACTCTCCCCATGGGGCCAGCAACATGTCTCTGGTGTGGCAGGCTGCTGGAACTAGTCAGCCTACACAGACAGTCGGTTAAGTTTCAGGGGGCACCTCTAAGGTGCCCTCTGTGGTGTATTTTACAATAAAATGTACACTGGCATCAGTGTGCATTTATTGTGCTGAGAAGTTTGATACCAAACTTCCCAGTTTTCAGTGTAGCCATTATGGTGCTGTGGAGTTCGTGTTTGACAGACTCCCAGACCATATACTCTTATGGCTACCCTGCACTTACAATGTCTAAGGTTTTGTTTAGACACTGTAGGGGTACCATGCTCATGCACTGGTACCCTCACCTATGGTATAGTGCACCCTGCCTTAGGGCTGTAAGGCCTGCTAGAGGGGTGTCTTACCTATACTGCATAGGCAGTGAGAGGCTGGCATGGCACCCTGAGGGGAGTGCCATGTCGACTTACTCGTTTTGTCCTCACTAGCACACACTAGCTGGCAAGCAGTGTGTCTGTGCTGAGTGAGAGGTCTCCAGGGTGGCATAAGAGATGCTGCAGCCCTTAGAGACCTTCCTTGGCATCAGGGCCCTTGGTACTAGAAGTACCAGTTACAAGGGACTTATCTGGATGCCAGGGTCTGCCAATTGTGGATACAAAAGTACAGGTTTAGGGAAAGAACACTGGTGCTGGGGCCTGGTTAGCAGGCCTCAGCACACTTTCAATTGTAAACATAGCATCAGCAAAGGCAAAAAGTCAGGGGGCAACCATGCCAAGGAGGCATTTCCTTACAGAGTGCAAAACCATTTCTGAACAGTAGCTTAACTGGATATATAAGAGAAAAAAGGGGGGGGACTTTAAACAATAGGTGCACTCAATTATAGTGATAGGGCATTGCAACACATACATCACCAAGTCGACCTGGGCAGTCAGGGGCAAATGGAATACATTCCATGTAGTGCAGGGGGTGAGGAGAAGGAGAAGAATATTATCTGAACCTATAGTCATGTAATGGGCTGAGAGGCCGGAGTACACTCACAGAACATTTCAAGGAAGGAGTCCCAATTCTCACATAAGGGATATTTATGGAAACTCTTGACCTCTTCTCAGCGCAATAATGCACTCTCAGCCTGTACCCATGACATCATACAGAGTACCCATGCAGAGGCCACCAGAGGACTGCCGCCTTCCACTTCTGGGTAATTAGGCATTTCGCCAATAGGAGGGCCAGGTCAGTGAATCGCATTGCAGCTTTGTGTTTTTTGGTATACTGATAAAGTCCCAGAATACATACTTCCCAAGTATGAGAGGATAGTGCCTGTGCAGTGTGTGAAGAGCTTTGTGTCTTCTTTCCACTATATGGCCAGTGAGGGACAGGACCAAAGCATGTGCATTAGTCTCACATTTGGCATTAGGCAACTGAGACATGCAGCATTGGTACGGTGACAATTTCAGGTATCGTTACTAGGAGTCAAGAGGGCTCGATGCAAACTATAAAACTGAATCATTTCAAAAGGAGCATTACTGGACATCATCACCATGGAAGGATATATTAAAATAGTCTGCCATTCACCGTCTGTATAAGCTCGTCTAAGATCTTCATCCTAGTGTCTGCGCAGTGTAGTGAGGGAAAATGCTGCGCTTGCTGCTGTGGGTCTTGCCCCCAAGTGGTGCCAACTCAGGCCTTGACCCTTGAGAGTGCTCCTGAATATCTTCTACCAGCCCAGCCAGAGACCTGTAAGCAGAATCGATGAAGAGTGACACATCTCCCTGCAGCATCACTGGTCAGACCAGGCGTTAAAATGAGCCCCACACAGCACTACTTAAGGAAAACACACAGAAGCAACATTACCAACCCACAGGACAAGATGGAAGTGCTACTGCTCCAGCTTAGGAGACAACACAGAGGACAGCAACAACCGCAACCACCACCACCACAACAGGGCCCACAAAGGCAATGCAGACAACAGGAGAGGATATTCCGAAATAGTACAACCCTCCTTGGCCTCAGGGAAATGACATCATTAGGACATACAGACTCAACCGGCAAGCCATACTACACCTGCTGCACCACATTGAGCCACAGATCACATCCAGCCTGCAGACCCCACATAATATTCCACCTGTGACAAAGCTGCTAGCTGTCCTGCCCATGCTGGCAAGTGGCTCATTTCATACAATGGGTGCACTGGTTGCTGGTGTGTCACAGCTGTCTTTCTCGGTGTTCCTTCCCGAAGGTGTTAGACACAATTATCTCTCTGACACCCCGCCACATCAGCTTCCCCAACACCCAGCAAATGCAGCAGGAGTTAAAACAGGGGTTCTACCAATTTGATGGGTGTCCACATGTGCTTGGTGCAATGGATTGCACCCAGGTCCAACTTGTTCCACCTACAGCAACAGAGCATTTATACAGGAATCACAAACACACACATTGCATAAATGTGCAGGCCATAGTGGACCACCGGGGACTATTGACAAACATTTTGGCCAAGTATCCTGGGAGCGCCCATGACGCCTACATATCCAGGCACAGAAGGATCAACAAACACTTCCAGGATGGCCAATATGGAAATGGCATACTTGTGGGTAAGTCAACAAACCTAACAATATACACACAACACACCAACCCTGTAGGACACACAAGACATACAACACTTCAAAAACACATGGCCAGGGTAACACAGATGTGCAGGTAACAACACATATGCACCACGCTGTTGTAGAGCACAATCAGTGCACAGCATAAACACATACACCCGCATGTACGTAACACACCCACAACTTGGCAGGCACAGCACGTGAAGGACAGGTGCAGATATGTACCCTTTGCTAACAGAAGATGTACACAAACCACTACAAGCGCCCACAGGTTGCCTACTATATACACTTCACACACACAGTAGACCAAACAAAGAATAGCCCAGCAATGTCAGTGACAAATACCATGCTCATGTAATGTAAGTCACACAGACCCCTTAAATCATGCCATGCAAGTCTCTGCCAGAAGAAACATCAAATGCTAGACAACTGGGGCCAATACCAACTACATCTCATCAACACATACCTGACTTACCTGTAGTGTGCATATACATTTGCCTGATGAATTGGGTCATACATGTAGGAATACAACATCAATGGCCATCACATACCATGTGCCAGATTTGTGAGTAGTGGTAACACACCTACTGTTGTGCCACCTCGCATGCACCACTTACTGACCCACAACACCATCATGTCTGTACCGTAAACAATAAATGGTCCACCATGGGGCAGAGTCACTGTTAGACTGTGCAGATCATGGATGCCACAGTGGGACGTTTGGAAATGGCCTTTCTGCAGGGTCACCCCCAAACTTTTAGCCTTCTTTATTTTCTCTTTCTGACCTCATTCTTGCTGGCTTTAGGACTCTGCACACCTTACCACTGCTAATCAGTGCTAAATTTCATATCCTCTCCTTAAAAACATGGTGACATTGGCTCATACCCAATTGCCTTATTTAATTCACTTGTAAGTCCCTAGTCAAGTGCACTACATGTGCCCAGGCCTGTAAATTAAATGCTATTAGTGGGCCACAGCAGTGGTTGTGCCACTCACATACGTAGCCCCTAACCATGTCTCAGGCCTGCCACTGCAGTGCCTGTGTGTGCAGTGTCCATGCCACTTTGACTTGGCATTTAAAAGTACTTCCCAAACCTCAAACTCCCCTTTTTCTATATATATAACACAGCCCTAAGGTAGGCCCTAGGTAGCCCATAGGGCAGGGTGCTATGTAGGTAAAAGGCAGGACATGAACATGTGTGTTCTATATGTCCTGGTTGTGTAAAACTCCTAAATACGTTTTACAATGCTGTGAGGCCTGCTCCTTTCATAGGCTAACATTAGGGCTACCCTCATATACTGTTTGAGTGGTAGCTTCTGATCTGAAAGGAGTAACAAGGTCATATTTAGTATGGGCAGAATGGTAATACAAAATCCTGCTGACTAGTGACGTTGGATTTAATATTACTATTTTAGAAATGCCACTTTTAGAAAATGAGCATTTCTCTGCACTTAAATTCTTCTGTGCCTTACAATCCAGGTCTGGCAGGGTTAGTTGACAGCTCCCTTGTGCATTCACTCAGACAAACTCCAAACACAGGGTGCTGAGTCACAGTTGCACACATCTGCATATTGAATGGGTCTTCCTGGGCTGGGAGGGTGGAGGGCCTGACACATACAAGTCAAAGGACTGTAGCCTGCCCTCACACAAAGGACTGCCACACACCCTACTGGGACCCTGGCAGACAGGATGGAACTGAAAGGGGACCTGGTGGACTTCTAAGCCACTCTCTGAAGTCTCCCCCACTCCAAAGGCACATTTGGGTATGTAAGCAGGGTCTCTGAGCCTACCAAATCAGACACTTCTGAGGTAGACACTTCTGGACATGATACCACTGGAGAAGAAACTCTGAACCAGAACCAGCAACCTGCCAAGAAGAATGGCCTGGCTGCCCAAAGGACTCACCTGGACTGCTTTTCTAAGAAGGACTGCTGCCTTGGTTTTGCCCTGCTGCATTGCTGCTCTCTGGCTGTGCTGAGAAGTGCTCTCCAGGGCCTTGGATAGAGCTTGCCTCCTGTTCCCTGAATTCTCAAGACCAAAAAGACTTCCTTCCTGCAAAAGAACTCCTTGTGTGGCAAAAATTGGTGTACAGCCTGCAAGAAATGACGCACAGCCCGCATCGCGGTGAGAAATTCACTGCACGCCGAACTGGAATGATGCAGCCCGACTTCGCAAGGAGAAGATTGACGCAGCGCCTGCCTTGCGACCTGAAATTTGACACACGGCCCACTGGATTGATGCACAGCTGAGCTGGAATGACACAGCCCAACTTCCTTAGAGGAATCGATGCAGCACCTGCCTTGTGGTAGAAATGGCCACGCATCACCCACCGGATCAACGCAGCCCCTGTGACTTCATTCTGCAAGCACCGGATTTCAATGCATCATCCCCGGGACATCCGAAAACTCCGCAACCCAAAGAGGATTCAAGTCCGCACGCCGGAAATCGACGCAAAGCCTTCCCTGCATGAAAAATAACGATGCATCGTCTGTGTGCGCCCGGAGAAATCGACACACACCTCCCTGTTTTCCATGCATCTCCTCCTCTGCGATTCCTCGCGGAGATTTTGAACGCAAACCAGGTACTTTGTGCTTGCAAGAGACATTTGCTGCTTTTAAGAGACTAAAGACACTTTGGGTGTCATTACAACATTGGTGGTAAAAGCCACTTACCGCTGTGCAGAAGACCGCAAACACACCGCAGCAGCTGCAGAATTCCGCCACGGTCATTATGACCCACAGCCCGGAATCCACCAAAATCCAGATAACCACACAAGTCCGCCACACCAAAGGTCAGTGATAAACTGGCGAAAACAAAACCTCCACCATCACACCAACAGGAATATGCCCACACTATCATGATACACGAATCCACGCAGCGGTCTTTCAACCGCGGTATTCCATTGGCGGTACACACCGCCGCGCTCAAAATACACACACATTTACAAAACACAGCCACATTGGACAATTCAAAATACACACACCTGATACACATACACACACCACTCCCACACATCCAATACAATATAAAACACACACCCACATCACCCACAAACCCCTACGACAAAAAATTGAGAATGAAGCACAGAGAGAGACACTACAATCTACAAACAAGCATCCACAGGCACACAACACCATCACCCACATAACACACCACTAAATATCACCCGACATATCACAACACACGTTCCCCACACATCACCCACACCACCCCATGGCATGGCAAAGACACCCCAGGTTCTCTGAGGAGGAGCTCAGGGTCATGGTGGAGAAAATCATCCGGGTAGTGCCACAGCTATTAGGATCACAGGTGCAGCACACCTCCATAGCTAGGAAGATGGAGCTATGGCGAAGAATAGTGGACAGGGTCAATGCAGTGGGACAGCACCCAAGAAATAGGGATGACATCAGGAAGAGGTGGAACGACCTACGGGGGAAGGTGCGTTTCGTGGTCTCCAGACACCACATAGCGGTACAGAGGACTGGTGGCGGACTCCCACCTCCTCCCCCACAACTAACAACATGGGAGGAGCAAGTCTTGGCGATTCTGCATCCTGAGGGCCTCGAAGGAGTAGCTGGAGGAATGGACTCTGGTAAGTCAAACCTTAACTACCTTATCCCCCATCCTACCTGCATGCTATCACATACCCCTACCCTCGCCCTCACCCTCATCACTCCAACTCCTCACACATGTCCCACTATCACAAACCACACATCCCAACACCAAGCTCTGCATGCAACACCAAAGCATGGACACCCTTCACCAATGCATGGCCACGGCACATACCCATACACCCCCCTAAATCATCATCACACAAGGTCCCACACAGGAATGCAAGCACTGGGGTACACGGTCAACCACCCATTGCACACCATGGTACACACAGATACAATAATCATGCTTTTACACCCCTGCACGACCCCTACCCAACGTCACCGGACAGAAGGGTCCAGACATGTTCACTCCACCCACAGAAGAGGCCCACAGTGATGACAGCAGGTCTGTCCAACTGGATCTAGATGACCAGCCCGGCCCACCTGGGACCTCGGGACAGTAGGTTCCCCTCACACTGGCACAGGCCACTACAGAGCTTCCCCCCTCTGGAAACACCAGCACAGCACCCACCCAGCGGGCCTATACCTCTGTCCCCAGGACACGTCAATCAGCAGTGTGCCCACCACTACAGGGAACCCAGGCTAACCCACCACCCCAACAACAACAGGGGCCTGGGGGCAGTGGTAGTGGGCACACCGTTCAGGGGACAGAGGCTCAGGAACACAGGGGAACTGGGAGGGCTGCTGTGCGACAAGGGGAGGACAGGACCAGGGAACCCACTCTCCACGAGGCCCTCTCCAACATCATGGGAGCATACCATCATTCCCAGGAGACGATGGCAACGGTACTGGCCAAGTTTCAGGAGACCCAGCGGCTGCAGGAGGAAATGTATTTGGGGTTCAGGGAGGAACATAGATCCATCAATTCCACCCTGGGCACCATCGTAGGGGTGCTGAAGGAAGTCCTCAACACCAGGAGGGACACTGTAGCACAACAAGGGGCCCCTGACACTAGCCTGGACGATGAACTGCCCACCACCTCCGCCGGCGCTAGTGGACAGGAGGCACCGCCACAGGACTACCACACCAGCACCCCACCCCCTGCAGAGGGAGAACCACCCCGCAAATGGTCCCTGAGATCCAGGACAAAGACAGAGAACGACGCCAAGAAATGAGACCGCCCTGAATGTCATCCTTTTGTCCCACCTTGTCACCCTGTCCATCATCAAACTGCTCCAGCTCCACTTCCTATGCCCCTTTGAACAATGCACCTGTGAAACAAAGAGACTGGGCTCTGCCATGGACATTCCTCCACCATCACCCCTCACCCCTCACCATTTTACAGCATTCTCCAATATTGAGCCCTAAAATAAACACCCTTAAAGCACAAAACAATCTGGAGTCTGTCTGTGATTTCCAAATAGTGTATTAGCAATTACAGTGACAAAATGCTCTTTCAATTGTAATGTCAACATACCTATGTCACACAGCTCTAGTCCATGAGGAAACAAAGCAGATGTCACACAGTGGGACCCACATCTGTGAAATCGGAAGGGAAAGTGAAAACTCAGTGACCATACACTGGGTGAAAAGGACAGACAGTAGAGAGGAAGTAGTGTTAAATTACATGTAGTAGGCAGGTTTGTCTTCTTACCTGTGTCTCACTGGAAGTATTGCAGGATAACCGAGTCCCTGTTGTCGATGTCCTCTTCTTCTGCTTCCTCGTCTTCACTGTCCACAGGCTCCACAGCTGCCACAACACCTCCATCTGGACCATCCTGCTGCGGAAAAGGCACCTGTCGTCGCAAAGCTAAGTTGTGAAGCATACAGCTGGCCACGATGATCTGGAACACCTTCTTTGGTGAGTAGAATAGGGAACCACCTGTCATATGGAGGCACCTGAACCTGGCCTTCAGGAGGCCGAAGGTCCTCTCTATAATCCTCCTAGTTCGCCCCTGGGCCTCATTGTAGTGTTCCTCTGCCCTTGTCCTGGGATTCCTCACTGGGGTCAGTAGCCATGACAGGTTGGGGTAACCAGAGTCACCTGAAAAAGGTGAGGGACAACTGTTAGACACAGACTAACCTGTAGGGATATCCCCAGACAACTATTCCCACTGATTTGGTTCCAGGTGCTCACCTAATAGCCACACACGGTGCCTCTGGAGTTGCCCCATCACATAAGGGATGCTGCTATTCTGCAGGATGTAAGCATCATGCACTGAGCCAGGGAATTTGGCATTGACATGGGAGATGTACTAGTCTGCCAAACACACCATCTGCACATTCATTGAATGATAACTCTTCTGGTTTCTGTACACCTGTTCACTCCTGCTTGGGGGACCAAGGCCACATGTGTCCCATCAATGGCACCTATGATGTTGGGGATCTTTCCCAGTGTCACCTTTCACTGTAGGCAAATCCTCCACCTGAGGGAAAACGATGTAGCTCCGCATGTGTTTCAGCAGGGCAGACAACACTCTGGACAACACGTTGGAAAACCTGATCTTCGACAGGAGAGGACCTATACTGCAAGTGCTGCTGTGACCTCAGTCTGGAAGAGACAATGGCTCGTGCGTTTGGGGAAAGGGCCCCTGCCTTCACATCGGAGGAGTTGGAGAAACTTGTGGGTGGGGTCCACTACACGCTACTCTACGGTCCTCCAGACAAACAGGTAAGTACACTGGGAGCATGCTGTATGGGCTATGCCTGTGTGGAGTGGGGTGGATGAAAGATAGGGGGGGAGAATGAGGCGTGCATGAAACGACGGTGAGTGCATGTGCCACATGGCAAGGGTAGGGATGCGGGCCAATGACTGTTACGGTGCAGTTGGTAATAACTTCTCTTTTTCCCCTGTACAATTCCTGTAGGTCAGCGCCCACCAGAAGAACGATATTTGGCATGCCATCACCAAGGACGTCCGGACCCTGGGGGTCTATCACAGACGGAGCACCCACTGCCGTAAGAGATGGGAGGACATTCGCCGGTGGAGCAAGAAGACGGCGGAGGCCCAGCTGGGGATGGCTTCCCAACGTGGGAGGGGTGCCTGTCGCACCATGACCCCCCTGATGTTCAGGATCCTGGCGGTGGCGTACATGGAGTTAGATGGGCGCGTGAGGGCATCACAGCAGCAACAAGGGGTTGAGTACACTCTCATTCTGCTGATTCAGCACACAGTGGAGGTGTCTGGGTGGGGGAGGTGGGCTGTGGGTTCCCCTAGGCCAGGTCGAGTGTGCTAGTTAGGTCCCCTTTGTCAGGCAGGCCCTGTGGCACCCCACCCCACCTGCGTACAATGCCAACTACACCTAGTCAGGCTCCTCCATGTGTGCAGATGTCGGCCATAGCCTTGCAGGCTATGTCCCAGGGATTGCATAGTGGACCCCAAGTGCGTGGCGTAGTGCAGGTGGCTTCTGTGTCTGTCATGTCTGCCAACGCTACCGGTAATGCATGCACTCAACATGTCTTTCTTCTGTTGTCCCCCACCATTTTGTGGTCTCCCTGTTTTTATGTGCATAAGCATCATCAGGCGGAGGAGCAGTGGCACCGGAGCAGGAGGGAGCTGCATCCCACATGGCCCTGGAGGGCGACACTACGGAGTCTGATTTCACCAGTGGGATGGAGGGCGAGGGGAGCTCCACGGCAGGGAGAGGAGCTAACACCAGTGACATGGACTCATCCTCTGATGGGAGCTCCCTTGTGGTGGCGGGCCCTTCTGTGCCCCCCCATCTATAGGTACAGCCGCCACCCCCCCTTCCAGCACCGCCCTCCCAGCAGCCCCTCAGCCTTTGCCCCGTGCACCTCAGGCCCTGCCCTAGTCACCCCTGCTGCCCTCAGTGAGGAGGCCATTGACCTCATCAGGTCCCTCAATGTTGGGCAGTCTACCATTTTGAATGGCATCCAGGGTGTAGAGAGGCAGTTGCAACAAACCAATGCATTCCTGGAGGGCATTCAATCTGGTCAGGCAGCCCTTCAGCAAGCTTTTCAGACTCTGGCCTCAGCACTGATGGCAGCCATTGTCACTGTCTCTAGCCTCCCCCCCCAACTTCCTCACACCCCTGTACCTCAGCCTATCCCAAGCACACCATCAGGCCAGCATGCACACACCCCAACACACAAAGGAAGCTCAGGCAAACATAAGCACCACACATCCCACAGGCACTCACGCAAACATCACACACATGCAGGCATAGCAACATCCACTGCCTCCACTGTGTCCCCCTCCTCCTCGTCTCCCTCCTCCCTCCCAGTCTCGTCTCCACTCACACCTGCATGCACTACACCTACAGCCACTACTTCCATCACCAGCACACACACCACCACACCCCGCTCACGTGCAGTCACCACCCCCACTTCCATTCACACATCCCCTGTGTCCTCTCCCAGTGTGTCTGTGACGCCACCTCCCAAGGTACACAAACGCAGGCACACACCCACCCAACAGCCATCCACCTCACAACAGCCTCCAGCGCATGCACCTTCACCCCAAGTCACCAAACGTACACCTCCTACAACCACAACCTCTTCCTCCACTCCCAAACCCCCTCCAGCTACCCGTCCCAGTGTTCCCAAGAAACCTTTCCTGTCCACCCTTGACCTCTTTCCCTCACCTCCCCCACCCCGTCAGTCTCGTAGGGCCCGACTCTCCAGGTCCCAACCTAGCACCTCAGCCACGACATCGGCGGGATCAGTGGTGCCAGTAGTCACAGGATTCTGGAGTGCACCAGGCAGCAGGGCAGCCAGTGTGGCAAGGAGCCACAGCACGGACAGTCCCCCACCTGTCAAGCATCAAAAGTTGGCCAGTGCCCGGCGGGAGAGGGGGAAGACACCAGCCACCAAAGCCGCTCCCAGGGGTACAGGTGGGAGTGTGGATTCAGCTGCAACACCTTCCAAGGTGGGGAAGGGGCACAAGAAACACAGCAAGTCTGGGAAGATCGGCACGGCGGAGAAGACCGCCATCAGCCCTGCTGCCCAGGAGGTGACCGCCATCAGCCCGCTGCCCAGGAGGCGACCGCCATCAGCCCCGCTGCCCAGGAGGCGACCGCCATCAGCCCCGCTGCCCAGGAGGTGACTGCCATCGCCCTCGCTGCCCAGGAGGCAACCGCTATCAGCCCCGCTGCCCAGGAGGCGACCAACATCAGCCCCGCTGCCCAGGAGGCGACCGCCATCAGCCCCACTACCCAGGAGGTGACCGCCATCAGCCCCGCTTGCCCAGACAGGACCGCCAGCACCAGCCCCAGACAGGACCGCCAGCACCAGGCCCGCTGGCCCAGACAGGACCGCCAGCAGCTGAGTCGCTGCCAAGGACACCGCTGCCACAAGCACCGCTGCAAAGGACACCGTTGCCACAAGCACTGCTGCCAAGGACACCGCAGCCATAAGCACTGCTGCCAAGGACACCGCCGCCACAAGCACCGCTGCAAAGGACACCACCGCCACAAGCACCGCTGGCCCATGAGCGCCAAGAGTACTGACGCTACTGAGTCCGCCACGAGCAGGATGAAGCACTCTGGGCACAGAGCCCCCTCCAGAACCAGTGGAGAAAGGCATCCACTACCTCTGTCCTTGGCAGGATGAAGCACTCTGGGCACAAAGCCCCCTCCAGAACCAGTGGAGTATCACATCCACTACCTCTGTCCTTGGCAGGATGAAGCACTCTGGGCACAAAGCCTCCTCCAGAACTAGTGGAGAATGTTATCCACTTGAGAGACTGGCTTTGCACTCCCCAGGATTGAACAGTGGACAAACCACCCACTGTAGAGACTTGAGAGTCTGTGGCTTTGCACTCCCCAGGATAAAGAAGTGGGCAACCCACCCACTGTAGAGATTTGAGAGACTGTGGCTTTGCACTCCCCAGGATTGTTTAGTGGGCAACCTACCCACTGTGGAGACTTGAGAGACTGTGGCTTTGCACTCCCCAGGATTGAACAGTGGGCAAACCACCCACTGTAGAGACTTGAGAGACTGTGGCTTTGCACTCCCCAGGATATAGCAGTGGGCAACCCACCCACTGTAGAGACTTGAGAGACTGTGGCTTTGCACTCCCCAGGATTGAACAGTGGGCCTGGGGCCCCCTCGTGGATTTGGCGTCGTGCACTCAACCGGCTTAGGTGCCCCCCTTTCCCTTCGCCCTGAGGTGCCTGTTTTATTTCTAGTTGATGCCCCTGCTGTGTTCTCTCCGTCATGTTCGGGTACCTTGTGTGGGCCTCGACCATGCAGTGTGGGCCCAGTGTTTCAAGGACTTAAATGGAGCAATACCTGGACTTCTATTGGTGTATATATTTGTTAATAGTGTATATATATTTTTGCGTACTGGATTTTAATAGATTACAATGGTTACACTCATTTCCTTTTTGTCTTTGCATTCTTCCGGGGGGGTTGGGGGGTGTAACTGTAATGTATCAACATGTACTTGTGTGTGTGTTGTAGTGGGTGAGGGTGGGGGTGGGGGTGTTGCATGTTGCGTGTGTGTGTCCCGTTTTTTTCCCTCCCCCCTCCCCTGTGTCGTAGGTGCAGTACTCACCGTGGTCTTCGCCGCCGGCGTTCGTGCTCCTGGTAGAGGAGCAAGAAGATAAAGGTTGAGAAAATGTGAAGCTCTGGCTCCATGGCGTCCTGGTTCCTCGTGGGGTGTGTAGAGGTGAGCGTTTTCCCTTCGAAGTCCAGTTTCCACCGTGTTTTTGTTCGTGGTGAATCCGCACCGGAAAAGGTTGCAGATTGGTAGGTTGTGATACTGTGGGCAGTACATTGTCCTCCGCCTGTCTGTTGGCTGTGACCGCCGCGCTGTTTGTTTGTACCGCCGTGGCGGTCAGAGTGTTAAAGTGGCTGTCTTTGTTGGCGGTTTCCGCCACGGTCGTAATTCCAATTTGTTTAAGGCCGGCCTGTTGGCGGTCTTACCGCCGCTTTAACACCGACCGCCAGGGTTGTAATGATTACCTTTATATCATTTTAACAGTGATATTTCAACATATAATTATTGCATCTTGATCGTTTTGACCTGAATCTTACCAGATAAATATATATTTTTCTAAACACTGTGTGGTGTATTTTTGTGGTGTTCTACTGTGTTATTGCATGATTTATTGCACAAATACTTTACACATTGCCTTCTAAGTTAAGACTGACTGTTCAGTGCCAAGCTACCAGAGGGTGGGCACAGGATAATTTGAATTGTGTGTGACTTACCCTGACTTGATTGAGGGTCCTTGCTTGGACAGGGGGTAATCTGACTGCCAACCAAAGACCCCATTTCTAACACCCCATTTCTAACAGGGACCCAGTTGGAATATAGAGGACATCACTGACCTTACATGCACTGTGCCAGGGGACACATTTGCTAAGTAGCTGGATTCCATTCCATAGACTGCACTGTGCATGTGTTAACAATACTGATACAGGTATTGGAAGACAGGAGAGACACTGGTAGTAATGTTGATCATCCTGAAACAATGGGGTACACACCCTTAGACACCTGATGGCTAGCACAAACATCAGCTGCCACTCAAGATCACAAAGGGACCTATATAAGAGCCCCCAGTGCCACGGCCTGCACTGTATGTACAAGTTGGCGGATGACCACTCTTTTGTGACTTGATGCCACGTTGTAAATCGGGCACCATCCCATGCAGCACTTAGCGTAGAAGGGGCATGGAATATGTGTTGCTGTAGGTCTGTCACCACAAGATACATAGCATGATGACGCTGACTCAGATGTAGGTGTCACCCAAAAGCTGAGGCAGTGCCAACATCAAAATGTTGCAATAAGGAAATAGACTGTGATTTGACCTCATATGAATGTGCCACCTATGCATGCTGCATACTGCTGCACACACAGAAAGAGCCAATTGTCCATCAAAACAGTATATGTATAGGAAGGTGCCCCTTCCTGCGCAGAGACATCCACCTCCACAGGGCAGCTAGCCAAGCACACTGGTGCAAGGTTGGCAGTGTGTTGATGCATGGCTGCATATTAGGCACCGATACAGGGAACGACACAGGGTTGCCTTGTAACATATCACAATGGTGCATTCCTACATAGTGAAAATGATGCAGCACAGCGTTGCCAATGTCAGAGCTGTGTTGTGCATTGTCGCTTACTCATTAAAAATGGCTTAAGTGTTGCACTTCATCTGTAATGACACATGTCAAAATGGCTGGGATGTTCAGGCTCTGTAGGGCTACCACATTGTCACCACATCTGACCCCATTGTGTTGCGAGGATGTGTCATGTCCCCTCTAGTGACAGCACACTGACACAAATGTGCGTTACACAACACATAGTACATATATACTGAGCATCAGTCAGTAATTCTAATGATATGTCCCAGGTCCTTGAGCCAATACCCAAGATTGTCATGTCCAACAACACAGTACCAGTAAAACTTAGCACAAGGCCAGGAACTCACACCATACCACAAACACGTGACATACTGAAATCAAGATTCAAGTGCCTGGACCTGACAGGAGGCAGCCTCCTTTATGCCCCACACATTGTGTGTAAAATCATCCTGACATGTGCCATCCTGCACAACATATGTGTGTGAATGATCGATCCAATGTATGACCAGTTTGCTGACCTGCCTGAGGAGGAGGAGGATGAGAATGATGCTGATGATATGGAGGGGGAACAGCACAACACAGCTGTGGGGGTACGCCAGAGACTTCAAATTGTCAAGAACTTTTTCACATAAAAATCACTGAAATCACCATGCTCTATATGTAAATAAACACTTCACATGAACAACCAATCCTGTTTTGGTCTATTCAATCTCCACTACATATACCATAGGAATATGAGTCTCACCTCATGGAGTATGTAACAGTTACTAATCTGACAAGTGATGTTGTGACATCATATTTGATATGTAACATTGTACTGCCACCATCACACACATCACTTACAGCCTGATCACTGGTATGTGACAGCAGAAAGAAACAATCCATGGACCAGAACACATATTGTACAACCACATTGCCAACTTGCTAATCAATAGCTCATCACACCCAGCCACATCATGTCCCAATAGGATGTATGCAAGGGGCCCACACCTGAGGTTGGGGATGTTGAAAAATAGAAATTAAGTTATGTTGAGACTTAACACTGTCACAACTCAGTGTGAGAGTGGCAATGGCTGCATGGGACATGTGTGACGAGGGGGGACATCATTGGTAACTATGGTCATCATGACTTGCCCAGGGATTGTAACCAATTTGTAACATTTGTTGCTTTTAAGAGACTAAAGACACTTTATATGATTTTTACAGTGATATTTCAAAATATATTTATTGCATCTTGATCTTTTGACCTGCATCTTACCAGACAAATATTATATATATTTTCTAAACACTGTGCAGTGTATTTTTGTGGTGTTCTACAGTGTTATTGCATGATTTATTGCACAAATACTTTACACATTGCCTTCTAAGTTAAGCCTGACTGAGGTTGGGGATGTTGAAAAATAGAAATTAAGTTATGTTGAGACTTAACACTGTCACAACTCAGTGTGAGAGTGGCAATGGCTGCATGGGACATGTGTGACGAGGGGGGACATCATTGGTAACTATGGTCATCATGACTTGCCCAGGGATTGTAACCAATTTGGAAGAGGTTGAACCTGCACAGTCTATCCATGGTAATCTATCCTGACACTGCCATGGGGCACAAGCTTGACACACGGTAAACATGACCTCACTCATTGCACGGACACATCAGTGGTATTCACATTAGTATGGATGAGAACATATGCAGCTAGGACTGCAGGTCCACCATACAAAAAGCAACAACCATTGGTAACTGCAATGACTGAAATACAAAATATTGATCCTACCATATTCTGGGTGGAATGTCACACACAGTATGTACCAAAGATGTATACATGTCAAGCATATGTGCTGTCTTTACACAGCTCTCCCTAAACTCTAAATCCAAATCCAAAGACAGATGTTGGGTCGCATTTTCTAGGTAGCAATAGTCTGCCCATCATCATCAATGCCTGACCTGCGTATGCACCTCCAAAATAGTATGCTTTGTATGACAACATCACACATCACATACCAATTCACAATACACAATCAAATATCAGAAGTATTGCATTGTACTGAATGCCAAACATATGTGGATACACTGTTGTCACACATGAACATATATATATATGCAAGACGTGCAACAATTTGCATGATGTTGACTTTGTAACACAAACATTGATGGAACAAACTAATCACACCCTTACCGAGTTGTTGCATGGACTACCACATGTTGTTGCCAATCAGTAGCAATTAGATTAAGCATTAGCAGAAGACATCTTGTATTTAGCAACTATTGTGAACATTTCGCGGAATCCATTTTGTATTCATGGCAGCCATTTTCTCTGCCACATGCTGCCATGTGCTCTCCATGTGCTCTGTCCTACCTTTGTGTTAACTACTCTTGAAAATCTGTCTATCGACAAGTTATATTTAGCATCTCCCACTTTCACACATGCCCAGTAAGATCTGCAACTGTTAGTAATCAGTAACAGACAGTAATGTGTCAACTATTCCTTGAAAACTGTTAGCCCCTCCTACCTGTCGACTGTGCATTTCCATATGACCTTATATGTATATAAGTCTTGCTTCTATAACTGTACCACCTTCTTTTAGCCCCTGCGTGGGTATAAAAGGACCATGCTCTCTTAGTTCAGTGTGCTACTTCAAACATTACCAAAGGGTGCTGTTTGAACTGTAGTACCACCTCATGAGGTTTAATAAACTTTGTCTTTTATTTTAGTTTCTGTGCCAACTTGTTCCTATATGGTCTGAGGACTTTGTGCAGAGAAGGGCGAACCCCTTGCATTAAAAGGCCTTGCTGAGGCTTACTTCAACAAATTGGCGCCCGAACAGGGACTCATCGGCGACTCGGACGCCCGACAGATTGGTCGCGACAAAGGATTGAGATCTCGCTGCGGACGATCAATGCCTGAGGAGACACGAGTCTTGGCAACCACAGCGTTTTTCCCTTCTTTCTGATTTGACCATCCAGGTTGTGACGGTCCTCGACTGAGATCCTTTTTGTTCATTCGTCATGCAGTGACCATTTGGTCGATTTTAGAACTTGGCAGTTGGAACCTGGACGTCCTGTGATTGGTAAGAGCCGTTTTACGGCATTTGCTGTGGGTTTTGATGCCTTTGTATGGTAATGAAGTTTAGCACCACTTACTGTGGCTCTCGTGTTTTGGGTGACTAGTCAATTTGTGTCCTTTGAATTGATATATAAATTGCAATTTATATAGGCAGGTAATGAGGAGAATTTTCTCCAATTTAATTTTGATTTGAACGGCACCTTAAGTGCTACTTTGATTATAATATTGCATATTCTGCACTATTTATGGCATGCCTGTTTTTAGTGCACTTCGTAGGATGTGTTGCTTTTGTTATGGTACCAATTTTAGACTGGAAGAATCGCAACCGGCACCCCCAGAGGGGATGCCCAATAGAGATATGTATGTTAAACATGGTCTTTCTTCTATAATATACAGCACATTATGGAATAAATACACTCGTGTGGATCCTGAGTTATGTTGGCCTATGCATGGGTCATTTGATTTGCGAAAGATTGAGTATGTGGAACAATGTATGTGTAAGCGAACGTCTAGGCAATATATGTTTGACTGTGTACGAATGTGAGAGAAAGAAGTGCGTACACGAGTGAAGCGTGAGCAAGCCTTGCTTGAGAAAGAGCAGCAGAAGAATGTATATGTGAAAGCATTGGAAATGAGAAAGAAAGAAATAAATGACTTAAAGGAGCTAGAAGAGAAAGAACGTAAATTACAGGCAACTGGTCAATACACTGTTAGGCAACCTCTCTATTTTATCCTTAATAAACCACACAATGATTTTTTGTTACTAGATCGCCCTCCACCTCTGTATGTCGTTCCTTCGGCCCCTCATGAGTTAGCTGAGGTCTCCGGTTCGGAGCAACAGAAGATACGAGACAGTCGCTCTATGTTGCCTGCTGACCGTGCATCTGAGCTTAGATCTATTGCTCGTAAAACAATTTGTAGCATTGTCTTTGCTTCTGAACTTTTAGACAACATGAAAGGGTGGACGGAAAAGGAGCAGCTATATTTTACTGAGGCATTTGGCACAGAAGTTATTGAACTATTTCGGAAATATTCTGATGAGTTAGTGCCCGATGATGTAGCAGCTGATCGTAAGCAAATACGTGATGGTCTTTTTGTTTTCTCCCAGGAGGCTGATGCAATCAGGCGTTTGGTGAAATTATGTATTGTGGCAGTCCGTTTGCAAGAGGAGAACAGGGCCATGGACGTAGTTGCATGGACATCTCAGACCGGTGGGGTGCAAGCTTCCATCTTCGGAACAGATAAGACTATGATAGTTCACGCAAAACCAATGCGGGAGGCCGCGCCTTTGTATGTTCCTCCTAAAGGATTGGGTACAAGTGATGATAAAACTTCTGTTGATGCTAAGGGTTAGTTTATTTATAATTGGGTGTATACTCCTTGGAATAGGGCAGATGTAATGGCACTTAAAACAGCATTACCTGACCCGTGGAAAAATCCAGCCACCTTTTATGAGGAAGTTGAGGGAGCAATTAGTTCTTGTACTATGACTTTGGCTGACATTGATTTATTTTTCGGATTGATATTGCCACCAGATATGTGGAGAACTGTTCGTAAAGTTGAAGATCGTGTCGTTTTTGGGGCGTCATGGAAAGAATTAGAACAGATGGACGGGGATAGGGAACCTGCGAAAAAGACATATCAGTTGATTCTAGATCTTCCCGCAGCCATATTAGTTAAGTTAAAAACGATTATTCCCCTTAAAAAGATGGATTGGACTGTTTAAGCGTCTTGTAAGCAAAAGGCAGATGAATCGGTCTCTGATTTCTTTACACACTTTGAAGAAGCATTTCATGATTTTAGCGGCCAGTTATTGTCAGATGATACGGGCAGACATTTGTTTGTCGATAAATATGTCGCAAATCTGTTACCAGGAATAGCTAGTCGTCTAAAAGCTAGTGAAAGTTCATGGACTATCTCTACTCCGGTTTCTCTTTTGACTATGGCTCAGTATTATAAACGTCAGGAATTAGAAGCAAAAGGTAGCGAGGATAAAAAGATTAAAGAAATATAGACAAAGGTTATGTTGGCTCAAGTTTATGGTCCGCCTTTTAGAGGTAGTGATAGAGGTGGACGTGGATCTTATGGTTCTTCTTACACTCGTTTGAATTTGTCTGTTGATCAGTGTGCGTATTGTAAGAAATTTGGGCATTGGGCTACCGATTGTCCAGCACTACGTGTTCAGCAGTGTTCACGTGGTCAGGGACAAATGAGAAATCGCTCAGGATATTCAGGGCCTAGAAGAAGCACAAATGATCATGCTAGGGTTGATGCTAATGTACGAGGAAAGGATGGGTTTAACACTTTTGCTAGACGGAACCAATACTAGATGTCTAACTATGTGCAGCCTGATTTCCAAGATTCTACTTATGCATAGGATTGACTAGGATGGGGTAAGGAATCAGTTGAAGTTCCAGTAGATCAGAGGGGTCCCTATGTTACAGCACATGGTTTGGGTGCTACTGATCAGTTTCTGGTTGATACAGGAGCTACTCGTAGCGCCTTGTCTAAACAATTGATTCCAAGGGCTCCCCTGTCTGGCTTAACCATTACATCGATAGGTTTTGATGGAACACCTTCCCCTAGCCCATTGTCACAACCACTTACATTCCATGTTGATAAATTTACTGCTCCATGTCTATCTTTGCTTTCTCCAAATACACCAGACAATATTGTGGGTCTTGATATGCTCAAGTATTTCAGGGCTACAATACGATGCTCTCTTGAAGGGGTGCGTGTTATTTTGAATGATAATCATCCTGTGATGGAGAGAGTTTGTCTTGTTAAAGAGGATATTGCATTAGCTTCACTCCCTAGTACTTTGTGGGCTACTTCAGATACTGATGTGGGACAAATGATTATTCCACTGGTACATATTAGTGTCAAGGAGGGAGCTGTATTGCCACGTTTGCCTCAAAACTAAATTTCACAGGAGGGTGAAGAAGCACTCACTCGAATTGTGCATGATCTTATTGCAGTTGGAATTGTTGAGGAAGTTCCGTATAATGTTTGTAACAGTCCGATTCTTCCTATTCTGAAAAAGGATACTGATACTAGGATTTACCGATTCATTATTGATTTACGAGAAGTCAATAAGATTGTGGTACCACAATATCCTGTGGTATCTGACATCACAACATTTCTTACTTTGGTTCCCCCTGACAGCAACTACGTTCTCTGTGATAGACTTGAAGAATGCTTTCTTTTCGATCCCTATTCATTCTGACAGCCGATATTTGTTTGGTTTTACTTTGAATAAATGATAAAATCGATTTTGCAGAGTTCCTCAAGGCTATCCTGAGAGTCCTAGTATTTATAGTCAAGCGTTAAAACGACAACTTGATTCTTTTGTTTTGCCTGAAGATGTGGCTCTCATACAATATGTTGATGATATTTTGTTGGCAGCTGATACCCCTGAGCAATGTGAAAAGTGCACTTTGTCCTTACTTTCTTTTCTTGCTTCACGCCATCATAAAGTGTCACGAAAGAAATTGCAATATTGTAGACCAAAGGTAACCTATTTAGGTCACCTTTTGACTAAAGAGGGCCGTGCACTTACACCAGATTGTATTCAAGCAATTTTAGACACACCAGTACCCTCTACTCAGAAAGATGTTCATGCATTCCTTGGTCTTACTTCTTTTTGTAGGCAATGGATATTAGGGTTTTCACACATTGTCAAACCTTTGCTAGCACTTTTTTGAAAAACGATACTCCAATGCCCCTCCCATGGACAGATAAATGTGAGACTGCTTTCCGGCAGCTACGACAAGCCCTTTGTTCAGCACCAGTGTTAGGTACTCCAGATTACACGAAGCCTTTTGCACTTTAGGTACATGAGAAAGATGGATGTGCATTGTCAGTTTTAGTACAGACACATGGCGATAAGCAGCGTCCCTGTGCATATTTTTCAGCAGTACTTGATCCTGTTGCTCGAGCATTGCCTGGGTGTTTTAGTTCAGTTGCTGCAACAGCTGTGTCAATACGTCAGAGTGAAGGGATAGTTTTGTCACATAAGCTGTTGGTGTTAGTACCCCATGCAGTTGATGCTCTTTTAAATCAAACAAAGACGCAACATTTAATTAGCGCTCACCTGACAGGATATGAATTGACATTGCTGGCTCCTCACATTACACTGAAGAGATGTGCAACACTAAATCCAGCCACTTTGTTGCCTTTTCCGGTGACTCAGCCTCAGTCACAAGAAACACATGATTGTATATTCCTTACTGAAGAACAGACAAAGGGTCGTATTGATTTACAAGATATGCCCCTTCCAGATGTAGACGGGGAATTGTGGGTTGATGGGTCTTGTTTGAAGTTGCCAGACGGTACGACCTCAGCTGCATATGCAATCACCACAATACACACGGTAGTGGAGACAGCTTGTATACCACAGAAGTTAGCTCAAGCAGCTGAACTAATAGCTTTGACACGAGCATGTGAGCTTAGTACTGACTTATGTGTGAACATTTATGCAGACAGCCGCTATGCTTTTGGAGTGGCTCATGATTTTGGTTTGCTTTGGAAGGACAGAGGCTTTCTCACATCTCACGGGATGCAGATAATGCACAGAGAATTAGTGCATAACCTCTTGACTGCATTGACATATCCAAAGAAACTAGCTATTGTCAAATGCAGTGCACCCAAGAAAGTGACCGATAAGATAGGGCAAGGTAATGCCCTTGCGGACCGCGTAGCACGGGAGACTGCGATGCAGCCAAGTACTACTTCTATGTATGTAGTGAAGTCACAAGCTGAACGTTGGCATAATGCTAGACAAGACGTATTAGATATACAGAAATCTGCTTCAGTGAAAAACGTGAGCAATGGTCTGAAGAAGGAGAATTGGATGATGAGGGCTGTTGGCGGAATAAGCAGATGGATAAATGGAAATTGCCTATAGCTTTTGAACAACCTATGGTTCAGATGGCACATGGGCTGGCACATGTTGGAGCTTCAAAAATAACGAAGTTGCTTATGCAAGTTTGGGAGCATCCAGAAATTTCCAGTACAGCTAAGAGAGTAGTACAGTCTTGTTTGATCTGTTTACAATACAATCCTGGAAAAGGGACATGAACTCCTGCGGGAGGGTTTGCTACACCAACTGCACCTTTCGAAGTTCTACAAATGGATTATATTCAGCTTGAACGCTGCAACAATTTAAAGTATGTCTTGGTGGTGGTATCTGCCTTCAGTAAATGGATAGAGGTGTACCCCAAAAAGGATAATACTGCCATTACCACAGCGAAGGTGCTTTTGAAAGAATTTTTCCCTTGGTTTGGTGTTTGCAGACTTTTATGGAATGATAACGGACCTCATTTTGTTGGGGAAGTTATTAAGTATGTCCTGAAAGGATTGGGGATCAAACAGAAGTTCCATGCAGTCTTCCACCCGCAATCAGCAGGGTTGGTGGAAAGGTATAATGCTACTTTGAAGCTGAAGTTAGCAAAGATACAGGCTTCCACATCTTTAACTTGGCCAGATGCATTACCGTTGGCATTATTGTCTATTAGGTCAGTGCCACACTCTCGAACAGGCCTTACCCCCTATGAAATAGTATTTGGAAGGCCAATGAACACTTGGGGAGTTCCTAAGCCAAATTCTGTATATGATGTACCTTGTGTCCTGATGAATGATTATTTGGCACAGTTAACCAACAATTTGGTTTCTATTCATCAACAGGTTTGAGAAGCACTTCCTGACAGATCTACGGGTGAAGGCCATGAACTCCGACCTGGTGATCAGGTGATGATTAAGTCCTTTGAAAGATCAAGCAGCTTGGAACCAAGGTGGCGAGGCCCAGAGCAGGTGCTCCTTGCGACAAGGACAGCAGTTCGAGTAATGAACCAAAAGAATTGGGTCCATAGTACTCACTGCAAGAGAGTACTACCTACCTTGGTGGAGCCTGCTGTGCTGACCGATCATCGAGAGATTTTGACTACGGAGAAAGGCCGTGCTATCTCAGCCGACGAATCTGCGGAGTTCTTCCCAGACCATACGATTTCTGGAGTGTTGCGATATAATTTGAGACCGAGGAAAGACCCCGTAGTGCTGGAGAAAACTGGTTGACCTACCACCCTGGGTTAATGAAACGGAGAGCCAATGTGGCAAGGGGGGCGGATCAGCCATGCATTCGAGTAGTGACACCCGTCTTGGCCCATGGTGAAGAAATCAGCGGCTGCCCAGGGAAAAGAGCTCCAACGATTGTTTTTAATTAATTTCTGAAAGGGTCGATTATCACTGTTGCTAAAATGAATAACAAACTGATCATTAGTACTATGGGGTTTGTTGTTGTTTTGGTGGTTATTGCAAAATTCACCTGGTTTGTTGAAAAGAAGGCTCCTGCTCGTGAGTTTTTAATTACCACTACTCCAGTACCAGAGGATCACTATTACTTTACGCTTCCCTATCAGGAGCAGAAGCACCGTCAATCGTACTTCAATAATACTTTCATTCAGATGTTGCATCATATTCATAATGCTACAAATACTACTAACTGTTGGGTATGTGGAATGATACCTGCGCATAGAAAGAAAGGAGGAACACCTTTCATTCCTCTTCCTTTTTCACACAATGGTTCTTGTCAAGCTTGGTATACGCCTTTGTTTGCATCTGGAAAATGTTCAGAGGGCGGACTTCTTTTTCACCCTAATAAAGTATGGTACCAAGACAAAGATGGGTATCCCCAAGCCAAAGGAACTAAATGGGAATGGGAAGAGTATCAACCGGACAATGTCTCAATACCATATGTCTTCACAAATATAAGAGACTCTGACAAGAAAGAACAATTTGTGATTTCTGTTACAAAAACTAAAGCAGAGTTATGTATACGTAGCATTGGGCGAATTCCAGTGGGGATAAGCAATTGTACCTTGATTTTAACTATTGATGGTGTAAATAATAGTAGTTTTACAGCTTCACATATTACATTTTTTGTTTGTGGTAACTATGGATATTACCAACTACCTGTTGGGTGGTCAGGTGTGTGTCATGTATCTTTTCTATTGGCCCCTGCATCATATCACTGAGATTTTAAACTGTTCAATGACATCATTAAAAATAGATATAAAAGGACAATAAGTACAAATGAGGTAGACCAAACGGACACTAGCCTGCAATAATCTGTTGATTTTATTTTAGGGTTGTTCTCCTTTGTGGGTGCTGCGTTAAACAGTAGGAAAGTGAGACGATTGACTAGGGTTGTGGAAGCTGTTACCAGTCAGGCAGCTCTGGCATTTTGGAATATTACAGAGGAGCTCCAAATTGTGAGGATTGTAGCGCTCCAAAATCATATGGTTCTAGATGTGATATTAGCTGATCGAGGTGGAGCATGTCGCATCATCAGTAGTTGTTGCTGCATTTTCATTCCAGATCACTCACCTTCAGTATATGATGCAATATCTAAATTGCATAAAAGTGCTGCAGAAATCCATACAGAGACTGGTACTTGGACTTTTTCTGGTTGGTTTTGGGCTCTTGTTTCCGCTTGGGGCGGGAAACTACTGACTATCCTGTGTGCAATGATTGCAATATTTTTCACATGCTGTATCTTTATTCAGTGTGGTCCAAGGTTCTGCTCGATGTGTATTACTGCTTGTATGCCTACCAAAAGAAATATTACAGAAATGAAAGCACAACACATGTTAGATAAGGAAATAGCTGAAATGATGAGTATAAATATACAAGATTAATATTTAGATTATCCCAGAAAGACGAATGTCTTCAGCTAATGCTGAAAGGGTTGAATGGTTGTCTGTTGTAAATCAGTAGCGATTAGATTAAGCATTAGCAGAAGACATCTTGTATTTAGCAACTATTGTGAACATTTCGCGGAATCCATTTTGTATTCATGGCAGCCATTTTCTCTGCCACATTCTGCCATGTGCTCTCCATGTGCTCTGTCCTACCATTGTGTTAACTACTCTTGAAAATCTGTCTAGTGACAAGTTATATTTAGCATCTCCCACTTTCGCACATGCCCAGTAAGATCTGCAGCTCTTAGTAATCAGTAACAGACAGTAATGTGTCAACTAGTCCTTGAAAACTGTTAGCCCCTCATACCTGTCAACTGTGCATTTCCATATGACCTTATATATATATAAGTCTTGCTTCTATAACTGTACCACCTTCTTTTAGCCCCTGCGTGGGTATAAAAGGACCATGTTCTCTTAGTTCAGTGTGCTACTTCAAACATTACCGAAGGGTGCTGTTTGAACTGTGGTACCACCTCATGAGGTTTAATAAACTTTGTCTTTTATTTCAGTTTCTGTGCCAACTTCTTCCTATATGGTCTGAGGACTTTGTGCAGAGAAGGGCGAACCCCTTGCACTAGCAGGTCTTGCTGAGGCTTACTCCGACAATGTGGCCATACCCAATATGCCACACTGCAGCACAGCCCATGTCATATGTTTGTTGATTCAGGGTGCATCTAACGACAATGTAAAAAAACACACAATCACGACATGAGTCAAAACATATGACACAAATGCACCTAAAACATCTGCAAATGCAAACAAAATGACACATGGGCCCTTAGCGTGAATTCTACCTTTGCACTCCTTTTAATGCAGCCTTCTGTGAAATCAACGCAGAACCGGCATGCGTCAATGTAAATGACACATGTGCATTATACATCTAAAAAAACCTACGCAAATGTTAAATGAGTCAAATGAATACATGCATAATTGAAAAACGTGACACATGGGGACAGGAAGTGATGTAATAGGAAATCCTGCTGCAAGCATGGTACAGTGCTTATAGTTTCACTTTCTCTTTACAGTCTGTGCCTTTGTGACTGTGTGGTTGTGTTTTGGATCTGGTGGTTGAGTCTTGGCTGTGTCTTGGAGTTTGTGGTGTCCCTTCTGTCGTGTGCTCTTGTATTTTGTATGCATTTTGTCCCAGTAGTTGTGGTTTTGTGTAGTTTTTGTCTAGATTTGTACTGTGGGGTGTCTGTCCGGAGTTGTTACTAATTTAAGATCGTTGAGATAAGTTTGTGGGATCAAGTTTCCATTCTTTTTTTTTCTTTCTTTGTATTTGGGATCAACTCTGACCATAATTCAACATGTCTGGAAGGGGGAGGATGACAAGGATGTCCAAGGATGAGCTTGGTGGATTTGTGTGCCTGGTATCCCACTACCTGCCTATGATGCTTGAGATGGGTGGCCGGGTCATCCTCAGATGCCGGACCGAGGCCAGGCTGCTGTGGTGGGGCAAGGTGCTCCACCACCTGAAGAGACTATAAAGGACCGCCAGGAATGAGCACTAGCTCAAGCATCGCTGGGCAGAACTAGTGGCCAGGGAGCAGGATCTACTCAATCATCTTGAGATTGAGATCGGCGGCCCTGTTGGTAAGTCTCCTATTGGCATACTATTGACTGTTAACTGCTCTTGAATGACAGTAGCAGATGAGTTGGAGTGCTGCGCAAAGGTCCTCTTGCGGTGCTGGACTTCCACCTCCAGTTTGCAGTGCTGCCTTCCTGTTCCTTGCCATTTTTCCTTTGTCCTTCACTTGCAATCATGCTAGCGCTTCTTGCACTCAGTTACGGTTCTCCTCACCTCTGCCACTCTGTGAATCTTGTCAACTCTCCGCTGCCAGATTGCCTCTCTCCTGCCAATTGGCAATTTTGAGGTCATGAAGAGTTGATGTTGGTGCTCCGTCCCCTCTCTCAGTATTTCATGCTCCTCCGCACTGAAACAATACTTTCTCTTTTTCTTCTCCCTCACCTGGGACTTGTGTGTGTCCTCCTGTGTGTCCTCCTGGCTGGTTCCTGGTTGATGGGGGTCACCCTGGGGTCTCTCCTGGCTTTCTGAGTCCATTTTGCCTCTCCTTTGCACTGTTTTCTAGCCTCCCTGTATGTTCTTCCTCAAACTCCTCTCCAACACATTCCCTTCCAAGAAAATGGCAGTAATTTACTTCTGCCAAGCCTAAGAGTAAATTCCTTTACAGGATGGGAAGGGAATTAGAACACACCAAAATTGCTGAAGCCTATTCAAATGGTATTTTGTAGGCATTTTCTTGCTTAAACCATTCTGTGGCTCTACCTGTTTGTGGATTCCCAGTTTGGGTTAGTTTGACAGTTGGGCTGTTTGCACCTCTCTCTAGACAGAGACACAAAGGGAGCTGGGGTGTAGCCTGCATATCCTGATGAGCCATCTGTGCTAGGAGGGAGGGCGGGAGTGGTTGCTTACACCTGAAAGGGCTGTGCCTTCCCTCACACAATGCAGGGTCCAGTTCCCTGGTATGTGTCTGGGGCCTGACCTGTGCAAGTCAAGATCTCACAAACAAGAGAGACTTTCCTTTGAAGTAGGCCTACTTCAAAGGCAGAAAGGGGTATGAGAAGAGCACCCAAACCCCTGAAAATTAGATCACCTCTGGAGTCAAGAAGAACCTCTGCCAAGGAAAAGAGCTGAACAGCTGAGGAGAAGTGCTGCCCTGCCTGTGACTGTGCTTTGTGGAGCTATCCTGCAGTTGCTGATTCTGCCTGTGAAAGGGGACAAAGACTGGACTTTGTTGTACATTCCTGATTGTGAAGAATCTCCAGGGGCTTGAGCTGAGCTTGCCTCCTGTTGTTGAGGTCTCAGGGCCATCAAAGACTTCCCCTGCCAGCACCTGGGCTATCTGCTGAGACTCCTGCCCTGCCAAGTGGTGCCCTATCCAGTTCCTGGGCCCTTGAAAGGTGAATCTGGCAGACAAAGACTGAAATTCCACCCACAGACCAAAGTGCAGGGACATTTTTGACAGCTTTGCAGCTGAAATCTGCCCTCCACCTGCATCACGGCTAGAGGGTCGATGCAACGCGGCTGGAGAAATGACACTCAACACCAGATAACGGAGGCTGATAACTTTGCAAACCGCGTGCAGCGCGGTTTGGTGATACCGTGCGACCAGATTTTCAATGCAACATTGCTGGGCACGGAAAAACAACGCAAAGCCTGCCCGGACCCGAGGTGCCCGTACGGATCGACACATCACTCTCTTGCAGGAGAGAGGAAACAACGCACGCTGAGCCGACCGGAGGAGGAACGACGCACGTTCTCGCTTGCGATGAATTGCTGGCCTTTTCCAACGTACACTCGCCCGTTCGGTGTTATTTTGGCGCTACCCAGGTACTTTTGAGCACTAACCGCATTCTTAATGTTTTCTAAAGAATTTAAGACTCTTTTGCTTTTTAAATTCATAACTTGACTTGTGTATGTTGGATTTTTGTTGTTTTGACCTTGTTTTGTTTAGATAAATACTACCTATTTCTAAACCTGTGTTGTGTCATTTTGTAGTGTTTTCACTGAATCACTATGTGTGTTGGTACAAATACTTTACACATTGCTTCAGAAGTTAAGCCTGCCTCTTGTGCCAAGCTACCAAGGGGGTAAGCGGGGTTAACTTAGGGTGACTCTCCTTTACCCTGACTAGAGTGAGGGCCCTTGCTTGGACAGGGGGTAACCTGACTGCCAACCAAAGACCCCATTTCTAACAGCCTCCATTAAATTAGATAATAACAACACAGTTTTTTTCAATGCTCAGAAACTGAATCCCACTTGTATAAAACACTATATTAAGCAAGTTTAGACAAAGCTAATATATTTTCTTTAATATAAGTGAAGTGCTCCTTCTTGGGGTGTTGAGTTTTAGCGTGTTGATAGGTGAGTAGGTGAATGTGTACATTAGTCAATGATTTGAACAAGCATTGGCAATGCCAATAGGTCTGGTATATGAATGAAAGTGCCTTTTGTGTCACTGATGAAGACACTCAGTATGTCATCTTACAAGTACTCTTCAGTCATCTTTGCACTCATATATCCATTCATCAATCCACTGCCTCATCCTTCCATTCACCCTCTGACGCAACCACAATAAAAGGTACACAAATTCACAACATATGCAAGCTAAATTAAAAGAATGCCAGTTTAAAAAACGAAACATGTTGCCTTCTAAAAACAGCGGGCACATGTTTGCAAAAATAAAACTAGACATAGCAGCCGGTGTCTGCCTTACAAAGGTATTTTAAATAGCCTGCCATTGTTTTAAATTTTGAATACGTATGTCACATTTAGAATCAATGTGTTGGCCATTTTAGAATGGTAAAACAATGATACGCTAAGGACAACAGGAGTCCAAAATGATCTCCTGGCTCACAAGATGTGGGCACGTGGAATACGACACACTGCAGATAATTGGGTGACAAGTAAGCAACCCATTAGCACTACCCAGAGAGCTGCAGTGTCCTCCTATGAAACATGAAAGTCAAAAGAGTAGAAAGAATTAAATGAAAGGGGAACTATCAAAGGAGAAAATTCAAAACTAAAGGACTGGCCAACCAGCTCTGGTAGTAAAGTGCACTCATTTTCAAAAATAACATGATCAGAAAATGGCATCATTCACAGGGCAAAAGAGCAAATGACTGATGTAGACTGAACCATTACCCCATGCAGTTCTCTGTCATGGACAGTCAGACAGACCAGAAGAAATGTGCCCCAAAGGCCCTTTATGTATTGATAAATTATATACTTGCGTATATAGATGTATATATTATTTAATGTTTTTTTATTACAAAACTTAACAGACATCTAACGAGAGATACTAGCAAGAAGTATTACAGTGCAAATGTTCTTACCCTAGGGTTTGGCAAAGGCAGTAACTAACACCATAATCATTCCCTACAGTGGTGGTGGTGCTAGAACAGTTTTTAGAGTGCAGGGGCTACCATCAATGTTACATCACTGAAGTCATAGGGATTGTGAAAATCCAAGCATCACAAAAAGAACAAGTATAGCAAATGAGCCATGTCCATTTAGCCGCAGAGTGGAAAGGGTGTAGTATGTGTCAGGTGGTGCATTTTTGATCACACTGTTGCAAATATATTACTAAAGCATGGTGTGGTAGCGCACTGTCAATCAGTCAGTCAAATAGATTTATTTGATTAAATTCTGAATCATAAAAGACAATAATAGACGCAGAGAATAAAAAATACAATTCATAGTAAAATGATATATACAAACATACACATATCATTGAAATCAAAATAAAATCTATGCTTACAAAAACAATTATTTAAAAACAAAGTTCGATACTAGCAACTCATTCTATGCCTGATTTAAAAGTTTGCTTATAAACCTAGATTGCCCACCTACAATTTACAACTGAGAAACATATAAAGGGGGTACCCAGTTGTTACAAATAGACAAGGGAAAGTTTACAGTGGGTCATATTTGATTGCTTCAATAACAGTATAATGTGACAGTGGGAAACATTGTCCCTATTTAAGGCTGTTGTTGGTGTGGTTCAGATAGTATGCCACAGGAGGAGTGGGTAAAATGTTAATATGATCTTCTATATAATTTAGGCCCAGTTCCCGATGGCATTTAAACAAAGTACAACATAGTGGGACAGCAAGCATTCTTTTGAGACACTTGTTTTCAACTGAATGAATAGAACTTACATTTGTGCATCCCCAAAGGCCCACACATCAGGCTACTAAAACACATTTTCCTAAATAGTTATCTTATCATTGGCTTCAAGGGTTTCATACCAGGTCTAGCCACACAATTTATAAACTGCAAATATTGACTTTTCAAAATATACTCTTAAGGTTTCCCTCAAATGTTTGCAGTTATTCCATCAATCAAAGACCAAACCTAAATGGGAAAAAGTGTCAGAAATTGACACTTTTACGTCACTCAGAAAATGTGGACAAGACTTTTTCTTGGCCAGGCCTTTAATCATGGTGTAACTTTTACTCCGATTTACACGTGCCCTAAATTATTTTACAGACAGCACATTTTCCATTGAAATGGCCACTACATTCGCACATCGCCAAGTAAAGTGTTTTTTTTTTTAATCCTATTAAAATCTTTGATTCTATCACACTTCAGAATTACAAGAAAACTATGCTTCGTTTGTGATTTCCTAGCTGCTGATACATGTTAACCTATTTGTACATTTGTCACAGGAATTTAAATGTTATTTTGTGTTTTAAAAAATAATGGCATCCTGAAGCCGTCCCTTTCACACTCCCTGCACCCCACTAGGATTTTTATATAGTTCAGTTTTCAAAGTCCTCTAACTTTGCAGTCAAAAAAAGAAAAATATACACCAATCTCCATGCTCAGAATAAGCAACAGGTTTTTCAGAAGACATGCCCTGACATTTGACGTCTGTCTATGAACGCACAACAAATGAGGCAAGATGAAACAACATTTTGCTGCATCTTTGTTGCTCATTCACCTTGTGAACACCAGCATGGGGATTTTGGGAGTGTAGCAGCACCCATTCCTGCAGCTCTACTTCCATTGCACATGATTACCCACAGAGGTAATCTGAAATGTCTTGCAACAAAATACCTATCTATAGGCTTTAATAAAGAGAAATAACAATCCACCATTGTTAGACCTGACATGCCTTAGGGTGGTCACCCCTAACTTTTTGCCTGCCTCTTTCCACTTTTTGGACTCTGTTTTTGCTGGCTTTTAGACTCTGCGCACTTTACCACTGCTAACCAGTGCTAAAGTGCATATGCTCTCTCCCTTTAAACATGGTAGCTTTGGATCATACCCACTAGGACTATTTAATTTACTTATAAGTACCTAGTAATGTGCACTGTATGTGCCTAGGGCCAGTAGATTAAATGCTACTAGTGGGCCTGCAGCACTAGTTGTGCCACCCACTCAAGTAGCCCCTTTACCTTGTCCCAGGCCTGCCATTGCAAGGCCTGTGTGTGCAGTTTCACTGCCACTTTGACTTGGCATTTAAAAATACTTGCCAAGCCTAAAGTTCCCCTTTTTCTACACATAAGTCACCTCTAATGTGTGCCCCAGGTAACCCCTAGAGCAGGGTGCTGTGTGGGTAAAAGGCAGGAAATGTACCTGTGTAGTTTACATGTCCTGGTAGTGTAAAACTCCTAAATTCGTTTTTACACCACTGTGAGGCCTGCTCCCTTCATAGGCTAACACTGGGGCTGCCCTCACACATTGTTGAAGTGGCAGCTGCTGATCTGAAGGGAGTAGGAAGGTCATATTTAGTATGGCCAGAATGGTAATACAAAATCCTGCTGACTGGTGAAGTTGGATTTAATATTACTATTTTAGAAATGCCACTTTTAGAAAGTGAGCATTTCTCTGCACTTAAATCTTTCTGTGCCTTACAATCCACGTCTGGCTAGGTTTAGTTGACAGCTCCTTGTGCATTCACTCAGACACACCCCAAACACAGGGTACTCAGCCTCACTTGCATACATCTGCATTTTGAATGGGTCTTCCTGGGCTGGGAGGGTGGAGGGCCTGCTCTGACACAAAGGACTGCCACACCCCCTACTGGGACCCTACTGGGACCCTGGCAGACAGGATTGAACTGAAAGGGGACCTGGTGCACTTCTAAAGCACTCTTTGAAGTCTCCCCCACTTCAAAGGCACATTTGGGTATAAAACAGGGCCTCTGCCCTACCACCTCAGACACTTGCTGGAGAAGAAACCTGAACCAGAACCTGCATCCTGCCAAGAAGAACTACCTGGCTGCTCAAAGGACTCACCTGTCTGCTTTCTACAAAGGACTGCTGCCTTGCTGTTGGCCTGCTGCCTTGCTGAACTCTTGTCTGGCTGCAAAAGTGCTCCCCAAGGGCCTGGATAGAACTTGCCTCCTGTTCCCTGAAGTCTCAGGACCAAAAAGACTTCTCTTTTTCATTTGGACTCCTCGTGCGCCAAAATATTTGACACACAGCTTGCTCCATGGTGAGAAAATCGCTGCACGCCGACGCTGCTCGACGCAACGCCTACGGGGCGACTGGAACTTCGACGCACGGCCTCGCGTGGACAACGCCGCCCGAGTTCCAGAGAGGAAATCGACACGATGCCTGCCCTGAGAAAGAAAATTCCACGCACAGCCTCCCGGAACGACGCGCAGCCGGATAACAAGCCGAGGAATCCATGCACAGACCCTAGGACATCTGGTAATCCCGCGAACCATAGAAGGAGTCAGCCCGCGTGCCAGAAAACGATGCACGTCTTCCCGGAGTGAAAAAAAACAACGCAAGTCCGTGTGTGAAGGGGCGAAACTGACGCACACACCATTTTTCGTCCGGCAGCATGACGCACGTCTCCCCGCGTGAAAAATAACGACGCAAGTCTATGTGTGAGGGGTGAAACCGACGCACACACCATTTTTCCACGCATCTCCTCCTCTGCGGCCCTCTGCAGAGATTTTCCACTCCAAACCAGGTAATTTTGTGCTTGAAAGAGACTTTGTTTGCTTTTTAAAGACTTAAGACACTTTATATCACTTTTCAGTGATATTTCTACAAATTCTTATTGCATCTTTTATTGTGTTGATCTACAAATATCCAGATAAATCTTCTATATTTTTCTAAAACTGTGTGGTGTATTTTTGTGGTGCTATATGGTGGTATTGTATGATTTATTGCACAAATACTTTACACATTGCCTTCTGAGTTAAGCCTGACTGCTCGTGCCAAGCTACCAGGGACTTTATAGTTAGGCTCACATTTTAGACGTACGAAACCATAGAAATTCACCAGTTATAGTTATCTCAAGTAACTATAACTTGTGTCCTAAGGTAACTATAACTTGCGTCCCTGCCATGCACAATTTTTTCATAATTATTTTTACTGCAAATATTACATTGACATTATCAATGATGTTATCAAAGCTGTCATGAGTGTTGTAATTTGTGGGGCAATTAGCAGTGCATGGCGAGGGCGCAAGTTATAGTTACCTTAGGGCACAAGTCCCAGGATAGCTGCCAACACTTCCTGGTTTGAAGTGTTGGCAGCCAATCAGAGCTGTGCATTTGCCTGCATGAGCTTGAGATCATTCGCAAAGTGGTCGCGGCCAAAGATATACAAATTTATTTTCTCTATAATATCTCCAAAACTACTGGACAGATTTATGCCAAATAAGCAAAAGCAAAATCTGGGTACCAAAAGATACCTTTCTGCCAAATTTGGAGTAATTCTGTCCAGACGTTCGGGCGGTAGTCGTGTCTAAGGGTCCCATGGGAATTAACATGGGAAACACAACATTTTTAACCCTCCCCCTTTTTCTCGGCACTCGCTTGACAGATCACCCTGAAACTTTCCATGTGCAGCAAGAATCACCGGCACACTGTTTTTTGGGAAATGTGAAGATTCAGGTGCCAAACATATAGGCAAGTCAAAAAAATGCTTTTTCGATGGAAAGATGGTCCTAACTATAACTTCCTAGTGGCGACCGCCACTAGGTAATACATGTGTGTGTGTTGAAGGGCTTTTTAGGGAAAGGAGCTGCAGCATATCATATATTTTCTTATCCCATAATTTAGCCGTCCCTGATACATAATTTCATCCTCTGACGCCTCCTTATTCCAGAGGCCATATCTGAAGGTAACGTCAAAACAGAGGGTGATTTGATAAATAAATAAGCGGTGTGACACTGGAGAAGAAGGAGAAAATAAAAGCAACCGTTGTGGGTTAAGTACACATTCAGGATATCAGCAATTAAGTATGTACATTTTCCTCCACGTTGCTCACCCGTCAAAAGGCTGTCTCACGAGAACACAGCTGGTTCAGTCCTTTCTAGTTTATGTCTCTGGATTTGTGTGTATTTTGTGCTCCCAGTGGAGCGTCTAGAGGCAGAAACATTGTGTGTGCTATGAGCTTGCTGTCAGAGGGGCGACAAGTTGGATATAAAACGATGGGTATTTGTATATGGAAAACTGAGTAATATTACAGTTTCAGGCCAGGTGTTATAAAACTGTTTTGTAGTCGCAAACTCTGATCTTCAAAATTACAGGGTATACGACTAGAAAATGGTTTTACCATGTAATAAACACATTTGCAATTCAAAACGGTTTTCCCGAAACGCGAAACGGGATTTGCAAACCATTCTATATCATATAAATGTGAAAGATGAACATGAACCTTTGGGACCGATTTTCCTTTAGCAACTGTGTCGAGCTGCCTTGCGGCAGAAAGCAATTGACCGTGGACCACCACCTGTTCTCCCTGATCTATTTCCAAAACAGAAACAATTTTTATGCAGCACAATGTAAGAATATTGTCTGCTTTAAAAAATGTTCCTATTTGGGAATGTGAAAGCACCACTATCTTGTGAAAATAGCGGCCAACTTAATTCATATTAATTAGGCAGGCTGTTCTGCGTCTGCCTGCACATGGCAATTTTACGAAGTGACCTCTAAGTGCATAGGTCGCATTGCGAACGTACTGTCCGGTCGCACTAGTTGGTGCACAATTTGCATCCACCTTACAACCTGCCTCTTTGCAGATCTGGCTCTTCGTTTTTTCTACAACATTTTGAAGTGGAATGGGAGAGAAGGTGGCTGGACTAGTTTCATGATGTGCTAAAATACTGAAGCAAACCAAAAGAGATTGGAGCAAATGCTGGCTGTAACATTAATCATATTTGTATATAGGGTTTTATTTCTAAATGCAAAAACTGTTATACTTTTTTTTAAATGAAAAGTAATTCGTTTCTGCTGTGGGCCCACGGCCGCCATAGTTCTGCAGTTCAGTAGCTATAGGGCTGAGGTTGGCTTGGGGACCAGTGTACAATGTAAGCAGTGCAATGGATTAATTTCACACAACTCCTGGATGTCATTGCGATTTTGGAATCCTCAGGGCCCTGCATATTGATGTGTGGTAAATCATGTTTCTGGTGTACGCAGGAAAGAAGCACAAATTATGTACAAACTACTCTGCACTAGACAAATAAACATTGGCAAAGCAAATTCTTTGAGACCTATTAACTTTGCTAATGCTTTATTCCCTAGAAGGCTATTACAGATATGGGTGCATACATGAATGTATTTTATATTGCTTTAATACGATACATTTAAAAATGACTTCCACGTGTGCCCACATTCGAGGGGGCATCCTTTAAAAAAAAAATGTTTATTGGAGTTTTTCAAGTACAGAAAAAACCGTTGAGGTTCGCATATGTAGCTTACCAGCGCATCCAGGCCCATTAGGCCTCAAGGGGCCATGCCATCGGAGCGGGGACCCTCAGCCATAGTAGCCACGTCTCCGCTCTCAGTAACTTGCGCCTTCATGTAGAGCTCCAAGTGGGACCAAATATCCTTAGGTCGGGATCTCACAGGCATCACGTCCCAATAGAGAGACAGCTGCTCCTGGCAATAAGCCGTATCCCTAAGCCACTCCGCCTTACACGGCGTCGCCCTCCTCCAGTGCACAGAATTCTGGCGCTTTGCTAGCAACAGAAGCATCGCTGTCAATTTACCCTCTTCAGATAGGGCATCTTTGACATAAGTCAGTGACGCCACGCACAGTGAGAGTTCCAGCACACACACCCAGTAAAGTTCTTAATACCATCGAAGACCTCCAGCCAGAATTGCTGCACTCAGGGACAGTACCACATGAGGTGGAAGAAGTCTGAAAGAGGTACCGAGCAGTGCACGCATTGAGCATCTTCGAGCAGGCCCATTCTATGCAGTCTCTCTGGGCTGAGATATAAGCGGTGCAGGAATTTGAAGTGTAGCAAGCACAATCTATAGTTAGCGGCGAGGGCCCTAGAATGAGCGCAGCAATACTTCCACTGTTCGGCCATAAAAGTGGCATCCAGATCATCCTCCAACTCCTGTCTAGTGCGGGGAACGCGCACCCAATAGGTTTTCTGCATCTACCCATATAGACTTGTGAGTGATCTGCGTGAAGAGGGGTCGTGAGAGTCATCTCTAGGACTTGAAATGTGGGAGGGGCCGCAGGAAAGAAATCATGAAGTTCTTGAAGCACTGCTCACAATTGGTAATGTGTGAATGTGTCCAGCAGAGTCACCTCAGACCTCTGAAGAGCCTGTTGTAGTGTGACCAAGTGACCTTCAGGGTACACCGTCCCCCAAAGTTGTCAGCTGAAGAGCGTGCATCCTGGATCTGGTGCCAGCATCTAGCATAATAGGTAGCGAGGGGTGGCCAATGAGCGGTACTGAGGAGCCAAAGAGGGAATCCAAGTGGGCACATCAGCAGAGGTCATGCCAGGCCCCCTACCGTGGTGTTTATCTGCATCTGAGGCACCTGAGTGCCATGTAGAGTGCTGCGTGGAGTGGGCAAGGAGAAAAAAGGTCATGCTCTCGTGCAGTGTGCGAGGTGAACTGTGTGGGCAAAGCAAGTAATGTATGAACTGCACCTGAGAACGGTGATAATACAGGTCCATATCTGGTGCCCCCAGTCCCCCTTGCTCAAACAGTGTGAGTACCTGCCAAGCAATTCGGGGTTGTCTTCCCACCCACACAAGGGTCACCAAGCATGACCAGAACCTTGGAGGGAAGACTTGCCAAAGCGGGTGCGGCAAACTGATGTGGTAGATAACGTCTAACACTTTTTTCATTTGCAGCAGCTTCTCACCAGCTGAATGTTGACCATCCTCCATGTCCAACGTGTGGCGTTCTAGGTGATCAATGTGCACATCATGAGTGTCCACTTTCTCCTTGAAGTGGTCAAATCGGTCAGTCAGCAAATCTATTTTGGTTTCTATTGCAGTCGGAGTTTGTTTAAAATCTAAAAACATAGTGCCAATGCCAGGCTCTTGGGAGGTGCCCCCTCCATCTATCTGGTTCATCTGCAGTTCTTCAGGTGCAAGCCCCCTATTCATGTCTGTCTGCGGTGTATCATATTTTCCCATTTTGCTTTGAGGTGAGGTCTACTGCGTTTATCATAGAGAATGAAGGAAGGCACTCAAAGTGAGGGTCACCTCATTCTGGTCGTGGTCCCTCACGGGGTTCTGCCTCACACCGATGTGTGACAGGTGGGAGGCATGAGCAGACCCCACTCATCCAGACACTGCCTTGGCACAGTGTGACTGCGCAGTCAGCAGTCACAGAGTGCACAGATCTCAAAGCCAATGAGCAAATACCAGAAGTCTGCGAGAGTCCAAAGGCAAGGCACTGACCCGCTCCAGACAAGCAAGCTCGAGGGGACACCAGCGGGACATAGCGCAGTCTGTTTCCCAATGTTCAGCAGCTTGGGGACCAAGGGGTAACCAACGTCACCGCAGTGAACAGCTGGCAGATCCAGAGACAGGCATTAAGTCCTCAGCTACGCCCAAGATGTCCAGAGTCGGGGCCCTGTCCTCCTCATCAGGGTCCCCTCACACCACCAGGGGCCCAGCTCACCCATACCGCCACCAAGGCGTGCACCAATCAGACAGGAACAGCTCAAGTGCCTCAGGGTGGGTCACAACTCACACACCCGGTCAGGCCTGGGTTGCTCTATGGAGTTTCTCACAGCACAGTCGAGAAACTCTGCCTCACAGCCTGCTGCCCGGCCGACAGTGCACCAGGTGTGCAGTCAGATCTGGGCACCTCTTCCCGTTGCACTCACTTGCACGGAGATTATGCCCAGTACCTTTGGGTGATCCCTCCCAGTGTTGTCGTTGCTCCCCAGGCAGCCAAAGTAGGTCCTCCCGAACCCTCTGCCGTCTTAGGCAAACTTCATCAATGCTCTCCTGCAGTTTATGTGCGGCAGCGCATCGCTTTTCATGCACACCTCAGGGAGCCATCCCGCAGGAAAACGATCATTGCCACTGGTAATCATCTGACATATGGCTGCTCCCATCCCATGCCGCACCCTCAGGGGCCCTCAGTCTGCCTCAGACCAGACTCCACTACTCACCAGCAGGGCCCGGACGTGTTCCAATCAGCCCGCAGGCAAGTCAGCAGCTCTGGCCCAAATTCACACCTTCCGTCAGGGCACCAGCTCCACCGTCGGCCAGCTGTCGCACGCCATTAGTGCTCCTTCTCTGCTCACCACTCACAACAAGCCAGGCCAGCACAGCAAGCCTGCTCCAACAATCCACCTGTAGGCCGCACCCATGAGGCAGTCCCAGCACAGGCTGCAGCTTGCTCCTCCACCTCTAAGAGATCATCATTTGGTTCTCAACACCCAATGCAGCGTTTCCCCAGCGTAGCAGGGGAAGAGGCAAACGGGCCCCACCAAGCAAGCCCCGAAGCCTTCATTTCATGGGAATTAATGACAGATTTGACATTCCAGCCAGCAGAGCTTCACTACATGGCAGCCATCTTGCAGTCAGGCTCTCTGATGCCCCCGCAGAGGACATCCTTGAATCTATTTTTTATGCTATTAAAAAGATGACCAGTCACACAATACCTCAAAAGAAGGTCCACTCTCTCTTGATGCTGGAAGCAAAGGCGTCAGAACATTGTAAAACATCTTGCTGAGACAAATAGGACTGTACCTAATCACCATTAGTTAGTCTCTACAAGTTTCCATAGTTTTAAGTTGGCTCGTAAAGGCTCTGCTATTTGTTGAAATTAAAATTGCACACCATAAGACAAACTACAGAGTGGAGGCTGGGTACAGGAGAACATCGGGCAAGAAAGCATGTACACAATAATTTGAGAAATGTATGGAAACCTAATTCAATGTGTCATTAAGTTATATGCTTATGTTCTAATGTAAAGCAATACAATAAAGAATCACTTAGAAAAAATGAGAAAATCAATTCAAAGATGGCCAATGCGGATATATGCACCTGCAGAGGTCTTTACAAACCCTGATTTTATTTGATGCTAGGGGAGAAGAATTGTTGATAAAGATAGATGAAAAGAGGAGAGGAGAGGTGGGAGAGATGTTGAGGGAGAAACAATAGTCCCTTCGATGCCCTGCAATGCAAGTACTGGCACCATCAGGTGAAGGCTATATGTCATAAAACAACAGAACCAGAAAATGAAATGGTCCTGGATAGGACAAACATACAAATAGGTAAGAAAGCCATCAAAGCACAACTAGGAAGTGAGATAGACAAGAAAGCCATCCAATCCTGAGTAAGGGACTGACTCAAAGTCCACTCTATGCTTGATTTGTTCAGAACAGGACTTTGAAAAGAAGATCAACTATGTGTGAGAGGCCAAAAAGTGTTGACAATGTTTTTAACATAATTGTTGGGAAGAGAATACCCCTGCATGGTGTGCACCCCTGCCCTGTGTGCTTGACTGCACGTGAAACTTAAATCCCAACTTTTTTCTTTGGCCTTGCATAACATAGCGGGTGCACTTTGCATGGGCATGTTTCTGGTATAGTGAGGTCCAGAACCTGTTTTGTGATCTGAAGGGGTGCCCAAGATCTACCCTCATAAGGATACAAAAACTACAAAAAACTACTGTGGATTCCATGGGTTCCATGAGTAAATCATGTGAAGTGGTGGGGGCTGCATCACGAGTTTTTGTGAACCACTAGTCTGGCCAGAGCTTTTTCTGTGTGTCAGGGAGAGGACTGTCTACTGATCCCTGTAATGCAAAGTTACATTGGAGGCAACTACATCTTTCCCCGTGTGTTTGGGCCCAGAATTATCGGGTCTGCATACCCTGGAGCAGATAATATGTCACCTGCTGACATGGGGCTTCTGAAGCTGCAGGGGCTGTAGGCAGCTGCTGCTCCTGGCCTCTGCCCACTCATATGTATCCTTCAGCTGAGTGGGACAAAGGAAGCTGCCCCCATCTGAAGTCAATAGAAACCTGCCCTTCTGCAGCTACCCTTGCCCCTTCTGCCCTACCAGGGTCAAAAGAAAAAGGCTTTGCAACATGAACCACCTTCAAAAAAATTTAAGATTTGGGGGGTCATTATGACCCTGGCGGAAGGCGGAGAACTGGCGGTAAGACCGCCAACAGGCTGGCGGTCTTACTTTGTGGAATTATGACCATGGCGGTTACCGCCATGGTCATCCGCCGGTTCTCCGTTCTGCCCGCCAGGGCAGAGACGACCGCTGGGCTGGAGACCTGGGTCTCCAGCCCGGTGGCCGTTACTAGACCGCCGGCGGTATTTGGACCCGGCTTACCGCCGTGGTTTTCCAGCGGTTTGAACCGCCATGAAATCCATGGAGGTAAGCACTATCAGTGTCAGGGAATTCCTTCCCTGGCACTGATAGGGGCCTCCCCCACCCCCCTCCCCCGCCCCGAGTCCTCCCCTACACCCCCCACCACCCCTGCCACCCCCCAAAGGTGGCAGGGTCCCCCTCCCCACCCCGACCCCCAACATCACATCACCCATACCCAAACGCACGCAGGCACCACCTACAGACTTACATGCACACACGCCGACATACATGCCTACATCCACACACACAGTCAGACACGCACACCCACATTCAAACATACACGCACACATCCATACAGGCATACCCACAGACATACACGCACTCATTCCCATACACACAACACCCCCGCAAGCATACACGCACTCACACACCCCCTCAACATACACACACCACACCCCCATGCACCCACACAACACACAACACCCCCCCCACCCCCCTCCCCTCACGGACGATTGACTTACCTGGTCCGACGATCCTCTGGGAGGGGACGGGAGCCATGGGGGCAGCTCCGCCGACACCACACAGCCAACAGAACACTGCCACAGCGTATCACAGGACGTGATTTGCTGGGCGGTGTCCTGTTGGCATGGCTGTGGAGGTGGAGCAACCTCCACTTCCCCGCCTCCCGCCAGTATGGCTGTTGGCGGCTCCCCGTCCGTAAAAGGACGGAGAGCTGCCAACGGTCATAATAGGCAGAGCGGCAAACCGCCACCACTGGCGGTCTTCCGCACGGTCAAAATGACCCCGTGGGTTTTTTTTCCCCCAGAAGTTGGAAAATATACAGAACTGGACCCAGTATTCCATATTAAGGATTTTGTTTCTCATTCTGGGGAAACAACTTGTAATCTCTGTTATCTCAAAGGTGGTTATAGCCCAAGTCGTTAATTCTAACTCACCATCTCACCATGCAGATAATGGGGACTTGTAAGGGAGCTATGTACATGCTATGAGTGTGAGCACTGAGAACTATAGGATCCATTTAAGATGGTCCCCAGTTACCATGGCACTATATACAGTAGTTGGTAATATAGATCACACAGACACTGAAAGTGTATTAACTAAATTATTTTGACTGGAGGCTGGAGACACAGACACTGAAGTGAGGGAGGGTGGAGACCAGGCCGCCTTCACAAATTAAACGAGGGTCTTGTTGGCAAAGGGCTGGTGATTGTTTCTTCCTGGGTACTGTCATTTGGGAGTTGGTAGGGGTGGTGGGTGGGATTCAGTTTCTGTTTTTCAAAGCTATGCAAGGCTTGTCCTGTAGTCTATCCCTGATTACTGTTTCAGCAAGGCTGATGACAGCCTGCAGCACACGTGTGCTTCATTGTGCCCTTGTAACGAATACTCATGCTTGAAGTCAGCATCATTGCTAACTATTGTGACAGCCATAAAAAAAGGCTATGTCTGAGACAAAGCCAGAAAATGATATTGGAAAGAGAAGCGCCCAAAGCAGTTCTGAAACTTTAGACAGTGGAGCCACATCCCCGTTTGGAAAATGTGTAAAAAAAACTGCACAGCTTGCTGGAAAAGCGGAAGGTCTTGCAAAGTAACTTAATCCAATGATATGCAGACTTGTGATCGAACCTGGTGAGATATTTGGCATGGAGAAAATGGCATGACCCTATTTTTTAATGACCACAGGAGAAAGCTACTCTGAATCTTCTACAGTCTCAATGATCCCTTCAGGCGCAAACCAAACCTGAAGTCATCAGCATGTGACATACTATCACATCTATAATAGCCCTAAAATGCTGACTTGTTGTAGATATCAGTTGTTGGGGTTTTGCTGAACCTTTCATTTTGTCTGTATGGTTCTTTTCTTTGACATCTATAGACCAACAAGTATTTGTTGTGCTTTACTTTTCTGTACTCCATTTACTTCTTCACTTTTTCTTGTGTTGGTTTGGTGCATTTCTTTCATGCAGCAGTCTGATTCTTCTAATATTTTTGCAATATCAATGGCTTCTTTTAAAGTTGGATTTCTTGCAGCCCATAACTGTTCTTGCATTATTTTTTTTTACACTGTACTACCAGTTGATCTCTGATCATCTTATCAGTCATGTTGCTAAAGTCACACTTTATGGCTTATTCTCGTAATCTAGTTATGAATTTGAATGAATCTACTGATTTTAGAGTTTCAAAGACTGTGTATAGAATGTATAATGTATAAAATGTATGTCTATGCATAACTATGTTGACCTGCTTTCCAAAGTGAGTCTCTAGCATTTTGTTTACTTCCATAAAAGTATCTCAAATTTCTGCATTTTATAGACCTGTAGCAACTGGTAAAACTTTGAAAGTATGTTGGCCTTGCTTTCTCAAGCATTGAGTAATAATGCTCTGTTAGAAATTGGCTCTATAGTTGGCAGTCAATTTGCACTCTGTCCAAGCAGGGACCCTCACTCTAGTCAGGGCAAGGGAGATACTCACTTAAGATCACCCATGCTCACCCCCTTGGTAGCTTGGCACAAGCAGTCAGGTTTATCTCAAATTAAATTTGTAAAGTATTTATAACAAAACGCACAGTAACACAGTAAAAACACTACAAAATGGACACCACACCAGTTTAGAAAAACAGCCACTATTTTCTAAATTAAACAAGATCAAAATGACAAAAATCCCACATACACAAGTAAAGTTATGAATCTTCAAAATAATATAATCTTACTACATAGAAAACAATGGAAACGTTGTTGTTACACAAAGTACCTGGTTTGCGTCAAAAATGAAGCCGTACGGGTGAGCATGTTTCAGAAAAGTCAGAGATGCGTTGATTCCTTACTCACATGTGAGGCCGTGCATCGTTTCTTTTCCAGTGAGGTAGGCGATGCGTTGTTTTCTCTCCTGCAAGAGAGCGATGCGTCAATTTCCAGACGGCCATCTTGGGTCTGGCAAGGTCCACATCAGTTTTGATGCCCCGCGAAGTTAGGTGTGAAATCCGGCTGCACGAGCACGAGAATCAGTGCTGCGTGGGGTTTGTGTCAATTTTAGCAGCCGCAAGCCGGTGTTGCATCGTTTCTCTAGCCACGATGCAGGTGATACATCGATTTCCCAGCCACGATGCAGGTGGTCTGTCGATTTCAGCCGCAATGTGGGTGGCGCTTCATTTTTTACAGCTGCGTTGCAGGTGGTGTGACGGCATTTTCCCTGTGCGTGGATTTCCACCTTGGTTCCACCAGCTTCACCTTTCAAGGGTCCAGGTGACAGATCTTGACAGATTTTCAAGAGTAGTTAACAGAAAGGTAGGACAAAGCACATGGCAGAGAAAATGGCTGCCATGAATACAAAATGGATTCTGCCAAATATTCACAATAGTTGCTAAATACAAGATGTCTTCTGCTAATGCTTAATCTAATCGATATTAAATTACAACTGACAACCCTTTCAGCATTAGCTGAAGACATTCGTTTTTCTGGGATAATCTAAATATTCATCTTGTATATTTATGTTAATCATTTCAGCTATTTCCTTATCTAACATGTGTTGTGCTTTCATTTCTGTAATATTTCTTTTGGCAGGCATACAAGCAGTAATACACATGGAGCAGAACATTGGACCACACTGAATATAGACACGGCATGTGAAAAATATTGCAATCATTACACACAGGATAGTCAGTAGTTTCCAGCCCCAAGCAGAAACAAGAGCACAAAACCATCCAGAAAAAGTCCAAGTACCAGTCTCTGTGTGGATTTCTGCAGCAATTTTATGCCATTTAGATATGGCATCATATACTGAAGGTGAGTGATCTGGAATAAAAACACAGCAACTACTACCGATGATGCGACATGCACCACCTCGATCAGCTAATATCACATCTAGGGCCAGATGTAGCAAAATCCGATTTTTGCGACTTACAAATTGCGAGTCTGAGCAACTCGCAATTTGCAAGTCGCAAAATGGGATGCAGAATGGTGTCTCAGACACCTTCTGCGACTCGCTATGGGGTCGCAAAGACCCACCTAATCAATATTCATGAGGTGGGTCGCATTTTGCGACCCCATAGCGAGTCCCTTCACTCAGAGGGATGGTGGCCTGCTGTAGTCAGCAGACCTCCAAGTCTGTGACTGCTTTTTAAATAAAGCAGTTTTTTTTTTTCATTTTGCAGCCCGTTTTCCTTAAAGGAAAACGAGTTGCAAAATGAAAAAACTACCGAAACCATTTGGTTTCATTTTTTTCAGAGCTCTGAAAAAATATTTTTGTCGACATTCACAAAGGGGAAGGGGTCCCATGGGGACCCTTCCCTTTTGCGAATGAGTTACCACCAGTGTGACACGGGTGGTAACTGCGAGTTGCGATGCGAGTCGCAAATAGGAAGGGAACACCCCTTCCTATTTGCGAGTCGCATTCCCAAATTGCGAGTCAGTACCGACTCGCAATTTGGGAATGAGCATCGCGTGAGGCCGTTTGCATGGCGCAAACTGCGATTTTCGCAGTTTGCGACATGCAAATGACTTGCTACATCTGGCCCCTAGTACCATACGATTTTGGAGCGCTACAATTCTTGCAATTTGGAGCTCCTCGGTAATATTCCCAAGTGCCAAAGCTGCCTGATTGGTAACAGCTTCCACAACCCTAGTCAATCGTCTTACTTTCCCACTGTTTAACGCAGCACCCATAAAGAAGAACAACCCTAAATTAAAATCAACATATTGTTGCAGGCTAGTATCCGTTTGGTCTGCCTCATTTGTACTTATTGTCCTTTTATATCTATTTTTAATGATGTCATTGAATAGTTTAAAATCTCGTTGATATGATGCAGGGGCCAAAAACACAGGGGGTAATAGGAAAGATACATAACACACACCTGACCACCCAACAGGTAGTTGGTAATATCCTTAGTTACCACAAACAAAATATGTATTATGTGACGCTGTAAAACTACTATTATTTACACCCTCAATAGTAAAATCAAGGTACAATCACTTATCCCTACTGGAATTCGCCCAATGCTATGTATACATAAATCTGCTTTAGTTTTTGTAACAGAAATCACAAATTGTTCTTTCTTGTCAGTGTCTCTTATATTTGTGAAGACATATGGTATTGAAACATTGTCCGGTTGATACTCTTCCCATTCCCATTTAGTTCCTTTTGCTTGGGGATACCCATCTTTGTCTTGGTAGCATACTTTATTAAGGCGAAAAAGAAGTCCGCCCTCTGTACACTTTCCAGATGCAAACAAAAGCGTATACCAAGCTTGACAAGAACCATTGTATGAAAAAGGAAGAGGAATGAAAGATGTTCCTCCTTTCTTTTGATGCGCAGGTATCATTCCACATACCCAACAGTTAGTAGTATTTGTAGTACTATGAGTATGATGCAACATCTGAATGAAAGTATTATTGAAGTACGATTGGCTGTGCTTCTGCTCCTGATAGGGAAGCGTAAAGTAATAGTGATCCTCTGGTACTGGAGTAGTGGCAACAAAAAACTCACGAGCAGGAGCCTTCTTTTCAACAAACCAGGTGATTTTTGCTATAACCACCAAAACAACTACAAACCCCATAGTACTAATGATCAGTTTGTTATTCATTTTAGCAACAGTGATAATCGGCCCTTTCAGAAATTAATTAAAAACAATCGTTGGAGCTCTTATCCCTGGGCAGCCGCTGATTTCTTCACCACGGGCCAAGACGGGTGTCACTACTCTAATGCACGGCTGATCTCCCTCCTTTGCCACATTGGCTCTCCGTTTCACTAACCGAGGGCGGTAGCTCAACCAGTTTTCTCCAGCACTACGGGGTCTTTCCTTGGTCTCAAATTATATCGCAACACTCCAGAAATCGTATGGTTCGAGAAGAACTCCACAGATTTGTCAGGTGATATAGCACGGCCTTTGTCCATAGTCAAAATCTCTTGATGATCGGTCAGCACAGCAGGTTCCACCAAGGTACGTAGCACTCTCTTGCAGTGAGTACTATGGACCCAATTCTTTCGGTTCGTCACTCGAACTGCTGTCCTTGTCACAAGGAGCACCTGCTCTGGGCCTTGCCACCTTGGTTCCAAGCTGCTTGATCTTTCAAAGGACTTAATCATCACCTGGTCACCAGGTCGGAGTTCATGGCCTTCACCTGTAGATCTGTCAGGAAGTGCTTCTCGAACCTGTTGATGAATAGAAACCAAATTGTCTGTTAACTGTGCAAAATTATTATTCATCAGGACACAAGGTACATCATATACAGAATTTGGCTTAGGAACTCCCCAAATGATCATTGGCTTTCCAAACACGATTTCGTAAGGAGTAAGGCCGATTCAAGAGTGTGGCACTGACCTAATAGACAATAATGCCAACGGTAATGCAACCGGCCAAGTTAAGGATGTGGCAGCCTGTATCTTCGCTAACTTGTGGGTGCTGACTGTGGGTGGAAAACCGCATGGAACTTCTGTTTGATCCCTAATCCTTCCAGGACATACTTAATAACTTCCCCAACAATCATTCCATAAAAGTCTGCAAACACCAAACCTAGGGAAAAATCCTTTCAAAAGCACCTTCACTGTGGTAATGGCAGTATTATCCTTTGTGGGGTACGCCTCTATCCATTTACTGAAGGCACATACCACCACCAAGACATACTTTAATACGTTCAAGCTGAATATAATCCATTTGTAGAACTTCAAAAGGTGCAGTTGGTGTAGCAAACCCTCCCACAGGAGTACGTGTCCATTTTCCAGGATTGTATTGTAAACAGATCAAACAAGACTGTACTACTCTCTTAGCTGTACTGGAAATTTCTGGATGCTCCCAAACTTGCGTAAGCAACTTCGTTATTGTTGAAGCTCCAACATGTGCCGGCCCATGTGCCATCTGAACCATAGGTTGTACAAAAGCTATAGGCAATTTCCATTTATCCATCTGCTTATTCCGCCAACAGCCCTCATCATCCAATTCTCCTTCTTCAAACCATTGCTCACGTTCTTTCTCAGAAGCAGATTTCTGTATATCTAATACATCTTGTCTAGCATTATGCCAATGTTCTGCTTGTGACTTCACTACATACATAGAAGTAGTACTTCGCTGCATCGCAGTCTCACGTGCTACGCGGTCCGCAAGGGCAATACCCTGCCCTATCTTATCGGTCACTTTCTTGTGTGCACTACATTTCACAATAGCTAGTTTCTTTGATATGTCAATGCAGTCAAGAGGTTATGCACTAATTCTCCGTGCACTATCTGCATCCCGTGGGATGTGAGAAAGCCTCTCTCCTTCCAAAGCAAACCAAAATCATGAGCCACTCCAAAAGGATAGTGGCTGTCTGAATAAATGTTCACACATAAGTCAGTACTAAGCTCACATGCTAGTGTCAAAGCTGCTTGAGCTGACTTCTGTGGTATACAAGCTGTCTCCGCTACCGTGTGTATTGTGCTGATTGCATATGCAGCTGAGGTCATATCGTCTGGCAACTTCAAACAAGACCCATCAACCCACAATTCCCCGTCTACATCTGGAAGGGGCATATCTTGTAAATCAATACGACCCTTTGTCTGTTCTTCGGTAAGGAATATACAATCATGTGTTTCTTGTGACTGAGGCTAAGTCACCGGATATGGCAACAAAGTGGCTGGATTTAGTGTTGCACATCTCTTCAGTGTAATGTGAGGAGCCAGCAATGTCAATTCATGTCCTGTCAGGCGAGCGCTAGTTAAATGTTGTGTCTTTGTTTGATTTAAAAGAGCATCAACCGCATGGGGTACTAACACCAAAAGCTTATGTGCCAAAACTATCCCTTCACTCTGACGTATTGACAGAGCTGTTGTGGCAACTGAACGAAAACACCCAGGCAACGCTCGAGTGACAGGATCAAGTACTGCTGAAAAATATGCACAGGGACGCTGCTTATCGCCATGTGTCTGTACTAAAACTGACAATGCACATATTATTAAGTTCATTCGGTCTAGAAATCTAGTCCATTTAAGATAGTAATAACAATCATACTTAAAAAAAGAATGTGATAAAAACATAGTAACAATATAAAACCAATAGACGTCAAAACATTGTAACAATAAGAACAACAGGACAAAGCATTTCATCATATATATAAATACAATAAAATAAAACATAAATAGATATAAAAAAAGGGGACAGAGCTAAAAACTAAAATGTAGAACTTTTTGTCTGGAGGACCAGTGTGCACAACCAGAAGACAAAAAAGACAGAAAATAGTCTAATTGGACTAAAAGGAAACATTATCAGAGTACCAATCAAAAAAAACAACAGGAAAACTATATGGGAAGGCTATATAAGCTTGTGCAGTCTTGGTAGTCATAAAAAAAGGCAACAAATTCGTAATGGAAATTTCCTACTAAAAGCAATACAAAAAGGATAAAAAGAGAAGATTAAAATCCTTCTAAAGACTAGTATAGAAATGACTCAGGAGCCTATGGGTGCAATGAACTTGCGACGGATGTACCAGGCCTCCGATAAGTATTTGGTAACTGGAATGGCAACCCTGGGAGAAAAATCATGTGTACAGATTCTAATGGCAGTTACTCTATCCTGAAATGACATGTTTTTACAGAGGGTGATAATCCACCTCTTTCTTGGTGTCTTATACAAAGGGCAGAAGAATAATACATGCTCTGATGTTTCTTTACAATGTTGACAGAAAATACACCTATCATTTGTAACGATGTTAGAAGGCCAATGGGCCGTGAAACCATTGGTAGGCAATGTACCATATCTTAACTGCAGGTATAGAGTGCGTGCATACGGAGGGATAGGGAGGTTCAGGAAATTCTCAGCCCAGGGTTCATGCTTAATTTGAAGAAAATCCATTGTTAACCTACCCGCCCTCTTTTGGTGCAGGGAATCTTCGTTAACTTTCTCCCAATATCTGCTCGCAACAAATCTCCTAGCCTTATTAGGGATTTGATCCGGGTGGTTCCAATAATGGGAAAGACCCATTTTGTCCCAGGCAATTTTCATCTCTTTCAGCCAAGGGATTCTCTCCAATGCCTTGAGAGCGGCTATCAACTCTCTTATAGCCAGCCTATATGGTTCTAGTTCAGCAGATTTCCATAGACGAATCCAGTAGGTAAGGGGTCTTAAGGCCGCTATGGTTTTAATGCCATTTAAGCCAAGGTCAAGCCTTAAAGGGGTCATTGGAGTGCCCGTACCTAGCCTGGACACCTGCCTGAGGAAAATATTTTCCTTAGTTTGCAGAATGTCCAGGTTTTTATGGGACCCCCAAAGTTCCGCTCCATATAGGGCTGCTGCTCTGATTTGAACATTATAAATCTCCGCAAGAATGTTCAGAGGGGGGCTCGGAGCCTTTCTAGATCTGCGGACTAAGGCCCCACCTCTTTGGCTTATGATCAGAGCCCCTTTGTCAATTGCTGCCTTCCATTTGCCTGATGTAGATAATCTAAAACCCAAGTAATCGAACTCTTCAACTTTCTCCAATGGGGTCGAATTCATCTTAATATTAGTACGCAATCGTTTTTTAGAGGTAGTGAATATCATAAATTTGGTTTTCTTAATGTTTACATCTAAACCATAATCACTACAATAAGCACAGAACTGGTTAATCAGGTGTTGAATTCCCATTGGCGATTTTGATAGTAGGATCGTATCATCTGCATATAGCAGGCAGGGGATTTTTTTCCCACCTAGTTTCGGAGAATCATTTATGCAGTTCTCTAGGTAGTGGATGCAATTATTAATGTAGAGCAGAAAAAGAGTAGGTGCCAAAACACAACCTTGTCTAACTCCTTTTTTGATAGCTACAGGGTCAGTCAGCTCGCCCCCCTGTCCACACCTGTTTTGGGCAAAGGTATTTTGGTGCAACTGAGCTATGAGTTTCAGGAGGCCAAATGGCACTCCCATGTTTAATAATGTTGACCACAGCAGATTCCTGGGGATCAGGTCAAATGCGGCTCTTAAGTCTATAAAGACCACGTAAAGGTTACCCCCCCACAGGTCAACATTCTTCCATTTTACTGACATAAATCTTAGAGCTTGGTCAACTGTGCTCACTGCGGGTCTGAAACCTGCTTGTAAATCAGAAAGGGCTTCAGACTCTATAATCCATTCGTCAAGGTGGGACAGAAGATGTTTCGCATAAATTTTTTGGAAGTTATCGAGGAGACTAATTGGACGGTAGTTAGCCGGAATGTTTGGATTTCCTTTTTTGAAGATCGGTACAATTTCAGCCCCTTTCCAAGTAGATGGAACTGGTGCGCCTGCTGCAATAGCATTGCAGATAAAATTGAGGTAGGGAGCCCATATATCAGGTCTAGATTTATATAAATCACCTGGAATTTTATCTGGGCCAGGAGCCTTCCCCCATTTCAGGGAGTCTATTGCAGCTCTAGTTTCGGAAAGAGAAAAAGAAATTGGAATGATCTCTTGGTTTGTTGAATCATTGGGGGGCCACAGAGAAGCTTCTGGTGGACCTCCATAAAGTTGCCCAAAATGCTCTACCCAAGTTGCTGAGAGGATTGTAGAGCCAGGCGCGGCTGGGGAGTCACTGTCATTATCAGATATTAGTTTCCAAAACTTGGAAGTATTATTAGATAAGGCTGAAACCAGAATAGTGGCCCATCTGGCCTCCTCCCAGCTTCTGCGTGCCTTTGAGCATTCCTTCTTGTAAGCGCCCCTGGCTATTCTCAACGTCGCAGCATGGCCTTCTTTGATTGCATCCAGGAGAGCTAGTTGTGCTGTTCTGCAAGAATTATTGAACCAAGGGGCATTGTGTTTTTTATTGGAGTTGTTAACAGTCTCTTTAGTGAAAAATTGTTTTAGAGATTGGAACAGGTCAGTGTGGGCTGTAAGAAGGCTATCGCCCTCCTCAGACTCATCTAACCGGATCATACACTCCATATGATTCGCAAACAAGCTGTAAATGGATGCTAAATGTTTAGGGGAGGAGGTAACAGATTCCCATTTTAAATTGCATCTAATATTGGTTAGGGCCAGTTGGGACACATTGGACCTAGAGTGAGGCACTATAAACGAAGGAAAAAGACCTCTGGTTGATAGAATCAGAGGATCGTGGTCGCTCACGGGCTGCTCATCTACCCTCATATCTACCATGTAACGCCAAAGACGGATATCAAGAAGTATGTAGTCGATGCGACTGCTATGTTTTCCGCGCCTAAAAGTAGGTCGCAAAATAGCATCCGAGTGTGAGCGGCCATTACAGGCTCGGAGGCCATGAGCTAGTGCAATGTCAGCCAAAAAGCGTGCAAATTTGTTCAATCTTGGTTTTTTGTTGGAGACTAACTGGGGGATGCCCCAATGGGCATCCTCTTCTTTACAAATTCCTTGGACTAAAGGATTAGGTTCGAAGGTAACATTAAAATCTCCTCCAATTAAAACAAAAGAGGAGGGATTACTTTTAAGAACATAGTCCAAATTCGACAGAACGTCAGACTCAAAGTGGGGACTCACATTCCTGTTATAGATATTAATTAAAAGGAGGGGTTTTTCTTCAGAAATCATTAACGATAGGGCTTGCAGGTCCGGGCAACCAGTGTCTAATTCTTCTATCTTGCACCTGAGAGAAGTATTTAGCCACACGAGCAACCCTCCCGAAGGTCTCCCAGAAGATGACTTACGGGCCGGAACCCAAAAGCTTTTGAAACCGAGTCTATATTTGGGTTCTAATGCCCATGTTTCTTGAAAAAGGCAAATCAAGTGATCATCAATAAGGTTACCCCAACCTGGGCTATGTAATTTGCTTTCCAATCCAGCTATATTCCAGCTGAGCACCTTATCGAGATCCTCTGAGCATGAGGACCCAACTTTATTCTGGGCATATAGAATACTAGGGGGGGGACTGTTAAGGACCATAGTGCTTCCCTCGGGTGGATTAAGATCAGAAGATTTCTTACTCTGTGTCTTTTGAACCTCGCTGGATATAACCCCAATAGTGTTTGGATTTGGTGAGTTGACCATGCAGGTGTGACCCAAGATATAGGGAGCGTTTGACTGATTAGAAATGCATCCTCAGTTGCTTGACATGTTAAACTTTTGGGTGAACCCGGGACAACAAAATCGGCTGAGATGTTAAGACCAATAGGGCAAATGGACTCAGCTTCGCAGTTAGACAATACCACATCCTGAAAGGCATCTCCTAGTCAATCTGCCTCAGAGAGAGAGGATAGAGGACGTCTAGGACCAATTACGGGGGTGGGCAGTGTGTGAGAAACCGAGCCGGCCCCGTATAATGGTGGTGATTGAGTACTCCAGGACGACATAGAAGGTGGATAAAACACTTGTAACCTGCAAAGAGAAGTTTTGCCAGTTGTAGGATAAAGTATGTTAGCATTTAGAGAAAGTCGATGGACAAGATCGGGGGAATTAAAATTAATGACAATACAATCCCCAACACCGATCTTCGCTAGAGGGCCCACCCACCCTACCCTTCTCACCATCAATATTGAAGATGACATGGAAAAAGCAAACCCCGCATTCACATGCAACCAGTGGATAACCTTATTTTTGAGTTCGATGAAGGATTCGGAAAAATGAGGTTTGAGTTCAGGAACATTTGATATAATAAGAACATAAGGGCATGATTCAGGTGGTAAATGAAGCACTTTAGGTTCTTGAGAGTCACTACTCTTATCCATCTTCTGGTATGCTGGTTGTGAGGATTCCCTAATAGGGGGGCCGTCTCCCGAGTTAGTTGCTGGATTGTTCCATGTGGCGGTTCCTTTTAATAAGGGAGCTAAGGCCATATGGGGCTTGTTCGTCGGGATACTGGGGGTTTTAGCAGAACTAGGCCAGTCATGATTTAGAATAGGAGGAAAAGTTTTGGGTATTTGGTCAGTGTGACTAATGGCAACAATAGAGTCATGATTAGGATGAATTTCTACAGGTAAAGAAATTGTTGGTAGCTGACTGCTCGTAAGACTATCAAGTTTGTCCTCAATTATTTGAAGACGGTTGGAGATAGGAAGAAGTAATTTAGAGAGCTCATCTCTTATGAGATCCCTAATGAACTCATTTGCATGGGAGTTATTGGTATTGTGTAAGGAGATTGGAGCCATATCATTGATAGAAGGTTGGGCCAGATTAGAGGGACTCAAGGTTCTAGATCGTTTATTTTTGAGGACAGGTTCCCTACGCTTCCTTTTCCCTTTGGTATTAGATTCAGTTAAAGTAAGGGAACCTTCTATTGGGGGACACTGGACCAATGGAGTTGGTGCGGCACAAATGGCAGGTGCAATTGGAGTGTCATCTTGGGTCTCTTGGGGAATTTTGGATGGAGAAGGGGAATGGATAATCGGGACAGACTGGAGCTCTAGTCGCGGGTGGGGCTGTGAGACTGGGCTATCATGGGCAGAACTAATGGATGCAGAAGGAGGGGCAGCAAGACGACGTTGCACTAATTCTATTTCTCTTTCAAGTTCCCCAACGGCCTTTTGTAAAAAGCCGTCCAGGGTTTTGTTAGAGTGCAATTTCCCGTCCAAACCCCCCCCACGTCGTCGGCCCATTTTACTAAAAACCAAGGGCCTTCTATTTAGTGGGAGATTCAAGTGAGATCACAGCGGGGCGAGCAAAGGCAGGTTAATATTGGTAATTGACCAATAGCTAGGTAGAGGCCTGGAGCTTTGGGGGAAAGCTACCCCTCCGCAGTGTAAATAGGCTTGAGTTTGTCCTTCGGGCAGACAAGTGGAAAGTGGTTATCTGGGACCACAGTTTAAGGTAAATGACAGGGGGGTGGCCCTGCCCTGCCTCTTCCTGGCAATGACGGGCAAGGACGGGCCCGCCCTTGGCCCGGGCTTGGCCCGGGCGCCGCCCGCGCGCGTCCCGCGGAGCGGGAGCGCTTACGTGTTTTTAAAGGGCTCCTGCCCTGGTTGATGGCAGTACACAGCTGCTGCCCACCTCCTCCTCGATTCCCGGCAAAGTTTTTCAGCGCGACCCGCGGAGCGGGAGCGCTTACGTGTTTTTAAAGGGCTCCTGCCCTGGTTGATGGCAGCACACAGCTGCTGCCCACCTCCTCCTCGATTCCCGGCAAAGTTTTTCAGCGCGACCCGCGGAGCGGGAGCGCTTACGTGTTTTTAAAGGGCTCCTGCCCTGGTTGATGGCAGCACACAGCTGCTGCCCACCTCCTCCTCGATTCCCGGCAAAGTTTTTCAGCGCGACCCGCGGAGCGGGAGCGCTTACGTGTTTTTAAAGGGCTCCTGCCCTGGTTGATGGCAGCACACAGCTGCTGCCCACCTCCTCCTCGATTCCCGGCAAAGTTTTTCAGCGCGACCCGCGGAGCGGGAGCGCTTACGTGTTTTTAAAGGGCTCCTGCCCTGGTTGATGGCAGCACACAGCTGCTGCCCACCTCCTCCTCGATTCCCGGCAAAGTTTTTTCAGCGCGACCCCAATGACAATGCACATCAATCTTTCTTATGTACGTAAAGTGCAAAAGGCTTCATGTAATCTGGAGTACCTAACACTGGTGCTGAACAAAGGGCTTGTCGTAGCTGCCGGAAAGCAGTCTCACATTCATCTTTCCATGGGAGGGGCATTGGAGTATCTTTAGTCAAAAGTGCTAGCAAAGGTTTGACAATGTGTGAAAACCCTAATATCCATTGCCTACAAAAAGAAGTAAGACCAAGGACTGCACAAACATCTTTCTGAGTAGAGGGTACTGGTGTGTCTAAAATTGCTTGAATACTTTCTGATGTAAGTACACGGCCCTCCTTAGACAAAAGGTGACCTAAATAGGTTACCTTTGGTCTACAATATTGCAATTTCTTTCGTGACACTTTATGATGGTGTGAAGCAAGAAAAGAAAGTAAGGACAAAGTGCACTTTTCACATTGCTCAGGGGTATCAGCTGCCAACAAAATATCATCGACATATTGTATGAGAGCCACACCTTCAGGCAAAACAAAAGAATCAAGTTGTTGTTTTAACGCTTGACTATAAATAATAGGACTCTCAGTTTAGCCTTGAGGAACTCTGCAAAATCTATATGATCGTTTATTCAAAGTAAAACCAAACAAATATCGACTGTCAGGATGAATAGGGATCGAAAAGAAAGCATTCTTCAAGTCTATCACAGAGAACGTAGTTGCTGTCGGGGGAACCAAAGTAAGAAGTGTTGTGATGTCAGATACCACAGAATGTTGTGGTATCACAATCTTGTTGACTTCTCGTAAATCAATAATGAATCGGTAAATCCAAGTATCAGTATCCTTTTTCAGAATAGGAAGAATCGGACTGTTACAAACATTATACGGAACTTCCTCAACAACTCCAACTGCAATAAGATCATGCACAATTTGTGTGAGTGCTTCTTCGCCCTCCTGTGAAATTTTGTCTTGAGGCAATACAGCTCCCTCCTTGACACTAATATGTACACGTGGAATAATCATTTGTCCCACATTAGTATCTGAAGTAGCCCACAAAGTACTAGGGAGTGAAGCTAATGCAATATCCTCTTTAACAAGACAAACTCTTTCCATCACAGGATGATTATCATTTAAAATAACACGCACCCCTTCAGGAGAGCATCGTATTGTAGCCCTGAAATACTTGAGCATATCAAGACCCCCAATATTGTCCGGTGTATTTGGAGAAAGCAAAAATGGACATGGAGCAGTAAATTTATCAACATGGAATGCAAGTGGTTGTGACAATGGGTTAGGGGAAGGTGTTCCATTGAAACCTATCGATGTAATGGTTAAGCCAGACCGGGAAACCCTTGGAATCAATTGTTTAGACAAGGCGCTATGAGTAGCTCCTGTATCAACCAGAAACTGATCAGTAGAACCCAAAACATGTGCTATAACATAGGGACCCCTCTGATCTAATGGAACTTCAACTGATTCCTTACCCCATCCTAGGCAATCCTATGCATAAGCAGAATCTTGGAAATCAGGCTGCACATAGTTAGACATCTGGTATTGGTCGTGTCTATCAAAAGTGTTAAACCCATCCTGCCCTCGTACATTAGCATCAAACCTAGCATGATCATTCATGCTTCTTCTAGGCCCTGAATATCCTGAGCGATTTCTCATTTGTCCCCGACCACGTGAACACTGCTGAACATGTAGTGCTGGACAATCGGCAGCCCAATGGCAAAATTTCTTACAATACGCACACTAATCAACAGACAAATTTGCACGAGTGTAAGAAGAACCATAAGATCCACGTCCACCTCTATCACTACCTCTAAAAGACGGACCATAAGCTTGAGCCAACATAACTTTCGTCTTTAATTCTTTAAGCTTTTTATCCTCACTACCTTTTGCTTCTAATTCCTGACATTCATAATACTGAGCCAAGTCAAAAGAGAAACCGGAGTAGAGGTCCATGAACTTTCACTAGCTTTTAGACGACTAGCTATTCCTGGTAACAGATTTGCGACATATTTATCGACAAACAAATGTCTGCCCGTATCATCTGACAATAACTGGCCGCTAAAATCATGAAATGCTTCTTCAAAGCGTGTAAAGAAATCAGAGACCGATTCATCTGCCTTTTGCTTACAAGACGCTAAAACAGTCCAATCTATCTTTTTAGGGGGAATAATTGTTTTTAACTTAACTAATATGGCTGAGGGAAGATCTAGAATCAACTGATATGGCTTTTTCGCAGGTTCCCTATCCATCTGTTCTAATTCTTTCCATGACGCCCCAAAAACTACACGATCATCAACTTTACGAACAGTTCTCCACATATCTGATGGTAATGTCAATCTGAATAAATAAATCAATGTCAGCCAAAGTCATAGTACAAGAACTAATTGCTCCCTCAACTTCCTCATAAAAGGCGGCTGGATTTTTCCACGGGTCAGGTAATGCTGTTTTAAGTGCCATTACATCTGCCCTATTCCAAGGAATATACACCCAATTATAAATAAAATAACCCTTAGCATCAACAGAAGTTTTATCATCACTTGTACCCAATCCTTTAGGAGGAACATAGAAAGGCGCGGCCTCCCGCATTGGTTTCGCGTGAACTATCATAGTCTTATCTGTTCCGAAGATGGAAGCTTGCATCCCGCCGGTCTGAGATGTCCATGCAACTACATCCACAGCCCTTTTCTCCACTTGCAAACGGACTGCCACAACACATAACTTCACCAAATGCCTGATTGCATCAGCCACCTGGGAGAAAATAAAAAGACCATCACGCATTTGCTTATGATCAGCTGCTACATCATCGGGCTCTAACTCATCAGAATATTTCCAATATAGTTCAATAACTTCTGTGCCAAATGCCTCAGTAAAATATAGCTGCTCCTTTTCCGTTCACCCTTTCATGTTATCTAAAAGTTCAGAAGCAGAGACAACGCTACGAATTGTTTTACGAGCAATAGATCTAAGCTCAGACGCACGGTCAACAGGCAACATAGAGCGACTGTCTCGTATCTTCTGTAACTCCAAACCGGAGACCTTAGCTAAATCATGAGGGGCAGAAGGAACGACTTACGGAGGTGGAGGGCGATCTAGTAACAAAAAATCATTGTGTGGTTTATTAAGAATAGGATAGAGAGGTTGCCTAACAGTGTATTGGCCAGTTACCTGTAATTTACGTTCTTTCTCTTCTAGCTCCTTTAAGTCATTTCTTTCTTTCTTTCTCATTTCCAATGCTTTCACATATACATTCTTCCACTGCTCTTTCTCAAGCAAGGCTTGCTCACGCTTCACTCGTCCACGCACTTCTTTCTCCCACCTTCGTACACAGTCAAACATATCTTACCTAGACCTTCGCTTACACATACATTGTTCCACATACTAAGGGGGTCATTCTGACCTCGGCGGTAAAATGCCCTTACCGCCGGTCATAAGACCGCCATAACACCGCCGCGGCCGTGGTCAACCGCCACGGTCACTCTGACCCACAACGGCCAAACCTCCAAAAATCCGTCCCCCACTGCAGCCCGCCACATCTGCGGGCAGCGATAAACTGGAGATGACCAAACCTCCACCGTCACGCCAACAGAAATACGCCCATGCCATTACGACCCACGAATCCACACGGCGGTCATTCAAACGCGGTATTCCATTGGCGCTACACACCGCCGCGGTCAGAATACACACACATCACCAAAACACAGCCACATTGGACAATTTGAAATACACACACCTGATACACATACACACACCACTCCCACACAATCAACCAACTATAAAACACACACCCACATCACCCACAAACCCCTGCGACCATAATTACTGAGAGAAGGAGAGAGAGACACAGCAGACAATCCATAGCAAGACACACTGAGGCACACTACACCATCACACACACCACATAGTAGCACAAAGCACCACTCACCAACATACTCCTCATCACATACACCACCCCACACCTCACCCACACCACCCCATGGCACCCCAAAGGCACCCACGCTTTTCGGACCAAGAACTCCGGGTCATGGTGGAGGAAATCCTAAGAGTGGAACCCCAGCTCTTCGGCTCGCAGGTGCAGCACACCAGTATAGCCAGGAAGGCGGAGCTATGGCAGCGGATCGTGGACAGGGTCAACGCGGTGGGACAGCATCCCAGGAATAGGGAGGACATCCGCAAAAGATGGAACGAACGAACGGGGGAAGGTCCGATCGATGGTCTCCAGGCACAACATCGCGGTCCAGAAGACTGGCGGCGGACCCCCACCCACCCCTCCCGAATTTACATCGTGGGAGCAAGAGGTCTTGAACATCCTGCATCCTCAGGGCCTCGCTGGAGTAGCCGGAGGAATGGACTCTGGTAAGTCCCATCTCAACTACTATATCCCCCCCACCCCACCAGCATGCCAACCCACACCCCCACCCTCACCCCCAACCCCCCAGCACACATCCTCCCTGACAATGTCTCACCAGCACAACCCACCCATCCCAACACCAACTCCTGCATGCCAACACAAATCATGGGCACCCATCGCCTAAGCATGACCACTGCACTAACCCCCCCCCCACTAACTACCCTCACAACACCTCCCTCAATGGAATGCCTGCACTGGGGGACAAGGGCACCCATAACACGCACGCTATTGCACACACAGAAACAATAACCAAACTCTCTTACCCCATGCAGGACCCGAACGACAACACACCAGCCAGGTGGGTCCAGAAGTGTCCATCCCACCACCGGAACAGGCCCACACTGAGGATAGCAGCTCTCTCGACAGTGAACCTGATGACCAGCCCGGACCATCGGGGACCTCTGGGCAGTCGGTACCCCTCAGGCAGCCACAGGCCACACCAGACCCGACCCCCTCTGCCAACACCAGCACAGCTCCCACCCAGCGGGCCCATGCCTCTGTCTCTAGGACAGCTCAATCAGCGGTGTGTCTGCCACTACAGGGCACCCAGGCTAACCCAACACCCCAACAACAACAGGGACCTGGGGGCAGTGGTAGCGGGCACACCGTCCAGGGGACAGAGGCCGGGGGAAACCGGGCAGCTCGGAGGGCTGCTGTGCGACAGGGGGGGGAGGAGAGGCCCAGGGAACCCACTCTCCAAGAGGCCCTCACCACCATCATGGGGGCCTACCACCACTCCCAAGAGACGATGGCGACGGTACTGGCCAGGTTCACGGAGATCCAGGCACAGCAGGAGGAACGCTACATGGGGTTCAGGGAGGAGCTGAGAATCATCGGGACCGCAATGGGGACCATCGTCCTGGCCCTCAACAGGATAGAAGACGCGTTGCGGGACCATGTGGCACCACACAGGGCCCCTGTCACTAGCCCGGACCAGGAACAGCCTACCACCTCCGGCGCTAGTGGACAGGAGGCCCCAACACCACGGTAGCCACCAGAACCCCACCTCCTGCTGAAGAACAACCACCCCGTAAGAGGAGCCTGAGATCCAAAAAAAAGACAGAGTAGGATGTCAAGACCCCCGCCAGCAGGACATACCCCCTGAACTCTTCCCACTGTCCCACATTGCCACCCTGTCCAACCATGAACTGCCTCTGCTCCATCCTTCCACAGGCAAAAGGACAATGCACCTGTGAGACTGAGAACTGGACTCTGCCATGGACATTACTCCACCCCCACCCATCACCCTTAGAATCACATGTACCAATATCTAGCCCTGTAAATAAATCACATATTGCACACAAATCAGTTTGGAGTCATGCTGTATTATTAGCAAATGTATTACATATTACTGTTCAATATCTGTTCTGTCAATTAGTGATGACAACATACCAATGTCAATACGCTGTAGTTCATGGGCAAACCAAGCAGAAGTCAGGCACTGCGTCATACAGCACTGAGAAGGGAAGGGAAAATCAAAAATTACCCAAAAATATCTGGTGGGAACTACAGAAAGTACAGATGCAGGAGGCTAGAAGCAATTGGGAAATGGCGTGGGTGATTCTTACCTGGGTGTTACTGGAAATACAGTTGTATCACTCTGTCCCTATTGTCTGTGTCATCCTCTGAGTCTTCCTCCTCTTCACTCTCCACAGGCTCCACGGCTTCTACAACACCACCATCTGGACCATCCTCCTGCAGGAAAGGCACCTGGCGTCGCAAAGCCAGGTTGTGAAGCATACAGCACGCCACGATGATATGGCACACCTTCTTTGGTGAGTACATTAGGGATCCACCTGTCATATGCAGGCACCTAAACCTGGCCTTCAGGAGGCCAAAGGTTCGCTCAATCACCCTCCTAGTACGCCCATGGGCCTCATTGTAGCGTTCCTCTGCCCTTGTCCGGGGATTCCTCACTGGGGTCAGTAGCCACGGCAGGTTGGGGTAACCAGAGTCACCTATTAGCCACACACGTTGTCTCTGTAGCTGCTCCATCACATAGGGGATGCTGCTATTTCGCATCACATACGCGTCATGCACTGACCCTGGGAACTTGGCATTTACATGGGAGATGTACTGGTCAGCCAAACAGACCACCTGGACATTCATCGAATGATAATTTTTTCTGTTTCGGTACACCTGCTCATCGTCTTTTGGGGGTACCAAAGCCACATGGGTCCCATCAATGGCATAGAAATCACCCTTCACTGTAGGCAAGTCACCCTCCTCGGGGAAAATGATGTAGCTCTGCATGAGTTTCATCAGGGCAGACAACACTCTGCTCAAAATCTTAGAAAACATAGGCTGAGACATTCCAGATGACATGGCCACTGTGGTCTGGAATGACCCACTGGCCAAAAAATGGAGGACTGACAAAACCTGCACCAGAGGGGGAATCCCTGTGGGTTGGCGGATGGGGGACATCAGGGCTGGCTCCAGCTGGGCACACAGTTCATGGATAGTGGCACGGTCAAGTCTGTATCGAAGTATTATATGGCATTCTTCCATTGTCGACAGGTCCACCAGCGGTCGGTACACGCGAGGATTCCTCCTTCTCATCGCAAGTCCCAGCGGACGGTGCCTAGGAAGGACAACATGGAGCACAGAGTCAGCCAAACCACAGGTACGTACAGACAGCTTGCACAGTTAAAGAATGGCAATGGGTTGAAAGGCGTGTATGTGTGGCAATGCAAGGCCTAGGCCTGTGTGTCGCAGTCAAAATTAAGCCATGTAGGCCCTTGAAATGGCGGCTGCCTGACCTGTGAAGTGGGACAATGGGATGTGAGGTCAATGCGCTGGCGGGGCACACCGTGGCGGTAGGCGGTCGAAGACCGCGGCTCAAAGCCGCATTGGTTAACATTGAAGCCTATGGGTTTCAGGAGCCAATGACGAAGTGCGCCGGCGGTCGCGGTACGCACCGCCGCGGTACGCACCGCCGCGGGCGTGACCGCCATTTTCTATCTGCTTAATCACTCGAGACCTGATCATCCACAGGAGAGGACCTATACTGCAAGTGCTGCTGTGACCTCGTCCTGGAAGATACAATGGCTGCTGCGACTGGGGAAAGGGCCCCTGCCTTCACGTCTGAAGAGTTGGAGAAGCTCGTGGATGGGGTCCTCCCCCAGTATGCGCTACTCTACGGTCCTCCAGACCAACAAGTGAGTACACTGGGTGCACATGGAATGGGCTATGCCTGTGTGGATTGGGGTGGATGTAAGTTTGTGGGGTGGGGGGCGAATGAGGAGTGCAACGCCCGACAGATGAGAGCATGTGCCATATGACAAAGTGGGTGGGGGGGGCCAATTACATCTAACATGCAGGTCATTGATGATTTCCTCCTTTCCACCCTGTACATGTCAAATAGGTCAGCGCCCATCAGAAGATCGAGATTTGGCGTGCCATCGCCAAGGAAGTCCGGAACTTGGGGTTCCACAACAGACGGGGCACCCACTGCCGCAAGAGGTGGGAGGACATCCGCCGCGGAACAAGGAAGACCGCAGAAACACTGCTGGGGATGGCCTCCCAACCTAGGAGGGGTGCCAGTCGCACCATGACCCCCCTGATGTCCCGGATCCTGGCGGTGACCTACCCTGAATTGGATGGGCGCTTTAAGACATCACAGCAGACACAAGGGGGTGAGTATCAGCACATTCTCCTATCTTTCTGCGCAGTGGAGGCGTCTGGGTGGGGGAGGAGGGCTGTGGGTGACATTAGGCCAGGGCGCTTTCTGTAGTGTAGTCCTCTCCCTTAGGCATGGCCCTGTGCCCCCGGCCCCCACCTCGGTAGGGTGACAAGTACAGCCATTGAAGGTCCAGCATCTCCCATGTGCGCGTTTGACGTCTCTTGGCCTGTTGTCTTAGTCAGTAGTACTGAGTAGTGTACCCCAAATGCGCGGCTTAGTGCATTAGGCACCTGTGTCTGTCCTCTCCGCCAACGGTGTTGACATTGCATGCACTCAACCTGGTCTTCTTTTTTCTCCCCCCACCCTTTCTCTTCATCTTCTTGTGCATGTGTGCATTAGCATCATCAGGCGGAGGAGATTTGGCATCGGAGCACGAGGGAGCTGCAGGACACAAGGCCCCGGTGGGCCCAGGAACAGACACCGAGGGCACCAGTGATCCGGAGGGCGAGGGGAGCACCACGACGGGGACCGCTGGTGAGAGCAGCGAAAGCGACACGTCCTCGGATGGGAGCTCCCTAGGGGTGGCGGCAACATCCGTGCCCCCCGCCTCTACAGGTACAGCCGCCACCCAGCGCACCAGCCCGCCCTCCCAGCAGCCCCTCAGTCTTCGCTCCGTGCCGGTTCGCCCAGGAAGGCGCGCGTCTCCTTCGCCCCAGGCACCTCAGCCCCTGCCCCTGTTGCCCCTGCTGCCCTCAGTGCGGAGCTCATTGACCTGGTAAGGACACTCATTGTTGGGCAGACGACCCTTTTGAATGCCATCCAGGGTGTGCAAAGGGAGGTGCAACAGAGCAATGCGTACCTGGAGGGCATTCATTCGGGTCAGGCTGCCCATCAACGAGCGTTCACTGCTCTGGCCTCAGCACTGACGGCAGCCATTGTCCCTGTTTCCAGCCTCCCTCTTCTTACTGCCTCCAGCCTTTCTCTGTCTCCTGTTCCTCAGCCTATCCCATCCACACCATCAGACCAGCCTGCACACACCTCAACACCCAAGAGCAGCTCATCCAAACACAAGCACCACAGATCCCACAAACACTCACCCAAGCAACACCCAGATGCAGACATGCCAACAGCCACTGCCACCCCTGTGTCCCCCTCCTCCTCGTCTCCCCCCTCCCTCCCTGTGACGTCTACACTCACACCTGCATGCACCCCAACATCAGCCAGTGCTTCCATCACCACCTCACCCTCCAGGACAGTCCACACTCGTGCAGTCACCACCCCCACTGCCATTTACACGTCCCCTGTGTCCTCTCCCACTGTGTCTGTCACCCCCCTCTTCCAAGACACACAAACGCAGGCAGACACCCACCCAACAGCCATCCACCTCACGACAGCCTACAGCACCAGCACCTTCACCCAATGACAGCACACCTGACTCTCCTACAACCACCTCCTCTACCTCCACTTCCATCTCCACTTCTCCTACCCTTTACCTTGGCCCTAAAAAACTTTTCCTGGCTAACCTTAACCTCTTTCCCCCGATGAGCTCCCCCATCCATCTTCAAAGAGTCCCAAGAGCACCGCAGCCACCACCAGCCCAGCTTCGGGTGTCACTGTTGTGCCTGGGTTCTGGAGCCCACCCTTTGCCAGCAGTGACACATCGATCAGCAGCAAGGACACGTCCAGCCCCCCCCCCCCGGCAAGAGGACCCGCAAAAACAAGGGCCGCCGTGCGAGGACCGACAGGGCTGCCCCCAAGGAGCAATGTGCGGCCACTTCACCACCCACACCATGTAGGGGAGGCAAGGGCCCGAGAGCCCCATCAAAGGAGCGGAAGGGCAGCAGGAGCGCGGAGAAGGTGGACCCCACATGCCACATCCCAGCTGGGAAGGAGGACACTAAGAAGGCCAGGAGTCCGTCCCCGAAGGGTCCAGAAACGTCACGGTCCGAGGGCGACTGAGCAGGGAGTCCAGGCCAGGTCTGGCTCCCTTGACCTGCTGGATGAGCACCGCTGAACAGGGCCCGCGGTGCAGAAGAGCACCGCTGAACAGGGCCCCGCCGTGGAGAAGAGCACCGCTGAACAGGGCCCGCGGTGCAGAAGAGCACCGCTGAACAGGGCCCGCCGTGGAGATAGGCACCGCTGAACAGGGCCCCGCCGTGGAGAAGAGCACCGCTGAACAGGGCCCGCCGTGCAGAAGAGCACCGCTGAACAGGGCCCGCGGTGCAGAAGTGCACCGCTGAACAGGGCCCGCGGTGCAGAGGAGCACCGCTGAACAGGGCCCGCCGTGGAGATAGGCACCGCTGAACAGGGCCCCGCCGTGCAGAAGAGCACCGCTGAACAGGGCCCGCCATGGAGATAGGCACCGCTGAACAGGGCCCCGCCGTGGAGAAGAACACCGCTGAACAGGGCCCGCCGTGGAGATAGGCACCGCTGAACAGGGCCCCGCCGTGCAGAAGAGCACCGCTGAACAGGGCCCGCCGTGGAGGTAGGCACCGCTGAACAGGGCCCCGCCGTGGAGAAGAGCACCGCTGAACAGGGCCTGCGGTGCAGAAGAGCACCGCTGAACAGGGCCCGCGGTGCAGAAGAGCACCGCTGAACAGGGCCCGCCGTGGAGATAGGCACCGCTGAACAGGGCCCGCCGTGCAGAAGAGCACCGCTGAACAGGGCCCGCGGTGCAGAAGTGCACCGCTGAACAGGGCCCGCGGTGCAGAGGAGCACCGCTGAACAGGGCCCGCCGTGGAGATAGGCACCGCTGAACAGGGCCCCGCCGTGCAGAAGAGCACCGCTGAACAGGGCCCGCCGTGGAGATAGGCACCGCTGAACAGGGCCCCGCCGTGGAGAAGAGCACCGCTGAACAGGGCCCGCGGTGCAGAAGAGCACCGCTGAACAGGGCCCCGCCGTCTCAAGCACCGCTCCGCTGGGCACCGCCGTCTCAAGCACCACTCCGCTGGGCCCTTCCTCTCAAGCACCGCTCCGCTGGGCCCTTCCTCTCAAGCACCGCTCCGCTGGGCCCTTCCTCTCAAGCACCGCTCCGCTGGGCCCTTCCTCTCAAGCACCGCTCCGCTGGGCCCTTCCTCTGAAGCACCGCTCCGCTGGGCCCTTCCTCTGAAGCACCGCTCCGCTGGGCCCTTCCTCTCAAGCACCGCTCCGCTGGGCACCGGCGTCTCAAGCACCGCTCCGCTGGGCCCTTCCTCTCAAGCACCGCTCCGCTGGGCACCGCCGTCTCAAGCACCGTTTATGGTTCACTGTGCCCACCATGCCTCCTCCTTGACCAGTGGAGACTGTCATCCACCTGATGGACTGTGGCTTTGCACTCCCCAGGATGGTCCAGTGGGCAGCCCACCCACTGTAGAGACATTGAGAGACTGTGGCTTTGCACTCCCCAGGATGGTCCAGTGGGCAGCCCACCCACTGTAGAGAAATTGAGAGACTGTGGCTTTGCACTCCCCAGGATGGTCCAGTGGGCAGCCCACCCAATGTAGAGACATTGAGAGACTGTGGCTTTGCACTCCCCAGGATGGTCCAGTGGGCATGGTGGCTCCTCGTGGATCTGGCGTCGTGGACTCATGTGGCTGTGGTGCCCCCCCCTTCCCTTCCCCCTGAGGTGCCTTCAGTTTTTACATCTGATGCCCCTGCAGTGTTCTCTCCAAAGGACTCAGGTCTCCTGTGTGGGCTTTGCCCTTATTTCTCAAGACTTTGGCCCACAGACATGCTGAATTCGTAGGATGTGCAGGACTTGGTACTTTAGTTATACACTGATGTGTATGTCATTAGTTTTGTTGTGAATATCTTTCATGGTTGTACGATAATTTTCTGGAGCTTTTTGGTACATAAATATTTATTCCAAATATGATTATGTCCTAGCATTTTTCAGGGGTGTTTGGGTGGTGTCACTGTGACTTGGTGCTCTGCATTGGTGAGTACATAGTTGGGGGGGGGGGGTCGCATATGTGTGTGCCCGTAACCTTTCGTCCTCCCCCTCCCGTGTGTCGTAGGTGCAGTACTCACCGTTGTCGTCTGCGCCGGACTTCGTACTCGTGGTAGATGAGAAGGTAGACGAGAGCAGGTAGGATGTTTAATTCGGGTTCCATGCTGTCCTCCTTCCTCCTGGAGTGAGTAGTGGTGAGCGTTTTCCCGTCCGTAGTCTGTTTCCGCCGTGTTTTTATCGGCGGTGCTCCCGCCCCGGAAAAGGTGGCGTATTGGTGAGTTGTAATAGTGTGGGCGGTACATTGTCTGCCGCCTGTCTGTTGCCGGTGACCGCCGCGCTGTTTGTTTGTACCGCCGTGGCGGTCGGAGTGTTAAGGTGGCTGTCTGTGTTGGCGGTTCCCGCCAGGCTCAGAATCCCATTTTTTTTACCGCCAGCCTGTTGGCGGGTTGGCCGCCGCTTTAACACCGACCGCCAGGGTTAGAATCACCCCCTAAATCTTTCGCAAATCAAATGACCCATGCATAGGCCAACGTAACTCAGGATCCGCATGAGTGTATTTATTCCATAATGTGCTGTACATTATAGAAGAAAGACCATGTTTAACATACATATCTCTATTGGGCGTCCCCTCTGGGGGAGCCGGTTGCGATTCTTCCAGTCTCAAATTGGTACCATTACAAAAGCAACACATCCTACGAAGTGCGCTAAAAACAGGCATGCCAAAAATAGTGCAGAATATGCAATATTATAATCAAAGTAGGACTTAAGGTGCCGTTCAAATCAAAATTAAATTGGAGAAAATTCTCCTCATTACCTGCCTACATAAATTGCAATTTATACATCAATTCAAAGGACACAAATTGAATAGTCACCCAAAACACGACAGCCACAGTAAGTAGTGCTAAACTTTATTACCAAACAAAGGCAACAAAACCCTCAGCAAGTGCCGCAAAACGGCTCTTACCAATCACAGGGTGTCCAGGTTGCAACTGCCAAGTTCTAAAATCAACTAAATGGTCACTGCATGACGAATGAACAAAAAGGATCTCAGTCGAGGACCGGCGCCACCTGGATGGCCAAATCAGAAAGAAGGGAAAAATGCTGTGGTTGCCAAGACTCGGGTCTCCTCAGGCATTGATTGTCCGCAGCAAGATCCCAATCCTTCGTCGCGACCAATCCGTTGGGCGTCCGAGTCACCGATGAGTCCCTGTTCGGGCGCCAATATGTTGAAGTAAGCCTCAGCAAGGCCTACTAGTGCAAGGGGTTCGCCCTTCTCTGCACAAACTCCTAAGACCATATAGGAAGAAGTTGGCACAGAAACTGAAATAAAAGACAAAGTTTATTAAACCTCATGAGGTGGTACTACAGTTCAAACAGCACTCTTCGTAATGTTTGAAGTAGCACACTGAACTAAGAGAGCATGGTCCTTTTATACCCACGCAGGGGCTAAAAGAAGGTGGTACAATTATAGAAGCAAGACTTACATACATGTAAGGTCATATGGAAATGCACAGTCGACAGGTAGGAGGGGCTAGCAGTTTCAAGGACTAGTTGACACATTACTGTCTGTTACTGATTACTAACAGCTGCAGATCTTACTGGGCATGTTCGAAAGTGGGAGATGCTAAATATAACTTGTCACTAGACAGATTTTCAAGAGTAGTTAACAGAAAGGTAGGACAAAGCACATGGCAGAGAAAATGGCTGCCATGAATACAAAATGGATTCCGCCAAATGTTCACAATAGTTGCTAAATACAAGATGTCTTCTGCTAATGCTTAATCTAATCGCTATTAAATTACAACACAGGGACTGGATAGGACACCTCTTGGCAGGGTAGGAGTCTCAGCAGAGGGTCCAGGTGCTGGCAAAGGATGTCTTTGATGGCCCTGAGACTTCAAAACAGGAGACAAGCTCAGTCCAAGCCGTTGGAGACACTTCACAAGCAGGAATATACCACAAAGTCCAGTCTTTGTCTTCTTTCAGACAGAAGCAGCAACTGCAGGCCAACCCAGCAAAGCACTGTCACAGGCAAAGGGGCAGTTCTCCTTCTTCAGCTCTTCAGCACTTCTCCTTGGCAGAAGCTCCTCTTGGTTTCAGAACTAATCTAAAAATCTTGGGTTTTGGGTACACTACTTATACTACTTTCTGCCTTTGAAGTAGGCACACTTCAAAGGAAAGTCTCGGTTGTTCACAAGATCCTGCCTTGCCCAAGTCTGGCCCCAGACACACAACAGGGGGTTGGAGACTGCATTGTATGAGGGCATGCACAGCCCATTCAGGTGTAAGTGTCAGCTCCTCCCTCCACTCAAACCCAGATGACCCATCAGGAGAGGCAGACTACACCCCAGCTCCCTTTGTGTCACTGTCTAGTGGAGATTCAAAAACAGCCCAACTGTCAGTCTGACCAGACAGGGAATACACAAGTAGGCAGAGTCACAGAATGGTTTAAGCAAGAAAATGCCCACTTCCTAAAAGTGACATTTTCAAACTGACAATCTAAAAACCAACTTTACCAAAAGATGTATTTTTAAACTGTGAGTTCAGAGACCCCAAACTCCAAAACTCCATCTGCTCCCAAATGGAAACTGCACTTAAAAGTTATTTGAGGGCAGTCCCCATGTTAACCTATGCGAGAGAGAAGATTTGCAACAGTGAAAACCTAATTAGGCAGTAGTTCACTGTTAGGACATGCAAAACACATCAGTACATGTCCCACCTTTAACATAAACTGCACCCTGCCCATGGGGCTACCTTGGACCTACCTTAGGGGTGCCTTACATGTATTAAAAGGGAAGGTTTGGGCCTGGCAAGTGGGTACTCTTGCCAGGTCAAATTGGCAGTTTAAAATTGCACACACAGACGCTGCAGTGGCAGGTCTGAGCCATGTTACAGGGCTACTCATGTGGGTGTCACAATCAGTGCTGCAGGCCCACTAGTACCGTTTTATTTACAGGCCCTGGGCACCTCTAGTGCACTTTACGAGGGACCTACTAGTAAATCAAAATATGCCAATCATGGCAAAGCCAATTACACATGCAATTTACACAGGGAGCACTTGCACTTTAGCACTGGTCAGCAGTGGTAAAGTGCCCAGAGTACCAAAACCAGCAAGAACAAAGTCCAGCACACAATCAGAACACAGGAGCAGAGGCAAAATGTACTGGGTAGACTACACCAAGGATGCAATGTCTAACATACTCTTTTCTTAGAAGTTCGGATGTTTAGTCCATCAATGACTTCCAGGTAATTCTCAAGCCAGTCCTCCCACTCAATTAGGAGTGACACTAATTGTGCCATAAATATAGGAGGAGTAGCCACAGACTGAACTGAAAGAGTCTCTATAGTGAGACAATGTGAAAATGTTTTTTTGAAATGCAAGGATGTGAATATCTTTTTTGCACTATTACTTATTTACAAATCTGCTCATCAAAGTTTAGTTTTCTTTCTGTATGATAAATTCAGCATAAGTGGTGGCTAAGACCATCAAATGTAATTTGACTTTTGATTCCAGACTCCAAGCCCTTGATGTTGTCTTGTGGTCTTCTGTTTCTGGCTATGCACAAAATGTTGTCACGGATGACAAATGGGAGGGAGCGAGACAAGAACAGCAAGCAGTCAAGACCACACTGAACTAAGCAGACCAGTAAGTGCAGGATGTATAAAATGCACAAAATCCTTCAGCTAAAATATTCTCCATTGGGATTGGTGCACACTGACTGGCAGTTTTACTTTGGAGTAAAAACGCTGCAAAGCTTTGAGACCTGCTCATCTGCACACTGTGTACTTAACCTCTTCACTGCCAGGCCTTTTCCCCCTCAGGTGCTAAGCCTTTTTTTTTGGCTATTTGGGGCAGTTCGCGCTTAGGCCCTCATAACCTTTTGTCCACATAAGCTACACATACCAAATTTGTGCCCTTTTTTTCCAACATCCTAGGGATTCTAGATGTACCCAGACTTTGTGGGTTCCCCTGAAGGAGACCAAGAAATTAGCCAAAATACAGCAAACATTTTTTTTTTTTTAAAACAATTGGAAAAAAGGGGTGCAGAAGGTGGCTTGTGTTTTTTTCCCTGAAAATGGAATCAACAAAGGGTTTGCGGTGCTAAAATCACCATCTTCCCAGCTTTCAGGAACAGGCAGACTTGAATCAGAAAACACAATTTTTCAACACAATTTTATCATTTTACTGAGACATACCCCATTTTTACTTTTTTTTGTGCTTTCAGCCCCCTAACAAGTAGTGACAGAAATTGGTGTGAAACGAATGCTGGATCCCAGAAAGCTAAATTCAGCAAGGGGTAATTTTTTTAGATCCTACAAGGTATTCATACAGAAAAAAACAGCTGAAATAAAAAAATATTGAGGTGAAAAAAAAAGCAATTTTTCTCCACGTTTTACTCTGTAACGTTTTCCTGCAATGTCAGATGTTTTAAAGCAATATACCATTACATCTGCTGGACTCTCCTGATTGCGGGGATACATAGGGCTTGTAGGTTCATCAAGAACCCTAGGTACCCAGAGCCAATCAATGAGCTGCACCTTGCAATGGGTTTTCATTCTGTACCTGGTATACAGCTGAAATATAAAGAGTGAAAACTAGGTATCAAGAAAACCTTTGTATTTCCAAATTGGGCACAAATAAGGTGTTGAGAACCAGTGGTTATTTGCACATCTGTGAAGTCTGGGGTGCCCATACTAGCATGCAAATTACAGGGCGTTTCTCAAATAGACATCTTTTTCATACACTGTCTTACATTTGAAAGGAACAAATGCAGAGAAAGACAAGGAGCAATAACACTTGTTTTGCTCTTCTGTGTTCCCCAAGTCTCCTGGTAAAAATGGTACCTCACTTGCGTGGGTAGGTCTAATGCTCGCGACAGTAAATGGAACGTGGACACATCACATTTATACATTGAAATTTGATGTGTTTTTTGCAAAGTTCCTAGCTGTAGATTTTGGCCTCTACCTCAGCCGGCACCTAGGGAAACCTACCAAACCTATGCATTTTTGAAAAGTAGACACCTAGGGGAATTCAGTATGGGGTGACTTGTGGGGCTCTTACCAGGTTCTGTTACACAGAATCCTGTGCAAACCTCAAAATTCAGCAAAACACTTTTTCCTCACATTTTGGTGACAGAAAGTTCTGGAATCTGAGAGGAGCCACAAATTTCCTTCTACCCAGCATTCCCCCAAGTCTTCCGATAAAAAATGGTACCTCACTTTTGTGGGTAGGCCTAGTGCCCGCGATAGGAAATGCCCCAAAACACAACATGGACACATCACATTTTCCCAAAGAAAACAGAGCTGTTTTTTGCAAAATGCCTAGCTGTGGATTTTGGCCTCTACATCAGCAGGCACCTAGGGAAACCTACCAAACCTGTGCATTTTTGAAAAGTAGACACCTAGGGGAATCCAGGATGGGGTGACCTGTGGGGCTCTCACTAGGTTCTGTTACCCAGAATCCTGTGCAAACCTCAAAATTTGGTAAAACAGTTTTTCTTCACATTTTGGTGACAGAAAGTTCTGGAAACTGAGAGGAGCCACAAATTTCCTTCCACCCAGTGTTCCCCCAAGTCTCCCGATAAAAAATGGTACCTCACTTTTGTGGGTAGGCCTAGTGCCCGCGACAGGAAATGCCCCAAAACACAACGTGGACACATCACATTTTCCCAAAGAAAACAGAGCTGTTTTTTGCAAAGTGCCTAGCTGTGGATTTTGGCCTCTAGCTCAGCGGGCACCCTAGGGAACCCTACCAAGCCTGTGCATTTTTGAAAAGTAGACACCTAGGGGAATCCAACATGGGGTGACTTTGGGGGCTCTCGCTAGGTTCTGTTACCCAGAATCCTGTGCAAACCTCAAAATTTGGCAAAAAAAAACACTTTTTCCTCACAATTTCGATGATAGAAAGTTCTGCAATCTGAGAGGAACCACAAATTTCCTTCCACCCAGCATTTCCCCAAGTCTCCCGATAAAAATGGTACCTCACTTGTGTAGGTGGCCCAGGTGCTTGCAACAGAAAAATACCAAAAACCTGTATAGATTTAGGGGCTAGCACGGCGAGTTGATAAGCACATATTTTTCTTTTATACATCTTTAGGCTGACTCTGCTTTGGGGACCCACACAAGAGAGGTATCATTTTACTTGGGAGACTGAGGGAAATGCTGGGTGGTAGGAAATGTTTGCCGGAGTGGTGATCCTACAAAGAAAAGTGAGGAAAATATGCTTTTTTAAGCAAATACTGAGTTTTGCAGAGGGGAATGGGTAAGAAAATGTTGGGGGATCCACACAAGCCACACCTCCCTGGACTCCTTGGGGTGTCTAGTTTAAAATAATGTCTGGGTTTGGTAGGTTTCCCTAGATAAAGGCCGCACCTGGGACCAAAAACATAGGTGCCCCCCTAAACACAGGTAGTTTTGTCATAGATCATTTTGATGTGTCCACATACTTCTGTGATGTTCCAAACACAAAAAATGTGAAAACAAGCACACCTAGGTTATGTTAAAAAGACCCCTCACCCACCAACCAATTTGGTGGCATGCTTCATCATCGGGGTCCCACCCAAGACACGTAGCGTGTCACAGGTGTGCTGCGATGTCTAATCACAGCAGAGCAGGTTTTGACATTTTTACCACACATACTGGTTGGATTTGGCACAAGGGTGACTGATGGTTCAGTAGATAAAATTTTATTAACAAGAGATTTCACAAAAGTGAAATGCACCGTTAATAACTGAAAGGCCAAAAAACGGAACCAAAGACTCACAGCTCGTTATCTGTAAAGTCACGTCAAGGCACCAACCGATTTACAGTCCATTCACACACCTTTCATGCATGACATGCGTAAGACCATTCACGCCACCAGCCGCGGGCCCAGCACATTACAACACTCGCATCAGACAGCGCCATTCAAGGGCCCATCACTTTCAGACGCCCATATGCCTGATGCAGCAATCACACCAGCTGATGGGAGTGTGTGGACTGGCGTTTGGCTGGCACCACCAGCCAAGCGTCACTCCACGCACACCACCAGCCAATCGCCACCCCACACACACTGCCAGCCAAGCGCCACCCACGCACACTTCCAACAAAGTGTCACCACACACACACACTGCCAGCCACGCGCCACCCCACGCACACCGCCAGTCCAGCACCACACCACACACACTGCCAGCCAAATGCCACTCCACGTCCACTGCCAGCCAAGCGCCACTCCACACACACCACCAACCAAGCGCCAGTCCATGCACACCACCATCACTGTTCTTTTGTTTTCAAACATCAAAGAACCCACTAATCATAAATAAGTACAAAACTACAAACACAAAAGCTCTGACTGAATACATGGCAGTAATGCCAACCTTGAAACTGAACATATGAAAATATAAAACAGCAGCTTACGCTCACGGTATTTCCCAATAATTCTTCTGTGTGTGGTAGCTCCTGCAACAGCCACCCACACACTGCCCAGGCTTTGAAGGACAATGAGGGCAGTACATCCTAGTCTCCTTCTTGATACCTCTTTGAGCACAGACTCTACATCTCCTAGGAGGAAAGTGTTTTTTGGCCGGGGGAGGAATGTGCTAAGCAAAGTGACGATCTTTCAATCTAGCCACATCCTCCACCACTGCTTGTCTACGAACTCTTGCCTGTTCCAGCACAACAAGGCTCGCTATGATAGGCTCCTGAAATTGCGCTAATTTTTTATACCAAACATAAGCCTTACGAGCAGCAGTGTAAGGTTCCGACCTCTGATCTACTCTATCAACACCACCCATGTGCTTCTTGTAGTCTAAAATGCACACACGTTTGGGCACTTCAGCAACTTGACCCCAAACAGCCACAGGTGAAGTACTCTCATCATGGATGGTAGTTAGCATGTACACATCCCTTCTGTCTACAAATTTCATAGCTAGCAGCTCATCATTCCGCAAAGCACTGCACTGTCTCTTCTCACGTTTTTTAAAAACAAGCTCTCTTGGATAGCCTTTCCGATTTGAACTGATTATGCCATAAACATCAGTGTCCACTCTGAACAATTCCTTGAATAACTGAACTCCACTGTAGAAGTTATCTACATATAAATGGTGACCTTTGTTAAACAGTCGTCTACCAAGTTCCCACACAATTTTCTCACCAACTCCAAAAGTGGGCGACAACCAGGGGGGTCAATACTGGAATCCCTACCAGTGTAGACCCGGAAATTATAAACATATCCTGTACTACTTCCAGACAGCATATACAATTTAATTCCATACCGTGCCCTCTTGGCAAGAATGTACTGCCTAAAAAACAAACGACCCCTGAACAGGACCAAAGACTCATCTACAGATATTTATTTGCCTGGAACATAGATCTCTGAAAACCAATCTACAAAATGATCAAGGACAGGTCTAATCTTAAAAAGATGGTCAGAATCAGGGTGATTTCATGGCAAGGCTAAAGCATTATCTACAAAATGCAACATCCGAAGAAGAAGCTCATACCGGTTACAACACATGATTGCAGGAAATATAGCAGTTGCCATCAAGAGACTAGTAGACCATTATGAAGACAATGATGGCTTCCTTATCAGCCCCATCAAAAAAGTTAAACCCAAGAACTTTTTCAACTCTTCCAGATTTGTGGGAATCCACCGGCTAGCTCTAGAGTGTGGCCTAAGTCTGGCAGGGTTGTTCCTTAAATACTGCTCTGCATACAAATTAGTCTGCTCAACAATCTCTTCCAAAATTGCATCGTCCATAAACAACTCAAAGAAGTTGACAGGCAAAACGTTTTCTGTATTCACTCTACACCCTGGGAAACCAGTGAAGGCAGGCAACTGTGGCTGCTCCATGTTTGGTGCAACTCAGGTGTCAGGTCTTCCTATGGGAAGCCTTTCAGCTGCTGACTGCTGCACCATTGGCACATCAGTGTACTCCTCTAAAACAGGCACTTCATTAGCACTGAGAGTGGCTTCATCATCAGATGATTCCTCTATGACAGAAAATTAACTTCCAGAATCTTGCACTTCCTCCTCTGCCTCAGATGCAGAGTCAGTCTCATAATCATGGTCAGAAGACAACTCAAAAAGCACACCAACAACCTGCTGAGCAGTCATCCTATGGCTAGCCATGATCCTTCCCACAAAAAGTAACTGGACAAATGCACCACCAACAACCAGCAGTGTGTAAGATAAGTACTAAACAAAGTGTAGCTTTATCACTAAGAGTTATAAACTCAAAAGTAGACTCACCAGCAACTACTCTGCACAGCCACAGACAACACAAATGTAATTGTGCATAAATTTAAGGACAATTTCACACAAAATCCTGTATTTAGTACACCTCCTACAAACATCTCATTCATGCATGACAACAGTACTCCTCCGGAGTAAATTTATTTACTTACCTAAAACATGCAACTACGCAAACTGCAGGACAACCACTGCCAAAAACTGCAACAAGCCACAGCAAAGGAAGCAAAAGCTTTGAACTTGAACAAAAAGGAGAAACAAACTGATATAATCACAAATGCAAATACTTAGCCAGTTGACAAACACCCGCCACCAAATATTTATGTATTTTCCCTGGTGTCTAGTGTTCTCTGCCCCCCTTGGGGGCAGATGGGCCTAAAAAAAAAGGCCAATCTGCCCCCAAGTGGGGGCGGGGGGAGGAAATGGCATAGAATAGACTACCCCCTTTGGAGGGCGACCCTTACCCAAGGGGCCACCCCCCACACAAAGCACACACACACACACACACACACATGGTCCCTGGTGCTAAGTGGATTCTGCCCCCCTTGGGGGCAGATGGGCCTAAATAAAATAGGCCGATCTGCCACCAAGGGGGGAAGAACTTCCCAATAGTACCCCCCAACACAAAATAAAACACACTCAAAAACAATCCCTGGTTTCTAGTGGTTTCTGCTCGCCTTGGGGGCACATCAGCCTTAAATAAAAGGCCGATATGCCCCTATGGGGGGCAGAAATGGTGATAAACATATTGCCCCCCCAAGGGGAACGACCTTTGCCCAAGGGGTCGCTCCCCCATACCATACATACACACGTACACACACATACACAAATCCCTGGTGTCTAGTGGGCATTCCTGCTGCCCGATCGCATTGCGATCGGGCAGCAGGATTGCTGAAAGAGACATCTAGGTAAAGGAAAACCCTTTCCTTTCCCGGATGCCTCTTTTTTAGTAATCCCCCCCCCCACCCGGAGGAAAAACTTACCTCCTTTCTCGAAGACACGCTGGAAGCAGAAGGCTTCCAGCGTGTCTGGCACCCTCTGATGATGTCAGCACGTGATTGCGTGCTGACGTCATAGGGGGAACAAGGGGCGAAAGGGAAGCGATTCCCTTTCCAACCCTGACCTAAGGGAGTGGGGGAGTGGCCCTCGGGGGGAGCGATAGCCGCAGCGCCACAGCCACGGACGTAACCATTACATCCTTGGCGGGTAAGGGGTTAAAGTTCCTCATGTTTGATAAGCAAACAAACAAGCCCCTTTTTGTATACCTTGAACTGGAGTGAACACTGTAAAATGTTCAAATGCCAAAACAAGTTTCCAGCAGGTCCCTAATTATGTCACTAGACCCCATTTCAACTCAATCCAATGCCCTCCCAGGTAGCCTGACACAGATCCAATACAACCAGGTATGTTTTGACACAATGCAAGTAATTCCGCTCAAATACTAATGGAGAAACAAGCCTCCTTAGTTTGCCACCACAGGAAACTAATCCTTCGCACACTGACCTTCCTCGCATAAGGTCAACATTATGGAGGATTAGTTATTATACAGATATGTGTGAGAGGTATACAACAGCGTCCTGAGGAGATCCCACTAGGGGTCGAAACATTGCCAAATTTCCCCAGACAGTAAAGGACTGTTTTTGAGAGAGGAGTAGCTCTGATATACGGGCTACCCCTTTTACTTGCCATTCTGGAGACATAATTTGGGAATATACAGTGTATTATTGTCTTATTTGTTTGCATTTGTGTATTTATATGTAAGCACTGCATCGTCTGCACTCCTGATTCACTTTCACACACTGACTATTGCATTGTCTAGTAGATATATGTTCACATTCCTATTCAATATATATACATGATGAAAATATGCTATGTGTTCAGCATTTCAATCTAACGTATGAGTATTAAGCTAACGTGTATTCCTACTTGTATTAGAATCTATCTAAATTGAATTGATAATTACAAATATTTCAATAAGAACTATAGGACTGACTAACAATCCTACTCAATAAGTCAACCGTGACAATTGCTCTATTTACCCCCATCCCGTGGGCATATAGGGTGGTCCTTGTAGTAAAAGAAGCTCCCTCACCTACTCGTCTGTAACTGCCACGGCAGCCCACTTAGAATCATTTGACGTCACCTAGAACACTACCTCAACGTAGATTTGTACATTAATAGAAACTTCCGTAACCCCAATTTTGGATGCCCCTGGGGTAGATTCAACAAGCAAAGGAACTTAGTCACTTTTACTGACTCCTCAGCAGAATTGTCCGAAAGCTCGGATCCAGGTGAAGGGACTAGCTCGACAAACACAACTCCAAACCTTATTTTTTAGGGGGTGGTTAACTCTAACCACCCAGACGAGGGAGAGGCAGAGGACGAGTCCAACAGCAATTCAACACACCAAGTGAAAGACAGACGTGCCAAAAATATTATCAATGGGGCAATAAATGATAACTCTGAATCTACCTCACACTACACAAATGCTGAGCGTACCATCCCCAACTTTAATCTCCCTGTTCATAACTTATCATCTACTGAAATATCACTTTTGACCACAGGTTTATCATTTGTCCTGACAGTCCATCCCAATATTGTAGAACTACAGAATTATATATTTCGATTTTTTTTTTTAATCTGACCACTTGCATTCTTTCAGGACAACTCTTATCCCCCTATTAGTGCACACATGTACTTCAGAACTCCATCTAATGTTTCACCTCCCAACTCATCCGTTCCACCTGAAGTACATACATTTGAAAAATTGGTGTATTTCCAATTTAGAACAACAAATGGTCTTTTTTTCCATATAACATACCCCTGTTGGAGAAAAAGGCCTAACAGAACTTAAGTCCAATAATACTCTAACTGTCAAACCAGCTGACAAAAGTGGAGGAATTGAACTCCAAGACATTGAGCAGTACAAAAACGAGATTATTGGGCAGATTTCTAACACTAAACACTACATGAAACTTACAGGTGATCCTACAAAGGAATTACAGACCACAATTTCCTCGATTACCATGAAGGGCTGTGAAGCAGGTTATATTACCATGAATAAGGATCGCTTCCCAAATACGAAGAAACCCAGAATACCGGTGATATATACACTTTCAAAAACACACAAGAACCAGACAACCCCCGATATATTGATTTCTTTATTTCTTTATTAAAGATCATGTACCATCTACCAGATGCTATGTCAGAGACAGTAATGACATGATAAACTAAATTGAACATATGCCATTTGATGACAATACCAGTCTCCTGTGTACCTTGGATATTGATACCTTATACACAAATATACACAGTGTGATAGTCTAGAAGGGAGAACATCCCCATCCTGTTACCACTGAATAATTCTAGAACTTTTGCAATTAACACACACCAAAAATCTCTTCCTCTTTGATGGCCAATATTACCAACAAACAAAGGGTACATCCATGGGAGCAGTTTACGCTTCCAGCTTTGCCATTCTGTTCATGGACAACATTGAGACAACTATCTTTCTAACAGAAAACAATCCATTTAATGACAATATAATTATATGAAAAAGATATATTGACAACATTTTTCTAATCTGGAAGGGAGATGAGAAGGAATTAACTACATTTATCACACAGTTGAATACTAATTGTAAAGGACTAAAATTCACTTTCCAATTTAGTAAAGAAGAAATTTCATTTTTGGACCTGATGATAAGAAACAATGAAGGGGAACTATGCATGACATTGTATCAAAAAACTACAGAATGCCACACACTCTTAGGATACTCTAGTCACCACCCTAGAGCACTTTGTGATTCACTTCTGTATTCTCAATTCTTGAGGATTCGTAGGAACTGATTCTTCAAACATTTTTTTTTTTAGAGAAGCAGAGACACTGAAAAAATAATTACTTGCAAGGGGGTATCCATGCAAATTGATCACCAGGTCCTTAAAAAGGGCATGGTAAAGTCCACGCGAAGCATTACTCTTCCCAAAAACTAAAAATATTATGGACAGATTGGTTTATTTGGTTGCATTCTCACTGTTCTCAAATCAACTAAAGAAGATAATTGTATGCCACTGGCACACTTGGAACACAGGTGATTTGTGAATGGAACATCCCTTTTCTCTTTCAAAAAGAACAAAACTATCAAAGATCATTTAGTTCAGGCATGCCTTCCACCCGCTAGAACTCACCATACCCTACATGATTTCTAGGATCCTGCACCTCTTGTGGGGAACCATAAATGTGGCAATTGCAGTGTATGTGACTATTCTATTAAGTCAAAAGAATTTATACTTAATAATGTAAGAATTGCTTTCAATCAACTCTCCAATTGTAATACCAATAATTTAATTTACGCAACCTGTCCTTGCAATTTGATCTATGTTGGCCAAACCTCACAAAAAATAAGACTAAAGATATACCACCATCAGAGTCGTGTAAGTTGTAGGATGGGGAACACACCATTAGTGGAACACTTCGAAACACTAGGATACACTAAAAACAACATCCAATGGCTGGTGTTTGAAGTCATAAAGATACCACCACGTGGAGGTGACATGGCAGCAGTGCTGAACAGAATTGAATTAAGGTGGATTTGAAAAACAGATAGCTTCCACTGTGGATTGAATAGAATGGAAGAATGGACTGCCCTTATTTGAAATACCTCTTATATTTTACAGTAACTCCATACTTTAAATGTTACTTCCAATCCAGAATAACATGTACTCTTCAAAAAGTCTTTCTGTAACAATGATCACTAATCTTAAACCATGAGCCATAAATTCTTATTTAATTTTTTGATTTCTCTTGCTACTCTGCTTGTCTGACTGAACCAGCATGTGTTATTTCCGACAATGAATAGCATGTAAGGCGTTGTTCTCTAGAACGAATACTATTTCTAACCAATGAAGATATGTCGATTGATGGCATCTCCTGTTATACTTCTTGTATGGCGTAATCCACAGGCCACTTTAGCCACACCATTCTAAAATGGCCCCCATGTCTGGCTTGATACTCATTCCTCATGTATTGACTGAGTTTTAATTCATGTCGCTATTTAGGTAGTTGTGTGCACTATTTAATTCTCTTTCAATTTTACAACTTACTATCTTGGCCCGCCTACACTAGCACATCCTTGCTCGGAACTGAGATCTTTGATCCACACCAACATGGCAGCCGTAGTGGTGACTCGCTACACCCCTCTTTTTAGTCCCTCTTCTATGACACCAAGTTATGCCCACATGCTTTCACTTCCTCAAGCGGCACTACAGGGACACAGTTGGTCCCTTCGACTGGCAGTATTCTCATTGCGAACCGGCTTTGCCAACCTATAAACATCACTGGATACAGTAAACCCTTCAACAATCATAGCATGTTGGGGAGAACTCTTGTTTATGGTTTGACCAGTATATATTCAGTGTATCATTCCCCTAGCGTGTCTCGTTGCATTTATGGCCCCGTATATTAGTACTTTGCCCACTTCTTTTAGTCAGCAGCATATTTATGGAGAATTGATTTCCCTGGTTGTGTCTCGTTTCACTTACAGGCACGATTGCTCAAATTATTAGTACCTTGTAGACTTCATACATTTGTCAGCCTACACCTTATCGCACAGTTCTTAGAGGCAGCCCACTTTTTTCATCTCAAATTAAGTGGTTATTCATGTTTTGTAGGCTTTGGATTGTGATTTCACAGTGACATTGGACTGCGGCTGAATTAATTACTGGATATTACATAGACTCATCACTAGTACTAGGTACATTGGTGACTCTAATTTTAATTACATTGAGAGCCAACCCATTTTGGCAGTTGATTTTATGTTTCCCTTAAATATTCCCTAGATGATCCACACAAGTTATTGTCCCTATTTGGACTCCTGCCTCCGGATGGCTGTCGCTTTTGACCTTCCTGAATAATTAAACCCTAGGTTAATGTACTGAGCTTTCTTTCCCATATAGTTACAGTGCATGTGTTAAGTTCTCATGCACTTATTGACATCTCACCAACATCTACGTTCCACAATCTGTCTTGTTGTATATTCACTCTCTGATTAGGCACCAGAAGCGTGATGTTATGCTTTGTTGCTATCTGTGCAGGAGTATATAGTTACCACCTGAGTAAGCACCCAAAGCATGACCTTACTCTGTCTAGCTATCTGTGCATGATCAGTAGCTTGCTGCGTGCTCCTTCAAGTGTCACAATCTGCGTGTATAGTTTCAAGACATTCATTCATTTTTTACTCCCCCCCTTTTTCCTTGCCTCTACAGGTGTCAATAACTATCATTGCATTATTGATTTATGGATCCAGGCAAACTGTGACTAGTCCTGATGATGATCTCACATTGTCAAGGGATCAAAACATTGTTGACTTACAGTCTGACCCGCTAGATTTTGTATAAACTATTTTGGGTGCAGTAAAGTTCTGTTTTGTAAATAGTAACCTTAATTTTGTATGTGGTTGTCAGTCACTTTATGCTCTTTGCCTAAATGTTTTTTGTGTTTCTTTTGTTTTTAACACTAGTTCTATTCTACCACGGCGGGGGTAAATTTCTGAAACTTCCCCTTAATTTGAATTCTGAAAATAAAAAATTATCTTTATTGTTGATTGGACAATTCCTGGGTACTATATTGTTTCCCCAGAGTATTGCATTAATACTTACTGTTTAGGGACCCTTGTTCCCTTAGTCACCTAGAACACTGGTCATTGAAGCAAACCGATGACAGGGGATGGTACTACATAGGAGAGAAGCAGTCCTGCTTTGACCATGTCGAATTACAACAGAAATCGATAGCCAGAACAAGGAAAATTATTTTTCTTCCTGCAAAACCAGGTATACTCCAATATTGTTCCCCAATACAGTCCATCAATGACGCTTAAGCTGGTGTGATGGAACCAAAATATATCATCTATATTTTAATGGAATTCAATGTATTATCCTTGGAAGGATGAAAAGGGATAAGCCTGTCTTGATGGACTTCAAAGTCACGACCTGAGTGTTATGCTTAATGATAGGAGCAACACTGAATCTGCTCAGCATCTTTCCAAATGTATGAGCATTTATTCATCTTTCATTTACCACTATTATATAAGTAATGGGAGTAGGTATGTTATATATGGCAATTTGCCACTTTTCATTAAGTAAGGACTGTACTGAGCAGAAACAACGTTAAAAGGATGCCTGAAGACCATGGACATCACAAAAGTGTCACCACTACACTCATTGGCCTTATCCATAAGCAATGACAGGACATTCTGATCCTATCATGTCCCTTTATCCTTTATATATATGTGTGTCTGTGTGTGTGTGTGTGTGTGTGTATATATATATCTGCACTAAGCTTCTCGATATTTTGGTCCTTGATGTTTTTGACATGATATTCTGTCTATACAATATTTTTGTTTTCGATATTCTGTCGGTGATCCAACTTTTTAGCTACAAAATGTTGGTGTTTCCTTATAGGAAGAGAGACAATATTGTGCTCTCCAATGAAAAGCAGGATATCTGAAGGCCTCATTAGTAGTTCTATCGGGTAACATTGTTTTCCAAAATATGTTTTGTAAGCTCACATTTGAAAGAAACACCTTTTACAATAACCGCTTTTTCTCTACAGTACATTATATTAACTCAAACCTTTTTTCATAAATTTCGACCTTCTTTTAACATCTTTTTATTTCATTTTGTTTTTTGTATACATATCTGCTATTATCCCAATGTGCTGACCCTTTACTTATTCCAATCACTTTGAACCACTTGGTAGCTGATTACAAGTTTGGTGGTCTGACTGCAAAACCGTTGCGGTAGCAACCGCAAAAAGTTACAAAGGCAAGCCCACAAAAGACAGCCAAAATCTGACTCCCCCAGGACCCTGGAGGGCAGGAAAGAGGCTGACAATCACCAGGACTGCCAGCCCACCAACCAACCACTGAACCTATTACAACTCAAAAAATCATCATGGCGGTCTTCCAATGGTGGTGAGAACCGCAGTAATACAATACACCACATTGGATAGATTTGAAAACAACACAGATGACGCACATACATACACACTCAACACACCCACCAACCACACTTTAAAACACACCAGTTCACACCCCACAATCATTTGCCTCCACAACGCAGAACACAACAACACTAGTTCAAACAATAGGATAGGCACCACTCCACCTCACATAAGCCACACATCCCACATCCACATCTGCACCCCCAAACACATATTTGCACACTATCACACACTTCACTGCATGCCACCCACTCACACACAGCACCTACAATTTCTTTCCCATTCCCTCACTTTTTTCACACCACCATGTCACCACAAAAACACCCAGAATTAATCGGTGAGGAGTTAAGGGTCATGGCAGATGAAATCATTAGAGTAGAGCCACATGTATTTGGAGCCCAAGTCCAGCAGACTACTATCGCTCGGAAAATGGAAATGCAGCAACGAATAGTTGACGGAGTGAATTCTCTAGTCAGCTACCCACGCACAAGGGACGACATCAGGAAAAGGTGGAATGACCTCAGGGGGAATGTGCGTTCCATGGCTGCCAGGCACCAGCTGGTGGTACACAAGACTGGTGGTGGTCCCACACATCCTCCCCCACAGTTCACATCATGGGAGAAGGTCTTGGCCATCCTGCATTCTGAGGGCCTGACAGGAATGCCTGCGGAAGTGGAGTCAGGTAAGACACAATTACAAAATGTGTCCTCAAATGTATTGTCATGGATGCCAACTGCTCACCCTTACCCACCTACAATGTCACCCCACCCAAAGGCCCAGTGTCCACGTGTCCATAGACACATGTCTTACCTCAAGTATTTTAATGAGATCCACCTGGGGTGTAACATACCAGTTAACCGGGTGTATCTAATGGATTGACAACACTACAACTCCCAACAGGCACTGTGCTTCTATCACCAATACCAGAACACAGTACCCTTCGAAACAATTCCCACCTTAAACAACTCCACATTGGAGTGTACAAACCTGAGAGGCATTTAAACTGATACTGAGTGGGTAGGACAGGCCATGACAGCAGTGCTAAGGCCAGAAGGCACTGGGAATGTCACTCCACTCAGCCACAACGGTGTACTCACCTACTATGATCTTTCTCCCTCTACTGAGCTACTGAACTGTACTCACCTGAAGGAATCCCATCTGTATACTGTGTGGGGAGGACAGGCAAAGACAGCAATGCTAAGTCCAGAAGGCACTGGGAATGTCACTCCACTCAGCCACAACTATGAACTCACCTACTATGACCCTTCCCCCCTACTCAGCTACTGAACTGTACTCACCTGAGGGGATACCATCTGTATACTGTGTGGGGAGCACATGCAAAGACAGCAATGATAAGGCCAGCAGGCACTATCTACCCAAAGCAAAATACCTGTTGAATGTGCATTTGTAGTAACATCTTCCCACATCCATTCACATTAAAAATGTATGCCCCTGAAAGTACGACTTATGTATGCTGTTTGTAGTAGGTGGTGTAACATTACTTGAAAGCCCAGAAGGGCCCATTGCTGAAATTCCAATCACCAGGCAAGTGTTCACAATGACATTGTGTTGCTGTCTGTCAATTCACTGAGGATATTTACCTACCTGGGCGGGACCAACTTACAGATCATGGTACACTCTGTGATGTGCCTAATCAACTAGGTCCATCTTGTATAGGGAAGCCAAGATGAAAATAGTGTGGACAAAGATACCAAGATGCCTCATCTAAACGCATGTGGCAGTATACAAATACACAATCCACTGACCACTTGTTGACAAGTAACTTGTTCAACTACATGGTTCTGGGTCAGCAAGCATAACAGTGTACTAGGTCCCAGGATTACCTAAGCCACATCATGCCCAGCCACTGATTTGACTGCACCTCTGGAATAATAGGAGTCTATGAACAGTTACACAAGTACCAAGATACTCACACAACCTGTAGCAAGGTGACTTGAAATAGATTGATTCATCACCTCAAATGTCAGTTCCATATAGTTGATAGCAGGTGTGCCTCTCACATAAAGGAAGAAATGCAAAGCCAATGTGTATTTGCCATGAAACGAATGTCACTGTAAACTGTTGGAGGTACATGGCACAATAGAACCTGTAACATCCTGTCCATCATTTCAACACGTCTATCTGCGATTGGCAACATGGAGATCCCTCCAGAGACTGCCATTCCCCCCTGGATGTTGCCCTTAGTGAGGATACAACTCCTGGACGTGTGGACGTTGAGGACGGTGCTACCCAATCTGGGGAACCAGGTCAGATGAACCAGTCAGCCTCACCCTGACCACATCAACTCTTCCAAGCCCTGTTGCATCAACATCTCAGGCAACCATTCACCCACAAGCCTATGTCCTGAGTGCAGATTTCCCCATTGTGTGCCCCCTAGTCCAGATACCTGAGTCCCATCTGGACACCTCAGACAATGATGGACCTGGACCAAGTGGTAGGGGGCAAACTGTGCCAAGGGCGCAGGCACGTGAGGTTAGGGTGTGGTGGGAGGGATGGTGTAGGCCAGTGGCATGAGGCTTCTGGGGATGGGCCTGGCCAGGACACCACCACCAAAGTATTGGTAGCATACCAACAGTCCCAAGGTTTGATGGATCAGCTATGTGTCAAACTCAGGGACATCAAGCAGTTGCAGAGGGATTAGCACCATGAAATCTTACAGCATTGGGAGGCACACAATGCCACCTTGGCCTCCCTAACAGGGGTGCTGAGGAACATCAACACCACCCTGAGTGGGGTTAGGGGACAACAACACACCCCTTCCACTGGCCCCCTAACATCAGCCCCTTCAGCATCTGGGGCAGCCAGTGGAAGGGAGATTCTGCCAGGGGAAAAACCTACCTCAGAGACCGCTACCTCTGTAGTTGAAGAGCCCCCCGCAAGTGGGGACATCCATCCAAGCGTCTAGAAGGTGCGGACGCCAAAACTTCAACCACTGCCAGGAAATAACCTCTTTCTGATGGAACTCCTTTGTGTGCCATAGATTCACACTGTTAAGTGTTCTACAAACACTTTCAATTTTCCAGGATATTAGGACACTGGACTTTGGACTTCAAATGTTGTGGCAGCTACTCTAATGATTGCATCCACCATGGCTGATCCCTTCACTGTTTTTTTTTTTCCCATTACTTTGCACCTTTAACTTACGAACACAAAGACAAATGATCACCTGACATTGATTAGGTGCAAGATGGAACACATCCCACAAAGTGGCACGTGATAGTTACAGCTCACTGCAAACAATGCACAAAAAGATACACAACCTCCAAATATCACATGCTACTAAAAGTCATGAGATGTAACAGCAATCCTATAATGACCTGGAGTGAGGCCATCATCCTGCTGAGGATCTCTTGACTGGAAGTGATCCTATTTCAATATGACAATACCAGCTGACCTCAGGGCCTGAGCATTCCCTACCATCATAATCCCTGTGTTACCCATAGTTTAACCCACTAATCATCATAACAACTCTAAAGTTTTCTAAATTTGATTAAATATTCCCATACTACCTGAACTTTAAAAAAATCTATTTTTCTTTTCAACTAGTGTTTGGGTACCATCAATATCAAGTACCCTGGATGTGATCCAGTGCTCAAGAGCTAAGCTATTATAATGTAACAAATAGCAGCATCAGCACCAGCAGGCAAAGAAGACTGGGCCGCACCAAGTGGGGAAGCATCTGGCCACGGGACCTCAGGTCACAAGACCACTGACAGCGAGGGACCCAGTGTCCCGGAGGGTGAGGGGAGTGCCATGTGGGAGACTGGATCAACATCTTCATCCACGGATTCTTCCTCCAGTGGCCACTACATAGTGGTAGTGGATCCATCAGCAACCACCCCTGTACCATCTTTGTCCACCACCTCCCATTCTATTACCGCCCTCCCTGTTGCTCGCCACCCATTTGGCAATGCCTGTTCACCCAAGAGGGTGGGTGTCTTGTTTGCTGTAGGCACCTCTGCCCCAGCACCTGTTAGCCCTGCTCCCCACAGCGAGGAGGCTATTGACCTCCTGAGGCCGATCTCTGTGGGTCAGACTGCTATTGTTAATACCACCCAGGGACTGTCAAGCCAGATCCAACAGAGCAATGCGTTCCTGGAGGGCATTCCCAGTGCAATCTCGGGCCTACAGAGATCATTTCAGGCTCTGGCCTCCACACTGATGGTAGCCAGTCACCCCCTTGTCTCTGTCCCGCCTCCATCTTCCTCTTCCCAGTCAAAATCCCCCCTTCCCCAACCCACCCAAAGCACACAGACACATCCACCTCAACAGACACTGGTAGTGCACACAAACACAGGCACTACAAGACACTATCGACCTGTAGATACAACAGTCACGACTTCCGCTGACCCCCCGCCATCAAAAACACGACATCTGGAACACCTGCAGACACTGCACCAACAGTCACAGATCCAGCCACCACACCTGCCATACCCGCAAACACCCTGATCACAGAGACACCCATATGCAGCACATACACCAGACCTGCAGTCACCACCACAACAGACAGCCACCACGGCATCCTCCAGCACCTCCACCCCCCTCAGCCCAAACACATAAACGCCCTCACTCACCCACCCAACAGCCACCCACCAAACACAAGCACATCTCCCTCAAACACGACATCAACCCCAACACGTCATACAGCCACTCCCTAAACCTCAAAATCCAGCCCCCCTTCTGATGACTGTCTAAAAAGAAATTCCTCTGTGATCTTAACCTTACCCCTGTTCTTCCCGCCCCTGTACCATCCCCAAGTGTTCCCGAGGCCATCTTTTCCACCTCCAAGTCCTCCTCTGCCCCCTCTACAGGCACCCGTGGCCCTTCCCTGCCAAGAAGTCTACCTCCTCAAAGAAGCCACCCCTCCCAAGGCTAAACCAAACCCCCCGAAACCCAAGCACATCCCCCAAATCCCAACCCCATCTCCCCTCCCAACCCACCCCTGATAATTCCTGAGGTGCCTACCTGCCCCCTTAATGCCCCTACCTGTTGAGGTTATATGGCAGTCCGGAGTCGATGGGGCCTCTTGGCCCTCCTATGATTGTACTGTCCTATGGCTTTGGACTTGTTTAGTTATTAATATTTTTTTCTAAAAATAAACCCAACCTGTTATTGGAGTATGCGTTACACATTTGTCCTGCATTTCCTTCCCTAGGTTTCTAATGTTCCTGGCTGACGTTTGTGTGCATGTAGTTGTGTGTGTTTGTGCTGCTTGCTGCTCCATGTCATGTTTTTTGCTATCTGTGAGTTTGTGTGCAGTGCTGTTGTCCCCGAAGGATATGGTGTGTCTTGTGTGATGGGTATGTGTATGTAGATTGAATGTTGGTGTGGTGGCATTTTGTTTTGTTTGTAGTGGTATGTTTTTCTTTTTGTGTTATGTGATGTGGGCAAGTATGGTGTATGATTTGTCCCCCTGATATGGGTATTGTGGACATGTAGTGTGTGTGTTCTTGATTTTTGTCAGTGCAAACCTGGAGTGTGTGGAATTGTGGCAGTGTGCTTTGCATTTGAGTGTGTATATGTCCATTTAGGTGCGTGTTCCTGGCAGCTGGTTGGTGTAGGGGTATGTCCCATGGAGTGTGTGTTGTGTGTGCTCTGTTGCCTTGCCCTTCCCCCATTGTAGGACTGTGCTTGGTAGTTGTTATTAGTATTGGTTGCCCCTGAGATCCAATTGTGGCCATTTCTTGTCCACATGTTGTTTGGGGCCTTGCTCAACATGATATGTGTCCCAGTGCAGCCTCCTTCCAAGTATGGCCCAGATGGTCCCATCACAGCTGTGCAGGTGTTGTTGTGGTGGTTCGCTTTGTGCCTTTTATGTGCTTGTCTCCAAGTGTATTGTGCATGGCATTGTTAATGCATTGTGCTATGTGTTTGTTGATTACAGTGTTGTTTAATGTTGGTGTTGTGTGTGTGTGCCATGGCAGATGGAAGCATATGTGTGTTGTATGTGTGGCCAGTCCCTGGCCAGTGTTGTGTGTGAGTTTGTGGAATGTATTTGTATATATGCATTAGTTGTGTTGTTGTTGCTGTGTGGGTGTGTATGTTGTGTGGCCTTCAGTGACCCTGATCGAGAGTTGTGTAGCTGTGCATATATGTGTGTTATTGCTGTGCAGTGTTTGTGTGTGCTGGCTGAAGTGTGCATGTTGTGAATGTGTGGGTGTCCATGTTGCAGTATGTGAGTGTGTCATGAATGACAGGTGTAGGTGCTGGCCGTAGCATCCACCCCGAGGATGTGTTTGCTAGCGGTACAAGGATAATATAAATGCAAATACAGGTAGGTGTTAGTACTTACGGTTGGTGTCTTCCACATCGGCGTTGTATCCCTTGTCTTTTGGCAAACAGGAGCAGCGGCATGACGTTTAGGAATGGCTCCATGGCAGCTCCGGACATGTATTGCAGTGTGCAGGTGAGTGTCCCCCTTTACACTGCTCGTTTTCACCTGGTGCTTAGTGGTGGTAGGTCCGCAGCAGTCACATTGGAGGTGTGCAACCTCGTAATTGGTCCGGCGGAAACATGGTCTCCGCTGGCCTGTTTGCTGCAACAGATGACCAAGGCAGTCTGTACTGCCTGGCAGTGGCGGAAGACCACTGGCAGTTTCCTATTTCCTATGCCGCCAATCTCATAATATGGTGGTCCGCTCCGCCAGACTGTTGGCGGTTGGACTGTCACCACCAACATGGCAGTCACAGGACTGCCAAACGCACAATCAGCCCATAATGTCTTTCATTACTATGTGCATTTGAGTGCACCAGCAGGATACAAAGTGATTAGTTTAGCAGTACACTTTTTTGTAAAGTGTAGAAGTGAGGATATGAAAGCTGAAATGACAGAACACAATTACAAAAGACGTCTAGGAGGACATGGTGAGCCTGGAGGTACATTGAAACCTAAGATTACACACTGAGAATGAGGGTGACCACCACTCTCCAGGTCGTTGCAGACACTGTTTTTAGTCCTGGACTTTTGCGTGGCAGCCTAATGCATGCTGTGTGTTTTAGTCTTGCTTTGCTTCCATTTAAGGTATTAGACTAGCACACCTGAAATCAATGATTTGTAGGTCACAAGGTCAGGGCTAGAGAGAGTGCCATAATGACCTGGAGAGAGGCCATCACCCTACTGAGGATCTCTTGACTGGAAGTTATCCTATTTCAATAGGACAATACCAGCTGACTTCAGGGCCTGAGCATTCCCTACCATCAGAATCCCTGTGTTACCCATTGTGTCACCCACTAAACATCATAACAACTCTAAAGTTTTTTTTAATTGATTAATATTCGAATACTACCTGAACTTTTACAAAAATCTATTTTTCTCTTCAATTTGTGTTTTGGTACCACCAATATCAATTACCCTGGAGGTGATCCAGTTCGCCAGAACTAAACTATAATAATGTAACAAAAAATGGCATAAGCAAAAAAAAAACATCCAATTGCAGTCACATCCGCACACTCTTCCAAACATACAAGCTGACACGTATTCACATTTCACAACATACACGCACTCACACGTCCGTACATACACATACGCATTCAACACTAAACACACACCCGCATACATACACACATACATACACACACACCCCCACACACACACACAACCGCCCTTCCCCTGTCAGAGACCCAACTTACCTGGATCCAGGGGGTCTTCCGGCTGAAGACGGTACAGGGTGCTGCTACCGACAGCAGTGCCCGCCAGCAGAACACCGCCAGGCCATATTATTTGTCATAATATGGCTGGCGGCGGTCTACTCGTGTGGTGATGTGGGTGGTAGCAGTGCCACCTTACCGCCATCCGCCAGTATGGCCACAGCTGGATTTCCACCATTCCTGTGGCGGAAATCCAGCTGTGGTCATAATATGGAGTACGGCTGGTACCCGCGGCGGTGGTCTTTTGGTGGCCGTCGCTGCGGCGGTAGGCGGTTTTTACCACCGACGTTGTAATGATGGCCTTTATGTCTTGTGCGCTTGGGTGTCAATGTGGTATGATGCATGTTTATGAATAAAGCCATTTTGGCATTTTTATTTTACCATTCCAACATGGCCAACCACCATTTTAGAATTTAACTAGTAATGCAAGACCAAAATGCTGCTGGGTGGAATAAACACACGAATAGGGAGATCAGAGACCTGTGATAGACAACAAACCCATCCAATCGTGAGCAAGAGACTCATCCAAAGCCCCTCTTAGTATTTGTTATGTGTTTTCACTATGCCTGCAACCTAATGAAATAATGGTTTTACTAACTTGATCTAACAGTAAGATCTTGCATCATCAGCTATCATGACCTTCTTGTGATATTAACTGCTATAGTTATGTAGCACTTTGTACTCTGTTCAAGGTTCCAGAGTGTGTAGGCAGTTGTAAAAGATAGAAAAGATCTGTTACTGGGTTGGGGGCATGGTACTAATTTTATCAGCCTGAAAGTGCCTGAAGGATTATAATGGCCCAATGAGGACTAAAACCTTTGACCTTGAATTCCATGTGCACAGATCTCTCCCTGCAGAATATTTACCAACCAACTGAGCTACTCTGTCCCTTTGTAAGATATGGTAAAGAGATGTCTATCGCCAATACTGCAACAGCTTACAAAGTAATGTGGGCCATTCACTTCTGCTGCTGTCTAGGACTCTCATCTGGTAAACTGAAACTGAATTGGTTTGTTGGTTGAAGGGTTGTGAGCCCCTTTCAAGCAACAGTCGCAATTCTTGTCAGGCAGAATTACAAAAGTCAATAAATTAATTTGTGTTTAACGTTCTAGTAGCTTGGCACAAAGCAGCCAGTCTTAACTTAGAGGCAATGTGTAAACTATTTATGCAACACTCAAACAGCAATAAAGTGAAAACACAACATAAGAGAAATTTAGAAAAACAGAGTAAAATGTAATTAATTAAATATTTGGTTTTAATTTGACAAAAATCAAATCAGTAGAACAAGAGATATCCATTTTCAAAGATTCTGGTCAAAATAGTACCTAAAAGAACAAAGCCCCACTCCCGGTTGTCTGCTTGTGCTAGACCAGGGTAAAGTCATAAGTTCAGGCTGACTGCAGTGGAGCACAGGTCGGATATAGGCACCAGGTTAGTCCCATTAAAAAATTACCATCTCAAAGACCATCGCAAAGAGTCCAGTTCATGATGGAAGAGGCAGCAAGGAGCAGGGAGAGTGTTGCAGACAGTTGCTGCACTGGAGCGAAGATCATGTTGGGCATTACAGACGATCATTGCTGGAGCTTCATGTTGGTGGTCAATGCAATCTGTAGTGTGAATCAAGGTTTCACATTGCCTGTTGTGGCTTGCGCTCACTGTAGCACAGAGTCGGGTTCACCAGAGCTTCATCTTGCCACAAAATTCTGACATGAATGGGCCTGTTTATGGCCATGAAGAGCAATAAACGCCAGGATTTTCTTCTTCAAAGGAATGCACTCCAATGCCAACAAAGGGCCCAGGACCTGAGAAGGCGCCTCTTGGGGATTAGGGACTCAGTTTTGCAAAAGCCAGCATGGCTCAGGCAGGTCCAGTGAATTAGGTCAACTGGGCAGTGCAGGGTGCCCTCTGAAGCATATTAGATCCCCATAGCTCTGCACAGGAGGTCACCAAGCAGATTCTTGAAGTCACTTTAGGTAGCCAGAGATGAGGGGAGCGTGTCCAGTCTTCCTTCTCAGACAGCAGGGCACGACTCAGGCAGTATGGTAGTCCTCTGACAGCAGGGTTAGTCCTTCTTCTGTAATATCCACAGATGTAGATGTGTACTGAAAAGTGGGACTGAGGGTCCTACTTTTATACCTGGTCCCTGCTTTGAAGTGGAAGAAGCTTCTGGAGTTTTCCCCAAAGAAGGATCTGGAATTTCCTGCCTCCGTGCCCTGGTTATGGGATGTCTGGAGTCATGATGACCTAATGGGACATTCTTTGGGTGATTAGAAAACAGAATGATTTAAAAATATTGGGAGACATAAATATTGTGATGCACAGATATTGTAAACAAGAATATTGTTTTTTTAAGATAAGTGATATTATTGTAAATAATATCAATGTTTTTAATGTCATTTTCAATAATATAGGAATTAAAAATATTGTTTTTGTAATAATTGTAATGTGATTTAGTTAATATACTAATTTTATGTGTTACAATTGTTTATATAAATGTTATTAATTGGTTTTAAAATATAGCTTGTAATTTCAAGTGGTTTATAATTTTTAGGATGGGAAGTTAATTACATAATGAATAATTAAGGATTAGGTAATGCATTTTATTTAAGTAAATGTTTGATATTTATTATGAAATGTGTGCACTACTGATTTATTTTTGTTATCTGTTATTTGCAGGCTTTTAGGTTTGTAGGGGTATATGGTTGGTCACTAATTAAGTAATAGCTAATTACCCATTAGTTATTAATTGTTAATCAATTATTTAATTGATTTTCATTATGTAATTTATGGAATAACTATTTATTTTTCTCATATTTTAGTTGGGAGTTGCTAAGTTTGTAAGGGTGAAGGGTGGAAGTTCATTAAGTCATAGTTAATTAACAATTTATTATGCATTGTCATTTCATTATTCATATTGTTTTTGTTGTGGGGTGCTAGGTTTGTAGGGGTATACTTGATTAGGTAATAATTAATTAGTATTTATTATTTGTAAAATAATTATTTAAATTAATTCTACATATGCAAATTCGGGAATACTTATTTAATTATATGTTATTTTAGTTGTGGATGTGAGGCTTGTAGAGGACTAAGGAGGGAAGTTAATTAAGTAATAATTACTTAACAAATAATTATTATTTGTTAATTATTTAATTTATTTTTAAAAAATAAGTTATGGAATAGTTATTTTAGTTATACTTTAGGTGCAGGCTGCTGGGCTTGTAGGGGTACAGTGTGGAAAGTTAATTAATTAATAATTCAATCAGAATTATTTAATAATTAATAATTAACTTTTCTATTGAATAGTAATTATGTACATAATTTTTTTGTTTTTTATTTTCTGCGGTATATATATATATATATATATATATATATATATATATATATATATGTTAATTGATATTTTTACTAAGAGTTAAAAAAAATTGCACATTCAAGGGGTTACTGGTATATCTAATGTGTTTGAAGTGAAGTATTTTCCCTACTCTTGTTTAGACTGCAGTACGGATAGTAAAATTAACCGCTTCGCAGTTCAACACTATCCCTACTTTTGCACTGTTTGGAGTGGGAATAGTAAATTTTACCCCTGTAAAATCCAATACTTTCCCTGATTTTGCCCTATTTGGCGTAAGAATAGTAAATTTTACTCCTCAGAAATACAGTGCTTTCCCTGCTTTTGCCCTGTTTGGCGTGAGAATAGTAAGTTTCACTCCTCAGAAATCCAACACTTTCCCTTCTCTTGCACAGACAGGAGTGGGAATAGTAAGTTTGACCCCTCCAAAGTTCAACACTTTCCCAACTGTTGCACTGACTGAAGTGGATATAGTAAATTTCCCCCCCTTGAAAATCCATTTTTTTTCTCTACTGTTGCCCTGTATAGAGAGAGAATAGTAGATTTCATCACTCTGAAATCCAACACTTTCTCTACTATTGCTTAGACTGGAGTAGTAGTAGTAAATCTAACTCCTCCGAAGTCCAGCACTTTTCCTATTATTGCGGTGCCTGGAGTAGGAGTCCAACGCTTTTCCTACTGTTGCACAAACTACAGTGGGAATAGTATAAATAATATTGTTTGACTGCAATAGTTGTTATAATATTAGTAAAATTCATTTGATAGCATAAATTCTTTTATATATTTTATATTATTTGTTTTTATTTTCAAGTTTTTTAAAATGTTTATAGTGTTTTTTTTTTTTTGACAATGTGTTTTGGGGATTTTTTAATTTTTTATATTTTATTTATTGTCCACATGAATTAATAAATTTCTTCATATGCAATTGTTTATATTTTAAATTAATTAATATGAATATATGTGCATCTACATATAGCTTCATATTAATACTTTTAAAATATTGAGTAAATAAATATAATATAAAATAGATATTTTATTGATACAATATAATTATAGCAGTGGTTCCTAACTTTTTGATTTGTGTGGACCTCCGCTTTATCAATACCAGGCACCCCAGGACCCCCACTGAATCATTATTGGAATCTGGGGATCCGCCACTGAGTCATTACTAGAAGCCGGTGAGACCCTGGCCTAAACATTATCAATGATTTAAAACACAAACAATACACAAAAATACAGAAACAAGCATTCATCAAACACATAGACAAATAACATATTTTATTTAATTTGTAAACAAAAAAAACAAAAAGATATAGGAAGGTTGGAGCTTTTCTAAATTTAATTGAAGCCACACATCGTCCATAATATATTCTGTTTGATGCATCTGCACTGCTCCCATGAATCAATCTGAGGATACTTATTTAGTTGCTAGCCTCCAATTTCATATTCCTTGACATTTACAGTATGTTTTAAAATGTTCAATTGTACTTTTAGCCACTTTATTTATATACACTTTATTAATCTGTTAATATTATTTAATTTTCTAAGTAGTGAGGGACCCCCTGAGGAGGCTTCGTGGACTGTTAAATGTCAGTGGAATGTATTTATTTTCCGTTATATTAAAATTATTTATTTATCTATTAAAATATTCAACATTTACTACTTTAAACTCTATATTAAAAAATCTATATTTTTATCTATTGTTGGACAATATTAGTGTCAACAATCTTTTTCACACAATATTTTTGTCAACAATATTTTGTACTGAGGTAGTGACTTTGAACTGCAAGTTGGACTGTTCACATCTCCGTACACCTTCCTGCTGAAGTGGCCCATCCTACTACCACACAATCTTCCTATTGTGTGGCTCTCTGGGAGGAATACACAATGGTCAACTGCCAGTCACACCTAGTCATGTGACTCAGGAGCTGGCTGCACACACCAAATGGTTAGGACAAGACAATGCTAACATTGTAAATCATGTGTTTTCAGAATTGTGTTTTAAAATCTGACTTTACAGTTAAAGGGAATTTAAAATGATGATTACTTAGGGCCTGATTACGAGTTTGGCAGTCAGTCTGCCTTACCGCCATGTTGGTGGTCCTAAAAAGACTGCTGCACGGGCAGGCCCTAGACCACCGTATTACGATGCAAATAGCCAGGATAGCCACCCGCCAAGCAAAAAAGACAGATAGCCAGCAGCGCGGCAGCTCATAACTTGATGATCCGACCTCTAGCGCCATCAGCACCACGGCCAACCACCGAGCCTAATACAAACACACAGTGACCTTAGCATCTCCTGACAGTGCTAGAGGTTGGATCATCAGCCAATGGCAGCCAACCAGCGTGGTTCGCGTACAGCAAAGTTACAGACAAGTGCACTCTGAATGAATTAAGAAAACAACACAGCTGACACACATTGCTCCAGTGGACACACATGCAAAACACACTATAAAACACACCCCTGCATAGACCACAATCCTAAGCATTTCCACACTGAGCCAAAGAACCACAACCAATGTTTCTTGTTTTTTTTACATAGATTGGCACCCCTTTTTCTACCATCCCTTAGAACATCCTGCACACCCCTTTGTCCATTCACTTCCTATTGCACTTCCTCTGTTAAGTAAGTTGAGAGTCTTGGTGGATGAAATCATGAGAGTAGGGCCACACTTGTTTGGAGCCCGAGTCCAGCACACTCCTTTCAATAGGAAAATGGAAATGTGGGATGGGATAGTCGATAGAGTGAATGCTGTAGGTACCACCCTGCGCACAAAGAAGGACGTTCGGAAGATTTAGGAAGAGGTGGAATGACCTCAGGGGCAAGGTCCATTCCCTGGTCTCCAGGCAGCAGCTGGAGGCCAAGAAGACTGGCGGTGGCCCTCCTAGTGCCCCATTAAGACTCCTTCCCTTTGAGGAGAAGGTCTTGGCCATCCTGCATCCTGAGAGCTTGACAGCTAGTGGTCACTTGACCAATTACCCCTGTGTCTTCACTCTCAATTGAAGTGTACTCACCTAAGAGGATACCATCTGCATAGTGTGTGTAGTAGAGGGAGTTACCTGACTGCAATTCCCAGGAGGCCCTGTTTCTCTAACTCCAAAGACCAGCCCAGTTGTCTCTTGCCCAATTACCCCTGTGTATTCACTATTAATTGAAGTGTACTCACGTGGGAGGATACCATAGGTATAGTGTGTGTAATAGAGGGAGATACCTGACTGCAACTCCCAGGAGGCACTGTTTAACTAACTCCAAACACACCAGTGGTCAGTTGCCCAATTGACCCTGTGTCTTTACTCTCAATTGAAGTGTACTCACAAGGGAGGATACCATATGTACAGTGTGTGTAGTAGAGGGAGCAACCTAACTGCAACTCACAGGAGGCACTGTTTCTGTGATTCCAACCACCAACACAGTGTGCACTTGCCCAAATACCCTTGTTTGCTAACTCACAGTTGAAGTTTACTCACAATGGAGGATACCAATTGTCAAGTATTTAGGAAGTAGAGGGAGCGACCTAACTGCAACTCCCAGGAGGCACTGTTTCTATGATTCCAACCACCACCCCACTGTGTACTTGCCCAAATACCCTTGTTTGCTAACTCTCAATTGAAGTTTACTCACATGGGAGTGTCCAAGATACAGATCATGCTCAACTCAGAGACGTATCTGTCTACCTAGCTCCATTTTGGCCTGCTAACCCAAGATAAAACTATTGAGGGCAGGAAAGACACCTTACCCAGTGTGTACAACAAGTATTCCTAAGGCCTCAAGATAGATCACCAGATTGGTATTGGCAGCAGACACATTGACACAACACTGTGCACATGATGATTTCAGTCACATATACAACAAAGTCCTGGGTTTGCCTGCATTCCATTCAACTAGGCCTCCAAATGCTCAAAGCCATAAGTTAACTCTCCACCGTGTTGGCTGCAATGGTAGTAAAATTTAATTTCTAGGCCATCTTTCCAAGTGCAACTGATCTGCACATCTCAGCAGCTGCTTGAGTAAACTAGGTTTGGCATACTTCACACATATGTCAAATTACCCAATACCATGGTAGCTTGGCACAATTGGATTACCTACAATTTAATTATGTCTGAGGTCTCGGCTTACTGTAAAACAAAACCTTTGAAGGTAGATGTCACAATTCAACAATTCAACCAGTAACAATGTACGTTTTTCATCAACAGGTGGATCTGCCACTGGGCACACTGAAGCCACAGAACATACTACCACTAACCCCTGGATAAAGCCCACAGTGGTGACAACAACACTCCTGGACTTGTGGAAGTGGAGGAAGGTCCTGGCACATCTGGGCAACTTGGTCAGATGGCTACAGTGAGTCTTGCTGTGCCCACAATGTCACTTCTCAGCCTTGTTGCTTCTAGATCATAGGCAACCATTCGCCCCTACCTGTGTACCTAGCACAGTGTCCACCATCTTGTGTCCCCCAGTCCTAGACCCTGAGGTGCAGCTCAACACTTCGGACACTGAGGGTCCAGGAACCAGTTGGGGAGGACACTCTGTGCCAAGGACACAGACTTGGGGTGGAAGGGTGGGTTGGAGGGATGCTGTGGGTCTGTGGAGTGAGGCCACTGGGGCTGTTGTCAGCCAGGACACCATCATCCACATCTTGGGGGTCTATCAGGAGACCCAAGGCCCGATGGGCCAGGTGTTGACCAAACTCTGGGAAATCAAACAGCTACAGAGGAACATGTGTCAACAAATGGAGGCCCACAATTTCAGCATGGTCTCCCTAACAGGGGTCCTGAGAGACATATACACAACCCGGAACAGGGCTTTTCAAAACCAATCTTCCCCTTCCTTTGGCTCATCAATACCAGGCTCATAGACATCTGTGCCAGCCAGAGGAAGGGAGGCCCTGCCAGAGAAACAACTAGCCACAGGCACCCCTGCCTCTGTAGCAGCTATCCCCCCCCCCTTCACAAGCGAGGATGTCTAGCAAAGAATCCAGGAGGTGTGGACGGCACCATTGTCAGCAATGATCCTCTTCCTTAAGGTTCTCTTTTGTGTGTAACACATTCACTCTGCAGACTGATCCTGAACCAACTTCCATTTCCAATGGAAGGAGTACTCTGGACTTCCAATGGTGTGACAACTACTCCAATGATTTCATTCACCTTTTTGACCCCTCCACATATCTTTCTTTGTTGAGTCTTCTCATATATTTTCTGTTACTCGTAGCTTTACAATAAAATCACCCATCACTGACTCATTTTCTGTTGATTTTGATTTCCCATTTAGCCATGTATGTATGTCACACCATGTGAACCATATGGTGATGATCTAAGGTACTTGTTCAAGATGCTATATGTTGCATGTACACAGTGTCCAGCTCAGGATTACAACCAGCCCACACAAACTAACAATTTTATTACAGTGTTCAGCACATAGGCTGTCAATATGTTTGAACTATTGGAAATCATACATGTTTCAATCATACTGAGTAAATGAACATATCTACAGGTACAGACCTCCATACCATGGAAGGAAGGGATTTGCCAGACATTGTCCTGTAGAAAAGGTAAACATTCAAGTGATTGATGTCACCAGCTTGAGCCTTATCACACATCACACCAAAGTAATCCAACATCACAATTCACGATTCAGACAGATGTCAATACAACAGTTTATGATCACAGGGTCATCAGAATCCAGTGCTCATGCATCTGGTGGTATGACACAAACATAAGTCAGTGTTTTGGCACAGGTACTGTTACCTACAATGATGAAACACATCTACAGCTATATACAGGTCAGACAAAAAAAGTGTTTAGCCAATGTGAAGGGGAACTGACTTGGTCGTGGTTTAAGACTACATATTTTCTGACCACATGATGACACACATGATGCATCAAGCCACCACAGGGCACAAAACAAGTCCAATGGGCACTCCTGAACTTCCAAACACTGTGCAAGCTGTCTTGGCACAGGTCTACTGCACCCAAACTCTGTGATGTATATTACCTGGAACAATCCATGTCCACTTAGTATGTTGGAACATACCTGCCATCGTCACAGCTCTGAAATGCCCACGGTGTCATGGTGAAGGTACCTGTACAAAGAATAAAACAGGGAGTATGGTTTTGAAACCATACATATGATACAAGTCACATAGAAAGCATCTGGAAAACAAAGGGGCAGATTTAAGAGCCCCTAGCGCCTCCTTGAGCCACACTAGCGTAATTTATTTTTTATACTAATGTGGCCCAACAAGGCCAAAATCGCTGCGCCAAATTTACAAAGTGGCACAATGCATGTATTGCGCCACTTTGTAACCCTGTGCCAGGCATAATGTATGGAAAGGGGGTGTTCCCCCATCAAAGCGATTTCCTTGTGTCATTTCTTTCAGCACTTTTAACGTCAGAGCAGGCGTTAAAAGGAGGCAAACCAGCAGGAAACGTGTAATAGGCCCGGCAGGAAGGCTGCTGCATTGGCAGTAACCTGCCCTTCGGGACTTCGGTGGATGGGCTTTTCCATCCGCTGAAGTCATAATAAGCCCCAATGTGTGTTTCCAAGCCATTGATGTGGCAGCATGTAGCAAAGTGCTCCACACATGTGAAATGGGGATGGTTTTGTTACCTGATAGTTGGCATGCATCATGGAGTGACTTGCAGCTATGTGGGCAACATATGTGGTTGGGTACAACCATTCCTTCACAGACATCTGCATTTGTAGGACCAAAATGGAGACAGTGACGTAGCTTCCCATTGGGCTACATGTTGAGGGCTTTCTACAAGTAATTGATAATACCTGGGCCTCTCCAACATACAATGGACTAATGGCTTCCACTAATGCAATCAGAGTATATCATTGTAAGGGGTGCCATACAGTAGAGATAATTTTCCTGGCGCTAGATGATTTATTGTATTGTGAATTTTAGAGACTTGTCTCCCTGACAATGTTCACAATTTGTTTCAAGTGCACATTTTCATGTCAAATGTGTAGTATATCTGAGCAACAATGTTACTACTTGCATGACTCCATTAGGACAATTTAAACATGGTATTGTAAGCATTTTGATTTTTTTCCAGTGTGACATGGGTATTTCTATGTCACCTTCTTCATGCTACTGTACTGCTATCAGCAACATGCCAGGATTTTAGAGCATCATTTCTTATTGCTGTGGTATTGTGTATGTGACAAATAGATGTATGCATGACCTTGTGTGGGATCTGTGGAAATTAACTTGGCATTGTCCTGCTATAGTATGACAACAGGTAACTGAGGTATGCTCCATGAGGCAATCTATTGAAGATGATGAGGTCTCCCATTTGTTCAATGTTTACTGTGGTGCACAACTTCACCCATGCAATTGGAGCTGTCTGAGATCCTGATTTTCCTGGAGGCAACTGTTGACAGTTCATGTGGCATGAATGCATATGGTGTGGTACACATAGGAGCCAGTTTGATGAAGTTTGTTGCTGGGGCCTACTTGATGTCATGGTAATGTTTGATAATCACAGCTGTTGTTCAAGTGTGATCAGGAACATGTGATGACCCTTTTTCTCTTTGTATTTGCAGCCTCATCCCAGGCAAGCAAAGGAGACAGGACGGAACCAAGTGGGGAAGCATCTGGCCACAGTACCTCCAGTCATGACATCACTGACACGGAGGGACTCAGTGGCCTGGAGGGTGAGAGAAGTGCCATGGAGGACACAGGATCAACCTCGTCATCTTCAGATTCTACCTCCCAGTGGCCACTCCCTAGTGGTGGTGGACCCATCAAGACCTGCTCCTGTACCATCCCTTTCTGCCACTCCCAGTTCTATTGCCACCCTCCCTGTTTTCTCCCCACCCAGTTGGCCATGCCCACTCACTAAAGAGGACTGGCTTCTGCTTCACCTCAGACACCTCAGCCCCATCCTCTGTTACCCCTGCTGCCCTCACTGAGGAGGCTATTGATCTCCTGAGTATTATCTCTGTGGGGCAGACTGACATTATGAATGCCATCCAGGGGTTTGCAAGCCAACTTCAGCAGACAAATGCGTACCTGGAAAGCATTCATAGTGACATATATGGCATACAGAGATCTTTTCAGGCTCTGGCTTCCTCACTAACAGCATCTATCCACCTCCCATAATCCTCACCCCACCACCTCCCTCTTCCCAGTCCAAATACCCTATTTCCCTAACAGTCCGAAGCACACAGACACATCAAAATGCACCCACCTCAACACACACAAGCAGCACACAGTCACAAGCACCACAAGACACATTGGGCCTGATTCTGGAACCGCCGGGGCCAGGGTCGGCGGGAGCACCGCCAACAGGCTGGCGGTGCCCCGCAGGGCATTCTGACCGTGGCGGTTTTGCCGCGGTCAGAAGTGGAAAACCGGCGGTCTCCCGCCGGTTTTCCGCTGCCCTGGGAATCCCCCATGGCGGCGCAGCTTGCTGCGCCGCCATGGGGGATTCTGACAGCCCATACCGCCATCCTGTTCCTGGCAGTTCTCCCCCCAGGAACAGGATGGCGGTATGGGTTGTCGTGGGGCCCCTGGGGGCCCCTGCAGTGCCCATGCCAAAAGCATGGGCACTGCAGGGGCCCCCGTAAGAGGGCCCCACTTTGTATTTCAGTGTCTGCATTGCAGACACTGAAATACGCGACGGGTGCCACTGCACCCGTCGCACCTTCCCACTCCGCCGGCTCAATTCTGAGCCGGCGTCCTCGTGGGAAGGGTCTTTTGCACTGGGCTGGCGGGCGGCCTTTTGGCGGTCGCCCGCCAGCCCAGTGCAAAAGCCAAAATACCCTCAGCGGTCTTTCGACCGCGGAGCGGTATTTTGGAGGGGGGAAGTCTGGCGGAGACTCAGAATGACCCCTATTGTCATGCATGCACTCAACTTTCACCTACCGACACCATAGCAGCCACCATTTCCACAGACACCGGCACCACCCCTACTGACACACACACCACAACCACCGTACCCACAGACCCCACCACAACACCCAGTGACACATCCATGAACACCTCAGACACCATAACCCCAGACACCACAACAACACCCACAGCGACATCCACCACATCAACCATACCCCCAGAAACCACTCCAGCACACACAGACACAACCAACACAGCCAACACATCCACTATACCCACAGACACCACCCCAACACACACAGACACATCCACTATACCCACAGACACCCCCCAAACATACACACACACACATCCACCATTCCCACATCACCCAGCCCCTCCACCTCACAGTCCCCAAGACACACAAATGCCCACACACGCACCCAAACACAAGCATATCTCACACACACACCAAGGCATCAACACCCACAGTCAAGACAACCACTCCCTCAACCTCCAAATCCCTAATTCCTTCTGATGACCCTACCCATTTTACGAAGTAGAGTTTCCTTTTTGACCTTGCCCTTTTCCCTGTTCCCTCCCAAACCAAAGAGGCATCCACACACATCCCAACCCATCCTTTTGACATCGAAGTCCTCCCTTGTCACACCTACCCCCCCCTACATGCACCCATACCGCTTCCCCGAAGAAGAAGCCCACCCCTCTGGTGAAATCACCCCTTCGAAACCCAAACTCATACCCAAACCCATCCATCCCAAATCTGACCCAATTCCACCTAAGCATGATCATGGAGGTGCCCGCCTGCCCACTTGATGCCTCTCCCTGTGGATGTTCCCTGGCTATGATTGAGAACAAGGTTGAGCACTGTATTGTGCATGGACTCATATGGACTGGCCAATGGCCTTTGACCTACATCATTTGGTGTTAATAAACCCAAGCTGTTGTTTTGTTGAGTACACATTTGTGCTGCCATTGCTTTTCTACATTTTTGTAGAGTAACTTGTGTTGTATGCCTACAGATGTGTGTGTTTCCTCTGATTGCTGAGCCATTTGTTGTTGACTGCAAAATCTGACTTTATGGGCAGCGCTGGTGTCACTCAGGATGAGGGTAAATGTTCATTGTATGGATATGTGTTTGTTAATCCATTTGGGGTGTCATTGCACTGTGTTATGTTTGCTGTGGTAAGTATTTCATCTTGTATTGGCCAATGTCAACATGTACGGTGTTAGGATTGTACTCCTGATATGGGCTGTACGTGTGTGTCATGTGTGGAAGCTAGAGTTTTGTTTGTCCACACATGGAGGGTGTTCAGTTGTGCTAACTTCCTTTGCATTTGACAGACCACGTGACCATTTTGATGTGTGTACCTTGCAGCTACTTCATCTAGCTGTATGGTTCATGCTGTTGCTGTTGTATTTGCTTCCTTCAATCAATCAATCAATCATATTTATAGAGCACAACTACTCCCCTGTAAAGGTCTTAAGGCGCTGAGGGGGTCAGTCCTCTGTGCTTCAGTTTAAGAGCCAGGTCTTAAGGTCCTTCTTGAATTGAGGCAACGATGGTGACTGCCTGAGGTGAAGAGGAAAGGTGTTCTGGCTCTTTGCCATGAGATAGGTGAAGGATCTTCCTTCGGCCAAGGTTTTCCGTATGTGGCAGATGGTGGCTAGTGCCTGTTGTGCGAAGGGGAGAGGTCTTACGGGGGAGTAGAAGGGGATGCAGTGGTTGAGGTAGGTGGCTCCTAGGTCGTGGAGTGCTTTGTATGCGTGGACAAGGAGTCTGAAGTAGATCCTCTTTTCAACGGGGAGCCAGTGGAGGTCCCTTAGGTGTCTGGTGATGTGCTTGCAGTCGGGGACGTCCAGGATGAGTCTCGCAGAGGCGTTTTGGATGTGATGTAGTTTCTTCAGGTTCTTCTGGGTGGTGCCGGTGTAAAGGGCATTGCCATAGTCCAGTCTGCTGGCGCCCAAGGTGTGAGTTACGGTTTTGCTGCAGTCATTTGGGATGCATTTGAAGATCTCCCGGGAAGTTGGAGTGTGTGAAAACAGGAGGATGCAACTGAGTTGAATTGGTGGGTCATGGTGAGGAATGAATCCAGGATGAAGCCGAGGTTGCGTGTGTGGTTTGTTGAGGTGCAGGGTGCTGAGTGAAGCAGGAGTCATACCATGCTGGTGTGGAGGGTCCCAGGATGAGGATCTCGGTCTTGTCAGAGTTGAGCTTGAGGCAGCTGTCCTTCATCCAGGCGGCAACGGCTTCCATCCCGTTGTGGAAATGTTTCTTGGCAGTTGTGGGGTTTTAGGTCAGTGGAATGATCAGCTGTGTGTCGTCGGCATAGGAGACGATGTTCAGCCCATGGTTTTTGACAATGGATGCGAGCAGGGTAAATGTTGAAGAGTGTGGGGCTCAGGGAGGAGCCCTGTGGAACTCCACAGCTGATCGCCGCAGGTTCTGATAGATAAGGCGGGAGTCTCACTCTCAGTGTCCTGCCAGTTAGGAAGGATTGTATCTGTTGTGGGGCCTTTTCGTGGATGCCAGATGCGTGGAGTGTGGAGCAGAGGATATGATGTGAGACCATGTCAAAGGCAGTTGATAGGTCCAGTAGAAAGAGGGCTGCTGTTTGGCCATGGTTGAGGAGTGAGCTGAAGCCATCTGCGGTCTCCGTGCTGTGGTTGCTACTGAAACCTGATTGGGAGATATGCAGAATGTTGTTGTCCTCAATGTGTTTGCGGAGCTGTATGTTGATGGCCCTTCTGATTAACTTGGCTGGGAAAGGCAGCAGAGAGATGGGGTGGTAGTTCTTGAGGTCCACGGGGTCAGCAGTGGGTTTTTCAGGAGCGGGCAGATCTCGGTGTGCTTCCAGTCCTTGGGGAAGGTAGCCATCTCCATGGAACAGTTGAAAGTGTGATGGATCTCAGGTGTGCTGTAGGTGTTGGCTTTGTTGAAAATGTGGTGGGTACAGGGGTCAGTAGGGGCTCCGGAGTGGATGACGCTTATGATGGAGCGGGTCTCATCCGTAGTGAGGGTGGTCCAGCAGTGCAGGATCTGTGAAGGCTTGGAGGGTCTGAGCTGGAGGGGTTGTTTCTGGGCTCGGAGGGTCTTGGGGTCCAAATATATCAAAGATGTCTTTTATTTTTCGGTGGAAGAAGGTGTCTAGTCTGTCACAGAGGTCCTGAGATGGAGGGATGTTTGTCGCTTCAGATTGGGGATTGGCGAACACCTTGACCACGGTGAAGAGTTCTTTGGTGTTGTGTAGGGCAGCTTTCCTGGTGGACCTGATGAGGTGGCGGTGGGAATTGATGGCTGATATGAAGGCCCTGACGTCTTCTGGGGACTTTCTGTTTCGCCATCATTTTTTGAGCCATCTACAGGTGCGCCCGAAGTCTTGGAGTGGCGGGGAGAACCAGCTGGCCTTCTTGAAGTTGTGTTTTGCTGGGGTCTTTAGGAGTGGTGCTAAGGTGTTGGCGCATTCGGAGATCCATTGGTGGAAGTTCCATGCTGGGATTTTTGTGTCTGTGGTGAGGGTAAGAGGAGACTTGTTGAGAGTGTTGGTGAGCTGTTCCACTGTGATCTGGTTCCATTTCCTGCTTGGGGAGCGGAGAGTACGGGGGTAGATGGTTGGTGTGATGATCGAGAAATTAATGCAGTGGTGGTCAGTTCAGTGTAGCGTAGAGGTGTTGTCGACAGTGATGTTGTTCCTGATGAAAAAGATGGGGTATCGTGTGTGTCCAGCACGGTGTGTTGGCGAGGTGACCAGTTGCTTGAGGCCTATTGTGGTGAGGTTCTCGAGCAGGGAAGTGGTGTTGATGTTGTTGCAGTTTTCGATGTGGTTGTTGAGTTCGCCAAAGAGAAGGTAGTTCATAGTGGTGAGTGTGTGGGGCGATATGATGTCGACAATTGAGTGGCTGAAGGCTTGGTGGGGCCCGGTGGCCTGTAGATGAGGGTGCCAGGGAAGGTGGACTTGGGGGTGACGTGGATCTGGAAATGGAGGTGCTCCATGAGGGGGGAGTGCTTTTCTGGATTGGTTGTCAGGCGGAGGGTGGATTTGTGTACAATGGCCAGGGCGCCGCCTGATTGAGATTGCCTGTCTTTGCAGAGCATTTTGTAGTCGCTGGAGATGGCAATGTCTGGTGCTCATGTTGGGTTTGTCCTTTTTCAGTGAGAAAAACTATGTCTAGTGGTGTCTAGCAGGTCCCAGAGATCTACGGTGTGTTTGAGTGAGGAGGATGCAGCTGAGGCACTCCGGATGGGTGTTTGATGGCCCAATGGTGGGAAGGTTTGGCGTTTGGTGTAGGGCGAGGGTGCAGTGGCAGTAAAGGCAGGAGAACAGTCCATGGGTGTCTATGGGTGATGCAAGATGACAGGCGGTAGAGCGTCCTGTGTTCAGCATGTGGAGGGTCTCTGCATTGTAGCAATGAATGGTTAGAGGACCAGGGTTCGCGGTGTTGGGCACGGTCCAGGCATGGACGGGTGCAGATGGGCTTGCCTTTGGTGCACCGGCGGTGAGGCCGACATTAAGAAGGGTAGGGATGCGCTGCACAGAGGAGAGCGAGCAGACGCCGACTAGGAGGTCTGAGGAGCCGCCCTCTCAGTGTGCAGCGGCCGCAATAAAGAAGGGGAGGGAGTCGGGAGGATCCGGTCAGCAGGGGGGTGGGTGGGGCTGTAGGGTCAGCAGCAGCAGGGAAATGGCGCTAAAATGAAGTAGACAGGAGAGAAAAAGAAGAAATAGAATAAAGAGAATATAAGAAAAGTAAAGATGACAAACTACACAAAAAGCAACAATAAAGACAAGCACAGTTACTCACACACAGATGGCCACTAGGGCACCAGGGATGAGGTGCAGGTGGGAGTCTGCAGGTGGAGGAGGGCCTCGAACTGAGAGTCGGGCAGGCTTTCAGTTCGATTGCAGCAGAGGCAACACTTGTATTGATGAATTAAGCAGATAGGCATTTCACTTGGCTCAAACGTTGTTTGTCCCCGAGATACATGGAGGACCAGTTCCTGTGGAATTGGTGTTTTGGGGGATGTGCAAAATGAAATGTGTCTCAGAGCAGCATCCTTCAAGTAGTGCTCCTGATGCCCCCAACCCCATTGTACAGGTGTTATTTGCATTGTGAGCTTTGAATATTTGTCTCACAAAATATTGTGCATTCAATTGACCTTCCATTGTGTTGCAATGTGGGTGATGTGTGGGTCCATTGCAGGGATGTTTCATAGGAGGGGTATTTGTGATTTGTGTTCCATGACACACCCATACATATGTGTCTTCAATCTGAAAACAGTCTTGGCATGTGAACAATGTGAGGGTGTCAGTTGAACTGTTAGATGTGGTGTTGATGTGGTGTTGCTGTTGTGTGACACAATGTTCTGTACACTTCACTGTACCTGTGCCTCAGATGAGCAGATGTGTGTTACTGTGGAGTGTGGAGGTGGAGTGCCAGTGACCTGCCCAAAGGGGGCATTTAATAGCTGTGAATGTGTCATTCTTTGTGAATGAGTCCGACCCTGGACACAAGTATACTTGGTGCCTGTAGCGTGAGCCCCATATCATGTGGACGATGGCACAACAATCTGTTGTTGAGCCTCATGACACAGGTAGGTGTGTGTTCTTTCTGTTAGTTGCGTCCACTGCGGTGTGGATTTTGGTCTCCATCAATGAGCAGTAGCAGTGGCAGGACATGTGTGATTGGCTCCATGGCACACTGCAGGTGAGTTGCTTCCTTCATAGTCTCCATTTCCACCTACTGGGATGCGGTGGTTGGACTGCCACGGTCATGTTGGTGGTAGGCAACATCATAATGTGTCCAGTGGAAACAGTGGCTTCGTCAACCCAATTGACCTGTCTCACCAACGCGTCAGGTTTTGAGATCACCAGACTCGTAATTAGGCCCTAAATATAGTAACGTAACAGTAATATAATGTAAATTAAATGATATAAAAATATATATAAAGTTATACTTATTTAAACAAACACACACACATACATATGTATGTGTGTATGTTTATTTGCACAAATATAATGTAAAACTACTAAAATAATCATTTAAATGTATATTATAATGTACTTTTTTAATGCAATAATGTATCAAATATATATATGTATTTATATACACATACACACACACACACATATATATATATATATATATATATATATATATATATATATATATATATATATATACAAAATTAGAACTGAGAAAAAAATATATAATTTAAAAAACATAGAAATATAATATTAATATGATATAATTATTAGGGAAAGCGTTGGACTCAGAAGGGGTCAAATTTACTAGTCCCAATCCGGTTGGTGCAACAGTAGGGAAAGCGTTGGACTCAGGAGGAGTAGAATATGCTTTTCCCACTCCAGTCAGTGCAACAGTAGCGAAAGCGTTGGATGGACTCAGGAGGGGTAAAGTTTACTATTTCCACTCCAGTTGGTGCAACAGTAAGGGGAGCACTGGTCTCAGGAGGAGTAAAATTTACTATTCCCACTCCTATCGGTGCAACAGTAAGGAAAGTGTTGGACTGTGGAGGGGTAAAATGTACTATTCCTACTCCTGAGAAAGTACTTCACTTAAAACACATACCTTATCTTAATACAGTATTAATTTCATAAAATTATAAAACTATCAACATAAAATTAAGTATATACATTAAAAACAATTTTAAACAATTAAAATAATTATCAATTTTGTAAATAATTGCAAATAATTAATATAAGAAAAAAATGTTATGTAATAATTATTTCATTCAATTCCCACACTATTGTAGCTCATTAAACATACATCTAAATTTAAAAATTTGAATAATTACACAATTTACATAACTAATTAACAGTTTATTATAAAGATTTTAAAATTAATCAATTATTTTTAATTAACTTCCCACCCTATACCCTATAAACACAACCTGCACCTAAAATGAAAATTAAACAATTATAATAATTACATAACTTACATAATAAATTAAAAATTAAATAAATAATATTTTGTAAATAATTAATTAATTAATTATTATTTAACTTCTCACCCTAAACCCCTACAAACCCAACAACCTGCACCTAAAATATAACTTAAAAAAATATTATTTGCACAATTCACATGGTAAATAATCAAATAAATAATATTAATCAAAAAATATAGAAAATGAATATATGTAATTAACTTCCCACTCTGTATCCCTACAAACCTCCCAACCCGCTACGACACTATATATTACTATTTTACAATTAAATTAAAAATATAAATAACTTAAGATTGCAAACTATATTTTAAAAAAATTTACAATTATACAAACAATAACAAACATAGACAAAATATTATTTAAACACTTAAAGAAATTTAAAAAAGACATTTCTTACCTTAAAACATCAATATTTTTGTGAATGATATTTCTGCACACAATATTTCTGTCACGATAATAAAAACTCAATATTTCTGCAACTCGATATTTTTAAATCAACATTTTGTCCTAACACCACCGTGCTCATGAGCCCATGGCTTTCTTGGCTACATATTTGCCCTGCTCCTGTTCATCATCTTCAAATGCTTTTTACTATGCTTTTAGATATTATTTTATCTTGGAATGGTTTTTTGAAGCATCATGAAAAACTATACTAAGATGGCTGTCCATATGTGCACATACAGGTGCAAGCACAGCCAGAGTTCTTATCATGGTTTTTCCCATAATCAATGGCAAACACAATCATTGACAAAACCATTAGGTATGCAACTCGGTGCACACGTGAGACCTATTGTCTTTGTCAGTCTCTCTTTTTGTTTTGAGAATCGAAACCATGAAGCGAGGATTGTGTCTGATAAATAAAAAATAAATGGCCCTGATGTGCTGGGACTTTTCTCCCAGGGAGACATGTTTTAAAGATCAGCGCTAGAAGGTGAGCCCTAAATAGGGTGGGCCTTCTGACACCATGTAGCCAGTGATCTTTGGTGGATGGGCTGCTGCTAGAAAAGATTATTGACCCTGTCATCAGAAACCAAGCAGTTCCCATGCTTTTGTATGAAGTGAATCAGTGAGGTGGGCAGACAGAACATTCAATGGTTTTTGACAGGCCTCCTGTTTCTGCCCACCTCTAAATTAGCACTTTTGCTTCTCTGGTGCCATTGGTCAGTTAAAGCTGTGTTACATTGCCAAGCTTGCCCACCGTGGCTCTATATCACCTAAGATACTCTGGTGTGGGCAGCTAGTCTGCTAACCAAAATATTTCTTTTCACTGGATGGTGAAGCAGGACTTCTCTAGTATTTGCCATTTAAGCATACTCTTTTTGTAAGTAGTGTCGCCAGTGGTCAAGAAGTGATCTTGGAAAGCTAATGCTGTCATGATGAGATCCTCTGAGGATACACAAGAAATAGGTACCCCACAACGGTGGGGAAAAATTAGTCAAACCTATGTGGGCTGTGGCCCTCAGAGACCGAATCACATCAATGTTGAGATACGTTCAATCTATGGAACAATGTCCATTTGTTGATTACCTTCTCAGCAGGTTAATGCCAACCTTGTTTGGTCACTGTGGTGGAAGACAGGTGTAGATGTGGCCTTTCATTGTCTGGATTACTTTGCATTTGCAAGCTCAAATGGGGAAGGTTCTGTATATAAAATTCAGCTGCAAGTGTTTAAAGAGCTACCAGCTAAGTTAGAAGTGCCCCTAGCAGAAGCAAAGAAGGAATGTGTGTCATTGGCAGAGGTTACTACTACATCATATGATTTAGCACTGGACTAAGGGCCAGATGTACGACTATTTCATTTTGCGAGTCTCTAATTTCGATTTATTGCAAATCACAATTAGAGACTCACAAAATGAATTGTATAAATGCGTCTCAGACACATTTAGCGATTCCCAATAGGGTCACAAATGACCTACCTCATTAATATTCATTAGGTAGGTCGCAATTTGCGAATCCATTGGGAATGACCGCACTCACAGGGATGGTGGCCTCTGGGCTCAGCACAACACCATGTCTGTGACTGCATTTCAATAAAGTAGTTTTTTTTTAAAGTAGGAAACTTCTTAACCAGACAGCCTACAGGAAAGTCAGTAATGCAGAGAAAGTTTGACTGCTCTATTTGGCTCAACATGAGTCGAGTAGAGCAGCATTCTGATATGGAATTGTGCTCAGCCCGATCACAAGTGACCTGGGGCCAGATGTACGAAGCATTTTTCTAGTTGCAAAGAGGCCGATTCACAGAATCAGCAGTTTGCGACTAGAAAAATGCTTTTTGGGATGTACAAAGCCCAAGTTTGTGTTTTGCGATTCAGTATTATGAAGGGGCGTGTCAAGGGCGCCCCTTCCTAATACTGAATCTAAATGGTATGTATGATTGTTTTGTGACCACGAATGCAGTCGCAAAAGAATTGCAGTTAGCACCAATTTCAAATTGGCGCTAACCGATTCGCAAAATCCCCATGGGACCCCGACCCCTTTGTGAATGCTTGCAAAAAAAAAAATTCTGAGCAGGCAGTGCTCTGAGTTTGTTTTCGAAATGCATTCCGTTTTCCTTTAAGGAAAACGGGCTGCATTTTTTAAAAAAATACTGCTTTATTTAAAAGCAGTCACAGACATGGTGGTCTGCTGACACCAGCAAGCCACCATTCCTGTGAGTGCCGCCATTCCCAATGGGGTCGCAAATTGCGACCTACCTAATGAATGTTCATGAGGTAGGTCATTTGCGACCCCATTGCGAATCACAGACAGTGTCATTGACACTGTTGTACATCCAGTTTTGCGAGTCGCAAAACCAGATCTTCGTACATGTAGCACCTGGTGTTTTAGACCATTAAGTTCCACGAAATTGGGAATTCTGTGGCGTTTTATGCCTGGTAAAACTGGGTTCACACTGGTATTCCTCACTGCATGTGGTGTAACCTGTATTTAACAGTACTAGTAATTAGGAGTGAGGAGTTTGCACCCCACCAGTACCATGCAGCTCATAATGGCGCCTAAATGGAGAATAAAATTGAGATCAGCTTTACTTTCTGAGGACTTTCCCATTGTTAGTACCAGCTTCACTGTGAGGAGCGAGGCAGGCAAAACACCCCAGGAATTTGATCACTAGAAACAGACAAAATCATATAGATGGTCCTCCGCCTCATAAGAAAAGGTACTCCGAGGTGTTTAATTCTTTTATATTTCTATGATACAATTACTGATGTTGGACATTGTGGTTACGCTGAACTATACTGTGCACTTGCAGTATACGTTCACTATTACCTTGTTGCACTTGCAGAGGTGAAGGTTCCAATTTAGGTATGAATGTCAGATGAACTTTAGAACATAAGGTTAAGAGTTACCTGGAGCATGAGAGTCAACAAGCTAATAGAGAGAGCTGAATACAGTAAGACATGAAACTGGATTTTAAAAACAGATGACGGCTCCAGTGTGGGAACAGTGCCAGAAAAGTTACTGTAGCTACTGCACAAGGTATTGGAACTAACGACAATTCATGCAGTTGACATCAGTTGTGGCATTTTGTGGAACTTTGGACTGGAGGCAACAACCACACCTTACATATTTTACACTTATACAAGTTATAATGGATGAGCAAGAAAGTGAATAGCAGAAAAATACATCTAATTTCCTATTATGAGCATTTCTTCAGGTCAGACACTTTATTGGTGACACCAAGTGGACGTGAGCTCTCTCTAGATATTCGGGCAAGTGGGGCTTGTGCTGTTCAATGAAGGCTAGAAGGTTGAATGGTAGTCTGCTTGCATGCAGGAGAAACATCACTTACAAAGTGGTCAATGCAACACTATGCATATACCACGCTGCCATTGCCACGCATATTCAGCTAGCACACATGACTTCTGCACACATGCTCTTACCACACATATGGGTGGTGGCAGCAGAGAGTGGTCTAGCTGTCCAGGTGGAACAGGAAGGAGCAGAGGAGAGAGCGGTAAGTGGGGCTGGTGGCAGGTTTGGGGGGAGGTTGGGGTAGTTTTTAGAACAGGGCAGGGTCGGGGAAGTTTTTAGGACAGGACGCGGTAGGTTTTAGGGTTCAGGGCAAGGGTGGGAAGTCGGGGTAGTTTTTTGGACAGTGCGGGGTAGGTTTTAGGAGTTAGGGCTAGAGCAGAGAGTTGGGGTCGTTTTTAGGACAGTGTGGGGTAGTTTTTAGGGTACAGGATGGGGCAGGAGGGTAGGGTCGTTTTTAGGACAGAGAGGGGTAGGTTACAGGGTGGGGGTGTTGTTTAGTTTTTAGAGCAGGGTGGGGTAGGTTTTAGGGTTCAGGGTGGAGGCAAGGGGGTCAGGGTAGTTTTTAGGACAGGGTGGGGTAGGTTTTAGAGTTCAGGGGTGGGGGTAGTTTTCAGGACAGGGCAGGTTAGGTTTTCAGGTTCAGAGTGGGATGTCGGGTAATTTTAGGATTCAGGGTGGGGTGGGGGTTGGGTAGTTTTTAGGACAGGGAGGGGTAGGTTTTAGGGTTCAGGGCAGAGCGGGGTAGTTTTTAGGACAGGGCGCTATGTAGGTTTTAGGGTACAAGGCGGGGCGTTGGGTAGCTTTTAGGACAGGGTGGGTAGGATTTAGGGTTCAGTGGAGGTGCGGTGTACAGGGTAGTTTTTAGAAAAGGGTGGGGTAGGTTTTAGTGTTCAGGGTGGGAGTTTGTGTAGTTTTTAGGACAGGACCTGGTAGGCTTTAGAGTTCAGGGCAGGGCAGCCGGGTTAGGACAGGGTGGGGTAGGTTTTAGGGTACAGTGTGGGGTTGGGGGGTCAGGTAGTTTTTAGGGCAGAGTGGGGTAGGTTTTAGGGTTCAGGGGTGGGGGTTCAGGGTAGTTTTTAGGACAGGGTAGAGTAGGTTTTAGGGTACAGGGCGGGGGGTCGAGCAGTTTTTAGGACAGGGCAGGATAGGTTTTAGGGTTCAGGGTGGGATGTTTTTTTTTAGGACAGTGTGGGGTAATTTTTAGGGTTCAGGGCGGGGTTGGGGGGTTGGAGTAGGTTTTAGGACAGGGTGGAGTAGGTTTAAGGTTTCAGAGTGGGGCCTGGAGGTTGGGGTAGTTCTTAGGGCAGGATAGAATTTTAGGGTACATGGGAAGGGTAGGGTAGTTTTTAGGACAGGATGGGGTAGTTTTTAGGGTTAAGGGCTGGGTCGGGGTCAGCAGGTAGTTTTTAGGAAAGGACAGGGTAGGTTTTAGTGTTCAGGGTGGGGGGGTCGAGGTAGTTTTTAGGACAGGGCAGGATAGGTTTTAGGGTTCAGGGCGGAGGGGTTGGGGTAGTTTTTAGGACAGTGCAGGGCTACTTTTAAGGCTGCCGGGGGGTTATGGCTCAGGGCAGAGGGTGCAAGGGTCAGTTTTGAGAGCTTGGACGGGGTGGAGTATGGTATCAGCTGTAAGGGGGCAGGGCGGGGGAGAATTTACCATGCATGTTCCTTTTCCAAACATGCTTTTACAATGAAATTTGTTGCAAAGGCATGCGTGGTAAAGGCATGCATGATAAAGATACGGTTGTTGTTGAGACCGCATTGTTAAGGCATGCGTGATATTTGCATGCGTTGTTCCATCATCCATCCGGCTGCAGAAGTGTGGAGTTAAGAGCTGGAAAAAGAATTCTGCTTTGAAGAATCTGGAGATGAGAGGTATCGCAGGACTGGCGCAGGGAGAAGCTTGATTTTTTCTGTTTTTTTGCTCTCATTTCTTTATTGAAAATTCAAAACAGGGGGGCACAGAAGGGGAACGGAAGGACATAAAGGGAACATGGTAGTGCAAAAAATTACTGTGGTATCATTACACACCAACAGTAAGAGGAGTTTGCTTATTGTAGGTCCAACAGTAGACACGTTATACAATAAAGCCTGGACCCCCATAGAGGAACCCCGACGTTAAACAATTTATCATTATGAAAAAGGGTGCCTCAAAGAGTAATGGAGGTGGGGTGCCCCCGGGAGCATTGGGGATAGAGCTTGGGCAGGAAAAGAGGAGGAAAATAAGAAGAGAGGGGGGAGATAATAAAAAAGGCGGGGTGGAAAGGAAGGGGAGAGATACGCATTAGGTTGGTGGAGAAAGGGGAGCAGTATCCATTTAACCCACGGGATCCTGTAGGAAGAGCGTCCACATCTGGAGGAAGATCTCAGTGTGGTCCTTGAGATTATGAATGACACATTCATGCGAGGCCACTAGGAACATTGCTGATAGCCAATCTTCGTGAGTGGGGAACATTGGGGAACGCCAGTGGCGGAGCATACATATGTTGGCCATAGCGAGAGCCGCATGTAAGAGGTAGCTCTGGGGGCATGAGAGGTCTGTAATTTCTCTGAGATCGTGTCAGAAAATCAAGGGGTGGGGGAGGGGAGACCTGATAGGCAGAGCCTCTTTCAGCGTAGACCCCACTGCATCCCAAAAGGGCCTTATCAAGGGACAGTCACAAAGGACGTGTAGTATGTCACACCTGATATCAGGGCAATGCCAGCAAATTGCATGAACAACAGAAGATGTATGGAATGGAGAACAAATCAAACATTCACCCCCAGTCACAGATCTGGGTTCAATCCATCAGTTTTTTTGCTTGCCATGCCATTCCAGTTTGGACACAGCCATATGCAAATTAGTCTTGACCCTGTTCACCATGGGTAAAGTCCAGGCGAACTGCCAAGCCAGGTCCTCCCTGAACCAGAAAAAAGCATCCTGGGAACAGTTTCAGGGTATCACCCTTCATCAGCCAGCCTAGCTTGAGTCTGGTGGCATAGCAAGCGCAGGACCCATGTCTGGGCATTCTCTTCCCACTTAGGGTAGCAAATGCAAAAACAACAGATGATGGACGGAATGCAGAACAAATCAAACATTCACCCCAGTCACAGATCTGGGTTTAATCCTCAGTTTTTTTGCTTGCCATGCCATTCCAGTTTGGACCCAACCATATGCAAATCAATCTTGGCCCTGTTCCCCATGGGAACAGTCCCGCTCAAACTGCCAGGCCAGGTCCTCCCTGGACCAGAAACAAGCATTCTGGGACCATTTTCTTTTTTTTTTTAGTTTCAAAAACCTTTATTAAGTGTTTAAAGTAGGCGATACATAGGGTTTTAAAGAGTGGTACCTCTTCTCTTAGGAAGGGCAGTCCACTTTAACTTTGTTTCAAACATACTTTAACAATACAGTTGGTTTACATGTGAAAGTAGTAGTAAAGGGGAGTTTGGTTTCTTGGGGCAGTGTGAGAAGTTTAGTGGGAAAGAGGGGTTAGGGTTTACAGTGCTTCCTCCTTCTCACTCTCCTTGTCTGTGTAATCTCTCAGCAGGTTGTGTACCATTCTGCGGCACACTTCCCTGCTCAACACCTCCCCGTTGGTCACCAGTCGGGTCCTGGCATACAAGAAGATGTCCTTAATGCAGCAGAGGATTCTTCAGCATCCTTGGATAGCCTCCACTGAATGTGTCTTTGGAAACAACCCATACAGCACAGAGTGGTGAGTGGTGAGTGATGTTTGGGTATGGGATGTGTGCTTCCATTTCTTGTCTTAAGGCTGCCCGCAGTCTCTGGGCAAAAGGGCAGGCCCAGAACAGATGGTATGCAGTTTCCTCTGCGGGGCATCCCCTTGGACATTCTCTGTGTGGACACAGGCCCCTGCAGTGCATGAATGGCCGAACTGGCAGCCCCCCTTTCACGGCCATCCATGCACTGTCTTTGTGTCTGTTGGTCAGGGATAGGGAGGATACATTTTCCCACACCCATGTTGCTGTAGCGGGTGGCAGGTCGCTCACTGGTTCTGTGGTGTCCCTCACCTGATTAGTCTGTGGATTGTCCTGGGCTTCCATAGGCTTGGTGTGACACAGTTCAGCCAAAATTCCACCACAAACTTCTCAATATCCTTGTAGTACCAGGGGAGGTCCCAGTTGAACATTGTTGCATTCTCCCACTTATCCCACCCCAGTCTTCTCCATGCTGGGAGCAGGAAAAAGCGGAAGACCCTGTAGGCTGAGATGTCCTTGTTCTTGTTTAGCAGGGTTATTTGGACGCAGCCACACACAAAGAAGGCTCTGAGGATTGTGCATGACTGACCTTTTCACCCTGTCCATCTTTGAGTGCCAAACAAAGTGGAAAACCATGCTGTTCACAGTCTGTGCTACATTGGCCAGGAGTGGCCAGGCCTGTGTCACATACTGCAGCACGGGCAATGCATCGTTCCTGAGCACCAGAGCCTTTCCTTCAATGCTCAGGTGTCTCAAGCTTCAGAAGCCCAGTTTCTGCTTGACTTTGGCCAGGCGTTAGTTCCAGCTTTTCGTCGCTGTCCCTGGTCCCCCAAACCAGATACCAAGGATCTATACCAGTACTGCCTCAATTGGGAAAGGGAGAGGCTCGTTACATAGGTCCCAGCGGCCGAAGAGCTTTGCCTGTGATTTGTCCATGTTGATCTTTGCTCCTGATGCTTTGCCAAAGTCCTTGCATGCTTCCAGCAGGGACTGGACCGATTTCCCATCCGTGCAGAAGAAGGTGACGTCGTCCATGTACAGCGTGCACTTGACTTCTTTCTTTGCGTCTCCTGGTGTCGGGATCCCTCTGATGTTCAGGTTCTTCCTGATGTACTCAGCGAGTAGCTCTATAACCAAAACAAACAGAGAGGGCGAGAGCGGGCAGCCTTGTCTGGCCCCAGACCTGATAGGACAAGGGGTCTGTTTTCCAACCATTTACCATGACTGAACTGAAGATGTCTGTATACATTATTCTAACATAATTGCAGAACCGCTCCTCCAGCCCCAAGCCCTGCAGTACCCTCTCCATGAACTCATGGGAGACACCGTGATGTACTGGATCGTGTCCCTGATCAGTGCTAGGCTGTCCGCGACCCTGCGTCCTGGAACCCGGCAGGTCTGGTCTGGGTGAACTATCTCTCCCATAGCACCCTTGAGTCTATTCACCTTTGTCTTTGCCAGGATCTTGTAGTCCACATTCAGTAGAGAGATGGAACGCCAGTTCTTGAGGTCACATCTCTCCCCCTTATGTTTATACTGGAGCACGATCATTCCTTCCCTTAATGTGTGGGGCATGACTCCCTTCTGCTCCATCTCCCATCTCCTCATACAGCTCCAGAAGGTCTGGTCCCACTAGGTCCCACAGTAAAGTGTAGAATTCAATTGGTAGACCGTCACTACCTGGTGTCTTTCCTGACTTGAAGGATTTAACTGCAAGGTGCAGCTCCTCCAGAGTGAGGGGTGCGTTCAGGACTTCCCTTGCTGGTGTGGAAACCTTTCTCGGGATACCTGACAAAAACTTTTTTGCCTGATCCCCATTTGACCTCTTCTATGAGTAGAGGTCCTCATAGAAGTCTGTCACAGCCTTTCTAATGTCTTCCTTGATGTCACACAAAATTCCCTCCCTTTTGCGCAGTTGAACCAGAGGGGTGTGCACGGAGTGGATTTTCTTAAAAAAGAAGGAGTTGCATTTCCCCCCCTTTTCCAGGTTCTCCACCTTAGAACAGAAGATGATCCTCCTGGATTTGTCATGAAAGTGCTCGCTCAGCTCTTTTTTGACTGCCTCCAGAGGGTTCATGATGTCCCATCCCCAGAGTTGGAGGTCATGCAGTTCCTGCAACTGTTGCATCCTGGGACCAGTTTCAGGGTATCACCCTTCATCAGCCAAGCTAGCTTGAATCTGGTGGCATAGCAAGTACTGGGCCCACGTCAGGGAATACCCTTCCCACTTAGGGTGACAAAGGCAAAAACAACAGATGATGGACGGAATGCAGAACAAATCAGACATTCACCCCTTTCACAGATCTGGGTTTAATCCATCAGTTTTTTTGTTTGCCATGCCATTCCAGTTTGGATCCAGCCATATGCAAATCATTCTTGACCCTGTTCCCCATGGGAACAGTCCAGCCCAAACTGCCAGGCCAGATCCTCCCTGGACCAGAAACAATCATCCCGGGACCGGTTTCAATGTATCACCCTTCATTAGCCAGGCAAATTACATGGGGCAGCAGGCCCGCTGCCTATAGTTTTGCTATTGTACAGTGGCAATTATGAAGTGTCTATGAAAAGGCAGAATTTTAGACGTGCCTGTCTCGCCCCATGATCAAATGCCTAGCAGAGTTCAGCCCAGTCTTCTGCCTCATAGTCTGTTAGCAGCCGAGCCTGCCATTTGACACGGAGATTGTTGAGGAGAGGGAAGGGAAAAAGGTAGAGTCAAAAGGCTATATAAGCTGAACTTCACCCCTCTGAAGCAGCCCCACGCCCGAGACAGGCTCGTACCGGTGATGAATGGAGGGTCCAGGGGTGTGCTCCCAGACGGAGATTAAGGCAAATCTACAGTTGGAGATATCTCCACGATTGCTGGGGCAGGAGGTCATAATTCCCACATAGCTGCACAAAGGATTTGATGGCACCCCCCCTCGGAAACCTGGCTCAGACTGACAATGCCTGCAGAGTGCCACCTTACCAAGTTTAAGACCTTTTCCCTATATGCAGACTGGTGTTACCCCACAAGGGTGCATGCTCATGAAGGAGTGGGTCTACTCCAAGGAGGCAATCAGCTCGCCTCCAAGATTTCATCATGGCCTGCAGGATCGAATTAGTAGAGTGTAACGCAGCATGTCCCCGTTGTTTAGGGGATACAGGCCCTTCCAAAGGACTGTAGCGGGCACTCTTTTATAGTCCATTGTAGTGGGCCTGGCGTCCCTGGAGCATGTAGGCCAATTGAGAGTGGTGGAGGGCCATAGCGTAGTGTTCAACTGAAGGGAGGCCCAGTCCGCCACTCGAGCAATGTTCCAGGAGTTTGGCCCTGGCTAGATGGGGACGAGCTGAGCCTCAGACAAAAGAATGTATGTACTTATCCACAGACTGGAGCAGGGGCAGTGGACCAGCAAGGACATCATGCAAGGACGTAGGTGAATCTAGGTAGCGTCTCCATTCGTACAGCTTGTGGTTTGCTCCACAGGGAAAACCTTGGGTGTGACAATTTTTCAAAGCTGAGTTTCATGTGGGAGATCAGGAGGTTGAGATTGTCCACCACAGTGCAGTACAGGCCCCTATTAACATAAATTCCCAATTACTTGAGCTGTGAGGGCTTCCCACCAAAGGGGAGATATCGCTGCAAAAGTGGTTTAAGTGAAAGGGACAGTGCCTTGCTTTTGTCCCAGTTCACTCAGTAACCCGACAGCTATGCAAAGTCGTCAATGATGCCTGTCAAGGCCAAGAGAGAGCGGGGAAGGTCCAAGAGGGTGAGAAGTATGTTGTCTGCATAAAGGTATACTGTGGATGCACCTCCTGAGATAGGGACCCCAGAGAGGAGTGGGGGTTGATGCAGGGAGGCAGTGAGGGGCTCCATGGCCAGGAGGAACAGCAGGGGGAACAGCGGACAGCCTTGCCAGATCCCCCATCGAATCGGGAATGGGTCCTGATAGGAAGCCACTGCAGTTTCCCTGCATGGTAGGGGAGTCATAAAGTCAGTGAACCTTAGCTATGAAGCTTTCTCCAAGCCAAACCGGCACAAGGTTATGAAAAAGTACTCCTATTCAATCCTATTGAACGCCTTCTTGGCATTCATTAAGAGGACAAGGCATTCATCCTGTTGGTCTTTGGCCACCCCTAAGGTGTGAGCAAGGGTCTTTTATGTGGTTCCTGGAGGAGTGACCGGGGACAAATCCCACCTGTGTGTGATGAACGAGGGATGGGATCACTTTGCAGAGGTGGACCGCTAGGACACTCACAAGTATCTTGATTTATGTTATCATTGAGAGGGGAGAATGGCCTGTTGCTGGTGGGTAAGGATCGTGTCATCCGATGACTGTATACCAGGAATGGCAAGTGCTGCTTCCTACTGATGGAGTTGGGCCACTAGAAGACGTCCTGCATTCTCTCCCTGTTTGTAGTGGTGGTCTTTGAAGTGCATATCCGGCCTTGGACATGAACATAGTATTGATGTCTATGCAGGCCTTTTCCAGGTTATGGTGAGTGTGGGAGGGAAGGTTGTGCAGTGTAAATGCTGACGCTGACGTTTTTTCCGGGAGGTGGTCTCCGAGGGTAGGTCCCACAACAGGACCGGTGTACTATTAATGTAACTTTGAGTCCAAGAGACGCCTTACCCATGGAACCTGTTCTCGAGTAGGGGGTGGGTACCTGTATTACCAGTCAACTAAAGTAAGTGACCGGTTTTCGTATATTTATAAAGAGGTTTACTTACCGAGTCATATAGGTCCTGATGAAGCATCAGTGGATCTGGATAGACCAATAGACGCGAAACATGTCGACCATCACATAGAAGTTTCCTTCAATTAATTTTTTTTAGGACACTCTAGTACATTTATTGACTTTTTGGGAAGATATCTGAGCATAATCCTCAATTTCACTTTCAAAATTGCTTTTAACCTTGGTCTTCATCCTTGTTATACCAGACAGATTAAATGATGAAGTTTATGGATGAATAACCAATTTTAGAACCTCTTTCACTTCTTTTCACTTGGGGTGGTGACTTACGGCACCCGTATTTTGTACTGTTGAATTTTTCAGTCACTATCTCAAACATTCGGCTGAGAGCCCCCATTACGGGGTGCCCACTAGGCATTGCAGTGCCGGCCTAGTGAGGAGCTATTCCCGATGATGATACCAGTCATCCAGAGTGATGCTTGAGGGCTCTTGCTCCTGAGATTTCAGGTCTCTCCTGTTTTCATTCTATTTCCGTCTATATTTGTGCCTTTGGAACAGTGTACCTTTATATAATCACTATTACTGGGAGATTGTACACTGGACCAGAAATACTCCCGGTCCCTCCCTTTTTTTGTCAATAACCAGGAAGTAGTCCAGACTAGACTGAGTGCCATGCACTGGGGATAAAAAGGTGTATTCCCGATCTTCGGGTGCACGAGGCTACAATGTCCACCAGGCCATGATCAGTGAGTAAGTCCGCCAGAATGGCCTTATCTGTATTACAGGCTACGTCCAAGGGGCTGGTGCAGGCCAGCACAGTATCCCGTGCCAGGGTGTAATCCCCCCCCCCAGTAAAAAGTAGGAGGCCCCAATTTCTGTGAGGAGATGGTTTAACTGGAGCAGGAAAGGTCGCTTAAGACCTTTGGGGGTGTACATTGAACACTCACAGATCCAAGCTTCAGTTTGGCAAAAACATATGGACCGGCCGGGTCCGAGCTGGTCTTAAGGATGGTGGTGGGCAAGGACCTACACGATTAGGACTTCTACTCCACATTTCCTAGTGGGGCTGGGATCTGCCACCTCCATTTTCAGGCAACTGCTATGGATCACCCTCCCCACCAAGACTTGACGCAGTTTCTTAGACTCTAGGTAGGAGAGATGGTTCTCCTGTAGTATGGCCACGTCCATGCACTTTCTTTGTAAAAGGAGATCACTTCCTGATGCTTGATGTAGTGCCTCAGGCCATTGATGTTCCAGGAGGCAGCACTCATGGAGGAAGGATGTCCGTGGGTGGGGGGGTGCCGTCAGTGCAGGTTATAGGTCAGCCCTTGACAGAGGAAAGTGGGGTCCACAGGGTTTGTTAAAGGGTGAAAGCAGGGAATAAAGGAGAGCAGTGGAAGAGAGGGGAGGAAGGTGGGGTGGAGAGGAAGGGAGAGGGAGGAATATGTGGAAAAGGAGAAATGGAGTGTGCTGGGGAGGGAGTGTACGACCGACTCAGTGGGGGGGAGGGAGACAAGTAATAGGAAATAGTTTGGCACTGAGCCGAGGATATGCTTCAGGGAGGGCCAAAGACTGAACTTCGGGTCTAGGCTTGAGGCATCACCGCACCAGAGGCCCCAAATGAGGGGGCAGTTAAGGAAGATGTCGAGGAGATTCCAGGATGGGGGAAAGCCAGGGGGGGTGTGATCAGGTACCCCTACAGCTGGACAGGTCAAACCAGGTCTCTGGGTGCACCCCGGTGCCAAAGGATGGGTACAAAGGTGGGGGAGGCCTGTGTAAGTCTGGCATTCAGCGGATACAGATGCAGTGCTTTGCCATTGCAAGGTGTGGAGGAGGGGGTGAAGGGCCTGGAGGAAAAAAGGGGAGCATGGGGGAAAGAGGAGGTAGGAGGGGCAGGGGGAGAAGATGCAGAGCAGTGGGGGTGCAGTCTTGTGTGCAATTTGGATCTGGGGGGTATGTAGAGAAGGGGAAGGATGGGAAAGGGGGAGGGCATTGGGGGATTGGGACTGCGGTGGAGACCAGGCAGCCCATGGCTCCACACCTGTTGCACAGGGAAGGGCTAGAGCAGAACAAAACAGTACAGGCAGCAAGGACATAAGGGTATAATGTCATTGAACATCATAGAATATCACTGAACTTCATGTCGTAGAACAGTACGAAGGCATGCAAATGCACAAATATGAAAGACATTGCATCGGATAACAAAGCACGATTCAATGATATAAAGACATTTAGTAAAAGTGCAGGCAAGAAATCCGGTACATGGGAAAAGTATACAAATGCAAACTTCAAATAGTATACTGAACTGTTTGGGATTTGGAGGCTCAGGGTCTGGCCTTCTGCGGCCGATGCAAGGAAGCAGTGGTCACAGAAACGGAGAGCAAAGTTCATCCATTTGGACAGGAAGGCTTCATTTGGGACCGAGATTTATCCCGGCCCTGTTCATTTGTGATTGCTGCCACCTCCTTGCGGGCCAAGTCCCTGCTTCCCTGTGAAGTGGCTGGTCTCTACATGTCTCTGTTTCTGTTGCGGGCACTGTCAGGGTACCAGCACCCACTGTGCGCAGCCATGGGTGGGGGACCCGTGAAAGGGTGGGAGGCAGTCTCTGAGTCCGCTGGAACAAGTTCCATGTCATGCTCTGTTAGACCATCTAAAAGGGCCAATATAGCATCTGGATTGTAGAAGTCCTTGGACCTGCTGTCTTTTGTGATCAACATCCAGGCAGGTCCGAACAGGCCAAATTTGATGTCCAGCTTACGGTGGTGGCCGAACGGACAAGAACACCTTCCTCCTGCCATTGGCCTCCTGTGAGAAATCAATGGCTATCTGCATTTTGTGGCCCTCATAGTAGTGCGGTCAACACCTGTTCCTGGCAGACAAAGCAGGCTATAATGGGTCCCTGTGAGACCTGGCACACAGGGCCCAGGTGATGGACGTGTTGGAGCTCCAATGGATGTAAAAATTGAGGCCAACAAATGAGGAGAGGAGGCCCTTGAGGAAGTCCTGGACATCTGTTCCTTCACCACTCTCCAGGAAGCCAAAGAAGCGGACATTGTCCCTGCTGCTCCGGTCCTTCAGATCAGTGTGTTTGTCCTGCAAGTACAAAAGCTCCTGTCCAGGGCAGTGTTGAGGCAGTCTTCCACAGCTGCAAGTCTCTGCTCCACCCAGCTATTTCAGTGTGGATGTATTTGGTCTCAGCCTCGAGATTAGAGATTTTAGTGTCTGTGATTTCCTGCAAGATGCACTCTATAGTGGATTCTTATGGTACACAGGAAGGTGCTGGGGTGGCAGGAAGGTCTAAAGGACATCCAAAGTACGGTACTGGGTGATGACCCCCAAGAAGAGCAGTTGACCAGAGGACTTGACGGAGAACTTACCAGAGGGCATCTCCAGGTCAAGTGTTCAGGAGTGCATATACCTCAAACCCCTGGCAACGTTAAGTGGGGTGTGCAGTCCTCCGGGTTGAGAGTTAGTCGTTGTCGGGCACCAAAGATGCAGAGAGTGGCTGGTGATGTGGGAGGGTGCCCAAATCAGGTTGTTCTCCCCGGAGGGAGGTGGGGGGGCAAGTCACCAATTGTTGTCTCGCCTCCCAGCAGATAGCCCATTTATGGGATTCCACCACTGTGGCAGATGGGTAAAATGTGTGCGTCTATTTCTTTGCTGCAGGTGGTCCTGGATCTCTGAGGAGGCTTAAGCGAGGCAGTTGTCTCGGGTGGGCCCTAATGCCCTCCATTGAATAACTTGCAGGGCGGCGAGGAGTAACTGGCCTGGGGGGTGCGGCCTGTGTGGTTCATGGGTAGGGGGCAGCAGAAGAGGGACCAAAGCAAATCACATGACCCCACGGTTGAAGACTCTTCATTCATCAGCTGGTGGGAGAGGCTGCACCATGTCCAGGCTCTGTAGGGGGTGGGTGAGCTATGTTGAGGCGAACAGGGGATGCCCCAGTTCAAGAGGCCAGTGGGAGGAAGAGGGCATCTGTAGACAGATAGCGTGACAGATCTTTAAGTCCAGTAATGAGAGGGTGTCCGACTGTGCAGGTGTGACCCTCAGCACTGCTGAAGTGATTGGAGGGGACTGTCCCCTGAGGAGCTAGCAGGGGTGCCCCAGAAGAAGGGACAGTAGTCTTACCGCAGGGGGTCAAGAATCCGGTGTCTACTGCTGATGGCAGGCCACCTGATGCTTACAGTGTCCAGGGGATGGCCCACGTATCCTTGAGATGGGTGGCCGACTTCACTCCACTATTGTCCGTTTGTGTGGGGAGGACCAGGAGACAAGGGTGACTGCTGGACCTATGTCGATCTGCAGAAGAAGTTGTTGACCTTGCGCTGTGTATTCTGACTGGCCACCAGCTATGTCTGTGCTGCCAGTGGACCAGTCTGTAGGCCCCGAGGTGGGCGGGCGGGAGGTCGGTCCCCCTGTGCGGTAGTCAGGCCACGTAGTAAGTTGGGCAGAGATAAGGGTGAGGCTGCAAGGCAGTGGGTGGGGGTCCCTCCTTGATAGGCACTGGATGGGATGCGTGCCGTCGGAAGGGCCCACTGTTTGCACCCAGCTGGAACGTCATGCGTGCAGCCCTCTTTATCACTGCAGGCTGCGGCTCAAGGTGTATCATTAGGCCCAGGCGGCCACTATGAGACAGATGCTGGGCCACGGCGTCAGCTGTTCGCCTCTCATTGTGTCGTCTGTCGAGAGGCCAGATTCCCGTGCTGCCAGTGGATCAGCCTGTGGGCCCAAGGTCAGGTGGACAGTCAGTCTTCCTGGGCGGCAGTCAGAACCTCCAATAAGGTGGTCAGAGGTGAAGGTGAGGCCGTGAAGGGCAGCCGTCAGGGTGTGTGCTGTCAGGTAAGGCCCTCTGATCACACCCGGCAGAGCGTAGAGTGAGCGGCCCTCTCTGGCACTGCAGGCCACAGCTCTTGGTGCGTCAATAGGCTCAGGTACGCAGTTGCTGTCGGGGCAGCAGGGGTGGCAGAGTCCCTGTCCCTAGGGGCAGCAATGGGTACCCGGGCTTGTCTCCACGACAGAGCAGCAGAGGGGGTGGTGGGTGCTGTCACCTCGCAGCCTCATATGCCCTGCAGGCCCTCTCCAACACGCAGCCTAGTCGTGCTCACACCATGCCCCTTAAGCTTGATTTTTTACCTGTGACAAACAATTCTTCCTTTCATATACTGTGGAGCTTCTCTGTGAATGCACGACATGCACCTATGAGGTTTAAAGATAATGCATGGTTGGACTGGTAGCCAGAGCAAATGCCACAAGGTGTGTGTGATGTTGGCAACGTTTTACGCAGGGGCGGAAACATGGCTGCACTGTTTTTATTTTAGTTTGGTATTTATCAGATACATTTCTTAGAATTTTTTTTAATTTGAGCTAAAATCCTAGTGATCCAATGAGGTTACTTCTGGCTCGCACTTTTTTACAGAGGCATTGCAGCATGAAGATTGTTGGAAACCTGTAAACAGCACATTTGATTTGTAGCAGCATTAGGTTTTTTGAGGTATGAGACTGGAAATGTACATTTGAGACATCAAGATGGGACGGAGATCTGGCGAGACTCCCTAACACAGGTGATTCCAATATTCAGTCCACGGGTGAAAGTTTGACATTTTTAAATTCTGGAAGGTTGAGATTTGACTTTGCCATATCAATTAACTCACTGTTGGATCACTGCAAAATATAAAGGGGGTATAAGGAAGGCAAAGAGACCGGCCAGGTACTAATGATATACTAATAACACCATCATCCCTCTCAGGTGAAACTTTTCTCTTTTCTTGGTCGCTTTATTGATCCTTGAAAAATTTCGGCATCTAGCCAGCAATGGCCAGGTCTAAATATATCTCCTGTGGCACTCTTTTTTATTTTCCATTCCTTCCCATTCATTCCCAGCTGTGTTACCCCTCTATTTTTCTCAGCCTTGTTTCTAGTTGCCACAGAAGATGACTGATAACCAGTCAGTCAGAATAACCACGTCCACTATGATTTTCAAAACCCTGTTGCTCTGCAACAGCCCTTTCCCGAAGAACCAAACAAGAACACAATAGCACACAAATCGAGCACCATGTGCAATCCCTATTGCAAAGAAACTCACAAGTCATCCCAGAAAAGGTCCTGACCGCAAGAAACATTTTTGGTGTATGTGCATTTGCTGTCCAGGAAGCACCAGAAGCAGATGAATTAAACATAAAGCAATGAATAAAGTAATGCACACGTCGATTTCCAACAGAAAAAACCGCAACTGCTCTCAGCGAAGCGCCGGCTGCGAATCTCGCATTCTCAATAATTCACAGCTGATGGCATACCCAAGATTGCAAACCGCCCAACCGATAAATAACTTTACAAAAATAACACTGCATCATTATACAACAGTGCACTTTGCCAGACCTACATAAAGCACGAAATAAAATACCAAAATGTAACTTTACATAGGAACAGCACCCTTCGCTGTATAAATATGTGTGAAGAAATGCAGTGGTATTTGTAAAGTATTAACCTAGCTGGGTACCTACAGGGCTCAGATCAAGGGTGCGAACCAATGGAACGGTACGGGTGTCTGTAAGAGTCAGCTGCTGGTGGGTTCTAGTGTGTCAGAAAATGATACTCCTTGAAGAGATGAATCTTTAGTTTTTTTTTCTGAATTGCAATAGAGTGAGAACAACTTGGACTCCATTGGGTTATTGCTACAGATCCTGGGTGCCTAGATGGGGAAGGCTTTTTTTTTCTTTCTTCAGATTTTCGTGACCACCTCCCAATGTCCTGATTTCTGGTGTGGTGCTGTCCTTCAAAAATGGTTAGCTGATGGCCTTGCATGCAATGTAATACATAACATTTCTTTTGAATTTCCTGTCTAATATCGTAATCAGGGGACTGGCCTTAAAGTGACTGGCTTCTTTCTTAGAGACTAGAGAACAATCTATTTGGACAAAGCAATAGTTCTCCAAGGGAAAAACCCTAAAATGTGGGGTACCGCAGGGCTTACATCATTTAATATTTACATTTCTCTGCCTCAAAGCCCTCGTGGAATCATTTGACATTACTGTCATATCCTAAGCTGACGATACACAGTTAGGCCCATATTTATACTTTTTTAGCGCCACACTTGTGCCGCTTTTTGACGCAAAAGCTGGCGCCAACTTACAAAATACAATTGTATTTTGTAAGTTTGCCCCGCTTTTGCGTCAAGAAATGACTCAAATGCGGTGCTAAAAAAGTATAAATATGGGCCTTAGTATTTTCCTATGAGGGTGACTCTGGCACAAGCAAGGTGATGTTCTCTGACTATATGACAGCAGTCTTAGGCTGGCACAGGGATAATAAGCTACAATGCAACCCGGACAAAACTGAAATCCTTCTTTTAGGGTCAAATGTAATCCAGGCTGGGTTGGCCCCTGGCTCAGTGACGGCCCATCTCCCCCTCCGCCTACACAAGCAGCTAGAAATCTAGGAGTAGTCTTTGACACTATGTTGTCTTTCAAGGCCCAGAAACTATATATGGATCTTAAAGAAAACTCAAAAAAGTCTTACCCCTTCTCCCTTGGGAGGCACGTAAAACTGTAGCCCAAACCATGATTTCATCCAGACTGGACCACACAAATGCCTTGTACATAGGTCTTCTTGCTTACCTGATTCACCACTTACAGGTAGTGCAAAGCACTGCAGCTTGTCTGCTTTTTAACCTTCAAAAGAGTACCCCCATTTCACCTTTTCTCACCAAACTGCACTGGCTACCCATTAGCACTTATGCCTGTACATCAGGCCTTCTATAACACCGGCCCCCATTACCTGAAGAAAAGAATCAAGGAGTACCAGCCAAAAGAAGCCTATGGTCTATCAAAGCACCTTTGATACTTCCCCCCTCCCCTTTTTAATAAATCTAGGCATGGTGATGCTTCTTCTTTAGTACGCTATTCCAAAATATGGAATCTGCTTCTAGTGCAGCTCAGGATCTTAGAAAGTGAAAACGTATCTCTTTAGCCAGTAACCGCCATCTACTCCCTTATGTTTTTATGTTGTAGTGCCAGGACACTGTTGAGTACCTGTTGCGCTCTACAAATAACTTTATTCATTAATTCAAAGCAACTGGTCTGGACAGAGTTAAATATGGAGAAGAGCCAGAGTATTTTCTTCAGCACTGAGGTGACCTTATCTAACAATGTGTTCTCAAAACAAGATATAGGGAGGCGAGTCCAGCCACTGCCCAACCCTGCCTAGTCATTGACTGGACTATCAGCTGAATGCCAACTGCCCCACTTTCTCATAAATTACCTTTTGCAAGGGAACTAGGGGGCATCCTTTAAGTTTGGTGGGAGAGCTGCCAAATTGCAAGTGTGACTGTGACCTCACCTCACCCCACAACTGCACATTTGCCAAATTTAGTGCCAGATTTAAAAGGCCCTAGCGCCTCCTTGCATCATTTTTTTTGCGGTAGTGTGGCTCAACGAGGCAAAAATCGCCACACCATATTTACAAAGTGGTGCAATGCATGCATCCACTCTGCAACCTCTTGCACCACATTATGCCTGTGCAAGGCATAATGTATGCGAGGGGGGCATTCTGGTGTTAGGAGGCCCGTAAAAATGGTGCAATTAAATCTACAAGATTTAATTGCACCATTTTTCGCGTCATTTTTAACCTCTGCTCAAAGCAGGCATTAAAAGGACGCACCCATTTAAATCAATGGGCCTCCTTGGACTTTGCTGCACTAGCATCAAAATTGTTGATGCTAGTGCAGTAAAACGCCACAGTAGTGTTAAAAATGTTGATGCTATTGGACTAACGAGCACCATGGTGTGCCGTATTGTAAATAAGGCACACCCATGGTGTCGTTCGGTGGCGGTGGGGGAGAGAAATCTGGGCCTTAGTTTCCTGTGGTGTTGTCAGGGCATTTTTAATCAAAGTGATTCTTCCAGTGTAGCGCAAGCCGATACCTACGGTGCACCGAAGAAGGGCAAAATGGAATGTATGACCACCGTTTTTTTTCAGCAATTACCAAATTGGTGATTTAGTTCTACAAAATATAAAAGCTAATTTTGCTTTTTGGGTTGGAAGAAAAATATCTGCGTTAGGATGAGAGTTTCGACTCGAAGGATGCGGGCTCTGTGGTGAATGGAAATGCCCATGAGCAGAGGCTGCTGAGGCTCTGTGGCAGAAACTCAGTAGTTTCCGCTAAATGAGACACGGGACCTGCATACATGTCGACAGAACAGATTCGGACAGTAGGCTCCCGACCTTTAAAGCCAACAATGGCTTTAATTTAGCTTTCCCCGTCTTAAAATTATCCCTATTTGAATATATGACAATGGGGGAAGTAAATCCGCCCAATTCTGTTTTTAAATCCTCCCTCTTTCTGCTTTCCAAATGTTGACATATATGGAACTGCAAATGGGGCTGTCAGGAAATCTGCTGATGTCTCGTTTTACTACCAGAACATTTGTCTGTCGAGGTATCGCTTTACTACTCTCTAAATGAGCTCATAATATCTCGGAAAACCACCTTAATGTCAGAACAAGAACACCTGGTAGGAATACAAAATACAATCTTCATCCTATTTGGATCTAATTTTCATCTTATTTGAATGTACGAAAACAGTCTGCTCAGCTGGTCAAACCCAGAGACAGCTGCAACAAGGGATGTTTACTTTGCTAGTCCGCATATGAGTTCAGGACAGGTGCCACCTGAAACAAGGAGTGTTTTCAACACAAGCACATACAATAGTGCCATCTTAAACATACAGCTGGAAGGCTGCAGGTCGCATGCGTGATACTCCGACCCCGAAACTAATAACAACCCTACATAGGATATGGAACATTCTAGAATAGGAAAAATAAGACAGGCGCCACAGTAGCAAACGATATTACTGTACTCGTACGCTCCAGACTAGGACCCACCGTATTCTTCAGCTATTGAACTCATTCTAGGCAAATGACATTTGTCAGCTATGAAATGAAAAACGAAGTAGGCGAACTTTCACAACGCTGTAGTTAACTGATGTTACTATTTACAATTACGTTGGCTTTACAGACTTTCGACAGATGAGACATCTTTCCCAGGATTCGAATTCATCACCTAGTGATCACTGAAAAGTGTAAACGTCAGTGGTGAGCATACACACACTGAGCACAACTGCCATTAGCGCGGCACTGCAGCGTTGACTTTGTTTACAGTGGTTACCAGCCCTTGAGGAGCAGAAAAGCCACACCATTTAGGGGGGGCCCTATTTAGCCCCATGACTATAAATAACTTTGACATATGCTGGTCTCAGCGGGACCTCAACAAATTCTGCTCGAGAACCCCTCATTCTGTGTTACAACACTGGTGATTACAGGCAAATCTGTCTATCTAGTAGGGTCAGGGTGTGGCTGTATTACTATGTCCTAGGTTAACAGAGTTGGGTATGATCAGGGCCACTAGAATTATGCGACAGGAGAGGGCCAAGTTATGCAGCAGGGTTGAATAAATTATGTGGCAAGAGAAGGCAAAATATATGACATAATGCAGCAGTTAAAAAAAAAGTATTACTTCATCATTTTGTCATTTTGAGCTTGAGCACAGCAGCGCGCAAGCAATGCTTTTCTGACTGTTGGTATGCATCTGGGCTTTTAACAACGCCCACCTCACACCCATCTCTACCACTCATTCGTGGGCTTGCCCTTCAAAAATCATTTGATGACATTGGTAAATGGTTTACGTTTGTCCCTCTTTGGGGAGATTATGTTACCGCCTTGGCCATCACCCCTGTTACATGGCTAATTGCACTTTTGCTGATAAGTCTGACTAGGATCGAACTTCTTTTTCCTTTTGTGTGTCTCTTCACACTGATGCTCATGGCAGCCGTGGAGCTGTGAATCGGCTCGCATATATGAAACTGCTTTACTTTAAATTTTCAGTTTATGTGGCAAGAAAAGTCCTGTTAGGAGTTTACAACACTAATAGCTCTAACTTGAGCAAATGTGAGACCCATTGCATTGCAAATGCTTGTTAAACTTGGTAATACTCTCTGGGCATTGGTTGCACCTCATTAGTATCAGTTTAAGACCCAAATATAGCAATAAGCAACAGAAAGAAGACCATTCTAGGCTTGCAAAGGGCCTTCCACTGCGCCGCAACACGTGTTGTCCCAATTTTAGTATCTTTTGAACCGCTTTAGCTAGAAGCATTTTTTTGTAAAATAAGTAGATTATGCAGCAGATAATGGATTATGCGGCAAATTCAGAAAATCTATAATTAGGTGAAAATCGCCACAGCCTCACTATCGCATTATTCTATTAGTCCTCGGTATGATATGTGAGTCCTGACACACGAGGACAGATTACGAGTTGCAAGGTGCAAATGCCAGGGCCATAAACAATAGTACGGTGAGGACACACCCCACCAGTACAATTCAGTTATGAGATAATCCCTGCAGAGTAGGGAAACATCAGGTGTACCCTATTTCTCTGGGCAAATTTACACAGTTTCCAATTCCATGTAGATTAATGTTGCCATCTGCCATCTGTGATGAGCAAGTGGTAAATGGGAGCCAGGGGGCCTGTGTAGAGGGAGTCTTGAAGGTGTCAGAGGGCAGGGCAAGCTGTGGACTTGTAGGAGTGAACATCGCTTGCTTCCCCTGTGTTGTAGGATGGAGTTGGACAGGGGGCAGGCTGTGCCTGAGTCTGAATAATCTGCACAAGATTTTACTGGCCTCAATTTCCAGCTAATAAAAACAAGCTTGGTGTTCTTGTACCCAGAAAATCCAAATGCAGGAAATCCAAGAGTCGTGGAGTGGTATTCCTCTCAGGTATTCCACTTTGTCCCAAATGGCCATGTTGTGGCGAATTTGTGGCTGCTTGTTTACATAATAAGGTTGTATGAGTATTTGAGATGAGATGGAACTCACCTCATGCAGCCTTTGCTCCACATGTTGATAAATGAATCATAGCATTTGGGTGTGATATACAATTGGTTTCATCAGCGGTCTTTGAAATACACAGGAGTTCTTGCTTGTGCAAGGTCATAGCTGAGTGGTGAGGCGTACTGTGAAGTAAAAGGGCTGTAGTTAATTGAAAGTCAGTGTTGCCTTATAGAAAGCTAAGGATCAGACTGTCGTAAAGCTTAAAGAGGCAAGTTTTTTTTTATCTTTCAAATGGCGAGGTAGTTTTGAATGTTCCTTTTGGGGATACTTAGGCACTTTCAGAGTTTGGTGGTGTGGACTGACAAGGAACGAACTCCCAGATGTGATTTGTTGAGCAGCCCGAGTAATTGCCCTTGGCTGAGATCAGTTCAAGCATCACTTGACCTATCAGCCATCACTTTTACTTTTCCTTGCTTCGCAGGAACAACAGACCTTGACAGGGAGCTATATTTTGAGATGCTGGATAAATTCTATACACAACAAAAGCAAAAAGAACAGATGATGGGCAGAATGCTGAACAATGCAAACATTCACCCCCAGTCACAAAAATCTGGGTTTAATCCATTGTTTTCTGCCCACAACACCACCCCAGTTTGGACCCAGCCATATGCAAATCAGTCTTGACCCTGCTCCCTTATGAACGGCCCAGCCCAAACTGCCAGGCCAAGTTCTTCCTGGACTGGAAACAAACATCCTGGGACCAGTTTTGCGGTATTACCCCTCGTCAGCCAGGATCAGTACAAGCAGAGCCTAAACATTTCTTCATGATGGCTGTGTTCCCATGTGCCCACTAACTCCGATGAGGTTGTGTCCATTAACCCAGCTCCTTTTTAATGGGAGGAATACTGTGCTGACCCATATCTGCTCACTCATTGTTTTTCAACGCCTCACTGGATGTTCACAGTTAAGGCTGGTTTGCAACAGAGCATGCATTATTTGTATGGTTTCCTGCTTGTAATCATAGCACGTTCATCAGAGCATGAAAAGGTGATTCAGACTTTTCAGGATCTGATTGGTGAGCTAGGTGTGCCATTCGTCCCAGAGTGAAAGGAAGACCCACATCCAGATTCAAGCTTTCTCCACTAGGAACGTGATACTGTGAAAATGTAAGCTACAATGCCGAAAGACAGGTTTGCTACATTGTTGGCAGTGTTATCTGAAGCGATTGCAGCAAACATAGGCCCTGATATATACTTTTTTTGCGCCACATTTGTGTAATTTTTTTATGCAAAAGCCGCTCAAACTTACAAAATACCATTGTATTTTATAAGTTTGTGCCACTTTTGTGTCAAAAAATGGCGCAAATGCTGTGCAAAAAACGTATAAATCAGGGCCATACTGTGTTGAGAAAGGTGCAAGTCTTAATAGGTCACATAGGTTTCACTTTTAAAGTACTGTGGGCAAAACAAGCTTTCTGCATAAGCTGAGGTTCTCACTGTCAGGAGACGTTTTACCCCATCAAAGGGTATGATTGGGTTCTGGCTTCAAGGAGAATTTAAAGGTCTGGATTGAATTTTTGACAAAATGTCAAAAGTGTCACCATTTTGTTACCAGGTAATCAGCTGACATGGCAGATGCAGACTTTTTGTGGCATTACAAGTGCGGGTAGTTTTGGCCTGTTCTGGGATGGTAGATCCTGTGGAGAGAGATGGTTACAACAGTGAATGAAGCAATAAAGGCATTGATTTTCTAGGACTTTTCCCTTGCTGGTTTGCATAGTCCTATCGGTAAAGAGGTTATCTTAAAAGGAAGGTAATATTTACTTGTATAACCAAACATTGGTGGCATTTGTGCAGAGGAAAATGGTGTGGAATGAGAGAGTCTGAAGGTTTTGCAGATCCTTATCTTAGGATACTTGACATTTCACAGTTTGTGCACACACCAGCAAGGTAGGAACAATAGTATAGTGGATGAATTGTTTCATTCACAGTGGCAAGCATTGTGCATGCTAGCAATGGGAGCAGATGCTGTGAAGACCAAGATGCCAGAAGAGATTTGGGACCTTTGGTACTAAGGGGTCTGCACTTAGTAGAGAGATCCATGGCTTTTTCTTTGAGAAGGTCTTGTCAGAAGACTTGATGGGAATTCCAAACTACTGGAAGAAATAAGAGGGGCGGTAAATAGAAAGAAGGGAGGAAGAGAAGAGATGATTTGTGTTTCATCGTGCCAATGACTGAAATAAATGAATCAGCTGTCATGATAGAAGGCAAACTAACTGGTATTTCATTTATTTAGTTTTCATTTGTAAAGTGCAGGGCTACATGGTCAGGGATGCAGCTTGGTCAGTAAGATTAGGAGGGTGTGAGCCTCAGATTTCTCAACAATCACGCTGGCATATTGTGTTATCATACATTTTCCAAGAAGCAGGAAATGGAGGGGGCCAAAGGGGCATTGGAAAGGGAGAGCAGTGTTGATTGTTAAGGGTACTTAAAACATAATATTTCGTAAAATACCAAACATTTTTTAAAAACTTCAAAACAAAGAGGAGAGAGAGAGTGTGTGTTTGTTTTAGTCTGTGTGTGCATGTAAACATCCAGGGTGAAATCAGACAGACACCTCACCATACCCGACTGAAAGCACCTGTCCCCAACTATTTACTATAGAATACATTTAGTAGGGGAGGAACATGCCAAACATGATTTTGCATTTTTCTCATACTATGAGGAATGGTGTTCCACCATTTGGCGATCACAAAAGAAAAAGTTCTGCTATTAAATGTTGAGCAAAAGATTTTGGGAAGATCCAGCAGGAGGAGTTTAGATGATGAGAATCTAGGTTGAACATGTTTAACAAATTTATTGGACAGGTGGGAGCATTCATTGTTGTTTGCCGATTTATGAACAGTACATAGTTGCTTTGAAGAGGATTATTTTGATCACGAGGTGACAGCCTAGGGTGTGAAAATGTTCTTTGATAGATGTAGCTTTTGGGATATTCACAATCAGTCTGCTGGATGCATTTTGTGCTGTCTGGAGGTGATTTAGAATATATTTTGGCATGCCCTGGCACAAATAATTTCAATAGTCGATCCTCAGCATAATCAGTGCCTGGACCACTATTCTGCGGGAGGACGTTGGGATCAGAAGAAGAATGCTAAATGCTTTCAGATTAGTGAAACAAGTGCCTACCACTGTGTTGACCTGTGACTCCGTGATGGCTCCTAGGCCTTTACATGGGTCAGAGCAGGAGGTGAAGTGTGAAGTATATCCAGCCACCAATCAGTAGACTTGGTGCATGAATGATTACCGAAGAGTAAACTCTCAGTTTTATCTTCATTTTCTTTTAAGTAATTTGTATATACCCACTGGATTACCTTGGTCATACCTCTTAAAGTATGTTTGTGTTTTCTTTAAAATATTTTGATATGGCTACAATCAGTTATCGTTAGCATAGAAATCTAAACTATTTTACCAGTGTGGCAAATGGAGTTGTGTAAATATTGAAGAGTGTGGGACTTAGACAGGGACCCCGAGGAAAGCCTCAATTTGAAGTAAAGTGTCTGAAAGTTTGGAGTAAAGTGTCTGAAAGTTTCTACGGGCCCTGACTGGACCCTGGTTGCGAGAAATGATTGTAACCTGCTCAGAGCCTTTTTACGAATACCAAGTGCTGTAAGTCAGGAGATCAGTACCAGGTGGAATTCGGTGTTGAAGGCCATGGAGAGGTCCAAGAGGACCAGGGTGGACAGCACAGCATCCTTGGTCTAATAGCATCTAAATATCATCAGGCATTGCCTGTAGTACACTTTCTATACTATGATGTGATCTGGACCAGACTGAGTAGAGTCAAGCATGTAATTGGTCTCGATGTAGGAGAAGAATTTAATTTTGGCCAGAACTCGAGGGTCATCATAATCCTTCAGAAGTGCAGTAAATGGTGTGATATTATGTGTATTACCTGGACTGCAATGAGAGGTTGCACAACTACGTTATGTATGGACTGAGAGTATCAGATGCCAATTGAATGATTTTAGGTGGCATGATGTCAAATAAGGAACCAGATTTGGTTTATGCAAGTATCTTCTAGGTCTCTGTATTCACAAGGGGGACAAATTAATTTAATGATGCATTCTCTGAGAACCATTAGTGTTTAGCTTTGGGGGTTGATTTATAGGGCATCACTGAATCCTACCCATAAGGTAATCTGGGAACCTGTCTGACTGGGCATGCATATATTCACACAAGGTACCCTAAGTAAGTGATGGAATTTGGATACACTTTTGAAAAGTAGACTGCAGCAAGATGGAGGCCTTGCTAGGAACAGCAAGGCCAGGTGTAACTTACAATAGGAATCATTGGTTGCCTGATTGCAACAATTGATGGAAAGGAAATATGCTCCATTTTAGCATTTAAGAACCCCAAAAGTAGGACAAGGCATATTACTTGTTCACAGGATGAATGTGACTAGGCTCTAAACCGACGTTACTCAAAGTACGGCCCGCGGGCCGCCAGCGGCCCCACGGACCTACCTTGGCGGCCCGCGAGTGAGTGGTGGATGAATCTTCAGCTTCCATTTTCTGCCCGGCGTCAGCGCGGAAGACGTCTGAGCATTTATTTTTTCACGTCTTCACACTTACTCTAAACCATGCCCTCGATTACCAAATCCGAATGCTTCTCTCAAGAAACTGTTTGCTGGTGAAAAGGAGAGTCTCGTGGCTGTAATAAATAGACTATACAGTTTAGATACCCATTTTCAGTTATTGGATGATAGTAGCTGTGCCAAAAGCTATATTCGGGTGGTTCTTGAGGAAACATCAGGAATGAAGGCTTAGCAGCTAATTTAATTAAACATAATCAGCTAAAGTAATTAAAATATCTAGGAGGTAGTGCTGCCTTAACCAGTTGGCAGAATCAGGTCTTGTGTACTTTCAACGTTCTCTGCAATAAGCTCTTGAAATTATGGCGCTGGAAAGCAAGGTCAGCAGTGAATTGCATTGCCTTTTGCACGTGATATGCAAACATTTAATTTGCATTCCAGATATAAAATGCATGCTGTTATCTCGAATTTACGGCTTGACAGGCAAGGGATGCCTCAGGAACAACAAAGTGAACCGGGCAGGGAGGCACGGTAGCACTCCTGGCACCACATTACATCTGCCAGTGCAGTACTAAGATGTTGTTAACATATTTTGTAAGTTTACCTTGTAGATCTAATTGACACCTTAAGAAATTAAAAGATTATGTTCATCAAAGTTTGACTGGATTTCATTGGCTCCATTTAGTCTCTCTTTCCTTCGGCTGTCTTTAGAAGTTAGACCAAATACTGAAGTGAAAAAGACTTCAACAATATTAGATTCCATGGCATTTGTGTCCATCAAGGTGAAAGGAGCAAGCAGTCTATCCGCGCCAGATATCACTAATTGCTAAATCTAGCCCCTCTAAGCCCGCCCCTCCAAGCCCCCCCCCGCTGTCACTTCAGTGCGGCCCTCGGCCGCAAACCATGCTGCAATTTTGGACCCCGAGAAAAAGTTTGTGAGTACCCATGCTCTAAACATACAAAATCATATATTGCAAAACTGAAATAAATCTTGTTGACTTTTTCATTTAAAAATAGGCAGGGTTGTGACAGAATTCTTAGGAGGGGAGAATCTAAGAGCTGCAGGCCACAGGATTATTACATGGTGTTAGAAATGGGGTTTTTGGTTGGCAGTCAGGTTGCCCTCTGTCCAAGCAAGAACCCTCACTCTAGTCAGGGTAAGTCACACACAATCCAAAATCAGCCTGTGCTCACCCTCCGGTAGCTTGGCACGAGCAGTCAGGCTTAACTTAGAAGGCAATGTGTAAAGCATTTGTGCAATAAATCATACAACACCATAGTATAACACCACAAAAATACACCACACAGTGTTTAGAAAAATATAGAATATTTATCTGGGTAATTGTAGGACAAAACGATCAAAGTTGCAATACGAATTTGTAAAGATATCACTGAAAAGTGATATTAAGTGTCTTTAAGTCTTTAAAAAGCAATAAAGTGTCTTTCAAGCACAGAGTACCTGGTTTCTGGTGGGAAATCTCCTCAGAGGGCCACAGGAGAAGAGATGCGTGGAAAAAGGGGTGTGTGCGTCGATTTCTCCTCAGCACACACAGACTTGCGTCGTTCTTTTCCACGCGGGGAAGTCGGGCGTCGTTTTCCGGCGCGCAGACAGTCTCTTTTTGTCGATCGCGGGGATTACCAGATGTCCCGGGTCTGTGCGTGGATTTTCCTGCTTATTTTCCGGCTGCGCGTCGTTCTGCGGGGCTGCGCGTCGAAGTTTCGATCTCACGGTAGGCGTCGCGTCGATTTCTCCTTGGAAGTCGGGCGGCGTTGTCCTTGCGAGGCCGTGCGTTGAAATTTTGGTCTCACGGCAGGCGTCGCGTCGATTTCTCCTTGGAAGTCGGGCGGCGTTGTCCTTGCGAGGCCGTGCGTCAAAGTTTCGCGCTCACGGTAGGCGTCGCGTCGATTTCTCCTGGAAAGTCGGGCGGCTTTGTCCTTGCGAGGTTGTGCGTCGAAGTCTCGATCGTCCCGAGGGCGTCGCGTCGATCAGCGTCGGTGTGCGGCGTTTTTCTCGCCGCGAAACAAGCTGTGCGTCGAAATTTTCGGTGCACGGAGCGTCCAAGTGAAAGGAAGAAGTCTTTTTGGTCCTGAGACTTCAAGGAACAGGAGGCAAGCTCTATCCAAGCCCTTGGAGGGCACTTTCACAGCCAGACAAGAGTTCAGCAAGGCAGCAGGGCAACAGCAAGACAGCAGTCCTTTGTAGAAAGCAGACAGGTGAGTCCTTTGAGCAGCCAGGCAGTTCTTCTTGGCAGGATGTAGTTTCTGGTTCAGGTTTCTTCTCCAGCAAGTGTCTGATGAGGTAGGGCAGAGGCCCTGTTTTATACTAAGTTGTGCCTTTGAATTGGGGGTGACTTCAAAGAGTGTCTAAGAAATGCACCAAGCCCCCTTTCAGTTCAATCCTGTCTGCCAGAGTCCCAGTAGGGGGTGTGGCAGTCCTTTGTGTGAGGGCAGGCCCTCCACCCTCCCAGCCCAGGAAGACCCATTCAAAATGCAGATGTATGCAAGTGAGGCTGAGTACCCTGTGTTTGGGGTGTGTCTGAGTGAATGCACAAGGAGCTGTCAACTAAACCTAGCCAGACGTGGATTGAAGGGCACAACAAGTTTTTAGTGCAAAGAAATGCTCACTTTCTAAAAGTGGCATTTCTAGAATAGTAATATTAAATCCGACTTCACCAGTCAGCAGGATTTTATATTACCATTCTGGTCATACTAAATATGACCTTCCTGCTCCTTTCAGATCAGCAGCTGCCACTTCAACAGTGTATGAGGGCAGCCCCAATGTTAGCCTATGAAGGGAGCAGGCCTCACAGTAGTGTAAAAACGAATTTAGGAGTTTTACACTACCAGGACATATAACTACACAGGTACATGTCCTGCCTTTTACCTACACAGCACCCTGCTCTAGGGGTTACCTAGGGCACACATTAGGGATGACTTATATGTAGAAAAAGGGGAGTTCTAGGCTTGGCAAGTACTTTTAAATGCCAAGTCGAAGTGGCAGTGAAACTGCACACACAGGCCTTGCAATGGCAGGCCTGAGACAAGGTTAAGGGGCTACTGAGGTGGGTGGCACAACCAGTGCTGCAGGCCCACTAGTAGCATTTAATCTACATGCCCTAGGCACATGTAGTGCACTCTACTAGGGACTTACAGGTAAATTAAATAGTCAATCATGGATAAACCAATCAATAGTACAATTTACACAGAGAGCATATGCACTTTAGCACTGGTTAGCAGTGGTAAAGTGCTCAGAGGTCAAAAGCCAACAACAACAGGTCAGAAAAAATAGGAGGAAGGAGGCAAAAAGTTTGGGGATGTCCCTGTCAAAAAGCCAGGTCCAACACATGGTCTCTCAATTTTGAATAATTCTTGAGAAGAGTTTTTGAGCCGAGTTGGCCTTTGCAGTTTTCTAGATTTCACCTATATACGTGTGCTGTGCGCTGTGCTTACAAAATCCTTTGTGAATATTTTTTTCAAAAGGTGCTTCGAACTCACCCTTTACTTACCTGAATTTACCACTGGTTTACTCCAATGTTGCTCTAATTTACATGCTTCTGATTGGCCAGCACGTCACCTTCTTTTACTTCCTGCTCTGCTTTGCCATCTGTGGAGCCTGGACCAAGTAATCCTTCCAGTCACTGGCCACTGGCTAAAGGAGGCATGGAGGCTAAACCTGCTAAATTCCTAAAGACTAAGTCAATGGTATGTCCTTTGTCATGGGTGGGGCCTCCGACCAATTGACCCAGTTCCAATGCAGCCATGTCAGTCAGAAGGATTTTAGCAGCCATGTTATCTATGTTATCTACATGAATGTTAAAGTCACCTAAAATAGTAAAATTGTTTTTTTTACATATTAATTCAGCGAGCTGATCTGAGAGAGAACGAAACAAATTATCCCAAGGGCCAGGAGGGCGATAAACTAAGGCTCCAGAGAATGTAATTTGGGGATTTAGTGACATAGAAGAGAACATGCTTTCACAGTCGGTTAGCTGAAGGGGCCAAGAATTAAGCTTAACTGATTCCTTATAGATAATAGCAATTTCACCCCCTTTTTAGGTAGCTCTGTCTAACCTCTTTATTAAGTCATCTTGGATTAACACCAAGGTTATATCAGGCGAAGACCCCTCATGCAGCCATGTCTCAGTAAGAAACAAGGCTGTTGGAGTAATATCAATTAGGAGAAGATTAATGTCAAGTTTATGAACCGACAAAGAACGGCAATTTACCAGCAGAAAAACACTAGGTGGATCATCCTTGGACGATGGGTCCACAGTAAATCCAGGCTGAGGGGACCAATGGCAGAAAGAACAAGACCACTTAGCATTACTTGGTTCTAAACTGGAATGACATCCTTCAGAGGAGGCTGGCATAAGCGAATAAGGCGTAATAACGGGAGTAAGAAAGTCCCTTTCCCTGACGTGGGTAAGGGGTCTGGCCCCTGGGCCCGGCCGGGCGCGGATGGGTGCAGACAGGCTTGCCTTAGGCAGGGTGCACCCGCTCCGCATGTCTGCTGGCGACCGCAGCATCGCGCTGCTTTTGTGGAGCCGAAAGTAGAAACACTGTTGAGGTCACAGGAGCAGGCACAGAAAGAGGTGAGGAAAGGGGGGAAAAGCAAATAAGGAATAAAAACGTAAGAAAACTTGTTCTACTGACCGAGGCCACTGAACACGGGCCTGAAAGTCAGAGAACGAGGCTCCCATGAAACGCAGGAAGATAAAATTGCATATAAGCCCTTCAAAAATAGTTCCAAGCATTAACTATTTCTAGAATCCATAAAAAACCTTAAAAGCCGTAGAGACAAAGTTGTGAAGCACAGCTGTAAAAACTTGAGTCACAGACCTAATTGCAGAAATGTCAGCTGGGGAAGGGGATGAAAGAGCCCTGGGTGGCACTGTGACATAGCTCAGTCCGTCAGTAAAAGTACTGCAGCAGAAAAGCATGCATAACCAGTAGCTAATCCTCGTACATAGTGACAATTGGTACATTCTGAGTCGCGTATCCTCTGGCAGCAAGTGCCAATCTGGATCTCCATAAGCAGGGAAAGGAATCATGAATGGACCTGTTTTTTTGTTGTTTATTATGACAAGGAATTATGCCTTACTGTAGTGGGGGTAGACACATTTGCAAACATTTGGATCCCTTTTGTAATCACACAGCCAAGCTAAAAACAAACATTGACACAACCAATCTTGATGTTCTTTGGCTAGAGTAAAGATTTTCCCAAGCTTTATTATTAACACACAGCTACTGCTCAGGTGGCAGCTGTGCTGCTTGCACTATTGGCAGCGACATTGAAAGCTTCCCTTTTTCCTTGAGCATCTTTGAGGTCTCATAATGGATGACCTAAAGTTGATAAACCATCAACTGTAGGCCATCCAAAACAAGGATATTCAAATGTTTCAACTACTTATGGCATCAATCATTTTTAGGATTTGCCTGCACTGTGCTTCTGAAATGTGTTGTGAGTAAAAAAATCTTAAAACAGGGTTAAAAATCTACCCCTTACTTACCACTGGTTTACTCCAACTGCACTCTAATTTACATACTTCTGATTTGTGCACACTCATAGTAACACAGTGAAACACCACAAAAGGACTCCACACCTGTTTAGAAAAATTGCCAATATTTATCTGAGTTAAACAAGATCAAAACAACATGCAGGCCATGTGTTGTTTCCTGATCGGTCAGCATTGGTGATCCGTCGAGGTCCAGAAGTGATGAATACTTGTCATTGCGTCGCTCAGTCTGCAAGCGGTGTCTGCAGCTTCGGTGCAGGTGGTGACAAAAGAGGCATTTCTGCAGTGGGATGTGTCAGTTTGAAGTGACACACCGGTGTTGTTGCGTCAGCTCTTGTGTTGCAGCACCACACTCACCTCCATGGGCCCAGGGCTGGATTTGGCACCAATTGGCAGAGCAGGACTCTAAGCCTAGAAGTCCAGGTGCCGGTAGCAAGAGGCAGGTGAAGTCTTTGATGCCCCTGAGACTTCAGAACCAGGAGGCAAGCTCAGACAGGCCCTTAGATAAACTTTAGAATGGAGGATGTAGAGAGTTAGATCTAGTCCTCTCATTCCAAGGCAAGAAGTAGCAGGCAGCAAGCCAACACAGCAGAGCAAACAGCAAAGTAGCAGTCCCTCCCGACAATACTGCAGTCCTTCTTTCTAGCAGAATGTCCTCAGTCCAGAAGTGTTCTTAGTATATGATGTGAGAGGCCCAGTAAATATACCCAAAGGTGCCTTTGAAATAGGGGAGACTCCAAAGAGTGGTTGTGAAGTGCCCCAGTTACCTTTCAGCCCATTCCTTTCCCCCAGGAGGTCTGTTGGGGGAGAAAGAGGGGTCATCTGTCCTTATGTGGGGTCAGGCCACTATCCTTTGAGGTGTGAGAGCCCCTCTACCCTTCCTGCCCAGGAAGACCTATCGGTATGCAGCTGGAATGCAGGAGCAGTTGAGTGTCCTCTATTTATTGATGACTGGATAGAATGCACAAGGTTAGCTGTCACCTATCCTTACACAGGCCAAGCATGGTTTGGAGGCAGGCTAAGGCACAGGATGGTTAAAATAAGAAAATGCCAACTTTCTAGAAGTGGCATGTAGGAAACTGGCCCTTGTTGCAGTTACCCCCACCCCACACTTTTTGCCTGATATTGATGCTGACTTGACTGAGTGTGTGCTGGGATCCTGCTAACCAGCCCCTAGCACCAGTGTTCTTTCCCTAAAAATGTACCATTGTGTCCACAATTGGCACACAGATAAGTCCTGTGTAAAAGGTACCAGTGGTACCAAGGGCCCTTTGACCAGGGAGGGTCCCTAAGAGCTGTAGCATGTGTTATGCCACCCTAAGGGACCCCTCACCAAACACATGCACACTGCCATTGTAGATTGTGTGTGTTGGTGTTGAGAAAATGGCAAAGTCGACATGGCATCCCTCTCAGGGTTCCATGCCCACAAAACACTGCCTGTGGCATAGAAAAGTCGCCCCTCTAGCAGGCCTTACAACCCGAAGGCAGGGTGCACTATACCACAGGTGAGGGCATAGCTGCATGAGCAATATGCCCCTACAAGTCCATTCTTAGACATTGTAAGTTCAATGTGGCCATATTAAGTATATGGTTTGGGAGTTTGTCATTACCAAGTCCACAGTTCAATACTGGATTCACTGAATATTGGAAAGTTTGGTATCAAACTTCTCAGCACAACAAACCCACATCCCATTGTTAGATTTATTCTAAAAAGCACACAGAGGGCATCTCAGAGATACCCCTTGTATTTTACCCAATCCTCTAGTATAAGACTGACTGGTCTGTGCAAACAGGACACTAGCAGACAAGTTTTTGACCCCATGGGGTGAGGGCCTTTGTGCCCTCTGAGGCCAGAAACAAAGCCTGCTCAGAGTGGAGGTGCTTCACATTTCCCCCTGCAGAAACTGTAACACCTGGTGGTGAGCCTCATAGGCCCTGGCCTCCTGTTACAGTGCCCCAGGGAACTCCAGCTAGTGGAGATGCCCACCCCCTGGACTAAGCCCCACCTTTGGCTGCACGTTTGACAGGAAACTTAGGAAAAACAAGGAGGAGTGACCACTTTAGCTGGGACCACCCCTAAGGTGTCCAGAGCTGAAGTGACACCCTCCCTGCAGAATCCTCAATCTTGGTTTGGAGGATAGCAACGAATTCAAAACGCCTCCGCCCGCCTCATCCTCGACATACCCCGCAACAGCCACATCTCCGCCCACCTGAGACACCTGCACTGGCTTCCCGTCAACAAAAGGATCACCTTCTGACTCCTCACCCACGCACACAAAGCCCTCCACAACAAGGGACCCAAATACCTCAACCGCCGCCTCAGTTTCTACACACCCACCCGTCAACTTCGCTCTGCCAACCTCGCTCTCGCTGCCGTCCCTCGCATCCGCTGCACCATGGCAGGTGGGAAATCCTTCTCCTACCTGGCGGCCAAGACATGGAATTCCCTCCCCACCAACCTCAGGACCACCCAGGACCACCTCGCATTACGGAGGCAACTCAAGACCTGGCTCTTCGAGCAGCAGTAACCCCATCGCCCTAGCGCCTTGAGACCCGCACGGGTGAGTAGCGCGCTTTATAAATGTTTATGATTTGATTTGATTTGATAGAGTTAGGTTTGTGTCCTCCTCCCCAAACGGAGTGGACACAAGAAGGTTGTAGCCACTCTGAGGGATAGTAGCCATTGGCTACTGCCCTCCGACCCCTGAAATGCCCCTAAATGCAGGATTTAAAGGCCTCCCTGAACCCAGTTCACTAGATTCCTGGTGACCTAACAAGAACGAAGAAGGATTGCTAAGCTGAACCGCCAGCAGAGACGGAGGAAGACAACAACTGACTTGGCCCAAGCCCTACCAGCCTGTTTCCTGCTTCAAAGAACCTGCACAAGAACAGTGACGCACCCTGCAGGACCAGTGACCTCTGCCAAGCTCCAGAGGACTGCCCTGCACCCAAAAGGACCAAGAACTCCTGTGGACAGCGGCTCTGCCCAAGAAGGAACAACACCCAAGGACTCCAACACCACTCCGGATGCGTGAATCCTGACCACCATGCACCAGATGCCCACAGCCCATGACCAGGTGGTCCAACTGACTAGAGAGGATTCCCAGGTGATTCCGAGCAAGTGCCCCCCCTGGGTTGACCTCTCCACCCCTCCATGACGACTCCTGCAGAGGGAATCCCGAGAACCCTCCCTGACCACGACAGCTCCGGACGAGGATATCCGACGCCTAAAAGACCACTGCACTCGCAGCCCCCAGGCCTTGGAGAACCAGACCTCTGGTACAGCTACGTTCAGCAGGCGGCCCTCTTCCCTGTCCAGCCTGTGGTTCACCCAAGTCGACCCCCTGGACCCCACGTGCAGCATCTGGATGACCCCTAGGGCCCCCTCATAGAGAATCATTGAAAACCCGATGCCCTGTTTGCACCCTGCACCGGGCAGTCCCAGTGCCACTGAGGGAGTGTGTTTAGTGCCTATGTGTGGCCCCCCCAGTGCTCCTCTAAACCCCGAGGTCTGCCCTCCAAAGTCACAGGTATTTACCTGCAGGCAGGCCTGATTCCGAGTACCCCTAGTCCCCATGGGGAACCATGTTAATTTTGCCTCAACTTTGACCTCTGCACCTGGCCGACCCCGTGTTGCTGGTGGTGGGAGCTTGGGCTTTACTTGAACCCCAACCGGTGGACTTCCTAACCCCCAGAGACTGAAACTGCAAGTCAAGTGCTTACCTGAAAATCGTACTAACTTTTCTTCCCCCATGAACTGTTTCTGAAAATTGCACTGTCAACTTTTAAAATAGATAATTCCCAATATTTAAAAAACTGTATAAAGTATCCCTTGCAAATAAAGTATTATTGATATGTGTATGAAATACAAATCTGTTGAAGTACTTACCTACAACTTGAATCTTGTGGTTTTAAAAACAAATTAAGAAAATATATTTTTGCTACATGAAAACCATTGGTCTGGAGTTAAGTCATTGAGGCCCATATTTTTGACGCAAAAACAGTGCAAACTTGCAAAATACAATTGTATTTTGTACGTTTGCGCCATTTTTGCGTCACAAAACGGGGCAAATGCGGCGCTAAAAAAGTATAAATATGGGCTTGACTGCGTGCTTCTTCTATTGTCTGTGTGTGTACAACAAATGCTTTGCACTACCCTCTGCTAAGCCTAACTGCTCGACCACACTACCATAAAAGAGAGCATTAGTATTATGTACTTTAGCCTCTCTTAAGCCTCTGGGGAACTCCTGGACTCTGTGCATACTAAATCTTATTTTGATACTTTATATACAGAGACAGCTTCCTACATTGGTGGATCAGAGGTGGGGTCTATGACTTTGCATTTGCTGGAATACTCAGCCAATACCTGATCACACAACTAAATTCCAAAATTGCCTTTAGAAACTGATTTTTGAATTTGGCAAACTTTTCTAAATTTTTTAAAGTCCTGCTAGGGCCTTGGTTAAGTCCCTTTAGCATTTCTTTTTAGATTTAAAAGTTATTTTAAGCTAGGGGTTAGTTACTAGAAGTCGTTTTTAGTTCCTAAAAGTAATCCCCAAGCTTAGTAAACAAGACGAGTAGCTCAGAGGACATGGTGGTGGAACTCAACCTCACCCCTTACCTCCATCTTGGGATGAGGGACCTAAGGAATCTCTGCAGCCTCAAGAAACTCAAAACAGGTTCCCACCCTACCAAGGTCAAGCTCCAGGAGCTCTTGCCAGAGTATACAAGGGACCACCCTGCTGAGGAGAAATACCTCCCCTCGGATGGGGAAGAAGTTAGGGATCAGGAAGATGAACTCCCTCCTCCTATCTAACTAGAGAGGATAGGGTCCCAAGGACCCTGTCTCCAAGGATAGTACTCATAGGATCTGGGTCTCCCTCAGGGGAGTCCAGTTCCTCTGGAGACATTGAGGCCAGCCTCAATGAAGAGGACCTCCTTCTAGCAAGAAATGGCCAAAAGATTAGCTTTGGAGAAGCAGCTCCTGCCTATAGAAAGAGAGAGAACAGAAATGGGTTTAGCACCCAATAATGGTGGCAGCGACATAAGACTTACAGACAGAGGGTATTCTGACACCCCTAAAATCCCCAAAGGGATTGTCCCCAAATATGAGGATGGTCATGACATCACCAAGTGGTTTACAGCCTTTGAGAGGGCCTGTGGAACCAGAAGATTAAATATTCTCATTGGGGAGCTCTCCTTTGGGAACTTTTTACTGGTAAGTGTAGGGATAGGCTCCTCAAACTCACTGGCGCACATGCTGAATCGTATGACCACATTAATGCTACCCTGATGAGAGCTTCGGATTCACGGCTGAGGAGTCTAGAATTAGGCTCAGGGGGGCTCACAAAACCTCAAGCCAGCCCTGGGTTGATTTTATAGAATACTCAGTGAAAACACTGGATGGTTGGGTAACTGGAAATGAAGTGAATGACTATGATGGGCTTTATAACTTATTTATAAAAGAACACATTTTATGTAACTGCTTCAATGAAAAGTTGCATCAATATCTGGTATACCTAGGACCAATTTCTCCCCAAGAATTGGGAAAGAAGGCAGACCACTGGGTAAAGACTAGAGTGACCAAGACTTCCACTGGGGGTGACCAAAAGAAAGGGGTTACAAAGCCTCCCAGAAGAAAGTGGGTGACACTGCCCCAAAAACGTGCCCAGGTGGGTGGGCCCCAAGACACATCCTAAAACAAAAGTGGGTACCAGGGTAAAAACTGCAATGCCACTAAGGCATGGTGCCACAACTGTAGACAGGCAGGGCATCACACCAAGGAAACTTCTTGTCCCAAAACAAACCCCCTAGCAAAACCCCAGGGGTGACCAGTGTAGCCATTGGGGATGGCTCCTCAAATGAGGAGGTCCTCATAGCCTTTAATTAGAAAATGGGCCCCACAGGTGAATTGGAGATTCCAGAGGGAAGTAGACACTTTCACCGCCTACTGGTGCATGGAATCCCAGCCACTGCCCTGAGAGACACTTGTGCCAGTCACACTATTGTGCATGACATGCTAGTGCTCTCAAACCAGTACATCCCAGGTGAGACTGCCAGAGTAAGAGTTATCTCAGAAAAGGTCACTAATAGGCCTGTAGCTTTAGTGCCCCTAGAAGTGGGTGGGGCTTTTATCTGGAGAAGGGTGGTAGTCAGTACAGACCTCCCCTTGATTGTCTCCTTGGAAATTACTACCCAGAGGTTGGCCAGAGCCCAACAGAGGACCGGGTCCAGTACCAATCCTCTCCCAAGGATTCTGGAAGTGCTGCCCCTGCAGTACTAAAGGTAGGCCCCAGAAGAAAAAGAAGAAAAAGCAGCCCAGGAAAGGTGGACAGCCTTTAGCCAAGGTTCCAATAAGCAAAGGAGATTCTGCTCCAGTAGGAGAGAACTTCAAAGTTGGCACTGATAAAGTCCAGCCTGACCCACAAGAAATCCTGACCAGTCAGGCAACTGTTAGGCATGAGTGGGTGGCTCCTCAGCTAACAGAAAAGAGAGTGAAAGGAGGGTGTTTACTACAATATGTAGGAAAACCCTCACTCTACCACAGCAGACAGGCACACTGAACCCAAGGAACCCTGTATCTTAGCCCCTTAGGTGGTCTGACACCATGCCAAATAGCAAGATAGCCCCCCTGACCCTGTTGGTCATGGTAGGGTTACTCCAGCTGTTGGTAACCACTTTGGGTAAGGTGGGGGTGGCCCTGGCTAAGATAGGATTAGCAGAGGTGGATGCCTGTAGCCCCAAGATAAAAATGATGGGTGAAGACAGTAAAAGCACAAACAAGGAGCAATTCAGATTGGGTCCTATCACTGTTGAGGTAGGTCAGTTCCCCAGAGGGAATGGCCTAGACTGGAGGATGTAAGGCAGAGTAGGCCCTGCAACAAACCAGCCTGTTTCTGCCATCTGTGGAGCCTGGACCAAGTAATCCTTCCAGTCACTGGCCACTGGCTAAAGGAGGCATGGAGGCTTAACCTGCTAAATTCCTAAAGACTAAGTCAATGGTATGTCCTTTGTCATGGGTGGGGCCTCCGACCAATTGACCCAGTTCCAATGCAGCCATGTCAGTCAGAAGGATTTTAGCAGCCATGTTATCTATGTTATCTACATGAATGTTAAAGTCACCTAAAATAGTAAAATTGTTTTTTTTACATATTAATTCAGCGAGCTGGTCTGAGAGAGAGCGAAACAAACTATCCCAAGGGCCAGGAGGGCAATAAACTAAGGCTCCAGAGAATGTAAATTGGGGATTTAGTGACATAGAAGAGAACATGCTTTCAGTCGGTTAGCTGAAGGGGCCAAGAATTAAGCTTAACTGATTCCTTATAGATAATAGCAATTTCACCCCCTTTTTAGGTAGCTCTGTCTAACCTCTTTATTAAGTATCCTTGGAGTAACACCAAGGTTATATCAGGCGAAGACCCCTCATGCAGCCATGTCTCAGTAAGAAACAAGGCTGTTGGAGTAATATCAATTAGGAGAAAATTAATGTCAAGTTTATGAACGACAAAGAACGGCAATTTACCAGCAGAAAAACACTAGGTGGATCATCCTTGGACGATGGATCCACAGTCAATCCAGGCTGAGGGGACCAATGGCAGAAAGAACAAGACCACTTAGCATTACTTGGTTCTAAACTGGAATGACATCCTTCGGAGGAGGCTGGCATAAACGAATAAGGAGTAATAAGGGGAGTAAGAAAGTCCCTTTCCCTGACGTGGGTAAGGGGTCTGGCCCCTGGGCCCGGCCAGGCGCGGATGGGTGCAGACAGGCTTGCCTTAGGCAGGGTGCACCCGCTCCGCATGTCCGCTGGCGACCGCATCGCGCTGCTTCTGTGGAGCCGAAAGTAGAAAGGGCGGCAAGAAAACGGCAGACAAAAGACACCCTTGAGGTCACAGTAGCAGGCACAGAAAGAGGTGAGGAAAGGGGGGAAAAGCAAATAAGGAATAAAAACGTAAGAAAACTTGTTCTACTGACCGAGGCCACTGAACACAGGCCTGAAAGTCAGAGAACGAGGCTCCCATGAAATGCAGGAAGATAAAATTGCATATAAGCCCTTCAAAAATAGTTCCAAGCATTAACTATTTCTAGAATCCATAAAAAACCTTAAAAGTCGTAGAGACAAAGTTGTGAAGCACAGCTGTAAAAACTTGAGTCACAGACCTAATTGCAGAAATGTCAGCTGGGGAAGGGGATGAAAGAGCCCTGGGTGGCACTGTGACATAGCTCAGTCCGTCAGTAAAAGTACTGCAGCAGAAAAGCATGCATAACTAGTAGCTAATCCTCGTACATAGTGACAATTGGTACATTCAGAGTCGCGTATCCTCTGGCAGCAAGTGCCAATCTGGATCTCACTAAGCAGGGAAAGGAATCAGGAATGGACCTGTTTTTTTGTTGTTTATTATGACAAGGAATTATGCCTTACTGTAGTGGGGGTAGACACATTTGCAAACATTTGGATCCCTTTTGTAATCACACAGCCAAGCTAAAAACAAAAATTGACACAACCAATCTTGATGTTCTTTGGCTAGAGTAAAGATTTTCCCAAGCTTTATTAACACGCAGCTACTGCTCAGGTAGCAGCTGTGCTGCTTGCACTATTGGCAGCGACATTGAAAGCTTCCCTTTTTCCTTAAGCATCTTTGAGGTCTCATAATGGATGACCTAAAGTTGATAAACCATCAACTGTAGGCCATCCAAAACAAGGATATTCAAATGTTTCAACTACTTATGGCATCAATCATTTTTAGGATTTGCCTGCACTGTGCTTCTGAAATGTGTTGTGAGTAAAACAAATCTTAAAACAGGGTTAAAAATCCGCCCCTTACTTACCACTGGTTTACTCCAACTGCACTCTAATTTACATACTGCTGATTTGTGCACACTCATAGTAACACAGTGAAACACCACAAAAGGACTCCACACCAGTTTAGAAAAATTGCCAATATTTATCTGAGTCAAACAAGATCAAAACAACATGCAGGCCATGTGTTGTTGCCTGATCGGGCAACATTGGTGATCCGTCGAGGCCCAGAAGTGATGAATACCTGTCATTGCGTCGCTCAGTCGGCGAGCGGTGTCTGCAGCTTCGGTGCAGGTGGTGACAAAAGAGGCATTTCTGCAGTGGGATGTGTCAGTTTGAAGTGACACACCTGTGTTGTTGCGTCAGCTCTTGTGTTGCAGCACCACACTCACCTCCATGGGCCCAGGGCTGGATTTGGCACCAATTGGCAGAGCAGGACTCTACGCCTAGAAGTCCAGGTGCCGGTAGCAAGAGGCAGGTGAAGTCTTTGATGCCCCTGAGACTTCAGAACCAGGAGGCAAGCTCAGACAGGCCCTTGGATAAACTTTAGATTGGAGGATGTAGAGAGTTAGATCTAGTCCTCTCACTCCAAGGCAAGAAGTAGCAGGCAGCAAGCAAACACAGCAGAGCAAACAGCAAAGTAGCAGTCCCTCCCGACAATACTGCAGTCCTTCTTTTTGGCAGAATGTCCTCAGTCCAGAAGTGTTCTTAGTATATGATGTGAGAGGCCCAGTAAATATACCCAAAGGTGCCTTTGAAATAGGGGAGACTCCAAAGAGTGGTTGTGAAGTGCCCCAGTTACCTTTCAGCCCATTCCTTTCCCCCAGGAGGTCTGTGGGGGGAGAAAGAGGGGTCATATGTCCTTATGTGGGGTCAGGCCACTACCCTTTGAGGTGTGAGAGCCCCTCTACCCTTCCTGCTCAGGAAGACCTATCGGTATGCAGCTGGAATGCAGGGGCAGTTGAGTGTCCTCTATTTATTGATGACTGGATAGAATGCACAAGGTTAGCTGTCACCTATCCTTACACAGACCAAGCATGGTTTGGAGGCAGGCTAAGGCACAGGATGGTTAAAGTAAGAAAATGCCAACTTTTTAGAAGTGGCATGTAGGAAACTGGCCCTTGTTGCAGTTACCCCCCCCCCACACGTTATGCCTGATATTGATGCTGACTTGACTGAGTGTGTGCTGGGATCCTGCTAACCAGCCCCTAGCACCAGTGTTCTTTCCCTAAAAATGTACCATTGTGTCCACAATTGGCACACCTCTGGCACACAGATAAGTCCTGTGTAAATGGTACCAGTGGTACCAAGGGCCCTTTGACCAGGGAGGGTCCCTAAGAGCTGTAGCATGTGTTATGCCACCCTAAGGGACCCCTCACAAACACATGCACACTGCCATTGTAGATTGTGTGTGTTGATGGGGAGAAAAAGGCAAAGTCGACATGGCATCCCTCTCAGGGTGCCATGCCCATACAACACTGCCTGTGGCATAGGTAAGTCACCCCTCTAGCAGGCCTTACAGCCCTAAGGCAGGGTGCACTATAACACAGGTGAGGGCACAGCTGCATGAGTAATATGCCCCTACAGTATCTAAGTTCATTCTTAGACATTGTAAGTGCAGTGCGGTCATATTAAGTATATGGTCTGTGAGTTTGTCCTTACGAAATCCACAGTTCCATAATAGCTTCACTGAATATTGGGAAGTTTGGTATCAAACTTCTCAGCACAATAAACCCACACTAATGGCTGCCAGTGTTGGATTTATTCTAAAAACCACACAGAGGGCATCTCCCTGTATTTTACCCAATCCTCTAGTGTAGGGCTGACTGGTCTGTGCCAGCCTGCCACTAGCAGACAAGGTTATGACCTCATGGAGTGAGGGCCTTTATGCCCTCTGAGGCCAGAAACAATGCCTGCTCTGAGTGGAGGTGTTTCACACCTCCCCCCTGCAGAAACTGTAACACCTGGTGGTGAGCCTCAAAGGCTCAGGCCTCCTGTTACAGTGCCACAAGGCACTTCATCTAGTGGAGATGCCCGCCCCTGGACAAAGCCCCACTTTTGGCAGCAAGTTCCGCAGGAAACTTAGGAAAAACAAGGAGGAGTGACCACTTCAGCTGGGATCACCCCTAAGGTGTCCAGAGCTGAAGTGACACCCTCCCTGCAGAATCCTCCATCTTTGTTTGGAAAACAGGGAGCAATAGAGTTAGGTTTGTATCCCCCTCCCCAAAAGGGAGTGGACACAAGGAGGGTGTAGCCACCCTCAGGGACAGAGGCCATTGGCTACTGTCCTCTGACTCCTGAAACTCTCTCAAATCTAGAATTTAAGGGCCTCCCTGAACCCAGTTCAGCAGATTCCTGGAGACCTAACAAGAAAGATGAAGGACTGCTAAGTTGAACCCCAAGCAGAGATGAAGGAAGACGACCGACAACTGACTTGGCCCCAGCCCTACCAGCCTGTCTCCTGCTTCAAAGAACCTGCACAAGAACAGCGACACATCCTGCAGGACCAGCAACCTCTGCAAGCTCCAGAGGACTGCCCTGCACCCAAAAGGACCAGGACCTTCTGTGGACAGCGGCTCTGCCCAAGAAGGAACAACACCCAAGGACTCCAACACCACTCCGGATGCGTGAATCCTGACCACTCTGCGACCGACACCCACGGCCCGTGTCCAAGTGGTCAAACCTACTAACGAAGATCCCCAGGCGATTCCGAGCAAGTGCCCACCCTGGGTTGACCTCTCCACCCCTCCATGATAACGCCTGCAGAGGGAATCCCGAGGACCCCTCCCGATGGCAACAGCTCCGGACGAAGATATCCAACGCTTAAAAGACCACTGCACCGGCAGCCCCCAGGCCTTAGAGAACCCAACTTCTAGTGAAGCTATGTTCAGCAGGTGGCCCTCCTCCCTGTCCAGCCTGTGGTTTGCCCAAGTTGACCCCTGTGACCTCACCTGCAGCATCTGAGTGTCCCCAGGGGTCCCCTCATGGAGAATCATTGGAAACCCGATAACATGTGTGCACCCTGCACACGGCCGCCCCAGTGCAGCTGAGGGTGTGTGTTTGGTGCCTACGTGTGGCCCCGCAGTGCTTCTCCAAACCCCCCAGGTCTGCCCTCCAAAGTCATGGTTACTTGCCTGCAGGCAGGCCTGATTCCAAGTGCCCCCAGTCTCCATAGGAGCCCATGTTAATTTTGCCTCAAATTTGAACTCTGCACCCGGCCGGCCCTGTGTTGCTGGTGGTGGGTGTTTGGCCTTCAATTGAACCCCAACCTGGTGACTTCCTCACCCCAGGAGACTGAAACTGTAAGTCAAGTACTTACCTGAAAATCGTACAAACTTTTCTTGTCCCCAGAAACTGTTTCTGAAAATTGCACTAACTTTTAAAACACATAATTGCCAATATTTAAAAACTGTATAACTTATCCATTTCAAACAAAGTACTATTGATATATGTGTGAAATACTAATCTATTAAAGTACTTAACTGCAACTTGAATCTTGTGGTTCTAAAAATAAATTAAGAAAATATATTTTTGCTACATAAAAAGCATTGTTCCGGAGTTAAGTCATTGAGTGTGTGCTTCTTCTGTTGTCTGTGTGTACAACAAAGGCTTTGCACTACCCTCTGCTAAGCCTATCTGCTCGACCACACTACTACAAAAGAGAGCATTAGTATTATCCACTTTAGCCTCTGTTAAGCCTCTGGGGAACCCCTGGACTCAGTGCACTCTATATCTCATTTTGACATAGTATATACACAGCCAGCTTCCTACATGCGATGTAAAAAACACCTTTACCAAAAGATGTGTTTTTAAATTGTAAGTCTAAAGACACCAAAATCCATTTTTCTATGTTTTCCCAATTGGAAAGAACACTTAAAAGATGTTTTAAGGCAATCCCCATACAAGCATATGGGAGACATAGGCGGTCATTATGAACATGGCGGGAAAGACCACCAACCGCCGTGGCGGTGGTGAACAGAATCCCGGCGGCGGCGAATGGAAACCCGCCATATAATGAACAAAAAACCCAACCCCGCCAAACATTACCACACCACCACTCCCCGCCAGGACCCTGTCGGCGGGAATCACGGCCCACCACACCCCTCCCCGCCAAGCACACCCACATCCCGCCCTCCAAATAATGATGCACAAATCACCTCGGCGGACAGTGGAGGCTGGACGCCCATTGGCGGCTGCGACCGCCACGGGTGGCAAGTGGGCCCAACAGCCACCACTGCACACATTGGCTAGGCTTAGCACCCACACACCTGACACACATCCAGAACACCATAAAACACCTCCAGACACACACCCCAATCCCTTGAAAGAAAACCAGGACCAGAAGACGGAGAGCACCATAGCCAGACAGAGAATGCCAGCAGACAGGACACGCATAGCGACCCACACAGGAGCACCCAAACACCGTCCCCAGTCCCGACGCTATCCACCACCCTCACCATGTCACCCCCCAAAAATCCATGCTTCACCGAAAGGGAGCTAAGGACCATGGTGGACAAGATCCTAAAAGTGGAGCCACAAATATTCGGTTCCAAGTTGCAGCACACACCCATCACCCGGACAATGAAGCTGCGGCAGACCATTATCAACAGGGTGAATGCAGTGGGGCACCATCCACGCACCAGGGACGACATCTGCAAGAGATTGAATGACCTGCGGACGAAGGTCCAGGCCATGGCATCCAGGCACTACATCGCAGTGCAGAAGACTGGGGGAGGACCGCTACCAACACCACCCGACTACACTGACTGGGAGGAGAAGGTACTCGCCATCCTGCACCCAGAGGGACACACTGGACTCACTGGAGGAATGGACTTGGGTAAGTCGTCTACATTTACCCCATATACACCATACCTGTAATGCATGCACCACCCCACCCCACCCACACCCACCTAGACTCACACCCCTCCCAGCCATTACCCACCACATCCACCACCCTGCATCACCCACAACTCACTACCAGGCCCACATCACTCACGCTGTGCACAGCCACCCACCCCTGCTCGTACCCACAATGGAATAATAACCCCCACCAAAATGTAACCCCACCACTGCCACTAAATGCAATGTCCACCTAACAAAGGCACCCCTGAAGGCCACTGAAAGGCACACCAGTACTAAATTGCACAGTACAGCCCACCTCAAACCCTCCTGCATATGTAACAATCATTTCTATGTCCCCCAACAGGCAACACCACCCATGCAACCCTAATGGTGGGGACAAGGAGTGCCACTGCATTCCAGGGAGACAGAGGCACATCACAGGACACTGGTGAAGGATCACTGGACACTGATGAGCAGGCAGGCCCCTCACACATCCCTGGATGCTCGCCATGCAGCATCCCCACCCAGGAAAACACTGTCACCCCTAACACCCAGTCAAGACCAGCAGGCCAGGGGAGGCGTGCCCACACCAGTGGACCCAGGTCACAAACAGGTGGAACACAGCAACAGATGCCACAGTCTTCCACCCACAACATGCAGGAAGGCGAGGGCCCCAGTACAAGTGGCACGTCCAGACCTGCGCAGGGGACAAAGGCACAGGGTGTCAGGGCAAGGTCAAGTGCCCCAGTGGGTCAGGGGGTAGGGCACCGGATAGATGCAGCAGCCCAGGACGTCATTGCAGTGGTATTGGGGGCATCCCAGCATACCCAAGACAGGTTGGCACAGATTGTAACCACCCTGGAGCAAAGTCAGAGGATGCAGCTGGAATACCACCAACAGGCCATGGAGCAGTGGAAAGAACACAATGCCACAATGGCCACCATTGCTGGAGCACTGCTGCAGTTGGTCAACAAACCCTCAGACACCCACACCGGACAAGAGGCCCCCACAACAGCCCTGGACAACCAGCAACAGTTGTCCCAAGCAGCTGAAACAGCAAAGGAAAACCCCTCTCAGGAATCACAAGGGCCGACCATGTCACCCCAAGTAGCTCCACAGCAGGCGCCCAAACGTAGCCTCAGGCCAAGATATGGCTCTGGAAACCCAGCTAAGAACAAGCCCCCTTCCAACAATCGACACTGCTACTACTGGCAAGCAACCATCCCGCCCATTCACAAACTGCACTTAGCTGAGGGCTAGATAATGTACTGAACTACAAATAGGACCCCCCTATGAAATCAAACAGGCCTGCCATCAAGGTTTTGAGGACAACCAACCATAACGACTTCCATCGCTGTACATAGCACATTTCACTGTATTCCACCAATAAACAACATATCTCACCTGTAACACTGTCCCCTATATTCAATGTTGAACAAAGTGGAGTAATGATGCAACAGGCAGGGATAAACTTTATTGTCAAATTGTGCATGCTGCTGGTACAGTGTGTTTCAAAATAGTCACGAAAGGAATGCTTATTTTGTCTGTCTGTACCATGCTGAAGAGGTCCATGACTCGCATATCATGACCAATCCCCCCTAGTTGACATGGTACACTTACATTATCAGTCACTAACCACATATACAGGCTGAAGTCACAGACAGTTATTGGAAGTAGAGTTATATCAGTTGGTTTCTGGAATTGACATCTTCCCCTTCCTCATATTCACCATCACTCTCCTCACCTCTCTGAGGTAACAGATCAGGACCTATAGCACCCTCCACCTCCAAAAGGGGGATTGAATGTCTCATTGCCACCTTGTGCAGAATGCAGCATGCCACGACTATCCTACACACCTTATCAGGCCCATAGGCCAGGGAACATCCAGAGATAAGTAGGCACCGGAATCTAGCCTTCAGGAGACCTGTAGTACACTCTATCACCCTCCTAGTGCGTCCATGGGCCTCATTGTATTTCCTCTCTGCATCTGTCCTGGGATTCCTCACTGGTGTCAGGAGCCAACGCAAGTTTGGATAGCCAGAATTACCTAGAGAAATGGTCAATACAGAGTCGTCATTGGAATGTCCTTGGTATGACAGGTTTTTTTTCTGCAGTGTGTCAGTCAGTGACAGGCACACTTACCTATGATCCACCCTCTATCCTCTTGGAGTTGTTCCATCTTTTGTGGCACACTACTGTTCCTCAAAACAAATGAATCATGTACTGAACCCGGAAACATGGCATTCACATGTGATATGTACTGGTCTGCTGTACATACCAATTGGATGTTCATGGAGTGAAAGTTCTTCCTGTATCTGTACACCTGTTCACTCACTCTTGGGGGGATGATGGGTATGTGGGTTCCATCGATGGCACCAATAACATGGGGAATGTTTGCAAAGGCATAGAAGTCTGACTTGATGGCAGGGAGATCAGCACTTTGGGGGAATTGCACATAGGATTACAGATGTTTTACAAATGCATTAAGGAATCTTGTAAGTACCTGGCTGAACATTGGCTGTGAGAAACCAGCACCCATGCCCACTGTCACTTTCCTGTCACCAGGAAATGGAGTGCAGAGAGCACCTGCACCTCAGTTGGAATGGCATGCTGATTACGACTTCCGGGAGTCAGTGGAGGATCCAGTAATGCACATAGGTCCTGAATAGTTGCACGTGTGAGTCTGTAAGTGATAATGATCTGACACTCCACCATGGTCCCCATATCCACAAGTGGTCTGTACACAGATGGTGCCCTTCCTCGCCATAAGGGTCGGCACCTGTGAGGGGTAAGAACAAGGAGTCATGTGCACAGATACACTGGCATATTTGCTAAACACATTCACTGCATTCTTCATAGTAGTGTCTGTACAATAACTGCAACCTGACAGATGTACATTGACATCACTAAGAGGGAACAGAGTAAATCATGTGTGATTATATACTCTATGGATAGAGACATAGGTGCTTCCTATGGCTAGTAGGCCCAGCATTGTGACTACATTGAATTTCAAGATGCGTAGGTGATGGCAAAATGTCTGCCCACTTTAGTTCTGCCCCTTAGTTGTGGAAGTGACCTAAGACCGCTAGCGGTTGACGTCATAGCGTTCGGCGGTGTTGACCGCTGTTCGCACCCTCATTGGATGACATGGATGCCAATGGGGAATCCTGGCGTATCATGATCGCCGCCGGCGGTGACGGTGCATTCCGCCACGGAACGTACGCACGTTCGTCATCGTGTAATCACTTGACTCACTGATCCTGTGCGGACAAGTACTCCACTCCGTGTACTGCTGTGGCCTGCCTCTGGCTATGGATGTTCCACGTGGTGCAGGGGAAAGGGCCCCGGCCTTCACCCAGGAAGAACTGGAGAAACTGGTGGAAGGGGTACTGCCCCTGTATGGCAGACTCTACGGCCGGCCAGAGGTACAGGTGAGTCCGGGTTTGGGGGGCACTGTTTGTGTAATGGATGGTATGGATTGTTCTGATGTGCGCTCCTGTGAGCCAGGATGGGGCTTGGTGCATGGAATGCTGCGTGCCACTGTCCTGCATGTCTGGGAGTACTGTCTGTCTAACAATCAGCCAGCTATTACCATTGTGCAGGTGCCTGACCTCTGTGTTTCTTCTCTGTGTCTCCCTACTAGGTCAGCGCCCACCAGAAGAGGGCACATTGGCATGCCATCGCCAAGGAGGTTCGGACCCTGGGGAGCACCCACTGTCGAAAGAGGTGGGAGGACCTGCGGCGCTGGGCGAGAAGATCAGTGAGGCCCAGCTGGGGAAGTCCTCCCAATGTGGTAGGGGTGCCCGTCGGGCACTGACCCCCCTCATGTGAAGGATTCTGGCGGGGGCGTACCCAGACCTGGATGGGTGCTTAAAGGCTGCAGAGCAGTCACAAGGGGGTGAGTACTCACACCCTATACTTTAGTCTGGAGGAATGAGTGTGTGTGCGATAGGGCTCGTGGGGCTTAGAGCAGGGTTTTTTATTGGTGTCCAGCTACTGTCTGCTTCCCAAAGGGTGTAGGGGTGTCCCTGTCAGGTTTCACCTACCTCAGGTTCAATGCAATGACAGGATATGGGTGTAGGTCACTATACTGCTCAGTAGTCAGGGCAATGGTCATGGGCCTAGTGCACGGTGCTGCCTGTTGGGTGTGTCTGCTGGGTAGGTGTATGTCTGACCATTGTGTATCAGCATTCAGCTGCTTACAGGTGTCTCTCCTGTTTTGTCTCCCCATCCCTGTTCTCTTTTGTGTGTCTGGTACAGCATCAACATCAGGTGAGGGAGCTGAGGCACCGGCTAGTGGGGAGACAGCAGCCCACGGATCCTCGGAGGCAGAGACAACGGATGCCCAGGGGACCAGTGGGTGGGAGGGCGAGGGGACTTCCGCGGGGGAGGCAACTACCACAGGTGGTAGGGACTCTGACACCTCCTCCGATGGGGGTCCTCCGGCGGTGGCGGACACTAGTGGACAAATCACGACCGCCACCACCCACACCATCAGTGCCCTCTCTTCTGCTCCCCACCGAGTTGGCCGTGCCCGCCCACCCAGAAAGGTGGGCGTCTCCTTCGCCCCAGCCCTGCTGCCCTCACAGAGGAGGCTATTGACCTCCTGAGAACCATCTCTGTAGGGCAAACAACCATCGTCAATGCCGTCCAGGGGCTAGCATCAGAGGTGCAGCAGACTAATGCCTATCTGGATGGCATTCACGTGCTGTGTCTGCCCTACAGAGATCTTTTCAGGCTCTGGCCTCCTCTTGGACGGCAGCCAGTTTCCCTGGCCATTCCGTCCCCCCTCCAACCTCCTCTACCCCTTCCAGCACCCCACTCCATCACCCGTCCAAGGTACACATTCAAACACGCAGTCAAGCACATCAACACACAAAAAACACACTTCCAAACACAAGCACCACACCTCCCACCACAAGCATTCACACAGCCACAGACACCTGCACACACAACAACGTCCTCTTCCCCCAGTGTTCCCGTCTCTTCCACATCCCTGTCTGACCCCTCTACATGCACACCCTCATGCACTGCACCTTCACTCACTGTTACTGCTCCTTTTACTGCACTCACCACAATAGCAGACAGCCATACATGCACCCCATACACTACACCTGCACTCACCACCTCCACTGTAGTTGACACATGCAGCAACTCACCCGACTTGCAGACACCTACCCAACATACATCCACACTAGCTGTCTGTCTTCTCCCACTGTGTCCACCCCCCACCTCCCAAAACACTCAAATGCACCAAGACACCCACCCATCAGACATCCACCACACCACAGGATACAGAGCAGTCACCGGCACCCACTACACGAACACCTACACCCCATACATCAATTCCCTCTGGCTCCACTCCCACGCCCTCATCCACGCCCACCCCAATTGCTCCCCAAAAACTTTTCCTCTCCCGTGTAGACCTGTTCGAACCCACTGGCCCATCCCGACTTCTCCCGAAAAGTGCCCACCTCTTTGCCCTTTCCGCTCCTGCCACATCGCAGCCCACCCCGGTCCAGCCTTCCCATTCCTGTGCCCCTTCTCCAGTTAAGTAGAAGGCCCGCTCAGAGCCTAAGGCATCCTGCTCCACACAAGCCAAACAGCCCCCACCCCCTTCTAAGGAGAAGCCCACCCCCCCAACCTCCTCACGCAAGTCAAAGTCCCACCCCCATCATAAATCCCCACAACCATCCCCTCTGCCCCCATTTGCCAGGTTGAAATGGCGGTTTAAACTGCACACACAGGCTCTGCAGTGGCAGGCCTGGGACATTTTACAAAGGCTACGGTAGTGGGTGGCACAATCAGTGCTGCAGGCCGACTTGTAACATCTGTATTACAGGCCCTCGGCATACATAGCGCATTTTACTAGGGACTTACCAGTAAATCAAAAATGCCAATCATGGAGACGCCAGTGTAACCATGTTTTAGACACAGAGCACATGCACTTTAGTACTGGACAGCAGTGGTAAAGTGTGCAAAGTCATAAGGTCAATGTTAGAAATTAGGTCTTTGGTTGGCAGTCACGTGACCCATGTCCAAGCAAGGACCCTCACACCATGCTGGTCTTCCTTCTTTTCTATCAGGAGCACCAAAGATGGCGGCGACGACCACGGTGAGTACTGCACCTACAACACAGGGGAGGGGGAGGGAAAAGAGAGTGACACACACATGCAACATGCAACACCCCCCCCACCCTCACCCACAACACCATACACACAAATACATGGAGCAACATTACATATACACTCCCCCCACCCCCTGGAAGAACGAAAGGACAAAAGGAAATGATTTGAACGAATGTAATCAGGTGAAATCTCATTATCAAAATTTAAAATCCAGTATATACAATTATGTACACCAACTACACAAGTAGTGCACCAATCATTGTCCGTTGACCACTGGGCCCAAAATGCATGGGCGAAGCCCACACATGATACCTGACTGGAAACGGAGAGAACAATGCAGGGGCATCAGATCGAAATGAAACAGGCACCTCAGGGTGAGGGGGAGGGGGGCATCTCAGCCAGATGAACACACAACGCCACTGTTGCACGAGGGGGCTCCATGCCCATTGATGTATCCTGGGGAGTGCAACACCATAGTCTATCAAGTTTCTCCAGAGTGTGGTTTGCCCACTGCTTTATCCTGGGGAGCGCAAAGCCACAGTCTCTCAGGTCTCTCCAGTGGGTGGTTTGCCCACTGCTTTATCCTGGGGAGTGCAAAGCCACAGTCTCTCAGGTCTCTACAGTGGGTGGTTTGCCCACTGCATTATCCTGGGGAGTGCAAAGCCACAGTCTCTCAAGTGGATAACAGTCTCTACTGGTTCTGGAGGGGGCCTTGTGCCCAGAGTGCTTCATCCTGCCAAGGACTGAGGTAGTGGATGTGATACTCCACTGGTTCTGGAGGGGGCCTAATGCCCAGAGTGCTTCATCCTGCCAAGGACTGAGGTAGTGGATGTGATACTCCACTGGTTCTGGAGGGGGCTTGGTGCCCAGAGGGCTTCATCCTGCAAAGGACTGAGGCAGTGGATGTATCTCTCCATTGGTTCTGGAGGGGGCCTGGTGCCCAGAGTGCTTCATCCTGCCAAGGACTGAGGTAGTGGATGTGATACTCCACTGGTTCTGGAGGGGGCCTGGTGCCCAGAGTGCTTCATCGTGCCAAGGACTGAGGTAGTGGATGTGATACGCCACTAGTTCCGGAGGGGGCCTGGTGACCCGAGTGCTTCATCCTGCCAAGGACTGAGGTAGTGGATATATCTCTCCACTGGTTCTGGAGGGGGCCTGGTGCCCAGAGTGCTCCACGTGCAGTGTGGCCGGTACAATTCACTCACTGGGTGTGCGTGGCATGACATTGGCGAGGTACAGGTAGCATGATACTCCATGGAGGCAGCAACATACCCCACACTGCTGTGGCTTCGCCTTCCACCTGCAGGTGCCAACTGTGATGACAGTAATGCTTCATGGAAGTTGCCCAGGGTCCTGGAACTCTCCTCCAGCCTCGGACGACTGACCACTGGGGATGGTAGGCATGTCAGCGGTGGTGCCACTGTCCGAGGACGTCGCGAGGCCGCTGGCAGGGCTTGCGGTGGTGTCTGTGGTGGCGGTGCTGGCGGCGGGGTCTGTGGCGGCAGTGCTTGCGGCAGTGTCTGTGGTGGCAGTGCTTGCGGCGGTGCTTGCGGCGGTGTCTGTGGTGACGGTGCTGGCGGCAGGGTCTGTGGCGGCGGGGCTGGCGGCGGTGCATGTGTCAGCACCTGCTGAGGGAGAAAGCAGGATGCCTCCTGCCGCTTTGGACGGCTGCCCACCGGGGAAGAGGCTGGGGACTGTCGCAGCGGCTGTAGACGTGCCAGAGGCGGTGATGGTGGCGGTGTAGGTGGCGGTCCAGGTGGCATTGCAGGTGGTGGTTTTCGCCGCCGGATAGGTTGGCGTGGACGTGGACAAAAGGTGTGACACTGGTCCCTCAGTCGGTTCCACCATGTCCTCTCCTGACCTGCCCTTCTGGTTTTGGCCCTTCCCCACCTTTGATGGTGGCTCAGTTGTCTTGCCACTATCCCCTTTCGTTTTCGTTGACCCCTTGGTGGCTGATGGTTTTGGCTTCTCCCTCTGGGATGTGGGCACCTTTTTCCCCTTGGCAGGTGCCGGAATGTCCTTGCCCTTGCTACGTGGCACACTGTCAGCCCTGATGGTTGGCACACTCCATGACCCCACAGTTACTGGCACCACTGTGCCTGGGGATGTGGTGGCTGAGGTGCTGGGCTGGGAGTTTTTTAGACACACTGGGACGGGTAGATGGAGGGGGTTTGGGAGTGGAGGAAGAGGTAGTGGTTGTAGGAGGTGTACGTCTGCTGAATTTGTGTGAAGGTGCATGGGCTGGAGGCTGTTGTGAGGTGGTTGGGTAGGTGTGTGCCTGCGTTTGTGTACTTTGGGAGGAGGGCTCACAGACACACTGGTAGAAGACACTGGGGATGTGTGAAGGGTAGTGGGGGTGGTGATTGCACGTGAGCGGTGTGTGGTGATGGGCATGCTGGTGATGGAGGTAGTGGCTGAGGATGTAATGCATGCAGGTGTGAGTGGAGACGAGACTGGGAGGAAGGAGGGAGACGTGGAGGAGGGTGACACAGTGGAGGGAGTGGATGTTGGTATGTGTGCATGGGTATGGTGCTTGTGTGAGTGCCTGCGGGATGTGTGGTGCTTATGTTTGCCTGATCCACTCTTTTGTGTTGATGTGTGTGCATGCTGGTCTGATGGTGTGCTTGGGATAGGCTGAGGTACAGGGGATTGGGTCTGGGTGGAGGAGGTTGGAGGGGGAGGCTGGACACAGGGACAATGGCTGCCATCAGTGCTGAAGCCAGAGCCTGAAATGCTCTCTGTTGGGCTACCTGCCCAGAATTAGTGCCCTCCAGGTATGCATTTGTTTGTTGCAAATGCCTCTCAACACCCTGGATGGCATTCAGAATGGTAGACTGCCCAACAGTGAGGGATCTCAGGCTGCCAATAGCCTCCTAACTGAGGGCAGCAGGGCTTACTGGGGCAGGGCCTGAGGTGCCTGGGGCGAAGGAGATGCCCACCCTCCTGGGTGAGCGGGCTGGGACAGACGCTGAGGGGCTGCGGGGAGGGTGGTGCTGGTAGGAGGGGTGGCGGCTGTACCTGTTGATGCGGTGGGCACAGAGGGGCCCGCCACCACAAAGGAGCTCCCATCAGAGGAGGAGTCGCTGTCCCTGCTGTGGAGCTCCCCTCACTCTCCGTCCCACTGGTGGCTTAAGACTCTGTAGCTTCACCCTCCAGGGCCAAGTGGGATGCAGCTCCCTCATGCTAGCAGGCAGAATAGCATTATTAAAGATGATAGTTCTTCCTAGGCTGCTTTACTTCTTTGGCACTCTCCCAGTGTGGATCCCGAGTAGCTTTTTCAACGCTCTGAACTCTATTCTCACGGGATTTATATGGGGAACGGGCAGACGCAGACTTTCGTTAGCAGTAATGTGTAGGACAACTGAGGAAGGGAGACTGGCGGTCCCACACTTTGAAGACTATTACCTGGCTGGCAAGCTTTAGTGGCTGGCCAAGTGGGTAGCTGCCCGTACGACACCTGAAAGTGAAATCCTACCCTTCACTCCTGAATTGAAAGAGATGGCAGGGGTAATATTAAACCTCACTGGCCCAAGACCTGGTGGTTTTTGAGCCCTAGCGGTCATTCATAGATGCTGGAGAAGATATCTATGCAAAGTGCAATGCCCCAGACCCTACGCACCAGAAATGCCATTACGATGTTTATTAACATTCCCACACAATGGAAACTAGGCAGCGATCAGAAGATGGGGGGACGCGGGAGCCACTACACTAGGCACACTATATGAGGCAGACTCTTTACTATCATTTGTAGACTTTCGTGACAAATACCGACTCCCACCAGGAGGTTACTTAATACACAAAGCAATCACAAACATAATCAGGAAGCACTGGGGTACGGGAAACATCGAACCCCCCACATCCACAGCAGTGCAAAACCTAGTTAGTACGGCAGAAACAGCCAGAGTAGTTACAACTCTCTGCAGGAAAATGTGTGCAAGTGAGACCAGACCACTATCGGATATTAAACTAAAATGGGAGGTAGACCTAGGAGGAACTTTAGAAGACAACACATGGGAACAAATCCTAGCCTGGACTGCAAGAGCTTCCAGAAATGCCCGCTTTAAATTAATAAACACATACGCCTTACATCGAGCATATCTTACGCCAGGAAGAATAAAGAGACATTATGGAGCCTTGGAGGCTTGCTGCCCCAGATGCAAAGAGGAAGGGGCCAAATTTATACACATGTTCTTGACTTGCCCAACTGGCACAAAGTTATACAATTGATATCTGACCACATAGAGCGTGAGGTGGCTACTGCCTTCTAGGAAACTATAGACGTCAACCCCAGCATAAATACACTAATCAATTCCAAGACCTGGCCCTTGTATTAGCCAAAAGAGAAATAGCAATCACATGGAAAGCATTATCAGGGCCTAGATCACAAATATGGGCGAGGGAGGTTCTCAAATGGTCCAAAGCTGGGGAAGCGATCAGGCATAGGGAGGCTCGAAGGGGCCAGGGCCCAATTGCCAGAGCGGAAACCTGGAGCACCCTAGTGGATGAATGGGAGCAGCTAATAAAAGAACTACAGACCATCTAACCTCTAAAAAGAAAAGGCCCTCGGCGAATGGACATGGACATCCCCCGGAACATTACATAACCCATAGATTACAATGAAACACATTACTGGATATACCTAAGCCACACTTTACTGAAAAAAAACCCTACCAACTCCCCATGAGGGACCTAGCTCACCCACTCATTAACGAATACACTATATCAGCCCAGTACTAGACCGTTAGTTTGGAAAAGCGGGAAGGGGGAGGGAGGGAAGATCCCCTCAGGTAAAAAGTGTACATACTGATAAGCAATCAACAAATCACTATATCACTATGCAACAACTGCATGTTCACCAAAACAATGAAGAACCAGAGAATAAATGTAAATGATAACAGTGAACAAGTGCCCAATCAATGCAAAGTCATGTTGAAATTATTATATCCACCGAACATCGAATTTTACCACTCTGCTTGAGGGGAGGGTTAGGCAAGTTACAATGTTTGTACTAATATATGTACTAAAACCAATAAAATGTTTTAAAAAATTGATACACTATAATGTCGCAGACTATGGTCTCACCACAAAGGAAAGGGAGTCGTAGAGAAGTATTAGTAGCCAAAACATGGTTGATGCCAGAACTCCTATGTCTCTCAGTTCTACACTAAAACAATAGTAATACAGGCATTGACAAAGACAATAGATGTCCCATAGGCAAAACCTATCGTCTTTGCCAATGCTTGTATACTTTATTTTTAGCTACTTCGTAGCCATATCAGGATTATAATTCTTCTTCCAAATTATTTTTTAACATTTTTCACCTTTTCTAATCAACCTTAAAGATTCAATAAACCAAGGGGCTAATATGGTACAGCAAAGGTATTTAATCATATAAATAGATGAAATATAATCTAAGGCTGAGGTTCACTTAGTGTGAAAGTTTTCTAGTGGGGAGTTAATGTCTTCGGAAAGGATAAATGGGCTGTTCATCCTCATCTTAACACTGCATGAGGGAGGCAGTACCTTCACTACTCACAAGGTCTAAGACAGGGCTACTCTGAACTGTCACATCCTGACATACTTGATCCACTCCCAAGGCTGAAGATGAAAGGGCACTCAGTGGATGAGACACAAGGAACTCTGCACTCTTGGTGACTCAGCCCAATGTTCGCTGACACTGACTGAGATACTGTACACTCAGGAGCTGAGGACATGCGTGGCTAGAGGGGAAGCAGAACAAACATTGTCCATCACAGAGCAGGTACGTGTTAGGCAGCAGCAGTCAAGTTTTGCTTTCTCGCAAAACAGGCACAGCATGGCAGTATAAAAGCAAGCTTCTCTCTCTCTCAGAAAAGACAGCAAACGCTGTCTTCCACTCCTGCCAGAACAGGTCAACCACGGCAGACAAGTACACCCTTTCATCTTTCAAAGAACATGTACAGTTAAGGCATGCATGATATGTCGGTCTTAGATCACTGGAGTCAGCATGTAGCTCACTCAGAGGATTGTATTGGTAGATGAGTGAGTTTGAAAAATCTGACACCAATCTCACTTTTGTGCTATTCCATACCAGCATCTGATGGTCCTGGCTTGCAAATTATGTTGATGCTTTGGTTTTCCACGTGTGGAAAAGTAGCCATTACCTAGTAGAACATTTTATTTGAAGCAGCCCAGCCACAGCCTAAATAATTATGCTCTGGACAGGCACACAGGTGCAAACCACTTTGAAAATGTTTTGAGCCCACACATATCAGACACTGTTTAATCCCATCCTTGATGCTGCACCTGTTCAAAATGCTGTGGGCCACCACAGGTTCAAAAGATTTTGGGACTAATTTAGATATTGGTGGCACCGCAATCTAAATCCCATGGGATATAATGGAATTTAGATTTCGGAGGAAGGGATATCTGTCACCGTTGTGACGGAGTAACTCGCCTGCCAATATCTAAATCAGGCGTTTAATTCGAAGGGACAGAATTCTGTCTCAGGGTCTTTTGGTCCCAATAATAAGTCTCTTTTAATTGTGATGGGGCCACTAAAGACAGTTGTCCCCTTATTCAGGATTACTAATACAAAGGTAAAACCCAAATATCAGGTTTTCCCACATTTTTAGCAATGCATGTTTGGGAGGAAAGTTGTGCAATGAGGGACAACATGCACAAAATAGTGCACAAATACTGATTGCCATAGTTGTTTCTCATTTCTGAGTGGAAGCCTTGGAGTAATGAAGTAAAAGTGCATCCTTGAAAATACTGTATCCCTCGCTAATAAGGAGGCATCTGTATTTCATCACCAGCACAGGAACTGAACTGACCCACTGGTTTAGAAAATTCCCTAGCACTACGGGCTGATCAGTTACCATGGCTCAGAGTTTCAGAGGCTGACGAGACACAGAGGCTCGGCAAACTCCAAATCCTCAGGTTTTGACAATAGATAGGGGATCAGCGAATCTTACATCCTTAGCAGGTAACTGAACATAGGGGCCCACAAACTTCACATTATCAGGGGATGACCAGATCCAGGGGCTCGGAAAACTGCATTAACTCAGGGGCTGACCAAAGGCAGGGATTTAGCAAACTCAGGAGCCTAAGGGGCTGGCCAGACCCATCAGCTCTCACATTTTCAGGGTTAGAGAAGTGAAAGGTGCTTGGCATTCTCATAGTCTAATGCGGTGGCCAGACATAGTAGTTGAGAAGTCTCTACAGTCTCGGGATAGACTCGATCCAGGAGCTCAGCAGATTTTACAGTGTCAAGGGCTGACCAGACACATGAAATTCACAATTTCAAAGGCTGGTTAGACACAGGTGCTTAGCAGACTTTACACTCTCAGGGCTGATTAGACACAGGGGCTCAATACACTCTACAGTCTCACATGGCTGACTAGATGCATGGGCTCAGCAAAATCCTCAGTTTTAGTCAATCGCTCAATCAATCTGCAGTTTGTATAGCATTGCATATCACCCATGGGTTCTCAAGGCACTGTCATAGGGGTGCTGATCAGTTGAAGAGCCAGGTCTTGAGGTCCTTCTTGAACTAATTCAGCGAGGGGACCTGCCTGAGGTGGATTGGTAGTGTGTTCCAGGTCTGCGCTGCAAGGTAGGAGAGGGATCTGCCTCTCATTGTTCCCCTACTGATTCTAGTGGTGGCGATGAGGGCAGGTTGAGGAGATCAGAGTTGTCTGGCAGGGGTGTAGAACGACAGGCAGTGGTTGAGGTAGGCTGGTCAGATATTGTGCAGGGCCATGTAGGTGTGTGTCAGGAGCTTCAAGGTGATGCGCTTGTTGATGGGGAGCTGGTGTAGGTCTCTAAGGTGGGTGGAGATGTGGCTGTGGCAAAGTGTTGTCTAGGATGAGTCTGGCCAATGTCTTCTTGATTGTCTGGAGTCTTGCTTGGAGCTTCTTCGTGATGCTGACATAGACAGCGTTGCCGTAGTCGAGATTGCTGCTGACTTGTGCAGGGGTGATCGTCCTTCTTGCCTCAGTGGGGATCCACTTGAAAATCTTCCAGAGGAGGCAGAGAGTGTGGAATTATGACGATGAGATGGTGTTGACTTGGCTGGTCATGGACAGCGTGGAGTCCAGGATGATGTCCAGGTTGCGTGCATGGTCGATGGGTATGGGGGAGCTTCCAAGGGCAGCTGGCCACCAGGAGTCATCCCAGGCGGAGGGAGTTCGGCCCAGGATGAGGATCTCTGTCTTGTCTGAATTGAGCTTGAGGCAGCTATTTTTCATCCCACCTGCAACCGCTCTCATTCCATTGTGAAGTTGCTATTGGGTGTAGATAGTTCTTTTCATGAAGGAGAGAATTTGCTTTGTGTCGTTGGCGTAGGAGACTATGTTTAATCCGTGCTGTCTGACGATTTTGGAAAGTGGTGTCATGTAGATATTGATGAGGGTTGGGCTCAGGGAGGAGCCCTGGGGTACTCCACAGCATGTTTCTGTTGGCTCCCGAGATGAACGGCGGACGTCTGACCCTCTGGATCGTTCCGGTGAGGAAGGAGCAGATCTACTTCCAGGGCCTTGCCGCATATGTTGTCGTCATGAAGTCTGGCGCATAGGGTGGTGTGGGATACGGTGTCGAAAGTAGGGGAGAGGTCGAGGAGGATGAGGGCAGCTGTGTCTCTATGGTCTAGTATGATGTGGATGTCATCCATGGCTGTGAGGAGTGCAGTTTTAATCACAGGGTTGCTCCTGAAACTGGACTGGGAGGGGCCTAGCATGTAGTCTGTCTCAAGGAATTCTGTGAGCTCTGCGTTGGTGGCCTTTTGGTTACCTTGGCTGGGAAGGGGAGAAGAGAGATGGGTTTGTAGTTTTTCATATCTCTAGGATCAGCAGAGGTTTTCTTTAGTAGCAGGTTGACCTCTGCGTGCTTCCAATCATTCATGAAGTTGGCAGTTTCGATGGAACGGTTGATTGTCCGACATTGGTGGTGCACAGTCTTGGTTTTTGTGTCGGTCTGCCATGTTTTTGCTGCTCCTCCATTTCCGTTCAAGTCATCTGTAAGTGCGTTTAGAATCCTGGAGATCGGTTAAGCAGCTGGGTTTCTTGTGGTGCTAGTTTCCAGTGGGTTTTCTTAGGGCGGCTACGGTGTTTGCACAGTCAGGGATCTAGCAGTAGAGATTGTGAGCTGAGTCATTTGTGTCAGTGGTCTACGGTGAAAGGGAGTGGCTGAGTGCGTTGGTGAGCTGGGCTTCGGTGACCTTGCTTCAATTTCTGCAGGGTGGGCTGAGGGGCGTGGTAGTGTATGGTGGTCTTGGTCAATGTGAAGCTGGCGCAGTGGTGGTCAGTCCAGAAGTGTTCAGACGTGTGAGAGAAGGAGATGTTGTTTCCTGCTGAGAAGACAGGGTCAAGGGTGTGTCCTGGTGAGTGAGTGGGGAGGTTGACCAGTCTCTTGAGTCCGAGTGTGGCAAGGCTGTCCAGGAGGGATGTAGTGTTTCGGTCATTGGGTTTTCGAGGTGAAAGTTGATGGGGCCGAGGAGGATTTAGTTGGTAAAGGTGAGGGCATGGGGGGCGGGGTCCAGGGGGTCTGTAGACAAGGGTGCCGTGGAGAAAGGTGTTTGGGTGGGTCTGGATTTGAAAGTGTAGGTGTTCGTTGGCGGTAGTCTGGGTCTGGGCCTCAGTAATAGTCGCAAGGCACAGTGTGCTCCTGTAGACGATAGCGATGCCTTCTCCTGGTCGGTTGATGTGGTCTTTGTGGACAGTTTTGTAGCCGTCTGGGATGAGTGTGGTGATGTACCGGACTGAGGTGGGGGTTATCCAGGTCTCCGTGAGGAAGGCAACGTCAGGGGCGACTGAATCGAAACGGTCCCATGCTTCTAATGGGTGTTTGACAAGGGAGCAGGAAAAATATGCTTCTGAGGTGTTCGGCTAGGCTCAGGTTGGGGTATTGTGGTGAGCGGAGGCAGGTGAAAGTGCAGTTGCCGCAGGAGATAGGGCCATGCATGTCCTTCGGGGAAGCATGATGTCATGCAGCGAAGCCTCCAGTGTTGAGAGAGTGCAGGGTAATGGCGTTGTACCAATGGATGGTGCGGGGACCTGGATCCATGGCCCTGGGCGCAGTCCAGGCATGGACGGGCGCAGATGGGCTTGCCTTTGGTGCACCAATGGCACGCCCGCTGCGTGGTTGCAGAGCAGCCACCATTTAGAAGGAGAGGGACGTAGGAGGGGTCTGTCAGCTGGGTGGCGGGAGCGCAGAAAAAAGCATCATAAGGAGGGGAGGCACTGGGTTAGCAGTGGTAGGGAGAGAACACAGGAAGCTGCAAAAGTGCAGAAAGTGCAAAGGAGGCAAAAAGAGGCAAAAAAGTGGAAAAAAAGGAGAAAAGGAGAAAAGGGAGAAAAGGGAGTACACAGAGGCAGAAAAGCGACAGAGAAAGTCAGAAGGCCACAACTAGGCCACCTGGGATGAGGTGCAAGCGAGTGCCTGCAGGTGGTGAAGGGCCTCAAACACAGAGTCAGGTAGGCTCACAGCATGCAGGGTTGCAGCAGCAACAGGTATTGCTGCACGGGGGAGCGATCTAATTGCTGACCAGAGTTCAGTGAAGTCACCCCTTCACCACGCTGCAACCACCACTAAGAAGGGGAGGGAGGTGGAAGGGGTCAGTCAGCTGGGCGGTGGAATGGTGGGAAAACATGTCGCAAGGAGGGGGGCGAGCCGCAGAGGCAGCAGCGGCAAGGAGAGAATGCCGGAAGTGGCACGAAGGCAGAAAGTGCAAAGAAGGCACAACGAGGCAAAAAAGTGGAAATAAAGGAGAAAAGGGAGAAAAGAGAATACACAGAGGCAGAAAGGTGACAGAGAAAGTCAGAAGGCCACCACTAGGTCACCAGGGATGAGGCACAGGTTGGTGCCTGCGGGAGGTGGAGGGCCTCAAACACAAAGCCAGGCAGGCTCACATATGCAGGCCAGCAACAGGTGGTGCTGTGCGGGGGGAGCGACGTAATCGCTGACCACAGGTCAATGAAGTCGCCCCATCACCACGCAGCGGCTGCCATCAGGGGCTGAGTACACACAGGGGGTCAAAAGACTCCACCGTCTCAGGGGCTGACTAGACACAGAAGCTCACCAGACTCCACTATCTCAGGTCCTGAGTAGACACATGGGCTAAGCAGACTCCACAGTCTCTGCGGCTGATTAGATATAAGAGCTGAACAGGCTCCACAGTCTCAGGGGCTGACTAGGCACAGAACCTCAGCAGACTCCACAATCTAAGGGGCTGAGTAGACACATGGGCTCAGCAGACTGTACAGTCTCTGGGGCTAACTAGACACATGGGCTCAGCAGACTCCATAGTCTCAGGGGCTGACTAGACACATGGGCTCAGCAGACTCCACAGTCTCAGGGGCTCATTAGACACAGGGGCCCAGCAGACTACACACTCTCAGGGGCTGATTAGACACCAGGGCTCAGCAGACTCCACAGTCTCAGGGGCTGCCCAGACACATGGGCTCAGCAGCCTTCGCAGTCTCAGGGGTGGAGTAGACACATGGGGTCAGCAAACTCCACAGTCTTAGGGGCTGACTGGACACATGGGCTCAGCAGACTCCACAGTCTCAGGGGCTGATTAGACCCAGGGGCTCAGCAGACTCCAAACTCTCAGGCTGACTAGACACAGGAGTTCAGCAGACTCCACAGTTTCAGGAGCTGCCCAAACACATGAGCTCAGCAGCCTTCGCAGTCTCAGGGGGTGAGTAGACACATGGGGTCAGCAAACTCCAAAGTCTTAGGAGCTGACTGGACACATGGGCTCAGCAGACCCCACAGTCACAGGGGCTAACTAGACACATGGGCTCAGCAGAATCCACAGTCTCAGGGGCTGACTAGGCGCATGGGCTCAGTTGACTCCACAACCTCAGGGGCTGACTAGATACATGGGCTCAGCAGACTCCACAGTCTTAGAGGTTGCCCAAACACATGGGCTCAGCAGCCTTCACAGTCTCTGGGGGAGAGTAGGCACAGGCGCTCACCAGACTCCACAATCTCAGGGGCTGACTAGACACCTGTCCTCAGCACACTCCACAGTCTCAGGGGCTGACTTAACACATGGTGTTAGCAGACTCCACAGTCTCAGGGGCTGACAAGACACATGGGCTCAGCAGAGTCCATAGTCTCAGGGGCTGACTAGACACATGGGCTCAGCAGACTCCACACTCTCAGGGACTGACTAGACACAGGAGCTCAGCAGACTCCACAGTCTCTGCGGCTGACTAGACACATGGGTTCGGCAGACTCCACATTTTCAGCGGTTGACTGGACACAAGGGCTCAGCAGACCCCACAGTCTCAAGAGCTGACTAGACACAGGAGCTCAGCAGACTCTACAGTCTCAGGGGCTGATTAGACACAGGGGCTCAGCAGGCTCGACAGTCTCAGAGGCTGACTAAACACTTGGGCTCAGCAGACTCCACAGACTCAGAGGCTGATTAGACGCAGGGGCTCAGCAGTCTCTACAGTCCCAGGGGCTGACTAGACACAAGAGCTCAGCAGACTCCACAGTCTTAGGGGCTGACTGGACACATGGGCTCAGCAGACTCCACAGTCTCAGGGGCTCAGCAGATTCCACACTCTCAGACTGACTAGACACAGGAGTTCAGCAGACTCCACAGTCTCGGGGTTGATTAGACACAGGGAATCAGCAGATTCCACAGTCTCAGGGGCTGTGTAGACACATGGACTCCGCAGGCTCCACAGCCTCAGGAGATGATTAGGCACGGGGCTCAGCAGACTCAACACTCTCAGGTGCTGACTAGACATAGGGGCTCAGCAGAATCAACATTCTCGGGCACTGACTAGACATAGGGGCTCAGCCGATTCCACAATCACAGGGGCTGACTAGACACATGGGCTCAGCAGACTCCACAATCTCAGGGGCTGGCTAGAGACATGTGCTCAGCAGACTCCACCGTCTCAGGGGCTGACTAGACACAGGGCCTGAGTAGACTCCACAGTCTCGTGGGCTGATTAGACCCAGGGGCTCAGCAGATGCCACGGTCTCAGGGGCTGACTGGACACATTAACTCAACAGACTCCACAGTCTCAGGGGTGGATTAGATACAGGGACTCAGCAGACTCCACAGTCTCATGAACTGACTAGACACATGGGCTCACCAGACTCCACAGTCTCAGGGGCTGATAAGCCAAACGGGCTCAGCAGACTCCACAGTCTCAGGGGCTGACTAGGCACATGGGCTCAGCAAATTTCACAGTCTCATGGGCTGATTAGACTCAGGGGTTCAGCAGACTCTACATCCTCAGAGGCTGACTAGACAAAGGAGCTCAGCAGACTCCACAGTCTCAGGGGCTGCTCAAACACATGGGCTCAGCAGCCTCCGCAGTCTCAAGGGGTGAGTAGACACAGGGGCTCAGCAGACTTCACAGTCTCAGGGGCTGACTAGGCGCATGGGCTCAGTTGACTCCACAACCTCAGGTGCCTACTAGACACATGGGCTCACCAGACTCCACAGTCTCAGGGGCTGATAAGCCAAACGGGCTCAGCAGACCCCACAGTCTCAGGGGCTGACTAGACACATGGGCTCAGCAAATTTCACAGTCTCATGGGCTGATTAGACTCAGGGGTTCAGCAGACTCTACATCCTCAGAGGCTGACTAGACAAAGGAGCACAGCAGACTCCACAGTCTCAGGGGCTGCTCAAACACATGGGCTCAGCAGCCTCTGCAGTCTCAAGGGGTGAGTAGACATAGGGGCTCAGCAGACTTCACAGTCTCAGGGGCTGACTAGGCGCATGGGCTCAGTTGACTCCACAACCTCAGGTGCCTACTAGAAACATGGGCTCAGCACACTTCACAGTCTTAGAGGTTGCCCAAACACATGGGCTCTGCAACCTTCACAGTCTCTGGGGCTGACTAGGCACAGGGGCTCAGCAGACTCCACAATCTCAGGGTCTGACTGGACACCTATCCTCAGCAGACTCCACAGTCTCAGTGGCTAACTACACACGGTGTTAGCAGACTCCACAGTCTCAGGGGCTGACTAGACACATGGGCTCAGCAGACTCCATAGTCTCAGGAGGTGACTAGACACATGGACTCAGCATACTCCACACTCTCAGGGACTGACTAGACACAGGAGCTCAGCAGACTCCATAGTCTCTGTGGCTGACTAGACACATGGGTTTGGCAGACTCCACATTCTCAGGGGCTGACTGGACACAAGGGCTCAGCAGACCCCACAGTCTCAGGAGCTGACTGCACACAGGAGCTCAACAGACTCCACAGTCTCAGGGGCTGATTATACGTAAGGGCTCGGCAGACTCCACAGTCTCAGGGGCTGACTAAACACATGGGCTCAGCAGACTCCACAGTCTCAGGGGCTGACTAGACACGTGGGCTCAGCAGACTCCACAGTGTCAGAGGATGGTTAGACACAGGGGCTCAACCGAATCCACAGTCTCAGGGGCTGATAAGACATAGGGGGCTCAGCAGACTCCACAGTCTCAGGGGCTGACTAGACACGTGGGCTCAGCAGACTCCACAGTGTCAGGGACTGACTAGACACAGGGGCTCATCAGACTCTACAGTCTCAGGGGCTGATTAGAAGCAAGAGCTCAGCAGACTCCACAGTCTCAGGGTCTGATTAGACGCAAGGGCTCGGCAAACTCCACAGTCTCAGAGGCTGACTAGACACGTGGGCTCAGCAGACTCCGCAGTGTCAGGGGCTGACTAGACACAGGGGCTCAGCAGACTCTACAGTCTCAGGGGCTCACTAGACACATAGGCTCTGCAGACTCCACAGTCTCAGGGGCTGGTTAGACACAGGAGCTCAGCAGACTCCACAGTCTCAGGGGCCGACTAGACGCATGGGCTCTGCAGACTCCACAGTCTCAGGGGCTGATTAGACGCAAGGGCTCGGCAGACTCCACAGTCTCAGAGGCTGACTAGACACGTGGGCCCAGCAGACTCCACAGTGTCAGGGGCTGACTAGACACATGGGCTCTGCAGACTCCACAGTCTCAGGGGCTGGTTAGACACAGGGGCTCGGCAGACTCCACAGTTTTAGGGACTCTATAATATCAGGGTCTGGACAGACACTGGGCTTCTCATCAAACGTCACAGTCGGAGTCTGACCGGCCCGGGTTCAGCTTACATCGGAGCTCCTTAGAGGTCCACCCATCAGGCAGGGACTTGTCGAGGCGTTTCCTGCTCACCCTGCACTGCCCGGACTCCCAGCCTCCCCATCACACCACGCCCTGTGACTGAGACGACAGCATCCCTACTCCAAGCTCCGTACCCCCTACCCTTTCTGCAAATTTAATCCGTCCCCCCTCACACACTCCTCCCCGAGTGTGAAGATGCCCCGCCAGCTCACCACCCCTTAATACTGAGGGGCACAGTCACATCAGCACTCTGCACCTTCTCCAGCAGGCTCCACGAACGTCACCTTCCCAAAGACCCCACCCATGAGCCTCGACCAGCACAGTGCTCCCTGCACAGCTTTCTCATCAGTCTCGTGGCCGCCTGCACTTTCTTTTCCTCTCACCTTTCTGTGGCACCCCATTCTTCCTGTACCCCGACAGCGAGGACACCAGAGATTCCTTCGCTGACGACGACAAGGTCTCCGGTAGGTGGGTGCTTTGCATGGAAAATACACCTTTACCCCGTTATGCCATTATGTAGGTTATTCTCCGTCTCTCTTCATCACTTTGTTTTTACTTGGGGGTTCGTAGGTGTTTGGCTCGCGCGCCCGTGGATGGATCCGTTGGTGAGGGGGATGCTGTTGAACACTCCACGCCCGGTCTCGGTACTAGGGAGTGCGAGAGACAGGGATGTGTCAGGGTTCCGTGGACTGTCTGATCCTGCCAGGGAGAGCGCGGGAACGTGAGGGCATTTACCTTGAACATGCTGCCGCGTTTAATGCTTGAAGTCTCAAGCGCCTTAAATCCGTTCCAAAGCAGGGCGCACTGTCCGGGGCTCCTGATGTCACAGACTGAGTGAATCAATGAAGGAATCAGATCATTTATATACAGCAACATGAAGTGCCTGAAGCCGTGTCAGTGTGCTGAGGGCGGGTAGGTGGGAGGGGGCGAGCGGTTGGGTGGGGGCACGCAGAGAATTAAATAAATGGGGTTAGGGCCCTAGTGCCGCGGGCTGTGTAAAGGGAGGGGTTTGTGGTGGTGGCCATACAAGAAACTCTAGCCACTTTCAGCTCACTTACCTCCTCAAAAGACTCTGGCAGTGGAAGAATGTGTGGTGAAAAAACGCATTTTAACCTAACAATATCAACAAGGGATTAAATGCAAAACCACCGCGAAACACAAGACCAGCTGTGCGCTCAGGGGTGTGTCTATCAAGGGTGGTGGTCTAATAATAATAATAATAATAAATATTATTATTATTATTATTATTATAATAAATAATATTGTTATTATTATTATTATTATTATTATTACTCTCCCAGTTAGGTCATACTTTTAATTACAGTAACATCATGTGCCATTTTCCCCTAGGCATTTTAGGGAATAAATCTATTTTAAGTGACCATCTTGCATGCTGTTCTATTTACTTAGTTTGTTTGCTGTTAAGCGCACACATTTCTGCTGCAGAAGAACGAATTCCGAATCTGCTTGGGCGTTTCTTATCTGTTCCTGGGAGAAGATCTATGCCCGACGATAAAGTTAGCGTAGGTTAGAGTAACCGCATCGGCACAACCAGCAGGGCTGCCTTTTCCATAGTACCACCTTTTGTGTGTATGTTCGAAGATACATTTTTCATGAACATGTATTGTTTTGTAAAAGTGTGTGCTTGAAAAGAATAATAGTGTGGTGTAGTAAATAGGTCCACTGCCCGTGTTGTAAAATCCCTGCTTCCCAAATTCATCACATTTTTGATGTTTGATCCTGGGCAAATTAATTTCTCCAAAGGGCTACTATGCAGGGTGCTTAATGTGAGAACATATATATCACCTTGATAACTCTCTGAGGGTCATCAATCGAAAAGATTAGCTTGTAAGTCTGACTGTCGTGAGAGCGTCTACATTATCAGGACAAATGAAGATGAACATAAACCTGATTTCGATTTAAAACTATTCTCCTAAGAAATACCCATTTACTACCGACCAACTGATTTTTATATTTTGCAAATATAAAGTATAAAACCACATATCCTACGCGGTTGAATGGTAGGTTTTGGCCCATTTGAAACTCAATTTAAAATTCATTTTTGTCTTTTCGAAAACAACAACATGTGCCTCGGTTCTGAGAGTTACAGTAAGTGGAGAACCAGGCTTGTATTTTATCTTAGCACACATTATGAGTTCTTAGTAAACTGTACTCCTGTGTTTCTGCACATACAGCGTCCTGAGTATTATCTGTTAGAAATTCGCAGATAAAACAGTGTAATAAGGAAAATATTGCGACCCCTCTAAAAAAAAAAAACAGTTGCAAAGACTATTTTCTCCTGTTATTCCGTGAACACAGAGCAGAACCTGGAATGGGTCATAAAAAGCAATTCAGTGTGATTCGAAAACAGAACTTAACACTCGCTTTTGTACACGATTCAACCAGAGCACTCAGAAAGTTTTACATTTGTGCACATTAACTTGCTGCTATGATGTCTTTATAATTGAAGCAGGTGTCTAAGAATTGATGAACATTTATTAATACGCATCTCTTGGTTAGACAGGACTAGCTTGTAAGTAGCTTGTTTTGGTCATGTATGAACATTTCTCCCCTTCTTGAGTGTGACTAGAATGTTTCTTAGTGGTGATGCCGGCCCTGGACTAAAGCTGTGTCTGCACTGGTCTCATACCCAAGGTCAAGCACAAAAGCTACTGTGTGGCTGTTAATAAGGAATGAATACAGCTCACAACAGGATCTTCTCTGGGACAACAGTAGGCCTTTCAGTAAAGCTGAAATACATTTAAAGGGACAGTACCAACAGTTCTTATACACCCACCATGCTTTAAATGGCACCTCCTGTGAGGGCTACCTAAAACAAATATAAGCAAGGCGTCTAAACCCTTGACTATACATTACCAGCACTTTTCTGTGGGGTCGTTACACTGGCGTAATCGCCTGTAATCGTAGGAATTTGGCGGGATGCTTTTTCACAAAGTTTCCAAAATTACACCATTGTGCTACATAGTGTAATTACACCACGTTTGTAGCAATTGTTTTATTACATAATTCATCCATAGTTAATCAAAAGCAATTTACGCATATTCCGCGCACCACAACATTTCTCTTCAAAACTGTTATTTCTGTAATCCTTAAGTACAAGTTTTTCTCAGAGGGCCACTAACACATTATACCATCACATGTAAGAAGGGGATACCACACACTTGATAAAAATGTTTTCTTTTGGATCAGTATACAATATTTGGGTACATCCTCAACTAGATACAGAAGTACAGTGCAGTTGAATATATCTGAGTTCTGAGGCTCTTTTAGATCAAGAGGCTCTGCAGAGAATCAGCTATCTTGCACTGAGCACCTCTCTGGTCAGAAGCTGCATATATGATCTCGCCAGCTATTGCTGTATTAAGTATCTTTCTTGGATATAGAGGTACTGCATAGTTAAATCTGTCCTGGAAGCCACGGTAGCGCCTCTTTTGATTATACAGAGGCTTTGCGGTTGGATTTGTGTCCATCAGCAGCTTTTGTGTGGTTTCGTATATGCATACTATGAAGAGGGTTAAAAAGGTGGATCGCCAGCCTCACTTGATACACTGGATAGAAAATAGAAATCTTACTAATTTACTTGCCCGCTGCCCCACCCAATATGTTACATTTCCATTGTGCAAAGTATACTAGTGAGCAGGTCTGTTTTAAAGAAGGGAACACCTTGAACTCTAATGTGGTACTGCAGGATGGTGGTGTTTACTATCCGCCCTGCCACTTTCAAAGATTCCCCCCCCCGTGCTGCTCTACATTGATCATTATGAACTCTCAACATGTAACACAATTTAGTCACATGTTGAGGCCAGTACTAAAATCCCCGTGTGCTGGTTCCCCAGTTTCCGGCTTTCCCAGTAGTAGGGGCTACAAAATCAAGGCACAGAGATTGGTCTTCTCAGAAAAAGGCCCTTGTATTAGGAGCCCTGTCTAGATTTTTAATTCAATGTTTGTTCCTTGCGTTTTTTGATTAAGTGGAGATGTATGATGTTATCACGCATGCCATTACCATGCATGCCTTCACCACAGATGTAATACAACACATTGACCTTTACAATATGTGTCATTACATTGTGGACTTTTACCAAGCATTTATGTGACACACATGCATGTATATATCGATATATATGTGAGTGTGTGAACTCTCTTTCTCTCTCTCTCTTTCTCTCTCTCTCTCTCTCTCTATATATATATATATATAAATATATATATGTATAAATTCACTGAAAACCCCCAAAGGTTACAGCAGGGACGTTTTCCTTATATTCTGACAAAGCAATAGAAATTCAGCTGTTATAGTTATTTTAAGTAACTGTAACTCATGCCCTAAGGTTATAACTCACGCCCCCTCCATGCTTATTTATCCAAGAAGAGGCCACGGTTTTGGGCAAAATGTCTACCTGACTGGAGTACTTTCTACTGGCTAATTAGTAAGTGCTCCCTCATTGGGTAAATATATAGTGCATATTCCACACTACAGATGCATAATAGATCTTGAGGTAATGTGTCCAGTGACCTTAATTTTGGCAATGTGATTGTTTCGTGAGTGTCTTCATACTGATAACATGAATCCTGGTGTGGAGAAGTTGAATCGCCACCAAACAAGGGTACTTCCTCTTAATTACAAATAGTAAGTGTTTTTTTGTTTGGTAGAGTAGTGCTAATTTATCTTTGCATCCCAAGTTGGGCCTCAATGCCCCTGCGTTCTCTGCCGTCACCCCGCCTCCTGTTGGAGCTGACATTGCTCCTGCCCGCACGGAGCTGCTAAATATGCAGCTCCCTGTGTGCGGGAGCAATCCTTTTGTATATTTCCTTGCCTACTTGAAAGCAGGCAGGGAAACAGATGAAAACTCCGCTCCCAGTGAGCAGGAGCATTTTAACTGCTCCCACTTGCTGGGAGCAAGATTACTGTTTGCTCTCGCTTAGCAGGCACTGTCAAAGCTTCCACCAAGCAAAAGCAAACTGCTGTCTCCTGAAATTGAGCAGTTCATGAGATAACAGGGGCCAGCACAGGGGGTGGATGGCAGTCACCAGGGTCCATTATTCGCTCCTGGAGGGTGGTCCCCCTTCTTTGTTCCTTAGGACCATCCCCAGGGAGGTGGTGGTCCCCGGGGCCAAAAACAGCCCATCCCTGCGGAGGTGGTGGTCCCTGGGGCCGTATATGGCCAGGAGGAGGGGACTTGGCTGAGACTGAGTCCTGAGTAACTATAACTTGAGCCATAAGGTAACTATAACTCGCGCTCCCACCATGCACAGTTTTTCTTCATTCATTTGAGTGCTAATGTTTGATTTACATTTTTAATATCGTTATAGAAGTTGTCATGAGCGCTGTTATATCTGGGGTAATTAGCAGTGCATAGTTAGGGTGTGAGTTACAGTTACCTTAGAGCGCAAGTTATAGGTACTTGAAATATTTCTAACTTTAAATGCTGAATCTCTATGGCTTTGTACTAGTAAATTCAGAACCTAACTACATCTTCCCTGTAAAAAAATCTATTTCCAACTATAATGTCCCCGTAACCTTTGTGTTTTTTCAGTGAATTTCTATGGGTTGTTTTTAACGTAAAATAATTTTCATTATTATATGTTAATCCAACCACCTTTGTGCACAGCGTTCAGCAGTGCGCGGCGGGGGTTGGCAGAGAACCTGGCCTGTGGCCAGGCCCTGCTGCCAACCTCCATACCCACCCAACCATGCACCACAGGAGTTGGCCACAGATTCTGTCTCTCTGGGTGTGAGAGTGGGTGTGAGAGTGTCTGTCTGGGTGTGAGGCGTGAGGGTCTGAATGGGTCTGTGAGTGGATGTGTGACGGTCTAAGTGTGTCTGTGAGTGAGTGCGTGATTGTCTGACTGGGTTTGTGAGTGGGTGCGTGCAGCTCTGGGGGGCTGTGAGTGCATGCATCAGTATATGAGTGGGTCTGTGAGTGGGTGCATGATGATCTGAGTGAATCTGTGGGTGGGTGTGTAAGTAGGTCTGTGAGTGGGTGCATGATGGTCTGAGTGGGTCTGTGAGTGCGTGTGTACGGTCTGCGTGGGTCTGTGAGTGCATGCATGAGGGTCTGTCTGGGAGTAAGAGTGGGTGCATGAGGGTATGAGTGGGTCTGTAGGTGGATGTGTGATGGTCTGAGTGGTTCTGTGAGTCGGTATATGAAAGTCTGAGTAGGTCTGTGATTGGGTGCGTACATGTCTCAGTGGGTCTGAAAGTGGATGTATGACTCTCTGATGGGTCTGTGAGTGGGTGCATGAGTGTCTGACTACTTCTATGAGTGAATGATTCAGTGTATGAATGAGTTTTTGAGTGCTATTTTTGAATTTCTTTCACAGATAATCGCATTGGGACATATGCGCAAATATTGCACGTTGTGAAAATTTTTTTTTTTTACGGTCATAATTTGACCCTCAAAGACACCTATATCACAGCCCTGGAGTCAGGGTACCTCCACCCTGACGCATTATACCACTTATCAAATTTATTTTACAGCCCCGGGGAAACATGTCCTGTAACATAAAATGGTAGGCGCAACTTTCTGGTCAGGTTGTGGCAAGCCAATCACAGCATTCCTTTTGGCACGCGCATTAATGAATTTGCCGCAATCCCCGCGAAAACGACTCAATGGATCCATGGCCCACAATATAAAAAAATGATTTTCTCTTTACTTTCGCAAAAACTACTGAACAAATTTACATCAATTATGCAAAAGTATAATCTGCATTCTGAAACCTACCTTTCTGCCAAATATGGTGTAATTCCGTTCAGAGGTTCGGGCTGTAGTTGTGTTCAAAGTTCCTATGGCAATTAACATGAGAAACCCACGTTTTTTTACCCTCCCTTTTTCTCGGCCCCAACTTAATGGATCACCCCCAAACGTCCCAAGCGCAACAAGAATCATTGACACACTTTTATTTTGAAAATTTCAGGAAGATTCTTCAAATGGTGCTAAAAATATAGGCAAGCCAATAAATACTTGTTCTATGGAAACATGGTCCTAACTATAGCTACCTACTGGTGATCGCCAGTAGGTAATATGTATATGAACAATTCTTTCCCACTTATCCTTGTTCGGGAAAAATGGCACAACAGTCTCTGGAGGTTCACTGTATTCTTTATATAAATTATAAACACTAACAGTTCAGAATTAAAATAGAAGGTCAACGTGTTTCAGCGCTATGCCTTCAACTGGACTATAGAGTCCTACCATCTAGATAGTCCTTATAAAGTGCTCACACCAGTATTGTCCATCATTTCGATTTGTTTCAAAGAACAACTAGAACATATATCTCTTTGACATTATGCTACACAATTCATGCGCCATCATAGACATATCATTATTGTAAAATACATTAATAATGCAGAGTCAATATATTCAGGGTATCAAATTAGAAGAAGATACATGAATATGCAAAAATACAATTATATGCAGGCAGATTTGTGACATATATGATGCATAATGGCATCCCAGGGATAGAGACACATAACACCATTATCACAATTGTATACATTGAGGGAGGAGAAAAGATTAGTAGAACTATATCTGATTACATACTCAACCAGTGTGAGAGGATTTTCATAAGACATCCGAACACATGTGCACAGAGATCCAGAGTTAAAGGGAAAGGGGTTGTGCCAAGAGTGCTGTTTTTAAACATGTTGATGTACCTAAAATGTAAAAAAAAAAAGGATAGAAGTAAAAGTGCTTGTGTTCAAGAAACTGCAGGGCAACTATTAAAGTTGTGCATATTACGTCCATGAAGTACTAGTGCATAAGGACCTTTAGCTATGCAAAAAGTGCATCGGGTATTTTAGATGTAAAATAAAATACTTCACATTCCAATGTCTAACCTGATAGCTCCACAAGTAGATAACTTCCCAAGAGATTTTGTACAAAATTGCAAAAGAAAGTGCTAGTGCATAAGGATTTGTAGCTATGCAAATAGTACATCAGGTATTTTATATGTAAAAAACAACACTATACATTTCGATATCTAACCTAGTTGCTCCACAAGTAGATAACTTCCAGAGAGGTTTTGTGCAAAATTGCATAAGAAAGTGCAAGAGCTTATAAAAGTGACAGTGCATAACCCCACAGCTGGCGAAATTGGCAATTAAAGCATATAATGTAAAATACAATTCTACATACATTAGCACGTATCCCAAATTCATGATGTGCATTCAATATGACGATCTAGTTCAAATGAAGCTCATTTGTAACACAAGCATTTGATGCCCTTTCTTATCAATGGTTATCATAAGCTTCCTATACATCTCTTACATCTCTTGAAAAGAACAGAGCACCATGGAATTCCCAATAACTGTTCTACCCTAATTCCAGAAAACCTGTAAAAAATGATTAATCTAAAGGGGCCACAATTGCTAATGTGATGGGTGTAGGAATTGTTGGTCCCAACCTAAGCAGGGTAAATGTGGTGAACTGAGAATCCAAAAATAGGCCGGACTTACATAATGCATATCACTCATATTGATATGGATGGAATAAAAATTACCAGCTAGAGAGAATGACAATCTAAAAAGTGTAGATACAGGCTTCTGATATTGACGCCATTATTTCTTCTACAGAGAGCTTGCCTGATTTGATTCAGTGCCATTTGAAAATAAGACATAAGCATATCATAAATAAATGTACAGATGACTCAACATCTAAGTTATGTCCACTGGGGGCTTCTGTTCTCATCAGTATGGTCAAGCAGTATTCCATTCTTCTCAATGTTAGTTTTCTGTCATCACCCCTTTCTCCTGTTCTGATATGTTTGATTCCAAAGTATCTGAGCTCTTTGCTGTTTCCCTCATGCCAAGCTTGTCCCAAAAATGCTTGGCTATGGGGTAGGAGAAATCACATATTTTTATGGCTCGTAGATGTTGTAAAATTCTCAAATTCAGCTTGTTGATGGTGCTCCCCACATACTGTTTCCACAAGGAGCATTCTAGCACATAAACCACCAATTTCATCTTGCATGTAATGTACTCTGTAATCTTTTCTTGTTTTCCATCATGGAGCTGGTAGGTGGTATTATTCCTTCCATGCTTGCATGCTCTGCATTTTTTGCATCTCCAAAAGCCTAGTTAAGTCAGACAACTTGTGCTGGTCGGTTTCTGCATAGGCAGGTGGCTCTGTATCAGAAGGTCTCTTATTGGAGCGACTTTTCCATAAGTTATGCTAGGATGATCTGTAAGTACTTCTTTAAGAGTTTCATCCAATTTAGATATCTTCCAGTTATTCCAAAAGATTTCTTTAAGTTAGTTGTGCCTGCAAATAAAGTCCATAATCATACGAATGTTGTCTTCCTTTAACGACGCATGTCATGCGAGTTATGAGTAGTTCATCTCTAGACCGAGTTGTATCTCTTTCCATTGCACTATGGAGCAGTTCTGCTGGGTAGCCTCTGGAGAGAAATCAAGTTGGCATTTCCTCTATCTGTTCTTCCATATCCTCTGATTCAGAGCAGTTCCGCTTGGCTCCTAACATTTCCGCAAACGGGATGCTCCACTCGAGGTTTTCTGGTTGGCTGCTGTTAGCATGAACAATCCTATTACACAAAGTGGCTTTCCACTGAATCTTTGTGCGTAGATTCATATCTGTAATAAAGACCTTGATGTCTAGGAAAGTTGTCCATTCCGAGATAATGGCATGGGTGAAACTTAGATTATGGACATTCTCATTTAAGGACAGGATGAACTGCTCCAACCTCTTGATGTTGCCTTCCCATATTATGAAGAGGTCATCAAAACACCTTGTCCACAATATAATATGTTGCAGAATGTTTTTATTCTCTTCTCTCCAGACTATTTCAGCCTCCCTGAATCCCATTAAAAGGTGAGTGTAAGTGGGAGCGAATGAAGTCCCCATAGCTGCATCTTGCTTCTGTAGGTAGGAGTTTCCATTGAACATAAACACATTATGAGTTAGGCAGACAGACAACATCTCTACAAGCATGTTGGACTGTTCCATATAATTGGTCAATCTTGCCCGACCATACTCATGTTGAATGGATATATAAAGTGACGTTACATATATATATATATATATATATATATATATATATATATATATATGGAAAATGTATATATATATATAGCATATGTATATATGTGTGTATATAAATATATATATATATATATGTATATATATATATATATATATATATATATATATATGGAAAATGTCACTTACCCAGTGTACATCTGTTCGTGGCATGAGACGCTGCAGATTCACATGCTGTGCATTATCCTGCCATCTAGTGTGGGGCTCGGAGTGTTACAAGTTGTTTTTCTCGAAGAAGTCTTTTCGAGTCACGAGACCGAGGGACTCCTCCCTTTCGGCTCCATTGCGCATGGGTGTCGACTTCATCTTAGATTGTTTTCCCCGCAGAGGGTGAGGTAGGAGTTGTGAATATACTAAAAGTGCCCATGCAATGCAGTAAGTATGTATGTACATAATGTGTATTAAAATAGTATTTATTTACAAATTTACAAATTTCATTCAACTTATAACGGCTACAGGCTCCCGGGGAGGTGGGAGGGCGCATGTGAATCTGCAGCGTCTCATGTCACGAACAGATGTACACTGGGTAAGTGACATTTTCCGTTTGATGGCATGTGTAGCTGCAGCTACACATGCTGTGCATAGACAAATAAGCAGTAATCTCCCCAAAAGCGGCGGTGGCTTAGACTGTAGGAGTTGAAGTTGTTTGAAATAATGTTCGTAATACAGCCTGTCCTACTGTGGCTTGTTGTGTTGTTAACACATCTACACAGTAATGTTTTTTGAATGTATGAGGTGTAGACCATGTGGCTGCCTTACAAATTTCTGTCATAGGTATATTTCCTAGAAAAGCCATTGTGGCGCCTTTTTTCCTAGTGGAATGCGCTCTGGGTGTAATAGGTAGATCTCTTTTTGCTTTAATATAGCAAGTTTGGATACATTTCACTATCCATCTGGCAATGCCTTGTTCGGATATAGGATTTCCTGCATGAGGTTTTTGGAAGGCTACAAACAATTGTTTTGTTTTGCGAAACTGTTTTGTTCTGTCAATGTAATACATTAGTGCTCTTTTAATGTCTAATGTATGTAAGGCACTTTCGGCTACAGAGTCTGGTTGTGGAAAGAAGACTGGGAGTTCCACTGTTTGGTGTAGGTGGAATGGTGATATAACTTTTGGTAAGAATTTGGGATTTGTACGGAAAACCACTTTATGTTTATGTATTTGTATAAAGGGTTCTTGTATAGTGAATGCTTGTATCTCACTTACTCTCCTAAGAGATGTGATAGCTATTAGGAAGGCTACTTTCCAAGTTAAGCATTGCATTTCACAAGAGTGCATGGGTTCAAATGGTGGTCCCATGAGTCTTGTTAATACAATATTAAGGTTCCACGAAGGTACTGGTGGTGTTCTCAGGGGTATGATTCTTTTTAATCCCTCCATAAGTGCTTTGATGACTGGGATTCTAAAAAACGATGTTGAATGTGTAATCTGCAGATAGGCAGATATTGCTGTGAGATGTATTTTATTTGAAGAGAATGCTAGTTTAGACTTTTGTAAGTGTAATAAGTAACTTACAATGTCCTTTGCGGAAACATGTAGTGGTTGAATTTGATTATTGTGGCAGTAGTAAACAAACCTTTTCCATTTGTTTGCATAACAATGGCTTGTAGTAGGTTTCCTAACTTGTTTAATGACCTCCATACATTCTTGTGTAAGGTCTAAGTGTCCAAATTCTAAGACTTCAGGAGCCAGATTGCTAGATTGAGCGATGCTGGATTCGGGTGTCTGATCTGTTTGTGTTGAGTTAACAGATGTGGCCTGTTTGGTAATTTGACGTGAGGTACTACTGATAGGTCCAGCAGTGTTGTGTACCACGGTTGGCGAGCCCAGGTTGGTGCTATGAGTATTAGTTTGAGTCTGTTTTGACTCAGTTTGTTTACCAGCTAAGGAATGAGTGGGAGAGGGGGAAAAGCATAAGCAAATATCCCTGACCAACTGATCCATAACGCATTGCCCTTGGACTGAAGGTGTGGGTACCTGGACGTGAAGTTTTGGCATTTTGCATTTTCTTTTGTTGCGAATAGGTCTATTTTTGGTGTTCCCCAGCGTCGAAAGTAATCTTGAATGATCTGGGGATGAATTTCCCATTCGTGCGTTTGTTGGTGATCTCGACTGAGATTGTCGGCTAACTGGTTTTGAATGCATGGGATGTATTGTGCTATTAGGCGGATGTGATTGTGAATCGCCCAATGCCAAATTTTCAGTGCTAAGAGACACAGTTGTGACAAGTGTGTCCCTCCTTGTTTGTTGAGGTAATACATTGTTGTCATGTTGTCTGTTTTGACAAGAATGTGTTTGTGGGCTATCAGTGGTTGAAATGCTTTCAATGCTAGAAACACTGCCAACAGTTCTAGATGATTTATGTGCAGTTGTTTTTGTTGAATGTCCCATTGTCCCTGTATACTGTGCTGGTTGAGGTGTGCTCCCCACCCCATCATGGAAGCATCTGTTGTGATCACGTATTGAGGCACTGGGTCTTGGAATGGCCGCCCTTGGTTTAAATTTATAGGGTTCCACCATTGAAGCGAGAAGTGTGTCTGGTGGTGTATCAACACTAGGTCTTGGAGTTGACCCTGTGCCTGTGTCCATTGTCTTGCTAGGCACTGTTGTAAGGGCCGCATGTGTAGTCTTGCGTTTGGGACAATGGCTATGCATGAAGACATCATGCCTAGAAGTTTCACTACAAACTTCACCTGGTAGTGTTGGTTTGGCTGCATGTTTAATATTATATTTTGGAACGCTTGTACCCTTTGCGGACTTGGAGTGGCAATCGCCTTTTGTGTGTTGAGTGTTGCTCCCAAGTATTGTTGTATTTGGGATGGTTGTAGATGTGATTTTTGGTAGTTTATAGAAAACCCTAGTTTGTGTAGAGTTTCTATAACGTATTGTGTGTGAAGAAGACACTGTTGCTGAGTGCTGGTTTCATTAACCAATTGTCTAAGTATGGGAATACGTGCATGTGCTGTCTCCTTATATGAGCGGCTACTACTGCAAGGCATTTTGTGAATACCCTTGGGGCTGTTGTTATCCCGAATGGTAACACCTTGAATTGGTAATGCACGCCCTGGATTACAAACCTTAAGGAGAAGGATGTATGGGTATGTTGAAATATGCATCCTTGAGATCTAACGTTGACATATAGGGCCTCATTATGACCCTGGCGGGCGGCGGAGGCCGCCCGCCAGGATCCCGCCCTCCAATTTACCGCGCCGCGGTCAAAAGACCGCGGCGGGTATTACGAGTTTTCCCCTGGGCTGGCGGGCGGTTCCAGTAAAACCGCCCGCCAGCCCAGGGGAAAACGACCTTCCCACGAGGATGCCGGCTCGTAATCGAGCCGGCGGAGTGGGAAGGTGCGACGGGTGCAGTGGCACCCGTCGCGTATTTCAGTGTCTGCAAGGCAGACACTGAAATAATTTTCGGGGCCCTCTTACGGGGGCCCCTGCCGTGCCCATGCCATTGGCATGGGCACGGCAGGGGCCCCCAGGGGCCCCGCGACCCCCCCCTACCGCCATCCTGTTCATGGCGGCTTTCCCGCCATGAACTGGATGGCGGTAGGGGGGGTCAGAATCCTCATGGCTGCGGAGCGCGCTCCGCAGCCATGGAGGATTCCAAAGAGCAGCGGAAAGTCAGCGGGAGACCGCTGACTTTCCGCTTCTGACCGCGGCTGAACCGCCGCGGTCAGAATGCTCATTGGAGCACCGCCAGCCTGTTGGCGGTGCTCCCGTGGTCGGTGGCCCTGGCGGCCACCGGCCGCCAGGGTCAGAATGACCCTCATAGTCCTGTTTTTTGAGCAAGGGAATCACGTCTTGAAGTGTTACCATGTGGAAGTGATCTGATTTTGATGTAGAGATTCAGCGTTCTGAGGTCTAATATGGGTCTCAATGTTTTGTCTTTCTTTGGAATTAGGAAATACAGGGAGTAGACACCTGTTCCTTTTTGATGGCTGGGTACTAGTTCTATTGCTTGTTTTTGTAACAATGCTTGGACTTCTAGCTGTAACAGGTCTAAGTGTTGTTTGGACATAGTGTGTGCTCTTGGGGGCACATCTGGTGGGAAATTTATTAATTCTATGCAATAACCATGTTGGATAATGGCTAGGACCCATGCGTCCGTAGTTATATTTGTCCAGTTTTTGTAGAATGCAGTAAGTGTCCCCCCCACTGGTGTTAAGTGTTGGGGGTTTGTGACATTGAAGTCACTGTTTGGCTGGAGTTGTTTTAGGGCTTTGGAATTTTCCCCTTGCTCTTGGGAATTGACCACCCCTGTATGATCCTCGAAACCCTCCTCTCTGGTACTGCCCCTGATAGGTGGGTCTGGCTTGTGAGGTGGAAGGTTCTGGGGTTTGGGTACGATACCCCCCTCTAAACTGTGGCCTTCTAAAAGTGCCTCTGCTTTGTGGGGAGTAGAGCACGCCCATGGCCTTGACCGTGTCTGTGTCCTTTTTTAGTTTCATAATTGCCGTGTCCACCTCTGGCCCAAACAATTGTTCCTGGTTAAACGGCATATTTAACACAGCTTGCTGGATTTCCGGTTTAAAACCTGAGCTCCGTAACCATGCATGCCTGCGAATGGTTACCGCAGTGTTCACTGTCCGTGCTGCTGTGTCTGCCGAGTCCAGTGCAGACCTTATCTGGTTGTTGGAAATTGCCTGTCCTTCCTCAACAACCTGTTGGGCACGTTTCTGGTGTTCCTTGGGCAAGTGCTGTATTATATGTTGCATCTCATCCCAGTGTGCCCTGCCGTAGCGAGCCAGTAGAGCCTGTGAATTGGCAATCCGCCATTGATTGGCTGCCTGTGCCGCCACTCGTTTGCCTGCAGCATCGAACTTCCGACTTTCCTTGTCAGGCGGTGGTGCGTCTCCTGATGATTGGGAGTTTGCCCTCTTTCTTGCCGCTCCCACGACCACCAAATCTGGCGTCAGTTGCTGTGTTATAAACACAGGGACCGTTGGGGGAGGTTTGTACAGTATTTTTTCTCCACCCTAGGCGTGATAGCGCTGCCTTTCACTGGGTCCTGGAACACCTGTTTTGCATGCTTGAGCATGCCTGGGAGCATTGGCAAACTTTGATAAGAACTGTGGGTGGATGCCAAGGTGTTAAATAAGAAGTCATCTTCTATTGGCTCTGCATGCTTTGCTACATTGTGGAAAGTAGCTGGCCTTGATAATACCTGCATATATGCAGTGCTGTCCTGTGGAGGTGATGGCCTTGCCGGGTAACAGTCGGGACTGTTGTCGGAGACCGGTGCATCATATAAATCCCATGCATCCGGGTCATCCTGTGTCATCCCCGTGTGTGTTGGTGACTGCATTGGGGGTGTTGTTACCGGGGACAGCTGTGGTGAATGCAGTGGAGAAGGCTGTGGCAAAAACCTTGGTGGTGGTGTTTTGTCTCTTGCCACCTTTGCCTTTGACTGCATTTCGGTCTCCTGAAATGCTAGCTTTCTTTTCATTTTAATTGGAGGAAGAGTTTGTATTTTACCAGTCTCTTTCTGGATGTGCAGCCTCCTTTGAGTATGGTCTGGTTCTCCCATACTTAATTCCTGCTCAAATCTATGCTCTTGCATTTGGCTGGAAAGTCCGTGCTCTTCTGTGTAGGAGCCTATTTTCAGCTCCGAGGCTGCCTTTTTCAACACCGAAGGTTTCGGAACAGTCTTTTTCGGCTCAGTGGAAACCTTTTTCACCTTGGGTGTGTCGAACTCTCGGTGCCGAGATGGTTCGGAGCCGGTATCTCGACCGGAGTCGGATGTCTTCGGCTATTGTGAGGCCGTTTTCGGTGCCGCTGGTTGGTCACCGTGTTTTCGGGTTAAGCCATGGCCTGTTGGCGGTGGCATCCCCTTGGCCTTTATGATTTTGGAGTGAGTCTTGGCGGGGGCAGTTTTACTCACAGTTTTTTGCTGTGCCGTCGGTAGCTCACTTTCGGAGTCGTCCGAGTCCGATTCTTGTATGGAGATTCTTTCCTCCTCCTCCATGTCGATCTGGTCGGCCGGTGTCAATGCCATTTGAAGTCTTCTGGCTCTTCGATCGCGTAGGGTCTTTTTCGATCGAAATGCCCAACAGGCATCGCAAGTATCCTCCCTGTGTTCCAGTGATAGACACAGATTACTGACCAAGTGTTGGTCTGTTTAAGGATACTTGGCGTGGCAATTCAGGCAGAAGCGGAAGGGGGTCCGGTCCATGAGTTTCGACGATGGACGCGGTCGGGCCAACCAGGCCCCGCTGAAGAGTGGAAGCCCTGAAGGGCCGCCGGAGCGCTTCTACTATCGGTGTCGATGTACTAACACTAAACCGGTACTGAGCGCGAACAATACCGTCAAATTTTCGATAATTAGCTAACTTTCCTGATTCGAAATACGGAGTGAAGAGGAACACATCCGAACCCGATGGCGGAAAGAAAACAATCTAAGATGGAGTCGACACACATGCGCAATGGAGCTGAAAGGGAGGAGTCCCTCGGTCTCGTGACTCGAAATGACTTCTTCAAAGAAAAACAACTTGTAACACTCCGAGCCCAACACTAGATGGCAGGATAATGCACTGCATGTGTATCTGCAGCTACACATGCCATCGAACATATATATATATATATATATATAATGTCCAATCTGGCAGCCTCATCCACCAGACGGGGTTGGTGCGAGTTGCGATTGCCGGCAGCCCCTAACTATACCACAAATAAGGTGCGCGTGTTGCATGCCCCAAGAAACTCGCACTCTAAGGCTTGTTCTTTGTGAGAGATAATTTATTGGCAAAGTTTTTCGATCTCAACTGAGATCTTCTTCACAGCCAGTACAGCAAATAAGTGCACCACCACCTTTAAAAACTAAGGAAATTCATCACAAAAGAACTACTAGAAAGACTTTCACCCGTTCTGTCCAATGCAAGCCTACATTTCATGGAAAAATAATACATTTCATGGAAAAATAAGTTGTCCCTTTTACATCAAATAAAACAACATGTTGCTGCAAAATTATTACAATTCTCCTTACAGTTCATCCGGCCCAGAGGCCATGTAGTCCTCCTTGTCCGATGTGAATATGATATCTACTAATGGTCAGTTAAAACACAATAGAACTAGTAGAAAGACTTTTGCCCATTCTATCCAAAAAGAGACTACATTACATAGAAAAATAATTTTCCCTTTCACATCAAATAAAGCAACATGTTGCTGAGAAATTATTGCAAAAATATATTGCTGGACTCAAACCTTCTCACTAAATATCATCAATAATCAACTTAGTCATAATCACTTTATCATGATTGGAACTCTTGAGCAGAACTTGTCAATTCCCCATATAGTTCATCTGGCCCAGTGGCCATGTAGTCCTCCTTGTTCGATGTGAATATGATATCTACTAATGGTCAATTAAAAATACAACACCCAAATAAGAAACTTCAGTGCACTCACCACAGTATACAGTGAGTGAAAACACAGTGCCCAAAGATAAATCGATGCATAACAAAAATACATTTCCAATCTAATGAGCCAGGTGAGATGAAGTGAAAGAACCTAAAGTGAAAGAACCTAAAGTGAACCTAAAGTGAAAGAACATAAAGAAAAGAAAGAACGGAAGGGAGGGTCTCAACCAATGTGCACAGAAAGTTCCTCATCAGAGTTTAATCCCATCGGCCCTTACGGTTAAGGCGTGCAATATACTCTGACTCCATTATTCGAAGTTTTCTTTCCCTGTTGCCTCCTCGCATAGTTGCCATCACTCTGTCAATGCCAAAAAAAAGAGCGTATCAGGATTTTGGGAATGTACTTCTCGCCAATGTTTTGCAACAGGGTAACTCTGATCACAATTGTTAATTGCTCTCAAATGTTCTAAAATACGTTTCTTCACTGGAAGTATTGTACTGCCCACATAACGTAAGCCACATGGGCATGTGAGAACATAGACACAGAAATCGCTAGTGCAGGTAATGAACTTGTTGATCTGTCGCTTCTGTCCATTGGGCAACAAATAAATCTTAATGTTCTGCTGCCCCTGAATGCTTTGCATTTGCCACATTCGTAAAAACCCATCTGTTCCAATAGCCAACCACCACGTTTGGTGTCCCCTTTAAACTCACTATGTACTAACATGTCTCTGATTGACCTTGATTTCCTGTAAGTAATCAAAGGGTAGGGTGAGACCTTACATCCAATTACTGCATCCAATTTCACCAAATGTCAATGTTTGGAAATTATTCAACACATTTTCTGCGATTCCGTATTATAGGTTGTATTCATTCTCATCCTTCCTTCGTCACTCACTATTCTGGGTTTTTAACAAAAAGATCTTGTCTGGAGACTGTGCTCACTCTCTCTTTGGCTAAAGCAAGTACTTTACTGGGGTAACCTCTTGCCTGAAATCTGCTTAACATAGTAGCCTCTTCTTTCTCAAAGGCATCAGTGCTGTTATAGTTACGTTTAGCCCTAAGGAGCTCCCCATAGGGTATGCTCCACTTCAACTTGGTTGGGGATGGCTTTGTGCATGTAGCAGACTTACCTGCTGTCTCCTTTGATGAAGAGACATCTGGTCTTTTCCTTCTTTGACCTCTACAAGCACATCCAGGTAGTCAATCCTACTATCATGTATATGGTGTGTGAAAGAGAGATTCAAATCATTTAGTAAAATGAATGACAGAAAATCCTGCAAACGCCCCTTAGGACCATCCCATTTGACAAAAATGTCATCAATGTATCTTATCCACAGTGCTATGTGGTTGGTCCCCTGTTCATTTTCCTCTGTCCAAATATGTTGTTGTTCCCACTACCCCATGAAAATACCTGCAAAACTTGGGGCAAAACAACTTCCTATCGCTGTCCCGGTTACCTGTCTGTACCATGTGTTGTTAAAAATAACAAAATATTGGGTCAGACAAAAATCCAGCATATCCAATAACATCATGGTGTGGTCATACAAATGAATGCCTTTATCTCGAAAAAAGTGTCTGCGCGCTCCAATCCCCAGCTTATGGTCAATGCAAGTGTACAATGATACCACATCCTTAGTGACCAAAAGATATGTGGGCTGCCAAGGTACTTCCTCAATTCTCGATATAAAATCTGCACTCTCCCTACAGTATGAAGGTAAGTTTAAAACATAAGGTATCAAATAGAAATCTAAGTAAATAGAGGTAGGCTCTGGGAGACTGCCAATGGCTGAAATTATAGGTCTACCGTAGGGGGGGAAGAGGGTGGGGGGAGGGGTAGATTTGTCATTATTTACTTTAGGATGCATGTAAAGACATGGCACCACTGGTTTCTGCACATATAGAAATTGAAATTCATCAGTACTCAACCAACTTCATTCTCTCCAAACACTGAGCTGACAATGATAGGGGAAAATCGACTGTTTATAGACCTCACATGAGGATTTCTCAAAATCACTCAATCTGTCTATCAGTCTCCTGTAGGTATTGTTGAACATCCCATAGTACTACATTTCCCCCTTTATCAGAAGGTTTAATCACAAAGTTTGAAATCCGTGACAATGTCTGCAAAGCCAATTTCTGGGATGTAGTCAGATTCTCAGCAAAACGGTTGTTTGCCTTCTGCCACAACCTCAAGAGATCTTTGGTTACCACTTCATGGAAATTATCTATACTATCATGTGGGGTGTTAGGGTTAAATTTAGATTTAGGTCTAAAGGATTGCTTTCGGTTCTATCTAACTCTAAATTCATAAAAACCAAAAAATCCCTTTCTGTCTCAAAAGTAAAACCCCCATTTTCCAAATCATGTAAAGCCATCAGCCCCAAAACATCACTCAGGCATAATTCATCAAAGGTATGGTCTATACTGGAGGCATTAGTGTGAATTCTCCCTGGTCTATGCTTTTGCTGTGAAAAGATTTTTAACAACTTGAGTTTACGTCAAAAAAGGAAAACATCAATACAGGTCTTACAGTAATCCATATTAGATACCAGGCAAAATGACAAACCTAACTCTAAAAGGGACTGTTCACCCTCTGTTAGCTCATGTGATGACAAATTGCTGACAGTTAGTTTGTTCTCATCCATTATTTTTTCTTTGTTTGTCGTGTTAGTCTCCCAAATACTGTTTTCTCTCGCTTGTCCTCCTCTCCTGTTTTTCCGCCTTTTCTGTTGCTGTCGCCTTTTCCTTCTGGCCGTAATTTTCCCCGTAGGCCTCTGCTTTGTCGTACAAAATAATACTCATCAATGGTAGACAATGGCAGCGGGTCTCTATTGCACACATTAGGCGGGTCATCTAAGTCTGAATAAATTTCAGATCCTGATTCCGATGTCACTAATTCCTGTTGTCTCAAGACCCCTCCTTGCTTAAATTGCCTGACCACATTGTTGAATTTCCTCCCAAAAGTGAGAATGCGACCTGAGGCATAATCATGATTGTCCCTTAAGAATTTTCTTCTCTTTTTCATTTGAATTTCTTGCTTATAACCATTTAGCCTCTGTTCCAATGCAGAGCAAAATTTCTTAATCTCCTGTACCGTATGTTGATCCAAAATTTCTTTCACTTTGCTGATGTCTTCACACGTCTGCTCAAGCTCCAATTTCGCATATTTGGACAACAGACCCAGCATGCCCTTGCAAAGGGGAGGCCATTAACACCAACCATTCCTCCAGCAGTTTAGGGTTGGGATTTTGTAGGTGTTATCAATATCTGTAAACCCCTGGGCATATGCTCAACTTCAACATAATTGTCCAAGGATGTAACTTCCCGCCAACAATTAATTTCCTTCTTCAACAAACTCTCATAAAGGGACAGATGTTACTTTATCTTTTTTGTAGAGTCTTCGCCACTGTTTGTTCCCCTCACATTTTCAACAATGTCCTCCGTTCCTTCATTAAATAAATTGCGCACTATCTTGGTGCGTTTTTGACGTGCCTCATATATATATATATATATATCTATATATATAGATATATATATACACACACACACCACAAATAAGATGCCGCGTGTTGCATGCCCCAAGAAACTCACACTCCATATATATATATATAACTGTTTTCCCAAGTTCTTTGCACCATGTTTATTTGTTAGTGCTCAGCTCTGCCATAACAAGTTTCGTCCACATCCCTGGCCTTGTTTACAATATATATATATATATATATATATATATATATATACACACACATATATACATTATATACATTTTTTATGTGTATATATATATATATATATATATATATATATATATATATATATATATATATATATATATATAAATATTTATTGAAACAACAGAAGGTTACAGGAACGTTATAGTTAGGCTCACAAATTAAATATAACTTTCGCCCCCACCATGCACAGTTTTTTCGTAAAAAATGTTACTGCAAATATTACATTGATATTATCAGTGATGTTGTCAAAGAAATCACGAGTGTTGTATTTTTGTGGAGTAATTAGCAGTGCATGGCAAGGGTGCGAGTTATAATTACCTTAGGGCACGTGTAATAGTTACTTGTGATAACTGTAACTATAACAAGTGATTTTTTATGGTTTTGTACGTTTAAAATGTGAGCCTAACTATAACGTCCCTGTAACCTTTGTTTTTTCAGTGAATTTCTGTGTTTTTTTAAAATTCTATTTCCTAACTATAGCATCTCTGTAACATTTGTCTTTTCAGTGAATTTCTATAGTTTTATTAATGTATAGTAATTTTCATTACTATACGTTAATCCAACCACCGCCGCACATGGCCTTTGGCTGTGCATAGCAGTGGTTAGCCACAGGACCTGCAGCCCTTTGGCCGTGCACAGTGGGAGTTGGCCGCAGGCTGTCTCTCTGGGTGTGAGAATAGGTGGTAGAGGGTGTGTCTGGGAGTGAGAGTGGCTGTGAGAGTCTCTGTCTGGGTGTTAGAGTGTGTGCATCAGTGTCTTAGTGGGTGTATCAGTGTGTGCGCAGGTCTGTGAGTGGGTGCATGACGGTTTCAGTGGGTCTGTGAGTGGGTGTTTGAGAGTCTGAGTGGGTCTGTGAGTGGGTGCATGAGTGTCTGAGTGGGTCTGTGAGTCAGTGCGTGAGGGGCTGAGTGGGGCTGTGAGTGGGTACACAAGTGTCTGAGTGGGTCTGTGAGTGGGTGCGTGAGTGTCTGAATGGGTCTGTGGGTGGGTGCGTAGGGGTCTGAGTGGGTGTGTGAGTGGGAGAAAGAGATTGAAAGAAAGAGAAAGAGAGTGAGGGGAGAGAGATAAAGAGTTTTTTAGGCTTTGATGGATGATATACTTAGAATGAGATATTTCTGGACAAACTGAAAAGAAAATATGTTCTTGTCAATTAAGAAGGGCAAGATCACCTTTCAGTATGAACCTTAAACTTTTGAAGTTCAAAAGAAATTAAAGGAGGGAAATGATCATGGTCACACCTGGAGTAGAACCCTCAACTGCCAGTGTGAGGGTCTGGGTCCTTAACCATTAGGCAACAGGTGACTCGTTGATGGACTGTTTTCAGACATACCTATGACATGCAACCCACACATGTGAGAGGAAAGAAACGTGAATGTTTAGTTACTAGGAAGGTTTAACAGTCAAAACATTAGTAATTAAAAAACACAGTGCCACGCGATACTAGAATTTAAACCTTCACCCTACTGAGTGACAGTACAAGAACTTGACCATTAGGCCAGCAGTGACTCTGTTCTGCGCTGCATCCCAATGTAACTATAACAGTTGTACCAAACATCCTGCTGGTCTTACTCCTTGAAGTCATTGCTTGGAGAGACCATTGCAATGGCAATCTTTCTCTCTCTCTCTTCCATCCCATTATGGGAAGGAAGAGAGAGAGAGAGAGAGAGAGAGACAGGACCACAGAGGGAGCCTCAAGTCCCCCATGGTCCTAGCCAGCTCCTTGCGTCCTGCAAGAGCCGGCATTGCTCCCAAAAGCAGGGAGCTGCTTTTATTAGCAGCTCCTTGCTTGTGGGAGCAATGTTTTCATCTGTCTTCCCTGTACGCATATTTGTGTGCAGGGAAGATGGATGGAAAGTCCGCTTTCTGACAGGGGAAGCTGTTTGACAGCTCCTGCTGTCAAAAAACAGACTTTTTTTGCATTTGCTTGGTGCAAGCTTGGAGCTCCCACCAGGCAAAAGCGTACAGCTTTGTCCTTGGGATGGGCAGCCCGGGACATAGGAGGAGCCGGCCCTGGGGGGGGGAGGGGGGGTGGCGATCCCCAGGACCATCAGTGGCTCCTCGTGTGGGCTTCTTGGCCCCCCTCCTACTGGCATAGCCCAGAGGAGGTGGTGGTCCCCAGGGCACGGGGGTCCGAAACAGACTCCCTTCACCTTTTTTATTCAATCCTGGAGGGATTGCAGTCCCCGGGGCTGCAGGGGGGAGGAGATGGGCAGCCCCCTGTTATATTTGTAAAAGCCCCGGAGATGTGGTGATCCCTGGGGCTGCGGGAGCCACACAGCTCCCCCACTATATTTATTTTGTGGCCCCGGGAGGTGGTGGCCCCCCACGGCTTTGGGGGGCTGTGCGGCTCCCCGCACCACATTCACTTAGTGCTCTGGGGAAGTGGCGGTCCACAGGGCTGCAGGGGGGCTGTCAGCCCCACCACCACATTAGTTTAGTGCCCCCATGCACTCAATATGATAAACGCCCCAGGGAGGCGGCGGTCCCTGAGGCTGCGGGGGCAGGGCAGCCCCTGCATTAAATTAGCAATGCCCCTGGGACTCGGCCCACCAGGGGTCTGCAGAAAAAAGAATCACGAGAGCCCATGCTTAGTTTTAGTTTTTTTTACATTTAGCCGGATCTGCTGCAAATCGTGGCTAAAATTAACAAGCAAAATGCTATTTAGCTCTGGAGGGGTACTTCTGGGGCACCAGCACCAGAGCTAAGGGGTCAGGATGACTGTACCCTGGCCCCTTCTCTCTTTTTTTTTTTTTACTTTTTGGTTGGAACTCGGCTGAAAGCCAAGTTTCAAGATGGCTGTCAACACTTCCTGGTTTGAAGTGTTGGCAGCCAATCAGAGCTGTGCATTTCCATGCACAAGCTTGTCATTATTCACAGAGATATACAAATTTACTTTCCTTTTAATGTCGTCAATACTACAGAATGGATTTACACAAAATAAGGGAAAGCAAAGTCTGTTTACCGAAAGCTAGCTTTCTGTCAAATTTGGTGTAATTCTGTCCAGTGGTTCAGGCTGTAGTCATGTCTAAAAGTCCTATGGGAACAAACATGGGAAACACAACTTTTTTGAACCCCCTTCTTTTTCTAAGCCCCTGCTTGACGGATCACCCCAAAACTTTCCATGCTCAAAAAGAATCACCTGCACACTTTCTTTGGAAAATTTTGTGAAGATTCATCAAACGGTGCCAAAGATATAGGCAAGTTTTTCTAAGGATACAGGGTCCTAACTAAGACTACCTATATATATGTATATATTACCTACTGACAGTTGCCAGAAAAAACACTAGAAAAATCGTTTTTTGACATACAAATATCTTTGTCGCCATTTGACAAATCTTCACAAACTTTTCCAAAAAAGTGATCCTGAGAATCTTGTTGCACATGGGAAGTTTTGGGGCGACCCATCAAGCGGGGGCTGAGAAAAAGTGGGGTTCAAAAATAGTGTGTTTCCCAATATAATTCCCATAGGAATTTTGAACATGACTACAGCCCGAACTGCTGGACGGAATTACACCAAATTTGGTAGAAAGGTAGCTCCTGGTCCAGAAAGAAGCCTTTTTCTTGCTTGGTATAAATCTGTCCAGTAGTTGTTGAGATATTGAAAGGAAACTAAATAAAGATCTATGGAGACGTAAAGACTTCGCAAATACTCCCGATCTCGTGCGGAAATCTGATTGGCTGCCAACACTTCAACCAGTAATCAGCTTCAGCCGAGTCCTCGAAAAAAAGAAAAAAAAAGGTTGGCCAGGGTAGGGAAAACCTGACCCCCTTAGCTCTGGTACTGGGGTCCCAGAGGGACTCTACCAGGACAAAATAGCACTTTTTATAAAAAGGTTTGTTGCAAATTCGTGATGAATTTGCAGCACAAATTTTAATAAAACAAGTGCGGGCTCCTGCGCTTCTTTTGAATAGAGCCCTGGGTGTGCCAGGTCCCACGATCATTTCCTAAAAAAAGGAGGAAGGTGCATGGGGCCCCCCTCCTAAGACTCTTCCAGCCCCGGGGACCACCACCTCACTGGGGCTCTATTAAATAAGTGTGTGGTGGAGCCACACAGCCCCCTGCACCCCGAGAACCACCATCTCCCTGGGGCAAAACTGTTGTTTTAAGGGGACTGCCCTCCCAAAGATGTTGAATGTTAATTTATGCAGGTGGGCCCACGCAGCTTTCCCCCCACAGCCCCAAGGACCGCCACCTTCTCGGGCTGAGTGAAAATGTTGAAGGGGGTCCATTGCGGACTCCTGGCCCCGTGGACCACCACCTCCGTGGGGCAATTAATTGCTAATAATGGGCGTTGTGCGACCACCCCACAGCCCTGGGGACCGCCACCCACCAGGCTGAATGAAAAGGATGTAGGGGGTCTGTTGTTGGTCCCCGGCCCCAGGGACCACCACCTCCCAGGCCATGTTTTGCAAATAAGGTGGGCTCAATTGGCCCCGTCAACCCTGGGGACCTCCCCGGGGCTGATATAAGATAATGAAGGGGGTCAGTTGCAGAACCCCGGCCCTGAGGACCTCCACCTCCCTGGGGCAAAGCTAAAGGTTGGAGGGGGGCTATGCAGCCCCCCTCGAAGAGCCAATAATGACCCTGGGGACCACTATCCCCCAGGGCTGGCTGCTGCTATGTCTCGAGGTGCTTACCCCCAGGACATTGCTGTTTGCTGTGACTTGGCTGGAGCTCTGACAGCTTCTGCTAAGTCAGAGCAAACACAACTCCGCTCCCAGCAAGCGAGAGCTGTCAAACTGCTATTGCTTGCTGTGAAAGAATGTTTCCTCTGTTTCCCTGCTCACAGACATGCGGGCAGAGAAATTCAGCAGTTAGAGTTATTTCGAGTTTAACTCGCACCCTAAGGTAACTATAACTCACGCCTTCACCATGCACTGCTAATTACCCCAGATATTACAGTACTCATGACAACTTCAATAACATTATTAAAAATGTAAATAAAGCAATAGTAGTCAAAATAATAAAGAAAAAACGTGCATGGCGGAGGCGCAAGTTATAGTTACCTGGACACGAGTAATAGACATTTTAAATAGCTATAACTATAACTGCCGAATTTCTATGGTTTTGTGTGAGTAAATTCGGAGCCTAATTATAACATGCCAGTAACCTTCGGTTTTAGAGTACCTGCACTTCTCAGCACTGATACAATACATTACAGTGACAGAAATGTATTACTTTTTTTTGTATAGATCACATACCCCGGGAGAGATGGTAGGAGATAGAATCATGAGATTAAGACATTTAGGGGGTGATTCTAACCCTGGCGGTCGGTGTTAAAGCGGCGGCCAACCCGCCAACAGGCTGGCGGTAAAAAATATGGGATTCTGACCCTGGCGGGAACCGCCAACACAGACAGCCACCTTAACACTCCGACCGCCACGGCGGTACAAACAAACAGCGCGGCGGTCACCGCCAACAGACAGGTGGCAGACAATGTACCGCCCACACTATTCCAACTCACCAATCCGCCACCTTTTCCGGGGCGGGAGCACCGCCGATAAAAACACGGCGGAAACAGACTACGGACGGGAAAACGCTCACCACTACGCACTCCAGGAGGAAGGAGGACAGCATGGAACCCGAATTAAACATCCTACCTGCTCTCGTCTACCTTCTCATCTACCACGAGTACGAAGTCCGGCGCAGACGACAACGGTGAGTACTGCACCTACGACACACGGGAGGGGGAGGACGAAAGGTTACGGCCACACACATATGCGACCCCCCCCCCCCCCAACTACGTACTCACCAATGCAGCGCACCAAGTCACAGTGATACCACCCAAACACCCCTAAAAAATGCTAGGACATAATCATATTTGGAATAAATATTTATGTACCAAAAAGCTCCAGAAAATTAGCGTACAACCATGAACGATATCCACAACAAAACTAATTACACACACATCAGTGTATAACTGAAGTACCAAGTCCTGCACAACCTACGATTTCAGCATGTCCGTGGGCCAAAGTCTTGCGAAACAAGGGCAAAGCCCACACAGGAGACCTGAGTCCTTTGGAGAGAACACTGCAGGGGCATCAGATGTAAAAACTACAGGCACCTCAGGGGGAAGGGAAGGGGGGGGCACCACAGCCACATGAGTCCACGACGCCAGATCCACGAGGAGCCACCATGCCCACTGGACCATCCTGGGGAGTGCAAAGCCACAGTCTCTCAAGTCTCTGCAGTGGGTGGATCGCCCACTGGACCATCCTGGGGAGTGCAAAGCCACAGTCTCTCAATGTCTCTACAGTGGGTGGGCTGCCCACTGGGCCATCCTGGGGAGTGCAAAGCCACAGTCTCCCAATGTCTCTACAGTGGGTGGGCTGCCCACTGGGCCATCCTGGGGAGTGCAAAGCCACAGTCTCTCAATGTCTCTACAGTGGGTGGGCTGCCCACTGGGCCATCCTGGGGAGTGCAAAGCCACAGTCCATCAGGTGGATGACAGTCTCCACTGGTCAAGGAGGAGGCATGGTGGGCACAGTGAACCATAAACGGTGCTTGCGACGGCGGTGCCCAGCGGAGCGGTGCTTGAGAGGAAGGGCCCAGCGGAGCGGTGCATGAGAAAAAGGGCCCAGCGGAGCGGTGCTTGAGAGGAAGGGCCCAGCGGAGCGGTGCTTGTGAAGAAGGGCCCAGCGGAGCGGTGCTTGAGAGGAAGGGCCCAGCGGAGCAGTGCTTGAGAGGAAGGGCCCAGCGGAGCGGTGCCTGAGAAGAAGGGCCCAGCGGAGCGGTGCTTGAGAGGAAGGGCCCAGCGGAGCGGTGCTTGAGAAGAAGGGCCCAGCGGAGCGGTGCTTGAGAGGAAGGGCCCAGCGGAGCGGTGCTTGAGAAGAAGGGCCCAGCGGAGCGGTGCTTGAGAAGAAGGGCCCAGCGGAGCGGTGCTTGAGAGGAAGGGCCCAGCGGAGCGGTGCTTGAGACGGCGGGGCCCAGCGGAGCGGTGCTTGAGAGGAAGGGCCCAGCGGAGCGGTGCCTGAGAAGAAGGGCCCAGCGGAGCGGTGCTTGAGAGGAAGGGCCCAGCGGAGCGGTGCTTGAGAAGAAGGGCCGAGCGGAGCGGTGCTTGAGAGGAAGGGCCCAGCGGAGCGGTGCTTGAGACGGCGGGGCCCAGCGGAGCGGTGCTTGAGACGGCGGGGCCCAGCGGAGCGGTGCTTGAGACGGCGGGGCCCAGCGGAGCGGTGCTTGAGACGGCGGGGCCCAGTGGAGCGGTGCTTGAGAGGAAGGGCCCAGCGGAGCGGTGCCTGAGAAGAAGGGCCCAGCGGAGCGGTGCTTGAGAGGAAGGGCCCAGCGGAGCGGTGCTTGAGACGGCGGGGCCCAGCGGAGCGGTGCTTGAGACGGCGGGGCCCAGCGGAGCGGTGCTTGAGAGGAAGGGCCCAGCGGAGCGGTGCTTGAGAGGAAGGGCCCAGCGGAGCGGTGCTTGAGAGGAAGGGCCCAGCGGAGCGGTGCCTGAGAAGAAGGGCCCAGCGGAGCGGTGCTTGGGAGGAAGGGCCCAGCGGAGCGGTGCTTGAGAAGAAGGGCCCAGCGGAGCGGTGCTTGAGAGGAAGGGCCCAGCGGAGCGGTGCTTGAGAAGAAGGGCCCAGCGGAGCGGTGCTTGAGAGGAAGGGCCCAGCGGAGCGGTGCTTGAGACGGCGGGGCCCAGCGGAGCGGTGCTTGAGAGGAAGGGCCCAGCGGAGCGGTGCCTGAGAAGAAGGGCCCAGCGGAGTGGTGCTTGAGAGGAAGGGCCCAGCGGAGCGGTGCTTGAGACGGCGGGGCCCAGCGGAGCGGTGCTTGAGACGGCGGGGCCCAGCGGAGCGGTGCTTGAGAGGAAGGGCCCAGCGGAGCGGTGCCTGAGAAGAAGGGCCCAGCGGAGCGGTGCTTGAGAGGAAGGGCCCAGCGGAGCGGTGCTTGAGAGGAAGGGCCCAGCGGAGCGGTGCTTGAGAGGAAGGGCCCAGCGGAGCGGTGCTTGAGAGGAAGGGCCCAGCGGAGCGGTGCTTGAGAGGAAGGGCCCAGCGGAGCGGTGCTTGAGAAGAAGGGCCCAGCGGAGCGGTGCTTGAGAGGAAGGGCCCAGCGGAGCGGTGCCTGAGAAGAAGGGCCCAGCGGAGCGGTGCTTGAGAGGAAGGGCCCAGCGGAGCGGTGCTTGAGAGGAAGGGCCCAGCGGAGCGGTGCCTGAGAAGAAGGGCCCAGCGGAGCGGTGCTTGAGAGGAAGGGCCCAGCGGAGCGGTGCTTGAGAAGAAGGGCCCAGCGGAGCGGTGCTTGAGAGGAAGGGCCCAGCGGAGCGGTGCTTGAGAAGAAGGGCCCAGCGGAGCGGTGCTTGAGAGGAAGGGCCCAGCGGAGCGGTGCTTGAGAGGAAGGGCCCAGCGGAGCGGTGCTTGAGAAGAAGGGCCCAGCGGAGCGGTGCCTGAGAAGAAGGGCCCAGCGGAGCGGTGCTTGAGAGGAAGGGCCCAGCGGAGCGGTGCTTGAGAGGAAGGGCCCAGCGGAGCGGTGCCTGAGAAGAAGGGCCCAGCGGAGCGGTGCTTGAGAGGAAGGGCCCAGCGGAGCGGTGCTTGAGAAGAAGGGCCCAGCGGAGCGGTGCTTGAGAGGAAGAGCCCAGCGGAGCGGTGCTTGAGAAGAAGGGCCCAGCGGAGCGGTGCTTGAGAGGAAGGGCCCAGCGGAGCGGTGCTTGAGAGGAAGGGCCCAGCGGAGCGGTGCCTGAGAAGAAGGGCCCAGCGGAGCGGTGCTTGAGACGGCGGGGCCCAGCAGAGCGGTGCTTGAGAGGAAGGGCCCAGCGGAGCGGTGCCTGAGAAGAAGGGCCCAGCGGAGCGGTGCTTGAGAGGAAGGGCCCAGCGGAGCGGTGCTTGAGAGGAAGGGCCCAGCGGAGCGGTGCTTGACAAGAAGGGCCCAGCGGAGCGGTGCTTGAGAGGAAGGGCCCAGCGGAGCGGTGCTTGAGAAGAAGGGCCCAGCGGAGCGGTGCTTGAGAGGAAGGGCCCAGCGGAGCGGTGCCTGAGAAGAAGGGCCCAGCGGAGCGGTGCTTGAGAGGAAGGGCCCAGCGGAGCGGTGCTTGAGAGGAAGGGCCCAGCGGAGCGGTGCCTGAGAAGAAGGGCCCAGCGGAGCGGTGCTTGAGAGGAAGGGCCCAGCGGAGCGGTGCTTGAGAAGAAGGGCCCAGCGGAGCGGTGCTTGAGAGGAAGGGCCCAGCGGAGCGGTGCTTGAGAAGAAGGGCCCAGCGGAGCGGTGCTTGAGAGGAAGGGCCCAGCGGAGCGGTGCTTGAGAGGAAGGGCCCAGCGGAGCGGTGCCTGAGAAGAAGGGCCCAGCGGAGCGGTGCTTGAGAGGAAGGGCCCAGCGTAGCGGTGCTTGAGAAGAAGGGCCCAGCGGAGCGGTGCTTGAGAGGAAGGGCCCAGCGGAGCGGTGCTTGAGACGGCGGGGCCTAGCGGAGCGGTGCTTGAGACGGCGGGGCCCAGCGGAGCGGTGCTTGAGAGGAAGGGCCCAGCGGAGCGGTGCCTGAGAAGAAGGGCCCAGCGGAGCGGTGCTTGAGAGGAAGGGCCCAGCGGAGCGGTGCTTGAGACGGCGGGGCCCAGCGGAGCGGTGCTTGAGACGGCGGGGCCCAGCGGAGCGGTGCTTGAGACGGCGGGGCCTAGCGGAGCGGTGCTTGAGACGGCGGGGCCCAGCGGAGCGGTGCTTGAGAGGAAGGGCCCAGCGGAGCGGTGCCTGAGAAGAAGGGCCCAGCGGAGCGGTGCTTGAGAGGAAGGGCCCAGCGGAGCGGTGCTTGAGACGGCGGGGCCCAGCGGAGCGGTGCTTGAGACGGCGGGGCCCAGCGGAGCGGTGCTTGAGAGGAAGGGCCCAGCGGAGCGGTGCCTGAGAAGAAGGGCCCAGCGGAGCGGTGCTTGAGAGGAAGGGCCCAGCGGAGCGGTGCTTGAGAGGAAGGGCCCAGTGGAGCGGTGCTTGAGAAGAAGGGCCCAGCGGAGCGGTGCTTGAGACGGCGGGACCCAGCGGAGCGGTGCTTGAGAGGAAGGGCCCAGCGGAGCGGTGCTTGAGACGGCGGGGCCCTGTTCAGCGGTGCTCTTCTGCACCGCGGGCCCTGTTCAGCGGTGCTCTTCTGCACCGCGGGCCCTGTTCAGCGGTGCTCTTCTCCACCGCGGGCCCTGTTCAGCGGTGCCTATCTCCACGGCGGGGCCCTGTTCAGCGGTGCTCTTCTGCACCGCGGGCCCTGTTCAGCGGTGCTCTTCTCCACCGCGGGCCCTGTTCAGCGGTGCTCTTCTCCACCGCGGGCCCTGTTCAGCGGTGCTCTTCTGCACCGCGGGCCCTGTTCAGCGGTGCTCTTCTCCACCGCGGGCCCTGTTCAGCGGTGCTCTTCTGCACCGCGGGCCCTGTTCAGCGGTGCTCTTCTGCACCGCGGGCCCTGTTCAGCGGTGCTCTTCTCCACCGCGGGCCCTGTTCAGCGGTGCCTATCTCCACGGCGGGGCCCTGTTCAGCGGTGCTCTTCTCCACCGCGGGCCCTGTTCAGCGGTGCTCATCCAGCAGGTCAAGGGAGCCAGACCTGGCCTCGACTCCCTGCTCAGTCGCCCTCGGACCGTGACGTTTCTGGACCCTTCGGGGACGGACTCCTGGCCTCCTTAGTGTCCTCCTTCCCAGCTGGGATGTGGCATGTGGGGTCCACCTTCTCCGCGCTCCTGCTGCCCTTCCGCTCCTTTGATGGGGCTCTCGGGCCCTTGCCTCCCCCAGATGGTGTGGGTGGTGAAGTGGCCGCACATTGCTCCTTGGGGGCAGCCCTGTCGGTCCTCGCACGGCGGTCCTTGGTTTGGCGGGTCCTCTTGCCGGGGGGGGGGCTGGACGTGTCCTTGCTGCAGCTCGATGTGTCACTGCTGGCAAAGGGTGGGCTCCAGAACCCAGGCACAACAGTGACACCCGAAGCTGGGCTGGTGGTGGCTGCGGTGCTCTTGGGACTCCTTGAAGATGGATGGGGGAGGTCATCTGGGGGAAAGAGGTTAAGGTTAGCCAGGAAAAGTTTTTTAGGGCCAAGGTAAAGGGTAGGAGGAGTGGAGATGGAAGTGGAGGTAGAGGAGGTGGTTGTAGGAGAGTCAGGTGTGCTGTCATTGGGTGAAGGTGCTGGTGCTGTAGGCTGTCGTGAGGTGGATGGCTGTTGGGTGGGTGGCTGCCTGCGTTTGTGTGTCTTGGAAGAGGGGGTGACAGACACAGTGGGAGAGGACACAGGGGACATGTACATGGCAGTGGGGGTGGTGACTGCACGAGTGTGGACTGTACTGGAGGGTGAGGTGGTGATGGAAGCACTGGCTGATGTTGGGGTGCATGCAGGTGTGAGTGTAGACGTCACAGGGAGGGAGGAGGGAGACGAGGAGGAGGGGGACACAGGGGTGGCAGTGGCTGTTGGCATGTCTGCATCTGGGTGTTGCTCGGGTGAGTGTTTGCGGGATCTGTGGTGCTTGTGTTTGGATGAGCTGCTCTTGGGTGTTGAGGTGTGTGCAGGCTGGTCTGATGGTGTGGATGGGATAGGCTGAGGAACAGGAGACAGAGACAGGCTGGAGGCAGTCAGAAGAGGGAGGCTGGAAACAGGGACAATGGCTGCCGTCAGTGCTGAGGCCAGAGCAGTGAACGCTCGTTGATGGGCAGCCTGACCCGAATGAATGCCCTCCAGGTACGCATTGCTCTGTTGCACCTCCCTTTGCACACCCTGGATGGCATTCAAAAGGGTCGTCTGCCCAACAATGAGCGTCCTTACCAGGTCAATGAGCTCCGCACTGAGGGCAGCAGGGGCAACAGGGGCAGGGGCTGAGGTGCCTGGGGCGAAGGAGACGCGCGCCTTCCTGGGCGAACCGGCACGGAGCGAAGGCTGAGGGGCTGCTGGGAGGGCGGGGCTGGTGCGCTGGGTGGCGGCTGTACCTGTAGAGGCGGGGGGCACGGATGTTGCCGCCACCCCTAGGGAGCTCCCATCCGAGGACGTGTCGCTTTCGCTGCTCTCACCAGCGGTCCCCGTCGTGGTGCTCCCCTCGCCCTCTGGATCACTGGTGCCCTCGGTGTCTGTTCCTGGGCCCACCGGGGCCTTGTGTCCTGCAGCTCCCTCGTGCTCCGATGCCATATCTCCTCCGCCTGATGATGCTAATGCACACATGCACAAGAAGATGAAGAGAAAGGGTGGGGGGAGAAAAAAGAAGACCAGGTTGAGTGCATGCAATGTCAACACCGTTGGCGGAGAGGACAGACACAGGTGCCTAATGCACTAAGCCGCGCATTCGGGGTACACTACTCAGTACTACTGACTAGGACAACAGGCCAAGAGACGTCAAACGCGCACATGGGAGATGCTGGACCTTCAATGGCTGTACTTGTCACCCTACAGAGGTGGGGGCCGGGGGCACAGGGCCATGCCTAAGGGAGAGGACTACACTACAGAAAGCGCCCTGGCCTAATGTCACCCACAGCCCTCCTCCCCCACCCAGACGCCTCCACTGCGCAGAAAGATAGGAGAATGTGCTGATACTCACCCCCTTGTGTCTGCTGTGATGTCTTAAAGCGCCCATCCAATTCAGGGTAGGCCACCGCCAGGATCCGGGACATCAGGGGGGTCATGGTGCGACTGGCAACCCTCCTAGGTTGGGAGGCCATCCCCAGCAGTGTTTCTGCGGTCTTCCTTGTCCCTCGGCGGATGTCCTCCCACCTCTTGCGGCAGTGGGTGCCCCGTCTGTTGTGGACCCCCAAGGTCCGGACTTCCTTGGCGATGGCACGCCAAATGTCGATCTTCTGATGGGCGCTGACCTATTAGACATGTACAGGGTGGAAAGGAGGAACTCATCAATGACCTGCATGTTAGATGTAATTGGCCCCCCCCACCCACTTTGCCATATGGCACATGCTCTCATCTGTCGGGCGTTGCACTCCTCATTCGCCCCCCACCCCACCAACTTACATCCACCCCAATCCACACAGGCATAGCCCATTCCATTAGCACCCGGTGTACTCACTTGTTGGTCTGGAGGACCGTAGAGTAGCGCATACTGGGGGAGGACCCCATCCACGAGCTTGTCCAACTCTTCAGACGTGAAGGCAGGGGCCCTTTCCCCAGGCGCAGCAGCCATTGTATCTTCCAGACCGAGGTCACAGCAGCACTTGCAGTATAGGTCCTCTCCTGTGGATGATCAGGTCTCGAGTGATTAAGCAGATAGAAAATGGCAGTCACGTCCGCGGCGGTGCGTCCCGCGGCGGTGCGTACCGCGACTGCCGGCGCACTTCGTTATTGGCTGCTGAAACCCATAGGCTTGAATGTTAACCAATGCGGCTTTGCGCCGCGGTCTGCGACCGCCTACCGCCACGGTGTGCCCCGCCAGCGCATTGACCTCACATCCCATTGTCCCACTTCACAGGTCAGGCAGCCGCCATTTCAAGGGCCCACATGGCTAAATTTTGACTGCGACACACAGGCCTAGGCCTTGCATTGCCACACATACACGCCTTTCAACCCATTGCCATTCTTTAACTGTGCAAGCTGTCTGTACGTACCTGTGTTTTGGCTGACTCTGTGCTCCATGTTGTCCTTCCTAGGCACCGTCCGCTGGGACTTGCGATGAGAAGGAGGAATCCTCGCGTGTACCGACCGCTGGTGGACCTGTCGACAATGGAAGAACGCCATATAATACTTCGATACAGACTTGACCGTGCCACTATCCATGAACTGTGTGCCCAGCTGGAGCCAGCCCTGATGTCCCCCATCCGCCAACCCACAGGGATTCCCCCTCTGGTGCAGGTTTTGTCAGTCCTCCATTTTTTGGCCAGTGTGTCATTCCAGACCACAGTGGCCATGTCATCTGGAATGTCTCAGCCTATGTTTTCTAAGATTTTGAGCAGAGTGTTGTCTGCCCTGATGAAACTCATGCGGAGCTACATCATTTTCCCCGAGGAGGGTGACTTGCCTACAGTGAAGGGTGATTTCTATGCCCTTGGACACATACCCAACATCATTGGTGCCATTGATGGGACCCATGTGGCTTTGGTACCCCCAAAAGACGATGAGCAGGTGTTCCGAAACAGAAAAAAAACTATCATTCGATGAATGTCCAGGTGGTCTGTTTGGCTGACCAGTACATCTCCCATGTAAATGCCAAGTTCCATGGGTCAGTGCATGACGCGTATGTGATGCGAAATAGCAGCATCCCCTATGTGATGGAGCAGCTACAGAGACAACGTGTGTGGCTAATAGGTGACTCTGGTTACCCCAACCTGCCGTGGCTACTGACCCCAGTAAGGAATCCCCGGACAAGGGCAGAGAAACGCTACAATGAGGCCCATGGGCGTACTAGGAGGGTGATTGAGCAAACCTTTGGACTCCTGAAGGCCAGGTTTAGGTGCCTGCATATGACTGGTGGATCCCTAATGTACTCACCAAAGAAGGTGTGCCATATCATCGTGGCCTGCTGTATGCTTCACAACCTGGCTTTGCGACGCCAGGTGCCTTTCCTGCAGGAGGATGGTCCAGATGGTGGTGTTGTGGAAGCCGTGGAGCCTGTGGAGAGTGAAGAGGAGGAAGACTCAGAGGACGACACAGACAATAGGGATAGAGTGATACAACAGTATTTCCAGTGACACCCAGGTAAGATTCACCCCCGCCATTTCCCAATTGCTTCTAGCCTCCTGCATCTGTACTTTCTGTAGTTCCCCACAGATGTTTTTCAGTAATTTTTGCCTTTCCCTTCCCTTCTCAGTGCTGTCTGACTCAGTACCTGACTTCTGCTTGGTTCGCCCATGAAATACAGCGTATTGACATTGGTATGTTGTCATGACTAATTGACAGAACAGAAATTGAACAGTGATATGTAATACATTTGTTAATAAGACAGCATGACTCAAAACAGATTATTGTGCAAAATGTGATTTATTTACAGTGCTAGATATCGGTACAAGGGTGATGGGTGGGGGTGGAGGAATATCCATGGCAGAGTCCAGTTCTCAGTCTCACAGGTGCATTGTTCTTTTGCCTGGGGAAGGATGGAGCATAGGCAGTTCATGGTTGGACAGGGTGGCAATGTGGGACAGTGGGAAGAGTTCAGGGGGTATGTCCTGCTGGCGGGGTCTTGACATCCTACTCTGTCTTTTTCTTTGGTCTCAGGCTCCTCTTACGGGGTGGTTGTTCTTCAGCAGGAGGTGGGGTTCTGGGGGGCTGTTGAGGTGTTGGGACCTCCTGTCCACTAGCGCCGGCGGAGGTGGTAGGCTGTTCCTGCTCCGGCCTAGTGACAGGGGCCCTGTGTGGTGCACCATGGTCCCGCAACGCGTCCTCTATCCTGTGGAGGGCCAGGACGATGGTCCCCATTGCGGTCCCGATGATTCTCAGCTCCTCCCTGAACCCCATGTAGCGTTCTTCCTGCTGTGCCTGGACCTCAGTGAACCTGGCCAGTACCGTCGCCATCGTTTCTTGGGAGTGGTGGTAGGCTGCCATGATGGTGGTGAGGGCCTCTTGGAGAGTGGGTTCCCTGGGCCTCTCCTCCCCCCCCTGTCGCACAGCAGCCCTCCGAGCTGCCCGGTTTCCCCCGGCCTCTGTCCCCTGGCCGGTGTGCCCGCTCCCACTGCCCCCAGGTCCCTGTTGTTGTTGGGGTGTTGGGTTAGCCTGGGTGCCCTGTAGTGGCAGACACACCGCTGATTGAGCTGTCCTACAGACAGAGGCATGGGCCCGCTGGGTGGGAGCTGTGCTGGTGTCGGCAGAGGGGGTCGGGTCTGGTGTGGCCTGTAGCTGCCTGAGGGGAACCGACTGCCCAGAGGTCCCCGATGGTCCGGGCTGGTCATCAGGTTCACTGTCGACAGAGCTGCTATCCTCAGTGTGGGCCTGTTCCGGTGGTGGGATGGACAGTTCTGGACCCTCCTGGCTGGTGTGTTGTCGTTCGGGTCCTGCATGGGGTAAGAGAGTTTGGTTATTGTTTCTGTGTGTGCAATAGCGTGCCCTTGTTCCCCAGTGCAGGCATTCCCTTGAGGGAGGTGTTGTGAGGGTATTTAGTGGGGGGGAGGGGTTGGTGCAGTGGTCATGCATAGGTGATGGGTGCCCATGATTTGTGTTATCATGCAGGAGTTGGTGTTGGGATGGGTGGGTTGTGCTGGTGAGACATTGTCAGGGAGGATATGTGCTGGGGGGTTGGGGGTGAGGGTGGGGGTGTGGGTTGGCATGCTGGTGGGGTGGGGGGGATATAGTAGTTGAGATGGGACTTACCAGAGTCCATTCCTCCGGCTACTCCAGCGAGGCCCTGAGGATGCAGGATGTTCAAGACCTCTTGCTCCCACGATGTAAATTCGGGAGGGGTGGGTGGGGGTCCGCCGCCAGTCTTCTGGACCGCGATGTTGTGCCTGGAGACCATCGATCGGACCTTCCCCCGTAGGTCGTTCCATCTTTTGCGGATGTCCTCCCTATTCCTGGGATGCTGTCCCACCGCGTTGACCCTGTCCACGATCCGCTGCCATAGCTCCGCCTTCCTGGCTATACTGGTGTGCTGCACCTGCGAGCCGAAGAGCTGGGGTTCCACTCTTAGGATTTCCTCCACCATGACCCGGAGTTCTTGGTCCGAAAAGCGTGGGTGCCTTTGGGGTGCCATGGGGTGGTGTGGGTGAGGTGTGGGGTGGTGTATGTGATGAGGAGTATGTTGGTGTGTGGTCCTTTGTGCTACTATGTGGTGTGTGTGATGGTGTAGTGTGCCTCAGTGTGTCTTGCTAGGGATTGTCTGCTGTGTCTCTTTCTCCTTCTCTCAGTAATTCTGGTCGCAGGGGTTTGTGGGTGATGTGGGTGTGTGTTTTATAGTTGGTTGATTGTGTGGGAGTGGTGTGTGTATGTGTATCAGGTGTGTGTATTTCAAATTGTCCAATGTGGCTGTGTTTTGGTGATGTGTGTGTATTCTGACCGCGGCGGTGTGTAGCGCCAATGGAATACCGCGTTTGAATGACCGCCGTGTGGATTCGTGGGTCGTAATGGCATGGGCGTATTTCTGTTGGCGTGACGGTGGAGGTTTGGTCATCTCCAGTTTATCGCTGCCCGCCGATGTGGCGGGCTGCAGTGGAGGACGGATTTTTGGAGGTTGGCCGTTGTGGGTCAGAATGACCGTGGCGGTTGACTGCGGCCGCGGCGGTGTTATGGCGGTTTTATGACCGGCGGTAAGGGCATTTTACCGCCGAGGTCAGAATCACCCCCTTAGAATCCTACTACATTATAGATTTACAGGCGAAGGTACCCTTTGGCCTGAACAGGGAGAAGGAGCTTGCAATACATTTAGGATAGGTTCATCATGCAGTTGTCTGAAAGCATTTTCACTTGTGTAAAAGATAGATATGACTTGAAGGATATTTTGTGATATGCATCTACGTCCTTTAATCCCTGGAATATTCAAGGCATTGGTCCTTAAAAGATGATTATTGATTATGTGAACTGTAGATATGCAGCAGCAAGTTGATTTATGAAATTTCTGGTATTAATTTAAACTAAAATTATACTTGAACAGAGATTCTGAAATGTGATAACCACTGTTGATGTAAAAGAATGATTGACAATATTTTCCCATCCAGGGCTTTATAAATGAGGTTGTATGAATGATGTTTTAAAAAACTCTGCAACTTTGGGATAATGAGTATAATCAGTTATAAGAATAATCAAAGTGAATGAATTGGTCATTGAAATGTCAAATGACTCCATGAAGCTATGAAGAAATCTCTTTTTTAAGATGTGACATTGAAGAAGTTTATTAAAAAATGGTGACCGTGTTACACCAATGAATGCTTGTTATTTATGTAAGCCCCATCCCAGTAACCGCAGACATTGACAAAGGCGTTTTGCCAACGCATATGTGTTTGGAAACCCATTCTAATAAATGAACGTGCACCTTTCCCGCAACTGCAGACCTCGGTTTTGTTGGAGCAACATATCTGGATTGTGAGTCCACCCTCACATTGTCTGGCACCCGTCTGTGAGTGCCTCAGCCCTTGGTGCATATATATATATGTGTGTGTGTATATATTTTACATATATTACAAAGTGACAGTAGCTACTCTGTAGTTATAGTTAGTTATAGTTAGAATTCCCAGAGATGAAAATTCCTCTGATTTTTTACACTTAACTTCGCATCTGTATGACAAATCTCCACAAAAAGTTGCAGACCTATAGATTTTTCTTTGTTGGTGAATGATGCACAGCTTTGCGGTGAATAGTTAAGGGGGTCTATAGAAAAAATCTGAATAATAGTGGTCACAGCCAATAGGTCTCTGATTACTATGCTAATGCATGCAGTGTAAACAATAAAGTCTGACAAAAAAGTACAATGTGAACTGTTTTTTAAAGGCACCTTCACCTTCGTTTCAGTTGTTTTATTGCTATTCCAGATAAAAGGTGCTGTGGTTGTAAAATAGCCCATCATGCAAATGGAGGTGAAAGTGTACTTCCAAACAACCAATTGGTGTGGTATGAATGCTCCACTAGGCTGAGCCAAGATGTGATTGACAAACTATCAAACCAATGTATTAAAAAAGCTGGTCGACAAAAGTCAATAGTTGACATGGGCAGACCCAAATCCAACTCTAGTAATATTGATACTGCAAGCAATAGATCTGTATGACAGTTGTGCTGTCAAAACACAGACCTAAAAATATAAATATTGTAAAGATTAAAAGTACTGGCATAGTAAAGTATTGCTACACCACCTCTGGCACAAAAGGGCACCTTTTTTGGTGGATGTAGCCATGAGATCTGGGAAAATACTATCAGTGTGGAAAAAGCAATGGTTAAAATGAGCTAACCCATTTCTCACTGGGTTTATGGAGTCCCCTCAGAAGTAATGTGGGGGCAACCCAAGGATCAAGTATTGACACCACAGTAACAGGTATACCAGGTCCATCCCATGGTACTGGATCTTCTTTGCATTCAGGTGGAGGGTGGACAGGCATGGAAAGTTGTTTTAGGTTATTGCACATTACAAGAAAATATGATGCTTCTTGGTGTAAAGAAAAGGTACTATTGGTTTTCAATTACTGTTGTGTGAAAACATAGTTTAGATACATACAATGGAAAGAAAAAGCATTGTTAAAGTAAAATATTGCCCCACCAGCCCAGGCACTGCAGTGCACTTTTTTAGGTGGATGTTCAAATGTGATCAGAGAAAATGTAGTCACTGACAGTGTAACAGAGCCAATGGCTAAAATGAGCTGACCAATTGCCTCATGGTTCTATGCAACCTAAGGAAAACCTCAAGTACCACAGTGTTAGATCATTGGGGACCACCAAGAAGCAGTGAAGTCATAACCCAAGAAAAACATCAGGCGCCACAGTATTCGATGATTAGGGACCACCAAGAAGCGCTGAGGTAACAACCCAAGGAAAACCACAGACACACAATGAAAACTACAGACATGACACTTTTGGGTTTATGGGGTCCACAGAGAAGTGTTAAAGATGCAACCCAAGGACAACTACATATACCCTAGGCACACCACAGAAATATGTGTTTAGGGGTTCACCCAAAATCATCAGACAACTTCCGCCCCCTAATAACACTCAAACAATCAAGCTCCTCAGCCTTCTCTGGATCCCAATGCACTCCATCTGGCTTTGAATTCAATCAAGAACTCAAAATCCAAATCCTTGATTACGACAATCCAAGTTTTAATAAATCTAGCATTAAGCCAATGATTAAACCAATACATGCAAAGTACATGTGTGATTTATGTAAATCGACATGGTAAGGATCTGTTGTTGTTGTGTCTATGTTATGTTGTTGAATCATTCTGCATCATCAGTCTGACTTCATGTAACCCCGTCCACTGCATCATTCTCATGCCCAGCTTCATACTATGTACAGTGCCTCAGCTAGAAAGGCTGTTTTCCCACATAAATAACTAAAACACACGTGCCATTCTTCTACAGCCTGAAGCTTCTACAAATATCAGACTGGCGAGTGGTTCCTGGTTTGTTCCGGGTTGTTCCTACAGATTGCAGAAAGAAAGCTGTCACCCTTCTGTTGGGAAAAGCTTTAGTAACTGTTTGTCTTCTCTTGTTTGACTTTGGCTTCAGGGCTCTTTTTCTTGTGGTGTTTATTCACTCCGCTGTCACGCAAGCAGTTCACTCTCTCACCCAGACTCTCTCATGAGATCATTCTGCAAATCCTGCAGGTTCTCACTGATGTGCTGTCCTCCAAAGAAAGTATGTTTTGATATAGCAAATGTTGAGCTTGTTCTATAGTTTCATTTTTAACAACGAGGAAAAGCAAAACTTGGGGATAAGTATGGCGGTTTGGGGTAGGCGAGGAAGGATGATGGCCAAAAGAGAATGGGGCTTGGCACAAAAATATTTATTCATCCATTCATTTTATTAGTTATTGTATCGCCTTGGTTGTATTCTGGAATACCGAGTAGTGAATATTGATTCACGAGATTATCATAGTCAAAATATCGAGGAAGTGCATATAGGTAAGAATACATTTATTACTTATTTCCACATCAATATGCCTTGAAGATAGAAATTCTTCGGATTTTTCACCATTCATTACTTTGCACCCGTTTGACGCATCTCCACAAAACTTTCCAGACCTATTCCTTTTTCTGCATTGGCAGTGGTTGGAATGTTTCACACTGATGTTCGTGGCGGAGTAAAGATTAAATGGGGGTTCCTAAAACGTGCTTTTCCACCAACTCGTAGCAGCCACGAGTTCCATGAAATTTGGCAGGATGACAGATTATGGTGTTCAGGTGATCTTTTAGGGTAAATATTTTTGAAGGTATAAGTCATTTAAACTTAGTGATGTCTTAGACTGCAGTAGTTTCACAAAATTTCTCTATATTTTGGGAAAATACAGTGGTACATGAAGATAACAAGGCATTATGTTATTGGCTAATGACTGACATCACTGTCTGGGCAGTGATTGAACCTCATTAGTAACCAGTTTAATATCCACATATAGCAATAAGCAACAGAAAGTTGACCGGTCCAGCTTTGCAAAGGGCCTTCCACTGCACTGCAAAAAATGCTGCTGCATTTTTAGTAACTTTTGAACTGTTTGCGCAAAAACAAATTTGTTCTTGTTAAAATCTACAGATTATTCAGCAGATGATGGATCATGTGGCAAATGCAGCAAATCTATAACTATGTGAAAATCCCCATGGCCCCACCATCGCATAATTCCAGTGGCCCTGAATATAGTTGACTACAGTGTCTTTTAATTTTTTACCTAATTTTTTACAAATAAATATTACGAGTACTGTGGTAATACCTAGAAATTACAATGCAACTCTGAAAAATGTTTGTAAAAATGAAATATGTTCAATATCTAAAAAATAAATATGACTTTATATTTAAGGGAATATGTAGTGTAGTACAGTGTATGTTGAGCATGCTTAAAATATATTTAAAAAATAATAATCTACTACACTAGATTTCCTCTTCATACCCATAACGCACACTAAGCGTAGTGTAAACTATATTTCATACTTTTTATTTTGGAAGGGAAAAATATTGTTTAGACTACACTTAGGGCCTCATTAGAAGTGTGGTGGTCTTACAGCCACCACACTCCTAGTGGCGGTCTGACCGCCGCCTATGCTGCGGTCCGACTGCCACATAGCAACCCTGGTGGTCCAGCCGCCAAGGAACTATCAGCTCAGCAGGATCTTGGATCCCGGTGGTCAGGAGGTGGTGGAGATCCTAATCCATCAGGCCAGCGCTGCATGCAGGGCTGCCCTGCTGATTATGACCTCGTTCTCCACCAGCCTTTTCATGCCAGTAACACCGCCATAAAAAGGCTGATGGAGAACATGTGCAGGGAGCCACGGGGGCCCCTACACTTTGCATGACCAGTACGGGGGCCCCCTGCCTAGCACCATCACAATGTTCACTGTCTGATTTACAGACAATGAGCATTGCGAGGGTGATGGTGCACCTTGCTGGTTACAGCGTTGCTGCTGGCTCGATTACAAGCCGGAGGCATTGCTGGTGCCTGTTTCTCGCTAGGGTGGTAGGCAGAAACCTAGGTTTCTCCTGATGGGTCTGGCAGGGAAATAGTCAGTGTGGTGGCAACCTCTCCCTCAGAAATTCGGCGAACAGTGAAAGCTGAACTCCAAATGAGGCCCTTAGTTGGTGTTCTGGGTTTTGAGGGGAAATAACGTCTAGTACAGTCTACTCACTTAAAAAACAAAAACAAATTGGAAACATAAAAAAACTCTACTATTGAACATCAAAACACAGAACGCACACAAAGTGTGGTCTACAAAATATAGTAGTACCGCAATACTCTACAAACTTTGGTAACAATATATGCAGTAATAAAACAAATTGCTTTACACACTTAAATAAGCTGACTCATCCCTTCTTATACACTCACAAAACAGTAGGACACTACATTTAGATATGAATACCAGAACACAGCCGAAGTGTGGTCTAAACAATATGGCTGTCTATTACTTTTGAAAGGACAGTTATTAGCCAATCATATATTGTTTTGTAATCCACATGTACTGCAGTATACCACAAAATTACCCTGGTATACAGTGGGCCAATATATCACTAAGTATTTATTCCTTATGGGCCTGATTCACAGTGGTAAACTTACACTTTTGTGTAAGTTTGCCATTGTGTGGTCTTCAAAAACGCAATTCACTTATAGTATCTTTATTACTGTCCAGACTACACACATAAAATTTAGGACTGTTCTATCTTTGTAATGTGCGGAGACTCCATAGTCGTAAAGATACTTCTTGTAAAATACGTTTTTGAATAACAAACAGTTCTAAACATGCACAAAAGTGTAACTTTACCTTTGATAATCAGGCTCTATAACTTTCATAATACTGAAATAATTTGCATTACACACCAAAAAGGCCCCTTTACAGCACATAGGGCCTTATTATGCGTTTGGCAGTTCCACCATGAGACCGCCAAACTCACCGGGAGAGTGCCACCACCATGGCGGTGGCGTCCACCCCAAGTGTATTACAATGTTCCCCCAGGCTATCCGGTGGGAACATTGTAGTAAGTGGTTCCCACTGAGCTATCCCTTAAGAGAGCCAAGGCCAATACCGCAGCACAAATCACCCTCGGAATGCGCACCGTCTGCAAAGCAGACAGTGCGCATTCAGACAGTGCTGGGCAGGATGGCCCCTGTACTGCCCATGGGCATGGGCAGTGCAGAGGTCACCTGTGGCCCCCCGCACTGGTTTTCCACCAGCCTTCTCATGGCAGGAACCCCACCATGAAAAGGCTGATGGAAAGCTGAGTTGTAATCAGCCAGGCGGCACTGAAATCAGCACCGCCCTCCATGAGTACAAGTCAGACCATCGTTAGACCATCAGGAACCATGTTCCCCGCGGAGATGGCGGTCCCGTGGCAGATGTGGAGGGGACTGCAAGTGAAGTGGGTGTGCAGCATGATGTGGTGATGGAGGTGGTGGCTGTTGATGCAATGCATACAGGTGTGAGTGCGGATGTAACTGTGAGTGAGGAGGAGGAGGAGGAGGGGGAGACAGTGAAGACAGTGGATGTTGTTTGTGTGAGTACTTGTGGCTTGAATTGTGCTGCCTGTGTTTGTCTGTGCCACTCTAGTGAGAGCTTATGTGTGCATGCTTGTCTGTATGTGTGCATAGGATGGGTTGGGGTTGAGGGGACTGGGACTGGGAAGTGGTAGTTGGAGGGAGATGGTAGGACGGTAGGACCAGGGACCTGGGGCGAAGGAGATGCCCACCCTTCTGGGTGAGCAGGCACGGGCAACTCAGTGAGGGGCTACTGGGAGGGCGGTGCTGGTACAGTGGTGGCAGCTGTACCTGTAGGTGGGGTGGTTCCAGTGGTGTCCACCACCACCAGGGAGCTTCCATCGGAGGAGGAATCAGAGTCAGTGTTGTCACCTCCTGTCCCCGCCGTGGTGCTCCCCTCGCCCTCTGTCTCACTGGTCCCCTCGGCATTGGTGGACTCTGCCTCCTGGGTCCCGTGGGCTGCAGCACCCTCAGTAGCCGGTGTCCCTGCTCCTCCGCCAGATGATGCCTATGCACACATAGATAGGATGACAGAAGAAAATAGAGGGAGAGAGAGAAAGGGAGCAGTGGGTCAAAATACAGCACCAACACCACTGATGACATACACATTATTATCACACACAGCAATCAAGATTGAGCACTATGCACCACACTGGCATTCCATTGGCCAGGTACCACAGCAAGATAAGAGCCAACCACTGCCATCTGCACCCCTCCTGGGACCTACTAAGCCCTGTCTGACATGGAATGCCACCTAGCTAGTTAACAAGATTTTGCCATTCACCCATTTACCCTCAGCTGGACCACGGAGCAATGTCTGAGCTGGCATTAAGGGGCACTCACTAACTGAAACTTACCACTAGGATCCCATGCCAGGCAACAAAGATGGTTGATCCACACACTTGACTCACCCCCGTGTGGCTGCTGTGCTGCCCTCAAGTGCCCATCCAGCTCTGGGTAGACCACCGCCAGTATGCGGGCCATCAGGGGGCTCAGGTTCAGATGGGCACCTCTCCCTCGTTGGGAGTCCATCCCCAGCTGGGCCTCCGCAGTCTTCCGGGCCCAGCACCTCAGGTCCTCCCACTGTTTTCTGAAGTGGGTGCTCCGCCTGCTATAGACCCCCAGGGTCCGCACATCCTTGGCGATGGCACGCCACAATCCCTTCTTCTGATGGGCACTGACCTGCAGAGGAAATACAGATAGGAGGACACCACTAACTATACAATCCAGCCTGTCACACATATGGCCCACAAATACCATTTCCCCTCAAATGGCAAACACATCACCCGGAGCCCTGCATATACACTACCACTTGCCATACCCCCCACCCAAATTACATACTGCGAGCACACACACATCTCCATGCAACCTTGTTGCATGCATCGTCCCCGTGGTATACTCACCTGTTGGTCTGGAGTCCCATACAGCTGTCCACACAAGGTTAGGACCCCATCAACCGGGTGCTCCAACTCCTCTGAAGAGAAGGCAGGGGCCCTTTCCCCTGTCACATGGGCCATGGCAGGTTCCAGACTCAGGTGACAGCAGCACACGCAGTGGATGTGTTGTCCTGTGGAAAGTCAGGAATCAAGTGAGGTCGTAGACAGAAATGGCAGTCACGTCCGTGGAGGTGTACACCGTCACCGCCACCGATGATCCTCATTGGATCCTGTACTCCATAGAGCCCCATGAAGGGCAATAGAGACTAGCACGGCGGTGCAAGACTGCCTTCCGCCATGACCCACAATGCCGGCGGAGTTACATCACTTCCCACTGTCCCTCCATACAGGACAGGCTGTCGCCATTTTATGGTGCTGGTCAACATTCTGAAACTGAAAACTGCATCATTGCTTCCAATTGTACATACAATGCCATTTACATAGTCCAATTACATACAAGCTCAATGTACACTGAGATGGTGGTTCCATTGTTCAGTTTGTCACTCCCTTCTCACTCTAGTGTCTCTTAGGTACCTACCACTGTGGAGAAATAGGAGGAGGAAGCAAGCTCTCATGTACAGACCCCTTGTGGACTTGGCTACACTGGAGGACAGGCACACAGTACTCTCCTATGGACTGGACAGGGCCACAATCACAGAGCTGCGTGCTCAATTGGAGCCTGCTACCCGTCATCAGTCTGGGATCCCCCCTCTTGTGCAGGTTCTATCTGTGCTCCATTTCCTGGCAACTGGCTCTTTCCAAGTGACAGTGGGCTTGGCAGCAGGACTGTCACAGCCAATGTTCTCAATAGTTCTGGCAAGGGTTTTGTCTGCCTTGCTTAAACACATGTGCAGCTACATCGCTTTCCCCCAAGTGGAAGATTTGGCCACTGTGAAGGCTGGATTCTATGCAATGGGACATATTTCAAATATTATTGCGGCCATTGACGGAACACATATAGCATTTGTCCCCCACCCCGGGCACAATGAACAGGTGTTCAGGAATCGGAAGAGTTTCCACTCACTCAGTGTGCAAATGGTGTGCCTGGCTGACCAGAACATCTCCCACGTCACTGCCAAGTATCGTTGGTTGGTGCGTGACGCCTTCATTTTGAGGAGTAGCAGCATCCCAAATGTGATGGCACAACTACAGAGGCACAGGGTGTGGCTAATAGGTGAGCCTGAGTCCCCACCCAATGCATGTCACTGTGTGCCTTCAGGAGTCAGCCCCATACCATTGTGCAAGGCTAATGTTTGTTCCACAATTCTTGCAGGTGACTCTGGCTACCCAAACCTGTCATCGCTCTTGACCCCTGTAAGGAATGCCAGGACAGGGGCTGAGAATAGGTATAATGATGCTCATGGGTGAACCAGGAGAATAATTGAGCGGACCTTCAACCTCCTGAAGTCCAGGTTCAGATGCCTCCATCTGACAGGTGGATCCCTCCACTACTCCCCTGAGAAGGTCTGCCAGATAGTTGTTGTATGGTTCATGTTGAACAACCTGGCCATCAGACGACATGTGCCCTATCTGCAGGAGGAGGAGGGTGAAAATGCTCCTGTGGCAGCAGTGGACCCTCAGGACAGTGAGACTGAGGAGGCTGGGGATGAGGATCTGGACAACAGGACATCAGTCATACCTCAGTGCTTCCAATAGCACACAGGTAAGACAGTGGAACTGACCATTCCTTTGATTATTTATCTTTTCATTCTGGCTGTAGCATGATAGCAGTCATTGCCTTACCTTCTCAACTGACTGTCACCTATGCCTTCTCATTGTGCAGATGTTGGTGTGGTTACAACTGTGTACTGATGTGATAGCTACAGACAGCTACAGGCCATTATTTGTATGCAATCACAAAGTTCAGGTCAATTGCACAAGATTAAACTGTTAATATTATTGCACATTTTCGTCACATAAAGCATTATCACTCAAGTTGTGTTCAAGGGTGTTTATTGTAGTGACAAATATAGAACGTATAGTGTAATGGAATGGGGTGATGGTAGAGGTAAGTCCAGGGTATTGGTCCAGTCTGTTTGTAGCACAGGTCCAGTGTACAAGGGGCCATAGAAAGGGGAACAATGGCAGTTCAAAGTGGACAAGGTGACAGAGTGGAACACAAGGGGGACATTCAAGAGGGTCTCATTTCCTGGCGGTGGTCTTGGTCTTGGCAAGTGTCTCTGGCATATGTGTGGGTCGCAGGGAACGTTTGCGGGGTGGTTTACCTTCTGCAGGGGGAGGGGTGCTGGTGGCCAATGGGTCTTGTGTCAGGGCCACCTGTCCACTAGCTGCAGCAGATGTGGAGGGCTGCTCAGTTGACTGGCTAGTGGAAGGGGCCTGCTGGTGTGCTGTGTAGTCCCTCAAGACGTTGGACATGTCACCCATCACCCCTGCTATGGAGTCCATTGTGGTGTTGAGGGCCTGCAAATCTTTCCTGATCTCCTGGTGGTGTTCCTCCTGCAGCCGCTGGTTCTCCTGCATGATGTTTAACATCTGACCCATCTTGTCCTGGGATTGTTGGTAAGCCCCCAGGACATTGGTGAGTGCCTCCTGGGCAGTCGGTTCCCTGGGCATGTCCTCCCCCTGGCGCACATCTGTCCTCCATGTGTCCCTTTCCCCTTGTGCCCGTGACCGCTGAACTGTGTGCCCACTGCCACTGACCCCAGGACCCTGATTGTCTTGGCTGTGAGGTATTGACTGGGGTCCCTTTACAGGTGGGCACACTGCTGATTGACGCGGCCTGGGGAAAGAGGTGTGGGGACGTTGAGTGGGTGCTGTGGTGTTGGATACAGAGAGTGGAGGCTCTGTGGTGGAGTGAGTGAAGGCTGGGGTAGCCAACTGACCAGTGGTCCCTGATGGGCCAGGAAGTTCATCCAGATGCAGAAGTTCAGAGTTACTGTCATTGCTGGGGCCATCTTCTGATAGGGGACTGGATAGCCGTGGCACCTCCTCGCCGCTGAGATTGGCTGGTGCACCTGTGGGGATGTAAGTGGTGTATTATGCTACATGTCTGTGACATTTTCTACATCCTTAGCTTCCCCTATGTCGTTGCTGTTGCCCTGCCACCTTTGTGTATGGTGATATCTTGTGGGATTGTTAGTTCTCCATGCTGTGCATGCATTTGTGGTGGGTGTACATGCAGGGCTCGGAGGGACGTACATGCAGTGGGTATGGCATGCAGGGCTTGACATTCAAGTTAGTCAATTGTGGTGATGCACTGGGTGAGATGGAGTGGAGTGATGGGTGTCAGGGTGAGGGGTGGTGGTGGCATGCAAGTATGTGGCAGGATAGTTAGTAAATATTGACTCACCAGTGTCCAGTCCTCCGGCAACCCCAGTGAGTCCCTCAGGATGCAGTATTGCCAAGACGTGCTCCTCCCATGCTGTCAGCTGTGGGGGAGGAGGTCGGGGTTCACTGCCAGTTCTTCCGATGGTGAGCTGGTGCCTTGCTGCCATGGAACGTACCTGCCCCCGTAGGTCGTTCCACCGCTTCCTGATATCGTCCCTTGTCCTTGGATACTGTCCCACAATGTTCACCCTGTCCACGATTCTCTGCCATAGCTCCATCTTCCTGGCAATAGAGATGTGCTGTACTGGTGTTGTGGCTCTACCCTGACTATTTTCTCCACCATGACCCACAACTCCTCATCTGTGAAACAGGGTGCATTTGTGGGGACATGGGTGTTGTGTGGTGTGTGATGTGCAGTGGGTGTTGAGTAATGTGGTGGGGTGTGGGGTGCGTGATGGATGGATGAGTGTTTGTGGTGTTTGTGTAGTTGTGTCTCTGATTAGGGTGGCTATCTCTTGGCGATTTTTCAAGTTTTTAAAGGGTTGTGGGTAATGTGGGTGCGTGTTTTATAGTGCTGTGGGTGGGTGTGGTGTGTGTATCAGTGTCAGGTGTGTCATTTTAGTTTTGGCCAATGTTGTGTTGTTATATATTTGGGTGGCCATTCTGACCGTGCCGGTGTGTACCGTCATTGTTTTAACGCTGTTGAATATCCGCTCTGCTGATTCGTGGGTCATAATGTGGAGGGCGTTGTTTTGTTGGCGTAACGGTATGGGTGTTCGTACTAACAGTTTATAAATAACCTTTTGTTTGGCGGATGTGTGTTTGTAGCAGCATTTTGTCGGTTTAGTGTGTATGTGGCATAATATGGCGAATGGATGTTCGCCTCCAAGACGGTATGTTGGCGGCCGTCACCGCAGCAGTAAGCGGGATTTACCACCAATGTCATAATGAGGGCCAAAATCTCTTTAAACAATACTCTACAACATGACACACCACTACACTCCACTGCACTGTATGACACATCACTCCACTCTGATACATCACTCCACTCTGAGACTACACTCCATTATACAACCGTCCACTTCCCTCTGTGATAGTCCACAACACTCAGCTCTATGACACGCCTCTCCACTCTATGACACGCAAACCACTTTACCACAGGCCACTCCACCTGAAGATATGCCACTCCACTCTATAACACTCCACATCACCCCACTCGATGACACGCCAATCCACGCCACCACACAGTACTTCACTGTACGATGCGCCACTCCACCATGCAACACTCCAGTCTGCGACATCCTGGTTCACTCTACTCAACTCTATGCCCTTCCACTCTAAGGCACTGTACCAGATGCCACTCTATGACATGCTACTACACTCTAGTGTACCAGATGTCACTTCACTCTATGCCACTCCACTGTACAACACACCACTCGACTTTACAACCGTACAATCTAATGAATGACACTCCACTCTATTCCACTATACAACATTCCACAACACTCTATGCCACTCTACAATATTCTGTTCCAGTCTACGACACTCTATGCAGCTCTCTGTATGACACTCCACCCCACAACATGCCACTCCACTCCACAACATGCCACTCCACTATAGGGCACTCCACTTTATGCTCCTTCATTTTAAGACACTCAACAACATGCAACTCTATGACACACAACTCCAATCTGCTCTATGACACACTACTACACTCTACACCACTCCAATCAACTCTACAACAACCCACCCCACTTTATACCTCTTCACTCTACCCCACTCCATGCTATGCCACTCTCCTAGATGCCACTCCACTCTGCGCCTCTCCACTGTATGCTATGACATTGTATGTGATTCCACTGTGCAGCACTCCACTGAACTCCACTCAACTCTATTCTGTATGAGGCTTTACCCCAGTCTACACCAATGTATGACATTCCACTCTACGAAGCTCTACTTACACTCTACCTCTACTCCACTCAATGCAACTCCACTCTACAAGACTCTACTACACTGTATAGCACTCTGCAACTCTGTTCTCTACTCTATGCCCCCTGCACTCCACTGTGCAACACTCTACGCAACTCTCAGTATACCACTTTTACCCCACTTTACTCCACTCTACTCTGTGACACAGTACTCCATTCCACTCTACTACTCCACTGTACGCTACTCCACTGTATTCCACTGTTAGAACTGCCATCCTTTCAGACCTCATGTTTATGCTGATTTCATTTTTGATGGCTTTAAGATTCTGCACACTTTACCTCTGCTAACCAGTGCTAAAGTGCTTGTGCTCATTCCCTGAAATGTGGTAACATTTTCCTAGCCCCAGGTAGCATTTTTAATTTACTTTTAACTCCCTAGTAGAGTGCACTACATGTGCCCACACCCTGTACATTAAATGCTACTAGTGGGCCTGGAGCACTGAATGTGCCACCCACTTAAACATGTCTCAGGCTTGCCACTACAGAGTCTGTGTGTGCAGTTCTAAACTGCCATCTCGACCTGGCAAAGTCCACCTTACGCTGGGCCCAAGCCTTCCTTATTAATATACATAAGGCACGCCTAAAGTAGGCCCTGACATTCCCAAGGGCAGGGTGGAGTGTTTCTAAAAACTTGGACATATACTTTTAAGTTTTACATGTCCAAGTAGAGAAAACTCTTAAACTTGTTTTTCACTGCTGCAAGGCCAATCGCTCCCATAGGATAACATTAGAGTTACTTTATTACGCACTATAAGAGTAATTTCCAAATGTGGAGTGATAACCCCTCCCACCGCGTTTGGTGTCCATGGAATCACAATTCACAATCCTAACTTCTAGTGAAGTCTGATTTTAAATTGCAGCCCAGAAAATGCGCTTTTTAAGAAGTTGCCATTTTCTTACTTTGGCTATTTGGTACTTACTGCCTGTCTCTGATTACATTTCTGGGGTGGGCTGACAGCTGGGCTTTGTGTATTCTTCATAAACAGCCACACACAATGGGAGTTCAAGTGTTACTTGATGGGGCTTGATGGGCTATCCTGGGCAGGGTGGAAGCAGGTGGGCGCAGTTTCCCTTACATTTGAATCGGATATGTTCTGTCCACACACAAAGGGCTGCATAACCCCCTGTAGTGAGTCTTTAGCCAGGACAGGAACGGCAGAGACTCTGTGCACTTCAAAGGCATGCTGTTGATGTTTTCCCCACTTCAAAGGCCCAACTGGGTATAAGTACTGGACCTCTGACACCACCATTTCAGTACACTCCTGGACCTGTGGATACTTTGCCAGGAAGGACTGCTGTGCTAGGTCTACCACTTTGCCAGACTTCTGTTTGCTGGACTCTGGCCCTGCTTCCTTCTTGCCTGGGAGTGAGAAGGACTGGACCTGAATATCTCCAATCCAGAACCCAGAGTGACTTCAAGGGCTAGTTGGCTGACTTCCTGATCTGAAGTCTCAGGGACCTGGCAGACTTCGCACCATCCTGCTCCTGCATCAGGACTGTGTCATCTGTGAGTCTGCTCTGCCCAGTGGTGCTATCCCAGTCCTGGTCTCTTGGAAGTTGTTCTAAACTTCTTGCTCCAGCAGAACTAATACATCCTCTGCTGTGGGAGCAGAATCCATGCATCGCCGCTGGTGCATGGAGAAAACTTCTCTACTGCATGGGTCGCAACCAGGGAAACCAGAATTGCAATGCCGCTGTATCTCACATCTCAATACCAGTGCATCACCTTCGGAACCAACACTGCAGTGCTTTTCTCAGCGCAAGGTCCTTGCATCCCCGTCAAAAGCAGCCTCGATGACGACAATCCCAAAACTATGCATCACAGCCTGTGAGCTCATTGGAACCGATGCAGCGTCTTAACTGTCCAACGCGTTCTTAAGTTGATGCATTGGGCGCTCCCCACGCAGCCTCACTGCATCTTGAATTGACTCATCACCACTTTTGTGTGGAGAAGATTGACCCAGCCCCTCTACTGTATGGTTCAGAACCCACACATCGCTCCTCAACCCAGATTTAAGGTACTTTGGTTCAGTGGACCCAACTGAGTCTCTGTAGCCAGCCCACACTCCATTGCAGTCAGCCTGAACTTTTGACGTTGTCCTGGCCTGGCATGACTAGATATCCCTGGGTGGCGGTTTTGGCCTCCTAGTGCTGTATTACAGTTAATTCTTTCAAAATTCATAACTCAAGTTCTACTTATTGGATTTTTGTAATTTTAGTCTTGGTTTATGTATTAAATTAAGTTTTTATGTTTTTCATAAACTGGTATTTGGTTTCCTTTATGTGGTGTGTTCACTGTTTTACTGTTTTACCGGTTGCAGTGTTGCTCAAATATTTTACAGACTGCCTTCAAGTTAAGCCTAATTGCTCTGTGTCAAGCTACCAGAAATTGAGCACCGGTTAATTTGCAGTTTGCTTGTGCCTTACCCTGACAAAAACTATGGTTGTTGCTTGACCAGGGCTCACACCTCAATCAACCACCAATCCAATTTTTCATAGCCACTGTATGCCATTCGCCTCTTTGACAGTCAATGTCACCTCACCTCACTCTGCAACACTTTACTCTGCTGTATGCCACTGCACTCTACAACACACTACTCCTCTTTATGCCACTCCACAGTAAACTTTCCAACACTGTATGACACGGCAATCTATCCACTCTACTGTACGACATGCCACTCCCATTTATGCTGCTCCACTCTACTACACTTGATGCCACTCTACTGTACAACACACTACTCTACTCTGACACTTTACTCCACTCTATGCTACACCAATCCACTCTGCTCAACTCAACTCTACTCCACTGTATGACACTTACCCCACTGTATGCCACTCTACAATACTCTCCTCTACGATGCTCCACTGTACCACGCTCTACTGTACTGTATTCAACTTCACTCTACTACACTGTATGCCACTCTATGACACTGTACTCATATTTATACCCATCAAATGTATGCCACTGTGCTACACTGTATGTCACTCTATGACATGCCACTCCACTCCATGGCACGCCACACCACTATATGACACAACACTCTAACCTACAACACTCTTCTTCAGCCTACTCCACTCTATCCCTCTCTACTCTACAATGCTGTACTCCACTCTATGCCAGTCTACAGCATTCTACTTGACAACACTCTACTCAAAGACATTCCACTTGACGATATTCCTCTAAATTACACTCACTGTATGACACAACACTCTCCTCCAATGTACTACACTCCTTTTAACAACACTCCACAGGATGACAGTACACTCTATGATTTGAAACATATTTGTTCTTAAAAAGTAAAAACCATAGAAATGTATTGAAGAAAAGAAAAGGTTAAATATAAGTTATAGTCAGGAAAACTTTATTTATTTGTTCTATACAAACACAACTTAAACTACACACACATCAGAAATTCTAAAGTTATAGTTATTACTTTAATTTATAATTTGCTATTTCTATTCAAACCCTATTTAAGTACACAACATTAGAAAAGTTACAATTAGAGCTATAATTGAAATTTATATCTTACACATCACCTTCAAATACTCGTAACACTACTTTCACTTTAACTTAGTATTCTGCCATGCACAGTGGTGTAACAAATGATGTCATCAGAGATGTCATAAGTATTGTTCATGAAAGGGTATAAGCAGTGTAGTGAGAAGGTGCGAGTTATAGTCAATGTAGTGTTATGAGCAAGCTGACAACACTGTATACGTAAACTTGAGAACGACCCCGAACACACACACACACACACACACACCTGATTTAAATGTCTCATTAGAGGATAACGTTGTTGCTACTGATAATTGGATTTGTTCCACTCTGGATATCCTGCTCCCCTGGTGCAGGTAGTATGATCAGCAGGATAAAGAAAAATGTAAAATAGCTTTGAGGGATTATCATATGGCCTATTGAGCGTCTCGTTCCACTTTCTATATTGAGAAAACTGATAATTCCCAAACTCTTCAGGAGATCTTTCTCGAATAGTCAAATCTCTTATTGCCCCAGAAATGTGTTCCCACTTCCTTTTCTCTCTCTCAGTCTAATTATGTTGAATTCTCTGACTTATATTTCATAAAGTGTAATCCATGCTTCTATTGCTATTTGCACTAAAGATGGTTTTAGCAATAGACAACTTCATCATGACTGAACCATATCTCTCTTCTTTTAATCTTAAAAAAAATAACAATTTTTCAGCAAAGTTAAACTCGATTAAGTCTAGGTATCCCCTAGAGTCTCTTCCATCTGAAATCTTAAAAAAAGGAATAGCTCTATTCTTGCTCCTTTTCTTTCAAAATACGAAATGCTTCTTTGGGTGAAAGTAGGGTCCCTGTGGCCTGGAAACAGGCCTTGGTCGTTCTTTTTTCTCATAAAAACCGACTTAAATGGATCTGTGCCTTCTAATAATTTTCTTCCCATTTCACTTCTACCAATCTATTCAAAGGTAGAAAAACATTAATTGTCAGTTATCAGAATATCCTGAGTCGAATGGCATCCTTCATTCTTCACAAATGGGCTTTCACCCTGCTCACAGCACAGAATATGTGCTATTAGGTGTAACTGATGATAATTCTGGATGTTGGAGGAACTGCAGCCTTGATTCTTTTGGACCTGAGCAAGGCTTTGGATACTGTGACATATCTGGTGTTCTTAAGGAAATTGGCAAGCTATGGCATTCAGCGCACAGGTTTGATGTGGTTTCACTCTTTCTTAGATGATCTTTCTTTTCTAGTGATTTCTAAATCTTGTGTTTCTTCAGTTAAGTTGCTACTATATGGGGTTCCTCGGTGTCCTTACTGAGCCCCACATTGTTTAATGTCTATGTCTGTCTTTTGGCGCACATAATAAAACCAATGGCTTTAAGTTGTTTTCATATGTAGATGACACTCAAATTTATGTCTCTCTGCACTTATTGGACTCTCCCACACCATCCAACTTGAGTATGTGTTTGACGAGGGTTACACACTGGATGGGTAAAAATGTTATAAAGCTTAAAGTCAGTAAGATGTAAGTGCAAGTTATGGGGAATCAGCCAGCAGTGTTGGTCAACACATTTTGGGGCTCTCCTCTCGTCATCTCGAGAAGTTAAAGATCTAGGCTTCTGGCTTGATGACAAATTGACCAAGGAATATCAAATTAATAAAGTAGCCGCTGGTTGCTTTGGCCTACAAATGTGTCTAAGGAAGATGCTCTAGATAGTGTCAGTCACTTTTCAGAGGACCATCATGCAAGGCTTAATTATTTCACAGCTTGACTATAGTAATGTATTATTTTTGGGAGCTACCAAGTCTGCTGTGAAAAGACTCCGAGTGCACAGAATGTGCCAGCTCTGTCATATTCCAAAATTTTAATCAGTTTTGCTGCATCTCTGGAAGTTTCACTGGATGAAATTTTAGAGTTAGATAACATCTAAAGGTTGTGTGGTGGTGGCTGCTCATCCTAGTGAATTGCTAACCTTGTTGGTGGCCCATCAAGGTTTTTTTAATAGAACTCACTGCCTGCGGCTATTGTTAAGCACTGCTATTTTTTCCAGATAATAGACTAAAGACAGGAGATTCTTTTTTCACTGGGCAATGGGAAGGGTCTATTGTGGATAGTGTCATTTATCATTGATGTCATGGAGCCTAATATACTATTTTAATCCACTAGGATCTAAATAGTTGCTCCTTTTGCCCTCCTTTTGTCTCTACACAGGCGGTGATAGTGAGCAGCTAATGCTAACTGCAAGAGTAAGTGGAAGAGTAACTGTAGAGTGACTGGAGTTCAGACAGTATGGCACATTAGAGCCTATGGTCAATGGAATCCCTTTTAAAGAGCCTTTGGGACATGACTTAGAGGAGGGTTCAAAGGAATAAAACTCCACAAATACACTCTGTGATTTATAGTCCTACCTCCCTCTCAAATAAAGATTTTAGGTGATTCTGAATATGTATAATACCCCACAAAACGAAAATGGAAAGTTGGAGCCACAACTCAGAAACAGCAAAGTGAGTAGGATAACATCAGGATTTGCGAGTTTTATCCGATGAGTTCTGATGACAATCTGCCTCATTATTCACAGTGTATCCTGCCCAACAAAAGAGGAAGCACAGGACAGGGCCAAACACTGGAAAGGTGGGGGAATGGATGAGAGAGTGAGCCAGATAGAAGCAGTATGACTTTTTTCATTTGTACGGCTCTGTCTGGTGTGATGTCTCTGGCTCTCTCTGGTGTGATCTCTGGTTCTCTCTGGTGTGATGCCTCTGGTCACGGTATGGGTGTTCATGGAGTCTGTCAGAGGTAAAGTGATCCACTAACCCGAATAGATATACACAGCATTTTAGTATTAATAAAAGAGGCATGATATGCAGAATAAACATGCAGAAAAGGCGGCCCCAGTCATCCAAGTGGAAGTGAAGGCAGTGAGCCCCAAACTCAGGAGAAGAATCAGGATACATCTGAGCAGGTGACAGGAAAAACACTGCAAGGCAAAAAAAAACAGTTCATAGATAAAGGTCAGCATAACAGGAAAGGAGGTCAGAAAGCAGTAATAGGAAATCCACAGTAATATGACAACACCCCAAAAGAATCCGAAAAACAAGGTCAGAGAAAACCATGGAGGTCATGGAGACGTAAAGGGAAATCCACAGTGGTATGCCAAAACCAAGACAGAATCCGAAGAGCAAGGAAAAGGCATCATATCCACCCAGAGTCCACATAGCAAGGTCAGCATAACAGGAAAAGAGATCAGAAAGCAGTAAAAAGAAATCCACAGTAATATGCCAACACCAAAAAAGAACCGGAAGAACAAGGAAAGGCAACAGGGAAAACAAAGCAAGGCAACAAAACCAAACCAGAGTCCACAGACCAAAGTCAGCATAACAGGAAAAGAGATCAGAAAGCAGTAAAAGGAAATCCGTAGAATTATTACAAACCCGAATCAGAATCCGAAGAACGAGGTCAGAGCAAATAGGCAAGGAGGTCACAAAGGCATAATGGGAAATCCACGGCAGTATGTTACACCCACGACAGGATCTGAAGAGGAGTACTGACTGAGTAAATAGGCAAGAAGGTCGGAGTACTTAGGAACGTAAGGGGAAAAATAACAAAGGCGAGGCACATAAAGGTGGACGAACTAGCGACATTGGAGAGCCAACGCAACAAGAAGTTGCCAGGCAGCTTTCTATTGTCTCCCTGAAGTTTACATACTACCCCTGCCTGACATGACGCAGAAGTCCAGCCTTTGACCCAGGCGGCTAGCTACGCACGGCTGGCCGTACACTACATCCTTAAAGGGATATGTCTTACCAGTGGCAGAGATCTCTTGGGCTTTGTGAAACTTGAACAGTCTGAGTATTCCTGACAGATGATGAGGAGTGCACGAGAACTCGGCTTTCAGCACGAAACGAAAAAAAGCCAAATAACCACAACTAGATAGTGCTCGGAATGCCTATTTACTAAAGAATGATGATAGAATGAAATGCCTAAATAACAAAGTTACCCTATAAGCACTGATCTTCGAGCACCATCCTTCTACATTTACTAATTGCCACGTATTTCTTTCTTTCATATATTTATGAAATATACTGAGTTATCATCAACTAGTGTTGTCACTTGGTGAAACTCAGGGTAGGCGGAGCTTAATTTGTAAAGAAAATAAATGCAGCGTCCAAAGTTTTTCTTCATGCGCATGCCGCCATTCTTGCTAAATACTGAGGTTGTCTAATATCATGGCTGCCTAGCCTTGATATCACCTTATGCCACATTTTTGCACCATCTTACATTTCTTGTCTCTTTATCGCATTATATCTCACTCATGCAGATTCTTTTTTAGCCCTGCTTTCTCCATTTGATACTTTTCTTATCTTTATCTTGCTCCTTCTTTCTCCCTTTACTAATTTACTTTCTCCTGCTCGTGATGAAAGTCTGATGATGAAAATAAATCCAGGCCTCCAAAAATGGTTCTGGTGCCCAATACCTGTACACACCTGCACAAATTAAGCACTGGATCTATGCATGAGAAAATACAGACTGGCACAGTAAGGCCCTCGTTACTGTTTCTGCACATATTGCAGTTATGAGTTTTGTGATAAATATCAGAAGTTCAAAACTGCCAATGTTTATCAGGAGAAAAATACCGGGGTTCATTGCAACAGGTAGATTTTGGTGCAGTAGGCTGCAGAATATCCATGTTAATCTCTAAAAACACATAATAGGGGGCTGTTGAAAATGGCCCTTTCAGCAGGGTCACCCCTAAACCTTTTGCCTCTACCCTCAATTTTTGTCTGCTGAATTTGTTTTTGTCTGCCATGGGACCCTGTGCACTTTACCACTGCTAACCATTGTTAAAGAGTTTGTGCTCTCTCCATGAACATAGTTTGATTGGCATATGTCCAATTGGAATAATTAATTTACTTGTAAGTCCTTTGTAACATGGTATACTAAGTATATCCCAGGCCTGTAAATTAAATGCTACCAGTGGGCCTGCAGCACTTATTGCACCACCCTCTTAAGCAGTACCATAAAACTTGTCCCAGGCCTGCCATTGCAGCCTGAATGCAGTGTCACACTGCTATGTCGACTTGCCATTTAAATCCCCTCGCCAAGCCTTAAACTCCCCATTTACTATTTATGTCACCCCCTATGGTAGGTCCTAGGTATCCCATAGGGCAGGGTGCTATATAATTAAGAGGTAGGGTAGGCACTTTAAAGTTTTACATGTCCTGGTAGTGAAAAACTCCCAAGTTTGTTTTTTAACAACATGAGGCATACCCCTCCCGTAGGATAACATTGGGGATTCTTTATTACATTTAATAAACTGCAGTTCCTAAATGAGAAGAGGTAGATATGTCATGTGTGGTACCTATGGAATTGGAATGATAAATCCTCTTTTATGGTAAAGTCGGATTTATCAAAACAATTTTTAAAATGCCACTTTTACAAAGTTGGCATTTTCCAGCCTTTAGCCCTTTGTGCCTGCAGCCTCTCGTGAGCCATGTGAGTGGATGTAGCTGACAGAATTTGTGAATTCCTCACAGACAGTCACACAATAGTGGGATTAGGTATGCCTCAGTGGGCCATTTCCAGCACATTACTGTTAAAAGCTGCCATGGCTGGCATTATCACACCTCTCTTTTCATATTGCAGAGGAAGTACTGGCTAGGGAGCCCTCTGGAGTTCAGCTTCAACCGTTATTTTCTCCAGCTGTACATTTTTTGAACCATGTGTATGAATCTCCCTGGATTCATTTAGAGTATCCAAGATTGTAAAGCCTAGAACATAAAAAGTGACTATTTAAGTCTTTTATGTGAATTATGGTTTTGAATTGAACTCCAAAGCACAGTAAAAACGTGTATTGCCATCTCTGAGTGTTGGCTTGCTAATTTCCAGCATCTGTTCGATCCCTCCCCAACATTCAAACCACAGTACACAAGTGTCTAACTATGAAACCATTCTTCTCCCCCACCCTCCACTCTTCCATGGAAATGCAAATAGGGCCTCTCCAAACCCTCACATGAGAAACCGGCCCTTCATCAAAGTAATATCAACTTAGGAAAACCTCTCCCTCCCACTCCTCCCCAGCCACAGTGGCCCCATGACCTAACCATGAAAGAGTTACTTTGTTGATGCTTTCCAATAGACGCCTGCTCTTTCGCCTCTGGAATCAGTTCTCATTGCCGCCATCATCTGGCTCTGTTTTGAATCTTTGTTCACATTGACCCTCCTCAGGTACTGTAGAATATTGGCTACTGATGCCACCATGTCCGTGCTAGAAAGCATCTGTGCGCTTGATTGTTTGCGACTCCCATAAGAACTCATTATTGGTGCTGGGCAAGGCTTTATCGTGTTTCTAGGCTGCCTTTACAATGATACACATTATCTCTTCAGCTTCCTATAGGGGCTGAGTTTCCATTCTCTTTTACACCCTTGTCACTGTAAGACCAAAAATATGACCCGATTAGTAGAGGACCTTTTGTTAGCGAGAAACACCTTGATTGACAGAGTGTTCTACGGTTTTTGGAGTGCTGCTGCAGAGAGGTCATGAAAAGGTATACCACTGGAATATAGAGTTCTAAATATTGTGGTTCCAAAATATTGTGACCTAAATATCAACAACAAAAATATGGTGAAGGTAAGTATTTATAGGGAAGTATACATTTACTTTTTTAAAATCATATATATGTACCATGACAACATATGTATCTTAAAGGCATAAATGCTTGGAATTAAAAGTAGCAAATTTCTTCCCTATGTGCAGTTACCTTCACGATACTTTGGTTGCCCAAATATAGGTCAGAGTGTTTTGGAACCACAGATTTGTTGCACAGACTGAAAGAGGTGAACTTTAGGTCCCTTGTATGGAGCCACCTTTTCACGCTTTCAAGATGTCTTCCTTTTCTTCAAAGGAGTGGACACTTGAGAGGAGGGTGTCAGCTAGGAGATCTTGGCAACACCAAACAATGTTATTGATCCAAGTGAAGTATACTCTGCACAAAGTCAAGTAAATGCTCACTTTCGGCTCCCTGAGATAGGTCTTGGATTATGATAATATTATGCATCAAGCAATTTGACTTTCTAAGTCTGTTCGCCTGATGGTTAATGTTCTGTTCATTTGGCATTCATATCTTTGCCCGCATTTGCATTTGTACTTTCATGGTTCATCTAAGGTCATCTACTTACTGCGCAGCTTCATAACATCTACTCTATTGCCCAGCTTTACAACATCTACTCTTTTGACGAGCTTTTGCATCTCCTTCAGGCTGATTTTGAGGTCTACTTGTACAGAGTTGACTTCGAATTTAGGCGGTCATTACAACTCTGGAGGTTGGTGATAAAGTGGCAGTAATACCACCAACAGGCTGGTGGTAATTACTGCCAAATTATGACCATGGCGGAACCTGCTCAGACAGACAGACACTTTAACACACCGTCCGCCAGGGCGGAATCAACAGGCACCACGGTCGGTAGCCACCTACAGCCAGACGGAAGCCAATGTTCCGCCCACTGTATTAAGACAATGGAAACCGCCACCTTTTCCGGGGCGGTACCAACGACATCAAAAGCCTGGCAGAAACCCTGCACAGAAGGGAAACAACTCACCTGTGGAGACTCAGGAAACAGCCACGCCGCCATGGAGCCCGAGCTGCATGTCTTCCCCATGCTCTTCTACGTGCTGCTCCTCTACAAACACCAACAACGGCGAAGACGATGACGGTAAGTACAGCCACCTAGCACACAGGGGAGGGAGAGAGGAAAAAGAGAGTGACACACACACGCAACACCCTAACCCCCAGCCCCAACACCACACACACAAGCAGATGCAGCAGCATAACATATTTACCCCGTACCCCTCAGGAATAATGCAAGGACAACTACACTAGAGTGAACAGAGTGTAATGAGATAAAATAGTAGCAATACATGCATTCAAATCAAACAGTATATACATATTTACAAATGTAGGACACTGCCCAGTACTCAATGTCCGTGGGCCACAGGGCCACATTACGAAGTCCAAGGCCCCACTTTACTCCTGCAACAACATGGAGAGAACACTGCAGGGCCATCAGTTCGAAAATAGCCAGGCACCTCAGGGGGACGGGGAACGGGGGGCACCTCAGCCTGAAGATGGTACAACGCCACTGGTCCTGGAAGGGGCAACATGCCCTGTGCTAGGTCCTGGGGAGTGCAGGGCCACAGTCTCTCAAGTGGATGACTTGCCCACTGTCTCTAGAGGGGGGAAACATGCCCTGTGCTAGGTCCTGGGGAGTGCAAGGCCACAGTCTCTCAAGTGGGTGACTTGCCCACTGGCTCTGGAGGGCGCAATATGCCCTGTGCTAGATCCTGGGGAGTGCAAGGCCACAGTCTTTCAAGTGGGTGACTTGCCCACATGCTCTGGAGGGGGCAACATGCCCTGTGCTTGGTCATGTGGAGTGCAAGGCCACAGTCTCTCAAGTGGGTGAATGGCCCACTGCTTCTGGAGGGGGCATCGTACTCAGTGAGCTTCATCCTGGGGCGAATGGGGTGAATGGATGGCATCTCCACTGGTTCTGGAGGGGGCATCGTGCCCTGTGAACTTCATCCTGGGGAGGATGGGGTGAGTGGATGGCATCTCCCGTGGTTCTGGAGGGGGCATTGTGCCCTGTGATGCAGATCTTGAGGAGTGCAAGGTCACAGTCTCTCAGGTGGGTGTCATTCCCACTAGATTTGCAGGGGTCAGGCCGCCCAACAGCCCATGGACGCAGGTCTACAGAATGTCTGCCGGCGGAGACGGCTATTCAGTGGTGGCAGTGCTGCTGCTGCTGCTGGTGGTGGTGAGGGGAGGCTCCATCCCATTCCCTGCAGCCCTGGATGGCTGCCAACTGGTGCTGGTGTTGGGGGAGGCTCCAGCCCATCCCTTGCAGCTTTGGACAGCTGCCCACTAGTGCTGCTGCTGCTGTTGGTGGCGCTAGTGGCAGTGCTGCTGGTGGAGCTGGTGGTGGTAGGGGGAGGCTCCAGTCCATCCCTTGCAGCCTCCGATGGCTGCACGACCATGGTTGGTGGTGGGGTCTCAGAATGAGTCCCAGCACCAGGCCCCTTGTCCTTACTACCTGCTGGTGCAGGCCCCTTGCCCTTCCTGCCAGCAGCTAGGATGGCTCCTTGCCCCTTTCGGTAGCAGCTGGGGCTGGCTCCTTGCCCTTCCTTCCTGCAGCTGGGGCTGGCTCCTTGCCCCTCCTTCCTGCAACACTTGGGTCTGGCTCCTTGCCCTTCCTTCCTGCAGCATTTTGGGCTGGCTCCTTGCCCTTCCTTGCTGCAGCACTTGGGGCAGGTACCCTTTCCGTCTTGCTGGCTGGTGGCCGAGATCCTTTCCCACCTGGGGTTGCTGGGGTTACTACTGTGCCCGTGGACTGGGCGTCTGAGGTGCTTGTCTGGGTTTGGACCACCCTGGCCTGATGTGAAGGACGGAGGGGTAGGGGTAGGGAAGAGGTCAATGGTGGAGAGGAAAAGCTTCTTAGGGACATTGGGGCAGGAAGAGGTAGATGGTTTGGGAGTGGAGGAAGAGGGAGAAGTTGTAGGAGGTGTCAGTCTGCTGTGTTTGGGTGCAGGTGCATGGGCTGGATGCTGTTGTGAGGTGGATGGCTGTTGGGTGTCTGAGTGCTTGCGTTTGTGTACTTTGGGAGGAGGGGGCACAGACACACTGGGTGAGGACACAGGGGACGTGTGCATGGATGTGGGGGTGGTGACTGCCAGTGATGGGTGTGTTCTGATAGGCGTGCTGGTGATGGTGGTAGTGGATGAGAATGTAGTGCATGCAGGAGTGGAGACGCAACTGGGAGGGAGGTGGATGACGAGGAGGAGGGGGCCACAGTGGAAGCAGTGGATGTTGGTATGTCTGCATCTGGATGGTGTTTGTGTGAGTGCCTGTGGGATGAAGTGTGGTGCTTGTGTTTGCCATGTCCACTCTTGTGTGTTGTTCTGTGTGCATGCTCGTCTGCCTGTGTGCTTGGGATAGGTAAGGGTTAAGGGGAATGGGTTTGGGAAGAGGAAGTTGGAGGGGGGAGTGTGGAAACAGGGACAATGGCTGCCATCTGAGAGGAGGTCAGAGCCTGGATTGATCTCTTTTGGGCCGCCAAGCTAGTGTGAATGCCCTCCAAAAATGCATTGGACTGTTGCATTTGGGCTGCCAGCCCCTGGCTGGCATTCACAATGGTTGACTGCCCAACAGAGATGGATCGCAGGAGGTCAGTAGCCTCCTCACTCAGGGCAGCAGGGCTAACTGGGGCAGGGCCTGAGGTGGCTGGGGCAAAGGAGATGCCCACCCTCCTGGGTGAGCGGGCACAGGAAACTCGCTGAGGTGCTGCTGGGAGGGCGGTGCTGGTACAGGGATGGCGGCTGTACCTGTAGCTGGAGTGGGCACAGAGGTGTCGGTCACCATCACTGAGCCTCCATTGGAGGAGGTATCCATGTCAGAACTGTCCTCTCCAGTCTCAGCCGTGGCGCTCCCGTCGCCATCTGTCCCACTGGTGCCCTCACCGTCAGTGGATTTGGGGTCCTGAGTCCTGTGGGATGCAGCTCCCTCCACCGCCAGTGCCTCTGCTCCTCCGCCAGATGATGCTAATGCACATAAGAACAGAGTGACAAAACAAAAAGGGGGGAAAGACAAAGGATACACTTGGTCAGTGGTGGCACCAACACCACCGTTGGCGTACACAACACACTCACACACAGGGAACAGCCCTACGCACTAGGCAATGCACTGCCAGTTACAATGCTAGTCACCAGGCCATGGGTACGGACACATACCGCCAACTGCAGCATATCTGCGACCCACACAGCCCTGCCAGTAGTCGATGCCTACTAGCTAAGTTGGAGGAATTTCACATCAGAACCCTGCCCCACATGGGACCTACTCTGCAATGGCAAGCCTGGCCTAGGGGCACCCACAGGCCCACATCCCCCACCCGGATACTACCCCATCAGGTGTAAGTAGTAATGAAGGGCATTGTAGTCACCCCCTTGTTGCTGCTGTGATGTCCCCAAGCGCCCATCCAGCTCCGGATAGGCCACCACCAGTATGCGGGCCATCAGGGGGGTAAGGGTTCGACGGGCACCCCTTCCTCGTTGGAGGCCATCCCCACGTGGGCCTCCACCGTCTTCCGTGCCCAGCATCTCAGGTCCTCCCACCATTTCCAACAGCGGGTGCCTGGGGTCCCTGTAGTGGTGGACACACTGCTGATTGACGTGTCCTGCGGTCAGAGGTATGGGCCCGCTGGGTGGGTTCTGTGGTGGTGTTTCCTGAGGGGGGAGACTGTGCCTGGGTAACCAACTGTCCTGAGGTCCCTGATGGGCCAGGTTGGTCATCCAGATACAGGCGACCAGAGCTGCTGTCATCACTGTGGGCCTCGTCTGTGGGGGGACTGGATGTTGCTGGCTCCTCTTCTCCAGTGACATTGGCTGGGGTACCTGTGGGGATGTAAATGCAGTGTTAATGTTTCTCTGTGTGACATATTGTGCATTAATGGGTTGTCCTCTATGGTTGTTATTGTCCTGGCAGCTTTGACTTGTGTGAGTTGTTATTTGGTGGGCTAGGTGATTCTCTCTAGTGTGCATGCTGTAGTGCTGTAGTGATGGGTGTCCATGCAAGTCTGTGAGTGGTGTCCATGCATTGGTAGGGCATGCAGGGCTTGGCATTGGGATGAGTGGGTTGTGATGGTGGGGTGTGTGGGAAGTGGTGGAGTGATGGGAGTAAGGGTAAGGGTGAGGGTATGTGATGGCAGGCAGGTAGGGGGGTAGTAGTAGTAGTATAGAACGGACTTACCAGAGTCCAGTCCTTCTCCTACTCCTGCCGGGCCGTCAGGATGCATGATTGCCAAGACTTGCTCCTCTCATGTTGTTAGTTGTGGGGGAGGAGGTGGGGGTCCACCGCCAGTCCTCTGTACTGCGAGCTGGTGTCTTGCTGCAATGGAACGCACCTTCCACCGTAGGTCGTTCCACCTCGTCCTGATGTCATCCCTTGTTCTGGGGTGCTGTCCCACGGCGTTTATCCTGTCCACGATTCTCCGCCATAGCTCCATCTTCCTAGCAATGGATATCTGCTGCACCTGTGATCCAAATAGCTGTGGGTCTCCCCGGATGATTTCCTCCACCATGACCCTTGGCTCCTCCTCAGAGAATATGGGGTGTCGTTGTAGTGCCATGGGTGTAGTGTGAGTGGTGTGGGTGAGGATGTGTAGGGTGATGTGTTGGGGTGTGTGTTGTAAGGTGCGTGGGTGGTGTATAGGTGATGGTGGTATGTGGCTCTGGTTGTGTGAGTGCTATTGCTGTCTCTCTTTGCTGGCAATTATTTGTATTCATAAGAGGTTGTGGGTAATGTGGGTGTGTGTTTTATAGTGGTGTGGGTGTGGTGTGTGTATGTGTGTCAGGTGTGTGTAGTTTAACTTGACCATTGTGGTGTTTTTTTGTATGTGTGTGTGTATTTTGATGGTGGAGGTATGTACCGCCAATGGTTTATCGCCACTGAATGTCCGCCGTGGTAATTCGTGGGTCATAATCTTGTGGCCGTAGTTCTGTTGGTGTAATGGTGTGAATTTTGCTACCGACAGTTCATCACTGACCTTTGGGCTGGCGGATTTGTGTGTGTGGCTGAATAGTGACAGATTGGTGTGTGTGTCATAATATGGTTAGTGGGTATCCACCGCCGCGGCGGTATGTTGGCAGTAGTCAGCATGGCAGTAAGTGGGATTTACCGCCAATGTCATAATGAGGGCCTTAATCTTTTGCAAAAATGGTTCCATATCATCTTATGACATTTGTCTCCAACCAAATACTTGTGTTTCATTTATATGAGCATCAGCAAATAGGCCTGGCTGGATTTGTCACACAAGAAGAGAGTGTCTTGACAGGGCCTCTCTTCTGAGAGGCTGAAAGTAAAGGTTTTGACCTTAAAAAGCTGTACATTTACACAGATCCCTTGGGACGTGTATGGGTGTTCCGGGGTAATGCTGTTCTTCTGCTTATCTGGTAGCATGCACTTGCATGCTGCCTGAAAGCATTAGAGACCACAAACTGGTCATTGTGCTTGTTCTTCAGTGTAACTAGATAAGGCACTTACATTCTTATCTGGGCTAACTATATAATCAGCTTTGCATGGATATTGCTCGCTTCAACCTACTGATTCCAATGCCTAAAGGGCAAAGTAAATGGGAACTGTTTGTAAGGGTGTTTCCATGCATTTATATCATGTACAAACAGTTCCTATATGTTTTTTAATACCCAGCAACAATTCTAAACCTTTCCTTTCCTCAACTAATGCTTAGGGGGATGGACGGATGTCCTCCATAGTATAGCCCACCCTCTCAACCCATTGCACCTTCCCCTTATGCTTGTGCCCACTCTCCACCCTCTTTGTCTGTCCACCTTCTCAGTGCTCCTTTGTCCTGCAAGTTAAAAGTATAGAAGATGTCTCCCTTTCTGACTGCTTCCGCTTCATGTCTCGCTCAGATTGCCTGAGCAGAGGGGAGTTCCATTCCATGATTTTACCATGATGAAGGCCGTAGGCTTGACCTGCTGCCTTCACGTTATGAAAACAAGCAGACAAAACCTTAAATCTTTGGAAACAAATGTTCATTTATATTTAATTACAGATCAAATCACGATGAAGTAAATAATGACACAAAAAGCCAAACATTTTAATTCAAAGATGGGCGTACAACTGAAAGTTAGAAAAGGAAACCATATCATCCCATGCTGCTCCTTCAACATCAGCGTGCCTGCATCTGAGAAACATGTAAATGTGTTCAAAAGTTTGATTATTTCATTAGCAGACGAAGCTACTTAGGATACATTATGTGGCTACAATTAATGCAGTTCTCCAGTCTTATGTAAGCATTAGCACTAAAGCGTTAGCTCTTTATAAAAATAAAAGTAAGCTCTTGAAATTTACCAAACAACCTCACATCCTCCCTTGGCTTAAACATCACTTTGAATCATTTATAAGTTCAATTATCCAGTTAAGTGAGGAAATGATGCATGTGACTTATGCCAGATATAATTGCTTTCAGATGTTCTTTTGACATTTCTATGTGTGATTATACGTAGTTTATTTAATTGTGTGTGGGGCTCATGCAGTCAAAAGACTCCTTTGGAGCAGCTTTTACAAAGACTTAAATGATCACAGACTTCTGAGACCCCTGAAGAAGTGACATGGCTGTTAGGGTAGGTTACCAAAAAATGAATCTGAAACATCTCCCTACTGAAACCATGAAGGTAAGTATCAGGGGCATAGCTTGGACGGAAAGATTAGGGGGTGGGGATTAGCTTCATATTTTCCAACCATCAAGCGGGCATATAACGTCAAAATACATTATACAACATGGCAGGGCACATGAGAAGGGCTAAGTGGGCAGTGGAAAGGCAGACGAATGTGAATCGGTAGGGGTACTAAGTGAGAGAAAACTCAATATTTTATAAAATAAACAACATTTTTTAAGACTTTCAAGACAGAGAGGGAGAGAGTTTGTGTGCGTTTTTGTCTCTGCACATCTGCGCATGTAAATATTATTTGTAAAATCCAATAGACACTACATCATACCGTGCTGAATGCACCAGTACCCAACTATTTTCCAGAAAGTACATTTATTAGGGGGGTGTAACACCCCAAGCCCCCCACCAAGCTCTGTCCCTTGTAAGTATATATGTGAAAGTACAGATTTACTGTGCTTAGCTCCACAAATTTGCATCTTGGCAATATATATATATATATTACCTTCACAATGTTTTGGCAGTCTGTATTCTGGCTACAATATTTATAGCACAATATTCTATTATGGCATACAATATATTGTTAAAATATGTTCTCTGCATCCAGCATTCAAGGGATGGCAGCCTGAGTGACAGGAACTGGCCGGTTAGTGAGGTACAAAACTAAAAAAGAAAATTGGTTTATGCATGTTCTGGGGTGTGAGGCCTAGGGTCTGGTGCATGTAGTCATTCCCAGATCTTTTCCACTTGACTTTAGGTACATACGTCAGAAATGGATCAACCTGGAAAAGGAAGAAAGGAAAAACAGGGGAAAACATGAAGAAAAGTAAAACGTAGGCAAAACGCAGATTGAGAGATGAAAGAGGCTATAGATTGGAGAACTAAGAGAAGACAAGTAGATTATTAAATCACAGAGGGAGATATGCAAATAAAGGAATCGGATGTAAGAGAGCCAGGGAAAAGAATGAAAATGTAAAGAAAACTGCAAAACAATTATAAGCACTGTTATGTATTGGTCCTATATGCAGTCTGCAGGGCACTTCTTGCAGGATAGCCTACTGGGTTTATGGAGTATGAAGAGACCGTGTCTAAACCTGCAAGTCACCCATTCTAATCCAAGTCAGAAACCTCAGTGGGTAAACCCACCTACTGCAGTGGTATGTGCGCTTATAATGCGGGATAGAGATTATAAACCCAGCGAGAAAGCCTAGTGAGATAATGTACCCACTTCAGGGATGTGTTTGTAACATATTGATCATATGTTCCAATCTCAGGGAGATCTGTCTGTAACACATTCAAAAATTCTATTAAGAAAGCTCCATCTGGGTAGCCTGTTAACAGTGAGGAACATTCTGTAATGGGTGAAAATGCAAAATTTGTGGATGTGTACGTCAGCAACCTTTGACTAAAAAAATCTAATAAACATAAATTTAACAGTTAGTTAAACTTGCAGTTGGACCAACTATTTCACATACAGTTACCTGCAGCTAAAAGGACAACAAAATATGTATACGATATTTTGCACTCTTTAACCATATCACTGACCCTCATGCACACTCACTCACACCCACCCCAGCACCGAGTGCCTCTGCATTATACTCAAAATCACACTTAACGGTATATTGATGGACTTCGTAACCCTGAGAGGGTGGGAGAATGTAAGGTGTCAAAGCGTGAGTAGAGTGATACTTTGCTTTTAACATAATTACACACTCTCTGCATTCATTTCCCGGATGATTGAGCAGGTCAGTGGCTCTATGGTTGCAAGTGTTTTTGTGGAACTCCCATATTTTGGCCTGCGAAGATCAAAGCCATGGTCAGTTTTTCTGTTTCGGGTATTTTTTTATTTCATTTCTTTACAAATAAGGTATTATCATCCCTTTGTTGATTTTTTGTCTCAGCAAGCAAAATATCAATTTAGGCCTGGGCGAAAATTGTATTACTTGTGCAAGATATTGAGTAATTCTCGTTTTGGGGTTTTGCATATTTCAGGTAAAGCTTTCTCTCTGCTGTTTGAAATTTTCGTCCACGAAAGGCTGGTTCTAGCAGAAAATGTCTTGCAGGAACTGTCAAACTGATTAATGCCTCGGCTGAGATACATTTTCTCCTTGAACAGTGTTCCCGCAGTATCTCGAATGACTTTTGTAAAATATGTCCTTGTGTTTGGACAGGAGTGTCTCCTGCATGGTAAAAAGGCACGTTTCCCTCCTCTGAGTGCCCGACTGCATATAAAATTGATTTCCTGACTTCTATTTTGTCCCTGCCATCACTCTAATCTAGCATGTGCGCCGAGGCCTACGTCTGTCCAATGGTAATGGAAGGTCAAGACCTGTTATGTGGCCTTCATTTAAATGTTTTTGGTGAATCAATAGTGTGAGCAGATAGTGTGGTCGGTAGAGGCTAGCATAACGTCTCCTCTTATGTAAAGTTCAGCGATTATGTGAAAACTAAACGAATTTGCTGATATCCTTTGTTTATGTTGAGTGCTTGTATGTGTATTGAGTGTGTAGCACATGTTTAGTATGAGTCTGTGTATTGGGTGAACCTGAGTACTGGGCCCAGTGGGATCCTTCCGGATGCCCGGGGTTTAGCATGGCACAAAATAGGGGATTTCACAGACAGTAGAAGTGGGTTGCCTTCATCCCTTTGGCTCAAATGTGAAGACACAGACACTGAAGTGAGTTAGGAGGGAGACATGCCCACCTTTAGAAATTAAATGAGGGCCTTGTTATCAAAGGACTATTGTTTAGTTCTTCCCGAATTATTTGGGAGATGGTAGGGGTCAAGAGTGGGACTACAGTTTTTCTTGTTCAAGGAGAGGACATTTTTAGACAGGCCTTGTCTTTTTTATGACTCTGATTATTGCTTTAGTAAGGCTAATGACAGTCTAATTCAGACATCTCACACATCACTATACAAATGTGTTTTTGGAGTGAGCCCCAATACTTCCTGCTGTGAGAACTATCACTTTGCACGAAGGGTGTGTAAGAGCAGCCTGAGATTGACAATGGAAAGAGAACTGACCTAAGCAGGTTCTGGAGACTTAGAAAGTGGGTCCACCACCCCAGTCTGGAAAAGGTCTATAAAATGGGATCCAAACCACCTCACTTGGACTATCTCTGCCAACATAAGGAAGAGTGAAGATGCACTGTTGCAGAAGCAGGAAGGTCTGATTACATGGGAGGCTACAATTGCTGAACACCTGCTACTGCAGATAACTCAGCCTTAAGAACCGAGTCAACTGCTGAATCTGATTCCTTGTCTGCAACCAGCCGAAAAGGCTGCTGTTGTCAAAGATCCCTGTTGCAACACAGAACCCGCTCATCAATCTCATCCTGTGAACACCACCCCAAGGTGAAGATGCTGTTGCAGCCCCACAGGAGTGTAGCTGCCACCATGACAGCAAGAGCACAAACCACAACCACCTCAATGCTACAGTTGCACCAGTAATTAGCAGGTAAACACGCAGCTGAGCCTGCACCCGAGACATGAGACTAACAGAAATGCAGGATCCATGCCTGATTCTTAGCATGTTGGGGACTGTAGACAGAGAATCTCGACCCAGACGTGGAAAAAGGGCACCATCAGTGAGAGGGTTTAGGCTCCATTGTTGGCATACTTTCATAAATCAGTGGGCTACATTTAGGCAAGTATTTGTTCTTGTTAATTCTTTATTTCCGGCTGGTGGTCATCAGACAAGGCTTGCAAAGCTTCCCTCAGACACAAGCTATAGCTTAGGTCTCTGAGGGGAGACCAGTACAAGGCCTCTTGTTGCAATATGGCAATGCATTGGCTTCAATCAAAGGAATTGCTCTAGCATGCTTTCCCCATCACTAGTAGGAGGTGGGCATAACTTGCACAATTGAATGTAGTGTAATCATGCGGAATTTCCTGAGAATTCTGCAAGATTACCCTTGATTTACACGTGAAGAGTAATTTGCATTAGTGCTATTTCTTAGCGCAAAAATGTCCCTTTGTGTTCAAAATGGACGGGAGGATGCATTCTGCACTAAGAAATAGCACTAATTGCAACAGAACATGAATAGAGAGGGAGAGCAGCCGCTTGTGTTCGCTAAATGTACTCTTGGGGTAGAAAAGTTTCCCCCAACTTACTCCTGGCATTTAGCAATATTTTCTTAGCGCAATATGCACCCTCACATCCAAAATAGATGCAAGGATGCATTTTGTACTAAGAAATGGCGCTAAAAGCAGCAGAACAAAATAGCGATTGCAAGCAGTTGCTTGGGTACACTAAATATGCTGTTTCTTAATTACTCAAGCAGGAGTAATCGCCATATTGTAAGTAATTCTGCACTAAAAAGAAATGTGAAATTACCGAAATTATTCAGATTACTCTGGAGTAATTGAAATTCTGCCCAAGGCTAATCACCAGGTCTGCTGTGGTGAGATGGAACAAAAGTAAAAACATGGCCTTACGAAGCACTTTATTCAAATATACCTTTAGCTGATGTTCCCTTCCATGGAATAACAAATTAAGATAAGAACACAATTCTTTACGGCCTGGTATCCAGTTCCCTGTTCCAATGGTGCAGAAGCAGCCGTGATAGTAACCTGGCCCCACTTTGTGAGCCTGTTTTGATCTTGCAGCCAACTGCGCTTAACAGGCTAGAACTTGAAACTGCAGTTTTCACAAATATCATAAAACCCTATTATCCGTTCACCATGACAACAAAACTCTGCACTGCAGGTTTCCAAATCCATATATAGAATCCAATGCATCCTGTATTCAGTAATTGGGTGCACAGTAGTTCTGTTTACACTGAGCAAGTGCCACACACTTATTCAAGCCCTTGTTCACAGAAACCCCAGAGGCTCCTGCATGACAAGGTTATTATTGTTGACATAATCGATGTGTGAATATTTGGCAATAGTTTGCAAAAATGCAGTGCACTTTCATATGGGTGAGCTTGTACGACGCCTCCTACTGGTGGTGTGCTAGTTCACTCCAGATCAAGTACTGACAAAGACTAACGCCCACTCTAGTTGCATCCATAGTTATGAGGAGAGATCCTATGGGCACATAATATCCTGCTTCATGAAAACTAACTGCTTACAATGAACATTTCATTGTTCTTTATTATGTCCCTCACTGAAGTCCCCACCACATTTCTCTGAAGCTGGCTTACCATAGTATGCAGCACTCTACAAAAACCCCAAAAGAAATTAAACCCACTTACTTGCACATTGATGTGTGCTCCCTAGATGCTGTTTGTCTAAGAGAACCAAGACCACCCAAGAACTACTCTGGGATATTCTGGTAATTATAGAACAGAAACGTGCCTAATAAAATGCCTGTGTGGCCAAATAACATTGGATTAACTTCATAGAAAATCAAATTAGGTATTTTAAAACATAAGTCTACTGTGAGGCTGGCAAATACACATTCCAATTTATTGAAACACTTACTTCAAACATATAATCAGATTTCCCAAAGTAAATTTAAAGTTTGTGAATTTTTTCATAAACTACAGAGACGAGGTCGTAACAGCAAATTAGTGCCTGAAAGAGAAAGCTGGCGGATTTAAAAAACACATTAAAAAATACCAACTGAAATTAATTATAAACTGGAGTTATGTTGGTTTCTTTAATTTGTTTGAAATCAATGGAAGTTTGAAGGAGCGGCTAGTGGGGCATGGAAAGGGGGGCGGCGCATGGGGGGGGAATAAGCATTACATTTATTAAATAAAAAAAACACTTACCTTCTCTGCCGCAGTGCCACTCCTCTGCTGCAGGCAGGCAGGCAGGCAGGCAGGCAGGCAGGCAGGCACAGGCTCCGAGCCTGCCCTGCGGCCAATCTTGACGCTGCTGAAAGCAGCGTCAGGATTGGCTGGGAGAGCCCAGCCAGGGCACTCCCAGGCAGACTGGGAGCCTGTGCAGGCTCTCTCCAGCCCGGCAACTGTGTTGCTGGGCTGGAGAGAGCACACTGCACAAGTGTGTTTGGCCGGCGCGAGACGGCCAGCCAAACATACATGCGCAGTGGGGGGGGAGTGCTGGGCACTCCCCCTCACTGCTTGTCACCCCTGTGGCCCAGCCCCTTTAAAAGAAAACAATAATAAACAAAGTTTTTTATTGTTTTCTTTTAAAGGTTTTGCAGCTGCCGCTGCTGGCAAGGGTGGGATGGGGGGGGGGGTGACGCTCCTCCGAACTAATGGAGGAGCCGCCCCTGGAAGTTTGTATAAAAGGAACTTAAAATATACCAGTAGATTCCAGCAGTGGTAGAATAAGCTCTCCAGTTAGCAAGAGAAAGCTTTCTTGATAAAGACTCTCCACGTGCACTGTTGTGTAAATGCTGAGTCGACAAACACCGAAGGGCAGATGCTTGAATTCAAATGCAAGGGGGTATGATAGTAGTGAATAAAAAGACTGAACAAGCATTTGTAATGCAATGGGTCTCGCGTTTCCTTGAGTTAGAGCTATTAGCATCGTAAATTCCTAACTGGACTTTTCTTGTCACATAAATTGAAAATGAAAAGTAAACAGTTGATATAAGCGGGCCAATTCAAAGCACCACGGCCACCATGAGCGTGAGCATGAAGGAGAGACACAAAAAGAAAAAGAAGTTAACTCACAGTCAAATGCGATAAATGTGCAATTATCCATGTAATAGGGTTGGTGGCCAAGGCGGTAACAAAATTCCCCCAAGGAGGGACAAAGTTAAAGCATTTACAGATGATAAAGTCAAGTCCATGAACGAATGATAGTGATAGGCGTGTGGTGGGTGTGGTTAAAAGCCCACAGATAGATTACAACACGTCAGAGCGCTTGCGCGCTCAACCTAAAAAAGGTTATAAACATTTAAAAGATAGAAGGACAAGTGGCTAAAAAGTTAATTTGTTTGGTATAACAAATTATATATTTATTTGTTTGTTGATAGAAATTGATTTGCTCTGAAAATATTTACTTATATCGAAGGGCAGATTTTCACAGTTGAGTACTAACTGTATAAATGATTTTTTTTAAATATAATGAAAAATAACTGTACTGTAGAAGGTTTTGAATAATAAAGTGAGTAACGTGATGAATCCGAATTCAGCCCAAACGTTTAAGATGGATGCTAACCCACATGGCCAAAGCTTTTCACACCAGTGAAATGCTTATAGAGTTACTATTTTTTAAATAATCTGAGAGTGCTGTGACTGGTTATATGATTACCATCAACACACCCTTTTCACAATCCATCAGAAGACGTCCATCTATAAAGCCTAAGATGAAACAGCAGCTTTGGAATTTGCGACTCAACTATCCTGGGGGATAGGGACAATGTGATACTTCACAGAAAGAATAAGGAGTGCAAAATGATTTGATTTATGAGGTGGTAAGGTAGGATAATACCGAAGATGTCACCACAATTATCAGAAAATAGTGTTTTCAGAGTAAGGACGCAACAAACCCCCCAAATTGTCACTATCAGGCTCTAGCAAATGATCAGTCACAACTTAAAAGGTCACTATAAGCCCCCTTATGGAAAAAAGGGAACGGGTCAGGGAAAGCTACATGGTTTGCAGTCAAGAAAATGCATTTGCTTGGGTTTTGAGAACAGTGGCCTCATAATGGGTTTCTTGCATGGATGTCTTAAAGGTGCCCATAGCAAGCATGTCCAGTGCCTGAGATTACAGTCACAATTCTTGTGGTTAACTAAGAAGGGACACATTTTCACAGAACACCAGGAGTGCTACGAAGGCTAACTGTCTGATCTGGGAGATTGAGAGGGTGCTACAGTTAATTTAACAAGACAACAGAGATGCAAAGAGGGGGGACAGCAGGTATGGGTAGAGCATTCAAAACAAAAACAAGAATATAGGTATTTTGCCAGGAAAGGAATCACAGTTCTACCTCTTCCCAGGATCTTTGAGAGCAACTATGGCATTTCCAACCCACTAGATACTGTAGCGTCCCCCTTTTTGTTCTAGATTCAGAATGGCCTGAGACATATTCTGGAGATCCATCTATTAAATCAGAGGAGAAAGATGCAATTGTTTGGTATGTACAGGTTTTATACAAGATACATAAAAAACAGGGTGAACTTTCCAATAGTAGGTTATTCTTAGCTTGACAGCTGCCAATCCTACCAAGTCAGTTTTTGTGATGGGGCCTGGAATAGATATAGGCCCTCATTACAACATTGGCGGTAAATCCAGCCTACCGCCGTGCAGAAGACCGCCAACACACCGCTGCGGAGGAGGAATTCCGCTACAGCTATTACGACCCATAGGCCAGAATCCGCCAAAATCCAGACACCCACACAAGTCCGCCACACCAAAGGTCAGTGATAAACTGGCGATAACAAAACCTCCACCATCACGCCAACAGGAATACGCCCACACTATCACGACCCACGAATTTCAACCGCGGTAAACCATTGGCTGTACACACCGCCCCCCTCAAAATACACACACTCTTACAAAACACAACCACATTGGACAGTTCGAAAAACACACACCTGATACACATACACACACCACTCCCACACACCCAAACCAATAAAAAACACACACCCACATCACCCACAAACCCCTATGACAGAAATTGAGAAAGAAGCCCAGAGAGAGACACCACCAGAAACAACACTAGCATCCATAGGCACACAACACCATCACTCACACAACATCCACGCACCTCAGACAACACACACAAACACATCCCCTCGCACATCACAACACACTCCACCTCACACATCACCCACTCCACACCATGGCACCGCAAAAACACCCCAGGTTCTCTGAGGAGGAGCTCAGGGTCATGGTGGAGGAAATCGTCTGGGTAGAGCCACAGCTATTCGGATCACAGGTGCAGCACACCTCCATAGCTAAGAAGATGGAGCTATGGCGCAGAAGCGTAGACAGGGTCAACGCAGTGGGACAGCATCCAAGAACTAGAGCTGACATCAGGAATAGGTGGAACGACCTACGGGGGAAGGTGCGTTCCGTGGTCTCAAGACACCAGATTGCAGTTCAGAGGACTGGCGGCGGACCCCCACCTCCTCCCTCACAACTTACAACATGGGAGGAGCAGGTCTTGGCTATACTGCATCCTGAGGGCCTCGCAGGAGTAGCAGGAGGAATGGGCTCTGGTAAGTCAAATCTTAACTATTACATCCCCCACCCTACCTGCATGCTATCACATACCCCACCCTCACCCTCACCCCATCACTCCAACACCTCACATATGCCCCACTATCACAACCCACACATCCCAATACCAAGCCCTGCATGCAACAACAAAGCATGGACACCCATCAACAAAGCATGTCCACTACAGATACCCACACAGATCCCCAAACCAAATATCACACAAGTTCCTAGACAAGAATGTAAGCACTGGGGTACAGGGTCACCCACCGATTGCACACGATGGCACACACAGATGCAATAATCATGCCTTTACACCCCTGCAGGACCCCTACCCAACGTCACCGGACAGGAGGTTCCAGACATGTCCACTCCCCCCACAGAAGAGGCCCACAGTGATGACAGCAGTTCTGTCCAACTGGATCTAGATGACCAGCCCGGCCCATCTGGGACCTCGGGAAAGTCGGTTCCCCACACACTGGCACATGCCACCACAGAGCCTCCCCCCACAGGAAACACCAGCAAGGCACCCACCCAGCGGGCCCACACCTCTGTCCCCAGGATACGTCAAGCAGCAGTGTGTCCACCACTACAGGGAACCCAGGCAAACCCACAAACCCAAGAACATCAGGGACCTGGGGGCAGTGGGCACACGGTTCAGGGGACAGAGGAACAGGAAAACCGGGAAACTGGGAGGACTGCTTTGCGACAGGGGGAGGACAGGCCCAGGGAACCCACTCTCCACGAGGCCCTCTCCAACATCATGGGAGCGTACCATCATTCCCAGGAGGCGATGGCAACGGTACTGGCCAAGTTTCAGGAGACCCAGCGGCTGCAGGAGGAACAGTATTTGGGGATCAGGGAGGAACTCAAGTCCGTCAACACCACCCTGGTCACCATTGTAGGGGTGCTGAAGGACCTTGGGAACACCAGGAGGGACACTGTGGCACAACAAGGGGCCCCTGACACTAGCCTGGACGATGAACAGCCCACCCCCACCGCCGGTGCTAGTGGACAGCAGGCACCGCCACAGGACCATGACACCAGCACCCCACCCCCTGCAGATGGAGAACCACCCCGCAAACGGTCCCTGAGATACAGGACAAAGACAGAGAACAGTGCCAAGACCCCCGCCAATAGATGAGACCACCCTGAATGTCATCCTTCTGTCCCACTTCGTCACCCTGTGCAATTGCTCCACTTCCTATGCCCCTTTGGACAATGCACCTGTGAAACAAATAGACTGGACTCTGCCATGGACATTCCTCCACCATCAACCCTGACCATTTTACAACCCCCTCCACTAATTTGCACTTAAATAAACACCCTTGAATCACAAAACAATCTGGAGTCAGTCTGTGCTTTCACAAATGTGTATTTGCTATAACTAAGGAAAATAGCAATGTCGATTGTATTGTCAACATACCTATGTCACACAGCTCTAGTCTATGAGGTAATATAGCAGAGGTCACAAAGTGGGACCCATATCTGTGAAATGGAAAGGCAAAGTGACAAGTCAGGGTCTATACACTGGGTGAAAGTGACAGACATATGATACGTCCAACAATTGTATGAGATGTGGGAGGCAGTGATGTCTTCTTACCTGTGTCTCGCTGGAAGTATTGCTGGATAACGTTGTTTCTGTTGTCGATATCCTCTTCTTCCGCCTCCTCTTCTTCACTGTCCTCAGGCTCCACAGCTGCCACAAGACAGGACCATCCTCCTGCAGAAAAGGCACCTGGCTTCGCAAAGCCAGGTTGTGCAGCATACAGCAGGCCACAAAGATCTGGCACGCCTTCTTTGGTGAGTAGTAGCGAGAACCACCTGTCATATGGAGGCACCGGAGCCTGGCCTTCAGGAGGCCGAAGGTCCTTTCGATCACTCTCCTAGTTCGCCCATGTGCCTCATTGTAGCGCTCCTCTGCCCTTGTCCTGGGATTTCTCACTAGGGTCAGTAGCCATGACAGGTTGGGGTACCCAGAGTCACCTGCAAATGTCGAGGGACAACTGTTAGACACACACTAACCCTTAGGGACAAGCCCATACCCAGTCAATCACTCACATGGTATAGGTCCTTGTCCTCACCTATTAGCCACACACTGTGCCTCTGGAGTTGCCCCATCACATAAGGGATGCTGCTATTCCTCAAAATGAAAGCGTCATGCACTGAGCCTGGAAACTTAGCATTCACATGGGAGATGTACTGGTCGGCCAAACACACCATCTGCACATTCATGGAATGGTAGCTCTTCCGGTTTCTGTACACCTGTTCACTCCTGCAGGGGGGTACCAAGGCCACATGTGTCCCATCAATGGCATCAATGATGATGGGGATATGTCCCAGGGCATAGAAGTCACCTTTCACTGACAGAAAATCCTCCACCTGAGGGAAAACGATGTAGCTGCGCATTAGTGTCAGCAGGGCAGACAACACTCTGGACAACATGTTTGAGAACATAGGCTGGGACATCACTGATGCAATGGCCACTGTAGTTTGAAAAGACCCACTTGCCAGGAAATGGAGTACTGACAGAACCTGCACTAGAGGGGGGATTCCTGTGGGATCGCGAATAGCTGACATCAGGTCGGGCTCCAACTGGGCACACAGTTCCTGGATTGTGGCACAATCAAGTTTGTAAGTGATAATGATGTGTCTGTCTTCCATTGTCGACAGGTCCACCAGCGGTCTGTACACCGGAGGATGCCGCCATCTCCTCACCTGCCCCAGCGGACGTGCCCTATGGACGAGAACAGCGAGCAGAGAGTCAACCAACACAGAGGTATTTAAAAAAGTATTTATTGCACACATTTGTTAATCCGCAATGTGCCTGTCCCTGTGTGTATGCAAGGCCTAGATAGGTGTGACGCATTTAAAATTAATGCCATGTGGCCCCCTGAAATGGCGGCTGTCTGACCTGTAATGTGGGACATGGGGATATGAGGTAACTGCGCTGGCGTTGCACACCGTCGCGGTAGGCAGTTGAAGACCGCGGGGCAATCCTGCATTGTTAACATTGGACCCTATGGGTCCGAGGAGCCAATGACGATGTACGCCGACGGTGACGGTACGCACCGCCGCGGACGTGACTGCCATTTTCTGTCTGTTCACTCACTTGATATCTGACCTTCGACAGGAGAGGACCTACACTGCAAGTGCTGCTGTGACCTCAGTCTGGAAGCGACAGTGGCTCATGTGTCTGGGGAAAGGGCCCCTGCCTTCACTTCGGAGGAGTTGGAGAAGTTAGTGGATGGGGTCCTCCCCCAGTACACGCTACTCTACGGTCCTCCAGACAAACAGGTGAGTACACTGTGAGCATGCTGTATGGGCAATGCCTGTTTGGAGTGGTGTGGATGGAAGATACAGGGGGGGGACTGAGGCCTGCATGAGCGGACGGCGAGTGTATGTGCGTCAGGGCAAGGGTGGGAACTTGGGTCAATGACTGTGATGGTCCGGACGGTTAAAGATTATCCTTTTCCCCTGTACTATTCCTCTAGGTCAGCACCCACCAGAAGAAGGATATTTGGCGTGCCATCACCAAGGACGTCCGGACCCTGGGGGTCCACCACAGACGGAGCACCCACTGCCGGAAAAGATGGGAAGACATTCGCTGCTGGAGCAAGAAGATGGCGGAGGCCCAGCTGGGGATGGCCTCCCAACGTGGGTGGGGTGCCCGTCGTACCATGACCCCCCTGATGTTCCAGATCCTGGCGGTGGCGTATCCGGAGTTGGATGGGTGCTTGAGGGCATCACAGCAGCCACAAGGGGGTGAGTACCGTCACATCCATCTGACACTGTGCGCATTACGAGGTGTCTGGGTGGGGGAGGTGGGCAGTGGGTTCCCCTAGGCCAGGGCGACTTTTGTAGGCAAGGTCCCTTCGTGAGGCAGGCTATGTGGCACCCCAAACTCACCAGTGGTAAGAGCCAACTACACCTAGTCAGGCTCCTGTGACTTCCATGTGTGAAGCAATCGGGCATAGGCCTTGTACCCCATGTCCCTGTGATTAATTAGGGAACTCTAAGTGCATGGCGTAGTGCAGACGGCCACTTTTTGTGGTCCCCCTGTTCTTGTGTGCATTAGCATCATCAGGCGGAGGAGCAGTGCCACCGGAGCAGGAGGGAGCTGCATCCCACATGGCCCTGGAGGGCGAGACAATGGAGTCTGAAGCCACCAGTGGGACAGAGGGCGAGGGGAGCTCCACGGCGGGGACAGGAGGTGACATCAGCAACAGCAACTCCTCCTCTGATGGGAGCTCCCTTGCGGTGGTGGGCCCATCTGTGTCCCCCGCATCAACAGGTACAGCCATCACCCCCCCTACCAGCACCGCCCTCCCTGCCGCCCCTTAGCATGTGTCCCGTGGCCGCTCACCCAGGAGGGTGGGCATCTCCTTCGCCCCAGGCACCTCAGGCCCTGCCCCAGTCAGCCCTGCTGCCCTCAGTGAGGAGGCTATTGACCTCCTGAGTTCCCTCACTGTTGGGCAATCTACCATTGTGAATGCCATCCAGGGTGTCGAGAGGCATGTGAAACAAACAAATTCATACCTGGAGGTCATTCATTCTGGCCATGCAGCCCAACAGAGAGAATTTCAGGCTCTGGCCTCTGCACTGATGGTAGCCATTGTCCCTGTGCCCAGCCTCCCCCTTCCAACTTCCCCCACCCAGACCCAATCCCCTGTACCTTAGCCTATCCCAAGCACACCATCAGACCAGCATGCACACACCTCAAAACACAAGGGTGGCTCTGGCAAACATAAGCACCACACATCCCACAGGCACTCACACAAGCATCATACCCATGCACACATACCAACATCCACTGCCTCCACTGTGTCCCTCTCATCCACATCTCCCTCCTCCCTCCCTGTCTCGTCTCCACTCACACCTGCATGCACTACATCTTCAGCCACTACCTCCATCACCAGCACGCCCATCACCACACACCGCTCACATGCACTCACCATCCCCACTACCATTCACACATCCACTGTGCCCTCTACCAGTGTGTCTGTGAGCCCTCCTCCCAAAGTACACAAACGCAGCCACACACCCACCCAACAGCCATCCACCTCACAACAGCCTCTATCCCATGCACCTTCACCCAAAGTCAGCAAATGTACACCTCCTACATCCACTACCTCTTCCTCCACTCCCAAACCCCCTCCATCTACCTTTCCCAGTGTGTCTAAAAAGCTTTTCCTATCTAATGTTGACCTCTTCCCTACACCTCCCCCCGTCTGTCCCCTAGGGCCCGCCTTTCCAGGTCCCAACCCAGCACCTCAGCCATCACATCACCGGGCACAGTGGTGCCAGCAATTGTGGGCCTTTGGAGTGCGCCAATCAACAAGGGCTAACAGTGTTCCACGGAGCGAGGGCGAGGACATTCCGCCACCCCCAAAAGTCAAAAAGTTGCCCACATCCCAGAGGGAGAAGGCAAAAACACCTGCCATCAAGGGCTCAGGCAAAACAAAAGTGGATAGTGGCAAGACAGCTGCGCCACCATCCAAGGTGGGGAAGGGCCAGAAGATCAAGGGTAGGTCCACGTCGACGCCAACCTGCACGGCGGACAAGACCGCCACCAGCGCCGCCACCTGCACCGCCACACGCACCGCCACCATTACCGCAGTCACTGAGCCCGCCACCAGCACCGCCGTCACTGAGCCCGCCACCAGCACTGCAGTCACTTAGCTCGCCACCAGGACCGCAGTCACTGAGCCCGCCCCCAGCACCGCAGTCACTGAGCCCGCCACCAGCACCGCCGCCACAAAGAACGCCGCCAGCACCGATTCCACAGAGGCCACTGCCAGCACCGATGCCACAGAGCCCGCCGCCACCACCGATGCCACAGAGTCCGCCACAAGCACCGATGCCACAGAGTCCGCCACAAGCACCGCCGCTACTGACACCGCCGCCAGCACCGCCAGCGGCCCGCGACATCCTGAGCCAGTTGCACCACCGCAGGCATGGCTGCCAACCCCAGTGGTCAGTCGTCCGAGGCTGGTAGTCAGTTCCAGGAGCCTGGGCAGCTTGCATGTTGCAACACCGTCAGTGGAGTGTCACATTCACTACCTCAGTCCTTGGCAGGATGAAGCACTCTGGGCACAAAGCCCCCTCCAGAACCAGTGGAGAGATACATCCACTGCCTCAGTCCTTGGCAGGATGAAGCACTCTGGGCACAAAGCCCCCTCCAGAACCAGGGGAGAAAGACATCCACTACCTCAGTCCTTGGCAGGATGAAGCACTCTGGGCACAAAGCCCCCTCCAGAACCAGTGGAGAACAGCATCCACTAACCCAGTCCCGGGCAGGAAGAAGCACTCTGGGCACAAAGCCCCCTCCAGAACCAGTGGAGTATCACATCCACTACCTCAGTCCTTGGCAGGATGAAGCACTCTGGGCACAAAGCCCCCTCCAGAACCAGTGGAGAACAGCATCCACTAACCCAGTCCTTGGCAGGATGAAGCACTCTGGGCACAAAGCCCCCTCCAGAACCAGTGGAGTATCACATCCACTACCTCAGTCCTTGGTAGGATGAAGCACTCTGGGCACAAAGCCCCCTCCAGAACCAGTGGAGAACAGCATCCACTAACCCAGTCCTTGGCAGGATGAAGCACTCTGGGCACAAAGCCCCCTCCCAAACTAGTAGAGTATCACATCCACTCCCTAGTCCTTGGCAGGATGAAGTACTCAGGGCACAAAGCCCCCTCCAGAACCAGTGGAGAACAGCATCCACTGACCCAGTCCTTGGCAGGATGAAGCACTCTGGGCACAAAGCCCCCTCCAGAACCAGTGGAGAAAGACAACCACTACCTCAGTCCTTGGCAGGATGGAGCACTCTGGGCACAAAGCCCCCTCCAGAACCAGTGGAGAAAGGCATCCACTTGAGAGACTGTGGCTTTGCACTCCCCAGGATAAAGCAGTGGGCAACCCACCCACTGGAGAGACTTGAGAGACTGTGGCTTTGCACTCCCCAGGATAAAGCAGTGGGCAACCCACCCACTGGAGAGACTTGAGAGACTGTGGCTTTGCACTTCCCAGGATAAAGCAGTGGGCAAACCACCCACTGGAGAGACTTGAGAGACTGTGGATTTGCACTCCCCAGGATAAAGCAGTGGGCAAACCACCCACTGAAGAGACTTGAGAGACTGTGGCTTTGAACTCCCCAGGATACATTAATGGGCATGGAGCCCCCTCATGGAGCTGGCGTCGTGCACTCATCCGGCTGAGGTGCCCCCCCTTCCCGTTCCCTAGGGTGCCTGTTTCATTTCGATCTGATGCCCCAGCAGTGTTCTCTCCGTTTGGAGTCTGGTATCGAGTGTGGGCCTCGCCCATGCATTTTGGGCCCAGTGGTCCACGGACTATGAATGGTGCACTATCCGGACTTGTATAGTTGGTGTACATCATTGTTTATACTGTATTTCAAGTTTTGACTAATGGAGTTTTATTGATTACAATCATTAACTCATTTCCTTTTGTCCTTGCGTTCTTCCAGTGGGGTTTGGGCGGGGGGTTAAATGTAATGTTGCAGCATGTATTTGTGTGTATGTTCTTGTGGGCGAGGGTGGGGGTGGGGGTTTTGCGTGTTGGGTGTGTGTCACTCTGTTTTCCCTCCCCCCTTCCCTGGGTTGTAGGTGCAGTACTCACCGTGGTCATCGCCACCGTCGTTCGTGCTCCTGATAGAGGAGCAGGAATACTATCGCAGGGAGTATTTGGAGTTCTGGCTCCATGGCGTCCTGGTTCCTCGTGGAATGTGTAGAGGTGAGTGTTTTCCCTTCCAAGTCCTGTTTCCGCCGTGTTTTTGTTTACGTTGGTTCCGCCCCGGAAAAGGTGGCGGCTTGGCCTCTCATAATAGTGTGGGCCGTACATTGTCTTCCGCCTGTCTGTTGGTGGTGACCGCCATGCTGTTTGTTTCTACCGCCGTGGCGGTCGGAGTGTTAAAGTGGCTGTCTATGTTGGCGGTTTCCGCCATGGTCGTGATTATTTTTTTTTTACTGCCGGCCTGTTATATCTCATATATGGGAGAATCTTTACCTTTTACATCAGTATTCGTCTTGTATTTGATCTTTGGAACAGTCAAATTCTCAATTACTTTCTCACGAATCACACTCAAAGTTTTCAATGAATCATTGACAGATGATACTTAGGCTAGTGAAAAGTAGGATGGCCAAATTCAAGGGAGCATTCCATCGGTACAATAAAATGCATAAAACCCCATAGGTATATGGGTTTGTTACATGTGAAGTCTGCTATAGGAACCCAATCACTTGCTCTTTCCTGTTGATTCAGTAGAAATCAATGAACTGTTGAAATGTTCTGTTCAAACAAAACAGAACAATCGATTTTTAATGTAGGATTCATGGGCTATCCAGCAAAAACTAAAAAAGAAGGAATACATTTTAAGATCCTCTGACTGCGACAATCACTTTTGGTAGACCATGTAATCTGACTATTTTTAAAAAAAATGTCTATCAAGATGACAAGCCATAGATACAGTGGGGTGAAATAAGCTAATTTAGAGAAGTACTTGATTACTGTCAAAATTGTAGTGCAATCCTTGAATGGAGACAAAGCTGCTATAAAATCCATCCAAATTTGGGACCAGGGACAATTTATTAAATGTATGTCTTGCAGAAAGCTAGCTTGTCTATTTGTATCATCTTTGGTTGTGCGCAGATGGTACCCAACAATACGTATCTGAAAATGTCTTATTGTATTTCATATGTTGAGCAAATAATCTATAATCACAGTATACTAAATCATCTTTTTTGGTCCAAGCTGATGGCCTTGCATTGATCCATCTTTCGGCATATTTCTCTTGCTAACTGTACTTTATCCTGCTAAATAAAAGAGGCACTTCTTGTGTAGAAAGGATCAAGATGGACAGAGATGGGGTATGCCTTCTTCATCACTCTCTTCAAATTGCGACAAAAAATCACATGTCTTTGCATTTTCCCCAGAAGCTAAATAATTTCATATTGGAAATGTGAAAAAGTGTCTATCTGGAATGTTGTTGATTAGTACATTTCATTAACCTTAGATAACTAGACCTCTTTTGAACAGCCCACACAGTAATATGATCTTTTCCCTTTCCAGATAGTTCTATCGAAGTGCAAAAGCACCCTTTATTGGCAGCAATTGCTGATCATGTATAGTGTAGTTGCATTCCACCAGTGTAATAATTCTATGGAAGGATGGCACAGTACTAGGATGAGGTTATTAAAGGATCACTCTGATAGCATAAACAGAAGCTCTACAATGAAAGGTTTATATCAATATGGACATTGCACCAGACTTCTAGTAAGGATCCTCTTGAGGCGCTGTGATGATTCATCTTGTTCTGGACCCCAAATCTATGCTTATCCTCCTTAATTAACTTTGTAATCAGAAGACCCATCTGGAAAAAATCTTTCATTAACTGGCTGTAGAAATTGGAGCAATCACTGAATTTGCACTTTCTTCAGTGATCTGCCATGCAGAAGGTTCACCTTTTTGTCACATCATATTTGGAGTCTAAAAGATACAGCCTTTCCTTATAATCAGATTGGGCATCACCTTTGTCTTGTGGATTTTCAAATATTTTAGCAGAGGAGTTTAATTAGGAAATAGACCTAGCAGTAGAGTTTGAGTTATAGATAGGCCTATAGGAGCCAAGGTCATGTAAATGATGGTGGCTGTCCATATCGGTAGGAGGATATTCCTAGGTGTAGAATCAATATGCAACTGTTGATGAGACCCTACAAGCCTAACATTGGTCTGGAGTTTCTTGTGTTCCCACTGGGAAGGAAACAGGTGAACTATATGTGATGAAATGGAGTGCATCCCAGAGTAATAATAAGCAGAAGTAATGTGTAGCAACAGTAAGTGAAACATTATCATTCTGTAACTATACATAATGGACTTCTGTAAATAAGATAATGTGGCTCTAAATTAGGCCTTGATTCATTTATTACATTATGTAACACATTTTTTGGAATATCAGGTGAAGAAGAAGGTTTTGTTCTTAGCTCTCAGAATGCATCTATGCTTTACATTAGTCCTGGGCATGGCTAATTGTGATGATCTAACTGACAACATTACTGACTGTTGGGACGGGAATCTCGTCTGCATGGTGTATGGGCATGTATCCCTACCCTGAGTGACCCAACAGCATATGAATCTGCTTTTCTGGAATTTACCATCGTAATAGTATAGGCCCACATGTGTGAATAATTAGAATAATGATTTCCAACTTGCAATTATATCCAAATAGCAGTAAGGAAATTCCTATTGTTAATGTGTCATAGTGACTGTTCCTCAGTGAGTGAATCTTAAGGATTCTCATTCACAATTTTGTGATTTCCTAATTTAAATGTGGAAAATAAATTATTATTTGGAAATTGCAAACTGCAAAAATCACATCCAGGAGAAGGTTGATCACCTCATAGTGAGGAAGTGCTTTCACACATACTCTATAGAGAACTGTGATTCACAGAGGATGGAGTGTACTGAGTACTTTACTGTGTGTTTGGAGCCTTTTGAATAGGTTTTTGAAAGGATACAAAGAAGGAAGCTGGAGGGCACAAAGGGAAGTTCAGTGAGAAGGAGCTAGAGATTTTCACTGAAGAATGTGTGCACATCACTATGAGCTTTTAGTCAAAACCTCATTCCAGGTTCCAGATATCCAGAAAAGTAAAGTCGAGAAGGACATCCAGGGCAAAATAAGTGATGTGGGAGTAAAACTGAAGAAATAAAGAAGCACTGGTACCATATGCATTCATGCATCAAAGAGAAGGTAGAAAAGCAAATTGCTGAGCCCTCTGCATCAGGTGGGCTTCCATCAATCCATCTTTCAGCCAGAAAGTATAGTTGGGCTTTCTGAAATTGACACTTCTACACTACATCCATAGGTAAGACAAAATTGTTATTCTAAATTCTTGTCACCTATAATAGGTATCCAGTTTTCATATTTAAGTGACCCCCAACAAAAAAAAAACAATCTGGAGTAATGCTTATTATTTATTTATTTATAATAACCTTACTGAAACATTATGGGAGTTGTAGTCCATAGACTTTACATTAGGTTTAACATTAATTTGTTACATTGTTCTTATCATTACTAAACATTTAGAAATAAAATTAAAGAGGCTGAGAAGAGAAATTATTTGATATTGGGTAAAATAAATATCTTCTTGTATATCGCACAGATGCCTTATCCACAAGAGTTGAGGAATGAGAGCATGAGGCAGCTCCGGACACCTCCTTAGACATGGAGGAAGATATTGGACCTATTAAAAATGGCTTAGAAAAGCTGAACAACACTGTTGAGGAGGGGTAAAACGTTATTGCAGATAATTTTAAACAACTTACTGAGGCTGATACTAACTTATGGACAGTAATGCAGCATGATCACGTCAATTGTAGACACAGCCATCATCAGCTTATATCCGATAAGGTGGATTCACAAGGTCTGATCTCTGGCTCACAACACAGCATTATCAAAGTGCACAGGGAACATGCATGTGGCATATGGAGATGGGTCGCTACAGTGGGTACGTAACAAGTGGCCTACTGCAAGCCACCAGTGCATTAGAAAATATTCAAACTTCCCACATCTCTGCAACTGGGGAATTAGGTGGAAGGAAAAGTGAGGAGGTGTCAAGCCTCAGTAGCATTTCAGCATCAGAAGTGATGAGTCTGTGTCGCAGTCACGGACAAAGGCCCTCAGTATGAGTTTGGCGGTCAGCATACCGCCGCAGTGGAGTTGGCAGCCGCACCGCCGCGGGCCCGGCAGTGAAGACCGCCACAATACAAGTCCTGGAAGGGTACCTGCAGAACACAGCCAAGTCACCGTTTGGCCTGCCACAGCAGAAGTGCTGGTGCGCCAGGCAGCAGCTATCTCCAGTCTGGAGGACAGGCAGCATCCCACGTCCATATTAGGAGGTTGCACACCGCCAGGATTTCTGGGGCGGAACCACCGCCACCAAAATCCTGGGGGAAACTAACAATATAAAGGGAACACCGACCTTCAGGACCACAGGCACGTCAGTTGACGCCATGGCACACGAAATGCAACTCCTTCCAATACTCTACCTGGCCCTGCAACTCCCAGATGGGTGTCAGCAACCAAGACACCAACCTTAAGTACACCAGCCTAGCACACACTGGAGGTAAAGATGTTAGTACACACACACACACACAACACACACAACACGGGAAGCTATGCCCACACACACACTCAAATAAACACCCGTACCAACACCCCCCCACACCATTACCCACCACCCCCACACATACATGGTGAATGAAAGCCAGGACTAGGTAGCAAACAATGACACCAACGGCGTGGTGCTGCATGCTAACCATATATTTAAAAAGATATAAACCGTATGTACATAAAGAGCTAAGGGTCAGTCCAAAATCCATAGTGCCACGAGCACACTGGGCACAAGATGACGCCCCAACTAGACTCCTGACTGCAAAGTGCAGACCTCCATAGGGCAGGGGCATCAATGGGGAATGCAGGCACCTCAGGGGTGAGGAGTGGGGGGGTTGGAGGGGTTCCTTGGGCTCGGAGGGGTGGTCCTTCCATCTGGGCCTGGAGGGGAGCCCTTAGGGGTGCCCTAAGATGGGGTCCCTGAGCTTGCCCTTGAATGGAGTGGGCTTAGTATTGGGCGGGGACTTAACATGGGGTGTTGGCATGGGCTTGGCCATGGAAGTGGAGGGAGTGGGCTTGGCCTGGGAAGAGGAGGGAGTGAACTTGGGTTTGGGTTTGGTAGCATGAGCACTGGGACGGAAGTGGCAGGTGCTGGAGGGGCAGGTGCAGAGACAGACTGGGATGCAGAAGGCAGGGGCATAGCAAGGGTAGCTTGGAGGAACAGGGACTGGGTCAGTGGTGGGGAAGATGGAAAGCTTGAGCAGGAAACGTTTTTTGGGAGCACATGGGAGGTCACTGGAAAAACTTTTGGGAGTGGGAATGGTTGTGAGGTGTGTACGTGGATGTGCCATGTGTGCAAGTGCCTGGGTGGATGAAATGTGTGTGCTGGGGGACTGCTGGAATGGTGAGTGTGTGTGATGGGATGTACTGGGAGGAGATGGGGAGGAGATGAAGGTAGATGGCAGGGGGTAAGTGTGAGTGAATGTTGGGGTGGTGTCTGCAGGAATGGTGGATGTGCTGCATGTGGGTGTGTTGACAGTTGTGTCTGCACCAGTGGTGTATGAGGTGCATGGATGGAGGTCAGAAGATGTGGTGACGGTGGCAGTGAGGGCACATGTGGCAGGAACAGTGACTGATGTCATGTCATGTAACTGTAGAAGCAGATAGTAGTGGGGGAGTGTAATCACAAATATAACTGCAAGTGTGAGTGGTGTGTTGACTGTGAGGGGGAGGTGGATGGGGCGTCGGTTCAGGGTGTGGATGTTGACATGTCTGCATGGGTATGTTGAGTGTATGCATAGCAGTAGTGGCGTCTGTGGTGCTTATGTTTGTCCATGTGTACGTGTCTGTTGATATAGGTCCATGTGGGTCAGTAGGTGTGCCTTGGATGGGTGAAGAGAGAGGAATGTGGGATTTGGAACAGGTAGCTGGAGGGGGAACGGAAGAAGGGACACTGGCTGTCATCATCAAGGAGGCCAGAGTCTGAAAGGATCTCTGTAGGCCAGACAAGGCACCGTGAATGCCTTCCAGGAGCGCATTTGTCTGTTGCATCTGGGATGTCAATCCCTGGATGGCATTCACACTAGTTGTCTGCCCCTCAGAGATGGACCTCAGGAGGTCAATAGCCTCCTCACTGAGGGAAGCAGGGCTGACTGGGGCAGGGGCAGAGGTGCCTGCGGCGAAGGAGATACTCACCCTCTTGGGGGAGCAGGCACGGGCAGCTGGGTGGGGAGCTACAGGGAGGGCCGTTCTGGTTTGGGGGTGACGGACAAGGATGGTGCTGGGGTGGTCCCAAATGGGTGTGCCACCGCTAGGGAGCCGCCATTGGAGGAGGAATCTGGAGATGCAGTGGTCGATCCTGTCTCCCCTGTGGCATTCCCCTCGCCCTCTGTCCCACTGGTCCCCTCAGCTCCGCTGGTGTCAGCCTCCTGGGTCCTGTGGGCTACAGCTACCCCACTCGCCTGTGCCCCTTCTTCTTTGTCAGATAATGCTGATACACACGAAGACAGAGGAGGACAGGGAGGAAGAGAAAGAGAGACAGGGTGAAATTGGTCATTGCAAGCACAGCCGTCACACAGGGTAGAACATCAGCATTTGATGGCATTACATTATACATGATGCCCACCTCTAAATATCCTACTACTTGGTGACACCATGGGGGAAACTGCAACAATGCACATGTCAACCGCTGATGGTCTGACTGAGGCAATTCTCTACATGAGGAGTGTCATACCCGCCACACCTGTCCAGCACCTGCCCACACCCATGGCCATTGAAACAGGCATGCAAAGGACTGGACGCCCAAAAGCATTCTGCACGGCTAGTTGGCAGGCCCCCTTGGCTTATGTCAAGAAGCACTGTCACCACTTTGTGCACCCACCCCACCATACATGCAGTGCCTGTCAGCTGATTATGGACATGGATACACCCCAGGCACAGTGGTTGGTCAGGACCAATCACAGTGCCTTGACACCCCAGATTGGAAGATCCAGGTGCCATGTGCTGGTAAGCAGGTACAGCAAGTCGATGGCCACACAGTTTTGATTTAAGCAGTCTGGCCCGTAACCACTAACAGCATGGCATCACTTACACCTGTGATGTAAATCCTGCCCAGATGGACAGAACCCATGGTGGACATTAGTGTACCTAGCAACCTCGCCACAGCTACCCAATGGTTCCCACCAAGAGCCACCATGTGGCTGCTGTGCTGCCCTCAAGCGCCCATCCACCTCAGGGTAGGCCACGTCCAATATGCGGGCCATTAGGGGCATCAGGGTCCAACAGGCACCTCTCCCTCGTTGGGAGGACATCCCCAGCTGGCCCTCTGTAGTCTTTCATGCCCAGCGCCTCCGGTCCTCCCACCGCTTTCTGCAGTGGGTGCTCCACTGGGCATGGACCCCCAGAATCCACACTTGCTTGGCGATGGCATGCCAAATCCCCTTCTTCTGATGGACGCTGACCTGCATGGATGACACAGACAGAAGAACACAGTCACATAGGGTGGCATTCCTGGGTCAGTGGTGTCAGTCAGTCAAAAATCTTTATTCAGCAAATTGCCATAAAAGTGCATATACACACACAAAATATATATCACCATAAAATACAATCCTTATTACTTGATTCAAAAGACCAAATTCTTCAATCTACAAATATTACATAACTAATTATCAGAAATCCAAGCATATCCTGTAGCCCTTCTGAATCAATAAATAATAAATAGCACTTATAAAATCTTTCATAATAATAAAATCAGAATTAAAAATTACATTAGCAAACAGTGACATCTACCAATTCATATCAGTTTCTAATAGTAATAGCTGATTTGATAAAACTTAAAATTGAGCTGCACATTTGTTTAGATGGAAGTCTTTGAATACCAATCAGTGCCTCCTTATGAGAAAAAGTATGTAATTTGCACAAAATTGGCAATATAAAATTTTTCCTAGGAACTGAATAAAGTGAACAGAATAAAACAAAGTGACAGGTACTTTGTTTAGAAAGATTATCACAAGGACACGGCGGTAACGTTTTTGCCACATACATTTTGTTGGAAACGCCACTCTAAAATGAATCATATTAAATCTAAGAAGTACAAGTAAAGAGTAAAGAGAGGGGATCGGAAACCAGATGAAATAGGGTTCTATCAGGTTTGAAGTTGAAATCTGTACATATAATTCAAATGACTTCAATTTCTCAGCCGCTTGGTATCTATGATTCAAAGTATACTCCATGCATCCAGATTTAATAATTTCCTTGGCGTTTACAGGCATGAGCTCAGGATTAAGATACATAAACTCTAGGTCCAATTTCCGAAAAGAGAAGGGACAGTAGTGGACAGCAAACATCACACTTCCACAGCCACACGTCGCCAGCCAACTTAGCCCTCGGTCCCTCACCCACGTCACACTGCCACCTACCAAGGGCCCCATCCCCATGCACACAGCTCACATACAGAACAATGACAATGAGCTCCCCTGCTGCTCTGGTGCCCCATACAACTGTCCATACAGGGGCAGGACCCCCTCCACAAGCCGCTCCAACTCCTCCTGGGTGAAGACTGGGGCCCTGTCTCCTGCTGGATGCAGCATCTTGACTACCAGAGTCAGTACACAGCCGCACACCCAGTGCACAAGGTTTAGGAGTCAAGTGGGCATGAGCACATGAAATGGCAGTCACGTCCGCTGTGGACATTACCGTCACTGCCGGTGGTGATCACCATTGACTCCAGCCTCCCATTGGCAAGAGTTTGAGCCAATGGTGAGTAACACGGCGATCGTGACAGCCTACTACCATGACGTGTTATGCCTGCGGGATGGTCTAACTTTCACCTGTCCCATGCATGCAAACAGGCGGCAACCATTTCACATTTAGAATGTGTGATGTGTGTGAAATGTAATGCGTCATACATCTATGCTGCACGACATGTTAACACCTCTCCCCTGTTCCAAAGTCCTATGCATGGTTTAGGATGAGGAATGTACCGGTGTACAGGCCCCTAGTCGACCTTGCCACCCTGGAAGAGCGTCACATCATCCAGACCTATCGCCTGAACAGTGTGACCATAATGGAACTAGTGGCCCAGCTGGGGCCGGATCTGGTGCCTGCCATACACAATCCCAATGCCATCCCTCCCACAGTGCAGGTGTTGTCGGTCCTCCACTACCTTGCCTCAGGCTCCTTCCAGGTCACAGTGGGACTCGCAAGTGGAATGTCACAGCCCATGTTCAGCTCCGTCCTTAGGGATGTACTGTGTGCCTTGAATAAACATATGTGCAACTACATCCGGTTCCCCCGACGTGCAGTTTTGTACACTGTCAAGGCTGCGTTCTACGCTGTGGCACATGTTCCTCATTGGGGACATTGATGGCACCCACAGTGCCTTGTGCCACCCAGGAGGAATGAACAGGTGTACAAAAACCGCAAAATCTTTAATTCAGTCAATGTGCAGGTGGTTTGTCTCGCAGACCAGTACATCTCCCAGGTGAGGGCCAAGTACCCAGGCTCTGTGCATGATTCCTACATCATGCGGAACAGCAGCATCCCACACATGATGGCACCACTCCAGAGGAACCGGGCCTGGCTCATCGGTATGTACCCCTGCATATGTGTGCCCCTCAGCTCACTGCACCCTTGTGTCCCTGCCCTATTGCCCTCCTGGTCCTGATTTGCATCTTCCCTTATAAGCACACAGGTGACTCTGGCTATCCCAACCCGCCCTGGCTCCTGCCACCTGTGAGGCGTCCAACCTCAGCTGCATAGGACAGTTACAATGAGGCCCATAGTCGTACCAGATGGGTCATTGAAAGATGCTTTGGTTTGCTGAAGGCCAGGTTCCGGTGTTTGCATATCTCCGGGGATGCCCTGCTCTACAATCCATAGAAGGTGTGCCACATCATTGTGGCCTGCTGCACGCTGCCGAATCTGGCCCTCTACATCACATCCCGTTGCTGGATGCAGAGGGTGGGGTAGCTGTATCAGTGGCTGATGAAAGGTACAAGGGGAGTGATGAAGAGGAGGATGATGAAGATGTAGCTGACTCTAGGACGAAGCTGATTTGACATTCCTTTGGCTGAGATGCAGGTATGTGCAAACTGTGTGGTATGTGTCCTCTACAACTGCTTGCCTTCTCTCTGATGCCACCGGATGTCTGTGACCACTGGCAGTGATGGTTGCAGATCAGACTCTGGGTGGGATGGGTGGGGTGTCACATGTGCCCATGACTGAGGTAGTCACAGTGTGCAGGTCAGGCCCATGGTCAGGCAAGTGTTATGCTGGTGCACTAGTGTCATCAATGTGTAAGTGGAAAGTTCCCTGAGTTCCCACTGCAGGTGCAATGTGCGTGCCACACAGGGTTGTTGCATGTGTGCAGCATCCATCCTGGGGGCCAAAATTGGGTGGCAGTGCAACATTGTCATTGGTGGCAGTGGGTATGGGCCCAGGTCTGGCGCTGGGCGTTGTGATGGTGGGACCATTGGGTTGGTATGTGTTGTGTATGTGTGTTGGTACTGGCCATATGGTTGTGGGCTTGCCTGGCATATCTGCTCTGGATACTTGTTCCTACAGTGTATTTGTGTAGAGTTGGCATCTGTGACTCCTACAGTGATTGTTGTCCCTGTCTTGCTCGCCTTTCAGGACAATGTTGTGGTGTTCTGTGCTCCCTGCCTGGCCTGTAGCCTCCATTGACACATATGTCCAGCCACTGCCTGCTCCACAATCAACCTCCTGGCATTTTGCTGCCTAGCTGTCAGCCTTCCATGTATGCGCTGGACGATGGGTTACCACTTGTACATGTATTGACAGTTCCATACACACTCATGGCAAATAAACACGAAGACGTGGGCTGTGCTCAATTTATTTGTGATGTACAATTGTGAGGGGTGATGATTGGGGTGATGGTGGCAGTGATCATCAGAATGTTAAGGACAGCTGTAGGTAGCCCAGGTCCAGTCTGCTGGCCATGGCTAGACAGAGATATGGACAGTCGACAAGGTGTCACACACAAAGGAGAATGTTCAGGAGAGGGTCACTTCTTGGCGGTGATCTTTGTCTGGGCATCATGTCCGGCTGGGTGTCTACTTGGACATCCTCGCTTGCGTGGGGGTGCTCATCTACAGGTGTAGGGATGCTGGTGTCCTGCGAGTCCTGTGGTGGGACCTCCATGCCACTGGCTGGCGCTGACGTGGAGGGCTGTGATGGGATATGGCCAGTGGTAGGGGCCTGCTAGTGGGTGGTGGACTCACAGATGACAGTAGTCAGATCCTTGAGCACCCCTACAATGGAGGCCATGGTGTCATTGTGGGCCTTCCACTGTTGCATGGCCTCCTGATGATATTGCCCCTGCAGTCGCTGTGTCTCCTGCACGGTGGTGAGGATCTGGGCCACTGTATCCTGGGTGTGCTGGTACACAACCAGGACTTGGTTGAGGCCCTCCTGCACAGTCAGTTGGTGTGGCTGTCCTGACCCTTGGGTCACGGTTCCCCTCCCAGCTAGCCCTGGTCCCCTGTGCCTGTGCCCCTGGCACAGTGTGCCCACTCCCAATATCAGCAGGGCCATCAGTGTCTGGTGGGGTGCCCTTGACCCTGGCCGCTGTACTATGGGGCACACCTCTGATTTTTGGGTCCCTGGGGCACAGGTTTGGGGTTCATGGTCTGGCTGTGGTGTTATTGCCACATGGGTAGAGTCTTCCGGTGTGTCCAGCGTGGGTGTGCCATTGGTGGGCTGTCCAGTGGCCCCAGATGGCCCAGGCAAGTCGTCCTCATCCAGACATCCTGTGGGGCCTTCCTCCTAGGGAGGGCTGTCTGAGTCTGGAATCCTCTCAAGGGTGTCAGTGGCAGGGGTACGTGTGGATGGATACGGTAGATGTTAGTTGTGTCCCTGTTGTGTAAGCATGCAGTGGCTCGACATGTTTCTCTGTGTTAACAATAACATCTGCTGCACTGCAGACATTGGTTTGGATTAGATTGTGGGAGCTTTGGTTCTTTAGATCGTGGTTGGCATCTGTGCATTTGGAATGTGTGAGAAGGGATGGTGGGAGTGGAGTCGTATGGCATGCAGAGGAGGGGCATGGTGTGTTTGGGACAGGGGTGGGTTGCAGTGGGTTGGTGAGTGGTGGAGTGGCATGCTGGACATGTGTGGTTGGTGCTTGGGAGGTATTGCTAACTTACCAGTGTCGAGCCCTCCACTGATGCCAGTCAGCCCCTTGGGATACATGATGTCCAGGACCTTCTCCTCCCAGGTTGTCAGCTGGAGGGGAGGTGGTGGGTGACCACCGCTTGTCTTGTTACTGGCTATCCTCTGCCTGGAGGCCATAGACCGGACCTTCCCCCTGAGGTCGTTCCAACTCTTTCTGATGTCCTCCCTTGTGCGTCGGTATGTGCTGACTGCGTTGACCGTGTCGACGATCCTCTGCCATAACTCCGTCTTCTCGGCTATTGATGTCTGTTTTACCTGGACTCCCATGAGCTGTGGCTCTACTCTGATGATCTCATCTACCATGACCTGTAGCTCATTGTCGGTGAACTGTGGGTGCTTCTGGTGTGATATGTTGGAGAGTGGGAATGTGTTGTGCATGTCATGTGGAGTACGGGGTGTGTGGTGCTGTAGGGGTATATGGCTGTGAGTGCTGGTTGAGAAGCGGTGTTGCTTTGTGCAAAGTGTGCTGTGTGATCTTTGTTTGCTGTGTTTCGTGTGTACTTGGTTTCGGGAGAGGCTGTGGGTGCTTGTGTTTGTCACTATTGATTGTTGGGGGGAGGTTATATGGTGGCGCGGTCAGGTGTGCGTGGTGTGTGTATGGTTATCAGGTGTGGGATATTTGAACTAGCCAATGTGGTGTTAGCTACGTTCCACAGTGCCTTTTTGTTCTGCCGCGGTAAAAACTGCCTACAGTGTCTGCCCTGCATGTTCCCGCTGTGCTAGAGGTTGATTCATAATGTGACGGTCGGAATGGTGTCAGTGTGGCGGGCACGGCGATTGATCAGTCAGTCATTCACTGTGGGTTAGCCTGGCGGTGTTGGTTTTGTGTCTGTATTTTGGCAGATTGTGTTTTGTAACTCGTAATCCGGCTGTCACTATTCCGCCCCAGCTGCCGGTATAGTAGTGCCATTTCGCACGACAGTCTTGCCCAAATACCACCAAACTCATAATGAAGACCAAAGTGTATCTAAGGATGTCTCCTAAACTCACAATGTCGAGCACACAGAAAGGGGAAGTGGAGGGAGAGGCAGAAAGAATCAGTAGTAACATGAATCTGCAATTATTGTTTATAATATTTACAGTTAAGAACCATTTGTTTGTAATGTCAAAATAGACTTATTTTACTTTCCACATTATGTGAATTTTTGGTGTTTGATTTAAAAAATAAAAAATATACCTAAAACCTGAAGCAAAGGTAATTAAATGCTACTGTTAAAGAAGCATTGCTACATGTCACTTCTACATACCTTTTAATGTGATACTTTAAAAATAATTTCTTTTGATCTCAGCAAGTCGTTCCGTACCTTCTCCTGTCCTTGAGCCATCTTGAGGGTGATGTGGAATTAGCAGATCAACTTCAACTGACTCTGGATCGGACAAGGTGATACATATTCTCCTTAATGTTGCAATGTTGTGCAACACAGCACATGTTGTTACTATCTTGCAGCTGGTATCTGGACTATATTGGAGTCACCTAACACTTTTAAGAAGACAGCAAAAATGACTATTGAGCAGTGCAAAAGCCCTTTCAATTACACTTATGGTTGATTTATGAGCAGGATTTCAGTTATATTTACTTGGCCATGCAGGGTTCAGAGATGGTGTTAAATTCCAGGAGGGCAAGGCATAAGCGCTGTCCCCTACATTGTTAAAATAAAAAGTACTTTTGTGGCGAAATGGATGTACATCTTCAGCATATACTTATGCAAATATCTAAATAATTACCAAGTAAAGATCCTTCACCAAATTCTCCTCAAAAAGGTGAGCATAAATCCCACTATGCCTAAAAATTAAGGAATCATGTGTATGTCCTGAGAATCTGCCTACTATATCAGTAATTATGTTTGAGGCATTGGAAACAATTTGAATGCTTAAAGGATAAGAATTTGAATGATTTGTAAATATAAATTGATTTTCATATGGCAGGCATATTTGAATATGACTCCCACCGATATAGCCAACGACATGAGGAAATTGAGCTTTCTGATAAAAATGTAATTTTGTTACCTGCAACTCCTGTGCTATTGTAGAAAATTAAATATCATCATTGGTTTTAGATAGAATTAGATCCAGAAATTCTCTGAAAAAGCTTGAGAGTGCACTTTGTGAAACTCCACCTGCTGCAGCTATCACACCCTGGTAGCTCCCAGAGGCTAAGAGATGCAGTGAGTATAATACCAACATATGAGTGGGGATTGAATTACTCCTGGAAGTAGCAGAGGTTTAATTTCAGTTAATAAATCTAATATAAGTGCACTACTTAGCTTGTATGTTTCAAAGATTTCCTCCTTTGTCTGGTAAAAAATATTAACTTCAACTCTAAACATGCGCTTCTGTTTCCTCCTCCTCTGCAAACCAGCCAGTATCCTCATCCTCCTCTCCATCATGTACAGAGTAGCCATTGTTGCATTGTTGAAAATGCAGATCCATCTTGGTGCTATTTATATAGGTTGCACCTGGTTACCAACTGTTTTGGATTTGCAGTAAATTGCATATTCCAACTGAGCATTGTGCAACTATCCGCAATATACAAATGATTTATACAGTGAAATAGTGAATCGGTAATAGGAAATCACAAAATGTGATTCCTAAGTTGGAGTCTCAATTTTATCAATTCGGTAATCATTTCATTTGCAAAAATTGCAAAGACAGTGCCTTTAGTGAACAGCCGCTATTTAGAAAATCGGACTCTTTGCAAATGCAAAATGCCTTTGTACATCTGGCCCTTATTGTGTACAATGAGGTCAAAGCCAGTGGTGTAACAACAGCCCCCACAGTGCAGGGAGCCTCTGAGCATCAAGGGACCCTCCAGGCACTGTTCATGGTCCCTGACCTGCAAGCTGCTGACTGGGTCTGGAGTATGGGGGCAGGGCTGGCTTTAGGGTGGTGCATACACTGACTTTGGTGTGGGCTCTGTATTAAAAAATAACATGGGTTTAGAAGCACTGCACTTGCTTCTACATCCAGCAGTTTCAGGCAACAATAAAAATGTCAAGATAACACTGATGATTAATGTTAATGCTGGTAAGAGATCTGAATTTTGTCTAGTGGCAGTTTTTACGCATCACAAAGTAACACAGAGGGATAATGTGCCTGCTGCAAATAACGTGTTCCATGCAGATCACAAAACTGTGATCTATTAGTAGCGCTTAAAAAAAAGAAATGCATGTCAGAGAGAGGCTACGGAGAGGTGAGGGGTAGTGATGGAGAGTGGTAGGAAGGGAATTCATGGAGAAGGAGGTCATGAAGGACACCAAAAAAGACTGTTGCACTAGATGCCACCAGCACTAGAGCCGGCTCTGAGTTGTGGGCCCCCTTCATGTATTTTGCAGGGAGGCCCCTCAAGTTTCGTTGCTCAACTGGTCCAAGCCAGTCACAGGTATTGCCAAGGCTCAGAATTGGTTTTGTGGCCTGCGGGGAACACCAAGCATGCCCTCTTATTAATGATTTCATTTCATGTCTTGGGTTGTTGAAAATGAAGCACTATTGACAGCATACCTAGTGCTTGATATGTAAAATACTAAATGACAGTGCCTGTGGCCTGCGCTGTCAAAGAAACTGGTGTCGAATACGAAGGCTGCATATTCATAATTCAACCTCATGCCTGTATAATGCACCAGCAGACGCTCCCTGGCTCTTTATCTCACTCTTGCATATTCCTTTTCAACCCTCCGTCTTCTTTCTGTCACTGTTTTTCTGCCTTTCTATTCCTCTTTCTTTCCCAGGTCATGTTTTTCTGTCTCTTGCTCTAGAACAAAGGCTTTTGAGGAAAAGAAGTGCCAGTCACCAAAAATAAGTGCTGGTGGGCCCCACCGGCAACCACAGGCTCAAATTAAGCACTCAGGCATATCGATTTTGAATTAGTGTGTGTATCAAGTACATGTGACAGTGTATATGTGTGGAACATATATGGCAGTGAGACTGTGTACAGTGTGGCTATGTTTGCTGTTACCACTGGGATCCATTTTGTTCTTTAACAAGAAAAAATTACATTGGAATGTTTACCCTAAATAGGGCCAAGTCAAACGTGCTGTCTGTTAAGAGATTCCACCGCTAGAGCAAGTCTAGTGTCCAGCAGGGAAACATAAATGGTTCTGTGGGAATCAATCTGTGGAAAGAAGCAGAAGCTATAAATACTTTGGTGTCTGGCAATAGGAGCGCTGGTTGCATCACCTGCACCTAAACACCCTGAAAGCAAGGTTGGCATCTCTACTTGCATCAGTAAACTGTAAATTTCGTACTTGTATAGCGCACTACTCACCCATAAGGGTCTCAAGGCGCTGTACGCATACCGCTGTGGAACCCCTCCTGGCTTTTCCCTGTGAGGTACCCACTCCTGGACAACCTCCAAGGTGAAGCCAGGCATCCCAGCGCTGTTGTGGAGATTAAGCAAGCTATTGCCCAGAGTTACAGAGTGGGACCCATGAATTAGAATAGGCACCGATGCAAGAATTATCAGGTCTGAGGAAATTGAGCCCAAGACCCGCCGAGGCAGGAATTGAACCCTGGTCGCGGGCCAGATTTCTGCATCAGGGTCTGCTGCTCTAACCATTGAGCCACACTCAGTCCTAGCCCTGGCATCAAAATTACAAACTCCGACCTTGTCTCCAATCCTTACAGTGATAAGAGCAAAATTTCTGCCAGCCCTAAGATATGGCTCAGAAATATATCCAAGCACACTGAAGGACTTCATGAACATTGCACAAAGCAAGGTCTTTTGCCTTCTTTTCTGCCTTCCACACAGCTCCTTTCCAGCTCAGATTAGGTTGGAATTTGGATTACATTAGCACAAGACGGGGCATTGCTCAAATATGCATCCATGCTAAGACAGGCCCAACCAAACACACTGGAGGCACTGATTTGGGAGGAAATCAACACAAACCAGGCGGAAGTCCCAAATCCATGGCTAAAGAGAATTGCTCTCGCCATAAAGCATCTGCGGGCAGAGGAGCTATGGCAAAAGTCTTTACCCCATATAAATTTCAAGCAACTTCTAAACAAACAAATCAAAATGCTCTCTTGGAGCAAGGACAAAGACAAGTTCCTAAATTGATCTCACTCTTGGATGACCATCAACACATAAAAGGCTCCAACAGCACAAGCATACATGGTAGAAATACTAAAAACGTCACTAAAAATAAAGGTGCTACACGTCAGAACTATTACCTGCATTGGACGCCAAACCAAAATGGCTTAGAGCCACGAACAATAGATGATGCAGACTTTGCTCACATCACCGGGAAGATTTCATACACATCCTTTGTATTTGCCCTGCTCTACTACCCTGGAGAAAGCTGTATCTGAAAAACATTTTCAATGCCAAGGGTATCAGAACATGCTGGCAGGCTATCCTGTTTTATCTAAAAGGATTGACTCTGCAACATATGGTCTGTTTTGCAAACTTTATTTTAAAAACAGAACATTCCTTAAAACATGCCACAAAAAAAACAAGATGAGAACACAAGCCCTCAAATGGCATAGGAAATTAACACTGTCAGCTCCAGGCTTAGGAGTAATGGTGGCAGCATCTTTATCAACGGCCCCCAGCATACTTTGCCTTTGAACTACTATTTATTTTTTATCAGTAAAAAAAAAAACACTTCCAGAGGTTTATTCACCCAGATCCACTTTGAGAAAAGTCTAATTTTAACAGTCAGTAACTCAGTGTTCCAGTAAGTAAGATCATACATCTCAAGATAATTAACACACACACAGGGCTTAACTGGGCTAAAAACCTCAGAGAAAGTAAGAAAGTATTAATTGTTTATGGTGTTTTTAACGTCTCTTGTACTGTTGATGATTTTAAGTAATTACGCAATAAAGCATAAACTTCAAACTGAAAGTTGATGGTCCGTCACTAAACTGAGAGGAGGAACAGCGAGTTTGGTGGACAGAGTACCACATTTTTGGTGAAGTAAATTGTCCGCTAGCTCTAAATAGTGCTCGATATGTATATCACTTCCCATTGGGTCACTTTCAAGGGGCTTGACTCAAGGGCAAACACCCCATGTTCTTACATGGAAGGTATGTGTTAGGGTGGAATAATTGCAATCACCACAATGGAAAAACACAGTTGCTAACATCCTTGAAGAATGTGATAGCATAGTATTTGAATGCCTTGAACCTAGTGATTTTATAGGGGGATGTTTTGCCATTGAATATGGCAGTAATATTAGCAATGGGCAATATTGGCAAAGCCTTCAGCAAGCTAATAAAGTCCCTGTAAATTCCTTTGCAGAGTCGATGTCGACATATTGTAACTTGTCTTATTAAGTGATTTAACTCCTGTTGAGCAGTAAACTCTGTTAATTTCTTAAACCTGGTGATGCAACTGTTAAAGCAATGTTGTTCATAGTTTGGCAATGAATGCTAACAGACAGCATCAGCAAACTGGTTGAGCCCTTTGAGACTGTGACACAGGCAGTCACAAGCTAAGATGCTACTATGAGCCAAGTCATACGATTGCTCCAATTACTGAAGTCCAACTTGTGTTTGCAGCAGCAAGAAAACCACCAAGCTAAGAATGAAGCTGCTGATTGTATTGACAGCATTGCTGATAATCTAGAGACAAATTAAAGTGTACAAAGAACTAGAATATATTTTGCAGGGTACAACTGCTCCAATGTCCTTGGTCCAAGGAACGCACCCTGCAAACGTTAATTTCCTCTACTGAGCAGGGTTGTGAAGAGAACATGTGCCCATGAGTGAAAGCCTGCAGCAAAGTGCAGAAAACATAACTGCACAATTGTCATCTTCATCCACCAGTGGTGACTCCAACAATATCGAATAAACACCACAGAAGAAACCAGCTACTAGCAGACCACTTTCAGACCACTTCCAACACCATCACTGCTGGGATATTCCTCTGTAGCGCAGTGCTCCGTTGTTGTGATACAGTTTGCAGATGTTTCCGGACTTAGACAAGCCAAGAATTAGAGGGCACCTCAGACATTCCTAAAAATAAGAACAGAGGAAATGTTAAAACACAATTTCCATTACCTCAAACGGTATTGGTGTATGGCATGGGAAAATGAGAACATGAGAGAAGGGGTTGAAATAAAATATATTTTGCGCTCTTCAAACAGTGTATCCTATGAATATGATTTCATGGTAGCTGGCATAATAGTCACTGCTAGATGAGGCAATCTTTCCCTTTACAATGTGCAGAGACTAACATGGGTAAAATGAACAAGAATGCCATTCCTCCAAATTAGACAGCTCCAGATGAAATAAAGGGAGGTCATCATCTTCAGGCATCATTTCCTCTTTTATGGAGATGTAGCTTCTGATAATGAGGACAGTGACATAGTGTACTGACTGTTTTAAACATATTTTTATTGAATTTTGCATAAACTGTGACATTACACGAGAACATTGGCACGCAGAGCTGTCAAATACACTGTTACAGCAAGATTAAAAGTGTGACTTGGGAAAAGAATGCACAATCTAACTCTGTATGTGATGCTGGCACAACTTCACTAGATGCCACATCAGGCGCTCCAGCCTTGAAGTCTATTCTACTCCAATGTCCTTGGCAATCCTACAAGCCTCTTGTATGCCTGAATACTGTGGAAAGATAGGCGCATCACTCTGGAATAGAGCCAGGTAATTTGAAATTAACTGTTGTTTCAGTGGCTAATCGATAAGTATGCTGTTGTCTGCTTTTTATGACTTAGGTGGAGAGAGTGGTACATTACCTGAGGGTGACCCCCAAAGTCTAGGCTCCATTTGATATTATCATTTTGACATCTGTTTAGTTTGGACCCCTCCCTCTTTAACTTAAACTGCTTACAACTCGTTCTTCTCGTTAAAGTGACTGCACCAAGACACTAAGGCCCATATTTATACTTTTTTAGCAACGCATTTGCGCCGCTTTTTGAGGCAAAGACAGCACAAACTTACAAAATACAATTGAATTTTGCAAGTTTGCGCCACTTTTGCGTCAAAAAATGACGCAAATGCGGCGCTAAAAAAAGTATAAATATGGGCCTAACTTTTTTGTATTATATTGAGATATGTCCTCGCTATCTCACTGTTTTTTTTAGATAGCTCAATTTCTTGAAAGTAATAAACCACTCTGCTGTTTCACTGTCATCCTTTCATGGTAGATGTGCTGGGGCGATTGGCCTAATTCAGGTGACTGGTGTCCTTTCCTCTCTCAACCTCTTCCTAAATACCCCTTCTTAGAGAATTATTTTATCATTTTTTGTACTATAACCCTCTTCCCCCATTTCGTGTCCTGTAATTATTTTCCACCATCAAAAGGTCTGACAGTTCGTGGGGCAGATGTGGTTTACGCAATAACAACCCTGTCGAGGAGGGGGAGATATTGCAAAGTTACTGAACTGCTTTCTGTAGCCCATCCTGACTCCTCTTAACTGCTGATCCCCGAAGGCCTGCACGCTCTTACAACGTCGTGCTTCCGATCACGTTTTCTACCCACTGAACATCCTGAAGCTGGAAATCATCGCCGGTAGGCTGGGCAGTCTGTCATTTTTTTGACATATGTTTCTGTTCACAGTTGGATTCGTGAAACTGTGGATTACGTCATGAGTGCAGTAATTTATAGACTTCACCAGACTTGCACATGGATGTGTTAAACCCTCTCCTGTATTTCTCATATTCAAGAAAGTACAATTCTCACTTGTTTTGTATTTGGAAACAAAGTTTCTATTATCCTAGCAGATGCAGAAAAAGGAGCAGCACAAAATATTCTCCTGTCTCCGCATATCTAGGCTGCATGTCAAGTACGTAATTAACTATGGCTCCCTCTCACTTACTCTGTTCCTCCCTATCTTTTGGTCTTCCTCTCCCTGTTTTTCAGTACCTTCTTCTCTCTGTCTTTCTTTGCCTTCCCCCTCTCTCTCTCGCCTTGTCGTTCTCTGCCTCTTTCTTTCCATGTCTCCTAACCTTTCTCTCACCCCGTGTCTTTCATTGTGTCTAAGTGCCACAGTCTGTCCAGACATCTACAGGCACCGCAGTGCATTACGGGCAGAATCTATTCCAGTCTCTGTGGAGACAGTAACCTCGGCCTTTGAAAAAGCAGCAAATTAGATTCTGCAGCCTTCTAATGTACAGCTATGGAATCCCCCATGATTCTCTACCCCTTCCTGCAACTTCCTTACCCCAATTTAACTGTCACCACTTACTAGGTTTAAGTAAATAAAATAAAATTGATTAAACAAAATGCAATTTGCTCTGTTATTACACGTGTATATAGTGGTACTGATAGAAAAATTGTGCTGTAAAGATGGGCAACTAGTCCTTGCTTCAGGCAAGTCACTGCAGGACAGTGCAAGTGCCTAAATGGTATTTACAAAGCCACTGCCTTGCGGTACGCTGTGTTGAAGAGGCGCTAGATTTGTGGCGCATGGGTGTTCTTGTGCATCCACCCATGTATTTTGACCCAACCCTAAATTTACTGAAGTCATTACACATGGGTTTGCACCAAAATGATGTACCTACCCAACCTTGCCATAACCAGGTGAAATATATTTTCGCCTGGTTACTTCCTATTCGCATATGTGCTGCATTCTGCAGCACACATATAAAGAGAATTACGCCTCTAAGGTTAGTTTTTGTTCAGGAAGGTATCTCTTCCTGTACAATAGCTATCTTGACCACAAAAAAGGCACCTATGTGACATGATGCAAGGATATCTGCGTTGGCACTAGGCTGCCACAAGCTCTCAAGAAGAGAGCAGAAATGTGCCATATCTTAGTAAATGTGTCACATTTCTGCTATCTCCCTTTCACGCAATGCGGTGCAGCAAGTTCTCTGCCCTGTGTGAAAGTTTAGTAAATCTAGGACTTAGTTCCAGTTCAAAGTCACTGTCGAGTGTTGTATTAGTTGCAGTTCTATTGATACTAATGGACTTTGTTTTGAATTTGCCACTGACTTTGGGCCTTATTACGATTCTGGTGGTCCATGGACGAAAGGAAAGCAAACTTTACGTAGTAGAGCCTGCATCAATATTGTGGTGTGTTTTCTGCTGCGCCGGCGGGTGGGAACGCTGTTCCTGCCTGCCAGCCCAGCAGGAAACTCGTGATAGGTACCGCGGAGGGATGGCCACATATGCGGTCATCCTGACGCGTGACTTTGGTGGGCGGCAGAGTCATAATGAGGGCCTATGTCTTTTGTGTTCATGAAGTACAAACTCATTTTGCTGATTCACACCTTGAAAGGAATCTCATTAAAGGCTATAACTTTGAATTTCCCGAATTTGTTTAACAGGACTTGATTAATTTATTTCCACTGAAACTATAGCAAACTCTATTTTACTGATGTAGTGATTCAACTTGTGTGTGAGGCCAAAAGCCTCTCTCTTATAATACCAAGCTATCTTGCCACCTGCGCAGATTATGTACAGCTCCTCATTCATTCCTTTAATTTGAAATCTGTGCTGACTGCAACTGCTTCACATGCCAGTCTCCTGTCCTTGGCCTGGGCTAATTTCATATGTTCTCTCAGAGCCTATGTTAGTAGCAGACTGTGTTATGTTATGTTATGTCGATTTGCATGGTGCAACTTATCACCTGTTAGGGTATCCAGGCACTGTCTTGTGTTCCTTGTGTTGTGCAATGTCACATTACCTCACAACACCTTTTGCTGGTCTGATCTACCTGATTACTTCTCTCAAGGCATCCAGTCCAGGATTCCAAGTAAAGGGCACAAGCATTAAGAGCATCTACCGGAGCTGTCCTTCCTGTTTGGGCCTATTAGAACCAGATAGAACCTTTGTTCATAACAACCTATGCAAAACACCCCATCCTTGTCTAGTCCCTACTTCCTTTACATATTATACTAATTAGGACTGTCCAGCTAATACTGATGGAGGCAATAACAACCCCAATTGGCCCCATTAGAATTATGAGATCCACAAGAATGTTGCAGATGTTAAAAGCAGCTAAACTCTCCAATTGAAAGTTTGGGGGAAAATCTAGGGGCACTGACACAAAATAACCATTTCCCACTGCAAGTTCTCATTGCTTAATAGTCCAACTCATTATGGATCAGATTTTTCCAGCTGTGGTACCCATGGTATTGGTAACTTTGGAAGATGGGAAAAGCCCACTCGTTTATAGAGCCACTCATTATGAGAGCTTAGTGGTGTGGAACAGGGTCTTTGTTCACTGGTTGCTGTTAAACCCAAGACTGTGGGAAATCAGCCACTTACAATCAGGGGTGTGCAAAACCTATGTTATTTGTTTTGTGTAATTATACAACGTTTCAGCAAAATTACACAAAATTATGTGTAATTATTCGAAATGCAAAGCCAGCATTAAGTGCTATATATGTGTCTGAAATGCATTCTCAAGTAAATTTTTGGTGCAAAGAAGCATTTAAACATAAGCACTGCAAACAACAGCAGATGGCGTTCTGTTGTTTTTTTCTGTTTGCAGAAATGTTTTACATTGAACAGCTCTATTCACTGTAGCTTTTATAGTGAATGGATCATAATTACAAGTGCTGTAATGGTGGAAATTCAGGAATGTTGTTTAACAAGCTTAATACAAATTTCCATAATTTAAGATCATTATTTCAGTGTAATTTAAATTAAATTAGCCTTCCTCTTGGTGGTATTTCACCATTGCATCAGCAGATCCAAAGCACTCGTACCCACTAACTGCATGGCTGATGAGTTCCAACTCCGGATTGATCACACTGTGCTTAGGTTGCTCCCTGCTGCTGTTCTACTAGACCTATCAACCTTAGGGTGGTCTTCCCCCAAACTGTTTGCCTTCCTCCTCTATTTTTGTTGATCTCACTTTTGATGGTTTTAGGACTTTGCACACTTTACCACTGCTAACCAGTGCTAAAGTGCGGGTGTTCGCTCCTTAAAACCTGGCAATATTGGCTTATCTCCAATTAGAACTCTTTATTTACTTATGAGTCCCTAGTAAAGTGGTACTCCATGTACCCAAGGGCTATAAATTAAATGCTACAAGTGGGCCTGCAGCACTTATTGCGCCACTGACTTAAGTAGACTTTCTTTTAAAACATGTCCCAGGCCTGCCATTGTTGCCTGTGTGTAGTTTTAAACTGCCATTTTGGCTTTGCCAAATAAACCTTTTGCCCAGCTCAAACCTTCCTTTTTAATACATATAAGGCACCCCTATGGTAGGCCTTAAACAACCCACAGGGCGGGGTGCGGTGCATATAAAATGTAGGGCATGTACTTTACATTTTTACATGTCCTGATACTGAAAAACTCAAATTAATTTTTCATTACTACAAGGCCTACCTCTCCCATAGGATAACATTGGAGTTACCTTATTACATTTAATAAGCTATCATTTCCAAATGGGAGTGGGTAGCCAGTTCATGTTTGGTGTATTGGGAATTGCAATGAAAAATCCTAACTTATGGTGAAGTTGGATTTTAAAATGAAGTTAAGAAAATGCAACTTTTAGAAAGTTGGCATTTTCCTGCCTTAACCATGTAATGCCTGTAGCTTATCTCTGGGCCACATAACTAGGTGTAGCTGGCAGGCTTTTTGTATTCCTCCTTGACAGTCACACACAATAGAGAGCATAGGTGTGCTTGGATGGGCCATCACTGGCAGGATGGGAGGCTGGAGCTGAGTTCAGCCCTACTTACACTTGAATAAACTGCCATGCCTCCACACAAAAGGCTGCATACCTCCTGTAGTTAGTCTGAAGCCATGGCAGAGAAGGGAGGAAGACTGAGGACTTTAAAAGGAAACCTTTAGAAGCTTCTCCCCCACTTCAAAAGCACAAGTGGGTATAAATAATGCACCTCAGACACCAGCTGCTTAGTACACTTCTTGACTTGTGGATACTCTGCCATGAAGAAGGACTGCTGTGCTGCTGAAGGACTGCCACTCTGCTGAACTGCTGACCTATTGAACTACTTACTCCCTTGCTGGACTGCTGGACTGCTGCCTTGCTGCGCTGATCTGCTGCTTGCAACAGATTTTTGTCAATTTGGTCTTGTTTTATTTATTAAATATTAATGTATTTTTCTAAGTCTGTTGTGGGATCATTTTGTGGTGTGTTCTCACTGTGCTGCTGTTTGAAGTGTTGCACAAAACTTTATTAATTCCCTCTAAGTTAAGCCTGACTGCTCTGTGCCAAGTTACCTGAGGGCTGAGCTCAGGTTAATTTGGGGTTTGCTTGTGACTTCACTCTAAGAAGAAATGTGGTTGCTGTTTGAGAAGAGTTTTACCCACCCAACTAGTAAACTAATTTCTTACACATCACAAATATTGCTTATGAACTAACCAAATTGGAAGAGACAAGTGTCTGAGACAGAATAGGTTCTGAATTCAGATCTATTGGAAAGGGGTTTGCAAAGATAGGTGAGTGATTAGAAAGTGTTAATGGAGGAATATTAAAATTACTTTTGACCCCTCATTAGGTCATACCAATTGGCATTGCATGTGTGCTTTTCTTCTTAAAACTTTGCAAAGGAATTTCATCAAATTGTGGATTAAAATGTTGAATAAAGAAGCTGTCAGCAACAAGTAGAGTAACGAGAAAAAGAGTTGATGTAAAGGTTGAAGAGATGCAGAGCAAACTTTAGGATACTGTAAAGGAATGGGAAGGATCGAAGGAGAAGAATCCTAAAATGATGACAACAGTGTTGAAACATATATATATATATATATATATATATATATATATATATATATATATATATATATATATATATATGTATATATATATACATTTTTTTTTTAGAAACTTTTGTGGTGTTTAATGCACGAGAAATCAAGCTCATGTTAACTAAAATCAATTTTGTGCTTCCTTCCATTTTGGATGTAACATTGTCATGTATCACATCATAACTGTTGCTGTTTTATTCTCACTGTTACAACAAATTGTGGACTTACACTGAAAAGACTGATCCATCCCTAGTCACATTGAACACAATGTACCTAATCAAGGACAATCTAACTGTCTCAGACAGAATAACCCACTATGTAACACGTCATGTCACCTGAATAGATGCTGTGAATGCTTGAGTCTAATGTTATAGAATTGTCAGAGAATCCTTGAATGTATTCTGTAGAAAATGTTTTTTCTTGCTTGTTCCCCATGGGCGCATACCCTGTGAACCATGTATTGATGCAGTGAGTGTATGAAATCTTTTGTGTAAAGTCCTACAAAAGGACCTGATTTTTCTGTTTGTGAACGCTTTCCTTTTACCTTTCTTATAAGGCAAATCTATGTTGGATATTCAGCAGAACTTTAGCAAGTTTTTCTTGTATTTAATGACTTGTATGCCTATATGCTTAATTCATAGATGGGTCTGCTTATGTATTTCTGTACATATATTCTTTGAGTAAACCTTTCAACTGTATCCCTTTCCCGTCATTATTATTATTGAGAATATTTACACCTCTGTCTTAATGTGTGTGAATAAATAAAGTAAAGACGAGTCCATCAGGAAGCACCAAAGTCCATTAGGGTCTTAACCTCTCCTGATCCAAGCAGCTGGCAAACCCAAATCCAAATCCAACCCTCCTGCAGAGCAGCAACAGTGCTGTGGCTGTCCCTTCCACTCATTGGCACAGCAATAGCCCTTATCAATTTAGGACCCTTGGTATTGATGTAGAACACAGCAGCTTCAAAATGAACAACTACTAATGACTCCTTCCGGTTGCAAAACTGATCTGGAATGACAGAAATGTAAGCAGCCCAGACAAATGCTTTAATACAAGTCCCCATAATTGCACCAAGCGAGTGTCTCATTGAAATATATTTTTTAAAATAAATGGGGACAAATGAGTCTTTGCACTGCACTATTGGCTAAAGCATAATCAAAATTACAGGATGTTTATTGGACAGACTGGAAATATTCCAATACTTCAGGTCTGGCTGATTATTATGGAGCACTGTTTGGCCAGAGCTGTGAATCATGTACTTGCCTATAAGCTAATTTTAGAGTTAGATGGGCTCAGGCCATTCTAGCACTGAAATCAGGGCTCCTTTTTTTGCTTTCAAGAAACAGGTCTCAAAACAGTAGTTTGTTTCTTGAAAACAAACACCAGTGGCCCTGATACTCAGGTAGTTTTCATCCCCCAAGTGGAGGTCATTGTGCATTTTCCATTCCCGGGACTGCCATACTTTACAGTTTTTTTTATTCCCTAGGATACTAAGTAAACTCACTTACTTGGCTCTCCACCAACTCCACAGGCCAAGTAGAAGCCCGTATATAGCTCCATCTTTCGGATCCATCGAGCAAAGAACAAGCCACAACTGACCAACTCAATGATTCATACCAATCTAGGCAGCTTTTGTTTTTATCACTGATCACCTGGCTTTTTAGTTTAGCGCTTATCTAATTGGCCTCTGACATGGATTATTTGGATAATTATCAAGTATTTCCACACTTGGATTTATTTTTAGAGTGAGTTCCCAGTTCAACTTTAGTTTCACTGTTCTCCATCTTATCACTGTGCATGTTGTGATTAATTACTATGTGACAATTGGTCAAAATTATAGAACTGAAAATATTTTTCCAATAGTTATGGCAATATTACATGATTATTCATGCATTACCTAGGTTTTACTTGAACAATATGGTACAGATGGGAGAATGGGGCATGCGATTGGTGGTGGTACCTGTAAAGAGTATCTCAAGCTGCATATACAATTATTAATAGAACGTGCCCTTGTTCTTATAGTTCAAGATCAAGTTAGAAATATATTAGCAACCAGTTCAATAATTAAAGTAAATTTTTATTGTCCTTACTTTAAAATTTTTTTTTTACTGAAATGTCACATCTGTTACACCTTTGCCACATACTACCATGTCACTATCTATGAGAGAAAGTGTTGTGGAGGTATAGCATTTAGTATCTTTATCCCAAAAAAGCATTTGAACTGATGATGGGCTTTGTATAGAGTGAGATAGGGACAGGAAGGATGTGTTCACATACTGCTTATTCGAAACACAAAGGATTTTAATCTTACCATAGTGAGACACCAATACAATTATTTTTTCTACCACTATTTAATTTTGACAGTCTATGTAGGGGCCAGTTGCCCTGTCAAGTTTAAGGGACAGGACTGAATAAAATGGCCATAAACAGATATGCATGAAGGTTTGCTTAACTTGCTTTGTCTCAATGTCTGGAAGCAATGCACAAAGACCAACTGACAGATACACCTATTCATGTGACCCAGGTTACAGGCACCAAAATGACTGGATAAGAAAATTCCAAACGTTACATTTTCAGAATAGTGACTTAACATCTGACATTGCCATTAAAGAGGGTTTGAAATTAGAATTCTTTAGACACCAAACTCAGTACTCCTACCTGGTCCCAATTAAAAGTTATCACTTATTAAATGTAATAAGGTAACCCAAAGTTATCCTATGTGAGAGGTAGGCCTAGCAGTAGTGGAAAACTAATTTGCCCGTTTTTTTTACTACTGAAACATGTAAAAGTTAAAAGTACATGTCAATCTTTTTAAATACACTGCGCCCTGCCCGACAGGCTGTTTAGGGCCTACCCTACGGCTAAAGTATATATATATATATATATATATATATATATATATAAATCAAAAAAGAAAGTTTAGGACTGGCAAAAGGTTTACGTTTTAAACTCTACCAACTTTTCCACATCGAAATGGCAGTTTTAAACTGCATCAACAGGCCTAGGACATGTTTACAAGGCTATACAAGTGGGTGGCACAATAAATACTGCAGGTCCACTAGTAGTATTTAATTTACATTCCCTGTGCACATGTATTGCCACTTTACTGATAGCTTCAAAATAAATAAAATGTGCCACTTGGGTGCAAGCCAGTGTCACCATGTTAGAAGGAGGGACCCCTTGCACTTTAGTATTGGTTAGCAATGGTAAAGTGCAAAAAGTCCTAATGCCAACAAAAAAGGGATCAGCAAAAAAGGAGGACTGGGGATAAACGTTTGGAAGAAAACCACCCTAATGCTGACAAGTCTAACATATATGTTATGGACCTTTAATCTCCTTTTGTAGAACCATTGTTCCCTGTAGCTATATGTGTTAGAAGAGTGAGGTATGGTCATAAGATCTGTAAAGCAATGTGACTGAAATGACAATGCGGAACGTGGCATACTGCTCCGCTGAGGCTGTGGTTCAGGAAGCTCCCACAAATACAGGACATAAAATAGGATGAGTCATTTTTTCTGCAAAGCACAAGAGCTGAACAGAGGGTTACCCATGTTGTGGGATGAGGCATTAAGCCATGGCGAAAGAGGGTGAAAAAGGAGCATATCCTGACCCCCAGGGATTCAAAGTAAAATAAATGACTGAAGTGCAAAGTCACATATTTGTGCTCAAACATATAAGTTGCCAGAGAGGCTAACCAGGCTCATGCTCAACTATTCCAAGTTCTCCTACTTCACAACTAAATAGCCTTGCCTCTCTCATTACATTCGCTGCGTGGAGGCACTTCCCTCCTAAGTCACAGTTCACCTTAACTGGGGTCAACTACATTGCTGAATGGGTTCTTCCTAAAGTTACCAGATGGCTCGGTGCCAGTAGATGAGTCCCATCTTCTCAAGTCCTGGCTTCCATTTTACAAAGCTTGCAGTGCAGTTGAATCAAAGTGAATTCGGAATACAACTCCCAGCGAAATTAGCTTTTAAATGTATGCCCAAGGCTGGAACATGATGCCCGTGATGACACAGAGTAATGTAGCAACCCTACTTCTGCTCTTCAGGTTCTTATGTAGATATACAGTAAACTGCTGAATGTGTGTGCTTTCGCATATTGGCAGTGAGGCCCAATCCAATGATGATTCTGTCAGACATCTACGTTCTAAGCTTGCTTGCTTTAGCTGGGTTAACTTTGCCCACTGTCTAGAACATCCAAAGTTGCTAACAGTGCATGTGTTTGGGGAGGGTGTGGATTACGGTGGACATATGGTAAATTGTGAATTTATTAATTTGGGATATTAAAAGAATGGAACATAATGGTGCAGCCATTAACATGTTTGCAGTCTACTGCATTTGCACATTAGCTCTTTGTCTGGTGTCAATACTAACCACCTAATCACTTTACACTTACCTGAAACTTAATTTTTGGAACTAAATGAGCTTCTAACAAGGTTTGTGGGCCCGTGACACTAGTTCAGACCTGGAGTTCAGCCATGATTAAAAACGCTTGTCCTCATTTACCAGGTTGGAATGTGTAAACGTATTAGTTAAATGCGTAGCAAGTGGATTTTCTCTCGTTCAACACAATTTTGATATTCCACATCACAAATGTAGTAAAACCACTATCATTCATGGGATAGCTGTGCCCTTTATGTGGTAAGTGGTGCAAGCAAAACGCTGATGCTAAGCTTGCGGCTTTAAATGCAAAAGAGCATGCAACAATGCTCAGTGTTCCCCTTTTAAAGCTATATGTGCCATAATATCAAGACAGTCATTGGCAGCAACACAATTACTGAATCATGGCATCACAGCAGGTTTGTCAACCTTCTATAAGGGAAGGCCATTGCATGATCTTGTGCTCCAGCATCATGAACATCAATGACTCAACTCTAAAAAAACAGTGACTAAAAAGGCTGAGCAAGGGGGATTTTAAGAGAGACATTCAACTGCCTTAAAGTTATAACACAAGTGGAAAAGTTGATTGTTCCATGCTGGGATGCAGAAACACAGAATGACACCATGTGATAGTTGGAAGGGCAAATACTCTTGTTTTATAAGGAAGGCTCCTTGCTTTCCATTTTTACAGATAGGTACAGATAGGGCTGGCTTTAGGGCTGGTGGCGCCCTGTGCGACAGTCTTTTTACGTGCCCCCACTCCATGACCACCTCCTTGGATTCCCTCACTACCACTCAGCAAATGTGCCCCTCATCTCTCCACAGACTCCTTTCACATACATTACTTTGTTTTAAAGTGCTTGTAAAGGCTGGCTTTACTAATCCACTCAGCTATCCACAGAAAATATAGTTCTGTTCTCTGCAGCAGGCATATTAACCCTCTGTGCTACTTTACGATGAGACAAAGCTTCCTATGGACAAAACTCCCATCTCTTGCCCTGGCAGGAACATTAATCACAAGAGGTATCTTGATATTTGAATTGTTTAATCAAAGTTGGACGCACAAGGAACTTTTCAGTAGGTGCTTTTAAATCGCAAGTTTAGTAAGTTATTGCTAAACACAGTGCCCCCGTGAGGTCAGCACCCCCAATCCAGGTCAGCGCCCTGTGCGGCCGCACCGCTCGCACTGCCCTAAACCGGCCCTGGGTACAGAGAGAAAACTACTTATTTCTCTCTCTGTATTTTGTTTAAATATAGAAAAAAAAGAAAACAGGTAATCCTTCGAGTGATACTCAATGATAGTGCAGATTATCAGACTGGGATATCAAAAAGCACACTGTTTATTAATTTTGTCACTAAATCCAAAATAACAATGGCTAAATGCAGATAAAATGAGAAACAACATAAACATAAAATAAATACGAAATAAAATATTTAAAGAATTAATGCCATAAGGCAAGGAGCCCTGTTTATAACATCATCAGCATAGATCAGTTTGGATTAAGAACTAAACATGGACCAAAAACTACAGTAAAAAACGTATGGGACGATCCACTTGAAATTGCAGATAAGGGGCTACTAAACATTCTGATTTTACTTGAACTCCCAGCCACATTCACCACATTAGAATACAATGGACTATACCACAAAATACACAACATGACTAGCACCTCAAAGACGGCCAACAGATGGTCTAGATAACCTACTGCTAGTGAAAGGTGGATGTGGAAGTCACATCCTTGATCCTGGTGGAAAACTCTCAGTGTGTACAGTGGAGGGCTTCCAACATCATGCCCCCACCCCTGGCTGGGAGTGGAAATGGTTCTACTCCCCGCAATCATGTATTGATTTTTTATGATTCACAGTGCACACCATGTGCTGATATCAGTCAAGAGACTCAAGAAGCTGTCAGGGCTTACTTGGGCATTGCCAGGACTATACCCTAGCAGGAATTCTCCATTGCCTCACAGGAGATGTTTTTGGTCGAGGTGGCTCTTAGCATAAGCAACGGGTCTCTGCCCTAAGCAGTATAAGCAGGGCTGGCTTTCGGGCGGTGTAACCGGCTGTGCGGGCACTGACCTTGGAGGTGAGAGGGCGTGGTGGAGTGGCGGGGAACTGTGTTTAGCAATAACTTACGATCTAAAAGCACCTGCTGCAGAGTGTCCTTGTACGTTCAACTTTCAGGCAGCAATAAAATGGTCAAGATAACTCTTGTGATTAATGTTCCTGCTGGAGAGAGAGATTGGAGTTTTGTCTAGTGGGAGTTTTGACTGAGTAGCACAGAGGGTTAATATGCCTCCTGCAAAGAACAGATGTGTATTTTATGTGGATAGCTGAGTGGATTAGGAAAGTCAGCCTTTATCAGTGCTTTAAAACAAATGAATGCACCTGAGGGAGGGGTATAGAGAGATGAGGGACACTATTGAGGGGTGGTAGTGAGGTAATCTGTGGATCAGGTCATGGGGGGGGGTGCCAAAAAAGATTGTTACACCGGGCGCAACCAGCACTAAAGCCGTTGGGTGTGAGCATATCTGTGGGTTTAGCCCAACCTGCCTGTATCAACATGGCTGAAAACACCACTGGACCATCAAGGATTGGTTTATCGAAGCAGCAGCTTCATCATCAAAGGCCACATCTTACTCCAAATGAGGGGGCATCTCTAAGTACCTGCAGAGGGCGGATTGGAAAGTTTACCTCTGTAGTGCTTTCCTCTTATCTAGTTTCTAAGCACTAACATAACACAACAGAAATGCACTTCTGAGGTCAAAGAAGACTTTTATTGTTGTTAATTCTTCCCCAACCACAATATTTATGAATGACGAATTAGTAGCTTTCAAGTCCGCGTTAATCAAACAAAATATATCAGTTTGCAATATACACAGCAGGTTATATTTATAAGATATTGAATGCAAAGCAAAACAAATACTTCACCGTGTGGGAACTATCTACAGCTTCATCTTTCTAAGGTCTGCAAGCTGATGACCCCTGTCAGCCGCGAGAAAGAGAGATTCATCTACCCACACGGGATTGCTGGCAGCCTGCGCCAAGCTCCAGCACGAGGTCCGGCAGATTCGAATCTGACTCTCTGCAGCCTGTTACATTCGTTACAAAGGTGTGCCCCCTCCTCTCAGACCCGGGAAACTGAGCAAGCCTTTTGGAGACTGGCCAGATCTCCAAGACTACTCCTGTTCCCAAGCTCAAGCGAAGAAAACAACACCCATGTACTCTCTCTTATCATGTCTAGTCTACTGTGAGAAAAACATCTTGGTTCTCTGGTGCAAAAACACAGCTTGGAAAAATACAGCTTGGATTCTCAACTGCAATGTCTAACTCCACGTTAAAGGCAATAGGCAGCTAACCTAGATATCAAATGCAATGTCTAGTGTCATGTCAAAGCCAATAAGCATCTAAGCTGAATACAAAATGCAATGTCTTATATCATGTCAAAGCCCATAGGCAGCTGAGCTGAATACAAAATACAATGTCTAATATCATGTCAAAGCCAATAGGCAGCGGAGCTGAATACAAAATGCAATGTATAATATCATGTCAAAGCCAATAGGCAGTTAAGCTGAATATAAAATGCAATATATAATATCATGTCAAAGCCAATAGGCAGAATATCTAATAGCATGTCAAAGTCAATAGGCAGCTAAATTGAATACATCATGTCAAAGTCAATAGGCATGCAATGTCAAAGCCAATAGGCGGCTAGACTGGATACAGCATGTCAAAGCCAATAGGCAGAATACAGAATGTAATGACTAATGCAATGTCAAAGCCCATAGGCGGCTAAACTGAACAAAACATACCATGTGCTACTGGTGAACATTGAGCAACTAATATGCGCAGTGGTGAAACACAAAGTCATTGGTCAAAACAAAATTTAACAAATGGCAGTACATTCCGCCCTTTGACCAATGAATTTTTGTTTCACATATCTCTTGTTTCAAACAAAAACAAAAAACATCAGATCAAAGCAATCCCTGTAAAGCAATAGAAGTGAATTAACACATTGATCTCATAACCTTTCACATCAGATACATCTACATAGAAAAGACTGGGCAATTTTTATACTCTGAATGAGTCTCTAATTCAACAGTGTTAGCAATTTGATGTGGCATGAGTACTACTCATGTAAAGATGCACGGTCCACCTGAAAGGTTTGCTGGAAGATAAGCAAAAGTCAGAGTTCCATACGAGAGGGAAAAAAAAAAAAACACAGCTTAGTTCCAGTGGAAGAATGCAATCAAACAAGTTGAACTTGAACCGAAGGCGCAGTTTGCGCAAAATGGATCCATGGTGCTGGCACTTTACTCAGCCAGGTTCAGGTTGGGGATTCGGTCCCTTCCCCGACCCCACACGCACACACCGGAAGGGGGACCACACAGCACACTCAGGGACAGTGGCGAAACGTGGTAGGATCTGCAAAAGAAACAAGTATGACTTTTCTTGCAAATAACATTTTTCATTTAAACTGCACCCTTCCTCTTTCTTTCCCTGTTTTATAATCAGCAGGACGTTTTTGGGGCCCTTTGTTATATTCACGGCAGGTTCTGGAGGATCACTTGGGGCTTCAGCCCACACATCAGTACTGAGGTTTTTATCTGCTGCGCCACAGCTTCCCTTTTCTTGCACTGTCAGAAGGGCTGGGGCAGACTCATTCTTTACCAAACCTCCATTCACTGCATTTTTGTCAATTTGGGCCATTCTGTCTCCAGTTTGTATGAATGAATCAGATTCTTTTCTAGGTATCAGCATAATTTCGATTTTTCCTTGGTAATTTGCAGCAATCACTCTCCCTAAAACCTGATCACTTTGCCATTCCTGTCCTGGTAACTTTCCTCTCCCCAACTGCTCTGTGACTGCTTGCATGACAGATTGCTTTTGTGCGTGCTGCACAGTTTTTATCAAATCTAGGGGAATGTGCATCTCTCTCATCTCTGCCCACCTGTAATTGGCTTTTTCTCTCAGCTGTTCACATTTCTGGGGCACCCACTTAGCCATCCCCACTAAGGCAGAATTCTGGGTGTACACTTCTCTCTCTGAATTTTTCTCATTAACATCTGCAAGGTAATTGAACCAGTTAGGTGCTAAAACATTAGCAATGAACCAAAAATCAGCGTAAAAATGACACATCTCACGTAGCTCTTGCTTTAAAATCTGACACACATTATACAACGCTGTTCCTTTTACGGTGCCAGAAAACAACATTTCAGTCAATGAATCATTAGTAAAACAAACATGCTTTTTATCTTCAGTGGACACGAATTCAAATGGTGCATTCAACTTCATTGATAACTCTTTTACCTGTGGTACTCTAGCCCTGTCTTGCAAGTACCAGATCCATTGTATGATTCTAGCTAGGGGCACTATTTTCTTTCCTTGTTCTTGAATTACATGTACATAAGTATTTGCTTCTTGCACTGCGCAAAAACCTAAAGTCTGCATTATTTCATTTGCCAAATCACAAGCGCGCAGCTGCATATAATTTTTCACAGTGACCATATACAAAAGTGTTAGGATTTCACTCAAATGAGGGCTATTCTTTTTCCAAAAATCAAACAAGCTAATGAAACTCGGGGTGTCTTGCTCTAAAATCCTTCGTTTTACTTGTGCATTTTGCAACTCGTAAATCACATTCTGGTCTCTCTCGTCCCTGTTATCAGTTAAGGAATGCATTTTGTCTGCCAAAAACCCTGGCTCACACGAAAACTCAGTGCAGCTCGGAGCTGTCTTAACCCCCTCATTACTGGAATGGGACAAGAAAGATTCTTCATTTTTATAACTTTCAGCATTATTTTGAATTATTGTATCCTGGCTAATTTGCTCACGTAAATTCCTATTTTCATGTTCCAACTTCCTACATTTCTCCTGCATTTCTCTGTAAGCAGATAAAGGTATCCAGACCTTTCTGTCATCATTACTTCCAAAACACACGTTTTCTACATATGTACAACAGAAATTATTTCTCAAAACATTATCAGGCATTTTAGCTACACATGCATTTTCTTCTGTAATTCCCCAAACAGAAAACAATTCACAGTTTTTCGTAGCACCATCAGGCAGTTTACCAATACATGCATTCCCAGACATGGTCTGCCGTGCTACTGTGATTCTCCCAAAAAAACAATTTCTGTAATTCTCCAAACAACAAAAACAATTACACTTTTAAAGTGTGCACTTAGAAATCTACCAACTCGTCAACACCCTCTTAATCACCTCTTAATGACCGACCCCACGACTCCTGGTACCAATTGTAGTGCTTTCCTCTTATCTAGTTTCTAAGCACTAACATAACACAACAGAAATGCACTTCTGAGGTCAAAGAAGACTTTTATTGTTGTTAATTCTTCCCCAACCACAATATTCATGAATGACGAATTAGTAGCTTTCAAGTCCGCGTTAATCAAACAAAATATATCAGTTTGCAATATACACAGCAGGTTATATTTATAAGATATTGAATGCAAAGCAAAACAAATACTTCACCGTGTGGGAACTATCTACAGCTTCATCTTTCTAAGGTCTGCAAGCTGATGACCCCTGTCGGCCACGAGAAAGAGAGATTCATCTACCCACACGGGATTGCTGGCAGCCTGCGCCAAGCTCCAGCACGAGGTCCGGCAGATTTGAATCTGACTCTCTGCAGCCTGTTACATTCGTTACAAAGGTGTGCCCCCTCCTCTCAGACCCGGGAAACTGAGCAAGCCTTTTGGAGACTGGCCAGGTCTCCAAGACTACTCCTGTTCCCAAGCTCAAGCGAAGAAAACAACACCCATGTACTCTCTCTTATCATGTCTAGTCTATTGTGAGAAAAACATCTTGGTTCTCTGGTGCAAAAACACAGCTTGGAAAAATACAGCTTGGATTCTCAACTGCAATGTCTAACTCCACGTTAAAGGCAATAGGCAGCTAACCTAGATATCAAATGCAATGTCTAGTGTCATGTCAAAGCCAATAAGCATCTAAGCTGAATACAAAATGCAATGTCTTATATCATGTCAAAGCCCATAGGCAGCTGAGCTGAATACAAAATGCAATGTATAATATCATGTCAAAGCCAATAGGCAGCAGAGCTGAATACAAAATGCAATGTATAATATCATGTCAAAGCCAATAGGCAGTTAAGCTGAATATAAAATGCAATATATAATATCATGTCAAAGCCAATAGGCAGAATATCTAATAGCATGTCAAAGTCAATAGGCAGCTAAATTGATTACATGATGTCAAAGTCAATAGGCATGCAATGTCAAAGCCAATAGGCGGCTAGACTGGATACAGCATGTCAAAGCCAATAGGCAGAATACAGAATGTAATGACTAATGCAATGTCAAAGCCCATAGGCGGCTAAACTGAACAAAACATACCATGTGCTACTGGTGAACATTGAGCAACTAATATGCGCAGTGGTGAAACACAAAGTCATTGGTCAAAACAAAATTTAACAAATGGCAGTACAACCTCCAATCTTCCGCCTCCCCCAGAAGGCTGAGAGGATTACTAAACATGGGTAAATATTTGTAATATGTAAAGAAACATACGGAGTGGGGACATCAGGGCCGGACTAGGAAATCAAAGCAGCCCTGGAAAATTTTGTAAGACCACCCCCGCACAGGTCATTGCAAGTGAGCGCAGCGACCACGCCTGACCACTACAAGTCGGGGGTGTTCTCCCCCAAGAAAATTTTGGAACAGTTGCAAAAATGGTGCATTCTACAGCACGTTTTTCATTATATGTCCAATTGCATTTGCTTTTAAAGCATAGTAAATGATGACCTTACAGTGCACCAGGATACCCAGTAATACACACAGACATTCTTATAGAGAACACAAATAATAAGATATGAAACATGAATTTAAATATAAAATAAGTGCACACATTCACTGTTAAGTGTAGCCAAGAGCTGAGAACACAGCGAAAGACCATTTTGAGGGATGTTAGCATACTCCATCCCGACAAGCAGCACAACAGGGCCAGCTTTAGCGCTGGTGCCACCAGAAGCAACAATAATATTTTTGGGTGCCCCCCAATGACCTCCTCCACAGATTCCTTCACTATTACTCTATTACAGTGCTCCTAATCTCTTCATAGCCCCACTCCCACATGTTTTCCATTTATTTTATAGTACCTCTCTTACCAGTGTATGGTGTAGGTGCACTTTACATCACACAAACATTGAGACAATGGATTATATGTGTGTAAATCAATGTATAGAAAAATGTTACATAAGACAAAGGTGACTACAATGTGTAGAATTCAAATGTCATCTACGCTAGTAGACTTTTTTAAAGAGTGCTTGGTCTGAAGAGGCACAAACTCAGGATTCAAAACATAACACCGTAATTAGGGTTGGCTTTACTAATAATAACTTATTTCTACCCAAAAAAAACCTTTTTACCAAACATAGGATAATGTAAGGTTGAGAAAAAATACCTTTCTAACAGGTACCATGAATATCCACATAAAATACAGTTTTGTTATCTGCATGTTATATGTTCTTTGCAGCAGGCTTGTTAACCCTTAATGCTAATTTAGTTGAGTCAAAACTGCCACTAGACAAAACTCTGATCCCTCTCCAGCAGGAACAATAATCACTCGTGTTATCATGACATTTTTATTAGTACCTGAAAAATATGGGATATAAAAGGAACTCTGCAGTATTGGCTTTTAATCCCATAACAATTTGCAAAACATAGTGTCCCCCAGCTCAAGGATAAACCGACTCCCAGTAACAAATCCGGCAGCAGGAACAAAACCTCCCCATGTCAGTGGTGCTGCAAGCCTTCCATCTGTCCTGGGGAAGTAGACTTAGACTGGAAATAACAGCCTAATAACATGTGGAGGACAGGCTGAGAGGTGTACCCCAATCTGCCCCTTCAAATTAAAAGTCCCACCAGACATAGAGGATTTTATCTGACAAATCAAAACAATATAGAGAGTTTGGTGTGGCAACTCTTGACATGGGCCCCAACCTCTCCTATCACACTTGAGGAAAGGCCAGGGATGTCCAAAATTGTGTTTGTCAATTTCACAAAATTATGAAAATTAAGGGGGCCATTACGACCCCGGCAGTTGGTGTAATAATGGTGATATTACCACCAACAGGCCGGCGGTACCTACCACCACTATTATAACATTGGCGGTTTGGCCAAAGCCAAACCGCCAAGTTCACACACCGACCGCCACAGTGGTAACGACCGCCGGACTGGAGACTGCAGTCTCCAGCCTGGCAGTCATTACTAGGCCGCCCATTGAATTTTGACCCCGCCCACCGCCATGGTTTCTGTGGTTTCTGTATCACCACGAAAACCATGGCGGTAGGCACTATCAGTGCCAGGGAATTCTTTCCCTGGCACTGATAGGCATCTCCTACGCCCTCCCCCCCTCCCTAGAGTCCTACCCCAGCCACCCCTCCCACTCCTGACCCTCCAATATCCACACATAAACGCACATACATACACACACACATACACAAATTCACCCATGCATACACACATTCATACACACTCACAGCAACACTCACGAACATACATCCAGGCACACACGCTAACACACGACACAACATGCATGTACACACACACACTCATGCACACATGCATCACACACACATGCATGCATACAAATGCAGTCACACACCCCCACACACAATACCCCCACCCCCCTCTCCTGTCAGAGGACCCGACTTACTTGCTTGCAGGGGTACCTCCGGCCAGAGATGGGACGCTGTGCTGCTGCCAGCAGTAGCGTCCGTCATCAGAACACTGCCAGGCCGTATCATGGGTCAAGACATGGTAGGCGGCCTTCTGCAGGCGTGGAGCTACTGCTGGCAGCAGCGCCACCTTACCGCCGTCCGCCGCCATGACCGTTGACGGAATTCCACCAGCCTTCTGGCGGTAATCCGCCTACGGTCATAATGAGGTGGACGGCCGGTAGCCACAGCGATGGTATCTTGGCGGCCGGCACCATGGGGGGAGGCGGCATTTGCCACCAATGTCATAAAGAGGGCCTAGGCTTGCAAAGTTTGCTGTTATTTCACAATTATGGGACTTTCTGGGTAGAAGAAAGAAATGGCATCCATACAGACAGCATCTCTATTGATTCCCCTGGGTGTCTAATTTTCAGAAATGCCTGGAGACATTAGGGTTCCAAGTGCCAGAGGATCCTCATCCCTAAGAATGCATGGGTTTTAGAGGCTTATCTTTTTTTCCTTAATATCACCCTAGGCATGGTGGCTTTTAGTTCCTTTTCTATCTTGTGCACTAGGGGCACCCATCTTTTTTTAATTGGGAGATGTATTGGAACACTCTACTGTAAGTCTTTTTCCATCCCCTATATAGTCAGGAGTTTTCTGGCACAGAAATATGAGGAAATTATATTTATACCCAATATTTGAGTTTGCAGTGGATTCTGACTAAGAAAAGGATTTGTTAGGGGTCTCTTGAGTTATGGCACGGGCCCAAAAAACTGAAGCTTATCTACCTCGATTCAGCTTTAAACTGGTGAATCATGCAAGCCATGGTCATGATTTAGGTCCCTTCCTGTTCCATATAATAGACCCACTCACACATGGCAAATCCTGTTTCAATAGGTAGAAGTGTGGGAACAGAGGATGGTAAGATATTTGTAATTATCTATTTTTTCTCACAGACCTTTTATTTTCCTTTCCTGAGTGTCCATAAAAACATCTTTGTAAAAACTCTCACAATCACTAGACATTATGGGTAATTAAAAATTTAGAGTGATGCACATTGCCTTTACCACTAAAGTCATAATTGTGGGAGTATTAGAAAGTGCATATGTTTACTCCATACCCAAATTCATTAGATTGCTCAACATCTAGTGATGCATGATTGGTACACACTTTTAAGGAAATACCGCTTTTTGCATGATCACCCCCTGGTTTTAGGACTGATGCTGCTGTTTTTTTGGCACTCTAAGTGTACAGCATCCTGCCAAACAGGCCTCAGCGCCAGTGCTCTGATCCTTTAAAAGATATATTTCTAATTATCTCACCCACAACTGGCATAAGTTAACTTACCTATTAGACCCTAGTACATGGTGCTAAAGATACCCAGGGCCTGTACCATAAGGTGTACATCGTGGATTTCAGCACTTATTGTGCCACCAAGAGTGTGACACAGCAAATCATGACTCCCAGCCCGCCTTTGCTGGCTGGTAGAGCAGTTTTAAGCTGCTAACTCGGCTTTCCCATTTAAAACCTTCCTTTTTAATATTTATATATCACACCTATGGCAGGTCTCCTGAACCCTAAAGGCCTGGTGCAGTGCATTATATTAAAAAGATGGAGTATTTTGTGTAGCTTTGTATGTCCTTACAGTAAAAAAAAAAAACATTGTTGTTTTCACTTTTGAAAGATTAAGAGCTCCATTGGCGAGTACACAATTAGATGCTGACATCTCAGCAGTACTAGCTCCCAAATGGAGCTAGCAACTATGATACTTCAAGGTATTAAAGGATTGGTTGCATTAAACCCAACTTCTTGCTCCAGTTGCCACCTTTTTGCCCCGAGTTTCCTGTAACAGTTTACAGTTGCACAGGAGCTACTGTGTTTGGGACAGCCGTGGGTGTGTAGCCCCCAGACAGCCAACCTCTGGGCTGAGCTAGGGAGCTCCACACACCAGAGAAGGATTGTGCCATGTTGGAAGTGGGCAGAAAGGTACATTCTAGGTTAGCTAGATGCAACACTTCACAAGAAGTCATCATTAGGTGGGAGAGAACCTGGTGACCCATTTGCTAGTAGTGGCCACATCCCTGAGGTCAAGATATGGGCATAAAAGTGGCCACAGACAGCCATGCATCTAAAATTGTGGAGTTGGGGGGGAGGGGGGGTGTTAAAGCACCGGAGAGCAATGGAAGTGCAGAGTGAATGTGACGGAAGAGCTCTCTAGAAAATAAATAAATAAATACATAAAGACAGTAAAGGCAACATAGATGTGAATTACTTTTTATGTAGGGCTGGACAGCACACTGATGCATAACCTAATATTAGCATTTCTTTAAAATATACTTAGGCCCTCATTACCAGCGACCCAGTAGATGGTCTGAAATGTTTTGCATCTCATAAAATCAGACTTCGCTGAATCAGAAATCATCAGGTGCAATAAATACCAGCCAATTATGATTCTTGGGGAGTAATATGCGGATTTTAGTGCTTATGAAGTGTTTAATTTGTAAAACAATAAGTGCTGGGGCCCAAGGATTAGCTCAAACTCGCACAGAGCCCACCCTATGGAAAGCTGGAGGTGCTGAATACCATGGCTGCGTAATCTTGATTCCACCTCATGTCTCTTTCATTCACCACCAGACACTCGCTACCTCATTATCTCAATCTTGCAGGTCCTTATTTATCCATCCCTGCCTTTTCACATTTTCACTGTTTTCACATCTTTCTAGTATTCCTTCTTTCCTCCTTTTGTTTATTTCTTTCACTTGGTCTGGATAAACGTCTGATGAGGAAAAATACGTGTTGTTCCCTAAAAATAAGTGCCAGTGGGCCCCACCTGCAGCCAGCTGCTCAAATTAAAGGCATTAGGCCCTGATTTACAGTTCAGAGGTCGGGAAACTCCGTCACAAGGGTGATGGATATCCTGTCTTCCGTATTACAAGTGCATTATACTCAATGGCACTTGAAATCAGTGGGCGGGATATCTGTAACTGCTGGATGGAGTAACCCCTCCACCGAACTCTAAATCAGGACCTATGAGCTGCATGGTCTGGTAAATACCAGATGTTTCCTCCTGATAAGTATCAGCAGACATAGGCCCTCATTCTGACCTTGGCGGGCGGCGGAGGCCGCCCGCCAAAGTCCCGCCGTCAGATTACCGTTCCGCGGTCGAAAGACCGCGGCGGTCATTCTGACTTTCCCGCTGGGCTGGCGGGCGGTCGCCTTCAGACCGCCAGCCAGCCCAGCGGGAAAGAGGCTTCCACGATGAAGCCGGCTCGGAATCGAGCCGGCGGAGTGGAAGCTGTGCGACGGGTGCAGTTGCACCCGTCGCGTATTTCACTGTCTGCGCAGCAGACAGTGAAATACATGTAGGGGCCCTCTTACGGGGGCCCCTGCAATGCCCATGCCAGTGGCATGGGCACTGCAGGGGCCCCCAGGGGCCCCGCGACCCCCCCTACCGCCATCCGGATCCCGGCGGTCCGACCGCCGGGATCTGGATGGCGGTAGGGGGGGTCGGAATCCCCGCGGCGGTGCAGCAAGCTGCGCCGCCGTGGAGGATTCAATGGGGCGGCGGTACACTGGCGGGAGCCCGCCAGTGGTGCCGGTCCGACCGCGGCTTTACCGCCGCGGTCGGAATCCCCATTGGAGCACCGCCGGCCTGTCGGCGGTGCTCCCGCGGTCCTCCGCCCTGGCGGTCAAAGACCGCCAGGGTCAGAATGACCACCATAATCTGTCAATATTTACCATAAGACCACTAACTGAGACATGTGCAGTGACAGGAGTCACCACACATATCGTAATTGATTGATCCATTCGTAATTAGAGCCATAGAGTGGACTTTGTCACCGTCCAGAAGAGTCATTCTCTCTCACCTCCTGCTTGCTTTGGAATGCATGAAGGACTATTTCACATCTCAAAGGTACACTGAAACAGCACACATTAAACTCTTTGCACCATCGACGCATTCCATACAGAAAGCAATGAGTTTTACTTTGTTTTTATAGCTATAATCAGGTGTCAAAATACAAGCCAGATCTAATGGCTTTACCAATGTATGTTAAAACGCTTAATATCCGCGAACTGCCATGAGATGATACAAACTGTAATGGAAGATACTTAAAGCCATGGAAGATACTTAAAGCCATAGAAGATACTTAAAGACAGTTATTTATCTCCTAGATGAACCACAGTAACCAGTGGCTGGCACTGGCGGTCCCAAAGCACCTTTCTATTTCTGTATACTCTTTACGTGTAAGTCATGTATGTATGTTGTGTGCTACAACATAAGTTAAAGTTGTCTGTAGGCCAGACTAAAAAAAGACATGGGCAAAGACGGTCGTACATTAACGAAAGGAAAACAAGGGTAATACCAGAGGCCATGCATGGAGGACGAGTGGTGATTTCGGCAGCCCTTGTAATGTAGTTCGATGCTGGGTGCCTACAAGCAGTGACAGAGAAACAGAAACAGTATTGAACGGGAAGGGGAAGAGGAGAAGCCGGGTCATGTGGTCTAACCACAGTTTGAGTTGTCTCGGTTCCTTATCACGGACTCTCCACCGCCGCGCCTGCAAGTAGGAAGGGGCCCACCCTCGGCTTCCTGAGTGCCAGCACCCTAGACTTAGGTGCCTCTTTCGCTGCCTCTGCCATAGACTCACTTGTCTCTATTTCTGCCTCCCTGCAGGTCACGCCACAAGTGAGGGATCTGAAGTACCTCGACTCTTCGTGGACCACCTTCTTCCGAAGCCTGAGAGAAGCTCGCAGCAAAGATGAGCAACTCTTCGGACTCAGACTCCGACTCGGATGGGCCATCGACACCCCTAAAGAACAAGGGGCGCCCTCTTCGACTAGAAGTTCACGACGAGGACAGTTTCCGCAACCTACACGAGAACAGGAATGCAAAAGACGCCGACAAAAACGGGGTCCCCATGGATACCAACTTGCAAGACGAGGGTAAAAATAAAAGGCTACCCGTTGGCATCAAGTGGAACTTTATACACGAGGCCAACCCCGACCTGTAAGTAGATACCCGGCGAAATCCGGGCAATATTCTAGTTTGCATTGTTATATGCTTGCATTGTTATATGCTCATATGGTAGATGGTTGTGTCAGAGTGCATCCTCTGCACACATGCGTGGTTCTCGAGTGCCAAAATGTCCCGGTGTCGAATGTGAGATCGCTCGTCCTTTAACCCCTTTGCTGCCAGGCCTTTTCCCCCTCAGATGCCTGTTTGGGACAGTTCGCGCTTAGGCCCTCATAACTTTTTGTCCACATAAGCTATCCACGCCAAATTTGCCTCCTATTTTTCCAACATCCTAGGGATTCCAGAGGTACCCAGACTTTGTGGGTTCCCCTGAAGGAGACCAAGAAATTAGCCAAAATACAGCAAAAATTTTGTTTTAAAAAAATAATGGGGAAAAGGGCTGCAGAAGAAGGCTTGTGGTTTTTTCCCTGAAATGGCATCCTCAAAGGGTTTGCAGTGCTAAAATCACCATCTTCCCAGCTTTCAGGAACAGGCAGACTTGAATCAGAAAACCCAAATTTTCAAGCAATTTTGTCATTTTACTTGGACATACCCCATTTTTAAATTTTTTTGTGCTTTAAGCCTCCTTCCAGTTAGTGACAGAAATGGGTGTGAAACCAATGCGGGATCCCAGACAGCTAACCATTTCTGAAAAGTAGAACAAATTATTAATTCAGCAAGCGGTAATTTGTGTAGATCCTACAAGTGTTTCCTACAGAAAATAACTGCTGAAATAAACAAATATTGAAATTGAGGTCAAGAATCAGCCATTCTTCTCCATGTTTTACTCTGTAACTTTTTCCTGCGATGTCAGATTTTTGAAAGCAATATACCGTTACGTCTGCTGGACTCTTCTGGTTGCCTGGATATATAGGGCCTGTAGGTTCATCAAGAACCCTAGGTACCCAGAGCCAATAAATGAGCTGCGCCTTGCAATGGGTTTTCATTCTATACCGGGTATACAGCAATTCCTTTGCTGAAATATAAGTAGTGAAAAATAGGTATCAAGAAAACCTTTGTTTTTCCAAAATGGGCACAAGAGAAGGTGATGACAAGCAGTGGTTATTTGCACATCTCTGAATTCCAGGGTGCCCATACTAGCATGTGAATTACAGGGCATTTCTCAAATAAACTTCTTTTTTACACACTGTCTTATCATTTGGAAGGAAAAAATGTAGAGAAAGACAAGGGGCAATAACACTTGTTTTGCTTTTCTGTGTTTCCCCAAGTCTCCCGATAAAAATGGTACCTCACTTGTGTGGGTAGGCCTAATGCTCGTGACAGGAAACACAACATAGACACATCACATTTGTACATTGAAATCTGACATGTTTTTTGCAAAGTGCCTAGCTGTGGATTTTGGCCTCTAGCTCATCCGGCACCTAGAGAAACCTACCAAACCTGTGCATTTTTTAAAAATAAACACCTAGGGGAATCTAAGATGAGGTGACTTGTGGGGCTCTCACCAGGTTCTGTTACCCAGAATCCTTTGTAAACCTCAAAATTTGGCCAAAAAAACACTTTTCCCTCTCCTTTTGGTGACAGAAAGTTCTGGGATCTGAGAGGACCACCCAGCATTCCCCCAAGACTCCCGATAAAAATGTTACCTTGCTTGTGTGGTTAGGCCTAGTGCTCACGAAAGGAAATACCACAAAACACTATCTGGTCACATCAAAATGATCAAATACAAAACTACCTGTTTTTGCGGGGAGCATCTGCGATTTTGGTCCTGGACTCAGCAGCCATCTAGGGAAACCTACCAAACCCAGACATTTCTGAAAACAAGACACCCGAGGGAGTCCAGGGAGGAGTGACTTGCGTGGATCCCCCAATGTTTTCTTACCCAGAATCCTTAGCAAACCTCAAATTTAGCTAACAAATCACCTTTTCCCCACATTTCTGTTTGGGATCATCGCACCAGGACAAATTTCCTACTACCCAATGTTCCCCTCAGTCTCCTGGTAAAAATTATACCTCACTTGTGTAGATGGGCCAAGCGCCTGTGACAGGGAAGAGCCAAAAACATGTTGAAATTGAGGGGGAACCAGAGCGGGTACAAAAGGGCAGTTGGAAAAAATATTTTTAGGCTGACAAGTGCCGCAGAGTTTTTATCGGTATAGATGAGACAATGTTGGGTGGTAGGAATTTTGTGGATTCCTGCAGATTCTGGAAGGTTCCATCACAAAAATGTGGGAAAAATGTGTGATTTCCAGCAAAGTTGGAGGTTTGCAGCTCATTGTGGGTAAGAAAATGGTGCAGGGTGCATGTGAAGCACACCACCCTGGAATCAACCAGATGTTTAGTTTTCATATGTGTCTAGGTCTTGTGGATTTTTCTACATAGCAGCGTCCCAATGTCAAAAAAGTGCAGCCCTCACCATTCTAAGTGGGACGATTTTGAGAGTTACCAAGCTCTCATGGCCCAAATGTAAAACCAAAACCCAGAATAATAAAATGTCCTCTTGCTTGCCGTGGGATAAGATGTTTTAGTGTGCAGGGGGAGAGCTGAAAGCCTGTCACCCCCTTCTGTTGGGGTGGGGGCATAACCAGGCCCATACTGGTTGGTAGCCACCACCCCACTATTATTTGTTTTTTTAAATTCCATGGTATCTAGTAAACTTTCTGCCCCCGGGGTGTGGATCAGGGGTAATTGCCCCATCTGCCAACTGGTGGGCAGAACAACTTTGGCCCCATTTATTTGGGGTGACATTGCAGGGCCTCGCACTTCTTTTATCAGTGGCATTCTGATAGGGCAGGCCCGGTTCTAGCGGGTGGGACGGGTGGACCAGGCCTACTCAAACATGACCTTTGTCTCCCCTAGTCACAACAGAAGAGGCCACAGAGAAAGCATCTGTTAAGTGCTTCCCTGATGTCAATGGACAAACGTTGTGATTTATTTTCCCTTTATTCACATAAATTATCAGTCATGGGCCATTAAGGAACCTCTACAATACTTTTTTAAGTGCATTGTTTTAATAATAGCTGTTCTAATTATGTACTGAGAGAAAAATATGGCTTTACATGATTTTCCCTATTTTTGTTCTGGCTGAGAAATTAAAACACTAGTCTTGCCAGCAAAAAGAAAACAGCCCGATGGCACCCCTAGGTCTGAGGCAAGCTGGAGTGGGAAGGTGTGTATTGATGAGAGGGGACAGAGGTTTACCTGCCAATGATGCAGCAGGTGCAGTGGCACCAGGGCTATGAACAGCCTTCTGCACCTCAATTAAGGCTGTTTCTGTAGGGGCGTTCTGAGAGTGTTTTATAGTTTAGTCTGTACAGGATGAGCACAGTAAGATGCGGTAGAATGGGCATGCATTATATCATTCAGATAGTGGCAGTTCACGCCTTATTGAATGAGCAGCCATAATGTTGAATAACAATGCCTACTAGAGTATGTGCGCCTGTCTGTTCTCTGCCAGATTATGTGGAAAAGTAAATAACTGTTTTATCTTAAGTAAGAAGTTGTGCTGGGCTGGATGTATTCTCACCTGTGTGGCAAGGTTATCAATGTGCACATTTCATATTGTGATATCTTGTCACAGTACATTGCATATTCCCATGTTATAGTAAAGGTCACTAGAATGTTGCAATTTTTGCCACTACGATGTTTTCTGCATAATTGTAGATTTCCCATATAATCTATTATATGATGCATACTCTGCAGATTTTGAAAAAAAAAGTTCTAGCTCAATTGGCTCAAAAGTTGCTAAAATTACTGCAACATTTGTTGCCACACAGTTGAAGGCCCTTTGCCAAGCCTGCCTGGTCATTTTTCTGTTACTTATCGCATTAGCTGGGTGGTAAACATGTACTAGTGAGGTGCAACCTATGCTCAGATAGTGATAACAAGTGAACAAAAATGACAAAGTCATGAAGTATTACTATCACAAATTGTGCCTCATTATGCTGCATTATTTGTCTTTCCTTGCTGCATAATCTAGTCATCCCTGCTGCATAATTTGGTCCTTCCTTATAGCAATTTCAGTGGTCTTACTTTTCACATGTTCTAAAAATGGTACTGATCACAATTCAGTTCAATAAAGAGCTACCAGGAGTTATGCAATGTGGTATGATATACACATGGTAGCATTAAGACTAATTATCCAAACTTGCCTCACAACTAAATAATTCATTCCGTAGGTATATTTAAAAATTGACGTAGCTAAACTTTTGCCACAAAGTATGGTTTTCGGATCAGTAGAGACTCTCTGTGTACATTGCAGCATATACTTTATACAGCTATGTTAAAACAAAAAATGTATAATTTTGAAGACAAAATTCATCTGTTTCATTTGGTCACATTTCCTAACTAGTGTTTAGTTACTTTTTTTAAATTTCACTGTATAGCACTAGGTTTTGATAAGGTTCACTCTTACAGTGAGAGGTCACACAGCTGATGATTCATACACAGAAGCTGGAGGGCATGTTGTCCTTCGACCTTCAGTACTCAAAGCTGCAACACACATACACATTCAGAAAATAGATGCTGTCTCTGCTTGCCTCACATAAGTTATTTTGTCATTTTATCAGTATTATTTTGCACACTTATCTAGTGTTTAATGAACCCAAAACACACCACATACAAGCACCCGCCACATGCATAAACACCATGTTTGTACCCATTTGCACCACACATAAGCACACGCACAAGAGGCTTAAACAAACGCTGCACACAGAAACACCTACACCAGAATTGCCATGCCACACACATGTGCCAAAACACCACAAGCACGCACACCTGTACAATACTCACTCAAACTGCACTTGTACATATTTAGATCCTATATGCGAGACACAAGCACAGACTTTCACCATTCACAAATGGGCCTCACAAACTGCAAGCCCTACAAGCTCTGAGCGCTTCCCTCCCCTTAGCTCAATCTGCCTCGAATATATATATCACAATGAACAATGAATGAAGTCCAGCTGCCTAAAATTAAACACTTTCTCCTCTCCTCACACCTTTCCGTTGCACAAGGAGTGGAATCAGAATTCGACTATGTTAGCATATGAGATGAAGCTCACAACAAACTTACGTATGGATGAGTTTGTAAGAAAGCTGTCAAAGAACAACAGGATCTATATTACAGATAGGGAGCACTGTCGCTGTTTGCATCACTGCTCACCTTTAAAAAGCAGAACTGGGCGCAAACCTGTACAGTGCACCCTGAGACAAGTAATGCCTTCCCTGTACTGGGGACAGTGCTTTCTGTGAAATACGGAATGGCTGTTGAAAAGTATAGAAGTCATGTGTTTCACAGTGAAAGTCATGCTTCCTGCAATGTAAAGAGGGGAGAGAGATCCCTTTGCAAGCAGACGCTGTTAGTGTCTGCACCTATCTACGGTTGGGGGGTGTCTGGGGGTTCCATGGTAGCCCCTTGGCACCCTCCAGAAGGCTGGCTTAAGATGGCACACAGACTGTTTGCCACCGTTTTGTGACGTATTGTCAGTGCACATCCTGAGGGTCTTTTTACCCCTCGCCTGCAACAATGATATGCAGTTTTACAATTGCCAGGCATGAAAACTGCTTTCAGGTATCAAGAATACTGCTTTCGTTTGTTCCAACTGTGTTGCTGTTTTCTACACATTTTTATCATTGAAAGCAAAAGAACAACATGAGAATAGACAGTTACAAAGATCACAGTGTGCAAAGAAATAGGTGTTGGGCAAATTGCAAAAAGTAAATAGCCAGTCTACCTATTGCAAAGATGCAAAGGCATGGGTGTGGTTACAGGGACCTCCTTAAACTTCAACTACTGTTACGATCCACTTGATTTCTAGGTGCTTTTATTGAAGCCTGGCCTGCTGTAATAACAAGGTTTGGGCCTGATGAGTATAGATATCAGCTTTTACTCTCAAATAACTCTCCTCATGCTCTGTATGACTGTTTTGGAAGAAAATATAATGTAAGACTAGCACTTGCAGGCTACCTCCAGAATTGTCAACAATTGGGCCCGCCATTGGCCCACCTGAACACACCCTTAGCGCATCCACATATAAATTCCTGGAACCGGGTCAGTGATAGGGGTGTGGTGTAGGGCAAGAACAGGCAGCTACCTAAAGTAAAGAAAACTGTTTACTTCTCTTCCTGCAACTGTTTTTATGGCATTTCTCCAGAGATCATAGGTAGAAAGGGTGTTCCAAGCTGTACTTTTAAATGGATAGATACTGTTGGATAAAGTCAATACCTAAAGGTAGTGGTTCCCAAACTTTTTCGACATGACTTTCTTGACCAATTTGCCACTGGCCACTGCTTCCCATTACATTACTTTTTTTGGCCATGGGGAATATAAGCCTGGCCTCTGTAGTACTTCTATTTTCATCCTTAAACATAATTGGGATGAAGATATGGCGAATTGTGCGTGCAATGTCATGATATGTCTACTGTCTCCCTTTGGGCCATGCAGTTATTCATCTGTTTGCTGTTCGTGTGCGCTTAACCTAGAGCTGGACACATCCAGCCAAAACCAGGCAGGGGCACCGGGGTGCTGCGTCCCACAGTTTGTGAAGCACTGGAATAAGCCATCATTAATTACAGAAGTAACATTTTCCAGGGGCCTGTACATTAATGGTGGATGCTTCTCTCATTTGCTAAGCTTTTGTTTGTTTATGAGTCTTTGTGAAAATTTACCCTGGGAGATGGGCACTGTCGATTAATACATGCTTGAGTTTGACAGAAGGGTTAAAAGTCACAGACCATATGTAAGTGTCTTAGCTCTGGGTCACAATTCATGTACGTTATTTATGTGTTCCACCTCCCAGGTGAAACATCCAATGGTGTATCTAGGGTCAGAGTTCATATACTGTATATATGTGCCCTCCTCTCTGTATGTATGTGTCTGTGCCTCAGCTGAGAAGCCTCATATCGTATTTGTAAGCCCATATCTCGAGGTAATAGTTCACACAATGCATGTGCTCAGACCAGAGCCCTTCATAATATGTGTTAGACCTGGCAGCCTTAGGGTGGTCTTCCCTCAACTTTTTGCCTTCCTCCCTCTGTTTTTCTGCTCCTGTTTTGCTGGCTTCAGGACTTTGTGCACTTTACCACTGCTGATCAGTGTTAAAGTGCATGTGCTCTCTTTAGTATACATACTTCTGTGAGATTAAAGCCATTTTATTTGTTTGTTTCAGTGACATTTAAAAATCCTTGCTTGCTAGTGGTCAGTAATGCCTTTTTCCCTCTTTTTTCTGTTTGGGAGCAGAGACTAACTACTGTTTAATTACACTTTGTTGTGTTTACTTGTTCTTTGTGGGACTTTTTTGCTTGGTTTCCTGCTCCTGTGAGTCAATGTGCTTACAGTGCTGAGCTCTGGGGCACTGTACAGGCACTCTACTGCTTCATCCATAGCGCTTAAATCGCACTTCCCCATGCTGTACTCTTGCTTGCCCCACCAGTCACCCTCCTTCCGCTGTCACTTGTTAACTCCTGTGCCATGTGGCGGCTTGCCCCCTGTACCCCCTTGTTTTCTTTTGCCTCGCCGCTTCCCGCTTGTGGCGGTATGTTGTTTCTTTGTCTTCCTTGATTTCGGACATCTTACCGTTTCTTTGCAATGTCTGGAGTTTTGTTTTTATTATTATTTGTTTTTTTTGCAGTTTTATGTAGCATGAACTCGACATTAAGGTATTGGAGGACTTTTTTTTCAGTTTTTTAGAGCGCAAACTCGACACAAAGGTATTACAGCACTTTACGTAAGCACCAAATATATTACACAAGAAAACATTCATTTTTTGGTTGCAAGGGGAGATTAAGTGATTTGCCCAGAATCACAGGATGTTGAGCCGGCACTGAGACTCAAACTGTGTTTCCCAGCTCGAAAGTCAGCAGCGCTGGCCCTTATGCCACATCCTCTCCCCTGAGGTTATTTGTCTGGTATGTGATGGGGCAGTCTGGAAATGACTCATTTTTTTAATATAGTGGTTGGTAATACAGGTTCTGCCATTCAATAGTGCTGCAAAGCAGGTGCCATTCTTAACAAAATCGCTATAATTCATTTGCATCAAATTAAAAAATTGCGGTGAAAAGGCTGTCAGTATTGCAGTCTGTGACATTCTTGTTCTGTCAAGGCCACTGCAGTGGGTGCATTAACCAACTGACTTTAGGTGAGCTTAACACTGGTGTTAGACCTGACAGCCTTAGGGTGGTCACACCAAACATTTTGCCTGCCTCCCTCAAGTTTTTGGATACTGTTTTTGCTGGTTTTAAGACTCTGCTCACTTTACCACTGCTAAACAGTGCTAAAGTGCATATGCTCTCTTCCTTTAAACATGATAACATCGGATCATACCCAATTGGATTATTTAATTTACTTATAAGTCCCTAAAAAAGTGCACTATATGTGCCGAGGGCCTGTAGATTAAACGTTGCTAGTGGGCCTGTAGCACTGATTGTGCCACCCACTTAAGTAGCTCCTTAACCATGTCCCGGGCTTGCCATTGCAAGGCCTGTGTGTACAGTTTCCCTGCTAATTCAACTTGGCATTTAAAAGTACTTGCCAAGCCTAAAACTCCCCCTTTTCTACATATAAATCACCCCGTAAGGTATGCCCTAGGTAACCCATAGGGCAGGGTGCCAAAGGCAGGACATATACCTGTGTAGTTTACATATCCCGGTAGTGTAAAACTCTTAAATACGTTTTTGCGCTGCTGTAATGCCTGCTCCTTTCATAGGCTAACATTAGGGCTACCCTCATATTTTGTTTTAGTGGTAGCTGCGTATCTGAAAGGAGTAGGAAGGTCATATTTAGTATGGCCAGAATGGTAATACAAAATCCTGCTGACTGGTAAAGTTGGATTTAAAATTACTATTTTAGAAATGGCACTTTTAGAAAGTGAGCATTTCTCTGCACTTAAATCCTTCTGTGCCTTAATCCACATCTGGCTGGGTTCAGTTGACAGCTCCCTTGTGCATTCACTCAGACAAATCCCAAACACAGGATGCTCAACCTCATTTGCATACATCTGCGTTTTGAATGGGTCTTCCTGGGCTGGGAGGGTGGAGGGCCTGACACTTACATGTCAAAGGACAGTAACCTGCCCTCACACAAAGGACTGCTACACCCCCTACTGGGACGCTGGCAGACAGGATTGAACTGAAAAAGGGGGCCTTGTGCACTTCTAATCCACTCTTTGAAGTCTCCCCCACTTCAAAGGCACATTTGGGTATTTAAATAGGGCCTTTGCCCCTACCAACTCAGACACTTCGTGGAGAAGAGAACCTGAACCAGAACCTGGAACCTGCCAAGGAGAACTGCCTGGCTGCCCTAAAGTGTCACCTGACTGCTTTCTGTGAAGGACTACTGCCTTTCAGTTGACCTGCTGCCATGCTGCTCTCTGGCTGTGCTGAGAAGTGCTCTCCAAGGGCTTGGATAGAGCTTGCCTCCTGTTCCCTGAAGTCTCAGGACCAAAAATACTACATCTCTGCAAGAAGGACTCCTTGTGCGGCGAAAATTGACACACAGCCTGCCAGAAATGACACACATCCTGCATCACAGTGAAAAATTCACCGCACGCCAAACCGGAACGACGTAGCCCGACTTCGCATCAAGAAGATCGACACAGCGCCAGCGTAGTGATGGAAATTCGACGCACGGCCCACTGGATCGACGCAGAGCCGAGCCAGAACGACGCAGCCCGACTTCCAGAGAGGAATCGACGCAGCGCCTGCCATGCAGTAAAAATGTCCACGCAACGCCCACTGGATCAACGCAGCCCCTGTGACTTCATCCTGTCAGCTCTGGAAATCCACTCATTGTCCCCGGGGCGTCCAAAAACCCCGCAACCCAAAGAGGATCCACGGCCAAGTGCCGGAAATCGATGCAAAGCCTTCCCTGCGTGAAAACTAAACAACAAATCGCTGCGTGCTGATCGAGAAATTGACGCACACCTCCCTGTTTTCCACGTATCTCCTCCTCTGCGGTTCTTTGCAGAGATTTTGAACACAAACCAGGTACTTTGTGCTTGCAAGAGACATTTATTGCTTTTAAGAGACAAAAGACACTTTATATCATTTTTAGTGATATTTTCAACATATACTTATTGCATCTTAATCGTTTTGACCTGCATCTTATCAGATAAATATTATGGCCCTCATTACAACCCTGGCGGTCGGTGTTAAAGCGGCGGTAATACCGCCAACAGGCCGGCAGAAAAAAAATTGAATCACGACCATGGCGGAAACCGCCAACACAGACAGCCACTTTAACACTCCAACCGCCACGGCGGTAGAAACAAGCACCGCGGCGGTAATCGGCAACAGACAGGCGGAAGACAATTTACCGCCCACTGTATTACAAGGCACCAATCCGCCAGCTTTTCCGGGGCGGTACCATCGCCAACAAAAGCACGGTGGAAACAGTACTTGGAATGGAAACCACTCACCTCTCAACGAGGAACCAGGACGCCATGGAGCCCGATCTACAGGTGTTACCAATGTTGGTTTACCTCCTCTTCTACCAGGAACATCAAAGACGGCAGCGATGACCACGGTGAGTACTGCACCTAGCACACAAGGGAGGTGGGGAGGAAAAAGAGAGTGACACACACACACGCAACACCCCCACCCCCACCCTCACCCTCAACCCCATACACACAAATACATGCATCAACATTACATATACACCCCGTAACCCTCTGGAAGAACACAAGGACAAAATGAAATGATTGTAACAAGTGTAATCATCGAAAATCCAGCTAGGGCAACAGGTCTGTAAAAGATCAATATATACAAATATGTTAAGCAACTACACAAGTCTGGATAGTGTACGATTCATTGTCCGTGGACCATTGGTCCCAAAATGCATGGGCGAAGCCCACAAATGATACCTGCCTCAAAACGGAGAGAACACTGCAGGGGCATCAGGTAAAAAAAAACCTGGTACCTCAGGGGGAATGGGAGGGAGGGCACCTCAGACCGATGATGGGACGATCCCACTGCTCTACAAGGGGCCCCATGCCCACTGCTTGCTCCTGGGGAGTGCAATGCCACAGTCTCACAAGTCTCTCATGTGGGTGATTTGCCCACTGATTGGTCGTCGGGAGTGCAAAGCCACAGTCTCACAAGTTTCTCAAGTGTGTGGTTTGCCCACTGATTGATCCTGGGGAGTGCAAAGCCACAGTCCCACAAGTCTCTCAAGTGGGTGGTTTGCCCACTGATTGTTCCTGGAGAGTGCAAAGCCACAGTCTCACAAATCTCTCAAGTGGGTGGTTTGCTTACTGATTGGTCCTGGGGAATGCAAGGCCACAGTCTCTCTAGTGGATGGTTTTCTCCACTGGTTCTGGAGAGGGCTTTGTGCCCAGAGTGCTTCATCCTGCCAAGGACTGGGGTAGGGCATGCAGTTCTCCACTGGTTCTGGAGGGGGCTTGGTGCCCAGAGTGCTTCATCCTGCCAAGGACTGGGGTAGTGGATGCAGTTCTCCACTGGTTCTGGAGGGGGCATTGTGCCCAGAGTGCTTCATCCTGCCAAGGACTGGGGTAGTGGATGCAGTTCTCCACTGGTTCTGGAGGGGGTTTTGTGCCCAGAGTGCTTCATCCTGCCAAGGACTGGGGTAGTGGATGCAGTTCTCCACTGGTTCTAGAGAGGGCTTGGTGCCCAGAGTGCTGCACATGGTGTGTGGCAGTTCCCGTTCCCTCACCTGGGTGTCAGAGCCACGAGATTTTCGGGGAACAGGTAGTATGATACTCCATTGAGGCAGAGACACGCTCCACCCTGCGGCGACTTTGCCTGCCAACTGCTGGTACTGCCAGTGCTGGTTGTGGTGCCTCATGTAGTCTGTGCAGGATCCAGGACGTCTCCTGCAGCCTCGGACGACTGCCCACTGGGGATGATGTTCATGTTGACTGTGGTGGCACTGTCCGAGTACATCGCGGGGCAGGTGGCGGTGGTTGCGGCGGTGTCTGTGGCAGAGATGCTTCTGGTGGTGCATATGTCAGCACCTGTGGAGGGAGACAGCAGGACGTTTCCTGCAGCCTTGGACGGCTGCCCACTGGGGATGATGCTTGGGACTGTAGCAGAGGCAGCAGACGTGCAGGTGGCAGTGCAGGTGGCGCTGCAGGTGGCGGTGGTTGCGGCAGTGGCCACCGCCGTACAGGTTGCTGTTCTGTCTTGCAGAAGGGGTGACACCAGTCCCTCACCCGGAGGCTCCGTGCCCTGAGCTGACTTCCCTTTAGCCTTGTGTCCCTTCCCCACCTTGGAAGTCACTGCTGGGACCTTGGAACTGTCCTCTTTTGTCTTGGAGGAGGCCTTGCTGGGTGGTTGGTGCGGCTTTTCCCTATGGCATGTGGGCCCCTTCTTCACCTTGGCAGGTGGCGGAATAGGGTGATCCTTGGCCTCACTAGGTGGCACACTGGCAGCCCTGATGGGTGCCACCTGCGATGTTACTGGACTTGCAGGGACCACAGTGCTCGAGGATTTCGTGGCTGAGGTGCTGGGCTGGGATCTGGACATCCTGGCCCTAGGGGAAGGATGGGGTGAGGGAGGTGTAGGGAAGAGGTCAATGTTAGCGAGGAAAGGTTTTTTTAGACACACTGGGACGGGAAGATGGAGGGGGTTTGGGAGTGGAGGAAGAGGTAGTGGTTGTAGGAGGTGTACGCCTGGTGAGTTTGGGTGAGGGTGCATGGGCTGGAGGCTGTTGTGAGGTGGATGGCTTTTGAGTGGATGTGTGCCTGCGTTTGTGTAGTTTGGGAGGAGGGCTCACAGACACACTGGCAGAGGACACAGGGGACGTGTGAATGGTAGTGGGGGTGGTGATTGCACGTGAGCAGTGTGTGGTGATGGGCATGCTGGTGATGGAGGTAGTGGCTGAGGATGTAGTGCATGCAGGTGTGAGTGGAGACGAGACTTGGAGGGAGGAAGAGGAGGTGGAGGAGGAGGACACAGTGGAGGCGGTGGATGTTGGTGTGTCTGCATGGGGGATGGTGCTTGTGTGAGTGCCTGTTTGATGTGTGGTGCTTATGTTTGCCATGCCAACTCGTGTGTTGATGAGTGTGCATGCTGGTCTGATGGTGTGCTTGGTATAGGCTGAGGTAGCGGGGATTGGGTCGGGGTAGTGGAAGTTGGAGGGGGGAGGCTGGACACAGTGTTAATGGCTGCCATCAGTTCTGAGGCCAGAGCCTGAAATGCTCTCTGTTGGGCTGCCACTCCAGAATGAATACCCTACAGGTATGCATTTGTTTGCTGCAAATGCCTCTCGACACCCTGGATGGCATTCAGAATGGTTGATTGCCCAAAAATGAGGGATCTCAGGAGGTCAATAGCCTCCTCACTGAGGGCAGCACGACTGACTGGGGCAGGGGCTGAGGTGCCTGGGGCGAAGAAGATGCCCACCCTCCTGGGTGAGCGGGCACAGGAAACACACTGAGGGGCTGCTGGGAGGGCGGTGCTGGTAGGGGAGGTGGTGGCTGTACCTGTTGGCCATGCACTAACAGTTCTTAGGAAAATCACATGCCCATGGGGGACTGTGCCTAGACTTATTTGATGCACACCTGGAACCCACATGAGCCTGACTAGGTGTAGAGGGCCACTACCACTTTTGGGGTTGGAGTGCCACTGAGCCTGCCTAACAACGATCTACCCTGGCACATTTGCCCTGGCTTAGGGGAACCCACAGCCCACTTCCCCCACACAGAAACCTCATAAAGAGCGTAGAGTCAGCTGAATGAGACCGTACTCACCTCCTTGTGGCTTCTATGATGCCCTCAAGCGCCCATCCAACTCAGGGTATGCCACCGCCAGGATCGGTACTTCAAGGGGGTCATGGTGCGACGGGCACCCTTTCCACGTTGGGAGGCCATCCCCAGCTGGGCCTCCAACGTTTTCTTGCTCCAGCGGCGCAGGTCCTCCCATCTTTTGCAGGAGTGGGTGCTCCGTCTATGATGGACCCCCAGGGTCCGCATTTCCTTGGCGATGGCACACCAAATACCCTTCTTCTGGCGGGCGCTGACCTAGAGGAAAAGTGAAGTTAGAATGGATTTTACTCCCCTGTCCGGTCCTTCTTACTCATTGGCCACAACCTCCCACCCTGGCCCAGAAACACATACACTGACCATCCTCACATGCTGGCCTCTGCCCACCCCACCCTGTATCTTCCATCCACGCCACTCCATACATTCATGTCCCATACATCATGCTCACAGTGTACTCACCTATTTGTCTGGAGGACCGTAGAGTAGCGTGTACTGGGGGAGGACCCCAGCCACCAGGTTGTCTAACTCCTCCGCAGTAAAGGCAGGGGCCCTTTCTCCAGACACTGTAGCCATTGTCGCTTCCAGACTCAGGTCACCGCAGCACTTGCAATGTAGGTCCTCTCCTGTTGAAGGTCAGGTATCAAGTCAGTGAACACATAGAAAATGGCGGTCGCATCTGCGGCGGGGCGTACCGTCACCGCCGGCGTACATCGTCATTGGCTCCTGGAACCCATAGGGCCCAATGATAACCAATGGTGAATTGCGCCGCGGTCTTCGCCTGCCTTACAGGTCAGGCAGCCACCATTTCAGGGGGCCACACGGCAGGGCAACTAACTGCGTCACATCATTTTGGTGCAGGAATACGGACATACAGCGCAACACAACGATTACATCACAATTGTTCTAAACACACTTGCGAAACCTGTGTGGTGTATGACCCTCTGCTCACCCTTCTCCTCCATAGGGCACGTCCGCGGGGGCAGATGATGAGATGGTGTCATCCTCCAGTATACAGACCCCTGGTGGACCTGTCGACAATGGAAGACAGACACATCATTATCATCTACAGACTTGATCGTACCACAATCCAGGAACTGTGTGCCCAGTTGGAGCCAGACCTGATGTCAGTTATCCGCCATCCCTCAGGAATCCCCCCTCTATTGCAGGTCCTGTCAGTACTCCATTTGCTGTCCAGTGGTTCCTTTCAAACAACAGTGGCCATGGCATCAGGGATGTCACAGCCAATGTTCTCTACGGTGTTGTCCAGAGTGTTGTCTGCCCTGCTGAAACACTTGCACAGCTACATCGTTTTCCCTCAGGTGGAGGATTTGTCCACAGTGAAAGCTGACTTCTATGCCCTGGGAAATATCCCCAGCATCACTGGTGCTATTGATGGTACACATGTGGCATTTGTTCCCCCCGCAGGAATGAAGAGGTGTACAGAAAACGCAAAAGCTGCCATTCCATGAATGTGCAGATGGTGTGTTTGGCAGACCAGTACATCTCCCATGTGAATGCCAAGTATCCTGGCTCTGTGCATGACGCTTACATTTTGAGGAATAGCAGCATCCCTTATGTGATGGGGCAACTCCAGAGGCACCGTGCATGGCTAATAGGTGATCCCAAGGTCCCAACACAGGTTACATAGTTGTCTGGGTATGGGAGAGTCCCTGAGGGTTGGTGTGTGTCTAACAGTTGTCCCTCGATATTTGCAGGTGACTGTGGTTACCCCAACCTGTCATAGCTACTGACCCCAGTGAGGAATCCCAGGACAAGGGCAGAGGAACGCTACAACGAGGCACATGGGTGAACTAGGAGGATAATAGAGCGGACTTTCGGCCTCCTGAAGACCAGGTTCTGGTGCCTCCATCTGACAGGTTGCTCCCTATACTACTCACCGAAGAAGGTGTGCCAGGTCATCGTGGCATGCTGTATGTTGCACAACCTGGCTTTGCGACGCCAGGTGCCTTTTCTGCAGGAGGATGGGCCTGATGTTTATCTTGTGGCAGCTGTGGAGCCTGAGGACAGTGAAGAAGAGAAGGCAGAAGAAGAAGATATAGACAACCGAAACAACATCATCATACAATACTTCCAGTGAGACACAGGTAAGAGACTGGCACTGCTCCTCTCATATCATACTACTATAGAACATTGCTTGATTCTGCCTGTTTACCTCTGTGTATGGACCCTGACAGTTCACTTTGGCTTTCCATTTCACAGATCTTGGTACCACGTTCTGCCTTCTGCTATGTTTACTGCTGCCCAACAACAGTCGAACATTGGTATGTGAAAATCAACATTGACATTGCTATTTTTCTGAGAGGTTGCAATAACACATTTGTGAAAGTACAGACTGACTCCAGATTGATTTGTGATTCAAGGGTGTTTATTTATGTGCTAATAAGTGGAGGGGGCTGTGCAGTGGGCTCCGGTGATGGTGGAGGAATGTCCGTGGTGGAGTCCAGTCTATTGGTATGACAGGTGCATTGTCCAAGGGGGCATAGGAAGTGGAGTAATGGCAGTTCAAGGTTGTTAGGGTGACATAGTGGGACAGAAGGGTGACAATCAGGAGAGTCTTATTTCCTGGCAGGGGTCTTGGCAATGTTCTCTGTCTTGTTCCTGGATCTCAGGGACCTTTTGAGGTATGGTTCTCCTTCTGCAGGGGGTGGGGTGCTGGTGGCCTGTTGGTCCTGTGGCGGGCCTCCTGTCCACTAGCACCGGCAGAGGTGGAGGGCTGTTCATCGTTCAGGCTAGTGTCAAGGGCCTGTTGGTGTGCCACTGTGTACCTCATGGTGTTGGCCATGTCTGCCAGCACCCCTGCAATGGTGGCCAGGGTGTTGTTAATGGACTTCAATTCCTCCCTCATCCCCAAGTACTGTTCCTCCTGCAGCCGCTGGGTCTCCTGAAACTTGGCCAGTTCTGTGCCCATGGTCTCCCGGGAATGGTGGTATGCTCCCATGATGTTGGAGAGTGCCTCATGGAGAGTGGGTTCCCTGAGCCTGTCCTCCCCCTATCGCACAGCAGTCCTCCCAGCTTCCCTGTTATCCTGTGCCTCTGTCCCCTGAACCGTGTGCCCACTGACCCCAGGTCCCTGATTGTCTTGGGTTGGTGGGTTTGCCTGGGGTCCCTGTAGTGGTGGACACACTGCTGATTGACGCGTCCTGGGGACAGAGGGATGGGCCCGCTAGGTGGGTGCTGTGGTAGTGTTTCCTGAGGGGGAGGTTCAGTGGCGGTTTGTGACAGTGGCAGGGGAACCGACTGTCCAGAGGTCCCTGATGGGCCGGGCTGGTCATCTTGATCCAGGCGTGCAGAGCTGCTATCGTCACTGTGGGCCTCTTCCTTGGGGGGACTGGATATGTCTGGCACCTCCTGTTCGGTGACGTTGGGTAAGGGTCCTGTTGGGGTGTAAATGCATAGTTATTGTATCTGTGTGTGCCATCTTGTGCAATGGGTAAGTTACCCTCTACTCCTGTGCTCGGCTTATTGTCTTTGCCCTTGGGTGATTGGTGATTTTGGGGCCTGGGTGAGTATCTGTACTGGACATGCTTTGGTGATGGGTGTCCATGCATTGGTGTAACATGCAGGCCTTGGTTTTGGGATGTGTGGATTGTGATAGTGGGGTATCTGTGGGGTGATGGGTGTGAGGGTTGGGCTAGGAGTTTGTGATAGCATGCAGGTAGGATGGGGGGATATAGTAGTAAAGATATGACTGACCAGAGTCCAGTCCTCCTGCTACTCCTGCGAGGCCCTCAGGATGCATGATTGCCAAGACTTTCTCCTCCCATGTTGTTAGTTGTGGGGGAGGAGGTAGGGGTCCATCGCCAGTCATCTGTACTGCTACCTGGTGTCTTGATACCACGGAACGCACCTTCCCCTGTAGGTTGTTCCACCTCTTCCTGATGTCATCCCGTGTTCTTGGATGCTGTCCTACTGCGTTCACCCTGTCAACAATTCTCTGCCATAGCTCCATCTTCCTTGAAATGGAGGTCTGCTGCACCTGTGATCCGAATAGCTGTGGCTCTACCCGGATGAGTTCCTCCACCATGACCCTGAGCTCCTCCTCAGAAAACCTGGGGTGTCTTGGAGGTGCCATAATGTGGTGTGGGTGATGTGTGCGGTGATGTTTGTTGTGCTGTGTGATGTGTTGTGTTTGTGTGTGTTCTTTGAGGTGCGTGGATGTTGTATAAGTGATGGTGATGTGTGCCTCTGGATGCTGGTGTTGTGTTTGCTATTCTCTCTCTCTCTCTCTCTCTCTGCTTCTTCCAAAAAATTCATTGTAAGGGGTTGTGGGTAATGTGGGTTGGTGTTTTATAGTGGTGTGAATGTGTGGGTGTGGTGTGTGTATGTGTATCAGATGTGTGTATTTTGAATTGTCCAATGTGGTTGTGTTTTGTAAATGTGTGTATATTTTGAGCGCAGCGCTGTGTACCGCCAATGGATTACCGCGGTTGAATGACCACTGCGTTGATTTGTGCGTCGTGATAGTGTGGGCGTATTTCTGTTGGCGTGACGGTGTAGGTTTTGCTATCGCGAGTTGATCACTGACCTTTGGTGTGGCGGACTTGTGTGGGTGTCTTTATTGTGGCAGATTATGAGATGTGGGTCATAATACCTGTAGCGGATCTCCACAATGGCCACGTATCTTGACGGCCGTCAACACGGCGGTAAGCGGGATTTACCGCCAGGGTTGTACTGAGGGCCTATAGATTTTTCTAAACAGTGTGGTTTATTTCTGTGGTGTTCTACTGTGTTGTTGCATGATTCTTTCACAAATACTTTATACATTGCCTTCTAAGTTAAACCTGACTGCTCAGTGCCAAGCTACCAGAGGGTGGGCACAGGATTATTTGGATTGTGTGTAACTTACCCTGACTAGACTGAGGGTCTTTGCTTGGAAAGGGGGTAACCTGACTGCCAACCAAAGACCCCATTTCTAACAACTGGGCAATAGCAGGTCCTCTTGATAACCTCCGGAGGGTCACCAACCAAGCACATATGTTAATTCTAGGCAAGAAGATGATGAAAGGTGTTGGCTCCAAAATGGTGGAAATGAGTTGTGAATCCAGACCAAAGCACTTCATGGCTTCAAGCTTGATAGCAAAAACCATCCAGCCTTTGGATGTAAATTGGGCCTCTTCAAATAGAGTTCAGTTAGATCAAACTCAATACAAAGGTATTACAGTGCTTTACATGAGCACCGGCTACATTAAACAAGAACACATTCAGTTTGGGAAGCAAGGAGAGATTAAGGCCCACATTACTTCATTGGCGTTAAATGCTGCCTACTGCCTCGGTGACGGCCGGCAACATACCGTTGCCGTGTCTAGCAACCGTCCACCAAAATATGACCCTAGTTGGAATTCCACCAGAAGGCTGGCCGAATTCCGGCTACGGTCATGGCGGCGGATGGCAGTAAGGTGGTGCTGCTGCCAGCAGCCGCGCCACACCAGTAGAAGGCCGCCGACCGTATCAAGAGCCATGATACGGCCTGGTGGTGTTCTGCTGGCAGATGGTGCTGCTGGCAGCTGCGCCACTTCCCGTCTCTTGCCGGAGGACACCCTGCAAGCAGGTAAGTTGAGTTCTCCAACAGAGGAGGGGGATGGGGGTGTTGTGTGTTTATGTGGGGGGGTGTGTGACTGTGTTTGTATGCGTGCATGCGGGTGTGAGGCGTGTGCTATGCGTGTGTACATGAATGGGTGTACAAAAACCACAGAAACTATGGCGGTGGGTGGGGTCAAATTACTGTGGGCGGCCTAGTGACGTCTGCAGGGCTGGAGACTGTAGTCTCCAACCTGGTGGTCGTTACTGGTGTGGCAGTCGGTGTGGAACATTGGTAGTTTGGCTTTTGCCAAACCGCCAATGTCATAATATGGCGGTATGTACCGCCAGCCTGTTGGCGGTACTACCACCATCTTGACACCGACCGCCGGGGTCATAATGACCCCCTAAGTGATTTGCCCAGAATCACAGAATGTTGAGCCAGCACTGAGACTCGAGCCATGTTCCCCACCTCCAAAGTCAGCAGCTCTGGCCCTTACGCCACGTCCTCTCCCCTAGGATTCTTTATCTGGTGCGTGTTGGGGCAGTCTGGGAATAATTCATTTTTTTAATATAGGGCTTGGTAATCCAGGTTCTGCCATTTCATAGCGCTGCACAGCAGGTGCCATTCATAACAGAATCACTATAAATCATTTGGATTGACCTTGCAAAGAAGAAGATGTGAAAAAGCTGTGTCAGAATTGTAATCTGTGACATTCTCGCTCTGTCACGACCTCTGCAGTGGGTGGATTAACCAACTGACTTTAGTAGAGCTTAACACTAGGCGAGCACGTGCTCTAGATAACCTCTAGAGGGTCACCAACCAGGCACATAGGTTAGTCCTAGGCAAGAAGATGGCGAAAGATTTCTCCAAAATGATGGAAAAGGAGTTGTGATTGCAGACCCAAGCACTTTACGGCCTCAAGCTTGATAGCAAAAAACATCTAGCCAATGCATGTAAACTGGGCCTCTTCAGATAGAGTTCAGTAAGTAGAGGCAGCTATTTTCCTAACCCTGTAGCACAAAGAAGCTGACACAAGAGTGCCACAGTGAGAGTGGAGCAAACTCCATAAATCCTCCTCTCAGAATTCACTGGTGTGATGGCTTTGATGACAGTCCCCTCATAGCTGCTGTGACCTTACAGATGCCACTTTTTTTTTTTTTTTTTACTGTGGCCATGAGAGCCAGGCACTGCTTGTACTTATGTAACACAAATGTGTTGTTGTGACTGAAGTCTTTTTTTGTATAAGACAACAAACAGGCAGTATCCATGCCAGGCTTGTAGGGTAACCACTGTGTAAATAAGTTCCATATAAATTATTTTTACACAAATTATCTTATGTGGATATCGAGAAACTCTGACATGGTTCTGGACCTACCTTGGATTCCCCCCAGAAAACATACATTTGAATCCTTTTCATAGCCTGAAAAAATGCCAATGTACCCGCCCTCTAGGAGCCTCAGTGGGCACCACTGGTCGAGGCAAAAACACTCTGTCATCCAAACCAAGGCTTCTCACTCTACTATGAGTGGTCCAGATGGCAAGACCACGACATCCGACAATTACCACAGTATTCACCTGCCTCAAATAGGAGGATGGTGGCTGTTGGTATGGAATTTTAGAAAAGGTAAAATGTAATGTGTCTAAAATGTGTGGGCTTCCCCCTATAATGGGCTGATGGTGGATAAGCAAATTGAGCGTAAAGGGGCTGATATTAAGGGTAGACTGTCAAGAGCATGGTATCGGATTGTTGCATGTTTTGGAGAAGTTCACACATTCGACAGGTCTGCCTAGAAGTGTCAGGGTGGCTGAATATCCAAACCAGGGCAGACAGGAAGATGATGAATTAGAAGCCAGGAAGTTTATAACTAACGGAGAGACAAGAGTTGAGCATTATTTTCAGGGATAAGAATGCCTTTTTCAACTCTTGGGTACATCACAGTTATTCTGACTAGTTGTTCTCTTTGCATCCAATTATGATGCAGTCAGGGGAATTACACCATTCTTCTGTAGCACTTTATATCAAATTATACAAACAATAAGTATTTTTTGAAGACGAATCCTCACAGGGTGGTAGTGATAAATACTTAGCACATACACATAGTATATGAACATGAATTAATAGTCTACTCTATCTGAACAAGAGGTATTCATGTGTTCAATTAATAGAAAATTGAATGTTGACAATGGTTTTTTAAATACAGATTGGATTAGAGTGTTCTCATCAAAATTGTTCGTTATGTACATAGTGGTTAATGTAACAGTGGCGGCCGGCAGCTTTAGGAGGGAGGGGGGGGCGGGGCACACACACACACACACACACACATTTCATACACAGACACGCATGCGCGCACATCCATTAACAACACTCATACCATTCAAACATGCACGCACGCACCAAACATTCATTTTAAAACATCCACACTCATTCTTTCACACACGCACGCACACACATCCATTAACATTCATACCATTCAAACATGCACGCACGCACCAAACATTCAATTTGAAACATCACACACATACATACACACACACACACTTACCTTCGGCCTCCAGATCCCAGGACGGTTGGGACTGCTGCCTTCCCTCATTGGCTGACGTTAGGTCAGCCAATGAGGGAAGGCAGCAGTCCCAGCCTTGTCACCGAGTGGGATGGGGTCAGTGAGACTGCTGATCCCACCCCACTCTGTGACGAAGTGTCACTGATTGACACTCGTCCTGGACACTTTAGGGCTTAAACTGAAGCACCCAGGGAGAGTGTCAATTGGTGACACTTTCCTCGTCCCCAGGGGAGGGCCTCGAGGCACCTTTGCTGGGCTGAGGAGGTCACGCCCATAGGAGCTGTGATCTCCTCAGCCCAGCAAAGTTCAGCTCAGGCAGCCAGGAGTCTGCGCAAATCGCACATGTCTGTTCCTGGCTGCCTGACCTGAACATGAAGAGTGTCTGTCAGGCTGACCTTTGTTCAGCCTGACAGACACTCTTCATGGGGGGCAAAAGGTGGGGAGGTGTGGCCTCTTCGCCTTAAAGGACGGGCCGCCACTGTAATGTAACTACATGGGTGGCATTTATCAGTCTCATTCGGTAGGTTCTGGAGTAGCTATAGACTTGGTATGACCTCAAAGGGTCCAATATGCCTTTTGCTCTAATTTATCTAGGTAGGGACGGATGCAAATGAATCAGCCAAGCCATCAAAATAGGCCGTATCATGCAGACATTCTGGAATCGTTGGAGGCAGACCTTGTACCCATTCCATACAGTTCTACACAGTTCTACACAGAAGCATCACAGTTATATGTAATGTAGGAAACCTCTCTCACGTTTCCTAGTAGCAGAATCAATGGGAAGGTATCCTCCTGCTAGTTAGTGATCTCACTAATGGTTTTGAAAAGAGACTTCCAAAATACCAAAATAACTGGCAATGCCAGGCCAGGTGTGTACAATCTGCAGCTTGATATGACAGTTACACATGGGAGGGATAGTTGAGTTATTTAACGTTACAGGTGTATAATAAAAGGGGTTTAACATTTATAGCATAAAAGCTTATGTCTATAATTTATTGAAACACATTTGGTTTGTTTACAACAGTTTGCCCAGGAGTCATCGTCTATTGCAGAGAGTGTAGATCTTGGCTCCACTGTTCACGAGCTTGATGCACCAACATGTCATTGATTCAGCTTCTCGACCCAGCCTCTCAGATTAGTAGATGTTGTAATGGGGTGAAAGTTAGTGGTTCTTCGGAGAAAGGGATGAATCTAGATTTCGCTGTTCCAGAAAGTCTATAGTACGGGAGAGTAGAGAACAGGGAGAGGTGTATCTGTCTGTAAATTGCTCAAGTGAAATAAAGAGATGGCAGTTCAGCAAATGTGTATCTAGTAGTGCCTCTTTTACACCTTCTCCTGATTCGCAGATAATGAAGAGTTAACTAGAAATTGGAAATTCGGGCCGGAGACGTGGATTTGCCCTGCTGTTGGGATAGTTTTCCATATAGCACGGTGAATGGTTTGCACCAACTGAATCTGTGCCGAGGGTCTGGGAAATGGGTGGAGAGTATTGATTGCACGTGCTCCATTCTTACGTGTGGATCTGTTTCTGTTTTTTCAGGTCAGCTAACCTGATCTGAATAGCCCACTATTTCCCTCGGCCGGTCCCCTCGCTTGTTTTGTTTCTTGGAACAATAGAGAGAGTAATGTTCTGTTAATTTTTTGTCATATCAGCTGTCTTCCTATCCTTCACAAACAACATCTCCGCTTTGAATGTCAGGATCTTTTCTGCAGGTGTGGTGTATTTTGAAAGAAAGCATAAACCATGATGCTCTGAGGGATAATAATAACTGCCAGGGACACTGGGATGGTCCCTATGCTGGATTTTAATGAGCGAATTTGCCCTTTATAACACCTGATGTCAACCGATGAAGAAATCCTGCAATGGAATATCTGCACACGGAAGTACATATTGCAGTCAACTGTACTTCCAGAATGTAGGAGTTCCAGCTGATTACAAGTAAGCCCCTGACAATTTGAGAATAACATCAATGTGGAGTCGCTTTTCCACATCAATACCCACACTTTGTTTCAACTTCATGCCGCCGGCGTTCAGAAGGCAAAAGGCATGAAGCTGCAGTTTTCTCGTCGATCTTGTAATTCGCAATACAGTTGGCAACTCCAGTGTTTCTTGTGGGCAGTGCCACACTGGGTGTTTCAGAACCTGTATTTTTTACTGTTCTTTCTACGGCCATCTTTGTCGGCAGTGTCTGTGTGGATCAGCTTCCCAACAAGGCCGCACTGGCCACTTTTTCCATCAGACATTTCACCACAGACGGGTACATTGCTTAATTTGAGTCTGTTGTTGTAGATGGGTCCCACCAACACTCATTTTTTTAGGACTGTCATTTATTTGTTTTCACCGGACGTTGACCGAGAGCTAGAGAGAAAAACACCAAAGATATTAAAAAGGAGAAATAGAAAGACAAAAAAAAGAGACAAAGAAGAAAAAGTGAGGATAAAAATTAACCAAAAGAGTGAGGTAGAGGGGTAGGGTGTGTCTGGTGTTGGATGAAAGGGTCATGGAATCAAGACTACACAGGCATGTTAACTCCGACATTTATCAGTGTCTGCTACGGGCAACTGAGCAAAACTTTGGGCACTGACACTCTCTTACAAAATAAGCACTTTTACACTTGTAAGTACTTGATGGGGGAGGAAGATCTAGATTCATTGGAGGCCGTTTTATGAAGGTTAAGGGCCACTGCCTCTGTCTTGATCTTTCTGGGGTTTATGTCGAGAGGATCAGCAGGCAAAAAGAGAGAGAGAAAGACAGAAACAGAAAGAGGGAGAGAAAGTTGCAAATGAAAGAGACACAAACAGAGTGGGTCTTGCATGGATCATTATAGTGTATGAAAATGTTTGTAAGGCTGCTTTTGGTTCCCAGTTCCACCCATTTTTAAACAGAGGTGTATTTAGTAGAATTCTTCTGTCCCTCTCATGTTTGGGATCTTTTTTGAGCCTTTATATCAAGGCTCGCTGCTCTTCCACAAGAGCCACCACAATCTGGTTGAGCCTTCATGTATGAAGACAGTAGATTGCAATACAGAGGGCACTCTGTAAGAAATAGAGTTACTGGCTGAGGAGGGTGAAATGATACTCAGCAACCACAATCCTTGTCAGGGTGAAGCCACAAGTAAAACCCTCTGCTCTCACCTCTGGTAGCTGGCACAGAGTAGTCAGGCTAAACCTAGAGGCAATGTGTAAAGTATTTCTGCAACACTTCAAACAGTAACACAGTGAAAACACACCGCACAAAGGATCCCACACCAGTTTAGAAAAATAGAGTCATGTTTAATAAATAGGACAAGCCCAAAAGTACAAAAATGCTATTCAGTAGAACCAGAGATATTCAACTTTAAAGATTTCGGTAAAAATAGTACTAAAAAGCACAAAGCACCAACAATGGATATCCGGTCATGCTGGACCGGGACAAGCACACAAGTTTATGCCAAGTGCAATGAAGCGCGGGCGACTACGCAATCCCAGTTAGGCCTGATGGACAAAGTACCATAAATCTTGGCTTGCGGAGCATTGCAAGAATTTGTGATGAAGATGCGTCGTCAGCCAAAGCGATGAGTGTGTTCCGAGATGCAGCAAGGCTGCAGTGCGAGGTCCGACATTGTCGTCAAGGCTTCCATCAAAAAAGGCTTGCAATGCAAAGTCTGGTGTTGAAGATGCATCACACAGTTGGGTTGAAACATCGTTTCTGAGGGGCTGCAAGGCTGCAATGTGGAGTCTGTGGTCGTCGTCAAGGCTGCCGTCGACGAGGGATACAGGGCATGCATCGTGCAGCGGCAGTTCCGATGAGGCTATGAGTTGCTGTGCGATGCATGTCTTTGTGACAAGGCTGATTCACACACCAGCAGTGACGCAATGATTCTGCTTAGGCTTATGCCATGCAGCAGAAGAGATGGGTTGGTTTCGCTGGGTCCACAGAGGCTGCTACACCAAATTAGGCCCACGTCCAAGAGTCTAGGACTGAGGTGGCACCACTTGGCAGGGTAGACCCATAGACGGCAGTGTTCAGATGTTGGGGTTAAGCTTGTTGGAGCCTTCGGTCCCCAAGGCTGAAGTCAGGATGCCAGCCAACTAGCCATTGAAGTCACTCTGCGGTCCTGTGTTCAACAGATGCAGGTCCAGTCCTTCTCTGACAAGAGGGCAGCAGGGATCAGGTCAGCACAGCAGTGCAGACGTCTTTCAGAGCAGCAGTCCTTCCAGCAGAACAGTGGTTCTTCTTGTTGGCAGAGTATCCACAAGTCCAAAGTGTACTGAAGAGGTGGTGTCTGTGGTCCAATATTTATACCTGGTGACCTTCCTCTGGAAGGTGGGAGTAGCTTCTAGAGGTTTCCTTTTGAAGTCCCCAGGCATCCTGCCTTCCCTGTCCTAGCTCTAGACTGACTCCAGGGGGTATGCAGCACTTTATGTGGAAGCAGGCTATAGGTTCTTCAAGTGTAAGTAGCGCTGTGTCCACCTCTGCCCTCCCATTCTGTAAGTGATGGCCCATCCAGGCACACGTAGGCCAACACAAAGGAATACACAAAGCACAGCTGTCAACTACACCAGGTCATGTGACCTCGGGACAAACTACAGGCACTAAATGGCTAAGGCAAGGAAATGGCAACTTTCTAAAAGTGTCATTTTCAAAATTGTAATTTAAAATCCAACTTTACCATGAAAGGATTTTTTCCTTACAATTCCAAAGACACCAAACATGAAGACGTTACCTGTTACCATTTGGAAATTAGGGGGTATTACATTTAATAAGGTGGCTCCAATGTTATCCTCTGGGAGAGATAGATCTTGCAGTAGTGAAATACAAAATTAAGAGTTTTTCACTTCCAGGACATGTAAAATGTAAAATACCATGTGCTACTTTTTAAATACACTGCCCTTGCCCTCTGGGCTGTCCATGCCCTACACTAGGGATGAATTATATGTATTAAAAAGTAAGGGGTTAGCTGCCAGTGTAAACAGCCAGGACCCAGGCCATCCACTGCCAGGTGGAGGCTCTAAGCAGGGAGATTGAGTAGACCTTTATTTCCAAACTTGGGGCAGTTAAGAACTTCCCTCTGGGCTCCAAAGGGTTTTTTGACCTCTTAAGTTTCTGAAAGTGGGGGGCAACAGTCCCAGGTGCTAGGCACTCTTCTTCCACTCTACCTCCCACAAGTTCAGAATCCCACTTCTTGTGTTTTAACTGACAACACTCAAGGAGGTGGCATTGGAAATAGGGCGCCCTGGGCCTCTGCCCACCAGAACCACCCCCCAGGTTTCTCAGAAGGGGCTTAACAACCCTTTCTCGCGCCTTACTCTGGGACTTGTCTAGGTCATCTTTAACCTTCCCCTCACTCTGCTGGGAGGAACCTGATCCACCCATCTTCGAGTCACTCCTAGGTATTTTCTCGGACACTCTACTACTGACCCAGAGGTCTGCCTCCTCAGCAAGCTTCTTGTGGTGAGTCAGCTTGCTGTCCATTAGGTGCTTTCACAGCTCTGTAAAACATATACTAAGAAAGTCCTTTCATGGTATCAGAGTAAACAACCCTGTAAAATCATCAACCTTGCTGCCCTGCACCCAACCATTCAGTGACTTGCTGGCATAATCCAAGAAGTCCACCCAGACTGATCCTGAATTTTTACTATCCCTGAACCTGATGCAATACTTCTCTCGAGTGAGTCCAAACTTCGTGACAAGGATGACTTTCATGGGGGCATATGTGGTTTGGATTTCCACATCTAGCAGTGTCAAGCCCCAAGGTAGGCATTTCTCTGCAAAACCCATCTCCCCAGTCCTCTTCTGGATTCTTGTGTACCTTTAGAGATACCGCATATGCGGCAAGCCACTTGTCTATGTCACCCCCTGGCTCATATGCAGGCAACAGATCTTTGCGTGTACAGATCTTCCTGTCCTTTTCAGACACCAATTGTGTGCTATCACCATTGCTACTGGAGTCTGATTGCTTTGCCTTAAGATCCAACTATCTAGGCCAGTTTCCTTTCCTCAAGTGCCAGTTCTTTCTGCATTTGTAATTTGGCCATATGCAACTGAAACTTCTTCTCTGCCTCCCTATCTGCTAGCTCCTCTGGGGGCAGGCCGTTGCTTTGGCAGGGAAGGTGTCATTCTCCTCCACTGACGGCTACATTTCAGGGCTGATGTCCAGATCCTGATCCTGCTCATCTAGATCTTCCTCATTATCCTGCTCCTCTGTGGCTGTTACTGACTGGTGAACCTCCCATGAGGCCCTCAGTGGTTTCTGAAGCTTCAACGTTATTACCCTTCTTGGTAGAGAGCCCCCTTTCCTTGCAGAATTGTTTGAGCTCAAACTCAGTGTACTTTTCCTAATTGGCCAGCTCAAAATTCCATCAGCACAGATATGTCTCAGGCAGTCAGGCAGCAAAGAAAATGGATTTGGAAAAAAAACTATAGTAGCTAATCAAGGAGAATTGTTTTTTTTTTTTAAACTGAAATTAGCCTTAAGCTATTTATGATAGGCGGTAGCATAGCTAAAAAATACTGTATTCCAGTGCACAAACACAAGTCCAGTCCTCACGGCTGAAAAGCAGTGTAAGAAATTGGGATGCTGGTTGAGGGGGTGAAACCCTACTCAAGCAGCAACCACAGTCCTTGTCAGGGTGAAGCCACAAGCAAACCCCAAATTTAACCCTCTGGTAGCTTGGCACAAGCTGTCAGGCTTTACCTTTAGTGTGAGAAAGTAGCCTCTTTCTAGCCTTGTTACCCCCACTTTTGGCCTGTTTGTGAGTGTATGTCAGGGTGTTTTCACTGTCTCACTGGGATCCTGCCAGCCAGGGCCCAGTGCTCATAGTGAAAACCCTATGTTTTCAGTATGTTTGTTATGTGTCACTGGGACCCTGCTAGCCAGGGCCCCAGTGCTCATAAGTTTGTGACCTATATGTATGTGTTCCCTGTGTGGTGCCTATCTCACTGAGGCTCTGCTAACCAGAACCTCAGTGGTTATGCTCTCTCTGTACAAATTGTCACTAACAGGCTAGTGACCAATTTCACCAATTCATATTGGCATACTGGAACACCCTTATAATTCCCTAGTATATGGTACTCAGGTACCCAGGGTATTGGGGTTCCAGGAGACCCCTATGGCCTACAGCATTTCTTGTGCCACCCATAGGGAGATCTGACAATTCTTACACAGGCCTGTCAGTGCAGCCTGAGTGAAATAACGTCCACGTTATTTCACAGCCATTTACCACTGCACTTAAGTAACTTATAAGTCACCTATATGTCTAACCTTTACCTGGTAAAGGTTGGGTGCTAAGTTACTTAGTGTGTGGGCACCCTGGCACTAGCCAAGGTGCCCCCACATTGTTCAGGGCATATTCCCCGGACTTTGTGAGTGCGGGGACACCATTACACGCGTGTACGATACATAGGTCACTACCTATGTATAGCTTCACAATGGTAACTCCGAACATGGCCATGTAACATGTCTAAGATAATGGAATTGCCCCCCTAATGCCATCCTGGCATTTGTGAGAAAATCCCATGATCCCATGGGTCTCTAGCACAGACCTGGGTACTGCCAAACTGCCTTTCCCGGGGTTTCACTGCAGCTACTGCTGCTGCCAACCCCTCAGACAGGTTTCTGCCCTCCTGGGGTCCAGCCAGGCTTGGCCCAGGAAGGCAGAACAAAGGACTTCCTCAGAGAGAGGGTGTTACACCCTCTCCCTTTGGAATAAGGTGTCAGGGCTGAGGAGGAGTAGCCTCCCCCAGCCTCTGGAAATGCTTTGATGGGCACAGATGGTGCCCATCTCTGCATAAGCCAGTCTACACCAGTTCAGGGATCCCCCAGCCCTGCTCTGGCGCGAAACTGGACAAAGGAAAGGGGAGTGACCACTCCCCTGACCTGCACCTCCCCTGGGAGGTGCCCAGAGCTCCTCCAGTGTGCTCCAGACCTCTGCCATCTTGGAAACAGAGGTGCTGCTGGCACACTGGACTGCTCTGAGTGGCCAGGGCCAGCAGGTGACGTCAGAGACTCCTTCTGATAGGCTCCTTCAGGTGTTGCTAGCCTATCCTCTCTCCTAAGTAGCCAAACCCTCTTTTCTGGCTATTTAGGGTCTCTGCTTTGGGGAATTCCTTAGATAACGAATTCAAGAGCTCATCAGAGTTCCTCTGCATCTCTCTCTTCACCTTCTGCCAAGGAATCGACTGCTGACCGCGCTGGAAGCCTGCAAAACTGCAACAAAGTAGCAACGACGACTACTGCGACACTGTAACGCTGATCCAGCCGCCTTCTCGACTGTTTTCCTGGTGGTGCACGCTGTGGGTGTAGTCTGCCTCCTCTCTGCACTAGAAGCTCCGAAGAAATCTCCCGTGGGTCGACTGAATCTTCCCCCTGCAACCGCAGGCACCAAAGAACTGCATCACCGGTCCTCTGGGTCTCCTCTCAGCACGACGAGCGAGGTCCCTTGAACTCAGCAACTCTGTCCAAGTGACTCTCACAGTCCAGTGACTCTTCAGTCCAAGTTTGGTGGAGGTAAGTCCTTGCCTCCCTACGCCAGACTGCATTACTGGGAACCGCGTGTTTTGCAGTTACTCCGGCTCCTGTGCACTCACCAAGGATTCCCTTCGTGCACAGCCAAGCCTGGGTCCCCGGCACTCTAACCTGCATTGCACGACCTCCTGAGTTGTCCTCCGGCGGCGTGGGACTCTCTTGTGCAACTTCGGGTGAGCACTGTTTCACTCCACTTCGTAGTGCCTGTTCTGGCACTTCTGCGGGTGCTGCTTGCTTCTGAGAGGGCTCTTTGTCTTGCTGGACGCCCCCTCTGTCCCCTCACACAATTGGTGACATCCTGGTCCCTCCTGGGCCACAGCAGCATCCAAAAACCCTAACCGCGACCCTTGCAGCTAGCAAGGCTTGTTTGCGGTCTTTATACAGGAAAACACTTCTGCACGACTCTTCACGACGTGGGACCTCCATCCTCCAAAGGGAAAGTTTCTAGCCCTTGTCGTTCGTGCAGAATCCTCAGCTTCTACCATCCAGTGGCAGCTTCTTTGCATCCACAGCTGGCATTTCCTGGGCATCTGCCCACTCCCGACTTGATTGCGACTTTTGGACTTGGTCCCCTTGTTCCACAGGTACTCTCGTCTGGAAATCCATCATTGTTGCATTGCTGGTGTTGGTCTTTCCTGCAGAATTCCCCTATTACGATTTCTGTGCTCTTTGGGGAACTTAGGTGCACTTTGCACCCACTTTTCAGGGTCTTGGGGTGGGCTATTTTTCTAACCCTCACTGTTTTCTTACAGTCCCAGCGACCCTCTACAAGGTCACATAGGTTTGGGGTCCATTTGTGGTTCGCATTCCACTTCTAGAGTATATGGTTTGTGTTGCCCCTATCCCTATGTGCCCCCATTGCATTCTATTGTGACTATACATTGTTTGCACTGTTTTCTATTGCTATTGCTGCATATTTTGGTATTGTGTACAAATATCTTGTGTATATTTGCTATCCTCATACTGAGGGTACTCACTGAGATACTTTTGGCATATTGTCATAAAAATAAAGTACCTTTATTTTTAGTATATCTGTGTATTGTGTTTTCTTATGATATTGTGCATATGACACTAGTGGTACTGTAGGAGCTTCACTCGTCTCCTAGTTCAGCCTAAGCTGCTCTGCTAAGCTACCTTTTCTATAAGCCTAAGCTGCTAGACACCCCTCCACACTAATAAGGGATACCTAGGCCTGGTGCAAGGTGTAAGTACCCCTTGGTACTCACTACAAGCCAGTCCAGCCTCCTACATTGGTTGTGCAGCGGTGAGATAAGTACTTTGCAACTACTTACCACTTTTGTCATTGTACTTTTCATAAGAGAAAAATATACAAAACAAGTTCAGTGTATGTACACCTAACCAAAATGTTTTGCTTTTCTTCTCTCACTTCTTTTACTAAGTGCTGAAAAGTACCTCTAAAACTTTCAAAAAAGTTCTTAAAAGTTTTAAAAGTTTTTTTCCTGTTCTTTAAAAAGTTCTAAAAAGTTTTTCTTTCTTTTTCTATCCCTTAAACACTTTCTATAATGTCTGGCACAGGCCAAACTGTTGATATGTCTAAGACTGCTTATGATCACCTTAGCTGTAAGGCAGCAAGGAGTCTCTGTGTTGAAAGAGGTTTAGGGGTAGGGAAGAATCCCTCTAGAGAACTATTAGTTAACATGCTAGTTGAACAAGACAAAACTTTTGTTGGTACTTCTGGTGAGAAATTAGCTAATGGTTCCGACTCTGATTCTGGGGCACCCCTAGCAAAAGAGTTGGGAGGGAATCTTTCCAACCTGCCCCTTAGCAAGCCACCTAGCATAGCTGGTACTGATGTGAATTCACATCACAGTAAGAGTGTTGTCTCACATCACAGTAATAGTGTTGTTTCTCATCACAGTAGAAGTATCACTTCTGTAGGCCAGAATGTTAGTGTGACATCTGTTAGGGCCAGGTCTCCTTCTGTTCATTCTCACCATTCTTCTGTTTCAAGACATGCCCTACCCACCCACCCTGATGACAGAGTGTTAGAAAGGGAGCTCAATAGATTGAGAGTGGAACAAACCAGGCTGAACCTCAAGAAGCAACAGCTGGATTTAGATAGGCAGTCCTTGGAAATACAAAGAGAAAGACAGAAATTGGGTTTAGAAACCCATGGTGGCAGCAGCAGTATTCCAAATAGTCATCCTGCAAAAGAGCATGATTCTAGGAATCTGCACAAGATAGTTCCCCCTTACAAGGAGGGGGATGACATTAACAAGTGGTTTGCTGCACTTGAGAGGGCCTGTGTTGTACAGGAGGTCCCTCAAAGGCAGTGGGCTGCCATCCTATGGCTATCTTTCAGTGGAAAGGGTAGGGATAGGCTCCTTACTGTAAAAGAAAGTGAGGCCAATGATTTCAAAGTTCTTAAGAATGCACTCCTAGATGGTTATGGCTTAACCACTGAACAGTACAGGATGAAGTTCAGAGAAACCAAAAAGGAGTCTTCACAAGACTGGGTAGACTTTGTTGAGCATTCAGTGAAGTCCTTGGAGGGGTGGTTACATGGCAGTAAAGTTTCTGACTATGAAAGCCTATATAACATAATCCTGAGAGAGCATATTCTTAATAATTGTGTGTCTGATTTGTTGCACCAGTATCTAGTAGACTCAGATCTGACCTCTCCCCAAGAATTGGGAAAGAAGGCAGACAAATGGGTCAGAACAAGAGTGAACAGAAAAGTTCATACAGGTGGGGACAAGGATGGCAAGAAGAAAGATGGTGAGAAATCTCAAGATAAGCATGGGGATAAGGGTAGAACCAAAGATCCCACTTCAAATCTTAAACACTCTTCAGGGGGTGGGGATAAAACAAATTCTTCCTCTTCTTCTCAACCTGCACACATTAAAAAGCCTTGGTGCTTTGTGTGTAAAAACAGAGGCCATAGGCCAGGGGATAAGTCCTGTCCAGGTAAACCCCCTGAGCCTACCACCACGAATACATCAAGCTCTAGTGCCCCTAGCAGTAGTGGTACTAGTGGTGGGACTGCTGGCAACAGTCAAGCAAAGGGTGTAGTTGGGTTCACTTATGGGTCCATCATAGAAACTGGGGTAGTCAGTCCCAAGACAGTTTCTGTCACACCTAGTGGCATTGGCCTTGCCACACTGGCTGCTTGTCCCCTTACAATGGATAAGTACAGGCAGACAGTTTCAATAAATTATGTTGAGGCCTTGGCCTACAGGGACACAGGTGCCAGTATCACTTTGGTGACTGAAAACCTAGTGCACCCTGAACAACACATCATTGGACAACAGTATAAGATTATTGATGTCCATAACTCCACTAAGTTTCTTCCCTTAGCTATAATTCAGTTTAGTTGGGGTGGAGTTACTGGCCCTAAGCAGGTGGTAGTGTCACCTAGCTTACCTGTAGACTGTCTCTTAGGTAATGACCTAGAAGCCTCAGGTTGGGCTGATGTAGAGTTTTATGCCCATGCAGCCATGCTGGGCATCCCAGAGGAATTGTCCCCTCTCATTTCTACTGAAATGAAAAAGCAAAGGAGAGAAGGCCTGAAAACTCAGGATCCCTTTCCAACAACAGGTAAAAAGGGTATCACAGTATCCCCTAACCACCCTGCCATTCAGGATACCATTCCTGTGGTGGGAGAAACCTCTCCTGGGGTGGCACCTGTTCCAAGGGAATCATCAGCTGGCATAGCTGTACTCCCTGAGGTGGAAGTACCTCTCTGTGGGATAACTAATATTGGTGAGAAAAAGAGCACAATTTTAGTTAACATGGAGCATCCCTCCAACCCTCCCAGAGAAACTTTAGTGCAGAAACCCTGCACTGCCTCACAACACTTAGGACAGCATCCCTGCCCTAGTGTGGAGCTCATAGGACAGCATCCCTGCCCTGCTCCAACTCAAGAGAAACAGCATCCCTGTTCTCTCTTCCAGCCATATGGACAAAGTTTTTGCCCAGCTATGGCTTTTCTGAGACAGCATCCCTGTCTGGCATTTTCATCACTACAAATAGGTTCAGTGGATAACTCCCACTGCTCTAAACTAAAACTTACTGATAGAAACTCTGAAAATATATCTTCACATTGTTGCTTAGCTAAAAAACTTCAAACAGGGTGGTTTACATCCCCACAGGGAAGTAACCATATAGTGGATGATAAAGGGAGTAACCAGTCTATTGCAGAGCTACTCTCTACTTATCACCACTTAGACAATAAAGTCTCAACTGGCCAAGGTTAGCCTTATTGTCCTTCGTTTGGGGGGGGGGGGGGTTGTGTGAGAAAGTAGCCTCTTTCTAGCCTTGTTACCCCCACTTTTGGCCTGTTTGTGAGTGTATGTCAGGGTGTTTTCACTGTCTCACTGGGATCCTGCCAGCCAGGGCCCAGTGCTCATAGTGAAAACCCTATGGCCCATATTTATACTTTTTGACGCTAAACTGCGCTAACGCAGTTTAGCGTCAAAAAGTTTTGCGCCGTCTAACGCCATTCTGAAGCGCCATGCGGGCGCCGTATTTATGGAATGGCGTTAGACGGCGCAATCAGACCGGCGCTGCCTGGTTTGCGTGGGAAAAAACCACGTAGACCAGACAGCGCCGGCGTAGGGGGAAAATGGCGCATGGGCGTCTTAAAATGGGGCAAGTCAGGTTACGTCGAAAAAATCGTCTTAACCCGACTTGCGCCATTTATTTTCGACGCCCATCCCCCATCAACATGACTCCTATCATTGTAAAGATAGGAGTCATGCCCCCTTGCCCAATGGCCATGCCCAGGGGACTTCTGTCCCCTGGGCATGGTCATTGGGCATAGTGGCATGTAGGGGGGCACAAATCAGGCCCCCCTATGCCACCAAAAAAATATATAAAAAAAAAAAAATTATACTTACCTGAACTTACCTGAATGTCCCTGGGGTGGGTCCCTCCATCCTTGGGGGTCCTCCTGGGGTGGGCAAGGGTGGCAGGGGGGGTCCCTGGGGGCATGGGAGGGCACCTGTGGGCTCATTTTGAGCCCACAGGCCCCTTAACGCCTGCCCTGAGCAGGCGTTAAAAAGTGGCGCAAATGCACCGTTTTTAGCCACGCCAACTCCCGGGCGTCTCTTTTGCCCGGGAGTATAAATACCACGTAAAGGCCTGGGAGTCATTTTTTAGACGGGAACGCCTCCCTTGCATATCATTAACGCAAGGAAGGGGTTCACGCTAAAAAATGACGCACATTCCGGGAACTTTGGCGCTATTCGCCTCTAACGCCATAGTATAAATATTGCGTTAGTTGGCGTTAGTTTTGCGTCGAAATTGCGTCAAAAAAAACGACGCAATTTCGGCGCAAACGGAGTATAAATATGGCCCTATGTTTTCAGTATGTTTGTTATGTGTCACTGGGACCCTGCTAGCCAGGACCCCAGTGCTCATAAGTTTGTGACCTATATGTATGTGTTCCCTGTGTAGTGCCTAACTGTCTCACTGAGGCTCTGCTAACCAGAACCTCAGTGGTTATGCTCTCTCTGTACAAATTGTCACTAACAGGCTAGTGACCAATTTCACCAATTCATATTGGCATACTGGAACACCCTTATAATTCCCTAGTATATGGTACTCAGGTACCCAGGGTATTGGGGTTCCAGGAGATCCCTATGGGCTGCAGCATTTCTTGTCCACCCATAGGGAGATCTGACAATTCTTACACAGGCCTGCCAGTGCAGCCTGAGTGAAATAACGTCCACGTTATTTCACAGCCATTTACCACTGCACTTAAGTAACTTATAAGTCACCTATATGTCTAACCTTTACCTGGTAAAGGTTGGGTGCTAAGTTACTTAGTGTGTGGGCACCCTGGCACTAGCCAAGGTGCCCCCACATTGTTCAGGGCAAATTCCCCAGACTTTGTGAGTGCGGGGACACCATTACACATGTGCACTATACATAGGTCACTACCTATGTATAGCTTCACAATGGTAACTCCGAACATGGCCATGTAACATGTCTAAGATCATGGAATTGCCCCCTCAATGCCATCCTGGCATTGGTGAGACAATCCCATGATCCCACGGGTCTCTAGCACAGACCAGGGTTCTGCCAAACTGCCTTTCCTGGGGTTTCACTGCAGCTGCTGCTGCTGCCGACCCCTCAGACAGGTTTCTGGCCTCCTGGGGTCCAGCCAGGCTTGGCCCCGGAAGGCAGAACAAAGGACATCCTCAGAGAGAGGGTGTTACACCCTCTCCCTTTTGAATAAGGTGTCAGGGCTGAGGAGGAGTAGCCTCCCCCAGCCTCTGGAAATGTTTTGATGGGCACAGATGGTGCCCATCTCTGCATAAGCCAGTCTACACCGGTTCATGGATCCCCTAGCCCTGCTCTGGCGCGAAACTGGACAAAGGAAAGGGAAGTGACCACTCCCCTGACCTGCACCTCCCATGGGAGGTGCCCAAAGCTCCTCCAGTGTGCTCCATACCTCTGCCATCTTGGAAACAGAGGTGCTGCTGGCACACTGGACTGCCTTGAGTGGCCAGGGCCAGCAGGTGACGTCAGAGACTCCTTCTGATAGGCTCCTTCAGGTGTTGCTAGCCTATCCTCTCTCCTAAGTAGCCAAACCCTCTTTTCTGGCTATTTAGGGTCTCTGCTTTGGGGAATTCCTTAGATAACGAATGCAAGAGCTCATCAGAGTTCCTCTGCATGTCTCTCTTCACCTTCTGCCAAGGAATCGACTGCTGACCGCTCTGGAAGCCTGCAAAACTGCAACAAAGTAGCAACGACAACTACAGCGACACTGTAACGCTGATCCAGCCGCCTTCTCGACTGTTTTCCTGGTGGTGCACGCTGTGGGGGTAGTCTGCCTCCTCTCTGCACTAGAAGCTCCAAAGAAATCTCCTGTGGGTCGACGGAATCTTCCCCCTGCAACTGCAGGCACCAAAGAACTGCATCACCGGTCCTCTGGGTCTCCTCTCAGCATGACGAGCGAGGTCCCTTGAACTCAGCAACTCTGTCCAAGTGACTCCCACAGTCCAGTGACTCTTCAGTCCAAGTTTGGTGGAGGTAAGTCCTTGCCTCCCCACGCCAGACTGCATTGCTGGGAACCGCGTGTTTTGCAGCTACTCCGGCTCCTGTGCACTCACCGAGGATTTCCTTCGTGCACAGCCAAGCCTGGGTCCCCGGCACTCTAACCTGCATTGCACGACCTCCTGAGTTGTCCTCCGGCGGCGTGGGACTCTCTTGTGCAACTTCGGGTGAGCACCGTTTCACTCCACTTTGTAGTGCCTGTTCCGGCACTTCTGCGGGTGCTGTCTGCTTCTGAGAGGGCTCCTTGTCTTGCTGGATGCCCCCTCTGTCCCCTCATGCAATTGGTGACATCCTGGTCCCTCCTGGGCCACAGCAGCATCCAAAAACCCTAACCGCGACCCTTGCAGCTAGCAAGGCTTGTTTGCGGTCTTTCTGCGGGAAAACACTTCTGCACGACTCTTCACGACGTGGGACATCCATCCTTCAAAGGGGAAGTTTCTAGCCTTTGTCGTTCATGCAGAATCCTCAGCTTCTACCATCCGGTGGCAGCTTCTTTGCATCCACAGCTGGCATTTCCTGGGCATCTGCCCACTCCCGACTTGATCGTGACTTTTGGACTTGGTCCCCTTGTTCCACAGGTACTCTCGTCTGGAAATCCATCGTTGTTGCATTGCTGGTGTTGGTCTTTCCTGCAGAATTCCCCTATTATGACTTCTGTGCTCTTTGGGGAACTTAGGTGCACTTTGCACCCACTTTTCAGGGTCTTGGGGTGGGCTATTTTTCTAACCCTCACTGTTTTCTTACAGTCCCAGCGACCCTCTACAAGGTCACATAGGTTTGGGGTCCATTCGTGGTTCGCATTCCACTTCTAGAGTATATGGTTTGTGTTGCCCCTATCCCTATGTGCCCCCATTGCATTCTATTGTGACTATACATTGTTTGCACTGTTTTCTATTGCTATTACTGCATATTTTGGTACTGTGTACATATATCTTGTGTATATTTGCTATCCTCATACTGAGGGTACTCACTGAGATACTTTTGGCATATTGTCATAAAAATAAAGTACCTTTATTTTTAGTATATCTGTGTATTGTGTTTTCTTATGATATTGTGCATATGACACTAGTGGTACTGTAGGAGCTTCACTCGTCTCCTAGTTCAGCCTAAGCTGCTCTGCTAAGCTACCTTTTCTATCAGCCTAAGCTGCTAGACACCCCTCTACACTAATAAGGGATACCTGGGCCTGGTGCAAGGTGTAAGTACCCCTTGGTACTCACTACAAGCCAGTCCAGCCTCCTACATTTAGGCAAAGTGTAAATTTTTTGTGCAACACTTCAAACAGTAACACAATGAAAAAATATCACAAAAAGGATCCCACACTAGTTTAGAAAATTAGAGTATTTTAAAAAAAAAATAGAACAAGGATAAATAACAGCAAACCGGAGATATTAAACTTTCAAGTTTTCAGTAATAATAGCTCCAAAAGTGCACGAAGCGCCATCAGTGGATATCTGGTCTTGACAGATCGGGACAAAGTCACATGTTCAGGCCAACCACGATGGAGCGCGGGCCAGCTGTGGGGACCCAGTAGGTCTTGCTGAACAGAGTACCTTAAGTTCTGGCTTGCGTGGTATTGCAAGAGTCTGTGTCGAAGATGCCTCACGCAGCTGAAGTAATGCATTGGTTCGTAGATGCAGGGAGGCTGTAGTGTGAGGTCCTGTGTCGTCACTGAGACTTCCGTCGACGAGGGCTTGCAATATGAAGTCCGGCATCGAAGATGTGCCAAATCTGTGGAGCTGCAAGGCTGTGATGTGGAGTCTGGTGTCGCTGAGGAGGCTCCTGTCAACAAGTGATGCGAGGGCCTGCGGTGAGGATGTATTGTACAGTGACGGACCTGATGAGGCGACGGTCTTCGATGCGATGCAGGTCTTTGCCACAAGGCTGATCCAGGCAGCATAGGTGACCACTCCCCTGACCTGCACCTCCCATGAGAGGTGCCCAGAGCTCCTCCAGTGTGCTCCATACCTCTGCCATCTTGGAAACAGAGGTGCTGCTGGCACACTGGACTGCCTTGAGTGGCCAGGGCCAGCAGGTGACGTCAGAGACTCCTTCTGATAGGCTCCTTCAGGTGTTGCTAGCCTATCCTCTCTCCTAAGTAGCCAAACCCTCTTTTCTGGCTATTTAGGGTCTCTGCTTTGGGGAATTCCTTAGATAACGAATGCAAGAGCTCATCAGAGTTCCTCTGCATGTCTCTCTTCACCTTCTGCCAAGGAATCGACTGCTGACCGCTCTGGAAGCCTGCAAAACTGCAACAAAGTAGCAATGACAACTACTGCGACACTGTAACGCTGATCCAGCCGCCTTCTCGACTGTTTTCCTGGTGGTGCACGCTGTGGGGGTAGTCTGCCTCCTCTCTGCACTAGAAGCTCCAAAGAAATCTCCTGTGGGTCGACGGAATCTTCCCCCTGCAACTGCAGGCACCAAAGAACTGCATCACCGGTCCTCTGGGTCTCCTCTCAGCATGACGAGCGAGGTCCCTTGAACTCAGCAACTCTGTCCAAGTGACTCCCACAGTCCAGTGACTCTTCAGTCCAAGTTTGGTGGAGGTAAGTCCTTGCCTCCCCACGCCAGACTGCATTGCTGGGAACCGCGTGTTTTGCAGCTACTCCGGCTCCTGTGCACTCACCGAGGATTTCCTTCGTGCACAGCCAAGCCTGGGTCCCCGGCACTCTAACCTGCATTGCACGACCTCCTGAGTTGTCCTCCGGCGGCGTGGGACTCTCTTGTGCAACTTCGGGTGAGCACCATTTCACTCCACTTTGTAGTGCCTGTTCCGGCACTTCTGCGGGTGCTGTCTGCTTCTGAGAGGGCTCCTTGTCTTGCTGGATGCCCCCTCTGTCCCCTCATGCAATTGGTGACATCCTGGTCCCTCCTGGGCCACAGCAGCATCCAAAAACCCTAACCGCGACCCTTGCAGCTAGCAAGGCTTGTTTGCGGTCTTTCTGCGGGAAAACACTTCTGCACGACTCTTCACGACGTGGGACATCCATCCTTCAAAGGGGAAGTTTCTAGCCTTTGTTGTTCATGCAGAATCCTCAGCTTCTACCATCCGGTGGCAGCTTCTTTGCATCCACAGCTGGCATTTCCTGGGCATCTGCCCACTCCCGACTTGATCGTGACTTTTGGACTTGGTCCCCTTGTTCCACAGGTACTCTCGTCTGGAAATCCATTGTTGTTGCATTGCTGGTGTTGGTCTTTCCTGCAGAATTCCCCTATTATGACTTCTGTGCTCTTTGGGGAACTTAGGTGCACTTTGCACCCACTTTTCAGGGTCTTGGGGTGGGCTATTTTTCTAACCCTCACTGTTTTCTTACAGTCCCAGCGACCCTCTACAAGGTCACATAGGTTTGGGGTCCATTCGTGGTTCGCATTCCACTTCTAGAGTATATGGTTTGTGTTGCCCCTATCCCTATGTGCCCCCATTGCATTCTATTGTGACTATACATTGTTTGCACTGTTTTCTATTGCTATTACTGCATATTTTGGTACTGTGTACATATATCTTGTGTATATTTGCTATCCTCATGCTGAGGGTACTCACTGAGATACTTTTGGCATATTGTCATAAAAATAAAGTACCTTTATTTTTAGTATATCTGTGTATTGTGTTTTCTTATGATATTGTGCATATGACACTAGTGGTACTGTAGGAGCTTCACTCGTCTCCTAGTTCAGCCTAAGCTGCTCTGCTAAGCTACCTTTTCTATCAGCCTAAGCTGCTAGACACCCCTCTACACTAATAAGGGATACCTGGGCCTGGTGCAAGGTGTAAGTACCCCTTGGTACTCACTACAAGCCAGTCCAGCCTCCTACATTTAGGCAAAGTGTAAATTTTTTGTGCAACACTTCAAACAGTAACACAATGAAAAAATATCACAAAAAGGATCCCACACTAGTTTAGAAAATTAGAGTATTTAAAAAAAAAATAGAACAAGGATAAATAACAGCAAACCGGAGATATTAAACTTTCAAGTTTTCAGTAATAATAGCTCCAAAAGTGCACGAAGCGCCATCAGTGGATATCTGGTCTTGCCAGATCGGGACAAAGTCACATGTTCAGGCCAACCACGATGGAGCGCGGGCCAGCTGTGGGGACCCAGTAGGTCTTGCTGAACAGAGTACCTTAAGTTCTGGCTTGCGTGGTATTGCAAGAGTCTGTGTCGAAGATGCCTCACGCAGCTGAAGTAATGCATTGGTTCGTAGATGCAGGGAGGCTGTAGTGTGAGGTCCTGTGTCGTCACTGAGACTTCCGTCGACGAGGGCTTGCAATATGAAGTCCGGCATCGAAGATGTGCCAAATCTGTGGAGCTGCAAGGCTGTGATGTGGAGTCTGGTGTCGCTGATGAGGCTGCTGTCAACAAGTGATGCGAGGGCCTGCGGTGAGGATGTATTGTACAGTGACGGACCTGATGAGGCGACGGTCTTCGATGCGATGCCGGTCTTTGCCACAAAGCTGATCCAGGCAGCATAGGTGAGGCATTGCTTCTGCTTGGGGCTGTGCAGCACCTGTTCCTCTGAGTCCTTAGAGGCTGGCAGAGCACCTTAGTCCCACTTCAATGGCCCAGGACTGGGGTAGCATCACGTGGCAGGGTAGACTCACTGATAGCAGAGTCCAGGTGCTGGGTTCATGGATGTTGGAGCCTTCTGTCCATGAGGCTCAAGTTAGGAGGCCAGCCAACCAGCCATTGGAATCACTTCGGGGTCCCGGGTTCAACAGATGCAGGTACAGCCCTTCTTACCCAAGCAAGGAAGCAGCAGGTGGCAGGTCAGCACTGTAGGGCAGCAGTCCTCCAGAGCAGCAGTCCAGCAGAGTGTCAGTCCTTTCAGCAGCATAGCAGCCCTTCTTCCTGGCAGAGTATCCACAGGTCCAGAAGTGTACTGAAGAGGTGGTGTCTGAGATCCAAAATGTATACCTGGTGCTCTTTCTTTGCAAGGTGGGAGAACCTTTTAGAGGTTCTTTTTTGATGTTCCCAGGCATCCTGCCTTCCCTGTCCTGGCTCCAGACTAACAGCAGCCCTCTGTGTGGAAGCAGGGCACAGCTTATTCAAGTTTAAGTAGGGCTGTGCCCAGCTCTGCCCTCCCATGCTGCCAGTGATGATTCAACCATGCACTCCTAAGCTCTCTATTGTGTGTAGCTGTCGAGGAGGATTACACGAAGCCCAACTGTCAGGTAAACCCAGTCATATGTGCCGGGGCAAGTTACAGGCACTAAGACCCTCATTTTAACCTTGATGGTAAGACAATGTCAAATACAAAACTGTCAATGCAAAGTGAAGTTACAGGGTCTTACCTGTGTGTCACTGGAAGTACTGTTGTATAATAGCTGTCCTGTTGTCCTCATCCTCATCCTTTGCCTTCTCATCTTCACTGTCCACAAGGTCCACTACTGCCACATGCCCGTCTCCAGCCTCATCCTCCAGCAGAAAAGGCACCTGGCGTCTCAAGTCAAGGTTATGCAACATGCAGCATGCCACGATTATCTGGCACACCTTCTTGGATGAGTAGTACAGGGATCCACCTGTTAGATGGAGGCACCGGAATTTGGCCTTCAGGAGGCGGAAAACCTCTCTATTATTCTCCTTGTTCACCCATGTGCCCCATTGTAACGTTCCTCTGCCCTTGGATTCCTCACAGGGCCATGAGAGGTTGGGGTAACCAGAGTCACCTGCAAATATCGAGGGACAACTGTTAGACACACACTAACCCTTAGGGCCCACACCATACCCCTACACCAACATCCACTGGGTGGGAACCAGGGCTCACCTATTACCCACACCCAGTGCCTATGGAGTTGAGCCATCACATATGGGACACTGCTATTCCACAGGATATAGGCATCATGCACAGAGCCAGGATACTTTGCATTGACATGGCAGATGTACTGGTCCGCCAGGCACATTCATGGAGTGAAAGCTCTTTCGATTTCTGAACACCTGTTCATTTCTCCGGTGGGGGGACAAATGCAATATGTGTACCATCAGTAGCCCCAATAATGTTGGGGATATGTCCGATTGCATAGAAAACAGCTTTCAATGTGGCCAAATCCTCCACCTGGGGGAAAACAATGTAGCTGCACAGGTGTTTAATCAGAGCAGACAACACTCTGGTCAGCACTATTGAGATTATTGGCTGAGACATTCATTCTGCCAAGCCCACTGTCACTTAGAAGGAGCCACTTGCCAAGGAATGAAGCACAGATAGGGCTTGCACAAGAGGGGGGATCCCATTGGGGTGACAGATAGCAGATATCAGGTCAGGCTGCAATTGGGCACACAGCTCTGTGATTGTGGCCCTGTCCAGTCTATAGGTGAGGATGATGTGCCTGTCCTCCATTGTTGCCAAGTCCACCAGGGGTCTGTACACAGGGGATGTCTCCATCTCCTATTCATCCGCAGCGGTTGTAATCTAGGGGGCAAAACGGGAGGCAGCTGGTCAGTATACCAAATTTCCAAACATTACACTGCATTGCATGTTGTCACCGTAACGGTATGTAGTTGGATAGGCCCAAATGGTGACTATGTGTACTGTGATGCAATTAGGTGCCATGGCCTGCCACCCTCTGAAATGGCGTCCGCCTGTTCTGTGTGGATGGACATGTGGAAATGATGTAATGCTGCTGACGTTGTGCGCCGTTGCGGGAGGCGGTCGAGTACCGCTGTGTAACTCCTCATTGGTTGTCATTGGGCCCTACGGGTTACAGTGGCCAATGGTGATGTACGGCAGTGGTGATGGTACGCACCGCTTTGGAAATGACCGACATTTCCTATCTGTTCACTCACTTGCTACCTGACCTTCAACAGGAGAGGACCTACACTGCAAGTGCTGCTGTGACCTGTGTCTAGAACCGACCATGGCTCCTGTCACTGGGGAAAGGGACCCTGACTTCACCGCTGTGGAGTTGGAGAGACTGGTGGATGGGGTCCTACCCCAGTACCGAATACTGTACGGGCCTCCAGACCAACAGGTGAGTACACTGTGAGCAAGGGGCATGGATGCATAGAGTGCTGTGTGTGAGGGCCTCGTGTAGGGGAATGTTGGTGGAAGGGTTCTGGGCAGCGTGCTGCATTAATGGTGGACAATGTCTGTGCATAAGGGGATGTGAGGGCAATGGTGGGCCATGAGTGTAACAGGCCGGACAGTATGACTGATATCTTTTTCTATGTGTATTTTTCTGCAGGTCAGCGCCCATCAGAAAAAGTGTATATGGCGTGCCATCGCCAAAGGCGTGCGGACCCTGGGGGTCTACGGCAGGCGGAGCACCCATTGTCGGAAACGGGGGGGAGGACCTGAGGCGCTGGGCCAGGAAGACAGCGGAGGCCCAGCTGGGGATGGCCTCCCAACAAGGAAAGGGTGCCCGTTGAACCCTGACCCCCCTGATGGACCGCATACTGGTGGTGGCCTATCCAGAGCTAGATGGGCACTTGAGGGCATCACAGCAGCCACAAGGGGGTGAGTACAGTTTCCCAATATACTACTTGCGCGTGGTGGGGTGGTCTCCGGGTGGGCGATGTGGGCCTGTGGGTGCCCCTAGGCCAGGCCGGACATTGCGGGGTAGGTCCCATGTTGGGCAGGGGCTAATGAACACTACCTCCTACCAAGCTAGTAGGCATCCACTACTGGGCAGGGGTCTGTGAGTGTCAGGTATGCTGCTATTGGCGTTAGGTATTCCTGCACATGGCCTGGTGACTAGCATTGTGACTGGTAGTGCTTTGCCTAGTGCATAGGGCTGTTCACTGTGTGTGTGTCATATACGCCAACGGTGGCAGTGTTGCTGCCATTGACCAAGTGTATCCTTCGTCTCTTCCTCCCCATTTTTGTTTTGGCACCCTGTCCTTATGTGCATTAGCATAATCTGGCGGAGGAGCAGAGGCACTGGTGACGGAGGGCCCAGGAGGCCAAATCCACCGACAGTGAGGGCATCAGTGGGACGGAGGGTGAGGGGGAGCACCACGGCGGAGACAGAAGGGGACAGTTCTGACAGTGATACCTCCTCCGATGGAAGCTCCCTGCTGGTGGCAGACACCTATGTGCCCACCCCAACTACAGGTACAGCCGCCACCCCCTGTACCAGCACCACCCTCCCAGCAACCCCTTAGCAAGTTTCCCGTGCTCATTCACCCAGGAGGGTGGGCATCTCCTTCGCCCCAGGCACCTCAGGCCCTGCCCCAGTTAGCCCTGCTGCCCTGAGTGAGGAGGCAATTGACCTCCTGCAATCCATCTCTATTGGGCAGTCAACCATAGTGAATGCCATCCAGGGGCTGGCAGGCCATTTGCAACAAATAAACGCATTCCTGGAGGGCATTCACTCTCATGGCGGCCCAACAGAGATCCATCCAGGCTCTGGCCTCCTCCCTGATGGCAGCCATTGTCCGTGTGTCTAGCCTCATCCCCTCCAACTTCCTCTACCCAGTCCCGTTCCCCTCAACCCCAACCTATCCCAAGCACACATTCAGACCAGCATGCACCCAAGACAACACACAGGAGTAGCTCAAGCAAACACAAGCACCACACATCATCCCACAGGCACTCACATAAACACCATCCAGATGCAGACATACCAACATCCACTGCCTCCACTGTGTCCCCCTCCTCCTCCTCGTCCACCACCCTCCCAGTAGCGTCTCCACTCACACCTGCATGCACTACATCCTCATCCACTACCCCTATCACCATCACGCCTATCACTACACACCCCTCACTGGCAGTCACCACCCCCACATCCATGCACATGTCCCCTGTGTCCTCTCCCACTGTGTTTGTGTCCCCTTCTCCCAAAGTACACAAAAGCAAGCACTCAGATACCCAACAGCCATCCACCTCACAACAGCATCCAGCCCATGCACCTGCACCCAAACACAGCAGACAGACACCTCCAACAACCACTCCCTCTTCCTCCACTACCAAACCTTCACCCTCTTTCCGCCCCAGTGTCCCTGAGAAGCTTTTCCTCTCCACCGTTGACCTCTTCCTTACCCCCCGTCCTTCACATTGGGCCAGGGTGGTCAGAACCCAGGCGAGCACCTCAGCCACCCAGTCCAGGGCCACAGTAGTGTTGGCAGCTACTGCAGGTGGGAGAGGCTCCAGGGAACCAGTCAGCAGCACTGACAGTGTGCCTGCACCAGCTGCAAAGGGGAATGGGAAGGATGCACCACCAGCTGCCAAGGGGAAGGGCAAGGAGGCACCACCAGCTGCCAAGGGGAAGGGCAAGGGGCCAGCACCTGCAGGCAGGAAGGACAGGAGGCCTGGTGCTGGGACTGATTCTGAGCCCCCACCACCAACCATGGTGTTCCAGCCATCCAAGGCTGCAGGGGAAGGGCTGGAGCCTCCCCCCACCACTGGCATCCCTAACACCTGCACCGCCACCAGCACCACTGCCAGCAGCAGCATAGCCCCAGTAGGCAGTTGTCTGAGGCGACAGGGGAAGGGCTGGAGCCTCCCCCCGCCACTGCCTGAAACCCCACCAGCACCACTGCCAGCAGCAGCCCCAGTGGGCAACCGTCCAAGGCTGCAGGGGAAGGGCTGGAGCCTTCCCCCACCACTGGCATCCCCGATATCAGCACTACCACCAGCACCTCCACCAGCATCGCCACCAGCACCACTGCCAGCCGCAGCAGCCCCAGTGGGCAGCCGTCTGAGGCTGCAGGGGAAGGGCTGGAGCCTCCCCTCACCACTGCCTGCACCAGCACCACTGCCAGCAGCAGCAGCCCCAGTGGGAAGCCGCCAGGGACTGAAGGGGAAGGGCAGTGTGTAGTCCTCCCTCCATAGACTGTAGTGCGTCCTGGACCCTGCAAATCCTGTAGGAGTGACACCCAGGTGAGAGACTGTGATCTTGCACTCCCAAAGTGCTGCAACACAGGGCACAAGGCACCCTCCAGAACCAGAGGAGAAGCCATCCACTCACCCCCTCCTTGCCAGTATAATGCACACTGGGCACAATGCCCCCTCCGGAACCAGTGGAGGAGCCATCCACTCACCCCCTCCTTGCCAGGATGAAGCACGCTGTGCACAATGCCCCCTCCAGAACCAGTGGAGAAGCCATCCACTAGAGAGACTGTGGATTTGCACTCCTCAGGACCAAGCAGTGGGCAAACCACCCACTAGAAAGACTGTGGCTTTGCCTTCCCCAGGACCAAGCAGTGGAGAAGCCATCCACTAGAGAGACTGTGACTTTGCACTCCCCAGGACCAAGCGGGGAGCAGACCACCCACTAGAGGGACTGTGGCTTTGCATTCCCCAGGACCAAGCAGTGGACAAAGCACCCACTAGAGAGACTGTGGCTTTGCACTCCCAGGACCAAGCAGTAGGCAAACCACCCACTTGAGAGACTGTGGCCTTGCACTCTCCAGGACATCGCACCCTCCAGGACAAGTGGTGTTGTACCATCTTCCGGCTGAGGTGCCCCCTGGTTCCCCATCCCCCTGAGGTGCCTGTGTATTTTCGAACTGATGCCCCTGCAATGTTCTCTCCCTGTTGTTGCAGGAGTCAAGTGGGGCCTTGGCCTTTGTGATGTGGCCCTGTGGCCCACGGACATTGAGGACTGGGCAGTGTCCCTCCATTTGTATATATGTATATACTGTTTTGATTTTGAAGCACGTTTTCTAGCATTTTATCTTATTACACTCACTTAAATCAATTCCTTTTGTCCTTGCATTATTCCTGAGGGGTAAGGAGTGTATATGTAATGTTACTGCATCTATTTGTGTGGATGGTGTTGGGGGTGGTGTTGGGGGTGGGGGTGTTGCGTGTTGCGTCCGTGCGTCACTCTCTTTTTCCTCCCCCCTCCCTTGTGTGCTAGGCGGCAGTACTCACCATGTTCTTCTTTGCTGACGTTGCTGTTCGTAGTGCATGAGAAGGTATACAAGCATGGGGAAGATGTGCAACTCGGGCTCCATGGCGTTGTGGTTCTTCCTTGAGTCTCCAGAGGTGAATCCTTTGCCTTCGGAGTACTGTTTCCGCTGTGCTTTTGATGTTGTTGGTACCACCCCAAAAAGGTGGCAGATAGGCCTGTTGTAACGTTGTAATAGTGTGGGCGGTACATTGTCTTCTGCCTGGCTGTTAGCAGTTACCGCCATGGTGCTTGTTGCTACCTCCGCGACGGTCGGTGTGTTAAAGTGGCTGTCTGTGTGGGCGGTTTCCGCCGCGGTCATAATTCCATTTTGTTTACCACCTGCCTCTTGGCGGTATTACCGCCGCTTTATTACCGACCGCCAGGGTTCTAATTAGGGCCTAATTGGCTAAGGCAGGAAATTGTCAACTTCCTAAAAGTTGAAGGTAAATTGCTAACAAGGGGATTGCTTCTAATATTATTTAGATTCATCAGCCCGAATGTATTCAGTTCGGGCTGGACTGTTCCCATTGGGAACAGGGTCAAGACTGATTTGCATATAGCTGGGTCCAAACTGGAACGGCATGGGTGGCAAAAAACGATGGATTGAGGCCCAGATCTATGTACTGGGGGTGAATGTTTGACATTGTTTAGCATTCTGTTCATCACTAGTTGTTTTTGCATTTGTTGCCCAAAGTGGGAAGGGTATGCCCAGACGTGGGTCCCGTGCTTCCCATGCCACTGGAATCAAGCTAGTCTGGCTGATGAAGGGTGATACCCTGAAACCGGTCCTAGGATGCTTGTTTCCCTTCCAGGGAGGACCTGGCTTGGCAGTTCCGGCTGGACTGTTCCCATTGGGAACAGGGCCACGACTGATTTGCATATAGCTGGGTCCAAACTGGAACAGCATGGGTGGCAAAAAAACAATGGATTGAGGCCCAGATGTCTGTACTGGGGTGAATGTTTGACATTGTTGAGCATTCCGTCCATCACTTGTTGTTTTTGCTAAAATCATTTAGTCATGAAAGTCACTTGTTTAGAAAATAATTCATCAAAATGTAAACGAGGTTAGTCAATCAAACAAAAGGTATTAAAAAAATGAGTATTATTCAGGAGGGCAAAGAGAAAGAGGCGTACCCAACTCATATCAAGTCAGTCAAAAATATTATCACCATATGTGTATAACATTTAGGGTACTACCTAAAAAAAAAAATCTATTAATTTTACACTGAATTAAAAGTTATATAAGAGTCTCATAGATTAATGCATGAATATCCATGCTTTGATTAGGTGGGATGTGTTTGGTGTATACAGTCCTCAGTCTAAAAGTACAGTAATTCATGAGTGTGAAGTGGAATAGCGTTGACATTTCAGCCTCCTATGTCATCAGTACGTGAGACCATCTTCAGGACTAACTATATAAATAGGGTATCATGTTGACCCGTCTTAGAACAGAACTATATTCCTGCATTAATCTGTGAGATTTTTATATGAACTTTGCACAATTAATGTATGTTGGTTTTTATTGCTGTTGTACCCTAAATGTATGTATATAATCTCTATAAATCATAGGATATAATGGAATTTAGATTTTAGCGGACAAAAGATCCCTCACTGTTGTGACAGAGTAACTCGTCCACCAATATCTAAATCAGGCCCCCAGTGTCGGTTTCCAGTCACTGGACCTTACATGACCTATGGCTTAAGAGGAAAGGGATAGCTGGAACTGAAAAAGGTCAAGGGATGCCATGGCTATATACAAAGGTGAATGCAGTGTGTCTAACATCTAGCAAGACTTAAACTATAATCACAAAATGTCTGAAGGAACAACATATATTATTAGATGAAGGATAAAAATTTATTGAATTTGAAGTTTTCAAATACACAAACACCGACAAGCAGTAATCACAGTGTCCAGGTGTCAGCGTGCAATGAAGGTTTTCCCTGCCTCAGTCATGGCATAATGGAATTCTACTATAGAGCAGGACAAAAAGATAACCTTATTTTTTTTTAAATGAGAGGAAGCTATGAGTAATCTTTGGGTCAGGGTCATCTCTGAACCCCTAATGAACATATTGTAAAGAAATCAACTTTGAACTGTCACCAGTTTTTAGAGTCCTACCACTCCTTCAGACCAGATCTTTAGCCATGGCCTAAGTGAACTACTGCAATGTGTTCTACAAGTACCTACCCAAAGAAACCATTGGCGTATCACTAGAAATAAAGTATTAGTCTGCAAGACTGGCTTTTATCTGGAAGGAACAGGACCACATCAAACCCACATTGTAAACATTACTCTGGCTTCAAGCAAAAAGCAGGACCAAATGTAATGTTTTTTTTTTTTTGTGTTGTAATTTTTTCTTTATTATTTCATATCATTAGTCAGGTACATAAAGCAAATAGAGTCCCTTCTTTTAGGGAATATACCATTTTTTCAATCTATGATCACTGTATACAGACATGCCAAACGAAAAAGCAATTTGAACCAGTATTAATATTTACATTTGAGAGCCAATATTGCTAGCATAGTGGTCTCGTATCAATAAACAGTCAAGGAGTAGAAATCAGGAGGGTGTTCGAACCTCGTCAACATACGATATAGCTATAGGCGTCTGATACATCCATTTTGTAGTACTGCTATGTAACAGTACTAGTATGCTAGTAGTAGTATTCATTAATTGTTTAATAATCTCTCATTAGCATGGTCTGTATCTCTAACGGGGTTGGGTCATTGTGAGGTTTGTTTCTATCCCTAGTAATAGCCCTTCTCTAACGAGTTCAGGGGACCAAAAGGAGGACAGTTGCACAGAGGGGGTTATAGAGATTCAATGAGTAATGATGTGGGAGGAGTAAATTTGGGCGGTCTCCGTTAGAGGGATGCTAGTCGGAAATGAGTGTGTTGTTCTATCCTAATGTGTAGGAAAGTGGTTTGCGGCACAAGTAAGTTAGGTTGATGATGAAATAATCTAGTGCTAAGGATGGGGATGTTCCTATGAGCAGGGGATGTTCAACTTAGTAGGATAGTATTGGAGAGGATGGTAACGATGTTAATCCTGAGAAGGAAAGGATGATAGGAGTAATGAGGGTAATAACACCAATAATGGCAGTAATAATAAAAAAGATGACAATGGTGATTGTGGTGATGATAGTGGTAGCGATAGCGATGGTGACCAAGGGGGGGCGAGGTTATAAAAAAAGAAAAAGGGGTGGGTGGGGGGATATGGGTGATGCAAGTAGAATCAGGATTATATGGTAGGCAAGGTGATGGTGCTAGGAAGTAGGGAGGGCGGTGATGATAGGAGTTTACTGGAGGTGGTGATGTAGAGATGGGGGAGCAAGGGGATGTTGGGGTTGGAGAAATAAGTCATCTATGCAGAGTTGAGTTGCGGGGAATAGTCGAAAAGGGCATCATTGTTGAGGCAACATTGTTGAGGCGGCTCTATCAGGGGGATAGAAGGGGGGATATAATGTAGATGAGGGTAGCATTGCGTGAATTAATGTGAAGGTGGTAATCTTTTGTTTGTATAAATTAGGTGGTTGTGGGCCGTCGTAGGATAGACTTAGTTTGTCAGGTTGGGCAGGAAGGGTGACCATGTTTGTAAAAATACGTCAGTTTTGTCCTGTAGGCCATATATGAGGCGCTCATGGGCGGCCGCCTGATACATTGCGCAAATACACTCTTCTTGGGAGGGAGCAGCTGTTGCCCGCCAATGTCTGAGAATACATAATTTTGCCCTAGCCAGTGCGGTGTGCAATAATCGGCTTTGGGGTCGGGAGAGATGTTGCAGCTCCCCTGTATCGTGTAAGAGTATGAGAGATGGTGTGAGGGTTGGCGGTAAGGGTAATACCTCCCTAAGAGTACGTCCTATCGCCCACCAGAAGGGTTGTATGGCGGTGCAATCATGTAGGATGTGGGTAAGGTCACAATGAGTGTGAGGGCATCTCCAGCAGGACGCATGGGGCAGGAGTCGTGCCGCACATAGTTTCTGGGGAGTCCAATACCAGTCATGTAGAGTCTTGAAAAGACAGAATTTTAGGCATGCCTCACGGGCTCCTCGATCTCTAGCCTCAATTAGGTCAGCCCAGTCCTCTAGATCGTAATCTTTCTCTAGTCGGGTTTGCCATTTAGCCTTAAGGGAATTGAGAAGTGGTAGTGAGAAGAGGTGCCGATTCAACACTGCTTGTAGCCCTGATACGGCCCCTTTCAGTTGTCCCCATGCCTCTAGATATTGAAGTATTGGAGAGTGTGCAAGTCGTCGGGGGGAACGTCCTAACCGTTGTCCTAGACAGTGTCGTAGCTGTAGGTAGCGCCATGAGTAGTGTTCGGGGAGATCGAATTCATTCTGGAGTTCTCTGAACGTCTTCCAGCTATCTCCAGAAATGAGTTGGTCTATCCTTATGATACCTTTTAGATACCAGTCCCTCCAGTGAATGGTCTTACCCCCATTTGAAACCCTCTATTGCCCCATAGGGGGGCTTTGTCATGTAGATATGGGGCTTTTTCAGAGAGCGATGTGCCTGTTGCCAGGCTTTCCTCATGGCTCCAATTATGGGGTTGGTGGCTTGTTGGTCCATCAGGTCTGTGTTATATATGACCTGTAGGTCGTGAGGAACCTCTGTAAGTGTTCTTTCCACTGTCATGCAAAGTGGTGGATCCCGTACATTCATAAGTAAGAGTGTCAGCTGCGATAGGTGTAATGCTGAAGAATAGTGTTCTACGGAAGGGAGATTTAAACCTCCGAATTCACGTCGGGCTAATAATGTGGATCTGGGCAGTCATGGGCACATGGATCCCCAGACGAAGGCAGGGATGCAGCGGTCGATCTCTCGGAGGAGGGCTAGTGATATATGTAGGGGGAGCATACCCAGTACATAAAGGAATCTCGGGAGGGTTACCATTCGTACTGCTTGTACTCTGCCCCACATGGAGAATCCTAGTTGTTTCCATTTCTCAAAATTTCGTTTCATGTTATTAATTAAGGGATCTAGGTTATCTGTCACAATTTTTTTAGGCCTCTATTTATATCAATGCCAAGGTAACGGAGACGTGAGTGTTTCCACTTAACTGGTAAGCCTTGTAGGGAGGAGCTGACTGTTATAGGGGATGGGGTAGAGCCTCACTTTTATCCCAGTTTATCCGGTAGTCCGAGAGATGTTCAAATTCCATTAATATCTGTTTGAAGGCTGGTAGGGAGTTGGGTAGGTCAGTGAGGGTGAGCAAAGTATCGTCTGCATAGAGGTAGATGGTGGAGCATCCGCCTGGGATTGAAATTCCTGATATTGGGTTAGAGTTCCAAATTACCGCCACAAGGGGTTCTACAGCTAATAGGAATAGTAGGGGGGACAGTGGGCAGCCGTGTCGGGTTCCTCTGTATATCGGGAAGGTGTAAGACAGAAACCCTCCGCAGTTTACCTGGGCTGTCGGGGAGTCATAGAGTAATCGTACTCTATTGATGAAGTTAGTCCCCAGTCCAAAGCATTTTAGGATTTCGAAGAGATAGCACCATTCTATTCGGTCGAATGCCTTCTCTGCATCCAATGAGAGGGCAAGAGCCTCTTCCTGTGAGTCTTGCGCTGTCCAAATGGTATGGAATAACGTACGGAGGTGGTTCCTCGATGAGAGGCCCGGTACAAAACCTACCTGGGTGTGGTGGATTAGTGAAGTGATAACTTTTTGAGTCGTGATGCTAATATTGCTTCTAGAATGTCTCCATTAAGTAGTGAAATAGGGCGGTAGCTACCGCAGAGAAGGGGATCCCTCCTTGGTTTGGGTAAAACTGTGATGGTGGCTTTGTTGGAGATAGGGATTAAGGATCCTGTGTGATTGGCCCCCTGGAAAGCTTCGTATAGGGTTTCTACTGTATCGGTCCCTGACTGTTGGACTTTTGCTTATGCAGGGTCATCCCCAGTCTTTTTCGCCTCCTGCCTCCTATTTTTTTCTGACATGTTGCTGTTGGCTTTTCAACTCTGAGCACTTTACCACTGCTAACCAGTGCTAAAGTGTATATGCTCTCCTGTTTAAATTGTATGTAAGTGGTTTATCCATGATTGGCATATTTGATTTACTAGTAAGTCCCTAGTAAGGTGCACCAGAGGTGCCAGGGCCTGTAAATCAAATGCTACTAGTGGGCCTGCAGCACTGGTTGTGCCACCCACATAAGTAGCTCTGTAATCATGTCTCAGACCTGCCACTGCAGTGTCTGTGTGTGTCTTCTTACACTGTAAATTCGACTTGGCAAGTGTACCCACTTGCCAGGCCTAAACCTTCCCTTTCCTTACATGTAAGGCACCCCTAAGGTAGGCCCTAGGTAGCCCCAAGGGCAGGGTGCAGTGTATGGATAAGGTAGGACATATAGTAATGTGGTTTATATGTCCTGACAGTGAAATACTGCCAATTTCGTTTTCACTGTTGCAAGGTCTGTCTCTCTCATAGGATAATATGGGGGCTACCTTTAAATATGATTAAAGTGTAGATTCCCCTAGAGAGTAGATGGACATGTGGAGTTTGGGATCCCTGAACTCACAATTTAAAAATACATCTTTTAGTAAAGTTGATTTTGAGATTGTGCGTTTGGAAATGCCACTTTTAGAAAGTGAGCATTTTCTTGCTTAAACCATTCTGTGACTCTGCCTGGTTTGTGGATTCCCTGTCTGGGTCAGTTTGACAGTTGGGTTGTTTTTCACCTCACACCAGACAGTGACACAAAGGGAGCTGGGGTGTGATCTGCATTTCCTGATTAGCCATCTCTGCTAGGAGGGAGGGGTGGAGTGGTCACTCTCATCTGAAAGGACTGTGCCTGCCTCTGACAATGCTGTCTCCAGCCCCCTGGTGTGTGTCTGAGGCCTTGCCTGGGCAAGGCAGGATTTCACAAGAAGGTGTGAGTCCCCTTTGAAGAAAGGTGACTTCAAAGACTAAAATGGGTATAAGAAGGGCACCCAAACTTACAAACTTTAGAAACACTTCTGGAATCAAGAGGAACCTCTGCCTGGAGAAGAGCTGATCGCTGAGGAACAAGTGCTGCCCTGCCTGTGACTGTGCTTTGTGGAGCTTTCCTGCAGTGCTGCTTCTGCCAGAGTAAGAGGGCAAAGACTGGACTTTGTGTGCCTTCCATCTTGAAGAAGAAATCTCCAAGGGCTTGATGTAGAGCTTGCCTCCTGTTGTTGAAGTCTCAGGGATAGCAAAGACTTCTTCCTGCCAGCACCTGGAGTCTCTGGAGAGACCCCTACTCTGCTCTGTGGTGCCCTTCCAGTTCCTGGGACCCTGAAAGGAGAGGCTGGCAGCCTAAGGACAAAAATACACGCACCGAGCGCCGTGCGGAGAAAAGATCGACGCGAATCCGATCGCGGCTGAGAAAACGACGCGACGCCGGCTCCGCAGCTGAGAAACGACGCCGCAGGAAACGCGACCGGAGAATCGACGCCCGGAGCAGGAGAAACGACGCGCAGCATCGCTGACGAAGGCTGAGAGATCGCAACCTGCGCCGCGGGACTTTCGGACCGTCGCGTGGCTGGCTTTTTCGACGCGCATCGCCGTGCCGAGTTGTTTTCGACGCATATAACCGTGCAGGGTTATTTTCGACGCCCACCGCCCGTGCGGGGTTATTTTTGACGCAAACCAGGTACATTTACACGCTAGCAGCGCTAGTGTGTTGTTACAACTACCTAAAGACTCTTTTTATTTTAAACCTTTAAAAAATCATAACTTGACTGGTGTATGTGGGATTTTTGTCGTTTTGGTCTTGTTTTGTCTAGATAAATATTTCCTATTTTTCTAAACTGGTGTTGTGTCATTTTGTAGTGTTTTCATTAAGTTACTGTGTGTGTTGGTACAAATACTTTACGCCCAGCACTCTGAGGTTAAGCCTACTGCTCTGCCAAGCTACCAAGGGGGTAAGCAGGGGTTAGCTGAGGGTGATTCTCTTTTATCCTAACTAGAGTGAGGGTTCTTGCTTGAACAGGGGGTAACCTGACTGTCAACCAAAGACCCCATTTCTAACACTGACCATTTATAAAATTTGGACGTGAACCCATATTCCCCTGGAGGTTTGTGATATGATAGGTTGGCTATCGCCTGTTGGATCTCTACCTTACTAATGTCGCCCTCCAGGATCGCCCTGCCTTCAGCCATAAGACAGGGTATATTTGCTTTTTGGAAGAAAGCATCTAAGCGGTCAGTGGCTTCTACTGTTTCTGGGGTATAGAGGGCTTGGTAATAGCTACCGAATTTGTTCGCAATTGCCTGCGGGTGTGTAAGGAGGTCGTTATTTCGGTCATTTATCGCTGGTATGGCTAAAGTGATTTCTCTTTGGTTTAGTTGGGTGGCTAGTAGACGGCTCACCTACTCGCCGTGCTCATAATGGTGGCCCTTTAGCTTTAGTAATGCATATTCCGCCTGCAAAGTGTAGAAGGAATTGAGTTCCATTTTAGCTTGTTCTAAATTTCGGCCATTAAGTGGTGTAGGGGTTTGCGTATATTCCCTGGTCGCATGGGCTATCCTGTCTTCCAGTTTGGCCTGTTGATCTCTCTTTTGGGCATTGGCAATGGCAGCGTCTCTCATTAGCTGACCTCTAATAGTTGCCTTTGCCACTCCCCACAGAAGTTGGGGTGAGGATACCGAGCCTTTGTTATCTTTAAGGTATGTGGTTAGATGAGCTTTAATTTGTTCTTTTCCTTTTGGGGTTCTATATCTGGAGTTGGGGAGACACCAGGGTTTACGGCCGGGTCTAATCATTCCTAGTCCTAATGTTATTAGGACCGGGCAGTGGTTGGATAGTGCGGATGTGAGGATATCCAACATTCTTATCGATTGCATCAGTCTCTGATCAATCATGAAGTAATCTAGTCACGATTGGGTCCCATGGACTGGGGAAAGAAAGGTGTATTGGCAGTCAGAGGGGTATAGTAGACGCCACCAGTCCAATAAGCCATGGTCAGGGAGGACGTCACGGAGAGCCCTATCTGTATTGTTGCCTGTATCGAGGCCACTTGTGCGATCAAGAATGGCGTCTTGTACAATGTTCCAGTCTCCTCGCCAATCTGCATGAGTAGCCGGTTGAACGAAAGAAAGAAAGTGTGCTTAAAGCCTAGCGGGCATATATTGAACCTATGCAGATCGTGGAGAGGCCTACCCTGATTTTAGCGACGACATCACGTCCTTCCGGGTCGTGCCATGTTTTGAGCAACCGGAACTGTAGTGAACGACGTATGAGAATTGCCACCCCGCATTTCCTCACAATACCCTGTGTTCCGTCGGGCATGGATGGTCTTCCGCTATAGAGCACTTTACCCACCCAATCTCTACAAAGTTTTTCAGATTCTGCTGAGGTGAGATGTGTTTCCTGTAACAGGGCAATATCAGCATGTTTAGATTGTAAATAGGATAGTACCTTCTGTCGTTTGACATAGTGGGTCATACCATGTACGTTCCAGGAAAGGATTGTGAGCGGAGTCATCGTTTCCATGGGTGCTGTATAGGTGAGGTGTACTCTGTAGAATATATCTGTATTTTGTGATCAGGAAGGGGAGAAAAATGTAATGCTTTTAAACCAAAAGCAGGCCAAACACTTTGCTTCACCAGGAGAATTTTATTATGCCTACAGAGAGACCTCCTGCATACCTAAATCAGGTCACTATAATTTAAAGGTTCAGCAAGACAGCCTAGTACCACACTAATGTCCACATAATACAGTTAGAGTACACCTATCATTTTTCGATACCTCACTGCATTATCATTATTTAGGTAGCCTTAATTTACAACCGTGCCCTCCCTGCACTAACTATACAAGAGTAAAAGAATACACCATGGTACCACTTCACATTGTCCTAAAATACAATGGTATTTTCCTACTCTGGGGTCTTCAGGGCACAGGGCTACTTGTATGGTACTGCCATACACATTTGCTTCCCCACGCCTTCCAAGACCTAAAGTGCTTTCTGGGCAGATTAATAAGAAACTACGCCAATTGAGTAAAACTGACTTTGGGAACAATAAATGTATTTCATTTCAGCGCAGTGCCAGGATACTCTTCAGGGAGCTTTACAATTGCACATTTTGTTATGTTGTGTTTATGTTATGGTATGGTATACTATGCTATGGTATTTTATTTTAAGTTATTTTATGTCATGCTATATATATGGCTGCAGGTCTGTTGATTGTGTTGTTGCCTAAGGAAGTGATTGCCCTGGCATCATGCACGATGACTGAGAGCACGCTGTTTGTCACTTAGCGCATGCCGTAGTTCAGTACTGCATGAAGAATTTAGCAAAAGTATGAGACATAGGATTGCAATGTTGACAGTCTGTATGGCCCTTCTGAATTCTGGGTGATTGCTGATTATCCTTTTTTTAATTGGGAGTGTTTTGCATAGTCTGCATGTCTGTAAGGAGAATGATCGCCGGCCTATGTGTGCCTTTTTAATCATACCAGGAGCTGTTTCCCTTAGCATTTGGTACCCCCTGCATCACATACATTGTACCATTGCATGTCTGTGGTCCTCTGCACCTCATTAACTATGTCATTGGCTATTGGTGTCCTGGGTATTAGTGTCCTGCACATTTAGCCTTGCGGTCAAGAGTGCAAGGTACCCCCATGCGACACAAGAACTGTGTACCAGTGTAATTTGCATACCCCTGCACCTCAAAGCCTCTGCCCCTGGGTATTTGCAGTTACCTGGACCACAAGAACTACAATATCCCAGTATGTTTGGTGATCCCTGGATCTCTCTACAAAATGTCCCCTTGCACTGTTGCATTGACCTGTGACAAACTTCACAACGTAGTTTCCCTTTCATTGATCCAGAACTGAGTCCCACTTATTCCTTAGTATCCCTAAACAGTTCTAACAGCTAGCATCCATTGCTCACCATTGGCTTTGTAACTGCCATTTGCTTACTTTCTGTTAGCTGGCTTCATTTGCTTTAGTCTGTACAGCCTGAGTTTGTCACTCCTGTGGAACATAGCCTGTTTACTATATTCCTCCACAAGTGCTGCTTTATGTAAAGAGGCCCTTAAATCTTGTTCTTATCTTGTCACAATTGCTGTGCATTCAAAGACAGAGGTCAAATGTCAGGCTCTGTCTTTCAAGGAAGCTTGATGTTTGCTTTTTTTCCCTCTGATTTCAAAGTGAGAGGATTTATTTGACAATCTGGCTGTGGAAGGAATGGCTTTTTTGTCTTGCACACAACAAAGTTTAAATGTCTGCAAATAAATTGTGCAGATATTTCAGAATATATCAGAATTAGTAAAGCACAAAATAAACACTTTTTATAATTTTGAAGTGTGGTGAAAAAAGATATTTCAGTATGGTCAGAACAAATCAATACACTAGGTGATGACATTTCCACCCATTATAGTTTGTGCGCTGCATATTTTTATCAGTAAAACTGTATGTCTGAGTAAATGAAATGGTCATGTCAATTGAAAATGTGTTGTCTGTAATGGCTGTGCACTCTATGACACTCTGCTATGCACCACTGTAATCTACGTCACTGCACTCTATACCATTCCAGTCTAGGCCACTCCTCTCTGCAACACTCCACTCTATGCCACTCAACTCCACTCTACTCTGAAACACTGCATTCTGCGCCACTGTACTCTGTGTCACTGCACTCTTCACCACTACACTCTAGACCAATACTTCGTACGCCAATGCGCTCTATTGTATACCACTTCACTCCATGCAGTCCACTCTATTCCATCCTAACTTATCCTGCACCTCTGCACTTTATGTCCCTCTACTGTATGCCACTGCAATCTACCCTGTAGCACTCCACTTTATCCTGCATCCCTCCCCTCTACACCACTGTACTCTGAAACAATCTGCTCTGTGCCACTGCACTCGACGTCACTCTACTCCACTCTTCGACACTCCACATTGTGCCTGTCCACTCTGCGGTATTGCAATCTGTGCCACTGCAAACTACACTACGCTGCTCAACTCTATGCCACTCTACTCTATACCACTGCACTATATGCCACTCCACTCTAAATCATCACTGCACTCTACTCCACAGCACTCTTCACCAGTGCACTCTACACCACTGTACTTAAAACCAGTACAGTATACACCACTGCACTCTATACCAGTCTTCTCTGCATCACTACACTCTAAGCTCTTATAGTGCCTCTGCATTCTACACCCTTCTAATCTACACTATTGCACTCTACGTCACTGGAGTGTATGCCACTCTATTTTACCGTGCACCACTCTACTCCACACCACTGCACTCTATGCCAACACACTCAATGCCACTATATTCCACATCACTGCTGTCTACGACATTCTACTCTGCACCACTGCATTCTCCACCACTGAACTCTACTCTTCACCACTCTGCTCTATAGCACTTTACTGTACTTTATGCCAGTGCAATGTATGCCAATACATTTTATGACACTCTACCTCTCATTGCTCCACTTCACGCCACTGCACTTTATGCCACTGAACTCTATGTCACTCTACTCTGCAGGTCTCCACTCTAAGCCATTGCACTCTACTATGCACAACTCTACTCTGTGTCACTGCACTCTATGACACTGAACTGTACGTCACTGTACTCTGCTGCACTCTATGCCACTCTACTCCACTCAATGCACTGTATGTCACTGCACTCTATACCACTCTACTCTGTGCCACTGTACTCTGCACTGCTCCACATGATTCTATGCCACTTCATTGTACTCTGAATCACTCTCCCCGACTTCACTCTACTCCACTCTGTGCCACTTTTTTCTATGTCACTCCACCCTATGCCTCTGCGCTGCACCGCTGCAGTCTGCCACACCGTACCCTAAACTATTGTATTCCATGCCACTGCACTCTTAGTCAATGCACTGTACACCACTGTACTCAAAACCAGTGCACTCTACACCACTTTACTCAAAACCACTACACTCTGCACCACTCTACTCAAAACCAATGCACTCTACACCGCTTTACTCAAATCCACTGCACTTTACACCACTCTACTCTGCAACACTCTACACCACTGCACGCTATGCCACTTCACCCTATGCCTCTCTACACTACACCATTGTAATTTACATCATTGCACTCTATGCAACTCTATTCACTCTGCACCGCTCTACTCTACACTACTAATCTCTGTGTCACTCTAGTGTACACCACTCTACGGCACTGTACTCTGTGCCAGTGCATTCTATGCCCCTCTACTCTACACCACTGCACTCTCAGCCACTGAACTCTATGCCACTGCACTCTAATGCACAGTGCACCAAATGCAATTTAGACCAGTACTCTCTATGCCACTTTACTCTGCATCACTCCTCTCTATGCCATTGCATTCTACACCACTTTACTCTGCAGTTCTCCAATGTACTCCACTCTACTCTACTTTCACCACTCTACTCTATGCCACTGTAGTCCACGCGACTCTACTCTACACCACTCCACTCTATGACACTGCACTCAACCTGACTGCTCTCTACACCACTATACTCTGCACTACTATGGTGTACACCGCTGCTCTCTACTCTGCGCCACTCTACATTGTGCCACTCCATTCTACTCAACTCTATGTCATTCAAACTGTAGTCCACTGCACTCTAGGCAGCTGTACTCTGCATCACTCTACTCTGTGCCATTCCACTCTTCTCAACTCTACTCCTCTCCATCTACGCAAATGCACTCTAAGCCATTCTACTCTACACCACACTACTCTACACTGCTGCATTCTACACCACTGCATCTACACCACTGCACTCTATTTCAGTCTACTCTGTACCACTTCACCTTAAGCCAATGTACTCTACACCACTCTACTCTATGCCACTGCAGTCTAGACCACTTTACTCTACTCTACTTCACTCCACTCCACAGTACACCACTCTACAAAGTTCTACTCTGTGCCATCCTCACACTACGCCACTCCACTCCACACGGTGCCACTATAACCCACTCTACCTTGATTCACTCCACACAATGTCACTCTACTCTAAGCCACTCCACTCTATGCCACTTCACTGTATGCCACTCTACTCTATGCCACTCCAAACCACAGCACTCCAATTTACGCCTCTCTATTCTACTATACTTCACTGCACTCTCTGCCACTCCACTCTTATCTGCATCATGCTGCTGTTCTCCACTCTACACCACTCCACACTACACCACTCCAATTTATGCCACTCCACTCTATTCAACTCCATGCTATGTGACTCCACTCCACGCAATGTCAATACACTCTGACACTTTACTCCACTCTACAATACATCACTCCACTCTACTCCACTCTAGGGACTTCACTCCACTCTGTGGCACTCCTCAACACTTTACTCCCCTCAATGCTATACCATTCTGCACCTGTCCACCTATGTCACTCCACTCTATGACACTCTACTTCAACCCATGCCACTCCACTCTGCATCACTCTACTCCAGTGCCACTCTACCCCACTCTATAACATTTCACACTAAAACACTCCACTCCACCATGTGTCCCTCTACTCTGTGCCCCTCCACTCTATGCTCCTCCATTCTATGCCCCTCCACTCTGACACAACATTCTAATCCACTCTACGACACTCCACTCTATGAAACACCACTAAACGCCACTTGACAACATTCTATTCTACTCTTCACTGCTCCACTCCCCTCTATGCCACTCTACTCCACTTCTTTCTAAGCCACTCCACTTTTCTCCACTCTATGCCCCTCCACTCTACGACATTCCACTCTACAACACTCTATGCCACTCTACAGCACTCCACTCTATGCCATAACACTCCACACTGCTCTCCTCTACACCACAAACTGTTAGCTATGCTGATCATCAGCCGCATTTGTGTACAACATAGCTAAAAGAAATTGGCAAAGCCAGCGGCACTTGCGCAGGCAAGTCCTATCGGCTTTGCCAATGCATGTTCTCTGATATTGCTGCAGATGGGAGGCAGACTCTAAGGTAAATAGTATTTCAGGTGAACTGCTAGTAATCCAAACATTAAGCAACAGTGAAGTCATGGAATAATTCTTTTGGTTGCCTGAAGGACCAGTGATGCAATGCCACGTGTGACAGAAATAATGGCGTGGGAGGAAAGTGAAATGGAAAAAAGTAGGGTAAACATTAAGTTGTTTAACCCTGTGTATGTATGCTCGCTAAGATTTTAGTGAATACAATTCATTTTTCTCAGAAGATAAGTGATCTGTTTCTGACTCAAATTAAGTAATATGGTTTTCGAATATAAATGTTAATTGTGCTATCGAAGCCTTGGCGGGGTCGCCGAGAAGAGAAATTCATACTAATTTCCATTACTAAGCTAATTATTGCAGATGATTTTAACAGTATACCGTCATTTTGACACTTTTTCAACATGAGGAAAGTCAACCTGACAAAATCAGCCTAACGAGGTTGTTGTTGGAGAAATGTGAAAATACTCTTGCGACCAAAAGAGTATGTTTTTGTGTAGAAGGTATATGTCATCAAAAGAAAGAATGAAGGTAACAGGGGAGGGTGTAGAGGATGAGGGCAGCCTGGAACAGATAGTGGGTGTAAGATGGGAGAGTCCAAGATGTCTGGGCATTAAAGAAAGAGAAGGGGAGGTAAAATAATAGGAGGGAGTGGAAAGGGGAAGGAGGTATGTGGTAGTCCAAAATTGAAGACTTAAGGAGAGCTGGCACCCCTTTCCAAAATAAGAAAAAAATATGAAAAATAAGCATTTCTATAATAATGGTTTCCTCCACATAGGTTTCGGCAGACTGGTGAAAATCATTATCAAAATGTGCCATAAAAAGATTAACGAAAAACATTTGTCAGATCGACTTTACTTAACTATGCATTTCATCAGAAATACAAACCACTATTTTACCAACTTAACCAAAGATCCCACTGGCTGCAAAGCTGGGCAATTTTGTGATCTGCTATCATATATAATTCTCTACCATACGCGTGAAGTGGCCCTCATAATTTAAAGGCCGCATTTTGCCCATATATAGGCCAAGGATTCCTTTATTGAACACCTGATTTACTCTTGCTTATGTTTGGTCATTCATTCACCAGATCTTTAGTCACAGCCATCCACCTCAACTTCAGCAATAGAATATACTGATGCGTGCAACTGCAAGCATTTCAGTTTCAATACCTTTGCAGAAGCATTAGGTAAGACAGTATCTACTGGGTAAAATTCAGTAGAAGTCCAATAGGCAAACTTTCATAGCTGGGTAACTCAAGTGAGGCTATCCCTGTTCCTACTAAGACTAAAATCACAATAGAACTCAGGAAACCAGCTCCTGGGTACTCTGAGCAAGATAAATCCTAAAATTTGAAGCAGATATTATCAGGGTGGAGCTAGGAGTATCAGCCCAAGAGGCATGCAGTGTTTACCAACCGCAGGGCAATGATGATAGAAGAAAATATGCACATCCCAAAGGTATCCAGCCTCTTGGATTCCCTATCTGGTGCAGTGGTACGGAATGCGCTCAGATTGACCTTCGCTGTTGAGGCCTGTATCTCCAACTCTCGGGGAGGGGTGCTTCTAAAGTAATTATTGCTCTCCAGGGGCAGGAGGAAGCTGATGGGCAATCATTTGATGCACACGAGCCCTTGTGTAAGGTTTCTCCCAAGCCCCTGGGAGAACATCTGTGAATGCTTTGTTAACGGGGAGCAAGGGCTCGGGGGAGCCTGCCCCGGGTTGAAGCACCTCTGTCAAGACATTGGTGTTGACCTCGGCAGCTGGAGGTTAAGTACCCCTGCCACTCTGTGCATCACAATGGCAAAGTATGTTCCTTCTTCCGAAGCCTGGCCCGGAAAAGACAGTATGCCAAAGTCTGGGGAAGTGCCCAGGCAACTGAGGTCACCCAGTTCCTGCTCCTCGTTCCTGTTCTCTTCATCATGAGTCCCCTCCATGGGACCATACCCCTCCTCCTCATCACCCTCTTCAGGGTGGTAGATCCTCAACAGCACTGGCAACAACGTCAGGCAGGCCAGAGTGCCACCGGATCGGCGTTAGGGATAATGATAGGCTTGTCGTCGAGCAACACCGGAAGTGCAGCAGAAGGCACCTGATGGTGAGGAGCCGGGATGGAAGGGAGCACCTGTGGCACCATCATTCTGTATTGGGGTTGGATTCTGATGGCCCCGCTGACGTTGAAGGCGAACCGGATGGTGGGAACCCAGCAGTGGCACCTCTCGACTCTGTGGAGCCCTAAGGTGCACCAGAGGGAATTGGTGGCCTATATAGGACTGGCATGCATCGAGTAACGGAGAGCAGGCCCTGACATTGGCCCTGTAGGTGGAGTGCAAGAGAGGGGACTAGAGATGATGAAGCCGAAAAACACTTTAACTTCTCTTTGGTGCTTCCCAGACTTCAACAAGGTGGACTTGGATCAGGAAGACAATTGTCTGCCGGAACTGCTCTCAGAATGGCCCTGCGATCTTCCATGGGAAAGGGACTAGGAACGGCGCAGAGCCTTAATCTTTTGCACCACCAGGAGTCTCATCAGCTGCTTGCATATTACCTGTAGATGCATAGACTTACACTCGTTGCAGGTGTCGAGGTGTGCCCCAACTCAGGCACCAGAGACAGGTCAAGTAGTGATCAGATACAGACATCTGTCATGGCCGTCACAACAAGGTTTAAACCTTGAGAGTTGCAGGGTACATGTGCCTAGCACACTGACAGCAAAACCTTAAAAATAACTTAACAAAAAGTAAAAATAAGTTAGTCAAAAAGTGACTGAGGTCACTGTTGGTCACTGTTGTCTGTTGGTGCTGAATAAAAGGACCTGATGTCAGCGCACTGGGGTGGCGCATATAGGGGCACAACACCGTCACTTCTGAATTGGAGGATGCCAATGTGGAGCTGAATGATGCCACCTACTGGCGTGTAGCGGTACTGCAAGACTTTCTGAATCTAGTCTGATGCCTGGGGAATATTCTAAGGCGAGGAATCTGTGGTTACACAGAGTCTCTACCAGAAAATGCATCACCAAAGGTAAGTAACTTGTTCATCAAGGCTTACAACTTCCACATTTTTCTAAATCCGCCATTATCTGATGCAAATACTCTCATGACAGCATTCCCGCCTACTAGTACCAAATAAAAAATAGACAAAAACCCACTGCCTCATTCAAATGAATTTCGCTAACTGAAACATACAATCAATATTTGCCTTACGTTATGTCCCATACATGTACCACTTCAACTCTTCTTCCAACCTTAGATCACCCACACTCTCTGTTTCCTTTAGACTCCTAAACATGGATACCTCTGCAAATGGCAAAATGTAAGAACTCACAAAAACGTATAGATTTACGAAATACCACTCAAGACTGCCAAGGTAGCCAGTGTCACGGCCAAATCAACAAATTTCTGTCACCTGATCACTACTATACATATTCACTTGAAATTAAGTATCTGCACCAGCTCCTCTCTTCACAGCCCCTCACTCTCAACTCTCTCATATCTGGAGACTTGCCATCTTGCCCACACTTCTTCCACTAAGCACCTATTTACAACCCAGAGAGCAAACACCTCCTGTGTCCCGTCTGACCCATTTGTCACCAAACCAACAAGCCCCCAGCTCACCCCTTTAGAAGTAAGTCTTTCCTATCCACTCTTTTCTATAACACCATTCTATCTGACCTCTATCTACAGTGTTTCAAACCTCCCAGTGTCTTAGTAGTGCAATAACTGACGATGCTTCTTGTCCCCCTAGTAATGACCCATGTCAAACTCCATTTCTTTTTAAAGACTTGATTTTTTAATTTTCAATCACCTCACTTTTCACTCATTCCACAATCTCGTCTGTCCTTATAAGTGAGATACAGGTCAATATCAAGATTATTAAAAAAGCTTTACTGAGAAATAAAGTCAGGAGGAAAAAAAACTGAAGCAGAGAGAGAAAAAAATAGGAAAGAAATAGGAAGCAGGAAGGGCAGTTAGGAATTCCGCTTAAACGATTACCGTTAATGTGCTTTAGAAGTGCCAGATTAACTTCAAGTAGTAACAGAAATTGACACAAGTAAGCAAAGTGTAATAGGCACACTCAATGGAATTATGTTGTGTTAAATGAGTCCTGTAATAAGAGCAGTAGAACAATAGGGGAGGGAGAAGCTCAAAGTTTCCGCTGACCCCGGACATGGTGGGCCATTTCAAAACCCTTTGACTGCAAAATCAAATTAATCTCCAAACTTCGCATTGGCGAAGTTGGGGAAGTGTTCTGACTTTCCTTTATTTCGCTGATGAAGAATGTTACTCCCGCAACCTCACACACCTGGGCTGTTTTCCAGCCATAAGATGTCCTGTACGCAGGTGTTGGAGTGTGTCTTTCAAATTTATATTAACATGAAAAGCTTGCAATATATTGTGTGATGAAGCTGCATAGAAAATGTGTTAACATAGAAAAAAAATGCACGCCTCTAAAATGTGGCTACCAATGTATACGAAGACTAATGAATGTTATTAATGCTGAATGGATATGTACTAATGTTTTGAATTGGTATTAGCATATCGTAATTAAAGCCATGTATTAGAAGTCTGCTAGTTTAATCATTAGGTTTAACTTAGCTAGGGTCTGGGCCTAGCTGCCTGGTCTCATATTAAACTGCATTCTCTAACGTGCAATGTACTGTTTTCCTGAAGGACACAAAGCTGTACTTCTCCAGAAATTATGTGTGTGTGTAGCTGTAGTAAATTCTTTCTCATGAGACCCGACTTGCTCAAGGAGACATTCCTGCTGAATGCAACAGTGTAATTCGTAACAGGTGCAAGGCTGCCTGGAGTAGGAGAAAACAATAGGGACACTGAGTGGAGCGTAAAGTGTAACTTTTCTTACCTGACATTCCAATCGATGAAGACGTCAATAACTTGGTCCGATCAGTGACATGAGAACTGTGGTTTGTGGAAAATTCTGGTGAAGTGTATACTGGACTATTAGACGGAGATAATGATGCACCAAATTTTATCCAATGAGAAATTAAGAGTTAATTAGAAAGTTTTGATTTAACCGCATGACCCGAGGAGAAATCGGCCATTCTTCCAAGCCATTCCAGTCCATTCTTCCATGCCATGCCATTCTGGTTCCTTTTTGCCATCCTTTGTCACTCTTAGAGACTTTGCAGTTTATACCTGAACCATCCTCTACCAGTTCTTGCCCAATGCTTACTTCTCCTCCCTATGAGGGAAGACTCTATTTCTTAATCATGCTATATTGCGATTTTGCCCCATCCTATCTTTGCGGGTGGTGAAACGACTGATGTCCTGAGGACGAAGACTGACGCTGTTTGCTGATCCGTTGAATTGGTAACTATCTGATGCAAATTGTAAATTTGTCTGTTTGCCTTTTCTTTCTAGGTACCAACTGCTGATTTTGATAGGGGCCTTAGTTTAGATATTTTTCTAAATTTGTGTTCACTAAAGTGTTTTGCATGAAGCCCAACATGCTAATTCTGATTTGAGGCTAGTTAAGGTGTCCACTAATAGCTGATGCAAATAGACAAATGACTTAGTTCTTGGTTTGTTGAATCATGCACTAATGAGACTTTGCTAAAATTGATTCATATTAATGATGTGCTTAATTCTAAATGATCATAATCTATGCATTGATTAAGTTTTGTTCTGCTTGCCAAGTAATAGTGGTTTTGATGTGCTTATTGCTATTGAGACTAATAAACATGGTATTAGATTGTAACTAATTAGGGTAATAAATATCTTAACGCTAAATTCAACTAGTGTGAATATTCATGACTGAAAGGTTATGGTGTGTTCGATCACTGACTCTTATTGATTGTTTATTGATTAGAGACTGCTTTTGTCGATCTGCTATATTGAATTGTTGATTGATTATGCCAAGAAGATCTTTCGTGCTGTGAAGTCTCCAAACATGGCCCAAAGGTTTATCGGCCTAAACGCACCCCCTTGTAAGTTCACTTATTAAGGCTCTGACGTGCTAACACAGGCGCGCAACGTCCCATTGGGCTAAAAGGGATTCAGCACCCCCCCCCTCTGTTATGGGTCATAGCCCGGTTGCATTTTCAAGGGAACTTGTTCCATTGAAAGCCCGGCCGGCCGTGCTGAGCTCTGCTCTGGGCTGTGCTCGGAAAGCAGCGTCAAAGACATTGAATTTTCTTTAAAAAGACAGGTTCGCCGTCTCCTGCTGCTAAGATATATTTTCTCATAATGGGGTGGAGGTTACTGGTGATTTACACTATTCTAAAGTGCAGACTCATGGTGGGGGGCTCTCGCTGGGCAGGCCAATATGTTTGAGCCTTCACTATTGTTTTAAAGGAGAGATAGCTAATGACTGCCATTCATCACTGGGATGAGAGACACCATCTGCACTTCAGAGCAGGTGCGGCTCCTCCGCTAGGGCGGTTGAGCGTCACCCTCCCTCCTCCCCCCTCCACCAGCAACAGCAGATGCAAATCTTTTAACAAAAAACGATAATAAACATATTTTGGTAAAAGGGGCGGGGCTACGGACTGTGGCAAAAACTCCCCCTCACTGCGCATGTATGTTTGGCCGGCCATCTCGGGCCGGCCAAACACACATGCACAGTAGTCTCTCTCCAGCCCGGCACTGTGTTGCCGGGCTGGATAGAGCAGGCACAAGTTCCCAGTCTGCCTGGGAGCGCCATGGCTGAGCAGCTCTGAGCAGCATCAGGATTGGCCGCAGGGCAGGCTGGGAACCTGCGCTTGCTGTCTGTCTGCGCAGGAGAGGAGCAGCGTGGTGGTGACATCGGCGGCAACAATTCAGGAAAGTTTTTTTTTATTAATCCCCCACACCCTTCCCCCGTGCGTGTGCCTCTCCTTCTTAAGAGGTGATTTATGACCCCTCCCCAACTTGACTGCTACCCTTTGAATGCTCTGGGAAGACAAGGCAGAAAATTACAGAATTGTATTGGGTGCAATTGCATTTATATGTAGCGCTTATTACCCATTAGGAGCTGGAGAAGCACTATATAATGTAATGAAAGGGAGAAATGTTTCCTTTTTCAATGGGTTTGCAGTGGTTTAGTGACCACCACATATTTCAGACTTTTCTGTCAATAGCATCACATCCTCCATTCTGTTAGGGCGCAGGGGGCTTGTGATTTTTCATGTTAAAAAAAAACAATTAGTGGCTAAAACAATAGGGGCCAGATGTACAAAGCCCTTTTGCATTTCTTAAGGGTCTGAATCGGTATTTCAGGCCATTAAGAAATGCAAAACTGCCTTTTCTTATATACAGAAGCCCTTAAGGAATCACAAATTGCGATTTCTACCTTGTAGAAATCACAATTTGTGATTCCCAGAATAGGAAAGGCAAATAGTGGTTTCCTATTTGTATTTCCTATTCTGATGTACCATGCATTTCCAAAATGCGATTTGGACCTTTTGGAGCTGCAACTTCCGGTGGTAACGAGGTGCAGTTTAAAAAAAACACCCAAAGGTGCTTTTTTTAATTGCAATAGAGCACACACATGCCCCTTAAGCATTTGTGTGCTCTACAGGTGCACCCCTATTTTTGGGATGCACCAAGTGGGGCATTTTTCCTATTGCCATCCCTGGTTTTACATTTCCTAAATTCTTAATAAGAAATCACTATTCAGGAAATGCAAAACCTCCCTATTGACTCAAATGTAATGTGATTTCCTAATACCAATTTCCTAATAGTGTCCCACTTTCTAGGAATCACTATCAGGAAATCGTTATCTTTGTGCACAGCATTTTGCATTTCTTAAATAGTGATTTCTATGAAGTCGCTATTTAAGAAATGCAAAATTGTATTTTCAGACATCTGGCTCTAAGAACCTGCAAAGTGGTATTGGCAAATTGGGTTATGGGCAGTACTGTGTTTCTGTGTTTGCTGGCACTTACCAACAGGGTCACTGGAATTATGCGACAGGGACTAACCAAGTTATGTGGCAGTGTTGCCTAAATTATTCGGCAAGGATAGAGATATTATGTGGTGTAATGTGGCACACTTTGTGATAGTATTACTTAATTAGTTCGTCCTTTTTAGGCATCTGAGCTAAGGTTTGACTTCACTAGTACTCGCTTACCTCCTGAATACAGGAATAAGAAACTAATGATGGTCAGTCAACCTTTGTGTAAGGCCTTCCATTGTGCATCAAGACGTCGCTGCATTTTCAGTAACGTTTGATCCATTTAAGTTGGAAACACAATTTGCTGCTAAAATCCATAATGATGCAAAAAAAAATCTGGGGCCGAAGAATTACATAACTCTAGTGCCACTATTTATTAGTGGGGACAGGCTCTTTTAAAAAGTGGTTCTGCAGGCAGTAGTATCCTTTAAGTACAATATCCCTTGCTTCCTGTTTTATCTGAGAAGCAAGGCCAGCTAAGGCCCTGGAACTGATGTTGGTTGTGAGACTGTCATGCAGTATTGGCTTCAGATTGATGGCTTGACAATAACCTCATGTCACACAGTTACTCTAACAGTCAATACTAAGACAGTGGTGCAGAACAGTTTGTCATTGTGCTCCTCTGCCCCAAATATATGCTCTTTGGATACGTTTGGCTAGAGCAGGACATCCACACTACAGAAGGGATACATATGAGGTGCAATATTCCCTTATGCCTTTTCGAAGACTACTAGATGCTAACCTCTCATAGTCCACTTCACAGAAGGCCTATATATGTTCTTGTCCCCCTGTGTGTTTGGTGGACTGACACACAATAGGCTGAAGAAGTGGATCTACTTGGCACTGTGCATGTCCAGGACCTGGCACTGCACCTACTGAAGCTTTCTGCTATAGCAGCATGGTATGCCCCAGACAGATCAGCAGTAATAGGATCTACCTCTTGGTCATCTTTTCCATCCCTGTAAGTGAAAGCTGGTGCTTGGAAAACCTTGAGATGAAGGGAAGAGGGAGTCATGCTCTAGGTCTAGGACACACATACATTTCAAAGGCTCACTTGAAATGCATATTGGCTGCGCAGATGCTGGTCCTTGCGGCTCTTCTTCAAGCGGATCAATTTTTTCAATTAGCTGGTGCCTGCTTCACCTTCTACAACTCAATGCCAATTTCAAACCAGCAAGTGTTTTCCTGTGGGTTAGCACACTTACTGCTGTGACACAGTCCAGCTACCTTTCCTCTTTTAATGTCTACATGAAGAGTGGATTTTAAAGCTCAAGCTTAGTGCAAAGACAAAACTTTAAATTTAACACATTTATTAGTTGCCTTTTGCTTTTCTGCCTAAGTATGCTTTTTCCTTCCCATGCCCTGCAGCACATTTCAACTACTATTGCAATATCCACAGGTTGGCACCTGGACCTTAGCACTGTTCATGCTGCCCTCTTTCCTGCCCGATATCCCCATAGTCACTCACCTCTTTCCTCATGCTACTTCCTCCTCTCTTGCTCAATCATCCTCCCTTTTCATTTTTTATCCGCCTGCTGCTTCCAACTCATTAGATTTTTTGTTTGTCTTATTTTTTATTTACCATTGTCTTCATCCCTTGCTCCTATGTTCCTGCAGTTTCTAATTGTCCTCACTACAAATGACGTCCAAAAAGAATATCAAATTGACCTAAATGCAATAACTGTCAAGACAGCATTCACAACAAAGTGTAGATGGTGAGGAAAATGGGCTAGGAAGAGAGGTGTGCAGTAGAGAGTGAATTAGAAGACGAGGTAAATATAGATGAGAGGATCAACTGCAGTGCAAAGCATCACATGTCTAGTGTGTTGCTGCTACATACCATTCAAAGGGTTAGGACTGCCTGGGACTAAGAAACACATTTCAGTGGCTATGTTTTTGAGGAGAGGAACCTAAAATTAAAGTTGATAACTTGTCTTGAGTTAGGGATGAACATCTAGTAGACATAACTGAGTGCCTGTGCTGATAAAGTTAGCTGCTTCACATTAGGAAACTGTGGGACTCTGATACAAACAGGTCCCTTCTTCTTGTAGAGCTGAGCTGCAACACAGATACAGCTGAGTCCCTGCATACATTGTGCTGAACCCCTGTCCAGACAGATTCCAAGCACAGATGGAGCGGAGGTCATATATACTTATTGTTGAGTTCATCTACAGACAGTTGATTTCTTGCACGGAACTACAATTGGTTCCCTGATATACATAGAGAGCTAGTTCACAGGCCCAGTTGACCTATTTCAATACTCATTACAAGGTAAAAGCTGATCTCTGTGGGGCTTGAGATACTTGGCATCAGCTAAAATTCATTGGAAATACAACAGACCTCTCGCTCAGGTTAGTGTCCAACATGGCCTGTCTATGATAGGAAGTGAGGAAGAGGAGAGAAGGAGGATGGGAGTGAGAGCGAGGGGATTGACAGAAGAAATTGTGAAGCGAGATAGAGAGAAGAGATGGAGAATAGTGAAAAAGAATAAAGCTAAGGTGTGAGAGTATATGGAGGGAAAAGAGGAGAGAGGCAAATGTGACTGAGACAGCAAAGAAGAGAGGGGTGAAAAATGAGAGATGGCAGAGTGAGTGATTTGTGAACAAGCAGCACAACAATGGTGCGAATGCAATATATACAGCACATTTCACTAATTTACCAGCATCTTGACAGCTGGGGTCCTGGGTTTGAATCCAGCTTGGCACTTATATGAAAATTGAGCAGTTCTGGGCAAAACACAATCTCACTATGTCTTAACTTTAAATATGTGAGATGCTAGTTTAAATGCGTGTAGTTCAAAGATTTAGGCCCCATTTGACATCACTTCCCATAATGTACAGTGCTCAGTGCTCTGTTGCTAACCAGTTAGGTCTGTGCAATATAAATATCACCACATACTTGTTTTTACATTGTGAACAGGTACTCCACTTATTCCGCTTTGTGAAACCCACTACTGTGTGAGCTCCCAGTGACCCAGCCTCATTTGTTTGTGACAGCCATAGATAAGCCCCCCCCCCATAATGTTATTAATCCCAGTACATGCTCCACCTCATTAATGGAATTCATGTAAGTCTACTTCTCTTTGTCTATTAGAGCACATTCATGTGCCTTTTGGGAGATCCTCTCCCAAAACATCTTCTTGTTCTTTTGAATCATTTGTTTAGCATTTTGGCTTGCGTTGCTTTTCCTAAGAAAAGACACCTTCCAAATAGGGTTTCAGTGCTTTCTTTTCTGTGTGTCAGATATGAAGAACAGACACATGACTCACTTGGTTCCCTTCTTGCAGACATCTGATGCTCACAGGCCTGGTGGTCACATTTGAAGCCCCAGCAAAGCTAAATATCTCAGGGGAAAGCACTGGCAAAGCCGGTAGATCTGGCTAGAAAATACAGGAATGGATAAATGCTGTTTGCTTGCGTTAGCACATTAAAGGCACACATGCTGGCTTTGCTAATATGTTTTCTCATGCTGGCTCAAAGAATGACTGTTAGACATTACAGCCTTATGGTGGCACCCTTGCTTTTTTGACAACCGCCCTCCACTTTTTAGATACTGTTTTTGCTGGTTTTAAGACTCTGTGCACTTTATCACTGCTAACCAGTGCTAAAGTGCATATGCTCTCTCCCTTTAAACATGGTAACATTGGATCATACCCAATTGGATCATTTAATTTACTTATACGTCCCTAGTAAAGTGCACTATAAGTGCCCAGGGCCTGTAGATTAAATGCTACTAGTGGGCCTGCAGCACTGATTGTGCCACCCACTTAAGTAGCACCTTAACTTTGTCTCAGGCCTACCAATTCAACTTGGCATTTAAAGTACTTGCCAAGCATAAAACTCCCCTTTTTTGACATATAAGGTATGTCTTAGGTAACCCATAGTTTACATGTCCTGGTAGTGTACAACTCCTCAGTTCGTCTTTACACTGCTGTGAGGCCTACTCCCTTCATAGGCTAACATAGGGGCTGCCCTCATACATTGTTTGAGTGGTAGCTGCTGATCTTAAAGGAGTAGGAAGGTCATATTTAGTATGGCCATAATGGTAATACAAAATCCTGCTGACTGCTGAAGTTGTATTTAATATTACTATTTTAGAAATGCCATTTTTAGAAAGTGAGCATTCCTCTGCACTTAAATCCTTCTGTGCCTACAATCCACGTCTGGCTGGGTTTATTTGACAGCTCCCTTGTGCATTCACTCAGACTCATCCCAAACACAGGATACTCAGCCTCACTTGTATACATCTGCATTTTTAATGGGTCTTCCTGGGCTGGGAGGGTGGAGGGCCTGACAATTACATGTCAAAGGACAGTAGCCTGCCCTCACACAAAGGACTGCCACACCCCTTACTGGGACCCTGGCAGACAGGATTGAACTGAAAGGAGACCGGGTGCACTTCTAAGCCACTCTTTGAAGTCTCCCCCACCTCAAAGGCCCATTTGGGTATTTAAACAGGGCCTCTGCCCCTACCAACTCAGACACTTCCTGGAGAAGAGAACCTGAACCAGAACTTGTATTCTGCCAAGAAGAACTGCCTAGCTGCCCAAAGGACTCACCTGTCTGCTTTCTGTGAAGGACTGGTGCCTTGCTGTTGCCCTGCTGCCTTGCTGCTCTCTGGCTGTGGTGAGAAGTGCTCTCCAAGGGCTTAGATAGAGGTTGCCTCCTGTTCCCTGAAGTCTCAGGATCAAAAAGACTTCATCTCTACAAGAAGAACTCCTTGTGCGGTGAAATTTGATGCACGGCCTGCCAGAAACGATGCACAGCCTGCACCACAGGGAAAAATTCACTGCACGCCGAACTGGAATGACGCAGCCCGACTTTGCATCGAGAAGATCGACACAGCGCCAGCATGGCGACCAGAAATTCAACGCACGGCCCACTGAATCGACGCACAGCCGAGCTGAAACGACGCAGCCGGACTTCCAGAGAGGAATCAACATAGCACCGCCGTGCGGTAGAAATTTAGATGCAACACCACCGAATTGACGCAGCTCCTGTGACTTCATCCTGCCAGTGCAGCAAATCCACGCATAATCAATGGGGAGTCCGAAAACCCCGCAACCTGAAGAGGATCCACGACCGAGCGCCGGAAATCGACACACAGCCGTCCCTGCGTGAAAACTAAACAACGCATCGTCGTGTGCGGCCCGAGAACTCGACGCACACCCCCTATGTTTCCACGCATCTCCTCCTCTGTGGTTCTTTGTGGAGATTTTGCACGCGGACCAGAGGTACTTTGTGCTTGAAAGAGACATTTATTGCTTTTAAAAGGCTTAAGACACTTTATATCACTTTTGCAGTTATATCTCAACATATACTTATTGCATTTTACTCGTTTTGACATGCATCTTATCAGATCAATATTATATATTTTTCTAAACACTATGTGGTGTATTTTTGTGGTGCTATACTGTGTTATTGCATGATTTATTGCACAAATACTTTACGCATTGCCTTCTAAGTTAAGACTGACTGCTCAGTGCCAAGCTACCAGAGAGTGGGCACAGGATAATTTGGATTGTGTGTGACTTACCATGACTAGAGTGAGGGTCCTTGCTTGGACAGTGGGGTAACCTGACTGCCAACCAAAGACCCCATTTCTAACAATGACTCTGCCCTTATAGCTTGAACTATCAGCCCCCCCGAAGTTCAAGTCGAGTTGTTCCCCTGCCTGTATGTGAAGGGTGTGTCGTTCTGTGAGCTGAAATTGGCCGGCATGCTGATTCTTGGTAGCAGAAGGATGAATTATTTAAAGATAATGGGATCTGAGGGATGAAGAGGCTGTAGACTAGTAGACAGCACGCAGGAGAAAGCAGAAAAGGGACCATGTGCAGTAGGGAAGCTACAATGAAAAGGGCAAGTCTGAGGCTGTTAATGGGTGTTTTGTGACAGCTGGGTTGTTTTTTTAAAAATACTGTTAGAGGATGCTATGGCTGTTCCCTTTAAAAAATTATTTACGAGCATCATACTTAATGAAGCACAGATGTTTTTTTAATTATGAAGATGTGAGTCGCTCAAGTGGAATACAACTCCTCTGGATATAATCAGACCTATTATTTTAAGGCATGGGCAAAGTGGGTTCCGGCACAGGGCCATAGTCTCCCCCCCCCCCTCCTTCCCGATAGAGCCAGCTCTGTTTTGCAGAGAGTCTTGTCTTGATGACCTTGAATTATTCTTAAACAGATTGTTTAAATACTGTTTTCCAGAGCTTTAAGTGGACCGGGTCATGCCGAGCAGGTGCTGATACGGGTCCCTATCAGGCTCTCCATTTCTGCCCTCAGACAAGAAAAAAATCTTAACTCTGCAGCAGTACCACTCCACTGCTTTAGATATAACTTCAAAGAGACTCGTTACAGTTTTTCACAGTCTCAGCATTTCAGAACTGAAGTATTTTTAATATTTTAGATGCCATTGTTATTACTTTTTTACCTTATTCAACCATTGATAAAGCCGATAGTCCTGGTTTGTTTTTAGGAATAATGTCAGTTACATTGTGTATCTGGATGCCATAGCAGAAAGATGCAGCAAAATACCATACGGGCAGCACATCATGCTAAATCGGGATTTTTCGCATACTGCTTTAAGTCACGCCCTTAATTACATACGCCACGCCCCTTGCAGAGACCCCTTAGTTTTTCATTCCACTTAAAGCCTTGCTGTTTTTCTTTACCTTTTAATGTGGTTGATACGTGAGAGTCTTTAACATATATTTTGCGGAGAAATGTTGTGTTTCACCATCCATTAAAAAGTGTTTCTTAAAGATCAAAACAGTAGCTCCCATGTGAGAAATGGGAGGGTGTCACGTAGATTATTTGCAATAATATTAGCGATCTGCTGCTGTGTTACAATATCAAAAACATACGTCACTGTCCCTGAATATTAGATGTAAACTTATATAGAATTTGGACGAGTGTGTCTGTACACTGTCAGTGGCCTGGCCAAAAGATGCATGAAAGACCTTAAAGTGGATCATAAATGCACGGATGTTCCGAACAGGAGCCCCCTAAAATCGTTAAGTTGTACTTGACTTGGAGGCTTGTAATGACCTTGAGTTTCCCAGTCTTGTTTGCTTACAGAAGGTAACTGAACTAGTACTGACGGACTGATTAGTACTTTACTCTGAAGGGCCACTGGGTGTCACTGCTACACCAGTGTACGTATGTCGACCGCTACTAACTCCGTCTCAATACGAGTTATCCCTTTCTATATGATAGATATACACAGGTATAGAGCTTAACTCATTGTTTGAATACTATAAGGTCGTTTTTAATCTTTTACTTGCCCTGATGTATGTGAGATAGCTACCTTGCTGCTGAACAAGATAATAGATTCAAAAATAATATATAATTTATTTATTTATGATATGCTATGAAGGAAGCCCGTGAAACCATCCAAGGTCTTCTCCCGAGAAATGATCTACAAGGCAGTGGTGAAAGGTGACCCGGAAGAACTGGACGGGCTGCTGGAGTATTTGCAAACGTCCGTGAAGAAGCTCTCAGATACGGAATTTAGAGGTAGGAGGGTAGGAGTGTACTTTCCACTGAAGGGCAAGTGGGTGTTGTTTGGAGTGAAATTGAAAACAATGATGTTTTCTCGTTATGAATAAGGGAAGAGGGTTAATAGGATGTTCATGTTCAATGAAAATGCAGTTTATTCTCTATATTGTGCGTGTTCCTGCTAAAAGAGTCAGTCCGACGTGCATGTAACATCAGAACACTTAAAATAGAAGCATTATCAATAAATCCCTTTAATAAAATTGTTCTTTCTAGAATTACATATAAATTATGATGCGGGATATATAAAAAAGGTAAAAAATATACAGCAGCTTTTTAAGAAATTACATTCCAATACTGTACATTGCGTTGAAGCCTTTTCCCATGTACTCTCTCGTATCTTTCTCCTCTTTCCCTAAATATCTTACGTCATAATGGCCCTCATTCTGACCTTGGCGGGTGGCGGAGGCCGCCCGCCAAAGTCCTGCCGTCAGGTTACCGTTCCGCGGTCGAAAGACCGCGGCGGTAATTCTGACTTTCCCGCTGGGCTGGCGGGCGGTCGCCTTCAGACCGCCAGCCAGCCCAGCGGGAAAGAGGCTTCCACGATGAAGCCGGCTCGGAATCGAGCCGGCGGAGTGGAAGCTGTGCGACGGGTGCAGTTGCACCCGTCGCGTATTTCACTGTCTGCGCAGCAGACAGTGAAATACATGTAGGGGCCCTCTTACGGGGGCCCCTGCAATGCCCATGCCAGTGGCATGGGCACTGCAGGGGCCCCCAGGGGCCCCGCGACCCCCCCTACCGCCATCCGGATCTCGGCGGTCCGACCGCCGGGATCTGGATGGCGGTAGTGGGGGTCGGAATCCCCGCGGCGGTGCAGCAAGCTGCGCCGCCGCGGAGGATTCAATGGGGCCGCGGTACACTGGCGGGACCCCGCCAGTGGTGCCGGTCCGACCGCGGCTTTACCGCCGCGGTCGGAATCCCCATTGGAGCACCGCCGGCCTGTCGGCGGTGCTCCCGCGGTCCTCCGCCCTGGCGGTCAAAGACCGCCAGGGTCAGAATGACCACCAATGTCTCTTACATTGGATATACTGTGCCTTAATAATCGTCTGTTAGGTGTGTTAGGTGTGCACCTATTTTTACGTTTTGGAAACTAATGTTTCTTCCTTTTCTTTAGATGTAGATAGTGTAATTGAAACTATAGAAAATATTTTCCAGACATATTTGGTTATATCTAGGATCATGGTGTTAGCTGAAAGGTGGAGTGCTCGTCATGTTTTTATGAAGGGGGCTGCTGAAGAATGTCCTATTACCCACTGGTAATCTTCATTACTCCTATTGTCCTCGTCCCATTTAATACAACTGGAGATATGGCGATTAATGGTAAGTAATAGCACATTACCCTCATCACCCCCTGTCCTCCTCCTTCATTACAAGTGGAGAATACCTAAGCCAAGAACCTAACACTCATATAAAAGACATCACAAAAGGATACAATACCAAAGAGCAGCCCCCAAAAGTGATTTATTAACACAGGTCAGAAACCAAGTCAGGAGTGCACTGCCTGCAACACCCCCAACCCCAGAATTGTAATAATCTCCCAGCATATTCCGGAGATGATAATGCCTGACAAAGGTATTAGAGGATGTGCAAGTAGCTGTTCAACATATCCCCAAAATGGACACCCCTCTCAATTTAGCCCAGGAAGCATCCACCCACCTAGTAGGCCACGGTCGTAATTCCCAGGGAAGCACCGCCAGCCTGTTGGCGGTGCTTCTGACAAAACAGCCCTGGCGGTCAAAGACCGCCAGAGTTGTAATGAGGGCCTGTATCTCCTCACTCTGATTACCTGCTTAGGCATAAACCATTTAAACAAGCCCTTCCTAGTTCCACCCCATATCTTGGTTTGCATCCAATCTCCAACCGCAAACTTACTCCCCTTCACCCTACACCTTATTCTCTCATCATAATTTCCTTGCATCTTCTCCACCCGACTTAACAATTTCCTTTCATCTACCTCTCCCTTACCTGCTTTGCCCATCCAACCAGGCACAGCCTCAGTACATGGTGTCCTACTCTTTAACACCATAAATGAGGTCTCCATTGTAAGGGAATGTCGAGTGGTGCGATAACTCCACAATAAATTCTTAACTTCCCTCTTCCAATTTAATCCATTCTGAAGTGATAGTTGTATATTCTCATTCAACACCCTGTTGAACCTTTCCACCAATCCATTTTCCATAGGATGTGCTACAGCTGTGTTAATGTGCTTAACACCACAACATACTAAATAGTCTTCATATTCACTTGATGAATACTAAGGACCATTATCAGTCACTATATCTTCCGGATAACCCTCTCTTCTCCATATTTCTTCACAGAACTCTATATCCATACTCAACTTGATATCTTTCACCACACTAACCTCTGGCCAATTGGAATGATAGTCCATCATTACAATCGCATAGTATCTTCCACTTCCACCAACTTCAAACAGACCACACACATCCATTCCCACCTTCTGCCATGGTTTGCATGGAAATGGCATTGGAACAACAGGAGTTTTCTCACTAACGTGTTTTGTCACTACGCCCACAACACAGACAATTCCTCACATACCTTTCCACATCCCGATCCATACCTGGCCACCAAAAATCCTCCCTTGCCTTCCTCTTCATACCTGACATGCCTCCATGTCCCTCATGTAGAATCTCCAACACCTTCTCTCTTAACTTATATGGCACAATCAACTTATCTCCTCTCCTCCCAAGACCGTCCTGTTCAGATAGTTCTACCACACATTCTTATAATTAGCCACCAACCTGGCATTCTCTCCTAACCTCGATCAATGCTTGTTCAAACTCTTCTTTAACACTTGCATTTCTGCATCCTCATCCACAGCTGTCTTTCATATCTCTTCACATATAGCTTTGGTTTTCATGTTCATCTTCATTAGTTCCTTCTATTGGCAAGCTTGACAAACAATCGGCGTTCACATTTGACACACCTGGTACATATTTCACAGTAAAGGTGTACTCTGGCAACCTGTATATCCATTTTGCCATTCTTGAAGCGTTGGACTAGCACCCTGTGTGGTAAAAATATCAACTAATGGTTTATGATCTGTTTGTAATTCAAATTTTCTTCCCCACACATAATTCCTGAAATACTGAATTCCCTACCAACAAGCAAGTTCTTCCATTTCTATTGCAGAATAAGTCGCCTCAGCTCCCTTCAAAGTTCTTGAAGCAAATGCTATAACATCCTCTTTCCCTTTATGTACTTGCATCAAAACCGCTCCCAAACCATACATACTGGCACCGGTCAATATTATAGTATGATTCTATGCCACAAAAGGTTTCAACTCAACAGCATTAATAATGCTTCTTTTGAGATCCGCAAATGCTTGTCGACATTCTTCTGACCATACATACTTCTGATTCTTTTTCATTAACACACGCAATGGTTGTGCTATATCAGAATTTTTTTTAATGAATTTGGCATAATACTCCGCCAAACCCAGGAATGATCTTAACTGGTCCTTGTCAACTGGATTGGGTGCATTTTCAATTGCCTCCATCAAACTAACTTTCGGTTTTATACCATTACCAGATATAGTATGACCTAAATACTCAACACTCCGACATCCAAACTTACATTTTTTGACCTCAGCAGTCAGTCCCACATTCTCCAAAATTAGGCATACCTTCCTCATTTCTCTGTCATGTTCATCCTCATTTTCCACCCACACCAACACATCATCCTGAAAAACTTGCACGTTCTCAACCCCACCTAACAAACTTTGCATAACCCTTTGAAACACTGCTGAGGCAGATGCAAGACCAAATGGCATGCTTATAAATCTAAATGTGATAAAAAACGTAAGATGTTTTGATTCTGGATGCATCATGATCCGATAGTAAGCACCTAATAAATCAAGAGTTGAATACACTTTCCCACCTTGAATCACAGCTAGTAGCTCATTAATATTAGGTATGGGATGTCTATCTACCTATATATTGTCATTCAGGTCTCTTAAATCCACACACATCCTGATCCTGCCATTCGGCTTCCGAAGCAAAACCACCGCACTGAACCATTCTGATGATTCAATCTTTTCTATCACCCCCATCTCCAACAATTTCAACAGTTCTGTCTTTAGCGCATCCTTCAACACTACCGGTACACTTCTCACCTTGTGCACCTTTGGCACCGCACCCTCCTTTAAGACGATTTTATGTTGACATTTTTTAGACATCCCAACTTGTCACCAAATAAATTAGGAAATTCAATTTTCCATTTCTCCGCATCCTCATGCAATATGGTTAAAACTTGTTCTTCCGTATTGGAATTAACAATACCTTCAATGCTCTTTGTTCGTTCCACCCTAATAGACACTGACCACTCTCCTCTACATGCACCCAACCTGCGATTTCCCTCTGTTAAAACCTTATACTTCCTTGAAAACAACCCACAATGGGTATTCCGTTCCCCCCCATACCCAACCAGTTCTATCTTGGATCTGGATAAATCACTTTGTCCTAGTCTCCTTATCATTAAACGTATAGGGAGAACATGAATCTGCCCACATATCTATTAACACATCATTTATACTCACAATGCACTTTGGAAGTCTATATTGATCATTGTCTAACATAAAAATATGCTTCTCCCAAACCTCGTCTTCTGTGTTGACATTGTTAAGCATAAACACCTCTATGTGATCATCACCTTCATCATCATGTCCCTCCTTCTGAATATCATTTAGTAAGAAATTTTCACTTTTTTTCTTGTTAAGTACCCTTTTTAATTGCATACTTTAGAAGAATGTCCCATTCTGTCACATTTAAAACACTTGGCATCCCTAGCAGGGCAAATCATTGAAGATGCCAAAAGTCTTATGCTTCTGTCTATAGCATTTTTTATATCCCCTTTGCTGTTGTTTTTGTTAAATTTGATGTTGTCAACAGCTTATACTGACACGTCCTGTGCATCATTTTTTCCTAGCTCCTTAAGTCGGCAACGGACTAACAAATTGATCAATCGACTCATGGGGTGCTTGCGTTCTCGAAAAGAACCTATGGCATTTTACAACAATACTAATCTTTCTACTGTAATGATTTTCTAAAGCCCCCTTTGCTTTGGTATGCACATCTTCTTCATCCCCTTCTTCATCCGATCCACTATCCTCATTCAGAATCATACTCACCTACAGCAATGTCTTCAATACTCTCTTACCTTCTACACCTACATTTTGCTTCAACAAAGCCAGTTTTCTTTTAGCCATAAAATAGCCCCACCCTACACTACCAAATAAGTTTCAGATGCTTCTTGCCAATCCTCCCAAGGCATACTTGGCTCCCCAGGCACTGCCAAAAATGTGGGTGGAGGTGATATTGATTCCATAATGCCACCTTACAGAAATAAATGTGTATAAAAAAATAAACTAAAACAATTAATTATGGTAGTCACCTTAGTCCAGGTGTGTTTGTTACTGAAGTAATATTCACTGTTGACACGTTCCTTCAGTCAAGTACAATGTTCTCTTGAAATTTTGCCACCAAAGAATAACTGCTCCATTTCAAAACAGCCATGCGTTCCTTCAGACAAATGGAGAATCACTCCTCGAAACTCTCGACACAAATTAATGCTTCATGCTAAATTTCCCCGTTACTCATCCGATTTCTAAGGGCAATTCCCATTGTTTTGTCAACACATAAACACTCCGTACTCTGTGCGTTTTCTACAGGCGATTCCTCATATCACGTTAGCATCCTACCAATGAAATTTCTCTCCACAGGGGATTCCAGCTATAGTATGACGTCAGCTGCCCCTCGTCACATGGCTCGAGCACTCGCTTCAAATCAAAACATGCGAGTGAACACCAAACGGTTCCACCACTTTAGTGTGAGGTAACGGCTACGTTTAAAGTATGGCCAATCTCTTCTTTTACGTTTTAACATATCATAATTGACATAAGTACAAATGACCGCAGCTTCAGATAAAAACACTGTTCCACCCTCCGATAGCGCTGCAATCCAAAATGATCCAACTGTTCCACCTGTTAGTGCTGCAATCCAAGATAATCCACTTGTAGCTCCACTGTACACACAATTCAGTTTTCTGGGTGCACTCCTACACACTGCCAACCTTCCACTTTCCTTCACAAATCAGCTGATTCATTTACCACTCGGCCAGCACGTCCACAGTTTCAAAATATTGCCCTGGTTGGTTCAAACAAAATGCACCCCATCCTCCTCGCCATTTTAAAAAGACACTGGTACATTTCTCTCTTTTTTAAATCTTTTATTGCCATCAAAATGCATGCATCCAATTCTGGCAGATCACAGTCAGCAACTGCCCACTGCCTTACAATCTATTAATTGCCCATTCCAATTCCATGTCTGGTTGCTAAGCAGTCACTAAAACTCCCAGATTGTCCTGCACAATCCACAAGCACAGATCTGGGAGGACTGCCAGAGTCACTGGGACCAACTGATCAAAATTCCTGTAGTGCGGATCCCAAAAGCATAGCAGATGAATCCACAGAGGGCAGATTCATCGGGCGGAGGTGAAACTGTACACAAGGGACCATGAAACCTGGTGCAGCCATGTGACCCAGCAGTCACAACCACTGGTGCACTGGAAGGAAAGCACTGCCCATCACTCTCCTCACCATTGTCTTCAAGCCCAGAACTCTGGGTTCAGGAAGAAAGACGCTGTTGAGATTGATCCGAGCCCCATTAAACATTATATCCTGCGAGGGTACCAACTGACACTTCTCCTGGTTCCACAGAAACCCATGAGCCCTGTGAGATGCACACACCACCTGCAAATCTCCAAGAAGTTGTTCCTCCGATGTAGCATGGAGCAGCCAATCGTCCAGATATATAGGTGGATTCCCTTTAGATTGATTGAAGCGACCGGTGGCACAACCACCTTGGTGAAAACCATTGATGCTGACCGAAGGCTGAACAGCAACACTCAAAACGTATAATGAGTCCCCTGTATGCAGAACCTTAGAAATTGCTGGAAGTGGGGATAAATTGGCACATGGTAATATGCATCCTGTAGATCTAAGGTGCACATCAGATGTCCCTTGACCACCAAAGGAATCACCTTTTGTAATGTTTCCATCTTGAAGAGAAGGTGTAGCCCAAACTTGTTCCGAACCTTGAAATCCAAAACCAGCCAGAAGCCCCCAGTAGATTTCACCACCAGAAAGATTATGGAATAGAGCCCCCTGCCTCTTTCTATCAGAGGAACTTCCAGAATGGCCCCTTCCCACAGAAGAGACAAAACCCCCTGAGACAAAGCCACAAGCTTCCCTGGTTTGGTGGGCCAAGAAGTCGGACAGACTCCTGAAGCCTGAGCAACTTCCCCAAACTCTATCCGGTAACCCCGCCTCAAAATGTCCAACACCCAGGCATCTGAACTCGATTCCTTCTAGGCCTGGAGGAAGTGCTGGACCCGACAGCAGACCCCAAAGTCCTGCCCCTTTATATAGTCAGAAAAGAGGTTTCAAAGGGGAGCCTTGACGTTCCTGTCTCAACTCTGCCCAGCTGGAAATATCCCCTGGGAATGGGAACACTGCTTCCGTGAAGGCTGACAATAGGGGGATTTGAGCTTCAAAGACTGCTTATTTGAAGAAACTAGCTTCAGAGTGGACAATTCTTCCCCAAATAACAAATTTCCATGGAAAGGCAGTCATAGGGTGGATGCTTTCTGGGCTGAATCAGTCTACCAATCCTACAGGACCAAACTCTGTTGAGCAGCCACACAAGCCCCTCCTGACAGTGCTGAAGCCCTAACCACATCAAAGGAGACAGCCAAAGGATATTCCACCTGTCTTTCGATATGTTCAAATAATCCAGAGCAGTCAGAAGTATCATTCAAGGATCTATACAGGGCCTTGATGTCTGACATTAGAGACTGGGCCAGATATGTATAAGAGATCCTTGCCCAAAGGCCTAGATGGGAACCAGAATACACCTTCCGGAGAGAAGCATCAGCCTTCTTATCCAGAGTATCCTTAATCACGGCATCCTCCGCTAAGGATGTCATTCCCACCAGAATGGAGACAAAATAATCAATGGGGATAGAGTCCAGCAACTCCTTTTGCATATTCTACAAGAGGTACAACTTATCCATAAACCTGGTCAGCATGATCTTGTCAGAATCTTTCCATTCATGCTTAAGAACCTCATGAATGAAAGGGTGAACCAGAATATCAATAGGTGCCGAACTCTGAAACTGGCATAGGTGGGAAGCAAAGGCAGTATCAAGTACCTCATCATTCCGAACTCCCATGTTCACTTTAACATATTTGATTAAGTCTGGAAACATGTCCTGGACAATATACTTGCCCTTATGTTCTTCAGGGCCAGGCTCCTCCTCCTCTGATCATGAGGACTGCACAGGGATAGAGTCCTTAGGCCTACAGCAGAGTATCATGAATTCATCTCTTAAGCCTAGAATCCTCACTCTCTATGCACTATTTTGACAAAGGAGGAGAATGAGGAGTGGCTGAGGAACAGGAAACAAAGAGGAATACTTTTTTCACATGCTTCTTTTTCTTTGAGTGGTTCCCCATGGTCACCAGCAGAAATCTCACAGCGAGATGGCCAGAAACTCAGGTACCCAGTAATGCTCCAAAAGAAACCACTATGCGGTACTCACCCGAGGCTGGCAAAAATAGGTGGCCTTCAACATACCCAGAATGAAGGAACGCTGAAGCATAAAGCACAGGCAGCACTCTGCCACTGGTGCGCCTGTGCAATAGAGATGTCCCAACACAGAAGACAGGTGTTAGAAATGGGGTCTTTACTTGACAGTCAGGTTAGCCCCTGTAAAGTATTTGTACCAACACACACAGTAACTTAATGAAAATACTACAAAATGACACAACACAGGTTTAGAAAAATAGGAAATATTTATCTAAACAGAACAAGACCAAACCGACAATATTCCACAATCCACAAGTCAAGTTATCAATTAAAAAGCAAAAAGAGTCTTCAGGTAGTTTTAGAAACACACTAAAACTGTTAGCGTGAAAATGTACCTTGGGTACGTCAAAAATAACCCTGCACGGGTGAGTGTGCATCAAAAAGGGCTTGTGATGTGTCGATTTCACTCATGAGTGAGACCTTGGTCGTTTCTCCTTTCGTCGGATGGGGCGCATCGTTTCTTCTCTCCGCAGGAGAGCGATGCATCGATCCGGTCATCACTCTGGGGTCCGGGCAGGCCTTGCGTCGTTTTTACACACCCAGCGGTATTTGCATTGGAAATTCAGCCGCACAATGATCTGAAAACCTCGCAGCATGGGTTGCTTTCTCCCAGCCTCTGTCAGCGATGCTGCGCGTTGTTTCTCCAGGTCAGAGTGTGGATTCTTCGGTCGCGATGCAGGCGAGCATTGATTTTCAGCCACGAAGCAGGCGGCGTGTCGATTTTTCAGCCGCAGATCGGAGTCTCGTCGATCTTATTCCCTGCACAGCGGTCTGTGCGTGGATTTCTTCCTCTTGGCCTGCTAGCTTCTCCTTTCAGGGTCCCAGGAACTGGATGGGCACCACTGGGAAGAGTAGGAGTCTCTCCGGAGGCTCCAGGTGCTGGCACAGAGAAGTCTTTGCTGTCCCTGAGACTTCAAACAACAGGAGCCAAGCTCTAAATCAAGCCCTTGAAGAGTTATTTTCAAGATGGAAGGCACACAAAGTCCAGTCTTTGTCCTCTTGCTCTGACAGAAGCAGCAACTGCAGGATAGCTCCACAAAGCACAGTCACAGGCTGAGCAGCTCTTCTTCCTCAGCTCTTCAGCTCTTCTCCAAGCAGAGGTTCCTCTTGTTTCCAGAAGTGTTCTAAAGTCTGTGGTTCTTAGTGCCCTTCTTATACCCAATTTCTCCTTTGAAGTAGGCCTATTTCAAAGTAAAGACTCTTTTGAATGTGAAATCCTGCCTTGCACAGGCCAGGCCCCAGACACTCACCAGGGTGTTGGAGGCTGCATTGTGTGAGAGCAGGCACAGCCCTTTCAGGTGTGAGTGACCACTCCTCCCCTCCCTCTTAGCACAGATGGCTCATCAGGAAATGCAGACTACACCCCAGCTCCCTTTGTGTCACTGTCTAGTGTGAGGTGCAATCAGCCCAACTGTCAAACTGACCCAGACAGGAAATCCACAAACAGGCAGAGTCACAGAAATGGTATAAGCAAGAAAATGCTCACTTTCTAAAAGTGTCATTTTCAAACACACAATCATAAAATCAACTTTACTAAAAGATGTATTTTTAAATTGTGAGCTCAGAGACCCCAAACTCCACATTCCCATCCACTCCGAAAGGGAATCTACACTTTAATCAGATTTAAAGGTAGCCCCCATGTTAACCTATGAGAGGGACAGGCCTTGTAACAGTGAAAAACTAATTTAGCAATATTTCACTGTCAGGACATATAAAACCCATTACTATATGTCCTACCTTAACCATACACTGCACCCTACCCTTGGGGCAACCTAGGGCCTACCTTAGGGGAGTCTGACATGTAAGAAAAGGGAATGTTTATGACTGGCAAGTTGGTACACTTGCCAAGTTGAATTCACAGTTAAAACTGCACACACAGACACTGCAATGATTACAGAGCTACTTGTGTGGGTGTCACAACCAGTGCTGCAGGCCCGCTAGTAGCTTTTGACTTACAGGCCCTGGCAACTCTAGTGCACCTTACTAGGGACTTACCAGTAAATCAAATATGCCAATCATGGATAAGCCAATTACATACAGATTTTGTAAAGGAGCACTTGTACTTTAGCACTGGTTAGCAGTGGTAAAAGTGCCCAGAGTAACAAAAACAGCAAAATCAGAGTCCAGCACACATCAGCAACCTGGGAAACAAAGGCAAAAAGTTAAGGTAGACCACGCCAAGGATGAAAAGTCTAACATGTGTCCCCCCCAGCTGAAAGTGGGGAGCAACTACCCAACCTCATGGGAGTTTGCATCACTAAGGCGGAAGAACCTGGACAGACCATCAGAATTGGCGTGCTCTGTATCAGGACGGTGTTCCACCGTAAAGTCAATCCCCTGTAGGGAATGGACCACCTCAACAGTTTTGGATTCTCACCCCTCATCTGCATTAACCATCTGAGGGGCCTGTGGTCGGTCTAAACTCGGAAGTGAGTCCCAAACAAGTAGGGTCTTAGCTTCTTCAGTGCCCAGACCACAGCAAATGCTTCACGTTCTATGGCACTCCACCTACGTTCCCTGGGTAGTAACCTCCTGCTAATGAAGACTAAGGGTTGATCAAGGCCCTCTTCATTAAGCTGTAAGAGTACTGCTCCAATACCATGCTCTGAGGCGTCTGTTTGCACAACAAACTCCTTGGAGTAGTCAGGTGCCTTCAGCACAGGTGCTGTGCACATGGCAGCCTTCAGGGCATCAAAAGCGTTCTGGCAAGCCTCTGTCCAGATCACTTTCTTGGGTTGCTTCTTAGAAGTCAACTCAGTTAAGGGGGTAACAATGGTACCATATCCCTTAACAAACCTCCTGTAATATCCTGTGAGACCTAAAAAGGCTCTCACTTCAGTCTGGGTCTTGGGAGGCTCCCAAGCCAGAATTGTGTCAATCGTAGGCTGTAGGGGTGCCTCCTGGCCACTCCCCACCTGGTGTCTTAAGTACACCACAGAACCCTGCCCTATTTGGCACTTGCTCGCCTTAATAGTGAGGCCTGCCTTTTGCAGGGCCTCTAACACTCTCCAGAGGTGTTTCAGGTGTTCCTCCCATGTGGAACTGAAAACAGCAATGTCATCCAGGTAGGTGGCACTGAACTCATTTAGCGCAGCCAACACCTGGTTGACCAACCTCTGAAAGGTGGCAGGGGCATTCTTCATCCCAAATGGCATCACTTTTAATTGAAAGTGTCCATCTGGGGTAAAGAATTCTGACCTCTCCTTGGCCCCCTCAGTTAAGGCAATCTGCCAGTACCCAGATTTTAAGTCAAACGTACTGAGGTACTTGGTAGCTCCTAACCGATCAATGAGCTCATCAGCTCGGGGGATGGTTTGTGCATCAGTCTTGCTGACCACATTGAGTCCCCGGTAGTCCACACAGAACCTGAGTTCTGGAGTGGCACCAGGTGCAGCAGCCTTTGAGACCAATACCACTGGGCTGGCCCAAGGACTTCTGGATTGCTCAATAACCTCTAGGGTAAGCAACTTGGATACTTCATCCTTAATGCATGCCCTGACTCTGTCAGTCACCCTGTAAACGTTTTGTTTAATACGTGTACAGTCCCCAGTGTCCACATCATGTGTGCACAAGTGTGTGACCCCTGGTATCAGGGAAAACAGTGGGCAAACTGTTCCAAAACGTTGCGACAGTCACCCTGCTGCTCCTCGGTCAGAAAGGGGGAAGAGGGTCACTCCCTCCAATGACCCATCTTTTTCTCCTGCAGACAGGAGGTCAGGAAGAGGCTTACTCTCCTCCTCTACCCCGTCATCTGTTGCACGGAGCATGGACAGTTCAGTCCGCTCAAAGTGAGGTTTGAGGCGGTTGACATGCAGGACCCTTATAGAGTTCCTTGGAGACTGCAAGTCCACGAGGTAAGTGACTTCACTCTTGCCCTCCACCACCTCAAATGGCCCAGTATACTTATCCTGGAGCAACCTAGGCTCCACTGGCGCCATCACCCACACTTTCTGACCAGGTTGAAACTTGGCCAGAGTGGCATTCCGGTCATACCAATGTTTCATATCCTCCTGGCTTTCTTCTAGGTTCTTCTGAGTGAGACTCCTGAAGCGGGCAGTCTGGTTTCTCAAAGCCAACATGTAGCTAAATACATCCTGGGGGGGTTTACTAAGAGCTTTCCCCAAAGCCTCCTTCACCATACTCAAAGGTCCCCTCACAGTGTGCCCATAGATGAGCCCAAAGGGACTAAACCTAAGTCCCTTTTGAGGCACCTCACTGTAGGCGAACAGAAGGCATGGCGAGATGACGTCCCACTTCCGCCTCAAGGGCTCTGACAGGCTCATGATCATGCCTTTCAAGGTGCGGTTGCATCTCTCAGCCAGACCATTACTTTGGGGGTGGTAATGTGTGGTGAACTTGTAAGTCACCCCACACACTTTCCACAGAGACTTCATGTACGTAGATATGCAGTTGGTACCCCTATCGGATACCACTTCCTTGGGAAACCCCATGCGGGTAAAAACCCCCATCAGTGCACGACCCACCACAGAGGAAGTGACTCACCTCAGAGGAATGGCTTCTGGGTACCGGGTGGCATGGTCCACCAAGACCATGAAGAACCTGTTGCCCAAGGCTGTCTTGGGGTCCAGAGGCCCCACAATGTCAATACCTACCCTCTCAAAGGGAGTACTAACCGCCTTACATTTCCCCCCACTCTTGCCACTTTCCTAGCAAGTCTGAGAAGACCTGCAATGTGCATTTGAGTTCCTGCACATTAGGGGCCAGTAAAAGTGGGTGACAAGCCTCTCAAAGGTCTTGTCCAGCCCCAAAAGTCCAGCTAAAGGCACACCATGAGCCAACCCCAGTAGGAAGGCCTTGAAGCACTGGGGTACCACGGGCTGACCCAGGCTCAGGAACCTTAGGCTTGCTATACAGAAGGTCATCCTCCCAACAAATCAGGTGTGATCCTGGCTCCTTGCCAGCCACCTGGTCTGCAGCCTGCTGCCGCAAACCCTCCAGAGTAAGGCATGTCTTCTGTGCTGCACAGAATGCTTCCCTTGTGGGCCCCCTTCCTGCTGCTGCTGCAACAGCTCAGGGACCTCCCCCAGTTCTGCCACCTGTTCCCCTGTAGGCTGCGGGCGTCACCCTCAGGCTCCACCTCCTCCCGGACCGTGGGAACTTCTAGGGTCGGTGTTCCGTGCCCTTCCTCTTTTTGGCAGGCCCCTGGGCTACTGTTTCAGGCTCCAGGGGCTTTTGACTACCCTAACGGGCTGCCATTGACCAGGTGGATATGCATACCCACCCAGGCAGATCCAGCATCTCCAAGTGAGACCTGTGTTCCACCTCCTTCCAAGGGGAATCCTCCAGGTCATTGCCTAGCAAATAATCAACAGGCATGGTTGGACTCACAGCTCCTTTCAAGGAACCTGAGACCCCTCCCAACCAAAGGGAACCTGCGCCACTCTGCACAGGCGCTCTGAGTTGTCCACTGCAACTACTTAGTGAAGTGCCCGGGGATATATCTGCTCTTCAGACACCAGCTTACCTCTCACTGTAGTCACGCTGGCTCATGTGTCTCTTAGAGCGTCCACCCTCTGTCCATTGATGGTCACCCACTGCCTGTACTTCTTAGTGTTCTCAGGCACAAGGGTTCTCTAGACCATCTCACTGTCCCCTAGTGAGACAAGGGTCATCTCAGCTAGCTCCCACCCACCTGGAACCAACTCCTCCCCAAGCGCTACTCTGGCTAAACCCTGGGACGGCGCACCAGGGGGTGCCGGTGTACTTTTGGGGTCCACCACCACATGACCCACCTGGTCACATGCATAGCACTTACGTGGGGGACCACCTGACACTGGCTTCCCTTTGGAGAACCATGGCTTCTTCTCACTAGGGGGGTTGTGAATCTTTACCCTGAGAATCAGTTTGGGGCCCTTTAGAGAACTCTTCCTGTTTACCCATAGCCCCCCCTTTCTTCTGAGAGGGACAATGCCCCCCATTGGCGTGGTCTCCCCCATACCGCCTTTGGACCCTGGTGCTCTCCCAGCTGTCCGCTTCCTGCGCAAGCTTCCTGGGGTCAGCCAGCTTGCTGTCAATCAGGTGCTGGCGCAGCTCTGGAAAACATAAATTGTACAAGTGCTCCCAAGCAATCATATTCTACACTCCAACCATGTTTGGGATTCCTTCCTGTTGTAGGATCTAAACTTATCCTTGTACTGCTCAGGGGTGAAACCATACCTTGTGAGTAGGGCATCCTTCATGCTAGAGTAGGTGAGATTCTGAGCATCCCCTAGGGCTGTCAGTGTATCCCTTCCCTCTACCTCAAAGTGCTCCCACAGACCCGCCCCCCCAATGAGCTTCAGGGACCAGATTCATATGGAGAGCAGACTCATACCCCTTAAACCACAAGTATATGTCATCCTCCCTTTTATATTCCTTCACAAGATCTTTAGGAATGTGTACCCTCCTTTCAGGCTGCACTGTGATGTGGCTGCCACCATCCCTACTAGACTGGCTCCTCTGATCCAGTTCCCTCAAGCTGACCTCATGAGGCAACAGCAACATTTTCTCTTCAATGGCCATCCTCATTTTCTCCAACTCCCTCTGGTGCTCCCTCTCTGCCTGTCTGTCCTGCAACTCTGGAGACCCTCTCCCTGGACATAACAGGCCCACCCAGAATACCATTGTGTATGGAATGCCCTTACTCCTTCTCATCCTCCTCATCCTCTGTGTGCCCTTCAGTGCTCTTGGCTGTCACCCAGGCCCTCAGCGCCTCTTGCAGCTCCTCCTTCTTGGATGAGCTTTTAATGGGACAGTCAAAACTTTTACAGAACTGCTTTAACTGAGCCTTGGTATAGCTATCCAATTTCTCCAGGTCAAAAGCATCTCCAACTGATGCATCTCCAGATTGGGACATGATGAAAAGTCAACAAAAGTGCAAAGTTCCAAAAAGCAGAAAACAAGTTCCCAAATGAAGTTCAGAAGTCAATCAAAGATTACCACAAAAATGGATGTAGGGAAAAATCCAAGCGAAAGAGGAAAATCAAAGATCACCAAACAAGTAGTATGTGGTCACATAGTGGTTTGCACTCACAACAGTAGTGTACACTTAATTACTGTATGTCAAGTACAAATACAAGTCCAATACCAACCTCTGATCACCAATGTTAGAAATGGGGTCTTTGGTTGACGGTCAGGTTACCCCCTGTTCAAGCAAGGACCCTCACTCTAGTCAGGGTAAAAGAGAATCACCCTCAGCTAACCCCTGCGTACCCCTGTGGTAGCTAGGCAGAGCAGTAGGCTTAACTTCAGAGTGCCAGGTGTTAAGTATTTGTACCAACACACACAGTAACTTAATGAAAACACTACAAAATGGCACAAGACAGGTTTAGAAAAATAGGAAATATTTATCTTAACAAAACAAGAGCAAAACGACAAAAATCCACAATACACAAGTCATCAATTAAAAATCAAAAAGAGTCTTCAGGTAGTTTTAAAAACACACTAACACTGTTAGCGTGAAAATGTACCTTGGGTGCGTCAAAAATAACCCCGCCCGGGTGAGTGTGCGTCACAAAGGGCTTGTGATGTGTCGATTTCACTCACGAGCGAGACCTTGCGTTGTTTCTCCTTTCGTCAGGTCGGGCACGTTGTTTCTTCTCTCTGCAGGAGAGTGATGCTTCGATCTGGTCAGCACTCTCGGGTCCGAGCAGGTCTTGCGTCGTTTTTACACACCCAGCGGTGCTTGCGTTGGAAATCCAGCCGCACAATGATCTGAAAACCACGCCGCATGGGTTGTGATCTCCCAGCCTCCGTCAGTGATGCTGCGCGTCGTTTCTCCAGGTCCGTGCGTCGATTCTTTGATCGCATTGCAGGCGATAGTCGATTTTCATCCACAAAGCTGGTGGTGCGTCGATTTTTCAGTCGCAGATCCAAGTTGCTTCGATCTTTTCCCCGCACGGCAGTCTGTGCGTGGATTTCTTCCTCTTAGGCTGCCAGCTTCTCCTTTCAGGGTCCCAGGAACTGGATGGTCACCACAGGGCAGAGTAGGAGTCTCTCCAGAGACTCCAGGTGCTGGCAGAGAGAAGCATTTGCTGTCCCTGAGACTTCAAACAACAGGAGACAAGCTCTAAATCAAGCCCTTGGAGAGTTCTTCTCAAGATGGAAGGCACACAAAGTCCAGTCTTTGTCCTCTTACTCTGGCAGACGCAGCAACTGCAGGATAGCTCCACAAAGCACAGTCACAGGCAGGGCAGCTCTTCTTCCTCAGGTCTTCAGCTCTTCTCCAGGCAGAGGTTCCTCTTGTTTTCAGAACTGTTCTAAAGTCTGTGGTTTTTAGTGCCCTTCTTATACCCAATTTCTCCTTTGAAGTAAGCCTACTTCAAAGTAAAGTCTCTTTTGAATGTGAAATCCTGCCTTGCACAGGCCAGGCCCCAGACACTCACCAGGGGGTTGGAGACTGCATTGTGTGAGAGCAGGCACAGCCCTTTCAGGTGTGAGTGACCACTCCTCCCCTCCCTCCTAGCACAGATGGCTCATCAGGAAATGCAGACTACACCCCAGCTCCCTTTGTGTCACTGTCTAGTGTGAGGTGCAACCAGCCCAATTGTCATACTGACCAAGACAGGGAATCCACAAACAGGAAGAGTCAAGGAAATGGTAGAAGCAAGAAAATGCTAACTTTCCAAAAGTGGCATTTTCAAACACACAATCTTAAAATCAACTTTACTAAAATATGTTTTTTTTAAATTGTGAGCTCATAGACCCCAAACTCCCAAATGGAATCTACATTTTAATTAAATTTAAAGATAGCCCCCATGTTAACCTATGCAAGGGACAGGCCTTTCAACAGTGAAAATGAATTTAGCAATATTTCACTGTCAGGACATATAAAACACATTACTATATGTCCTACCTTAACCATACACTGCACCCTGTCCTCGGGGCTACCTAGGGCCTACCGTAGGGGTGTCTGGCATGTAAGAAAGGGAACGTTTAGGCCTGACAAGTAGGTACACTTGCCAAGTCGAATTTACAGTTAAAACTGCCCACACAGATTCTGCAATGCCAGGTCAGAGACATGATTACAGAGCTACTTGTGTGGGTGGCACAACCAGTGCTGAAGGCCTACTAGTAGCATTTGATTTACAGTCCCTGGCACCTCTAGTGCACCTTACTAGGGACTTACTAGTAAATCAAATATGCCACTCATGGATAAGCCAATTACATACACATTTTGTAAAGGAGCATTTGCACTTTAGCACTGGTTAGAAGTGGTAAAAGTGCCCAGAGTAACAAAAACAGCAAAATCGGAGTCCAGCACACATCAACACCCTGGGAAACAGAGGCAAAAAGTTAAGGGAGTCCACGCCAAGGATAAAAAGTCTAACAACAGGCCAACCAGGAAGCGCATAACAGTCTTGCACTTCCTGGGCCCGACAGGCAGAATTTTGGAACGCACATCTCTCTGCCAGCCCAGCATCCAAGGAGATGAGCAGCACCGAAACGCCAACACTCAGCCCCGGAAGGGCAACAAGCAAAGCTCCTCCTTCATTGGCCGCACTCACTGGAGCATTCTCTTATTCTGCCCGGAGCTGATCCTCAGCACACATAACTCCAGCCCTGCAGGACCACTCCTCAGCTTTCCTTGTCCCATTCTGTCAGCAAAAAGACAAATGACAAGGACAGGAGGGGCCTGGGGGCAACAGAGATTGATATCAGACATCACTAACAAGAAGCCTAGTCACCATGGAAAATGCCTTTTATGTCTTTGATGTATCAAGGAAAGTGTTTCACAAAGATCTACAATTAAATAGCTTTGTATTCCAAAATACCTGAGGAACAAGTTACTTATCTTCGGTAATGCTCTTTCTGGTGGATACTCTAGTTAACCACACTTTCCTTACTGTAAGTGTACCCTACGCGCTAGACTCCACCCGGAAGATTGTTCAGCATAGCCCCTGTGCACAGGTAGGTGGCATCATGCTGCTGCACGTTGATCTTGCACCGTCCTAGAAGTGATGGCTGGTGCTACATACAAAAGCAAAAGAGATTTCCTTGACACTCTGTGTGCCCTTGGAGATCAGAGAACAAAGTATTTGTGTCAGTGTGGAGAGCTCTAATTTGGGACCAGATTCTACAGACGAGAGGCCGGTGGGCAGTGAGGAAGCTACAGTTAGATAGAATATCCACCAGACAGAGTGTTACAGATGGTAAGAAACATATCTAATGGATACTTCTAACCACAGATTACTCACCTTTAGAATAGACACTAAAGCAGTTCCTCCCCCATTGGTGGGTCTGTGGAATTACTCAGATCAAAAAGTCCGGAAGTACAGAAGGGACGAAGCATTAATGCTTTGAGAACACGTACAGGAATGCCCATGCAAACTGACAAATATCCAAAATAGGCACTCTACGTGCCAGCACAGAAGTAGCAGTTTTGCACCTTTGGTGGAAAGGACCCAAAGTCCTACTGGAGGCTGTTTCTTGGTAAGCACATAGCGGACCTTAATACAGAGGTCTATCCACCTAGATACAATCCTCTTCTGTACTACATTGTCTTTCTTTGCTCTAGAGAAACCCACAACAAGCAAATCCATGGGGATCATAACCCAAATGTCTTGGACTCTCTGATCTGGAGGGAAAACTCAGTAATGCACTGAATACAGGATGGCTCAGATGAAAGGGAGACTCTGCAAAGAAGTCAGGTATGAGTTTGGCACATTAATAGGGTACCCAAACATGTTAGAAGGTTCATCATTGTCTACAGGTGGTCCATGACTGGCTGTGGCAATCCCGCCTACACCAGCTAGCCATAAATGTAGAATACTGATACACCCGACCTCCGAATATATCGTAAGGTATGCTGCGACCACTGCCATCACCGATGGGTGTTCATGCAGGTAATGAACTGCAAGTAGGTCCTTTGAGCTTGCACGATCGGAAAATGGAAATAGGGTTCCTGCAGGTTCAGCACTACCATCCTGTCACTCAGATCCAGGCAGAGAGAACCTGGGCCATTATGATCATCTTTAATTTGTCCTTCTTCAGGAAGAAATTGAGTAGTCGAAGATTTAAAGTAGGTGAAAAAGGTCCAACTTTATTTTAAACACAAGCAAATAATGGGAGTATGACCCAGTTCTGATTTCCAAGTCTGAGACTCTCTCTATTGCTCCTGTCATTGAAAGGCATTGTTGCAGAGGCTATAAAGAATTTCCAGATCTTTAAAAGGCAGGTGCATTAACATCCTTGTACTTGTATAGGGTGGGGCACGAAATTCCCACATTTGGGACTTGGGCATAGTGAGTATGGGGTATAGAGGATAAGCAGGAAGATGTAAGCTTCAGATCCCTCTGTCTTCTTTTTCCATCCTCAGTCACATATAAGGCTTGAAGGGTCTAAAATCTATGCCAAAAATAGAGATTTCTTCAAGCCACCCTCAGATATGGCAGGAGGGATTTTGAGTGACATACCATCTGCAGGCCTTACACATTCCTGGGGGTGGAATCACAACAAGCCCCAGGTCTATGACCAAAGCAGGGTTTACGATGCCCTTTGATGTTTTGATCTGTGTCAGAGTTGACATTAGTGGACCATGGAGAGTTAAGTGCCTACGTGAGTGGGTCCAATCCAAACACAAGCATAGTATCATATTGGGTCTCCTGGTGCTGCGTTCGCCCTAAGTCCTCAAAATGTTTTTCTGGAATCCCTTCAAACGATTTCAGGCAATGACAATGTCTAATGTTCTTGAATATTTGCACATTTGGGACCTAGGCATTGAGCATGCTCAATTTTAAGAAATTGTAGCAATGTTTGCGAACATGAACTGAATTATACTGCACAGCTGGATGGAAATTTACCAAACCAAGCCAAGGCACAGAATTATAGAAAGACTGCAGTCCCATAAAAAGCTAGTGGACTTTCGTTCAGGGTGTTTCTTACTCACATATGACCGGATTCATCTATTCCATTTCCCATACTCCTTGAAAATGTGACCTGTTTCTAGACCTACCCTATACATTTTAATTCTTTTCGCCAATTTGCACCAAATTTGGCATGCTAATTGGATTAATTTGTATTTCTGTTTTCTTCAATCTTGGTGCAAAGTGATCAGTGGAGGCAAAGTTATCAAGCCTGCAAATATAGAATTTTCCAAGGTGACATCTTTAATATGCATCATACAGAGGTTCAGTCACACCTCTGCAGATAAGGTCAATGACCAAAATCAAAGACATTTAAAATGGAAATTACTACTTAAGAAATTTGCCATGAGCCACTAGCAAGGACTGAGCACTGATTTCCAGAGGAAAGGTCAACTCAACCCAGTAACCGTTGTGTCTTTTTGCACTATACAGTATAAGAGAACACGGGCCAGATGTAGCAACTTAAAAATTTGCGAGGTGCAAAGTGCGAGTCCATGCGACTCGCAATTTGCACCTCGCAAATTGGTATGCAGTACGGTGTCTCAGACACCGACTGCAACTCGCTATGGGGTCGCAATGACCCACCTCATGAATATTCATGAGGTGGGTCGCAAATTGCAGCCCCATAGCGAGTATAGGCACTCGCAAACATGGAGGCCTGCTGTCGTCAGCAGACCTCCATGTTCGTGACTGCTTTCAATAAAGCAGTTTTTTTTTTTTTAAGTGTAGCCCGTTTTCCTTAAAGGAAAACGAGCTGCACTTAAAAAAAAAAAACGAAACCTTTAGTTTCAGTATTTTTTCAGGGCAGGGAGTGGTCTGAAAAAATATTTTTGGGTCCATTCACAAAGTGGAAGGGGTCCCATGGGGACCCCTTCCAATTTGCGAGTGGGTTACCATCCACTTGAAGTGGATCGTAACTGCGATACCATTTGCGACCGCGTACGCGGTCGCAAATGGTATTGCATACCACTCAGACTCGCAAATAGGAAGGGAACACCCCTTCCTTTTTGCGATTCTGAAATGCATATTGCGAGTCGGTCCCGACTCGCAATATGCATTTCTGCATAGCAAAGAGGCATTTGCGCCTCGCAAACGGCGATTTTCGCCGTTTGCGAGGCGCATATCCTTTGCTACATCTGGCCCCACTTTCCTTGAGAAAGTACCAGTTAGGAGCACAAACTCACAAAGGGGAAACACTCCTTGGACCTGTGAAATATGGGACCTAGGAAACAGTTCCCATATTTCATGGAAATGATTAGGGGTGGTTGAAAATTTCTGCTACGCTGGCACAGTTTTGTGAACTCCACGTTCTGCTTGGAACGCGAAGTTCTGGCAAAACACTGCCAGCTGTCGCATGGTGGAGGTTTTTTTTACATGTGGCGAGTGTGAGTCAGAATTTGTATCCCCTAGTGCGATTTTCGGACATTAGAATGACTTGTAGTGGGATTTCTCAACTTGGGCGGTTGTGGCAGGCCGTGACCATTCACGTTGAGAAAGCTACCACTCAAGTACAAAATCTACTCGAGCAGCAGAAAGAAGCAGCACCCTCTGGTGCGGCACTTGGTGCTCTTCATGCTGATTTTACAGTGCAGAAGAAGCTCCTAGCAATAAAAATTATTGCGAGCAGCGGGCATGCCTGAATTCTGCCTGCTGATGGAACTCTGCGGAATCTGGCAGAGTTTTTATGTAGCTCTGCAGAATTTAGTGGAGTGAAACTCCACGAGTTCCACCCACACCTAGAAATGATACCCAAAGACATCCTATGTAGAGCTTCACTCCTGCTCATTATTTAATTAGTAAGGAAAACGGTTTTGACATCTCTGAGCATAGCCATTGCTCATTGTGTAATTGCCAGTCTTATTCTGAAAGCCAAGCAGAGCCATAGCATTCTAAAGCAGTCAAGCCACATTGATAGTTGCCTGCTAACGTACCTTCTACAGACTTTGAGCAAAACCTGTGTCTAATGGACAATTTTTTTATTAAAGCTGAACGATCTAATTTCAGTCCGTGTCCACTGTAAACTCTGCCTTGTTGACGGCAGTTACAACAAATTCTGATTGTAATTACTGACTCTTTTTTAATTAGCAGTTTAAGTCAAAAGGTACAAACTCTATACCAAGCATACATAACCAGCAAAACATCAAATTATTTCAGTTATCCACAGGTACCTGAACACTAAGGCGGTCATTCTGACCTTGGCGGACGGCGGAGGCCGTCCGCCAAGGTACCGCCGTCAGAACACCGCACCGCGGTCGAAAGACCGCGGCGGTGATTCTGACATTTGCCCTGGGCTGGCGGGCGGCCGCCAACCTTCCCACTAGGATGCCGGCTCAGAATTGAGCCGGCGGAGTGGGAAGGTGCGACGGGTGCAGTTGCACCCGTCGCGTATTTCAGTGTCTGCTGGGCAGACACTGAAATACTTTTTGGGGCCCTCTTACGGGGGCCCCTGCCGTGCCCATGCCATTGGCATGGGCACGGCAGGGGCCCCCAGGGGCCCCGCGGCACCCCCTACCGCCATCCTGTTCATGGCGGGAGAGCTGCCATGAACAGGATGGCGGTAGGGGGTGTCAGAATCCCCATGGCGGCGGAGCGCTCAAGGGTAGCGGAAAGTCGGCGGTACACCGCCGACTTTCCGTTTCTGGCCGCGGCTGAACCGCCGCGGTCAGAATGCCCAGCGGTGCACCGCCAGCCTGTTGGCGGTGCTACCGCCGACCTCCGCCATGGCGGTAATTACCGCCAGGGTCAGAATGACCCCCTAAATATCGCAACACATATATTATCAATACAATATAGCCAACTCAGAAGATATCCACAAAATATAGGCTTTATTCCATATATATATGTTTCTCAAAGTAAATCAGGCAGCCGAAGTCCAAATAGTTTTTTTTACTTGATTTCTCAATGCCTCAATGGGCCTTCGGCCTCGTGGTTCACAATATATATATATGTGTGTGTGTGTGTGTGTATGTATATATGTGTGTGTGTATATTCCTATCGCACAAGGAAAAGCCAGGACACCATCCTACTGCTGTGAATTTCTTAAGTCATAAACACAGGAAAAAGTTTCCCCTCCAACGCGTTTTGCCGACGATGTTGATGACAGAGCCAAATATACAAAGTACATTTACCATTGTGGGAAGGTGATTCGGGCCTTAGACGTCTTACTGGTGGGAATAATATATGCTTTGTGGACAATGCAGAGGGTTTTGAAGGAGGGCCTTTCTTTCACATGGCACCAATGTAGCGATTTGAGGGTCATGGTGATGTGATTGTAGGGTTTCAGCCCTATTATCAGATGAACAGCCATGTTTAGTACTTGTTGCAATTTTGCAAGGGATACATTAGGGTGACCTGTTAAAGACCTTTGCCAGACCCAAGGCAGTTTTCTGAGAGGATAGTAGGAATGGTCAAATCCCTTTCAGCTGTAGTAGGTGGAAAACGCTATCTTGCAAACTGAGTTAATTTGTAGCAAGAATAAGAGTTTTCAACCAAAGTCACACTGAGATTTCACCCTTTGGATATTGTAGTGGGGGTGAGCCTAGCTTTCAAGAGGGAGTTCCGCATCATTATTTGGTGAGTGGAGTTGTGTAGGAATGATCTAAACCAAGCTAGCTCCATCTTTTTGACACTCACAAGGCTCAACAGCCTTTGCAAAGGGCCAAATGGTCTATAGTGATAAATGTGGCTGACAAATCTAGTAATATCAGGGCACAACGGTGGCCTTGGCCACGGGCCTTGTATAGTTCCTCTTCAGTGTTTAACAGTGTGGTTTTGGTGAGTCTTTGGGTGCTTCTTTATGCTTTACATCTTTATGTTTTAGTAATGTTTTTGGTTTGCGAGGTTTGCAATGCTGTTGCAAAAGTTATGGATTGTTGAGTTAATCATAACTGAATCATTTCACTGTTTCGTTTTAGGTTGTAACCATAACTTAACTTTAACTGTGATGTTTAGGTGAATATCAGAGGGGTTGTAAGCATGAGTTAACCAGTCTTATCCTAGCTTCACTTCAAGTGTAGATTTTCATAGTGAGTTGCTGGGGTTTTCTACTACATCCAACTTCTGTGAAACTATTCCCTTGCCAAAGGTCATGGTCAGTGTCCACCTTGCTACTTGTGACCAATTCTGGCTGCACATAGCCTTTGGCTCTGTGTAGCAGTGGTTGGCTGCAGGGATTCAGCCAGGTCTTGCAACAACGTCAGGTCAAACAGAGCAGCTAATAATCACAGCAAAGGGTTTGGACACATGGCTTGGCTATAGCCTTCACCTAACCTCATAGACTAAGGCAGGCAGGCAGGGGCTAAGAGTTTAAGAATAAATTATTTTTATTTGGGATTTTTTATTATTTGAGAGAATTTTATGTTTGTTTAGTTTCTCTGTATTTTCAGTGTTTTGCCAATTATCATCTTTTTAAATTGAAGGTACGTTTTATAATCTTCATCCATTTTTCTGCCCCAATTTGGGTGTTGTGTTCTCTATGCCATACCTTGATCCTGTGGGTCAGTAAGGAGATTTTGTGGTGTGAATTGTTTTCTTGCTCTCCTTGCTGCAACATTTCTGCAGGAACACGTGGCAGAGTTTTTCCCTCTTCTGCTTCAGTAATCAGTGTCTCCTGCTGGCACCTCAAGTGCTCCCTCTCTTGCTTTCATTTGCGTTGGCTTTTCATAGCCAACGTGCAGAAGGAGGAAAATCGTCTCTGCCTTTTGCTCATCTTCTGTTCACAATGCCCTTTTTAGATTTGAACTTCAATTTGTAAACCTAATTATCAAGCATACAGTACATAAACTAATTGAAAACTGCTTAAGAAGAGCAGTTCTCAAAAGCTGCTGAACAGATGTGTACCAAATCCAGTATAACACACATATGAAACTGGGATGTGTGTGTATGCCACATTTGGTGTCATTCCATCCAGCAGCTTTTTCTGTATACCAGAACTCCATATGTGAGTGAACATGTGAACCGACTGTAACTTTACCACTTGTTGATCAAGGTGTAAAAATCGGTCAGAATATAATGAAGGTGAAATATGTATTTTTCTTTGGAATATTTCACACAGATTCCTGAAATTACGCCAAAGGGCATGAATAGAGTATACGCCTCTCATCCAGTGTAGATCACCTTGAATCTTCAGTGCACTGAACTGTGATGAGCATCCAGCTTGTTTAACCCTCTCCTCCTTCCCAAAACCTCAGACACAGTCAGAGGGTGGGTTATTCTACTTAAAATAGTAGCTACAAGACCTATATTCCTTAACGAACTTGTAATATCTGTGAAGTACAGATTTCGTCCAAATGGATACCTGGTCTAAGGCTGATTTCCTGCTCCCCACCTTCTTGGCCTGTAAACAGAATAATCTATTTAGATAATGAAATCAATGACAAGCACTGACTAGCTTCATAATTACCCTTTGATTAAATGTAATTTTTCATGAAAAGTAAACAGAAAAATGATTGTTCTGCTTGCAGAAGAAAATAAATCCAATTCCACTGGCAAAGTGTATTTCTTACTTGTGTATCACCTACAGAATATGAAGGGATAAAACCCCCAAAGGTAAGTATATACAGATCTTCTATCAACATAAGTATGTCTTCACAAAAAGTATCTTCAATGTACAAGGATGTGGATTTAAGGCTAGTAAATCTATACTTCCCTCTGTACATTTACCTTTCAAAATTTTGTCCTTGTGTATTTTGTCCATGATATTAGCGTGCCACAATATTCCTGTACTTGATATTCAAGATAACAGTCTACTTCTTAAAATACGAAAAATTTCCAATAAAACTCTACCTTCTGAAGAACATAATTGAACCTTCTTAAATGTTTTTTCACAAACAGCCAAACAGTTTGGTTGAGTTTATATCGAATTTTCTTCAATAGAATGTTGAGTTTTAAAAGTAGCCTCTTTTCATGCAGGTGCATCAAAAAAGATGTGCAATGTACAAAATGCATTACATGGCAATGTTTTCGTAGTTCAGCAAAGCCATCTCTGGGTTCTGGTGACATTTACAATACCCTTAATCTTCGATCTTTTGTTTTTTTTCACCAGAACTCATTGGTGCCATTATTACATTACTATACACAGTTACCCCTTATCTGCAGTTAACCAGCCGTTCCTCTGTTCTTTTCAGTATGTCAAAACAAGGTATAATGTCAGTGGGCCCAATATGGCCACAATTGTACCTGTCTAGCGAGTTAAAACCAACTTCACGTTCTGCCCCTCTTCCTCAGATTCGCTGACTGGGAAGACCTGTCTACTGAAGGCCATGCTGAATTTGAAGGATGGGAAGAATGACACAATTCCACTCTTGCTGGATATTGCAGAGAAGACAGGCAACCTGGAAGAGCTAGTGAATGCCCCCTACACACATCCAGACTTCAGAGGTGAGTGTGACATGGTTAGAACAAATAGCACCCAAATGCAGCAAAGAACCCTGATGTCAGGTTTCCTAAGCTTGGGGTATGTCTCTAGGGACCAGGTCCAAAACAAAATAAATGGGGTATGGACAGATTGGAGGGTGTTGTTGTTATTCAGGTCCCCAAGTGCTTAGATGTTCAGGGGCATTAGGAGCAAAATATATATATATATATATATATATATATATATATATATATATATATATATATATATATATATATATATATATATATACATTGATATATATACATGTACATACACACACGCACACATATATATATATATATTACCTAGTGGCGGTCATCACTATTTATATACATGTCCTAGTTAGGACCTAGTTTCTATAGAAAAAACGTTTATTGTTTTGCTAATAACTTTAGCACCCTTAGATGAATCTTCACTTTTTTAAAGTTTAATATTGCGTTTATTAAAATTAATAGTAAACATTAGTACAATAGAAAAAATAAATGATTACAATATATACTTCCAAACAAAATCGGACAAGTATGTTAAACTAGAGAAATACAGAGATAAATGTCCATACGAAAACGTTGTATATAGGCAACAAAATATATATTGTACTATATAATACTAGCATTTTTATTAAAGAAAGTTAATAATTAAATAAAAGAGAAGAGGATGAGAAAAGAAAGGAAAAGAAACTAAACAGTGCAAATTGTAAAACACATATTTGAATATAGCAACCATTAATTCTATATAAAAAACTAAGGCGGTTCCAGAACAGTATTGGTAGTGGTATAAAAGGTCTTTTGTTTGGAAACCAAAGAGGCAAGACGAAGGCATAGCTTATCTCTTTTGATTAGCAATTGAGTATTATTAGCATTTGCACAATCCATTCTGTGATTATAACAAATCAAATTCCACCATGCAACTACAGATATTTTTGAGGTATCTTTCCAATTAGAAGTATAATTTGTAGTGTGCTTGCAATAAGAAGATCAACAAAATTACCAAGCATAAATTGAGATTGCCATATGAAAGAAGCACTACTCCACAAAATGTGTAGGATATTAAATGGTATATGGGTAGACAGAATCTAATGTTATCCCCAACTTGCACCCAAAACATTTTAACTAAAGGGCATTCAAAAAACATGTTCATATAATGACTATTTTCTAGAGAACAAGACCAACACTTGTTGTCTGCAGTGAGTTTAAATTTATAAAGGCCCATAGGAGTATAATAAAGTCTATTATAAAAATAATATAGACGCTGAGCGAGATGTTTTATGGAGTTTTAACCATGTTTTCTTCCACCTGTATAAAGGAAACTGTTGATTAAAATCTAGTTCGCAAGCTAGTTCTATTTTAGAATTTGGTCTTACAATGTAGGTAGTTATAAGACTTTTATATATAAAGGAAGCCTCCACAGACGTGGAAAAATTGTAAGGTTGAGAGGGGATCTGTGTAGAGGAAAATGAATGTAAAGGTTGAGATAACATTTTTTAATAGATACTTTAGAGGTATTGGAATTGTACAGCATATTGGTAAGTGATATGAAACTTTTGTTGAACATCATGAAAATCAAGCAGACCACCATCTGACAATAAATGATCTAAGGTTATAATACCTTTATGTATAATTTCTCTCTAGGCAATAATTCTGTTATTTAATTTAATATCTGTATTACACCAAATAGGAGTTTGTTCAAGATTCTCCTGGGACTAGTGGGAAGCAATGAGTAATGGTTTGGCAGTAGAAACAGAGTAGACAATCACTTGAGAAAGGAAGAATTTATGGAAATTACATCTTTAAGAGTAAATGGTATGATTTGTGAATACTCTAGTTGAGTCCAAATAGTTGTATCATCCTGGGGATTGGAAGAAAGGATTGTCCAAATTTGTTTCAGGGTAAAAGCAGAATGATATTGCTTAAGACAGGGAAAATTGACACCACCGTTTTCTCTAGATCCCTGTAGTTTAGTCAGTGATTTACAGGATTTGCGTTTCTTCCACAAACATTTCATAAATAATGTATTGATAGTTTTTAAAAAAACAGAGGAAAGTTTAACTGGGAGCATTGATAAATAAAAATGTTGTATGGGTAACATCATTATATTGATTGTAGACAATCTCCCCCACTAAGTTAAGTATAGAGGGTTCCTACAGGTAATTTAGAAATGTTTCATTTGGCTTCCTGGAAATTAAGTTGGATAGTGTCTTTAATAGAACTAGAATATAAGATACCAAGGCATTTGATATGTTTAGAGTTCTAAGTAAGGCCAGTATCTTTATACATGCTGGATATGCAAAAGCATTTAATGGTAAAACCTCTGATTTATCTACATTAAGCTTATATCCTGAGACATTCGAGTATCCCTTTAACAATTGAAAGAACTCAGGAATAGGTTTTTGAGGGTTTGAGATAAAAAGCAAAATATCATCAGCATATGCTGTGAATTTATTTCCAAATCATTATGTTTAAAGCCATAAAAATCAGATGATCGGTGTATTTTTTCTAGAAAAGGTTCTAGGGCTAATATGAATAAACGGGGTGATAGTGGACAGCCTAGTCTAGTACCTCTGTATAATGGAAAATATTGAGATTGTTTACCATTAACAAAAATAGATGTTGAAAGTGAGGAATATAAAAGTTGAATAAGCTTAACAATGTGTGAACTAAACCCATGCCATTTTAAAGCCCCAGAAATGAAATACTAGGTCGAAGGCCTTTTCTGCATCTGCATCTAAAGTTATAGCAGCCATAGGTTCTTTAGACTTTTAGGCTAAATTGATAATGTTACGAAAAACTTTTGAGTTATCAGAAATATACCGCCCCTTAACAAAACCTGATTGATGTATATCAATTAAATCTGGAATTAATTGATTGATGCGGAGAGCAAGAATTTTTGCAAAAATTTTACAGTTAGTGTTTATAAGGCATATGGGTCTATAATTTCCACAATCTGATAAATCTTTATCTTTTTTCAGAATTAGACATAGCATGGCTTTGGAAAATGTACCTTTTGTTTGATCTTGAGTGAAAAAAAATTGAATAAGTAATTACAGTTTAGGAAGTAGAATATATGCAAATTTAGAATATAATTCAGCTGAGAAGCCATCAGGACCGGGAGCTTTATCTTTTGGGAGTTTAGTAATGGCATGTTTAATTTCAGCCTCAGACATTTCAGAATCTAAGGGAGATAAATCTACTAACTTTGCCGTTGATTTAGGAATAGATTGGAAGAATGTATCTATGTCTTTCATGTTAGAAGTGCTTTCTGGGGTGTATAATTTGGGGTAATAGTCCTTAACACATTCCAAAATTGCTGAGTCACTGGTGTGTCTATTTCCATGTGTTGCTATAATAACACTAATTTTAGATTTTTGTTTCTTAATCTTTAGATAGTTAGCCAATAATTTACCCAATTTATTCTTTCCTACATAAAAGTTAGAATTCATTTTGAGTAGTGTACCACATACACTTTCCCAGGATTGCTTATTATATAGTAATTTAGCTTCAATTAACCTAGACAAAGTATGTGGTTTATTAGAAGAGAAATATTCATGTTCAAGATGTTTGATTTATTCAAGCAATTGAGATGATACTTTCTGATTTGTTTTTTTTTAGTTGCAACGTATTCAATAATAAAACCTCTAGCTGTAGCTTTAAAATCATCCCATATAAAATTAATCTGAGTTTCTGAGGGTAAATTGTGTCTAAAAAGTTCATCTGCAAACACCGTAAATTGTTCAGTAAATAGTTTGTCCTGCAATAAAGAATTGTTAAATCTCTAGCGATTAGAGAAGGGGGAATTACTTGGGAAATCCAAATCAATAATAACCGGGGTGTGATCAGATATAAGGATAGACTCAATTTCAGCATGCAAAATCGATTGAAGAATATTTTGTGAAACACATATATAATCTAGTGTGAGTAATGAACTGGAGAATAAAATGTAAATTCTAATACATCTGGGTGAGCAATTCTCCATACATCATGTAGACCTCTAGATGAAATTGCCTGACGGAATGCTTTTTGCATTTCAATGGGAATATATCAGGTTTGGGAACGATTGTCTACAAAATAGTCTAGTAATTGATTGCAATCCCTTCACCACAAAGTTGTCAGTTTTGCAAGAGTGTAGCAAAGAAGAAGAATTAGCCCAGAATTGAGGTTCTACACCAGTAGGACCATAAACTTTGCATATAGAAAATAGCATGCCATTAATCCTTGCTATCAATAAAACCCATCTGCCTGCATCATGTTTGACCTCTTCTATAATCTGTACTTGCAAGGATTATTGGATCAGAATTACTACACCATTTTTGTGGTTAACTGCAGAGGAACCAAACACATGGCCTACCCAATTCTTATTCTGGCATTTAAAGTCTTGTTCCTTAAGATGTGTTTCTTGTATAAGAGCAGTTTGACAATTTATTTGGAGAGATGTTGAACCACTCTTTGTTTCTCAACCGGATTACGTAACCCCTTAACATTCCATGAAATCATATGAAGACTGGTCATTGGTGAAACAATCGGAAACATTTAGACAATATGATCATAAGTAAACCTAAAATGTAGACAAAACATGAATCATAAAGTAAGAGGGAATGAAGGTTAACGAACATTCATCTATAGGTGGTTGATGGTTGTTGCTAATATTGCATTAGAGAATAAAAAAGAGAGTGAAAGAAGAGAGATAGACAGAATAAAAAACAGAAAATATAAAGAAGGAGAGTGATTGAGGAGGCAGCACATGCCCCCCAAAAATAAAGACAGAAGAAGATGACGAACAGCTAAAAAGCTTTAGTCATAATTGTCTTGTAATAAAGGCTATTGTAAGTGAAAAAGGGTGGAGTATGAAAAGTGGAGGCAAGCCAACAAAGATCCCCCAAGAAAAATAAAGTATTGAGAAACAAATGGGAGGAGAAAAGTGAGAACAGAGATATATGTATTACAGAATAAATTAACAGCTAAGAACTGGACTTACCAACGAGGGAAGTGACATTGAATTTTTGATATTACATGTACATGAGAACATGGACACACTTGGAGAAAGAAACTTTTCGACTTGACAGATCAGCAAATTTGGTACCTGTGAAGGTAAAATAAAATGATTAAAGGTACCACATTGAATTATAAAGTCTTTATGAGTTCCATAGCTTATCATTTATAATTATATATAAATTGTTTCAAATCAGATGGATTATCAAAGGTAGTTGTTTTATCTTTAAATGTAACTTTAAAAAGACATGGGTGAATAAGGCTGTATCTCGCATTCATGTACTTCAAGGCTGGTCTGAGAGCCAAAAATGTCTTTCTTTTGGCAGCAGTCGCCCTAACTACGTCTTGACTGAGAAACATTTTTTTGGCCAGGCCATAGCATTTGTTTACTTTGTTTAGAATCTGTTAAGACTGTCATTAAGTCTGAATATTGTAGAAGAAGAGCAATAATTGCTCTTGGTTTGGATGAAGTAGATGTTTGAGATGATCCAATACGATGTGCTCGTTGTATATTAAGAACAGAGGTGCTCTGTAGACCAATAATCTTTAGAATATGCATTTGCAGAAATTTAACCATGTCCTGGTCCTCTGCTCCTTCTGGAATGCCATAAATATGAAGGATATTTTGTCTGTTACGATTTTCCAAATCTTCTGTTTTTTAAGTAGCATGAATTCTTTAGACAGATTGTCGACTTTGGCTGTGGTATCCTGTACATTGCTAATCCGCTGCTTCACCTCAGCAAGTCTAGAGTCCAAACGTGACCATTTCTCCTCTTCGTCTTATATTCATCTCCACTACGAAAGATTTAATTTACTTTAACTCATCCATAATATCCTCTAAGGTACGAGGCAAAGGAGACTTGGTGGAGGAGGGTGAGTCTTTTTTTAGCTCTTTTATTGCCTCCAGAATCCTTATGACCACAAGTAGTGGAGGTAAAGGAGAGAGAGGTTCTTGGAGTATGTGGGACTTCCATATTAATAGTACAGTTAACGTTAAAAATAGTAATAAAGTGGAAATTCTAATTCTCCAAGATAGAAGTAAAATTAGTATAAATGTGAAATTACTCCGAGTTTCAGTAAAATATCCAAGTTATTTCTTATCAATTAATTCCAAAGGTAATAGCATCTGTCAACTTTATATATATATATATATATATATATATATATATATATATATATATATATGTTATAAGGTTCCCCATTTAATTGTAGTATTAGACTATTAATCAAAATCTGAGGAGTTTAGAGAAAGGGAAAAAAAAAACTAAAATAGCGGCTGAAATCCTATGAGGATCATGAGCAGCAGGCATAAAGAGTTAAACTCTGTTAAAAACCAGAGTTAAAAGTCGAAAAAACTCACCATGCTGCTCTCTAATCTTTCATACGCCATTTCCAGAGGGTAATATCCCTTTAACAATTGAAAGAATTCAGGAATAGGTTTTCTCCGAGAAGAAATCACCTCAGCGGATTGTTAGCGTCGTTATCAAGCGGCCATCCTAATTTACTCCTGCGCATGTTCTCTAGATGAATCTTTACTAAACTTTCCAAAAAACAACGGTGGTCACTTCAGCTGCTGTCTGGAAAGTTTCTGGGTGACCTGTCAAGTGGAGGCAGAGAAAAAGGGAGTCCCAAAATGCATTTTCCCATAAGGATTTTGAACATGACTACTGCCCGAACAGCCGGACGGAATTACACCAAATTTGGCAGAAACCTAGCTTTTGGTCCAGAAGGAGTGCTTTCTATGATTTGGTGGAAATCCTTTCAGTAGTTTTAGAGATTGTTAGAAATGGGATCTTTGGTTGGCAGTCTGGTCAGCAGTGGAAAAGTGCCCAGAGTAGCAAAAACAGATTCCAGCACACAGAAACAACCTGGGAAGTAGAGGCAAAAAGTTAGGGTAGACCACACCAAGGATGCCAGGTCTAACAGAGATATTCAAGGAAAAAGAACTATAGATATCTAGGGACACAGAGGCACTGCAGATCCTGGAGATCTTGTGTTTAGAGCTGAGATATTGTGCTTAGATCTGATTGGCTGCCAACACGTCAACCAGGAGTGTTGGAAGCCCTATTGAGACTTGGCTTCAGCCAAGTCCCAAAAGAAAATGTGAAAAAAAGAAAAGAGGGCATGGTAGGAATATCCTAACCCCCTAGCCTTGGTGCTGGGGTTCCCCAGGGACCCCGCCAGGGCAAAAAAGCATTTTTAAAAAAGATTCAGCAAAATCTGCTGAGGATCTTCAGATAATTTAAAAGAAAACAAGTGTGGTCTCCCGTACTTGTTGTTCATTTAACCCCCGGGGTGGGCCAGGGGCATAGAAAGGTTTAAATAAAATGGAGGGTGGCACACATGGCCCCCCTCCAAGAGTTTATAACACCCCAGGAACCACCCCCTCCCCACAGCTAAAGTCAAGATTAATGGAGGGCCGCATGAACCCCCCCAGGTCTCGGACATCACCACCTCCCTGAGGCTATATATAAAAAAATATTTGGGGGGGGCACGCAGACCCCTCCAGCTCCCAGGGACCACCATCTCCCTGGGACAAACACAACATTTTTTTGGGGGCCGCATGGATCACCCACACCCCAGGGACCACCACCTCCTCGGAGCCTTTTAAAGATGGGAGGGCCCTGTGGACCACTATCTTGGCCCATGCAACAAAAGGAGGAGGGCCATAACTGCTATCTCTCCAGGTGCCCACCCTCTGGAGATTGCTGTTTGATTTTGCTTTGCAGGAGCTGTGACAAAATTCTCTGGCTTGCCAGAAGTAGAGTTTTTATCTATTCATAAAAGTATTGCTCCCACACACATTTCCAGCACCTCCCTGCGTGCAGGAGCAATGCCAGCTTCTGCAGGAAGTGGTGCGCCGGCCGGAATTGCGGGGTCTTGGGTCTCCCCCTGAGGTCCCCGACATGAAAAAAAGAAGAAAACAACCAAGTGTGTTTTCCCTGCAGTTCCACCCTCAAAAGGTATCTGATGAAGACGCTTGAGAAACAAAAATAGCTACAAAGTTACAGAAACCCAAGGTCTCTGGAGACATTACCTCAGCATCCTTTGTGCAGCTGCAGTGTAGCAGATGCACTATACATATACTCAGTAAGGTAGCACTTACTAATTAGCCAGAAGAAAGTACTTCAGTTGGGTAGACATTCTGCACAAAATGGTGGCCTCTTCTTGGAAACATATGCGGGCAGGATTCATTCTGGCATGATGCTCATTTGACAGAAATCAAAACTCAACGGGAAGCACTTACAGATATAAAAAAAGCAGGTGCCCGAGTTTGTAGCAACATTATTGATTAGAAGACTGTTCATGGCGGGGGGGTAGTTATAGTTACTTTAGGGCACAAGTTATGCTTACTTGATATAACTCTAACCAACTCTAACTGATTTTTTTATGGTTTTGTGCGAGTAAATTCAGAACCTAACTATAAAGTCCCTGTAACCTTTGTTTTTTTAAGTGAATAGATATATATACATATATATATATATAGATATATTTATATATGTTTCTTTTCTATTTCACACAGTGGTGGGTTATTTTTCCCTCAAACATTTTAAGTGCAATAACAGCTAAATTGCTTGATAAACTCTACTCTCAAACTGCATACATAATCACAAACCTGACAACAACAGTTTTTTCATCATTGCCGACATGTGTCCCTAGTATTTATGTGTGTATACATATATATGTATATCAATATATGTGATGTGTACTTTAAGGTCTGGGGTAGAGACAGCTTTAGCTCTCTCACCAGCCTATTCTTATCTTAAAAATAAATGCACCACATTTTAAGCAATACTTCATACAAAAAGAGGTCTGGGGTTCGCATTCTTCTTCCATTCCACTCCTTTGTCATTCACACTTTAATCTAGCTTGCAGGACAGCATACATAGGCCCAAATTTAAGCAGCGCCACTTTTCTTGCACCCCTTAGCTTTCCCTTGATGCCACCATGTGTATGCCATATTAAACATGCAGTGCACTATGGTGCAGGTTAGGGACAATAGCGTCAACATTTTTGACACTATTGTTGTACTTTGCAGGATTAGCACGAAAAATGTTGGCTCTAATCCTGCAAAGTACATGCGGGTCCATTACAAATAAAGGTGTTCCTCCTTTGCAGGCGTTAAAAAATGCTGCAGAAAATGGTGCAGTTCAATCTCACAGATTCAACTGCATTATTTTAGCAATCCCCCTAATGGGGAATGCCCCCCTTGCATACATTATGCCTGGCACAGGCATAATGTGGCACGAGGGGTTACAAAGTGGCGCACTGCATACATTGCACCACTTTGTAAATATGGCGTGGCGAATTTGGCCTTGTGGAGCCACATTAACGTAATAAAAAATGATTCTAATGTAGCGCAAGGAGGCGCTAGACCCTCTTAAATTTGGGTCTCAGAGTGGGAGACTGGGTCAACCCCTGTCAACCTTTATCTTTTAGGCATGTACCATTTGTATCAGCATTTAGTGTTTGGCTTGTCAGACAGTGCAAGAGATTGCATTTTGCCTGTTTACGTTCTGCAACTGGAAGAAACAGCCACTGATAAGCAGAAACAGCAACTAATAAGCAAAAAGGTTTGCGTCAATCTGTGAACTTATTTCCCCTCATTTGTGAGCACTTTATGTCTGCTCACTGTGATAGCGATCCTAACTCCTGTTCTATCAACTATCCTTGTTACAATGGCTCACAGCAGTTTTGCTTCTGTCATGGCTGCTCAATTCTTTTCAGTGCTAAGCACCCAGCAGCCATCCTGCATTTTATTTTGGTTATATTGTGACCAAATACAATTTTGTGAGATTTTGACAATGTATTGTCTTTTTACTACCAGCACCACTACCATCAACACTACCATTATCGCCATGAGCACCACTGTATGACCACCATTTACAACCTCCAATTATTAACACCACCAACATTGACACCAATATTACCAATACCACTACAACTGTTTCCACCGCCATTGTCACCACAACTACCACTCTCATTACCACCACAAGTTAGTATCAACAGAGTTACTATCACCATTATCGACACCATCATTTAAATCATTAACACCACCACCTTGGTTAAAACATTTTATTAAACTAATTGCATATATATCTCTATCTCTAGGGGATGAAGTCCCCCGGCATACGGTATAAGGGTATAAGGATAATACAAATCACTGAGGTATGAAGATCATGGAAAGCAGAGTTGACTGGCAATATCCTTATAATGTATAGTGGGGGTACTTTATTCCTCATAATACATGGTCACAACATCACCCTTCCCAAAAACTACTTAAATCCTTGATGTGGTGGTCATTCATATGAAAGAGATAAGGTGTTTGTAACCAGGAAGAATAAAATTAGAATCTCAAGTGAAAAATTAAACATACCAACCAGCAGTTAGATATCTGTTGCAATAAGATTAGACTCTGTAGGGGGCAATGTGGATGCAAAAACTTTGTTAAATCTACCCCTCGCTCTGTTTTTATTGTTGTGAAACATGAAATCACAGGCGAGTATTAATGTTGTTTGCCTGCACTAGCCCCCATTAAGGACATCCTACGCACCATAACATGTCTAATATCCCCAGGGTTATTCTTCCGATGTCTCTCCCGCCCCCCTCCTCCCGAGCGGAAGAGAAATGCCAAGCATTTCTCTTCCGCATCGTGCTGGAAGCATGCTTCCAGCGAGATCGCGTGCTGACGTCATCAGACGTCACTGGGGGGGTCGGGTTGAAAGGGGAAGCGATTCCCCTTTCATCACTGATGGGGGTGTGGGTGAGGGGCCCACGGGGGAGCGCTAGCGCTTCCCCCGGGGGCCCGGTGCAGGATGAGGTGGTCTCATCCCAGGCACACGGGAACCGTGTGCTGGGACAAGACCACCTCGTCCAAGGCACCGTAGGGGTTAAAGAACTTTACAGCATGATGCAGTAAAAGTCTAAAATTCACCTACTACACAAATCATTTTGGACTATATTCTCACCTTTATTCTTGTATGGAGCGCAGCAGCCTTTGGTAGGTTTGTGCTACACAAATACCAGCTACATACATGGATGCGTTAAAGCATTGAAGCCCAGTGGTGTATTTATACAATATGAAATTTCGTGCTACAAAAATATTGTAGCCATAATAATGACTACCAAAATATTGAGAAGGTAAGGATGGACAGGTAAGTATATATTTAGTGTACTTGATTGCACATATGTGTACAGTGACAGCATGCATACCATCAAGGCACATAGATGTGGACCTTTAAATAGTAAATCTATACTTAACTTTATATACACATTTTCACAGCATGTTAGCAGTCGGTATCTGACTATAATATTTTTCACTATGCTGATATATGACTAGTCCATCCCATTAGCAATGCCAATGATTGTTTCTTTGAGGATCTCCTATCACTGGTTCTCAGTAGAACAGAGTATTAACTTCACGATTCTAGTGATGATTTTGAAATGCATACCTGGCGATGTACCTGGAAGCCAAGGTCAAATTCTGCGATCCCAGGTCTGCACCCCATCCGCTGATCCACAACTGTAAGTGGTCTCCTATGCCTGTTTTAAGTCTAGATGAGAGCACAGAGTATATGTTTTGGCTCCAACATCATTAAACACCCTTCCTGGAGAGTGGTCATATTCTAACAATCGAAATTTCCTAAATGGTGTTCACAACATCACGATTTCAGTAGGTCATCCATTTTTTCCTGAAACTCTCTAGCCACTCGTCTTGTACCTAGAAGTGAATATTGTTGCCGAACTATGCACTGTACTTAAATAAAAATAAGGAGTAACCTAGTTAGTTAGTTTAGGACCTGATGTGCAAAGGCATTTAGCGGTTCTCAAGCTTGTAATTTGCAAAATCACAGGGTTCGTTACCGCTAGATATCTTTTTTGCAATGCACAAAAGCCAAATGGCTTCTGAGTCATAAAAGGATTTGTGCGACCCTTTCCGATTTGCAAATAAGAGGAGGCATGAAAGGGGCATCCGCCCCTATTTGTGATTCTCAGACGTATGTCTCAATAGTTTATGATGACAAATGCTGTCACAAGCCAGTGACCAGTTACTGACCCCCCAGTTGAGGTAGTAACTGATTTTGAAAGGGAAGCCTACCCCAAGCGATGGCTTTCCCAGTGGGAATTATGTTGGACGCTGGACGACGGTCTGTTCCCCATAGTGCTACCAAACTGGATTTTTTTAAGCACCACCTTCCCATGTTTTCCAATTATAAATGCAAATGCAGGGACAGAGGTTTGCTGTCACATGCAGGCCTCCATCCCTCCTTTTGAAAATTGCTCCCTACCTTATTAACATTCATTAGGCAGATGATTTTGTAGCCCCCTGCCGATGGACAGTTTGTATTTTGACCTATATGTAAAAAGGTTGCATAAAAAAATTCATACTCATTCGCAAACCAGTCAGTCTGCAAATGGCACATCACAGTTTATAAATGGATAGTAGCACATCAGGCCTTTCATTACATAATTGGTATAGTAATTGTAATTGAATGAGCTTGCTAACTATAGTAGTGACTAATAGCCAAAATTAGAAATATAATTTCAACCATTCTATACACTATATAATTTATTTAGTGCCATAACCTTACAGACACCAAGGTGCTGCACATGTAATGTGGCCTGGTTTGGTTAAATATCAAGGACCTTAGACCTTCTTATCATTTGAGTTCTCCACAAAGTTATTCTATAATCTGGTCCCTTCTGCCTGCAACATTTTCTCACTCAAATGTGAATGTGTGGACCTGAATAATCACTACCAGACATTTACCCCTTTAACTTTATTCCTGAGTTGTCTTTCTGCAGCTTGCTAAAGACCATGGTCAGAGCTCAGGAGTTCACCTTTTCTGCAATCTGAAGCCAGTGCGGCCTTTTGAGCATGGGCGATATGTTCATGCTAGCTGGTTGACTTCCATTCTAGATGCAAGATTTTGAATCCACTGTAATTAGGCTACTAAACACATTGTTTTCCAGGAATCCTAGTGAGTGACTCTTATCGCTATCACTGTGGTTGCCCTCTCCCTTGCTTCCGGAGATAGGTATACTTTACCCAGTTTGTGGGTATGATGCCCACAGCAGCTGGTAGGTTTATTGCCATTTTTATTCTGAAAACAGTTGCCCCCAGTAAAAGAAATCACATACATCTCTTAATACTTTATGTATTAAAAGAAGTTATTCAGCAGCAAACCATGTATACAACCTGGGATATAACACTCAGTGGACACATGAGACCTGCTTAGTAGGGGAACCTGTTCTGTGGCATAAATGTTTGTATTAAACAATGTTTTTACCTATGAAACTTGAAAGCTTTATTCCATCGAACGTCATGACTGACTATGCATCCTTCCGCCAGCTGTTTACAGCCCAGGTGTTGAGCAGTAGTTCTGGTAGCTGTTTTATTAGGCTTCATAATATGTAAAAGAATTTTAAAAAAGCATCCTAGTCACTGTGCCCTGTACCACTCTTGTGCATGTATGCAGGTATCCAATCCTGAGTGTGCATGCAGGTATCACATCTTGTGTGCATGCGGTATCCCATCTTCTTTGTGCATGCTATTATACAGGCTTGTGTGTGCATGCCGGTATCCCGTATTATGTGTTGTTAGACCTGTCAGCCTTTGGTGTCATCTTCCCCCAAACTTTTTGCCTTCTCCCCTCCTGTTTGCTGAGATCCCTTTTTTGTTTGCTTTAGAACTCTGTGCCCTTTACCACTGATAACTAGTGCTAACGTACTTATGCTCACTTCTTAAACATGGTAACATTCACTTACACCCAAATGGCACATTTATTTACTTGTAAGTCACTAGTACTACTTTTTCTCATGGCCTGTAAAGTAAATACTACTAGCGGACTTGCAGCACTTATTGTGCCACCCACTTAAATGGCCCTTCAAAACATGTCTCAGGCCTGTCATTGCAGCCTATGTGCAGTTTTAAACTGCCATTCCGACCTGGCAAAATAAGCCTTTTGCCTGGCTCAAATCTTCCTTTTTAATACATATGTCAGCCCTTAGCTGGGTCCAAAATAGCCCATAGGTCAGGGTGTATTGTATTTAAAATGTAGTGCATGTGTTTTTAAGTTTTACTTATCCTGCTAGTGAAAACCTGTGGCTGGATTCCTCTCAGAGAGTGAGACTACGGGTTACTAAGTGTTAGCAGAATTGGAGGAGCAGAGCTGTTGTTGCCCCAATTACTTTTCAAAGGGGCTGTCTATAGCACACTCAAAAAGAACCTGGCATCAACCTATTGTGACCGCAGACCCCTTGAGCCTGGACCAAGGAAGGAAGAACATTCTAGACACAGGTGTGAGGAAAGTCTAAAAGTTTCTCCCACTTCAAAGCTGGGACCATACACAAATGTTTGACCATCAGAACAACTCTTCAGTACACACCTGGACCTGTGGAAGACTACAGATGCCTTGCCTTGTACTGAGAGGACTGCCCTGCTGGTTGAGGCCAGTTTGTTTCTTAGAGGACTGCCCTGCTGCTACTAGAGAACTGCTGTGCTGCTTGAGGCCTACCTTGTTCTTCAGAGGACTGACCTGCTGCTTGAGGTCTGCTTGCTGGTCAAAGGAGAAAGGACCCTCACCTTAAACCCAGGACAACCAGAGTGACTCAAAGGGTCAGTTGTCTGACCTCCTGTTCTGAGTTACAGGGACACAACAAGCTCCAGAGGTCTCCCTGCAACTGCACAGCTGACCTGCTTCAACAGGACCTGCCTGGACCTTCCTGCACCCTGCTAGCATCTGCTGGAGTTTGTTCTGTTCCCCTAGAGGTGTCTCTCCAGGTCCTGGGCCTTTGGCTGGTATTAGTAGGGCTCTTCATGACCAGAAACAGGTCAATTCGCACAGAGATCTTGCTGGCCATGACAATTGCCAGTGCAGAGCTCTTGTAAACCCGACTCTTCGAGCTACAGCGACCACTAGTGATGGCTAGCAATACAAGATCTGCACTTCCCACTACAGCAGTAGGGATTACTGAACAATTCCACTCCGCCGGCGGAGTTTATGGAGTTTTGCCCACTCTGCCATTGCATGGATGGCAGAGTTCCAGCAAAACTCTGCCAACCTTCTGACTGTTTCCTCGTGTGCGGCTTGCTAATGTTAAGTTGGCAAGTGCAAGCGAGAATTTGCATCCCCTAGCATGATTTTCGAGTGCTAGAACACATCCCGGCGAGATTTCTCATCTCAGGCGGTTGCTGCAGGTCGTGACTGTTCGCATTGAGTAAGCTTCCGCCCGAGTAGAAAATCTACTCGTGCAGCAGAAAGAAGCAGTGCCCTCTGGTGTGCCGTGTGGTGCCCTTCATGCTGATTTTACTGCACAGAAAGGCTCCAGACGCTAAAATTCAGCACAAGCAGCATAACCTTCCTGAATTCCTGCTCACTTGACTCCACAGAATCTTGCAAAGTCCGTGGAATTCCATGAAGCAAAAGTCTGCAAGCTCCCCACAGGCAAATACAGCAGCTCCAGGCATGACTGTCCGCAATTCCCACCAGGATCTTCGCACTACAGCGATGACTGCCCTTGACATGCACAGGTTAATTTTGGTGACTTCTGTAGTTCTCCCTGAGAAGGGTTTTCACCTCACGTCAGCCAAACACAATTTCTCGTGTGTGCATGCATGTATTTAGTCTTGTGTATGCATGCAGGCATCCAGTCTTGTGGCTGGATGTAGGTTTGTTTGAAATGTTTATTTCGGAAATTTCATTCCATAAAACATACAGTGCATATAATACGATACACTATGAAGCATTAAAATATGAGGCAAGTTCACCAGAATCAACCGATGTCTCATATGTCAATAGACCATGACATAGTTCTTACAGTTCCAGTGAGGTTCGGCCTATGCCTGAGCTGGAATTAAGGTTCGAAAAAATAAATACAATTAACAGCATTATGATCGGTCACACACAAGTTACATGATGAGGCCGGTGGACCTGGGACCACCAGCCTCATGGTGGCAGTCAGACCCTGCACTCCAGGTGGTCTGACTGCCAAATTACAACCTTGGCAGGTGGACCCGCCTACAGACCACCGTCCCCACCAGGAACATCGTTCCCGATGTGGTGGTGGCGGTCAGGCTTGTGACCAGCCAGGGTGCCACTGAATTCAGCTCCGCCTGGATGATTACAACCCCACTTTCTGCCAGCCTTTTCATGGTTGGGACCCCCAATAAAAAGGCTGGTGGGAAGCCAGTGCTCGGGGCCACAGGGGGGCCCCTGCGTTGCCGATGCACTTAGCATTGGCAGTGCAGGCCCCCCTCTTCCCAGCACCGTGGGAATGCGCACTGTCTGCTTTACTAACAGTAGGCATTCTGAGGGTGCTGGTCGGCACCCTCTGTGCTGCGGTATAGGATTCTCCTACCTTACGGAAGTCGAGTCCTATATCCTAACACTGTTCCTGCCCGACTGACTGGTGGGAACGCATATTACAATGTTCCCTCCGGTCAGCCAAGGGGGCACATTGTAATACGCTCAGGGGAGGACATCACTCCCATGGCAGTGGAGTCCTCCCCATGAGTTTGGTGGTCCTGCAGTGGGACCTCTAGACTCATGATGAGGCCCTAAATCATAAAATAAAAAAGGACATTTTCAAATGAAAGTAATGATAAAACGTGAATTTAACATGGTTTTTTATAAGCAATATGGTGCATGTGCTACTCAAGTAAAAACTGATATAGCCTACACCTTAAAAGAACCCATTTTGAAATGGCATGGACAAGTGCTAAATGTAGCCCTTTCCATCAATACTTGTAAAAGCAATAAACAGCTTGCATAGTAAGAGGCTAGTGACTAGGGTTTAAACGTAGAATACTGCAGACAAGGTTTCTAGTATAAAAATACTGCTGGGGCTTGCTAAGATACAGGTGTAATAGTATACTAAAACACATATCCAAAAGTATAAAATTCAGTAAAACTGGAGTTTTTAATCATTTCACTTCCTGTGCATGCAGTTATCCCATCTTGTGTGTGCATGCTGGTATACCGTTTTGTGTGTGCACGCAGATATACTGTCTTATGTGTCCATAAAGGTATTCAGTCATGTGTGTGCATGCAAGTATCCAGTCTCGTGTCTGCATGCAGATATTCAGTCGTGTGTGCATGCAGGTATCCAGTTGTGTGTAAATGCAGGTATCCAGCTTTGTGTGTGCACGTAGGTATCCAGTAGGGGCGCAGGACTTGTCGCCTGCATTAGCCTGTCCAGTCCAGCTCAGCACCACATTATAGGCCACTTTAGCCTAACCACATCCAGCCCTGGTCTTCAAAGTGACATTGTTCTTCAGCTGGTGCACTGACTGATGTCTGGATTCTCCCACCGGCTCACGCAGTAAATTCCATTAGGCGATTATACCATTGAGATCACGTTAGCTGCTGAGACAGTGAGCAGAAGTAATTAAAAAGAGCCTTATTGGTATGGTCTGGACTAGTTCTATGTGCCTGTCAGCACTGTCCTGGCTGATGATTGAGAGATATGGGTGCAGACATTGTGCTGAGAGTATCATCTATTTATTCCTGTGTTTTATAGCATGTACTAGACCTTGGGGCAACTTACTGAATTATAATACACAAGGCAGAGCACAACCCGATAAACAGGGTTATGATTGTACCTACTGACAGTAAAATGAGTGAAAAAAGAGGGGACTTCTGATTCATAAAAGCCACATTTAGGAATTAATTTTGGACGACTCAACTGTTCCCGAGGATGCTTGGACAGATAATGATCAAAAAAAAAAATCTTGAATTTAGACACAGAGCAAATCAGAGTAACACAAGGACACAGACAGAGAAAGGTATATACATAGAGAAACCGGCTGGAAAAAATAAGAAGAGGGAGCAAGAGGAGGACAAGAGGAAGGCAGCGATTGACATGGAGAGACCTACAAAAACCAAAAGACAGGCAGAGACAAAGAGGAAAAGAAATACCAGGAGAGACTGAAGGAAGCAGGGAGGCTGAAAAAGCCAGGGTTATACAGCAAAAGCCTTGGAAAGACAAAGAGAAATGGGGAGAGAGGCAGGGAGAGACAGGAAGGTAAATAGAGAGGGACATCGATGTGGTGGCACAGCAAGTGAAGAAGAGACAGATAAAGTAAAATAAATAAAGGGGACAGACATTGAATGAGGCAGAGGGATGGAGAGCGACAGCGAGAAAAAGAGACATAAAAACATGGCTAGAGAGGATGAAAGAGTGAAGGACAGGAAGTTAAAGAGCAAAAGGAGTTAAAATGGAAAGAGACAGTGAATGAGAGGAGTCTGGGAGAGAGAGAAAGACAGAGAGCAAGAAAAAGACAATGAGAAACAGAAACTTAGAGAAAGCTATAGCAAGACAGCAAGTGATATGCAAAAACTGAAAGAGGACAAAAGAGAAAAAAAGTTGAGGGAGAGAAATGGAGAGACAGAAAAATTTAAGGAGGGAAAGAGAAAAACAGGAAGGGGAGCAAGCGACTTGGGGAGACAGTGTATGACAGAGACAGAAAGCAAGAGGCAAAGAAAAGCAAAGAGAGTCATAGAGGCAGTGTTGCATCTTCAATTCGGTGCGCTGTTGCGCAAAGACAGTTTCCAGCTAGCAGCGAGTCCCAGGTGTTAGACCTAGGGATGAAGTGTTGAGCCCCCAAGAATTGATGGCGGAAATGGTCACTCTAGGTTCTGGTGCAGCTTACATTCCAGGGAGGGGCTTCTCAGCGGCTCCCTGAACATGACTGAGGATTTTAAACTTCTTGACTCCAAGCGCGGCTCGCAGGAGGGAAAAGGTGCGGGGAGGCACGTGGCGGGGGGAGGTTGAAAAACAAATATATAATAATCAAAAATAAACTTACCTTTTTCCTGCACCGCGCTGCTCCGCTCTGCTCTGCTCTGCTCCAGTCTTGCATTGCAGGCATAGGCTTCCAGCCTGCTTTGCTTCCAATCCTACCACTGTTTTCATGCTGCAAGCAGCATGAAAACAGTGGTAGGACTGCACAGAGCGCCCAGCCAGGGTGCTCTGAGGCAGAGTGGGAACCTCTGCCTGCTCTCTCCAACCCGTCACTGCGTTGCTAGGTTGGAGAGAGCCAAGTGGGCATGTATGTTTGGCCGGCCTGAGACGGCCGGACAAACATACATGTGCACTGAGGGGGAGTAGTGTGTACTCCCCCTCCATCCCTGTCACGCCCTCGGCCCGCCCCTTTTGATTTTACTGTAAAAGTTTTGCAGCTGCTGCTGCTGGCAGGGAGCGACGCGGAGGGGCTGCCCCTGCTTGACTCACACAAGAGCTTCCTTGCTGGCTCCAATATAAATCCAGCAACACAGAGGCACCCTGTAATCCCTAGAACAAGGTTATTGTCATCATTCACACAAAATTCTCTACTGGGAAGGAATACTTTTAACAAAGCTTTAATCGCAAAACATGGAAGATATATTGCCCTGTCATATTACCACCTTTCAAGAAATAATAATAACATACACCATATTACAAAGTATTGTATTTCTCCAAAAAAGAATCAAGAAGCAAAAGATGCTTCAAGTGACGGCGCAGTGAACATTTGACAATCAGTGAGTCATAACACAAAATATGTTTATTAAAAAATATTCAAATCTGTAATGCACCAGATGCCCAGTTCTCCTCAGATTACTAGGTTGAGAAATAGAAACCCAAAATGATACAACGTGAGAGTCCTGTATCCAACAATAAAATTTAAGGATGGGTGGAGGGTAAAGTCAGTGTTTCGACCCGTAATCAGGATAAATCCTCTTGGGTCATCATCAGGACAAAATAAACATAGACACCTGTATACTAAATATGAAGGCCTCCATACGCTCAACACGTCTTGACGGTATGGCCCGGGCAGCACCTGTATACGGCTAATAAGGGGCACCAGAGTGGGAAGACCCCCCACGGGAAGCAAAGGCATCTCTGTCACTGAAAAATGCTCACGAAGTAGGGAATCCCAATGGCTCAAGGCACAGCGCATCTCGTCCTAATTAAGGAGTGGAATTATTCTCCTTGCACGTCTTTTCTGCGCGCCAACCCAATATAAAAGCATAAGATTTGTTCAACTGATATCAGTGCTCTGGTTTCTGGTGGCCCTCAAGAGCTATAGGAACCAATAGGGGTGAAGTGAAAGGCTTATTGTAAGGCTCTCAGCGTGGCCTGCTTCTGCAGTTCTCCCCTGAACTCTTGATTGCTCACTCATCCAGGTATGACCATAAGGAAACTTCAGTCAGAAAGAATGTTCCCCATAATAGCTCGTACAAAGACTAAATCTATCCCCTGAGGAAAACTTCCATCCATTTAAATGTGATCAAGGGTCAAAAGGAGGATGATGTGAGTAGTGTTACAGCTAAGTAAGCAGGAAGAATCTTTGCCCGATTCCATGGCTAGTAGCCCTGTGAAGTTGGTCTCTTATTCTCAGCCTGCGCAGACAAAAAAGTTCTGCACAGTCGGCTGATGGCACAGATCTGATCCCCCTCAATGGGGACTTTATATTACAGAATGTTGACATTGATCAGATAAATAAAGTGATAGAGCAGAAAGCTCCTTCTGTCATTCCTCCTCACAACACCTAGCAATCTATGCTGAAGCTCTTTAGTATCACCCCTACTAAGAAATGCTCATCTGCTACTGATTCATTGGCCACCCGTGATGTAGAGTTACATTGAAATTCATCCTGTAACCTTCCTGGAACTTATGTCCAATATTTTGAATCTCTTAAACGCTTGGAAATAATTTTACCGTTCATTCTTGCCCTCCTAGAAAAAGCAGTAAATAACTCAGATCATATTCAAGTCTCTCTTTTGGCCATTCTCAATATACTGGTGGGTGCAAAAGGACAGGAGGAGGTTAGAAATATGAATGTGCAGACCATTAAAAAAGGGGCATAGGTAGCTCCTCCAGACTTGGAGTAGATGCTCTGCTCCAGCCCTCCCGGGTAAAGATTCTCCATAGAGACTGTGTAAGAAGCATAAAATAAACAAGAACAGCTCAAAGCATGAGATTGGTCAAATTTATTCTGTAAAAAAAATCTTTTTGATTCTCCTCCCTTAAGATCCACAAGCTAGGTCACTCAAGAAGTGTCCCCCGGCTCCAGGAGTGACCTTTTTCCAATTTTCAATATTAAAGAAGCCTTTACAGGGTGTACACCTTATACCCTTACAAGTCTCCAGGATAAAAGAGGGGGGGAAAAAACAACAGAAAAATAAAAAACAACAGAGAAATAAAAAAAAAATACTTCCAAGGAAGCTCTGCTTTCAGGAAATAAAAGAGTCGATTTTGCTGAGAGAAAAAGAGGATATAGTTGAACTGAATTGTCAGGATGAGCAATCAATTAACCAGATATAATCGGTGGTCCTCCTTTAGTAGTGATGGCTGAAGAGTACAATTCAAAAATGGACACTATACCTTGACCATTCTCACAAATAGTCTTAGTTCATCAGCCAAACTCCTCCTCTATTCCACTGAAGATAATACAAAACACAGAAAGGTGTCATCAGTTAAAGTACTCCCCTCATCTACGCCTATGGCAACTCTTCTGCTTGTTTCGCAATGTTTGATCACAATGTAATTTTGAATCAGTCCTTCTTATTATCCTGCTTCTCTGACAAAGAGTAACTAAAGGTGGTTCACAGTAGTGATATTTCTCTTGTGAATATCATGCCTACCTGCATGGTAAATAATTCAAGAGTATATTTCTATTCTTGGGTGGTTTAGGTTTGATCCTCCAAAATAGTAACTATTTCCTCTGCAGAGGTATGGATGTAATTCCCGTATTATGGGAAAGTATAAGACAGGAGATCCACATTAAAGTTGTGGATTTCACCATATATGGGGGAACTCTCCTTAGATGGGAAAAGATGTATTGTGAAAATTACAAACACTTGCTAGTTTTCTTGGTGGAAGGAAGGGAGACATGTTGCCCTGTTAGACACTGGGGAGATAGCGCCGTACACTGTAGTAGAGGATGAACTGAGAAAATGGAGCTGGCTGGCAGGCAGCCTTTGTTGTAAGCGTGCGCCTTGCCTGATGATCAAGACACATATTAATAATAATTTAAAAGTGATTTCCTGGATTGTCGCCGGTTTGCTGAATAATCCTGATAAGATTGAATTTTGAAATAATTTAAAAGCCGATGTGCTTTGCATCCAGGAAACCTTGTGTTTTTTTGATTTTGAATTAGATGGTTATTTTGTCCTTAGCTGCAACGCGTTCCCCTCTAGAAGATGTCATGCTAGGGGAGGCATAGATGTTCTTCGAAGTAATAATTTAGGTTGAACTACAATCGTTTTTCAGACACATCTAATTTGTTTCAAGCAGTAAACATTATTCTGATGCAGAGCTAGAATTTAGTTGAGTCTGTCTTAATAGTAAACCTATATATTTCCCCCGACCCTTCCCTTAATAAATTACTTCCTTCTTTTAATTATTTTATAAATTACGTCACAGAACAGCAGGCAGGTAAGCAGATCATTTTAGTTGGTGACTTGACCTGTAAGGTATCTAATTACACCACTGGTCTATATTCCGAATGAGAAAGAGAAGAGGCCTTAAAAATATCCCCACTCTGCTTACCAGCAAAAATAAAAACCGACAAAAGATTTGCTTAAGAAAAGCGATAACTTGGTTCTAAATGGAAGAATCGACTCTGATCCCCAGCTCAGTATAGCAATCAATAATAACAATTCCTTCTTAACCTCTTTTCATTCTTAAATGTAATTAATACAGGGGCATATTTATACTCTGTTTGCACCGAATTAGTGTCATTTTTTTAAAACTCTAATTCGGTGCAAAACTAACTCCATATTTATACTTTGGTGCTAGACCCCTCTAGCACCAAATTTATGCAGTTAAAGTCATTTTTTGAAAGTGGAGACCTACTTTGCCTTAATGAGATGCAAGGTAGGCGTTCCCGTGCAAAAAATTACTCTATGGCCTTAACGCCATATTTAGGGGCATATTTATACTCTGCGGCATATTTATACTCTGTTTGCACCGAATTAGTGTCGTTTTTTTTTACTCTAATTCGGTGCAAAACTAACTCCATATTTATACTTTGGTGCTAGACCCATCTAGCACCAAGGCCCTGATTTAAACTTTTTTTGCACCGCATTAACGTCATTTTAAGACACAAAAGTGGCGCAAACTTACAAAATATTGGCCCTTATTTTTACTTTTTGCTGCAAAACTGCACTAACTCAGTTTTGCACCAAAAAGTTTAGCACCGGCTTGCACCATTTCTGTGCACCAGCCGGGCACCATATTTATGTAATGGTGCAAGCCAGTGCAAAGGGTAGGCTAGAGTTTTAAAAAATGACTTTAGTCGGGTGGGGCTGGCAGTATGGAAGAAGAGGGTTTAGCACCAAACAATGGCTTTAGGCAGGTTAGAGTAAAAAAAAATGACTCTAACCAGATTAGCGTCATTTTATGGTGCTAAACCTACCATGCCACATGACTCCTGCCTTAGAAAAGGCAGGAGTCATGCCCACCACCCCAGTGGCCAGCACAGAGGACAGGGTTCCCCTGGGCATGGCCATTGCACCCGGTGCCATGTATGGGGGCCCATTTCAGGGCCCCCTATGGCACTTTCAAAAATAAAATGCACTTACCTGTACTTACCTGGGATGGGGTCCCCCATCCTCACAGTCCCTCTAGTGTGGGTGGGGGTGCCCCTAGGGCCTAGGGAGGGCACCTCTGGGCTTATTCCATGGTGTTCCACCATGGAAATAGGGCCACCGGTCCCCTAACACCTGCCCTGACCCAAGTCTTAAAAAATGGGGCAAAGCAAGCTTTGCCCCATTTTTTGACCCCTCCTCCCTCCCTTGCACCATTTTTACATGGGAGTATAAATATGGTGTTAAGGCCATAGAGTAATTTTTTTGAACGGGAACGCCTACCTTGCATCTCATTAAGGCAAGGTAGGTTTCCACTTCCAAAAAATTACTTTAACTCCATAAATTTGGTGCTAGACGGGTCTAGCACCAAAGTATAAATATGGAGTTAGTTTTGCACTGAATTAGAGTTTAAAAAAATGACGCTAATTCAGTGCAATCAGAGTATAAATATGCCCCTTAGCGTCAAAAAATGATGTTAATCTGGTCAGAATCATTTATTTTGACTCAAAACTGCCTAACGTCATTTTTTTTTAAGCTAGCCTACCCTTTGCACCGGCTTGCACCATTCCATAAATATGGTGCCCAGCTGGTGCTAAAAAATGGTGCAAGCCGGTGCAAAACTTTTTGGGGCAAAACTGCCTTAGTGCAGTTTTGCACCAAAAAGTATAAATAAGGCCCACAATGTGGTCTGACCCAGAAATATTAATTCAAGTTTTTACTTTATTTCTCATAATTTACTTGTTTTCTCAAACTTATATATTTAATTTTTGGTCATTATCTTTTTTGTGTTTATAAAATTTAAAAGAAACCCCAACACTTCATCTATTAAACCCACCAATAATACAATACAAAGTCAAAACAATCCAATAAAAGTGATTAAACACCCCTCTCTTCAGTCAGTACCTCTCATTCATTACCACATTCATGCACACTCCAAACACACACTCCCTCTGTCCCCAGAACAATCATCTTTGACAAAAAGACCCCTCTTTTTTAGTCTTCCATTGTTGCATCTTGAACTGTGATTTCCAAACAATGCCTTGATCAAATGGAAGACTAATGAAGAGTGGTCTCTTTGTTTGTTGGTCGAGAAATATTGTTCAGCAAAGTCAACAAAGTATAACTCCTTCAGCACTTGACTCCCTGATGGCAAGCACCTCATGGAGGTGATACCAGAGAGCATATTAAGCAGTCACAATTCTTGACCTAGCACTTGGGCTAGTGCGCTTTGCATTCTGCCTCCCTTCACCCATCTCTTAGTTGTCAACCCCCCTTTGGATAGGTCTTGGCAGGTCTCATCCCAGGGTGTGTATGCCTTTTTGCCATGTATCCAAGCTTCGGTGCAGATTAACCCAGAGTTTAGTTCTAGTGCTCTGGAAGGACTTTCACAGAAACAATGTTGACCTCAGGGTACACAGATCACCAGCAGACCCACACAGCACTGTGAGTCAAATTGTTCTGGCTGTACTGGTGACTGAGGTTAGTCATACCTATGTAGGGTTGTCAGGCCCCTTCTTTTTTCAGCAGCTGGTTGGCTTCCAGGTGATTCAGGTCAGAGACTTAATTTTCATCAAGGCCAGACTCCAGGTGCTGTCCTCTCAAATCTGGAAAGCTGGCTGTCATGCAGACACCAGATCTGGTTGTGCAGTAGTCCTGTGAGTACTCCATAAAGCACTTCCATCCTTAGTTAAAGTGATCTTTAAACTCGAAAAAGTGGGTCAGTGGCTTACGCATTTTTACTGGTTAAGCAGACAGAGGATGTGGCACTTTCAGAACTAGTTTGGTTTGGTTCTCTTGTCTTCTGTCCTCTACTAGTTGTTCCGCAAACACTTCCAGCCTGGAGTACCCACAGCAGAGGCAGTAAGAAGTGCGACTTGCTGCACCTAGCACATCAACAGTCACATTGACAATGGGCAGGAAGGAGTAAAAAGGAGACTCAATCTAAAGGAACTTTCCCACCATGAACAAAATGAATTGCAGTCCCACTCTTCGCCAAATGCCTCCATTTACTCTTGCTCACTCATGCACACTTTTAACAAACCAAGCAGGCCACATACACACACATGGGTAACACAAACTTGCAATGTTTAGACAAGGATAGGTTAGTGCATAGAAGTAGCGCTTTACACAAGTGGCTCGAGTGACAGAGATAAAAAGGTATGGACGACATTACTGATTCAAAAAACAATGTATGCTGACACCACTGCTCTACAGGCTAAACCCATGAAAATGACTGTTGTCCACTGTAAGGTAAATTAGGGAATCTTTAGCCACAGGGTTATCCTCATGTCAAGACCCAGGCTTAGTCCTTCATGCACACACTAGATGAACATGAGACTGGGGCCAAAATCACAGTGTTCTAGTGAGTGAAATGTTGCAGTAATGATCTGGATTAGTGAAAAGTACATACGAGCTGGTCTCCCTGAAATTATTTCTGAGAGGGTCGTTACCTTAATTGTGTCAGATTCAGTCCTGAAAAGACCCTTTAAAAACCACAAGGAGCAGAAATGTTGTTGACTGTCAGGATATGGCGACATTGTGTGGCTTAAATGCCCCCTTTTTTTCCTTGGAGACTGATATTCTGAGGTCATTCAGCTAAAGTTGATCATTTGTATCCATGTGGGGTTTTCACTATGCCAAGGTATCCCAGGTACATTTCATTCACTTGAGTACTCTGTAATCATTGATTCGTTATATGTAGTATCTGTCTATATTTTCTTGAGATTGTATTTGTATTATTCTTATGTGTGTGCAAAAGATAAACTATTGAATCTAAGTGAATTGTATATTTTGTTCCCACCATTTTGTGAGAATACTGCAATGGATAATAATGTCTTTACATCTTGAAAGCTTTTGCTACCCAAGAGAAGATGGTCCTAGACTCATAAATGACTTAAGGATTTACGTGTTGACTTCAAGAAGAGAAATAATACTTGATGGTGATTTTAATTATATTCAGTTCCCTGAACCAAAGAGGAGAGGGCACAATTGAAGTCTACAATTAACAGAATAGTAATAGATTTAAAAATTGAATTGGGACTGGTGGATTCCTGGTGAGGGAACTACCTGGAGTCTTGAAAACATTCATGTGTTTCAGACAGGTCTAAGCCAGTCACAAGAACAGTTTCTTTTTTATCTGACAGCCAGAACAATGAAAAGCAGTAAAGTAATAATGACCCTGAATAGTTTCTTTATTCATGCATTCGTAAAATTAGTTATTAAATTGAAAGGGTTGAGAAGAAGTTAAGAGATTGCATCTTTAAAAATTATTTTAAAGGGCATAACCTGGTCAACAAAAGCAAAACAATACATTATTGTTTTTTATTACCACCCTGTGTGAATACAACTCTGACCACCGTCATGCTGCCAGGAACCATTTTGCCAGGTGGGATGATGGGCCCTTGGTGGGTCCACCCGCCAGGATTGTAATTGGGTGGTCGGACCACCTGGAGTGCAGCGGTCCGACCGTCAATGCGAGTGTGGAAGTCCTCGGACTGCCATATTCATAATGAGGCCCTAATTTTCTTGTGTACCCTTGGTATACGTAGCACTTCAGATTTTTGTCTTGGGTGCTTGTTCAAGGGCATTAACCTGATCAAGTTATTGCCGTTTTAGCAGCATTTTCAATTTTCTTTGAAGTGGACCAGATCTGACTTCTTTTCACCCAGTTTCTTGTGGCTTCTAGTCCCTTGTCATTGTGTCCAATGCCTGGCATTTCTCGTTATGCTCTCCACTCTATCATATTGTCATTGACCCTACGATCCATCTACAATATCTTTAAACAAACTCAATTGGGAGACCATACCCTCCACATGACTTACCATTTTACTGATCAGGTCTACAATCTCTGTTTTTGAAAATAGGACTATTTATTTTGCTGCCATTGCACAAGACCACTTCCTTAGAGGGAGCTAAGAGAGATATTCCTTAATGGCTGATTTGTTTATATTGTTATCTTCTTGGTATAGATTAGGGTAATTATTAATCATATTAGTTTGAATTTCTTGCAATCAAGAACTGAGAGCCACAATTAAAAAGGAAATAATAGTGCCTGCATCGTTTTGCAGAAAATTATGTGGGCAGCCTCGTCAGTGCCTTTTCATTCTTCTTCCTTAGCCATGCTGCAGAACTTAGGACATGCTGTACAGCATCTTTAAAAACATTGGCATAACTATTAGGTGCTAAAAGCGAGACCTATTGGCTTTGCCAATGCTTGTTGATTAAGGCTTTAATTACTTTTAGGTTGAGCAAAGCAGCGCACAAGTGCTGCTTTTCTGACGTGTTGGTAAATATCTTGGCTTTTAACCACGCCAACTGGATGCCCATCACTATCACTCGTTCGTAGGCTTGTCTTTAACAAAGCCCTTGTTTTAGTTGGTAAATGCTTTACGTTTGTCCCTCCTTAGGGCAGTTTTGTTACCGCCTTGGTCATCTACCCTGTTACATGGATAATTGCACTTTTGCTGATAACTTTGACTGTGAGGGAACGTCTTTTTCCTTTTGTATGTCTCCTTCGCGCCCAGGGCGGCGCTTTGAATTGGCTTGCTTATGTCAACTGTTTTACTTTTTATTTTCAGTTTGTGTGGCAAGAAAAGTCCAGTTAAGAATTTTCAATGCAAATAGCTGTAATTCGACAAACGCGAGACCCATTGCATTGCAAATGCTTATTTAAAGTGAGATTGTAAAAACATGTCTGGTGCTGTGTGGGTGCAGAACAAAAAGCCTCTTACATAGCTCGAGCTTCCAGCGGAATCACGCTGAATTATCGGAGTAGCGAATTTGACAGGCAAACTTTTTGTCTGTCATTGATGGCCATTCATTACATTAGACTGGAGACAGGCTGAAAACTCCCCGCACTGACGCTGGCCGAGCAGTCCCAGAGATGCTATCATCTGAATTGTTCAGCGCTAGGAAGACAACAGGAAGCCGCCCTGAAAACTCTTCTCATAGCAGCCCCAGACTGCCTGGCGCATTGAGCCCAGCCACTACATGACGAGCTGGAAATAACGGGAAGTTCAAACCCCAAGGAATTGTTTAAAACAGTCAGAGACCCTGCATCTTATATAATATATATTTTCGGGGTCATGTGCCAAAGGTCTTAGGTCTAGCTTGATAGTGCACCTGTCACCGGGGCGTGGCTTGACTCGTGCAGAGATGGCCACCATCTAAAGGAGCTCCTCGGCTCCTAAATGCCTAAAATCCAACAACTGACATAATCTGACAGCCTCCCACACAGCCAACAAAGGGGAAAAGAAAGTGGAGCCACTGGGACCTCGGGGACCCAGGTGGATCGTTCCCGGGACCCTGGAAGTGCAATCCACTGTTGTCAGCGGTGGGCTGCGTGTAGAATCCGATCGGGCTGGGAGCCAAAGACAGGGCTTGCCCGATGGGAGAATGAGGAAGCCCGGGAGCTGGGCCTGCGGTCGAGTTGGGGGCCCATGCCCTGAGCCCTGGGTCGAGATCCGGGGGTGGAGCATCCCGGGTCGTGGCCCTACAGGACTGACAGTGGGTGCGCCGGCAGCTCGTGTGCCCATACTGGCGCAACAACAAGAGAGGGCCTCGGAGGTGAATGCAGCCAGCCCACCAACGATCGGAGGCCTCTGGAGGCTGGGCCTGAGAAAGGGGGACAGCCCGGACCGGCATGTTGTGGGCGGAAGGACAGAGACAAGGGGAGCCGACGCAGAGAAGGCCCTAGCAATAAGAGGCTGCAACAGAGCGCAAGGCGAGAAGTAAATGCGGCCAGGACTGGGCTCCCCAGGGCTGTGGCTGCGAATGTGAAGAAGGTCCTGGCTCTTGAGGAAACAAGTTCGCATGGACTCACAGGAGGGAGACTAGTGGACTAACAACGGGGAGAAGAGGAGGTGAGGGGGTAAGACATCGGCTGTGGCCTAGATCCAGGGGTGAGTGGACAGAAGAGCCAGCAGGCACTGTAGCTCGGCCCAGGTGGAGTAGGTGGGTGAAGCCCCCACCACCTGGACGCGGAGAGACTGGCCACTACAACAGGACTGTAGAAGGGGGGCTCCCAAAGGGTGATAGCTGCCATGAGCTGGGATCATCGCCTCTGTAAATTTCAAGATTAAGCCAAAGGGTCATTCCGCCACACAGTCCAACAGAAAGTACAAAAGCAATCTCCCACACCAAACGGGTCAGAGACGACCATGCCGGAGGAAGGGGAACCTTCACTGAAGGCCATCATGGCAGTGATATCGGACTTAAAAAGCATGCTGGAGCCCAAACTGGATGCCGTGATGGCGGATGTCGCCTTCTTGCGAGGGGACCTTCAAAAAATGTCCGATAAAATGTCAACTGTGGAATCCAAGAAACTTGAAGATCAAGTGCAATGCCTCACGAAGCAGACTGGAGGCGTTGGAGTTCTGGAGGGGAAGTGCCTAGTGTGGATCTATTTCTGGAGGACCTCATTGTCAACACGCTTTGCCCAAAGCACCTATCCAAATTCTTTTCTGTAGAAAGGGCGCGTAGGGCGCCGAATCCTCTGCCGAAACGGGGCACCACGAGAACAATCATTGTGAGAATTTTCAATTATAGAGATCATAGTGATGCTATCCTACAAGCTGCCCGTATACACGCCGATGTACGCCTGGATAATGCCACAATGCGGTTTTTCCCAGACTTTACCCTCCAGGTGCAAAAACAAAGACGCAGCTTTGATGAAGTCAAGAAAGCCCTCCGAGCGAAAGAACTAAAATATATGATGCTCTTCCCGGCAAAGCTACGAGTTCTAGCAGAAGGCAGATCATGGTTTTCACATCCTCAGATGAGGCATGGGACTGGATGGAAGGATGGCGCCCGGTGGACCTACGAGACAGGAGAGGAGGGCCAAGAGGATGATTAGGTGCGCAGAAACCGGACAAGCCCCCAGAGAGTGCACTGGTCCATTCTGACACTGGGGCTAGGGAAGGGACCTGAACTAAGTTGACACCACAGAGTGGAGGGAGGTGATTTTCTCTGCCTACAAATGATGAGTCTTACATTGAACAAATACACATTGATATAGAGATCAGTGATAAAGAGGGGAGCAGGTGGTAAATACACATCCCCTCTTCTAGGGAGTGGAGGTGAGAGACTTTGATATTGCAGTTGGTAAGTGGGAGGCTTTCCATACTAAAGCCGACTTTAGGATATGAGAATATTCAATTCATTATAGGAGCCGTCTCTGTGGAGCCAGCCCACCCGTATTGCATCTATGTTACAGTTGGGGCGACAGGCACTCTGCAAGTTTTGGGGGTGGGCACTTTTAGGCCTACTGGGCAGGGTAGCAGGGAGTTAAGGGTATTATTGGGTTGTTCAAGGGTACACTACGTTGAGGCCCAATGTAAATTTTTACACGTTTTGCTCACTATATACATTGCAGGAATGGATCAGGGGACCCCTAGGAGACGGGAGGAACGGGGGTGGATGCAAGAGATCGGGCAGTTGCAGACCTGAAGACTCAACCAGGCACATACTGACAACAGTTAGGCCCCAGCCTCTGAAGGTCATGGCGTGGAACGTCAATGGCTTGGGCAATAGAATTAAACAAATATTGGTCCTACAATTTTTCTGTAGACATGCACCAGACATGGCCCTCATCTGCAAGGAAACCACTGCAAGGCATTAGACCGCATGGGCTACTACTTGGGGGCACATGCAGGATTCACTACTAGCTCCAGAGGAGTGGGTATTTTACTTAAAAGGTCGACACCCTTAAAACCAGGGCTGGTGAAGACGGACAAACTGGGGAGATTTGTGGCGATGACTGTGATCTGTAATGGGCAGACAGTGAATTTCTGTTCGGTGTACATACCACCAAAATTAAATGCTGACACCCTACCAACACTGGGGGCTATACTGCTGGAACTGCCCCCCGGCACCCTTTTCTTGGGAGGAGACATGAACGACACCATGGACCTGACCCTGGATAGGCTATCTGGGGGTAATGGAGGGGGTAGAACTGGGAACATGTCGACCTTTGCCAACTTGTTAGCCTGACAGACCTCTGGAGGGCCCATAAGCCACATCAGAGGCAATATACATTTCTGTCTGCACCACACAAAAGTTTCTCACGTATTGACTATCTGTTTACAAAACACACAGGAGTGGGACGCTTTAGGGACGTGGCACAGCTCGCACGTGGTGTGTCAGATCATTCCCCGGTGGTAGCCACTCTCATTGCTACTGTTAAAGACGCAGGATTACCGCCCAGAATAGACCCCTGAAATATCAAGGAAGGAGACAAGTTACGCGAAGGGGCTAAAAGATACTATAATAGGTATACACTGGGAAGCCTTCAAGACAGTCATTAGAGGGCAAGCGCAGGCATTAATAGGGGGTCTTAAGATGGAGTGTTGTCTCCAATGTGAGACTCTAGAAGGCGAGGTCAGTAAGTTGGAGGCCGAAATTCTAGCCGGGGGCTCAATACAGCCGCACCAATGTCATAGTCTCTTACTTAAACAACAGGAGTTGAGGGACTTAGTTGAAAATAATGCAGGAGAACACGCTCTGGCCACGCAGCAATGTCTGTACGACATAGGGGGCAAGGCAAATAAACTACTGGCATGGCTAGAAAAGCGAGACCGGGATAGGATAGGTGGGTAACAGAGATTGAAGACGAAACGGGCGAGCGATGCACTGCAGGAGATGATATAGCCGAGACTTTTGCCACATATTATGAGCGCGTCTATTCTGCAAAGACGGCCCAGACATATGAGGACTGCTTGGAACTCCTTGGAGATCTCCCGCTGGTAGAGCTCGGAACGGATGACAGAGAAACACTAGACCAAGATATAAAGGTAGAAGAAGTGCCGGGGGCAATCATGGAGACTAGGTCGGGGAAAGCGGTGGGCCCCAATGGGCTACCGGTAGAGCTCTTCAAATGTATGGCAAATATTATATCACTGCATATGTTGGCAATGTACCAAGTAGGTAAGTGAGAGGGTATCTTGCCTCTGGATCAAACGTTAGCAACTATTGTCGTAATACATAAAGGGGGTAAGTCACCCGCAGAATGTGGCTCATACAGGCCTATATCGCCCCATTGACGCGATTACACACAGAACAAATACTAAACCTAGATAAGCCAATCGAAAGAGAAGAGATATTACAGGCATTAAAACAGCTGACACACAACAAAACCCCAGGGACAGATGGACTCCCCATCGAATATTACCAGACTTTCACACTACAGACAATCGCGCCATTCCAAACAATGTTACAAGAAGCATACGAAAGAAGACAACTCACAGAAACAAAACGGGAGGCGACAATCGTAGTCTTACATAAAAAAGGACGTGATCCCTTGCATGTCCGCTCATACCAACCCTTATCCTTATTAAATTCAGATTAGAAAATACTAGCAAACCGCCTCCTCCCACTGATGACTACTCTGATACACCCAGACCAATCTGGCTTTACCTGGACGCAATACCTTTATCAATATCAGAAACTTATTACGCATCATGTCTGAGACCCCCGGACTGGATCACACCCGCGTGGCGGTCTCACTAGACGTGGAAAAGGCCTTTGACACTCTGGGTTGGCCCTTTTTGATGGCAACACTACAAAAAATGGGATTTGGTGCAGGCTTTATGCGCTGGATATCCATAATATACACTAACCCCAAAGCACGTGTTAAAACCGGCGATATCATATCAGAAAAATTTGACATAGGTAGAGGCATGCGACAGGGTTGTCCACTGTCACCACTACTGTTTGCATTAGCAATAGAACCACTTGCTGCGAGATTGCGCAACAAAGCAGCAGGATGGGGCATCCCTGACGGCAAGGAATTCCGCATCATCTCATTATACGCAGACGATGCATTAATATACCTACCCAACTACACCGAATCCCTTCCACACATATTACAACTACTTAACACCTTCGGGGACTTGTCCGGCTTCCGTGTTAATTGGACTAAATCATGCATATTCCCCATGAGACCATCCCCAGAACCACATGATAACGCGACAATCGACAATGATTTAAAATGGGAACACATAACTTTTAAATATCTATGAGTCCATATTTACCATAGCGCTTTAGACTTAAAAGAAGGCAACCTAGATAGAGCAATTAGGTCAATTAAAAGCTCTATACCCTTCTGGTGCTCCCTGCCCCTTTCGCCCATGGGGAGAGTAATCTTGGCCAAAATGATAGTGTTCCCTCGCTTACTGTATTACTTTGCTGCGCTACCATTAATACTACCAAAAACACTTTTTGTTCAATTAACTAAATTGCTGACCGAATTGATATGGGCGAGTGAGCGTAGAAGGGTGGCCGTAGCTAAGCTCTACCTCCCGGTGGAGAGGGGGGGCATGGACGTACCACAATTCGAACTCTATTATGCAGCAGCACAATTGCATTGGATCATGACTTGGCTACAAGATTCCCCAAATCCAGAGGGATACAAAGTGAGAACACAACTAGGACGCACAAAGATGCTAGACTGGCTTATAGGGTGCGTACCCACTCCGCCTCACAACAACATACTAATGACAGTAGCTGAACGCACATGGAACCGCTATGTATCAAAGGGAGCCCGTGTACCACTATACTCCCCAAGATTCCCCTACTAGCTATACCAGGGATAAATAAATTACATGGCAAACCGGACCTAGCCACATGGACTATAAAAGGTTTACAACAGATCGGCGACCTATTTGAGGATCACATACATGAAACTTGCAGAGACATACACTCAAGGACCAGGCGAATTCATTACACACGGGGCACTCAAAGGGCTGATACGTAAAACATGGGGCCAAGGTAATTCAGAATCACCAACATCACCCGCATTACACAAACTGATCGCAGACATTGGCACGCTAACAAGCATTTCCCAGATATACTGCATACTACAGGCCTATCCGGAAATAACACAAGAACAAGCAAAGTCAAGCTGGGACAAGATCCTGCACACACCCCTCACAGAGCAACAATGGTCCATGGCCCTCACAACTAAGCGGGAAATATTCTGCAATGCCCGCTTCAGATACACCCAACTCAACTATCTACACCAAACATATCTAACCCCACTCCGCATAAATCGCATATTTCCACAAGCTACATCCGAATGCCCAGGATGCGGTAACACGGAAGCAGATTTCTTCCACATGACCTGGAATTGCCCACCATTACTCCGCACATGGCACAACGCCATACAACAGATAGCCAAGTGGTCGGGTCTCTCGCTGAATCTCACACCTGAATCCTGCATAATAGGAATACACCATAGGCGTAACAAAGACAAACAAAAACATAGATGTGCAGATCTAGCGTTCATCACCTTCAAACGACTCGTTGCAACACAATGGAAGTCGCCTTGTACCCCAGACATACACAGATGGACTAAAGATTTAATTCACTGGACCAACTCGGAAATACAAGTACTAGGTACCCTACGGGACATTGGGATTGAGGTCAAAAACGTGGATATATGGGATATCTTCCTAGAACTACTTGAAAAAGACGACACACGCCCACCCTAGACCACTGTCACAGCACCGACATCAAATAAAGATACAAGATACTCCTGTTGTGAACCCCCCTCACTTCCTGTTGCCTCCTTTCAAAGAAAAATACATGTGACCGCCATACTGAGCCCCCAGAGCTACCGCGGACCCCTCCAACCCACCAGACACCCAAAAAGCTGTTGTCAAGTCCTCAAATAGAGCATCTCTCCCAATTGCATCATCCCTCCCCTCACTATTCCACTACATATCTTTTCCCCCTTCTTTTATCTCACCCATCTCTCTTACTATGCATAGTTATCCAAAATGTAACAGCGATACAGGTTGTAAATCATTAAACAAACCAAATGTATAAGCAATTAAAATGTAAGACAGTGGAAAAGAAACTTCACAATGATGCTACCTGTGACACTGACAGTTAAACTATTGTAAGCACTGTTCATTAAAATAACTCAATAAAAAGATTTTTTTAATAAAAAATACAGACCTATATCGCTGTTGAACTTGGGTTGAACCTGGAATTTAAAGTACTGGCTAAAATTATAGTGAACAGACTTCGACCACTAATGGATTACCTGATCAATCGTGACCAAACGGGTTTAATGCAGCACAGAAACACTGGACTAAATTTGCGGTGCCTATACCGGATCCTACATTAGACCGGTACCCCCAGGACAGAGGAGATGGCATTGCTCGCGCTAGACGCGAGGATAGCATTTGACAGCAAGAATTGGGCCTACCTTAGGGCAGTCCTGACAAGACTGGGCTTTGGCCCACAAATATGCATGTGGATCCAACTGTTGTACCCGCAAGCGCAAGTGAGAGTCAACGGAGTGAGGTCTTGCACGTTTGCCTTAGACAGGGGCATGAGACAGGGATGCCCATTGTCCCCATGGCTGTTTGCCCTGGCACTAGAGCCGTTAGCCACCTGGGTGCAACAGGACCCTCTTGTATGGGGTATTCCAGAAGGTGAGGAGTGGGAAGCAAGGATCTCCCTGTATGCTGACGACGTCCTTCTATATGTTACGAAACCCCATTGATCCATAGACAGATTTCTGCACCTTTTCCAGCTTTTTGGAACATATTCGGGGTATCAAATAAATTGGGAAAAGTCAAAGGTTTACCCATTAACCTGTGGAGAGTTGAGCGTCCCGGCGGAATGCTTGGCCCCACTGGATGGGAGGGATTCTCCTACTTGGGAGTTTATGTTACAGGGCACCCTGAGGAATTTTATAAAAGAAACCTATACCCACAGCTTGACTGTCTCCGTGGAGATGTGTCGGGCTGGCGGAGGCTACCGCTCTCTCTGATAGGTCGTGCTGCTCTTTTTAAAATGATTTCCCTCCTGCGGCTACTATACATGCTCCAGAGCACGCCCTATAAAATACAGCCGACCTTCTTTGCCCAGGTCAATAAAGAGCTGCGCACTTTGCTGTGGGATGGAGGCAGTCCTTGAATGGCACTAAGTAAGCTGCAGAAAGGTGTGTCTGAGGGGGGCCTAGCAATACCTAACATGCAGGCATATTATTAGACAGCGCAGTTAGTTTCGGTGACCGGGTGGGCATTCGCAGAAAGGGATGAGCCGGCATACAGAGTAGATAGAGCGGCCATGGGAGAGGGAGGGCACTTATCGGTGCTCTATGAGAGGAAATGAGAGGGCCGGCTCCTGGGCCACACGGAGTCAGTGACACGTGCATGGAGAGAGTCTTCCAGGTTCCTAGGATGGGAGGACAGACTCACAGACATGACCCCTCTCTGGACTAGCGACCAACTTTGCGAACTCCGTGGTTTGAGCGGGCCCTGACATTGGCGTCTAATAGGAATAGACCATTCAGGGGACATATGGAGGGCTGGAACTCTGGTTTCCCCTAGAGGACCTCAAGAAGGAATACACAATGGGGACAAATATAGACTTACAATACCTTCAACTGAAACATGCGTTAAAGAAACATATACAGGTGGGGGAACAACTCCCGGAGTCGACTTCACTTGAAGACCGGCAGTTATTGGAGCAGATGCCGGAGAAAGCAATCACCCTGACTTATAAAAAACGTATGAATAATGCCCCGGACCCTGGTCGGTCACTGCGGCGGTCTTGGGAGGGTGACTTAGGAGAAATAGAAGAGGAGGACTGGCTAGAGGCCCTACAGAAACCACGTGTAGTGGGAATCAGAGCTCGATTCTGTTTAATACAACTCAGAATCCTACATAGATCATACTACTCTAGCTCCTTGTTATTCCATATGGGCCGAATCGAATCGGCATTGTGTAATAGGGGGTGTGGGATGGAGGGCTCCTTTTTTTCATATCTTGTGGAGCTGCCCACGTATACAACACTTCTGGCAACAAGTGGTCCGCACCATATCTAAAGTTACGGGCCTGACAATTCCGCTGGAGACGCGTTGGTTAATCCTGCAGATAGCAGCCGAAGAGAGGTGGCAGCAGTGTCCGAGGACGTGGCTAATGCTGGCAGCACGGGTAGCTAAAAGAGGTATAGCGAGGTCATGGGGTAAGATCGCAACACCAGAGATACAAGAATGGGAAAATAACTTGGACTGGTGCCGGCGAGCAGAACAGGTGATTTATTTGAGCCGGGGGTGCCCCCAAAAGTATAACAAAATCTGGTCTCAATGGGAGGCCTCTAGGAACAGATGAAAAGCCGAAGCCACTGGGGCGAGCGTAGGAAAGGAACAGGGACTTATCAATCATTGTTCCAGAGGTGGGCTATAGCATATAGCATAGCTCGCTGAAGGGAAAAGGGCATAAATTCACACCTTGATATTGTATAGTTGATACAGTGCTGACTGATCTATAACTGTGAGACATGATGTGATCCTCTGCAAACCTTTGTGTAAATGTACTGTGATGAGCAATTGTTGATTCCAATAAAAATAATTACAAAAAAAGGAGAGAGTGCAGCTGTCAGTTCATCTTATCTGATCAGCAAAAAATAACTTTAAGAGTTCTTCTGAGAGAGGGGTTGTGTTGCACTTTTGGCTTGATATGTTTATTATGAAATGTTACAATAATGGCAGTAGGCCTGGCATTTGTTGTGAAAAGCACATGTTAGCATTAAACAGTTTGAGTGACTTGTTATTACACTGTATACAGGCCTACAGATAAGGATTTTGCGCCAGATGTATAAAGCATTTTGCTCCAGAAAAATGCTTTTTCCTATGTACAAAAGGCAAAACGTGACTTGGTAACTTGTTACCCACTCGCACTTTGCTTTTGCGAATCTGGATTAGGAAGGGTGTGTTTAAGGTGTCCCTTCCTAATACCGAATAGCACTAGTATGTATGAATGTTTTGAGACCGGAATGTGGTACCAAAATATTCATATTTTAGCGACTCCGTAAAGGAGGTGGTAACCCATTTGTAAATGTGGGGGCAAGCATTTTTCAGGAGCAAACAGTGGTCCCACAGAGGAAAAGAAAGCTTTTCATTTAGAGTTTATAATGCATTCCATTTTCCTTTAAGGAAAACGGGCTGCATTACTAAAAAATTGCTTTATTTAAAAAGCAATCACAGACACGCTGGTCTGCTGATTGCAGCAGGCCACCATCCCTGTGATTGTGTCCATTCCCAAATGGGTCACAAATTGCAACCTGTCTCATGAATATTAATGAGGCAGGTCTCTTGGGACCCATTTTGGAATCGCAAACAGTGTCTGAGACACTGTAGTACATCGAAGTTTGCGATTTTCTAATAGTGAATTGCAAAAAGTGGACCCTTTGTTACATACCATCCCACAGATTACTGTAGTAGCAAAGGTTGGCCATGGTTAACTCTATGACAAGTTGTTATGTATCAAAATATTGATCTATGATAGTTCTTATTAGGCATCTTTGATGAGAGATAGTATTTTGTTTAGCCATCTGTAATTTTTGTATACCTCTTATTTTATGACTTTGTGTCTGATGGTTGACTTGCAGGGAAAGCTTTCACCTAGCTAGATCAGTGAGCCTGAGCTGGTTATGGAGACAAGCTAAAGGACTGATTGGTGCACTGGTAAACGTTATGTTTGCTGCCATAGAGCTGATCTCCTTATGATGAAAAGTTACTACAAAGTCTGTAAGTATAGCTTGTGTATTGTGAAAAGCATTTGTTAAAACCAATAGGCCGTGAACAGTGAGTTGTTATCACATTGCTTTACAGGCTATAGACAGATGTCTTACGACATGTACTCACACAGATTACATTAATTGGCAAACGTATGGTGTTGGCCACCAACTCTGACAAACCAAGAGGGTTTTCACTGTGATGATTCGGCCTTATTAAAAGGGGATGTACATTGTTTTACAAACTTTGATGTTCTTCACATTTTTAATTTATAACTGTATGCATGATAGTTGCCAGTTTATGTGCACTTGTATAGTCCTTTGTTGGTTATTGTGTGAAGCCAGTGATAAAGGCTACAAGCCTAAGCTCGCTGGGAAACGTTGTACCAGATTGATATGTGTATTAGGAAACGTTATGACAAAGCCAGCAGCCTGACTTATTTATTCTGAAGAGGATGTGTTAGAGGCAATAGACATTTAAGGCTGGGTTGTTATTACATTACACAAAAGCCAGTAGACAGATATTTTGTTACATAGAATCTCACAGATTACCTCAGTAGGCAAAGGTTATGATGCTGATGACCCACTTGAGCAAACTGTACTAATCCTTTTTAGGGGAGTGTAGGAAGGATTTTATATTATTTTGTAATTCTGTAAATATTTGTAATTTTACTACAGTGTACTTGATGGTTGCAGCTATGTAAAACCTTATCCCCATCACAGTAGATCTGAGTTGGTTATGGTGACATGCTAGCCAATGATAAAGGGTATAGGCCTTATTGTTTGTTATAAAAGGTTATGAGAAATGTAGTAGGCCTGACTTTTGTTATTGTGAAAAGCATTTGTTAAAGTCAATCTGCACTAAAGTGGGGATTGTTATTACTCTGCTTTAAAGCTTACAGATGGGTTTTTGTTACATATGCATCTTACAGGTTACTGCAGTAGGCAAGGGCTTTGGTGTTGGTTCCCCCTTCTGATAAACCATGGGTGTAGAAGATTTGCACTGTGAATATCCTTGTTAGAACCTCTGAGGACAGTTAGTATTTTGTGTGGTTCTTTTGTATGCCTGATTGTTGCCTTGTGAAAAAGCTTTAACTCAGAACAATAGGCCTGAGTTGGTTCTGGTGAGAGGTCAATGATAACAGCTATTCAGCTAATTGGCAAATTTAACAATTGTGTGTGATTATACATAAAGAAGGAAGCCACAATGTTGTCCCTCCTGCACCCTGTCAACCATCCACAAAGGCTCCTCACTCCCCCTGTGTTATGCTAATGTTGTGCATACACCGTCAAGGCCTAATTCACACAGATGAAAGCAAAAGGCTTCATTTATGGAAGGCTAGCCATTCCGGCGAGGCAGGGGAGGCCAAAAGGCTTCTCTCTACAGAGGATACAAGTGAAAGTCCCCACGAATTAAGTTGCTACTTTTGATATCCCTACAACGCCCAGTTAGATAGGGTGGTAGCAACTCTATCAAAGAGGGGGCACTTCAAAATCAAAGCATTACTCATGAAACAGAAACATGATGTTTCAGCCCATATAACTGAAGGCTCACAGTGAGATCTCAAGGTTGTCAGTCTCAGTAGGAGAAAAAAATACAACTGCACATGCAGGGTAAACACCATAGGGAAGCCTTCACTCCAGAAACATAAAATGGGATACTCTGTTCCAACAGTCCATATGCTGGAAGTCTTTGTCATTTATTCTAACCCCCGGGGTTGCACATTTATCCATTGCTTACTGAGACAAACTTGTTTTCTGAACTGGCCCTATCAAGGTTGTTTTGAATTTTCCTTATTTCGTTAGAGAATTAAAATTTTCGGTAGATAACCAAACTAACAGCCTCATAATGAGGCTGGCGGTCTTGAGACTACCAGCCTCACGGTGGCGGTTGGGCTGCCGCACTCCAGTCGGTCTGACAGGGGACCACCATTCCCACTAGAAACGTGGTTCCCGATGGGCTGACGGCAGTCACGCTCGTGGTCAGCCACGGTGGTGCTAAGTTCAGCACTGCTGTGTTGATCACGAGTCCCCTTTCTGCCAGCTTTTTCTTGGTGGTTTAACCACAATGAAAATACTGGAGGAAAGGAAGTGAAGGGGGCCACAGGGGGGCCTCTGCACTGCCCACTACTATGTCATGGGCAGTGCATGGGCCCCCCCTGCCCAGCACCATCAGGCACATTCTGAGGGTGCTGTTGTGCTACAGTATTGGCCTCGGCTCCCTTCATACCGTAGCTGGGAAGACTGGCAGGAACGTCGTAATACAATGTTCCGGCCGGTCAGCCCAGTGGAAAAATCGTAATACAATAGGGGGTGAGGCTGTTGGGTTGACAGCAGTCTCCTCCCACGAGTTTGGCGGTTGGCTCGTCCAACTGCCAAACTTGTAATCAGGCCCTAAATCATTAATTCTGTATTTTTGTTGTCCCCATCTAAAGTACTTACTTTGAGCTTATTTTAGATGTCTGTATAAATTTGTGTGCAGTTACTGTGTTGATAGTACTAATTTACTTACTGATGGTGTAATAGATATTATTTGTGGTACAGAAGAAACTTGATGATAATATGCAGAAGTATAATGAAAAAGGGTATTGCGCATAAGCAAACTCTGCCATGGGATGATACCAATATTCTGGATGATCCAGAGCAAAGCATCTTAAATTTTGCTCCAGTGTTTTCTAAGTCTTTCTGTTTGTCCATCATTTGAGGGTGGTATGCTTTTGAATTTGCAATTGCTTAGTGATTTCTTGCCAAAATTTGAAAGTGTTTTGTTTTTCTCGGTCTGTAATTATCTTTGCGGGAAATCCATGTAATCTCTGATAATAATTGTTTTGCAAAATATTTGGAAGTAGGGATCTTAGTACTAACTGTAAACTGTGGCATGAAATCTATGAGTACTGTAATGCTAGCTATCTTTTCTATTGGTGGTAAGTCAGTAATAAGAACCGCTAGTGTTTGAGACCATGGTTGTTCAGGAACTTCTATTGATTGTATGAGTCCACCTGTAATTTGAGGTAATTTAGAAGTAGCACAGTTAATACAAGTATTTATATTATCCAGAAATGTCTTTTTTCATATTTGGCAACCAAAAGTAGTTTTGAATTAGCTCTGAAGTCTTGAATTTTCTGAAGTGCCTAGTGCTAAGTAAATTATGATACCATTTCTTTACTGATGGTAATTCTTTGGTTAGTACAACAGTTTCCTCTTTGAATATATATGTATACATATGCCCTCCAATAATATAAAGTTTTTAGGATATTTTCTATGTAGTCCCTAAAGTTTATTTTGTTGACTTTGTTGTCATATTTGTGATGGAGAATGTTCAATCTTACTAGATGTAGAAATAACTATTGCAACTGCCAATAATTGCTTTTCTGGAATGATGTAATTTATCTCAGCTGTAGCGAGTTTATATGGCCAAGATGGCACAGAATGTAACTCTTCATCTCTGTGTTTTGTTGTACTGGAGCTTCAGTAACTTTTTAAATAGTTATAAAGTTCTCTCTTTTTTGGAAGTCCAGACATAAAGCACTGAATTTGAGTCAAGTTATTTTAATGGAGTTAGATTGGGTGAAAAATCTTTCAAATATCATCAGTAAAAATTGGCAGATCCTAAAAGTCTTTGTAGCTCTTTGATATTCTCTGTTTGTGACCATTGTGAATGAACGTATATCTTTTGATTGTCCATGGCTACTTCTTTTTGTGTTAAATGTTAATCGACAAAGTCAATCTCATGTTGAATAAACAAGCACATTTCCAGTTTAGCATAAAGTTGATACCGGCATAATAATTACATTGTGTAGTTAAATGAAAAATATGTTAAGAGTAAGGGCCTGATTATGATCTTGACGGATGGAATACTCTGTCACATACGTGATAGATATTTTGTCCGACATATTACGATCTCCATAGGATATAATGGAATTGTAATAAAGCAGACAGGATATCTGTCACGTTTATGACGCAGTAATCCCGTCCACCAAGATCGTAATCAGGCCCTAAATCTTGGACTAAAACATAATATCACATAAATACACCTATAGGTAAACTGCTACTGACTTTCTAAGGAGGTCTTAAAACTTTTTTTGATAAACTATTGACATGTGAATGGACATTATAAAGTCGAAAAAGTATTTGCAGAATAGGAATGTTTGGACAGGACAGAGCGAGAATGAGGTTAATCATTCCACTGACACTGTTCTACAACCCAATAATGAAGACAGGGACTTAAATAAAATCAGGGATGAAATAATATTGCTTTTTTTAAATTATTTAAAATAGCTTTAAATGTAAATAAATATAATTTAATGTTGAAAATATATACAAATAGTACATTTTTCTTCTTTAATAGTGAAATATTTTAACCACATTCTTTAATATATAAATGTATATTACATTGTATTTTATTAAATGTAATGAAACTATTTTTAATTATTTCTGTGCATCATATTTAATTTATATAAATGTATTATATACATTTGATTTCTACCTTTATGTGGGAATTTATTTATTAATTCAAACTTCTGAAAAATGATTTTAATTTATTTAAGTGTAATTCAATTAATTAAAATTGTACTTTAAAATTAAGGTAGCAGTCTGAAGCATTTTATCCTTTGTTCTACATTTACAATAAATATATAAAATGTATTTTGAATAATATTTCACACAGAAATTGTTTTATTAATTTATTGTTAACTGTCATATATTTTTTATTTTACCTATCCTTATCATACACAGAGATCACCCTCACTGTTGAGTCTTTCTATGGTAGACAACAAGTTTATTTAACTTGAATAAATTGTAAAAATATATTTTGGTAAATATTAATGTAAATTAATTTCATATATTTGTTTTAATATATAATGAAATATAAAGAGTAGCAACACTATGTTAATTTTTCATAACATATTCAATTAATCTAGACATATTAAATTAAATTAAATTAAATTAAAAATATTTTTTCAGAATTTTAATTTAAAAAACAAATTCTAACCTAAAGTAGACAAATGTATTTTTATTGTGTATTAAAAATTTGAAAACAATGATGTTAAGAGTCAATTAACAGTGATTTAATTATATTTTAACAAAACATTATTATATGAATTAATGCATGTATTTTTAAATTAATTTATGAATATGTTTTATGTTTACATGTTTTAATAGTCAGTGATATTTATTTATATTTTTAAATGTTTTAGGTAATTTAGATTATCATTATTTCCTATTGGGTTGTGTTTTAAGTCCCTGGCTCCATTATTTTCTTTGGGAGACTGTTGCAAGTACCCGTAGTTGACCATGTGTAGTGCTGGACGTACTCTAGCTCTGAACTGCACTAAGTTACTACTGTTTTCAGTCATTTTTAGCTAGAAGTGCAGTTTGAGAATAGCAATAGGTTTTTTCTTTCATGAGTGGGTGCATATCCTTCCCTAAAACCATCCTTATTCCTCCCTAGACCACTCCATTTAGTAGTATGTATGCCCCTTTTTCCAGCCACTCCCCCGGCCCTTCCCACATTTACTACTATGTATGAGGATCTCCCCATAGAAAATATAAGGGAAGTGGAGATTTACACTTGAAGATTTGTGAACAGAATTTGTAGTTCTTTGGTTTTACTGTTGCAGTACTACTTAACATACTACAAAATGCAGTTTGTGAATAAGCCCCTTAATTCAAAAGAAAATTATTTTTATGTGCAAAAAAGAGTTACTGATAAGAAATATACTGCATTTTCAAGCTTTACATCATCTTACTTCAAGTAAACCTTTGTTTCATTCTTGGTAGAAAGTTGCCTTTCTACATTATTTGTGTGAAAAGTTTATCCTGCGGATGGAACGGCCTCTCTTTGTCGCTGCTGTAAATTCTGTGAATATGCATTCTGTAAATCTCATTCATTTAGTAATGGACTCTCATGCATGAGGTTCAATCAGTGCTGCAGCGTTATCTAAAAGTCAGAGCTATTGGCTTTGCCAGTTTTATTTCTTAGTGAACCTAGCTTCAGGGTTTTTGAGCACTACACAAACTCTGGTTTTACTTTTGTCCGGAATCAATGACCTATTGTAAATAACAATGCAGAGTTGTTAGTACCATAGGTGAAGTGGCATTTTGACATCCCGTTCCACAGCAGTGGGGCTGCTTTGATGCTTCTAGGGTCTATCTGGAACCCTCTTACAAAGGCACCCTAGTTGGTTGTGTACTTCTTTGTTAGCTTAGCAGCATTTCTGATTGCTCGAATAAGGCTGTATGGGACTATCCTCTTCCCCTCATGATGTTTTCTGTCCCCACAGGTCAGACGGCTTTGCACATCGCCATTGAGAGGAGGAACATGTACTTGGTGGATCTCTTACTGCGCTACAAAGCTGACATTCACGCCAAGGCAGTGGGAGAGTTCTTCAAACAAGACTCTGGGTTTTACTTTGGTATGCTTATATGTTGGGAACTGCTATAATTTTTGTTTTCTTCACTGTGAACAGTGTCCACAAGGGCTCCTGAAACTTTACAGTTCCCTGCTCAGACCTCTAGAGGAAGAATTGCATTTTAAAAAAAATAGTATTTAATCGATTTTATAGAAACATACAAAGCTCAACTGGGCCACATTAAAGAGTTGCATTTTTAGTTGCAAATTGGCAGACAAAGGTTCATAATTAACGTGAAAGGGTGGGAGTGAATAAAGGGATGGATGGGTGGATGAATATGTGATTGTAAGGGTGGATGGGTGGGTGATTGCAAGGGTGGATGGATAGGTGGATGAATGAATGAATTAGAGGATGGGTGTAACAATGGATGAATGGGTGCATGAGTGAAAGGGATGGTGAATGGACGGATGGATGGATTGATGAGTGAAAGGGTAAATGGGTGGGTGAAAGGGCGTGGAGGAGTGAATGAAAGGATGGATGAGTGAAAGGGTAAATGGATAGATGGATGAGTAGATTGATGGAAGGGTGGATGCCTGAGCGAAAGGATGGATGAGTGAGAAGGATGGATGGATGGGTCAATCGATGGAGTGAAAGGGTGGGTGGATAGATGAGTGAAAGGATGGGTGTTAGGTGAGTGAAAGGGTGAATGGAGGGAGAGATGGATGAAAGGGCACAATGATGGGTGTATGGATCAATAGGTTTGATGAATAGGTTTAGAGATGGATGGATAGGTTTTGATATGGATACGCAGTCGAATGGATGGACAGATGGACAGATGGACAGAATGGTGAAAGACTGGATGATGAATGATAGATGGCTGAATGTAAAAGTGAATTTGTGGATATAAGTGAGTGGATGCAAGGACGAAAGGATGAATGGATAGATGCTTGAATGGAAGAGGCAAGAGAGCCCTTCTGGGGAAGGTCGAGATGACTTGTTTGCTTGCTTTGTGTCATAAGAACTTTGGTTCAAAGTGGGGAGTATTTTAATTTCCTGCTAACCCCTTGTCAATGGTACCCAGTGCTTAATTTGGAAAAGAATGAGTACCAGTGTCCAAAGTTCTGCCAAGAAGCCTGCAGCCAGTGCTGTTAAAAATCGGCGTGAAAAATGACCAATGCTGCATAGTGCTGAATTCACCTCTGGCCTCTTTAATGCACTACCAGTGTGTAAGCAAAACATTCTGAATTGCTATGTAGGGTTCACTGCAGCCTTTTCATGGTGATGAAACAGACATGAAAATACTGGAGGAGAACAAGGTTGTAATCAGAAGAGTGGTGCAGACTTCAGTGCCGCCCTGATCACAACCAAGATCGCCATCATCCCATCGGGATCAGAGATCCTGGCAGAGACGGCGGTCAGACTGCCAGGGTTAAAATGCAGCGGTTGGACCACCACAGCTGCAGCGGGCCGACCGCCACCTCAAGTCTGGCGGGCTTGAAACCCCCAGACTCATAATCAGGTTCTAATTTGCTACCATATTGTTGAACTTTGATGTACATAAAAAGGAGACCTTTAGCAACTTAGAAAATGTCTTAATAAATGTAACGTAGGTAGGCCACTTCTCAGAGCATTTTGATCATCTAATATCAACTTAAATGTGCAAAAAATCAATTTGCAACAGTAGATACATATTACATAGAGCCTCATTACAAGTGACTGTGTAAAAAATTGCGATTGATTCACAAGCACTTTTTTGCACATGGCTTGCAGTTACAAGTGGTGCGATGTTTATTGCACCCAGTAATTACGAGGTGCAATAAAGATCATAGCATTCATTACATTTCACAGGGTAAAGGCAACCTACGTTTGCATTTAAAAAGAAAAAATTTAACTATCAGTTGCATTTTTAGATTGTGCGCGCAAGCGCTTTGACCTGCTGTAAAAATTGTGGGCTTTTAACCACGCCCACCTCACGCTTAGTACTTTCACTTGTTCGTGGGCTTGTCTTTTAAAAAGCACTTATCACTGGTAAATGCTCTACGTTTCTCCTGCCTTGGGGCTTTTTTGTTACCACCTTGCAGACTGCTCCTGCTACAAGGATAATTGCACGACTGCCAATATGTTCGACTGTGAGCAAACTTTTTTTTCCTTCGGCGTCTCTCCTTCACGTTTATGCTCATAGCGGCCATGGAGCTTTGAATCGGCTCGCTAATGTTAACTAATGTTTTACACTTTGTTTTCAATTTATGTGGCAAGAAAAGTCCAGTTAGGAATTTACATGCCAATAGCTCTAACTCTTTTAAGAGTAGTCTGTGATCCATGGTACCATTGCCTACTCTTCAAGAATATAATTATTTACATTCTCAAAGGAGAAGGGGTGCTTTAGGGAGCCAATCCCCTGATGGTAAAGTAATACTGTTTTTTTACCTGATTTCGGATGCAAAACAGTAATACATACCATACCAATTCGGTATTTGGAAGGGACGCCCTAAACATGCCCCTTCCAAAAAACAGATCACAAATGCAAAACACGATTTGGTAACAAGTTACCAAATCACATTTTGCTTTTGGTACATTAGAAAAAATATCTTTCCAGTCGCAAACAACCAATTCTTTGAATTGGGCCGTTTGCGACAAGAAAAATGGTTTGTACATATGGCCCTAAATTCGGTGTGTTATTCTCAAAAAATCAGAATGTGCAGTAATTAGTGCAGCCAATGAAATCCGAACTCTTTGGTGGGTTTTTTGGGTAATTATCACATTAAAATCCTGGCCCATTTGTAATACGGGCCATAGTCACTGAATCAGAAGATTCATTCACAATATAAGGGCACGGTGAAAATGAAAGTAAGTGAAAAGTATATTTGAAAAAAAATGCCATGTACATTTTGAAGAATGACAGGTTACATGACATTGCATATCCGGATTCTTTTGAAGTGCAATTTTCTGATTTCATGTGATATCTATAAATTGAAAGCAAAAAATTACTAGCATTGTGCTGAAAATGCGCCGTTTTCCCATATTTTTTTATTAGAGACATGTGATACCTATAAATTGATAGTCAAAGTTTACTAAAATTGTGCTGAAAATGCGGAGTGTCCCCAACACCTCTTGGAAGTGTAACGCTTGACTGCCACAACGTTAAACTACTTTCATTAGTGCCTCTCGTCTGCATTTTTGGCCAGTTTATTTTAAAACTTTCTGCAAAATGCACAATTTGGCCCTTTTTTTCAAAAAATGTTTCCAGGGTGATAACCCTCCTGAACCACCAAGGAGATAGTCAAGGTTATTTTCTTTGTGCGCTCATTTCACTCTTCGCGTCACTTTTAAAAGTTCACCAATTGCTGCTGGTCACCATTTTGTGCGCGTCCCTTTGGTGGGATAAGAACTAGCTGAGAGAAAAAACATGATCCTAATTGTGCTGGAGAGGCATAGTGCACAATTTGCTGTGAGGGCTAAAATTTGAGTGACAGCAGGTGGGGTTTATATTTGCAAAGGGTTTAGTGGTAGTGGAAGTCAAATTGAACAGGTCTTTTCCGTTGTTCTTTTAAGAATGCGTAGATCAGGTGAGATAAAAGCTCAGAGTAGATGCCTGTGAAATGTATGGTATAACTGTATCCTGCCAGTACAGAAATAAGCATATACTTAATTGCCTGTCAAAGGCCAGTGGTGTAGCTGTATGTGACGGATACAGCTGCAAGCTCATACTTCAATGAGCAGAGAGGCCCTGTGCATTTAAAAGATAGCGTGATACTTTGCTACCTATGCCACCCACGCCCAGCCTCCTGTCTAAAGGTTGGGCCAGTGTCACATCTTTGATGCATTCTCCAGCTTAAGTTATGGATTTTAGGGCCAAATGTACTACAATTTTTTTGCGACTCACAATTTGTGATTTTTTTGCGAATCACAAATTGCAAGTTGCAAAACAAAATTTACAAATGGGCAGTGTCAGCTCACTGGTTGTGATTACCAAATGGATGGCAAGGAACCTGCCTCATTAATGTTCATGAGGCAGGTTGCAATTTGCGACTCATTTGGGAATGGCTACACTCACATGGTTAGTGATCTACTGGGGCCAGCAGACCACCATGTCTGTGACGGTTTTTTAAATAATGCAGGTTTTAAAAAAAAAAATGCAGCTCATTTTCCATAAAGGAAAACCAGATGCATTTCAAAAATAAGAATGAAACGTTTCAGTTTCATTTTTTCAGAGTAGGCAGTGGTCTGTGACCACTGCCTGCTCTAAAAAAATGTTGGCGCCCCCATTCAAAAAGAAGATGTCCCAAGGAGACTCCTTCCTGTTTAAGAATGGGTTACCACCAACTTGAAATTGGTGGTAACTGCAATTGTTCTGCGCCTGCATTCGTGGTCACAAAACAATCGTACAAGGCCCTGACAGTCGCTATTAGGAAGGGTCTCCCTTGGGACACCGCCTTCCTAATAGCGAGTTGTAATCCCTATTTGGGAGTTGGTAACAGGATTCCGACTCGCACAATAGGCATATTAAATGCAACACGGCCATTTTGAGGTCACAAAAAAAAATGTTGCACTTCGCAAGCACAAAATAGCTTTGTAAGCCTGGCCTTTAGTGCCCTGGACTATTCGGAGGCACATGTCACAGTTTCCTTCCAACAGATAACATTTTATCAAAAATAATGAGGATTTCTCTGTAAGTGTGTCCTGTACTGGTTTTCCGACTGTCCCCGTACCCTAATGCATGCACTGCAGCTTCCACAACCTCTCCTAGTGGAGGGTTCTTTCCTATTCTAATGTACAAACACAGGGGCGTAGCACAGGCCCCTGCTACCCATGTGGCTCAGGAGGCCCCCCCAACACTTCTGGGGGTGGGGGCGCAAACTCTTCAGGGCCTATGAATGTTTGTTATATATTAAAGACTTGGGGGCTCTTTATCACATTTGGGAGAGAGCAGCAATGCTGTGGGACTTAGCCTGTGCCTATATCTGGAACAGAGTGAGCAGTTTACAGAATATCTAGTCAAGTCCTTCACTTGTACTAATGCACACTAATGCACAGGTTTTCTTTATCAGTGTCTGAGTATGGGTATCATATACCTTGGGTAAGGTGTACCATAGTGTGAATGCATACGATTATTCAGAATTCGGTTGTCAGGATAAGATGTTCCATATTGGCACTCTCGTATCCCTTAGAGTTCAGATTGTCCTGCATCAGTCTCTTCAGTCTGATTATGGTGAATGAGAAATTAAAATGGCTCCCTGTCTGCCTGTGCTTAAGCCTCGTGACATTCATAGATTATCTCTGACTCTAATTTCATCTCTTGTTGAGCTCTGCACTAGTTGGACTGGACGGAATAAGTTTGTTACTACCAGCACAGTGGGCCCAGAGACCTCAGCAGCTAGATTGGAGTATGACAGACAGCACTTAGTAGCTACCCAATTTTAAATTGCCCAGATTATGGGATTTAATGGTGGCCACAGTATGATTTAAAATAAAAACATAAGAGAGCTATGTTTAAGTCAGTATGGCAAGTGATGAATGATTGCATGTTTATACCATTTGCAAACTATCAAAATGTTTAAATTACTGCTTTCTTTAGGTGAACTTCCACTCTCTCTGGCCGCCTGCACCAACCAACCAAACATGGTGCAATATCTCCTGGACAACCCATACCGCAAGGCTGATGTTGAAGCTCGGGATTCAGAGGGCAACACAGTGCTCCATGCCCTGGTGATAGTTGCCGATGACACAGAAGACAACACCCAGTTTGTCACCAAGATGTACGATGGGATATTACTCAGCACCACCCGCATGTACTCCACCATGAGAATGGAAGAGCTGGTGAATAGCAATGACCTTACGCCCCTCATGCTTGCTGCTAAATTGGGGAAGATAGAGGTGAGTAAGTAAAAGCAAAATCAATATTCTCTCCTGGGCCAGTCTGTAGAAACAAGGTAGAGCTACATTACCAATAAAGGTTTTCTGGCAAAGCATTAGGGGACAGATTTACTAAGTTTTGGCACAATGAACCACACCAACCAAAGCAGTTTACACTTTTTTGCAGACAATCTGGTCCTAGATGCAGCATAGACACATAGATCTTCAGTCGAAATACATGCCAAGAACAGACAACAACTTTGCAGACCTGCTAATCAGAGTTCATTCAAATAAATACAAGTGAGAGTAGAACTCTAAAATTTTAAAGACATATTGGCCCTCATTCTGACCTTGGCGGGCGGCGGAGGCCGCCCGCCAAAGTCCCGCCGTCAGGTTACCGTTCCGCGGTCGAAAGACCGCGGCGGTAATTCTGACATTCCCGCTGGGCTGGCGGGCGGCCGCCTTCAGGCCGCCCGCCAGCCCAGCGGGAAAGAGGCTTCCACGATGAAGCCGGCTCGGAATCGAGCCAGCGGAGTGGAAGCTGTGCGACGGGTGCAGTTGCACCCGTCGCGTATTTCACTGTCTGCGCAGCAGACAGTGAAATACATTTAGGGGCCCTCTTACGGGGGCCCCTGCAGTGCCCATGCAAGTGGCATGGGCACTGCAGGGGCCCCCAGGGGCCCCGCGACACCCCCTACCGCCATCCGGTTCCCGGCGGGCGGACCGCCGGGAACTGGATGGCGGTAGGGGGGGTCGGAATCCCCTCGGCGGCGCAGCTAGCTGCGCCGCCTTGGAGGATTCCAATGGGCGGCGGTACACTGGCGGGAGACCGCCAGTGTTGCCGGTCCGACCGCGGCTTTACCGCCACGGTCGGAATGCCCATTGGAGCACCGCCGGCCTGTCGCCGGTGCTCCCGCGGTCCTCCAACCCGGCGGTCATGGACCGCCAGGGTTGGAATGACCACCATAGTCAAGGGCACACCAAACATTGATCTGTTTGTCACAAAAAAAATGCAGAGTGACAACACCACCTCCTGTCTCAGGAAGGCACCAATCGATTGGTTAGGGACAGTTTGATACACTTTCCCTTCTACTTCTACTTTTGTACGTGGTGAGAAAAATAGGTTGCAAACCATTGACAATGATTCTAATTGGAGGACCATGGGCTCGACAAACATGGATTTTCTCAACTCATGGAAATACAGTTAAGCACCTCCAGGAAACTGACAGCATATTAACATGTGCTGAATCAGCAAGTGGGCAATGTGTTACAACTAAATGCCCACTTGCTCAATTTAAAAATTTGGCACCTGAAATCTCAAAATTACAAGAAGAGTGTATGATTACCCTAAACCAGGTGCATCATCCAATAGCAAGGGAATATTATAATGCAAAGTGGAAGCCCTTTGCAAAGGATTATATATGGCATTGATCATCTGAGAGCCTCAATGAAACATACAGGTGTAGCTTACCCTTCCATACTTGTGTTACTTTGCTGCAGTTGTTGTGTACTTACAAAACAGAGAACAAATCTCACTTTGCAAGAATTCGTCCATGGAAGATCTCAAAAGGGTCATCCCACCGATCATACTTCCTGCTTCTCCATCGGTTCTTTTTGTTAGTCCCAGGGGATTTTTAGGACCACGTTTTGAACCATGTACTCATGCAGTCACAAGGGGAAACGTCCTTAACAACGCGTCCTTAAGGATGCAGATGTTTCCTACGTAAGTGGGGCTGGGGCAGCGATGGGGGGGGTGGATTAAGGGATTATTTGGGCAATTTGTTTTTTGGGTGGGGGTTTTGGGTATTTTTTTAAGGGATTAAGGTTCGAGGTTGGGGTATTTTCTTTTACTAGGGGATGGTTTTTGGTAATTTTAGGGCTTACGGTGGGGGCGGGGTAGTTTACTTGTAAAGGGGTGGGGAAGGTTTAAGGAAGGGCAGGAGAAGAGGAGGAAGGATTGGGAGAGTACTCGGTGACGTAAGTGGGGTTGGGACAGAGTTGGTGGGTAGTTTTTAGTGGTGGTGTGGATTTAGGGCTTAGGGTGGGTGGGGGTGTCGGGGCACTTACGTTTTTAAGGGCAGGGGTGGGGGGTCAGGGTATTTGTTTTTTTTTAGAGCTCAGGGTGAGTGGGGGGTCAGGGTAACATAGTTTTATGAGGTGGGGATAGGGGGATCGGGATAGTTTTTTTTAAGGCGTAGGTTAGGTCGTGGCTCGGGTAGTTTACTTATTAGGGGGAAGGTGTTAGGGCTCAGGGTGGGTGGAGAGTGTCGGGCAGTTTAGTTTTTAGGGGTTGGGGTCTGGTTAGTTTTTTTTTTAAGGCTTAGGGCGGGGGTGGTTCAGGGTAGTTTACTTTTTATGGGTGGGGTATTTTTTTTTTTAGGGTGGTGAGGGGTGTCGTGGTAGTTTAATTTTATGAGGTGGGGGTCGGGCTTTTTTTTTTAGGGTTCATGGTGGGTGGGGGATCGGGGTTCTTTAGTTTATAGGGGCAGGGTGAGAGGTTAGGATAGTATTTTTTTTAGGGCTCAGGGTGGGTGGGGGGGTTGGGGTAGGTTAGGTATTAGGGGTGGGGGTAGTTTAAGACCTCAGGGCAGGTGGGGGTTGCATGACAGAACCACGCATGCCGTTTCACATGCGTTTCCACGCATGCCTTAGCTTTTACAATGAAATTCGTTGTAAAGGCATGCGTGGTAAAGGCATACGTGGAAATGATGCGGTCGTGGTTCCAACCGTATTGTTAAGGCATGTGTGGTTCCATCATTCAGCCGGTCATAAGGAACTAGAAAGGAAGGTGTTTTCTTTCAGTGGCTAACACTTTTTTACATGGAGTCAGCCATGGTACAAAGTCAATTTATACCTATGGTAGTCTCACATTTTGATATTAACCAAAATAATGAATTGCCCACTTTCTTTATTCACAATAAATTGTGGCTAAAAGTTCACTGTATAATCTAGATATTAGTAAAGCCCCATGCATTATATATAATGTACCAGTTCATTTCATGTTTACAACATATGCATTTGTTGCATTTGCCCAACCACATCATGCATAGGCAGTTTCCAAATCAAACATTGCCAGATGGCTAGTCAAATATTTACAGTCAAACCCTCTCATTACGCCTTTTGCTATTCGCTCTTTTAAGGAAAGTGCATATACTTTTTTACAGTCTATACACAGCATGTAATCTAGCATTAAAACGTTACTAGAAATATATGATTCACCTAGCATAATCATGGTTCCTAAAATTGGCAATATTTTTCTTATTTCTTATCTTTTGTCATAAAAGGGAGGAGTTAGAAATTGAGCGGAAACCAAATTGTGATCCTTTGATATATACTGTTCAAGGAGACCAACTATATGACCGGTATGAATGGGTTGAATGCTTGGTAGGTGTGTGCAGGTGGTCTAGAGTCGGACCGAGTGCTGGATTCAATGTTACTCAATATGTATGGTGCTATAAACCATAGTGGTTCTATATACTTGTGCCAATGTTCAAGGACTGCAGGATGTGAATAACAGGTGTGCATATTTATTTTTTTAACACAAAATAATCCAAATAGCATATATTTACAAACATCCTACCTTTACAGAGAAACATGAATTTTATGAAGAAAGCATCATCATGTGTTAAATATGGCATATGGTTTAAATGACTATTCCACATATGTATTTGGGGCATTTTAATCTATAATAAATTGCCCTGAAGGATTGAATCTTTACATTATATGACACTCTAAGGAGCCATCTTAAACCTTTGAATTGTTAGGATTACCAATGCATATTCTAGTGTCTACACTTTGATTATATATTTTTTTCAGGATCTGGTCACCTGCAACGTTGTTTGATGGTGTGACAATTTAAATTTGCTACCTAGTAAAAAAAGTAGAGGCAGAAATCTCCTGCTCTTCCTGGATGTACATTCCTAGATTTTTGCTTCTTTCCAACATTTTCAATAGTACATATGGGAAGTTTTGCCAGAAACAGGTTTCGTAGAGTACTCCTGGGAAGACCAGGTGACTTTTTCAGCAAGCTTCAATCACTGCAGGGAAAATATTTTTCTTCGTGGCGAAAGCCCTTCCTATACACTCCCACCAAATCATGGGGGTAATTTATTCTCTTGCCCATTTATGTGCTAGAGCAATTCTCCAACCATTTCCAGGGTGGGAAAGCGCCAGATCAGAGTTTGAGAATGCCACCAAGGTACATGTTTATAGCCCAATTGCCATGGCACATCACACACAGCTCAGAAACAGAAAGAGGCAAACCTTGGTCACTGTTTACAAGCTGTACTATCTGAAACTAAGTCACTATTTTAATCACTGCAAGCACGTAAAAAACACTGACCTCTACTCTGTGGCAGCAAAGCCCATTATAATAAGGCCCCAGACGAACTGTGGAGGGGGAAAGAGAACTACACAGATGTCATAGGGTGTGATGATTTCTCTAGGGAAGCAACCCATGAGGGAGAGAGCAAGAAAACACATGCAATTGCTTGGAGTGCTAAAAAAAAAATGAAAAAATGGTTCCCTGAATGCAATTCATGTAAGGATCCAATCAAATGGACGGTAAAGAAGCTATGCTCCAGTGGACGGACAAACACAAGAAGAGGAAGGAAAGACTTTGAATAAGAAGCAAACAAATGAGAAAGCTAACCAAAGATAAGCAATGGGGTGACCTAAACTTCATTTTAAGTATTGGTATTTTCCACAATAGGTCTTTAACAGTGAAGTGAGACCTAAAAAGGAAAAGAGCCAAGTTAAAAGGAAGGCTATATGGTAAAAGTAACAACATGATGTAATTACTATTTCTAAAAGCTAAATAGCCTGAAGTCAACTTGCTAGGCGTGGTGCAAGTATGGAACCTGGCTTCCACTGACATTTGGGGGCTGTGATATGGTATTACAAGGAATGATCAGAAACAGAAGGCAGTGAGATGAATCAGGTAGTAAAAGAAACAGGATTTGAGTTTTCATATGTTAATCTCCATCATAATACATGATTCTCTCTATTCTTAGATTAGCCACAGTGGAATGGTCAGTCTTATTGGCAGAAAGTCTTACAGATAACTAGCTTTACTGCAGAGGAAGATTTGGACTCCATTGTCTTAGAAATTCTGGGAGCACATTTGATGATTATATGATGATAAAATCAACTAGTACCACTCGGCTTCACATAGCCTTGAACATACATTATGTCTTGAGAACCGAAGCAGCTATGGCCGACATTTTCTTTCAAACTAGTATGTATTCTATAAGGCATCATAGGACTCCTTTCATTTAGTTTTGGGCAAGTGATGATGATGATTCTCCTTTTACTGTCAAGAATTTGGGGCCAGATGGTAAACATTAGGAACTGTAATTTCAAAATTGCAATAATTACAGAATCGCAATTAGGACATCGAAATTCCCAATGTATGACAGTTTATTTTTAAAATAGCGATTCCTAGTGGGTCACAAATCGACCAACCTTATGAATAATAATGAGGTAGGTTGCAATATGTGATCCACTAGAAAGCACAGTCATCTCAGGGATGGTGGCCTGCTGGGTGTGCCCAGGGCCTGTAAATAAAATGCTACTAGTGGGCCTGCAGCACTGATTGTGCCACCCACATGAGTAGCCCTGTAACCATGTCTCAGACCTGCCATTGCATTGTCTGTGTGTGCAGTTTTAAACTGTCCTGTCACCTTGGCAAGTGTGCACACCTTCCAGGCCCAGACCTTCCCTTTTACTACATTTAAGTCACCCCTCACTTAGGCCCAAGGCAGCACCATGGGCGAGGTGCAGTGTATTTAACTGGTGTGTTTTACATGTCTGGATGGTGAAATTCTGCTAAATTTGCTTTTAACTATTGCAAGGAGGGGGGCGTGGCCAAGATGGTGGCCGGAGCGGACGCTTAAGTAAGAGCTCCGCTCATGAACCACCATTAATTTGAAAATTCTCCGTTCTTGAGACCTCTGGACATCGGCCCCGGCACAACCGAAACATCGGCATCCCTGCAGACCACCGGGAGTCCGCCCAGTTCGGACATTCAAATTTAGCGGCGAGGCCTGACCCCGACCCGGGCCGCGGGTGGAGCGCAGGCAGTGCGACGCTTCACCGCAGGCCGCGGCGTAATCCCGCTACAACAACTGCAGTGCCCGGGTTCCGGTGCCGGAGGAGATAGAGGCAGTGAGTGTGGGAGATCGGAGGGTAGTGCGGCGAAAGATGATTGCCGGCAGTACGTGACTTGTGCAAGGGGGGACCTGGCAACATCGGAGAAGACCGATGTGCGTCGGCGTGTGGGAGCCCTCGTGAAGGCTCGCGGTTGGGCCACCGGGCCCAGTGTGGGGGTGCGGCCTCGCGGGTGAGCTGCGGGCACCCCCGAGAAGGTGGTCGGCAGGGAGCGGCAGCGGACACCGGAGGAACTCGGGCCCGTCCTGAGTGTGGCCCGGTGGGGCCTGCCGGACTTTGCGCTGGGCGCAGGGAGCGCCGCAGTGCATCAAGAAGTCAGGTTCCCCCATGAAGGGACAAGGGGTCTACGATCTCCCCTCCCTCTGAACTGGGGGCCCCGGCGGCGCAGTGGCCCCACCACTCGGGGCACCCGCCCTTGCACCTTCATATGCCACCCTCTCTCGCCTCTGCCCTGGATGAGAAGACCGCCGGTGCCGACTCCGGTCTGGATGGCTCGTTGACGGGGACTGAGAGGACAACAGAGAATTGCAGGCCTGCGGAACATCCTAGGCAACATCTTTTTTATATCACAGCTCGATTTGCAGCCATTCCGGGCCCTGCCACCTGCCGCTTCTGGAAGAGCTCCTCATAAGTCTCCCCCTGTGGTTTCTTCACAGAACGACATACAAATGAAGTATCCAGGGGAGGCTTAGGTGGAGGGACGGCCTAGTCTCTCTGTGTCTGTCCGGACCAGGACTGTCTGTGAGAGAGTCGTACCCTGCAGTGGACTTTGTGAAAAATGCGCCATACACCGCAAGCCGGTGTCCCAGTGCCATAACTAGCAGATAACACAGAGGCTCCGTGAGCAGCCATGGTCAAACCGAAGCCCCCAAAGGTGCACCCTAGCGCCATGGCCGGGACTTCACCCCTAGAGGGGGACATAAACACCCGAGCTGGTGCCATGCGCAGGATGACTGAAACCCTGGCTACCCACTCCGCGCAGTTTGATAAAGTACTGCAAGCAGTGTTGGACACCAAGACAACTTTGGAGGGAAAAATAGACTCGGTTGTAATGGAAGTCAACATCCTCCACGTAGAACACCGCAAATTGGTGGACAGGGTCACCACCACTGAATCTGTACTCGAAATGGCTCAGCCTGATATCACTGACATGAAAGCTCAACTCAGATACATGGAAGCTGAAATAACACTGCTGTAAAGATGAGCCGAGAATGCAGCGGCCGCTTGCGCTGAAACAATGACAGGTTATTGGGGATTCAGTTGCGCATGGAGCTCCCCAGTGCGGAACTGTTCTTGGAACGTTGGCTGAAGGACACTGTACTACTACAGAAAGCATCACCTCTGTTGGTAGTGGAGTGAGCTCACCGGATCCTAGGAGGGCCCCCCCCGATCTTTGATTGCGAGATTCTTGAACTACCATGACAGGGATCAGGTCCTACAGGGCTTTCGGACTCTAGGCCCTGTCAATATGGAAAACACAGTGGTCACGGCCTATCCAGATTATATTGCGGATGTTCAGGTGCTACGTGATAAAAATATCTCTTACTCCCTCATGTTCCCGGCCAGATTACGAGTCGTGGATGGCGACAGGACCCTTATTTTCCCGACATCAGAGGATGCATGGACGTGGCTACATGCTAAAGGCCTGGTGGACCCAGCCGAGGAGGGCGACGGACAAGGGGAATGGCTCACCCAACTCCCCCGGAGGAAGAAGAGAACGGGCACTGGGGATACTGCATGCCCGTCCAAGTTACAGGCAGTGGATGCACAGGCACAAGCCTTGAAGGAGGCCAACATGTTTTCGACCGTGCAAACACTGCTCAGAAATGAAGCTAGAAACACAATCTCGGACTCACCAAGGAGCCAACATAGCCCTCCTTCATTGCCTCTTATATTCGGTCCAGAGCTCACACCACGCACGGCTGATGATATCTGAGATAACGCATGTGAACTGTAGCGTTCTGAAATTCTTAGTTTTTCGTAACATAAAGGCACATCTTACGACACTCTTGGTCTGCTCGGACTTCTTCCAGTCCGGTTCGTCAGGATCCTTCGGCCCGGACATGTACGCTCCCCCCGTTCGGGAGCGCGGCCGGAACGGACTGCTACGTCAGCTCTCACCTCACTGGGAGAAGGCGACTGGAAGATGAAACGTCTAAGCTCACAAGGGAAGCAAGATCATCCGAATGGGCCGTGGGGCACGAGCTGCCCTGAACCCTATCCCAACTGCGCCCCCACATCCATATGGGTTGCTGAATGGAACTTGTTTGGACTAGTGCCTACGCTGGCACCGGTTGTGCCTCACAGTTTAATGTTGCCTTAGTTACTGTAAGTTGTACTATCTTTCTCTATCTTTCCTTCATGCGCCAATTCTTCTAGGCTCGCGGGGTGGGTGGGGGCTGAGGTGGTGGGGACGGGAGGATGGGGCCGGGGTGCGGTGGGCCCCTGCTCAGTGGAGGGTGCTGCGATACACTACAACCACAAAAAATCATGACAACCTTTAACATTTTAACCTGGAACGTGAGGGGGCTGGCTAACATCACTAAAAGCCGCAGAGTATACGCGTACCTCAAACGTCATAATATACATATAGCCATACTTCAAGAGACCCACCTCACTGATCATGAACTGGGTAATATTGGCAAGAGGTGGCCGGGTGCCATTTATGGCACTAGAACATCAGCATATGCGAGGGGGGTATTGATATGGATCACCCCCGGAATCCCCTAATCAGTCAAAAACACGCAGATGGACGCGGACGGCAGATATGTCTACCTGGCAGGGGAACTAGATGGTAAACAGCTGGCTATAACTGGAGTATATGCGCCCAACACTGGGCAGGGGGACTTTCTGCTGTCCACCTCTGCGCTACTGTCACTTGACCCGACAATGCCCATTATTTGGGGAGGGGATTTCAACAGTGTACCAGATGTAGCTTTGGACAGATCCCACCCCCTGCTTGTAGGTGCTCATAGCAGGAGACTCTCTCAGGCGCTGTGGTCCAGGATGTCAGAGAGGAGATTACATGACGTTTGGAGGGGCTTACACCCTATTGACAGAGAATACTCCTTTTACTCTCCGGTGCATCAACTTCACACTCGGATTGACTTATTGCTGTGCTCCGGTGAGATCACACACCTCCTGCATAATGCTTCGTATTTGGCTAAGACTCTGTCCGACCACTGCCCCCCACTTCACTGCACTGAGATGGGGTAGGCCGATCACACGCATTCCCACCTGGCGCTTGCAGCCTACCCTCTTACATGACCCCTCCTTCCGGGCGGAGCTGGCAGACAGCATAGACTCCTACTTTAAAATAAACAACCACTCAGCATCATCATGGGCGATTGAGTGGGACGGGCATAAGGTAGTGGTGAGGAGTTTGAGCATGGCGGTGGCCAGGCGGTTCGGCGCCCATTAGCCCTAGAACTACACAATATTGAGGAGAGGTTACGCGCCGCGGAGTATAGGGTGGCGACGGGCGAGGGTGACCAAGGCAGCACGGTCCAACTAAAAAAGCAATGGGCTGAGGCTGATGCGCGCTTAAGAAAATGTGACTATTGTCATCACTCAGCTCGACTGCATGCTGAAGGTGACTGCTCTAGCAGATTGTTGGCCTGGTTAGTGAAAGGCGAACAACAACATACCCCATAAGCGCCATCCGCCTAGACACAGGAGCCATAGTTAACACACAGACAGAGATTAATGATGCTTTTAGACAATACTATGGCACTCTGTAAAAGGCTGGACCTCCTCCGCCCCCGGAACAGATGAGAGAATTCTTTCAGGCCTCTCCATTAATTCACTTAACGGAATCACAGTTACTGGAATTGGAAAAACCCATAGAAATGGACGAGATACAAAAAGCCTTGTGACAAATAGCCCACAATAAAGCTCCTGAGGGTGACGAGTTACCAGTTGAGTATTACCAAACTTTCTCGGCGCAGGTGCTCACACCCTACTTGGCAATGCTAAAGGAGGCATACGAATTAGGCCACCTCCCTGAGTCACAGCGCGAAGAAATATTAGTAGTCCTCCACAAAAAGGGCCGGGAACCCCTGGACGTCCGATCTTACCGCCCCCTGTCACTGCTGAACTCAGACTGCAAATTGCTGGGGAAGGTGCTGGCGAATTGCCTCCTCCCACTGATGCCCATACTAGTCCACCCGGATCAGTCCGGTTTCATACCTGGACGCAGCACCTTCATTAATATCAAAAACCTCTTAAGGCTTATGGCTGAGACCCCGAAAACAGACCATGCGTGTGTGGCGGTCTCCCTGGACGTCGAAAAGGTGTTTGATACTCTTGGTTGGCCATTTTTGATGGCCGCACTGAAACACATGGGATTCGGTGACATGTTAATGCGCTGGCTAGCAATCCTATATGCAAGCCCAAAAGCAAGAGTCAAGACTGGCGGGATCATATCCGAGGAGTTCACAATAGGCAGAGTCACCCGACAAGGTTGCCCCCTATGGCCACTCCTGTTCGCACTAGCAATCGAGCCTCTCGCAGCAAGGCTGCGCACTGAGGCACCACGTTGGGGCATTCCAGACTGAGGCAATTATCGAATCGTCTCCCTCTATGTGGATGATGCACTAATATATCTTCGCAACTGTTCCGAGTCCCTACTGAACCTGCTCCAACTGTGGGACTCCTTTGGCGAATTTTCCAGCTTACGTGTAAATTGGTCGAAATCATGCTTGTTCCCGATGGGGCCGATCCCAGGCCCACTGAGTGACGCGCTCTCCACGCACAACTTGCAGTGGAGTTCTACCACTTTTAAGTACTTAGGGGTACACATGTATCATGACAACTTAGATCTTAGGGAGGGGAATCTGGTCTATAAGAGGCTTGCTGCCCTTTTGGTGCTCACTACCACTCTCACCCTTAGGAAGAGTAGCAATAGCCAAAATGATTATCCTCCCCCAAATACTGTATTACTTCTCTGCTCTACCGCTCGTGATTCCCAAGAATTTCTTCGAACCACTGACTAACTTACTGATCGAATTGATGTGGGGCGGGGGACACCGCAGAGTGGCCTTAACAAAGCTTTATCTTCCGTTGGAGAAGGGGGGATGGGTGCACCGCAGTTCGAACTATACTATGCTGCGGCACAAATACACTGGATCATGAACTGGCTGAATGACCCCCTCGGGCCGGAGGGCCGCATGGTGGGCGCAACTTTTGGACACTCGGATGTGTTGGGATGGCATGTCGGTCAGGAGGTCCCGCCGCAACACAGTAATACTTTGATGAGAGTGGCTGACCGGGTTTGGCGCCGATACATGATGGTGGGAGAGCGACCCCCGCCGTACTCACCTAAGATCCCATTACTAGCCATCCCAGGGGTAAACAAAATACGTGGACAACTAGGATTGGTAGCCTGGACTGCAAAAGGCATACACACTAACGGAGAACTTTTTGAGAGGGGACAACTTCTTTCATACGAGGCATTAGCGGAAGCACACAATTTAAGACGGGGCGGGTTCATCATGCATGGGGCACTGCAGCGACTGGTGCACAATACATGGGGGAACGGCAACAACGAACCACAAACATCACCGGTTCTACATGAGCTGTTGTCAGGGTCGGGTACACAATCAGGCGTCTTCTGGATATACAATACATTACAAGCTTGTCCCGAGGAGGTGCAGACACAAGCTAAGACTAGATGGGAGACGGCTTTGCTCTCACCCCACAAGTGTGGTCCACAGCTCTCACAACTACACGGGAGGTGTCAAGAAATGCCCGCTTCCGGTATACTCAATTTAACTACCTACACCAGGCATATCTAACCCCAGCCAGGATAAAACGTATGTTCTCACAATCTAATCCTGACTGCCCGAGATGCGGGACTCCAGAAGCGAATTTTTTCCACATGACGTGGAGTTGCCCATCGGTACTCCGTGCATGGCATGCTATTACCGCACAGACAGCAATCTGGTCGGGATTACCCTTATCACCCTACTCCTGAATCCTGTCTACTAGGGGTGTGCCATAGGCGTGGGAGGGAGAAACAGAAGCACAGATGCGCGGACCTTGTGTTCGTCATATTTAAACGACTTATAGCAAATACAGTGGAAGTCACCCAGCATCCCGGACATACATCGCTGGTCATCTGACATGTTATACTGGGCCAGAGCAGAGGCACAGGTACTACACACATTATGGGACAGCGGGGTGGTGGTCAAGGGGGCGGACACATGGGATTCTTTTATAGACCAGCTGGAAGAAAAAGACGACACCCACCCGTCTTGATTCGGGATCACTGCAGGAGCTCTGGTCACCAGGCCAGAGCACTTGCTTACTTGAATAAATTCAGCGCAGACCTGCCCGGATGTGTGGCACTAGCATCTCTCGCAGTGTTGCGCCATTCCCTCTTATCCCTCGCTGCTCTCCCTTCCTCACTGGTTTCCTCTGCGGGCTGTCCGCCCCCCCTGCCCCCCCCTTCTCTTTTCCTCCCATTACCTACCGGACTTGTACCTGTCCCCTGGCGAGCGAACCCTTTTTTATTTTTTTCTCTATCTTATGGCGTTTTACTATTATCTCTTCTCTTTCGAATGTTGATTAAGAGATCTGTTAATACATTGTGATATATGGCAAGATGTTCTCAAAGTGATGTTACTTGGAGCAATGATACGTCAACATATTAGAATCACTTTAAGATATATGATAAATACAATAAACAGATTTTAAAAAAAATACTATTGCAAGGACTATCTCTCCCATAGGGTAACATGAAGATTGTATTAAATTATCTTTTAAGTGTAATTTCCCATTGGAAGCAGAGAGAGATATGGAGTTTGCGGTCTCTAAACTAAGAGTGTAAAAATACATCTTTTGGTGAATTTGCTTTTCGAATTGTAAGTTTGAAAATGCCCCTTTTAGAAAGTGGGCAATTTCTCACTTAACCATTCTGTGCCTCTGCCTGTCTGCTGAATACACGTCTGAGTCAGGGTGGCAGTAGGGCTGTTTGTGTATTCATTCTAGACAGTCACAAAAAGGGAGCTGAGGTGTGACCTGCGTATCCTGATGGCCCATCACCAGGCTGGTGGGTCTTCCTGAGCTAGAGTGGTGGGAGGTGCTGATACTTGCACCTGAATAGGGCTTTGCCTGTCCTCACACAAAGCAGTCTTCAACCCCTTGGAGTATGTCTGGGGCCAGGGCAAGGAAAGGCAGGGTCTTCTGCACTGCAAAGACTTCTCTTTGAAGTTTGCCTACTTCAAAGACAGAAATGGGTATAAACACTGGACCTCTGACACCACAGAGTAAGAACAGTTCTGACCTGAGGATATTCTGCCAGGAAGAGGAGCTGGATGCTGTAGGAGGGACTCTGCTTGTTGCTTTGTTGTGCTCCTCTGCTGCTTGCTGCTTCTCTCCTGGGGTTGAAAGGACTGCACTTTACTTTCTACATCCTGCTTTCCAAGGTTCTCCAAGGGCTCCAAGAGTAGGAGAAGGGGTGGGCATGGGCAAAGGCCAGAGTGTCCTATCTTCAGCCCCAGTGCCTGGTTTGCTCTCTGATTAGGCACAGGCAGGTAGACCTGGTCCGTACCAGGAGACCATCCACTGATGGGAGTCCCATAGTGTCAGTAGAACTTGGGGGACAGCTGTTGCAAGCGTCCCACCAGTTCTGTTGTCTGGCAGCACCACTCCAGAGAGGAGGGGGCAGAAGTCCAGATGGATGGGTGAGAGGAGAAGACAGTCCTCAGAGGGAGAACCAGTGGGTTAAGGGTTGCCAGCTCTGAGGTCAGAGCCCATCAGAAATGACCCTGGTGATGTCACTTTTGGCTTGGGAGGGCTTGATGCTTTATCAGATGGACAGGGGTCAGGAGACCTGCGCCAGGCTGTCTCTCACAGAATACATGGGGAATGCACTCCTCTGGACGTCCTGGCTTGTCAGGCACATGCTCAGCCTAAGGGTACAGACCCTGGGCTGGAGGGGCAGTCTCAGGATACCACCCTTGCACTGGTTGAAGGGAGAGTGGACAAAGGGTGCCTGTCACCTGGTGCTACCCCCAAGTTGAGAAACCACAGAGGCTACAGAGCCCTGAAAGGGCTGAAGCCTGGCCCTCATTACTGACAGCTGTCAGTCACCACTGTGGGTTTCTTCCCTTTGTGGACAGAGTTGCCTTTGGGTTGGGGACAGGAGTCACGCACCGAGAGTGGAATGGGCCACACCACTATGTTGGCCATGGTGGTACTGTCTACTGACTGGCATACATCTGTGAGCAAAGTAAGGTTAGATACTGCACAGATGGGGTGCGCATGTCAGGAGAAGGATTCCCCATGAATTAGCTTAGTAGGCCCTTAGATTATGGACAGAGGAATCCAACTGCATTAAGAAAGGCTTAGAACTGGCGCAAGCCCCTGCTGTTGCGGGACAGGGTCCATGTTCTATCGCTCTAGGCAGGGAAGTCCATCAAGGTATTGATTGCTCTACCCTGGTTTTATGCTGAAAGGGCATTGTGTTGGACTTGGCCCTTTTTGCAGGGTTATCTCCAAACATTTTCCCATCTCCCTCCTATTTTTTCTGACCTGTTTTTGTTGGCTTTAGGACTCTGGGAACTTTACCACTGCTAACCAGTGCTGAAGTGCATATGCTCTCTGTCTTAAATACATTGACGATTGGTTTATCCATGATTGGCATAAAGTCAACTATGTGTGCTAGGGCCTGTAAATCACATGCTACTAGTGGGCCTGCAGCACTGATTGTGCCACCCACATGAGTAGCCCTGTAAACATCTCTGACCTGCCACTGCACTGTCTGTGTGTTCAGTTGTAAACTGCCATTTCACCCTGGCAAGTGAGCCCACTTCCCAGGCCCAAACCTTCCCTCTTACTACATATAAGTCACCCCTAAAGTAGGCCCAAGGCAGCACCATTGGCAGGGTGCAGTGTTTTTAAAAGGTAGAACATATACTGGTGTGTTTTACATGTCCGGATAGTGAACTACTGATACATTCGCTTTTCACTATTGCAAGGACTATCTCTCCCAAAAGGTAACAGTGAGACTGTCTTGAAATTTCATTTAAGTGTAATTTCCCACTGGGAGCAGGTTGAGATGTGGAGTTTGTGGTCTCTGAACTCACAATCTAAAAATACATCTTTTGGTGAATTTGGTTTTTGAATTGTAAGTTTGAAAATGCCACTTTTAGAAAATGGCAATTTTCTCGCTTAACCATTCTGTGCATCTGCCGGTCTGCTGAATACAGGTCTGGGTCAAGATGGCAGTTGGGCTGTTTGTGTATTCACAGTCAAAGAAAGGGAGCTGAGGTGTGCCATGCATATCCTGATGGACCATTACCAGGCTGATAGGTCTTCCTGAGCTAGAGTGGTGGGAGGAGCTGACACTTGCACCTGAATCGGGCTATGCCTGTCCTCACACAAAGAAGTCTCCAATCCCCTGGAGTGTGTTTGGGGCCGGGGCAGGAAAAGGCAGGGCCTTGTGCACTACAAAGACTTTGTTTTGATGTTTGCCTACTTCAAAGACAGAAATGAGTATAAGTACTGGACCTCTGAAACCACAGAGTTAGAACACTTCTGGACTGAGGACATCCTGCAAGTAAGAAGAGCTGGATGCTGTAGGAGGGACTCTGCTTGTTGCTTTATTGAGCTGGCCTGCTGTTTGCTACTTCTGCCCTTTGGTTGAAAGGACTGCTCTTTACTTTCTACATCCTGCTTACCAAGGTTCTCCAAGGGATTGAGTTGAGCTTACCTCCTGTTAAGGGACATGAAAGACTTCATCTGCCAGCACCTGGGCCCCTCTGCTTAGAGCCCTGTCCTGCTAAGTGTTGCCAAATCCAGTGTGGGCCCTTGAAGGAGGTTTTTGGTGCTACAAAGAGATAATCCATGCATCCAGCCATTGTGCCATTTCAAACCGACTTACAGCTGGAAGGATTAAATCCATTGCCACTGCTGGCATCAGAGCATGGTCCCCGCTTGACGTTATAAACATGGTTTTCAATTCAGGCCCCAGCTTTCCGTCGCAGCATGCCTGAAGAACCACCACTGCATGAGTTTTGAGCACTGCATAACTGAAGTCCGTGAAGCACCACCCTGACTCTGACACAGTGCCTTCTTCATCACTGTGAGATTGACGCATCACAGCTTGATTTCCAACGCATCACCAACACATCGTCCCTGGGCACTATTTTCTTCATCGACGCCGCACCATAGTAAGGAACCAACGCTCTGTGCCGCGAATAACGCATCACTTTCCCTGTGGCAGTAAGGAACCGACGCGTTACCTCTCCTGCCTAGCAGTAAGCAACCAACGCATCACCTCCCCTGCAACAGCAAGGAACCAACGTATCTTTGGCTCTTTCAACACATCACCTCCCCCATTGCCTTTGTTTTTGACGCTTCTCAGGTACTTTGCCTCAGTCAAGCGCTTCACTGAGTTCAAGGGACTACAATTGCATTTAATCTTTTAAAAGTAATATCTTTACTTGTAAGTTGGATTTTTTTCATTTTGGTCTTGTTTTAATTCAGATAAATATTGGCTATTTTTCTAAACTGGTGTGGAGTTCTTTTGTAGTGTTTTCACTGTGTTACTGTGTGTGTGTGTGTGTGTGTGTGTGTGTGTGTGTACAAATACTTTACACAGCACATCTGGGGTAAGCCTGACTGCTTGAGCCAAGCTACAAAGGGGGTGAACAGGGGTTATCCCAGCTATCTGCCTCCCTTACTCTGTCTAGAGTATTTGGACAGGGTGCAAACCACTGCCAACTAGAGACCCAATTTCTAACATAAACTTACTTGATTATTACTCTCTGAGATTAACACATAAGGAGTCTTTCAGCAAACTGGAGTGAACCAAAGCTGTTTCTCTTTCCTTCATGTTCCAATACTGGTAATTATCTTGCAATTCTACTTCACCTCCAATCTTTAGTTGCTGAATGTCAGCGGGTGCAGTAGATTTTATGACATACTTCTGCCTCCCACTTGATACATCCTGCTTGTGACTCTCTCTTCTCCAACCTTCTTCTTGTTCTTACTCTTTTTCCCAGAATATCTTGGCTCCAACCCCCCAGCTGGAATGGTGGTTGAAACTGTTCTGCCAGACTTTCTCACACACTGTAGGAAGTTGGCTCTGTATGTGCTATTTCAAAGTAAGGAATAGCATGCACAGAGTCCAAGGGTTCCCCTTAGAGGTAAAATAGTGGTAAAAGAGATAATACTAATGCTCTATTTTGTGGTAGTGTGGTCGAGCAGTAGGCTTATCCAAGGAGTAGTTTTAAGCATTTGTTGTACATACACATAGACAATAAATGAGGTACACACACTCAGAGACAAATCCAGCCAATAGGTTTTTATATAGAAAAATATATTTTCTTAGTTTATTTTAAGAACCACAGGTTCAAATTCTACATGTAATATCTCATTCGAAAGGTATTGCAGGTAAGTACTTTAGGAACTTCAAATCATCAAAATTGCATGTATACTTTTCAAGTTATTCACAAATAGCTGTTTTAAAAGTGGACACAGTGCAATTTTCACAGTTCCTAGGGGAGGTAAGTATTTGTTAGGTTAACCAGGTAAGTAAGACACTTACAGGGCTTAGTTCTTGGTCCAAGGTAGCCCACCGTTGGGGGTTCAGAGCAACCCCAAAGTTACCACACCAGCAGCTCAGGGCCGGTCAGGTGCAGAGTTCAAAGTGGTGCCCAAAACACATAGGCTAGAATGGAGAGAAGGGGGTGCCCCGGTTCCGGTCTGCTTGCAGGTAAGTACCCGCGTCTTCGGAGGGCAGACCAGGGGGGTTTTGTAGGGCACCGGGGGGGACACAAGCCCACACAGAAATTTCACCCTCAGCAGCGCGGGGGCGGCCGGGTGCAGTGTAGAAACAAGCGTCAGGTTTGTAATGGAAGTCAATGGGAGATCTAGGGATCTCTTCAGCGCTGCAGGCAGGCAAGGGGGGGGTTCCTCGGGGAAACCTCCACTTGGTCGAGGGAGAGGGACTCCTGGGGGTCACTCCTCCAGTGAAAGTCCGGTCCTTCAGGTCCTGGGGGCTGCGGGTGCAGGGTCTCTCCCAGGCGTCGGGACTTAGGATTCAAAGAGTCGCGGTCAGGGGAAGCCTCGGGATTCCCTCTGCAGGCGGCGCTGTGGGGGCTCAGGGGGGACAGGTTTTTGTACTCACAGTCTTAGAGTAGTCCTGGGGTCCCTCCTGAAGTGTTGGATCGCCACCAGCCGAGTCGGGGTCGCCGGGTGCAGTGTTGCAAGTCTCACGCTTCTTGCGGGGAGCTTGCAGGGTTCTTTAAAGCTGCTGGAAACAAAGTTGCAGCTTTTCTTGGAGCAGGTCCGCTGTCCTCGGGAGTTTCTTGTCTTTTCGAAGCAGGGGCAGTCCTCAGAGGATGTCGAGGTCGCTGGTCCCTTTGGAAGGCGTCGCTGGAGCAGGATCTTTGGAAGGCAGGAGACAGGCCGGTGAGTTTCTGGAGCCAAGGCAGTTGTCGTCTTCTGGTCTTCCTCTGCAGGGGTTTTTCAGCTAGGCAGTCCTTCTTCTTGTAGTTGCAGGAATCTAATTTTCTAGGGTTCAGGGTAGCCCTTAAATACTAAATTTAAGGGCGTGTTTAGGTCTGGGGGGTTAGTAGCCAATGGCTACTAGCCCTGAGGGTGGGTACACCCTCTTTGTGCCTCCTCCCAAGGGGAGGGGGTCACAATCCTAACCCTATTGGGGGAATCCTCCATCTGCAAGATGGAGGATTTCTAAAAGTTAGAGTCACTTCAGCTCAGGACACCTTAGGGGCTGTCCTGACTGGCCAGTGACTCCTCCTTGTTTTTCTCATTATTTTCTCCGGCCTTGCCGCCAAAAGTGGGGCCTGGCCGGAGGGGGCGGGCAACTCCACTAGCTGGAGTGTCCTGCTGGGTTGGCACAAAGGAGGTGAGCCTTTGAGGCTCACCGCCAGGTGTGACAATTCCTGCCTGGGGGAGGTGTTAGCATCTCCACCCAGTGCAGGCTTTGTTACTGGCCTCAGAGTGACAAAGGCACTCTCCCCATGGGGCCAGCAACATGTCTCGGTTTGTGGCAGGCTGCTAAAACTAGTCAGCCTACACAGATAGTCGGTTAAGTTTCAGGGGGCACCTCTAAGGTGCCCTCTGGGGTGTATTTTATAATAAAATGTACACTGGCATCAGTGTGCATTTATTGTGCTGAGAAGTTTGATACCAAACTTCCCAGTTTTCAGTGTAGCCATTATGGTGCTGTGGAGTTCGTGTTTGACAGACTCCCAGACCATATACTCTTATGGCTACCCTGCACTTACAATGTCTAAGGTTTTGTTTAGACACTGTAGGGGTACCATGCTCATGCACTGGTACCCTCACCTATGGTATAGTGCACCCTGCCTTAGGGCTGTAAGGCCTGCTAGAGGGGTGTCTTACCTATACTGCATAGGCAGTGAGAGGCTGGCATGGCACCCTGAGGGGAGTGCCATGTCGACTTACTCGTTTTGTCCTCACTAGCACACACAAGCTGGTAAGCAGTGTGTCTGTGCTGAGTGAGAGGTCTCCAGGGTGGCATAAGACATGCTGCAGCCCTTAGAGACCTTCTTTGGCATCAGGGCCCTTGGTACTAGAAGTACCAGTTACAAGGGACTTATCTGGATGCCAGGGTCTGCCAATTGTGGATACAAAAGTACAGGTTAGGGAAAGAACACTGGTGCTGGGGCCTGGTTAGCAGGCCTCAGCACACTTTCAATTGTAAACATAGCATCAGCAAAGGCAAAAAGTCAGGGGGCAACCATGCCAAGGAGGCATTTCCTTACACACACTAATCAAAAATATAAGAGGGGCACTGTTGGGCCCTCGGACCTCTCCTGCCCTGGTCCTTGGACTGCCAGTTTCATACAAGGATGTGGGGTTGACCCCTATTTCTCTCAATCTTTTCCACTGCTGGCTTTTCCCTCATGTTGCCTCCTGAAAAACATCTGAGGCAAGTGTCTCTGGACTCATGTATTTGGATATAGTGGGCCATGTAATTTGCAGTTCAAATATCTAACCGTGGCCCCTACTGGGATGACAGGCAGGGCAGTAGGGCTTAAGGTGGGGTTGACTGCTGGTTTCAAGTCTCTACTGCTGCTGACTTAATATTGTGCTATTTCTTTGCCTTTGAGGTGGACCGAACTCCATTTCTAAGTCTAGTTGCAGACTCTGTGGTTACACCAATAAATCTCTGTAGGGAACGCTGCGATAGGTAAGTAGGCTATTATGGCTGTTGATGTACTTAGTAAATAATATGAAACAAGAGAAGGGGGCAGTTTGGCAAAGGTGATAGCATCTTACTTTTTCATTAGGGGCTAATGGGATAATGTATGTTTCATGCTGTTTTCTGCAGCTGGTCCAAATCCAGACTAGCCAAGCATGATAAAATACTCAAACCCCTATTTATGCATGCAGTTTAGCAGTTGGCCTGAATATCTTGCTGTCACTTGTGTGCATTGCCACATGCAGCCTGGTTAGCGTTTTTTTAGGTACGTATTTAAGGGACTGGGCCCCTACTTGTGAGTTCTTGGATGCCTCTAGCCTCAGATCTTTCAGTGGTGCCCTTGATTTTTTGATATGGCGAGAACAGCCAACTGCTTCTCTAACCATGGCTTCCAGTACTTCTGGGTGTGGGTCCACGACTTTTGATTTCACAGTTACTGGATCCACATATTGAAATTAAAATAAACTGCTTTTTTGTATTTTACTGGGAGGTAATCATTCAGGATGCTCTGCACTAAAATAACTCAAACCCTGCACTCTCTATTTTTGTTTTGGAACATAAGGTATCCTCCATAGAAATACCTGTCTACCTGTCATCATGGCCTGAGAGAAAAGCAGTTAATTAATCAATCAATCAATCAGGATTTATTGAGCGCCACAAATCACCTGTGAGGGTCTCAACACAATGGAGTTGCTAACTGCTTTTTGGTGCTCTGTACATTCTAAAAGCTATGTCTTCAGTCCTTTCCTGAATTCCCAGAGCAATGCAGCATTTCTGAGGTGCAGGGGAAGGTTATTGCAAGCTTTAGCTGCCAGGTGAGAGAAGGAGCATCCTCCGCTGTTGGATCAGCGGATCCAGGGGGTGTCTGCGAGGAAGAGGGAGGCAGATCTCAGGTGTCTGGTTGGTTGTTGGAAGGTCATTTGGTTGCTGATGTATGCTGGTCCTTCATTGTGCCAGGCTTTGTAAGAGTGGGTCTTCATCTTGAACTGGCATCTCTTCTGGATCAGGAGCCAATGTAGCTTCTTGAGGTACGGGGTGATGTGAGTCCGTCTAGGGAGGTCAAGGAGGAATCTTGTCACTGAATTATGTATTGTCTGTAGTCTCTTCAGAAGGTGTTCAGTGATTTCTATGTAAAGAGTGTTACGGAAGTACAGCCTGCTGGTGACAAGGGCTTGAGTGATGGTCCTTCTGATGTTGATTGGAAGACACCTGAAAATCTTACAGAGCATGCATAGGGTGTGGAAGCTGGCGGACGAGACTGCATTTACCTGTTTCTGCATAGATAACTTTCTGTCCAAGATGATGCCGAGGTTGCAGGAGTGGTCTGTTCAGGCAGGGGAAGGGCTGAGTTCAGCAGGCCGCCAACTGTAGTTCGATGGCTAGGTGTCACACAAAGTCCCACACAACACCTAACAGGCACGACAAATACACCAATTGTATCTATTAACATTTAGGAAGCAATTAAATCTTTGGTTCTGTTTTGAAAATTCATATTTATTATGTTGCATGCATTGTATGCCCAAGTTGTCTTTCAGAGCTGTGAGATGCAATGGCTTACACTTTCAAGGTCAAGAAGGAAAATATCTACAGCCTTTGGGAAAAAGAAAATCATTTATTGGCTAGTTTATACTACACTACAGCCCTCATTATGTGTCAGGTGGAGTGGATTTATCACATGGCATTCCACTCCACCTGATGATGAGTGTTTAGGATGTTCCACACACTGTTTTTCCAGTTGTGGGAGAACCAGATACGATTTTGCTGTTCCTTAGTTCTGCACTACAAAATCACATGAGGCTTTGGCAGCAGCAAAATAAGCCAAGCCTCATTCCATTTTTTAGGTCTAGTGTAAATGAAGACCTTTTGATTTTACTAAAATTATACGTAAAGGGGCTCTCAGACAGCCTTCTTCTTCAACACTGGTCTGCTATTGTGCCATTCACATTTTTGCTCCACTCATTACAGCATCCTGCTTGGGGCAGTAGGTCAGCCCACTTCACCATTGGCTGATTTCACTGTGTGCTACTGCATTCTTCCCCTTCAGTATGAACAAATCCGCACAAAATGTAGTTTACTTGAGTGGCAGGGACTACAATGGCTATGTGTGCTTTTTCTGACCAAATTTGTTTTTGATTTTAGCCAGTGTGTTTTAGCGTGACAAGAGCCCAGCAACTTATCCAACATTAAAGGTTTGCAAAAACGAACAAGCTTTGACAAAGTCAAAAGACTGGCAGCCTATATCCGACAAATTGGCTTTGTCAATGCTTGGTTTGTGACGGGGGTAGCATGTAGTGTTTGCCCCTGCCCGAAATTACCTTCCCAGCCCCCTTTCTGACCCTTTACCCCATCCAAAGATCCCCAGGTACATTTATTACCTGCTCAGGGCACGTGCTAAATGTATCGGTGGGAATTTTGTGTTTTACGACCAGAAAAATCAGTCCCACAAAGTAAGTACCCATTCTGTAGGGTTTAACGTGTAATTGCACAGTGCTGGGGTTCTTTTACCACACGATATCTGTACAGTTGCTTGCAAATTTGCCATGCCCCTAGTACTGTGCATCCCAGAACGAGGGCCCATGTTTCCAAAGCAAGAAAAGTAAAACATAACTGTGCAGCATGTGTTGCACAGTTTCTGCATTCTTCAAAGCTACATTACATAAAAAATCTGAACGTTACAGATCATATTGCACCCACTACATAAATCACCTGATTTCATTTGAAGCGTGCATGTTAAAAGCAATCTTGATATCTTGAAATGCGTGCAGCCCTGGGGAGATTAAGTAAACAAGCACAGTGCTTACACTGAGCAGGGTATGCACGCAGCCATGGGGAGATTAAGTAAACAAACACAGCGCAAGCGCTGTGCAGGGTACAGCACATTAAAAAGCAGATGGCAAGCCATGTGCTGACAACAGGTTAATAAAGAAAATTTCTCACGAAGCGGAAGAAAACTGCCTTTGGGCCTTGGGAACTGATAAGCGAGAACACAGGAGGAACAAGCACTGGTAAAGGCAGGAAATATGTTACGATCAATGAAAACAGAGGAAAAGTATGTGTCAAGCACAGGAACCAATGAAAATCAAGGGTGGGATGTAAGCCCCTTTTAAGATTGATATTGAATATAAAAGATTCCACAAGCACAACACAAGCGATGTGCAGGCAAAACTTAAAAAAGGAGCATTGCAGCCAACCAGATGGGAATTACGGAGGGTTTAAATAGAAATAAATGACCTGGGTCAAATCATACCTAAAAGGAAGAAATCCCCCACATGTTGAACTGGGCAGAACACATAGAATTCAATGGAGCAGTGGCTATGATGGATTGGACTAAAAAGAAAGCCCTACAAATCACAGTGCCCTCGCTTCCTAACTTTTCCCCGAGGATAGCATGATGTTACCAGTCTCCAAACCCCCAAATGGCAGCTGACCAAAAAGACACCATAGTAGCACCAGCTGCGTCAGATAACTGACACTGCGGGCATATCTGACAGACGCACATGATCTTATTAAAAGGACGTGTGCGACAGACGTGGACTGGCTTCAGCCAAGAGTGTATCCATGAAAGCGTCAACACTAGTATGATACATATACTGTATCACAAAAACACTTTGACACCTCATGAAGTGTGTTAGACCTGACATGCCTTAGGGTGTCACCCCTAACTTTTTGCCTGCCTCCCTCCACTTTTTGGACTCTGTTTTTGCTGGCTTTTAGACTCTGTGCACTCTACCACTGCTAACCAGTGCTAAAGTGCATATGCTCTCTCCCTTTAAACATGGTAACTTTGGATCATACCCAATTGGACTATTTAATATACTTATAAGTCCCTAGTAATGGGCACTGTATGTGCCTAGGACCTGTACATTAAATGCTACTAGTGGGCCTGCAGCACTGGTTGTGCCGCCCACTCAAGTAGCCCCTTACCTTGTCCCTGGCCTGCCATGGCAAGGCCTGTGTGTGCAGTTTCACTGCCACTTCGACTTAGCATTTAAAAGTACTTGCCAAGCCTAAAGCTCCCCTTTTTCTACACATAAGTCACCTCTAATGTGTTCCCTAGGTAACCCCTGCAGCAGGGTGCTGTGTGGGTAAAAGGCAGGACATGTACCTGTGTAGTTTACATGTCCTGGTAGTGTAAAACTGCTGACTGGTGAAGTTGGATTTAATATTACTATTTTAGAAATGCCACTTTTAGAAAGTGAGCATTTCTCTGCACTTAAATCTTTCTGTGCCTTACAATCCACGTCTGGCTAGGTTTAGTTGACAGCTCCTTATGCATTCACTCAGACACACCCCAAACACAGGGTACTCAGCCTCACTTGCATACATCAGCATTTTGAATGGGTCTTCCTGGGCTGGGAGGGTGGAGGGCCTGCTCTGACACAAAGGACTGCCACACCCCCTACTGGGACCCTGGCAGACAGGATTGAAGAGTCTCCCCCACTTCAAAGGCACATTTGGGTATAAAACAGGGCCTCTGCCCTACCACCTCAGACATCTGCTGGAGAAGAAACCTGAACCAGAACCTGCATCCTGCCAAGAAGAACTGCCTGGCTGCTCAAAGGACTCACCTGTCTGCTTTCTACAAAGGACTGCTGCCTTGCTGTTGGCCTGCTGCCTTGCTGAACACTTGTCTGGCTGCCAAAGTGCACTCCAAGGGCTTGGATAGAGCTTGCCTCCTGTTCCCTGAAGTCTCAGGACCAAAAAGACTTCTCTTTTTCATTTGGACTCCTCGTGCGCTGAAAAATTTGACGCACAGCTTGCTCCGCGGTGAGAAAATCACCGCACGTCGACGCAGCGCGACGCGACGCCTACGGGGCGACGGGAACTTCGACGCACGGCCTCTCATGGACTATGCCGCCCGTCTTCCAGAGAGGAAATCGACGCGACACCTGCCGTGAGAAAGAAAATTCCACGCACAGCCTCCCGCAACGACGCGCAGCCAGATAACAAGCCGAGAAATCCACGCACACCCTGGGACATCTGGTAATCCCGCGAACTATAGAAGGAGTCGGCCCGCGTGCCGGAAAACAACGCACGTCTTCCCCGAGTGAAAAGTAACAACGCAAGTCCGTGTGTGAAGGGGTGAAACCGACGCACACACCATTTTTCTTCCCGCAGAACGACGCACGTCTCCCCGCATGAAAAATAACGACGCAAGTCCGTGGGTGAAGGGGCAAAGCCGACGCACACATCAATTTTCCACGCATCTCCTCCTCTGCGGAGATTTTCCACTCCAAACCAGGTACTTTGTGCTTGAAAGAGACTTTGTTTGCTTTTTAAAGACATAAGACACTTTGGGGGTCATTCTGACCCCGGCGGGCGGCGGTCGCCGCCCGCCTGGAGGGAACCGCCATTTGGCCGCCCCGCGGTCAAAAGACCGCTGGGGCCATTCTAACTTTCCCGCTGGGCCGGCGGGAAAGGGGCCTGCAACACAGAAGCCGGCTCCGAATGGAGCCAGCGGTGTTGCAGGTGTGCGACGGGTGCAGTTGCACCCATCACACTTTTCACTGTCTGCTAGGCAGACGCAGGCTGGGGCCCTGTTAGGGGGCCCCTGCACTGCCCATGCCAGTGGCATGGGCAGTGCAGGGGCCCCAGGACACCCGTTCCCGCCAGCCTGTTCCTGGCGGTAAAAACCGCCAGAAACAGGCTGGCGGGAAGGGGGTCAGAATCCCCATGGCGGCGCTGCTTGCAGCGCCGCCATGGAGGATTCGCCCAGCCGGGGGAAATCCGGCGGGAAACTGCCGGACCCGGTTTTCCGACCACTGCTTTACAGCCGCGGTCGGAATGGGCTATGAAGCACCGCCAGCCTGTTGGCGGTGCTTCAGTCATCCATGGCCCTGGCGGTCTTGGACCGCCAGGGTCAGAATGACCCCCTTTATATCACTTTTCAGTGATATTTCTACAAATTCGTATTGCATCTTTGATTGTGTTGAACTACAAATATCCAGATAAATATTCTATATTTTTCTAAACACTGTGTGGTGTATTTTTGTTGTGCTATATGGTGTTATTGTATTATTTATTGCACAAATACTTTACACATTGCCTTCTAAGTTAAGCCTGACTGCTCGTGCCAAGCTACCAGAGGGTGGGCACAGGATAATTTGGATTGTGTGTGACTTACCCTGACTAGAGTGTGGGTTCTTGCTTGGACAGAGGGTAACCTGACTGCCAACCAAAAACCCCATTTCTAACAAAGTGTTATACAAATGCAACTGCAATACAACACTTTTTTTAGGGATCCTCTGCTTGAAATCATCTCCTTATCTGCCTATGAGTCTTTCAGCATGAACAGCAAATGCTGCTGGCTCCATGTATTTCTCTCACCTGATACCTCCTTTCACCAAATGAATTATGATTTTGCAAGAGGCCTTGCTATCTTTTCCATATTCTTTGAATTACAAGTAGACTCACGTGTACAAGCTGCTTGAAAAAAACAGTTCTTGCCAACTGGCTTGTCTGTAACAGCAATATACATATGCATGATATTAGTTATTTATCATGAGCAGATGCACTGGTGGACCCCTAAGCAAGGGAAGATACACAGGTTAGGGCTAATTAATAGCTTTTAACCCCTGACTGAGTTGGGCCTAAAGGCCCAGCCAACATACATTTGCAGCAACAGAGAGCTTAGGTATAGCACACAATGTATGAGTAATCCTTGAGGACCATCCCACTGTTCGGTGAAGACAGCCACCCAATGCTTGGGTTCTCACTGAATACTAAGGAGGAGTACACTAGAGGCACCCTCTGCTGGTGTCATTTTATAACCTGCAGATGAGATACTAGCACAGAAAACAAGCTCCATTAAAATATTACAGGTTTGTGTGCATGAACAATATACATATACATTGTTTTGTTGCTTTTGTATAGTGCTTACTACCCTATGTGGGGTGCTGAAACACTTATCCATATAGATAGCAAGCTATACTGTGTTGCGTGTGTGTAAGGAAATGCCTCTTTTTTGCATGTTCACCCCCCCATTTTTGGATAGATGCTGCTGTTTTTTTTTATTCTGAGAGTGCACTGAGGCCTGCTAATCAGACCTCAGTGCCAGTGATTCAACCCCGTAGAAATTGCATGGCGAATTGGACATACCCAATTGGCAAGACCTGACTAACTTATAAGTCCTTAGTATATGGTACCCAGGGCATGTAAGATAGAGTGTCCACTCAAGGACGCAGCACTGTTTGTGCCACCCTTCATATGACAAGGTACAATTTTTTTTTAATTTATTTAGATAGTTTTCTATAGCGCTGGCGAGACCCGAGGGTATCAGAGCGCTTTACAACAGTATTGATAATAAACGTATACATTCAAAGAGAACAGTTATACAGTAGGTTTCACCTGGTCAAGAAGATAAAATTCCGGCGGTGGTGGGGTAGGGGGTGTGAGATTCTTTTTGGAGTGGAGGTTGGTTGAGGAGGAATTCTTTTAGTTGCTTCTTGAAGATCTGATGGGAAGGGTTGGATCTGATGTGAATTGGTATGGAGTTCCAGATTCTCTGGGCTTTGCTTGAGAAGGAACATGTCTGAGTTTTTTGCTTCTGGGGTTTGGGCAGGATGAGGCGGAAGGTGTTTGAGCTTCTTAGTGATCTTGTTTGACCTGCTTTCAAGAGTTTATTGGCAAGGTATTCTGGTTTCCCAGTGTGAAGATCTTTGTGTATTAGGCAGGAAGTTCGGAACTTGCTGCAGGCTTTAATTGGGAGCCATTTTAGACACTTTAGGGTAGGGGAGATGTGGTCATATATTTTAATTCTAGTCACCAGTCTGGCAGCTGCATCGAGGGTGGACCTCATGGGGGCAAGTTGGGATTTGGTTGTGCCAGTAAGGATGGAGATCCCATAGTCTAGTCTCGAGTGTACCAGTGCTTGTGTGGCCTGTTTGAGATCGTATTGGAGAATGAAAGATTTAATTTTGTTCAGCAGTTTAAGGCTGTGGAAAGCATTGTTGGTGTTCTTTTTGATGTGGTCCTGCATAGTCAGGTTGGAGTCCAGAGTGATTCCCAGTGACTTGACCGTGTTCATAGGGGTGAGATTGCTTTTGAGAGCATCAATGGATTTCAGCCATTCTTGCATCTGGGGGAGCTGGTTCTATTTCAAAAGGAGGAGTATTTCTGCCTTATCCTGGTTGAGTTTGAGATAGTTGTGGGATAGCCAACATTGAGCTTCTTTGAGGGTATTCTTCAGATGGAGGATATTTCAATGTAAAGTTGAATATCGTCAGCATAGAGATGGAAGGGGATGTTGGCTCGAGTGAGGATGGTAGTGAGAGGGTCCATGTAGATGTTAAAGAGTGTGCGAGAGAGGACAGATCCTTGGGGGACTCCTCTGGTGATTATTGAGATGGGCGAGGTCATGTTATGTATTTTTACTTGTTGCGTTCTGTTTTGTAGGAAGGAAGAGAACCAGCGGAGGACTGTGCCTTCTATACCGACTCTCTTTTGGAGAGAGTCCAGAAGGAGCTTGTGGTAACGGTGTCGAAGGCCGCTGTTAGGTCTAGGAGAATCAGAAGGCAGCATTGGTCAGCGTCAAGGGAGTTGCGGAGGTCATCTACTATGTTGAGAATGGCTGTTACTGTACTGCAGCCTTTTCAGAAACCTGATTATAGAGGGTTAAGAAGGTTGTTGTTATCGATGTGTTGGGTTAGTTGATGGAGAACACCTTTCTCGAGAGTTTTGGCAAGGAAGGGTAGGTTGGAGACTGGTCTGTAGTTATGGAGGATGTTTGGGTCAGCTTCTGGTTTCTTTAGAATCAGGGTGAGTTGGCCTAGTTTGAGGCAGTCAGGAATCACTCCGGTTTGTAGGGAGCTGTTGATGATCTTGGTCCAGATAGGGGTGAGGGACTGGTGGAGTTTTTTTTGCCAGGGAGGATGGGAGGGGGTCAGCTAGGTGAGAGGATGTTTTGGAAGTGGACTCAAGTTTGGAAATGTCCATCGCCAGGAGAGGGTAGAAGGTTACCCAGATAGCGGGGGTTGACTGTTGAACGTGGTTAGGGAGATAGAGTTCAGTTCTAAGAGGCGGGTTGTCCGAGGGGGATGGGCAATTGATATTATTGTTTGTGGTAGGCGGGGGGGGCTCTGTGTTAGGTGGAGTATCCGGTACCAGGGAAAGCTCAAGCTCAAAGTGATTTTATCGTTGAAGAAGTTAGCAAATTTGACACAAGTGTCTTTGGTTGCAGGTAGAGGGTTAGGGGGAGGTTTTAGTAGTTTGTTGTTTGATGATGTTGGAGAGCTCCTTAGCGCGGTTTTTGGCTCTGTCTAGAGCATTGCGAAAGAAGGTGTTTTTTTCATTGGTTATGTGTTTTTTGTAGTTTCTCCGTTCACTTCTGAGTTGTTCAAGGTGGGTAGTGGAAGGGTCGGATACAATATAGCTCCCAGCTTGCCACTGCAGACTGGAAGTACAGTGTTTTCACTGCCAGTTCGATTTTGCCAATCAAAGCACTGGCAAAGTCAACCTATCCCTTAACATTACATATACGTCTCTCCTAAGGTAAGCCTATAGAGTCCTTTGACAGGAAGCATTATTTTGTTAAGTAGATCATATGTTTTACGATATGTCTTAGCAGCAACACTTTCGAATTTTTGTTTTGCTGTGAGTAAAGTTGGTAGCCCCATTGGCTAATACAGAGTTACTGGGTGGCATCCCAACACGGCCAACTTTTAACTGGGACTACCAAACTGGGTCAAGTAAGGTATCAAATTAATTGTGACATTAAATGCATCCTGATGCTGAGGTCAAAATTAATGTCACTAATAAAGGTAGGCAACTTTTAGACTGCCCGGGGGGACGTGTAAACAACTCCCAGGCTCAGAAATAAAGGCAGTGCTGCAGCAGCTATGTCACCTCCTCTGCCAGGACGGCCACTCAGGGTTAGCCCAGAGGCTTGCTTCAAAGGGGAAGCCACCTTTGATGGGCCGCCTGTCCCAAAAACCCTGAGCAGGATGCCTTTGTTCCTGTAGACAACTTGGTCAAAGGGCCAGAGATGGGTAACTTGGCCCCAAACCGGTTTTACCGTGGTAGTATTGCCCTCAGGTAACCACACATCTAGGGTGGGCTACCTTGCTTCTCATGACCAAGGGAGATCATGCAATCTTGAAGGCGGCAAGAATGTGGCCTTCTGGGATAGCCAGATGCCACACATCACAGGAACTTCGTCATTAGGTAGGAGGGGATCCAGTAGACCATTGGCAAGTGACCGCATGGTCCCCTCAGAGTACTTTCCTGGGACAAATATGGCACCCCTGGCACGTTGTCCCTCAGTACCTACTGCAGTTGGAAGGAGGGCGAGAAGAATACTTGCACCCAGTGGAAACGCACAAAGAGAGGATGCAACTCCAGAATGACTGCACCTGCTGCACTTTGGGCTAACAGAATTTGGACCCTATTCTGTATGCCTGGCTTGGGGAAAAGCTGATTACCGGCCCCAGTCCAAAGCAGAGACTTCAAGGGTCAGCTGGCTGACCTCCCAGAATCGCACTGGGGACATTGAAGCTGAAAGAGCCCAAGGGGCAGATTTACAAGAAACTAGTGTATCAGTGCTGATGTGCCAGTTTTCTTGCATCACCCCTGCCCCACCTAACAAAACCATGGGTGCACCGTATTTACAATATGGTGCACCATGGTGCACGTTAGGCCAATAGCATCAAACCTTTTGATGCTATAGTGGCGCTTTGCTCACTAGCGTCAAAAAGTTTGACACTAGGGCAGCAAAGTGCAGGGAGGCACATTGATTTCAATGGGTGTGTCATTTTAACTCCTGCTCTTAGCAGGTGTTACAAATGATGGAAAAGTGGTGCAGTGAAATCTTGTAGATTTCACAGCGCCATTTTTTTGGCCCTCCCTGCGCTGGAATGCCCCCTTGCATACATCATGCTTGGCGCAGGCATAATGTGGAGCAAGGGGGGGCAAAATGGTGCAATGAATGAATTACACCACTTTGTAAATCTGGTGCAGCAAAAATGCATTCCTATAGGCACATTAGCATAAAAAACAATTATGCTAATGTGGCGCAAGGAGGTGCTAGGGGCTTGTAAATATGCCCCCAAGTTGCTTCTCTTGCAGCCACCGCAGAAGTTTTGCTCTACCCTACCGCATGCCAGGCACCCCAAAGGACAACTCAGAGATAGCCAAAAGGTGAATCAGTGTCTGCTGAACCTGAGTGTTGATTTTTGGTTGTGACCGGATTCATTGCTCAAGAGGGACTCCAGCCTCCACCAAAAATGTGCACCATGACTGCTGTGTTGCAAAAGTGCAGTTTGCATCAGCAACCCTTGGAACCCTACAAAGAGGACTTCGTGGGACCCCAAGATACATCAAAAAAGTCACCCCCACTCACCTGTGGACTGAGGATTCAACCAGACTTCACCCCCATCAATCGCACAGCATCAGGAACATCCTTGAGCATCATTGAGCCTGCATCCCTCAGCATCAGGACCACTCCATTGTGATCTATGCTGGTCATCCTGTAAAGTTTGAATCTTTCTCTAAGAATGCCCTGGTGGCCAGGTAACTGTCCAAAGTATCCTTTCTGGCCCCCTAGACGTCTGTCCTGCCAGACTTGGTCACCAAACTCGGGCTAGAGTGGTTGAACTAACTTTTACAAACTTTTCAAAACTTTGGGGGGCGTGGCCGGCAAGATGGCTGATCGGCAGCACTAGACAAGTGCTCCCGACCCCGGCCAATTAATCCTACATGATCCTGATACCCCGGACCCCCGCAGACCAGGCGGTTGTGTCCTGGAGTCCTCTGGAGCGGAGGAGAGGACACGGAGAGCAGCGGGGGAGAAAATAAAAAGGAGCCAGATGCCGAAATCGGGCAGCAGGGGAGTGCATGGGAAGAGCGCCTGACCCCAAGATGGAGGCCTTGATCACAATCTAAAATGCGGCAAAAATCGTCCGTATGAAGCAATGAAGTGGCGTGATTTTGAGGAGGATGATCCTGAAGGAGGGCCCCTCAAGCTGACGTGTTGATTGGATTTTGGCACCGTGCCCCCCCTCACCCCCCCCCGAAAGTGGATGCAAAGCTGGAGTTGGGCCTCCCCACTCGATTGGAGGCTCGTTGCGGTGGTTGGGGCAGTGTTGGAGTGTGGTTGCTTGCGTCCTGTGGGGGGCGCTCACGCCTTGGACGTTTGGGGCTTACAGCGCTGCATTGGGCATACAGTGGCAGCTGGAGTTGTCGCTGGACTGGTTTTTGAGGAGGCAATGCGATGGTGATCTGACTAGTGATCCTGGGTTGTCCAGCTCTGGAGTGCGAGACTAGCAAGCTGTGAATTGGATACGTCGGATCGTGTGTGACGCTCCTACATGTGCCAGCACCCCACTCCTGTGGGGGGTATGGGGTTAGAGACTGAGCGGTGTTGGGAGGCAAGGATACGGAGCGTGACTGCCTGCCTTGCACCTGGAAGGATTGAGCCTGGCATTAGGTGTGTTCATTCGTAACTACAGCTTCATCAGGTGGATACCATGGGCAAGGATAGAATGTTAAGGGTACGCAGCAAACTCGGATGGACCAATACACGGCGCAAAGTTCGGGTGCAAGTCTACAAAAAGATCCCTCAAGCCCCTTGGAGAAGGGAGCGGAACCCACTGGGGTGCAAAATCCTGGCTGCCATTGAGTCCTCGCGGCATGCAAAGCAAACTCAGATTGCGGCCATAGCGGTTGATGTCAACCTGCTATAAGCGGATCTACGATTGGTGGCGGAACGCTCGGTGGCCACTGAGAAACAAGTGACATGCCTTCAGTCTGAGATGGACACGCTGAAGACCTCGCTGGCCATCCTTGAAGCTTAAATGCACAAACTGGAAGCGAGGGTCGAAGATGCGGAAGGTAGGACAAGGCGGTGTAACCTCTGTATAGTGGGCTTTCCCGAAGGAGTGGAGGGAGCGAATGTTGGGGCTTTCCTGGAAGACTGGATCCATAAAACGTTCCCTGAATCCCCCTTATCGGCTGTATTTGTGGTGGAACGTGCGCACAGGGCCTTAGCAGCGCCGCTGCCGCCGGGAGCCCCTCCACAAAAGATTATAGCCATGGTCCTTAACTATAGAGACCGTGATGTAATTCTGCTGGAGGTGCACAAACATGGAGATCCTACATTTGAAAATCACACCATCCGCTTTTTCCCTGACTGCAGCTCCAGAGACAATCATTTACTGGTGTCAAACGTAAGCTAAAATAACTGGGCTACACTCATATGCTGCTGTATCCTGCTAAGTTGAAAGTTCTCCATGTGGGTCGCTCTCATTTCTTTCAATCTGCTGAAGCGGCTTGGGACTGGCTGGAGCGGAACGATATGGCTGGAACGTCGGACTCCCTGGTTGGAGAGAGTGACAGGAGGCCCCTAGGGACAGCTGAGCTGCATACTGCAGCCCGCAGGAGCACCTGTTGCGCCTGCACTGGCTGTGGAAGCCGAGTGATTGTTTGTTTGGACGGCACCCTGAGTCTTGAAAGTTGGAGACAGGAGCGAGAGGAGGCTAAACTGTTGGTTCAAACTGTCATGTCGGAGGCGTCCTCTCGCTCCGGGTCCCACTGTGTTGCAGGCAGACTGTCTTCGGAAGTGGGACCGGAGGACACCTGAATACTTCATTGGCCCTTCTATTGTGGTTGGAGCCATGTACTTTGGTTTTGGATGATTCTCTGAGGTCTTCCCACTGTTGAATCCTCCTTCTCTCTCTGACCCTCCCTTCTCCTCTTGCTGCTGCCTTTGGATGAGAAGTGACGGGGGTCTGGGTCGATTGTTCTGAGGGTTGCTGTGGAGTGGTGAAACTGAGCTAACCCCCCCTGTTGTTGTTGGTTATATTTGTGGGTACAGTGTGTGTGCAGGCTGGACGATTGGCATGTGGCGGAGTGGCGGAGCGCAGTCTGGACCTGAATCTAGCTATCGAGTGGGAACGGCGATCGCCTCCCACTTCTGGACTATAGAAGTGATAGTGGGGTACACACATGATTGGGCAGACACTAGCCATGGCAGGTGTTTACCCGGGGTGGGATGGGGAACTTTTATGTGGGTTCTTGTTTGAGTTGGAGTTCTGTATTTAGCACTGTAAGCACTGTAGTGTTCTTCTGCTTAGGGGAATCGACTTACCTGGTTGAGCATGCGCCGAACCGGGGGATTGTGTTGCCGGGGCTGCTTGTGGATGGGGGGTGGCCCGGAGGTGTGGTGGGGTGTGTGGGATAGATTAGACTATGGTGGGTACCTTGACACGCATGTGGAAGGTTAGGGGGTTAATCCTTTGTGAAGCGCTATAGAGTACATACGTATCTTAGGCGGCTTGGCGTAAATATTGCTCTCCTACAGGAGACTCATTTGGTTGAGAATGAAGTGAAAAAAGTGCAGAAAAAGTGGAGGGGGCAGCTATATTCGGCAACCTATTCCTCCTATGCTAGAGGGGTTTCTGTCTGGGTGGCCCTTGGGACTCCCTTTATATTACAAAGCCTAAAAGCAGATGTGCAGGGGTGTTACATATTTCTGCATGGCACACTAGATAGCTGTGAGATCTGTCTGTTGAATATCTACGCTCCTAACACTGATGATGCGGGGTTCTATCATCAGCCCCAACAGGAATTAATATCTTATACTGGGATACCCATCCTGTGGGCTGGTGACTTTAATTGCGTCCTCGATGGAGCGCTAGATATGGACCTCCCGAAGATGAATACGAAAACGCATAACACTGCCAAACTGGGGAATCTCCACTTTGTAGATGTGTGGAGAGAAATGTACCCCTCATCTAGAGTATTTTCGTGTTACATGCACACCCATGGGGCTTACAGCCATTTGGATAGATTTTTCCTAGCCAATGATGGCTCCCTGGACGTTCGCCGAGTTTTCTAATTGTCTACCAGGCCCGTTTTTTGTCGGACCATGCCCCCTTCCTTCTGGAGTGTGAAACACACATGCCAAGACCTGCGATCCCCCTATGGCGGTTGCATCCAGACTTTCTAGGCGATCCGGAATACAAAAAAGATCTCCAGGATCTGCTAGTTGGATAATTTCATACGAATTGGGGTACGGCAAGGACTCAAGGCCTAGAATGGGAGGCACTGAAAGTTTATTAGAGGGAAAAGCCTTAGTAAAACATATGGACTCAGGCAGCGCCTGGACCGGGAGCTCACATGGCAGGAGGAGAAGTGTTGGCAGCCATACAGCGGCAAGTTGATAGTGGCGACGCTTCAGAGGCGGATTGCCTTGCGGTGCGAGGTAGAATCGTGGATCTCTGGGATAGACTAGAGAATTATGTCCGCCGGAACTATAGGCAGCAGCTACTCCGGGAAGGAGACCGCTCCGGGCGTATGTTGGCTTGGCTCCTCCGGCAGGAGAGGCCCATCCCCATTATCCAGATGCTCCGAGGCTCTTCTGGGGAAAGGATTTTAGGGCAGTTGAGGGTGAATGCGCACCTGCATGAGCACTTGCGAGTTATCTATAACTCACCATGGAGAGTTGGCGAGACCCAGATTCAGGAGTACTTGGATGGTCTCCAGTTGCCTCGCCTTACGGCAGCCCAAGTGGAGGAATTAGAGGGAGAGATTTCATTGGAAGACCTGGGAGAGGCGTTTAGTGGTATGGCGACCAGGAAAGCGTCTGGTCCGTACGGGCTACCAGTCAAATTTTATCGTGCATATTCAGCTGTGCTTCTTCCACAATTGTTGGAAATACTCCATGAGGCACAAAGTGAGGGTCTGCTACCGGAGCATATGCGAGAAGCTTTGATAGTTATGCTACCAAAGCCAGGAAAGGAGGTTGACGACCTGGGCTCGTAGAGGCCGTTATCCATGCTGAATGTTGATGTTAAATTACTAGCTAAAGTTTTGGCCTCTTGTTTGCGTCAAGTGGTGACGCATTTAGTGCAGGGATATCAATGCGGTTTTATGCCGGGGAGGGGGACTCATATGAATATAGGGCGCTTAGCGCATATATTTCACGAGACTCAAGGCTCTGCATTTCCTGCAGCGCTAGTGGCACTAGATATGGAAAAAGCGTTTGACACCATGTCCTGGGACTACCTATGGGAGGTGCTGCGCAGGATGGGCATTGGTCCTGGCTTCTTATCCTGGGTGTGTCTTTTGTACTCAGCGCCCGAGCGAGAGTGCGTATCGGGGCGATTGTGTCAGATTCCTTTATTATCGAACGCGGCACATGGCAGGGTTGCCCTTTGTCACCACTGCTATTCACGTTGGCCATGGAGCCTCTAGCTATTCAGTTACGGACTGGCTTGGATAGGTGGAGCATCCGTGTGGGGACGAGAACACACATAATTTCATTGCATGCAGATGATGCTCTAGTGTACGTCTCAGAACCTGAACGGGAGGTCCCCCTCTTGTTGGGAATGATGGATAATTGTGGGCAGTTGTCGGGTCTCGCGTTAACAGACACAAAACTGTGTTATTCCGGATGGCAAGTCTGTCGGTGATAGAGGCATCGGAGTTGCCTCAATTGGGCCTATCTTGGGAGACTGAGGGGCTCATTCTGACCGTGGCGGACGGCGGTCGCCGCCCGCCACGCGGTTCCCGCCGAAAGACCGCTCCGTGGTCAAAAGACCGCGGCGGTCATTCTGGCTTTCCCACTGGGCTGGCGGGCGACCGCCGAAAGTCCGCCCGCCAGCCCAGCGGGAAACACCCTTCCCACGAGGACGCCGGCTCAGAATTGAGCCGGCGGAGTGGGAAGGTGCGACGGGTGCAGTTGCACCCGTCGCGAATTTCAGTGTCTGCTAGGCAGACACTGAAATTCTTTTTGGGGCCCCCAGGGGCCCCGCGGCACCCCCTACCGCCATCCTGTTCCCGGCGGGAGAACCGCCAGGAACTGGATGGCGGTAGGGGGTGTCAGAATCCCCATGGCGGCGGAGCGCGCTCCGCCGCCATGGAGGATTCTCAAGGGCAGCGGAAAGTCCCGCCGACTTTCCGTTTCTGGCCGCGGCTGAACCGCCGCAGTCAGAATGCCCAGCGGTGCACCGCCAGCCTGTTGGCGGTGCTACCGCCGACCTCCGCCATGGCGGTAATTACCGCCAGGGTCAGAATGACCCCCTGAGTCTTTTTCATATTTAGGCATCCAGATTGCGCAATCACCGCAACTGCAATTCAATTTAAACATGGGAAGAGTACTGGAGGGCCACTGTACCTCTGTTCAGTTTTGGACCTCTCCCCCACTATCGGTTATGGGTAGAATCGCTCTCAGCAAAATGATCTTGCTGCCTCACTGCCTATATGTTATGCAGAATTCACTCTGTGAGCTCCCTCTTTCGATATTCCAGCAGCTCGATAAATTGTTCTTATCCTTAGTCTGGGCAGGCAAGAGGTGTCGGGTCCGCATGGAAGTTTTGAAATTGGACCTGGCTGATGGTGGCTTGGGACTGCCAGACTTATACTTATACTACTTAGCTGGGTTGCTACAGTACGCAGCCCGGTGGTGTGAGGATGCACCCAATTGGGAAAAGGATTTGTTAGCTGGTTCTGTCTGTATGGAGTGCCTCCCGCATATACTAATGGGTGGCTCTTGGGCTCCGCAAGGCACCCCCTATCTGGTAGAGCAGGTGTTGAGAGCTTGGGAGAGGGCGTGGTGCGGGTCCTGCGCAAGGCCCCATATGTGCACCTGCTTCCCCTGTGGTGGTTCTGACCTTTTGCTAAGGCTGCTGAGGTAATGGATTTTGCACAGTGGCGTGCAGGGGGTTGCAATAATGCTGGTGACTTATTTCATAATGGCACGTTCATTACGAGGGATGAGGCAGAATCCTTGTTTGGAATAGGTCCAAGGCATTTGGACGTCTTTTCCGGAGGAGACAGTTGAATCTCGCATCCTGCCTTCAATACTTGATCCTGAAGGTGACCGTGGTCTGCTATCCCGAACTTACAAAGCTGTCAAGGGTGACGGACTAACTGGCACTCAGGGGATTAGAGACCGATGGGACACTAATCTCGGAACGGCGCTCACAGATGGGGAATGGAGTAGGGCCTGTTCTCTGGTGCGAGATATGACTAGCAATGCTAGGTTTAAGTTGACGCACTTCTATTACTTACATAGAGCATACCTGACACCTCAACGCTTAAATAGAATATTTCCCTCAAAGCCTGACAGTTGTAACCGTTGTGGAGAGCCGTCACTTCATTTGATCACATGGCGTGGGAGTGTGGCTCTGTCCAACCTTATTGGCATCAAGTGGTGAAGACGCTGAGGGAGGTGACGGCTGTGAGAGTGCAGGTGATGATGAAGCACTGCCTGCTGGGCCTGATCCCAGTCCCTAAAAAGAGTCGTAAAATGGCATATAGATTTGCACAGGTGGGGTTTATATTGGCAAAAAGACGCATTGCGGTCCGTTTGGCCAGCCCGCACCCCCGCTACATGTTACCTGGCTGAGTGATTTAGCTGAATGGGCTATCGCAGAGGAATAACGCTTGCGGAGGGTTCGATTAGATGAGCATGCTGACCGGGATTTGGAGCTCTGGCGTGCCATGGTTAATGAGTTTGACTGGCGTGCAGGAGAGCGAGGGAGAGGGTCCTTTGGCTGATGCGTCTGCTTGTTGAGCCCTGGTCGTGGTCGAGCCTTGGAGTACGGGGTTTGAGGGTTCCTGAGGCATGGATGTGTGTTTTGGTGATCATGGGAGGGCGCGCTTCCAGTCTTGCTACGCGAGGGGAGTCGCCGTGAGTGACCCCTCCATTCCCTCCCCCGGCTCCTGTGTCGTTCTGGGATGCTGCTGTGATCCCTCCCTGGGTGCCCCCCCCCCCCGCCATATCTGCCTGTTGCACTGGATGAATTACGGTCATTAGTAGCGCCATCCACTGGTCTATCGATGCTTACTATACTTACAGTGTACTGTTGTTGGTTAATGTGTTACATTGTACTGCATGGGGTGGGCACTGCTCTATCGGTCTGCTTGTGGAAATCATGTTGGTTGGCTCGCCCTGATATCACTGATGCCTTATCTCTTTATGCACGCTCAGATAGAGCAGATGCATGGACTTGGAGCTGGAGTCTTTAAACTGTTATTGGCATAGAATGTGCGAATGGACTGAAATCCCCCCCAAAAAGCACTATGCTATAATGTAGTATTTAGTTGTATGTGTTTATCTTATGCATAAATAAACAATTTAAAAACTTTTTGTTGGCCAATGCTTGTTTGTGATTGATATATAAGTTATTTATTATTTATAAAATCTGTATCTCCTGAACCCTCCAGTGAATTTTGTTGATTAAAGTCTCGAAAAATTCATTAAAAATCTGCTCTAGTTTTATAAATCGGTGTCTCATTTCTTTCATGTTGTGTGACTTTCTTATTCTGTTGTTTGGTGATGTTAAATGCTTTACACCTTGTTCCTTTGCTAAGCCTTAGTGCTTGAAGCCACAGCTACCCAGGGTTGAGCTGAAGCATAAGTAAATGTACCTGACTGGACCCAAAATGGCATTTGCAAGTGTACTGCATGGTAAGGCTCCCCAGCCTTACCATATAGTACACCCAAATCCTTACAGTGAATGGTTGGAAGGGTATTCCTTCTATTTTGAGCCTATGTGCCAGGAGGAGATGCTCCCTCTGGCAGTGCAACTAATAGGTCACATATTTCTGGTGTAACAACTTTTACTACACATGCCAGATTTGGAGCTTGGATTTAGAGAATCTAAAAGTTGGAGAAGAAGAGGATCTCAGTTGATGAGAAGGAGAATATTTTTTATTTTTTTTAAGCAAGAAAAGGTGGCCATGTGATGCAATGTGTATCAAAGTAGCGTCATAAATTATGATCAATGAAGGTGGTTGCGGTAGAGAGTAACATGATCACATTTTGTAACATTGAATACAAGCCTAGTGGTAGCATTTTGTAGTGTCTGAAGACAGAATGGACAGCTTTTAGCTAATCCTATATAAAACAAAATTACCATAATCCAACCGAGATTTGATAAAGGATTTCACTACCATAATTCGCTATGAAAAAGTTAGAAATTTAATTTTTTTTCACATAGTTTTTAGGTGGAACGGCATCATTTAGAGACTGCTGAGATCTGAGACCCCAAAAATAACTTTGTATCTTTGATAATTTCATGATTTTTGGTTTAAGGGACTAGGGGGGTCATTACTACCTCGGCGGTCTTTTCAAAAGACCACCAAGGCCGCGGGAGACAGAATACCGCCATTGCCGGCGGTATTTCTGTCTCCCTATTATGACATTTCCGCTGGGCCAGCGGACGGTAACAGTGTTACCAAACTTCTGGCCCAGCGGAAATGTCACATCAACATTGCAGCCGGCTCGTAATAGAGCCGGCGGCAATGCTGATGTGCAGCGGGTGCAGTGGCACCCGTCGCGCACTTCACTGCCCGAAATTCGGGCAGTGAAATGCGTGACGGGGCTATTCCTGGGGGCCCCTGCACTGCCCATGCCAAGTGCATGGGCAGTGCAGGGGCCCCCAGGGGCACCCCCAGTCCCCTTACCGACGGCCTTTCCATGGTGGTGTGTACCACCATGGACAGGCCGGCGGTCGGGGACTGGCAGCGGTGCTTGCACCGCTGCCCTGGGGATTATGACCGGCAGGCGGAATCCTGGCTGGAAAGTGGAGGGGCCAGCGGTATGGCCGTGGCAATTCCGCCACTGTCATAATTGCTGGCGGAACACCGCCAGCCTGTTGGCGGTGTTACCGCCAACATACAGCCGGCCGCCAGGGTCGTAATGACCCCCTAGGTCTGAATAGGGACCTAAATCTGAGGGCCACGGGGTATGGGTCTATTTATAAACTTTATTGTAGATGAGTAATAGTTCTTTATTGCTACAATTTATCTTCAAGAAGTTTGCCTGATTTCAGTTTTGAGCATTTTAGTACTAACAGTAAATCTGAGGTTTCCTTAGTTGTAGTATTTGGAAGCCAACAAGCAAATTGGTTGTTTTTAGTGTAAACATACATTTTCATTCTAAATTGTTGTAGTAGATGGGCTAATGGTGATACATACATCGTAAAGGGGAGATTATGGCTGTTTGTGGGAGTCCCCATAATAGGGGTTTAGACTTAGAGCAAAATTACCTGAGACCTGTTAGTGAGGGAAAAAGTTATTCAGGTCGCAGCCATGCCACTAATTGCTAAAGCAGCTACGTTTGGAATGGTCAATGTTGTTGAAGGCAGTGGAGAAGTCCAGTTGTATCTGAACTCCTGCTTTGCCCTCACAATGCCAAAACATGACACAGAACTTTCACACTGTGCAAAAATAGTATGTTTGGTGCCCCCACATCTCTGTCAAGATGACTACATTGAGGACATAGACCCTCATTTCAACCCTGGTGGTTGGTGTTAAAGCGGCAGTAAAACCGCCAACAAGCTGGCAGTAAAAAAAAATGAATTATGACTGCGGCGGAAACCGCCAACATAGACAGCCATGTTAACACTCCGACCGCCACGGCGATAGAAACAAACAGCATGGCGGTCACCGCCATCAGACAGGCGGAAGACAATGTGCTGCCCACACCATTATGAGAGGCCAATCCTCCACCTTTTCCGGGGCGGATTCAACGCAAACAAAAACACAGCGGAAACAGGACTTGGAAGGGAAAACTCTCACCTCTACACACCCCACGAGGAACCAGGACGCCATGCAGCCGGAACTCCAAATTCTCCCTGCGATAGTCTTCCTGCTCCTCTACCAGGAGCACGACCGACGGCGGCAATGACCACAGTGAGTACTGCACCTATAACACAGGTGAGGGTGGAGGGAAAAGAGAGTGACACACACACGCAACACCCCCACCCTCACACACAACAACACACACACAAATACATGCTGAAACGTTACATTTCCTCCCCCAACTCCCCCTGGAAGAATGCAAGGACAAAAGGAAATGAGTTGAATGATTGTAATCATGAAAAATCCATTACTCAAAAATATATATACACTATCAACAAATATGTACACCAAGAATTCTAGTCCAAGTACTGCACCTACATAGTCCGTGGACCACTGGGCCCAAAATGTATGGGCGAGGCCCACACAAGATACCCAATCCAAACGGAGAGAACACTGCTGGGGCATCAGACAGAAATAAAACGTCAGCTCCACAAGGGGACTTCATGCCCATTGATGTATCCTGGGGAGTGCAAAGCCACAGTCTCTCAAGTCTCTCCAGTGGGTGGGTTTCCCACTGCTTTATCCTGGGGAGTGCAAAGCCAGAGTCTCACAAGTCTCTCCAGTGGGTGGTTTGCCCACTACTTTATCCTGGGGAGTGCAAAGCCACAGTCTCTCAAGTCTCTTCAGTGTGTGGTTTGCCCACTGCTTTATCCTGGGGAGTGCAAAGCCACAGTCTCTCAAGTCTCTTCAGTGGGTGGTTTGCCCAATGCTGTATCCTGGGGAGTGCAAAGCCACAGTCTCTCAAGTCTCTCCAGTGGGTGGTTTGCCCACTGCTTTATCCTTGGGAGTGCAAAGCCACAGTCTCTCAAGTGGATAACAGTCTCCACTGGTGCCCAGAGTGCTTCATCCTGCCAAGGACTGAGGTAGTGGATGGCTTTCTCCACTGGTTCTGGAGGGGGCTTTGTGCCCAGAGTGCTTCATCTTGCCATGGACTGAGGTAGTGGATGCCTTTATCCACTGGTTCTGGAGGGGGCTTTGTGCCCAGAGTGCTTCATCCTGCCAATGACTGAGATAGTGGATGCCTTTCTCCACTAGTTCTGGAGGGGGCTTTGTGCCCAGAGTGTTTCATCCTGCCAAGGACTGAGGTAGTGAATGAGATAATCCACTGGTTCTGGAGGGGGCTTTGTGCCCAGAGTGTTTCATCCTGCCAAGGACTGAGGTAGTGGATGTGATACTCCACTGGTTCTGGAGGGGGCTTGGTGCCCAGAGTGCTTCATTCTGCCTAGAACTCAAGTAGTGGATCTGACACTCCACTGGTTCTGGAGGGGGCTTTGTGCCCAGAGTGCTTCATCCTGCCAAGGACTGAGGTAGTGGATGCCTTTCTACACTGGGTCTGGAGGGGGCTTTGTGCCCAGAGTGCTTCATCCTGCCAAGGACAGAGGTAGTGCATGTGATACTCACTGGTTCTGGAGGGGGCTTTGTGCCCAGAGTGCTTCATCCTGCCAAGGACTTAGGTAGTGGATCTGACACTCCACTGGTTCTGGAGGGGGCTTTGTGGCCAGAGTGCTTCATCCTGCCAAGGACTGAGGTAGTGGATGCCTTTCTCCACTGGTTCTGGAAGGGGCTTTGTGCCCAGAACGCTTCATCCTGCCAAGGACTCAGGTAGTGCATGTGATACTCCACTGGTTCTGGAGGGTGCTTTGTGCCCAGAGTGCTTCATCCTGCCAAGGACTGAGGTAGTGGATGTGATACTCCACTGGTTCTGGAGGGGGCTTTGTGCCCAGAGTGCTTCATCCTGCCAAGGACTCAGGTAGTGGATCTGACACTCCACTGACAGTGGGGCAACATGGAAGCTGTCCAGGCCCCTGGAACTGACCACCAGCCTCGTACGAATGACCACTGGGGATGGCAACCATGTCTGCGGTGATGCCACTGGCACAGGATGTGGCGTGGCCACTGGCGGTGCTGGCGGCGGGCTCAGTAGCAGCGGTGCTTGCGGCGCTCATTGGGCAGCAGCGCTGATGGGTGGCTCACTGAGTGTGCTGCTGGCAGCGGTGTCCTGAGTGGCGGTGCTGGTGGCGGCCTCACTGAGTGTGCTGCTGGCGGTGGTGTCCTGAGCGGCGGTGCTGGTGGCGGCCTCAATGAGCGTGCTGCTGGTGACGGTGTCCTGAGCGGTGGTGCTGGTGGGTGGCTCACTGAGCGTACTGCTGGCGGCGGTGTCCTGAGCGGCGGTGCTGGTGGGGGGCTCACTGAGCTTGCTGCTGCTGAAGGGCACAGTGTCTGCGGTGCAGGTGAAGGGCACAGTATCTTGAGTGCTGGCGGCGGTGCCTGTGGCGGCGGTGCATGTGGCGGTGCTGGTGACAGTCTTGTCCGCCGTGCAGGTTGGCGGCGACTTCCCTTTCTTTCTCTGCCCCTTCCCCACCTTGGATGGTGACGCAGCTGTCTTGCCACTCCCAACAGTTGTCCTGGCTGAGCCCTTGGTGGCAGGTGTTTTGGCCTTCTCCCTCCGGGCTGTGGGCAAATTCTTTTGTTTTGAAGATGGGGGAATGTCCTTGGCCTGGCTCCTTGGGACACTGGCTGCCCTGCTGCTTGGCGCACTCCAGAAGCCGGTTACTGCTGGCACCACTGTTCCCGGTGATGTGGTGGCTGAGGTGCTGGGTTGGGACCTGGAGAGGCAGGCCCTGCGGGACGGAAGGGGCGGGGGAGGTGAAGAGAAGAGGTCAAGGTTTGACAGGAGAAGTTTTTTTTAGACACACTGGGACGGGTAGATGGAGGGGGGTTGGGAGTGGAGGAAGAGGTAGTGGTTGTAGGAGGTGTTCATTTGCTGACTTTGGGTGAAGGTGCATGGGCTGGAGGCTGTTGGGTGGGTGTGTGACTGTGTTTGTGAAGTTTTGGAGGAGGGCTCAGAGACAGGTAGTGGCTGAAGAAGTAGTGCATGCAGGTGTGAGTGGAGACGTGACAGGGAGGGAGGAGGGAGACGTGGAGGAGGGGGACACAGTGGAGGCAGTGGCTGTTGGTATGTCTGCATGGGTATGATGCTTGTGTGAGTGCCTGTGGGATGTGTGGTGCTTATGTTTGCCAGAGCTACCCTTGTGTGTTGAGGTGTGTGCATCCTGGTCTGATGGTGTGCTTGGGATAGGCTGAGGTACTGGGGAAGTTGGAGGGGGGAGGCTGGACACAGGGACAATGGCTGCCATCGGTGCTGAGGCCAGAGTCCGAAAAGCTCTCTGTTGGGCTGCCTGACCAGAATGAATGCCCTCCAGGTATGCATTTGTCTGTTGCAGCTGCCTCTCTACACCCTGGATGGCATTCAGAATGGTAGACTGCCCAACAGTGAGGGATCTGAGGAGGTCAATGGCCTCCTCACTGAGGGCAGCAGGGCTGACTGGGGCAGGGGCTGAGGTGCCTGTGGTGAAGGAGATGCCCACCTTCCTGGGTGAGCAGCCACAGGGCACACGCTGAGGGGCTGCTGGGAGGGCGGTGCTGGTAGGGAGGTGGCGCCTGTACCTGTAGATGCGGTGGGCACAGAGGGGCCCACCACCTCAAGGGAGCTCCCATCAGATGAAGAGTCTGTGTCGCTGGTTTCAGCTCCTGTCCCCGCTGTGGAGCTTCCCTTGCCCTCCGTCCCACTGGTGAATTCTGAGTCCGTAGTCTCACTCTCCAGGGCCATGTGATATGCAGCTCCCTCCTGCTCCGGTGGCACAGCTCCTCCTCCTGATGATGCTAATGCACACAAGAACAGGGAGACCACAAAAAGGGGAGGAAAAAAAGTAGAAAGACATGTTCAGTGCATACAATACCGCTACCGTTGGCAGCCACTACAGACTCAGCAGCCCTATGCACTACGCCATGCACTTAGAGTTCTCTAATTAATCCCAGGGACATGGGGTACAAGGTCTATGCCTGATTGCTGCACACATGGTAGTCACAGGAGCCTGACTAGGGGTAGATGGCTCTTAACACTGGTGGGCTAGGGTGCCACGAATGGACCTTGCCTACAAAACTCGCCCTGGCCTAGGGGAACCCACAGCCCACCTCCCCCACCCAGACACCTCCAATGCTCGCAGAGTCAGATGGATGTGACGGTACTCACCCCCTTGTGACTGCTGTGATGCCCTCAAGTGCCCATCCAACTCCGGATACGCCACCGCCAGGATCCGGAACATCAGGGGGGTCATGGTGCGATGAGCACCCCTCCCACGTTGGGAGGCCATCCCCAGCTGGGCCTCCGCCGTCTTCTTACTCCAGCGGCGAATGTCCTCCCATCTTTTACAGCAGTGGGTGCTCCGTCTGGGGTGGACCCCAGGGCCCGGAAGTCCTTGGCGATGGCACGACAAATATCCTTCTTCTGGTGGGCGCTGACCTACAGGAATAGTACAGTGGAAAAGGAAAAACTATAACCGTCCGGACCGTCACAGTCATTGGCCCACATTCCCACCCTTGCCTTGACGCACATCCACTCACTGTTGTTTCATGAACGCCTCATTCCCCCCCATCTCCCATCCACACCACTCCAAACAGGCATTGCCCATACAGCATGCTCACAGTGTACTCACCTTTTTGTCTGGAGGACCGTAGAGTAGCGTGTACTGGGGGAGGACCCCATCCACTAGTTTCTCCAACTCCTCCGATGTGAAGGCAGGGGCCCTTTCCCCAGACACTTGAGCCATTGTGGCTTCCAGACTGAGGTCACAGCAGCACTTGCAGTGTAGGTCCTCTCCTATCGAAGATCAGGTATCAAGTGAGTGAACAGACAGAAAATGGCAGTCACGTCTGCGGCGGTGCGTACCGTCACTCCTGGCGTACATCGTCATGGGCTCCTGGGACCCATAGGGTCCAATGTTAACCAATGCAGGATTGCGCCACGGTCTTCGACTGCCTACCGCGACGGTGTACAACACCAGCGCAGTTACCTCATATCCCCTTGTCCAACCTTACAGGTCAGGCAGCCACCATTTCAGGGGGCCACATGGCATTAATTTTAAATGCGTGACACATATCTAGGCCTTGCATACACACTAAGACAGGCAGATAGCGGATTGACAAATGTGTGCAATAAAGTTGTTTATTTCGTACCTCAGTGTTGGCTGACCCTCTGATCACTGTTCTCATTCATAGGGCACGTCCGCTGGGGCAGGTGAGGAGATGGCGGCATCCTCCGGTGTACAGCCTGCTGGTGGTCCTGTCGACAATGGAAGAGCGCATGTAATAGTCACCTACAGACTTGATCGTGCCACAATCCATGAACTGGGTGGCCAGTTGGAGCCAGACCTGATGTCAGCTATCCGCCATCCCACAGGAATCCCCCCTCTAGTGCAGGTCCTGTCAGTACTCCATTTCCTGGCAAGTGGGTCCTTTCAAACAACAGTGGCCATTACATCAGGCATGCCTCAGCCAATGTTCTCTAATGTGTTGTCCAGAGTGTAGTCTGCCCTGCTGAAACACATGGGCAGCTACATCGTTTTTCCTCAGGTGGAGGATTTGCCTACAGTGAAAGGTGACTTCTATGCCCTGGGACATATCCCCAACATCGTAGGTGCCATTGATGGGACACATGTGGACTTGGTACCCCCGCAGGAGTGAACAGGTGTATAGAAACTGGAAGAGTTACCATTCAATGAATGTGCAGATGGTGTGTTTGGCCGACCTGTACATCTCCCATGTGAACGCCAAGTTTCCTGGCTCAGTGCATGACGCTTACATTCTAAGGAATAGCAGCATCCCTTATGTGATGGGGCAACTCCAGAGGCACCGTGTGTGGCTAATAGGTGAGGACCAGGACCCTATACAGTGTGAATAGTTGTCTGGGTCTGTGGTTGTCCCTAAGGGTTAGTGTGTGTCTAACAGTTGTTTGCAGGTGACTCTGGCTACCCCAACCTGTCATGGCTACTGACCCCAGTGAGGAATCCCAGGACAAGGGCAGAGGAATGCTACAATGAGGCACATGGGCGAACTAGGAGGGTTATAGAGAGGACCTTCGGCCTCCTGAAGGCCAGGTTCAGGTGCCTCCATATGACAGGTGGTTCCCTATACTACTCACCAAAGAAGGTGTGCCAGATCATCGTGGCCTGCTGTATGCTGCACAACTTGGCTTTGCGACAACAGGTGCCTTTTCTGCAGGAGGATGGTCCTGAAGGAGGTGTTGTGGCAGCTGTGGAGCCTGTGGACAGTGAAGAAGAGGAGGCAGAAGAAGAGGACATAGACAACAGAAACACCGTGATCCATCAATACTTCCAGTGAGACACAGGTAAGAAGACCTCACTGCCTCCTACATCTGATAAAAATTGTTCGACCTCTCATCTGTCTGTCACTTTCACCCAGTGTATGGACCCTGATTTGTCACTTTCCCTTTCGGTTTCACAGATGTGGGTCCCACTGTGTGTCCTCTGCTATGCTACCTCATGGACTAGAGCTGTGTCATAGGTATGTTGACAATACAATGGACATTGGTATTTTCCTTAGCTATAGCAAATACACATTTGTGAAAGAACAGACTGACTCCAGATTGTTTTGTGATTCAAGGGTGTTTATTTAAGTGCAAATTAGTGGAGGGGGTTGGAAAATGGTCAGGGGTGATGGTGGAGGAATGTCCATGGCAGAGTCCAGTCTATTTGTCTCACAGGTGCATTGTCCAAAGGGGCATAGGAAGTGGAGCTAGGGCAGTTTAAGGATGGACAAAGTGACAAAGTGGGACAGAGGATGACAATCAGGGTGGTCTCATTTCTTGGTGGGGGTCCTGGCATTGTTCTCTGTCTTTGTCCTGGATCTCAGGGACGTTTGAGGGGTGGTTCTCCATCTGCAGGGGATGAGGTGCTGTTGTCGTGGTCCTGTCGTGCCTCCTGTCCACTAGCGCCAGTGGAGGTGGTGGGCAGTTCATCAACCAGGCTAGTGTCAGGGGCCCCTTGTTGTGCCACAGTGTCCCTCCTGGTGTTCACAAGGTCCTTCAGCACCTCTACAGTGGTGCCCAGGGTGGTATTGATGGATTTTAGTTCCTCCCTGAACCCCAAATACTGTTCCTCCTGCAGCCGCTGGGCCTCCTGAATCTTGGCCAGTACCTTTGCCATCGTCTCCTGGGAATGATGGTAGGCTCCCATGATGTTGGAGAGGGCCTCATGGGGAGTGGGTTCCCTGGGCCTGTCCTCCCCCTGTCACACAGGAGCCCTCCCGGTTCCCCTGTTTTCCTCGGCCTCTGTCCCCTGAACCGTGTGCCCACTACCACTGCCCCCAGGTCCCTGCTGTTCTTGCGGTGGTGGGTTAGCCTGGGTTCCCTGTAGTGGTGGACACACTGCTGCTTGATGTGTCCTGGGGACAGAGGTATGGGCCTGCTGGGTGGGTGCTGTGCTGGTGTTTCCTGAGGGGGGAGGCTCTGTGTTGGCCTGTGACTGTGTGAGGGGAACCGACTATCCCGAGGACCCAGATGGGCCGGGCTGGTCATCTAGATCCAGTTGGACAGAGCTGCTGTCATCACTGTGGGCCTCTTCTGTGGGTGGAGTGGACACGTCTGGAACCTCCTGTCCGGTGACGTTGGGTAGGGGTCCTGCAGGGGTGTAAAGGCATGATTATTGCATCTGTGTGTGCCATGGTGTGCAATGGGTGGGTGACCCTGTACCCCAGTGCTTCCATTCCTGTGTAGGACCTTGTGTGATAATTGTTTAGTGGTCTGTGTGGGTATGTGTAGTGGACATGCATTGGTGATGGGTGTCCATGCTTTGTTGTTGCATGCAGGGCTTGGTGTTGGGATGTGTGGTTTGTGATAGTGGGACATATGTGAGGAGTTGGAGTGATTGGGGTGAGGGCGAGGGTGGGGGTATGTGATGCAAGCATGCAGGTAGGGTGGGGGATGAAGTAGTTAAAGATTTAACTTACCAGAGTCCATTCCTCCAGCTACTCCTGCGAGGCCCTCAGGATGCAGTATAGCCAAGACCTGCACCTCCTGTGTTGTTAGTTGTGGGGGAGGAGGTGAGGGTCCTCCGCCAGTCCTCTGAACCGCAATGTGGTGTCTTGAGACCACGGAACGCACCTTCCCCCGTAGGTCGTTCCACCTCTTCCTGATGTCATTCCGTCTTCTTGGGTGCTGTCCCGCTGCGTTGACCCTGTCCACGATTCTGCGCCATAGCTCCGTCTTCCTAGCTATGGTGGTGTGCTGCACCTGTGATCCAAATAGCTGTGGCTCTACCCGGATGATTTCCTCCACCATGACCCTGAGCTCCTCCTCAGAAAACCTGGGGTGTCTTTGCGGTGCCAAGGGGTGGTGTGGGTGATGTGTTGGGTGGTGTGTGTTATGATGTGTGGGGTGATGTTCAGGGGTGTGTGGTGTTTTGTGCGTGGATGTGTATGTGTGATGGTGTTGTGTGCCTCAGTATGCTGGTGTTGTCTTTGCTTTGCTGTCTCTCTGGTATTCTTCAAATTTTTGGGTAGTAAGGGTTTGTGGGTAATGTGGGTGTATGTTTTATATTGTATTGGGTGTGTGGGAGTGGTGTGTGTATGTGTATCAGGTGTGTGTATTTCAAATTGTCCAATGTGGTAGTGTTTTGTTAATATGTGTGTATTTTGAGCTCAGCAGTCTGTACCGCCAATGGAATACCGCGGTTGAAAGACCGCTGCGGGGATTCGTGGGCCGTGATAGTGTCGGCGTATTCCTGTTGGCGTGACGGTGTCGGTTTTGTTATTGCCAGTTTATCACTGACCTTTGGTGTGGCGGACTTGTGTGGGTGTCTAGATTTTTGCGGTTTCTGAGCTGTGGGTCGTAATAGCTGTGGCGGAATTCAGCAGTAAGTGGCATTTAACGCCAATGTTGTAATGAGGGCCATATATATTTCCTTGAATTGCTCAGTGTAACAGTTTCATTGGCAACATGGTGGGAGAGCCATATGAGGCCTCTAAATCTTAACAAAGCTCCCACCATACCCCCAAGCTTTAGCATGGTCTGCCCATCTCTCAGTGGTCAGCCTCATCCCTGGTGCGGGCCAACCAGCACTCTCAGAAAAGGGATTTGGGGAGGGAGAAAACAGAGAAATACAGAGACAGGGAGAGAGATAGAGATAGATGACAGAAAGACAGGTAAGTGCGGATTTTCATGTCGCGTGAGACAGCTCAGCTGCGTGAGAACTAGTGAAAGGACAGGATCCAATTGTTATATTCTAGATGCGCCAGAAGTTTAAATATCAATCAGTTAACACCATGATCCAGCACATTACATCATGGCATCGGGCACAACTTTCACTCTTAAGTTTTTTGCTCTAGCTCAGCAACTTTTTGCAAATGCAGTTTGGCAATATGCTAGCTTTGCTGGTATTAAATGGGCATAAAGCATCTCTATATGAAATGACTACCTGGTATTTACTCAGGATATGAACCTTTCCCTTTATTGATATATAATTTAAACATTGTTGCCACTACTTATTACCTTAATTGTGAATACTAATAAAATACACATCATAGACTTAAATGTATTTTGTTTCAGGATTAATTAACACTTGGAATAAATGAAATACAGTAGTTCTGCTTTATGTTGCTATCTTTGTATATGGGTTTTCCCCTAGTAAATTATCAACATATGATTAAAGAGACCTGTACTAAAATGCCACTTTTTCGAAACTAGCTTTTGTTATTTATGGCAGTAGTAAACTCAACTAAAATTCATATTTTCCTTCAGTCGTGTATAGATGTATGCATGTTCCTTCTAAAGTCCCTGTTGTTCTCATGTAGTTCTTGAATAATTAAATGAGTACATTTCTAGGTGACCGTAAACTTCGACTTTCAAACTACTTTAGTAATACTGGTTATGAAAGATGGGCTGGCACATCCCAACATAAGTATTGAGAAATATTCAAACTGGCCACATTCAGTCAATTAAAACTCTGAAATTAGTTGACTATATATTTTACTAATGGACAGAAATTGTTTATGTACATAATAATACAATTCAATCAATGTCAGCCTGGACCTGCTGCTGTGAAAACATATGGCGGAAATTACCTGTGGTATATTTTTGTGTTACACTCCGATTTTGGCTTTTCCATAAATGCTGGAACAGTTGATGAAATTGACAAAGAAATCTTGAGCAACTGAAATTCAGTTCCATGGAATCAAACTGTCCATTACCAATGAAATCTTCTGGCCTCATTACGACTTTTGTGGTCCGATATGTGGACTGCCAAAGCTGTGGGGATGAGACTGCCATCATACCAGTGGCACCCCCCTCCCCTGTTGTATTACAGTGTTTCCACCGGGCTGACCGTATTACAATGTTTCTGCCAGTCAGCCTGGCAGAAGCAGTGCAATGGCGTTGGCCTCGGCTCCCTTAGGGGAGCCAAGCCCAGTGGTGTCATGTGACATTACCCTCAGATTGCACATTATCTGCAGAGCAGCCAGTACACAATCTGAGGGTGCTGGAAGGGGGGCCCAACTGTGGCCCCCAGCACCGGCTTTCCACCAGCCTTTCCATGGTAGTAAAACTGCCATGGAAAAGCTGGCAGAAAGTGGTCTCATGATCAGCATGGAGGCACCGCCATGGGCACCGCCATTGCTGACCATAACTCCGACCGCTGCCACCCCATCGAGTTCCGTGATCCTGGCAGTGGCTGTAGTCCCCTAGAGGTCTGACTGCTAGGGTTGTATGCAGGAAACTTCTTTTTCCAGAATCTAGAAACCATCTTGATATTTCGTGTTTCTCTGGCACATCAAACATTCTAATTTAAAACAAGTTTGTTAGTCAAGTCCATGTAATTTCATAAGTATCCCAGCAGGCAATAGTATCTGTCTCAGTATTATTGGCCTTTTAAACACCCTGTTGAGTTTTCTTCCAGTATCTTCCTGTGTAGGCCAGGGCATCTCTGAACTGGAAACATACTAACTATTCTGAGGCCATTCTTTTGTTTTCTTTCTCTAGATTTTCAAACACATCCTCCGACGAGAGATGACGCCAGAGTCCTTGCACCTGTCTCGGAAGTTCACAGAATGGGTGTATGGACCTTTGCATGGCTCCCTGTATGACCTCACTGATGTTGATACTCATGAGAAGACCTCTGGCAAGAACTCGGTGGTGGAGATCATTGCTTTCGGAAGTGACAACCCAGTGAGTACCAAATCATGTGGGAGTTTGGGAAAAAGAGAATTTAACATCAGATGTAGGGTCTTTGTTGAAGTTTCACCCTTTCCCCATCCACTTCATTACTGCTGTTGGCTTTTCTTGAACACTCTCACTCACCATTATCAGAAAATAACCCCTCCCCTCTTGTACCCTCCATAGTAGTGAGCAGAAAGGAAAGTCTAAATCATTGGCACTGCAGACCGACATTTAAATTTGTGTTAAATGTATGTAGCGCAATTTTGGAAAACATTTGCAATTAGTTTGGAAAGACACATCAATACATCAATAGTTAAATAGCAGCAGATTGTTATCCCAGAGGTGAACATGGAAACATTTCTCAGCAACAAAATGGGGAATACCAAAAATGATGTGTTAACTGGCATTGTATTTCCAATTCAGGGAATTACCTACCAGTATAAGTCAAGGACTCCTGCACCACTGGGAAAATATGAACATTATATACTGTATATATATATATATATATATATATTCAAAACAAAGCACGACAAGAGAAAAACGACACGCTTGTCCAGTTTTATCACCTGGTAACAGAAATTGATATATTTTCTGAATCAGTGATGGAGGATCTAAATAGATTACAAAAGACTAGACATCATGGACAACGGGAAAATGTAACTAAAGATGAACGACTGGCATTAAAGAAATTGACTAACAATAATAATATAATAATAAAACCTGCGGTCAAAGGTGGAAATGTTGTGATTCTTAACATACAGAGTTATATGTCTGAGGCATACAGACAGCTGAATGATGAATCCAATTATAAAAAATTAAATCATAATCCCATCAATTGAATGATTCATCAATTACATTCAAGACTTGATGACTGGTATGAACAATCACTTTTGAATAAGAAAGAACATCAATTTTTGAAAAAAGAAAGTCCAATCATACCCACAATTTACTTCTTACCTAAAATACATAAATCTTTAACAGCACCACCAGGGAGGCCAATAGTTTTGGCGTGTGATTCATTATATGAGAGAATTTCAGATTATGTGGATTATTATTTAGCACCTGTTAGACCTGACAGCCTTAGGGTAGTCACCCCTAACTTTTTGCCTGCCTCCCTCCACTTTTTGGACACTGTTTTTGCTGGTTTATAGACTCTGCGCACTTTACCCCTGCTAACCAGGGCTAAAGTGCATATGCTCTCTCCCCTAAAACATGGTAACCTGGAATCATACCTGATTGGACTATTAATTTACTTATAAGTCCCTAGTAAGGTGCACTTTATGTGCATAGGGCTGGTAAATTAAATGCTACTAGTGGGCCAGCAGCACTGGTTGTGCCACCCACTTAAGTAGCCCCTTTTCCTTGTCTCAGGCCTGCCATTGCAAGGCCTGTGTGTGCAGTTTCACTGCCACATCGACTTGGCCTTTAAAAGTTCTTGCCAAGCCTAGAACTCCCCTTTTTCTACATATAAGTCACCCTTAATGTGTGCCCTAGGTAACCCCTAAGGCAGGGTGCTGTGTAGGTAAAAGGCAGGACATGTACCTGTGTAGTTATATGTCCTGGTAGTGTAAAACTCCTAAATTCGTTTTCACACTACTGTGAGGCCTGCTCCCTTCATAGGCTAACATTGGGGCTGCCCTCATACACTGTTGAAGTGGCAGCTGCTGATCTGAAAGGAGCAGGAAGGTCATATTTAGTATGGCCAGAGTGGTAATACAAAATCCTACTGACTGGTGAAGTCGGATTTAATATTACTATTCTAGAAATGCCACTTTTAGAAAGTGAGCATTTCTTTGCACTTAAATCCTTCTGTGCCTTACAATCCACGTCTGGCTGGGCTTGGTTGACAGCCCCTTGTGCATTCACTCAGACACACCCCAAACACAGGGTACTCAGCCTCACTTGCATACATCTGCATTTTGAATGGGTCTTCCTGGGCTGGGAGGGTGGAGGGCCTGCCCTCACACAAAGGACTGCCACACCCCCTACTGGGACCCTGGCAGACAGGATTGAACTGAAAGGGGACCTGGTGCACTTCTTAGCCACTCTTTGAAGTCTCCCCCACTTCAAAGGCACATTTGGGTATAAAACAGGGCCTCTGCCCTACCTCATCAGACACTTGCTGGAGAAGAAACCTGAACCAGAAACTACATCCTGCCAAGAAGAACTGCCTGGCTGCTCAAAGGACTCACCTGTCTGCTTTCTACAAAGGACTTGTGCCTTGCTGTTGCCCTGCAGCCTTGCTGAACTCTTGTCTGGCTGTGAAAGTGCTCTCCAAGGGCTTGGATAGAGCTTGCCTCCTGTTCCTTAAAGTCTCAGGACCAAAAAGACTTCTCTCTTTTACTTGGACGCTCCGTGCGGCGAAAATTTCGACGCACAGCTTGTTTCGTGGCGAGAAAAACGCCGCACTCCGACGCTGATCGACGCGACGCTCTTGGGACGATCGAAGATCTGACGCACGGCCTCGCAAGGACAACGCCGCCCGACCTCTAGAGGAGAAATCTACGCGACGCCTGCCGTGAGATCGTAATTTCAACGCGCAGCCCCGCAGATCGAAGTCTAGAGGAGAAATCGACGCGACGCCTGCCGTGAGATCGTAATTTCGACGCGCAGCCCCGCAGACCGTCACGCAGCCGGAGAACAAGCAGGAAAATCCACGCACAGACCCGGGACATCTGGTAATCCCCGCGATCCACAGAAAGAGACTGTCCACACGCCGGAAAACGACGCGACTTCCCAGCGTGGAAAATAACGACGCAAGTCCATGTGTGCTGGGGAGAAATCGACGCACACACCCTTTTTCCACGCACCTCTTCTCTTGTGGCCCTCTGAGGAGATTTTTCCACTCCCAACCAGGTACTTGTGCTTGAAAGAGACTTTGTTTATATTCTAAAGACTTTAGACACTTTATATCATTTTTCCGTGATATTTCTACAATTTTCCATTGCAACTTTATTCTTTTTGACCTACAATTATCCTGATAAATATTATATATTTTTCTAAACACTGTGTGGTGTATTTTTGTGGTGCTATATGGTGGTATTGTATGATTTATTGCACAAATACTTTACACATTGCCTTCTAAGTTAAGCCTGACTGCTCGTGCCAAGCTACCAGAGGGTGGGCACAGGATGATCTTGGATTGTGTGTGACTTACCCTGACTAGAGTGAGGGCTTTTGCTTGGACAGGGGGTAACCTGACTGCCAACCAAAAACCCAATTTCTAACAGCACCCATCGTGATGACCTTAAGTTCATATATTAAAGATTCAGGATATTTATTGTGAATTTTATCGGATATAAATTGGTCAGATCAATATTTATTGGTCACAATTGACGTTGTGTCGTTATATTCATCTATTAATCATGAAATTGGCTTGAGACCATGTGAATATTTTTTAAGGCAGAGAAGTATTGTGGAGTATGAGCATTCACAAATGTTACTATCTATGATAGAATTATGTCTTAAAAATAACAACTTTATTTTTAATCCTGAAATTTGGCAACAAATGTGCGGAACGGCAATGGGCATTGCCCTTTCTCCGAATTATGCCAACCTTACAATGGGTTGGTGGGAAAGGGAAATTGCTTGGGGTAAGGATAATGATGTATTTATGGATAAAATCGCTCTTTGGGTTCATTTTATTGATGAATTATTTATAATTTGGCAGGGATCACAGGAGGATTTTCAATTGTATTTTAACAAATTGAACAATAATGATTTAGGTTTACAATTCACATGTGAAATGAGTAAATTATCAATTAAAGTTTTGGATAATAATATCTATGTGGAAAATAATAAATTAGAAACCACAGTATACCGTAAGAAAACTTCAACAAATAGCATTCTGCATGGTAAAAACTTTCACCCTAAACCTCTTATAAAGAAAATCCCATATGGGGAGTTACTTAGAATGCGCAGAAATTGTTCCAATGATCGGGAAGTTGAGTTAAAATATCAAGACACTATACAAAGATTTAGACAAAGAGGGTATAATCAGAAAATTCTACAAAAGAATTTAGAAAGAGTACGAACTATCCCTTGGGATGAAACATTAGTTCCGAAATGAGCGAGGACAAGACAGGATAATTCTGGTGAAAATAAAGTAAGAATGATATTGGATTATACAAAGGAAAGAGGCTTAATTAGAAGAATTTTGTGTAAACATTGGCATGTTATACGAAAAGATCAAGATTTGGGTCCTAAAATTGGTTTCGCCCCATTGATAACGTATAGGAACGCACCTTCATTAAAAGATTATCTTATAAGCAGTCACTTCACTATAAAAAATCAACAAAATTGGTTGTCAGAACAACAACTTGGATTTATTAAATGCAATAGTTGTAAAGCATGTAAAATTGGTAGATCAACTAAAGAAGTGAAATTATGGAATGACATGAAATTGAAGATAAAACATTGAATTACTTGCAATACAAAATTCACAGTTTATGTTATTGAGTGTCATCGTGGTTTAAAATACATAGGCAGTACAATTTGCATGCTAAAGAAAAGAATTTTAGAACATATCAGAGCGGTTCTGCACAAGGATTTTACATATGCTATTGCTAAACATTTTCAGCAACATGAAGTGAACAGTTGGAAACTGTTACGGTATTATGGAATTGACCATATTCCTGAACACGAGAGGGGTGGAGATAGAGTAAAAAAACTCAGACAACTTGAATCTAAATATATTATTTTAATGAGGACAAAGAGCCCATTGGGATTGAACAATGATGAGGAACTTTTTGTTCATCTTTACATTTTTGAAAAATTGGTAATTATAATGTTAATGATGTCTTTATGGAATTAGAATACTTCAATTCAAGTTAAATGTCAAAATGTGAATCCAAAACATTTTTTGTGTAACAATGACTGTGGCTAATCCTCAAAACTATTTCTAACTAATCACGTACATAAGAAGTTGATTATTTCTTGCCTACCTTTCAAAATGATATAATGTGATAATTATCAATCTATGCAAGTGATTATTAGTTCCTTCCTCCATAGTATTTTGTTTAGACATATTTTTAAAATCCCAATGCATTTGTTAATTATTGAAAAATTCCTTTTCAGGTTAATTATTTGATAGTATATACATAAAAAACTACTCAGACCATAATGCATTGTAATGACTTTGGGAATGAAGCACTATAAATAGTGAGAATGGAGAAAGGACTGTAAAACCAGGAAGAAGACTGTAAAGTCGAATCGCGTTGGTTTTCTCTTTTTTTGCATCGAATAAACCTGATTTATTTTTTGAGGAGCTGAACGGAGTGCGTGGCATTTATCTTTTGTTCACAAAAAAAAAAAAAAAAGATATATATATATATATATATATATATATATATATATATGACATATTATTACATTTGTAAAATCCATAAATGTCAAAGCATTTCAGACCAAGTAGCAAAACGAATAAAAAGAATGTGCTATTTAAAAAGAAAGTACTGGTGCACAGATTCAAAGCCAAACAAAAAAAGACGTTAGGAAAACTTCCAACTCCAAACAATTCTTGTGTTACCATCCTCATAAGAATTAAAAGAAGACAGTATCCATCAAGCTAAGGCAGGACAAGGCAGGCCAAGCTGTTGTAAGCCAATTAAATCAAGCCAAGCCAAATTAAGCAAAGCCAAGATTGGGCAAGCCAAGCTAAACTAAGTGAAAGACAGTCTAAGGCAAACTAGTCTAAATTGGGCTAAGCCACGTCCAGCTGAGCTATACAAATCAATTCATGCCAGGTTAAGCAATATCAAGGCAAGACTAGTCAAGCCAAGCCAAATCAAACCAAGGCAGGTCAAGTATGTCCACACAAAATATCTGCAAAACAAACCCCATCATTTCCAATTGTGTCAGCAGTGTGAGAAAACCGGGCTTTTTGTAGATGTTTCCTCACTTTTCACCCCCATTTTTGACTGATACTGGTGTTTTCTGATTCTGAATGTGCCCTGGGATCTACTAGCCAGGCCCAGGGCCAGTTCTCTGTGTAAAAAGGTATATGGTGATTAGATATATTTACAGTTGGTACAGACAACCTACCTGCAAACTCCTTAGCATATGGTAGGTCAGGCAGGTTTAGGGGCCGAGTAGAGTTAATGCACTTAAGTGTAAACTTTGCAGGCTGCTTTTAAATGAAAGGTATATGCAAATTCGACTTTGGAGTTAAAGGTACTTCTAAAGTTTTAACCTACCTTATTTTTACACATAAGTCACCCCTAAAGTCTCCCTTTGGTGCCCCAGATGTAGGGTGCCCTGCATTAAGAAGGGACATTATAAAAGATGTTTTATAAGCCCTGGTGAGGGAAAGACTTCCAATGTAGTTTTTCTCCATTGTAGTACATTTGCTCCATAGGCTTATATGGAAAGGCTTTATTTTTAATTAATAAAGTCTAACTTTTGATAGGTGTGAGCTAAACATCCTATTCAAGGTATCAAATTAATAGTTAGAATAAATCCAACAAAACAATTTGCCAGTGTTAGACTTATTGTAACCATTACAGGGAAAGAGCTTTAGAACTCTTTCCTAACGTTACCTGAAATCAGCCCTGTAGTAGCCTTTCCCAAATGGTCAGCCTCTGGCAGGCTGAGCCAAGCTGCCTTAATCAGGTGTAAAGTGGTCGGGTGAGAAAAAGGAACCATCTGGTGGGTGGACAACTGTAGCTGCAGATGGCAGAGTAGGAAGGGGGCTGGGGGGCCAAACTGGTCTTCAAAGGAGGGAATGACCATTGGGACAGAAACCAGACCTCCCCCATTTCTTGCACCTTCAGCCAGATGGGGGCACCTGTAATTAGATTAGAAGAGGGGCTGGAAGATGAATGTAGGAAAAACATAGCCACCCCTGTGGGTAGCCTTAGCCAGGCCTGAGCCTCCAGGAGAGATTTTCTCCATATTGAATTTTTGGAAACCAGTGTTTTCTAAGATTTAAATGTGCCACACTTCTCAAGAAGTGGTCATCACAGAAGGTGGCACCCTGCACCACATTGGTCAGGAGTGCTCCCCTGCTTGCCAGCCCAGAAACCTGGATAAAAGTAGAAGAGGTACCCAGCAACTCAGATCCCTGCCTGGAAACTTCAGCAAAAAGAAGGACTACCCTGGTAAACCCCTGGTCTGCACCACAAAGGACTGCACTTACAAGGACTGCACCTGCTGCACACTCTGGGCTTTACAACGAGAGGACTTTGCCTTACTTTAAAGGATTCAGGGGTGGACTCCCTGTAAGCAGCGGTTACAAGGGAGCTACCAATAGTCTCTTGCATCAAGCCCTGCAAGAAGAGCCCAGCTGACAAGCATCCAGTGGACTTTTAAGGATTTGACCAGGTGGATTGCGGAAATTGTAGTCCCAACTCCCAAAGAGCAACTCAGAGCTTCTGTGACCTTGGATCAAGTTTGTGGACACTTTGAGTCCCCAAAAGGACCTTCTAGAAGAGGATCCAGTAGTTCGGAGAAGTTTGGAGAAATTTTAGAAAAGCTCCATATGGTAAATGACTTGTCATCGAGAACCAAGCTGGCAATATCAAACGGTGACGTAAACAATGTTTTATAAGCCCTGGTGAGGGAAAAACTGCCAATGTTGTTTTTCCCCATTGTAGTACATTAGCTCTATAGCTAATTAGATGTTGTGTATGTTTGGTTGTGTGTTGTGCTGCTGTGAGTAACATTCAGGTGAGTGTTGTGTGATGGTCGTTGCCATGATGTGTGTATGTGTAAATGAGTGTGTAGTTGTGTTGGCTGTTGTGGTTGTGTTGTGTGTGGGTGCAGTGTCAATGAAGTGTGGTTGTTGTGTCATGGATGCATGGCAATGTGTGTTTTCAGCATGTACGTGTTGTGGTGTTGGAAAGTCAATAGGTTATTCTGTGTATGTGGTGTGTTGTATAGTGTGTTGTGCATGGGGAAACATATGGCTAAGGTACAGTGTGTGTGTGTGTGTGTGTGTGTGTGTGACTTACCTCTATTCCAATGCAACTTCCATTGTATGATGTCCATTAAGTCCAGTGACGGGCACCCTCTGTCAGAAAATGGTTGCCAGTACACAGCCTGCAGAACTGTAGCATCTAAGTATGGTTAGCGGTAACACGCCAGCCTGACGGCCAGGAAGAGCACTCTGTTGTGGCAGTCAGTGGCTCAGCTGCAATACATCTAAATACAGCAGGTGGAATACCATCAACTTGACGGTGTTTTTTGGTCGACCACTGCAACGAATTGGCGGTAATACCGTCAAGATCTAAATCAGGCCCTTAATCTTTAAAAATTCATAACTCCGGTTCCCTTTATTGCACATTTGTCATTTTGGAGTGATTTTAAAGATACAAATATGTCCTTTTTTTATAAATTGGTGATGGATTTTTATTGTGTGTTGTGTCTTACATTTTTACTGTTTTGCTGATATTAAATGCTTTACACATCTGCCTCCTAAGTTAAGCCTGACAGCTCGTGAGCCAAGCTACCAAGGGTTGAGCAAGGCTCAATTTATTGAGACCTGGACTGGACCTTGTGTTATTGTGGCCTTATTGCTAGGTGTAGCTAGCTACCTGCTCGTACTAATTATCCACTTTACAACAGTCTGTTCTCCATGAGTAAATGTGGATAGTCTTTCACTAAATGTCTGTTTTTTATTTTTTCTCTCTAGAAACGCAACAGAATGATTGTTTTGGAACCCATAAACAAACTCCTTCAGGAAAAGTGGGAAAAGTTTGGGCGACCAATATTCTATATTAAGTTCCTGCTCTACATTGTTTACATGCTGATCTTCACTGTGGTAGCCTATAACAGGCCCCTCACTGGAAAGGTAATGCAGTTCTCCATGCAGAAGTGTACTAATGATAATAGACTGTTTCTTCACTATCAAACCAACCCCCTTCATGGGTAGTTAACGTATATTGCTCTATTTGCTACAAAGCAAAATATACTATCAATCGGAAGACAGTAGGGCAAGGTGATACCGAGAAGAGTGCAGTGATATGGAGCCAGAGAGAAGTGTTAATAACCACTCCAAGCTTTCCACATTTCTGCTGCACCCATTTTAATTCAAGCGTGATAGGTGCTACTGAGTGTTGTACTAATGCCCTCTTGTGCCAAACTATGGAACCAGCTGCAACATAACTAATGGTGGTGCTCAGCACTCATTTACTGTCAGCTTTGTAAATAATGAATGTGTATCTCCTGCCTCTGAAAGGCATCTCATGGGGCAAATATGCTGCATCTATGTATTTGTAAAGGTGTTTATGTAGTGTACACATAGCGAGGAAGCAACAGAGCGCTGAAGAGCAAGGGAGAGGTCATTGATACCTTTCAAAGTTGTTTACAATAAGGCAGGTTGTGAGAAGGTTCCTTATCTTTGGGATAGTAATGTTTGTTGATTTTGTATAGTATGAGAGGAGGAGCAGTTCTGATGTTCATATATGGGGACGTCCTGCCTTCTGGTCATTTACTTTTTGGCTTTCTTCATTTCCTGCCTGAAGACGTTCTGGCACCTCATGTGGCATGTCACCTTCTACCTGAGACGGTTAGATTTTTAGTCAGGCATGTATGAGTGTTACTTATGTGGCCCTTGCAGGAGGTGCTGACCCTGAAGATGATATGGTTCTTGAATTGGCGCACATGTGGTTCCTTTAGTTTCAGATTTCTTCAATTAGACATACTAAAGCATGCCTGGTGCTTTTAAGGGGGACTAAAAGTGGACTTAATGAGGCCACCGAGAAGATCTTTAGCCTCATCGAAGTGAGAGAGGAGGAAGGCTTGCCCTGTTAGTATGAAGAATCTTCAGAAGTAAGGGTTTCATTTTTTTCAAGCTTGAGCTGGCACCATGTAGTCTTGGTTTTCTTGGAGAAATGAAAGGAGAGGTCTGTATAGAGGGAAATCGAAAATTAATTTGCATCGGCTGTTAGCAGGGGGACGGAAAGCCATTTATTTTCATGTTGAATAGTCATGTTTGAATCTGTGGTCGCTTTTTGCACTTTGTTAGTAGGAGAAATTCTGTTTTTCTCAGGTTGTGGTTTAGATAGGTGTTTGACATCCAGTCCTGGATTGGCTCATGAAAGGTTATGAGACGCTGAACATTCTGTTTTCTTTAGATTGTGGTTTAGATAGGTGTTTGACATCCAGTCCTAGATTGGCTCATGGAAGGGTTTGAGTCACTGAACTTCGTGAGTTCAGAAGATTTTAAGAAAAAGTTGTACATCTTGAGGCTATTGGCAAATCTTGATGAGACTGTTGCTTGACATGGTACTGAGGGGTTCCATGCAGAGGTTCAACATGATTGAAGAGAGGATGAAACTATCAAGTATTTCACATGGGGCATTTCTGGGATCTTGAGGCCTCCATCTGGGTGAGCTGGTAGTGGTTGATGAGGAATGAAATTAAAAATGAATCAATACAGAAATTTGTCAGACAAACACATATGTTTCCAGGGCGTGGGTCAGTGGTTGGTGATCAGTTCTTTAGAAGGCTGCTGAAATGTTGAGCATCCATAATTTATTTATTTGATGAAGGTGTTATTGAACAGTTTAATTGAAGCTGTCTCTGTCCTGCAGTGTGGTCTCAAACCAGTTAAAAAATTGTTCTTGTTGATCAGGCCCTTCAGTTAAGTCGAGATTGCTTTCTCAATGCAGTTTTAAAAAACGTGTAGGCAGATGATGGGGGATAAATAGTGAGATTGTTTCAATGCAATATATGCTCTTAAGCCGGGGGATTAGCTAATATGGTTTGAGGTCATCAAAGAAGGGTCTTCAGTGGAGAGAGTATTTGAAAAGTTTTGAGAAAAGGTGTATGGACATCGCCATGAGGAGACTTCATCATGGGTTATGGTAGGATGAAGATTTCAAAGAATGTTGCCTTGAGTAAGTTGAGGATGTTGCACTGTTCATTGTACAAGAAGACGATGAAGGCTGTCCATTTGGAAAGGCAGGGGAATGAAAGGAGAGTAACTATCTGTTTCATATTGATGTGAAATATGAAGGGTGTGAGATTGTATTGATTAGTTGCTTGACAGCTTGACTTTATTTGTGATGATGAGGAATCTGCATGCTAAGAGGAGATCTTTGAGTTGAGACAGGTCATCAACAGATTTATCTTGACTTCTTTTGCCTGCACCTGATTCGCCTGTTTGTGTACATTCTTTAATGTGCAGTGGTTTTGATCGATTCGTCTTGAAGGATTGTGATTAAAGTGGTTTGTAGAGTTTCTGATGCTTTTCTCGGGTCTTCAAGGAGTGCATTGATATCTAATATGTGATGATGGGATTTAGAAAGCTCTTTGAGGGCATCCATGGGAGCGCTTTTAAAGGAACTGTATGTTAGTATTTCTCTTTTTGGTTAATATCAATATAAAGGTGTGATGCTGAAGAAAGAGAAGGGGATGGTGGAATGGTCTGTTTGGTTCAGGGGAATGAGTGCTCTATACTGAAATAGCAAAAAGGGCAATGGTTGCTCAGAGGAAGCCTGTAGCGTATGCTTTCTTGTTTTCATAGAATTAATGTAAAAGGCTCCAAAAGGAAGCCTCTAATCCAAAACCAAATGATGTGCAGTCTGTTCCGCATTAAAGTCCATCACATCCTTTCAAAATTATTCTCTGTGCTTGTGTCTTCTGGAGTGAATCACTCTGACTCACAGGAATATACAATAATACCTTGAACTTGTACTCCAATTCTGAGTCTGTTTCAATTTCAGTGACCACCTGTCAGCATAATTTATTTTTTGTTTCATACACTATTACACTTTTTATTCACTCTTGTCACATATCACGATCTCTGCGGCATTTTTGGAGCACCTACATTTTGCATTACCGCAGTAACTAATTGACTGTTTGCCCTGCTTTGTGAGAATATTGTTTTGTTGCCAAGGAAGCATAGGCTACAAGCTTCCTCCAATGGAACCACTGTTTTGTTTGTCATTTTATGTACCCAGATTCCCAGGAATACCAGGTTACCCCACATTTTACTGCAGTGAAATGCAGCAAAGGCTGTCATGATGAAGCTGGGGATGTTGTCTTTGCAGTTGATTTGATCATTGATGTGTGGTTTGATCTCCACTGTATTGAGAAGCGTGTTTTGAAATTATTTAATTGCTTTGAAGCTTGTGTCATTGGAGAGTCTGAAATCACAGAGTAACACGTGGTGGGTGTGAGGAAAAGAGACAGAGGAGATTAGGCCAGAATTTCACCAGTAAAGGTGATAGGACGTGGCAGTCTAGGTCTTAAAATGAAGATGATGGAGGCTGGTTGGGATGCTGATTTTGGAAAATGGCTGGTGAAACTCCTACGTGTTGCTGAGTCACAGGGCCAACTAGACTTATAGGTGACAGCAAGTCCTCCTCTTGCCTTATGACTGCGGTCCTTGCATTGAATGTTGTAAACTGTAGGGGGGAGGTTGTCAAAAACACTTGGTGCTCCTTGATTCTGTTTTACTTAAACCTTTAAAATTGCATATCCCTGGTTCAACTGACTGAATTTTTGTAATTTTGGTCTCATCTTATTTATTAAATTGTACTCCATTTTTCTAAACTGGTTTGGGATTTTTCTTGGAATGTATTTTCACTTTATTACTGTTTGTAAATAAAGAAAGCATTGTGCGTTGTCTGGTGGGGAGTGCTAGCTGTGGGGGCATGAGGGATGCTTCTGTCTCTTCAAGACCACTGATGGGCCCTTTGAAGTTGAAGAAAAAGTGGGAAGACAGAGAGCATTATAATTGACTGGAGTGCACTGTGGTGGTGTCAGCACAGCCAGACTGGTTCATTTGGTGCTTCTGTGTCTTCACAGCCACAGGCCGCATTTTCAAGCTGTTGTTAAGGCAAGAGCCTTGTGTTTTGGCTGGGGAGCTCTGACAGCAATGTTGACATGGTCCTATTGGTTCCTGGGGCTTTGTTTCCACTATAGGTTAAATGAGTGCATTTATGTTTCCTGTTTCTAGTTCTGACTGGTGAGTCGAATTGCAGATTTCCCATAACTTGTACATTTTTGGTTTTTATGTTTAGCCTCCTTTCACACCAGAAAGAACTGTAAAAGGTGGCCTCCGTTTTGCTGGGGAAATCCTGGTAATGGCTGGTGGCGTATATCTCTTCATCTTACAGGTATGTCATGTCTCAGCTTGAGATTTCTTGATGGTTGTGGTGGGAATTGAAAGTCTTCTCTTCAGCAGCTCACAATGCTGGTTAATGAGACGTCATACTTGCCTACGATTCTAAGAGGTTCTACTTTAATTCTACATTTGTAATCCTTGCCTTTCGAGATGCATTTCCTAGGCTATAGCATTTTTATTAGCAATTCTCACGGACGGTATTTATATAACGAAGCATCGTAGTAGGCAGTGCTTTAAATGGTGAGTGCTGAGTACCGGCACTTTTTTATTTTGAGAGAGAGAGTACCGGCACATCTCAAGAAAAACTTAATACTTTGAATTGGAGAGTACCGGCACTTCTCAGAAACAAGCAGGTACTCTGGCACAGAGTACCTGCACTTTATTTTTTCCATTTCAAGCACTGGTAGTAGGTGTGTTAAGATGAAACACTAAGGGGCATAAGGGAATAATTACGGCATACTGATGTGTTGTGTTGCACACATGATCGGGAGGTGTGCGTGCCACACCTGAGTAGGCCACAGTATGGCATGCTATCTTACACAGACTTGTTGTTCACAGGTACGCCGTGTAAAGCAAGTGAATTGCAAGTGAATTGCTGCCTATGCATGCTTTGCATTTATTTGCCTTTAGGAGTCAGGGTGAACCCGATGATGAAGCATGCCACCTTTAGAGTGGGTGAGGGCTGTATATAAGAAACAGGAATTTTTCCTTTGCTCACATCCATAAGTCTGGAGTATAGGTGTAGTACACCCAGTGATGCATAACATTTTAGATTCACTATTTTCCTGAGGGGTACTCTAATGTTAATAATAGTATCCTCATACTTCAGCCTCCGAGTCCAAATTACAATCCAGTTTGCAACATTGCAGAATAGGCTGCTAAATGTCTGCAGCGTATATTAGTCAGTATTTTTGAAACTCAGCATGTGCAGAAATTCAAATAATGCTAATATCTGCCAGGTCAGCCGAATATTCTACAGATAAATAAGTACTAATTGTAAATGTGGGTGTTTTCAAGCAGCGAACACCAAAACTGAAGAGTATCGCATCAAAATGGTTTTGCAGGAGAATGTGAAGGCGAGGTAGGAGAGGGCAATGAGAATCTACTGACACACTTACAAAAGTGTAACTGAGGCTGCAGGAAGAGGAATTCACCCACACCTATCACAGCTAAAGCAGAACTGCAGTCAAGCCCAAAGGCACACCCACTCAGCCATGATTTCAGTCATACACCGCAGGCAGGGCACTCATACGAATTGCAATGAAATACTACCATAACCAGTGGATGCAGGGATGCAGGGATGCAGGGAATCACGGCACTGTCAAATGAAAGAAATATAGGGGGTCATTATGACCCCGGTGGACGGCGTTAATATGGAGGAAAGTACTGCCAACAGGCTGGCAGTACTTTTCTCCATATTAAGACATTGGCGGTTTGGCTAAAGCCAACCTGCCAACGTACCACACCGACTGCCACGGCGGTAACGACTGCCAGCTGCAGACTTGACTCTCCAGCCCGGCGGCCGTCACTTGCCCAGCTGCAGGATTATGACCCCGCCTACCGCAATGGTTTTTGTGGCAACCTTACCGCCATGGAAACCAAGGCGGTAGGCACTATCAGTGACAGGGAATCCTTCCCCTGTCACTGATAGGGGTCTTCCCCTCCTCCTTTACAGGTTTACCCCCACCCCTTCTTCCTCTCCAGCCCCCCCACGACATACACGCACCTTCATTCACACACGAACACACGCATACACACACTCATACCCACATTCCTCCACACATGCCTACATCCATTCACACACACATCCACACACACTGACATACATTCAAGCACACACGCATTCACACAACACAACATAAACGCACCCACACATCCATACATGCACACACAGACAACATGCATCACACACCCACATTCACGTAAGCACAGACATACACACACACACACACAACACACCCCCTCCCCTGTCGGAGCACCTGACTTACCTGATGTCAGGGGGTGCTCCGGCAGGAGACAGGCATCCACCAGCAGAACACCGCCAGGCCGTATCATGGGTCATGACACGGTCTGCTGCGGTCTCCGCCAGCATGGCCACAGCCAAATTTCCGCAATCCTTCTGGCGAAAATCCGACTGTGGTTAAAATCCAGCTGACGGCTGGTAGCCGCGGAGACGGTCTATTGGCGGCCGTCGCCGAAGCGGTAGGTGGTTTTTACCGCCAGGGTTTTAATGTGCCTCATAATGTCAAACAAGAGGTAATGTGCCCCATAATGTCAAACAAGAGGTAAAAGGAGCATTTGTCACACACAGATAGTGTCACCACAGTACCACTTTCATAATGGAGGATCTACGTAGTAATGAAGGATATGTGGAAGAAAAATGTTGTAAAGAAATGTGTTAACCTCAATAATCTAACATGTAGTGTGACTACTTGTAGTTGATCATGTGAAAAGAGAAACAAGAATGTTGCATCAAGACGAATGGAAAGAATGCAAAATCCATACTGATAATACAAAATTATTCTAAAATTGCGCATCAAAGAATACATGACTTCACACAATGAACAATCAAGCAAAAGAGGCTCATGGAGGATTCATTTGCCACACCCCACATTCCACTGTTAATAAATTACCCACACATTGTCACCATGCATTAGCAGCTATAGGGCTAGAAAGTTTCGCACAATGATAGTGTCATTGATTGGTGCTCTATCCCTGATCCTGATGAACTTGCTGAGGAGGAGAAAAGGGTATCCAGACATAGGATCACTCTCATAGGTATGTCTGGGGAAGAGGTGTTGGGGAGATACTGCTTCCCTACTCAAGTGACCCTGGACATGGTTGTAGAAGAGAATCAGGATCTATATCCTTGCCTAAGAAATTGGTTGCACTTCACCACCTTCCCACTTGTTCCAGAGAACCAGTGGTCTCATGTCTAACATCTCAGAGCCAAGATAATTAGGTACTTGCATCCATGTTATGCTGCAACTACAATTGATTGCAGTAGTACATCACCATGCCTCAGCCATAGCTGGGCAAACAATGGTCTTGTGGCCAGCATCTAAAAGCAGGTACTGCACTACAACAACACTTGATTGAAGTAGTACATCACCATGTCTCAGCCATAGTTGGGCAAACAGCGGCCTCATGGTTAGCATCTCAGAGCCAAGATAATAGTTACTTGCACCAGGTATTAAACTGCAACAATTGATTGCAGTAGTACATCACAAAGTCTCAGCCATAGCTGGGCATACAGCAGTAGTCTCAGCAATTCTGTGCCATCTACTATTTTTATTGAAGTTATTGCTGACACACGTTGCAATTCAGTCACACCAGCATACAAACGCCTTTATCACACACCTTTATTGCCATTGACACCAGTAGCACTTCATCAATGTGCAAGCTGTCTCTGATACTAAGGACATATTCACATTTGCATAGGCCAGGTTTTCCAGTGCAACATATGATAGGTTCAACTATGGTCAGTGAGTGACTGCTTTTCGATGAAATACCCATTATTAAGGAGGCATTTGGCTATTTGTTGAATAAGCCAAGCTTTGAAGATTTATAAAAGCCAAGCTCACAGGGCAGCTTTGTATGGCGCTGACCTTTGGGGCATTGCTAATTGGATGCTGTGAAAAAAGCTGAGAATCTTTTTAAAAAAATGTTATTAAAGAATTTGTGGAGCTCACCAACCCTCCCCATTCACGTGGATTTAAATGTAATATCAATAGTGGATATCGCAGCCCTTGGGCTATTACAGTATTGGATAAGGGAGTGGTCTATAGATGAAGTAGAGTACTATACGGTATGGCTTAGGGGTTTATGGGAAGGTCCATACGTTGGTAAAATTCCTTAGTACCTTTTCCTGAAGAACTGTCTTTTCAAGCTAGGCTTGGGCACTCATTGGCCAGACCCCTTACATCTTCCTAGCAATGCACTACGGAGACTTAAGGTCACTTATTGGGCAAGTATCTAAAGTGAGGAATTAGCAACTGTGCCCTCCAGCAGTTTGACAGACGGTTTCCTGTCCACCAAATGCTTATATAAATGTGAACATTCTCTTGGTATTGTCCTGCAGCCTTTTGCCCATGCACTTTATGTTAGATTCAGAATAGAGGGCCTGATTACAACTTTGGAGGAGGTTTTAATCCGTCCCAAATGTGACAGATATACCACCAACCATATTACGAGTTCCATAGGATATAATGGACTCGTAATACGGCTGGTGGTATATCTGTCACTTTACCGTCACTTTTGGATTAACACCTCCTCCAAAGTTGTAATCAGGCCCAGAGTATTTACCTCTATGTGCCCTTACTAGCAGATAGAAACAGAACCTTGGAACACTAGATTTGTGCCCCCTGGGATGTGTGACCCAAGAGAACATTGAGCATGTCCTGTTTTTCTGTACAGCTTACAAGAAACAGAGGGCTTGCTGGATTAGACCCCTTTGCAAAGTCATGAGGCTTAATGATCGTCATTCTGCCTTGCGGATATGTAAAACTAGCACTTATGGTCCTGTTGTGTTTGCCAAAGTAAGGTTTGTATCAGCTTTTTGGCACATCAGGAAAAAAAAAGTAAGTGCCAAAGATAACATGTCAACAATGACTGCCTGATGTAAAATTTAGACTTCATATGTCCAATATTTTAAAAGAATTTTGAATACGTTTGCTAGTTTTATATGTATTAGTCTTATATTTTAACCATACAAATGTTTTTTATTTGTTGCAACTGTACCTTTTATGAATCTGAAGAATCTAAATCAAGGAAGATGATGATGAGTAAACCAAGCTCATGAGACATGCATGTGCCCATTAGGCATTCCATCTTGGTAAATGACACACAACACTCTTCCAAACACAACCCCTAATGTAAGATTAATGTATTCATGAGCACACTGTATGAAAGTGAATTGAAAAAATGTAATCATTACTTTCCACACGTAAGTCGGCGTATACTCTTCCTCTCCATCTCCTCCTTCCTTTCAGTCATTTTTCTACAGGGCCTCATATGACGTATGGGAGAGCACACACACACATACCTCAGTCCAGTCATAGTAAACTAAAACACCATTGTCTGCTTCATTCCAATGCAACACCAGGATACACCAATCCTACAATATCATGTTTACCATTGTTGAACATACATAGTTTGGACAGTTTGGTCTACAATTGTGATCCAAGTGTCCAAGTGTTTTTATATTTTTTGCCTCACTTACGCTGTGCAGAATATTGCAGCTGCAGCAGTGCTTGATTTGTAAAGGAATGAGTGCAGGTGTCCAAAACACTGTTAAGAAGCTGCAGCTGATGCAATTAAATGTCAGCACACCAAATACTGGTGGTGGTAGTCTTGCATTCTCCTCATGCTTCTTTAATCTACTAACTAACACTCCCTGCCTCTTTATCTCATTCTTGCATGTTCATGCTTTCTGCCTTTGTGACAGTTTTTCTATCTTTCTCTTCCTTCTACATTTCACTATGTGTCTGTTTTCCCACTCTTCCTCTCTGGAAATGCCTGATGAAGAAAACTAACTGCTAGTTCCCCAAAGATGAGTGCCAGTGGCCCCCTCGGCAACCATCGACTCAAGTTATGCACTGCTGACGTGTGTAGTAGAGATAACATTTCTTATGATGTTGCTAGGTGGATGGATGTGAGTAACAGATTCTGTCATACTGCAAGTGAGATCGTACCTAAAGTGACACATTGATCCATGAGTGCTGGCTGTGTTCACAGGCTTTCTATCAACTGTTGTAGCTGCTTTCTATATCCTTTGCTAGACAGCTGCATACCACAACATACGGTACCAGTCATGTGTACTTGGAAGTTTTACAGAAGTGAAATTTCTCCTATTCTGGAGTCATCCAGCCCAGAGAGAAGATATTTACCTCTATGGATCAATGATATACTAGCCATGTAAGCAATATAGAATCACAAAAATATCGGAAACTAAATATACTTTACAAAAATATTGCCTGCAAATACTAAAGTAATAAAAACACAAATATCAATAACCGAAATATTGCCAGTAAAATATCTATTTTTACTTATATCGATAGCACAAATGTCAGAAACAAAAATATTGTTACCATTAAATAGACATATAACATTTCAAAAATGACGAAACATACAATATTGACTACATCAATATCCCAAAACATAAAACTACATGATTACAAAATAATATAATAGGAGTAGATTGTGTTAAATAAACAAATTAAAATATACTCTAAAAATAATTTCTAAAAATAATAAGAAATAATCTAACAACATTTGAATGATTTTATATCACTAAAATAATCTTAAAACACCCAAAAAATAAACTTACATTTCATTATTTGATTTGTTTCATTAGACTACAACACTTACTACAACTAATGAGATATAAACATTAAAGAAAAAATAAATACAAGTTTATACATAAACAATACATCCAAAATAACATTAAAAAAACAATATTTATATCTAGCATTACAAATAAAAATGAATTAACATCCACCATAAAACTCAATAACTGAAGCAAATTCTCACTAAAAGAACACTAACCAATAAAAATAACTGTTAAACAAACTAACCAATAAAACATACAATCAATTAAAATAACAATATTAAAAGGAGCACAAAATGTGATCCCTTACCACACCAAAAATATTAAAGCTGCAAGACGATGATACTGTGCCATATTTTACAGAAAAGAAGGAAACAGAAGTGGAAGAAAACAAACAACTACCTTCAAACGTAAGTACAGCATTTTTTTTAAACAAACTTAAAAATAAAAGTTTTAAAAAACATAAATTTGTAAATAACTAACAAAACACTCTGGGCCTGAGTGAGGTCTTAGCAGAGGGGAATACTCCGTCACAAACGTACCATCGGTCGTATTACTGTCCCATTATCTTTTATGGGGATCGTAATAAGGCAGATGGGATATCCGTCATGTTTTTGACAGAAGAGTCCCTGCGCCAAGACCTAAATCAGGCTCTCTGTTTTTATCTACTAAACTTTAGAAACTACAGAAAAATGACAACACTTTCAACAAACTACAAACTCCAGCAACCAAATACCTGGAAAAAGGCACATAAAAAGTAAGTAAATTTATATTAGTTCTAAATATCAAGTCAACCTTAAACATCAAAAAAAAAACGAAAAGCATTCAGATCCTTCTATCAACAAATGTTTAACATAAAACTAAAACAACTTTTTCCCCAACAGAAAATAAACCACCTGATCCACATTAGAACACCTCCAATGGAAAAAAGAACTGCAATTATCATCAAGAAGACATATGTAAGTGTAATATAAAAAACTATTGTGTACGTACATTTCACACACAAAGTATAATTGTAATTCATTATATTATTAAACTATTTTCAGAAACAATGATAGAAAGAGCAAAATGCATCACAACACAGAAAGAGAAACAATTACTCTCACAAGGGCTACACTTACAGCCAACAAAGTACAAGCACCAAAAATGTTAATTGGAAATGTACAGCATATTACTCTAATGCTTGTTATGGGAGGGCTAATTGAAGTAAGGTATGTACTACAAGATTTAAGAGAGGCAAATACAATTTCCAAAGAACCCATGCCTAAAATACTGAAAGATATCTTCCCTAAAGTACCTGAACACATCATAGGGAAGCTATCAGCTATATCCATTTTGAAACATTTAGTAGCACAAACTAAAGAAGCCACCTGGTGATACTTCTCCTGCCCCAAGAAGATACCAAGATATCCAAATTCCTGAAAACTTAACCACCACACATAATGAAGAACCCTTGTTCCTACATGACAACCTTATTAAAGAGAACACATTAATATATTTGCTACTGCAGATAACCTGTTAAATCTAAGCCAGTGTCAAAATGTAAATGGTTTGGTGCAAAAATGTGCCCTGAACCATTCAGTCAGATACACACCATATATGTTGAATATCAAAACACCAGTATACCATTCAAGTACTCCTTGCTACCTAATGAACAAGGTAGCACTTGCTATGAAATACTAAACCACATTAAAATTAAAACAAACATCTACTCCCTACATAAAATAATAATAAACCTTGAACAAACCATGAAACAAACCATACTTAAACTTACACACAGCCACACAAGACTGTTACTGCCATTTTAACCAAAGCATTTGAAGGAATCTCCAATAATATACACTAAGGGCCCGATTATGAGTTTGGCAGATGGGAATACCCATCCACCAAACTCCAGACAGAGTGGTTGCACCCATGCTAGCTACTTCCCCACCAGCCCGTTAAGATTTACCTGCTGGGCTGACCAGTGAAAACCAAGGTTTCCGCTGGTCACCACAGCGGGAAAGTGGTGGCAGCATTGCCACTGGCTCATAATCGAGCGTGCAGCAATGCAGCCACCCGCAGGGGGCACCAGCACCCACATAGTGCGCACTGTCTGTATAGCAGACAGTGTGCATTATGAGGGTGCTGGGCAGGGGGACCCCTCACTGGCTATGCCAAAACCATGGGCAGTGCAGGGCCCGCCCTGTGGCCCCCTGCACTGGTTCTCTGCCAGATTTTTGGCAGAGAACCAGGTTGTAATCAGCAGGGCATCACTGAGTTCAGCGCAGCCCTGGCTGATTCCAACCTGCACTGCCATCAGCCCATCGGGATCTCCGATCCCGGTGGAGACAGCAGTAATTTGGCAGGGCTGCCTGCCAACCTCGTAATGTGGTGGTCACAACTGCAGCGGTCCAACAGCCACTGCGAGTGTGGTGGCCCGAGGAATGCCACACTCGTAATTAGGCCCTAAGCTTAGAGTATTCAAGAAACAGGCAGTTTATTTTTAAAATAAATGAAAAAATGGTTGCACTAGCCTATGTCCCTGTAACAGACGTAGCTAACCACTACAACCTATATTAAGTCCATTCTACCAATAAAACAAACACAATCTATGGGCCTGATTATGAGTTAGGCAGAATGGGTAGACCCCCGCTGCCAACTTGGCAGTCCGGCCACCCAATTACGATGCAAGTGGGTGCACAGACTAAAGATCTCCGCAGCCAGGAAATCCCAACTGCGATGGCATTGGGATAGCCCAATGCGTATGTCAGAGGGTGGACTGCCAGTTTCCCCGCTGGCCCAGTCATGATGCCTCTTCCCACCGACGTGACGGTGGCAGCAAAACCTCCACACCTGAGTTGACGAAAAGAAAGGGATAAAAGGCAGAAGCTCACCTATACTCACCTGCACACGTCCCCTGCCACCATGAATCCCATCGTACACACCCTGCTGTTACTGCCGCTGCTTGATGATGTCTGAAACCCACACTGTTGTGGACACAACAGATGGTAAGCCACAATCCTACCTGTTTCCATTGGAATTTCAGTTAAGAGATGCAAGGGCAGCTATATCTTAAGGTATGTAGGGGCCCTGCGCAAAACCTAGTTTGGGGGTCCCTTCTCTGAAAAGCTTTGAATGTATGATCCAAAATCTGATTTTTGATGCCCTCAGTGGCCAGGACATTGACACTGCTCAGACACACTCTTCCAAATTCTAAATGTGTACACAACTTTTATTCAGGGACAGTGATGTGGGCTTATAATATTGTAACACAACAGCAGCTCCACACTAATATTATAGCAAATAATCTATGTAACATCCTCCAATTTCTCACATGAAAGGTCCTGTAATGATAGAAAATAAACTTAAGCAGGGTTTTCTCACGAAAAAGAAACAAACCTTCTCTGCAAAATCTCTCCAATAGACTCTCAAACACACACATTAAAAAGTAACTTTGGGAAAATGGTATTTAAAACAATCTGTATAAGAAGTATTGCAAGGTCATCATGGAAAGATTCTCAGTAGAACAAGTCTGTCTCAATCAGGGGCCCCCCTAAAAGTCTGGGACCCTGGGCCAGGGCCCACTTTGCCCATGCCTCAAAATGAACGTCTCTGTGCACTGGCCCACTGGCTTTAAGTCTATCAGGGACAACCAACAGCATCACCAAGTGCCATGCCTATGTATGCAGTGTGTAAGTGCAAGCTATTGAAAGAAAAACATAAGTAACAGCATTTTCCACTTACAACTGAAGTATGTATAAGGCATACACAAAATAATGGACGCATGTCCAAAAAAGAAGACAAAAAGGTATGACAACTAACCACCCTCCGGGTGTTGATAAGCAAATAACTCACTTGCATACATTCAACATATATCTAATAAACATCATAGGAAGAAGTGCAAGCAAATGAGGCTGACATTGCCCTGGACAAGCTGAAACCTTTGCCATTTGAAATACCACCCAAATCAATGTCCAATTTGGATACGTCATGCATATCCATCTATGGAACATTTCCCCTTGTGCTGTGTAAGTCCTGCACTAGTTCCAAGCTCCAAATATACAAATCTGGTCATATTGATCACCAATATGGGTGAAACAAACAAACCTGTAGTCGCACATCCAGTCACATAAATTAGGTGGTGCTCGTGCTCATCACTATGATGAATGCCTGTTGCTAAAAGCTAATCACCATCACATACAATATCAAAATGTGTACGTACATAACAAAGTACACTCTAAACATACACGTATTACAACATGGCATAATGTGTAAACACAATGACCTTGTGTCACAATCTAACCGATGAAACATTGCTAGGTTCCCAAAATAGCTAAGGAAAAGTAATTCAAGGACTAATTTACACAATAACAAACATAAATGTATTTCTCCATGAAAAATTTAAAGGGAAAATATAACAAAAGGCCAATGGCCAATCCAATTTGAATTTGTGTGCTGCAGTGTCACCAAACTTGCCCCAAGAGACACTGCTAGGGTAATCTCCTCACAAAGGGACACCCACTGCTCAGGGCAGGCACCTCAAAGATTTTATTTGGGAGGGGGACGTTTAGGTTTGGGAGGGATGTCCTTGGTTTTAGAAGTGGTGGGTTGGTAAGAGGAAGGGGAGGACCTACGTTTAGAGGGTGGGGGAGATTGGGGAAGAGGATGGGGTGGAAGAACATTTGGCACGGGTGATTTTGGACCTGGAAGGGGCAGATGGGTAGATAATATGGGTGGATTTGGAAGTATAAGAGGAGGTCTTGGGTGTGGGAGGGACAGGAACCTTCTTGAAAGTGGTGGTTGACGGTTTGGGAAGGTTGATGGCAAGGGAGGGTACTTAGTAGTGGGAATGGGAAGGAGTGGGATCTTGGAGGGAGGGGGAGTGACTGTGGTTGATGTGCTTTGGTCATTCGTGTGCAGGTGTATGTGTGTCAGGTGTATGAGCTGCAAGTATGGGTGTGTCTTGTATCCCCACACCCTCTCAGCCACTGGGTCCCTCTGTGCTGGTACTGTCTGGACCGGAACCACTGTGGCCAGCTGCTTCCTGAACAATGTTGGCCCTTTCTCTTTCGCCTGCTCGGGATGAATATGAAATGGCACATTAAAATTGGTTAATTGCATCTGTGTGAACAAAACTGCCCATCAAATTCAAACACATTAAAAAACATAACAAAAGTGTACAGATTACACCAGCTTCATGGTTCTCAACATGGGATTCAACATTAGCATGAGCACGTACATGCATGCTACATTACCTGAAAACAGCTGGTCACAGTGATGTCATTTCCCCAGAGAGCTCCAATACTGTGAATCAGCTTATCTACGCTCTATACTTAGGTATGTACTAGCATAGTTGTTCAGATTGTATAGTTTGGCCTTTATAGCATACCCTAGTGAAGTGATGTAACCAAATAGGATGGCTACAAAAAAAAGAACATTGCCACAGTATCCACTCAAGCCCGTGATTTTTTGCAAATGATCATTTAGCTTAAACAATTTCATGATGCGTTGATGTTCGAGTAATACAGCAGTGTAGCTGCAATAAGTGCTGTAGAAGAAATCATGTCACATACAAAGGCTCATTTCACACTGACGTAATTTTTCTCAGAGACTACCTCCTATGTCCACTTTCTAAAGAGTCAAATGAAAGCTTGTAGCAGGCTGGCCTGGCTTATAGCGGGTACCTGATGGTACTTACACCTTGTGCCAGGTCCAGTTATCCCCTATTAGTAGATTAGTAGTGTTCTGATAGAGGTAGCTATAGCAGAGCAGCTTGGGCTAAACTAGGAGACATGCAAAGCTTCTTCTATACCACTTATATCATATAGGTACTATATCATAAGAAACACAAAACTCAGGGTTACTAAAAATAAAGGTACTTTATTTTAGTGACAATGTGCCAAAAATATCTCAGAGGATTTACTCCCTTAGGAGGTAAGTAAAATATGCAAAATATACACACAAACCACAATCAGGTAAGTAAAACGGTCAGAAAATAGTGCGAACCCTAGAATACAATAGGATACAATAGGCCGAGGGGCAACACAAACCATATACTAAGAAAGTGGAATGCGAACCATGAATGGACCCTAGGCTAGTGTAGTGTGTAAAGGGTCACTGGGAGTGTAAGAAAACACTAAGGGTGTCCAAGATTCCCCACCCCAAGACCCTGGAAAGTAGGAGTAAAGTATTACGATTTCCCCAGAAACACACTAAACTCATGATAGAGGATTTTGCAAAGATCACAACAGACTCCAAAGCACTGAAGATGGATTCCTGGACCAGAGGACCTGAGGATCCTCAAAGGAAGGGGACCAAGTCCAAGAGTTGTGAAAGTGTCCAGGGGGGGCAGGAGCCCACTAAACCCCGGATGAAGGTGCAAAATGGCTGCGTCCGGATGGAGGAAGCTGATGATTCTTCAACAACGAAAGGTGTTAGGAACTTCTCCTTTGTGCAGAAGATGTCCCACGGAGTGCTGGAGGATGCAGAGTTGTTTCTTTAGCAAAAGACCGCGAACAAGCCTTGCTAGCTGCAAGAGTCACAGTTGAAGGAAAAGGGTGCTGCCCCTGCCCAGGAAGGACCAGGATGTCGCCACTTGGGAGAGGAGACAGAAAGGGCCCTCAGCAATGTAGACAGCCTATGCACAAGAAGGTAGCACCCACAGAAGTCCTTGAACACGGGTTCAAGAAGATTGAACACAGCGGTTGTCTTAACACTGCAAAAGAAGGTCCCACGAAGTCGGAGGTCAACTCAGGGAGTTGAGCAATGCAGGACAGAGTGCGGGGGACCTGGGCTTGGCTATGCATGAAGGATTTTGTGGAAATGTGCACAGGAGCCCTAGCAGCTGCAGTTCACACGTTGCCAGGATTACTGTCTAGAGAGGGGAGGCAAGGACTTACCTCCCCCAAATTTGGACAGTTGGACCACTGGATAGTCTGGGTCACTTGGGTCTACCACCTGTGTTCCAGGGGCCACGCTTGTCAGGATGAGAGGGATCCCAGAGTACCGGTGATGCTGAAGTTTGGTGCCTGCTGAAGCAGGGGGAAGATTCCGTCAACCCACAGGAAATTTCTTTGTGGCTTCCAGTGCAGGATGAAGGCATGCAGCCCCTAAAGCATGCTCCACTAGGAAAACTTCGAGAAAGCCAGCAGGATTAGGCACTACAATGTCGCTGGTAGTCTTCTTGCTACTTTGTTGCAGTTTTGCAGGCGTCCTGGAGCAGTCAGCGGTCAGCGGTCGAGCCTTGGCAGAAGTCAAAGAGAGAGGTGCAGAGGAACTCCAAATAGCCCTCAGAGGAGGATTGGCCACCTAGTCAGGTAAGCACCTATCAGGGGGGGGTATCTGACATCACCTGCTGGCACAGGCCACTCAGAGGTCTCCAGAGTGTCCTCACACCTCTGAATCCAAGATGGCAGAGGTCTGGGACACACTGGACGAGCTCTGGGCACCACCCCTGGGGTGGTGATGGACAGGGGAGTGGTCACTCCCCTTTCCTTTGTCCAGTTTCACTCCAGAGCAGGGACTGGGTGTTCCCTAAACCAGTGTAGACTGGCTTATGCAAGCAGGGCACCATTTGTGCCCTTCAAAGCATTTCCAGAGGCTGGGAGAGGCTACCCCTCCCCAGCCATTAACACCTATTTCCAAAAGAAAAGGGTGTAACACCCTCTCTCAGAGGAAATTCTTTGTTCTGCCTTCCTGGGACTGGGCTGCCCAGATCCCAGGAGGGCAGAACCCTATCTGTGGGGTGGCAGCAGCGGTAGCTGCAGAGAAAACCCCAGAGAGCTGGTTTGGCAGTACCCGGGGTCCATAGTGGAGCCCCAAGGATGCATGGGATTGGCACCCCAACACTAGATTTGGCATGGGGGGACAATTCCATGATCTTAGACATGTTACATGGCCATATTCGGAGTTACCATTGTGAAGCTACATATAGGTATTGACCTATATTTAGTGCACAGGTGTAATGGCGTCTCCGCACTCACAAAGTGGCCCTGAGCTATGTGGGGGCACCTTTGCTAGTGAAGGGTGCCCTCACACTTAGTAACTTTGCACCTAACCTTCAGCAAGTGAAGGCTAGACATATAGGTGACTTCTAAGTTACTTAAGTGCAGTGAAAATGGCTGTGAAATAACCTGTGTAAGATTTGTCTGAGCTCCCTATGAGTGGCAAAAGAAATGCTGCAGCCCATAGGGATCTCCTGGAACCCCAATACCCTGGGTACCTAGGTACCATATACTAGGGAATTATAAGGGTGTTCCAGTGTGCCAATTAGAATTGGTTAAAATGGTCACTAGCCTATAGTGACAGTTTTAAAGGCAGAGAAAGCATAAGCATTGAGGTTCTGGTTAGCAGAGCCTCAGTGACATAGTTAGTTAAACCATGAGCACTGGGGTCCTGGCTAGCAGGATCCCAGTGAGACAAGCAAAAACAAACTGATATACATGTAAAAATGGTGGTAACATGCCAGGCAAAATGGTACGTACATTCCTACAAAGCTGTACTGAAGTAGTTTAGCTACGTATCACATGTAGCATAGAAAAGTGGCCTGGAGACATTTGTGGCCAAATCATTGGGAGATATATACTACAAATGCACAGATCATAAGAGTTCATATAGCCCTATGAACATCCTGAATCCTGCTTGGTACTGGTGACAACAGCATTCTTAGATTGCATTCCTAAAAGCTAATACATCTTTGAAGGTTGCTGTGTGTCAGTGACTATCTATGGCATAAAGAGGTGGAATCACTTCAGTCCTAATGGGATGTCACATGACAGCACCATTTTGTATTGCAAAAAGCCAATGGTCTTGTAAGACCAAGTGTAGACAATCACATATGATCCCTGCATTACAACATCTTACTCCTAGATGCATGTCTCAGGTCAGTGAATGATTCTTAAAACAATATTGCAGATGACACAACATCAGGTAAAGGGACATCTGGCAACATGTAGGCACTAATGCCGATGGCACCAGTGATGATTGCACACTCATGTTACTGTAGAATCCCAATTTACCAATGGGAAGGGTTGTCCAGTCACTGCAGCAAAAGTGCAGCGTATGCTATGTCACATGTAAGTGGCTACCATTATATGAGACACAGTAATGAGGGAGCATCACTCCTGACACAATGAAGACAAGTGGCTTGTTTAGGACAGCTGTCACACAGAACATCAAACAACATAGGGAGAATTTTTACTTTACTCAGCAGTGTGTCTGCTCAAAACAGCAAAGTGGTAGTGGACTAGACTCTGCTGGGTTGCAGGTCATAAAGACAATAGGCAAAGGACATCATCATGCACCTACTATTAGACCTACACAATCCAGAACTCTCCTTGTGCGTTGGACATGGCTCACCACCAGTGTTGATGGGGAAAGGCCTGCCTGTTTAACAAAACAAGTTGGCAATGTAAGATATATAACCCTGGTCAGGACTCACCCCCTTGGAGCAGCTGTTGGGCCCTCAACTGCCCATCAAGCTCAGTTTAGGCCACCACGAGTATGTAGTCCATTAGGGGGGGTCAGGTAGTGGTGTCAGCCTCGTCTACGATGGGAGGACTTCCCCAGCTGTACCTCTGAGATCTTCCAGGTCCAGCCCCTCAGGTTTTCCCACCTTTTCCTGCATTGGACGCTGCACTGACGATAGACCCTCAGGGTTTGCACCTTCCATGCAATGGCCTTCCAAATGCCTCACTTGTGATGGGGGTTGATCTGTATGGATACAAGAGAGAGAAAAATAGCATTTCACTGCAAATGATTGGATATCTGTTTTGTTGCCACTCAAATTGTCTACATCCAGCACACACATAAATCAAAAGTTAAGACACAGCATATGTAGTTTTCACATGATGAGCACTACCAAGACATGAACATACCTTGGTAGTCATCTTGTGATCATCCTCATCCATGGTCATGTCCTACACTGATTAAGCCAGCTCACTAGAATCATGTAGCCCTGGCCCATCAGACATGTACTTCGATGGGAGCTACTATGAAACATGACACACTATTGTGAGCTTTTAAGGAGTACATTAATTGTGCATTATTGTACAGATACCTTTACAGCCCGGACCATTGACTTTATGCATACGGACCGTAGAGCCAGGAACCATATTATAGACTACATCCTAAACCTTAGGTCACAATGGAAGGGCTGCCACGTGTGTCAGTGAGAGCTTCCTCCCTGGGGATGTGTGAACATGTGGACAACTTAACGTAATATCATACTACGTCTTAGTTTGTGTGGTATGTAATGGCATCACAAGAGAAACCTTTTGGCATATGTGGCACGGTACAGGGATGACCAACATACCATTGTATTTCTTGTTTGATTGGTTGATTGTAAAATAAACTGGTGGTTCATATACCAAAATCTCTTCTGAAGAAACCAACTATCTGCACTGTTAATATGTCACATGTGAAATAGGCCTGTACAATGCAAGCATTAAATATGGGGAATTGAAAGCAGACCTGTGGGAGTAAAGAGCCTACCATTAATAAATGACACCATATTGTCAATGTGGGTCAATGGAATGAAGTATCAGGTCAACGTGGTTACCTTGGTCACCATTCCAAATGTATTCCATGTAAATCCAATCAGGGCTACTATTGTTTGTGAAAACTCTTTTTGTGATCATCTAAGGATCCACTGGTCTACAGTGATTTAACTCTGTGCATCAGTCGTATTGCCACACAACTTCTGCCCCAGCCTGGCCCATGGTTCAGACTGGACTCAACCCATTGGCAGGCCTTAATACCTGCAGGCAGATCATACTAATCCCACAGCAACTTCGCATTTCCACCTGTTCAACATATTAAGTATCAGCTTGTGGCCATACAATATGTGAGCTGCAGGTTTTGTGGCACTCTGAAGGGGTCTGTGTGCTATTGGTAGCTTACAGACAACAGTTTAGTGAGCCCTGATCTAGGCGTTGTGATCTGTGGGAATTTACACCTACCTAACATCATCCTCAACTGCATTGTACAGAATACATAAAGAGCTCATGTTGTAAAGGCCATATATGTGTTTGCACAGTTAGCATGATCAGATTAGTAACTATATCATAGGTACCACGAAATGTATACATGCATAGAGGTCTGCATGCACCACACATGGAATTTGGGGCTTTCTTCACCTCACACATCCCCATGTGATGATAAGTACACAATATAAAGTGTGGGACAATCTTTGACATTATTGTCCTATGTAGGGACACGCAAACTTTACAACAATAGTCAAACTTAACACTTTAACTCAGAAGCACATTGTAGCCTATGGGAATGGAAACGATGGAGTAAAGCAGAGGAACATAAGTGTGTAATATAGTTACCTGTTCCTCTGATGAGCAATAAAGCTGGCCAAACAAGGAAAGGACCTCCTCTGCAGAGAAGGCATAGGCCCTCTCACCTGGTTGGGCTGCCATGATTGCTCCCAGATGTGGCAAACTGCAGCTAAAAATGGAGGAAGTGTTGATAGCAACAGCGTCAGGAGGCAAGTGAGGTATTTTTCAAATCGCCGCGCACATGTACGCGACATACCTGGTCATCAGCATATACTGACACAGCCATTGGTCCTCTACTGTCACAATCATCAATGTTAGCCTATGGCTGTGCCCGTCATAGGCTCAACCTCCCACAGCAGCGTCAAGTGCACAATGTCCAATATGCAAGGTCAGGCAGCAGCCATTTTAGAGGTTGAAAGTACTGAATTGGTGACTGTTAACTGTGTCACCACCACTCCAAATGAGGGGTTACATGTTTAAATATGTACAAATCCAGTGACAATTACATTTGACTTCACTATTCACTTGTCTAGTACGTTAGTGTGCATATAGGCTATATGGTGCAGTATACACCAATGTTGAATGAATTTTGTCCAAAAATAAATGTTTTTAAAAGGTGCAAATAATACATCCAAGATGTATTATTTACACAGTAATGGTCAAGACACATGTCGAGGCCACAATGGGGATTGGTGATGGATGTTGCACAATACATGCTTTAAAAGTAATATGTGTATATTGCAATATGAAGCCAGTTTGTACTGTCACATGAGGTTTGGCTTACTTTTCACATTTATTACTGTGGACATTGTGAACAACTTTCATATACTGTTTTCAGTTCATACATAGGTACCCTGGGAGAGGGAGAAGACAACAGCCTCCAGCATACCACCCATTTCCAGACCTTCAGACCATTGAAGAAAGGGTTATCATCTGGATGTTTTGTTACAATAGGCAGACCAAACTGAATCTATGTCATCAGTTGGAGCCTGATCTCCTGCCTCAAAAGATTATTCCCACATGTACCACACTAATTGTGAAAGTTATAGCAGTCTTGCATTTTCTGGTCACAGGTTGCTTTCAATACACAGTGGTGCTACGTGGTGGTACGTAACAACCAACATTCTGTAGTGTACTAAAAGATGTGCTTTCGACAATGAGAAACATTGACAGCTACATCTAGTTCCCCTGGTGTGACAATTTAGCCAGTGAGAAGGCTGGATTCTATGGATTTCCTCGACGACCACATGTTGTTGGAGCCATTGATGGCACCCATACTACCTCAGTATCACTGCAAGCCAGGGAACAAATTACGTAACAGTAAGACTTCCATTCTATCAACGTGCAAGTAGCCTGCTCACCTGATTTGTATATCTCATATGTCTGTGCCCATTCCCTGGATCAGCCCACGATTCCTTTGTCATGCTGATCAGCACCATACCTCAGCTGATGTCACAACTACTACCAGAGAGGGACTGATTTATTGGTAAGAATGATCTGTTCTAAGTTTGTGTTGGTGATGTCCGGTAGTATAATCAGGAAGTGTGTAACTTATTGTTGCACTTATATCTGTTTTCCATCTAGGAGACTCAGTCTATCCCAACTGGCCATGGTTGTTGGCCCCGCTAAGGAATCCAACAATGCCAGGAGAAGTCCACTTCATTGAGGCCCATGGAAGGATAAGGCAGTCAGTAGAGAGGGCTTTTGGGCTCCTGAAGCCAGATTTAGATGCCTCGATAAAACTGGGGGTGCCCACCTTTACTCTCACGAGAAAGTGTGTCAGATCACAGTGGCCTGCTGCATGCTCCACAACCTAGTCCTACAAGGGAACATCCCTTATATCGCAGAGGATGGAGACCATGAAGTGCCACTGAGTGAGGATCCTGGAATGCCAAATGTTGATGATAGAGGTGAAGAGGAAAGAGATAACTTGCGTCAAGATCTCATCAACAACTTCTTCTCATGAGTGTAAGTATTTTGGTCAAATGTCACAAATTTGACTTCTGGATATGACAGACACAGACTTTGAGTGTACAAATCCTGCACCGAGATAGCTTGCACAGTGATAGGAAGGAGGCTATGAGGTCTCCATTGGATTGGACTTTTTCCTTGTCATGTGGTGGTCCTAATGCTATATATGTGCCATCATGTGCTCCAACAAAATGTTGTAGATCCAAATCATGCTTTTCTCCCTTCGCATTGGCTAAATCCTCAGTGGGTGTAAAATGTATGTAGCTGTTGATGTGTCTGTTGATTGTAGGGCAAAATGATTGTGGCACAACTCAGATATTTGTTGGTGAGATTCCACCAAATAGTGGAAAAATGGATTGGAATGATTCTGTGATCAGAAAATGTAGTACTGCTATGTGTTCGTCTGTTGGTGTTATTGGTGAGGGATTCCCTTTGTGGCCTATGTGATATGGCTTCAGCTGATGACATAGAGCAATTTTATTTTGCTTATTCAATAGAAAATTGTCAGATGTGTTGCCTCCTTCCATGTTGTTAAGGTATGCAAAATAAAATGTGATCACTAGCACAGATTATTGTTGTCATATGATTTGCTATGGTTGTGACATAATGGCAGGCTGTTGTTGAGTCAATGGAATAATGATGGTGTATGAGAACATACTTATATGCATGTTTTGGTGAGACATGGTTGTGATCCTGAGCTAAGCATTGTGTACATCCAACATATCCACGCTTACATAAGTAGATATTTATGCCATTGTCAAGTTCATATGAAAGCACATAAATACTTTGCTAGATGTAAGCTATACTACAGTAGCCAATTACTTTCAGACTAGTGGATTTATTTAAGTGAACAAGGAGAAAAGAATCATTGTGAAAAACAAACAGGAAAACTGAAAAGTGAAGAAGTTGGTCATAGTGAATAAAACCATAGCTGTAGATGCCAAATTCTTTGAAGCCCAGTGCCCAAAATACTACTGCCATCAGAGAGGTATTTGTGTCTAGAAAAAGTACACAGAGTGAATGTATTACACACACCTGAGGAAATTAAGGGCCATATTTAAGAGACCCTAGTGCCACTTTAGCGCCGCCATAGCGTGATTTTGTTTACACTAGGGCAGCGCTAAAGTGACATTTTACCCGTGCCATATTTACAAAGTGATGCAATGCATCCATTGCACCACTTTGTAAACCCTTATGCCACATTATGCCTGCGCCAGGCATAAAGTATGCAAGAGGGGCGTTCCCCCATCAGGGGGACCAAAAACATACTGCGAGGAAATCTAAGAGATTTCCTTGCGCCATTTGTTTCAGCACTTTTAACGTCTGCTCAGAGCCTAACAAAGGGTTAGTGTAACATACCTGTGCACAAAATGCAGTTGAGATGGACATATATCATGGGTCCTGAAATGATATTTTTGTAGGACTACACTTACAGACACCATTAGAACCTGTGGCATGCAATGGAGAAAGAATCATGTGATCTTATATGCAACAATACACATTTACACATACAAAGCAACATCTCTGATACTTTGGAGATGGTATGTTAGGAAGCTATGTAGACAACACAATGGCAAAAGTTGAATTGGGAGCAAAACAGGACATTGAGGTATTGTGACAGTTAGTGATATATAACTTAGCAGACTCCACTTCCCCAGGTATTCTTGTCAAGCCTTCAGGATGTAGGATCTGCAAGACCTTCTCCTCCCACTGAAAAAATTAAATTGGGATGCTGGGAGGATCATTACATGTCCTATTGGCCTCCAACTGTTGCTTGGCTGCCATGGACCCTAAGGGCCAGATGTACAAAAATCTGAATTGTGACCTGCAAATTGCGAGTCAGACTGACTCGCAATTTGCGAGTCACAATTCAGAATGTTGGATGGTGTCCCTGACACCATCTGTGATTCGCAGGGGGGTCGCAAAGGCCCACCTCATTAATATTAATGAGGTGGGTTGCAATTTGCGACCCCCTTTAGAATCGCGGCACTCACAGGGATGGTGGCCTGCTGGAGACAGCAGACCACCATGTCTGTGACTGCTTTTATATAAAGCAGTTTTTTTTTCTAATGCAGCCCGTTTTCCTTAAAGAAAAACGAGATGCATTACAAAACTAAAAAATGAAACGTTTTTGTTTCATTTCTTCAGAGCAGGCAGTGGTCCATAGTACCACTGCCTGCTCTGAAAAATGTTTTTAGTGGCATTCACAAAGGGGAAGGGGTTAGCAAAACAATACAACATCGCGCTGCGACTCGCAATTAGGAAGGGGAACACCCCTTCCTAATTGCGACTCGGAGTTCCGTTTTGCGAATCGGTAACCAGGTTACCGACTCGCAAAACGTGGATTGGGCTTTGCGATGTGCTTTTTGCACATCGCAAACAGCAAAATTTGCTGTTTGCGACGTGCAAAAAGTTTGGACATCTGGCCCTAAATCCCCTATTGGACTACTTTGAAGACACTTGGGTCGACAGACACATATGCCTACCCAAATTCCAAATACCATTGTGGAATGTCTACGACAGCATTATGGCCCAAGAAGCCAAAATCAACAACGCAGTAGAAGGATGGCATAATGCCTTCCAATCTACACTAGGGAAAACCACACCTACACTTTACATATTCATAGAAGCCCTACAGAAAGAATAAAGCTACCAACAACTAAGAATGGAGCAACCAGTGTCCTAAATTAATCCTAAAATTAGCAAACCAGTATAATGTACAAAATGCTGCAATGTAAAATAAAACTATTTATTACCAACAACGGAGTAAACCACTTAGAATCAATAGCAAAAATCCTATTATAATAGACCAATGTTCTTACACACTAACCAACAGCACTGTTTTCAAAGCTCAGCCTGGCGTAAACATAGTAATACGATGGTGGAGAGGCCGCCGGCATGAGGGCCGCCTCCCCACAGCCATATTAGAATTTGGGCTGTCATACAGCTGAACTCATAATCAGCCACAAAGTTTTTTTTGCAACCCTCCTTTGAGTCAGGCATTATTTTGGTTAATTTGTTTAGTTCACAAATATGTAAAGACCTTATTTCTAAAGATCCTCCAACCTCCTCACTGAAAATCTATTTTTTGGTTGACCCTAGATTATCCCACCCTTCTTTCACTTTCCTGTATAGTTATGTATTTTTGACTCCACAGTATGGGCTTGTTGATGCTTGTGTGTTTTAGGCATGTATGATGGATGAGAATGCCTGCTGGTGTTAGTTTTCATGTTTTTTCTGTATCGCTTGTAGGGTTATGTCCAGAAATTGTTTACACATCATAAAAACAAATTACACATTTTCATGGTCAAATACAGTTACATTACCCATGAGTAAAGACAATTGCCTTTTTGAACATATTTTAAATAAATCATACAGTGGGGAGGGTAAGTGAGCATTTAAATATTTCCAGGATTAGCGGACATACATTATTGGGCATTTGTAACTAAGCATGAAAGAGATAGCATGTGATTGAGGGTAGGAGTAGGGTCCAAATCCACAAGGGAATTGTTCATACTCTTCACTTTCAGGTTATTGGATTTGGTTAGCAGGTGTACCTGGGACTTGACATGGTACTACAAATGTGACAAGATGCCTTTGATTGGGACGCATAGTAGACTCTCCTTATGCACCTGGTGTTCTTCTTTCCTACAAATCCCAGATGTTTCTGATCCAACTACATGTTTCCTCAGACGTTTTCTCTGAATCAGCATTCAGATTTACTCTTTTTGGTTGAGAGGTTTGCCCATGTGTGCATAAACTGCAAGCACACCTCATTTTGGAAAGACCACTCCAAAATCTCCCTCCATGCATTTGTGTACATTTCTCTCTGCCTAGTAGCAACCAGAAGGTGGACTGGTTATATGCTATAGCTAATCTGGAAATTCCTGCAAGTATGGACCAAGACTGAAGACTGTCATTGCACTTAGGTAAGAATGTGAGTAGGAGAAACATCTGTGGAACTTGCACAAACGGTGGAGTGAGTAGATGAATTGTGCATCAAATGAAAATTACCTATAGCCTTGTTCTGTGCACCTGTGACTTAGAGAACCAGAAAAGTCTGAGATGATAAAGACTGAGTACCGACATAATGTGTCCTTGGTGCCTTTGTTGATGGATACAGACTGGGTGGCGGGAGGGACCTCAACAATTCCCTGGGGTCCCAATCTGCTCACCCTGATCTGTTGTGTGAGTGCAGGAGCATAGGTTCTCTCCTGAGCTTTCATAGGGATCACCACCTGTCAATGAAGCACTGGGGGTAATGTTCTTTCCTCAGAGGTCCGATGATGAAAGTGACACAATTGTTAGTCAATAGAAATGTCGTAGAATGAAGATGACAAAAACAATAGATGTGGAACACGGAATGCGGAACAAATCAAATATTCACCCCCGGTCACAGATCTGGGTTTAATCTATACGTTTTTCTGCCCACCATGCCATTCTAGTTTGGACGCAGCCATAGCAAATCAGTCTTGACCCTGCTCCCCCTGGGAACAGTCCAGCCTGAACTGCTAGGTCCGGTCCTCCCTGGACCAGAAACAAGCCTTATGGGACCAGTTTTGGGGTATCACCCCTCATCAGCCAAACTGGCTTGAATCTGGCCGCATAGCGAGCATGGGACCCACATCTGGGCATACCCTTCCCTCTTAGGGCGACAAATGCAAAAATAAGAGATGAATGAAGATGACAACATTTTATTTTCAACATACTCTATTTGTTGAGTGCTGAAAGGACAGTGGCCATTCATTTCCATACATGGACTTGAAGCTGCAGCCGTAATTCGAGACAAGGTGGCAATACACATTACATGGCATAGGAAATGCTTTTGACTCAGACTTGTTGTCAGACTCCACTTGACAGAGAGGAGGCACTTGGCAGACAGGGATTAGCCCAGCTATAGTGGTTGAGGTAATTTGCCTTTGGTGTCCTTTGGTCCATCGTACTGTGGCTCTGCAAAGTGGCCACACTGACAAAGTGCAACTCTTTCGTGCTTGACTACCACGGTAGCAAGGGAGAACAGTCACAGGCTTCTCATGGATGTAGTGTTGGGAGTAAGAGGTCATACCTCACCAATCAGCCAACAGACTCAATATAGTATTGTCCAGGCCAGTACTAGTTGTTTGACTAATAGCAAATATTTTAATCACAGTGTTCACTACACCCTTCACCATCCACATCTGCTAATAGAGTTTCCTAGTGTTTATCATTCTTGGCGTCTAATTGGTGAGCCAGAACTGGATAGACTCAGGTGCAGTCACTCAATCACAAACAATGTGTGTATGTCCCAGTATAAGAACTTAAACCCCAATGAACTCCAAGCACTACATAAACTCTCTACTTACACAGACATTGTCATCAGGGAGGCAGACAAAGGAGGCAACGTCGTCATCATGAACAAAATTGACTACATTACTGAAATTAATAGACAACTCAGTGACACACAGGCTTACTCTGTGGTCCACACCAACCCTCTGCCCAACATTACCAAACTGATCAAAACCAAACTGACGTCTTTAAGAAACCGTTGTCTTCTAACTGATTTAGAGTACAGGTTTTTGTTCATTGAGGCACCACGTGCCCCTTGCATATACATCCTTCCTAAAATCCACAAACCAGGAGGTTTTCCTCCTGGCAGGCCTATTATCTCAGGGATCGATTCTCCCACAGAACACATCTCTGAGTACATTGACTCTTTCCTCCAACCTTTAGTACGCAACTTACCCTCGTACATTCAGGACACTAGGGACCTCTTGTGTCAACTTGAAGATATCGAATGGACGGATACCGGCGCTTTTTGTTGTCTTGACGTTAGCTCACTCTACACATCCATTTCCCTGGAAAAGGGTATCGAAATGCTCCAACGAACACTCAGTACCCGGTATGCAACATTATATGAACACACTCACATGCTTGTTGAACTCACACGACTAGTGCTAGAGAACAACGTATTCTTGCATGATGGCAGGTGGTTTAGGCAGTGTCAGGGTGTAGCCATGGGAGCCAAGTTCTCACCATCGTATGCCAACCTATACATGGGCCAATTTGAGAAAATACATCTTTGGTCCAATTGCCCGGCACACCTCACGCAGCACATTCTCTACTGGGGTAGGTACATCGATGACATTCTTGCTATCTGGACTGGTGACAGTCATGACCTTAATACACTCATAGAACACCTCAACACTAATGATTTCAACTTAGCGTTTACCCACAAGGTGGACACTACTCAAATTGAATTTTTGGACCTATTGCTGTACACTACCAACAACAAGGTCATGTCTAGACTTTACAGAAAACCCACCGCCTGCAATTCTATCCTGCATGCTCAGAGTGCCCATCCCCTCACACAGATCAAGGCCATCCCATACGGAGAAATGGTTAGGATTCAACGTAATTGCTCTGACACTGTTGTTTTCAAACAGGAACTAAAAAACCTGACCCACCGCTTCCGAAATAGGGGTTACTCCAACAAACTCATCACGGGAGCTAGCAAACGCATCTTGAACAAGGAACAACACCAGTTACTCATCAAAGGCCCGAAAAAACTTGTCACAGAAAACCCTAGCAGCCAGAGACCGGTCACATTTATTACCCAGTACAGCCCAGCTAGCAAGACGATACTACGCATTCTCAAGAAACATTGGCACTTACTGATGCTGGATACATGCCTCAAAGACTCATTAGGCAGGTCCCCCACCATTGTGCATAGCAGGGGCCGTACTCTCAGGAACATTCTGTGCCCCAGCTTTTTATGCCCCTCCTCTCCCACACGCCCTTTGGGGTGGATTCCAGAGAAACCTACTGGCTTTTACAAATGTGGCTGCTGCATATCCTGCCAACTAGCCCTCAACAAAACCATATCTTTTTCATACAATACCAAGACAACATACCACATTAAGGCCCTCATTCTGACCTTGGCGGGCGGCGGAGGCCGACCGCCAAAGTCCCGCCGTCAGGTTACCGTTCCGCGGTCGAAAGACCGCGGCGGTAATTCTGACTTTCCCGCTGGGCTGGCGGGCGGTCGCCTTCAGACCGCCAGCCAGCCCAGCGGGAAAGAGGCTTCCACGATGAAGCCGGCTCGGAATCGAGCCGGCGGAGTGGAAGCTGTGCGACGGGTGCAGTTGCACCCGTCGCGTATTTCACTGTCTGCGCAGCAGACAGTGAAATACATTTAGGGGCCCTCTTACGGGGGCCCCTGCAATGCCCATGCCAGTGGCATGGGCACTGCAGGGGCCCCCAGGGGCCCCGCGACCCCCCCTACCGCCATCCGGATCTCGGCGGTCCGACCGCCGGGATCTGGATGGCGGTAGGGGGGGTCGGAATCCCCGCGGCGGTGCAGCAAGCTGCGCCGCCGCGGAGGATTCAATGGGGCCGCGGTACACTGGCGGGACCCCGCCAGTGATGCCGGTCCGACCGCGGCTTTACCGCCGCGGTCGGAATCCCCATTGGAGCACCGCCGGCCTGTCGGCGGTGCTCCCGCGGTCCTCCGCCCTGGCGGTCAAAGACCGCCAGGGTCAGAATGACCACCTAAGTGTTTTATCAATTGTAACACGAAATATACTGTTTATTGTTTGATATGTGCATGTGGTTTGATCTATATTGGAAGCTCTATACGCCCACTCAAAGAACGCATCCAGGAGCATATCAGGGCCATTAGGAATACTAACATCAACTACCCCCTTGCCGTTCACTTTAACACCGCACATGGGGAAGGGGATCTTCTAAAAATCAGATTCCATGGCATCACTCAGGTTCCCAATTCACCTAGGTGTGGAGACAGAACCAGGGAACTGCGCAAATGCGAGGCCAAATGGATCATAAAACTCCGCGCAGTTGAGCTAGGCCTCAACACGGACCGTGAATTACACTTCTTTCTGACATAACCATTCTGATCCTCCATCCTGTACGCATGTTGCTCCATTTCCACCTTTGTACAATCCCGTATGTTCAAACTCACTATGTTCTACTAGGCTTGGATCTATCTCTGTGTACTAACAATGTACTCATTCATTTATGATTAAATGCCAATTCTGTTACTCTGTCCTTATATTTTATGTTCTTGACATTACTCTGCACCATGTGTCTGGTAACACCTAGCATTCACTTACTTTACTTGCATTGACATATGTGGTTTATGGGGATCTTCCACTTCATTACACGTTGCATCATATCTTCCTATAGACAACCCTTCTGTATAAAGCTTAACTATGTACATAATGTTTTATAAATGCTCTATTATGTTTGGATGTATCTATGTGTACAAACAACGTACTCACCACATTATGAATAGCTGTTATTTCTTTTGATTTATCATTGTAATCCGTTTCTGTCCTTGACCTCACCATGCACCATTTGGTCAGTAATACGAGATATTCACATAATTCGTTTGTATACACTGACTTACTATATGCGGATCGTGGCACTAATATGACCTGACTTTTCACATTTAACATTGTCTTTGGTATAAATAGTTGTCACTTCTTTAACTTATCAATGTACTTCTTCTACATCCTCGACCTCAACATGTACTATGTACTATGTACTATTTGTCCAGTAATACGAGGTTTCCATATAGTTCGTTTGTATTCACATACTTATTGTTTGCGGCTCGTTACAACATTATGGCCTGTCTTTTCACGTACATTATTGTCTTCGGTTCACTGGACTCCCATTACTTCGTTTTTCACTCTTCGGTGTTTGTGTTTCTCTCACTACTCCAGTAAAGGTTTTTACACTGTGATTACCTACTTAGGATGTGTTTCTTCCGTCTTTCCCTCTCTCCTTCCCCCCTTCTTCAACCTCACTTTCCATGTTCCCATTCTTTTTACTTATGAAGTGGCCGCTTGCTCCCCCCTTCTTTCTCCCATTAATTCTGTTCAATCCATTTAGTTCAGACCCCTATGCAATACACCCAATATGGCCGCCACACTGTCCCCCGTAGCCTCAATTTTGGGTCCCCCCTCCATTTCTATGGCACCCCAACTCCCTGTTCTCCATAAGAGCGTGGGTCGGCAACGACCATCAGACGCTCTCTCACTGCTCACTGCGCCTCCCCGGCCTGTATTTTCAAGGTATGTCCTCATTTTATGATATTTAGACACTCCGTTCTTGACTCTGCTGATTGTTTAAACCTATGTTAGATGTCTTCATTTATTCTTTACACTATTGCCGCTTATGGCCTAACCAAATTTCCAGCCGAAAATAAAATCCGTGGACGCATTTCGTTTTGGAACGCGCTTTACTATATTTTTTCTCAACTCCCCATTATTGATGTACGCTCGCCTGTTACTTAGCACCGACGTACTTTTATAGGCTAAATACGTTTTGACTTACCCGCTTTTATAATACAAGGACGCATTCTTTCTCGGGCTCGTTTTGAAGTACCGATATATGCCCTGGCCTTATTCCCAAGGTCCAACATGTTTTCACACTGCCACAGGGGCCCTCCACCTTTAGTACATGGACCTTCTTGAGCTTAGTCTTCAGCACTCTGGCAATTTACAGGCCTATTATTAGCGCTCTGTGTTTACATTACGTACCGCCAGCTATGTGTATATGGATATTGTCTACCTTACTTGCCTCACTTTCCCCGTTTTTGCTTTGTGATACATCTCATATCCCACCACTTACACGTTGCAGCCCTATGGGGCTAGTGTTACTATTTATCTCCAAGCTTAGACTTCAGCTCTATTCGTCAATAACCTGTTATTGTCTCTATTAATTGTTTTCCTATTTGCATCTGCTTCCTTCATATCGACCGTTTCAATTTATACTCATCTCTCTGACACCTCCTAGGTCGTGTCTCTACGGCTTATCAAGGCCTCCCATACCATTTTTTACCTACATGTTCAATTACCTAATCACCATGTTGCTGCTCAGGCAGCCTTACCACTCTGAATTTTCTCAATCTTCAAAGGTATGTACACAATTATTATCTTCTCTCTCCGTACCTCATGCCCACGGTTATTCTCGTATCATATTCCCCTACGGGTTAGTCTTACTTGTTTTACTCCCTTTTTTATTTCCTTCCCAGATCTTTATCACCTATTCCAGCCCACAGATCTAATTAACATTGATTACGCAGGCCGGACGGCCCAGGTACAGAAACTATGGCTCCCAACCACTTTGGGCCGTTTCTCTCTCTCTGTCACTCACCTACCATGTACCACTCTACATCTCACTTGTAGGTGTTCGTATTCAGTTATTTGCTTGGTCTCTCCCAACCCTGCCCTAGTCTCACTTTCACCTCACTTCGTATCACTACTTACAATGCATTAGCCCACTATTGTAGACATTCTGGATCTCTATATTTACTGCATGGACGTACTTAATCACTTTTATTCATAATATGTCTCCTTTCTCTATGGGTGTCCTGGTCGCACTGTGTATTCTCGTCATGTTCACTTCAACATCAATCTTTTTTAGCTCCCACACTAAGGCACTGGCTTTTGTTTCCGGTATCTTTTCTACATGAGTTCACTACGGATTCCATACATGTATATATATACCAACTGTTGCCTTTATCAATATTCTTTGCAGCCTTGATGAAGTCACCTGTGTGACGAAACACGTGTTGGCTGTTTATCTATGACGATTATCATGCTCTACAACACCTACGAATAAAGGCACTTTCTACTAACAAGACTCTGGACGTTTTCTTCAACCTCGAACTTTCGCTCACCTTCAACATACCATCAGGGTTTCTCATCCCTGCAACACTATTGGACACTACATTCTGTGTGCTCTGGCCAAAAATTTTCTCTGTATGTCCCAGTAGTTAAGTTTGCTTTTCCTTGAATACCATAGTAGCATAGAATAAATAATCTTCAGCCCACTTCTCAGTCTGTCATTCGCACACAGTTCTGAAGCCCTGCAGTTACCAACTTTCAGAAAGCAGCTGGAATTCTAGCTGATGCAAGAGTGACACATGCAGGGGCCCACTCTTGTGGCAGCCTCGGAGCTGTCGGTGCTGCAAAGGAAGCTTTTCTGGGAACATAGAGACCTTGGAGACCACTTCCTCCAACAGCTTCCTGCCTTCATCAGTTGCATCCCCCTTAACCCAGAAACAAGAGGGACCCAGAATCGGCAGGTGTGGCCTTCAGGTCCATCTCAGATGATCTTGACACTTGTGAACTCTGGAGCAGTCATGCACATCTCGTTCGGGGATGAGTACTCAGGCTCTAACAACAGCAGTAACAGCACCAGTCCTTCATCAGACTAGATGAGTCTCTTGGTTCTTTTTGCTAGAAGACTGAAAGCCATTCACGATGAGCGAGGTGCCTCCATCCCCACACAGGTTGCTCTCTGGCTATTCCCACACTTGGAACACCCTGGGCCTCTCCTCCTGGGCAGTCTTTCCCCGTGCAGGTCTGGGCACTTTCCTTCCCTCTTTGAGCAGGCAGGAAGGATTCTGGTCTTCCAGAAAGACCCTGCTCTCCTCCAACAGAAAAGGCAGACTTCAGGTGATGTCCTGTCACTGCTGAGAGACACTAGACCTGAGCACACAGCAGTCCTTGGACTACTCTGCAGTACACTTCATTTTTATTCATGAAGAACTTGTAAGTTGAACATAGTGGGTTGGTTTGGATCTCACTTTTATACACATCTTACAGACTGGGGATGTGGATCCACTGCCTGAGGCTTCTGAACCAATTTGGGTTTCTCCTCTTTCAAACATATTTTTCTGGCTGCTTTTCAGACACATTCTTTGTGGTAGGTAATTGCTCTGAAAGCAGGTAGCAATAATGCTGGCTCCAGACACTAGCAAGTATCAATGATGCTGGCTCCAGGTAGGTGTACCCAAAATAACGGCACAATGAAGTGTGCAATCTCTAAACCTAGCTTTCATCAGCCTTCCTGAAGCAGTAATCAAGGGTAGGCAAAAAAGACGGGCCCGCTCTAGAAATGTCTTAACCTATAACAACAGAAACTGCAGCCCTACTCTCACCCTACCACTGGCCACATGGCTGTGCTCAGGGTGAACAAAAATGCCATTGTCAATGTCTGAAGCTATCCATAACTCCATCCTTCTCACTTCAGTATCTGGTTTTCAACTCTCCAGTCACAGGAATGCAGACAATGCACTTCCACTGTTTGGGAAGCTATCCTCTTTTCTCCATCTTGTGTCATGCTAAACCAGGGGCATCCACAGTGGTTCCTACTGGCCCCGATACTCAGACACAAAAAACACAGAGTCCTTCTACCATACATGACCCTATACAATACTATTTGTACAGGAGCTACAAATGCACACATAGGGCCTGATTTTAACCGCGGCGGGCGGCGGTCGCCGCCCGCCATGCGGTTACCGCCAAATGACCGCACCGCGGTCACAAGACCGCAGCGGCCATTCTGGCTTTCCCGCTGTGCTGGCGGGCGACCGCCAAAAGGCCGCCCGCCAGCACAGCGGGAAAGACCCAGCAACGATGAAGCCGGCTCCGAATGGAGCCGGCGGAGTTGCTGGAGTGCGACTGGTGCAGTAGCACCCGTCGCGAATTTCAGTGTCTGCTAGGCAGACACTGAAATTCTTTTTGGGGCTCTCTTACGGGGGCCCCTGCAGTGCCCATGCAATTGGCATGGGCACTGCAGGGGCCCCCAGGGGCCCCGCGGCACCCCCTACCGCCATCCTGTTCCTGGCGGGAGACCCGCCAGGAACAGGATGGCGGTAGGGGGTGTCAGAATCCCCATGGCGGCGGAGCGCGCTCCGCCGCCATGGGGGATTCTGCAGGGCAGCGGGAAACCAGCGGGAGACCGCCGGTTTCCCGCATCTGACCGCGGCCGAACCGCCGCGGTCAGAATGCCCTGCGGGGCACCGCCGGTCTGTCGGCGGTGCTCCCGCCGATAATGTCAACACAAATGTATGGGTTTCATACTACAGGGAGACATTACACTGAAGTAATTAGTAAACTGGTCTCACTGACAAAGAGAAAGGTGTTACAATACAAATCCATACAACATGGTATGCTATCACCATCACTTCATGTGATATACCCAGGGCAAGGACTGTCAAGGACAAGTTTAGGCCCCTGCACACAGGCTACATTATCATTATTTTATACCATTTTAACATATTCACAGAAAGAGGATCAGTGGTTGTAGTATAGTGTTTTACAACTATATTTCCAAACAATGGTATCACAACAACCCAACACAGCGCAATACATTTAAGGATGTATTTTGGCAGTAGGTCTCTATACATCATTGCTAGACCAATGGCAATCTTTCATACAAAAGACTATTATGGTCTCACCTTTTTTGTATACAGTCCTAGTTAGCCATGAGATATAGCATATCAGCATACAAGCTAGTTCCACCGCTAAGCATCTTTGGTTTTAATTCCATCTTTAAACAGGTAGAAAAAGGAAAAAACAACTATGAACTATTAATGTGCCCCAGTGGATTTAATATTTGTTTGTGTCCTCAGTGGCAACTGAGGCTTTACCGATGGGGATGGGAGTTCATGGCTTTTAGGCTTTGGTGGCAACGTGGAGAAAGGTGAAAAAACTTGGCCCGGTCTGTTTGCCGCCTGGGGTGAAACAGGCTGATCATTTCCCTAAAGGCTGTTTACTAGCAAAATTAAGTCTTCCTGCAGGCTTGGATGGTACAGTGATGTCAGGGCAAGTAGGCCAGTAAAGATTAGGTGGGATCAAGGCCACTCTTTAAGGTGTTCCTTTAGGTTATCCCATTCATTGTCTATAGGTTGTTTACACAAACCCCTGCATCACAGGTGTGTGGGTGAGGTTCCTTGATTTCAGGTTTATGGTAATTGTGTGCTTAGGAAGGGAAAGTGCAAGGTCTATAAACCGAGCGAAAATCTTATTTTTGGGGGTCTTTTCTACATTCCTAGAGAACATAATTCCCAATCATCAGAAATGTTTAGTTTAGCACTAGTGGCCAGGTAGGGTATGACATTAGTCCAGAACTATCTCCGTCATGGGGCAGTAGCAGAGCATGTGCTGAAAACTTGCTGAATCCACTGCACATTCGGTTTAAAGAAGTACTCTTGAAGAAAAGTGATCTAATTACCTCTGGGGATAACTTTGATCTGTGTAGGATTTGTAACCAGTGGTGGCTAGTGAGTTTAGAAAGTGATGAGGAGTAAATGTTGTTAAAGAAACTGCATAGGACAGTAGAGATGGCGAGCCACTGAAGGCTATAGTCAGATGCCTGGCTCTAGCTTAGATTGAACCCCAATCTTAAGGTAGCTTCTGCCTGCCACCCGTTCTATACCCTCATGTGCCAGGAACTGAAGGCAATGCAGTCACCTTTAACGTAGCATAGAAAGACACATCCATCAAGTCAATTGCACCGTGTGAAATAAGAAAACCTGGGATCTATCCCGGCTACCCTCAGTTACCAAACTGTGCGATCCTAAGTAATTGTTTTATTTCACTTTTCCTCCTCTTTTTCATGATTCCATATTAAAGTGCCTTGAAAAAACAGTAGTTCAAGTAGTATGTATAGTTTAATTGACTATACTGTTGATCGATGCAAAATAACCTAAGCGACATAAAGGGAGCAGAAAATTGACTTGCCTCGTGTTTTACTAATGTCTACTGCATCAGGGTGCATAGGAATGGAGAGGGTGAATGTTTTCAAATTAATTTTTAAAAATGACTTCTTCCAAGAAATGCCACTCACGGCAATATGATGACATTTTTCTGCATGTTTAAGAAACATGGTTCTGAACTTTGAAGAGGCTTATTCATACTTTGCTCCCTTCATGATTTATATGTCAAAAGTTGTTATAGCTCGGATCATACAGAGGTTCTTAGAGCCATGCCAGGGTGTTTGAATGGCTCTCCCTATTTTTATGTTAGTTGGCTCACACTCATCCTTTGTAAATATACACACAGGCACTCATACGAGCACTCTTTCTCGTGACACAGATACACACACATGGAGACTTGCACATAGAGGTTTACACACCCACATAAATACGAGACAAACATACACAAGCATGCAGACACATCAGTGCCCGTCACCCATTCATTATTCTTCTGCAAGCAGGCTCTCTGCTTAATCACTGCAGTACAGAGTGCAAAGCCAGGGGTGACACTACTTTGTGACCACAGCAACTCAAAGCAACGTCACCTCTGGTGTCATGCTTCGTGCTGTTTTCTTCTGGGAGAGAGAGCCTTGCTGCAGCACAGTAATGGATGGTTGAGGCACATACATAAATGGCAAATGTATTCAGCACCGGAGCAGACAAGACAGCGAGAAGGAGAATGAGCACTCACCACCATCGCATGAGTGAATCTACCAGCCAGAAATGGATAGATCTGTCCCCGTACACGTGTGAACTTTATCAGGCTGGATGTATACACAGGTAGTAGTTCCTCCCTATTCCATTGCAATATAAAAAGCAGATAGAGGGAAACGTGAAAGTGTGTGAAGTACACTGCCCATGCCTAACCTGCAAGAGACAACCTTTCGCACCTTGATTGTGCCAGACTGCCCTGTCCCACCCATAGCTTTTGAAAGTAGATTGAGCTCTTCTGACTCTGCCCCGGATCACAAAATGAGTGTCCACAGGCAGACAAAATTAAAATGCCTAAAACAAAGCTGTGCCCTACACACGATGAAACTACAATGGTTTGTGCTTCTAGTACAACAGAGACTGTTGTCTGCCACATGTGTAGTTACATTCACATCAAGAAGAGCCGAATTTAAAATAGAGCATCCAGCCATTATTGTTCATTGGTACTTGAATAGTCCCACCTCCCTTTTCTCTCTCCTCCTGGGAGTGGGTGGGCTTCACCCCTTACGCCCATATATACCAGCCACCACTTTATAAAATTGCATATGTTTAAGTTTAGCGTTATAAGATACCTTATGTGGGTATGCTATCTTTGTCATGGAAGACAGTCTCAATCTCAAGTTCCTATTTATTCCACATGGGTTGCAGTGCTATGAACATATGTTGTTGGAGTGCACCTTAGAACCAGGTGACAAGTCTTTTGCCACCCCTCACAGTGTAGAGGGATTGTATAAATGTGTGCGTTTCAGGCTGTGTCATAGTGGTGGCCCATAAGAACACACAGAAGGGCATAAAAAAGAAGCCAGTATGTTAGAAATTGACCCTCGTGTAGCCCGTCCTGAAACAAGATGAAGCATTAAAGGGAATTATCAATGATAAACCAGAAATCACCTACCGTAGAGGTGGATCCCTTAGAAATATTCTTAGTCCGAGTGTCCCTACAATACAAAGAAAGGATGATTGGCCATCTACCCATAGGATGGGTTTCCATAGGTGTGGACATTGCGGGTTATGCAAATGGGCATGCCATGGTAAGAAGGAATTTAAGAACAATGGAGGACGTACGTTTAAGATCAGTTCTTCTATTAACTGTAACACACCGTTTGTGGTTTACATAAGTTTATGCAGATGTAACCGCTTTTATGTGGGGAGTACAATCCGTCCACTCAGAGCAAGGACAGGAGAACATGTAAGGGCCTTATCGCATGAAGATTTGAGTTATCCATTGGTGGCACACATTATGACATGCCAGGCACAAGGTATCCGCAAGACTTTTGAATTCTTTGGCATTGATCACGTATCACAAGACCCTAGAGGAGGCAACAGAGAACTTGTCCTCCGTAAAAGGGAGGCTATGTGGATATTGCGTCTCAGGGCAGTGGAGGAGGGTCTTAACACAGATCGAGAACTTGAATATTTTCTTGGGGAACAAGTATAGGTGAACAAGAACTAAAAATCTCACATCAATCTGGTCTGTATTCAATTGATTAACTGTGTCTCTCAGACAATGGGGCTCATTGCATTAACAAGGGGGTATGCTAGTTAGACGCCATAAAGTACACATTTGTTCTTTTTTCTCACTGATGCGTGTAAATATAATTATGCCATTTCTGTTATATCATGTGCCAGATTATTATTGTAAGGGGAGTTACGGTTGTTAACAAATATTATTTTCGAGATTTGTTGTACTTTACTTCTTGAATTATTTTTGAGCAATTATTTTTATCTATTATATCATGCAAATTTTATATTTTACCGGAACAACAACATCATCAAATACAAGAAATACAACTTTTGTAAATATGGTATCGGTTTATGGGCTATATTCACTTCTATTTTCCAATATGCACCCTAATTGTGAATTTCTCTTGTTCAATTTTCATCTTTGGCTTTTAATTGGTGAAGCGTCTTACGGGTGGAGATGGGCATATTTTCCCATTACCTTGCAGTTATTGTTGTATTATTCATAGGTTTCTGTTGAGTCCGGTTTTATAAGGTCCGTTTTAGTTGACTACCAATAGACATTGCTGACTGAGGCACAGTTGCCGAAACCGCATAATATAGGAGTCCTCTTTCTATTTACACACAATGCGGTACTGGTAGAGGGACGTTTTATAGTCCCTCTTCTATTTTGAGCTTTCTGCTACTTAAAGCTCTTCCGGTCGCAAGACGCCGTAGCGTACTTGCAACCGGCAAATTTAGCAGATTTGCATGCTGCCACGGCGGCGCCAATACGGATTTAATTTTTTTTTCAAGTGAGCTTCATAAATCATGCGCTTATGGTTAGCGCAATAGGATTGTTAATATTTTTGGTTACTAATTTTCGGTTCTATTAAAACAAAGAGCCAGTACCCTTTTTTTTAAAATATAGTGAGCTACATAGACTCATGCGCTTATGTTCAGCGCAATTAGGATCGTGAATGTCTTTGGCTATTTACTTTAGTTTCTAGTAAATACGATGAGCCATTACTTGTTATCATTTACATTATTGATATTTATCATTTGGCAGATTTGGCTTTATTTGTTACCACGTTGGTATGATTGGAACGTCTAAATACTCACACTTATGAGATATATGGAATCTTAACACTACAATAATAGGATTAAGGATTGCTTAATCTTGCAGGTACAATTTAACGGATTTAATCAGGTTTTTTCACCAATACTCTATGCATGATACTGGTTCTTTATCTAATGGTTTTCTTGCCTGTTAACACGACGCTATGTGAGTTGTTAGTGATTGAGAATAGGTGCTGGCTAGCTAGGTGTGTTGATGTTTCATTTTAAGATGTGGCCACTAATATTGGCTCTGGCGCGGTTCCACTTGGACTATAAGGTTACGAATATATTATGATTATTCACGGCTTGATGGTGTCTACCCCTTTTTTCTTCTTTTTCTTCTACATTTATATTTGCGGGTTTTATATCTATCCCACTTTTCCCTATGGTGGAGGATTGGCTTACAACTATTTTATTCTCTTGGGTCTATTTGGTACTTGATGACTGCCATTATGCTTACATGGCCTATGTTTCGGCAATAATTTCAGCCCTGATGAAGTTGATGGGGTGATCCCTGGACAAAACAAGTGTTAGCTGTGGGGTTTTGAATGGAACTATAACAACATCGTGGACATGATGATATGATGACTGGCAGACGTACCATTGATTGATTCAATTGAATTTGAACATTTAATAAACCCTATAATTGGTTGGAACTATGTTGGAGACTGCTACGCCTCTTCATTTCTGGACTTTATTTTACATCATCAAATGATATTTAAGCCTGATGCCTTTTTCTTCTTCTAAGGAAACCATATAGACTATACACTACACAATTATTTAACTACTATAATATTCACTGAGTGCCTCCTTTGTGTATGTTATTACAGCACCAGTCCAGTATTTCAGGTCCTTGGGACCCAAACATCTTTCTTTTCTGGAGAGACTAGGAGCAGAATGGCCAGAGCATAAAGAACTACAGATTTCATTATTTGCTGGCTCTTCATGTAGCAACTTACTGCTGCATAGGTCAGACAAGGCCACTTATGGCTTAGCCACCTATTAGGGAGTGTGTTGTTAAAAGTGCCCTCCTGTCCACACCTGTTAGAAATGGGGTTTCTGGTTAGCACCTCAGCCAGGCAGAACCCACCCACTATAGTCAGGGCAAGGGAGTTACATGTCCCAGATAATCCCTGCTCACCCCCTTGGTAGTTTGGCACAAGCAGTCAGGCCGATCCCAGAGGCAATGTGTAAATCGTTTGCACAACACACACAACACAAGTGATGCACTATCCCCACCACAAAGGAAACACAACACCAAGTTACATGAAAATATACTGTATTATACACAACGCAATTATTAGACCAAACATCACATATCAGTACTATCCTGCTACCTTAGCAGTTGTCAGAACGTTACACATTAGTTACTTTGCAAACTAGCAGTAGTCACATATAACACACAGGTTACTCAGTATTCTACAACATAAGCAGTAGTCAGGAAAACATGTTATTACACCAAAGCACTTGTCATAAGAATATCATAAACGCTCGTAGTAGGAACATTATACAACATATGGCAAGTCAGAAAAACATGTTAGCAAAGTATGCCCATAATAAGAACATTTGCATACATATATGAAGGCATCATAAACAGGTAGGCAATATATGCATCAACAAAGTCTCTAGAAAGAACCTCTGAAATATATTGTCCCTTTAAAAGTACCTGGTCTGATGACGAAGGCACCTCCAGCGCCTGGAAAACGAAAACATGGGGCCCCTGGCGCTCCTCTGCGCCAACGGTTGCCTCTGATAACCTTTGAGGCAGAGGGGGCGACATGCACCTCCTCTGTGCTATTGATGGGCCCCTCCAGGGGCCCGTGATCACTGGGGGCCCCCCGGGCCTACCCTGGCCTTTCCACAAAAAAGGGGGGGCCACAACAATGCCCCCAACGGACGATACTAGGGTTCGGCGGCGCAGGGAACCTCTGATGAGGCTTCCACCCCGCCCACTGACCAGGTATCACAACCGGCTCCTCCTGGGGCCTCGGCTGACCCTCCCAAGGGTATGCGGGGGCTGAAGCCAGCAATCAGGAGGGGCAAACCCCCTCCTAACTCAGGGGCTGTCCCGCTGTCCTTGGTTCATCAACCGGGTGGGGCACACACGGTGCGCGGTCTCCGGGCGTCCTTCGGAGACCGCCCGTCACTTTGGCAGGGTCTGGGCTCCTGTGGAGCTGGGCTTCCTCGTCCCAGGCCCTGCCTCACTCCTCCACAGCTTTCAGGGGACTCACCAGTCGCACCAGACACGGTACGTGGTCAGTCAGCAACCCCGGGCTGCGGAGGTCCTGGCGGCCTGTGGGTCCTTCTGGTGCCACAGGGGCATCACCAAAAAGCTCTCCTGAGCCCCGGGCACCAATTCCAGTGCACTCAGGATGGGGAGCTCTCCTGAGCCCCAGGGGCACACTGGGCGGCGCGTTTCAATGCGCTCGTTGTCCACTTCGCACTCGGGTCGCGGTGGTGATGAAAAATGGCAGAAGTGCTCGCAGGGTGCTAAATCTAATTTTACAGCAGTGCTCTCTAGGCGCTTGACTCTACCTCAACAGAGCGCTCCCCAGGCACTTATACAGGGCAAATAACGAGAGCTCTCCAGGCACTTGAGGGCCAGTGGCAGGACACCAGCAGCCCGCCTTGTGCTAAAAATGGATGCAGGGGTCATGATCCACAACACCCTACACCTAGGGGACAGTGTCCTGGAAAAAGGCCCACAGTTGGAGGGGCCCAGCAACAGGCCAGCGCAAAGAAGATGCAGCAGGTGGCAAATCCTTCACAGTGATCCAGCAGATCCCAGGTCAGCACAGGAGCAGCAGTCCATGGCGGTCCCTGGTGAGTCCTTCCAGCATTTCTGTGTCCAGTTCCCAGATGTTTCAAAGAGCCTCCAAATTGTGGGGAAAATCCCCCTGTACTTATACTCAGCCCTTGCAGTGTTTTGCAATGGTGAGGAGAGGAGGTTCCAACCAGTTACTACTGGTTCTAGGAGTGCCCCCTCTCTCTTTCAGCACAGGCTCCAAACATCATTGGGGGGTAAACGACCCTATTGTGTGAGGCCAGGGCACAGCCTTTACAAATGTTGGTGTGCCCCGCCTCTCCCTTCTCTCAGCCCAGGAAGACTATTCAGTATGCAGATGCACCTCTGTGACACCTCCACCCTCCCTGTGTACAGGCTGTCTTAATAGTATGCACAAAGCCCCAACTGTCACTCTGCCCAGACGTGGATTGGAGTCAAGCTGCAAAACACCAGTCATAAGCACAGAGAAATGTGCACTTTCTAGAAGTGGCATTTCTGTGATAGTAATAGAAAATACACCTACACCAGTAAGCAGCATTTATTATCACCATCACAACCATACCAAACACACCTACGCTACCCCTCATAAATCAAACAATACCCCTTACACTTAAGGCAAGGCATTTCTAAAGCAATCCTATGAGAAGGCAGCACTCACAGCAGTGAGACACCAAGTTTGGCTGTTTGTCACTACCAGGACAGGCCACGCAACCTAGCACATGTCCTGCCTTCTACATACATGCCACCCTGCCTATAGGGCTAGCTTAGGCGTACTGTAGGGGTTGTTACATGTAGTAAAAGGGGTGTGCTGGGCCTGGCAAGTAAATTTAGATGCCAGGTCCCTGTGGCAGAAAACTGCGCAGACAGGCCCTGTGCTAGCAGGCCTGAGGCAGGTTTGAAAGTCTACTTCAGTGGGTGGCGCAAGCAGCGCTGCAGGCCCACTAGTAGTATTTAATTTACAGGCCCTGAGTATAGAGATACCACTGTACAAATGACTTACAGGTAAATTAAATATGCCAATTAGTTATAAGCCAATCATACCAACTTTAGATGGGAGAGCACCTGCACTTTAGCACTGGTCAGTAGTGATAAAGTGCTCAGAATCCTAGAGCCAACAGCGAGATGTCAGAAGAAATAGGAGGAAGGAGGCAAAAAGACTTGGCATGACCCACCATAAGGAAAAAAAGTCCAACAACACCCTTAAGGCAATGTGTGTCTGTGGCCCTGCCAAGTCTATGGAGTAGAGGGTATAGTATACCCTGTGTACAATTTTGAATTGAATCAAGTGGAGGTGCACTAGGATGGCCACCTCTGCTACAAATATTAGTGTCTCTCACCAGTCATCCAGGTTGCCACAATCTCACAACCATCTATACAACAGTCTAAATAGGGGGGTCTGTGTGTTTCTCATTATAGTCCCATATGTTAAAGAGATCATTTGTTCTATAACCGGATCATTAAGCAGTCTCATTTCTAGCTGGGAGTTTTCTTGTGTCTCGTCATTGGGCAACACACATTTTTTGAGGGCAGTCCTCAAATGAGCGCATTTCAACCATTGCGTCCACGATATCTGATATTCAGACTGCAGCTGGGTGAGGAAAACCACCCCATTTGCATTCCATACATCCGCAAGGGCTGAAAAACTAGTACTTTTCCAAATCTGGAATCATGTCAAGGTTTCCACATGATGGAGACTGGACCCTTTCCACAGTGGCGTTCTCTGGATCAGTCTAATCCCCCATGCCACCTCTTTGGTCAGCTTCCTCCAGACATGTACCACCATTTCTGTGGCTGTGCTTGCAGCAGATCCCAGCTTGCCTCTGTATAACGTGTAAGTATTTCTTGTCATCCATCACCAGTTTATCTAGGCGAAATGCTGGATCCTCCCAGTCAGCCTGTGCCCAGTGATTAACCATGCACATCTGTGCCGCATAATAATATTTATTTCCGAATATTCGGTAGGGCTATTCCTCCCTCATATTTAGACCACTGGAGGACTCCTAAGGCCACTCCCGTTTGACCACCTGGCTACAGCAAAAATCACATTAGTGTGTCCACCCTTGTAAAAAATGAACCTGGAAGCGTATATGATAAGTTTCAAATACATAAAGAAATCTAGGAAGTGCCAACATCTTAATCTTTGCTGCCTTACCAAGTAGTGAGGGTGGTAACAATTGCCAGTGTTTTTCATTTCAATCTAACCTCGCTAAGATGGGAGCCAAGTTCATATCAAATTGTGAATCTGAGTCTCTGGTGATCCACATCCAAGTATTTAGATCTGTTTACTTCCACTCTCAGCGGTAGGGCAAGTATCTGTTCCTGATCCCAATCTCCCACCGGAAACAGTAAGTATTTTCCCCATTTAATGGCACACCTCGAGACCTCTCCAAAAGCGTGGAAAATATTTCTCAGTCTATGGAGTGTCAAGGGCGTTTGTGTCAGGTATAGCAAAATGTCATCTGCATCTAATGATATGCGTTCCTCCCATCTAGACCCCCCGACCAGCTCCAGAACTTCACATCTACTCTCACCCATTCTGCCAATCCCTCTATCACCAACACAAACAACATCGGCGAGAGAGGGCGTCCCTGTTTAGTGCCCCCGTATAGACGTAATTCCCTAGAGGATTACCCATTGACCCGTATGCATGCCTTTGGCCTATCTTAAAGTAGTTTGTCTCACCTCCTACATTTAGTACCCCACAGTGCTTAATTTGTAAATAAAAAGGTTCCGGTGCCCTAAGCCCTCCTCTTAAACACGCGGCTGCTGCAATTAAATGTGTGAACACGGAATACAGAGGCGGCGTAATCTTGAAGCCATCTCGGGCCTCTTCAATCCATATAAAGCCACTCCCTGCCCCTTCAGCTCACTCTAGCAGCTTTCTGCTTTCTCCCATTGTGACGCTTTTTCGTTTTTCCCTTCATCTGTCTTTCCCATATGTGTCTTTTGCTCGCAGCAATAGCTTGACGCAGAAGAATAAGCCCTGGCTCTCAAAAATAAGTGCCAGTGCTCAGCACCGGAAACAACAAGCTCATATTAAGCACTGGTACCCCCAAAGAGGCACATACACTCCACTGAATCAAAGGCTTAATTGGTATCCAACGATCACCCATCCCGCAGGTGAGGCACGGTCGATCGACCCGGCATAAACCTGCTTTGGTCCAAGTGCACCAGCCCTGTCACCACACTCTCAAGCCTTTTTGGGCAACATTTTAGACAGTATTTTAATGTTGGTGTTGAGTAGGGATATCGGTTGGTAAGAGTCGCACCTGTCCCTGAGCTTGCCGGCTTTAGGAATAAGAATTACTGTCGCTGATCGCATATCTGCTGGGGGTTCTCCTGACCGGAACACCTCCTCAAAGGCTGCATGCAGGGGGGCTGCAGTCATCTTATTCAGTTTATGGAAAAACTCTACTGGGAATAAGTTAAGTCCCAGGGCTTTTCCGACAGTCCTTCATAGGGTCTAGTACGTCCTGGTCACTAGGACATAGCCCTAACCTACAGAAGTCCTCAAGCTGCTTCACTAACGCTTCCACCATTTCCTGGCTACCCCGCACTGTCTCTCTGGAAGTCAGCTGCTATTCCCTGATAAACATACTTTCCCTTTCCTTACTACCAATGCATGCCAGTAATTTACCTCCCTTACTTCAAGCTTCATAAATCCTTTTTTGTTTCGCAAGGTATATCATATTGACCTCATTGTTATCCACTGATTGGTATTCAGCCCTTTTTGGATCCATCCCTATTTTTGCCTTCAGGTGTGGGTGACTCCGTGTAGTCCCTCTTCAATCGTGTCAGTTTATCTTCTAGTGTGGCCAATCAGTGGCATTGCTTCCTGAGGTCCTAAATTTCCCCAGCTGATATAACTCCCTAATCCTTGTCTTGGATGCTTCCCACAATGTAGTGCAACTCTACACTGATTCTCTGTTATCTGCAAAAAAGAGCTTGAAGGCCATGTCCAGATGCTTGACCTCTGTCCTATTCAGTAGGCTCCATGGGCCAGATATAGGTAGCAAAAAATATGCAAGTCGGAAATTGCGATTCAATGCGAATTGCAATTTCCGATTCGCAAAATGGAATCCAAGAAAAAAGTGCAACACCAATTTGCGACTTGCAAATGTGTTGCACTGCATTTTGCGAGCTCGCTTCTAGCGAGGTCGCAATTTGCGAGAAGGGTGTTGCAAATTCACTTCCTGGCTCTTGGTGATGACATCAGAACCAGGAAGTCATCAAATACACCTGGGAGGAGGGAGGACCACACTCTTTCCAAACTGCTGTGCAACACCCAGGAGAGAAGACCTGCTGGTACAATGGAGGAAACAGGCATTGCTGGGAGAAGAAGAAAACTGAAATTTTCAGACAAAGAACTGGAGGTGCTCACAGAGGAATGCTGCCAGCACCACGACAAACTGTTTGGGAAGGCAGCCCTGAGTGTCCCAGACACAGAAAAGAAGATGATTTGGCAGCAAATTCAGGAACGGATTAATGCCATAGGGGTGAGCCACCGCACCCTGGAGGAAATGAAGAAAAGGTGGTATGACCTGCGCTCCAGGACAAAGGAGAGGGTAGCAGAGCGGCTGAGAGAAATGAGGGGCACCGGAGGAGGCCCATCCACTGTCCCACCACCAACAGCCATGGAAGCAATGGTGGAGCAGACCCTGGAGCCTGAGGCTGTACTCGGAATGGGAGAAGTGGACAGTTCTGCGCCAGGGACATCCAAAAGTGAGTACCATGAGATACGCATTCTCATCTACAAATGCAGTATACACACTCTCCCAGTACACAGCAGCAGGCACCACCAGACTAGCTCCATTCCAGTCTAGCAACCTCTAGAATAGTGCATTATGGGCAATGTAGTACAGTAGTCAGCATATAGGCAAATGTTTATTATGAGGCCAACAGGCAGGGAGGAGACGTGGCCAGAGACAGTGCAGGAGGCTGCTGCAGAAATTCCTGGGCCCAGCAGGACACCACCGGAGTCCTATCAGGAACAAGAGCAGGAAATGAAGGCAGCTGATACGACTCCTGGCCCCAGCCCCACAGCAAGTCGTTCTGAGCCAGCAGCAGGACAAAGGCGCAGACGCAGAGTTCTGGCGGTGCCCCAGGAGGAGATAGGGGAAGCAGGCTTTGCAGGAATGGAGGCATCCCTCATCAACGGTCAGCGCCTGCAAAACAGACAATTGAGGTCAATCTTAAGATCATTACACAGGATGCAGAGCAACATGACCACTGGGCTGGCTGAAGTGAACACGCAGTTCACTAGAATGAATGAACATATGGGGGATCTCACCCAGGCCATCCGCCAACTTGTGACGGAACTGGGGGCAGACAGACAGTACGCAAGGCGCAGGCAGCGCCACACAGGGGCACGATTCGACTGCATGGCTGCTTCAATTGGGCGTCTTGCAACAAACACAACTGGCCTGTCTAGATGGACAGTGAGTTTTCAGGTGGAACTTGGCCACTTTGCGGGCAATGTGGCAAGTGGACTTGGCCGCATCAGCCACGCAGTGGACTTGATGGAAGCTAGGCAGGTGGCAAAGGGCACAGGTGAGACCCCTCAGGACAGTGAGGAGGGGTCCACAATAAGTAGTGTATCTGACATTGAGTCCCGTGTGCTAAGGAGTGCAAGTGCACGGCAGGCGTCAGCTGACCCACCTGGGCGCACAAGGAGGAGGGTGTGAGCCATCAGACAGCATGACCCATGAGGCACATGATGTTAATGTGTCCTCATTACATTAGGACATGTACAGACTTTAACGGACAGCACTTTTCTTTCACCATTTAGTTTACAAATAAAAAGGTTGCGTTTGTTCCATTACACAACTGGGCTCTGTTTGTCTGACATCAGTGAGTATGGTGACAGTTGCCACATACCTGCCAAAGTATTGGGTTGCAATCTGTCTGCCTTGATTTGCAATGTTTCTATCCCCAGGCTGTCAGTGTGGTAGCTCTTGCTCCTCATCCTCCGAATCTGTGTCTTCAGAGGTGAGATGTAGCCCACGTCTGGTGGCAATGTTGTGTAGGATTGCACATGCGGCAACGATCTTGAACGCTGTTTCTGGGGCATACTGGAGCACACCTCCACTTTTGTGGAGGCATCTGAATCTTGCCTTTAACAATCCAAAGGTCCTCTCAATGACAGTTCTGGTCCGCCGATGGGCACTGTTATATCGCCTCTCGTTCTCATTGCCAGGTGTTAGGTACGGGGTAAGTATCCATGGTCTTAGAGCATATGCACTGCCACCTGTTTTACAAAAATAAGCAATGTTAGCAGGGCATGGATGGTTTCCACGGTGGCCTGTATGTATGGCTTCAGGGTGTATTCAGCAATACCTAATAGATATCTGTCTCCAAACTCCCCACGTTCTAGGCGTTGATGTATCCCAGTGTGCCTGAATATGTATGAGTCATGTGTACTCCCTGGAAATTTGGCTACAATGTCAGTGATGACATTATGGGCGTCGTATACCACCTGGATGTTTAATGAGTGGGTACATTTCCTATTGCGGAACACATGTTCCAGATTAGCAGGAGGGCAAATTTGTATATGTGTCCCATCCACACACCCTATTACATGGGGGAAGCTGGCAATTCTGTAGAAGTCCAACTTAGTGCTGTTAATTTCTGCCTCATTCCTGGGTAGGTATATGCATCTGGACATGTGTGCGAGTATGGCATCTAGGAAACATCTGAAGAATCGTGAGAGTGCACTTTGGGATACCCCACCTGCCACTGCAATCACCCCCTGATAGCTATCCGAGGCCAAGAGGTGCAGTGAGCATAGCACTTGCACATGTGTAGGGATGGCGCTGCCGAGCATTGTCTGTCGTTGAAGCTGCATATTGAGTAGTTTAATTAATTCTAAAATTGCTGCACTGCTCAGCCTATATTTGTCATAAATCTCCTCCTCAGTTTGTTGGAATAGCGTCTGCCTGGTTCGGTATATCCTCTCCTGTCTCTGCGTCCTCCTCCTCCTCTGCTGGGCAGCGTGGACTCTCTTCCTCCATGCTATCACATACAGTTCAGCCATTTTGAGTAACCCAGATGCCTTCTGGGTCTCCTTTTATACTTTGGTTCTGGTTACCACCTGCTCTGAATCAGTGGTAAAATGGATGTGCAAAATGGGCTTTTTGCGACTAGCCGCAATTTGCGACTGGCTTTTTCATATGGCTTGCGACTCGCAAATTGCAACTTCCTCTTTGCGGGTCGCAAAATCAGGTCACACATTTTGCGAGTCGGTAATGGCTCGCATCGCTATTTGCACTTCGGAAATTGGATTTTTGCATCCCATTTCGGATTTTGCGAGGTCGCAAATTGCGAATCGGGCCATTTGCGACTCGCAAAACTTTGCTACATCTGGCCCCATGTCTCTATCATCCACACAGCTCGGAGCAGCCTCACATTTGTGTTTAGAGTCACCTTTAGAGACATTTGGTTGCTAATTCCACAGCCCAAATACTCTGCTGCTCCGAATCTAGATAGTGTGTCATTACTTGTAAAGAAGTAATCCAGCCTAGTGTGGATGTCACGGGCCCCCAGTAGAAGGAATAGTCTTTCTCTTCTCGATGTATAGCCCTCCATATATCACACAGCCACAATGCCTGTGTGAAATCCTCCAGTTTCCCTCTTGTTGCTTCCCCTTCTGCTTTCAAGCTACTTCTGTCCAGATGCTTACTTAGTGGCAAATTTAAGTCCCCTCCCACCATCATGTGAGCCCGTGGTGCCCCTGCCAATAGGTCACCCACTTTTTGAAGTGTTACCTGCTGAAGCCCGAGAGGCACATAGACATTTACCAATAGCAGAGATTCGCCTCCTTTGTTCGCTCAATATTGCCAAATAGCACCCTGTGGGTACACCCAAGTTCGGAGTGTTTATCTAATGGGAGCGATCTGGGAAAAAGAATCAACATGCCTCTGAGTGCAGATGTGTATTGAGCATGCCCTAACAGCTTGTTTCTGCCAATCCCCATAGATATTGTGCATCAACAAGGTGTGCATCTTGCAAATAAATTATGTCTGTTTGCTATCTGGTAAGGGCTCTGTGAACCAAGCCCCTTTTCACCTTTTTGCCCAGTCTATTAACATTCCATGTCAATAGTGACAACTGTCTAATCTTTGTCATCTCGGGTGTGTGTCTCCCTTCCCTTTGCCACATGTACCAGGTGAGCGACTGCTCAAAGGTTGCCTATGGACAGTGGTGAATTAAAATACAAAATACTACCCCAAAAACCTCCTCCTACCCTACTTTACTGAGCTGTGATTGCAAAACTAACCACCCCTATAACACACGGTACGTATAGTCCCCAAACCTGATAACCAAGAAACATGAGGTGCAGCCAATGGCTGCCATATTTCAGTTGTCCAAGAATCCACTCATAGTTCCAGAGCTCTTTGATTGTATGACAGGACCCCTCTCTCACCGGAGCTTTCCCGTCCCAGAGCTTGATCCACTAGTACCAGTATTTATAGTCCTTAGGGCCCCCATTAACCCAGTTGATCCAATGTCATAGGTGTCACTGTGGGTAACGTGCCGTCCTCCGAGCTGTGTTCTATTTCTGTGCATTCAGAGTGGCTGCCCCTTCCCTCTGGGTCTAGAGATCACCACTTATTGTTACCTAAATGTCTCTATTATGTCTGATCTCTAAGACAACCTTAACTTGTGCCACTTTCATTAGTTCTTTAGTTGAGCAGGCTTTGTTTTTCTTCTTGTTCCTACATCTGTTTGTCATCCAGCTCCTGCACCCGGGGGCTGACCAGACTGTAGACCTTGTGTCTCGAGCCATATCCAAGCTTCCTGTGATGTAGTCGTAAAGTGAGTTTCCCCTCATGCACTCTCCGTAGTTTTGCTGGGTAGAGGAGTACATACTTCAGTTCCAGTTGGCGTAGCACTCTTTTTACTGGGATGTACACCTCTCTTTGCTTTTGGACCAGATTACTGTAGTCCGGGTATAAATTGACCTCTTGCTTGTCTATCATCCATGGACCGTATTTCTTTGCTCACTGAAGAATCACATCTCTCTTCCTGAAGTTCTTTAGGCAAGCAATAACCAGTCATGGATTAGCCCCTGGCGATAGCGGAAGTGCCTGGATCCTATATGCATGCTGCATTGAGAAACTGGATGGCTTACCCTGTAGAACTGTGCCTGTCAGCCATTCTTCCACATAGAGTTCTAAGGATGGGCCCTCCACCTTTTCCGGCACCCCCACCAGCTGAACATTATGATGTCGGGACCTGCTTTTCCCATCTTCAAGTCTAGTTGCCAGTTGTCACACCTCCCTCTCCAAAGCCAAAACTTTCTGGGTAAGGTCCCCAAGGTATGTCCCATCTCCTCAATGCAATCAGCCAGATTTCTTTGATCATCTGTTCCTCCTCTTCCACCACTGCTTCAATTCGTGTCTCTAAGGATGTTTTAGTGTCTTCTATGGCATCTAAAATTGCAGCTGACTGTGCTTCCAGAGTTGCAGTGCCTTCTTCTTTGCCCTAATGGTTGCCCCCGGTTCCTGCTTCAGTGGGGCCCCCCTTCACTGTCCGTGCCTTGACCATATTTGCATTCAGTGCTTTACCATAAAGGACTAGGGTGCCTTGAGACACAATTTACCATTACACCTCGATTTCCAACCTGTAACCAAGTTGCCTTATGCCGGTCCAACCAGAGCCGTGTTGGTCTGTGCGGGTGGCCTGCACGCAGATGTTAGGAGCAGGCAGCACGCCAGCGTCCAGACCCCTTTTGTCTCCCTCTAACTGTTCCTCTGTGTAGTGGGGGTGAATGTTGTGGCCTTGTAGTGCTCAGGATATCGTTGACTACCTTCTGGGTATCTCAACCTCAGAGCGCGTGTGATCTCATGCTCTGACATCATGGCCACCAATGCCTCGTGGACTGCTGCTGCCACCGCCCATGCAGTCCCTACACTACCTGGCCACCAGGGTGTGGCAGTGTGGGCTGCAGGCAGTCCATATTTCCTCCTTACAGAGAAGGGGGGGAGAGCAGAAGAGCCCAGGGTCACAGTCTGGAGTCTGGCCCACAAGGGGAGGCCTAATGCCTTATTCGTTCATATTTTAAAACTGGAAGCTGCGCTTGGCGCAGGGAGTCGAAGCTCCTTTACTGTGTCGTGGCTGCCGCTCCCCGCTGTCCTGCACTTCATCTCATGCTTCCTTCTTATAGCTGTGGTGCCCATGACCGACTCAGCTCGGTCGGGGCTCCTCCTAATGCCACCTCAATCTTCAGCGCCAGGCCGTCAGCGCCGGCTTTTTCATTCCATGCCCTCTGCTTGCGCAGGGGGCTACGGCGCATCAACCTAGCGGTGATCTCTCCACTCAGCATCAAGTCGTATGACAGGAAGGCATCATCTTGATTGCACTCACACTCCGGGCACCCCCTAATCAGGAGAAATTGCTCCGGGTCCTTTGGCCAGCTCGGGAGCTCAAGTCTAGCCATATGATGCCATTGCCAACTAGGCCACACGCCTGAACCTTGACAGTGTTAATCCCATCAAACACCTCACAGCAGTACAGTGGCTCACTGAACTAGGCTCCTGTCTGAGGTCATGCAGATTCTTTACACACTAGACAGCTTATTTCTAAATTCTCTTCAAGTTCTAGCTGAAAAGGCTGAAAAGGCTTTTGATCGGTCCAGAGGAATGTTCCCCAACCCTTAGAGGAGACAGACATAGTTTACTTTCTATAGCCTCTGCTTTTCTCTGTACTGGAAACAAATTAGTTCTGCGGGTCTCAATTACAAAGTACCATGAGTTTAATGTACACCCCAATTTTTAGTCAACAAATGAAACATGTATACATTCAGCGATAACCAAGGTTAAAATACTCAGCTGAGTACAAATTCTGATTCTAAACTTGAACCTATTTCTATTCGATAATCCCTAATTTCTGTGAAGGCTAGACTCAGCTAAAATGTATGTCGCTAAAATACACCCATGTGTATCGCAGAGAAAGTAATAGGCCCATGAGGTTAACTGATAATGCACTCCCTGAGGTGTTATGTCAGATGCCACTGTCTGTCCTGAGGAGACCCACCGAAATTAGTGTATCGGTTGAAACGTCGACACTGGCATCCAATAAGAATAGGATATTTGCTTTGCCAATGCTTGTTTAAGTCCCCCAACCTGTTTCTGATGAAATATCCAAAAAATTGTCTTTAATAGGAAGGGCAGCGCCTACACTACAAGCTAAATTAGTGGAATGCACTTTATTTTGCCAGGAGCACAATGCAAACAACTATAAAATATTCACAAAAACACATCAGATAGCTAACTTCATCTTAATTGTGCTGTTTCTGTATAATCTCTATCCTCAGATCCAGAAATCCAGGTATAAGTAACCAGTTCAAGCCATCGCTTGGTAGTCTACAATTTCACACAGGTTTCGGGAGGTCCAAATAGGGGCGGGTTGCTGCAGCTGCATAGTTGATTGTGGTAGAGGTGTCCTAGAACCCAACCCTCAGCTTTCTGTGGTAGCCACAGGACATTCTGAAACAATTTACCTGCTCCTTGTCTTCTCCCAGGCCTTGGAGCCAGAACATCCTCAGCTCTGCTCTCCGTGCTCTGCGATCTAGGATTGCCTACATCAGTGGTTCCCAACCTTTTCACTTCTGTGGACCCCCACTTTATCATTATTGGAACCCGGGGACCCCCACTGAATCATTATTGGAATCCGGGGACCCCCTACTAATCCATTACTGAAAGCTGGGGACCTAATCTGTTGATTTTAGTTTATTTTCTGAGCAGTCGCGGACCCCCTGAGGAGGCTTCGCGGACCCCCAGGGGTCCTCGGACCACAGGTTGGGAACCACTGGCCTACATGGCCTGAATCAGTTGTGGCTTTTTTGCCCTGCAGTGATGTGGTAAAGCAGGGATGAGGCTTAGTACAGGAGAGGATTTCAATTGCAACTCTGCCTCACTCACCTTCGGGGGTGCACTGCGAGAAGTGTAGTGGGTATCACCCCGGGCTGGCAGCATTCAGTTGGAGATAGAGGGCCCCTTCATGACATGCACTTAGTGCTGGTGATGAGGATGAGCTACATCATGGCTGCTCACTGATAGAAATAGAGAGTAGTGATTGCACAGCAACGCACACGAAATGAAAAAAAACTCTATCACACAGCAGACTCATTGTATTACAAGGGAAATATATCTAAATGGGGCATGGTTTGCGTGGAAGTAATCTTAGTTTCCCCTCTTAAGCGATGGAGTTCTCTAAATGCCTGTTCCCTAATGTTTTTTTTATTGTGCCTTACTGTTAGAGAACTACTTTGAATCCTGGTAACCAGTAATGTATATAATGGCAAAAATCTACACATCCGTAATGAGTTGTGGGGTAGTCCAAAATGTGAAGGACAACTGTTGTACCTGGCTTTTTGACAGGGTCATCCCCAAACTTTTTGCCTCCTTCCTCCTATTTTTTCTGACCTTTTGTTGTTGGCTTTTGACCTCTGTGCACTTTACCACTGCTAACCAGTGCTAAAGTGCATATGCTCTCTGTGTAAATTGTACTATTGATTGGTTTATCCATGATTGGCTATTTAATTTACTTGTAAGTCCCTAGTAGAGTGCACTACATGTGCCTAGGGCATGTAGATTAAATGCTACTAGTGGGCCTGCAGCACTGGTTGTGCCACCCACTTCAGTAGCCCCTTAACCTTGTCTCAGACCTGCCATTGCAAGGCCTGTGTGTGCAGTTTCACTGCCACTTCGACTTGGCATTTAAAAGTACTTGCCAAGCCTAGAACTCCCCTTTTTCTACATATAAGTCACCCCTAATGTGTGCCCTAGGTAACCCCTAGAGCAGGGTGCTGTGTGGGTAAAAGGCAGGACATGTACCTGTGTAGTTATATGTCCTGGTAGTGTAAAACTCCTAAATTCGTTTTTACACTACTGTGAGGCCTGCTCCCTTCATAGGCTAACATTGGGGCTGCCCTCATACATTGTTGAAGTGGCAGCTGCTGATCTGAAAGGAGCAGGAAGGTCATATTTAGTATGGCCAGAATGGTAATACAAAATCCTGCTGACTGGTGAAGTCGGATTTAATATTACTATTCTAGAAATGCCACTTTTAGAAAGTGAGCATTTCTTTGCACTTAAATCTTTCTGTGCCCTTCAATCCACGTCTGGCTAGGTTTAGTTGACAGCTCCTTGTGCATTCACTCAGACACCCCCCAAACACAGGGTACTCAGCCTCACTTGCATACATCTGCATTTTGAATGGGTCTTCCTGGCCTGGGAGGGTGGAGGGCCTGCCCTCACACAAAGGACTGCCACACCCCCTACTGGGACTCTGGCAGACAGGATTGAACTGAAAGGGGGCTTGGTGCATTTCTTAGACACTCTTTGAAGTCACCCCCACTTCAAAGGCACAACTTAGTATAAAACAGGGCCTCTGCCCTACCTCATCAGACACTTGCTGGAGAAGAAACCTGAACCAGAAACTACATCCTGCCAAGAAGAACTGCCTGGCTGCTCAAAGGACTCACCAGTCTGCTTTTCTACAAAGGACTGCTGTATTGCTGTTGGCCTGCTGCCTTGCTGAACTCTTGTCTGGCTGTAAAAGTGCTCTCCAAGGGCTTGCATAGAGCTTGCCTCCTGTTCCCTGAAGTCTCAGGACCAAAAAGACTTCTCTTTTTCACTTGGACGCTTCGTGCGCCGAAATTTTCGACACACAGCTTGTTCCGCGGCGAGTAAAACGCCGCACACGGACGCTGATCGACGCGACGCCTTCTGGGCGACCGAAACTTTGACACACGGCCTCACAAGGACAACGCCGCCCGACTTCCAAGGAGAAATCGACGCAACGCCTGCCGTGAGAGTGAAATTTCGACGCACAGCCCCGCGGAACGACGCACAGCGGGAAAACAAGCAGGAGAATCCACGCACAGACCCGGGACATATAGTAATCCCCGCGATCCATAGAAAGAGACTGTCCGCACGCCGGAAAACGATGCACGACTTCCCCGTGTGAAAAATAACGACGCAAGTCTGTGTGTGCTGGGGAGAAATCGACGCACACACCATTTTTTCACATATCTCTTCTTCTGCGGCCCTTTGCGGAGATTTTCCACCAGAAACCAGGTACTTTGTGCTTGAAAGAGACTTTGTTTGCTTTTTAAAGACTTAAGACACTTTATATAACTTTTCAGTGATATCTTTACAAATTCATACTGCATCTTTGATCGTTTTGACCTGCAAATACCCAGATAAATATTATATATTTTTCTAAACACAGTGTGGTGTATTTTTATGGTGTTATATTATGGTATTGTATGATTTATTGCACAAATGCTTTACACATTGCCTTCTAAGTTAAGCCTGACTGCTCGTGCCAAGCTACCAGAGGGTGGGCACAGGCTGATTTTGGATTGTGTGTGACTTACCCTGACTAGAGTGAGGGTTCTTGTTTGGACAGAGGGCAACCTGACTGCCAACCAAAAACCCCATTTCTAACATTGGTGATCAGCATGAGGATAGGACTTGTGTTTGTGCAGTGACATACAGTAGCTAAGTATTTCACTACCTACCCACAGTTGAAGGTCAACTTGATTTTTCATCTTTTTGCTTTTGGTTCTCTGATGTCCTCCTGGATATACTATTGATATTTTGGACTTTGGATTTTGGTTTTTGCTGCTAAGACCTTATCAACAATGAGATTTCTTACCTACTCACTCTTTGTGCCTACTGACCACCTCACTAAGGCTGACCTAAGGAGGCTTTGCAGAAAATGGGGCCTTCCTGTATCAAGGAGATCTACTAAGATGGAAATGCTACAAGCCTACGTAGTCTGGGGGGAAGAAAGATGGGCAGAGAGAGAGGCAGAAAAAAACCAAATGACTAAGTACCCCTCAGATGAGGAGGGGGACTGCTCAAATGAGGAGGAAGACTACTCAGATGAGGAAAGAGAACCAGTGAGAGATGAATGGCTCCTAGCTCAAGAGCGGTGGATGGAAGAGCTAGATGAGCAGCTTGAAAGGGCTGAGGCAGCAAGACTCTTAGCCCTAGAAGAAGAAAGAACTGCAGCTCAAGAGCTGAAACTGGAGGCCGGAAGGGCTGAGTCCAGTTCAGATGGTGGCAGCAAAAATCTTGCATCCAGTACTGCTGAAGAAGGGCACAAGCCCAGAGATGTGGTGCCCAACTTGAAGAAGGGAGTTGACACACCCCAGGTGGTTCAAGGGTATGAGGTAGTTCCCGTTATGCTTAGGGTCCCTGAGAAGGATTGGGGAACTGGCACAGGGAGTCATATTCCTACTGGGGGGAGGGACACTTTACTGACTCTAGCAGAGAGTGACAGAGAAAAGGGTTTTCCCCTGGTGGATGTCCTGGATATAGAGTGTAGAGACATCCCAGAAGAGTATGGGTTGAGTGTCAGGGTAAAGGCAGATACTGTCTCACCAGTCTCAGGAGGGTGATGTAGAGTGCTTTTCCAAGGCTGAATTGCTGGGTGGTTGGGTGAAGGGTACTGTGGTTAATACATGTGAAGGGCAGAGTGATGTAATTGCTGGAGACCATATGATTGGTCCTTATTTTCCAGAGCTACGCCAACACCAGGTGGAGTGTGAGTTCTCTGACCCCAGGGAACTTACAATGGAGGCAGACTTCTGGGTGAGTACCAGAAAGTCTGAAGAGGCATTTGGGGGTGCTCCTGAAGGGAGTGGTCTAGGTGGTTCCCAACCAAGTGAGGTGGGAGAGGATTGTAGTGTCCCAGGTAGGTCACAGGTCCTAGAGGGTTCCATGAGGGAACACCAGGAGGGAAGCCTAGCCTGTACCGTAGGGCCACCTTTTGAGGGAAGCCCTGCAGTGTCAGAAGAACTTGGGGGGGTGACTGTAGCCAGCATCCCAACAGTTCTGGTGTCTGGCAGTACCACTCCTAGTGAGGGGGTGCAGAAGTCCAGACATAGGGTTGAGAGGGGGTTACAGACCCCAGTGGAGGACCTTGAGAGTCAGGGGTCAGCTCTGCGAGCAGAGCCACCCAGGAATGACCCAGGTGAAACCGTTTCTGGTTTGGGGGAAACCCAGACTCTGCCGGATGGGCAGAGTTTGGGAGACCTGCACCAACCAGACTCTTGTGTGGGCCTTGGGGACGGTGTGTCCCTTGTGGGGGGTGAGAGTGCCCCCCCAGGAAGTCCTGGCATGCCAGGCAAAGATTCAACCTCAGGGTGGTGACTCTGGGTTGGATAACCGGGTTCAGAGGTTAAACTCTGACCTGGTGGGGGGTAGGTGTGCCCCCCAGAAAGTCCTGGTATGCCAGGCAATGGTTCAACCTCAGGATGGTGACTCTGGGTTGGCTAACCAGGTTCAGAGGTTAAACTCTGACCTGGTGGGGGGTAGGTGTGCCCCCCAGAAAGTCCTGGTATGCCAGGCAATGGTTCAGCCTCAGGTTGGTGACTCTGGGTTGGATACCCAGGTTCAGAGGTTAAACTCTGACCTGGTGGGAGGTAGGTGTGCCTCCCAGGAAGTCCTGCTGTGCCAGGCAATTGTCCAACCTCAGGGTATTGACTCTGGGTTGGATGGCCAGGTTCAGAGGTTAAACTCTGACCTGGCGGGGGATAGGTGTGCCCCCCAGAAAGCCCTGGTGTGCCAGGCAACTGCCCAACCTCAGGGTGGTGACCCTGGGTTGGAGAACCAGGTTCAGAGGTTAAACTCTGACCTGGTGGGAGGTAGGTGTGCCTCCCAGAAAGTCCTGGTGTGCCAGGCAATTGCCCAACCTCAGGGTGGTGACCCTGGGTTGGAGAACCAGGTTCACAGGTTAAACTCTGACCCGGTGGGGGGTAGGTGTGCCCCCCAGAAAGTCCTTGCATGCCAGGCAATTATTCAACCTCAGGGTGGTGACCCTGGGTTGGATGGCCAGGTTCAGAGGTTAAACTCTGACCTGGTGGAGGGTCAGTGTGCCCTCCAGGAAGTCCTGGCGTGCCAGGCAATTGTTCAACTTCAGGGTGGTGACTCTGAGTTGGATGGCCAAGTTCAGAGGTTAAACTCTGACCTGGCGGGGGGTAGACGTGCCCCCCAGAAAGTCCTGGTTTGCCAGGCAGTGATCCAGTCTGAGGGTACAGACCCTGGGCTGGAAGACCAGATTCAGGGGGTGTCCCCGGACCTGGAGGGAGGGGCTACTGATAACAGTGCCCCTACCATGTTGTCTTTTGAGGAGGCCACTCCTAGTTGGAGGGTGCTGGACCCCAGAAGGGAGGGCAGGGGGAGGGAAGCCTCACCCGGGCCCTAGTCCAACCTGAAGGTACAGACCCCTGGTTGGAGGGCCAGTTGCAGGCTAACAGCCCTGCACTGGTGGAGGAATGGTACAGGGTGACTTCTATAAGCACCCTGACCACGTTGGACTCTGGGGGTACCGCTCCAGGAGGGAGGGTACAGAGCCCCAGAGGGGAGGACCAGGTTCAGGCTGTCATCCCTGACCTGGTGGAAGGGAGAGTGGTTAAAGGGTGCCCAGCACCTGGGGCTACCGCCCCCCACTCTCCACAACCACAGTGGTGGGAGAGCTTTGAGAGGCCTGGGGCCTGGCTCTCATCCCTGGCAGCTGTCAGTAACCACTGTGGCTTGCTGTCCGGGTGGACAGAGTTATCCCTGGGGAGGGGACAAGTGTCACACCCGAGGGTAGAGTGGGCAACACCACTGTGTTAGTCCTGGTGGTACTATCCTGCTCCTGGGATACATCTGTGAGCAAAGTAAGGTTAGGTGCTGCACAGATGGGATCCGCAGGTAAGGAGAAAGGTTCCCCATGGATGGGCTTAGTGGGCCCTGAGAGTATGGACAGAGGGATCCAATTGGAGTCAGGAAGGCGAAGAACTGGAGCATGCCCCTGCTGTTTTGGGCCTGGGTCCTTGTTCTGTCACCTCAAACAGGGAAGTACATCAGGATAGTGATTGTTCTCCCCTGGCTTTAGGCTGGTAGGGGGTCATGTTGTACCTGGCTTTTTGACAGGGTCATCCCCAAACTTTTTGCCTCCTTCCTCCTATTTTTTTTCTGACCTGTTGTTGTTGGCTTTTGACCTCTGGGACCTTTACCACTGCTAACCAGTGCTAAAGTGCATATGCTCTCTGTGTAAATTGTACTATTGATTGGTTTATCCATGATTGGCTACTTAATTTACTTGTAAGTCCCTAGTAGAGTGCACTACATGTGCCTAGGGCATGTAGATTAAATGCTACTAGTAGGCCTGCAGCACTGGTTGTGCCACCCACTTCAGTAGCCCCTTAACCTTGTCTCAGGCCTGCCATTGCAAGGCCTGTGTGTGCAGTTTCACTGCCACTTCGACTTGGCATTTAAAAGTACTTGCCAAGCCTAGAACTCCCCTTTTTCTACATATAAGTCACCCCTAATGTGTGCCCTAGGTAACCCCTAGAGCAGGGTGCTGTGTGGGTAAAAGGCAGGACATGTACCTGTGTAGTTATATGTCCTGGTAGTGTAAAACTCCTAAATTCGTTTTTACACTACTGTGAGGCCTGCTCCCTTCATAGGCTAACATTGGTGCTGCCCTCATACATTGTTGAAGTGGCAGCTGCTGATCTGAAAGGAGCAGGAAGGTCATATTTAGTATGGCCAGAATGGTAATACAAAATCCTGCTGACTGGTGAAGTCGGATTTAATATTACTATTCTAGAAATGCCACTTTTAGAAAGTGAGCATTTCTTTGCACTTAAATCTTTCTGTGCCCTTCAATCCACGTCTGGCTAGGTTTAGTTGACAGCTCCTTGTGCATTCACTCAGACACACCCCAAACACAGGGTACTCAGCCTCACTTGCATACATCTGCATTTTGAATGGGTCTTCCTGGGCTGGGAGGGTGGAGGGCCTGCCCTCACACAAAGGACTGCCACACCCCCTACTGGGACTCTGGCAGACAGGATTGAACTGAAGGGGGGCTTGGTCCATTTCTTAGACACTCTTTGAAGTCACCCCACTTCAAAGGCACAACTTAGTATAAAACAGGGCCTCTGCCCTACCTTATCAGACACTTGCTGGAGAAGAAACCTGAACCAGAAACTACATCCTGCCAAGAAGAACTGCCTGGCTGCTCAAAGGACTCACCGGTCTGCTTTTCTACAAAGGACTGCTGCCTTGCTGTTGGCCTGCTGCCTTGCTGAACTCTTGTCTGGCTGTAAAAGTGCTCTCCAAGGGCTTGGATAGAGCTTGCCTCCTGTTCCCTGAAGTCTCAGGACCAAAAAGACTTCTCTTATTCACTTGGACGCTTCGTGCGCCGAAATTTTCGACACACAGCTTGTTCCGCGGAGAGAAAAACGCCGCACACGGACGCTGATCGACGTGACGCCTTCAGGACGACCGAAACTTTGACGCACGGCCTCGCAAGGACAACACCGCCCGACTTCCAAGGACAAATCGACGCGACGCCTGCCTTGAGAGTGAAATTTCTATGCACAGCCCCGCGGAACGACGCGCAGCCAGAAAACAAGCAGGAGAATCCACGCACAGACCCGGGACATCTGGTAATCCCCGCGATCCATACAAAGAGACTGTCCGCGCGCCGGAAAACGACGCACGACTTCCCCGCGTGAAAAATAACGACGCAAGTCCGTGTGTGCTGGGGAGTAATTGAGGCACACACCATTTTTCCACGTATCTCTTCTTCTGCGGCCCTTTGCGGAGATTTTCCACCAGAAACCAGGTACTTTGTGCTTGAAAGAGACTTTGTTTGCTTTTTAAAGACTTAAGACACTGTATATCACTTTTCAGTGATATCTTTACAAATTCATACTGCATCTTTGATCGTTGTGACCTGCAAATACCCAGATAAACATTATATATTTTTCTAAACACTGTGTGGTGTATTTTTATGGTGTTATATTATGGTATTGTATGATTTATTGCACAAATGCTTTACACATTGCCTTCTAAGTTAAGCCTGACTGCTCGTGCCAAGCTACCAGAGGGTGGGCACAGGCTGATTTTGGATTGTGTGTGACTTACCCTGACTAGAATGAGGGTTCTTGCTTGGACAGAGGGCAACCTGACTGCCAACCAAAAACCCCATTTCTAACAACAACCCATCCACCCAATGCATATGGGGGGTTTACACGAACAAGCCAATTGCTAAACAGAACTGACATGTGAACCCTATCTGACTGCAGTATGCTGTGTGATGTGCTGACTTGAACACTGGAAAACAATTAAATCTGTCTGTAGCCTGACCTAAAAAAGAAGATTTTATTAGTTAATTCATCATTTTCATTACTATCCCCATTAAACTTGCTGTTTTCCTCTCTTACAGATCATGTACTTTTGCCGGAGACGTCCCTCTTTAACGATGCTTATCATCGACGGATATTTTGAAGTTCTCTTGTAAGCTTTATATATTTTTAGAATTATATCAATTTCAATATGTACATATACAACATAGTTAAACATACACATTTAACACTGAGCCAGTGATAGCACATTTGTAGTTATGGATAAGTTACAGTTACCATTGGAAATGCCTTTTTTCTGCATGAAATTATGCACACTTAATTAGAACATTCAAATAAATCTCAGGATGTTCAAGTTTTGCCTAGATCCATCAAAGGGGTGAAAAAAGTGTTCTTCATTTTGGCTCCAATGGAAATTAATACAAAATTCACGGAATGTATTTATACTAAAATTGGCATGACAATAGAAACGTAGAACTCTACTCAGAATGAATCCGTAGTTTAAATTTAGCTTGAATCCTTAGAGTAGTTATCAAGATGTTTTCTTTACAAAAAGGTATTGGCGGACTGTGTAGGATTAAGCTTTATAAGCGGATATTCCGTATTGGGATATGGATCGAAGAATAATACATTTGGCAAAATAAGCAAATCCGATTACTAGAGGTAACATTTCTCCTTTCGTTTAATTCAAGAATCTCAAAGAAACTGTGCATCCGCACTTTCTGATTGCCTGGCTGTGACCAAAAACCGTTGTTGTTGCTACCATTATGTAATGCGAGGGTTTTGTAAATGTCCACAGATTCTGTGCCACAGATAATCAAATGAAGGGGAGATGTTAGGGGGCTATGGAAGCTTCTTCTGGCCATAGTACAGACGTGGATGATGTGCATCTCTGGCGTCACAGATGAATAGAAATTAGTATTAAAATTAAACAAGTATTCACAAGGACAATTGGGCTGGCTTTAATGTGTTAAAACATGGAAATATAAACAAGTGCTGTTTGCAGATGTTAACACGTTAAAGCTTCATCTATTGAGGTCGCAATACGTGTTTAAACAGTTGTCAAATAGCATTTAATAAAAACACAATATCACATAACATTTCCCGCTATGACAGAGTGCTCTGTAGCAATACTGCTCCATGCGGCACAGGGCAGCCTATTATCAGATGGTGCATTTCAGCCTTCTTATTTGCACCACTTAGAAGCTCGATTGACTAAAGCTAAACGCATTGGACCCAGTGTGCTTCCAAAAGCACAGTTGCCACTAAGGTCTCCACTCTGAGTTCTCAGATTCTTCAATGGATCTCCTTTGGGATTCCGAGGTTCACTGGAACATCACAGACCTAGAAATAATATTGTGTGGAAAACATGCGGGTGGTAATTGAGTTGAGAACTAAACATTACTAGCCCCAAGACAAGGCAAGGAGGGCGTAATGAGGCCGGGGCAGCATAGTTTAGCTGCCAGGTGTTGGTATAAGTAATACCTTCCCTATTTGGGTAAGGCAGGCGGATGGAGGTGAATGTACCCATCCCCGTCCTGTAGGCAAGGTTAGAGATTATGAACATATACACCATGCCCTTGTGCAAGGTCGGTGTGTTTTTAAGGTCCAAGGCATAGGCATTTTACATTTCTGCCTGGCAAGGTATATTTGTAGCTGCCTAATATTTTTGCGACAGTCTAAGAACATCCCAGCTTCGGCTCCGTTACACCATTTTTCATTCTCTCAGATATTGAAGTTTGCAGTAATGTTTTTTCGCGGCAACCAACTAGAAAGACACTAAACAGACAGTCATCACATTTTTACAACAGGTGCCTTTTGGTTATTCTGTGCGTTTTATTGGTTTGATGAAAATACGTTCAGCAGTTAAGGCGACGTAAAGCAAAGGGTGGATGTTCAATTCGCTTGTTAAACTATGGCTATATTGATGTTTGCGAACAGTGGCCAGCACATACAATAAGGCCTAGTATCAGTTTTCAAAGAGCGTGAAATAGCACTTGAAATTTCCAAAACACTCCTGACTACACACGCACAGACACACACACACACAACCAACTACACACTCCCAGTCACAGGCATACTCCCAATTTATTTCACACCCATTTTAAGTTTGAAAACTCTCATGAATCTACAGTCACACACGCACACATGGCATTTTGACTACACGGTTACAAACACACCCTGGATTACACATTAGCCCTACAAACTCCGTTTTACACACACATCCCATACACAGTCACACACAATCAGATGTCCCCTGACACACACAGCAGCTCACCGTGACAAATGGAGCATTACTTTTCATCAAACTACTGGATCAATTATTGGTGTTTGCAAATAGTGTACAAATAGCACACATACGTTGCACACCATCTGAGGTCAGCAAAGGCGAAGCCCATGCCTTGGACAAATATAATCATACACCCCCAGGCCCACCCAATCCCACACTTGGATCTATAAAGTTTGATTTTTTACTAAACACTGTACATCACTTAAGTGTTTGTCAATGTGCAATCAATGCACAATAATGACCTATAACATGCACCAAGGAGTCAGTGTGTATTAATTCCACACCTTGGTGGACTACATTCACGTGTTCCTTGCCACAACCAATACCTCATTGGTACATACGGGGTTCCACTTTGTATCAAACAATGCATCATTTTCTGTAATCGGGGAATCGAGGGAGATATACAGGGTATGCAGCAGTGGACAGGGTCATAGAAAAGGTCTGCAAGGGCAGGTCAGGTTGTCATTCAGAGCTGGTTAGGACACAAGAAGCATCCAGTGGGTTTGCGGGTGTGGAGCCACACACAGAGGGCAGGTAACAAGACTGCAGAGGGGATGCACAACTGTACTGCAGGGGGCTGAAGGTACAAAGATGGGATGTAAGGCAGGAGGTTATATGTCCACCCAAACAAATATAATTCATACCCACTGTCATACTCCAGCCCATCCACTACCATAGACTAACAATCCATTGTCAAACATCAACACATATACTGTTATTCTCCAAAACACCCAATATGTCCACAAAGCTTTAATCATACACAAACACATCCACCATCAGACAGCATCATAACCAACCTTATTCATCCACACACCCACCATTAGATGCCAACACACCCAACACCAGGGTTCCACACAGTCAACATCATATGCCAATACTTCCACCATCATACACAAGTAAACCCAACATCATGTGTCCAAACAGTTAACATCAGATGCTAACTTGGCCACCATCTTACAAAAAACAGACCAACCATCTATCATCAATACACCCACCTTCAGACACCACCACACCCTCCTTCATATATCTGTGCAGTCAACATAGTATTCCAATACAGATGCCACGTTATGCAACACAACCAACATTATACATTCACACAACCAATTATATGCCAACATAAACCTTAATATGCTAGCTACACTGCATATGTCCGCATAAACTAGATAATATGCCACCACAGCAACCATCATATGTCCACACAAGCAAAATCATAATCAACGCTAACATTCCCACAATTATACGTTCTTATAACCAACATCATACAGCATCATACACCAACAAGCCCACCATAATATGCCTACACATCCATCTCAACCCACTATTAATAAGTAAAACATCCATCATCAGACAGCGACCCTCCCAACATCATATATGCTCACACCTTAACAATCATTAGATGGCAGTACTCACCTATGAGACAGTTGCACAGAAGTGTTTCATCACCTACATCCACTGACCTGTGTACATCCAAATATCCATATATATTCATGCCCACCTCCACCATCATACACCCATACATACTCCATCACATACCAACACACTGACATTCATGCATCCACATAACAAGCATTTAACAACGCTCAACATTGTCACCCCAGTTGGCAAATCAGAGGGCTTGCAAATGCTAAAAACATTTTTCATAAGTACTAAACACATTTAGTGATTTAAAAAATTGTTTTGAACCACTGCATGCATTTAGAAATGGATACCTCTTTGGAAGGGGAGTGTTGAAGGGGTCCCTTCCAAATACCGAATCAGTATGCTATGTACCAATCTTTTGCGACCAAAATGTTTCAGTAAAACATCAATATTTTACAGACACATCAATGGAGATACTAACCCATTCCACTCTATGAATGTAAAAAAAAGTGTGTTTAAGAGGACGCAGTGGTCCAACAAAAAAATAGAAACTTTTCCTTTTGAATGCATCCCATTTCCCTTTAAGGAAAAATGATCGCCTTATTTAAAAGCAATCACAGACATGGTGTCTGCCAACCCCAGCAGGCACCATCCTTGTGATGGCAGAAAATCACAGAGGGTAGTAATTTATAACCTATCTCATTAATTTTAATGAGGTAGGTCGAACTGCAAGCAACTATGATTCAGTATTTTGGGAACTGACCTATTAGTACAAAGGTCAGTTCACAAAATACCACACTGGTCACAAAAATACTAGTCACTAATTGAGGCCAGTATTTTCCAAAACATTTTTAGTACATCTAGCTCAAAGTCACACCATTATGAACCCTTTTACAAACCTATAAGCACAGGTAAATGTTCCCCTGAAACACATCTGAAATTAATCTTTCACAAGCAATAATAAAGTGGACGGAAGTTAAGTTTAACTTAATATGGCACTTTGTAACACCAGCTAAAGGTATTTTCTTTATAAAGTTGAAGTTAAAAAATACAAATTCCATTTTTGTTTGAGCTAAGGTTGACTTAGTACAGTGGGGTTGATACACGAGATGAACTTTTAGTTTTGTATGGCTAATTTACTACTGTTTAAAGCAGCTATGTTTTGATGAAAAATCATTCACTTTAAAACTGTTGTTGGACTTAACTGTTACTCTTACTAGACATTTAAGGAATATTCAAAAACTGCACTGTGTGGTATTTTGTGTAGTACCACAATAGTACTACTCAAACTACAAAATGCTACTAACTAACCTACGTGCAGTGATCTCTGCCTCCGCCTTCTCCATCTTTTCTATGTGTAAATCTCTCCCCTACTGCAGAGATCTCTCCACACATACACCTACGTTTTGGAAGTAAATGTGGGAAAGAGCGGGTAGGGGCTGGAAAATGGGGAATATTTACTACCAAATGGGAGAGGGAAAGGGGAAGGTGAGAAGGATATTTAGTGAAGGTTATTGAGGGCTTTAGAAAGTGATATGCACCCACCCACAAAAAGTAAGCTACTTGCTATTCACAAACTGCTCTTCTATATTTACTACAGCTAGAAAGAGTTGTAAATGTACTCCAGCTCAGACCTGGAGTAAGTCCAGCCCCATACATGGCCAACCACTAGTACACCACCCCTCTATAGAACATTTCGGAGGCAGGGATTTAAATTAGAAGCCCATGAGAATTAATGTTGAATAAATTATTTTTTGTATTTTAATTAGACTTTTAAATATAAATATATATATTAGCGCCAAGCCCTGTCGAAGGTGGCACATTTGGATCGGCAAAGCTGCCAATTATATCACATTACTTTATCCTACATTAGGAGAAAAATGCGCACTCAGGTATGCTGTACCAGGATGTTTTATTGATATAAATACCATTTTATTTTTTTATATTTTATTAACTTTTGGTTAATTTAAAAATAAATGTAACTTTATTTACGTTGTTTTTTAATAAACCTTTAAATAATAAATTTAATAAAAGTTAATGTATTTAAAATTATGACATAATTAAAAATTAGGTTAACAGAGCTGTGGTATTTTATGTTCTAAACGTAAAATAAACATAAAAACAATTTGCATTATTATTAATAGAAAATAATTTGGCTGTTTTTTGTTTAAGTTTAGGGAGATCTCTGCCCCAGTAGAAGAGACCACGGCATATCTCCATCTATGTGGGAAAAGTTACTAGTAGTAACTTTACACTTTAAATTAGGCTCCTACTTCTCAATTCAAGGGGTGGATTCATGTAAGCCTACACTTTGTATTAAGTTTACGGTTGGAAATTGTGACTAGCAAGAAGTAGGAAAGCTACAACTAAATGTAATAGTGAATTTACACATGTGAATTTACTCATGTGTAAATTTACCATTGTGAATAGGGTCCAAGGTGTTGTGCAAAGTTTATGATGATAAAAAAATGATGGTGATATGAGAGCAGTTTACAGAAAATGAACAGACTCAAATTTTAGGGTGCCAAAAGTGCATTAGTGACTTTAGTGCATTGGTCTCTCTTGTAGCACTCTTCAGTCGGTGGTGCTCCTGTGCTCCGGCATCATGTACCTGGCAGGTTGCGAAGAGTATATTGCCCCCTTGGTTTTTTCTCTGGTGTTCGGATGGATAAACCTGCTATACTACACTCGAGGCTTCCAGATGACTGGCATCTACAGCGTCATGATACAGAAGGTAAATACAGCTCACAATTCTGCAGAGTCAGAAATCCAAGTAGGAGGTGTTGTTTAGTCCAACATTTATGCAGAATGGGAGAGTAACTCATCCCACCCTATATTCCATGGATACGTATAGGGGATAGGTTAAACGAACTAAGGTCAGCCATAATGCAGTATATTAACCAAACTCACGGCTCCATGTATTGTGCAAATAAGTTATAATTAATGGCATCCTTGATAAGAAAGTGAGCACAACTCCTTCCTGTCTGGATCTGAGGAATTCAGGGCAGTGATAAACAGCAAGCAGTAAGACTAATAATTGCACAAAAGGTGAGTACAACTTTCAGTTCCGTACTCCTACAAAATCTGAGTCATCATTAAGCAGGAAAGATTGGCATCAGCCATAACATTGAAGGTGGAAAGCTTAGCAAGTATATCGAAACTTGCCACCATTGTCTGACCAAAAAGAGGTAGACTTTTTAGGTTTCAGAAATTGTCATTAGCATGATGTGATGTCATAGGATATTACATCATACGACCTCTGACCGGACAATTAAATCATACAAAAAGACATGATGTGACACATGTTTCAGATGAGATGCCAAAAATGGCTGTAGGCCTCTGTTCCAGATAACATAAGGAGAAATCCATAAACAGGTGAAACTGAGCACCGTGGACAACCTTAACACACACTGCCATTGTAGCACTGCCATTGTAATATGTTCCTCTACTTATATGTTTATGACTTGTTCCCTGGCTCAGTTCTAGAGATTTCCAGAACAGATGAGAGAGGGAGATGTACTGTGTCACATCTTATACAGCTCCTGGTGAACCTAGATGTAGACTGGGTACTTGAGACAAAACTGCACAAAGTGGATGTGCTGTAACTTGGACCTGTTTCTCTTCAGTCCATTGCATTTTTCCAAAAATGAATTTATAATTATACGATGGAGCAGTATATAGTCCAGCAATGTAAACTAAATTGCTGCTAGGCTCTTCTGGATTGGTATTTTACATTTCACTAGCACATTGATAGTTATATATGCATCATGAAATGGTGTCCAAGGATGCCCTCATGACATACATATGTAAATGGGGGAACAGATCTCCCCTGCCTGGCGACCATTTTTTAAAAACTCAATGTTGAACCCTCCCCTCCGCTGATAAGGGACTACCCCCCTTAACTGCATTGGCTGTATAGACAGTTTGCTGGTGCGACATCCTTTCGGGACACTGGCTAACTCCTTAATGAGATAGCCCAGTAATTACTTCTGGGTAGTCACAATAATATGCATATGACATCAGGAAGGCTAGGGATTCCCTAGACCCTGCCAATCCCATTCAATCATCACTTTGGTGAGTAGGGTGACAGGAGGGGCGAAGGGATGCTATGACTTCCCTTGCCTGATCCCTAGCCATGGTCACCAGCTCAAGCCAGCTTTTTTCTGTTGGTGAGAGGGAGGCAGATAGGAAAGAAGTGGCAGAGAGATGGTGGGAGGGTCAGCCTAGCTCATTCAAACCTCCCTTCCACCATCATTACCACCTCATCAACAGAAAAAAATAAAGCAGGATGTTAAGATTGGAAGTGTAGGAACTAGTTTGTGTTTGCCAAGCACCACTTCTTGATTCAGTTTCAGAATTGCTTCTTTCGTCTCTCATTCCTTCTCTCTAAAAGTGTGTGCTTCAACAAGGAGGCAGGCACTATTTGGATTTTGTAACTGCAGAAAAATTCCAAACACTCTTTTTGATCAGAATTAGAAAATATATAGGGCGCTATTTAAATCACAGTACATGCTTTCCTTTGTCAGGGCAATGAAGTAGAAGACCCAGTCGCCCTGATGGAGTACCCATCCTCTACATTTAAAGATAGCGAAGTGGAGATCTCTTAACATTGGCAGGAGCTACCGTCAGAGCAGTTCCTGTAAATGTGTTAAATTATTATGCTACAATTTGGTGATCAGTGCTAGTATTACATAATTGATAGCACAGACTACATTTTGTGGGAAAATCAACTTGGTATTGCCATACTGCAGGCATATTTTTGATTAGTGTAAAAGGTTTATGTTTGTCCAATTGAGAAATACAACACAATATTGAGTAAATTGCTTTAAAAATTAAAATAGCTCCAAATTTTGCCTTAAGTTTTCAGGCTGCAGTTATATTTGGTGTGGGGTGTGCATTAATACATAGCCCCGAATGTGCCAAATAAAAAAAAAACTATAGTTTGTATTGTATTGATGAACAAAGAAGGAGCCAGGGCAGTGTGATACAGTTTAGCATTTTTAAAGTGTTTCTTTCTACATTATCAACAATATATGTATAACCGTGGACTATTTTCCAGAATTTTCTTTGAAAGCGCCTTGTGTGGAGAGGGGTCAAATATATTAGCAATAATGTAACCTTTTTTGGGGCTTTTTTTTTTATTTTTCCTTCAGGTTGAAGCAAACCACCCATCCATACATTTTAAAGTGTGGTGTGGTCTATCTCCATTTAAAGATAAATTCAACCTTCATTGTGAGTACCTCTTTCCCTGAAACACATGAAGCACCTCCTGCGGTATGTTGGTGCTTTGTGAAAAGTATAGGTCTGACAAGCATACTTGTTCTCTAATCACATGCATACTAGTTGTGCAGTGCGTGTACTGGATGAAGAACATTGTACAAGAAGCACCACAATAAACCTGTATCCCCTTCAGTAGCTAACTTCCGGCCCAGTGTGTGACAGCAACCATACACATCATGTTTGGATCGAGAACTCCATTAAAAAATGCACTCAATTAACTGTTTGCCACCGATAGGAGTATTGTAAGCTGTTAGACCTGTCTGCTCCTGGTGTAGTTTCCTCTATCTTTATTGCTTCTGACCTCCTGTTTTGATCCTGTGCCAAAATTTGTTTTTGCTCACTTTGGGACTCTAGGCACTTTATCACTGCTGACCAGTGCTGAAGTGCAAGTGCTTTCTGTCTAAATTGTATTGGTAATTGGTTTATCCACAGTGGGCATACTTATTTACTAGTAACTCCTTAGTTAAGTGCACTAGAGTCTGTAAATCAAATGCCACTGGTGGACCTGCAGCACTGATTGTGCCACCCACATGAATAGCCCTGTAAACATGTTTCAGATCTACCACTCCAGTGTCTGTGCGGGCAGTTTTGAACTGCCAGTTCGATCTGGCAAGTGTACCCACTTGTCAGGCCCAAACCTTCCCTTTTACTACATGTAAATCACCCCTAAGGTAGGCACAAGGCAGCCCCCGTAGGCAGGTGTAGTGTATTTAAAAGGTAGGACATGTACTGGTGTGTTTTACATGTCCTAATAGTGAAATACTGCTAAATTTGTTTCAAAGCCTATCTCTCCTTTTGGTTAGCATGGGAATTGCCTTGAAATATCTTTTAAATGTAATTTCCCATTGGGAGCAGACAGAGATGTGGTGTTTGGGGTCTCTGAACTTACAACTTAAATATACATCTTTTGGTGAAGTTGGTTTTAAAATTACAGGTTTGAAAATGCCATGCTTAGAAAGTAGGCATTTTCTTGTTTAACCATTCTGTGCCTCTGCCTGGCTGTGGAATACATGTCTGGGTCAGGATGACAGTTGGGCTGTTTGTGAATTCACTCTAGACAGTCACAAATGGAGCTGAGGTGTGCCCTGCATATTCTGATGGGTCTTCCTGGGCTAGAGTGATGGGAGGAGCTGATACTTGCACCTGAATAGTGCTGTGTTTGTCCTTACACAAAGTAGTCTCCAACCCCCAGGAGTGTGTCTGGGGCCGGGGAAGGAAAGGCAGGGTCTTGGCACTACAAAGACTTTCCTCTGAAGTTTGCCTACTTCAAAGGCAGAAATGAGTATAGGTATTGGGCCTCTTAGACCACAACTTCAGAACACTTCTGGACTGAGGACATTCTGCCAGGGAGAAGAGCTGGATGCTATAGGAGGAACTGCCACTCTGCATGTTGCTTTGCTGTGCTGGCCTTCTGTTTGCTGCTTCTGCCCTGGCAGTGAAATGACTGGTCTCTGCTTTCTACATCCTGCTTTCCAAGGCTCTCCAAGGGCTTGAACTGAGCTTGCCTCCTGTTAACAAGTCTCAGGGACATCAAAGACTTGATCTGCTAGTGCCTGGATTCTTCTGCTGATAGTCCTGACTTGCTAAGTGGTGCAAAATCCAGTCCCTGGGTCTTTGGAAGTGGAAGCTGGTGACCTGAAGAAAAATGCATGCACTGAGCCATTGTGGCAGAAAAATCGACACAGTGCCTGTACTGTGACTGAAAAAATCAATGCAGCATCTGCCTTGTAGCTGCGGATTCGATGCATCTCCTGCTTCATTGCAGATTTATCTTTGCTGTGCATCTGGATTTTCGAAGTATCACCCCTGGGCATCAGTTTTCTTCATCTATGCTGCACTGCAGAAAGGATTCCACACATCGCCTTTCCTGCAAGGAAAAGAATCAACGCATCACCAACCGGGCTGGAAAAAAATCAGTGGATCGCCCAGCTGGTGAGAAAAGAATCAATGCATTGCTTGCTTTTCCGACGCATCACCTCCTTTGCGGCCCACATTACCTTTGTTTTTGATGCATCCAAAGTACTGTGTGTTATAAGGATACAATCACTGATTCTTCAGGATTAAGACTCTTTTAAACTATAAAAATTGATATCTCTTCTAATGTATGCTCGATTTTATATCGGCTATTTTTCTTAACTGGTGTTTAATTGCTTTTGTGGTGTTTTCACTGTGTTACTGTGTGTGTACACATACTTTACACATTGCCTCTGAGATAAGCCTGACTGCTTGAGCCAAGCAACCAAGGGGGTGAGCAGGGGTTATCTTAGGTGTGTGACTCCCTTCCCCTGACTAGAGGGTCCGTACTTGGACAGGGTATATAAACTGACTAGAGACCCCATTTCTGACATATGCCATTCACCTTGTGAAGTCAAAGACGTCTGTAATCATTATCAGCTGAGATGAGGCCCCCAGTCTGGCTGTGAAACACGTGACACTACACACATGACTTTCCTTCCGAAAAAAATTCATTGAATAGGTCTTCACATATTTTTCATTCCAACCTTCCACTGATAAACGTTTTATCATAAAACTCGATGACTGTCCACATTATAGTTATGATACTGATATACCGATAGGTCCCTGGGACTGGTGCTAAAAGTAGAAAAGTGTTTGAGCACAGCGAGGCAGGAAGTTTTCTGAAACATGCCCCTGCTTCATTCAGGCCCGCTCAGAGTGAAACCTATGTCTGCTCATAGTAGAGTCAGAAGATGGTGCCATTAGCCCTGCCCTTCTCATTAGCTGGCTATGCTGTGATACTGTGACGGAATGACTGCTAATACTTCTCTGTCCGGACCAGCCTTTATTAGGCTGCATCAGGAAATGATTCACAGCTTTAACACTACACAATTCATCCTGTCTAGCCCCTATAGGTAAGAGTCTTAAATCAGTAGGCAGTAAGGGCTTCTTACTGACGCCTGAAGCCTGTAAAAGTGCCAAATATGTGCATCCCTCCTGATTATTAGGTATTTATGGCAGTGAGGTGAACGTCAAGTAAGGAAGCTAATTTAGACAGTGGCTTCTGAACCTCTGATACTGTCATCCCACCATCTAATCTCTTGTTGGTTACCTTAAATATTTCACCAAAAAGTAAACACATCCTGCTTAAGAAGTCATTTTAAGTAAGCATCCCAAATATTTCATATGGAGAAACGTTTCTTCAAGGAGATTGTGGAACCCATTTACCCACCTCTGATATCATCAGTTGGACTCTTCGGGTGCAGGAGACCTCCGTGATCTACTGTGCTCCAACATCACCATGCCCTTAACTTTGTAGCCATACTTCAATCAGAAAAATTAAACCAGCTGACAGGTTTCAGATAATTGTATTGACACAAATTAAGCCAAGCAAAAAAAAAGAAAAAGTTGTAAACTGGAATGTCGACTTATATGAGAATATCAACACTTTTAAGGTTTATCACAAGGCCTTTTGAAAGGCCAAGAAAAATAACTATACATTCCAAATCAACAAAGCTCCAACCCAAACAAATTAACTTTTAAATTTTTCAGTGAAGCAACAGAGCCAGAAGTCGTTAAGAACACTATGGTCATTTCCTAACAGTTCTGTAAAACCTTAGACGAATTCTTCGAAGACAAGCACCGCATGGTTCTTGCTAATAACAGACACTTGTCAAAGTTATCTCCATTCGACCTAGTTGGTCCACAACCTTCCAGCTTCTTTCTTAGGACCTACCCAAAACCAAAAACAAATCAGAGTTAAGTGGTCAAGAAAGATGGAAAAATGTAATGCTTGTGTCCACAACTTGCAAAAACTTTGCAACTACACATGCAGAGAGTCACAGAAGTCACTTCAAACATGGGAAACTCCTCTGTTTCACAGAGCATAGTCCCCACAAACTAACAGCTAACCAACATGAACATGCTGACAACCCATTGCTAACATAACCCTAAATAAGTAAAATCATGAAGATAGAGGTCAGGTGTCACTTACAGACTTTGTTGAGGAAAGTAAAGTTAGCCTTTAACGACAATCAGCATTCAGTCCAGGTAGAGCAACAGAAACTTTTGTCACCAACAGTTGGAAACAACAACATACTTCTGTTGGTCCTGATAACCCAAAACTCCATATGTCTCTTGATTTATCAGTGGGCAATGAAACAGTACATCATAACACCTTCATGCAACACCTGGAGAACTTCGCAGCAGTGACCTGAACAGTTTATCAATGGAATTTCTCTTGTAATTCTAAAGAAAGCCAACAAATAAAGATGTGTAGGTGTACTTCTTCCTCTAAAACTATCGACAGTGGGTTCCTTCAAGGCTTGTCTACATCCCCCCTACAGTTTAACATAGACATGAGACCTCTGGTCCAGATCACCTTCGTCAACATCGTATTTCAAATGTATGAACATGTCCCTTTGCCTATTTCTCACCCCCCAACCTTTCCCAAGGTTGAAGGGCTATGTGTATATTGTTGACTCCACTTCTAACTGTCGTTCAACTCGAAATCCATAAAAACACAGTAAAAAATATTTTCTGAATTACACCACACATTTATACCATAAAGGAAGATGCAGTAACTAAATCATGTCTAAACTGCCTGTGTCCTTCCCACCAGAGTTAAGACTGGAGAATCTTAAGAAGGCTTTGATGGCTTAACCTAAGGTTGCAAGTTGGGTGATATGCAGGAATCTTGTCTCTAGGACAGGATGACTGTTCCTCTGACACTCTTAAATGTAATACACAGCAAACTAAAGATGATTTGCTATTCTGCTGTCAACCAATGTAATAAGTTTACATCTGAATAAACACTGCCTTTTACCTTTTAGTAAGGTTAATCTTTTTGCTGAATTTTGTACTTGCCCTATTTCATTATTTTGTATTGTGGACGACCACCCGACAATGCTTTGGCATAACCCTTCCCTGAGTTAATCAGCGAGCAGATGAGTTCCTTATGATGCACTTTTTTATGAGTATAAGTGCATGCTTCAGTTGCCACAGTCAACAGAATGATGACTGGACTACAGTGTCAATGTGGACATCAAAGTTCCACCTGGCTTTCCATTTCACTCCTGGAGTTTTTGTAGAAGAACTAACTTAACTAGCAAATCCTGACTTGATCGCATAAGAATCTTCACTGTTTTGGAGCCATGAAATTTTAGATCACTTCTTGTCACGATAATTTTATCTTTTTCTCTTGTGTGTAATTGCCTTCTCAGGTGATGTGCTAGTTAATCAAGAATGAATGTCTGTGATTAATAGAATGCGCATTTAGGTTTTGTTATTACTTTTTTGAAGTGTGACAGTGAAAATTGCTTTAATATATTCACAGTACTTAAACTAAAAGCTGACTGTCTAGTTGACTATTATTTTCTTATTGACTTCTAAAAGGTTTCTAGGAAGCTGATAACTTTTACGTGTCCCGTTTATTGTTACTATTATGAAGAACATCATCTCACTGAATGAAAATAAGTAAAAGGTCATCAGGCCAATTTCCGCTAATTGTTTCTTCTGAGAGTTTCAGCAACGGGGAAATAATGTTACAAAAGCCTAGCAGAAATTGGCAAGGGGCTAGAGAGGGACTTTCATGGCAGTTGACAAGACAGGCTGTGTAGAATTGTATCACACATTCTAATGGCTACCGTGGAGGAAGGCATTCAGCCTTTACTAGATGAACTTATCAGCTCTTTTTCTCTCAGACAATGTGAGTAGCAATCTTTGCCGTTATACTGAACATAAGCCTTCTTGTTCAGGTGGGTGAGCAAGTGTGAACAACTTTTGAAACTCAGATTGGGCTTTCTAGTTTCTGCTGTTCTTTAATTAGCTTTGAGCCTAAAAGTAACAAAATGATGGTAATATTGATATATACATATACAGCAAATATGTTGGAATTTTTCCTGTTATTTACACATTTAACAAACTTTGTGGCTGCCATTCTATTTGTCTTTATTGAAGTTGCAATTCATATTGTGTGCAATAGAATACGGGTTTCATTTTACAAATAATTCTTTAAAATGTATCCCTCGTTTCCTAGTGTTCTTGAGTGTGTTCTTCCTTAATGATAAATGATTTAGGGAATATCACATCTGATTAATTGTTACCCGGGACACATCTCTCTCACATATTTCCCAGTGGGTTGTGGGGTACTTGCAATCCAAGTCTTTAGTGCCAGGGGGTCTAGAAAACTGAACTCTGTTTTGTAGCGTAATTTAGAAAAAATAGCACTTTCTTAGTTCCTTTGAAAGGATGGCAAAAATATCTTGTGGACCTTTCACATGCAGATAAATCTGTGATTTGTCTGCCTAGGAATGAAGTAGCAGGTCTTTGTCTGTTACGATTTTTGAACATTGATTTTATAAAAACAAATAAAAGTGATGAAAGTGGGGAGTTGTAGGGATCCCCACCACCCCCTTTAATTTCAGTGAACTGAAAGTGAACATAATGTGTTGTTCTCATTAACAATGACTGAAACTACTTTACTGCTGCCTCCAACGCTGTCCTCCGACAGGTCAGCAAGAGTCAAACATCCACCGTATTGAAGGCTAGAAGTTTAAAGTAAATTGTAAAAGGATAAATGCCGAGCCCAGTGTTTTTTTCAGAAGCCCACTGCCAGCTCTATCAAAGGTCTAGGTGACGAATACCAAGGCTGTTTGGTCCTGATTCCACCTCAGGCTTCTTTAATGCACCGCCAGACACTTCCTACCTTTTTGTCTCATTGGTGTAGTTCTTTTTCTTCTCCATTTCTCCCTTTGTCACTATTTTCCACCTTCCTATACCTCCTTTTTCCCCACTTTTATGTTTTTCTCTCTCATTTTGAATCAAAAGTCTATTGAAGGAACATAAATGCTGGTCTATAAAATAAGTGCCGTGGGTCCTACCTGCAACCACTGGCTTAAATTAAGTCCTGTCCTGGACTATGACTGATATGTTGCAGGTCAATTGTGTGGAGTTCCCATAGAGTTGCGCAGTGCCTTGTTGTAGAATCACAGAATGCATGCCTGCAGCATTAAAGATGCGCTGCATAGAAGTGTTCTTCTTCACAGTACACTTCAAAATGTGTGCTCACTAGGTGGTCCCTGGATCTACACTTTAGGGCAGAGGTCTTCAAACTGTGGGGGCTTCAAGTGATCCAAATGGGGGTGTCAGACTCTGGCCAAAAGAAGCATTATACAGATCGCAGGCCTTTGTTATAAGCAGAGGCATGTTATTGCATTTTTTAAAAGGTGACAGTACTTAACTGCAACGTTTAAATAGGTCTAGGCATATTTAAACATTGCCATCTTCAAAAAATAATTGCGAAAAATTCTGAGGGGGGACAAATGATTTTTATTTTTCAAATGGGAGGTCACGGCATTAAATGGTTTGGAGACCACTGCTTTAGGGTGAAGTGATAACTTCTCCATCATGCAGCCCCCTGGTAGCAGATCTCAGACCTTGACTACTTCCTATTATGCCAAGCAATGCAGCCGGTAAATTAATTAACTTCTGCACCCGTCGTTTGATGCTTTGTTCATATTAATGGAAACAAAGGATACAAAAATGTGGTGACTGGAATGCTTGGGTTAACCCCAGCCACTGTTATGTGCCAAGCCCATTGTTTTGTGCCTACCATGCCACCTTAGACAGGAGCTATCCATGTGCTGCTCAGCGATGGTCCGGCTCCAGAAGGTACAGTCCAGCCAGAATGGCCCGCCTTGGCCAATCTGAATGGGAGCACAAGCAACCCCTGCCTAGTTCCAGCCTAGTTGGTTTTCATTGGTGCAGCTTAAGTCCTATGACACAGTAATCATGGGGCCCACGTTTACCCTTCTCTGTTTTTACTCTGCTAGCATTCGGAAGAGGTCCTTATTGGCAGCGTGGCTCCCTTTTTAAGGTCAACATGTGTAACACGAAATATATTGTTTGTTAAAGCAATAGTCCCTGTTTTTTTCAGACCATTTTGCGAGACATTCTGCGCTTCCTGATGGTGTACATCGTGTTTCTCTTCGGCTTCGCGGCAGGTGAGGAAAGCCTTCAGACAACAGATATTAATGTTTGTACTTTATAACTCGCTCCCGGGCATGCTACTGATCCGCGTGCCTAGCAGTCTATCCCATCACGTGGGACATACATCAGAGAGAAATAATGGGAGAAACAGAGAAGTGGATAAAGAGAAGGGGAGATAGGAATATTAAGAGGGGGTGGTGTACATTGAAAGAGAAGCCGAGGATCTCGAGATAGAAAAAAGATGGCGGCGGAATAAGGGAAAACAGAAAAGCTAGAGAGAGAAAATAAAACGAAGAGAAATGGAGAAGCACAGAAAGGTAGAAGAAGAAATAATGACAGAAAGAGAAATAAGGATACGGAAAGGAGAAATAAAGAGGGAAAGTGAAGAATTAGCCGAGAGAGTGAGGAACAGAGGGATACAAGATAATAGAAAGATGGACAGAGGAGTGAAGAAATCTAGAAAAGAAAGACGAGATGGTGGGAAAAGAGGTAAAATGCGAAATAAGGAAATTACGTGAAAGGGAGGGAGAGCAGGAGAAAAAGAAGGAGATAAAATGTGAGTCGACAGAGCGGATGTAAACACGGAGAAGAACCGTTTGGGAGGCGAGAGATTGGCAGAGATAGTTGACAGAGAGGGAGAAACAGGGAGAGATGTACATTCTAGGAGAAATCACAAAATTAGCACTAACAGCAGGAGAGTACTTGTTAGCTTGTGACATCTTAATTAACTCAACACCTGTCAACCCGCAACGCTTGTTAACTAATAAAGCATTAATGCACTTGCTTAAATTGAATCAAAGGGAGACTGAGAGAAAGAAACACAAGCTCACAACAAACATTCACAAACATACAGATACATACACACTGCACAGATAAATGTACCCTCGCGCACACACACTCTAACAAATATATGGAAATACAAACAGATGCTCGGGTCGCAGCACCTCTCTTGCGTCCACTTGTTAGTGACCGATGTCCATAACAACATTGCTTTTGTTTCAGCTTTAGTTACGTTGACTGGTGAGCCTCCTACAGAGGTGAAAAATGAGACCACAACAGCGGAAAGCGAAGATGCTGGAGGCCGTGGCACCTATGGGGGTCTCTACATCGCCTCCTTGGAGCTCTTCAAGTTCACCATCGGCATGGGTGACCTGGAGTTCAATGAGAACCTGAAGTACAAGCACTTTTTCATGTTCTTGCTCATCCTCTATGTGGTGTTGACCTACGTCCTGCTGCTGAACATGCTGATCGCCCTCATGAGCGAAACGGTCAACAAAATCTCCAGTGAGAGCGAAAGTATCTGGAAGCTTCAGGTGAGTGGTGCAGCAAGAATCACGCTGTATGCTGCGGTCGGCGGACACAACATGTGAATAACAGCTGAGCAGACCAATGGATAGAGAGAGATGACCCAATGCCAAATACCGTCTATGTATACTTTTATGTATGTATTTATATCCACAAGTTTTCTCAAAAGGTGAAGCTGGAAAGACAGCTAGGCCCAAATCTACAAGATACTGGTGCATCAGTATTGATGTGCCAGTTTGCTTGTGTCGCCCCTGTCCCACCTAACAACACCATCTGTGCACCGTATTTATAATACGGTGCACCATGGCGGTGGCTAGGTCAGTAGCGTCAGAATGTTTGACGTTCCAGTAGTGTCAAAAAGTTTGACGCTAGTGGAGCAAAGTGCAAGGAGACCCATAGGTTAATATGAGCGTGTCATTTTAATGCCTGCTCTGAGCAGGCATTACAAATTTTGCCAAAAATGGTGCAGTGAAATGTTGTAGATTTCACCCATTTTTGCGGGTCTCCTAATGCCAGAACGCCCCCTCTGCATATATTAGCCTGACACAGGCATAATATGGCGTAAGGGGTCACAAAGTGGCACAATGCATACTTTGCGCCATTTTGTCAATATGGTGCGGTGAAAATTGCCTCCTTGAGACACATTACCGTAAAAAAAAAATGCAGCTACTGTGACACAAGGAGGCAACTATGGAAACCTGGCCCATAGTTTTGTCAGTAGACCGGCCCAAAAAAGCATTGCGAGAAGACAGGAATCCAGAAATAAAAGTGGTGAGAAAAAAATCTTTCAGTAGGCCTACAACCGAATGTATGATGGGCCATATGTACGAACACTTTTTCCCATAGACACAAAATGGGTAAAAACCTTTGCTACATCTGGCCCTATGTGTGTAACTCCTGTCCTCCTCAAACTGACTTTTCTTAATCAGACTTTTTTTCTCAGAGAGCCATGACCATCCTCGACATTGAAAAGAACTTGCCACAGTTTCTGAGGGACAAGATGAGATCTGGGATTGATATCAAGGTGGGCGTGGCCCCTGATGGGAAAATCGACGAACGAAGATGTTTTAGGTAAATATCAAAAGGCCAGCTTGTCATTGGAGATGTCTGCACCTTTATTTTTACCACCCTAGTAGCAGTAGAATGCTCTCTGGGTAACCAAAAATGGACCAATAAAATGTCCGACACTGAAGTGCTCTGTTACTTATTAGCAATGACTGCATTTTCCAGTCGCAACCATTCAACCTTGGTCATGGTAGAGCAGCGGTCCGGAGGTCGATATAATTATATATTTTTTGTCACAGAGTTTTCTAACTGAATATTTATTACATGCACACTGTGGCGGTCACCAAAAATGTCAATGGGTGGTGGGGGAATGGGGAAACAAAAAAAACACTTACCTTTCCCGCCGTTCCCGCTGCCGGCGACTCCTGCCACCTTGCTCACCTCTCTTCTTCTTGTGGTGTCCCACAGCTAAGGTTCCCCAGCAAACTCGGCACTGCTTTCATGCTAAACCTAGCATGAAAGCAGCACCAGGATTGGTCTGACACACCCCTGGGGTCTGTGCAGTTTCTCCAGCCCAGATGTTCAACACAGCCGGGCTGTAGAAACATAAGTGCACATGTGTGTTTGGCCAGCCCAAGACGCACTCTCTCCTCCTCCCCACTCCCACAACCAAGCCCTCCATTCCCCACACTGCTGGCTGAGCCAGCAGATGAAAATTAAATGATAGTAAGCTATCGTTTTTGTTAGACTTTTTCATCCTTGGAGTGGTCTCCCTTAACTTTTTGCCTCTGTTTCCCAGGTTGTTGATGTGTGCTGGACTCTGATTTTGCTGTTTATGTTACTCTGGACACTTTACCACTGCTAAACAGTGATAAAGTGCAAGTGCTCCTTTACTAAATGTGTATGTAATTGGCTTATCCATGATTGGCATATTTGATGTATTAGTAAGTCCCTAGCACAGTGCATTAGAGGTGCCCAGGGCCTGTAAATCAAATGCTACTAGTGGGCCTGCAGCACTGGTTGTGCCACCCACACAAGTAGCTCTGTAATCATGTCTCAGACCTGCCACTGCAGTGTCTGTGTGTGCAGTTTTAACTGTAAATTCGACTTGGCAAGTGTACCCACTTGCCAGGCCTAAACCTTCCATTTTCTTACATGTAAGGCACCCCTAAGGTTGGCCCTAGGTAGCCCCAAGGCAGAATGCAGTGTATGGTTAAGGTAGGACATATAGTAAAGTGTTTTATATGTCCTAACAGTGAAATATTACTAAATTTGTTTTTCACTGTTGCAAGGCCTGTCCCTCTCCAAGGTTAACATGGGGGTTACCTTTAAATATGATTAAAGTGTAGATTCCCTTTGGGAGCGGATGACATGTGGAGTTTGGGGTCTCTGAGCTCACAATTTAAAAATACATCCTTTAGTAAAGTTGATTTTGAGATTGTGTGTTTGAAAATGCCACTTTTAGAAAGTGAGCATTTTCTTGCCTATACCATTTCTGTGACTCTGCCTGTTTGTGGATTCCCTGTCTGGGTCAGTTTGACAGTTGGGCTGGTTGCACCTCACACTAGACAGTGACACAAAGGGAGCTGGGGTGTAGTCTTCATTTCCTGATGAGCCATCTGTGCTAGGAGGGAGGGGAGGAGTGGTCACTTACACCTGAAAGGGCTGTGCCTGTCCTCACATAATGCAGTCTCCAACCCCCTGGTGAGTGCCTGGGGCCTGGCCTGGGCAAGGCAGGATTTCACATTCAAGAGAGACTTTGCTTTGAAATAGGCCTACTTCAAAGGAGAAATTGGGTATAAGAAGGGCACCAAAAGCCACAGACTTTAGAACACTTCTGGAAACCAAGAGGAACCTCTGCCTGGAGAAGTGCTGAAGAGTTGAGGAAGAAGAGCTGCCCTGCCTGTGACTGTGCTTTGTGGAGCTATCCTGCAGTTGCTGCTTCTGCCAGAATAAGAGGGCAAAGACTGGACTTTGTGTGCCTTCCATCTTGTGAAGATCTCCAAGGGTTTGATTTAGAGCTTGCCTCCTGTTATATGAAGTCTCAGGGACAACAAAGACTTCTCTCTGCCAGCACCTGGAGTCTCTGGAGAGACTCCTACTCTGCCCTGTGGTGCCCATCCAGTTCCTGGGACCCTGAAAGGAGAAGCTGGCAGCCTAAGAGGAAGAGATCCACACACAGAACGCTGCGCGGGAAAAAGATCGATGCAACTCCAATCGGCGGCTGGGAAATCAACGCGACGCCAGCTTCGCAGGTGAAAATCAACACTCACCTGTAACGCAACCAAGGAATCAATGCACGAAGCTGGAGAAACGACGTGCAGCATCGCTGATGGAGGCTGGTGAGATCGCAACCCGCGCTGCATGGTTTTCACATCATCGTTCGGCTGGATTTCCGATGCAAACACCGCTGGGCGTGTAAAAACAACACAAGGCCTGCCCGGACTGGAGAGTGCTGACCGGATCGATGCATCGCTCTCCTGCGGAGAGAAGAAACAACGCCCCCAACCCGACGAAAGGAGAAACGACACAAGGTCTCACTCATGAGTGAAACCCAAGGTACATTTTCATGCTAACAGTGTTAGTGTGTGTTTAAAACTACATGAACACTCTTTTTGCTTTTTAATTGATAACTTGACTTGTGTATGGTGGATTCTTGTAGTTTTGGTCTTGTTTTGTTTAGATAATTATTCTCTATTTTTCTAAACCTGAGTTGTGTCATTTTGTAGTGTTTTTATTAGGTTACTGTCTGTGTTGGTACAAATACTTTACACCTAGCACTCTGAAGTTAAGCCTGCTGCTCATGCCAAGATACCAAGAGGGTAAGCAGGGGTTAGCTGAGGGTGATTCTCTTTTACCCTGACTAGAGTGAGGGTCCTTGCTTGGACAGGGGTAACCTGACTGCCAGCCAAAGACCCCATTTATAACATTGGTGATCAGCACATGGGATTTGGACTTGTATTTGTATTTGACATACAGTAATTAAGTGTTCACTACTGTTTTGAGTTCAAACCACTACATGACCACATACTACTTGTCTTGTGATTTTTGCTTTTCTATTTGGAACTTCTTTTTGTTCTATTTCTCGCTGATCCCTTGACTGACTTTTTTTTAAAACTTCATTTGGGAACTTTTTTTTTCTTCCTATGGAGCCTACAGGGGTACAGGTGGCTGAACTGGGTGAGGTCCATGAGCTGTCGCAGTGGCAGCAGGAAGGGAGACCCACCAGGGAAGCATTCTCTGCAGCACAGAAGACATGCCCTATTCTGGAGGGTTTGCGGCAGCAGGCTGCAGACCAGGCAGCTGTCAAGGAGCCAGGATCCCACCTGAATTATTGGGAGGATGACCTCCTGAAAAGCAAGCCACTGGTTCCTGAGCCTGGGTCAGCCCATAAGCTGGTGGTACCCCAGTGCTTCAGGGCCTTCCTACTGGGGTTGGCTCATGATGTACCCTTAGCTGGACATTTGGGGCAGGACAAGACCTTTGAGAGGCTTGTCACCCACTTTTACTGGCCCCTAATGCACAGGCACTCAGATGCACATTGCAGGTCTTGTCAGACTTGCTGGGCAAGTGGCAAGAGTAGGGGGAAATGTAAGACTCCCCTCCAACGTTTACCTATGGTTAGTACTCCGTTTGAGAGGGTAGGTATTGACATTGTGGGGCCTCAGGACCCCAACACAGCCTTGGGCAACAGGTTCATCCTGGTCTTGGTGGACCATGCCACCCGGTACCCAGAAGCCATTCCTCTGAGGTCAGTCACTTCCCCTGTGGTGGGTCGTGCACTGATGGGGGTTTTACCCACATGGGGCTCCCCATGGAAGTGGTATCTGATAGGGGTACCAACTTCAAATCCATGCATATGAAGTCTCTGTTGAAATTGTGAGGTGTGACCTACAAGTTCACCACACATTACCACCCCCAAAGTAATGGTCTGGTTGAGAGATTCAACAGCACCCTGAAAGGCATGATTCAGGGCCTATCAGAGCCCTTGAGGCGGAAGTGGGACATCCTCTTGCCATGCCTTCTGTTCGCCTACAGGGAGGTGCCTCAAAAGGGACTTGGGTTTAGTCCCTTCGAGCTGATCTATGGCCACCGTGTGAGGGGACCTTTGAGTCTGGTGAAGGAGGCTTTGGAGAAAGTTCCTAGTAAACCCCCCAGGGTGTATTTAGCTACATGATGACTTTGAGAAACCAGACTGCCCGCTTCAGGAGTCTCGCTCAGGAGAACCTGGAAGCAAGCCAGGAGGATATGAAACGGTGGTATGACCGGAATGCCACTCTGGTCGAGTTTCAACGTGGTCAGAAAGTGTGGGTGATGGCGGCAGTGGAGCCTTGGGCACTCCAGATTAAGTGGACTGGGCCATTTGAGGTGGTGGAGCGCAAGAATTAAGTCACCTACCTAGTGGACTTGCGGTATCCAGGGAACCCTTTAAGGGTCCTGCATGTCAACCGCCTCAAACCTCACTTTCAGCGGACTGAACTGTCCATGCTCCTTGCGACAGATGATGGGGTAGAGGAGGAGAGTGAGCCTAAGAGGAAGAAATCCACGCACAGAACGCCGTGCAGGAAAAAGATTGACGCAACTCCGACCCGCAGCTGGGAAATAGATTCGCCGCCGGCTTTGGGGCTGAAAATCGATGCTTGGTTGTAATGCGACCGAAGAATTGATGCACGGAGCTGGAGAATCGATGCACATCATTGCTGATGGAGGCTGGTGAGATCGCAACCCACGCTGCGTGGTTTTCGGATCATCGTGCAGCTGGATTTTCTACCCAAACACCGCTGGGCGTCTAAAAACAACGCAAGGCCTGCCCGGACCGAGAGTGCTGACCGGATTGACGCATCGCTTTCCTGCGGAGAGAAGAAACAACGTGCCCAACACGACGAAAGGAGAAACGACTCAAGGTCTCGCTCATGTGTAAAATCGACACATCGCAAACCCTTTTTGACACAAACTTGCCCGTGTGGGGTTATTTTTGACGCACCCAAGGTACATTTCCACGCTAATAGTGTAAGTGTGTGTTTAAAAAAACATGAGAACTCTTTGCTTTTCAACTGATAAATTGACTTTTGTATGGTGGATTTTTGTCCTTCTGGTCTTGTTTTGTTTAGATAAATATTCTCTATTTTTCTAAACCTGTGTTGTGTCATTTTGTAGTGTTTTCATTAAGTTACTGTGTGTAGTGGTACAAATACTTTTAACCTAGCACTCTGAAGTTAAGCCTACTGCTTGTGCCAAATTACCAAGGGTAAGCAGGGGTTAGCTGAGGGTGATTCTCTTTTACCATGACTAGATTGAGGGTCCTTGCTTGGACAGAGGGTAACTTGACTGCCAACCAAAGACCCAATTTTGAACAGTTTTATTTTTCATCTCCTGGATCTTGGCCAGGGGGGCAACGCTCCTCCGCCATTGCGGAGGAGCCTCCCCTGCAAGCACACGCTTTACAGGTCTACATTAGCACCAATCCCAGATTCAGTTTTATTGAAAAAAGGAAGTTAAGTACTGTTTACTTTCAGTGTTAGGGTGTCTAATCGCCACTTAAGCAAAATATTATATTTTTATTGTTTCAGTGAGGTACCCCTGCACTGAATGAATTACATTATACCAGCACATTCAGTGCCTCAATTCTGGGGTATTTTTTCCTCTCTGTGCAGCTTTTTTAACAAAAAATAATTCGTTTTTTCAGCCACATGTACTCACACGAACTATGGGCCTGATTCAGAAAGAACAAGCCTATCTTTTTAGGTGCGGAGCTCTCTGTCCCGTCTGCGGAGCCTTCACAGTCATAAACTTACAATTAATTTGTGAGTAGCAAAAAAATAGATAACTTGCACATTAGTGTTGGTTTAACTTTGTGAATCACACCCTAAGGGTTTTTTAGAGCCTCCAGGGCTATGAATTCATGGAATCCTGCATAAATATCTCATTGCAACCTGAAGATACAATAACAAAATGACATGATATTTTCATGTTTTTAACAGATTTTGATGCATTTCTCAAAAGGCTAAACATAAATCCCCACATGCAAACCAAAGCAATGTTGCCCTTAATGTCTGAAGTCTGGCAGAACCAAATATGTGTGAGTTTTCCTTGGGAATGTAGTCTGAATAATTGTGTAAAATAAGCACAGCCCACGTAACTCTGGCAGAATGAGATTTATTTATTGGCTCTTAATACTAATTGTCATTAGTTGCTTATATTTTGTTTTACATTTCCCATTACTGTCTAATTACTTTTAGGATGACATCATTATAGAGATAATTCATTCAAGGTGCAGAATTCTATCTCACACAATTTTCGGAAAAAGGTAGACTCGATAAGCATGATCCTGTTTTTTTTAAATGTTTTTATTTAGTGCTTTTCTATATAGCATGAAAATACTCAAAAGAAATACAATATCAGAAAATTGTTACAACGGCTAACAGGACTACAGGACAATTTTCTATAGCATTGCATAATAAAACATCAATGTACTCAAGAATGACACTTAACAGTAGTGTGTATCATATGGAATGTGGGAGGAGCCACTGCGAAAACATAGAGGGGAAGAAATGGGGGGTACTCAAGAGTCAGGTGATCCTGTAGAGGGCCCCACATGTAAATCCCATGATGGGGCTCCCAGATCCACACGTGGGGAAGGGCATCCAAGTACACTGGAGGCAGGTACTGGAGTTTGCGCTAGGTGATTAGTACGGGGTGGTTGCCATATGTCTTTGGGTTCAGAGGTTGGAGGCTGCATTGAGGCAGAAAGTTCACTGGTAGTGTCACAGTATTTTAAATCACGCACGCAGGAGGCCACTGTGCAGTGGATGCTACTACCCCAGTAAAGGGCGATCTGTTGCTTAGCTAAGAGTAACACGGGGTGGCAAAGTGGCGTGTACTTGCCGATAAGAGCTCAACATACCCCAGTAGCGCTGCAAAGGAGTGGGTGTGAGATTCTGTTCCAGCATACGGGATAGCATGGAGTAGATGTCCACCCAGAACTAGGCCACAACTGTGCTGTTCGAGGATAGATGTGAACAATTGTCTTGACCTGCAGCGCATTTCGGGCAACAGTGGGGCCTCGTTCGGTCAAGCCTGGTGAGAGCATGAGGGGTGGTGTAAGCGCGGTGCAGGTATTTATAATGTAAGAGTTTATAGCAATAGTTGTAAGAGATCAGCCTAGTTTGTGCACAGCAATAATATTATGTTTTGTCGGATAGGGGTTATCCCAAATCCCTTTCCCAAGCCGCCCTTGAGGACTCCACACTTCTGGGACGTAATTGAAGTGAGGTGTGATATAGGCGGGAAATAAGGTGAGCATTACCTGGGGATTTATTATTAAAGAGGGGTGAAGTATTTTGGCTAGGCGGGATAGGCAGGTATAGTAGCGCATAGGGTACTATGTGGTACCCTACACGCTATAAACTAGTCCATGAGGGAGATGGAGTGTGCAGCCATCAGGTCCGTCACTGTGAATAGAGAACATGTGCCCTATAGTGTGCAGCCCATGTGCCTCGAGTGTTCGCTGAGTTAAGTGGTCACAAGTTAGATGTAGCCAAGGATTATTGGAGAGAGGAATGTGTGGAGAGTATAGAGTATCAAACCCTAAATAACGATGCAACCTGGTCCAGGCCCAGCATGTAGTGGGAAGAGTCTGATTTTCTTCTGGGTTTCTAGAGAGGCTATGTGGCAGTACAGTGGAGAGGGGAATTAGAGCAGCCAGCGAAAGTTATGGTTTAAGGTATTGTTTTCAAGCATCTGGGTGTTACCAATAGTATGTATATTGAATTAGGGTGACCCGATAGTAGAGGTAGAGGTCTGGGACCGCAAAACCACCACACTCGAAAAGGAGTGTTAGGGGGTCATTATGACCCTGGCGGAAGGCGGAGAACCGGCGGTAAGACCGCCAACAGGCTGGCGGTCTTACCTTGTGGAATTATGACCATGGCAGTTACCACCATGATCATCCGCCGGTTCTCTGTTCTGCCCGCCAGGGCGGAGACGGCCGCCGGGCTGGAGACCTGGGTCTCCAACCCGGCGGCCATCACTATACCGCCGGCGGTATTTGGACCCGGCTTACCGCTGTGGATTTCCAGCAGTTTGAACGGCCATGAAATCCATGGCGGTAAGCACTATCAGTGCCAGGGAATTCCTTCCCTGGCACTGATAGGGGTCTCCCCCACCCCTCACCCCCACCTCGACTCCCTCCCCTACACCCCCCACCACCCCTGCCACCCCTCAAAGGTGGCAGGACCCCCCTCTCCACCCCGACCCCCAACATCACATAACTCACACACACCCGACACGCATGCAGGCACCACCAACACACACACGCACACACCCCGACATACATGCCAACATCCACACACACAGTCAGACACGTACACCCACATTCAAACATACACGCACACATCCATACAGACATACCCACAGACATACACGCACTCATTCCCATACACGCATCACCCCCACAAGCATACACACACTCACACACCCCCTCTACATACTCAGACGCACACACCCATGCACGCACACAACACACAACACCCCCCCACCCCCTCCCCTAACGGACGATCGTCTTACCTGGTCCGTCGATCCTCCGGGAGGGGACGGGAACCATGGGGGCAGCTCTGCCGACACCACACCGCCAACAGAACACCGCCACGACGAATCACAGGACATGATTCGCTGGGCGGTGTTCTGTTGGCGTGGTGGTGGAGGTGGAGCAACCTCCACTTCCCCGCCGCCAGCCAGTATGGCTGTTGGCGGCTCTCCGTCCGTAAAGGGATGGAGAGCTGCCAATGGTCATAATAGGCGAGCGACAAACCCCCTGCACTGGCGGTCTTCTGCACGGCGGTCCCTCGGCGGTCTTTAAAAAAGACCGCAGAGGTTAAAATGACCCCCTATATGTGCTACAGCTTATACTTGGTCAACGCCGTGCCCATATTAAACGAGTGAGGAGGCTGCATAATGTACTGAAGAAGTGGTTGGTGAGGGCAATGGGAATGTTTGAGAATAGATTTAAAAGGTGGGGAAGGACCACCATTTTAAAGACAGCCACCAGTCCCGATAATGGCAAGGAAATCCATTGCTCGATTTGGGTAGACAGTTTCTCAATCGCCAGCCCATAGTTAGACTGCACCACCTCAGCCCTGCCGCTATGTAGATGTATACCTAGGTACTTTAAAGAGTCTTTGCACCAGATCACAGGATGGTCAAGCGCAAAAGGAGTTGTGGTTGCATAAGTGGCATAAGTGGGAAAATCTTCGATTTGTTCCAATTGATTGAGATGCCAGAGAACAATCCAAAGCGATTCAACTTGTCTATTAGCGTGGAGAGGTAGGTTGCTGGGTCCAGGATGAAAAGTAAAATATTGTCTGCATAAAGTGATGCAAGCAGCAGGCCTCTGGAGAAGCGAATGACTCGGGAATGTGGCGTACTTGGGGTTTCTTGGAGGTGGTGCACTAGGGGGGTCTATACAAAGAATGAACAATTGAGGGGAGAGCGGGCAGCCCTGTCTGGTACCGCAGGTCAGAGTAAACAGTGCAGAGAGTGCTCCATTGACCCATAGTCGTCCAGAGGGTTGTTATATAATAATTTAATAAGGTCTCTGAAACCACGAGGGACTCCCACTTTCATTAGGACAGCATAAAAAAAGACCATTCTAGGGAGTCAAGCGCCTTCTCAGCGTTGCGTAGTGCCGCCACAGCGGGGATCTCGTGGGAGATTTGATTGAGAACCCCAAATATTGTGTAGACCGTTGTGGGGCCAACTGCATTGGAGAAATTATGGTATCCATGAATAAAGATTGCCGTGTAGTGAGTACCTTCGCCAATATCTTATTGTTGTGATTCAATAGCGAGAGGTGTCTATAGGAGGTGCATAAGTGCGGTAGCTTGCCAGGCTTGAGGAGTAACAAGATAACAGCTTCAGTCATTGTGACTGGGAGGCATCCATGGTCCAGGGATTCAGCGTACATCTCGAGAAGTTGTGGGACGAAGAGTTCTGTATATACTTTGTAAAAGTCTCCAATAAAACCATCGGGTCCGGGAGCTTAAGAGACACTTAAGGCATCTATCACCTGTGAGATTTCTTTGCATGTGATAGGAGATGACAAAAACTGCTGTTGACCAGTGTCAAGCCATACCATAGCAATTTTCGCCAAGTATTCAGCTAGAGCATCCTCTGTAGTGTTGGTACGTGATGTGTAAAGGGAGTTACAATGGGATGCAAAGATTGCCAATATTGCAGGGGTATCCATGTCCATGTCACTACCATCATGCGGCAATGCGGTGATGTACGAGGCCTAGTAAGATGGTCAGAGAAGTCTAGCCAGAGTGCGGCCAGGCCTCTCTCCTTCGACATAGCGGCGAGCGTGTGCGTACTTGCCAAGGAAGGCTACCTCACTGTCTGCTGCCTCAGTTAGGCCCAGATGTAGCAAAACTAGGTTTTGTGACTCTGAAATTGCGACTCGGAGCAACTTGCAATTTCAGAGTCGCAAAACCATATGCAGAATGGTGTCTCAGGCACCTTCTGCGAGTCGCTATGGGGTCGCAAAGACCCACCTCATTAATATTAATGAGGTGGGTCGCATTTTGCGACCCCATAGCGAGTCCCTGAACTCACAGGGATGGTGGCCTGCTGAAGTCAGCAGACCTCCATGTCTGTGACTGCTTTTTAAATAAAGCAGTTTTTTTTTTTTTTTGCAGCCCGTTTTCCTTAAAGAAAAACGAGTTGCAAAATAAAAAAAATAACGAAACCTTTTGGTTTCGGTTTTTCAGAGTAGGCAGTGGTCCATTGGACCACTGCCTACTCTGAAAAACCCTTTTTGGCAACATTCAGAAAGGGGAAGGGGTCCCACGGGGACCCCTTCCCTTTTGCGAATGGGTTACCACCAGTGTGACACTGGTGGTAACTGCGAATTGCTTTGCGACCGCATTCGCGGTCACAAAGCAATTTAGCATAGCGATGCGAGTCGCAAATAGGAAGGGAACACGCCGGTCGGTACCAACTCTCAAATTGTGAATGAGCATCGCAAACGGCATTTTGCATGGCGCAAACTGCGATTTTTGCAGTTTGCACCATGCAAAATACAAAATGCTTGCTACATCTGGCCCTAAGTTCCTGCAATAGAGCAGCATGTGCGGGAGGATAGATGGGGTTTGGGTGATAAAAGTGTTTGGCTTTCTATGTCGGAAAGTTTCTTTTCGATCTGTTCAAGATCGCTTCTAAATGAGCACAACATTCCGGCATGTTTTGCAATATATAGCCTTCTTATATATGCCTTGAAGGCTTCCCATAATGTTGCATGGTGCTCAACAGTGCCCACATTCAGAGCAAAGTATTCTGAAATGGCATCTCGAACCTCAGTGCGAAAAACAGTGTCTTATAGGGCGTTAGCAGGGGCCTGCCATGCGTGAAGGGGCGGTGTTTGGCAGGGGAACTGGAGTGAGGTCACTACTGGTGAGTGATCAGGCACAATGGGTGGAGTTGTAATATCAGAGAGCCAAAGTAAAGTGGGGGACATGTACCACATCGAAGATGTGGCCTGGAATGGAGGGGTGACGGTGGCGCCAGACATCGTAAAGTTGAGAAGCATTCAGTAATGTTGTCAAGGCCTATAATGAGCGCAGTTTAATGATTCTAGAAGTACCAATAGAGCTGCAGGCAATGTGTGAGGTTAAGGTTTTCACCTAGTAAGATATGCTGAGCTTGGTACTTATCTAATTGGGAGAGGAGGTTTTGAAAAAACTTTGGCATGTCTACATTGGGTACGTATACACTGACCAATAGGATGGTCGCACCAGCTAGGTGGCAATGCACTACTAGGTAGTAGCCCTCCGGGTCACAGAGTGTGTTGCTACAGATAAAAGGGAGGCTCTTGTGGATGAGTGTGCAGACTCCACGGGAGTATGTACTATAGTGCAAAAAGAAGCAGTTTGCACCCCATTGAGCCACAAAGCTGCAGTGTGCTCGAGGTGCCAAGTGTATCGCTCATAAAAAGGCAAGATTAATGTTGTGTCTGTGTAGATAGGGCAGAACCAGATTTCCCTTTCCGGGGCTATTATGGCCCCTAATGTTCCACGTGGCGCAGGAGACCCCAAGGTTGTGGGGATTAGTCAATCATGCAGTCAAAAAGAGTGGAGTGAATATGAGATATCAGGATATGTAACAATGTGCAATGTATCAAGCAAGAAGTAAAGCATGGAGTAATCCAACAAAAACACAACAATACAAACGTTACCCAATCCCCCACTCACAACAGAGGAGAAAAACCTTGGTGAATCCCAATCAATCCCATAGAACTGAAAGCAACCAAAAGTATGATGTACACCTCGGGGACGTAGCAACACTCTATTTGAGTGAAACCTCACCATTTCAAGAGTATAAGTGGAAAGATCATGCACCCTATCCGGATATATGTCTTATGGGACAGTCAAAGCAGCCATATCTCCGCTGCTGCAGTCAAATCAGCAGTGGTCTGGTCTTCCAGGCAGCCATCGTCATGGAGAAGAGGGGTCTTGTGAGTATTCAGATCTATTGAGTCCTAAACTGTGCTGTTTGCAGAAATATGCAGCATCCATGGGGGAGTTAAAGATGTGTGTTTTACCATTTAGTTCAACTCGCAGACATGCCAGATACAGCATGCCATGGCGCAATCCAGATTTCTGGAGCAACTTTTTAATATCGGTATACTTGCATCTTGTCTCTTAGACCATGGCAGTAAAGTCAGGGAAAAGTGACAAAGTCATTCCTTGATATTGTACCGGGCCTCTATTGTGGGCAAAGCGAATAGCAGTATCTCGGTCTCGGAAATTGAGCAAGTGGGCAATTATTGGGCGACGAGGTAAGCCCGGTATTGGCTGGGGACCTAGGAAGTGGTGAGCCCTTTCAACCATAAAGGAATCCTGCTGAATAGGACTGTCAGGAGTTGATAAGTGTACATTTGCCCCATATTTGTGGTCTCGGCCACTCCGGTAATGCGAACATTGTTACACAAGCGCTCTTCCAAGTCTTCGTTTTTGGCAGCGATTATTTTTAAAATGCGTTCCATTCTGTTGACACGTTTGGTGAGGGTGACCCCAGAGTCTTCTGCATCAGATATTCTAGGTTCTGCCTCATCCAGTCTGGTGGTGTGTTTGTCTAGGTGCTCGTGCATACTGTTGAGGCGCGTGGTCAGGGCATCAAATCATGAGTCTGTTTCCCTAAAGCCCACCTTGAGATCCATCATCATCGCCGTGGCACCCTCAAGTTGCACAGCAGATGTGTGACCATCAGCCGCCTCTGACTCCACAGATTCATCTGGCCTCTGCTGTCTGGGGGTTTTAATGGAGTCGAAGGACAGCTATCTTTGTGTAGGTCAGTGATGGTCAATGCGGGTAGTAGGCGCTCTGGTCAGCTCAGGAGTTGGGCAATCTGCTAAGATGTAGGCCAGTTGCCAATTTCATCCGTCCAGCCAATTTGGGCGGGTCTGCCGGTCGGCATGGATCGTTTCCTCAGTCAGACAGGCCCAAAGTGTTGTGGGGCTCAGGTAGGTCTCAATGGAGGCAGAGGAGGTGAGCCCCGGCTCCAGGAATGGAGCTTCAAAACCGCGCAGCTATATTGGTCGGCGGTTCGGCCACGCCCCCGATAAGCATGATCCTTAAATGAAATATTTTTTACATCATATTTTTGACCAAAGAATTCATTTTCAATTTGTGATTTCTGAAAATAAGACAAACTAATAAGAAGAATTGAGGGATTATAATAAGTCTCTTGCTTCCTCTTGATTTATTGTTTGCAAGTTGGTTACTTAATTCAATCGTTGGTCCATTAAAGAGTGCATAGATAGCTATTTTCAATGGAGAGTGTAGCCAGAAGCCATACTACCCAATGTTCTTAAGAAGAGAATCATAGAGATCATTGCTTTCTTCACACCAAGAAAAAAAAGTGTAACTCATCCCCTTCCCACCTAAACAAGAGTGCTGAACATCATCATCTCTGTTGCTGGACCCAGTCACTCACTGATAACAGCACTCCTCTTGTCACCCATCCTGTTGTCATTGCAATTTATTAATCCTAGGCTTACTCAGCCTTGCACTTTGGCTAAAGCTGTTATGTGCTTTCTCGTCAGGGTGGTTGAGGTGAAATGGAGTGACTGGAACGAAAACCTCTATGGTCTTAATGAGGATCCTGGGAAAGGAACAGAAGAGGAACTGAAGGTATCAAAGGAGGAGAAACCTCATAGAGGTAAGAAATAATTGTCATTAATGACAGAGGAATCCAATTGACAGAACTCTGAGAACATTCCACCATCTCAGTGACAGTCTGATTTTGGTTTGTTCCTGTAGAGTAGTCACAGCAGCCAAGATATGTCAAGTAAAAAAAAATCAATGGATAGATCCTAATAAATATAAACATGTTAACAGCTAGAAAATGGATGGTTGGATGGTTGGATGATCTAAATATAAACATGTTAACAGCTAGAAAATGGATGGTTGGATGATGGCTAGAATAAGGGGAGTTAAAAACATTTGACATATTGATATATTTATGGATGATGTCTGAATGTACAAATGCCCGCTGGTGGATGACTGGATTATAGCTAGATGGATGATTGACAGATGAACGCTTATAGGCATGTGCATGGAGGAAATGATGAACAAATGGAGGGACGGATGGATAGCAGGGTGATGAACAGATGGGTAGATGCCAGCCTTTTCAATCTGCTTCACAGTAGGATGCAAGTCAGCTAATGTAGCTCTCACAGCATTGGAGGGCAGTTCGTAGAATTGCAAGCAGATTTGAAGACTATGGTACAGCTGCCAAAAAATATAAAGTGTCACCAGAAAATCAAGGACTTTTCATGGATTTCAAGCCACACTAATGCATATTGTTTCCGTTTAAACTAATATGGCCCTGGGCATTGCAGAATGTCACAACTCCCATACCTTGTCTTTAGACAATAGATTTGGGAACCAATAATATGTGGAAACACATAGTTTAATAATATGTTTGTAGAACAAGTCAATTCCCTTTTAGATCCATAGTTGCTTGTCAAGATGCAGCAACAAAAATCTCAGATCATTTTTTCGGCTTAGTTATTGTAGTTGTAATTGTATTTAAATAGCACTTACTACCCCTGATGAGGCATCAAAGCTCTTTTTGGCAAGTAGCATGCTACTCCGGAACACAAAGGATTAGTGGTGATACGTATAGGAAAATATAAGTATAGTATTATTTTTAGTATAGGGAAATATAAGTTGATTTGAGCACTGGACAAGTGAGTCTGATAGTAGGATTGAATAGAAAAAAAGAAAGGATAGAAGAGGGAAGAATCCAGACAGTGTTAATTGGGAGATCATAGCAGTAAGGTGAAGTTTGGGATGAATAAAGGAGAGATGGAGGAGGGAAGAGTGCAGAAAGGGAATAGGGAGATCATAGTAGTAAAATGAGAGATACATGAGAGAAATTTAGTGGGGTTGTTTGGGAAATTATAGGAGGGAAAGAGGAGGGAACAGTCTAGGAATGGTTATTGTGAAGATCATAGTAGTAGAATGAGGTTTGGGATTAGTCAGAGAGTGGAAATAGAGCATAGATTGAGAGACGTTTAGGGTGAGACGGAGTAGTGCATTAGAGAGAGTCCTTTTTCATCTTGTACAGTAGGGCTAAAGTAATACATATAGAGATACGTGATATACATAGAAAGTGAATATAAGGATAAGGAAGACAATATATTGAGATTTAAAGTTGTATTGAATAAACACAGACTTTCAAATGTTGCGGTATTTGAAGATAATTTATTTGATTACATTTAATAACATTATTTTGATCTTTTCCTCAATATTTCAAAAGTGAAATCCTTGTAGATAAACAGTCAAGATAATGCTTACCTATTGTGATAGATAAATAAAGCAAAGACTCATAAGCATCTAATCAAAAAAACTAATATAGAAGCTATGCAATGATCATTGAACTTGTTAAGTATCAAATATAGTTATAGGCCAAGACCTCCTTTAAGCGCCAAACACCGTGCCATGCACGGCCAAAGGGGTTTGAAGCTTAAAGGGGGCCACATAAAATATACCCCTCCCCCTGGGTCCCGGGGACCATTACCTCCCCGGGGCTACAGAATAAAAAATACTTGGACCTGGGACCACCACCTTCCTGGGACAACACAAACAAAATGCGTGGGGGTGGTGGGCGCACGGACTTCCAGGACCCAGGGACCACCACCTTCCCGGGGCTACATAATAAAAAAACGTAGGGAGGGCTACATAGAACCCTCCTCACGCCCGTCCCAGGAGCCACCACCTTCCTGAGACAACACTACAAAATATATGGGGAGGGGGCACCACAGACCCCCCCAGTGACTGCCATCTTCCCTGGGCTTCATATTAAAAAACCTTAGGGGGGGGTACATGCAGACTCCCCCCAGGTCCAGGGGATCACCACCTCCCCGGAACAACATTTAAAAATTATATGGGGGCTGCATGGAGCCCCCTGGGGACCACCACCTCTCCAGGATTACATTTTAAAAGTATGTGGGTGGGCCATGCAGACCCCCTGCCACGAGAACCACCACCTCCCCGGGGCTACTTAAAAAAATATTTACCCCGGGGACCACCACCTCCTTGCATCCAAATACTTTTCTCAAAAGGAAGGGGGGGGCACGTGACCCCCCTCCCTAGGCTGATTTCAGCACCGCGGTCCCTGTACCCAGGGCCCTGATATATATTCAAGGGGGCCAATGGCACACATTAAAACTTATGGAGACCACGGGGGAGCTTGAAGGCCCCCACAGCCCCACCAGCTCCTGTGGGAGCCAGCGTTGCTCCCCCATGCAGGAAACTGCTTAAAATAGCAGTTCCAGGCGTGCAAGAACAATGTTTCCAGCTCTTTCCCTGCCATGAAAGTGGGCAGGGAAAGAGATTAAAACTCTGCTTTCAACAAGCAGGAGCAGTTTGGCAGCTCCCGCTTGCTGATAGCAGAGCTCCCGCAAACAAATGCAAACAGCTAACTCCTGAGGGTGGGCACCTCAGGAGTTAGCAGTAGCCGGCCCTGGGGGGACGCTGTCCCCCAGGGACATGTATTGCTTCACTAGGGGTGATGAGCGACACCCCTCCTTCTTTAATTGGCCCTGGGAAGGTTGTGGTCCCCAGAGCTGGGGTCCATACCAGGGACCCCATCTTAAAAGTATTTTCTAGCCCCAGGGAGATGGCGGTCCCGAGGGCCTAAGAGTTATGCAGGACCCCCCCCTTTTTATTTTTTGGGATATATTGCCCAGGGGAAGTGGTGGACCCTGGGGTGGGGAGTGGGCGTGCACCCCCTCCAATACTTTGTATGAATATCTCCAGGGAGGTGGTGGTCCCCGGCTCAGGGAGTGGTCTGCAGAACCCCCCCCATTATATTATGATTAAATTAGCCCCAGGTAGGTGGTGGTCTCGGGGCTCCGCAGGGCCCCTGCATACTTTGTATACGTAGCTGTGGGGAGAAATTCAGCAGTTAGAGTTATTTCAAGTAACTATAACTTTCAGCCTAAGGTAACTATAACTATATCTCGTGCACCTGCTATGCATAGTTTTTTCTTCAATAATTTGACTGTTAATATTTCATTGATATTTCTATGGACGTTATAAAAGTTGTCATGAGTGCTGTAATATCTGGGGTAATTAGCAGTGCATGGCGAGGGCACAAGTTATAGTTATCTTAGGCCACAAGTTATAGATACTTGAAGTAACTCTGACTAAAACTGCTGAATTTCTCTGGTTTTGTGCAAGTAAATTCGGAACCTAACTATAATGTCCCTGTAGCCTCTGTTTTTTTTTGAGTGAATTTCTATGTTTTTTCATTCTATTTCCTAACTATAACATCCCTGTAACCTTTGTTTTTTTCAGTAAATTTCTATGTTTTTTTTTAACTGAAAGTAATTTTCATTACTATACGTTAATCCAACCACCACTGTGCACAGGCACCTGCAGCCAACCATACGCCATGCATGGCCTTTGACCCTGTGGCCAACCCCTCTATAACCATCCAATCCTTCGGCCGTGTGCTGGCGGGTTTGTCCACAAAGTCTGTCCTGAGGCCAACCCCCTTTACCTACACCAACTCCACACCATGCATGGCCAAAGGCCATGTGCAGTGGGGGTTGGCTGGAGGGCCTGGCCTACAGCCAGTCTCCGAGGCCAACCCCCCCTAACCACCCAACCTCGTGCTGCTCATGGCCTTTGGCTGTGCACAGCAGGAGTTGGCCACAGGGCCTGTCTCTCTGGGTGTGAGAATAGGTGTGAGAGGGTGTCTCTGGATGTTAGAATGTCTGGGTGTGAGAGTGGGTGTGAGAGGGTCTATGTGGGCGTGAGTGTCTATCTGGGTGTGAGAGTAGGTGTGAGAGAGCATCTCTAGGTATGGCAGTGAGTGTCTGTGAGTGGGTGCGTGAGTCTCTGAGTGGGTGCATGAGTGTCTGAGTGGGTCTGTGACTGGGAGCGTTAATGTCTGAGTGGGTCTATGAGTTGGTGCGTGAGTGTTTAAGTGGGTCTGAGTCGGTGTGTGAGTGTCTGAGTGGGTCTGTGAGTGAGTGTCTCAGTGCATCTGGGAGCGGGTGTGTTAGTATCTGTGTGAATGTGTCAGTAGCTGTGTGAGTAACTCTGCCACAATGTTAGTAGCTGTGTGAGTAACTGTGCCACAAATGAACCTCACTTGTCTTTCCATCCAACTAGTCCACAGCTTTGTATGAAATATTTACCCAAGTGGAGTTCTTTCTGCCTCATTGGTAAATGTCCAGTATGCTTTCTACACTACAGCTGTTTAATGGAACACAAGAAACGGTCACCACTAACCTTGTGTGCGTTTGGGCAACATAATTGTTACTGTTGCGTCTTTTTCTAGAATTCTGTGATAACATGAATCCTGCTATAGACAGGCCAATGCAACTACAAAACCAGGGTCCTTCCTTTTATCTAAATGAAGTAAATGCTTCTTTGTTTTGTGGAGATGTCCTCATATTCCTTGGCATCAAGAAAGCTCAATCAAACTAGCGGGAAATGTACTGGGAGTCCCCTTGGGAAGCTGTAGATCATTCTGGCAAAAGGAGGAAGACCTTTGTTTGCTATAAATCTTTATTTATTGCCAGCGACTTGGAGGTGTCCCAACTTTTCCTTCAATTCAGGGGAAAAATAACAGCATATTTAGGAGTTCCGGAGCCTGCCTGGGACCGCTGTGTTATAGCTACGCAATATATATATATATTCCTCTGCTAGAACAATGGACGTTTCTTCACTATAATAGCAGAATCTGTTTTCACTGCTTTCAACATTCTTGTGAAAAATCTGCCAATGCACATTCTTTGCTGGCTGAATTTCCACAGTCAGGTGTGGGTGGTAAATTGTCAATGCTATTATAAGTAGCTTCCTGGGGGGGGTAGAGCCTGGCTGCACTCAAGATGGCCAGCTCTTGCTGAGGATCCCTCAATCCCCAATGACACAATTTGTTGTCTGGCACTTCCGGAGAGCTTAAAAATCCCTGGAGGTGTGGCACAGAAGACAGGGGCTGCAGATCCCCCCTCCAGGACGTCTACTGGGGACACAGATGACTTGTGGCAGCCCACTGCTCTGCCTCCCTGCACAGTGCATGTGGGCTGTGGCTGCAGCCTACAGCTCTTTGACAGTGGACCCACGGGTGACTGCTGAGAAGGTGTTGCATGCCCCTCCCCTCCCCACCTGCAGAGCAAATAGTGCCCACTGGACATCAGGACAACCTATTGGAGGAAGAGGCCTGGTTGAAGCCTGGGAATTGTGCCTGTGCAGGGTGACAGGAAGCCTTCTGATATGCCTGGCTTTCCATAAGTGGCATGCCACGGGAAACACCCTCCAGCCCTGACAGCGCCCCCCTGACCTTCCTGTATCACAGGCCCAGAACCCCATGCCAGATTGCGTGGACCCCCAGAGACCTTCAGAGACCAGGCAGCCTATGCTCAAGGAAGCTGAAGATATAGCCACTCCACCTGTCATCATTCTTGCAGCTTTCCACGTACTGTAGGCATGATTGCCATTCTCTGGGGCCAACAACACCCCAGTGGTTCATTGAGGGCTACAGAGTGCTAGCAGGTAGGAGCTACTTCCATTCTTTCCCAAGAAGATCAGTACACTGACCCCCATGCACTTCATTCGCCTTCCCTCAGGCATCAGCAGGACTCCCTTATGTCGGTAGTCCCGCTCCATCATTGTACTTTGGCCCTGTCTCTGAGGAACTGGCTCCTGGTTAGAGGATGCCTACTAGAAATGGCATATCAGCTGTGAGATACACTGATTTGATATGATTTGTCATTTGTAAAGTGCGGCAAATGCCCTTAGGTGCCTCGGTCCTGCCAGTGCTGCCCATACACTTCATCTGCCCCCTCTGCCTTGACCACAGCACTGTTGCCCTGTGCTGTGAAGGTCAGCTTTTCCCCCCTCCCCTCTTCGAGTGTGATGATGCTCTGCACAGTGACACCAGACATTGGGTTTGAGGGCACCCCATGTAGGGCCTCTTCCCAGTCCTGTGAGACCATCTATTCTGTCTCCTCCAACTCCCCTTGGCACCTTAACATGTACTATTATAAGCAGCCTCTGGGAAAACAAAAGCTGATCGCCATCTATACCGATGTCAAGCTGAGAACAAAGAATCGGTATCCTCTGTTCAAACCCTCTGGGTGGCGTGGAAGACAGTCCTATGACAAGACCTGATGTGGGATGCCGCTGTACAAATACAGGAATCAGCCAAAAAACAACAGACTCTAAACCTTGACCCAACAAAATGTAGCCCTCCCATTCCCTCAGGCCCTTAGGTGGCTTGAAAAGGCGCACATGGACCTGAGTTAGGTAATTGGCAGCAAATCTTTGCCAACTCAAGTTGCAAATAGCCACCCACGGGATCCATGACTTGAGGGGCAGATTGATCACACATCCTGCACAGATAGCTGACACATTTTCATGTTTCTTAGAAATCCTGTACAGTGCTGAATTCTCTGATGATCCCTAGAGATTTCTGGATTTTCTGGATGGGGTCCGCCTGCCAACCATCTCGGAGACAGGCAGGCTGCTATTGGACGGAGACATTTTGGAGGATGAGATAGCTACAGCTATCTCAGACATGCCATTCACAAAACGCCTAGCGGTGATGGGTTTCCTACAGAATTCTAAAAACAGAATAAACATTTGGTGATGCTGCTCCTGTATAAGTTCTTCAAGGAGACGGGGGAGTGAGGGTTTTTTCCAGCCGAGGATAACAAGGCCATTATCTGTCTACTCCAAATGGTGGACAAGAACCACACCCAATGTTCCAGATAACACCCAATCTTTCTATTTAACGCAGACATGAAAATCTTGCCCAAGGTCCTGGCAACCAGACTTAAAAAGGTACTGCCTAGCCTGATACATCATTTGCAGGTGGGTTTTGTCTCAGGATGGTCGTCGGAGAACTATGGCAAGAAAGACACAATGCTGCTTTCCTAATACACCAAGAAGGCATTTGACCGCATTAAATAGGGATACTTATTCCGTTCACTAGAGAGAATAGGACTGGGGTGGGATTCCCAACTGCATAAATAGACTATGATGGATGCATGACTCGAGTCTTTCCCATACCCTGGGGAACAACACCAAGGCTACCCACTCTCCCCACTTCTATTCTGCTGGCGCTGAAACCATTGTCAGCTGCCATCAGGCAACATGAGCAAATTACCATGGCAGCAGGGGAGAATAAGCTTTTATTATATGAAGATGATATTCCCCTCACTGTCTCTGACCCTCAGACATTGGTTCCAGGGCTCATGTCATTAATAGAAGCTGTTTCTGCTATTTCTGGTTTAAGACTAATTGGTGAAGAGTGAGGCCCTCTCCATCACCAACAGCTCCCTGCCTGGTAAGACACTTCAGACAGGTTTAAAGGGAAGACAGTCAAGCTGAATTACTTGGGTATCATGGTAAATAAGGGGCTGGACAATATGTCAATAGATAATTTACTGATGTAGTTGTTTATGTCTGACAATGGTTTCCTCCGATGGTCAGCCTTACAGCTCTCACTCTGGGGACAAGTGCAGTGTGTGAAAATGATTACAGCTCCCCGGCTTAGCTATGTGTTTAGCATGCTCCTGGTCCCCTAGGACCTACTTTGGAAAATCACCAAATCACCAAAACAATTTGTGTAGGTGGAGAGAAAGCAACATGTGCGCCCATTCTGCTGCCTCCATTATGTAGGTCTGGGGGTGGGGGGTGTTGGGAGGTGGACAGCAGGAAGCAGGTGGCAGGAAACGGGAAAGAGGCTGCTAATACAACTGACATTCAGTCAGTATTTCAGCCAGGAGTCCCACCCTCAAAGAGAACTCAACCATAACTCGGGCGACCACAGGAGTGGTCCTGTTGAGGAGATTAATAGCTTCCAGATATCTTGTGGAGTTTATCCACTAATACTAGTGTGTATTGATATCCTTCAGATGATGTTATTAATGGAACCACTAGATCTAGTCTCCCCCGTTTGAACAGGAGGTCGATGATGGGAAGTGGTTGTAGTGGAACCCTCCTTTCTTTGGGCAGATTCGCCATCTGCTAACAGGAACATAACATACAGAACTTTCTAATGTTGTTGTAGACCACTAGCCAATAAGATCTCCTCAGGTGATATTCTTCTGTTTTCTTCATCCCTAAATGTCCACTGTCTGCCTGATAGTAGGCCTTTGTTAAGAACTGTTCCCTAAATGTGAAGGTTACTAGCAATTAATTTTTGCCTATCCTTCCCTTTTTTTTGTTATTCCCTTATATAACAACTCTTTGAACTCAAAAAATAAGTGTCTTCCTGGTCCTAGTCTTCTTAGGTTGCCTGTGCCCTAGCCTGAGCTAAGTTAGTGTTCTCCCATTGAGTGGCTCTGACGCTACACTAGGCATCACTGTAGTTTAATGTGGAAAAAAACAAGAACAGTTTGTTCCTCAAATGGTATGGTCTGAACATTCACCTATTGTTGCGTTTTTCCATTTTTGTTTTCTTTGCTTTGCTCTTACCCCCTTCTAAGTCCTCATTCTGGCAAGGCACCTCCTTAAGCCAGCTATCTTCTGGGCTATCTTGGACCTTATCACCAAAACATTGGGTGAATTGGGGATGATCAACACCTATGATGGCCTCTTCAGTAAAGTTGGTATGATTCCTACCTCCATCGTCTCTACCTGCTTGTCTCATTGTATATCTGTAGGTGCTGTGTGGTATACTTTCCGGTCCCCATGCACACAGGTGTTGGCAACTTTCTTTGATTTCCGCTTGAGAGTTTGTTTAATCCACTTGTTGTGCACGAGCAAGTGATTGCATCCGGAGTTGATTATTGCATTTACTTGTTGTCTGTTTATCTGTACTTTCTGCTTATATGCATTAGCGCAGCCCCCCCATGTATAACACCTAACCCCTCATAAATCCCTGTTTCCGTAAGTTCTACTGTTTATCCTTTCCGGGGACAATTCTCACAAATGGCCCCCATTCTGAGTAGTGGAAACACTGAGGACCCATACCCACCTCCTTAGCTGGAATTTAAGAAGGACCCTTGCTTCCAAATAGAGGTTGGCGGTTTGGTTTCTGCTGGGGTTGACAGAGTAGGTTGCTGTTAGGGTGACTCCTGGGTATACCAGGTCTAAAGTAAAGTGATCAGTAGTAAGTTCGATAGGTGCAACTTGGTAGGGCATCTAGATTTTGCTCAAGGTACACGTTCTCAATGACTTCCTTGATGCCGGAGATGTTTGGCTTTAGCCAGCAATTTCCTGTGTCTTGGTGCTATAGTACAGAACTCATGGGTTATTGTTAAAGCCCCAATTTTCCTTTCTGATCTTGGTGTGATAATGTTCACCATCATATCCCAACCATTCTAGAATGATTTTTTAAACTTTCCGCTTAAGGGGTCATTGCCATGGGATTAGCCATTTGACAGGTGATGTGAAGTACCCCTGAGTGTAGAGGTGCTATATGTTGACCCCATCTTTCTGGGGCCAGGAGGCACTGCTAGCAACTCTTTCAAAGTTTGAAAGGAAATAGTTGGGGTCCTCCCTGGTTTGGTATTCCTGCAGCACAGAAGTGGGGTTGTTAGGATGTACCTTGGAACTAACCAATGCAACAGTTAGTTTCAAGAGAGAGGCATAATGAGTCTGTTGTTTCTCAGAGACTACGACTGCTTGTCTTGTTAGTGCAGTTTTGAGAATTTCCCTGTCTTAATTGGCGGCTTTGGGGGGTCTCTATACTGCTAACTGTAGTTATTGTTGGCCTTCTGACAGTTGCTGTATCATTTACTCAATAGTGACCTGTTGGGACATGTCAGTAGCCCGTGGCCTCCATGTGAAATTCCACTTCTGACACCACTTTTAGTAGGCTGGCCGAACAGGTCACTACACAGACAATATGGAAGTCTGAAATGTTTATTGGAAACACCTGGACAGGGTTTTATTTTTAGTTGGACTTACAAATGTTGGAAACATATAAAAAACTGTAAGCACACCAGTTCCGATTTCTCAGGCTCTTCCAATTTTGGGGCCATTGATCTCTCCTCTTTTACTTCATCTGTGGTGGAAGTGGACTCTCGGGAAACAAAAAGAGGTATTTTACCTATTTTTAATCTTAGTCTGTTCCCCACCACAATTCACCAGTGAACTGTGCCTTCCTTTTCAGTTGGGTGACATAGAAATCCTTTTATAGAATTCCCCATGAACATATGCGTGATTTCTGGGCCTTCACCTGGCCCCTCTGTACCATGCAAAACTGTACTATCACTGTGGTTTCCCCTTTTCCCTATTTTACATACATGCAACAGGTCACTTGCCTTGGGCTACGGCTTGGCTCTTGAACTGTAGCATTGTCAACCTCAGCATCCTGTCTCTTGGGTGCTCCCTCAGTCTCCTCCTCTTGGCTGCTCACCACATCTTCTCCTTAAGGACAGCAGACCTGACCTCTCGCCTCCTCCTGGCGGCTCACCATGACTTCTTCTTGACAGCAGTAGACTTGACCTCCCTCCTCCTCCTGGCTGCTCATCATGACCTCTTCTCAGTGGCAGCAGACCGGACCTCTCTTCTCCTCTCTACTGTACCCCGGGCCTGGGTTCTGAATTCCAGTTCCTCCGCTGGGCTTACCTTTGGATGCCTCTGTGTTTCTTCTTTTCCTGACAGTGTTCTCCCTTGCGATGCCATTCTCTGTATCTGCATATCCTGTCTCATAAGGGGGCCACAGTGGCATGACTGAAGGGGTTTGCACAGATGAATGTGACCGGCCAACTAGATCCACACCCTCCACACCATGTTGGGAGAAAGTGGCAACATCTTGGAATGCTTGGCCATTGCTCTACAGCCCTTTTACAGAGAGGAAACATTTGATCCTAAAATCCCCAAAGAGATTGTTCCCAAATATGTTCAGTGTGATGACATTACAACATGATTTGCAGCATTTGAGAGGGCTTCTAAAATGATAAAGTTACAGCAGAGACACTGGTGTTCTCTACTGTGGTAGTTGTTCACAGGAAAGTATAGGGATAGACTCTTAATACTTGACGATGCAGATACTGAATCCTATGACCACATGAAGGGCACGCTGATTGAGGGCTTTAGACCCACAACTGAAGAGTACAGGATTAAGTTCAGGGAAACTCACAAAGCCTTGTCTCAGTTAAAACACTAGATGGCTGGTTAAAAGACAGTAAGGAGCAAGACTGTGAAGGGCTGTATATTTTGATAATGAAAGAACATCTGTTGAGTAATTATACTTTGTAAAAGCTGCATCAGTATATATTGGACCTAGGATTGGTCTCTCTTCAAGAGCTGGGGAAGAAGACTGACCACTGGGTCAAAACAAAGGGCCTGATTACAACTTCGGATGAAGGTGTTAATCCGTCCCAAATGTGACGGATATACCACCACCCGTATTACGAGTCCATTATATCCTATGGAACTCGTAATACGTCTGGTGGTATATCCGTTACATTTGGGATGGATTAACACCTCCTCCAAAGTTGTAATCAGGCCCAAAGTGTCCAGAAAGACCCATGGCGGGGTGACCAAAAGAAAAGGGTTACTCTTTCCCCCCACGGGAAATATGTGGGACACAAAGGGTAAAAACCCACAGAGTCTTCTAAAGGCCTCCAAATACCTGTTCAGGACGGTGGGCCCAGAGAAATTTCCCAATTCAAGGATGGGTGCCAGGGTAAGAACTGGGATTCCAGGAAGGCCTGGAGCCACCTCTGTAAACAGACTGGTCACCAAAGTGGGGTCTATAACTGTCTCAAAAAGATCTCTACTAGTCCAGCTCCCACAAAGGTTGCTAGTCTCCAGATGAGATCCTTGGTGTGCACTGACCAAGTCACTGAAGCTGTTTTAGTCTCCGAGGGGTGGATGTGGCTACCCTAGCTGTTTGGCCCAGTAACATGGAAAAATGCAGACAGAGACCACTCTTAAATGGGATTTAAGTATAAGCTCTGCGAAATACAGGTGCAAGTGTCATCATGATGACTGAAAAACGGATATCCCCAGAACAGTATGTAACTGGACAAAACTATCCAATTATCAATGCTGATAACATTACAAAAGTGCATCCCATGGCTATGGTGTCCTTGGACTGGGAGGTAGGGGGGAGTTACTGGTCAAAAAAGGTGGTCATATCCTTTGCCATACCAGTAGAAGGTCTGCTAGGGATGAGAACCCACGCAGCCATGCTGGGAATACCTGATGGGTTTGTGTAAAAACTAGAGCAAAGCCCAGGGTGAAAAAGAGGTATTGGAATCTGGAAGAATGGCCCAAAAACCCTCCAAGAGAAGAGGCAGGAAGGCTGGGAAACCAACTTCTAAACAGACAAGCTCAGGCACCCTGTCCTCAGGGATACCACCTGTCAGCCCTTGAGGGAACTGAACATCAGGAAGTCTAGCCTTACAAGCAGAGCTCCTAGGTCCAAGAGGGCCTTCTACAGAAGATGTATGCTAGGGGCAGAGAACATGTCCCACTATTGAAAGCCTGACACACCAAGCTGCTGCACACGAAAAGGGAGATGTTAGTGGTTCCCCCAGGACCTATTGGGAGGATGGCCGACTATATACTGAGACCAGAGAACCCAAGCCTGGTGCCACTAAGAGAATGGTTGTTCCTCAGATGTATAGCTAATTTTAACTCACTTTGGCCCATGACATCCCTTTTGCTGGGCATCGTGGCCAGACTAAAACTTTGAAAATGCTGGTTGCCCATTTCTACTAGCTAAACATGTTCCAGAAAGTGAAGGAGTTCTTTAGCTCCTGTGCTACCTGTGAAGCCAGTGGCAAGACAGGTAGCAAACCAAAGACCCTCTTGATTCCACTTCCAGTGGTTTGAGGCCCCTTTAAAAAGAGTAAAGGTTGATGTTGTCGTCCCCCTTTTACCCTCCAACAGCTTCAGGCAACAGGTTTATTTTGGTCATAGCTGATCATGCCACCAGGTATCCTGAGGCTTTTTCCCTTTGGCCTGTCACTGCTCCTGCAGTTGCCAGAGCCCTTGTAAGTATTTTTACTAGTGTGGGCTCCCTAAGGAGGTGATTTCAGTCAGGGTTAGTAACTTCATATCTGCTTACCTGAAGGCAATGTGAAATGAGTGTGGGGTAACCTCTAAGTTCACCACGCCATACCATCCACAAACCAATGAAATGTATAATTCTGGGACTCGCTGAAAAGCTCAGAAGGAGACAGGTTGTCCTGCTACCATTGCCTTCCTTTTTGCCTACAGAGAGGTGCCATAGAAGGGAGTGGGCTTTAGTCCCTTTGAACTTCTATTTGGCCATCCTGTTAGAGGTCGTCTGAGTCTGGTAAGGAAAGGCTGGAAGAAGCCTATCAAAGAACCCAAACTGTGCAGTGGACTGTGTGCTTGGCCTTTGTTCCAGGAAGTCTGAGTACCTGGAAAAAGCAAACCACACTCTTGAGGCAAGTCAGGTGCTCCAGAAGCAATGGTTTGACCAAAAAGCTGTACTGGTTGAATATCAGGCCAAAAGGTATGGGGGTTGGAGCCTGTGGCACCTAGGTCCCTCCAGGCCAAGTGGAGCGGTCCCTACCCTATCCCTGAAAGAAAAGATGAGGCCTCCTACTTGGTGGACCTAGGAGCTCCCAGGAACTCCCATAGGGTCATCCATGTGAATCACATGAAACCCTTTAATGAAAGGGCAGCTGTGACTATGCTCATGGTCACTGATGAGGGACATGAAGAAGAGAGTGAACCTCTCCCTGGCCTCCTCTAAAAAAACCTGCAGATGATCTGTTGAGGGAGTTGTCTTTTCAGACATCCTCACTACTCAAGAGCAAGCTCACTACGGGCAAGTCCTAGAGCAGTATTCTGAGTCTTGCTTCCTCACCCTTTGCCAGACAACCTGGTGCACACATGATGTGGACACTGGGGACAGTCTGCCTGTCAAAAACAAAATCCATAGACAGGCTGATCAAGTTAAGGAAAGCATCAAAGCTTAAGTTAGTAAGATGCTGGAGTTAGGGGTGATTGAGCCCTCAGAGTGCCCCTTGGCTGGCCCAATGGTCTTAGTTCCCAAACCTCATTCCAATGGAGGTAAACTAGAATTTAGGTTTTATGTGAACTATAGGGGTCTCCATGCAGTCACCAAGACTGATGCGCACCCTATTTCAAGAGAAGATTAACAAATTGACAGGTTGGGTGCAGCAATGTTTCTCAGCACCTTTGACTTAATATTAGGGCGGGCGTGGTTCCTCCGTTTGGGCAGAGGAGCATCCCCCCCCTCACCCCCCCCACCAGCAGCAACCTCTGCAAATCCTTTTTACAAGGAAAGAATAATAAACCCTGTTTATTATCCTTTCTGTGTAAAAGGGACGGGGTACTGCTGTAGACGAGCAGAGGGGAGTGCACTGTGCACTCCCTTCAGAGGGCACGTGTGTTTGGCCCACCGTCTCGGGCCGGCCAAACACATATGCGCACAAGGCTATCTCGAGCCGAGCTACATGGTTGCTGGGCTGGAGAGAGCCTGCACAGGCTCCCAGTCTGCCTGGGAGCGCCCTGGGTGGGTACTCCCAGCCAATCCTGACTCTGCTCTGAGCAGCATCAAGATTGGCGCAGGGCAGGTTGGGAGCCTGTGTCTGCAGCAAGACAGGAGAGGAGCGGCACAAGAGCAAAGCAGGTAAATTTATTAATTTTCTCCTGTGCCCCTCTGACCCCCTCTTCCCATGCGCCCACACCCCTGCCCCGCCCGGACAAAGCCCCGCGAGCTGCTCCTGCATCAGGGTGCTGGCAAATTGGTCTCATCCAAGAAGTCACTTCCTTGTTGAAACTGACCACAGACCTCCCAGATGTCACATGCAAATGAAAGGTGAGAACTGTTGAGGTCTACTACAGGGAACATACTTTAGAGTGGAACATAGACCTGGGTCTGACCTTGCTAATGCATATGGCCTCTCTTACACTTAGGCAATGAAGACTCTCTTGGGAAAGGTTAGTCTTATTCTTTTTTGTTTGGGAGGGGGTAGTGTAGGAAAGTACCAGTTTTTCACATGGTCACCTCCACTTTTTGCTCACTGAAACTGACGTTGTTTATTTGTAGTGAACTGGGTCTCTGCTAACCAGGACCCATTGCCAGTCTCTTTCCCTAAAACAAAGGTAAATGCTCATTTGTAATTCAATTGGCAAGGACTTTAGCACCCCTGAAAGTCCCTTGTAAATGGTACTCCTGGTACCCAAGGCATGGGTACTAAAGAGGGGTCTCTAAGGGCTACAGTCTCTATTATGCCACTCAAAGGGACCCACACACAGATTACATGCAGACTGCCATTCGGAAAACACAACATTGCACACCCCTGCGTGCAATGCTCTCTAACACTGGATGTTGTATATGTAAGCCACCCCTACAGCAGGCCTTAAAGCCCTCAGGCAGAGTGCGTTATTTCACATGTACAGGCGCAACTGCATGATAAGATGTACCCCTGGAATGCCTAGTTCCATTGCTAAGCATTGTGTGTGTTCAGGAAGCCATGTTGAGACCATGTACTGGGCACTGGTCATTACAAGTTCCCTAGCTACATGATGGCTTCACTGAAGATACTGGTGTTTGGTATCAAACACCTCATCTTGATACATTCGTACTGATGCCAGAATCTGATTCTTTCTGACATGCACTCTGAGGGCACATTAGAGGGGCCCCTGAAACCAAACCAGCCCTGTACTGTGCTGACTGACTGGTACAGTCCAGCCTGCCACCACAGATGAGTATCTGGCCACCAGCATGGGAGATCCTGCACTCTCAAAGGCCAGAAACAATGCCTGCTCGGCAGAAGGTGTTATCACCTCCTCTAGCACAATGGCTAGCAATTTAGCACATCTGGGCCAGAGGCTTAAGAGCATCTGCCGCCCTTTGATATGTGACCTTGTCTTCTCCCAGACCTGGGAAATGCCACCTGCTACCCTGAGACCCATTTGGCACCAGATCAGGTGAGAAATTAGTCATGCAGAAGGCATGTCACACTTACAGGCTTGACACACCCTAGGGTTGGCCACCTGAAGTGGACAGCCGAGGAAGAGTTTCACCTTTGTGTTTTTCATGAAACTAGTAATTCTGGGTCAGGGTTATGACCACTCCCCACAGGAAGTGGTCACATAGGGGGTGTAGGCATCCCCAAGGGTAAGTAGCCTATTGGTTACTACCCTACACTCTCCTAAACACCTCTAAATTCAGACACCAGAGAATCAGATTAATCTACGTTGGAACAAAAGAAGGTCAAGGAAGACCAATCACCGTGAGTACTAAGGACTTACACCGAACTTGGTGACAAACCCTGCCTTGCTGCTGGAACCTCGACAATTGCACCAAGCCAACTCGCCGAAAAGCTGTGCATCATCTTAAACCCCTGGAGGGCCATCCAGCACTTTACCAACTAGTTTGCATCTCCATTAGGGTGGAGGAGAGATTGCCCTGCATCTACATGCACTGACCACATCTGTCCGGTACAATGTTTTGCTGACCATCAGGCCCACTGAGGGAGCATCACACTACAAGGAGGTTTTTGTGGCTTTTAGGAGATCAGCCTCATCTCTCTGACGTGTTTGGAGATGCTAGACCCTCCAGGAGCCCCCCTTCACCAATACCATGGGTAGCGGAGCACTTGCAACAACCAAGGCTTGTTGAGTGTCCAGTCTGGACACCACTGCTGCCAAAACTGACCTGCACGATGAGGGACTTCAGAACCAATGAGGCTATACTGTTGTCTTGTTTTCTTCCCCGGTGCAGGTCAACCAAAGAAATGTGAGAGCCTCTAATGCAGAAGACCAACTGGATAAACACCATGGCACCCAAGCCCCTCAGCCTTGGTTAATGGCAACCCACTGTGCATCCTTGCTCCCAAGATCCTCACGAGTTGAGCCCCCCTTGGGGTTCTGCTGGACTTGTCCCCAAGCCCCCTTGCAGCCTGTTTTCACAGGTGCCCATTGCTTTCAACCGGTGTAGCTTTCTAGGCTACAAACCTGACCAGCACCTCTGCACTTGGACACGCCAGGGCAGGTAAACCAAAACTGCTGGTGGTTCTTTGGACCTTGACCCCCTAGCACCTTAGGTTCCAAAGGGCACCACCGAACTCTGTCTACAACTGCCCCTATGTAGTAAATGTTTTTGGTTTTCTAGAAACCATTACAGCATTCCAGGTGTATACCTCAAGAACTGTCATTTGTGCATTTTTAACGTTTTCTTCTAAATATTGCTAACTACGAAAGTACTTACCTGATTTTAGTGGTCTTGGTCTAAAATAATATAAAAGCCTGTTAGTTTTATAAATTGGCCTCGGATCTCTTTCTTGCATTTGTGTACCATTTATTGACTCTGTGAGTGCACAAATTCTTAGCATTCCCCTCTGATAAACCTAACCTGCTCGACCACAGTACCACAAATAGAGCACTTGGGATTATTGAAGTGAGTCCTCCAAAACCAAATAGGGGTCATCTGTACTTTTTGCATTGTGTGCCCACTACATAATAGCCAGCTTCCTACACTGGGCAGTCGCTGAGATGGTAATTAAAGTGATTGCCACCAGCAATTGTCTTGTGTCTTATCTTTTTCTAAATTCTGCATTTGACTCAGTTCTTTTGCACCTTCTTCCGTCTGGCCCACTTCCTTCCCTTTTTTCTCTACTTTTGGAAGTCTACTGCACTGCTTCACATCACCAGGACAGGTAGTCGGAGGGGGGAGAATGGCATGGATGGATGCTTTAGTGGGAACAGTCAGCTGTATTTGTTTAATATATTGCTTCATGTCTGTTTGTATGTTTCAATGGTGGAATGTATCTGACCTTTCGCAATTGGCCTGTAAGGATGAACAGAGTTTATTCTGTCAAGTACATTGAGAAATGTGTAAAAAAAAGAATAATAAGTAGTCTCCCAGACATTCTCTTGGTGTTTCCCAGCATGTTCAGGACACTATATTTATTTTATCATGAACGCACCCCAGACTTTCCATGGTGGCCTTTCACACAGATGATTCCATCACACAATATGACTGATTAGTCATTTGAGATTAGGCAGTTGATCTCTATTTGTTTCTAGCCAAACTATTTCCTTACGGTTGCAGAAGCAATAGCACAAATTGAAAAAGTTCTGATATGTGGTATATCTGCCATTTTCCAAATAAAAAATCAATGTTTGTCACACATGCAGGATGTAATGATAAATGTGCTTTTATTGGCAGATTTACTGTAACCACAAACCTGTGTATCTGCCCATGAGTGCATCCAGTTTGACAAAGCTTTAAAGGGTTTTACTTTGTTTAAATGGTGAAGCCACCATTAGACGTCTATTCTTTTAGGGGCATATTTATTAAAGAGTTTCATCGCCCTTGCACCACACATCAGAGTGCAATAGCGACACAACTCTTAAGTTAGATTTATCAAGCCATGCAAGGCCACCTTGTGTGGCTTGATAAATCTAGAGTATTGCAGTGCAAATCACTGCATTGCTTTACCCTCAGTGGGAAGGCATTCCATGGGTGGAGTATTGGTGCTCCCAAGCATCCACCAAGGGATTTTGGTGCATTCCCACATTTACCATTACTGGTAGACCTGGAATTGTGTCAAAATGAGGATCAACGAGGTGAAATCTGTTTGAGTCATGTGTGGCTGTAGATCCACATGCTGTGCATACTCCTGCCATCAAGTGTTGGGCCAGGATGTGTGCAAGTTGTTTTTCTTCCCAAAAACGTTTCTGAGTCATGAGGTAGAGTGACTGCTCCTCTTGGTGATAATGCATATGGGCGTCGACTCCATTGTTAGTTTGTTTTCTTTCTGCCATTGGGTTCGTACATATGCTCTTGTGCTTTTTGGTTCACATGGTACCTCCCCTCCATCGGTGTTGTACTTCAGTCACGTTCCTCTACTTTCTTTGTGGATCGACGTTGGATATTTCGATTGAGCTGGGTCTGTATTGACCAGCTACCACACCTGGGTCTCGACCATAGGGGGCATACTTTCTTCTACATCGTGTTTCTCCACAATGCCTCAATGGAGATGGAAAGGACGCCCATTCATTATTGTCTGATGCCATGTGAAATACCCTTGGACCAATTTACATCAGGTCTGTGATTTATGCCTAACATTGGAACGCAGCAAGGCTGATTGCAATGCCTGCCGTTCCTCTTGCTCCAAGAAACCCTTTGCGACCATGCCATGGTCGGCACCCGCCCAGGTCCTGCTCAGCGCTGAAAAAGCCTTCCATGTCAATCCTTTCGTCTCTGAAAACACCAGCACCAAGCCAACCCTCAGCATCGAGTGCATTTCAGCTATGAGCTGACCTTCAGTGCCGACTTAGACCACCTCAGCAGTGAGCAGACCATTGGCACCAAAACAAAATACTTTTTCGAACCAAAATATTTCAGTATTGACCTCTAACTCTGACACCCGCACAGCATTTGAGCCCATCCTCGGTAAGCCCCAGGAACAGCTTGATGCAAGGCAAAAACATCTGATCATCCATCCTCACATGGGCTGCATTTTTGCCCACCTTTCAACCTCTGCTGGGCACCTTCCAAGCAGCAGTTATCATTCAAGGATATCTTGGACACTCCTGTTCTGCAAAAATACACAAGAAGGTAGTTAAGGCTACCAGCTCCTTACCTCTTGCACCACCATCGCCACCACCCATTCCCCTGCCTTTGCCTTCGTCTTTCCTACCACGTTCTCTAGGGGACTCCCTCAACATTACACCCCAGGGGTCTCCACATACTGACATGGGTGGGGGTGTTGAGGGGATGACACATTCAGTATTCCTCCACAGGTTGATCAATATGGCCTCCCCAATTGATCCTATGTATATTCATGGTCAGTTTCCACCAGACTCACTAGTTATCACCACTGGCCGTAAGCAAGCTTACTACCAGGCCAGCCGTGATGCCCCATCGCCAGATAAAGACAGCAAATGCATTGATGCGATGAGAAAAAAAATAGCAGCGCAATCAGCCATCCATTCATGATTGCAAATTCCATGGCCTTCTTGCAAGGTATGGTCATGCCCACTGGGATGAAATGGAGGACCTTCTCCAATACCTCTCTGAGGAGCACAAAAAATTATGCCAGGAAATTGTATCAGAAAGCAAGCTCATTTCAAACACATCCATTTGCTGTGCCCTTGACACTGCTGCTTGGGTGATAAACACTAGCATTCTCCTCTGAAGAAATGCATGGCTCCATATTTCTGGCTTTAAGCTGGAGGTTCAACAAACTCTGCTGAACATGCCTTTTGATGGCGACTACCTTTTTGTCCCCCAGGTAGATCAAACTTTAGAAAGCACCCTGTAGCTCCTCTCACCGTGCCTCCTACCGTGGAGGTTCAAAGGCACCTTGTCTGATATCTCCACCTCTTACCAGTGCACACAGGGCCAGCAATCCTCTCTCCAGGGGTTATTTTAAGAGGCCTACAGGGGCATCAACTCCGGATGTAGAGGCAAAATTAGTAACTAAACTAAACTACACCTGCCTCCAATCCCTGACTTGCCTCTTTTTCCTCCCGACCTCACAATACTTGTTGCAATACACCTAGAAGGTTTCTTCCCCACAAGGCAAACTGTCACCTCAGACCAGTGGGTGTTGGATATTATCCAATATGGTTATTGTCTGGAGCTCACTTACACACCTCCCATCATTCCACCTCACAAACACAGACTATCAGTGGAACATCAAACACTACTCAAAGAGGTGGTCAAAGTCCCCCCCCACAAAGGAGCTATAGAACCCATCCCCAACCATCAGCAAGGTACATGAGTGTAATCTCTATACTTCCTCATATCCCAAAAAGACAGGTCCCTCAGGCTCTTTCTGGGCCTCTGGCACCTAAACTTATATATCCTGTGAGAGCACTTTCACATGATAACCCTTCAGGATGTCATCCCACTTCTCCTGCAGGGAGACTTTATGGCTGTACTAGACCTAAAGGATATCTATTTCCACATTCAAACAATCCCGGCACATTGACAATATCTCAGGGCTGTGGTAGGCGGAAGGCACTAACAGTTCAAGATTCTCAGCTTTGGGGTCACTACTGCACCTCCAGTATTCACCAAATGCCTTGCGGTGGTAGCCGCTCACCTCCGCAGACAGGGCATCTATGTCTTCCCATATCTGGACTATTGGCTCATCAAAGCTGCCACCCATCAACACTGTCAAATTCACACATAAATCACCTCATCACTTAGGGATCACCATCAACACCACCAAAGCCTACCTCCAACCCCTACAGGCCCAGCCTTACCTACGTGCCATTCTCAACATAGAAGCAGGCTAAGCCTATCCAAATTCAAGCAACAATTCCCTTGTTCCAACCACATCAGCAACTCACAGTCCTGATGGTCATGCTTCTTTTCAGGCATGATGGCCTCCTGCATAGTCATAGTACGTCATGAGAGGCTTCATATGCGTCCATTGCAGGAATGTCTAGCACAACAGTGGTGTCAGCCAAATGGTGATTGAGATGATCTAGCGGTGAATGGCTACCACACTCATCACTCTCTGCAGTGGTGAAACACCAACAAGTTGTTGCAAGGGCAGCCTTTCCTCAACCCTGTTCTGCAGATGATTGTTACAATGGATGCCTCTTTAACAGGTTAGGGTGCACACTTTCAGGATCTGATTGTACGGGGTCAACTGGAGCTTTTAGCTGTTCACCTAGTGTTGAAGGCCTTCATACCTCACCTGATAGGCAAGGTTGTCCTTGTCTGGACAGACAATATGACAGCCAAGTACTACCTTCAAAAACAAGGGGACAAACACTCTCCACAGCTCTCTCACTTATCCCAGACCATTTGGCATTGGACTCTCCATCACAACATTTACTTATTAGCAGAGTACCTTCCGAGATGGACAATGATTTTGCTGAGCAGGATGCAGCAACAAATCCAATCCATGAGTGGTAACTCCACCCTCAAGTCCTCCTCCATTACTTTTGCAAATGAGGGTTCCCTCAATTAGATCTGTTTACAATCACAGACAGCGCCAAATGCCCAAACTTTGCCTCAAGGTTCCCACAGCCACAGTCCAGCAGCAATGCACTATGAATGAATTTGTCAGGGATATTTGCCTATGCTTATGATATTTGCCTGTGCTTTGGAGGCTTCGCCAAACATCTCTAATGCTCATCCCAGTAGCTTCCAATTGGGCTCACCAGCCAATGTGCACAACTCTGCTCGAACTCCCTCTGATCCCACACAAGAGGCTCCCCAACAGGCCACACCTTCTCACGCAGAACCATGAAGATATCAGGCACCCCAGATCCTTGGCCCCTCAACCTGGCAATCTGACTCCTGAGGTCACAGAATTTGGTTATCTTAATCTTCCATCTGAATGCATGAGCGTTCTCAATGGGGCATGCAGACCTACCACTCGTACCTGCTATGTGGCCAAATGGAAGAGGTTTGTCTGCTACTGTCACTCCCAATAGCTGACATTTGCAAATCCACTACCTGGACACACCATGCACTTTCACTAAACATTACTGTGTGGAAATTCTAGCCACAAATAAGCTAATGTTGGTCACAAAGTTCTCCATACACTTTTCCAAATTACTATAATGCCCACAGACTAGCCACTACTTCACCTTTGGGAAGGCCTGCTTTACGCACAGCATGTATATCTACAGCCACACGTCTCAAATGGAAAATGTTACTTACCCTGTAAGCATCTGTTCGTGACATATAGTGCTGTAGATTTAAGTGAACTGATCCTCCTCCTCGGACCCCTGTGGCTGTTGCAGTATCTTGTACTTTCTCTTTTTCCTCGTATGCATAGACCTATCTTCATTTTGTTTCACACTCCATCACCCACCATGCGGTAAAACAATCTAATAATAGAGTTGATGCCCATCATCACCTAGAGGAGGACTCACTCTACCTCATGACTTGAAAGACTTCTTCGAAGAAAAATAACTTGCACACATCCTGGCCCAACACTAGATGGCAGATGATGTGAATCTACATCACATCATGCCACAAACAGATGCATACAGGGTAAGTAACATTTTCTTTATTTCTCCTTGTTACTTCCTCTGTCTTTGTGTGCTGCATTCTGTAGCACACCTGGAAAGAGGAAAATGCCTCAGAGAAATGTTTTTGTGTAGGAAGGTGTCCTGTACAAAAACAATCCTGCTTTCAACGCAGACACCCTTGCGCCATGGTGCAAGGGTGCTAGCCTTGGCGCTAGGCAGCACATTGTGCGCCATTGAAGGGAAAAGCTAGGAATATACTGCATTATGTTAAATATGACAAATTCCTGCCCTTTTCGTATCAAGCAGCGCAGTGTGATTTTTAAAATAAATGTGCCTTTGTTACGCAGCAAACATTTTAGCCATTAGACCACTTCTACATAATGTAAAGTTAATTTGCAGTTGTTAAATGTGAGCTCCTCCTGGAAATTTATTAATCTGTCCCAGATGCCGGCATGTCTGTCCAAATGTAGTAGTGAGAGGTGTGTGCGCTCCTAAATACACTGTATCTCTTGCCACTTTCCTGTTAATTGCCATATCAGCATCACCGCTTGGCTTATCAACACTGTGGATTCTCTTGTCCTTTTGAAGTGGGTGAAGGCAGTGCATGAGAGTGCTCACAATCACCTTCTTGGTGGAGTCATTTTCGCAATTACTGGCCTCCATTAGGAAGTGACAACACGTGTAAAGTGCTATGGGTCAGATCATCATTATTCATGAGGAGGCCTGTGCTGTGATGTCCAATGCGGCATTAAACACTGGGTCCTATAGGAAGAATATTCTTAGTGAAAAAATTATATGCACTAATAATTGGCCTTAATAATGAGTGTGAACTCTTCGAGTGTTGGAGGCACAACATTCCATCAGACATAAAGTATTAGTTAAGGCATTACCTATGGATTCAGAAGACCAGTGCATTGATCCTGGTCCCTATACTAATTTCCCAACAATGGGGCAGATTTAAGAGCCCCTTGCGCCACATTAGCACCCCCTTAGCATCATTCTTCTTTAATGCTAAAGCGGCGCTAAGGTGACCTTTTCCCCATGCTATATTTACAAAGTGATGCAATGCATACACTGCGCCACTTTGTAACCCCTTGCGCTACATTATGTCTAATGTATGTAAGGGGGCATTCTCCTGTTAGGAGGGATGAAAAAATGTCTCAAAGAAATCTAAAAGATTTCTTTGTGCCATTTTTTGTGGCATTTTCAACGCCTGCACAGAGCAGGCATTAAAAGGAGGCATACCATTATTTATAATGGGCCTCAATGTGCTTTGCGGGATTAGCATCAACATTTTTGATGCTAATCCTGCAAAGCTCCAAACTAGTGCCAAAAAGTTTGATGCTAGTTCCCTAACTCCCGCCAATGTGTGCTGTATCCTAAATATGGCACACACATGGTGGCGTTAGGAGGGCTCGCTAAGGGGCACAAGAAAAGTGGTGCTGCATTGGATGCAGTGCCACTTGTCTTGAATCAGGCTCAATGTGTTTTTTTGGGCAAATGTCACTGTTAATGTACCTTGGACTGCACAGCTTGGGTAAGGGAGGGGAACATGGGAAAATCACTTTGAAGTAGTAAACATATGTGGACATTTATATATTTATATTCACTCTACTGTGCTAAACAAACATCTTTTGACATGATACATGGATATTAATGGCACAGGCTAAACAGTCTTGATTATGTTCTTGTTAGATTATGATGCTTGATGAGACTTGTTTTGCTTCTCAATACACACAAATTAATTTGAATCTCCTGTAAGATAGAAATGAGTAGCTGGCAGTTGTAGCAGTAGGGGCAGTCTCTGACTGGACAGAGGGAACAGATTTAGGTTGTATAGTGACATCTAGGGGCCTGTCAGGCTATGGCACTGATCAGGATGCAGAGGTGCTCTGCTGGCCACACAAACGGCCTCATTACGATTTAGTCAGTCTGACAACCGGGCTGCGAATATGACGGTGGGAAGGCGGTTGCCAAGCTGGCGGCCTCCACACCGCTGTATTATAATGTTTGTGCCAGGCTGGCCGGCAGAACAATGCAATGCCATTGGCTTCGGCTCTCAGAGAGAGCCGAGGCCAATGCCACCACACAAAAGCACACTCAGAATGCGCACTGTCTGAGTGTGCTGACAGGGGGGCCCCTGCACTGCCCACAACCTCGTTGTGGGCAGTACAGGTGCCCCCCTGTGGCACTAACTCTGCCTATCCACCAGACTTTTCATGGTGGTGACACCGCCATGAAAAGACTGTCAGAAAGGAACGTTGTGATTAGCACAGCGGTGCTGCCATTGGCATGCTATGCTTGATCACGGCTTTCTGCACTGCCAGCACTACGGGATCTATGATCCTGGCAATGTTGGCAGTATTTTGGCGGTCTGACCGCCAGCATTGTAATCTACCAGGAGACCTCCAAGAATGCGGCTGAAGGACTGCCAATGCGAGGACCGATGTACTCGTAATCAGGCCCAAAGTCACTTAAATGCCTAAATGGGAACTCGAGTATTCAGAATATGCCAAAAGATTCTGTTTAAGATCAATAAACTATGTGAACCAACCAACAGGGTCAGTGGTGATGTGAACTGAAATGGTTAGGGTTGCAGAACAGAACTTCAGGTAGTAGTCTGGTAAAAGTGTTTGTGGAAAATAGAGAATTCACATATTTAGCATGAGTACTCAGTGGCAGTTGGCTCGTATTTACAATGGGGGCAGGAGGAGGGATACAATAAGAATAAAATTGAAAAAAAGGCACTTAAACCTGACGACAATCTTTTCTCCTCTCGCGATCTCTCCCAGCTCCGACGCGCGATGTCCGGGACCCAGGAAACTGCACAAGCCAATCCTGACGCTGGTTTCATGCTCTTTCAGCACTCGCAAGAGCACTGGAGGCCTGTGCTTTCGCTAATTCAGCTGTCTTAAGACAGCTGACTTAGAGATGTTTAAAGTGCACATGTCAGTGATATGCACACTTTAACCAAGTGCACAGCTCCCTGCTGCCACTCGACAGCAATTGCTCTGCCCCGTCCTGACACTCAGTTTAGGACAAGTTGCTGAAAAATAAAATGTTAATAAACAAAGTTTATAACCATTATATTTTTCTGTTCGGGGGGATTTTGTGGGCGTTGTGACGCTCCTCCGCCCATGTGGAGGGGCTGACCTGTTAGCACGGATGTTCTCTTTATGTATTCTGAGTCTTGGGAGCGTCTGGCGTCCTAAAACAAAATTTGCATATATTTTGAAACACGTTCCTTAAAATGTTTTTTGAGATTAATGTTTCAATGTCCTGTCCTGTTGTTGCCTCTTTTATAGGGAGCAGATTCTGGGGCCTATCTTTACGTTCAAGAATTGAAGGATCAAAGCAAGAAGAGCAAATGCCCTTAAATCTAGTGGTAGCAACACCATCGGATGTCAGCTCAAGCGACATAAGAAGGAGATCCAGGGACAACCTCAACGCCGTTCAGACAGACTGAGGAAGATGAAGCAGCCCCTTTCATCAGAGCAATGTGTCTGTACTATGAAAACGTCCTGTACCGTGATTATTCTTTCAGACTAAATTGGGCCTCCACTGAAAGCTTCAGCAAGTTCCATGAGTGGACCTATACACTTAGTCCACCTCTGCTGAAATCCTTGTCTAATCCCATGCCCCTACATAAGCCTTACTGTAGTAGTCAGGACTTTAAGTGTGATAAAAAAAGGAGGCGGAGGGAGGGTCTCTAAAAGGGGCCTGGCCAGAGAGATGTGAACAGGTTTGATGAAATCCAAGCATTCTCCGACCTCCAGTGGTCCTAGAATTCTCCCATTTCCACCTCGGTGTATACAAAGGTGTTCTTTTGCCAGAGAAGCGGCTTCTGCCTGGCCTCAGGGGAGTGCCAATCTCTGCTCCACTAATCTTTGTTTGTTGGTGGTGTACGACAAAGACTGAGAGCAGCAGGAAGCCTAGGTAGAGACAACTTAGCTGGACATCCCCGTGTGTCTTCAACTAGATAAGCATTGTAACTGTGCACCTGCAATAACATAGATTCTTCTGCACAAAGATTCCAAATAAGAAACCGTAAATTGCAACTAATAATGATTTACAAATTGCGATTTCTTATTTGGAATGTATTCAAATGGATTCTGTAAAAGTGGTTGCAAAACTGAATGACCGAAGCAGAAGGTTTGCGAACGCTAAAGCTTTTTGTACTGGAGACCCTCAGATACAAACATTCCAATGTACCTGTACATTATATGTGCACGTTCAATAGTGTTGTCACTATTTTCAGAGAAATGCGTCCTCCATTTCTTCATACTTTGAGATTGTGGAGAGGCTGGGAGCTATTTCTTCAATAGGAATTTGAATAAAATCCGGTATTTTCTAAAACAGCAATTCTGCCTCCATTTCCATCAATAATTGTTTAGAAATAGTTCAGGAAGCACTAAATACTTTTGAAGAGATTTCGTTATGTATTTGCTATTTTAATGTTATAAGCCAAATATATATATATAATGCACTACATATTAATGTGCACTTCAAAGCAGAGATTGTTTGAGGAACAAGCCTACATTTGATTGTGCTATGCACATTTAGTCGCACCTGCCATATACATTCAATGATGCTGTAAAAAGAACACACAATAAAGAATAAAAATGTTGCTTTGAAAGATATATGCTTCTGCCCTCCATTATATTTGGAACTCATCAAGTTAGTATCAGTGATGATGTATCATATCCAATGTACTTTTGTGATACATTACAGAAAATGTGCCATAGGCCAGGAGTGCTGGTTTACATGCAGGGATCTCAGAGCTGTGTCATGATGTTATGTTTTTATTGTGCTTTGAAGCAGCACCCTCACTGTGTGAGTGCTGGGCAAAAACAATAAACTATGGGCCCGATTTATTAAAAAGTGGTGCAGCACAGTGCTGCGCTAAAATTTGCATAGGCGTGCTGCGCCACTTTAGAAGCGCAAGGATGTGTCATATTTACTGAAATACGGCACACCCCTGTCTTTCCCCCTTCACTAAATGTAGCTGCCAGCCCTAATGCAGGCATCCTTGCACCATAGTTCCAGGTTGTCTGCATTGAGGGGATTGATTGTTTATTTGCCAGAAGGTGTCCCTTCCTAAGCATAAACAATCTACAATGGCGATTTAGCACTTCTGTGTGCGCTGCAGAATGCAGCACACATAGAAGTACCAAATCGTAATTTTTTAATGATTGTTTATGTGAAGGAAGGGACACCTTCCTGCACATAAAAAAATTATTCATGGCCTTTTGCTGTTTACATGGAAAAAGCAAAAACGAGGAGGAATAAAAGTATTTCTCCTTGTTGTGCCATGCTAACTCCACCTCTGGGGTGGCGTTAGTTTTTGGTGGTAAATCTGTGGCACCATCAAATGCAATGGGTGTCGCAGTGGTACACCCACAGCAACACCCATTGCACGCCCCTCTGATGCAGAAAACTGCATTGGAGGGTCCGACATTTACAAGGTGGCATTAAACCACAAAAAGTGGCTTAGCGCCACCTTGTAAATGTGGCACACTGCAGAGCACCACCAGAGCATCACAAAAAGTGACGCTGCTGTGGCACTAGAACCTTGTAAATCTGACCCTAAGTATTATCACAAATGAAATGTCAAAGGAACACATAAAAAGTGTGTTTTACCTATTATAAATACGTATCTGCCAAATTTTCTGTAACTGTGGCTTTTCTATATTCGCAGTGTGCCTGTGTGATGGTTGCATTGGTGAATCTATGACACTTTGTAACTTTAAAGCACACAGAGACATAGGACAATGCTGATATCTCTAGGCCTGTTACTTCTTTTCATTCAGATTAATATTGTTTTGTGTTTATCATTAAAACATTATAACTATTGATATCAGAATGCAACGGAAGAAGGAATGACTGGATAAACTACTCATAGCAGTTCTCAGATCACTTAAGTTGCTCCGTGTCATGACAGTGCCTAATTTTTTCTTTGTTGCATACATTCCTATTCTTTTCCTAACATTTTGAAACCATACATAGAATATATATGAATATCAAGTTCTTTCAAGTCAGGTGTGGTGGCTCACAGGGTTCCATATGTATGAAAAGATTGCCAAAAGTGGTAACAGATTGCTCACTAACTTTTTGCAACCAGGCTTTAGCTTTGCGATGCAAACATTGTAAAAAGTCACTGAAAGGTAGAAAGTGACGTTATAGTTAGGTGTGGTTATAATATTTTAATTAAAAAAAACTAAGGATTTTTTCTGAAAAAAACTAGAAAACTAAAGGCTAAAGTGATGTTATATTTAGGTGAAAATAATCAGTGCAGAATGAAGACATGTTATAGTTACTTCAACTAACTATAACTGATGACTGGTGCCAAAGGCCATGCATGGCAGGGGCTGGCACACTTATGTATGGTAATAAAATCGTACTTTATGTTTAAAAAAACTCTAGATATTCACTAAAAGTAGAAAAGGTTAAAGTGACGTCATAATTAGGTATGCTAATAATATCATACTTAAAAAAATCCTTAGCAATTCACTGAAGGAATTAAGGGTTAAAGTGATGTTATAGTTAGGTGAAAATGTAATCTAAAGAAAACACTGCAATTCACAAGTTACAGTTAAATGAAGTAAATAAGGGCCTGATTTAGTTATTGGCAGATCGGTTACTCCGTCACAATGGTGACAGATTTCCTGTCCCCCTAAATATAAATCCCATTTTATTATATAGGATTTATATTTTGCGGATGGGATATCCGTCACTATTTTGACAGAGTAACCCATCTGCCACAAACTAAATCAGGCCCTGAGTAACTATCACTTGCACCCTCACCATGCATTTGCTATGGCCTCACATATTACTCACTCATTACATGTTCTATGACATCATTCATAACATCACTGATATGATATTTGAAATGATATTATTGAAGACTTCACAGTGCATGGCAGGTGAGTGAGTTATAATGAACTGCAGCCAGTGGCATAACAAATCTGGAGGGGGCCCCTGCAAAACACATGGGCTCCCCTCCAGACTCACTCAGGCCAGGTCCTGTGCTGAGTGGGTCCCCTGGAGCTTGCCCCCCGCACCTCAGAGGCTACAGGGGCCTTTGTTACACTACTGAAGGAGAGAAGTTTATAGGCTTTGAAGAATGATATACGTAGATTGAGATTTTTTTGGGACAAATGGAAAATAAAAGTGTATTCATCAATACAAAAAAGTGAGATCACCTTTCGTTAATGATTTGAAGTTGAAAACAAGCTACAACAGGAAGATGACCACAAACTCAACTGGAGAAGAACCCTTCAACTTTCATCATGAGGGTCTGAGCCCTTAATCATTGGGCCATATGTGACTCCGTACTGTGGATTTTCCAGACATACCTTTGACATTCAACCCACACATTTCAATAGGAAAGAGACATGAATGTTTCTTCACTCGGAAGGTCGAAAAGTCAACACACTAGTAAATAAACAGACCCATAGTCATTAGATATTAGGTTCTGAAACTTCAACCTACTGTCCAAGACCTTTACCAGTAGGTCAGAAAAGACTCTGTTTCCCTGTGCATCAAAAGGTAAGTATGGCATTTGAACAAAACAGCTTGCTAGTCTGACTCTTTGAGTCAGTGAATAGAGAGACCATTGCAATAACAATCTCTCTCATTAGAGAGAGAGGGAGAGAGAGGAACAGAATGTGAGAGATTGAGAAACGTGGAGAGAAATTAAGGGAAAGATTGACAGACAACTTGACAGAGAGAGGGAGAGATGTTTTTAGTCTTTGATGAACAATATACATAGAATGAGGATTTTTAGGACAAATGGAAAGGAAATGTGTATTCATCTATAAAAAAAGAGTGAGATTATCTTTCAGTATGAACCTTAAAGATTTGAAGTTGGAAAGAAACAACAGCAGAGAAATAACCACAGACGCAACTGGACTAAAACCCTCAGCTTTCAGAGTGAGGGTCTGAGCCCTTAACTAATAGGCCATATGTGACATTGTACTGTGGAGTGTCCAGACATACCACTGTCATTCAATCCACACATTTCGATAGGAAAGAGACATGAATGTTTCATCACTAGGAAGGTTTAACAGTGAATACACTAATTAATAAACAGAATCACTGCCATAAGATAGTAGGTTTTAAACCATCAACCTATTGAGTGACAGTCCAAGACCTTTACCAGTAGGTCAGAAGAAATCCTGTTTTTCTGCGCATCAAAAGGCACGTATAACATTTGAAGCAAACATCTTGCTAGTCTGACTCTTTGATATACTCAATGGAAAGTACATTGCAATAACAATCTACCTCTCTCTCTCTCTCTCTTCCATCCCATTATGGAATGGAAGAGAGAGAGAGTGAGAGTCACAATGTGAGAGATTGAGAGACGGAGAGAAATTAGGAGAGAGATTAACAGAGAAAACTTGAGTGAGAGGTTTTGAGGCTTTGATGAATGATTTATGTACAATAAGATTTTTTAGGACAAAATGAAAAAGAAAAGTGTATTTCTCAAAAACATGAGTGAGATCACCTTTCAGTATGAACCTTAAATATTTGAAGTTGAAAAGAAGCAACATCAGGGAAATTACCACAGAGAAACCTAGACTAGTACTCTCAACTTTCAGTCCTTAACCATTAAGCCATAGGTGACCTCATGCAGTGCTTAGACATACCAATCACATTCAACCCACATATTTCAGTAGTAAAGAGACATGAATGAGCGTCTAAGCTCCTATCCATTAGAGCAAATATGACTCCTTACTGAGAAGTGTCCAGATATACCTATGACATTCAACCCACTTATTTCGATAGGAAAGAGACATTAATGTTTTATCAATAGGAGGGTTTAACAGTCAACACACTAATATACACAAACCCACTGCCATGAGATACTTGGTTTTGAACCCTCTACCTATTGGGTGACAGTCCAACAATACCTTTACCAGTAGGTCAGATGGAGTTCTGTTTTGTTGTGCATCCAAAATCATATTATTTGAACCAAACATCTTGCTTGTCCGACTCTTTGAGTGACTCATTGGCAAGACCATTGCAATAACAATAGCTCTCTCTCTTCCATCCTGTGAGAAAAGGCCTCTTTTGTCTTGGTTAGCCACCACTTTTTGCCTAGGACTTGATGTAGTCTCATGGGACATAGTAAGTGAACAGGGCAGCCATTTTAATGCATGTGCTGGCCACTGGTCAGTATGAGTTTTACAGCTAGATGTTGACTACTCTGAACCCTGGGTTGTTTGGTATCAAACAGCTCCGAATGATAAATCTAAACTGGTACCAGTATTGGATTTATTACCATTACCAAATGTACCCAGCGGTCACCTTAGAGGTGCCCCCTGCAAAAGCTAACTGCCCTAGCATTGTTGCTGGCCGGTAACAACCAGCCTGCCACCACCAGAAAAGATTCAGAATCCCTGGGTTTAGTGATCCTTTCTCTCTGGGATTCAGAACAAAGCCCTTCCAGGGGGCAATTGCTAAAAACAGGTGGTTGCCCCTGTTGCAAACCCGACCTTTTGGTGGGAGCAATGGCAGGACTCCTGACAAAGGAAAAGATGAGTGGTCAGTCCTGGTTAGCACCACTCCTAAGTTGTTGCTTGCGAGGTGACCTGTCCATTTCATTTTCCTCCAGCGTGCCTGAAAGGAAAATAGCCAATCAGGTGTTGGGAAGTGACCTCTGCCCACAGGAAGTGTTCACTTAGAGGGTGTAACCACCCTAAGGTAGATGACCCATTGTCACTAATAGGTGCCCCCTAAAACTCCCACTAAATACAGTATTTCGTGGGCATCTCCAACCAACCAAGAAACCAGATTCCATGGACAAAAGAAGACCAGCAACGAAGAAGAACCAAGGCTTGAGAACTGAAGTCCTGCTGCACCAAGAAAAGGTGCCAAACTTTGCCTGCTGTGCCCAGGACACAACAATCGTCTACATTCTTAAAAAATTGCCAAAGATCTCCCTCCAGAGTGAACGTATAACTCTGCAACCCCAAAGAACCAAAGACCCAGTGAAGGCACTGTGCCCTCCAGTGGCCAGGCTATGTAATAGCCCTAGGTACTGGTCACTTCACGTTGGATACTTAGAAGGACGCTCCACTCCAGACAGAAAAAGGACCAGGAGGAATCCCCAGTTGAGGAACTTCATGAACCACCCAGACTTCCCATCATAGTGCCCCTGCTGACCTGCAAGCACCCCTCAAACTGACCTACCTCCTGCTCCAAGGCACCTTTGCACACAGCTCCTGGCTCACCGATTCGATCTGCATCCGGTCGCCCTGTGCCCTACACCAAAGATCCAGCTGTGCCCTAAGGGTCCCCACCCCTTGCGACCTTGACTCCTCAAAGGGGAACAACTGGACTTACCTGTGCAGTGCTTTTCCAAGTGGTCCCCCGCAGTTGGCTGGCACCATTGATTTTCTGCAGCCGCTCCCGCCGGAACCAGGAGTTACCCAAACTTCGCCAGCTGGTTCAGGGAACCCATCAACAACCTCAACATACCTGCAAAAGGAGACATTGGTAAACTCATTGCCTGATTTACTGTGAGTTTTCAAAGTATTTCTCCATTGACTCCTGTGGTGTGTAATTATGCACAAAAAGACTAAGGGCCATATTTATACTTTTTGACGCAAAACTGCGCCGGCGCAGTTTTCCGTCAAAAATAATACCGCCAGCTAACGCCATTTTGGTGCGCCATGCGGGCATCAAATTTATACTTTGACGCACGGCGGCGCAAACCACAGGTGGGAGTCTTTTATTATGCGCTGTTTTTTGACGCAATACCGTAAAAAAAAAAACGCGAACACTGCCATTTCAGCAGAGGAGAGCCAAAATGGATCTCAGATGCCACTACAGACCCCAGGAAGATGACAACAGACCAGGAACCAGCCAGGAGGACCTACACAAGAACCAGGACACTTTTAAGAAGAAAAGCAAGAGTCGCTTCAGTGCAGAGGAGCAGGGAATTCTGGTTAAAGAGGAGCCGGAACACCAGTACCAACTGTTTGTCACCTCTAAATTGCCAATTAGTAGGAGAGAGGCAATATGGCAACAAATTGTCGACAAGATCAACAGTGTGGCAGAAGTACGCAGAACAGTCATCGAGTGCAAGAAACGCTGGCATGACTGCAAGTGCAGGACCAAGGAAAAGATGGCCAGGAACAGGAAGGCAGCACTACAGACTGGAGGTGGGAGTCCAGCACACCAGGAGGCCCTGGACCACATGGAGGAGATGGTCGCAGCTGTCATCCCTGAGAAGATCGTCACAGGGATTTAAGGACAGGACAGCGCAGACTTATCAGGAGACAACACACTTGCAGGGTAAGTCGCATGGGGAATTAAACTGCACTAATGTTAACTGCCAGCGGGGGGGAATACCTACTACACAATGCATGTAAGTAATCATATACATGGAGTGGGATGGGTAAAGGGGGATGGCATGGGGGCATGGCCTGCACAGACAGAAGCTGGGGCACACCATTACACTACACCAACAACAGTCCCATAGGGGCATGCTGCCATGCCAACGATGGAGCAAAAGGAAAGCCACGCCAGGAGGGAAGGGCACAACGTCACACTGACATCCCGGCTCACGTCAGCCACCATACCCCCTATATTAACTAGGGCCCTATTAACAACCTCTAGCCATACAGACAACTTGAATGTAACTGCGACAACAGTTGCCACTACACCTCCGCTCTGTGTGCAGCTCAAGTAGCCAATGGCAGTAACCTCCCCAGGGATCATACACACCTAAATTAGAGGGTTGAGGATGACAACTTCAACAATCTCCTGAAAAAACACAAAGGCCCCAGTACTGTCAAATGTCAATGCCCATAGTTGTTGCAAACATCAACCAATGTCAATAACAATAGGAGCTACACAGCACTAAGGACATACCCATGCTGCATATGTCAGGGTTCATCTTGTGCCTGGGACACAATGTAACATCCCAAATGGCATACTGCTCAGACAACAGCATTGGGGGGGGGGAGGACACATGTAACTGGTCACTGAAATACACCTGCACAGTCAGAGGAGGAAATAGGACACTGATACGATTATCAGGGCAATCCAATGTACCACACATTCCCAACATCAGCTGTACACATTACCAATGCCAACATCCATATTGTGCCATAAAATTGCTATGTATAGCATATGCTACATGTCAACTACATTTAAGTGGACGTGAAAGATCAGAGACTGGGGCAGGTCCAGATTGCCAAGTCTGCTGCCAGTGCCATCAGAACACTCACAGCCAGTGAAAAGTCTCACCATGAGAATGGATGTAGACGGAGGCTTGAGTAGGACATTAAGGTGGCAATTCACTATTTGGCCTAAAACAAGACTAGAGGAGATGATGCATAGAAGTCCAATAACTTAATACTATACATGTGACATGCAGGTGGGCCATAGGCCTGGGAGAATGCCCATCTGAAAGACTGGAGCAATAAACACGAAACAAGATCACAATGTGAATTCATCACAAGGCAGGCATGTCACATCACTAATGCCACAACACAGACACACTAATTGTACCCCGTTTCATTGCAGAGGACGATGGATCTCCTGCGGATATGCCTGTCCCAGAATACCCTGATGACATGGATGACAAGCTGATAAACATTCCCCAGGAGACCATCCAAGAGGTCCTTGGAACCCTCCAGACCCCACCTTCAGTCACAAGGAGGGGCACAGAACAAGCAGCCATCGCAGAGGACCCACCCACCACCCCAATTGTAAGACCTGCCAGCTCCCATACAGCTGAGGACTCAGACGACACAGGCACCAGCTTTGAGCGATCTGTAGTCGGAGTACAGCGGGAGCCGGCCAAGGAGGTGCGGGTAGGGATGCAAACTATGGCAGCCAGCTTTGAGGGGGTGCGCTCGTGCATGATGTCATCTGCAGATCAGGCAGCAACTATGCAAGCGCTAACATCTATCTTGCAGGAACAGCAAAAAAGCCTGAAGGAAATCAGCACAGCTGTAATACAGTTGACCCAACACCTACAACAGCGATCCTGCCAACGCGTGCACGAATGCAACATTGAACTCCTCAGGGCCGACCTGGCTGCCTACCATTGTGATGTCGCTGCTATTCTCAAGAACCAGCAGAACCGTCCTTGCTTCAATACTGCCCTTAAGACCTTCACAGGTAGCAGTGACCTGGATGTCTGACTCCACTTCTTCTAACACTGAGGTGTGTGTTGCCCCTTCACAACCACCACCAACAAGGACAGAGGAGGCAACACACACATCAGAAGAAGAAGACATGGAACAGATCACTTTCACACGTAAATGTACCCGGAAGCACTAGTCCCTGCCACATGCCAACTATTACCAAGGTCCTGCGCTTTGTAACATGCCAGTCTTACAACAACTCTACTTAATGACTGTTCTGCTTACCACTGTATATCTTGTCAGCCTGCCCAGTGATTGTCTCTCTCTTACTCATTGGCAAATCCTGTCCTTCTGCACTGTCTAAAACATCACCCCAGCATGTCAAAAGCATTTTGTTAACCCCTTGTGTAGGATCACAATGTAAGATGTCACTATAATGGACTCACAATCATGGACAATGTACATATAGCACTACAGCACTTTTCAATAAATAGCACTTACACAACAAATCTCTCTCTGGGTAATGTGACATATCAACTGTGCAGTAGATAACTGAAATGTGCCTACTGTCAAATTACGTAGCTTGTCAATACAACTGCCCTGATATTATGTAGTCAGATAATTCTGCACAGTGCCCATGATTGCATCATACTCTGCCCTTCCTGAGGGACATATCTGATGAAGTCAGAAACCATACACCATCATGCTGTGTTGGACAGAATAATGCTTCCTCAAGGGATATCTAAGTCATCAAATAGTGGCCTCAAAATGTTGTCACCATGCAATATTAACACATATAACAGTGCACACAAATCTAAGCAAACACTACAAAAACTGCATGAATGAAGCTGTCTGAGTTTACATACAAATAGGTAATCATGCTGAACTGTGTCACAAATGACGTATGTGAATCATGAAGACAAGAATACAAGAGTGCTTACGAGAACTCATCTTATAAGGGTGTCCTCGATCATCACACTGCAGTCAGACCTAAAACTGTTCCCCCAATACCAAGTCTGAAAGCACTATTTGTGACTTAGAAAACATACTTATCGACAGAAACACATTGGGATCCATATTAACTGTGAGTGGTGGTTGCAACGAATGGTGGAAACTTTGCAAGGTAGCTCTGGGGTAGCTGCCAATCTTACAGCTCAGTTGGGATTTGTTTGTAGCATAGGACACAAATGTAATAGAACAACATTCATGTACACTAATTCCAAGCCCATGATCAAGTAGCATTTAACACATACTGTTAAGGGTTAATTATATATTTATTAAATGCTAATCACAGAAGAGGAAACTGAGGGAAAAGTCTTACCTACCCTAATCTACCCTGACTACTCATTACCCACAACTGTCCCTAACTAACCTAAGCTAAACTTACTTATCACATGTACCGAAACGTTCTAAACATCCACTCCCCACCCCCCTTATGAGACGGGACACATGGAGGACAACACATACTAACCTAAACACAGACTATACTATCCCAAACAAATATATATTTTTTTGTATTTTTTTTCTATATATATATATATATATATATATATATATATATATATATATATATATTTGTTTTTGTTTTTAAACACACAAGAAACCCAACATAGCCCGACACACACCCACCCACACACATAATAAGTAAAAATAGAAAGATTCAGGACCCTCACCCCCCACCCACTAACACTAACTAAACTAACAGCCTTTACTAACCTAACACTAAGCCCCCTAAGCCCACTAAGTATGAGAACAAGGAAAGAGGAGGGAGGGGAGGGAATCATGTCCATTGTTACATCAGTCTAGAGGTTGGCCCTCCGGATGGTCCTCTTTATGGACTTCACACGCCTGTTAATGTGGCGAACATCCCGGCTCAGATGGCTTAACTTTCGCAACACACGGTCCATCTTCCGCTCCATGTTGTGGAATGCTGCAGGGTCAACTGATGGAGCTGGGGCAGTCTGGGTACCGGTGGAGGAGGTCTGTGCGTGTGTGGATCCAAAGCCAGTGGGCTGTCCTGCACCTGTAGCAATGCTGGGGCCTGGACGTCCGGCAGATGTAGGGACAACAGTCCCAGCTGTGGTTGGGGCCACCTGGCTTGAAGTGGTGGTTGTACTGGTGGTGGCTGTGTTGGGCAAAGTAGGGCCACCCTGTGGGAAGGCCCTCCATGCCCCGGAGGCCCGTTCATGCCGGTATTGATGGGCCATCCTCCTGAACCCCGACTCTACCAGCAGGATGTGCTGGTATCTCATGGCCCGCCGCTTGAACTCACGGACCTGGTCTGGAGTCATGTTTGCAGCTGTGAAGACAAATGCAAATAATCTACATTAGGAACAGCATTGTGTGAAATGGCACAAGAAGTCAATCAGACAATACATCTACAGTACTTGTAACAGCTGATATCACAATGCAGATCATTGAATGTCCCTGAGTAAGTACATGGCAGGCCAGCCTACAAAGGTCATATCACAAATAGCACATCCAAAACCTACAAGATGGGTAACAACTGGCATTGACTTGCCATCTGAGTTCTGCCAGGTATCAGCTAACAATCATGCTGCATATCCTCCGCCAATACCTGGGCTACAAATGTCAATGTACGGAATGCAAAACTAAAGCCACATGATCTGCAAGTTGTAACAGGACTTGCCAGTATAGTACCCATGTGCCATACCTGAGTGTGTATACTAGGTTCTGAACAAACAGTCACTTATTCACATGTATGTGTAACATACTGGTAGCATCAGTCCTAGGTACCCTATTCACAAACCCATGCCTGTGTTTGAGGGCGGGGGGTCGATAAACAACTAACAATTCCAAACAACATGGACACCGAGGAGTGTATAGAAAACTCCACACGTGTTTGGCTCTACACACACACCACTGGTAGGGTCTATCAACAATTAGGAGTCTGCTAACCCTAGACCAATCATAGCACAACATATGTCAGGAAATGCAGAGCTTGGTACACAACATCTACTTCCAGTAAGGCATGACTTACATCAGACACAGAGTTGCAAGAACACCCATAATCATGATTAGCATGCACACCTAAGCCATTGCACTCAAGTTCCACATACTTGTAGCACTACATGTGGAAGTACATGCTGCTAGGAAGTTCTACCTACAGTTTAATAAGTACCTTGGTAAATAGGGAAGCAGAAGTCTGTTGGAAAGCAATTTGTTGTACCAATCTGGGAGAATGTGGGTCTGACAGGCTGACTAAATCTGAGCTGACTTCCAGTGCGACTCTTGTTGATACAAGTGTCATCCACATAACTCACCCCAGTACTCACTGTGGTGCCTACAGGAATGGCCTACAATCACTAGATAATACAATAGGATACGCATTGGCCAACTCACAACATTTGAAAAACTGAAATCCCACTCATGGAACAAGACAAATGATTGGCCAACGCATCACATCTTGCTATGCGTTCAACACACAGGAGTCTATCACACATAACCAGCAAACACAACACATAACAGACATATCAACACTTACTGGAGTGGTCGGGCCCTCAAATGTAGCCACCTCTCCCACAGTGTAGGGTGCCGGTCCACCTGTAAGGCATGGAAGGAAGAAATGTGCTCAAAATCTGTGCACTGACCAACAATTTCAAAGACATATACAATGTGTAGGCTGAATAAGGAAATGGCAGCCATTCAGACATGATGATACTGCATCTGATATATCACGGCCAACTTGTACATAGCATGGGTCTCCTGTGACAGTTACACACATATCTGCACACATGCAGTGGCCCTAACTATCATGTGGTGGCAAACATGCCCCGTCATTAGTGACCAGAAAAAATTATTGAGTGTAATCGTCTCATCATGTGCATCAAAGAGAGACATCCAAAGCCTGGTTACTTGAGGACTGCATTACCAGTCAAACAGCCTATGTGGCCATGACACATTTATTACACATAGGTACAATGTACAGAGGGACAGGGACGTTTGTAAGCCCTCATGTTGTTACAGTTTCTCCATTCGATGTGCCCCAGCTATGGTGATTTGCACCAACCATGGAGATGTGAACCCATGTGCATACCTTTGGACTACCATCCCTAACTGGAATGTGGCACAACTAACTCCAAAAACCATTCTAAGATGTTAGCTGAGGGCACCTTACACCTTTTCACGATGTTTTCAAATCCAGATCTGACATGTATCCAAAAAGATGAAGGACCACAATAATCCCTAACATTCATAGAACTTCCGTGAACGCTTTCCTTCCACACTCACCAGACTCAGATGAGACATATGTCTGGGCCACTTTGCTATCATCAATTGATGTTAAGCCAGCACTCATTTTCTGCATCATGTAGTGATTCTAAAGTCAGTCTAGCTATTGCGTCAACAAAGTTAGTCAATATGTTAGTACATCTTTACTTCTCTGGCAAATGTGGCCTATATAGACATGATTGGCTCCTATTTTGTTTGGTTGCCTGACACAAAGGCAGCACCAATTTACTTAACGGAAAAGTATCCTGTAAGTTTGCAGAGCACGTGCTACCTGACAGCTAGCAATTGTGATCCTTCCCATAGTGCATAATTTACCCTGTATGTTTCCCCAACATAACACACAGTCAGCAAGTTAGCTGGCAGATATTGTACAAATCATCTGATGTCACTACAGAGCATTTAATCGTGCACATTTACATGATTAGTACTCACCAACAGTGCCACCAATCACGATTACCAGGTGGTCCAAGAGATCCTGCTCCCTGGTGATGAGGTCAGCCCACCGGTGCTTCAGCTGGTGGTCGCTCCTCTGGCTGGCATACACACGCTGCAGGTGATGCAGCACCTTTCCCCACCGGATTTTGCGCGCCTCATTGTGATACCCCTGTATCACCCTGCCTCGATCATCAGTGGCAAGAAATGGCACACAAGCCATATGAAGCCCCCCAACTCCTCGTCACCCATCCTGCCAAGACGTGGCCTACCAGACATTGTACAAATGAGAAAGGGAATAAGGGTTAAAGAAATAGAAAGGGGAAAAGGGGAAAAGGGGGAAAGTAGGGGCATAAATACAGAAGAAAAGTAAACTTAACCACTAAAAGAGCCCAACTATCCCCAAACTAGCACTACTCACAACAGACTCCCACAAACAACAAAAACACTAGAAAACTGGACAAATGTACACCAAAAACAGTAGGACAGTATACACCAACAATATTTATTTCACAAATTGACAATAGAGACAGCACACAGGACACAAATGCACAAAATCAATGGGCACCACTCTCAACAAAGCCACACAGTCTAGAAGATTCACAGACTGCAAAGTGAAAGTGAAAGTACACCCACTGTACATGATCTGTAAACAGGATATCCTATTACATCACTTCCTGAATAAAATGTCTGCCCTTTTTCGCGTTATGCGTCATATTTCTTTCATGCATACAGTTTGTGCGTCATCATTTTCGACGCACAGGAGTGAAAATTAGCCCGCATCCAAATAATAGTAAATAGTCTGTACAATTATCTGGATGCTGCCTAATTTTCACTCCTGTGCATCAAACAAAATGATGCAAATTCTGTATTGGTGTACAAAAAATGACGCATAACACTAGCAACATCAAGATTTCAGTGCATGAACTGGTTTTGGGCATTTATTCTGTTTTTATGTTATGTTACATTTGGGACACATCAAAGATAGGCTGATGGCACCCACTATGGTGTTGATGGTGTATGTTCACATGTGTGACATCATACTGCAGCAGACCATGACCCGCTACTTCCTTCACAGGATTTTGACGGTTGGCTGATGCACTAGATGGCCATATGTGTGGCCTACATATATGTATTGCACAAATTGGGCATGTTTGGCATCAGGAGAGGATAGCAATGTGACGCACATATGTACAATACCTAAATGCCTATGGCTCAATGTGTGTGCAGTGGCAACTAATGTATTTGTTGACCAAGTGTGTGTGCATCACATGATGCATTATTGCACATATGCTTGTATGAATGTGAAGTCCATGTGTCCAAACCTTAGATGCAAGTCATTGTGGAACTGAGAGAGGACATGTGTTAGTCATACATGTAGCAACATCCGTTATGTGCACTTCCAACATTTAGGGTAACGTAGACACCACATATGACAAAGCATGCACCAGATAGATGGCAGACGCTTGTTCATGTCAATGGTCCACATTTTCAACATCCTATGTCCTAGATTTTTGGTCACAGCTTCCTAGGCACTTGTTGGTGAATCCCACAGTGAGTCATACACATGCATTCAGGAAGTGGGTACCATGTTGTTTGAACAGACAGACAAAGGTGAACCACAAATGTATGATGACACCACAGTTGAGGTCATATAACTGAGCCACAACTCTCAAATGGCTGTGGTGGTCCAGCAGACGAGGCAGCACGTATCCACATATTTCCAGTGATCAATTGCACATAGGTGTCTTGTTCATGTGTGTGGTCCAATCTTGAGCCTGTATATTTTTGGGGGTGTAATTTGTCACAGTTAGGTCCAGGACTCATCATGAGTCAGTGGCAGCTATTCCTGTATCTACTGAGTATCCTTTGTTGATCAATGTGAGTAAAGTGGATGTGGACATAAGAACCTACATGGGGATGGTCCCACCCTGTCACTAAAGTTGTGTAATGAGACAGTCAACAGGGCAACCTTGGTGTGCTGAGTGAGATAATGTCTCAGGTGTCATGTTCCGGCAGGTGTCATTACAACATTTGTACACAGGTTAGCCTCTGCAATTCCCACTGCATCTGGGAACATCATAGCCTATGTGCTGATTATTCTTGCAGCTATTCACCACACATGGCCCATCAATATGTTGTGAGCAATGTAATTCTGTGTGTGAACTGTTAGGGTCCTGACATGTGTGGATTTTTCATGGACATTATCAGAGGTTGCTGGTTCTGCTGAAGGCCCTGTACCCAATCCCAGCATAGGGCCCTGGGACACTGTCACACTTTGTCATTCATGCATAAATGAGACCCAGACAAGGGATGGGCCATGAATTTTGGTTTTCACAGAGGATTTAACTCATATGGTACAGTTAAAAGGCAGATGATGCTATACAATGTATTTGGGTATGCATTGAAGAAGCACATACCAAAATACCCTCTGATGAATGAGAGGTTTGCTAACGCAAGTGTGGTACATATGTAGCCACAGGGATACTTTAGGGTGACGCACAGACAGATGCCAGTCAGGCTGACAGGATCCAGGGTGAATCAGGATCCAGCAATTTGACAAGTTACATAATCAGTAGTCTGACTAAGACTGTTTGGAGGAAGAACTAGACAGTTGACATGTCAAACTATGTATGTCCTGTGTTTTTGAAGGTGACAAATGAACCCAAGGGCTGTGTTACACGGCTTAATTAGTATCAATGCTTAACGGTGTATTTGACAAATTGGCAGCTCCTATGCTGTTCCAGGCATCAGCAGGGGCAGTGCTTGTTGAAATGGGTAGTGTGCATGGAGGTGATCACAGGTGTGGGCTGCATCTGTTTCTCACAAGTCCTGTAGATGACATTTGCATTCTAATGGCCAACAGACATTTTCACATGGGAGGCACTCTACAGGTGCTAACAGGGCTTGGTAACTAGAAGCCAGTGTATTAATTGACCTGACGTCCATGCAGTCAGATGTTTTATTACAATGGTATACCATAGGAAAGGGTGTAGCACACTGGATTGCAATTGACAAGCTGTGTGTGTAGAGGAGGGAATATCAGGGTACACATCTTACTATTCCAGGGACCTCTTCAGACAGGTGGGTTGTGACCAGGTGCATGGGTGTGTCAGGAGTTAGGAAATGGGTTGACATGTACATGGAATGTCATGTGCGCAATGCTGCTCATATGTGTGGCACTTGTGCTGTCTATGTACTGCTTCTATGGAACTCTGGTCACAGATAGCCCTTGCAAATATTGGATGCAGTTAGACTTACTGCTGTCAAGGGTCTGGTCAGACATTCCTGGTACTGATGCAAAAGCACATCCACTGCCTCATGTATGAGGCTTGTTTTCCCCTTATTGAGTGATGGTGTCTTAGTTGTGAGCCATATGCTGCGATGAACCATGATTTCAACATGTATGTGTGAAATAGGTGTGGTCCTCTGCTATTGCCCTCCAAAGGTGAAATGTACAGGATTTATGTAATTGACAGTGTGGGTGTGTGTGACCATTGTGTGATACGCATTTGTTCTGGGATTTTCAGTGTCCTAATCGGTATATCAGCAATGCTCCATGAGGCAACACTCTTATTCTGATAGTTAGAGATGAAGGTGTGCAAAAATGAATAGCAAACGATGATATGGTGATTATTATAGGTGTTTATTTAAATTAGTTCATAAAGTGCTGATGGTGATTATACTTAAAAGAAATTGTTAACGATATGTTGCTGCCCTGTGTAAACCAGCGGTCGTGTTCTGTTGTTCCCCCTCATGTTGCAGGCCACCATCCTCCTCTTCCTCCTCTTCAGGCATATGTGGCTCAGGGTTCCAGGAGGGGAATGTTCCTTTTTATGCAAATGTTGTGCAGAATAGCACGTTAGGATGATCTTACAGACCATCTCCGGGGAATATAGGAGGCTACCACCAGTGATGTTGAGGCACTGGAACCTTGACTTGAGGATGCTGAAGGTCCTCTCGACTATGGTGCGTGTCCTCCTATGTGCATCATTGTAGGCACGCTCTGCTGCAGTACTCGGGTTGCCAATAGGTGTCATTATCCATGGCTGGATGCAATACCCCTGATCAGCTGCAAGAGAAAATGAATGGGATTATGTTGATGTAGCTAGCCTTATTGAAATCACCTTTCATGGCAGTAGTTGTCTTGTGTTGTTTGTGACTCTTTTGTGTTATTATGTCGCATCCTAGGCTTGTAGGATGTACCATCTGCATTGTGTTGTTTCTTTGGCTGAACAAGTGTTTGGCTGCTAACCGGTTGTCAGCAGTATGTTTTGGGATTTGCAGTACAGTGTGCCCTCCCTAGCATTGTGACTTGTGATACAGGAGTCCCTGTGTCTTCGCTGGGGGTGAGATGATAGTTCCATACTCAGGTTAAGATTGACAGTGTTGTTAACACATTCATATCAATGTACCCTGGACATCCGATACCTTTAGACTTATGCAATGGACTAATGTAAACATCATTGAGACACTTGCAATTTGCAAGGTGACATTTAGGCAACCCACTCCAAACGTTGATTTCAGATGTGTGACAGGTTCAAACATGGCTAGCGGTGTCACAACCTCAGTGTGTTCCTGTTGACATGTTGCTGTTGTGGTGAATGTGCTGTGTGTCCTAGAGGGTTGCTATGCAGTGTGTATATAAGTAGGTTTCTGTACTTACCAACAAGTAGTCCATTGCCATACCGTCCATCCTGGAAGTGTTAATTGATGGTGCTGTGACGGAAGATGAATGAGTCACGGACACTCCCAGGATATTTTGCCACGATGTTGGTGATCAATCCTTGGTGATCGACAATGGCCTGCACATTGATGGAATGTGTGTGCTTCCTGTTGCGGCAGAGGTGTTCAGTTGCAGCAGGTGGCACAAGGCAAACATGTGTGCAGTCGATTGCACCAAGGACGTGTGGGAAGCCACTAATGAGGTAAAACCCCTGTTTTGTTTCCTGCTACTTCTGCAGTGTGTTAGGGAAGCAGATGTGGCGGGTGTGAGTCCAATGATGGCATCCAGTACTTTGGGCAAAAAGGCAGAGAATGATGGCTGTGATATTCCTGCAACCAGGGCACCAGTTGTTTGAAAAGAGCCACTTGCCAGCATGTGAAGTACGGCAAGCAGTTTGGTTTCTGTTGGGATGGTGCGGGGTGTCAGCAAAGTGGATGCCAACTGCGGCTCAGTGTTGCGCAGCAGCTGCTGAATGGCCTGCCAGTTCAACCTGTACCTCTGGATGTTGTCGTGTTCCCTAAGGCCCTGAAGGGTTGTTCTGGGGCGGAATATCCTCTCCTGCCTTCTGCGCTGACTTTGGGATCCCTGCTGGTGTTGTGGTAGCTGCTGTTGTAGTTGCTGGGCTCTATGTCACAACCAGCCTGCCACCACCCAACAAGATTCTGGAACCCTAGGATAAGAGCCTGTGCTCTCTGGGTCCATAGAACAAAGCCCTCCCTGGGCAGAGGTGTTACAACTCCTGCCCCAGGAATGTGCACTGCCCTGCCAGAGAGCTTCAAAGAGCTTACCAACGTTGAAACTCAACCTACAGCCCTGCTGCTAGCAGCATATGGCCGCCCCCATTGCATACCCCACTTTTCTTGGGAGCAACGGGGGAAAACACACAAAGGACAGGAGGAGTGGCCATCACCAGCTTGCGCCACCCCTAATGTGTTGACTGTTATTTTCCTTCATCTTGCATGGCAGGAAAATAGCCTATAAGGGATAGTGAAGTGGCCTCTGCCCACAGGAAGTGATCACATAGTAGAGTAGATGACCCATTGGTCACTACTAGGTACTCCACTAAACGCCCACTAAATGCAGTATTTAGTGGGCTCCCCTAGACCTGCAAATCAGATTTAGAGGACACAAGAAGACCAGCAATAAAGAAGACCCAAGGTTTGAGAACTGCATTTCTGCTGCACAAAGGAAAAGGTGCCTAAACCCGCCTGTTGCACCCAGGACTCTACAATCACCACCGAGGGGTTACTCAGACATCAGGCAGTCTCTAAAAATCCCCAGAGGATCTCCTTGCTTCTAATAATTGCTGAAGATCTCCCTCTAGAGTGAAGGCATCACTCTTTTGCAACATTGACCCAAAGACCAGTGAAGTCTATTTTAATGACTGGCTGCTGATCAAGGAACCGGACAATGCAGCCAGACCACATTTCACCCCACTGGCCCAGAGGCGAAATCCTGAAAGTGTGCAAACTTTGGTAGCACTGCGACCTCCAGTGGCCAGACCGTGCAATAGCCCTAGGTACTGGTCACCTCATGCCGGATACCCAGAAGGAAAGTCCACTCTGGTCTCCAAAATGACCAGGAGGAAGCCCCAGTTGAGGGATTTCAGAAACCACTAAAACCACCCACCAGAGTGGCCCTGCTGACCTGCAAGTGACCTTCAAAATTAACCTCCCTCTTCCTCCAAAGGGCACCTATGCGTACAACTCTTGGCTCACCTATCTGCTCTGCACCCAGGCTCCCTGGACCCTGCACTGGAGAACCAGCCATGTTCTAAAGGTCCCACACCACTTGCAACCTCTACTCTCCAAAGGGACCCACCTTACTCACCTCGGCATCCACCTGTGCATTACTTTTCCAAATTGTCCCCCGCAGTGGTCATGCTCTAACTCCAAGGAATTTACAGCAGCTCTTCCCACCAAAACCGGGAACCACCCAAGCTCTTCCGGCTGGGCTGCAAGCCTTCTTAGTGACCTCGACCTAAGAATAAAAGGAGACCTTGGTAAACGCATTGCCTGATTTTATATGCATTTTAAAAATGTCCACCCATTGATTCCTGTAGTGCATAGTTACGAACAAAAAGACTATTTATGCTAAACTTTGAAAAATCATAATTTACCCGATTTTGATGATCTTGGTCTTAAACATTTTATAAATATGTGAAGTATTTTTGTAAATTGGTCTTGAGGTATTTCTATAAGTGAGTGTCTTGCTTTATTAATACTGCGAGTACAACAAATGCTTAGCCCTTCTCCAAGATTGGGCTAACTCCTCAACCAAGTTACCATAAGTCTTACAGCATTAGGTGGTCAAGTGTTTACCTCTGTAAACCAACGTGTGGATGCCCAGACTCTCTGCACAGTGTGCCTGGTTTTGTTCACTACATAGAGAGCCTGCATCCTACGTTTTGGTGTCTTAGCGGTGGGATAAAGACTTTGCATTTTCTGATATCACTTTGTCAATTTGTGAGGACATGAATAGCTCTCCAAATTGTCTTTAGCTAAAATGCATTTTTTTCAATTGGCTAGAGTTGTTGCAAAATGTTAAACTAGATGTTAGGGCCCTGGTAAGGTCCCTACAACAATAGTTAGAGTTAAAGAGTCCTTACTTTAGTTGGCCTTATCCAAAAAGGGGTTCCAAATTTATAAAAAGCTCCAACTTTTGTAGCATAAACATGTCGGATGCAAGCAACCAGAGCCAGGAGCTTGACCTGGCCCCTTACAAGGTGTATACCTATGTCCAGATAAGAAAGCTCTGCAAGCTACTGGAAAACATGCCAAATTAGACCATCTTAGATATCTGGTGGCCCAGTAAAAGGAAGCCTACTCCACAGAAGACCTAGATGGTGAAGACTGGGTCTAAACAAGGGTGACCAAAACTACGACTGGTGGGGGAGACCAAAAGAAAGAGGCCAAAAAGACCCCCAAGGGAAATATGGGAGCCAAACCAAAAAAAAGAGTCTTCTCAAGGTCCCCAAAAACCTGCACAGGAAGGTGGGTCCAGAGACTCCTCACAGTCTAGGGGTGGGTGCAAAGGAAAGGACTTTGATCCCAACAAGGCTTGGTTCTATGATTGCAAGAATAAAGGGCACCAAACTGGAGATCCTAGCTGTAAAAACGAAACAAATGCTTCTAGCCAACCTACAGTGAATGCAGTTGCTAATCTCCAGATAGGATCACAGGTGTGGCCTGACCATGTCAGTAAACTCACAGAGGCAATCCTAGTCACAGAGGGAGGTATAAAATTATCTTGTGCTGCCTGGCCAAGAAATATGCAAAAATACAGGCAGCACCCTTTGATAAATGGGAAAAAAGTTGAAGCCCTGAGGGACACAGGAGCTAGTGTCACCAAGCACCACTCCCATCAATTCCTAATAGGGACGTCTTATCCTGTCACCAATGCTGACAATTAGACAAAGCTCCATCCATCCTATTGCTATGGTAACATTTGATTGGGGTTAGTAGTAGGTAGAAAAGAAGTGGTTGTATACCCATCCATCCTAGTAGATTGTCTGCTTGGAAATGACCTTGAGCATTCCTCCTGGGCTTAAGTAGAAATGACGACTCGTGCAGCCATGCTTTAAATCCCAGAATGGGTCTGTGTTAAGACTAGGGCAGCAGTGCAAACTTCAGGGAGAAAAAGGAGAGGCAGATCCCGAAACAGTGGACCAAAGTCATAAGAGAAAAGGCAGGAAGACTGGGGAGCCAGCTTCAAAACAAATCCCAAGGCAGAACTTCTCTTGTCAGCAGAAGGACTTGTTATTCCCAGAGGGAACAGAGCCTGTAGAGCTTGGGTCTTACCACCCAGTGCTCTTAGGCCGATGGGGACCCTCTAGGGAGAATTTTTATCAGGGACAAAGAACCTGCCCCACTCTTGAAAGCCTGAGACAGCAAGCTACAGAGGAAGAAAAGGGTATTGAAGCAAGGTGAAAGTTTTATATGTTATGATCAGGTAGTCTCACTATGGAATACCAACAGAATAGCCAGTAGTGGACCTCTAATTCACTCTCAGCAAACCCTAGCTCAGTCCTGGTCGTGTGGCAAAGGGCAATCAGACTACTTAGAGGAACATGTGTAAAGTATTTCACATTCCCAACATGGACGAAAAGTAAATGACATGACAACCGAAATCCAACACCAATTTAGAAAAATAGATTAGATTTTAATCTAATTTAGACACCAACACGAAACTTGTAGCTTTTGTTCAATCAGAGTTGTGAATTTTTTAGGCTTTAGAAAACACAGTACTTAGTAGCTTTAAAGGGCTTCCACTGAAGTCAATGAGTAAAATAGCAAAGTGCACTCGGGCACTTGTAGAGGGAGTTCCGACGAATCCCTGGGAACTTAAGGTTCTGCGGGGACGTAGACCAAGATTCAACAGTCAGACTTTTGTTACCGTGCCCATGGAGTCCGGTTGCAGAGGTGACTTGGCTGTCCTCGGTGCTGAACGGTCCACAGTGGCTGGTTCGTTTTGCACTCCGTTACAAAACCGGACTTAGGGGTGGACTCACACTCTACCCTTTGGATTTAGAGGTCTTTGGGAGCCAGGGCCAGGAATCAACAGTTTGATCTTCACCAGCTCGTCCAGTGGCTCCTGCGTGCAGAGGAGGCTTCTAACGGTCCATCACCGGGCTAGTCATGCCACTGATGCTTTGCTGCTCCAGTCGAAGTAACTTCCTTCAGGCTGCAAACCCACAGCAAAGGGGTCACTGGCAACATTGGTCCCTGTGCTGGGGGGAGCCCTGGAGTCTGTGAATGTCGTGAGACCATCCAGTTTCCTGGCAGGTGACAGACAAGCCTTTGTAGCTGCAGGGGTGATCCACAGGCTTTCTGGCAGCAGGTGTTCATTTGGCAGGGAGGAGAGGCTCGAAACCTGGCACCGGCCATACCCCCACTCTTTAGATGCTAGACACCAAGGGCCAGATGTATCAAATGTTTTTGCATTCGCAAACGGTGCGAATCGCAGAAATCAGCCGTTTGCGAATGCAAAAACTTGTTTTGCGATGGATGAAAGGCATTCGCAGGCCAAAAACAAGGAATCGCAAAAAATTTAAATTTTTGTGAAGTGACATGGTTTTGTGTGTCGCAATCTGCGTATCGCAATTTGCGACATGAAAAACCAAATCGCTATTTGACTCCCGCAAACTGCGAGCCCAAATAGCGACTCGCAAATACAGAATCAGTATTTCTTGTCGCAAATTGCGATACGCAGAATGCGACACGCAAAACCATGTCGCAATTCGATGCATCAAAAAATCGCAATTTGCGAATATTTGCAGAATGGCCTTTTGCACATGCAATTTACCACAAATTGAAACCAGGTGGTAACCAGGTGCAACCTATATAAAGAGGCCCAGGATGCCTCAGCCTCTTTTCCACAATGGCTGCACTCTACGTCATGGTGAGGAGAATGAGGATCTTGGCAGGTTTGAGGAGAGGGAGGAGGAGACAGGAGCTCATTTTCAGAGTGCGCATTACCCTTTTTGACCAGACTGAGGAGGAAAGTTTTGATAAGTATAGGTTGAGCTCAGCCATGATACTTGACCTGATAGCTGAGCTACAACCCATACTGCAGTGCACAGCACACAGGACCAATAGCATACCCACCCATGTGCAGTATTATGCTCCCTGCACCTACTTGCCTCAGGGAGCTATCAAGGGGTCATAACAGCAGCTAGAGGGGTATCACAGAATGCCCTCTCTAGATTTTTCAATGCATTTCTAAATGCCATGCTGAGCAGGATACACCAGTACATCAGATTCCCCCACACCCCACAGGAAATACAGCAGACAAAAATCGATTTCTACCAGATAGCACAGTTCCCCCATGTCCTAGGTGCCATAGATGGGACACATGTTGCAATCTGTCCACCATCGACCACAGAGTCTGTGTACCGCAACCGTAAATACCAACATTCGATGAACATACAGGTGATATGCAATGCCTCCTACATCATAACTGATCTCGTGGCCAGGTACCCAGGGAGCACACGTGATTCGTACATCTTTCGCCACAGTGGGATTCCCACAAGGCTGCTAGCTGGGGAATGTGGTGAAGGATATCTACTAGGTAATTTGCAACTTTACAATGTTGCATTGATGTCAGTGTGATGTCAGATGGCACAGCTACTCATCATACCCTCTGTTACTTCCAGGAGACAGTGCCTACGCAGTGCGCACCTACATGATGACGTCCTACCTAAATCCTGAAACTCCAGCAGAGCAGAGATACAATTCAGCACACAGGGCATCCTGCAATGTGGTGGAGCGCACCTTTGGCCTGCTGAAGAGTCGCTTCTGGTGCATCCACAAAAGTGGAGGGCCACTACAGTACAGCCTGGACACGACCTGTAGAATAGTAGCCACATGTGCGATCTTGCACAATATAGCTAACACCAGGGGCATACCTGTGGAAATATCGGAGCCAGACTCAGATGAGGATGATGATCCCATACCACCCCTACAGCCAGCAGACAGGACCAGTGCAGCAGAGGGCAGGCAAAGGCGTGCTGACATCACGCACAACCATTTCAGAAGTAAGTAATGACAAGACCACCTCACTGACATGTATTCCGGTAGTTAGCACCTTTATTACCTTGACTTCAGGTAACATAAGTGTCACTAGGACAAAGCTATACACATGAGGCAGACATGAGCCATCAACAGTGTCAAACTATTATCATCATAGTTTTACTGTATTGCTACATCTCCTGTAGCCCTCAATGTCACTTCTTATGGCCACGCATTCCACTTGAGTGCGCAGTGGCCTCGCCGGCACCTCTTGTATCAGGCTCACAGGCAGTACTGTGCCTGGCACTGCGACGCCTAGGATCCATCACGGGGACTGCAAGACTGCTGAGGCTAGATGACTCCTCAGTATCCCCAACACCCAGTTCGCTGGGTGTAGCACTGCGTGCTGTCAGCATAGCATCCAGAACGTTGGTTATTTGCACCAATCCCTGGGCAATGTCCCGACGGCTAAGTGCTGCCTCCACCTGAGCGGCCACAGCACGCCGTGATATCAGGGCAGTTGATGTAGCAAGATGATTTACAGATCTACAAAAGCCATTGAACATTCCCATGAACTGCCGTTCGCCTCTGCAGTGGCTAACACGCTCATGCCTGATCTCAGTACAGAGTTCCTTAATGGCATTTGTAAGTTCCTTGGTGTTATCTGCTGCTGTTTGCTGTCCCTCATGCAGCTTGCAGATGTTTGCATTCAGAGACTCCAACTGCTTGTGTAGTCCCCCTATATTGGCATTGTGTGACTGCAACTGCCTATGCATTGCCCTCATGTTTTTGCATTGCAGGCGCTGCACTTTGATCATGGACGCTTCAAGGCCACCAAAGAGTGATGGGCCCTCTCCTTCATCTGTGTGCTGTGTTCCTGCATCGTGAGGCCTCCTGCGGGGAGTTGAGTGACGCTCGGGCAGGGACTGCTGCCTTCCTGTGGATCTAGCTTCTAGGGGTGGTGTGTGGCCTTCATCGGGCATTTCATCGGAGTCCAGGTTCAACTCGTGGAGAGATAACACCCTTGTCCTGCGTCTGATTGGTACTATACACAATGACTCGCTGGTGTTTGAGTCAGACAGAGGCTGTGTTTCTGCATCCCCCACATTGGCACATTCTGCTGCTGCTGGGCCTGAGCCATCTGCAACGACAATGTGCAGCATGTCATTTATGTATGTATCACCAAATGTGGCACAATGGTAATAAATGTACACTTACATCGTATCACTACGAACTGTGTGTCTTGTTCTTCTGTGTGTTGGTATACTTAATTGCTATCTATGTGCTATTTTCAGCTCAGGGTTGGGACTACCACTCCCATAATGCATTATTGTGCCGCATGTAAGATGTGGAATGGACTACTTATCACAATGCTTTGCACTAATTGCTATTTCCTAAGGGTCATTTGTACATGCACATATGGGGATACACATCATTATAGGACTTACCTTTACTGGTGCTGGGTGTGCCGGAAGTGTCAATGTCAGTGACCCCACTGACAGCTTCTGGAAGCAGTGTGGACTCCACCAGGTCTTCCATGGGGGTGGAGGGTGTCTGGGTGGATGGTCCGCCTCCTGTGCTCCTTGCCTCCTTTAGCATGCTGGACACCCTCTCCTTGGCACAGGAACGCAGGTCGTACCACCTCTTGCATATCTCTTTCACTGAGCGCTGCGCAACCCCCACTGTGTAGATTTTGGTCTGGATGTCAGCCCAAAGTTTCCACTTCTCACTCTCTGGTACCTGGAGTGAGCTCTTCCCAAAGAGCCGGTCATGGCTCCTGACCACCTCCTCAGTGAGCACCTCCAATTCCTGCTCACTGAATTTCAGCTTCCTCTTCCTCTCTCCCTTCTCCTTCCCATTGCCAGCATTGGCCATGTTGGTGTTAGGTTCTGGCTTGCTCACACACTTGCTCCCTGGGGCTGGTCTGTGACTGCTCCTGTGGGTGTGGTACCTGGAAACAGCATGGGCTGACTCACTTCCTGCTTGTGATGTCATCAGGGTGTGCCAGGTAACGCTTTTCGCAATTTGCAATTTTCAAATACCGAATCGCAATTTTGTTTGCGATTCAGTATTTGGACGTCACAAATTGCATTAGCGATTTTTAAGAAATCGCTATTTCCGACTCGCAATTTTGTTACATCACATTTTGCGTGCCGGAAATAGCGATTTCTTAAAGTTTGCTATTAGGGACTCGCAAAGCAAAATCTTCATATATGTTTCTTTAGGCTCAGACCCGTACAGCCTGTCGGGTCGCAGTTCTTCGATCTCAGCCCACCTTTATTCCTGCATTTTCCAGGTGACTGATACCACCAGTCAGGGGCGTCTTCCTTAGGTTCTCGGTGTCCACTGGGTTCCTCTTTCTGGGACCAACAAGTCTTCACCTCGGGTACACATAGGGCAAACAGTTTCCATCCTGGTCTCCTTAGGTCACTCTGGGCCTCATTTGAGTATGGCAGGTGGCGGAGGCTGGCCCCATTGCAAGTTTCAGGCTAGCGGCAGAGACTGGCCCTATTACGAGTTTCCCACAGGGCCAGTGAGAGGAAACAGCAACAACACTGACGCTGACTCATAATCCAGCCGGCGGCAATGTTTTGGTGCATCGGGTGCGACAGCACCTGTCGCACTTTTCACTGCCCATAAGTCGGGCAGTGAAAAGCGTGACGGGGCTGTTCATGGGGGCCCCTGCACTGCCCATGCCAAGTGATCGTAATCCAGAGGGCAGCACTGCACTGCCAGGCTGTCTACCGGTGGCAAACTGTTGGTGCCATCGGTCGGACCGTGGTAGCTCCACCACTATCATAATAAGAAGGCCGGACCACTGCTTTGGTGCCAGGACCACCAGACTCATAATGAGGCCCTCTGTGTCCTTTTCTTTGTGCTGGGGCTAGAGTCCAGGTCCTGTTGTTGATGCTGACATATCCTTGTACTTCTTTCTTCTTTTCTGGGTAGGATCTAAGTTTTGGTGCCAGGAGAGCACCTTAAATCCTGGTTGAAGGGGTATTTTAGGGTGTGAGGGACAGTGGCCAATGGGCTACTAGTCCCTATGGCTAATCCACCCCTGAAGTGATGACTTCCTGTGGGGGTACATCATTTTCCTACCCAGAACCCAGAACCTCCCTCTGCTGTGCAGGCCTCCTAGCCCACCCTCCTAGCCCACCCTCAAGGTGTGGCTAGTCCTTTGAAGGTACACGCCACCTTTATAGCTAATTCCCACTTGCCTCACCAGGCTTTGTCCTCCACTGGAGGGACATCTACTTTCAGATCAAAGGCAGGGGAAGCCTTTGAGGCTCAACACCCTGATGCTTATCTCACTAGTCAGCCTGGGTGGGAAGAGGTGTGACCTCCTTCCTGCTCAGGCCCTTTGTGTTATGTCCTGTCAAGGTGCTAGCACCACCAGCAGGAGGTCAGACTATTGCCTGTGGTGGCAGCGGCTCAGGAAACCCCGCCAAAACAGTACAGGACTCGAAAACTCGGTGGGCACCCTCTAAGGGTGCCACCTGGGCATCTGCTTAATACTCCTAAACATGGGCATCATGTTCAGGGTTAAAAAGCACAGTGTTTGAAACCAAACACAATGGAATTCGGCTGGGCCATTGCAGAGCTGGACATCTGAGCAGTGGTCAGATGCCACCCATGTTATCCAATGGAACACCAGTTACTCGGGCCAGCATCACTTTTAAAATGCCAGCACAGGGGCATAAGTGCTCCTGCACATATTTCCTCATTCATGGAACAGTGCACCCTGCCCCCTGGGCTAGAGGGGGCCTTCCTTGGGGGTGATTGACCCGTCCATGGGCAGTAACAGGGTCTCTGTCTGTACCTGGTGTGGGCAGAGTCTCACTTGTGCTGCAGGCTGGTTGTGCAGGCTGACATGGCAGCTTTGGAGTCTCTCTCTAACTTAGGGTGGCATCGTCAAGGGTGGCACAATCAGTTCTGCAGCCCTGGTGACTCCCTTTATCACCCTTGCATTGGGTACCATTTATTGGGGATTTACAGGGGTGATAAAGTCCTTGCCAATTGATCTATGCAATTCACCATACAATGTAAGGGAAATAGGGGTTTAGTTTGCAGGCCTCAGTACACTGACAGGTCAAAAACAACAGTATCTGACAGGAAAAAGTGGGGCGTGACCATCCAAAAAGGGGTACTTTACAACATGACCCCCCCCCCAAGACGAAAGGAGATGAGCACTAACCTCCGTTCTTGTAGTCCTCATCTTCTAAGTGGAAGAACTAGGAAAGGCCATCTGCATTGGCATGGTCAGTCCCTGGTCTGTGCTCCACTACAAAGTCCATTTCCTGTAGGACCACCTTAACAATTTGGGGTTCTGTCCTCTCATCCGCGTTAATCACTGGAAAGTCCTGTGGTCGTTTTGAACCTTGAAGTGAGTCTCAAACAAGTATGGTCTCAACTTCTTCATGGACCAAACTGCAGCAAAAGCTTTCCTCTCAATGGCACTCCAATTCTGCTCTCTGGGAAGGAGTCTTATAAAAGCTACTGGATGATCCTGACCCTCAGCACTGGGCTATGACAACACTGCTCCAATCCTAGTTCAGAAGCATCTGTTTGGACAATGAATTGTTTCCCATAAGCAGGTGTTTGTAGAACAGGTGCTGAACACATGGCTGCTTTCGAGGCATCTAAGGCAGTTTTACAGGCTGCTGTCCAAATTACTTTTCTGGGTTGTTTCTTAGAGGTTAACTCAGTGAGAAGGGGCACAATTGTTCTGTACCCTTCCACAAACCTCCTGTAGTACCCTATCAGGCCCAAGAAGGCTCTGAGAGGCTGCTAGTCCAAAATGGTCTGGATCTTGGGCTGGAGAGGTCTAACTTGGAGTCCACCGACCAAGTTGCCCAAGTATACTAAAGAACTCTGCACTATCTGGCATTTACTGGCCTTGATTATCAGGCCCGCCTGCTGCAGGACCTGTAAAATGTCTTTGAGGTGGACCAGGTGATCCTTCCAGGTGGAGCTAAAGACAGCTATGTCTGCTAAGTAAGCTGCACTAATATCTTCCAAGCCTGAGAGAACTCAATTCCTCAAACTATGAAAAGTGGCAGGTGCATTCTTCAGGCCAAAAGGAATCACTTTAAACTGAAAGTGGCCCTCAGGAGTAGAGAATGCAGATGTCTCATTTGCTCCCTGTGTCAGTCCAATTTGCCAGTACCCTGAGGTTAAGTCAAAGGTACTTAGGAATTTGGCCGCCCCTAGCTTTTCAATAAGTTTATCTGCTCTGGGAATGGGGTGCGCATCAGTTTTAGTGACGGCGTTCAACCCTCCATAATCCACACAAAACTTCACCTTAGGTTTCCCACCTTTTGAGTGAGGCGTGGGGACAAGTACCACTGGGCTAGCCCAGGGACTCTCAGAGGGTTCAATCTCCCCTAGCTCTAGCACCTTCTTGACCTCTGTCTTAATGCAATCCTTAACTTGGTCAGACAGTCAGTGCAACTTGTTCTTGACAGTGAGGCTGTCACCGGTGTCCACATCATGGGTACACCATGGTGTCTGTACAGGGGTTAAGAAAAAGAGCTCTGCAAACTGACTGATAACCTCCCTACAATCAGCCTGTTGGTCTGTAGTGAGAGTAGCTGACAACTTAACTCCCTCCACTGTACCATCTTGTGGGTGGCATGACAGGAGGTCTGGGAGTGACTCACTCTCTTCCTCCTGCTCTCCGTCAGTGACCAACAGCATGGTCATGTCAGCCATGTCCAGGTATGGTTTTAATAGATTGGCATGAATCACTCTGTGAGGATTCCTGGGGTTGCCTAAGTCGACCAAGTAGGTGACCTCCTCCTTTCTTTCCACAATGGAGTAGGGCCCAGTCTACTTGTCTTTGAGGACACTGGGAGCCACATGTTCCAATACCCATACCAGCTGGCCAAGTTGACACTCAATCAGGGCTGCCTTCTGATCATACCAGTGCTTTACAAGCTCCTGGCTGGCCTGAAGATTCTTGTTTGCCTTCTTCATGTAATCTGCCATGCGAGAACGCAGGCCTAGTACATAGTCCACTATGTCTTGCTTAGCTGCCTGAGAGGCTTTTCCCATCCCTCATTCACAGGACTCAGAGGGCCCCTTACAAGGTGACCAAACAGAAGTTCAAAGGGGCTGAATCCAACCTCCTTCTGAGGAACCTCACAGTAAGCAAACAGGAGGAATGGCAAGATGGCATCACACCTCTTTCTGAGTTTCTCTGGGAGTCCCATTATCATGCCCTTAAAGGTCTTGTTGAATCTTGCAACTAAGCCATTAGTCTGGGGCTGATAGGGGGTGGTGAACTTATAAGTCACACCACATTCATCCCACATAGATTTTAGGTATGCAGACATGAAATCTGTTTCTCTATCAGAGACAACATTTTTAGGAAACCCTCCCCTGGTGAAAATACCCAGGAGGGCCTTGGCTACTGTAGGTGCAGTGGCAGTCCTAAGTGGAATTGCCTTTGGGTACCCAGTGGCATGGTCCACTACCACTAGAATAAACCTGTCTCCAGATGCAGTGGGTGGTTCAAGGGGACCAACCATGTCAATTCCCACCTTCTCAAATGGGGTCCCAACCACAGGTAGTGGAATTAAGGGAGCCTTTGGCTGTGAGCCTGTCATGCCACTGGCTTGGCAGGTCACGAGGGAGCGACAAAACTCCTACACTCTTTCAGACATTTGAAGGCAATAAAAATGGGTCACTATCCGGTCCCAAGTCTTAGACTTTCGTAGATGTCCAGCCAGTGGAATATCATGAACCAAAGTGAGGATGAACACTCTTTACACCTGGGGGACCACCACTCTCCTGGCTGCCCCTAGTTTGGGGTCCCTGGTCTCAGTGAACAGTAGGCCATCCTCCCAATAGAATCTGTGAGTACCACTGGTGTCTCCATGTTTTTGCCTGACAGCTTGCTTCATGGCTCTCAAGGGTAGGGCAACTTCTTTGCTCCTTGAAAAAGCTCTTTCCTGGAGGCACCCCCCTGCATTGAGTAGCTCTTCCTGGTCAGGCCAGGTTTTCTCAGTTGCAGTTCCCTCCTCAGGCATCAGGGCCTCACTTTGGGGTGAGTTATCCCCCAATCCTGTGTCGAAGTAGAGGCTGGGTAGGCAGTCATCTTGCCCTTCCTCTTGCTTTTATGGTGCTGGGCCATAGTTCCAGGCTCCAGGTCCTTGGCTGTTCCCTGACATGCAGTCTGTGCCCTTGTAGTCACATATACCCACACACGGAGACCCAGCATTTCTGCATGGACCCTCTTCTCAACCTCTGCCCAAGCAGAAGTTTCCAAATCATTTCTCAACAGGCACTCTACTGGGATGGCAGGAGATACAGCCACTCTCTTTGGGCCAGTTACTTCTCCCTACTCTAGGTTCACCTAAGCCATTGGGTGGGACCTAGTCTCATTCTCAGCGTTGGTGATAAGGCGATTCTCACCAAGGATCATCTAGTCTGGGAAAACCAGTTTAGCTGTCACAACAGTGATACTGGCACCTGTATCTCTCAGAGTCCCTTCGATTCTTGCCCACTGTATGTACTTTTCCGAATTGGAAGGTAAGACAGGCAAGGGTTCAATGTCCACCCCACCCAGGGAAAACAAGGTAGCTTCTGTGTAACCTCGGACCTCTCCAGAGTACAGTGCTACTCCCAAACCAACACTAAAAATGCCCTTGGACTGCCACTCAGTGGGGGATTTCTTGGTGCATGCTGAATCACCCCGCTTATGTCCTGGCTGACCACAGTCAAAGCATGTCCCAGCCTTCTTGGGATCCCAGTACTTGCCCTGATACACCCTGCCCTTGGTCTGGGAAGAGTCTCGGGCCCTCCCCCCTTGGAGTTGTTTTGGGGGCCTGGTGAGGACTCTGTCTTTTTACCCTTGTCAGTGCTATTCCCCTTACCCTGCTGAGAAGTGTGTGCACCCTTCTTTGAATCACCTCCACCTTGGGATTTGGTCTAGGTTACCATGGACCTAACCGACTTGTCAGCTTTCTTTTCCAGCTCTTGTGGAGAAGGCAGCTTAGAATCTACCATATGCTGTCACAATTTCCCTGTATAACAACTAGTCAGGATATGTTCTTTCATCAAAAGATTATATAGCCTTTCACAAGTGCTGATTTCATTGCTCTCTATCCAGCCCTCTAGTGCTTTTGCTGAGAAGGCCACATCCACCCAGGTCTGGCCTTTGCCTTTTTCGGTGCCCCTAAAATTGTTTCTGTACTCTTGGTGAGTCCAAACCCTTCAATTATGGTCTCTTTCATATGGGGATAGGACTCAGCCACTTCCTCAGGTAGGGTCAGAAGTCTAGCTCTGCACTTAGCTGAGAATAACTACCAAAATAGAGGGCACCAGTGCTGTGGCCAAACATTCCTTATTCTGCAACATCTCTCAAATGCTGCAAACCATTTGTCTATGTCATCTCCTGGACTGTATGCTAGGACAATCCCTTTGGGGACCTTAGGGTCACAAGAAACCTCACATTCCTTACTCTCTTTGCTGCCACAATCTATTGGAACTAGTCCAAATCTAGCCCTCTTCTCTTCTAAGGCTACCCTCCTCTCCTCACGTTCAAGCCTCTTCTCCTCCAGGGATAGTTGTTGAAGCTTGTCATCAAGGAGGAGCCTACTCCTTCTAGTAGTATGGGGTTTTCAGAGTTACTTAGGACACTTCCCACTGAAGAGGGCGGTCTGGAGAAGGATAGGTCAAGGTTCTTTCCACCTTCCCCTTCACTTACTGGGACTAAGGTCTCCTCCTTCTCTCTCTCAGACTCTGGTTCTGAGGAGGATACCTCTTCTCTATTTCTTCCCTCTTCAAAAGAGGTGAGGGCCTGTACAAGGTCTCCTCTCTTGGTAGTAGCTTTTAAGCTAGTAGCCCTAGGTTTGCACATTGCCCTCAGATCATTGATCTTGAGGATGTAGAGGATGGGCAGATCAAGACTCTGGACCCTTTTCTTTGTGCACTGGTTTATCTAAGGAGTTGGGAATGTTTTAAACTTTGAAAAACCCTTTTATCTAACTGCCTTAGCTTCTTTGAAAATTATTTTGCCATCTTTTATGGCCTATTGAAATAGGGTTGAAACACAGAGCCCTAGCAATTCCAATTACGCTGCTTTTTACAAAAAAATTAAAAGAATGCTTTTTGAGTCTAGAAGTCAATTGAAGATTTCTCGTGTACTTAAAAAATACTTATCGCTCAGTGATAAGGTGAAACACAAGTTCAAGATCTGCACAGTTGTAACACCAATGTAGTAAGGTGAAAGTATTATATGGTATGACTAGGTGGTCTTACCATGGACTACCAATACAATACCCAATAGTGGACCTCGGATTCACTTTCAGTAAACCCCAGCTCATTCCTGGTAATGTGGCAAAGAGCAGTCAGGCTACCTAGAGGAACATGTGTCAAGCATTTCACATTACTAACATGGACGATAAACAAATGACACGACTCAACAGAAATCCAACACCAATTTAGAAAAATAGATTTGATTTTAATCATAATGAACTTTGCAGCTTTTGTACAACCAGAGTTGTGAATTTTTAAGTCTTTAGAAAATGCAGTACTTTGTAGATTTAAAAGACTTTCATTGAAGTCAAAGGGGAAAATAGCAGTGTGCACTCGGGCACTTGTAGGAGGAGTTCTGACAAAGCCCCAGTAACTTAAGGTTCTGCGGGGACCTCGACCAACAGTCAGACTTTTGTTACCTTACCCAGGGAGTCCGGTTGCAGAAGTAACTTGGCTACTCTTAGGGTCTTTCAAGATGACAGAACCCTCTCTTGGCTGTGCAGACCTCCTAGCCCACCCTCAAGGTGTGGCTAGTCCTTTGAAGGTGCACTCCTCTTGCATAGCTAATTTCCCACCTCCCTCGCCATGCACAGCGGAAAGGGCTTTGTCCTCCAGTGGGAGGGGGGGGGACAATTACTTACATGTAAACAACAGAGCACATTGCATTCTTTGGAGTGAGTTGCCTTTTGCCTTTTTGGTTAATTCTGTGAGGAGGGTCACTATGGTGCCATAATCCTTCACAAATCTCCTAGAATACCCAGTCAAGCCAAGGAATGACCTGACCTGTGTCTTGATTGTGGGAGCTTCCCAAGCCTGAATGGTCTCAATTTTGCGTGGAGGGGTTGGACTTGGCCGCCACATACCAGGTGGCAAAGTAAACAACTTTACCCTGCCCTATCTGGCACTCACTGTCCTTGAAAGTGAGGCCTGCCATTTGCACAGCCTCAATCACCTTTCCAAGATGGATCAGGGGGTCCTGCCTGGTAGAGCTGTAGTCAGCTATGTTATCCAAATAAGCTGCACTAAAGGACTCTAGCCCAGCAAGAACTTGATTCACCAACCTTTTGAAGGTGGCAGGTGCATTCTTCAATCCAAAAAGCATAACAGTGAACTGATAATGCCCACTTAGGGTGGAAAATGCAGACCTCTCTTTAGCTCCTTGGGTCAGGCCAATCTGTCAGTGCCCAGATATCAAATCAAAAGTATTCAGATATTTGTATATCCCTAATCTGTCTATGAACTCACCAGCTCTTGGAATTGGGTGTGCATCTGTAGTGGTTACTGGGTTGAGGCCCCTGTATTCCACACAAAACTTCATTTCCTTTTTCTCTCCTTTGGGGTGAGGTTTGGGGACTAAAACCACTGGGCCAGCCCAGGGGCTATCTGAGGGTTTAATGATACCCAAACCCAACATTTTGTTTACTTCTGTCTGGATGCTCCCGCTGAAATGGTCTGACGAGGGGTCAGTGAGAATAACTCAGCATGCTGGTGAAGGACTTACCTACAATCAGCCTGCTGTTGTTCTATGAGGGTGTCTGACAAGACCACTCATCCACAGAACCATCTTGTGGGTTGCTGGAGAGGGGATCAGGGAGAGGTTCACTCTCTTCTTCCTGTTTCTAATCTGTAACCACGAGTATGGTCACATCAGCTCTGCCATAGTAGGGTTTTAGACGGTTGACAAGAATTATTCTTTTTGGATTTTTGCAACTGTCCAGGTTAACTAGATAAGTGGCCTCCCCTTTCTTTTCAAGTATGGGATAGGACCGAGACCACTTCTCTCGGAGAGCCCTATGAGCCACAAGCTCCAACACCCAAACATTCTGCCCTGGTTCAAATTGCACCACAGCATCTTTCTGGTCATACCAGCGCCTTTGCAGCTCCTGGCTCCTGGCTGGCCTGAAGGTTTTGGCTTGCTTTTTCCATTTACTCTCCCATCCTTGAATGTATTCCAAGTACATAGTTCATTATGTCGTACTTAGGCTTTTTGAGAGGCTTCTCTCAGTATTTGCTTACAAGACTCAGTGGTCCCCTAACAGGATGCCCAAACAAAAACTCAAATGGAGAGAATCTTACTCCCTTTGGTGACACTTCCCTGTAGGCAAAAAGCATACATGGAAGTAAAACATCCCAAGGAGTCCTCCAATCACACCTTTAGGGTCTGATTAAATCTTTTAACCAACCCATTTGTATGTGGATGGTATGGGGTAGTGAACTTATAACAGACATGATGTTTGAACCTCTGTCTGATACTACCTCCTTAGGGAACCCAGGTTTGGTCAAAAATACCCAGGAGGGCTTTGCCTGCTGCAGAAGTAATGATGGTTCCAAGGGGTACAGCCTCAGGATATCTAGTGGCATGATGCACTACAACTAAGATATATTTATTTCCTGATGCTGTCTGAGGGTCAAGGGGGACAACAATATCAACCCCAACCCTGTCAAAGGGAACCCCAACCACAGGCAGTGGAATTAAGGGGGTCCTCTAGGTGGCCACCTGCTTCGCCACTGGCTTGGCAGGTGACACAGGACTGACATAAGTCCTTCACTTTTTGGGACATACCAGGCCAGTAAAATGATTTTACTAGCCTGCTTCAAGTTTTGTTTTACCCAAATGCCCAGCTAGGGGAATGTCATGAGCTAGAGAGAGGAGAAACTCTTTGTTCCGCTGAGGTACTACCACCCTCCTGATTGCACCAGGCTGGAGGTCTCTGGCCTCAGTAAACAGGAGTCCATCCTCCCAATAAACCCTGTGGGTACCAGTGACACTACCATTTTCTTTCTGTGCAGTTTTCTGCTTCAGGCCTTCAAGAGTGGGACAGGGTCTTTGTCCCAGGTGAAGATCCTCCCTAAAGGGTCTCCCTGGACCCAAAAGGGTGGTAAGGTCAAAGCTCTACAGGCTCAGTTCCCTCAGGGACTCACAAGTTTTCTTCCTGAGAAGAGGGGTTCTGACTTGAGATCTGTTTTGAAGCTAGCTCCCCAATCTACTTGCCTTTTCTCTTGGAAAGGTTGGTCCACTGTTTCTCGATCCAGCTCTCCCTTTTCTCTCTGATATTTTCACTGTGACCTACAGTAGTCTTAACATGGCCCCATTCTGGACATCCCAAGCATGCCTGCATGGTTCGTCAGTTCTACATCAGTTCAGGGGGAATACTCCAGGTAATTTTCAAGCAGACAATTTACTGGGATGGATGGGGACACAACCACTTCTTTTCGACCTACTACTCCCCCAATCAAATGTTACTATAGCCATGGGATGGAACTGTGTCTCATTGTCAGCATTGGGTGACAGGACTTATCTACCAGGAGCTGATTGGAGCGGACTATGGGGGTCATTATGACCCTGGCGGCCGGCGGTAACATGGAGGAAAGCACTGCCAACAGCCTGGCAGTACTTTCCTCCATATTATGACATTGGCGGTTTGGCTGAAGCCATCCGCCAATGTACCACACCGACCGCCAAGGCGGTAATGGCCACAGCATTGGGGACATCAATCTCCAGCCCGGCATCCGTCACTTGCCCGCGTGCGGGATTATGACCCCGCCTACAGCCATGGTTTTCGTGGCTTCCTTACTGCCACGAAAACCATGGTGGTAGGCACAATCAGTGACAGGCAATCCCTTCCCTGTCACTGATAGGGGTCTTCCTCATCCCGCTCCACAGGTTCCTCCACCCCTCCTTCCTCTGCATCCACGTCCCTCCCTTCACACACGCACACAGGCATACACACACCCATTCCCACATTCATCCATGCATGCATACATCCATTTACACACACATCCACGCACACTTACATACATACACGCAGACACGCATTCACACAACTCAACATACTCACACCCCTAAACATTCACACACATACAACACGCAACACAGACCCACATACACGCATGCACAGACATACACACACACACACCCCACACACCCCACACACCCCAAACACAGACAACACCCCCCACCCCCCTCCCCTGTCGGAGCACCCACTTACCTGTGTCCAGGGGGTTCTCCGTCAGGAGACGGGACCGGGCGCTGCTGCCAGCAGCAGCATCCACCAGCAGAACACCGCCAGGCTGTATTAATTCTCATAATACGGCCTACGGTGGTTTTTACCGCCAATGTTATAATGAGGGCCTAAGTGCTGGATCACCATGGTGACACTATCTTCTGTGTTCTTCGGGGCTTCAACTTTTTTCCCCTTTGCTGCCAATATTTTGCATATTGCTAGGCCAGCCAGAACAGGATAATTCTACCCCTCCCTCTGTGACTAGTATTGCCTCTGTGGGCTCACTGACATGGTCCGGCCGCAACTGCGATCCCATCTGGAGATTAATACCTGCAAATACTGCAGGTTGGCTGTAAACATTTTTCTGGTTTTCACAGTTAGTGTCTCCAGTTTAGTGCCCTCTATTCTTGCAATAATAGCACAAAGCCTTGTTGGGATCAAGGTTCCTACCTTTGCATTCACCTTAGACTGTGAGGAGTTTCTGGATCCACCCTCTGTGCAGGTTTTTGGGATCCTTGAGAAGACTCTTGATTTTTGCCTTGATACACATCTTTCCCTGGGGGCGTGGGGCGCTTTTTGGCCTCTTTATTTTAGTCTCCCCCACCAGTGGTAGTTTCAGTCATCCTTGTCTTGAAATCAATCAATGGTCTGCCATCTTCCCCAACTTTAGAGGGGAAAGTGAACCTAGATCTACCAGGTATTGATGTAGCTTCTGATTGTATAAGTAGCGGATGCTCTTTCATGAAAAGGTTATACAGCCCATTATAATTGTGTACCTTGTTACCAACACCCAGCATTTTTACTAAATAGTCCACAAACTCTACCCAAGTTTGGCTCTGGGTTTTTCAAGCCTCCCTGAACGGTACTCTTCAGTTGTAAATCCAAAGCCCTCAATCAGGGTACCCTGCAGAAGGTCATAGGATTTAGAATCTTCCTCATTCAGTGTCAGGAGCATATCCCTGCACTTTCCTAAGAATAACTCCCACAACAGTGTACCCCAATGTTTCCTTTCAATGTCCCACCCAATGAAGGTTCTTTCAAAGGCTGAAAACCATTTTGCTATATCATTACCTTCTGAGGAGGGAGGGACAACTCCTTTTTGAAGTTTGAGGTTGAAAGGTTTCTCTCTCAACATTTGTATGCTGCCACCAGAAATGAGATCTAGGTTCAGCTCTTTTCTTTGTGCTTCAGTTTCCAAAAGCTGGGTCCCTAAGGCCAGTCTTTTGGTCAGCCTGGCTAAAGCCAGGTCTTCTTCTGTGGGTGCACTAATGCTAAGAGGAGCTACCCTCATCCCCATTGTCCAAAGCATTTTCTTCTCCATCAGAGACTTCATCATTTACTTCCTCTATGGAGTTAGCTTTTTCATGCTGAGCCACCAGGAACCTAAATAATGTCACCTTTAGCATGTTTCCCAGTAGGGATTTTGTACAGCTTCCAGAGTTTCCTTAACTGGACATAGATATGCACCATGTAAGGGGTCAGGTCGAGGTCCTGGATCTGGGTAGCTGAATCTGACATATTTTATGCTACTAAAGTTGGGACCATTTGAAAATTTGGAACCCCTTTTGGATAAGGCCAACTAAACTAAGGACTTTAAACTCTAACTATTGTTGTAGGGACCCAACCAGGGCCCTAGCAGTTAGTTTAAAAATTTACAAAAACTTTAGCCAATTGAAAAAAATGCAATTAAGCTAAAGACAATTTGGATGTTATTCATGTGCTCGCAAATTGACAAAGTGGCCAGATGAAGAGCAGATAGGTGAGCCAAGAGCTGTGTACAAAGGTGCTCTTGAAAGCAGAAAGCCGGTCACTTTGAGGGTGGATTGCAGGTCAGCTGGGTCACTTTGGGGGGGTGACTCAGGTGATTTCTGAAGTCCCTCGACTGGGGCTTGCTCCTGGTCCTTCTGGAGTCTGGAGTGGACTTCTCTTCTGGGTGTTCAACTCTGGGGGTCAGTACCACGGGCTATTGCACAGTTCAGTTACTGGAGGTCGCAGCACCACCAATCTTGGCACTCTTGCAGGATTTGTCCTCTGGGTCCATTGGTGGAATTTGCTCTGGCTGCTCTGTCCGGTTCCTTGGTCAGTGGCCGGTCAGTGAACTTACCTTCACTGGTCATTTACTTCTCTATTGCAGGCAGTGATGCCTTCACTCTGGGGGGAGATTTTTGCCAATTTTCAGAAGGGTGGAGGTCCTATGGGGTTTGTAGAGTCTGATATCCGTAAAACCTCTCAGCTGCGATTTTCGAGTCCTGGGTGCAGCAGGCATGGTTTGGTATCATTTTCTTTGTGCAGCAGAAATGCAGTTCTCAAGCCTTGGGGCTTCTTTGTTGGAGGCCTTCTTTTGTCCTGGGAATCTGATTTTCAGATCTATGGGTGCCCACCAAATATTGCATTTAGTGGGCATTTAGGGGAGCACCTGTTAGTGACCAATGGGTCATCTACCTTAGAAAGGCTACACCCACTATGTGACCACTTCCTGTGGGCAGAGGTTATTCCCTATCCCTGATAGGCTATTTTCCTTCCATGCATGATGGAGGAGAAAAATTAAATGGAGAGGTCACCTTAGGGGTGGTGCATGCTGGGATGGCCACTCCTCCTGTCCTTTGTACATTTTCTGATCATTGCTCCCGCCAAAAGTGGGGCTTTGGCATCGAGTTACAAGGGCGAGAAGTCCTTTGAAGCTCATAGGCAGGGCTGTGCACATTCCTGGATGAGGAGGTGTAACACCTTTGCCCAGGAAGGGCTTTGTTCTCTGGACCCAGATAGTACAGCTCTTGCCCTAGGGTTCCAGAATCTCGTCTGGTGGTGGCAGGCTGGTTTTGACAGCCAGTGTAGTTAGCTTTTGCAGGGGGCACCTCAAAGGTGGCCCCTGGGTACATTTTGCAATAAATCCAATACTGGTACCAGTTTGGATTTATCATTATGAGTTGTTTGATACCAAAAAAACCAAGGTGCAGAGTGGCCATCGTGTAGCTGTAAAACTTGTACTGACCAGTGTCTAGAACATGCATGTAAACTGACTGCTCTATTCACTTATTATGCCATAGGTTTGGCAGGGACACAGAAGGGGCATATTGCTCATGCATCTATGCCCACACATGCAGCATAGTGCACACTACCCTAGGGCTGGAAGGCCTGCCAGAGGGGTAACTTACCTGTACTGCATGCAGTGGACAGGGCACACAGGCTGTGTGCCATGTCAGTTTTGCATTTTGGGATTTCACCAGGACACCAATCCTGCAATGGCAGTGCTGGGTGCACTTGGATGCATGGTCCCTGAGAGTGGCACAATCTATGCTGCTGCCCTCAGGGACCTACCCTTAGTACCCCATGCCCTCGGTACCCAAGTACCATTTACTAGGGACAGTTAGTGGCAGCTTAAGGTGTTACCAATTATGTCAATGAATCACAACAGCTTTGAGAAAGAGATTTGGCCCAGGGAACCTGGTTAGCAGGGGCCATGAGTACTAACAACTTTGAAACCATATCAAATACCTGGCAAAAAGTGGGGGCTTACCATCTCCAAAGAGGCACTTTCCGACATCCACTAGGAAGGTTTCACATTCAACACACTAGTAAATAAGCTGTGCCACAGCCATGAGATACTATGTTTTGAGCCATCAACATAGTCAGTAACTGTCCAAGACATTAACCATTAGGTCAGAAAAAGTGGTAAGTATGACGTTGAACCAAACATCTTTCTTGTCTAACCCTTTGAGTCATTGAATGGAGGGAGCCTTGCAATAACAATCTCTCTTTCTCTCTTTCATCCCATTATGAGATGGAAGAGAGAGAGAGAGAGAGATAGAATGTGAGAGACTGAGAGACAGGGGGAAATTAAGAGACAGAGACTGACAGAGAGAATTTGAGAGAGAGAGGTTTATAGGTTTTGATGAATGATATACTTAGAATGAGATTTTTTAGGACAAATGGAAAATAAAAGTATATTTAGCAATTAAAAATGAGTGATAGCACCTTTCAGTATGAATTTTAAAGATTTGAATTTGAAAGGAAATCTTGGCAGGAAAATGGCCACAGATGCAACTGGGCTAAGAACCCTTTTAGTATTAGGGTCTGAGCCCTTAGTCATTAGGCCATATTTGCCTCTGTAGCTTGCAGTCTTAAAATATACTTATGACATTCAACCCACACGGTTCGATAGTAAAGCGATATGAATATTTTATCTCTACGAAGGTTTGACAGTCAACACACTAGTAAATAAGCCGGCCTTCTGCCATGAGATACTAGGTTTTGAACCATCAACATATTGAGTGACAGTCCAAGATCTTTACCAGTAGGTCAGAAGAGATTCTGTTTTCCTGTACAACAAGAGATAAGTATACAATTCAAACCAAACGTCTTGCTAGCCTGAATCTTTGAGTAATTCATTGGAGAGATCACTGCAATAACAATCTCTCTTTCTCTCTCTGTCTTCCATCCTGTTATGGATGGAAGACAGAGAGAGAGAGAGAGAGAGAGAGAGAGAGAGAGAGAGAGATAGGCAGATTGTGAGAGACTGAGAGACATGGAGCGAAAGTAGGAGAAAGAGATTGACAATGAGAACTTGAGCGAGAGAGGTTTTTAGGCTTTGATGAATGATATACATAGAATGAGTTTTTTTCTGACAAATGGAAATGTGTATTTATCTCAGTATGAACCTTAACCATATGAAGTTGAAAAGAAACAACAGCAGGGAAATGACCACGGGCAAATCTGAATTCGTACTCTAAACTTTCATCAGGAGGGTCTGAGTACTTAACCATTAAGCCAAAGGTGAGCCCATGCAGCACCCAGACATACCAATGTCATTCAACCCACATATTTTGATAGAAAAGAAACATGAATGCTTTATCACTAGGATGGTTTAAAAGTCAACACACTAGTAAATAAATAAACCCATTGCCATAAGATACTAGGTTTTAAACCTTCAACTTACTGAGAAGTATTCCAACACTTTTACCAGTAGGTCAGAAGAGACTCTCTTTGCGGTGCAACAAAAGGTAAATGTGACATTCAAAACAAACATCTTGCTAGTGTGACTCTGCGAGTTACTGAATGGAGAGACCATTGAAATAACAATCTCTTTCTCTTTCTTTCATCATGTTATGGGATGAGGGAGAGAGAGAGAGAGAGAGAAAGAGAGAGGGAGAGAGAGAGAGAGAAAAAGAGAGAGAGAGAGAGAGAGAGAATGTGAGAGATTGAAAGACAGGGAGAGAATTTAAGAGAAAGAGATTGACAGAGAGAACTTGAGAGAAAGGGATATAGGGTTTTAGGCTTTGATGAATGCTATACATAGAATGAAATTTGTTAGGACAAATGGACAAGAAAAGTGTATTCAACAATAAAAATGAGTGAGATCAGCTTTCAGTATGAACCTTAAAGATTTGAAGTTGAAAAGAAAATACAGCAGGCAAATGACCACAGATGCTACTAAACTAGAACACTCAGCTTTTAGGGTGATGATCTGTGCCCTTAACTATTAGGCCATATGTGACTCTGTAACATGCAGTTTCCAGACATACTCCAGACATTCCTATGGCATGCAACTCACATATTTCGATAGGAAAGCGACGTGAATGTTTCATCAATAAGAAGTTTAACTGTCAACACACTAGTAAATAAACAGATCCACTGCCACGAGATACTAGCTTTTGAACCATCAACCTATTGAGTAACAGTCCAAGACCTTTACCAGTAGGTCAGAAAAGACTCTTCTTGCTGTGCGTCAAAAGATAAGTATAACATTCGAACCAAACATCTTGCTAATCTGACTGTTTGCGTTATTCATTGGAGAGACCATTGCAATAACAATCTCTGGAGAAGCAAGGGAGAGAAAGAGAGAGAGAGAGAGACAGAGACAGAATTTGAGAGATTGGGAGACGGAGAGAATTTAAGAGAAAGAGATTGACAGAGAGAACCTGAGAGAAAGGTTTTTAGGCTTTGATAAATGAGATACATAGAATGAGAATTTTTCTGACAAACAGAAAAGAAACATGTATTCATCAATAAAAATGAGTAAGATCACTTTTCATTATGAACCTTAAACATTTGAAGTTGAAAAGAAACAACAGCAGGGAAATGACTACAGGCAAACCTGGACTGTAACCCTCAACTTTAAGTCTGTGGTGTTTTAGTCTTGAACCAAGTTTCTTTTTGTCCATTAAGCCATAGTTGACCCTGTCTGGTCCCTAGACATACCAATGACATTCAAACAAGACAAGAGACATGAAAGATTCTTAAGTAGGATGGTTCAATAGTTAACACATATGCCCTCATTATGACATTGATGGTAAATCCCACAAACCGCCATGCTGACTGCCGCCAACATACCGCCGCCGCTGATATCCGTTCACTATATTATGACACACACACACCAATCTATCACTATTCACCCACACACACAACTCTGCCACATCAAAGGTTTGTGATAAACTGGCGGTATCAAAACCCACACCGTTATGCCAACAGAACAACGCCCACAACATTATGACCCACGAATCACCACGGCGGACATTCAATTGCGGTAAACCATTGGCGGTACATACCGCCACGCTCAAAATACAGACACTCAATCAAAACAACACCACATTAGACAATTCAAAATACACACACCTGACACCCATACACACACCACACCCATACACCCACACCACTATAAAACACACATCCACAGTGCCCACAACCCCTTACGACTACAAACAACTGGCACAAGACCGACACCACGACCACAGACAAGATCAGAGACACACACCACCATCACCTATACACCACCCACACATCTCACAACACACATCCCAACACATCACCCCACAAACCCTCACCCACAATAATCACACAAAACCCCTGGCACCACACCGACACCCCAGATTCTCTGAGGAGGAGCTAAGGGTCATGGTGGAGGAAATCATCCGGGTAGAGCAACAGCTATTTGGATCACAGGTGCAGCAGATATCCACTGCTAGGAAGATGGATCTATGGCGAAGGATCATGGACAGGGTCAACGCCGTGGGACAGCACAGCAGAACAAGGGATGACATCAGGAAGAGGTTGAACAACCAATGGGGGAAGGTACATTCCTTTGCAGCAAGACACCAGCTCGCAGTACAGAGGACTTGCGGTGGACCACCACCTCCTCCCCCACAACTAACAACATGGGAGGAGCAAGTCTTGGCAATCATGCATCCTGAGGGCCTGGCAGGAGTAGGAGGAGGACTGGACTCTGGTAAGACAACTCTTTACTACTTTCACCCCCCCCACCTCCATGCCATCACATACCCCCACCCTTACCCTCATTCCCATCACTCCACCACCTCCCACTCAGCCCACCATCACAACCTACTCATCCCAATGCCAAGCCCTGCAAGCACCACAAATGCATGGACCTGCATGGACACCTGCATGGACACCTATCACTAAAGCATGCACACTAGAGAGAATCAGCTAGCCCACCACATACCAACTCACACAAGGTAAAGCTGCCAGGGCAATAACAACCACAGAGGGAAACCCACTCATGCACAATATGTCACAGACAGAAATAATAACACTGCATTTACATCCCCACAGGTATCCCAGCCAATGTCACTGGAGAAGAGGTTCCAGCAACATCCAGTCCCCCAACAGAAGAGGCCCACAGTGATGACAGCAACTTTGCTCGCCTGGATCTGGATGTCCAAGCTGGCCCATCCGGGACCTCCGGACAGTCGGTTACCCAGGCACAGTCACACACCACCACAGAGCCTGCCCCCTCAGGAAACACCACCACAGCACCCACCCAGCGTGCCCATACCTCTGTCCCCAGGACACATCACTCAGCAGTGTGTCCACCACTACAGGGACCCCAGGGCACACCACAAACCCAAGACAATCAGGGACTTGGGGTTAGTAGCAGTGGACAGAGGCACAGGACAACAGGGAAGCTGGGTGGACTGCTGTGCGCCAGGGGAAGGGCAGGCCCATGGAACCGACTCTCCAGGAGGCACTCACTGTGTTCCTGGGAGCATACCAACATTCCCACACTACGCTGGTCCAGATCCTGGGCAACGTGCAGGAGAACAGGGGCTGCAGGAGGGAGAGTACCAAGGGATCAGGGATGACTTGTTGGCCATTAACCCACTGGTCTCCATTGCAGGGGTGCTGGCAGACATGGCCAACATTATGAGGGAGGCAGTGCCACACCAGCAGGCCCCTGCCACTAGCCAGACTACTGAACAGCCCTCCACCTCTTCTGCCGCTAGTGGACAGGAGGACCCTCCACAGGACCAACAGGCCACCAGCACCCCTCCCCCTGCAGAAGAAGAACCATCACACAAGCGTTCGCTGCAATCCAAGCAGAAGCAAGATTGCACTTCCCCCTTTTCTTCATAGCACTGCAATAAACACACTTTAAAAAAAGTAGGAAGTATGTCAAATAATTTAAGTATATATTTGTTTAATAAGGTTTACACACTGCAATTCAACTGTACAGTAATGTTTACATAGGAAAGACCTGTAGTTGGCTGCAGTGAACACACCAGGAGCGATAGTGGGGCGCCAACATCTTCAAAAAGGGTTATAAAAGGGTACAGTGAGTGGCCATAGAAGTGGGAAATCACAGCCTGCCAGTGACAATGTGAAACAATAAAATTACAATGAAATGTGAAGTTACACTGTCTTACCTGGGTGTCATTGGAAGCATTGTCTAATCACTGCAGTTCTGTTGTCCTCATCCTCATTCTCTGCCTCCTCATATTCACTGTCCACAGGGTTCACTGCTGCCACACAGCCTTTTCTTGCCTCCTCCTCCTGTAGAAAAGGCACATGGCGTCTCAAGGCAAGGTTATAAACATGCAGCATGCCACGATTATCTGGCAGACCTTCTTGAGTGAGTAAAAAATATCGAAGGCACTCGTATATATTAAAGAATTAAAGTCAACAGATCCATATACTAAAGGTTTTCTTGTATGCATTGCAGCTTCCTTCTTCAATTTCGTCCAAAACCAGCCAACATGTGTTTCGTCACGCGACCAATCCTCGCATTGACTTCATCAAGGCTGCAATTGATAAAATGAATTCCTATATTTTATCAAAACAAATAACCAATATAACAAAAATGTATAATAGTGCTTCAAATATTATCCACATGCTGTATCCATGAAAAAATGGCACCCACTTCACCAAAAATGTCAATTACGTTATTATGTTTGATTCTAACATAGTGCATATTCATTTATTTTTGATATTTTCGAATAGATATGGACTCTAGGGACCATATTTATACTTTTTGACGCACAACTGCGCCAACGCAGTTGTACGTCAAAAGTTTTACCGCCGGCTAACGCCATTCCAATGTGCCATGCAGGCGCCTTATTTATGGAATGACGTTAGCCGGCCCTGCGGACTGGTACGCGTAAAAAACAAATGACTCGCACCAGGCTGCGCCGGCATATTTGAAAATGGGGGTTGTGCGTCAAAAAATGGTGCAAGTCAGGTCTGAGGCAAAAATCAGGTCTCACACCTGACTTGCGCAATTTATTTTGATGCACAATCCCCATTGACATGACTCCTGTCATATCAAAGACAGGAGTAATGCCCCCTTGCCCAATGGCCATGCCCAGGGGACTTATTTCCCCTGGGCATGGTCATTGGGCATAGTGGCATGTAGGGGGGGGGGCAAATCAGGCTCCCCTATGCCACTTAAAGAAAATAAAAAAACTATACTTACCAGAACTTACCTTTCCTTCCCTGGGATGGGTCCCTCCATCCTTGGGTGTCCTCGTGGGGTGGGCAAGGGTGGCAGGGGGTGTCCCTGGGGGCATGGGAGGGCACCGCTGGGCTCCTTCCGAGCCCACAGGTCCATTAACGCCTGCCCTGACCCAGGCATTACAAAACGGCGCCCATCAGGCTGGGCGCCGTTTTTTAAGGCCTGCCCCCTCCTGTGCGTCAAAATGACGCCAGAGTATAAATAAGGCGCACAGGCCTTAATGTCATTTTTTGGAAGGGAACGCCTACCTTGCATATAATTAACGCAAGGCAGATTCCCCCTTCCAAAAAATGACGCACATGGTGGGATTTTGACGTCCGCAGGTTCGGGCTTCAAGGTATAAATATGGGGCAGGGTTTGCGCCAAATGTGCGTCAAATATTTTTGACGCACATTCCGCTCAAGCAGAGTGTAAATATGCCCCTAGGTTTTACATTGATTTCTACTGCCTACGCACTACATTGTTTTGTAAGAGACTTGTGAATTGATTAATCTGGAAATTTTGGAATCAATGTTTTTTTTACTCTTTTCAATCGGTAGAGACAAGTTTAAATGGTTTTCTTTCACCTTTGCTTTGCTTAGCTCCACACATGGTGGGGGGTGTATTAGTTTGGTGAAGTGGGTGCCATTTTGTCATGGATACAGCACCTGGATAATAATTTGTACTATTTTCGGATTACCTGCTGTTTTTTAATTTAATTATTATCTGTTACCATCAATGTTTTCATTACCCACCATTTTTTCTTCTCGTTTGGCTGTTTTGCTATATTGGTGGCACTTAAATTTGGATATTGTATCAGGAGTATTATTGCGTGAGCACTGGGAAACACTATTATACATTTTAATTGTATTGGTTATTTGTTTTGATAAAATATAGGAATTAATTTGATCAGTTGCAGCCTTGATGAAGTCAATGTGAGGATTGCGAGGATTAATCGTATGGCGAAACACATGTTGGCTGGTTTTGGATGAGGTTGAAGAAGGAAGAAGGAAGCTGCAATAAATACAAGAAATCCTTTCATCTATGGATCTGTGGACTTAAATTCTTTAATATATACGAGTGCCTTGGATATTTTTTGTTTCAGTTCTCCTTTTGTAATTTTGGGGGAGCGGGGTGTTTTCTTCCCTTCCAGAGGCACTGTAAATATAAAAAATTGGATGCTGTGACTTGAGTGGGATGTCAGTGAGCACCGTTCCTTATTTCTAAAACACCCTTCTTGAGTGATTAGCACAGGGTTCCACCAGTCAGATGGAGGCACTGAAACCTGGCCTTCAGAAGGCCAACTGTACGTGCAATGATCCTTCTTGTTCGCCCATGTGCCTCATTGTAATGTTCCTCAGCCCTTGTCCTTGTATTACTTTCAGGGGTCAGTAGCCATGATAGGTTAGGGTAACCTGAGTCACCTGCAAATATCGAGGGACAACTGTTAGCCACACACTATCTCTTATGGCCCACACCATACCCATCCACTGGGTCCGAACCAGGGCTCACCAATTAGCCACACCCTGTGCCTCTGTAGTTGGGCCATCACATTTGGGATGCTGCTATTCCTCAGGATAAAGGCACCATGCACTGGCCCAGGATACGTAGAACTGACATGGGAGATGTACTGGTGCACCAAACACACCATCTGCACATTCATAAAGTGAAAACTTTTTCGATTTCTGAAGACCTGTTCATTTTCCCAGGTGGGGGAAAAATGCAATATGTGTTCCATCAATCACCCCAATTATGTTGGGGATATGTACCATTGCATAGAAGCCAGCCTTCACTGTTGCAAAATCCTCCACCTGGGGGAAAACAATGTAGCTGCACATGTGTTTGATCAGGGCAGCCAACACTCTGGTCAGCACTATTGAGAACATTGGCTGTGACATTCCTGTTGCCAAGCCCACTGTCACTTGGAAAGAACTAGTTCCCAAGATATGGAGCACAGATAGGACTTGCACAAGAGGGGGGATCCCTGTGGGGTGAAGGATGGAAGATATCAGGTCAGGCTCCAGTTGGGTACACAGCTCCTTGATTGTGGCCCTGTCAAGTCTGTAGGTGAGGATAATGTGCCTGTCCTCCATTGTTGCCAAGTCCACCAGGGGTCTGTACACGGGGATGTCTCCATCTCCCATTCATCTGCAGCGGTTGCAATCTTTGGGGCAAAAGAGTGAGGAGCCAGTCATAAACTGTACATTGTAGCCACTACAGTTCAATGCATGATGTGAATTTTCAATGTATTAGTTGGCACATGTCCTGTATGTACAGTTGTGATCTGTGATGGAGTGATGATACATGCCCTGCCCCCCCCCCCCGAAATGGCATCCGCCAGTCCTGTATGGAGGGACAGGTGGAAGTGAGGTAATTCAGCTGATGTTGTGCGCCATTGCCAGAGGCGGTCGGGTTCCGTCGTGCAAAGCCTCATTGGATAATATTGGGCCCTACGGGGTACAGTGGCCAATGGTGATGTACGCCGGTGTTGACCGTATGCACCGCTGCGGAAGTCACTGCCATTTTCTATCTGTTCACACACTTGCTACCTGACGTTCAACAGGAGAGGACTTACACTGCATGTGCTGCTGTGACCTGTGTCTGGAAGCGCCTGCGTAACTGGGTAAAGGGCCCCTGACTTCACCTCGTTGGAGTTGGAGAGACTAGTGGATGGGGTCCTACTCCAGTATGGACTGCTGTATGGGCCTTCAGACCAACAGGTGAGTACACTGTGAGCACGATGCATGGGGCATGAATGCATGGAGTGCTGTGTGTGAAGGCCTCGTGTAGGGGGGGTTGGTGGCTGGGCCCTGGGCAGTGTGCAGCATGAAAGGGGATGGGAAGGGCTATGGTGGGCCATGAGTGTAATAGCAAGGACGGTCTAACTAATACCTTTCCCTATGTATATTGCCTCTGCAGGTCAGCGCCCATCAAATGATAGGTTTTTTGGCGTGCCATCGCCAAGGACGTGCGGACCCTGGGGGTCTACAGCAGGCGGAGCACACACTGTCGGAAATGGTGGGAGGACCTGAAATGCTGGGCACGGAAAATGGCGGAGGTCGAGCTGGGGATAGCCTCCCAACGAGGAAGGGGTGCCCGTCGAACCCTGACCTCCCTGATGGCCTGCATACTGACGGTGGCCTATCCGGAGCTGGATGGGTGCTTGAGGGCATCAGTGCAGCCACAAAGGGGTTAAGTTCAGTGCCCATCATTACTACTTACGCCTGGTGGGGTGGTATCCGGGTGGGGGATGTGTGTCTGTGGGTGCCCTTAGGCCAGGCCTGACATTGCAGAGTAGGTCCCATGTTGGGCAGGGATCTATTGAGAAATTTCTCCAACCTAGCTAGTAGGCATCCACTACTGGGCAGGGGTGTGTGGGTCCCAGGTATGCTGCAGTTGGCGGTATGTGTCCCTCCCCATGCCCTGGTGACTAGCATTGTTACTGGTAGTGCATTGCATAGTGCATAGGGCAGTTCCCTGTGTGTGAGGGTGCTCTGTACGCCAACAGTGGTGTTGGTGCAGCCATTGACCGAGTGTATCCTTTGTCTCTCCTCCCGCCTTTTTGTTTTGTCATCCTGTTCTTATGTCATTAGCATCATCTGGCGGAGGAGGCAGAGTCCACCGCTGGTGAGGGCACCAGTGGTACAGAGGGTGAGGGGAGCACTACGGCGGAGACTGGAGGGGACAGTTCGGACATGGATACCTCCTCCAATTGAAGCTCCCTGGTGGTGGTGGACACCTCTTGTGCCCACCCCAGCTACAGGTACAGCCACCTCCCCCGTACCAGAACCGCCCTCCCAGCAGCCCCTCAGCGAGTTTCCAGTGCCCGCTCACCCAGGAGGGTGGACATCTACTTCGCCCCAGGCACCTCAGGCCCTGCCCTAGTTAGCCCTGCTGCGGGAGTGAGGAGGCTATTGACCTCCTGCGACCCATCTCTGTTGGGCAGTCAACCATTGTGAATGCCATCCAGGGGCTGGCAGCCTAAATGCAACAGACCAATGCATTTCTGAAGGGCATTCACACTGGATTGGCGGCCCAACAGAGATCAATCCAGGCTCTGGCCTCCTCTCTGATGGCAGCCATTGTCCCTGTTTCCACCCTCCCCCCTCCACCTTCCTCTACCCAGTCCCGTTCCCCTCAAACCAACCTATCCCAAGCACACAGGCAGACCAGCATACACACAGGACAACACACAAAAGTGGCACAGGCAAACACAGGCACCACACTTCATCCCACAGGCACTCACACAAACACCATCCAGATGCAGACATACCAACATACACTGCCTCCACTGTGCCCCCCTCCTCCTCCTCCACCTTCCTCTCAGTTGCATCTACACTCACACCTGCATGCACTACAACCTCATCCACTACCTCCATCACCAGCACACCTATCAGAACACACACCTCACTGGCAGTCACCACCCCAACAGCCATGCACACGTCCCCTGTGTCCTCTGCCACTGTGTCTGTGCCCCCTCCTCCCAAAGTACACAAACGCAAGCACTCAGACACCCAACACCCATCCACCTCAAAACAGCATCCAGCCCATGCACCTGCACCCAAACACAGCAGACAGACACCTCCTACAATCACTCCCTCTTCCTTCACTTCCAGACCTTCTCCCTCTTCCCAACCCAATGTCCCTAAGAAGCTTGTCCTCTCCATCATTGACCTCTTCCCTACCCCTCACCCCCATCCTTCACGTCTGGCCAGGGTGTGTAAAACCCAGGCAAGCACCTCGGCCACCCAGGCCACGGGCCCAGTAGTGTCCACAGCAACTCATGGTGGGAAAGGATCCAGAGCACCAGGCAGACACATGGACTGGGTGCCTTCCCAAGTGCTGCCAGGAAGGGCAAGGAGCCCTCCCCAGCTGCTGCCAGGAAGGACAAGGGGCCTGCACCAGCAGGCAGAAGGACAAGGGGCCTGGTGCTGGGACTCAGTCAGAGCCCACACCACTAACCATGGTGGTGCAGCTGTCCGAGGCTGCAGGGGATGGGCTGCAGCCTCCCCCCACCGCCACCAGCAGCACCACCAGCAGTGGGCAGCCATCTGAGACTCCAGGGGATGGGCTGGACCCTCCCCCACCACAACCAGCAGCAGCAACACCAGTAGGCAGCCGTCTGAGGCTGCTGGGGATGGGCTGGAGCCTCCCTCCACTACCAGCAGCAGCAGCACTAACAGTGGGCAGCCGTCCGAGGCTGCAGGGGATGGCCTGGAGCTTCCCCCCACCACCACCCGCAGCAGCACCAGCAGTGGGCAGCCGTCAGAGGCTGGAGTGGATGGGCTGGAGATTCCCCCCACCACCAGCGGCAATATCAGAAGCACCACCACTGAGCAGCCATCACCGACGGCGGACAGGGTGTAATCCTGTGTCCATGGGCTGTTGTGCCCATGCAAATCCTGTGGGTATGACACCCACCTGAGAGACTGTGACCTCGCACTCCCCAAGATCTCTATCATGGGGCTCGATGCCCCCTCTAGATCCAGTGGGTATGGCACCCACTCACCCCATCATCGCCAGGATGAAGATCACAGGGCGCGATGCCCCCTCCAGAACCAGTAGGTATAGCACCCACTCACCCCATCCTCCCCAGGATGAAGATCATAGGGCACGATGCCCCCTCCAGAACCAGTGGGTAACACACCCACTCTTCCCATCCTCCCCAGGATGAAGATCACAGGGCACGATGCCCCTTCCAGAACCAGTGGGTAAAGACGCCCACTTGAGAGACTGTGGCCTTGCACTCCCCAGGCCAAAGCAGTGGGCATGTCACCCACTTGAGAGACTGTGGCCTTGCACTCCCCAGGACCAAGCACAGGGCATGTTGCCCCTTACAAAGCCAGTGAGCATGTCACTCACTTGTGAGACTGTGGCCTTGCACTTCCCAGGACAGTGCACAGGGCATGTTGCCCCCTCCAGGACCAGTGGTGTTGTTCCATCCGCCGGCTGAGGTGGCCCCCGTTCCCCGTCCCCCTGAGGTGCCTGCCTATTTTCGAACTGATGCACCTACAGTGTTCTCTCCGTGTTGTTGCAGGAGTCAAGTGGGGTCTTGGACTTTGTAATGTGGCCCTGTGGCCCACGAACATTGAGGACTGGGCAGTGTCCCTTGATTTGTGCATATGTCTATGATTTTAGATTGGATGTACATATTTCTACTTTATTTATATTATTACACTCACTTTCATCTATTCCTGTGGTCCTTGCATTATTCCTGAGGGGTACGGGGTAAATATGTTATGTTACTCCATCTGCTTGTGTGTATGGTGTTGGGGCTGAGGGTGGGGGTGGTGGTGTTGCATGTTGCGTGTGTGTTTCACTGTCTTGTTACTCTCCCCCTTCCCTGTGTGCTAGGTGGCTGTACTCACCGTGGCCGTCTTTGCTGTCGTTGGTGTTCGTGGTGGAGCAGGACGTACAAAATGATGGGGAAGATCTGCAGTTCAGGCTCCATGGTGGCGTGGTTCTTCCCTGAGTCTCCAATGTTGAGTTGTTTCCCTTCTGTGCAATGTTTCCGCCAAGCTTTTGATGTCATTGGTACTGCCCCGGAAAAGGTGGCGGATTGACCTGTCATAATACAGTGAGCGGAACATTGACTTCTGCCTGGCTGTTGGCGGCTACCGCCGTGGTGCCTGTTGATTCCACTCTGACGGTCGGTGTGGAAAAGAGCTCTTTCCGCCATGGTCATAATTTGGTTGTACTTACCGCCAGCTTGTTGGAGGTATTACTGCCGCTTTATCACCGACTGCCAGGGTTGTAATGAGGGCCATAGTAAAGAAACAGACTCACTGCCATGAGGTACTACATTTTGAGCCTTCAACCTACTGAGTGACAGTCCAAGACCTAAACCAGTAGGTCAGAAGATACTCTGTTTTTCTGTGCATCAAAAGGTAAGTATGACATTCAAACCAAACATCTTGCTAGTCTGATCATTTGATTCATTGAATGGAGAGACCATTGAAATAACAATTTCTCTTTCTCTTCTATCCCATTTCGGAATGAAAGAGAGAGAGAGAGAGATAGAGAGAGACAGGCAGACAGAATGTGAGAGATTGAGAGACAGGGAGGGAAATTAAGAGAAATAGATTGACAGAGAGAACTTGAAAGAGAGAGGTTTTTAGGAGTTGATGAATGATTTACGCAGAATTAGATTTTTTAGGACAATTGGAAAAGAAAAGTGTATTCATCAGTAGAAACAAGTGAAATCACCTTTCAGTATGAACTTTAAAGATTTGGAGCGGAAAACAAATCTACAGCAGGAAAAATGACCACAAACAAAACTGGACTAGAACCCTCAGCATTGAGGGCAAAGATCAGAGCCCGTAACGATTATGCATATGTAATTCTGCACTGTGGAGTGTCCAGACATGCCTATTACATTCAACCCAAACATTTCGATTGGAAAGAGAGATTAATGTTTCATCACTAGGAAGGTTTAACTCACTGGTATATAAACAAACCCTCAGACATGAGATACTAGGTTGAACCCTCAACCTATTGAGTAACAGTCCAAGACCTTTACCAGTTGGTAAGAAGGGACTCTGGAATGCGGTGCATCAAAACTGAAGTATAACATTTGAACCAAACATCTTGCTAGTCTGACTCTTTGAGTAATTCAATGGAGAGACTATTGCAGTAACAATCTCTCACTCTCTCTCTTCTATCCCATTGTGGAAAGGAGGAGAAAGAGAGAGGAAGACAGAATGTGAGAGATTGAGAGACAGGGAGAGAAATTAAGAGAAAGAGATTGACAGAGAGAACCTGAGAAAGACAGGGAGAGAGGTGTTTAGGCTTTGATGAATGATGTACTTAAAAAGTGATTTCTTTGGACAAATGGAAAAGAAAAGTGAATTCATCAATAGAAAAAGAGCGAGATCACCTTTCAGTATAAACCGTAAAGATTTAAAGTGGAAAATGGAAAAGGAAAGTATATTCATCAATAAACACATGAAGGATCACCTTTAAGTATGAACCTTAAAGATTTGAACTTGAAAACAAATCTACAGCAGGCAAATTGACCACAAACACAACTGGACTAAAACGAGTGAGATCACCTTTCAGTATGAACTGTAAAGATATGAAGTAGAAAATAATTTACAACAGGGATATCACCACAGGCATAACTGGACTTGGGCCCTCATATTTATGTGTGAGGGTCTGAGCCCTTAACCATCAAGCCATCTGTGACTTTGTACAATGCAGTGTCCAGACATAACCATGATATTCAACCCACACATTTCGATAGGAAAGAGACATGAATGTTTCTTCACTAGAAGGGTTTAAGAATCAACACATTGATAAACAAACAGACCCTCTGCCATGAGATACAAGGTGTTTGAACCTTCAGCCTACTGAGTGACAGTCCATGACCTTCACCAGTAGGTCAGAAGAGACTCTGGCCCATATTTAAGAAAACTTAGTGCTCCCTTTGCGACATTTGTTTGATGCAAAAGCATTGTTTAGTGACAATAATATGCAAGATAGGCATTCCCTTCCAAAAAATGACTCTAGCCCTCCAGCTCCATATTTACTGCCTGATACAAAGACAATACAGGTTAAGGAACCGGTCCAAAAAAATGACTCAAAGTCTGATTAGCATCAAAATGTAACACCTGGTCAGACCAGGCATTAAAATGAGGCCCACACACTACTACATAAGGAAAACACACAGAAGGAGCATTGGCAACCCCCTGGAAACATGGAACTATTATTGCTCCAGCTTGGCACACGCCATAGATGACATGGATGACAACATGTCCTACCAGCAACACCACAGCAACCCCAAACACCACCACTACAGCCACAAAGGCAGCGCTGAAGACGGGAGAGGATATGTCAATAGCGCACATCCAACCTTGAGCTCAGGGAACAAGATGTCATCAGAACCTACCGTCTGATGCTGGAGTCTATTGTACGCCTGCTGCACCACATTGCATCGGACATCACTGCAAGGATGAAAACTCCAACAACTATTCCACCCATGACCAAACTCCTGGCTGTTCTCCCTATGCTGGCATCAGGATCATTCCAGACAACTGGGACATATGCGGGTGGTAAGGCCATCCTTCTCGACCTTACTTCCAAAGGTTCTGGATGCAATTATTTGCCTCACACCCTACCACATCTGGTTCACCAACACCCAGCAACTGCAGCAGGAGACCAAGCCAGGTTTCTACCCAATTGCTGGGTTCCCGCATGTGCTGGGTGCAATGGACTACACCCATGTCCAACTTGTGTCACCTGCTGCAACGGAACACATCTACAGGAACTGCAAGCACACCCATTCTATAAATGTGCCGGCCATTGTGGGCCACTGTGGGTTCTTCACAAACATCCTAGCCAAATACCCTGGCACCGTCAATGATGCCTACGTATTCCGGCACTCCACCATCGATGAGTGGTTCCGGAATGGGCAATATTGCAATGGGCTACTCGTAGGTAAACCATCATACCAATCAATACACAGACAACACACCAACCTTGTAGGACAAACAATATATACACCACACTCAACACACATGGACAGGGGTACACAGATGTACAGAGAACAACACATGTGCCACATGCTTTACTACACCCCATTCACTGGACATCACACACACATACACCCATATATAAATAAGAGAGGCACAACCTGAATGGCACACCACATGAAGGACAGGTAGAGCTATGTCCCCCTGGCATAAAGAAGCTCGGCCCCTACAAGTGTCCACTGGTCGACAACTAAATACAGAATCCACACACATAACACCTAACAAGGAATAGCTCAGCTATGTGAATGGCATTGGCCATGCCAAAGTAAAGAAAGTCACATATAGTCACAGCCCCACATTTGTCATGGTCTGGAACCCTCCTGTGGCAGCAATATCAAATGCCATCCAAGTGTGGCCATCACCAACTACATATCACCAAAACACACCAAACGTACCAATTGTGTTCACCTTCACCTCTCTCATGCATTGTGCCGTACACATTGGAATACAACATCACCAGCCATTTAAGACCATGTGTAGGGATGGAAACCTCACAGCGCAATTACAATCATACCTGGTAATTCCACAACTCCCTAACATGATACCAGGGTACCAACAGGGGACTGTGGCAGCTGGACCACTGACAATGTACTGGGAAAGGCCAGAGATGCATGTGAATGAGGAGACATGGGACTTAGCAGGACTGGTCATGCAGGGCTTTGCAGAAAAACACATCATTCCCTCTCCTGTCACAAGGTGTCTGAAAACGCATGAATACATCACAAACCATACCATACGACTGTGCCACACTGTGCCCATGATTCACATGCTCATGCGTGTACCAGCCAACAATTGGCAACAACAACACTTTGTGTAAGGGAGCTTTTCCGAGGCAAGAGGGGTGGGAATAACACGCTACACACAGGGCACACCACCTGTGTCATAGCACACAACACACAATATAGGTTCAAAGTCCCAGAACATCACTCTTCTGCAGGTCTAAAGTGAAGGGACTGAGGGCCACATGTCAGGAAAGTGGTGCAGCATCGACAGCAGTGCCACTGTAATTGTGTCTCTTTGCCGCACCCTACTGCCACCATGTGTGCGCCATACACAATATAGGGCGCACCATGGCGCAGATTAGGAGCAATAGTGTCAAGGTAATGGATGCAATAGATGCACAGTACATAGGGACCTATTCAAATCCATGGTGTGTCCCCTCCTAATGCCTGCTCTGTGCAGGTGTTGAAAGTATCTGTGATAAATCATGTCTAGGAACCTTGGAGAATCCTCTGCGCCACTTTTGCCAGTCCTCCTATTGTGTGAATCTCCCTCTTGTACGCATGATGGCTGGCACAGGTGCATTCTGCCACAAAGGGTCACTAAGGCCCTCATTATGAACATGGAGGTGTTTACTGCCGTGTTCAGGCTGGCGGCCATTGAACTGACCGCCAACCCCCCTGGGATCCCACCGGCTGCAAAAAGAACATTCTGCTGGGCCGGTGGGCGGAAACAATGTTTCCGCCCACCGGCCCAGCAGAATGCCTGGCCGGGACATTGCCGGCAGCTCTACATGGAGCTGCCGTCAATGCCTCTGTGCGGCGGGTGCAGCTGCACCCGTTGTGCAGATCACTGCCCATAAATCGGGCAGTGACCTGCGCGATGGGCCACTGTAGGAGGCTGGCCTGGCTTATACTGGGTACCTGAGGGCACTTACACCTTGTGCCAGGCCCAGTTATCCCTTATTCGTAGATTAGTAGTGTTCTAGCAGCTTAGGCTGATAGAGGTAGCTATTGCAGAGCAGCTTAGGCTGAGCTAGGAGAGATGCAAAGCTCCTACTATACCACTTATATCATATAGCACTATATGATAAGAATCACAATACTCAGAGTTACTAAAAATAAAGGTACTTTATTTTAGTGGCAATGTGTCAGAAATATCTCAGAGGATATACTCCCTTAGGAGGTAAGTAAAATACACACAATATACACACACACCAAAAACAGGTAAGTAAACAGTTAGAAAAGTAGTGCAAAAACTGTAGAATACAATAGGGTGCAATAGGCCTAGGGGCAACACAAACCAAATACTGAAAAAGTGGAATGCGAACCACTTAGGGACCCCAGGCCTAGTGTAGTGTGTAGAGGGTCACTGGGAGTGTAGAAAGACACTAAGGGTGTCCAAGATACCCCACCACAAGACCCTGAAAAGTAGAAGTAAAGTTACCCTACTTCCCCAGAAACACACTAAAGTCGTGATAGGAAATTCTGCAAAGACAACAACTGACTTCAAAGCACTGAAGACGTACACGGCAAGCAGCCAGTCCCCAGTACATGATAGGGTAAGCCTGACATCAAGTACCCAAAGGAAACAAAATATGCCAGGCCATGGGATCACATTTGTGCAGGTGTCTGTCCGAAGGGGACTGCACAATGCACTGCTAAAGAACAATAATGATAAAAGTAGATCCCTCACCCTACACCCCCTAACTCGCCTGCTGAGGCTACATTGACTTGACTCTTGACACAGTCAGGGGCCTGCTGCTTGTGCATAGTGGACTGAGCTGAGTGGAGCACATCAACCAGTGTCAATGCAACCATGGATCTGTGTGGTCACACAAAGTGCCAAAGGAGCAATGAGGACTAGGGTGCCATCATTGCCTGGCAGCAACCCTGCAATACAGTTCTATGCCATTGTATGTAACAGTCAAAACAAACAAACATGTTTTAATCGATCATATGTGCGAAGTGTGTGCCTTTCACTCATATGTCTGAATTCTCAGCACACATGTACCACTTCAATGGTTCAGGCCTGGTATAGTGTGTTGGAGAATGCACAAAAGTCAACTTTCCACTAATGAAAATGTATATGTAGCACATGATCATACATAGACTTATATGACCTTCAGATATGTTCCGATATAGGGAAACATAGGTGGCACTGATATGAATACACAGCCATAAAACAATGACCAACATATGTCCATGCTGGAAGATAGATTTGAGAGGTTGCCATGAACACACTGCTTTGGTATTCATTACACATATCTCTCTAAACATATCTTTACACTCACACGTTACTTACTGACCTTCATTGACACATGTCAGTACACCCTCTCCTACATCATATATGCATTGGGAATCATATGTTACACGTGTAGCATAGCATCATGAACCCTGAACTATACAACACACCACACTGTGGACACACATGCACTCACATTGCCATGGGTTACGTGAAATCAACCCAGTCGCAGTCCACTGCATTCTTTAAGTAAAATTTGTCAAGGGTATCACATGCATGAACATTTATTGGACATAGCCCATCATATCTAAAATGGTGTTGTCAAACATACTTTTGGAACTCAGACATGAAAATGTGGTAGACCCACAATTATGTGTTACATCACATATATACACTCCAAATACACATGTGGTAACATGTATGTGGAAAAAGTCTACTAACACATGCACATATGCATATGGTATCAGTCATTGCATGCATCACACACACATACAAACATATGGTAACACATTCCGATGTTACCATTACATATATGAATGCACATGCACACACATGTAGCCATACCATACTGACTACATACATAGTCCCTGTAACAAGGCACGTGAATCTGGGTGCACTGTCAGCCTTTCCAACAAAATCCACGCATTCCCGTTATGTGTCAAACGTTTTGACGCAAACAGCAATTCTCCATACATCGCAATTCAATTAAATGACACCTGTTCCCTGCACGTCAATCGCAAGTCGACAGGTCTTGCCAGCCTTCATGGAAAAAAACCTACCCTTTCCTGTGATGCGTCAACAGTTTTCACACAAATGGCAATTCTCCATACATCGCAAATAAAATGATGCCTGCTCGTCAATCGCAAGTCAACAGGCCTGGAAAAAATACCATGCATGACCGGTATGCATCAAAAAAATGATGCATTTAAGAAAACATGATGCACACGCCCAGGAAGTGATGAAACAAGACTTTCTTGCTGCATGCATGGTAGAGTGATTTCACTTTCCTTTTTACTTTACAGTCTTTTTGTCTGTGATTGAGAGAGGGTGTGTGGAACTGGTGCTGGTCGAGGAGTGGTGTTTTTTTCAGAGTTTTGTGCTGTGTCCTGTTGCGTGTTCTCAATTTTGTATTTTTGCTACGTTTTGTGTAGTATTTTTGTCCTGTCATGGTAATTGTTTTGTCAGGTGTTTGTCTTGGGGTAGCATAGTCTGTTGGGGTATTTGGGGTTAGGTGGGGTAGTGTTTGATTATTTTTGGGGCCAATTTATTTGCAGTGGAGGGAAACTACAATATGTCGGGGAAGGGGAGAGCGCAAAGAACGAGTAGAGTTGAACTGGGAGGGTTCATCTGGTTGGTCAAGCACTACCTCCTCATGATGTTGAGTATGGGTGATGGGGTCATGCAGGGCTACCCAACAGAGGCACAGAAGCTTCAGTGGGGCAAGGTGTTCCACTACTTACGGAGGATCTTTGGTGTTGTGCAGATGGACCACCAACTCAAACACTGTTGGGCAGACCTCATTGGGCGAGAGGGAGATCAACTGGATCACCTGGTGATTCGGATTGGTGGACCGCTTGGTAAGTACCCCTTTTGCATTGCAACATCCTCCTTTGCATGTGCATGACAGGGAGAAACAAGGTTGACCGCACTATGTTTTGTCAAGTGTCAGGGCAGGAAGTTTAGTGTCTAAAGCAAACAGCATTTAAGAAAGCTTAGCTATGCACCGGTTGCAGACAATTTGCACATTCCTCTTTGTGTACATTGAGCATCACATATACCCCATAAAGTGTCAAATATCAGGCGCACATGTGCAATTGTGCAAGAGTACATGTTTTCCATGCACAAAATTACATGTCCATCATGGTCATTACAACTGTTCAAATGGAGTAAGTAAAGTTGAAATAATAGGAAACATGACGAAGGAGTATTGCCAGTCATTGGTGTGTGTGTGTGCCGAGAGTTATGTATGTGCAGAGTGACATGACAGTTACACATATGTAAGCAGAAGTGATTGCCTCATGATGCTACATCTGTGTCAATTTTTTTTAAGGGAATGTTGCCAATGGAGGCAACTACTACCTAACCGAATTTCATATTTTGCCAAGTGCAAGCATTGTGGCAGTGTGAAAGGCTGGTTCCACATGAAGGCAGAACCAGGTCTGAAGAATGCAAGCTATGTTTTCCTGCTGTAGGTGGCACCCGGAAAATATAGCCTTAACATCAACTTGGTTACACTGTTCCTTTAATGGAATCAACTTATATTTCTACCTAAGGCTGGTTGATTACCTGGCTATTCCCTTGTCATCAAGATGCCAATTTCCACTTTGCACATGTAGCATATTCGTTTATGGTTCTAAACATGACAAGTGCAACCATACTGACAGGGTTCCCAACATCAGTGTCCTGACATCCACCATGGTGTGCCATATGTTACATATGGCACGCACATGATGGAGGTATGTGTTGGTGCTATGTGATTGAAAACAGGCAAGCATCTGAGTGGTTGCCTGCTTCTTCAAATAGATCAACTACAAGAGTCAAAGCTTTAGCCAATGGCAAGTATCATGTCCCCCTATATTGTTATATATATGTATCTGAAACATGTACATATGTCTGCCACCCAAATATGTGCATGTTCGTATGTGATAACTATGAGCCCCATATGTGAAAAACAGGTGCAGCGCAGTGCTATTCCAACATCAGCAGCACTGCGCTGCACTGGATAAACACAGACCTGCCCCGTATTACCTAGAGTACAGGGCATGCCTGCATCTGCCCCTGCACCAGCACATAACTCAGCAGCCAGCACCAACGCAGGCATACTTGGACCACAGTGCAAGTGGGTCTTTGTTGAGGGGAGTGTCTATATGTAGGTAGCCATCCCTTCCTGGACATAAACAGTCTACAATGGGGATATGCCACTTCTATGCGTGCTGCAGAATGCAGCCCACATAGTAGTGCCAAAAGATCCATTATGTTATTTTGTAAATGGGCAGGAAGGGATGCCTACCTGCACATAAGCAAACATCCATGGCATTTTACCTCTACTGTGTGTGCCTTCAAATGGAGCACACATATTAGAAGCAAGAAACAAGGAGGTATTAAAGCATTCCTAAACTGTTTGCCATGCTAACACCACCCCTGGGCTGTTGTTACTTCTTTGGTGCTGGCAGTAAGCACGATGTCTTGAAAATCTGGGGCAGGGTTGAAAGCTATGGGTGTTACAATGAGACAGCCACTGCAACAACCATTGCATGCCCCTCTGAAGCAGAATACTGTGTCATGCTGTCCCCATATGTACATGGAGGTCTTATGCTACAAAAAGTGGCATAACAGCTCCTTGTACATATGGTACAGTGAAAAAGTACCACAGGAGCGTCACGGAAAGTGATGCTGTGGTGATGCCAGGGCCTCTTTAATCTGGCCCTTTGTCTTACATACAAAAATGTAATGGTTGGCAGTTGTTCATTCCTAACACAAAGTTGTCTCACTTACTCAGCTTAACAAGTTGAATGTGTAACAGTTGTCCATGCTCATAAATGTTAAAAAATCACAAAGCTATGTGTTACTGTCATGTCTTGCAGGTGGACCTACACCCTACAAAACTGGAGAGGTGTCCCAGTTTGATGACCTCGATGCAACCAGTAAGTGTTACCTTGTGCGTCATGTGTCATTCCAGAGTATTTTGAGGGTATAATGTGTGCAATCCAATGTTGAAATAGCATGTGTGACCAATAAGATAACATTGTCTGAGTTAGGGTATTGACTTCATGTCTGATGCAATGTTGAGGTTGTAGATTAAGTTGATTGTTGCACAAGTGCCAATGTGTGCAGTTATGGAATTGTAGGTGTTAGGAAAAGGAAAGCATGCCCACATGCACAGTGACGTCAGTCAAGATATGTGTCAGAGGTGCTGGTTATCTGATTAGCATGCCTGTTGCCAACATATTTGTCACAGTACACTTTACAGCACTGTGTGTCACACGTTGCTTTAATTTAATCAGGACATGGTACAAATTATGTATATGTGTTGAGGTCTCTAGGGAGCTTACCAAGGAGACACTTGCACCACCGGTTCCTCACTACTCTTCAGAAATTATGGGCCATATTTATACTTTTTTGTGCCGCATTTGCTTCATTTTTTTATGCAAAAAGTGGCGCAAATGTGATGCAAAAAAAGTATAAATATGGGACTAAGGTGGTCATTCCAACCCTGGCGGTCGGTGTTAAAGCGGCGGCAAAACCGCCAACAGGCTGGCGGGAAAAATAATGCAATTCTGACCCTGGCGGAAACCGCCAACAGAGACCGCCACTTCAACACACCGCCCGCCACGGCGGGACAAACAAACAGTGCGGCGGTCACCGCCAACAGACAGGCGGGAGACAATGTACCGCCCACCCTATCACAACCCACCAATCCGCCACCTTTTCCAGGGCGGTAGCCCCGCCGATAAAAACACGGCGGAAACAGCCATTTCAAACGGAAAACGCTCACCTCCATACACCCCACAAGGAATCTGGACAGCATGAAACCAGAACTCCACATCCTCCCAGCGATTGTCTTCCTGCTCCTCTACCAGGAGCACGAACGCCGGCGCAGAAGACAACGGTGAGTACTGCACCTACGACACAGGGGAGGGGGGAGGCAAAAAAATACGGGGACACACATATGCGACACACCCACCCTCACCCACTACAACACACACATCAATGCATAGCAACACATCACAGTTACCCCCCCAAACCCCCTGTAAGAATGCAAAGACAAAAGGAAATTATTATAAACATTGGAATATATTGTATAACTGGCATTAAAATATATCACACATCTAAAACTTTATATACATAAATTGTCCAGTCCGATATGTGTATCAGGCATTGTTCGTGGGCCACTGGGCCCAAATCACATGGGATACCTGACTCCAACGGAGAGAACACTGCAGGGGCATCAGATACTAAAACCACAGGCACCTCAGGGGGAAGGGAAGGGGGGGCACATCAGCCAGATGAGTCCACGACACCAGATCCACGAGGGGCCTCCATGGCCACTGTTCCATCCTGAGGAGTGCAAAGCCACAGTCTCTCAAGTCCAGACAGTGGGTGGGCTGCCCACTGTTACATCCTGGGGAGTGCAAAGCCACAGTCTCTCAAGTCTCTACAGTGGGTGGCTTGCCCACTGTGCCATCCTGGGGAGTGCAAAGCCACAGTCTCTCAAGTTCAGACAGTGGGTGGGCTGCCCACTGTTACACCCTGGGGAGTGCAAAGCCACAGTCTCTCAAGTGTCTACAGTGGGTGGCTTGCCCACTGTGCCATCCTGGGGAGTGCAAAGCCACAGTCTCTCAAGTCCAGACAGTGGGTGGGCTGCCCACTGTTACATCCTGGGGAGTGCAAAGCCACAGTCTCTCAAGTCTCTACAGTGGGTGGGTTGCCCACTGTGCCATCCTGGGGTGTGCAAAGCCACAGTCTCTCAAGTCTCTACAGTGGGTGGGTTGCCCACTGTGCCATCCTGGGGTGTGCAAAGCCAGAGTCTCTCAAGTCTCTACAGTGGGTGGGTTGCCCACTGTGCCATCCTGGGGAGTGCAAAGCCACAGTCTCTCAAGTCACTATCAGTCTCCACTGGTACTGGAGGAGGAGTAGTGCCCGGAGTGCTTCGTACAGCCCTGCCCGACACAGATGCGGGCCTGCCCCTTCCGCCAATGGGCCAGTGGTGCTTGAGATGAAGGGCCCAGCGCAGCGGTGCTTGAGACGGCGGTGCCCAGCGGAGCGGTGCTTGAGACGGCGGTGCCCAGCGCTGCGGTGCTTGAGATGAAGGGCCCAGCGCACCGGTGCTTGAGACGGCGGTGCCCTGTTCAGCGGTGCTTGAGACGGCGGTGCCCAGCGCAGCGGTGCTTGAGACGGCGGTGCCCTGTTCAGCGGTGCTTGAGACAGCGGTGCCCAGCGCTGCGGTGCTTGAGATGAAGGGCCCAGCGGAGCGGTGCTTGAGACGGCGGTGCCCTGTTCAGCGGTGCTTGAGACGGCGGTGCCCAGCGCTGCGGTGCTTGAGATGAAGGGCCCAGAGCAGCGGTGCTTGAGACGGCAGTGCCCTGTTCAGCGGTGCTTGAGACGGCGGTGCCCAGCGCTGCGGTGCTTGACATGAAGGGCCCAGCGAAGCGGTGCTTGAGACGGCGGTGCCCAGCAGAGCGGTGCTTGAGATAAAGGGCCCAGCGCAGCGGTGCTTGAGACGGCGGTGCCCTGTTCAGCGGTGCTTGAGATGGCGGTGCCCAGCGCTGCGGTGCTTGAGATGAAGGGCCCAGCGCAGCGGTGCTTGAGATGGCGGTGCCCAGGGGAGCGGTGCTTGAGATGAAGGGTCCAGCGGAGTGGTGCTTGAGACGGCGGTGCCCTGTTCAGCGGTGCTTGAGACGGCGGTGCCCAGCGCTGCGGTGCTTGAGATGAAGGGCCCAGCGCAGCGGTGCTTGAGACGGCGGTGCCCAGCGGAGCGGTGCTTGAGATGAAGGGCCCAGCACTGCGGTGCTTGAGACGGCGGTGCCCTGTTCAGCGGTGCTTGAGACGGCGGTGCCCAGCGCTGCGGTGCTTGAGATGAAGGGCCCAGCGCAGCGGTGCTTGAGACGGCGGTGCCCTGTTCAGCAGTGCTTGAGACGCCGGTGCCCAGCGCTGCGGTGCTTGAGATGAAGGGCCCAGCGCAGCGGTGCTTGAGACGGCGGTGCCCAGCGGAGCGGTGCTTGAGATGAAGGGCCCAGCGGAGCTGTGCTTGAGACGGCGGTGCCCAGCGCTGCGGTGCTTGAGATGAAGGGCCCAGCGCAGCGGTGCTTGAGACGGCAGTGCCCAGCGGAGCGGTGCTTGAGATGAAGGGCCCAGCGAAGCGGTGCTTGAGACGGCGGTGCCCAGCAGAGCGGTGCTTGAGATGAAGGGCCCAGCGCAGCGGTGCTTGAGACGGCGGTGCCCTGTTCTGCGGTGCTTGAGACGGCGGTGCTCAGCGCTGCGGTGCTTGAGATGAAGGGCCCAGCGCAGCGGTGCTTGAGACGGCAGTGCCCAGCGGAGCGGTGCTTGAGATGAAGGGCCCAGCACTGCGGTGCTTGAGACGGCGGTGCCCTGTTCAGCGGTGCTTGAGACGGCGGTGCCCTGCGCTGCGGTGCTTGAGATGAAGGGCCCAGCGCAGCGGTGCTTGAGACGGCGGTGCCCAGTTCAGCAGTGCTTGAGACGCCGGTGCCCAGCGCTGCGGTGCTTGAGATGAAGGGCCCAGCGCAGCGGTGCTTGAGACGGCGGTGCCCAGTGCTGCGGTGCTTGAGATGATGGGCCCAGCATAGCGGTGCTTGAGACGGCAGTGCCCAGCGGAGCGGTGCTTGAGATGAAGGGCCCAGCGGAGCTGTGCTTGAGACGGCGGTGCCCAGCGCTGCGGTGCTTGAGATGAAGGGCCCAGCGCAGCGGTGCTTGAGACGGCGGTGCCCAGCGGAGCGGTGCTTGAGATGAAGGGCCCAGCGCTGCGGTGCTTGAGATGGCGGTGCCCTGTTCAGCGGTGCTTGAGACAGCGGTGCCCAGCGCTGCGGTGCTTGAGATGAAGGGCCCAGCGCTGCGGTGCTTGAGACGGCGGTGCCCTGTTCAGCGGTGCTTGAGACGGCGGTGCCCAGCGCTGCGGTGCTTGAGATGAAGGGCCCAGCGCAGCGGTGCTTGAGATGGCGGTGCCCTGTTCAGCGGTGCTTGAGACGGCGGTGCCCAGCGCTGTGGTGCTTGAGATGAAGGGCCCAGCGCAGCGGTGCTTGAGATGGCGGTGCCCAGCGGAGCGGTGCTTGAGATGAAGGGCCTAGCGGAGCGGTGCTTGAGACGGCGGTGCCCAGCGCTGCGGTGCTTGAGATGAAGGGCCCAGTGCAGCGGTGCTTGAGACGGCAGTGCCCTGTTCAGCGGTGCTTGAGACGGCGTTGCCCAGCGGAGCGGTGCTTCGGATGAGTGCCCAGTTCAGCGGATCAGCCCATGGCATGGAGGTCATTCGCCACCTGACCTGTGGCTGGCTGCGCCTTCCTGCCCACCTGGGATGGGCCTGGTGGGTCCCTCCTGGGCTGCAGTACCGGGCCTGTTGGTGTCCTCCTGCCCACCTGGGATGGGGCATGCGGGGCCCTCCTGCACAGCTGGGCTGCTGGCGGTCTTGTCGGGCGTGCTGCCCTTCCCAGCCTTCCCTGGTCGCCTGTGGCCCTTCCCCACCTTTGGCGGTGTGCCAGGTGGCACCACACTCCCTGCCGGAGCCATGGTAGGGATTTTTGTCCCAGGTGTTTTAGGCCTCTCGCGCCGGCCACTGACAATCTTTGCATGTTTTTGCGGAGGTGGGCTGCCCGTGCCTTGGCTCCCTACTGAGCTGGCTTCCCTTGAGGGTGGGGGACTCCACAGTCCATGGCAGACTGTCTTCACAGGGCCCGCTTTTGTGGTGGCTGAGGTACTGACTGGAGTCTTGTTAGATGGACGGGGTGGGGGAGTTGTTGGAAAGAGGTCAAGTTTGGAAAGGAAAATAAGTTTAGGAAGAGAGGGACGGGTAGGTGTTGTAGGTATGGGAGTGGAGGAAGAGGTTGTGGTTGTAGGAGTTTGAAGTCTGGTGTCTTTGGGTGCAGGTGCTTGGGCTGGAGGCTGTCGTGAGGTGGATGGCTGTTGGGTGGGTGGCTGCCTGCGTTTGTGTAGCTTGGAAGAGGAGGTGACAGACACACTGGGAGAGGACACAGGGGACGTGTGAATGGTAGTGGGGGTGGTGACTGCACGTGTGCAGTGGGTTCTGGTGGGTGTGCTGGTGATGGACATAGTGGCTGAAGATGTTGTGCATGCAGGTGTGAGTGGAGACGTGACAGGGAGGGAGGAGGGAGACGAGGAGGAGGGGGACACAGTGGAGGCAGAGGGTGTTGGTATATCTGTATGTGGATGTTGCTTGTGTGAATGCTTATGTGATGTGTGGTGCTTATGTCTGGATGAGCTTCCCTTGGGTGTTGAGGTGTGTGCAGGCTGGTCTGATGGTGTGTCTGGGATAGGCAGAGGTACAGGTGATAGGGTCTGGGTGGAGGAAGTTGGAGGGGGAAGGCTAGAGACAGGGACAATTGCTGCCATCAGTGCTGAGGCCAGAGTGTTGAACGATCGCTGATGGGCAGCCTGACCAGAATGAATGCCCTCCAGGTATGCATTACTCTGGTGCACCTCCCTTTCTACACCCTGGATGGCATTCAAAAGGGTAGACTGCCCAAAAATGATCGTCCTCAGCAGGTCAATGACCTCCTCACTGAGGGCAGCAGGGGCGACAGGGGCAGGGCCTGAGGTGCCTGGGGCGAAGGAGATGCCCACCTTCCTGGGTGAGCGGGCACGGGGCAAACGTTGAGGGGCTGCTGGGAGGGCGGTGCTGGTGCGCTGGGTGGCGGCTGTACCTGTTGTTGCGGGGGGCACAGATGTTGCTGCCACCACATGGGAGCTCCCTTCAGAGGACGAGTCGCTGTCACTAATGTCTGCACGGGTCCCCACTGTGGAGCTCCCCTCGCCCTCCGTCCCACTGGTGTATTCGGACTCCATTGCATGGCCCTCCAGGGCCATGTGGGATGCAGCTCCCTCGTGCTCCGATGCCACTTCTCCTCCGCCTGATGATGCTAATGCACACATGAACAGGAAGACCACAAAAAAGGGGGGGGGGGAGAAATAAAGACATGTTGAGTGCATGCATTGGCGACACCGTTGGCGGAGAGGACAGACACAGAAGCCCCCTGCACTACGCCGCGCACTTGGGGTCCACTACTCAATCCGTGGGACATGGCCTACAAGCCTATGGACGACAACTGCACACATAGATGACACAGGGCCATGAATAGCTGTACTTGGCACCCTACAGAGGTGGGGGGCGGGGGCACAGGGCCATGCCTTACGGAGGGGCCTAGCCTACATAATTCGCCCTGGCCTAGGGACACCCACAGCCCTCCTCCCCCACCCAGACACCTCCACTGCACGCAAAGTCACCAGGATTGGAGTGTACTCACCCCCTTGTGTCTGCTGTGATGTCCTCAAGCACCTATCCAAATCGGGGTAGGCCACAGCCAGGATCCGGGACATCAGGGGGGTCAAAGTACGACTGGCACCCCTCCCACGTTGGGAGGCCATCCCCAGCTGAGCCTCCGCCGTCTTCCGGCTCCAGCGTCGGATGTCCTCCCACCTCTTCCGGCAGTGGGTGCCCCGTCTGTTGTGGACCCCCAGGGTCCGGACGTCCTTGGCGATGGCACGCCAAATGTCGATTTTCTGGTGGGCACTGACCTATGTGACATGTACAGGGAGAGAAGTATAATCATCACCTTCTGCATGCTCCATGTGAGTGGCCCCCATCCCCACCCTTGCCATGTGGCACAGGCTCTCATCTGTTGTTTGATGCATGCCTCAATCGCTCCCCTCCCCACCATCTTTCATCCACCCGACTCAACACAGGCATTGCCCCCAAAGCATGGTCCCAGTGTACTTACCTGTTGGTCTGGAGGACCGTAGAGTTGCGCATACAGGGGGAGGACCCCATCCACAAGTTTCCCCAACTCCTCTGCAGTGAAGGCAGGGGCCCTTTCCCCAGTCGCATGAGCCATTGTCTCTTCCAGACCAAGGTCACAGCAGCACTTGCATTATATGTCCTCTCCTGTGGAAGATCAGGTATCGAGTGATTAAGCAGATAAAAAATGGTGGTCACGGCGGTGCGTACCGCAACCGCCGGCGCACATCGTCATTGGCTCCTGAAACCCATAGGGTTCAATGTTAACCAATGCTGCTTTGCGCCGCGGTCTTCGACCGCCTACTGCCACGGTGTGCCACGCCAGCGCATTGACCTCACATCCCATTGTCGTACTTTCACAGGTCAGGCAGCCGCCATTTCAAGGGCCCACATGGCTTAATTTCTACTGCGTCACACATACCTAGGCCTTGCATCGACACTCATACAAGCCATACAATGCATTGGGAATCGTGTTATGTGCAAGCTGTGGGAACGTACCTGTGGGTTGATTGACTCTGTGCTCGTTGTTGTCCTTCATAGGCACAGTCCGCTGGGACATGCGAGGAGATGGAGGAATCTTCCTGTGTACAGACCGCTGGTGGCCCTGTCGACAATGGAAGAAAGACATGTCATACTGACATACAGGCTTGACCGAGCCACTATACAGGAACTGTGTGCCCAGCTGGAGGCAGACCTGATGTCACCAATCCAACAACCCACAGGGATCCCCCCTCTAGTGCAGGGTCATTTCAAACAACAGTGGCCATAGCATCAGGGATGTCTCAGCCTATGTTTTCCAACGTGTTGTCCAGAGTGTTGTCTGCCCTGCTGAAACACATGCAGAGCTACATCGTTTTCCCTCAGGTGGAGGATTTGCCTACCGTGAAGGGTGATTTCTATGCCCTTGGACATATCCCCAACATCAGGTCCCCCCTCTCCCCTGCAGGAGTGAACAGGTGTACAGAAACCGGAAGAGTTACCATTCCATGAATGTGCAGATGGTGTGTTTGGCAGACCAGTACATCTCCCATGTTAATGCAAAATTCCCTGGCTCAGTGCATGACGCTTACATCCTGCGGAATAGCAGCATCCCTTATGTGATGGGGCAACTCCAGAGGCACTGGGTGTGGCTATTAGGTGAGCCCATGGACCCAATACAGTGGGAATAGTTGTCTGGTTCTGTGGATGTCCTAATGAGTTAGTGTGTGTCTAAAAGTTGTCCCTCGACATTTGCAGGTGACTCTGGTTACCCCAACCTGTCATGGCTACTGACCCCAGTGAGGAATCCCAGGACAAGGGCAGAGGAACGCTACAATGAGGCCCATGGGCGAACTAGGAGGATTATAGAGCGGACCTTCGGCCTCCTGAAGGCCAGGTTCTGGTGCCTGCATTCCCTATTCTACTCACCAAAGAAGGTATGCCAGATCATCGTGGCCTGCTGTATGCTTCACAACTTGGCTTTGCGACGACAGGTGCCTTTTCTGCAGGAGGATGGTCCAGATGGAGGTCTTGTGACAGCTGTGAAGCCTGTGTACAGTGAAGACGAGGAAGCAATAGAAGAGGACATCGACAACAGGAACACAGTGATCCTGCAATACTTCCAGTGAGACACAGGAAAGAAGGCAACACTGCCTGCTACATCTAATTTAGGTCTACTACCTCTCTACTGTCTGTCATGTTCACCCAGTGTATGGTCACTGAGTTGTTACTTTCCCTTACGATTTCACAGATGTGGGTCCCACTGTGTGACATCTGCTTTGTTTCCTCTAGACTTGAGCTGTGTGACATAGGTATGTTGACATTACATTTGAAAGAGCATTTTGCCACTGTAATTGCTAATACACTATTTCAAAATCACTGACAGACTCCTGATTGTTTTGTGCTTTAAGGGTGTTTATTTAAGTGTTCAATATTGGAGGGGGTTGTAAAATGGTGAGGGGTGATGGTGGAGGAATGCCCATGGCAGAGTCCAGTCTATTAGTCTCACAGGTGCATTGTCCAAAGGGCCATAAGAAGTGGAGCTGGGACAGTTTAAGGATGGACAGGGTGACAAGGTGGGACAAATGGATGACAATTAGTGCCGTCTCATTTCTTGGCGGGGCTCTTGGCATCGTTCTCTGTCTTTGTCCTGGATCCCAGGGATTGTTTGCGGGGTGGTTCTCCCTCTGCAAGTGGTGGGGTGCTGGTGTGGTAGTCCTGTGGCGGGTCCTCCTGTCCACTAGTGCCGGCAGAGGTGGTGGGCAGTTCATCGTCCAGGCTAGTGTCAGGGGCCCCATGTTGTGCCAGTCTCCCTCCTGGTGTTGACGAGTCCCTTCAGCACCCCTACAATGGTGCCCAGGGTGGAATTGATGGATTTGAGTTCCTCCCTGAAGCCCAAATACTGTTCCTCCTGCAGCCACTGGGTCTCCTGAAACTTGGCCAGTACCATTGCCATCGTCTCCTGGGAATGGTGGTAGGCTCCCATGATGTTGGAGAGGGTCTTGTGGAGAGTGGGTTCCCTGGGCCTGTCCTCTCCCTGTCACATAGCAGCCCTCCCAGTTCCCCTGTGTTCCTGGGCCTCCGTCCCCTGAACTGTGTGCCCACTGCCACTGCCCCCAGGTCCCTGTTGTTGGGGTGGTGGGTTAGCCTGGGTTCCCTGTAGTGGTGGACACACCGCTGATTGATGTGTCCTGGGGATGGAGGTATGGGCCCACTGGGTGGGTGCTGTGCTGGTGTTTCCAGAGGGGGGAAGGTCTGTAGTGGCTTGTGCCAGTGTGAGGGGAACCGACTGTCCCGAGGTCCCAGATGGGCTGGGCTGGTTGTCTAGATCCAGTTGGACAGAGCTGCTGTCATCACTGTGGGCCTCTTCTGTGGGTGGAGTGGACATGTCTGGACCCTCCTGTCCGGTGACGTTGGGTAGGGGTCCTGCAAGGGTGTAAAGGCATGATTATTGCATCTGTGTGTGCCATGGTGTGCAATAGGTGGGTAACCGTGTACCCCAGTGCTTGCATTCCTGTGTAGGATCTTGTGTGATGATGGTTTAGGGGAGTGTATGGGTATGTGCAGTGGCCATGCTTTGGTGATGGGTGTCCATGCTTTGGTGTTGTATGCAGGGCTTGGGTTTGGGATGTGTGGTTTGTGATATTGGGACATGTGTGAAGAGTTGGAGTGATGGGGTGAGGGCGAGGGTGGGGGTATGTGATGGCATGCAGGTAGGGTGGGGGATGTAATAGTTATGATTTGACTTACCAGAGTCCATTCCTCCAGCTACTCCTGCGAGGTCCTCAGGAAGCAGTATAGCCAAGACCTGCTTTTCCCATGTTGTTAGTTGTGTGGGAGGAGGTGGGGGGTCCACCGCCAGTCCTCTGTACCGCGATGTGGTGTCTTGAGACCACGGAATGCACCTTCCCCTGTAGGTCGTTCCACCTCTTCCTGATGTCATCCCGTGTTCTTGGATGTTGTCCCACTGCGTTCACCCTGTCTACGATTCTGCGCCATAGCTCCATATTCCTAGCAATGGAAGTGTGCTACACCTGTGATCCGAATAGCTGTGGCTCTACCCGGATGATTTCCTCCACCATGACCCTGATCTCCTCATCATAGAACCTGGGGTGTCTTTGCGGGGCCATGGGGTGGTGTGGGTGATGTGTGGGTTGATGTGTGTTGTGATGTGTGAGGTGATATTTAGAGGTGTGTTGTGTGAGGTGTGTGGATGTTATGTGAGTGATAATGTTGAGTGCCTGTGGATGCTAGTGTTGTTGATCGTGGTGTCTCTCTCTGGCCTTCAGTCGCAATTGTGGCCCTAGGGGTTTGTGGGTGATGTGGATGTGTGTTTTATATTGTATTGAGTGTGTGGGAGTGGTGTGTGTATGTGTATCAGGTGTGTTTATTTTGAATTGTCCAATGTGGTTGTGTTTTGTAAGTGTGTGTGTATTTTGAGCGCGGCTGTGTGTACCGCCAATGGGATACCGCGGTTGAAAGACCACCGCGTGGATTCATGGGTCGTGATAGTGTGGACGTATTCCTGTTGGCGTGACGGTGTCGGTTTTGTTATTGCCAGTTTATCACTGACCTTTGGTGTGACGGACTTGTGTGGGTGCTAAATTTTGGCGGATTCCGGCCATTGGGTCATAATGACAGTGGTGGAATTCAGCGGCCGAGGCGGTGTGTTGGCGGTCTTCTGCACGGCAGTAAGCGGCTTTCACTGCCAATGTTGTAATGACCCCCTAAGTCTGAACCTGCACCATGTGATGCCTGTCGGCCTAATCCGGGTTTGTTCCGGCTAACTAGCAGTGACCCATCTCCACCCAAGGGCAGGGATGGTTTGGGCAACCGGGCGCATGACATAAATGACTCTTCAGGGGAATCATGGTCACTCATATCTCATCTGTTTCTCTCAGTTACATTAGACTCACATGTGCAAGGACAATCAGAGGCAGAGTAAAGTTCAATAAGGTTTTATTGAAGTAATTGCATCTTATATAATAAGGCATGAATTGCAATAACTAGGACTATGAAGCACAACAGGATTAAAATGATGACAAGGAGAGTAAAACACAGGAATAACACTACCATATTGCCACTAGGGTTTGTAAAGATAATTCCCACCTAGGCTATGTTAGAGCACAGCATGTTAAGTTCTAATTCTGCCCTTCAGGTTCCCCCTGGGAAGACATCATCCCTCATACCTGAGCAAGAGGCCTGTGGTTTACATAAGCAGCTGCAGCAAAGCAATCAGTAATCAGCATGCGGTCATGGTCATCTGGCTGGAATCTCCCTCTAACGTGCATGGATCAAAGTAGTGTTTTTATAATAAACCAGCTGATGTTCCAAGAAAGAATCCCCACGTAAGAGTGTGTATGTTTCTCTGAACATTGGAGACAAAGCGTACCACTTTTGCCGGCAACCTATCTTACTGCAGCCTTGAGAAAAGCACAGAGTGTAGGAAATGTCTTGTTTAGGAACATAGTGCTGACCTAGGCAAAGAACAGCTCGATAGAGAAAATAAAACAAGACTGCAAATGTGGCTACTGTTAAAATAATAGAACGAAGCTAGAATAAAACATATCTAGGTTAAAGTGCCCAACGGCAGGCATAGTTTGCTAAAATAGCATGTAAAAAGCTATAGCTAAACTGGCTACACAACACTCTGGTTGTATTTAGTGGGTTTTAGGCAGGTAATGATAGCTTAGGTAACATAGATTAGGTTAGTTGTAGGATAGAGTAAGTATAGTTGGGGGGTTAGTATTTTGGAGGGTTTGGGGGGTTGGGTGATGGTTCTGTATGGGGCTTTATGTAAAATAAAATCCATTAAAATATGTACAACAAAATATATATTTATTTAGGATATAGGTTAAGTTAGTATATGTGTAGCTTTAGTTAATGTTGTCCTACTTGTATCTTGTCTCTCAAGGAGAGTGGGGGAGAATGTTTAGTGTGTGGCATTAAATGTATAAGATATGTTTAGATTAGGATGGATAGCTGTAGGGGTAAGTTTAGATAAGTTAGTATAGGTTAGCTTAGTGTAGGATGGTGTCTAGTTTAGGTTGTTTTTAAGTACCAATAATTCCTGTTAGTTGTAGACAATTAGGTGTCCATGTTGATTGAGTGTCTGGGTGTTCACATGTGTGCACTGGCCAAGTTAGAGTAGTGCCTTGAGGTATGCTTTCTGTATTGATTTACATGTATGACTATATGTATTCCCTATGACAAAGGAGCTGTCTGATTGGCTGCAATATGATATCAGCTACTCAAAACATTTGTCATCCCCAGTTCCTGACAATCACATTGTGTCTGTACACAAAATCTTTGACAGATAAGAATGGAACAACAACCGTCATCGCTGAAGTCTGTCACAAATATTCTTGTAAAGTGTAGCATATATTACTTTACCTTATTTGGGGTATGTATCCTGGCACACTGACAGCTGACCATCACTGATCATTTTTGCCTCTTCTGTTCCACACATATTTGTTTTACTGGTGCTATCATGAGGGAAAATTCCAAACATTTGAGTTCTGACCCATACGTGCCATATGTCAACTTGCATGGATATCTGTTCAATGCATGGCATCCTTTAAGGCTCTGTAAGTTGTTTGTAGCCCACAACACTTATCAGTCATCATTTTCATGTTAGAGTGCTAGTGTGTGGCTTTGTGTCTGACAGTAAGCTACACATGTAATCAGGTTCTGTTCTCATTGACATAGCTTCACACAGTGCATACATTTTGATGAGTTGATGGAGCACAGTAAAAGATGGCTTGATACATGTGATTATGGAAGTGTATTTTCCAATGCAGTACAATGTCCAGTTCACAGACCCCATTAGAGATCCTGAGCCATTTGTTCAACATTCAGAGTCCAAGGGTGAGGGGCATCTCATGAGGCATGGGTAGGAGAAGTGTGCATTAGTGAGGAGGTGTCCAAATTGACAATAGGTAGGAATTGAGGTAATGACAGTCCATAGCAGATAAGTCAACAGTGGTTGAGTGAAGATGGCACATTGCCAGCTGTCACAACACTGGCATGATCTTAAGCACAGAACTAATGAGATACTGTTCATGTGGCATAGACTGGTGCTACCGGGTGGTTTTACATGTGAATGTTGTTCCTTCCACATCTTCATCCTCTGATGTGTGTGGTGCCTCTTGTGCCATGATGTGTTCTGTTTTTGAAGTTAGGACACACATCATGGGATAGAGATGTGGAATCAAAAGTCCCTGCCGCATCCATTTATGGGAACATATAAGGCATCACTGCAGCAAAGAGGAACTGCTGATTTCTCAACACCTCAGCTACATCACGGTGGTAGGCAGCCATGTTTTCCCTGAAGGAGGCCACTTCCATTGTATGGACTCCAGGGTATTTTCTATTGCCCCCAGCCTGTTATTTAACATGCTGCTGCCACTTTGAGAGGGCAGTTGTTGAAACATCTGCCTCATGACAGAAGTTATGTCAGCAAGGGCCTGCTGGAGTCCACATAGAGGGGAATGGATGCCTCTGATGGCAGCTGAGTTGTCTTTATTTGGACTCAGGCACCTCTGCACTCCCTCTAGGCTGCCTGTCATGGTCTCCATCCCCATCCGCACCTGCTTAGCCAGCTCCTGCTGGCCTCCTACCACTGCCTTCTGATAGGTGATGTCTGGGTCCTCGAAATCCAAGGCTGTGGTAGGACTGGTTGGTGCTGTGTGTTGGTAGCTGGGTGGTTCATGTGGAGACCCCGCAATGCTGTTTGTCCTCCCTGCGACTGGAGGTAGTGTCTGGAAGAAACCTAGGACAACATGAAGAGTCTCTTCATTGATGGTCAGGAACTGGCCATCCATGTCATCTGTAAAATCCAGGACAGGCAGGTTGTCAGGAGGTGAGGCATCATCCTCTGCAATGGGATGATGAAATGTCAATCTTTGACTGTAGTGGCAGTTGACATGGATCATCATTTACTTGCTACTGGTGGCTCAGTGATATGTTACAGAACCCAGGTTGTAGTTGTTAATTATGTGTTGCATTGTGCATCACACATGGTCAACCTTTCAAGGCATTTTGTGCATTCGTCCCAACCACCATTCGTCCCACACCACCATATTCCTTGCAGACCCCTTGCCCCAGCCTCTGACACCATGGTGGCACATCATTTAGGGCCATATGTATCAAACTTTTTTGCATTCACAAACACAAAAATCGGCTGTTTGTAAATGGAAAAATGGTCCCTGCGATGTATGAAAGACATTCGCAGTGTGAAAAAACAGAATCGCAAAAATTGCAAATTTTTTCGAATATGACATGGTTTTGCGACATGAAATACCACATCGCTATTTGGGAGATGCAAACTTCGACACAATTTAGCAAATCGCAGATAGCAATCCGCAAAATCATGGCGCAATTTACGATACGCTGATTGCGACATGCAAAACCATATCGCAATGGGATGCATCAAAAATTTGCAAATTGCAAAAATACGTAGAATGGCCTTTTGCACATGCAATTTACCACAAATTGAAATAAGGTGGTAACCAGGTGCAACCTACATAAAGAGGCCCAGAATGCCTCAGCTGCTCTTCCACAATGGCTGCACTCTACGTGATGGCGAGGAGGATGAGGATCTTGGCAGGTTTGAGGAAAGGGAGGAGAAGGCAGGAGCGCATTTTCAGAGTGCGCATAACCCTTTTGAACAGACAGAGGAGGAAATCTATGAGAAGTATAGGTTAAGCTCAGCCATGATACTTAACCTGATAGCAGATCTACAACCACTACTGCAGTGCACCACACAGGACCAATAGCATACCCACCCATGTGCAGGTATTATGCTCCCTGCACCTATTAGCTTCAAGGAGCTATCATGCTGTCATAGTAGCATCAGGAGGGGTCTCACAGAGTGCTCTCTCACGATTCTTCAAAGCATTTCTAAATGCCATGTTGAGCAAAATACAGGAGCACTCATGATCCTCCAACACCCGACAGGAATTACAACAAACGAAAATCTATTTTTATCAGATTGCACAATTCCCACATGTCATAGGTACCATTGATGGGACTCATGTAGCTATCTGTCTATCATCGGCCACCTAGTATGTTTATTGGAACCGTAAAAACCATCATACCATGAACATACAGGTGATTATCAACACCTCTAACATAATAACCGATCTTGTGGCCAGATACCCAGGTAGCACACATGACTCCTACATCTTTCGCCACAGCGGGATTCATACAAGACTGTTAGCTGGGGAGTTTGGCGAAGGATACCTACTGGGTAAAGTAATAGATGACTATGTTGCATTGATGTAATAGTGACATCAGATTCCAACAGTACTCATTTTACCCTCTGTTCAATTCAGGAGACAGTGCCTACGCAGTTCACGCCTACATACTTATGCCCTACCTGAACCCTGCAACGCCTGCAGAGAGGAGGTACAATCCTGCACACACGGCAATCCGCAGTGTGGTGGAGCAGACTTTCGGTCTCCTTAAGAGCCGCTTCAGGTGCATCCGTAAGAGTGGAGGGGCACTACAGTACAGCCCAGAGACGACATGTAAAATTGTGGCCGCATGTGCAATGTTGCACAACATAGCAATGAGAAGGGGCATACCTGTTGAACCAATGGAGCCTGACTCAGATGAAGATGGTGATCCCTTACCACCCCATCACCCAGTAGACAGGACCAGTGCAGCAGAGGGTGGGCAAAGACGTGCTGGCATCACGCACAACCATTTCTAATGTAAGTAATGACAACACCACTGCAATTTTATGTCTTTCTGTAGTTAGCAGCTTTATTACCTTGACTTGAGTGTGCCATCTCCACCTGTATGCCCACAGCATGTCGTGACATCATGGCAGTTGAGCTAGCAAGCCGATTGACCGAGCTGCAGAACACATTAAACCTTCTCATAAATTGGTGACGGCGCCTACCGTAGCTGACACACTCCTGCAGAATCTCAGTGCAGAGGTCCCTAATGGCATTTATCAAGTCCTTTGTGTTTTCAGCTGCTGTTTGCTGTCTCTCATGCAGTGATTCCAAATGCTTATTTATTGCGCCCATGTTCTGATTGAATGACACCAACTGCCTGTGCATTGACCTCATGTGTTTGCATTGCACACACTGCACTTTCAGCATGGAAGCTTCAAGTCTGCCAAAGATTGATGGGCCTTCTCTTTCCTCTGTGCACTGCCTGCCTGCATTTGACGCCTCCTGAGGGGAGTTGACTGACGCTGGTGCAGGGACTTCTGGGTTCCTGTGGATCTATACTATGGGGGTGGTATGGGGAGTTCATCCGGCATCTCACCTGAGCCCAGGTTGTACTCTGGGAGAGGTGACACCCTTGCCCTGCATCTGCTTGGTGAAATATTTAGAGACTCACTTGTGTTGGAGTCGGACTGTGGCTGTGCTTCAACATCCCCCACATTTCCACTTTCTGCTGCAGCAGGGCCCGGCACATCTGCAACGACAATGTGCAGCATGTCATTTATTTATATCTCACAGTAAGCAGCACATTAGTAAATTTTCTACTCTGACATCATATCACTGTGACTTGTGTGTGTTGTTTCTCTATGTGGCTTAACACCAAGTTGTTTTTAATGTGGTTAATTGACCTTCGGATTGTGGCCTATCACTCCCATAAGGCACTGTTGTGTTATATGTAAGATGTGGCATGGACTACTTATCACACTGCATCAAGCCAATAGCTATTTCTAGGGGACATTTTTAAATGCACATATGGGGATACGCATCATTGCTGGCCTTACCTTTGCTTGTGCTGGCCACCACTGACAGCTTCCGGAAGCAGTGTGGACTCCACCATGTCTTCTATTGGTGTAGAGGGTGTCTGGATGGGTGGGCCTCCTTTAGCCTGGTGGCTACCCTTTCTTTGGCACGGGAATGCAGGTCATACCATCTCTTGCAAATTTCCTTCACAGAGCGCTGAGCAACACCCACTGCACAGATTTTTGTCTGGATTTCCAACCAGAGTTTCCTTTTCTCACTTTCAGGGACCTGTAGTGAATTCTTCCCAAAGAGTTTGTCATGGTTCCTGACAACCTCCTCAGTGAGTACCTCCAATTCCTGCTCACTGAATTTGAGCTTGCGCTTCCTGTCTCCCTTGTCCATCACCTTCCAATCAGTGGCCATGTTGCAAATTGGTCCTGGCTGGATCACAAAGCTGGCTCCCTGGTGCTGGGCTGTGTCTCCCTGCCTGATCCTGTGGGTGTGGCTCCTGGAAACTGCATGGGCTGACTCACTTCCTGGTTGTGATGTCATCAGGCTGTTCCGGTTTTCCATTTTTGCAATTTGCGATTTTTTAGATACCGAATTGCAAATTGCGTTTGTGAATTTTAAGAAATCACAAATACCGACTCGCATTTTTGATACATCCCATTTTGCATTTCTAAAATAGCGATTTCTTAAAATTTGCTGTTTAAGAAATGCAAACTGGGAGCTTGATACATCTGGCCCTTGCATTCCTATTCATCATGGTGGACATTCCCACTGTTGTGTAATGAGTCTTGTGACTATTTTGATGCTTTACTGCATTGGCACCATGAATGATGGCACCAGTGCAGCAAAGCACAGGGAGGTCCATGGCTTACAATGCTTGTATAACTTTGTCATCTGCTTTTAGCAGGCCCCACACATGTGCTAATTGGATGGCACAGTGCAACCTTAATGGACTGTCATCTCCATTAGTAGGTCCCTCCCTACATCAAGGACATTTCCTTGCTAACACCATATCTGCCACAGGCATATGTTGGTGTGAGGATGTACAATGTGGATCAATGCATACATTTTGAGAGTTTTTTAATGTGGCATGAAGGTAATGGGCATCTTGGCTCGATGTTGGCAACTATTTGTATGATGGTACTGTTGCATTTCGGGCTAGTGACATTGTGTCCATAGCGCAACATTGAGGCCACTTGTGCCTGTTCTTATGCATGGAGGTGTCCCTTTATGCTCAACACCAACCATTCATACAACACAGACAACCTTGTTACATGGTGAAATTGAAGCTACTTGTGCAGCAGCACAAATGATGACCACAGACATGACCCATATGTTGTATAGGCTCACTTTTGTGCCCACTCCCAAATGGTGCATGGAGGTGTGTGGGAGTTGTTGTTGGGCCACCCTGTGCAAGTTGCGTACCACATGTTGCACACTAAGGCCCTGATTTTTTCTAAAGTGGCGCAGCTCGGTGCGGTGGCAAAAATAGTTGCACCATGCTGCGCCACTTTTGAAGCACAGGGATGAGCTGTATTTACAGGAATAGCGCACACCTCTGCAGTTCCCCCAGCACGTGTGCAGATTTAAGCTCCCAGTACCAATGCAAGCATCCAAGGTTATCTGCGTTGAGAGGATAGATTGTTTATTTGCAGGAAGGTCTCCCTTCCTGCAAATAAACAATCTCTTATGGCAAGGTGGTATTTCTTTGTGTGCTGCAGGATGCAGCACACATGAGAATGGTAATGACACAAGGAGGTTGAAAAGCATTGTGTCAAAAAGCTGCACAAATGCGCTGCTAAAAAGTATAAATATGGGCCCAGTTTTGTTTTGCGGGGGGGGTGGAAGGCAAAGCCAATAAAATGCAAATTGTGCTTAACTGTGCTTGCTAACAACGACAGTACAGAATTGAAGCTGGTACTATAAGGCCAATATCTGGAAACTGGAGGATTAATGTGTTCCATTTTATCCGAGGTTGCTTTTTTGCCCAAATTAGCCTGCTCATCAGTGTTTGTAGTGCAAGGAAAAAGTGTGCAATAGGGTGTGTGGGAATATTATTAAAGAATTTGAAAAAATCGGGCATTATACCCATCTTGATTAAAGCCATACTCCCAGTCATAGTTAGCGTTAGCTTTACTCATCCGTCCGTCTTATTAGTGAGCTTGATAATTGCTTTTCTCGCGTTTTCTTTAGCTGTGGAATGTACATGAATACCGATACATTTTACCAATGTCAAAGATCAGTCTAATGTTTATTCCAATTTACATTTTATGAGATGTCTGTTAGGGACTTTCCCCAGTTTAATTTTAGTCCAGAAATAGCGCCAGACTTTTTAGCCATTTTGATTATAAACGATAAATTCACCTCTGGATCTTTAATGAAAACAGCACCTTCAACTGCATATCACAATACAGCATCCTCTAAAAGTGTGACCTCTGCGTACCTTCTGCTGCCTTAGCGTAAAAACAATAGGTTTCATGCAAATTGCAAAAAACAATAGGGAGAGGGGACATTCTTGTGTGTGCCTTGTTCATTTATAGATGCGGAAGACGTATTGTCGCTGTAGGGAGGGCATAGAGTAATCACATCAGCTTCATATAGGCCAGGCCAAGGCCTATCTGGCAGAGGGTGTAGGATGGATATGGACATCCTATCGAATCAAAAGCTTTATCAGCATCAAGAGACACTGCTGCAACTAGTAAAAGTGTCTCAGAAAATCTTGAAAACACCTGTAGAATTGTGTGTGAATCTTTTGTTATTTCAGCTTCTGGAATGTGAATCTTAATAGCCTGGAGACCTGCAAATTAAAGAAGGTAATATGTTACCCAAGCTTTTGCCCTCCCCATATCTGCAGGCTGTGGAATACCTTTGGTGGCTGATGGGTTGGAGAACTTTCTGACAATGTTGAAGAGTTCTTTGCTGTGTTTGGCGCTGGCTTTAAAGTGGTTTGCCAGGGAGTCTATTTTGTCTCCTTCAGGTGTAGTGGTTAAAAGATGTTGTCAAGGTCTCTGCCTATGGGTTCCTTGCTGGTGCACCATTTTTTTCTAGTTGCTTGCAGTTACCTTTCACTGCTCTCATTTCGATTGTGTACCACCTGACCTGTTTGGTGGATCTTTTGTGTTTGCTAGCTTTGATGGGGGCAACTCTTTCAGCACAGACGGTGATCCAGGTGATGAGGTTCTTGACAGCTTGTTCTAGGTTTGGTGTGGTGTCAGGGTGGGAGATGTCGAGGGCGTCGGTCCACTATCCCTCTGACACTTCACTCCAGCTGCTGTTGGTCTGGTTATCTAGGGGTGGTGCTGGGGGGGGGTCTGGTGATGATAAAGCAGACAATGGCGTGGTCTATACAGGTGAGTTCAGTGACATGACTGTACTTGACATTGTGTGTGGGGCTGGGGACTAATTTGGTGAGGCCAATGTTGCTCAAGCTTTCTCGGAGGTCGAAGGTGTTGGTATCATTCAGGTCGTTGAGGTGGAAATTTAGGTCTCCGAGGATGATGTAGCCCTTGGAGTCAATATTGAGTGGGGCAATGAAGTCATGAAAGGTGTTGCAAAAGCTGGTGAGTGCTCCGTGAAGTCTGTAAGTGAGGGTGCCTCTGACGGTGGATTTGCCATCTATTCAGAGTTTGAAATAGAGGTGTTCCATGATTGGGGTGGTGACCTCTGCCGTGGTGCTGCTGTAGATATTTTCTTTCTGGACAATGGCAATCCCGCCTCCGTGCTTGTTGATGCGGTCCCAGTGTGGTATCTTGTAACCACTGGGTGTTGCAGCGGTGATGTATGGAGCGGACGTGGGGGTGCGCCAGGTCTCAGTGAGGAAGATGACATCCGGCGTGAGGGTGGTGATAATGTCCTAGATTTCTGTGGCATGCTCACAGACAAATTGCATGTTGATGAGGAGGCAGTCAAGTTGCTCTGAAGCAGTTGAGGTCGGTGTGGTGGTTGTCGTCATGCATGCAGGTGCTCTAATGTCGCAGGAGTATAGACAGTGCAGTCAAGTGAAAGGTCCTACCATTGATCGAGGAGCGGTGCAGCAGCAGTTATTGTTTTGGAGTCTGGGGTCCAGGGCTCGGAGCTCAGTGCATCTTTGGTGGATAGAAGAGGAATGGTTCCTGAAGCTAGGCGCAACCCAGGCATGGAGAGACGCAGATGGCTTGCCTTTGATGCACCTTTGGTCTGACAGATGTGTGGCCACTGTGCAGCAGGGTGGCGGTGGGCAGGTGTGGTGGGAGGCGGGAAGTGGGTACTGGAAGAAACTGGCAGGAAAGAAAGGGTGAACAACAAACAGCAGGCAGAAAGAGCGGGGGAAAAAGCAAGAAGCAAGAAAGCAGGCAATGCAGGCAAGTATGAAAAAATAAATTAGGAATACCATAATGAGAGGAAACAGGCCCAAAATGTAGACAAAAGAGGCAGAGGTGCTCAGTAGAGACAAAAAGAGCAGATTGAGGCAGAAGGGTTCAAAACCAGAGCAGCGTGGTCACGGATAGGCAAGGTAGAGGCCCTCAGGCAGCAGTCACAAGCAGTGGTGTTGGCACAAGCAGAAGACCTGCTGCTCAGAGGCAGCAAGGGAGTGCTGGTTCAAGCACATCCAACCTACCCTGTATTGATTTAAGTATACCTGATGGCTTGGATATACAGACACCTCTAGTATAGACCTTGAAGGCCTCCCAGACAATACCTGGGATGGACACTAAGGGTAATATTTACAAGCTCCATGCGCTGCCGGTGCATCACTTTTTTGACTGTCCGGTGGCACAGAGTGCAGACCCATATCTATGAGGCCACACATAGCCACTTTATGTGGTTTTTCATGGCCTCATAGATATGGAGTAAAGCAAGGCAGCGCAAGTCACTGCGTTGCCTTACTCTGTATCGGGGGCATTCCATTGGCGTTGTGGTGGTTTTTCCCACGCAACAGCCATGGATTTTGATGCATTCCCAGATTTACAGGGCTATGTAAAACTGGGAATGCAACAAACCCATACACCTCTTCAGGGGAGGCATAACAAGGAAATATGTTTATTTCTACTTGTTTTTTCCTCCATGTGTGCTACATTCTGCAGCACACATAGAAAGAGGGAAACGCATCTTGGGATTGTTTTTGTGCAGGAAGATGTCCCTTCCTGCACAAAAAACAATCCTGCATGCAACGCAGGCACCCTTGCAGCATGGCGCAAGGGTGTCTGCATTGGCACTAGGCAGTCAAAAGAGAGCAAGTGCAGGGGTTGAGGGCAGAAATGCACCATATTTTGAAAATATGAAACATTCCTGCTCTTTCCTTTTGGTGCACAGCAGCGCAGCAAAGTCATTTGCCTGCCTGCGGTGCTCCACTTTCTTGTAAATATGCCCCTAAATCTATGTTATTACGAAAGCATTCAATAATAGCTATTTCAGCTCAGCACGAAGTACAAAGTCCAGCAGGGTCTCTGAGAGAAAACTGCACTGTCTCTGCCGCTTGTAATCTGTGGGGATCATTAGTGTGAGTAGAACAGGTGAATGATAAGATAATGGTCTGCCTAGTATCTTAACGCTTGTTGCATCTATGAAGGTAAGCCAGTTGTCCAATCACAACGATGTGGCATGCACTGAGGAGCTGTGTACATAGTCATGATTTACAAAGATGCGGTGTCACCAAATACCTCCAGATTTGAGTTAGAACTGTGTTATAGTTTGATGCAGGGCTAAGTACTTAGGGGCAGATTTAAGAAAAGTGGTGCTGCACCTCATGGAGTGCCACTTTCCTTGCGCCCCTTAGCGCCCCTCTACCATTACCATGTGTGCACCGTATTTAAAATACAATGCACCATGGCGCACTGTAGGGGGCAATAACGTAAGAAATTTTTACGCTACTAATGTACTGTTCAGGTTTTTGGGGCTAACCCTAAACAGTACATAGGAGCCCATTGTAAGCAATGGCATGCCCCTTTTAACGCCTGCTCTGAGTAGGCATTAAAAATGCTGAAAAAATGGCACAAAAAAATCTTTTCGATTTCTCTGCCTCATTTTTGTGGCACCCCTAATCGGGGAAACACCCCCTTGCATACATTATGCCCGGTGCAGGCATAATGTAGTGCAAGTAGTGCAAGTGGGTACAAAGTGGTCCAATGTATGCATTGCGCCACTTTGTAAATCTGTTGCTGCGATTTTTGCCTTTTTGGGCCACATTAGCATAAAAATAATGACACTGTGGTGCAAGGAGGCGTAGGCCCTCTTAAATCACCATCCCATATTAGCATCCTCATTTGTCCTTGTTGCAGTCTGACTGAAAAGCTTTGGAAGAATGATGGCATGGTGGAGCTAGGCCTATATACATTGATTAATGTGATAGCATCTTTGCTAGTAATCTGTCAAACACCTAGTAATTACCACCTGGGTCATTCAGAACCTGACTGAATGTGAATAGTATCACCTTTTTCAATTATAATAGCGATCCTCCTGACATAGGCCCTCATTATGAACACGGCGGTGTTTACCGCCGTGTTCATGCTGGCGGTCATTTAACTGACCGCCAGCCCCCATGGAACCCTGCTGGCCCAGCAGAATGCATGGCCGGGACATTGCCAGCAGCTCCACATGGAGCTGCTGGCAATGCCTCTGTGCGGCGGGTGCAGCTACACCAATCGCACAGATCACTGCCAGACGTGCGCGATGGGGCACTGCACAGGGGCCCCTGCACTTCCCATGCCAAGTGCATGGGCAGTGCAGGGGCCCCCAGGGGTGCCCCAAATCGCCCCAAGATACCCATTTTGCCAGCCTTTCCCTGACGGTGTGAACCGCTGGGAAAAGGCTGGCGGAATGGGTATCATTATACGGAGGACAGCACTGCTTGCAGCGCTGCCCGTAGCGCTGCCGTGTCAGATAGGAATACACCGCCCCTGCCAGCATTATCGCTGGAGGCGGTGTCTTCCGCTGTGGGGTTTTGGGCCGCCATGCCAGATGGCTGCATTTACCGCCACTGCCGGTATGGCGGCCCAGACCGCCATGTGCATAATGAGCCCCATAGTTTGAATAGGAGGCAAATAACCTGCGCTCACTCCATAGAAGTGCAAACTCTGATTCTGTCTGGGAATTTAGATCTGTTTCAAGCTGAAACTATGTTCATATTATTTCAGTCGAGGTATACCAGTATTTGCTTAGGTGTGCGGGCGTAATTAAGACCTGACATTCCACGAGAGGAGGAGGTTGCCTACTCTCAGTTTGTACCATAAACGAATATGTTTAATTGAGAGCAATATTGGTTATGGCATATTGGCTCTGTCAGATATAACAGCATACCGAAAACTTTACTGAACTACTTAAACTCCCATCCTCCTCCCCCCCCGCCCTATTCACACCAACTCAAAACTCATCGGTAAGTTACCTTTTATAACCTTCAAAAACCTTTTGAACAACATAAAGAGTTGTAAGTGGGGGTGCGCCAGGCACATCCCTCCCCAAATTTGGGAGTCATTGGAAAACTATAATATGCTAATAGCAGCCATCTTTCGTCGAATTCTTATTAAACAGGTATATGTTCTACTTTAGCAGAAGCATGGGTCCATGCGAGCATATTGAATTCATCACTTCCTGCAATCCTGCAATTGCTCATTAACTGTTCTCAGAAGCAGAATGTCGGTCAGGGGAGGATTGGGTCGCCAATGACTCTATCAAATCTATTTGATAAAATCCACTGCCTTTTGTATGCCATTGAAGATGCGTGGCTTGTGGTTGAAGAGGGTGCTTAGTTTTGCAGAGCAGAACATGGTGTACTCGAGGTTAGATTGCTGTACTTTCTATTCAACTCGGACAGATGCAAGGAGCCAAGTTTGCATTTGTCCCAGTTACAAAGAAATTACAGAAATCCAGCCTCAAGTGCACCATGTTCTACTCTGCAAGACTAAGCATCCTCCTCAACTTCAAGCCACGCATCTTGTCTGACTAAAGTCAGGAACTAGTGAAACAGGCATGCCCTGATCTTTTTTGTTTTTAGGCAAGATGGAGTGCAAGGTCTTTGCCCAATAGATATCCTTGCAATACTATGTTGAGGTGAGGTGACTGCCGGTGGGCACTGTGTCAGCGACCTATGCGCCAGTTCTACGTCGAATATATCGAAAAAAGTGGATAGGCCAAGAATAGCTACTAGCATTGTTTGATGTAATTTTCCATCGTGTCTGTATTTAATGCTCCTAAAATTCCTATTATGCAAAGATTGTTTCTTCTCAACCAGGACTCCAAATCCATGTTTTTAGCTTTAATCACTGTCAATTCTTTCCACGACTCCCATCTGCCACATGCCGTCTCCTCTGCAGCACCCATACTACACCAAGTTTAGGATCTTACTTTGGGCGCTGTCTGCTTCCAGTCCCTGTCAGTGTTTGGATGCCCTCGCTGCCTTCCATATAGTAAGATCACTGTCCAGTTTTCATACGCACCCTTTCCTCCACCCTCGGGCAATTCTGTCAAGCTTTGGAAGTCAGCTGTGTTTTCAGGCATGATGTTGTATTACACTCTTCTGTGCATTAGTAAATCCAGGCTCTGCCAGGCTATGGTTGGGCAGGATCACCAACAGCACTTTTCTAGATCCATTTGTCAGCTAATTTTAAAAGAAACATGTTCCCCTTCGGTTGTGCCTAGCAGCTGGTGCCCTTTCCCTCCTTATCTCTCTCTCCGTATGCTAGTCATTGAATCTCCCAGCCAAGGATGTGTATTCTAGCTCTGGACAGGCTGAATGGAAAAACTGTTTTGAAGCCTGTTTCGCTAAGGTAGCACAAAGTACATTTTTTACGAAGTTACTGTTGCACTAAAATCATTCAATAATATGATCTCATTAATTATGTAAGAAAAACTTTTCATTACTTCTCTAGGATATTTCAAGTGGAAGATAAGTTTATTCAGCACCCTTCACGGAAGCACCTAACACAGCCTACACATTGAACCTAGCTTTTGGGTCTTATTTCATTGCGCAGGCACACTACACCCAATATATAGGCCCTCATTATGACAGCGGGGTTCAGCTGACCGCCATCGGCGTAGTACTGTCGCCAGGATGGAAGTGAAGACCGCCAAATTATGACCATGGTGGTGATCCCTCCCATTGACAGCCAATGTACCACCCGAACCGCCAGTGCGGTCCGTCCAGTGACCACAGCGGTAGCCATCTTCAGGCAGGCAGAAGACAACGACCCGCTAACCATATTATGACATAGCAGACTGCCAGGATTTCTGAGGGGTGGGCACCACCACCAAAAGCCTGGCGGAAACATATCACATAAAAGGAGACACTCACCTTCAGGGACACAGAGTAGTCTGCGGCCGCCATGGAACCTGAACTGGAAGTCCTGCCGATGCCGTACCATGCGATGGCAGTTCAGGAGCACCAATGCCGATGAAGACAACGGCGGTGAGTACAGCTGCCTAGCACACAAGGGAGGGAGGGGAGAGTGACACATACACACGCACAGCACACACCAAACAAACATACCACACACAAGAACAATCTGCAGAGTAAATCAACAACAACATAACCCAGGAGCAAAGAAAGCTAGGACACATACCTCTGGTCCAACTGCTGTAATAATGTGGGAACAGCGACCTCAATTTAAAATAAATGAATATATAAATATGTATAAATATACAGCAAGGGCCATTGGCCAGTCCACAGTCAACAAATGGCCAAAGGGCAGCGTTCAAGGCCCAACTTGACTCCTGAAAGCCCAGTCACTCCACTGGGCAGGGGCATCATGATGATGTTAGGCAGGCACCTCAGGGGTGGGGGGTTCTTCTTGGGAGGAGGGTCCTCTGACTTAGGTTTGGGAGGGGGCGGGTCTTTACCCTTCTATTTAGGGGGCAGAGGAGTGGGCTTGGGATGGGGGGCCGGAATGCAACTCTTGTGCCCCTTAGTGGCAGGTGTAGTTTTAGGGGGAGGAACAGGAGTCAACTGTGAACTGGAGGTACTGGGCTGGGGGGAGGGATCTTTCTCTTAAGGGCAGGATGGGGGGGGAGGGAAGAGGTCAAAGCGGTAAAGGAAAAGCTTCTTAGGACCAATGGGGTGGGTTCTGGGAGGAAGATTGGGAGTGGAGTTAGAGGGAGTGGTTGTAGGAGGAGTAGGTGTGCTGGACTTGGGTGCAGGTGCATGGACAGTGTGCATGTGAGAGGTGGATGGCCGTTGGTTGTCTGATTGGGAGTGTTTATGTGTAATTGTAGGGGCAGACAGGGTGGAAGAAGACAGACAGGACGTGTGTATGTATGTTGTTGTGGTGTCTGCAAGTGAGGTGGGTGTGCTGCATGAGGCTGTGATGGTGGTGGTGGTGACTGTGCATGTGGTGTGTGATGTGCATGTCTGTATTTCTGCTGTTGCGGTGACTGTGGGCAAGGCTGTACTGGTGGCAGGATCTGGAACTGATGATGTAGTGTATGCAGGCGTGAGTGTTGTGAGGGAAGAGGAGGAGAGGGAGACAGTGTAGGCAGTGGCTGTTGTGGTATGTGCATCTGTGTGTTGGCTGTGTGTGTGCTTGTGGAGTGAAGTGTAATGCCTGTGTCTGTGCGAGTCATGTCTGTGGTTTTGGGTACATACTTGTCAGATTGTGTGCATGGGATTTGTTGGGGTAGAGGGCTTTGGGACTGGGAACAGATGGTTGGAGGGGGGACGGAAGAACCAGGGACACTGGCTGCCGTCAGCGAGGCGGCCACAGCCTGAAACAATCTGTAGGGCAGCCAACCCACCGTGAATGCCCTCCAGGTAGGCATTGCATTGCTGCATCTGGGATGCCAGCCTCTGGATGGCATTCACTATGGTTGACTGCCCTACAGAGATGGATCTCAGGAGGCTAATAGCCTCCTCACTGAGGGCAGCCGGGCTGACGGGGGCAGGGCCTGAGGTGCCTGGGGCAAAGGAGATGCCCACTCTCCTGGGTAAGCAGGCACGGGCAACTGGGTGGGGGGCTACTGGGAGTGCGGTGCTGGTACGGGAGTGGCGGAAGATCTTGTAGCTGGGGTGGTCCCAGAGGCATCCGCCACCACCAGAGAGCTTCCATCGGAGGAGGAATCAGAGTTTGTAGTTGTTGCTCCTGCCTCCCCCGTGGTGCTCCCCTCATCCTTCAACCCACTGGTCCCTTCGACATCTATGCTCTCTGCCTCCTGGGTCCTGTGGGCTCCAGCTCCCCCGCTAGCCAGTGCCCCTGTTTCTTCTCCAGATGATGCTAATGCACACAAGGACAGGATGAGAAAAGGAGAGAGGGTGGGGAAGAAAGAAAGGGAGCACAGGGTCAATCATAGCACCAACAGCACATATTGCATACACATCACAATCACTCACTGGGACGAACACTGTGCAGTATGGACCACAATGACAAACCATTACCTGGGTACAACAGCAGTAAAGAACTCAAACACTACCATCTGCACACCTACAGGTACTCACTAAGCTCTGTCTGCCATTGTATGGTAGCTACTTACCAATACCAAATATACATAACTAAGCAGGACCACACAAGAAAAACTAAACCGGCATACTGGGGCACTCACTCACTAGAACCTTGCACCCAAATCCCATGACAGACAACAACGAAAAATACCACACAGTCTGTACTCACCTTCTTGTAGCTGCTGTGCTGCCCTCAAGCACCCATCCAACTCAGGATTGGCCACTGCCAGTATGCGGGTCATTGGAAGGGTCAGGCTCCAATGGGCACCCCTTCCTCGTTGGGAGGCTGGGCCTCTGCGGTCTTCCAGGCCAAGCGTATCAGGTCCTCACACCTTTTACTGCAGTGGGTGCTCTGCCGGCAATGAACCTCCAGGCTCCGCATGTCCTTGGCTATGGCACGCCCAATCCTTTCTTTTGATGGGCGCTGACCTGCAGAGGAGACACAGACAGAAGGACACCATGAACTCAACAATCCATTCTGTTACACAAATGACTTACATTCTGCAAATGACCCACATTAAGCACACACTTGACACCTACCTCTGCATACACATTGCATGCCGCCAACCCCCCCCCAAATGACACACTGCCAGCACACACGTACATATTCATGCTGCCATGTTGCATCCAACGTACCCGTGATGTACTCACCTGTTGGTCTGGACGCCCATACAACTGCCCATACAGGGGTAGGATCCCATCCACAAGCTTCTTCAACTCCTCTGATGTGAAGGCTGGAGCCCTTTCCCCTGTAGCACGGGCCATCGCAGGTTCCAGACACAGGTCACAGCAGCACAGTCAGTGGAGATGTTGAACCTTAGAGAGTTAAGAATCAAGTGAAGTGGTACAGAGAAAATGGAGGTCACATCTGCGGCGGTGAACACCGTCACTGCCGGCACTGATCATCATTGGTTCATATACTCCATAAGGCGCCATGTTAGCCAATGAGGAGTTGCATGGCGGTGCAGACCGCCTTCCGCCATGACATCAAATGCCGGCAGAGTGATGTCACTTCCACCAGTCCCTGCATACAGGACAGGCAGTTGCCTTTTCCTAATACTAGTACTCATGTTGGACAAATTTATGTGCGTCATTGGTATCGACTGTACAGACCTAGACAGTTCCAGTCTTCTACTTACATACATGCTCTGTGTACTGTGATATTGTGTGTTCATACTTGCTTTAGTCACACACATTTTAATTTTGGCTCACTTAGATACCAACCACTGTGGAGGATGAGGAGGAGGAGGCAAGCACCCGTGTACAGACCCCTAGTGGACTTGGCTACACTGGAGGACCGGCACATCATACTCACCTATCGTCTGGACAGGGCCACAATTACTGAGCTGTGTGCACAATTGGAGCCTGATCTAATTCCTGCTATCCGTAGCACTACAGCAATTCCCCCTGTAGTACAGATACTCTCAGTGCTTCACTTCCTGGCAAGTGGTTAATTCCATATGACAGTGGGCTTGGCTGCAGGAATGTCACAGCCAATGTTTTCGAAAGTGCTTGGAAGGGTTTTGGCTGCCTTGCTCAAACACACAAGCTACATCTCATTCCCCCAGAGTGAAGATTTGCCCATTGTGAAGGCTGGATTCTACGCCATGGGACATATACCACATGTGATTAGGGCCATTGACGGGATCCATATTGCCTTGGTCCGTCCCAGGGCAAACGAGCAGGTCTACAGGAATAGGAAGAGGTTCCACTCTATAAATGTCCAGATGGTATGCCTTGCTGGTCAATACATTTCTCACGTCACTGCCACGTTTCCTGGATCTGTGCATGATGCCTATGTATTGAGAAATAGCAGCGTCCCACAGGTGATAGCACAACTACAGAGGCACAGTGTGGCTCATAGGTGAGCTTGAGTTGTCACACAATGTATGTCACTGCATGCCAACTGGAGTTGTACTCTATGCCATTGTACAAGGGTAATGTGTGTCCCTCACTACTTCCAGGTGACTCCGGCTACCCAAATCTGTCCTGGCTGTTGTTCCCTGTTAGGAATCTGAGAATAGGGGCTGAAAGTCGGTACAATGAGGTACCAGGAGGGTTGTAGAGCGCACATTTGGTCTGCTGAAAGCCAAGTTCAGGTTCCTCCATTTAACAAGTGGGTCCCTATGCTACGCCCCTAAGTAGGTCTGCCAGATTGTGGTAGTCTGCTGCATGCTGCACAATTCGGCCCTAAGATGCCACATACCCCACCTGCAGGAGGAGGAGGAGACAATGCACCTGTGGCAGCAGTGGACACTGAAGACAGTGAGGGTGAGGAAGAGGAGGAGGATGTGGACAACAGGACACATATTATACAGCAGTACTTTCAATGACACTCAGGTAAGACTGTAGATCTGATCATATCTCTATTTAAGTTAAGTGCTGTGTGCTAGCTGTGTTGTGCCAATCACTGCCTTTACATTTCAATTGACTGTCACTTATGCCTTCCCTTTTTGCAGATGTTGGTGTGGTCACAAATGTGTACTGATGTGATGACTACAGACTGCTTGAACACATTTTTTGAATGGATTCACACATTACAGGACATTTGCACAGGATAATACAGTTCATTACATTGCACATTTCTGTCCAATAAAGCACTAGTACTCCAGTTGTGTTCAAGGGTGTTTATTGAAGTGACAATAATAAAGGGGTAGTGCAATGGAGAGGGGTGATGGTTGAGGAAAACTTCAGTGTACTGGCCCAGTTAGTTTGTAGTACAGGTCCAGTGTCCAAGGGGCCATAGGAAGAGGAGCAATGGCAGTCCAAAGTGAACAAGGTAACTCAGTGGCACACAAAGGGGACATTCTAGAGGGGCTCATTTCCTGGTGGTGGTCTTGACAACAGTCTCTGGTGTCAGTCTAGGTTGCAGGGAATGTTTGTGGGGTGGTTCTTCTGCTGCAAAGGGAGGGGTGCTGGTGGCCTGTGGGATTGTGCAGGTCCTCCTGTTCACTAGCTGCAGCAGATGTTGATGGATTGTGAGAGGACTGGCTAGTGAAAGTGGGCCGCTGGTGTGCTCTGTTCTCCCGCATGGTGTTGGCTATGTCACCCAGCACCCCTACAATGGGGGCCATGTTGGCATTTAGGCCCTGCAACTGCTGCATGACCTCCTGGTGGTGTACCCCCTGCAATCGCTTTCTCCTGCATGATGCTGATCACCTGGCACATCCTGTTCTGGGATTTTTGGTATGCCCCCAGGACATGTATGAGTGCCTCCTGCGCAGTCGGTTCCCTGGGCCTGGCCTCTCCTGGTGCAGAGCTGACCTCCCACTGTCCCTGGCCCCTGTGCCTTTGTCCCCTGAATGGTGTTCCCATTCCCACTTATACCAGGACCTTCACTGTCTTGCCTGTGTGGTGTTGACTCGGGTCCCTGTACAGGTGGGCACACTATTGATCAATGTGTCCTGGGGACAGGGCTCTGGGGACATTGAGTGGCTGCTGTGGTGTTGGAGTCAGGGGGCCCTGTGGTGGACTGACTGTGGGATGTGGAAGCCGACTGACCTGGGGTCCCAGATGGGCCAGAGAGTTCATCCAGCTCAGGACATCTAGAGTTGGAATCATAACTGAGGGCATCTTCTGGTGGAGGACTGGGTTGACCTGGCACCTGATCACCACTGACATTGGCTGGGGTACCTATGAGGATGTATGTGATTTGTTAGGGTATTGTCCGTCACATTTCCTGCATTTCTACCATTCACTTTGGGTTTGGTGTTGTCCTCCCACCTTTGGTAGTGTATGGTGATGGATTGTGGGATTGGTAGTTCTACATGCTGTCCATGCATTGCTGGTGGGTGTGCATGCAAAGATGGAAGTGGTGTGCTTGCAGTGGGTAGGACATGCAGTGGTACACATTTAAGTGTGGTACTTGGGGTGATTCACTGCGTGGAATGAAATGGGGTTTAGGGAGTCAGGGTGACATGCCATGCAGGTATCAATGGAGGTAGGCTAGTAATGGTGACTTACCAGTGTCCAGCCCTCTAGTGACTCCAGTTAGGCCCTCAAGATACAGGATTGCCAAGACTTGCTCCTCCCCTGCTGTCAACTGTGGGGGAGGAAATGTGGGTCCACCACCAGTCCTCGTGATGGTGACCTTGTGCCTTGATGCAATGGAACGCACCTTCCCCCCGTAGGTCGTTCCACCTCTTTCGGATGTTGTCCCTTGTGAGTGGATATTGTCCCAAGGAGTTCACCCTGTTAATGATCCTCTGCCATAGCTCCATCTTCCTGGCAATAGAGATCTGCTGGACCTGTGCACCAAACAGCTGTGGCTCTACCCTGACGATTTCCTCCACTATCACCTGCAATTCCTCATCTGTGAAATGGGGGTGCTTTTGTGGGGACATGCCTTTTGTGTGTTATGTGTATTGTGTAGAGGGTGTTCAGTGTTGTGGTTGGATGTGTGGTGTGTGATGCGTGACAGATATATAGATAGATGTGGTGTGCAGTTCTCTAAGGGATTGGCCTGGCAAGGTGTACCAGTCTTTTTGTGTTTTCAAAGGATTGAGGGTTAGGTGGGGGGTGTTTTATAGTGATGTTGGTGGGTGTGTAGGGTGTGTGTATAAGTGTCAGGTGTGGGTATTTTGTTCTGGCCAATGTTGGCTTGAAGTGGTTTTGGGTGCCAAATTCCACCGCAGCAGTGTGCACCGCCAATGGCTGACCGATGTTGAATGTCCACTGTGGTGATTCGTGGGTCATAATTTGGAGGGTGGTGTATTTCTGAAGTAGCGGCGAGGGTGGTGTGTCTGACAGTTTTTTGCCTTCGTTGGGTCTGGCAGACTTGTGGTTTTGGCTGGTTTCTGTCGGTTTTGTGTTTGATAACCTGGCAGGCGGATTACCACCTCTGCGGCGGGCTGTTGGCGGCCATCACCACGGTGGTCTTCGGAATAGACCGCCAATGTTATAATGACCACCATAGTGTGTCCTATATTTATATATTAGCAGCATAGCAATGTGGGCTTACAACACAAACTTTAGAGATAACTCATGAATACATTCAAATAGTCTTCTCACAAGCAGTTTTATTTCCTCTACATGTATTACTACAGTGCTTTTAAAGTGCAGCCCAGCTAGAGTTTAGTGTTGCTCCAATTAGCCATGCCATTTTGTGTCACATGTGGCATGAATGATGCAAAATAATCCTGCAACCCTTACATGGCATTTAACTTTCCATGCTGTGGGTGTATTTTATGCTACATTGACAATGGATTTGCAGTGATATTAAATAATACAAATAGCAAATTATAATACACCTTGCCTATTATAGGGGGAAACATGTGCTTTGCTAATGTTTAGTAGTTGTAACGTACCCACATTTAAAAACTTGCAAAATCAGACCAAAAATGGTGGGACAGCAACAAAAATTATGTCATTCCTTACATGCATGCGTTAAGTATCTGGCAAAAAGAAGCCGGTCAGTCTCCTCAATTATAAACCAGCTGCAAAGTAGGTGACCTTCATTCACACTCCAGTTAATTCAAACAGAACCATTGTTATTCTGCATTTATTACAGACTGTGAACAGAACGAACTGGGGAGGTTTTAACCTCTGAAATCCAAAGAATCAGAAGCTTTCATGTTAAACAATGCACCTTTTGAAGCAGGCCAGTGAGACAGATCATTTTAAGATCAAAGTCTTCTCTGAAAGGTTATAAACCTCTTCTCCAGGGACTGCTCTTACAGCTTGGCCCAGAGGAACAGACCACTTATTTAGGCTTCACCTGTGTTTGTGGAGGATAGAAAGTTAAATGGCATCTTGAGGTCCAGCCTTTAGCTGCAGGCACTAGAATGATAAATTGGTACAGTAAACCCTTTATCCGAGGAAGCTGAGATTATAATCTGAACGTTGAGATTCAGCTCCCAGGTGTGCTGGCCGGATAAAGACATTGGCATGTCCCCTTAATGGAGAGCACTGAGTTAAACTGAGATAGGTTTGGCACTTGGGAAAGGCCAGGTTCCATCTCAAGGACCAGTACTAAATTATAAAGTATGTGTTAGACCTGTCATCCTTAGGGTGGCCTTGCCCACAATGTTTTGCCTCCCTCCTTCATTTTTGCTGTTTTAGTTGGCCTTAGGACTCTGTGAACTTTACCACTGCTAACCAGTGCTAAAGTGCTTATGCTCTCTCCCTTAGACATGGTACAATTATCTTACACCAAATTGAAACATTTAATTTATTTGTAAGTATAGAGTAAAATGGTACTGCATTACCCAAGGCCTGCAAATTAAATGCTACTAGTAGACCCATACCACTTATTATGTCACTCACCTAAGTTGACTTTTAAGACATGTCCAAGACCTGCCATTGCAGCCTATGTGTTCAGTTTTAAACTGACATTTTTCCCTGGCCAAATAAGCCTAAACCTATCTTTTTAATACATATGCCAACCCTATAGACCCTAAACAGCCCTTAAGGGTTCAGTGCATTTAAAAAAATTGACATTTACTTTTTACTTTTACATGTCCTGGTCATTAAAAAGTCTCAAATTCATTCTTCACTACTGCAAGGCCTGCCTCTCCCAAAGGATAACATTGGGTTGCCTTATTACATCTACTAAATGATAACTTTCAATTGGAAGAAGGTAGGAAAGTCGTTTGGTATCTGAAGAATTGTAATTTAAAACCCTCTTTATTGTTAAAGTTGGATTTTCGGTTGCAATACTGAACATGCCACTTTTATAAAGTTGGCATTTTTTTCTCACAACCATTTAAAGCCTGCAACCTACATCCTGAGCTATGACAAGGTGTAGCTGGCAGTTGGTCCTCTGTCAACCCAGCTGTGGTCCCAGCAGAAGAGACGTAGCATGACACATCACCTCACAGCTCATCGGAGTCACCACTGCATGGTGGATTACAACTCAGGACCTCGCATCACAGCCTGCAGCACATCTGAACCACCGCTGAGCAATGTATCTTGATGCAGGGTCTCACATTGCTGCCCCCAACACCTCAGATCAGCCATTGCATGATGCTTCCTTGATGCAGGACTTCACATCACAGCCCTGCAGCTCTTCTAAACCACCTCTGCATGACACATCCTTGACAGGGGCCTTCCGACCTTGCAACGCTCCACAAGGTACTCTGTTCAGCAGCCCAAATAGGCCCCCGTATCAGGTTCATCCTCAATTGCAATTGGCCTGAACTTGTGACTTTAAACTGGTCCGGCACAACCAGATGACCATGGTTAGCTTTGTCCTTTTAGGCACTGTTTTTATCTAAAACGTTTAAAATTGCATATCTACAGTTCTACTAATTGGATTTTTGTTGTTTTGGTGTCAAATATATATTTAATTTTGCTCTATTTTTCAAAATTGGTTTGGGGTTTTCCTTTTGTTGTGTTTTCACTTTATTATGGTCCTTGTACCTCATAAATACTTTACACATTGCTTCTAAGTTAAGTCTGATTGCTTCCATGCCAAGCTACCAGTTGGTTAAGCACAGATTAATTTGGGGTTTGCTTGTGACTTCACCCTAACAAGGATTGTGGTTGCTGTCTGAGTAGGGTTGAAACCCCCCAATGAGGGACCCAATTTCTTACAAACATAATTCGGAAATAATCAAGCATAACTTTGCTTGACTGTGTAAAGAAATACTAGGCAGTGAACATGCAGGGCGAAGCATCCATTTTGAACAATATGGCATTAAGGCCTAGCTAATTTAACAGGTTATGGCAAAATCGTTTTAAAGACAATATTGTCATAAAAGTGTAGACGTGAATTCAAGTGTAGATCCATATTATTCACATTGTTTATAATGCATAATTTAAAAATAAAATGCACAATAACTCCCACACTGGCAAGGAACAACTATGCTCAGGCACAGGAAAATAAATTAAGGACCTTCACAAACTAGGTCAAGACAAATAATTGTGATTGAAACAAAATGTCTATCACATATTGAAAACTTTGAAAAGCCCTGTATCTCTCCATGTTTCTTAGGTCTACCAGAACCTCCACCAACACTGGAATACGAATGAATGATTTATTTGTGTTATTTATATTATGTTTTGTCACCTACACGTACATTATAAATTCAGATTATTATTCAGAAGTCAATAACGTGACGTACCGTGCAGCAGTTAGACTGTCTTGTAATTGGAAAAGGTAAATCCATGAACAGTGAGTGCTAAATGCTAGGGGAATAATGAGTGTATATGATGTTGGTTGGAAATGGGGTTTCTGGCTGGCTAGGATATGCACCTCAGCCAGGCAGAACCTACCCACTTTAGTCAGGGCTTGGGAGTTACACGTCCAAGATAACCCCTGCTCACCCACTTGGTAGCTTGGCACGAGCAGTCAGGCTTAACCTGGAGGCAATGTGTAAAGCATTTGTACAACACACAACACACGTGACGCAAAATATACACCACAAAGTAAACACAACACTGAGCTATGTAAAAATAATCTGTATTGCACAAAACATAATTAGACCACCGTTACACATGAATAATACCCTGCTACCTTAGCAGTCGTCAGAATGTTACACAAGTTACTAATACTCTGCAGGAATATGCAGTTGTCACATTAGAACACGTAAGTACTCAGGATTCTGCCACATAAACTGTAGTCAGGAATTATAGTAAAAGGTATATGCACTTGTCATGAACAATTCCTAAATAAAAGAACCATTAAAGAATATACCACAACTCATATAAATACATATCAGCTAGACATGCCCATAACAGGAACATTAGCACATATATGTAAAAAGAACATCAAACATAGGTAGGAAATATATGAACCAGAGAACTTTGGAATATCACTATTACTGGTCCCTTAGAAATAGTACCTGGTTGGATGAAGAGGCACTTCCAGTGTCTAAAAGAGGAGCATAGGGGGCCCCCGGCGCTCCGGTGCACAAAGCGGGGGTCACGCAGTGCTCCAGGAGGGAGAGGGGCGGTCAGCGCCCTCTCCTTGCAATAGACGGGCCCCTCCAGGGGCCTGTTGTCTTTTTGGGGCCCCCTCCGGGCCTTCAATGGCCCTCTCCTAAGAGGTGGGGGGTCACCCAAAATGCCCAGGTTAAGGTATGGGGGCGATAGCGCCCCTAGGGCAGTGGCCGGGGGGAAAGGAAATCCCTTTCCGCTCCCCGTGCCCTGCGTCGGTGAGACAGCCACCCGTGTCCTCGGGCGGCTGTCCAAATGGAGGTAAGGTGGAGCAGGGGCCTCCGATGAGGCTATCCTCCTGCTCTGGGGGAGCGGCGGCACCCGCACGGTGCACGAGCCGCTCTCTCTGCGTCAACAACACGTTAGGTTGGGCAGGCACAGAGGACGGTGCCTGCTAGTGCCCCGGGGGCACCCCTGTGAGGGTGCCTTGCCCCGGGGGCATGATAGGAGCGCGCTCGCTCCTTACCTCGAATAAGGGATGCCCCGGGGGTTCATGGAAGGGCAGTTTCGGCGTCTGGCCGGATGGCAGTCTCCCGGGTCACGGCTGTGAGTTTTCTCAGCACAGGAGTGATTCTTAAAGCGCAGAGACTCTGTGCTTCCGCCCCGGCCGCAGCGGTGATTGAAAACAGCAGGGAAGCGCTTCTCCAGTGCGGGGGCACTTCCATAAGCCCGGGCTGTGGCGGTGATTTCGCATCAGCAGAGGGGCACTTTTAGAAAGCGCTAGGACACTCCGCAAAAGCACTTCTAGTCCAATCAGCAGGGATGGTTGCAGGGGTCAGGGGCCCCAGCACCCTGCCCCTGGGAACAGCAAGAAAACAAGGAAAAGCACAGGGCTGGTGGGTCCAGCTACAGGCCAGCACAAGGGGTGCAGATGGTGGCAGTTCCTTCTAGTGACCAGGCAGGTCACAGGTCAGCACAGCAGCAGCAGTCCAAGGTGGGTTCCTGGTGAGTCCATTCTTCAGCGTTCTGAGTCCAGTTTCTAGTTCCAAAAATGTTCAAATTGTGGGGAGAATTCCCCTGTACTTATAGTCAGTTCTTACAGTGTTTCACAATGGTAGGGAGAGGAGGTTCCAGCCAGATACAACTGGTTCTGGGAGGGCCCCCTCTCTCCTTTCAGCACAGGCTCCAAACATCAGTGGGGGGTTCACAACCCTATTGTGTGAGGCCAGGGCACAGTCTTTACAAATGCAGGTGTGCCCCGCCTCTCCCTTCTCTCAGCCCAGGAAGGCTTTACAAAATGTAGATGCACCTCTGTGTCACCTCCACCCTCCCTGTGTTCAGGCTGTCTGAGAAGTATGCACCAAGCTCCAACTGTCAGTCTGCCCAGACGTTGATTGGAGACAAGCTGCAAAACACCAAAGTCATAAGCACAGATAAATGCGCACTTTCTAGAAGTGGCATTTCTGTGATAGTAATAAAAAATACACCTACACCAGTAAGAAGCATTTCTTACCACTGTCACAACCATACCAAACATGCCTACGCTACCACTCATAAATTAGACAATACCCCTTACACATAAGGCAGGGCATTTCCAATGCAATCCGATGAGAGGGCAGCACTCACAGCAGAGAGACACCAAGTTAGGCTGTTTGTCACTACCAGGACAGGCCACGCAACATGGCACATGTCCTGCCTTCTACGTACATGGCACCCTGCCTAAAGGGCTAGCTAGGGCGTACCTTAGGGGTGACTCAATGTAGTAAAAGGGGAGTTCTGGGCCTGGCAAGTAAATTTAGATGCTAGGTCCCTGTGGCAGAAAACTGCGCACACGGGCTCTGCACTAGCAGGCCTTAGATAGGTTTGACAGGCTACTCCAGTGGGTGGCGCAAGCAGTGCTGCAGGTCCACTAGTAGCATTTAATTTACAGGCCCTGGGTATAGGGATACCACTTTACAAGGGATTTATAGGTAAATTAAATATGCCAATTAGGTATGAACCAATCATACCAAATTTGTAAGAGAGAGCACATGCACTTTAGCACTGGTTAGCAGTGAAAAAGTGCTCAGAGTCAAAACGTCAGCCAACAAAGGTCAGAAAAATAAGGAGGCAAAAAGCAAAACGTCTGGGGAATGACCCTGTAAAAGGGCCAGGTCCAACAATGTTCAACCCTTGTATAAATGCAGGAGCTTGCCAAGAAACATTTGCCTAGAGCTATACTTCAGCACCTCTCGCTCTCTCCTGTTGATCTCTTTAAATGTCTGTTCAGTGTGGCAGACACAACACCCTCGCTCTCTACCCTTTCTTGCTATTCCAGCATGTTCTATCCTTTATTCACTGTCCACAACTACCTGTCCCGCTCAGATTATCTCCCTCTATATATGTCTCCCATTGGCTGTTACTACAGAATTTCACGCTGACTCTGCTTTCTCTGTGTCTTTTTTCCTTCTCGCTCTTTCACCATCTCTCAACCCCATTCTCTACCCCCTTCCCACAAAGCCCCCTCCACTAACTGGTTATTTTTCTGTGTTCTGCTTTTTCTGCTGTCTTCCCCTTTCACTTTGACTATCTCTCCTTCTGACTGACTCTTTCTACCCATGTTTTTCTAATTTCTTTTGGGGTTTTCATGACATACAATTACATTCTCCAGCAGTACCTTTAGTCATCACTTTACATCGATCACTATCCACATTCGTCTCAACATATCAATGCTTTTTGTTTTGAATTTTATGCAACAACGTTCTCAATGTACGTAAACTGCATACTTTATTTAACTATTAACTAGTGGTGTTAACACGTAGCTCTGTTCTTTATCTAGCAGGGTGAGTGTAAGGGTGGCGCATGCCATTTCCAAAGATATGCCGCTCCTCTGTGCATGCAGCTAAGCAGTCCCATATTCTCGTATCACTACACAGTTTCATGTTTCACTTTCCGAGACTCTATCATAGCTGCATCGCCGTTACTCCTCTGGCATTGTTTCAAAGTTATGTCATATTTCGTTCCGTACGTTTGCTGTTGGATGTTGTTGTAATCTTCTCGTTGTATTTCCCTCTTCCTCCTCCCCCTTCCAGCCCAATCATCAGTGATTAGTTCACCCCTGTTTCCACCCCTCCTTTTCGCTCACGATAGAACGTTGTGTAAGAACCTGTTCGATGCCAGGAGGAGCATAGCAATGACGAGCTGGAGATCTTTTGAATAACCAATAAACCTCCTTTACCCGGAGGTTTCTTGCTTCTATTTTCAGTAATTGGTGATGAGGATGGCATCCACTGTCTATTGGACTGTCTATTGGACAGCTACACATATCCACACCATAACTTATCCTTGCCTACCATTCATTATGCAGCCTTTGCCTCCTTGGGTACTGCTGGTATGGTGAGCGCCTGTGTGGTGTCACAAAATCACCTCGTTCTGGCGACCCCACACCCAGACTCCTCCGAGAGATTTTGCTGCCACAGCATGATTTGTATTGGAGGGTTCCTTTCCTCCTGACACCTGCCAGGATGGGCACTTTGCTGCTGGTGAAGCCTGCTTCCGTATCTTCTCTGAACCGGTGTTCCTGGTACCTGGGTGTTTCTTGTTCCTGGACGGAGATGCAGGAGACTCCACCTGCTTCCAGGCAGCATCCAAGCCCAGAGAGTGACATGCCTTTGCTCCTTGTTTGTTATGACATTTCCTCATTCTGGGGCTGTGCCTCAGGATGCCCTGTTACCACTGTTGCTCGCTGTCTGTCGCAGTGCTTCTATCTGATTGCGCGGCAGTTCCTGTCAGTATCTGAAAACGCATGTGTATGGCGTTTACCAACTTTCCCTTGTAAGCGTTGCTCAGACCCGCTTTCCTGTGGAGGAATACTGAAGTACAATTGACAGTTATTTGCCCAAGAGGGAATTGGGGGCAGCTGTATCTGTGTTGGCATGTCTAGTTTAAGGATATTGTGCTTATCAACTTTCTCCTGTAAGCGTATGCGCAGACTCATTTTCCTAATGAGGAATAGCGTAATAAAGGTGACAATTTTTGCTAGTGCGATTTGGGGGCACTTACCTCTGTAGATATACATTTAGTGGCTGGAACCTGTGATTATCTTAAGAATTATTTGTACTCAACCATAGGGCGTAGTGTAATTCTAGTCCTCCATCAATCTGACTGGAAATCTGGGAATATTTTTGTGGGGTTCCATCCTGCTTTATCTGGAAGAACATTTGAGTTTCGATATTCTGTTTACTTTATGCACTTCAGTGTGTTAATTATTCAGTCTCATAAGTATTGCACTTTCCTTGTTCAAGTACCAATGGCTGCTGCAAGTATGCTTCAGCCTCCCACGTTTGTGAATGAAATTGGGGAGCCAAATTTACTGTGGCAAAGATGGATTACAATTTGTAATTCTTATATAATAGCAATAGGTGGGGAGACATTTTCGCCAGTTCGTAAACAGCACATTTGTTTGCATAATTTGTGGGTTCAGAGCAGAAAAGTGTATGAAAATATTTTTGGAACATGAGTCAGATGAGGCTAGTGGTGAAGAAGAAGGAGACATTTTCCAAACTACTGTAGATAAACTTGGATGTTATTTTAATAGAACACAAGGGACAATTGAGAAAGTAGTAACATATTACTGTATTGAGAAGGTTCTCAGCTACATGTGAGTTGAGGTGCTCACAGACGTATTGATTGGGGATCAACTGGTAGGCTGCACCGATGATCAAAAGGTACAAGAGAAATTGTTGTCCCTTAATCTTTTGCCTGAAGCAGTTAACATACCAAAGAGCAGAGCGCATACAGCAATTTGTATTAAAGTAATGAAATTGTCTGCAAATACTTCAAAAATGAGTAGTGAGGAAAATAAGTGATTCAGAAAATGTGTACAGGGTAAAAGAAAATTTGATGCACCAACTTACAGTTGAGAGACAGCAAACAAAAGTGTTCCAGGTGTGTATTCAATAATCACTTAGCCAGTAGTCCGAAGTGTCCAGCAAGAGGTGCTCTATGTAGGAAATGCATTAAAAGGGGAAACTTTGTCAAAGTATGTAAAGCAGGAGGACGTAAAGTACACGTGGGAGATACAAAGAATGAAAGATGTCCTAACAAACAGCAATTTATTTTCTGGGGTAATGGAACAGTTAGATGTCACAATATCGTACCCTACTTGTGGTATACTGTTTGATGGAGTCAAAACAATGGTTTGTGCAGACTTATGTTCCACATATACCCTCACTTATAGTAACACTTTTCATGAGAAAATGGGGAAATAGAGTTACATCTTGGAACCTCCATGTACCAAACCAGGAGGGTACAATAAAGATCTGATTCCCCTAGTAGGCATGGTTAAAATGCATATCACTTTCAAGGACAGACACACAGTGGGTAAGGTGTATGTCACCAAACAAGGATCCAATTTATTGGGGTGGCACCACCAAAAAGATCTAGAGATCAAATTTGACCCCAGTAATGAAGAACCAATAACTTGTACTGCCACCTGACCGTCAGTGCGGCCAAAACACCACTGCCCATATTATGAGTTCACCGAAGGGCCGGCGGGCAGAAACAACGTTTCCGCCTGAGGGCCCTCAGTGCACAGGGCCTTAAAATTGATGTTGGCTCGTACTCAAGCTGGAGGCAATGTGGCTGTGTGGCGGGTGCAGCAGCACCCATTGCCTTTTGCACTGCCCTGGTCTACTGCCATGCAAAGGCTGGCAAAAAGGGGACTCTTAATCCACAGGGCAGTGCTGCAAGCAGTGCTGCCCTGGCAGATTGAGACCGCCGAGACTGCCAGGATGTCAGTTGGCAGCAACCTGGCAGTGTCATGCGGTCCAGCTGTGGTGGCTCCACCACGGTCGTAATGTGGAGGTCGGACCGCTGCTTTGGCAGCGGTCCGACCTCCACAGCGGGCCTGGCGGTCTCATGATTGCCAGGGTCATAAGAAGCCCCTATATGTCTAAATTTGTTTAAAAAAAAAACACTGATCTAGTGCAAACCATGAGAGACCTTCTAAAGAAAAGTGCACAGTATGCATGAAATATAATATATAATAAAATAGATGGTGTGAGAAACAAAAGAAATGTAGTGTAGGACAATGGCTAGTAAACAAGAAACCTTGCAACAGCCAAAATAAAATGGATGTGTTTTACAAACCTTCCAGAACTATAGAAGTAAAAAAGAATGTTACTATTTTGGAAGATGGACAAATGTGGAGAATAGATAGAATTACCCGTTGCTCCACAGGGATAGTATCAGGGTGAGCAGCCTCTCAGAATAAGAAGAAAGATCCACCATTTCCCAGCGAGCGGTAGAAAAGGAAACGTAAATCTCTCATGTGCTAAAGAGACTATGGGCCAGATTTAGGTCTCCATGGGGGGATTACTCCATCACAAACCTGAAGGATATTCCATCTGCTATATGAGGATCCCCATAGGAGAGAACGGAATCGCAATATGGCAGACAGGACATCCGTCATGTTTGTGAAATATTTCCCTCCACCAAGACCTAAATCACGGCCAATGTGATGCATTAGCGCAATATCCATTGAGCTATGTTTTGTACCTGTAATCCTTAGCTCTTGCTTTCTTGAGTCATTGTGTAGTGCCTGTTCTTGTCATATACACTTTATATCTTATTATCAGTTTCATGTATTAGTAAGGGAGAGGTGCTGTAATCTCATCATTGTATTTACCTCTTCCTCCTGGGGGCATTTTGTTTCCAACAATGCTGATTTATATTCCTTTGCATCTCCAGAGTTTTTTCATACTCCAGGATGGCACCCATGTGTTTCACTGTGCATTGATATGATTCTTTACTTGTCCCTCAGTTATGTCTATGGGATGTATTATTCCTGTATTACGTTGTTTTGGGGCATTTATATTTCTAACAATGCAGATTTATGTTTTAATGGCATTTCCACAGTGTTTTTTCATACTCCAAGATGGCTCCCTGGTGTTTTAGGGTGCACTCTTTTGTATACCAGGAAGAGTTTCTTTTTAAAAGTGGCATGGAGAGGGCCCTGTTTGGCACTAGACCACTCTCCCTAGATCACCAAAATTCTATCTAACCCCCCAAGGACATAGAGCTCGAATACAGCAGCCAATTCCATGGCATTCGAGAGGAAAGCTTTATTCCTTTGAGCATAATTTTGATATGTAGGTTGGCATGGAGGGGGTTAAGAATGCTATTCTGCCTCCCCTTGTTGGAAGAAGGACTATCTGGCACCCTGGATTGGAGCCTGGAGTGGAGGCTGCAGTGCTATAATATGCAAGACTCGCACCCTGTTTGTTTTTTCACTTTTTACCTAATGATCCGGTGGCCTTTCTGACTCCTTCTGGGAGGTAGATGGCAAACATTACAATCTGTCCACCCTAGGGATGAAAGCACACTAGACCACTAGGGGGAAAGTGAGAAAAGGAATGACAAGTGGTGATGGGTCAGCTGGACATTGGGCTTCACTGCCAGGCACCTGACATTTCTGCCACCAGAGTATTTCTAAACCCAAAGAGATCCCAGATCCCTCCCTCTTGCTATGGTGAATGACTCCACTATTCTGGCTGAGTCAATTGCCAACCAAGAAACCCTACAAACCTTGACCATTCTTGAAACCAAGAAACCCAGGATAATCCAGAGTGATGTGGTTTCCGTATAGCCAAGATGTTTTCTTATCCATAATGCCTTGTGAACAGTAAAGTACAGGTTAAAAAATACTTTGTGTCATATTTATGTGCCAGCAAACTCAGGCACATTCAGCCAACGACCAAAGTCTTACAATACTGTATTCCAACAATTCCCTTGATTGAAATACTCCCTTCATGGTTGGGTGGTCCTAACACATGCTATAAGAATGGATCAAAACTGTAACCATGTGATGAGAGGCCTACCTCATTGATACAGTTCTTTTTGCTGACGATAAGATGACGTAAACAAGTGGAGTGCATCACTTTTATCTAGAGAAACCTGGAAAGAATGGGTGGTAGAAAATGTTTGGATCCTGACACAGATTCCAGCCTTTTCCTGAGACCTTTCATGAGCCTTAGACAGGTATGCCACAGACAAGAGCAGAAATGGAAGTCTAATTTAGGCCCTGGGAAAAAGATAAGCATAATCAAATCGACCAACGTGGCTTTTTTTACAGAACACATTAGGGCTGCTGATAACTCTCTTAAGCTACTCTTTAAAGTAGTAAAAGATCTGTCTATCCCCTTTCCCAGGGCTTGTTGAATTCATCCCATGACTTTCGTAACAGAGTGGCACATAACTTTTGGGTTAAAATTTGGAATATTTATTCAGATTTGAATCTACCTATGGAAAGTGAGTGAGTCCCTTGCCAAAACTGCTACCTTCTGCACTCAGTTTAATCAGCTCAGTGAATTTCCCTTTCACTCTCTGCATCAAACTGGGGGGCGTGGCCAACATGGCGACCGGAGCAGCAGTATAAACTGCATCTCCGCACTTGGCCCGCTATTATATCCTGTTTACGGCGCCTAACACCGTCTTTACGGTAGGTGCCCTCTGCTCAGCTGCCCAGGACCACTACCCGGAGCAGCGACCCTCTCTGGGACATCGGGGTTGCCTCCTGCACCGGGGAGAAATCGTAGGCCTGCTGTGATGTCGCCTGTGGCCGCGGCTGGTGAGTGTGCTGCCTGGGGCTGAGGCCCGACTCCACCCCCAGCCCTCTAGCGCTCGGCGCTAAATTGATGGGGGCCCGTGGGGAGCCTGGACACGCCGGTGGATGGGGGGCCTGCGCCCCGGGGATCGCGCTGCAACGGAGCGCTCAATTGCGTCCCCACCCCCTGAGGTGGAGTTATCGCCGTGGCGCTGGACCTGGGGTGGTGCTCGGCGCCGCATGCTGTTATGGACTGAGGCCGCATGCAGCCCCTCTGGCCTGCGGCGCTTCATTACCGGCTGGGCGCCGGCTCCCCTTCTTCGGGCCGGACGGCTCCCACGGTCAGTATGGAGGCCCCCATGGCGCTGGAACACCATACTTGAACAGGGCGTGTCCCAAGGACGCTGCGGCCCCAAGAATTAACAAGCGGCCTGCGTACTGATGATACACGGCCGCCATCGCGCCCACGCCGACTGGGGCAGACATTTATTTATTTTTGATCCCCCTGATTGGCCCCGGGCGCCCACGCGAGGCGGGGGCTACAGGGGGCTGCACATCCTTTGGCAACACGGGTCGGGTCGCAGTATAGAGGCAGGTCGCTGCCCCCCCCACGGCGCCTGCCCACGCGCAGTAGACAGTGAAAGAGATAGGACGTGGGAGACACCATACCTGGCCTTACTGACTGAGAAGGGATCTAACGCTGCCCCAGGCCCTTATCGACTTGTCCATTGCTGACCTGCTACCGCCCCGACGACCTACGGTATTCACGGCACACTGAAGCACTGTCATGGTGCACCCAATGACTTGACTGCACAGAGCACTCCTCGCACCTTGGTCACACGATCTCCCTGGCATCGAGTTCGCCACCGCTGGGTGACACAGCACCAGACACACAACATATCTGGCATCAGATGGCGACCCGGAAATAAGGTGGGACCGCAGCGCTAAAATACAACGGCAACTACCGGGATCCAAACTGCATGCCTCACTGGCACTAATATCCACACCTGGCTTCGGATAGGCAGTGTGGTAACCCTGCCCTCTGCAAGCCATTAATCCCCCATTCGTACTTACTCCACTAGTGTCCACTCAGTGCTGCAGACACCAAATGGGTAAACCGAAAACCCCACGTGCACCCCCGGGTAGTATGGATCCCACTACCCCTGCCTCCTCCGAGGCCCAATCCGCCACGCAACTGGCTCTGCAGAAACTGGAACTTACGTTGCAAACACATACAACACAGTTCGAAAAGATTTTGCAAGCTATCCTTGACACCAAGTCCACCCTGGAAGCCAAAATAGGTTCAGTGGCAGAAGACGTCAACGTATTACGTGCAGACCAACACGCGTTGGCTGACAGGGTTAAGGAATTGAAGAAAGACAACATGTCTCTCCCCCTGAACGTGAAGAACCTCCAAGAGCAGATGACTCATCCGAAGTCGTAGACTTAAAACGTAGAGCTGAGGATGCAGAGGGAAGGTCACGACGTAACAACATCCAAATAGTGGGGTTTCCTGAGCGCGCTGAAGGACCTTGTACAGAACTCTTTGTAGAACAATGGCTCGCAGACACAATTCTCAATATCCCGAAATACTTCTCAATCGAGCGCGCGCACAGAGTCCCGGGCAGACCCCCCCCACCGGGTGCACAGCCTCGACCGCTGATAACAAGACTCCTGAATTACCGTGACAGAGACCTTATCCTACAATTATTCCGCAAATCAGGACCCGTACGATTCGAAAATGCAGTGATCACAGCTTATCCAGACTTTACAGTGGAGGTGCAGAAGAAACATAGCTCCTTCTACCGGGTCAAGGAATGCCTTTGTGAACACAACATCAAATACGCACTGCTGTTCCCGGCCAACCTTCATGTACAAGACGATTCATGTACACTCTTCTTCACTACACCGGAAGATGCTTGGACTTGGCTACACGCTAAGGGCATATCCGACCCGATGGACGCTAATAACTCTATGGAAAAATGGTCCTCCCCAAAACAAAACGCAGGTAACGTAAAAAACACGGCGGCAAACCTACACTCGAACAGTCTTGTACGGAACGCTCTCTTCTCCTACAGGCAACGTCTCGCTTTGTAAACACCTCACCAACAACCCTATCCACTCAAACCGAAGGTAGAACCAGACCGTGAAATAAACTCGGATTCAGCGGATTCTGATCGAGGCCCTACCCTTACTCGGCACACAGCAGACAGCATTTGTTAAACAACCATGAACCATCCGAGCGTATAACTAGTGCCTTGTTCATCACAATATGTTACGGCCTGACCCGAGCGGTTGTCTAGGGCCGGTGGGACGGAACCACGAGTCCCTTAACTCAGAACTCTAGTCAATCATGGTCCTGGGTGGCGGACCTAACACCAAGAGCAACACGGGCTGGGCAACCCAATGACTCGGAACCAACGTTCATATGGATTGTTCCTCTACGCTAGAAACTGCCAGAATTTTTCTCGCTTTGCCACAACCTCAGTGGATGTTATATATAGTTATTGTTTGTTTTTTCATTCATGTTTTTTTTTTCCATGCTGCTTAACAGGGACCACGATTATATCAAACCATGTCACACTTGTCATACCAACAGACCCATGTCTACCAATAACAGGGGCACGTACTGGCTAACCTCAGAGGGAAATGGGCACATCACAATTACAAGAGGGAGAAGCGACACATATCACCTTTGCCTAGCTAAACTTATAAACCCCCCATGACCTCTCAAACTCAACAATATACCCCAAAATATAAGATACTCACATGGAACGTAAGAGGCATGGCAGCATGGCGCAAGAGGCACCAGATTTACACATTTCTTAGGAGACACCAGATACATATAGCTCTATTGCAGGAGACACACCTATCCCAATCCACATTGGAAAGCACACGCTCAAAATAGAGAGGGCAACTCTATGGTACCAGTTCTTCAACATTTGCTCGTGGGGTGGCGGTCTGGATTGCCCAAGGGGTCCCATTCGCCATGTCTCGTACACAATGCGACCCAAACGGTAGATACGTGATATTGGAAGGCGACCTAGATGGTTCCCCCTAGCACTGACAGCACTATATGCCCCAAACACAAATCAACGTGACTTTCTGAGTACTCTTACTACTGGCAGCCCTAGCGACCCTACAGCGGACAGTATATGGGGGGGACTTTAACTGTGTCCTCGACACTCAAATGGACCGCTCATTTCCCCCACTCGACACTGCTCCGGCCAACCGTACATCTCTAGACCTGACAAAGTGGGTTTCCAACAATGGATTAAGTGATGTTTGGAGATTGGGACACCCTACTCACCGCGAATATTCCTTCTACTCCCCTGTCCACAAGCTGCACACCAGAATAGACATACTCCTCACATCCGCGTCCATAGCTCCAAAAGTAAGCACATCCGAGTACTTAGCCCGCTCTATCTCTGTCCATAACCCGCTTTATACAACTCTGGACTGGGGCCGCACCCACACTTGCATACCAACATGGCGGCTACAGACAGAAGCCCTTACAGACCCTCCCTTTCATGCGGAATTATCTAAGTGCCTGGCTGACTATTTCTCTCTGAACAAACACACAACATCATCTCGTGCTACTGAATGGGACGCCCACAAAGTGGTAATAGGCGGACATTGCCTTGCAGCCACAGTGGGGGTTGGAAAGACACTCACCAAAGATCTACAGACCCTGGAGATTAAACTCTGCAAAGCCGAGATAGAACCTCCTGGAATGAATCTGCTTTAGCAGTACTGAACTCGCTTAGAGCCGACTATAGGGAGGCAGATTCTAGGTAAAGCAAACATGATTACAGACACTCCATGACGAAACAGCATGCTGAGGGAGATAGATCAGGCAGACTGTTAGCATGGCTGATACGCCAACCAGCACAACCCTCGACCATAGGTGTGATTCGTTTGAACTCAGGTAACATCATCAACACTCAGGTGGAAATTAATGAGGCTTTCTTTACATACTATTGAGCTTTATACACACCTCCTCCCCCCAACCGAACAGCAATTAGACGAAATTCTGTCTGTGGTTCCCCAAAATCAACAAATAATCGACAATACAGATACTATAGATGGCCCCATTACTATAGAAGAACTACGCCTAGCCCTGTCACAAATGGCATGCAGCAAAACTCCTGGATCAGATGGCTTGCCAGTAGATTATTTAAGCTCCCATGCTGCTCTCCTCTTACAGCCACTCCTAGAGGTATTCAATGAAGCACGCAATAAGCTACCACTCCCTGACTCTATGCGCGAAGCCCTGATAGTCGTGCTTCCAAAACCGGGGCGTGACCCCCTAGACGTGAAATCATACAGACCGCTCTCCCTATTAAACTCAGATTGTAAACTATTAGGGAAAATCATGGCAAATATAATACTTCCCTACCTACCAAACTTAATACACACCGATCAGTCGGGATTTATTCCGGGTAGGAGCACCTTTTTAAACATCAGTAGAATAATCCACATAATGCATCACGTTACGGAGACAGAAGCAGTGGCCCTCTCCCTAGACATAGAAAAAGCGTTTGATACACTAAGCTGGGACTTCCTCATGCGCACGCTAAAAGCACTTGGTTTTGGGCACGGCTTCATCAGCTGGATTAAAACGTTGTATTCTAAACCTACAGCTCATGTCAAGATGGGTCAAGTTATATCCGAAGCATTCCCCATAGGTAGAGGCACTCGACAAGGCTGTCCACTATCCCCCTTACTATTCGCAATAGCCATGGAACCATTAGCAATCAAACTGCGTAGCAATGCCCGCATATGGGGCATCTTAGAATTTAATACATACCACATTATGGTGGTCATTACAACCCTGGCCGACGGTGATAAAGTGGTGTTAATACCGCCAACACGCCGGTGGAAAAAACAATTGCTATTACGACCGTGGCGGAAACCGCCAGCAAAGACAGCCACTCTAACACTCCGACCGCCATGGCGGTACAAACAAACAGCTTGGCGGTCACCGCCAACAGACAGGCGGAAGGCAAAGTACCACCCACACTATTATGACAGGCCAATCCGCCACCTTTTCCGAGGCGGATTCACCGTGGATAAAAACACAGCGGTAACAGGAATCCTGAAGGAAAAACGCTCACCTCTACACACCCCACGAGGAACGAGGACGCAATGAATCCGGAACTCCTAATTCTCCCTGCGATAGTCTTCCTGCTCCTCTACCAGGAGCACAAACGCCGGCGGCGAAGACCAGGGTGAGTACTGCACCTACGACACAGGGGAGGGAGGAGGGAAAAAACAGGGACATACACACGCAACACCCCCACCCTCACCCACAACAACACACACACTAATGCATATCAATACATCACAGTTACACCCCCCAAACCCCCGAAGAATGCAAAGACAATAGAAAATTAGTGTAACCATTGTAATATATTAAAAGCAAGTAGGCAGAAATATATATATACACCATTTACAAAATATATACCAAGCATAGTAGTCCAGGTAGTGCGCTAATAAAGTCCGTGGAACACTGGGACCACACAGTATGGGCGAGGCCCACACAAGATGCCCAACCATGACGGAGAGAACACTGCAGGGGCATCAGAGAGCAACTAAACAGGCACCTCAGGGGAAAGGGGGGCACCTCAGCCGCTTGAGTGCACGACGGCAAATCCACGTGGGGGCGACATGCCCACTGTTCAATCCTGGGGAGTACAAAGCCACAATCTCACAAGTCTCTACAGTGGGTGGGTTGCCCACTGTTCCATCCTGGGGAGTGCAAAGCCACAGTCTCACAAGTCTCCACAGTGGGTGGTTTGCCCACTGTTCAATCCTGGGAGTGCAAAGCCACAGTCTCACAAGTCTCTACAGTGGGTGGGTTGCCCACTGCTCAATCCTGGGGAGTGCAAAGCCACAGTCTCTCAAGTCTCCACTGGTTCTGGAGCGGGCTCTGTGCCCAGAGTGCTTCATCCTGTTAAAGACTGAGGTAGTGGATGGATCTCTCCACTGGTTCTGGAGGGGGCTCTGTGCCCAGAGTGCTTCATCCTGCCAAGGATTGGGTGAGTGGATGACAGTCTTCACTGGTTCTGGAGGGGGCTTTGTGCCCAGAGTGCATCATTCACCCTGTGACGGACTCAGTTGCGTCAGTGCCCTTGCCGCTCATGGGCCAGCGGTGCTTGAGGCAGTGGTGCCCTGTTCAGCGGTGCTTGAGACAGCGGTGCCCTGTTCAGCGGTGCTTGAGACGGCGGTGCCCTGTTCAGCGGTGCTTGAGACGGCGGTGCCCTGTTCAGGGGTGCGTAAGACGGCGGTGCCCTGTTCAGCCGTGCTTGAGACGGCGGTGCCCTGCTCAGCGGTGCCTGAGACGGTGGTGCCCTGTTCAGCGGTGCTTGAGACGGCGGTGCCCTGTTCAGCGGTGCTTGAGACGGCGGTGCCCTGTTCAGCGGTGCCTGAGACGGCGGTGCCCTGTTCAGCGGTGCTTGAGACGGCGGTGCCCTGTTCAGCGGTGCTTGAGACGGCAGTGCCCTGTTCAGCGGCGCTTGAGACGGCTGTGCCCTGTTCAGCGGCGCTTGAGACACTGAGACAGCGGTGCCCTGTTCAGCGGCGCTTGAGACGGCGGTGCCCTGTTCAGCGGCGCTTGAGACGGCGGTGCCCTGTTCAGCGGCGCTTGAGACGGCGGTGCCCTGTTCAGCGGTGCTTGAGATGGCGGTGCCCTGTTCAGAGGTGCTTGAGATGGCGGTGCCCTGTTCAGAGGTGCTTGAGACGGCGGTACCCTGTTCAGCGGTGCTTGAGACAGTGGTGCCCTGTTCAGCGGTGCTTGAGACGGCGGTGCCCTGTTCAGCGGTGCTTGACACGGCTTTGCCCTGTGCAGCGGTGCTTGAGATGGCGGTGCCCTGTTCAGCGGTGCTTGGAATGGCGGTGCCCTGTTCAGCGGTGCTTGAGGTGGCGGTCTCCATTGCAGGGACTCAGCTGCTGGCGGTCCTTCATGGCCCAGCGGGGCTTTTGCTGGCGGTCCTTCATGGCCCAGCGGGGCTTGTGCTGGCGGTCCTTCATGGCCCAGCGGGGCTTGTGCTGGCGGTGGCCTCCTGGGCAGGTGGGCTGGTGCTTGCGGGCCCCTCCTGGGCAGCTGGGCTTGTGCTGGTGGTCCTGTCCTGGGCAGCTGGGCTGGTGCTGGCGGTCCTGTCCTGGGCAGCTGGGCTTGTGCTGGTGGTCCTGTCCTGGGCAGCTGGGCTGGTGCTGGCGGTCCTGTCCTGGGCAGCTGGGCTTGTGCTGGTGGTCCTGTCCTGGGCTGCTGGGCTTGTGCTGGCGGTCCTGTCCTGGGCAGCTGGGCTTGGCAGCTGGGCTTGTGCTGGCGATCCTGTCCTGGCCAGCTGGGCTTGTGCTGGCGGTCCTGTCCTGGCCAGCTGGGCTTGTGCTTGCGGTCCTCTCCTGGGGTGCTGGGCTTGTGCTGACGGTCCTGTCCTGGGCTGCTGGGCTGGTGCTGGAGGTGGCCTCCTAGGCATCTGGGATGATGGCGGTCTTCTCCGCCGTGCTGCTCTTCCCAGACTTGCCGGCTTTCCTGTGGCCCTTCCCCACCCTGGAAGGTGTCACAGCTGACTCCACACTCCCACCGGGACCCCTGGGAGCGGCTTTGGTGGCTGGAGTCTTCCCCCTCTCCCGCTGGGCACTGGCCAACTTCTGATGCTTCACAGGTGGGGGACTGTCTGTGCTGTGGCTCCATGCCACACTGGCAGCCCTGGTGGCTGGACACTCCAGATTCCGGTGCCTACAGGCACCACTGGTCCCGGAGATGTTGTGGCTGAGGTGCTAGTTTGGGCGCCTAGGAGATGGCCAGGGTGGGGGAGATGTGGGAAAGAGGTCAAGGTTGGACAGGAAAAGTTTTTGGGACACACTGCGACGGGTAGCTGGAGGGGGTTTGGGAGTGGAGGAAGAGGTGGTGGTTGTAGGAGGTGTTCGTTTGGTGACTTTGGGTGAAGGTGCATGCGCTGGAACCTGTCGTGAGGTGGATGGCTGTTGGGTGGGTGTGTGCCTGCGTTTGTGTATCTTGGGAGGGGGCGTCACAGACACACTATGAGAGGACACAGGGGACGTGTGAATGGTAGTGGGGGTGGTGACTGCACGTGAGCGGGCTGTGGTGGTGGGTGTGCTGGAAAGGGAGGTAGTAGCTGTAGAGGTAGTGCATGCAGGTGTGAGTGGAGACGAGACTGGGAGGGAAGAGGGAGACGAGGAGGAGGGGACACAGTGGAGGCAGTGGATGTTGGTGTGTCTGCATGTGTGTGATGCTTGCGTGAGTGCCTGTGGGATGTGTGGTGCTTATGTTTGCCTGAGCTTCCCTTGTGTGTTGACGTGTGTGCATGCTGGTTTGTAGGTGTGCTTGGGATAGGCTGAGGTACAGGGGATTGGGTCTGGGTGGAGGAAGTTGGAGGGGGGAGGCTAGACACAGGGACAATGGCTGCCATCAGTGCTGAGGCCAGAGTCTGAAAAGCTCGCTGAAGGGCCGCCTGACCAGAATGAATGCCCTCCAGGAATTCATTTGTTTGTTGCAACTGCCTTTCTCAGCCTGGATGGCATTCAAAATGTTAGACTGCCCAACAGTGAGGGACCTGAGTAGGTCAATGGCCTCCTCACTGAGGGCAGCAGGAGTGACTGGGGATTGGCCTGAGGTGCATGGGGCGAAGGTGATGCCCACCCTCCCGGGTGAGCGGGCACGGGGCAAATGCTGAGGGGCTGCTGGGAGGGCGTTGCTGGAAGGGGGGGGTGGCGGCTGTATCTGTAGATGGGGGGCACAGATGTTGCCGCCACCACAAGGGAGCTCCCATCAGAGGACGAGTCCGTGTCACTGGTGTCAGCTCCTGTCCCCGCCGTGGAGCTCCCCTCGTCCTCCGTCCCACTGGTGAACTCCGAGTCCGTAGTGTGGCCCTCCATGGCCATGTGGGATGCAGCCCCCTGGTGCTCCGGTGCCACTGCTCCTCCGCCTGATGATGCTAATGCACACAAGAACAAGGAGACCACAAAAAGGGGGGGGAAGACAGAAGAAAGACATGTTGAGTGCATGCATTACCGCTACCGTTGGCGGACACGACAGACACAGAAGCCCCCTGCACTACGCCGCGCTCTTGGGCTCCACTGTTCAATTCTTGGCAAATGGCCTACAAGGCTATGGACGACATCTGCACACATAGATGACACAGGGGCATGACCAGGTGCACTTAGCACTCTACAGAGGTGGAGTGGGGTGCAACATGGCCTGCCTTACGGAGGGACCTTGCCTACGGACCTCGCCCTGGCCTAGGGAAACCCACAGCCCACCTACCCCACCCAGACACCTCCACTGCGCGCAAAGTCAGCAGAATGAGAGTGTACTCACCCCCTTGTGGCTGCTGTGATTCCCTCAAGCGCCCAATCCACTCCGGGTAGGCCACCGCCAGGATCCTGAACATCAGGGGGGTCATGGTGCGACAGGCACCCCTCCCACTTTGGGAGGCCATCCCCAGCTGAGCCTCCGCCGTCTTCTTGCTCCAGCGTCGAATGTCCTCCCATCTTTTCCGGCAGTGGGTGCTCCGTCTGTGGTAGACCCCCAGGGTCCGGACGTCCTTGGCGATGGCACGCCAAATATGTTTTTTCTGGTGGGCGCTGACCTACATGAAATGTACAGGGGGAAGAGTAAGTAATTACCAACTGCACCGTCAAAGCGATTGGCCCCCATCCCTACCCTTGCCATGTGGCACATGCATTCACCGTCTTTCATGCACGCCGCACTCTCCCCCCTTTCTTCTTACATCTAGCCCTCTCCACACAGGCATAGCTCATACAACATGCTCCCTGTGTACTTACCTGTTTGTCTGGAGGACCGTAGAGTAGCGTGTACTGGGGAAGGACCCCATCCACGAGTTTCTCCAACTCCTCCGATGTGAAGGCAGGGGCCCTTTCCCCAGACACTTGAGCCATTGTCTCTTCCAGACCAAGGTCCTAGCAGCACTTGCAGTGTAGGTCCTCTCCTGTCGAAGATCAGGTATCGAGTGATTGAACAGATAGAAAATGGCGGTCACGTCCGCGGCAGTGCGTACTGTCACCGCCAGCGTACATCGTCATTGGCTCCTGGGACCCATAGGGTCCAATGTTAACCAATGCAGCATTGCGCTGCGGTCTTTGACTGCCTACCGCGACGGTGTACAACACCAGCGCAGTTACCTCACATCCCATTGTCCCACTTTAGAGGTCAGGCAGCCGCCATTTCAGGGGCCCACATGGCTTTATTTTCAACTGCGTCACACATACCTAGGCCTAGACGCAACACACATACAGACCACCTTTGGTGTATGAATGGTGTTCTGTGTAAACTGTGTGTACATACCTCTGAGTTGTTTGACTCTGGGCTCGCTGTTGTCCTTCATAGGCACCGTCCGCTGGGACATGTGACGAGATGGCGGCATCCTCCGGTGTACCGACTGTTGGTGGACCTGTCGACAATGGAGGAGCGACATGTGATTATCACACACAGGCTTGACCGTGCCACAATCCAGGAACTGTGTACCCAGTTGGAGCCAGACCTGATGTCAGCAATCCGCCATCCCACAGGAATCCCCCCTCAAGTGCAGGTGCTGTCAGTGCTCCATTTCCTTGCAAGTGGGTCTTTTCAAACAACAGTGGCCATAGCATCAGGGATGTCCCAGCCTATGTTTTCCAACGTATTGTCCAGAGTGTTGTCTGCCCTTCTGAAACACATGCGGAGCTACATCGTTTTCCCTCGGGTGGAGGATTTGCCTACAGTGAAAGGTGATTTCTATGCCCTGGGACACATCCCCAACATCATAGGTGCCATTGATGGGACCCATGTGGCTTTAGTCCCCCCCAAAGGAGTGAAAGGCTGTACAGAAACCGGAAGAGTTATCATTCAATGAATGTACAGATGGTATGTTTGGCAGATCAGGACATCTCCCATGTGAATGCATGTTCCCTGGCTCAGTGCATGACGCCTACATCCTGCAGAATAGCAGCATACCTTATGTGATGGGTCAACTCCAGAGGCACCGTGTGTGGCTATTAGGTGAGCACCTGGAAGCAAGACAGTGGGAATGGTTGTCTGGGTCTGGGGATATCCCCTCAGGTTAGTGCGTGTCTAACAGTTGTCCCTCGCCATTTGCAGGTGACTCTGGTTACCCCAACCTGTCATGGCTACTGACCCCAGTGAGGAATCCCAGGACAAGGGCAGAGGAACGCTACAATGAGGCCCATGGGCGAACTAGGAGGGTGATCGAGCGGACCTTCAGCCTCCTGAAGGACAGGTTCCGGTGCCTCCATATGACAGGTGGATCCCTATTCTACTCACCAAAGAAGGTGTGCCAGATCATCGTGGCCTGCTGTATGCTTCACAACTTGGCTTTGCGACGACAGGTGCCTTTTCTGCAGGAGGATGGTCCAGATGGCGGTGTTGTGGCAGCTGTGGAGCCTGTGGACAGTGAAGATGAGGAAGCAGAGGAAGAAGACATGAACAACAGGGACTCTGTGATCCAGCAATATTTCCAGTGAGACACAGGTAAGAGTACAGACCTGACTACTACATGTACTCTAACACTACTACCTCTCTACTGTCTGTCGTTTTCACCGAGTGTATGGTCACTGAGTTGTCACTTTCCCTTATGATTTCACAGCTGTGGGTCCCACTGTGTGACATCTGCTTAGATTCCTCATGGACTAGAGCTGTGTGACATAGGTATGTTGACATTAGAATTGAAAGAGCGTTTTGTCACTGTAATTGCTAAAATACTATTTCAAAATCACAGACAGACTCCAGATTGTTTTGTGCTTTAAGTGTGTTTATTTAAGTGCTCAATATTGGAGGGGGTAGTAAAATGGTGAGGGGTGATGGTGGAGGAATGTCCATGGCAGAGTCCAGTCTATTAGTCTCACAGGTGCATTGCCCATATGGGCATAGGAAGTGGAGCTGGGGCAGTTTAAGTATGGACAGGGTGATGAAGTGGGACAGTAGGATGACAATCAGGGTTGTCTCATTTCTTGGCGGGGTCTTGGCATCGTGCTCTGTCTTGTTCCTGGATCTCATGGACCGTTTGCCGGGTGGTTCTCCTCCGCAGGGGATGGGGTGCTGGTGTGGTGGTCCTGTGGCAGTGCCTCCTGTCCAGTAGCGCCGGCGGAGGTGGTGGGCAGTTCATCGTCCAGGCTAGTGTCAGGGGTCCCTTGTAGTGCCACAGTGTCCCTCCTGGTGTTCACAAGTTCCTTCAGCACCCCTACGATGGTGCCTAGGGTGGAGCTGATGGTTCTGAGTTCCTCCCTGAAGCCCATATACTGTTCCTCCTGCAGGCGCTGGGTCTCCTGAAACCTGGCCAGTACCATTGCCATCGTCTCCTGGGAGTGGTGTTAGGCTCCCATGATGGAGGAGAGGGCCTCGTGGAGAGTGGGTTCCCTTGGCCTGTCCGCCCCCTGTCGCACAGCAGCCCTCCCAGTTCTCCTGTGTTCCTGGGCCTCCGTCCCCTGGACCGTGTGCCCACTGCCACTGCCCCCAGGTCCCTGTTGTTGTTGGGGTGGCGGGTTATCCTGGGTTCCGTGTAGTGGTGGACACACAGCTCATTGACGTGTCCTGGGGACAGAGGTATGGGCCCGCTGGGTGGGTGCTGTGCTGGTGTTTCCAGAGGGGGGAAGGTCAGTAGTGGCCTGCGACTGGGTGAGGGGAACCGACTGTCCCTAGGTCCCCGATGGGCCAGGCTGGTCATCTAGATCCAGTTGGACAGAGCTGCTGTCATCAGTGTGGGCCTCTTCTGTTGGTGGTGTGGACATGTGTGGACCCTCCTGTCCTGTGACGTTAGGTAGGGGTCCTGCAGGGGTATAAAAGGATGGTTATTACATATGTGTGTGGCATGGTGTGCAATGGGTGGGTGACTGTGTACCCCAGTGCTTGCATTCCTGTGTGGGACCTTGTGTGATGATGGTTTAGGGGGTTGTATGGGTATGTGCAGTGGGCATGCTTTAGTGATGGGTGTCCATGCTTTGTTGTTGCATGCAGGGTTTGGTGTTGGGATGGGTGGTTTGTGATGTTGGGACATTTGTGAGGAGTTTGAGTGCTGGGGGTGAGGGTGGGGGTATGTGCTGGCATGCAGGTAAGGTGGGGGATGTAATAGTTAAGATTTGTCTTACCAGAGTCCATTCCTCCAGCTACTCCTGTGAGGCCCTCAGGATGCAGTGTAGCCAAGACTTGCTCCTCCCATGTTGTTAGTTGTGGGGGAGGAGGTGGGGGTCCGCCACCAGTCCGCTGAACCACCAGGTAGTGTCTTGAGACAACGGAACACACCTTCCCCCATAGGTCGTTCCACCTCTTCCTGATGTCCTCCTGATTTCTTGGGTGCTGTCCCACTGCGTTGACCCTGTCCACTATTCTTCGCCATAGCGTCATCGTCCTTGCAATGGAGGTGTGCTGCACCTGTGATCCAAATAGCTGTGGCTCTACCCGGACGATTTCCTCCACCATGACCCTGAGCTCCTCCTCCGAGAACCTGGGGTGTCTTTGCCGTGCCATGGGCTGGTGTAGGTGATGTGTGGGGTGGAGTGTGTCGTAGTGGGGTGTTGTGTGAGGTGCGTGGAAGTTCTGTGGTTGATGGTGTTGTGTGCCTGTGGATGCTGTTGTTCTTGCTGGTGGTGTCTATCTCTGGCCTTCTTTCTGAATTTTTGGTCTTAGGGGTTTGCGGGTGATGTGGGTGTGTGTTTTACATTGTAATGGGTGTGTGGGAGTGGTGTGTGTATGTGTGTCAGGTGTGTGTATTTCGATTTGTCCAATGTGGCTGTGTTTTGTAAGTGTGTGTGTATTTTGAGCGCAGCGGTGTGTACCGCCAATGGAATACCGCGGTTGAAAGACCGCTTCGTGGATTCGTGGGTCGTGATAGTGTGGCCGTATTTCTGTTGGCGTGACAGTGAAGGTTTTGTTTTCACCAGTTTATCACTGACCTTTGGTGTGGCGGACTTGTGTTGGTGTCTAGATTTAGGCGTATTCCGAACTGTGGGTCATAATAGCTGTGGCAGTATTCCGTGGCCGCGGCGGTGTGTTGGTGTCTTCTGCACGGCGGTAAGTGGCTTTTACCGCCAATGTTGTAATGAGGGCCTATATCCTTATATGCAGACGATGCCCTAACATATCTGCGTAACCACTCCACTTCCATGGTAGGGGTAATGTCACTGCTGGACTCATTCGCACTAGTCTCCGGATTGCGCATAAACTGGTCAAAATCAAGCATCTTCCCACTTACTCCTGTGACAAGCAAATCTCACCTGACATTGCCGCAATATCAATTACAATGGCCGCTTACAACTTTCAAATACCTAGGCATACAAATTTATCACTCCATTGCTGACCTAAAAGAGGGCAATCTCGACAGAGCACTGAGATCCACCAGAAGCTCGCTGTTGTTTTGGTGCTCACTCCTACTATCCCCTATGGGCCGGGTAGCTATAGCCAAAATGCTCATCCTACCTAGGTTCCTATACTATTTTACTGCCCTCCCGTTATCCCTGCCACGTGCGTTCTTTCACAAACTGCACTCTCTACTGACGGACCTGCTCTGGGGCAAAGACAGGCGCAAAGTAGCACTATCAATAACACAATACCCACACGAAGCAGGAAGACTGGGCATGCCAAACTTCGAATTATACTACGCTGCGGCTCAGCTGCTCTGGCTCACTACATGGCTTAGGGTACCTCCACCCACAGAAAGTATAGTGCTACGCGCATACACTGCACCACAAACGATTTTAACTTCACTGCTGGCTGGCCCCCACCGCCCGCCGTTAAAGTCCATTCTGATAGAAGCAGGGAGATTTTGCTGGCGCATATGCGTCCAAGGCAAGGCCCCCTCACCCACTTACTCCCCCTTATTGCCACTGTCCCAACTACCCGGAATCCATGCACTCTCACTACACCATGACATGCGTGTCATAAGTACATTAAACATGGGGGATTATTACTCAAACTCCACAATGCGCGCCTTCGCAGAACTTGTGACCGCAGGGGTCATGCACTCAGGAGCCTTCCTGACATACAGTGCTATTAGAAGCCTACTTACCAATTTATGGGACCCCGGCAATGTAGAACCATGTGAATCCTATCTGCTCACTACAATCCTCACTATAGGAGATGCAAAAATGATCATAACTAAACTATATAAAGGGCTCCTAACAGAGGCCTGCCCGGAACTGACGCACGCAAAAGCACGGTGGGACGCTGTTCTCTCGACACCACTATCACAAAAAGCTTGGGTTGCAGCCCTCACACTGATCAAGACTGTGTTCTGCAATATTAGACTCCGATACACCCAATTTAGTTATATCCACCACTCATATTTATCCCCGGCCCGCCTTCAAAGGATGTACCTGAACACAAACCCAGTGTGCCCTAGATGTGCCACCCAAGTGGCTGACTTTTACCATATGGTCTGGAGCTGCCACTCAATTAACACGGCTTGGCAACAAATCACTGACATCACAGCAGACATCGCAGGCCATACTCTCACACCCACACCTGAATCCTGTTTACTCTGCATATGCCACCGAACTAAGGATAGCAAACACCTCCACAGATTTATAGACTTAGCATTCGCTGTCTTTAAGCACCTGATTGCCGTGCACTGGAAAGCCCTGCATGCTCCCCCACATACCACCTGGCTCCGCGACCTGCGCAGTCGCTCGCTAGCTGAGGCGCAGACACTACGCCAACTACAACACAAGGGCCTGATACAGGGTGGGCCAAAATCTGGGATATTTTTGTGGTGAGCATAGAAGCCAGGGATGATACATACCCCTCCTGAGGTATTCAACACCCTGAACTTGCCTCCCCGTTCTACATCACACAACCCCCCCACGGCCTTCCAATTAGTTAGATCTGACACCTTTATATTTTATTTCAGTGAAACAATTGTAGTGCCTAAAGGTGCCTATCTCCTGTCAGTGACCCTTCGGAACCGGTATCTTGTCTTGTTCACTGTGCCTTGGACGCTGGTCGTCCCTTCACCCCCCCCAACCCCGTCAACAGTTCCATAGCTTATTTACACACATAATGGATGTGCCCCCCTTCACCCTATCCCCTCCGACAGGCGTAGCCCATTTTTACTCTCGAAATTAATACGTGCATGTTGGTACTCAGATGTGTCCCTAGCTACCAGTTACACAGTTTTAAGTTGTATTCCTGTACAAAACAATGCAATTGCAGCGCACTAGATTATAAATGTATGCAGACGGACTGTAAAATCCTGAATAGTGTATTGTAAGACTGTTCATGTACAATGTTTAATAAACAGATTTTTTTTTAAACTCTCTGAATCAAACTAAACATTTGTTGTTAAGTGTTAAATCTGGACCTCCATCTGATCCCTGTTCACTTAAAATGCCTCAAATGGCCCTGTAACCTACTGCCAAATTCCTGCAGAATGTGTTTACCTTGATGACGTAATCTCCAATTTTTTCAACTCCCTTGAAGGAAGTGATGATCACTCCGCCACTTAAAAAACCTAAAGTGGACCCTTAGGTTCTGAAAAGTGTCCGTCCTATTTCCTCTTACCAGGACCAGCCAAGATACTTGAAATGTTTGTTAACCTGGAACTGGTTAAATTTATTGAGCATCACAATATCCTTGACCCCTCTCAAAATTGTTTGAGGAGTGGCCACACTAGTCTACTATTATTGTGGCTGTAGACAGCATCCGCCATAAAGCTGATCAGGGTGGGGCAGCCATTATAGTGATGCTGGATTTTTCTGCAGCACTTGACACTATCTTGCCAGTAGGATGATCCAATGGCTTCAGCAAACTGGTGTCAGTTGGTCTTCACTTAATCTCCTCTGCTCTCTCTTTACCAACAGAATACAAACTGTCATTTACTGTGGTTTCAAGGGGGAAGCTTTCAGTCTTCCTTGTGGGGTGCCTCAAGGTTCATCCTTGAGTCCGACTCTTTAATGTGTGTGCTTCTCCTTTGACTAAATTAGTGCTCTCCTTCGGGTTTCAGGTGCTCTCATATGAAGATGACACCCAGATCATTGTGTCTGTTTCCACCAGCCAGATTTCTGTAGCTGGGATGGTCAGTCATTGTATTTCTACATTATTAGGCGAATGAAGAACAATAACTTAAAACTTAATGCTGACAAAAGAGGGCTATTGGTGTTTGGCACTCAGGAATCCATTTGGTCGAACACCTGGTGGCTGGAGAATTGTGGACCTTTCCCTCACTCATGTTAAATCAGCCAAAAACCCTGGTGTATTATTTGACAATACCTTGAACTTTGATACTCAGGTCAGCTGCACTACTAGCACTTGTTTTCTTATCATCAGGACTCCGAGAAAGATTTTCCCCTATATTCCAGTAGAACTGCCCCAATCAGTCCCTATTGCATTAGTCACCTCGTGATTGGACTACTGCAACTCATAGTATCTCAATATTAGTGCGACCTGTCTTAACAACTTCAGGTTGCCTAGAAAATGGGTGCCTGACTTCTTCTGAACATCCCGATGCACCTTTCAGTCAGAAACGAGATTCGTTCCATCCACGGCTTAGGGTCAGAAAGAGGATTATTTTTAAGGCTCTTTGCGTGTTTTTTTTAACCATGCTTCAGATAGGTTCTAGCCAACTCAACTCTCTTTTTTTACTGGTACACTCCTAGTAGACTTCTCGAATCCTCTTTCTGCAAGCAGGTGCTGGGTGTTGGTATATTGATTTCAGAAGGTCAGGTGAGGCAGTCGTTCCATCTCAGTGGCTGCAGCCAAACTGTGGAATACCTTGCCTGCCCATATCTTGGAAGTTGACTCACTTGCCTTATTTAAAAAAACTTCTGAAAACATGATTTTTCTCTTTACATTTCCTTTAGCCACTTGGAGTGATTTTTTATTGCTTTTGAGTGCCTTCCACTAGCGCTCTGACACCTTAGGGTATAGTGGACTTTATAAATTCTTTCATTTTACCCACAATTCTTACTGGGTGAGAAACATTGTAGGATTCTCACTAGCCACACCACCTATGACTCCTCAGAGTGTCTAATTGGCAGAATTTATAAGGTTGATAAGATTCTCTTGGTGTCGGCCATATGTGAACTCAAATAGAGCAGCTACCCACATCCTCAAAATGAGTGAATTTTAAAAGATGCTTCTTTGTGGCATTTTTGGGCCTTTCTGTTTGTGGGCAATAGGTCCATCCACACAAGTGGGCTGTCAAATTTATCATGACAACTGTGGGAATACAGAATAGTAAAACATTTGCTATTGTCAATAGAATTTCTCTCCCTTTTTGGCTTCTAAATTTAAGGCAGTGTGCTTGAAAAAGCAATTTTACAAAACACCTACTGAATCACATGAAATGAAATTCGGAGTTGTACAAATAATCCACTATTACTAAATGCATTATCTTCGGTACATTTAAAATATGCATAGGAGTCCTTAATACCAATTTATATTCGTCATAATTTACCATATAAACCAATGGCCAGTTGTTACACAATGGAAAATCATTATAAGCTGCAGCTCATTTGGTAGCTCTATGTCTTCTGAGACAAGAAGAGGCTGACAAACATAACAGCATATTACTTTTGTAATTCAAGTCAAAAATTACAGATGAAAACATTGTCACCTATTTCTGTTTTTTCAAATCATTTTTATTCGTTTTGGATTTAAGCGGTGAGATTCTACAGGAAAATCGTGAGGGTGTTGTACAGAACTGACCCTTTTTTGACCCTTTTTTGAATTTATAATTTTGTTTACTTTTTAGAATGTAGTTTGCTGTGCTCACCTATTAGTTTCACATGAATTTTTACCACAAACTGCAAGTAGGTAGAAACCACAAAAGGAACAGTTGACTAACACTTAGAAAACTGCAAAACTATGGTAAAAAATAATTTTACAACCCTGTCTGTTTTTGAAAGCTGAGAAGAGGTTGGTATTATCACAGTGACCCTTTGTTGATGCCATTCTTAAGTAGAAGCACGTGGTTTTAACCATCTTTCATGTTCCATTTCTACCCCAAAACTTTACATGGATATTTTCTCGGTTCCCTTCAAGAAAATAAATTAAGAAAGAATGCATATATTGCAGGATACCATTTGTGGGAAACAGTTATGAAGGCTTAAGCGCAAACGTCCTCAAACATCAAAAAAGGACTCAACACTTGGGTGGGTAGGGGGTATGGTTCAGATTTGTGATGCAGCAGGGGTCAGCCAACCACCCTGTATGCAAATACAAATGAAAAGAGTCACACGTTTGGAGAGTGTTTTGGATAAAATGAAATTGCACTGCATTTATTGACTCACACACTGAGCAGCACTACAAATAGCACAAAAAATTGAACTGTATTGCAAAGCTGAAGCTTTACTATTTTTTACATCAAATTGATAAAAACCAACATCAGCAAAGAAAGCAACATCTTAAATCCGATAATTCAATGAGCAAAAAAGAGCAATTATATACACACTTGTACATGACTCCTTATAGCAAGGAGTGCATACAAAAAGTCTTGATTTTCAAAGCAAATTATGAGCAAAATTGTCACTCTCTACTGCATTCCAAATCACGTTAACCGCACTTAGTGGTCATCATGCACGACATGGAGACATTTCCCAAATTGTATCAAAACAAAGACAACATCCTTCCAACTAAACACCCTACAAATTGTAGGATGCTACCAATATAGGCAATCGCTTCAGACCCACAAAGTGATAGTAAGCACTATGCAAATGCTGCTGTAGAATACAATACAACACATGTGCTTCGTAGCCAATGAAATCCTGGATTCTTGTGCACAGAAAAGATGACCCAACATAACTGATGCCTCAATTACTAAATGGTTGTCCTGAGAGCTAAATGAAAATACTACTGACTGCCAAAAAAAAAACGATGATTAAGTGAGGTCGACCCATTCATTCGAGGTCATTTCATATTCTCCTGTCCATCTTCTGCTAAGAGTTTAGATGGGAAATACAGAGTTACATTCCTAACCACGAGGCGCGCCCCATCCTTGAGGGCGGAGGGGCCATGCCCCCCAACCTTTTGCCCCTCATGAAGAGAGTCTGTCAGGCTGAACAAAGGTCTGCCGCAGCTCACCAAAGATGCCTCGAGGCCCTTCCCTGGGTGATGAGGAAAGCGTCACCCATTGACTTCGACCTGGGCGCTTCAGGTTTAAGCCCTGAAGCGCCCAGGGCGAGTGTCAATCAGTGACACTTCATCACAGAGTGGGGTGGGGTCAACAGTTTCACGCTCTGTGACGAGGCTGGGACTGCTGCCTTCCCTCACTGGCTGACCAAAGGTCAGCCAGTGAGGGAAGGCAGCAGTCCCAACCCTCCTGGGACCTCCGAGGCTGAAGGTAAGTGTGTGTGTGTTTTTTAAATGATTGTTTGGTGCGTGTGTGCATGTTTGAACGTTATGAGTGTTGTTAATGGATGTGCGTGCATGTTTGCATGTGTGTGTGAAAGTATAAGTGTGTGTGCGTGATCTTTTAAAATTAATGTTTGGTGCGTGCGTGCATGTTTGAATGTTATGAGTGTTGTTAATGCATGTGCGTGCGCACATGCATGCGTGTATGTGTGAAAGAATGAGTGTGTGTGCTTCCTGCCCACCCCCTTTCCCTCCTAAATCTGCCGGCCACCACTGCTTACCACCCTTTCTAATGTGGATATCCCCCCGTTTGATTTAGGAATTCTATATACATGGCAATTATTTTCTTACTAAGAAATATAGAATACTCTTGCACAGACTAGAAGACACATCAAAATAGAATAATAATCACAACACACAGACTATGTGATCACACACAGGTTAAACGATAGATGACATCTGTACAATCCCCATCGAATATTCCATTGATCTCAGGTAAATAAGAAAGTTACACAGCCTATTCCCCCATATGGTGCACCACTTTGGGGACTACTCACAGACCGCCTGCACATACACTAGATGATGGTACACTTACGAACCACCGACAAGCTCTGTCAAACCATTCACAAGCAGTAATTTGGTGGGGTATTGCAAAGCTGCCCCTGCACTATCCTTTGACTACCTACAACACTCAACAAGCATTGGCAATGTCAATAGGTCAGACCCATGAATGAAAGTGCCTCTTGTGTCAATTAATTAATCCATTCAATAGCATTATACATGTACTCTATCACTCATCTTTGCAGTCATTCATCTAGTCACCCGTTCACTGATTCATTCTTGCATTCATCCTCTGACAATCGCAATAAAACATGCACAAATTCAAAAGCATAAGTTAAAAGAATAAAAGTAGAAATAAACCTTGCTGCTATCTAAACAGCGGGGGCTTCTGCTTGCAATAAGGAACCAAAGCAAAGCAGCAGATAATTATCTTGCAGAGGTATTGTAGACAGTCTATCGTATTTTAAACTTTCTGCATGACCACCACATTTATAACCCAATGTGTTGGTCATTTTGGAATGGTAATGCAAAGATATACTATGGACAATAGCATTCAATCATGGCCTTCTGGTTCAGAGAAAGTGGCCATGTGGGATGCAGCACAGTGCAGATGATTTGAACAGCAAGCAAGGAACCCATTAGCACTGCATGGATAGCTGTAGTATAATTGTAAGAAATATCAAAACCCAAAGAGGTGAAGCAAAGAAATGAAAGGGGAACTACGGGACAAAATTGAAAACTAAATGCCTGACCAACCACTCCTAATACTTAGGAACACTAATTTTCAGGTGGATGTACGAATGTGATCAGAGCAAGCCACCATTCGCAGTGCAAGCGAGCCATTGAGTAATGTGGACTGAACCCATTACCCCATTCTGTACGATGTCATGGATAGAAGCAGAGTGTAAGGACACTCAGACAAACCAATGGCATAACACAGGTGACTCAAATGCCCTCTATGTACCTATATGAACATATATTTATGAATATTGATGTATGTATTTTTTAATGTTTTTCTTTGTTACTAGATCCTGGAAGACATCTTAGAAAAGATATAGCTAGAATTAATACATTTCAAGTCTTCTCCCTCTAGCGTTTGTCAAAGGTGTTAGCCAACACCAAAATCCTTCCCTACAAAGGTACTTTTGTGACATTTCATTTGACAAAATACCTAGCTGTAGGAAATAACAATCCACCCTTAAATACCTATTTACTTTAACATTTTTGTATCACAATCAATATGTCAGTCCTATTGTGTTGATCATAACTCTTTTAATAATAAACAGATCACCTTTATGGCATCACTAAAAATCGTCCTAGTGAACCAATCAGGCCTCTAGCTGTTATCACTGGCTTGTAATCATAGCCCACTCAGACCTATTACGATGGTTATAAGCTTTCCCAAAACTCAACTATCAAGTATACCATAATAAAAGTACAAATATGTACAAAATCCAGTTGTCAAAAAAATAGAAAATCCCTACTTATAGAGCGTAATAAGGATTATCATAGTGCAAGTCATCTTTCCCCATGGTTTGTTCAGATGGGTCACCAACGTCAAAGCCCTTGCCCACTAAATTAATCTGCGCAATTCCATGCAACAAATTACTTGCCTACAGGCTTTAGCACAATGTAATAACATTAATCTTTAAACACATTTTATCTTGAATACATGTTCTTCACAATAAGTAAGGACTATTTGCTTTGTCATTGACCTCTATGACCTTATAAAAGCATAACAATTAAGAAATCTGACATAATTTTTCCTGGTGAACCAATGTGGCCTCTATACTTTACCATTGTCCTGATACTATAAACAACAAAGTCCTATTAAAGTGTGCATAAACTGGCAACCATCATGCATACAGGGGAGGAGCCAAAATGGCGGCCGGGACGGTCGCTTGATTTGAGCGCTCCATTCCCGGCTACCTCGAAACATCCTGGAAGGCGCCCCCCGCGGCCTGGTATCGACGGCCGGGACGGCGGCTCGACCGGGGGAGACTGGGGCGCCCAATTTAAGCCGCGAGCGAAGCGGGGCTGAGACTCGTGAGTCTGCGCCGGGTGCGGCGCTGTGAGGGAGGAGCTGCGACTGCGGCCCCGATCGCGCTCTTGCCTGGCGCGGCCGCCTCCCGCTTCCAAGCCTGCTCTTGGCCGGGGGGGGCTATAGAGCCGCGGCCAAAAGTGGACCACACAGCAGATTTTGAATTTCGCCGCGGCAGGAGCCGCGTGTGTAAGCTGCAGAAGAACAAAGAAGGGGCACTCCAGCCCGGCAAAGAAGACGCACAGCGGCGGCGGCCCAGCAGGCTGCGGGGGTTACTGGTGCAGTGTCTAAGGAACGAGGTGAGGAGGGCACCTGCGATGGGGGGGAACACCAAAACTAAGCTGTGGGGGAAAAACTCTTGGAACGTCAGGCACCCCCCCCCACCTCACCTCTCCATTAACGCAAGAGGGCAAGATTGATGTGGACCGCGTGCTCCTGTGAGCTCGGACTAATCAACCAGCGCAGAACGGATGGCTTGGTTGGACCGCGGACGTGTGACCTGCCCTGGACTCCCCTGCAGTGGGTCCCTGCCGCGACTGTCCCTAGCTGCACAAAGCCTATCTGCGGCACCCTGCGATCGCTTTGACCCGCGATCTCTCCCGCGTGTCGCCACCTCTCCCGGCCATCAAGTATTTCTCCCCTCGATCTGAGGGAGCCTCTGGCACCAAGCCTTCCCATCACAAAGGAGGAAGCGAGTGTTCCCCCCCCAGCTTTTATACCCTTCGCATACTCCAGCGGGCCCGGAGAACAGCCCCACAAGAACTCAAAGCTGGAACATTGAATCCAATAATGACTGCAGCATTTGTCATTGGATATCCAGGCCACAATAAGCCTGAATAAGACTAAATGTCCCTTTGCTTTGCTGGCCAATCTCACGCTCTTAACGCCGGATGTGCACTCCATGCCCAGGCCACTCAGTAAAAGTTTAAAACAACGAATCAGGAAGATGAAAAGTGCGTAATCACTGCAGATTGGGAGGTAATCTCAGAACAGCCAAAATGGCCGGCAGAGCCAAATCAACCAAGAATCCAGACCGAACTACCCAAGTGATAACGCCTACCGACCAATTATCTGGCCCATCCCTACAGTCAATGGAAAGCACACTTCTTGCGCACTCTGCTCAGTTCGAGAAAGTATTGCAGGCAATACTGGACACTAAGTCATCTTTGGAAGGCAGAATCGATGCAGTTGCGCAAGACTTGAATCTATTTACGAGTGGATCATCGAAGCCTAGCCGAAAAAGTGAAAACAACTGAAGCTGAAATTGCCGACCTAACTCCAATAGCGCAAGGGAACCAAAAACAGATTCAGCGCATGGATGAGGAGCTGAAGATACTTTGGAGAAGATCGGAGGAAATGGAGAGAAGGGCGCGCCGAAACAACGTGAGGTTTCTGGGCTTTCCGGAAACTATGCGTCAACCGGAATCAGAAATCTCCCTAGAGCAGTGGCTAATCAAGGAGGTGTTAAATGGGGCTCCATCCAAGTTTTTCTCAATTGAAAGGGCTTACAGAATCCCGGGCAGACCTCCGGCCCCCGGCCAGTCCCCCAGGCCATGGATTGCCAGGTTTTTGAACTACAGAGACCGAGACGCAATATTGCAACAATTCCGCAATAAGGGCCCGTTCAAGTATGAAGACTCAAACATTAACGCTTACCCAGACTTTACGCAAGAGGTGCAGAACCAACGCAATTCCTTTGTTAAAATCAAGCAACGCTTACGGGAACAGAACATAAAATATGCCTTGCTCTTCCCAGCCAAGCTAAGGGTAGTGATGGAGGACCGTACCCATATATTCACCAACCCCGAAGATGCCTGGACATGGCTCCACACCAAGGGCTTTGCACATCCCCGGGAGGACGATGAGGGGGACGAGAAATGGCGGAAACCCGCTGCGGGGAAGCGATCCAAACGGCACACCAGAAGTCAGCCCAATGACTGGCAAGCAGCAGAGGAAAGAGCAAAAGTGCTAAAAGAGACGCCGATACACATGCAAAGTCTCAGCACAATTGCTAGTGGTCTTCCAGAGCTGGGATCGGACTCAGACATGGCCAGCTCCGCATCCACGGTATCAGGAGAACTAGGCGGGCCGAAGGTCACCCCAAGAACCGCTGACGAACTTTAAACTATTCGTACAGGCCCAGAGAGACTACCAGGGATGATGCTTGTAACTTGAAGATCTGCAGAGACTTTGCGGCACTGCTGAGATGTGGGGACAAAGTGCCTTCAACAATATGCATCTTTGATATAAACACTAAAGCTAAGTGATTGGGGGCATAAGAAGGCGGTACATGGCGGATGAGCGGGGCCAGAGGGAACAGATTTATGCCAGGGGGGGGGCGCCTGATGATATTGGCAGACTAAGTCTGCGGCACGATGTGAGCCCCTTACAAGAGCCACATCTGTACGATATGAGAATCCCACTATGCAAATCCAACCGGATAAGAGTTATTTCACACACTTTTAAGTTTTGTAGTTTCACTGTAGTTGTAAGTAGTATAGGGGGTTTAACTAGGGGGGAGGGGATTAACAGTTTAGTTGAAATGCAAGGACCGGAATTACTTAATACACAAAGAATAGACCTGCACCCGCTATATTTAAATTTCAGCTACAGAAAGGTAGTGACCAGGCGGGCCAACACTAAAGCCCAGACCCACAACACAGCAACACATCCCCAGGACCCCATATGATGTCTTCCCAAAATAATACGAAAAACCAGTATATTATATTAACATGGAATATCAGGGGCCTTGGGGCGCTGAGCAAACGGGCTAGAGTGTACGCTCGACTTAAAAGATTAGGAGTGCATATCGCTATTTTGCAAGAGACACACATGCTAGAGGGGGACCTACGTGACTTGCGCACGAAGTGGGGAGGCCAGTTGATAGGCACAACATGCTCGGCCTTTGCAAGAGGGGTGTTGATCTGGATAGCAGCAGGAGTTCCATTCCTCATGTCATCACACAAGATAGACCAGGGAGGGAGGTACGTAGTAGTGGAGGGCAGGCTAGACGGCAGACAAATCGCGGTGGTCGGGGTATACGCCCTAAACAGTGGCATCACAGGCTTTCTTACCACCCTCACCCCAATGTTGCTGTCCCACCCCATGCCCCTAGCTATCTGGGGCGGGGATTTTAATAGTACCCCATCAGCAGTAATGGACAGAACCAGTGCCCACCCGAGCGCACCAACTAGTAGGAAGCCCGTAAGTCCCCTGCAAGAATGGGCAAATGTTATGGGACTTCATGACGTATGGCGATTAGGCCATCCAGAGCAAAAAGAATATTCATTTTACTCGGTCCCACATAGCACACACACTAGAATAGACATAGTATGGGGTACCCGCGAAATAGGGGCGCTGGTCACTGAATCTGAATACTTAGCAAAGACAGTCTCTGATCATGCGCCTCTGAGAGTAACACTGAATTGGGGCAGGACACATCATGCAATTCCCACTTGGAGATTCCAGGCGGAGGCTCTACAAGATCAAGCATTCGCCGCAACATTGGGGAAATCTATAGGCCAATATTGGGAAATAAACGCTATGTCTGCAACAACTCGGGCGATAGAATGGGATGCCCACAAGGTAGTAGCACGCGGAGTATGCATGTCCACTATGTGGGGAGTGAGACGCTCTTTACAGGCGGAAATTAGCAAACTAGAGAAGGAGCTAAGGATTGCGGAAAAAGGGGTAGCGCTGGGGGAAATCTCCAGCACTGTTCTCAAAGAAAAGCACTCAAAATATAATGAGGCAGATAGCAGGCTCCGCTGCCACGACTACAACTACTACTTAACTAGGTTGCAAACGGAAGGAGATAGATCAAGTAGAATGCTAGCATGGCTACTCCGTGAAGACAGACAGCAAGCTCCAATAGGCGCTATCCGGGTGGGCGCGCGTGAGATGGCTACTACACAAGTAGAAATAAACAAGACGTTTAGGAATTACTACTCAAACTTATACACTAAACGTACCTCGTGCACAGCTACACAACTTGAGGCTTTTCTGGCGGACTCCCTCCTACCCCAACTATCACAAACAGATAGAGATGGAATTGAAACCCCCATAAAAACAGAAGAAATAGAACTAGCCCTTGCACAGCTGCCCAGGAACAAAGCGCCGGGAGCAGATGGCCTCCCCTCGGAGTATTATAAAGCCTATTTACCCAGCCTGAAATCCCATCTACTAGGAGTGTTCCAAGAGGTGTGGACTAAAGAAAGCTTACCTATATCTCAAAGGGAAGCTATGATAGTGGTACTCCCTAAACAGGGCCGAGACCATACGGATGTTAAATCTTATAGACCACTATCGCTGTTAAATACAGTTTGCAAAATATTAGGCAAAATATTAGCAAATAGGTTAGCTCCCCTCATGCACTTATTGATTCATGCAGATCAAAATGGCTTCATCCCAAAGCGTAACACCTTCCTAAATATCCGCAGATTGCTGAGTATAATAGGAGACACCCCCAAGATTGCACAAGAGGAAATGGTGCTTTCACTAGACATAGAAAAGGCCTTTGATACGCTGGAATGGGACTTCCTGATGGCCACGATGGCCCGTATGGGAATAGGCCCTAATTACATTCGTTGGGTCTGGATATTTTACTCTAATCCGAGCGCGAGGGTGAAGTCAGGCGGGGTGATTTCTGATGGTTTCCCGATCTCCAGGGGGACACGGCAGGGATGTCCCCTATCCCCGCTACTGTTTGCCATAGCAATGGAACCGTTAGCGGCAAAAATACGCCTCATGGAGCACGAATGGGGAATTATTAGGAATGGGTTATATCACACGATTTCATTATACGCAGATGATGCTTTGATATATCTCAGGAATGGTTGTGCAGCTATTCCACCTGTAATATCATTACTGGCTGAATTTGGAGGCCTGTCTGGCCTTGTGGTAAACTGGGAGAAGTCCTGTGTGTTCCCCCTGGCAAAAAGGGCCTCCAACAATCAAGACCCCCCAGAGGTAGGGCACCTAAAGTGGTGCCCGACAACATTTAAGTATCTTGGGATAAATATATATCATGCCACAGAAGACTTAAGAGACGGTAACCTGGGGAAGGCGCTAACTTCCATAAAAGGCTCCCTACAATTCTGGAACAAGCTCCCGCTCTCACCACCCGGTAAGGTGGCGATTGCCAATATGTTGATTCTACCTAGGCTCTTATATTATTTTGCGGCCCTGCCGATAACCATTCCCAAAAGTTTCTTTGGTAATTTAAATACAGCACTGCTGCAGCTCATTTGGGGAGGCGGCAGAGCACGAGTGGCGCTATCCACATTGCAATGCCCGCTAGATAATGGTGGCCTGGGAACTCCGAATTTTGAAAGATACTATGCAGCCGCACAACTTCAGTGGGTCCAATACTGGATCCACAGACCAGAGCAAGCGGAGCCCATGAGTCTAGAGCCTCGGCGGAACGGGACCCCCCTCATAAACTGGCTGACGTCTAAGCCCCCCAAAGTGGTACTGGTCAACCCTTTGCTTGCAGCCGCGCATGCGTGTTGGGCTAAATATGTGCAAAAAGGAGCGGATAAGCTTCCTTACTCCCCACACATACCGCTAAACTATTTATTGGCGGGGACTGCAGCAGGAATGCAAGCTGTAAAGCTGTGGAGTGAAGCAGGAATACAGACAGTAGGAGATTGCTTTGAAGACGGCAAATTAATGACGTTCGAGGCTCTCCAGGCCCTTACGGAGATAAATCCGGGTCAGTTCCTGACATACCATGCCGTATGCCACGAAATTAGAAAAATATGGGGAATAGGCACTTCGGAACCAGAGACCTCCCCAGTGCTTCACCAGCTACTACAACACAGTGATCAAACAAAAATAATATCCAACCTATATAGAATCCTCAACAAGATGCCTGATGCACAGGCAGGGAAAGCATGGGGTAGATGGAACGCAGTCCTCCCCACCCCGATCCCACTGAAAGACTGGCCTTGCACTGTTAGCAGACCCTGGGGTCTGCCTGCTGGGGCTGAGAAAAAGACCCAAAAAACAAAGACACCTGCACAAATTTATAGACTTGGCCTTTTTAATGTACAAAAGATTAATAGCAAGGCATTGGAAAGCCCCCAAGGCTCCCGATCTGAAATCCTGGTACTCTCTTATAATACGTTGGGCTCGCACTGAATACCAGGTACTAAAAAGAATGGTGCGTGAAGGGCGACAACACACAGGATGCTCCACTTGGGAGGATTTGGTAACAAAATTGGAGGCCAAAAACGATGAGATGCCTCCTTGAATTGGGGTACATATACTTGCGATAACCACGACATAAATCCCTCTGCATCCCCCGCTACGGAAACAAAACCCATAGGGCACCCAGGCACCACAGCGCATGTACATCATTTCTTTCCATCTTTCTAGTAATAATTGCCTATGAAACCTTCGTCACCACAGTACCAGCGACACGTGAGGAGCAGAAAATCAGGGTTGCTATCTGCATACACTAATCCGGATGGCGCCCTCCTCAGGCAGCCAGGGAACTCATGCACGCAAAACAAGGCCCACACTGGTCATGAGCGAATGCCTATATAAAATAAATAATAAAGGATAAACCCATAGAGGCTGCAGCCAGAAATGATACTGTAAAACTAGAAGTGTTCCGTGAAGTGCATTTTGGGGGGGTGTGTGATTGTTAAATGACCTAGATATTAGTTATTGTATTGGTTTATCCTGTGATTGCAAATTGAACAATTTGTATTATATTTTGAAATATAAAATCAATAAAATATATATTTTTTTTAAAACCATCATGCATACAGTTGTAAAATTAAAACATGTACACAGTTACAGTTGGTCAAATAATATACATCCCCTCTCGACAGAACCTAATATGAATCAGCACAGTGAAGTTCTGATCTCTGGGTTTGTCAGCATGGGTGACCAACACCATAAATCTTGCCTACTATGGTAATCTGTGAGATTACATCCAATCAGATATCTTTCTATGGATTGCAACATAATGTGGCAACAATCTAATGTTAGGGGCCTATTGGATTTGCCATATGCATTGACAATAAATAGGCCAGGCCTACTGCGTTTGTGATAACCTTCAATAATGCATAGGGCAGACCTATTGCTTCGGGGATAACATATCCCTGCACATCAATTAACCCTATTGGTGTTATCATTGGCTAGTCTCCATAGTTAACACAGGCCTGCTGAACTGAGAATAAGCTTTCCCATAAGGCAAACATCAAACACAGTCATAAAATTGCAAATCTATACAAATATACAGTTGGCAAAGCAATATACTATCTCTCCTAACTGGGTTAAACAAGTATATTCACAGTACATATTTTCTGTAACCATGAGTTGTCAGAGGGCATAACCAACACCAAAATCCTTGCCTACTAACATATTCTGTGGGATTCCATGTAACAAAAGCCACACTTAAATGCCTTTTGGCATTAACATATGCTTTTCAATATCAATGTGCCAGCTCTACTGCCTTCATCATAACATTCCATGATATACAATCAGGCCTATAGCTTTTATCTTTGGCATGTCACAATAACAAACCCAAGCGTCCTCTACTGAGTGTAAGCACAGTGCACAACCACTCCATCCTTAAAAGTCTGTTGTCTTTAACACATGCCTTTCACAATACGTAGGTCAGGTCAATTGGCTTTGTTATAATGTTTCTTAATAAACAGATCAAACATTTGAAATCTGCCATGACTTTTCCCAATGAACCAATTAACACTTAACCCATTTTCATGGGCTTTGAACCTCACCCATCACTCACCTATTCAAGTGTACATAAACTGGGAACCATCATGCATACAGTTACAAAATTACAAATGGGTGGGAGGATGCAGCTTGGAAAACAATATGCAACACCTCTCAACAGAACCTAACAAGAGTCATCACAGTGAAAGCTTCCAGGATTTGTCAGAGTGGAAATCTGTGAGATTACATCTAAAAAATGTATGTCTATAGCCTATCACACAATGTGACAAATACCAACTGTTAAAAGCTTACTGGCTTTCACAAATGATTTTCTTAATAAGCTAGGCCAACTGCCTTTGTCATAATAGTTCACAATAAGCAGACTAGACCTATGCCATCGGAGATCATGTTTCGCAGGGCACCAATCAGGCCTATAGCTTATCACCATAACCAACTAAGGTATATAGTTTTGAACAGAAGAGTTTTCACAAGACAACCATTGAACACCCAGTCATAAAATTAGGAAGGATTGCAGTAGAACAAGCAAAATACTGTTTCTCCTAAAACGGCCTAAGAAGGATTCTCACAAAGCAAAACGACTATATCTATGGCTTGTGACAGGAGGTAATCAACACCAAAACCATTACCTATTATGGAAATCTGTGAGTTTCCATGTAACAAAATGCCTGTCAGTAGGCTTTAAAATAGACTAATAACAATCAACACTTAAATGCCAATTGATTTTAACATATGCTTGTCACAATAAATGTCAGGTCTAGTGCCTTTATCATAACATTTCAAAAACAGATCAGGCCTATAGTCATGAGCATCGGCTTGTCATATAACCAAATCCTATCCTGTATAAATCCAAGTATAAAATGTACCAAGTGTCAAAAAGTACAATGCAATCACTTTCTTTAGTGAAAGCACAGAAGTTCGATCAAATCCTGTACTCTGGGGACCCAACATGTGGATGGAGTTTAAACCCCTCTCTCAGTAGTACCCTGAAAGTTAAATGTAGTTTTTTTTCTTCAGTTTTATATAGCACAAACACTACTGAAATGTATTGAAGCACTCTACATGAGCATCATTTTCATTACACAAGGACGCATTCATTTTCTACAGGCACAGGGAGATTAAGTGATTTGCCCAGAATTAAAAGATGTTCAACCAACGCTGAGATTCAAACCTGGTTCTCTAGCTCCAAAGTCACCACCATTGGTCATTACGCCACATTTTCTCTAATTGAGTGCGTAAGGTGGCAGTTGCAATTTCAAGCCAGACCCAAAAAATCCATGCAGATTAGTGTAGCCCTGGGTAGCCCATACTGCTCTCAAACATTAATCAGCTCTGTGAAGTATTAAGTTAATATAGGAAGAGGAGGGTGCTGGAACCGCAATACAATCCCATCTGTGCTACATAAGTTATCTAGTTATACAAGACACTTTTACAGCTTTACAAAATCATGCGTTTGCCCTGTTGTGTGATTCCAAAGTCAGACTCCATTTCGAGCATGTTAAATTACCATATCTGCCCTTAGCCTATATGCCTCAAGTATTAACTGCTTATGGAACTCATGAAAGTGTCAAATCATCCAATGACTTCGATAAACACCCAAGGTGACAAAGACCTGTTATAAGTTCCCTGATATTGACATTTCAAGGTTGGACAGTGAATGTGCAAAATAAACATGTAATCTGAACTGATGTACTTTTTTTATACTTTTTCATTATGGTTATATTGTGAACTAAGTGGGAAATCTCCTAGTGTAGGATTAGGCCAGTGGTCAACAATATAAAAACCTCATGAAGTGACTATGGATTCAGAGAGGTCTTCACAAGAGGTTTTGCGGTACTGCTGCATGCTGTGAGTGGATACCAAGCTAATACCAAGGTTTTTACCTGATTTAGTTATTTCACGCAGGACCGTGTTTTCAAGGTATATAATCAACAGCATCATTGTTCAAAGCCTTACTTATTATCATCTGACGTAGCTCAAGGCTCCACTCTCAGTCCGACCCTACTTAGGGGGTGATTCTGACCCTGGCGGTTCTCTACCGCCAGGGCCAACGGGGGCGGGAGCACCGCCGACAGGCCGGCGGTGCTCCCTTGGTCATTCTGACCGCGGCGCTTTGGCCGCGGTCAGAACGGGAAAACCGGCGGTCTCCCGCCGGTTTTCCACTGCCCCTTCGAATCCTCCAAGGCGGCGCAGCTCGCTGCGCCACCGAGGGGATTCTGACCCCCCCTACCGCCATCCTGTTCATGGCGGGAAAGCCGCCATGAACAGGATGGCGGTAGGGGGGGTCGCGGGGCCCCTGGGGGCCCCTGCCGTGCCCATGCCAATGGCATGGGCACGGCAGGGGCCCCCGTAAGAGGGCCCCGCAAAGTATTTCAGTGTCTGCCTTGCAGACACTGAAATACGCGACGGGTGCCACTGCACCCGTCGCACCTTCCCACTCCGCCGGCTCGATTACGAGCCGGCATCCTCGTGGGAAGGGAGTTTTTCCCTGGGCTGGCGGGCGGTCTTTTGGAGACCGCCCGCCAGCCCAGGGAAAAACTCATAATACCCTCCGCGGTCTTCTGACCGCGGAGCGGTATAATGGAGGGCGGAATTCTGGCGGGCGGCCTCCGCCGCCCGCCAGAATCAGAATCACCCCCTTAATCTTTATGTCACGCCATTAGTGGATATTGTGAAAAACTGCAGTCTCACACTTTTTTTATATGCTGGCAATACCCAGATTGTGCTCTACCTGTCACCTCAGGAGAACTGAAGTGCTGACGCTTCGAATACTTGTCTTTCAAAAGTATCAGCATGGATGAAAGCAAACTTCCTCAAATTGAATGGCGATAAGACTGAGATCCTGATGGTGGGCAACAAACCTCACCTTGGGAGGCCCCATCTGTGGCCTGAGCCTGTGGGTGGATCTCCAGCTCCAGGACCCATTGTCAAGAATCCTGTTTTTTTTACTTGACAACAAGCTATCCATGAACCATCTGATCACTAGGGTTTCACCCACCTGTTTTAGAATCTTAAGATGGCTAAGGAAAGCCCATGGATGTCTTCCTGTTTCAGTCCATAGAACAGTGATTCAGACCTTGATTACTGCCAGGATGGACTATGGCAATAATCTTTACTTAGGTGTCCCAAAGGTCTTGCTCAAGCGGCTTCAAAGAGTGCACAAGACTGCTGCAAGACTTGTATTGCTCTCCGCTAAATTCAAGTCTACAGCCGTACTTCTTCATGAGCTTCACTGGCTATCAGTATAATGATGACTACATGCATAAATGTATGTTAAAATCTGCTTCATACTATCTCAGATCTCTGGTGTCACCTTACAAGCCAAATTGTTCTTTGTGTTCCAACAACTCCAACTTTGCCATATTCCGCAGACTGAGGAGATCCAGTCAAGGGGATCAGGCTTTCTCTAATTAAGGTTCCAAGATTTAGAACTCCTTACCTTCTTCTATGAGATCTTGTTGCTCTCTTTCAGTCTTCTGCAAACTGTTAAAAACCTGGCTGGTTTGATTCAGTGTGTAACGTTAGCTTGACTTGTGGTACCTTAGGAGCATAGCGCTGGCAAACTAACTTCAATCACCTGTGGGTAGAAAAACCAAACCCTGCACAACTAGGCCAGTGCTCTAGATTAGGAAATTCCCCTGAAAGTTCAAACTCAGACAACTGGAGGAATATACAAAAAAGATCTTATCTGCGTAAAGGGAAACCACTTTTTTGTGGAAGCACACATCTTCTGCCCAAATAAAACATGCACTCCTGGCTCCTAACATGAGGGCAGAGCCAAAGCCCCTCCATAGTGATGCTCACATAAGTGTCTGGAGACAGCTACACTGTCAGGCCAGACCATAAAAAGGACCGAAAAGGTCTATGCTGTCCAGATGGAATGTTTCAGACAAAAGACAGCAAAGCCTGCTGTAATGGCTAATACAACCTATCTGCTGAGTACCCCTCCCTTTCTTCCTAATCCAGTTAGGACTGTTGTTGCCTCCCTCACATGGACATGGAAGCCTAGTGTTAGACCTAGCATCCTTAGCATGGTTTCCTCTAACATTTTGCCCTCTGACTTCCCGGTTTCTGACTTCATTTTTGATGGCTTTTTGGATTCTGGGCACTTTACCACTGCTGACAATTGCTACTGTGCAAATGCTTTGTATTCTAAGCATGGTAACATTGGGTTCTCCACAATTGGCATATTTAATTTACTTGTAAGTACCTAGTAAAGTGCACTATATGTGATTGGGGCCCGTAAATTAAATGCTACTAGTGGGCCTGCAGCACTGATTGTGCCCCCCACTTCAGTAGTCTTTCAAGCGTTTCTCAGGCCTGCCACTGCAGAGCCTGTGTGTGCAGTTTTAAATTGCAAATTCAACCTGACAAGTGTACCCATTTGCAAGGCCCAAACCTTTATTTTTATTACATGTATGTCACCCCTAAGGTAGGCCCTTATTAGCCCGAAGGGCAGGGTGCAGTGCATTTAAAAAGTTGCACATGTGCTTTTAAGTTTAACATGTCCAGAGAGTGAAAAACTCTTATATTCGTTTTTCACTATTGAAAAGTCTCTATCCCATAGGATGGCATTGGGATTCCCTTAAAACATCTTGTAAGTGTAATTCCCCATTGGTAGAAGATAGAAATATAGAGTTTGGTATCTCTGGACTCACAAGCTAAACTCATAAAATGGTGAAGTTGGATTTTAAATTGTAAGTCTGAAAATGCCATTTTTAGAAAGTTGGCATTTTTTACCTTAATCATTTTGTGCTTCTGCCTGTCTCTGAATACACATCTGGGCTGGGCTGGGTGACAGCTACACTTTGTGAATTCCCTCTACTCAGCCACAAATACAGGACCCTCAGCTGCATCTGCATTCATCTGCATATTGATGTGTCTTCATGGGTAGAGAAAAGGGTAGGGATTGACACACTTCAGTATGTTGTTTCCTGTCTCCACAAAAAAGACTGATTACCCACCACTGATAGCCTGGCAGACAATGCTAGGATGAAAGGAACCCTTATGCACATCAGAAAAATCCTTTGAAGTCTCCCCACATTAAAGACCTTTTTGGAAATATACTGGACCCCAAGCCCCAGCAAATCAGATCTCTACTGTAACCAAGGACACTCTGCCAGGAAGAAGGACTGCTGTGCTGCCAGGAGGGACTACCACTCTGCAGCCGCATTGTTGTGTTGGCCTACTGCTTTCTATGCTGTAGAAGGAACTGCCACTTTGCTACTTGCTTTGTTGTGTTAGCTTGCTGCCTGCTGCGTCTTGCATGCAATGAGAAGGAGTGGACTTGTTCTCTACATCCTTGCACACAAGATTCTCTAAAAGCTTGCTGGCTTGCCCCCTATTCTCCTGCAGTCTCAGGGACATCAAAGACTGCATGCAACTCTTCTGGTGCTGAATGACTCTGACATCTGTGAGTCCTACACTTGCCTGAGGAGCCCCTCTTCGACCCCAGGTGTCAGAAGTGAGTTTTGCAGCTACAGTCTACAAAAAGTGATGCATCGCCCCGAGTATGGCAGATAAAATTGGTGCATTGCATCTCCGATGGTTAAACAGCGGCTGCCTGACGACAATGGAATCATAGACTGCGCAGCCCAACAATGAGGGTCTGCATGGCCCAACTTATTGCATGCACTTCTATGGAGCCTGACCATGCCCAGAGCCCCCGGTGCAGTAAAAATATTGACGCATCGTGTCCTCACTGTTGATGCATTGCTTTATCAAAGGGACTGTTCTGTGGACCCTGCATGGGTTCTGTTGCTGGCCTACCCTCCATCATGGTCAGCCTGGATTTTGGATCTGCATCGGTCCCTCACGACCTCAAGTAACCTTTTGACCACTATTAACTTCTATGCATTGTTTTTACTTTCAATTGATAAAAAATCATATCATGACTTCTACTTATTGGATTTTTGTAATTTCTGTCTTGTTTTAATTGGGCAAAAATTATAAATGTTTCTAAGGTGGTGTGGAGTCTTTTTGTTGTGTTTTTCACTGTTACTGTAATTAAGAGTTGCACAAATACTTTACACGTTGCCTCCTAAATTAAGCTTAAATGTTCTGTGCCAAGATCCCAAAGGGTGAGCACAGGTTAATTTAGGTTAAGTATCTGACTTACCCTGACTAGGATTGTTGCCTCTACTTGGGCAGGGTTTATACCTCTGCCAACTAGAGACCCAATTTCTAACATCTAGAATCTGACAGCAAATAAGACCTGGAGGTAAAATGTGGGGGGAAGAATGCTCAAATTTGCTCTTTTCTGCCCTAGTCTTGAGACACAGATTATAAATGATGTTCAGCTGTACCTGTTTGCCTGACCTCACTACTTCTAATCCCCTTGATTGCTGCCGATAAATACTTTCTTTAGCAGCAGGGTTTCAATTGCTCATAGTTTATTATCCAGATTTTACCTTGTGCTGTAGAACCTCCAACTGGTTTTGCAGCAACTAGAACTATACAGATTCTTAATAAATGACCAAGTCAAACGTTTAAAATAAGCAGCTGCTTGAAGTAATAGGTTTTACCTTGCTCACCCTTCCCCCCAAAAGCTGGGAGTTCAAAAAACAAATTTGTAATGTGTTGTGAAGGGAAGGTAGGTGAGGCATGTAAATTAATATTAGCCTTATACATGTAAACTTGCATGGATCATCTTTTGGGCGCCTGATTGGACTTTAATGCATTCACACTTATTTACATGAGTACAGCAATGTTTTAAGGAATGGGGAAAGTGGGCTCTGGTCCAGGTTCAGCCTTTCCGGGCCCCCAGATAGAGCCAGCTCGGTTCTGCAGAGAGTCTTGTTCTGATTACCTTGAATAATTCTTAAACAGATTGTTTTAAATATAGTTTTCTGTGGGAAGCAGTTCACGTCAGATCCACATATAGGACACCTCCTGATATGCATAGAGCACTGCAAAATGAATTTGTGCCATGGAGATTATTTGGAGTAACATTAGTGAGCTGCTGCTGTGTTACAATTTTTAAAACATGTATCACTATCCCTGTATGTTGGATGTAATCAGGTTTAGAATTTGGCCGAGTCTGCCTGTGCAGTGTCAGTGAACTGTCCGAAAAGCCAGATATTAAAAAAAATTCCTAACAAGGCCCCCCAAGATACCTTTGGCCCAGGGCCCCCAAAATCCTTAAAATCTCTCTGTATGAGTATCTCGGCACTATCATGCTCACTGTATGCCAGGAATTACCACCATTAAGCCAGCCACTGTATTATGGGATAGGGTGAGTACATCATGTCATGCATTGCCACGATAAATAATTCAATAATGCCAGCTTTACACGAGGTGTTGGCACCATGGATGCTCATTCTATCTCCAATATTACCACCATTACTCCATGGATGCCCACACTAGGGAAAGAGTCATGAAGATACTGCTAACTGTAATATATATGTATTCGTTATTGTCAGAGTCACCAGATCCTCGGGGTCTGCGCACGTTCCCAACACGTCCACCACTGAACAGCTCCAAGACTCTGATAGATAAATCACAAAGGCTAAGAGAGTTCAAGAGGGGAAGAGGGGATTAGGAAGGGAACAGCTGGGAAGGAGACCTGTAGTAAGAAAAAGGTTAAAACACACAATATGAAAATTACATCTCATGAAATCAATACTAGACTATGACTCTAAGCCTAGTCATTCTGAAAACATGAACAACCTAAGAATTAGGCTTAATATGACTAAGTTTCAAGATGGCCGGATACCTGTAAGGGAATCAAGATGGATTAAATGAAACTTTCAAATTCATGTACTTTCCTTCACATGAGAACCAGGAAATCATTCTGAATAAGTTCTAAACCAGTCATATGAATCCTTTTTTGAGAATGCATATTAGGACCATGCAATATTGCATCTAGAAACTCTGGCCTTTTGTGTTCTCTTGAAATGTTTCAACACAAATTGCGCACATTGCAGATTTTCATATATAAAGTAAACACCATAAAAGGATTGTGCACCATGAATAACACAATATGGTTTCAGGAAACAAAACACACAACTTGTCAACTCGAATACTACCTAATAAATGTCTTAGAATAGTGCCATACAATGAACAACATGAATTAAGCTCGAGGAGAGAATCGTGCGTCTTGCCGATTCGTAAGCCACGATGTAAATGCCAAGAAATAACAGCGCGCAATGAATAACAAGATTAAAGCACCATGAAACGAATCACGCGTCTTTTGCCGATTCTTAAGCCACCATGTAAATGTCAAGAAATGGTAGCATGCAATGAATAACAAAGTTAAATCATCACGAAACGAATTGCGCATCTTGCCGATTCGTAAGTCACCATGTAAATGTCAAAAAATTGTATCGCGCAATGAACAACAAGGTTAAAGCACCATGAAACGAATTGCACGTCTTGACGATTCTTAAGCCACCATGTAAATGTCAAGAAATGGTAGTGCGCAATGAATAACAAAGTTAAATCATCATTAAACGAATCGCGCGTCTTGCCGATTCGTAAGCCACCATATAAATGTCAAGAAATGGTAGCGAGCAATGAATAACAAGATTAAATCAACATGAAACGAATTGCGCGTCTTGCCGATTCGCAAGCCACCATATAAATGTCAAGAAATTGTAGCGCGCAAAGTAATCTGTTAATCATTAAAGAATCAGGCCAAGAATATGAACGTTCTCGATAACGGTGCCGGGAGGCCAGCCCAACCACCATCTTACCGCCCAGAACAAGGATCACCAAAGAAGAATAAAGGGCAGATGCCTGGAAGATCAAATAGGCCACTGGGACAGGAGCTCTGGAAGTAGCTGCTGCTCTGCACCGGGACCTCTGAATAGTGAGCACTTGGAGCTGGGCTGGCTCCCTTTTATAGAGTCTTGGCCCAGCCCACAACCACACCCAGGCATGCTGCAGGGAACGTCTCTGGAAGGTCCTGGAAAGGGACCACACCCTAACACACTCTGAATGCCTGCAGCAATACATTGCAAATTAACAGTATTTGTAAACACATTAAAAATAAGTCTTCAGGATTAAACTCTGCAATGCAAAAGGTTAAACAACAACATATCAGCACAACGCATAATTTACGTTGTTTTGAGAGTGCTGGGTTTTTGCATTCTAGTCGCCAATAGAGCGCGCACTGCCCTGATGTTGACAGTTATTGTGATATTCAGCAGTACACTTTCCTGTGCACACATACACCCATTTTGTTTGGAGAGATTGGTCAGAATATGTAGTCTATCCATTTTCATTTTCTGAAATATGATGTATCCTACAAGAATGGTACAATTAGCGGCCCATGTATTCCTAAGCATTCATTGCAAAGTATATCAGTTCACCATGCTTACACCAACATTCTTTATGGTATGATGCACAGCAATGGTGCAACCGTCTCTTGAGTAGCGGCGGAAAAGTGAAACATGTTTCTAGTTCCTTTCCTATGCCCCACGTGTGTAATAAATGTATACCTACCTAACCTAATGCACAAAGCAACCAGAACCTAAATGTAAACCAAAATAACATACTCATAATGGTCTTGACACTAAACATGATGAAGCAGGTAAATAACTTATCGTCTATTTGTAAGGAATGTATGTAATGTTACTTGGAGTACAGTGCGAAGTCTGGTGTCTGAAGGTCTACACCACGACACACACATACAGCAGACAAACCTGCAGTCAGAAACAAGCCATGCTACTTTTGTAAGCAGCAAAAAAAGATCCACTGGTAAACCACAGTCATCTCCATTTGAGACCGACATTGCAGTAGTTTGGATGTGTTTAGCTAATAATAACGCTTGTTACTGCTCACAGGTGTTACAGCCCAATTTTTGAAGAGAGCATTGTGAAAGTCTCAGAGTGGGGATGACAAGAAATGCTCACCTAGTTCCTGCGCAAGGCAGAGTACGAAGGGGGGGGGCACAAACGGTCCTTAGTGCTTTGTCAATGAGGTGGGACGATTATTAAGTACTCCGGTGCACGTAAACAAGGCAGGTGGTACGGTGTCTGACCAACTGCAAGGAGGAGAGGGAGTAAAATACTCTTGTTCTTCAGCAAGGCAGGAGGGGATCAAGTGAACTCACCCACCCTTGTCCAAGGCCTTCCGACTAGTGGGCAGGGTGGGAGGCCATAAGCAAACAGTACCACTCCCCTGCCCTAAGCAGGTCCAGGGAGGAAAGCAGTGCTTAATTTGTAAATAAAAAGGTGCCCGGTGCCCAAAGCACGGCTGCTGCAATTAAATTTGCAAGCAGGAAATACTGAGACGACTTGATCCTGAAGCCATCTTTAATCTATATAAAGCCAGTCCCTGCCCCTTCAGCTCACTCTTGCAGCTTTCTACTGTCTCCCTTTGTGACGCTTTTTCATTTTTCCCTTCCATCGTGTGTCCCATATGTGTCTTTTGCTAGCAGCAAATGCTTGAGGCAGAAGAATAAGCCCCGGCCCTCACAAATAAGTGCTGATGCTCAGCACCGGAAACAATAAGCACAAATTAAACACTGGGAAAGAAATGAGCCTTCCCAGCTCTCGGACAAAGCAGGGAGGGATGTTGCTCACCTGGTATTCGCTAGGCCAGGGGGCTGGGGATATAGGCCTTATTTGGTCGAGCATTCGAGACTCTTGTATATACTTTAGTATATACTTCTATACTTCTTTGTGGGGTCTCTGCTTTTTCACTGGTTTGTTTCAGTGTCCTTAAAAAATCCTTGCTAGCTAGTGGTTAATCCTTGCTCTTTGTCCTACCTTTTAGTGCTTAGGGATTACTTTGTTCAAAGGCTAATAGCATTTGACCAGAGCTCTGGATGCTTCAGTGGCCCCAGTCTGTTTCTGTTAACAGGGCTCTCGTCTATTACTTACTTTTCATCTGCAGTGATGTGTGACTTTGTTTATTCCATTCATTACTCTCCCTCGCACATTTTCTGTTCTCGAGCAAACACGAGAGCATGGCATTCCAAATGCTTTTTTTTTTATTGTTTCCTGCTCATTCAGTGCCCATCGCTGATCTCAGCCACACAAATGAAAGAAGAAAATGCATGCGATCTCGCCATGTAAACCCCAGCATGATTGCGCTGCGTTTTTGTTTTCTTTTTATTAGTGTGGCAAGAAAAGTCCAGTTAGGTGTTTACAACAGTAAGAGCTCTAACTCGAGCAAATGCGCGACCCGTTGCATTGAAAATGCTCGTTTGTTTTTTTCATTCACATTAGTGTATTTTGGTAGCTGTAAATGCCTGATACAGAAAACAAAGGGGGTTATTCTAACTTTGGAGGAGGTGTTAATCCGTCCCAAAAGTGACGGAAAAGTGACGGATTTACCACCAGCCGTATTACGAGTCCATTATATCCTATGGAACTCGTAATACGGCTGGTGGTATATCCGTCACTTTACCGTCACTTTTGGGACGGATTAACACTCCTCCAAAGTTAGAATAACCCCCAAAATGCTGGCTCTCAAACCCTTATAGCTGTAACTGGAGGAAACACGAGATTCATTGCACTGAAATGCTTCTGTTTTATTGGCACGTCAACATTGTGTGACCGTTCCGTGAACTGCCTGAAATCCACAGAGACTGGTGCGTAGCACTGACGGGTGCAAGATGGGTGGTTCTTGACTCGGGCTTTGCCTGCGCAGTTCCAGTGCCACGGGCTGTGTATAATAGCTTTGAGAGAGCGTAGCTTACATAACCTATATTAAAATAAAATGTTTATATCAAATGCATAGAAAACAATAATAATAGCGATTTGCTTGAACGCGCACCTGAATTGTAACCACGGTAAATGGCCACCAATGTATATGCAAACTAATAATGATGAATAAAATGTTTATGTTATGATTAATTAAGTTTATATTAACATTTATGTTACTGCATTTGTATTGAAAATCTTTATAGGCCTTAAGTTAGCGTGAGCTGCGGGTTTTAGCTGCCCAGCTCTCATAATAAATGCACTTTTCTGTTTTTCCAGTGTGCTGACTCGCAAAGGGCCATGACCCTGCAAATGTTCTTTTTCTTCAACTTGGAAGACAAATGTATCTATGTTAATTCCGTTCCCAAGCGCATATTCGGTGCCTTGGTTTAAAAGTTATGAACAAATTGAAACAAATGTAGATTAATGAAATGTACAAGGTCACTTAGACCGATGGACAATGAATCTGCTGACCCAAAAGACGTGCCAAAGAATGAAGTAACGCCGGATGTGCCACCTCCGACGACGTCAATTATGAAGACCAATCAAAGAACCATGAATTAATGTGGGGTGACAATTGGGATTACCAAATGCTAAATTTGATAGGTTAAAGATAGTCGGGTATAGTTAGTGTCCAAGAGAATTTTGGGGGAATGTACTACGAAAAAGTGATAAAAACCCATGTCACAGAAGGGTCATTACAATTAGGTAGGGAATGCTATTGATTTTATCCAGAAACTCTGTCACTCTGTTTGGTGACTTTGAGACTTGTTAAAACCATCCTCACCCATTGACGGCCCGTTTACACTTTCCTCCTTAAGAGGGAAGTGCACCTATGCCCTTTAATTGAGCTTTGACTGATGGCGTTCTGACCGATGTCCTGAAGACGAAGACTGAACCTGTGCGCTGACATAATCTTTGGAGGGTAATTATGACAATGCAATTTGTTATTTGTCTGTTTGCTTTTCCTTTCTAGGTACCAACTGCTTGCTTTTGATAGAGACCATAGATAGATGTTTTCCAAATTGGTGTCTAAATTGTTTTGCGTGAAGCCCAACATGCCAATGCTAATTAGTGGTTAGGACAGGTGATCATCAAATTGACGCAAGTAGACAAACGACTGACATTATGCTATGTTGAATTGGCGCATATTTTGACACTCTGCTGTATTCTGATCTATGTTTATGCCGTGTTATATTCTAATGTTTATGATTTTTGCCTTATTGAAATCTTACCAAAGTTGCCATATCGTAACTATGCTGTTGTGTTTCTTGGCTTTAAGAGTGACGCATTTAATCTTAGATTGTAACTAATAGGGAATAAGACTCACAAAATTCTATTAACTGGTGTGGTTATTCATGGCTGAAAGGTCATGGTTGCGTCGTCAATTTGATTAATGACTTTGACTAAAGTGAAATGTATTGTTGTGATAAATATTGATGATATTATTGATATATTGATTGACATATTGATCAGCTATCTCGTCCTACGGTGTCTCTCAACTGGGTCAAAAGATTCATTGGCCTAAAACGAGTCCTAATGTGTAATATATTAACATAAAAGGACACGTTAGCAGCTTCATAGCGTCTACAGCTGCTCTCAGTTTACCCAGGGCCACCTCCTGGGGCGCTAAGAATTCTGGAGATCGTAGTCCTGTCAGAAAAGCAACAAAATTGGTGCTGATGTCCTCCACGGGAAACGGAAAGGCACGTCATAGCTAGCGCTAACAGGTGCTGTCAGTTTGCCTATACAGTATCTACCTCCTGGGATCGTAAAGATTCTGGAGATCATAGTCCTGGGCAGCAAACAACAAAATTGGTGCTGATGTATGCTTTACTCAATTAATTTCACCCTGCTTCCAAAAGTAGAAAAGTGGGTGTTCTGAGGAGACATAAGGATGTCAACATCATTAATGCTTCTTTCATGCAATTCTATATCTCTCAGCAAAAATGTAATGTCATTCTAAAATGTGATTCTTTATAGGCAGTTGTGAAGGGCACTTATTCAGTAGGAAGAAGGGTTGGGTAGGTTGGACGTAGGAGGGCTGAAACCATCAGAAGGTAGGTTGGACTTAAGAGTGTCAGAACCATCAGACGACAGATGGGCCTCTTTTTTATGATGATCCCTAAATCAACATGCAAATACGTAAGTGTTCGTTCCTTTAAATTTTACATGGCGTCAGTGCTTGAAGAGTAATTGTAGGGTAAGCTTTATTCGTGGTTGTTCTTTAGATGTTCTGATAGCATTCAGTCATAGCAATGTGCTGTTGTTAACGACACAGCCACAAATGCGGAGCCACTTCACAATCTTAAAGGCTTACATTTTCGTTTTGGTGCGGAAGAAAGTATAATTATGAAATGTTAGAGTTACCAGTGGCAACAAAACCCTTTGATTAGTTGAATATGCGTCCCACTGTCCCACTGTGAAATTATACACAACATCAGTAACATGAAAGATAATGACTTGTTATGCATCATTGCAGGTTATGCGGAAGAACACTTATATAATATTACGTGACTGTAATGTACTATTGTTCTCAACACAACCAGCAATTTACCCATCAAATCGTCAAATGAACCAAGGACGTCTTATTGACATTTGTGTTCAACCTGCAGTGCTAAGTGGTGAATTCAAAATCCTAATACCACTTTGGAATCAATGTATGGTTGGGTTCCCAATATGCTATAACTTAAGAACTAAATGGAAAATGTCTTCTTTTCTAGAATGGTACCGGCTTTGCTCTTGTCTGTAGGTGTGTTCTATCTGCATTTGCAGGAACTGTTGACTTGTTTCGGGGGAGTTGTGTTTGCTAAGGACTATGTATGTTTCTGTTCCTCAATGATTCTGTCAGGTACAAATATTTTGCCCAAATCTAGTCTAGAGCAAGAACTTTATGTCAGATATTTACTGCTCAAGCTGCTCCCCATAGCCCCTATAATAGGCTTTGTTTACTAATTTGCTATTCTTGTTCTAGAAAATGCTTCTTTGCTTTTTTTTTTATGTTCATGTCTAATATTTATGTGTACATCTGAGCAGTCGTTCACATGCTAGTAAAACTCCCTCTAAAACGAAAAATAATAATAATAATGAGGCCTGCTTGCATCTGCATACCCAAACAGATAATTAACCCATCGTGAAAATAACCGTATCCCTGACTTTATCGCAGCAACGGTACCGCAAATATAAGCAGTATTACTTTATAGCGGACGTTACACTGCTTGCATTCAAGCTTACATCAATGCGTTTGCAAAGCAGCTTTTAATGTTTAGACATTGTATTAATTATGTTATTTTTAGCCCTATCAAAAGTAACCCTTATTTCTTGGTAATAGGTATGTTCGTTTGAAAAACTGCTTTACCGACATTTGAAAAAACACATTGTTTTATATTTCAGTTACTTATTTAGGAATAATACTTTTCATTTACTACAGAAACGGTGCCTATTAGTACAATTACTGTCACCTCCACTACATTGTATCATATGATTTTTATTATGTGCGCTTGGGTGTTCAAGTAATATATTTGGACACATAATTCCACAACTAACAATTCCAATACAACCCACATAATTCCAATACACACCACATACTCCCACTACCCTCCAAACCAAAACACATGGGTAAAAGACATTGTAATTTACAGCGCCACTAGCTTAAACTCTCACAAATGCAAGACTTACTGCATTGCAAATGCTTGTTTTTGTCATTAGTTTCGCCAATGCTTGTTTTTAAGGCTCATTTTCTTAAGCATGACGCAGCTTTGGATCCCCTTTTCAGTTGATTTTTTCCCATTTCTCCTCCGTGAGTACACACTGCGCATGAGCAGACACCTGGGCCCGTATTTATACTCTGTTTGCGCCGAATTTGCGTCGTTTTTTTCGACGCAAATTCGGCGCAAAACGAACGCCATATTTATACTTTGGCGTTAGACGCGTCTAGCGCCAAAGTATGGGCAAATAGCGTCATTTTTTTGCGTGAACGCCTTCCTTGCGTTAATGAGATGCAAGGAAGGCGTTCCCGTCTAAAAAAATGACGGCGACGCAAATGCGTCGTATTTATACTCCCGGGCAAAAATCACGCCCGGGAGTTGGCGGGTCAAAAAACCCCGCATTTGCGCCACTATTTAACGCCTGGGTCAGGGTAGGCGTTAAGGGGCCTGTGGGCTCAAAATGAGCCCACAGGTGCCCTCCCCTGCCCCCAGGGACCCCCCCTGCCACCCCTGCCCACCCCAGGAGGACACCCAAGGATGGAGGGACCCACCCCAGGGACATTCAGGTAAGTTCAGGTAAGTATAATTTTTTATATTTTTTTATTTTTTTGGGGTGGCATAGGGGGGCCTTATTTGTGCCCCCCTACATGCCACTATGCCCAATGACCATGCCCAGGGGACACAAGTCCCCTGGGCATGGCCATTGGGCAAGGGGGCATGACTCCTGTCTTTACTAAGACAGGAGTCATGAAATGGCGTCTGGGCGTCGTAAAAAAATGGCGCAAATCGGGTTGAGGCGATTTTTTTGCCTCAACCTGACTTGCCCCATTTTAAGACGCCCTAACGTCATTTTTTCCCAACGCCGGCGCTGCCTGGTCTACGTGGTTTTTTTCCATGCACACCAGGCAGCGCCGGTCTGCTTGCGCCGGCTAACGCCATTCCATAAATACGGCGCCCGCATGGCGCTTCAGAATGGCGTTAGACGGCGCTAAATTTTTTGAAGCTAAACTGCGTTAGCGCAGTTTAGCGTCAAAAAGTATAAATATGGGCCCTGGGCCCATATTTATGCTCTTTTAGCGCCGCTTTTGAGTCATTTTGTGACGCAAAATCGGCGCAAACTTACAAAATACAGTTGCATTTTGTAAGTTTGCGCCGATTTTACGTCAAAAAAACAACGCAAATGCGGGGCTAAAAAAGTATAAATATGGGCCCTTGTTCTTTTATTTCAAAATGTATATAGTTGGTGGGTATATTTTTTCCTCTTTTTTTTATCTCGAGGTTGGGAGCCCAAACAAAACATAGAATACTTGTGCATATGAAGTTCATACTCGCATTTTGATTTATATTCCAGCGAGGGCTGGACGGAATTTCACAAACGCAAGAAAAGGCACTGAATGGTAAGGTCTGAGGGTTGAACGTAGAAAGTTTGCTATGGGAAATTAATTGGATTTTGGATAGTTACCATTTTGCCACACTGAAAGCTTGGATTTGAACTGGTGAGTACGTCGTCTTAATTTGATATTAGTCGGCTGATGCAATGTTGTCTATTTATATATTTATTTACTTATTTATTTTTGCAGTTGTACAATTTGTTTGCACTCGGTCTCCCGGGCTGAAGTGAGAACTTTATTAAGTGCCTGATGTTAAACAAGGGGAGATTTAGTCAACATTGCTTCGTGAGCTGATAGTGACTGAATTTCAAATAGCCCTGGGAACGCCAATCTCATGACATATTATGTGATGTGCGACAGAGGAAATCCACAGACCACCAATGACACAGACATGGGAACGGTGCTGCTCTCTGGTTGAAAGCAGAAGTAACTGAGACGTAGCTGTGAGCCTGTCTGCTCCTAGTGCAGGGCTTGCATCGCTTCAGTCAGGCGACAACCATGATGAAGAAAGGACTTGCACTCCGCATTCTCATCCTGCTCGTCAGTGAGTACATTTCATATTACCGACTTTTCAGCTCCGGTAAATATAAATGGCTAAATATGATTTTGCACTCACATTTGTTTAAGTATGAGGTTGAGAGATTGGCAAAGCTGTTTTCATACTTTGTGCATTTTTTTTTACTAAAATCTCCCAAAGTGAATGAACGTCATTCATTTATTTTTAAAAAGTTTGGAAAATTATACAAAAGCAACTTTCTAATGGAGAAAAAAGTCACATTTTGCAAGAAAATCTCTTCAAAAAATATGTGCTTTCAATACAAATGTATCTGCAGGTAAATTTGTGCGAAGGTAGACTTCACAGCTTCACAAAGAAGTTTCAACCGTTTTCAGTGTTGCCTAACTTTCACACACTCATTACTTAAGTACACTACCCTTAATTCCCAGACTGGCAATTAAAAAAAAAAAAAACATAAATGCCGATTTTCCCTACTCTTTATCTGAGATGCATGCCGCTCCATCCAATTATATTTTAAAAACCTGACTTAACATCTGCATTTCTGAACTTCAATGAAAGTCTTATTTTTTTAAAGACTGAGATAAGTTTCCTATGTAGCCACTATAAAATGTCGGCAGTATTCGGGGTTCATGGCCTGGAGCAGTACTTCTAGTTTTTGAAGCACGAGTTTTAAGATTTGAGTTTGGGTTACTCACAGCTATTTACAAAAGTTGCAGATGTTCCGTACAATTCCATTTTAGATGAGAAAAAATATACTTTTCTCGTTACTATGCTGAGAGCTGCTGAACGTGACATGCATCTCAACGACAACGACATTTAAAAAATGTTTGTTTTGCTTCTACATGGAGTAAACATTTAACGAAGTCTGAATTTTTTTTTTGATCAACATGGAATACTCTGAAATTCAATAAACTAACTGATTACAGGGAAGTCTAAAGCTGTATATAGACTTGATGCTTAGGAAGCGGTGGAACATCTTGACTATCATCAAATTACGTGCAGTTTTTTAATCAAAATGACAAGTATAAATTGATTTGTTGCACTGAGATGGCAGGTCGGTTTCGATGAGGCCCTTATGTCTTGAAACCCCTATACAACCGAGCCTTGTTAGATGTGTTCCTATTAATTGTGGGAGGAGATGAAGAGGCTGTAGGTTCGCAATTTTGCAAAGTACTGTTTTTTTTAAACGTGTCAGCTTTGCAGTGCTCGGTGCTGACAATGCTTAAAAAACATTGTGGTTGAAGTGTGACCTCGCATTGCATTGGGGTTTTACCCTTCTGCTACGCTGAGCAAAATGCACTAAATTCGCCTTCGTTGTCCATGGCACCTGCATTCCATCGCCTGCCCCCACCGAGTAGCCGCCATTTTGTTTCCCAGTGGCCCTCTGGCGCGATTAGGGAAGCTCAAACCGCCAGATATTCAATGGCCCATCCCCGTTGCGCTTCCCTCCTGCACACATAGGCTAGTGAAACTATCCTGGCCTCCGGCAAAGTCAAGAAATGGTGTTCCTCTTACTTCAGAGAGACACTTCCTGACTTCGCCCAACTACAAGTGCGTAGTTTTCCACCCCTATATATATGTAAGTTATGTCATGTTGCATAACAACTTGTTGTAAAGTGCACGTACACCGAGGTTTCAGGGAACTAAGATGGCCTACCGTGGACAAATACTGCTACTGAAGCTAATTGGTGAACAACAAGATTTATAATAATTCCCTGAAACAAATTAGAGACGATTCTAATAGAAGCCCTGGAGGCGTCGAATTCCACTTTCTGGTGGCAGCAACTGAAAAGACACAATCTCCAAAAGAGACTGTCCTTGTTCTCGGAACAGTAGGGATATACTAGACCTGAGCCTATAAGTTGAAGCTGGACCTATGCCAACCAAACGTAGAAGCAAAATACTATTGAAAGGTCTGACAGATCTCTCTCTGAACGATAATCATTCCCATATGGCTCCGTGTCGCACACGGCCATTGTAATTGCTTTAGAAATGGAAAAATGTGACGACGTCTTGGTGTATCACAGACCAGATGAGCTACAACATCTTGAATCACTGATTGATCAGTTTCAGGGGTTGATGAACAGATTGTATTGCCAAAGTCAAGGGTAGATGTGTAAGTGAATTCTTGATAGGAATATAACAGCTATTCTCAATAACTGGGAGAATTTTGCTAATGTTTCAAGCTAACAAGAACTTGTAACTTTACTAACGTTAGGACCAAGACATAGGCTGGAGTCCAGATTTATGCCTAGATTGCATCCCACGTGGAAAGAGAGGGGCAAGGACACATCACCGTAGGCCAAGACAAGTGTTCCAGGTTAAGCACTTCACAAGGAACTCAGTAATTCCGTTTTTGTAGAGTTAAATTGTATAAGGTTTTGTGACATTCTACAGCATACTTAACATAGGCTGTGTGACAAGGCTGGGAAGAATGTAAATTACAGGCAAACCCAAACATCAATTGGGTTTCACCACAGTACATGTACACTCTGGCACCCACCTGACTTACACGTTGGGTTAGGGGATGCTTACACGTGTTGAATATAAGAGGCAATGGTATTGAGTCTTGGGGAACAACTTAATTGAGAACTTTCGGTTTTGGGTTTATATGATGGTACTGCCACAATTTCTTGGCTCTCTGTCAAATACAAGACTGACCACACAGTGGTGTAATCATACTTGAGGGGGACCCCTGCAAAGTACCTGGAGGGGGCCCCCTCCCCCCTGGACTCATTCAAGGGTCTGCCACCTGAGCATAGTGTACTGTGCTGAGGGGGCCTCCGGTAGCTCGGCTCCCACCCTTCCCAGCACCACGTGGGCTCTGGGGGCCTTTGTTACACCACTGTGACTACACGAGTACACTCGCTGAGACACCTTTAGAACTAAGCCAGTCAAATACAATGGTGTAATCAATGGTGTCAAATGCTTCTGAAAGGTCTAGTGGGACCAAGGCACTAATACAACCATTATACATCCCTCTACAAAAGTCATTCAAAACTTAAACCTTTACAAACTCTGTGTCCCTTTTGTTCTAAACCCTGCGTGGAAGGGGTCAAGAATGCCAATTCCCTCTACACAGTTTTGAATGTAAGGAAAATCACATTTCTGGAAGATTTTGGTCAAATAGTGGAGCAGTAATACAAGACTAAAAATATTGAAATCGGATCAATGGAAGGTTTCGTTTTAATAGAGATGTCACTAATCATGTCTTTCAAATATGTGGAAGAGGGCAGATGTTAGTGATTTGTTAAATATAGCAGTTTGTTTGCTATCAAAGTACTGAAACTGCATAACCATTTGTTAGACCCCAATGGGCGACCACTCGCAATAACATCCAGGAGACATTCTTTCAAAATAGTTGCAAAACCACTCAGTCTAGAGGGACTGAAGTCTAGCCCAGTCAATATTTCACAGATAAATGTTTTTGGAATTCTTTTTGCAGCAAATGTATCTCTTAAATTTGAGATTTTTATGGTAGAAAAGGGAAGCTAATTAATTTCGCGAGATCTCTGATGGGAGATATAAGCAGTGACATGAGAACGGGGATAGTTATGAATTAAGAATAATATTTCTGCTAGATTTGGGACGTGAGAGATGCTGTTGTAATAATGTGTTGTTTTAACTTTCCGAATGTTCCTTTTATACATTTTGCCTTCAAAAAATAAACTGTTCTAAGTTCAGGACAGTATGTTTTTCTCCATTGCTAGTCTGCTTGGTAGGTTTCTTATTTCAGTCTCACAACCTCAGGTAAAACCCAGGGATTATCCTTTTGTTAATATGCCATCTCACATTGTGGAAAGGAATAAACTAGTCTTGTAAGATTTGAATAACAGTTGAAAGTAAAACATTAATATTACCACTGCCCTTCTCCATATGCCATTTCGTAATTTTATTCTTAATGTTGGAGACAATTATTCTCTGTGGGGCTTCGACTGATCCACCCCCCCCCTACCTCTCCCAGAGCCCTGAGACCCTCAGGGTGAGTAGCAGCGCTTTACAAATCCCTGATTGATTGATTGACATAAGCACCAAGACACTGTGCAATACAAAACAGCCATGCAAAAACATTCGGAAATTCATACAAAATCTTGATGTTATTCTACATGACGGCAAAGTAGACACTTGAAAATATTAGTTACATCTGTATTACAGGTGTGGCATTCGCATTTTCATGGTTCAACTTGACATAATAGTCCTGAATAATTTTATATCACCAATAACCTTGCCTCAATTGAGAACAATAAGCCCTAAGATTACCAAAACAAATCTTCAGAGGACACACCTTAAAAATACCAGATCCGCTACGAAAAGGGATCTGCTCATAGTCAATGTCAGCTTGAGATTTAGATAGAGTAAACTTACCCGTGGGGTATAGTGCAGCACCCTGGGTTCTCTGACTTAATGACTGCCAATGCTCTGCCAATAGGACAAGTGTATATACTCAGCATCTTCTGACTTCTTGCGTAACGTACCATGACCAGAACTGAAACGGTAAAAGTTACAATAATTCAAGATTCTTCCTCCAACACCCGTGTCTTGCTGTTCAATATAGTCACCAAAGCTGGCACGCCTGCAGACAGCAATTTCACAAAACACTTCGCACATTTTGCAGGCTCCACAAAGGGCCGGGTCCAGCATTCATGGGTGTGAGACCCGGTTTCATCTATCCACATCTTCTGCAGAAACTGATGGATACATGCATTTTGGTGATAAAAATACTGTTTATTTTGCTTTGTTGTGTCGATCCATTCAGTAGTTTTTGATAAATTAGCATTTAAAAAGGTGTTTGAGTTGGTATGAAGGGATTCGATTTAGAAGCTCTTTGGGCCCCTAGTTTGTTGTCTCTGCATGGATTCACAAATCCAAAGAGGTTTAAAAACTGTTTTAAAAAGTAAAGGCACCACATTAAATAACTTCCTAAACCTCCTTTTCAGTTTATGATATAAGGTTTGGTGACAGTGGCACTATCAATATAGACCCTAATTTTTTTTATCATAGAGCAATACATCTCTACCTATTAAATGGTTGTGTGCAACTTAATGCCATAAACACAGGCCTTTTACTGGAGCAATCTGCAATGTATCAGTTAACACATATTCAATAATTTGCTTTAAATGTAGCTGCATGACACTTAGGCCCTCATTCTGACCCTGGCGGTCTTTGACCGCCAGGGCGGAGGACCGCGGGAGCACCGCCGACAAGCCGGCGGTGCTTCAATGGGGATTCCGACCGCGGCGGTAAAGCCGCGGTCGGACCGGCACCACTGGCGGGGTCCCGCCAGTGTACCGCGGCCCCATTGAATCCTCCGCGGCGGCGCAGCTTGCTGCACCGCCGCGGGGATTCTGACCCCCCCCTACCGCCATCCAGATCCCGGCGGTCGGACCGCCGAGATCCGGATGGCGGTAGGGGGGGTCGCGGGGCCCCTGGGGGCCCCTGCAGTGCCCATGCCACTGGCATGGGCATTGCAGGGGCCCCCGTAAGAGGGCCCCTACATGTATTTCACTGTCTGCTGCGCAGACAGTGAAATACGCGACGGGTGCAACTGCACCCGTCGCACAGCTTCCACTCCGCCGGCTCGATTCCGAGCCGGCTTCATCGTGGAAGCGTCTTTCCCGCTGGGCTGGCTGGCGGTCTGAACGAGACCGCCCGCCAGCCCAGCGGGAAAGTCAGAATTACCGCCGCGGTCTTTCGACCGCGGAACGGTAACCTGACGGCGGGACTTTGGCGGGCGGCCTCCGCCGCCCGCCAAGGTCAGAATGAGGGCCTTAGTTGTAAGACTAAACCAGAATTCCTCTAATCATAGGCCATGGAGAATAGTGTTGATTTGAAGCAAAAGTTCAGAAGTATTCAAAACTCCAAACTGAGGACATCTTAAATGCCTCCATATAATTGCCATTAACAGCCACTGAGGCTGCCTCCTATCCGCCTGGAACCAGGAGACAACAAATAAGTAAACAATAATGATCCGTGTGGTATTGTTGAAAAATTGTTAGTCACCAACCACTGAATGTGCAAATCACTGTAATTTGAAGCATCAGGGACATTAATCAGAACTGTAAACAATGACAATAGCCTTATTACCTACATGTTTGTAATATTTCATTCATTAGAGAAATAGTGCTCAGTGCTCGAGTGATCACACATAGTAGAGAATAAAAAATGATGGAAAGGTGGATTTGATACAACAATCGCAATGAACCATGCAAGGGCTTTGCAATGTTTGTACAGAATTGTTCTGGAGTATCCAAAGAGCATTGAAAAGTTCAGTCACATAATGTCCAATTGCCCACAGGCCAACCCATAGTGGTTGGAAAGCTCATCAATAGGACTAAGATGTGTTGAGCATAAACAGGTGTTAATACAGCTGGTCCAAAAGGGCCAAAAGACACAGAAAGAAGCTAACACAATTGATGCTGCATAGAAAAAAATATGGCTGTCATAGCCGGTCAGTAAATAAATCAAAGAAGCACCACTGCAGCAGTAAGCATGGGAAAATCACTTAAATGAATAACAATCTTTCAACAATATCAAGAACCATTGTTTGCTACTTATATCCCTACAAACAGTGGCATATTATTCTTATCAGGCTTGTCCTGAAGATGTCAAGGCTGCTATATGGTCAATCCCTCGATATAAATTTCTCTACGAAGGATAGGCACAGGTGGTCTGTGGTGAATGTGATGATCCCCCCAAAAAATTATATTGCCAATCAGAAATTGTGCTGCTGCAAAACTGTGGTCACTACCAGGTTGTTTGACACTATACTGATATTGTTCACATAGCCCTACAGAATTGTCAAGGTATCTATAGATTAACTATTCACCAACTCACACTACGTTTACCTTGCAATGCAGCAGTTATAATATGTTTGTCATGGGGGATATCTCATACAATATAATGGCCCCACCCAATGTGACTACTGTAAAAAGCATGAATAGAGTGATAGTTTAAAAAAAAACTATAATAAAATATTTCCTAGTGTATATGTCTGAGAGGTTTAATTAAGAACACAGAACTAAGGGGGTCATTTTGACCTCAGCGGTCTTTTTCCAAGATCGCCGAGTGACCGCCGGGCGGAAGACCGCCAGTGGTGGCGGTTTGCCGCTCGGCCTATTATGACCATTGGCAGCTCTCCGTCCTTTTACGGACGGAGAGCCACCAACAGAGATACTGGCGGGAGGCGGGGAAGTGGAGGTTGCTCCACCTCCACGCCAACAGAACACCGCCCAGCGAATCACGTCCTGTGATTCGCCGTGGCGGTGTTCTGTTGACGGTGTGGAGTCGGCAGAGCAGCCACCATGGCTCCCGTCCCCTCCCAGAGGATCATCGGACCAGGTAAGTCGATCGTCCGTGAGGGGAGGGAGTGTTGTGTATTGTGTACGTGCATGGGGGTGTGCGTGTGTGTATGTAGAGGGGGTGTGTGAGTGCGTGTATGCTTGCAGCGGTGTTGTGTGTTTGGGAATGAGTGCGCGTGTATGTCTGTAGGTATGTCTGTATGGATATGTGCGTGTATGTCTGAATGTGGGTGTGTGCGTATGACTGTGTGTGTGGCTGTTGGCATGTATGTTGATGTGTGTGCGGGTATGTGCGTTGGTGGTGCCTGCGTGCGTGTTGTGTGTGTATGGATGAGGTTGAGTTGGAGGTCGGGGTGGGGGGGGGGTCCTGCCACCTTTGGGGGGTGGCAGGGGTGGCGGGGGGATAGGGGAGGGAGTTGGGGTGGGGAGTGGGGGAGACCCCTATCAGTGTCAGGGAAGGAATTCCCTGGCACTGATAGTGCTCACCGCCATGGACTTCATGGCAGTTTCAAACCGCATGAAATCCATGGCGGTCAGCCGGGTCCAAATAATGCTGGCGGTATAGTGACGGGCACCGGGCTGGAGACCCAGGTCTCCAGCCCAGCGGTCGTCTCCACCCTGGCGAGCGGAACGGAGAAGCAGCGGATGACCATGGCGGTAACTGCCATGGTCAAAATACAAAAAAAAAGACCGCCAGCCTGTTACCGCCGCTTCTCCGCCTTCCGCCAGGGTCATAATGACCCCCTAAGTATTATTGCATTGTATTTTATTGTAACCAAAGTTACAATGACATGATATCTAAGATAAAATACTTCAAGTGCCATCAGTCAAATTAAAACAACAAAATAAAATCCAATCAAGTGATAAGCCATGAATGGGGTTGGAAGTATAGTCCACAAAAAACACTGGAAGGCCTTCTTGACTTTTTGTTTGCAAACAGCAGTATTCTGAACAGGTTATTCAATGGTCCTGTTTCAGACCTGAACGTATCGTCTGACTTCTGGTCGAACTTATGAGGAAAAGTACAATTAGTCATTTAACATGATTTTGTTGTGGACAACAAATAAATAAAGCACATCATAATGAATATTATTTTGGGAGGAAAGAAATTATAAAACATGAAGGAAAAATGCTAAAACACTGCGGCACATGAGTGGGATCTTTCTCGCCTCTGTGTTCTTAATAAAATTAAAACTTGCCATCGTGAAAGCTAGGAAATGTAGCATTCTCTGACAAGTAGGGTACTGAGGAAAAGCAGCCATCTTTTGGAGCACACCCAGTTAACTTCACTCAGCTCTTCTTTCAAGCAGTAATATCTGCTGTCCAGGAAGATCTTTAGTTACTCCTCGGGAGGCCCGTTTACATTCTAGAAGCAGCCCACTCTGCCCCCTTCACATTACCAGATCCCCATGGGCCCTATTTGAACTACAGTGAAAAATGATGACGATTGTGGAGTCTATACAATCCTCGCACAGGTGTAACTGAATTGAGTTCATTGGTGCTTTTAGCATGTTTGGTTAGTGCCCATCCTCTATGTTTCTTGGACTCATGTATTCCTAGAGTCCTGATGATGATCCTATTATCTGTCTAAAGGACTGAACCATTGCAGACCAGTTCTGTGGATCTAATTTGAATGTACATAACAATAAAATCAGCCATGTTGTTCTTATTTGATGCACACTTGGTCACATACTGTCAGAAGTGTGAAACACTTGCACGAGGGCACAGACCACATTTTTCATCACACACCCACTGTGCTGTAACATTGTTTTTAATGTTTGTATATACAATAGTATAAAAGTGTGACAAAGGAAGCCTAGCAGGGTGGCTGACGAGGAGCTGTCCTCTGCCCTGATTGTATTTCAGAGGTTTCTGCATGCAGCACACAAAAAGGAACCTGACATAAGGCCTGCCACTCTTGGCAGGAGCTAATCTCAGTGAAGATGAAGAAGTGACCATAACCAGTTCTAGGGGTAGGTCAGGGAATTTGCCCACACAAAGGCTGGCACCAGGTATAAAAATACGACCTTCAGAACCACTAATCAGAACACTCCTGGATCTAAATTAAGCCTGACTGCTTTGTGTCAACCTACCAGAGAGTTAAGCACAGGATAAGTCAGTGACGTTTGTGGTTCACCCTGACAAGGAATGTGTTCTTTATCTGAGTGGGATACCTACCTCTCTCAACTAATAATCCAATGTCTTGCAGTATAGTATTTAATTTGAGAACTTTCAAGAAAATCCTGTCAATGTCCTGCATAAAAAGGTGTGTAAGATGCTCTGTTCTAATGTGGCTAAAAATACACACCAGGATATGTTTATGTCCTTCTTTCACTTTCTGAATGCATCACATTGCAAAGTCTACTGTTGCTTTCAATGGCTATGAAAACCATGCTCTTCAGTGCATTTCATAGATTGGTTGTGATCTAAACCATGTGAGAGCAACAAAAGGGAAAAGGTTTATGAAGTGAGATTATAGTGATTAAGAAGGAATAAACCACAAAAGCCGTGCAATTTTCACTTGGATTTAAAAGCTACACATTTTAGAAGTATCATAGATAGATGGAAAGAGGAAATGTAATAATCTGGGAGCTTTTAAGTTCAGCCATGCCAAGAATTACCAAGAGTGAATGAGAAATACATAGTGAAGAGAGTAGATAGGTATTGTGAAATACACTTGAAGGCAATGCAAAAGAAAGAGAGCACCATGCTAGAATGACATAAATTTGGGTTGGATCATCCATACTATGTGTAGGAATCATAAGTTTCTATTTTTTATTTTCAACTTCAACAATATTGATAAACCTAAAGACAGTCTACCCAAATGTATCGGTTGACAAATATTCCACTTCTATTCACAAAATCAATTAGAAATTTCAATTTACAGTAAACTTATTCAAAGCACGTATCAGAGTATGTTATACCCTGGAATTACAGATGCTATGTGTAGGAAGTTGTCTCTGTATATACTATACTCTGTATATACAGATAGTGTGCACAGAGTCCAAGGGTTCCCCTTAGAGGTAAGATAGTGGCAAAATTAGATAATTCTAATGCTCTATTTTGTGGTAGTGGGGTCGAGCAGTAGGCTCATCAGAGGGTAGTGTTAATCATTTGTTGTACACGCACAGACAATACATGAGGAACACACACTCAAAGACTTAACTCCAGGCCAATAGTTTTTATATAGAAAAATATATTTTCTTAAATTAGTTTTAGAACCACATGTTCAAGATTTGAAGTAAATACATAACATGCAAGGTACTCCACACAAGTAAGTTAGGAACTTTGAATTAGAGCAATAACATATACAGTTTTTGTTAAAATGACAATAAGCTATTTTAAAAGTAGACACTGTGCAAAAATCAACAGTTCCTGGTGGAGGTAAGTATTGGTTAGATTGTGAGGTAAGTAAGACACTTACAAGCCTCATTTCCTGGGCATAGGCAGCCCACCGTTGGGGGTTCAAGGCAACCCCAAAGTTACCACACCAGCAGCTCAGGGCCGGTCAGGTGCAGAGGTCAAAGAGGTGCCCAAAACACATAGGTGCCTCTGGAGAACAGGGGTGCTCCGGTTCCAGTCTGCCAGCAGGTAAGTACCCGCGTCTTCGAGGGGCAGATGAGGGGGGTTTTGTAGAGCACTGGGGGGGACACAAGTAGGCAAACAAAACACACCCTCAGTGGCACAGGGGCGGCCGGGTGCAGTGTGCAAAGCAGGCGCCAGGTTTTGTATTGGTTTCAATGGAGGGACCCGGGGGTCGCTCTAGTGGTGCAGGCAGGGCACAGGGGGGCTTCTCGAGCCAGCCACCACTTAGGCTAGTCAGAGGGTCACCTGGGGGTCACTCCTGCAATGAAGTTCGGTTCCTTCTGGTCCTGGGGCCTGCAGGTGCAGTGCTTGGTCCAGGCATTGGGTCCCTTGTTACAGGCAGTCGCGGTCAGGGGGAGCCTCTGGATTCTCTCTGCAGGTGTCGCTATAGGGGTCCAGGGGGGTCGTCTCGGGCTACTCACGGGGTCGCAGTCACCGGGGAGTCCTCCCTGTGGTGTTGGTTCTCTGGATCTCGAGCCGGGGGCATCGGGTGCAGAGTGTGAAGTCTCACGCTTCCGGCGGGAAGAGTGAGTGCTTTGAAGTTGTAGAAAAGTTGCAAGTTTGTTGCAGATTGTTGAGGAAAGCCGCTGCTCACGGGAGTTTCTTGGTCCTGGGATTCAGGGCAGTCCTCTGAGGCTTCAAAGGTCGCTGGTCCCTGTTGGATGTGTCACTGGTTGCAGGTTTTCAAGTCAAGAGACCGGCCAGTAGGGCTGGGGCCAAAGCAGTTGTCGTCTTCCATCGTGTCTGCAGGCTTGTAGGTCAGCAGTCCTTCTTCTTTTTTCAGGTTGCAGGAATCTGAGTTCCTGGGTTCAGGGTCACCCCTAAATACTCAATTTAGGGGTGTGTTTAGGTCTGGGGGTCAGTAGCCAATGGCTATTGTCCTTGAGAGTAGCTACACCCTCCTTGTGCCTCCTCCCTGAGGGGAGGGGGGCACATCCCTATTCCTACTGGGGGAATCCTCAAAAATCAAGATGGAGGATTTCTAAAGGCAGGAGTCACCTCAGCTCAGGACACCTTAGGGGCTGTCCTGACTGGTGGGTGACTCCTCCTTGTTTTTCTCATTATCTCCCCTGGACTTGCTGCCAAAAGTGGTAGCTGTGTCCAGGGGGCGGGCATCTCCACTAGCTGGAGTGCCCTAGGGCATTGTAACACGAAGCCTGAGCCTTTGAGGCTCACTGCTAGGTGTTACAGTTCCTCCACCCAGAGCAGGCTTTGTTTCTGGCCTCAAAGGGCACAAAGGCCCTCACCCCATGGGGTCAGAAACTCGTCTCTCAGCAGCAGGCTGGCACAGACCAGACAGTCCTGCACTGAAGGATTGGGTAAAATACAGGGGGCTACTCTAAGATGCCCTCGGTGTGCATTTTTTAATAAATCCAACACTGGCATCAGTGTGGGTTTATTATTCTGAGAAGTTTGATACCAAACTTCCCAGTATTCAGTGTAGCCATTATGGAGCTGTGGAGTTCGTTTTTGAGAAACTCCCAGACCATATACTTAATATGGCCACATTGTACTTACAATGTCTAAGAATGGACTTAGACACTGTAGGGCATATTGCTCATGCAGCTATGCCCTCACCTGTGGTATAGTGCACCCTGCCTTGGCGCTGTAAGGCCTGCTACAGGGGTGACTTACCTATGCCACAGGCAGTATTTTCTGAGAGGGATGCCATGTCGACTTTGCCTTTTTCTCCCCACCAACACAGACAATCAGCAATGGCAGCGTGCATGTGTTAGGTGACGGGTCCCTAAGGGTGGCACAACACATGCTGCAGCCCTTAGAGACCTTTCCTGGTCACAGGGCCCTTGGTACCACTGGTACCTTTTAAAAGGGACTTATCTGTGTGCCAGGGGTGTGCCAATTGTGGAAACAATGCTACATATTTAGTGAAAGAACACTGGTGCTGGGGCCTAGTTAGCAGGGTCCCAGCACACTTCTCAGTCAAGTCAGCATCAATATCAGGCAACAAGTAACTGCAACAGGGAGCCATTTTCCTATACTATGTTTCTAGGTTATGTTATGTTATGTTATGATGAAGGATTTGTAGAGTGCATAGCTGCCCCACAAAGGGGATTCCCAGCACTGTCCAAAAAACCCAGACTGCTAGGCCTACCCCCCAGGAGGGGGAGAGAACTAAATGAAGTACAACCAAGTATTGAAGGACTTCCTAAAGAGGAAATGGTTCTGAGTAGTTCTCATAGGAAGAGGAAGTGCATTCCAGAGAGAAGGAGCCAGGGCACAAAAGGACCAGCCCCCGCTCTAGCTCTCCTCACTCACTGTACTATAGCCAGGCTCAGGTTGACAGAAAATAGGTAACAAGTGTGGCACTATGGTGAAATAAGATTAATCAAAATGGGTACTGCCTGTGAATGAAGACTCCTATAAGCAATGCAAAGAATTTCAAAATGGATTAGCAATGGAAAGAGTCCTAAACTAGATGCGTTTCTCCACCAGGAGGCAGGGAGGCCTGCGCAATACACCAGATGCAGAGCATGATTTAGGGAGGGAGAAAAGCAGCCTGGCAGCCACATTTTGAGCGAACTATAATTTCTTTATGGCAGATTTATTTGGCACCCAGGTAAAGAATATTACAATAGTCAAGCAGGGCAGTAAGACAGCCTTGGTGATGGTTTGGTGGGTGCGAAAGTTAAAGAACCCAACATGCTAGTCATCAGTTTGGCTTGAGCCTCAAAAGGCAGTGTGTCGTCTATCCATACGCCAGGATTTTTAATACAAGACTTGGGTTTAGGTGGAGGCCCAAGAAAAGAGGGCTACCAATGACCGTCCCAAAAGAGAGAGTGTTTGCCTAGGAGGTGAAGAATCTCAGTCATATTGGCATTAAGGCAGAGGCAGTTGTTCGTTATCCATTCAGCCACTGCACGTACACCTTGTTGAAATTTGGCCCTGTCTTCAGAAGGATTGCCTTATATTGAAAGTACAAGCTGAGTATCATCTCCATATGAAATCAGGGTGAGCCCAGCACAGTGATTAACTTTTCCGGTGTGGGGCACCAGCACTTATTTTTAAGGGCCGTCACTTATTTTTCTGCCTTAAGCATTTACTGGGAGCAAAAGACACATATGGGAAAGACTGTGGAAGAGAAAAACAAAAAAGCGTTACAAAGTGAGAAAGCAGAAAGCTGCGAGTGAGCTGAAGGGGTGATGAGTGACTGTAAATGGATTAAAGAGGTGCGAGATGGCTTTAGGATTACACTGCCTCAGTATTCCGTGCTTGCACATTTCATTGCAGCATCCAAATGTTTCAGAGAGCTTTGGGTACCATCACGTTTTTATTTACAAATTAAGCACTGGCCCAGCAGACATTCACCACCTGGGCTAGAGGCTGAATATCTGTGTTAAACAATGTGGTGCTTAATCATGAGCCCTGAGGGATGCCATACTGAAGCACATGTGATTGAGAACTGTATGGAGGGGAAATAACCTGGAAAGAGCGCTCATGGAGAAAGGAGGCAAACCAAGTGTAGGAGGCTGGCTTGGCTTATAGTGGGTACCTTGTGGTACTTACACCTTGTGCCAGGTCCATTTATCCCTTATTAGTAGATTAGAGGTGTTCTAGCAGCTTAGGCTGATAGAGGTAGCTATAGCAGAGCAGCTTAGGCTGAACTAGGAGACATGCAAAGCTCCTACTATACTACTTATATCACTTACCACTATATCATAAGAAACACAATACTCAGAGTTACCAAAAATAAAGGTACTTTTAGTGACAGTATGCCAAAAGTATCTCAGAGGATTTACTCCCTTAGGAGGTAAGTAAAATACACAACATATACACACACAAACCAAATCAAGTAAGTAAACAGTTAGAAAAGTAGTGCAAACACTGTAGAACACAATAGAATGCAATAGGGAAAAATAGGACTAGGGGCAACAAAAACCATATACTCCAAAAGTGGAATGCGAACCACAAATGGACCCCAGGCCTAGGGTAGTGTGTAGACGGTTGCTGGGAGTGTAAGAAAACACTAAGGGTGCCCAAGATACCCCACCCCAAGACCCTGAAAAGTAGGAGTAAAGTTACCCTACTATCCCAAAAAGACAGTAAAGTAGAGATAGGGGATTCTGCAAGAACAACAACTGACTGCAAAGCACTAAAGACGGATTCCTGGACCTGAGGAGCTGTAAATCAAGGGGACCAAGTCCAAGAGTCCTGCAAGTGTCCAGGGGGTGCAGGAGCCCACTAAACCCCGGATGAAGGTGCAAAATGGCTGCCTCCAATGGAAGGTGCTAGGAACTTCTCCTTTGGTCAGAAGATGTCCCACGGTGTGCTGGAGGATGCAGAGTTGTTTCCACGCAGAAAGACCACAAACAAGCCCTGCTAGCTGCAAGAGTCGCGGTTCAAGGTTTTGGGTGCTGCCAGGGCCCAGGAAGGACCAGGAGGTCACCCCTTGGAGGAGGACACAGAGGGTACACTCAGCAACACAGTGAGCCCATGCAGAAGCAGGCAGCACCCGCAGAAGCACCTGAACAGGTATTCAGAAGATCTAAGCACGACAGTCAACTCAGCACAACAAAAGAGGGTCCCACGAAGTCGGAGTACAACTCAGCAAGTTGGGCAATGCAGGACAGAGTGCTGGGGACCTGGGCTAGGCTGTGCATGAAGGAAGTCTTGCAAAAGTGCACAGAAGCCCGAGCAGATGCAGTTCAGGCAATACACAGGATTACTGTCTGGCGTGGGGAGGCAAGGACTTACCTCCACCAAATTTGGACAGAAGGGTCACTGGACTGTCGGGGACACTAGGACCCAGCTCCAAGGGACCACGCTTGTCAGGATTAGAGGGGACCCAGAGGACCGGTGATGCAGAAGTTTGGTGCCTGCGTTGGCAGGGGGAAGATTTCGTCGACCCACAGGAGATTTCTTCTTGGCTTCCAGTGCAGGGTGAAGGCAGACAGCCCTCAGAGCATGCACCACTAGGAAACAGTCGAGAAAGCTGGCAGGATGAGGCGCTACAATGTTGCTGGTAGTCTTCTTGCTACTTTGTTGCGGTTTTGCAGGCGTCCTGGAGTAGTCAGCGGTCGATCCTTGGCAGAAGTTGAAGAGGGAAGTGCAGAGGAACTCTGGTGAGCTCCTACATTCGTTATCTGGTGAGATACCCACAGGAGCGACCCTAAATAGCCCTCAGAGGACGATTGGCTACAGAAAAAGGTAAGCACCTATCGGGAGGGGTCTCGGACGTCACCTGCTGGCACTGGCCACTCAGAGCTGTCCATTGTGCCCTCATACCTCTGCATCCAAGATGGCAGAGGTCTGGGACCCACTGGAGGAGCTCTAGGCACCTCCCCTGGGAGGTGCTGGTCAGGGGAGTGGTCACTCCCCTTTCCTTTGTCCAGTTTCGCGCCAGAGCAGGGCTGGAGGGATCCCTGAACCGGTGTAGACTGGCTTATGCAAGGAGGGCACCATCTGTGCCCTTCAAAGCATTTCCAGAGGCCAGGAGAGGCTACTCCTCCCAGGCCCTTCACACCTCTTTCCAAAGGGAGAGGGTGTAAAACCTCTCTCAGAGGAAATCCTTTGTTCTGCCTTCCTGGGACTGGGCTGCCCAGGCCCCAGGGGGCAGAAACCTGTCTGAGGGTTGGCAGTAGCAGCAGAGAAAAGCCTGAAAAGTTAGTTTGGCAGTACCCAGGCTCTATGCTGGAGACCCGGGGATGCATGGAATTGTCCCCCCAATACCAGAATGGTATTGGGGGGACAATTCCATGATCATAGACATGTTACATGGTCATGTTCGGAATTACCATTGTGACGCTACAAATAGGTATTGACCTATATGTAGTGCACGCGTGTAATGGTGTCCACGTACTCACAACGTCCGGGGAATTTGCACTGAACAATGTGGAGGCACCTTGGCTAGTGCCAGGGTGCCCACACACTAAGTAACTTTGCACCTATGCTTCACTAAGTGAGGGTTAGACAGAGAGGTGACTTGTAAGTTACTTAAGTGCAGTGTAAAATTGCTGTGAAATAACGTGGACGTTATTTCACTCAGGCTGCAGTGGCAATCCTGTGTAAGAATTGTCTGGGCTCCCTATGGGTGGCAAGAGAAATGCTGCAGCCCATAGGTATCTCCTGGAACCCCAATACCCTGGGTACCTAGGTACCATATACTAGGAAATTATAAGGGTGTTCCAGTGTGCCAGTCAGAATTGGTAATATTAGTCAGTAGCATGCAGTGACAATTTTAAAAGCAGAGAGAGCATAAACACTGACGTTCCGGTTGGCAGAGCCTCAGTGATACAGTTAGGCACCACACAGGGAATACATACAGGCCACTGAATTATGAGCACTGGGGTCCTGGCTAGCAGGAGCCCAGTGAAACATATCAAAAATACTGACAACATAGGGTTTTTCACTATGAGCACTGGGCCCTGGCTAGCAGGATCCCAGTGAGACAGTAAAAACACCCTGACATACACTCACAAACAGGCCAAAAGTAGGGGTAACAAGGCTAGAAAGAGGCTATCTTCCTACACCAAGAAAGCGCAACCCCTCCTATGCCAATGTTTTGCAACCGAGCGAATGAGATTTGATGGGATACTGTATCAAATGCAGTGCAAAGATTGAGTAGAATCCAGGCTGATGACCTGCCTTCATCCAAGGCATTAGGCTCAGATCCCACCAGGAGTGCAGATTCCTAGCTGTGCATAGGTCGAAAGCCATATTGAGAGGTATCCTAGATGCAATTATCCTCTAAAAAGCTAGTTAGAATGTTGCTGACATACCTCTCCGTAACTATTACAAGAAAGGGAAATAGGACAAAAGTTTTGAGGCTTAGAAGCATGTAGGGACTTTTTTTTTTAAGCCGCAGAATTTCTTTAGCAAGCTTCCAAGAGCCTGGTACAGAGGCAGTAGATAAAGAGAGGCTAACCAGTTCAAGACTAGGGAGAAAAAGCTGTTCCTGAAGTTTAATGAAAATATCTGGTTTAGGTGGCTCGACCTGAAAGTTTGATGAATCAGAGATGGGGTTAAACCTTTTATGAGGCAATGTATTCCCGCGGTAAGGGCCTCCCGACAAATCAAAAATATAGTCAATAAAACAAAGGAGCCCACTCAGTAACTGAGTTCTAGATTAATGGAATTTTTAAAGGGTTTTATTACAAAGTTCAAAAGTAAGGCAGTACAGTATTATTGCAATTATCTGCAAATACAGCAATAAAGAGGAATGACAACTCAAAAATTTGTCTACCTCTCAAAGGGTGAGTAAAATCAGAAGTAAACCTGACAGCATCCCTAGTAGAACAGGAAAGTCTGTGGCTCACCCCAAAAATCGAGGGTTTTTTTACATTAATATTACATATGAAATAAAAGAACTGCAGAATCATTGCGATGTGAGCAAATGTATCATTTCATTAATAAATCAGAACACAGTCTCATAAAATGTAATCTTCCCTAGCACTTAAGCACTATCCCTCTATATGAATAATTATTTTGCTATTTATGCTAATGTCATCTGGATGTACTCGACCAAACTAGATCCATGAACAATAGTGTGTTATATCAATAAATAGGGCAGAGTGATCTAGCAGAAAGACCGTGAAGAATTAGTTGCAGTTTTTTGACCGAGCTGGGGAAAATTAATCGAAAGCAGTATGGTCAATGCTTATAAAAATAAACAAATAATATCCTACCTGACTATGTGCTGCTGAAACAACAGACAGAGAGATGTGCATGGGGAAAACAAGCATGACATCCATTTTGAAAATTACAACGAATAGGCCCGAACTGTGGGATAGTTAATAGGAGTCAGAAAAACACACTTCTATAAAACATGGGAAATTCGTTTCAAGAGCATCATTTCTATATCAGTGTGTACATGTAAAATCGAGTATGAAAATACATCATGCATATTGTTAATGATGCACAAAAATGTAAAAGCACAACATCTCTAACAATAGCACTGATGTCTTTGGTTTCATTACTACATGACCATGGAATACCTGCAGATAAAGGGCACTTTGTGGCCCTGGTTTTATTGGATGTGCCTGATGCATTCATTATGATATCACTTCCCATTTTGGTCTACAAACTAGCAGAAGTTGGGATACGTGTATCAGTGCTATGATGGTGTAAATAGTACACAATTGGCAGATGTTAGATGGTTTATTTAACAACTTTTTAGTCAGACTTAAAGGCCTTGAATGAGGGTGTACCTCAGGGGCAGCATTTTGCCTCACTCTGTTTAACCTCTACATCCGGTCCCTGACCAATTGTAAAATCTTTTGGAGTTAACTGCATAAACTATGCCAATGATAACCAGATGATCATTGCTGTAGATCAGTTGGCTAATACTCCATTTGAGACATTTCATCTGTGTATGTCCGCAGTAAACACTTGATTAAGGGATAATACCCCGAAGTTTAATCGGAGGTGCTTTGAATCAGAGGCAACTTTTCCAGTTGCCTTTTCCATATGATTTTTGATCCCGTCCTGGGCTAATCCTTTATGCCCGGATGCACTTTAGCACTGGTTAGCAGTGGTAAAGTGCTCAGAGTTCTAAAGCCAACAAAAATAGGTCACAAAAAATAGGAGGCAAAAAGATTGGGGATGACCCTGCGTAAGGAAAAAAGTCCAACACGACCCCCTACAAGCCTAAAGCCAGGGGAGACCAATCAATACCTTGACTGCCTTTCCTGATTGGGGCAATGGAACAGGGACCCAGGCCCACAACAGCATGGGCGTGTTCCAGTTCTACGCCTTCCTGACTACAGTCTGATCCCTCTGTCCATACTCTCAGGGCCCAGTAAGCTAACCCATGGGGAACCCTTCTTCTCATCTGTAGATACCATCTGTGCAGCACCTAACTTTACTTTGCTCACCAAGGTATCCCAGGGGGTAGATAGTACCACCAGGGCCAACAGAGTGGTGTGGCCCACTCCACCCCCGGGTGTGACTCTTGTCCCTCCCCCAGGGGCAACTCTATCCACCAGGACAGCAAGCCACAGTGGCAACTGACAGCTGACAGGTATGAGAGCCAGGCCCCAGGCCTCTCAAGGGAGAGTGGGGGGCGGTAGCCCCAGGTGCCTGGCACCCTTTGACCGCTCTCCCTTCCACCAGGTCAGGGATGACAGCCTGACCCTGGCCATCCCTGACCTGCTCCCTCTAGGAGCGGCACCCCCAGAGTTCAGAATTGCCATTGTGCTTGTAGAAGCAGTCCTGCACAATTCTCCCACCAGTGCAGGAATGTTAACCTGCAACCGATCACCCTAGAAGTCACACCCAGGGGGGTGATTGGGCAAACCGCCCCCCCTTCAGGCCAGGTTTTACCCCCTGCACCTGATCCTCCAGTCTAGGGTCTGTACCCTCAGACTGGACCACTGCCTGGCAACCCAAGACTTCCTGGGGGGCACACCAACCCCTCATCGGGTCAGAGACTACCCCACAACCTGACTATCCAACCCAGAGTCACCACCCTGTGGTTGAAACACTGCCTGGTGCACCAAGACTTCCTGGCGGGCACACGTACCCCCCACAAGGGAAACACCTTTCCCAAGGGCCACACAGGAGTCTGGCTGGTGCAGATCTCCTGACCCCTGCCCATCTGGCAGAGTCCGGATTCCCCCCAACCCAGATATGGTCTCACCAAGGTCATTCCTGGGGGCTCTGACCTCAGAGCTAACCCATGACCCTCCAGGTTCTCCACTTGGGTCCACAACCCCCTCTCAACCCTCTGTCTGGACCTCTGCACCCTCTCACTAGGAGTGGTACTGCCAGACACCAAAACTGGTGGGATGCTGGCTACAGCCGCCTCCCCCCCCAAATTCTCCTGACACTGTGGGGTCTCCCTCAGCAGATGACCCTATGGTACAGGCTTGGCTCCCCTCCTGGCTTTCCCTCATGGAAGCCTCCAGGACCTGGGACTGGATCTCGGGCACCCTGGGCCTCAGCCCATCCCCATTCCCTCTCCTCTGAGGCTGGACATGGGATCCCTCTCCCATCCCACTACACTGGGACCTCACGGGACACTGCAATCCTTTCCCACCTCACCTGGTTGGGAAATACCTAGACCACTCTTCTCAGGAGCACCCCCAAATGCCTCTTCAGACTCTTTGGTACTCACCCAGATGTCTGCCTCCAATGTAAGTTCCCTGGGGTCAGAGAACTCACACTCTACCTGGTCTTGGTGTAGCTCTGGAAAATAAGGACTATACATATGCTCTCCAGCAATTACATCACTCAGCCCCTCCCATGAATGAACCAAACTACCCTTCACCCAACCATCCAGTGACTTAGCCTTCAAAAAGTACCCTACATCACCCTCCTGAGACTGGTGAGACAGCATCTGACTGTCCCTGACACTCAAACCGCACTCTTCTGGGATGTCTCCACACTCCATAACCAGGACTTCTACCTGGGGCGAACCCCTCTTCCTGTCACTCTCACCTATAGCCAATAGAGTGTCCCTCCCATCACTAGGAATATGACTCCCCTTGCCAGTTACCCAATCCACCTCAGGGACCCTGCGCATCACTGGAGCTACCTCATACCCCTGAACCTCCTGGTGTATGTTAACCCCCTCCTTCAAGAAGGGCACCACATCTCTGGGCATGTGTACTTCTTCAGTACTGAATATAGAATTGTTGCAGCCACCATTCCAGCTGGACTCAGCTCTCATGTCTTCCGGTTCCTCAATCATAGCTCATAAGCCAAGATTTTCTTTTTCTCTTCTAAGGCCATCCTCAGCTTCTCTAACTCCAACTGGTGAGCTCTCTCCTCCTGTCTGTCCTGCAACTCTTCAGGAGTCAGACCTCTGGATGACACACTGCTACCTATCCTGGAAACCCTCCCCCCAGGCATAACAGGTACATCCACTACACCACTATGAACCCTCTGCACCTCCTCACCCTTATCCTCCTCCTGTGTGTGCCCTCCAGCCTACTTGGCTGCCACCCAGACCCTCAATGCCTTGGGGCAGGCAAGATCCTTACAAAACTGTTTCAGTTGGCAACTGTGTAACTCTCCAGCTTCCCCAACTCAAAAACAGTATTTGCAGACACAGCTGGTGCATCCCCAGATTGAGGCATGTTGGTAAGGTTTCACTTTAAATGCAAAGTTCCAAAATCAACAAAGAGGTCACCAAAAATATGGAAGCAGGAAAAAGTCCAAAAAGAGAAAAAGCAAAAATCATAAGACAAGTAGTATGTGGTCACGTAGTAGTCTGCACTGAAAACAGTAGTGTACACTTAATCACTGTATGTCAAGTACAAATACAAGTCCAATCCCAGCTGCTGATCACCAATGTTAGAAATGGGGTCTTTGGTTGGCAGTCAGGATACCCCCTGTCCAAACAAGGACCCTCACTCTAGTCAGGGTAAAGAATAACCCTCAATTAACCCCGCTTGCCCCCGTGGTAGGTTGCAACAAGCAGGCAGGCTTAACTTCAGAGTCTAGGTGTAAAGTATTTGTACCAACACACACAGCAATTCAGTGAAAACACTACAAAATGACATGACACAGGGTTAGAAAAATAGATAATATTGATATAAATAGAACAAGACCAAAACAGCAAAAATCCATCATAAAACAGTCAAGTTATGAATTAAAAATCAAAAAGAGTCTTAAATCCTTAGAACATAGTGCTAACACTTTTAGCGTGAAAAAGTACCTTGGTTGCGCCAAATAACACTGCACGGGCGAGTGTGCGTCGAAAAAGGCTAGCGATTCGTCAGTTTCTCACCCGCAAGCGAGAACGTGCGTCTCCACTGATCGGGTCGGCGTGCGTCGTTTTTTCTCTCCGCAGGAGAATGATGCATCAATCCGGGCAAGCACTCGGATCCGGGCAGGCTTTGCGTTGTTTTTCTGCGCCCAGCAAGGTTTGCGTCGAAAATCCTGCTGCACGGTTTCAGCAAAACTGCACTATGTGGGTTGCGACGTTATCAGCCTCCGTCAGCGGGTGTTGCGCATTGTTCCTCCAGAAGAGTGCGTCGTTCTTCCAGCTGCGATGCCGGTGGGGTATCGATTTTCAGCTGTGTCTCAGAAGGTGCATTGATATTTTTCCTGCATGGCGGTCTGTGTGTGAATTTTTAGTCTTGGTCTGCCAGCTTCACCTTCCGAGGCCCCTGGAACTGGATAGGGCACCGCTTGGCAGGGCAGGAGTCTCAGCAGAGAGTCCAGGTGCCGGCAGGAGAAGTCTTTGATGGCCCTTAGACTTCAACAACAGGAGGCAAGCTCAGGACAAGCCCTTGGAGATTTCTTCACAAGCAGTAATGCATTACAAGGTCCAGTCTTTGTCCCCTTTCACCAGGCAGAAGCAGCAACTGCAGGTTAGCTCCACAAAGCACAGTCGCAGGCAGGGCAGCACTTCTCCTCTGCTCTTCAGCTCTCCTCCAGGCAGAGGCTCCTCTTGATATCCAGAAGTGATCTAATTTTCAGGGGGTTGGCTGCCCTTCTTATACCCAGTTCTGCCTTTGAAGTAGGCCTACTTCAAAGGAAAGTCTCTTTTGAATGTGAAATCCTTCCTTTCCCCAGGCCAGGCCCCAGACACACACCAGGGGGTTGGCGACTGTATTGTGTGAGGGCGGACACAGCCCTTTCAGGTGTAAGTGACCACTCCTCCCCTCCCTCCTAGCATAGATGGCTCATCAGGATATGCAGGCTACACCCCAGCTCCCTTTGTGTCATTGTCTAGAGAGAGGTGCAAACAGCGCAACTGTCGAACTGACCCATACAGGGAATCCACAAACAGGCACAGAATGGTTTAAGCAAGAAAATGCCTAATTTCTAAAAGTGGCATTTTCAAACACACAATCTCAAAACCAACTTTACAAAAAGATGTTTTTTTAAATTGTGAGTTCAGAGACCCCAAACTCCACATGTCTATCCGCTCCCAAAGGGAATCTATGCTTTAATCATATTTAAAGGCAGCCCCCATGTTAACCTATGAGAGGGATAGGCCTTTCAACAGTGAAAAACAAATTTGGCAGTATTTCACTGTTAGGACATATAAAACACATTAGTATATGTCCTACCCTAAACATACACTGAACCCTGTTTATGGGGCTACCTAGGGCCTACCTTAGGGGTGTCTTACATGTAAGAAAAGGGAAGGTTTAGGCCTGGCAAGTGGGTACACTTTCCAAGTCGAATTGGCAGTTTAAAACTGCACACACAGACACTGCAGTGGCAGGTCTGAGCCATGTTCACAGAGCTACTAATAATGTGGATGGCACAACCAGTGCTGCAGTCCCACAAGTAGCATTTGGTTTACAGGCCCTGGGCACCTCTAGTGCACTGTACTAGGGACTTACCAGTAATTCAAATATGCCAATCATGCCAATCATGGAAATCCAATCAAAAATACAATTTACAAAGAGAGCATATGCACTTTAGCACTGATTAGCAGTGCTAAAGTGCTCAGAGTTCTAAAGCCAACAAAAACAGGTCAGAAAAAATAGGAGGCAGGAGGCAAAAAGATTGGGGATGACCCTGCATAAGGAAAAAAGTCCAACACCGCAGGAATCGGTCAAGGATTTAATCTTCTTTTGGACAATAAGCTTACTCATAAAAAGCAGATCAACCATATCTCCTCCATCGGTTTCATCTTGTTTTTTCGTTGTTGAAATAAAATGCACTACTTTGCTATGCGCCTGATAGTGGTACAGCCAAAATACTGCTGTGCTGTGTGACTGACTTTAGGACTAGCTTGTTTTGCCTCTGCATCAGCAGTTATTGAACTGGCCACTTGCAAATAAATTCAGACTAAATTTCAATCTATGTGTCTTGTTCATAGGGCTTTGTATGGTTTTAGACCCACGTACCTCAAAAAGAAGTTATTTTATAATGCCCTAGCTGTAATTTCTGATCCTCTGACACTTCCTTAGTGATAGTTCCAGGATTTTAGCGGGCTCGGATTTGGGAGAGGTCTTTTTCAGTGGTAGCTACAAAGATGTGGAACACACTTTTTGTGACCCTGCAGAACATTTCTGGACATTTATATCTGTGCAAAGCTTTAAACACTTCTTTGCATTGTCAATACAATTCTATTCAAATGTGTTTTCTTTATCAGTGCCAGGACACCTACATAGATATTAATGTGCTTTAGAAATTCAATAACGTAACATAGCTTGAACACCGAGGTTTGCTGCCATGACTGCATGAGGATGAACCTGCTCAGTGTAAAATCTCTTTGTACTATTAGAAATAACACAGTATGTTCCATATCAGTTTTCAGTGTGAATTATTAGACATAGTCCCACTGAGCCAGATTTGCCTGGAGCTGTAATTCCTTTCCTAAGCAATGAAGAGGGGCACCATTTGTGGTGAAATACCTGAAGTCTATTGTAAGGCTAACTGTTAGAAATAGAAATTGAGTATCTAGTTGGCAGGGGTATGTATCCTATTCAAGTAGGGACCACTATCCTAGTCATAGTAGGTCAGATACACACCCTTAATTAACCTATGATCACCCTCTAGTAGCTTGGCACAGAGCAGGCATGCTTAACATAAGAGGCAATGTGTACAGTATTTGTGGAACACACTTAAAATACAGTAACTCAATGACACCACAAAAGAGAGACTCCACACCAGAAAAATAGAGAATGTTCAGCTGAGTTAAACAAGACCAAAATGGCAATCCAATCAGTAGAAGTCGAGAAATGTATTTTTTAAAGATTAAATGTGAAATAGTGCTTAGAAGTCAATAACAGTCAAAAGGTTACTTGAGGTCATGAGGGACTGGTGCAAATCCACAGTTCCGGCTGACTGCAATGGAGGGTATGCCGACTACCGAACTCACGCAGGGTCCGCTTAAACAGTAACTTTGATGGAGCAAAGCCTTGATGGCAAGAACATGATGCATCTATATTTTCCATGCTTTCGGGTCACTGCGTCGTTGTTGGGCTCCGTAAGTGAAGGTGATGCATCATCGTCGAGCTGCTCAGAGCATCACTGTCGAGCTGTGCAGCCTTTGAAGCCACTGTCATTGAGCAGCCTCGGTGTTGGCGTCAAGGGAGCAATGGGTCAAAATTTCTCCTTCACTTGAGGCGATGCATCAGTTTTTACAGAAATCAGCTGCAGAACCCAATTCCAAGGCCCAGGGCTGGACAGGGCCACCTCAGGCAAGGATAGGACTCACAGATGGTAGAGTCCAGCAGCACCAGGCAAGTTGTAAGCAGTTTTCGATATCCCTGAGAACAGAAGAAGAGGGGGCAAGCTAGCAAGCTCTTGGAGACACTCTGGTTCAGCAGGATGGGTCCAGTCCTTGTCCTCAGCAGGGCACAGATCAGCAGGCAGCAGGGCAGCTCAGCAATGCAGAGAAGTAGGTCCTTGGAACAGGCAGTTCACACAGAGTGGCAATCCTTATAGCACAGCAGTGTCTACTCCAGCAGAATTCTTCCCAAGTCCAGTATTGATCTGATTTCAGAGGGGTCAGAGACCCAAAACAGTCTTTAATGTGGTGGGGGGGTGGGTTCAGAGGATCTTTCTTAAGTGAGCATGTCCCCCCTTTCATCCCAGTTCTGGCTTCAGACTATCAGTTGGGGGTAATCAGCCCTTTGTGTGGGCTCAGGCCACTACCCATTGAAGTGTAAGTGTGAGCCCTTCCCATCCTCCGTGCCCAGGAAGACCCATCAGTATGCAGATTAATGAAGATGCAGTTGAGTGCCCTGTGTTGTGGGTGCCTGGAGGGGATGCACAAATGTAGCTTTCACCCAGCCAGACCAGACGTGTATTGGAGACAAGCTGTCAGGAATGCAGAGCAGTGAGAGCAGAGAAAAACACACTTCCTAAAAGTGGCATTTCTAAAATCTTAATAATAAATCCGATTTTACCAGCAAAGAGGATTTATTATTATCATTCCAATGATACCAAACATAATTCAGCTACTCCTTTCTGATCATGGAATTAGAGCTTAAAAGTATATTAAGGAATTCCCAATGCTGACCTATGAGAGGAGCAGGCCTCAGAGTAATAAAACATTACTTTGGAAGTTTTACATTACTAGGACATGTAAAACTTAAAAGCACATGCCCTGCCTTTTACTTACATGGTGCCCTGCTCTTTGGACTACCTAGGGCCTCCCTTAGGGGCTTGGCAACAGGTTTTAAATGCCAAGTCGAGGTGGCAGTGAGACTGTACACACAGGCTCTGCAATGACAGGCCTGAGATGTTTAAGGGCGACTGAAGTGTATGGCACAATCTGTCTGCTCTGCAGGACCAATAATAGCATTTAATTTACAGGCCCTGGGATAGGTTATAGGATACAGCACTTTACAAGGGTCTTACAAATAAATTAAATATGCCAATTGTGGATCCACCAATGTTACCATGTTTAGGGGATAAACACATGCACGTTAGCACTGATTAGCAGTTGTAAAGTGCTCAGAGTCCTATGTCCAATAAAAAGATACAGCAACACAACAGGAGGTAAAAGTCAAAAAGTCTAGGGTCAGGCCACTCTAGGGATGCCCGGTCTAACACTAAATTAAAGAAAATTAAGCTTGCTCTCTTTTTTTGACCTGAAGTCCGCTAGACTGAGTGTGTGGCTCCACAATACATGTTCACTGTCTCTGAGGAAGAGCTAACAGTACTTTAGTAGAGTACAACAACAAATAGATCTACATTTTCTGACCTTTGGATAATACTCGACTACTTGAACACCTACCACTAAAAGAAAGGTGTACTAAATTCTACTTGCCCTCCGTAAGAAAGGAGGGCTACATTTCTTTAAGTCAGATCTGAGCCCTTTTCTCCAAATGAATGTTAGCCTATCTTGCATCTCATCTAATTTGCTTGGAATTCAAAGAACTTACTTGTGTCATCATTCATCTACTTACTGGCCACCAGACAGTCCACTCAGTGGTGGCCACCTTCAAATACATGTGCCCCGCTCCACATGGTACGTTTACTACAGAATCTTCCCATACTCAATGCAGGTCACTTGGAGGACCGCATTATCCTTACAAGTAATATGTGGCAAAGTCTATGGTAGAAGTGTAGCCCTGGGAAATCTGTCTGTCCACAGAGAAAAAGAGGCAGCTGGTTTTATCCCTGTCAACTCCAACATTCCCCTGGCACTCCAAATATTCTTTTGAATCTGCTCTCTACATTACATTTCATCAGATTAGTGGCTCTACAGTCCCTGAACTAGTGTATAACACTTGAGTAACAAAACTTATGTAGGTTTCAGACAAATGTAGCTTTCTATGTGTGGCCCAGATTATTAGCAAAACTGTTACAATACATGAGAGACATATTGCACTATTATTTTGTGGTGACTAAAATAAAATAATTGATATTTTTAATATACTCCTGGCATGCAGCTGTGACAACAATGCCATCTACTGATACATAGTTAAATGGACTATTAGTATATTTGCACTGATAGTAGAGTTTTAGTTATAGACTTACATAGTTTAGTTGTATAGTAAATGTACACAGTACATTTACACAGTTACTATATTTACATAGCTGGAATATTTACATAGAGTGTATGCACACACTGCCTAATTCACAAAGGTAAACTTACACTTTTGTGTAAGATTACTACTGTGTGGTATTGCCAAACTATGTGCAGAGGTTTACAACTCTGCACTTCCTATAGTTATGTGTGTGGAGTTCTCTGCACCCAGAGAGTCCACAGCTGGGGCAGAGAACTCCCCACACATAAATATAGGGAGCGCGGACTCGTAAATCTCCTCACATAGTTTGTGAATACCAAAATTTAGTAAACTGACACAAAAGTGTAACTTTACCTTTGTGAATCAAGCACAGAAAGTATAATTATGCAATAGGTTGTGCTATTAGACTTAGGGGCTCATTTTAAGTTTGGCAATGTAGGACGCTGCTGTAAATTTTGGCTGACCCCCTACAAACTTGTGTTTCGCATGTTCTATTTAGAGTCGAGATAAACTGACTGAGGACCAAGTGTTGAGGAAAAGTGTTTTTGAATCGCTAAATATGTTTCGAAGTGGATACCGATTTTGTATTTAGAAAGGGTCTGTTGTGGGCATCCCTTACAAGTATCAATGTTTTGTCACCAAAAGTCTGTTGCAAAACATTTTACCCACACCTAAAAGGAGGTGGTAACACATTCTCAAAAGGGAAGGGGATTCATTGAGACCCCTTGCGCTTTGGTAATCTAAAAAAGATTTGTTCAAGAGGAGGCGATCCACAAGACCACTGCCTCCTCCTAAACAAGGAAATGTAACCTTTTCTTTTTTAAATGCATTTCCGCTTCCTTGAAAAGAAACAGCTCACGTTTAAAAAAAAAAAAACATTGATTTATTTTAAAGTAACCACAAGCATGGTGGTCTGTTGACCTCCGTCAGAAAGACAGGAATGTCTAAATAGGACAGACGGTCCATGACCAGGGTGGCGGAAGCAATGCACTCTGTTTTCTGGGGACAAGCATACTCCCTGCTATGGTCTAAATAACCCCGTTAATCAGTAAGGTTTCAAAAAGGCATATAATACAACTTTCTCCCCGTTGCAAGAAGCGACACAGTTATATTCAGCAGAAGGACCATTTTAAGCAGGTATAACAATTATAATTACCATTATTGCTAATATTGAAAAGTTGGACACAGCAACTTCCTAGCCCCACTTATGATAGCCTTCATACATTTCTCTAAAGTCCTACAAATCCATTCACCAATGCTGTGTCTTTCCAATAAATCATCGTAGCTGACGTAAAACACAACTGGAGGCTGTAAAGATGATGATGAAAAACATCTGTTCCCTAACTTCATCTTGCTGTATAAACGTCCCCCACTCTCTTTTTGCTTTATATTAACAACTGCATCCACTACCTAGAAAATTGTATTAATGACTCGCCCAAACTGGCTGGAAAGAAAACTCCATGTCTGCTTTATACAGACACTACCATTCATCTAGCTAAATCACCAATAGGAATCCAAAACTTGGTCAACCAATTCTGCGATTTCTGCAGAGACTATGGGCTGGATGTCAACATTAAGAAAACGAAACTTATGATCTTCAGCACCTCAAGGAAAAAATCCCTTGCAAGAATAGTAATGAACTCAATTCCGTTAGAAAAAGTGGAAGAATTCGACTATCTAGGTATACGGCTCTCTAATACAGGTAGCTGGGACGCAGCTATTGACAAAGGAGCACTTATCATAAGTCAAAGAGGTGGGGCACTAGCTCGTAGAGCTAGAAAGGCATCGAGTCCCCCCCTGAATATAATTGCTGAGATTTATAATGTACAAATCCGTGCGGCTGCCTTGTATCGAGCGGAACTTTGGGGCTCACATAGAAAATTGGACCCTTTACAAACCAAAGAAAATAATTTCCTTAGACAGGTTTCCAGGTTAGGAAAAGGTACACCAATGACCCCTCTCAGGCTTGATTTAGGATTAAATAGCATTAAAAACACAGCATCCCTGAGACCCCTTTCCTACTGGATTCGCCTATGGAAAACTACCGAACTTGAACCATTCAGGGTGGTGATAAGAGAACTCTTAGTATCGCCCCAAGGTCTGAAGAAAATCCCATGGCTGAAGGAGATGAAAGCTGCTTGGGACAACCTAGGTTTTCCCCTCTATTGGAAACACCCTGAGTTGATCCCCTCTAATGCAAGACAACTTGTCAAAAAAAGGTATTGGGAGAAAACCAATGAGGATTTACTGCACCTCAATAGGGCGGGCAGGTTAACATCAGAATTCCTCCAGCTCAAACACGAACCCCGGTCCGAGAGCTTCATGGATCTCCCTATACCTGCATATGCTCGTACTCTATTTCTCCAGCTAAGATATGGCATCCTGCCGATTAATAGCTTCACGGCTTGCTGGTCATCAAATATTTCTCTGACTGACAGATGTATTTTTTGCCACCATTGCAAGGAAACAACTGAGCACATGCTGTTTTTCTGCCCCCTTTACAAGAGCCCTAGAGGGAGGTGGATTATCTCCCTTTGTAAAAACCTTTTATTGCAGGACCGAGCTAACGCTACCAGAATATGCAGATACGATACTTCTACACTGTAGTTAGCTCAGTCTCCAAATACTTAACTGAAGCCTGGTCTATTCGTCGTAGGTACATATCAGCCACGGGTTCCTGAATCAGTTTTCTCACATATAGAAGGTGGTTCTTACATGAAATTTATATTTTTGATGTTTAACTTTTAAATCTTCCGATAAAATAGGTACTATGTCATTGAAGTGAACTCTAACAAACTTTTATGAGGTTTTTTCAGGAATCTCTTTGTTACGAACCTGTATCCCCGTATAGGAAAAGATGAGACCTTACAAGTTTATAGAGATGTTCTTTTAGTCGAATTGCTATGATATTTAATTTTTTACAAAAACTTAATATCCAAGTATTTATTATACAGTTTTTATTGTTTTTAAGTATGCTTAAAGTTTTAGTGCCAAGTAGCACATTGTCGATATTTATATGATTGCAGGTTTTATGTTTCAATAGCATTACCTACGTTCAAATGGTGCTAATTTTACTATGCAATACTTTATTATGTAAGAGTGTTTTTATTGTATTTTAATGGTCTAAATTTCTAGACCGAATGAATAAATAATAAAAACGTCCTTTTCTCTCACGTTAAATGAACTTATTTCCTCTTTAATGCAAAGATTGCGAAATGTAAAGAAAGTAGCACGCCTTACATTTCACAAGCTCTCAAGGGTTAAAGCTTTTTTAGAGATGTTATATGTTTAGTGATGTAGACAGGATGTTCTGACTTGTCTGGCTGAAGAATATGAAAGACAAGGGACAAACATGTCAATAGGGCTGGAAAGGACGAGTGAAACTGAAACTTCTGTCTGGTGAACGTGGAAAGTTTTAAATGCAAAAATATCACTATCTTCTGGCTTCTTGCCATATAAGTATGATAGAAATTATACAATCAAATATCCCCTTCGAACCCATCACAGTCCTACCATTAAAAGTCTTTGCTAAAGGCGTCTCTTTGAATCACACACGATATGCAGCGTCCGCTCCTCCATTAAGGCAGATGAGTGTCGCCCCCCGCCAGCAGCAGAAGCTGCAAACCTTTTACGACAAAAGTATAACAGACTATGGGGGTCATTACAACATTGGCGGTAAAAGGCGCTTACCGCCGTGCAGAAGACCGCCAACACACCGCCGCCGCCGCGCAATTCCGCCACAGCTATTATGAGCTACATCTCGGAATCTGCCAAAATTCAGACACCCACACAAGTCCGCCACACCAAAGGTCAGTGATAAACTGGCGAAAACAAAACCAACACCGTCACGGCAACAGAAATATGCCCACACTATCACGACACACAAATCCACGCAGTGGTCTTTCAACCGCGGTATACCATTGGTGGTACACACCGCCGCGCTCAAAATACACACACTCTTTCAAAACACAGCCACATTGGACAATTCCAAATACACACACTTGATACACATACACACACCACTCCCACACACCCAATCCAATATAAAACACACACCCACATCACCCACAAACCCCTACGACCACAATTCACGACCGAAGGCCAGAGAGAGACACCACCATCAACAAACTAGCATCCACAGGCACACAACACCATCACCCACACAACTTCCACACACCTCACACATCACACTACTACATATCACCACACTTATCACCACACACACCACCCCACAAATCACCTACACCACCCCATGGCACGGCAAAGACAGCCCAGGTTCTCGGAGGAGGAGCTCAGGGTCATGGTGGAGGAAATTGCCTGGGTAGAGCCACAGCTATTTGGATCTCAGGTGCAGCACACCTCAATTGCAAGGAAGATAGAGCTATCAGGAAAAGGTGGAATGATCTATGGGGGAAAGTGCGTTCCGTGGTCTCAAGACACCACATCGCGGTTCAGCGGACTGGCGGCGGACCCCCACCTCCCCACCCACAACTAACAACATGGGAGGAGCAGGTCTTGGCGATTCTGCATCCTGAGGGCCTCGCAGGAGTCGGTGGAGGAATGGACTCTGGTAAGTCAAATCTTAACTATTACATCCCCCACCCTACCTGCATGCCATCACATACCCCCACCCTTGCCCTCACCCCTATCACTCCAACTCCTCACAAATGTACCAGTATCACAAACCACACATCCCAACACCAAGCCCTGCATGCAACAACAACGCATGGACACCCATCACTAAAGCATGCCCACTGCACATACCCATACACCCCCCTAAACCATCATCACACAAGCTCACACACAGGAATGCCAGCACTGGGGTACACGGTCACCCACCCATTGCACACCATGCCCCACACAGATGCAATAATCATGCCTTTCCACCCCTGCAGGACCACTACCCAACGTCACCAGACAGGAGGGTCCAGACATATCCACTCCACCCACAGAAGAGGCCCACAGTGATGACAGCACCTCTGTCCACCTGGATCTAGATGACCAGCCCGGAACATCGGGGGGCCTCGGGACAGTCGGTTCCCGTCACACAGTCACAGGCCACCACAGACCTTCCCCCCTCAGGAAACACCAGCACAGCACCCACCCAGTGGGCTCATACCTCCGTCCCCAGGACACGTCAATCAGCTGGGTGTCCACCACTACAGGGAACCCAGGATAACCCACCACCCCAACAACACCAGGGACCTGGGGGCAGTGGCAGTGGGCACACGGTCGAGGGGACGGAGGCCCAGGAACACAGGGGAACTGGGAGGGCTGGTGTGCGACACGGGGCGGACAGGCGAAGGGAACCCACTCTCCACGAGGCCCTCTCCTCCATCATGGGAGCCTACCACCACTCCCAGGAGACAATGGCAACGGTACTGGCCAAGTTTCAGGAGGCTCAGCGGATGCAGGAGGAACAGTATTTGGGGTTCAGGGAGGAACTGCCCACCACCTCCGCCGGCGCTAGTGGACAGGAGGCACCACCACAGGACCACCACACCAGCACCCCACCCCCTGCAGACGGAGAACCACCCCGCAAACGGTCCCTGAGATTCAGGAACAAAACAGAGCACGATGCCAAGACCCCTGCCAAGAAATGAGACCACCCTGATTGTCATCCCACTGTCCCACTTTGTCACCCTGTCCATATTGAAACTGCCCCAGCTCCACTTCCTATGCCCATATGGGCAATGCACCTGCAAGACTAATAGACTGGACTCTGCCATGGATACTCCTCCGCCATCACCCCTCACCATTTAACTTCCCCCTCCAATATTTTGTATTTAAATAAACACACCTAAAGTACCAAAAGATCTGGAGTTTGTCTGTGATTTCGAAATAGTGTATTTGCAATTACAGTGACAAAATGTTCTTGAAATAATAATGTCAACATACCTATGTCACACAGCTCTAGTCCATGAGGAATCTAAGCAGATGAGACACGTTGGGACCCACACCTGTGAAACCGTAAGGGAAAGTGACAACTCAGTGAACATACACTGGGTGAAAACGACAGACAGGATAGAGGTAGAAGTGTAAAAGTACATGTAGTTGGCAGGAATGTATACTCATCTGTGTTTCACTGGAAATATTGCTGGATCACTGAGTCCCTGTTCTGCATGTCTTCTTCCTCTGCTTCATCCTCATCACTGTCCACAGGCTCCACAGCTGCCACAACACCGCCATCTGGACCACCCTCCTGCAGAAAAGGCACCTGTCGTCGCAAAGCCAAGTTGTGAAGCATACAGCAGGCCACGATGATCTGGCACACCTTCTTTGGTGAGTAGAATAGGGATCCACCTGTCATATGCAGACACCTGAACCTGGCCTTCAGGAGGCCGAAGGTCCGCTCGATCAACCTCCTAGTTCGCCCATGGGCCTCATTGTAGCGTTCCTCTGCCCTTGTCCTGGGATTCCTCACTGGGGTCAGTAGCCATGACAGGTTGGGGTAACCAGAGTCACCTAATAGCCACACACAGTGCCTCTGGAGTTGACCCATCACATAAGGGATGCTGCTATTCCGCAGGATGTAGGCATCATGCACTAAGCCAGGGAACATGGCATTCACATGGGAGATGTACTGGTCTGCCAAACATACCATCTGTACATTCATGGAATGATAACTCTTCCGGTTTCTGTACACCTGTTCACTCCTGTGGGGGGGGGACCAAAGCCACATGGGTCCCATCAATGGCACCTATGATGTTGGGGACATGTCTAAGGGCATAGAAGTCACCTTTCTCTGTAGGCAAATCCTCCACCTGAGGGAAAACGATGTAGCTCCGCATGTGTTTCAGCAGGGCAGACAACACTCTGGAAAATACGTTGGAAAACATAGGCTGGGACATCCCTGATGCCATGGCCACAGTTGTTTGAAAAGACCCACTTGCAAGGAAATGGAGCACTGATAGCACCTGCACTTGAGGGGGGATTCCTGTGGGATGGCGGATTGCTGACATCAGGTCAGGCTCCAACTGGGCACACAGTTCCTGGATTGTGGCACGGTCAAACCTGTAGGTGATAATCAAATTTCTTTTCTCCATTGTCGACAGGTCCACCAGCCGTCGGAACACCGGAGTATTCCGCCATCTCCTCACATGTCCCTGCGGGCGGTCCCTATGAAGGACAACAGTGAGCACAGAGTCAAACAACTCAGAGGTATGTACCCACAGTCTACACAGAACACCAGTCATTCACAAAATGTGGCCTGTATGTGTGTTGAGACTAGGCCTAGGTATCTGTGACGCATTTGGAAATTAGGCCATGTGGGCCCCTGAAATGGCGGCTGCCTGACCTCTAAAGTGGGACAATGGGATTTGAGGTAACTGCGCTGGCGTTGTACACCATCGCAGTAGGCGGTCGAAGACCGCGGCGCAATGCTGCATTGGTTAACATTGGACCAAATGGGTCCCAGGAGCCAATGACGATGTACGCCGGCGGTGATGGTATGCACCGCCCCGGACGTGACTGCCATTTTCTATCTGTATAATCACTCGATACCTGATCTTCGACAGGAGAGGACCTACACTGCAAGTGCTGCTGTGACCTCGGTCTGGAAGAGACAATGGCTCGTGCGTCTGGGGAAAGGGCCCCTGCCTTCACATCGGAGGAGTTGGAGAAGCTCGTCGATGGGGTCCTCCCCCAGTACACGCTACTCTACGGTCCTCCAGACCAACAGGTAAGTACACAGGGAGCATGTTGTATGGGCTATGCCTGTGTGGAGAGGGCTGGTTGTAAGAAGGAAGGGGGCAGAGTTCTGCATGCATGAAAGACGGTGGGTGCATGTGCCACATGGCAAGGGTAGGGATGGGGGCCACTCACTTTGACGGCACAGTTGGTAATGACTTCTCTTCTTCCCCTGTACATTTCATGTAGGTCAGCGCCCACCAGAAGAAGGATATTTGGCGTGCCATCGCCAAGGACGTCCGGACCCTGGGGGTCCACCACAGACGGAGCACCCACTGCCGGAAAAGATGGGAGGACATTCGCCGCTGGAGCAAGAAGACGGCGGAGGCTCAGCTGGGGATGGCCTCCCAATCTGGGAGGGGCGCCTGTCGAACCATGACCCCCATGATGTTCAGGATCCTGGCGGTGGCCTACCCGGAGTTGGATGGGCGCTTGAAGGCATCACAGCAGACACAAGGGGGTGAGTACACTCTCATTCAGCTGACTTTGCGCGCAGTGGAGGTGTCTGGGTGGGGGAGGAGGGCTGTGGGTTTCCCTAGGCCAGGGCGAGTTCCGTAGGCTAGGCCCCTCCGTAAGGCATGGCCCTGTGGCCTCCCCACCCCACCTCGGTAGAGTGCCAAGTACAGCTATTCATGCACCTGTGTCATCTATGTGTGCAGATGTCGTCCATAGCCTTGTAGGCCATTTCCCATGAATTGCACTGTAGAGACAAGAGCGCGACGTAGTGCAGGGGGCTTCTGTGTCTGTCTTGTTCGCTAACGGTAGCGGTAATCCATGCACTCAACATGTCTTTCTTCTGTCCCCTCCCCCTTTTATGTGGTCTCCCTGTTCTTGTGTACATTAGCATCATCAGGCGGAGGAGCAGTGGCACCGGAGCACGAGGGAGCTGCATCCCACATGGCCATGGAGGGCCACACTACGGACTCAGAATACACCAGTGGGACGGAGGTCGAGGGGAGCACCATGGTGGGGACAGGAGCTGAAACCAGTGACACGGACTCGTCCTCTGATGGGAGCTCCCTTGTGGGGGCGGCAACATCTGTGCCTCCCGCAACTACAGATACAGCCGCCACCCCCCCTACCAGCACCGCCCTCCCAGCAGCCCCTCAGCCTTCGCCCCGTGCCCGCTCACCCAGGAGGGTGGGCATCACCTTCGCCCCAGGCACCTCAGGCCCTGCCCCAGTCACCCCTGCTGCCCTCAGTGAGGAGGCCATTGACCTCCTCAGGTCCCTCACTGTTGGGCAGTCTACCATTTTGAATGCCATCCAGGGTGTAGAAAGGCAGATGCAACAAACAAATGCATTCCTGGAGGGCATTCATTCTGGTCAGGTGGCCCTTCACCGAGCCTTTCAAACTCTGGCCTCAGCACTGATGGCAGCCATTGTCCCTGTGTCTAGCCTCCCCCCTCCAACTTCCTCCACCCAGACCCAATCCCCTGTACCTCTGCCTATCCCAAGCACACCATCAGAACAGCCTGCACACACCTCACCATACAAGGGAAGCTCAGACAAACATAAGCACCACACATCCCACAAGCACTCACACAAGCATCACACACATACAGACACACCAACATCCACTGCCTCCACTGTGTCCCCCTCCTCGTCGTCTCCCTCCTCCCTCCCAGTCTCGTCTACATTCACACCTGCATGCACTACCTCTACAGCCACTACGTCCCTCACCAGCACACCCACCAGCACACCCCGCTCACGTGCAGTCAACACCTCCACTACCATACACATGTCCCCTGTGTCCTCTCCCAGTGTGTCTGTGATGCCCCCTCCGAAGATACACAAATGCAGGCACACACCCACCCAACAGCCATCCACCTCACAACAGCCTCCAGCGCATGCACCTGCACCCAAAGCCACCAAACGTACACCTCCTACAACCACCACCTCTTCCTCCACTCCCAAACCCCCTCCAGCTCCCCGTCCCAGTGTGTCCAAAAAACCTTTCCTGTCCAGCCTTGACCTATTTCGCACCCCCCCTCCCCGTCCAACTCATAGGTCCCGAACTAGCACCTCAGCCACAACATCTCCGGGACCAGTGGTGCCTGTTGTCACAGGTATGTGGAGGGCACCGGCCACCAGGACAGCCAGTGTGGCATGGAGCCACAGCACAGCCAGTCCCCCCCCTGTGAAGCACCAGAAGTTGGCAAGTGCCCGGCCGGAGAGGGGGAAGACTCCAGCCACCCAAGCCGCTCCCAGGGGTCCCGGTGGGAGTGTGGACTCAGCTGTGACTCCTCCCAAGGTGGGGAAGGGCCACAAGAAACCCGGCAAGTCTGGGAGGAGCAGCACGGCGGAGAAGACCGCCATCATCCCCGCTGCCCAGGAGGCCACCGCCAGCCCCATCCACGCTGCACAGGAGGCCACCGCCAGCCCCATCCTCGCTGCCCAGGAGGGCCCCGCCAGCCACAGCCCAGCTGCCCAGGAGGGCCCCGCCAGCCACAGCCCAGCTGCCCAGGAGGGCCCTGCCAGCCACAGCCCAGCTGCCCAAGAGGGCCCAGCCAGCCACAGCCTAGCTGCCCAATGAAGGACCACCAGCCCCAGCCCAGCTGGGCAATAAAGGACCGCCAACTCAAGCACCACTGAACAGGGCACCGCCAACTCAAGCACCGCTGAACAGGGCACCGCCAACTCAAGCACCGCTGAACAGGGCACCGCCAACTCAGGCACCGCTGAACACGGCACCGCCAACTCAAGCACCGCTGAACATGGCACCGCCAACTCAGGCACCACTGAGCAGGGCACCGCCAACTCAAGCACCGGTGAACAGGGCACCGCCAACTCAAGCACCGCTGAACAGGCCACCGCCAAATCAAGCACCGCTAGCCCATGAGCGGCAGGGGCACTGACGCAACTGGGACCGCCATGGGGTATGTGATGCACTCTGGGCACCAGTTCCCCTCCAGAACCAATGGAGACATGCATCCACTCCGTCTGTCCTTCACAGGATGAAGCACTCTGGGCACCAGTCCTCCTCCAGAACCAGTGGAGACATGCATCCACTACTTCTGTCCTTCACAGGATGAAGCACTCTGGGCACCAGCCCCCCTCCAGAACCAGTGGAGACTGTTATCCACTTGAGAGACTGTGGCTTTGCACTCCCCAGGATATGGCAGTGGGCAAACCACCCACTGTAGAGACTTGAGAGACTGTGGCTTTGCACTCCCCAGGACTGAACAGTGGGCAAACCACCCACTGTAGAGACTTGAGAGACTGTGGCTTTGCACTCCCCAGGATATGGCAGTGGGCAACCCACCCACTGTAGAGACTTGAGAGACTGTGGCTTTGCACTCCCCAGGATTGAATAGTGGGCAACCCACCCACTGTAGAGACTTGAGAGACTGTGGCTTTGCACTCCCCAGGACTGGACAGTGGGCAAACCACCCACTGTAGAGACTTGAGAGACTGTGGCTTTGCACTCCCCAGGATATGGCAGTGGGCAACCCACCCACTGTAGAGACTTGAGAGACTGTGGCTTTGCACTCCCTAGGATACATCAATGGGCATGGAGCCCCCTCGTGGATCTGGCGTCATGCACTCATCCGGCTGAGGTGCCCCCCTTCCCTTCCCCCTGAGGTGACTGTTGTAGTTCTATCTGATGCCCCTGCAGTGTTCTCTCTGTTTTGATCTGGTATCGTGTATGGGCCTCGCCCATGCATTTTGGGCCCAGTGGTCCACGGACTATGAATGGTGCAATACCTGGACAACTATTCTTATTGTATATTTTGTTAATAGTGTATATATGTATATTTTTGCGTACTGCATTTTAATATATTCCAATGGTTACACTCATTTCCTTTTATCTTTGCATTCTTCCGGGGGGGTTGGGGGTTGTTACTATAATGTATAGATATGTATTAGTGTGTGTGTTGTAGTGGGTGGGGGTGGGGGTGTTGAGTGTGTGTGTCCCTGTTTTTTGCCTCCCCCCTCCCCTGTGTCGTAGGTGCAGTACTCACCGTGGTCTTCGCCGCCGGCGTTGGTGCTCCTGGTACAGGAGCAGGAAGACTATCGCAGGTAGGATTTGGAGTTCCGGGTCCATGGTGTCGTCGTTCCTCGTGGAGTGTGTAGAGGTGAGCGTTTTCCCTTCGAAATTCCTGTTTCCGCCGTGTTTTTATCCGCGGTGAATCCGCCCCGGAAAAGGTGGCGGATTGGCCTGTCATAATAGTGTGGGCGGTATATTGTCCTCCGCCTGTCTGTTGGCGGTGACCGGCAAGCTGTTAGTTTGTACCGCCGTGGCGGTCGGAGTGTTAAAGTGGCTGTCTTTGTTCGCGGTTTCCTCCACGGTCGTAATTCCAATTTTTTTACCGCCGGCCTGTTCGCGGTTTTACTGCCGCTTTAACACCGTCCGCCAGGGTTGTAATGACCACCTATGTTTATTATCCTTTAGTTGTGAAAGGGGTGGGGCCTTGTGATGTGACCTAGATGAGGGGAGTGCACTGTGCCTCCCCTCAGTGTGCATATATGTTTGGCCGGCTGTCTTGGTCTGGCCAAACACACATGCCCAGTGTGCTCTGTTTAGCCCAGCACTGCTGTGCTGGAGAGAGCAGGCACAGGCTCCCAGTCTGCCTGGGAGTGCCCTGGCTGTGCGCTCCCAAACAATCCTGCTGCTGCTCTGAGCAGTGTCAGGAATGGCTGCAGGGCAGGCTGGGAGCCTGTGCCTGCCTGCAGCGACGGGAGAAAGAGGAGCAGCGTGGCGGTGGATCAAGTCAGTTTTTATTTATTTTTTTGTTAAGTATTCCTACAACTCCCTCCCCACCAGGTGCTGCACCCACCCTGCCCCTTGTGATCCCAGCAAGCCGCAACTGGATACCAGAGATATGGCAAGCCACTGCACAGTATAAGACAACTACTACGGTTATCATCCACCCCTTTCATACAGCCTATCTCGTCCCTAACTGTATTGGTGCACATTTGTATCAGAGGTCACCAACTTTGTCTCAATATTTTTATGCAAACTGTGACAACAACAGTGTAATCCAAATACAAATGACACTTATAATGTTAATTTGCTATCCAAAGGGGCATTTCTTTAAAAACATCCTCAATAATCACAGACCTACTGCACTGTGTTAGACTTGTCAGCCTTAGGGTGGACTTCATCCAAATATTTTGGCTTACTCCTCCATTTATTGCTGATCTTGTTGCTTTTGACCTTAGGAATCTGTGCAGTTCTTACCACTGCTAAACAGTGCTAAACTGTGTGTGCTCACTCCCTAAACCATAGTAACACTGGCTTACACCCAATCGACACATAAAATATACTTGGAAGCCTCCAGTAGAATTGTAATACATATACTCAGAGCCTGTAAATTGAATGCTACTAGTGGGCCTGCAGCACATTTTGTACTACCTACTTTATTAGCCCTTCAAACATGTCTAAGGTCTGCCTTTGGAGCCTGTGTGTGCAGTTTAAACTGTCATTTAGACCTGGCAAAAGAAACCTTTTGCCAGGTCTAAACCTTCCTTTTTAATACATATAAGTAACCCATAGGGTAGGTCCCAGTGTGTTTAACAGGTTGGACGCGTACTTGTAACTTTGCATGTTGTGGTAGTAAAAAACTCTTAAATTCATGTTTCACTACTGTAAAAATTACCACTCTCATAGGATAACATTGGACCACCTTATTACATGTAAAAAGTGATCATTTTTAATTGAGAGTTCGTAGGAAAATCGAGTTTGGTGTCTAAAGAATTGACATTTAAAACCCTTTTTAATGATAAAGTTAGATTTTAAGCCACAATTATGAAAATCCTACTTTTAGAAAGTTATAATTTTCTTGTCCTAGCCATCTGGTGCCTGCAGCTTGTTTCCCCAGTCACATGACTAGGAGTAGCTGGCAGTTGGTCTTCGCATACTGCTCCCTGACAGCGAGACAAAGAGGAAATGAGTATTGGCAGGATGGGCCACCTCTGACCTGATGAGGTGGAAGAGCTTTTTTCTATATCATACTTGCACATCACAAAGACTCTGTCTGAGCGCACTCACAAAGGAATTGACATTAGTCTTTTGGGTCACTAGACAAGCTGCGCCCGGGAGGCAAGAAATTCCAAACACCTCTCAGGGTGGAAACCGCCAGAACCTCCTTCTACTTCAAAGGTGGCATGAAGAATAATTCTTGGACCTGCAGACCTAACTCTTCAGTATCCCTCTGAACCTGTGGAAGACTCAGAAGGACTGTTGCACTGCTTGGCTGCAAAGAAGGACTGCTACTCTGCTGCCCTGCTGTCCTGTTTCCTGAGCAAAAAGCACTGGACCTGTATCTTAAACCTAGGACCAACAGAGTGACTCCAAGGGTTAGTTGGCTGACCTCCTGATCAGAGCCTTAGGAACAGAAAGGCTCCAACCATCTTGAACCTAAAACCTGGACTTAGCTGTGAGTCTTGCCTTCTCAGGTGGTGCCACCCCAGTCCTAGACTCTTGAAAGTGGGCCTTAAAGAGCTCTGCCAGCCCAGCTGTTATTCTGTGTGCAAAACCAGCACAGTGTGATGCACCTCCTCGTAGCTACACATTGGAACTGCTGCTGTGCAATGCATCCCATGGTTTTGCAGCTCCTCAGAACCATGACTGAGCAATGCATCCTCAATGCTGGGTTCTGCACTACTTCTGGCAGCTCCCCTGGACCGGCGCTGCACGATGCATCCTTGACTCAGGATCTTGTGACAGTCCACAACCAGGATTTAAGGTACCTTGTTCAGTGGGCTTAACTTGGTCCCTGTTTCTGGCGCACACTCTATAGCGCTGATCCTGAACTTGTGACTTTGTACCAGTCCAGTGCAGCCAGATAACTACAGTTCATGGTCTGAGGCACTGTTTTCACTTAAATCTTTAAAATTGCATGTCTCCAGTTCAACTGATTGGATTTTTGTTGTTTCAGTCTCAAATAATTTATAAATTTGACTCTATTTGTCTGAATTGGTGTGAGATTTTTCGTTGAGTTATGTTTTCACTTTATTACTGTTTGTCATACTGAATAACTACTTAACCCATTGCCTCTACTGCGTTCGTGCCAAGCTACCAGAGGGTTAAGCACAGGTTAATTTGGAGTTTGCTTGTGACTTCAACTTGACAGAAATTGTGGTTGCTGTTTGAGTTGGTTTTCATCCCCCCTCAACCAGCCACTCAATTTCATACACCCTGTTTTTGAGTGCTCTGTGAGATGAAGTTGACATGATTTGTGAGTAATATTCGTAGGTCCCAGCAACTTCCATGCTCTGGCAATTAAAATATGTAGGACTAAAACAAAGTTATGTTGTGTAAGCTGCTCAATGTGAGGCCTACATACATTCTGAGGATGTATGTAAGAATGTCAGTATGAATGGCATCTTTTGATTAAAGGCTTTCTTTGAGTGGATTATGGGTTTATTCATGCTTACTGTCACAACTGAGGGTGGGATAGCTCTCGAAAAAACAAGGATTATGAAAATGTTGGATGAAAGAGCCGAGGTGATTTGAAGTTCAGTCGTTGTAGTGAGAACTAACTACAGACTGGATGGATCATCAGTGTGAGAGTAGTTCATTTGTTCTGCTTGGACCACTGGCTTATGAATGGGTCAGGTGCACACATGGTAGGACAGGAGCTGATTGGTCACAGTCAATAACTGTGCAAGAGATATGTGATGATCAGTGAGCTGAAGTTAGTCTGCTTTGAGTTGTACAGGTAGCAGACTGAATTCAAGAAGCCTGTTGGGGGAGGAAGGGTGCAGCTAGACAACTATGCTCAGAGTTTCAATCGTATGCCATGAATTATTGTGGGAAACACTCATCCTGTGTCCGGAGGAGCTCACATCTGAGAACTCTGTGCAAGAAAAGTGTTTTTTTCCGTGAGCCACAGAAGGGATAGTGGTTTGTCATCAGGCTATTTCAGATGCAAATATTAGAAATAACACTGTTAAACCTAACAGATACCTCCCTGGGGAGTGGGACTATCTATATTTTGTCTAGACACAGGAAAGCCTTTGCAGGTTGTCAAGGCCTCTAGTTTCCTTTTTTATTCCAGATCAGCTCACCCTAAGGATGTCACCAAATTAGAGTGTTCTGTAAATTATGATGTCAGCAAATATTTTTGTAGATCTGTATTACTATTAGTATGGGCTCTCAGCATAGTAGGGATTCAGAATTGCCTCCTGTATCTGGAAGGAATAGTAAAAATCCTTAGGGGCATATTTATACTCCGTTTGCGCCGAATTTGCGTTGTTTTTTTTACGCAAATGTGACGCAAAACTAACTCCATATTTATACTTTGGCGTTAGACGTGTCTAGCGCCAAAGTTCATGGAGTTTGCATCATCTTTTAGCGTGGACACCTACCTTGCGTTAATGATATGCAAGGTAGGCGTTCCCGTCTAAAAAATTACTCCCAGGCCTGTGCGCCATATGTACACTCCCGTGCAAAAATGGCGCACGGGAGTGGGCGTGCCTGAAAAAATGACGTCTAGGCGCGTTAGCGTAATTTTTTTACGCCTGCTCATGGCAGGCGTTAAGGGACCTGTGGGCTCGGAATGAGCCCACAGGTGCCCTCCCATGCCCCCAGGGACACCCCCTGCCACCCTTGCCCACCCCAGGAGGACGCCCAAGGATGGAGGGACCCACCCCAGGGACATTAAGGTAAGTTCAGGTAAGTATTTTTTTTATTTGTGGCATAGGGGGGCCTGATTTGTGCCCCCCTACATGCCACTATGCCCAATGACCATGCCCAGGGGACATAAGTCCCCTGGGCATGGCCATTGGGCAAGGGGGCATGATTCCTGTCTTTGCTAAGACAGGAGTCATGTTAATGGCGTCTGGGCGCCAAAAAAAAAATGGCGCAAATCGGGTTGAGGCGATAATTTTGCATCAGCCTGACTTGCCCCATTTTTTGACGCCCAAACTCCATTTTCCCCTACGCCGGCGCTGCCTGGTGTGTGTTATTTTGTTTGGCGCACACCTCTCCGCAGCGCCGGCTAACGCCGGCTAACGTCATTGAATAAATACGGCGCCCGCATGGCGTTTCAGAATGGCGTTAGCCGGCATTAACTTTTTTGACGCACAACTGCGTTGGCGCAGTTGTGCGTCGAAAAGTATAAATATGGCCCTGAGAGATTAAGGGCCATATTTATACTTTTCGACGCACAACTGCGTCGAAAAGTATAAATATGGCCCTGAGAGATTAAGGGCCATATTTATACTTTTCGACGCACAACTGCACCAACGCAGTTGTGCGTCAAAAAAGTTAACGCCGGCTAACGCCATTCTGAAGCGCCATGCGGGCGCCGTATTTATTCAATGACGTTAGCCGGCGTTAGCCGGCGCTGCGGAGAGGTGTGCGCCAAACAAAATGACACACACCAGGCAGCGCCGGGGTAGGGGAAAATGGAGTTTGGGCGTCAAACAATGGGGCAAGTCAGGCTGAGGAAAAATTATCGCCTCAACCCGATTTGCGCCATTTTTTTTGGGTGCCCAGACGCCATGAACATGACTCCTGTCTTAGCAAAGACAGGAGTCATGCCCCCTTGCCCAATGGCCATGCCCAGGGGACTTATGTCCCCTGGGCATGGTCATTGGGCATAGTGGCATGTAGGGGGGCACAAATCAGGCCCCCCTATGCCACAAAAAAAAAAAATAATAATACTTACCTGAACTTACCTTAATGTCCCTGGGGTGGGTCCCTCCATCCTTGGGCGTCCTCGTGGCAGGGGGTGTCCCTGGGGGCATGGGAGGGCACCTGTGGGCTCATTCCGAGCCCACAGGTCCCTTAACGCCTGCCATGAGCAGGCGTTAAAAAATTACGCTAACGCGGCTAGACGTCATTTTTTAAGGTCCGCCCACTCCCGTGCGCCATTTTTGCACGGGAGTGTAAATACGGCGCACAGGCCTGGGAGTCATTTTTTAGACGGGAACGCCTACCTTGCATATCATTAACGCAAGGTAGGTGTCCACGCTAAAAGATGACGCAAACTCCATGAACTTTGGAGCTAGACGCGTCTAACGCTAAAGTATAAATATGGAGTTAGTTTTGCGTCACATTTGCGTAAAAAAAAACGACGCAAATTCGGCGCAAACAGAGTATAAATATGCCCCTCAGTATCTATTGTGATACCATGTGCCTGTAACAAGATTACTAGGAAGTGCTAAGAAGTGCTTTCATGAGAGGAAATATTCCCAATTACTGTTCATTGAGAAACCGTGAATATCCATACCATCAGCATACAGATTAAGGTCATGTCTAGGAGTGTGAAAGGGTGCTTCTCGTCTCAGATTGTCTACCTGGTACAATATAGACAATGTTTGATATTTGTCGCTCCCCCAGCGTCTTTGATGTTAATGTAGGAGGTATGCTGAGCAGTGCTTCATTTGAGCCAGTGGTTTCTGTGCTCAGCACCGACAGTCAATTGTCCACTCCGGCACATATTACAGTCAGCTACATGGAGGTTCTGTTTGTCTCATTTAGAGATCAGCACATGATTAAGAGTTCATTAATTCAATATACATTAAACATTACTAATACAAGCTTCGGGTGCCTGAATAGTCTGAATTCTCACACTTAAAGGAGTGTGATGGTTAGTACTTGAGTTTATACTGTCATTTGCGGCCCTGGCAGAGGCAGTTTGTTGAACAAGGTGCAGTAGTTCCTGACAAGGCAACTGGCACTTATGTTTTCAGTTCTGAACTTTTCTATATAAATGATAGTTTTCAGGTGTTAGTCTAATACATTCAATGGAAAAACAAGACTCTAACACCCAGAGTGCGTTTGGATATCAAATAAAACATCTGAACTGGAAACTAGTAATGGCCTGGAAGGATGCTATCACCATATGGAGAGCAAGATACTCTGTGAGGATCAAAGAGCTCATCAGTTCTCTCTGCTTAATTTAACAAATGCTGTAGCCTGGTGCCTCCCAGTTCTCCTAGGCCTTCTACCTCATCCCCCTGATCTCCAGTCCCCGTGAACAAACCCTTTAGATGTCTTTCACTTACAGACTGTGGATGGTGCTTAATGTGTGACAGAAAGATTGCTGTTCAGGTGCGCAACGCCCATAGGGCTGAAAGGGCCCCATTGTATGTCATAGCCCGGACTGCTGCAGCTTCCAGGACACACACAATTCTTCACCTCGGGGTGCACTCGTGATGGGGCTTCATTGAAAGCTCAAAGAAAGTACTACACAGGTCATCAAGAGGGTGAAGAAGAGCATAAATAAATTATAGCAACTGTGAGCCTGCATACAATGGAGCAAAGGCTGGAGAGGTGGCAGAAGAAGACCAACACATTCTCAAACTCAGAAATGTCACCTAAGGGCCAGAAGTGTCAATTTGTAACTGGGGAACCTAATCTGATTCTTGTGCTTCTTTATGAGTTTGCTCTAATGCCCTTGGGCCGCGTTTGCAATATATCAAAACTGGAATAAAACACGTTTTTCACCTTTTAATGATCATATAAACATATATAAAATATAATGTGTTCGACCTGACAGCCTTAGGATGTTCTTCCCCCAGACTTTTTGCCTGCTTGCATCCAATTTTGCTGAATTTGGTTTTGTTGGCCTTAGGACTTTGTGCACTTTACCACTGCTAACCAGAGCTAAAGTGCTTGTGCTCTCTCCCTAAAACAAGGTTTGATTGGTATATACCCAATTGGCATATTTAATTTACTTATTCGTCCTTAGTACAGTGCACTACATGTGCCCAGGGCCTGTAAATTAAATGCTACTAGTGCGCCTGCCCGACTGCTTGTGCCACCCCCTTAAGTAGCACTTTAAAATATGTCCCAGGACTGTAATTGCATCCTGAATTCATTGTTATAATGCTATGTCAAATTGGCATTTAAAACCCCTTGACAAGCCTTAAACTCCCCTTTAATTACATATGTCACCCTTGGGGTAGGCCTTAGGGAGCCCATAAGGCAGGGCGCTGTGTAAAAAAAAGAACAAATACTTTTAAGTTTTACATGTCCTGGTAGTGAAAAACACTCAAATTTGTTTTTCACTACTTTGAGACCTATCCCTCTCATAGGACAACAATAAGGATTCTTTATCACATTTAATACATTGTAATTCCTGAATGAGAAGGAGTACACCTGTTGGGTTTATTATCTATGGAATTGTAATAAATCATTTGTAATGGTATAGTCTGATTCATTGGTGACATTTTGAAAATGCCACTTTTAGAAAGTTGCCATTTTCCTGCTCTTAGCCCTGCGTATGTGCTGCCTGTCTCCAGTACGTCTGGGGTGGGTGACTGCTGGGCTTTGTGCATTCCCTCTGGACAGCCACACACAAAAAAGAGCTTTGGTGTGACTGATGGGTCATCAACATCCTGCTGGGACATCCTGGGCAGAATGGGAGGGAGGAGTTGGTCACACCCTCACACTTACACCTGAATAGGCTGTGTCCAAACCCCACACAAAGGACTGCCTAACCCTCTGTAGTGAGTCTAGAGCCTGGGCAGAAAATGAGGACCTCTGTGTACTTCAAAGCCCTTCTTTGAAGGAAGTTTTCTCCACTTGAAAGACACTACTGGATCTAAGGACTATACCCCTGACCCTACCAAATCAGTACAATTCTGGACCTGTGGATACTAGGCCAGGAAGGACTGCTGTGCTGCTACAAGGACTACTGTAGGAAATCAGCCTCTTTTTGGCATGTTACCCCCAATTTCTGCCTGATGTCAGTGTGTTTGACTGTGTCACTGGGATCCTGCTAACCAGGACCCCAGTGCTTATGCGCTCTCTCCTCCAAATTGTGTCACTGCATACTGGTAACCCAGTACTTCATCCAAAATTGGCATACTGGTCACCGCTTATAAGTCCCTAGTACATGGTACCTAGGTACCGAGGGCATTGGGGATCCCTATGGGCTGCAGCATTTCGTTTGCCACCCATAGGGAGCCTATACCAAGGCTTATACAGGACAGCCATTGCAGCCTGCGTGAAATGGTGCATGCACCCTTTCACTGCCATTTACACTGCACCAGGTCACTTATAAGTCATCCATATACCAGGCCTTCCAACCCTGAAGGCTTGGTGCAGAGTACCTGTGTGTGAGGGCACCCCTGCACTACCCGAGGTGCTCCCACATCGTCCAGGACCTTTTCCCGGACTTTGTGAGTGCGGTGATGCCATTTTATACATGCACTGGACATAGGTCACTACCTATGTACAGTTTCACAATGGTAACTCCAAATATGGCCATGTTTGGTATCAAACATGTTGGAATCATACCACAAGGCTTTTGCGAACATTGCTTGCATGATTCCATGCACTCTGGGGGCTCCTTAGAGGACCCCAGTACTGCCATTACAGCCTTCTGAGGTTTTCCAGGCAGCCCCAGCTGCTGCCACCTCACAGACATGTTTCTGCCCTCCGTTGCTTGAGCAGCTCAAGCCCAGGAAGGCAGAACAAAGGATTTCCTTTGGGAGAGGGATGTTACACCCTCTCCCGTTGGAAATAGGTGTTACAGGCATGGAAGGGTAGCCTCCCAGAGCCTCTGGAAATGCTTTGAAGGGCACAGATGGTGCTCTCCGTGCATATATCGGCTCAGGGACCCCCAGTCCCTGTTCTGGTGCGAAACTGGACAAAGGAAAGGGGAGTGACAATTCCCCTGTCCATCACCACCCCAGGGGTGGTGCTCAGAGCTCCTCCAGAGTGTCCCTGGGTTTTGAAATCTTGAATTCCAAGTTGTCAGGGCACTCTGGGAGCATTTGAGTGGCCAGTGCCAGCAAGTGATGTCAGAGCCATCCCCTGATAGGTACTTACCTGTTAGCTGACCAATCCCCCTTTCAGGGGGTTAGACTTTTCATCCTTGGCGTGGTCTCCCTTAACATTTTGCATCTGTTCCCCAGGTTGTTGATGTGTGCTGGACTCTGATTTGTCTGTTTTCGTTACTCTCTGCACTTTACCACTGCTAACCAGTGCTAAAGTGCAAGTGCTCCTTTTCAAAATGTGTATGTAATTGGCTTATCCATGATTGGCATATTTGATTTACTAGTAAGTCCCTAGTACAGTGCACTAGAGGTGCCCAGGGCCTGTAAATCAAATGCTACTAGTGGGCCTGCAGCACTGGTTGTGCCACCCACATAAGTAGCTCTGTAATTATGTCTCAGACCTGCATTGCAGTGTCTGTGTGGGCAGTTTTTAACTGTAAATTCGAATTGGCAAGTGTACTCACTTGCCAGCCCTAAACCTTCCCTTTTCTTACATGGAAGGCACCCCTGAGGTAGGCCCTTGGTAGCCCCAACGACAGGGTGCAGTGTATGGTTAAGGTAGGACATATAGTAATGTGTTTTAAATGTCCTGAGAGTGACATATTGCTAAATTCATTTTTTCACTGTTGCAAGGCCTGTCCCTCTCATAGGTTAACATGGGGGCTACCTTTAAATCTGATTAAAGTGTAGATTCCCCTTGAGAGCGGATGGACATGCAGAGTTTGGGGTCTCTGAACTCACAATTTACAAAATACATCTTTTAGTAAAGTTGATTTTAAGATTGTATGTTTGAAAATGCCACTTTTAGAAAGTGAGCATTTTCTTGCTTATACCATTTCTGTGACTCTGCCTGTTCGTGGATTCCCTGTCTGGGTCAGTTTGACAGTTGGGCTGGTTGCACCTCACACTAGACAGTGATACAAAGGGAGCTAGGGTGTAGTCTGTATTTCCTGATGAGCCATCTGTGCTAGGAGGGAGGGGAGGAGTGGTCACTCACACCTGAAAGGGCTGTGCCTGCCCTCACACAATGCAGTCTCCAACCCCCTGGTGAGTATCTGGGGCATGGCCTGGGCAAGGCAGGATTTCACATTCAAAAGAGACTTTACTTTGAAGTAGACCTACTTCAAAGGAGATATTGGGTATAAGAAGGGCACCCAAAACCTCAGACTATAGAACACTTCTGGAAACAAGAAGAACCTCTGCCTGGAGAAGAGCTGAAGAGCTGAGGAAGAAGAGCTGCCCTGCCTGTGACTGTGCTTTGTGGAGCTATCCTGTAGTTGCAGCTTCTGCCAGAGTAAGAGGGCAAAGACTGGACGTTGTGTGCCCTCCATCTTGAGAAGAAGTCTCCAAGGGCTTCATTTAGAGCTTGCCTCTGTTGTTTGAAGTCTCAGGGACAGCAAAGACTTCTCCCTTACCAGCACCTGGACTCTCCGCTGAGACTCCTGCCCTGACAAGTGGTGCCCTTTCCAATTCGTGGACCTTTGAAAGGAAAAGCTGGGGAAAATTCAAGAAAATCGTCTTCGAATGACTCCGGACCGCCGCCGCTGCTGAATCCGGTGACGCCGCCTACAACCAACTCCGTGATCTTAGCTGGAACGTGGCGACGTTTGCAGGCCAGACACTGCTGCAGCCCAGCCGAAGTCCGCGACTCCGTGGAAGTTGTCACACCATGTGGTGACCGACACCGCTGAAAGTGCATAGATTCAAAGTTTCGCGCAGACGCCGCGATCCTCGACTTCGTGCATCAGCTTGTTTTAATTCTTCACCAAGGTACTGTACCTCGGGGTCTGCGTGACTCCGTGGCCACAGCTGTTGGTGTTGGATTGTTGGGAACGACTCCGTCACAATGCTGTGTTAACACCTCATCGAAGCATTTTGTGTTTCTAAGGGCTATTTTTGGATTTAATCTTTAAAAATTCATACCTTGGCTTGTATATTGTGGATTTTTGTCATTTTGGTCTTGTTCTTGTTTTGCTTAGATAGATATGTGCTATTTTTCTAAACCTGTGTTGTGTCATTTTGTAGTGTTTTCATTAAGTTACTGTGTGTGTTGGTACAAATATTTTACACCTAGCATTCTGAAGTTAAGCCTACTGCTCTGCCAAGCTACCAAGGGGGTAAGGAGGGGTTAGCTGAGGGTGATTCTCTTTTACCATGACTAGAGGGAGGGTCCTTGCTTGAACAGGGGGTAACCTGACTGTCAACCAAAGACCCCATTTCTAACACAGGGCTATTTAGGGTCTCTCTCTTTGGGTGGTTCTTCAGATTCAGATTGCATGACTCCAGCAGGAATCCCCTGCATCCTTTACTTCACCTTCTTACCAAAGAAACTGCATCTGGACCCTCCAGGAACTCTACAACTGCAACAAAGATGTCTTCTGTAACATTGTATCTTCAGCTCCTGCCAGCATCTGCAACTGTTTCTCAGTCGTGCATCCTCAGAGGACAGCCAGTCTTCAGTCTGCACCAGAAGAATGAAAGAATCTCCCTTGAAGTGAAGGAGTCACTTCCCTGATTCAGCAGGCACCCCTCTTCAGCGACGACCGGTGGCTTGGGTCCCCGCCGGTCCTGAAGTCCAGCTGTCCAACTTTGGTGGAGGTAAGGGCTTGCCTCTCCGCGCAAGACAGTACCCCCGTGCACCGCGTGTTCTGCAGTTGCCAAGGCTTGCTGGCATCATCCCACGAAGTTCTTTGTGCACAGTACAGCTCCAGCCCCAGCCCTCCTTCCTGCGACGTACAGCCTCCTTGGTGTAGTGGTGCGTGGGTCTCCTTTTGCACCTTCTTTGTCCCCATGCTGTGGGACTCCTGTGCATGTTGCCTAGTCTTCTGAGGTCTCTCTGAGTTGCTGAGAGCCCCCTCTGCTCCCACTCCTGGGTAGATCCTACCTGGTCCCTCCTGGTCCCGGGCAGTGCCATTTTCTGCTAACTGGAAGCTTTGCATGTGCCAAGGGTTCTTGGCGGAATCAAGCGACGCAAACCAGACTGCAATCATCGATCCGGCGTGGGACATCATCTGCACCAACCAGGAACCTGCATCCTTCTTCTTGGGTGCAGTAGTTCTTCTTCACCGGTGGTTCTTCTTTTGCACCTTTATCTGGGTTATCAGGGGCTCCTGTTCTCCCTGGACTCTTCAGTGCTTCTTGGGCTTGGTCTCCTTCTTCCACAGGTCTTCAGGTCCAGGAATCCATCAATTGTGCCTTACAGTCTCTTCTGGTTCTTGCAAAATCTTCTATCACATGGTCTTGTGTGCTCTAGAAACGTTGCTGTGATTTACTCCTGCTTTCCTTGGCTCTGGGGTGGGTTTTATGTTCTATTACTTACCTTTGGCATCACTCTAAACACTGCCCTTGCCTGGGTGGGAAACCTACATTTGCATTCCACTATTTTAGTATATGGTTTGTGTCCCCCAGGCCCATTTCTAGCTATTGTTATTTTCACTATTTGCACTGTTTTCTAACTGTTTTACAGCTATTTATGCACTCTAGTGTACATACTGTGTGTATTACTTACCTCCTAAGGGAGTATAGTCTCTAAGGTATTTTTGGAATTTGTGTCACCAAATAAAGTACCTTTGTTTTTGTAACACTGAGTATTTTCTTTCGTGTGTGAGTACTGTGTGACTACAGTGGTATTGCATGAGCTTTGCATGCCTCCTAGTTAGGCCCTGGCTGCTCATCCACACTACCCCTAGAAAGCCTGGCTTCTAGACAGTGACTACATTTCACTAATAAGGGATAACTGGACCTGGTATAACATGTTAGGTACCCACTACAAACCAGGCTAGCCTCCTGCAACTGCCAATCTGCTGGACTGCTAGTCTGGAAGAACTGCTTTCTTGCTGTGCTGACCTGCTGCCCCCTGCCCTCCTTGCCTGGGTGAGAAGAACTGAACACACATCACTTGAACCTAACAGCTAGAGTGGCTCCAAGGGCCAGTGGACTTGTCTCCTGTTTTATAAGGTCTCAGAGAAACAACAGACTCTGCCATCTGTGAGTCTTACCCTATCAAGTGGTGTCAATCCAGTCCTGGGCCCATGGAAGTGGGTATAAGGTGATGCTCCAGCAAGAATCCACGTATCAACGTTGTTGCACCGCTCAGAACCGGCACATCTCTATCAATACCAGCACATCGCTGATGCTGCAAGGATTGAGTGCTTCATACCGTAGATGGCATTTCGCATCACCTCCATTTCCAACACAGCTCCAACTTTGCGAGACTCTGAGCTGATGCATTACCTCCTTCCTAAGAATCAACGGTGAAGCATCACCTCCTCTGCTCCTCAAATCTCCCTGAATGTTGATGCAAACAAGGTTGTTTGCAGAAGACCAAGGCTGGTACATATGTGCAACCTGCCCTCCTCTATGTTTGTCCTGAACTTTCAGATTTGACCCGGAGTAGCACAACAAGATGACTCTGTTTGGAGCTTTATGCTTTTAAACACTACATTTCAGTTGATTCTTTAAAAATGGATACCTCTGGTTCTACATATTGGATGCTTATCGTTTTAATCTTATTTATTAAATTAATCTCTTTTTTTCTAACCATGTGTAGTATTTTTTTGCGTGGTGCTTTCACTGTTTTACTGTATGAAGTGTTGCTCAAATACTTTACACATTCCCTCTTACGTTAAGCCTGACTGCTCTGTGCCAAGCTACCAGGGGGTCAGCACAGGTTTATTCAGGGTGTGTTTGTGACTTGCCCTTTAGGATTGTGGTTCCCGCTTGGACAGGGTGTACACCTCTGCCAACCAGAAACCCAATTTCTAATATAATGCATTTAAAGTAATGGGTAGGAAATGCCATCTTTTATAGTACGATATCTCAATTGGTTATTGTGTTCAATGAAGCTGTCTCTGTGTGTGATTAGACAGGCACAGAGCTGAATCCGGATTGCTGTATTGGGGAATATTAATGTATTTATAGAGCTATGAGGTCCAAGCTGTAGGAAAGTACCAGCCAAGCCTGTGACAGAAAGGACAGTGAATATGCAAGTCATTATTTTAAAATTGTACTGTATTATGCACAGTATTCTAAGATAGGCTTCTACAAAATGTGCAAAGAGATTTAGGGGCAGATTTTAAGTTTTCTTGGAACACAGCAATTAAAGTTGCTGCCCTGCATTACATGAATGGGAGAGAGCAAGAAAGTACCATATCTACTAAAGATATGGTATGTTATTGTTATTTCTAAAGAGCACGTATACCGAAAGGTGTCTTGGTGCTATCGCTACTGAATCCTGGATTGATGTGCTCATTGGGACCTGGAAAGGAAGGTTTTTAGAGTTTTCCTGAAAGGGAGCAAGTTATCAATTGATTTGATCTGAATAGGTAAAGAGTTCCAAGTTTTGGAAGCTGATGTCACAAAGCTTCTTTCTCTCCACGAGAAAAGTCTGAATCTTGAAACCGAGAAATTTCTGGATGTGGAGGAACGTAATGGAGTAGGAGGTGTATACCATTCACATTTTCCTCTCAGGTATTCTGGCCTAATTCCATGAAGGACGTTCAAAGTGATATATAGGCCCTCATTATGACATTGACGGTTTTAACCGCCTACCGCCGTGGCGACGGCCGCCAAAAAAACATCGCCCTGGCTACCTACCGTCCACCGGATTATGACCACACCGGGATTTCCACCAGAAGGATGGGGGAAATTCCGCTGTGGCCATGCCGGCAGATGGCGGTAAGGTGGTGCTGCTGCCACCAGCAGCGCCACGCCAGTAGACCTCCGCCAGCCGTATTCTGACCCATAATACGGCCTGGCGGTGTTCTGCTGCAGACACTGCTGGTGGCAGCAGCGCCCCATCCCATCTCCTGTCGGAGGAACCCCGTAAACACAGGTAAATGTGTGCTCCGACAGGGGAGAGGGGTGGGAGGTGCTGTGTGTGTGGGGGGGATGTGTGTGAATGTTTGTGCATGCATGTATGCGGGTGTGTGTTCCGTGTTGAATGTGTGTGCATGTATGGAGGTGTGAGTGCATGTATGTTGTGTTCTGTGACTGCGTGTCTGCATGTATGTATGAAAGTGTGTGTGGATGTGTGTGTGAATGGATGTATGCACGCATGGATGAATGTGGGAATGGGTGTGTGTATGCGTGTGTTCGTGTGTGAAGAGAGGGGTGTGAATGAAGGGGGGTTTGGAGAGGAAGGGGGGTGGGATTCCCTGTCACTGATAGTGCCTACCGCCATGGTTTTTCATGGCGGTAAGGGAGCCATGGAAACCATGGCAGTAGGCGGGGTCATTATCCCACAGGTAGTACAGTGACAGCTGCAGGGCTGGAGATTGATATCTCCAACCCTGGTGGCCATTACCGCCATGGCTGTCGGTGTGGTACATTGGCTGTTTGGCTTCAGCCAAACACCAGTGTCATAAAATGGTGGAAAGTACCCCCAGCCTGTTGGCAGTACTTTCCACCATATTACCGCCGACCGTCAGGGTCATAATGAGGGCCATAGTGCCTTAAGGATAATTTTCTGTTCAACCGGCAGTCAATGCAGTTTTTTTAGTGCAATAGAAGCTGACTGTTACATTGGTATTCCAAGCAACAGATGTGTCGATGTATTTTGCAGGGTTTGTAGTTTGTTCAGATGTTGCTGTTGCATATTTGTTTAAAGGCCGTTACAATAGTCATTCCTTGACAGGACCAATGAAGTGACTACCGTCTGCTGTAGACCAGCAGGGATGTATGGAAGCATTTTCTTCAAAGTCTTAGGTGTGTGAAGAAGCAGATGTGACTGTATTTGCTTGAGATAGGGCACTGTTGCTCTCTTCCTGAGCACCGGATGCATGCATCCACATTGTGCAAACGTGGTGCATGCTATCTGGCATAGGTTACCCTTCTAATACAAAACACTATGCTGAGGCATATTTTAAAACTTTTCTTCATTATATGTGTGCTATACAGCCCAGCACACATGCACTGTGGAAAAAGTTTGAAGACATAAAAATATTTTGCCTTTCTAACGCCTACCTCAAGATAGCTTTATGTTTTTAGCACAGGGCCCTGATTATCATTGTTAGGATATAGGCCATTGCATCAAAAACCATGGGAGGTTGCATGGGAATGCCCATGTACCACCAATGGGATGCAATCTTGAAGCAGAGCAGCACAAGCAGTACTCTACATAAATTTAGGGCTACTTCCCTGCAGAAATAATGTTTTTTGCTGAAAAGTAAATCCTAATTCTAGACTTTGCGCAACATTGTGTGGCACAAAGTGTTAGTTAAATCATCCCCATTTAGTGTTTATGATAAAACAAGTTTGTTCAAAATATATATTTTAGTAATCTTTAATCAGACTGCACCCAGTACAAACCTTTTGTAAGTTTCAATTAAAGGAACATGCTACAGAACTCAGTTGATAACTAGGGGTGGGTGGTGAGCTACGCTCCACTGGTGGAGTTAACAGAGTATTTGGCACTTCACAATCCGCTTGGAGACTGGAGTTCAGCCAAAAACTCCTCTAGCCCAGCAGTGGAGCGAACCTGACCAGCGTGCTCACTGCAGCCCAGTTACAGGCCACACAGCGCATGCAGCCTGCGCTTGAACGGTGTGGCCTATAAATGGGCTGCACTTTACATTTGGCCCAAATTGAAAACAACGGTGGCATAGAGCCGCTGCAAGCTGCTGCTGAGCTGAGGGGCTGTACCGGCACCAGCTCCGAATCCAGACCTCCCTCCTTTCACTGTCCTCAGCAGCCAGGGAGCAGGGGGCAAAGAGCCAGGCTGCCAGCAACAGGGACCCTGGACCCAGGCCAGCATTCGGATAAAAACCTTGTTTCACTTTCTCTTCTATGTGCACACGGAGTCCGACACTCGGCATGGACAGCATTTGCATATGAAGGGGGTCCGTACTTTGAAAAAAGGAAACTTGCAGTCAGAGCTACACTTGAAAAGAACCTGTCTCCCCAGAGGCCCTGGGAAAGGAAGTGGACCTATGGGGTGCAATGCTGAGGCCATAAGGGAGAGCAGGAGACTGGTGGAGCATCAGCTGCTGATTGGTAGGCCGGCAGCCCCCCTCCCAGAAAAAGATGTGTGTGGCCTGAGAGAGTGCCTTAGAGTGCAGTGGCAAGCAAGGCTAGGCACTTTGTGAAAATATCAGGCTGCTGGTGGTGAGCTGGTTTGCTGCTGCTAGTGCTGGCACTTCTGGGCTCTAAAGAAAGGCTGGTCTGATGCTGTGTGTAAGTGTAGAGGAAGCGATGACAAGGTGGGTGCAAGACAGGGGGTGTGCTTGGCCCTTTGCAGCAAGTTAGTGAAGGAGGGCAGTTGGTGAAGGGAAGTGTGCAGGTGTGGTTGAAAGCAGCATACTAAAGGCCGGTGTTCTGTCAGCACAAGCGACCTGAAACGGCAGCTTTCGCTGCCTACAGCATACCACTCTGGCCTGCCCTGAATTTGCCCGATCTTGGAATCGCTAAGCAGGATCAGGCCTGGTTACTACCACTAACCAGGCCTGATTCCGCTTAGCGCTACTGAGATCAGGTGCATTCAGGCTAGGGTGTCAGTAGGGCAGGCAGCATTCTTCCGCATGCAGAACTCTGCGGAATTCCACTTAGTTTATAGCCAACTTCACGAATTCCGTGGCGGAGAACTCTGTGAGCTCTGCCCACGCTTACTGACAACACCCTTGCTTTACTTCACAAAGCAAACTAATCTTTATCACCATGACATCAAATTACTACATACATCAAGGACATATACTGGCTGCCAAGCAAACTTTATATTTGCTAGTTAGCCAATTATAAGGTGCTCCCCTTTGCCTACAGAGCCTTTTATACAATAGGCTCTATGCTGCCTCTGTATTTGCTTCCAATACTAACCCATTGCCTTCATTTTGGCTCTCTCATCCTGCTATCACTTCCCTGACAGTTATTGAGGACAGTTCTATGTTAAGGAAAGCTGTTAAAACCCATCTATTTTATTGATTATTTTCATACCTTTTATGATGTTGGTAGTTCAGCACTAATAGGCCTTAGGAAGTTTGTTGAACTTTATAATTAACAATTCAATTTGAACTTATATCCTTATCCTGGATGTATAGGTTATATTAAGAGAGTGCCCTCAGTCACTAAATACAGGGCCAGGGGCAATTTTAGAGTAAATCAATCTGGAAGGATAGGTTGTGGCTCTTGTCCTTTCATGATGGAGCATTGTCACCTGAAGGATAGCTCAAGTGTCTAGTGCCTTACCTTATGAGTAGGCTGAGAGATAGCTCACCTATGTGAAGCCTGAACATATAATTTATGTTTAGCCAGAGGCTCACCTCTGCCATCTAAAGCAAATGCCTCTATGAACAGTTTTCCATTGAAAGATAAATTTTGAATTTGTTTTAATGTTCTCTTTGTGTAGTTTTATTCCTGGGATAGTATCTAGACAAAAGGCAGTCCTCTTGCACGTACCTAGAAATTGTATTGCTATGTCCAGCCTTCTAAAAAACTGCAGTTTGGCACCTAAATGCTTGCCAGACCTTACCATGTACACAAACAAAGACTGGGTCTGTCAAAAGCATCATCATCCTGATTCTGTGTTTTCATGGTAACCAATGAAAAGATATTTCAGAGGTAATACACTACTTTGTGCACTGTTTGTTTCAGTCTTACTATAACAATCTATTAACTATGTTGTCAGTGTGGTGCATCTCTTGTGCTCTGTTCAGGGTTACCCCTTTCTCTACCCAGACCAGCTAACTGGTATAATTAGTATAGGCATTAAGGAACAACCAATATAGAAAATGTAGAAAATATAATAATTGTTCTCAAAAGAATTTTGGAGAATTTTGTAGGAAAAGGTGCATTTTATAATGCACATTGCCACTGCAGGATATAAAATCAACATCAATATTTTATTGGATTTGACACTTTGGCCCTCATTATGACATTGGCGGTGACTGTTAAAGTGGTGGTTACCGCCAAATTATGACCATGGCGGTGACAATTACCATAGACAGCCTATATACCTCACCATCCACCAGGGTGTTAACACCACTCACCATGGAGGTAGCCATCAACAGCCAGGTGGGAGACAAGATACCGCCCACCAAATTATGACACTGCAAACTTCCACGATTTCCGGGGCGGTACCAACTCCATCAAAAGCCTGGCGGAAACAAATCACAGAAGACCAAAGACTCATCAACAGAGACACAGAGAAGACCAATGCTGCCATGGAACTGGAATTGAAAGTCTTCCCGATGCTCTCTTATGCCATGCTCCAACTGGAACACCAATGCCGGCAAAGACGATAACGGTGAGTAGAGTCGCCTAGCACACAAGGGAGGGAGGAAAAGTAGAGTGACACACACACACATGACACACACCAGACACACACACACCATACACACAACCAGCTGCAGACCTAAACCAATGGCACACGACACACTGCATAATAATACAAGGACTACAGATCGGTAGTACTGAAATTGTAATAGCAAGGCAACACCCACCATATGAACCAATTTTAGAACAAAGATACATGGACAATTGTCCAGAAAGGGCCAATGCCCATTCCAAAGTACATAAGGACCACATGGCCACAGGGCACAGACCAAGGCCCAACTTGATCCTGACTAACTCTGTGCAGAGGCAAAATCTCAGAAGTGGACAGGCACCTCAGGGGGAAACGGGGGCGGGGGGCACCTCAGCTGAAGTCGGGAACTTGCCTACTGGTCCTGGAGGTGGCTCCATGCCCGTTTCCCAATGCTGGGGAATGCAAGGTCACAGTCTGTGTGGTGGGGAACTTGCCCACTGGTCTCTGCTGGGAGAGGTGTCGCCTAGGCAACATCTGCTGGGGGTGAGGGCTGCACTGTCTCTGCTGGGGGAGATATCTCCTGAGAAGCCTTTGCTGGAGATGGGACTGCTGAGTCTCTGCTGGGGGAGATGTTTCCTGGGCAGCCTCTGCTGGAGGTGAGGGCTGCTTTGTCTCTGCTGGGGGAGGTGTCTCCTGGACAGCCTCTGCTGGAGGTGAGGGCTGCTGTGTCCCAACTGGAGGTGAGGTTGAGTGAGAACCTCTTCTGTCATTGGTGGTTGAGTGGGAACCTTTTCTGACACTGGTGGTTGAGTGGGAACCTCTTCTGTCATTGGTGGTTGAGTGGCAAACATTTCTGACATTGGTGGTTGAGTGGGTTGAGTGGGAACCTTTTATGACATTGGTGGTTGAATGGGAACCTTTTCTGACATTGGTGGTTGAGTGGGAAACTTTTCTGTCAGTGGTGGTAAAGTGGGATCCTTCCATATCCTGGCTGGTGGAGTGGGATCCTTCACTTTTCTGGCTGGTGAGTGGGATCCTTCCCTTTCCTGGCTGGTGGAGTGGGATCCTTCCCTTTCCTAGCTGGTAGAGTAAGATCCTTCCCTTTCCTTGCTGGTGGAGCAGGATCCTTCCCTTTCCTGGCTGGTAGAGTGGGATCCTTCACTGTCTTGCCTCCACGACTAGGAGGTTCCTCCACTGTCCAAATGGACTGTTTGGCTGAGGTGCTGGGCTGGGTCATTGGGACCCTGCTCTTACGGGCAGGACGGGGGATGAGGGAGAGGGAAGAGGTCAAGTTGGGCAAGGAAACGCTTCTTAGGGATGGTGGGCCGGAGGAGGGATGGGAGTAGAGGTTGAGGGAATGGTTGTTGGAGGAATACATCTGCTGGACTTGGGTGCAAGTGCATGGGAATTGTGCTGATGTGAGGTGGATGGCTGTTGGGTGTCTTAGTGCATGTCTGAGTGCATGCGTTTGTATCCCTTAGGAAGGGGGGACAGACAGGGTGGAAGAGAACACAGGGGACGCGTGGATGGATGCTGTGGAGGTGTCAGCTAGTGAGGTGTGTGTGCTGCTTGGTGTGGTGATGCTGGTGGTGGCTGTTGAAACAGTGCATGCAGGTGTGAGTGTGGATGTGACTGGGAGGAGGGAGGAGGAGGAGGGGGACAGTGGAGGATGTGTGTGCAACTGTCTGTTGATTGTGTGAGTGCCTGTGTTTGACTGTGCCACTCTTGTGTGATGTCTTGTGTGCATGCCCGTCTGTATGTGTGCTTGGGATGGGTTGAGGAAAATGGGACTGGGAAGTGGTAGTTGGAGGAGGGACAGTAGGAACAGGGACAATGGCTCCCATCAGAGAGGAGGATAGAGCCTGAATCAATTTCTGTTGGGCCACCAATCCACCGTGGATGCCCTTCAGGAATGCACTGCATTGCTGCATCTGGGATGCCAGCCCCTGGATGGCATTCACAATGGTTGACTGCCCTACAGAGATGGATCTCAGGAGGTCAATAGGCTCCTCGCTCAGGGCAGCAGGGCTCATTGGGGCAGGGCCTGAGGTGCCTGGGGCGAAGGAGATGCCTGGGTGAGTGGGCAAGGGGAACTTTCTGAGGGGCTACTGGGAGGACGGTGCTGGTATGGGGGGTGGCAGCTGTACCTGCAGCTGGAGTGGTTACAGTGGTGTCCGCCACCACCATGGAGCTTCCATCGGAGGAGGTATCTGAGTCAGTGTTGTCACTTCCTGTCTCCACCGTGGTGCACCCCTCGCCCACCATCCCACTGGTTCCCTCGGCATCAGTGAACTATGGTGGTCATTACAACCCTGGTGGTCGGTGTTAAAGTGGCGGTAAGACCGCCAACAGGCCAGCGGGAAAAAAAATGGAATCACGACCGTGGCGGAAACCGCCAACATAGACAGCCACTTTAACACTCCGACTGCCACGGCGGTACAAACAAACAGCATGGCGGTCACCGCCAACAGACAGGCGGAGGACGATGTACCGCCCACAGTATCACAACCTACCAATCCGCCACCTTTTCCGGGGCAGATTCACCGCAAACAAAAACACGGCGGAAACAGGACTTCGAAGGGAAAACGCTCACCTCTACACACCCCATAAGGAATCCGGACGCCATGGAACCTGAGCTCCAGATCCTGCCAGCCCTTATCTTACTGCTCCTCTACCAGGAGCATGAACGCCGGTGGCGAAGACCACAGTGAGTACTGCACCTACGACACAGGGGAAGGGGGAGGGAAAAAACAGGGACACACACACGCAACACCCCCACCCCCACCCTCACCCACTACAACACACACACTAATACAGCATGATACATTACAGTTCACCCCCCAAACCCCTTGGAAGAATGCAATGACAAAAGGAAATGAGTGTAACCATTGTAATATATTAAAATCCAATACGCAAAAATATATATACACTATAAACAAATATATACACCAAGAATAGTAGTCCAGGTAGTGCTCCATTGAAGTCCATAGAACACTGGGCCCACACAGCATGGGCGAGGCCCACACTCAGTACCAGAACATGACGGAGAGAACGCTGCAGGGGCATCAGATAGCAATAAAACAAGCACCTCAGGGGGAAGGGAAAGGGGGGGCACCTCAGCCGGTTAGGTGCACGACGCCAAATCCACGAGGGGGCCACATGCCCACTGTTCAATCCTGGGGAGTGAAAAGCCACAGTCTCTCAAGTCTCTACAGTGGGTGGGATGCCCACTGTTCCATCCTGGGGAGTGCAAAGCCACAGTCTCTCAAGTCTCTACAGTGGGTGGGTTGCCCACTGTTCCATCCTCGGGAGTGCAAAGTCACAGTCTCTCGAGTCTCTACAGTGGGTGGGTTGCCCACTGTTCAATCCTGGGGAGTGCAAAGCCACAGTCTCTCAAGTGGATAACAGTCTCCACTGGTTCTGGAGGGGGCCTTGTGCCCAGAGTGCTTCCTCCTGCCAAGGACTGAGGTAGTGGATGCCTTACTCCACTGGTTCTGGAGGGGGCCTTGTGACCAGAGTGCTTCATCCTGCCAAGGACTGAGGTAGTGTATGCCTTACTCCACTGGTTCTGGAGGGGGCTTTGTGCCCAGAGTGCTTCATCCTGCCAAGGACAGAGGTAGTGGATGTATCTCTCCACTGGTTCTGGAAGGGGCCTTGTGCCCAGAGTGCTTCATCCTGTCAAGGACTGAGGTAGTGGATGTGAATCTCCACTGGTTCTGCAGGGGGTCTGATGCCCAGAGTGCTTCATCCTGTACGTGACGGACTCAGTAGTGTCAGTGCCCTTGGCGCTCATGGGCCAGCAGTGCTTGTTGCGGCGGTGTCCTTGGCAGCGGTGCTTGTGGTGGCAGTGTCCTGTTCAGCGGTGCTTGTGGCGGCAGTGTCCTGTTCAGCGGTGCTTGTGGCGGCGGTGTCCTTGGCAGCAGTGCTTGTGGCGCCAGTGTCCTGTTTAGCGGTGCTTGTGGCGGCAGTGTCCTGTTCAGCGGTGCTTGTGGTGGCGGTGTCCTTGGCAGCGGTGTTTGTGGCGCCATTGTCCTTTTTAGTGGTGCTTGTGGCGGCAGTGTCCTGTTCAGCTGTGCTTGGGGCGGCAGTGTCCTGTCCAGCGGTGCTTGTGGTGGCGGTGTCCTTGGCAGCGGTGCTTGTGGCGGCAGTGTCCTGTTCAGAGGTGCTTGTGGCGGCAGTTTCCTGTTCAGCGGTGCTTGTGGCGGCGGTGTCCTTGGCAGCGGTGCTTTGGGCGCCAGTGTCCTGTTTAGCGGTGCTTGTGGCGGCAGTGTCCTGTTCAGTGGTGCATGTGGCGGCAGTGTCCTGTCCAGCGGTGCTTGTGGTGGCGGTGTCATTGGCAGCGGTACTTGTGACGGCAGTATCTTGTTCAGAGGTGCTTGTGGTGGCAGTGTCCTGTTCAGCGGTGCTTGTGCGGCGGTGTCCTTGGCAGCGGTGCTTGTGGCAGTGGTGTCCTTGGCAGCGGTGCCTGTAGCGGCAGTGTCATGTTCAGCGGTGCTTGTGGCAGCGGGGTCCTTGGCAATGACTCAGCTGCTGGAGGTCCTTTATGGCCCAGCGCGGGCTGGTGCTGGCGGTCCCTTATTGCCCAGCAGGGCTGGTGCTGGCGGTCCTGTCCCGGGCAGCTGGGCTGGTGGTCCTGTCCTGGGCAGCTGGGCTGGTGCTGGCGGTGGCCTCCTGGGCAGCTGGTGCTGGCGATGGCCTCCTGGGCAGCGGGGATGATGGCGGTGGCCTCTGGGCAGCGGGGATGATGGCGATGGCCTCCTGGGCAGCGGGGATGATGGTGGTCTTCTCCGCCGTGCTGCTCTTCCCAGACTTCCTGAGTTTCTTGTGCCCCTTCCCCACCTTGGAAGGTGTCACAGCTGAATCCACACTCCCACCTGTACCCCTGGGAGCGGCTTTGGTGGCTGGAGTCTTTCCCCTCTCCCGCCGGGCACTGGGCAACTTTTGATGCTTGACAGGTGGGGGACTGTCCGTGCAGTGGCTCCGTGCCACACTGGCTGCCCTGCTGCCCGGTGCACTCCAGATTCCGGTGACTACTGGCACCACTGGTCCCGGAGATGTTGCGGCTGTGGTGCTAGGTTGGGACCTGGAGAATCGGGCCCTAGGAGACTGACGGGGTGGGGGAGGTGAGGGAAAGAGGTCAAGGGTGAACAGGAAAAGTGTTTTGGGAACACTGGGGCGGGTAGCTGGAGGGGGTTTGGGAGTGGAGGAAGAGGTTGTGGCTAAAGGAGGTGTTTGTTTGGTGATTTTGGGTGAAGGTGCATGTGCAGTAGGCTGTCGTGAGGTGGATGGCTGTTGGGTGGGTGTGTGGCTGCGTTTGTGTATCTTGGGAGGTGGCGTCACAGACACACTGGGAGAGGACACAGGGGATGTGTGAGTGGTAGTGGGGGTGGTGACTGCACGTGAGCGGGGTGTGGTGGTGTGTGTGCTGGTGATGGAAGTAGTGGCTGTAGATGTAGTGCATGCAGGTGTGAGTGGAGACGAGACTGGGAGGGAGGAGGGTGAGGAGGAGGAGGGGGACACAGTGGAGGCAGTGGATGTTGGTGTGTCTGCCTGTGTGTGATGCTTGCGTGAGTGCCTGTGGGATGTGTGGTGCTTATGTTTGCCTGAGCTTCCCTTGTGTGTTGACGTGTGTGCATGCTGGTCTGAAGGTGTGCTTGGGATAGGCTGAGTTAGAGGGGATTGGGTCTGGGTGGAGGAAGTTGGAGGGAAGAGGCTAGAGACAGGGACAATAGCTGTCATCAGTGCTGAGGCCAGAGTCTGAAAAGCTCGCTGAAGGGCCACCTGACCAGAATGAATGCCCTCCAGGAATGCATTTGTCTGTTGCAACTGCCTTTCTACATCCTGGATGGCATTCAAAAAGGTAGACTGCCCAACAGTGAGGGACCTGAGGAGGTCAATGGCCTCCTCACTGAGGGCAGCAGGGGTGACTGGGGCAGGGGCTGAGGTGCCTGGGGCGAAGGTGATGCCCACCCTCCTGGGTGAGCGGGCACAGGGCAAAGGCTGAGGGGCTTCTGGGAGGGCGGTGCTGGTAGGGGGGGTGGCAGCTGTACCTGTAGATGCGGGGGCACAGCTGTGGCCGCCACCACAAGGGAGCTCCCATCAGAGGACGAGTCCGTGTCACTGGTGTCAGCTCCTGTCCCGCTGTGGAGCTCCCCCGCCCTCCGTCCCACTGGTGAAATCCGAGTCCGTAGTGTCGCCCTCCAGGGCCATGTGGGATGCAGGTCCCTCCTGCTCCGGTGCCACTGCTCCTCCGCCTGATGATGCTAATGCACACAAGAACAGGGAGAAGGGGGGGAACGACAGAAGAAAGACATGTTGAGTGCATGCATTACCGCTACCGTTGGCAGACACAACAGACACAGAAGCCCCCTGCACTACGCCACGCAGGGGTCCACTCTTCAATCCCTGGGACATGGCCTACAAGGCTATGACCGACATCTGCACACATGGATGTCACAGGAGCCTGACTAGGTGTACTTGGCACTGTACACAGGTGGGGTGGGGTGCCACACGGTCTGCCAGGACAAGGGGACCTAACTAGCACACTCGCCCTGGCCTAGGGAAACCCACAGCCCACCTCCCCCACCCAGACACCTCCACTGCGTGCAAAATCAGGGAATGAGAGTGTACTCACCCCATTGTGGCTACTGTGATGCCCTCAAGCGCCCATCCAACTCCGGGTACGCCACCGCCAGGATCCTGAACATCAGGGGGGTCATGGTGCGACGGGCACTCCTCCCACGTTGGGAGGCCATCCCCAACTGGGCCTCCGCTGTCTTCTTGGTCCAGCGGCGAATGTCCTTCCATCCCTTACGGCAGTGGGTGCTCCGTCTGTGGTAGACCCCCAGGGTGCGAACGTCATTGGCGATGGCACGCCAAATATCCTTCTTCTGGTGGGCGCTGACCTACATGAATTTTACAGGGGAAAAAGAAAAGTTATTACCAACTACACCGTCACAGTCATTGGCCCCCATCCCTACCCTTGCCATGTGGCACATGCACTCACCGTTGTTTCATACACGCCTCAATCCCCCCCATCTTTCATCCACCCCACTCCACACAGGCATAGCCCATACAGCATGCTCCCAGTGTACTAACCTGTTTGTCTGGAGGACCGTAGAGTAGCGTGTACTGGGGGAGGACCACATCCACAAGTTCCTCCAACTCCTCCGATGTGAAGGCAGGGGCCCTTTCCCCAGACGCACGAGCCATTGTCTCTTCCAGACTGAGGTCACAGCAGCACTTGCAGTGTAGGTCCTCCCCTGTCGAAGATCAGGTATCGAGTGATTGAACAGATAGAAAATGGCGGTCACGTTCCTGGCAGTGCGTACCATCACCGCCGGCGTACATCGTCATTGGCTCCTGGGACCCATAGGGTCCAATGTTAACCAATGCAGAATTGCGCCGCAGTCTTCGACCGCCTACTGCAACGGTGTACAATGCCAGCGCAGTTACCTCACATCCCATTGTCCCACTTTACAGGTCAAGCAGCCGCCATTTCAGGGACCCACATGGCTTAATATTTAACTGCGTCACACATACCTAGGCCTTGCCTCAACACTCATACAGGCCAAATTTCGGATTATGATTCGTGTTCTGTGTAAGCTGTGGGTACGTACCTCTGAGTTGGTTGACTCTGTGCTTGCTGTTGTCCTTCATAGGCACCATCCGCTGCGACATGTGAGGAGATGGCGGCATCCTCCGGTGTACAGACCGCTGGTGGACCTGTCGACAATGAAGAAAAGACATGTGATCATCACCTACAGGCTTGATCGTGCCACAATCCTGGAACTGTGTGCCCAGCTGGAGCCAGACCTGATGTCAGCTATCCGCCATCCCACAGGAATCCCCCCTCTAGTGCAGGTGCTGTCAGTACTCCATTTCCTTGCAAGTGGGTCATTTCAAACAACAGTGGCCATAGCATCAGGGATGTCCCATCCTATCTTTTCCAACGTGTTGTCCAGAGTGTTGTCTGCCCTGCTGAAACACATGCGGAGCTACATCATTTTTCCTCAGGTGGAGGATTTGCCTACAGTGAAAGGTGACTTCTATGCTCTGGGACATATCCAACATCACAGGTGCCATTAATGGGACACATGTGGCTTTGGTCCCCCCCTGCAGGAGTGAACAGGTGTACAGAAACCAAAAGACTTATCATTCCATGAATGTGCAGATGGTGTGTTTGGAAGAGCAGTAAATCTCCCATGTGAATGCCAAATTCCCTGGCTCAGTGCATGACGCTTACATCCTGCGGAATAGCAGCATCCCTTATGTGATGGGTCAACTCCAGAGGCACCGTGTGTGGCTATTATGTGAGCACCTGGAAGTAAGTCAGTGGGAATGGTTTTCTGAGTCTGGGGATATCCCTACAGGTTAGTGTGTGTCTAACAGTTGCCCTCAACATTTGCAGGTGACTCTGGTTACCCCAACCTGTCATGGCTACTGACCCCAGTGAGGAATCCAAGCGCAAGGGCAGAGGAACGCTACAATGAGGCCCATGGGTGAACTAGGAGGATTATAGAGCGGACCTTCGGCCTCCTGAAGGCCAGGTTCTGGTGCCTCCATATGATAGGTGGATCCCTATTCTACTCACCAAAGAAGGTGTGCCAGATCATCGTGGCCTGCTGTATGCTTCATAACTTAGCTTTGCGATGCCAGGTGCCTTTTCTGCAGGAGGATGGTCCAGATGTAGGTGTTGTAGCAGCTGTGGAGCCTGTGGACAGCGAAGACGAGGAAGCAGAAGAAGAGGATGTCGACAACAGGAACTCGGCTATCCTGCAATACTTCCAGTGAGACACAGGTAAGAATACAAACCTGCCTACTACATGTACTTTAACACTACTACCTCTCTACTGTCTGTCGTTTTCACCCAGTGTATGGTCACTGAGTTGTCACTTTCCCTTACGATTTCACAGATGTGGGTCCCACTGTGTGACATCTGCTTTGTTTCCTCATGGACTAGAGCTGTGTGACATAGGTATGTTGACATAAATTGTAAGACCATTTTGTCACTGTAATTGCTAAAACACTATTTCGAAATCACAGACAGACTCCAGATTGTTTTGTGCTTCAAGGGTGTTTATTTCAGTGCTCAATATTGGAGGGGGTTGTAAAATGGTGAGGGCTGATGGTGGAGGAATGTCCATGGCAGAGTCCAGTCTATTAGTCTCACAGGTGCATTGCCCAAATGGACATAGGAAATGGAGCTGGGGCAGTTTGAGGATGGACAGGGTGACAAGGTGAGACAGAAGGATGACAATCAGGGTGGTCTCATTTTTTGGCGGGGGTCTTGGCATCGTTCTCTGTCTTTGTCCTGGATCTCAGGGACCGGTTGCGGGGTGGTTCTCCCTCTGCAGGGGGTGGGGTGCTGGTGTGATGGACCTGTGGTGGTGCCTCCTGTCCACTAGCGCCGGCGGAGGTGGTGGGCAGTTCATCATCCAGGCTAGTGTCAGGGGCCCCTTGTTGTGCCACAGTGTCCCTCCTGGTGTTGAGGACTTCCTTCAGCACCCCTACGATGGTGCCCAGGGTGGAATTGATGGATCTGAGTTCCTCCCTGAAGCCCAAATACTGTTCCTCCTGCAGGCGCTGGGTCTCCTGAAACTTGGCCTGTACCTTTGCCATTGTCTCCTGGGAATGGTGGTAGGCTCCCATGATGTTGGAGAGGGCCTTGTGGAGAGTGGGTTCCCTTGGCCTGTCCTCCCCCTGTCGCACAGCAGCCCTCCCAATTCCCCTGTGTTCCTGGGCCTCCGTTCCCTGGACCGTGTGCCCACTGCCACTGACCCCAGGTCCCTGGTGTTGTTGGGGTGGTGGGTTAGCCTGGGTTCCCTGTAGTGGTGGACACACTGCTGATTGACGTGTCCTTGGGACAGCAGTATGGGCCCGCTGGGTGGGTGCTGTGCTGGTGTCTCCAGAGGGGGAAGCTTTGTGGTGGCCTGTGACTTGTGAGGGGAACCGACTGTCCCGAGGTCCCAGATGGGCCAGGCTGGTCATCTAGATCCAGTTGGACAGAGCTGCTGTCATCACTGTGGGCCTCTTCTGTTGGTGGTGTGGACATGTGTGGACCCTCCTGTCCGGTGATGTTTGGTAGGGGTCCTGCAGGGGTATAAAAGGATGTTTATTACATCTGTGTGTGCCATGGTATGCAATGGGTGGGTGACCCTGTAACCCTGTGCTTGCATTCCTGTGTGGGTCCTTGTGTGATGGTGGTTTAGGGGGATGTATGGGTATGTGCAGTGGCCATGCTTTGGTGATGGGTGTCCATGCTTTGTTGTTGCATGCAGGGCTTGGTATTAGGATGTGTGGTTTGTGATGTTGGGATATTTGTGAGGAGTTGGAGTGACGGGGTGAGGGTAGGGGTATGTGATAGCATGCAAGTAGGGTGGGGAATGTAATAGTTAAGATTTGACTTACCAGAGTCCATTCCTCCATCTACTCCTGCGAGGCCCTCAGGATGCAGAATCGCCAAGACTTGCTCTTCCATGTTGTTAGTTGTGGGGGAGGAAATGGGGGTCCGCCGCCAGTCCTCTGTACCGCGATGTGGTGTCTTGAGACCACGGAACGCACCTTCCCTTGTAGGTCGTTCCACCTCTTCCTGATGTCATCCCTATTTCTTGGGTGCTGTCCCACTGCGTTGACCCTGTCCACTATTCTGCGCCATAGCTCCATCTTCCTAGCTATGGAGGTGTGCTGCACCTGTGATCCAAATAGCTGTGGCTCTACCTGGACGATTTCCTCCACCATGACCCTGAGCTTCTCCTCAGAGAACCTGGGGTGTCTTTTCCGTGCCATGGGGTGGTGTGGGTGATGTGTGTAGTGATAAGTGGGGTGATATTTAGTGGTGTGTTGTGTGAGTTGCCTGTAAGTTATGTGGGTGATGGTGTTGTGTGCCTGTGGATGCTTGGTAGTTGTTTGTAGTGTCTCTCTCTGGCCTTCTCTGTAATTTTGTCGTAGGGGTTTGTGGGTGACGTGGGTGTGTGTTATATATTGTATTGGGTGTGTGGGAGTGGTGTGTGTATGTGTATCAGGTGTGTGTATTTTGAATTATCCAATGTGGAAGTGTTTTGTCAATGTGTGTGTATTTTGAGCACGTCGGTGTGTACCGCCAATGGAATACTGCGGTTGAAAGACAGCTGCATGGATTCATGGGTCGTGATAGTGTGGGCGTATTTCTGTTGAGGTGTTGGTGGAGGTTTTGTTATCGCCAGTTTATCACTGACCTTTGGTGTAGCGGACTTGTGTGGGTGTCTGAATTTTGGCGGATTCCGAGCAGTGGGTCATAATGACCGTGGCGGAATTCCGCTGCCGCGGCGGTGTGCTGGCAGTCTTCTGCACGGCGGTAAACGGCTTTTGCCTCCAATGTTGTAATGACCCCCTATGTCTCCTGAGTCCTGTGGGACACAGCTCCCCCTGTCACCGGTGCCTCTGCTCCTCTGCAACATGATGCTAATGCACACATGGACAGGATGACAGAAGGAGAAAGTGGGGGAGGGAGAGAAAGGGAGCACTGAGTCAATTACAGCACCAACACCACAGTTGGCATACACCGCACAGTCACACACAGGGATCAGGATAGAGCACTATGCTTTGCACTGGCATTGAATTAGCTAGATGCCACAGCAAGATGAGGGCCAAACACCGCCAACTCACACCTCGTGGGACCCACAAAGCCCTGACTGACATGGAATGCAAACGAGCTAGGTTACCTGCATTTGCCATATACCCATTAGCCTTGTGCTGTATCACGCTGCATTGTCTGTCCTGGCATTAACAGGCACCCACTAACTCACAACCACCACCCGGATTTCATGCCACCTACCAATGATTGTAGTAATACCCACTGTACTCACCCCCTTGTGGCTGCTCTGATGCCTTCAAGCACCCATCCAGCTCTGGGTAGGCCACCGCCAATGTGCAGGCCATCACTGGGTCAGGTTCCGACAGCTCCCCTTCCCCGTTGGGGGGCCATCCCCAGCTGGGCCTCCATGTTCTTCCATGCCCAGCGTCTCCAGTCCTCCCACCATTTCCTGCAGTGGGTGCTCCGCCTGCTGTAGACCCCCACGGTCCGCACATCCTGGGCAATGGCACACCACATCCTGTTTCCAAATCCATTGGCACACACATTGCCCGGCGCAAACCATGTACACTTCCACCAGACATACCACCCCACATATGACACAATGCCCGCACACACATCTCCATGCAACCCTCCCACATGCATTGTGCCCAAGGTGAACTCACTGGTTGTTCTGGAGGCCCATATAGCTGTCCATACTGGGGCAGGACCCCATCTACCAAGCGCTCCAACTCCATCGAAGTGAAGGCAGGGGCTCTTGCCCTAGTCACACGGGCCATGGTAGGTTACATACACAGGTAACAGCAGAACATGCAGTGTAGGAGTTGTCCTTTGGAAAGTCAGGAATCAAGTGAGGTTATCAAGTGAGGCTAGTGACAGAAAATGGCGTCATGTCCCCGCCGGCGCTGATCCCCATTGGCCACTGTACTCCATAGAGTCCCATATTAGCCAATGAGGAATTGCACAGCAGTGCAATACCGCCTTCCCCCACGATGCCCAACGTCGGCGAAATTACCTCACTTCCACCTGTCCCTAGTGACAAGACAGGTGGTCGCCATTTCATGGTGGTGGACTACTTACGGATCTTCCATAACTGCGTCATTTATACAAATTGCACATACATTGCCATTCCCACTGTCCCATCACTTTAATGCTGTGTGCACACTGAGGTGGTGGTTCCATTGTTCAAATTGTCACAGCCTACTCACTCTTGTGTCCCTTAGATACCTACCACTGCGAAGGAACAGGAGGAGGAGTCAAACCCCTGTGTACAGACCTCTTGTGGACTTGGCTACAATGGAGTACAGGCACATTATACTCACCTATAGACTGGACAGGGCCACAATCACAGAGCTGTGTGCCCAATTGGAGCCTGACCTGATATCAGCTATCCTTCATCCCACTGGAATCCCCTCTCTTGTGCAGGTTCTATCAGTGCTCCATTCACTGGCAACTGGTTCTTTTCAAGTGACAGTGGGCTTGGCAGCAGAAATGTCACAGCCAATGTTCTCAATCATGCTGGCAAGGGTATTGTCCGCCTTGGCGGAGGATTTGGCCACTGTGAAAGCAGGATTCTATGCAATGGGACATATTTCCAATATGATTGTGCCAATTAACGTTACACATATTGTGTTTGTTCCCCCCCCCGCCAGAATGAACAGGTGTTCAGGAATCGGAAGAGTTTCTATGCACTCAATGTGCAAATGGTGTGTCTGGTGGACAAGTACATCTCCCACGTCACTGACAAGTATCCTGGGTTGGTGCATGACGCCTTCGTTCTGAGGAATAGCATCATCCCAAATGCGATGGCACAACTATAGAGGCACAGGGTGTGGCTAATAGGTTATCCAGAGTTCCCATCTATTGTATGTCAGTGTATGCCTTCAAGTGTTATCCCCATAGCATTGTGTAAGGCAAAATTTTGTCCCTCAATACTTGCAGGTGACTCTGGCTACCCAAACCTATCATGGCTTCTGACCCCTGTGAGAAATGCCAGGACAAGGGCTGAGGACTGTTATAATGATGCACATGGGCAAACCAGGAGAATAATCAAGAAGATCTTTGGCCTCCTGAAGGCCAGGTTCAGATGCCTGAATCTGACAGGTGGATCCCTATGCTACTCACCTGAGAAAGTCTGCCAGATAGTAGTGGCATGCTACATGTTCAACAACCTGGCCCTCAGACGACATGTACCTTTTCTGCAGGAGGAGGGAACTAGAGATGGCCCTGTGGCAGCAGTGGACTCTGAGGACAGTGAGGATGAGGAGGCAGAGGATGAGGACAACAGAACATCAATTATATGACAACACTTCCAATGAAACACAGGTGAGACAGTGGAACCGACCATTACTCTGACTATTGATGTTTTCTGTGTGGCTGTATCATGAAGGCATTCACTTTCTTTATGTTAGAAATTAGGTCTTTGGTTGGCAGTCAGGTTACCCCTGTCCAAGCAAGGACCCTCACTCTAGTCATGGTAAAAGAGAATCACCCTCAGCTAACCCCTGCTTAGCCCCTTGGTATCTTGGCACAGGCAGTAGGCTTAACTTCATAGTGCTAGGTGTAAAGTATTTGTACTACAGTACCCTAATGAAAACACTACAAAATGACACAACACAGGTTTAGAAAAATAGAGAATATTTATCAAAACAAGACCAAAACAACAAAAATCCACAATACACAAGTCAAGTTATCAATTAAAAAGCAAAAAGAGTCCTCATGTAGTTTTGAACACACACTAACTCTGTTAGCGTGAAAATGTACCTTGGGTGCGTCACAAATAACCCTGCACGGGTGAGTGTGTGTCAAAAAGGGCTTGCCATGCGTCGATTTCACTCAAAAGCGAGACCTTGCTTCCTTTCTCCTTTCGTCGGATTGGGTTGTTTCTTATCTCTGTAGGAGAGTGATGCATCGATCCGGTCAGCATTCTCGGGTCTGGACAGGCCTTGCGTTGTTTTTAAACACCCAGCAGTACTTTGCGTCGGAAATCCAGCCGCACGATGATCCAAAAACCACGCAGCGCGGGTTGTGATCTCACCAGCCTCCGTCAGTGATGCTGCGCGTCGTGTCTCCAGCTCCGAGTGGCGATCTTCCAGTTGCGTTGCAGGTGAGCAGCGTTTTTCAGCCATGAAGCCGGCGGCGCGTCGATTTTTCAGCCGCAGATCGGAGTCGCGTCAATGTTTTTCCCGCATGGCATTCTGTGCATGGACTTTTTACTCTTAGGCTGCCAGCTTCTCCTTTCAGGGTCCCAGAAACTGGATGGGCACCACTTGGCAGAGTAGGAGTCTCTCCAGAGACTCCAGGTACTGGCAGAGAGAAGTCTTTGCAGTCTCTAAATCAAGCCCTTGGAGATCTTCCCACGATGGAAGGCACTCAAAGTCCAGTCTTTGCCCTCTTACTCTGGCAGAAGCAGCAACTGCAGGATAGCTCCACAAAGCACAGTCACAGGCAGGGCTGCTCTTCTTCCTCAGCTCTTCAGCTCTTCTCCAGGCAGAGGTTCCTCTTGGTTTCAGGAAGTGTTCTAAAGTCTGTGGTGTTGGGTGCCCTTCTAATTTCCATGTTCTCCTTTAAAACAGGCCTACTTCAAAGCAAAGTCTCTCTTGATTGTGAAATCCTGCCTTGCCCAGACCAGGCCCCAAACATTCACCAGGGGGTTGGAGACTGCATTGTGTGAGGGTAGGCACATCCCTTTCAGGTGTGCGTGACCACTCCTCCCCTCCCCTAGCACAGATGGCTTATCAGGAAATGCAGACTACACCCAGCTCCCTTTGTGTCACTGTCTAGTGAGAGGTGCAACCAGCCCAACTGTCAAACTGACCCACCAGGGAATCCACAAACAGGCAGAGTCACAGAAATGGTGAAAGCAAGAAAATGCTCACTTTCCAAAGGTGGCATTTTTAAACACACAATCTTAAAATCAACTTTACTGAAAGATGTATTTTTAAATTGTGAGCTCAGAGACCCCAAACTCCACATGTCTATCCGCTCCCAATGGGAATCTACACTTTAATCATATTTAAAGGTAGCCCCAATGTTAAGCTATGAGAGGGACAGGCCTTGCAAAAGAGAAAAACAAATGTAGCAATATTTCACTGTCAGGGCATATAAAACACATTACAATATGTCCTACCTTAACCATACACTGCACCCTGCCCTTGGGGCTACCTAGGGTCTACCTTAGGGGTGCCTTACATGTAAGAAAAGAGAAGGTTTAGGCCTGGCAAGTGGGTACACTTGCCAAGTCGAATTGGCAGTTTAAAACTGCACACACAAACACTGCAGTGGCAGGTCTGAGACATGATTACAGACCTACTAATGTGGGAAGCACAACCAGTGCTGCAGGACCACTAGTAGCATTTGTTTTATAGGCCCTGGGCACCTCTAGTGCACTCTACTAGGGACTTACTAGTAAACCAAATATGCCAACCATGGATAAGCCAATTACATACACATTTTGTAAAGGAGCACTTGCACTTTAGCACTGATTTAGCAGTGGTAAAGTGCCCATAGTAACAAAAATAGCAAAAACAGAGTCCAGGACACATCAACAACCTAGGAAACATAAGCAAAAAGTTAAGGGAGACCACGCCAAGGATGAAAAGTCTAACACGTGTCCCCCCAGATGAAAGTGGGGAGCAACTACCCAACCTCATGGAAGTTCTCATCACTAAGGCAGAAGAACCTGGACAGACCATCAGCATTGGCGTGTTCTCTACCAGGACGGTATCCCACTGTAAAGTCCATCCCCTGTAGGGAAAAGGCCCACCTCAACAGTTTTGGATTCTCACCCCTCATCGGCATTAACCATCTGAGGGGCCTGTGGTCTGTCTGAACTCGGAAGTGAGTCCCAAACAAGTAGGGTCTTAGCTTCTTCAGCGCCCAGACCAGAGCAAACACTTTATGTTCTATGGCACTCAACCTACGTTCCCTGGAAAGTAACCTCCTGCTAATGAAGGCTACGAGTTGATCTAGGCCCTCTTTATTAAGCTGTGAGAGTACTGCTCCAATACCATGTTCTGAGGCGTCTGCACAGCAAACGTCTTGGAGTAGTCAAGTGCCTTCAGCACATGTGCTGTGGACATGGCAGCCTTCAGGGCATCAAAAGCGTTCTGGCAAGCCTCTGTCCAGATCACTTTCCTGGGTTGCTTCTTAGAAGTCAACTCAGTCAAGGGGGTAACAATACTACCAAACCTCCTGTATTATCCTGTGAGACCTAAGAAGGCTCTCACTTCAGTCTGGGTCTCCAAGCTAGAATGGTATCAATCTTTGGCTATATGGGTGCCACCTGGCCACTCCCTACCTGGTGTCCCAAGTACACCACAGATCCCTGCCCTATTTGGCTCTTGCTCACCTTAATAGTGAGGCCTGCCTTCTGCATGGCCTCCAACACTCTCCAGAGGTGTTACAGGTGTTCTTCCCATGTGGAACTAAACACAGCAATGTCATCCAGGTAGGTGGCACTGAACTCATCCAGCCCAGCCAACACCTGGTTGACCCACCTCAGAAAGGTGGCAGGGGCATTCTTCATCCCAAATGGCATGGCTTTAAATTGAAATTGTCCATCTGGGGTAGAAAATGCTGACCTCTCATTAGCCCCTCAGTTAAGGCCATCTGCCAGTACCCAGATGTTAAGTCAAATGTACTGAGGTACTTGGCAGCTCGTAACCGGTCAATGAGCTCATCAGCTCGGGGGATGGGGTGTGCGTCAGTCTTGCTGACCGCATTCAGTCCCCAGCAGTCCACACAGAACCTGAGTTCTGGAGTGGCAACAGCTGTAGCAGACTTTGGGACCAATACCACTGGGCTGGCCCAAGGACAGCCGGAGTGCTCAATAACCCCTAGGGTTAGCATTTTGGATACTTCATCCCTAATGCAAGCTCTGACTCTGTCAGTCACCCTGTAAACCTTCTGTTTAATGGGTGGATTGTCTCCAGTGTCCACATCATGTATGCACAAGAGTGTGACACCTGGGATCAGGGAAAACAGTGAGGTGAACTCTCCCAACATGTGGCGACAGTCACTCTGCAGCTCTTCAGTCAAGGAGGGGGAGAGGATCATTCCCTCCACAGACCCATCTTTCTCTCCTGCAGACAGGAGGTAAGGAAGAGGCTCACTCTCCTCCTCCACCCCATCATCTGTCACAAGGAGCATGGACAGTTCAGTCCGCTCAAAGTATGGCTTGAGGTGGTTGACATGCAGGACCCTTAAAGGGTTCCTGGGAGACCGCAAGTCCACCAGGTAGGTGACTTCACTCTTGCGCTCCATCATCTCAAATGGCGCAGTCCACTTACCCTGGAGCGCCCTTGGCTCCACTGGTGCTATCACCCACACTTTTTGTCCAGGTTGAAACTTGACCAGAGTGGCATTCTGGTCATCCCAGCATTTCATGTCCTCCTGGCTTGCTTCTAGGTTCTCCTGTGCGAGACTCCTGAAGCTGGCAGTCTGATTTCTCAGAGCCAGCATGTAACTGAATACATCCTGGGGGGGTTTACTAGGAGCTTTTTCCAAAGCCTCCTTGACCAGACTTAAAGGTCCCCTCACAGGGTGGCCGTAGATGAGCTCAAAGGGACTAAACCCAAGTCCCCTTTGAGGCACCTCCCTGTAGGCGAACAGAAGGCATGGCAAGAGGATGTCCCACTTCCGCCTCAAGGGCTCTGACAGGCCAATGATCATGCCTTTCAAGGTACGGTTGAATCTCTCAACCAGACTGTTCCTTTGGGGGTGGTAAGGGGTGGTGAACTTGTAGGGTACCCCACACTCCTTCCACAGAGACTTCATATACGTGAATATGAAGTTGGTACCCCTATAGGATACCACTTCCTTGGGGAATCCCATGCGAGTAAAAACCCTCATCAAAGCACGACCCACCACAGGGGAAGTGATTGATCTCAAAGGAATGGCTTCTGGGTACCGGGTGGCATGGTCCACCAATACCAGGATAAACTTGCTGCCCATGGCTGTCTTGGGATTCAGAGGCCCCACAATGTCAATCCCTACCCTTTCAAAGGGAGTACTGATAACAGGTAAAGGTTGGGGGGAGCCTTATATTTCCCCCCACTCTTGCCACTTGACTGACAAGTCTGGCAAGACCTGCAATTTGCATCTGAGTACCTGCGCATTAGGGGCAAGTAAAAGTGGGTGACAAGCCTCTCAGAGGTCTTGTCCTGCCCCAAATGTCTAGCTAAAGGCACATAATGAGCCAAACCCAGTAGGAAGGCCCTGAATCACTGGGGTACCACCAGCACACGGGCTGACCCAGGCTCAGGAACCTTAGGCTCACTATACAGGAGGTCATCCTCCCAGTAAATCAGGTGTGATCCTGGCTTCTTTCCAGCCACATGGTCTGCAGCCTGCTGCCACAAACCCTCCAGAGTAGGGCATGTCTTCTGTGCTGCACAGAATGCTTCTCTGGTGTCCCCCCATTCTTGCTGCCACTGCAACAGCTCAGGGACCTCAGCCAGTTCAGCCACTTGTTCCCCTGTAGGCTCTGGGGCGTCACCCTCAGGCTCTGCCTCCTCCCGGACCGTGGGAACGTCTGGGGACAGTTTCCCGCGCCCCCTGCCCTTCCTCTTCTTGGCGGTCCCCTGGGCCATTGTTTCAGGCTCCAGGGGCTCTTGACCACCCTGACGGGCTGCTATTGACCGGGTGGATACACATACCCACCCAGGCAGACCCAACATCTCCAAGCGAGACCTGTGTTCCACCTCCTTCCAAGGGGAATCCTCCAGGTCATTGCCTAGCAAACAATCAACAGGCCTGGTTGGACTCACAGCTACCTTCAAGGAACCTGAGCACCCCCCCCATTCAAAGGGAACCTGCGCCACTCTGCACAGGTGCTCTGAGTTGTCCACTGCAACTACTTGGTGAAGTACCCAGGGATCATTCTGCTCTTCAGACACCAGCTGACTTCTCACTGTAGTCACACTGGCTCCTGTGTCTCTCAGTCCATTGATGGTCACCCACTGCCTGTACTTAGTGTTCTCAGACATGAGGTTTCTCTGGACCATCTCACTGTCCTCTAGTGAGACAAGGGTCATCTCAGCTGGCTCCCAAACACCTGGAACCAACTCCTCCCCAAGTGCTACACTGCCAAACCCTGGCACGGCGCACCAGTGGGTGCCGGTGTACTTTTGGGACATTTGGGGTCCCCCCTCACATGACCCACCTGGTCACATGCATAGCATTTACGTGGGGGACCATCAGCCACTGGCTTCCCTTTGGAGAACCATGGCTTCTTCTCACTGGGGGGCAGGGAATCCTTACCTTGGGAATCAGTTTGGGGCCCTTTAGAGAACTCTCCCTGTTTACCCTTACCCCCCCTTTCTTCTGAGAGGGACCCTACCCACCCTTGGCGTGGTCTCCCCCATATCTCTTTTGGGCCCTGGTGCTCTCCCAGCGCTCCGCTTCCTGTGCAAGCTTCCTGGGATCAGTCAGCTTGTTGTCAATCAGGTGCTGGCACAGCTCTGGAAAACATAAACTGTACAAGTGCTCCCAAGCAATCAGATTGGAAAGCCCCTCATATGTAGTTATCTTACTGCCCTTCACCCAATCATGCAGTGAGCTGCAATAAGAATCAGCACATTCCAACCATGTTTGTGATTCCTTCTTCTTGTAGGACCTAAACTTATCCTTATATTGCTCAGGAGTGAGACCATATCTTGTAAGTAGGGCATCCTTCAATATAGTGTAGGTGAGATTCTGAGCATCCATTAATGCTGTCAGTGTATCCCTCCCCTCTACCTCAAAGTGCTTCCACAGACCCGCCCCCCCAAAGAACTTCAGGGACCAGATTCATGTGAAGAGCAGACTCATACCTCTTAAACCACAAGTATATGCCGTCCTCCCTTTTATAAACCTTCACAAGATCTTTAGAAATGGGCACCCTCCTTTCAGGCTGCACTGTGATGTGGCTGCCATCATCCCTACTAGACTGGCTCCTCTGATCCAGCTCCCTCAAGCTGAGCTCATGAGCCAACAACAACTTGTTCTCCTCAATGGCCATCCTCATTTTCTCCAACTCCCTCTGGTGCTTACTCTCTGCCTGTCTGTCCTGCAATTCTTCAGGGGTCAGACCCTTAGATGAGACACTGCTACCTGTCATGGAGACCCTCTCCCTGGGTATAACAGGCCCACCCAAAATATCATTTTATAAGGAATGCTCTTCCTTCTCCTACTCTGTGTGCCCTCCAGTGCTCTTGGCTGTCACCCAGGCCATCAGCGCCTTTTGCAGCTCCTCCTTCTTGGGTGAGCTCTTAATGGGACAATCAAAACTTTTAAAGAACTGCTTTAACTGAGTCTTGGTATAGCTATCCAATTTCTCTAGGTCAAAAGCAGCTCCAACTGATGGATCACCAGATTGGGACATGATGAAAAGTCAACAAAAGTGCAAAGTTCCAAAAGGCCAAAAACAAGTTCCCAAATGAAGTTCAGAAGTCAATCAAAGATTACTACAAAAATGAATGTAGGGAAAAATCCAAGCAAAAGAGAAAAAACAAAAGTCACAAGACTAGTAGTATGTGGTCATGTAGTGGTCTGCACTCAAAACAGTAGTGTACACTTAATCACTGTATGTCAAGTACAAATACAAGTCCAATCCCAACCGCTGATCACCAGTGTTAGAAATGGAGGCTTTGGTTGGCAGTCAGGTTACCCCCTGTCCAAGCAAGGACCCTCACTCTGGTCAGGGTAAAAGAGAATCACCCTCAGCTAACCCCTGCTTACCCCCTTGGTAGCTTAGCACGAGCAGTAGGCTTAACTTCAGAGTGCTAGGTGTAAAGTATTTGTACCAACACACACAGTAACTTAATGAAAACACTACAGAATGACACAACACAGGTTTAGAAAAATAGAGAATATTTATCGAAACAAAACAAGACCAACGCGAAAAAAATCCACAATACACAAGTCAAGTTATCAATTAAGAAGTGAAAAGAGTCTTCATGTAGTTTTAAATACACACTAACGCTGTTAGTGTGAAAATGTACCTTGGCTGCGTCAAAAATAACCCAGCAAGGGAGAGTGTGCATCAAAAAGGGCTTGCGGTGCGTCGATTTCACTCACGAGCGAGACCTTGTGTTGTTTCTCCTTTCGTCGAGTTGGGCGTGTTGTTTCTTCTCTCCGCAGGAGAGCGATACGTGGATCCGGTCAGCACTCTCGGGTCCGGGCAGGCCTTGTGTTGTTTTTACATGCCCTGGTACTTGCGTCAGAAATCCAGCCGCATGATGATCTGAAAACCATGCAGCGCGGGTTGCGATCTCACCAGCCTCTGTCCGCGATGCTTCGCAACGTTTCTCCAGCTCCTAGCATCGATCTTCCGGTCACATTGCAGGCGAGCGCCGATTTTCAACCACAAAGCCGGGGGCGCGTCAATTTTTCAGCCACAGATCAGAGTTGCGTTGATCTTTTCACTGCACGACGTTCAGTGTGTGGATTTCTTCCTCTTAGGCTGCCAGCTTCTCCTTTCAGGGTCCCAGGTACTGGATGGGCACCACTTGGCAGAGTAGGAGTCTCTCCAGAGACTCCAGGTGCTGGCAGAGAGAAGTCTTTGCTGTCCTTGAGACTTCAAGCAGGAGGAGGCAATCCCTTTGAGATCTTCACAAGATGGAAGGCACACAAAGTCCAATCTTTGCCCTCGTCCCCCGGCAGAAGCAGCAACTGCAGGATAGATCCACAAAGCACAGTCACAGGCAGGGCAGCTCTTCTTCCTCAGCTCTTCAGCTCTTCTCCAGGCAGAGGTTCCTCTTGGTTTCAGGAAGTGTTCTAAAGTCTGTGGTGTTGGGTGCCCTTCTAATTTCCATGTTCTCCTTTAAAACAGGCCTACTTCAAAGCAAAGTCTCTCTTGATTGTGAAATCCTGCCTTGCCCAGACCAGGCCCCAAACATTCACCAGGGGGTTGGAGACTGCATTGTGTGAGGGTAGGCACATCCCTTTCAGGTGTGCGTGACCACTCCTCCCCTCCCCTAGCACAGATGGCTTATCAGGAAATGCAGACTACACCCAGCTCCCTTTGTGTCACTGTCTAGTGAGAGGTGCAACCAGCCCAACTGTCAAACTGACCCACCAGGGAATCCACAAACAGGCAGAGTCACAGAAATGGTGAAAGCAAGAAAATGCTCACTTTCCAAAGGTGGCATTTTTAAACACACAATCTTAAAATCAACTTTACTGAAAGATGTATTTTTAAATTGTGAGCTCAGAGACCCCAAACTCCACATGTCTATCCGCTCCCAATGGGAATCTACACTTTAATCATATTTAAAGGTAGCCCCAATGTTAAGCTATGAGAGGGACAGGCCTTGCAAAAGAGAAAAACAAATGTAGCAATATTTCACTGTCAGGGCATATAAAACACATTACAATATGTCCTACCTTAACCATACACTGCACCCTGCCCTTGGGGCTACCTAGGGTCTACCTTAGGGGTGCCTTACATGTAAGAAAAGAGAAGGTTTAGGCCTGGCAAGTGGGTACACTTGCCAAGTCGAATTGGCAGTTTAAAACTGCACACACAAACACTGCAGTGGCAGGTCTGAGACATGATTACAGACCTACTAATGTGGGAAGCACAACCAGTGCTGCAGGACCACTAGTAGCATTTGTTTTATAGGCCCTGGGCACCTCTAGTGCACTCTACTAGGGACTTACTAGTAAACCAAATATGCCAACCATGGATAAGCCAATTACATACACATTTTGTAAAGGAGCACTTGCACTTTAGCACTGATTTAGCAGTGGTAAAGTGCCCATAGTAACAAAAATAGCAAAAACAGAGTCCAGGACACATCAACAACCTAGGAAACATAAGCAAAAAGTTAAGGGAGACCACGCCAAGGATGAAAAGTCTAACACGTGTCCCCCCAGATGAAAGTGGGGAGCAACTACCCAACCTCATGGAAGTTCTCATCACTAAGGCAGCAGAACCTGGACAGACCATCAGCATTGGCGTGTTCTCTACCAGGACGGTATCCCACTGTAAAGTCCATCCCCTGTAGGGAAATGGCCCACCTCAACAGTTTTGGATTCTCACCCCTCATCGGCATTAACCATCTGAGGGGCCTGTGGTCTGCCTGAACTCGGAAGTGAGTCCCAAACAAGTAGGGTCTTAGCTTCTTCAGCGCCCAGACCAGAGCAAACACTTTATGTTCTATGGCACTCAACCTACGTTCCCTGGAAAGTAACCTCCTGCTAATGAAGGCTACGAGTTGATCTAGGCCCTCTTTATTAAGCTGTGAGAGTACTGCTCCAATACCATCTTCTGAGGCGTCTGCACAGCAAACGTCTTGGAGTAGTCAAGTGCCTTCAGCACATGTGCTGTGGACATGGCAGCCTTCAGGGCATCAAAAGCGTTCTGGCAAGCCTCTGTCCAGATCACTTTCCTGGGTTGCTTCTTAGAAGTCAACTCAGTCAAGGGGGTAACAATACTACCAAACCTCCTGTATTATCCTGTGAGACCTAAGAAGGCTCTCACTTCAGTCTGGGTCTCCAAGCTAGAATGGTATCAATCTTTGGCTATATGGGTGACACCTGGCCACTCCCTACCTGGTGTCCCAAGTACACCACAGATCCCTGCCCTATTTGGCTCTTGCTCGCCTTAATAGTGAGGCCTGCCTTCTGCATGGCCTCCAACACTCTCCAGAGGTGTTACAGGTGTTCTTCCCATGTGGAACTAAACACAGCAATGTCATCCAGGTAGGTGGCACTGAACTCATCCAGCCCAGCCAACACCTGGTTGACCCACCTCAGAAAGGTGGCAGGGGCATTCTTCATCCCAAATGGCATGGCTTTAAATTGAAATTGTCCATCTGGGGTAGAAAATGCTGACCTCTCATTAGCCCCTCAGTTAAGGCAATCTGCCAGTACCCAGATGTTAAGTCAAATGTACTGAGGTACTTGGCAGCTCGTAACCGGTCAATGAGCTCATCAGCTCGGGGGATGGGGTGTGCGTCAGTCTTGCTGACCGCATTCAGTCCCCAGCAGTCCACACAGAACCTGAGTTCTGGAGTGGCAACAGCTGTAGCAGACTTTGGGACCAATACCACTGGGCTGGCCCAAGGACAGCCGGAGTGCTCAATAACCCCTAGGGTTAGCATTTTGGATACTTCATCCCTAATGCAAGCTCTGACTCTGTCAGTCACCCTGTAAACCTTCTGTTTAATGGGTGGATTGTCTCCAGTGTCCACATCATGTATGCACAAGAGTGTGACACCTGGGATCAGGGAAAACAGTGAGGTGAACTCTCCCAACATATGGCGACAGTCACTCTGCAGCTCTTCAGTCAAGGAGGGGGAGAGGATCATTCCCTCCACAGACCCATCTTTCTCTCCTGCAGACAGGAGGTAAGGAAGAGGCTCACTCTCCTCCTCCACCCCATCATCTGTCACAAGGAGCATGGACAGTTCAGTCCGCTCAAAGTATGGCTTGAGGTGGTTGACATGCAGGACACTTAAAGGGTTCCTGGGAGACCGCAAGTCCACCAGGTAGGTGACTTCACTCTTGCGCTCCATCATCTCAAATGGCGCAGTCCACTTACCCTGGAGCGCCCTTGGCTCCACTGGTGCTATCACCCACACTTTTTGTCCAGGTTGAAACTTGACCAGAGTGGCATTCTGGTCATCCCAGCATTTCATGTCCTCCTGGCTTGCTTCTAGGTTCTCCTGTGCGAGACTCCTGAAGCTGGCAGTCTGATTTCTCAGAGCCAGCATGTAACTGAATACATCCTGGGGGGGTTTACTAGGAGCTTTTTCCAAAGCCTCCTTGACCAGACTTAAAGGTCCCCTCACAGGGTGGCCGTAGATGAGCTCAAAGGGACTAAACCCAAGTCCCCTTTGAGGCACCTCCCTGTAGGCGAACAGAAGGCATGGCAAGAGGATGTCCCACTTCCGCCTCAAGGGCTCTGACAGGCCAATGATCATGCCTTTCAAGGTACGGTTGAATCTCTCAACCAGACTGTTCCTTTGGGGGTGGTAAGGGGTGGTGAACTTGTAGGGTACCCCACACTCCTTCCACAGAGACTTCATATACGTGAATATGAAGTTGGTACCCCTATAGGATACCACTTCCTTGGGGAATCCCATGCGAGTAAAAACCCTCATCAAAGCACGACCCACCACAGGGGAAGTGATTGATCTCAAAGGAATGGCTTCTGGGTACCGGGTGGCATGGTCCACCAATACCAGGATAAACTTGCTGCCCATGGCTGTCTTGGGATTCAGAGGCCCCACAATGTCAATCCCTACCCTTTCAAAGGGAGTACTGATAACAGGTAAAGGTTGGGGGGAGCCTTATATTTCCCCCCACTCTTGCCACTTGACTGACAAGTCTGGCAAGACCTGCAATTTGCATCTGAGTACCTGCGCATTAGGGGCAAGTAAAAGTGGGTGACAAGCCTCTCAGAGGTCTTGTCCTGCCCCAAATGTCTAGCTAAAGGCACATAATGAGCCAAACCCAGTAGGAAGGCCCTGAATCACTGGAGTACCACCAGCACACGGGCTGACCCAGGCTCAGGAACCTTAGGCTCACTATACAGGAGGTCATCCTCCCAGTAAATCAGGTGTGATCCTGGCTTCTTTCCAGCCACATGGTCTGCAGCCTGCTGCCACAAACCCTCCAGAGTAGGGCATGTCTTCTGTGCTGCACAGAATGCTTCTCTGGTGTCCCCCCATTCTTGCTGCCACTGCAACAGCTCAGGGACCTCAGCCAGTTCAGCCACTTGTTCCCCTGTAGGCTCTGGGGCGTCACCCTCAGGCTCTGCCTCCTCCCGGACCGTGGGAACGTCTGGGGACAGTTTCCCGCGCCCCCTGCCCTTCCTCTTCTTGGCGGTCCCCTGGGCCATTGTTTCAGGCTCCAGGGGCTCTTGACCACCCTGACGGGCTGCTATTGACCGGGTGGATACACATACCCACCCAGGCAGACCCAACATCTCCAAGCGAGACCTGTGTTCCACCTCCTTCCAAGGGGAATCCTCCAGGTCATTGCCTAGCAAACAATCAACAGGCCTGGTTGGACTCACAGCTACCTTCAAGGAACCTGAGCACCCCCCCCATTCAAAGGGAACCTGCGCCACTCTGCACAGGTGCTCTGAGTTGTCCACTGCAACTACTTGGTGAAGTACCCAGGGATCATTCTGCTCTTCAGACACCAGCTGACTTCTCACTGTAGTCACACTGGCTCCTGTGTCTCTCAGTCCATTGATGGTCACCCACTGCCTGTACTTAGTGTTCTCAGACATGAGGTTTCTCTGGACCATCTCACTGTCCTCTAGTGAGACAAGGGTCATCTCAGCTGGCTCCCAAACACCTGGAACCAACTCCTCCCCAAGTGCTACACTGCCAAACCCTGGCACGGCGCACCAGTGGGTGCCGGTGTACTTTTGGGACATTTGGGGTCCCCCCTCACATGACCCACCTGGTCACATGCATAGCATTTACGTGGGGGACCATCAGCCACTGGCTTCCCTTTGGAGAACCATGGCTTCTTCTCACTGGGGGGCAGGGAATCCTTACCTTGGGAATCAGTTTGGGGCCCTTTAGAGAACTCTCCCTGTTTACCCTTACCCCCCCTTTCTTCTGAGAGGGACCCTACCCACCCTTGGCGTGGTCTCCCCCATATCTCTTTTGGGCCCTGGTGCTCTCCCAGCGCTCCGCTTCCTGTGCAAGCTTCCTGGGATCAGTCAGCTTGTTGTCAATCAGGTGCTGGCACAGCTCTGGAAAACATAAACTGTACAAGTGCTCCCAAGCAATCAGATTGGAAAGCCCCTCATATGTAGTTATCTTACTGCCCTTCACCCAATCATGCAGTGAGCTGCAATAAGAATCAGCACATTCCAACCATGTTTGTGATTCCTTCTTCTTGTAGGACCTAAACTTATCCTTATATTGCTCAGGAGTGAGACCATATCTTGTAAGTAGGGCATCCTTCATGATAGTGTAGGTGAGATTCTGAGCATCCATTAAGGCTGTCAGTGTATCCCTCCCCTCTACCTCAAAGTGCTTCCACAGACCCGCCCCCCCAAAGAACTTCAGGGACCAGATTCATGTGAAGAGCAGACTCATACCTCTTAAACCACAAGTATATGCCGTCCTCCCTTTTATAAACCTTCACAAGATCTTTAGAAATGGGCACCCTCCTTTCAGGCTGCACTGTGATGTGGCTGCCATCATCCCTACTAGACTGGCTCCTCTGATCCAGCTCCCTCAAGCTGAGCTCATGAGCCAACAACAACTTGTTCTCCTCAATGGCCATCCTCATTTTCTCCAACTCCCTCTGGTGCTTACTCTCTGCCTGTCTGTCCTGCAATTCTTCAGGGGTCAGACCCTTAGATGAGACACTGCTACCTGTCATGGAGACCCTCTCCCTGGGTATAACAGGCCCACCCAAAATATCATTTTATAAGGAATGCTCTTCCTTCTCCTCCTCTGTGTGCCCTCCAGTGCTCTTGGCTGTCACCCAGGCCATCAGCGCCTTTTGCAGCTCCTCCTTCTTGGGTGAGCTCTTAATGGGACAATCAAAACTTTTAAAGAACTGCTTTAACTGAGTCTTGGTATAGCTATCCAATTTCTCTAGGTCAAAAGCAGCTCCAACTGATGGATCACCAGATTGGGACATGATGAAAAGTCAACAAAAGTGCAAAGTTCCAAAAGGCCAAAAACAAGTTCCCAAATGAAGTTCAGAAGTCAATCAAAGATTACTACAAAAATGAATGTAGGGAAAAATCCAAGCAAAAGAGAAAAAACAAAAGTCACAAGACTAGTAGTATGTGGTCATGTAGTGGTCTGCACTCAAAACAGTAGTGTACACTTAATCACTGTATGTCAAGTACAAATACAAGTCCAATCCCAACCGCTGATCACCAGTGTTAGAAATGGAGGCTTTGGTTGGCAGTCAGGTTACCCCCTGTCCAAGCAAGGACCCTCACTCTGGTCAGGGTAAAAGAGAATCACCCTCAGCTAACCCCTGCTTACCCCCTTGGTAGCTTAGCACGAGCAGTAGGCTTAACTTCAGAGTGCTAGGTGTAAAGTATTTGTACCAACACACACAGTAACTTAATGAAAACACTACAGAATGACACAACACAGGTTTAGAAAAATAGAGAATATTTATCAAAACAAAACAAGACCAACGTGAAAAAAATCCACAATACACAAGTCAAGTTATCAATTAAGAAGTGAAAAGAGTCTTCATGTAGTTTTAAATACACACTAACGCTGTTAGTGTGAAAATGTACCTTGGCTGCGTCAAAAATAACCCAGCAAGGGAGAGTGTGCATCAAAAAGGGCTTGCGGTGCGTCGATTTCACTCACGAGCGAGACCTTGTGTTGTTTCTCCTTTCGTCGAGTTGGGCGTGTTGTTTCTTCTCTCCGCAGGAGAGCGATACGTGGATCCGGTCAGCACTCTCGGGTCCGGGCAGGCCTTGTGTTGTTTTTACATGCCCTGGTACTTGCGTCAGAAATCCAGCCGCATGATGATCTGAAAACCATGCAGCGCGGGTTGCGATCTCACCAGCCTCTGTCCGCGATGCTTCGCAATGTTTCTCCAGCTCCTAGCATCGATCTTCCGGTCACATTGCAGGCGAGCGCCGATTTTCAACCACAAAGCCGGGGGCGCGTCAATTTTTCAGCCACAGATCAGAGTTGCGTTGATCTTTTCACTGCACGACGTTCAGTGTGTGGATTTCTTCCTCTTAGGCTGCCAGCTTCTCCTTTCAGGGTCCCAGGTACTGGATGGGCACCACTTGGCAGAGTAGGAGTCTCTCCAGAGACTCCAGGTGCTGGCAGAGAGAAGTCTTTGCTGTCCTTGAGACTTCAAGCAGGAGGAGGCAATCCCTTTGAGATCTTCACAAGATGGAAGGCACACAAAGTCCAATCTTTGCCCTCGTCCCCCGGCAGAAGCAGCAACTGCAGGATAGATCCACAAAGCACAGTCACAGGCAGGGCAGCTCTTCTTCCTCAGCTCTTCAGCTCTTCTCCAGGCAGAGGTTCCTCTTGGTTTCCAGAAGTGTTCTAAAGTCTGTGGTTTTGGTGCCCTTCTTATACCCATTTTCTCCTTTGAAGTAGGCCTACTTCAAAGCAAAGTCTCTCTTGATTGTGAAATCCTGCCTTGCCCAGGTCAGGCCCCAGATACTCACCAGGGGGTTGGGGACTGCATTGTGTGAGGGCAGGCACAGCCCTTTCAGGTGTACGTGACCACTCCTCCCCTCCCTCCCAGCACAGATGGAAAATCAGGAAATGCAGACTGCACCCCAGCTCCCTTTGTGTCACTGTCTAGTGTGAGGTGCAACCAACCCAACTGTCAAACTGACACAGACGGGGAATCCACAAACAGACAGAGTCACAGAAATGGTATAAGCAAGAAAATGCTCACTTTCTAAAAGTGGCATTTTCAAACACACAATCTTAAAATCAACTTTACTAAAAGATGTATTATTAAATTATGAGCTCAGACCCCAAACTCCACATGTCTATCCGCTACCAAAAGGAATCTACACTTTAATTATATTTAAAGGTAGCCCCCATGTTAACCTACGAGAGGGACAGGCCTTGCAACAGTGAAAAACAAATTTAGCAATATTTCACTGTCAGGGCATATAAAACACATTACAATATGTCCTACCTTAACCATACACTGCACCCTGCCCTTGGGGCTACTTAGGGCCTACGTTAGGGGTGCCCTACAGGTAAGAAATGGAAGGTTTAGGCCTGGCAAGTGGGTACACTTGCCAAGTCGAATTTACACTTAAAATTGCACACACAGACACTGCAGTGGCAGGTCTGAGACATGATTACAGAGCTACTTATGTGGGTGGCACAACCAGTGCTGCAGGCCCACTAGTTGCATTTGATTCACAGGCCCTGGACACCTCTAGTGCACTCTACTAGGGACTTACTAGTAAACCAAATATGCCAATCAATCAATCATCAATCAATCAATCATATTTATAAAGCGTGCTACTCACCCGTGAGGGTCTCAAGGCGCTAGGGGGTGGGGGTTACTGCTGCTCGAAGAGCCAGGTCTTGAGCTGCCTCCGGAAGGCGAGGTGGTCCTGGGTGGTCCTGAGGGTGGCGGGGAGTGAGTTCCATGTCTTGGCCGCCAGGTAGGAGAAGGATTTCCCACCTGCCGTGGTGCGGCGGATGCGAGGGACGGCGGCGAGTGCGAGGCTGGTGGAGCGAAGTTGACGGGTGGGCGTGTAGAAACTGAGGCGACGGTTGAGGTATTCGGGTCCCTTGTTGTGGAGGGCTTTGTGTGCGTGTGTGAGGAGCCTGAAGGTGATCCTTTTGTTGACGGGTAGCCAGTGCAGGTGTCTCAGGTGGGCGGAGATGTGGCTGTGGCGGGGTATGTCGAGGATGAGGCGTGTGGAGGCGTTTTGTATTCGCTGAAGACGTTTCTGGAGTTTAGCGGTGGTTCCTGCGTATAGGGTGTTTCCGTAGTCCAGACAGCTTGTGACGAGGGCGTGGGTCACAGTTTTTCTGGTGTCGGCGGGGATCCAGCAGAAGATCTTTCGGAGCATGCGGAGAGTGAGGAAGCAGGAAGACGAGAAGGGGTTGACTTGTTTGGTCATGGTGAGAAGCGGGTCCAGGATGAATCCGAGGTTGCGTGCGTGGTCTGAGGGGGTTGGTGCGGTGCCCAGGGCCGTGGGCCACCAAGAATTGTCCCAGGCGGACGGGGTTTTTCCGAGGATGAGGACTTCTGTTTTGTCTGAGTTCAGCTTCAGGCGGCTGAGTTTCATCCATTCTCCGACGTCTTTCATTCCGTCCTGCAGGTTGGTCTTGGCGGTGATAGGGTCCTTGGTGAGGGAAAGTATCAGCTGGGTGTCGTCGGCGTAGGAGATGATGTTGATGTTGTGTTTGCGTACGATGTCAGCGAGGGGGCTCATGTAGACATTGAAGAGAGTCGGGCTGAGCGAGGAGCCCTGTGGGACGCCGCAGATGATCTCGGTGGGATCCTAGCGGAACGGCGGGAGGTAGACTCTTTGGGAACGGTTAGAGAGAAAAGAGGCGATCCAGTCCAGGGCCTGTCCTTGGATGCCGGTGGAGCGGAGGCTGGCTATTAGGGTGCGGTGGCAGACAGTGTCGAAGGCAGCCGAGAGGTCGAGGAGGATGAGGGCGGCTGTTTCTCCGTTGTCCAGCAGAGTTTTGATGTCATCGGTGACTGCGATGAGGGCGGTTTCCGTGCTGTGGTTGGCTCGGAATCCAGACTGGGAGGGGTCGAGCAGGTTGTTGTCTTCGAGGAATTTGGTCAGTTGCTTGTTGACGGTCTTCTCGATGACTTTGGCTGGGAAGGGGAGGAGCGAGATGGGGCGGAAGTTCTTCAGGTCGCTGGGGTCCGCCGTAGGTTTCTTCAGGAGAGCATTGACTTCCACGTGTTTCCAGCTCTCGGGGAAGGTGGCAGAAGCAAACGAGCTGTTGATGATGGTCTGGAGATGAGGGGCGATGATGTCGTCGGCTTTGTTGAAGATGAAATGGGGGCAAGGGTCCGAGGGGGCACAGGAGTGGATGGTGTTCATGGTAGTTTTGGTCTCTTCCGCGCTGATGTGTGTCCAGGTGTTCAGGGTGATGGCTGGGGCTGTGGGTTCTGTGGTGGTTGGCTGGGTCTGTGGACCGAAGCTGTTGTGTAGGTCGGTGATCTTTCGATGGAAGAAGGTAGCGAGGGAGTTGCAGAGTTCTTGTGAGGGCGTGATGGAGTTGGAGCTGGCGTTGGGATTGGAGAGCTTTTTGACGATGTTGAAGAGTTCTTTGCTGTTGTGAGTGTTCTTGTCCAGTCTGTCTTTGAAGGATGTTCTTTTGGTGGCGAGGATCAGCTGATGGTGTTCGCGGGTGGCGATTTTGAGGGCAGACATGTTTTCTACGGTGTGGTCTTTGTGCCAGGTTTTCTCGAGGGTGTGGCATGTTTTTTTGGATTCCTTGAGGGCGTCTGTGAACCATTGGGGTTTCCTGGTGTTGGTCTGTCTTGGGAGGCGTCTGAGGGGTGCGAGGTTGTCAGCGCAGTTGGTGATCCATTCCGTGAGGCTGGGGGCTGTGTTGTTGGCGTCGGTGGTGATGGCAGGTTGGTTGTGGCTGAGAGTGGAGAGTAGCTGATCAGTGGAGATTTTGTTCCAATGTCTGCGTGAGACGGGTTGTGTGCGAAGGTGGAGAGTCTTGCGTCTGAAGGTGAAGTGGACACATCTGTGGTCAGTCCAGTGTATTACGGAGGAGTGGCTGAAGGATACATGGTTGCTGGCGGAGAAGATGGGGTCGAGCGTGTGTCCGGCGATGTGGGTGGGGGTGTTCACCAGTTGCTTGAGACCGAGGTTGTCGAGGTTGTCGAGCAGGTTGGTGGTGTTGGTGTTGTTGTTCTGCTCCAGGTGGAAGTTGAGGTCTCCGAGGAGGATGTAGTCCGGCGAGGCTAGGGCGTGCGGGGAGATGAAGTCTGTGATGGATTAGCTGAAGGGGGCGCGTAGTCCAGGGGGTCTGTAGATGAGAGTTCCTCTGAGGGTGGTCCTGGGGTCGGTGTGGATCTGGAAGTGCATGTGTTCGGCGGCGAGGGGGTGTCTTCGGTGGAGGTGGTGACGTTGATGGAGTTCTTGAATATGATGGCGATTCCTCCTCCGACTTAGTTGGTGCGGTCTCTCCTGGCGATCTTGTAGCCGTCGGGGATGGCTATGGCGATGTCGGGGGCCGAGGAGGCATTCATCCAGGTCTCAGTGATGAAGGCGACGTGTGGTGCGGTAGAGTCCAGGAGATCCCATAGTTCAATGGGTTGCTTGTGGACGGAGCGTGCATTGATGAGGATGCATTTGAGGTGGTTCTTGGCGTGTGGGCTGGCGTGCGGGGTGCAGTCATGGTGAAAGGTATGCTTGCAGGTAAGACATGCAAAGGGTCCATGAGTGCATTTCGGGTTGGCTTGGAAGCAGGTTGTAGAACGTCCCGGGTTGAGTGTGTGGAGGGAGGCGGGGTCGTAGCGGCGCTGCGGGGTTTGGTAGTGCTGGGGGCCAGGGGTCATGGCGCTGGGCGCGGTCCAGACGCGGACGGGCGCAGACGGGCTTGCCTTTGGCGCGCCTTCTGCGCACCAGCGGCACGCCCGCTGCGCGCGGCCATGCAGCGGCCGCTATAAGAGGGAGGAGGGGGGTAGGAGGGGTCAGCTGGGGGCGGGAGGGGGGGCGACGAATGCGAGCAGGGGGGGCGGGGTCGCACGGGTGGTGGCAGCTGGAAAGCAGAGGGCGGGGGGCTCAGATAGAAGGGAAAGAAGAGAAAGAAGGGAAAGAGTGAAAAAAGAGGAAAAACCACAGGAGAAGGAGGCGAAAAACGAGGAGCAAGGGCAGGAGGAGAGCAGAGGAAAAGCAAAGAAGAATGGACGAGGGAGAGAGCGGAGAAGGAAGTGGAAAAATGGACGAGGGAGAGAGCGGAGAAGGAAGAGGAAAGATGGACGGGGCAGAGAGCGGAGATGGAAGAGGAAAAATGGACAACAGAGGAAGAGCAGAAAACGAAGGAAATGGACAAAGGAAAATGGACTACAGAGGAAGAGCAGAAAACGAAGGAAAATGGACTACAGAAGAAGAGCAGAACACGAAGAAAAATGGACTACAGAAGAAGAGCAGAACACGAAGGAAAATGGACTACAGGAGAAGAGCAGAAAACGAAGGAAAATGGACAGAGAGAGGACAGCAGAGGTACGAAGAAAATTAGGAAGAGAGAGAGCTCAGAAGACAGAGGTGAGTAACGAGGGGCTGGACAGGGGGGAGCGCAGGGAGTACTTACGGTTTGCTAGGAGGTGGCAGGAGCCTGGGCAGGTGGAGCTGCAGCGGCAGGGGAAGCAACCTACCCTAGGGTCAAGGGTCGCTGTCTCTGCCACGCAGCGGCTGCCATAAGAGGAAGGAGGGGTCAGCTGGGGGCGGGAGGCGGGAGGGGGGGCGACGAATGGGAGCGGGGGGCGGGCCGCACGGGTGGTGGCGGCCGGAAAGCACAGGGCGGGGGGGTCAGATAGAAGGAAAAGAAGAGAAAGAAGGGAAAGTGTGGAAAAAGAGGAAAAACCACAGGAGAAGGAGGCGAAAAACGAGGAGCAAGGGCAGGAGGAGCGCAGAGGGAAAGCGAAGAAGAATGGACGAGGGAGAGAGCGGAGAAGGAAGAGGAAAAATGGACGAGGGAGAGAGCGGAGAAGGAAGAGGAAAGATGGACGAGGGAGAGAGCGGAGAAGGAAGAGGAAAAATGGACGGGGAGAGAGCGGAGATGGAAGAGGAAAAATGGACAACAGAGGAAGAGCAGAAAACGAAGGAAATGGACAACAGAGGAAGAGCAGAAAACGAAGGAAAATGGGCTACAGAAGAAGAGCAGAACACGAAGAAAAATGGACTACAGGAGAAGAGCAAAACACTAAGGAAAATGGACTACAGAAGAAGAGCAGAACACGAAGGAAAATGGACTACAGGAGAAGAGCAGAAAACAAAGGAAAATGGACAGAGAGAGGACAGCAGAGGTACGAAGACAATTAGGAAGAGAGAGAGCTCAGAAGACAGAGGTGAGTAACGAGGGGCTGGACAGGGGGGAGCGCAGGGAGTACTTACGGTTTGCTAGGAGGTGGCAGGAGCCTGGGCAGGTGGAGCTACAGCGGCGGGGGAAGCGACCTATCCTAGGGTCCAATCATGGATAAGCCAATTACATACACATTTTGTAAAGGAGCACTTGCACTTTAGCACTGATTTAGCAGTGGTAAAGTGTCCAGAGTTTCAAAAACAGAGTCCAGAACACATCAACAACCTGGGAAACAGAGGCACAAAGTTAAGGGAGACCACGCTAAGGATGAAAAGTCTAACACTTTACATCTTGACTTACTGTTACCTATGGATTGTCATTTTACAGATGTTGGTGATATGGCAACAGTGTCCTGATGTGCTTACTGCAGACAGCTACAGGTCATTATTTGTATGCTATCACAGTGTTCAGATAATTTGCACTAGATGTGACTGTTGCCATAAATGCATATTTTAAACACATAAAATGGTGTCACTCAAGTTGTGTTCAAGGGTGTTTATTGTAGTGCAAATAATTGACTGAAAAATGTAATGGACTGGGGTGGTGGTAGAGGTTTTATTCCAGTCTGTTTGTACCACAGATCCAGTGCCCAAGGGGCCATAGGAAGGGAAGCAAAGACAGTTCAAAGTGGACAAGATGACAGGTTGGGACATAAGGGGGACAATCAGGACAGTCTCATTTCCTGGCAGTGGTCTTGGTCTTAGTAAGTGTCTCTGGCTTCTGTCTGGGTTGCAGGGAACGTTTGCAGGGTGGTTCACCTTCTGCAGAGGAAGGGGTGCTGGTAGCCTGTGGGTCCTGTGGCGGGACCTCCTGCCCACTAGCTGTAGTGGAAGTGGAGAGCTGCTCAATTGACTGGCTAGTTGTAGGGGCCCGCTAGTGTGCTGTTGATTCCCTCATGATGTTGGCCATGTCTGCCAGCACCCCTACTATGGCGATCATGGTGGTGTTAAGTGCCTGCAAGTCCTCCCTGATCTCCTGATGGTGTTCCTTCTGCAGCCGCTTGTTCTCCTGGATGTTGTTAAGGATCTGGCCCATTGTGCCCTGCAATTGTTTGTAGGTTCCCAGGATCTTGGTGAGTGCCTCCTTGAGAGTTGGTTCCCTGGGCCTGTCCTCCCCCTGGAGCACAGCGGTCCTCCCACTGTCCCTGTTCCCCTATGCCTCTGTCCCCTGAACGGTGTGCCCACTGCCACTGACCCCAGGTCCCTGATTGTCTTGGGGTCGAGTTGTGGACTGGGGTCCCTGTACAGTTGAGCACACTGCTAATTGACGTGTCCTGGGACAGATGTGTGGGGAAACTGGGTGGGTGCTGTGGTGTTGGATACTGATGGGGGAGGCCCTGAGAGTTGACTGGGTGTGGGCTGGGGTGACAGACTTACCAGTTGTCCCTGATGGGTCAGGTAGTTCATTCAGATCCAGAAGTCCAGAGTTACGGTCATCACTGGGGGTATCTTCTGTTGGGGGATTGGTTTGTCGTGGCACCTCCTCTTCGCTGACATTGGCTGGGCACCTGTCGGGATGTAAGTGGTGTATTATGCTTCATGTCTGTGACATATTGTACATCCCCATCTTCTCCTCTATCGTTGCTGTTGCCCTGGTGATGACTTGGGGGAAGGTTAGTTCTCGGTGCTGTATTTGATTTTGTGATGGGTGTCCATGCAGGGCTGGGGGGGCTGTCCATGCATTGGTCTAGCATGCAGGGCTTAGCATTGGGGTTAGTCATATGTGTAGGTGCAGTGTGTGGTATGGAGTGGAGTGATGGGAGTGAGGGTGAGGGGGTGAGATTGCATGCAGGTATGGGGGATGAATGTTGACTCACCAGTGTCCAGTCCTCCGGCAACTCCAGTGAGTCCCTCAGGATGCAGGATTGCCAAGACTTGCTCCTCCCATGCTGTGAGACCTAAGAGAGGAGGTGGGGTCCGCAGCCAGTCCTCCATATGGCGAGCTGGTTCCTTGCTGCCATGGAACGTACCTTCCCCCGTAGGTCGTTCCACCTCTTCCTGATGTCATCCATTCTTCTTGGATGCTGTCTCACGGCATTCAGCATGTCCACGATTCTCCGCCATAGCTCCATCTTCCTGGCAATGGATATTTGTTGTACCTGTGATCCAAACAGCAGTGGCTCTACCCTGGCTATTTCCTCCACCATGACCCACAACTCCTCATCTGTGAAACGAAGCCTTAGTGGGGACATGGGTGTTGTGTGGTGTGTGTAAGTGTGTGGGTGTTGGGTACTGTGGTTGGGTGTGTGAAGTGGGGTGCGAGAGGGATGTATGGGTGTATGTGGTGTGTGTGTCTAGTTGTCGCAGTGGTCTTGGTGTCTGTTTGGTGGCAATAATTTGTATTCATAAAGGGTTGTGGGTAATGTGGGTGTGTGTTTTATTGTGCCATGGGTGGGTGTGGTGTGTGTATGAGTGTCAGATGTGTGTTTTTGGTATTGGCCAATGTTGTGTAGTTTAGTGTATGGGTGGCCATTCTGAGTGCGTCGGGGTGTACCGCCAATGGTTTATCGCCATTGAATGTCCGCCGTGGTGATTCCTGGGTCATAATGTGGTGGGCGTTGTTTTGTTGGCGTAACAGTATGGGTGTTGGTACCGCCACTTTAGCACTGACCTTTGGGCTGGCTGATTTGTGTATGTCGTAGTATTCTGTCGGATTGGTTTGTGTGTATCATAATTTGGCGAACAAATATTTGCCTCCTCAGCGGTATGTTGCCGGCCGTCACTGAGGCGGTAAGTGGGATTTACCGCCAATGTCATAATGACCACCTTTGTGTGCTATGGGCATCAGGACAGAATTGCAGGACATTGCCCATCAGCGACTATGCATTCTGGCTCTTGAAGGAACATTTGTAGCCCCTGCACGGTAGAATGCCTATTCATTACAAAGGTACTAGTGGGCCTGCAGCACTAATTGTGCCACTCACATGAGTAGCCCTGTAAACATGTATCAGGCCTGCTATTGCAGTGCCTGTGTGTACAGTTTTAAACTGCTAATTCAACCTGGCAAGTGCACCCACTTGTCAGACACAAACCTTCCCTTTTACTACATGTACATCACCCCTAAGGTAGGCCCAAGGTAGCACCATGGGCAGGCTGCAGTGTACTTAAAAGGTAGGACGTTTACCGATGGGTTGTACTTGACCTGACAGTGAAATACTGCTACATTTGTTTTTCACTATTGCAAGACCTGTCTCTCCCATGGGGCAACATTGGGATTGCCTTGAAATACCTTTGAGGTGTAATTTACCATTGGGAGCAGATAGACATTTGGAGTTTGGAGTCTCTGAACTCACAATTTAAAAATACATCTTTTGGTGACTTTTTTTTTTTTATTGTAAGTTTGAAAATGCCACTTTTAGAGAGCAGGCATTTTCTATCATTTTGACCCAGGCACGTATTCAGCAGACAGGCAAAGGCACAGAGGGTTAAGCAAACCCTCTGTGCCTCTGCCTGTCTGCTGAATACGTGCCTGGGTCAAAATGATAGTTTGTCTGTTTGTGTATTCACTCTAGACAGTCCCACAAAGACAGCTGAGGTGTGCCCTGCATATGCTGATGGGTCTTCCTGATCTAGAGTGGTGGGAGAAGCTGACACTTGCACCTGAATAGGGCTGTGACTGTCCTCACACAAAGCAGTCTCCAACCCACTGGAGTGTATATGGGGCAGGGCAGAGAAGGGCAGGGGCTTGTGCACTACAAAGACTTCTCTTTGAAGTTTGCCTACTTCAAAGACAGAAATGGGTATATGTACTGGGCCTCTGACACCACATAGTTAGAATCCTTCTGGACTGAGGACATTCTGCCTGAAAGAAGAGCTGGATGATGATAGAGAGACTGCCACTCTGCCTGTTGCTTTGCTGTGCTGGCGTACTGCTTACTGCTTCTGTCTTGGGAGTAAAAGGACTGGACTTTGCTTTCTACAACTTGTTTCCAAAGGTTCTCCACGGCTTGGACTGAGCTTTCATCCTGTTAAGAAGTCTCAGGGATATCAAAGACGTCATCTGCCAGCACCTTGGGAGTAAGCTCCGGTGCAGACAAAAAGAAACAAACACATTGGCTCCAGAGCGACTTTGGAACTGGCGCTGCTGGCTGATTCCACACTACTGCCTGCACTGGAGCCATGGTCCCAGCTGTGTTCAATGACCGCAACTGATGCTGCAGACTTGAAACCGCTGCAGTGCCTCTGAAGTCCCGCCACAGTGTGAGTTCCGGGTTCTGTGTCACCAACATCTGTGACACCTGACTCTGACTCCGGTGCTTCAACTATGGCCCTTTGGTGTGATCACAACACTGCGAAGCCGATGCCTCACATCTTGACCTCCTGGATTCATCAACCCCAGCCTTGTGAGTGGCATTGGGCTGTGGGAACGACTCTGTCAAGACGTCGTGATAGCCTCAATTGGAGCTATTGTGTTTTTAAGTGTTTTACTAAGACTTAGGCCCTCATTATGACATTGGCGGTAAAAAACGCCTACCACCGCCGCGACGGCTGTCAAAAGACTATCGCTGCGGCTACCAGCTGTCCGCCGTATTATGACCACAGCCGGATTTCCGCCAAACGAATGGCGGAAATACGACTGTGGCCATGCCTGTGGATGGCGGTAAGGTGGCGCTAGTGGTCTAGCAGCACACCAGAAGACCGCCGCCAGCCTTATTATGACCCTTAATACGGCCTAGCAGTGTTCTGCTGGCTGGTGCTACTGGTGGCAGCAGCGCTCTGTCCCGTCTCCTACCAGAGGACCCCCTGCACACAGATAAGTCTGGTCTCTGACAGGGGAGGGGTGTGTTGTGTGTGTGTGTGTGGGGTGTGTGAATTTTTGTGTGTGCGTGGATGCTGGTGTGTGTTGCGTGTTGAATATGAGGGTGCATGTATGGAGGTGTGAGTGCGTGTATGTTGTGTTATGTGAATGCGTGTCTGCATGTATGTATGAAAGTGTGTGTGAATGAACGTATGCATGCGTGGATGCATGTGGGAATGGGTGTGTGTATGCGTGTGTGTATGTGTGAAGGGGTGTAAATGTAGGGGGTGGGGGAGCTTTGGAGAGGTAGGTGATGGGGGGCTACCTGGAGATGGGGGAGACCCCTATCAGTGACAGAGAAGGAATTCCCTGTCACTGATAGTGCCTACCTCCATAGTTAAGGAAGCCATGAAAACCATAGCGGTAGGCGGGGTCATAATCCCGCAGGCGGAACAGTGACTGCCGCCAGGCTGGAGATGGATATCTCCAGCCCGGCGGCTGTTACTGCTGTGGCGGTCGGAGTGGTACATAATATGGCGGTAAGTACCGCCAGCCTTTTGGCAGTACTTACTGCCATATTAACGCCGACCGCCGGGGTCGGAATAACCCCCTTAATCTTTGGAAATTCATGTCTTTGCTTGTGTGTGTTGAATGCTTGTATTTTTGGTCTTGTTTTACTTAGATAAATATTGTCTATTTTTCTAAACTAGTGTGGAGTACTTTTGTGGTGTTTTCACTGTGTTACTGTGTGTGTGTGGGTGTGTACAAATACTTTACACATTGCCTCTGAGATAACCCTGACTGCTCTTGTCAGGCTACCAAGGAGATGAGCAGGTGTTATCTTAGCTGTGTGACTCCCTTACCCCTACTATAGTGAGGGTCCCTACTTGGACAGGGTTCAAACCACTGCTAACTAGAGACCTCATTTCTACCAGGTGTGGACAACTGTATGGGGCTGGAGATGGCTGATTATCACTCTCGGGGTTGCCCTCAGAAACAAGTGCGGGAACCATTGTGCCTCCATGACACGGGGGGGCTGATGAAGACATTCAGGGTCACAGACTGTTTAATGGGGATGGACAACGGACTCATATATCTAGTCACTGACCGACATACAGACAATTAGGAGGGGTGGGTGGAGTTGGGGGCTGGCCTGTGCAAGTGGTTGCTTTTTAATCTTTATTTTCATACTTGACTTTCTATTCGCATGTACTCCTTCTGCTAAATATCCTTCTTGGCCTTCTAGGTCATGTACATGTACTAAATCCAATAAAATATGTTGTGAGAAAAAATGCCAGGGGTAGTAGAAGTGGCATCACACACCCTTTAACCTTCACTTTCACATGCACACACATTCACACATACACACTCTCTCACATAAACACACTCGTCTGCAAACGCGCACACAACTTACATTTAAAAGCATTATTTACTTACCTCATCTGCAAAGGAAAGTCCTATTCCAGCTAGCTATACACCATTTCTAATTCAATAATAATGAAAAATGTAATTTTCTTCACAATTAGTGTCGAGCTCTGGAGGAGCTGCTGCTCTATTCCAGATACTGATCTTGTCCCCCTGGGGCGAGGGACGCAAAGGAAGTGGCAGGCCTCGCAAGGGGCAAGCCAGGGTTCGCAGTTGCGACCACTGGCCGCCCCTAAATGACGTCCATGCATGTGAGAGGGCTGAACCGCCAGCTCAGCACTGCCATCTCAGAACTTAGCAAGGAAAGATGCGGCTCACCACACGAAACCAGAGCAGACTAACAAACGGGTGACGTAAGCGTCAGACGAGGTACTGTGGGCACGAAATCACCGGAAACCACGCTTAGAGCAAACGTTCATTTTACACCTGTTTTATGGACTCAAGTCACACCTGCAAACTGTTCTTGCTACTTAGGATCAAGCAGTTGTCTTATTAGCTTCAAAACAAAAAGTAAATCTTTCACTTTGCAACTTTAATATACAAATCTGTGTAAGTAGAGAAACAGACGAAAACATTGTTAAACTTAATTTGACTTATTGAGAGTTGCAAGCCTTTTTCAACAGACCTTTTTTATGCCACTTTTATGTCGTGAGAGCCCCCCATCCATCTCCCGACATCAATTTCCGCAACCTCAGTTTTTTTCAGCCTCTCGGTTTTCAGTAAATGCACTATTATGTCATTGACTGTCTCTGATGAGAAAGGAAGTTGAAGACCACATTCCTCCAACGCCTGCGAAGGGCACATACAGCAACTCACGCACTCGGTTGTATATGAATCATGACCATTTTCATAAACTGTGCAGAGGAACAAAAAGCTGTGGTCATCTAGCTATTAATGGTGCGGTGGGCCCGGGGCCCAGGGCGTTGTTAGCGGCCGATTCATCGGATGATAATTCATGGAGTCAATCATTAGATGTTTAGCCGCTGTGCACAAAAGAGCTGTGGCAGGGAGAGCTAAAGGGGCAGACGTTGACCAACAGTAGCTTGCATTGTTTAACCTGGCCCATAACATTTTAATGTTGTGCAGGAAGTTATGTAAGTATCGGATACGTTTGCATGAAACCCATTATTTATAAAGTAATGCCTCAAATGAACCCCACTGTGATACATGTATGGCTTGCCTCAACGAGCTGCTAGCCATATCTGCATCAAAACACGCCATAGATTACACTCTGCCTTGACCCTTTGACAAGTAAAGCAGAGGACAGAGATTGCTGGAGAGTTCTGTTTGATTGCCTATACCCCAGAAGGGGAAGGAGACATAAATAAGTAAGCAAGTTAGAGTCAAGAGTCAGTGCAATGATACCTAGGTATGTTATACTTAGTAAAAAGTAGGGATTTGAGATTTGTTTTGAAATATTGTAAGAAATTAGGTTACTGGTTGAGGGGGTGAAACCCTACTCAAGCAGCAACCACAATCCTTGTCAGGGTGAAGCAAACGCCATATTCACCTGTGCTCAATCCTCTGGTAGCTTGGTACAGAGCAGTTAGGCTTAACTTAGAGGCAATGAGTGAAGTACTTATGCAGCACGCCAAGTAGCAAAAATGTGAAACCACAACACAAGAAAAATCCAATTCCAATTTGGAAAAACAGAGTAAATGTTCATGAATAAGTCAAGACCAAAACAACAAAAATTCAATTAGTAGAACCATAGATATACAATTTTTAAGATTTAGCTGAAAATAGCATCAAAAAGCACAAAGTGCCAACTGTTGTTATGTGGTTGTGCTGGACCGGGATAAAATCATAAATTCAGGCTGCTGCAATGGAGTGCAGGCCAGCTACAGGGACCCAGTTAGGGTTGCTGAACAAAGTACCTTAATCCTGGTTCATGGTGTAGGCGACATTGCTTTGCGAGGCTTTGCGTCATCCGTCTTTCGCTCCCAATGAAGCTGTGCGGCGAGGCTTTGCATGGCTTTGCACCAGTTTGTGTTGGCTCAGAGGAGCTGTGCACTGTAGCTGATGGGCCTTTGTGGCTCTTTGCGTCAATTCAGATGGAGCTGGTAGCTGCGCGGTGAGGCTTTGTGGGGCTTCATGTCACTTGGCGTTGATTCCAATGGGGTTGGCTGCTGTGCAGCAAGGCTTTGAGGGGCTTTGTGTCAGTTCCCATGGCACCACAGCTGGGCTGGTAGAGCAACTTAATGCCTAATTTCAAGGGTCCAGGGCTCAGGTGGCTCCACTTTGCAGGACAGGATTAACAGCTGGTAGAGTCAAGGAGCTAGATTGAATATGGAGGAAGCCTGTTCTGTCCCTGAGGCTTCTGATCAGGTACGCAGGCAACTAGCCATTGGACTGACTCTGGTAGTCCTGGGTTCAAGATACAGGTCTAGTCCGTCTCACTCAGGCAGAAGGGCAACAGGGCCCATCCTGCCAACACCTGTTTTCTCTTTCTCTCACTAGGGGCAATACACAATGACAAGCTGCCAGCTGCGCCCAGTTATGTGACCGAGGATCACGCTATAGGCCGTAAATGGTTAGGACAAGAACATGGCAACTTTCTAACGGTGGCATTTTCAGAACTGGGATTAAAATTCTGACTTTAGCATTAAAGATGGCTTTTAATTACAATTCTTTAGACACTTAACCCGACCTGTCTACTTGCTCCCAATTGGAAGTTACAGCTTATTAAATTTAATAACGTAACTCCAATGTTATCTTATGGGAGAGGTAGGCCTTGCGTTAGTGAAAAACAAATTTGGGGGTTTTACACTACCGGGGCATGTCACACTTATTAATATACTGCACCCTGACCTCTGGGTTGTTCAGAACCCATCCCAGGGGTGACATATGTATTTCCAAACAATGGTTTGGGTTTGGCATACAGGTCACAATGGCTCTTTAAATCTGCACACACAGCTGCGATAACAGGCCTGAGATTTGTTTAAAGGGCTACTTAAGTCGGTGACACAATCAGTGCTTCAGGCCCACTAGTGTCATTTAATTTATAGGCCATGGATACAGGCAGCACCACTTTACTAGGGACTTAAAAGTTCCTTTACATAGGCCAATTGAGTATAAACCAATTTTACTATGTTTTAAGGAGAGAGCACATGCACTTTAGCACTGGATATCAGTGATAAGGTGCACAGATTCTTAAAGCCTACAAAAATATGCTCAGAAATGGCTGAGCCCAACAAATATAGGAGGAATTTGTCCTCATAAAAGGAGGAATGGCAGTTCACAATTTAGGTGCAGTGATGTGCTGTACCGAACTATCACAGCTGAAATATCAATCTACACTTGTATCATGACATAATGTTAACAGAATAAATTTAACAGTAGTAAATCAGTAGTTGACAATATTTTGATTGTCAATATGGTGGTTACTGTACATATATCGATCAATTATTTGGATTATCTGGCATCTACTTCTCTTGAGAAAATTTGCCTCAACCTTCTACATTTTCTGAAAATATCGGTTTCAAGTTACAAAGTGTCAGCACTCTGAATGGAGACAGAACTTCCAGAGATCACCAATTTTTGAGTAAGCTAGTTTATGGCTCCACAGTAGAGTATTTTGTGAACTATGTCAGCCAGCTTGAATAAACTCCTGGCTATAATGGGAAGCCTTTTAACAGTGATTAGGACTGGGAAGATATATTCAGATCTTGCAGTTCCTGAGGCCAGTTTAGAAGAGGTGTGCAGGACAGCCTTTAGGGGAACCTAGTTTATTCTAGAGTTGCCATAAGTAAGCCTACATAGGACTAGTGATTGAACTCCTAATACAATAACCTTTGCAAGCATAAGCTACTTTATACCTCAAATCAGCTTTTTTATTGAATTAATTGTTTTTCTATCTAGGATGAAGCCTGAATATAAGAACCTATGTATTATACTACAAGGCATTGATTTATTATATAACGAATTGGGAAAACTCAGGCATTTCTCTGGTGTTTTCAAATGCAGTCACATCTTTCTACAGAAAATAACAAACTTCCTGCTATTTTCCCTTATGTACGGGCAGCCAAGAAGAAACCAGGGAATGCCATTAGCGAAAAAAAGAAGTTACATGCAAGGACTCCCTTAAACTATGCGATTATTGAATCCCATGTTCGTTCAGCATTCTGTGGCATCCTTTATACGTTTAGCATGGCAATAAATCCCCTTCTTAAAAATTATTTATGTTTGATTATACCACTAGGAAGGATATTGGGGCCTGTGCATTTCAATAATGAACATACTTGCAGTAAATGGCAGTACATGGCACACCAGATCTGGTCTCTTAAGATGATCACTTTTATGTTAATAGAAGGCATATATATACAGGACTTTGTCGGGGTGGTTGAGAGCACGGGGGGTTGGAGGGGTGCAGGACAAAATGAATTAAAAAATAAAAAGTAATTTACCAGCTTTGCTCCCACGCCGCTCCTCTCCCACTCTCCTGTCGCTGCTGCAGGCACAGGCTCACAGCCTGCCCTGTGCCAATCCTGATGCTGCTCAGAGCAGCGTCAGGATTGGCTGGGAGGGCCCAGCCATGGCGCTCCCAGGCAGTCTGGGAGCCTGTGTAGGCTCTCTCCAACCCAGCAACCGTGTTGCTGGGCTGGAGAGAGACCTGTGCGCATGTGTGTTGGGCCTGCCCGAGACGACCGGCCATACACACATGCACTCTGAGGGGAGTGCACAGTGCACTCCCCTCTGCTCGTGTACCCCAGTGCCACGTCCCTTTCGCATGGAAAGGATAATAGGGTTTATTATCCTTTCCTTGTGAAAGGATTTGCAGTGGTTACTGCTGGCGGGGGGAGGGGTGATGCTCCTCTGCCCAAACGGAGGTGCCGTTCCTGCATATATATATATATATATATATATATATATATATATATATATATATATTTATATATATATATAAATATATATATATATATATATATATATAGAGAGAGAGAGAGAGCTAGGTTCTAGGGTGATCATTGCTTCTTGATGTCTCACTCCTAAAGTAACTCAATGCAGGTCTTAGTAGGCTAGGCCTTGCTTTTGTTCTTCAGGGCAGTGACTAGCTTCTCACGCAACTAGGTGGTTCACCATCCTCATCTTTCTAGGTAGATCAGATGTGTCATAAGCTTTTCCTGAGCCTAAATGAAAAACTTCACGCAGGGCCCTCAGACTAGGGAAGAATGTTCTCCTAAAGAAAAGACAGTTTTTCTCTACCAGGCAGCTCAAACGTTTGCTGCCACAAAGGAGTGTGACCGCCAGTTGCCGACACAAAATACATTAACTGGCCAAGCCTGATGTTTTAATCATATAAACATGTTTTGTGGCAGTAGCTTGGACCCAGAAAAATATGGGACCAAGGGAAAAGAGCTATCGGATATCAACACTATTTCCTCCAGAGTCGTAAGCTAATTCATAGTTGTGGGAATTTGGGGACAACAGCAACACCAAATTCTTTCTCCTGACAAGACGTTTGTGAATGCTGGTGTAGTAGAGATTCTCTAGAAGTTCTAGAAGTCCAGATGAATCTGACACACTGACTCAGGACAGCAGCATTTAAAACTGGAGCATCGGCAGACAGCCAGGGTTAAACAAAATAAGGTGTCAGGATAGAAAATATAAGCCTTATCAAATAAAATAGAGGGGGTTTTCATAGGCTTTCTCCTGAAGCATTCACAATTGAGGGGCATGCAGACATCATCTTGTCAACAAAAAGTGGCTTACATAGAAGACAGTGAACTCTTTCTGAGTGATATTTCTGTTATTGGCAAACATTCCTTGGCAACGCAGAAAGAGGATAAGCAAGAGTTAGCTACAAAGCCTAGAATAGGCTTGGGCCTCAAGTAATTCAGATATCCTGAGGGAACATCCGCTATCTCAAGGCAGGTCTGGGAGTATATTTTCCCAGATGGTTTAACCAGTTTAAGTCAGGGCTTTTCCTGTTGCAGGGACACACAAGATGGTTGAAATTGTTGTCTACAAACTTCCTCAGACGTAGCCTCAGGGACTCTACACACAAACTCAAATATAACGCACAAGGTGCATGCAGAAGAATGTCAAGGGCCCGGTCATGGGGTCTCATCAGATGTATGGAGAGGGGTTGTGGAATGCTCTTCACCTGTCTCTGATTGACAACTGACAGTAGCCACTTCTCATTATGGGTGGATATAATTATGGTGGAAACCCTGGCTAGCATGTTCGTAGAATGTTAAAAACATCAAACACTCTAAGTGAACTCATATTTTGTCAAACACATTGAGTAAAAACATCTGGCAGGCCAGAAAATATTGAATAGGTGTAGGATGGGGCAGCTTTCCTTACTATGTGAAGGCTACGGTTGTACCTACAGCCATCCATGGGAAAAAGGAAGTATGTATTTAACCCTTTATATGCTAGGCCTTCCCCCCAACTCAATGTTAAGCCTTTTTTTTGGCAATTTGGGGTAGTTCACGCATAGACCCCATAACCTTTTGTCGACATAAGGTATCCACACCAAATTTGCTTCATTTTTTGTTCAACATCCTTGGGATTCTGAAGGTACCTAGGTTTTGTGGATTACCCTAAAGGGGACCGAAAATGAGTCATAATACAGCTACACTTTGTTTTGTATGGAAAAATGGGATAAAGTGCTGCAGAAGAAAGCATCTGGTTTTTACCCTGCGAATGGCATCAATGAATGGTTTGTGGTGCTAAAATCACCATCGTCCCAGCTTTCAGGAACAGGCAGACCTGAATCAGAAAACCACATTTTTTCAACACATTTTGGGCATTTTACTGGGACAGAGCCATTTTTCCTATTTTTTGTGCTTTCATCCTCCTTACAGTTAGTAGTAGTAGAAATGGATGTAAAACCAATAGTGGATCCTGGAAAACTATACATTTCCAAAAGGTAGATGAAATTCCAAATTCAGCAAGGGGTCATTTCTGTAGTTCCTTCAAGGTTTTTCAATAGAAACTAACAGTTGAAATAAAAAAAATATTGAAATTGAGTTAAAAAACACAGCCATCTGTGCCTACATTTTCATCTGCAACTTCTTCTATCTTTGGTAGCTTTTTAAAAGCAATATAATGTTACGTCTGCGGACCATTCTGGTTGTGGTGATATAGGGCTTGTAAGTTCATTCAGAACCCTATGTACCCAGAGCCAATAACTGGGCTGCATCTTTCAATGGTCTTTCATTGTATACTGGGTATAAAGTAAATCCTTTGGTAAAATATAAAGAGTGAAAAATAAGTATCAAGGAAACCTTTGTATGTCTAAAATGTGAACCAGATATGGAGACTTTAAACTGGGTTATTTGCACATTTCTGAATTTGGGTATACCATACTAGCATGTGAATTGGAGGGCATTTCTCAAAATGACTTCTTTCTTTCTCACCGTTTTACATTTGGAAGGCACAAATACAGAGAAAGGCAACTGGTAATAACACGTGTTCCACTACCCTGTGTTCCCCTAAGTCTCCCAATAAAAATGGTACCTCACTTGTGTGGGTAGGCCTAGGGCCAGTGACAGGAAGTGGCACAAAATGCAATGTGGCCACAGCACATTTTTCCACTGAAAACTGACCCTTTTTTTGCAATATGCTTAGCTCTGGATTTTGGGTTCAGCTCAGTGGGGACACCTAGGGAAACCTATAAAACCTGTACACTTTTGAAAACTAGACACCTAGGGGAATCCAGTATGGAGTAACTTGTGTGGTTCTCATGAAGTTTTGTTACCCAGAATCCCTGGCAAACCTCAACATTTGTCAAAAAAAACACATTTACCTCACATTGCTATGATGGAAAGTTGTGGAATCTGAGGGGAGCCACGGACTTCCTTCCACCCAGCATTTATCCAATTCTCTCAATATAAATGGTACTCACTTGTGTGGTTAGGACTAGTGCCAGCAACAGGAAATGGCCCAAAATGCAACATGGGAACATCACTTTTTTCCACTCAAAACTGACCCTTTTTTTGCAATGTGCCAAGGTTTGGATTTTGGGTCCTAGATCAGCCAGCACCTAGAAAAACCTAGCAAACCTGTACATTTCTTAAAACTAGACACCCAGGGAAATCCAGGATGGAGTGACTTGTGTGGGACTCACCGGGTTCTGTTACCCAAAATCACTTGCAAAGCTCAACATTTGCCAAAAGAATACATTTACCTCACATTTCTGTATAGGAAAGTTCTGGAATTTGAGGAGACCCACAAACGTCCTTCCACCCAGCATTCCCCCAAGTCTCCTGATGAAAATAGTACTCACTTGTGCGTGTAGGCCTAGTGTCTGTGACAGGAAACGGCCCAAAATGCAACATGGGCACATCACATTTTCCCACCCAAAACTGGCCCTTTTTTGCAATGTGCCTAGGTTTGGATTTTGGGTCCTAGCTTAGCCGGCACTTGGAAAAACCTAGCAAACCTGTACATTTCTTAAAACTAGACACCCAGAGAAATCCAGGAAGGATTGACTTATGTGAACCTCTCACCAGGTTCTGTTACCCAGAATCACTTGAAAATCTCAACATTTGCTAAACAAAAACAATATATTTACCTCATATTTCTGTGATGGAAGGTGCTGGAATCTGAGGGGAGTCACACATTTCCTACCACCCAGTGTTCCCTTAGGTCTCCCGATAAAAATGATACCTCATTTGTGTAGATGGGCGGCGTGCCTGTGACACGGAAGGGCCAAAAACATGGAGAAATTGAGGGGGAACCAAGTGGGTCCAAAAGGGCAGGTTAATTATTCCTTTTTTGGGTGATTCTGTTTTGGGCACCCACTCAAGTGGGGCAGAGTTTTTATCAGTACAAATGTGGCAATGCTGGGTGGTAGAAATTTTGTGGATTCCTGTGGATTCCTGTGGATTGTGGAAGTTTCCATCACAGAAATGTAGGGAAAAAGCATTATTTCAGGCAAAGTTGGAAGCTTGCAGCGCATTTGCGGGTAAGAAAACTGTGTGGAATGCATGTGAAGCACACCACCCTGGATTCCCCCAGATGTTAAGTTTTCAGAAGTATCTGAGTCTGGTAGGTTTTTCCTGATGACAGGGTGCCCAAGTCCAAAAAGTGCAGCCGTTCACCATTGCAAGTGGGATGATACTGGGAGTTTGCCAAGCTCTCCTGATCCATATGTAAAATCAACACTCAAAAGAGTTAAATGTACTCTTGCTTGCCATTGGGATGAGATGCTTTAGTCTTCGGGGGAGGTGGGCAGAGAGATTTTTGGCCCCTTCAGTTGGGGTGGGGGAATGACCATGCCCAATGTAGTGGGCAGCCCACACCCCTCTATTTTTTTATTCCTTGGTGTCTAGTGGGCTGTCTGCCCTTCAGGGGGCCTGATCAGGGCTAATCACCTCCATGTGCTCCCCAGGGGGGACAAAATGACTGTGACCACATTTATTTGGGGTGGAGGAATGGCCATGTCCATGGTGGGCAGCCCCCACCCCTTTTAAAAAAAAACAAAAATATTCCCTTGTGTGTAGTGGGCTTCCTCCTTCACAGGGGTCAGATTGGCAGGAGGGGCAGAAAGACTTTGGTCCCCATTGAGGTGGGGTGGAGGCATGGCCATGCCCATGCTGGACAGGCCCACCCTTCCTTTATAATAAAAAACCTGGTGCCTAGTGGGCTTTCTGCCCCACCCTGTGGGGCAGGTTGGGAGTTTTAATCCCAATTTGCCCCCCAGGGTAAGCAGAAAGACTGTGCCTATTTTTCAGGGGTGATGGGTGCATTGCGTGCCCGTTGTGGGCAGACCCACCCTTACATGTTTCTGAAACAAATATTCCCTGGTGACCCAGTGGTTAGATTGGTGGTAATAACCCCCATCTGCCTCCCAGGGGCAGCAGAAAGACTGCTCCTACTTTTGGAGGGGCATTGCCCTGCCCATTCTGGGAAGCCCCCCCTCCTTTATTTAAAAAAATCCCTGGTGTCTAGTGGGCTTTCCGCCCTGCCTGGGGGGAAGACTGGAGGTAATATCCCCCATTTTGCCACCCAAGGATGGCAGAAAAAACTGTTCCTGTTTTTGGGGGTGGGTGGGCGAAGGCATTGTCCTGCCCTTTCTAGGCAACCCCACCCTTTCCTAAATTAAAAAATAGTTTCCAGTGTCTAGTCAGCTTTCTGCACCTGGGGGGGCAGATTAGGGGCTATTGCCCCATCTGCCACCCAGCAGGGGTGAGGTGGCTGGGTAGAAAGACTGTTTTATATTAAACAAATACTCCCCTTCCAGGTGGCCTAGTGGAGTGGATATCTGCTTGGGGATCACCCTCTGGGAGGCAATCCCCAAGTATTAATCCACTAGGAAGAGGTACATTTGGAAAGGGGAGGTCCAACTGTACCTCTCCCATTGAAACTGGTGCTCAGGGGGCTGAGATATACCGCTGAGCAGGAAGAAAATGAAAGCAAATGAGCTGATCGGCTAATTTTACTTTTATTTTCCCCTGTAATGATGTTGCCGCGCCAATCATCATTACAGAGTAAGGATATTTTTAGCCTTGGTTGCACAGGAAGCTTTTCCCCAGCAACCAAGGCTAAAAATATCCAAATGAAATCCCTCTTGTGCCTGCACCAGAAAGATTTCAAGTGCCATGTGTGTGGGTGGCCGGGAGCAGTCCGAAGCACATGAACACTGCAGTGTCAGACAGCTTCTGGCCGTCTGACGCATGCAAAGGATTAATGAAGAGATTGTAATGTGGGCTTCCCTAATAATTCCCTCAGTCATCAAAGACAGACCCTCATTGTAAAGGAGCATTCTAAAGGAACATCGCTACAACCATCCCCACTAGCAACAAGAATGCCGAGCAAGACTGTCAGCACAAGCCTGGAGGTGGAGTCACCATCGTACTGAAAGATGCCATTAGCTGCACCACCTACACTGACACTCTCACCAACTACATGGAATACCTCACATTAAAGATACGCATCACAGCCAACTTCTCCCTGGGATGTACCTTCGTATACATACCACCAGGACCCCAGACTAATTATGACCCTTTACCCTCTTATCACACCCAGCAAAGTGAAACTAATCAACCAACACATCACTGACCACCTCAGCAACTACCAGTTCCACAATGCCACAAAGTCTGGATTCAGGCCAAACCATAGTACAGAAACAGCACTCATCACTGCCACAGATGACATCTACATAATCCTTGAAAGAGGAGACATGTCATAGAGTATTCTCCTGGACCTCTCTTCAGCATTTGACATGGTCTCATACCCCATCCTCACCAGGCACCTGCAAGAGATTGGCATTTAAGTACCCTCTCTCTGCTGCATCTGTACCTTCTTAACAGATAGAAGTGCTCTCAGCTTTGCAACTTACTCCTCGGAAGGTTGCAAAGTCATCTGCGGAGTGCCTTACGGCTCATAGCTCAGCCCCACCCTCTTCAACATGTACATGATTCCTCTAGGCAACATCATCTGCAGACACAACATCAACATCCTTTCTCATGCTGAAGACATGCAACTCATATTCTCCCTCTCAGGCAAGACTCCCACCACTAGAAACAAGTTCTCCGCCTGCATGACCAAAGCCGCTAAATGGGAAAACACCAACAAGATACAAGTAGTTATCTACAGAAAAAATATATCACCATGGGACTCCAACTGGTGGCTGGCTGAACTTAGACCCACACCCGCACCCAGCAAGCACACCAGGAACCTAGAAATAATCAACAGGCCGCACAGGTTAATGCTGTCACTGCATTCTGTTTTCACACCCTGAAGATGCTGAGGAAAGCTGTACTGAGCAAGGCACTGGGTGGCTTGAGGGGTACGAAAGTGAGGTTCACCATGGGCATGTGAAGTAGTGGTTAATATATAAATGACATGATTGTACCAGTGCTCCAGGTCACTTATCTTTCTGTGGTCAAACAAGAAGAGCAACTGCAACAGGTACATGATGTTTGACAACAGAACGCTTTGTGCCAGCAAATATATAGTGGTGAGGACCATGGAAGAGCTATCCAAGGAAGAAAGTGGAGAGGGCAGTGGAAAAGGGGCTATGCACCGGAGTATGGCTGGAATGTCAGTGATACCTCCAGTCTCTGTAATACAAGGCATGGTCCTTACATCGCCTTCGTTATCCACCTTCTACCATCCTTTCTGTGACGTGCTATATGTGGAACACAAAATAAGCTCACATTTTAGCCAATTATACAGCACCACTGATGCCCTAAAAGAGGTCATCTCTTTGTGGTTCTTTCCTGGTTTGCCTCTTGTTACCTTTAGTACTATATTGTTTAGTTTGTGCCACTACTTTGTGCCTCTTTACTCTTTTCTTTCTTGTGGCCTCCCCCGCTCCTTTCCTGCCTCCTGGGCCTGTAACCCCGCCCCTACTCCTTACTTGCTCCTTCACGTGATTCCCACTCCTTCCCATGCTCCTGCTAAGCCCCCTACACTCCCCCTTGCATTTCTCCCCCCTCAGAACCTACTTAATGGCAGCCGCAGCACAGATGCATTTCTGGTGTGCCAAAGGCAAGCCCATCTGCACCTGGACCGCACCCAGCACCACAAAGTCTGGTTCGACGACAACCCAGCAGTACACAGCAGCACACAGCAGCGTTTCTCTGGTTGCCAATCTCCACTCTTTCACCACACACATTGCACAACACTGAAAGGGCATTCTCCTGCACCCAATCCGATACCTACTGGATGATGACACCCCAGACATTCTCTTCCTCATGGAGACATAGCTAGCCTCCACATCATTAAGGGACATCACTGTGGCTGTCCTTGTAGGATTCAAGATTTCACACCAAAACTGCCAACACAAAGTCGGAGGAGGGATTCCTATAATCTTCAGGGGGTCTAGCCTTACAATTAGAGGCTCTGCCATCATAGTGTAAATGGTCCTTTGAATATCAATGGTCTACACCGTACAGACGTATGCAAGCCCATCACATATATTCTGAGAGAGGGCAATCACCCTATTGAATGCCTTTGAAGAAAGGAATAATTTTGCACTCTGAAAGTTTGCTCAAGGAATATTAAAAAAGCAATACTAAATTTACCTTCCAAGTAAGAAATATGTGCCTGTTTTATAAAAGCAGGATAAAGCCCCAAAGCTTTTTTTTTATATCCGGCGCTACTATCTAGCATGTAGTCCTTCTGCTAGTCCCTCTCTAATTTCTTGCACACTTTCATTTCACCAGCAAGGGAGGTGGAGAGCCATTGGGCAGAGGTCCCTCCCCTCTTCTTTCACTAACAAGGGGCCAAAACATGAGCAGCCCCTCCAAGCCATCAATCTCATTTGTAAGAGAAGAAACCAATGTGGCTAAAAACTCACACCAGTCATTTTCCTTAAATGTGTTCCTGGTTCGAAAGATCTTGTGGTCTACAAGGCTGGCCTGTTGCATAAAGGCTTAAAGCCTCCACCTAAACGGAATTATAAAATGATCCGAATAGGGCACCTCCTCCGGAGGACTGACCACTATCGGACCGTTCAAAAAAGCCAAATCGATGTGCCCTGCTGAATGAGTGGGGAGTGTAACTAGCTGAGATAAATTAAGTGAAGCCATTATATCTACTAAGGTAACCACCAACATATTAATGGGTTTGTCAAAATGAAGATTGTCCTCTAGCAGGATAAAGTTGGCAAATTGCACCATAATTTGAGCCAGTACAGAATCAAGAGATTTAACAGATTCGCCGGCGTCGCCCGGAGAGCAATAAATCAATTCACCTATAAGAGTCAGACTTGCTGAGATTAAGAGGCAAAATTCCAGACTCTCAGCTTTCAGGAGCTCAGGTAGGCCAAAGGTAGAACATTTTTAGTGTCTGTTTAAAAGCTGTTACCACCACCTCACCCTTCTTGTGAGTCCTGTCAAAATGTACCTGAGACTAACCTTCAGAGATCACAAAAGTAATATCGGAGGCAGTCAAGTTGCAAAGCCAGGTCTCAGTCATAAAGCGCACATCTAGTTCTAGAATACTCAAAAGATCACAGTCATTTGGAGCATATTTATGCGAAGGGCTGACATTAGTTAGCATGGCTGATATCTCTGTTACTTGACTAATCCTCAATCCTGCCTCCACCACCTGCTGCTGCCTGCCCAGCATATCTTTTAACAAGGAGCTCAGTATGGCAATCAGAACAAGCAACCTCGCCCAGTCAACACCCCACCTCCAGCCTCACAGGGCAATGCAATGGCAGCCTGATCAGTACCAGCACATGAGTTGAATACCTAATGCCATGTGACCATGCTATAATCCCACAGGCAGCATGTCTGGCACTGGTAGTGGCACGCGCGCGGATAGGCACAGACGTTCTTGCTTTTAGTGTGCCTTTGGTGCACCAGTGGCACATCCATGTCACAGTGCTCTTTAATTAAGAAGTAGTCATCTGACTCCCTGAGCGAGTAGAATGCAGCCTGCCCAAAATGGCACTGCTAGCCAGCCATGAGGAGTAAAAATGGCAATCTGAACTTCTACTGCTCACGTGCACTGAGAGCAGCTGACGACTACTGTTACAATGGAAATGTCCCTGAAATACCTGAGTCTCACAAGGCCTGCCACACAACTCCCTTAATCACCATCCTCCTAAAAAAAAGGCCTTGACTAACACTTCCCAAAAAAGACAAGAACCAGTGACTAATTCCCCAATAAAATGCCCCAAAGTCACAAAAATCATTAAAACGTCAGTCAAAAACCCCTCTGCTACCTCTTATAAATAAATAGTTCAAAACAGTACACAGTCATTCAATAATGTTCAGTAAGGATAATGTGTTTAATGAGAGTTCACCACTAGCATTAAAATAAGGAGTATTCATATGCCTCCCAGGGCTACTAGAGAGCAGCGTGTAAAAATGGTGCCTCTAGTTCAACCACGCCCTGAGAGCAGCTGAGAACTACTGTTGTAATAGAAATGGAAAGTGGAGCAAGGATAACTTGTTTAATAAGAGCATACGACTAGTCTTTCACTACAGGTCTATTTCTCTCAAGCAATATGCAGGTGCAATCTTGAATTGTAAATTGGTTCCCTCTTACACCACCGTCCTCCTGTGATGTTAGCATTGGCGATTGAACTGGTCATCACAGTGTTAAACAGCGTATTTAAGCTTTCAATATCATCTAGCATTGTGCCAGTCGCTTGGAAACTGGCTAAGGTGGTTCCTTTGCTCAAGAAGCTGTCTTTAGAATCTAAGATCTTCAGCGATTTTAAGACTCTTTGATTCCGGCTTTCACCAAAATGTTGGAAAAATTGGTTAATCTTCAACTATCCAAATACCTGGAACAAGACAAGTTCTTGGACCCCAGTCAGTTGGGATTTTGGCTTCGTCATAGCACAGAGACAGCATTATTAGTGGCATCAGACCAAGTCATGATATGCCCAGGCAAAAATGTGGCACTAATTTTGTTAGATCTTTCAGCAGCATTTGATGCCATCCTGCATGCAATCCTTTTATGATCACTCGCTCACTTGGGGGTTGGGGGCATAGTGAGGGACTGGGTGAAATCATTCCATGAGTCCAGAGTACAGTCGATCTGGATGGAGCCCATACTTCTACTGTGAAACCTCCGTGAACCTTACTTTATTTAAGATTTTATGGCTGCATTGACCTTGTTGGTGGAATCCTTTGGATGCAAAATAATTTCTTATGTTTATGATACTCAGCTGCTGTTTGACTTTGAGGGTGCCTCTTCATTAGTGGAGATGCCATTCAAAGATTGTATGCAGGCAGCTTATGACTGGATGCATAGCAGCCAGCTGTAATGTAACTCAGAAATTCTTCTTTTTGGCTCTCATACAGTCAACTGGTGGGAAGTGGCCTCCCCTTCTTCTCTGATGGCTCCCCCTTCCCCTGCCTCAGTGGCAAAAAATCATGGAGTTCAATTTGATAAAGAACTTTCTTTTGAGCCACAGATTTTGACATTGGTTGGCACATGGTTTGGATTGCTTCGGACTCTCAAGAAATTTCTGTTTATGTTACCTATACAGTGGAGGAACAAGAATGGACTGGCCATACCGTGCATCACGCATTTCCCTGGGAGGCTGGAAGGGAGGAGGTGCTGCATTTGTAACTGGGTTGGTCGGTTGTGTAGCAGTGCAGCAGTTTTAAAAGCACTGCATATTCCTTGTATATTAAACCATTTTTAGGCAACAATGATAGTGCCAAGATAACTCTGGTGTTAACATACCTGCTGGAGAGAGTTTGGAATTTTGTCTAGTGTCAGCAGTAGTGCAGAGGTTTAATATACCTGCTACAAAGAACTTGTACTATGCAGAGTACAGAGCAGTATTTTATGTGTGCAGCTCAGAGGGATACTGATTTGTGTTATAGAGATCCTTTTGTTACTGTGCAGTTCTTACATTACAATCATAATCTAGCACAATGAGCTATGAACTGTCATCAAAGAGCTGCATGCAAAATTGCAGGTGACAGGTTAGAAGCTTATGTTTTTTCCCCACTCTTTGATTACCCTAATTTTGTCAAAAAGAGCTTGTTTTGGTAGAAATGAATTGTTACTAGTAAAGTCAACCATTGTGTTACTTTCTGAATCCTGAGATTACGCTCCCCAGACCAAGTACTCTTAAACAACACTTACTAGGATGGATGACATGTGAATCCGACACCTGGTAGCCCCCTTTGTCTTATATAACATTTTCTATACACTGATTTACACACGTATGATTCATTGTCTCTGTAGCTATATGTGCTGTAAAATACTCCAACACGCTAAGCTGGTAAGAGAGGCACTGTTAAACAAATAAAATACATTTGAGAGATGGGCTATGAGAGATGAGAGGCACTGATAGAGGGTGATGGTGAGGGAATCATTGAAGAGCCCCAATAAAGACTGCCATATCCTGGTGCTCTGTAAGATCATTTGTTACTATGCTTTAGAACCTAATACAATTGAGTATATAATACAAGGGCCTGATTACAACTTTGGAGGAGGTGGTAATCCATCCCAAAAGTGACGGTAAAGTGACGGATATACCACCAGCTGTATTACGAGTCCGTTATATTCTATGGAACTCGTAATACGGCTGGTGGTATATCCGTCACATTTGGGACGGATTAACACCTCCTCCAAAGTTGTAATCAGGCCCAAAATGTGTTGTTGTGGAGTGCATTATGTTTGCCATTTTTTCCCCAAAAAATTCCAATCCCTCATTTTTTTGGTGGTGGTGGTGGGAGGGGAGGTGGAATAACCGCCTACCCCCCAAAAATCAAACCCACTGTAGTGGGCAGGCTTGCTCACTATGTACCCTATGGGGGCTGGTCTGAAAAATGTTGAGCACTTTTCCTGGCCAGCCCTGGCTATTTAGCAGACAGATTCTTGTGTTACTGTTGTGCCACATCTCTGCTCTCAGGAGCCTTGGTGGTGGTGCCCCCAAATTAGGCACTCCGGAACGGGGGTGGGGCAGTTCTTTACTTTCTGGCTTCTAAATCGCGGATCCGATCCAGCGTCCCCTGGAATTATGGACTTTGTCGTCAAATGTGGATTTTTCACAGGAAGCTAAAAATGTGTTTAACAGTGGGTTTTCCAGTTCAGACTATTCTGCTTTGAAACGTCCCAGTAGTCCTTAGGACACTCTGTGGAGTAGTCATGTGCTCTACAAATCCTCTCATTCATTCATTTATTCAAAACCTCTCATTCATTCAACTATTGCTGCACCACACAGAATGCAAGCCCTTCATAGAGCACCTGCACTTTAAACAGCAAATTTCAAACTTCACCCGGAACAGAACCTTGGTATACCAAACACTCCATCCACAAACAAACTTCTCCAACAACATAGTAGACCCCCTAATTGTTTACTCCAAAGCATATAGCCTCCTAGAGGACCTCAGTGTTCACCCGGAGGACCAGACCAACCCCAGCTCAGCCACACTACTTGAAAGCCTAGGAAACCACAGACTGACACAACATGTCAAAGGACCCAACCACACCCCAGACATACCTTCAACCCTGACTTCACCTCTTTCACAATTCTTATAGTTACTACAGCCAAACTTGTCTCCTGGACTGACCAGGCCATCATCCACTTCCAAATCAACATACCTCACCACAAAATAGCTGCCTCTACTAGTCTGGCCAGTCGCAGCTATAGCTTTAACCACATCACGGAATCGTATTGTCCCACACCCTATCCCAGAACTGGCCCAACACCATGGAAAACCTAACCAGCAACATCAACCAATTCAACAAATGGGCCACAGAACATGCTGATGCCCTTTCACCCAGCAAACAGGACAACCTTGAAACAGGCCAACTGGTATGTAGAGGAACTTTGTGCAACCAGGCAGTACTGCAAACGGAAATGGGCAGTCAACAGACCCCTCTCACATAAACTACAAATCCTTGTGCAGACATTCCATATGTGTATCAACTGTAAGTATGTGCAGTGAATATGTGACACATCTATTGTAGTAGGACTCTGTGTTGTGAGAGTTTGAGTACTAGGATCAGCAGGATCAATGAAAGTTTTTTGACTACATTTATGTGACTGGAAGGTGGAGCCCATACATGAAATGGGTGAGAATGGAGACTGAGCTTTCCTTTGAAATTCAGTGACATCCTTGTTAACAAAGGGCTGCCGATTAGTACTTCCTGAGGAACCACTGCCATTTGGGAGATGGCAAGGATGAGACGTGATACTACAGGGGAATCCTCAGACATTTTCAAATAGGAATGTCAACCGCTGCGCTCCCATGACATCTAAACTGGTTTTGAAATCTTATAAGAGTGGATCCACATCTCTTGTCTCGAAAATATGCATTAAAGTGGAAATCAAAGCACACCACTTCATTAGAGTTCCAAGTTCTTCATGACTTAGGAAAGGAGTGCTCCATGGAGTGCTTAAATTGCAGCTGTAAGGCCAGAACTGGTGTTTGCATGACAGCCATTCACCCAGAGGTAAGGCGAGGGAACATCATCTAAAGTACGCAACTTTGGCTGGAAATGCTGAATGAGGATCTGCCTGAGAGCACATAGCCTGCCTGCCTGCCTACATAGAGAGGGAAGGAGTGTGTTTGGCCCTGGTGTGGGAAATAACCAGCGAGGAAGAGAATGCAAGGTAACAAAGCCAGGAGTGATTCTGTGTGGGATAGGACTCTATGGTCTCTCAACAGATCAAGTCATAAACTGCATCAAGACCTTTGCAAAAAATAGCATTTTGTGTGAAAAGCAGTAATCTATGACTGATCCTGCCACTACCAGTGTTAGTATCAAACTGGCCAGTCAGTGCCGAGGTAGGTGCCCTGATCATCCCAGAGGCCACAGATAACAAAGTCATCCATGAGGTCGAGATAAGCCCGGAGGCGACACCTGCCTAACAGCATTCCATCTGCACCCAGCCTATGGAAGCCGCAACTGCCAAAGGCAAGAGTTGTCATGGGAGCTGCCATGCTGAAATCATCAGGCCATCAAGTTCCAAACAAAGCCATAGCTGTGGACCCAACAGCTCAAAAGGATGATTATGACCACTGTAGACATCCATCTTGCACCCGCCAGGACTGACACACCAAGACACTGGTAATCAAAACGCTTTAGAACTATAAGAGAACACAAGACTAAGTGGCAGACTGTATTATGCAAAATAAATTAGGGCCAGATTTATCAAAATCCCATTTTGCATTCCCGAATTTTAAGAAATCGCCATTTAGGGAATGCAAAATGGTATCTAACAAAATAGCAACTCCCTAATAGCTATTCCTACAGAATCACAATTGCTATTAGGGAATTGCTATTTGGCATTGCGAGTCCATTAGTTCCTATGGGCCTGAAGGCATTAACTAAAATCCTATTAGGAAATCGCAAAATTGGGAAATGCAAAATAAAGAGTGCTGAGGGCCTAAGGCCCCCTTTGACGCTTGATTGCAATTCCCTATTTGGAGTCACAATTTTGGGGAATCACAAAAATGTGCAATTCCCTAAAATGGGACTGCCAATGCCTTTCAAACATTTAGAAAGGCACTTTTGCATTCCCAGACAGTGGAATGTTGGAATTCGCACTGTTTGTGAATGCAAAAATGTTTGATACATGTGGCCCCTAGGCTTTTTATGGGGTAAAGGTGAACTGAAGTGTTGGGCAAATCTACAACTTTGGTGATTGAGTGCACCTGTTCCTAACCACTACCTTATTGCAAATTATACACATAGGGCTACAAATTCTGGGGAACAAATATTAGTGTGGTGGGTATACGAAATGGTACAGCTCTTCAAGTTTGTGAATATGATTACAACCCTGTTTCCCTTTCCCATAATTGTCCTGTGCAGTGTTTTGTTATGCCGTGGGATTAGAGTGTTTTCTTTCATTCAAAGAGTAAACATTAGGCTGGGTTTAGCATTTTGGATTCTGAGCTCTATTCCCCGACACTACCTCTCTAAGAAACATTTTACTTATCATTCTCACTACTATGAGAGTCAAATGCCGAAGGGCTGTACTTGGTCAAGGTTGCAGACCTATAGAAGAATGGATCCCGGGATTCCATGGTCAAACAGCCTTAACCACACAGTAGCCCCTGTCTGCTCTAGGGCTCCAAACCAAGGTCGGACAGCCTCTTTTGTTTAGTTATATTTATTGGAGATGACCTGCCAGATCTGGTGGCTGCAGACATCTGTTGAAGGCCAGGCAGTCACCACATTAACAAGAGAAATGCCTTTGTACCTGGAAAATATAAAAGATGTGCAAACCTACAAGATTCATTCTTCTGCAGTAAAAACCTCAGTGCTCTAATCAGTCAATCCCATGTTTTGGTCTCCAGAGATATGGAAGCTTGGTCTGTTTCGGGCAGTGTGTTTTAATGGCTGGGCAGGTAACCAGTGGAAGCTGGTTTTCTTTGAGAAGGTGTTCAGATCCCTTAAAGATCTCCTTACCTTTGTACAGGCAAATTGTATTTCCAGTTAACTGGAAGCACTAGTAACCTAAGTATAATAGAACCAGCAGAGGACTACTGTTGTACTTTAATTTATAAATGGGACAAGAGCACAGAAGGAAGCATTTGTGGAATGGACTTGATAGAAGCTTCTTTAAAATGTATTTGTGTAAGTGGACTTGGCCTCTGGAGACCTGTCTTGAAGACTTCTTAATGATCTTGTACAGGCAAATCTGCATTTATTAAAATTTTAATATAAAACCTTGATTTTAAACCTGACCATAACTCAAAATCTAGGTCAGAATACATTTTTTGAGTGAAGGCAACTGGACGAACCTCATACTGTTAAAAGTCTTCAGTCACCAAAGGCTGCCGCAAGACACATGGATCTCCAAGGGTCCACTTGGACACAACCTCATGTCTTGCCAATCCACATTTCTTGGTTCTACTATAGAATTACTGACAAAAAAGAGCCACTAACTTCAGCCTGATGGGTTTAGGCCTAATTGTTATTGTCTGGTTCTCTCAGCTATTTGGCTTGGATGTTTTGTTTTGGTCTAATGCTGGGGATACCCAGCCTCTTCTAACTCAAATCAGACACAGAGTCTAGGTTGGTCACTCTTGACATTTTCTACTGCTATGACTAAATATGAAGGTAGAATTCTTTACTGAGATAAACCCTCAAAGAGTATATACAACTTGCTTGCCTGCCCTTTTCTCTCACACCATAATCTTGATGTTTTTCATTGTCTAGTATCTCCTTAACGTTTAATATTTATTTAACTATTACCTTATAACTATTTCATGTGTTTACATGTCAAATATATTTTGCCTTTTTATGTAAATTATTTAAAATCAATTTCAATTCAGATAAATTTGTAGCTTTATCATCTTGTTCCTTATTAGTAAATGTAACTTTAACCCTTTACTTTGTTTACTTTCTTAATACATTTATGTAATGCATTTAAATTGTTTTCAAATTCAGTTTTTGCCCCAGTCTCTAACAAAGTGAGGTTAAAAAATTTCACATTTTATTTCAATTAATGAACATATTTAATTAATATATCTTTAATTTATTTATTATATTTTATTTTAATTAATTAAAGCACCCCCAACTTGACTCTAATGAGGACGCCCAATGTAACCCTAACCAATTTTAAATCACCTTAACTTTTTTATTAAGTTTATTCTAGTAATTTGACTTTATTTGTGATATGGTATCCTGAACATGACACAATGAAAACACAATTAGCAATCAGAGTGGAGAACTGTCACTCATTCAAATCTAAATTTGCAATAACTGTAATTAACTAATATAATTTATTTGCAGTATGGTACATAAATTCAATAATAATAAAAAGCAAAAAAGATCCCCTGAGCATTTATTTTAACTATTCTTATATTTGAACTTCACTTATATTTATTATGGCAGCTGATCCCGATAAGAATACATTTTACAAAAATCCTTACCTATAACAAAATGTGAAATTATATCTTTGTCAATGATATACTGGTGTTAAGACTTTTCAGATGTGCAAGCTTTTGGTGACAGATATTGAGTAAAAATGTGTAATTTTGATTATGCATAGGACCGTATACAAGGAATTAATGATTTTCTACTTGCAACAAAGAGATGCAGTTTGATCGAATTGGATGTAGTCTCTGAAGTTCTGTTCGTCTTGCTTGTGCTCACTACCCCTCCCAATCAGCAGCCTTCTGCCTGTCTGCTTTCCCCACAGTTCCTGAAAATGGCCATGACATAAACAGATTCAATAATAGAGAGAACAGAAAGTGTGTATTGTGAATAAAACATTCCACTGTGTAACTAAAATATCATTTTGAAGGATATCCGCTGGACATTCTGATCTGAGTGTGCAAAAGAATATAACTATTGTTCAATGAATGTTTGATATTGGACGATGTACCTTACCTTAAGAAATGGGTTAGTGTTAAGAATCCTATTTTATTTATTGTGATATGCCAATGTGATCTAACCATGATAATGCTATTTTGAATTTGCAGTCTTATTAATTAATCTCTTTAGTTCATCTGTTTGCCATTGGCTAACACTGGGGAGGCCCATAAGGGCCCCTCTGTTGCCAAGCACTAGAGAAGTTCCTTTATTATTTTTTAAACTCAGGCTGCTTGGGAACAGTTTCCAGAGCAATCTGAGTCTTTTTGTTTTGGTGTAATGATGATCAGAGCGCAGGGCATGAGCATGACATGCCAACGTCATTACTCTAATGTGAAAGTAAAATGAGCTGATGGGCTCATTTTACTTTCACTGCATCAGTGGTTGGGGTGCATATCTCAGCCCCCTGAGTACTGATTGGGGTGGGAGAGGTATCCTTAGAAAGGGGAGAATCTACACTTTCCAATAATACCCCCCCCCCAGTGGATATCTGCTTGGGGATCGATATAGGAGCACAATACCCAAACAGGGATCCACCCACTAGACACCCGGTATTTTGGGAAGCAGCCCCTTGAGCAAGGGCTTGTGTTCCACCTACCCCATACCTGATCAGTCCTTTTTCCTCCCCTGGGGGCTGATGGGGGTAATCATCCCCAATGTGCTGCCCCCAGGGGGACAGAAAGCCCACTAGACAGTAGGGTTGATATATAAATTAATTATAGGGGATGTGGGCTATCCATTATGGGCATGGCTATGCATGTACCTAGAAAAACGATTGTAACAGTCTTTTTGGCCCACCCAGAGTTCAGATGGGGTGATTACCCCCAATTTGCCCCCTAGGGGGTCAGAAAGCCCACTAGACACCAGAGATTTCTTTTTTTCATATAGGGGTGGGGGCTGCCCACCATGGACGTGGCCATTCTCCAGCCCCAGGAGGAAGCCAGATGTATTTCTGTGGATTGAGGAAATTCCCCCACTTCCCCCACACTCTGGGGGGCAAAGGCCCACTAGACACACAGACTACATTTATGCAGTTTTTTGGGGAGGGAGCAGCCCCCTGGGTATGGGCCCATGCTCCCCCCCACCTCATGGCCCCATAGAATTTCTGCCCCCAGGGGGTGCATAGGGGTATTCACCCCCAAGCTGACCCTCCCCGGGGGGCTGGGGCAGAAAGCCTATTAAGCACCAGCCATTTAAAAAAAAGATCGATAAAAAACAAAAGGAGTGTGCAGGCTACCCTTACATCGAGCCGTACACCCTCCCCACAAGGGCAATAGTGTCTCTCTGCCCCCCTAGTAGACAGGTATGAGGTTTGTCCCAATTGGGGAGATTGCCCCAAATATGCCCCTGGGGGTAGAAAGTCCACCTAACTCCAGGGATCTTTTCTTTGTGGCAAAAGAAAGTGGTGCAAGTGTTGAATTCTGGTATTGGCCACACTCCTACCCCCAAATAAGGAAAAAAACGTGTCTTTTTGGATCCACAAGATATTCTCTAATTTGCCACTGGGGGACAGAAAGCCTACAGTATGGATGGAATAGATTTTTTTAAATTAAAATAATGGGGTGGGTCTGGCCCATCCTAATGCCCTCACCACTACTACCCCTAAAGCCTCAACAGTCCTTCCACTCCCCTGCAGATTAAGAAATCCCATCCCAGTGGCAAACAAGAGGACATTTGATTCCTTTGGGTGTTGTTTTTACATATTTGCCAGGAGATTGTGGCTAACTCTCAATAGAATTCCACTTACAGTGATGAAGGGCTGCATTTGTTGGGCTTGTGTAGACTGCAACATGAGAATACCTACCGGACCAAGACAGTTCTGAGAACTAAACACCAAGGGGAGACCAGAGAGGTGTGCTTTGTGTGGATACCACTGCATTTTCTTACCTACAATGCACTACAAACTAAGAACTTTGCCTAAAAACACACACTTTCAGCACTTGTCTGTGAGAAAACGTCTGAAATCTGTGGGGAGCCACAAATTACCTACCACTCCAAGAAACCTTGACACAAAAGGCCCTAAAGAGCTAGGTTGCAATATCAGCAATATGGGTAGCTGCAAGATTTGGAGCTGTGCTTGGCTGCCACCCATGGAAACCTACAAACCACAGACATTTTTGAAAAGCAGACAACTATGGGATTCCAGGGTGGGCCTTGCATCGATTTCATGAGGTTTTGTTACCCACAAACTTCAAACTATGCCTGAAATCACAGATTTTCCTCATATTTCTGTGATGGAAACTTACAGAATTTGCAGGATGCTGGGTGATAAAAACCCTACCACCAAGCATTACCTCACATGTGGTGATAGAAACACTGCTCCATTTGTGTGGCTGGGACTAGTGCCCACAGCAGGAACATATCAAACCATGGTCAATGGCAGCCCTTAATAGCGAACTCCTCTACACCTCAGTTTCATACAGCCTATGTAAGCAACCAGCTTTTTAGCTTTTTCTGACAAAAGATGAGTGTATGAGTAGAAGTGCTATCCCGAGGACAAAGATTTTAGTATTTAGCGGCCAAATATCACAAATGTGATAAGTTGATGTGCTTCCACCACCAAGTTATGTCCAATGGAGTGAACTCACAGAACTACCATTTGGGAGTGCCTGGGTCCTGGTGAAGTCACTAGAAGACAGTTAGAAATATTTTCCATTATTTTTCACCATTTTTGGTGTCCTTTTTTTAACGAAGCAGTCTTTAGCACTGATTTATTTAGGTGGACTATTTTGCTTAGTTTTACAATGATTTTGAGTGCTACCTTTTTCCTATTCCCATTACTTTTGACATCGATGTCTGATTTTCTTCAAAACATTTCACATTTTTATATTTGTGTAAATGTTGAACTTGCTGAAGCAGATATGTTAATTCAAATTATTAATGACTGATTATGCATTTTGAATGATAATAATAATATGTAGAGAAAATGAATGTAGAGAAATAATGTGCACGTTTAAAAATGTGCCCACGAAGAGTGGCTGTCAACTCACATGAGTTATACTAAAATGATTAAAAATGCGTAAAATATTGAAAATGCGTAATAAAAATGTAGTAATATGTCATATTGAGGTATATAACTTATGTTTTGCATTATATTGTAGAGTTAACTTAGCCAAAGTTGTGGCCTAGTTTCATCAGGCCTCGTCCAGAAGCTGAATAATCATGCAATGTAGAAGAGCTGATGTGTTGAACTGACCCTGAACCACTTGTGTTAATAAAAGTTGCTTAGCTAGAATAATCTGCAATGAACGACAGACAGGAGATGAGGAAATCAAATTTGTATCAAACCCGGTGTAAACCAGACGAGGTGTACTTTCCCAGGACTCGGACAATAGAGACACTGACTGGAGAAGAAGATGCAACATTTTTGATACCTGATGAGCCCGGTGATGAGGACATCGTACTGTGAACCAATCGACACCCTGAGAATGGCGAAATATTAGAATTCATAGATTTGTAAAATAAAAGTCATTGACTAGCGTCGTATAGGGTGATTTATTTACCAATTAGGAATTGGGGGATGGACTGGGTATCTTTAATATAATGTTGTGACAAAGGGAGAAAACTTCAGATGCTAGAGAGAGAACTGATTGTGGAGAGAACTTATTCCAAAATTGATGCGATATTGGGGATGAAGAGATTTGAGATTCTGTCATTGGGCTCATGCTCCTTCCTGAGAGCCTGATGCTTTGCTGATCGATTGATGACCTGAAGATGAAGACTGATTTTGTTGCTGATCCATACCGGGGATAGGTAGCTATGACAATGTGACTGATTGACTTTTCTGCCTTTTCTTTCTAGGTACCAACGGAGCTGTTTTATAGTTTTTCTCTTAGCTAGATGTTTTTCCAAATTCATGTTCCAAACAGTTTTTTGCATAAAGTCCCACATGCCAATACTAATCTGGGTTAGGTAGGATTCCTATTCTGAGACATTGACAAATGATTGATGGACTGAATTGCTGAACTCTGCTATTCATGTTAACGCATTCTTCTTTAGTGGCTTATGTTAAGGCATTAGACCACATGTTTTCTGATGTTCTGATTAGGTTATGTTATTGGTGGTCACTAATGAATTAATCAAGAGTGAATTGAATAAAGTTTGAATTAACCTTATGACTTAGAATTGTAACAAATAGGGAAATAAAATTGATAAAATGTATAATTGAGTTGTGGTTATGCATGAGATGTTGACATTATTCACTAATGATTAATGTTTTTGCTTATTGGTTATTGATTTGTGTATTGATTATTAATGGTCATCGATTACTACATGGCTAGGATACTCCATGCGAATCAAAAGGTTAATCGACCTATATGTGTCCCCTTGTAAGTATACTTACTAAGGACCAGGCACGCTAACAAACTACTTCAACTCCTAATAGATTGTTGCATTTGCTGGTTTGTTATACACACCGCTTGATTGTATTTTATGTGAGGGTAGCTTGTGCCTGCCTTTACCCATCTGTAGATGTCTCACCATTTGAGGCTGAGCAGCAAGGTAGAAATATCTGGTCCCTCATACTGATCCAGAATGTGTTTACCTTATAGCCAGTGGCTGACCTTGTGCGCAAAGAGATTAAAAAATTGAATCTGTGGTAAATGTTCAGAATTCAAAGACCAATACATATATGGAAGTTTGTTCACATTAGGGGGTTTAAGAAAGCAGCTATATATTTATACACATTGTAGTTTATGAAGTGTGGTGTGCAGCTCAACATATTTGTTTATTGGACACTTGCACTTAATGTTGTACACTCAGGCATGCAAATATCACCTTGAAGGATTTATTAGAAGCAGTGATTGAAGACATTAAAGGGCATCAGGTAAAAATAAGAATTCATCTGAAGAACTAGCAATCACTTCACTCCAGCTGATAATGTGGTGCCAGTCCTAGCTTTCTTTTAATGCCTGTAAGGAAGAGGCTGCAGTCACCTATCCTTCCGGCAACTCTAACCACTTCTCTCCACTGAGGACATTAATATGTTTAAGAATATAGTATTACACGACCCAGAAAAGCTGATATAGTCAGTCCAAGATTGTAGTCATATTATACAGCATTTCTCTGTTCTATGTTTTTCTCTAAAGATTAACTGCACCTTCTTCTATTGAGTTTTGTATTTAGCAAACATAATTATCTCTAATTGTTTCCTTAAAGGGAGGGCTGACACTGTTATGAATAGATCTATGCTGTTTGTGTGCAGGAGGAGCTTCAGAAACAAAGGAATCAACTTAAATCGTAAAATTAGAAATGAGTTTGAAGGTTTGTCCAATGAAATCTGAAAGTCACTCCTTGTTTCCTTACCATTTGATTTTACAGATACAGCAGTGATATGGACTTTCAACATTGATACAACGAAGACGTGGAGCTACGCAATTGAGAACTCTCTCTTCGGGCAAAAGGTTATGGAGCACAGTGACGGAACAAAAAATTGGTAAGACACATCTCATGCCTGCCTCCATCACAGGTTAGTTGACAGGTTCTGGCGAGAACGAAATATCAAGATCAAGACTATGATTATGATGATCATGAAGAGTCTGAGGAAGGTTTAGCAAAGATGATGAAATGTTAGTAAATAGTGTGTGTGCATGTCCGTGCATAGGGACAGTGCTTCGGAAGGTGTGGATGAAGGCAGTGGTATTGCTGGTGATAACCCATAAAAGAGAGGTAACGATAATGTTGTGATCAGGATAATGGTTTATGTAAAGGGCAATCTTATTAGGGCTGATAGTAAAATATGTGATGAACAGGTAGGGTTGGTGAAGGTTTGATGGAGGCTGAGGTGTAGTTTCAGGAAAAGGAAGGGTTGGAGTACTAGCAGTAGTACTGATGAAGATGCGATGACATGCAGGATGGTAGAAGAGGTCTTGTGATTGAGGTTAGAAGACGGAAGACGTGGCAGTAAAACTGTGAAGAAGGGCACGTACCTGATGAAGCTAAAAGGAAGAATGAGTTAACATGTGTGGTACTTGTAAGTGGTGAATTTACAGGTTAAATTCAAAAATTCTGTTTTTGAAATATTATATGTGGTGGCCCTAACAATAACAGCAATGCACTTCTCCTTATGAGACAACCTTCCACCCACTCACACCCCTCAAAAATGAAAAGCTATCCACCAATCTACTTCTGATCGCTGATTATTCTCCCATTTACTAGACTAGCCATTCAGATAGCTTAATGCAACTAGCCATACACTGCCTATTACGTGGATAACTAAGTATCGACCTGCCATGAAAGGACCAGCCACCTGCCTCATGACATGAAGAGCTGTACTTCCCTCATGTGATGAATGGCTATTGCCATCCCATGCCATTTAAAGTTCTTTATCTGTTATAACACAAACAGTCATTATCCTGTAGTGACATTAGCTTTCGTCTATCTTCTTTGACACTGACCACCCTCTACCTCTCACAAGATACACAGTCATCCGTCCCCAGTGGCAGAATAGCAGAAGCAGCAGTTCATGGGTATTGACGGAAACAGCGATCCGCCTGTCATAACGTGAACAGTTGTGCTTCCCTAAAATATGAGCATGAACTCTTGCAACATAAACAGGAATGTAATATTCGCGATGTGGCACAAACTAAACATAGCCATGCCTCTCTTTCTACTGCTCTAGGATTCTAGTGACCTCACCATCTCAAAGCATCGAGAATCGAATTTTTGGAGGCGTCTACAGGTGTGAAGTGATACCAAAACAGACGAATTGTAAATGTGAAAAACTGGATAGTGCTAGAGGTAGGTTGGATGGTTTAAGGATGCATTTCTGTTCTGGTCGTCACCAGGCTTGAGTCGCGAAAAATGGGTTTAGGTCTTGAAGCATCCTTTGGGTGCTACGTGAACTGTGAAAGTGTCTATGTCCTTGTGCTTCTGCTTGTCTGGGTGGGAAATCATGGAAACTATTGTCCAGGAAAATAGGGCTAGCACCTGAAGGAGGACCACTATCAAGAGGGCCGAAACGAGAAGGGCAAGGACACGTAGAAAGACTAGCAAAAGGATCAGGCAGAGTAAGACCAGGAGACAGAGGAGTGGGCTCAGGGCTAGGAGGACTAGAAGGAAGATCAGGGACCAGGAGGCATCCACAGGGATGAGGAAAAGGACCTGGGCCAGGGCCAGGAGGGGAAGGAGAACTATGAAGCACAGCAACAGTACCATGAGATGATAGTGCACGATGAGTTTGGTGTTTCATTTTCTGTCATGATTTAGGGATAATATGAAGAAGAAATCCACAGAAATATTAAAAAAGATAGCTTGCCTAAAAAAACACCTTGTCCATGTACATAAAGGACATTTTCGGCACGAATGCCAATTCAAACACTTTTTTTTACTTCAAGGACTATGATAAACACACAGCCATAAAAAACATAATATGAATATTTTTTTCCATGCTTGTATAATTCCAAGAGTAGTCAGTCTGTGTAAAATGTATAAAATGTACAAATATGTTACTATACGAAAAGAAAATACTCCTAACGCTCACATATTAGACAAAATAAGAATGCATTTCGGTATCTATAAATACTTGTACTTCGATATCTGAATAAGTAGAGGATAAAACTGACCATGTCGTGTCTGATAATTTTAGAAAGGGGTATTACTTGTAACAGCTATTGACAAGTTAGCTTTTCCATTGCATCCTGTGTGATTATTTAAAGAATCGGGCCTCTGTTTTCAAACATTCATCACTTGAAATGGAAAATGACATGTAGGGGGATGAAATTCTGCTGAGTTACATAAAAACTCTACAAGATTCCTCGCAGTTGAGCGAGTGGGCTGAAATGTGTACGTTGCCCTGGCCATGGTGATTTTTACTGTCAGGAGCTTGTTTCGTGCTGAGAAATCAGTGCAAACAGTACCACGCCGTGCATCAGAGAGTGCTTCTGCTCTGGTTGTTTATGCGGACACTCGATTTTCTACTCAAGCGTCAGCTTTCCCGATGTGAACGGTCGTGACCACCCGTGACCACCCGTGTCCACCCATGTTACAAATATCCCAGCTGGTGCCCTCCTAGTGCCCGAAAGTCGCACTAAGGGACACCATCTCTCACTTCCACTTGCCAGCTTACCATTGGCAAGCCGCGCGCAAAACTCCACAACTTGGCCACAACAGAATTTGGCCAGAACTCCACATTACATGCATAGCCCAGAGTGGCCAAAACTGTGCTAACTCCGCCATCAGAGCGGAATGTTTCGCCCACCCCTAAATACATGTTGGAATTTAAGTGAAAAAAAATATAATAAACAGTAGCACACAATACCTGCACTTATGTTTTTCTACATTTCACTAAACCTAGATTTTTTTAAAGAATGTTTTAAGCCATAAGAAAATGGCTGTCTAGGAGATCGAGCACAAAAGTTGGTTTTTTCGTCCTCCTAAAATTAATGTCCTTAAATAACCGAACATCGACATTTACTGTAAAAGATGAAGCTTCATCTCTAGGCTGCCAAATAGCACAAAGGGATAAATGCTTCAGACACAATTGTGTAATAACTAATGCTGAAAATCAGTAGTACCAGCGAGAGAGGGCACTCTCTATTTCCTCATATAGACACCAAATGAGAACTTAATTGTGATTAATATAGATACGCCAAATACTGGGGAACTCCTGAAATGTGTACTAAAAGTGTCCTTACACTAAATTGCAGAAGTGGGCGAAAGGAGAGCCTGCAAATAACAGGGCAATCATGACTCAGAGCCAAGCCAAGAGTCGGCTCTGCCTCAAGCTGAGCCTCAACAATATTTGTTATGTAAATTATGCAACAAAGATCGTATTAGAATATGATAAACTGTCGTCAACATTTAAAAAAAAAATCTTTAACACGCGAAAGAGTTTTAGCATAATACATCAGATTATTTGAGAATTATTCACTAAAAGTAATATTTTTTTAAACAAGCACTATTAAACATTGCTACCTCCCACCTGATGACAATCCAATTAATGAAATGAGCGACAAGCCAGCCCCATATGTTGCGTAGATTCCTATTATGTATGAAAAAGCATTATAGGTTTTTAAATTGAGCACAAGAGAGGTTTTTGTACAGCACACCGCCTGAACTCGTATTTGAAGGAGCTCTCTCATATGATACAGAACCAAAAGGAGGCTCAGTGAAATAAGGTATTTGCCAAAGATCACACGATTTGGTCAAGCCTAGTGGCCAGGATTGGCCTGAGAATTTCTAGTTTCACACTGTGCAACTCAGCCACTTACTAACATCAAAAGTTAATGGGTTGTCTCTAATTGTTGGCGTATGAGATTAGAGTGTGAATGACAGGCGAAATCCATTTATTTTTCAGTTTTACATAGCACAAACCTTGGCAAAGGATGTAAGAGCACTTCACAAGGGACAGTTACACGTTTTATTTATGTCCCAGGGCAATTTCCTGGTATTCACAGGATACTGAGCAGAGGCTTGGATTGGACACTGTTACACAGTATGTTCAGCAGCTGTACCTGGCGGTCTAGGAGGAGAAAGAGGAGAAGTAGGAGCAGAATGAAAGCTAGGACCAGGAAGGGAAGGGCAAGGAGAGGGAGAACTACGGCTACTTCAAGTCTAGGCCAACAGAAGCAGGGGCATAGCTTGGTCAGTAAAATTGAGGGGGTGTTAGCTTCAGATTTCCCAACAATCACTCTGGCACATAATTTTCAAATACATTATACCACAAGCAGAGAGCACAAGAGGTGTTTGAGGGGCAGCTGAAAGGGTGAGGAATAAGGATTGGTATGGGAAATAATGAGAGAAAGCACATTATTTTGTAAAATAACCTAGTCTTTTTCAGTCTTTCCAAACAATGAGAGGGAGAGGGAGTGTGTGAGTTTTGACTGTGTGTGTAAAAATTCCTGGTGAAATCTGACAGACAGCGCATCCTATCCCACTGAAGCACCTGTATCCAACTATTCATCACAAAATACATGTATTAGGGGGGTGTAACACCCCAAACAGCCCCCCTGAAGCTACGCCCCTGCACAGAAGGTGAATGAAGAGTACCAGGAATTATAAAAGGAAGATGTGGATGTAGACCTGGATGTGGGGCAGCAGGATCAGCTGCACCAGCATCACTGGAAATAGTATGACGAAATGGGCCAGGGAAACCAGGAGGGCCAAGATAAGGAAGGGCAGTAAGATCAACTCCAGGAGGACAAGGGCTCTAAAGAACATAGCCATGGGCATGAGGAACCAGAGTACCAGAATGACCAGGAAAAAGATCAGGACTTGGAGGGGGTTCAAGACCAGAAGAACTGGAACCAGTTGTACATGGAGGGCAAAAGCCAGAAAGGAGGCTCAGGAGCAGAAGCATGTGAATGAGCACAAGGAATATGAGTTGAATGACAAGTTCAGGACTATGACTCAAAGAATAACCAGGGCCAGGGAAAGAAGGACCAGGAGGAGGATGGCAAGGAGGGGAATGATGAGGAAGCAGAACAAGTGGATCAAAAGGAAGGTCTGGTACGGGGGTGGGGGTTCAAGACTACGAAGAATTGGGCCAGGTTTCAAAGGAAGACCAGGTGTATGAACAGGCAGAGAAAAGAAGGCCCAGGTTCCCAAAGAGGAACAGGAAGGGCACCAAGAGGAAAATGAAGAAGAAGATGAGGATGACCAGAGGCATTAGAAAAGGAGAAGGGCAGTATGAGTGAGGGTATGTAAGCAAGAAGAGGATGATGATGTTGACGATAATTACGCGGAGGAAAAGAGCCAGATTGGGATGAGATTGGGATGAGGAGGATGTGGAGAAGCAGAAGAATTAGGAGGAGAACCAAGAAAAACAGGAAGAGGCATACCAGGCGGGAGGAGGCAAATTTGATTCTATGTTACATGTATAAGGACATGGTCATAATGACATTCCTCTTCCAAACAATTATTTCTTAGATCAAACAGCTTTATCAACACCCGTTTTTTCAGGCCACTTAAACAGTGCTTATCAACTTCAACTAGCTTGAAATGCACTTTGTTTGTAACAAAGGGCCACATGTAGCAACATTCAGAATTAGACTCCCAAATTGCAAGTCAGAGTGACTCGCAATTTGCGAATCGCAATTCTGAATGTTGGATCGTGTCCCTGACACAATCTGCGATTCGCAGGGGGGGTCGCAAATGCCCACCACATGAATAATCATGAGGTGGGTCGCAATTTGCAACCCCCTTACGAATGGCGGCCTTCACAGGGATGGTGGCTTTCTGCGGACAGCAGACCACCATGTCTGTGACTGCTTTTTAATAAAGCAGTTTTTTTTTGTAATGCAGCCCGTTTTCCTTGAAGGAAAACGAGATGCATTACAAAAACGAAAAATGAAACGTTTTTGTTTAAATTTTTTTAGAGCAAAAATGTTTGCAGTGCCATTCACAACGGGGAAGGGGTCCCATAGGGACCCCTTCCCTTTTGCGAATGGGTTACCACCCACTTGAAAGGGGTGCAAAATGCGATTGGTTTGCGACCGCATTTGCGGTCACAAACCAATCCTACTTTGCACTGCAACTCGCAATTAGGAAGGGAACACCCCTTCCTAATTGCGACTCGCAAACCCGTTTTGCGATTTGGTAACCAGGTTACCAAATCTCAAAATGGGGTTTGTGCATTGCGATGTGCTTTTTGCACGTCACAAACAGCAAAATTCGCTGTTTGCGACATGCAAAAAGCTTGCTACATCTGGCCCAAAATATATAAACAAGAACAGCTTTACTATCCCAATTTAGCTTTTTCCTTATTTCCTTTGAGGCCCAAAGATGTCAGATATGAACAGGTAGCCACGCTGTGACTATTTCCGGGCGCTCACTCGCAGTGCTTTTTGTTTGCTTTAAAAAAAAAAGCTCCCTGGCTAGTCATCAGCAACACATTTACGACTGGTGGACATTGGTTGGATGCTATAGTCTTAACGGAAACTTTGTCACATGAGGCCTCTCTGCCAGGTGTTATAGCCACTCTACCACATAACTACTACATCCACAGATGAGATTGAAAAGATAAGATATGAGGTAGCATAGCTGTTGTCTATAAAGGCATTTTTCAGTGCAAGATTGAGGAGCTATCCTCTCTCGCTTGCAAATCCCTGCTTTTCTCACTCAGCCTTACGCCCAAACTCACAATCTCTCGTGTTTTAATCTATTGGCCTCCCGGCTATGCTGGGAATTGGTGCTGTAAGATCCCTGATGCAATCTCCTTTTTTATACTTAAAATCTCCAATTTCACCTGACTCAGGGATCTTAATATGCACTTAGACGATGCTACTTGCATACTCAGCCAAACACTTACAGAGGACCTAGACACTTTGAACCTTAAGCTAATAAATTACAACCTCATTCACAAAGCAGGTCATTTGTTAGAGCCCATTTAAAAAATAAAATTACAGGTCTCACAATGGACGTGTCCGTTCCATTACTCTGGTTTGACCATTTTGCAGTACCCTTCACCTTACCTGTTCACTCGTCACTTACTCTGGCGGCATCTAGGTCCAAGGTCAGGGTGAGAAGCTGGGACAAATTTGACACCTCAGCTTCCAATAAATGTCCGCTGAGAACCCTACCTCAGCTTAGACAAAAGGATGACTTAGATCAGCCTATGATCGACAACTGGCTCAGAGAATCTCGGGATCTAACGCTACCAACCAAATTGGAATACTCCTCCAGCCAACACGCCCCAGCCTCTTGGTTTATTGAGTCTCTTCAGGCTGAAAAGAAACACTGCAAGTGGCTAGAAAGGGTCTGGAGGAAGCTATATGATGTTAAATTAAAAGCCAAATACAAAACAGCCTGGAGTCAGTACCATGCACACTGTAGAATTGCACAAGCTCGGTTCTACTAAGAAAAAAATGGTTCTAGTACAAAACTGCCCCAAAACACTTTTCAAAGTGGTTCAAGATCCATCAGATCCTAGTAACACTGCTCCTTCTAACTCATTGTCACAAGCTCAATGCAAGGAGCTTACTGACTGTGAAGAAAGTGACAGACATCCAGGTCTCCCTGCCTACAACTAGGAATGATAATAACACACTAGGGAGTATTAGCTCAAGTTCCAACCCTACTTCTCCCTCTACCAAGGAAGAAAATCAAATCCTTTGGCAAAAGGCTCCATGCCTGATAAAGTATAGTCCTTTCTCCCCTTAGACTATCCTCATCTCCTTGATATATTACAGTCAATCAAATTGGTCTCGCCTCGAGACCCTCTTCTACTGGCCAAGCTAAAATTACTGAGCCCATATCATAATCAATTGGTGGTGGAACTTTTAAACGCTTCCTTACATGAGGGACATTTGCCTAAAGCCTGGATGCATGCCATGGTTCTCCCCTCACTAAATAAACCCCATTTGGATCTGGACAATTGGTACAACTTTAGGCCCATTTCTCATCTATCTTCTCCAAGGTCTTGAAAAAACATGGTAATGCCCAGCTTACCTCATTTGTTGAGACTCAGGATGCTTTCCATCCATCCCCGTCAGGTGAGATGGGTACTGTACAGAATCTGCCCTCCTGTGAGAGACAGAACACCTAAGGGAGCTCTTGGATAGGGGCAGTACAGCCGCACTGATTCTACTAGATCTCAGTGTGGCCTTCAATACTGTGACTGGTCCAGTTAGACCTCCAATGCATGGCGCTTGCATGGCTATCCTCTTTTTTGATGGATCACCCTTTTCAGGTTTTCTCCTCAAATCTAACATCTGACCCACTCATCTCGGGAGTTCTGCAACTATCCCCCTTTAGCTCTATGCTTTTTTAACATCTACGTTCGCCCTTTGGCGGACCTGGTGGAAAGCTGCGGACGTACCCTGTTTTCATACGTGGACGACACCCAGATCATTTTTTCCCTGTCATTCATGACGGGAAGCTAACTCAAAGGATCTCAGTCCTTGCATCGGTCTTGTCTCCATCTGGATGAATATAAACTCCCTGAAATTAAAAGGTGACAAGACCGAGGCCATGATCCTTAGTAAGAATCCCCAGCTCCAGGGGTCTCAACACTGGCCTGCTATACTGGGAGTGCTTCCCACATCCACCGATAAAGTGAAGAACCTTGGTCTCTGGCTCGACTCTGCTCTCTCTGTGAAGCCACAAACAGACAAAGTAGCCTCCACTTGTTTTGCCATGATGAATTGGCTTAAAAATATTCTATGGATACTCCCTTTCTTCGCCCAAAGTACAGTTATCTAAGCAATGATAATATTCTGATTTTCGTGCTCAGGACCCATGTACATGCAAAGGTTGATGGTTCCTTACCTCCCCTCTTGCTCCTTGTATTCAACTAACCGGCTTCTCTTTACAGTCTGAAGAATCAATCGCACCCACATAGGTGGATGCTCTTTCTCTTTTCTGTGTCCCATGTTGTGGAACGTGCCTCCTGAGTACTTGAGACAATGTAAATGAAAAAAAATGTAAATTAGCACTTGTATAGCGCACTACTCACCCGTTAGGGTCTCAAGGCGCTGTACTCATACCGCTATGGAACCCCTCCTGGCTTTTCCCTGTGAGGCGCCCACTCCTGAGCACCCCCAGGCATCCAAGTGCTGTTGATGCCCTTGTGGAGATTAAGCAAGCTATTGCCCAGAGTTGCAGAGTGGGACCCATGAATTAGATTAGGCACCGAGGCGAGAATTATCTGGTCAAGGGAAATTGAGCCCAAGACCTGCCGAAGCGGGACTTGAACCAGATCTCTGCTTCAGGGTCTGCCGCTCTAACCATTGAGCCACACTTCTCCACGTTATGTACATCTCTATATACTTTTCGTAAGTAATTGAAGACCTGGTTGTTCTAGTTCTCCTCTTCAATTTCTATACCTGTCCTCTAAAAGCACTGGGAAAACTCTGAAGGTAGCCATGCGCTATATAAGATCAATTAATGATAATACAGTCCAAACAGAAAGCTTGTTGGCATCATGTAAGTGGGCTAGCTTCTTCTCTGAAAGTTGGAGTTTGATTACTTTCATACTTGCCAACATATGTAAGATGTCTGAAATGCCTCTGAATTGATAGAGTCAACAATAGTCTGATGTCCTCCTATTAAATAGAGAGGTCTATAGAATGTGCATGACCCTGAGATACTTTGGAAGACATACATAAATGTCCTATCAAGCAATTATCTGTGTGTGGATGATTTAAGGCATGTCATTAACCATTCATTACATGCACTGGTAAACACTGTTCAACTGAAAAATACAAGCAAGATATTATTGTAGCTGCTGAAAAACTCACTAGATTGTGACCTTTAAAGTTGATTTCATGAGATCACACTTTACCATCTACAAGTGACAAACAGTCTGGCAGCCATCTCAATGTCTCAAGCTCCTATCAAAAAAGGATTGCTTTACATATACAATGTACCAAGAACATAAAACAATGAATGTCTGATGATTGAGTGTACTCATACATTGCAATGTCAGAACACCATAGGAAGTGAAATAATACATCAAAAAGCCAATAGCATGAGCTTAGAGATACTCTTTTAGGGCAGGACTAGGCTCACTCTGCAAATGCAATGAATTGATAGCAATAGGCATGCACAAGCTAGGTCTAAAAACAACACATTTTCCTTAACAATGACTATTTAACAGTAACACGTGCAGGGTCAAGGAAAATAAACTTAACAAAGTAGTTGCTAAATATCAATCTTGTGCCTACATTGCAAACAAACAAAATGAGCCAGAAACAGTAAAGCACAACCTAAGTAAGATTGTACTTTTGAACTGTGCACCTGCATTGCGCAATAAACAATGTTGGCTCTCAGAGATGAAGTTTTTTACCAAACAAATATAGAACAGGTATTTGAGCACAAGAAAAATTTACATTAAGCACTGAATACATAAAAAGTTATTATTTCTTATGTTTGCATCTATGTTTTGTACCCACCGATCACTGCAGAATATGTTTTTACACTGGTCACTCATGCTGGTGCTATGAGTTGGTGAAGTGGGATCAATAGGGAACTCCAATAGTTAAAGATGTATTTTGACCGGAAGCATGACGTCTCTGCACCACACTGGGCGCACAAGGTGGGACCTTAGAAGTGATAAGAAATTGATCAGAAGCTGAAATTCAATCGACAGGTTATCAACATTTTACGTATCATTCAATTTCGTAGGAGTCAATGATTTTCAATACAATTACAGAAAAAAGCATTAGCGAGTATCCATATTCTCAGCTAAACAGAGTGGACAAAGGCATCAATAGAACCCATAAAGAGCTCTAGCTTCATGAGGTGATAGCAAAAAAAAAGCTGTGACAAAACTTCCCATAAAGAAAGGTTCAAGAAAATAAGTCAAGTCTCAAAACAGCAAAAATTTAAAAGTAGAATCAAAGTATCTCCTAGAATGTGTCTATGAAGTATCAGCAAAGAGTCTGAGTCAGAATATATCTGAGTCAAAGTGCTCTCAAGAAAGTCTGAGAAAGGGACTCTCAAATGGTCTAGGAAAAAGCCTCATATCACTAGTCTAGAAAAAACACATTTACATTACAGAACATATTAACAAAATGCTAAATTCTGTAGAGTTTGGTGATAATAGTTTGTTAAAAACACAAAAAGTACACTGTTCCACGTCAGGAGCAATAGGAAGACCTGAACATTCAGGAGTGAAACCCTCAAGCATCACAATGGATGACTCGCATCATCATCGGGTAATACTCCATGTCAGGCTGGCAGTGCAATGCCTGACGGGCTCCCCAATCAGGGAGCAGCCAGCCGTATTGTTCTAGCTGGTAACTGATAAATATCAGCTATCTTAAACGACCGTGTCTACATTCAGGCACAGACGCACAAAGGAGAGAACACAGAAATGGAAATAAAATTGGTTCTACATCACTACATATTTCATAATTTAATCAATAGCCAGTGATGAAACCAAGGTTAAAAACAAGGGAAAGTCATCAGTTGAGTATCAATGCTCAATTACTTTCACAAACAATAAACTCAAGGGGATGTCATTCTAGACGTCCCCTGAACTAGGTCGACATGTTTCGCGTCATGTGGTCCCAGAGGATCCAGTGACGCTTCATCGGGACCAAAAATTACAAAAAGTTAGTCAGCTCTTCTCCTAAATCCTAAACATGTGTCAATGCACAAGTTCTAAAAAAAGAGAGGGATATCAGCTGGTCACTTACATTGCAGTAAACAAGCTAAGTCGTGGTCAGGTCGCCCTGGAAAAAGAAATAAATAATAAAACATAACACCACAATGTACCCAACAGTGGTCACAAGTGTCAACATGCAAGCAAGTGTATCATAAAAATATATATTGTGGTGGCAAAAAAAGGGGGGAACCAACAATGCACATGAGCTTACCGCCCCCAAGTTAGGATCAGGCTCCTTGGTAAGTGCGTTCAAAGGACGCGGACAATTACTAGATGTAGTATACAAAGAAATGAAAATAAAAATAGAATAGAAACATCCACAAATGAAAATCGGTCAGATAATCAATTCACAACATCCATAGTTTTGGTAAAACACAAGTCAGAACCCCTTCTATTGTAAAGAGAATGTCTGTTGCCCAAACGATCTAAACGAAAATTACTGTTATAAAACCTCATGTCAAATACTGTGATGGTAATCATAAATTGTAAAAGTTGTTAACAAAAAACCAGGGTCCAAACATTCTTGAAATGACTGGCTCGGTCATAGTGCCATTAGTGTGTCGTTAAAAGCTAATGGTCAACAGGTTCTCTTCATAAGAACCATATCGCTGGGGATCAGTAAACCATCCCGTCGCCTGCCCTTAAAAATGCGCGCGGGCATTACACTTACTTGTTTCATCGTCGGTCCAGACTCAGGACCTACCCTCCGTGAGCGCCAAACCGCAAAGACAACGCGGTGGGCGTACGCAGAGCGTTATCAAAGCCACAGAGACCCGGAAGTGTATCCGTGGTCATGGCAACGTTACGTGAGAACACTTCCCGATACGAAGTACTCGGGTGCGTTCACCGGTTGTAAAAGGCATTGATAAAAATCAAGATCAAGGAAGGACTCTGAAGTCGGTCATATTGGTAGAGTCCAATTCAGATCGACCACTCATAAACTAGAGTGTATAAATAAAGAATAGACTCAAGAAGTTGCCCGTGTTAGTAAAGACAGATGCCAATAAAAGGCTCATGTGTCAACAGTCAATATAAAAGACAAGATAAGTGTAGATATTGAACTGGTGGAACATTGTCCATACTCTTGGATAACAGGGCTCTGGAGTCATGTCAGTCAGATACATGTTTATAAAAATATTCAGTCCAAGGTCAAAAATAATGTAAGTGCTTTTTCATAAAATGATTGAATTTTTTTTTTCTTTTTCACACTGCATCAAGAATTTTTTGCAAAAATTCTTTTAAAGTTCTTAAAAATTATTTGATGATACTGAAGGGATTTCCAGATTTCAATCAGATAAGGATAAAGATTAATATGTAAGGCTTGTCCAAGGGATGTCGTCATTGAGACCCTGAGTATTGGTACTCAATTTAAACACCCATCTTTGTTCAGTTTTAAAGAGGTGTCCTGGGTCGTGAGATTGGACATTCGGCGTCTCTAATACCACCTACCAGAGGTCATCAGGGGAGTGTTTTACAGCCAAGAAATGTGTGCTGAGCTTGGTAGTGATTCTGTGGCATCGAATATTGCTACGGTGTTCATTAATGCGGTTCTTGACCGGCCTCGTTGTCATACCAATGTAACGCAAGCCGCAAGGGCAAGTGATCATATAGACACAGTTCCTTGTGTTACAATTGGTGTGTTTCTTATGTAGTGATGTAGAACCAATTTTATTTCCATTTCTGTGTTCTCTCCTTTGTGCGTCTGTGCCTGAATGTAGACACGGTCGTTTAAGATAGCTGATATTTATCGGTTACCAGCTAGAACAATACGGCTGGCTGCTCCCTGATTGGGGAGCCCGTCAGGCATTGCACTGCCAGCCTGACGTGGAGTATTACCCGATGATGATGCGAGTCATCCATTGTGATGCTTGAGGGTTTCACTCCTGAATGTTCAGGTCTTCCTATTGCTCCTGACGTGGAACAGTGTACTTTTTGTGTTTATACTATGGTTGGGAGAGTGTACACTGGACCTGTTTAATCTCCCGGTCCCTCCCCCCTCCTTTTTTATATGCTTTGTACAGCAGCCTGCTGTGGGACCTTTTCCAACTAGCTACCCTGATCAATAATCTCACAATGGAAGATTTCCAGGGACTGAGCTATGATGATGATATGGTGTCAGCCATCTTACAGACACCATCTATTCTTGATAATGAGGGGGCTGCTGCTACGGGTAGCCTTAAATCCGAATGGGATAAACTCTCTGCATTAAAGAAAGACTAAATAAAAATGTCATGCATGGTACCATCATGACAGAGTACTTACGAGCCAACATTGCACCCAACGGATTATTAGTTTCCAACATCCCCCGTATATTTCTACAAGATCTAGCATTCAGAAAGGATTGGGCTCAAATAGCCTGGAAATGCACCAGAGACTGGCTAGTCCTAATTATAAACACCTCCAGGCGTTTGGCCGATACGATTACGATTCAAATCAATACATTGGAACATAGTCTAAAAACGACAATAACACTGACAGCTTTTAAAAGCCGCCTTGCTGAAATTACAACTGAATTAAATGAAACCAAAGAGTTTTTGACACAACAGAAAGTAACCAAACTGCAAAAAGATATTGTGAGATTCAGCAGAGAGAAGGTGTACCCTTATATAAAGGAGGATTATGATGTAGACACCCAATCCCGATCATCTGATGAATCCACCACAATCTTGAAAAAGACCCGGACATACAGTAGTGGGTCATCATCTGATAGTTGGAGTACGGACGAGAATCCGCCACAAACCTTCTACAACGATCCACCCTATCCTATACACCAACCTATGCATTGGCAACCTCCTTACCCTTTCTTTCAGCCCGCCCCATGATGCCATATATGCCTTTTTTAGGCCACGGCCGGGGCAGGGGCAGAGGCAGAAGGAGAGGAAGAGGCAGGCGGGTACAATGGTCCCGAGAAGAACCCCAGATGGTGACCAGGAGCCAAATGAAAGGCCCTCCAGTGAGAACTTAGTCATTAATTTATCATCTAGACCTCTAACATCTACTGAGATGGGCGTACTAAACAAGGGTTTGGGTTTTGTCCCTACCCCCGAAGAAGATTTTTTCCGCTTAAACATTGAAATGGCTCAATTTTTCCGGAAGGTTCGGCTTCATTTCTTTTTTAAGGACAAGACAACAGAACCTAGATCAACTGACTCGGGTCTTAAGAGACCCTCGACCTTTGTCCCTCCACAAACAGTCATACCCTGTGAAGTTATTACTTTTGAAAAAGCAGTACTAGCTGATCTTAAAAAACTTTGTCCCAAACATCCTTACATTAACATCCCTAACGAAGAGAAGAGGGCTTTACTCACTTTAGCATCCGATCCTCAAATAACTATTAAAGAGGCTGATAAAGGTGGTGCTATTGTAATCATGAACTCTACTGATTATAAGCATGAATGCCTACGCCTGCTAAGTGACTCAACCTACTATGCTAAGATCAGACATGATCCCACCACTAGATTACAGACTCGTATTAGGATTCTTATTGAAGAAGCTAGGAACAACCTTTGGATTTCACCTAAAGAGGCAGAATTTCTTGATACTCCTCATCCCCGTGTTCCTTATTTTTACTGCCTACCAAAGATTCATAAAGGCACTACACCTCCTCCAGGACGTCCCATTGTATCGGGAATTGGTTCACTTTTAGAACCTCTTTCTGTGTTCTGTGATCATTTTCTACAGGAACTTGTAAAACATTCCTCAACTTACTTGAAGGACACCAAGGATGTCCTGAATTTGATCGAGTCCATCAATGAATCTAGCACTGTACAAGGAATAATCACTATGGATGTTGAGGCATTATATACCAACATTCCACAGGAAGCAACATTGCAGGTCATTGAATCTGCTCTTCAGGAGTCACCGAATACTCTCTCAACTCCAGTTCCTTTTATTATGCAACTTGCCAGACTGGCGTTAACTGAAAATTTCTTTCAATTTGAGGATCAGTTTTACCATCAAATCCGCGGGACATCTATGGGCAGTACTTTTGCCCCTAGCCTGGCCTGTTTATACATGTTTGACTTTGAAAAGAAATGTATTCTTGCACCATCTAATCCCTACATGAACCATGTGGCATTATGGCGCCGCTACATTGAGGACATTCTGATCATCTGGAATGGTCCCTTACCTTTAGCTGATCATTTCACTACTTGGATTAATACTCTGGATCCCTTTTTGAAGTTTACCACCACTATATCTTCCACACAATTACCTTTCCTTGACCTAATGATTACTATTCATAATGGTAAATTATCCACCACTGTTTACCATAAACCTACTGACCGCAATTCCCTCTTACTTTATGAGAGTCACCATCCAAAGTCATTACGAGATAATTTACCCGTAGGCCAATTTTTACGGCTTAGACGAAATTGAAGCTCTTCCCCTGAATTTGATCGTCAGGCTCTCGCCCTTCAAGAAAAACTGTTGGCGCGCCACTATCCTTCCAGAATTGTGAATCAAGCACGGAAAAGAGCCAAAAATCACAACAGGGAGACTTTACTTACAAGTTTTGATAAAACATCTCAAACAAGGATAACATGTGTTTCCACCTTCACTCCTCTCTCTAACTCAATCAAAAAACTGATCAATAAAAGATGGTCTATTCTCACTAGTGGAGGGTGTGACATTCCTAAACCTCTTTTTTCTTTTAAACGATCAGCCAATATCAAGGACATAGTGATCCACACTCGACCACGCTTACAACCCACCATTCAGACTCAAAAAACATTATGGGACCTCCCCCCCCGTTGAAGGCCATCATCCCTGTGGAAACTGCAATGTCTGTTCCCTGACTAAACACTTATCAACTATTACCCTTGATCCGATAGGTATATGGTATCTTAAGAAACACACCAATTGTAACACAAGGAACTGTGTCTATATGATCACTTGCCCTTGCGGCTTGCGTTACATTGGTATGACAACGAGGCCGGTCAAGAACCGCATTAATGAACACCGTAGCAATATTCGATGCCACAGAATCACTACCAAGCTCAGCACACATTTGTTGGCTGTAAAACACTCCCCTGATGACCTCTGGTGGGTGGTATTAGAGACGCCGAATGTCCGATCTCACGACCCAGGACACCTCTTTAAAATTGAACAAAGATGGGTGTTTAAATTGAGTACCAATACTCAGGGTCTCAATGACGACATCCCTTGGACAAGCCTTACATATTAATCTTTATCCTTATCTGATTGAAATCTGGAAATCCCTTCAGTATCATCAAATAATTTTTAAGAACTTTAAAATAATTTTTGCAAAAAATTCTTGATGCAGTGTGAAAAAGAAAAAAAATGTTCAATCATTTTATGAAAAAGCACTTACATTATTTTTGACCTTGGACTGAATATTTTTATAAACATGTATCTGACTGACATGACTCCAGAGCCCTGTTATCCAAGAGTATGGACAATGTTCCACCAGTTCAATATCTACACTTATCTTGTCTTTTATATTGACTGTTGACACATGAGCCTCTTATTGGCATCTGTCTTTACTAACACGGGCAACTTCTTGAGTCTATTCTTTATTTATACACTCTAGTTTATGAGTGGTCGATCTGAATTGGACTCTACCAATATGACCGACTTCAGAGTCCTTCCTTGATCTTGATTTTTATCAATGCCTTTTACAACCGGTGAACGCGCCCGAGTACTTCGTATCGGGAAGCGTTCTCACGTAACGTTGCCATGACCACGGATAAACTTCCGGGTCTCTGTGGCTTTGATAACGCTCCGCGTACGCCCACCGCGTTGTCTTTGCGGTTTGGTGTTCACGGAGGGTAGGTCCTGAGTCTGGACCGACGATGAAACAAGTAAGTGTAATGCCCGCGCGCCTTTTTAAGGGCAGGCGACGGGATGGTTTACTGATCCCCGGCGATATGGTTCGTATGAAGAGAACCTGTTGACCATTAGCTTGTAACGACACACTAATGGCACTATGACCGAGCCAGTCATTTCAAGAATGTTTGGACCCTGGTTTTTTGTTAACAACTTTTACAATTTATGATTACCATCACAGTATTTGACATGAGGTTTTATAACAGTAATTTTCGTTTAGATCGTTTGGGCAACAGACATTCTCTTTACAATAGAAGGGGTTCTGACTTGTGTTTTACCAAAACTATGGATGTTGTGAATTGATTATCTGACCGATTTTCATTTGTGGATATTTCTATTCTATTTTTATTTTCATTTCTTTGTATACTACATCTAGTAATTGTCCGCGTCCTTTGAACGCACTTACCAAGGAGCCTGATCCTAACTTTGGGGCGGTAAGCTCATGTGCATTGTTGGTTCCCCCCTTTTTTTGCCACCACAATATATATTTTTATGATACACTTGCTTGCATGTTGACACTTGTGACCACTGTTGGGTACATTGTGGTGTTATGTTTTATTATTTATTTCTTTTTCCAGGGCGACCTGACCACGACTTAGCTTGTTTACTGCAATGTAAGTGACCGGCTGATATCCCTCTCTTTTTTTAGAACTTGTGCATTGACACATGTTTAGGATTTTGGAGAAGAGCTGACTAACTTTTTGTAATTTTTGGTCCTGATGAAGCGTCACTGGATCCTCTGGGACCACATGACGCGAAACATGTCGACCTAGTTCAGGGGACGTCTAGAATGACATCCCCTTGAGTTTATTGTTTGTGAAAGTAATTGAGCATTGATACTCAACTGATGACTTTCCCTTGTTTTTAACCTTGGTTTCATCACTGGCTATTGATTAAATTATGAAATATGTAGTGATGTAGAACCAATTTTATTTCCATTTCTGTGTTCTCTCCTTTGTGAGTCTGTGCCTGAATGTAGACACGGTCGTTTAAGATAGCTGATATTTATCAGTTACCAGCTAGAACAATACGGCTGGCTGCTCCCTGATTGGGGAGCCCGTCAGGCATTGCACTGCCAGCCTGACGTGGAGTATTACCCGATGATGATGCGAGTCATCCATTGTGATGCTTGAGGGTTTCACTCCTGAATGTTCAGGTCTTCCTGTTGCGCCTGACGTGGAACAGTGTACTTTTTGTGTTTATACTACGGTTGGGAGAGTGTACACTGGACCAGTTTAATCTCCCGGTCCCTCCCCCCTCCTTTTTAGATAATAGTTTGTTGTCTGGACCAATAGAATGATGATGTCTTCATGGGAACAGGTCAGCTTCCATGAATTTAGCAAACTTAACAAAGAACGTCCTAAACACATGATACACTTGACTACAACTTGTAACCCGATTATCAATTTGGTTCAACTTCTCATTGCTTCTTTCTATAAGACAAAAGAAGTCAAGGTAAGTAAAGTGTTTAACTGTATAAAACTACTCCTGTTCTCATACACTTCTATTGACAACACTATACATAAAGAAACAACTTTTAAAGATTAAACTAACATTTCAATAAATTATTATATTTTAAGTAGGTCAAATGGGTAAGAAAGCTGAATTCTAACACATTCTCAATTCATTTTGCTGCTTCAATGCTGCATTTACGTCACAAAAAGATATACAGCTATGATGGTAAGAAAGGTCCGAGCAAAACACAGAAGATAGAAAAGAAAGGGAAAATGCATTTGTCAGTGTTTTAAGCTAGATACACGTCTCTATGAAAACTCAGTGTGGAAAGCCTCTTTTAAATGCAGCATTTGGTTGATGCATATGCAACATATCATACAGGTTAATTATTTCAATATCTAATTAGTAATATAATGCAATAATATATGTAAACCGGAAATAGTAGTTGTAAATTACTTCATTACGATTGTAATCTATGATATTCAGTCTCTGGTGTACAGGTCAAAAAGCGACGTGTGATGCTATATAATCATTGCACATTAATCAGACAACAATTCAGACAGTAAGAGCAGGTGAAGAAAACAGTTCTCTAACTGAAACTAGTCGCACATCTTTACTTTTGCTTCTGTTTGACTTCTTGTTACAGAAAAATATTTGCAGAAAGAATATGCTTGGCCAAGCGCATCTCTTGCAAGAAATTCCAACTCCGTTTTGGTGAGTACATTTGTGGACCAATTGCAGTGCTGCACAAATGAGTTGTGAATTAACTTAGGTGCCACAGTTAAGGATTTGTGAGGAGAATGGTAGAAGCACATCTCCATACTATATTTCCACTGTACACGTAGTCACACAAAAACACACAATTTGACAAATTTAGAGCAAAATTGTTAATATTTTAGGAGCCCAAGTTACAATCTTATGAAAAAATGTGAATAAGAGGATCAGGGTTTATCTTAAGTGTTGATTTCTGTATTATGATCTAGCTAGGTACTTACTATCCAATAGCTTTGGGTGAGTAGTAGAGAGAGTGTTTATTAGCAAGGAAATTATTGCGAAATTATACTTTATTCTTAAATTGTTGTTCTCGGTACCCTACGCAATGCAGTAGTTAATTATTGGAAAACAAACACAAATATACATGCATTGTGTTAGCTGTTGTTATAAACAGTATAGAATAATGATAATATAAGTAAGAACACATTGAGGTATTTATATTAAACGTTATTGTTATCAAGTTAAACTGTCCTTTATGCAAGCCAAAATATGCTGATTTTCTAATTGAAAGTTCAGCTAAACACTTTAAAATATGATTATATATTTCTGGCACAGATAATCTGTTGTGGTACTTGTGATTTATTTGAACCTGTTAGTTTTGTTCTTGATATCCATTAATTATTGGTTTGGCTGCAAAAAGAATTGGGCTTGGGGTGATATTATACTTTGTGTCAGATGATGGATTGACTGAGAATAGCGATTCTCAAAGTTTGAATGTCAAGAGAATCAGAATTTCATTAAGGACACAGAGGCTGACATTATGCATAGGTCTTTTTAATGCCACTCCTGCAGCACCTTACACTACATTACATCATAGTATAACAATCCAGAACAACACCATGGCAAATGATAAAAGGCCCATGCATGGAACAATCATCCTCTTTAGAATCTGCGACATCACAGGTAACTTGGAGCTTCTATAAGTAAATACTGAACTTGTCCTTCAAACAAGGCTGCTCACAAACTTGATTCCATTACTGATTATCTATTGGCAGACTGTGACAAAAGAATTTTGAGCGCTGAATACCACCATAAAAATCTTAACAATTATAATAAACAAGTACCAATGAACTAAAATCATGTATATCCCCCCCCTTTAAAGGGAGGAGAGGGAGGAATAATGTCAGCCTCCGTGTCCTTAATGAAATTCAGATTCTCTTGACATTCAAACTTTGAGAATGGATATTTCATTACAGGACCGGAGGCCTCCATTATGCATGTTGGTAGTTCTCTAACACAGCGTTCAACATGTGTTCAGTAGGTTTACAGTAGAACTTTGCAATGGTAGAAGCATTAGCCCAATTGGCTACTTTCATAATATTCTAAAGTCTTGCACCTTTATACAGGACTTGACTGGCCATTGCCCCTCCTAAGGAATGGGCTTGGAATATTTGTAAATCCATGCCTACCTCCTGCATAATACACTTTACCCATCCAGCAATGGTAGCAATAGTAATCGCTTGAAATGGTTTGACAAATGAGATTAATAGCTGGGTGACACCATTGGGTCTAAATTCAAGCATACGGAAATCATATTTCCTCATGCAATCAACAACACATAACTTTTTGCACGCAGTGAATTCTAGGTAGAAAATTGTGTCTGACATAGGGCCTCATCATGACCCTGGTGGATGGCAGTAATATGGTGGAAAGTACTGCCAACAGGCTGGTGGTACTTTCCACCATATTATGACATTGCCGTCAGATTAGAGATAGCAATCTCCAGCCCGGTGTCCATCACTGTAACGCCTGTGGGATAATGACCCCGCCTACCGCCATAGTTTCCGTGGCTTCCTTACTACCACAAAAAACATCACCCCCCTCTCCAGATACCCCCATGTCCCCTTCCTCTCCAAACCCCCCCTACATAAATGCCCCCCCTTGCACACACACAAACACACGCATTCACACACCCATTCCCACATGCATCCACGCATGCATACATCCATTCACACACACATCCGCACACACTTTCATACATACATGCAGACACGCACTCACACAGCACAACATACACACACACCCCCTCCCCCCCCACACACACACACACCGCACCCCCACTCCTCTCCCCTGTCGGAGCACCCACTTACCTGTGTTTAGGGGGTCCTCTGGCACAAGCCGGGACGGGGCACTGCTGCCACCAGCAGCGTCTGCCAGCAGAACACTGCCAGGCCTTATTATGGGTCATAATACGGTTGGTGGCAGTCAACTGGCATGGCACTGCTGGTGGCAGCAGCACCACCTTACTGCCATCCGCCGGCATGGCCACAGCCGGATTTCCGCCATCCTTCTGGCGGAAATTCGGCTGTGGTCATAATACGGCGGATGGCTGGTAGCCGCGGCGATGGTCTTTTGGTGGCCGTCGCCACAGCAGTAGGTGGTTTTCACCACCAATATCATAATGAGGGCCATAGTCTTTGCTCTTCTAGTATTATCAAATGTGACCCCAAAATGATCGTAAATTTTATTACTCACCTCTAATGCCTTTACATCAGAAACTCTGCATCAAGATATTAAACATAATAGGCCAGTTTCATAGAAAGTTTTTTAGTCTTTAGATACCTATTAGTTGGCCAGTTTGAGAGCAGGGACATTCCAAAGGTTTTGATATCCTGGCCTGGGGGGTCTTCTTAGTCTAATGCTTTTTAGAACGTGGCATACCAGAAATTATTTTCCCACACTGTTACCATTGACCAAATTATGTCCTGCAGATATGGCAGACCTAAACCAGTTAATAGTTCTATAACTTAGACCCCTGTCGAATTGAATCACTAGAAAGTTAACTAAATTGGATGTAGGAGCCTCCACGGGATCCACGTTCCTTTCCATGCACCAACTGGCCCAGTTTTTCCAGATTACATTATATCTGTGATAGGTTCCTGGTGCCCATGACTCCTGGAGGAGTTCAGTAGCTCTTACAGAAAGATCTGACAGCTCATTAGGTCACCTGACAGTTTCCAGGCAAGAAGGTTCAAAGTCTTGTTCTGAACTAAAGGATGTTCTCCTCCGTCTATATCTTTTAGCAGGCCCTCCTTTGCCGGGAGGTTAAATGGAATGTTTCAAGCGAGCTCCAGAATCATGGGAAACCATGCATGTGAGGTCCAGAAGGGAGTTATCAGGATAAAGGAGCATTTCTCTAGTCTCACCTTCTGGAGTGTACTCTGAATCATTGCGAACGGAGGGAAGGCATGAACCCTCACTCCCTTCCAAGATTGTAAGACTTTGTTCACTGCTAGAGCCCCTGGATCTAGCATCCAACTGTAGTAATTATCCAGGTGGAATGTCAGTCTGCTCGCAAAGAAATCTATCTCTAGCGGGCCCCAAAAGTTGGAAATTAGGCTGAAACAAGACACGTTTAGTTTCCAATCGCTGTAATCCTTTAAAAATCTCCAATTCCAGTCCTCAGAAACATTTTCCTTTCCAGGAATGTATTCCATTCTCAGGCTGATTTTGTGCTCAAAGCAAAAAAGCCAAAGTTTCTTTGCTAATATTGCTGGATCCATAGGCCTGGTACCTCCTAACCGATTGATGTAGGCTACGGCAGAGACATTGTCCATTTTTTAAAGGACTACTCTGCCTTGTAACTGATTCTTGAATTTAATGAGAGCGTATAAACCGGCAGTCAACTCTAAATAGTTTATGAGATGTAGCCTCTCTAGGTTTGACCATAATTCACAAGTCTCTTGTGCACCCATGCATGCACCCTAACCAGTCATGCAGGCATCTGTTTCCATCGCAAACACAAATCGCCAGGCCGTTCCAAGCATGTCAATTCTCCAGCCACCAATTCAGCTCCTCTTTCACTGCCTGATCTAGACAAACTTGGACTCCATACCAAAGGCTCGAACAGAGCGTGTTAGAAATGGGGTTTTTGGTTGGCAGTCAGGTTACCCTCTGTCCAAGCAAGACCCTCACTCTAGTCAGGGTAAGTCACACACAATCCAAAATTATCCTGTGCCCACCCTCTGGTAGCTTGGAACGAGCAGTCAGGCTTAACTTAGAAGGCAATGTGTAAAGTATTTGTGCAATAAATCATACAATAACACAATATAGCACCACAAAAATACACCACACAGTGTTTAGAAAAATATATCATATTTATCTAGATAATTGCAGGTCAAAACGAATTAATATGCAATGTGAAATTGTAGAGATATCACTGAAAAGTGATATAAAGTGTCTTAAGTCTTTAAAAAGCAAACAAAGGGGGTGATTCTAACTTCGGCGGGCGGTGGAGGCCGCCCGCCAAAGTTCCCCCACCAAAATACCGCTCCGCGGTCGAAAGACCGCTGAGGGTATTTTGGGATTTGCCCTGGGCTGGCGGGCGGCCGCCAAAAGGCCGCACGCCAGCCCAGGGCAAATCAACCTTCCCACGAGGACGCCGGCTCAGAATTGAGCCAGCGTAGTGGGAAGGTGCGACGGGTGCAGTGGCACCCGTCGCGTATTTCAGTGTCTGCATAGCAGACACTAAAATACTTTGTGGTGCCCTCTTACGGGGGCCCCTGCAGTGCCCATGCCATTGGCATGGGCACTGCAGGGGCCCCCAGGGGCCCCGCGGCACCCCCTACCGCCATCCTGTTCCTGGCGGGAGACCCGCCAGGAACAGGATGGCGGTAGGGGGTGTCAGAATCCCCATGGCGGCGGAGCGCGCTCCGCCGCCATGGAGGATTCTGCAGGGCAGTGGGAAACCGGCGGGAGACCGCCGGTTTCCCGCATCTGACCGCGGCCGAACCGCCGCGGTCAGAATGCCCTGCGGGGCACCGCCGGTCTGTCGGCGGTGCTCCCGCCGACCCTGGCCCCGGCGGTCTCTGACCGCCGGGGTCAGAATGACCCCCAAAGTCTCTTTCCAGCACAAAGTACCTAGTTTAAAGTGGAAAATCTCCGAAAAGGGCCGCAGAAGAAGGGATACGTGGAAAAATGGTGTGTGCGTTGATTTCTCCCCTGCACACACGGACCTGCGTCGTTATTTGTTGCGCGGGGAAGTCGTGCGTTGTTTTCTGGCGCACGGACAGTCTCTTTCTGTGGTTCGCGGGATTACCAGATGTCCCGGGGTCTGTGCGTGGATTCTTCGGCTTGTTTTCTGGCTGCTGTGCGTTGTTCCGGGAGGCTGTGCGTCAAAGTTTCGTTCTCACTGCAGGCGTTGCGTCGATTTCCTTCCCCTCTGGAGGTCGGGCTGCGTTGTCCTTGTGAGGCCGTGCGTCGAAGTTCCGGTCGCCCCGAAGGCGTCGCGTCGGTGTGTGGCGATTTTCTCACCGCGGAGCAAGCTGTGCATCGAAATTTTCGGCACACGAAGAGTCCAAATGGAAAAGAGAATTCTTTTTGGTCCTGAGACTTCAGGGAGGCAAGCTCTATCCAAGCCCTTGGAGAGCACTTTTACAGCCAGACAAGAGTTCAGCAAGGCAGCAGGCCCACAGTAAGGCAGCAGTCCTTTGTAGGAAGCAGACAGGTGAGTCCTTTGAGCAGCCAGGCAGTTCTTCTTGGCAGGATGTAGTTTCTGGTTCAGGTTTCTTCTCCAGCAAGTGTCTGAGGTGGTAGGGCAGAGGCCCTGTTTTATACCCAAATGTGCCTTTGAAGTGGGGGAGACTTCAAAGAGTGGTTGAGAAGTGCACCAGGTCCCCTTTCAGTTCAATCCTGTCTGCCAGAATCCCAGTAGGGGGTGTGGCAGTCCTTTGTGTCAGAGCAGGCCCTCCACCCTCCCAGCCCAGGAAGACCCATTCAAAATGCAGATGTATGCAAGTGAGGCTGAGTACCCTGTGTTTGGGGTGTGTCTGAGTGAATACACAAGGAGCTGTCAACTAAACCTAGCCAGACGTGGATTGTAAGGCACAGAAAGATTTAAGTGCAGAGAAATGCTCACTTTCTAAAAGTGGCATTTCTAAAATAGTAATATTAAATCCAACTTCACCAGCCAGCAGTATTTTGTATTACCATTCTGGCCATACTAAATATGACCTTCCTACTCCCTTCAGATCAGCAGCTGCCACTTCAACAATGTATGAGGGCAGCCCCAATGTTAGCCTATGAAGGGAGCAGGCCTCGCAGTAGTGTAAAAACGAATTTAGGAGTTTTACCCTACCAGGACATGTAAACTACACAGGTACATGTCCTGCATTTTACCCACACAGCACCCTCCTCTAGGGGTTACCTAGGGCAGATACTAGAGGTGACTTATGTGCAAAAAAAGGGGAGCTTTAGGCTTGGCAAGTACTTTTAAATGCCAAGTCGGAGTGGCAGTGAAACTGCACACACAGGCCTTGCCCTGGCAGGCCTGGGCCATGGTAAGGGGCTACTTGAGTGGGTGGCATAACCAGTGCTGCAGGCCCACTAGTAGCATTTAATCTACAGGCCCTAGGCACATACAGTGCCCATTACTAGGGACTTATAAGTATATTAAATAGTCCAATTGGGTATGATCCAAAGTTACCATGTTTAAAGGGAGAGAGCAGATGCACTTTAGCACTGGTTAGCAGTGATAAAGTGCGCAGAGTCTAAAAGCCAGCAAACCAGAGTCCAAAAAGTGGAGGGAGGCAGGCAAAAAGTTAGGGGTGACCACCCTAACGCATGTCAGGTCTAACAAGTGTCCCCCCAGCTGAAAGTGGGGAGAGCTACCCGACCTCCTGGGAGCTCTCATCGCTAAGGCGGAAGTATCTGGAGAGACCATCAGCATTGGCGTGGTCAACCCCTGGGCGATGCTCCACCATAAAGTCTATCCCCTGTAGGGAAATGGACCACCTCAAGAGTTTTGGGGTCTCACCCCTCATCTGCATGAGCCATCTGAGGGGCCTGTGGTCTGTCTGAACCCGGAAGTGAGTCCCAAACAGGTAGGGTCCTAGCTTCTTCAGTGCCCAGACCACAGCAAATGCTTCTCTCTCAATAGCAGTCCACCTTTGTTCCCGTGGTAATAGTCTTCTGCTAATAAAGACTACTGGTTGGTCTGAGCCCTCCTCATTTAGCTGTGCTAGAACAGCCCCTATGCCATGCTCTGAAGCGTCTGTCTGCACAATAAATTCCTGGGAGTAGTCAGGGGCCTTGAGCACGGGGGCCGTGCACATGGCTTCCTTCAGAGAATCAAAGGCTTTCTGACAAGTCTCTGTCCAATTCACCAACCTAGGTTGTTTCTTGGAAGTGAGTTCTGTCAAGGGCGACACAATGGTACCATAGCCCTTGACGAATCTGCGGTAGTATCCAGTGAGGCCCAAAAAGGCTCTCACCTCAGTCTGTGTTCTAGGTGGTTGCCAGGCCTTGATAGTTTCAATCTTGGCCTGGAGTGGCTGCACGTTGCCACCACCTACTAGGTGTCCCAAGTACACCACGGAACCCTGCCCAATCTGGAACTTACTAGCCTTGATAGTCAGGCCTGCCTGTTGCAGAGCCTGAAGCACCTCCTTGAGGTGGAGCTGGTGTTCCTCCCAGCTGGAACTGTAGACAGCTATGTCGTCCAGGTAAGTTGCACAGTAGGCATCTTTACCAGCTAGGACCCTGTTAACCAACCGTTGGAAGGTAGCGGGGGCATTTTTCAGCCCAAATGGCATCACCCGGAATTGGTAATGGCCATCAGGGGTGGAAAATGCTGATCTTTCTTTAGCCCCCTCAGTCAGGCCGATCTGCCAGTACCCTGAAGCAAGATCCAACGTACTCAGGAACTTGGCAGCACCGAGTCTGTCAACGAGCTCATCAGCTCGGGGATGGGGTGAGCATCAGTCCGGGTGACTGAGTTGAGACCCTGGTAGTCCACACTGAACCGGAGTTCTTGCTTCGCACCTGGGGCAGTAGCCGTAGGAACCAATACCACCGGGCTGGCCCAGGGACTACTGGATTTCTCAATAACCCCTAAAGTCAACATCTTGGAGACCTCCTCCTTGATGCTGGCCTTCACCTTATCCGACAACCTGTAAATGTTGTTCTTCACAGGGGGACTGTCACCTGTGTCAATGTCATGAACACAGAGGTGGGTCAGTCCAGGGGTAAGGGAGAACAGGGGGGAGAACTGCTCTAACAGCTCACAGCAGTCTCCTCTCTGGGTTAGAGTCAGGGCGTCAGAGAGAATTACACCCCCCACTGACCCATCCCCTTCTTTGACAGAGAGGAGGTCGAGGAGAGGTTCACTCTCCTCTTCCATGCCCTCATCTGTGACCAGGAACATACTGACCTCAGACCTCTCAAAGTGAGGTTTGAGCCGGTTGTGATGGAGGACCCTGGGAGTGGGAGCAGGGGAGCTTTAAGCCGTTTCCCTGTCTTCCCACTAGCCTGGCAGGTGGGGCAAGCTCTGCAGAAGTTATCTGAGGCTGTCCTCATTCTGGACCAATGGAAGTGGGTGTCAAGCCTGTTAAAGGTCTTGTCTTGGCCCAGGTTTCCTGCCAGGGGGATGTCGTGAGCCAGACCCAGTAGGAAGTTCTGGTAACACTGGGGGACCACCAGCACACGGGCTGCCCCAGGACCTGGAACCTTACGCTCACTGTAAAGGAGATCATTCTCCCAGTAAATATGGTGAGTGCCAGAGGCGTCACCTGCTGCTTGGGCTGTGGCTTGTTGACTCAGACCCTCAAGGGCGGGGCATTCTTTCTACCCCTTGCAGAATTCTGCTCTGGTTGCCCCCCTCTACTTGCCAGCCAGCAAGTTCAGGTAGGTTACCAAGGTCAGCTATGTCCTCCCCAGTGGGCTCAGGGGCCTCCTCCTCCTCAGGGGCCTCGTCCACCACCGTGGGAACATTTGAGGCGGGTTTCCCGCGCCTCTTGCCGTTCCTCTTTGCAGCGGTCTGGGCCATTTTTCCAGGCTCCAGACGCCCTTGACTCCCTTCCCGGGCAGCCATGGACCGTGTGGTCATGCAGACCCACTCAGGTAACCCTACATCTCCAGGTGAGATCTGAGCTCTACTTCTTTCCAAGCAGTATCCTCAAGATCATTGCCTAACAGACAATCTACAGGCATGGCAGGACTCACAGCTACTTTCAGAGTACCAGAGACCCCCCCACTCAAAGGGAACCAGAGCCACCAGTAGGTGACTCTCACGATTGTCAGGGACTATGACCTGGTGGAATGTATTAGGGACTATCTGCTCTGTTGACACCAGCTGACTCTTGATAGTAGTCATACTGGCTCCTGTGTCACACAGAGCCTCCACCTTTTGCCCATCAATGGTGACCCACTGCCTGTACTTGGAAGTATTGTGGGGCATGTGGGCTTTGGGCACCATTTCTCTTTCTCCCAGGGACACTAGGGAAATCTCGACCTGCTCCCCAAAGCTATCTGGGTCCATCTACCCCCCGAGCGCTACACTAGTCAACCCAGGTGTCTGTCCATTAGTGGATGGTGCCCTCTTGGAGCACTGGGGGTTGCCTTTATAGTGACCATACTGGTAGCACTTTAAGCATTTGGGGTTGGATCTCCCTGATTTATTATAGGTCCCTGGCTTTTTCCCAAATCTGGAAAAGGAATAGTTGCCACCCCCTCCCTGGGAATTATTTTGGGGGCCTTTGGAGAGTTCCTTATCTGTAAGTTTATCTCCCCCCCTCTTTCTTCTGTTGGGAACACTGACCACCTTTGTGGGTGTCCCCCCAGGTACCTTTTTGGACACTCTGGTGCTAACCCAGAGGTCCGCCTCCTCAGCAAGCTTCCTGGAATCAGTCAGCTTACTATCTACCAAGTGCTGGCGCAACTCTGTAAAAGTAGTATTGAGCATATGCTCTCTCAGAATCAAGTCATATAAACCTTTATAATTATCTACTTTGTTGCCCCACACCCATCCATTCAGTGCCTTACTGGAAAAGTCAAAGAAATCTACCCATGTTTGTGTGTTTTGTTTGGTGCTGTCCCTGAACCTCTGACGGTATCCCTCAGGGTTCAGCCGAAACTTGGCAAGTAAAGTGGCTTTCTGAAGTAGGTATGTGTTTTGATCAGGTTGATCCAATGTGAAAAGTGTGTCCTTCCCCAATGGCGACACATAACCCCACATAGCTACCCCCCATAGCACTTCAGGAACCTCATGAGCCCTTAGTGCAACTTCATAAGCAGCTAACCATTTATCTATGTCATCTCCCACCACGAAACTGGGCACCACATTTTTGGGTATACGAACCTTCTTTTCTCCAGCAGGTCCTGTCTGTATGCTGCCACCATTATTGCTGGATTCAGACTGTCTCGCCTTGATCTCCAACTCCTTGAGACTCAGTTCATGAGCCAACATTAGTTTCTTTTCAGCCAAAGCTCTTTCAGCTTCCACCTGTTTGGATGCTCTTTCAGCCTCAGCTTGTTTAGCTTCTCTCTCTGCCCTCTTTTCTTCCTGTTGGGCCTCAATTTTCAGTTTTGCCATTTGCAATTGGAACTCCCTTTCTTCTCTCCTTTCCTCTGCGGTCAGGCTTTGCTCAGAGACACTGCTCCCTGGTCTGGAAGGGGGCATAATTGCAGTGGTAACATTACCCACTGATGGCAATAAATCCTCTGAGAGGACATTTTCTGGCTCCTCTTCCTCCTCATTCTCCTCTAAATGGGCTTCTGCCCAGGCCCTCAGCACCACTTGAAAGTCCTCCTTTTTGGAGGCCCCTTGGGTGGGTACTCTCAACACCCTGCAGAACCCTCTTAGCTGTTTGACAGTATATGTCTCCAACAGGGCTAGGTCCAAATCCCCTACTTGAGACCCTGCCAGAGACATGTTGAGTGAGGATTTAGTTTTTGAAAATTGTCAGGAAAAACAAATTTGCAAAAAGAGATACAAATCAAGTTGACCTTCAACTGTGGGTAGGTAGTGAAATACTTAGCTACTGTATGTCACTGCACAAATACAAGTCCTATCCTCACCGCTGATAACCAATGTTAGAAATGGGTTTTTTGGTTGGCAGTCAGGTTACCCTCTGTCCAAGCAAGAACCCTCACTCTAGTCAGGGTAAGTCACACACAATCCAAAATTATCCTGTGCCCACCCTCTGGTAGCTTGGCATGAGCAGTCAGGCTTAACTTAGAAGGCAATGTGTAAAATATTGGTGCAATAAATCATACAATAACACAATATAGCACCACAAAAATACACCACACAGTGTTTAGAAAAATATATAATATTTATCTGGATAATTGCAGGTCAAAACGAATAAAGATGCAATGTGAAATTGTAGAGATATCACTGAAAAGTGATATAAAGTGTCTTAAGTCTTTAAAAAGCAAACAAAGGGCCTCATTATGACCCTGGCGGTACAGAACCGCCAGGGTCAACGGGGGCGGGAGCACCGCCGACAGGCCGGCGGTGCTCCCTTGGGCATTCCGACCGCGGCGGTAACGCCGCGGTCGGACCGGGACAACTGGCGGTCTCCCGCCAGTTTCCCGCTGCCCAAATGAATCCTCCAAGGCGGCGCAGCATGCTGCGCCGCCTTGGGGATTCTGACACCCCCTACCGCCATCCTGTTCCTGGCGGTTCGCCCGCCAGGAACAGGATGGCGGTAGGGGGTGTCGCGGGGCCCCCGTAAGAGGGCCCCGCTAGTATTTCACTGTCTGCATAGCAGACAGTGAAATACGCGACGGGTGCAGTAGCACCCGTCGCACCTTCCCACTCCGCCGGCTCGATTACGAGCCGGCTTCATCGTGGGAAGGTTGTTTTCCTCTGGGCTGGCGGGCGGCCTTTTGGCGGCCGCCCGCCAGCCCAGGGGAAAACTTGGAATACCCTCCGCGGTCTCTGGACCGCGGAGCGGTATTTTGGAGGGGGGAAGTCTGGCGGGCGGCCTCCGCCGCCCGCCAGACTTAGAATGAGGGCCAAAGTCTCTTTCAAGCACAAAGTACCTGGTTTAAAGTGGAAAATCTCTGCAAAGGGCCGCAGAAGAAGAAATACGTGGAAAAATGGTGTGTGTGTCGATTTCTCCCCTGCACACACAGACTTGCGTCGTTATTTTTCACGCGGGGAAGTCGTGCGTTGTTTTCCGGCACGCGGACAGCCTCTTTCTGTGGTTCGTGGGATTACCAGATGTCCCGGGGTCTGTGCGTGGATTCTTCGGCTTGTTTTCCGGCAGCGCATCGTTCCGGGAGGCTGTGCATTGAAGTTTCGTTCTCACGGCAGGCGTCGCGTCGATTTCCCCTCTGGAAGTCAGGCGGCGTTGTCCTTGCGAGGCCGTGCGTTGAAGTTCCGGTTGCCCCGAAGGTGTCGCGGCGGTCAGCGTCGGTGTGCGGCGATTTTCTCGCCGCGGAGCAAGCTGTGCGTCGAAATTTTCGGCGCACGAAGAATCCAAATGAAAAAGAGAAGTCTTTTTGGTCCTGAGACTTCAGGGAACAGGAGGCAAGCTCTATCCAAGCCCTTGGAGAGCACTTTTACAGCCAGACAAGAGTTCAGCAAGGCAGCAGGCCAACAGCAAGGCAGCAGTCCTTTGTAGAAAGCAGACAGGTGAGTCCTTTGAGCAGCCAGGGAGTTCTTCTTGGCAGGATGTAGTTTCTGGTTCAGGTTTCTTCTCCAGCAAGTGTCTGAGGTGGTAGGGCAGAGGCCCTGTTTTATACCCAAATGTGCCTTTGAAGTGGGGGAGACTTCAAAGAGTGGTTTAGAAGTGCAACAGGTCCCCTTTCAGTTCAATCCTGTCTGCCAGGGTCCCAGGGGGGGGTGTGGCAGTCCTTTGTGTCAGAGCAGGCCTTCCACCCTCCCAGCCCAGGAAGACCCATTCAAAATGCAGATGTATGCAAGTGAGGCTGAGTACCCTGTGTTTGGGGTGTGTCTGAGTGAATGCACAAGGAGCTGTCAACTAAACCTAGCCAGACGTGGATTGTAAGGCACCGAAAGATTTAAGTGCAGAGAAATGCTCACTTTCTAAAAGTGGAATTTCTAAAATAGTAATATTAAATCCAACTTCACCAGTCAACAGGATTTTGTATTACCATTCTGGCCATACTAAATATGACCTTCCTACTCCCTTCAGATCAGCAGCTGCCCCTTCAACAATGTATGAGGGCAGTCCCAATGTTAGCCTATGAAGGGAGCAGGCCTCACAGTAGTGTAAAAACAAATTTAGGAGTTTTACACTACCAGGACATGTAAACTACACAGGTACATGTCCTGCCTTTTACTCACACGCAACCTGCTCTAGGGGTTACCTGGGGCACATACTAGAGGTGACCTATGAGTAGAAAAAGGGGAGCTTTAGGCTTGGCAAGTACTTTTAAATGCCAAGTCGAAGTGGCAGTGAAACTGCACACACAGGCCTTGCCCTGGCAGGCCTGGGACAAGGTAAGGGGCTACTTGAGTGGGTGGCACAACCAGTGCTGCAGGCCCACTAGTAGCATTTAATCTACAGGCCCTAGGCACATACAGTGCCCATTACTAGGGACTTATAAGTATATGAAATAGTCCAATTGGGTATGATCCAAAGTTACCATGTTTAAAGGGAGAGAGCAGATGCACTTCAGCACTGGTTAGCAGTGGTAAAGTGTGCAGAGTCTAAAAGCCAGCAAACCAGAGTCCAAAAAGTGGAAGGAGACTGGCAAAAAGTTAGGGGTGACCACCCTAAGGCATGTCAGGTCTAACAGAGCGCTTTTGCTTTTATCCGTTGTAAAGCACGGTAATGCAAAGGACCAGGAACAATTGCTTGTATAGAGGAGGAGGACAGTAAGCCCAAGAGTCTCGCCATTTCAGATAATTAATCTCTGCTGAGAACATATCTTATTTCTTTCCTGATTTTGTACCTTCTTTAGATGAAGGAGAAGTAAGAATTTCACTGTCTATAGTGAACCCTAGGAGCTCTAATGTATGAGAAGGAGTAAGGATCAATTTATCTTTTTTTAGTATAAAACCCAAATTCTCCAACAGGGAGATTACCAACTTCAGGTCCTTTAGTATCTATTGATAAAGCTTTGTGATAATATCAGAATGTCATCTGGGTATGTGATCAATCTGACATCTCTTTCCCTTAGATAGGAAGCTACTGGCCTCAGTACCTTGGTGAAGCACCGTAGTGCTGATGATAGCCCGAAGGGTATTGCGCAAAATTGATAAAGGTGTTTTCTCCAAAAGAACTGGAGGTTTAGTTGAGAATCTAATGCCATCGGGATTGTGAAGTATGTGTCCTTCAGGTCTAGCCTTACTAGCCAGTCGTTTTTTAGTAAAAGGTCTCTTAATAGGTGGATACCCTCCATTTTGAAATGGTGGTAAACCAGAAACTTGTTCAGTTCTCATAGGTTTATGACAGGTCTCCAACCTTTTTCTTTCTTTTCGACCAGAAAGAGAGTACTTGTTAAAACCCTCTCAACCAAACTTACCTCTCGAATCGCACCTTTTAAGAGCATAGATCCTACTTCTTTCTCCACAATCTCCTGTTGTTCCTTTTAGACTACGATTTCCCTCGTAAATGATAGTTGAGAGAGAATTTCTAAAAATTCTATTCTGAAACCCTAAACAATTTCCAAAACCCAGGTGTCTCGAGTAATAAGTTCCCAGTTATTTGCTAAAAAAATTAAGACGTCTCCTTACTCTTTCCAGGGAAAGAGGTGGGTTGACAACACTCACCTTGGGGTACAGGATTTTGCTTGCGACCTCTGGATCCTCTAATCCTTTGGAATCATCCTCTTTGTGGATAGAAGTTGGGCTGCGTGCCAGACTGATATCCTCTGGCGTATCCCGCTCTTGATCTTGATGAGTTATATTTGGACCTTTGATGGTATCGGCCGACAGGAAGTCTCCTTCTGCCAGCCCTGCCAAAAAGTGGATTAAATACTTTACGCTTATTAAGCTGTGCGTTGTCGAGAGCTGGGAATGTAGCCACATATTTCCCAATGCTCTTCACCATGTTACTAGTGAAATAGTAGCCCCTTAGGATTGTCAGAGCTCTCTTTCTCCACTAAATCACAGAGTTTAGGGTTGATTTTGAGTAGAACCGCTTTATGCCTTGCAGTGTTGAAGCTTGCATCAGCATTTCCGTAGAGCACCATGGCCTGTTGACTCCATCCCCAGAAAAGTTCTAGATCTATGGGCAGACCTTTTGCATATGCCTCTTCTGCCATGTCGATTATTCTCGCTGGAGGGCCGACGATGTCCAGAAGACGGTCCTGGCATAGTTTAAGAGATCTCTCAATGCATTTTCTAGGGTCACAACCCAACTTAAAAAAAAAGTTAATTAACTCGGGATCTAGATGCGGAGTGAGGCATACCTTTTATTCAATTACTGGGCGCATACATTCCGCTCTGAGTAAGTTACGTGTCTTCTTTTCCAGTGGGTTTCTAATCTATTTCCTGATAAATTCTCCTACATGCTCCATAGGCCACCACTCAGTGCTTCTTAGGTGTCTGATATTTTTTGGGGAAAACATCTCCTCTCCCAGAGGATTTCTAACAATATCTTTATTTGGTGGGGATTGTGGATCATCCAAGATATCGTCTGATTCTTTTCTTGGTCCAGGACAAGCACATATTCATCATACGAATTTTCCTCTGGCTCATGATCCCTAAATTCTGGATTTAAAAATTCCATTTGGTGTGTGCCACAAGGGTCATCCAATCTTTTTGTGCCGCTAAGGACACCCTTCATTTTTGTGCCGCAAAGTACACCACTCCTTTGTGAGGTGCCTGGACCTCTGATCAATCTGGAGGTGTCTTTACCTTCCATAGTAGATGAGGTTGTAGCTTCCTCACTCAGATGTTTTGTTTTTCTCCTTTTCTTTCCACAGTTCGAATTGGAAATTTCGTGATCAACATCAGCAATGGAACATGTCTCGTCCACCTGTCTCTTATTATTAATTACTTGAATTATTGTTTCACAAATGTATGTGCACATTTCTTGTTGTATAAGTTTTTTTATTATCTCCTCATTAATTCTGCCCTCTGAAGGGGCCTGATGATCCTCAGAATCCAATATATTTATGGAATATATTAGCAGGTATTTTATAATTCCAGGGACTAATTGTATATATAAATGCTCCTAAGCTATTTTAAAATTATTTATTATCAGGCTTTAAGTTCTCATGTAAATAAAAGATCACCAAGTGATGTACAGGTCTTCCTCACAATGCAAGATGCAAACTGTCAAGCTACACTAGAAATAGACAATGGGCTATCGCCTGTGAAAACAACAAGGGCATTAAGCCCAAATCAACATGGCCGCCGAAGAAGACGCCATCACAAGAGCTCTTTCGTTTCAGTTCTTAGGGGTGGGGAGTGAGGGACACCCCAGCGGAGAGTCGGGCATGAGGCCCCGCGGGGTCAGGGTATCCGCAATGCAAGCTGGGGCTCACCTATGTGAGCAAACGCAAAAGCGAGCAGCCCGGCGTATGCTGCTTGAGGGTGGCACTCGCCCCTGTACTGCAGCACGGGGCAGAAACTGTCCTGAACGCACTCCCCCCTGCACTGCAGTGCAGCGGGGGGGGTAGAAAGTGTCCTGAAGGCAAGTAGGACACCTCGGGGGAAAAGGAGGGCAGCTTCTGCAAAATGTGGTCGAGGAGTAGGGCTCAGAGTGGGGTCCCGTGAGGACACCTGGACAGCTCAACCAGCTGCATAGTCATCCCCACGCGGAAAAGGGGGACTAGCATGACCATCACCACCGCGAAGTGGGGACAAATGAAAGAGTAGGCGATCAAGTGAAGCCTCTTGAATCCAGTTAAATTAGATAAGATAAAGTGCTACTTATCTTGTTGGGAGCAGAATTCAAAAGAGAGAATGATTGCTACACGCATGGGCCTTTTATCTGGTGCTATGGTGTTGTCCTGGATTGTTAAACTATGGTGTAATGTAATGCAGGAGTGGCATTAAAAGGGCTTATGCATAATGGAGGCCTCTGGTCCTGTAATGAAGTTTTAATTGGTTTTGTGATGTATGCTAAACTGATGGGGCGTGGCCAAGATGGCAACCATACTAGATTGCTGAGCGTGAAGCTACCTGTGCGCCCTAACAATTATCCTGCAAAAAAAAGAGCTACCCGTCCCCCCCCACCCCTGGTTGCACAAGGGGGAAAACCCAGCTGACTGAACCACTGGGGTGCCTGAGGCAATAAGATTCCTCTGTCTGAGGCCCTTGGGGGTGACAGATCAAACGGGCCTAGCTAAGCAACTGTGCTGCCCGACTCGGCCAGGGAGCGAGTCCTGGAAACGCAGGCTTCAGAGCAAAGGTGACAAGGAAACACCCAGACTCCTGGAAATCCATCGGAGGTCTCCCCGGTGGTTGGGGATGAACTCACCTGCTGCGAACGAGCGACCTGGCCTAATGGTAGATTATGACCGTTCAAGACCGATCTCGGACAGGTCCCTATCGAGTGGTGAGGAGAAAGTGAGCGGGCTGTGAGCAAGCTGTGGTACCGGTCTGGACAGGGGGAAGCGACCGAGCAGAGCGGCGAAGACTGGAGGCCAAACTGGGCTGAGAGGTGAGCTGCGACAGTGTAATGGTCATGCAGAGGAGGCGACGTAACACCTGGGCCTGACAACACTTCAGTAGGCCCCGGTGGGCATTGGCAGAGGAATGGGGTGGCGGTAATGCGTGGCCAGAACTGGCAGCAAGCAGAGATCGCGGAGAGCTGGAGGAGGAGCAATTGAAGATGGTATGAACTCGCAGAGTGGCCTTCCCCCGTCCCAGCAGCAGAGGACGCGCATACATGCTGAGGCTTTGTGGACACAAGCGGCACTATCCCAGAAAGACTGGTGTGGTTGAGTGGAGCTGCGGCGGAGGCCCGCCTGAACCTGGAGGCAAGTAGCGATGGCGCAACAGCCATGTAGAGGAGTTAAGCTGCAACAACCCAATGGTCACACAGAGGGGGTGGTGTAATATGTGGGCCTGACAGCACTTGGGCAGACCTCCGTGGGCATCGGTGGTGGAGCGGACGAGTGAAGTGGCGTTGGAGTATGAACGGCGCTGGAGGAAGGTGGCAATCTGAAAGGCCTGAGAAGACACGCATAGCGACAAGACAAACCAGAGAGAGAGCCTTCCCCCCCTCCTGGCGACAAGTGACACACACACCTGCTAAGGCCGTACGGACTCTGGCAACCAGGTGGAGGGGAGAGAGGAGCCTGAGCCACAGAGGGTATGCCATTTGTGGCAAGGAAAAAGGAGGACTCCCAAGAGAGGCCTACGTGACCACCCTAAGGGTACACTGAGGGACCTTTGAACCAGAGGTAAAGAAATTATTATTGAACTGATAATTTTGATGAGGAAGACCAAGCCTATCAAAATACCGCAGAAGGAAGTGCAGGGGGAGCGGACACTCTTCAACTGTCCAGACAAATCTCCAAGCGGACTGCAACAGCTCAACACTACACTATCTACACACTCAATGCAATTCAACAAAATTTTGCAAGCCATCTCAGACATGAAATCCTCCCTAGAATCCCAAATTGACTCATTTTCAATAGAGGTCATCCTGGTAGATCATCGTAAGCTAGCTGAGCGGGTGGGAGACACAGATTCCTCTTTCAACGCTGTGGGCCCGTCAGTGTGGGAAATGCAAGGGAGACTGAAACAAGTGGAGGCTGAGGTAGATGCACTTCAACACAGGGCTAAAGACACAGAGGGATGCTCATGCCACAACAACATCCAATTCCTAGGCTTTCTGGAACACATAGAGGGCCCCAGGGTGGAATTATTCCTTGAGAATTGGCTAATTAACATATGGAAGGCTTTGACATTCTTCTCCATTAAAAGGGCACACCTTATCCTGGGGCGGCTCCCACAGCATGGAGCCCAGCCGAGACTGATAATAGCTCGGCTACTCAATTATTGAGATTGGGACATCCTTCTGCAAAGATTTCAGACCAAGGGCCCCTGGACAGACGAAAACTGCATGATCATGGCTTATCCGCATTTTACCCTGACAGTACAGTGCCAAAGAAATGCTTACACCAAAGTCAAGTCGCAACTACGTGTAGTAAACCTGAAATATGCCTTACTGTTTTCAGCAAAGCTCTGAGTATCAGATGGCGATGAAACCCATATATTTCACTCTCCAAAAGCTGCCTGGATGTGGCTACATGCTAAGACTCTAGCAGGACCACCAGAAGAAACCACAGAGCACAAGCAATGGCTTGCGCCTAAAAGTCAGAGGAGGAGAGCAGCTAAGTCAAAACAGTAAAGACCAGATGGAAGCAGCATAGGCACAGGCAAACCAAGAAACATCGCTCTCCACTGCCAACTGCTATGCATCACTCCATCCTGAACAGGCAATGGATTCTGCCTCGGACTCAGGGGCTCCTCCTCTTCCCCGGGTTCTTTCCCACCCGGGCCTGTGAGTCACACCTCACTCTGCATGTGACCTATAAAGGATAGACCTTCCCCAACAGCATTTGAACAGATATCAAGAGGTGCCTCATCCAGAGGCCCGCGCATTGCTTCAGAGATTAGACATTGAATGTAGGAAGCCGCAGAAGCTCACCAAAGTGGAATCCGAGAGGGCCCACACTGCAGCTGCAAAATGACCTTGATTGGACACCCCCGCTCATTGAATATTTCCATAAGGAGATGATTGCACTGTTCGCAACTACCATGTATATGTCATTTAGTATGTTGAAGGGTGGCATGAGACTGTTCTACACTCAGGCCTGGGGAATGGGAGTTGTTTACTATTTTGGTTACTTGGTTTGCTTTAAGCTGTCTGGGGACCCCAGTAATAGTGAGAAGAGCCAGAAGGAGGGAAAAAATTAAAAAGAGAGATCAGTGAGCCACTAACTGGAAACACACCTTCCTGCATGTCATGGCTACAACCTACAATGTGCTCACATGAAATATTAGGGGCATAGCCATGCCTGCCAGAAGACATAAGATCTACACATACCTTAGGAGACAGCACATTCGTTCGGACTTTCTACAAGAAACACATCTCACTGCAAATGAGCTAGTAAAAGTAAACAGATGATGAGGTAGACAGGTTTATGTTACGGGATATTCCACCTATACACGAAGGGTACTTGGTTGGGGTGCCCCCGAGGACCCTGTTGTAAAACAAAAAGCGGCCTGGCTCCGGCATGTAGGTACCCCCCATGGTATTCCCTTTGGAGTGAGTGTGACTACAAGGGAAAACCCCTCCCCGGCACTAGCCAGACCAGAGGCAAATCGCCCCCTACCACTTGACCTACCCCACCGTGAACTACCCGTTCAGGTAGGCCAAACATTATTCACTTTGAGCACCCCACTTACTGCGTGTGCTCCGACCCTGACGAATGCCCCTGACCTACCAGCACCTAGTGAGGGCAGAAACATGTTGGTCATCCGTTTTTCTTTTTAGACTCCAAGAGACATTACTCTCTAACGAGCCTCTTCCCCTTGTTTTTAGTCTTACCAGCACGCACCTTCATTAAAACCAGCAGCAGCTATCGGTGACATGCTTGGTAATTTTATTATTCACCCCATCTGGATCTATGTAACTATCCAGTCAGTTTAATTTCAGTACTCCCTCTGGTTCTTTTAACCAAGAGGTTGAGTCCGCCCAAGTAGTACCATCTTACTTGGGTGGGGCTAGGTGGTCATATGATGAAGCATGACACTATTATGTGTGTGAGACCACCTAGTCCGTAAGGGAATTTCCCCCTTCCCCTGTAGGACAACACAGCACCCCCCTGCTTGGACATTCTCCAACCATGACTCCCCTGCCTTAGGATCCAAAGCGACCTAACTAATACTGGACACTGATAAAAGCCTGACCTAGTCTTACCTTCAGTTCCTACTACCCCACACCTTTAGTGATTATATAGATTTCTTTAGGGAGGCGGTGTGGGCTAGCAACACTCCCAGTGCTCTCCTTTTGTGTATTTGTAAAACAAAAAGTAACAGCGAATGCTGAAGGCTACTTTGTAGTGGTCGAGGGCACACTGGACGGATGCCCATTCTACTTAATATCTGTGTATGCACCAAATACCATGCAGGCCACTTTCCTGGACTCTCTGACACCCACCATACTCCTCAGGCCACAAGCACCAGGGTTATGGGGAGGGGACTTTAATTGCACACAAGACACAAACTGGGATAGATCGCTACTCCCGCCAGGCACAGCAAGCGTTCATGCCGCAAACCACTTTAGGCAGTTGTCCAAAACCATGTACCTTCACAATATTTCGCGGATGGGCCACCCGGAGGACTGCGAATACTCCCACTATGCACCAGGGCACCAGGTCCACACTCGCTTAGATTACATCTTTTGCAACTCCGAATGCTGGCCAGTGGTGCATGCATCTGAATATTTATACAGAACCCTCTCAGACCATAGCCCGCTCAAGGCTACCTTACAATGGGGAAGGTCAAGACCAATTATTCCCGCATGGCGCCTACGCACCGAGGCCTTGCAAGACTCAGTGTTCAGTACCACAATAGCTGCACAGATTACTGCTTTTTTCACTGACAATAAGGGAACTGGAACAACCAGAGGAGTGGAATGGGAAGCCATAAAGGTCACTATGCAAGGGATCATTAGCTCCACTTTATGGGGGGCGTGCAACTTACTGACATGCACAATACTAGAATTAGAGGTGCTTTTTCATGATACAGAGCGCGAGGCAGTCACATCACCGCAGGCCCAATTGAGATTGGTGATACTGCACCACAGATACTAGGAAGAACACCAGCGACTGAGCGACCTAGACTACAAACCTCCATGACTCGCTAACACATTGAGGGGGATAAACCTGGAAGACTGCTGGCATGGCTGCTACCGACTGAATCTCCTAGAAAATTAATAGGAGCCATTCAAGATCACAAAGGAGACATTAAAAACACCCAGATAGACATTAATGAAGTGTTTACAAAATATTATGAGGAGTTATACTCTTCACCCGGGGATGCGCCCTTACAACATATACAGGATTACCTGTGGAAGGGGTCGCTTCCCACTTTGAACCTCCTTCAGAGCCCGGGACTAGAGCAACCCCTCCAAGTTGAGGAAATCCAAACAGTTATTCAACAAATGGCACATGGCAAGACCCCGGGCACAGACGGGTTTCCAGTCTAATTCTACGCAGTATATAGAGACGCTCTTGCCCTGCGCCTCCAAGAAGTTTACAGAGAAGCTCACGAACACGGGTACATCCCTCCTTCACTTAGAGAAACCCTAATTATTGTCCTGCCAAAACCAGGTAGAGACCCCATGGAGGTGAGCTCGTACAGGCCACCCTCTCAGTTAAACATAGATTATAAAATTTTGAGTAACGTCCCAGCCAATAGACTACTACCCCTTTTGAGTACTCTAATTCACTCAGACCAAAACGGTTTCATTCCGGGAAGAGACAGTCATCTCAATATTAGATGGCTGTGCCACATCATGGATGCCTCGGAGGCAGCATCTAACATGCCAGCTGCGGTATCATTAGATGTTGAAAAGGCGTTTGATACGGTTAAATGTAACTACCTATTACAGTTGTTACAGGGCTTTGGCATAGGCCAGAAATTCCAGAGATGGATTAAATTGTTACACACTAATTCCGAAGCTCGAGTCCACACAGGCCAATATATTTCACGCTCCTTTAATATAGAACGAGGCACACGACAAGGGTGCTCCCTATCACCAGTACTATTTGCCCTAGTCATGAAACCCCTCGCAGCTCTAATGACCAAGAAGGGGCCAGAATGGGGGATTGATCTGGGCACGACCTAGCATATTTTCTCATTATATGCCGATGATGTACTCATTTATATACGGGACCATGCCTTGACCTTAACACACCTATACAAGATACTCAAACAATTCAGCACTCTAACAGCCCTCAAAATTAACTGGGGCAAATCTTGCATCTTCCCTTTGCAGAAGATCAAACAGTCACAACGCAATTCATTGGCAATTAACAAACTGCACTGCGCCTTCGATACCTCCAAATACCTAGAGCTGAAAATATACCACACCGCTAAGTATCTCTTAGATAGCAACCATGGGAAAGCCCTGACATCAATACACTAATCTCAACACTTCTGACTTCACCTGCCACTGTCACCCATAGGAAGATCATCAATCGGCAAGATGTTGGTCCTCCCAAGACTGCTATACTTTTTCGCAACCAGACTCGTGCTCTAACCGACATTCTTCTTTGCTACCCTCTGGGGCCTAATGTCGACCCTTATCCGGGGTCAGGGTTGGAAAGGGACATCCTTGGCGATACTACAATGCCCTAGCCTGAAGGGGAGCCTTAGGGTCCCCGACCTTGAGCTGTATTATGCGGCGGCACAACTTCATTGGCCAATGAAGTGGCTGGTGGGTGACACACTAGATGAGGGAGGCATGGTGAAGGAACTACTAAGGGACACAGACCTTCTGAGATGGCTTTTCTTCCCAAAGGCAGCAAAAGGAGACAAGATCATGCTCCTACTAGTAGCAAAGCAAACATGGCAAACTCCCCAGCCCTACGCACCCCAAATACTCTTATGGAGCCTACTAGCCCTGCACAAGCTTCTAGATGCTGAGATATTTCAATTGGGCGCTATATCGGGAAGGCGCTCTGCTCTCCTTTCCAGATATAAGTACTCATTATGGTATAGGCCCAAGCCACTTCCTATGCTATTCGGCACTTGGCGGGGATCCTGAGTATCTGGCTGCAGGGGATGGTGGAACTGCCAATAAATGTAGAACTTCAACGTATACTAACTCATGGTATGGGTTGCAGGGCAGTGTCGACCCTACACATGGCACTGCAAAGCAGTAGGGAAACCCCCCCTGCTAGGAGTCGAGAGCGATGGGAAATTTCGCAACTCACACCCAAGCAATGGAGTATGGCCCTGGAATGGGTCCAGAGGGATTCCCACAATGCACGACTGAAATACACACAATTCAACTACGTACACCAGACTTATCTCACCCCACAGCGCCTCAGTAAGATGTTTACAATGACACAGCCCAAATGTTCTAGATGTACTACAAAGGAGGCCTTGTCCATGCACATGACACGGGAATGCCGCCCATTTCATCGCACATTGGGTCAGGTGATGGAACTGATATCAGATATAGTGGAAGCGTGCATTCCCCCAGAGCCGCTGTTTGCTTACTAGGTATTATGCTGCACACCAAACATAACAAACACTATCAGAAATCTGCATACCTAACGACCGCATTGTACAAATGCCTGATTGCGATGCACAGGAAAGCCCCAAATCCCACTTCTGTGAAGACCAGGCTTAAGACAACACACAAATGTGCAATAGCTGAATCAGAAGCACTAGTCCGATGCCGTGGACTGAGAGGGACTGCTACTTCCGTCATGATCTGGGACAGATACAAATTGTGAAAATCAGAGAGAACCAGCACACCCACGGTAGATTGATACCAATGTGAGACGGTACCACAGGGATCCCAGGAGATACTTAGAATAAGACCTAATACATTGACCAGACCCCCAGAGGGCAGACATGGCCCCCGATAATATAAATTTTCATATGAGACAGACAAGGCAACTCACCCTATAGCCCTCTTCCCACTCATTATGCCCCTCTCTTACAGGGCACATGTAGGGATACCTGTCCTTACCCACTTCTCCTCTCTCCCCACGCATTAGGCTCCGATAATAATAACATATACTTCCTCAACTAATGGACCCGGACAGATGTTTATTTGTTATGCATAGTTACAATTTTAATGAAGGAATACTAATGTGGTAATGTTATTTCTTGGATTGGTGAATCCTCTGACTAAACTGTTGCATTGAGACCTCTCTTTTCCCAGATACACATGCCACCATTTAATAGCTGCACTTTTAGATCTATATTCAACATCCGATGCTTTGCTGAGTGTAACCTATGACATTGGCAATGTAATGCTGAACATACATCATGGCCTTTGCATGACTCCTCTGTATGTATATATATGTATATATAAATGTATATATATATTTACATAATAAAGTGGCAATAAAGAAATTTACAAAATGTATGCTAAAGTGGCATTTGTATTTGTGAAAAATTTAAATTGTGTTTGGGTTAGTTGTTAATTTAAATTAGACATTGGATAAGTACCCACTTTGTATTTGGTGTTAGATCATTCGAAGATTTGAATCAAACTATGGCCCTCATTACAACCCTGGCGGTCCGAAGACCACCAGAGCCGGAGTGGCGGTCTCACCACCGACGGGCCGGCGGTCAAGACTGCCTAGGCCAAACCGCCGATACTCCGCCCATCCTGTCACTTTTCCGCAGTACACCAGGCTGGAGGTGAGGACCTCCAGCGCGGCGGACGCCATAATACTGCTAGCGGTATTACAACACAGGAGACCGCCAGCATTTTTCTGCCAGTCGCACCGCCACAAAAAGCTGGCGGACTTGCATCCTGGCGACAGGAATAAGCATTCCTGTCACCAGGATACACTCGCACACTTTCTACATACCTGCACACAGGCACCCACACACAAACACACCCCCACTCACCCACGCACTCGCGTCATACACCCCCATTCACACTAACATACATACACAAACACCGCACTCACGTACGCATTCACTTCCCCCTCCCCAGTGCATATATACATTCAACCCCCCTCCCCAAGTGCATACATACATTCACATCCCCCTCCCCCTGCACCGCATACATGCACTGATCTGCTCTCCCTGTTCATTCACACAAACATGCATCCCCTTCCCCTGTCCACTCACACAAACACTCACCCCGTCCACTTATATACACATACACATGCATACACACACTCACCCCTTCCATCTGCTCAATCGCACTCACGCAGTCAATTGCCGACACCCGCACACACGCACTCCAGTGCTCACCCCCTCCCCATCAACAAACACTCATACACTCCCACCCTATCCACAAACACTCAAACATACCCTCCCGTGTCCACAATCACTCACACACGAAGACATGCACCCACAAACACCCCACTTCCCCTCGCATTCACGACATTCACACATGCACACAGGCACACACACACACCCTCCCCTCCCTTATCGGACTGTCCACTTACCTCGTCCATCGAGGAGGTCATCCGGGAGTGGACGAGTTCCGGCACTTCCACCGACGGCAGCGCCCGGTCATCAAGACACCATCACGCTGTATTACAGGCCGTAATATGGTGTGCGATTTCTTTTTGGTGTGGCGGTGCCTGCGGTGGAACCACCTCTTCACTGTCGACCTCCAGCAATAGGGCGGCCTTAGGACTGCCAGCACTGGTGGTCTTTCGCCATCCGTGGTTTCGGCGGTCTTACAAAAAGACCGCCGAAGTCGTAATGAGGGCCTATGACTTAATTGAATATGTTTATTTGTTGCACTGTTAGCAAAGAATACATGTTGGAAACTATACGAGATGGGGTTGTTGGTTGGGTGGAGTGCGAGCTCTGGTTAAGCAGCAACCACAATCTTTGTCAGGGAGAGGCACAAACCACCCCTATATTAACCTGTACTCAACACTCTTGTATCTTGACATAGAGCAGTCAGGCTTAACATAGAGGCAACGTGTAAAGTATTTGTGCAACACTTCAAACAGTAATAAAGTGAAAACACCACACAAAAATAATCCCACACCAAGGTAATAAAATAGAACTTTGTTTAATAAATAGAACAAAAGCAAAATTATAAATTTTTAATCAGTAGAACATGAGATATGAAACTTTTTTTTTTTTTACTGAAAATAGCTGCAAAAAGTACAGAACTCCAACTGTCCATATATGGTCGTGCTGGACCAGGACTATGTCACAGGTTCAGTTTGACTGCAGTGGAGCACAGGATGGCTACAGGCACCCAGTTAGGCTCATTGACCAGCGTATCTTAAACCTTGTTTGTGGAGCGCTGCAAGGAAAAGTGTCAAAGATGCGGTTCAAAGCCAAAGCGATGTTTCAGTTCTAAGATGCAGAAACGCTGCAATGTGAGGGCCTAGGTCACTATCGAGGATCCAGTCGATGGTGCTTCTGATGTGAAGTCTGGCTTTGAAGATGCAGCACACAGTCGGAGTGATGTGTCGGTTCTGAAGAGCTGTGAGGCTGTGATCCGGAGTCCCGTGTTGTCATTGAGGCTGCCATTGACAATGGCAGTGGCAGTTCTGATGGTCTTTGTTGGACCTGGCTTTTTGACAGGGTCATCCCCAAACTTTTTGCCTCCTTCCTCCTATTTTTTCTGACTTGTTGTTGTTGGCTTTTGACCTCTGGGCACTTTACCACTGCTAACCAGTGCTAAAGTGCATATGCTCTCTGTGTAAATTGTACTATTGATTGGTTTATCCATGATTGGCTACTTAATTTACTTGTAAGTCCCTAGTAGAGTGCACTACATGTGCCTAGGGCATGTAGATTAAATGCTACTAGTGGGCCTGCAGCACTGGTTGTGCCACCCACTCAAGTAGCCCCTTACCTTGTCCCAGGCCTGCCAGGGCAAGGCCTGTGTGTGCAGTTTCACTGCCACTTCGACTTGGCATTTAAAAGTACTTGCCAAGCCTAGAACTCCCCTTTTTCTACATATAAGTCACCCCTAATGTGTGCCCTAGGTAACCCCTAGAGCAGGGTGCTGTGTGGGTAAAAGGCAGGACATGTACCTGTGTAGTTATATGTCCTGGTAGTGTAAAACTCCTAAATTCGTTTTTACACTACTGTGAGGCCTGCTCCCTTCATAGGCTAACATTGGGGCTGCCCTCATACACTGTTGAAGTGGCAGCTGCTGATCTGAAAGGAGCAGGAAGGTCATATTTAGTATGGCCAGAATGGTAATATAAAGTCCTGCTGACTGGTGAAGTCGGATTTAATATTACTATTCTAGAAATGCCACTTTTAGAAAGTGAGCATTTCTTTGCACTTAAATCTTTCTGTGCCCTTCAATCCACGTCTGGCTAGGTTTAGTTGACAGCTCCTTGTGCATTCACTCAGACACACCCCAAACACAGGGTACTCAGCCTCACTTGCATACATCTGCATTTTGAATGGGTCTTCCTGGGCTGGGAGGGTGGAGGGCCTGCCCTCACACAAAGGACTGCCACACCCCCTACTGGGACCCTGGCAGACAGTATTGAACTGAAAGGGAACCTGGTGCATTTCTTAGACACTCTTTGAAGTCACCCCCACTTCAAAGGCACAATTTAGTATAAAACAGGGCCTCTGCCCTACCTCATCAGACACTTGCTGGAGAAGAAACCTGAACCAGAAACTACATCCTGACAAGAAGAACTGCCTGGCTGCTCAAAGGACTCACCTGTCTGCTTTCTACAAAGGATTGCTGCCTTGCTGTTGGCCTGCTGCCTTGCTGAACTCTTGTCTGGCTGTGAAAGTGCTCTCCAAGGGCTTGGATAGAGCTTGTCTCCTGTTCCCTGAAGGCTCAGGACCAAAAAGACTTCTCTCTTTCACTTGGACGTTTCGTGCCCCGAAATTTTCAACGCACAGCTTGTTCCGCGGTGAGAAAAACACCGCACACCGACGCTGATCGACGCAACGCCTTCGGGATTACCGGAACTTCGACGCACGGCCTCGCAAGGACAACGCCGCCCGACTTCCAGAGGAGAAATCGACGTGACGCCTGCTGTGAGATCAAAACTTTGACACACAGCCCCGCGGAACGACGAGCAGCCAGAAAACAAGCAGGAGAAATCGACGCACACAATATTTTTCCACGTATCTCTTCTTCTGCGGCCCTTTGCAGAGATTTTCCACCAGAAACCAGGTACTTAGTGCTTGAAAGAGACTTTGTTTGCTTTTTAAAGACTTAAGACACTTGGGGGGTGATTCTGACTATGGCGGATGGCGGAGGCCGTCCGCCATAGTACCGCCGCCAAATGACCGCACCGCGGTCAAAAGACCGCGGCGGCCATTCAGACATTTCCTCTTGGCCGGCGGGCGCTCTCCAAAAGAGCGCCCGCCGGCCCAGAGGAAATGCCCCTGCAACGAGGACGCCGGCTCAGAATTGAGCCGGCGTAGTTGCAGGGGTGCGACGGGTGCAGTTGCACCCGTCGCGTATTTCAGTGTCTGCAAGGCAGACACTGAAATACTTAGCGGGGCCCTCTTACGGGGGCCCCTGCCGTGCCCATGCCATTGGCATGGGCATGGCAGGGGCCCCCAGGGGCCCCGCGGCACCCCCTACCGCCATCCTGTTCATGGCGGGTTTCCCGCCATGAACAGGATGGCGGTAGGGGCTGTCAGAATCCTCATGGCGGCGGAGCGCGCTCCGCCGCCATGAAGGATTCCCCCGAGCAGCGGTAAGTCGGCGGGAGCCCGCCGACTTGCCGCTTCTGACCGCGGCTGAACCGCCGCGGTCAGAATGCTCGTGGGAGCACCGCCAGCCTGTTGGTGGCCGCCAGGGTCAGAATGACCCCCTTAATATCAGTTTTCAGTGATATCTTTACAAATTCATATTGCATCTTTGATCGTTTTGACCTGCAAATACCCAGATAAATATTATATATTTTTCTAAACACTGTGTGGTGTATTTTTGTGGTGTTATATTATGGTATTGTATGATTTATTGCACAAATGCTTTACACATTGCCTTCTAAGTTAAGCCTGACTGCTCGTGCCAAGCTACCGGAGGGTGGGCACAGGCTGATTTTGGATTTTGTGTGACTTACCCTGACTAGAGTGAGGGTTCTTGCTTGGACAGAGGGCAACCTGAATGCCAACCAAAAACCCAATTTCTAACAGTCTTCAAAAGGAGATGCAGGTTTTTGTGATGGGATCAATGCACGAAACAGCAGCTATGCATCAGTTCTGCTTGGGTGTGCACCATGCCGCAATGAGATGCTTTAGTTCTGCTGGATCCACAGTGGCTGGGAGAGCACCTTAAGCCCACGTCCAAGGGTCCAGGACAAGGGAGGCACCACTTGGCAGGGTAGACTCACAGATATCACAGTCTGGGTTAAGGTGTAAGGTTGTTGGAATCCTGTTGTGTCCCTAAAGCTTCAGATCAGGATGCCAGCCAACTAGCCCTTGAAGTCACTCTGGGTTCTGGGTTCAAGAGATGCAGGTTCAGTCCTTCTCACCAAGGCAAGAGGGCAGCAGCTCAACCCGGCTTCCTGGCAGAGTATACACAGATCCTGAATTTTACTGAAGAGTTGGCGTCTGAGGTCCATTATTTATCCCCAATTGTGTCTTTGAAGTGAGAAGAAGCTTCTAGGGACAGGGCTTTGAAGTGCACAGATGCCCTGCCTTTCTGGCTCCAGACTAACTACAGGGGATGTGCAGCCTTTTGTGTGAAGAGAGGACACAGCCTATTGAAGTGTAAATGGGGTTGGGCCCAACTCTTCCCTTCCATCCTGCTAGTGACGGTCCATCCAGGCACACCTAATCTCTCTATTGTGTGTAGCTGTCTAGGGGTAAAACACACAGCCCAACTGTCAACTACACCCAGTCATGTGATCCAGACACAGGATGCAGGCACCAAATGGCTAAGTCAGGAATATGTCAACTTTCTTAAAGTGGCAATTTCAAAACTGTAATATACATAATCTGACTTTCACCATAATTTAGGATTTTTCTATACAAAGTTTAAAGACACCATACATGAACTGTGCACTATACCTCCAATGTTATCCCATCAGGGCAGAGGTAAGCCTTGCAGTAGTGAAGAACACATTTAAGAGTGTTCCACTAACAGGACATATGTAAAGCTCAAAAGTACATGTCCTACTTTTTAAATAAATTGCACCCTGCCCTCTGGGCTGTCCAGGGCCTACCCTGGTGGTGATTTATATGTATTAAAAATGAATGTTTGGGTATGACAAAAGGTTTATTTTGCCAAGTCGAAATGGCAATTTAAACTGCACACACTCAGGCTGCAATGACAGACCTGAGACATGTTTGAATTGCTACTTATGTGGGTGGCACAATCAGTGCTGCAGCTCTAAAGTAGGTTTGCATTTACAGGCCCTGGTTACAGGTAGTGCCACTTTACTATGGATTTACAAGTAAATTAAATTGCCAAATTGGGATTAATCCATTCTCACCATGTTTAAAGTAGAGAGCACAACACTTTAGCACTGGATAGAAGTGATAAAGAGTGTAGAGTCCTAACACCAGCAAAAATGAAATTAGCAAAACAGGAGGTCTGAAGGTAAAACATAGGGGGAAAACCACAACAAGGATGTCGAGTCTAACAGTATCCAATATCTGGATATAAACTACTTTAAGTCTGATAGTATTAGGATCATGTTTTTAGGAATATTTGTTAAATTTTCAATAGAAAAGATATTCAATATGAGTGTATTTTAATGGTCAAACTATTCAGTGGGTCAGCTCAATACATCTAAAGATTGCAATGCCCTGACCTCAGAAAACGCTTACATTTCTGAGTCTTGTCCAAATTTTTGAAAGGTAAAGACTGTCAATATGGAATTAGTTTCTGTGTTAGCTGTAGCAATTCTTCTTTGTTTGTCAAATCATTAAATCAGTTCAAGTCCTTAAACCTGGTTGGAAGACTGCTTTATTGACAAGATAATCAAAATGGAAATCAAATGGCCCCAAGGCAAAACTAGTAATAATTATACTCCATTACAAAGTCAGCAGAAAAAAACATGTTATATTGTTGTAATCATATTGTATAGCTGATTGAAGGGCAGCTTTATGAATAAAACCTGTAGAATTTGTGTATGAAACTGCATATATTTGAGGAAAAGAAAAGCTTTTGTGACAATTGTCTTCATGTAATTAGTAACAAATTTCATAATTATGCATTTCCTTATTTATTAACTTAGTTTAAGAGTAATGCATCATACTGCAATATTTGTGTCAATAAAATCAAAACTTCGAATGGGAAATGGGAGTTTGTGAATGTTAAAATTATTTTTCTTATGTAGTAATCCAATCTTAGTAGCGCCGATTCCTAAAATGGGATTCCAAATGGACCCTATTTGGTATCTAGATGGGGCATGTTGTAGGTGTCCCATAGAAATACTGATCCATCAACTTATATATCAATATTTTGCAACTGAAATCCAGGTATCACAAATGTTGCTATTTGACCAACACTTCAAATGGTGTGAAAATGCATTGGAAAAAGGAAAGTTAGCATTTAAATGAATAATGTCAGACCTAACAGGACTCTAACTCTCATGTTTTCTGAACATTTTGTGTGTGAGTGGCCCAGATGACATCCAGATGCTGTGTAGCATAAAACTCATAAACAAATAAATAAATACATTTGGTTTAGTTTGTAACTTGATAAATTTGTTTTTATTAACTGAAAGTAGGAAGATGATTTTTATTTTTCTGCCTGGCATTGTCCATGCCTGTCAGCAGGGGCTGTGGTTTTGGTGTTTGATGGCCAACCTGTTTCTGAACTTACGGTGTTGCTAGGCTTTTTTTAAAGGGACAAAGTACTATTTATGAATCTGCCACATATATTGTGGAGGTATAGCTGGAGGCAAGAACACTACTTTGGAAACATCTTCAATTCTCACTCCCATCATACAGCATTACTCAATGGTCCAGGTGAGACTATGAAATAGGCATAGTAGAAAACAGTTTAGTGGAAATAGAAATACTATACAACATCTATTTTAGGTTAGGTACAATTTATCACTCAAGAATAAATGCATTTACTACTAATTGTAAATGAGTTTGCAAAGTTTGTTTTAGTTATTTAAACTATTATGATATAAAACATCAACAAATATCATGGTAATTAAAGTATAACATATTATTATGTTTGCAAATTAAAATTCAAATAGTATAATATTAATATCAGCAGACACTAATTATGGCTAGTAAGCATAATAGTGTGTGTAGAATGATAGCCAAGCATGATTGTGTTGGTTCTTGCTAAGTTACAGGTTTTCCTGTTAGCTTTCAACTACATATCAAATGTCTTCCCAAGGAAGAGACACACTTTCTATGTGTACACTAACATTTACACAGTTTGTTGCATATTTAACTTCCCAACTAGTTTCTTGTTGCAAACAGGCTAAACTAACTTAATTTTAAACATTAAATACATGATAAGGTAACACAAACACATTTTTAAAATTAAAATACAACTAAAATTGCAATGAGATGAGTACATTTTATGAAATGTTTATTGTTGCTATTGTTAATTGTGATCTTGTGATTTTTTCCTTCTGCTAGACCTGTGTGCAGCATAAGAGTGTACCGTTCAGAAGCATGACTGGCGAGTTAAATGGACAGTGTTCGCTCTTCACAGTGGGCCTTCAGAATAGCACCTCCATTAATCTTTCAAAGATTGGTATGAAACGAGTTATACTACTTCACTTTTCTAGGCCAACCGCAAGCTCAAATACAGTAGACATGAGCAAAAGTCCTTCTCAAAAAATGAAACCCATGCCCTCTCCCTCCCTTTTGTTTTCCTCCAGTGGAGTGGAAATCAGGCTGACCAGCTGCTCCATGGGAAGAAAAAAGCCCCCAAAACCACAGTTGCTTTTGGAAACACTTTGAGGCGCAGGGTGATGTTTTTACCTTACAATATGCTGCATGCATTAAGTAAATGCATTTCCAGGACCCTTGCCAGTGCATTTCAAGCCAACCTTTTGAGCAGGGAAGTCTGTCTGCAATGGTTGTCTGCAGGGACCTCCTGTCTGGCAAGTACCACATTCAAGCGCCCCTGCTGGGAAGGTTTTTTTGAAAAGCACCATCAAGTGATGGACATTGTAATTAAATGTGTATAATTGCCATTAGGTTACAAACAATGGCTGGACTCTAACATCACCAGGTGGCACAAGAATTCGTCATTCCTTGCATTCTTCAATGCCCACCATAAGGAATCCTTGTATAGAGGGTGTTTCAGCTGTAATCCCCCTTTTTTTCAGTCTGTAGCAGGTAGACGTGGAATCGATTGTCCGCAGTTTACTGCAGAAGGAATTTAGCTCATTCCTAGAAAGCAGTATCTATCCTGATCTTGATTTTTCTAGGTCCTCTTACCTAGTTAGTTTGACAGATTTCCAAGTTTCAAAACTACTTCGTTTGCTATTGTTTTATGGACGCTTTAATTCCTACCTTTTCCCATAATATGGCAAAGATACTTTTTTGGATGCACTGACTCCTAACTTTTGCCATAATGTGCCAAGTAGCTCTGCAGGCCCTTCCTTGTGTACACTCCTCGTAGACAAGTGAGATTTCAAGACACCTTCAAACTCTTCTAACCAACTAAAAGATATGATGCTTGAAGTGACCACTAGGGGTGGTCACGTATATACTGATCATTAGGTCTTGTTTTTAGAATTGCGTTGTATTGACTCTAACACAATGGACTCTCAATCCATCAATCAGCAAAGTATGGATTCACTGACTACTTATCGAGGATAGATAAAACAACAGATTAAAAAAGAGTCTCTCCTGCACACATTGTGATTTCAATTTTGTTGTCATGGCATGGATTGATAAAGTGGTTAAAAAAGTTTCTTCCACCTGAGAACCCTAAAGGAATTATTTCCATTTCTCAAATAATCCCACATAGTCAAATCAGGTATTTTACTGGTACCATCACACCTGCATTACGGAAATATTATATATCTCAGATGGATTAAATGTCCTCCAGAGCTGGACTCTTGATGTCATTCAAATACCATGATCAGATTTCACCAGCCTTAAACTCACAACTCTGGCTTTCACTGGTGAAGTACATTGAGTATGAAGCCCCGGGCATGGGGCACCAGGCATAATGTGTCTGTCGCCCACGTTTTGTGAGGGACAGTTTTCAATAATACACCATAGTAGCTCAAACACACTAATGTCATACATGCTGCTTCTGCACGTATTATAAAGTACGAACCCCTATCCTTCCTACATGCCTCCTTTTTGTCCACTACAAAGGCAAAGCTCAACCCGCAGACAAAGTGTCATCTTCAAAAATAGACTCATGCTGCTTTCTCACTCTGGTGTTGATACTCTATGGGCCTGGTTATAAGTTTGCCAGTTTTTTTTTATTGAAAATACTGTAGAGACAAGTCCAAAATCTCAATTTCTGGACAGTATTGCCCCATAAACAATCCTGAGTTTTTCCCTGGAATAGGCAATAACTGCACAGACTGGGAAATAGTGGGTGCTTTATCGTGTATATTTCCCTTACTGCTGATATTTTCTGCTCTTTATGAACATGTGGTAAGTGGAAGGAGGAGGCCAGTAGCAGGTTGGGTGAGTTTAGAAGGCTCAGGTGTAGGGCAGGCTTGTGCCTGTCCATATGGAGCATTGTCTGCTCCCCTGACTGCTGTAGGTATCAGGCACAGCTATGCTGAGATGCTGCCCAAAACCCCTGCTCATGGAGCACATAAGAGAGACCAGAGTGTCTCCAAGCTTGGAATTATTGAGTCTAGAATTTTCATCCCCAATAATTTGGGGCCTGGATCCACTTGTGGTGGTTCACCAGGAGGTTTCGCTCCAGGTGAATTAACCCACCTCGTAATCAGGGCCTACATCGTATCCCTTATTCATCTTCTCAAACCGCAGTGCTTGTCTACATCCACCATAGCACCAAAAGATATACAATTGACAAGATGCTGGTTTCAACACCACATTTACATTTGCATATGTCACCATGTCTGAGAAAAGGCCTATTTTTACATGGTTAGCCCCCACTTTTTGCCTGATATTTGATGTGGTTTCAAAGTTGTTAGTGCCTGCTAACCAGGTTCCCTGGGCCATAAGTCTCCCAAAACTGTTGTGATGCATTGGTACAATTGGAAACACTGTTACGTACCACTACAGGTACTGAGCTACCCAGGGCATGAGGTACTAAGCGTAGGCCCCTGAAGGCAGCAGAATAGATTGTGCCACCCTCGGTTACCATGCACCCAAGTGCACCCATCACCGCCATTGCAGGCTGAGTGTCCTGGTGCAATCCTAAATTGCAAAACTGACATGGCACACATCCTGTGTGTCCTGTCCTCTATGCACTGCATGCAAGTCATCCCTCTGGCAGGCCTTCCAGCATACTGCATGCGTGGGCATAAATGCATGAGTAATATGCCCCTACTGTGTCCCTGCCAAACCTGGGGCATAGTAAGTGAACAGAGCAGCCATTTTACATGCATTTGCTGGACACTGGTCAGTACGAGTTTCACAGATACATGATGGCCACTCTGCAAACTGTGTTGTTTGGTATCAAAGAACTCAGAATGATAAATCCAAACTGGTACCAGTATTGGATGTATTGCAAAATGTACCCAGAGACCACCTTAGAGGTGCCCCCTGCAAAAGTACACTACCCTGGCATGGTTACTGACTCATCACAACCAGCCTGCCACCACCAGACAAGATTCTGGTACCCTGGGGTGAGAGGTTGTGCTCTCTGGGTCCAGGGAATAAGGTCCAGGGAACAAAGTCAATCCTGGGCAGAGGTGTTACCCCCTCCAACCCAGAACCTGCACAGTCCCTGCCTATGAGCTTCAAAAGGCCTTGAACCTTGACCTCCAGCCCTGCTGCTAGCAGCAGATGGCCACCCCTATTGCAAAACCCCACTTTTGGTGGGAGCAATGGCAGGAAAATGCACAAAGGACAGAAGGAGTGGCTATCCCCAACTTGCACCACCACCACTAAGGTGTTGCTTGCAAGGTGGTCTCTCCATTTCATTTTACTCCATCTTGCATGGCAAGAAAATAGCCTATCAGCGATAGGGAAGCAACCTCTGCCCACAAGAAGTGGTTACATAGTTGATGTAGCCACCCTAAGGTAGATGACCAATTGGTCACTACTAGGTAGTATTTAATGGGCACCCATTGACCTGTAGATCATATTCCAAGGACACAAGAAGGCCTGCAACAAGGAAGACCCAAGGCACGCAAACTGCTATTCTGCTGCGCAAACAAAAAGGCGCCAAATCCTGCCTGCTGCACCCAGGACTCTATAATTGCAGCTGAGGGGTTGCATGTACATTGGACAGACTCTATAAAACCCCAGAAGACCTCCACCCTTCTGAAAAATCACTGTAGATCTTCCTACAGAGTGAAGGCATCACTCTTTTGCAACAAAGACCCATAGACCAGTGAAGTCCACTTCACTGACCAGCTACTGACCATGGAACCAGATACTGCAGCCAGACCAAATTTCACCCTCCAGACCCAGAGGACAAATCCTGAAAGTGTGCCAAGTTTGGTGGCTCTGCAACCTTCAGTGGCTGAAACGTGCAATAGCCCAGGGTAATGGTCACTCAACATCAGACAGCAAGAAGAAAAGTCCATTCTGGACTCTAAAAGGACCAGGAGCAAGCCCCAGTTGAGGAACTTCAGGACACATAAGACGCCCCTCCCCCAGAGTAGCCCGATGACCTGCGATCCACCCTCAAAGTGACCTGCCTCCTGCTTTCAAGGGCCCCTTTGCACACAGCTCCTGGCTCACCTTTCTGATCTTCATCCGGCCTGCTTGGGCCCTGCACATGAGAACCAGATGTGCCCTAAGGGTGCCCCACCTCTTGCGACCTCTACACTCCAAGGGGACCCACTGGACTCACCTTGAAATCTGCCTGTGCATTGCTTTTCCAAGTGGTCCCCCGCAGTGGTCCAGCACCAGCTCCAAGGACTGTTCAGCAGCTCTTCCCGCCAAACCCGGGAACCACTCGATCTCCTCTGGCTGGCCCATAGGACTTCTGGACGGCCCTGACGTAAAAAAAAAGGACACACTGGTAAACATGTTGCCTGATTTTATATACATTGTTAACATTTTCTCCCATTTATTTCTATGGTGCGTAATTAAGTACAAAAAGACTATTTTGGATAAGCTGGGAAAAATCATAACTTAATAAGTACTTACCTGATTTTGATGCTCTTGGTCTTAAAACGTTGATACAAATCTGAAGTATTTTGTAAATTGGTCTTGATTTATTACAATGAGTGTGTGTCTTCATTTATTGATATTGTGAGCATAACAAATGCTTTGCACTTCTCCAAGATTGGCCTAACTGCTTGACCAAGCTACCACAAAAATTAGAGCATTAGGGGGTCGGTCTAGTTTTTACCTCTGTAAACCAACATGCGATTGTCCGGACTCTCTGCACAGTGTGCCTGGTTTTGCACATTACAGAGAGAGACAGCCTCCTACACCATGCTGGGCATTTCCTACTTCTGAGATTCTACCTTCACTTGCAAGAGTGTTTTGACATAATACTTGCCTAGGCACATACAAGCATGCATAGCAAGCTCTGCACATATCAACGTAAACACACTAAGGCAAATACAGCATATTCTTGGGATCAGTCTTCAGGTTCACCCAGCAGGTCACATGCAGACAGCCATGGTAAGTGAAGTAATGCACAAGTGCTGCTACACCCACTCAAACAGCCAAGAAAAATTAAAAACTACACCAGTGCCAGACACGACATAGAAAAATAACAAGATAATAATATAAGAACTCCTCTTGAAGGAGGATCACACCATGAGACACTGGTTTCTAATAGCTGAAATTGCGATTTTATTGTGCTTTGGACTCTGTTCTTGTATAGAACATTCTATACTTTTGTGACATTCATTGTGGCTACAACACTAGTCTTTTGTCACAAAAGTTGATGGAGTGGTGTACTGTGATATATGTGAAAATGATCACAGATGCCACAGGACTAATGTGCAAACTCCAATTGTTTTACTTATCACTATTGAAATTTACAATGCCAAGAAAGCCATTCCTGTCTTTTTGCCTCTGAGTTATGCAGTCCAGTTGCATCCAGTAAAGAGGTAAAGACATGGCTTACCTTCTAAAGTTTTATGTAAAGACTAGCATTTCCCTAAACTTGCCATAGTGAGGTTCACAGACATGTGAACCATAGGCGTACAATTGCAAGCAAGGAAGTAGCCAGAAAATCTAAATACCTCCCACCAACAAAAGTTCTTATGACACCAAGCAAACAAAGTAAGACATAATGAACATCCCCAGTGCTCCATCCATCCTTTCACCCATCTATGAATCCAGCCATCCAACCATCCTTTCACTAATCCATCCATCATTTCATTCATCCATCCATCCACCCTTCCACTCATCCATTCATCTCTTCACTCACTCATCCATCCACACTTTCACTTATCCGTTCAACCACTCACCCTCCTTTCCACTCATCCATCAATTATTTCACTCATCCATCCATTCTTTCACTCAACCATACCTTCATCAATCCATCCTTTCACTCATCTATCCATTTCATCCAGCCATCTTCCCTTCCACTCATCCATTTATTCACTCAGCCAGCCAACTGTTCACTTGTCCACCATCATCCATCTTGCCACCCTTTCGCTCATCCAACCATATACTTTTACTCATCCATCCATTCACTTTCCATCCAGCCATCATCCCTTTCACTCACTCACCCATCCATTCCTTCATTCATCCATCCATACACCCATTAATCCATCCATACACCATCCCTCCACTCATCAGTCCATTCTTTCTCTCATCTATCCATCCTTTCGCTCATCCATCCAACCTTTCACCCACTCATCCATCTATCCATTCTTTCACTCACTCACTTTTGTCCCCCTATTTGCAGACAGAAGAGGCCCGTCAAGAACTCTACCCCACTGTAGCTGCTAAAGATGGGGGTTCACGATGCCCCAACATACTTCCTTTTACTCATTCATCTGTCTTTGCATTCAATCAATCCACTCTTTCACTATGTCCATTCATCCACCCTTTCATTACACCTATCTATTCACCCTTTCACTCAGCCATCCATACTTCCACTTAGTCATCTATCTATCTATCCTTTCTCTCATCATACATTCACCCTTTTACTCATTCATTCTTCCACCCATGCTTTCATCCATCCAGCCACCCTCCCTTTTACTCATCCATCAATTCTTCCACTCACCCATCCTTAGATCCATCCTTTCACTTATTCATACATCCATCTACCCATCCACCCTTTCACTCCCCCATCCAGCCATTCACTCACTTACCATCTATCCATCTTTCCACTCACACACCCATCCATCCTTTCACTCACTCACACGCCCACCCTTTTGCCTCACCATTCTACGGATCACCATTCAGGGTTATAATGCACAGCTTTCTCTTGCCTTGCCAGAACCTGTACACCACTGCACTGACACTCTACTTTGCAACTCTGCACTCTACACCACTCTACTCTACAGTATGCCACTGCACTCAAGGCACTATACTCTACTCTACACCACTCTACAATACTCCACTCTGCACCACTCTACACCACTGCACTCTATGCCACATGAGTCTACTCTGCACTCTGACACTGCACCACTCTGCATTACTGCACTCTCTGCTACTCTCTTGTATGCCACACTACTCCACTGCACTCGATGTAACTCTACCCCATGCCACTCTATGCCACTGCACTCTGCGCCAATGCACTCTAAACAACTGCACTGTACGCCACTGCCCTCTACTCTGTACCACTGTACTCTACGCCACTGCTCTCTGTGCCACTCTACTCCACTCTACATCACTGCACTGACACTCTACTTTGCAGCGTTCCAGTCTCCACCACTGTACTATACACCAATGTACTATGTACTACTGCATTCTATGCCACTGCACTCTATGCCACTCTACTCTGCATCACCCCACTCTACAGCACTTTGCTCTACTCTGCACCACTCTACACAACGCCACTGCCCTCCCTGCAAAGTCAGTCTACTCTGCAATCTATGCCACTGCACCACTCTACACTACTGCTCTCTCTGCTACTCCATTGTATGCCACTCTACTCCACTGCACTCTATGCCACTCTACTCTGTCCCACGCCACTCCATGCCACTGCACTTTAAACCACTGCAGTCTACGCTAACACACTCTAAACAACTGCACTGTACCCCACTGCACTGTACTGTACCCCACTGCACTGTACTTTGCACCACTAGGCTCTACACCACTGCTCCTATGCCACTCTACTCCACTCCACACAACTATGCCACTAACTTTAAGCCATGCTGAACAGCAGCTACTCTGGTGTACAACATTGCTAATGGCTAAAACACATTAGCAAAGCCAATAACTCTTTCGTAGATGAGACCTATTGGCTTTGCCAATGTTTGTTAGTACTATGAGGTACCGAGGTACCTGAAAGAACTGTGAAAAATACAATTACATCATAATAAAGGCTGCTACAAAATGCGCAAATACATTTCGGTTAAATAAAAAAAAAGTGCTTCTCAAATACAGATTTGAATAATATACAGTTTATTCCTAGTACTAAAAAATGTTATAACACTCCATTAAAACCACACACCCCACAGCTCACCTTGGAACACAATTACAATACCTCTCTAAAAGTAGTGTCTTTGCCATCAGAAAACTTCAAGTGACTCCTTTTAGTAAAGTCAATGCAGGTTTTCAAGCCCTTTTGTATTTGCAGATTTACCAGTTGGGCACATTTGCATGTCTTTAGGGAAGGAGACCCCCTGTCAAGAAGGTCTGATTCTTATCTGTCCCTCCCTCCCTCAGAGCCCAGGAGACTCCCAGCCTTTCAGCCCAGCTGGGGAGACTGATCTGCCCATAATTTTGCCCTGCCTCCTTTGTCCTTTAGGTGAGAGGCTAAAATTACGGACAAATGCTGTCCGTGAAGACTTTCATCACGGACAACGGACAGCAGGGCAAAATTACGGACAGTCCGTGAAATTTACGGACGGGTGGTCACCCTATTTATGAGCCTTGGTCTACCGAGCTGCAGACAGAAGAGGCTCATCAAGAACTCCACCCCCGCAGTCGCTGCTAAAGCGGGGGAATACTGAACAAAATGCGCCAAAGATGTATACTCCTAGTGTACGAAAATGAATGTTGAAATGTTTATATTTTCTTTGTAGTTGAGGAAGGCCTGAGCAGCAGAAACAGAAATAACAACAATGGCAATGGGGATGATATTGAAAGCAGAGGTAAGGCGGGGCTGTGTGACGAATAATTTAAATGTTTCAATTTGCTTGCAGTGAAAGTGATCACAGAGCACTAACGAGCTACCCTTTGGCCATCCGAAGGTTGGTGCAAACATATCTGCCTATCTTAACTCGCACTGTGAACTTCTCAGTTGTCTGTAAGCTGAATTACAGGGGCATATTTATACTCCGTTTGCGCCGGAATTGCGTCGTTTTTTTTAACGCAATTTCGATGCAAAACTAACTCCATATTTATACTTTGGCGTTAGACGCGTCTAGCGCCAAAGTCCATGGAGTTTGCGTAATTTTTTTGCGTGGACACCTACTTTGCGTTAATGAGATGCAAGGTAGGCGTTCACGTCTAAAAAATCGACTCCGAGGCATGTGCGTCAGATTTATACTCCCGGGCACAATTCACGCCCGGGAGTGGGCGGGTCAAAAAAAATGACGTACGGACGCTTTTGCGCCATTTTGTAGCGCCTGCAAAAGGCAGACGTTAAGGGACCTGTGGGCTCTGAAGGAGCCCAGAGGTGCCCTCCCATGCCCCCAGGGACACCCCCTGTCACCCTTGCCCACCCCAGGAGGACACCCAAGGCTGGAGGGACCCATCCCAGGGACATTAAGGTAAGTTCAGGTAAGTGTTTTTTTTTTTTTTTTTTGTGGCATAGGGGGGCCTGATTTGTGCCCCCCTACATGCCACTATGCCCAATGACCATGCCCAGGGGACAGAAGTCCCCTGGGCATGGCCATTGGGCAAGGGGTCATGACTCCTGTCTTTGCTAAGACAGGAGTAATTTCTATGGGGGTTGGGAGTGAAAATAAATGGCGCAAATCGGGTTGAGGCGAAAAAATTGCCTCAACCTGACTTGCCCCATTTCTTGACGCCCAAGCCCCATATCCCCCTACGCCGGCGCTGCCTGGTGTATGTCGTTTTTTTCCACGCACACCAGGCAGCGCCGCCGGCTAACGCCGGCTACCGTCATTGATTAAATACGGCGCCCGCATGGCGCTTCAGAATGGCGTTAGCCGGCGCTAATTATTTTGACGCAAAACTGCGTTAGCGCAGTTTTGCGTCAAAAAGTATAAATATGGCCCTAAATATCTCAGCACTTCCTGCCAAATTGGAGACGTGTTATGCTATCATTCCAATTGAAGGGGGAACGATCAGGTAATATCACCAACCATGAGTTCGGTGGGTGAGATCTGCCTTTAGAAGAATCGTTTAAGCATAATAATTGGTTGCCAGGGAAGTAGTTGTAAGGCCAGGGCCGTGGGCGCCATTGGATCACTGACAGTTCTAGCAAAGCTCTTCAAAGATTTCATGCGATGGCTTATTACTCCGAGAGTGAGACACTCTCCTTTTAATAACAGCGAATATTTAAAGGAAGTTTATAAACTCCTTTCTTTCGATTAGGGTTTCCTGATCATTTTAGCATTTGCATTTATTTGACCCATTTTGTTGACCCTGGTCCCATGTGATATAATTCAGTGACCTACATTATGACCAGCACAGGCATCAGACAAAACAGATGTCAGAACAATACAGCAATTAACAGGCAAACCTTAGCTTTCTTTGGCATTCTAGGTTTCCAGTACTCAAATAGTGTCCTCCCATATGTGTTAAACATCTCCACTGCACCATTAATTTGATAACCTGTCTCTTTCGATGAAAAATACAAAGGACTCACCTACTGCATGTATTCAAGAGTCTTTAAGTTATTTTTTGTAATCCAATTTACACAATTATCTAGCACTCTACTGACATGGAAAAGTACCCTGTTTGACTAAATTGATTGTCCACCTGCTCTCTTTAAAGCCAGGCAGCCATCATGTTTCTGCTGCTAGTGCCCCTGTTGGTTCTGCGGCGGAAACCTTAGACCGAAGGCTCACCGGAGCTTGGGCCATAGGTTAAACTACCTCAAACCATCCATTCTATTTGGAGTGGAAGTCCACTTTTTCCGAAGGGAGGGATTGGGGATATGGAATTGGGCCAGTAAAATACAGCATTCTGAGCAATCCTGTTTAATATATTCCTATTTCATAAGATGTGGTCATAACTTCAGCCACAGGGAGATGCCCAGAGTAACAATGATGTTGGCCTTGTGCCAGATCTGGGATTATTGCTAAGGTTTCATATGTCCAAGGTTAGCAAGCTGGGCACTAGAGCGCTTTAGCCTATCTCGTCTTTCATTTCCTGTTCTAGATGTGTGCAATATTTAGTGTGTCTCGCTCATCTACTTGTAGACATATATAGGCATCTTTTTCATACTTTGATGGCTTTCTATAAGGCCAGTTTGGAAGACACTGAGTCTTCAGTGATTTCAAAGATACCATAATAACTTCCTGGTGACTATCAGCAAATGCTATAGGTTCAAGAAACTCGAGTAGTCAATAATATGAATACATGTTTGCGGAGCTACTTGTAGGAGTTTAACTGTTAGAGCAGTTTAATCCTGTAACTATCAGTCCAGATACCCATAACTTGTCTCATATGGTTTTGTCAGTTGCCATATGAATTCACATGTGAGTGTCATACTAGAGCTAGACATATGGGGATACTCCTGGGTACGTCAATGCACATATCAAATAGATCAATCTCCATCTCTTCATACTTCCTTAAATCCTTCTGCTGCTGAAATCTGACTTTAGAGTGGAGTTGAACCTAGAGCATGTCCTCTACCTTTTGTCACACCATAATACTGCCATCCCAAAATACATATTGCGACTCTGCAAAGTCGCCAGAACATGTCTTACACTTCTGAAAAGAGACTGTATCAGCCTGTTTGAATGCTCTTTACTGGCCACTGGTTGAAGCCAGGATAAAATTCAAGGGTTTTTTGGACCATTCCCAAAGTACTCCTAAGTAAAGAGTCGTAATAATTATAGAAATTACGTCCATGCTAAATACCAGTGAGAATCCTCTACTCATCGGCTCCCAAAGTGATTCAGCTACCTAAATTCAAGCGAATGAAATAACGGAGCCAGATCTCTCGCAGCCCCCCCCTCCCCCCTTTTACTGGACATCTGAACCAAACTTACATGCGTTTCAGCAGACTCAACTGTTTAGACACACTGTCTCACCAACCTGGTGGTCTATCAGGGGTATGAGCACAGATCATCACCAGGTAAGGAACACACCCACCGTGATCCACGCTTTCACTCTCTTTTGTCTGCTGGTTGCTGTGTTTATAATGAACAAGCACTCTGATGTAATCAAAAGGTTAGGCAGATAACAAAAAACTCCCAAAATTAAATTAAATTAAAAAGACCAAAATAAGAAGCCTTACTCTGGTAGGTGCTCGTCTCCCCGCAGCTCTACCAAATCAAATTGTACACTAATTTTAATATTCTCTTCAAATTTACCTTCAGTGCTCCCATGGAGCACCCACCTTTCACTTTAGCCTTACCCAATATCGCCCTCAAATCCAGTGGTAATTGTCATGCTGTCTAAACAGTGCAGCTAGTGAAAAACGGTGCAAGAATAAATGCGAATCAAGTAACTAGCATTCCGGTGTATATCAGACATGTTTTACTATACAATATCCTTTCAGCATCAATGTATTGGCTTCAGTCATTAGCAGCTTCTGCTTCTTAAATGCAAAGAAGAATCCAGCCACTTTAAAGACTCCTCAAGATGATGAGGAAAATGATAAGAAATACATTTGCTGTTTACATTTCCCCGTCTGTGATTGACGATAGCCAAGACATATTAATAAAATAATATCTATTCTGTACTTATTTACTGACCAAGGCTTTCAGTCAGTTTTCTTCATCCTTTGGGCTCCTTAGTGTAACGTACATGTTGCCTCCGTCCACCACAGCGTATTGCATGGGCACAGGGCAAGCTCACTTCACCAGCTCGTTTACCTGACTGCTAGAGACCGAATTCTTCTCTTGCCTAAAATGGACAGCCACACAATAAGTAGTCTCCTTCTTTGACAGGACCACTCTGCAAAGTGGGCTTTACATAAAAATGTATAGGTATTTTAGCATTTCAGCAATGCTCTCTTTATACAATGCGTGCATTTGTACAAAACTATCAACAAACGAAATAAGAATTGGAAAAGCCAAAGGTCAGTAGTCAATGCCAGATCTATTGGCTTTGCCAATGCTTGTTTTAGATCCTCTGTATTGTCAAGACCAGATTCCCGAAATAAAATCTTTTTGCCCTTTGTAAAGTACCTTTCATTGTTGTCTCGCAGAAATGAGAATAGCCACTTTTTATTTGTTTCATTAGGTTTAACTTTTCAAGGTTTATTTCGATTACTTTATATTGAAAACGGTAATGGTATTTGAAAGATTGCTATAATTCTGGGCAAATGATCATGGGTTGTCGTTAGGAAGGTATAGTTGCATAGCTTAGAACAATGGGGAAATTACAGTGTTTTTTCGTTTTTCAGATTGTAAGCAGAAATCCCTACAGCTGAGGTTTTGTCAGTGTATTGGTTTTGATTATACCTGGTGGTAAAATACATTCATTTTAACAAAACTACATTTTATACATCTTTATAGTGACATCATGAAATACTCTACAAATTAGCACATATTGACTTTAAAAGTAAATTGACTGAATTTAATAATGATCTTTTAAATTGAAAATGAAGGCGTGTGTGTTCACTGTTTCAGCCACATTCTCCAGATTTGGAGCAATAAACCAGATCAATGATGCCTATGGGAACTTCAATAACAACAACAACGTTGGCGGGGATGATGACGATGACGGTAAGTGCTGCCTCCTACTGCGTTTTCCCAAATACTAAATAAAGTTAAGTTATGACATATTTTGGATGGAAGGTGCTGGGATAAAATATCAGTAGCATGATTGAAAAAGACTTTGTTAGGCAGAGGCTAGTTATCAGCGCATGAGTTAAAAGATAGACTCAATAGACAGTGCAGTGCAGTGCTGCAGCAGGTATGAACTGAGTATGGGCCCTGCCATCAATTCTTAGGTATCTGAACATCAGAACCAGACATTAGAGTAACCCTAGAAAACACACAGGCCCACAGCGCTCTATGAAAATAAAGAAGAGGGCTGACTCTGTAGACTCTGTAGCTCTGTATCTGTGGTTAATGTCTGTGTATATATTTAGAAACACAGACACCTAGTAGACGTTGTTAACAATAATTTCCTTTATTTGCTGAAACAGAGTCGAGGACAGAGATTGCCATTGTTCTAGATGGATCAGGCAGCATTGAGGCTGAGGATTTCCAGAGAGCCAAAGATTTCATCTATAACATGATGAAGACATTTTGGGCAAAATGCTTGGAGGTAAAGCAATTTTTGGCAGGATTAATCACTGGGTTCAAAAACACAAGCAACTTTGAAGAATGTATAAAGAGCATTTGGGACAACCTATGGACAGCAGCACTGACATATTATTTGAGACCAAAATACAACTTACAGGGGAGTGTTTTTTCAACATAAATATGATGACCATGGATTTAGATGACTGTGCAAAATGTGTGCTGATACAAAATAAAATAATATTCCATATTTTCTTCCAATTTTTTTAATCTGAATTTAGGTACCTGGCAGGAAAGTTATCAACATGAAATAATGACGTGCCATTGATACTATTAGGGTGAAGGTGCTTCATAACCAGTAATAAAGTAAACACAATTTGTATAAAGATGTTGTGACGCTTTATTAAGTGAGAAGAGTTGTATCGCTGGAAGCAGTAAACTGTGATGTGTTATTGAAGTGAGGGGTAGACTGTTCATATAGTCAGTGTTAAGTATGTGGGAATTATAAGAAAGGAAGAAATGAAGTAGAGTTCACTAGCTAACAGTAAATTGTTGTTTAGAATCTAGAGGCAAAAAAGGTGTGATAGTTAACTGGTGAGGAACAATTACATGGAAGATATGATGCGTTACTATGAGAAGAGGATTTGGTGGCTGGAAATAAAGTTGTGTGATACTTAGTGAGAAGAGATTAGTTTATTGTAGCCATGAACGTGTGATGTGTAACTGTGGGGGGCTTAAATAGCAGAGCTAATTAAATTAAAATAAAAACATTTGTATGGCTAACAAGACTTTGGTTATTGAAGATGGCAGTGTGAATCAGTAAAATAAAATGGACAGTAGGGCCAGTGGAAAAAAGTTGATGTGGGTGGTTTTAGTATGGCTGATAAGAAGGGCGTATGATGTGTAACCAGGTAGCAGGGTTTCAAAGACTCTTAAAACGTGGAAGTGTTCTATGTGGCTGGTGATATGCTACAGCAGTGGTTCCCAACCTGTGGTCCTGGGACCCCTGGGGGTCAGTGAAGCCTCCTCAGGGTGTCCGCTACTGCTTAGAAAATGAACTAATATTAACAAGATTGCGCCCCCAGCTTTCAGTAAAGACTCAGTGGGGGTCCCCGGATTCCAATAAAAATTCAATGAGGGTTCCCAGGTTCCAGTAATGATAAAGTGGGGGTCCACAGAAGCCAAGAGGTTGGGAACAACTGTGCTAGAGTAAAGACAGTGCAAAGGATGTGTGATGTACCAAGGAGCTGAGCTGACATAGGTATCAAAGATGTCTGATTGGAACTTGGAGAGTGATATTTAGAACTATTTGTAACAGGGAAGTAAGGTTTAGTGTAGCTACTAATTTGAAGTTGTGATTTACAACTGGAGAACTACAGATTAATGTACCTGGTAATGCTGAGCAAGGTCATAAGTGACGTGGAGACATTATGAGTATAGCTGACACAATGGTGGTGTGATGGGTTTATGAAGAGGTAAGCTAGGCATAAATAGTAGAAAGATGGTATTGTATAAATGGGGCAATAGGATGTTGTACAGCTAGTAATCAGGATTTGTCGTATATGGCTGGTGTGTGTGTTATATGACTGGAGCTCAGTGTCTAGCTTGGTTTGTAATAAAATGAGGAATATGTATGGGAATTGATAATTATAGCCGCTGTAGGAAAAAGCCTCTTTTTGCATGGTCACTTACAGTTTTGTGACTAATGCTGCTGGGTTTTGAGCTATATTCCTCGTTGCCATATTTAACCTGTCCATAATAGTATTCGGTACAACTGGTACCCAGGGCCTGTACTTAAATGTCACTAGTGCACTGTGCACACATTGTGCAACCAGTAGAGTGACAAATCAAAACATGACTGCATGCCTACCACTGTAACCTGTCTGTGCAGTTTTCAAACTGCAAATTTGATAAGTAAAAACAAAAAACGCTTACAACAGGCCTAAACTCTCCTTTTAACATATTAATAGATCACCCGTAAGTAAGCCTTAATGCCTAGTATGGCAGGGGGCATGGTATTTGATAGGGGAAACAGTCCTTACAAAGCTGTCTTTACCACACAATGTCTTTACCAAGCATGCCTTTACCACACAATGTATTTACCAAGCATGCCTTTACCACATATATGCCTTTACCACCTGTATGCCTTTACCATGCAAGGTAAGTATATTTAAGATACATGTGGGTGTGTGTCTGTGTGTAATTTATGGTTTGGGCTGTGTAAGTTTACAGGGTAGTAAGGATATTTTTAGGCTTTAGGAGTGGGTAACGCCATAGGGTGGTACGAGTAGTTTTATGGTTTAAGAGTGGGTAAGGGTTTAGGGTGGTAATGGTATTTTTAGGGTTTAGGAGTGAGTAGGGGCATAGTGTGATGAATGTTTTTTTTAAATGGTGAGGTGAGGGGTTCCCTCCAATAAAGAAAAACATGTAAATATATAATTCATTAAAGAAAAGTGAGGGGGTTGGGAGGTCTTCCCCAAAAAAAGAAAAAAAGAAAAATTACATATGGGGAGTAAACTTATCTTAACTGTGCCTACCTTGTGTAAAGGCATGCTTAGCAAATGCACTGAATGAACGAATTGGTGGTAAAAGCATGCATGGTGAACTCATACGTTCTAAAGTTATCCAACCATTTAAAAGTAGGGCATGTAAATGTTTAATGTAAACCATGTACTTACAGCGACAAGGCCCCAAAATCCATTTTCACTGTAGCGCAGTAGCTATTTGATGGAAAATCATTGGGCTATAATGTTAAAATTAAATAATCTTATCTCCGCTTTGAAAACAGTTTCAAAATTCATTCTTCGACTGTATTGACTATTTATTACAAACCTAAATCATTGGTAAAGTAAGATTTGTACTAAATGTGTTACAAAAGGTACTTTAAAAAAATCATATTTTGCCAGTCTCTAGAAGCCCATTTGCCTGTGTTTCCCTCTGTGACCCAAGAGCTGAATAGCTCATTGATGAGGAGTGATCTTGCTCACAGAGATGAGACAAAGGTCGTGAGCATTGGGAGGTGTTCTATTGCTCTGACAAGAGGTTCATCTCAGCTGTGCCCAGTAACTTCATTATCTTCAATGAGAACTACTCTTTCACAGGCAAATATAGCTAACACCTGGATCTTTGCCCTTGTTTTTACCTCTAGCTAGTAAGACACTAGGCTCAGCACTAAAGGGGCTGCCCCTGAACCAGTTTTGAGTGACCAAAGAGGAGGGGTTTCTCTTTTCCCTGGCCACACCTGTATGGTGGGCAAATGAGCTCTGCACAGGGGGAAAAAGGTCCTGTCATCTTGGTTTTAGGTAGAGAGGGGTACTGTGAGATTATTTGCAGTAGGGCGCACAAGAACTGTTGCAAAAGTGGGTAAGGTTAACCCAGGAAACGTTTTTCTGTTTGTTAGGGATGGGCCAGGAATCATCTTCATCCACAGGCTGGTGTCAGGCATAAGTGTAGCACCCCTGGGCACCCTCTTCAGAACACTACTGAACCTGTCAAAGGCCAAAGAAAGACTGCACTCGCTGTTGAGATTTGTGAGGTGAGCCCTAAGGGCTGAACCTGCTCCCACTTGTAACCAGGACGAAGAAGTGGACTTCAAGGGTCAGTTGGCTGACTGCAGGTTAATGTACAGGGACACAAAAGCTGCAAGGAGCTCACTTCCCTGGAAGATCTCAGTTGATTAGTTTCAGATGGACCTTTCCTTGACTGTATTTTTTGGCTTCTGTTGGAGTGCATCCTGATCCCCCATGTTCTTTTCCTGAGGTCCTGGAACCCTTGGCTGGTGCTAGAGTGTACTCCTCCAGGCCATACCTAAAAACCTGGGATTTTGAAACTTTTTGTCAAATGTCTGCCTGGAAAACCATTGTGGGGCTGTGGCCAACCTGCCAGCTGATTCGATGCGGGTGCATTGCTGGTGGGCCCTACTTTGCCACAGCTCCTGCCATGTTCTTCTCCGCAGCATCAAATCTGATTCAATAGGTCCAATGCCGATGGGCTTCTGATGATGTCAAACCCTCTTCGGCTACAGCCTGCAGCCTTACTTTACTAAGGAAATACAACTTCCAAACAAGAGTTAAAGTCCGAAGGTAGAAATCTTCATTGGGTCCGATGCAGAGCAGCATCTGATTGATGGCTTCCTGGGCGCAAACTCTAGATTTTGCCCACTTTGAGCTGTTGCTACCTTCATTCTTGGCTTCACGAGACCTTGTCCTTTGTCACATCATCACCAACTAACCCATCTTCAGATCCAGCCTATTGCCTCACTCTGCTGAGGATTCTATCTTCCTGTAGATTTTCTAACTGTGAATGTAACTTTTCATCCGAGACCAAACCAACCTGTGTATTTGATTCACACTCCATTGCAGTCAGACGTAAACCCTACCATTGTCCTGGCATAGAGCGACCAGTTACCTGTGGTTTGTACTCTTCACTTATTGACACTATTTTTATGTAAACTTTTCACAAATCTTATCTTTGAGTCCCTTTATTAGATTTTGTCCTTTTGGTGTCATTTTGTTCATTAGAATATTCTTTATTTATATAAATTGTAGTGGGATTTTTGTATTGTGTTGACGTTTCAAATTTCTAACTGTTTTGGTACTTCTAAATGCTTCGCACAATTTTTTACCTTAAGCCTTTCTGCTTTGTGCCATAGCAACCAGGGATGAGCCGAGGTTTAAGTTACCAAAACCATTATAGGGCCTAAGAAGAATAGTTTAATTATTACTTGATGTGGACTACTATCCACCCAAAATAATAATGCACTTTCTCACAGCTGTTTACAAAGTCTTGTTTTTGAAGTATTGTTTATTAAGACAAATATTTAGTGCATTTGGTGACCAGATATGAAACGGCACTCCAGCCGAAGGGAGTAACATAGTTGGTAATAAGGAAGTAAATTGTGTAATTTGAGTCATGCTAGCGTAGCTAGTATTAAAGAGGTGTGATTTTTAACTATGCCAGAATTTATGTGGCAATTAAGAGTTATATTGTATAATGAGAGGGTGACGTGTAACTAGGAAGTCACATTTTGTACAGTTCTCAAAAAGGTATGTTGTGTAATTGGGGAGTACAGTTTAGTATAACTGGGGATGAGGAGGTATAATATGCTTCTGGAACGTATGATTTTGTATAACTGTAGCAAATCATGTGTAACTACGGTATAAGGTGTTAGTAAGGCAAATTGTTGGAGCTGAGGGGAGATATGTAATTGTGCTAATGGCGTTGAGTATAGTTTATAATCATGATCCGTTGCTAGGGAGGGACTTTGAGTATAGCTGGCACAAATGAGCAGTGATGTGTTACTGGGAAACAGAGGTTAGAATAGCTGGTAGTAAAGTGATTTAGCTGGAACAGAGACGTTATGCTAATACAAAGAAAATGTTTAACTGAGAAGTAGAGCTTAATAGAGCTCACAAATAGTGGCTAAGGATGAAGTGTTGCAAGTGTTTAACTGAAGGAGCAGATATTTATAACATTTAGAGAGATTAGATATGTGAATAAAACTGCATGGTATGTCATATCAGAGTACAATACAATGTGATGTGCAGATTCCGAGGAGATAGTATACTGTGCAACAGTGATCGTATGCTTTAGTATTATTCGTAATCAAGGTTTGTGATATGTAATTGGGGAGCAGAGTTTAGGTTCGCAGGTAGTAAAGAAATATGCTACGGGACTACATGAAATTGGAATAATCTAGAATTTGGTTTTACAGCTATCACATTTCAATTGGGTGCATGTCTAATTAAGGCCCATATTTATACTTTTTGACGCTAAACTGCGCTAACGCAGTTTAGCGTCAAAAAGTTTTGCGCCGGCTAACGCCATTCTGAAGCGCCATGCGGGCGCCGTATTTATTGAATGGCGTTAGCCGGCGCAAGCAGACCGGCGCTGCCTGGTGTGCGCGAGAAAAACCACGTACACCAGGCAGCGCCGGCGTAGGGGGAAAATGGCGCATGGGCGTCTTAAAATGGGGCAAGTCAGGTTACGTCGAAAAAATCGTCGTAACCCGACTTGCGCCATTTATTTTCGACGCCCATCCCCCATCAACATGACTCCTATCATTGTAAAGATAGGAGTCATGCCCCCTTGCCCAATGGCCATGCCCAGGGGACTTCTGTCCCCTGGGCATGGTCATTGGGCATAGTGGCATGTAGGGGGGCACAAATCAGGCCCCCCTATGCCAAAAAAAAATATAAAAAAAAAATAAAAAAATACTTACCTGAATGTCCCTGGGGTGGGTCCCTCCAGCCTTGGGTGTCCTCCTGGGGTGGGCAAGGGTGGCAGGGGGGGTCCCTGGGGGCAGGGGAGGGCACTCTGGGCTCATTTTGAGCCCACTTGTCCCTTAACGCCATGCCTGACCCAGGCGTTAAAAAGCGGCGCAAATGCGCCGTTTTTAGCCACGCCCACTCCCGGGCGTCTCTTTTGCCCGGGAGTATAAATACCACGTAAAGGCCTGGGAGTCATTTTTTAGACGGGAACGCCTCCCTTGCATATCATTAACGCAAGGAAGGGGTTCACGCTAAAAAATTACGCACATTCCGGGAACTTTGGCGCTATTCGCCTCTAACGCCATAGTATAAATATGGCGTTAGTTGGCGTTAGTTTAGCGTCGAATTTGCGTCGAAAAAAACGACGCAAATTCGGCGCAAACGGAGTATAAATACGGCCCTAAGTATCATGCATCAAGGACTAGCAACGTAACAACTTTGTATACGCTTTCATGTTCAGAATAAATGTTAGGCCAGCTTACAAAGGGTTAGAGCAATGGTTCCCAACCTGTGGTACAGGGACCCCAGAGGGTCTGCAAAGCCTCCTCAGAGGGTCTGCGACTGCTTAGAAAATTAAATAATATTAACTGATTAGGTCCCCAGTTTCAGTAATAACTCAGTAAGGGGTCCGTGGATTCCAATGATGATTCAGTGGGGGTCTCTGGGTTCCAGTAATAATAAAGTGGGGGTCCGCAGATGTCAAAAGGTTGGGAACTGCTGGGTTAGAACGGTATTACAAGTTAATGTATAGCACCATTACTGCAGTGCAATAAAACCACTATAAACAAACTGTCACATGTAATGGTTCAGTATAAAGTGTGGTTTTCCTTAAATATGAGCTGATCTAGCTGTTTCTATTTTAAAGTGGAAGGACAATGTGTGAAGGCTTACATTACAAACATGTTCCTTATCCTGGGCTTTCAGCTTAGCTTTGGATGTAATGATCGTTAACTTTCTGAGGTGCTAATAATTACTAATGTAAATCCATTGAAAATGTTAAATCTCACACTATGACTATATTATCTACAGGTGATTCTGTTTATAGGAGGTACTGCAAAGTAGACCAAAGTCCAATGTAATCCAACTCTAGCTCAGTCCCTAAATGCGTCCGTCCTAGCAATGTACTGAGATGGAGCAACATGTGCGATATACTGCGTTAATGCAACACTTTCAAGCCTTTTGTGGCATTTTTATATGCGGTTTTCTGTTGTCTATTAATTTAGGCTTAAAGAAAACTTCAAGACTATGACAACCAGCATATTCACTACCACAGTATTGTGAACATAAGTATAGATCGCTCCATATCTATGTACCTGGACAATGAGTATATCTGTGGAGTTAAGAATAGTAAATCAATACTCATTTTATATACTTACCTTCAAGATATTCTGGTAGTCCACATTCTGGATGATATTTTGGGAGGATGACATTTTGTCAAAGCGAATTGTGACTATCTGTCTCTGATTACAGCACGGGCCTCCTCTTTAAGTACCTGGAGTTGCATGCATAGGTAATACTGTTTTGATTCAATGGTCAAATGTTAGCTCTTCCTTGTATTACTTAAAATCATCTATAATACCTTAACGTTTTGATCACTTGACACCACATAGCAGTGGTAAAAGTTTTTATTCATTCCTGAATTTATTCTAGGAACACCATTCCACTTGCTGCTCACGCAAAAACAATAAAATCCCTTCAGCTAGTTCAAAATGCAGCCATGCAGCTAGTATGCAATATGTCTAGGTGACAACATATAACTGAATTTGAAACAATTACATTGGTTCCACGTAGGCCAAAGAATCATTTTTAAAGCCATGATGATTGTACATCCTACCTTGTACCAACAACTCTATAAATCTATGGCTGCCGAATTCAAAGGGCATGACGTCATCCATAATTTAAGATCCAATGTCTTGTTCCTTTTAAGCATACCAAGAACAAAAACAGTTTCATTCAGTGGCAATTATTTTGCAGTCACCACAGCATGCTCGTGGAAGTCTATACCTTTGTCCACACCTGCTGAATCGTCTCTGTTACAGTTTAGACAGCAGCTAACGTTTCTCTTGCCCAAGCAACTCTGTGGGGTTGCCAATATCCTGTGACCATATGTGTGTGCTATTAGCGCCAGGAAACTGCGCTGTATGCTTGATTTGGGCCCACAATTGTGTTTTTTTTAGATTCATGGAGGTTGTTTCTATATAAATTATGCGCACAGATCACAGAACCTCTTATAATTATCTGAAAACTGCGGGTCTTTCATTGCACAACCCTCCAAGATGACCCACTGGCAGGTCGTTGGGGCAGTAGATTTCACTTATGACTGTTCTGAAGGTACAGAGGTCTTTGGAGTTATTTCTGTTTTTAGTACGTTATCAGGTCTCTCATGATACCCTACATTGTCCTCTGGCTTTGATAGATTCAATTTTGTCATTGTGTCCAGCCACAAGACATGCATCTCTCTCACCTGTGCTGTACGCTATATAGTTTTGCTCCTACAGGTGAACATTATTTTCCTGGGCTATACATGTCAGTGCTATTCTTCTGAACATTCCCAGTTTCATATTTAATGCAAGTGCCTAAAGACAGCGTTAGGTGTTTGCAAACCTCGTGTAAACTTGAAATATAATACATCATGATTCTAAGAATGCTAAAAACATCCAGGCTAATTGGACCTGCCATGGACATGTTTCACTGCCATTTATATGTTGAGGTAGCCCACGAGAAAGCATACGTTCAGGGCTTGATTCACAAACGTAAACTTACAATTTTGTGAAAAGATTACAGTAAGATTACGATAAGATATTTTACTAGAAGTATTTTTTCAACTGTGGAGTCTCAGCACAAAAAAAAAGATAGGACCATTCTTTCTGTTTATGTGTGGAGAACCGGCAGTCGCAAAAATAGTACTTGTAAAATACCTTTGCGAATAGCAAACAATTGTAAACTTCCACAAAAGGTTAAGTTTACATTTGGGAATCAGGCCCAGAGTGGTAAGTGAGCTGGTTCCCTTCAGCCGCCAACTTTGGCTAACTTTGTTGGCAAGGTCAGGTTCATTTTAGAGCAGCCCAGAACACAGGACAGTTATTTGGTAATCGCAGGGTCAGTTATACTGAATGACGGCATTTTATCTGTGCTTGCTAGTTTACTGATTGAGCAGCAATTGTGTGCAAATAGCTAGGGGGAGGCCCTTGCATATAACTTTGCAGATTATTGAAAAATTTTTAGTTGATCTTTACAATACAGTACATTCTTTAAATATTTAATAATCATTTTTAAAAAAAGTACCTTTTCCCCATCGCCGCCTCCTCCTGCTGTGGTGCTCCTCTGGCCTTCTTGACACCAGCACAGGCTCCCCATCAATCCTGGTGCTGCTTTCATGCTAAAGCTAGCATGACAGCAGCAGGAATGGTCTGAGCAGCTCGGACTGCCGCTCAGACACACCCTGGGGCTTGTGCAGTTTTTCCAGTCTGGCTGTTAAACCTAAGTGTGCATGTGTGTCTGGCTGGCCTGAGACTTGGTGCACTCTTCTCTACTCTCCCTCTCACCTCCCGTGGCTCAGCCCTGCCCCACCCTGAACACAAAGCTGGCTGAGCCAGGAGATGAAAGATAAAACAATATAATTTTATCTTTCATCTCCTGACTCAGTCAGGGGGGTGACGCTCCTTCGCCATTATGAAGGAGCCACCCCTGGGGTGGAAAATCGAACCAGTCTTCCTTGTTCTCAACCTGGTGACCTTCAGTACAGTGCAGTTTGTTAAGGACGGCTGGTTATCTTAACAAATCATCACTCTAATAACAGCTTATTTTCCTACATTTACAATTACTATTTCAAACTTAAAACTACAAATGATGCCACCTCAGCTTCAAGGTCCTTGACACAATTAGCAAAATGTTATATAAACATACTGAAAATACTTTATGTTTAGCCAATGATTGCTCTGTTTGTTCTCTTCTCCACCGGCAACCTTACATACTAGGGATCTATTGAAAAGTGGGCTACTTATAGTCTACCTTAGTTAGCATCACAACAATGAACCATTTACATTTCTCAGTAACAGCAGTACTCAATACAGAATTCCTACTTATATTGCCCCTTAACTGCAGCTGTAATCCTTTCATTTTAACTATTTAACATAGTATGAATAACATTTATATTTATACAGGCAGTCAAGCTCATGCTTTGCAGTTCTTTAACAGATTTATTCATTTTCGCCAGGGCAGTTTTTAGCATGTGTGTTTTAGAGGCAAGAGAACAAAGTACTTCACAGCACACATTATTGCTGAGAACCACACCAGCTGTTGTACCCGGCCACCCCTTTCTGCAGGGCCCACTGGATTTTTACATTTCTTTGCTGAACCTATTTTTGTTGGCTTTTAGGACTCTATATACTTTACTCTTACTAACTAGTGGTAAAGTACTTGTGCTTTCCCACCTAAACATGGTAAAATTGAGGTACAGGGACGTGATCAAGATGGCAGATGGGTAGGAGCGCTCTCCTGAAGCTCCACTCGCTTGCCCTACAACACACCATCCCATCCTTGCCACCAGCCCTGGTTAAAGTAGCAGACATGACCACAGTGTCTGGGAGACTGGGGGAGACTTTGGAGAAGAGCCTTGTGCACGCTGAAGGTGCCAGGACCACAGAGATGCTGACAACAGGTCCTGGCATATGGAGACAAAGTGGCAGCCACCATGCCGAATACGGCCAATGGCAGCACCGGGCACCAGCTAACAGTGGGCCCTGGGGGCCCGCAACAGCACTTACAGCCTCGCCTATACATGGGCCTGTGTCGCAAGAGGAGGCAACCAAAAGACTTGGCGGATTTGGGACAGAGGCAAACCACGGGAGGACAGGGCAGCTGGTGTGGATTCCAGCCTGATCTCTCAACAGTGGAGGCATGGGCGCTCCTGGTGGTGACACATATAGTAAGGAGAGGGGAGCCCCTTGCAGATGACATTTCCTAACACTGACTAGGTCCCCCCACCACAACCCTAGGCATGGTCAGTCATTGATTGAAATAAGACAGAGCCTACCATGGAGCATCTTTGGGTAGTGACCTGAACCTTGTGACAGACTGCACTAAAGGCAAACTTGCAGGGCTGTGGGACATTGAGGGGGGCCTTTTGAGACACAGATGGCCATTCTGAAATGGAGGCAGATGAGTGCCTTCTCCACTCCGCTTGATTGCTGCAGAAACAACCAGGACCCCACAGCAGACCTCTCCCCGGGTTGGGACCCAGTGCCGCAGCTCACCTGGCACTTCGGGGACACAGCGGATAGGCTGTGCCACCCTCTGTGAACCACACTGTCACAGTGGCCCTCATACATATGGATTGGTTGATATTGGTTGATCAGCGGCTGGTAAGGGTGAGCGATGCCTAGGACTATTTTGATTGCATACATATAGATTTTTCAGGAAACAGAAGAGACCACTTTTCGCAACCTAGCATGGCTTCTCAGAAATCCAAAAATGACAACACCCTTAAAGACATGGGGCCTGATTACAACTTTGGAGGAGGTGTTAATCCATCCAAAAAGTGACGGTAAAGTGACGGATATACCACCAGCCGTATTATGAGTCCATTATATCCTATGGAACTCGTAATACGGCTGGTGGTATATCCATCACATTTGGGACGGATTAACACCTCCTCCAAAGATGTAATCAGGCCCATGGTGTCGAAAGCCTCTTTAAAAGCCAAACTACACTAAAGAGGCCAATGTAAACAAGTCTGGTGACAGCAGCCTCTCCGTTTCTCTCCAGGATTCAAATGAATCAGATGCACCACTGACTAGGTCCTTCATAGTTAGCCTCTTCGGGCACCTGAGAGACAACATCAATTTGCTGAAACAGGAGATGAAGTTGGACCTAAGTCTAATTGAAAATATGTGGGGCAGGGGGGTGTCCTTTCTGGAAGACTCTGGGGATGTTGGAGAGGAGGAACTAGACAGCATCTGCCCTGAAGTGCTGGTCCTAAAGGTGCAAAACCTGGACCTGCAGATGCACCTAGAGGATCTGGAAAATAGGTTATGCCATTCAAATATTCACATCAGATGTGTGCCGCAAGAAGCAGAAGGAATAAATATCAAAGGCTATGTGGTGCGCCTGTTAATTAAGTTATAAGTACCTAGTAAAGTGCAATACATGTGCCTAGTGACTGTAAATTAAATGCTACTTGTGGGCCTGCAGCACTGATTGTGACACCCACTTAAGTAGCTCTTTAACCATGTCTCAGACCTACTATTGCAGAGCCTGTGTGTGCAGTTTTATGCTGCTATGTCGACCTGGCAAAATAAATATTTTAACAGCCCTAATTTTCCTTTTTTATATATATATGTCACCCCAAAGGTAGGCCGTAGACAACCCAGAGGGCAGGGTACAATGTATTTAAAATGTAGGGCATGTACTTTTAAGTTTTACATGTCCCGGTAGTGAAAAACGCCCAAATTCATTTTTGACTAGAGCAAGGCCTATCCCTCCCATAGGATACATTTGGGATTACCTTATGACATCTTATAAGTGTAATTATCTATCTGGAAGAAATAGGTTTGTCAAGTTTGGTGTCTCTGGGCTCACAATTTAAAATCCCAACTGATGGAGAAGTTGGATTTTAAATTACATTTCTGAAAATGCCACTTCCGGAAAGTTCTTACTTTGGCCAATTGGTGCCTACTGCCTGTCACTGAATACACGTCTGGGGTGGGTGACAGCTGGGCTTGTGCATTCTCTTTAGACAGGCAGACACAAAGGGAGCTTAGGTGTGACTGATGAGCAATCCCCAGCCAGTTGTCCATCCTGGGCAGGATGAGAGGGAGGAGCTGACACACCTGAATAGGTGGTGTCCTGTTCCCACAGAAAGGGCTGCATACTCCTGTAGTGAGATTAGAGCCAGGGCTGGAAGGGCAGACCTCTGTGCACTTCAAAGGCCTGTCTTTGAAGTCTCCCCCTTCAAAGTCACAAGTGGGTATATGTATTGGACCTCTGGCACAAACAACTTAGCCTCTCATTGTTGTGCTGTATAATGGCCCCTAAGTTGACCTTCCCTCTCCGAATACCTTACATCAGGAAAATAATTCCCTTGCTGGTACTATACTTCTGAATCCATGGCACGATGGCAGACTTTGGCATCACCCCCTTGCTGGTAGGACTGTGGTGCACTTGGCACACAGACATGCCTCATGTGGTGCTCTATAAAGCTTAAGCTTTACTGGTGTGCACTTCTGCACCCTTCCCCAATTCCCAAGCTATACCCCCTTAAGTCTCCCCAATAAGCTAGTCTACCCATTAAAATCATCCGGGTACAAGGCTATCTCTTTGGCTTTGTGTGCAGCAATACAGGGTATAACAGCACAATGGGGCACGGATAAGGTTCCAGAGCATATGAATTGGCTATATCAGCTGTGGTACCTTCTGGGCATTGAAAAGATAACCAAAGCTTTGGGATATTCAGCATATATTTGACAAGGTAAAGGGGCCATGTATAGATATCCTCTCTCAGCAGTTTAAAGAACTCACGTGCCCAACATATCTTCTTATACTGAGACGAACTGCCCCTGACAATTCTCATGCGGCTCCTCTGAGAACCCAATCAGTTTTAGTTCTGTTACTGCCTGTCTGAAGGGAGGACAATGATGATGACTGTGTGCTAGAGATATTGGAACTAGACAGAAACTCCTGAGTTTTGGTCTCCCTTTCCTTTCTCTTACCTCTCCCTCCCTCCTCCAGACTCCCCCATTTTTCCTTCCCCTATAAAACTTTATTGCCTATAATTTCTCTCCCCACAGGCCTACGGTTCTAGGTAAGTGTATGTGTATAGGAAATCTAGAGGAGGCAAAAACATTTTATTTGACCTGGCAACCTTGGTGTGGTTTTCCTCCTAATGTTTTGCCTTCAGACCTCAGGATTTGTTTATATTGGTCTTTGGACTCTGTGCACTTTACCATTGCTAATCAGTGTGCAAAGTGCCGGTGCTCTCGCCTTAAAACATGGTAAGACTGGCTTATATCCAAGTGGTGCATTTAATTTACTTGTAAATCCCTAGTAAAGTGGCAGTACCTGTGACCAGGGCCTGTCAACTAATGCTACCAGCGGGCCTGCAGCACTGATTGTGCCACCCACTTAAGTAGCGATTTAAACTGCCAGGTTGACCTGGCAAAATTGAGCCTTTGCCATGTCCAACCCCTTCTTTTTAATACACATAAGTCACCACTAGGGTCGCTCTGAACACCCCAGAGGGGAGGGTACAATGTATTCAAAAAGTTGGATATGTATTTTTAAGTTTTACATTTCCTGGTACTTAAAAATTCCTAAAGTCATTTTTCACTAATGCAAGTCCTACCTCTCCCATAGGATATTACATTTTTAAGTGTAATTTCCAAATGGGAACAGGTAACCAGTTCATGTTTGGTGTCTTTGGAATTGCAATGAAAATACCTACCTTATGGTGAAGTCGGATTTTGAATTATAGTTTTAAAAATGCCACTTTTAGAAAGTTGGCATTTTCCTGCCTTATTTTATACCAAAACAAGGATGAAATGGGTACTTGACAAAAAGATCTCAAACCCGTCACCCCAGGGGATAGAAAGACTTATCTGGGGAGATAACCCCAGGGGAAATCAGGGATCCACACTCCCAATTTTAACCACTATCTCTAAAAAGCATCCTTAACCCCAGAAGTAGCACAAGCTGTTAACACTCTTAACACTAGATTTTATGGTTATTCCTTACCAGGAAAGATTTATGTTTTTAGTGACCCTCACTCTAGTAGTGGCAAGCTTCATCATCGGGTTTGTCCAGCCCCTACAAGCCAGGGTGGGTTCAACCGACTTGCAGGAGCACTTATGTAGAACCTACCAGGAGTCTAAAGTTTAAAAATATCTTACTGGTCACAAAGGTGTCCCTTTATTATCTGTGTCAGTATGTGTGATTAAAAACAACAAAAATATATGGGGTACTCTAGGGTTTATGGTTCTATGACCCTCAACTGTTGTGTAGACATGTTTCAGCTCTTCGGAGGCCTTAAAGGTCCCAGGCTTTCTTCAGTATAAAAATCTAAAATGTGGCCCGTGCATTGTCAGGAATAAAACCATGCGCAGTCCAGGTCCCGCCCGAAACTCCATCCCCTCTTGCTCCAAAGGTGGTCATCAGCGTCGTCTGCCCTGTGGCAAAGCTCATAGAGCTGCAGGTTCAGGATATTGGTAGACAATATGCACTTATCAGTGCTATTCCATTAAGGGACTACAATTCCCATGTTTTTAAAGGCAGCAGCCATCTTGGGGTGTGGCAGGCCTATAAAGCCCAGCCACACCCAAGCACATTGCTCACTATTCTGAAGACTTCAATGCAGCCAGACCTCCTGGGGCTTTCTCTGAAGAAGAACAGAGTTCCTGAATGGCAGAGTGGCATCCAACCGAAGTATCCTTGTTTCCATAGTGCTTTTAAAAACGAGTAGGTCGTACTCGTAGCGGTAAGGTTTTGATGAGCCCAATCTAGAAGGGAGTTGTTACTTCCAAAGGTAAAGTGCCCATTTAGCATAACGAGCAAAGCGTTTCAGGCCACACTAGTAAAGCGCCCCGGGCACGACATTTAAATCGCTTCAGTTCATAGGAGTAAAGCGCACTTGGCATGGTATTCAAAGCGCTTCAGTTCACAGGAAGTAAAGCGCCCTTCGCACAGTAATCAAAGCACTTCAGTTCACAGGAGTAAAGCGTACTTAGCATGGTATTCAAAGCTCTTCAGTTCACAGGAGTAAAGCGCACTTGGCGCGACATTCAAAGCGCTTCAGTTCACAGGAAGTAAAGCGCCCTTCGCACAGCAATCAAAGCGCTTCAGTTCATAGGAGTAAAGCGCACTTGGCATAGGATTCAAAGCACTTCAGTTCACAGGATTAAAGTGCACTTGGCACAACATTCAAAGCGCTTCAGTTCACAGGAGTAAAGCCCCCTTGGCACAGCATTCAAAATGCTTCAGTTCACAGGAGTAAAGCGCCCTTGGCACAACAATCAAGGCTCTTCAGTTCACAGGAGTAAGGTGCCCTTGGCACAGCATTCAAATCACTTCAGTTCACAGGAGTATAGCGCCCTTGGCACAGCATTCAAAGTGCTTCAGTTCACAGGAGTAAAGCGCCGTTGGTCCAACAATCAAGGCACTTCAGTTTATATGAATAAAACTTTCGGGCCTAGGTGGCAAATGTGAAGACATTTCAAAGATAAACAAATCATAGTTTCATTGTTTTTGGAAGCATAATATGTGAGATACATATTTAATTTTTTAATGATATGCGAGATACATATTTAAGTCTTTGCGAATTTCTAGGCTGAGACTGAGGGGGTCATTCCTACCCCGGCGGGCGGCAGGCACCGCCCGCCAGGCGGTGACCGCCAAAAGACCGTTCCGCGGTCAAATGACCGCGGCAGTCATTTTGACTTTCCCGCTGGGCTGGCGGGCGACCGCCAAAAGGCCGCCCGCCCGCTCAGCGGGAAAGCACCAGCAACGATGAAGCCGGCTCCGAATGGAGCCGGCGGAGTTGCTGGTGTGCGACGGGTGCAGTTGCACCCGTCGCGATTTTCAGTGTCTGCTTTGCAGACACTGAAAATCTTAATGGGGCCCCCAGGGGCCCCACGACACCCATTCCCGCCATCCTGTTTCTGGTGGTGAAAACCGCCAGAAACAGGATGGCGGGAAGAGGGTCGGAATCCCCATGGCGGCGCTGCTTGCAGCGCCGCCGTGGAGGATTCCCTGGGGCAGGGGAAAACCGTCGGGAAACCGCCGGTTTCCCTTTTCTGACCGCAGCTTTACCGCCGCGGTCAGAATTGCCCCTGAAGCACCACCAGCCTGTTGGCGGTGCTTCCTCCGTCCCCGGCCCTGGCGGTCCATGACCGCCAAGGTCGGAATGACCCCCTAAATGTTTCATGTTTATGAATGCAAAGTAGTTGCATGATTGATGTTCAGAGTATGTCCATGGTCCAAGCTCTTGCCTTCTCAAGGTTCAGAGGTCTCAGTTCGTTCTTGTTCCATGATTCAGAGAAGGGCCACGCCCAGTTTTGTCTAAGGCTCATGAGATTCTGAAGTATCATGATTTTACTAATTGTTCTTGTTTGTGATTCAGAGAAGGGCCACTCCCAGTTTTTTCTAAGGCTCATGACATTCTGAAGTATCATGATTTCACAAATTGTTCTTGTTCTATGATTCAGAGAAGGGCCACGCACAGTTTTGTCTAAGTCTCATGACATCCTGAAATATCATGATTCTACCAACTGTTCTTGTTCCCTGATTTACAGAAGGGCCACTCCCTATCCATAAGGGTCCCAACACTTGCATACACGGAGACGCCTTTGTATATTCCATAAGGGTCTCAACACTTGCATCCATGGAGACACCTTAGTCTATTCCATAAGGGTCTCAACAATTGCATTCACGGAGACGCCTTTGTCTATTCCATAAGGGTATCAACTATTGCTTCCACGGAGACGCCTTTGTATATTCCATAAGGGACTCAACACTTGCATCCATGGAGATGCCTTTGTCTATTCCATAAGGGTCTCAACACTTGCATTCACAGAGACGCCTTTGTTTATTCCATAAGGGTCTCAACTCTTGCACCCACAGAGACGCCTTTGTCTATTCCATAAGGGTCTCAAATCTTGCATCCACAGAGACGCCTTTGTCTATTCCATAAGAGTCTCAACTCTTACACCCACGGAGATGCCTTTGTCTATTCCATAAGAGTCTCAACTCTTGCATCCACGGAGACGCCTTTGTCTATTCCATAAGGGTCTCAACTCTTGCATCCACGGAGACGCCTTTGTCTATTCCATAACGGTCTAAACTCTTACACCCATGGAGACGCCTTCGTTTATTGCATAAGGGTCTCAACTCTTGCATCCACGGAGATGCCTTTGTTTATTCCATAAGGGTCTCAACACTTGCATCCACAGAGACGCCTTTATTTATTCCATAAGGGTCTCAACACTTGCATCCACGGAAACGCCTTTGTCTATTCCATAAGGGTCTCAACACTTGCATTCACCGAGACGCCTTTGTCTAAGTGAATAATTGCATGTTAATGCTGTTATGAACAAGTATATACATACATGCTTAACCATTTTTCCTTTTCAGGTCTCTCTCCCTGCTGTTCCCTACCTTAATTCTCTTCCCCTGACTGGCTTCACCATAACTCTGTGCTATAATAGCTTCCTGAGTTGGTGACATCGGAAGGTGGGTCTTTTGTTCGGCGGCAGATCCCGAGGAAAGGACACTGTGACAGGCATGTGTTGAAAACACCTCAATAATGTAAAATGGTTCATGCGTTATGTATTAAATGCATGCAGAAAGGGAATTCTAATTTGTCTGAAAACAATTGAAGCACAGTTGTGGTCCCTAGAAAGAAGAAATAGAAAGAAACACCAAAGTATATACACTGTGGCTACTGCCAGAATAACCTCCATGATGATCAGGAGTTGCCATTAACAATGAGCTGTATTAACAGTAATCCGGAGGAGAGAAAAACACTGTTTTAAAACAAGAAAACACACATGAGCATATGGCAAGGGCCCGATATTCAACAATGACTGCATCCATCAAGTGCCACAACATGTTCATAGTGGCATACCACCTGTGTGAGACACACAAAAACACACACATATAGGTAGTAAGGACCAAACATATGAGACTGCACATATATATATACTTGATTGAAACCATGAGACAGTTAGCACTCACCCGTATCGGGAAACCACTTAGCTTTTCTAGGGGAGTAGGGTAGTGTGCCCCTGTAGTCATACACTAAGGGTATGAGATATTTAATTGAAAGAAAGCCATTAGATACTTTCAGCATATGCAAAGTAGCAATAATGTAGGCATTGATGGTCATCACGCACATGGGTAGTTAAATCCCAATCAGCCTGTCAACAGCGGCTTACCCCCCTTCCCTGCTACTTACTTCATCAAGGGGAAATGCAACAATTTTCATCTATAGTCACCTCTCACCCACGATTTTTGCCGCAACTTGGGGTAACCATTGCTGAGTCGAGGGTGCCATTTGACCGTAGCTAAGGGCAGAGCCAATGATAAGGAATGCCACTACTAGATTTTCCTGACTTAGCCGTTTACTACCTGCTGCCTGTATCAGGGTCACATGACTGGGTGTGGTTGATGGTTGGTCTTTGTGTGTTCCTCCTAGACAGCCACACACTATGGGAGCTTTGGTCCATCTGGATGGAAAATCACTTGCAGGATTGGAGGGAGGAACTTGACACAGCCCTACTTATACTTGAATAGGCTGTGCCCTTCATCCACACAAAGGATTGCCTAGCACCTGTAGTTAGTCTGGAGTCAGGGCGAGGAAGGCAGGGAACATGTGCACTTCAAAGCATGCCTTTATAAACCTCTCCCCACTCCCCATAGGCATTTACTGAAACTAAATACTGGAGCCTCAGACACTTACTCTTCAGTACAATTCTGGACCTGTGGATACTCTGCCTAGAAGAAGGACTGCTGTGCTGCTGAAAGGACTACCATTCTGTTGTACTGCTAGTCTGAAGGACTGCTGCCCTGCTGTGCTAACCTGCTGCCTACTGCCCTCTTGTCTGGGTGAGGACTGGACCTGCATCTCTTGAACCCAGAGTGACTCCAAGGGCTAGTTTGCTGGATTCCTGATATGAAGCCTCAGGAACACAACAGGCTTCATAAAACCTTGCACCTGCATCTGGACTGTGCCATCTGTGAGTCTACCTTGCCAAGTGATGCCACTGAGTACTGGGCCCCTGAAATGAGCTTAAGATGCTGTGTCAGCCTCTGTGGACTCAGTAGAACTGATGTATTTCCTCTGCTGCATGGTTCAACCCCTGGCAGAACCAACTTATCTCTGCTGCTGTATGGGTTGACCCGTCGCACAGACCTACATCACCTGCGCAGCCCACAATGCCTGTGGAACCACCACTGCTGGATGCATCCTCGACGCAAGACCTTACATCCCTCATTGACGGCCATCTCGATGATGACAGGGGATTCCACACAGCAGCCTCACAGTTCCTCACAACCAACTCACTGCCCCAATTGCATGCCCCATCCTCGATACTGGACTTCGCATCCTAAGCCCTGTCGACAGGATCTTCAACGACGATGCAGGCCCTCACACCGCAGCATTGCTGCATCTTGGAACCAATGTACTGCTTTGACTCAGCAATGCATTTCAATGCAGACACTCACAATGCTCCCCGAGCCAGGATTGAAGGTATTCTGTTCAGTGGTACTAACTGGGTATCTGTAGCCAGCTCGTGCTCCGTCGTGTTCCACCTGAACTTGTGGCTTTGCCCCACTCCGGCACAACCAGAAATCTACAGTTGGGCTTTGTGCTTTTTGGTGCTATTTTTACTCAAATATTTTAAATCTCTGGTTCTATGGATTGGATTTTTTTTGTTTTAGTCTTGCTTTATTTATTAAAGAAAGATACATTTTTCTAATCTGGTGTGGGATCCTTTTCGTGTTGTGTTTCAACTTTATTATAGTTTGAAGTGTTGCACCAATACTTTACACATTACCTGTAGCTAAGCCTGACTGCTCTGTGCCAGCTAGCAGAGGGTTGAGCACAGGTTAATCTAGGGTTGGCTTGTGGCTGCCAAAGATTAGGGTTTGCTGCCTGACCAGGGCTCACACCAGGACTCACACCCCAGTCAACCAACAACCAATTTTGTACACTTTTACAAGTTTGGCCACCCACGTCTATTATCCCCAGATGAGAACAATCTCAAATGGATTCTGCAGGCCCCGGCACACCTGCCATGTCAGTGGGAAATCAGGGTGAAAGCAGTAGGCCTTCCCGGTTTCTCTTCCTGTCGTAAGCACTCCTTTTGCGAGGGTGTGCAATGATATTGTTGCACCACTGGGTCCCAAGACTGTCCTATGCAACAGGTATAGCCTGGTCTTGGAGGAGCATGCCGCTTGGTACTTGAAGGCCATACATTTGAGAACAGCACCTACAACAGCAGTGGCCTGGGCACTAATGCAGATATTTACTCAGGTGGATTTCCCCAAAGAGGTGGTGTCTGACTGGTGCACCAACTTCATGTCAGTGTACAAGTCAGTGTGTGAGGAGTGTGGGGTAACCTACAAGTTCATCACACCCTACCATCCCCAGAGCAGTGGGCTTGTTGAGAGGTTCAACAAGACCCTGAAAGGCATGATCATGGGCCTATCAGAGCGATATGGCTAAACTGGGACGTCCTCTTCCCGTGCCTGTTATTTGTATACTAGAAGGTGTTGCAGAAGGGAGTAGGGTTCAGCCCCTTTGAACTTCTGTATGGCAACCCTGTCTGAGGGCCTCTCGGTCTTGTAAAGAAAGGTGGGGTGGGAGCAAGCTCCCAAGGGCCTACATCTTGGCACAGGGCTCAGATGAAGTTCTTTTGGAGGAAAGCCACTGAGAACCTGGAACTCGGACAGGAATTCATGAAACTATGGCATGAGCAGAAAGCCAACTCTGGTCAAGTTTCAACCTGGTCAGAAAGTGTAGGTTATAGATCTTTGCAAGACTGGTGGACTGGGCCCTATGAGGTAAAGGAGCACAAGGTGGAGGTCACCTGTTTGGTGGACCTCAATAGCCCCAAACCCTTTGCTATTCCTCTTCTTGGCAGCTAGTGGGCCATTCCAGGCTCCACGCCTTCCTGGCCACCCTCTCAGTCTGCCATAGACCTTGTGGTCAGGCACCCTCCATCAGGCAACTCTGGCATCTCCAGGTGAGACTAGGAGCCATATTTATTAAGGGCTTGCATTGAAGAGGGTGGTGCAAGGACATCCAAGCCCTCAAGTGAGATTTACTTTGCCAAGCATAGCCACCTTGTTTCGCATGGCATAGTAAATCTGGAGAAACGCAAGACAGTGTAAGTCGTTGCCATATGCTACTCTGCCCTGGGAAGGAACTCCAATGGTGGAGCTTGGGTGCATTTCGAAGCGCAGATAGAATGGGGAAAAGCCTAAGAGGATTGTATTTGTGAAGGAAGTAATACTTCAACAATCCTCTTTCCTGAGTGCTGCACTGGCCAACCCTGAAGTCTACCCACCAGTGGGAGGGCTATTCCCTTTCGGGACACTTGGTGTCTCCTTTCGTATCCCCAAACCTATAGCTGTTGTAGCACTTGGGAGTTGAACCTTCCTGACTTTGTGCCAGAATACCCACTTTTCATGTGATCAGCCTGGGATTGGTTATACTTCCCCTGAGAACTATTTTGGGGGCTTCAGAGAACTCCCTATTTTTATTTTTGTCTCCCCCTCTTTCTTCTGTTGGGGACCCTGTCCACCCTTTTGGGGATCCCGCAAAGATGCATTGTTGTGGACCTTGGTGCAGAGCCAGGGGACAGCCTCCTTAGCAAGCTCACTTGGGTCAGTGAGCTAACAATCCTTTAGGTGTTGGCGTAGCTCTGTAAATCAATTGCTAAACATGTGCTCTCTGGCAATTAAATTATACAACCTCTTCTAATCATGTACATCACTGCCTGCCCAACCATCCAATGTCTTAGAAAAAGTGATCCACCCAGGACTGCAACTTTTGGCATAAGCTCTATTGTCTCACTGTCTGGGAGGAACATGGAAAGCCTAGCAGCAGGGTCATGTGACCCAGGACATTGGCAACAGGCACCAACTGGTTATGGTTAGAAAATTTCAACTTTCTAAAAGTGGAATTTTCAGAACTGGGGCTTAAAATCCTGCTTTTCCATTAAAAAGGATTTTAAATTACATTTCATTTGAGATTAAACATGACTTTTCTACCTGCTACCCAGTGCTAAAGTACTTGTGCTCTCTCCCTAAAACATGGTAAAATTGTCCTACACCTAATTGTCACACTTTATTTGCTTGCAAGGCCCTAGTAAACAGTACTACATACACCCAGTGCCTATAAATTAAATGCTGTTAGTGGGCTGCAGCACTCATTGTGCCAACCAATAAAGTAACCTTTTCCAACATGCATCAGGCTTGCATCTGCGGCCTGTAGTGCAGTTCGAACATGCCATTTCAACCTGGAAAAATAAACCTTTTACCTAGTATAAATGTTCCTTTTTAATACTTATAAGTCACTCTAATGGTAGGCCCTAAAGGCTCATATGGCAGGATGCCTGGTATTTCAAAAGTAGGACATGTACATTTACCTTTTATATGTCCTGACATCGAAAAGCTCCTAAATTAATTTTGCACTGTTGTAAGGCCTTTCTCTCGCAGTGACTAACACTGGGTTGCCTTATTACATTTGATGAGTGCTGACTGCAGATTTGGAGCAGATACAAATGTGCTGTTTACGATCAAATGAATTGTACTTTAGAATTCTTTTGAATGATAAAGTTTGATTTCATGTTACAATTTTGAAAATGCCACGTTTAGAATGTTGGAATTTTCTTGCCCAGAACCTAATGTGCCATTCTGCAAGTGTCCTGAGTCACATGACCGTGAACGACCCTGCTGTTGTAAGTTGTGTATTTCTTCCAGACAGTGAGGTTGGAGGGTCTCCCTGGCAGGATGGCTGGGGAGGAGCTGTCCCTGCCCTGATAACATTTCAAAAGGCTCTGCCTGCAGCATTCACAAAGGAGCCTGACACCAGACATGTCCTACCTTTTGTCATCCTAGTCAGTTTGAAGCCAAGAGAAGAGGAACAACAGACCAGAATCAGTTTTGGGGATAGGCCAATTAATTACCCTACACAAAAGCTGCTACCAGGTATAAACATGAGGCCTTCAGAACCACCATCAGAACACTCCCGGACCAGTGGAAAATTCAGATGGGCTCCCTTGCTGCCAGAAGGACTGAGCAGCTGCTGGAAGGACTACCTTGCTGTCTGAAGAAGGAAGACTTGACCTCTTTGGCTTGAGCCTTGGACACTTGACTGGAGTCAGAGTATTGTCCTTCTAGCATAACTGAATCTTTCACCAGAACCGATGCAGAGCAACGCAACCCAATGCAGGAGCTCACATCGCAGCACCTCGCAGGTGCTTCACCAGGACCAATGCCATGTGAAACAACTTGATACAGGACCTTGCATTGCAATCCCTCACAGCCTCAGATCAGCAGCTTCACTGAAACCGACACAGAATGCCACAGACCAACGCAGGACCTCGCATCACACCATCAGTGACACTAAGATGCAACTCCCAGCAGGCAGAACTCAGTCTGGTACCTGGTCTGCACTCCACTGTAGTCAACCTGAACTTGTAAATTTGTTCCGATCCAGCATGAATAGATAACTGCAGTTGGTAATTTGTGCGTTTGGTGCTATTTTCAATAGAAACTTTTAACACTCATATCTCCAATTCTATTGACTGGATTTTGATAGTTTTAGTTTCATTTTATTTATTCAAATGCTCTTTTTATCTGAATTGTGACTTTTTCTGTGTTGTGTTTTCACTTTATTGTTGTTTGTATGCTGCATAAATACCTTACATATTGCTTCTAAGTTAAGCCTGATTGCTTTGAGCCAAGCTACTATAGGGTTAACCATAGGTTAATTTGGTGGCTTTTTGTGGTTCATTCTGGCAAGAACTTTGCATCACTTTGAATCTCGGTTCCCTTAGAGTATACTGTTTTCCCCATGTAAGTATTGAATTTGTACTTAGACACAGCATGTTTATTGTACTAAGTGACTATACTTCATGTGCTTAACCATAAAACAATAACTGTGTAACAAAAAAAGGAACACAGCTTTGAAGCTGAGATTATAAGGTATGACCTGAGTTCATGATCTAAACACTTTGGTGGTCATTACAACATTGGCGGTAAAAGCCGCTTACCGCCGTGAAGAAGACCGCCAACACACCGCAGCGGCCCGGAATTCCGCCACAGCTATTATGACCCACATCTCGAAATCTGACAAAATTCAGACACCCACACAAGTCCGCCACACCAAAGGTCAGTGATAAACTGGCGAAAACAAAACCTCCACCATCACGCCAACAGAAATCCGCCTACGCTATCATGACCCAAGAATCCACTCGGCGGTCTTTCAACCGCGGTGTTCCATTGGCGGTACACACCGCCACACTCAAAATACACACACTTCTACAAAACACCGCCACATTGGACAATTCCAAATACACACACCTGATACACATACACACTCCACACCCGCACACCCAATACAATATAAAACACACACCCACATCACCCACAAACCCCTACTACCAACAATTCTGAAAGAAGGGCAGCGAGAGACACCACCATCCACAAACTAGCAGCCACAGGCACTCAACACCATCACCCACACAACTTCCACGCACAAAACACCACACACCACTACATATCACCACACTTATCACCACACACACCACCCCACACATCACCCACACCACCCCATGGCACGGCAAAGACACCCCAGGTTCTCGGAGGAGGAGCTCAGGGTCATGGTCGAGGAAATCGTCCGGGTAGAGCCACAGCTATTCCGATCACAGGTGCAGCACACCTACATAGCTAGGAAGGTGGAGTTATGGCGAAGAATAGTCGACAGGGTCAACGCAGTGGGACAGGACCCAATAAATCGGGATGACATCAGGAAGAGGTGGAATGACCTACGGGGGAAGGTGCGTTCCGTGGTCTCCAGACACCACCTGGCGGTACAACGGACTGGCGGCAGACCCCCACCTCATCCCCCACAACTAACAACATGGGAGGAGCAGGTCTTGGCGATTCTGCATCCTGAGGGCCTCTCAAGAGTCGGTGGAGGAATGGACTCTGGTAAGTCAAACCTTTAACTATCATATCACCCACCCTACCTGCATGCTATCACAGACCCCCAACCTCGCCCCCTTCCCTTATCGCTCCAACTCCTCACAAATGTACTAATAACACAAACCACACATCCCAACACCAAGCCCTGCATGACACCACAAAGCATGGACACCCATCACTAAAGCATGCCCTCTGCACATACCCATAACACCCCCCTCAACCATCATCACACAAGCCCCCACACAGGAATGCTAGCACTGGGGTACACAGTCACCCACCCATTGCACATCATGACACACACAGATGCAATAATCATGCTTTTACACCCTTGCAGGACCGCTACCCAACGTCACCAGACAGGAGGGTCCAGACATCTCCACCCCACCCACAGAAGAGCCCCCCAGTGATGACAGCAGCTCTGTCCAACTGGATCCAGATGACCAGCCCGGACCATCATGGGCCTCGGGACAGTCGGTTCCCCTCACACAGGCACAGCCCACCACAGACCTTCCACCCTCTGGTAACACCAGCACAGCACCCACCCAGCGGGCCCATACCTCTGTGCCCAGGACACGTCAATCAGCTGTGTGTCCACCACTACAGGGAACCCAGGATAACCCACCACCCCAACAACAACAGGGACCTGGGGGCAGTGGCAGTGGGCACACAGTCCAGGGGACGGAGGCACAGGAACACAGGGGAACTGGGAGGGCTGCAATGCAACACGGGGCGGACAGGCCAAGGGAACCCACTCTCCACGAGGCCCTCTCCTCCATCATAGGAGCCTACCACCACTCCCAGAAGACGATGGCAATGGTCCTGGCCAAGTTTCAGGAGACCCAGGGCATGCAGGAGGAACAGTATTTGGGGTTCAGGGAGGAACTCAGAACCATCAGCTCCGCCCTGGGCACCATCGTAGGGTTGCTGAAGGAAATACTTAACACCAGGAGGGACACTGTGGCACTACAAGGGGCCCCTGACACTAGCATGGACGATGAACTATTCACCACCTCCGCCGGCGCTAGGGGACAGGAGGCACCGCCACGGGACCACCACACCAGCACCTGACCCCCTGCAGACGGAGAACAACCCCGCAAGCGGTCCCTGAGATCCCGGAACAAGACAGAGCACGATGTCAAGACCCCCACCAAGAAATGAGACCACCCTGATTGTCAAACCACTTTCCCACTTTGTAATCCTGTCTATATTGGAACTGCCCCAGCTCCACTTCCTATGCCCATATGGGCAATGCACCTGTGAGACTAATAGACTGGACTCTGCCATGGACATTCCTCCACCATCCCCCCTCACCAGTTTACAACCCCTCCAATATTGAGCACTTCAATAAACACCCTTGAAGCACAAAACAATCTGGAGTCAGTCTGTGATTCCGAAATTGTGTATTAGCAATGACAGTGACAAAATGCTTTTTCAAATGTAATGTCAACATACCTATGTCACACAGCTCAAGTCCATGAGGAATCTAAGCAGATGACACACGTTGGAAACCACACCTGTGAAACCGTAAGGGAAAATGACAACTCAGTGACCATACACTGGGTGAAATCGACAGACAGGATAGAGGTAGAAGTGTTAAAGTACTTGTAGTAGGCAGGAATGTTTTCTCACCTGTGTGTCACTGGAAATATTGCTGGATGACTGAGTCCCTGTTGTCAATATCTTCTTCCTCTGCTTCCTCCTCATCACTGTCCACAGGCTCCACAGCTGCCACAACACCGCCATCTGGACCATCCTCCTGCAGAAAAGGCACCTGTCATCGCAAAGCCAAGTTGTGAAGCATACAGCAGGCCACGATGATCTGGCACACCTTCTTTGGTGAGTAGAATAGGGATCTACCTGTCATATGCAGACACCTGAACCTGGCCTTCAGGAGGCCGAAGGTGCGTTCGATCACCCTCCTAGTCCATCCATGGGCCTCATTGTAGGGTTCCTCTGCCCTGGTCCTGGGATTCCTCACTGGGGTCAATAGCCATGACAGGTTGGGGTAACCAGAGTCCCCTAATAGCCACACCCGGTGCCTCTGGAGTTGACCCATCACATAAGGGATGCTGCTATTCTGCAGGATGTAGGCGTCATGCACAGAGTCAGGGAACATAGCATTTACCTGGGAGATGTACTGGTCTGCCAAACATACCATCTGTACATTCATGGAATGATAACTCTTCCGGTTCCTGTACACCTGTTCACTCCTGTGGGGGGGGGGCAAAGCTACATGGGTCCCATCAATGGCACCTATGATGTTGGGGATATGTCCTTTGGCACAGAAGTCACCTTTCACTGTATGCAAGTCCTCCACCTGAGGGAAAACTATATAGCTCCGCATGTGTTTCAGCAGGGCAGACAACACCCTGGACAACACGTTTGAAATCATAGGATGAGACATCCCTGATGCCATGGCCACTCTTGTTTGAAATGACCCACTTGCAAGGAAACGGAGCACTGATAGCACCTGCACTTGAGGGGGGGATTCCTGTGGGATGGCGGATTGGTGACATCAGGTCAGGCTCCAACTGGGTACACAGTTCCTGGATTGTGGCACGGTCAAACCTGTAGGTGATGACCAAACTTCTTTCCTCCATTGTCGACAGGTCCACCAGCGGTCGGCACACCGGAGGATGGCGCCATCTCCTCACATGTCCCAGCGGACGGTGCCTATGAAGGACAACAGCGACCACAGAGTCAAACAACTCAGAGGTATGTAACCACAGTCTACACAGAACACCATTCATACACAAAATGTGGCCTGTATTTGTGTTGTGAGACAAGGCCTAGGTATGTGTGACGCAGTTGGTAACTAGGCCATGTGGGCCCCTGAAATGGCGGCTGCCTGACCTCTAAACTGGGACAATGGGATGTGAGGTAACTGCGCTGGCGTTGAACACCCTTGCGGTAGGCGGTCGAAGACCGCGGCGCAATGCTGCATTGGATAACATTGGACCCTATGGGTCCCAGGAGCCAATGACGATGTACGCCGGCGGTGATGGTACGCACCAGCACGGACGTGACCGCCACGGACTTGACCGCCATTTTCTGACTGTTAAATCACTTGATACCTGATCTTCGACAAGAGAGGACCTACACTGCAAGTGCTGCTGTGACCTCGGTCTGGAAGAGACAATGGCTCTTGCGTCTGGGGAAAGGGCCCCTGCCTTCACTGCAGAGGAGTTGGAGAAGCTCGTCGACGGGGTCCTCCCCCAGTACACGCTACTCTACGGTCCTCCAGACCAACAGGTAAGTACACAGGGAGCATGTTGTAAAGGCTATGCCTGTGTGGAGAGGGCTGGTTCTAAGAAGGAAGGGGCACAGTTCTGCGTGCATGAAGGACTGTGAATGCATGTGCCACATGGCAAGGGTAGGGATGTGGGCTACTCACTTTGACGGTGCAGTTGGTAATGACTTCTCTTCTTCCCCTGTACATGTCATGTAGGTCAACGCCCACCAGAAGAAGGATATTTGGCATGCCATCGCCAAGGACGTCCGGACCCTGGGGGTCCACCACAAACGGAGCACACACTGCCGTAAAAGATGGGTGGACATTTGCCGCTGGAGCAAGAAGACGGCGGAGGCTCAGCTGGGGATGGCCTCCCAACGTGGGAGGGGTGCCCGTCGAACCATGACCCCCCTGATGTTCAGGATCCTGGCGGTGGCCTACCCTGAGTTGGATGGGCGCTTGAGGGCATCACAGCAGACACAAGGGGGTGAGTACACTATCATTCAGCGGACTTTGCGCGCAGTGAAGGTGTCTGGGTGGGGGAGGGGGGCTGTGGGTTTCCCTAGGCCAGGGCGAGTTCCGTAGGCAAGGCCCCTCCGTAAGGCAGGCCATGTGGCATCCCACCCCACCTCTGTAGAGTGCCAAGTACAGGTATTCATGCCCCTGTGTCATCTATGTGTGCAGATGTCGTCCATAGCCTTGTAGGCCATTTCCCAGGAATTGCATCTGTAGAGCCCAACAGCGCGACGTAGTGCAGGGGGCTGCTGTGTCTGTATTGTCCGCCAACAGGAGCGGTAAGCCATGCACTCAACCTGTCTTTCCTCTGTCCCCCCCCCCCTTTTTGTGGTCTCCCTGTTCTTGTGTGCATTAGCATCATCAGGCGGAGGTACAGTGGCACCGGAGCACGAGGGAGCTGCATCCCACATGGCCATGGAGGGCCACACTACGGACTCAGAATACACTAGTAGGACGGAGGGCGAGCGGAGCACCACAGCGGTCACAGGATCTGCAACCAGCGACACGGACTCATCCTCCGATGGGAGCTCCCTTGTGGTGGCGGCATCATCTGTGCCCCCCACTTCTACAGGTACAGCCGCCCCCCACTACCAGCACCGCCCTCCCAGCAGCCCATCAGCCTTCGCCCCGTGCCCGCTCACCCAGGAGGGTGGGCATCACCTTCGCCCCAGGCACCTCAGCCCCTGCCCCTGTCACCTCTGCTGCAGTCAGTGAGGAGGCCATTGACCTCCTCAGATCACTCACTGTTGGGCAGTCTACCATTTTGAATGCCATCCAGGGTGTAGAAAGGGAGTTGCAACACACAAATGCATTCCTGGAGGGCATTCATTCTGGTCAGGCTCCCCTTCATCGAACCGTTCAGATTCTGGCCTCAGCACTGATGGCAGCCATTGTCCCTGTGTCTAGCCTCCCCCCTCCAACTTCCTCCACCCAGACCCAATCCCCTGTACCTCTGCCTAGCCCAAGCACACCATCAGACCAGCCTGCACACACCTCAACACACAAGGGAAGCTCAGGCAAACATAAGCACCACACATCCCACAGGCACTCACGCAAGCATCACACACATACAGACACACCAACATCCACTGCCTCCACTGTGTCCCTCTCCTCCTTGTCTCCCTCCTCCCTCCCAGTATCGTCTACACTCACACCTGCATGCACTACCACTACAGCCACTACGTCCCGTACCAGCACACCCACCACCACACCCCGCTCACATGCACTCACCACACCAACTACCATTTCCACATCCCCTGTGTCCTCTCCCAGTGTGTCTGTGATGCCCCCTCCGAAGATACACAAACGCAGGCACACACCCACCCAACAGCCATCCAACTCACGACAGCCTCCAGCCCATGCACCTGCACCCAAATCCACAAAAGTTACACCTCCTACAACCACCACCTCTTCCTCCACTCCCAAACCCCCTCCAGCTACCCGTCCCAGTGTCTCCCAAAAACTTTTCCTGTCCACCCTTAACCTATTTCCCACCACCCCCCCGTCCAACTCATAGGTCCCGTACTAGCACCTCAGCCAAAAAATCTCCGGGACCAGTGGTGACTGTTACAGGTATGTGGAGTGCACCGGCCACCAGGCCAGCCAGTGTGGCACGGAGCCACAGCACAGGTAGTCCCCCCCCTGTGAAGCACCAGAAGTTGGACAGTGCCCGGCAGGAGAGGGGGAAGACTCCAGCCAGCCAAGCCGCTCACAGGGTTCCCAGGGGGAGTGTCGACTCAGCTGTGACTCCTCCCAAGGTGGGGAAGGGGCAGAAGAAATCTCCAAAGTCGGGGAGGAGCAGCACGGCGGAGAAGACTGCCATCATCCCCGCTGCCCAGGAGGCCTCCGCCAGCCCCATCGTCACTGCCCAGGAGGCCACTGCCAAAGTCACTGCCCAGGAGGCCAACGCCAAAGTCAATGCCCAGGAGGCCATCGCCAGAGTCACTGCCCAGGAGGCCACCGCCAGAGTCACTGCCCAGGAGGCCACCGCCAGCCCCATCGTCACTGCCCAGGAGGCCACCGCCAGCCCCATCGTCACTGCCCAGGAGGCCACCGCCAGCGACAGACCAGCTGGCCAGGAGGGCCCGCAAACCACAGCCCAGCTGGGCAATGAAGGACTGCCTTGGCAAGGACCGCTGAACAGGTCAGACACTGGCAACTCAAGCACCGCTGAACAGGCCAAGGACCGTTGAACAGGGCAAAGACCGTCATGGCAAGGACCGCTGAACAGGGCAACGACCGCCATGGAAAGCACTGCTGAACAGGTCTGACACTGGCAACTCAAGCACCGCTGAACAGGCCAAGGACCGCTAAACAGGGCAACGACCGCCATGGGAAGCACCGCTGAACAGGTCTGACACTTGCAACTCAAGCACCGCTGAACAGGCCAAGGACGGCTGAACAGGGCAAAGACCGCCATGGCAAGGACCGCTGAACAGGGCAACGACCGCCATGGAAAGCACCGCTGAACAGGTCTGACACTGGCAACTCAAGCACCGCTGAACAGGCCAAGGACTCCTGAACAGGGCAACGACCGTCATGGAAAGCACCGCTGAACAGGTCTGGCACTGGCAACTCAAGCACCGCTGAACAGGCCAAGGACCGCTAAACAGGGCAAAGACCGCAATGGAAAGCACTGCTAGCCCATTTGCGGCAAGGGCAGTGACGCAACTGGGACCGTCACGGGGTGAGTGCTGCACTCTGGGCACCAGCCTCCCTCCAGAACCAGTGGAGACATGCATCCACTCCGTCTGTCCTGCACAGGATGAAGCACTCTGGGCACCAGTCCCCCTCCAGAACCAGTGGAGACATGCATCCACTCCGTCTGTCCTGCACAGGATGAAGCACTCTGGGCACCAGTCCCCCTCCAGAACCAGTGGAGACATGCATCCACTCCGTCTGTCCTGCACAGGATGAAGCACTCTGGGCACCAGTCCCCCTCCAGAACCAGTGGAGACCTGCATCCACTTGAGAGACTAAGGCTTTGCACTCCCCAGGATGGTACAGTGGGAAACCCACCCACTGTAGAGACTTGAGAGACTGTGGCTTTGCACTCCCCAGGATTGATCAGTGGGCAACCCACCCACTGTAGAGACTTGAGAGACTGTGGCTTTGCACTCCCCAGGATGGTACAGTGGGCAACCCACCCACTTGTGAGATTTGAGAGACTGTGGCTTTGCACTCCCCAGGATTGAACAGTGGGCAACCCACCCACTTGTGAGACTTGAGAGACTGTGGCTTTGCACTCCCCAGGATTGAACAGTGGGCGACACACCCAATGTAGAGACTTGTGAGACTGTGGCTTTGAACTCCCCAGGATGGAACAGTGGGCAAACCACCCACAGTAGAGACTTGAGAGACTGTGGCTTTGCACTCCCCAGGATTGAACAGTCGGCAAACCACTCACCTGTGAGACTTGAGAGACTGTGGCTTTGCACTCCCCAGGATTGAACAGTGGTCAAACCACCCACTGTAGAGACTTGAGAGGCTGTGGCTTTGCACTCCCCAGGATTGCACAGTGAGCATGTGGCGCCCTCGTGGATTTGGCATCGTGCACTCAACCGGCTGAGGTGCCCCCCTTTCCCTTCCCCTTGAGGTGCCTGTTTTATTTCTGTCTGATGCCCCTGCAGTGTTCTCTCCGTCATGTTCGGGTATTGGGTGTTGGCCTTGCCCATGCCGTGTGGGCCCAGTGTTCCACGGACGTCAATGGAGCAATACCTGGACTACTATTCTTGGTGTATATATTTGTTAATAGTGTATATATATTTTTGCGTACTGGATTTTAATATATTACAATGGCCTGCCTACTACATGTACTTTAACACTACTATCTCTCTACTGTCTGTTGTTTTCACCCAGAGTATGGTCACTGAGTTGTCACTTTCCCTTACGATTTCACAGATGTGGGCCCCATTGTGTGACATCTGCTTTGTTTCCTCATGGACTAGAGCTGTGTGACATAGATATGTTGACATTACAATTGAAAGAGCATTTTGACACTGTAATTGCTAATACACTAATTCGAAATCACAGACAGACTCCAGATTGTTTTGAGCTTTAAGGGTGTTTATTTAAGTGCTAAATAGTGGAGGGGGTTGTAATATGGTGAGGGGTGATGTGGAGGAATGTCCATGGCAGAGTCCAGTCTATTAGTCTCACAGGTGCATTGTCCAAAGGGGCATAGGAAGTGGAGCTGGGGCAGTTTATGTCACGACTCACGTGCTGCTTGCGCCTGGAGTTTGCAGATCTTGAGGCGTGGATCTTGAGGGTTTGACTTTGGCCCAAAAAGGGGCGACTCTTTCTGGTAGCCACGGTGCTGTAGGCGAGGAAACGCCAAGGACAGACCGTGACCGAGAGAAAGTAGCGCCAGAGGGAAAAAACCCCTTCAGAAGAAGAGGAAAAACCTCCCAGAAGATTCGCAGGGGATTCCTGGAACAAGATCAGAGGAACAGGAATCAAAGGAACTGACGTAACACAGAAATGGCGAAATCCAGAGCCAAGGGCTAGGAAATCAGGAGCGAGGACACTAACTGAAACAGAGAGTGTTGCAGCGCAAAGAGGAAAAGAAAACCCACCCTTAAATACCATAAAACAGGAAGTGACCCACAGGAAGAAAAAGGACACCATCTTGAATAGGGAAAAGTAGATAGAATAGACTGGAGCAGAAACCATAGAGAATAGGGAAGGAGGAATGCTGGGAAGACAGAGGTAACCTGGGAAGGGGAAAAGACATAAAGGACAGAGGAAGAAAACAGACCCAAAAAGGAAGAAAGACAGAAAAGAAGAAAAAGGAGCCCCAAACAGGTAAGAGGGGTCAGGAGACCCCAACAAGACGGAGGGAGAGAGCAGCGCGAGGCCCCAAGTAAGTCCTGGGGCCTCGCAGGGTGCAAGAAAGGCTCGGGGCGCGCCGCGTCTTAGAGACGCAAAGCGCGGCCCGAGCCGAACGCGCGGCTTGTGCCGAACGCTCGGCTCGCGCCGCGCGGTGCGGCGCGACAGTAGGCCCCCCTCCCGAAGGCCCTGGTTTGAAAGGAAATAAACGGTGAAAGCGCTGAGTCAGAAGAGGAGCATGAACAGAAGATGCATCTTCCCAAGAACACTCACTGAGAGGATAACCCTTCCAATGAATCAGATACTGCAGACGGGTGTGAAAAAGACGAGAGTCACAAATCTCCTGAACCTCATATTCAGGAACATCATCCACTAAGACAGGAGGAGGACAGGAAAACTGACGGGAATACGGATCTGGTACATAAGGTTTGAGTTGGGAGACATGGAAGACTGGATGAATCTTCCATGTGTGAGGCAAGTGAAGACGGACAGTGACAGGATTAAGCAACTGGAGAATACGGAAAGGCCCGTAATAGCGAGGTGTGAATTTGTTCTGAGAAAGACGTGAGGGTAAGAATTTAGAAGAAAGCCAAACTTTATCCTGTGGATGGTAGTCCGGAGTGGCCCTACGTTTCTTGTCTGCTACTTTCTTCATATATCTCTTGGTGTGTAAGAGATTAGAACGAATCAGTCTATGGATTTGTAGAAGACGTTTGGAAAAATGAGTAATAGCGGGCAAGGGAGTGGGAGACAGAGAAGAAGTAGGAAAAGAGGTAGGATGAAAACCATAAGAACAGAAAAAAGGAGTGGTCTTGGAGGCACTATGGACTGAGTTATTATAAGAGAATTCAGCGATAGGGAGATAAGTGTTCCAGTTGCTTTGAGTTGAGTTGCAAAAACAACGAAGGTATTGTTCTAAGCCTTGGTTCAGACGCTCGGTCTGTCCATTGGTCTGAGGATGGAAGCCCGATGACAGAGCTCTATCGATGTTTAGTGTCTTACAAAAATACCTCCAAAACCGGGAAATGTACTGAGGTCCTCTATCAGATATAAGAGTATGAGGAAGTCCATGAAGACGGAAGATATGTTCGATGAATATCTGGCTTAATTCTTGGGATGTAGGTAGCTTTTTCAAGGCAGTGAAGTGAGCCATCTTAGTAAAAGAGTCCACAGTGACCATGATTACCCGGTTTCCTGCTGAGAGTGGTAACGAACACATGAAATCGGTAGAGATGGTGTGCCATGGAGTTGGCGGAACCGGCAAGGGCTGGAGTAATCCTGCAGGTCTGGTTCGGGGAATCTTGACTTGAGCGCATGTGGGACAAGCCTGAACGTATGTTTCAATATCCTGTTTCCAAGTAGGCCACCAGAAAAATCGTGATAACAGTTCTTGTGTGGCCTTGATGCCTCTATGACCAGCAACCGGTGAATCATGACACATTTGTAATGCCTTTTCTCTCACTCTGTTAGTGGGGATGAATAACAGATCGTGATAATAATAGTATCCTTGTCTCTTATGTAAAAGAGGCCTTAAGTTCTCTATTTCATCATCAGATAGATTGGGGTACTCCAGTTGTACCTCCTCCAGAAAAGACTGGGCTACCCCAATGATCTTACTAGGTTCCAGTAGGGGTTGAGCTGGGACAGGAGTACAATCTGGATAACAACGCGATAGAGCATCAGCCAGAATGTTTTGGGAGCCAGGAATATATGTAATGTAGAAATCATACTGGCTGAAGAAGAAGGCCCAACGAGCTTGACGACTATTTTGGCATACGAAATTTCGTAGACATTGTAAGTTTCGATGGTCTGTTCTCACTTCAAAAGGTTCCTTGGAACCCATCAGAAACTGCCTCCATTCAATACAAGCTGTTTTCAGAGCCAACAATTCTCTTTCCAATACTGAGTAATGTTGTTCTGCAATAGAGAGTATATGAGACAAATAGAAAACAGGATGTTCAAGACCATCATCCTCTTGTTGTTGGAGTAGGACGGCACCAATGGCTTTTTCAGAAGCATCGGTGACGACAATAAATCGTTTGTTGGTATCTGGATGTCTTAAGATGGGAGCTTGTGTAAATGCCTTCTTTAAATCCTGAAAAGCTGTTTCAGCAGCTTTAGTCCAGACAAACCCTTTAATAAGATTTTCCTTCTTTAAAGTGTGAGTTATATGGCTAGTTTGTTTTGCAAAGTCTGCGATGAATTGTCGATAGAAGTTCGCCAATCCTAGAAAGCATTGTGTTTCTTTAATAGAAGATGGAGAAGGCCAATCTAGGATAGCTTGTACCTTTTCTTGATCCATGGCTACTCCGGTGGTACTTAAATGATATCCTAGATATTTGACTTCCGTCTGGTCAAACTCACACTTTTCGGGTTTGCAAAATAGTTGATGTGCCCGGAGTCGTTGAAGGACTTGTTTAACATGGGAAGAATGGAGTTCGGGATTTCTGGAATAAATAAGAATATCATCAAGGTAGATTACAACTGTCTGATTCAGGAGATCCGAGAATACTGAGTCCATAAATCTCTGAAAGATTGCCGGGGCATTAGTAAGACCGAAAGGCATTACCCTGTATTCAAAGTGACCAAATGGAGTCCTAAAGGCCGTTTTCCACTCATCTCCTTCTTTAATGCGTAAGAGGTGATAGGCTCCCCGTAGATCTAGTTTGGTAAACCGTTGGGCCCCTCTGACTGCCTCTAAAATGTCCCTTATGAGAGGCAAAGGATAACGATCTTTAATAGTTATTTTATTCAGGCCTCGAAAATCCAGGCAAGGGCGAAGGTCCTTTGTCTTCTTGGGTACGAAAAAGAGAGGAGCCCCGGCCGGAGAAGACGATGGAACAATAAGACCACTTTGAATATTTTCATCCAAATACTCCTTTAGTACTTCCTTTTCAGTTTCCGTGAGGGAATACATCCTGCCAAAAGGAACGATAGTGCCAGGTTCCAAGGGAATAGCACAATCGTAATCTCGATGTGGAGGTAACACAGGTTTGGAAGGTTTTTGGAAGACATCTTGAAAATCCAAATAGTGTTCAGGAACTCCTTGGACTGTATTTATGGTCGAACCGGTGGTACCCTCCGTGATTATTGACCTCTTAGGCGACCAATACTTGTCTGAAGCAAAACAGTGCTCGTGACAGAACTGTGAAGACAAGGAAACCGTCCGGGTAGCCCAGTTCACATATGGATTATGTCTGATGAACCACGGGATTCCAAGAATGATGGTATGGTTGGGGGAAGTTATAAGATCAAAGGAGATGTGTTCCTGATGGTTACTGATCTGTAGATTCAGCATCAGGGTAGTTGTATCTACTGGACCCGATGATATCAAAGATCCATCCACCGTGTGTACTTGTTCTGGAATCTCCTTAGGTTGTATAGGAACTTGTTGAGTGGTGGCCCACTTCTTATCCATATAAATGCCACTAGCTCCACAATCTAGTAGTGCCATAGTCTTCTCTTGACGGCCATCAGGTAATTGTAACATTACTGGTAAAATGAACAAGGATGTGGTATTGTCGTTGAAAGAACTGATGGAAGGTATAGCTGCTAATCCCGTCCCCTCCCTTCTTACAGAGGACGGGAAGCGGCGTTTCCCGATGGCCTTGATGGACGTACTGGACAGGTACGCAGTATGTGGCCGGCAGAACCGCAGTATAAACACAAACCCTTCTTTCGTCTATCTTCTCGTTCGCTAGCGGAGAGAGGGCCTCGAGTTGTATCCACCTGCATGGGTTCTCCTTCGGTGTCTCTGACAGGAGGACGAGGTTCCTCAGAACGATGCGGAAAAACTCATGAGGTGCTTGGTTGAAAAGACCCTCTGCTCTTTCTCTTCTCTGCTCTCCGTTCCTGAAGGCGATACTCGATGGAGAGGGCTTGATCCATCAGGCCATGAAGATCTTCCACTCTGGTGGAATGTACTAGTTCGTCTTTGATTTCTTCTTTGAGTCCTCTACGAAACAAAGTCACCAAAGTACGTTCCACCCAGGTGGTCTCTGCCGCTAGTTGACAAAAGCGTGTAATGTATTGAAGGACATCTTGTGAACCTTGATGAATATCGCATAAGGCCTCTTCTGCTGAAGCCTCCAATCCCGGACGACTAAACATCAGCTTGAAGCGGTTCACAAAGGCGGAATAATCCGACAATACCGGATCGTTAGATGATACCATCGGGGTTGCCCAGGCCAAGGCAGGACCAGATAAGGCACTGATGAGATAACCCACCTTTGTTCTGTCATGGGAGAATTGGGTGGGTCGGAAGGCGAAGTACACTGTCAAGGAGTCAAGGAACTCTCGCAGCTTGGTTGGTTCACCCGAAAAACGATGGGTAGAGGCGGAGAGCGTCGGGACATCACCACTGCGGAAAGCCAAAGCCTGTCGCAGCGCAGGATTCTCACTGCGTAGTTGCTGTAATTCTTGAGCTTGTTGCTGAATTGTAGTTAGCAGAGCTTGATCCGGATCCGCAGCAGCTACCACAGTGTCTTCCATGGTGTTAGAAGACGTCGGGATGGTTTGGCGCTGCAATCTGTCACGACTCACGTGCTGCTTGCGCCTGGAGTTTGCAGATCTTGAGGCGTGGATCTTGAGGGTTCGACTTTGGCCCAAAAAGGGGCGACTCTTTCTGGTAGCCACGGTGCTGTAGGCGAGGAAACGCCAAGGACAGACCGTGACCGAGAGAAAGTAGCGCCAGAGGGAAAAAACCCCTTCAGAAGAAGAGGAAAAACCTCCCAGAAGATTCGCAGGGGATTCCTGGAACAAGAACAGAGGAACGGGAATCAAAGGAACTGACGTAACACAGAAATGGCGAAATCCAGAGCCAAGGGCTAGGAAATCAGGAGCGAGGACACTAACTGAAACAGAGAGTGTTGCAGCGCAAAGAGGAAAAGAAAACCCACCCTTAAATACCATAAAACAGGAAGTGACCCACAGGAAGAAAAAGGACACCATCTTGAATAGGGAAAAGTAGATAGAATAGACTGGAGCAGAAACCATAGAGAATAGGGAAGGAGGAATGCTGGGAAGACAGAGGTAACCTGGGAAGGGGAAAAGACATAAAGGACAGAGGAAGAAAACAGACCCAAAAAGGAAGAAAGACAGAAAAGAAGAAAAAGGAGCCGCAAACAGGTAAGAGGGGTCAGGAGACCCCAACAAGACGGAGGGAGAGAGCAGCGCGAGGCCCCAAGTAAGTCCTGGGGCCTCGCAGGGTGCAAGAAAGGCTCGGGGCGCGCCGCGTCTTAGAGACGCGAAGCGCGGCCCGAGCCGAACGCGCGGCTTGTGCCGAACGCTCGGCTCGCGCCGCGCGGTGCGGCGCGACAGTTTAAGGATGAACAGGGTGACAAGGTGGGACAAAAGGATGACAATCAGGGCGGTCTAATTTCTTGACGGGGGTCTTGGCATCGTTCTCTGTCTTTGTCCTGGATCTCAGGGACCGTTTGCGGGGTGGTTCTCCGTCTGCAGGGGGTGGGGTGCTGGTGTGGTAGTCCTGTGGTGGTGCCTCCTGTCCACAAGCGCCGGCGGAGGTGGTGGGTAGTTCATTGTCCAGGCTAGTGTCAGGGGCCCCTTGTTGTGCCACAGTGTCCCTCCTGGTGTTGAGGACTTCCTTCAGCACCCCTACGATGGTGCCCAGGGTGAAGTTGATGGATCTGAGTTCCTCTCTGAAGCCCAAATACTGTTCCTCCTGCAGCCGCTGGGTCTCCTGAAACTTTGCCAGTACTGTTGCCATCGTCTCCTGGGAATGATGTTGGAGAGGGCCTCGTGGAGAGTGGGTTCCCTGGGCCTGTCCTCCGCCGTCACACAGCAGCCCTCCCAGTTCCCCTGTGTTCCTGGGCCTCTGTCCCCTGGACCGTGAGCCCACTGCCACTGCCCCCAGGTCCCTGTTGTTGTTGGGGTGGTGGGTTAGCCTCGGTTCCCTGTAGTGGTGGACACACTGCTGATTGACGTGTCCTGCAGACAGAGGTATGGGCCCAATGGGTGGGTGCTGTGCTGGTGTTTCCAGAGGGGGGAAGCTCTGTGGTGGCCTGTGCCAATGTGTGGGGAACCGACTGTCCCGAGGTCCCAGATTTGCCGGGCTGGTCATCCAGATCCAGTTGGACAGAGCTGCTGTCATCACTGTGGGCCTCTTCTGTTGGTGGTGTGGACATGTGTGGACCCTCCTGTCCGGTGACGTTGGGTAGGGGTCCTGCAGGGGTATAAAAGGATGTTTATTGCATCTGTGTGTGCCATGGTGTGCAATGGGTGGGTGACCGTGTACCCCAGTGCTTTCATTCCTATGTGGGACCTTGTGTGATGGTGGTTAAGGGGGGTGTATGGGTATGTGCAGTGGCCATGCATTGGTGATGGGTGTCCATGCTTTGGTGATGTGTGCAGGGCTTGGTGTTGGGATGTATGGTTTGTGATATTGGGACATTTGTGAGGAGTTGGAGTGATGGGGGTGAGGGCGAGGGTGGGGATATGTGATAGCATGCAGGTAGGGTGAGGGATGTAATAGTTAAGATTTGACTTACCAGAGTCCATTCCTCCATCTACTTCTGCAAAGGCCCTCAGGATGCAGGATCTCCAAGACTTGCTCCTCCCATGTTGTTAGTTGTGGGGGAGGAGGTGGGGATCCGCCGCCAGTCCTCTGAACCGCAAGGTGGTGTCTTGAGACCACGGAACGCCCCTTCCCCCGTAGGTCGTTCCACCTATTCCTGATGTCATCCCTATTTCTTGGGTGCTGTCCCACCGCGTTGACCCTGTCCACTATTCTTCGCCATAGCTCCATATGCCTAGCTATGGAGGTGTGCTGCACCTGTGATCCGAATAGCTGTGGCTCTACCTGGATGATTTCCTCCACCATGACCCTGAGCTCCTCCTCAGAGAACCTGGGGTGTCTTTGCGGTGCCATGGGGGTGATGTGTGGGGTGGTGTGTGTTGTGATAAGTGGGGTGATATTTAGTCGTGTGTTGTGTGAAGTGCGTGGAAGTTATGTGGGTGATGGTATTGTGTGCCTGTGGATGCTTGGTAGTAGTTTGTAGTGTCTCTCTCTGTGCTTTGTTCTCAATTGTTGTCGTAGGGGTTTGTGGGTGATGGGAGTGTGTGTTTTATATTGTATTGGGTGTGTGGGAGTGGTGTGTGTATGTGTATCAAGTGTGTGTATTTCGATTTGTCCAATGTGGCAGTGTTTTGTAAATATGTGTGTATTTTGAGCGTGGTGGTGTGTACCGCCAATGGAATACTGCAGTTGAAAGACCGCTGCGTGGATTCTTGGGTCGTGATAGTGTGGGCGTATTTCTGTTGGCGTGACGGTGGAGGTTTTGTTTTCGCCAGTTTATCACTGACCTTTGGTGTGGCGGACTTCTGTGGGTGTCTCAATTTTGGCGGATTCCGAGCAGTGGGTCGTAATTGCTGTGGCGGAATTCCGCGGCCGGGGGGTGTGTTGGCGGTCTTCTGCACGGCGGTAAGCGGCTTTTACCGCCAGTGTTACAGTGTTGTAATGAGGGCCTATATGTTTGTGTGGAGCAAAGAACAGTAAAATAATATTGGTATATGTTAAAAGGTTAAGTGACAGTTGCACTGTCAAGCCAGACCTAAAACTCCAAGTAGATTAATGATTGTCCTCCTCCCATCTGTACTTCTGACAAAAAAAAGCAACATAACAAATCTGGTTATCTGAGACACTTTAATAGCATTGCAATGTCATGTGGGTGCCCCTGAATGTTTAAGCTTAGACAGCTAGATAAATAAACAAAATGTTCACAGCTGTGCGAAGGGCAAGTACATTTTTGTGGAAGTGCACAACTTCTGCCTAATCAAAACAAGTATTATTGGCTCCCAACATTGGGCATAACCAAGACCCCTCTTCTGGTGAGTCTCACATAATTACTTGGCAACAGTTGTGCTGTCAAGCCAGACCATATTCAGCATAATAGTTTCTATCATAAAGGAAAATGTCTTCTGTATTCATAACTATTTAGGTTTTACATATACATATATATATATATATATATATGCCATACTATAGAATATATGTTAAAAGGCAATATCAAACAAACATAGCAATGTGATTTAATAATCTTCTAAACGTGTCAGAGTGCTAAGTATGTGCTGTGTCTTCCCATGCTGCACCCTTCTCTCATAATGGTGACTTGTTCTTCTGTCCACAGCTCACTTCTGCACACATACCTCTATCTCATCTGCAGCACTTTCCATCATCATGTGTAAGGCATAACACGTTGTTGTGAAACCTTTTCTAAACTCTGAGTCTTTCCTATGCATGCAAGTTGCTTTGTCAAGGTTTGGTAGAATATGTGCTGCCCCTAACTGGTCTGTTACTGTGTGTTTTTTTAATGTTTTTACAGCAGGAGGTTGTATTTGGATTTGTTAAACAAATATAATACATGGGACCTGTAATCCCTGTTTAAGCGCAGTGAGTAATTTCTTTATAACCAGTGACTTGTGACACACCAAGCAGCCAGTTATAAGGAAAATATGTCAGAACTCGTTTATCGTTAAGGTTATTACAGTCTAATTCTGATGTCACAATGGCTGCTGCCAGAAACCGAGATGAAGCACTTCAAGTCACAAAGCATAATTAAAGCAGCTGTTTAAAGCAACTAGCAGAACACTGCTTTTCTTTCTTCTGTTTTATTTTAATAGCTGACAATGACAAGCAGAGAGTATATGCTTATTTTTACACCCCTTAGATAGAGAAAAGCTAGAATCTTGTCTGCTGCTTTTTCTTTTAAACTGACTTTTATAGAACTGTCTCTAATATCTATTCACAAAACAAATATCTAACAGGTTTTTGATATGTTTAATTTTGCACTGGAGGTTTTATCTTTATTCTTCTTGTATGCAAACATGCTTGCTCTTTCATATGAAAGAGGTATACACCAAGGTTTTCAGTGGCTCTGGTAGAGGTGATGGTGTGACCATATTTTATATGGGATAAAGTTCCCCCTGGCCTATATGATAAGGAAATTGCAAGGCATTGAGGAGTTTCATAACCATATAGAGGAGCAAGTCCAAATGCTGAGTTCCTTTATAAGGTTATGGTCCTCGGGGGTGACTATTGTGGTGGTGATTAAGTACAGGGTGTACTTTATCTTTAATATAATACATGTTAGCTTGCAATAGCCTTATGGAAGCCTTTTTCAATTTAATTAGAAGACCGGAGGCTCTAATTATGCATTTGTTCCTTTAATGCCACTCCATACAGCACTTTAAAAAAGTTAACCTCACAAACAAAACATTCTAGAACAGAATATTCAGTGTACATAACAACTTATTACAGACACTAATCTGCCTCTTTTAAATGCTGCTTCCCGCAGACAAGTACCTTTCTATATTTGTTAATCAGATAAGAATATTTGATGTATACTGTATTGTTTTCTTTCTATACAGTTTTCTGTGTTACCTTACGTTCCAGTTTATGAAATCAGTTGCCCTTTTTTCTGTTTTTATTATTTTTTGAGCTGTTTAAAGGGAAAGAGATTGACTAACTGTACCAGGTCTAGCTGCCACGTGAGCTGCACTGGACTGCGCTGCCTGTCAATTCTTCCTCTCAGGGCGGTCCTCAGACCAACGCGGACAGGACTAAGGGCCAGATGCACCAAAGGGTTTTTCCCATTCTGTGTCAATGGGAAAATGTGTTCGTACATATGGCCCTAAGTGCGGAGGCTTTCCGTGTTGGATTTGTAGCTCCGACAGTGGTTCTTTCTCTCAGCGTGGTCTTAGATGAACCGCGCTGTCTGGAACAACTGCCGCCAGATGCTCGTGTGACCCCGACTGCTCCGCTCCACGCCCACCCTTGCCTCGAGCCTTACCTGTGCCTCCATCCGAGGCCTGTAGAGTTTTGGGCACGGCATCATGTCTAATGGCGGCCGCCATCGACTTGCAACATTGTAGAGGAATGCGTTGGGCAACGGTTCCCCCCAACGCAAGAATTCCCTCTCCATTTTACCTTCGGCTTCGGCCAATGCTTATACATTGTTTTTCACACTGGCGTACAGAGAGATGATAATGTGTCAACACTGACAGTTACACTCTCTGCATTTCCTGGTGATCAGCTACAGTTAGAATCTATCGGCACATATAAGGGCCATATCCTTTGTCACTCTAAATTCCTCCCTTTATTTTAAATACTGAATTATTCTTGCCATCCTTAATTTTTTCAATAACTTACATTTTAATAGTCTCACAATGTGTCTGAGAAAGAAAGACAGTCTTAAAAAATGTTACAGGGTAGGATTAATGAGGAACTAATAAAGAATTGATGCAACATGAGATGTGCTCTTGTGTCAAAGAGACATTAGACCAAATCATGTTCAGGGAAGGATCTGATGATGATAAAGGGGACCCCTAATCCATTTCTTAAGAACAAATGGTGCAGTGCACCAGAGACAATAAGAGAAAAGCAAAGCATATTGATCTTACTGAATCAGAGGCTATAGCATATAAAAAAGTGGGACGTCAAAGCTCCTAAAGTAGAATGGAGGTCTTAAGCACCTCCAAAAGAATTGGAGGTCCAAGCACCTCACAAAATATGGTCCCCCTACACGACGCAAAATTGAATACTGTCTCTCTTGGCATATTGGATTCTGATGTTCCTAGTGACATTCAAAATATTGATGCAAATAATAAAGAGCCTTTTAATGAAACCCCCCTAGATGAACGTGTCTTACAGTTAAACAACAGTGAATTTGAATTCCTTATGGAGGAAGAACACCCCTCTTCCTCAAAGGATGTAATCAGAGATCCCTTAGGCAAAGAAATGTTTTCACCAAATAATGTCAAACACCTAAGGAGTGCGGAATGGTGTCCGCAGGAACACGTGGCAAAAGTCATTAAAAAGTGGATTCGTAATCCACTTGAAAAGAGAGATAGGAACATCCTGATGGCTGAATCTTCTCGGCCTGTCATACATGATGAGATTTGCCTCACACCGAACCTAGACCCAGAATTAATAACCTTCCTTTTTAAACTGAGTAGAGACCCAAAGATAGGGCTTGAAAGATCTCTCAAATCTTGCCAGGACCGTCTCTTTGATGTGTTGGGCCCTATGAAAATTGATATGCTGGAGGATGCCCATATCAACTAAATTCCTTTGGATATTTATTTACTCAGGGGATGGAGCCAAAGACCCATGGGTTTGCTCAGAAACGCTAAGGCTGGGCTGAAAACCAAGAGAAGTATGGTTGTTCTCTTAAAAAGCAGTCCCAAACTTGGGGATCTTGCAGAGTGGGAACCTTCTGAAAACCCTAAAGGCTTTCTTTTCAGAGAGAACATGATTAAAACCCTAAATAAGTATATTGCAATCTTTACTGCAATGGACAAGGCTCAGTCCAATATTCACAAAGTCTTCAATCCAAGTGTTTTTGGACGGGCTTGCAGCAGGGGACTTTCTACCTGCCAGGGCTCACAAAGGTACCCCTTCTCAAACAACAGACAAGAGGATTCGGCAGAGGCTACCAAGGCAGAAACTTCTCTTCCCAGAGAGGGCGCGTCTTTCGTGGACAAGGCAACAGAGCACGTGGACAAGCCACTGCAGGATATCAGGGTGACTATAACAATTTTACCTTCTTCCCCAGGAAAGGTGGGAGGATGACTCAGATCATTTTTCCATATTTGGGAAACAATTACACAAGACCCATGTGTAGGAAAGTACCCTCTTTCTTGGCATGGGTCGCCCCTTTTTCTGCCTGATGTCAGTGTGTTTGACTGATCACTGGAATCCTGCTAACCAGAACCCCAGTGATTATGCTCTCTCTCCCAAAACTCTGTATTTCATCCCACAATTGGCATACCAGTGCCCCCATGTAAGTCCCTAGTATATGGTATCCAGGGGATCCCTATGGGCTGCAGCAGTTATTCTTCCACCCATAGGGATCCCATGCAAAGGGTTCTGCAGGACTGCCATTGCAGACTGTGAGAACCGGGTGCATGCACTCGTTTTCACTATAGGTCACTGCACCAGGCCACTGTAAGTCACCCCTATGGTAGGCCCTCTCAGCCCAGAGAGCAGTGTGCAGGTACCTGTGTGTGATGGCACTCCTGCACTAGCAGAGGTGCCCCCACAAACTCCAGACTCACTTTCCTGGACTTTGTGAGTGCGGGGACGCCATTTTACACGTGTACTGGACATAGGTCACTTCCTAAGTCCACATACATAATGGTAACTCCAAACCCAGGCATGTTTGGTATCAAACATGTTGGAATCATACCCCAGTACTTGTGAAAGTATTGGTTGTATGATTCAATGCACTCTGGGGGTTTCTTAGAGGACCCCCAGCATTCTGAGGTTTTCCAGGCAGCCCACGCTGCTGCCACCTCACAGACAGGTTTCTGACCCCCTATTGCTTGAGCAACTCAAGCCCAGTAAGGCAGAACAAAGGAATTCCTTTGGGAGAGGGGTGTTACACCCTCTCCCTTTGGAAATAGGTGTTACATGGCTAGGGAGGGGTAGCCTCCCCAAGCCACTGGTATGCTTTGAAGGGCACATTTGATGCCCTCTGTGCATGAACCAGTCTACACCGGTTCATGGACCTCGAGTCCCTGCTCTGGCGCGAAACTGGACAATGGATAGGCGAGGGACCACTCCCCTGTCCATCACCACCCTAAGGTTGGTGCCTAGAGCTCTTCCAGAGGGTCCCTGTGTTCTGCCATCTTGAATCCAAGGTTGGCAGGGAACTCTGGGAGCATCTGAGTGGCCAGGTCAGAGCCCCCTCCTGATAGGTGGCCACCCAGCTAGGTGACCCATCCCCCTTTCAGGGCTATTTAGGGTCCCTCTTTTAGGAGGTTCCTCAGATTCAGCTTGCATGATCCCAGCACGATTCCTCTGCAACCTCCACTTCAACTTCTGACCAAAGAAACTGCATTTGGACTCTCCAGGGCCCTACAATTTGAAACAAAGACTAAGACTTTGCCTGCAACATTGTTTCCATAGCTCCTTCCAGCTTCTGCAATATTTCCCCAGTCGTGCATCATCTGAGGACAGCCCGTCTTCAGTCTGCACAGGAAAGAATAAGGGATCTACCTTGGAGTGAAGGAGTCACTCCCCTGCATCTGCAGGCACCAACAGCAACGATGACCAGCTGCGTGGATCCCCTCTCCTACTGAGCTGCATGAATCCTGCATCACGGATGGTGGTTGGAAGTGGTCCAGACGATTGTCTCTAGCAGCTGTCTAACTTTGGTGGAGGTAAGCCCTTGCTTCCCCATGCAAGACAGTAAAGCTGTGCACTGTGTCTTTTACAGCTGCCAAGGCCTGTTGGCAATTCCTCCAAGGGATCTTCAAGCTTGGTGTAGCTCCAGCCCTCAGCACTCCTCTCTGTGACGCACAGATCCCGGAGTGGCTCTCCTGCGGCATGGGACTCCTTTTTGTAGTGCTGCATGGGCTTCTTTTGCAACTTCTGTGAACCGTCTTGTGGGACTCCTGTGAGTGCTGCCTGTGCTTCTGTGGGCTTTCTGCGACACTGAGGGCCCCTTCTGGCTCCCCCTCCTGGGTACAGTCCTCCTGGGCCTTGCTGGTCCCCAGCAGCGCCACTTTCCACCAATTGTGCGTTTTGCCTGTGCCAAGGCTTGTTGGTGGAATCCAAGCAGGCAAATAAGAATGCAATCTTCCTTCCTGCATGGGACATCACTTGCATCCTCCAGGAACTCAACTCAGACTCCAGGGCTGCATTGCTGACTGTTCTTCCTCACTGTTGACCAACTCCTGCTATCAGCTTGGTGGGTACGAGCTCCTGCCCCCACTGTACTCTGCTGTGTCTTCTGGACTTGGTCCCCTCTTTCCACAGGTCTTCCTCTTCAGGAATCCACCGTAGGTTTCTTGCTGTCATCTCTGGGTTTTCCAATTCTCTTCTTTTCTTCTAAGTGGGTGTTTTGGGTAAATTCTAGTAATTTACTCCTGCATTCCTCGTTGCTGGGGGGTGTTGTGGTATTTACCTTTGTGCTTTCCTGGTACCCCCAGTGACCCTCAACACACTCCACTTACCTAGGTGGGGGTGACACTCTTGTATTCCATTTATTTAGTATATGGTTTGTGCTCCCCTTAGGGCCACTATTCTCTATTGTGTTTTACACTATTTGCACTGTTTTCCAACTATTCGTATGCCTATTTCTGACAACTGGTGTATATATCTTGTGTATTACTTACCTCATAAGGGAGTATTACCTCTATAGTATTTTGGTGTTCTGTTACCATAATAAAGTACTTTTATTTTCTAACACTGAGTGTAGTCTTTCATGTGTGTAAGTGCTACGTGTGTATAGTGGTATTGCATGAGCTTTGCATGTCTCCTAGTTAAGCCTTGGCTGCTCATCCACAGCTATCTCAAGAGGGCCTGGCTTCTAGACACTGCCTACACTACACTAATAGGGGATACCTGGACCTGGTATAAGGTGTAAGTACCTTAGGTACCCACCACACACCAGGCCAGCTTCCTGCACCAGGGATTTTAGAAACCATCCAAGGGTTCGAAATAGACTTCTGGGGAGAACCCTTCCAATCTGTTTCACCAAGAGAGCTGAATTTAACACCTACGCAATAGCTCATTGTAGAGGAAGAGGTAAGAATTTTGTTACAGAAAAGGAGCCATCCTACAGGTGCCTCTAGCGGACAGGTTGTTCGTAAGTACTCAGTCCTTAGTGAGGAAGAAGGACAAAGGGAGAAGACCTGCGATAAATCTAAGAAATGTAAACAAATTCCTAGTCTACAGACACTTCAAAATGGAAGGGATCAATCTTCTAGGAGATTTGTTGTTAAAACAGGATTGGTTCGTGAAATTAGATCTAAAAGATGCTTATTTTATTATCCCAATGGCCAGGGAACATCAATCTTATCTTCAATTTACCTGGCAGGGTCATCTTTACCAATTCTTCACACTCCCTTTTGGCCTCTCGTTGGCATCTTGGTGTTTCAGTAAAGTGATGGGGGCCGTAGCATCCTACCTCAGAGAGAGAGGTATACGAATGATCATCTATCTGGACGATATCCTCATTATGTCTCGATGCTGAACGCAGATTAAATATGACAATTTCTCTCCTGCAGAATTTAAGCTTTATTGTAAACAAGGAGAAATCTGTCTTAACCCCTTCCTGGACTCTAGAGGTTTTTGGTTTCACAATAGATACTGTGACGAGGTTTTTAAACTACCCTCAAAGAAGATCACCGAAATACAAAGAGAAATAAGGTTTGTTCTCAAGCGAGAATCCATAACATTGAGAGAACTAGGCAGACTCCTAAGTCTCTTATCATCATCCATTCAATCGATCTTTCCTGGTCTGTTACATTACCAGGCGCTTCAGGAGGTTTGTGGTATGGAGACAAGGTAGTACTGCATGGGTAAGCCAGAAGACAGCTAGCTTGGTGACTGGAGAATGTGGATGCATGGAAATGCAGAATGATTTTTGGATGCTCCCCAGACTCTATTTTGGAGTCGGATGAGAGCTCTGTTAGTTGGGGTGTACGCCTAGGTACACAGGACACTGGTGGTTTGTGGTCACATGTAGAGCGGTCACATCATATAAATTATCAAGAGTTGACAGCAGGGCTCTATGCCCTTATGAGTTTCAAAAATTGTTTGCAGCGCAGAGCAGTACTGCTAAAGATGAACAATGTTTCTGCAGTAGCATAGTTAAATCGGCTTGGTGGAACAAAATCTTCCGACCTGTCAACATTAGCAAAGAAGCTTTGGTTGTTTTGTTTGGAACGCAAGATGAGCCTAAAGGCAGAATATTTTCCTGGGAAGGTTAATGTCAGGTCAGACTGGAATTCAAGGTTTTTATGGGTTTTCAGCGATTGGAAGCTCAACATAGATTGTTTCAGAAGACTATCCCAGATTATGGGCCCTCTGCATTTAGACCTGTTTATGAGCAGAGTTACTTGTCAACTGGAGAGATACTTCTGTTGGATGCCAGACCCGGGTGCTCTGGCAGTGAACGCATTTCTTCAGACATGGAAAGGAACAAATGCACATGCGTTTCCTCCTTTCGCAATGATTCAAAGAGTTCTACAGAAGGTCAGACAGGAGAGCTGCTCTCTTGTTCTGATAACTCTGTTTTGGATTTCACAGACATTGTGCCAAGTGCCTGAATCTAGCTTGCAACATCCCTTTCTTAATGTCTGCAGTGTAATGTCTTTTACTAAACACAGACGGAGATGATCACCCTCTGGTTCTGAATGGGACTTTGAACCTTCTTGCATGGAGAATATCAGGAGAGCTAGAGAAATGTCAGGTTTTTCAGGAAGAGCTGAAGAACTCTTGGACGAATCATGGACACCAGGTACTCACTGTTGACAGAGAGGAATATGACAGTATTGTGTATGTTGGTGCTTCGGAAGGGATTTGGATCCCATGGAGGCTCTTGTAGTGGAAGTAGTAAACTTTTTAGTAGAACATTTTGCTAGGGGCCTTAGATTTAGGAGGATAAATTGCTATTAGTCGGCATATTCTGCAAGGGATAGCCTGATCAATGGCAGATCTGTTGGAAAGAACATTTTAGTTTGCAGAGTACTCAAAAGCATTAGATTAAGAAGGCCTCCTAGATCTAGGCATAATTCATTATGGGATGTAAATTTGGTTCTCTCCATGTTTACTTCTTGGCCTGGCAATAGCTTTTTAGACCTGAAAAGACTCTGTAAAGTTGGCCTCTTTACTCTGTTTAATTCTGTGTTGGAGAGTGTCAGAATTTAAGGCTTTGGATGTAATTAACAGAGTTTATGATGCTTTCGGGTTACCTTTGAGATTACAAAAAGAACAAAAACAATGTCTGAAACAATATTGTACCCACGTTTTGATTCGTGCAAAAATCTTTGTGTGGTGGATTGCAGGAAAGATTATAATTGGTTCTGACTAACTATTGATTTCTTTTGTTGTATCTTTTAAAGTGGTTACTATGGCTACAATCGCTAGATGAGTTAAATGGACTATGCAGTCAGCTGGCATTGACTTGCAGAAATTTAAAGCACCTTCTATGAGAGGTGCAACGGCAAGCTAGTCCTTTTATAAAGTTGGCAGGTAAGAGGATATTTTGAAAGCAGCTGATTGATCTAATTCCTCTACCTTTGTGAAACATTATTGTAAACCAATTGAGCACATGTCTGATGTGGTTCTCAGGGGCTACTAACATGCATAATGGTAGCCTTTGGTCTTGTAATGAAATAGCGATTCTCTAAATGAAATGCCAAGAGAATCTGAATTTCATTAAAGGCATGAAGGTTAACATTATCCCTCCCTCCCTATCTTTCCTTTGCGAATGGTTTGTTTGCATAAAAAAACAGGTTATGAGGAAAGTAATATGTGACTTATTTCAATTGTCTAAATTTATTGATTGATTGCTTATGATAATATTTTTGCTCTTGTCTAGTTTATAAATTCTCAGTGCAAAATCTTTACCAATATTTATTTTTGGTTCCAGATTGTATGCAGTAATACAGTCTACTATAGCGGTTGTCATGGTAGCACTGGTGTTCTCTGTGTTTATTGAATGGAAGAAGGACAAATATTATCCCATAACTGCCCTACTAGAAGACTTCTTATGCTGTTGAACTGTCCTACCTCATTTCTGGTAGACTGGATACCTGGATAAAGATTAGTCAGCTTTTAAAAGAGACAGATTAGTGTCTCCACAGAGTTGTTATATACACTGAGTATTTTGTTCTAGAATGTTTTGTTAGTGATGTTAACTTCTTTAAAGTGTTGCGTGGAGTGGCAATGAAGGAACAAATGCATAATGTTAGCCTCAATGTCTTTAATGAAATTCAGATTCTCTTGGCATTTCATTTGGGAATCACTATTTCCTTTTTACAAGCAACTTGTGACGCTTCAAGTCACCCATACTAAAGAAATGAGTAGCCGCTCAACTGTAGTAAGTTACTTCAATTGTGATCTGGCATCACAATGCCTGCTGCAGAGACTGCATCCGAGACTGCACAGTAGGTCACAGAACAATATCAAAGCTGTAGTTTCAAAAATGAAAAGTAGCCTTTTCTTCTTCTATTCTATTATTTGTCTAGATGAACACTAATAAGCAAAAAGGAAATATTTATTGCAGAATGATTCCAGACCCTCGAGTACTGCTTGCCACAGTAGGTAGTAATCACAATCCACTGGTCATGGGTATGCCGATTCTTCTTCCATGTTATCAGCATATGGTCCAACATGTTTCTTCATTTATGACTCCATCAGAGCTCTTATAATCTCACTGCAACAATCGTACTTCCATAAATTTAAAGTCAATAAATAGTTCAATTCGTCCAATTCATGTTTATATCTGACAAGTACTAAGGAGTTAAGATGCCACAAACAGATGGCACTATGGGGGACCTGATTTCACCGAAGGTCCAGTTTTGAAGTGCAGTCTGATTGAAGCATGCTTCAATGTATAGACACATAAATAATAAATGACGAAACGTGTTGGATAATGAAAAAATATCCATCACTGCTGGATTGTGAATACTAAATACTGTAGCCAGCAGTGCTCTGGAGCTCAGGACTCAATATTGAGGAGTATACCTCTTTTGGGGGTGTTTGTTTGGTAGTACACACACACACACACACACACACACGCACACACACACGTACTTGTCTCTATTAATTCTCTCTCTTCTCTGTCTCATATGCTGGCCAGTGTGTGGTGTCCTCCTATTCTCTCTTGCTCTTTTGTATTCCACTGTGACATATTCTCTTTCTCACCTTTGCTCTCTTAATTTTCCATCTATCAGCCCTAGTCTATTCTCTCTTTCTGTGATCTGTTTTTCTTTTTTTTCTCAGCTCTCTCTTACTTACCTGACTCTATACATCCTCTTTCTCCCTCTTGTTTCCCCCTCTATTTTACTCCCTGCCCCCCACCCACACGCTCAAGGACATGAAACCTTGACCTCACCTTCTCAGTTTAGCCTTCTATATAGCACAACAAAACATTTCCTCAAATTTGTTGCAACTTTGTTGCTTTCTGCTCACTGACTATTTCCAAGAGAACAGGCTGCTTCCAGGTGGCAGCAGTTGTCGTTCGTTATTTTCTTAATCTACTGCCTGTGCGTACAACTGCGGGGCTGCCACGTCGCAGGGGTTGTGGGGCCCTTTCTTACGCCCCTGTAACAAACCATTCTCTCACATTCTGTTGCAGTGCGAGTTCGCCGTAGTGCAGTATGGAACACAAATTAGAACGGAGTTTGACCTGCGACAGAGCCAGAACAGCCAAGCAGCTCTGCGTAAAGTTCAAGACATCAAGCAGTTGTACAATATGACCAAAACAGCCTCTGCCATCCAGCATGTTATGTGAGTATTAGCAGGAAAATTCATATTAAACAAGCGTTAGCAATGCCAACAGTCCTGGCTTATAATTGAGCGTGCCTCTTCATTAACTGGTGAGTGTAGGCAGAGGCGCAGCGTGGTTAGTAAGAATTCAGAAGGAGAGGGTGGGAGAGGGGTCTGAGCGTCAGATTTCCCAGCAATCATGCTGGCACATGATGTTAAAGTAAATTACGAGACAAGCACGAGAGGGGTTTAAGGAGCAATGGAAATGGAAAGTCATGCAGATTGGTATTGGTACAAATTGAAAGAAAACACATTGTTTTGTGAAATAACCAACATTTTTAAGACTTTCCAAGCAGGGAGAGGGATTGTGTGTGTGTGTGCGTTTTTGTCTGTGTGTAAAAATTACTTAGGAAATCCCACAGATACCTCACCATACCCCACAGTGAGCACCTGTACCCAACTAATTATCACAAAATACATTTATTAGGGGTGTAACACCCCAAACATCTCCCCTGAAGCTACGCCTCTGAGTGTAGGTACTCTGTACCTCATCGAACATGCACTCCTTCACTCACCTTTGCACTCATATATCCATTTATCCATTCCCTTGGTCACTCTTACATTCATCCTCTCACCAATCTACAGTAAAATACACACTCAAACCAACGAACACATGGCAAAATAGATCAAAATAATAAATAGAAAAAAGAGAAATGCTCCTTGTTAGAAATGGCCCACAAACTCCACATGTCCATTTGCTCCCAAAGGGAATCTACACTTTAATGAGATTTAAAGGGAGCCCCCATGGTAACCTATGAGAGGGACAGGCTTTGCAACAGTGAAAAACAAATTTAGCAATATTTCACTGTCAGGACATACAAAACACATTACTATGGGCCAGATATATCAAGAAGGCCTTTTGCGAGTCGGAAATAGCGATTTTTAAGAAATCGCTATTTCTGATTCGCAAAATGTAATGTATCACATTTGCGAATCGGTAATAGCGATTTCTTAAAAATCGCTAATGTTAATACCGAATCGCAAATTGCAATACCGGACCCATTTTCACCTATGGGCCTGTATAGGTGCGAATTTTTTGCATTTCCAAAATTGTGATTTCTTAACTAGAAATCACAATTTTGGAAATGCAAAACCCCAGGGTGCTGGGGGCCTAAGGCCCCCTCTGCTGCACCCCAAAATATTTTTTTAGGACATGTAAGGTGCACACATGCCAAACAGGCATGTGTGCTTTACATGTACATTTTAAAAATGCATTTTAAATGCATTTTTAAAATTTGCACATGGTTACCACCAGGTTCAACCTGGTGGTAAATAGCGATTCCTAAATGCCCAATTTGCATTTAGGAATTGCTTCTTACATGTGCTAAGAAATCGCAAATAAGGAATCACTATTTTAGCGATTCCTTAAAATTGCATTCAGAATGTCTTTCATACATTCTGAAATGGCTTTTTGTGTTCGCAAACGGGCATTTGCACCGTTTGCGAATGCAAAAAGCTTTCATACATCTGGCCCTACATGTCCTACCTTAACCATACACTGCACCCTGCCCTTGGGGCTATTTAGGGCCTACCTTAGGGGTGCCTTACATGTAAGAAAAGGGAAGGTTTTGGCCTGGCAAGTGGGTACACTTGCCAAGTCGAATTTACAGTTAAAACTGCACCCAGAGTCACTACCCTGCAGTTGAACCATTGCCTGGCACACCAGGACTTCTAGGGGGGCACACTTACCCCCCTCAAGGGACACACCATCCCCAAGGGCCACACAAGAGTCTGGCTGGCGCAGGTCTCCTGACCTCTGCCCATCTGACAGAGTCTGGATTCCCCCCAACCCAGAAATGGTCTCACCAAGGTCATTCCTGGGGGGCTCCGCTCTCAGAGCTGACCCCTGACCCTCCAGGTTCTCCACTGGGGTCCGCAACGCCCACTCAACCCTCTGTATGGACTTCTGCACCCCCTCACTAGGAGTGGTACTGCCAGACACCAGAACTGGTGGGACGCTGGCTACAGCCGCCCCCCCCCCCCAAGTTCTCCTGACACTGTGGGGTCTCCCTCAACAGATGGCCCTATGGTACAGGCTAGGCTCCCCTCCTGGTGTTCCCTCATGGAACCCTTCAGGACCTGGGACCGGATCTCGGGCACCTTGGGCCTCAACCCATCCCCATTCCCTCTCCTCTGAGACTTGACATGGGGTCCCTCACCCATCCCACTACACTGGGACCTACCTGGGACACTACAATCCTTCCCTACCTCACCTGGTTGGGAAGTTCCTAGACCACTCCTCTCAGGAGCAGCCCCAAATGCCTCTTCAGAATCTCTGGTACTCACCCAGAAGTTTGCCTCCATTGTGAGCTCCCTGGGGTCAGAGAACTCACACTCCACCTGGTGTTGGCGTAGCTCTGAAAAATAAGGACTAGAAATATGCTCTCCAGCAATTACATCACACAGCCCCTCACAAGAATTAACCAAAGTACCCTTCACCCAACCATCCAGTGACTCAGCCTTGAACAAGCACCCCACATCACCCTCCTGAGATTGGTGAGACAGTACTTGACTGTCCCTGACACTCAACCCACACTCTTCTGGGATGTCTTCACACTCCATAACCAGGACTTCTACCTGGGCGAAACCCCTCTCCCTGTCACTCTCACCTAGAGTCAGTAGAGTGTCCCTCCCACTAGTAGGAATATGACTCCCCATGCCAGTTCCCCAATCCACCTCAGGGACCCTGTGCATCACTAGAGCTACCTCATACCCCTGAACCTCCTGGTGTGTGTCAACTCCCTTCTTCAAGTAGGGCCCCACATCTCTGGGCATGTGCACTTCCTCAGCAGCACTGGATATAAAATTGTTGCTGCCACCATTCCAGCTGGACTTAGCCCTCCTGACTTCCAGCTCTTAAAGTTTTAGCTCATAAGCCAAAATCATAGTTTCTATCTCTAAGTCCCTTTTCCACTCGTCAAACTCCCTTTGCATCCTCAACGTTTCTGCCTCCAACTGGCGAGCCCTTTCTGCCTGTCTGTCCTGCACATCTTTAGGAGTCAGACCCTTAGAGGACCTACCTCTACCACTCCTGGAGACCCCCCCCCCCAGGTGTAACAGGTACTTCTACAACACCATGGTGTAGACTCTGCACTTCCCCATCCATATCTTTTGGGTGCCCCCCAGCTTCCTTGGCTGTCACCCAGACCCTCAATGCCTCTTGCAGCTCCCCCTTCCTGGCGGAGCTCTTAATGGGACAGGCAAGATATTCACAGAACTGTTTCAATTGAGCAACTGAGTACCTCTTCAGTTTCCCTAATTCAAACACAGCTCCAGCTGTTGCATCTCCAGATTGAGACATGATGGCAACAAGTGCAAAGTTCCAACAGCAGAAAACAAGTTCCCAATGAAGTAAAAAGAATCAGTCAAGGGATCAGCAAAATCATGGAAGTAAAACTAAAAGGAGTCCCAAAGATTAAAATGAAAGATCACCAAACAAGTAGTATGTGGTCACGTAGTGGTCTGAGATCAAAACAGTAGTGTACATTTAATCACTGTATGTCAAGTACAAATACAAGTCCAAATCCCAACCCCTGATCATGTTAGAAATTGGGTCTTTGGTTGACAGTCAGGTTACCCCCTGTTCAAGCAAGGACCCTCACTCTAGTCAGGGTAAAAGAGAATCACCCTCAGCTAACCCCTGCTTACCCCATTGGTAGCTTGGCAGAGCAGTAGGCTTAACTTCAGAGTGCTAGGTGTAAAGTATTTGTACCAACACACACAGTAACTTAATGAAAACACTACAAAATGCCACAACACCAGTTTAGAAAAATAGGAAATATTTATCTAAACAAAACAAGACCAAAACGATAAAAATCTGACATACACAAGTCAAGTTATGAATTATTAAAGATTAAACTAAAAAATAGAGCTTAGAAACACAAAATGCTTCGATGAGATGTTAACACGGCATTGTGACGGAGTACTTCCCAACAAGCCGACACCAGCGGCGCCAGACACGGAGTCGCGTAGACCCCCAAGTACAGTACCTTTGGTGAAGAGTGAAAACAAGTCGATGTGCGAAGTCAGGGATCGAGGCGTCTGTGCGAAACATTGAATCCACGCACTTCGAGCGGCGTCGGTCATGACGTAGTGCGGCGACTTCCACAGACTTCAGCGGGGCTGCAGCGGCGTCGGCCTGGCGAAGGTCGCCGCGTTCCAGCGAAGATCATGGAGTCAGTTGCAGGCGGCGTCACCGGATTCAGCAGCATTGTCTGTCCGAAGTCGTCCGAAGTCGATTTCCTTGGATTTCCACCAGCTTTCCTTTCAAGGGCCCAGGGACTGGATAGGGCACCACTTGTCTCCAGAGCAGAGTCCCTCCAGAGACTCCAGGTGCTGGTAGAGAGAAGTCTTTGCTGTCCCTGAGACTTCAAACAACAGGAGGCAAGCTCTAAATCAAGCCGTTGGAGATTTCTTCACAAGATGGAAGGCACACAAATTCCAGTCTTTGCCCTCTTACTCTGGCAGAAGCAGAAACTGCAGGATAGCTCCACAAAGCACAGTCACAGGCAGGGCAGCACTTCTCCTCAGCTCTTCTCCAGACAGAGGTTCCTCTTGATGTCTAGAAGTGATCTAAAGTCCGTGGTTTTGGGTGTCCTTCTTATACCCAATTTCCCCTTTGAGGTAGGCCTACTTCAAAGTGAAGTCTCTTTTGAATGTGAAATCCTGCCTTGCCCAGGCCAGGCCTCAGACACTCACCAGGGGGTCCGAGACTGCATTGCGTGAGGACAGGCACATCCCTTTCAGGTGTAAGTGACCACTTCTCCCCTCCCTCCTAGCACAGATGGCTCATCAGGAAATGCAGACTACACCCCAGCTCCTTTTGTGTCACTGTCTAGTGTGAGGTGCAACCAGCCCAACTGTCAAACTGACCCAGACAGGGAATCCACAAACAGGCAGAGTCACAGAAATGGTATAAGCAAGAACATGCTCACTTTCTAAAAGTAGCATTTTCAAACACACAATCTTAAAATCAACTTTACTAAAAGATGTATTTTAATGTTTTGAGCTCAGAGATCCCAAACTCCACATGTCCATCTGCTCCCAAAGGGAATCTACACTTTAATCAGATTTAAAGGTAGCCCCCATGTTAACCTATGAAAGGGACAGGCCTTGCAACAGTGAAAAACGAATTTAGCAATATTTCACTGTCGGGACATATAATACACATTACTACATGTCCTACCTTAACCATACACTGCACCCTACCCTTGGGGCTATCTAGGGCCTACCTTAGGGGTGCCTTACATGTAAGAAAAGAGAAGGTTTGGGTCTGGCAAGTGGGTACACTTGCCAAGTCGAATTTACAGTTAAAACTGCACACACAGACACTGCAGTGGCAGGTCTGAGACATGAATACAGAGCTACTCATGTGGGTGGCACAACCAGGGCTGCAGACCCACTAGTAGCATTTGATTTACAGGCCCTGGCACCTCTAGTGCACTTTACTAGGGACTTACTAGTAAATCAAGATGAACCTCTGTCTAGGAGAAGAGTTGATGAGCTGAGGAGAAGTGCTGACCTGCCTGCAACTGTGCTTTGTGGAGCTATCCTGCAGTTGCTGCTTCTGCCTATTAAAGGGGACAAAGACTGGACTTTGATATTCTAACGGAGGCTGATAACGACGCAAACCCCATGCAGCGCGGTTTTGGGATACTGTGCGACTGGATTTTCAAAGCAACATCGCTGGGCGCGGAATAACCACGCAAGCCTGCCCGACCCGAGGTTGCCTGTCCGGATTGACGCATCGCTCTCTTGCGTGGATGAAAAACGACCCACGCCGACCCCACCGGAGGAGGAACAACGCACGGTCTCGCTTGCAAGTGAGAAATCGACCCATCACTGGCCTTTTCCTACGCACACTCACCCGTGCAGTGTTATTTTGATGCAACCCAGGTACTTTTTCACGCTAACTGTGTTCTCACCTGTTTCCTAAAGTATTTAAGACTCTTATTCTTTAGAAATTAAAAACTTGACTTGTGTATGTTGGATTTGTTTGTCGTTTTGGTCTTATTTTGTTTAGATAAATATTACCTATTTTTCTAGACCTGTGTTGTGTCATTTTCTAGTGTTTTTACTGAGTTACTGTGTGTTTTGGTACAAATACTTTACACATTGCTTCTGAAGTTAAGCCTGCCTGCTCGTCCCAAGCTACCAAGGGGGTTTAGCGGGGGTTAACTGAGGGTGATTCTCCTTTACCCTGACTAAAGTGAGGGGCCTTGCTTGGACAGGGGGTATCCTGACTGCCAACCAAAGACCCAATTTATAACACCTGGATTATGAAAAGTCACTATATTTTCGCAGCCCTAAGGTGGTGATAAGGAAAATTCAAGTTATTCAGAATGCTGCAGTGCAGGTTGTTTGGGAATTCCATATTCACAGTCAGCAAGGGAAACACTTCGAACTCTTCACTGGCTACCCATAAACAGCAGAGTCCAGTTTAGGGCCCTTTGCATAGATCACTCGGCCAAATACAAACTGGGCCCCAAAATCCTTCACCAATTGATCAAATCCTACCAACAGAGTATGGCCCTTAGATCAGGCACACTGGATCTTCTAGTTACACCTATGATAAAAAGATCTAGGTGTGGCGGTTGATCATTTTCTTACCTGTAGAACTCTCTTCTACTCCAGTTGAAAGGTGAAAATAATTGGCTGCACTTCAGCAAGCAGTTACAAACCTACCTCTTCCCTTAAGGTGTTGTGATTGTCTCTCACTGTTTTCCACTAGCGCTGGGAAGACCTGTTCCGGGTAGCCATGCACTTTACCAAGCTGGTGTATTATTGGTATATTGTATACAAAATTAAATATAGTGAGCAGCCATCTTAGAATGAAATTGTGTATAGTGATTACTTGCTGTATTAATCTAAGATGCTGCTTCTAAATGTGTCAGTCATCAGTAAAACAGTGATACACTGTGGAGAATACCCTTCAAGTTGGCTGCCCTGTTTAGAAACAGTGGCCAAATGGGATGCATTGTGCTGCAGATGAAATGAGCAGCAAACAAGTGGTCTGGTAGTACTGTTTGCGGAGATGCAGAGCAAATTAATAAGTAAAGGAAGGAAAACATTGGGATGTAGAAAAGTAGAAAATGCAAATGTAAAGAGATTGGCACAAACCCTGATACTGAAGCACATTCAATATTTGGTAGATGTGCACATGTGCCTGAACAGGGCTGACCCAAAGGCCTTCTTTATACGTATATGTTTTTAAAAAAAAATTTATGAGAGCATAGGTGATAGCTAAAGCTGTCTGACCTGATCTCAAAAGCACTTTAACATACAGGTTGCTAAATGCTATAAATACACTTACAAACAAATGAAATTGCACCTGGCAAAACAATATGCAACCCCTCCTAGGAGGCCTAACAAGAATTCTCAAATGCAGATCTTCTACCCTCCCCCCCCAGGGCTTGTTAGATTGGAGTAACAAACACCCAAACCCTTACCTACTAGAGTAATCTCTCGGATTCCATGTAACAAAAGTCCTGTCTATAAGTTTTAACCCAGTGCAATAAAAGTGTATTGTCTTTAACATATGTTACTTGCTATTAATAAGCCCTACTGCCTTTGTCATTGTTTTACATAAAAAAACAGAACAAACATAGGGCATCTCACATACCTTTCTCCAATTAAGCATCCAGGTCTAAAGCATTTATTATTTGTTTGTCACCATAGCCAGCTTTGGCCGACTGTATAGAGCATAAACGTTGCCACCAGGCAACCACCAAGCATGCATGAGTAAAATTATAGCTATGTAAACAATTACAGTTGACAAAACAATATACAACTCTCCTGAGTGGGCCTAACAAGGATTCTCACTGTGCAGATCTTCTACCATGAGGATTTCTCAGTGAGGGTAACCAACACCAAAACTTGTGCTTTCCGCTGTAACCTGTGAGATTGCATGTAACAAAAAAATAAAATCCACCTTAAAATGCCTATTGGATTTAACATGCTTTTCACAAGAAAATAAGTCAGGCATACTGTATTTATCACAATCTTTTATCATAAACAGATCAGACCAACATCATTGGATATAACTTTTCCCAAGTGTGAGAAAATTCCCTTTTGACTAAATCACCTACATACTTTGCTGAATTTCGTTGCTGGTTGTTAGACTGTGCATATTGGGGCATTGCTGTCCAGTGCCCAATGTATGTTCTCTGACCCCCAAAACATGTGGAAATTGGGTAATCCCTGTATGATGTATTTAACTCTCCTATAAACCCACACCATGTGCTGTAGAAACTTCACCCATGACATGAAAAGTTAAATGTCATCTGGGGACTGCAGCACTTATCGTGACATCAACTAGACAAGAAACCAAGCCAAGCCATCATTGTAACCTGACTGCTGCAATATAAGCCTTCAGTGCTACGTGTCAAAATGACACGTTTTGACAGGTAAACATCTTCCTTTTTAATTATAGTAAATCACTCCTATGTAGGCATTTTAGGCACAAATGTCAGTCAATATCAGTTGTTCTGCATTTAATTCCCATATGTATACTGCAATAGGGGTATTGCAGTCGAAAGAAACTTGTTATGATGTGTTAAAGTGTGTTTTTCTATCCTAGGCTACCTATGTTTCAGTTAAGCCTTAACCCAATCTTGTTCAAAAAGGATGGTGTATCACAATGTTAATTCGGTAATAATATTTCTCCTTGACACTATGTGCAACAAGCTGTAATTATTCATTTCTGTGTGGCACTGTTCTCGAAGGGATCACATAAGACAGGCTTTTGATACAATAGCCAAGGTCTTCAAGGTCTTCAAGGTCTTTCCACTTGCACACTGCACTGTATTTATTCACAATGATTTACTGTTGTTTATTAAACTCGTTTGGTCTAACACCTCCAGATGACACTAGGTCAGAAACAGCAAATCAATATTATGAAGTAGATTAATGTTAAGGTGGCAGGGTAAAGTGACTTTTTAAAATGTGAAAATGTGATGCATTGGAAAATGTATCTTACCATGCTGACTTTGCAGTTTTAGTAATTGCTATGCAAACAAGCATTTGCAATGCAATAGGTCTTGCATTTGCTTGAGTTAGAGCGATTGGCATTGTAAATGTATAACTAAACTTTTCTTGCCACATAAATTGGCCAACCCTGCCTTATAATTTGGTCCTCTCTGCCACATAATTCCGGTGACCCTGCATGTAACTAAAGCACTTCAATTTACCTTCTTCCTCTCTCTGCAGCAGGAAATGCAAATATTGCCATTATTTATATTATGTATTTATATTATTATTTTGGGGTACCCTCAACTTAGTGTGGGGACCCAAAGATGGCCTAGACAGAAAGAGCATATCATGCTGACCATTTTGATGGTGGTCCGATTGTCCTAGAAACAACCCATGGTGAGTTATGGGCAAAAATGTTTTGTTACAGGAATGCCCCACAAAGCATTATGGGGTGAGTTTCCAAGTGCAGCAAATATTGTAGTATTGGCTCTCCCACTGTCCATATATGAAACTTAAAAAATAAATAATTATAAAAGAACCCCCCCTCCAGCTTGTAGCTTTTAGGTGCAGACAACACAAAGAAACAGCAGCATGTCCAAAAACAAGGAAGAGGAAGAAACAACATATGGAGTGAAAAGCGGAGTGTCAAAAGGCACTAAGGTTTATGATCAATCACGTAACACGGTCCGCCTCCAAGGCGGTAACAAAGCATCCTCAAGGCGGGACAAACGTAAAGCATTTACCTACAAAAAGAAGGGAATTTTGAAAGACAGGCCAAGGAACAAATTAATGTGATGGACGTGAGATAGGCATGGTGAAAGCCCACAGAAGTAGATTACAACATGTTGAAAGATGGTGCATGCACGCTGCCTGGGCTCAACCTAAAAACTGTAAGTAAACCCTTGAATTGGGGCCAAGCCAGATCTTTTTGGTCTCTACTAGGGATCCTGTCCAATTTCTTACTGAATTTTGCTGCACACCTGAGGCTTAGCATGTCTTTGATTTTTACCTACTATTATTTTGCTCTGCATTTGATAGCCTTCATGGCAACTGATTATTAAGTAACTCAATGATAATACTGTCTCATCTAGATTTTACTTTTTCTGTAATGTAATCTTGAATTTAAAACTTCACAGTTTTTCTAAATTCCACTCTCAAGCTCCTTTTTTTAGTTAGTCCTTTCTTATTTACTGTAGTTTGAAATCCTGTTTTGAATATTATCACAAAATTCACTCAATGTTTGGGCACACCCCTGTCACGCAGATACAGATTTTCTAGATCCCTGCACCCCCACATAGCCCACAAGGTAGAGTGCATGGTATTTGAAAGTGGGACATGTAGAAATGTAGAGTAGAGATTAAAATGCTGCATCTTGGAAACTGGATCAGCTAGAAAAATAAACAACTATTTTTAATAGTTATTAAACCCCAATTCTGTGGTGAAGACAGATTATTAATAAATGTGAAGGAAGGTAACCTTTTCCCTACCTGAAGTTACTGGAAGGTAATTGGAATTATCATGCCAGTTTTTTACATCCTCTACTTGGAATGAATAAGCTGTGAATGCTATGTGAAATTCTTCCCTGGAGCTACAAAATATGTCATTGTGATTAACTGGTTGACCTATATGGACAAGGAAGGGCTCCTTTGAGATCAGCAGATGGGTTGGTGCCTGCCATCCTATTGGTACCCCAATGTCAGATCCTGCCTGACAGGTCTGTTTGCACCACATATACACTTTGGAACACTTGAAAAGAAGGAAATATTATGCCAGATGATTTCTTATGTATACTCTGTCTGGTTGCTGAAGGGAGTCTTCTGGCTCCTGGTTTGTTCTGGGTACAGGGCCTGCTTCAGAGTGGATTTTAGTGTTAGTTGTGGGTGGGCACAAATAATATCCATAGTCTACTCACCAACAACCCCAAAGCCTTCAGAGCCCTAGTTTAGTGTAGCTGAAGACTTCAGCCACCTTTGCATTACCCTGGCACAGGGCATTTGGGGCTGTCGTGATAAAGCAAAAAAGAACTACTTAAAAAGTGGGTAGGGTTGTCCTCATTGGTTACCTCATTGGGCAGAAGGTGCCCAGGAATCACCACCACCTACTAGCTAGTTGCAGGCATAAATGTGACACCCAAAACACCTCCACAGAATACTTGCTGGACCTGCAGAAGTATAGAAGAGGACTGGACCTGCTATCTGTCACCTGAGAGGAGCCCTAAAGGACTGGCCATGCTCCCCCTGAAGTGGACTCCAGGTGTTAGTTGGCTTATTTCCTGTGTAACTACAGGGACACAACAAGATGCAAACGTGCTTTGGAATTTGGACTGAACATTGACAGCCTGAGAGGCCCCCGCAGCTCCCACCTTTCCCCCACCACTGCCCCAAGGGCCTGAGGGCTTTTTAAGTATACTCCTGTGGTTGTTTAGTCACCAGAAGGAAGTTTGGAAAATGTTAAAAAGATTTCAGCCAAACCACTAGTACTTAGAAACCTTTTCAAACCTTTGGAGTTCCACCATGACAAATCCACTTCTACTTCTAATCCACTGAAATGGCATTTTGGGCATAGACTGCTGCATCTGTTGACTATCATTGGCCCTTTTCATTTTTTCTTGCCATTTTTTTCAAGCCTTTAAAAATTCAATTTTTATAAATTGGAGTGGTATTTTTACTGTGTTTTGTCTTTGAGTTTTTAACTCTTTTGCTACTTCTATATGACTAACACATTGTTCTTCTCGAAGGTGAGCCTGTCTGCTCTGTGCAAGACCTACTGGGCTTGAGCTTAGGTTTAAATTACTTGAAACATTTGACTGGACCTAATAAGATACTGACTTTATTACTTGTGGTAGACATCAGTCCACTCCAACTTTTGAGTCCTTCTCTCACACCAATGGACCAATCAAGCCTTTAGCCTTTGTCAATGACTTGGCAAAATAACCAGCCTAGTACTAATGTATTGAGCATACATTTTTCCCACAAGGCAACTGTCATACAATCACTGACCTTCAGGGTCTATCGACTTTAAGAAGTGATTTTCACCATAAAAAGTCAGGCCTCTTGCATTTGTTTTAATTAACAGATGAGGCCCATGACATCTGATATGACATTTACTAGTAAGCCAATCAGGCATAAAACCTCTATCACTGGATTGTAACCAACTCAGGCCTACAGCATTTAACATAGGCCTTCCTACAGAGCAACCATTGTCATAGAGTCATAAAATTAAATTGCAAAAATTTATCAAAGTAAAGTTAGTGTAACAATGTACCCCCTCCAAGTGAGCCTAACAAGAGTGACTCTCATAGTGCAAATCTTGTACCCAAAGGGTTTTTCAGCAAGGTAACCACCACCTTGCCTACTATGCAATCTGTGAGACTCTACAAAAAGCTACCCATCTACAGGATTTACTGCAGTGTAATAACAATCCACCCCTACAAGACTATTGGCTTTAACACATGTGCTTCGCACTAAATAAGTGAGTCCTTTTGCCTTTATTGTAATGTTTCATTATAAAAGACCAGACTATAGCATCTGACAATCAGCATCATTGACGTTTCACCATAGCCATTTCAGAACCAACTGTATAGAGCATAAGCTTTCCAACAGTACAAAAATTGTCAAACAATCACTCTTTTTGAGTGGAAGCACAGAACATCTGCTAAATGAAATTCTGTATTTTAGGTAATCACCTTATAGGAAGATTCAAAATCTGTTAGAAATCGGGATTCTGGTTGGCAGAGCTATTCACCCTGCCTAAGTAGGAACCAAAATCCTAGTCAGTGTAAGTTACAAACACACCCTAAATTAACCTGTGTTCACCCCCGGTAGCTTGGCATAGAGCAATTAGGCATAACTTAAGAGGCAATGTGTAAAGTATGTGTGCAACACTTCAAACATTAAAACAGTGAAAAAAACAACCCAAAAAGATACCACACCTGGTTAGGACACTAGAGATTACTTTAAAGAAACAAAACAAGACCAAAACGACACGCATCCAATAAGTAGGACTTGAGATATGAATTTTGAAAGACTAAACTGAAATGTAGTGCTTAAAAGCATAAATCACCAATCTCAGCTATCTGATCACGCTAGACCAAGTCAGATCTGAAAGTTCAGGCTGAGAGCGATGGAGCGCAAGTACCATTCAGGGACCAGCCTTGGCCCACTGCAAGTACCTTGCTTGTGTCGATGTCGAAGGAGATGTGAGCAGGGAATGTGATGCATCTTCGTCTATCCTTAGGATGCAGGCGATGAGTCAGTTCTGAGCCGCGCAAAGTCAGGGATGCGTCAGAAATGGAGGTGATGCACAAAGTCCAGCTGTCACCCACGCCACTCTGTCGGAGATGAGAAGTCCTTGATGCTCGCAGCAGTGGTGATGCATCAGTGTCGATGGAGACCTGTCTGGTTCCGAGCAGCACAATGGCGTCAATGCGTTGATTTAGACTAAAGTAGCACTTTATACCCTCTTCCAAGGGCCCAGGACTGGATTGGCATCCCTTGGCAGGGCAAAACTCACAGTTATCAGAGGCCAGGTGCTGTACCAGGTGTCTTTTATGTCCCTGAGATTTCAATCAGGAAGCAAGCCAACAAGCCCTTGGAGTCACTTTGGTTCTGGGCTGGAGAGATGCAGCTCCAGTCCTTCTCACTCCCAGGCAAGGAGGGCAGCAGGCAGCAGGGTGACAATCCTTTCAGTACATCAGTCCTTCGCACAGCAGTCCTTTTTCCTGGCAGAGTCTACACAGGTACAGAAGTGTACTGAGTTGGTGGTATCTGATGTCCATTACTTATACCTAGTTGTGCCTTTGAAGTGGAGGGAGACATCAAAGAGAGGCCTTTGAAGTGCATAGAGTTCCCACCCATCCTGGCCTTGCTCCAGACTCACTACAGGGGGGTATGCAGCCTTTGTGTGGGGACAGGAGACAGCCTATTCTGTCACGGTTCACACGCTTCTTACCACTGTAGTCTACCAGTCTCGGGGCACCACCTGGTTTCTTGTTTGTTCTGGATTGCCCAAGGTAAGGCCGACCATTTCCAGTAGCCACGGTGCTGCTGACAATACAACGCCTAGCAGACTGTAACCTCCTGAAGGAGTCCTAGAGTAAAAACCGAAAATTGAGAGAAAAAAAACCTCAGATTACAGGAACTCCTGAAAAGAAGCAAAAAAAGAGAAGCTGACAAGAATAAAGAATCAGGAACAACAAAACTGCAGGCAAAAAACAGGATAGGTCCAAACACACGGGAAGCAGGAGCCAGGAGCACCACCATGATGGAAGTGTTTGCAACACAAGGAAAAGAAGACCATCTGTGCTTATATACTGACAAACAGGAAGTGACATGCAGGAAGAACTAAAGGTACCATCTTGGATTGGGAAAGCCACATACAGGTGAATGAAAAAAGTGCCATTGTAGAAAAGGTAGTGCAATCCATGCAGGGAAGGAAACTCAGACACCTGGGAAGAAGAATATATGGGCACAAGAAGAAAAAGGAAAAAGAAGAAAGAAAAAAGGAAAAAAGAATTCCAGAAAGTAGGTAAGAAAACTTACAGGGGCCGCAAGAGAACACGATGTGACCCAGAGCCCAAGAGAGGACTCCTGAGCCACGCCGCGGCCGAGAAAACAAGTCACGGCCCAAAAAGCAGCCCTCAGCAGGACCGGCTGCCGAAAGGTGAACCGCTGATGCGACCATGGCCCACGAGGGGAACACCATGGGTCCCAGCGGTGTCACAGTAGGTCCCCCCCGAAGCTCCAGGTTTGTCCGGAAAATGTTGAAAAAAAGTGCGGACCAAGCGGGGAGCATAGACAGAGGAAGCATCCTCCCAAGAACAGTCACTTAGGGGATATCCTTTCCAGTGAACCAAAAACTGGAGATGATTCCAAAAAATGAGGGAATTACAAATCTCCTGTACCTCATACTCAGGATGGCCATCAACCAAAAGAGGAGGAGGACAATGGGCATGTCTGTAATATGGAACAGGAAGAAAAGGCTTGAGTTGAGACACATGGAAAACTAGATGAACTTTCCAGGTCCGTTGCAAACAAAGTGTTGCAGAGACTGGATTCAACACATGCAATATTCTAAAGGGTCCATAGTAACGGGGCTTGAATTTATTCTGGGAAAAACGAAAAGGCAAAAACTTAGAAGAAAGCCATACTTTATTCCCAGGCTGGTAAGATGGTGCAGCACTACGCCGGGTATCAGCTATTCTTTTAGTATAACGTTTTGTAGCCAAAAGTCCTGTACATGGCGGAGACTTCGAGCAAATGAGGTAACTGCTGGAGCAGTGGAGTGTTCCTGGGTGACAATAGGAAAAGCCGTAGGATGGAAACCATAAGTACCAAAAAAAGGTGTGGAACCTGTTGCACTGTGGACCGTATTATTATAGGAAAACTTGGCCAATGGGAGATACAAGGACCAATTTCTTTGCGTGGCATTACAAAAACAGTGTAAATATTGTTGTAGCCCCTGACTTAGGCGTTCTGTTTGACCATTGGTCTGAGGATGTAATCCAGACGATAGAGCAACATTTATGTGTAAAAAATTACTAAAAGTTCTCCAAAAACGCGACACATATTGGGTCCTCGATCAGAAATGATTACTTATGGAAGGCCAGGCTGAATATATCCTGCATAAAGATTTAGCTCATTTCCTTAGCAGTGGGTAATTTCTTCAAGGCCATAAAATGAGCCATCTTGGTAAACGGGTCAACAGTTATCATTATGACATGGTGTCCTGCAGAAAATGGCAGAGAACAAATAAAATGTGTGGACAACGTATGCCACAGAAAGGATGGAACAGGTAAGGGCATCAATAAACCTGCTGGCTTAGTTCGGGGTATCTTGGTCTGAGCACATATTGGGCAAGAGTTTACATATGTTTCAGCATCAGTTTTTAAAGTTGGCCACCATGATGGAGCAATTCTTGCGTGTCCTTGATCCTATGGTGTCCAGCAAGAGGAGAGTCATGACACATTTGCAAGACTTCTATTTGAACTTTCTTAGTAGGCAGAAACAAGGTGTCTTGATGATAGTAGTATTCCTTGTTGCTTTTTAAGTGGGGACTTAGAGTGTTCCACTCTTCAAGAGGTAAATTCTGAAATTCTGATTTCATGCATTCAAGAAAGGATTGTACGACTCCAGTGATTCAACATGGTTCTATGATATGTGGGGAAGAAGTAATTGTGCTTTCCGGAAAACAGCATGATAAAGCATCTGCCATAAGGTTTTGGGACCCAGGTATGTATGTGACTACAAAATCATACTGACTGAAAAAGAAAGCCCATCTGGCTTGATGACTGTTTCAACATTGAAAGTTGTGGAGGCATTGTAGATTACGATGATCAGTCCTGACCTCGAATGTCTCCTTAGTACCCATCAGAAAATGCCTCCATTCTTTGCAGGCGGCTTTTAAAGCAAGCAGTTCCCTTTCCAACACAGAATAATTGCATTCAGCATCTCTCAGTACGTGGGATATATAAAAGACAGGATTTTCTAAGCCATTGTCGTCTTGTCTTTGCAGTAACACAGCTCCAATGGCTCTGTCTGATGCATCAGTGACCACTATAAATTTCTTAGTTGTGTCAGTATGACGTAATATCGGGGCTTGATTAAAGGCACGTTTAAGATTCTGAAAGGCCCTTTCTGCATCTTCAGTCCAAATGAAACCCTTTTTTAGGTTTTCTTTTTTGATGGTCTGGGTTATAAGGCCTTTTTGTTAGGCAAAGTCCTTTATGAATTGTCAAAAAAAGTTGGATAGCCCTAGAAAACACTGAGGCCCCCATTACAATAATGGCGGTAAACGCTGCCTACCGCCGCAGCGACGGCCGCAAAAAGAATGTCATCGCGGCTACTATCCGTTCACCAACTTATGACCACAGCCAGATTTCCGCCAAAAGAAGGGCTACCACCTTACTTACCTGTATCCAGGGGGTCTTTCGGAAGGGGACAGGACTGGGCGCTGCTACCACCAGCAGCGCCACACCAGTAGACCGCCGCTAGCCGTATTATGAAAAATAATACAGCCTGGTGGTGTTCTGCTGGAGGGCGCGGCTGGTGGTAGCAGCGCCCAGTCCTGTCCCCTTCCGGAAGACCCCCTGGATACAGGTAAGTCAGGTTTCTGACAGGGGAGGGGGCGGGGGGTGTTGTGTGTGTGTGAGGTTGTGTGTGCATGTATGTGTATGTGCGTGAATGGGAGTGTGTGTTTAGTGTTGTTTGCGTGCGTGTAGGCATGTGTGTATGAGTGGAAATGGAATGCGTGTCTACATGTGCATGTGTGTGAGTGGGTGTATGAGTGGAAATGGAATGCGTGTCTACGTGTAATTGTGGATGTGTGTGCGGATGTGTGCGTGAATGAATGAATGCATGCATGTATGTATGAGTGTATGTGTGAATGAGTGTCTGCGTGTGTGTATGGTGGAGATGTGGGAAGGAAGGGGGAGCGTGGATGAAGGGGTGTGCGGGGCATCTATGGAGTGTTGAGGGGGAGGGTGCCTCCTATCAGTGACAGGGAAGGAATTCCCTGTCACTGATAGGGCCTACCGTCATGGTTTTTGTGACGTTAAGAACGGCACAGAAACCATGGCGGTAGGCACGGTCAGGATACCACCGGCAGTACAATAGCGGCTGCTGGGCTGGACATTGTTATCTCCAGCCTGGCGGTTGCTACCGCCATATCGGTCGGAGCAGTACATTGGTGGGTTGGCTTCCTTTATTGAGCAGTGTTGGACTTTTGCTTATGCAGGGTCATCCCCAGTCTTTTTGCCTCCTGCCTCCTATTTTTTTCTGACCTGTTGCTGTTGGCTTTTCAACTCTGAGCACTTTACCACTGCTAACCAGTGCTAAAGTGCATATGCTCTCCGTGTAAATTGTATGTAATTGGTTTATCCATGATTGGCATATTTGATTTACTAGTAAGTCCCTAGTAAGGTGCACTAGAGGTGCCAGGGCCTGTAAATCAAATGCTACTAGTGGGCCTGCAGCACTGGTTGTGCCACCCACATAAGTAGCTCTGTAATCACGTCTCAGACCTGCCACTGCAGTGTCTGTGTGTGTATTTTTACACTGTAAATTCGACTTGGCAAGTGTACCCACTTGCCAGGCCTAAACCTTCCCTTTTCTTACATGTAAGGCACCCCTAAGGTAGGCCCTAGGTAGCCCCAAGGGCAGGGTGCAGTGTATGGATAAGGTAGGACATATAGTAATGTGGTTTATATGTCCTGACAGTGAAATACTGCTGAAATTCGTTTTTCACTGTTGCAAGGACTGTCTCTCTCATAGGATAATATGGGGGCTACCTTTAAATATGATTAAAGCGTAGATTCCCCTAGAGAGTAGATGGACATGTGGAGTTTGGGGTCCCTGAGCTCACAATTTAAAAATACATCTTTTAGTAAAGTTGATTTTAAGATTGTGCGTTTGAAAATGCCACTTTTAGAAAGTGAGCATTTTCTTGCTTAAACCATTCTGTGACTCTGCCTTGTTTGTGGATTCCCTGTCTGGGTCAGTTTGACAGTTGGGTTGTTTTTCACCTCACACCAGACAGTGACACAAAGGGAGTTGGGGTGTAACCTGCATTTCCTGATTAGCCATCTCTGCTAGGAGGGAGGGGTGGAGTGGTCACTCTCATCTGAAAGGACTGTGCCTGCCTCTAACAATGCCGGCTCCAACCCCCTGGTGTGTGTCTGAGGCCTTGCCTGGGCAAGGCAGGATTTCACAAGTAGGTGTGAGTCCCCTTTGAAGAAAGGTGACTTCAAAGACTAAAATGGGTATAAGAAGGGCACCCAAATCTACAGACTTTAGAAACACTTCTGGAATCAAGAGGAACCTCTGCCTGGAGAAGAGCTGATCGCTGAGGAACAAGTGCTGCCCTGCCTGTGACTGTGCTTTGTGGAGCTTTCCTGCAGTGCTGCTTCTGCCAGAGTAAGAGGGCAAAGACTGGACTTTGTGTGCCTTCCATCTTGAAGAAGAAATCTCCAAGGGCTTGATGTAGAGCTTGCCTCCTGTTGTTGAAGTCTCAGGGATAGCAAAGACTTCTTCCTGCCAGCACCTGGAGTCTCTGGAGAGACCCCTACTCTGCTCTGTGGTGCCCTTCCAGTTCCTGGGACCCTGAAAGGAGAGGCTGGCAGCCTAAGGACAAAAATACACGCACCGAGCACCGTGCGGAGAAAAGATCGACGCGAATCCGATCGCGGCTGAGAAAACGACGCGACGCCGGTTCCGCAGCTGAGGAACGACGCCGCAGGAAACGTGACCGAAAAACCGACGCCCGGAGCAGGAGAAACGACGCGCAGCATCGCTGACGGAGGCTGAGAGATCGCACCCTGCGCCGCGGGACTTTCGGATCGTCGTGTGGCTGGCTTTTTCAACGCGCACCGCCGTGCCGAGTTGTTTTCGACGCACACAGCCGTGCACGGTTACTTTCGACGCACACCGCCCGTGCGGGGTTATTTTTGACGCAAACCAGGTACATTTTCACGCTAGCAGCGCTAGTGTGGTGTTACAACTACCTAAAGACTCTTTTTATTTTAAACCTTTAAAAAATCATAACTTGACTTGTGTATGTTGGATTTTTGTCGTTTTGGTCTTGTTTTGTCTAGATAAATATTTCCTATTTTTCTAAACTGGTGTTGTGTCATTTTGTAGTGTTTTCATTAAGTTACTGTGTGTGTTGGTACAAATACTTTACGCCCAGCACTCTGAGGTTAAGCCTACTGCTCTGCCAAGCTACCAAGGGGGTAAGCAGGGGTTAGCTGAGGGTGATTCTCTTTTATCCTAACTAGAGTGAGGGTCCTTGCTTGAACAGGGGGTAACCTGACTGTCAACCAAAGACCCCATTTCTAACATTGGTGATCAGCGGTCGGGATTTGGACTTGTATTTGTACTTGACATACAGTGATTAAGTGTACACTACTGTTTTGATCTCAGACCACTACGTGACCACATACTACTTGTTTGGTGATCTTTTGCTTTTTCTCTTAAGGACTCCTTTTTGTTCTACTTCCATGATTTTGCTGATCCCTTGACTGATTCTTTTTACTTCATTGGGAACTTATTTTCTGCCTTTGGAACTTTGCACTTGTGACCATCATGTCTCAATCTGGAGATGCAACAGCTGGAGCTGTGTTTGAAATGGAGAAACTGAAGGAGTACTCAGTTGCTCAATTGAAACAGTTCCTTAAAGATCTTGACTGTCCCACTAAGAGCTCCACCAGGGAGGGGGAGCTGCAAAAGGCACAGAGGGCCGGGGTGACAATCAAGAAGGCTGGAGGGCACACAGAGGAGGAGAATGTGGGTGGGGAAGTGCAGAGGATACACAGTGGTGTAGTGGAGGTACCTGTTACGCCTGGGGGGAGGGTCACCAGGAGGGGTAGCAGGGTGTCGTCTAAGGGTCTGACTCCTAAAGATGTGCAGGACAGACAGGCAGAAAGGGTTCGCCGGTTGGAGGCAGAAAAGTTGAGGATGCAAAGGGAGTATGACAAGTGGGAAAGGGACTTCGAGATACAAAAGATGATTTATGCTTACAAGCTTAAATTGAAACCGCTGGAAGTCATGAGGGCTGAATCCAGCTGGAATGGTGGCAGCAACAATTTTATATCTAGTGCTGCTGAAGAAATGCACATGCCCAGAGATGTGGTGCCCTACTTGAAGGAGGGAGTTAACACACACCAGGAGGTTCAGGGGTATGAGGTAGCTCCAGTGATGCACAGGGTCCCTGAGGTGGATTGGGGAACTGGCATGGGGAGTCATATTCCTACTGGTGGGAAGGACACTCTACTGACTCTAGGTGAGAGTGACAGGGAGAGGGGTTCCCCACAGGTAGAAGTCCTGGTTATGGAGTGTGAAAACATCCCAGAAGAGTGTGGGTTGAGTGTCAGGGACAGTCAGGTACTGTCTCACCAGTCTCAGGAGGGTGATGTGGGGTGCTTTTTCAAAGCAGAGTCACTGGATGGTTGGGTGAAGGGTACTTTGGTTAATTCATGTAAGGGGCTGAGTGATGTAATTGCTGGAGAGCATATGTCTAGTCCTTATTTTCCAGAGCTACGCCAACACCAGGTGGAGTGTGAGTTCTCTGACCCCAGGGAGCTTACAATGGAGGCAGACCTCTTGGTGAGTACCAGAGAGTCTGAAGAGGCATTTGGGGGTGCTCCTGAGAGGAGTGGTCTAGGTATTTCCCAACCAGGTGAGGTAGGGAAGGATTGTAGTGTCCCAGGTAGGTCCCAGTGTAGTGGGATGGGTGAGGGACCCCATGTCCAGTCTCTGAGGAGAGGGAATGGGGATGGGCTGAGGTCCAAGGTGCCCGAGATCCGGTCCCAGGTCCTGGAGGGTTCCATGAGGGAACACCAGGAGGGGAGCCTAGCCTGTACCATAGGGCCATCTGTTGAGGGAGACCCCACAGTGTCAGGAGAACTTGGGGGGGCGGCTGTAGCAAGCGTCCCACCAGTTCTGGTGTCTGGCAGTACCACTCCTAGTGAGGGGGTGCAGAAGTCCAGACAGAGGGTTGAGAGGGGGTTGCGGACCCCAGTGGAGAACCTGGAGGGTCAGGGGTCAGCTCTGAGAGCAGAGCCCCCCAGGAATGACCTTGGTAAGACCATTTCTGGGTTGGGGGGAATCCAGACTCTGTCAGATGGGCAGAGGTCAGGAGACCTGCGCCAGCCAGACTCTTGTGTGGCCCTTGGGGACAGTGTGTCCCTTGAGGGGGGTAAGTGTGCCCCCCTGGAAGTCCTGGTGTGCCAGGCAGTGGTTCAACCGCAGGGTGGTGACCCTGGGTTGGATGACCAGGTTCAGAGGGTAAACTCTGACCTGGTGGGGGGTAGGTATGCCCCCCAGGAAGTCCTGGGTTGCCAGGCAGTGGTCCAGTCTGTGGGTACAGACCCTGGACTGGAGGATCAGGTGCAGGGGGTAAACCCTGACCTGAAGGGGTGGGCGGTTTGCCCAATCACCCCCCCTGGTGTGATTTCAAGGGGTACTCTCCCTGAGGGGGGGGTGCAGAACCCTGAGAGTAGGGACAGGGGAGAAAGAGCCTCACCCCTGGCCCTGGTCCAACCTGAAGGTACAGACCCCAGGTTGGCGGACCAGTTGCAGGTTAACAGCCCTGCACTGGTGGAAGAATTGTGCAGGACTGCTTCTACAAGCACCCTGACAGTTTTTGACTCTGGGGGTGCCGCTTCGGCAGGGAGGGTACAGAGCCCCAGAGGGGAGGACCAGGGTCAGGTTGTCATCCCTGACCTGGTGGAAGAGAGAGTGGTCAAAGGGTGCCAGGCACCTGGGGCTACCGCCCCCCACTCTCCGCAGTCACAGTGGTTGGAGAGGCCTGAGATCGGGCTCTCATCCCTGACAGTTGTCCGGGGCCACCGTGACTTGCTGTCCTGGTGGACAGAGTTGCCCCTGGGGAGGGGACGAGAGTCACACCCCGGGGGTGGAGTGGGCAACACCACTGTGTTGGCCCTGGTGGTACTATCTGCCCATTGCAATTCATCTGTGAGCAAAGTAAAGTTAGGTGCTGCACAGATGGTGTCTGTAGATGTGGAGAAGGGTTCCCCATGGGTTAGCTTAGTGGGCCCTGAGAGTATGGACAGAGGGATCCAACTGGAGTCAGGAAGGCGTAGAACTGGAACATGCCCCTGCTGTTGTGGGCCTGGTCCTTGTTCTATCGCCCCAATCAGGGAAGTACATCAAGGTATTGATTGTTCTCCCCTGGCTTTAGGCTGGTAGGGGGTCGTGTTGGACTTTTGCTTATGCAGGGTCATCCCCAGTCTTTTTGCCTCCTGCCTCCTATTTTTTTCTGACCTGTTGCTGTTGGCTTTTCAACTCTGAGCACTTTACCACTGCTAACCAGTGCTAAAGTGCATATGCTCTCCGTGTAAATTGTATGTAATTGGTTTATCCATGATTGGCATATTTGATTTACTAGTAAGTCCCTAGTAAGGTGCACTAGAGGTGCCAGGGCCTGTAAATCAAATGCTACTAGTGGGCCTGCAGCACTGGTTGTGCCACCCACATAAGTAGCTCTGTAATCACGTCTCAGACCTGCCACTGCAGTGTCTGTGTGTGTATTTTTACACTGTAAATTCGACTTGGCAAGTGTACCCACTTGCCAGGCCTAAACCTTCCCTTTTCTTACATGTAAGGCACCCCTAAGGTAGGCCCTAGGTAGCCCCAAGGGCAGGGTGCAGTGTATGGATAAGGTAGGACATATAGTAATGTGGTTTATATGTCCTGACAGTGAAATACTGCTGAAATTCGTTTTTCACTGTTGCAAGGACTGTCTCTCTCATAGGATAATATGGGGGCTACCTTTAAATATGATTAAAGCGTAGATTCCCCTAGAGAGTAGATGGACATGTGGAGTTTGGGGTCCCTGAGCTCACAATTTAAAAATACATCTTTTAGTAAAGTTGATTTTAAGATTGTGCGTTTGAAAATGCCACTTTTAGAAAGTGAGCATTTTCTTGCTTAAACCATTCTGTGACTCTGCCTTGTTTGTGGATTCCCTGTCTGGGTCAGTTTGACAGTTGGGTTGTTTTTCACCTCACACCAGACAGTGACACAAAGGGAGTTGGGGTGTAACCTGCATTTCCTGATTAGCCATCTCTGCTAGGAGGGAGGGGTGGAGTGGTCACTCTCATCTGAAAGGACTGTGCCTGCCTCTAACAATGCCGGCTCCAACCCCCTGGTGTGTGTCTGAGGCCTTGCCTGGGCAAGGCAGGATTTCACAAGTAGGTGTGAGTCCCCTTTGAAGAAAGGTGACTTCAAAGACTAAAATGGGTATAAGAAGGGCACCCAAATCTACAGACTTTAGAAACACTTCTGGAATCAAGAGGAACCTCTGCCTGGAGAAGAGCTGATCGCTGAGGAACAAGTGCTGCCCTGCCTGTGACTGTGCTTTGTGGAGCTTTCCTGCAGTGCTGCTTCTGCCAGAGTAAGAGGGCAAAGACTGGACTTTGTGTGCCTTCCATCTTGAAGAAGAAATCTCCAAGGGCTTGATGTAGAGCTTGCCTCCTGTTGTTGAAGTCTCAGGGATAGCAAAGACTTCTTCCTGCCAGCACCTGGAGTCTCTGGAGAGACCCCTACTCTGCTCTGTGGTGCCCTTCCAGTTCCTGGGACCCTGAAAGGAGAGGCTGGCAGCCTAAGGACAAAAATACACGCACCGAGCACCGTGCGGAGAAAAGATCGACGCGAATCCGATCGCGGCTGAGAAAACGACGCGACGCCGGTTCCGCAGCTGAGAAACGACGCCGCAGGAAACGTGACCGAAAAACCGACGCCCGGAGCAGGAGAAACGACGCGCAGCATCGCTGACGGAGGCTGAGAGATCGCACCCTGCGCCGCGGGACTTTCGGATCGTCGTGTGGCTGGCTTTTTCAACGCGCACCGCCGTGCCGAGTTGTTTTCGACGCACACAGCCGTGCAGGGTTACTTTCGACGCACACCGCCCGTGCGGGGTTATTTTTGACGCAAACCAGGTACATTTTCACGCTAGCAGCGCTAGTGTGGTGTTACAACTACCTAAAGACTCTTTTTATTTTAAACCTTTAAAAAATCATAACTTGACTTGTGTATGTTGGATTTTTGTCGTTTTGGTCTTGTTTTGTCTAGATAAATATTTCCTATTTTTCTAAACTGGTGTTGTGTCATTTTGTAGTGTTTTCATTAAGTTACTGTGTGTGTTGGTACAAATACTTTACGCCCAGCACTCTGAGGTTAAGCCTACTGCTCTGCCAAGCTACCAAGGGGGTAAGCAGGGGTTAGCTGAGGGTGATTCTCTTTTATCCTAACTAGAGTGAGGGTCCTTGCTTGAACAGGGGGTAACCTGACTGTCAACCAAAGACCCCATTTCTAACAAGCAGAATAATTGGGCGAAGTAGGCTTCTATTCCTGTAATAAATGGGAAGCAATCTCTGTGTTAATAGAGGATATCTTACTCCTGGAGGTTCCTGATCTCATTAAAATAACACTCATGAATAAATGCAGACTGGATCTAAATAGGTTTTCACTTAGAAACAGTATAATACTGACTTTGTCTTGTTATAACGATGACGACAACTGTCGCAAAGGGTATCTACAAAAAGACATGTGTTACCTGTTCCTTATTTCATGGCACAGATGTTGTATACTTGGAAATTTCTGCCTTGCTGGACACTTGTTTGTTTCCAAAGCATAAAGTTGGTAGATAACAAACACTTGTGAACTTTCTGAACAGGAGTTGTAGGTGGTTCCTGGATTCAGATCAACTAACAGAGGCCTGCTTATTATGTTACCTACTACACCCCAAAGCTATTTCAGAGTGAATAGCAAAGGTGTTTACCACCCTTTACCACCTGCATATGAGAAGCCATTCTGCGCCTCTGTGACAGGTACTTGACTGGCTCACTGGAATGCTGTTCAGTAGCTGAACCAGCTGCCACTTTGAAGAAGAAAGAGAAGAAAGGATCCTGCTCTAGGCCTCATTGATCTTATTCTTCCAAACCTTGTACTTTGTTGGACTTTGAGAGGAAGAAGTATTGGTCCACATAGGCACCCGAGGAATGGCAGAGAGTGTACATGTCAAAGCCAAATATCAAATGAGTACCCATTCTAGAGAAACTGAAGAGGTCATATCAGTCACCCCTTCCAACCTAGTCAACTAGAGGGTTTCTTGTCAATGTTGATCCACTTTATTCATTTACTGAAAGATGGCTTGAGTTTGGCCTCCCTGTACCCCTCATAACATTACCATACACTTGAAGGAGCAACCTTTGGGTCCCACCTCCACAAACTCTGAGAATGTATCCTGTATGTATGTCCCTGGGGTACAGTTTGTAACAGTGAGTAAAATGCCTATTAAGTGCCTATTTCTCTTAGAACTTATTGACTTTCCCAAGACAAGTAGTTTAGCTTAGCTGGCATTATCCACCATTTATGTGGAATCTTTTCATATGTTTTCCTCTTTCAGGTATGCCCTGGTCAAAACTATGGATGTGCTTCACACCACTCAACCTTTGGTTGAGAACAGGACACAATGAATGATAAACATGCCTAAAGCTGATTTGAGGAAAGAGACTATGCTCTGATTATCGGCCTGCTTCCCGAGGATACATTAGGTCTGCCAGGAATCCCTCCTAGGCTCTATCAATCAGAAGGTGTTAGGAATGCAAAGGCTTCCATTATGTTTCTTTTTGGCCCACCCTTCTTATGAATCAGGTGTCTAGTATTAAGGAGCACTCTAATGCATTTTCTAACCTCTGTCCCTCTGAATACAGAGTACAGGAAGTATTACTAAATAGGAAGATGTTTGTCTCATGGATTTTGGGCTTCACTGCTTAAAATTCATATTCATGCTGGCTAGACATCCTCACATTTGTTGGAAAATGCCAGAAACATGTATTGTTTTGTTCTGGCAGAGGTGCACCCACTTACAAGCAGCTTGACATACATGATAAAATGCTAAATATAAACTCATACAGGGCTGTCCGTGTGTTCATGACTGGTACTTTGATGCCATTCAGAGACAAAAAGATCTTGCTATTGGGCAATGTTTGGGAAGAAACAGTGCAATGTCTTTTAACACCACATAATTTCACTGATTTTGTGTCCCTTCAACCTGAAAAGAGCCATAGTAGTTGCTTTCAACTGAAGTTCAGTGCAAATTGCTGCCATCTGCTGGTAGTACTCAATAGCAGTAGACCTACTGCACATTGTCCGCAGATCAGGGTTGCCTTTGGAGACATGTTCATAAACGTGCCATTTGGTGGGGGAAATTTCTGTGAGTCTAAGACAGATGACTGCCTAGAAAATCCAAGAATAGCCAGACTAACCCACTTGAACCACTTCCAACCTTTTCAATAGAGGCAAAGGTAACCTCTCCAAAACAATAGTAGCATTTATTTTGTCAGTTCCGGTAGAAGTATCATAACGCTGCAACAAAAGGCACAATGATCCTATTGGATCTCAAACCTCAAATGCATATGAATCATACATGCGTTGTGGACAGCACCACAGCACGGTATAACGCATTTCATCTTGACAGGTAATATCCTACAGTAATTATCTGCTGTTCTCTAATCACACCACTAAAGCCTCTCCTGCTACACAAAACAGGAGGTGGCAGAAATGCTTCAGATAATAACTGCAGAGGGAAAAGACCAGAAAGAAAAGGCAAAAGTTTGCCTGATTTATTACATTTTGGCTCCACAGTGATTGAAACTGATTTGAATCACATACTCTTAAAGAACTTTCTGTTAAAGGAAAAGTTGAAATTGGTGGCTATGACACTGGCTCATTAAGCACTGATAGAGGTAGACTGATTGTGGTTCTCCAGTAAACATATATTTAGGCATTCTTGTGTACAGGAGTCACTGTCACTTGACTTCAGGAAGCTCTCACTTATTTTATTAAGTGTTATTGTCGTAGTTCGGACTCTTGCTCTAGGCAAGTCTGCTGGTTTAAGGATGACAGTACTTATGTTTGTAGGTGACTATGCCTATCCTATAACAAGTCGCAACTGTTGTCCCAACCTTACCGGCTCACTAGCAGCACCTCACCAGAAACACAATAGTAAAAGGTGATTTGTGGCAGCCTTTACGCATGGACTCGAACGAAAGACATCTCAGGGAGTGTGGTGGTTAAACGGATATTACCCCTTTCTCACAGATACATTAAGGGCCTGATTCAGACCTTGGCGGACGGCGGAGGCCGTCCGCCAAGGTTCCGCCGCCGAATGACCGCACCGCGGTCAAAAGACCGCGGCGGCCATTCAGACATTTCCGCTGGGCCGGCAGGCGCTCTCCAAAAGAGCGCCCGCCGGCCCAGCAGAAATGCCCCTGCAACGAGGACGCCGGCTCAGAATTGAGCCGGCGTAGTTGCAGGGGTGCACCCGTCGCGTATTTCAGTGTCTGCAAAGCAGACACTGAAATACTTTGCGGGCCCTCTTACGGGGGCCCCTGCAGTGCCCATGCCATTGGCATGGGCACTGCAGGGGCCCCCAGGGGCCCCGCGGCACCCCCTACCGCCATCCTGTTCATGGCGGGTTTCCCGCCATGAACAGGATGGCGGTAGGGGGTGTCTGAATCCCCATGGCGGCAGAGCGCGACAGCGGTAAACCGGCGGGAGACCGCCGGTTTACCCTTTCTGACCGCGGCTGAACCGCCGCGGTCAGAATGCCCTCGGGAGCACCGCCAGCCTGTTGGCGGTGCTCCCGTGGTCAGTGACCCTGGCGGTCACCGGCCGCCAGGGTCAGAATGACCCCCTATGTCTCATTCAAACACAGGCAAAAACGAAGATGCAGTAAAGTTTCAATAGTTTTTATGTAACATAACTGCAGTTTACGATATGTTGCATGGGCTGCAATGATAATGAATAGTGCAAGAAACAGAATTGTGAAGACGAGAGTCATTATTACAAAGACCCCCACCATCTTGCAATGCATGTAAAAGACATACGAGATTAAATATACCCTAATACCCTAATGTGATAGGCCTAACCTCCTACCTAAAGGAGAGCTGGGTTTGTTAAACCTAATCTGCCAATGCCATGTCAATGAGAGGAGCCCCCAACCCTTGTTAGCTAGGAATGAGGTCTCTATCTCAGACTCCTCAGGGACACGAAGACTGGGTCAGCGTCAAGACGACGTGCAGCATCGATATCAGCGATGGTGGCGATGCCCTCTGGTCGGAATCCCTCTGATTATCTGTCTAAAGTGCGATGCATTTATACAGATGTACCAGGACATAGGTGTGTTCTCAAACAATAGATAACAGACATGCTTGGGACGGCAATTATTATAAACAATTCCCTTGGAAATATAGAGAGGGAAAATCCCTAAGTGTGAACACCTACTGTTTGTTTCTCTTTGTCGCTTGATCTTGACACCTTAGCACGGTGGCACTGATAATGCAAAGCATAACAAGTGGCCTAACTATAAACAAGGCAGCCATCCTAGATGAATTAAATAATTAAATGGGCTAAGACAGAGCAAGCTAGTAGGTTTAAAGTCACTAGGTGACGGGGGCACGAGTCTGCAAGCCAAAGGCTAAGCTAACTCCTGTTATCCCATTAAAACAAACTAGAATTTACTACACCCTCCCCATTGCTGTAACAGGTATGACGAAGGTACAGGAACCCAAATGCTAAAATTGCTCTGAAATAAAAAGCTAAAAGCATATAAACTAGCAAAATAATTCTTTAAAATGTGTTAAAAAAGGAATAAAAACAGTTCAATTAAAATATATACAGAGATGTTAATGTCAACCATGGCAAGCACAGCGTGCCAAAGCAAAGTCAATTTAAGTGCATAATTGTAATCGGGAAATGGCAGGCCAATTCATCAAATTATTTGCTGAAAGCGTGATCTTGAAGATTGTCATCGAAGTCACCAACCAAGAACCTAAAAAATAAGTCCACGTCATCTGATGTTAAGTCGAGTGCTGGGCGGACAAACGGATCCACAGAGCAGTAGTGAGCAGTAGTCTCTAGTGTAAAGTCATCGGCAGCAGTGCCATCGTCCATGGTAGGTCTTAAAACGGAAGGCTCATAGGTGGCCTCGCGGAGCAACCTCAGTCTCAAGGGGCATGACCGTGTATGAACCCTCATCGGGGACATCAGCAGTTCGTGGTCCACAGGAAATTTGGTGCAACAGCAAGACAGACCATAGGCAGATGTTCAAAGAGGTACTATATGCAGTGCAAAACTGGTTGTATGCACCAGAGAAGGGGCCGAAATGACAACGACCAGTCATGCTCCAGTTCCACCAGCAAGGGTGCACTGAGGATCCGAACCATGTGTTCACTGCACAGCGGAGTTGGTGGGAGCGGTTCCATTGCGCTGCGTAGCTGGAAAGAAACAACCACTGTGAATCAGAAGAAATAGCAGTAGTAGTCCGCCAATCAAAGCCAAAATAATTGGAAAGCCACCAAACACACTTGGAAAGAGCGAATGAATGGCCGACGGGATAACTTCGAAGACAGTCTGGAAGATGGACACGAAACTAGACCCAACAGCCTTAAAGAAATGGACAATCCCAGTAGTGCTTGAAGCATTGAATATTCTGGATACCAGTTCACCATAGTGCTTGGGGAAGTTGGTATTTAATAGGGATTGTATCTCGGCTGATGATCTCGCAATCTGGAGAGCATACGTCTCTCTTGCGGATGTCAAGGCGACCTGTTTTTGAAACAATAGCGCCTTTAGCCTGCTCAGCTTGTCATAGTTCACATTAATAGTATATATGTGGGGCCACATGTCAGATACTTTTATCTCTTGTGTGGGGGGGATTAAAACATGTCCACAACACGTAATGGCCTTCGAGAGCGAGATTGCGTAGGCAATTTCTGGTCTCATGCCGCAACAACTTTGATCATTCAGTACCACATTACTTCCATTAGAAAGTACATGAAATACTGGGCGAATCAAAGGGACGGGAGTACCCTTCAGTAAACAGGCCAAGTTCGCGACCCCCGCAGTGCAAAGACTCTAAAGGGACACCTGCCTACATATCATTGAATGACTAACAGCAGTCTCACATTCGCTTCCGCTAAGAAAGACCTCTGTTTCGCCGTTCAGACATTTATATTTAAAGGGCAACTCCCACTCTTCCTTAAAATAGCTATCTCCTAGTTGCTCGTACCTCCCCACTGCAAGATGTTTCAGGCAGCTTGAGAAACGAAAGGTCGAAATGGGTAAATTAATTATGCCATGTAAGAGCCAGATAGTTGAAGGACTCTCTGCTAATGTGAAGGGCAACTTATCTAGTTTTTCTATGTGAAGCATGGTGAAACTAGCCTCCCTTTTAGCCATTGTCTGTTGTTCTCTGGAAAAATTAAAAGCAGTGAAGAATTCACTCCTGTTAATATATTTCCATGGAATGCGGCCATTTTTCAGTGTCTGTAGAGTCCAACCCAGCTGCATGATGGAACGTAGCTGTGTCTGTCCATGATATAACTGGGACAAGTCTGTCTGAGTGATATCAGCAGCAGACAACACTATATTTGACAGTGAATAAATCTTGTTGGACAGAGTATTCATGCCGTTGTCGAAAACTAAAGCCTTCTTTAAGTTTTCCTTATCCAATTGCCTTAAACGCGCAGCAGCCTCAATCTGTGAAAGTTTCCAGATTTCATTGTACATAGCATATAGAAACCTTTTTGAGCGCTGTTTTCTAGGACCCAGCAGAAAATCCTGCAAGTCTACATCTTCAGAAAGAGTGTTCAGATGTTTCTTAACTGCGGCTAACGTGTTAGTCTGTACCCATTGCTGGCACAGTTTACCCACACTGTATGTTGTAATTATACCTGTATGTTGACCCGATACAAAGTGAGGTTCTGGTCTGTTAATTGAAACCCCCCTGAAGAGTTCAAGAAACGCGCTTGACACTCATTAGTGTCAGTGGGCCATATTAACCACCCAGCGGGACTGGAAGTGAAGAATTATAGGTACCAGCCTTAACCATTGCATCTAGCTTTTCCCCGGTTCTATTAAGGAAATACTGCCAATCTTTAAACCTTGCCGGAGTGAGGATACTGGGCGTGTTCATGTCTTTAATTTTTGCTAACCCCAGACATGATGTCTGCTGAATAGTGTCATTTAAGAAAATCATTTGCACAGGAATCAGGCATGCTCGAAATAAAGCCTCCCTACCCTGTATCTGCCAATCTTCTGTTCCCCATACACTTTTCAAGGCAATAGGGCTCTTCCAGTATTCGCAACCTTCAACTGCGAGCCGGGAAACAAAGGGATCTGAATAAATCAGTTTTGTATCAGTTAGCAAAAAATTTATAATTTGTGCTGGAGGTAATTTAAAATAAAACAACTCCGCGTTTTTAGTGTCATGCCCAGAAAAATATGTAAATGTATCACTATAGTATTTTGGGCTCCCCACTGGTGGTGTTGAACAGTGTTCCCACTGTGTGTAGTTTAATACTGGTCTGTGTCTAGTGGCACGGTGTAGGTAGTAATGTCCCCAATTGTTATAGCAGAACATTTCCCCATAATTCATTGTATGTTCATATACATTATACTTTCAAAAGCGGAATAGTCCTTCATTTCAGTTAGCATGGAATCAACTGTTTTGGACATCCCAGTCATCAGAGACAACATCAGGTGCAATTACATCTGTCATAGATATTTTGAACACGTATGGTATTTGAATAATCTCTGTAGGCCCGTATATATCAAAGGGAACTTTGTCCCACACAATCCCATCAGAAATTGGTATTGCTGTAACATTTACAAGGGACAAGTCTCTTCCGACCTTATGTGAGGAATGATATGGAGTTAAAATTTCAGCAACAGGCTCAACAGAGGAGCAGTCAGGATTCTAGTGACCATTTATGAGCAAAAAGAAAACAGTCACAAAACCAAACCATAAAAATAATGCTGAAAATGTCAGACAGAACCATAAGTAGTTCCATGGGTATATTAAATAGTTCTTTTTAAGCCATTGATACAGCTTACTTCTTGTTGAAACATTGTCAATCACAGTAGTGGATGAGTCTGAAGAAAAGTCATCAATGTCTCTGAAGTAGCCAGAGGCAGTCTCTGCAAACACGATAGCCGGTGCATTGTCTGTACTTTGGTCCACTTCATGTGGAGGCTCTTGGTAGACAGTGTCAACAGCCTGTGAAATGTTTGTGTAAAAAACAGCCACATCTTGGACAGGAGTGGTCACTGAAGTGGTGATTGGAACTAGCAAGAGTTCATTTTCCGCCCTCCCCATGGTCAAGGAGGTATCTGGAACAGCATTGGACATTGTTGCATAGTCCGCAGTAATGTTGTCCATCCTACTTTGTAGATGTATGTCCTGTTGGGTAGTGAGAAGGGCTCGGAAACCACCCAAGGGACCTCTTGGTCTACTGCGAAGGATCAGCCACATGGTGTAGTTTGATGTCATCAATGGAAATAAATCTGTTTGTTCAAGAACCAGAGAGTGGTGGTAAGATGACAGTCCAGGTACCTTGAATTCCCAAGACCAGTACAGGTGCTCTGTATGATGGACCAAATTCCTTCTTCACAGCGATCTTCTCAAAAACCAGATCCCCAACTTTAGGAATCCAGCCAGTCGAAGTTTTTGCTAAATCCCTTATTCCTAAAGTGGCAGCACTGGTAGATGATTTATCATCACGAAATAGCTGAAGCTCCTGTAAGACAGTGAGACGTTCATTTATATCAAATGGTGTTTCTGCTGACACCAAACCAGAGGCATCAAGATCTGGGACATACATAGGTATCCCAAAGAGAACCTCATAAGGAGTGCGTCCCCCCAAGGACCGTCTTGGCAAATTATTCAATGCTCTCTGGACCCCACATTGATGATGTAGCCAGCTGCGGCCTGAACCTAATACTCAAGCTGTTAACGACTGCTTTAGATCACGATTCCGCCTCTCCCCGACCGAATTTCCCTCGGGATGGTATGGTGAGGAGTAATGGAGTTCAACACCCAACGTCCCCATGGTGTCCCTGAATGCCTTAGAGGCAACTGCAGGGCCCTGGTCCGAGTGGAATGCTTCAACTGCATATGTACCGAAAAAGATCAGCAAGTCTTTTATAACAGTCCGAGCGTCAGCCGACCACTGTGGCCATACCCACAGGAATCTAGAACAAGAATCTACAGTGACTAGAATATATTTATATGCACCATAGGCTGTAGAGGACCACAATGGTCCAGGTACACACACTGTAGTGGCCTGCTGGACACTAAGAGGGATGTCTGCGGTGGGCGTTTGATATTAGAGCCCTTTACCTGCTGGCAAATGTCACAGCAAAGGACATATTTCTTTGTCCGTCTGCATAGACCAGGCCACCAGAAGCGTTTCTGTAAGAGTGTTATTGTGGCTGAAATACCAGCATGTGCAGAAGCGACACCCTTATGCGCTGCTTTTACTAGATCTAATCTCTGGTCTTCGTTGGGGATCACTCAATCTCCAACCCCAGGAATCGTTGCGTAGGCAACATTCTGTGCACTGATATGGTATGTATAGTTTGTAGGGTATCCCTTTGGAAGGGGCTTGCCTGCAGCTGAAGCTTTCACTGTAGTTAATATTTCATTATCCAATCTCGTTTGTGAATGACTCACTGCAGCCACAGAAGCCGTAGCTACTGCTGCCTTGGCCGCTTCATCAGCCAATGTATTGCCGGTAACGTGTACTCCTACATGTTGGTGGCCCAGTGTATGTACTACATGAACACACGGTAGCTTATCCTTAAGATCAGTCACCCTCCCCCACAATATTTTGTGTTTAGTGGTGTTCCCTTTTGAATCTCTAAACCCGTTCAGCTTCCAATGATTAAGGTAATCATTGTATGACTGGATGCAGTAGTATGAGTCGCAGACTATTAAAGTCAGGCTTCCTGGCTCTGTGTGTTCGAGCGCTAGTATAAGAGCTTTAAGTCTAGCCAACTGAGCTGTGCAGTCCCCTCAGGTCTGTGGGTAGGTATTGTTAGGGTGGAAGACTCCATCTTCCATCACTCCGCTCACTGCTGCGCAAGCGGCTGAATATTGATGTTTAGTACCTACAGCCAGTTGTGCTGAACCATCAGTGTATATGACAGTATGGTATCTGTCTAGTGGCAAGATATTTAGAGGAGCGGGGTACTCCTGTTCGGACTGGAGAAACTCTTATGTCTGAAGTTTTGGATCAAAAATGTAATCAACATCAGTGGCGGTCAGAGAATTTGCCCATTGTATCCAACGTGGATGTAATGCTTTAGCGTTGGGAATGCTTGCTTTGGTGACAGCCTTTAAGGCTGGCACTGGGGAAACCACAATAATATGTTTCCCCTGGGCGAGTGGTCTCTCGTTTATGACGGCCATCTGAACTGCTGTCAGAATCTTTTCTGTATGTGCAAAATGCTGTTCTGCATTAGAGTTTAAATGTGATTTAAATGCTATGGGTACCGTGTCACCCTCGTTGAAGGTGACATAAGTAAATCAAAAAGGCACCAGCAATTATTCTGATGACCACATTTGTTTTATTGTCACGTGTGTGCAAGTGTTAAGCTACTAGCATGTCCTGTTACATTTCCCTAAGAATGCGTGTGTGTTCAACTGTCCAGTGTCTACTAGAAAAATTGGGCTGAACCAAGTCATAAAGTGGCTTGATACGTTGTGCATTGTCTGGAATGTATGTTATGCCAAAATTAAAGAAACCTAGTAACAACTGTAGTTTCTTTAGTGTGTTAGGAGGGTGCAGTTGAGCAAATTTCTCTAGAAAGTGTTGGGCCAGGCTCTTTCCCTCGTTTGATAGCTCATATCCCAGGAACAGCACACTGAGAAAGGCAATCTTACTTTTCTTAAAGTTGAATTTGTAACCGAGATCTGCAAATCCCAAAATGATCGGATCGACCCTTGCCACCATGAATGTTGAGGTCGTCGTCTGTGAGATATATATCATCCACGTCGGACAACGTCTCGGAATCAATATCATGTAACATTGATGTTACACGGGCTGAAAATATCCCTGGGCTGTTTTTATAGGCTTGAGGTAAACGACAAAAGCGTTTCTGAGAGACAAATGAGAATGCACTCAGGTCCCGACTTTCGTGTGCTAAGTTCTGGCAGAAAAAGCCATTAGATATGTCTAATGTAGTTTTATATTTTTACGCACTATATTATTAGTGCTGTGCTATGTGAGTTTTGTATAGCATATGTGCATGTACGACTATTTAAATGTCTGTAATCAATGACTATTCTGTAGGAATGGTCTGGCTTTGCAATGGGGAATAACGGATTATTCATTGCAGATGTACAGGGCTCAATTACTCCCTGGTACTCAAGCTGGATGAGAATCTCCCTCACCGGAGCTTTTGCTTCATGTTTTACAGGATATTGTGGCTGCGGTTGTGGTGTAGACCTAACGGGAATAACATGACAAGGAAACTCCTTGTCTCAACCTACATGATTGAGGTATAACGCAGGTGCCTGCACTAAAGCCCATTCAGCAGCATAGGCTTCTTTTTCTGCTTCCGGAACAAGATCGGAGAAAAAAGGCAAAATTACATCTTCCCTATGTAGGAGCTTACGGATGTGTTCAGGTGGCCAGTCTCTTTCGGCCAGTAGGATATCACTAATAAGTTCATCCCAGAATATCACACCAATGGTGCGCTCCACGTCTCCCTCTATCTGAATTTTTAAATCATAAACCCTGTTGGGTGGGAGAACGCGGCCGTCCGAAGTTTTAACTGCAATAAAATCGCTAGTTGCTGTAGCATCCAGATGATCTTTCAGACTCTGGTGACATATCGTGACCTCTGCTGCGCTGTCTAACAGAGTCACTGCTCACGTCTTGTTCTTCACCAGTGTTCTCAAGTGTACTGGCATTTTTAGCTGTCAGTGCTGTCACCTTTTTCTTTTTAAACTGTGGCTTTTGCTGAGGAGTCCTTTCTTCTTTTTTAATGGTAGACTGCGACGAGTCTTTCTTTTGTTTCACGTATTCAGGATGTCAATAAGGACGGCCCTCTCTCTCGCTACGTCTATCCGGTGTGTCCTGAAAGGAACAAGAGGGACGTGAATCAGTATATCTATCAGGAGTTTTGATATTCTCCCTGTTTCTGAGATTATACCTCCTTTCGGAGTTCTCTGGGTGTGGAGAATCAGCTCTCTTATTTCTTCTATCTTTGAAATCTTTTTGTTTCTCCCAGCGCTTTTTAGAGACGTCTTGTGGCTGCTTTGTACCCTCCTTATGGGCGGTACCTTATAACTCAAATTTCTTTGGTTTGGCTCCCAAACTATCCCGCCCTATGCTAATATAGGTGTCGGAAATTATTTTCGGTAGCTGTCTCTCTTGTTCCAGGTTGGAGTTTCCCGGAGACGCTGGCGTATTGCCAGTGCTACCGCTTCCCCTTTGTTATTACTGAGCATTATTGAGGAAACCGCGTCAAAGTTACACATTAATTTCATCCCCAAATCCAAGGCTGGTGCAGCCCGTGCTCATTCTGTATTTGTTTTAACACTTCTGGTAAATTGACAAGTGTCGGGGTACCATGTGTGGTAGTATATATGGCAGCGAGGACTTTACCCATGTGGCGCAGTCATCCACCAAGGGGACTATCCCAAAGGGCAAGCACATAGTGAGCAGTCTATGTTTTTCCTGTGGTCCCGTATGGGGAAACACAGCTTCCAGCTGATTAGTTTTCTGGGCAATCCAGAATGGTATTTTTTCCCGTTCTGTGGGTACTTTACCCATGATAGTATGCACTGTTTGTCGATTAATCCCAGTAGCCAATTGGTAACCACCAGGTGCTGGTGGTGCTGGACGTGCTGGTACGGTGTTCAAAGTTCACATTACGAACTGAACTAGTCATCTATATAATGTCACTAATTCATTATATAAATCTTGCAGATCTGCTATTGGCATATTCTGTATGCCTGGGTGAGGTGTGTATGTGGCAAACATAGGCCACGTTGGTCCGCCATTACTTAAGGGACCTAGCCTCACTCTTTGTAATATGTGTGGTAGGGCGCCTTCTGGTGCTCTTGGTATGTGACCGATATTTCATGATACTGGTATACCATGTCCATGAGAGGAGCCCCCCAACCCTCGTTACTGTGGAATGAGGTCTCTATCTCAGACTCTGCAGGGACACGAAGACTGGGTCAGCGTCAAGACGACGTGCATCATCGATATCAGCGATGGTGGCGATGCCCTCTGGTCGGAATCCCTCTGATTATCTGTCTAAAGTGCCATGTATTTATACAGATCTACCAGGACCCCTGACGTAGGTGTGTTCCCAAACAATAGATAACAAACATGCCTGGGACGGCAATTATTATAAACAATTCCTTCGAAAGTATAGAGAGGGAAAATCCCTAAGTGTGAACACCTACTGTTTGTTTGTCTTTGTCACTTGAGCTTGACGTCTTAGCATGGTGGCACTGATAATGCAAAGCATAACAAGTGGCCTAACTATAAACAAGGCAGCCATCTTAGATGAATTAAATAATTAAATGGGTTATGACTGAGCAAGCTAAGTAGGTTAAAAGTCACTAGGTGACGGGGGCACATGTCTGCAAGCCAAAGGCTAAGCTAACTCCTGTTATCCCATTAAAACAAACCAGGATTCAGTACATTATCCATTTCAGTATACATAGGGATGGGCTGGATGGGTTCTGCGGTAGAGAAGAAAATTGCAGGAGCCGTGGTGCCGTTTTGTTTGTACTCCTGATATCAGGAGGCTTCTGGAACTGATGCCAGCATTTTTCTGGTACACAATCTTATATCAAGGTGCAATCTCTGCAGTGTGTGCTGTGATCCCATTAGACTCACTATTGTGTGGTCCTTTTTGGTATGTTTGCTATTGTGTGCTTTACAGAGACTTTAAATAATGGTCTGTGATCGATGTTTAATTGTGGGCTGGCGGGAGACATTTCTCATCAATTTTGGTCATTATCCAATATGGCGCAGGACTAGAACGCTGTCAATCACACACAGGATTCAGACCATTACAATTGCTAACTGTTAGAAATGGGGTCTTTGGTTGACAGTCAGGTTACCCCCTGTTCAAACAAGGACCCTCACTCTAGTCAGGGTAAAAGAGAATCACCCTCAGCTAACCCCTGCTTACCCCTTGGTAGCTTGGCAGAGCAGTAGGCTTAACTTCAGAGCACTAGGTGTAAAGTATTTGTACCAACACACACAGTAACTTCCTGAAACACTACAAAATGACACAACACCGGTTTAGAAAAATAGGAAATATTTATCTTAACAAAACAAGACCAAAACGACAATACACAAGTCAAGTTATGAATTTTTAAAGATTAAACTCAAAAATAGCGCTTAGAAACAAAAATGCTTTGATGAGATGTTAACACGGCATCGTGACGGAGTCGTTCCCAACAAGCCGACACCAGCGGCGCCGGACACGGAGTCGTGTAGACCCCCAAGTACAGTACCTTTGGTGAAGAGTGAAAACAAGCCGATGCGCGAAGTCGGGGATAGCGGCGTCTGTGCGAAACGTTGAATCCGCGCACTTCGAGCGGCGTCGGTCACGACGTGGTGTGGCGACTTCAACGGAGTCGTGGACTTCAGCGGGGCTGCTGCGGCGTCGGGCCTGTGAAGAGCGTTGCGTTCCAGCGAAGGTCACGGCGTCAGGTGCAGGCGGCGTTACCGGATTCAGCAGCGGCGTCGGTCCGAAGTCGTCAGAAGTTGATTTCCTTGGATTCCACCAGCTTTCCTTTCAAAGGCCCAGGGACTGGATAGGGCACCACTTGTCTGGGCAGGAGTCTCTCCAGAGACTCCAGGTGCTGGCAGAGAGAAGTCTTTGCTGTCCCTGAGACTTCAAACAACAGGAGGCAAGCTCTAACTCAAGCCCTTGGAGATTTCTACACAAGATGGAAGGCACACAAAGTCCAGTCTTTGCCCTCTTACTCTGGCAGAAGCAGCACTGCAGGAAAGCTCCACAAAGCACAGTCACAGGCAAGGCAGCACTTCTTCCTCAGCTATCAGCTCTTCTCCAGGCAGAGGTTCCTCTTGGTTCCAGAAGTGTTTCTCCAGTCTGTAGATTTGGGTGCCCTTCTTATACCCATTTTAGTCTTTGAAGTCACCTTTCTTCAAAGGGGACTCACACCTACTTGTGAAATCCTGCCTTGCCCAGGCAAGGCCTCAGACACACACCAGGGGGTTGGAGCCGGCATTGTCAGAGGCAGGCACCGTCCTTTCAGATGAGAGTGACCACTCCACCCCTCCCTCCTAGCAGAGATGGCTAATCAGGAAATGCAGGTTACACCCCAGCTCCCTTTGTGTCACCGTCTAGTGCGAGGTGAAAAACAACCCAACGGTCAAACTGACCCAGACAGGGAATCCACAAACACGGCAGAGTCACACAATGGTTTAAGCAAGAAAATGCTCACTTTCTAAAAGTGGCATTTTCAAACGCACAATCTTAAAATCAACTTTACGAAAAGATGTATTTTTAAATTGTGAGTTCAGGGACCCCAAACTCCACATGTCCATCTACTCTCTAGGGGAATCTACACTTTAATCATATTTAAAGTTAGCCCCCATATTATCCTATGAGAGAGACAGGCCTTGCAACAGTGAAAAACGAAGTTGGCAGTATTTCACTGTCAGGACATATAAATCACATTACTATATGTCCTACCTTATCCATGCACTGCACCCTGCCCTTGGGGCTACCTATGGCCTACCTTAGTGGTGCCTTACATGTAAGAAAAGGGAAGGTTTAGGCCTGGCAAGTGGGTACACTTGCCAAGTCGAATTTACAGTGTAAAAATACACACACAGACACTGCAGTGGCAGGTCTGAGACATGATTGCAGAGCTACTTATGTGGGTGGCACAACCAGTGCTGCAGACCCACTAGTAGCATTTGATTTACAGGCCCTGGCACCTCTAGTGCACCTTACTAGGGACTTACTAGTAAATCAAATAGGCCAATCATGGATAAACCAATTACATACAATTTACACGGAGAGCATATGCACTTTAGCACTGGTTAGCAGTGGGAAAGTGCTCAGAGTTCAAAAACCAACAGCGACAGGTCAGAAAAAAATAGGAGGCAGGAGGCAAAAAGATTTGGGATGACCCTGCATAAGCAAAAGTCCAACACTAACATCGAGCTCGATTACCTTTATTTGATTCTAACCATGGATTCTTAATGATGATTACCATTAGCCTAAAAAAAGCCTCAGGTGAACTCACCACTAGGGGGCGAAACAAACGTCAGCTGTCCGGTCACTAATTTACAAGACTGTATTTATAAAGGACAGCAACAATTGCCTTCGATCTCCAAGTCCCAAAAGTGTATTAATGAATATACTTGGATACATCATTTTGACTCGGAGTATCAATTTCATACCATAACCGATTCACAAATTCGAACCTTTACAACTAAGTGGGTTTTCAACCTCCATTACTATATTTCTTGATACTTTGTTTCTTCTGGCAAACTGGTCCACAGCCCCCTGCTGACAACCCACAATGAAGTAAACAAATGGGCATTCAAAGGAAGAGAGAAGTGGGCCAACACTATCCTCGCTCTTTGAATAACTTTGGTCAGTAGTTGATGTGATGAAAGGTACCACCCATCCAGAATGTGGTGTTCTTGTTGCAGGGTTGTCAGTGAGTATGGACATTCTTTAGAACTGTTTAGTATCAATTTTAACATCATGGAAATGAGCATATGCAGTATTAGCTTTTACAGAATACTCCCCCTCTCCCCATTAATGGGAAAGTGATGGAAGCATAGAGTGTCTTATGAGAAGGAGTTGCACTTGAAGGTGCCAGATGCTCTTTTTGATGAATGGGCAGTCCCTCAAATAGATGTTTTTTCCACCCTTGGGTGCACGAGGGGTCTTATTATTTTATGATTACAAAATTTTCTCCAGCAGAGCTCCAGGTGATGTGCTATGATTGTCAACTGAGACTTTCTGCTCCTGGTTGCTTTATTGCTGGTTCCTCTGATTGCTGCTTTTTAGAGGAAATTGAGGTTATTTGGGTATTCCACGGACCTCATAGTTCTGGATGAAGCAAGAAGGACATTTTATTCAGAACTGTTAGGTCAATCTTGGAAACTGCTCTATTGGAAAATTCTACCAAAAATTGGACCTTTTAGAGAATACATCACAGATTCTACTATACATCAATAGATCTTCCTCCTGTCTTTTTGACCCACTGGAAAAGGCTTTGAGTCTGAGGCCATTGTATATGGTCTGGCTCATTGTTATGTCTTTTGGATACAGTTTCTGAACTTCTATTGTTGCTAGTTTAGAGCAGCCTGACTTTCAGCACTGGCAAAGGCTTTCTTGTTTTCCTATCTGCTTTAATAAAACACTGTAACAATTTTTAGATTTCCTGATTCACACGCTTTTACAGTTTCTGGAAAGGCTAGTGAATAGGTTTCCTCCAGAACTGCAAGTGGTCCCACACTAGGACCTGAATAGGGTGTTTATCTGTTTAACGGAGGCTTCCATCTGTCATTTGAGTTCATGCACTCCTGGAATTTGAAAATCGCTATATTGAAGTCCATTCCTTTGTCTCACGTCATCTTGCTGGATGTGGAAGCTTCGGGTCTTGTCTGTAGAAGCCTCTTTCTCACCTGTTTTGAAGAGAAAATGTCTTTCTGTGGCCCTCATTCTTCATGCAGTTATTTCAAAATTCCATATGCCTCGGCTTCTGTAACAGACTAAAGGTTCCATTGGTTTGACTTCAAAATGATATTGAGTTTCTATGTCTTTAGAATAAAATGATGTACAATTCATCACCAGTTCTTTTGGGTTTAGCAGATGCAAAATTGTGCAAAGACCATTTCTAAGTTGGTCATATCTTAACAGATTGTAATATTTCTCAACCTATGTTAACAGCTTAGTAGGAATGAATTTGCATAAGCTTCAGGGCCCACTCCAGGTTGATGTGAATTCAGATCCTCACATGGATATTTCTTCCTTGGACATATGTCTGATGGATATGTGGTCATCTATTCACACATTATACTGTTCATTCCGTTGCTTGAGAAGGAGGTTCTTAAATCAAGAAGTTATGCAGAATTATTGGATTTGGACTTACATTTCAGTTCACTTATTCCTTTTCCCTCCTCCAATTTGCTAATAACTTTACGCTTTCAGCCTCTCATAAGATAAGAAGTCTGTGGACTGATGGTATCCATGAAGCAAACACCTTACTAGCTCTCAGCAACAATTGTTTGATTGATCCATTCATCCCTTTTCATAAAATAGCTTTTTATCCTCCCATTTTCCATGTTTTGTCTAGCTTCTTTCTGATGCAGTTCTGCCATTCACTGGCCTTTGGTTCATGGGAAATAGTTCTGAACAGATATGTGGGAGGGGATAAAAGTGTGAATGATGTTGGCAGAAGCATTTATTTACTTCATGCAGAAAAAGTAATTTGATTGCTGCTCAAATGGCCTTGGTGACTGTTCCAAATTTTCCAGATCCTGTATGAATTTAGGATATACTTCATAAGAAAGGAATTTTGCAGGGGAAGAATGTACCTACCAGAAAAAAGTTATCAAATGAATATTATTTGTTCTGCACAGCTGAGTGGACTGTGAGATATCATTAATACATACTGTGCATGCGTTCCCTGTGATAGAGCTTTACAACCTTGGTGTCCCCTTTGACCAATATTTAATCATGTATGTTCAAACAGACACAATAGTTAGAGAGGTCTCTATCTGAGAACACTTGGAAGTTAGACCCAGGTTTTATAGGCTTTCTACCAAGAATTACTATCTCATGTATTTGAGTTGTCAACTTTGATAATGTCCTATATACAGATGTTAACATTAGGCTGATGGGAAAGGTCAGATGGCAATTAACATCCTCTTCAACAATGCCTTCCTATCTCTTTCCTCTGTGTTGCTACTGAAAGCCATGATGCTCCAGTCACTGACCTCCCAGCGTTTCTTCACAGGGATTCCATCTTCATAGAACAACATGGTTCAAAAAAGAATGCAAAGAAAATCATCATTGTGTTGACCGATGGGGTGACATTCATGGATGAAAGAAACCTGACAACAGTGATCAGCTCGACCCAGATGATGAACATTGAGCGCTATGTAATAGGAGTGAGTTCATGACATACAATATTATATTACTCATCTATGATTAATACTTTACTGAACAAACTAAATCAAAAGTGCCACAGTTTAGATCCTGCGTCCCTATGTCTACATTCTAAGGGCGCTCCCCAGCAAACACACAAGATTCACATGACACAAGGTGATCTTCAGTGCAAACAAACATTGAAAAGCCAATAGGCCTGGTTTTATATTGAAGACACCTGCAAACATAGGCATGCTTAAATGCTTTCTGCTTGAGTTCATAACATTAAAGCATTTATATACTATTAGGGGTAAGTACTATCTCTAATAATAAGGCACTTACATAAAATCTCAAATGTCCACATAACCATTTCATTTGCACACATACCACTGTCAAATACACAATGCTCTTAAATATACAAACACATAAGTACACCCTGGTGGGGCAGTGTGGTAGTGACACTAGTGGTTTTAGTGTTGAGGGTGCGGGTAGTACGAATATTGGCAATAGTGTTAGTGTAATGCTGGTCCTGGTAATATTCATAATGGTGGTTATGTTGTACTAATGATTATAATGAAAGTGGTGGTAATAGTGGTGGTAACGATAATTATAGTGGTGGTAATGCAGTGGTGTTGGCAACGGCGGAGATGGCAGTAGTAATCATGGTGGTGGTAATGATGGTGATAGTGGTAATGGTGGTGATAATGGTAGTGTTGGTGTTAATGATGATGGTGGTAGTGGTAATGGTGGTTGTAGTAAATCTGCCTTTCCTGCATGGCCACTACAGATTTTTTACTTTTTTCTGGACCCTATTTTAACTGAACGTTTACTGAATAAGTGGTTCAGGCCCAGTACTAGCATTTGATTTACATGCCCTGGACATATGGTATACTCTACAGGGGACTCAAAAGTAAATTAAACATACCAGTTGGGTACAAGCCAATGTAGCCACATTTAAAGGGAGTGAGCACAAGCACTTAAACACTGGTTAGCAGTGGTGAAGTACACACAGTCCTAAGGTCAAGAAAAGTAAGTCCAGCAAAAATGGAGGAAGTGAGGCAAAAAGTTTGGGGGTAGAGCACCCTTAGGCTGACAGCTCTAACAGTACTCTAATGACAAGTTAATTAAGACATCTTTAATTTTGTAGAGAGACACTCCTCCTGCTATCCTTAGCCCCACAATTGATGAGTGGGGTGTGAATTCTTGTGTTTCCTATGTTTCTATTTCCTCTGTTATCACATTCCCCGTTTCCTAGGTTCTTCCACTGGCCCGCATTTCTAGTATATGCAGATATTAGTGGTAATGGAGAGAAATGGATAGGAGCATCGCTTCTGTTGGTTCCTGCACAGAAGGTTAGTGCAACCTGATGCACTAAGTGGATTGTTATTAGGGGTGGGCAATTCGCCCACCCCAAGTAATAATGATGCTTACTTCTCTTGGTGAACCCCAAAGTCATTAAATTCACCTGAGCTCAAACCCCTTGTAACTCAGACAGGTTTAACCTAGGGCACTGTGTAAAGTATGTATGCAGCACCAAAACAGTAAAAATTAATACACCAAACAATAAAAATATTAAACGAAATTCGAAAAGTAGAGTCACTTTTAACAAACCAAATTACACCAAAACTACAAAAATCTAGTAAGGGGAACAGGAAAGATCAATGTTTAAAATTATAAGTAAGAATAGTGCATAAAATAGCTTAGCACCAAAGATAGTCTATTTAAGCGGTAGACCTTGACCTATGGGCAAATTCACAATGACAGAGATGGGGAGAGTGGATGAATACACGGAGCAGGTTCATCCCGGTCAAAGATTTTACCTTCTGACCTAGTCTTTTTTTATGGCGCTCAAAAGCACAAAAAAGAGGTGCAAGCCTGAAGCCTCATCTAAGAAAAATGCATTAAAATCTAACATCTTTGCCTTGAGGTGCCCCGGGTGGCTGTGGAGGTCTTGGAAGCTGTAATTTCCAATTGGGAGCTGCTAGTTATGTCATGTTTGGTGTCTTTGCTCCAGTGGCTGTACTGAGGGGCATGGATAGCCCACCTCTGTGGATCCCTGTACTTGATGAAGTACATCATGGGAAGGGAAGAGAAGGCATTCGCTTCTCCTAATCTTGTGGGCTAATGAGTCACCCACCATGGTCTAAATGACCTCCGTTGCTCAAGTAAATGATACTCCTCCAACACCACCACCTTCACTCCTATGCCTATAACACACAAATACACCTCCCATTCACTGAGAACAATAAGAAATTCTCATCTAGGACCAAGAACCTTGAGGCAGTAGAATCTAAATGGGATAGAAAAATCCTGAATCACCAGGGCTCTACTGGCGAGATACTAGTCCTACACTCACCCTGTCTACTCAAACAAAAACCCACTATGCTGCCCCAAAATTATTTCCCTATTAAAGCCAAGGTGAGCAACCTGGTCATCATGTGTAATGCAGACCTTGTTTGCTCATATTGATTGATGGTATAATCAGCTTTTTACCATCTTAAACTCTGAATTAAACCACATGCTTTTCAAATGTACGTAAACCCTGTGTCTCTATTCAGATCATGCATGTCCTATGTTAACACCTCTTTTCTGATTTGTGATACATTGTATCAACCACCAGTGTTAGGTGATGCCTATAACATGTAAGGCCCAGGTTTGCTAAACCTCACACAGAAATGCATAAAAATCACTAGTGCTGCTTAAAGAAGAAAAAATGTGTGCATCGCCAGATTTACTTTATATCTCATAGCAATGATTACATTAATGACAATAAAATATAGAGTGGCCCTCTTTGTATAACACTGGGGATACATTACATTAGTGGTAATTTCAGCAGTATCATGCAATACTAATATTGTGTCAAAAATATGATTATGGCAAAAATAGTGTGGGAGAGAATAAAGAAGGTAAGGGTATCATTTTTGAAGTATTTTATATCATTTTTCTAAATGTAGCTTTACCAAATATAACTTTTTTAAACTATGGCTATTGAACATAATGTTGTTTTCTAATTATTTGGTTGGGTTTCATTAGTTTTTGGGTTATAAATTGGAATTATTTTAATGTTCATTTATATTTTAGCGTGGGTTTATTTTTTTAGTTTGGTAATACATTCTAAGGTTTTTATTTTTTATTTTATGTCATTGTTTGGAGGGATTGTTAGATCTGTAGAGGGATAAGGTGAGAAGTATTTTAAATATTGATTTTTAATTGATTAAAAATATACATTTAAATTTGTTTTTTAGCTATTTAAAAGAGAAATGTAAAACTATGCCAACGTTTTTTTATTTGTCAACTGGTTACTTAGATAATAGATTATCTTAATTGTTTTTAATAATTTTGTTATTAATAATAGCATGTTTAAGGTTTCTTTTTATAACAACTAATGTTATAGTGTTATTATGTTTAAGGTATTCGTTTCTGTTATTAATGAAATTAACTTTAGGGGAAGGGGGTGGGAAGTATTTTGAAATCAATGTTTTACTTTTTTAAATGTATATAATTCTTTTATATAATTGTATATATTAATTTAGTGAATTTAGTGTTTAAAAATGTATAGAAAAGTTATAATGTAAAAAATATTTTGATATGTTTATGGAAATAGATAGATCGATAGATAGATAGATAGATAGATAGATAGATAGATAGATAGATAGATAGATAGATAGATAATTTATTTCATATTAATTTAGGATAGGGAGAATTTCAGTTGAGCTTTTTAAAGTTTAACATTTTCCATACTGTTGCTTATGTCAATTGGGAATAGCAAATCTGTCCCCTCCAAAATCCAAAATTGTTCAGATTGGAGTGGGAGTACTATCTTTAACCCCTCCATGTCGAATTTTTTGTTTCCTCTGATTTTCTTAGATTGTTTTAATATATTTATATATTTTTTTATTTATCTTTAATTATTTTTTGTAGCAATAATTTTCTGTTAATTTAATTTTCTATTTAAATGGTGTAATTGTATACGCTTTACATTTTTAAGTACATATATATATATATATATATATATATACATATATATGTTGTTTATAATTATAATTGATTATACGTATTTTTATTATATTTCCATAATAATTTTATTTCTCAAATCTGTTTATTTTTTGCAATTATTTTAGAGTATATATTTTGATTATATGTTTGTAATATTTTATATATATATATATATATATATATACATATATATATATATATATATATATATATATGTATTATATTATAATTATTACAAAGATTAAATAAATGTGTGTACAGTTTATGAATGTAAATATAAAGAACAAAAAATATAATATATAGATATAATTGTACATAATATATAAATATAATATATTTTATGACAATATTGCGGTCTTTTATATATTTGTTGTCAATATTTTTGACTTTATATATAAAACATGTAAAGGTGACATTTGTTTCCTCAATATGTTTGACAATATTTTTGGCATGGATATTTTGTCATGCAAACTGTGGGATAGCACTGTGCACCATAAACAAATGCAAAATAGTTGACAAGGTGAAGGACAGCTGTTTTTGTATGATGACATAATTTGCACACCATAAAAATGCTGCTATCTGGGCGACAGGAGTAGGAGGAGACTCTAGGGGCTTCTTAAGGGAGGAAGGAAAACTCAAGTAAGGAAAGAAAGATGAATTTCTCCAAAAAGGTGGTAGAAATTATCATCAATAAGGGGAGCTAAACACCAAGAAGTCTTTTATGTGCTCCAGATTACAGCCAAGCAAGAACCAGGAATGAGTATGGCATCAGGTAGAAAATCATGTGGTGGAACAACATCAAGGAATGTGGAAGGGTAAAAAAAAGAACGGGTGTGATATGAAGAGGCACAGGGCCAGATTAATCAAACTGTCATCCAATGCAGCACAGCAGCCAAAAATGCTGCACTGCTTTGCGTGACAGGGAGGTAGCAGGAGAGTGCCATATCTATAGAGAAATGGTTCTCTCCTCCCCTCTCCCTGGTGCTGGCACATATTTTTGCTGCTCTGCGCCATGCACACACTTTTGTGCTACAGTACAAAAGAGTATGTGTAGACAACTTATAACACCTGGTTTCAAAAGGTGTTATTTTTTGTGTAAAATCCTGTCTCACATTTTTGGTAGATAGGTAATGCCCATTTACAACCCATTTAACAGCCCATGTTGCTAAATAGCACAAACCAGTGGTTTGCACTGCTTTGTGTTACTTTTAGGCAACTTTCCTGTGCAAAACAAGTTTTGCGCTGGAAAGTAAATAACAAAAAAACAAAACATTTTGTGCTTGTTTGCATCACTTTTATGATGCAAACCCACAGCAAAATGTTAGTAAATCACCCACACAATGTGATAAAACGTGTGCAAAATTACAGAACTGCACTGCCTACAGTTGATGGACTCAAAAGCCTTGGACAACTGACTGTGCAACTGAAGAGAAGGTGGCAGCAGCTATTGCACCTATCTACGCAAAGCATTGTGGTGTTTGCACTTGTGTCAATTTTCAATGCAAAATCTCTTTCGACATTGAAAGTCGATTATCACTAACATCTATGTATTGCAAAGTGTTGCTTAGCATTGCACGAGTACCCATGCAGTGCACTAGTTATTTTGGGCCTCTGTTGCTTTTAATGTGTCTTTAGAACGAGGCATGGCCATTGTAACCTAGACAACCCTATGAAGACTTGATCGCCCCTACAAATGTGACATTCACGACATGAAGCATCAAAGAGCACCTTGAAACAAGTAAACTATGTACTGTGTGCTATAGAAAAGATATACATAGAGCTATTATCACAATGGGGATTCTTTGTACAAAAAGGCATTCTAAAAATATTGACTGGATAGATGTAGATGATGGGAGTTGGGTCAAAAAGTAACAATGAATTGATAGATAGGATGAAGATTACAATGTGATTAAAATTTTAAGTAGTAGAATGGCCTCATTCCCTGCATTTTCTTAAACACGCATCTGAAAGTCTCAGAACCCTTGACAGTAGAAAATTGTTATGTTGTACCTTGAAGTAATTATCCTGTGCATCCATCACAGGTAGGAAATGCGTTCAGCTCGAGTAAAGCTATGGTTGAGCTGCAGCTGATTGCATCAGACCCAGATGACAAGCATCTTTTCCGAGTCACTAACTACTCTGCTTTGGATGGACTGCTCTCTGCCCTGCAACAGAAACTCGTGGGAATTGAGGGTAAGGAAGCATCCTTGTTTCCCCTGACAGCTTTTCCCAGTGCCCGAGGACAATAGCCAGAAGTCCAATGCCGATATTAATGGACACCCCAAATATGCTGGTCACATTTTTCTTCTTATAACGTTCATATGTTTAGCCCACAAGAATTTAGGAATGTATACATTTAAAGTATATTTTTATCTATGAATTTCAGTCGGAGATAGTTTGCAGACACATCTGAAAGGAGAAGGGATGGCTGCTGTGGTTAATAGAAGCTTACTTGGTACTGACTTCAGCACCGGCATATAGCAAAAGCAGATAGGGCAAGTGCAGCCTGGACTCCGCAGGCAGTAAGATAACAGCGAGAGTTTGGAGGCAAGCCACATGGTAGAACGTGCAGACATCCAAACTTGTACCAGTAATATCTCTTACATAAATGTCTCCCTAATCAAATGTCGACCTACATTTGATGCCACTACCAAAAACCTGGCCAAAAATGTCATAAGAGTGGAGTTATATTAGTGAAATAACCCACTCATAAAATGTGTGGCATGAAGTTTTTTTCCATATCGGCATTAATTACAAGTCTTTCCTTTAATGAAAAGGGACTGCATTTAAAAAAACACAAGATTGCTTTATTTAAAAGCAATCACAGACATGGTGGTCTGCTAACCTCAGCAGGCCACCATCCCTGTGATGGCTGCAATTCCTAATAGGCAGAGAATTGCCAACTACCTCATTAATATTCATTTTGAGACCTACTATTTCTCGCTAATGAAACTCAGAAGAGTTTCATACATAAGGAATAGCTATTTCCCAATTGCGATTTGCATGAAAACACAATTAAGAAATCGCTATTCAGAACTATTGTACATCTAGCTGTGAGTATTAAACCCACTGACTACCTCCTTTACGGCCAGATGTAGCAAAGGGTTTTACCCATTTTGTGTCTATGGGAAAATGTGTTCATACATATGGCCCTTAATATGGGGGAGTCAAAATGTCACCATAGATGAGATCAGATGTGTCGGAAATAGATATTACCTAAGGACCTGCTACTGATGTAGGCACATGCCACTGAGTTTGTTGATCTATTTGCTGATTCGAATACAACAAAAGCATTGAATAAATTGTGTGTTTGTATGTCTTTTACGCTGTAGCACTTTTAGGACAAGTAACGTTACAGGACATAAAACTTGTGAGTTTGGGAAAATCCCTGTAAACTAACAGAAAGACCTCAGTTAGTAAGTTTGAGTTTGATTCGCTCAACATTAGTAAGCTGATTCTAGGGCATCTTGAAGATTTGCACATCATGGGTATTGATGTGTTGCTATGCCATGAAGCAACAAAACCCAGAAAGGAAATTCCAGTCCTGACATAGTTGATCGTAACAACATGATTAGGTCAAGATCAGTTGAATTGCTAAATCACCTCATAAGATGGAAACTGTAACCAAAATGTATATTGAAAATCTGCTTATGATCAAGGGCAAACATATGGGGCAGGTTACATTGCCGTTAAGAGTGAACAATAACAGTGTCAAAGGACGAATCGAACAAAAATGTGGCTGGTTAATATCAGTATTAGCAATGCAGTGGAAGAGGATGAAATCTAGAGGGTTTGGATTGAACATTTGATAATAATTTGATTTCTACTAATGGCCAGCAACTGCATGGGGTTCATTAGTAGGTCATAAAGATGGGCCCTTCTGAGGATTCTATTTGTACTTTTTCATGGAATATTGCTGGTTTGAATGGCACATTTTAGATTGGAGAATGGGTGAGATTTATCAGTTGTTATGGGATCTGCTTCTTCAAAAAAATGGGTCATTGTCTGAAATATTACAGATGATTTTATTGACCATCAGAACTAGGTAAACAGTAAAGAAAAAGTAGACTGGTGGGTGAACTCTCAATTTGGATCTCTTGAAAATTGAACTGTAATTTGCCACAAATATATTTGCCATGTAATGGTTTTCATGTTTTGCATGTGAGACTAATGAAGGTTGATAAGGAAACCAGCAGCATTGATGTTTAGAATGTTTACATTCCACTGCAGTGGTCATCAGAGGTGCAAGGCATTTGGCAAAGTCTAGAAGATTATAAGTACCTCAGAGGTAATCGTGTGGCTAGTGAGGGTCACTTATTGCTTATCTGTGGGGACTTCAACACCCTCCCCACATCTAGAGTAGGCAATAGAAAGGTCATCCAGGACAGTTTGTGCCAAGGCATTTTGAAAAATAGGCTGAGCTGGAAATGACCTAGTAAAAAAGGTAAGTTTTTCAATCTTGCTCGTAAAATTTGGACAGTGATTCTTGAAAGGCCTTAGCACCTCAGATTCCACTGCATGAAACACATTTAACTGTGGTACTAAGGCTTCACCTGTTGACTATTATCTAAATAATTAAGAGGGATGGAAAAATGTTGTAGATTTGCAAATTCTAATGAAGGTAGAAAGCAATAATGATTCCCTTGTGACTCACTTAAATATGAATAATGGTGGGCAGTTAGAGCGTGTAGAATAGAGTAAAGTTGACCACTATCCAGATCCTATTCCAACTAATGATAGGAGATCTGTCCAATGGAATCACAGAAAATAGCAGGACCATTGCTTTATTCTATAGTATTATGATTTGGCAACATTATCCTCTATGAATCGTTGGGAGATAATGCTATAATCCTTGATATGGTCACACCCTGTTAAAACATATAAAGCCAAACAGGACACCCACTGCCGCTATAGCTGATGTGATAAAGAGTGCCTAAATATTAAATAAAAGGTTTTGAGTGCATTAATTGTTGCAGCTTTCTTTATATAATGACATGATATTCCAACAGTATAGGAAAGAGTATTAAAACCTATTTGTTGGAAATAGCCCTCTCTACATGGTCACCCCCAAACCTTTTGCCTTCATCCTCCTACTTTTTGCTCAGTTTTTGCTCTGTTGGCCTTAGGACTCTATGCACTTTACCAGCACTAACCAGTGCTAAAGTGCATATGCTCACTCCCCTAAGCATGGTTTGATTGGCATATACCTGATTGGCCTATTTAATTTACATGTATGTCCCTTGTAGAGTGGTATACCATCTACCCAGGGCCTGTAAATGAAATGCTACCAGTAGGTCTGCAGCACTTATTGCGCCACCTTAAAACTTGTCCCAGGCCTGCCATTACACCCTGAAGGCAGTGTCCCATGTCTACTTGCTATTTAAACCCCTTTTATTATATATGTCTCCCCTAAGGTAGGCTCTAGGTAGCCCATAGGGCAGGGTGCTGTGTAATCAAAAGGTAGGACATGTACTTTTTAATTTTACATGTCCTAGTAGTGAAAAACTCCCAAATTTGTTTTCTGACTACTGAGAGGCCCACCCCTCCCATAGGGTAACACTGGGTATTCCTTATTAAAATCAGTAAGTTATAATTCCTAAACCAGAGGTGGTACATATATCATTTTGGTATCTATGAACTTATAATGATAAACCCTCTTTAGGGATGCATTATTTTTATTATTATTTGCAATAAGACCTCTGTGAGCAATCGTGAAATAACACAGCTATGCGCCTACAACCCTGAGGGCCAGCAGCATGAAGTAGTACCAAAATACTAAACATAGCTTTTTGCCTACAACCCAGGGGCTGGTAGAGTGGTGGAGGCAATAGAGCGATTCAAAACATTAATAATAACAACCCCATTCACTCCCGCTGCCCTTTTATGTTGAAATATATGAAAGTCCCAATGTGTGTTCGAAGTCATTGATGCACCACTCCTCTAACCCACCTAGAAAGGCGTCTGACCAAGCACTGTCACATTAGAGGAGATGCAGTCTGGAGGAGTAGACGCAGTACTTTTAAATAAGCAGGGCAGGTAAGCTTATTAAATTAAAAGGATAGTAGGGTTATGAGCAGTGCCCAAGTATCTGCATAATCTTCCCTGTTTTGGTCAGCCACAATTGAGATCTTCTCCATCTCTAGCACAAATCATAGTTTGTGAAGCCATGCTGTGTGGTCTGGGTTTTTGTATGTGCCCCACTTAGCAAGAATTACTAGATGTGCCGCTCCTAGATCAAGGGTCATCTGTCACCCGGGGGGGGGGGAGTGAAGTGGGAAAGTTAGAGGATTGGGTAAGCCCAGGTTGGTGTATGCTGGAAACCGAGGGATCTTTGTTTTACACGTACAGTCTATATCATTTAGAACACAGTCCCAGAACTACTCCAGTTTTGGACAGTGTCAAAGTAAATGGAATAAAGAGCCAGTGCCTCCGGAACCCCTTATGCATTCTTTAGATTTAGCCGAGTTCCAGGCATGAAGCCTTACAGGGGTAAGGTACCAATGCTAGGTGATTTTGTAGGCTGTTTCAATGCTTGTTATGGAATGCTCTGAGTGGTGTGCCCTGTAGTGTATTTCCTCCCATTCTTTGTCTGTTAGTGCTCAACCCAGTTCTGCTTCCCACCAAAGTTGGCCAGCCAACTTAGAGGGTCGCTCTAAGGTGGATAGCAGTGTACAGATCTCGGAAATAAGACATTGGTTGTCTTCTTTCAAGAACTCCTATTTCTTGAAAGCGGTAAGAAATCTCTGGGTGTGTGAAAGAACTGCCAGTTGTGTCACGTATCTGCTTGTATTGAAGTTGGTCAGACTCCGTTAGCCCATAGTCAGCTTTGAGTTTGTCAAACTGGATGATACCTTGTATGTCAAAGAGGGAGCCTATTTTCTTACATACTCCCTCCCACCATCTCCCAAACTGCTCTTGTTTAATTCCTGGGGGAACATCGAGGTTATTGAAGTTCGGTGTCATGGTGGAGGGGAACGAGGTCAGCCTGTTTTTAGTTGCTAAAGCATCCCATACCCGGAAGACAGAATTCATGACTGGTTAACAGTAGAGTCCCTGCGCCATGTGTTTATGGGGAGCCAGGGCTTCTTCCAGATGGGAGAGCCTGCAATGGCTTGATCTATGAAGCACCAGTGCTTTTCCGAAAGTGGGCAGCTTCACTCTACTGAGAAGCGCAACTGGGAGGCCTGAAAGTAGCGTAGTATGTTTGCCACTGCAAGTCCCCCTTCTCAGGTCAGGTGATGGAGGATGCCTGTTTTCCCAAATGAACTTAGAATAGGCTGATTGGAGGGTTTGGATAGTTTTTGCCAGAGAAGGGAGTGGGAGTGTTTGGAAAGGAAAGAGGATGTGGGGAAGAATCAACATTTTAAGTGCCACTATACGACCGAACCGGGACAGTTGTCACCGGTGCCATTTGTCCTTATCTGCCATTGTGTGAGAAGTTACAGTAGAAGAGTTCAGACTGATGGTGATGGGGATGAAGTGATTTATCTTTATCGCTAGGTATGTAAAATTATCTTGTGCACATTCAAGGGGGAACTGGGAGCGTAAACTGGTTTTGTGAGAGTGGGTTACCAAGATATTAAAGATTTGGGATTTCCACATGTTTACCTTAAGGCCGGAGTATGACCCAAAGGTGCAAAGGTGTGAGACTAAGGCTGGGAGTGAAGCCATCGGATAAGTGATGGCTAAGATTACATCATTAGCATAGAGACTAATGAAATATTGGTCCCTGCCAAATTCGAGACCTGAGATGGCTGGGGTTTCATGGATTCTCTGTGCTAAAGCATCTATATATAAAGCAAAGAGAGGGGTGATAATGGGCATCCTTGCCTGGTACCACAGTGTATGGAAAAAGGAGATGAAGAGACACCATTTACTCTAACCGAAGCACAGGGTGTGCTATAGATGCTCTCAACCCATCATATGAACTTGTTCCCAAAGTCCAGGTATGTAAGGGTGGCAAAGAGGTAAGGACAATGGACTCTCTCAAATGCCTTTTTGGCATCTATTGAAAGAAGAAGGGCCTCCTTCCCGGATCTGTGAATCTTGTCAATAAGGTGTAGGAGACACTTTGTATTGCCTTCACACTGTCGGGCAGGTATGAACCCTGCTAGAACGGGATCGACCAAGCCTGGCATGTAGGGGTTGAGGCGGTGGGCTAATATACTGGTAAATAATTTAGCATCTACATCGAGTAGAGGTATGGGCATATAAGAGCTGCAAGTAGTGTGATCCTTGCGAGGGTTCGGAATAATTGTAATGGTAGCTTCGAGTATGGAATTAGTAAGTGAACCCTTGTCGGCGAATTAGTTATACAGCCATGTTAACAGTGGGGATATCTCCTTAGGCATGCATTGAGAACACACATTGGTAATGATACCCCCATACCTGAATTTAGCCCTCTTGAAGCCAAGGTGATGATGAGGGCCCTGGGAGCTGGGGTAATCTCTCGAATCTACTGCACAATTGTGCTAAATACCTCCCCATTCCTCCAACCCCTGCAGGCTCGCTGGGAATCCTGGATCAGCCTCCTAGACGATGATGACTCGTGAGATCTCGGCTAGATTGCGCATGGTGCAGACGTACAACCTGCACTGTGCCTACCTGACCCGGCTTTTCCAGGCCGGGTTCAGACCGGACCCTCGCTGTCACAGGTGCACCTATTCACCAGCAAACTTCTTTCATGTGGTGTGGTCCTGCCATATGATCCAACAGTACTGGGTGCAAATCCTAAACAAACTCTCCATCCTGTTAGACCTCTCACTGGTCTTCTCCCCCAAGATGGCCCTGCTGGTAGTGATGGAGGGCCTTGGAAACCCCTGAGCGATCCAAACACTGGTTGGCACGGCCCTGCTAATTGCAAATAGGACATTGCTGGAGGCTGGGCATCTAAGACTCCCCCCTCAGTGCAACTGTGGAAGATGGGAATGGATTGGTGTGCTCAAATGGAAAGACCCGTTTATCTGGCAAGGGGATGCAAGGGTAAATACCATAAAATCTGGGATGTGTGGTTGTGATTTACATGAATGCAATCAGTACTTGTTTGAGGTATGATCTAGACCTGTCCATCCATATACTTGCATTAGAATGTGTAAGCGAGAATTTGGGATCTGTCTTCCTGTATGTGACATTGTTACTGAAACAACTAATAAAAATTGTTTATAAAAAAAAACAAAAAAAACAGTGGAGGTACCTCGGCAGAAACTCTTGTAAAAATGTGGGGTAAAACCATCCGGGCCCGGGGATTACCCTAATTTCAGCTGTGAGATGGCTGCGATAATCTCCTCTAAGCGTATTGGTTTCTCTAGGGTCTAAGGGCCAGATGTAGCAAAAGTTTGCGAGTCGCAAATGGCCCGAATCGCCATTTGCGACCCAGCGAAATCGGAAATGGGATGCAAAAATCCCATTACCGAATCGCAAATTGCGACGTGAGCCATTACCGACTCGCAAATTTGCAACCCCATTGTGCGACCCGCAAATAGGGAGACGCAATTTGCGGGTCGCAAACCATATCAACAAGTCACTAGCAAATTGCAACAAGTCGCAAAAAGCCCATTTTGCACACCCAAATTACCACTAACTCAGAGCAGGTGGTAACTGTTGGACTTTTTGCCTTACGCAGGGTCATCCCCAGTCTTGTTGCCTCCTTCCTCCTGGTTTTTCTGACCTCTCGCTGTTGGCTCTAGGACTCTGAGCACTTTATCACTGCTGACCAGTGCTAAAGTGCAGGTGCTCTCCCATCTAAAGTTGGTATGATTGGCTTATACCTAATTGGCATATTTAATTTACCTATAAGTCCCTTGTACAGTGGTATCTCTATACCCAGGGCCTGTAAATTAAATACTACTAGTGGGCCTGCAGCGCTGTTTGTGCCACCCACTGAAGTAGACTTTCAAACCTGTCTCAGGCTTGCTAGCGCAGGGCCTGTGTGCGCAGTTTTCTGCCACAGAGACCTGGCATCTAAACTTACTTGCCAGGCCCAGAACTCCCCTTTTACTACATTTAAGTCACCCCTAAGGTACACCCTAGCTAGCCCTATGGGCAGGGTGCCATGTATGTAGAAAGGCAGGACATGTGCCATATTGCATGTCCTGTCCTAGTAGTGACAAACAGCCTAACTTGGTGCCTCACTGCTGTGAGTGCTGCCTTCTCAAAGGATTGCATTAAAAATGCCCTGCCTTATGTATAAAGGGTATTGTCTGATTTATGAGGGGTAGCGTAGGCGTGTTTGGTATGGTTGTGATGGTGATAATAAATACTGCTTACTGGTGTGGGTGTATTTTTTATTACTATCACAGAAATGCCACTTCTAGAAAGTGCGCATTTATCTGTGCTTATGACTCTGGTGTTTTGCAGCTTGACTCCAATCCACGTCTGGGCAGAGTGACAATTGGGGCTTTGTGCATACTTTTCAGACAGCCTGTAACAGGGACGGTGGAGGTGTCACAGAGATGCATCTGCATACTGAATAGTCTTCCTGGGCTGAGAGAAGGGAGAGGCGGGGCACATCTACATTTGTAAAGGCTGTGCCCTGGCCTCACACAATAGGGTCGTTAACCCCCCACTGATGTTTGGAGCCTGTGCTGAAAGGAGAGAGGGGGCACTCCCAGAACCAGTTGTAACTGGCTGGAACCTCCTCTCCCTATCATTGTAAAACACTGTAAGAACTGACTACAAGTACAGGGGAATTTTCCCCACAATTTGAGCACTCTTGGAAATTGAACCTGGACACAAGAAGCTGCTGAATGGACTCACCAGGAAACCGCCTTGGACTGCTGCTGCTGTGCTAACCAGTGACCTGCCTGGTCACTAGGAGGAACTGCCCTCATCTGCACCCCTTGTGCTGGCCTGTAGCTGGACCCACCAGACTTGTGCTCCTTCCTGCTTCATTGTTCCCCGGGGCAGGTTGCCGTGGCCATTGACCCCTGTAACTTTTCCCTGCACGAGGCGTGCTGCCATGATATCCCCTTTGCGCTGAGAGAGTGCTCTTCTGTGCCCTCAGGCACCTCGAGGCACCTGTTTCATGTTGGAATCACCGCCGCAACCCGGGCTATAAGTATGGCTTTAGCGCTTTGAAAAGCGCTTCCTGGATGCCTCAGATCACTGCCGCAGCCCGGGCGCCCGTTATTTACAAAGCGCAAGACTCGCACACCGTGTAGTGCCCCTGGGGCACGAAGGAAACCTCCTTTCTGTTCGCAGGAGCAAGCGTGCTCCTGTTGGTGCCCCCGGGGCAAGGACCGCTTGTTGTAGCTCCCCCGGGGCACCGGAAGGCCCTGCCCTGGGCCGGAGAATTGCCGGAGAGACGAGGGGAGAGGAGGATGCCTCTCCCCTGCCTGGCAAAGCCGCGGAAGGCTTCAGTTGTTCCTCGAGGCGGCAGCAGCCTCATCGGAGGCTCGCTGCGCCCTGGAGTCTTCTGGGCCCCCGCGAGAGCCAGCCCCTACAGTGGAGGTCTTCCCCCCCATAGCAGAGGGCCATGACAGGCCCGGGGGAGACTCGCAGGGATCACAGGCCCCTGGAGGGGCCCGCAACAAAGTTGGAGGGGGTGCGTGACGCCCCCCTTCTCCCCCTTATTGAGAGGACGTTGCCCCCCCCTCGTGAGGGCCGGTTGAGGCCTTGGGGGGGGGGGCCCTAATGATCACGAGTCTCCAGGAGGGACCCAGTAAGGATCGGGAACGGTGCGTGCTGCCCCTCTCCCACTACAGTATCACGCGGCCCCAGTTTTGCGGAGGGAACGCCGGGGGCCCCCTTGTTTCTGTTTCTTAGGCACTGGAGGTGCATTTATCATCTACCAGGTATTTCAAAGGGACAATATATATCAGAAGTTCTTGTTAGAGACTTTATTGCATTATATATTGCCTACCTGTTTTATGACGTTTTTGTGTGCATATGCAAATGTTCCTTTTATGGGCATGACTTGCTAATATGTTTCCCTAACTTGCCATATGTTTTCTAATGTTCCTACTATGGGCGTTTTATGATATTCTTATGACAAGTGTTCTAATGTGATAACGTGTTTCCTGACTACTGCTTATGTTGCAGAATACTGAGTAACCTGTGTGTTATGTGTGACTACTGCTAATTTGCAGAGTAACTAATGTGTAACGTTCTGACCACTGCTAAGGTAGCAGGATAGTACTGATATGTGATGTTTGGTCTGATAATTGCGTTGTGTACAATACAGTATATTTTCATATAATCTGGTGTTGTGTTTCCTTTGTGGTGGGGATATTGCGTCACGTGTGTGTGTGTTGTCAAACGCTTTACACATTGCCTCCGGGTTAAGCCTGACTGCTCGTGCCAAGCTACCAAGGGGTGAGCAGGGGTTGTCTTGGACGTGTAACTCCCTTGCCCTGACTAGAGTGGGTAAGTTCTGCCTGGCTGAGGTGCATACCCTAGCCAAACAGAAACCCCATTTCTAACAGTAACCATAACCAAAGTATAAAAGGAGACCCAGAAGGCATCTGGGTTACTCAAAATGGCTGAAATATATGTGATAGCAAGGAGGAGGAGAGTCCACGCCGCACAGCATAGGAGGAGGAGGAGCCAGAGACAGGAGAGGATATACAGAACCAGGCAGACACTTTTCCAACAAACTTAGGAGGAGATTTATGACAAATACAGACTCAGCAGTGCAGCAATATTAGAATTAATTGATCTACTCAATCCACAGCTTCAACAACAGACTGTGTGCGGCAGCGCCATCCCCACACATGTGCAAGTGCTATGCTCACTGCACCTCTTGGCCTCGGGTAGCTATCAGGGGGTGATTGCAGTGGCAGGTGGGGTATCCCAAAGTGCACTCTCACGATTCTTCAGATCATTCCTTGATGCCATACTCACACACATGTCCAGATACATATACCTACCCAGAAATGAGGCAGATATCAACAGCATCAAGTTGGAATTCTACAGAAATGCCAACTTCCCACATGTAATAGGGTGTGTAGATGGGACACATATACAAATATGCCCTCCTGCAAATCTGGAATATCTGTTCCGCAACCGGAAGTGTACCCACTCACTGAACATCCAGGTTGTATGTGACGCCCATTATGTCATCACTGACATGGTAGCCAAATTTCCAGGGAGTACAGATGACTCTTACATTTTCAGGCACAGTGGGATACACCAATGCCTAGAACGTGGGGAGATTGGAGACAGATATCTATTAGGTATTGCTGCAGACACCCTGAAGCCATACACACAGGTCACTGCAGAAACCATCCATGCCCTGCTAACATTGTTAAATTTAGCCACACAGGTGACAGTGCATATGCGCTACGACCATGGAGACTTACCCTGTACCTAACACCCAGCAATGAGAATGAGGGGTGATATAACAATGCACATAGGAGGACCAGAAATGTCATAGAGAGGACCATTGGACTGTTAAAGGCAAGATTCTGATGCCTCCACAGAAGTGGAGGTGCGCTCCAGTATGCCCAAATAACAGTTTTCAAGATAGTAGGCGCATGCGCTATACTGCACAACATTGCCACCAGACGTGGGCTACATCTCACCCCTGAAGACCCAGATTCGGAGAATGACGAGCAAGAGCTACCACATCGCCAGCCTGGGGCTAGAAGCATTGCAAATCAAGGCAGACAGAGACGGGACCACATCGCAAACCAATACTTTGGAAGGTACGTGGTAACTGTCACCACACACACTAATGTCACACACAAAGAGCCCAGTTGTGAAGTGGATCAAACAATACTTTTTAATAAGTGAACCTAATAACTAAAGAACTGAACTATTGTTAAGGGGCTGCACATGTCCACCCTCAATGAGGACACATTAACTCCATGTGCCTCATGTGTTTGGGTCTAACACCTCCTCCTGGTACGCCCAGCATGGCTTGTTTTAGGTGGGTCAGCAGACCCCTGACTTGCACTGCCACTCCGCAAGACATGTGTGTCTGTGGCAGATGCGCTGCTGATGGTGGACCCCTCCTCACAGTCCTGAGGTGTCTCAGCTGTGCCCCTAGCCACCTGTCTGGTCTCCTGCATGTCCACAGCGTGGCTAATGCGACCCAGTCCCCGAGCCACATGCCCTGCAAAGTGGCTCAAGTCCACCTGCAAGCTAACAGTACGTCGTTACAGCCCTGTGGTGTTCACTGCAAGACGGACAATGGATGCAGCCATGCGGTCCAATCTCTGTACCAGTTGGCGCCTTGCACTCTGTCTCTCTGACACCAGTTCCGTCACCAGTTGCCGTATGGATAGTGCTAGGTCACTGACATTATAATTCAAACGTGTGAACTTTGTGTTCACTTCGGCCAGGCCATGTGTAAAATGTGCTCCATCCTTTGCATTGCCCCAGAAATAATTCTCAACTGCCTTGTTTGCAGGAGCTGACCAGATATGAGGGATGCCTCAGCTGCAGACATGGATGCGTCACCTATATCCTCCTAGGACACTGCCTGGACATGGAGTCTGCGTCTGCGACGCTGTGGTGCTTCTGGGTCTTGCTGTCTCGCACTGTGGCTGGGACCAGGTGCTGTGTCTCTTTCCTCCATGTCCACTTCTTCAGCTGGAGGGAACTGTGGTGGTGTGGTGCTGGGCCTTGTAGTGGCTGCTGCAGCCTCCTTTCCTGCCTGTGGCGTGCTTTCTTCACCCTGGACGGTGTGGCTGGTGGGGGTGTCTTGTGGGAGGCCTGTGGGACATAGGGAACACACTGTCAGCATCTAACATCTGTTGTATGCCTCCTAATAAACAGTTGCCTATAAGCTGACTACTGTACTTCATTGCCCATAATGCAACATTCTGGCGGTTGCTAGTCTGGAATGGAGCTAGTCTGGTTGTGCATCTTGCTTTGTACTGGGTGGGTGCGGGTATAGCATTTATAGGTGTACATGCATGTTTCATGGTACTCACTTTTTGATGTCCCTGGCGCTGACGTGTCCAGTACTCCCATTGCTGACACTGCCTCAGGCTCCAGGGTCTGTTCAACCAGTTCCTCCATGGCTGTGGGTGGTGGGATGGTGGATGGGCCTCCTCCTGTGCCCATCCTCCTGAGGCACTCTGCCACCCTATCCTTTGTCCTGGAGTGCAGGTCATACTACCGTTTTTTAATTTCCTCGATGCTTCTGTGGCTCACCCCTATGACATTGACCCTCTCCTGGATGTCTTGCCAGATTCTCCTCTTTTCAGTGTCTGGGACACTCAGGGCAGCCTTTCCAAACAGCTGGTCATGGTGCTGGCAGCATTCCTCTGCCAGCACCTCAAGTTCCTTTTCAGAGAATTTCAATTTTCCCTTCCTGCCTGCACTGCCCGAGTCTTCCATTGTTGCAGCTGTTCCTCCAGGTAGTTGCTCAGCAGTTAGAAAAGGGTGTGATCCTCCCTTCTCCCAGGTGTATTTGATGTCTTCCTGGCTCTGATGTCATCAGCAAGAGCCAGGAAGTGTTTTTCCAACTGTTTTGCTGCACCTGCATGCAATTTGTGGCACAGTCGCAATTTGCGATACCCAACTCGCAATCTAACAGCGGACTCGCAATCTGCGGTGTAACATCATTTGCGAGTTGCAAAATGATGTCGCTTTTTTTTGTTGGATCCCATTTTGCGAGTCGGAAATTGCGAGTCGCAATGACTCGCAATTTCCGACTCGCAAATTTTTTGCTTCCTACATCTGACCCTTAGCGTCTGCAATTGGGGGGGAAGTGAGAGTGCAACCTGCTAGGTATTTTGTGTAGTCAGTGTGACCCTCAGAAGGTGCGGCATATATACTGACGTAATAATCACAGAAGGTGGCAGCGATGGTGTGAGCTGTGGTAGCATCCTCCATCAGGGAGGATTTTATAACCTGAACTGAGGAGGCTTGAGTGCCGGCGCATAGGCCCTCATTACGAGTTTGGCGGGTGGCAGAGTCCACCTGCCAAACTCTTTCTGCCTCCAGGCCACCTGTGTAGCCTGAATCCTGCCTGAACCCCTCCGGCCCTATTAGGAGTTCACCGCAGGGCCTTAACATTGACGCCGGCTCCTAATGGAGCCGGCACCAATGTGGCGGTGCGGCAGGTGCAGCCTGTAATTTGGCCAGTGGAATGCATGACGGGGCTGTGCATGGGGGCCCCTGCACTGCCCATGCCAAGTGCATGGGCAGTGCAGGGGCCCCCCGATACCCCCATTCCACCAGCCTTTCCATGGCAGTGTAAACCGCCATGAAAAGGCTGGTGATATGGGGACTCGTAGTCCCCAGAGTGACGCTGCAAGCAGCCCTGCCCTGGTGGATGACAACCACTGGGTCTGCCAAGCTGCCGCCAGCCTGGCGGTGTCGGTGGTCTGACCGTGGCGGCTCCACCAGGGTCATAATGTTGCGGTCCCATGCGTCCGCCAGACTCGTAATGAGGTCTGTGCACCAGCATGCAGCCACAGCGGTTGCTCCCAAGGTAAAACTTGTGCTTTAATCTAGCCATGGCATATTCAGCCCTATCTAGGTCTAGAGTGTTGTCCAGTTACACCCAACGCTAGGGGCACCCATGCACTTATGAATAGCCTCCATTTTTAGAGCAGTTTGCTCCAGCTGGAGTCTTTTCTTCTTCCCCTCTAACAACAGCCTTCAGTGCCTCACAGAGGGATGAGGGTAAGGTACACCCTTCGTCATTGTTGGAGAGGTATTCTAGAAGTGTGCGCTGAAGAGAATCAACGGTAGACTGAGAGTGGAATAAACTGTATCGTAGTCGCCAATGAGATGGTTTATAGTGGGTGTGTTCTGTGTGTGCCTCCAGGATTAATGGTGCGTGATCAGATAGTGTCCTGGGGCGATGGAAGTGTATTCGACTAGTGTATGGAAGGCAGGTCAGGCTAGAAATTAGTCTATATGCACATATGTTTTCCAGGTCGTTGAGCAGAAAGTGTAATCCTGTGAGGTTGAGCTTCTTGCCATATGTCTGTTAGTCTGCAGTCCACCAGCCATTGCAGTCCCGGAGCCGAGTTTGGTCAAATCTGTCCAGGTTGTTGCCCAGATCTGTACAGGTTGTTATCCATCACGAAGTTCAAACCGCCCCCATGAGTATGATCGTATTTGGTGTATGTAAGATTTGTTCAACAGCCTCCATAATACAGAGTTCCTGATGCTCACTGGAGGCATAGATGCTGGAAAGGGTGAAGTGGAAGGATCCAATACAAAACCAATAGGCCACAATTCTGCCCCTGATTTCAGCAAATTTAGAAACTGACTCGCCCTCCCCTCTTTGCTTCACCAGAGGACCAGTCTGATGGGGGAACCACAGGGAACGCCTGGGAGTGTCTTGGGGGAGTAAGTGGGTCTCCTGCAACAGGCATATGTCACTCCAGGAGCTCTCTAATAGGGAGAGGGCAGCAGTACATTTGATTGGGTTGTTTAGGGCTTGTACATTGAGGCTAGTAATTTTGAGGTCCAGAAGGATCATGTAGTGGAGGATAGTTAGGCGTGTGTCTATAGCACTTGGTTGTGGTGTGGCAGTGGTGGGTGGTCTTGGATGTGGGGGGCCGTTTGGTGTGTCATGTTGCTCCGAATGAGGACTGAGCTTTGAGAAGGGGGGGCAATTAGAATAAGTAACAACCAACACTTAAACAGACTAAAACAAAATAAGAACAAAGTCCTAACTGTAGGATGGTGTTCTGTAGAATCGCGGCCGACTGGTGAGCAGTGATGACAAACAAACTCCTGTGGGGGCGGTCTCCACTGCCTTAGGCCCATTGTCAGAAGGAGAACCGAGGATGTAGGTGTGTGCTCAATAGATGTTAAAGGGTAGTTCAGGTCACGGGTAAATTCTTACTAGCTGTTAAACTGACTATGACCGACTGCTGTTCTTGTGCTCCTTTCTCCAGGCTAGTTCGTTTATGTTTTCTGCGCCGTCCATTCTTGTGCCAGCCTGGGCTCCTGAAAGGTGAGCCCCCCAGGGAGTGTCAAGGGGAGCGGTCAGGCGGGCCCCCAGAGAGGCCAAGGACTCTTAATGTGTCTTGTAGCATTTTGAACATATGTAGTTGGCCTTCCCATTTAAAAATCAGTCAAAATGGGTGCCCCCAGCAATATGCTCCCTTCTGAGAATATAAAAAGTCTGTTACTGGCTTGAAGTCCCTTTGGTGCTGTATAGTAAAGAGGGAAAGGTCCTGAAAGAAGCCCACAACATGATCTCAGAAGCGAACAGGTTGCTTGTTCTGTGCGGCCTGCAGTATATCATCCTTGATTTGAGGGTTGTAGACACAAGCCAGGATGTCTCAAGGCCCTCTTGAATGGCCAACTATATGCACACGGTCAAGTCATAGATCTGTGTTGTCATCTTTACCTAGGATATAACGGAAAAGTGCCACTGTGTAGTTGCAGATATCCTTGCCCTCTGTTCCACCCGGCACTCCCCTAAGACGAATATTGTTTCTGTGTGACCTGTTTTCCAGTCCTGCTGCCTGGGCTCTGAGAATGTCCTGTTGCTCGTGAAGGGGTATGATTTCTTGCTACAGGACTTCGACATCTTCTTTGCGGGATGTCTCGTTGTCTTCCAGGGAGGAGACCCTCTCACCTACCAGGATGAGGCTCGAGCATATTTCTCATAGTTCTTGGGCCAGGTTGCGATGTAAGTCGTAAATATCTGATTTCAGGGAGTCAGAGAGGGAGGTGAGAAAGCCTTTCATGACAGGAGCTTGGTTGCCTTCTGTATGCTCTTCATGGTCCTCTCAACTGGATGTCGTTGGCGATGGCCCGTTGCTTTTGCTGAGACTGGGGGGATCAGGTAAGCATTTTGCAGACCGATTGGTCTTGCTTGTTCTTTGATGCCGCCATGTTCCGAGGGACCGCTTGTATGGAGAGGATGATGGTGAGCATCTCTGCTGTGCCTACGGGCACTGACTCACCTTTTCTGTCACAGAACAGGTCAGACGTAGGCCCCGTATTGATCACAAGCAGTTTGTTTTCAGGGGCACCAGTAGTGTCTGAAAGGCTGGTGCATTGGAGGGAAAAGGGTTCAGGCTGTCACGTGGGGCAAAGGCCACTCGACAGTGAATAACCACTGCTGAAGAGTGTATCTAGTGCTGATATCCCTCTTGGGTGACTGCAGCGTAGTGGAGGAAACAGCATATCCTGGTCGGCAGGCCTTAAGCAGATCTGTAGCTGATGGTTCGCACAGTCCCCTTCCGGGTCCCTCCTTCCTTCTAGTGTTGTTGGGCACGTGTTTCCTCGTGGTGGGGCCCCTGTAGGCTGCAGGTCGCACTTTGTGTAGAGCACTAAGGCCCTGATTGAAAAAATAAATGACGCACAACTGTGCTAGCGCAGATGTGGTAAAAACAAATTATCGCATGCGTATTTAAAAAATTACGCACCATGGTACTAAGTAAAGGTTAGCGTAAAAAAAAAGACGCTATCCATTGTGACATGCCGGAAAGAAAAATGACGCTGTGTAATGTGCCATTAGTATGTTTTGCGGCATGTTTTTTTTACGCTAAACGTGTTAGTGCCATATTTAAGAGCATTAGGGTAAAAAAAATGCGCAAGCAAGAAAAATAGGGAGACAAGTTGGAGAATGCAGGCCAAGAGAGACCCCAGAGAGATACCAATCAGACCAGTACCAGCCAGGAGGGACCAGCAAAGTCACAGGAGTAGGAGAAGAGTAAGCAAAAGTGTCGCTTTTGTGAGGAGGACAATGACATCTTGGTCAGAGAGGTGACGGAGCACCAACAACAGCTCTTCGTCACCTCCACATTGCCAATAGGTAGGAGAGAGGCTTTATGGTAGGCAATAGAAGATAAAGTCAACAGCATGGCAGAGGTGAAGAGGACTGTCACTGAATGTAAGAAGCACTGGCACAATTGCAAGCACAGAACTAAGGAGAAACTGGCCAGGAACTGAAAGGCAGTGCTGCAGACTGAAGGTGGAAGTCCTGCACCCCAGGAGGGGCCTGGATGAGCATCCAGGAGGGCCTGGATGAGCTGGAGGAGATGGTGGCAGCGGTCATCCCAGAGGAGCTGGTCACTGAAATCATAGGGCAGGACATACCAGACTACCAAAAACTACCACAAATGCATGGTAAGTTGCAGGGGGGTACTAACTGGAATTTTACAAATGACAGAAGGGGGAGGCACATAGAACACACTGAATGCATGTAAAAGGGTTGCATCAGGACACGTAAGGCCAGAATCAAAAGGCCCCATCGCCACCTGAGCCTCACTTTCAGTGACGCTCTGGTAGCGCTATGCACTCCAACATATACACAACATGGTGTCAAGCCACTTACTGTGGCTTAACACCACCTTGTAAACATGGCCCCTAAACACGCAGTACTTTGCCTGGAAGGGACATGCAATCAGTGTGGCTGTTGCTGTGCCACAACACCCATTGCATATTGTTGTTGCCCCAGATCCAAGACTAGGTGTTAACCTGAGGCTGTGACTAAATTCAACACCACCCCAGGGGTGGTGTTAGGATGGCGCAATAAGGTGAAATGCTTTCCTTCCTCCTCGTGTCATTGTCCTTCCTATGTGTGCTGCAACCTGCACCACACATAGAAATGCCAAATTGCCATAATACATTGTTTGTGAAGGGACACCTTCCTGCATATAAACAATCTATCCCCTCAACGCAGGCACCTTGCACTATGGTGCAAGGATGTGTGAGTTTGTGCAGGGAGCTTAAATCTGTGTAGGGGAAGCGCAGGGGTGTGCCGTATTCCTGTAAATATGGTGCATCTCTGCTTTCTAAAAGTGCCACAGCACGGTACAGCTATTTTTCCCGCTGCACTGAGCTGTGCCACTCTAAAAGAAAAATCAGGGGCTCGGTGTGCAATATGTCCTACGCTACTCGCACAGGGTGGCCCAACAACAACTCTCACACACCTCCATGCACCATTCGGGAATGGGCACAAAATGAACATATACAACATATGGGGCATGTCTGTGATTATCATTTGTGCTGCTGTACAAGTAGCTTCAATGTCCACATGTAAGAAGGTTGCCTGTGTTGTGGGAATGGTTGGTGTTGTGCATAAAGAGATACGTTCATGCATAAGAGGATGCACAAGTGGCATCAATGTTGCACTACGGGCCCAATCTCACTAGCCCGTAATGCAACACTACCATTATACAAATAGTTGGCAATGTGGATCCAAGCTGCCCATTCCCCTCATGCCACATTAACAAAGTCTCAAAATGCATGCATTGATCCTCATTGTACATTCTTACACCAACATGTGCCAGTGGCAGATATTCTGTATGCAAGAAAACGTCTCTAATGTAGGGAGGGATAAACTAATGGGGCTGACAACCCATAAAGCTTGCACTTTGCCATCCAATTAGCACGTGTGGGGCCTGCTAAAGGCAGATGACAAAGTTACACAAGCATTAGAAGCGATCAACCTCCCTGTGCTTTGCTACACTAGTGCCATCACTCATGGTGCCAATGCAGTAAAGCACCAAAATAGTGACGACTCTCATTACACTACTGTGGGAATGTCCACAATGGTGAATAGGCATGTAATTTACGTGCTACCATGGTGTCAGTGGCTGGGGCAAGGGGCCTGCAAGGAATATGGTGGTGTGGGATCAATGCACAGAATACCTTGAAAGGTTTCCCCATGTGTGATGCACAATGCAACACATGTAATGAACAACTATAACCTGGGGTCTGTAACATGTCACTGACCCACCAGTAGCAAGTAAATGATGAGCCATGTCACTAGCCACTACAGTCAAAGATTGACATTTCACTATTCCAGTGCTGAGGATGATGCCTTACCTCCTGCCGACATGCCTGTCCTAGATTTTTCCGATGACATGGATGACCAGCTGCCAAACATCAATGAGGAGACTCTCTAAGATGTCCTAGGTTACTTCCAAACACCACCTCCAGTCGCAGGGAGGACACACAGCGTTGCAGGGTCTCCACATGAACCACCCAACTACTGACACACAGCACCAACCAGTCTTGCCACAGCCCTGAACTCTGAGGACCCAGACATCACTTTTCAGAGGACAGTGGTAGGAATCCAGCGTCAGTTTGCCAGTATCCATACCCCAATTAGGGTGGAGTATAATGTGCAAAATCTTTCTAAAAAGATTTTGACAGATCGTAGCAATGACAATTGAAGTAGCATCATTACATGTCACATATATTGTATCCATACACAATCAGGGTGTTAGGAACTGCGCTGAAAACTGCTTGAGTAGCTGATGTCATATCGCTGCCAATCAGACAGGCCCTTCTTGAGCGTTCTCGTTATGAATTTCAGCAATTTATAATTTCAGGCATTGTCTGCCTCAAGTCTGGCCCACCTAGCCTTCAACTCAGTCGTGTCTTTTCGCATTTCTGCCTCAAAGCTGATCCCAGTGGCACGTGGTGCTGGCTGTCGTGGTGCTGGTGCTGTCTGATGTGCTGTAGATGTTGAGGGTGCTGGACCTGACGGAGCACCACGGACTGTAGGTGCTGAGGACAAGCCTGTAGTTGAGGAGGTTTTAGGATGTTTGGCTGGTCCACCATTACAAAAGGCCTTTCATTCCCCAGATGACTTTTCTGTGCGGTATCTCCTTGCCATCTTCCTGTAACCAGCCTGGACCTTGCAAGTGTGCCGGAACCTTTCCACATGTTTAGTGAATGCTGTTTTTGCACTGGAGCCATTGTGGCAGCTAAAACATGGGGATAACATGTCCTCAGTAACTGCATTGGGTAGAGGAAGAAAAAGCATGTATAGTAAACTGCATTTTGTGATGACATGTTGTCAAGCAGTAAGCCAACAACAAAGGCAAAACCCATGTCCATACAAATCTGCCTAGCAAGCATCTACAGAATTTAATACATGTCACAGGGATAATGGCTCTCCAAATTTGCACACTAGGGCCAAGATGTGAGGGGTCTAGAGCCTCTTTCCACCAAATTGGCGTCATAAGCAACATGATGCAAATAGGGCACAACAAGGCCAAATGGTCAGCAGACTCTCAACAAAGTAGTGCAATACCTGTATTGTGCCACTTTATCACCCCTTGCCACACATTAGGCCTGTGCCAGGCATGATGTATGCAAGGTTTGCTTTATCCCGGTCGGAAGACTGCCAAAATGGCGCACTACAAACTAAGAGATTCAGCTGTCTCATTTTGTTCCTTGTTTTAATGCCAGCTCAGAGCTGGAACTAAAAGGGGTCACACCATTGGACACAATGGGCCCTTATGTACAGTCCAGGGTTAGCATTAGATTCTCTTGCACTGTATGGTTAAAGGACCACACATGGGGGGTGCCGGCCCTAAGCTGTTTGGGGTTCAGACTGTGAGAGAGACTGTCCTGTGTGCCTCAGCTATGTTGACTGACCATATGTATCTTGCTTGGACATCAGCTACAACAACTATCCATTTAACCCTCTGCAATCATCACTCCCCTGTCCCCGCTACACTGCGCTTCAGATTCCTAAATGCCCACCTCTCCAACTGCGCATAGCGCCTGTTGCTACAAACAAACATACTGCTAACTAGTATGTGTCACTACCTCCTTCTCGTCCCCAACCAGCCCCTTACTAGTATGTCTTTACCAAGTTGGTGTCTCATATCCTCTGTCTTAATCTTGTTGCCAATTTCCAATTTAGGACCATCGCAGCCTGCTTCCAGCCCACCCATAAGATGCATTGGGTGCAAATCCAGTGCCACGTTCATGATCCCACAAGCCCGTCTTGTCTTCCCATGAGTCCCAAATCCGTTTGGGAGATCTGGACGATGCCCCAGGCTAGGAGTTATATGTTTTGAACCGCATCTCCATTTCTAGTGTTTCACTATACTCCTTTGCCGTGCTGCCACCCCGGCCCCTCTTAGGACAGTTGCCGTGTCTTGACCCTCCTGCCAGCTGACATTCAATCAAGCCAATCACAACCAGCTTTTGGGCTTGCTAAAAAGTGAGTTTTGCATGCTGCGACTAATGAAAGTTGTGCCGGAAAAGTAATTGTATACTTGTGATCCCGTTCCCTCAGCACCTTCTTCACCTAGAAGACACTGCGACGCAGCCTGTGGACAAAGGTAACCCAGGCTTTACCTATATGCAATGGAGGGGCACAGTGAGCTGCTTGGTGACTCACTTCCCATATCGGACTATTTTGCTATGATGGGCCAAGGGTGTGCTCCAAGCTTTCATGGTGCACCTGGGATGCGGTGGGCTCCCTCCACTTAAAAGATTTTTGTGAGTCCACGTGTTTGCATCTGCTTCAGAATGAGATTGTCCACAAACAGGTCCATCGCTAGACCCTTGGTATTTTGAAGTACCTCTAGTATTCATAGAACCTTTCAGCAGGACCAACTTCTCTCACAACAGCTCTACTGTGGCTTCACATAATTTTTCATACATGGCCACATGCTCACATTTGCTTTACACAACCTATGTAACATTCCCAATGAGTGTATTTTGGTACTGTGATTACTCATGTCAGCTATGAGTAGAGGGAATGGCACAATCAAGCTTTCTATGTCATTCTTCACACATACATTGTGGCAAGGGTCTGTGACTTGTAAGTACATTGTTTGACTTACATGCACATTCTAAGTTGATTGGGTGTAATACACCTAGGCATTTGTGTGTATTGGTCCCTGCATGTCACTCTTGGTAATACACATGAGTGGCACTGAGAAGTTTGTTCTCAGTACTCACGTGTGATGTTGTCATTCAGACTTAGCTATGTTACCCCAGCAGACATAAACCTGCCATTGTAGGTACTTGCTAGGGGCTCTTCCTACCAAGCCCATACATCTCTACAACAGTCTTCACATACATTTCCTGTATTTCTACAGGCATAGGTCAAGCCAACACACTTGTGTGATATGTGTGTGACAATGTAAATTGTATTAGCTAGAGATAATGGCTACATTCTGCCAACACATTGATGTGGTAGTGAATTATTTAGGAGTTGTTTATTGTTCCTGACTATTGGGCAGATGAAAGTAAAGTGGTGCAGAAGGCAGTGCAGGGCCACTTTTCTTTCCACCATTAGCATCCCCCTACCAACACCATGTGTGCGCTGTATTTTACAGACTCCACACCATGGAATAGGGTAGGGGGCAATAGTATATGAGGTATTTGATGCAATTGATGTACTGTTCAGGCTCCGAGCTAAGATTTATGCCCATACCATTGAAAGTACTCAGGGTCCCTTTGGTACCAATGGTATGCCCCCTTTATACAACTGCTCTGAGCAGGTGTCAAAAGTAGCAACAGTATATGGCACAGTTGTTTTTGTTAGATGTCACTGCACGATTTTGGCTCCCCACTTACCAGCTGTACACCCCCCTTGCGTACTTAATGACTGTCGCAGCCATTTTGTGGCACAAGGTGTTACAAAGTGGCACAATGCCTGACTTGTGCTACTATGAGTTTCTGCTGCTTAGATATTTTCATCGTTGGGCCACTTTAGCGCAAGATGTTTGAAACTAATGTTGCACAAGGATGCAGTAGGCCCTCTTAAATCAAGGCCTATGTCCCAAAGTTGTTTACAACTGTTGTGGTGTAGTCATGCTCTCTGAGATATTTGCAAGTTACAAGTGGTATGTGGTGGTGTAAAGAGTACGCATTGTACATTCTGAGTTTCCATGATTTTATTTGATTATTTAAATGGTGATTCTTGGACTACAGTTCAATGTGAAAAAGTTTTGCACTATAAGTTCTCTTCTGCGTACTCCAGCAGCAGTACTTTGTTGTTCCCCCTCCTCCAGTTGTACACCATTGTTGTCATCCTCCTCATTGGGTACATCTACTTGGTCATCCCAGGGGACATGTGTGCGTACAAAATGATGTGCAAAATGGCACACAAAAGGATGATTTTGCAGGCAAGGGGTGGGTCATATAACTGTTCTCCTCCTGTAAGATGTAGGCACCTGAACCTTGATTTGACGAGGCTAAATGTCCGCTCCACGACATTTCTCGTCCTTATATGGGCTTGAATGTAGGCCCGCTGTGCATCCTCTGTAGGATTTTCAATAGGTATCATGACCCACGTATCAATTATGGACAATAGTCAATTTCTAGGTGCCATAACCCATATTTGTTTTGAGTGGAGTGGTGTACCAGTCTAACATCTGGTATTGTGTGTGTTCCTGTTTGGATGTATGGCTGCATTGGTCTGTGGTGGTGGACTTTCAGATCATGGGTTGTGGCTTAGGTACACAGGGATTGTAATTGTAATTTGTGTCTGACAGTTCCCCTATGCTAAATGTGTGCGGTGTTCTCTATATTTGAGCCAAGGGACCAACGTTACAAGGCTCTGGAACCTCCTTGCACCACATTAGCCTAATTGTTGTTGACACTACTGTGGGCCAACTAGGCAAATAATCACAGTGCCATGTTTAGAAAGTGCCACTACCCATGCTGTGCAACACGTAGTGTACCTTAGCAACACATTATGCCTGTGCAAAGCATCATGTATGCATGGGGTGTGTTCCCCCATTAGGCTAAAGCTAAAATGGTGAAGAGGTATAGAAGAGGTTCCAATGAATATATTTTATCTGGTAATTTTGACGCCTACACTGAGCAAGCATAAAAATGGGGCACACCATTGCTTTACATGTGGGCCTAGGTACTGTGCAGGATTTGCACCATACATTTGGCATTTATCCTCCACAGTCTATCGATGGCATCCATCATGTTGACACTATTGCACCTACTATGCACCAAATTTCATCATATATTGACTACAGCACACACATGTTGGGTATAGGGGGCGCTAATGTGCCCAAGTGAGGTAGCACTGCTTTAGATGCTGTCCAACTTTTCTGACATGTGGCCCTTGGTGCCTTCACTTTAGACCTGCAGAAGAGTGATGTAGTATACGTGTTTTCCTATTTTGTGTGTTATGTAACAGGAGTAGAGTCCTGTGTGTTGCATGTGAATCCCCCCACTTTTCCCTAGGAATATCTCCCTTGCACAAAGTGTTGTTGGCAAATAGCTGGCTGGCATACGTATGTGCATTAGGTTCATATGCCCAGTGTGGGACAGTTATGTGGGATGTATTGTGTTGCAGCATGATTTATCAGACAGCTGTGGGACCGGACAGGGCATGATGTGCTTTTCAGCAGTGCCCTGCATCAGGAGTCCAGCCCTGCTAAGTTCCATGTATCCTCATTCATGTGCATTTCTGGCCTCTCCATGTACATTGTCAGTAGTACATCTTGCAGAGTCCATTGTTAGTATCCTTGTATCATGGTATGGAGATGTGGAATTTACTGGTCTGTTTGTTGGTGTGCTGTGAGGTGTCCATTCCTACACATGATGTTTCATTGATGGTGATGTTTTATTTTAATGTGTGCTGAACTATGCACCACATAAGGGAAAGTTGTACACAATGAGTATACCTATCATATTTAGGTGATATGTAGATGTTGATGGGACCACTTGGGTGGCAATGGATATCAGTGCTGCCTGAGACTTCTATAGCATAGTAAATGTGCGGCAGTGCCGATATGTGTATTGTTTGACGTTTGAATGCCCAGTGCAAATCACATAGCAGAGTAATTCCTTGGTAAGTGTTTTATGTGTATAGGGATCTGTGTTTTGTTGTGAACCTGTGGACACATGTATTTGTTTGAGTCCAGCTTTTGTATTCATAAGGGACATTCCTCCACCTGTCTGTCCAGTGATGTGTCAGTCATGTGGTACCAGGGACTTGCAGATATGGGTGTATGTGAGGGTGATGTGCATTGCATGCAGTGTAGTGTGGCATGTGGCTTATGTGTTGTGGTCTATACATCTGTGTGTCCCGTCCATGTATGTTTGATGTGATATTTGTATTGTTTATACAAGTTTGTTGTGTTGTGTGTGTTATGATTATTATGGTCTCTTACCTACAAGTAGGCCATTGCCATATTGTCCATCCTGGAATTGTTGGTTTATAGTGGAGTGCCTGAAGATGTAAGCATCATGGACGCTTCCGGGATATTTGGCCAGGATGTTTGTGGTGGTCCACGATGGCCTGCACATTGATGGAGCGAGTATGTTTGCGGTTCCTGTAGAAGTGTTTGGTTGCTGCAGAAGGGACAAGTTGGACATGGGTGCAGTCCATAGCACCCAGCACATGCTGGAAGCCAGCAATCTGATAGAAACCTTGCTTGGTCTCCTGCTGTTGGGGAAGCAGATGTGTGGGGGTGTGAGTCCGATGATGGTGTCCAGAACCTTTGTAAGGAATGGTTGTGAGATCCCACCCACTTGTGCGGCAGTTGTCTGGAATGAACCTGATGCCAGCAGGTGGAGGACAGCCAGGAGCTTGGTCATGGGTGGAATTGCTGTGTGATTCTGCACTCTTGCTGTGATGTCTGGCACTATGGGGGTGATTCTGACCCCGGCGGTCTTAGACCGCCGGGGCCGGGGCCAGGGTCGGCGGGAGCACCGCCGACAGGCCGGCGGTGCCCCGCAGGGCATTCTGACCGCGGCGCTTTGGCCGCGGTCAGTGCAGGAAAACCGGCGGTCTCCCGCCGGTTTTCCGCTGGCCGTCAGAATCCTCCAAGGCGGCGCAGCATGCTGCGCCACCTTGGGGATTCTGACACCCCCCTACCGCCATCCTGTTCCTGGCGGTTCGCCCGCCAGGAACAGGATGGCGGTAGGGGGTGTCGCGGGGCCCCTGGGGGCCCCTGCAGTGCCCATGCCCCGTAAGAGGGCCCCGCAAAGTATTTCAGTGTCTGCAACGCAGACACTGAAATACGCGACGGGTGCAACTGCACCCGTCGCACCTTCCCACTACGCCGGCTCCATTCGGAGCCGGCGTCCTCGTGGGAAGGTCGATTTGCCCTGGGCTGGCGGGCGGCCTTTTGGCGGCCGCCCGCCAGCCCAGGGCAAATCCCAAAATACCCTCAGCGGTCTTTTGACCGCGGAGCAGTATTTTGGAGGGGGAACATTGGCGGGCGGCATCCGCCGCCCGCCAATGTTAGAATCACCCCCTATGTGATGGAGTAGGCGAGCAATGGACTCCTGCCTCAGACGGTAGAGTCTGATCACCTCTTCTTCCCTGAGGGCCAGGATGGTTGCACGCTGGGGAAAGATCCTCTCCCATCTTCTACACTGCATTTGTGGCAAATGTGGTGGTGTTTGCGGTTCCTGCAGTGGTGCTGGTAGCTCTTGGCATCATCGCTGTCATCTTCTATGAGTGCCAAGCTGTAGGATTAACACTTCCATGGTGTCTTGTTGCTTTCCAATGCTCCTTCTGTGTGTTTCCTTTATGTAGTAGTGTGTGGGTCTCATTTTAATGCCTGGTGTTAAAATTTGATGCTAATCAGACTCAGGTGCTCATTATGACTTCGAAGGTCTTTAGGAAAGACCACCGAAGCCGTGGGTGCAAAAGACCTTCAGTGCTGGCAGGCCTAAGACCGCCATATTACAACGTTGTGCCGATTTCCACCCAATTGTGGGTGGAAATCCAACACCCTCGGCCTGGCTGACGTCGTAATAAAGGCTGTTTCTACTGCCGGCACTACCACACCAATAGGATGCCGCCTGCCATACTACGATCCATAATTTGGCGTGGTGGTGTCCTGCACGAAAGCACTGGGACCCATCCCTCCCAGATGGCCACCTCACTGAAGCAGGTAAGTTGATCGTCCGAAACGGGGGCTGTTGTGTGAATGTGCGTGGTGTCTATGTGTGTGTATGAATGTGGAGGGGGAGGGAGTGTCTGTGTGTGCATTTCTGAATGCGTGTATGCTGAGGGGGGTGTTTTGTGTGTGTGTGTGTGAGTGCATGTATGTTTGTGTGAATCCTTAGGGGGGAAGGGAGTGTCTGTTTCAGTTTGTGCATGTGAATGTATGTGTCTGTTTAAGTGTGTGCATGCAAGTGTATGTGTCTGTATGAGTGCGTGCGTGTGAGTGAATGGGTGTATCTGAGTGCGTGTGTGCAAGTGAATGGGTACATCTGAATGCATGTTTGGGTGTGCGTGTGTGGAGGTGTATGTAAGCGAATGTGTGGGTGGGTGGGGGTGCGTGAATGTGGGTGTGAGGTCCTGTGGGGGTGTGTCTTCTGGCAACAGGAATGGAGATTCCTGTCACTGGGTACATGACTGCCAGCATTTTCGTGGCAGTGCGACCACCATGAAAATTCTCTCGGTCTGAAGAGTCGGAATACTGCTGGCGGTATTATGGCTACCGCTGGGCCAGAGGTATTCACCTCCGGCTTGGCGATCTGACCGCCCTGGCCGTACGGGTGGTGTTTCGGCAGTTTGGCTTTGGCCAAACCGCTGAAGTCATAATATGGCTCCAGGGATCCCAGGACAAAGCCGGGCTCACGTATCAGGCCCGCCTTGGGCCAAAGCGGATTCCTGGTGCAGGCCGTCCCTTTGTGGCATATGTCAGTGCTCTATTAGTGGGCCGGATCCTCCTAGCAACTCTGCTCCAGGGGTAGTATCCGGTGCAGTAAGATGCAGCTGGCGCTCTCCGGCACGGGCACGATGCTGCGGGGTTCCGTACACTGTCAGCAGGCTGGGCCGCAACAAGGGCCCCTACTCAATGTCACAGCCCTCCCCGCGGCAGCAACCGGACCAATATAGGACCGCATCAAAAGGCTCCCGCGCGAACCAGCAGTCACTGTGGTTGCCGAGACACTGTGAGGTGAACGGCTCGTTGCTCGATTGTGCAGCTTGGTTGAGCCAGGGCGGCAGAGGGGTGCAGGAGATGTCCTACTCTGCTGCCATCTTGGCCACACCCTGATTAACCCTCTTTAATGGTAAAATCAGATTTATGATTACAAGTTTGAAAATACCGCTTTAAAAAAGTTGGCATTTTCCTGCTCTTAGCCCTCTGTGCCTATAATGTGCCTTGGGTCATATGACTGCGTGTAACTGACAGTTGGGGCTTTGTGAATTCACTCCAGACAGTCATGCAATAGGGGGACTAGCAGGGCCTGAATGGGCCATTAAGTGACTAAGGTGGAACTAAGCAGAACCCTACTTGCAACAAAATAGGCTGGGCTCTGCCACCACACTCTGCCTGGAGTCTGCTAGGAACTTTCAGAGGCCAGCCCTATTGTAGAGCTCTGCATCAGCACCTACACCCAGGATGTCAGAAGTGACTCCAAGAGCTATTTTAGCTGGTCTCCAGTTCTGGGCCACAGGGACATAAAAGGTTCCCACCATCTTAATCCTGCACCCGGACCCAGCCTGAGTGAGTCTAGAACCCCTGAGAGGTTTCTATCTATTCCTGGAACCTTGGTTCGGGTGCTAAAAGGGTCCATGTGGCCATTTTTCAAAACTGAGGACCTGCTATTTTGAACCTTAAACTTTACAAATTCAGAACTCTGGTTCTACTTATTGGATTTTCATGGTTTTGGTGTCACATAATGTATTTAAATTTTCTCTATTTTCTAAATAGGGTTGGGATTTTTATTGTGTTGTGTTTTCACTGCATTGCTGTTTCTGTACTGCATAAATACTTAACACATTGCCTTTATGTTTTACCTGACTGTTGTTTGTGCCAAGCTACCCAGGGATAAGCACGGTATAAGTCAGTGACTTTTGTGGTTTGCCCTGCAAAGAATTGTGGCTGTTGCTTGACTAGGGCTCACACCCTAGTCAACCCACAACCTAGTTTCTCACATTGGTGTTCAGCAGCGTGGATCACAAATTGTTTTTGTGCAGTACGATACAGTGGTTTGTGTTGCACAAAAATCCCAGGTAAATAATTTGCTATCTGAACTTATTTTATAAATTCTCCTTAGGTTCCATTGGCCATTTTTGCTGTTTCTAAATTTAATTAACCCTGCCTTCCTCTACTACCATGGAGGTGGACCTGACTAATGTTGACAGGTGGACCTGACTAATATTGACAACCTCACTAGGGCAGAGTTGAGCTGCAAAAGTTCTGCAAGGAGAGGGGGTTGAACGTAGGCAAGAAGACATCCAAAGTGAACTTACAGGTAGACCTCCGGCCCTATGAGGAGGGCAAGAGGATGCAAGCAGCGACAGAGGAGGATGATCCTGAAGGGGACCTGGGACCAGATGAGGAAGAAACCCCAGACCCAGAACAGAACCCAGAGCTGCAGGAGGAACACCCCTGTGCCCAGGGGGAGAGTTAGGATGCCCAGGATGGGACAGTGAGCAGTGTATCTTCTAGGGGCCTGTCACAAATGTAGTTAGAGGACAGGAGGGAGGAGAGGAAGCTCAAGTTGGAGCTGGCCAGACTAAGGATGGAGGAGAAAAAGTTCATGCTGGCTCATAAACTGAGTCTGAAGGAGATGGACATAAAAGCTGAGCAAGTGGAGTCCAGCTGCAGTGGTGGCAGCAAATCAGCTTTGTCTACTGAAGAGGTGAGAGTCTGTATAACCAAAGCCTTGGTGTCCATTTATGGGGTGGGGGATGACATAGATCAGTCAACCAACAACCCAGTTTCTCACACTATTGAAAAGACAAAAAAGACAAAAAAGAAAGAAGCTCAACTTAGGTTCTGGGTTGAGTTAAAGGCGGCATCAGCTAGCAAATTGTTGCCTGTAAAGGCAGAGAAAGAGCGAAGAGGCAGAGGAGGTTCCAGGCCCAGCTCCCCTGTGCTGCTGCATCGCTTTTGCTCCTGTCTTCTCTTTGCCTTTCCCCCATCCCAGTTTGTGAGTGCCTCGTCCTTGCCTTTCCCTTGTTCTGACTCCTTTTTCCTTGTTTTTTCCACTGTTAATTGTGTTTGTCCCCCATTTTTGAATGTCGCCTTTTTCCTTTTCCCTCCTTTTCACTTCCTTTTTCCCTCATTGCCGCTCCCGCCTGCAATCTGTTATTTCAGACGTCCCGCCTAGCCTATCCCACCACCTCCCAGCATCACTTCCTCTTCCCAGGACCTACTTAATGGAGGCTGCAGCAGAACAGAACCCAGAGCTGCAGGAGGAACACCCCTGTGCCCAGGGGGAGAGTTAGGATGCCCAGGATGGGACAGTGAGCAGTGTATCTTCTAGGGGCCTGTCACAAATGTAGTTAGAGGACAGGAGGGAGGAGAGGAAGCTCAAGTTGGAGCTGGCCAGACTAAGGATGGAGGAGAAAAAGTTCATGCTGGCTCATAAACTGAGTCTGAAGGAGATGGACATAAAAGCTGAGCAAGTGGAGTCCAGCTGCAGTGGTGGCAGCAAATCAGCTTTGTCTACTGAAGAGGTGAGAGTCTGTATAACCAAAGCCTTGGTGCCCATTTATGGGGTGGGGGATGACATAGATAAAGGCTTTCAGCCTATGAGGTAGCCCTGAGGGTACAGAGGGTTTCAGAGGAGTACTGGGGGTTGATTGTGGAAGTATATGCCTCTGGTGGGGAGGGACACACTCCTGACACTAGAGATAGAGAGCCAGATCATGTATTCCCCCATGAAGGCCTTCTTCTTGCTAAATTTGGGTTGACTCCTGAGAAATACAGGCAAAGGTTCATGGACAGCAACAGACTTTCAGACCAGTCTTGGGTGGACTTCATTGATTATGCCATCAAGGCACTGAAGGGTTGGGTGAGGGGTAGCAAGGTTGATGATTTCAATAGACTGTTCAATCTGATTTTGAAGGAGCACATGCTCAGTACCTGTTTTACAGAGCTGGCCCAACACCTGGTAGATAGTAAGCTGATTGCCCCCTTGAAGCTGGCTGAGGAGGCGGATCTCTGTGTCAGAACCAGAGTGTTCAAAAAGGTACCTGGGAGTGTCTCCAGGAAGGGTGGCTCAGGTTTCCCCCAGCAGAAGGAGGGGGAGGTCAAGGGAGACTCAGACAAGTCTCAGGGTAAGGATGAAGTAAAGGGTTCCTATATCCCTTATGAGAAGAAGGAGGGAGATTTGGTGGGTAGTGACCCAGGGCACCCCATTTCCAACCTCACTTCTTTGATTATTCTCAACTAGGACACAAGCAGGGTGACTTTGTCTGTCCGAAGAAACCACCCACTGGTGGGAACTCTGCAGGAGTGGCCCATTTGGCCTTAGGGGGAGGTAGTCCTGAGGGGCCAGAGATAGAAGATGCCCTAATCTCCATTAGTTGGGAGATAGACTCAGAGGATGAACTTGTGATCCCTGAGGGCGGGAGTCATCACTTCTACCAGATGAAAGTGAATGGGGTCCCGCTCACTGCTCTGAGGGACACCGGGGCCAGCCAGACCCTGGTAGTCCAAAGACTGGTTTCCCCAGAGCAGAACACCAGTCAGGTGTATAGGGTAACCCAGGCCTAGGGTCAGGTCCCTGTTCCCCCCATGGCCCTGGTATCCCTGGAGTGGAGTGGAGTGGTGACCCAGAGAAGGGTCATAGTTAGTCCCCAGATGCCCATAGACTGCCTTCTGGAGAATGAATTGTCACCAGTGACAGAAGAGCCAGGACGGGTGGCTACCCAGGGCGCTCTGATCTGGGCATACTACTTCCAAACAGAGGGTACAGAAGCCTGGATTGGAGGGTGGTAGGGGGAGGAAGGACTCACCTGTTCAGCCTCAGGGTACTAATCCTGGGCTGAATGACCAGTCTCGGGTTACCACCCCTGAACTGGTGGGAGGGAGAGTAGAGAAAAGGTGCCTAACACAGGGGCTACTGCCCTCTACTGTGACAAACCTCAGAGGTCAGAGACTCTAGGGATGATTGGGGCCTGACTCTTGACACTGTCAGTGGACTCTGTTGGTTGTTGTTTTTGTGGACAGATTTTTGCTTGAGTTGGGGGCTGAAGTCGGACCCAAAGGGTGGAGCGGGCCATGTCACTTTGTTGGCCATGGTGGTACTGTCTGCCTACTGGGATGCATCTGTGAACAAATTAAGGTAAGGAGGTGCACAGAACAGATGGAATCCACATGTGAGGAGAAGGGTTCCCCATGGGTCAGTTCAGTGGCCCATGAGAGTGTAGACAGGAGGGTCCAAATGAATTCAGAGATGGGTAGAACTGACAAGTGCCCCTGCTGTAAAGGGCCATTGTCCACATTCTATTACCTAAGCAGGGAAGTCCATTAAGGTATTGATTGTAGTCTAACCTGGCTTTAGGCTGGAGGGGGTGTCGTGTTGGAAATGGCCCTCTCTGCAAGGTCACCCCAAACATTTTGCCTTCCTCTTCTTACTTTTTTCTGGATTTTTGCTCTGTTGGCCTTAGGACTCTGTGCACTTTACCATTGCTAGCCAGTGCTAAAATGCATGTGCTCACTCCCTTAAACGTGGCTTGATTGGCTTGTACCTATTTAATTTAGGCCAATCAGTCCCTTGTAGAGTGGTATACCATATGCCCAGGGCCTGTGAATTAAATGCTACCAGTGGGCCTGCAGCACCTATTGTGCCACCCACTTAAGTAGCACCTTAAAGCATCTTCCAGGTCTGCCATTGCAGCCTAAAGGAAGTGTCTCTCTGCCATGTCTTCTTGGCATTTAAAACCCCTTGGCAACCCTTAAACTCCCCTTTTATTACATATACGTCACCCCTAAGGTAGGCCCTCGGTAGCCCATAGGATGGGGTGCTGTGTAAATAAAAGGTAGGACATGTACCTTTTTTATTGCACATGTCCTAGTAGTGAAAAACTCCTGAATTAATTTTCAAACTACTGAGAGGCATACACCTCTCACATGGTAACATTTGGGAAATCCTAATTACAATTAATAAGTTGTAATTCTCAAACCAGAGGTGGTAGATAATGTCATATTTGGTATCTAGGAACTTGTAATGATAAGTCCGCTTTACTGGTAAAATCTGATTTATCATTACAAGTTTGAAAATGCCACTTTTAAAAAGTTGGCATTTTCCTGCCCTTAGCCCTCTGTGCCCGTAACCTGCCCTAGGTCACATGACTAGGTGTAACTGACAATTGAAACTTGTGAATTCACCCTAGACAGCCACACAACAGGGGGATTAGTAGAGCCTGAATGGGCAATTAATTGACTTGCTGGGGGCGGAGCTAAGCACAGCCCCACTTGCAACTGAATAGGCTGGGCTCTGCCACCAGAGAGTAGGCTTAATGACCCTGTATAGTCAGTGCAGACAGCTAGCACACAGGGCAGGGGAGGCAGAAAATTCCTTGAACTACAGAGAACCTGTCTGGAAATTTCACCCAACTTCTAGGAGCAGGGCACCAAGATATAAAAAAAAAGTATTTTCAGACCTGCTCCTCAGTTTACTACTGGACATCCAGAAGGACTCTCAGAGGGCTTTCTGCTGCTGTGACTTGCTGTACACTCTGTCAGACTGCTGCTGTACCTGGAAGGAATGCTTTGCTCTCCGGAGCCTGCTTGGAACTTTCAGAGGCCAGTCCTGCCATACAGCCCTGCAGCACCACCTGCCCCCTGGACTTCGGAAGTGACTCTAAGGGCTAGTTTAGTTGGTTTCCTGTTCCGAGCCACAGGGACATAACAGGATCACACCATCTTAAACCTGCACCCGGACCTAGAGTGATTCTTGAACCCCCAAAAGGTCTCTACCAATTCTTGGAACTTTGGCTCTGGTGCTAAAGGTGCCCAGGTGGTCATTTTCCAAAACGAAGGACTTGCTATTTTGAATCCTAAACTTTACAAGTTCAAAACTCTGGTTCTACTTATTGGATTTTCATGGTTTTGGTGTCAAATAATTTAATTTAAAAAAATATATTTTCTAAATTGGGTTGGGATTTTTTTTTATGTTGTGTTTTCACTGCGTTGCTGTTTCTGTACTGTATAAATACTTAACACGTTGCCTCTCTGTTTAACCTGACTGTTGTTTGTGCCAAGCTAACCATGGGTAAGCATGGGATAAATCATTGACTTTTGTGGTTCACCCTGCAAGGAAATATGACTGTTGCTTGACTAGGGCTCACACCTAGGTCAACCAACAACCCAGTTTCTCACACTATTGAAAAGACAAAAAAGAAAGAAGCTCAACTTAGGTTCTGGGTCGAGTTAAAGGCGGCATCAGCTAGCAAATTGTTGCCTGTAAAGGCAGAGAAAGAGCGAAGAGGCAGAGGAGGTTCCAGGCCCAGCTCCCCTGTGCTGCTGCATCGCTTTTGCTCCTGTCTTCTCTTTGCCTTTCCCCCATCCCAGTTTGTGAGTGCCTCGTCCTTGCCTTTCCCTTGTTTTGACTCCTTTTTCCTTGTTTTTTCCACTGTTAATTGTGTTTGTCCCCCATTTTTGAATGTCGCCTTTTTCCTTTTCCCTCCTTTTCACTTCCTTTTTCCCTCATTGCCGCTCCCGCCTGCAATCTGTTATTTCAGACGTCCCGCCTAGCCTATCCCACCACCTCCCAGCATCACTTCCTCTTCCCAGGACCTACTTAATGGAGGCTGCAGCAGGACCCGGTTGAGCAAGTCCCAGGCCCAGCCCTCCCCTCGATGCTGCATCACTCTTGCTCCTGTTTTCTCCTTGCTTTCCCCTTCAACTTGCTTTTCCCTCATTCTCACTGCTTTCACCTTGCTTTTTCGGTTTTTTTTTTGTGCCTTCTCCTTGCTTTTCCCTCATTTTCACTGCTTTGTCCTTGCTTTTTCCTTTATTTTTTGTGTCTTCTTCTTGCTTTTCCCTTGTTCTTATGCTTTCTTCTTGCTTTTGCCCCATGTTTGTGTACCTTCTCCATGCTTTTCCCTAATTTTCCTGCTTTCTCCTTGCATTTTCCCAGTTTTAAATGTGCTTTCTCCTTGCTTTTCCTTAGATTACACTGATTTCTCCTTCCTTTTCCCCCTGTTTTTGTGTGTGCCTTCTCCTTTCTTTTCCCTTTTTCTCACTGCTTTTTCTTTGCTTTTCCCTCCATTTTTTGTGTGCCTTCTCCTTGCTTTTCCCTCGTTTTCACTGCTTTCTCTGAGACCTGCTAGAACGTGGATACCCTATTGGGTGATTAGTCGCGCTTTACAAATTCTGATTGATTGAGGCAGGACTGCCATATTGATCAATGAATGGACTAACTACTTCAAGAACCTGTATATGACAGTTTATCCTGCAAGTAAGAGCAGTTTTGAAGGACACGAGAAAGTTTTGCAAGAAAAAACACTTTAATTGGCAATACTGGTACCAGAGGTGGAAGGGGCTCTTTGAAGTATAAAAAGGAACAAAGCAACAGAGCCTGGTTTAGTTCCTGCTGACTTGTATGGGAGGATCCTAAGTTCTGGTCCTATGTACTTACCAATGTTTTCACTGCTGCGGTTGCCAATGACATGATACCATCCGTATTCATGCCTCTGTGTGATTCTGGTTCCCTTGCATAGGAAGGCAAATTGAGGCAACCCATCAAACTATCACCCACTTTCATTGTTAGATGGTCCAGAGAACATCCTTGGAAAGGTATTTTTAACTGATTCCAGTGTTGGAAGGATAATGCAAACATTCTGACTGAAGCAGAGGCTGACTTTAGGTCACAGATCACAACAATGTCTCAAACTTAAAGCCTATGTATGGTTTCCTTCAAATAGGTTATTTTTAAAGGATGCCCCAATAATCACTGGAAAAAAGTATCTGAATCTCCTCTTTGCAGATGAGGTCATTTTGTTAGCAATAACTGAATATTTATTAAATAAACTTTTGGAGAGTTTTATGACCTACTTCGTAAAACTATTTGACCAAAATACCAAGAAAAATAAAAGTTATGTTAACAAAACCAAATCAGCCCCTAATAGGGAAACCAATGGTGCACGGTGAAATAATAGTATGTGTACTACATTACGACTATTTGGGTATACGCTTTGAGAAACAGTTGAAATGGAAAGAGCAGATGGATAAGTAGTGTACCACATTATTACAAGCATTAAGGTCCTTGCTATGACTTAAACAAAAGAAGGGTAGCCAATCAATAAGTCTATTTCTTTAGATCGATAAACAGAAAACGGCATCTGCTGCATTGTATGGAGCAGAGCTATGGGTCTATGGGAACGTAAGTAAGTTACAAGTTAAGGAGAATAATTTCTTGAGGTCCCTGTTGCTGCTGGACCCTATTACTCCGCTATTGTCTTTACATCTGGAGTTAGGCATCATATTATATTTGCCTTGACAGCACTGAAACCAGTACCATACTGAATACGGTTACATTGGACTTCTTGTGGAGCAATTCAATTTATCTGAAATCAGTCCTAGAAACTGGTGAATATGCAGGCAGGAGTAGAAGCAGTTGGCTGGCCTACATTAAAAAAACTTTTTAGGGGGGGCGTGTCCAAGATGGCGGCGCACTAGGACGTGCCCGTCCGAGGTCCGCCGCCCGGCCCGCAAAACTGCTCTTCGGCCCGGCGGGGGGACGTCTGGTGGCCCCCTCCGAAGTGTGAAGTACCCTCGTGGGCTTTGTCCTGCCCGGCAGAGGCCCTGAGGTGAGCCACGCAGCTCCCGCGGTGAGAGCAGCGGTCGGCCCCGGAATAGAGCGGGGCCACGGAACAGCGTGGGAGGCGGCCTGGGCCGCGAGGCGGGCCCTCCCCAGCGGCCTTTTGAGCTCGGTGCCGGGGGGTCCGAGGGCCTTGAGGGCTCAGTTTGGGCCCCGGGAGCAGCGGGACCGCGGCGGGGGCCTTGGCCCTAGGACGCTCGAGCGCTTTGGGTGTGGGGGATGCCCCCACATGTGGAACTTGATCGGGGCTGGAGGCTGGTGCCCCCCACCCTGGCGCCTATACGAGGGGCGGAGTAGAAGATCGAGGCCCTGATAGAGGGCGGGGGGCTCTCCCGCTTTGCCCCAATACTGCTGCACTTTATCACTGGGATTTCAATTAAGTGTGGGCCCGTATATATATGCTTTGCAGGCGGTGGCTTCCAGGTGTTGGGCCCAGGCACGGTCTCTGACATGGCGGCATTTGGTGATCAGTCTCAGACGGAGACTCTGGAGGACCTGCAGGACTGATCCGGCGAACTGAGATTAGGCCGGTGTGCCATGGCGACATCTAAATCCAAACGTGAGCGCTCAGTGAGAGAAATGCTTACAGGGGCCCACCTGACATCGGGGTGTATGGCGGAGGACTTACCTGCGGAGAAGGCCCTGGAGGGTCGGGTGGAGATGGACCCAGATGAGAGTTCACCCGTTACGAAGGGCTTTTTGACCTCCCTGTTTGATTTGCTTCGGAGCAATATCCAAGAGCTGCGTAGGGACATATCACAGGAGGTGAAGGAGTTGCGAGGAGAGGTTACCTCCTTGGGAGAGCGAGTTTCGCAGCTGGAAGATGGTGAGATCTCTTGTGGTGAAGAAGTGGCGGGCCTGCAACAGGAGGTAGTTCGCCTCCGAGAGCAGCAGGATCTCCTCCAGATTGCGGTCGAGGATTTGGAAAACCGCTCGAGGAGACAAAATATTCGTATCAGAGGGGCTCTGGTTGGTGCTGAAAAGGAGGACATTGGGGACTATGTGGCGGGCCTGTTTCACTCTCTGCTTGGCCCGGACGAGACACAGGTGGTGGTCCTGGATAGAGTTGATCGCGTCGGACGTGCTGGTGGCCCTGGAGACCGCCCTCTGGACATCCTAGCCTGTTTCCATAACTTTGTTCTTAAAGAAAAGATCCTACAGCGGGCCTGCAATCTTCAGCAGGTACTTTTTCGAGGGCATGAACTCCAACTATTTCACAACCTATCTGTGCGGACTCTGCAGAGGCGGAGAGAATTTAGACCGATCACGGATCATTTGCGAGCGCACAATGTGTCCTATTCTTAGGGCCACCTGTTCCTCTTGGTCTTCCGCTGGGAGGAGCAGCTCCGGCAGGTGAAATCCGTTTTGGGAGCCAGCCGTTTCTTGGGTCTGGAGGATATAGGCCAAGAGGCAAGCAAGAGGACAACCCTGCCTGTGGGGGGTCCTCCGCGTTGGCGGCGGAAAGAGAAAAGAAGGAAGCTGCAACGCCCGACGGCCTCGGAGCTGAGGTCGGAGAGAGAATCTGTTTTGAACAGCGTGGCTGCCGGAACTTCAGCCTAGGGAAGGTAGTCGGGGGTACCCCGGATTGCTTTTGGCCGTGATGCTGACAGCATGCTGATCGTCGAAGAGGGTCGGGCTGCGGGGGCGATGGACCTGGTTACTAAATATGGTTGGATATAATGCCCCATGGAGACTTCACCTTGCGAAGATGGACATTTGAGGACTTCTGTGTTCTATGCACCTGTTGTGCGTATTAGTTGAATGTTGTTGTGTTCCCCTGCGATACTGGCTCTTTGTAGAGATATCCTCAGGCCCAGGTGTTATAGGTGGTCTAGATCTTGACACGGGGGTGGTCCTCTTGCGTTATCCCTTCCTTATTGCTTGCTGCCTTCATTATAGGATATGATTATTAAATGTACAAGCTTGAATGTCCGGGGGCTCAATAACCCTACCAAGAGGCTAGCCATTCTGTCTGCCTTAGAGAGATCGGAGAGTCATATATGCCTCCAGCAGGAGACGCACCTTGTCTCAAAAGATACTTATCGTATACGCTCTAAGTGGTTCCCCAGGCAGTTCTGGTCTTCGTTACCATCAAAGCATGCAGGGGTGGCGATACTTCTAGTGCGCTCATTCTCTGGGGAAGTGATATCAAAACTGCACGAGGTTCCAGGGAGGCTTTTAGGCATGAGATTGAGACTGGGGTTTTTTTCCTTCACAATTGCTTCCCTATATGCGCCTAACTCCCAGCAGGAAATCTTCCTAAGACAGGCTTTGACCCCGCTGCTGCAATCCCCTGATGGTGCCGTCCTGCTGGGGGGCGATTTTAATTTGGTGATGGACGGGGACCTGGACCGTCCAGGCCACCGATATGGGCAGACAGGGTCTTTGACGGTGGCTGGTCATCAGTGGCTGAGTGAATGTGGTCTGGTGGATGTGTGGAGGAGTGCGCACCCCACGCTAAGAGACTATTCCTTTTATTCAGCAGCGACTAAAACATACACTAGGTTGGACCTTTTTCTGGCATCGCAGGAGCTTCTCCCCCGGGTTAGGGATTCAGTGATTGAGCCGCGAGCCCTGTAAGATCACGCCCCGGTTATAGTTGAGATTCATATTAATATGGAGCGCGTAGGCACATCGGGGTGGCGATTTAGGGACTCAATGCTTCAGAATGGTGCAACGTTAGAGGCAATTCGAAGGGCAATAATAGACTTTCTCAGCTTCAACGATGATGGGACAAAAAGCATTGCGACGCTGTGGGAGGCACTGAAGGCTGTGCTGAGGGGCAAGGTGATGTCGCTTTCTGCTAGGGACAATAAGACAAGGAGACGACTCAGAGATGATTTAGAGCAGTGAGTGAGGGTGTTGGAGCGTTCACATAAGCACACCGGCGCACCTAGAATATGGCGATAGCTTGAGAAAGTGAGGAAGCAGCTGAGGAGGTTGGACTGGGATAGGGCATGCGGTAGTCCGCCTTAAACATAAGTACTATGCAGGAAGTAATAAATGCGGGAAGCTACTGGCACATAGGTTGAGAGCGCTGCGCGTGGCGTCAATGATAAAACTGGTTTGCTCTCCCTCGGGAGCAGAAGCGCGTACGAGCGACCAAATGCGGAATTCTATCGGGGACTATATGGGGCCGAGGAGCCGGTACCTCAACTCCGGAATCCTTCTTAGAGGGTAAGCAATTACTCCCCTGACTGAGAAGGAGGGGACTTCGTTAGATCAACCTATAAGGGCAGAGGAGGTTATATCAGCAATTGCGCGACTGCAGACCGGGAAGTCACCTGGCCGGATGGTTTCTCTGCGCTTTTTTATAAGTCCTTCTGTATGGAACTTGTACCCGTTTTAGTGCGACTCTTTAACTCTTTTCGACACATGGGGGCCCTGACGCCTAGCATGTTAGATGCTACTATCGTGGTTATCCCAAAGCCGAGGAAGAACCCAGAGGAATGCGCCTCGTACAGGCCGAGCTCCCTCCTGAATATTGATGCCAAATTATTCACTGGCATTTTGGCACATCGTCTCAACTATTATATGCCGGGCTTCTGGATCCCGACCAAGCGGGATTTATACCGCATAGGCAGTGTAGTGATAATACCAAGCGACTGCTTCATCTATTGGATAAAACCGAACGCTCGCGTAGGGAGGCGCTCTTCCTATCTATCGATGCTAAAAAAGGCATTCAATAGGGTTTACTGGCCATACCTGTTCAAGGTGCTAGAGCGCTTCGGTCTGGGTCTGGGTTTCGTAGCATGGATTTGCTGCATCTATCAGGCGCCTCGGGCGGCGGTCCGAGTTAACGGGACGCTCTGTTTACCATTCTCAGTTCAAAGAGGGACCCGGCGGGGGTGCCCGCTTTTGCCCCTCCTGTTCGCTCTTTATATGGAGCCTATGGCGCAGAGGCTCCGGGACAACCCTCAGATCACTGGCGTGAAGTTTGGGGGAGATGAGCATATCATATCGTTATATGCGTATGACATCATTCTTACTTTGGCAGAGCCTGCGACCTCACTGCCGGTGCTAATGGGTGTATTAGAGGAATTTGGACGGGTCTCGGGATTCCGGATGAACATGCTAAAGTCGCAGGCTATGGGCAAGTTTATCAGTGCTGAGCATGAAAGGGACCTGAAGGCCCGATTCCATTTTATATGGTCTTCCTCGGGGCTGACGTACTTGGGGATCGAGTTGGGCTCCACTGTCGCCCGTGCGGCGTCGTTGAATTACATAAAACTAATCCGGGAGGTGCAGCGTGATTTAGAGACATGGGGGAGACTCAAACTGTCTTGGCTGGGCAGGGTGGCGGCAGTGAAGATGACCATCCTACCACGTATACTGTATGTGTTTCAGGTGCTTCCGATAGAGCCCCCGCCGCGAACAATAGCAACTCTTCAAACAGCGGTTTATATGGGAAGGGAAAGTGACGTGGCTACCTTGACGGGTGCTGTACCGCCCTAAGCAGGAGGGCGGGCTGGCGATCCCCTGCCTCCTTCCATACTTCCAAGCAGCACAATTGCGTTTCCTCTTGGAATGGAGCCGCCCGTCTTCCGAGAAGCATTGGTGCTTTATGGACCAGGCTCTCACATATGGAAGGAACCGTGGCTTAGGCGCCGCCACAGAGCGCGGGGGTTGTATGTATCCCCGGTCATGGAGGTTTCGATGAGGGTGTGGGATCGGGTGGCTGGCAGGGTGGGCTTGACAACCTTCCCGTCCCCAATGACTCCCTTGGGTGCGAACCCTGATTTTGGTCCGGGTCTTCAGTCGGAGGCACTGCGTCGATGGCATGAGGGGGGCTGTAAAAGGGTGGGATATTTATTCGATGAGCAGGGGGTGATCCCCTTTGACCAACTGAGGGAGACATACGGCCTAACCGAGGCTGACAGGATGATGTATTATCAAATACAACACTGGGCCCTGCTTCCAGCCAATAGGACATTAATAGATAGGCCGTTAACACTGTTTGAAAAATGGATTCTAATGAAAAAGGGCGATAAGCACGTGATTTCTGAGCTCTACGCTCTCCTGCGAGGGGAGGCCCGTTCGCCTAAGACTAAGGGCCAACTGAGATGGGAGAGGGAACTGGAGAGAGAGCTCTCAGACGGGGAGTGGGAGAGTATTTTTTATAGGGCGCATCACACAGCTTACAATGCAGCAGGTACAGAGACAGCCTATAAAGTGGCCTCCTCCTGGTACTACACCCCAGCACGGATTCATGCGTGGGATCCCGCTAAATCTAGCCTCTGCTGAAGGGGTATGGGGGAGGGGGGTCGCTTGTTCATTTACTATGGCACTGCCCCAAACTACATTGGTACTGGGAGGACATAATAGACATTATTGACACGGCGTTTGACACTCAGATCCCTAGATTCCCTGCGTATATTTTGCTGGGCCTTCCCAACCCTCTCACTTTCCCCCTGAGATCACTGAAGGGACGGCAGATGGCCTTAGCTTTAAATGCGGCAATACAGCTGTTGCTATCTGTGTGGGGGACTGACCAGATCCCGACAGTGGTTTCATGGCTACACAAGCTCTGGTTTATCCTCGATATGGAAAAGCTTACTTTGACTTCACGGCAGCGGGAGGGGGGACTTTAAAGATCTCTGGCAACCATTCTTACAAATTCTGTCTGGGGGAGTTTTCAAAATTGACATGTCCGACCTATTTGAGGGTTCTGAACTTGAATTGAGTGAATGGGGGCGAACCTGTATTAGAGATGTATACATAGGGCCAGGACTGCACTGTAACGGGGCCTGGGACCGTTTGATTTTGTATTATATGCCAGCTGTGGGGAAACAAAGTTGTATTTTGTATTAAGGTTTTCTATCGCTGCGCATGGAGTAAGCTGTCTATCAATGTAATTGTAATATGCTGTTGTGTTGCGTATGCGATGTTCTATAATTGAAAAGCCAATAAACAGATTTGATCCATAAAAAAACTTTTTACAAAATTACAATTAGAGCATTTCTGGAAGGATCCCACACAGGTTGGCCCAGATTAACTAGAAATAGTAAAAAATTGGTATTGCTCCCTCAAACTTGAGGAAAGGATCTTAACCCTATGGGAAGGTAGCATATTGGCTGACTACCTTATGTGCAAGTGGGAATTAGGGGTTGAGAATGATCTGGATTTAATTTACCCAGAGTCAAAACTTACTGTATGTATCCTAAGTTTAGTCTAGGGATCTTTCCTACCAGGGAATATCTAGCAGTTGTGGTAAGTATCAAAATGGAGGTGAACCACTGGATTGTTCCAGGTGGGAGGGGGCATGGGTGATATTGTAAGCACTTTTTGTATTTTGCACAAGGTTTGAGAAAGTCGTTCAACAATGGTTATTTTCACTATTGCTTTAAGACTGATGATCAAATGATCTTTAGATCCATGTCTTCTTACCTATGGGCAGCATGGCCGCAAATTAGGATTCAGAGAAGGTGCTAGAAACAACAAATTTATACACATTACAGTCCACTATTGCCATTAATACGTATATATGGGACATTGATTTTTAAAGAAAAAGTGAAAACAGTGATTCTATTTGTACTTTATGGCACGGTGTGGGGGAGAGCACAAAAGGTCTTTCTGATTTGTATAAAAATCCTCTGGTGTGAAATAATAATATTGTGTATTCTATGCTATTTTTGCACGATAACGTACCACCTAACTAGTGGTGAGGTTTTGGTTGTCTCATTATGAGTTATACATTGGTCTAGATGCATCATGGAAGAGATGAGTCACCAACCTGAGCTCTAAGTTGTTTTGTGTCGGGTGGTACAATTATTTAGAAAGTTTGGGTACAGGGTATAGCTATGATTGTATATGGATTTTTTTATGGTTGTATTGTAACTATTTATTATATAGGTGTTTCATCTAAATTTGATGTGTAATGTTGGATTTTTAAAAATATAATATTACATTGCAAGCCTATCTGCTGATGATAATAAATACATCTATATAGTGTGTCAGGATTTTTTTTGATTCCATATGCTGTCTTTGTAGTGTCAAATGTGGCACTATCTCCTCGATGTGCTTTCAGCATTTCCACTTTTTGTTTATCCCTGATCTGTACCAGATTTATAACAAGTGGGGAGCAGTCTGGGTGTTCAGGCCATACAGTGGAGTTGGAAACACTGTTTTGAAGTCTTTAAAAATAATGAAAAAACAGAACCTCAAAGCAAGGATGCAGAGAATACAGAGGAAGAAGACTGTTAAAGTGGAAGAAGATTCAATAACAGAATGGCCAGAGGTTTAAAAAATTGGGTGTCCTGGAGATTCTACAAGGGAGTTTCAAGGGGATTCTTGAACTGAGTGTCATGTAGGTTCTACTGCACTACATAATGCCTTGGAAATGGTAGAGCAGTATTTCATCAGGATTAAAGAATAGTTCCTGTTGGATAAACTAGAACAAATGTCTGTATAGATTCCAGACAATAGAGTTAGGGCAAGTTTAGATCACAGAGCCCTAGGTATTCCAGACAAGAGTGCTCTGAAAGAAGTGAGCATTCCAGATATTCTAGAGATAATGTTGTTTAAATTCTCAAGAGAGTCCATTACATTTGATTTTAATAGCATCATGCCTTACTATTTAATACTACACCTTGCTGCACTCTAGACAGACCCTACATGTAACTCAAAAACTTAAGAATCAAAATGACTTGTCATCCATCTTAGCTCCTACGAGCTCCAACATTCTTCCTCTATTGAAGTTGCACCTAGACAGTTAAGTACATGAGTGTTATGTGTCTCTGGTTTGGAATGAATTGACTGTGGAGAAGCATTGGGTGCAGAGGAATATTGTTTTGTATTAGGGAGAAGGTTTCACCTTTTTGGAAACTTGAAAAAAGAAGGTTTTGCGTGAACTGATTATGTTTGTTAATAAAATAAAACAAAGAGAGTTTTAGAAGGGTTACTCTCTCTAATTTGGAAGTGGTATAATGTGTGTGAATGGTTTTTATTTTGAAGTCTTGTGAATTAAATTTAAAAAAGTATCAGGGCATGCAATTGAAATAGGAAAGTTTACAACAAAGTTGATGCAGTCAAGTCAAATTAGCTGTATTCGGTTTTGAATGTACAAATCATAAAAGCAGACACAATAAAACAAAGCATCCAATGATAGCAATAATAAATAAAAATAAAAATTACATTAAAAACTTCAAGCATCAAAGGCCTAAAATCTATTCTGGGTGTGCAAAATCAATTGTGCAGAATATTATAAACGTCCTAGAGCATATCAAGGTCATAATTCTCACCGTTCCTTAACTTCACAGCAAATTTTTAAGAATGTGGTACGCTCAGAACAATATCTCCCAACAGCATCTGTAAGTACATAAGAGCCAGCCTAAACTGTGAAAAATATGACCTTTTCAGAACAGGTACAAGATAATCTTTCCAGAGGAACATATACAACTGGCAAAACATTGTAAGATTCAAAGGGCCATATTTATACTTTTTGACGCAAAACTGCGCTAACGCAGTTTTGCGCCAAAAGAATTAGCGCCGGCTAACGCCATTCTGAAGCGCCATGCGGGCGCCGTATTTATTGAATGGCGTTAGCCGGCGTTAGCCAACCGGCGCTGCCTGGTGTGCGTGAAAAAAAAACACGTACACCAGGCAGCGCCGGCGTAGGGAAAAATGGCGTTTGGGCGTCCAAAAATGGGGCAAGTCAGGCTGAGGCAAAAAAATCGTCTTAACCCGAATTGCGCCATTTTTGTTTGGCGCCCAGATGCCATTAACATGACTCCTGTCTTAGCAAAGACAGGAGTCGTGCCCCCTTGCCCAATGGCCATGCCCAGGGGACTTCTGTCCCCTGGGCATGGTCATTGGGTATAGTGGCATGTAGGGGGGCACAAATCAGGCCCCCCTATGCCACTTTTTTTTATTTAAAAAAAATACTTACCACAACTTACCTTTTCTTCCCTGTGATGGGTCCCTCCAGCCTTGGGTGTCCTCCTGGGGTGGGCAAGGGTGACAGGGGGTGTCCTTGGGGGCATGTGAGGGCACCTCTGGGCTCCTTCAGAGCCCACAGGTCCCTTAACGCCTGCCCTGACCCAGGCGTTAAAAAGAGGCGCAAATGCGGGATTTTTTGCCCCGCCCACTCCCGCCGTCATTTTTGCCCGGGAGTATAAATACCACGCACATGCCTGGGAGTAATTTTTTAAGACGGGAACGCCTACCTTGCATCTCATTAACGCAAGGAAGGTGTTCACGCCAAAAAATGACGCTAGCTCCATGAACTTTGGCGCTAGACGCGTCTAACGCCAAAGTATAAATATGGAGTTAGTTTTGCGTCGAATTTGCGTCGAAAAAAACTACGCAAATTCGGCGCAAACGGAGTATAAATATGCCCCAAAGTGTCCTGTGGAGACCTATTGTTGCAGCCACAGGATTCTAATTCACACCCTCTATTCTTGTCCCAGGGATAACCAGCAGAAAGGGCAATAAATCCAATTGGAGTCTAGTTGATGATATCTATTCTTAACCCAGAGAAGGTAGGGTTCGGTAGTTGGCACTTTCTTCAACATGATGTGTTGACAGGCACAAGGCTTAGCAAGTGTCATCCCCTCTATATCCGTCAATCAGTCAATCAATCACTGCATTTGTAAAGCGCGCTACATACCTGCGAGGGTCTCAAGGCGCTGGGGAGGGGGGGTGCTACTGGTCGAAGAGCCAGGTCTTGAGGAGTCTTCTGAAGGCCAGCAGGTCCTGGGTCTGTCGTAGGATGGTGGGAAGAGTGTTCCAGGTCTTGGCGGCAAGGTAGGAGAAGGATCTGCCGCCAGCGGTGGTTTTTCGGATGCGGGGGACTGTGGCGAGGGCGAGGTTGGCTGAGTGGAGGCTTCGGGTGGGGGTGTGGAAGCTGAGTCGGTTGTTGAGGTAGGTGGGTCCGGTGTTGTGCAGTGCTTTGTGTGTGTGGATCAGGAGCTTGAAGGTGATCCTTTTGTTGACGGGGAGCCAGTGCAGGCCTCTCAGGTGGAGTGTGATGTGAATGCGGCGGGGGACATCGAGGATGAGTCGGGCCGAGGCGTTCTGGATGCGTTGGAGTCGTCTCAGGAACTTGTTTGTAATTCCTGAGTAGAGGGCGTTCCCGTAGTCGAGTCTGTTGGTGATGAGGGCCTGGGTAACAGTTTTTCTCTTGTCGAGAGGGATCCATTTGAAGATCCTGCGGCGCATATGGAGGGTGTTGAAGCAGGACGCGGAGACGGTGTTGACTTGACTGGTCATGGAGAGAGTGGAGTCGAGGATGACCCCCAGGTTGCGTGCGTGGTCTGTGGGTTCCGGGGCTGTGCCTAGTGACGTGGGCCACCAAGAGTCATCCCAGGCTGATGGGGTGGGTCCGAGAATGAGGACCTCCGTTTTGTCTGAGTTCAGCTTCAGTCTGTTGTCCTTCATCCAGTCGGCTACGGCCTTCATTCCTTGGTGGAGGTTAGCTTTGGCGGTGTGGGGATCTTTGGTGAGGGATATGATCAGCTGGGTGTCGTCAGCGTAGGAGATGATGTTGAGGTTGTGTTGTCGTGCGACGTGGGCGAGGGGGGCCATGTAGATATTGAACAGTGTCGGGCTGAGGGAGGATCCCTGTGGGACACCGCAGATGATCTTGGTGGTTTTGGAGCGGAAGGGTGGGAGGCAGACGCTCTGGGTTCTGCCGGAGAGGAAGGATGTGGTCCAGGCCAGGGCCTTCTCTTGGATACCGGCGTCATGGAGGTGTGCTGATAGGGTGCGGTGGCAGACCGTGTCAAAGGCTGCTGATAGGTCCAGGAGGATGAGGGCGGCTGTTTCTCCTTTGTCCATCAGGGTTCGGATGTCGTCAGTGGCAGCGATGAGGGCGGTCTCGGTGCTGTGGTTACTGCGAAAACCGGATTGGGAAGGGTCCAGGATGTTGTTGACTTCGGGGTAGCGGGTCAGCTGTTTGTTGACAATCTTCTCGGTCACTTTTGCCGGGAAAGGGAGCAGGGAGATGGGCCGGAAGTTCTTAAGGTCCTTGGGGTCCGCCTTGGGCTTCTTCAGAAGGGTGTTGATCTCGGCGTGCTTCCAGCTTTCTGGGAAGGTTGCTGTCTAGAAGGAACAGTTGATTGTTTTCCGGAGGTGGGGCGCGATGGCTGCGCTGGCTTTGTTGAAGACGTGGTGAGGGCAGGGGTCCAATTGGGATCTGGAGTGGATGGAGTTCATGGTTTTGATGGTGTCTTCGTCGCTGATGCTGGACCAGACGGTCAGGCGACTGGTGCGAGTGGTAGTCGCAGGGGTGGTGGACTCGGTGGTGGGTGCCGGGGGGGTCGGGGTTGAAGCTTTCGTGGATGTCGGTGATCTTGCGGTGGAAGAAGGTGGCCAGGGAGTCGCACAGGTCTTGAGATGGCGGGATGTCGTTGGTGATGGAGCTGGGGTTGGAGAGTTCTTTCACGATGCTGAAGAGCTCTTTGGTGTTGTGTGCGTTGTTGTCTAGGCGGTCCATGAAGGCGGTCTTCTTGGCGGTCCTGATGAGTTGGTGATGTCTGCGGGTGGCACTCTTGAGGGCTGTGTGGTTGTCTGGTGTTCGGTCGTGGAGCCATTTCTTCTCCAGCTTCCGACAGGTGTGCTTGGAGATCCGGAGGTCTTCGGTGAACCAGGCGGCTTTCTTGTTGGTGTGGTTGGTTGTAAAAGTCTTGAGAGGGGCGAGGGTGTTGGCGCAGTCATTGATCCACTGTGTGAGGTTGGTCGCGGTGGTGTCTGGGTCGGTGGGGTCGGTGGGTGGTCTCAGGGTGAGGGCGGTAGTCAGTTGGTCCTCGGTGACCTTGCCCCAGCAGCGGCGTGGTAGCTGTTGGGTGCGGTGGTGTGTGGTGGGTTTTCTGAAGGTGAAGTGGAGCCGTAAGCCTTTGTCCGAAAAAACACTATTTGACCCAAGTAAAATCAGCCTTACAAATGCCTCTTGGTGAGCTAAAAAGATCACCCGTACCGAAATTCTGGAAGCCATCCCTAATATACTTGAGCCGGGGATAGAAAGTGCATGATCAAGAGACAAGCAATCTTTCAGAATTTCCTTACTTAATTTAATTCCAAGCCTTTTCCAAATATTCAACCAAAGTGTGAGAGGGCAAAAGCCTACAAGATCTGAGATGTAGCCCATGGCTAATTCCTTGTGCACCAACAAAGTGGGGGTACACTGCGGAAGGCATAGCAACCACCGTCAAAAACGTATTTTCCACCACTTTCAACTGGGTATGGTTAACATATCCCCAGATTACACTCCCATAGGTAGCTATTTATAAATATTTAGCACTGTAGATCAGCAAGAGGGCCCTAATAGGTCTACTGCCCAACCTAGAAGCAAAACTAAAGACTGCAGATTTTGGCACGTAAGAAATTCTCTTTTTTGTTTTTTTATTAATGGATGCCAACTTAATGTTGAATCAAACAGCAGGCCCAAATATGAATTTTCGCTGGTCTTAGGGAGGGCACACAAGCCTAAGTTAAACCTTGAAAATTTAGTAGTGCGAGGACCAACTATCATCACAAAAGATTTCTTTTTGCTGAACAATAAGTCCAACTCTTCCATGAACTTAGCAAAGGAGTGCAACAAGGCCTTCAATCCTCGGGTAGTTTTAGCCATTAAGACCACATTATCTGCAAATAATAAAACTAGTAAGCTATGCAAACCCAGTAAGGCAATCAATTTTCACATCCACCCCAGCCCGCTCTAGATGATTAATATATAAATTAAACAAAAAGGGGGGCAACTACTACCCTGCCGCACTTCTCTATTAATTTGAATACAACAAGAATACTGTTAGCTTATGTAGAGGAGAATACAGAGGGCTCAGACAACCAGCTTACGAAGGGAGGTGCGAGAGGATGAAAAAAACAGTTGGAGTCACCCTGACATTATAATGACGATATAACACCTAATCAGCTTCCCTTAAATGTATGCCTCTGCAACCGTTTTATTTTGGGAAAACCATTATATGTAATACTGCAGAAGGTGAAACTCGAGTGAAGTCATAGATAACAGAAAGCTGCTGCGATGTCAGTTCATGATGCATTGCATTGAATAGCATTTGAAATAGACTGACAAGTCAAAACACAAGGGAAGGTAAATGAGCAGCGAGTGAGTCTTCATCTGTAAAATGACTTTGATATTTAAATACTTTTTGGCAAGCACAAGAATATTTCTGAAGCAGGAATGAGTGATGTAGCAACAAGTAGAATGGTCCAACAGGAGGTTATAATAGGAACAGTATTAAAAGAAGTGAGTAATTCAGCAAATTTTTTAAACAAACTTTATTGCAGTTTTCATCAGTAACTACATAACCCTTCGAGTGCATCACTGTTCGTAGTTGATACCATCAATGCCCAGCATTATTGGTCATGTACGTTTAGCGAAGAAGCATCAACAAAAAGGGTCAAAGAAGGTACTAAACAGTCTACTAATAAGGAATTAATGATCCACAAGCAGTGATGTGCCTCATTCACTCACACATTGATCTGCTCCACTCATTGGACCAAGAACCACAACCCTGTCCCACCTCCCCTCCCCCCACACTGATGCATGCTGTACTCTGCCCTAACTTCCGTAGGAAAAGTGTGTGTCAATGTTGCAGCGTAGGAAGGCCTGCCCGGTGTCTGGCATCAGCGTAGTGTGCAAAATATTCCTCTATCTGGGTAACTCCTGTGTGTGGGTCTCATTTGGGAGGCCATCCAGTGAAACTGCTGTCAAGTCTAGGGGGTATGTTACATCTCCTCCAGTGACGAGGGGACAGGGTGCTGCGGTGTGTCCACTTACACTTCCCACACCCTGGCTACTTCATTTGAGCCCTGGACCCTTGGCCTCTTGGAGCCTCACCGTGCTCTCATAGCCTGCCCATTTTATCAACTGTCTCTTCCATACTGCCATCCAGGGCCCCCACATGGTCTTCCAGTTTCTGACAATTTCCCTCTTTGCAAGGATGAAAGCCAAGTCCTGGAACTTACTTGTGGCCTTAGTCAGCTGTACTCGGAAACCAGCTGAAAAGACAATGTGCATGAGCGCACAGGACTTCCCTCTCAGTGGTCTTGGCCAGTGACCCTGTAATGTTCTCCAAAACACTGGTCAGCCCAGGACAGCTCCAAAATATATGGAAGAACTCAGTCCCCACCTCCTCACATGGGGGGTATTTCGCATTGGTCAAGGCAAAGTATTTATTCATCCTCCCAGGTGTGAGGTGTAATACGTAAAAATTGATAAGTTTAAGCCTGACATTCATAGATACCTTTGGTCTCCCAGTCCCACTCCTCAATGGCAAAACCCAGGTTCTCCTCCCAACGAGCCCTCAGGCAAGTCAGGGGTACCAATCTGTCTCCCTGTATCCTCCTATATAAGCAAGTGACAGCCTTAAAGGTCCCAGAGGAAGTAACTACGTACTTGCAGCTTGCAGCCTGTGGTGGTTCACCATGTCGTTGTTCCACAGTACCAAGACTGCACTCATTGCTGCCACAGACGACATTAGGACCATGCTTGATGAAGGAGAAACAGCAGCACTCATCCTCCTAGACCTCTCCGCAGCCTTCGACATGGTAGGTCATCACACTCTCCGCACACGCCTCCACAACGCTGGAATCCACGACAAGGCACTCGACTGGATCTCATCATTTCTCTCAGGCAGAACCCAGAGAGTCCGCCTCCCACCGTTCCTGTCAGAAGCCTCCAGAATCATCTGTGGCATCCCCCAAGGATCTTCGCTCAGCCCCACGCTCTTCAACATTTACATGGCCCCCCTCGCCAACATCGCACAAACCCACCACATCAACATAGTTTCCTACGCAGACGACACTCAGCTCATCCTCTCCCTCACGAAAGACCCTACAACTGCAAAGAACAACCTCCACAACGGACTTCACGCCATCGCCAGCTGCATGGAATCAAGCCACCTCAAGTTAAACACAGACAAGACAGAAATCCTCATCTTTGGCACCAACCCCTCAGCTTGGAATGGCTCCTGGTGGCCCACCTCCCTAGGAACCGCGCCCTCACCCACCACCCACGCATGGAACCTAGGCTTCATCTTGGACTCCACACTCAGCATGACTCAGCAGGTCAATGCCATCTCCTCTTCCTGCTACAACACTCTCTGCATGCTCCGCAAAATCTTCAAGTGGATTCCCGTTGAAACCAGGAAAACTGTCACCCACGTCCTGGTCAGCAACCGATTGGACGACGGAAACGCCCTATATGCAGGTATAACAACCAAACTCCTAACAAAGCTGCAAAGAATCCAGAACGCATCCACCCACCTCATTCTGGACATCCCACGGCGTGACCACATTTACCCCCACCTCAGAGACCTTCACTGGCTACCAGTGTCAAAGAGGATCACCTTCAAACTCCTCATCCACGCACACAAGGCCCTCCACGACATAGGCCCAGCCTACCTCAACGACAGACTCACCTTACACACCCCCACCCGCAATCTTCGCTCCGCCAGCCTCGCCCTCGCCTCCATCCCTCACATCCGCCGCACCACCGCCGGAGGAAGTTCCTTCTCTCACCTAGCCGCCAAGCCCTGGAACTCCCTACCGCTCCACCTTCGCCAGACCCAAGACCTCTTGACATTCAGGAAACGCCCAAGACATGGCTCTACGACCAATAGCTCCCCCCCAGCGCCTTGAGACCCTAACGGGTGATTGGTGCGCTCTATAAATCCTTGATTGATTGATTGACAAATAGCTGTTGTCACTGCCCCATGCTGGAGGAAATAACCCAGAGGTAAATGCCTCTGACGAAACTCCTCAAAAGGAAGGAACATGTCGGCCTCAAAGAGGGCCCGATCGTCATCTCACCAGCTGCCAGCTTTTCTGCTAATCCGTGCTAATCTCCCTCATGTGGGACATCTGCCAGGAATCCTATCAGGATGTCAAGGGAGTATGGTATCTGCACCCGTATCTTATGTAGGCTTCTAGTCCAAAGCGGCGCAGGACTTGAAATTCGGTAGTGTCATTAGCCCTGGGGCTCGGAAGTCTAAGAAGTACTCTAGCCAATCTATGAAGATCCAGGACAAAGGGGGCCACTTTCCTCCCAGCGGTTAGTCTGCTCACTACCCATTCTGTTAGCCACTATAGGACTCAAAGTTGGGTACAGCCAAGCCGCCCTCAGTCGCTGGTCTCTGAAGTGTGGACAATGCCACTCTCCTGTGCCACTCTCCTGTGGCCCGAGCCCCAGAAGAAGCCCTCTATAATCTTGTCTATGTCCTGAAAGAGTGTCCTGGGGATCTAGATCACCAGCACTTCAAAGAAACACAGCAGGCGGGGGGAGGCTGTAATCAGTTTCTGTAGTGCTACTTGTCCTGCTACTGATAGTGGGAGAGTTCTCCAAAAGTCAGCACTGTAGCAAAGAGCGTGAATGAGGTTGCTTATATAACCCTTCAGTAAATCTGCAAGATCATGGTAAATCCATATCCCAAGATAAGGTAGGCAGTTGGGCTCCCACTGCATTACCTCCAATCCCTCTGGGGGAGATCTGAAAGCCTTTATAAGAAATAAGCAGAATTCCTGCCAATTAAGTCAGAGGCCTGACAGGGAACCAAATCAATCAAGGAGCTCCCGGGCATTTGCCAGGTCCATCTCTGTATAACGTAAAAAAAACAAAAGATCATCTGCGTACAACGCAATATGGTGGGCCTGGGTGCCCACCATAATACCTGATAGGCATTCCCCTCTCTGGCATAACAAGCCAAGCCAATGGTTCCATGACTAGGGCAAATAACAGGGGTGACAGTGGGCAGCTCTGTCTAGTACTACGCTCCACTCTGTAGCTCTCAGCGATAATGCGTCCTGTCTTAACTGTGGCTGAGGGGTCTGTGTACAGTAGCCTGGTCCAAGCCACAAACCCAGGTCCCAGACCAAAGTGTGTCATCACGCTATAGAGGAAAGGCCACTCCAGGCTATTAAAAGCCTTATTCATATCTATAGCGAAGACCACAGTCTCCACTCTGTCACATGTTTTAGCTTATAAAAATGTAAGGAGTCTGCAAGTATTACGAGCTATGTTGTGGCCCATTATGGATCCTGACTGACCCTGATGGATGACTAGGCATGTGGCAGGTTGCCAGGATCCTACTTAAAATTGTATAATTGATGTTCAGCATCGATAATGGCTGATAGGCCCTCTTGTCATGAGCTGACTTCCCGGGTTTTAGCAGAGGTACGTTCAGGGCATCTAGGTTTGATGGTGGTAACAACCCAGTATCTCTAACTGTCGTGTGGAGGCCCACCAATCTGGGGGCCATATCCTCCACATAGGCATAATAGAACTCGACTGGCAGTCCATCTGTACCAGGTGTTTCATTCTGGGTCATGATATCATGACTCTCCTGCTACCTGTTCGGGACAAATGACCAGTGGATGGCGGAGGCCCAGTATGAGATGACAGCGTAGCTAAATCCTAAGCAGATGGACGTGGAGCTACAATTGTCTTGGTGCATTGGCGCTCTACCCCAGAGATGTACTTTGTGGTCTTCCCTGGTGGGGAACTGGTTTGGTTAACAGTTGCTTGTTTTTCCCTTGTTACTTTTTTGTGACACAAATTATATATGCATGTCCCCAACAGGCCTACCAAAAGATGCTTTTGCCCTCTTCCTACACAGACATCTAGGGCAACCCCAGACTACTTTAATGTAGATATATGACAATCAATGTACTTAGTCTTAATGTAAGAGCACTCAATGAACCAGTGAAGAGGATGGACCTTCTCTCCCTCCTTAGGGAATCCAAATGTGAAATATGCCTTCTACAAGAAACCCATCTAGTTAGGGCAGACTGGAGGAGACTAAGATCCCGTTGGTTTGATAGATTGTGCCACTCTGCAGGCCCTAGTTGGAGGGCAGGGGTAACAATACTGTTTGCCACACACTTCCAAGGGAGGATAACGGGAATACCAGCTGTGTTGCATGTAGACCTACATGGGTTAAAATTCATGATAGCATGCCATGCAATTATGGCCCTAATGACCATCAAGAACAATTCCTTAGAGATGCAATTGGACAGATACTTTCCACACCCGACACTGACGTACTTATAGGAGAGGTTTTTAATATCGTCCCAGACTCTCATTTAGATCAGCTCAGTTTCACCAGTGCCTTCTCCCTGGGCTTCCAGGAATGGGTGGGGGGACGGATTTGATAGATGTGTGGCGGTTGAAGAATCCCACAGTTAGAGGATATGTCTATTTCTCGGAGGTCCACCAAACATATGCCCGCATATACTTCTATCTCGCCTTGCATTCTTAGAGCGGTGGCTCAAGTGGAGATCGCGGTTGAGGCCCTTTCAGATCCTAGAACACACTGCAGCTCTGAACACCTGGCCCCCAATCAGGTTTGATGCCATGGTGCCTGAATGTTAATCTCCTCATGTATGAGGACATACCAGTAGAAATTAACAACACAATAGAGACATACCTTGCTGGAAATGACACATCAGCGACCCTGGTGGCTCTCTTATGGGACACTTTAAATGCAGTGGTGAGGGGCCAATTTATTGCCATTGCAGCACGCTTTAATAAAAGGAGGCGTGACAAATGCCAGCAATGGGAATCCCGGATGAGAGAGCTTGAGGGGAGGCATAGGAGTACTGGCTCCATGGAGATGTGCCGAGAGCTTAGGGTGACCCACAAGCAAATAAGGGCCCTAGACATAGACAGGGCGGAGTATGTCCTGCTGCTCACGAACCAAACATATTCTGTGGGGAGCAATAAGGCAGGGCATCTTTTCACGCATCGCGGGCGCACCTAAGCAGCGTAATGACGGGTAAGCTCAATAAGATTGCAAGACGGAATTGTGTCAGGTGAGGAGGATCAGATTCTTAGGGAATTTGAGTCGTTTTATACCTCCCTCTACCCGGCAGAGGTGTCAGACACTGCAGGGATTGAGAATTACTTGAAGTCAGTCTCATTGTACAAAACCAGGGTATACACAGTTCCAATGAGTGAGTATAATCAGGGAAACCACATTGGGTCCTGATCTAAGACAGAGAAAAGGAAAGAACAAGGAAACGTCCCTGGAAAAATAAATTCTTTGCAACAAGAGCCCTCACTCACCAAAGGTGACATGCTTCATCCTTGGGCTCTGCTCCACGTCAGGCCGGCGCTGCAATGCCTGACGGGCCCCGCAAGGGGGGCTCTTTGCCGGAGATCTTTTGAGATATATGGCCGGTTTAGAAAGAATAGGGTATAGGATTGGAAAAATTAAAAATAACGAGAGGTTAGGCAAATTTTATTGAATAATCCAACCACTGTCATAATTAAAATAAAAAAAACGGGGAGAGAGAAGAACAAGGTCTAGGCTCCCCAAAATCACTTCCTCGCTCAATTTGAGGTTAGGAATTGTACGTACAGGATCCCCTGTACGATTATCAAAAGGTCAACATGTTTCTCGCTATTTATGTCCTATGGATCTGATGCGATTCTTCAGGACCTAAGCTACCTAATCCTATGTGAAAAATGTATCCTATAGTAAGGAATATTAATGTAATGCAGGGACCTGAAATGAGAAGAATAACAAACAAACTAAAAGACAGGACATTAATCACGTGCACAATATCAATTGTAATGTGCTCTGTGCAAATCCACACATTGGTGAAATATCCCCTCTGTGGATCAAAGTGTAAATAAATGTGAAAATGTTGATGAAAAATGCTTACCCTCCTCATACTAGTGGATGGGCCGCATCAGGTAAAGCACCAAGTAACGGAGGTCCTACTAAACTGAATGCGCGGGTTCAATTATGGATTTGTATTTAGGAAAAAAGACAGAAATAGTAGTAACGGGAAGCAAAAGGGTATAGCATTTGCCAAATATTCAGGTATCCCATCATCAACTAAATCAAAATCTACACATACTGAGACAGCCCAAATGTTAACAACTCATGTGGCAGAGGATATGTCAATTGAACGTAAATTACGTGATATGCTGATTAACAGGTTGAAAACATTCAGAAAGAGTGTCATAGACATATATATATATATAAACTCTGATCTACAGCTAACAGGCGACAATGTTCAGTCCTCCTAAGTCTAGAACTCAAGATTGACGCGCACATGCCACCCACATAGTTAGGGGCTATAAACGCCCACATCGGACCTCAAAGGAGTCCTCATTCATCCGATGGTATGGGAAAACGCCGTCACCATGTGCGAAGCGGCGATATCCAGATCGAAGTAATTGTGATGAAAAACGCATGTACAAAACAAAGAACTCGCTCGGAGGGTTTTAAACTCTCCTTAACCATAGTCAAGTGCTGGGATCCTAAAGAGTCCCATCATATCGCCCCACAGTATTTACACCCACTTACTTGGGACCTATCCGTAGTTCGCGGCTTCACCTGCCCCGTCTCGGTGCTCCTGGAATAGGAGAAGGCACCGGGTGGATTGGGCTATGTATACTAGAGCCTCAACATAGAAGAAGGACAAAATTGGCGGCCATCTTGTAATAGGTCTAACCGAGGGGTGGAAATTAAAAAAGGAATCCATCATGTATGTCCCAACAAGTCGGCCATCTTAGTATCATAGAAACCAAATTCAAAGGGCATAATACTGGAGCTCAAAATCACGTATCAAAAATAAAATGGGATTAAAAGGCACAGTGCTCAAGCTCAAATTAGCATATTAATCCCTAGAAAGAGGTGGGATTACTACAACAGGTAATGCATGTGTCTACAGCTGGTACCTTAATCATGTCCATAGAAAAAAGGGAGAAGAAGCTCCCCCTACTCATGGTTAATTCATTGCAACTATGCATGGATCAATCAAGCATGTCATAAGATGTACAAAACTGGGGTGAAAGCCTGGAATTACAGATGTACCCGCTAAAATTATCGATGAACAAAGTCTGTCCATGGTATGTCATCATTAAGTCCTGTAATTTGTGTCTTAAGTCGATAGACCCAACGTTGCTCTTTCTCAAAAAGCCAGTTAGTGGATTCTCTCTGGTCTCTGATGGTCTCAAGTATGACCCACCTAAGATCCTTAGGGGTATGATGTAGATCAATGTAATGTTTTGTCAACTTAGTGGAAGACCTCTGACATCTAATGGTGCTGCGATGTTCATTTATCCGAGTCTTGATCATCCTAGTAGTCATACCTATGTATCGTAGATTACAAGGGAAAATGATCATGTAAATACAATTCTTAGTACAGCAATTGGTATGTATCCTTAACTGCCAAGTATGGGGTTCTCCTAAATCTAATTCCTGGGTGGTAGTGGTAAGTGAGCAAACATTACACCCCCCGCAAGGGTGATGTCCTCTGACCCCCAGCCATCGTGCCTTAATCAATTCCCTAGGTTTGGGCACAGTCGGTCTAGTGCGGACTAATAAATCTCTAATGTTTTGGGTTCTTTTGAAAGCAAAAAGAGGACGTTCTAGGGATTCTCCCGAGCTGTTCAGGATATTCCAGTGTCTCAAAATGACTTTCTTGATCCGGTTACTCAGAGGAGTAAAGGTAGTAACACATGTCAGTCTGGTCTGTGGTTCCCGTTCATTGGTGGCTAACAACGTGTCCCTCTGGATATTCTTGGTTCTCTTTCTAGCCTGTTTAATAACAGAGTTGGGATAGTTCCGCTCTTTGAGTTTTTGACTCAAAATATCTGCCTGTGTATGAAAGTCAGCCGGATCAGAACAATTACGTCTTGTCCTTAAGAACTGACCGAATGGAAGATTGTTCCTCAAAGATTTAGGATGGTGACTGTTGTAGAGCAAGAGACTATGGCCCTCATTCTGACCCTGGCGGTCTTTGACCGCCAGGGCGGAGGACCGCGGGAGCACCGCCGACAAGCCGGCGGTGCTCCAATGGGGATTCCGACCGCGGCGGTAAAGCCGCGGTCGGACCGGCACCACTGGCGGGGTCCCGCCAGTGTACCGCGGCCCCATTGAATCCTCCGCGGCGGCGCAGCTTGCTGCACCGCCGCGGGGATTCCGACCCCCCCTACCGCCATCCAGATCCCGGCGGTCGGACCGCCGAGATCCGGATGGCGGTAGGGGGGGTCGCGGGGCCCCTGGGGGCCCCTGCAGTGCCCATGCCACTGGCATGGGCATTGCAGGGGCCCCCGTAAGAGGGCCCCTACATGTATTTCACTGTCTGCTGCGCAGACAGTGAAATACGCGACGGGTGCAACTGCACCCGTCGCACAGCTTCCACTCCGCCGGCTCGATTCCGAGCCGGCTTCATCGTGGAAGCCTCTTTCCCGCTGGGCTGGCTGGCGGTCTGAAGGAGACCGCCCGCCAGCCCAGCGGGAAAGTCAGAATTACCGCCGCGGTCTTTCGACCGCGGAACGGTAACCTGACGGCGGGACTTTGGCGGGCGGCCTCCGCCGCCCGCCAAGGTCAGAATGAGGGCCTATTTCTGTCAGTGGGTTTATGAAAGATGGACGAGTGTAGTACTCCATCTGCGAGTATGATCCGTAGATCCAAAAAAGAGACTTCTTTGTCAGAATACTCAGCACTGAAGCGAAGATGCACATCAAGAGTGTTGATCCAGTGGATGAAAGCTTTTACTTGATCCACATCCCCTTTCCAAACCACTAGTATGTCGTCAATGTAACGACGCCACAGTCTAATATTGGAAAAGAAGGGTTGAGTTGGAACCAGTATATTGTTCTGTTCAAAAGTGTACATATACAGACAGGCTAAACTCGGCGCGAAAGTGCTGCCCATAGATGTACCTTGTATCTGATGATATAAATTATCTTCAAATTGGAAGAAATTTTCTTTAAGGGCCAGGCTAGCACATTGCATTATAAAACTGATAGGGGTGTTGCGAGTCCAGGCAGTGGAAATCAATATGTCTTGTACTGCTGTAAGTGTTGTCTCCTGAGGTATGTTAGTATACAGGGCTTCAACGTCAAGACAAATTAACATATCAGTCAAGCCTGTAGTGTTGATGTGATCTAAAAGGACAAGAGTATCCTTTGTGTCCTTCGAAAAGGTGGATGTCTGTTGAACAATAGGTTTAAAAAAGAAATCACAAAACTTAGAGAGGGGTTTCAAAAGGGATCCTATCCCTGACACAATCGGACGGCCTGGAGAGGGGGGTACCCTTATGAATTTTGGGGAGACAGTAGAAATATGGCACACTAGGTTCTTTGGTGTCAAGGAACCTGGCTTCTTGTTGTGTGATCCATCCTGCTAATTCTGCTTCGCTTATCATTCCACGAATGATGTGTTGAAGGCGGGCTGTAGGATCAACAGTAATAGGTTCGTTATATGTATCATCACTTAAAAGTCCCAGACATTCTTGTCTATAGAAAGTGGTATCAAGTATCACAATCGCACCACCTTTATCCGCCGGTTTGATGGTAATGTCAGGATTCGAAGATAAAGAACTGATAGCTGTTCTTTCTAATCTAGACATAGGGCCTGATTCCAACTTTGGAGGACGGTGTTAAACCGTCCCAAAAGTGACGGATATACCACCTACCGTATTACGAGTTCCATAGGATATAATGGACTCGTAATACGGTAGGTGGTATATCCGCCACTTTTGGGACGGTTTAACACCGTCCTCCAAAGTTGTAATCAGGCCCATATTCTGGAAGGGGCGAGTAGGTAAAAGATGCTGTAGTTCATGTCGTATCGCCTTCTCAAAGGTTAGAACTTCTATGGGAACAGAAGTGGACGGAGGCATGAAGGATGACGGATTTCTTAATATCGGTGGAATACGATCCTTAAAAAAGAAATGTAACCGAACCTTCCTGAACATTGCTGTGATCTCGCAATTTAGCCGGAACTGGTCTTCTTTTGGGGTGGGTACAAAACCTAACCCCTTCTCCAAAACTGACAGTTCAGAGGGGGAAAGTATGGTGCCAGACAGGTTGACCACTAAGGTTTGTTTGTCAGTGTTGCACTGCAGCTCCTGGTCACCATTTGTGGTTCTTCCTGGGCCCAATGCACGTTCCTGCCTCTTCTTTTGTTTCTGCCTCTGCCTCTGCCCCGGCCTCTCCCTAAAAAATGATTGAAACCAAACTGAGGTTGCGGTTGGAAAAATGGGTATGGCGATTGTTGCCACATAGGAAACTGTTGGTAAGGGAAGGCCGGTGTCATATTCATTAATGGGACCTGACGGTTCTGATAAGATTTTCGGCCTTCATCGCTGCTCCATTCATTCGAGCTGGAGCTGGGATGTGAACCCCGAGGTCTGTGTTGTGAACTGTCCGAGTCATCGGAAGTCTCAGAGGTCCCTACCGATTGAAAGTCCTGTTTAGTGTAAGGATATACTTTTTCCCTACTAAATCGCTTGATATCTTTCTGTAATTTGGATATCTTCTGTCGTGTAAGTTGTTCCTTAGTCTCATTCAGTTCCGAGTTCATCTCTGCCAAACAAGTTTTAAACTGGGACAGTTGTATTGTAGCCTTTATGAAAGTTTCATTCATGGAGATCTGAATGGTGATCGAATCAGCCAAACGTTTGGAAGTGTTAATAATTAGAATCAACCAATCACGAGTACACTTCCAGGAAATTTGTGCCCAATCAGTGCGAAATTGTAAATCTTGTAAAAAGATCCTGGGAACATTGGTAACAATCAAACCATGTGGTGAGATGTTAGCCCTAAGATATTCGGTCATAATTGTCCCATGAAGCACTGTTTTTATAAACTGTTTCTTCAAGGCTGATAATTTTACCCAGTCTTCCTTAGACCCGCCCGAAGGACCGCTATTATCACCCCCCAAAATAGAAGGGGTTTGGAGAATGGCTTGTACCATATCAGCATCAAAGCTGAGACCCTGTAGTTCAGTCATTGTCACCTTAGATAGATTTCTACTGGGTGATATACAAAAAACACCCCACAGCTAAACAGCTGTACTAAATCATCAAAAACCAACTAAAAGAGGGTTGTTTTTTTTTTAAAAGGGGAGGTTTGGATAAACAGAATCCTGGTCCTGTGTAAAGAGCTCCCAATACATGTACAAAACCAAGGTATACACAGTTCCACTAAGTGAGTATAATCAGGGAAACCACATTGGGTCCTGATCTAAGACAGAGAAAAGGAAAGAACAAGGAAACGTCCCTGGAAAAATAAATTCCTTGGAACAAGAGCCCTCACTCACCAAAGGTGACATGCTTCATCCTTGGGCTCTTCTCCACGTCAGGCCGGCGCTGCAATGCCTGACGGGCCCCGCAAGGGGGGCTCTTTGCCGGAGATCTTTTGAGATATATGGCCGGTTTAGAAAGAATAGGGTATAGGATTGGAAAAGTTAAAAATAACTAGAGGTTAGGCAAATGTTATTGAATAATCCAACCACTGTCATAATTAAAATAAAAAAATAAATAAAAATAAAAAAAGTCAGTCTCATTGACCTTTCTCCCACAAGGCGCAAGTGCCACCGTAGACAAATACATCACCCCCACTGAAGTGCTTATGGCCATTAAATGCCTCTGGCTGGGGAAGGCCCCAGGACAAGATGGTCTCGGAGCGGAATTCTATAAAACCTGTGGGGTCCTACCTAGCGCCTATTTTGCCGTGACTATACAATGACTTTGCGGCTTCCGGCAATCTCACCCCCACGATGCAACTAGGCACGATCATAGTTATCCCCAGATACCATCCATTCTAGGAAATTTAAAAGGATTGCATTGTTTTCAGGATGATGTTCTAATCTTGGGGTCAATTTGGGATGATCACAATAAAACAATCTGTGCTGTGATAGACAAACTGAAGGAAGCTGGCTTAACTCTAAATGCTGAAAAATGTGGTTTTGGAAAGAGTAAAACAACATTTCTGGGTCACTGTACTGTATAATTAAAGATGGGGTCAAACCTGAAAGAAAAGAGTTGGATGATTAAATTTGTAATCTTTGTGCTCCTTCACACAAGGACAAAGTTCAAATGTTTCTGGGAATGGTCTAATTTTATGCTTGTTTTGTACCAAACTCATCTGTTCGGACCAAAGCTATAAAAGCAAGCTCTGTGTAAGACAAAAGTGAAATTTGTGTAGTCTGAGGAATGTGAGAAAAATGTAGGAACACCAAGTTGAGGTTGTACCATGCCCCAGATTTCGGTGCATTTGTATTTGGAGTAAAAAACAAGCTCAATACTAATTTTAGTAACAAGGGTTTGGGCCAGTTCATGTACAAGAGATTGAGGAAAAATAAACATTGATTGCCTGTGTTTCACAGCTTTAAAGGGGTGGAGGCAAATTATTCTGTAATTGAAAGGGAGTCACTTTCAAAACATTCAGGAATATTGCTGGGGTGCTCATTATTTGGTCTGGGCATATTTTTACAAAAAATGGGTCTGAGTTGATTTTGGCAACAATTCAGAAGTGGATACTGGAACTTCAGGAATTCTAATTGTCAGTGGAGAACACCCCAGGTGTGGACAATTGTGTGTTTCATTTATTTATCAAAGTTAGTGATGGTTGAGTATAGTGATGAGGGTAGTTGCTGGACCTGGCTTTTTGACAGGGTCATCCCAAACTTTTTTGCCTCCTTCCTCCTATTTTTTCTGCCCTGTTGTTGTTGGCTTTTGACCTCTGGGCACTTTACCACTGCTAACCAGTGCTAAAGTGCATATGCTCTCTGTGTAAAATGTACTATTGATTGGTTTATCCATGATTGGCTATTTAATTTACTTATAAGTCCCTAGTAGAGTGCACTATATGTGCCTAGGGCCTGTAGATTAAATGCTACTAGTGGGCCTGCAGCACTGGTTGTGCCACCCACTTCAGTAGCCCCTTAACCTTGTCTCAGGCCTGCCATTGCAAGGCCTGTGTGGGCAGTTTCACTGCCACTTCGACTTGGCATTTAAAAGTACTTGCCAAGCCTAGACCTCCCCTTTTTCTACATATAAGTCACCCCTAATGTGTGCCCTAGGTAACCCCTAGAGCAGGGTGCTGTGTGGGTGAAAGGAAGGACATGTACCTGTGTAGTTAGATGTTCTGGTAGTGTAAAACTCCTCAATTTTTACACTACTGTGAGGCCTGCTCCCTTCATAGGCTAACATTGGGGCTGCCCTCATACACTGTTGAAGTGGCAGCTGCTGATCTGAAAGGAGCAGGAAGGTCATATTTAGTATGGCCAGAATGGTAATATAAAATCCTGCTGACTGGTGAAGTCGGATTTAATATTACAATTCTAGAAATGCCACTTTTAGAAAGTGAGCATTTCTTTGCACTTAAATCTTTCTGTGCCCTTCAATCCACGTCTGGCTAGGTTTAGTTGACAGCTCCTTGTGCATTCACTCAGACACACCCCAAACACAGGGTACTCAGCCTCACTTGCATACATCTGCATTTTGAATGGGTCTTCCTGGGCTGGGAGGGTGGAGGGCCTGCCCTCACACAAAGGACTGCCACAGCCCCTACTGGGACTCTGGCAGACAGGATTGAACTGAAAGGGGGCTTGGTGCATTTCTTAGACACTCTTTGAAGTCACCCCCACTTCAAAGGCACAACTTAGTATAAAACAGGGCCTATGCCGTACCTCATCAGAGGCTTGCTGGAGAAGAAACCTGAACCAGAAACTACATCCTGCCAAGAAGAACTGCCTGGCTGCTCAAAGCACCCACCTGTCTGCTTTTCTACAAAGGACTGCTGCCTTGCTGTTGGCCTGCTACCTTGCTTAACTGCCTAGCTGCTCAAAGGACTCACCTGTCTGCTTTTCTACAAAGGACTGCTGCCTTGCTGTTGGCCTGCTGCCTTGCTGAACTCTTGTCTGGCTGTACAAGTGCTCTCCAAGGGCTTGGATAGAGCTTGCCTCCTGTTTCCTGAAGTCTCAGGACCAAAAAGACTTCTCTCTTTCACTTGGACGTTTCGTGCGCCGAAATTTTCGACGCACAGCTTGTTCCGCGGCGAGAAAAATGCTGCACACCGACGCTGATCGACGCAACGCCTTCGGGATGACCGGAACTTCGACGCACGGCCTCGCAAGGACAACGCCGCCCGACTTCCAGAGGAGAAAACAGCGCGACGCGTGCCGTGAGAGCGAAACTTCGATGCACAGCCCTGCGGAACGACGCGCAGCTGGAAAACAAGCAGGAGAATCCACGCACAGACCCAGGACATCTGGTAATCCCCGCGACCCATAGAAAGAGACTGTCCGCGCACTGGAAAACGACGCACGGCTTCCCCGCATGAAAAATAACGACGCAAGTCCGTGTGTGCTGGGGAGAAATCGACGCACACACTATTTTTCCACGTATCTCTTCTTCTGCGGCCCCTTTAAGGAGATTATCCACCAGAAACCAGGTACTTTGTGCTTGAAAGAAACTTTGTTTGCTTTTTAAAGACTTAAGACACTTTATATCACTTTTCAGTGATATCTTTACAAATTCATATTGCATCTTTGATCGTTTTTACCTGCAAATACCCAGATAAATATTATATATTTTTCTAAACACTGTGTGGTGTATTTTTGTGGTGTTATATTATGGTATTGTATGATTTAATGCACAAATGCTTTACACATTGCCTTCTAAGTTAAGCCTGACTGCTCGTGCCAAGCTACCAGAGGGTGGGCACAGGCTAATTTTGGATTGTGTGTGACTTACCCTGACTAGTGTGAGGGTTCTTGCTTGGACAGAGGGTAACCTGATTGCCAACCAAAAACCCCATTTCTAACAGTAGTCTTTAAGATGATGTGTGGAATATTGAAATTGTTTGTGCCTTAATGTTTGGAAGCATATTGCAAGAAGAACAGCAATTGGATTTTGACAAGAATGTTATATTCATACTGTGTTGTACATTCCTGAGAGAAGGTTGGCCAATGAAAAATGTGGTCAAGGATTTGTTGAAACTGTAATGGTTGATTAAAGATGAACTATCTGTTCATGAAGGATTACTATTTAGAGGTGGTACACTGGTCACACCCAATAGTTGACATGAAAGTTTGTTTGACGTTGCCCATGAGGGAGATGGGGGATAGTAACTACTAAAGCAAGGATTTGTGAGAACTTTTACTGGCCAGATTTGGATTTGGAGATTGAGAGGAAAATCTGTGAGTTTGAAAAGTGTAACACAATTTTGAAAGTAGGGAAAGTTCCCAATGAATGCAGGAGTTTTGCTGAAGGACATTGGCAGGATATAGTTATGGATATGGTTGGTGGTTGATCGTTTTTGGAGTGAGAAAGCAATGCCCTACATGTTTGTGGTGGTTGATTTGTTTTCGGGGTGCCCTGAGACGTGCTACTGTTGGAAGAAAGAGAAACAGTTTTGTATGGTAGCGTATAGATTGGCTCCACATTCTACCACAAGCTGATTTCCTTTTGAACTTTTCAGGGAAGGAAGCTTAATACTATATTGGTTCCAGGATAAATGCAGGTAGAAAGTGACGTGAAGTGTGTAAAATGAAGGAGCAGATAGACTGTTTCGATAGAAGGCATGTTGTGGGTAACATGCTTGTGGGTGTAGGTGACTTGGTGCAGATATGATCTCCGGTGGATGCTACGAAATGGTCTAAATTTACAGTACCTAAACTATTGATGACGTTTTTTTAAACAGTTGTGAAGACAAATGATGAAACAATTTGGAATCTTAGCACTTTGCCTAATTAAACAGGTTCTGTAGAAAGACTGGAACAACACAGGATGAAGTTTCCTTGTGTTTTCATTCTGTTGTTTCTGGAAAGTCTGCATGTCCAGCTGGTTGTATTCCAGATAAAAGAATTTCCAGAAAACCTGGATATTTCAACTATTTTGTGTAGTTTGGTTTCTTTCTTTATCATTGCTATTATTATTATCATTAATTTGTTTAGTTAAATTCATTGTAAGAAAGTGGTTTTATTTAGCATCCTAGTTACCAGAATGTTGTTGAAAAGGTGGGGCCGTTATAGATACAACACTCTGCAGGGTCTATCTAAAACTCCTTGAAAGACTGCCAAAGAGTATCACCCATAAGTGTGAATGCATGTCATCCACGATCAAACAGCACATTGTCGCCAGCCACTTGGGCAATGACCACCTTGCACTGTTGCCAATGATTGAGACCTTCTATAACATTGGTGCTCACCAAAGTTCAGCAGTGGGCACTCCTGTGTTATAATTCCAGCAATAGAACCATTGCTTGCCTCATATATGTAATGCACAGTGGAAGCCCTAGCCTGATTTCTCTTTGGAGTTAATGTGTCAGTCCCCTCTCAACTGTTGCCATCCTAGAGACTTCCACCACTATTGCACCCCCTTCGTAGTCAAGGATTCGAAATGGGCGTAGGCCAGTTAAGCTACTGCTGATAGACTGTAGCAGATGTGCACAGTCAACACTACACATTGCAGATCTGCAGACCGTCAAGCGCCCCCAGTAAGCTAACAGCAGATTTCCACCGGCCCCAGTGACACCACCTGCTTCGGCTGAAGACGATGCTCCGACATTGCAGGAATAGGACCAGGAACTAATTCTGTTCCGGTAAAGGCGGTGAGGTGATTGGAAGATCAGGGAAAGTGTGAGGGTTGGACACGGTGAGGTGTGGCGTGCGGGTGTACTGTGTCCCCAACCCCGAAGCGCTCTATAAGTCCCCCGAAGACAACTCCTCCTTCCCCTGGCGTGTGTGAGTCCCTGGAGCTTTTGTATGCCTCTGGTGTTCTAGAGGTCAGAGTGCAGTGGCGGTAGGCAGCTGCTGCTGAGCGTGTGCCTCAGAGCCCCACAGAAGTGGCCTGGCTAGTGCTGGATGTGGCTTGCTGGGTTCTGGGGAGACTCGCTCCAGCCACACTCCAGCGTTTCACTTTTGCCTCTGCTTCCTCCGTTTGGTTAACGGCAGGCCTCTCTTCGCTTGTATTTACTTGTGCCCGCGCTGCTTTATACATCTCACTGAGGTTTCAATAATAATGCCAACTCCCCTCTCCCTCCCCCGGCATCTGTGAGCACTTGGAGACTTGGGTGCCTCTGGTGACCTACAGGATAAAGTACCGTGGCTGTAGGCATCCACGGCTAAGTGTGTGACCCAGAGCCCTGCAGAAGCTGCCCGGCTAGTACTGGGTGTGGCTTGCGGGGATCTGGTGAGCCTCGCTCCAGCCTCACTCCAGCTTCTCATTTTTGCCCCCACCTCCTCTGTCTGACCAACGGTGGGCCTCTACCCACTTGCAATTATTTGTGCCCTGCACTGCTTTAAGCACCTCTTTGAGGTTACAACAATAACACTTACACGACATTTACACTGCAAGTCCAACACCTATCATCATGGGACCTAAGAGAAAACCAGCCTCCCACCTAAATTCTGCTACCGAAGGGATAGCCACTTTGCCTCCAGCCATCACCGGGCACACTAGAAGCACATCCCAGGTGTGCTCACCCTCTAAACTGGTGTGCTCACCCACTAAACCCAAGGACAGCCATTATGTAGTTTTTTCAGCCTCTCCCCAGACTTGGGGCTGCAGCTGCCAGGTCTACTTCTGTCTCTCCAGATGGCACTAATATTTTTCAGTTGAGGGCTGGCCAGAACATGACAGGGCAGTCTGCCCACCCTCACCCTCTCTCGTCCAGTGCAAAGCGGCGGTCATGGGCGTGCCTTGGGTCACAGAGCACGTCCGAGTATGACACCATGGAGCCAAAGCAGGCTTTTATCTCCTCTCTTAATAGTCATGTATGTGAGCACTCAAATATAGTTGCTGCGAAGCCCCAAAACCACGTAGGCATGAGGGAGCCTCGGACCAAAGTGGGAAGATAGAAAGCAGTCCTGGCGCAAATCCACGATCTATGCACCTCAGGGTTTGAGGGGCTGAAACCCGTTGGCCTGCTAACATGCTCTGGTCCAATCTTGCCTTAGCTCAGCCAAGCTGGCCGAACTGTCAAACTTACTGACACTGGGGAATTGGCTGCTTCTTTTCTACGAAGCCTTGAGACTAAAATAGAAAGAACACTAGAACTGAAACCTAAGCTGTTTCGAAACCCAGAAGAGATAGTATCCCCCTGCTTTGCAATCAAGCTTCCATAGCAAGGAAGATCTGCAGTCTACTGTCCCTAAAGATGCACAAAACAAAATTGCCAAAGCGATGATATGGCAGTCTATGAAAATGGAGCTCCAATAAGATTTACAGCAGTCGATTGTGTAGCGCCTGGTGAATTTAGACATGAAGATCGATTCCATGGAAGAGAAAATATATAGCAAACTGGCTTCTAATTGGTGCTCCTGTTCCTACGCTGCTATAATAGATAAATTGGCAAAGCTGCCTGAGATGCTTGGCTCGATCTTTGCCACACTTAGAGGCAAAGACTGCCCTTTGGCAGGTACCAGCCAGGGCTTCCATTGTGACCATACCTCCAGCTCTGCAAGTGGAAAGGGAAAACCCTCCAGCTCAAGCTCAAAGAAGCCGGATAGTCCTCTGCCCCACCATGACTCACTGCCTTCTGCTGTATGGATCCATGCAACAGACTGTCAATCTTGCACTGGCCCCAACTTTGAGGTTGAGCCCAAGGTGAACAATAAAGTCGAGACATCATCCAGCCCTGTAGCTCAAGGGGCCTTGATGTCAAAGCGGGCCAAGAAAAAGTTGCGGAAACAGCAGAAAAAGGCAAAATTAAGAAGTACGGGGGAGCAGCAGTCTCTCCTATCCCGCACCACACCTAGGGTATTTCCTATTTTTACTTCCAAACTGGGTGGTAACAAACACCCTTCCAGTGTGGGTGTCTCCCAACCCCCCAAACCTCCTTCCCCGGGAAGGAACACACAGGATTCCCATGCTTTAGGCACTGTTAGCCTCTCTTCGGAGATCATAAACGAATAAGTGTCTAATAAAACACAAATGAAGATGGCCACCTGTACACAGGTACACCTAGCAGCCTAAACAAGTCCAGCCCTCCCTTTGAGTCCAATTGTGTTCAAGAATCAACTAAGTTGAACACAGAGCCGAGCAATCTGATATTCCAGGCACACAAATCAAGCGTTGCATCATCTGCTTTTTCAACAGCGGCCCACCCACGTCAGCCTTTTTTCAACTTCTTTGCCTCACAGGCAACGCACCGATTTAGTGGTGCCGGCAGCTAGTCATAACAAAAGTCCAGTGTCCATTCCACTGAGCCTAGGCCTTTCTATTCCAACTCAAAATGTTCGATCAAATCAAGGAGACTTTCCTGTAGTAGCTAACATTTAAAATATTTTTGAGGTAGTCCTCCGAGTTACAGCGTTCAAAGCTCATATGGCATTTTAAACAGGTGCAACATTTTACAGCTATTCAAATATACATCATCTTTATCTCCTATTCAATCAGAGGATTTGGAGTGAGTTAGATTTCAGAATTTGCCCGGAGACACCAATGATGAATCAACTTTGGTAGGCTTTTGCCACTATCACCACCAAATTTGCTGCACTTAAGGAATCGCCTCAATTGGTAGAATGAGGGATAGCAATCAAGCCCCCCAGTATGGAGAAATACCTGCACGTCTTTGGCCCCCCTTCAAGAGGGAAAGGGGCAGTGTTAGTCCTGCGCGGCACAGACAGGATTAACAATAGTGTTAGATATTTCCATGCCTGCCACACGGTCCCCCTGGCCCTTAGGATAACATGTACTAACAAACAATGGACTGCGTCTATTTGGACATCATCTGCACCTTTGCAGTGGGTCATAGCCCCCATAAGCATTGCTCCTAATATCGACCATTGTCAGTTGGTCAGGGGCAGAAGCAGAGTGAAAGGCAGCAGTCAACAGCTAAAAATTGTTTCCTAGAATGTGGCAGGCCTCAAGAAGCTTTTGGTGGACGAGGACGAGCCAGCTCTTTACTATCTACTTAGCTGTGACATGTAATGCCCAGAAGAGGCATGGGCTACTGGTTCTTAGCCACTAGCCGGCTATTACAGTTTTCACATCATGGCTACTAAATATAACATATTCGGACGTCCATTTGATGGCCTCTCAATTTATATTAAACATGCTCGAAAGAAAGTGGCTTTTGAACTTTCCAGCAACTTGGACTCCATTCACTCTTTCTCATCAGTGGCCTAAAGTTCAATTCTGAAGCCTTACGATTGCTTCTAATTAACTGCTACTTCAACCGTGCTCAGCTTCAAAAGGAAGAGGCCTTAGCTAGGCTAGTAAGCATGATTGAGGAGCTGCTGTTTACACATGAGTCGCACAAAGCCATAATAGTTGGGGATTGCAACACCAGGGACCTGAACAAACCGTTCAATCCCCCTGGGTTACTGGGATGGTCCGGCCCTCTTCATGCTCTTCTTCACAATCACAGCTTGAGATAATCTCAATCCTTAAAAGAAGCTTGCTTTCCTCAATGGTGCACAAACCCCACTTTTAAGAACATATCCATAATCGACTATATGTGTGTCAGCGCAGGGCTGGCTCCCATGTTCCAAGATTTTGAAGTTGATAACAGGGATGAAAGTGACCACAAACCCCTGTGGGCAACCCTACAGTTGGTTTCATCAGATTCCCATTCTCTTCCTGCACTTGGTGAACCATCAGGCGAAGAGCGGCATAAGCTTCTCCATAGAATCAAGTGGTCTAGCAGTCTTGGTGACAAACTACTTCTCTGGGCAGAGAGTACAAAGACTGCTAAGACAATGTTAAGCGCAACAAACGTTTTTGGCCACTGGGAGGAACTTGTAGCAAACTTACAACTGGGGTTGGCGAAGGGGCAACGGTCTCTCCTGGACAAACTCCCCTTGACTTCCTCCCATGCTCTTAGACGCTCCAAGGAGCTAGCAGACAACAAACATGCTCTTTGCAAAGCACTGGCTGACAGGAGAAGACACAATAAAGTAGCAGATGGACCAGCTATTACTGTACTCAGGGTGGCTCACAAGCTGAATGTTTGGCAGCACAAAAGAAAGCATATTGAAACAGAATGACTTAGAATCTTTACTTTAATAAAGGAGAACAATCACATATACAAATGATCAGGAGGTGGATGTAGTTTCTTTTCCCACTCCAGAGGTATCAGCTCTTCAGCCTCAGCTGAGGGCAGTCATCCTTGAAGGGGCTGTAAGAGAAGCACTTAAAACAATGAGGGCTGATGGTACTCCCAGTCCTAATGGTATTCTGTCAGCAGTGTATAAAATGGCTCAAGACTTCTGGGTGGCCACCTTCATGCCAATTGTTTACTACACGTATGCCCCAGCTACAATTCTATTCTCCTGGAGGGGCTCTATGCTTTTTCCTATTCATAAAAAGGACCAGTGTTTGAAACCAGCTAACTATCGACTGATATCACTTCTGTTCCACAACGGAATACATCATGACGTTGGCATACCTAGCCTCCCAGGCGGTTAGGAAGAAGTGCCCCCTTTGTTTTGCTGCTTTGTCGATACCAGCACAGCCTTCGATAAGGTGGATCGTGGCAGGCTTTTGGCGAAGCTAACTGAGTGGGCAATTCCACCCCAGGTTCTTAAGGCGATTATGTCCTTACATCAGGGGACATGTGTCTGGGTAAAAACAAGCCCTAACACAGTTCCGGCCAGAGTACCAATCCTCAGTGGGCTCACACAGGGCTGTGTATTGGCTCCTCTCCTTTTCGATCTTTATACAGCCAACTTGAGTGGTGCCCTGGAAGGAGCCAGCTTAGTAACCCCAAAGCTGGAACAAGTGCTCCTGCCCATGCTTCAGTGCATGGATGACACTGTAATTATGGACCACACCAAAGTTGGGCAGCAGAGGGCTCTGAATGCATTACAGAGCTACAATCAGATTAACAATCTGCAGGTGAATCAGAGTAAAACTAAGATTGTTGGCAAATACCCCCATAAAAAACAATCACACTGGCAGCTGGGAGGTCTACAGATTTAGACAGCATCCACCTATAACTACCTTAGAGTTTGGTTCTCTGAACGGGCCATTTCGGCCTCTCATCTAAGGCATCTTAAAATTAAATCTTGCAGTGTTATTAATTTACTAAAGTGTCTAAGTGTCATTACACAGCCCTACTGCTGAGCCCATGCTGACTGTGGTAAAAGCTAGGTTGATCTCGGCTCATAATTACAAACAGTTGGCCTTCCCAGGGACCCTCTACAAGCTTCTAACAGGCACCCAGAGCAAGGCGTACAGAAAAGTCCTGCCTGTCTAGCGGCATGCCAGAAGAGCTAGGCTGGGACTGAAGCTGACTGTAGAGAGCCCTGACCTCGCATGTTTGGGGCACATTATAAAGTGCTATGTGATGGTCTATCGACCCCCAGAGACTACACTCAAGTACCACCTTAAGGTAATTTTTGAGAAGCCGGGCTCCCGTTGGCAAATTTGGTTGGCAAAGGCTTCCAGCTGTAGGAAGATCAAGTCCGACATGCTGCACGCTCAAAAATTTACCTATTCAGTCTGGAAACGTGTTGTGTACAGGCAGGCAAAAATTGTCTCCTTTGAGCAGGACATTGATGTAAATCCCAACAGCAAACAGCCGACACGTGTTTCGTCTCCTAGACTTTGTCAAGGCTTTAGATGTGCAAGAAAACGCAAGTAGAAATGAGTAAACGGAGTTCCAAAACAACGTATGTTGTCAATCTTCAGGTAGGTCAAATAATATATAAATTGCAGTTAGAAGAGAAAGGCCATAATAAGCCTACAAGGGCTGGATAGTACCGAAGCTTCCATTGTTCGTAACCGACGCGCCCGGCACGGTATTATCAGAGACCACACTCTATGTGGTCTCTGACTGGCATACTGACCACTTGTTTTCACCTGTCAATAAATTTCCAGTGTTACCTGTTCCTTGGACTTCGACTTTCCTTGATCAACTACTTGGATCCACAATACAGAGATTTACTTTGGGTGTGCCCTGGCCTTTTTGTTTATATTGCACATGCAACCACTCACTAGTCTCCAGTCCGTGGTTATTTGACACCTGAGGTGGCAGGTGCGTGGCTAGCTTGGCACCCACAACTAGTTGCTGCTTGAAAAGACTATTACTTATGGACATTTGACAAAACCTGTGTTGATGTGCGAGCGCGGTGGAATTCTCCACCTTCTTTTTTTTGTCTCCTAGAATAGGCTAATAGGAAGTAAATGCCTCAATTTGCCCACCCAAGGGGGAAGAAAGCCCACCGACTAACAAAACATAGTGAGAAAAAGGAGTGGATCGTCTTGTCTCGTGGTCCACCCTTGGCACCTCAATTTGGACTGTCTTGGCATTGGGAGCCACCCTGAGAATGAGTCAGTTTTTCTGCCCTGAGGGATGGAAAAATGGAGTGGTTTACCCCCTCTCTGCCAGCTCATATGTCAAAGTACACAAAAAGAAATCCCAATTTCCTCTTGTGCACAATGAGGAATAGCTGCAGTAGAGTCTGGGTCAGCTGGCAGTCAGTAAATCCCATCAATCCTGGGCATTTCGGAAACCTTAAAGACTCAGGGAAATCCAGGGTGGTGTTACTGGCATGGAAGCTGGCCAATTTTTGAACCTAAAGAGCCCTGCAAATGTCAAAAATATGCCTAAAACACAGAATTGTCTCTCTTTCTAAGGTAAATGGCTGCAACATTTCAACCCGAAGTTGGTTGACACCTTGGTAACCCTACCACCCCTGGGCAATTCTAGAGCCTAGAGATGCTGGGGAATCCAGGGTGTTATGTCTTGCATGGATTTCAGCATTTTATCATACCCAGAAGGCCCTACAAACATTAAAAAAGCCTAAACCAACACATTTCTATTTCCTTTCTTTTTCAACAGGATGGCTGCTTCATTTTGGGCTGGGGTCAGCCAACACTCAAGAAAACTTACTAACCCTGGGCATTTCTCATAAGTAGTGACCCAGGGAAAACAAAAGTTGTATGGCTTGTGTGAGTATCCAGAATGCCCGTGAATGTCAAAGTATGGGTAAAAATAACACTTTTTGAGATGTTTACAGACAGAAATCTCAGGCACTAGCAGCCAAAGTCTTACCCGCCTTCTTTCCTGTACTTCTCAAGACAAAAAAGCTACCTCTGAGGTGTGGGTAGATCTAATACACCCATAGTTGCAGACTAAAAGTGAGACCATATTGTCACTATCTTGACTTTACATGGTGAAAGTTTTGCCCAGTTCCTCTCGCTGGTGATATGCCAACTCACAGAAGGGGAAGGGAGTACTGTTTTTATCAGGAGAAGTGTGGGAATGCTGGGTGCTAGAACTTGTGTTAATCCCCACAGTGTTTGGATCTTTCCCTCACAGACACATGAGAAAATGATGTGTTTTACCTAAATTTGATGTGTGCATGTCATTTTGGGGAAGAAAAAGTGGTGGGACCCATTCACACACCACCCTAGATTCCTCTGGGTGGCTTGTTTTTCAGAAATGTCTAACGTTGGCTGTTTACCTGAGTGCCGAGTGACAAAAAAAGCACACATTTTAAACAACACCCTCTGAAAGACATTATATTTTGTGTAACCCGAACCCTACACATAACCAGTATTCCTAAACTCAATCTTAGGCACATTTAAAAGTGCATAGCTTTCTTTCATACCCTTTTCCATTTATTAGAAGAGTTTGACTGACATAGCTGTGTATTACTTTTGTAAGTCAGTAATTAGAACAAAAAATTTGAGACGAAGATGTAACGTATGTCTATATCTTTCAACTTACTTTCATTTTAATTCAATGGTTAGTCAGTTTGGTAAAACCATACGCGATCTAAAACAAAGACCTCCTTGATAAATTCAATAGTTTGGGTACTTTTCAGAAATGGTATGTCCAGGTTTCTGCGTTCTTTTATGAGTTTCGCACTTCTTTCCCCCACAAACTGCCAGTAGGTAGAAACCGTAAAAAAAGAAATCATTGACTACCACCTAGAAAAATGTAAAGAAACAGCGTGAAACAAATATTTTTTACAGCCCTGCCTGTTCCTGGAAACTGATAAGAGGGTAATCTTCGCACAGCAACCTTTTATTTTAGACCAGACGGTAAGTATGCGAAACAATTTGAAGGAATGTCAGTTGCAAAGATTATAAGATGGGTGTGAGCAAGTCTAGAGTGGATGTATCTAAATTCAACACCTATTCTATTTGAGAGGCTATGGCAAGTATGGTGTTTGCAAATGGACAAAGGTTGGAAGTGTTAGCGCGTCAGAGCCTTAATAAGTAAACTTACAAGGAGATGCGTTTAGGTCAATAAACCTTTGTACCACGTTCGGGGACTTCCCAGTACGAGATGCCTTCTTGGCATAACAAATCAATAGATAAATAACCCAATCAATAATCACATTAACTAATCAACAAGCTAATCATTAACATTTATTAAGAATCAATAAGTTGAACACACCATGACCTTTCAGTCATGAATAACCGCACCAATTTAGTTAAGGATTAGGATATTTATTTCCCTATTGGTTACAATCTAATGTCATTTCTGTTAATCTCATTAACAATTAACCTCATTAGGAACTCAACTAATTAGTAATTAGATCGTGATCAATCAATACATAGAGAATAATCAGTCAGTATTTAGGCACATCATTAATATGAAGCAACTTAACAAAGTCTCAGTAATACATGACTCAACAAAGCAAGAACTCAGTCATTTGTCTATTTGCGTAGGATATTTGTGAACACCTTAACTAACCTCGAATTAGCATTAGCATGTTGGGCTGCATGCAAAACATTTTAGCAATCACGAATTTAGAAAACATCTAAACTATGGGCTCTATCAAAATAGCAGTTGGTACCTAGAAAGAAAAGGCCAACAGACAATTACAATTTTGCATCAGATAGTTACCAATCCAACAGATCAGCAAACAGTCTCAGACCTCGTCCTCAGGACATCAGTCGATTCACCCTCAGCAGAGATAGGACGGGGCAAAGTCTCGATATAGCATAGCTAAGGAATAGGATCTTCCCTCATATGGAGGAGAAGTAAGTGTCAGATAAGAATGGGTAGAGGATGGTTTAAAGTATCAGGACAAAGCAAAAGAGTGTAAGTCTCTGTGAGTGAGCGGTCTCACCTCTGTCTAAAGTTTTCTGCTCTCTATTCTTCTTGGGTCATTCCATTAAATCAAAACTGTCTAATTTGCCCTTAACTCCTCATTAGATAATAATTGGTGCATCGTTATCTCCGTCCAATAATTCTTCACGCATCTTGCCAGAATTTTCCACAAACCACAGTTCTCATGCTGCAGATTGGTCAATGTTATTGACGTCTTCATCGGTTGGAATGTCGGGTAAGAAAAGTTACACTTTGCGCTCCTGCCAGTGTCTCCATTGTTTTCTCCTACTCCAGTTAACCTAGCACCTGATACGAATTACACTGTTGCATTCAACAAGAACGTCTCCTTGAGCAAGTCAGTTCTCATGAGAAAGAATTACTATGGCTACACACTCATAACTTCTGGAAAAGTACAGCTTTGCGTCCTTCAGGAAAACAGCACATTGCACGTTAGAGAATTGCAGTTTAATATGAGACAAGACAGCTAGGCCCAGACCCTCGCTAGGCTAAGGCCTTCTAACTTAATAAGCAACTCCTAATACATAACTCTAATTATGATATGCTAATACAAATTCAAAACATTAGTACGTAATTAATCCGGAATTAACAGCTTTCATTAGTCTTCGTATACATTGGTAGCCACTCCCCGTGGGCACATTTCAAACGCGTGCCTTATTTTCTATGTTAACACATTTTCTATGCAACTTCATCACACAATATATTGCAAGCTTTTCATGTTAATATTGCTTTTAAAAGACACACTCCAACAATCTCTCCTCTGATGACTCTTGTCATCACACAAAACCTTCCCCACGAATTTTACATCCTAAAATTCTCTTAACTCAATTTCTTCCCTTATTGGCTTCCCCTTTGAGTTTGCCCTATACAATTTTTCCCTTTGTTTTTCTTCCCTCCTCTTATTATTTTTCACCATCTTCAATTTTATTATTTTGCAAATTTTACATGCCACCCATAATCCAAATAGGCAAGCTAAAACAATCAGTATTCCCTGTACTATTTTAGACAATATCCCATGTCAAATGTTGCTAAGCCAATTTCCCATTGAAGCAAATCCTTTTCCAACCTTTTCCCAAACACCTGGTTCTTTCAATTCCTTCAAGTCTGTACTATCCCTAGTCAAGTTAGTAAGCATACTTCTAATCTCATTACTATTATCTGGTACACATGCGCAACAATGACGCTCATTAAGCATTCTACAAACTCCACCATTTTTTGCTAAAAGAATGTCTAAAGCAAACCTGTTTTGAAGAGTCATAGCCCTCTCCGCAGCAAGTTCAGTATCCATCAGGAGTATAGCCCCTGAAAAATTTGTCAGCATGTTATCCACAATAGTAGACAACTTTCGAATCTTTATGGAGTTCAAGATAACTCCTACTGAAGGAATTATCGCCCCAAATATGTCTCCCACTACGCCAGCAGCAGTTTCTCTCTTCTGTCTAGTACAATGTAATTCAGACAATTTCGGAAACCTTTTCAAATCGTCAAGTTGATATATCTTTGAGAAAACTATCCCCAAATAACATGTCCCATACCATCCCTTTGGAAGACGGTAATAAGCATTAAGTCCACATATGTAATAGATCCCTGGGATCGCTGGGTCCTGTCCATTTAACATGAAAGTCCATTTATTCTGAAACAAAAACACATGCTTACATTCACTCATTCCTACAAACACATTGTCATAATATGATTTCGGCCTAGATATGCAAAGCTTCCCTACGTGTAGTGCATCCAAAGCTAGCTTCCTTTGTTCCCTAATTGCACCATAACCTTCACTACTAGCAAAAGCCCGCTGCTGCAATCCTTTCTCTAATTTACCCTTTAATACCCTTTTTCTATCTTCCGTGTGATCCAAAAAGCTTTTCTCTACAGGTGTAAGCAAGCATGTCAAATTATTGTGGTGTGCATAAGATGTACTAATTGTCAACGTCGACTCAAAGAATCCTTTAACTAGCTTTATACTATAGTACCTAGCTACCCCACTCAAATCCTCTATTATAGACACATAAGAAAACACAAGGTCATAATTTGAGTAAAAATATTGAATCTCTTCCTGGTTATAGAATCTTGTTAGTAACAGACTACCACTTATCCCATAAGTTAGTAGCAGACTATGACAGGTAACCCCCTCTTGTACCGAAACAGGAATTTGTGTACACACAAAGCAACCCTTCGCATCCATTGTGTCAACATACTCACTCAGCAAGCGATAGAAAACGTTAGTGAAGAGTTCCCCTTTTGCGTTAGTTACCTCATGCAAATATCTTGTATCGCTCTCAAACCATTCCCAAGCCGTTAGTGCAGTGGTAGTCTCAGGAATTGTAGCATTGTTAGTCCCACTCTTATCAATTAGTGTCATACCCACAACCATAATGAATATCACACACACAACACCTAAACCAACCCCCAAATATTTACAATGCCTACTCCCTCTATTGTTCTGCCTAATGTTAGCCATGATCTGTAAAGAATCAGAAAGTGAAAGATAGTTAGTTCAAACAAAAACAGAGGATGGTTAGAAAATGTTCTTCTTTTTTTTTTTTTTTTGCAGCAAAGTCAAAGCAAGCGAAAGTCTTCCTTCAGCAATTATTTACAGCTTTCAGTTTCACTCCCAGGATCCTGGTCAATTCAGGTTAGCAGCTTGTCAAAATCGGTTTTCAAAAGTCAATTCAGGTTTTCAAAGTCTCATCCGGTAAATTCTCAGTTTTTTAACTTTAATTTGATCTTTATACCAATTCAGTCTCTCCAGTCAGACTCAGGTGCCAAAGTACTGACCTGGAATCTCTTGATCAAAACAAAACGCCAAAACCTCTTGTTGCAATAACCTTGCAACTCTCCTTCACTTAGGTCTTCTCTCCTTGTTGTATCAACTTCTTCCTCTATTGCATCTTCGACAACCACTTCTCCACTTTTCACTTGCAATTTTGGCCACTTGGCTCCTTTCAGTATCTCTCTAGTCTTCGATCTTTCCTGTGGCAACCCTTCGCCCTCTCTTGGATCTATGGTGTTTTCTCTTGATGGACCTGCAATTTGCTCAGGAGGAGTTTGGACACTCTGATTCTCTTCCACCTCAACTCCTTCGCCTTCTGGGTCTGTCAATTGCTCTAGCTCATTCCCATTATTGTCTGCTTCTGGGAGAACCTGCCTCTGATTAGGCTCTCCTGTTGCCTCAGTTGAGATAGGCTCACTGTCACCCCTCTGGATCTCTTCTCCCTCGTCTCTTACTGGAGTGACCAAGCCGTCCTCAACGGGCTCTCCTTCTGTCTCAGTTCCCCTTCGATCACTCTCCGGCCCTGAGACTTCCTTCTCTGTTGTTGGTACTTTCAACAACTCAACTTCCTTTTCAGTTGGACATGTCACCTTCTTCGTGTAACTGGCATGGATCCAGTTCAGAATTCCCGCACACTTCGCAGCAGTAGTAGTTGTTAGTATCACTTGATATGGTCCCTTCCAACGTGGCTCTAAGCACGTCTTCCTTACGTGTTACTTGATGACAACCCAGTCACCAGCTTTCAGGTTGTGTCCTGGATCATGAATCGGTGGCAGGGTGGTAGCTTCCACCTGGTGAGAAAAAGAGTAGATCACATTCGCAGGCACTGCAGGCAGTCTCATAGCTAGGCACATGAGAATCTCATGAGGGGGGGAAAGCCCTGTGTTCTTGTTAGGTGTATTTCTCATTAACACCAAAGGTAATGCATCGGGCCATTTCAAATTCGTGGCTGCACACATTTTTGCCATTCTCGACTTTAGGGTACCACTCATCTGTTCCAATAGTCCTGATGCTTCAGGGCGGTAACCACAATGCAACTGCTGTTCGATGTTCAATGCTGCACACAATAGCTTAACCACCTCGTTGTTGAAGTGACCTCCCCCATCTGATTCTAAAAAGATTGGAAAACCGAAATGTGGTATCAACTCCCTAAGCAGCAGCTTCGCTACTGTGAGGCTGTCATTCCTGCGTGTAGGATACGCTTCAATCCAATGACTAAAGATACACACAATCACCAACACATATCTCAAACCTCTACACACAGGCATCTCAATAAAATCCAATTGCATTCTGCTAAACGGACCTCCAGCTCTTCCAATGTGGCTCAAATTCACCACTGTTCCCTTGCCCGCCATCATCTGTTGGCAGATGACACACCTATGGCAAATCACTCGTGCAGCTTGTCTGAACTTTGGGTTAAACCAGTCAATTTTGAACAACCTGATCATGGCATCCCTCCCAATATGTGCTTGACCATGGTAAAACCTTGCAAATTGTGACGAAAGACTGTTCAGCAAGACTATTTTCCCTTTGTCTGAAACCCACAAATCATCTGGCCTTTGTACGCATTGCATTCTAACCCAAGAACGCTTCTCATCTTTGCTGGCACGACCCTGCAACAATATCAACTCTTCTAACGTGTCAATCACCCTTAATGCGTAACCTGTGCATGTCTCATTTTCCTTTTCAGGCAACAATTCCCATTGATCCTTAAACAATATACAGTTCAATGCGCAAAACATTGCGACTTGATACGCATATCCATTTCCCATTGAAACAAAGTCTTGTGACTTCAGGTGTGCACTGCATTTCACCACAGCAATCTCATGAGGTAACTGAATCCCGTGCAACAACTCCTTAATTCTCTCACCATTTTTCACTGGCGAACCAGAGGAGGTCAATAAACCCCTCTGTGACCATAGTTGTCCAAAATCATGGACAATTCCGAATCCGTACCGGCTATCAGTATAGATAGTCACTCTCAACTGGGCAGAAGCATAGCAAGCTCTAGTAAGAGCACCCAATTCAGCTACTTGAGCGGAATACACTCCTTGGAGCCAAGACGCTTCCAGGATACCAGAAATAGTGCATACAGCACATCCAGCTCTCGGCACTCCTACAGAGTCTCTCAAACATGAGCCATCGACAAAGATAATTTGGTCATTTTCTTCCAATTGGGTATCTTTAATATCTGGCCTCGGTTTGGCGCACATTTCTGTTACCTCAAGACAATCATGTTCTACATCTTCTTCATTTTCAACCTCTGTGTTTTCACTTGGAAGCAAAGTTGCCGGGTTCAACACTGTACATCTCTTCAGCGTTACATTTGTTGACCCCAATATAATCGTTTCATATTTGGCCAATCTTGCATTTGTCATGTGCTGTGTTTTAGTACGGGTCAACAGGATCGCAACTGAGTGAGTGACCATGACTGTTAGAGGATGTCCCATCACTATGCCTTCACACTGTGTGAGGCTTTGTCCAACTGCTGCTACTGCACGCAGACAACCCTGTAAGGCTGCTGCAACTGGGTCCAATGTAGCTGAAAAATATGCTACTGGTCGGTTTACCCCTCCATGGACCTGTGTCAGAACAGACAAAGAACATGCATCACGTTCATGACAAAACAGAACAAAAGTCTTTGTGTAATCAGGCATACCTAAAGCTGGAGCCCTGCACATGCTCTCTCTTAACTCAGTAAACGCTTTCATTTCCTTCTCTCCCAACACTATGACATACGTCCCCTCTTTGACCGTCAGTCTCACCAATGGCTTGGAGATGACTGAGAAATTCGGGATCCAATAACGACAGTAACCCACCATTCCTAGAAACATCCTGACATCTTGCTATGTTGTTGGGGGATTCATCTGTAATAGTGCAGTTACTCTTTCCCTGGATAACTTCCTCAACCCTTTCTCAATTTGGTGACCCAAGTACTTCACCTCTTTCTGGCAATATTGCAATTTCTTTGGGGACACCTTGTGTCAGTTTTTTCCCAAATGATTTAGTAAGGCAATCAAATCAAACTTGCACTAGTCCCTCGTTTTAGAAGCAATCAGCAAATCATCAATGTACTGCACTAGAGTCGATTGAAAAGGCAGCTTCAATGACTCCAAATCCTTCTTCAGTATTTGATTGAATATGGAAGGTGATTCCGAAAACCCTTGAGGAATTCGACACCAGCTGTGAACCTTGTCCAGGAATTCAAAACTGAAGAGAAATTGGCTGTCCTCATGAAGAGGCACAGAAAAGAACGCTTGGGACAGATCAACTACTGTGAACCATTCTGCATCACATGGAATCTGGAACATAATCACAGCTGGGTTTGGCACCACTGGGCAGCATTTCACCACTATGTCGTTGATCTTTCTCAAATCTTGGACAATCCGAACCTTCCCACAAGGCTTTCTCAGTCCCATTATTGGTGAATTACGTAGACTGGTCATCACTTCTTTCAATATTCCCTGTTTTACAAAGTCTGCAATTAATTGCTCCACCTTTATAAGGACATCTTGCGCCATATGATACTGCGGTATCTGGGGGAATGCGCCATTTGGCTTCACACTGACTTTAACTGGTTCTACTCCTTTTATCAGCCCTACTTCTTTCCCTGTCAAGTCCCACACCTTCTCTTGGACTGTTCCCTGCCAGTCTGCCGGGAGATCAGCCACTGTGAACATCGGGAAGAAAGTAAACAGAGGATATTCCTCGTCTGTGGTCTTAGTTTCAGGCTCTGAAACCTGTTCCTCTCCTTCATCATCACTGTTTGTCTGGACCTCAATCCCCTCATTTGAACAGGTGATTGAGCACCTTGTCTTGTACAGTAAGTCTCTTCCCAGTAAGGACACAGGACTTGAATCGCAAACCACAAATCTGTGCAATCCTTGGAAAGTGCCAAGCTCAACCTGAACCGGATCTGTGATGGGGTTATTCAGGAGTTAGTTTGCTACTCCCACTACCTTAACCGTACGTCCTGAAAGAGGCAGTTTCGGGACCTCTGCACTTCTGACTGTAGAGCGTGTAGCTCCTGTGTCAACCAAGAATGAAACCTTGTGACCCATTACCTTCCCCTGAACATAGGGGCCTTTCTGGTCTACCTTTAAGGATGCTGCAGGCCTACACTCCTCAGTATCTGAACTATCATCCGACCATTCATTGTTTATTCCATTCTCACCACGCAATGGGTACTGTTGCACTGTGTTATTTTGATTTTGACCTGTGACCTGTTGAGGAAGCATCACCTGTTGCTGTTCCATTGGTGCTAAAGGCACTTGCATTTCCTGTCTAGGTACCCTGGGAACCTGCTGTTGCATTTGTTGTAACTGCATCGGCTGTATACGCGGCATCTGCACCTGCTGCATAGGTTAAAAACCCTGCATTTGATTCGCATTACTCTGAAAATTGATATTAGGACCTCTCAGCCTCGGTCCTTTCACATTTTGGAATGAACTGACATCATTGCTTTGTTGAACGACGGGGGGAGGAGCCATGATAGCGGCCGAGAAGGATGCTTAATTGAGTGCTCCGTCCCGGGCTCGCCGATATTATCCGTGGGGCGCTTCCGGGGCGCCTTTGTCGAATGAGGGAGCTGAGTCTGGCCTCGGGGAGCCGGCCCACATCAGAAGAGCCGACCGGCGCCGTGCAGGACGGCGCGGCGGCGCGGACCGGGTGGTGGCCGAGAGGAGTCCGGGAGCTCCGGGGAGGCCGTGGCGGCTGGCCCCGTGGAGAGCGTGTCCTGCGGCCCTACCCGCATGGACCAAGTGAGCAGGGAGGGCGCTGCAGCGGAGGGGGGGCTCGCAACTAGGGGGGGACAGGCCTCGGCTTGGGCCCTCTCCCCTCCCCGCCCCCCTTCCTTCTCACCTGGGCCAGGAGAGGACGGTCGCTGTGGCCCCGGCGCCCGGTCCCTGGGCGTACTGCCCCACTTTTCACCACGAGGCGAGCCCCCAGTGCAGGCCTGGGGGCTACGCGCAGCACTCGCTGGCCATCGGCTGTGGGGCACCAGCAGGATCGGGCCCAGCCCAAACGTGGGCGAAGGCGCGCGGCGCTGTTTTATTGAAAGTGCGCCCACATGCTGAAAGTGTTTGAGGAGGCGTGGGCCAACAAGACATTACCCCCAACACAGAGAGAGGCAATGATAGTGGTTCTTCCTAAACAAGGGCGCGACTCCACAGATGTTAAATCCTACAGACCACTCTCGCTGCTAAACTTAGATTGTAAAATATTAGGTAAAATACTGGCCAACACGTTAGCCCCCTGCATGCATACTCTGATACACGAAGACCAAAACGGGTTCATCCCAAAACGTAACACTTTCCTAAATATTCGGAGGTTGCTGAGCGTAATGGGAGATACCCTCCCAGACGCATACAAGGAAACGGTGATCTCACTGGACATCGAGAAGGCATTTGACACACTAGAGTGGGAATTCTTATTCGCCACCATGCAGCAAATGGGTATTGGCCCTAAATACACACGCTGGGTACAAACTCTATACACCACCCCACAGGCCAGGGTGAAGACGGGTGGGGTTATGTCAGGTAGTTTCCCAATCAACAGGGGTACACGGCAGGGCTGCCCCTTACCCCCCCCTGCTGTTCGCCATAGCAATGGAACCACTCAATCAATCAATCATTGGATTTATAAAGCGCGCTATGTACTCGTTAGGGTTTCGAGGCACTGGGGGGAGAGGGGGGTAGCTGCTATCGTTCGAAGAGCCATGTCTTGAGGAGTCTCCTGAAGGTGAGGAGGTCCTGGGTCTGGCGTAGTGAGGTCGGGAGTGAGTTCCAGGTCTTGGCGGCGAGGCAGGAGAAGGATCTGCCGCCAGAGGTCTTGCGCTGGATTCGGGGGACGATGGCGAGAGCAAGGTTGGCAGAGCGTAGTTGGCGTGAGGGAACGTAGAAGTTGAGTCTGGTGTTCAGGTAGGTGGGTCCGGTGTCGTGTAGTGCCTTGTGTGCGTGGGTGAGGAGTTTAAAGGTGATCCTCTTGTCCACGGGGAGCTAGTGGAGGTCCTTCAGGTGGTGGGAGATGTGACATCGGCGGGGTATGTCGAGGATCAGGCGGGCGGATTCGTTCTGGATGCGTTGGAGTTGTTGGATGTCTTTAGTTGGGATGCCTGTGTAGAGTGCGTTGCCGTAGTCGAGTCTGCTACTGACGAGGGCTTGGGTCACCGTCTTTCTGGTTCCTGTTGGAATCCACTTGAAGATTCTGCGGAGCATGCGGAGGGTGTTGAAACAGGAGGAGGAGACTGCGTTGACCTGTTTGGACATGGTGAGAGCGGAGTCCAGGATGAAGCCGAGGTTTCGTGCATGGCTGGCTGGGGTGGGTGGGGGGCCCAGGGCGGTGGGCCACCAAGAGTCGTTCCAGGCCGAGGGGGAGCGGCCAAGGATGAGGACTTCCGTCTTGTCGGAGTTTAGTTTCAGGCGGCTGTTGCTCATCCACTCGGCGATGGATTTCAGTCCCTCGTGGAGGTTGGCTTTGGCGGTGTGAGGATCTTTGGTCAGGGAGAGGACGAGCTGGGTGTCGTCGGCGTAGGAGAGGATGCTGAGGTCGTGCTGACGGGCCAGTTGTGCGAGGGGGGCCATGTAGACGTTGAACAGCGTTGGGCTTAGCGAGGAGCCTTGGGGGACGCCGCAGATGAGGTTGGTGGCTTTAGAGCGGAAGGGTGAGAGTCGGACTCTCTGGGTTCTGCCGGAGAGAAAAGAGGAGATCCAGTTGAGGGCTTTGTCTTGGATACCGGCTTCGTGGAGGCGATTTAGTAGGGTGCGGTGGCAGACCGCGTCGAAGGCAGCGGAGAGGTCTAGGAGGATGAGGGCTGAAGTTTCGCCGTTGTCCATTTGTTGTCTGATGTCATCTGTGGCGGCGAGGAGTGCAGTCTCTGTGCTGTGGTTGCGTCTGAAACCGGATTGGGAGGGGTCTAGGATGGAGTTGTCTTCGAGGTAGTGGGAGAGCTGTGCGTTGACGATCTTCTCGATGACTTTCGCTGGGAAAGGGAGGAGGGAGATCGGTCGGAAGTTTTTGAGATCGTTGAGGTCAGCCTTAGGTTTCTTGAGGAGGGGTTGGATTTCTGCGTGCTTCCAGCTGTCCGGGAAGGTAGCGGTGTTGAAGGAAAGGTTGATGATCTTGCGGAATTTGGGGGCGATGGTGACGTCGGCTTTGTTGAAGACGTGATGTGGGCAGGGGTCAGAGGGAGATCCTGAGTGGATGGAGTTCATGGTCTTTAGTGTTTCGTCGTCGTCTACGTGGGTCCAAGTGGTGAGGCGGTCGGCGTGGGAGGAGTTGTTGGGGGTGGGGTCAGGCGGAGGTGCGGTGTTGAAGCTGTCGTGGATGGCTACGCGAATACGCGTGATGAAGTAAAGGTGGGGGATAATTAGAAATGGGACCCACCATGCTGTATCATTATATGCAGACGATGCCTTAATATATGTACGGAAAGGAAAAGAGGTGCTGCCCTCAGTGATATCGTTGCTGTCTGAGTACGGAAGGATATCGGGCCTAGTGGTAAACTGGGAAAAATCCTGTGTGTTCCCACTAACCAGCTGGCCCCTGCCGAAACAAGAAAATGCCCCAGTGGGACGCCTGAAGTGGTGCTTCGACACATTTAAATACCTAGGGGTCCACATATATCATAAAAGAGAGGCTCTCAGGGAAGGTAACCTGGGGAGAGCTATGGCCTCCATGAAGGGGTCAATGCGATTCTGGAATAAACTACCACTTTCACCACTGGGCAAGGTGGCCATAGCGAACATGCTGATACTGCCTAGATTGCTATATTACTTTGCGGCACTGCCGCTCATTGTCCCTAGGAGCCTCTTCTATAACTTGAATGCTGTCCTGCCACAGCTCATTTGGGGAGAGGGCAGGAAGCGGGTTGCACTCCCCACGCTGCAGCGTCCGGTCGACGCAGGCAGACTGGGCGCCCCCAATTTTGAACTTTACTATGCGGCCGCGCAGCTACAGTGGATATTGAACTGGATCCATAGGACTGAGTCGGTGGAGTCCGCCTGGCTGTCGGCCCGACTCCAGGGAGCTCCCCTGCTCGCATGGCTGACAAATAAAAAAACAAAAAGCACAAGTGACAACCCACTAATGGCAGTTGCTCACTCATGTTGGGGGAGGTACATTCAAAAAGGTCAAAAGGAACTCCCCTACCTGCCGCTCATCCCACTGGATCGGCTTCCCGGTTGGGCCAAGACTGGGTCGCACTCGCCCGCAGTCTGGTTAGACTCAGTGGGAGACTGCTTTGAGGAAGGTAAATTAATGTTGTTCGAATCTATGCAAGCCCTCACAGCAGTGAACCCGGGACAATTCTTGGCCTACCATGCCATATGCCACTCAATTAGAAAAACATGAGCGGCTGGAGAACTAGAGCCAGAGATCTCTCCCACACTACACCACATGTTGAACTATGACACCCAAGCAAAAGCAATCTCGAACCTATATAAACTCCTGAGTAAGCCCCCTGAACCCAACTTGGAAAAGGCTAAGGAGAGGTGGAACGCCGTCTTACCGGACCCGATCTCACATGAAGAATGGTCAAAAGCCTTATACCACACCCGCGAGGTGTCAAGAAACCCCAGATTCCACTACACACAGTTCAATTATACACACCAAACATACTTAGCACCAGCTATGATTAAACAAATGTTCCCTGGGTCGGACCCGGCCTGCCCTAGATGCAATGCCCCAGTGGCTCAATTTTACCATATGGTCTGGGACTGCCCTCGGGTACAAAAAGAATGGGCTGGGGTGGTAAAAATAATAGCAGAATTGACAGGTCTTGAACTGGGCGTGGACCCCAAGTCCTGCCTGTTAGGACTCAGGACAAGGGCGAAAAACACCTACATAAGTTTGCAGGCCTGGCCTATGTAATGTACAAAAGACTGATAGCCATGAACTGGAAAGCACCCAACGCGCCTGACCTGAAAGCTTAGCACACCCTCATGCTGCGTTGGTCCCGCACAGAGTATCAGGTACTAAAGAAATTAGCGCATGAGGGACAACAACAAGAAGGTTGCGAAGCATGGGGTACATTAGTTTCTAAGCTGGAGGCAAAAAACGATGAGAAACCACCATGAGCTGCGCAATAACACTAACACCCAGATAGCCACTGTCATGCAGCTGGCCGTGTCACAACACCCCAGCTGCGGACATAGCTAACTCCATCAACGACACCCCACACCCACTGACAATATACTAGCCACCGAACCCAGGAGCACCATACAGAACTCACACACCTGCACAACCACAACACTCCTCACTAGCAGATCGCCCCCCCCGACCAACACTAATAAGCCACCCCCGGGTGGGACGTGGGGCTACTCTACATTAAGATATAACGCTCATCAGCAAAAAGCAGCAGTTAAGAACACTGGACGCAGCAACTGGACCTGGATGTGTACAATTTGTTTAATTTGTTTAAGTTGTTTAAGTTTGAATGCAAAGGATCTATTAGATCATCATCATCCTGTTAATGCTAACACATGTGTGCAGTACAGAGACTTGTTTTGCAAAACTCAATAACAAATATTTTTTTTTAAATAATAATTTGCTTTGTTGAACAACACCCTCCTGCACCATCATCGGGCACTCCTGCTTCCAATGTCCAATGACCCCGCAAGCATGACAAGGTAACATCTTCTTCATTCCCTGTACATCGTTTTGAACTACCACAGTGTTCAAATCTGGACTTCGGTTCACAAAACCTCCTCGACCTCTACCTCTCACTTGCGCCTGAAACATCCCGTTTCCTTGCGGCTGTTGCACCATCTGTTGTAGACAACCTCCCTGCATCCCTGACTGTGCTGCCTTAATTTGCATTACCATCACTTTCTCATTCAACTTTCTCTGCTTTAACTCAATGTTGTCACTACAGTACTTTGCATACTGCAACACCTCGTCAATCGGCTTTGCTTGCCAGCAAATCAAGTGATAATTAATCATCTGGCTAATCTCAGGTCTCAGCCCTTCAACAAATCTAAACACAAGGTGATTCATGTCCTTCGCCTCAACAACCTCTGTGCCATTGTAGTGCTTGAACGCCTTCAACAACCTCTCATAATAGACATGTAGCGACTCCTTGGCTTCCTGAGCCGTCTGATCTATCTTTTGCCAATCAATATTCTTCGGCGAAACTCTCGATTTCAGAAACTCAGTCACCTTATAGTAATACTTCATCACCTCAGGAGACGGTGCTCCTGTGATTCTGTCCCTTGCCGGTTCCTCGGTCGGCCAATCCACGCCCCTCTTGCACTCAAGCCACAAATCAGCTGGAACTATGATCTCAAAGAGAGCTTTCAGGTCTTCCCAAAAACATTTTGCAAGTTTCACAAACCTGTCCGTCTGCTGATACCACTCTATTGGCCTCTCCCTCAGCCTGGGAAAATCATTCGTAAATGACAGAATATCACCTCTACTCCATGGTACATGGACAAGAACCCCTCCGGCAGTCTCTCTCATTGGTATCATTTTTACCGTACCGGTATCCAGTAAGGTTTTTCCTGCCCGCTCCAAGCAGTCACTCTTCTTCTTGTCTCTTTTCTTCGCCCATCTGCCTTCCCACTTCTCTAAGGCTCCCCAAACTTGTGCACTCTGCAGTATCTCTTTGAGGTGTGCCTTCATCCCAGTAGACCGCATGTGTTTGAAATCCTTAGGCTCAAAATCTAATCTGTTACTCCTCTTCAGATGTTTGGTATTTTGTAAATCTATGCCATATTTTTCTGCCAAATTTGCCAACCTCTGGTGCACCCTGCTCACTTCTCTAGTTATCTTTGGACACAAGTATCTCAATTCTGCTTCCGTGTCTGACTCCAACGTGTTCACTCCCAAGCTTCCTTCAACAAGTTCATTTGCCTCCATGCCCAACCTCACAAAATACAGGTGTTCTTCTCCTTCCACTCCCCCTGCAGCTACAGGAGCGGTCTGCGGGGTATTAAGTCTGTCTAGCCAGTCAGTCAGCTGTTGTGCTGTTAAAACTTGTAATGAGATATTCCCAGCCTGCGCTAAAGGTGTCTGCGGTATGTTCACAATCAAGATCTGCGGAGTGACCAGTCTCAACCCTATCTGTCAGATGGCCTCTGGAGGAGCCCCAATCGGACTGAAGTCTAACAGGGATCTAGATCCTTCAAATGTCGGTTCCACTGGAGTCATCCCTTGGTAGCTTCCTACGAACACTCCTCTTGTCATATATCGTGTCATTACCCCTTGATCGCATACATTGGGCTTCGCCTGCACATACAATGGTACTGGTGGACCAACTGTAATAGGCAAAGATATGGTGGCTGGCATCTGTCTGTTCCCCAAACCCTGTGGGGGATTAACTCCCATATTCTGGTTCATCACTGGTGCCATGTTTGACTGCGTTCCCGTGACCAAAGTATAATTCGGAAGCATTTGCTGTTGTACCTGGGGCAGTAAAGGTGGAGTGGGATCAGTCTGAATCAACTTTGGTCCTCCATATACTTGCTCTGTCGGCACCATCAGATTCGTTGTAGTCTCTAAGATTGGGACATCAGGGTAAAGTCTCTGAACCTGTGGTGGTTGCAGCTGAGATTACATACCATGGGCAGTGGACACGCTAAAACTACTCTGCACCGGAACTGGTGTTGAGACAGGACTAACCTGTATCAGATTCGTTGTCACCTTCTCCTGGGTCGAACCTGCAGAACATGTACTGGTACTTGGTCTATTGCCATCTATGGCATATGGCGGTGGTCAGTCATTCAGTAACTGATTAAGGAACTCATCATCGTCTGAGTCGTCTACCTCTGACCAGGGCTTCCTAGCCTCTTTGTCTTTGGAAGGACTTTTGTCAGTCTTACAAGTAGCTTCCCCCCTTTCTCTTCACCTTTTCTGTTGCTGTTGTCTTATTGCCGTCAGTTCCCAGATTGCTAACGCTTCAAACTGTGCTGGCCTCGGAGTTGGCTTTAGCTCATTTAGCACCCTCTGCAAATTTTCCAATATCCTCAAGTTGAACGTTTCGTGCTCCGGAAACGCCGAACACCCTTCTTTCTCTGTAGCTTTGCACCATTGCTTTAGCTAAAGACACCCTTTTCCTCCATTACAGCATAAGCCGGTGTATCCTCTGGCGGTGTAACCTCCCCTACACTCGCGGTAATATATACGTCTCCCCTCAAAGCACTCTTTAAAGCCTTGAAAAATGCAATTTTTACGTCTTTTATTTTGTTCACAATCAAATCAACCTTCTCAACCAATTGCCTCTCACGAACGGCTCCCAATCCGTGCGCGACCCTTCTCACTAACCAACCTATCCCAGCACGGCTCCAATGACGTCACACTCACACGTACTGCGGCTGACAAAGTCTTGCAGCTTATCTTCCCACTTTCGATTCACACAACAACTAATTAAATATATTGCGAGCACCAACCAATAAAAACTCAAATTTGCCGGTTTACTGCAGGAAATGGTAACACAATCGCTTTAGAACTTTACAGAGGTTTCGCTTAGCCTCGGCCGCTACTCTCTCCTTCTCAGATCCCACACTCGCAAGCAAAATTTGACCCGCAAATTTTACTCTCAACTTGTCAATGGATTATTGTTCTAGTGCACTTTAGAACTCACCAAATCTCCATCGAAGTTTTCATTCACTCACTTTGACTCAAACTCGACTCGTCGACTTCACTATCGACCTATTAAACCGCACAAATTACAACATAAACCAAGTGTCTCATACACTTATCATTATACTCCGGAGTCTTAGACCACGCAGGGTCCGTACATCATCAACATCCACGTGGAAAATTTTGAGCCGACTACCCTACTCTCATACTGCGGAGCACGCACACTCCTACTAAAACATCATCATCTGGCCTAAAATCCTCACAAACTTCACAGTTCACCTGCGATATGCATAAGCTGTGCAAGCGCGAAACCTACTTCATTCACACTATCACTAAAACGCCGAGAACATACTCAAACTTCCTTCAGCAAGCTCTGAGATTCCGGGAAAGTCATTTGGGACTTAGGGGCACATCGTCTCTCCAATTTGCATCATTGAAAAAGAAAACATTTCCCAAACCCAATTTTTACGATACACCTTGCTTACTTCCAAGCCACGCCCATCAATTTCTACCAGACCTTTTGAACCATCAACTCTATCAAGCCATAGTCCGTTTTACTGGGGCCCCAAAGGGCCATACCATCCGCACTGCTACCAAAAACTGTCAGAGCCTTAATAAGTAAACTTACAAGGAGACGCGTTTAAGTCAATAATCCTTTGGACAACGTTCGGGGACTTCCTAAGGAATAGGAATAGGATCTTCCCTCTTATGGAGGAGAAGTAAGTATCAGATAAGAATGGGTAGAGGATGGTTTAAAGTATCAGGACAAAGCAAAAGAGTGTAAGTCTCTGTGAGTGAGCGAAGTCTCTCCTCTGTCTAAAGTTTTCTGCTCTCTATTCTTCTTGGGTCATTCCGTTAAATCAAAACTGTCTAATTTGCCCTTAACTCCTCATTGAATAATAATTGGTGCATTGTTATCTCTGTCCAATAATTCTTCACGCATCTTGCCAGAATTTTCCACAAACCACAGTTCTCATGTCGCGGATTGGTCCATGTTATTGACGTCTTCATCGGTTCGAATGTCAGGTATAAAAGTTACACTTTGCGCTCCAGTCAGTGTCTCCATTGTTTTCTCCTACTCTAGTTAACCTTGCACCTGTTACGAATTACACTGTTGCATTCAACAAGAACGTCTCCTTGAGCAAGTCAGTTCTCATGAGAAAGAATTTACTACGGCTACACACACATAACTTCTGGAAAAGTACAGCTTCGCGTCCTTCAGGAAAACAGCACATTGCACGTTAGAAAAATGCAGTTTAATATGAGACCAGGCAGCTAGGCCCAGACCCTCGCTAGGTTAAGGCCTTATAACTTAATAAGCAACTCCTAATACATAACTCTAATTATGATATACTAATACAAATTCTAAACATTAGTACATAATTAATCCGGAATTAACAACTTTCATTAGTCTTCGTATACATTGGTAGCCACTCCCCGTGGGCACATTTCAAACATGTACATTATTTTCTACGTTAACACATTTTCTATGCAGCTTCATCACACAATATATTGCAAGCTTTTCATGTTAATATTGCTTTTCAAAAGACACACTCCAACAGAAGATATTTAGAAAGTGGCAGCTTGATCAAATACAGGAGGTTTTGCACGTTTTTCAGACAGGTGGAGCATCCTCTAAATTAAGGCATTCATGTAAAGTAATGCAGGCAGCATGCCATCCGCCAGGGGGACCAAGGTCATTAGCTCTGCCACCCTGGCAGACCACATTTAGAGCTCTCTGCTTCCCTGGTGATGACATCTGTGCCTTCAAAGGAGAAACGATACTGAAAATTTGCTGAGACCATAATGTTTCATGTGACTGCTCAGCAAACTTTATTTGTTTTACAAAAACATACTCCTAAGGCGGGAGTTTATTTTTCAAAACAAAATACTAATGATTCTGAGGCCCTGGGCAGTTTCTCCCAGGGTCTGGGGGTCATTTTTCTTTTTTTCGATTTTTTGTTCAGGACAGCGAAGCCTACTTGGGTGGCCCTGAACAGCAGAAATAGTACATCGGGCTAGCTGCTCTAAATAGGGTGGACGATCCAATGTGCTTATTTGACTGGCCGTTCGTGTAAGGTTTCTGCCAGCAGAGCCAACAGTCCCCCCCACCCCCAGGGGAAACATGACACTGGTCATGTTTTGACAAAAAGGTATAATTCCCCAAGGTTATGGGACAATTATTCCTCCTACTGCTTCTCAGTGAGAAAGGTTAATAAGCATTTGCAATTCAATGGGTCTCGCATTTGCTCAAGTTATAGCTATTGGCGTTGCAAATTCCTAACTGGACTTTTCTTGCCCCATAAATTGGACACATAAGTGTCTAGCTAGATGAAAAATTCTTAACTGGACTTTTGTTACCCCATAAATTGGACACAGGAGTAGTGTCTAGCTAGATGAAAAATGGCGAATAGAGGAGGGAATGTTACCAATAAACAACACACTTAAACATAGCAGCATGGGCTTTTTTTGCAGTAAGAATCAGTAGAAGACCAGGCAAGTGTGCTTTCCGACAAGTACTGCACTAGCGAGGCATACAGTGGAAATAACGCTTGCACAGCTTTCTCAACCAGAAAATGAAAAGTAAATCATTAGTTGACATAAGGGAGACGATTCAAAACACCATGGCCGCCATGAGCGCAGAGAAGAGACACAAAAGGAAAAATAATTTCACTCACAGTCAAACATATCGGCAATTGTGCAATTATCCATCTAACAGGGTCAGTTTGCAAGGCGGTAACAAAAACTCTCCAATGTAGGACAAATGTAAAGCATTCACGAAGGATGACAAATGATTTTTGAAAGGAAAATCCATGAATGAATGAAAATGATGGGCGTAAGGTAGGCATGGTTAAAAGCCCACAATACTTACAACAGGTCAAAGTGCTTGTGCACTCAACTTAAAAATGAGCCCCTGCTGTGATAATCAATGCTGTCTGTCAAGTATCCTACTGTTCTATGTTCAAGGTCAAGTAAGTATACCTCAGGTTTCTCCTTCGAAATCTTTCACAAATGTGAATTATTTTAAGATACCTAGCACCTTTCCCTATAGTTGGTAAATCCAGGATTAAGACTTGTCCTCCAGCTCACACTACAGGGTAATTCAGGGCCTAGCTCAGAATAAGAGAATGCATGGTGTTTAGCTGGCCAGTGGCACGTTGGTGAAACAGGTTGCTTTTCCTGACTTTTACATTATACATCCATAAGAAACAATTGCCTCATGTCACCTCAGATAACACTGGAGGCCCGATTTAAGGAAAGTGGCACTGCACCAAGTACAGCCCCACTTTCCCTGCGCCCCTTAGCACCCCCCTACTGCCACCATGTGTGCGCCGTATTTAAAATACGGCACACCATGGCGAAGGGTAGTGGGGGCAATAGTGTCATTTTTCATGACACTATTGATGTACTCCGCAGGAGTAGCACCAAAATATTGGTGCTGCTCCTGCAGAGTACATAGGGGCCCATTCTAAAGAATGGAAGCCCCCTTTTATCTCCTGCTCTTTAGCAGGTGTTAAAAGTGCAGTAAAAAATGGCACAAGGAAATCTCATAGATTCCCTTGCTTCATTTTTTGGATCCCCAAATGAAGGAACGCCCCCTTTGCATACATTATGCCTGGCGCAGGAATAATGTAGCGCAAAGGGTTACAGAGTGGCGCAACGCATGCATTGCGCCACTCTATAAATATGGCGCATGGACTTCTGCCACGTTGGGCCACATTAACGTAACAAATAATTACATTCAAGTGGCGCAAGGTGGCGCACGGTGGTGCAAGGTGGCGCTTGGGGACTATAAATATGCCTGACATAAGGACTTACGAAATTCAATTAAATGGACACTTGCAAGAGCATGTGGATCAGATTCTGTAATTCTGGTGTAATTCTGGTGTTAGTAATTACAGAACAAATATCAGATACAATGCATTGGAATTATAAACAATTATTGATGCAAATGTTTGCCTCACTGTTGACTACACATCTGGCGCTGGTAAGCTCAGAACGAATGGGTCTAATAACACCAGTAAGTTGCACTGGACCTGTGAGCTCTGTGGCAAATGTATTATCTTCTGGACCGGAAATGCGGGTGTACGCCCATCAAGTGCTGCAGTAAGTTTTAAAACCAATGATGGTAGTCAAACCAGATCAATAAATACATGTCAAGATGTCAAAAGTTCTAAATGTCACTTCCAACCTGCTTATTCTCGGCAACTCATACTGGCGAACACCACACGTGGTCCACATTTGGAAGAATGCACTATTAGCATTCTGTCCTTAAATCTTACACAGGCAATGCTGATGTATAGACTGCCTGTGAAAACAAAAGGTTGTGTGCCAGGAGTGTGTTCTTAGTTTTTACTGAAAACATTTACTAAATCAAAATAATCAAGTCCAATACTACCAAAGCATGATATGTTTGCAACACGTAAAACCTAATATCCCGTCAGCGTGGATCTTTAAGTGAGCTGTGTATAAGTCACTCCAACTCAAGGTTCATCCTATAAACGACAGGACAAGGTGGGAAACTAGTTTTCGCTTTTTAATAGATTTAAGAAGTACATTTTTGGGCACCTTACTGTGATGGCTGTGTTTAAAATGAGAAAACAAATCTGAGGGAAGTCGTAGGGTGTTGGGGCCAGATATGCAGTTCAAGCCTGTAGATTTAATAAACGACTTTGTTCTAGTGGATTTTAGGCTATTAACAGTATTTTTGTGTGATTTCATATAGTTACTGATTGCAATATGGAGTTGTGCATTATTTTGAGCGTGGAAGGGCTTTATGGGCAAGCACATTCATCCAATCCTTATATTTTTCACGTGCAATCCAATTTTGCTTAGCGTTGTAGGAGGCTGGCCTGGCTTTTAGTGGGTACCTTGTGGTACTTACACCTTGTGCCAGGTCCAGTTATCCCTTATTAGTAGATTAGAGGTGTTCTAGCAGCTTAGGCTGATAGAGGTAGCTGTAGCAGAGCAGCTTAGGCTGAACTAGGAGACACGCAAAGCTCCTACTATACCACTTATATCAGGTAGCACTATATCACAAGAAAACACAATACTCAGAGTAAATAAAAATAAAGGTACTTTATTTTAGTGACAATATACCAAAAGTATCTCAGAAGATATACTCCCTTAGGAGGTAAGTAATATACACAACATATACACACAAACCAAAAATCAGGTAAGTAAAACACTTAGAAAAGTAGCGCAAACACTGTAGAACACAATAGAATGCAATAGGAGACAATAGGCCTAGGGGCAACACAAACCATATACTCCAAAAGTGGAATGCGTACCACAAATGGACCCCAGGCCTACTGTAGTGTGTAGAGGGTCGCTGGGAGTGTAAGAAAACACTAAGGGTGTCCAAGATACCCCACCCCAAGACCCTAAAAAGTAGGAGTAAAGTTACCCTACTACCCCAGAAAGACAGTAAAGTCGAGCTAGGGGATTCTGCAAAGACAACAACTGACTGCAAAGCACTGAAGATGGATTCCTGGACCTGACGACCTGTAAAGGAAGGGGACCAAGTCCAAGAGTAACACAAGTGTCCATGGGGGGCAAGAGCCCACTAAACCCCGGATGAAGGTGCAAAAGGGCTGCCTCCAGGTGGAAGAAACCAAATATTCTGCAACAACGGAAGGTGCCAGGAACTTCTTCTTTGGTCAGAAGATATCCCATGGCGTGCTGGAGGATGCAGAGTTATTTCCACACAGAAAGACCGCAAACAAGCCTTGCTAGCTGCAAGATTTGCGGTCGAAGTTTTTGGGTGCTTCCAGGGCCCAGGAAGGACCAGGACGTCGCCCCTTTGGAGGAGGAGACAAAAGGCGCTCAGCAACACAGAGAGCCCACGCAGAAGCAGGCAGCACCCGCAGAAGCACCTGAACAGGCGTTCAGAACATCTGAGAACAAAGTTCTGGGGACCTGGGCTAGGCTGTGCACAAAGGAAGTCTTGCAAAAGTGCACAGAAGCCCGAGCAGCTGCAGTTCACGCAGTACACAGGATTACTGTCTGGCGTGGGGAGGCAAGGATTTACCTTCACCAAATTTGGACAGAAGGGCCACTGGACTGTCGGGGACACTTGGATCCAGCTCCTGTGTTCCAGGGACCACGCTCGTCAAGATGAGAGGGGACACAGAGGACCGGTGATGCAGAAGTTTGGTGCCTGCGTTGGCAGGGGGAAGATTCCGTCATCCCACAGAAGATTTCTTCTTGGCTTCCAGTGCAGAGTGAAGGCAGACAGCCCTCAGAGCATGCACCACCAGGAAACAGTCGAGACAGCTGGCAGGATAAGGCGCTTCAATGTTGCTGGTAGTCTTCTTGCTACTTTGTTGCGGTTTTGCAGGCATCCTGGAACAGTCAGCGTCGATCCTTGGCAGAAGTCGAAGAGAGAAGTGCAGAGGAACTCTGGTGAGCTCTTGCATTCGTTATCTGGTGAGATACCCACAGGAGAGACCCTAAATAGCCCTCAGAGGAGGATTGGCTACAGAGAAAGGTAAGCACCTATCAGGAGGGATCTCTGACGTCACCTGCTGGCACTGGCCACTCAGAGCTGTCCATTGTGCCCTCTCACCTCTGCATCTGTCTGGGACACACTGGAGGAGCTCTGGGCACCTCCCCTGGGAGGTGCTGGTCAGGGGAGTGGTCACTCCCCTTTCCTTTGTCCAGTTTCATGCCAGAACCCTTCAAAGCATTTCCAGAGGCCAGGAGAGGCTACTCCTCCCAGGCCCTTCACACCTATTTCCAAAGGGAGAGAGTGTAACACCCTCTCTCAGAGGAAATCCTTTCTTCTGCCTTCCTTGTACTGGGCTGCCCAGGCCCCAGGGGGCAGAAACCTGTCTGAGGGTTGGCAGTAGCGGTAGCTGCAGAGAAAACCCCAGAGAGTTAGTTTGACAGTACCCAGGCTCTATGCTGGAGCCCCGGGATGCATGGAATTGTCACCCCAATACCAGAATGGTATTGGGGTGACGATTCCATGATCCTAGACATGTTACATGGCCATGTTTGGAGTTACCATTGTGACGCTACATATAGGTATTGACCTTTATGTAGTGCACAAGTGTAATGGTGTCCCCGCACTCACAAAGTCCAGGGAGTTTGCCCTGGACAATGTGGGGGCACCTTGGCTAGTGCCAGGGTGCCCACACACTAAGTAACTTTGCACCTAACCATCACTAAGTGAGGGTTAGACATATAAGTGACTTATAAGATACTTAAGTGTAGTGTAAAATGGCTGTGAAATAACATGGACGTTATTTCACTCAGGCTGCAGTGGCAGTCCTGTGTAAGAATTGTCTGAGCTCCCTATAGGTGGCAAAAGAAATGCTGCAGCCCCTAGGGATCTCCAGGAACCCCAATACCCTGGGTACCTAGGTACCATATACTAGGGAATTATAAGGGTGTTCCAGTGTGCCAATAAGAATTGGTACAATTAGTCACTAGCCTGAAGTGACAATTTTAAAAGCAGAGAGAGCATAAACACTGAGGTTCTGGTTATCAGAGCCTCCGTGATACAGTTAGGCACCACACAGGGAACACATATAGGCCACAAACTTATGAGCACTGGGGTCCTGGCTAGCAGGATCCCACTGACACATATCAAACACACTGAAAACATAGGGTTTTCACTATGAGCACTGGGCCCTGGCTAGCAGTATCCCAGTGAGACAGTAAAAACACCCTGACTTATACTCACAAACAGGCCAAAAGTGGGGGTAACAAGGCTAGAAAGAGGCTACCTTCCTACAAGCGTGCAAAGACATATTAAGGAAACTTACTGTGAAAAAGCCCAGTCACCAGGATACATATTTAATAACCGACTGTTGGGCTTTTAAATTTGATGTGAGGCAGTCTGAGCTATCTGCATTCTGTAGTCAAGCCACACTGCGACAGTGTCCTGCACTACAAATACCTAAAGTGTTTACTTCGACATTCATCTGTAGAGTGATCAGTATCCACGCAGTTGTGATCCTGAAGTGTTTTTGTTATAAGGATGTGGGGCACCTCTATAGAGTTTTGAGCAGTGGTTGGGTAGTGCATCAGCTGTGAGGAGCATTTCTGAGTGAGCAGCAGAACCTTTTGTTCTCCACTCTGAGAAAAGAGAAGCCCGCCATGCTCGCAGTGAGCAAGGCACAAAACTGCTGTTACTGGACACCCCCCACCTACTCGGTGCATTCCCAACCACCGCTTGGCAAAAGGCTCTGCTAGACATGAGGCCCATATGCTCACCTGATCTAAACCAGCTTTCAGTGCATATAATGTCTCAGGGGCAGCGCGGGCAGGCCAGCGAGCCCCACTGCTGCTCCTCCTTCTAGGACAGGGCGCCTGGTGTTTCTTGGAAAGAGTATCCTGTGTATTCTAGGATGGTGTCCTCGAGATTCCAGAACTGGTTGCCTAGTATATTCAGCTTCTATGACTAAAGGGCCCAAGAGGTGAAGAGATTCATAATAAAGGGCTGTGGATTTTGAGAGAGGGACACCATGAGAATTCCATAACAGAGTGTCCAGGAGATTGCATAAAATACTGTTATGGAGATCCCAGAACCTAGTACTCTGGTGCTTTTAGAAGGGTGCTCTGTGTATTGTGAACCAGAGTACAAAGAAATGTCTATGGTAGGATGTCTTAAGGATTCCACGACAGAGTACCCTGGAGGTAATAGAACACTGTAGATTCTAGCACAGAGTCCCCTTGAGATTCTTGGAAAGGGCATCCTGACGATTTTAAGGCAAACAAGCCAAAGTATCTAGAACTGGCTATTTTATAATATATTGTGCTTGGAGACCCTACAAAAGAGTACTATGGCTATTCGTAAAGAGTGTCTGAAAATTCTACAGAAGAGTAGCTTGGGGATTCTTAAAGGAAATCCTATGCTAGACTAGAGCATCATTGGGATTCTAAAACAGAGATGCCCTAACTATTTTGTGGCTAAGTGTCCTCGGAATGCAAGAGCGGAATATTTTTGCATGTTGACGAGCACCAGCTCTTCGACCCTTTTATCTCTGGGCTCTCAGAATCCATAACCCTGTCTAAGCTAATGAGAATTTTATATCAAGAAGTGGAGGCTAACATTATGCAGTAATCCTTTATTGCAACACTTTACCTCCTTTATCGCACCACTCGCAATACCTCCTTAAAAGAACATTGAACTCATCAACATTCTTCAGTACAAAACACTGAGCACACAGCCATCTAACTTATTTTATTGTTACTGCTCACAAATAAAACTGTTTTACAAAGTATATTATCTAGATTGTGACTTTTATCTCTGTGTTTTCATAAAGACTGGGAGAGTGACAACCTTTTCACGATGAGTTTTGGTAAATACGTGTTATTTCCATGATAACAGTTTGGGGGCATGTCCTGTGATGAGTAAGTAGAAAGGAACGTTTATTTTGGTGCGGTTTTGTGACGGACGCAGTCTCAGTCACAGTTTGAGATATGGCTTGCTTTCGTTTTGGATGATCTTTGATTGGCTTTTGGTCCGTTAATCAAAGTGCTTCAAAGTCTGGGCAGCGCGCACGGTCGAGCGTATTACGGTTGATAAATGTAATCAACCACGTGATGGCTGTTGGCTTCGGCATCGTAGTGAGCTCTGCCAGGCCTTTTCCCCCTCCTGTGCCAGGCCTTTTTTTGCCTATTTGGAATAGTTCTCGCTTAGGCCCTCATAACTTTTTGTCCACATAAAGTACCCACGCCAAATTTGCGTCCTTTTTTGCCAACATCCTAGGGATTCTAGAGGTACCCAGACTGCGTGGGTTCCCCTGAAGGAGGCCAAGAAATTAGCCAAAATACAGTGAAAATTTAGTTTTTTTTCTAAAAATGGGAAAAAGGGGCTGCAGAACAAGGCTTGTGGTTTTGTCCGTGAAAATGGCATCAACAAAGGGGTTGTGGTGCTAAAATCACCAGCTTCCCAGCTTTCAGGAACAGGCAGACTTGAATCAGAAAACCCAATTTTTCAACACAATTTTGGCATTTTACTGGGACATACCCCTTTTTTAATGATTTTTTGTGCTTTCAGCCTTCTTCCAGTCAGTGACAGAAATGGGCATGAAACCAATGCTGGATCCCAGACACCTAAACATTTCTGAAAAGTAGATATAATTCTGAATTCAGCAAGGAGTCATTTGTGTAGATCCTAAAAGGGTTTCCTACAGAAAATAACAACTGAAAAAAATTATTGAAATTGAGGTGAAATAAACAGCAATTTCTCTCTACGTTTTACTCTGTAACTTTTTCCTGCAATGTCATATTTTTTTAAGCAATATACCGTTACGTCTGCTGGACTCTTCTGGTTGCGGGGATATATAGGGCTTGTAGGTTCATCAAAAACCCTAGGTACCCAGAGCCAATAAATGACCTGCACCCTGCAGTGGGTTTTCATTCTATCCCGGGTATACAGCAATTCATTTGCTGAAATATAAAGAGTGAAAAATAGCTATCAAGAAAACCTTTGTATTTCCAAAATGGGCACAAGGTGTTGAGGAGCAGTGGTTATTTGCACATCTCTGAATTCCGGGGTGCCCATACTAGCATGTGAATTACAGGGCATTTCTCAAATAGGCGTCTTTTTTACACACTCTCTTATATTTGGAAGGAAAAAATGTAGAGAAAGGCAAGGGGCAGTAACATTTGTTTTGCTATTCTATGTTCCCCCAAGTCTCCAGATAAAAATGATAACTCACTTGTGTGGGTAGGCCTAGCGCCCGCGACAGGAAATGCCCCAAAACACAACGTGGACAAATCCCATTTTTTGACAGAAAACAGAGGTGTTTTTTGCAAAGTGCCTACCTGTAGATTTTGGCCTCTAGCTCAGCCGGCACCTAGGGAAACCTAACAAACCTGTGCAGTTTTGACAACTAGAGACCTAGGGGAATCCAAGATGGGGTGACTTGTGGGGCTCTGATCAGGTTATGTTACCCAGAATCCTTTGCAAACCTCAAAATTTGGCTAAAAAAACATGTTTTCCTCACATTTCGGTGACAGAAAGTTCTGGAATCTGAGAGGAGCCACAAATTTCCTTCCAGCCAGCGTTCCCCCAAGTCTCCCGATAAAAATGATACCTCACTTGTGTGGGTGGGCCAGGTGCCTGCAACAGAAAAAGGCCACAAACTTGTAGAGATTATGGGGATAGCACAGCGAGTTGATCAGCACATATTCTTCATTTATACATCTTTAGGCTGACTCTGCTTTGGGGACCCACACAAGTGAGGTGTCATTTTACTTGGGAGACTGAGGGGAATGCTGGGGAGTAGGAATTTTGTGCTGGAGCGGTGATCGTAGAAACGAAAGTCAGGAAAATATGCTTTTTAAAGAACATTTTGAGGTTTGCAGAGGAGTCTGGGTAAGAAAATGTTGGGGGATCCACGAAAGCCACACCTCCCTGGACTCCTTGGGGTGTCTAGTTTAAAGAAATGTCTGGGTTTGGTAGGTTTCCCTAGATGAAGGCCGCACCCAGGACCAAAAACATAGGTGCCCCCTCCCCCCCAAACACAGGTAGTCTTGTAATATATAATTTTGACGTGTCCACATACGTCTGTGATGTGCCAAACACTACAATTGTGAAAAGAAATGCACTTAGGTTATGTGAAAAAGACCCCTCACCCACCAACCAAGTTGGTGGCATGCTTCATCATCAGGGTCCCACCTGAGACACCTAGTGTGTCACAAGTGTGCTGCGACGCCTGATTACAGCGGAGCAGGTTTTGTCATTTGTACCACACATACTGGTTGGATTTGGCACGAGCGTGAGTGATGGTTCAGTAGATCAAATTTTATTAACAAGAGATTTCACAAAAGTGAAATGCACTGGTAATAACTGAAAGGCCAAAAAACTGAACCAATGACTCATAGCTTTGAGCTGTAAAGCCACGGTAAGGCACCAACCGCTTTACAGTCCATTCACACACCTTTCATACATGACATGCACAAGACCATTCACGCCGCCAGCCACGGGCCCATCACATTACAACACTCGCATCGATAGACAGCGCCAGTCAAGGGCCCATCATTTTCATACGCCCACATGCCTGATACAGCAATCACACCAGCTGATGAGTTTGTGGACTGGCGTTTGTCTGGCACCGCTAGCCAAGCGTCACTCCACCCATACCGCCAGCCAAGCGCCACCCCAAGCACACCGCCAGCCAAGCGCCACACCACCTATACCGCCAGCCAAGCGCCACCCCATGCACACCGCCAGCCAAGCGCCACACCACCTTTACCGCCAGCCAAGGGCCACCCCACGCACACCGCCAGCCAAGCACCACCCCAAACACACCGCCAGCCAAGCGCCACCCCACGCACACCGCCAGCCAAGCGCCACCACACACACACCGCTATCACTTTTTTTGTGTTTATAAACAACAAAGAAACCACTAACTAATTATAAAATAAGTACAAAACTACAAACACAAAAGCTCTAACTAAATACATGACAGTAATGCCAACTGTGAAACTGAACATATGAAAATATAAAACAGGCAGTTTACACTCACAGTATTTCCCCAAAAATTTTCCTAGTGTGGTAACTTCTAAAACAGCCGGGCACACAAGGCCCAGGCTTTGAAGGGCATTCGGGGCAGTACATCCGGCTCTCCCTCCGGATTGATCTCCGGGCACATACTCTACATTTCTTTGTGGACAAGTCTTTTTTGGGAGTGGGAGGAATGTGATCTGGAAAGTGGCGATCTTTCAATCTAGCCACTTCCTCCACCACTTCTACTCTAGGAACTCTTGCCCGTTCCACCACAATAAGGCTCTCTATCACTGACTCCTGAAATGTAACAAATGTCATCCCTGACTCAGGTGAACAATCCTTGAACACAATAACAGCATTAAAAGTTGCCAAATGAAATAAATGTAGGGCCAACTTTTTATACCACATGTAAGACTTACGAAGAGCAGTGTAAGGTTCCAACCTCTAATCTACTCTATCAACACCACCCATGTGCCTATTGTAGTCCAAAATGCACGCAGGTTTGCGCACTTCTGCAACCTGACCCCAAACAGTCACAGGGGAAGTACTCTCATCATGGATGGTAGAGAGCATCCCTCCTGTCTGAAAATTTCAGAGCTAGCAGCTCATTATTCCGCAAGGCACTGCACTGTCCCCTCTCAAGTTTTTTTACAGGCAAGCTCCCTTGGATAGCCTTTCCGGTTAGAACGGATTGTGCCACAAGCAACAGTGTCCACTCTAAACAACTCCTTGAACAACTGCACTCCAGTGTAGAAATGATCTACGTACAAATGGTGACCTTTGTTAAACAGCTGTCTACAAAGTTCCCACACAATTTCTTCGCTAACTCCAAAAGTGGCCGGACAACCAGGAGGGTCAATACTGGAATCCCTACCAGTGTAGACCCAGAAATTATACACATATCCTATACTGCTTTCTGACAGCATATACAATTTAATCCCATACCGTGTCCTCTTACTAGGAATGTACTGCTTAAAAACTAAACGCCCCTTGAAAAGGACCAAAGACTCGTCCACACTTATCCCTTTGCCTGGAACATAGACCTCTGAAAACCGATCTACAAAATTATCTAGGACAGGCCTAATCTTAAAAAGACAGTCACAATCAGGGTGATCTCGTGGCAAGGCTAAAGCATTGTCTACAAAATGCAGCATACGATGAAGAAGCAAATAGCGATTACGTGTCATAGTTGCAGGAAATATAGCTGTTGCCATCAAGGGACTAGTAGACCAATAAGAAGCCAGTGACGGCTTCCTGATCAACCCCATCAAAAAAGTCAAACCTACATTTTTTTTCATCTCTTCCAGATATGTGGGAACCCACTGAGTAGCTCTAGACTGAGGCCTAAGTCTGGCAGCGTTGCCCCTCAAATATTGCTCTGCATACAAATTAGTCTGCTCCACAATCTCTTCCAAAAATACATCGTCCATAAACAAGTGAAAGAAATGGACAGGCAAAAAGTTTTCCATATTGACTCTACACCCTGGGAGACCAGTAAATGCAGGTAACTGTGGCTGCTCCATGTTTGGGGCAATCCAGGTTTCAGGTCTTCTAATGGGAAACCCTTCAGCCCCAGGCTGCTGCACTCTTGGCACATCAATGTCCTCCTCTAAAACAGGCCCTTCATCTGCACTGAGAGTAGCTTCTTCATCAGAAGAATACTCTCAGACAGAAAACTCACTGCCAGAATCTCTCACTTCCTCCTCTGCCTCAGATGCAGAGTCAGTCTCGTAATCATGGTCTGAAGATGACTCAAAGAGCATGCCACCAACCTGCTAAGCGGTCCCTCTGTGGCTAGCCATCCTCACTAACAACAAATGGATTGCCAACAACAACTAGTACTAAAATAAGTAATAAACAAAGTGTAGCTTTATCACAAAGGGTTATGTACAAAAAAACTATACCACTCACTTGCCTGAAAAAGCTACTCACCAGCAACTACTCTGCACAGACACAGCAATCACCAATGATATCCCACTAAAAAGAAAAAAGAAAAAAGCAAATTAGACATATGAGAACACAAATATCATTGTGCTCAAATCTAAGGACAATTTCACACACAATGCTGCATTTAGTACACCACCTACAAACATGTCATTCATGCATGTCAACAATACTCCTTTGGAGTAAATTGCTTTCACTTACCTAAAACATTCAACTATGCAAACCGCAGGACAACTACTGCCAAAACTGCATGGATCCACAGTAAAGGAAGCAAAAGCTTTGAACTAGAACAAAAAGAAGAAATAAACTGTTATAATCACAAATACAAATACTTCGCCAGTTGACAAACACCCTGCCACCAAGAACTTAGAAATTGTCCCTGGTGCCTAAGTGGCTTCTGCCCCACTAGGAGGTAGATGGGCCTAAAAAAAATAGGCTGATCTGCCTCCAAGGTGGGCAGAAATGGCCATCACTAATGTGCCTCATTTGGGGGGCGACCCTTGCCAAAGGTGCCGCCCCCCCGCCCACACACACAAAACACACACACGATCCCTGGTGTCTAAGTGGATTCTGCCCCCTTTGGGGGCAGATGGGCGTATAAAAAATTGGCCGATCTGCCCCAAGGGGGGCAGAAATGGCCAACAGCTCTGTGCCCCCTTTAGGGGGGGCGACCCTTGCCAAAGGGGGCACCCCCAGCACAAAACAAAAAAATTGGGAAAAAAAATCCCTGGCGTATTGGTGGTTTCTGCCCTCCTTGGGGCAGATGGGCCTACAAAAATAGGCCGATCTGCCCCCAGGGGGGCCGAAATAGAAAAAAAAAGCCCCCCATGGGAGCGACCCTTGCCCAAGGGGTCGCTCCCAAAATACATATGTAAAATGAAATCCCTGGTGTCTAGTGGTTTCCGCCCCCCTTGGGGGCAGATCGGCCGATTTTTCACAAGGGGTCGCTCCCAAAATAATTGTGAAAACAGAAATCCCTGGTGTCTAGTGCTTTTCGCCACCCCCCCCCCAGTTCAGATCGGCTAAAAAATCATCCGATCTGCCCACGGGGGAGTGGCGAAATACGAAATAAAATAGCCCCCGATGGGAGCGACCCTTGCCCAAGGGGTCGCTCCCAAAATCCAATAAATAAACAAATCCCTGGTGGCTAGTGCGATCGTGGAGCAGGAATCCACTGAAAACAGGCACAGGGGGAAAGGAAAAACCTATTCCTTTCCCTGTGTCTGTTTCCCTCCCCCAACCCCCAAAGAGGGAAGGACTTACCGGAAAGTCCTTTCTCCCCGACACGCTGGAAGCAAATGGCTTCCAGTGCGTCCCTCTGCAATATTTGTTGACGTTGGAGCGCTGTGAGCGCGCTGACGTCATCGGATTGCCGAGGGGAGGCTCGGGGGTGGAAGGAGAATGGATTCCCCATCCATCCACGACCAGGGGGTGTGGGACCCATGGGGGGAGCGCTAGCGCTCCCCCCGTGTCCCGGGTGCAGGACAAGGTGATCTCGTCGAAGGCACCCGGGAACCGGTGCCTTGGACGAGATCACCTCGTCCAAGGCACCCAACCGGTTAAACAGTGTTGTTTTGTTTCCTTTTGTTTACTATGTACGCAGAGAGCTGGTACGTACAGCGGCCATTTTATTACTTTGGACATTTGCTATATATTTTCCTGAGGAGATCATTGATTATGTCAGTAACGTTTTCATACGTTTGTGTAGAGTGAATACCTGCCACTGGTGAATGTTTTTTGCTTGCTGACGGGATTATTAATGGATTGAAAGCTTTTTAAATGGCTGAGAGATCGGGGAGATCACAGTATGATGTCACGGAGAACATCATTGATAAAGCCATAAATAGAATTTTGGCAGAAATAAGTAGCAAGATGGAGTTAAAATTGGAGAGTTGCTAATTTCCCAAGGATTGCCACGTGAAGCAAAGGAGAAGCGATATTGGCCAGGGAGGGAGACATTTATAATAGGAATCATTTGGAAGAGTTGTCTTGTAAGAGAAACCATATTGACGACAGCATATTTCAGGTAAAGAAATGTAAATCTGCTAAGGTGGAAAATGGCTATTGTAGTCTCACGCACAAGGATTGTGGCAAGGGCACAAGTGATGGGCAAATGAAAGGCCCAGAACGATTTAAAAGCAAGTGAATATGATGAGGAAGCATACTGTGGTGAGATGCAATGAGTCATCTGGCAGTGCAGAAGGGGAGATCAGTTGCTCATCTGACTTTGACTCAAAGGATCAGAATTTTAAAACGTAGGATGAAAGGGTGACTCATTTGGAGGTAAGGGAAAAAGATACTGCAGTGTTGACAAATCCACTGGGAAATAGCATGTTTGATCCTTTGTTCTTAAAAACAACTCCGGCTAATCATGTAGCTGAGTATATTGAATTGCGGTTCTGTAAACACATTTCAAAAAATGTTTGGATAAGAATGAGGTCGGAATGGGGGGAGGAGCCAAGATGGCGACCGGGAAGGACGCTTAAGAAAGTGCTCAATCTCGGGCTCGCCACCAAAATAACTGCAGGGCGCCCCGGGGACGCCAACATCCTCGCACAGGAGTGGGACCCGCTCTGAGAACCTCTCTCCCCCCGTCGACGGTTACGGAGGCGTTTGTGCGGCCGAGAAAGGAGGTTCCTGAACGACGCCGCCGCCTCGGGAACTGCGGCTGCCATCTTGCCTCGCAGCGAGGCCCGGAGCTCCGTCCCTGAGCCCCGAAGGTGAGGTGGGGGTGCAGCGGCGAGGGGATCCCTTGGCGGGAGGGCAGCAGGCCCGCCGCTGGGCCCTGCACCGCTTTGGGCTGCTCCCCCTCCCCCCCCCTACCGCTTGATAACTTTTTCCATTGCTGGCCCGGAGCGGAGCGGCGGTGAAGTTGCGGACGGGGACTCTTGGTGGTTCCCCCCCCCCCGGCCCGTGGACCGGCTGCGAGGCGTGCCCCTCTCCCCTTGGGCGTCTGGAGCGCCGGCGGATCGGGATCGGCGGGGGGGCTTGCTCTCTACGCCCCCTGAACATTACTGGTGGCTCCGGCAACTTTTTTGAACGCTCGTGGGCCACGTGGGAAGCACTCATTGCAGTAAATTATGTACACCATCATTCCCCTGGCACGGGGATTAGAACCCTGCATAGAAGCTCAAATGAAGGAGCGCGCACATGGCGATCGACGTCGTGAGGATGAGGGGCCCACACCCAGGCCCTGAATTGTCCAGGTCGACTGCAGTAACACTAGGGGCATGCGGGCTTCGCCGCCCCCCCCGCCCCACCATCCGTCGCCCTCCCGCCGGTGCCGGTGAAGGGGCCTGGAACTCACATCAAAGAACTTAGGGCGGTCGGCAACCTAAAGAACTAAAAGCGTATTCCGGTGTGGATCCGAGCGGATATACGGCCCTCCATACCTGTCCAACCCGGGGACCGTGGGAGTTCGCGTGGGCGCAGAAGGAACAGGGACTCACAAACTGAGACAAAATGGCCGGGAGATCAAAATCAGCGAGGAGTCAAGACCGGGGCACGCATGGACCAGCACCTGGGGACCAGCAACCCATACCCACTTTACAATCACTGGAATCTACACTTTTGGCCCACTCCACACAATTTGAGAAAGTACTCCAAGCAATCATGGAAACTAAAATTTCATTGGAAAATAGAATAGACACGGTATCACAAGACCTAAATATCCTTAGAGCGGACCACCGCAAACTATCCGACAAAGTGAAGTCAACGGAGGTGGTGCTAAACGAAATGAGCCCCAAAGTAACGGACAACCAAAAACAAATTCTCCGCCTGGATCTAGAAGTAAAAACACTGCAGAGAAGAGCAGGAGAGGCGGAGGGAAGATCACGACGCAACAACATTCGGTTTCTTGGATTTCCGGAAAATTCATTAGATCCAAATTCAGAGATTTTATTGGAACAATGGTTAGCCGAAGTGGTCTTGAATGGAGCCCCATCGAAATTCTTCTCAGTTGAAAGAGCATACAGGACTCCCGGGCGCCCCCCAGTACCGGGCCAGCCCCCAAGACCGCTGATAACCAGGTTCCTGAACGTAAGAGACCGGGATGCGATATTGCAACAATTTCGCAGTAAAGGCCCATTTCAGTATGAGGACTCAACTGTTCACGCCTATCCAGACTTCACTCAGGAAGTGCAAAGACAACGCAACTCCTTTGCTCAAATAAAACAACGTCTCCGTGAGCATGACATAAAGTATGCTCTGCTATTCCCCGCCAAACGAAGAGTACTAACAGATGAGCGCACCCACGTGTTCACATCTCTGGAGGACGCCTGGACATGGCTGCATGCCAAGGGTTTTGCCCAACCTCGAGAAGCAACCGGAATCAACGAAAGCTGGTCCAAAGCGTCACCACGGAAACGCTCCAAGAGGCGACCCGGGGGTCAACCCACGGTGAAACAGGCTGCGGAAGAGAGAGCCAGGGTCCTGAAGGAAACTCCCCTTCTGACAAAAAACTCTTTCGAGGCCCTCAGAACCCAACAGGAGGAGGGCTCGGAATCGGAGTCAATAAGTTTGGATTCCACACTAACCGGGTCGCTGAAGGGCCCATAGATCACCCCCCGGTCCGCAGACATACTCTAAACGAGCGCCGCTGACCGGCCACCAGGGCGAGATCCGCCGCCATAGCAGGACTGTACATTGTGTGCTTTGTTGGCTGCGGTTGGACATATCGCTTGACATTATGAATCCCTGTTTTGCTGCTCTTAGAGCTAACTCCTGTACTCAACTTGTGCGTAATTGGTGGCGGCGCGCGGCGGGGGGAGGGATGGTTAGCTGCGACCTGGGGACGCCCTACAATACTTGCAGACTGTGTCTGCAGAAGGATGCGAGCCCCTATTATGAGCCGCACCTGGATAGTATTATTGCTCCCCCGCAGACATCCACATGGACGCAGCCTAGTTCGCATCCCAACGGGGTGCGCAGTTTTTTGTTGGTTCACAGTTGGGGATGGGATCCAGTTGGGGAGGGTAATTACTAGTTCGTGCACCGCGGATCTGCGCATAACACAGGACACATGGTTGGGGGCGGGAAACAGGGTCGACGAGGTGAAGGGGAGGGAGGAAACTGCTCGGATCCTACCAGGGAGCAGAATGTTAGTTGCATCACTACAAAATAAACATGGCCCAACATACAGCCTATAACGCACGCAAATATGACATAGTCACCTGGAATGTCAGGGGCCTCGGGAATCATAGCAAAAGGACCAGGGTGCACGCAAGACTCAAACGCCAGGGCATACACATTGCAATCCTACAAGAAACCCACCTGCGGGATCCAGACCTACAAGAACTGCGGAACAAATGTGGAGGACAGATTGTAGGTACATCTTATTCAACCTTCGCGAGGGGTGTCCTCATATGGATAGCAGGGAGTGTCCCATTTCTTCAAACATCACACAGGATAGATAAGGGGGGTAGGTACGTAATAGTGGAGGGTAAATTAGACGGCAAGCAACTATCACTTATAGGAATATACGCCCTTAACACTGCGCTACCTGAGTTCCTGAACACGCTTACCCCAGCATTATTGGCGAACCTCGCAACATCCGCAAAATATGGGAGGGAGATTTTAACAATACGCCGGATCCGACATTGGATAGGTCTAGCCCCCCCACACACCTAGCGGCTAATAGACACCCCAGGCACCCACTGGCAACATGGGCCAACAACATGGGCCTCTATGATTTGTGGCGTATGAAGCATCCACACCACAGAGAATATTCATTTTATTCTGTACCACACAAGGTGCACACCAGGATAGATCTACTATGGGGCACCCAGGACATTTGCACAGTAACTAACGGGATTGAATACTTAGCTAAAACACTATCAGACCACTCGCCACTCAAAATAACTCTAGACTGGGGCAGGAGGCGTCAAGCGATCCCAACCTGGAGACTACAAGTGGAAGCACTGCAGGACCCTGCATTCACAGACGCCCTGAAAACAGCGCTCAAACAGTACTGGGAATTGAACGCTGACACCACAAACTTAAGAGCAACGGAGTGTGACGCACACAAAGTAGTGACTCGTGGGCATTGTATTTCCACTACATGGGGGGTAAGACGCACGCTCCATGCAGAAGTTAGCAAGCTGGAGAAGAAATTAAGAGCACTAGAGAATGCAGTGGCCCGCAGCGAAACACCATACACGTCATTAAAAGATGCGCGCGCAGAATACGCAGCCGCCACATTACGCCTTCATGACTACAAATATCACTTGACCAGATTACAAGCGGAATGCGACAGATCGGGCAGGCTGCTCGCATGGCTCCTGCGGGAGGAACGGCAATGCCCTCCAATTGGGGCAATAGGGTTAGGCGCAGGCGCACTAGCAACCACACAGGAAGAAATAAATGATGCGTTCAGGGAATATTACACACAACTATACACTTCACGCACATCATGCACCCCCCAACAACTCGAGTCTTTTTTGGCGGACTCCTCCCTGCCCCAACTCACACACGCTGACAAGGAGTCACTAGAGGCCCCTATTACACTAGGCGAACTTAACAAGGCTCTAGAACAACTACCTAGAAACAAAGCTCCAGGGACAGATGGCCTGCCATCAGAATATTACTCTACCTTTGCGTCACACCTTACTGCACGTCTCCTAAAAGTTATTGAAGAAGCGGAGGTTAACGGAAATCTCCCCCCCACAATGAGAGAGGCAATGATAGTGGTCCTCCCGAAACAGGGACGAGACCCCACCGACGTTAGGTTCTACAGACCTCTGTCTCTGCTAAATCTAGATTGGAAACTACTTGGCAAAATACTAGCCAACAGGCTAGCTACACACATGCACACTTTGATACACGAAGACCAGAATGGATTCATTCCAAAACGTAACACCTTCCTCAATATTCGCAGGTTACTGAGCGTAATGGGCGACACCCCCCCGAGTGCATTTGAGGAAGCAGTGATTTCGCTAGACATCGAAAAAGCATTCGACACACTGGAATGGGACTTCCTGTTTACCACCATGCAGCGAATGGACATAGGCCCAAAATTTATAAGATGGGTACGCATTCTGTACACGAACCCACAGGCCAGGGTGAAGACAGGGGGTGTCATATCAGAGAGCTTCCGGATTAGCAGGGGAACAAGGCAGGGGTACCCCCTATCCCCCCTGTTGTTCGCCCTGGCGATGGAACCACTGGCCGCGCGTGTCCGAGCAAAAACGGAAGACTGGGGGGTGGTAAGGAACGGCACCTCCCACGTCATATCATTGTACGCAGACCATGCCTGGATATATATACGCAGCGCAGAGGAGGTGCTCCCACCAGTGATGTCATTGCTGTGCGAGTTTGGAGAGATCTCGGGATTGATAGTGAATTGGGGGAAATCCTGCATATTCCTGTTGGTCGGCTGGTCCCCAGCGCGACGTGAGAATACCCCATCAGGCCAATTAAAATGGTGCTTCGACACATTTAAATATTTAGGGGTCAATGTCTACCACAGTGCGGAAGACCTCAGGGATGGCAACCTGGGGAGAGCGGTGACATCTATGAAGAGCTCATTGCGTTTCTGGAATAAACTACCGGTTTCACCATTAGGAAAGGTAGCCATAGCCAACATGCTAGTCCTGCCCAGGTTGCTGTATTACTTCGCTGCCCTGCCAATCACAATCCCTAAAAGCTTTTTCAACAGTTTAATTCTGCACTGGTGCAGCTTGTGTGGGGTGATGGTAGAAGGCGCGTCGCACTCAACACACTACACCACCCGGTGGCGGCAGGTGGGCTGGGAGCCCCTAACTTTGAGCTCTATTCTGCAGCAGCACAGCTGCAGTGGATATTAAATTGGATCCATAATCCTGGTGCAGCGGAGGCCACCTGGCTGACAACCCGACTCCGGGGAGTCCCTCTGCTTGAGTGGCTCATGAACAGGCAAACCAAAACCACACGGGTAAATCCACTGATGACAGCAGCTCATGCATACTGGAAGAAGTACATTCAAAAAGAAGCCAAAAAACTTCCCTACTCACCTCTCCTACCACTAGAACGAATCCCCGGATGGGTGACAACTGGATCTCACTCGTCCGTAACCTGGATAGATGCGGGCATAAGCACGGTGGGAGAATGCTTCGAGGAAGGAAGACTAATGTCCTTCGAAGCCATACAGGCCCTCACAGAGATCAGCTCGGGCAATTTCTGACATACCACGCTATATGCCACGCCATTAGAAGCACATGGGAGTCTGGGAACGCTGAGCCAAGCATCTCGGCTAACCTGCACCATATGCTGAGCTACGACGCTCGTGAAAAAGTAGTATCAAACACGTATAAACTTCTGAATAAGCCCCCGGAGGCTAGCCTGCAAAAAGCTCGGGAGAGATGGAATGCCGCACTGCCTGCCCCGATTTCAGAGACAGAATGGCCGAAAGCCCTGAGTCACACACGCGAGGTCTCAAGGAACCCCAGATTCCGATACACACAGTTTAATTACTTACATCAGACATATTTAGCGCCAGCCAGGATAAAACGCATGTTCCCTGGATCGGACCCAACTTGCCCCAGATGCAAAACCCCAGCAGCACAGTTTTATCATATGGTCTGGGAGTGCCCGCGGGTGCAGGGGGAGTGGGCCGTGCTGACCACTGTACTGTCGGAAATGACTGGCCTGGGCTTAGACGCGAATCCCAAATCCTGTCTCCTTGGCCTTAGGACAAGAACCAAAAGAAGCAAACACATGCATAGATTCGTAGACCTGGCTTATGCAATGTACAAAAGACTAATAGCCATGAACTGGAAGGCCCCCAAGGCCCCCGACCATGGTGCCTGGCTCACTCTCACGCTTCGCTGGGCACGAGCTGAATATCAAGTACTAACGAAACTGGCGCGGGGTGGACTGCGACACTCGGGCTGTGAAACCTGGGGTACACTGGTCTCCAAATTAGAAGCAAAGAACGACGAAAAACCCCCTTGAACCGCAGATAGCCGCGACTATACAGTTAATCATGGGCTTCGCCCTGGCTGTAAAGCGGCAGTAAATCAGGAGAAGCGCACACGCCTACCAACAGCACCTCAGCACTGATATCAATACACCACACCCTTAAGCGCATACAAGACAAATAGCACGCACAGACCATCATGCCCAATTAGTGGATACAGGCTCTACAGAAGCCAAGCCAAGCCAGCCCCCCCCTGCTCCGCTCTCCCCCCCCCTCCTTCCATAGGGGGCGCCCTCATCTAGAACCCTAGCCGGCAATTAAAACCTCACACGAAAGAAAGCTTTAAATGCGCGTGCCGGCATTGCCTGAAAGTCTAGATATAAATGCGCAGATCTAGCGGTGCACGGAAGTTATTAGTTGTTTGTTAAGTTTAATAACAAGCGGCCAGCAAATTACTGTAACTGACAATATCCTTGTATTGCTGTTAACTGAGCGCATTGAAATGTATGTCACAATTGAAAAATCAATAAAAATATGTTAAAAAAAAAAAAAAAAAAGAATGAGGTCGGAATGTTCTACAACTTCTTTGGCAAATCAAGTGATGGTTACCCTTTGAGATGGATGCCAGAAAATATAGATTTTATCAAAGACGCAGAGGCTAGTATTATCCTGGCCATACCCACAGAGTTACAGTGTCCTATAAACATTTACCTGGTTGTCTTTCTTGCAGCTAAGCTTGAATTCCCTTGACATTCAGAGAGGTTACGGTTGAGTCCAAAACTTAGGATATTGCGTTCGGACGGTAAAGAAAAGTTTTCTTGGGAACTCAAACCTTTTGCCGTTCAGTATTGTGGTTGTAGCTAGCATATGAAGGAAGATGGAAGGGTGCTCAGTGTTTTTACTGAACTTTGCAATGGTGATGAGTTCTATGGCATTTGAAGGAGCTAGTTTGTGTGATTCAATAAAGGAGGTATCATGGTGCTGTTGGAGTGTGTTTTTCAAAAGCAATATTAAAATGAAAAGCTTGCAGTATATTGTCTGATGAAGCTGCATAGAAAATGTGTTAACATAGAAAATAATGTACGCGTTTGAAATGTGCCCACGGGGAGTGGCTACCAACCTATAAGAAGACTAATGAAATCTTGTTAATTCTGAATTAATTATGTACTAATCTTTTGAATTTGTATGAGCATATCATAATTAGAGTTATGTATTAGGAGTTTGCTGATTTAATCATTAGGCCTTAGCTTAGCGAGGGTCTGGTCCTAGTTGCCTGGTCTCATATTAAACTGTATTTTTCTAAACGTGCAATGTGCTGTTTTCCTGAAGGACACCAAGCTGTATTTTTCCAGAAGCTAGATGTGTGTAGTCATAGTAAATTATTTTTCATGAGAACTGACTTGCTCAAGGAGACATTCTTGCTGAATGCAACAGTGTAATTCGTAACAGGTGCAAGGCTGCCTGGAGTAGGAGAAACAATAGAGCTACTGACTGGTGCGCAAAGTGTAACTTTTCTTACCTGACATTCTAACCGATGAAGACGTCAATAACATGGACCAATCAGTGACATGAGAACTGTAGTTTGTGGGAAATTCTGGCAAAGTGTGTGGAGGATTATTGGACAGAGATAAAGATGCACCAATTATTATCCAATGAGGAATTATGAACTAATTGGGTAGATTTGATTTAACGGAGTGACCCAAGGAGAGATAACACACACCTTTTGAGAGCAGAGCAGAGACGTAGAGAGACAGAGACTTTTCACTTCTTTTGCTTGCCCTTTACCCTTTGAACCATCATCTACTTACCTTATACTTACCTCTCCTCCATATGAGGGAAGAGTCCTATTCCTTAACTATGCCATATTGAGACTTTGCCCCGTTCTATCTCTGCCGATGGCGAAATGGACTGATGTCCTGAGGACGAAGACTGAAGATGTTTGCTGATCTGTTGGACTGGTAACTATCTGATGCAAAATTGTAATTGTCTGTTTGCCTTTCCTTTCTAGGTACCAACTGCTATTTTTACAGATGCTATAGTTAGATGTTTTCCATATTTGTGTTTGCTAAATTGTTTTGCATGAAGCCCAACATGCTGATGCTAATTTGAGGTTAGTTAAAGTGTTCACTAATATCTAACGCAAATAGACAAATGCTTTGTTGAATCATGTATTAACGGGACTTTGCTAAGTTGCTTCATATTAATGCTGTGACTAAATGCTGAATAATATTCTCTATGCATTGTTTAATTGAGTTCTAATTAAGAATCTGAAGAAAGTACTAATGAGATTGAGTGCTAATGAGATTAACAGAGATAATCTTAGATTGTAACCAATAGGGAAATAAATATCCTAACACTTAACTAGTTTGTTGTTGTTATTCATGACTGAAAGGTCATGGCGTGTTCCACTATTGCTTCTTATTAAATGTTATTGATTAACTTGTTGATTAGTTACTGTGAATATTGATTGGGTTATTAATCTATTGATTTGTGATGGCAAGAGATACCTCGTACTGGGAAGTCCCCGAACGTGGTCCAAAGGTTCATCAACCTAGGCGTGTCTCCTTGTAAATTTACTTATCAAGGCTGTGACACACTAGCAGTTTTGGTAGCAGTGTGGATGGTTTGGCCCTTGGGGCCCCAGTACAAGGGACTACGGTTTGATACGATTTGATAGAGTTATTGGTTCAAGAGGTCTGCTAGACATTGATGGGCGTGGTTTGGAAGTAAGCAAGGTGTATCGGAAAAAATTGGGTTTGGGAAAATTATTTTTTTACAATAATGCAAATGGGAGAGATGATGTCCCCCTAAGCCCCAAATGACTTTCCCGGAATCTCGGAGTTTGCTGAAAGGAGTTTGAGTGTGTTCTCGGCGTTCTAGTGATAGTGTGAATGAAAGTAGGGTTTGCGCTTGCACAGCGTATGCATACCGCAGGTGAATTGTGAAGTTTGTGAGGATTTTAGGCCAAATGATGATGTTTTAGTAGGGGTGTGCGTACTCCGCAGTGTGAGAGTAGGGAAGTCGGCAAACTTCATGTGAGTGTGACGCTTTGTGCTAAAAAATTGTCCACGTGGTTGTTGATGATGTACGGACCCTGCGTGGTCTAAGACTCCGGAGTGTATTGATAAGTGTATGAGACACTTGGTTTATGTTGTAATTTGTGCGGTTTTATAGGTGGATGGTGAACTCCTCAAGTCAAGTATGAGTCAAAGTGAGTGAATGAAAACTTTGATGGAGATTTGGTAAGTTCTAAAGTGCACTAGAACGACCCATTGACAAGTCGAGAGTAAAATTTGCGGGTCAAATTTTGCTTGCGAGTGCGGGATCTGAGAAGGAGAGAGTAGCGGACGAGGCCAAGCGCAATCTCTGTAAAGTTCTGAAGCAATTGTGTTACCCTTTCCTGTAGTGAACTGGCAAATTTGAGTTTATTATTGGTTGGTGCTCCCGTTATATTGCATTAGTTTGTGTGAATTCGAGAGTGGGAGGACAAGCCACAAGACTTTGTCAGCCGCAGTGTGTGTGAGTGACATCATTGGAGCCGCGCTGTGATAGGTCAGTTAGTGAGAAGGGTCGTGCACGGATTGGCAGCCGTCCGTGAGAGGCAATTGGTTGAGAAGGTAGGCGAAGAGAGTTCTGGGAATTAAACTCACTTCCTGATTTGATTGCAAATAAAATAAAAGGATGTAAAAATGAAAGTATTCAAGGCTTTAAATATCGCCTTGAGGGGAGACGTATATATCACCGCGAGTGTAGGGAAGGTTACACTGCCAGAAGATACACCAGCTTATGCTGTGATGGGGGAAAAGGGTGTCACGCCATGTCTTTGGTTAAAGCAATGGTGCAAAGCAACAGAGAAAGAAGGGTGTTTGGCGTTTCCAGAGCACGGAACGTTCAATTTGAGGATTTTGGAAAATTTGTGGAGGGTGCTAAATGAGCTAAAGCCACCTCCGAGTCCAGCACAGTTTGAGGCGTTAGCAATTTGGGAGCTGATGGCCATACGACAACAGCAACAGAAATTTGAAAGGAGAATGAGGAAAGCAGAAAAGACACTAGCGGAAGCTAGGTGGGATAGTGCACAGAGTTTGGAGAAGGGAAACGATAGATGGGGTCAGGCTGTTTCCAGCAATAGCTCAAGAAGGTGAAGAGAAAGGGGGGAAAGCCACTTGTAAGACTGACAAAAGTTCTTCCAAAGACAAAGAGGCTAGGAAGCCATGGTCAGAGGTAGATGAGTCAGACGATGATGAGTTCCTTAATCAGTTACTGAATGACCGACCACCGCCATATGCAATAGATGACAATAAACCAAGTACTAGCACATGTCCTGCAGGTTCGACTCAAAAGAAGGTGACATCGAATCCGATACAGGTTAGTCCTGTCTCGACACCAGTCCCGGTACAGAGTAGTTTTAGTCGTCCACTGCCCAGGGTATACAATCTCAGCTGCAACAACCGCAGGTTCAGCGACTTTATCCTGATGTCCCAATCTTAGAGACTACAACAAATCTGATGATGCCGACAGAGCCAATATATGGAAGACTAAAGTTGATTCAGACTGATCCCACTCCACCTTTACTGCCCCAGGTACAGCAATAAATGATTCCGAATTACACTTCGGTCACAGGACAGCAGTCGACCATGGCACCAGTAGTGAACCAGAATATGGGAGTTAATACTCCACAGGTTTTGGGAAACAGGCAGCCGCCCACTGCCATATCTTTGCCCATTACAGTTGGTCCACGAGTACCTTTGTATGCGCAGGTGAAGCCTAGTGTATGCGATCAAGGGGTAATGGCTCAAGAGATGACAAGAGGAGGGTTCGTAGGGAGCTCTCAAGGAACAACTCCAGTGGAACCGATATTTGAAGGATCTAGGTCTTTGTTAGACTTCAGTCCGATTGGGGCTCCTACAGAGGCCATGAGACAGACAGGTTCGAGCCTGTTAACTCCGCAGATCTCAAGTGTGAATATACTGCAGACACCTTTAGCTCAGGCTGGGAATATCTCCTTACAAGGGTTAACAGCACAACAGTTGAACGACTGGTTAGACAAGCTTAACACTCCACAGACTACTCCTGCAGCAGCAGGGAGAAGGGAAGGAGAAGAGTACCTGAATTTTGTGAGGTTGGGCATGGAGGCCAATGAACTTGTTGAAGGGAGCATGGGAGTGAACAGGTTAGAGTCATACACGGAAGCAGAACTGAGATACTTGTGTCCAAAGATAACGAAAGAAGTGAGCTGGGTGCACTAGAGGTTGGCAAACCTGGCAGATAAATATGGGATGAAGGCACACCTCAAAGAGATATTGCAGAGTGCACAAGTTTGGGGAGCCTTAGAAAAGTGGGAAGGCAGATGGGCGAAGAAAAGAGATAAGAGGAAAAGTGATTGCATAGAGCAGTCAGCAAAGGCATTACCGGATACCGGTGCAGTAAAGATGTTGCCAAAACTGCTGGAGGGGTTCTTTTCCATGTGCCGTGGACTAGAGGTGATAATCTGTCTTTTACGAATGATTTTCCCAGGCTGAGGGAGAAGCCAATAGAGTGGTATCAGCAGACGGACAGGTTTGTGAAGCTTGCGAAGTGCCTTTGGGAAGACCTGAATACTCTCTTTGAGATCATACTTACAGCTGATTTGTGGCTTGAGTGCAAGAGAAGTGTGGATTGGCCGACAGCGGAACCGGCAAGGGACAGGATCACAGCAGCACCGTCTCCTGAGGTGATGAAGTATTACTATAAGGTGATTGAGTTCCTGAAATCGAGAGTTTCACCGAAGAACATTGATTGGCAAAAGATTGATCGGACGGCTCAGGAAGCCAAGGAGTCGATACATGCCTACTATGAGAGGTTGTTGAAGGGGTTCAAGCACTACAGTGGTACAGAGGTTGTTGAGGCGAAGGACATGAATCACCTTGTGTTTAGATTTGTTGAAGGGTTGAGACCTGAGATTAGCCAGATGATAAAGAGTCACTTGATTTGCTGGCAAGCAAAGCCGATTGACGAGGTATTGCAGTATGCGAAGTACTGTAGTGACGAGATTGAACTAAAGCAGAGAAAGTTGAAAGAGAAAGCGATGGTGATGCAAATTAAGGCAGCACAATCAGGGATGCAGGGAGGTTGTCTACAGCAGATGGTGCAACAGCCGCAAGGAAACGGGATGTTTCAAGCGCAAGTGAGAGGCAGAGGTCACAGAGGTTTTGTGAATCGAAGGCCAGATTTGAAAACTGTAGTGGTTCAAAATGATGTGCAGGGGATGAAGAAGATGTTACCTTGTTAAGCTTGCGGGGTCGTTGGACATTGGAAGCGGGAGTGTCCGATGATGGTGCAGGAGGGTGTTGTTCAACAAAGCAATGATGTCAGTTCATTCCAAAACATGAGAGGACCGAGATTGAGAGGTCCGAATATGAATTTTCAGAATAATGTGAATCAAATGCAGGGTTTTCAACCCATGCAGCAGGTGCAGATGCCACGTATACAGCCGATGCAGTTACAACAAATGCAACAGCAGGTTCCCATGGTACCTAGACAGCAAATGCAAGTACCTTTAGCACCAATGGAACAGCAACAGATGATGCTTCCTCAACAGGTCACTGGTCAAAGAATGAGTCAAAAGAACACAGTGCATCAGTTCCCATTGCGCGGCGAGAATGGAATAAACGACGAATGGTCGGATGAGAGTTCAGATACTGAGGAGTGTAGACTTGCAGCATCCTTAGAGGTAGATCAGAAAGGGCCCTATGTTCAAGGGAAGGTAATGGGTCACAAGGTTTCATTCTTGGTTGACACAGGAGCTACACGCTGTATAGTCAGAAGTGCAGAGGTTCCAAAACTGCCTCTTTCGGGACGGACAGTTAAGGTAGTGGGAGTAGCAAACCAACTCCTGGCTAACCCGATCACAGATCCGGTGCAGGTTGAGCTTGGCACTTTCCAAGGATTGCATAGATTTGTGGTTTGTGATTCAAGTCCTGTGTCCCTACTGGGAAGAGACTCACTGTGCAAGACAAGGTGTTCAATCACCTGTTCAAATGAGGGGATTGAGGTTCAGACAAACAGTGACGATGAAGGAGAAGAGGAGCAGGGATCAGAGCCTGAAACTGAGACTACAGACGAGGACTATCCTCTGATTAACTTCTTGCCGATGTTCACAGTGGCTGATCTCCCGGCGGACTTGCAGGGAACAGTCCAAGAGAAAGTGTGGGATTTGACAGGGAAAGAAGTAGGACTGATAAAAGGAGTAGAACCAGTTAAAGTCGGTGTGAAGCCAAATGCTGTGTTCCCCCAGGTACCGCAGTATCATAGGGCGCAGGATGTCCTTATAAAGGTTGCGCAATTAATTGCAGACTTTGTGAGACAAGGAGTCTTGAGAGAAGTGATGAGCAGTCCATGTAATTCACCAATAATAGGACTGAGAAAGCCCTGTGGGAAGGTTCAGATTGTTCAAGATTTGAGAAAGATCAATGTCATAATGGTGAAATGCTGCCCAGTGGTGCCAAATCCAGCTGCGATTATTTTTCAGATTCCATGTGATGCAGCATGGTTCACAGTAATTCATTTGTCCCAAGCGTTCTTTTCTGTGCCTCTTCTTGAGGACAGCCAGTTTCTCTTCAGTTTTAAATTCCTGGACATGGTTTACAGTTGGTGTTGAATCGCTCAAGGGTTTTCAGAATCACCTTCCATATTCAATCAGATATTAAAGAAGGATTTGGAGTCATTGAAGTTGCCCTTTCAATCGACTCTAGTGCAGTACATGGATGATTTGTTGATCGCATCCAAAACAAGGGATGAGTGCAGGTATGATTCGATTGTCTTACTGAATCATCTGGGAAAGAACGGACACAAGGTGTCCCCCAAGAAATTGCAATATTGCCAGAAAGAGGTGAAGTACTTGGGTCATCAAATTGAGAAAAGGTTGAGGAAATTATCCAGGGAAAGAGTGACTGCACTGTTACAGATGAATCCCCCAACAACACGGAGAGATGTTAAGATGTTTTTAGGAATGGTGGGTTACTGTCGTCAGTGGATCCTGAATTTCTCAGTCATCTCCAAGCAATTGGTGAGTCTGACAGTCAAGGAAGGGCCAGATGTTATAGTGTTGAAAGATAAGGAAATTAAGGCGTTTACTGAGTTAAGAGAGAGCATGTGCAGGGCTCCAGCTTTAGGTAAGCCTGACTACTCAAAGCCTTTTGTTCTGTTTTGTCATGAACGTGATGCTTGTTCTTTGTCTGTCCTGACACAACTCCATGGAGGTGCAAACCGACCAGTAGCATATTTTTCAGCTACTTTGGACCCAGTTGCAGCTGCCTTACCAGGTTGTCTGCGTGCAGTAGCAGCAGTTGGTCAAAGCCTCACACAGTGTGAAGGTATAGTGATGGGACATCCTATAACGGTCATGGTCCCTCACTCAGTTGAAATCCTGTTGACCTGTGCTAAAACGCAGCTCATGACAAATGCAAGTTTGACAAAATATGCAACGATTATATTGGGGTCACCAAATGTAACGTTGAAGAGATGTACAGTGTTGAACCAGGCAACTTTGCTTCCAAATGAAAACACAGAGGTTGAAAATGTGGAAGATGTAGAACATGATTGTCCTGAGGTAACAGAAATGTGCACCAAACTGAGGCCTGATATTAAAGATACCAATTGGAAGAAAATGACCAAATTATCTTTGTTGATGGCTCATGTTTGAGAGACTCAGTAGGAGTGTTGAGAGCTGGATACGCTGTATGCACGATCTCTGGTATCCTGGAAGCGTCTTGGCTTCAAGGAGTATATTCTGCTCAAGTAACTGAGTTGGTTGCTCTTACTAGAGCTTGCTATGCCACTTCCCAGTTGAGAGTGACTATCTATACTGAGAGCCGCTACGGATTCGGAATTGTCCATGACTTTGGCCAGCTGTGGTCACAGAGGGGCTTCTTGACCTCCTCTTGTTCGCCAGTGAAAAATGGTGAGAGAATTAAGGAGTTGTTGCACGCGATTCAGTTACCTCATTAAAATAGCCGTGGTGAAATGCAGTGCTCACCTGAAGTCACAAGACTTTGTTTCAATGGGGAATGGATATGCGGATCAAGTCACAAGGTTTTGTGCATTGAACTGTATATCGTTTAAAGACCAGTGGGAATTGTTACCTGAAACAGAAAATGAGACATGCACAGGTTATGCCTTAAGGGTGATTAACACGTTGGAAGAGTTGAGATTGTTGCAGGGTTGTGCTAGCAAAGATGAGAAGCGTTCTTGGGTTAGGATGCAATGCGTACCAAGACCAGATGACTTGTGGGTCTCAGATGAAGGGAAAATGGTCCTGCTGAACATTCTTTTTTCACAATTTGCAAGGTTTTACCATGGTCAGGCAATTGCTAAAGGGGTGTGTTAGTGAGAGGAAAGAGGGCACTCAGGGAAAATCCGGCAACCAATAAACCTGAAAGGTGCCTTCACAAGGGACTACACCCAACCCTTAAGGGTTTACATGATAAACCAAAGCTAATGTAACATAAGTGTGAGGCACTCAAAACGTGTATGTATATGGTAAAATAACTTCTCCAGAAAATGAATTAACAATCAAAGTCAGAACAGTTCTTAATATATGATCTAGTCCTCGTGATTTATTGAGAATGTTCTTGAAGAACTTGAGTCCCAACTGCCCAAATACCCAAAACTCCAAGCCAACACGTGTTTCCTCATGGGAAAATGACCGAAACGACTTCTTCAGGGCTTATACGCAATGCGAGTGAACAATATCTGAGCACCCGTCGTACGTTCGCATGAAGTCCGTTGGTCCAAAACAAAACGGACCAAGTCTGAATCCAGTTACAAAAACATTGTTTCCACACGTTTCTTCTAGTTTCTTCCAGTATCCTAGTCATTAAACCGTGAGCCAAAACCATGAAGTTCCCGGCATGTGTTCTTGCCAGATCCCAGTAGCGAGTACGTCGGCGTCCGGAGAAGTTATTTTACCATATACATACACGTATTGAGTGCCTCACACTTATGTTACATTTACCATGGTCAGGCACATATTGGGAGTGATGCCATGATTAGGTTGTTCAAAATTGACTGGTTTAACCCGAAGGTCAGACAAGCTGCTGAAGTGATTTGCCATAGGTGTATCATCTGCCAACAGATGAATGCGGGGAAGGGGACAGTGGTGAATTTGAGCCACAGTGGGAGAGCTGGAGGTCTATTTAGAAGAATGCAATTGGACTTTATTGAGATGCCTGTGTGTGGAGGTTTGAGGTATGTGTTGGTGATTGTGTGTATCTTTAGTCATTGGATTGAAGCGTACCCTACACGCAGGAATGACAGCCTCACAATAGCGAAGCTGCTGCTTAGGAAATTGATACTATGTTTCGGGTTTCCAATCTCTTTAGAATCAGACAGGGGAAGTCACTTCAACAATGAGGTGGTTAAGCTATTGTGTGCAGCATTGAACATTGAACAGAAGTTGCATTGTAGTTATCGCCCTGAAGCATCAGGACTAGTGGAGCAGATGAATGGTACCCTGAAGTCTAGAATGGTGCAAATGTGTGCAGCCACGAATTTGAAATGGGCCGATGCATTACCTTTGGTGCTAATGTCAATGAGAAATATACCTAACAAGAAAACAGAACTGTCTCCTCATGTGATTCTCATGGGCTGAGCTATGAGACTGCCCGCAGTGCCTGCAAATGCTCTTGTAAATATCACAGATAATATGGTGTTGGACTACTGCAAGGGTCTGGCTGATGTGGTCCGCTCTATTTTTCACCAGGTGGAAGCTACCACCCTGCCCCCGATAAATGATCCAGGACACAACCTGAAAGCTGGTGACTGGGTTGTCATCAAGAAACACGTAAGGAAGACATGTTTGGAGCCATGGTGAAAGGGGCCATATCAAGTGATACTGACGACTACTACTGCTGTGAAGTGTGCGGGAATTCCGAACTGGATCCATGCCAGTCACATGAAAAAGGTGACGTGTCCAACTGATGAGGAAGTTGAGTTGTTGAAAGTACCAACAACAGGGAAGGAAGTCCCAGGGCCGGAGAGTGATCAAAGGGGAACTGAGACTGAAGGAGAGCCCGTTGAGGACGGCTTGGTCACTCCAGTAAGAGACGAAGGAGGAGAGATCCAGAGGGGTGAGGGTGAGCCTATCTCAACTGAGGCAACAGGAGAGCCTAATCAAAGGGAGGTTCTCCAAGAAGCAGACGATTATGGAAATGAGCTAGAGCATTTGACAGACCCAGAAGGCGAAGGAGTTGAGGTGGAAGAGAGTCAGAGTGTCCAAACTCCTCCTCAGCAAATTGCAGGTCCATCAGGAGAAAACACTGTAGAGCCAGAGGAGGGTGAAGGGTTGCCACAAGAGAGATAAAAAAACAGAGAGACATTGAAAGGAGATAAGTGGCCAGAATTGCAAATGAAAAGGGTAGAAGTGGTTGTCGAAGATGCAATAGAGTAAGAGGTTGACACAACAAGGAGAGAAGATTTAAGTGAAGGAGAGTTACAAGGTGATTGCAAATTGAAAAGAAAGAGAGTAGCAAACAGAAGGTACGCAGGTCCTGAATGGGCGTATGCAACTACAGCTGAATGGCAACAAGAGTTCTTGGCATTTTGTTTTGATCGAGAAATTCCAGGTCAGTACTTCGGCATTTGAGTCTGACTGGAGAAACTGAATTGGTGTAAAGATCGAATTGAAGTTGAGAAACTAAGAAAAGAGAATGAGAATTTACCAGATGAGACTTTGAAAACCTGAATTGACTTTTGAAAAACCGATTTTGACAAGCTGCTAACCTGAATTGACAAAGAACCTGGGAGTGCACTGCAAGCTGTATATAATTGCTGAAGGAAGACTTTCGCTTGTTTGACTTTTGCTGCGAGGAAAAAAAAAAAAGAGGAAGAGAAGAACATTTGTAACCATCCTCTGTTGTTGTTTGTATTAACCATCATTCACTTTCTGATTCTTTACAGATCATGGCTAACACTAGTCAGGATAATAGAGGGAGTAAGCGTTGTAAATATTTGGGTGTTGGTTTAGGTGTTGTGTGTGTGATGTTCATTATGGTTGTGATTGTGGGTGTGACACTAATGGATAAGAGCGGGGCTAACAATGCAACAATTCCTGAGACTACCACTACACTAACAGCTTGGGAGAGGTTTGAGCTGGATACAAAATATTTGCATGAGGGAACTAATGCAAAAGTGGAACTCTCCACTAATGTTTTCTATTGCTTGCTGAGTGAGTATGTTGACACAATGGATGCAAAAGATTGCTTTGTGTGTACACAGATTCCTGTTTCAGTACAAGAGGGGGTTACCTATCATAGTCTGCCACTAACCTATGGGATAAGTTGTAGTTTGTTACTAACAAGATTCTATAACCAGGAAGAGATTCAATACTTTTACTCGAATTATGATCTTGTGTTTTCTTATGTGCATTTAATAGAGGATTTGAGTGAGGTAGCTAGATACTATAGTATAAAGTTAGTTAAAGGCTTCTTTGAGTCGACATTGACGATTAGCACATCTTGTGGACACTGCAATAACGTGACATGCTTGCTTACACCTGTAGAGAAAAGTTTTCTAGATCACACAGAAGATAGGAGAAGGGCATTAAAGTGTAAATTAGAAAAAGGATTGCAGCAGCGTGTTTTTGCTAGTAGTGTAGGGTATGGTGCAATTAGAGAACAAGGGAAGCTAGCTTTAAATGCATAACACGTAGGGAAGCTTTGCATATCTAGGCCGAAATCATATTATAACAATGTGTTTGTGGGAACGAGTGAATGTAAGCATGTGTTTTTGTTTTGGAGTAAGTGGACATTCATGTTAAATGGACAGGATCCTGCAATCCCTGGGATCTATTATATATGTGGACTTAATGCTTATTACCGTCTTCCAAAGGGATGGTATGGGACATGTTATTTGGGGATAGTTTTCCCAAAGATATATCAACTTGACGATTTGAAAAGGTTTCCGAATTTGTCTGAATTACATCGTACTAGACAGAAGAGAGAAACTGTGCTGGTGTAGTAGGAGACATATTTGGAGCGATAATTCCTTCATTGGGAGTTATCTTAAATTCTATAAAGATTTGAAAGTTGTCTACTATTGTGGATAACATGCTGACAAATTTTTCAGGGGCTATACTCCTGATGGATACTGAACTTGCTGCGTAGAGGGTTATGACTCTTCAAAACAGGCTTGCTTTAGACATTCTTTTAGCGAAAAATGGCGGAGTTTGTAAGATGCTTAATGAGCGTCATTGTTGTGCCTATATACCAGATAATAGTAATGAGATTAGAAGTATGCTTCCTAACTTGACTAAGGACAGTATGGATTTGAAGGAATTGAAAGAACCAGGTGTTTGGGAAAAGGTTGGAAAGGGATTTGCTTCAGTGGAGAATTGGCTTAGTAACATTTGGGATGGGATATTGTCTAAAATAATACAGGGAATATTGATTGTTGTAGCTTGTTTATTTGGATTATGGGTGGCATGTAAAATTAGCAAAAGAATAAAATTGAAAATGGCGAAAAATAATAAGAGGAGGGAAGAAAAACAAAGGGAAAATTGTACAGGGCAAAATCGAAGGGGAAGCCAATAATGGAGGAAATTGAGTTGAGAGAATTTTAATATGTAAAATTTCTGGGAGAAGGTTTATGTGATGACAAGAGTCATCAGAGGAGGGATTGTTGGAGTGTGTTTTTTTTCAAAATCAATATTAACATGAAAAGCTTGCAATATATTGTGGGTTGAAGCTGCATAGAAAATGTGTTATCAAAGAAAATAATGTACGCATTTGAAATGTGCCCACGGGGAGTGGCTACCAACGTATACGAAGACTAATGAAAGCTTGTTAATTCTGAATTAATTATGTACTAATGTTTTGAATTTGTATAAGCATATCATAATTAGAGTTATGTATTAGGAGTTTGCTTATTTAATCATTAGGCCTTAGCTTAGCGAAGGTCTGGGCCTAGTTACCTGGTCTCATATTAAACTGTATTTTTCTAAATGTGCAATGTTCTGTTTTCCTGAAGGACACAAAGCGGCATTTTTCCAGAAGCTAGATGTGTGTAGTCGTAGTAAATTCTTTCTCATGAGAACTGACTTGCTCAAGGAGACATTCTTGCTGAATGCAAAAGTGTAATTCGTAACAGGTGCAAGGCTGCCTGGAGTAGGAGAAACAATAGAGCTACTGACTGGTGCGCAAAGTGTAACTTTTCTTACCTGACATTCTAACCGATGAAGACGTCAATAACATGGACCAATCAGTGACATGAGAACTGTGGTTTGTGGAAAATTCTGGTGTGGAGGATTATTGGACAGAGATAAAGATGCACCAATTATTATCCAAAGAGGAATTATGAGCTAATTGGGTAGATTTGATTTAACTGAGTGACCCAAGGAGAGATAACACACACCTTTTGAGAGCAGAGCAGAGACGCAGAGAGACAGAGACTTTTCACTTCTTTTGCTTGCCCTTTACCCTTTGAACCATCCTCTACTTACCTTATACTTACCTCTCCTCCATATGAGGGAAGAGTCCTATTCCTTAACAATGCTATATTGAGACTTTGCCCCGTTCTATCTCTGCCGATGACGAAATCGACTGACGTCCTGAGGACGAAGACTGAAGCTGTTTGCTGATCTGTTGGACTGGTAACTATCTGATGCAAAATTGTGATTGTTTGTTTGCCTTTCCTTTCTAGGTACCAACTGCTATTTTTACAGAGGCCATAGTTAGATGTTTTCCAAATTTGTGTTTGCAAAATTGTTTTGCATGAAGCCCAACATGCTGATGCTAATTCGAGGTTAGTTAAGGTGTTCACTAATATCTGACGCAAATAGACAAATGACTGAGTTCCTGCTTTGTTGAATCATGTATTAGCGGGACTTTGCTAAGTTGCTTCATATTAATGCTGTGACTAAATACTGAATAATATTCTCTATGCATTGTTTAATTGAGTTCTAATTGTGAATCTGAAGAAAGTACTAATGAGATTTAGTGCTAATGAGATTAACAGAGATAATCTTAGATTGTAACCAATTGGGAAATAATTATCCTAACACATAACTAGTTTGTTGTGGTTATTCATGACTGAAAGGTCATGACGTGTTCCACTATTGCTTCTTATTAAATGTTATTGATTAACTTGTTGATTAGTTACTGTGAATATTGATTGGGTTATTAATCTATTGATTTGTGATGGCAAAAGATACCTTGTACTGGGAAGTCCCCGAACATGGTCCAAAGGTGCATCGACCTAGGCGTGTCTCCTTGTAAGTTTACTTATCAAGGCTCTGACGCGCTAGCAGTGCAAAAAATGATGTATTACATATGCGCAGCCTCATTGTCTTTATTAAAAAAACTATTTTTTGCCCTCCAGTGAAAAATCTACATTTCTGGCTTTAAGAGACAACCCAAACACAAAACACTTCCAAACATGTCAGCTGTTTGATTTCACGTAGTCATTTATCTTGTTTTCTGTTTCCTAGGCACTAAAGGAGATGTCCTGCAGTTTGAACTGGCAGAAATGGGGTTTAGCAGTCAGATACTTAACCAGGTATGCATGTTTTCTCTAAGAAGTCAACTGATTTTGTATGTAGCATTTTGGTGCAACCAGGGTCTAAAAATTTTGGTGTTGTTTCACATTGTGGAATAATTATTACTTCAAATGTTTTAAGCCTGGGTAAACACTAGAAATGAGCAGTTCTGGTCAAACTGCTACAACTGAAGGGTATGAACTGTTTCCTAAAACATTTTATTAAGAATGTTTGGGATTAGCATTTGTTAGAGACTGGTTATTGGTAGGGGTAAGTACACACCCACCACTAGCAATACACCCCCAAAACAGGGTTGTGCCCAGTCAAGGTCCCACAAAGTAGCATCTGGCTCAACCCCTGGTAGCTGGGCTTAACTCAGGAGACAGGGATGTAAAGCTTTTAAATACACTGTAGGAAGCTGGCCTGGTTCGTAGTGGGTACCTTGGGTACTTTCACCTTATACCAGGTCCAGTTATCCCTTTTTAGTGAAGTAGTAGTGTTCTAGCAGCTTAGGCTGATAGAGGTAGCTATAGCAGAGCAGCTTAGGCTGAACTAGGAGACATGCAAAGCTCATGCAATACCGCTTATAGTTACACAGTACTTATAAACAAGTAAAAACAATACTCAGTGTTACCAAAAATAAAGGTATTTATTTGGGTGACACAGTACCACAAATATCTTAGAGGCAATATTCCTTCTGGAGGTAAGTATTACACACAATATATACCCTAGACACCAAAATTAGACAATGCAAACAGTAGGAAATCCTATAGAATGCAATGGGAGAAAATAGGTCTAGAAACCATACACTAAGAAAGTGGAATGTGATTCACCAATTCCCCCCTAGACACGTGTAGTGTGTGCAGAATCTCTCAGGGAGTAAGAATACAGTAAAGGTAAGTAAAGTACCTCACCCCAGAGCCCAGAAAAGCAGGAGTAAAGTATTGCAGTTTTCTCGTTTTGGGGATTTTGCAGCAGCCAACCAAGTCTGCAAAGAACAACTGCTGGATTATTGGACCTGAAGACCTGCAAAGGAAGAGGACCAAGTCCAGAAGTCGAAAGAAGTTCCAGGAAGGACAGGAGCCCCTGCTAACCCAGAAGAGGCTGCAAAAGAAGAGTCCCCGGTTAGTTGAAGATTGCAGAAATGCCCCCTTGGAAGATGCCAGCGGGTTCCTGCATGATGCAAACGATATCCCACGCAGTGAAGATCGTTGCAGATGAGATTTCGTGTTGGAAGGCGCCAACAAGCCTTGGCTACGACAAAAGTGAGTTTTGCGTCAAAATGGTGCTGGATGCACCCAGGAGGGACCTGACGGCCTCAACTCTGTGTGAGGAGGAAGGGGGGCTCTCAGCACTTTAGAGAGCCCTCAGGATGCCAGCCAGCACCCACAGAAGCCGCAGAATCCAGGTTCATAGGAGGTGCGAAACGCAGTTGATGCATCACAACAAAAGAAGGTCCCACGCCGCTGGAGAACAACTCAGCGAGTTGAGCATCACAGGATGTAGTGCTGGGGACCCGGGCCAGGCTGTGCATGAAGGAATTTTGCAGAGTGCACAGAGGCCCCAGGAGGCAGGGAAGACGCAGTACACAGGGGTACCGTCACTCTCAGGGAAGGCAGGTCTTACGCCCTCCAAATTGCGTCAGCAGGACCTCAGGACAGTCTGTCGATGATGTCCACCCTCTGTGTCCTTAGGAGCACGCTCATCGCTGTGAGAGGAGTCCAAGGGTACCGGTCGTCGCCTTGGAAGGGGCCTGCTTGGAGCAGGGGAGTGACTCCATCACTCCACGGGAGATTTCTTTGGTCCTTCTGGTGCAGGATGAAGACAGTGAGTCCTCAGAGCATGCACACCGTGGAGACTGTTGCAGTTGCTGACTTGGAGCTGAGGTTGCTGAAGAAATGTGTCTCTTGTGGACACCTTGTTGCAGTTACAGCGTTTCTTGGAGCAGGCTGCGGTTGATCCGAGGTCAGAAGAGCCTGAAGTTGTCGCAGAGGATACCTGAAGGAAACTTGCAAGCAGAATCTGAAGAGAACCCACAGGAGAGACCCTAATTAGCCCTGAGAGGGGGATTGGCTACCTTATCAGCAAAGGACCTATCAGGAGGGGTCTCTGACATCCCCTGCTGGCACTGGCCACTCAGAGGCCTCCAGAGTGCCCCCACACCTTGCAAAGCAAGATGGCTGAAGTCTGGGACACACTAGAGGAGCTCTGGGCATCACCCCTGGGGTGGTGATGGACAGGGGAGTGGTCACTCCCCTTTCCTTTGTCCAGTTTCACGCCAGAGCAGGGGAGGAGGGGTCCCTGAACCGGTGTAGACTGGTTTATGCAAGGAGGGCACCATCTGTGCCCTTCAAAGCATTTCCAGAGGCTGGGGGAGGCTACCCCTCCCCAGCCTGTGACACCTATTTCCAAAGGGAGAGGGTGTAACACCCTGCTCTCAGAGGAAATGCTTTGTTCTGCCTTCCTGTGACTGGGCTGCCCAGACCCCAGGAGGGCAGAACCCTGTCTGTGAGGGGGCAGCAGCTGTAGCTGCAGTGGAAGCCTCAGAGAGCTGGTTTGGCAGTACTTGGGGTCCATGGTGGAGCCCCCAGGATGCATGGAATTGTCTCCCAATACCAGATTTGGAATGAGGGGACAATTCCATGATCTTAGACATGTTACATGGCCATATTCAGAGTTACCATTGTGAAGCTACACATAGGTATTGACCTATATGTAGTGCACTCATGTAATGGTGTCCCCGCACTCACAAAGTCTGGGGAAATGGCCCTGAACTATGTGGGGGCACCTTTGCTAGAGCAAGGGTGGTCTCACACTTAGTAACTTTGCACCTAACCTTCAGCAATTGAAGGTTAGACATATAGTTGAGTTATAAGTTACTTAAGTGCAGTGAAAATGGCAGTGAAATAGCGTGTGCACTATTTCACACAGTCTCTAATGGCATTCATGTGTAAGGGTTTGTCTGAGCTCCTTATGGGTGGCAAAAGAAATTCTGCAGCCCATATGGATCTCCTGGAACCCCAATGCCCTGGGTACCTAGGAACCATATACTAGGGACTTATAAGGGGGCTATGCCAATTGAAATTGGTAAATGAAGTCACTGGCCTACAGTGACAACTTTAAAAGCAGAGAGAGCATAAGCACTGAGGTTCTGGTTAGCAGAGCCTCAGTGACACAGTTAGGCACTACACAGGTGCATACATTAGGCCATAAGTTATGAGCATTGGGATCCTGCCCAGCAGGATCCCAGTGAGAAAGGCAAAAGCATACTGACATACATGTGAAAAATGGGAGTAACATGCCAAGGAAGATGGTACTTTCCTATATACATTAATACAGTAAATAAGTAAGACACAACACACAAGAAAAATCCCACACCCATTTACAAAAATAGTAAATATTTGTATCTTTAATATGACACAAAACAATAAAAATCCAATATAGGGAACCAGATACATGCATTTTTAAAGAATAAAAGTAAAACTAGTGCTTAGAAACAAATAGCGCTCATAGGGAGGGTCGCACTGGACCTGGACACAACCAAGAGTTCCAAGCCATCTGTAAATTAACACTTTTACTCTTACTTCCAGAAGTGTTTCTTGATGCAGGAACATGATCCACAATCCAATCCAAGGTTCCAGAATCTCTAAGTTACTCCTTGGGATGTTGGGGCTACAATTCCCACTGTACACCTGGCCAAAACCTTAGAAATCCACTGGACACACTCCAGGCTGGGGACTTTTGTGGAAGTTGGTATAGGGAAGCTCTTTTAACCTGTTGCTTCAGGGAGTCCACTTGCAAGGCAAAGTCCTTCGGGCTGTGGATCCAGTATGCAAAAGGCACTGTCCTTAATTGTGCAGGCACCTGGCTTGCAAACCATGGTAGTCAGCAGGGCAGTCCTTCTTCTTCTTGTGGTTTCAAGCAGCAGATCTGAATTCCAGTGCAGAGCAACCACTTTTATTCGATCATCTTGGGGGACCAGTGGGCATCCTTGTCCAGTGAGCTGCAGGGTGCCACCCAGAAGTATGACAACTTCCTTCAAAGTGTGGCATCTTGTCCCATAAAGCACTGGACTTTAACATTCCAAGATGGATCATTTTCCTCCAGAGGAATAAGACTCGGCTAAACCAACCCCTGGTGTAGTTCATTCCATTAACTTCCGCTCTAGGCATCAACAAATTCCTTTCCTAATCTGTGAGGTACAGGGGTGAGAGGGCAGGCCTGGCTGCATTCCTTTCTGACAGGTATCCTTTTGAAACCTCAGTTTGATTTACCCAGCCCCCTTCCTGGCCTGCCTTCACCATCTGCCTACCTCCCCCATTAGATAACCTCTGCTCTGTGAGGGCCACGTATTACCTCATCAAAGCAGCCTGGCTAATCCTGTTCGGGCTGACCAATCGGGAGAGACCACTAGCAGGTTGGAATTTGGCTTATAGTAAAGAAAGTCTCATAACTTAATTTCTGTATAAGTTATGATAAATTTAACAATTGCAAATTGTTGCATTTATCTTTGCCATTCATTTGAGTTCTTACATGGCATTTTATCTTTTTCCTAGCAATATGTAGGCTTATGAAAAATATTTTCTTTATAATCTATCAAGCCAACTTTCTACAATGAGGGAAAATGAAAGGGGCAGTTTTTCCATCACCAGGACATATACAACATATTTTATAACATCCCTGCTTATAGTTCTGTTAGAAATGGGGTCTTTGGTTGGCAGTCAGGGTACCTCCTGTCCAAGCAAGGACCCTCACTCTAGTCAGGGTAAAGGAGAATCACACTCAGTTAACCCCCGCTTATCCCTTTAGTAGGTTGGCACGAGCAGGTAGGCTTAACTTTAGAGACCATTTGTACTATTTGTACCAACACACACAGTAATATAGTAAAACACCTCACAATGACTCAGTACAAGTTTAGAAAAATATCCAATATTTAGCTAAACAAAAAAAGACCACAATGACAAAATTCCGACATCCACAAGTCAAGTTATGAGTTTTTAAAGAATAAACTCAAAAATAGAATTTAGAAACACAAAACGCTTTGATAAGGTGACAACACGGCATTGTGACTGAGTCGTTCCCAACAATCCGATGCCAACGGCGCCGGGTACGGAGTCACACCGACCCACAGGTACAGTACCTTAGTAAAGTGTGAAAACAAGCCAGTGCGCTAAGTCGGGGATTACAGCGTCGCTGGATTCAAGGCGGCGTCGGTTCCAGTGCTGCAGCGCGAAGGAGCAGATGAATCACAAAGAGGTGTGGGGTCCTTGCTGCGGAGCGGTGGAGGTGAGGTGGCGTCAGTGCGAAGCGTTGAATCCACACACTTTGGGTGGAGTCGGTCACAACGTGGTGCAGAGACTTCCATTGAGTTGCGGACTTCGGCAGGGCTGCAGTGATGTTTGGCCTGAGAGGGTCGTCACACTCCAGCGTGGACCACGGAGTCGGTGGCAGGCGGCGGTCCGGAGTCGGTTTTCTTGTTTTTTCACCAGCTTCTCCTTTCAAGGGCCCACTTGTCAGGGCAGGAGTCTCAGCAGAGAGTCCAGGTACTGGTAGTGGAAGTCTTTGATGTCCGTGAGACCTCAGAACAGGGGACAAGCTCAGTCCAAGCCCTTGGAGATTCTTCTCAAGCAGGAATATACCACAAAGTCCAGTCTTTGTCCCCTTTCACAAGCGGAAGCAGCAACTGCAGGATAGCTCCACAAAGCACAGTCACAGGCAGGGCAGCACCTCTCCTCAGCTCTTCTCCTTGGCAGAGATTCCTCTTGATTCCAGACGTTATCTAATTATCAGGGGGGTTTGGGTGCTCTTCTTATACCAATTTCTGCTTTTGAAGTAGGCCTACTTCAAAGGAAAGTCTCTCTTGTTTGTGAAATCCTGCCTTGCCCAGGCTGGGCCCCAGACACACACCAGGGGGTTGGAGACTGCATTGTGTGAGGGCAGACACAGCCCTTTCAGGTGTGAGTGACCACTCCTCCCCTACCTGGCAGCACAGATGGCTCATCATGATATGCAAGCTGCACCCCAGCTCCCTTTGTGTCACTTGTCTAGAGAGAGGTGCAAACAGCCCAACTGCCAAACTGATCCAGACAGGGAATCCACAAACAGGCAGAGTCACAGAATGGTTTAAGCAAGAAATTGCCTACTTTCTAAAAGTGGCATTTTCAAACGCACAATCTAAACACCAACTTCACTAAAAGATGTATTTTTAAATCGTGAGCTCTGAGACCCTAAACTCTTAACCTATCATAAACTAGGGACTTACAGGTAGTTTGAATGTACCTTGCCCTATTATCTACTAGGGGCTTACAGGTTCTGTCATTGCTGTAGAAAAAGTAGCCTCTTTTGAGCTTAGTTACTCCCACTTTTTGCCTGTTTGACAGTGTGTTTGACTATGTCTATTGGGTTCCTGCTAATCAGGACACCAGTAGTTATGCTCTCTCCCTTAAATTATGGTTATTACATACTGGTAATCCAGTATTTCACCCACAATTGGCATGCTGGCACGCCCTTATAAGTCCCTAGTATATGGTACCTAAGTACCCAGGGCATTAGGGTTCCAGGGGATCCCTATGGGCTGCAGCATATCTTTTAACACCCATAGGGAGACCATGCAAAGGCTTCTTCAGGACTGCCATTTCAGCCTGTGTGAAAAGGTTCATGCACCATTTCACTGCCATTTACACTGCACCAGGTCACCCATAAGCAATGTTCCCTCAAATTTTTTTCCACTGTGTGCGGCAGCGTAAGGTCTCTGTGCGCTGCAGCTAAGGATACGTGCGCCAAGAATTTAACCATTCACGCGAGTGCAGAGCATAACTACCAAGATCATTGGCATTTGCCACTCCATAGCTTTGTTTTACCACTAAAGCAAAAAAGGCAGGGCATTAGAAGTTAAAAAGAAGAAAATAGTATCTCGTTCACATCAGGAGCAGCGAAGGGGCACAGATTAAGTGCTTGGTACCTGCTCCACACAGAGGAAAGCAAATGATGCTTGCCTTCCAGTGACGAATTACAAGACTGTAGAGAAGAGTGCCACGCAAGCCAACAAAAAGTAAGTGACAGGCAGGCTCCAAGCCCTTTAATGTACACAACAGAGTCTCCCAAGCAAGACGCAGGCGCTAGCACATGCACTCACAGCAAGCAACAGAAAGGTGACAAGAACGGCCTTCCACTCCACGTCTTCATGTGGCAGTGGGTTTTAGTAATATTCAAACCGTTTGAGCTATAAACAATGTATTTTGGTTGCAGATTTTTGTTTATGTGTAAAATCTATAATTATACAAAAATGCTGCGGCCACACAATTGCATAATTTTAGTGGCCCTGAATATACTGCATCTTACAAACTGAAGTCACGGCGGGGGCTCAACAAACAGACAACATTAAGGCATAGTTTGCTTAGTCCCAGGATCGTTAATGCGGACAGTGACTTTAGCCCATCCATAACCCTGGGTATTCCTCACAATAACCAGCTACCTAATATGTGACCTGCAGTACAGAGTACAGCATTTGGCACTTAATCCTTCTTGTGTTCTCCGGTTTTGCAGCATGTTATTAAAGCTAGGCTTTCTGATTATCCAAATCAGTCAATTAGAAGGACAGTATATAACAAGTATTTGCAATACAATAGGTCTTGCATTGGCAAGAGTGCAAGCTATTGGTGTTGTAAATGACAATGGGGGTCATTACGACCTCAGCGGTCTTTTTGCAATACCGCCGAGGGACCGCTGTGTGGAAGACCGCCTGTGCAGGCGGTTTGCCGCTCGGTGTATTATGACTGTTGGCTGCTCTCCGTCGTTATTCCGACGGAGAGCCGCCAACAGCCATACTTGCGGGCGGCGGGGAAGTGGAGGTTGCTCCACCTCCACCACCACGCCAACAGAACACCGCCCAGCGAATCACGTCCTGTGATTCGCCTTGGCGGTGTTCTGTTGGCGGTGTGGTGTCGGCGGAGCTGCCCCCATGGCTCCCGTCCCCTCCCGGAGGATCGACGGACCAGGTAAGTTGATCGTCCGTTAGGGGAGGGGGGTTGGGTGGTGTTGTGTGTTGTGTGCGTGCATGGGGGTGTGCGTGTGTGTATGTAGAGGGGGTGTGTGAGTGTGTGGATGCTTGCGGGGGTGTTGTGTGTATGGGAATGAGTGCATGTATGGCTGTGTGTATATCTGTATGGATGTGTGCGTGTATGTTTGAATGTGGGTGTGCGTGTCTGACTGTGTGTGTGGATGTAGGCATGTATGTCGGGGTGTGTGCGTGTGTGTGTTGGTGGTGCCTGCATGCGTGTCGGGTGTGTGTGAGTAATGTTATGTTGGGTGTCGGGGTGGGGAGGGGGCCCTGCCACCTTTGGGGAGTGGTGGGGGGTGTAGGGGAGGGAGTCGGGGTGGGGGGTGGGGGAGACCCCTATCAGTGCTAGGGAAGGAATTCCCTGGCACTGATAGTGCTTACCGCCATGGATTTCATGGCGGTTGAAACCGCATGAAATCCACGGCGGTAAGCCGGGTCCAAATACCGCCGGCAGTATACTGACGGCCGCAGGGCTGGAGACCCAGGTCTCCAGGCCGGCGGTCATCTCCGCCCTGGCGGGCGGGACGGAGAACCGGCGGATGACCATGGCGGTAACCGCCATGGTCATAATACACTAAGGTAAGACCGCCAGCCTGTTGGCGGTCTTACCGCCGGTTCTCTGCCATCCGCCAGGGTTGTAATGACCCCCAATGTCTTTTATTTATGTGTTTTGATTTGGAGTGTAGAGGATGTATGTGGTGTGGAGTCGAAATTTGTGGTTTGTATTTGAATTGTTACTTGTGGAATTGTGCGGTGTGAAATTGTGTGGTACTGAGTGTATTTGTGTAGTGCAATTATGTGTCATGGTGAAAATATACAGGTGAGAGCTGCATAGAATACATAGAAAGGAAGATAGAGAGGGATAGGTAGTTTATATCTTAACTGAGAAGATACAATGCAAGCTTCCCTCACATAGAAGGTACTATGCAAGCTTCCCTCACAGAATTTACTATACAAGCTTCCCTCACACACAGCAGATACTGCACAGGCAGAAGTCTAAGCTTCCCTCACACAAAGCAGATACAGTACAGGCAGCAGCGGTGCATGGTTCCCTCACACACAGCAGATACAGCACAGCAGCAGTGCAAGCTTCCATCACACACAGCACAGATACAGCACAACAGCAGTGCAAGCTTCCTTTACTCTCAGCAGATACAGTACAGCAGCAGAACAATATTCCCCACACACAGCACTGCAGCAGTGCAAGTTCCTCTCACACTGAGCAGATACAGCACAGGCAGCAGCAGTGCAAGCTTCCCTCATACACAGTGCAGATACAGCACAGGTAGCAGTGCAAGCTTCCGTCACACACAGCACACATACAGTTCAGGCTGCAGTGCAAGCTTCCCTCATACACAGCGCAGATACAGCACAGCAGTAGTGCATGAAGCACTGGCATTGCCTTTAGGTCTTGGCTTTGGGACCTTATAGGTGTTTAGCCAGAGCTATTCTTCAATTTTGTGCAATGAGGGTGCTGGTAAACAAGAACTGCCAAGCTTGTTTTTTCAAGCAAACACAGACTGCACTTCCGAGGCCTGCTCTGCATTCCAGGTATTCCTCTGGGAGCTGGCAAGGGGCTCCAAAGAGACAAGCAATTCTCCACAGAAAATGCAAAAAGAAATATGTGAAATCCTTTACCTAAAAAAAGACCTTTTGAGTGTAGTATTTTCTTCACTGTTAATAATTCTTTTTTCTCTCCCAGAGTGTGATTAAAAGTGTTTTTTTACCCTTATAGTGTGATATTGGAAACACAGGTACGGTTTGTCAAAGGATGCTCCTGCACATTCGAATTTGTAACTGCATATAGTTAATATGGTTTACACGAGCACCAGTAGCTTTACAGACAGAGACCTTTATTTTTAGTCATGGAGAAACTATGCACCTTTCCCAAAATCACAGGATGTTGAGCCTCCGAGACTTAAACACTGTCCCAGCCTCAAAGTTCAAAGTTGAAACAGCACATCCTCTTGCCTTTGCGCAAAACGTTTAAAATGTGACGGAAGAACGAAATTCCAGTCATAAAGCCGGTGAAATGTACTTTAAAATGTACCTATAAGCAGCACTTTTAATTGCAGCAGCTTCTTGGGCACTGGCACCTTTTTTTATTTAAGATAAACATTTTACTTGTTGTTTCCTATTTTTGAGGGGCGATGCTTATTTTTCTTACTCAAGCATTTACGGCGAGTAAAAGACACATATGGGAAAGACAGGTGGAAAAGAAAAACTAAAAAGAGTCACAATGGGAGAAAACAGAAAGCTGCACGAGTGAGCTGAAGGGCCAGGGACTGGCTTTAAATGGATTGAAGAGGCCCGAGATGGCTTCAGTATTATGCTGCCTTAGTATTCCGTATTTGCACATTTAATTGAAGCAGCCGCATGTTTAAGAAGAGGGCTTTAGGCACTGGCAAGTTTTTTTTATTTACAAATTACGCACTGGAGAGAACACAATGCCCTCAGTGACAAAATTAACATTTTATCTATCTAGCAAGCGATCACCTCAGCCAGCCAGCCTGCTGATAAGCATGATTTATTGCCCTGAATGCAGCCCTGTGCCCTCCAGCCAGACAAAGCTAATAAAACTCCTGTGACCAGGGCGCTTTGTAAAGGTGTGTGCGCGGTGGGAAAAGACATCCTGCGCGCACGCACAAGCGCGCACCTTAAAGGGAACATTGCCCATAAGTCACCCCTATAGCAGGCCCTCCAGCCCTGAGGGCAGGGAGCAGAGTACCTGTGTGTCAGGGCACCCCTGCACTAGCAGAGGTGCCCCCACAACCTCCAGGACCATTTTCCCAAACTTCGTGAGTGCGGGGATGCCATTTTACGCGTGTACTGGACATAGGTCACTACCTATGTCCAGCTACATTATGGTAACTCCGAACATAGGCATGTTTGTGTTTGATATCAAACATGTTGGAATCATACCCCAATGCTTTTGCAAGCATTGGTTGCATGATTCCATTTACTCTGGGGGCTCTTTAGAGGACCTCCAGTATTGTCATTACAGCCTTCTAAGGTTTTCCAGGCAGCCCCAGCTGCAGTCACCTCTCAGACAGGTTTCTGCCCCCCTGTTGCTTGAGCAGATCAAGCCCACGAAGGCAGAACAAAGGATTTCCTTTGGGAGAGGGGTGTTACATCCTCTCCCTTTGTAAATAGGTATTACAGGCTTGGGAGGGGTAGCCTCACTAAGCCATTGGAAATGCTTTGAATGGCATATTTGGTGCCCTCCTTGCATAATCCAGTCTACACTGGTTCAGGGACTCCCAGTCCCTGCTCTGGTGCGAAACTGGACAAAGGAAAGGGGAGTGGCCACAAACCTGTCCATCACCACCCCAGGGGTGGTGCTCAGAGCTCCTCCAGAGGGTCCCTGGGCTTTGCCATCTTGGATTCCAAGTTGTCAGGGCACTCTGGGAGCATCTGAGTGGCCAGTGTCGGCAGGTGATGTCAGAGCCCTCCCCTGATAGGTGCTTACCTGTTTAGCTGACCAATCCCCCTTTCAGTGCTGTTTGGGGTCTCTCTCTTGGGTGGTTCTTCAGATTCAGATTGCAATACTTCAGCAGGAATCCTCTGCATCCTTGATTTCACCTTCTTACTGAAGAAATTGCAGCTGGAACCTCCAGGAACTCTACAAACTGCAACAAAGAAGCAAAGATGACTTCTGCAACATTGTATCTTCAGCTCCTGCCAGCAACTGCAACTGTTTCCCAGTTGTGCATCCCCAGAAGACAGCCTGTCCTGAGCCTGCACAAGATGAATGAAGTAATCTCCCTTGGAGTGAAGGAGTCCCTTCCCTGCTTCAGCAAGCACCTCTCTGCAATGACAAGCAGCATGGACCCTGCCTCACAGGTGGTGGACTGAAGTGGTCACGACGGTTCTGATGTCCTACTGTCTAACTTTGGAGGAGGTAAGATCTTCCCTCCCCACGCAAGACAGTACCCCCCTGCACCGCGTGTTTTGCAGTTGCCAAGGCTTGTTGGCATCTTTCCACAAAGGTATTCGTGCACCGTTCAGCTCCGGCCCTCAGCACTCTATCCTGCGATGCACAGCTTCCTGTGTGGTTCTCCAGCGACGTGGGACTCTTTGTTGTAGTGCTGTTTGGGCCTCCTTTTACACCTTCTTTGTCCCCATGCTGTGGGACTCCTGTGTGCGCTGCCTGGTCTTCTGAGGGCTCTCTGAGTTGCTGAGAGCTCCCTCTAACTCCCCTCCTGGGTAGAGTCCACCACGTTCCTCCTGGTCCCCGACAGCGCCATTTTCCGCTAACTGCGAGCTTTGTGTGTGCCAAGGCTTGTTGGCAGAATCCAGAGATGCAAGCCAGAGTGCAATCATCCATCCTGCGTGGGACAGCTTCTGCACCAACCAGGAGCCCGCACCCATCTTCTTGGGTGCAGTACTTACTGTTGTTCTTCACCGGTGGTTCTTCTTTTGCACCTTCATCCAGGTTAGCAGGGACTCCTGTTCTCCCTGGACTTTCTGTGCTTCCTGGACTTAGTCCCCTTCTTCTATTGTTCCAGGAATCCACTGTTGGTGTCTTGCAGTCTCTTCTGATTCTTGCAGTATCTTCTTTCTTGTGTTCTTGTGTGTTCTAGGGAAGTTACTGTGATTTACTCCTGATTTCCTGGGCTCTGGGATGGGTTCTATTACTTACCTTTGGTGTTTTCTAATACTCCCAGCAACCCTCTACACACTACACTTGCCTAAGTGGGAAACCGACATTCGCATTCCACTTTCTTAGTATATGGCTTGTGATCCCCTAGGCCCATTTCTAACTATTGTGATTTTCACTATTTGCACTGTTTTATTACTGTTTTTACAGCTATTTCTGCTTACTAGTGTATATAATTTGTGTATTACATACCTCCTAAGGGAGTATAGTCTCTATGGCATGTTTGCCATTTGTGTCACCAAAATAAAGTACCTTTATTTTAGTAACACTGAGTATTTACTTTCATGTGTGTGAGTACTGTGTGGCTACAGTGGTATTGCATGAGCTTTGCATGTCTCCTAGATAAGCCTTGGCTGCTCAGCTACAGCTACCCCTAAAGAGCCCTGGCTTCTAGACACTGCCTACATTTCACCAATAAGGGATAACTGGACCTGGTATTAGGTGTAAGCACCATAGGTACCCACTACATACCAGAATTATAACATTGTGCCATTTGACCATATACTTTTTATTCAGAGCATTGGCCCAGGGCACAGTCAGGGTCAGTTACTATCAGTATCACTCAGAAACATTTGGGTGAACATGCTAAAAGGGTAACTTTCTTCCAGCATTGAAATTGCTGAAGCACACATCCACTGCAGCAGGGTTTCTGGATACCTGGGCCTTCGACCTTGTGACACCTTTCTGCCCAGTGTCCAGGTTCAGATGCACAAACAACAATGGCCTCACTGGTTTAGTTAGGAGATAGTGGTAAATGTTTAAGTATTCACAAAAGATCTTTTGTACAGAATGTCCCTTTCAGAAAAGCAGCAATGTTATGAAGACAATCACATGCAAAATTAAAGTAAACATGGATTTAATTCTAACCTTCAAAACAAACCACTGAAACGAGCAGTCCCAGGTTCCGTGCATAGTAACCACACTAGAGAACAAGCATTTGCAATGCAGCGGGTCTCGCGTTTGCTTGAGCTAGAGCAATTAGCATTGTAAACTCCTAACTGGACTTTTCTTGCACCTGAATTGAAAATTAAAATAAAACAGTTTTGCATAACTAACTGGACTTTTCTTGCCATATAAACTGAAAAGTAAAAGTTTCACTTAAGCGAGCTGACGGCCGCCATCAGTGCAAAGCAGACACACACAGGGAAATAAAAGTTCACTCATAGTGAAACCTTTTGGCAAAAGTGCAATTATCCATGTGTCTGGCAAAAGTGCAATTATCTACGTAATCTGCAAAAGTGCAATTAACTATGTAACAGGGTCGATGTCATGCAAAGTGCTCAACTTCAGCCCAGCGAGATCGCACTGCGAAAAAAGAGAAAAAGTAGTCCAGAAACCAGACGGAAAACGTGGAGCCTTGTATGTTTTGAGTACTTGGTCGCTGCCCTTGAGGAGGGCTAAACACTGGAAAAGGCATGACTTATGCATGTCTTTCACTAATGAAAGCAAGCAGATTTTATAAGGCAAGTTCACAAACCAGTTAAAGAAACTGATGTGACCTGGGCGTGGTTTGAAGCCCAAAGAGAGATTACAACACGGGATGGAGCGCTTTGTGTTCCCCCCTAAAAAGGGACTAATAGGTATGAAAAAACAGAGAAATTATGTGGGTCTAAATGTATGCATGTTGCGAGAATGCTGTTTCGAGGGCTAGTCCAACAAAATCTTTCATTGTAAATTAAAAGGTCTTTTTAAGGATGGGTTACTTCTCGTTTGCCACATGCAGGATGTCAGGGTCGAGGGTCAGTATACGTGGATGGCTGGTTGCACACTTTCTACGACCCCCACCCTTCGATCTTTTGTAGCTGTTAAGATGAGTTTGGTCTCGGTACTGCAATTGGATTCTTTCAAAAACACAGGAATATGGTTTCTTAGCATTCTTTAACATTTCCTCCCGTATTGTCCCGCTCTGGTGCTTAATTTGTTAGACACAAATTAACGCATGTGTCTAAAGTTTCTCTTAGGAGCTCACCACTGCACTACTGATTGTTGAGTTTGCTGAATACAAAGGCTATCCAGTCCTGATTCCTGCTACTTTGTTCCACCTTCCTAAACTTTGTTTCCTTCATTTTCTCTTGAGTATTTCCTTCATTCTGTATTGAGTTTTTTTTCATCCCCGATTTCACCATGTGTCTAATTTTTCCTTTCTCCACTTCCTCCTTCTTTCTCCTTTTAATGCGTTTCTCTTGATCTGGGTAAATGACTAATAAAGATTGAGCACCAATCCAAAAAATCCCCCAAAAAGAGTGTTGGTATCTATCACTGCAATCATTTTGTACCTGACTAGGAGCCTGATTTAGTTTTTGATGGGCAGCCCATCATCCTCCAGGAGAGTGGGGGTAATGACAAGCTGTCCAGGCAGATTATCATTGGCCGTATTTAGAGATCTCTATGCCTTCAGAAGTGCCACTGCTGTGTTTCGTGTGGTCACTGAGAATCTTTTTGTTTAACAAAAGCAAGCAAACAATGCAGGACCTTGCTTTTGTTCAAATAAGAAAAAAGACACTGACACCCTGGTTGTTTTCTCCTAGGGTACGGAGGTAATTTTTCTTTTCATTTTTTTATTCAGACCATCAGGCTTTTTCTGGCAGTTAAGATGAGAAAAAAGTCCATCAGACTGTCTGCTCTAAATAGGGTGGAAATTCCGATATACATGCACCAACGGTCCGAAGTCTGTTCGGCCATCAGTGTGATGCTCCTACTGGAGGAAACATTACAATCCACTTGACTCTCAACAGAGCTACTGGACCTTCTGCAGGAAAGTGCCCCTCTATATATGGTCACCCCCACATTTTGCCCCCTATGATGATGTGTAAAACAGGCCAGTGCCTGTGCTCTCTCCATAAATTGATTTGTCAACATGGTGATTTCCTGAATGGCAAGCCCTTACTCCTTACCAGCCCCTAATAAACGTTACCCAGAGGAAAGTTGGTAAAGGGGTCACCAGGGCTGCAGCACAAGCTTGTGCCACTCTAGGTGACTCATTCAAATTGCTGATGGCAGGTCTGCCATTGCAGACTGTCAGAGTAGTGCAAACTGCTTCAGTTTGACTGTGCCTTCACCAAGAGTGGCACAGTCCTATTCACTGCCTTACATATATGTCAGACATCCCTAAGGTAGGCCTCTGCAACCTAAGAGGCAGGGTGCATTATATTTTAGGCACAGGCATAGAAGCGTGAGCTTATATGTCTCTATAGTGTCATTCCCATTAAGGTACACTATAAGTGCAGGCCGGTCCATAGGATAACATGGGATTTAAGCCCAGGCAGACCAGAGCTTCTAGCTCCATTATGGTACTGCCTAGATAAGTCGAGTTTGATGTCAAACAACTTGCTTTCTCACCCCCAATACGAATCTGGTGTCGCAGGACAGCTGGCATGCACCCAGGTGGCACACTAGTGGTTTCCCACCTGTCTGTCACTCTTCTTTGTGCTTTGGCCGGCCATCCTGCGCTTCTACCCACGCTTGCTGCCACAAAGATAGGGTTCTTACCTCCTGCCAGGCAGCCTGGGTGCTCCCAGGAATCAGAAGCAAAGGCTGAGGCAGGAAGGAGTTCACACCTCCCGCCCCAGTTGGGCTACTGAATAGAGCCATCAGGGAGGTGAGCTTCAAAGGCTTCACCTCCCCTGATAGCCATCTGTGCTCTCCCTCAGTGGAGGAAACAGCCCTCCCCTTGTCTCCAGGCCCACTTGCTCATGGTCAGGCAGGAAATCATCTATGCAGGTCAGTGCACACCCCCAGCAGGCTGGTCACACCTCTAAGGTGCGCAGTCCGATCTGCACAGTAAATTTTGATTTCTGTCATCTTTGGAGTGGCAGAATAGAGGGTTCTGGGTAGCAAAAGGAGTCCTGTCACACCAGATGTGGTCACCTCAGGGGCGTATTAGCTGTTGGACCTAGCTGCCCATTGCCCAGTAGTCTCCACACCCTTAGCTCCCCTCAATCCAGGATAAAAGGGACACAGCTGACACCAGATCTTCGGTTCTGACTTAACAACTTCAAAGAAGGACAACGTGAATCTCTGCATTGCTGACAACCAGTGGCTCCCTGCCATTGACTTCAGTGCGAGTCCTGTTCAGCACCATGGACACCCAGGACAACTCTGCACCCACACCTCACCTCATCATTGAGAGGAGCTAGGGGTGTTCTCACCGCAGGGGTGAATTAGCTATAGGAGCTAGCTGCCTATTGGCCAGTAGTTTCCACTCCCCTAGCTCTCCTCAATCAAGGATTTAAGGGACACTCCACACACCAGAACCTCAGTTCTGACTTACCCACTTCGAAGAATGACAAGGAGAAACTCTGCATTGCTGACAACTGGACTCTGCCCACTGCACCAAAAGCAAAAAGAGCAGATGATGACTGGAATGCTGTACAATGCAAACATTCACCCCCAGTCACAAAGATATGGATTTAATCCATCATTTTTTTGCCCACTACGCCACCCCAGTTTGGACCCAGCCATATGCAAATCAGTCTTGACCCTGTTCCCCATGGGAACAGTCCAGCCCGAACTGCCAGGGCAGGTCATCCATGGACAGGAAACAAGCATCCTAGGACCAGTTTTGGGGTATCACCCCTCTTCAGCCAAGCTAGCTTGAATCTAGTGGCGCAGTGAGCATGAGACCCACGTCTGCACCAAGGCAAAAGAGGGATACTCTTTCCCTGAGGCAACAGACTGGGAACTGCATGATCGCCTCTCGTTGTTGGCTGAAACGTGTCAATCCCGACCCTGGTGCCCCTGTGGAAGTGGAAGCCAGAAGCACCCTCAGACTCCTGTGGACTTGTGGTACCAGTTCCCTACAAACCGCAAGTAAAAATGTGCAGGATCCAAAGTTTCACTGGCCATTGGACCCACCATGGGATCATCAAATGCCAGTTGGTCCAGTGTCTTCTGGGAGTTGTAGTCCCACGTGCCTCCAGATTTTAGGCCTCTATACCACTCCCCCGGACACTGGGAAGTTCCCAAAGGATCTCCGCACACTTTACCACTGCAAAGGCTTGATGGTTACCAGTCCAGTAACTAACCCCCACACAAAATCTGTTTTATTGTCTTATAATACAACAACAGTAACAATTGCAGTATCATGGGTAGTGTCGCGGGGTGTTTTGTGATCATAATCGGGGAATAATCTCCCACACTATAGTGGAGTGCACAGCTATATCACAGTCCACAGTATAATCAAAGGAGGAATAGACAACACTCATTATTGTATTTAACCCAAAAAGTGCTGAGATGAATAAGACATGTGTAAGTGTAGTATAACTAGACTTCAGGTGAGCCAGAGGCACAGGGGTGCAAATGAACAAGTTGTAGGGATCCGTAGCGAGCTGGACCCGCTGTGGATGAGGACAAACATGCACAAGCACAAGCGGGCAGAAGCTTGACCAGGGCATCCCATTATATAATCTGCTAATATACATAAGTGATTACATCCGCTACGAGCAACCCTTTGTTCCAGGGGATAAGGGTGATTAAATGTAATGCAGGATCATTCTGGTTATTAACTTTTTCAAGGTTGACGGGTGTCATTTTTGGCTTCAAGTTTCACCACAAGTATGTCCCAATTTTCGCTTTCTGTGCTCAGCTGGCTGCTATCACTGAGGGAACTCAGCCCACTTGCCTCCGCCAGCACCCACTTCAGTACCAACTGATACCATCTGAAGATCTCCGGTGGCAGGGCGCCTTCCACTGCAAGGCAATTTGTCATTTATACAAAATAAATGCTTAGTAATGAATCTATGAAGATATTTGTCCAGTTTGGCTCTGGAATGGATTCCCAGTAGGCAGGATTCTGGGGTAGGGTCCAACGAGTGTTCCGTTATATCGGAAACTTCACCTGTAACACCACGCCACACACTCAGCTGGGGGGGGCAGTAAAACCCACCTCATCTAATCCACATCGTGGGTATCTAGGTGCAGAGTCAGGGAACATTGTTTAATGCTCTGTGGAGATAAGTAGGCCTGGTGAATGTGTAGAGCGGAATCTGGGGCTGTGAGACACGCCCTCACCTGTTGGAGAGCTCCTGTCTATGTTTTAGGTTTTAGTGGCTGTGGGAGAACGGAGTTCCATGTAGTGAGTGCCACCTCCATGTTTGTGGTAGCAGACACTGACAGGGCTCCATACAAGAGTGTTATCACCTTTCTTTGACCAATGTCTGATAGTAGTGTGTGAAGGATGGGGGAATGCAACGGCTCCATATCCCTGGCACCCCAGGCATCACAGAGCAATCTGTGAATTGGGTGGTAAGTCAAGAAATGGCCCAGGCCCAGGCCCAAGGAGGTAAGCTCCATAATGGTGGCATAAGGCATAAAGCCGCCATTATCAGAAGTCCCCCAGTGTCTCCATCCCCCTCCTCTATCAAGATCATGATTCATGGTCAAGTTGATTCCACCCGGCAATTGAGTAATGGGGATTAGGGGGAATATGGAGGAGGACAAGATCTGCCCCGAACATATTGGTGCCAACAATCCAGAGCAATCTTCATTAAAATGGTTCCCTTAAACGGCGGTTGGGTGCAATCCAAAAGCCAAATGTAGATGGAAGTCGAGCCTAATCTCGCACGTACCTTCTCTGTTTCCGCATTAGCAGATGTGCCAAGCTAGGGGAGAGGCCATTACAATGGTGCTGCGGCATAGTAAAGCTCAGAATTTGGAGCGCCCAGACCTCCCTGAAGGAGCAGACATTGTAGAATGGGCAGTGCTACTTGACGCCTGTCCTTGCCCCATGATAATTCCAATAGTAAACCATTCAGTTCCTGAAAGAATCTCTTGGAGATAACTATCGGCAAGGCTGAAAAACAATACAGTAGTCTGGGGAGGATCAGCATTTTAGCTAATGCCACTCTTCCCAATGGTGTCAGCGGAAGGAAGCCCTAAAAGGGGAGAGAACCCCACACAGATCGAAGCATATGACCAAGGTTGTCTTCACTAAGAGCATCCACAGAGTGGTATACTTGGATACCCAAATATTTAAAGGAATCAGGAAACCACAACAAATTATGGGCCGGGAGTGCATCCCAAATAGGACCAGGCAATTGGACCAGGGGTAAAAGGCAGTACTTCAACCAGTTGACCTGAAGGCCCACGGGCATCCCAAAGGTGTCCAGAAGAGACATCAAGCCAGGCAGAGAAGTCATGGCAGCTCTGAGGTAAATCAATGCATCATCAGCATTAAGTAATATGATATGGTAGGTGTCCAGTTCCTGGATACCCCACCACTGCGCTCGTAAGCATAGGTGACTGGCCAAATACTCCATTGCAAGCGAGAATAATAAAGGTGAGAGCGGGGAGCCCTGTCTAGTGCCCCTGTTGATTGAGAAACTCTCCGAGATTAGTCCACCTATTTTCACCCTGGCTGTAGGATTAGTGTATAGGGTGTGGACCCATTTCAGGAACCCAGGGCTGAAGCTCATTCGGCTTCATGTGGCAAATAAAAATTCCCAGCTATGAGTGTTGAATGCCTTTCAATGTCAACTAAACCCAACAATTGATGCTGCAGGAGCAGGGGTACAGTGTGAAGCCTGCATCCAACATCTGCAACCCAGCCTCAGCTAAGATTCTGCATCCTCTTGTCAGCACCGTCATGTAAGCAGTAAAACAAGCACCAGAACAAGTCCCGTTCAGAACCACAGGCAGCCAGGACAACTCTTCACCCGGACTCCAGGGACCAGCTAGAAATGAACTGACTGCTGTGGCGTAGTCCCAGGACTGCCACACAACCTTAACACTGCAAGGGTTCCCCGCAGCTCGACCTCCAAGTGGTCGTTTGTCACCTGTTGACCTGGCAGAGATTCCCGGGTGCAGGATGTTCCTCCAGAGAAGACCATTGCAAAGGGCAAAGAGAATGCCCTACTCTTGAGGGCCTTAGGCAGCAAGCTGCAAGGCAAGAGGAGAGTGATAACAGTGGTACCCACAGGGTCTACTGGAAGGATGGGCTTCTGTACACTGAGGCCAGGGACCCCAAACCAGGGGCACTCAGGAGAGTGATGGACCCCCAAAAGTACAGAACGTTTATCCTCGCATTGGCCCATGATATCTCGTTAGCTGGACATCTGGGAGAAACCAAAACCTGGGTCAGGGTGGTTGCGCAGATGTCAGAAAACGTGAAGGAGTTATTTCGCTCCTGTGTGACCTGCCAAGCCAGTGGCAAGACAGGCACACATCCAAAGGCTCCCTTAGTACCATTATCTCTGGTTGGGACACCTTTTGAGAGGGTGAGGATTGCCATTGTTGGCCATATGGACCCTCAGAATGTATCTGGGAATCATTTCATTTTAGTGGTAGTGGACCATGCCACTAGATACCCAGCTGCAATTCTTCTAAGGACTGCAACTGCTCCTGCAGTGGCAGAGGCCTTCATTGCTATCTTCACCAGGGTGAAGTTTCCTAAAGAGTCAGATAGAGGGATTAATTTTATGTCTGCCTATCTGAAAGCTATGTGGGATAAATGTGGAGTGAGTTACAAGTTTACCACAAACTATCACCCTCAGACAAATTAGTTAGATGAACGATTCAACAAAAACCATGAAAGGAATTATAATGGGACTCCCTGACAAACTCAGAAGGTGGTGGGGTTTCCTATTACCTTACCTATTGTTTGCATACAAAGATGTATCACAAAAGGTGGTTGGGTTCAGCCCTTTTGAACTTTTGTTTGATCATCCTGTAAGAGGTCCATTGAGTCTTCTAATGGAAGGATAGGAGAGGCCTTTCAAAGACCCAAGCAGGATATAGTGCACTATGTGCTTGACCTGTGCTCACACATGACAGAGTACATAAAAAAGTCAAACAAGAACCTTGAGGCCAGCAGAGAGCTTATCAAGCACTGTTATGACCAGAAGTCAGCACTGGTGGAGTACTAACCAGGTCAGCTGGTGTGGGTATTGGAGCCTGTGACTCCCAGGGCCCTCCAGGACAAGTGGACTGGGCCCTACCCAATTTTAGAGATGAAGGGGAAAGTCACCTACTTGGTGGACTTGGGTACCCCGAGGAATCTTCATAGTGTTCTGCATGCAAATCGCCTAAAACCCCACTGGGCAGAACAGATATGAACATGCTCATGGTCACCGAGGAAGGACAGGAGGAGGAAAGTGAACCCCTCCTTGATCTTCTGTCAAGTAACCCCCGGGATGGGTCAGTGGAAGAGGTAGAGTTATTCGACATCATCGCTGCCCAACAGCAGACTCACTGCAAGCAGGTCTTGGGCCAGTTTGCTGATCTCTGTTCTTTAACCCCTGGTCAGACAATGCAGTGTACCCATGATGTGGACACCGGTGACAGCCTCCCTGTCAAAAACAAAATATATAAACTGTCAGGCCAAGTTAAAGCTTGCGTAAAGACCGAGGTCAGCAGGATGCTAGAGCTTGGTGTCATTGAGCCTTCTGACAGTCCCTGAGCTAACCTAGTGGTGGTGCTTGTCCCCAAACATCACGCCAAAGGTCGGAAACCTGAGATGAGGTTCTGTGTGGTTTACAGAGGGTTCAATGAAGTTACCCAAACTGATGCTCATTGTATCCCTATGGCACATGAGCTGATTGATAAGTTGGGTGCAGCTAAATTTCTAAGCACCTTTGACAATCTGGAGGTATTGGCAGACTGGACTAACCCAGGGAAATAAAGAGAGGTCTGCATTTTCCACCCCAGAAGGCCACTACCTCTGTTTGCTGTAATGCCCTTTGGGTTAAACAATGCACCTGTCACCTTCCAAAGTTTGGTGAATTGAGTTCTTTCAGGCCTGGAAGACTTTAGTGCAGCATACCTTGATGACATTGCTGTGTTTAGCTCCACCTGGGAGGGTCACCTGGTCCACCTGGAGGAAGTGTTACAGGCCCTGCAGCAGGCAGGCCTAACTATCAAGGCCACTACATGTCACAAAGGGTAGCATTCTGTTATCTACCTTGGCCACCTTGTAAGTGGAGGCCAAATACGATCTCTCCAGCCCAAGATCCAAACCATTCTGGACTGGGTGCCCTCCAAGATTAAGACTCAGGTCAGGGCCTTTGTTGGCTTCACTGGGTACTATAGACAGTTTGTGAAGAATTATGGGGCCATTGTGGCTCCCTTAACTAAACTTACCTCTATGAAACAGCCTAAAAAGTTCATATGGACTGCAGGATGTCAAAAGACCTTTGACACCCTGAAAGAGTCTATGTGCTCCACACCTATACTCAAAGCACTTAACTATACCATTGAGTTAATTGTCCATACAGACACTTCTGAACATAGGATTGAGCCAGTGTTAGCACAAACAAATGATGAGGGCCAGGATCTAACAGTTACCTATATCACCAGGCGACTCCTCCCCAGAAAGCAGCATTCAAGTGCCATTGAGAGGAAAGCCTTTGCTGTGCTTTGGTCCATGAAGAAGCTGAGACAATACTTGTTTGGGACTCACTTCAAGGTTCAAATCAACCACAGGCCTTTCAAATGGTTGAAAAAGATGAGAGGGGAAGACCCCCAAACTGTTGAGGTGGTCCATTTCCGTACAGGTTATGGCAGTGGTTCCCAAACTTTTTCAATCCCCGGCTCCTTTGACCTATTGGCCGTGTTGGCCACGGCTCCCCATTATGTTACTTTTTTTTTGGCGGGTGGGGGGAACGTAATCCCAGCCTCGGGAGTACTACCATTTTTAGCCTGGAAAACAATTAGGATGAAACTGGTGAGGGCATTAGAGAGCTTTAGAAGAGTACCAGATGACACTACATAGGGTCAGGCTTTATTTTTAAATAGGCACTGATGAGATTAAGTAATTTGCACAGAATCAAAGGATGGTAGCTGATGCCAGGACTCCAGCCTGGTTTACCAGTTCTAAAATCAACAGCTCTAACTGCTAGGCCACATCTCCTCCTTTGACAAAACTGGTGAAAGGATGTAATCCATCTGGCGGCTGCTTCTGACATCTCCTTCCTGTGCTAGAATGGGTCAGTTATTATTTTTCAGTTTTTCTTGGATATTCTCTTTTCTTCTCAGGCACCTTCATACATTATGGGGGTTATTCTAACTTTGGAGGAGTGTTAATCCGTCCCAAAAGTGACGGTAAAGTGACGGATATACCACCAGCCGTATTACGAGTTCCATAGGATATAATGGACTCGTAATACGGCTGGTGGTAAATCCGTCACTTTTCCGTCACTTTTGGGACGGATTAACACCTCCTCCAAAGTTAGAATAACCCCCTATGTCTTTCTGGTATCCGTCTTGCTTTGTCAGCGCCAGAGAAATTAACTCTGGTTTCATTGTTCCCACATTCAGACTTGTCACAGAGGCTGGGCGCTCTGGAGTCTCATGTCTCTCTCTATTTACCTGTTCCTACACTATTTACAGTTTGTCTTCTTTATTCTCTCGTTCAGGTTGCTGAAAATCATTTATTGGAAACTATTTTTGTTCTTTTGTCATAGGGATATTATTAATGGTACTTTGTCGCCCTCCGCTGGTCACAGTAATTAATGCAGGGTGTTCTGTTTACAATACCATGATGAAAGCTGCCGATTCAAAGCACCTCCGAGTGGTTTCCAAACTGTGTGCGGTGCCCCTGGCTAGTTTTCACAGCTCACCAGGGAGCCACGGCGCACAGATTGGGAACCACTGGGTTATTGACTTTACAGTGGAACACGGACCAGAGACTAACCATGCCTAGGCAGATGGCTTTTCCAGGTTTTTCCACTTAGACGATGAGTCCTGATAAGTTGTAGGTTAGTTGCTCCTCCCCCTTCAACTGGGGTGGTCATGTAGGAAAGTGCCTCTTTATGTATGTCACCCCCACATTATGCCCCAATGCTGATGTGTATGACTCTACTAGTGCACTGGAAGCCTGTTAACCATGCCCCAGTGCCTGTGCTCTCTCTCTAAATTGATTTGTCAACATGGTGATTTCCCGATTGGCAAAACTTTACCCCCTTATCAGACCCTGGTAAATGGTACCCAGGGCATAGGTGGTAAAGGGATTCCAGAGCTGCAGCACAGGTTTGTGACACCCTAGGTGACCCACACAAACTGTGGGTTGCAGGCCTGCCATTGCAGACTGCCAGAGTGGTGCAAACAGCTTGAGTTTAACTGTGCCTTTACCAAGAGTGGCACAGTCCCATGCACTGCCTTACATATATCTCAGACACCCCTAAGGTAGGCCTCTGCAACCCAGGAGACATGGTGCATTATATTTAAGGTGCAGGCATATGAGCTTATATGTCTCTATAGCATCCTTTCTAGTAAGGTAAACAATAAGTTCAGGCAGGTCCATAGGATAACATGGGCCCTATCCCCCTGCAGACCCAGGCTGCTAACTCCTAGGTATATCAAGTTTGGTGTCAAACAATTTGCTTTCTCTCCCTCAATATGAATCTGATGTTGAGGGATAGCTGGCATGCACCCAGTTGGCACACTAGAGGTCGCCCACCTGTTTGTCACGCTTCTTTGTGCTCTAGCCGGCCAGCTCACACTTCTTCCTGCACTTGCTGCCGTCAAGACAGGTTTTTGACCTCCTGCTAGGTAACCTGGGTGCTCTCAGGAATCAGAAACAAAGGCTGAGGCAGGAAGGAGGTCACACCGCCAAACCCTGAGCCTGGCTAGTGAATAGAGCAATCAGGGCAGTGAGCTTCAAGGGCCTCACCACCCTTGATAGTCAACTGTGCTGTCCCACAGCAGAGGAAACAGCCCTCCCACTGCCCCTTGGCGCAGTTGCTTGTGGTTGGGCAGGAAATTAGCTGTGCTGGTCAGTGCACACCCCCAGCAGGCTAGCCACACCTCTAGGATGACCAGCCCGGTCTGTACACAAAATTTTGATTTCAGCCATCTAAGAAGTGGCATAATAGAGGGTTCTGGGTAGCTTAAGGTGTCCTGTCCCACCAGATGTGGTCACCTCAGGCGCGGATTAGTTGTAGGACCTAGATGCCCATTGGTCACTAGTCTCCACACCCCTAACTCCTCTAAATCCAGGATTTAAGGGACACCCCGACACCAGAACCTCAGTTCTGACTGACCAACTTTGAAGAAGGGCAAGGAAAAGCTCTGCATCACCAACAACCAGACTCTGCCCACAGCACCAATGCAAAGGAGGGATTCTCTGACCCTGAAGCAACAGACTGGGAAGTGCATTACCAACTCTGGTCCTTGGCTGAAACTAATCACCCCTGACCAGAGGGACCCCTCTGGAAGCAAGAAGCAGCCTCAGACTCCCATGGACTGGTGGCACCAGCCCCCTGCAAACAGCATGTGAAAACGCTTGCAGGATCCGAAGTTTCACTGGCCATTAGACCTGCCATGGGATCAATGAAAGCCAGGTGGTTCAGTGTCTTCTGGGAGTTGTAGTCTCACTTGCCTTCAGGTTTCAGGATGCTACAACACTCTCTCAGATCCCGGGAAGTTGCCAAAGGATCTCTGCAACTTTACCGCTGCGAAGGCTTTTTGGTTATCAGTCCAGTAACTAACCTCCACACTTGATGCTGCAGGATCAGGGCACAATGTGCAGCCTGCATATGACATCTGCAACCCAGCTCCAGCTGAGATTTTACATCCTTTTCTCAGCACCGTCGTGTAAGCTGTAGAACCACCACCAGCGCAAGTCCCATTCAGCACCACGGACTGCCAGGACAACTCTGCACCTGGGCTCCATGGACCAGTTAGAAGAAAACTGACTGCTGTGGCCTAGTCCCAGGACCCGCACAACCTTAACACTGCAAGGGTTCCCTGCAGCTCGACCTCTAAATTGTCATGTTTTACCAGTGGCTCCCTGCCATTGACTTCAGCACAAGTCCTATTCAACACCACGGACAAGCAGGACAACTTTGCACCCAGGTGCCATGGGGCAGGTAAAACTGCACTGACTGTTGTGATCTGGTTTTAGGGACTGCACAACCTTAACCCTGTAAGAATTCCATGCAACTCGCTATTTAAGTAAATTTTTGCAACCAGTGACATTTCTCTCATTGACGTCAATGCAACGTTTAAAAGCCAGTTCTGCTGTATTTTAATATTGCTGCTAAAATCTATGACTCCGGTTATACTGTTTCAATTCTGTTTGTTTTGGTGTCTAAATCAAGATAAAAATAAGCTTTAGTTTTATAAATTGGTTTCAGATTTATTTCGAGTCGTGTCAATTACTTATCATCCATGTCGATGCTATGAAATGCTTAACACATGTTCTTTCAGAAAAGCCTGACTGCTCTTTGCCACACTACTAGGAATGAACTAAGGATTTACTAGTGTGAATTCAAAGTTCATCACTGGGGTATTGTGAGAGTATTACATGGTGAGGACAAACCCCCACACCACATAATACTCCATTTTCCGACAACATCCATTTGGAGGACATGGTGCTGCGGCAAGTTTGTGGCATGATACATTCTCTACAAAACTCTAAATCAGGCCCTATGTGGTGCACTCCAAAGTGCAGCAGGCAGAATGAACACTAAAGGGACCCAAATGAGCCAATGAAGGTCTTTATTTTTCTGAACATTTCAGAGTATTCTACTGTAGAAGTGCTGGTGATGCTACAGATTCAGACCATCTCTCTGACATTAAACATTTTATTCCTCAGCAGTCGCTGTTGTTCGGAGCAGTTGGTGCCTTTGACTGGTCTGGTGGTCTTCTGCGGTACAGCAGGGAGAAAGCAGAAGATACATATGAGGTGGCTTTTCTCAATGAGACTTCAAAAGATGCTTACTCTGCAAAATACAGCTATTTAGGTAAAGTGCAAACCAGACAGGATAGTAATTCTTAACTTACAACAGTAAAATTAACAAGATGTATCTGCATGTGCCTGTGGGGATAATAGGTATGGAACAAAGGGGGCTGCAATCCGCCATTGAACATGGTTGTGTATGTTGTGGGATTATCCCCAAACCAAACAATAAGAAAGTTCACTATAGGTTTGATCTTCTACTCTTTATGTTTCTTGACTGCAAAATGAAGACCAAAGTGATATGCTGGAGTGGGATCTGGCTGAAGACCTAATAATGTGAGAAGTGAGGACAGGCACTCAAGATCCACATTATTGATATTTATGCTCCTAACTGATAAAGAAGTTTGCACAATGGGAGAAGTCTTCTGAGGTGTTGGTCTCAGATGCTTAATCTGGGGAACCTAATAGGGGTGTGATAATGCTTCAATACACAATAACATTCCAATAGTTATAGTGTATTGCAGAATTTGTTCATATTATGATGTTTATACCATCTCATCTGTGATCCAGAGTAATATATAAGTGGAATGTGGGGCGCTACCATATCATTGTAATAGTGCATAGGTTGGTGTGAAGTACGTAATACAAAATAGTTGCCCATTTGAAACTGGGGTATAAGAATGGCAATAAATTTGAGAAAATAAATATTAAAATTAGTAATACTCTGAGATACACAATCTAAAGTTTCATCCCTGGAGAAGACAATCTGAGCCTTCATGGTTTACCCCCTACATGTAAGTCAGGATCGAGGATAGATGGGATGGTGCAACAAGCAGAGTAATAAGAGAATTTAATGAATTAGTAGTTATGAGAGTATTTGGGTACTGGAGTAGGGAATGTGTAGGCCTAAAAAAGGTATTTTTAGGACTAGATTCCTAGCCCAATCATGCAGAATGAGGCATGGTGGTAGCTGGCATCAAAGTGCAGGACTTTCAAGTTGTTTTATATCTAGGGTCAGATGCCCCGCTTTCTCCTGCAACTGGGTCCTGAAACTTCACTAAGGCCCTCATTCCGTACCGCCACCCGCCAGGCGGGAACCGGCATTTGGCCGCCATGCGGCCAAAATACCGCTTCCGGCATTCGGACATTCCCGCTGGGCCGGCGGGCGCTAACCAAGTTAGCACCGGCCGGCCCAGCGGGAATGGGGGCTGCAACACAGGAGCCGGCTCCGAATGGAGCCGGCAGTGTTGCGGCGGTGCGACGGGTGCAGTTGCACCCGTCGCGCTTTTCACTGTCTGCGAGGCAGACAGTGAAAAGCTTCATGGGGCCCTGTTAGGGGGCCCCTGCACTGCCCATGCCAGTGGCATGGGCAGTGCAGGGGCACCCAGGGGCCCCAAGACACCCGTTCCTGCCAGCCTCTTCCTGGCGGTGACAACCGCCAGAAACAGGCTGGCGGGAAGGGGGTCAGAATCCCCATGGCAGCGCTGCTTGCAGCGCTGCCCTGGCGGATTCGCCCAGCTGGGGGAAAACCGGCGGGAAACGCCGGTCCCGGTTTTCTGACCGCGGCTTTACCGCCGCGGTCAGAATGGGCTTGGAAGCACCGCCAGCCTGTTGGCGGTGCTTCCATCATTCGCGACCCTGGCGGTCAAAGACCCCAGGGTCAGAATGACCCCCTAAGTGTACTAGTATTACACACACTCATGACTATCCTTTTTACCTGGAATTAACCCGACACTGAGGCTAAAGGACCAAAGAAAAAAGGTTGAGTACACAAGTATTTACAAATGGATATATTGAGGTGTATTTACAATCCCCATGCACTGCTGGAGCACCAAATTTTTTGATGTTCCAGTGGCGCAGAGTTCAGACCCATATCTACGAGGCCACGCACAGCCACTTTGCATGGCTTTTCATGGCCGCGTAAATATGGTGTAAGGCAATGCAGCACAAGTCGCTGGGTTGCCTTCCTCTGCATCAGGGGGCATTCAAGGCACAGCAGTGGGTTTTCCCATGCAACATCTATTGGTTTTGATGCATTCCCAGATTTACAAGGCTCTGTAAACCTGGGAATACTGGGGGAGGCATAATCAGAATAAATATCTCTACTTCTCCTTGTTTTTTCCTATTTCTATGTGGGCTACATTCTGCAGCACACATAGAAAGAGCAAAACGCCTCCACGGAGTGTCCCTTCCTGTACAAAAACAACCCTGCGTGCAACAGAGGAACCTTGCACCTTTGTGCAAGGGTGCCTGCGTTGGCGCTAAGCAGTCCCTTGTGCACCAGTGCAGGGGGAGAGGACTGAAATGCACCACATTTTGTAAATAGGGTTCATTTCTGCCCTTTTTCTCTGGCGCAGGGCAGCAGAGCAAGATCACTTGCAGGCGCTTCCCTGCTCCACTTTATTGTAAATATGCCCCTAAGGGCCAGATGTAGGTAGGTTGAAAATTGCGACTTGCAATTTGCGAGTCCGTGCGACTCGCAAATTGCAAGTCGCAATTTGCTATGCAGAAAGGTGTTCAGACACCTTCTGCAACTTGCAATGGGGTCGCAAAGACCCACCTCATTAATATTAATGAGGTGGGTCGCAGTTTACGACCCCATTGCGAGTATGGGCACTCACGGGGATGGTGGCCTGCTGGAGACAGCAGACCACCATGTCCGTGACTGCTTCTTAATAAAGCAGTTTTTTTTTTTCATCTGCAGCCCGTTTTCCTTAAAGGAAAACGAGCTGCACTTGGAAAAAAATACCGAAACCTTTAGTTTCGTTTTTTTTCAGAGCAAGCAGTGGTCCATTGGACCACTGCCTGCTTTGAAAAAATATTTTTGTTTCCATTCACAAAGGGGAAGGGGTCCCATAGGGACCCCTTCCTGTTTGCGACTGGGTTACCATCCACTTCAAGTGGATGGTAACAGCGATTTCATTTGCGACCCCGAAAGCATAGCGATGCGAGTCGCAAATAGGAAGGGAACACCCCTTCCTATTTGCGAGTCGGAAATGCATTTTGCGAGTCGGATCCGACTCGCAAAATGCATTTCTGCATCGCGGAGAGGCTTTTGCGCCTCACAAATGGCGTTTTTCGCTGTTTGCGAGGTGCAAATCCTTTCCTACATCTGGCCCATAGTTCCTACATCTTACAGGCTAAATTATTTAATTTGATGAGAATGGGAGTAAACATATAAAGTCATTGTATCTTAACATTCTTTGAAACTATTTGTTAGTGTGCCACTAGTAAAATGTACAAGGCGTGGCAAATGTGTAAATATGAACATTTGTGAATCTCCCTCCAATCGTATTGATATAGGCAATCCAGAGGTTATCACCTAGACATAGAGCCAGGAGTGCAAGGCCAAATGCCCATTGACCTAAAACCAACATTAGTCATATCCCAAACGTACACTACACCACCACTATGGATGTGCTAGGCAGGGTCGTCTTGGAGATGCATTTGCAAACAGAGTAGGTGCAGGGCAGAACACCTGAGGAAGCAATGCCCGGACAAGGCCACAGCACAGTCCTAGGCAGACAGTAGGCAAAGGAATGACAACTCAGACAATTGAAGTGACACTAAGGGAGGAAAGCAGTATGGAGGGATTTTCTGCAAGCAGGTAAACAAAGGGTTTGAAACCTCAAATTCTCAAGGTGTGTGTGCGTGCCTGTTGCAGTGTTTGGGGTCATATCTATTGCTGTAGAGCTACACCAAAGATTGATTGGTTGATTGATTGTCCTTGGTCTGTGATAGGGTTTGCTGGGATGGAAAAGGTCCACAGCTTGGCTCCAAAGAATGTGGACCTTCTGCTTCCAGTTCCAGAGCTAGATTCTCCGGTTTGGAAGGGTACTTTATATTCACCCTCCTTTACTGAGCGTGAATGCCATCAGCTCAACATATACAGGATAGGTCTTTTTACCTGTTGCTTGCAAAGGGAGCACTATCTACTGTCTTCACCTGCTTAAATTTGCCTTTAGACGCCTGCAACTGACCATGTGGGGCATGGGTGACATTTGTAAGTTTACCGTACGTGTCTGTGTGTAATTGGATGGATATGGAGCGTATGAACTGTTGCAACTTAGACATCCATTCTGGATTTCTTGTAAGTGACTGATACATAAGATGGAGATTCAAGAGAGCCTGCCAGTCAGCATTGTAAATTGCAATGCTTCTCCAAAGCATTTCTGAGGTCTACTGGAGTGGACCAGACTCTAGATTGTGAAACATAGGAGACAGAAAAGCTTTTCTCACCTTCCTACTCATCACTTCAATCAGAAGTGTTACCCCTAGAGTGTAACTTGTGCAACCATCATCACTTACTTCAGAGGACCGGAAGTCTTTACCACCCCTATGGTCTCCTGTTCTCTGTTTCAGCAGCGGGAGACAGCACATTAGTCTTTACTTTAGTTTGTATGAGCATAGAAGTAGAAGAAGGACAGCCAATACATTGATCCTGCACCATTTCAGTGAATTGGAAGTCCTTCTTCTATTTCCATGAACCACTATGGAAATTAAAGTAGGGTTATTGCTCTCTCTATCTCCTGGCGGTTGTGCATGCTGCTCACCCACCATGCTGACAGTACAGCTGATGGGTAGGCTGCTGGAAGAGGTGGAGGAGTCTCCGGGTGGCAGTGGTGCTCTAGGCAGGGCCTGCCTCCCAATTTTGGGCACTGGCACTCATTTTACTTTACAAATGAAACACTGGTTACCCCCAACAGGTTGAAAAGTGGCAGAGTTGAGAGGCTTCTGCCTCTTTTCTGCCTTTTGTTTTGCGTTTCCTTGATAGGGAGGTCCCAACCCTCCTTTACCCTTCTCCTGACACTTGAAGTCATAGACTGTGGCTTACACAGTGTCAGAGAAATACACAAAAGTCAGGAATTGCCTGAAACTGGCCACAGAACTGGATATGTTTAATACACAAATTCTGGCTGCAAACCTTGTCTAACTATGGGCCTTAAATTAAATGACCAGTCAGTATACCTGGAATTTTTGCAACCTCCCAGAATAAACTGAGTTGACACCACTTGAGACAAGAATTCCACTGACTGCTGCTGAGAAAGAGAGAAGAGTTACTTGAAGTATTTTGGACAAACAATAGGCTGCCTTGAAAAGAGGATCGTGAAGTGCGGTGCCTGAATAATTAAATTTTATCCGCCATAGTGCACAGAAGGATCTGCATGGCCAGACCATGTGAACCTAGATGATTGCCCTGCATTGTACCCTGAAGAGTTATTACTTTCTTCCTGAATCTGTGCTGGCATATGGCCAGTTGGGGCCACTTCACATCCACAGATGCTTGCAGGTGAAGTAGCATTGTTAACTATGAAGGACAATCCAAACCAATGAGTGTATGAGATGCTTGGCAGTACGAGGCATCAAAAATGCAAGACCAGAAAGTGTGTAGGAAGGTCTAATCCTAAATGGAGATCGAAACTGCTATCAGCGGTTATCTATACCTCTGACTGTGACCACACCAATGAAGGAGAGTGGGCTTGTGTTTGAGCCTGAGGAAGATCCCTGGAAGAACATTCCCCTGTTCTTGTTTGGAGCGATTGAAACACAGCCTCCCTGACTGGTGGCCCTCACCTGTTCACCACAGAAAAGCAGAGAGAGCAGCAGAGTCATCTGGACCAGGGCAGAGCCAACATAGCCTTTCCCCATGGTTTGTGCATGGACACTCAGCAGCAGAAGTGATGCAGTGCCCACACTCTAGCTAGCAGAAGTAGGTACTGCCTGAGTGGAAGTGACTAAACGTACAATGGAAGAGTGAGGCATTCCAGGAAAAATACTAAAGTTTTTCATTTTCTACAAAATGAGTGCCTATCTTTCTTTAAATTGGTAGATAGTTAGGCGCGCGAAAAATCAGAAGAACACAACCCACCCATTACCCAGAGGTAATCTGTCTCCTGCTGCATTTGACTTCATCGTTAAGATACTCTTACCTACAAGAATGGCCTACACCAGCACAGCTAGGTTCCTCGGGCAATGATTACTGCCTGGTACAACACTGTGCCTTTTTACCCCAGCGTGTATGCAGAGTGGTTGAGTGATCTTTAGACAAAATATTGGGAAAAAAATATTGTGATACAAAAAGATCATGCCAAGAATTTAGGGACTTCAAAAAATATCATCGATAGGAATAACAAAGGTAAAAATATAATTTTGAGTGTTGTTTTTAATATCGTTGTCAAAAATATTTATGTAAAAAATATTGTTGAATTTAATATTGTTTTTAAGCGTTAAATAATACGTAATGTATTGTAGTGTGTTCAATTTTGTCTGTGTATTGTTTTTATTTGTGTTTTAGTAAGACATTTTTTATTTATTAAATTGTTGCTTTGTATTTTTAGTTCTATTAATGTATATAATTGATTATTTTTGGTAGCAGGATATTGGGTTTTTGGGGGGGATATGGATAGGGACAATTTTTAAAAAGTATGTTTTAAATTTAAGTTTAAGAGAATTGTTTTAAACATATGCAAATTAATAATTTCTAACTTTAAATGTATTTCATTATATACATATATTTAATATTTTTTAATTTGATGTTAATTAAGAAATGTATTAATGGAAGCACATTTAATAAGAATTTTAACTATTATAACATTAAAAGTATGTAAATGTGTTTAAGTAGAATATTTTGAAATATTTTTATGTTACAAATTGTAAATATTTTTGACAATATATATTTTTGTATAGTAATTAAAAAGTAATGTTATGATTTAAAATAAAAAGATAGATATATTAAGGTTTGTAGTTTAGATTTGTGTGTTTTTAGATAACATTTTAGTTTATGTTATAAAAGAAGTGGGAGTATATGGAGTACTGAAAGTGTATGCAATACCTAATTTGTAATATTTTATATAAAATGTTTTATTTTGAAGTGGATATTGTGAATTTAAACTCTTTAGTATCCAACACCTTCCCCAGTATGGTTAGATTTAGGTGGGAATAGTAAATGTCACCCATTGACTGTCTGATACTTTCCCCAAATTGGTTTAGATTGGAGTGGGAATAGTAAATGTCAACCCCTTTCGTGTCCAACACTTTCCCTCGATATAGTTAGAGTGGGGTGGGAATAGTAAATGTTACCCCTTTAGTGTTTAACAGGTTCTCCTAAAAGGTTTAGATTGGATGGCGAATAGTAAATGTCACCCCATTAGCGTGCAACACCTTACCCCGATATAGTGAGATTGGAGTATGAATAGTAAATGTTACACCTTTAGCGTCCAACACCTTTCTCAAATTGGTTTATATTTGTGTGAGGATAGTAAATGCCACCCCTTTTATTGTTCAACACCTTCCCCCAATATCGTCAGATTGGATTGAAAAAAGTTAATATGACCCCTTTAATTTCCAGCTCCTTCCTCAAATTGGTCTATATTGGAGTAGGAATAGTAAATGTCACCCCTTTAGTGTCCACCACTTTCCCCAAATTTTGCTTAATCAAGACGTTGCACATTTTTCAATTTTTATTTGTTTTAGATTTTGAATTATTCTATAGTTTTACATTTGTAATCATATATACTTCAAGTAAAAATAAAAAATATATACAGTTCTGTAAATAATAATTTTTTTAATTATTTAAAAATAATAAAATATCACGTACATCATATTTATATACATTTGTATATTATACATTTTCTAGTTTTATTTCTCCATTGATAACAATTTAAAATGTTTAGCTTTATTATATAAATATTTTGTACATTAACATGTTTTATTTGTATATATTAAATAATTCTCTATACATTACAATATTTCCATCATTTTATAACATTGTTTGACATATTTTATATGTTCAATAATTTCTAAAAAATTTTTAAACAATGTTTCAGCATTTTTACAACATTTCCCATTCATACTTTTTTTTGTTTGAATTGGTGGCGTTTTTAGGGTCGAGCCTGCGTTGCATGCGCTCGCGCATGTGTTTCGCAGCTAGACACTTGTATTTAGAAAAGGGCTCGGAGCCCTGTCAACTTCACGTCAGTGTTTTTTATTGGTTGGTGGGCTGCCCTAATAAAATCTGCTTGCTTTCATTAGTCGAAGGCACGCATATGTCATGCCTTTTCCGGTGGCTAGCCCTCCTCCAGCGCAGCGACCAAGTACAGAAAACATGCAAGGCTCGCTGTTTTCCATCGGACTCGTGGACTTTTTTTTCTCTAATTTACGACCCCGATCTCGCTTGGCAGAAGTCGAGCGCCTCACATACTTGATTTCACTTTTTCGGGTTATGTACATAAATGCACTTTTGCCCGATAGGTGAAAAGTCGGGTTAGGAGTTTACATCGCGATCAGCTCTAACATGAGCAAACGCGAGACCCGATGCATTGTAAATGCTTGTATACCACTTGCTTCTATTTTGTAATCTTTTTGTGTTATTTTTAATCTATTTTCCCGGAACCAGGTCATGGTATGGTGCTGCTTTCGTAGGAACAGGTAAGTCCTTTTTAGGATTTTCTTTAGGGCTTTGAAGGTACGTGGGTTTTAGGAAGGGGGGTAAAATTTTGCTACAGTGCTGTTTGTGGGTGTTTTGTATGTTTAGATGTATTGCTGATAGTGTTTTTCACTAGCTTGTCGTTATGCAATTGTGTACACTATGTTAGAAATATATCACTATGCTTTGTTAAAGGTTGTGATGTTCATTATATTTTGATGATTAACTGTTATGTATATGTATTTTTGGCAATGTTATATGTTTTGCAGGTCATTTAAAAAAAAAATTACATTACAGATTTTTGTCTATGAATGCTTTCTACGGGCATTTGGAGTTTACATTTTTTTTTTAAGGAAATCAGTCTTGGTTTAAATAAACTAGTGATTTTTACTTTGATTTCCTCTTTTTGGGTTTCCTGGAACAGTTCTTTTTTAAAACACTTTTCTGGGTTTTTATAGAACCTTGAACCTTGATACTTTGGATTGCTTTTTGGGATTTCCACCGGCTTCATTATATTTTAGCACTTTTTGAGGGGAATTTTGGATTTATCTAATTTTTTGTGGATTACTATTTTTATTATGTGGAAAAAGAATAAGATCTGCGGCTCCAGAACTTTGAGTTTGTTTTCTCTTTCATTTATTTTTGATGCGAAATGTGATATTATCTTCCTTATATCAAATGTATGTGATTGGTATGTGGAATTGTTTGGATTACGTATTGTCATTATTTCATGTGATGAACTGAGCATGATTTTACCTATTTTGGTTGGTGATGGATACTCTTTGTTGAAACGATATATATATCCATTAACAAGTTGAAGAAAGTAACAACGCTCACTTGGAAAATGAGGTGAAGTAGGCACACTTTACTGCTTTACTGCACGTTGTTCATAATGTGTTTCACCCATTGAACGGGCTTGATCACATGAACACAAAGCATTCAAGTGTATATTTTTAACATTTCGGGATGAACACAAACAAGAGACTAGAGTTTGCAGTCTTCGTCCAACATCAGATAAACTACGAAGGCCATTTTGTAACTTGAAAAATGTACTTGAGTGAACATATGAAAATAAAGTTTAGGCTGAGACTTACATTTCTATGGGCCTCATTAAGACTTTGGCGGTCTTTTGGTAACACCGCTGCGGTGGCGGCTGCCAAAAGACCACCATGTTGGCAGCAATCCAACCGCCATATTAAGAGTCACACTCTGAAGTCCACCGGAAAACAGCCAAAAATCCAACACCACCAGGACAAAGGAGGGCGGGAAAGAGACAGTTCCACCACCAGCACCTCCAGTCTTACGAAATTCCATTGACCAGATTATGAGCCAGAAATCAACACAGCAGTTCTTCCATGGCAGAAAACCATTGGCGGTGCGAACCGCTACTATCCAAACCCACTACTGTCAGTAAACAACACCACATTGGAAAATTTGAATACCCCACATCTGACACGTATACACACACCAGACACACCTACTCACTGCACTATATAACACCCCTCCACAACCTACAATCCTTAACAACAAAAACGCCATTCACATACACCAAGAGCAGGCAAATATACTAACATAGCACCTTTACATTATAGGCACATATAAACATCTCACTTAGCACACATCACACAACTGCACAGCCAACACAAAACACACATAACGAGCACACACAAACACCACAATTGTCCATCACTCACAACACACCACCTACACCCCACCAATCACCCTATACTGCACCCTTGCACACACAACCCCCCCAACACAACCACTACCATGTCCCCACAAAAGCACCCACGGTTCACAGACAAAGCGCTGAGGGTCATCATGGATGAAATTGTCAGAGTAGAGCCACAACTGTTTGGAGCACAGGTCCAGCAAACGTGGATTGCCAGGATAATGGAGTTGTGGCAGAGAATAGTCGACAGGGCAACCATCCAAGCACATGGGAGGACATCAGGAAGAGGTGGAACGGCATACAGGGGAAGGTGCATTCCATGGCATCATGAAACCAGATCACCGTGCACAATACTGGCAGTGGGCCCCCACCTCCTCCCCCACAGTTCACATCCTGGGAGGAGAAGGTCTTGGACATTCTTCATCCCGAGGGCCTAACTGGAATACCTGGTGGACTAAGTACCCACAACTACCATGGCACACAATTGTTGTGTCCTGCATGCTTCCTCGCTACCCAAATACTGCCCAATTCACTGTATGTGTCACTACACATCCCACCTATTCACCTAATGCCCCTTTCCTGCACACAATACCTCCACCCAGCCCAACTGCCTACACAGCTTTTGCCAAAGGCACAGATAGTATTGGATAATACTATCACTACGACTCCCACAATGCACTAACCCATCTACGTTAAACCTTGTAATGTGCACATCACGTGACATCTCTTGAATGAATGACTATTGTACTAGCTATATCACCTAGATGGTACGACTGAGGACCACTACATCGCACTGACAGCAATGCAATGGCACAACATAATGACAAACAAGCCTAAACACAGCAACAGCTCTGTGACAAATCCCAATGGCCACAAATCCGGATCCACAAACCAGAAATGGACTCACCGTGGTATGGAATGTAAGATGGCAGATACCATGCACAACATGCACAGACAGGACATTTCACCTTGCTTACTCACATACCCTCCCTCGCACTGGGACACCATGCTGCAGTGTCCACCCATTTCGTGCCACATCTAGCAAGCTTGAATAGTCACTAGGTAGCAGTGCTGAACATTCATGTGAACTATAAGACAGTACCAGAACTCATCCAGAGAGCTAAATTTATTGAACCAGAATCACACCAACCAAAATGGAGTATGGTACACATTCCACAGAACACTATCTACCACAAATGGTATGCTGTGCAGTATCTGTCATTGTCATTGCTGGGAATCATGTTAAGCCAGTGTATGCATCTGATATAGAAATACCCAAACACACGTTCAGTATTTAACTGTGTCTCACTCCATCCACAGGTACCCCTGCCAGTGCCACCAAGGAGAGGATACCAGAGACTGCCAGCCCTCCTCAGGATGATGGCCCCAATGAGGACAACACGCCTGGATGTCTGGACACCGACAACCTACCAGGCCCATCTGGGACACCTGGTCAGTATACGATTCCCTGCCTCACCCTGCCCACATCAATCCCCCCCACCCTGTGGCATCAACATCACAGCCAACCTTCATCCCCAAACCTGTGTCACATGGACTGTTCAAACTATTGTTTGCCCCACAGTACAGGGACCTGAGCTGCCCCCTCAAACCCCAGAAAATGAAGGTCCTGCAGACACTGGGTGTGGGCACACATTGCCAGGGGCACAGACACCTGGGGTCAGGGGGCACCTGAGGGAAGCTGTGGACCAGAGGAGGGGGCCTCCAAGGGCCTCCACTGACCAGGAAACCATCTCCCAAGCCCTGGGAGCATACCAAAGTTCCCAGGACAGAATCAACCATATCATCACCATGTTGGGGGAAAACCAAAGACTGCAGAGGGAATACCACCAGGAGGTCATCCTGCAGTGGCAGGTCCACAATGCCACCATGGCCTCCATTGCAGGGATGCTGAGGACATCGACACCACCCTGAATGCTTCCCCCACCCACCAACAGGACCCTCCCACTAGCAATCTAACATCTGAGCCATCTACATTGGTGGCAGCTAGTGGAATGGAGGCACTGCCAGGGGAACCACAGGCCTCAGACACCCTGTTGTATGTTTAAGTATAGTGAAAGGTTGAGGGGTGGAATGTAGAATGTGGGGAGATGGAACCTGGGGGTTGGAGGTTGAGGCATTCTGATATGGGAGACGGTTGAGAAAGGATGTGTGGACCAGCTTGAGAAAATAAACTTAAGAAATACAAGATTACGTGTGTCCTCATCTTTACATTTTGGCGACGAGGGAAAGGAAGATTCAATGAAAGAAGTAGTGGACTTTTAAAGGTTTGACAGGATGTACTCCAGGCGCACACTACGGAGGAGGTGAAGGAGTAGTACTTCACGCAATTTCAACAGAAGGAAACACATGAATTGAACGAGTGCGCGATATGGAGGCACGGCAGTGAAGGTGGGCTTTCAGTTTTTATTTTATTTTAGTGCTTTCTGTTCCTCCTTCTTCGCTGCCTTTGCCTGCCAGTTTGAACTGCCGTTGTGGGTTTGGTCACGCGGCCTAATTTAAACAACGCGCCGCGCGACATCCTTTTCTGGATCCTAGAGCGTGCTGTACATTCTGTGCTCTACGCGCAGTAGCGAATCTTCGCATCGTACCGGATTGAATTTAAGTGGAAGACTGCTGTGTTGAGGATTACATGAGGATTACATTAGCAATATACCTTACTTGTTTGCGCAGCCCTGTGTTGGAGTACACCTGTTTCTTGCTGTTCCTGCCGTCTGTGCTGTTCTCTGCATATTGTTCTGGGCGGAGCCGGGATTTTGTCTTCTAGACATAAACAGAGGACTATCGGATGGTTTCTTCTATTATTGTCACTAAAGAAGGTCTTTAAAGGAAAAATGCGGAAAAGGAACATCGTTGTGACAAATATTCATTAACTTTATGAACAACTAAAGTCACTTACATTAATTTCTTTTTATTTATTTTTTGTTTTTTCATATTTTTTTTTTCTTCCCCCTTTTTATATATAAGTATACTTATTAAAAGGAAAAGGGAGAAAAGATGCAGTTTGAACCTCCTGCAAAGTTTTTACAGAACAAGGGAGAACCACCATTGCATTGGACTAGGTGGAAGGAAGAGTTTTTGACTTATATGAAAGCTATTGATGATGACGAAATGTCACAAGATAGGAAAAAAAATATTTTATTACATTGTTTAGGCTCTCAGGGGCAGATGGTTTTCAGAACTTTACCACCAGTACTGTTACCAGATCATACGGAGGGAGAAGTGGACGTTTTCAAGGAAGCGCTAATGAGACTGGAGAAGAGATTTAAACCTACTGCAAGTCTGGCATTAAATAGATTCAAGTTTTATACTAGGGCACAGCATTCTGATGAGACATTTGATGAGTTTTTAACAGCACTACGAGGATTATCTATACATTGCAATTTTGGTGATATGACTGATGAGATGATTCGGAATCAAATTATAGTGCATGTGAAAAGCAGGAAGATCCAAGAACATCTGTGGGTTACGGGGGATCCTAAATTGCAAGATGTAATCTCTACTGCGAAAGCTCTAGAGCAATCTGAGAAGTGGATGAGATCTGTACAGGATGTCGATAAAGTTAATAATATAGAATCTGAGGTGGTGGGTGCAATGATGGGTAGTAATTCGAGTGGTAATCCTGGTTTCAAGAATACTGGTGTGGGTAAGAAATGGGTGAGACAAGATAGGATGGAGAAACTATCCTGTTTCCGTTGTGGTAGTGTGAACCATCTTGCATCGTCGCCCCAATGTCCGGCAGTTGGAAAAGAATGTATGAAATGTGGAAGGTTGGGACATTTTGCTCGGGTATGTAAAGATTTCAAGAAAAGTAACTATGTAGCCAAAGGGAAGATGGCGTGTGTTAGTAGTGGTAAAGATGGTCATGATTGGCTGAAGGGTGATAATGAGCAAAAGGGCATGGTGTTGTCACTCAAGCATGGGGATGAAATACGGTGCGAACAGATAAAACGACCTAGATGTGAGGTACAAATCGCTGGGAGGAGGCTGGAGTTAATGGCAGACTCGGGGTCACCTTGGACAATTGTTACACAAGATTATTTTAAGCAAGTCTTTGAGGGAATTTCGGAATTGACCGATTTGAAGGAACCAGATATTATTGCTGAAAGTTTTGAAGGGAGGACTATTGATGTGACTGGTTTTGTTGAAACTGTAATCACTTTTAAAGAGAGACGTGCCAATATTAAATTGTATGTTGCAGGTAAGGGGGTTAATGTCCTAGGATGGAGGGACCAAGGAAAATTGGGTGTAATTTTGAATCCCCGGTGTAGTGAACCTGTATTAGTGATAGAGTCCAGGGAGGCAACAGAGTGGATTACTTCTAAGTTTCCACATGTTTTCACTAGTAAATTGGGCAAATTGATCAACTACAGCCACAGAATTAAAGTCAAGGCTAATGCCAAACCTGTAATTCAGAAACTTAGGAATGTTCCCATTAGTGTCAGAGATGAATTAAAGAAGATCTTGTCAGATATGGTGAATGAGGGTGTGATAGAAGAGATTGAATCCTCTGAGTGGGTTTCTCCGATCGTTTTAGCACAAAAATCTGACAATTCTTTGAGACTGTGTGTGGATTTGAGAGCTGTAAATGTTAACATCATTGTGAACTGCCATCCTTTACCCAAGATAAATGAGGTCATTAGTATGTTGGAGGGGGCGAATATTTTTTCCACAATGGATTTGAGATCGGAGTATCACCAAATTGAATTAACGGAAGATTCTAGACATCTCACGGCGTTTATCACCCCGCAAGGGTTATACCAATTTAAGAGGATGCCGTTTGGATTGGCATCAGCAGCGTCAGTCTTCCAGAGAGCGATGTTTCATTTGTTTAAAGACATGGACAAATATGTGAAGTGTTTCCAGGATGATGTTTTAATTTTCTCAAAAGATGAAGTTGAACACAAACTGCATGTAGAAAATGTTTGTAAAGTGTTGAGTGTGAATGGTTTGACTTTAAGGGAGACGAAGTGCAAATTCTTCTTGAAATCTGTTGAGTACCTAGGTCATACAATTTCGGGAGAAGGTGTTGTACCAAAACGATCCCTAGTGGAAGCAATAGTAAATGCTCCTGCTCCTGATGATCGTGAAAAATTATTATCATTCACTGGCTTGTGTGAGTATTATAGTAAATTTATTGAGAATTTTGCTACAAAAATGGAGCCTTTGAGGGAGCTTACGCGAAAAGGAGTCCAATATGTATGGACAGAAAAACAGAGTAATGCATTTGAGAGGATTAAGAAAGAGATAATACAGGCGCCTACTTTGAGACCTTTTTGTGTGGGGGCACAATGCATAGTTACTGTTGATGCAAGCATGTATGGGATTGGTGGGGTTTTATCTCAGAGATGTGGGAGAGACAAATGGAATGTTACGTTTGCTTCTCGCACATTGACGGATGCAGAAAGAAGGTATGCAGTAATTGAGAAGGAATTGCTAGCATGCATTTGGGCTGTGGAGCACTTTCGGGACTATATTTGGTGGTCCAATTTCATTCTGCAGACAGATCATAAGCCTTTAGTAGGTATTTTATCTCCTGGGGGAGGTTGGAATGCCACTGCCCGTATTGCCAGACTTGTTTCCAGGTTGCAAGAGTATTGTTTTAAAATGGAGTATGTGCCAGGTAGAAGTAATGCTGTAGCGGATTGTTTGTCGCGTCTTCCACAGGATGAAGGGAAAGGTGTGAGTATTGTGGAAAGGGATGTGGTATCTTCTGTGTCTGGATACATGTCTGCCGAGTTTGGTAGTATACATGAAAATGAGTGGATGAAGTGTGATGAGGAGGATTTAGTTTTCCAAGAGGTTAAGAGATATGTGAGGGACGGTTGGCCAGGAAGGAATTGTATAGCTGCTGAGTTAGAACCATATGGTAAAGTTAGGGATGAATTGCATATAGAGAGTGGGTTGTTGTTTAAGAATGGGAAGTGCATTCCACCCAAGGGTATGCGAGATGTGATTTTGAAACTGGCACATCGTGGTCATCCTGGAATGTCTTCTATGAAAAGATTGATACGCACTTGTTTTTGGTGGCCTGGTTTAGACAAAATGGCAGATCGGGTTGTGAGGGAGTGTTGTGTGTGTGTAAATGCGGAGAAAATGCTGAGAACAGTACCTGCTCCCCTTGAACCTATTCCCTGGCCGAATTGTCCGTGGCAGAAGTTAGGTTTTGATGTTTCTGGCCCATTTTTTTCTCTTCCAACAGATACACGTTATGCTTTGGTGTTAATTGACTATTTTTCCAAATGGCCAGAGGTGAAGTTGGTTGCTCAGGTGACATCTGCAACTATTATTGAGTTTTTCAAGGAGGTGTTTTCTAGGGAAGGATATCCGGAGGTGTTGATTTCGGATAATGGCGTCCAACTGACTTCTGGTGAAATGCAAAGTTTTTTAAAATATAGTAATATCAAACATGTTACTACACCTCTGTATGATCCTCAAGGGAATGGTCAAGTAGAGAGATTCAATCGAGTTCTTAAGGTTAGTATTTGCTGGGCAAAAGGATTTGGGGGAATGTGGAAAGAGAAATTAAGGGAGAAGTTGTGGTATTATCGCATTACCCCGCAAAGTACCACGGAAGTGAGTCCATTCAAATTACTGAAAGGAAGACATCCTGGTGGTCATTCCAACCCTGGCGGTCCATGACCGCCGGGTTGGAGTACCGCGGGAGCACCGCCGACAGGCCGGCGGTGCTCCAATGGGCATTCCGACCGCGGCGGTAAAGCCGCGGTCGGACCGGCAACACTGGCGGGCTCCCGCCAGTGTACCGCCGCCCATTGGAATCCTCCAAGGCGGCGCAGCTAGCTGCGCCGCCGAGGGGATTCCGACCCCCCCTACCGCCATCCAGTTCCCGGCGGTCCCCCCGCCGGGCACCGGATGGCGGTAGGGGGGGTCGCGGGGCCCCTGGGGGCCCCTGCAGTGCCCATGCCACTGGCATGGGCACTGCAGGGGCCCCCGTAAGAGGGCCCCTAAATGTATTTCACTGTCTGCTGCGCAGACAGTGAAATACGCGACGGGTGCAACTGCACCCGTCGCACAGCTTCCACTCCGCCGGCTCGATTCTGAGCCGGCTTCATCGTGGAAGCCTCTTTCCCGCTGGGCTGGCGGGCGGCCTGAAGGCGGCCGCCCGCCAGCCCAGCGGGAATGTCAGAATTACCGCCGCGGTCTTTCGACCGCGGAACGGTAACCTGACGGCGGGACTTTGGCGGGCGGCCTCCGCCGCCCGCCAAGGTCAGAATGAGGGCCCCTGTGTCTAAATTGTGTCCGTGGTGGTTTAAGAAGAAACTGAGTAAGGACTGGGAGGATATCTCAGTGGAGGAAGTTAGAGAAAGGGTGAGGGGGAAACAAGAGAAATTTAAGAAGAGATATGATGACAAGTGGAAGGTGAGGGAACCTAGTTTTTCGGTTGGTGATTGGGTAAAGGTGCGTGAGCCAGGTTTTGTGAGGAAAGGTGCATCTAAGTTTGGCAGGGCTTTGAAGGTTGTAAAAGTGTTCAAAAAAAGTGTTGTTACACAGGATGGTAAAGTGTGGAATGTGAGCAGATTGGCAAAATGTGCTGGTAATTTTGAGTATCATGACGGAAATTGTGGAACTGATCCGTTAGTGATGTTTGGAAGTGGGATGCAATCTGGTGTTTGTATAAAAAAAGGGGCAAGTTGTGAACAACAGGAAGTCATGGAGAATGGTTCTTGTGAAGGAGAGGCTAATATGGAGTTGGGTGACAGTAATGGTAATGTTACTATGGATGATCATTCTGTTGTGAATTATCATCCTGTGAATTATAATTCTGTTGCGTCACGTGTAAAGTCCTATGTCAGGACGAGACGACAGCCTGCAAAGCTCAAAGACTTTGTTTAGAAAAAAGTATGGTGTTTACATTATGTTTTGATTTACAATACATTTTCTGTATTCTGTTGTTATATGTATTTTAATGTTTATATTTCTTTTGTTAGTTTTGTTTAAGGAGGGAAAGTGTGTTGTATGTTTAAGTATAGTGGAAGGTTGAGGGGTGGAATGTAGAATGTGGGGAGATGGAACCTGGGGGTTGGAGGTTGAGGCATTCTGATATGGGAGACGGTTGAGAAAGGATGTATGGACCAGCTTGAGAAAATAAACTTAAGAAATACAAGATTACGTGTGTCCTCATCTTTACACACCCCTTCCTCTGTAGCTGAAGAACCCCCCCTTGCAAATGTGGACATCCACCAAGACATCCAGCTGGAGCAGATGCAAAGACCAAACCCACTGCCAGGAAGTGAACCTCTCCTGATTTGTCTCCCTTGTGTGCCATTGAGACACTCTGTTGACTGTTCAATTATAATACTCCATTTTCCAAAGGAACGTGGACACTGGACCTGTGCAACCAACTGCTGTACCACCTACTCTGATGATGATCTACCATGACCTCACATATCACCTTTCTTTTGCCTCACAATTTCATGATATGCACAGTAAACACCATGGAACACAGCTACTGTATATGTGTCTTTATTAAAAGATCAACACATGTCATGTAATAGTGGTCCGGTAATGCCCCTACATCCAACAAGCAGTGTAATAGACAGCAGAGGGAGGCATCCTCAGCAGGTGACACAGTACAATAGATATGTCCCAGGACAGATGTCAGATAGTTAAAAATCCAGGTCCACACAAGGGTGTAGTCAGTATTCTAACCTGCAAAAATACCATGGCAGAGAGTATCATCAGGATGGACGGCATGATGCCGCACAAGCAACATATGCAGGTCATATATGTCGTGCCCACCCCAGTATACCTCATAAACAGGGGCCCCCAGATATTACCAGTCACAGATTATACATACAAATATTTTTACCTGCCGAATGTCATGCTCAATAAACTCTTCAGCTATCCCTTACCAATGGCTAACGACTATGAATGCCTCAAGCCATAGGTAACAGAGGCACTGAGTAAGATACCACAGCCAGTGGGTGGAATGACATGAGAACACGAGTATGCAGCAAACATAGCTCAATACTGGTCTGGCCATTTGAGATGTGAATGTAGGATACACTTTTTAGAGCTGAAACACTTTTTCTGTGCACCTTACATTCTATCAGTCAGCTCCAACAACTCACACATTAGGATAAGACCACATTACACCCCCACTGATGAATCAACTCAGGAGGTCTATTGTCACGAAGGATTGTGGATATACAAGACTTGCAAGCCACACTCAACATACCTGTATGTCACTGGAATTACTGATTGATGAGCTCAGTCCTAGAGTCAGCTGCACCTTCCTCCTCCGCCTCCTCATCACTTGCCATTTCAGCATTACCAGCCACTGGTCCAGCTGCCTCACCCTCATCAGCTAACAATGCTATCTGACATCTCAGGTATAGACTGTGGACCATGCAGCAGGCAACTATTAACTGGCAGAACTTTTGGGACTATTGGAGAAGGGCACCTACAAATAGGTACAGACACCTGAATCTGGCCTTCAGTAGGCCAAATATTCTTTCTATTAAACGCCTCGTCCTCCTGTGGGCCTCATTGAAACTGAGTTCCCCTTCCATGGCAGGATACCTCAGTGGTGTCAACAGACAATGAAGGTTAAGGTGCCAGAGTGACCTGGGTGCACACATGTAGGACCAGTGAAATAACATGTACAGTGACAGGGAATTGTGATGACAGGTTCCATAACAGTGAAACACCTCCATATGCATACATACCAAGGAGCCAGGCCCTTTCTGTGCATAGTTGTGCCATCGTGTGGGGCATTGCTTTTCCTCAAAATGTAGGAGGCATGCACAGATCCAGGAAACTTGGCTGTGACTTGTGAGATGTACTGGTCTGCCAGGCACACCATCTGAACATTTATGCAGTGGTAGTTCTTCCTGTTCCTATACACCTGTTCATTGGCACTGGGAAGGACCAGGGCTATATGGGTGCTATCAATGGCCCCTACCACATAATGAATGTGTCCCATATCATAAAAGTCTGCCTTCACATAGGCCAGGTCGGCACATTGGGGGAACCTGATGTAGCTGTCCAGTTGTTTTAACAAAGCACACAGTACATCCTTCAACACCAGACTGAACATGGGCTGAGACATCCCTGCTGTTAAGCCCAGTGCATTCTGAAAGGAGCCTGTGGCAAGAAAGTGTAGCACTGACAGGACTTGTACTGTGGGAGGGATGCAATAGGGATTGCGTATGGCTGGCAACAGATCTGGCTCTAACTGTGTACATAGATTCATGAAGGTTTGATGAATCAGACGATAGGTCTGGATGACATGCCTGTCCTCCATGGTTGCAAGGTCAACTAGTGGACGGTACAATGGTGGTTGTCACATTCTCCTCATGGCAGGATATCTAGGTTGAGAGGAGAGAATGTACATTGAGTAAAGCATTTAACACATGTAAGCAGAACATGTTAAAATAGCACACACCTAACATCGTAGGACACTGCCGACATATACTATTACGACCATGTTGAAGCACTCTGGACACCATCTATGCAGCACACTGCTGTACATGTAAGTCGAATAGGACAAATGTCACATGTCTAATGTACCATATGTGGCTGACTGAGGTGTCCTGCACTGATCAAAAGAAAAAGAATTGAATATACCAATATAGTGCCATCGCCTATGTGCCTCCGAGTGTCTGTACAAGGCCATCATCAGATATACTGCCACATCACGTCACTGTGTCATGACTGTCACAATATTTTGCACTACCATGATGGCACAACATAAGCTTACTCCTCCATTTGGGCAATATGTGCATGGCACACTTATTTTGGCACATCAATGCTTTATATGTGCACAAAATGGCAGTCTCCTGTCCTGCTGAAGTGGACAGTTGGAAGTGCACCGATGGATGGTGTCACGGCGGCAGGCGCTTGCAACCGCCATGCTACTTTTCATTGATTAACATTGCTGCCTGTGGCGGACTGGGGCCAATGGAGATGACTGCTTGCGGTGATAGTCCAGTACATGGCGGCCGTGACCGCCATTTTCTGCAGCCTTGCTCACTTGAGTCCTGACACTGTTGCCAGCAACACCTCCACGACCTGAGCTGCTGTGTACTGTCTCTGGGAGCCATAAAGTCACGTCCTGCAAGTGATAGGGCCCTAACCTTCACCCCAGAAGAGCTGGAGAAGCTTGTGGAGGAGGTCCTACCCATGTATGGACAGCTATATAGGGCACCAGAGGAGCAGGTGAGTCCAATTCCTTAGTCATGTGTGATAGGGGTCTGTGTGATGGTGACTCATGCAAGTTTAACGGTGAGGGAGTATATGCATGCAGAGGGCAGAAAGAGAAGCCATGTGAGCAAAGAGGGTGGGTATGTGTGGGCACTTAGTGAGCCAGATGTGTATTGACCACTGCTGTTGGTGCCAGTGTACATGACTTTCTACTTCTGTCTGTGTCATCCATGCAGGTGAACACCCATCAGAAGAAAGGGATGTGAACGCCCATCAGAAGAAAGTGATGTGGTGTTCCATCGCCAAGCAAGTGCAGACCCTGGAGGTCCACAGACGGCGGAGCACCCATATTTGCATGGGGGGGGAGGACCTGAGACGCTGGGCCTGGAAGACTGAAGAGGCCTAACTGGGGATGTCCTCCCAATGAGGACATCGGAGCTGACCCCCTAATGGCCCACATTTTGGCAGTGGCCTACCCTGAGGTGGGTAGGCATCTGAGGGCAGCACAGCAACCACATGGGGTGAGTACTGACTGTGTCCTGGGACTTGTCTCTGGTTGTATGGTGTTAGCTGCCTCACTGTAGCTTATGTGACAATGTAGTCAGTGCAACATGTATGTAGACTAGTGGACATGGGTAGTATCCACCCGGCCTGAGTATTAGTTGTAGATGTGTTTTCATGGTTTGCTGTCAGTGGATGTACATCTCCTATATCAAGACATCTCCATGTCCGCATGTAGAGATGGTCAAATGACAATGGCACATGTGTGCCTCCATCCTGACTTTTCTATGGATGTGATCCAGTTTTTTACCCATTGCGTATGACCTGGTTTATCCATCAGCATTTGAGCATTAGTGACTGTAAGGAGTCAGTTCACTCCCATCTGTAGTGCTCACCTGTATTAGCATCTGGGTGACACAGGGACTATAGACCTCAAGTAATGGTACTGGTATTGGCTCCATGTGAGGCAGCCATTACATTTCCACCACTGATATAGGCTGTATGGGACTAGACTTATGGCTTGGTAGTTGTATCCCCATATGATGTTCATCTTCTATCTATGGGGTATGTGAAGGTTGCAACAGTAGGATAAATTAAATTGGGTGTATGATTGCAATCATCATGCATTTCAAGGTGCTAGACTTGTGGGGATGTAACCTTGAACCCAATGGGATAGTACTAGAGGTGGTAAGTGCTTAGGCAGACCTCGCCATTGACAATATGTAATGTAAATGCCATGTATGCCAGTGCCCTAGGAATTACAGTGCAACATAGCTTAGTTGTAGCCCACATCATGTTTCAATGGTTACTTGGGGGCACATCTGATGGAGTGGAACAATGACTGATTCCCTTGGCCTAGCTGAAGTGGGTGAATTGGACAAGATTCGGTATTGTATGACTTATGAGATGTTAATGTGAAATATTTGTTGTGTCTTCTTTCATGAAGCAACCCTATGTAGTGGAAGGATCTGTTTTCAGTGCCAAAGCAGTTGTGTTGGTCCATATATGCATAACGCTTGCATGTCTTTTCCGTTTGACATGTATGTTGTCAGGACTTAGGCACAGGTCATATGTGTGTTCCTGAAGTTCATCAGTTGGGACACTGCACTCAGTGATTGAGCATGGATGTGTAATGTGTGTAATCCGGGCCATTGTAGATGCACTTAGTTGTATGAATAGTGGTGGTATAATTGGGTCTGGTGTCTGCAGATCTTCCTCTGTGATTGGGTCTGACCTATCACATGCATGTCCCCCAGACTTGTATTCTACACATCAGATGTCACCTGTATGGGTGTCCAACTGGTAGTGGCTATATCTTTTATTAATTCACGATTGGATTTTTTGTACAGTGCCATGTCAGCCATGCTATGTGACAGGCATGTGCTGTGTGTTGTGTGAGTGGCGTAGCCTTCACTATCATGAAACTTTACTAAGTACATGGACTGATAAGGTGTAGTAACTGTGCAGGACTGATGTGTTTTGTTCAGTCACCTGCACTTCCAATAGGTGATAGGAGTATGGAGAGGTATGATGAGGAATCAGGTAGTCGTTTGTAATTCAGCCAGGGCATGATGTGCATGCAAACATGGCTTTGGTAGTGATCATGTGGATGACTCCAGTCGTGTTGACTTACTTGGATTTAGATGTGGGTGTGAGGGTTGGCATACAGGGTTGGATAGTGGTGACATGTTGTGACATGATGTAGGATATGTGTATTTGCACCAGAGATAGCCTAGCCAAGATGTGTATTCCTACAGACATTCATGTCTAAATGTGTGTATGTGAGGTATATGTTGACCCTCTCTCTCTCTCTCACTCCCTCCCTTCCTCCCTCTCTCGCTCTATTTGTGTGCATCAGCATTGGCAAGCAAAGGAGACGGGGCACAGGTTAGTGGGAATGCTACAGGCCACGGGACCCAGAGTGCTGCTACCAGCGACATCGATGGACCCAGTGGCATGGAGGGCGAGCGAATTGCCACGGGGGAGACAAGGGGCCAGATGTAGCAAAACGGCAATTTGCGACTTGCAAATTGCGAGTCCCTGCGACTCGCAATTTGCAAGTCGCAAATTGCTATGCAGTACGGTGTCTCAGACACCGACTGCGACTCGCTATGGGGTCGCAATGACCCACCTCATGAATATTCATGAGGTGGGTCGCAAATTGCAGCCCCATAGCGAGTATAGTCACTCGCTAACATGGAGGCCTGCTGTCGTCAGCAGACCTCCATGTTCGTGACTGCTTGAACAATAAAGCAGTTTTTTTTTTTTTAAGTGTAGCCCGTTTTCCTTACAGGAAAACGAGCTGCACTTAAAAAAAAAAAAAAACCTTTAGTTTCCCTTGGACCACTCCCTGCCCTGAAAAAATATTTGTGGGTCCAGTCACAAACTGGAAGGGGTCCCATGGGGACCCCTTCCAATTTGCGAGTGGGTTACCGTCCACTTCAAGTGGATGGTAACTGCGATGCCACGCGGTCGCAAATGGTATTGCATCCCACTGCGAGTCGCAAATAGGAAGGGAACACCCCTTCCTATTTGCGAGTCGGAAATGCATTTTGCGAGTCGGTTCCGACTCGCAAAATGCATTTCTGCATAGGAAACTGCGTTTTGCGACTCGCAAACGGCAAATTTTGCTGTTTGCGAGTCGCAAACAGTTTCCTACATCTGGCCCCAGTTCTTTAACATCATCATCGGAATCCTCCTCCAGTGGACACTCCATAGCGGTGGCAGACCCTTCTGGGACCACTCCAGCACCATCTAAGTCCGCCACCACCCTTCTAGCACTGCCCTCCTGGTAGCTCCCCCCCAGTTGTCTGTGCCAGGTCGCCCAAGAGAGTGGGCGCCTCGTTCGCCACAGGCACCTCTGTCCCTGCCCCAGTCAGCCCTGCTGCCCTCAGTGAGGAGGCTATTGACTTCTTGAGGTCCATCTCTTTGGGTCAGTCGACCGTCGTGAATGCCATCCAGGGACTGGCAGCTCAAGTCCAGCTGAGCAATGCGTTCCTGGAGGGCGTTCACAATGTACTGGCTGGCCTACAAAGATACTTTCATCCTCTGGCCTCCACACTGACGGAAGCCAGTCACTGTTTGTCTACCATCCCCTCCCCCCCACCTCTTCCCAATCCCAAACCCCAATTCCCAAACCCAGCCAAAGCACACAGACAGACAAGCATGCTCCCACCTCAACATCCAAGGCTACAGCTGACAAGCACTACAAGACCTACCACCAGCATACACACAGGCAACACCCACCTGCAAACACACGTGCATAGACTCCTCCACCACCCCCACCTTCACAGACACTACACCAGACACACCTGCAGACACCCCAACAACATTCACGGATACAGCTACAACTCCTATCCTACCCACAGTCAGCACAATAGCAGACCCTCGGACATCCACCCCAGTCACCACATCTGCAGCGACCACAACCACCAATAACTCCACAGGCAGCACATAGTCCATACCTGCAGACACCACGCCAGCAGACAGTCACCCATCCAGCATGGCATCTATCAGCACCTCCTCCCCTCTCCCAAGACACATAAACGTCCACACTCACCCACCCACCCAACAGACACCCAGCACCCACAAGCATTCCTCGCACTCACATGCACTTAAGACATCCACCAAGACACCTCCTACAACCACTCCCTCCACTCCCAAACCCTTTTGCCATGTGTCTAAAAAGGTGTTCCGCTCTGAGTTTTCCCTCTTCCTTACTCCTCTCCTACCCCAGTGATGCCCCCAATGGTCTGTGTCCCTCCCCAAGTCTAGCCCTTCCACCTCCAAGTCCTCCCCTCCCCTTGCTAGTACCCATGCCCCTCCCCCTTCCAAGAAGTCCACCCCTCCTAAGTGTTCCCAGCCCTTCCCTAAAGCTTGCCGTAAGCCCCCCTCCCAAGCTCAAGCTCAAGCCCAATAACCCCCCTCCCAGACCGAAGCCCAAGCCCCCTTTTCACCCCACCCCCAATTCCTGAGGTGCCTGCCCTCTTGATGCCTCTACCCTGTGGTGGTCATTTAGGAGTCAGGAGTCACTTAGGGGCACACAGAAGTGACATTTGTGCATTTTGCACTTGGCAAATTGGACTGGCATAAGGCCTTTTATCTTGTACATTGTTATTTATTTATTGGCATATTTATATATTTAATATATCTGGGCCAACCAGTTGTTGGTTCGATGGTAACATATTTATCATGCCTTTATTTCTTTCTGTTTTGGTCTTCACCTGCTTTGGTTTGTGTGTGAGTGACGTGTGTGTGTGGTTATATGTCGGAACCACAAGTGCTTTAAGCACCCATTGCTCAACAACGTGGTCGGAACAACAACCTTATTCTTATCACTAATGCCTTTACCACGAATGCCTTTATAACAATTTTTCGTTGTAAACGCATTCCTGGTAAAGGCATTAGTGATCAGCATGCACGGTTCCAGCATGCTTCCCCTCTAGCCCCCAACCCCAAAAATTACTGTGACCCCCCATCCCCACAACTACCCCAACCCCCACCCCCAAAATTACCACAACCGCAATCCCCTCTCCCCTTAAACTTAAACCACCCCAACCTCCAACCCACCCCTTAAACCTAAACCCTGACCCCCCCAAACCCTAATCACCCCCAGCCCCCCACCCACCCCATAAACTAAAAATACCCCAAGTCCCCACCCCGCCCCTAAAACCTAAACATCCCAACCCCCAACCCAACCCACCCCTTAAACCTGAACCCCTCCCCTACCTCCCCCAAACCCTAATCACCCCGATCCCCCCACCCCCGAAAAAAACAGCCCCAGTCCCAGACCAATTTACCTCCTCCTTCACCGTGTCGACCCCGACTCCCTTCTTCTGTACCTTAACCACGCATGTACGTGGTTCAGACATACGTGGTTACGGTACGAAAACCAGGAAGTCGTGGAAAACGAAAGCATTTTTTCGCTTTCATTTTTCACGACTTCGTGGTTTCGGAGTCGTTCTTCCGGGTGTTTCCCGTGTGTGTTGGTTGTGGTAGTTGTTGTTTCTGGGCAGCATGTGTGGGTGTGGCCCTGGCATTTGTACCACTGTGACAGCTGTCTATTGTGTGTTGGACTTGTTTGTGTTTGGAACATTCATGTATATGTATATTTTGTGTATTGTTTGTGTTGACATGTATAATGGTGGTGTTAGGTGCCCTTGTGTAGTTGTTGTGTGAACGTGCATGTGTGTGGTGATGGGTATGTCTGAGCCGTTGTGTGGTGTGTTTTGTTGTATGATGTATGGTTTGATGTATGGCTGTGTGATTGTGTGTATTGGTTGTCAGGTGTTGTTACGTGCTGTTGTATTTATGTAGTGTCAGGTGGAGGTGTGTATTGGCTTCGTTTGACTGGGCCTTTATGTAGTTGCAGTTGTGGTGTTGTGTAATTTGGTGGTGTTGTGTATAGTTGTGTTCAACTGTACACATACTGTGTGTCTGTGGGTTGGTGTGTGTATTGAACGTGTGTGTTGGCTGTGGTGTATGTAGTATGAGTGTGCATGTGTGCATGTAGCTGTGTGTGAATGTGAGTATGGGTGTGAGGATACATGTGTGTGTCGCCATCGCCACCCATCACAGATGTGTGTGTACTTTTGGTTTTTCCTACAGTGTCAGGTAGGTGTGTGTACTCACAGTTTTTGTTGTTGTTGTTGTTGTTGTTGCTTGTTCCTGAGTTGTTGTGCAAGCAGGAGCAGTGAGAGGACATGCAGTTTAGGTTCCATGGCAGCTCCAGTCAGGTATGTGTTCCAGAAGGTGAGTTTCTTCTTTTATAGAGTTGGTTTCCAGCAGGGTTTCCATGGTGGTGCGACCGCAGCGGAAACCTTGGTGGTGTGCAGGCTTGTAATCTGGGGACATGGTGTCCTCTGGCCTGAGGGTGCCTACGGCCGTCCGTGGTGGCCTGCCCCACTGATGGTGCCGGTAGTGGATTGTCTGTATTGTGTTGGGAAGACCGCCATTGTCATAATGTGGCGGTCTTCTCCGCCGACCTGTTGGCGGTACAACAGCTGCCGCCAACATGGCAGTCCTGAGACCGACAAACTCGTAATGACCCCCATTATGTGTTTATATCATATCTAAACGCCTTAAATTCCTTAATTTAAGGCCACTTATACTGTATTAGTCATAGTCTTCTCCAAGCAGGAAAAATAATAAATTAGATAATTAATTAATTAATTAAGTCCCTTCTTCAAAGTAAATGCTTACCTATATATTGTATATAAAGGACAAATACTATCAACACTTATGAGCTCATCAAAATACCAAAATTAATGGAGGACAAGAAATAAAATATAATATATGACAGGGACTCCCCGCTTATAGGTTCAGAGAGGGCAGTGTTGGAATAACACCCTTCTGAATAGTTCCTAGAATACAGCCTAAGTTGAAAATAATTTGAAAAGGTAACATATCCCAATTGTAACATTTCTCACGGCAAGTACACATAATCCATAGTCCACCTGAAGAAAACTAATAAGAACACTTTTATCTGTACTTCTTCTCTCTGCATAGTGATGAAGAAAAGGGTTATAAAGCCCAGTATAGCTTGTATTTAAAACATCACAATTACACAAACCTCAAAAAACTTCGACCACCACTTAAAACCAATTAAGATAAAGCATACAGTTAGGGCAGCCAGGAAATGGACTCAATCCTCATATAAATAAATGTGTTGCCAATTCCTCATCAGAGTTCAGGCCCCCAGGGGCCTTAGTTTCTAGTTCTAGGATAAACTTAGATTCCCATTTGCGGAGTCCGTGGGTCCTGTCCCCCCTTCTCACGCAATCAGGTATTTACTCTATGGTGAAAAAAGAGAGGAACAAAACATTTTTGTTATGTTGCTCTTTGAAATGCCGAGCCACCAGGTAGTGCGGATCCTCAATGGTGATGATCCTTATATTCTCCAACACCCTTTTCTTCGCCATGGGTGTTGTGCTGCCTACGTACTTAAGGCAACAGGGAAACTCCACGGACATGAATTACAAATTGGGAGCTACATGTAATAAATTGCTGTTTGCTTGTCTTCTTAGAAGGAGCAGTAAAATATGCCTGCTTCACCGCATTTTCTGAGTGAGCGTCGTTACTTTCTTCAACTTGTTATCGGATTTTTAGCAGCTGCTCCACTGTTTTCAATGCTCCATCCCTCGAGGGTCCTGGACTCCGGTAGGAGCATTCTGTTTATATATATATTTTTTTTTTTTCAAAAAAACAAAGGTTACAGGGACGTTGTAGTTAGGCTTGCATTTTAAACATTCAAAACCATAGAAATTCACCTGTTTTAGTTAGAGTTATCTTAAGTACCTTCCACTCGTGCCCTAAGGTAACCATATCTCATGCCCCTGCCGTGCACAGTTTTTCCATCAAAAATGTTACTGCAAATATTCTTTGATATTTTCAATGATGCCAATTATCAAAGGTGTCACAAGTGCCGTAATTTGTGAGGTAATTAGCAGTGCATGGCGAGGGCGCGAGTTATAGTTACCTTAGGGCATGAGTTATAGTTACTTGAGATAACTCTAACTATAACAGGTGAACTTCTATGGTTTTGAACGTTTTAAATGTGAGCCTTACTCTAACTTCCCTGTAACATTTGTTTTTTTCTGTAAATTTCTATGGCTTTTTAAAGCAAAGTAATTTTCATTGCTATATGTTAATCCAACCATGTCCAGGCCCTGCGACCAACCCCCTATGACCACCCAACCTTGCGCTGCGCACGGCCGATCCTCAGGGGCCTTATGTTAATTAATTTTTTTCGGGGGAGAGGGGCTGTGTGGTCCCCTCCCCAAGCTGATCTTGGCCCCAGGGACCCCGTCTCCCAGAGCCCGCCCGGCCAGGTCACCTGGCTGCCCTCCCAGGGCACCATGTCACCATCATTTGAGACCACAGGCGAACTTGAAGGCCCCCGCGGTCCAATTGCTGTCACAGATAGGGAGCTGCATGTTTAGCAATTGTTTCTTCTCTGCAGGCAGAGAAACAGGAAACCTCTGCTTCCAGCAAGTGAGAGATGTTTGACAGTTCTCACTTGCTGGAACTGAAGTGCTTGCTCTGCCAGAACTGTCAAAGCTTGCGCCAAGTCAAAGCAAACAGCTACGCCCCAGGGACGGGCACCCTGGGGCATAGAAGGAGCTGGCCCCGTGCGGTGGCGGTCCCCAGGGCCATCATTGGCTCCACGAGGGGGGGTGTGCAGCCCCTCGCCAATGTTAAGAAGCCCTGGTGAGGTTGTGACCCCAGGGCCAGGGTCCGAAACAGACCCCCTATCTTATTTAAATTTACCCCCGGGAAGGTGGCAGACTCCGGGGCTGCAGGGGAGGCAGACGCCTCCCAAGTTCAAAATTTCAATGCCCCAGCACCTGGCCCACTCCGAGGCTTAATTGAAACAGGCGCAGTGAAAAGCGCAGTGAAACCACCATGAAAAGGCCAGCAGAGTACGAGGTTGTAATCAGCAGGGCGGCACTGGCTGATTTGAACCTGCACCACCGTCAGACCATCGGGATCTCTGATCCTGGTGGGGATGGTGGTAGGTTAGCGGGGCTGCCCACCAACTCTGTAATGTGGTGCTTGGACCACCACAACCAAGGCGGTCCGACAGCCACCGCGAGCAGACTCGTAATAGGGCTCTAGGTCCTAACTATAACTACCTAGTGGCGACCGCCACTAGGTAAAATATATGTGTATATATATATATATATATATATATATATATATATATATATATATATATATATATTATATCAGCCTTTATTTACATTTTGATTTTTAATAATTGTTTGACTGATGTAATAAAATATTATTTATTATTATTTTTTTATTTATTTGGTATGTTGGTTTAGAGTTTGTCATAGGGCCTCATTACGAGTCTGGCATTCCAAAACCTGGACCGCCAGGCCCGTGGAGAGGAAACCTCTGTGGACCTGGCAGTCTCCCCTCCAGCCTTAATACAAGGTTTCCACAGGGCTGACTGGCAAAAACCTCTGAAATCCGAGGTTTCTGCCAGTCAGGCCAGTGGAAACTGTGTGGTGGCATTGGCTTCAGCTCCTCAATAGCATTCCCAGGGTGCTGGGCAGGGGGGCCCCTGCACTGCCCACAACATGGTCCCAGGGTCCCTGTCATTAAAAGGCTGGCAGAAATTGGACTTGTGATCACCGTGGCAGCGCTGATCTCAGCGCCGTCGTGGCTGAGCAAGACTCCGATGTCATCAGCCAACCGGGAACCATGTTCCTGGTGGGGACGACAGTACCCTGGTGGTGTGACCGCCAGGGTCGTAAGGTGGTGATCGGACCACCTGGAGTGCCCATAAGGCCCATAGTTTTTGTGGACCTTCGTAGTTTAATATTTATTTTAGAATATGCTTTTGGCTACCATTTGTAAGCAAGCTACTCCTTTGTTATGTGCAAAATGGTTTGGATTTAAATTGTAGCATGTCATGCAATTTTTTGGTTTGTTTACTAAGTTTAGGGACAATTTGGCTAACAGATTGCTCCATTCGTAGTTCTTGGTGGATTTGTTCTTTTTGTAATGTTTCTATAAATGTATATAGTGTTGTTTGGGTTCTTCCTAGTGTGGATTTGAAGGTATGGCGTGTTGTTTGTTTTGGCTTCTTGTGCCATCGTGCTGTCATAGACATTCTATCATGGTATGTGGAATTTGGGTTAGCGTTTGTGTCTGGAGCAATGCAGTCTGCCAACTTAGGTGTCTTCGAAATAGTCTATTAGGGGACTTAGGGCCTCATCATGAGGCTGCCGATCTTAAGACAGCCAGCCTCGAGATGGCGGTCAGGACTGCTGGTGCTGTGGCGGTCCGACCACCACATTAGGATCCTGGCGGTCAGACCGCCAGGGTTCCGCCATCTTCGCCGGGATCGGTGATCCCGACAGGCTGATGGCAAGCAGTGCTGCCCTGCAGATTACAACCTCTTTCTCTGCCAGTCTTTTCATGGCGGTTTCACCTTTATGAAAAGGCTGGTGGAGAACACAGGCTGGGTCCACATGGGGGCCCCTGAACTGTCCATCCACTTGGCATGGGCAGTGCAGGGGCCCCCCTGGCCAGCACCATCACAGTGTTAACTGTATGCTGTGCAGGTAGTGAACAACAGCATTGATTGCAATCCGAAGACAATGCTGCCACCTGTTTCGCGCTAAGCTCGGTTTCCACCCGTCAGCCTAGCGGGAAACACTTAATAGGTCTAGCGGGGTGGTCGCCACTATGGCAGCAGCAATCCTATAGGGAGTTTGGCTGACAGGCTATACCATCCTTCAAACTCAAAATGAGGCCCTAAGTTTGTCTTCATTTTGTTGGTAGAAAGGTTTTTTTATTCATAAGTTGTAGTAGGTGCCTACTTCTGTGACAAGGACATAGGCTAGTACCGTCATTTTTTTATTTGAAAGGCAAAGTGACTGTTTGTGGAGTATTCTACACAGAAGTTTGGAAGTGTCTCCATATACTTTGACATTATAGTAACAGCCTTGTTTTGCTGTGTGGGGGTTTTTACAATGGTTTGAATCATGGCTTGCTCAAAGTCTATGAATCTTTTTTGGAGGTAGTAGTTGTTTGGTCTATGTTTTATAAGGTTTAATAACTCACAGTTAAGTGTTGCTTTGTTTATTTGGTAGAAACGGCATGTATAAAAGGGATATTTCTGTTTTGATATTCAGCATTTATGGTGTATATGTGAGTGAATGGTTTGAGACACATTTTTAAGTTCACGTCGATCATCCATGTTTTGTCTAAGTTTCATTAAGTTGTTTGCTGTAGAGAATATTAAGTTTTGTTTCTCATTAATTAGGTTGCCATGTATAAGGAAAGGTTCCTCATTATGTGTAATTGTTAAATATTCAAGTATGTTTAACTTGATATTTTCTAGGGGCAGGTAGGGTAATTCTGGTGGCCTTTTTAGTTCATGCAATTAAATGTTTTAATGTGTGAATAGATGGTATTTGTCCTCATGTGTTTGGGGACTCTAGGTAGTATATCTTTAAGGACTTTGCTTGTGGGTTGCTGGGAGCTAGTCCTTGCCTCTCTTATATCCTGCACTATTTCTCTAACTTCAATTTCTGTTACATTTGGGAGGTGGTTGGGTTCTCTTACATGAATGACAGCATCATCTTTTGAAGTTGTCCTGCCACTGCATGCTTTAGAGTAATATTTAGTACATTTCCAGTTCATAGCTTCTGTTGATGCACTTTCTTGGCTGTAGGTGCAGCCCAAGTGATGTAATAACTGCTTTCTTTTCTGTGAAGTGGTACATTTGGTGGCCTCTGTCATTTTATCTGCAAATAGTGTAATAGTATAAATATATATTATATTTTAACTGTTGCATGTTTGTTAGCAACATGATAACCACTACTGTGGTGAGGACGTAACAGTTTCACTTTCACTGCCTAGGTGCTTGTGGGGCTAGCTCAGACCCCCAAAAACCTAGGCAGACAGGAGAGGTATCATTGGAAAAGGGAGAATCACCCCTTTCCCATGGTACCCATCCCTGGTGGATCCCTGCTTGGTGATTGCCGCAGGAGGGTGATCCCTAAGCAAGGATCCACCCACTAAAACCAAGGAGAGGAAACGGCCCCCTGGGCAAGAGCTTTTGCTTACCCCTTTTTTGGCCATATTCAGTCTTTCTGTAATCCTGGTGTGCAGATGGGGGCAATAGTCCCAATCTGGCCCACTCAGGAGGGGCAGAAAGCCCACTAGACCCAGGGATTATTATTTTTTTAACTTATAGGGGTGGATGCTGCCCAAAATGGGCATGCCAATGCCCCCACCACTCCCCGGACGCAAAAAAATCTTTCTGCCCCCCTTTCAATCTGCCCCTAGGGCAGAAAGCCCACTAAACACCAGGGATTTTTTAAATATAAAAGAGGGGTAGTAACTACCCGCAATGGGCATGCCAATTCCCCTGTCCCCCAGACACAAATAAGAACAGGCTTTATGCCCCCCTGGGGGGCATATAGACGTTATTACCTCAATCTGCCATCCATGGGGGGGCAGAAAGCCCGCTAGACACCAGGGATATTTTTTAATTTATAGGGTTGGGGGCTGCCCAAAATGGACATGCCAATGCCCTCACCCCTCCCCAGACACAAACAGACTTTCTGCCCCCCGGGGGTTAAATGGGGGTTATTACCCCCGATCTGCCCCCAGGGTGGGCACAAAGCCCACTAGACACCAGGGTTTTTTTTTTAATTAAAAAAGCAGTTCGGGCTACCCACAGTGGACATGCCAATGCCCCCACCTTCCCAGACACAAATAGGAACAGCCTTAATGTCCCCTGGGGTCAGATGGTGGTTATTACAAATGGTGAGGGGCAGAAAGCCTGCTAGACACCAGGGATTTTCTTTTTATATAAAAGAGGTATAGGGGACTGCCCACAATGGGCATGTCAATGCCCCCACCTCCCAAGATACAAATGGGAACAGTCTTTCTGCCCCGCCCGGGGTCAGATGGGGGCAATTACCCCCATTAACCCTTGTGGGGTAGTAGAAAGCCCACTTGACACCAGGGATTACTTTTTTTTTAATTTGTATTGGTGGCCATGCCCCCCCCCCCCAAACAATAAGTAAACAGTCTTTCTGCCCCCCCCGGGGGGCAGATGTAGTCAATTACCCCCATCTGTCTCCCAGGGGGCAGGGGTAGAAAGCCCCCTGGACAACAGGGATTACTTTATGTGTAGGGGTGAGGATTGCCCAGCATGGGCATGGCTAAGCCCCCACCCCCTAAAAATACAAGGAACAGTCTTGCTGCTCCCCTGAAGACTAATGCATTTCACCCCAATGGCAAGCAAGAGGATAACTGATTTTGTTGGGTGTTGTTTTAACAAATTAGGACAGAAGAGTTTGGCTAACTCTTAGTATCACCCTACTTGCAATGGCGAACAGCTGCACTTTTTGGGCTTGGGTAGACTGCCACCTTGAAAAACTTACCAGACCAAGACAATTTTGAAAACTAGACATCTGGGGGAGTCCAGGGTGGTCCACACCATTGTCTTACCCACAATGCCCTGCAAACCTCAAAATATGACTAAACTCTCAATTTTCCATGCATTTCTGTGCCATATTCTTCTGGAAACCGAAATAAACTAAAAGCTTCATACCACCCAGCATTCCCCTCTGTCTTCCACTAAAAATTATGCCTCACTTGTGTGAATGCCCACAGCAGAGTCAGCCTAAAATGTATTTACGAAAAACTGCCGTTTTGCACCTGCTTTGGTTCCCCCTCAAACTATACACGTTTTTGTCCCTTCTCTGTTACAACCACTTGACCCACCCACACAAGTGAGGTATCATTTGTATCAAGATACTCAGGGGGACGCTGAGTAATGGGACATTTGAGGCTCCCCTCTGATTCCAGAACTTTCCATCACAAAAATGTGAGAAAAATGTGTTTTTTAGACAAATGTTGAGGTTTACATAGGGGTTCTGGGTAATAAAACATGTGGTGGGAGCCACAGAAGTCACCACTCCCTGGATTTCTCTAGGTGTCTAGTTTTCAAAAATGTACAGGTTTGCTAGGTTTCCCTAGGTGATGGCTGAGGTAGGGCCTAAAAACAACAGCTACCCACTTTGCAAAAAATTAATCGGTTTTGAGTAGGAAAAATTGCTGTATCCATGATGTGTTTTGGGCCATTTTCTGTTGCAGTCACTAGGCATACCCCTACAAGTGAGGTACCATTTTCGTTAGAAGACTTATGAGAATGCTGGGTAGAAGGAAGTTTGTGGCATTGTGCAGATTCCAGAATTTCCCATCACAGAAATGTGAGGAAAATGTGTTTTTGTTAGTTAAAGTTTGAGGTTTACAAAGGATTGTGGATGAAACAACCTGGTGAGAACCACATAAGTCACCCCATCCTGGATTTCCCTAGGTGTCTAGTTTTAAAGAATTTGCATGTTTTCTAGGTTTCTCTACGTGCCAGCTGAGGTGGGGCTCAAAAACCACAGCTGCCCACTGTTAGACAAATGTTTGCCTGCCTCCCTACCTCCATTATCCTCAACATTGGCTTATACTGGCATATTTAATTTACTTATAAGTCCCTAGTGAAGTGCACTAGATGTGGACAGGGCCTGTAAATTAAATACTACTAGTGGGACTGCAGCACTGATTGTGCAACCCACGTAAGTAGTCCGTTAACCATGTCTCAGGTCTACCATTGCCAAGACTGTGTGCGCAGTTTCGCTGCCACTTCGATTTCACATTTAAAAGTACTTGCCAAGCCTTAAACCTCCCATTTATTACACTTAGGTCACCCCTAAGGTAGGCCCTAGGTAACCCATAGGGTAGGGTGCTATGTAGGTAAATGTCAGGACGTGTAGTTATAAGTTTTACATGTCCTGGTAGTGAAGAGCTCCCAAAGTCGTTTTTCACTACGGTAAAGCCTGTTCTTCTCATAGGACAGCATTGGAAATTGCCTTATGTACTTGTAAGTGGTAATTTCTGACCTGAAAGAAGTGGCATTTTCATGTTTGGTAAGGTTGGAATGGTAGTAAGAAATCCTACTCACTGGTAAATTTGGATTTTAATTTACTATTTTAGAAATGACAATTTTAGAAAGTAGGCATTTCTCTGCCCTCACTGCCATCTGTGCGTTACAGCCAGTCTCCAATCCATGTTTGGTCTGTGATAGTTTACAGCTCCACTTGTGCATTCCGCCCGGACAGCCATAAACACAGGACACTTTGTACAAAGCTACCAGAGGATAAGCACAGGATTATTTAGTTTGTGTAGTGACTTAGCCTGACTACGACTGTGGTCCGTACTTGGACAATACTTGGACAGGGTGCATACCTCTGCCAACTAGAGACCCAATTTCTAACACCCACTTTGCAAAAAATGGGTCAGTTTTGTGTAAAACAATTTGATGTATCGATGTTGCGTTTTGGCCCATTTCCAGTCGCAGGCCTACCCACACAAGTGAGGTAACATTTTCATCAGAAGACGTAAGAGAATGCTGGGTGGAAGGACGTTTGTGGCTCTCTGCAGATTCCAGAACTTTCCATCACAGAAATGTGAGGAAATGTGTTTTTTAAGTCAAAGTTTAAGGTTTGCAAAGGAGTCTGGATAAAATGACCTGGTACGAGCCACACAAGTCACCCCATCCTGGATTCCCCTAGGTGTCTAGTTTTTAAACATGTACAGGTTTGCTAGGTTTTTTTGGGTGTCAGCTGAGGTAGAGCTAAAAAAACACAGCTACCCACTTTGCAAAAAACTGGTCACTTTTGAGTGGAAAAATGTGTTGGATCCATGTTGTGTTCTGGGCCCTTTCCTTTCACAGGCACTAGACCTATCCACACAAGTGAGGTACCATTTTGAGGAAGGTGGTGGCTCTGTGCAGATTCCAGAACCTTCCATCACATAAATGTGAGGAAAATGTGCTTTTTTAGTAAAAGTTTGAGGTTTGCAAGGGATTCTGGGTAAAACAACATGGTAAGAGTCACACAAATCACCACACTCTGGATTCCCCTGTATATCTAGTTTTTAAAAATGTATAGATATGCTAGGTTTCCCTGGGTGCCAGCTGAGATTGAGCCCAAATATCACAGCTACCCACGTCGCAAAATCATTTTGCATGGACAAATCTATTGTATCCATGTTTTACTTTGGACTGTTTCCTGTTGCAGGCACCAGGCCTTCCCACACAAATGAGGTACCATTTTTATTGGGAGATTTAAGGGAGCACAGAATAGTAGAACAAGTTTTATTACCCATTGTATTTCTCTGCATTTGCACCTTCCAAATGGAAGACAATGTCTGAGAAAGAAGTAATTTTGAGAAATACCCTCCAATTCACATGCTAGTATGGGTACCCACAAATTCAAAGTTGTGCAAATAACCCCTGCTTCTAAACTCCATATCTTGTGACCATTTCGGTAATACATTGATTTTCTTGATACCCAAATTTTACTATTTTACCATATGAATTGCTGCATACACAATGAAAGACCATTGCAAGGTGCAGCTCAGTTATTGGCTCTTGGTACCTTGGGTTCTTTGTGAACCTACAAGCCCCATATATACCTGCACCCACAATGGTCTAGGGTATGTAACAATATATTATTTTTGAAAATCTGCAATAGTTAGAAAAAGTTATAGATGAAAACGTAGACAAAAATGGCTGTTTTTTAACTCAATTTTTTATTTTTATTTATTTCAACTGTTACTTTCAATGTGAAAACCTTGAAGGATCTACACAAATGACCCCTTGCTGAATATAGAATTTTGTCTATTCTTCAGGAATATGTAGCTTTCTGGGATCTGCCTTGGTTTCACACCCATTTTGCCACTAACTGGAAGGAGGTTGAAAGGACAAAAAGGGAAAATGGACTATAGCCCTCATTATGAACATTGTGGTCTGTTCCGCGCTGCCGGCGGTAGAAACTGCCAACAGAGGAGCGGGCCGGATCGCCAAATAATGAACCAAACGAAAGATAGGCATCCCGCAACCCACCCACCGCCAGCAGAGGAGTGCCGACGACGACGGCAGAGTCCGCCCACGGGCCGACGGAAAGGCCCAACCCGCCCATCAAATAATGAACCACCAGTCCGCCGCCAGTTCCGGGGCTGGAACCACCGCCACGCAAAGCCAGGCGGAAATGAACCAAATATAAGGAAACACTCACCGGAGGCCCACACAATGCGCCGAAGCAGACATGGATAGAGAGCTGCAGATCATGCCAGCCCTGCTCCTTGCCATATACCTCCAAGACCGAGACTGCTGACGAAGAAGATGACGGTAAGTTCCGCAACCTACTGAACAAGGGAAGAAAGGGCACAGTCACATACCCACCCACCCTGCTACGTCCCCCAACCCTTCACAGCTTCACACGTCATATACCCCACAGCAAAAAGTACTTACCCGATACAAGGCTAATCCAATTTGACCATAGTACATACAAATGCCCCACACCCATTAACAATGAAACAAAAGACCAAGGTTCAACGGCGTGCCGCCGAAACATAGGCGACACAGAAACTTTAATGTGAAGCTTACAGAGCCAAACAGTTCAAACAGGGCCAATGGTCAGTCCGTATGGCTACAATTGCCATGGGCCACAACAGACCCAACCTGACTCCCACAAGTGCATGGTACTCCCTCCACCTAATGGGGCAACATATGGGCATCCAGGCACCTCACGGAACAGGGGCAAGGGGTGTTTGGAGTGGGGATTTGTGAAGGGGTGGGCCTTGGACTTTCGTTTGGAAGGTGGAGGGGAGGCGGGTTTGTCCTTTGAAGGGGGTGGGGGCTGTTTAGATCGGGTGGAGCTAGATGGACTCGGCTCAGTCTGGGCCTTTTTTTATCTGGGGAAGGGGCACGGGAATGTGAAGGGCGGACAGGGGTGGGCTGTGATCTGGAAGGAGTGGAAAGAGCAAGGAGGTGAGCATGTTTGGGAACAAGACAGGGTGGGCCAGTGGGTTGGAAGAGGTCAGCACGGGAGAGGCAAAGTTTGAGGGCGTGGGAGTGGAGGCAGAGGATGTGGATGTATGTGGTGTAGGGGTGCGTGTAGTGGGTGCAGGTGACTGGACAGTATGCTGTGGTGTGGTGGATGTCTGATGGGTGGGTGTCTTGGTGCGTTTGTGTGTTTTGGGAGGAAGGGGGTTGGACACAGTGGGAGAAGACAGACACCTAATGTGTCAACTACAGTAGTTGTGGTGAGTGCAGGTGTGGTGTATGGGGTGCATGTATGGATGTCTGCTATTGTGGTGAGTGCAGGAAGAGGGGCAGCAACAGTGACTGAAGGTGCAGTGCATGAGGGTGTGGATGTAGAGGGGACAGACAGGGAGGCGGAAGAGTTGGACACACTGGGGGAAGTGGATGTTGTTGTGTGTGCATGTGTCTGTTGGCTGTGTGAATGCTTGTGGTGGGAGGTGTGGTGCTTGTGTTTAGAAGTGTTTTCCTTGTGTGTTGACGTGCATGACTGCGTGTCTGAATGTGTGCCTTGGACGGGTGAAGGGAGTGGGATGCTGTAAGGGGTAGAGGAGGTTGGAGGGGGGAAGGAATGGCCAGGGAAACTGGCTGCCGTCCGAGAGGAGGCCAGAGCCTGAAAAAATCTCTCTAGGGCAGACACGGAACCGTGAATGCCGTCCAGATAGGCATTTGTCTGCTGCACCTCTGATGCCAGCCCCTGGATGGCATTAACGATAGTTGTCTGCCCTACAGAGATGGTTCTCTGGAGGTCAATAGCCTCCTCTGTGAAGGCAGCAGGGCTGACTGGGACAGGGGAGGAGGTGCCTGGGGCGAAGGAGACCTTTCTGGGTGGGCGGGCACGGGCGACTCAGTGGGGAGCAGAAGGGAGGGCGGTGATGGAATGGGGGGTGGCGGAAGGTGTCACAGTAGTGGTGTGGGCACTAGGGTCTGCCACCGCCAGGGAGCCCCCATCAGAGGAGGTCTCAGAGTCACTACCTCCTGTGGTAGTTGCCTCCCCAGTGGAACTCCCCTTGCCCTCCTACCCACTGGTCCCCTGGGCATCAGTTGTCTCTGCCTCTGAGGATCCTTGGGCCGCTGCCTCCCCACTTGCCAGTGCCTCAGCTCCCTCGCCATAAGTTGATGCTGTACCAAACCAACACAAGACAACAGGGATGGGGAGACAAAACAGGAGCGACACTTGTAAATAGCTGAATGGAGATACATAATGGCCAGACATACACCCACCCAGAAGACACACCCAACAGGCAGCACCGTTCATTATGCCCATTGCCATACCCCTGACTACTGACCAGAGTACTGCTCTACACCCATCCCCTGGAATACCTAAGGAGGCGACGTATGGGAGACCTGACAAAGACACCCCTACACCCTTTGGGGACCATAAAGTAGATGGACACCAGTCAAAGTCCCTGCCTCTAAGCAGCATGAACCCTAGTGCACACCCAGACATCCTTCCAGACTGAAGTATGTGAAATGAGTCCTCACCCCCTTCTTTCTGCTGTGCAGCCTTCAAGCGCCCATCCAGTTCTGGGTACGCCACCGCCAGGATCCGTCGCATGTAGGGGGTCAGTGCCCGACGGGCACCCCTTCCACATTGGGAGGACTTCCCCAGCTGTGCTTCACTGATCTTATGTGCCCAGCGCCGCAGGTCCTCCCACCTCTTTCTACAGTGGGTGCTCCACTGGTTGTAGACCCCCACTGTCCGCACCTCCTTGGCGATGGCATGCCAATGTGCCCTCTTCGGGTGGGCGCTGACCTAAAAGGGCGACACAGAAATGGAACACAGAGGTCAGGCACTTGCACAATTTGAACAGCTTGCTATTTGTCCACTATGGGACGGACAGTACTGTCAGACATACAGGACATACGCACGCAGCATGCCATGCACCATGGCCCATGCAGGCTCAGAGGTGCACACATATGTCCAATCAACACCATCCATTAAACACACACAGTGCCCCCCAAACCCAGACTCAACTGTACCTCTGGCTGTCCGTACAGTTTTGCATGCAGGGGCCCTTTCCCCTGCAACACGAGATACATCCATAGCCAGAGGCAGGCCACAGCAGTACACACAGTGGAGTACCTGTCCGCACGAGATCAGGGAGTCAAGTGATCAAATTGATGATGAACGTGCATATGTTCCGTGGCGGTGTGCACTGTCACCACTTGGGGCGATCATGATACGCCAGGATTCCCCATTGGCATCCATGTTAACCATTGAGGGTGCGAACAGCGGTAAACACTGCCTTGCACTGTGACGTCATCCGCTAGCGGTATGAGGTCACTTCCACAACGAAAGGGCAGAATTACAGTGGGCAGAGATTTTGCCATGACCTACACATCTAAAATAAATTACTTCTCACAACGCAGGCCCTACTAGTCACATGAAGCACCTAGGACTCTGTCCATTCAGTATTGTAGCACACATGAAATACTCTGTTCCCTCCTTGTGATGTACATGTATATCTGTCAGGTAGCAGTTACTGTAAAGACACTACAATGAACAATGCAGTGCACAAATGATGACAAGTGTGCCTATGTATGTGTCTTCATCACACCTTTTTGAAACCCATCGTAGGTACCAACCCTTGTGGCAAGGAAGGGCACCATCGTTGTACAGACCACTTGTGGATATGAGGACCATGGTGGAGCATCAGATCATAATCACTTACAGACTCACATGTGCAACACTTCAGGAACTTTGTGCATTACTGGATCCTGCACTAACTCCGGGAAACTGTAATCAGCATGCCATTTCAACTGAAGTGCAGGTGCTCTCCGCACTCTATTTCCTGGCCACGGGCTCATTTCAAGTAACAGTGGGCATGGGTGCTGGATTTTCACAGCCAATGTTCAGCATGGTACTGCCGATTTCTGAATGCATTTGTACAACATCTGCAGTCCTATGTGAGGTTTCCCTAAAGTACTGACCTCCCTGCCATCAAGTCTGAATTCTATGCCTTTGCCAACATACCCCATCTTACAGGTGCCATCAATGGCACCCAGATACCGATCATACCCCCAAGAGTGAGTGAACGAGTGTACAGAAATAGAAAGAACTTTCACTCAATGAACATCCAATTGGTATGTACTGCAGACCAGTACATCTCACATGTGAATGCCATGTTCCAAGGTTCAGTCCATGGTTCCTTTGTGTTGAGGAACAGTAGTGTGCCACAGAAGAAGGAACAACTCCAAGAGGACAGAGGGTGGATCATAGGTAACTAACTGACAAATTGCAGAGAACCAGCCTGTCTGACTAAGGGGCATAACAATGAAGACTCTGTATTGCACCATTTTCTATGTAATTCTGGCTATCCAAACTTGTGTTCGCTCCTGACACCATGTGAGAAATCCCAGGACGGATGCAGAGAGGAATTACAATGAGGCCCATGGACATACTAGGAGGGTGATAGAGCAAACTATACGTCTCCTGAAGGCTAGATTTCGTTGTCTACAAATCTCTGGGGGTTCCCTGGCCTATGGGCCTGATAAGGTGTGTAGAATAGTGGTGGCCTGCTGCATGCTGCGCAATGTGGCAGTGAGACATTCTATCCCCCTCTTGGAGGTGGAGGGTGCTGTAGGTCCTAATCAGCTACCTCAGAGAGGTGAGGAGAGTGATGGTGATGATGAGGAAGGGGAAGATGTAAATTCCAGAAACCAACTGATACAACTCTACTTCCAGTAAATGTGTGGGACATGGGCCTGGCATTGGGGTTTGTAACAAATACTGTCATTGTGCTCAGTCATATAGGGGGGGTTGGTAATGATAGGCAAAACATGGCCCACTTCTGCATGGTACAGACTGAAATTATATGCATTTCCTCATTGCCACCTTTTAGGCACACAGGACTCCCTTCATGCACAGATTTGACAATAAAGTAGTTCTCTGGCAGTTGCATCCATACTTCACTTTGTTTTCAATTTAACACAGGGGACAGTGTTACAGGTGTGATATGTGTTTTATTGGTTGAAGTGAGTGAATAGTGCTATTTACAGTGATGGCAAGTCGTAAGGGGGGTGTCCTCAAGACCAACATGGTGGCAGCCTTGTTGGTAGTATTGATGGGTCCATCTTGTTTTACAGTAGTTCATATTGCCTCTTAGCAATGTGTGGTTGGTGATTGGGTGGGATGGTTGCTGTGCACATTGTTGCTGAGTTACTTTTTGAAGGGGGCCTTGTTCTTAGCTGGGGTTCCAGTGCCATATCTTGGCCTGAGGGTCCGTTTGGGCACCTGCTGTTGATCTTCAGGGGATGACATGGTAGGCCCTTGGGTTTCCTGTGAGGGTAGTTCCTGGGATGTTTCTGCTGATGGGGTAATCTGATGCTGGTTGTCCGGTGCTTTTGTGGGAGCCTCTTATCCTGTGTGAGTGTCAGCCTGGTTTTGGACCAGCTGCAGCAGTGCTCCTGCTATGGTGGCCATTGTGGCGTTGTGCTCTTTCCACTGCTCCATGGCCCGTTGGTGGTGATCCTGCGGCATCCTCTGACTGTGCTCCAGGGTGGACACAATCTGTGCCAACCTGTCATGGGTATGCTGGTAGGCCCCCAATACCTCTGATAACACGTCCTTGGCTGCTGCATCCATCCTGTGGCCTCCCCCCTGCCCCATTGCCACCCTTGCACTTGCCCTAACCCCCTGTGCCTGTGTCCCCTGCACAGGTCTGGCAGTACTACTTGTACTGGGGCCCTCGCCTTCCTGCATGTTGGGAGTGGGACACTCTGGCCTCTATACCTGTGTTCCACCAGTCTGTGGCCTGGATACACTGGTGTGGGGACGCTTGCCCTGGGCTGCTGGTCTTGACTGGGTGGTAGGGGTGACAGTGGTTTTCTGGGTGGGGCTTCTGCATGGTGAGAGTCCAGGACTGTGTGATATGCCTGCCTGCTCATCAGTGTCCAGGGATCCTTCACCAGTGTCCCGTGAGGTGCCTCTGTCTCCCTGGGGGCCAGTGGCACTCCTTGTCCCGCCTGTTAGGGTTGCATGGGTGGTGGTGCCTATTGGGGGACATAGACATGTCTGTTACAGCTGCATGAACGTTTCAGGTGAACAGGACTGGGCTATTTTGTGCTGGTGTTACTTTCAGTGGCCTTCCAGAGTGCCTTTGTGAGGTTGACATTGCATTTAGCGCCAGTGTGGGGTTGCATTGTGGTTCAGGGTGTCGTTCCATCGTGGGTACGTTCAAGGGTAGGTGACTGTGCACAGCAGGAGGGATGTGGGCCTGTTAGTGGGTTTGTGGTCATGCGGGGAGGTGGATGTAGTGGCTCATGCCTGGGTGGGGTGTTGGTCCTGGTGGGTGTGGGTGGGGTGGTGCATGCATTACAAGTATGGTGTATATGGGGTATATGTTGACTTACCCCAGTCCATCCCTCCAGTGAGTCCAGTGAGTCCCTCAGGATGCAGGATGGCCAGTACCTTTTCCTCCCAGTCTGTGTATTCTGGTGGTATTGGTGGCGGTCCTCCCCCAGTCTTCGGCACTGCGATGTGGTGCCTTGATGCCATGCCCCTGACCTTCCCCCCGCAGGTCGTTCCATCTCTTCCGGATGTCGTCCCTGGTGCGTGGATGGTGTCTCACTGCATTGACCTTGTTCACAATGGTCTGCCACAGCTCCATCTTCCTTGCGATGGATGTGTGCTGCACCTCTGCCCCAAATATTTGTGGCTCCACCTTGAAGATCTCGTCCACCATGGTCCTTAACTCCCTTTCGGTGAAGCGTGGATGTTTGGGGGTGACATGGTGAGTGTGGTGAATGGTGTTGGGGCTGGGAAAAAGGTGAGGGTGCTCTCCTGTGGGTTAGTGTGCGTCTCCTGTATGCTGGCGTTCACTGTCTGCCTCTGGTGCTCTCTGTCTTCTTGGCCTGGTTTCATTGCAAAGGATTGTGGGGTGTGTCTGGGGTGTTTTATGGTGTTCTGGATGTGTGTCAGGTGTGTGGGTCATATGCCTATCCAATGTGTGCACTTCATGCTGTTGAGTCCACTTGCCGCCCGTGGCGGGCGCAGCCGGCAATGGTCGTCCGGCCTCCAATGTCTGCCAAGATGATTCGTGCATCATTATTTGGAGGGCGGGATGTAGGTGTGCTTGGCAGTGGTGGGGTGGGGAGGTCCGGGATTCCCACCAACAGGGTCATGGCAGGGAGTGGTGGTCTGGTGATTTTTGGCAGGGTTGGAATTTTCATTCATTATATGACGAGTTTCCATTCACCGCCAACAGCGGGATTCTGTTCACCGCCGCCACGGCGGTCGGCAGTGTTTCCCGCCGTATTCTTAATGACCGCCTCAGTTCCTGTAAAATGCCAAAACTGTGTTTTTCAGAATCAATTGTGCCTCTTCCTAAAAGCTGGAAAGAGGTGATTTTAGCACCACAAACCCTTTGTTGATGCCATTTGCAGGGAAAAACAGACACTTTTTTCCCATTTCTCAAAATAACTAAAAATGTAGCTATATTTTGCCAAATTTCTCGTCTCCTCCTGGGGAATCCACAAACACTGGGTACCTTTAGAATCCCCAGGGTGTTGGAAAAAAAAGACATAGATCTGGTGTGGATACATTATGTGGACAAAAAGTCATGGGAGGCCTAAGTGTGAACTACCCCAAATAGCCCAAAAAAGGCTTAGCATAGGGGAGAAAAGGTATAGCAGTGAAGGACTGAAAAAATGCAATTACTTTTATTTTGTATACTTACAAGCATTTTCTGTTGAAATGTTTTGCATGGTTTTGCAGCTTTTCTGTTAAAGATGCTCTGATGTTTAGCAGTTACTGGGGGTCATTACAACCCTGGCGGACGGTGTTAAAGCTGCGGTAATACCGCAAACAGGCCGGCGGACAAAAAAAGGGAATTACGACCCTGGCGGAAACCGCCAACTAAGACAGCCACTTTAACACACCGCCCGCCACGGCAGTACAGACAAACAGCGCGACGGACACCGCCAACAGACAGGCGGAAGACAATGTACCGCCCACACTATCACAACACACCAATCCGCCACCTTTCCCGGGGCAGATTCACCGTGGATAAAAACACGGCGGAAACAGCTTTTGCTATGGGAAAACGCTCACCTCAACACATCCCATGAGGAACGAGGACACCATGGAGCCGGAACTACAAATACTCCCAGCCCTTGCATTCCTGCTCATCTACGACCAACAGCGACGTAGGCGCAGAACATACCGGTGAGTACTGCACCTACGACACGGGGTAGGGGGGGAGGCAAAAGTTAGGGGGACACCCACCAAATACCCCCACCCCCACCCTCGCATATCACAACATACACACCAATGCAGTCACAAAAATCACAGTAACAACCCACAATCCCCCCGGAAGAATGGAAACACAAAGCGAATTGCGGTCAAACTTTGTATTGTGCCAATATAGTACTCATAAAAAAATATACCGATATATATCACACAATCTGTCAAAAATAAATGTACAATACAAGAAGTAGTGCAGATATGTACACAACAATGTCCGTGCACAAACAGTCCAAAAATGCATGGGCGAGGCCCACAATAGATACCTGACCAAAATCCGAGAGGACACTGCCGGGGCATCAGATAGAAACAATACAGGCACCTCAGGGGGAAGGGAAGGGGGGGCACCTCAGCCACATGAATGCTAAGCCAGATCCACGACGGGGCTCTATGCCCATTGATGTATCCTGGGGAGTGCAAAGCCACAGTCTCTCAAGTCTTTTCAGTGGGTGGGTTGCCCACTGTGCCATCCTGGGGAGTGCAAAGCCACAATCTCACAAGTCTCTACAGTAGGTGGGTTGCCCACTGTGCCATCCTGGGGAGTGCAAAGCCACAGTCTCTCAAGTCTTTTCAGTGGGTGGGTTGCCCACTGTGCCATCCTGGGGAGTACAAAGCCACAGTCTCTCAAGTCTTTTCAGTGGGTGGGTTGCCCACTATGCCATCCTGGGGAGTGCAAAGCCACAGTCTCACAAGTCTCTACAGTGGGTGGGTTGCCCACTGCATTATCCTGGGGAGTGCAAAGCCACATCTTCGCAAGTAGATGCAATTCTCTACTGGTAATGGGTGGGACTGGTGCCCAGACTGGATGAGTCTCCCCGTGAAAGTACATGTCCTGTCACTGTCCCAGCTGCACATGGGAGAACGATGCCTGATGTGCCGGAATATTCATACCCACACGGTCTTTGGCCTGTTCAGCGGTCTTCACCATGGCAGTCTTTGCCCTGTTCAGCGGTGCTTTGACATGGCTGTCTTGGCCTTGTTCAGCGGTCTTCACCATGGCAGTCTTTGGCCTGTTCAGCGGTGCTTTGCCATGGCGGTCTTGGGCCTTGTTCAGCGGTCTTCACCATGGCAATCTTTGGCCTGTTCAGCAGTGCTTTGTCATGGCAGTCTTGGCCTTGTTCAGCGGTCTTCACCATGGCGGTCTTTGCCCTGTTCAGCGGTGCTTTGCCATGGCGGTCTTGGCCTTGTTCAGCGGTCTTCACCATGGCAGTCTTTGGCCTGTTCAGCGGTGCTTTGCCATGGCGGTCTTGGGCCTTGTTCAGCGGTCTTCCCCATGGCGGTCTTTGGCCTGTTCAGCAGTGCTTTGCCATGGCGGTCTTGGCCTTGTTCAGCGGTCTTCACCATGGCGGTCTTTGCCCTGTTCAGCGGTGCTTTGCCATGGCGGTCTTGGGCCTTGTTCAGCGGTCTTCACCATGGCAGTCTTTGGCCTGTTCAGCTGTTCTTTGCCATGGCGGTCTTGGCCTTGTTCAGCGGTCTTCACCATGGCGGTCTTTGCCTTGTTCAGCGTTGCTTTGACATGGCGGTTCTGGTACGGATATTGGTGTGTGGCATGACGAACTCCATACTGGACGTTGGTGTGTGGCATGACGAACTCCATACTGGACATTGGTGTGTGGCATGATGAACTCCACACTGGACGTTGGTGTGTGGCATGACGGACTCCACACTGGACATTGGTGTGTGGCATGACAAACTCCATACTGGACGTTGGTGTGTGGCATGACGGACTCCACACTGGACAATGGTGTGTGGCATGACGAACTCCACACTGGACATTGGTGTGTGGCATGACAAACTCCACACTGGACATTGGTGTGTGGCATGACGAACTCCACACTGGACATTGGTGTGTGGCTTGATGTTCCATCATTGCCCAGCGGGGCTGTGGGATTCTGGACCCTCCTGGACACTGACTCCGGCGGTGGCGGTGGTGTCCTGACCAGTGACGATACATGGGCCCTCCTGGGCTGTGACTCCGGCGGTGGCGGTGGTCTCCTGACCAGTAACGATACTTGGGCCCTCCTGGGCTGTGACTCCGGCGGTGGTCTCCTGACCAGTAACGATACTTGGGCCCTCCTGGGCTGTGACTCTGGCGGTGGTCTCCTGACCAGTAACGATTCTTGGGCCCTCCTGGGCTGTGACTCCGGCAGTGGCGGTGGTCTCCTGACCAGTAACGATACTTGGGCCCTCCTGGGCTGTGACTCTGGCGGTGGTCTCCTGACCAGTAACGATACTTGGGCCCTCCTGAGCTATGACTCTGGTGGTGGTTTCTGGACCAGTAACGACGGTGCTGGCGGTTGTGTCTGGACCGCCGGAAATGATGGCGCACTTCTCCGCCGTGACACTCACAACAGGTTGGGGAGACTTCCTCGGGACCTTTGCCCAACTTCTTTGGAGTTACAGATGACTCACCAATCGCCTTCGATCCCATTTCACTTTTTGTCCCACCAGGAGTCTTGACACAGTCCCGTCGTCCACTCTCCAATTTCAGAGCCTTTACAGGGGGTGGGCTGACAGTGCCTTGGCTCCGGGTCCTACTGCCTGCCCTGGTGGACGGGGCACTCCAAAAACCTGGTACACGCACCACTGGTACTGGAGACTTTTTGGCTGAGGCGCTACGACGGGACTGATGAACTGGAGGGGGGGGGGGGTTGGGGAAAAAAGGTCAACTTGACAGAGGGACAGTTTTTGACGGACACTGGGATGGGTAGCTGGAGGGGGTCTGGGAGTGGAGGTAGAGGAGGTGGTTGTAGGAGGTGACACTTTAGCTGTTTTGGGTGCAGGTGCAGGTACTGGAGGCTGTCGTGAGGTGGATGGATGTTGGGTGAGTGATTGCCGGCGTTTGGGTACTTTGGGAGGGGGCGTCACAGACACACTGGGAGAGGACACAGGGGACGTGTATATGGCAGTGGAGGTGGTGAGTGAAGGTGAGCTGCTTGTGTTGCTGGGTGTCCTGGTGCGAGTCCTAGTGCCTGTAGATGTGGTGCATGCAGGTGTGTGTGTAGACGAGACTGGGAGGGAGGAGGGAGGAGGGAGGACGGAGGAGGGAGAAGAGGAGGAGGGGGACACAGTGGAGACAGTGGATGTTGCTGTGTCTGTATGGGTGTGATGCTTGTGTGACTGTATGGGTGTGATGCTTGTGTGCCTGTGGTGTGTGTGGTGCCTATGTTTGCTTGAGCTACTTGTGTGTGTTGACTTGTGTGCATGCTGGTCTGTAGGTGTGCTTGGGATGGGCTGGGGTACAGGGGATTGGGTCTGGGTGAAGGAAGTTGGAGGAGGGAGGCTGGACACAGGGACAATGGCTGCCATCAGTGCTGAGGCTAGAGATTGCAGGGTTCGCTGAAGGACAGCCTGACCAGAATGAATGCCTTCCAGGAATGCATTACCGTGTTGCAACTCTCGTTCTACACCCTGGATGGCATTCATAATGGTAGACTGCCCAACAGTGAGTGACCTGAGGAGGTCAATGGCCTCCTCACTGAGGGCAGCAGGGGTGACTGGGACAGGGCCTGAGGTGCCTGGGGCGAAGGTGATGCCCACCCTCCTGGGTGAGCGGGCACGGGGCAAACGCTGAGGGGCTGCTGGGAGGGCGGTGCTGATAGGGGAGGTGGCGGCTGTACCTGTAGAAGTAGGGCGCACAGATGGTGCCGCCACCACAGGGGAGCGCCCATCGGCGGACCTGTCCGTGTCGCTGTTTGGTGATCCTGTGGCCGACGTGAAGCTCCCCGCGCCCTCCGTCCCACTGGTGAATTCCGAGTCTGTGGTGTGGCCCTCCATGGCCATGTGGGATGCAGCTCCCTCGTGCTCCGGTGCCACTGTACCTCCGCCTGTTGATGCTGATGTACAGAAGGACAGGGAGAGCAGGAAAAGGGGGGAGACAGAAGAAAGAGAGTTTTAGTGCATGGCATACCGCTACCGTTGGCGGCCAAGACAAACGCAGCAGCCCCCTGCATTACGCCGTGCTCTTGCCCTCTGCACATGCAATTTCTGGGATATGGCCTACATGGCAATGGTAGAAATCTGCCCACATGGATGGCAAAGGGGCAACTATACATCAATCAGGCTTATCTTAGAGCTGGTGTAGAGTGCCACATGGCCTACATAACGTAGGGGCCTTGCCTACCTAACTCGCCCTGGCCTAGGGACACCCACAGCCCACCACCCCCACCCAGACAGCTCCACTGCACGCAAAGTCCATAGGATGAGGTTGTACTCACCCCCTTGTGTCTGCTGTGATGTCTTTAAGCGCCCATCCAACTCCGGGTAGGCCACCGCCAGGATCTGGAACATCAGGGGGGTCATGGTGCGACAGGCACCCCTCCCACGTTGGGAGTCCATCCCCAGCTGAGCCTCCGCCGTCTTCTTGCTGCAGCGGCTAATGTCCTCCCATCTCTTCCGGCAGTGGGTGCCCCGTCTCTGGTGGGCCCCCAGGGTCCGGACCTTCTTGGCGATGGCACGCCAAATGTCCCTCTTCTGGTGGGCGCTGACCTACATGACATGCACAAGGGAAGAGGAACAGTCATTACCTACTGCACCATCGTTGTAATTGGCCCCCTCCCAACTCTATCCCTGTGGCCCATTCATCCCCATGCATGACTGTTCTATGTACTCTGCCCCCTTCCCTCATCCACCCAGCCCTCTCCACCCAGGCCTAGCCCATCCAACGTGCTCCCTGTGTACTAACCTGTTAGTCTGGAGGACCGCATAGTAGCGTGTACTGGGGGAGGACCCCATCCACAAGTTTCTCCAACTCCTGTGCAGTGAAGGCAGGGGCCCTTTCCCCAGACGCAGCAGCCATCGTTGCTTCCAGACCGAGGTCACAGCAGCACTAGCAGTGTAGGTCCTCTCCTGTCAAAGGTCAGGTATCTAGTGATTGAACAGATAGAAAATGGAGGTGACGTCCGCGGCGGTGACGTCCGCGGCGATGCGCATCATCACCGCCAGCGCACCTGTTCATTGGCTCCTGGGACCCCTAGGGTCCAATGTTAACCAATGCAGCATTGCGCCGCGCTCTAAGACCGCCTACCGCGACGGTGTCCAACGCCAGCGCAGTTACCCCACAATCCCATTTTCCCAGTTTAGAGGTCAGGCAGCCGCCATTTCAGGGGCCCACATGGCTTCAATTACTACTGCGTCACACATACCGAGGCCTACACTCAAAACATTTCCCGGATGGGTTAATTGTCTGTTGTAGTCTTGTGTGTAACTGTGGGTACATACCTGGAGGAATGGTGACAGTTTCTTCGCTGTTGTCCTTCTTAGGCACCGTCAGTTGGGACATATTGGAAGATGGCGGAATCCGCCGGTGTACCGACCGCTGGTGGAACTGTTGACAATGGAAGAGCGACATGTCATCGTGACCTACCGGTTTGACCGTGCCACAATCCAGGAACTATGTACCCAGTTGGAGCCAGACCTGATGTCACCAATCCGCCATCCGACTGGAATCCCCCCTCTAGTGCAGGTGCTGTCAGTACTCCATTTCCTTGCAAGTGGGTCATTTCAGACAACAGTGGCCATGGCATCAGGGATGTCACAGCCTATGTTTTCCAACGTGTTGTCCAGAGTGTTGTCTGCCCTGCTGAAACACGTAAGGAGATACATCATTTTCCCTGAGGTGGCGGATTTGCCTACAGTTAAAGGTGACTTCTATGCCCTTGGACATATCCCCAACATCATAGGTGCCATTGATGGGACCCATGTAGCTCTAGTCCCCCCGCAGGAATTAACAGGTGTACAGGAACAGGAAGAATTATCATTCGATGAATGTACAGATGGTCTGTTTGGCAGGCCAGTACATCTCCCAGGTTAATGCTATGTTCCCTGGCTCAGTGCATGACGCCTACATCCTGCGGAATAGCAGCATCCCTGATATGATGGATGAACTCCAGAGGCACCGTGTATGGCTATTGGGGGACTCTGGTTACCCCAACCTGTCCTGGCAACTGACCCCAGTGAGGAATCCCAGGACCAGGGCAGAGGAACACTACAATGAGGCCCATGGGCCGATTAGGAGGGTGATCGAACGCACCTTCGGCCTCCTGAAAGCCAGGTTCAGGTGCCTCCATATGACAGGTGGGTCCCTATTCTACTCACCGAAGAAGGTGTGCGACATCATCATCGCCTGCTCCATGCTCCATAACTTGGCATTGCGACGCCAGGTGACTTTTCTGCAGGAGGATGATCCAGATGACGGTGTTGTTGCAGCGGGTGAGCCTGTGGAGCCTGTGGACAGTGATGAGGATGAAGCTGATGAAGAAGAAAACGACAACAGGGAGTCAGTCATACAGCAATATTTTCAGTGAGACACAGGTGAGTACAATTTCATGTATCACATAATATTAACTTTCACACGTCTACCTCTATCCTCTACCTACATTTCACTCCCTATTTGTTAACTGAGTTGTCCCCTTCCATTTCAGTTACACTATTGTGGTAACCTACATGTCAATAGCTTGCACCCTTGAAAGGCTTGTGATGTGTGACATTGGTATGTTGGCCTTCCAATGGGTAACCTTTTTTAACACTGTAATTGACAATACAAAGTTCACAATCATTGACTGACTCCAATATTATTGAGGTTTCAAGGGTGTTTATTGAAGTGCATAAAAATGTAGGGGGGTTGTGAAATGGGGATAGGTCATGGTGGAAGAATGTCCATGGCAGAGACCAGTCTATTAGTCTCACTGGTACATTGCACATCTGGGCATTGAAAATGGAGCTGGGGCTGTTCCAATGTGGACAGGGTAACAAAGTGGGACAGTGGGGGGACAATCAGGGTAGTCTTATTTCCTGGCGGGGATCTTGCCATCTTGCTCTGTCCTGTTCCTGGATCTCAGGGACCGCTTTCGTGGTGGTTCTCCCTCTGCAGGGGGTGGGGTGCTGGTGTGTTGGTCTTGTGGCAGGGCGTCCTGTCCACTAGCGCCGGCGGAGGTGGTGGGCAGTTCGTCGCCCATGCTAGTGTCAGGGGCCCCTTGGAGTACCACGGTGTCCCTCAAGGTCTTTTGAATGTCCGTCAGCACCCCTACGATGGTGCCCAGGGCAGAGCCTATGGTCCTGAGCTCCTCCCTGAACCCCATATAGTGTTCCTCCTGCAGACTCAGGGTCTCCTGCAACTTGTCCAGGACCGTGGCCATCTTCTCCTGGGAGTGGTGGTATGCTCCCATGATGGAGGAGAGGGCCTCGTTGAGAGTTGGTTCCCTTGGCCTGTCCGCCCCCTGTCGCACAGCAGCCCTCCAAGTTCCCCTGTGTTCCTGTGCCTCCGTCCCCTGGACCGTGTGCCCACTACCACTGCCCCAGGTCCCTGTTGTTGTTGGGGTGGTGGGTTAGCCTGGGTGCCCTGTAGTAGTGGACACACAGCTGAGTGACCTGTCCTGGGTAGGGAGGTATGGGCCCGCTGGGTGGGTGCTGTGTTGGTGTTACCAGAGGGTGGAATTTCGGTGTTGGGCTGTGGCTGGGCAAGTGGAACCGACTGTCCTGAGGCCCACAATGATCCGGGCTGGTCATCAGGATCCAGTAGGGCAGAGCTGCTGTCGTCACTGTGGGCCTCTTCTGGGGGTGGAGTGGTGTTGTCTGGACCCTCTGGTGTGGTGACGTTCCTTCGGGTTCCTGCTGGGGCATAAGTACATGATTTTTGCATGTGTGTGTTTCATGGTGTGCAATGTTTGGGTGTGCGTGTACCCCAGTGCAAGCATTCCTGTGTGGGAGCTTGTGTGCTGATGGTTGGGGGGTGTTGGGGGTCTGTGCAGTGGGCATGCTTTAGTGATGGGTATCCATGCTTAGTTAGGTCATGCAGGTTTTGGGGTTGGGATGGGTGGTTGGTGTCATGGGTAGATAGGTGAGGATTTGGAGTGATAGGGGAGGGTGTGAGGGTGGGGGTGTGTGATAGCATGCAGGTAGGGTGGGGGATCTGATAGTTGAAATTTGACTTACCAGTGTCCGTCCCTCCAACGACTCCTGCGAGGCCCTCAGGATGCAAGATGGACAAGACTTGCTCCTCCCATGTTGTTAGTTGTGGGTGAGGAGGTGGGGGTCCGCCACCAGTCCGCTGTACCGCGATGTTGATCCTGGATACCGTGGAACGCACCTTCCCCGTAGGTCGTTCCACCTCTTCCTGATGTCCTCCCTATATCTTGGGTGCTGTCCCACAGCGTTGACCCTGTCGACTATTCTTTGCCATAGCTCCATCTTCCTGGCTATGGATGTGTACTGTACCTGTGATCCAAATAGCTGTGGCTCTACCCTTCGTCTCTAATTTTTGGTCGTAGGGGTTTGTGTGTGATGTGGGTGTGTGTTTTATATTGTATTGGGTGTGTGGGAGTGTTGTTTGTATGTGTATCAGGTGTGTGTATTTTGAATTGTCCAATGTGGCGGTGTTTTGGAGATGTGTGTGTATTTTGAGCGCGGCGGTGTGTACAGCCAATGGAATACCGCGGTTGAAAGACCGCCGCGTGGATTCGTGGGTTGTAATAGCATGGGCGTGTTTCTGTTGGCGTGGAGGTGGAGGATGTGTTTCCGCCAGTTTCTCGCTGACCTTTGGTGTGGCGGTATTGTGTGGGTGTCTGAATTTTGGCGGATTCCGTGCTGTGGGTCATAATAGCTGTGGCAATCTCCCGCCGCCGCCGCGGTGTATTAGCGGTCTTCTGCACGGCGGTAAGCGGCTTTTACCGCCAATGTTGTAATGACCACCACTGTCTTTTCTGTTGAATGAAATTCACGGTACTTGAGTGAGTTCATAATTTGTTATTTAATTATGCATACTTACTTTCTTGAATCATTTTCGCTGGCTTGTGCTAGTTGTTATTTTCTGGAAGTTTGTTAGTTTTCAAATTGTTGATGTTATCCTTTAGGAAGTCTCAGTAAAAAAATTAAAATTGGAGAGTGTGTTAATATTTATTTGCATTTTTTAAGATCATTAACTCCTTTGGTGCCGTGGACATAACGATTATGTCCAGAGACACAGCGCTGCTGTGCCGTGGATGTCACCGTTACATCCTGGCTGTGACCTACAGGGAGCTAGGGTTCCCCCCCTTGGGGTCAGATAGGCCTGTTTTAATTAGGCCCATCTGCCCCTAAGGGGGGCAGAAACCGCTAGACACCAGTGATTATTTCAATTTTATTTTTTGACAGAAGGGGAGTGGCTCTTTAGGCAAGGATCGCTCCCTGGGGGGGAAATATTATTTTAGGCGGGGGCAGATTGCCCTATTTCTATTAGGCCAATCTGCCCCCAAGGGAAGCAGAAACCACTAGACACCAGGGATTTTTAAAAACATTTTACATAAGAGGAGTGGCCCCTTGGGTAAGGTTGTTCCCCATGGGGGCATATTATTGTAGGTCATTTCTGTCTCCCTTGGGGGCAGATCGACCTATATTTATTAGTCCGATGTGCTTCAAGAGGGGCAGAAACCACTTAGGCACCAGGGATTGTTGTGTGTGTGTTTTGTTAGGCAAGGGTTGCTCCACATGAATTCACATTACTGATGGGGCAGAAACCACCTATGCACCATGGATCATTGTGTGTCTCTGTGTGTTTGTTTGGGTGGGGGAGCCCCTTGGACAAGGTTTGCTCCCCATGGCCGCACATTACCAATTGCCATTTCTGTCCCCCTAGGGGGCAGACTGGCCTATTTTTAGGGAGGATTTTTTTTTTTTTTTAAAAGAGGGTGGGGTTATGGCCATAACCCACCCCAAATAAATGGGGACAACGTTTTTTTGCCCACCGGGGGCAGATGGGGTAATTATCCCCGATCACCTCCCCAGGGGGGAGGGGCAGAAAGCCCACTAAATGCCAGGTAATTAAAAATAAAATAGAGGGGTGGGGACTGCCAACCACTATGGAATTGGGTATGACCCCAACCCAACTGAAGTGGGTAACAGTCTTTCAGCCTCCCCTGCAAATTTATGCATCTTATCACAATGGCAAGCAAGACAACATTTGATTCTTTTAAGTTTTGAATTTACATTTGGGCCAAGAGAACTTGGCTGACTTCCAATAGCGTCCCACTTGGAATGGTGAGGGCTGCACTTTTTCGACTTTGGCACGCTGCCACCTAGAAAAATTGACCAGACCTGGACATATCTGGAAACTAAACAACTGGGTAAGTCCAAGGTGGTGTGCTTCACATGCACCCCACACCATTTTCTTACCCACAATGCCCTGAAAACCCCTAACATCCATCACGCATTTTCCCTACATTTTTGTGGTGGAACCTTCTGGAATCCACAGGAATCTACAAAATTCCTACCACCCAGCATTGTTGCATTCATCTCAATAAAAATGTTGCCCTACTTGTCAGCCTAAAAACGTTTTTTTTCAAACTGCCCTTTTGGACTTGCTTGGTTCCCCCTCAATTCCGACATGTTTTGGCCCTGCCCTGTCGCACCTACACAGTGAGGTATCATTTTTATTGGGAGACCTAGGGGAACGGTGGGTGGTTGGAAATTTGTGCTGGCCCAATGATTCCATACAGAAATGTGCAGAAAGTGTGATTCCTTAGCTAAATTTGAGGTTTTCTGGAGATTCTGGGTAAGAAAACAATGGGGGATCCATTCAAGTCATACCTCCCTGGTCTCCCTCGGGTGTCTAGTTTCAGAAATGGCTGCCAAGCCCAGGACCAAAAATGAAGGTACACCCCTTGCAAAAACTGATAGTTTTGGAATAGATATTTTTGATGAGTACATGTTGTGTTTTGGACCCTTCCCTGTCGTGGGCACCTGGCCTACCCACACAAGTGAGGTACCAGTTTTATTGGGAGATATGGGGGAATGCTGGGTAGAAGGAATTTTATGGCTCCATGCAGATTCCAGAACTTTGCAGCACCAAAACGTGAGGAAAAAGTTACTTTTAAGCCAAATCTTTAGGTTTGCAAAGGATTCTGGGTAACAGAACTTAGTGAGAGCTCCACAAGTCAGCCCATCCTGGATTTCCTTAGGTGTCTAGTTTAAAAAAATGCACAGGTTTGGTAGGTTGCCTAGGTGCCGGCTGAGCTAAAGGACAAAATCCTCAGCTAGGCACTTTGCAGAAAAGTTTTCATTAGAAAAAATGTGATGTGTCCACGTTGTGTTTTGGTCAATTTCCTGTAGCGGGCACTAAGCCTACCCACACAAGTGAGGTACCATTTTTATTGGGGAGACATGGGGAAATGCTGGGTGGAAGGAAGTTTGTAGCTCTCCTCAGATTCCAGAACTTTGCTGCACCAAAATATGAGGAAAAAGTGTTTTTTAGCCAAATTGTGAGGTTTGGAAAGGATTCTGGGTGACAGGACCCAGTGAGAGCCCCACAAGTCACCCCCATCCTAGATTCCCCACGGTATCTAGTTTAAAAAAATGCACAGTTTGCTAGGTTTCCCTAGGTGCTGGCTGAGCTAGAGGCCAAAATCCACAGCTAGGCACTTTCCAAAAAACACGTCAGTTTTCAATGTAAAAATGTAATGCGTCCATGTTGAGTTTTTGGGTGTTTCCTGTGACGGGCACTAGGCCTACCCACAAAAGTGAGGTACCATTTTTATCGAGAGACGTAGAGGAACACAGATTAGGAGAATAAGGCCCTCATTCTGACCCTGGCGGTCGGTGATAAAGCGGCGGCCAACCCGCCAACAGGCCGGCGGTCCAAAATATGCAATTCTGACCCTGGCGGGAACCGCCAACACAGCCCGCCGCATTAACACTCCGCCCGCCACGGCGGAACAAACAAACAGCGCGGCGGTGCCCGCCAACAGCCAGGTGGCAGACAATGTACCGCCCACCCTATCACGACCCACCAATCCGCCACCTTTTCCAGGGCGGGAGCACCACCGATAAAAACACGGCGGAAACAGACTACGAACGGGAAAACGCTCACCTCCACATACTCCACGCGAGATTCCGGCAGTATGGAACCCGAGTTGCAGGTCATCCCCGCACTCCTATACCTGCTCCTGTACCAGGAGCACGCCCGGCGGCGCGGAAGACATCGGTGAGTACTGCACCTACGACACAGGGGAGGTAAAAGATTACCGGCACACACCCACCCACCCACACCCACTACAACACACACATCAATGCATTCCCACAGATCACTGTCACAACCCACAAACCCCCCCCTTCCGAAATAATGCAAAGACCAAAAGAAGAGATCTCAAACGGGCAGATATATTGAAAAATGGACAGCAGTAATCCAAATAAATAAATAAACTATGTACAAAATATATACAGCTACTAAATGTAGTCCAACCACTGTCCGTGGACCACAGGGGTCCTGAGCAAAGGGGCAAGGCCCAGTCCCACGACAAGAACTCCACGGAGAGAACACTGCAGGGGCATCAGAAAGAAAAAAGGACAGGCACCTCAGGGGGAAGGGAAGGGGGGGCACCTCAGCCACTTGAGTACACGACGCCAGATCCACGAGGGGACTCCATGACCATTGGCCATCCTGGGGAGAGCAAAGCCACAGTCCAAACAGTCCATACAGTGGGTGGCCTGCCCACTGGGCCATCCTGGGGAGAGCAAAGCCACAGTCCAAACAGTCCATACAGTGGGTGGCCTGCCCACTGGGCCATCCTGGGGAGAGCAAAGCCACAGTCCAAACAGTCCATACAGTGGGTGGCCTGCCCACTGGGCCATCCTGGGGAGAGCAAAGCCACAGTCCAAACAGTCCATAACAGACTCCACTGCCACTGGAGGAGGCATGTTGGCCAGAGGACATCCTGCAGCCCTGCCCGAGACAGATCCTGCCCTGCCACGTCTGCCAAAGGGCCAGCGGTTCCTGCTTGGAAGGGCCCAGTACAGCGGTTCTTGCCTTGAAGGGCCCAGTTCAGCGGTTCTTGAGACGGCGGTCCCCAGCGGAGCGGTGCTGGAGACGGCGGGGCCCAGTTCAGCGGTTCTTGCCTTGAAGGGCCCAGTTCAGCGGTTCTTGCCTTGAAGGGCCCAGTTCAGCGGTTCTTGCCTTGAAGGGCCCAGTTCAGCGGTTCTTGAGACGGCGGTCCCCAGCGGAGCGGTGCTGGAGACGGCGGGGCCCAGTTCAGCGGTTCTTGCCTTGAAGGGCCCAGTTCAGCGGTTCTTGCCTTGAAGGGCCCAGTTCAGCGGTTCTTGAGACGGCGGTCCCCAGCGGAGCGGTGCTGGAGACGGCGGGGCCCAGTTCAGCGGTTCTTGCCTTGAAGGGCCCAGTTCAGCGGTTCTTGCCTTGAAGGGCCCAGTTCAGCGGTTCTTGCCTTGAAGGGCCCAGTTCAGCGGTTCTTGAGACGGCGGTCCCCAGCGGGGCGGTGCTGGAGACGGCGGGGCCCAGTTCAGCGGTTCTTGCCTTGAAGGGCCCAGTTCAGCGGTTCTTGAGACGGCGGTCCCCAGCGGAGCGGTGCTGGAGACGGCGGGGCCCAGTTCAGCGGTTCTTGCCTTGAAGGGCCCAGTTCAGCGGTTCTTGCCTTGAAGGGCCCAGTTCAGCGGTTCTTGCCTTGAAGGGCCCAGTTCAGCGGTTCTTGAGACGGCGGTCCCCAGCGGAGCGGTGCTGGAGACGGCGGGGCCCAGTTCAGCGGTTCTTGCCTTGAAGGGCCCAGTTCAGCGGTTCTTGCCTTGAAGGGCCCAGTTCAGCGGTTCTTGCCTTGAAGGGCCCAGTTCAGCGGTTCTTGAGACGGCGGTCCCCAGCGGAGCGGTGCTGGAGACGGCAGGGCCCAGTTCAGCGGTTCTTGCCTTGAAGGGCCCAGTTCAGCTGTTCTTGCCTTGAAGGGCCCAGTTCAGCGGTTCTTGAGACGGCGGTCCCCAGCGGAGCGGTGCTGGAGACGGCGGGGCCCAGTTCAGCGGTTCTTGCCTTGAAGGGCCCAGTTCAGCGGTTCTTGAGACGGCGGTCCCCAGCGGAGCGGTGCTGGAGACGGCGGCCATTCTATGGCCAACTGCTCATTGCCTGGTGGTGCCCTCCTGGGCAGCGGGGATGGTGATCCTTCAATGCCCACCTGGGCTGTGGGTGGTGGGGCCCTCCTGGCCAGCTGGGCTGGGTCCTCCCTGGGCAGCGGCTATGGGGGTGGTGGGCTCTCCCGGGGCAGCTGTGCCGGTTCCTCCCGGGGCAGCGGCTATGGGGGTTGCGGGCTCCTCCTGGGCAGCTGTGACGGGTCCTCCATGGGCAGCAGGCCTGCTGCCTGACTTCTCCGCCTTGCTGCCCTTGCCCTCCTTAGTCGGGAGTCTGTGGCCCTTTCCTCCCTTTGGAGCTGTGGCTGTTGACGGTGGCTGGCTAGTGTCCTGGGGGGATATCGAATCCGGGCTCCGGCGGCGGCCCTTCCGCCTTCTGCTCCTCTTCCCAGGGGGTGGGCTGGCTGTCCCCTTGCTGCTGGGCGAAGATCCAGACCTGCGGGCTGGTGGGCTCCAATACCCCTGCACCCTTGTCAAGGGGGCTGCAGGGCTGGTGGTGGCTGAGGTGCTCTTTTTACCCTGACGAGAAGGAGGGGGGGGGCTCAGGGTCAGGAAAGAAGGTAGCAGTAGAGAGATAGATTTTCTTGGGACAATGGAGAGTGGTAGGTACAGTGGGTATGGGAGTGGAGGGAGAGGATGTAGTTGTAGGCAAGACAAGTTTGCTGTCTTTGGGTGCAGGTGCAGGAGCGGGAGGCTGTCGTGAGGTGGATGGCTGTTGGGTGGGTGGGTGGCTGCGTTTGTGTGGTGTGGAAGAGGGGGTGACAGACACAGTGGGAGAGGACACAGGGGACGTGTAAATGGCAGTGGGGGTGGTGACTGCACGTGTGCGGACTGTAGTGGAGGGTATGCTGGTGATGGAAACACTGGCTGATGGTGAGGTGAATGAAGGTGTGAGTGTAGACGTCACAGGGAGGGAGGAGGGAGACGAGGAGGTGGGGGTCACAGATGTGGTAGTGACTGTTGGCATGTCTGCATCGGAATGTTGCTTGTGTGAATGTCTGCATGATCTGTGGTGCTTAAGTTTGGATGAGCTGCTCTTGGGTGTTGAGGTGTGTGCAGGCTGGTCTGATGGTGTGGGTGGGACAGGCAGAGGAACAGGAGACTGGGAGGAGGGAGTTAGTAGAGGGAGGCAGGGGACAGGGACAATGGCTGCCGTCAGTGCTGAGGCCAGAGCCTGGAACGATCGCTGATGGGCAGCCTGACCCGAATGAATGCCCTCCAGGTACGCATTGCTGCGATGAACCTCCCTCTCCACCCCCTGGATGGCATTCAAAAGGGTAGTCTGCGCAACAATGAGCGTTCGGAGGAGGTCAATGACCTCCTCACTGAGGGCAGCGGGGGTAACAGGGGCAGGGCCTGAGGTGCCTGGGGCGAAGGAGATGCCCGGCTTCCTGGCAGAGCGGGCACGGGGCGAACGCTGAGGGGCTGCTGGGAGGGCGGAGATGGTGCGCTGGGTGGCGGCTGTACCTGTAATGGCGGGGGGCACGGATGGTGCCACCCCCGCAAGGGAGCTCCCTTCCGAGGACGTGTCCGTGTCGCTGCAGGGTCCAGTCGTCCCCGTTGTGGAGCTCCCCTCGCCCTCCGTCTCACTGGTCCAGTCAGACTCTGTGGCATGGCCCTCCTGGGCCATGTGAGATGCAGCTCCCTCCTGCCCCGATGCCACTTCTCCTCCGCCTGATGATGCTGATGCACACAAGCACAGAAAGACAAACAAAAAGGGGGGAGGAGAGAGAAATAAAGAGATTTGGAGTACATGGATCACCGGTACAGTTAGCGGACATGACAGACACAGATGCCCCCTGCACTAAGTTGCGCACTTGGGGTCCGCTACGCATTCCGTGGAACATGCCCTACACGCCTAGAGTTGACAACTGCACCCATGGATGACACGGCCCAGGGATGGCTGTACTGACACACTACTGAGGGTGGTGGCTGGGGACACAGGGGCTTACGGGGGTGCCCAGCCTACAGATATCGCCCTGGCCTAGGGGGACCCACAGCCCTCCTCCCCCACCCAGACACCTCCACTGCGTGACAACAGAGTAGATAATGCTTGTACTCACCCCCTTGTGTCTGCTGTGCTGCCCTCACGCGCCCATCCAAATCAGGGTAGGCCACTGCCAGGATCCGGAACATCAGGGGGGTCAGTTGACGGCAGGCACCCCGCCTACGTTGGGAGGCCATCCCCAGCAGAGACTCGGCGGTCTTCTTGGTCCCGCGGCGGATGTCCTCCCACCTCTTGCGGCAGTGGGTGCCCCGTCGATGGTGGACCCCCAGGGTCCGGACTTCCTTGGCGATGGCACGCCAAATCCCGATCTTCTCATGGGCGCGGACCTATGTGACACGTACAGGGAGGGAGAAATACCACGTTCAAGTTTGTCTGCATTTTCGTTGCCAGTGGTCCAACGCCCCCCATCCCCGCCAGGCCCCCCGCCAGGTCCCCCGCCAGGCCCAACATGCCCCCCATCCCCGCCAGGCCCCCCGCCAGGCCCCCCGCCAGGCCCAAAATGCCCCCCATCCCCGCCAGGCCCCCCGCCAGGCCCAACATGCCCCCCATCCCCGCCAGGCCCCCCGCCAGGCCCAACATGCCCCCCATCCCCGCCAGGCCCCCCGCCAGGCCCCCCGCCAGGCCCAACATGCCCCCCATCCCCGCCAGGCCCCCCGCCAGGCCCCCCGCCAGGCCCAACATGCCCCCCATCCCCGCCAGGCCCCCCGCCAGGCCCCCCGCCAGGCCCAACATGCCCCCCATCCCCACCAGGCCCCCCGCCAGGCCCCCCGCCAGGCCCCCAAGCCAGCCAGTGGCCCCAAATCCATATTGAATTAAACTCACTTGTTGGTCTGGAGGACCGTAGAGTAGCGCATACTGGGGGAGGACCCCATCCACAAGTTTCTCCAACTCTTCTCCAGTGAAGGCAGGGGCCCTTTCCCCAGGCGCAGCAGCCATTGTCCCTTCCAGACCGAGGTCACAGCAACACTTGCAGTATAGGTCCTCTCCTGTGAAAGTTCAAGTCGCGAGTGAATAAGTAGATAGAAAATGGCGGTCACGCCCGCGGCGGTGCATACCGCGGCGGTGCGTACCGCCACCGCCGGCGCCCTTCGCCATTGGCTCCTGAAACCCATAGGCTTCAATGTTAACCAATGCTGCTTCGCGCCGCGGTCTTCAACCGCCGACCGCCGCGGTGTGCCACGCCAGAGCATTGACCTCAGATCCCATTGTCACACTTCACAGGTCTGGCAGCCGCCATTTCGAGGGTCCACATGGCTCAATTTCAACTGCGTCACACAGGCCTAGGCCTTGCATAGCCACTCAGACACGCCATTCACTGCATAGAGAATCGTTTACTGTGCAAGCTGTGAGTACGTACCTGTGGGTTGCTTGACTCTGTGCTCCATGTTGTCCTTCCTAGGCACCGTCCGCTGGGTTTGGCGAGGAGACGGATGAATCCTCGCGTGTACCGACCGCTGGTGGACCTGTCGACAATGGAAGAACGCCACATTATCCTGACCTACCGGCTTGACCGTGCCACTATACATGAACTGTGTGCCCAGCTGGAGCCCGACCTGATGTCCCCCATCCGCCAACCCACAGGGATTCCCCCTCTGGTGCAGGTCCTGTCAGTACTCCATTTCTTGGCAAGTGGGTCATTTCAGACAACAGTGGGAATTGCTTCTGGGATGTCTCAGCCCATGTTTTCGAAGGTGTTATCCAGAGTGTTGTCTGCCCTGATGAAATACGTGAGGAGCTACATCATTTTCCCTGAGGTGGGCGAATTGGCTACAGTGAAGGGTGATTTCTACGCCCTTGGACATATTCCCAACGTCATTGGTGCCATTGATGGGACCCATGTGGCTTTGGTTCCCCCAAGAGACAGGGAGCAGGTGTACAGGAACAGAAAAAGTTACCATTCCATGAACATCCAGGTGGTGTGTTTGGCTGACCAGTACATCTCGCATGTAAATGCCAAATTCCCAGGGTCAGTGCATGACGCCTACATCCTGAGGAATAGCAGCATCCCTTACGTGATGGAACAGCTAGAGAGACACCGTGTATGGCTATTGGGGGACTCTGGGTACCCCAACCTGTCGTGGCTACTGACCCCAGTAAGGAATCCCCGGACCAGGGCAGAGGAACGGTACAATGAGGCCCATGGGAGTACTAGGAGGGTGATCGAACGCACCTTTGGCCTCCTAAAGGCCAGGTTTCGGTGCCTGCATATGACAGGGGGATCCCTAATGTACTCACCTAAGAAGGTGTGTCACATCATCGTGGCCTGCTGCATGCTTCACAACCTGGCTTTGCGCCGCCAGGTGCCTTTCCTGCAGGAGGATGGTCGAGACGGTGGTGTTGTGGCAGCTGTGGAACCTGTGGAGAGTGACGAGGAGGAAGACGACGGTGCTGAAACAGACAACAGGGACAGAATCATTGAACAGTACTTCCAATAGGACACAGGTAACAATTCAAACATAATTTAGTAAATGTGAACTACTCTCCTGCATCTCTGCTGCCTGTCTATTTGCCCCAGTGTATGATGACTGAGTTGTGGCTTTTCCCTCCCTATTTCAGATCTGGGGTCCCCACTACGAGTCCTGTGCTTCGTTTCCCCATGGACTACAGCTTTGTGGCAGCTGTTTGTTGACTTCACTATGTACAAGGACATATTTGCAATGTCATGTCAATTACAATATTTTGAAATCACAGCCAGACTCCAGATAGTTTTGTGCAAAATAGGTGTTTATTTCAGTGCTCAAAATGGGATGGGTGGTTTCAAGTGGGTGGGGGCTATGGTGAAGGAATGTCCATGGCAGAGTCCAGACAGTAACAGTCACACAGGTGCATTGTCCAGAGGCCTGTGGAGAGATGGAGCATGGGCAGTTCAAGGATGGACAGGGTGACAATGTGGGACAGTGGGCTGACATCCTTTGCTGGCGGGGGTCTTGACATCCTACTCTGTCTTCTTGCGAGATCTCAGGGCCCTCTTGCAGGGTGGTTCTTCTCCTGCAGGAGGTGGGGGTCTGGTGGGCTGCTGTTGTGTGGGGGCCTCCTGTCCACTAGCACCGGCGGAGGTGGTTGGCTGTTCTTGGGCCAGGCTAGTGGCAGGGGCCCTTTGTTGTTGTTGAGTGTCCGTCCTGGTGTTGATGAGGTCCTGCAGCAGCCCTACCATGGTAACCAGGGTGGAGGTGAGGGCTCTGATGTCCTCCCTGTACCCCCGATAGTGTTCCTCCTGCAGTACCTGGATCTCCTGGAACCGGGCCAGTACCGTCGCCATCGTCTCCTGGGAGCGGTTGTATGCTCCCATGATGGTGGTGAGGGCCTCGTGGAGAGTGGGTTCCCTGGGCCCGTCCCCCCCCTGTCGCACAGCTGCCCTCCGAGTTGCCCTGTTTCCCTGGGCCTCTGCCCCCTGGCCGGTGTGCCCACTACCACTGCCCCCAGGTCCCTGTTGTTGTTGGGGTGGTGGGTTATCCTGGGTGCCCTGTAGTGGTAGACACACCGCAGATTGACGCGCCCTGGAGACAGAGGCATGGGCCCGCTGGGTGGGAGCTGTGCCGGTGTTCCCAGAGGGGTTTGGGTCTGTAGTGGCCTGTGCCTGTGTGAGGGGAACCGACTGTCCAGAGGTCCCCGATGGTCCGGGCTGGTCATCAGTGTCCAGGTCGACAGAGCTGCTGTCATCGCTGACGGCCTCTTGGGTGGGGGGGTGGAGAATTCTGGGCCCTCCGTGGCGGTGTGTTGACGGTCGGGTCCTGCAGGGGTATAGAGGTATGGTTATAGTTTCAATGTGTGGCATATGGGTGTATCTGTGGGTTCCCGTGTCCCCAAGTGCTGGCATTCGTGTGTGGGGGCTTTGGTGAGGGTGGCTTGTGGGGGGGATGTGTATATGCATTGGGCATGCTTTGGTGATGGGTGTCCATGCTTAGTGGACGCATGCAGGCCTAGGTTTTGGGATGTGTGGGTTGTGATGGTGAGACATTGGCAGGGAATAGGTGTGCTGGGGGTGGGGGTGAGGATGGTGGTGGGGGTGAGGATGGTGGTGGGGGTGAGGGTGGGGGTGAGGATGGGGGTGGGGGTGAGGGTGGGGTTCGAGGATGGGGGTGAGGGTTGGGGTATGATTTGGCATGCAGGTGGGGGGGAAGCAGTATTGAAGCTTCAACTTACCAGTATCCATTCCTCCGCCGACTCCTGCGAGGCCGTCAGGATGCAGGATGTTCAAGACTTCCTCCTCCCATGTTGTAAATTGTGGGGGTTGAGGTGGGGGTCCTCCGCCAGTCTTCTGCACGGCGATGTTGTGCCTGGATACCATGGAACGCACCTTCCCCCGTAGGTCGTTCCATCGCTTCCTGATGTCTTCCCGATTTCTGGGGTGCTGTCCCACAGCGTTGACCCTGTCGACAATCCTCTGCCATAGCTCCGTCCTCCGGGCAATGCTGGTGTATTGGACCTGTGTGCCGAAGAGCTGGGGCTCTACCCGAACGATTTCCTCCACCATGACCCTGAGTTCTTCGTCTGAGAAGCGGGGGTGTCTTTGGGGTGCCATGGAGTGGTGTGTATGATGTGTGGGGTGGAGTATGTGTAGTTAAGTGTGTTGAGTGTGGTGGTGTGTGTTGTTTTGTGTGTGGATATTGTGTGGGTGATGGTGTAGTGTGCCTCTGTGTGATGGTATTCTGTGATCGCTGATGTGTCTCTCAGTGCTTCTTTCTGAATTTTTGGTCGTAGGGGTTTGTGGGTGATGTGGGTGTGTGTTTTATATTGTATTGTGTGTGTAGGAGTGGTGTGTGTATGTGTATCAGGTGTGTGGAATTCAAATCGGCCAATGTGGCTGAGTTTTGTTCGTTTGTGTGTATTCTGACCACGGCGGTGTGTCCCGCCAATGGAAAACCGCGTTTGAAAGACCGCCGCGTGGATTCGTGGGTCGTAATGGCATGGGCGTATTTCTGTTGGCGTGACGGTGGAGGTTTGGTCACCTCCACTTTTCCGCCGACCGCTGGTCTGGCGGTCTGTTGTGGCTGTCGGATTTTCTGAGGTTTGGCTGCTGCGGGTCAGAATGACCGTGGCGGGTTACCGCGGCGGAATTATGGAGGATTTCTGACCGGCGGTAGGCGCCTTTTACCGCCGAGGTCAGAATGACCACCTAAGTGTTATTTCCAATTCTATTTTCTCTACATTTGTTCCTTCCAAATGTAAGACAGTGTGTAAGAAAGAAGTCATTTTGAGAAATGTCCTGTAATTCAGATGCTAGTATGGGGAACCTTGAACTCAGAAATGTGAAAATAACCACTGCTTCTAAACTCCTTATCATGTGGCCATTTTGGAAATACAAAGATTTCCTTGATACCTAGGTTTCACTCTTTATATTTTACCAAATTAATTTCTGTATACCCGGCATACAATGAAAACCCATTGCAAGGTGCTGGGTACCTTGGGTTCTTGATGAACCTACAATCCCTATATATCCCTGCAACCAGAAGGGTCCAGCAAACGTAACAGCATATTGCTTTTAAAAAATCTGCTCCATCGTTTCTCCATCGTGTCCCCCCCAGCTGAAAGTGGGGAGCAACTTCCCAACCTCATGGGAGTTCTCATCACTAAGTCGGAAGAACCTGGACAGACCATCAGCATTGGCATGTTCTGTACCAGGATGGTGTTTCACCATAAAGTCCATCCTCTGTAGGGAAATGCACCACCTTAACAGTTTTGGATTCTCACCCCTGCATTGACCATCTGAGGGGCCTGTGGTTGGTCTGAACCCGGAAGTGAGTCCCAAACAAGTAGGGTCTTAGCTTCTTCAGCGCCAGGCCACAGCAAACGCGCCACGTTCTATGGCACTCCACCAACGTTCCCTGGGAAGCAAGCTCCTGCTAATGAAGGCTACGGGTTGATCTAGGCCCTCTTCATTAAGCTGTGAGAGTACTGCTCCAATACCATGCTCTGAGCCATCTGTTTGCTCAACATACTCCTTGGAGTAGTCAGGTGCCTTCAGCACAGGTGCATTGCACGTGGCAGCCTTCAGGGCATCAAAAGCGGCCTGGCAAGCCTCTGTCCAGATCACCTTCCTGGGTTGCTTCTTCGAAGAGACAACTCAGTCAGGGGGGTAACAATGGCACCATAACCCTTGACAAACCTCCTGTAGTATCCTGTGAGACCTAAGAAGGCTCTCAATTCAGTCTCCTAAGCCAGAATTGTGTCAATCTTAGGCTGTAGGGGTGCCACCTGGCCACTCCCCACCTGGTTTCCTAAGTACACCACCGAAGCCTGCCCTATTTGACACTTGCTCACCTTAACAGTGAGGCCTGCCTTCTGCAGGGCCTATAACACTCTCCAGAGGTGTTGCAGGTGTTCCTCCAATGTGGAACTGAAAACAGCAATGTCATCCAGGTAGGCGGCACTGCACTCATCCAGCCGAACCAACACCTGGTTGACCAACCTCTGAAAGGTGGCAGGGGCATTCTTCATCCCAAATGGCATAACTTTTAAATTGAAAGTGTCCATCTGGGGTAGAGAATGCGGACCTCTTCTTGGTCCCCTCAGTTAAGGCAATCTGCCAGTACCCAGATGTTAAGTCAAGCGTACTGAGGGTTTGGCAGCTCCTAATAGGTCAATGAGCTCATCAGCTCGGGGTGGGGTGTGCGTCAGTCATACTGACGCATTGAGTCCCCGGTAGTCCACACAGAACCTGAGTTCTGGAGTGGCACCAGGTGCAGCAGCCTTTGGGACCAATACCACTGGGCTGACCAAAGGACTGCTAGAGTGCTCAATAACCCCTTGGGTAAGCATTTTGGATACTTCATCCTTAATGCATGCTCTGACCCTGTCAGTCACCCTGTAAACCTTTTTTGTAATAGGTGTACTGTCCCCAGTGTCCATATCATGTGTGCACAAGTGTGTGACTCCTGGGATCAGGGATAACAGTGAGGCAAACTGTCTCAACACTTGGCAACAGTCACCCTGCTGCTCCTCAGTCAGGGAGGGGGAGAAGATCACTCCCTCCACTGACCCATGTTTTATTTCAACTGTTACTTCCTATAAGAAAACCTTGAAGGATCTACACAAATGAGCCCTTGCTGAATTAAGAATTTTGTCTACTTTTCATAAATGTTTAGCTGTCCTTGATCCAGCATTTCATACCCATTTCTGTCACTAACTGTAAGGAGGCTGAAAGCACCAATAATAGTAAAAATGGGGTATGTCCCAGTAAAATGCCAAAACTGTGTTGAAATCTTTTTTTTCTGATTCAGGTCTGACTGTTCCGAAAAGCTGGGAAGATGGTGATTTTAGCTCTGCAAACCCTGTATTGCCATTTGCAGCGAAAAAACATGCTTTCTGCAGCACTTTTTTTCAATTTTTCCCCAAAAAAACACAATATAGCTGTATTTTGGCTAATTTCTTGGTCTCCTCCAGCAGCACCTACAAAGTCTGGGTACCTTTAGAATCCCTAGGATGTTGGAAAAGAAAGATGCAAATTTGGAGTGGGTAACTTATGTGGACAAAAAGTTATGAGGGCCTAAGCACAAACTACTCCAAATAGCCATAAAAGGCTTGACACAGGAGGGGGAAAAGGCCTGACAGCAAAGGGGTTAACAGTTATATTTTCGTTTAACTATGAGTAGTACTTACTTGGTTATGTAGTTGTTGAGATGTATATATTTCTTCTTTAAATGTTTGTTGGGAGAATCTGGGAAAGGAAAGTTTCCTCGTCTTGCATCGTTTGTCGTTTTTGAAGTATTTTGTGTTTTAATTACTATGCCTTTTATATTGTTGATTTATTAGTTTGTTTGATTTTATTGGTTAAATTTGTTTGCAGGTTTGTTTTATTGGTTGGCTTAGAACAAATAGATTTTTTATCAGTACTTCTATGGTAAATGCTAATTTAGGTTTTATTTTTGATGTATAATATATAGTTTGATATTTTTGGATGTGATTTTATTTGTATACATATATATATTTATCAATATTTAGGTTGGTGTTTTAATGTTTGTAGTTAAGCAAATTTCTTGGGATGTTTTATTTTAGATATGTATAAGATATATATTTTTTATGTGAAAAGTGTTTTTTAGATTTTAATTAATGATTGAGGCTGGGGAAACTGGCATGAAAAGGCTGGAGGAGAACAAGGTTGCAATCAGCAGGGCAGCACTGAGTTCAGCGCCACCCTGGCTGCTTACAACCAAGACCTGTGGGCTGTCAGCCCATTGGGATCTTAGATCCTGGCAGAGACGGCAGTCGGTTGTAATGTGAAAATGTGGTCAATGGACCTCCACAGCTGCGGTGGTCGAACTACTACCAGGAGTCTGGCGGTCATGTGACCTCCAGACTCGTAATTAGGCCTAATTATTTTAGTGATAATATTGTAGTTGATATTGTGTCAATTTATTTTCTTGTCATATTATATGTTTATTTAAAGGTAATGATATTTTTGTTTTTTTGTTATCAATATTTAATTTCCAATATTTTTGTGTTCCGATATTTCATAGATCAACATCATGTGAGTGATCCATGTAGAGTATTGCGTTGTGTGTTATGATTTAAGTTTTTTAAAAACTTTATTTGTCATATTAATTTAATCAAATTACAGTAATGGCCCATACCATGTGACATTAATAGAGCATGTTAATCACCCGCTGGCCTACTGAGTCTAGCATCCTAGTATCTTCTACCATGTGAGTTGAAGATGTGCATATTTTAAGCTTAGAAAAAAAGGCATGATCCTTGCTATGAAAATAATGCATACAGCATGTCAAATTATTGTAGTAAAATATTTAATAATTACACCCACATAGCAAGTGTCACTTTCTATGCTAATAATTTTCTCTTGCAGATATGAAATATTGCTCAGAGGTCCCATATTTCTCTTGAGTTGGGTGCGAGGTATATTGCTTCACAATATGTCTATGTGTAATCAGTACATAAGTCAGGGTCTTTCCAACAGCCCTTCATTTCAGTAAGCGGCCCCGTAGACCAATGCATAGTCAGTCTATGCTTTGCCAAGAGTAGTTATATTGCAGTAAATTTCTTATGTTATACTGGATTAACTGCAACATAATCCAGTAGAGCAAGAAGCAACATTAAGAGGAGCTCCTCTCCCACCATGGTTGTAAAAAGTAAAAAATTGTTGTAAGTACACCTGTACTACTAGGCACTTGCTGTCTCCTCCCTGCACCGACAGGACGATTCTACACTCTCAGTTCTAGATTGACTAATGAACACTGGTTTTTAATATATCCTGTGCAGGTATACTGTGCAGGAATTTAAATTGATCCAACCCATTTTTACAATTAAATGAAACCTTTATTTGACCTCAACAGTATGCCCAACATACCTCTGTTATCTGTTGCTTTAAGTCTGTTTCCCAAGAGGGCTTGGTGGCAGGTGTGTGAATCCCTCTAGCTCTCCCCACATCAGAATAAAGTACGGGAGACCAGTTCTTTATTTCTCTCCTATGTAGGATTTTAGAGAACCTGGGTTCCTGTGGTATACAAGGAAATGTAGGGTATTGTGTCTGAAATTTGAACCTGAAGCATAATATTTTTGCCATTGACATGTTACCTCCTCTATATTTGACTTCTTGCAATGACCTAAATTTCCCCACTCAAAAGAGATCACCCGATCCCTCCAATCGAAGATCAGCTAAAATCTTCTTTGTACCTTCTCCCACCTCATATCAGCAGTATGTGAGGATTATCCACCAGCTGAATGTAACAGAGAGCTGTACAAGTAACTTAAATATACAGATCTGGCCTTCTCTTAACATAATCATTTCCCAAATGTAGTAGTATTTATTTTGATGGCTGGTCTTGTTGGTTTCATAATTAATGTAAATTTAAGCATGACCATTCCCAATTATATGGCCTTTATCTGATTTGCAAACCAGAACATCGCATAATGTGCCTGTGCTGATAAATAATATACATGGAGGTCTGGGACCAGCACCCACCCAGCTCAAATGGCCTATTAAGGATTTTCCCACTACCTTTCACTGTTTTGCCTGCCCAATAAAGGCAGTAAGGTATTGTTTTTGTGTTTGTTAAGGAAAGAAAACGTTGCAGAGCTGGATCAGTAAATATGAGAAAATTTGGGTTGCAAGATCGATAAATTTGAGACAATATATAGGAATCTTGGTAGCAGTACCATTTTGATAATGGTAATCCTGCCATACATTGATAGCGGACGTTTTACCCACTTGGCATATTGCATCTTCAATTTGCTCACAATTTCTCTTTAACATTACATTTGTACTGAGATACCCAGATAGTTCACCAAGTCTGTGGCCATTGTATTGGGTGATGCAAGGGAACCTCAACGCTGGTCACCATTAATGTCTATGGTTTATTTCCAATTAATTTTTAGACCTGAATAGCCAACACATTTGATCACATCTTGTATTATCAAGACTAGCGGCCTCATTACGAGTTTGGTGGTTCCAGCACGGGACCACCAAACTTGAGGGGAGGATGCCACTGCAAAGCAGACAGTGCGCATTCTCATGGTGCTGGGCAGGGGGGCCCCTGTGGTCCACTGCACTTGTTCTCTACCAGCCTTTTCGTGGTGCGGAAACCGCCATGAAAAGGCTGGTGGGAAACAAGGTTGTAATCAGCCCTAGCTGACTACAACCAAGACTGCTGTCAGCCATCAGCAACAGTGTTTCCGGTGGGGATTGTGGTCCCTGCAAGGGTCATAATTAGGCAGTCAGACGGCCTGGAGTGTTGCAGTTTGACCGTCAATTAAATTGTGGCAGTCTTCAGACAGCCACACTGGTAATGAGGCCCTAGGTCATTTGGCAGGTGCTTACTGTATATCAATAAATCATCTGCATAGAATGACATGATTAGAGGTGTCCTTTTTTATAGCTTCATCTGTGAGCATGTTGTTCATGAAGTACATATGTAAGCAGCTCCATTGCTATTCCAAATATTAGGAGCACAATTAGTGCCTCAGAAATCAATCCATATACATTGACCCTAGCTAGCAGTAAAAACAAATTAAAAAAGAATGCACCCATTCCACAACGCCTAAGTACTTCAAACTTAAATTCTCATTCTAGTGGATCAAATTCTTTTTCTGCATCTAAAAGCTGTGCTATTGCTAGTAATCTGGGAATCTGGAAACTATGTGGTGTGACAGTGTCAACAGTGTGTGTAAACTATATGAAGTGGATTGTCAGGGATAAATCCTGATTGATCGGGCAAAACCAAACTAGTTATAACCGGTAGCAACCCGTTGGCTACTATTTTAGCCAGGATTTTGTTGTTTGTGTTATTCAAGGACAGAGGTCTATATGACAAACATTAAAGTACTTTTTCTTTATAGGTACAGCACTGGCTGGACAATGTTGTATTAACTGTTGGTAAATGTTTCATTGAACTCTGCATTTCTACCCCACCCACCTCCCTGGGTAAACCTTGGACTGCTTGACTTTACTCACCTGAGGGCAAGGGCTAAAGGGGTGGACTTGGTGCTCTCTTTTTGTTTCAGCAGTAAGATAAAGGAAAAAGAAACAGACATAAAAATATTTTTTTTTTAACATTTTGAGTGGAGCAGCCCCTGCATGTCCTGGAACTCCCCAAAAAGATCCTGCAGTGTTGAATACATAAATCTGGCTGAGGGACTCCACCCATGTTTTTGCCATTGTTTCTAGCTCCATTGTTGATTAGGCGGGGCTTGGCCGGACAGACAAATATTGATCTACTCATAATGGACTGCATGGAGAGCTCCCTTGGAAACAAGAGAGGGAGGCCGATTACAAGTATGTCAATATTTGGCATGGAATCTCACCAACCTTTAAATTCAATGTTTAGCACAACCCTGTGTCCTTTTAGTTTATTCTTCCATCTTGCCACATCTATTTTTTTTATTAAATTAACCTACAATTTCCTTATGATTATAAATTGTGGTACATTGTCCTTCTATTTATGATTTTCTTTTCTCTGGACACTGGATTCTATGCCCATTACATACTAGGTCTGTTGGTGTACTTTAGCCATTTTGTCAGTTTTAGTGACTAATTTGTGTTCAGTCATTTTTCAGTATGGACAGTTTGACAGCACATTTCACTTCTCCGCAAGTTGGAGATTTGTTTTAGCACCATATGGCCCGGAGACATGCAAGCATGCGACAAGGACTAGCGGTTCCAAAATAGGCGTTTTGCTACCACTGCTGTACAACGATAACAGAAAGCTGAACTAGAAACATGTTTTTGTGCTTTTTGACTGGATTTCACTCACCCTTTGTGGTGGGATGCTTTTCATTGGGGTTTTGTTGACTGCATGATCTCCTTGCGGGCTGCACACCAGACCAGAACAAAGACTGACATTTCTGCTGAAATCCAGCCGAGCTTCCCGTCACAGAGGTCAGATCCTTCTATGTGAGAGGTGTGGCCTTTCTCAGTGGGCACTCCCTCATCATGTATAGATGCTGCACTGGCTCACACTTACAATACTGGGACTTTTAAATAGTCTAAAGAGTTATTGGCAATCTCTTCTCTTCAGATCCTTTTTTATGATAAAGTTGGCAATAATATAAGTAACTCGCCCTACTCCAGCAGCTGGTGTTTATTGTAAGCATAAATTAACCTCTATTTATTAACCCTTTGTGCACAAATATCATTCATATTTATTTGGAAAAGAGAATACTTCATCAAACCACCACCCCAGTTAAAGAAAACAGGCTCCAATAAAATCTAGAGTGGTCGAAGCTTCTGAACTGTCCATGAAAACTATCTTAGAGGAAAGTTAAGCAGTCTTTGCCAACGGTATTGCCATCAGTTCTGACATTAAATTAATTCAGAAAGATTTAGCTGCACTGACAACAAATGTCACTGATAATAAAATAAAAAAATGAGATAACAAAATGATTATTGACCAAATGCTACCAATGACTGCCAACATTCCTTCAATGGCAAACTACATTTAGATTTAGAAAACCAAACCAGTAAATATTGAAGGATCTGATTGTAGACTGTTTATGGAAAATTCGCTACTAAACTACTCAACTTAAAATTCACAGAGAAGTTTGAAATGGATAAGGCTCACCATGCTCCATCTCATCGCACATCAATCAAATGAATGCTAGACAAGTTATTTTCAAAGTTCTTTGGCATAACTATTTGCTGATGATCAAGAAAGTGATTTGAGAACTTCCGTCTATTATGTTTGACGATAACAAAATATTTTTTCTGCACGATTTGCCAAGGAAACTGTCTTTATCTGAAAAGAATTTGCAGCTCTAAAACCCCAAATAAAGGCATGTGTATATATACACTGACTTTTTGATCCATCTACTATGAAAATTTGAAAAACCTACTTTCCAGAACCCTAACATAATCTATTATATATGCTTAAACCAAGAACTACTACGTTAATTGCCTTCTATAAAATGGAGGCTGATCTCAGCAACTCTGCATTGTTGGAAAAATACTATAAGATGGTACATCAGATTTTGTCATGAAAAACAGGGTCTCTGAGGGTGTTAGTGGAGAGTCTCCAGGAGAACTCTGGGCCAGAAGGACTGGGGTGTGATTTGACAGCGTTCTGGAAAGGTGCTCAGTAGTAGTAGTCCAAGGCACAGCGCCCGTCGTTCCTAACCAGTTGTCAGTTTTAGACCAAGTTTTACATGTAGTGTCTCTGCAAGTACACCCCTGATTTGGGGATGTTTAAGTCTCCATATGTCTATGAGGTCGTGGTCCCTCATGATGAGGTGGAGTTGAGCTGCAGCCCCAGGGTGCAGGCTTCTCGTATCACTGGACCAACCAATAAGGTCGTCTAGAATTACAGTGGAATCTCTGCTCCAGAGTACATGCCCAGACCCAACACTACAGATCAGATGCCACCATTCTTCAAAGAGATCGGGGCTATCAGCATTAGGCCCATATACTGAGGGCAGGGTGAGCTGACAGCCCTAAAGGATGCCATGGAAAATAACGTATCTAACCAGTTTATCACATGTAGACATGTACATATGTCACAAGAGACCTTTGTGGATAAGCTTCTCCACGGGTATTTGGACAAAATATTGAGTTATAAATATTGACAGACATATTGAAAAAAAAATATTGTGATACAAACATATCGTGATGCAGAAATATCATTGTCAGGAATATCATTTTTTCAGGTAAGTAATATTGTTGTTAAGAATATGGCTGTTGTTAAAACTGTTTTCAATAATATAGTTAAAAAAATTGCTTTTGAATATTTTGATGTGTTTAGTTAATATATTAATGTTATGTGCTACTATTATCTGAATAATTGTTACTAATTTGTTTTTTAAATATAGTTTGCAGTTTTAAGGATTTTGAATGTTTAATTTAATTTAGTAATTTGTAGTTTTGTATTGGGCAGTTGAGTTTGTAAGGGGTATGTACGGAATGTAATTCAGTAATAATTAATTATAATTTTTTAAGTAAGTATGTCATTGATAATAATTTTGCATATGTGATGTTATGTAATGCTGATTTATTTTCCTTATATTTTAGCTGCAGTTTGCTACATATGTAGGGGTATAGGGATGGATGTTAATTAGATGTAGCAAACTGGGCTTCTTTGCAGATGCCCCCCACTTTTTGCCCCCATTTCAACTGCTAGATGCTGGTTTTTTACTCTAATAGTGGTCTGAGGCCTGCTAACCAGAACCCAATACCAGTGCTCTTTCCCCTAAATTGTACTGAGAATTTGCAAACACAATTGGCAAGGACTTTACCACCCCTGTAAGGCCCTAGTAAATGATACCAGTGGTACTCAGGGCAGGGCTGGTAAAGGGGCCACAAGGGCTGTAGCACTGATTGTGCCACCCTGTGTGACCCAAGTACAAGCAAAGCCTGAAGAGTTGCCATGTCAGGCTTCATGAGCAGCTTGTCTGCTCGACTTGGAACTTTGCCCACACAAGTGCAGGCAGACTTTACTTTCCATAGCACAGGTGAGTCACCACTAAGGTTGGTCTACTATAGCCCAGGAGGCAGGGTGCACTGTGTTGTGAGTGTGGACATATATGCACAAGCATATATGGCCATGTGGTAGCATTTTAAAATTAATGCCACCGCAAGTGACTGGCGGTCCATCGGATAACATGGGCTGGAACCAAAGAAAATCGGTGACCTACACCCCAGGAGTGGTAGTGAGCCTCTCATCAAGTTTTGAGCTGCTACTCACTTCCGGACGACCTCTAACCAACAAAGTAAAGGTATGTCTGTCACCATGTGGTATTCTGTTTGTTGGAAAATACCTTAGGAAATTCATTCTTGAGATCTTCACCCTCCATACATACCTTCTGCACTTGAACTTGAGGGTTAGCATTATGATTCAATATAATATTAAGTAATTTTTTATGAGGCCATCCCAAAATCGTGTCACCCACAACAGGAATATATATTTTTCCTTCAATTACGTTTCCCTTGAACGTGATCTTAGCCTCAAAGTACCCTCTTAACTCAATAGGTTTCCCACCATAACTAAATGGCATAACATCCGGAGGGAGAAGAGTCACATTGTTGACAAAGTATTTCAAATAATCTGACTCCAAAATCATTGTTAACTTTGCGCCTGAATCCATCATCATGGAAACCTTGATCCCATTTACATCAACCTCATCAATGGGATAATCACAATTTACCCTTTAAACCAGCCCAGCAACCAATGGCTTCTCAGATATCACCAACTCCAGCACAGTTCCCAGAATAGAGACCATCATCAGTAATGACCCCGCTCCTGAAATCCTGCATCTGAAAGGAGGCGACTTCGAGATGAGCTCTGCACCCCGACTTCCGGGCAACATAATTAAAAACTGACTACTGGTGTAGGGACCCACAAGACCCTACCTCCCTGCCGGTTCCCCGAAGCTCACCCTCCATGTGACTGATTGCATCTAAGGGTCTCATTATGACTTTGGTGATCGGAATTACCCGACCGCCAAAGCTGTGGGGAGGAAGCAGCCATCATATAAAGAAGACAGTGCGCATTCCGAGGGTGCTGGCAGGGGGGCTCCTGCACTGCCCAAAACATAGTCATGGGCAGTGCAGCAGCCCCCTGTGGCTGGCAGAAAGGGGATTCGTGCTCAGCACAGTGGCACATCTGGAATCATTTTGCTGGTAGGGACGGCAGTCTGCCAGGGTCGTAATGTGGTATTCAGACCACCTGGAGTGTGGTGGTCAGGACACCACCACGGCATTGGCGGTCCTCGGATCGCCAATGTCGTAACAAGGCCCTAAGATTTTCAGCATTGACTTCAGTGGGAGCCATTTGACTATATAAAGTACTCTATTTTTCAATGCTCTAAAAATTCATATCTCCAGTTGTGTGTAATATAAAATGTTTGTTTTGGTGTCTAAACTAAGATAAAAAGCTTTTTTTTAATTGGCGCTGGAATTCTTATGATTCGTGTAATTTACTTATCGTCCATGTGGTTGTAGTGAAATGCTTTAGACATGTTCTTCTAAGTAGCCTGACTGCTCTTTGCCATGCTACCAGAACTGAGCTAAGGTTTAATGGTGTAAACTCATGGTCCACTTCTAGGTAACGTGTTCTTATTACATGGTACGATTCCCCAGTCATACCACATAATACTGCCACCTTGCTACAGATAATAATGAATTAACCGTTATTTTTTTATTTATTAGTGCTTGTTTAATTGATTATTAATTATGTAAACTGTGTAATTATTATATATCTTAGTTATATTTTAGGTGTGAGCTGCTGGGTTTGTAGGAGTGTAATGTGGGAATTTAACTAAGTAATTAACAGATTAGTATTGAAGTGATTATTAATTATGCACATTAAATATTACTGATTTATTTTTGTTGTATTCTAGTATCGAGTTGGTAGGTTTGTAAGGGTATAGGTTGGTAAGTTTATTGAGTAATATTGAGAAAATAATTATTAATGTATAATTAAATATTTAATTGATTAATAACTATGTGAATTGTATCAGTTAATTATTAATTCATTTACTCTTTATTAATAATTTGTAATCAATTAGGTAATTATCCGTTATGCAAATTGTGTAATATTTATTTGTATTTGTTTTTTAGGTATGTGTTGCTAGGTTTGTTGGGTTATAGGGTGGCACGTCAATTAATTAATAATTAAATAACCATTATTTTGTAATTGAAAATTAATTATTACACTGTTTATGAATTTTCTAACTTTGTTAAAATTTTTTTTATATATATATACATTTTATGTTCAGGAATAATGTATATATTATGGGAGTCATTATGACCCCGGTGGTTGGTGTTAATGTGGCGGTAGTACCGCCAACAGGCTGGCGGTACATACCACCACATTATGACATTGTCAGGTTGGCTGAAGCCAACCCGTCAACATATCAAACCACCGGCATGGTGGTGGATTACAATCTCCAGCCCGGCAGCTGCTAATGTACCACCGGTGGCATTTTGACCCTGCCTACTGCCATGGTTTTCGTGGCGTTCGTAATGCCAGGAAAACCATGGCAGTAGGCTCTACCATTGACAGGGAATTCCTCCCCTGTCAATGGTAGGAGGCCCACCCACCCCCCTAACACTCTCCAGACGTCCCCCATCCCCTACTCCATCCACGCTTCCCCCTTCCAATCCCCCCATTCACGAACACTCGCAGACACGCACCACACATTCACACGCTCACTCACACAGGCATACAGGCATTCAAGCACGCATGCATCCATTCATTCTCGCACACATCCGTACCACATTCACACTGACATGCAGACACGCATTCACATTTCCATTCATACATGCATTCTCACACATGCACACACACACGCAAACAACACTACACACACATTTGCATTCATGCACACACTCACACATTCATGCACACACACCCACAACACCCTACACCCCGCCCCCTGTCAGAAACCCAACTTACCTGCATCCAGGGGGTCTTCCGGCAGGGGACGGGACGGGGCGCTGCTACCGCCTGCAGCGCCCACCAGCAGTACACCAACAGGCGTATTATTTGTCATAATACGGCTGGCGACAGTCTACTGGCATGGCGCTGCTAGGGGTAGAAGCGCCACCTTAACACCATCCGCCAGTATGGCCACAGCCGGATTTCTGCCGTTCTTGTGGCAGAAATCCAGCTGTGGTCATAATTTGGCAGATCAACGTTAGCCGCGGTGACAGTCTTTTGGTGACCGTCACCGCAGTGGTATGGGCATTTACCACCAATCTCAAAATGTGGGCCTAAGTGTTTTATATTTTTTCTAAATGAATAGGGTTATTCAAATATGTACTGTGTTTGAAGTGAAGTAGTTTGCCTACTGTTGCTTAGACTTAAGTGAGAATAGTAAATCTTACTCCTCCAAAGTCCACCACTTTCCCTAGTGTTGCACAGACTGGAATGTGAATAGTAAATTTACCCCCTCCAAAGTACAACACTTTCCCTACTGTTGCACAGACTGGAGTGGGAATAGTACATCTTACTCCTCAGACGTCCACTGCTTTCTCTACAGTTGCAGAGACAAGAGTGGGAATAGGAAATATAACATTTCCTAGTTTTGGTTAAATATGTTAATTATCATTGTTTGTTCATAATTGTAATTTTAATTGTATGGGTGTATATTTTTAGTGGTTTAAAAATGTTCATAATTTTCTTTGTAAATTGTGTTTTTTTATTATTTTGATTTGTTTTGTAATTTGTTTAAGGTTTTGTAAGTGAATTACTAATATTTTTTATGAAACAAGTAAAACACACACACATGTATTTGTCACAGTGGTAAATTTAAAGAATGAAAAAATGTATATAATGCAAACATTTATGTTTAACAATTGTGTTACTTTATCTATATGTTTATTTAAACTTACACATATATAAGTATGTGTGTTTTATAAGTTTTTATAGTATTAAATATTAGTGAGGTTTATGTAATAACATAATTTTAATGGTATATATTTACGTATTTAAGGTTTACTCTTGAAACTATATATATATATATAGATAGATATATATATATATATATATATATATATATAAGAGAAGGGATTTCTCTTTCTGCTTTGTCAAGAGAAAAGCCGCACTCCGTCGTTGTGCAAATACTAATTAAACTTTTATTCCATTCGTGAGATTACAAACAAACAAGACAGGAATCCCCTGACGCGTTTTGGTCACACCGGATCTTGTTGAACGGACGGAGTGCGGCTTTTCTCTTGACAAAGCAGAAAGAGAAATCCCTTCTTTTGTAATACGGACGTCCTGCCTTTAACCAGCACCACCGGAGAAATAAGTGCGCCACAACACACTTGTCAGGACATTTCTTCTTTTTACACATATATATATATGTAAGCACTATTTCTCTATGTTATTTAACAATATTGGTGGGAAACAATGTATTTTAATATTTTTGTACTTACCATTATAAGGAAGTTTGACATGATATTTTGTAGTAATTTAGCATGAGACATGAAGTTTGAGGTAAGTTTATTACTACTGAATGAGCTACATTGTGTCACAGGACAAAACTACAGTAAACCCTCTGCTGCCAGCAATTGTCTGAACTGTCAAAACCTTGACCTTGTCATTCAACAGGAACTACATCATAACATATCTAAAGAAGCTACAAAACAGTCCTCAACATTGTCTTCCAAAAGATCTGTCCTTTTTTCAACAAATCACTGATAAATCTACCCTTGCTGGCAAAAGAAACTGCACGTAGAACTCACAGAGACCAAGAAATGACCTAAAGTCTGCAAGGCCAGGTTGGGGTTCAAGCCCTTTTTTTTAAATGACATGACCAAGATATTCAACTTCACTACATAAAAACTTGCACTTTTCTTGCTTTAAAACGGCTCCATGATCAATGAAAATCTGCAAAATCTTTTGGAGTACCACATTGTGAGACTAGGCATCCTTGGCAAACACCAACACATCATCCTGGAAAACCAGAACTCCCTCAATATGCTTTAACATGTTATCCATAATTCTCTCGAAAACAGAGGCTGCTGAAGCAAGGCCAGATGGCATCCTTCAAAACTGAAAGGTGCCAACGTGAGAAATAAAAGTAGTAAAATGCCTTGAACATGGATGGAGCTCTACCCATTGATAGGCACTTGCAAGATCAAGTTTAGAAAAGACAGTGGACCCCACAGTACTAGCAAATAGATCAGAAATCTTGGGAAAGAATTGAGCATCCATCCAAATCTCTTTACTCAATGATCTGCGTTCTACACAAAAACATGCAATTGACCACATTTCTTGGGTGTGACAACTATAGGTGAAAGCCAGAGTGAGGACTTGGTCAGCTCAATTATACCCTTCTCACAAAGAGATTTGAGTTATTTTTCGAGATCCTATCTGACACTGGAAGGAACACTTTTGACCTTATGTTTAATCAGCAAATCCCTCTCTTTTACTATTATATCATGTTTGAAACCACTTATACTACCCATCTCATCACCAAACATAGTAGGAATGTTTTGCTCCAGTCAACCTCAGTGTTGTCACAATCCACAGCCAAAACTTGTTCTTTGGCTCCTGGTTTGGGGATCATTCCAAACAGCCCTTGATGAAACCAGCCCAATATATTCAGAGCTTTCACAGCCACATAAACCTTTCCCTTATTTTTTCTCCCTTTGAATTGCATAACATCTTAGAAATACCGTAGTAATTTTGTTTTCTGCCCTTCATAAAAGACTGGAGACCTGTCTGGAGGCAGTAAAGACTTGTCACCCAATGTGTCAGTGAATAGACGTTGTGTGATCATGGTGATTTGAGCTCCAGCATCTACCAACAATTGCAATGTTTTGTCCCCTACTTGAATATCTGCCACAGGTTCTGCACAGAAACTAGAATGACCAACCTGTAGTTCCTCCCCTACTATGATATCAGCTCAAACCACAACCACCATATCACTCATACTATTCAAATCTATATCAGAATCAGACTCTGATTTAACTACACAGGCAATAGATTTTAGATGTTCCTTTTTTTTAAGACACACTTTCACAAAATGTCCGATCTTTTTACAGTAATTGCACATGACATTAGCAGCAGGACATTTGCTACCTTTAACATGAAGAGGATTTCCACACCTGAAACATTGTTAGTGTTTGTGGTTGGCATGACCACTTTGGATACCTCAATTTTTTTATTCTATGTAGCTGATTGACAAAACGTTCTCACTTTTATCACACTCACTGCATCAACAGGTTTATCATCAAGTACCTTTACTAAAATTTGGGAGATTTCACTACTTTTTGCAATGTTGCAGTTTTATCAAGAAGGACTTCCTAATGTTAGCAATTTCTGCCTACATTTTGTGTCCTTACAGTGACACACAAACTGATCATCTCTGATAAGTTGATTAGTAAAATTGTTAAATTGACACTCAGCAATCAACCTACGCAATGCTGAAATATCATCTTTCTCTGCACTTTGTTTCCTTTTGAAGAATTTGTTCCTTAAAACCACTAAACTGGGCTGTTTATCAAAATGTAGCTTGAGTTTACTTACTGCTTGTGTGTATTCATGCATGTCATCAACCTCAGTTTTGTGGTGTTTCTGGCAGATGCTTAAAAATAGACCTATCTCAAAACATAATGAATGCAAGAGCAAACATTTTTTTCATTCAGCCCTGAACCTTGAGGCCCCAATGGCCCATAGAAATTTCTCGAACGCATCAACCCCCCGCCCTTTACTAGTGGTTCACTTGGTTCATCTGATGATTCCAAGAATGAGGGAGGAGGTGTAACAGGCTGCTTAATTGCAATACACACAATACTGGTTCAAAAAATGTATATGTGTGTGTGTGTGTGTGTGTGTGTGTGTGTGTAATAATTACTGGTTCAGCTGTTAAAGTGTCTAAACAAATTAAACAAGTTGTTAGAAATTATGTCTTTGGTTGGCAGTCAGGTTAACCCCTGTCCAAGCAAGGACCCTCACTCTAGTCAGGGCAAAATGAGAATCACACTCAGTTAACCCCCGCTCACCCCCTTGGTAGCTTGGCAAGTGCAGGTAGGCTTAACTTCAGAGATAATGTGTTAAGTATTTGTACAAACAACAGAGTGAACCACTACAAACTGACACAACACAGGTTTAGAAAAATAGTTATTATTTTATCTTAATTAACAAGACCAAATATGATAAAAATCCACAACACACAGTTAAAATATGAATTTAGCACTTAAAAGCACAAAAATAGTGCCTAGAGGCACAAATGCTGCAAGTTGGTATTAAGCGGCGTCGTAACGGAGTCTTTTCCTACAATGCAACACCAATGGCGCCATTTACGGAGTCGTTCGACCCCTAGGTACGGTATCTTAGCAAACAAGTAGAAAACAGGTTGGTGCACGGAGTCCGGCAGCGAAGTGTCACTAGATCCGATGCGGTGTCAGTTGCTAAGCCGGTCTGTTGGTTCTGGCAGGCAAGAAGTCCAGCGAAGTCACGAGGCTGAAGGGTGACCTCACGGGGTCACGATGATGTCACAGGGCAACAGGCGCTGCGATGGCATCAGATGTCACAGACATCGGACTTACGACAACCCGAAGTCAGCAAATTCAGGTGGGATCAGCAGCTGCGGCGATGCAAAACATACACAGTGGTCGGGGTCGTCGCACTTCTGCGAGGTCTACCGCCTCGGGCAGGTGGGTTTCGCGGTTCAGGGCAGCGGCATCCTTTGCAAAGTCACACGCTATCGTCCAGCATCGTTAGACATGTTTTTCTCCAGAAATTCACTTCCGGGGCCCAGGAACTGGAATGGCACCCTCTGGTAAGCTAGAGTTCACACCAGGCAGACTCAGAACTGGGTGGTGAAGCCCTTTCTGTCCCTGAGGCTTCAAAACAGGAGGCATTCTCTACTCCAAGCCCTTGGACATACTTCTCAAGCAGAAATGCAAAACAAAGTCCAGACTCTGTCCCATTGCACAAGAAGAAGCAGCAACTGCAGGATAGCTCAGCACAGCACAGGCCAGAGCAGCACTTCTCCTCAGCTCTTCTCCAGGCAAAGGTTCCTCTTGAATCCTTGAAGTAATCTAATTTTCAGGAGTTTTGCGTCCAATACTTATACGTCTTTCTGCCTTTGAAGTAGGCTTTCAAAGGAAAGTCTCTGTTGTTCACAAGATCCTGCCTTGCCCAGTTCAGGCCCCAGAAACACACCAGGGGGCTGGAGACTGCATTGTGTGAGGACAGGCACAGCCCATTCAGGTGTAAGTGACCACTCTTCCCTCCACTCTAGCACAGATGGCTCATCAGGATATGCAGGCTACACTCCAGCTCCCTTTGTGTCAATGTCTACAGGACATTTGCAGACAGCCCAACTGTCAAACTGACCCAGACAGGGAATCCACAAACAGTCACAGGACGGTTTAAGCAAGAAAATGCCTACTTTCTAAAAGTGGCATTTTCAAACTAACAATCTAAAAAACAAATGCACTAACAGATATATTTTTAAATTGTGAGTTCAGAGACCCCAAACTCTAAATTTCTACTTGCTCTCAAAGGGAATCTGCACTTTAATAACATTTAAAGGCTGTTCCCATGTTAACTTATGAGAGAGATAGGTCTTGCAACAGTGAAAATTGAATTTAGCAGTATTTCACTGTTAGGGCATGTAAAACCACACAAGTACATATCACACCTTTAACATACACTGCATCCTGCCCATGGGGCTACCTAGGGCCTAACTTAGGGATGCCTTACATGTATAAAAAGGGAAGGTCTAGGCCTGGCAAGTGGGTACACTTGCCAAGTCTGATTGGCAGTTTAAAACTGCATTTACAGACACTGCAGTGGCAGGTCTGAGCCATGTTTACAGGGCTACTCATGTGGGTGGCACAACCAGTGCTGCAGGCCCACTAGTAGGATTTGATTTACAGGCCCTGAGCACCACTAGTGCACTTTACTAGGGACTTACTAGGAAATCAAATAGGCCAGTCATGGATAAACCAATTAGTACTACAATTTACACAGAGAGCATATGCACTTTAGCACTGGTTAGCAGTGGTAAAGGGCCCAGAGTCCTAAAGCCAACAAAAACAGGTCAGAAAAAATAGTAGGAAGGAGGCAAAAAGATTGGGGATGACCCTGCAAAAAGAGCCAGGTCCAACATGGGTGCTAAGGTATCTGGGGTGCACTTCACTGCTGTTAAAATGTGCCTTAATATAAGTATTCAGATGTGCAGATCAGCCTGAATCTTTTGTGTTTGCATCACTGCTGGTAATATTAGCTTACTCTGCAAAGGTTCAGCTGTGCAGATCAGCATGAAACACTGACAGCACCAGTAAAATTAGCTGTGAGAATCAACTTTAAACTTGTGTCTGCATCACTGCTGGTAAAAATCGGCTTAACACGAATATTCAGCTGTGCAGATCAGCCTGAAATACTGATTGCAGTACAGGTATACTTAAATAATGTATTTCTGTGCAGATCAGCGTGAAGCTTGTTTCTGCATCTAGGCTTGTGAAGAATTTACTTAATGAGACAACTCAGCTGTGAAGCATTGACCAATGCTGTAGCGAGCAAATCATTGCAATGGTGCTGGGCAGGGGGGCCCCTACACAGCCCATGCCAAGTGCATGGGCAGTGCAGGGGGGCCCCTGTGGCCTCCTGCACCTGTTCTCCACCAGCATTTTCATGGTGGTGTAACGCCATGAAAAGACTGGCAGAGAAGGAGATCATAATCCCCAGGGCAGCGTGATTAGGATCTCTGCCACCGCCATACTGCAGGGATCCAAGATCCTGGCGGAGCTGGCTGTCTGACTGCCAGGATTGTTACGTGGCAGTCAGACTGCTGCATCCACAGTGGTCTAGACCGCCATGGAAATGTTGTTTCCGCCCACTGTCCCACCAGGAAACTCCTAGTAGGTACCACAGAGGGACGGCCGCATATGAGGTCGTCCCAACGTGGGACTTTTGCGGGCGGCCTCCGCCGCCCACCAAAGTCACAATGAGGGCCTGAATGTTTGATGACTCACTGAAGATATTGGTAACTTTCTTTTTATTACCTTTTGTAATTTTATTTTTTACTTTATTATTCATTTATGTAAATTGCATACCCTTTTTATGTAATGTATTGTTTATACAAAACTTAATAAAAATATTTGACCTTTAAAAAAAAGAACACAATATGGCCATAAAATAGTGTATGCTGCTGACATGTGGTGAATAGTTATTCAAAGCATTTGTGTGTGTATTGTGTGCTTTAATGGAATTCTGTCTTGGTCTATATCCTCATTTATTGCTGGTGAATCAAAATCATAGTGAAATGATATATATATATTTTTACAACTATTACTTATTGTGCCTTTAAAATTCTACTGCACAGATATGTCAGTCCTGTCACACACACATAGAACTTGATTATGAGCCAGGTTAAGTAGAATTACCACATGGAATTCCACTCTGTCTGACTCCGATCGGGCTGGTATTCCTGGAACTTTTTTCCCAAATATTGAAACACCATCCCTTCTCTTCTCTTTCTCTGGCTGGGGGGGTGTTAAATCCAGTCCAAGTGGTAATTCCCCATTGCATGGGTTTTAACTCGTTTATTCAGAACACTTTATTCAGTACATGTTATATGAACCATAAAAGCCTCATATCAAGTCAAAAGAAGATCACACCAAATTCGCAAATACTATTAAAATTAAGTGTGATCTTGAAACACTCTTAAAATATGACTCTTAAAACATTTGAGATTCTTCAAATCAGGAGACACACAGGCATGCATAGTAAAGAATCGAACCATTCTATTTAATTGCCTTCCCTGAGTCATCTAAAAGTGCTCTAACGGATGAAAGAAATGAGGCAACTCTGTAGCACAGTCCCATATCCTCTAATTCATATATTTGTCTAAATGTCACCCGATGGAAGAAAATTATTTCTTGTAAAAAAAGGGTGTAAGAAAAGTTTTTCTGGGAGCTATGTAAAACCTACAAAAAAGTACTATGGCCCTGATTACGAGTTTGGCCTACGGGAACAACCGCCTGCCAAACTCCCAACAGGTTGGCAGCCATTGTAGTGGTAAACTCCCCACCGGACCCATTATGACTTTCCTGCTGGGCTGACGGGCGGAAACCAAGATTTCCAGCCGTCAGCCCAGAGGGAATACTGCTGTCCGCAGGGGACATCAGCACCCTCGTAATGCGCACTTTCTGCACAGCAGACAGTTGGCATTACGAGGATGCTGGGCAGGGGGACCCCTACACTGCCCATGCCATGGCCATGGTCAGTGCAGGGGCCCCCCTGTGCCCCCCTGCATCTGTTCTCCACCAGCTTTTTCATGACGGTGAAGCCACCATGAAAAGGTTGGCAGAGAACCAAGTTGGAATCAGCAGGGCGGCGGAGCATGCAGCTCCGCCCTGGCTCATTGCAACTTGCACTCGCCGTCAGCCTGTCAGGATCACCTATCCCTGCAGAGACGGCGGGACGTAATGTGGCGGTTCGACTGCCACAGCAGCGGCAGTCCAGACTGCTACCACAAATCTGGCAGTCTAGTGATCGCCAGTCTCAATTAGGCCCTAAGCGCTGAGTTGTCTGCTCTGACCTATTATCATATGGGCGTTTTCAAGTAATAGCTCCCCAACCTTCATTTCTAGGGAATGCAGTCATGCAATGAAAGGTGAAGAGGCGGAAGAGAGTTAAGAGAAACCTATGCTGTATGTTAGTAATTTCTGTAAGAAACTGAGTACAGCCACAATGATCATTCAAAACTGTATACCATCTCACTAACACTTTATGGAGGTCTGCCCTCTTCCCAAGACCAAACTCAAGCACATGCTCTTTTATATCCTTTTTAGAGTATCTTATAATATCCTCCGGATGTGACCATAGCTCCCCCTCTGTCTGACCCAACCCCAACAGGACCTGCTTTATGTGCCATAACCAGGGAATTTTATACATCTTATCTAACCCCATACAGTCCTTAATAACAGATCAGGCAAAACTGGTTTCTTGCTTGGGTCAAATTGATCGCCATATTAGGAGGGATTCAGTTTCCAAAATGTCTAAAATAAAATCAACACACAAATCCCAGTGAATAATAGATTCCGGGGTGTAGGAAAGTACCAGCTTGCCTGGCATGTTACCCCCATATTTCACTGTATATATGTTGTTTTAGTTGTATGTGTCACTGGGACCCTGCCAGCCAGGGCCCCAGTGCTCATAAGTGTGCCCTGTATGTGTTACCTGTGTTACGACTAACTGTCTCACTGAGGCTCTGCTAACCAGAACCTCAGTGGTTATGCTCTCTCATTTCTTTCCAAATTGTCACTAACAATGTAAATTTCACCAATTTACATTGGCATACTGGAACACCCTTATAATTCCCTAGTATATGGTACTGAGGTACCAAGGGTATTGGGGTTCCAGGAGATCCCTATAGGCTGCAGCATTTCTTTTGCCACCCATAGGGAGCTCTGACAATTCTTACACAGGACTGCCATTGCAGCCTGAGTGAAATAACGTCCACGTTATTTCACAGCCATTTACCACTGCACTTAAGTAACTTATAAGTCACCTATATGTCTAACCTTTACCTGGTAAAGGTTGGGTGCTATGTTACTTAGTGTGTGGGCACCCTGGCACTAGCCAAGGTGCCCCCACATTGTTCAGGGCAAATTCCCCGGACTTTGTGAGTGCGGGGACACCATTACACACGTGCACTACACATATGTCACTACATATGTATAGCGTCACAATGGTAACTCCGAACATGGCCATGTAACATGTCTAAGATCATGAATTCTGGCATTGGGGAGACAATTCCATGATCCCCCGAGTCTCTAGCACAGACCCGGGTACTGCCAAACTGCCTTTCCCGGGGTTTCACTGCAGCTGCTGCTGCTGCCAACCCCTCAGACAGGTTTCTGCCCTCCTGGGGTCCAGCCAGGCTTGGCCCAGGAAGGCAGAACAAAGGACTTCCTCAGAGAGAGGGTGTTACACCCTCTCCCTTTGGAAAAAAGGTGTCAGGGCTGGGGAGGAGTAGCCTCCCCCAGCCTCTGGAAATGCTTTGATGGGCACAGATGGTGCCCATCTCTGCATAAGCCAGTCTACACCGGTTCAGGGATCCCCCAGCCCTGCTCTGGCGTGAAACTGGACAAAGGAAAGGGGAGTGACCACACCCCTGACCTGCACCTCCCCTGGGAGGTGCCCAGAGCTCCTCCAGTGTGCTCCAGACCTCTGCCATCTTGGAAACAGAGGTGCTGCTGGCACACTGGACTGCTCTGAGTGGCCAGTGCCAGCAGGTGACGTCAGAGACTCCTTCTGATAGGCTCTTACCTGTGTTGCTAGCCTATCCTCCTTCCTAAGTAGCCAAACCTCCTTTTCTGGCTATTTAGGGTCTCTGCTTTGGGGAATTCTCTAGATAACGAATGCAAGAGCTCATCAGAGTTCCTCTGCATCTCTCTCTTCACCTTTTGCCAAGGAATCGACCGCTGACTGCTCTGGAAGCCTGCAAAACTGCAACAAAGTAGCAAAGACGACTACTGCGACCTTGTAATGCTGATCCGGCCGCCTTCTCAACTGTTTTCCTGGTGGTGCATGCTGTGGGGGTAGTCTGCCTCCTCTCTGCACTAGAAGCTCAGAAGAAATCTCCCGTGGGTCGACGGAATCTTCCCCCTGCAACCGCAGGCACCAAAAGACTGCATCACTGGTCCTCTGGGTCTCCTCTCAGCATGACGAGCGAGGTCCCTGGAACTCAGCAACTCTGTCCAAGTGACTCCCACAGTCCAGTGACTCTTCAGTCCAAGTTTGGTGGAGGTAAGTCCTTGCCTCCCCAGGCTAGACTGCATTGCTGGGTACAGCGTGATTTGCAGCTGCTCCGGCTCCTGTGCACTCTTCCAGGATTTCCTTTGTGCACAGCCAAGCCTGGGTCCCCGACACTCTAACCTGCAGTGCACGACCTCCTGAGTTGTCTTCCGGCGTCGTGGGACCTTCTTTTGTGACTTTGGGTGAGCTCCAGTTCACTCCTCTTTGTAGTGCCTGTTCCGGCACTTCTATGGGTGCTGCTTGCTTCTGAGTGGGCTCTTTGTCTTGCTGGATGCCCCCTCTGTCTCCTCACGCAATTGGCGACATCCTGGTCCCTCCTGGGCTACAGCAGCATCCAAAAACCCTAACCGCAACCCTTGCAGCTAGCAAGGCTTGTTTGAGGTCTTTCTGCACGGAAACACCTCTGAAAGCTTCTTCACGACGTGGGACATCCATCCTCCAAAGGGGAAGTTCCTAGTCCTCTTAGTTCTTGCAGAATCCTCAGCTTCTACCATCCGGTGGCAGCTTCTTTGCACCCACAGCGGGCATTTCCTGGGCACCTGCCCACTCCCGACTTGAGTGTGACTCTTGGACTTGGTCCCCATGTTCCACAGGTTCTCTCGTCAGGAAATCCATTGTTGTTGCATTGCTGGTGTTGGTCTTCCTTGCAGAATTCCCCTATCACGACTTCTGTGCTCTCTTGGTAACTTAGGTGCACTTTGCACCAACTTTTCAGGGTCTTGGGGTGGGCTATTTTTCTAACCCTCACTGTTTTCTTACAGTCCCAGCGACCCTCTACAAGGTCACATAGGTTTGGGGTCCATTCGTGGTTCGCATTCCACTTCTAGAGTATATGGTTTGTGTTGCCCCTGTACCTATGTGCTCTCATTGCAATCTATTGTGACTGTACATTGCTTGCATTGCTTTCTATTGCTATTACTGCATATTTTTGGTATTGTGTACATATATCTGGTGTATATTTGCTATCCTCATACTGAGGGCACTCACTGAGATACTTTTGGCATATTGTCGTAAAAATAAAGTACCTTTATTTTTAGTATATCTGTGTATTGTGTTTTCTTATGATATTGTGCATATGACACCAGTGGTATAGTAGGAGCTTTACACGCCTCCTAGTTAAGCCTAAGCTGCTCTGCTAAGCTACCTTTTCTATCAGCCTAAGCTGCTAGACACCTCTTCTACACTAATAAGGGATACCTGGACCTGGTGCAAGGTGTAAGTACCCCTTGGTACTCACTACAAGCCAGGCCAGCCTCCTACACGGGGTAGAACAGGGTTCAGCTAAGATTCTCCTTCGAAACATATTTTCTGTTTTTTGTAGGACACACTTGTTCTTCTATAGCCCAGATACCCGAGCCATACACAGCTGACAAAATTGTTTTAGCGTTATAAAGAGTAAGCAGCCGCGCCGTGCGCTTAACACCTACCTTGAAGGCAAATCTCATAAAACTTTCATTGTTCCTGGCCATATTGAATGCACAAATATCCCTCTGACTTTTCCAGTCCAGTTTGGAAGAAAACTGAAGCCTCAAATAACTAAAGGTGTCTGTTTTGTACTTTCCTCCCAGTAACTCATAATTGCACAACACTGGACGATGTTATATTATTTTTGAGTATGCATAATCAGTCCCTAAATGCCTTGCTTTTCTGCACTAGAAAGTTAGTGGTAACTTTAGGAGTTGTAAAGAGATGATTCTGCAGTCCTAGAATGCACATTTAAATCACTGTTCAGGTTATTCTTCAGACTGTTATCACGTTTGTGAATGTTTATTTCCTGGGCTCTTGTTTTCCAGGATACTCCCTGGCTTTAATGCAAGGGAGGCCGAAGAATAAAGAACCACTGTATGTTTCGGGAGCGCCTCGGCACAGCAACACAGGGAAAGTGCTGGTATTTGAAAAGGACGTTCACTCCTACCATCTCATCCGCCGATTTCCAGGGGAACAGGTGATTTACACCCCATAATTTGAGGGACACTGGCATCACTTCCATAAAGTCACAGTGTGTCAGAGAGGCCGGCTACTAGCATGGCAGGAGCAGAGGACACAGCGTAAAAAGCCCTAGCTCTCTTCACTGTGGGTCGGGCTGTGCGCTTGCTGGGTGCAACCAGGAGGAGCTCCCGGGGAGTGTAGTATGTAATGGGGCAGGGCCGGACTGGCGAACCAAAGCAGCCCTGGCAAAATGCTCAAACAAACTCCTCTCCATTGACCCCCTCGCACAATCCCTCTCTTTCCATCCATGAATTCTCTTTCTCTCCTGTCCTCTCTCTTTTCTCCCTCTCCTATTGCTTTCTCTCTACCCTCTCCCTCCCTCTCTCTGTTTCCCTCTCTCTTGAAGCCTCTGCGGCAGTTAAGCTCAGGGAGCCGTGGAGAGTGAGAGGCACCAGGAGTAGCCCCCTTCTCCAAACCCAGCCTTCAGGGGCTCCCAGGGTGGCAAAAAAGGCCTGTCCGGCCCTAATATGGGACATTTATCAGGACATTTTATGATGAGGTTAGTAAATGTTAACAGCAGGGGTATTGGTTCTTCTCCTGTAACTTGTTTGGAATGTGCTGGAAATTGGTGGAGTTTGTAAACCCATTTTTTCAGAACTACGTTTCCGAACACTGTAGAATGTGAAGAAGACTGGCAAATAAGTGAGACAAAGAACATGTTTGCCTGGCACTAATGCAGTTTACAGAATGTTCTCAGCGAAAACTTGTAAATGTCAGGCCCAGGAGCCTTGGCAGAAGAAGGTCCGAGCGGACACAATTTAAAAACTGCATCATATGCCAGTAATGTATTTGTTAAGTTCAATGTGTCTGCAGCTACAATATGCAACAATGCAAATTCATGTCGTTTTGTATTACTTCTGGTGGGGAGGACAGCCTGGGCACACGTACTCTCTCCAGCTAGCCATAGACAACAAAAAAGATCGAAGATACGTGACTCCTCCACCTAACTTCACAGGAAGTGACATCACACGGCCCTTGACCATAAAGGAATCACAGGAAGTGGATACATATTATCATCCACTAACAAATGTATAGCATGAATGCTACAGAGACTATAAGGCTTCTAATTGTGACTCGTGTATGATCAAAAACCTACATCCATGTAGGACAGGATGTAGTTATGTGAAGAATCTACAGAGGAGAGAATGTAGCTAATTCCTTTGAGTTAGGGTGAAGATAAGGAGGGGAATTATATAATGGGAAGTTTTTGATCTACAGCTCTGTGGTAGACAACTTGGTCGAAGGGTTTTCAGAAGGTTGCTTAAGTAGCTCTACCATTCACAGGTGTTACTACTAAAGTGCATGGGAGTCATTAGGAAGGGGAGGAGACTCCAGGATTAACTCGACAATAGAGTTTTTCTTTTAGTTTCTCTAGATTTCTATTGTTGTTGCTCAGCGGAGATGAAATCTTTCTTAATATCACAGGTTTTAGAAAGGGTGTTGCAGAGGCGGGCTGTATGTTAGTAATTTCCACAAGATACTGGGTACAGCCACAATGATCATTCAATACTGCATACTGTCTCACTAACACTTTACGGAGGTCTGCTTGAGCCCTCTTCCCAAGACCAAACTCAAGCACATGCTCTTTTATATCCCTTTTAGAGTTTCCTATAATGTCCTCTAGATGGGACCATAGCTCCCCCACTGTCTGACCCAACTGCAACAGAGCCTGCTTTATATGCCGTAACCAGGGAATATTATCCATCTTATCTAACCCCATACAGTCAGAGCAGCAGGTGCAGTGACCCTGTGGCCAGAGACCTGAGGGAACCATTGATTCTTGATTATTACGATATCATGCTACCAAACTAGCAGTGAGGGGCATTTTCCTTGCTTGCTGAAGAGCTCATGACACTCTTGCTAGGCCTCTGTATGTTGTGTGTGCAATGTAGTAACAGACTGATTTTTAGGTAGCCCAAAGGGACCTGGAATGGGAGGGATTACTAGAAATGGGGAGTTACAATTAACTGGGTGCAGGTAGTCCATACATCACAAAAGAGCTCTGTGTTTACTGCACCATCATTTTACCAGTGGCGCTACTTCCCATAGAGAATGGTGGGGGCTAGATAAATAAATTATGTGTAATGTGTTCTCCATCTGCCCTGGGTTCCCTAGCATCAGGCTTTCAGAAGTGGTATGCATCTTTCAGTGCATGGTACCAAACATTGAACCACAGCCTGGTAGGCCTTTTCTGTCTGATTCGTTGATTTATGTGATGGGTGACTGACTGCGCTTCTGACAGATGAAGACATTGCAGCCACTAAAATTAGACTTTTCTGTTTTTAGGTGGGGTCATACTTTGGATCTGAGCTCTGCCCTTTGGATGTAGACATGGATGGTTTGACAGACTACCTTCTCATTGGGGCCCCTTTCTATCATATAAAAGGAGAAGAAGGAAGAGTCTATGTCTATAAATTTGACCATCAGGTAAGACAAATGCATGTGAGTTAAACTGATGTGGTGCTTCTTAAAAGTAATTATGCACCAATATTGAGTGTAAAACCCCCAGCTCCATCACACCCAGGAGTGGCGTGGCTGATCTGGAACTAAGCTCAAAGAGCAATCTGCTTCCTGCAGCCAGGTGGGGCTGACACAGAAACGCTTTCAAAAGTGTGACCTACTTCCCGCAGTGCAGGTCTCTAATGAACTGGTTCCCTGCCGGCACTGACTTGCCAGACTTCTGCTGGGGTGGGACTTCGACCCCCAGCTACATCATGCCCTGACAGGGGCGGGGCTGATATGGAAAAGGGCCCGAGAGGGTGACCTGCTTCCTGCAGTGTGGGTCTCACCCTGGGGTGCGCCCAGACAAAGAGTGGACCTGTCCGCAGCCGGATGAAGCTGGGCTGGGCCACCCTGCTAACATCAGTTACTTACATAAAAGTGGGGTGAGCAGCACTCCTCTGTCTTCCCTGCTGTTGTCTCATCTTTGCCTATACCTCTGTATGGTTGACTGCATTTTAAACCTTGTTTTAAAGGTGCATCTTCAAAATTGTAATATTTGAGCAGTGTTAGACTTGGCATCCTTGGCCTAGTCTCCTCTAGCTTTTTGTCACTGTTTCCCAGGTTGTTGATGTGTGCTGGACTCTGTTCTTGCTGTTTTTGTTACTCTGGGCACTTTACCACTACTATTCAGTGCTCAAGTGCAAGTTCTCCTATGTAAAATGTATATGTAATTGGATTTCATTGATTGGCATATTTGATTTACTGGTACGTCCCTAGTACAGTGCACTAGAGGTGCCCAGGGCCTGTAAATCAAATGGTACTAGTGGGCCTGTAGCACCGGTTATGCCACCCACATTAGTAGCCCTGTAAACATGTCTCAGACCTGTCACTGCAGTGTCTGTGTGTGCAGTTTTAAACTGCCAATTCGACTTGGCAAGTCTACCCACTTGCCAGGCCTAAACCTTCCCTTTTCTTACATGTAAGACACCCATTAGGTAGGCCTTAGGTAGCCCCATGGGCAGGGTGCAGTGTATGTTTAAGGTAGGACATATACTAATGTGTTTTATGTGTCTGACAGTGAAATACTGCCAAATTCGTTTTTCACTGTTGCAAGGCCTGTCTCTCTCAAAGGTTAACATGGGTGCTGCCTTTAAATATGATTAAAGCATAGATTCCCTTTGGGAGTGGGTAGACTTGTGGAGTTTGGGGTCTCTGAACTCAAAATTTAAAAATGCATCTTTTAGTAAAGATGGTTTTGAGATTGTGTGTTTGAAAATGCCACATCTAGAAAGTAGGCATTTTCTCGTTTAAACCATTCTGTGACTCTGCCTGTTTGTGGATTCCCTGCCTGGGTTAGTTTGACAGTTGGGCTGTTTGCACCTCTCTCTAGACAGTGACACAAAGGGAGCTGGGGTGTAGCCTGCATATCCTGATGAGCCATCTGTGCTAGGAGGGAGGGAAGGAGTGGTCACTCACACTTGAAAGGGCTGTGCCTGCTCTCACACAATGCAGTCTCCAACCCCCTGGTGTGTGTCTGGGGTCTGGCCTGGGCAAGGCAGGATCTCACAAACAAGAGAGACTTTCCTTTGAAGTAGGACTACTTCAAAGGCAGAAAGGGGTATTAGAAGAGCACCCAAACCCCTGGAAATTAGATCACTTCTGGAATCAAGAGGAACGTCTGCCAGGGAGAAGAGCTGAAGCGCTGAGGAGAAGTGCTGCCCTGCCTGTGATTGTGCTTTGTGGAGCTATCCTGCAGTTGCTGCTTCCACCTGTGAAAGGGGCAAAAGACTTGCCTTTGTGGTATATTCCTGCTTTAGAAGAATCTCCAAGGGCTTGGACTGAGCTTTCCCCTGTTCTGATCAAAGGCTGATCAAAGTCCTGGCCATCAAAGACTTCCCCTACCAGCACCTGGACTCTTTGCTGAGACTCCTGCCCTGACCACTGGTGCCCTATCCAGGTTCTGAGCTCTTGAAAGGTGAAGCTGGTAGACAAAGACTGAAAATCCACGCACAGACTGCTGTGCAGCGAAATTTTTGATGCACCTTCCGTGATGCGGCTGAGAAACGACGCGCTGCCGGCTTCGCGGCTGAAATCAAAGCTCCACCTGCATCGCGGCTGGAAGATCGACGCAACGCAACTGGAGAAACGATGCACAACACCCGCTAACGAAGGCTGATAACGACGCAAACCCCACGCAGAGTGGTTTTGTGATACCGTGCAACCGGATTTTTAATGCCACATATCTGGGTGTGGAAAAACAACGCAAAGCCTGCACAGACCCAAGGTGTCTGTCTGGATTGATGCATCACTGTTTTGCGGAGAGGAAAAACGACGCACGCCGACCCGACCGGAGGAGGAACAATGCACATTCTTGCAAGTGAGAAATCAACGTATTGCTCGCCTTTTCTGATGCACACTCGCCCGTGCGGTGTTATTTTGATGCAACACAGATACTTTTTCACACTAACAGTGTTCTCACTGTATTCTAAAGGATTTAAGACTCTTATTCTTTAAAAATTCATAACTTGACTTGTGTATGTTTTAATTTTGTCATTTTGGTCTTGATTTGTTTAGATAAATATTACCTATTTGTCTAAACCTGTGTTGTCTCATTTTGTAGTGTTTTCACAGAGTTAGTGAGTGTTGTTACAAATACTTTACACCTTGCTCCTGAAGTTAAGCCTGCCTGCTTGTGCCAAGCCACCAAGGGGGTGAGCGGGGGTTAACTGAGTGTGATTCTCCTTTACCCTGACTAGCGTGAGGGTCCTTGCTTGGACAGGGGGGTAACCTGACTGCGAACCAAAGACCCCATTTCCAACACTGGTGATCAGCGGTTGGGATTGGACTTGTATTTGTACTTGACATACAGTGATTAAGTGTACACTACTGTTTTTAGAGCAGACCACTACCATGCTGTATTAACAGAACAAGTAGAATTGTGATGAGCCTGTATGCCCCCCCTTTTGAAGCTTTGGCCTTTAAATCTTTGACCGTATGGGCCATCAGTGAGGCCATTGGTGAGCTCTAATTTTCTATCACAATACAATATGGGCAAAAGAAAAGGCGTTGATGGGTCGTCGACCTTGTCGCCCCCGTCAAAACTACTTCAATAGAATGTTGCAGAGGGCTATGGGGGTTATCTCAACTTAGATTGAATTGGCATGGATTCAGGGATGATAACTGCAACCTCATCTGCCACTACTGGTGTTTGCTCACCTAATGCTGCCCACAGTGGTGCCTTTTGTGACTTGATTGGGCGCTGACCCCAAATTATTGATTCTCCCATGGCTGTACACCTCAAAGAGAGGCACACCGTATCCTCCTCGGTACCCAAAGGGCCTAAACGCACTGCACGGAACAGGCCTGCGGAGACAGAGGAATTCAAATAGATGGGAGAAAGGTCCCCCCACCCGAGGAGCAGCTCACTAACCTAGCTAGTAGGGGGGGCAGTCTGTCAACCGTTGTGGCAAGCCCAGTTTATGGAGGACTTCATTGTCAAAGTTAGAGATATTATGCTTGGAGAGCTATCGCACAAGGCCTTAACGACATTAAAGTTTCATTAGCTTCAGGTGTCCAAGGTCTTAGGTCTGCTTCTATTGATGAGCAGAGCGACGTACCCTACAATTGGAACTCATGCTTGTGCTGCATTAAGGATAACATCACATACAGTAGCAAAACTAAACAGCTCCTGCATAGTGCCACCAATACTTCCCGGAGGTCATGTGCCTTAGGTGAGTTATGTCATTCAGAGGGATCCGATATTGCCCAGACAGCCCGAGCCCCAGTTAACTTTGTCTGGTAGAAGGATGCAGAGGGTAAATTATGATGAATGGTCTGAACCCCTTCATGGCAGCCATCAACAGGTGGCAGGGAATGAGGGAAGAAATGGCAACAAGGGGGTGTCAAATGTAGTAGCCATCCATCTACGACCTGCTTGTTGCCCTTCTGTGGCATTAACGGTCAGTGTTCCACCTTTTACCCCTGGTGCTACTGAAACCCCAGCCCAGTTAAGGAAAAAAGTTCTTCATTAGTTGCATTCCAAGTTTATTTTTACAACCGCCAACGCTGACCAGATTTTGATGACAAGGAAAGTAAGATGAATTGGTCCTGAGAAAAAGGACTTTAAGGGTGACTGTATTGTCATTAACTTTAAACAACCTAGCCAAGCGGGCGAATCTTTGAAAAGACTGGCGTCACTCATTCCTTTTGGTAGGAACATTGCACTTTTTCCCCTGGGCTACTTCTACTGCCATTTGTGTCGAGCCTCAGAGATACCTTCTGATCAAATACATAATCAACAGCCTGCTATTTATTGTCTATCCCCTTCCACCATTTCCCTGTCTAATAAATTCCAGATATTGAGTCTATATACAGGAGAGTGACTTGGTGCTATCAAGGAACCATTGAGTGGTATGGGTAGCTGTGGGGTCAAATGAGAGGGATAGGAAATGGGGCAGCTTTGGTCAGATTCTATTAGTGTGCCTACTTCTGTTGATTCCGTTCCTACTGAACTTCACAAATTAACTACATTGAGCAATGTGAATAAGTTAAGCCCCCTAACGTGTTCCTGGAAGTTGCCTGTTATGGCCATGAAGGGGTATATAATTTCACTACGTTGAGTGTCTGCCTGCTCCAATGCTAGCTGGCTTTCCCGGATTGGCACCATATTAATGCAGATTCTGACATAATTTGTATCCAGGAGGCCTTGTGTGTTGACCCAATACATATCGAGGGGTTTACTTTGTTTTTTCTTTGGGGCGACCTCATTGGCAGCAGCCCGGGCCAAAGGGGGCTTACAGATTTTATTTTCGAATGTGCTATCTGTCACTAATAGGAAGGCAATATCTGTTCTTTCTTAGGCTCAGCTCCTCTGACTGTCACGTAAATATGGCCCTGACTTAATTATGGTAATTTTTATAATGTTTTTGATTCCACCCATAGTAATGCTGTGTATGTATTAGATGCAGCGATGGATGTCCTTTTACGGTCAATTCATTCTAAGTATGTTACTCTCTGTGTAGGTGATTTTAATATTCAGAAATGCCCCCTCCTGGCAAAGTAGCTGTGTGGTATAATCAATGTTGAGGGGTTTTGTAATATTGCATTATGTGCATTCTGACTATGGGAAAGCACGGAGTTCCTTAATTTTTAAGTACAACCTTACACTTTTGAAAAGTAGTTGTGGGGGCGCAGTGAACCCATTGCCTCATTCACTGGCAGAGATGCACAGTTTGTTACTGACCATGCTTTGGTCTCCCATCCTGCCAGGAACCTGGTTAGTTATGTCAATATCATACCGACAGCGGTGAGTAACCATAATCCGTTAGTAGTATACTTGACAATCCAGGCCCAAGAATCCAAAGGAGGTGCATGTGTTACAAATGTCAGGCCTGTTATGCCTAACGGTATTAGATTTAAGCGGTCAGGATTCAACCCAAGTAGAGTCTTGCAGGACCTGGTAACAATGAAATCAGATAAGTTTAGCTATTGCTTAGGCAGGGAAGTGGACTATGACAGGGTATTGGATGCTTTCAAGCAGATTACCAGGTTGTTTAGTTCATTACTTATACAACCCCAATGCCCAGGTAATATGCAAAAACAGGGATGGTTCGAACATTCATGTACCCAGGCATCCAAAGTGTTAAGGGATACCCTCCACAGTTCCCCTAGGGATTACATGGTTATAAAGTATCTACGTAAGAGCTATAAGCAGGCACCTGTAGCAAGGAAGAGGGTATTACAGGAGGATGCATGGTCAAATATGGCCAAGGCTGCAGAGGGAAAAGATAATGCACTGTTTTGAAGTATAGTGAATGCCCCATTCTTAAGGGATGACTCATTACCAGAACGTACCTCTTTTTTCCCTTGTGAAGCATAAGTTAACCATTTTTCAATGATTTTTGATTCCCAATTGGAGGATGAGTTATCAGATAGGGGCATGAGAGAATTGCTTAAAACTCAGACTTCATTGTAGATTACCCTGGAGGATGTTTTGTATGCAATAGATACTAGGGCCGGGCGGGGAAGGCACCAGGACCAGATGGGGTACCTGTTGATGTATTTAAGGCTCCGAGAGAACTGTGGGGCTCCATTTTGACCAGGGTAATTAATACAGCTGTTGAGCATTTATTCTATCTCTCTTCCGCTGCATCGATTATAGTCCCTATTTAAAAAAAAAGGGAAATAAATGCTATTGTCCCACCTCTCTCTTGGATTCATCAGCCAAATTAATGGGTAAGTTCCTCTTGTGTAGACTGAAGGAGTGGGCTGAGGGAAATTCTAGTATAACAAAGGTTCAATATGGTTTCAGGAAAGGGCTGGGAATGGTGGAGCAATGTATCAGTCTTGAAACACTTATAGGGAAGTATACCAAAGCTAAGGAGGGGTCCCTTTATTTATGCTTCACCGACCTAAGCAGTGCTTTTGATCAGGTAGACCACTTTATTCTCTGGTCCACGTTAATAGCTATGGGAGATCCTAGGGATATAGTTAGTTTTCTTGCACAATTGAACCTCTCTTCAGTGGTTTGGTATGGCCCGAATGGGGAATGCTCCCTCCGTTTGAGATTAAGAGGGGAATTAGACAGGGGTGTGTATTAGCACCATTCCTGTTTTCACTTTTTATTAATGGGCTGGATGATACCATCCGGACACTGCAGGCCAACGCACCTACGTTAACCAGACATCCTGTATCTGTTTTACTGTATGCTGATGATGCAGTCCTGTTATCAAGGACACCCATTGGCTTGCAGAAACTGATGGCTCCCTTTGGGCATTTCGTAGAACCCAGGAAAATGAAGATTAACAAGACAAAAACTTATAATATGGTTTGTGGGAGGAAACTGTAGGTCCTTCTTTATTGGAGGTTCAACTTTTGCAAGAGTTAATTTTGCTATTTAGGGATTCTATTTAGCAGTCATGGATCATGAGCGCAACAGGTTCAAAATACTCTCTTGAGGTTGAGTCATTTGTGAGGGAATCTTCAGATTTGCATGTAAAATTGGAAGCAGACCAGTCAGGGAAATGGTCAAAATAGATAAGGCGAGAGGGTTGTCTACTGTCAGTTTTGGTGGGAGCCTGCGAGGTTACTCTCCTTGCAACTGTCATCAGGTAGAACAGAACTCATTCCTCAGGTGCCTGCTAAGTATGTCTGCCTCTTCCTTATCTTTTATGGTTCATAAGGAGGTTGAGTTGAATTTCATGGAAAGTTCACTGTCAGTGAGACCACTTTTGCTTTGACAGTCTATTTGGGTAAAAACTGAAACTGGTTTTACGTAATCCATTTTTCATGACTGTCTAGCCCTAGACTACGCTCTAAGAATTCCATGGCTTTCTTAAAATAGATTGTTAAATCAGTTGTTTAATTTATAAGTTACATACGATTCCCCAAAAAACATTTCCCTAGAGAAGAGTATTATCAATGATTCCTTCCAGAGTTACAAACAGAGAAACACGATGCGTGAAGAAGCTAGAAAACATACTGTTATTTCATATATGTCTAAAGAGTTTTATGATGGATGCCAACCTTATTTGAGCTAGGTAACCAATATTTAGCATCCTTATGTTTTAATTAGATTAAGGTTGGACACTGTACACAATTTAGTTGCCTTCCCAGAAATGAAAAAAACATCTGTTAGTGAATGCTACTTGCCTTTGTGATGAAGTTTCACTGCAGAGCACACAGCACTTTTTTTTATTCTGAAAAGGTCATTTAAAACCTATCTTCCTTGCACAGAATATTAGAGACTAAAAAACGGAACTACGTTACATTCTTGCATTCAGGGCAGTCAGCTTATTTTGTTTTGGGAGGTGACGTAGGAGAGTTATTTAGCAATTGCTATCTATCAATTTATCAATCAGCATCCTTACAACAATGATAGTTGAGAGAGGAGATTAAGGCCCTCATTGTGAGCTGTGCTACCCCAAACTCGTACTACCATCTGACCGCCAGTGTGGCCAGAACACCGCTGGCCCTATTACAAGTTTCCCTCTGGGCCGGCAGGCGGAAACAGCATTTCCACCTACCAGCTGAGCGGTAAACAGGGCTTTAACATGGACGTCATAATTGAGCCTGCAGCAATGTGGCAGTGCAGCGGGTGCAGCAGCACCTGCTGTGCATTCCACTGCCCGTAATTCGGCATTCCGCCAGCCTTTCCATGGTTGTCCATGAAAAGGCTGGCTTACTGGGGAGTCGTAATCCCCAGGGTGAGACCGCCAGGCTGTCGACTGGCAGCAACCTGGCAGTGTTGGCGGTCGGACCGTGGTGGCTCTGCCACGGTCGTAATGTGGCGGTCCGACCGCCACAACTGCAGCGGTCCGACCACCACGGAGAGTCTGGCAGTTTTAAGACTGCCAGACTCGTAATGAGAGCCTAATTATTAACAAAATACATTGGGGTGGGAATGATTATGCTGTCATAGTGTGTGTGTTTTGACTTTATAAATTCTCTGTGCCACCCTTGGCTGCATTAGGATGCATTTTGCCAAACAGCAAGAACTCAACCCTCCCCAACACCCACCACCACATTGTATGGCAATCATTTGAAAGTTCAATCAGGTTCCATTCTCACTGAAGTATCTTAAGGTGTTTTCTGAACATGTGATGACTTCTGTGCTAGATATCTACTGGTGTTTCAAATATGTACATGCAACACAGGTGTCGGTCTTGTTTGCAAAGGTGAAGCAATGGCGGTTTTTCATACATCTGGATAAATGAGCTCCATTCCTCTGAGTCGTTTACAAAGCCATCACCACCAGCACCCCTTGTCATGCAGACAATATCATCCCCTCAGGTGATTCTCAGCACACTTCTGGCTAGGACACCATCAGATTTCAGAATAAGAAGTATAAAAAAGAAACGAGAAGACAGCAGACATTTTCATCCATGTGCCAGTGATCTGGAACAACATCAGGTCCGCACTAACAGTGCTCCAGTTTAAAACGTTGAAGTCGCAGCTCTGTAAAGAACACTACATCACATTGCATTAACAGTCCACAAACCATCTGCCTTTGTTATCAGTTGTTGGTGTTATGCTTGTCTTTGTCCTTCTATAGTGCTTCATTAGCTTTTCTGGAGGTTTGCACTATAGATATACCACACACATACATACTTATATACACATTGCTCCAAATATGTATTTAAGAAAGCAAATGTATCACAGCCGCAGGAAGACATTATGTATCAATGATTAATTGCCACTGACAGCAGTTAAGGATAAATGTTTACTGGCCACATTCTGCATTTAACACTTCTTTAGCCAGTCTTCAAAGCCAGCACCTCTCTCTCTGCTTTTCTTCTATATAGATGAATATAACACCCCTTCTTCTGCGACAGATCAGTTGTGACTCCTTTCATGCTGCATGGACAAAACATAATTTATTTTTAAAAATTGCATTGCAAAGTAATAAACACAAAATGATCAACCACCTTTTTAGTTTGCAGAAGCATCGTTATTCTAGTGGAATGTTCTTCACACATACCTTTATCATATACAGCCAAATCTGCATTCAGTGCCAAAATTTATAAGTTGTTCACTGCCCCTTCTGACTGGTACTCTGATTGCATTCGTATGGCCAACAATATGCTGTTTTGTTATTTTGCTCTTCAGTTATTGTCAGTAAAGAAATGTAACCATACTACATACCTCTGTTTTGTTAATGTAATGTGCATTCTTGTGCACATTGGCCAGCTTGCTGTGGGTTATTTCACTGTTTTACTGGTGCAATTTTTTCATGGTAATGTTTGATTACGTAAAAGTGCACCGGAAAAGAGAAAACTTGATGGCTTTTGTCAAATATTACTCCTGAACACACAAACATGCCGTGGGCTTAAAGGAAAGCAGAGGATTCATTTGGAATAAATTCTACAATCATCATTAGGGCAATTTCATGAGAGTAGGCAAAATATTAATGTAATATAAAGTGCAATGCCACATTCCACTACACAGTTTATTAGTTAATAGTAATTAGACAATGACACCTACAGAAGATATTCTCAAAAGTACGGCTTTTGAACTGTTCTTGAAGATGGGGAGGCTAGAAAGTGTTCAGAGGTCCAAAGATGGGAAGTAGCAGACTGGTCGTATGTCATAACATTGACAACAAAAAAATTGTGATAAAAAATATAATTTCCGAATCATTAAGTACAGAAGACTCAAAATTGTACAAAATGTATGCAGAATATAATATCAACAACATTATTGTCATACAAAATATTAGAAATATAGTAGCAACTACAAAAATATAACAAACAAAATTATTGATTTTCAAAAATACAATGGAACTGTGGAAAACTATTGTTAACTTTAATATCAGCCGCAAAAATATAAAATAAATATATGAAAAAAGAAGTAAAATATCAAAATATAATTTTACCTATCACATTTATATTTAAAAAGGGAACACCAACCTTTCACAACATGTATGAATAATAAACTATGAAACTTATCTTATATACAAATAACTATTAAAATAGGAAGCACCATTAATTTGAAAGTGCATAAGTATAGATGAGATGCCAAACAATCAAATGCTGCTCACCTCTCTGAGGAAAGTGGAAAGGGTCACTCTGTCTGAAAGGTGAACCTACAAACTAAAATGTACTAAGCACACACTGTTATTTAACAACATATGGAAACCAAAATTTAAAAAAACACACTTTACTCCCTTCGCTGCCAGGCCGTTTCCCCCTCAAGTGCCAGGCCTTTTTTTGGCTATTTAGGGCAGTTTGCGCTTAGGCCCTTCTAACTTTTTGTCCACATATGCTACCCATGTCAGATTTGTGTCCTTTTTGTCCAACATCCTAGGGATTCTAGAGGTTCCCAGAGTTTGTGGGTTCTCCCGGAGGAGACCAAGAAATTAGCCAAAATACAGCAAAAATGTTTTTTTTTAATAAAAATGGGGAAAAGGGCAGCAGAAGAAAGCATGTGTTTTTTACCCTGAAAATGGCATCAACAAAGGGTTTGTGGTGCTAAAATCACAATTTTCTCAGCTTTGAGGAACAGGCACACTTGAATCATAAAAACAAAATTTTCAACAGAATTTTGGCATTTTACTGGGACATACCCCATTTTTTCAATTTTTTTGCTTTTAGCTTCCTTCCAGTTAGTGACAGAAATGGGTGTGAAACCAATGCTGGATCCCGGACAGCTATCCATTTCTGAAAAAAAGTAGACAAAATTCTGAATTCAGCAAGGGGTCATTTGTGTAGATCCTACAAGGTTTTCCTACAGACAATAACAGCTGAAATAAAAAGAAAATTGAAATTGAGGTGAAAAATACAGCCATTTCTCTCCAAGTTTTACTCTCTAACTTTTTCCTGCGATGTCAGATTTTCAAAAGCAATATACCGGTAGGTCTGCTGGTCTCTTCTGGTTGCGGGGATATATAGGGCATGTAGATTCATCAAGAACCCTAGGTACAAAGAGGCAATAAAGGAGCTGCACCTTGCAATGGGCATACCAGGTATCCAGAAAATAATTTGGTGAAATATAGAGTGAAAATTAGGTATCAAGGAAACCTTTGTGTTTCCAAAATAGCCACAAGATAAGGTGTTGAAAAGCTGTGGTTATTTGCACCTCTCTGAATTCCGGGGTCCTCATACTAGCATGTGAGTTACAGGGCATTTCTCAAATAGATGTCTTTTTTACACATGCTCTTACATTTGGAAGAAAAAAATATAAAGAAAGACAAGGGGCAATAACACTGGTTCTGCTATTCTGTGTTCCCCCAAGTCTCGCGCAAACAATGGTACCTCACTTGTATTAGGTACGCCTAGTGTCCCCGATAGGAAACGCAACATGGACACATCACATTTTTACATTAAAATCTGACGTGTTTTTTGTAAAGTGCCTAGCTGTGGATTTTGGCCTCTAGCTCAGCCTGCATCTAAGGAAACCTACCGAACCTGTGCATATTTTAAAAGTAGACACCTACGGAAATGCAGAATGGAGTCACTTGTAGGACTCTCACTGGGTTCTGTTACCCAGATTCCTTTGCAAACCTCAAAATGTGGCAAAAAAACAATTGTTCCTCACATTTCGGTGACAGAAAGTTATGAAAACTAAGAGGAGCTACAAATTTCCTTCCACCCAGCATTCCCCCAAGTATCCCGATGAAAATGCTACCCCACTTTTGTGGGTAGGCCTAGTGGCCACAACAGGAAATGCCCCAAAACACAACATGGACACATCAAAGAAAACTGACCTGTTTTTTGCAAAATGCCCAGCTGTGGATTTTGGCCTCTATCTTATCCTCCACCTATGAAAAACTAGCAATCTGGATATTTCTGAAAACTAGGCACCTAGGGGAGCCCAGGATGGGGTAACTTGTGGCACTCTCACCAGGTTCTGTTACCCAGGATCCTTAGCAAACCTAAAAAATTGGGAAAAAACACTTTTTCCTCACATTTCGGTGCTGCAAAGTTCTGGAATCTGAGGGAGCCACAGATGTCCTTCCACCCAGCATTTCCCCGGGTCTCCTGATAAAAATGGTACCTCACTTGTGTGGGTAGGACTAGTGCCCATAACAGGAAATGCCTTAAAACACTACGTGGACACATCAAAATTATCACATACAAAACTACCCTGTTTTTGCGGGGGGCACCTGCAATTTTGGTCCTGGGCTCAGCAGCCATTGAGGGAAAACCTACCAAACTCAGACATTTTTTAAAACTAGACACCTAAGGGAGTTCAGCGAGGTGTGACTTGCGTGGATCCCCCAGTGTTTTCTTACCCAGATCCTCGGCAAACCTCAAATTAGGTAAAACATTACACTTTTCCCACATTTCTGTGTGGGTTCACGGCAACAGCTCAAATTTCCTACCACCCAACGTTTCCCTCAGTCGTCTGATAAAAATGACACCTCACTTGTGTAGGTGGGCCAAGTGTATGTGACAGGGAAGATCCAAAAACATGTCGAAATTGAGGGGGAACCAAAGAGGGTCCAAAAGGCCAGTTTGAAAAATAAGTTTTCAGGATGACAAGTGGGGCAGAATTGTTATCGGTATATATGTGACCATGGGTGGAAGGAATTTTATGGATTCCTGCAGATTCCGGAAGGGTCTATCACAAAAATGTGGGGAAAATGTGTGATTTCAAGCAAAGTTGGAGGCCTGCAGGGCATTGTGGGTAGGAAAATGGTGCAGGGTGCATGTGAAGCACACCACCCTGGACTTACCCAGATGTTTAGTTTTGAGATGTTTATAGGTCTTATTGATTTTTCTACATGGCTGCATCCCAAAGTCCAAAAAGGGCAGCCCTCACCATTCCAAGTGGGACGATTTTGAGAGTTAGACAAGCTCTCATGGCCCAAATGTAAAACCAAAACCCAAAATAATCAAATAATCTTGCATGCTGTGGGATAAGATGTTTTAGTGTGCGGGGGGAGAGCTGAAAGACTGTTACCCCCTTCAGCCCACTTTTATTTTTTTATTTTTTTTAATTCCCTGTCATCTAGTAGGCTTTCCGCACCCCCGGGGAGAGGATTGGGGGTAGTTGTCCCATCTGCCCACTGGTGGGCAGAATAACTTTGTCCCCATTTATTTGGCCACACCCCCACCCTCTTTTTTTGAAAAAAAAATCTTCCCTGGTGTCTAGTGGGCTTTCTGCGCCCTTTGGGGGCAGATGGGCTTTACAAAAATAGGCCAATCTGCCCCCAAGGGGGGCAGGGATGGCCAACAGTAATGTGCCCCCATGGGGAGTGCCCCTTGCCCATGGGACTGCCTCCCAAACAAAACACACACACACACCAATCACTGGTGCCTATGTGGTTTCTGCCCCCCCGGACCTAAAATAAATTTGATCCCCAGGGGAACGACTCTTGCCTAAGGGGTCGCTCCCCATCTGTTAAAAAAAACAAAAAAAACTCTGGTGCCTAGTGGTTTCTGCCACCTAGGGGGCATATCGGCCTAATTAACATAGGCTGATCTGCCCCCACAGTGGACAGAAATGGCCTAAAATAAATTCCCCCCCCCCTCCCTTACCCCACCAGGGGAGCAATCCTTGCCTAAGGAGTCGCTCCCCATCTCTTTAAAAAAAAAAAAAAAATCCCTATTAGTTTCTGCCCCCCATGGAGACAGATCAGCCTAATAAAAATAGGCTGATCTACCCCCGGGGGGGGGGGGGGGGTAGAAATGGCCTAAAATTAATTTCCCTCCCAGGGGAGTGACCCTTGCCTAAGGGGTCGCTCCCCTTTTGTGATATTATTGCAAAAAAAAAACCATCCCTGGTGTCTAGTTGTTTCAGCCCCCATTGGGGCAGATTGGCCTAATAAAAATAGGCCGATCTGCCCCCAAGGGGGGCATCAATGGCCTAAAATAAATTTAGCCTCCAGGGGAGCGACCCTTGCCTAAGTGAAAACTAGTAGAAAAGTAAAAACATAAAGATCCCTGGCGTCTAGTGGGTTCTTCCCACCTGGGGGCAGATCGACCTAATAAAAATAGGAGGCAGAAAAGACCTACTTCAAAAATGCCCCCCAGGGGAGTGACCCTTTCCAAAGGGGTCGCTCTCCTTCATTGTAAACAAAACAAAAATAAAAATCCCTGGTGTCTAGTGGTCTCATGGGGAGAGTATGAGCCGGGTGCAGGACGTAGCGGTTATATCCTGGGCACCCGAGCGGTGCAGCCCAGGACGTAACCATTATGTCCGAGGCACCCAAAGGGTGAAAAACCCACAAGTTTGAACACATATCTGTTTATACGCAAACATGCTCCTTTATTATATTTCCACTGCACAAACACTACCAAAAGTGCTTCAACCCAATCCCACTCCAAAAGAAGAAAAATATCAATGCAGCTGAATATTAAGAAACTCAAGACCGAAGAACAGTTTAAGCAAGCAAGTTTAAAATTAAAATGTTTGAAAATAATTATTTACATTTAAATGCAACCTCTGATTAAAATTCCATAGTAATAAATCTATTTCTACTTAATTTATATCACGTACAGATCCAAATGTGCTGTTTACAGAGCCAAGATATAGCACTTTTCTAAAGCTACTATTATAACGTGGGATATGCCTATAAAAAGGAGAACACTGTAAAGGAGCATACAAATTTGAAGTGCACCAAATGCTCTAATGGTAAGCTAAGAGCAGTACTCCCCTATAAACAATGGGACATATTTATACTTGGTTTGCGCTATTTTAGTGTCATTTATTTTGACACTAAAACCGGGCAAACTTAACTCCATATTTATATTTTGACGCTAGACCCGTCTAGCTTCTAAATATAAGAGTTAGCGTCATATTTTGGATGCAGCAAACTACTTTGCCCTAATTAGATGCAAGTTAGACACTTCCTTCATATCACGCTAACCCCATACCGCCTTATTTATACTACGGTGCAAAAACAATGCACACAGAGTAGGCGGACCAAAATAATGACGCTAACGTCTGCTTAGCCCTATTATTTAACGCCTGGGTCTGACCAGGCATTAAGGGACCTGTGGACCTATTCCCATGGCCAAACACCATGGAATGGGCACACAGATGCCCACCCCAAGCTCTAGGAACACTCCCACCCACACCAGAGGGACGCCATAGGATGGGGGACCCAATCCTGGGTAAGTTAAAGTAAGTTTTATTTTTTTATTTTTTACTGTGCCATTGGGACTCCTTAAATGGGGCCCCCTGTCTGGCACTAGGTAATATGGCCTGGCCCAGGGAACACTGGTCCCCTGGGCTGGCCATTGTGGTGGTGGGCATGAATCCTGTCTTTACTAAGAGAGGAGTCATGTTTGGATAGTAGTGCATCAGAAAATGATGCTAGGCTGTTTAGCACCATCTTTATTGCCACTAATCACCTGGCGTCATTTCTGGCACACTAACGCCTTTTCCCCTTCTGCCATCCCCCCCGGCTAGCGTCTTTTCTTTAGACACTAGCCTTTCCTTTGTGCCACCATGCACCATTCTATAAATATGGCACCTGGCTGGTGCTATGGATTTTGAAGCAAAACTGCGTTATCACAGTTTTGCGGCAAAATCTATAAATATGGGCCAATGTGCTACTACTTATCCTCAGCGGTAGCATCAGTGAAACAAATATAGTTCAAGACCTTACAATAGCCTCATCTAGCTCTACAGATCCCACTGGAAGCTTTATCAAGGACTTTGGGCCTCAATACGACTTTGGCTATTGGAATGATCAGACTGCCAAAGCTGCAGGGAAGAGGATGGCATCATACGGGTGGCCTCCCCCCCAGTCGGATTATGTTGTTTCCACCGTGCCAACTGGTGGAAACATTGTTTTTATGATGTTTCCGCAGGTCAGATCGGCAGAAACAGTGCCATGGCATTGGCCTTGGCTTCATTAAGGGAGGCCAATGCTGTGGAACAAATAGCACCCTTGGAATGTGCACTGTCGGTATTGCATACAGTGCGCACTCCAAGAGTACTGGCAAGGGGGCCCCTGCACTGCCCATGCATGGTCAGTGCAGGGGCCCCTTGTGGTCCCCAGCACTGGCTTTCTGGCAGCCTTTTTTCTTGGCGGGATCCCCGCCATGAAAAGGTTGGCATGAAGAACACTCATCGCTGCCGTGGCTGACCATGACTCTGACCACCGCCACCCTGCTGGGATCCATGATCTTGACGGTGGCGGCAGTCCCCTGGTGGTATGACTGCTAGGGTGGTAATCTGCCACTCGGACCACTAGGAGTGTGGCGGTCCAACCCCCACAGTGGGTTTGGTGGTCCTCGGAATGCCAAACTAGTAATGGGGGCCTATGTCTTTAAACTTCCTCCCCAAATAATGGGTCAACTATAAGCAGTTCATACCAAAACTGAACAATAGCTAGAAGAAGAGCAGAGAGGCTATCAATGCCAACACCCAAAACCTATGCAGACATACATATCCTCCTCTCCACACCAAAAAACATTTAATTTTAAACAAGAATATAATTAATAATGAAAAAGATCATTCTTCCCACAGCTAACAAGCTCTTCTCCTTAACCAATCACCCATTTGGTTAATGGTTGGCACATTTAAAGCATGCCTCCACCCTTCAACCAGATCTACATAGTATTAGAAAATAGTAATCTGCCACTATTTTATTTACTACTGCCCAACAAGCATGAGTTTTAACTATAACTCACAAAATAATTACTATTTACTCCCCCAAAAAATAGTTTTAGGCTTTGGTCCATACGAACACAAAAATATTTCCAGACACACAAATTTAAAGGTGCTCTTTTTATTTTAATCAAGTGTTTTTGTGGCATCTACAAAAGTCCACTGTCAACCTAATTCACATTCAGAATGAAAAACTAATGGTCATAGACTTTGGGCCTCATTACAAGGCTGGCGGTCTTCACATCGCCAGTCCCGCTGTGGCGGTCAGGACCTCCGCTAATGTGGCGGTCGGACTGCCAAATAAAGACCCTGGTTGTCAGACTACCAAGGATATGCCAGCACCGCCGGGATCAGTGGTGGAGATCGTAATCCGGCAGGGCAGTGCTGCATGGCACTTTCCCCTGCCGATTATGACCTCGTTCTCCACCAGCCTTTTCATGGCGGTATCACCTCCATGAAAAGGCTGGTGGAGAACAGGTGCAGGGGGGTAGAGAGGGGCCCCTGTACTGCCCATACGCTTGGCAAGAGCAGTGCAGGGGTCCCCCTGCCCAGCACCCTCGCAATGTTCACTGTCTGCTCTGTAGACAGTGAACATTACGAGGGTGCTGGTGCACCCACAGGCTACAGCATTGCACCGGCTTGATTACGAGCCGGAGACAATGCCATAGCCCAGTGGTTCCCAACCTTTTGACATCTGTGGACCCCCATTTTATCAATACTAGAGCCCAGGGACCCCCACTGAATCATTATTGGAACACGGGGACCCCCACTGAGTCATTACTGATAGCTGGGACCTAATATTATTACATTTTTTAAGCAGTCGCGGACCCCCTGAGGAGGCTTCGCGGACCCCCAGGGGTCCCCGGCCCACAGGTTGGGAACCACTGTCGTAGCCTGTTTCCATCTAGGCCGGCGGATGGAAACCGAGGTTTCCACCCGTCGGCCTAGTGGGAAACTCCTAATAGGTCCTGTGGAGTGGTCGCCACTTGGCGGCGGCCACCCTGTCAAGAGTTTGGCGGTGGGCTTTCCTGATCGCCAAACTCACAATGAGGGCCTTTGTCTCTTCCTCAGAAGTAACAAAACATTATGGGGCATATTTATACTCCGTCTGCGCCGATTGTGCGTCAAAATTTTTTACGCACAATCAGCGCAAACGTTGCCCCGTATTTAAACTTTGACGGCCGAGCCCGCGGACGACAACATTTTGCCGTGTGCATCATTTTTGGGATGCGGCATCCCGTCTTGCGTTAATTATATGCAAGGTAGGCGTTCCCGTCCAAAAAATGGCTTAAACGGACGTGCGTCGTATTTATGCTTTCGGGCAAAATTGACGCACGGCCGGGAGGCGGAGCCAGAAAATGACGCACAGCCCGATTTGCGTCAAAAATTAACGCCTGGGTCAGGGCAGGCGTTAAAATGGGGCAAACACACCTGTATTTAATCAGAACAAACAGCAGAGCAGCAGAGAAGCAACAGGGAGCCATTGAGGTGATTCTAATCCAGCGTGCACGCAGACGCAGAGCCCAGCAGCAACAACAGCAGCTACAACAACACCAGCAGGGACCCCAAAGGCAGAGCAGAAGGCAGGAGAGGATATTCCACCCAAGAACAACCCTTCAGGGCCTCAGGGAACACGACATCATACAGAGGTACCGGTTGAACTGGCAGGCCATTCAGCAGCTGCTGCGAAACATTGAACAGCAGTTGGCCCCCACTTTGGTGACACCCCGCACCATCCCAACAGAAACAAAGCTGCTTGCCGTACTTCACATGCTGGCAAGTGGCTCTTTCCAAACAACTGGTGCCCTGGTTGGCGGAATATCACAACCATCATTCTCCGCCTTTTTGCCCAAAGTACTGGACGCCATCATTCGACTGACACCCGCCACATCTGCTTCCCTAACACACTGCAGAAGCAGCAGGAAACTAAACAGGGGTTCTACGCAATCAGTGGCTTCCCACACGTCCTTGGTGCAATCGACTGCAAACATCTACGCCTTGTGCCACCTGCTGCAACTGAACACCTCTACCGCAACAGGAAGCACACACATTCCATCAACGTGCAGGCCATTGTTGATCACCAGGGATTGATCACCAACATCGTGGCTAAATATCCTGAGAGTGTACATGACTCCTTCATCTTCCGTCACTGCACCATCAATGAACACTTCCAGGATGGACGGTATGGCAATGGACTACTTGTTGGTAAGTACAAAAACCTACTTATATACACACACTGCACAGCAACCCTCTAGGACAAACAACACATACACCACAACAGCAACATGTCAACACACTGAGGTCGTGACTTCACTAACCATGTTTCTTAAGTCACCATTGAACCTGTCACACATCGGAATTTACTGTACAGCTTAATGTGAAGACGTCAATGAGTGTGGTTGCCGAAATGTCACCTTGCAAATTGTAAGTGTCCAATGACCTTTACATTAATACACTGCATAAGTCTAAAGGTATGGGATGTCCAGGGTACTTTGATATGAACGTGTTAACAACACTTTCAATTTTAACTGTGCATGGAACTATCATCTCACCCCCAGTGAAGACACACGGACACCTGTATCACAAGTCACAATGCTAGGGAGGGGACACTGTACTGCAAATCCCAAAACATACTTCTGACAAACGGTTAGCAGACAAACACTCGTTCAGCCAAGGAAACAACACAATGCAGATGGTATAGCATACAAGCATAGGATGTCACATTAGTACACAAAAGAGTCACAGACAACACAAGACAACTACTGCCATTAAAGGTCTTTTCAATAGTGCCAGCTACATCAACATGATCCCATTCAGTTTCTCTTGCAGCTGATCAGGGGTATGGCATCCAGCCATGGATTATGACACCATTTGGCAACCCGAGTACAGCTGCAGAGCGTGCATACAACGAGGCCCATAGGAGGACATGCAGCATTGTCGAGCGGACCTTCGGCATCCTCACGTCAAGGTTCCGCTGCCTCGACATCACTGGTGGTAGCCTCCTATATTCCCCTGAGATGGTCTGTAGGATCATCCTCACATGTGCAATATTGCACAACATTTGCATCAGAAGAAACATTCCCCTCCTGGAACCAGAGCCACACATGCCTGAAGAGGAGGAAGAGGAGGATGCTGCCCTGCAACAGGAGGGGGAACTACAGAACACAGCTGCTGGTATCTGCAGGCGGCAACAGATTGTAAATAATTTCTTCCGAATATGATCACCTTCACCACTTTAGTTAACAAATTTAAATATACACCTATTATAATCACCATATCATGGTCTGGCTATTCCTTTTTACACACCTTCATCTCTACTTATCAGAATAAGAGTGTTGCCTCATGGAGCATTGCTGAGATACTGAGTAGGACACGGAACATCCCAGAGCTTATGTGATGCCTAACATACAATGGTCACATACACACACACTCTTAATGACATATATCATGTACATATCTCCTTTGAAGGCCAATAGCAGACAGTAGGCACATTTCAGTTATCTACTGCACAGTTGATATGTCACATTACCCAGAGACAGATTTGTTGTGTAAGTGCTATTTATTGAAAAGTGCTGTAGTGCTATATGTACATTGTCCATGATTGTGAGTCCATTATAGTGATATCTTCCATTGTGATCCAACACAAGGGTTTACCTAAATGCTTTTGTCATGCTGGGGTTGCTGTTTCAGACAGTGCAGAGGGACAGACTTAGCCAATGAGTAGGAGAGAGACAATCACTGGGCTGGGTGACAAGATATACAGTGGTTAGCAGAACAGTGCTTGAGTACAGTTGTTGTAAGACTGTCATGTTTCAAAACGCAGGACTTTGGTAATAGTTGGCCATGTGGCAGGCACTAGTGCTTCTGGGTACTTTTCCTTGTGAATGTGATCTGTTCCATGTCTTCTTCTTCTGATGTGTGAGTTGCCTGCTTTGTCCTTGTTGTTGTTGGTTGTGAAGGGGCAACACACACCTCAGTGTTAGAAGACGTGGAGTCAGACATCCCGGTCGCTGCTCCCTGTGAAGGTCTTAAGGGCAGTACTGCTGCAAGTAGGGCCTGCTGGTTCTTGAGAATAGCAGCCACATCACGATGGTAGGCAGCCAGGTCGGCCCTGAGGGGTTCAATGTTGCATTCGTGCACGCGTTGACAGGATTGCTGTTGTAGGTGTTGGGTGAACTGTATTACAGCTGTGCTGATTTCCTTCTAGGTTTTCTGCAGTTCCTGCAAGATAGATGTTAGGGCTTGCATAGCTGCTGCCTGATCTGCAAATGACATCATGCACAAACGCACCCCCTCAAGGCTGGCTGCCATATTTTGCATCCCCACCCGCACCTCCTTGGCCAGCTCCCTCTGTACTCCAACTACAGTTCTCTCAAAGCTGGTGCCAGTGTTGTCTGAGTCCTCAGCTGTATTGGAGCTGGCAGGTCTTACAATTGGGGTGGTGGGTGGTTCCTCTGCGATGGCTGCTTGTTCTGTGCTCCTCCTTGTGACAGAAGGTGAGGTCTGGAGGGTTTCAAGGACCTTGGGGAATGTTTATCGGCTAGTCATCCATGTCATCAGGGAAATCTGGGACAGGCATATTGGCAGGAAATCAGGGTACAATTAGTGTGTCTGTGTTGTGACAATTTTGATGTGACGTGCCTGCCTTTTGATGAATTCACTTTGTGATCTTGTTTTGTATTAATATCTGCAGTCCTTCAGATGGGTATTGTTTCAGGCCTATGGCCCACCTGTGTGTCACATGTATGTTACTGAGTTATCAGACTTGTCAGCCTCATCGCCTCTAGGTGTTGGTTTATGCCAAATAGAGAATTGCCACCTTCTTGTCCTACTCGACCCTGCGTGTATATCCATTCTCATGGTGAGACCTTTCACTGGTGTGGGTGTTCTAATGGCCCTGGCAGCACACTTAACAATCTGGACCTGCACCAATCCTTGATCGTTCATATCGACTTAAATGTAATTGACATGTGGCATATCCTATGCATGGCAATGTTATGATCTGATATGGATGTTGACATTGTTAATGGGTCCTGCTGATGTTGGGTAATGTGTGTTACATTGGATTGCCCTGATAGTCGTATCAGTGTCCTATTTCCTCCTCTGACTGTGCAGGTGTATTTCAGTGACCAGTTACATGTGTCCCCTCCTCAATGCTGTTGTCTGAGCAGTATGACATTTGGGATGTTGCCTTGTTACCCAGGCACAGGATGGACCCTGACATATGCAACATGGGTGTGTCCTTAGTGCTGTGTCGCTCCTATTGTTGTTTACTTTGGCTGATGTTTGTGACAACTATGGGCATTGACATTTGAGTGTACTGGGGCCTTTGTCTTGTTTCAGGGGATTGTTGCAGATGTCATCCTCACCCCCTAATTTAGGTGTGTATGATCCATGGGGAGGTTACTGCCATTTGCTACTTGAGCTACACACAGATCAGAGGTGGTAGTGGCAACTGTTGTCGCAGTTAAATTGCAGTTGTCAGTTTGGCTAGAGGATTGCTAATAGGGCCCTAGTTAATGTAGGAGGTATGTTGGCTGACGAGTGCCAGGATGTAAGTTTGACGTAGTGGCCTTCCCTCCTGTCGTGGCTTTCCCTTTGCTCCATCGTTGGCATGACAGCATGCCCCCATGGGACTGTTGTTGGTGTAGTGTAATGGTGTGCCCCAGATTCTGTCTGTGCAGGCCATGCCCCAATGCCATGCCCCTTTACCCATGCCACTCCATGTATATGTTGACTTCCATGCATTTTGTGGTCGGTATCCCCCCCCGCTTGCAGTTAACATTAGTGCATTTTAAATCCCCATGCGACTTACCTTGCATGTGCGTTGTCTCCTGGTAGTCTGCGCTGTCCTGTCCTTGAATCCCTGTGACGATCTCCTCAGGGATGACGGCTGCAACAATCTCCTCCATGTGGTCCAGGGCCTCCTGGTGTGCTGGACTCCCCCCTCCAGTCTGCAGTGCTGCCTTCCTGTTCCTGGCCATCTTTTCCTTGGTCCTGCATTTGCATCATGCCAGCGTTTCCCCGGCGCAGTTTTGCGTCAAAAAGTATATATATGGCCCTATGTTTTATCATTCGACTGCACTATTTCAATAACAGTGAGCAACAATTGTCACAATTGCTTGATTAGTTTGAAGACACATGGTCGCTGGCACTGTTCAGGTGACTGACATCACGGTAGGTTCTAAGTTCGATTGTGGAACGTCTATCAAAAGTGCTCTTAACCAAGAAGCCAAAACCAACAGTGCTACTGAAGAATGGCATAACTCCTTTCTAGACACACTTAGAAGACATCAACCAGCACTGCATCCAAATCATCATCATCCTCCTTTATTTGCCTCAAAAAGCCATAAATGTATACATCAGCAAAATCAATTCACAGTACATGAACTTAAAACTACACAAAAGGGACAATAAAATCACAGATGAAAAACTTTCTCACACATTATACAAAGAAAAGAAACTACAACTGAAATCACAAAGTGTTCTTACAAAGTGCCACAGTTATTCCTAATTGCTAACACACAGCAAATTAAAGTAGCCACTGGGACACATATATCCAAACTATTCAGCTGTTGCGAAAGAGTAGGGCTTCCTTATTTGTGATATCAGGCAACTGGATTTTCAATGCAACATTGCTGGCGCAGAAAAACAACGCAAAGCCTGTCTGGACCTGAGGTGCCTATCCGGACTGGTACCGAATAACGTTTCTGTGCACAAGAATACTGCTGACAAAAAAAACATAAAGTGCATGGTGCTTTGAGGAGAGACATTATCACAGGGGCAATTTGGGAGTGTAGAATTCCAATCAACCTGTCTTGGAAAAGTCACTGGGAAATAAATAATATTGAAATGAAATCTTGTGAGATAAAACCCATGCTTGACATTAAAAACACCTACCAAATAAAACTCACATCCATGGGATTGTTCAATTAAACTGTAATTAATACTGAAAAGTAATTTATCAAAATCCTCCTGATGAAGTCTGGCTTGCCTTCTCAATTCAAATAATGTTTATTCAGTCATTGCTGACCATAAACGCACAGCATAATCTATTTTTAACAATTTACCCCCAAAAAATTATTGAATTAATAATACATATTTCAAAATCAATTCAATAGCACAGATGTTCTTGAGTACTTAAAAAAACCTAAAATAATGTAATTGCAGGTGATTAGTATAGTAAAGCAGTCAGGTATCAACAGTTTAAAAACTTAATACATGTTCTTAAAGTGCATAGCAATGTGCTGAAAGCAATATGATGCACAACAGTGATAGAATACAAAATTGGATTAACTTAAACTAAAGGAACTTTCATTTAAGTACAAACAAATCAGTATTTCTAAAAATTAGCTTAAAAGCATTTTCAGAAGGATATCTTCTCCTTAATTTTAGAACAGATGTAATAAGAGTTTAAACAGAAAAACAAGCATCAGCGGACTCCAATCTTTGTAGAAAATAAAACCTATCTAAATGGGTAGTGAATTTCCTTTGTATTAAAATAGGAAGTAAAAAGTGAAGTCTTAATGTGCGTTGAAGTGTACAAAAGAGCATTAAGTGTTTTGTAGATTGCAATGAAACAGCATTTCAGGGACAGCAAAGTAATGAATTAAATAAGGGACCAATCATTTGATATGGTACCAAAAAACAAGTCATATTCAATCTTATTTTGTCTAAGATAAAATCTGTATTAAGGGGTCTTAATCCAAGTTAAGTATGGTTCTGTCACTAGAATGGTAGATAGAGGCACATAATGTATGATTGAAACCATATCAAGCGTTCTATTTATTCTATTGTTTTCCCTATTTGCAAGAAAAGTTGTTTTACAATTTCCCTGGTATACGCGTCAATATGGCCTGGAGAATCAAAATATAGATTCAGGCCCGGTCATAAGGAGTTCTCTTAACATACATTAACTAGGGAATAGCATTCATATTACTTAACTGGAGACAGACCTTTAATACAGTACAGGACATTTTTTATTCAGGGGTGGCCCATACTTTTAGCCATGACAGTATAGAACCTAGCCTAACTAGGTCCTTCAAGTAACCTAGCCCCAGTTTGTGATTATTATAAGACATGACTTTGATATGGGAAATACCAGTAGCCTGCAGAAGAATTTATTTTCAGGTATCTACAGACCGCCCAAGTCAGCATTTCTCAAACTCATGCACCATAAGTACCAACAGAGAGACATTTACTCTTATATAAAATAGACCTGTCTCTAACTGACTTGTGGCCAGGTTTGCTAGCAAACCTACAAATTGATTTGCAAGATGCCATAAGGTTTTGCAATCTCTGATTAATTTACTTGTACCAAGCTCAATTTGCATTGAATAAAATACCAAGATAATAAAAACTGATGGCTTAAACAATACAAAACTCCCTAATAAAAAAAACTTTTCGGTTTGGTATTTCTCTATTTTTAATGTAAAGGATTCTTTTGATTAACTGTTAAGATCATTCATAAAAATTTCAAAACCACCCAAAAGAGCCTGCAATCTGTTTGTTGTATGAGCAATAAGAACAGCCTCAACTGCATATAAAAGTACCTGGACGCTGGCCAATTTTGGGATAATCCTAAACTCTAGAAGCTAAAAATGGATCCGAGGCATTTATACAGAATAAAGTAATAAAATATGTTAATATACAACCTTGCCTTGCACCTCTTGTGACACTTACAGGGTTAGTGCAATCGCCGTTTTGGGAATATCGCACTTTCATTGTGGTATCCTGGTGGAAACGCTTAAGTAACTCCAATAATAAGGGCTCAATGCCTGTTTGTCCAATCAGGTTCCGTAATTTTCCTCTGTCCACCAAAACAAAGGCATAGGAGAAATCCAGAAATGCCATATGAATGTCACCTCTCCTCGCTTTATTGTATTTGCCTAGTGTTAGAAATGGGGTTTTTGGTTGGCAGTCAGGTTGCCCTCTGTCCAAGCCAGAACCCTCACTCTAGTCAGGGTAAGTCACACACAATCCAAAATCAGCCTGTGCTCACCCTCCGGTAGCTTGGCACGAGCAGTCAGGCTTAACTTAGAAGGCAATGTGTAAAGCATTTGTGCAATAAATCATACAACACCATAGTATAACACCACAAAAATACACCACACAGTGTTTAGAAAAATATGGAATATTTATCTGGGTAATTGTAGGTCAAAACGATCAAAGTTGCAATACGAATTTGTAAAGATATCACTGAAAAGTGATATTAAGTGTCTTTAAGTCTTTAAAAAGCAATAAAGTGTCTTTCAAGCACGGAGTACCTGGTTTCTGGTGGGAAATCTCCTCAGAGGGCCACAGGAGAAGAGATGCGTGGAAAAAGGGGTGTGTGCGTCGATTTCCTCTCAGCACACACAGACTTGCGTCGTTCTTTTCCACGCGGGGAAGTCGGGCGTCGTTTTCCGGCGCGCAGACAGTCTCTTTTTGTGGATCGCGGGGATTACCAGATGTCCCGGGTCTGTGCGTGGATTCTCCTGCTTATTTTCCGGCTGCGCGTCGTTCTGCGGGGCTGCGCGTCGAAGTTTCGATCTCACGGTAGGCGTCGCGTCGATTTCTCCTTGGAAGTCGGGCGGCGTTGTCCTTGCGAGGCCGTGCGTCTAAATTTTGGTCTCACGGCAGGCGTCGCGTCGATTTCTCCTTGGAAGTCGGGCGGCGTTGTCCTTGCGAGGCCGTGCGTCAAAGTTTCGCACTCACGGTAGGCGTCGCGTCGATTTCTCCTGGAAAGTCGGGCGGCTTTGTCCTTGCGAGGTTGTGCGTCGAAGTCTCGATCGTCCCGAGGGCGTCGCGTCGATCAGCGTCGGTGTGCGGCGTTTTTCTCGCCGCGAGACAAGCTGTGCGTCGAAATTTTCGGCGCACGGAGCGTCCAAGTGAAAGGAAGAAGTCTTTTTGGTCCTGAGACTTCAAGGAACAGGAGGCAAGCTCTATCCAAGCCCTTGGAGAGCACTTTCACAGCCAGACAAGAGTTCAGCAAGGCAGCAGGGCAACAGCAAGACAGAAGTCCTTTGTAGAAAGCAGACAGGTGAGTCCTTTGAGCAGCCAGGCAGTTCTTCTTGGCAGGATGTAGTTTCTGGTTCAGGTTTCTTCTCCAGCAAGTGTCTGATGAGGTAGGGCAGAGGCCCTGTTTTATACTAAGTTGTGCCTTTGAAGTGGGGGTGACTTCAAAGAGTCTCTAAGAAATGCACCAAGTTCCCTTTCAGCTCAATCCTGTCTGCCAGAGTCCCAGTAGGGGGTGTGGCAGTCCTTTGTGTGAGGGCAGGCCCTCCACCCTCCCAGCCCAGGAAGATCCATTCAAAATGCAGATGTATGCAAGTGAGGCTGAGTACCCTGTGTTTGGGGTGTGTCTGAGTGAATGCACAAGGAGCTGTCAACTAAACCTAGCCAGACGTGGATTGAAGGGCACAACAAGATTTTAGTGCAAAGAAATGCTCACTTTCTAAAAGTGGCATTTCTAGAATAGTAATATTAAATCCGACTTCACCAGTCAGCAGGATTTTGTATTACCATTCTGGCCATACTAAATATGACCTTCCTGCTCCTTTCAGATCAGCAGCTGCCACTTCAACAGTGTATGAGGGCAGCCCCAATGTTAGCCTATGAAAGGAGCAGGCCTCACAGTAGTGTAAAAACGAATTTAGGAGTTTCACACTACCAGGACATATAACTACACAGGTACATGTCCTGCCTTTTACCTACACCGCACCCTGCTCTAGGGGTTACCTAGGGCACACATTAGGGATGACTTATATGTAGTAAAAGGGGAGTTCTAGGCTTGGCAAGTACTTTTAAATGCCAAGTCGAAGTGGCAGTGAAACTGCACACACAGGCCTTGCAATGGCAGGCCTGAGACAGGGTTAAGGGGCTACTGAGGTGGGTGGCACAACCAGTGCTGCAGGCCCACTAGTAGCATTTAATCTACCTGCCCTAGGCACATGTAGTGCACTCTACCAGGGACTTACAAGTAAATTAAATAGTCAATCATGGATAAACCAATCAGTAGTACAATTTACCCAGAGAGCATATGCACTTTAGCACTGGTTAGCAGTGGTAAAGTGCCCAGAGGTCAAAAGCCAACAACAACAGGTCAGAAAAAAATAGGAGGAAGGAGGCAAAAAGTTTGGGGATGTCCCTGTCAAAAAGCCAGGTCCAACATGACCCCCCACCAGCCTAAAGCCAGGGGAGAACAATCACTATCCTGATGTACTTCCCTGTTTGAGGCGACAGAACAAGGACCCAGGCCCACAACAGCAGGGGCATGCTCCAGTTCTTCGCCTTCCTGACTCCAATTGGATCACTCTGTCCATACTCTCAGGGCCCACTAAGCCAACCCATGGGGAACCTTTCTCCTTACCTGCGGATCCCATCTGTGCAGCACCTAACCTTACTTTGCTCACAGATGTATCCCAGGAGCAGGATAGTACCACCATGACCAACACAGTGGTGTTGCCCACTCTACCCCTGGGGTGTGACACTTGTCCCCTCCCCAGGGATAACTCTGTCCACCCGGACAGCAAGCCACAGTGATTACTGACAGCTGCCAGGGATGAGAGCCAGGCCCCAGGCCTCTCAAAGCTCTCCAACCACTGTGGCTGTGGAGAGTGGGGGGCGGTAGCCCCAGGTGCTGGGCACCCTTTAACCACTCTCCCTTCCACCAGGTCAGGGATGACAGCCTGAACCTGGTCCTCCCCTCTGGGGCTTTGTACCCTCCCTCCTGGAGCGGTACCCCCAGAGTCCAACATGGTCAGGGTGCTTACAGAAGTCACCCTGTACCATTCCTCCACCAGTGCAGGGCTGTTAACCTGCAACTGGCCCTCCAACCTGGGGCCTGTACCTTCAGGTTGGACTAGGGCCCGGGGTGAGGCTTCCCTCCCCCTGCCCTCCCTTCTGGGGTCCAGCACCCTCCAACTAGGAGTGGCCTCCTCAGAAGACAACATGGTAGGGGCACTGTTATCAGTAGCCCCTCCCTCCAGGTCCGGGGGGACACCCTGAACCGGGTCTTCCAGCCCAGGGTCTGTACCCTCTGACTGGATCACTGCCTGGCAAACCAGGACTTCCTGGGAGGCACACCTACCCCCCACCAGGTCAGAGTTTAACCTCTGCACCTGCCCATTCAACTCAGAGTCACCACCCTGAAGTTGAACAATTGCCTGGCACACCAGGACTTCCTGGAGGGCACACTGACCCTCCACCAGGTCCGAGTTTAACCTCTGAACTGGGCCATTCAACTCAGAGTCACCACCCTGAAGTTGAACAATTGCCTGGCGCACCAGGACTTTCTGGGAGGCACACCTACCTCCCACCAGGTCAGAGTTTAACCTCTGAGCCTGGTTCCCCAACCCAGGGTCACCACCCTGAGGTTGGGCAATTGCCTGGCACGCCAGGACTTTCTGGGGGGCACACCTACCCCCCACCAGGTCAGAGTTTAACCTCTGAACCTCGTCATCCAACCCAGAGTCAACACCCTGAGGTTGGACAATTGCCTGGCACAGCAGGGCTTCTTGGGAGGCACACCTACCTCCCACCAGGTCAGAGTTTAACCTCTGAACCTGGGTATCCAACCCAGAGTCACCACCCTGAGGTTGAACAATTGCCTGGCACGCCAGGACTTTCTGGGGGGCACACCTACCCCCCACCAGGTCAGAGTTTAACCTCTGAACCCGGTTATCCAACCCAGAGTCAGCACTCTGAGGTTGAACAATTGCCTGGCACGCCAGGACTTTCTGGAGGGCACACTGACCCTCCACCAGGTCAGAGTTTAACCTCTGAACTGGGCCATTCAACTCAGAGTCACCACCCTGAAGTTGAACAATCGCCTGGCACGCCAGGACTTCCTGGAGGGCACACTGACCCTCCACCAGGTCAGAGTTTAACCTCTGAACCTGGTTCTCCAACCTAGGGTCACCATCTTGAGGTTGGACAACTGCCTGGTACACCAGGGTCATTCCTGGGGGGCTCTGCTCTCAGAGCTGACCCCTGACTTTCAAGATCCTCCACTGGGGTCTGCCACCCCCTCTCAACCCTATGTCTGGACTTCTGCACCCCCTCACTAGGAGTGGTACTGCCAGACACCAGAACTGTTGGGATGCTGTCTACAGTCATCCCCCCAAGTTCTTCTGACACTGCGGGGCTTCCCTCAAAAGGTGGCCCTACGGTACAGGTTAGGCTCTGAGACCTACCTGGGACACTACAATCCTCTCCCACCTCACTTGGTCGGGCACCACCTAGACCACTCCCTTCAGGAGCACCCCCAAATGCCTCTTCAGACTCTCTGGTACTCACCCAAAAGTCTGCCTCCACTGTAAGTTCCCTGGGGTCAGAGAACTCACACTCCACCTGGTGTTGGCGTAGCTCTGGAAAATAAGGACCAGACATGTGCTCTCCAGCAATTACATCACTCTGCCCTTCACATGTATTAACCACAGTACCCTTCACCCAACCACCCAGTAACTCAGCCTTGGAAAAGCACTCTATGTCACCCTCTTGAGACTGGTGAGACAGTATCTTCCTGTCCCTGACACTCAACCCATACTCTTCTGGGATGTCTCTACACTCTATATCCAGGACGTCCACCAGGGGGGAACCCTTTTCTCTGTCACTCTCTGCTAGAGTCAGTAAAGTGTCCCTCCCCCCAGTAGGAATATGACTCCCTGTGCCAGTTCCCCAATCCTTCTCAGGGACCCTGTGCATAACGGGAACTACCTCATACTCTTGAACCACCTGGGGTGTGTCAACTCCCTTCTTCAAGTTGGGCACCACATCTCTGGGCTTGTGCCCTTCTTCAGCAGTACTGGATGCAAGATTTTTGCTGCCACCATCTGAACTGGACTCAGCCCTTCCGGCCTCCAGTTTCAGCTCTTTACAGCTCAGCTCCTGAGCTGCAATCTTTTCTTCTTCCCGGGCTAAGAGACTTGTTGCCTCAGCCCTTTCAAGAAACTCATCTAGTTCTTCCACCCACCGCTCTCGATCTCGGAGCCATTCTGCTCTCACTGGATCTCTTTCCTCATCTGAGTCGTCATCCTCCTCATTTGAGTAGTCCCCCTCCTCATCTGAGGGGTATTTAGTCATTTGTTTTTTTTCTGCCTCTCTCTCTGCCCAGACTACGTAGGCATGTAGCATTTCCATCTTAGTAGATTTCCTTGATACAGGAAGGCCCCATTTTCTGCAAAGCCTCCTTAAGTCAGCCTTAGTGAGGTGGTCAGTAGGCACAAAGAGTGAGTAGGTAAGCAATCTCATTGCTGACAAGGTCTTACCGGCAAAAACCAAAATCCAAAGTCCAAAATATCAATAGTATATCCAGGAGGACATCAGAGAACCAAAAGCAAAAAAAAAAAGATGAAAGATCAAGTTGACCTTCAACTGTGGGTAGGTAGTGAAATACTTAGCTACTGTATGTCACTGCACAAACACAAGTCCTATCCCACCGCTGCCACCAATGTTAGAAATTTTGGGGTTTTTGGTTTTTGGTTGGCAGTCAGGTTGCCCTCTGTCCAAGCCAGAACCCTCACTCTAGTCAGGGTAAGTCACACACAATCCAAAATCAGCCTGTGCTCACCCTCCGGTAGCTTGGCACGAGCAGTCAGGCTTAACTTAGAAGGCAATGTGTAAAGCATTTGTGCAATAAATCATACAACACCATAGTATAACACCACAAAAATACACCACACAGTGTTTAGAAAAATATAGAATATTTATCTGGGTAATTGTAGGTCAAAACGATCAAAGTTGCAATACGAATTTGTAAAGATATCACTGAAAAGTGATATTAAGTGTCTTTAAGTCTTTAAAAAGCAATAAAGTGTCTTTCAAGCACAGAGTACCTGGTTTCTGGTGGGAAATCTCCTCAGAGGGCCACAGGAGAAGAGATGCGTGGAAAAAGGGGTGTGTGCGTCGATTTCCTCTCAGCACACACAGACTTGCGTCGTTCTTTTCCACGCGGGGAAGTCGGGCGTCGTTTTCCGGCGCGCAGACAGTCTCTTTTTGTGGATCGCGGCGATTACCAGATGTCCCGGGTCTGTGCGTGGATTCTCCTGCTTATTTTCCGGCTGCGCGTCGTTCTGCAGGGCTGCGCGTCGAAGTTTCGATCTCACGGTAGGCGTCGTGTCGATTTCTCCTTGGAAGTCGGGCGGCGTTGTCCTTGCGAGGCCGTGCGTAAAAATTTTGGTCTCACGGCAGGCGTCGCGTCGATTTCTCCTTGGAAGTCGGGCGGCGTTGTCCTTGCGAGGCCGTGCGTCAAAGTTTCGCACTCACGGTAGGCGTCGCGTCGATTTCTCCTGGAAAGTCGGGCGGCTTTGTCCTTGCGAGGTTGTGCGTCGAAGTCTCGATCGTCCCGAGGGCGTCGCGTCGATCAGCGTCGGTGTGCGGCGTTTTTCTCGCCGCGAGACAAGCTGTGCGTCGAAATTTTCGGCGCACGGAGCGTCCAAGTGAAAGGAAGAAGTCTTTTTGGTCCTGAGACTTCAAGGAACAGGAGGCAAGCTCTATCCAAGCCCTTGGAGAGCACTTTCACAGCCAGACAAGAGTTCAGCAAGGCAGCAGGGCAACAGCAAGACAGCAGTCCTTTGTAGAAAGCAGACAGGTGAGTCCTTTGAGCAGCCAGGCAGTTCTTCTTGGCAGGATGTAGTTTCTGGTTCAGGTTTCTTCTCCAGCAAGTGTCTGATGAGGTAGGGCAGAGGCCCTGTTTTATACTAAGTTGTGCCTTTGAAGTGGGGGTGACTTCAAAGAGTCTCTAAGAAATGCACCAAGTTCCCTTTCAGCTCAATCCTGTCTGCCAGAGTCCCAGTAGGGGGTGTGGCAGTCCTTTGTGTGAGGGCAGGCCCTCCACCCTCCCAGCCCAGGAAGACCCATTCAAAATGCAGATGTATGCAAGTGAGGCTGAGTACCCTGTGTTTGGGGTGTGTCTGAGTGAATGCACAAGGAGCTGTCAACTAAACCTAGCCAGACGTGGATTGAAGGGCACAACAAGATTTTAGTGCAAAGAAATGCTCACTTTCTAAAAGTGGCATTTCTAGAATAGTAATATTAAATCCGACTTCACCAGTCAGCAGGATTTTGTATTACCATTCTGGCCATACTAAATATGACCTTCCTGCTCCTTTCAGATCAGCAGCTGCCACTTCAACAGTGTATGAGGGCAGCCCCAATGTTAGCCTATGAAAGGAGCAGGCCTCACAGTAGTGTAAAAACGAATTTAGGAGTTTCACACTACCAGGACATATAACTACACAGGTACATGTCCTGCCTTTTACCTACACCGCACCCTGCTCTAGGGGTTACCTAGGGCACACATTAGGGATGACTTATATGTAGTAAAAGGGGAGTTCTAGGCTTGGCAAGTACTTTTAAATGCCAAGTCGAAGTGGCAGTGAAACTGCACACACAGGCCTTGCAATGGCAGGCCTGAGACAGGGTTAAGGGGCTACTGAAGTGGGTGGCACAACCAGTGCTGCAGGCCCACTAGTAGCATTTAATCTACCTGCCCTAGGCACATGTAGTGCACTCTACCAGGGACTTACAAGTAAATTAAATAGTCAATCATGGATAAACCAATCAGTAGTACAATTTACCCAGAGAGCATATGCACTTTAGCACTGGTTAGCAGTGGTAAAGTGCCCAGAGGTCAAAAGCCAACAACAACAGGTCAGAAAAAAATAGGAGGAAGGAGGCAAAAAGTTTGGGGATGTCCCTGTCAAAAAGCCAGGTCCAACACCTAGTATTAAAGATAAATTGAGTGACTGTTCTACAGTACCTAAGCTGGGCCAAACCCCATATTGCACTTCAGTCAGTTCTTCTAGTTCCCCAGGATAACATGCCCTAAGATTTTGGTAGAGGAGTCTAATAATGAGTTGGGTCGATAGCAAGCAGGAAGATTTCTATCTCTCTTCTTGAATATTGGCACTATTATTGATTGTCGCCAGAAATATATCCGACCCACCCTTACCGCAGCTCTTAGTGCCTTAGTTATCAGGGATGATCACAAATCTGGATTTTGTTTAAATAAATTAACTAGGACCCCGTCAGGACAAGGAGCCTTCCTGAAAGTGGCACCCATCATTGCTTTTGATATACCTGCCACGTTAATAATCTCATAAAGCCTTTATTCATATAGCATTCTACGATATCCATCTTAACCTTATCAGTTATTGCCACATTACAGGGATCAAAATTTTGTTAGAAATGCTCTACCCAATCTTGTTCTGCGATGTGAAACTCAATATCTCTGACAGATTGGTTCAAAAAGAAAGAGTGATTAAGAACAGTGCATATTTCAAACTCTGATCATATGAAACTAAACTGAATCCAAATATAGATGATACTGTTTTCTATTCATCATATAGGAACCACCATTACTGAAGTCTACTCACCAGCTTTCCCTTTATAGTTGTTACTGAGTGTAGTCAGCTACACAGTAGGAAGGGTTAATGACTTCACAAACTCGAATACTTAACCGTGTAACATTATGTACAGCTTCAACTATATGTCTTGCAAAATTGTATTCCTCATCTTCCAATTATTTTAGATTTTAATATATGTGATGTTTCCAATGTATACCTTTTACCACATGGGACCATTTGAAGCTAAATAATTCCTTTCACTATGCATAAAGCATAATGCCTTAAACAAATATTCTTACAGGTTCCAGGGTGGTGGATCACTTCTATTTTTAGAATCTGTTTACATATCAAACAATTTAAACAAGGAAATGTGCCCTTCACAGGAGTTCGTAATGTAATTACTTACCCATATATACTTATCAATATTTTTGTCCTTTGTATTTTGGCCACAATATTTTGGTAGATTGATGTTTCGGTGCACAATAGTATTGTGCAATACCTCCATGTATTCCTCAGACTGCTTTTTCGTGTGCATATAATTATTTGTTTCTCCAAAATCAAGGGCCTGATTTATGAAATGTTAGCTCCGCTTTTACTTCATTTTTTGACGCAAAAGCGGTGCAAGCTTACAAAATATAATTGTTTTGTAAGTTTGCGTCTCTTTTGCATAAACAAAATTACGTAAAGGCGGCGCTAACTTTTCATAAATCAGGCCACAAATGTCTCAATATGCTGCAGTGACTGATCAAATTCGAATGTTTAAGAACTGTTTTGTTGATTTTATCACTTTGGCTACTCTAAGAGAGTGTTTCCCAACCTTTTGACTCTTGAGGACCCCCACTGAATCACTACTGGAAGCAAGGGACCCCAAGCAATTTGTACAATTTCAATTTCAAATCTTAAAACAGTAATTCACAAAAAATGCACAAACAAGTACACACCAAACACTCAAATTAGTAATGCTATAATTATTTTATACTGAAAACTTATTTAAAAAATCAACAAAATGTAATGAGAAGTTTGCGCTGCATCTTTGCGCCTAACTTTTCAATATTTGGATTTATTTAGGAAAGCTGAATCCTCAGGTCAGAGTCTACATTTCTCAAGCAATTTCTGTTTTTATTTTTAAGGTACATAAAATGTGAGAAAGCTATTTCACATAAATATGTGGTGGGGAAAGGAAGTGAAGCCATAAGAACCTCTCATGTTTCCGTAGCCTGTCTGTCACATGTTCTTCATTTGCTTTATAGCACCTGGTATACAGGAACATTAATCACCAGAGTTATCTTGATGCTTTTATTTTCACTGGAAAGCTGCTGGTTGTACAAGGAAATTTGAAGTGCTTTTACAACTGCTGCACAAACAAAAACACGTCAGCCCCCAGCGGAGAAGTACCTTTCTGTCCTCCCAGGCCTGCGGACCCCCTGGGTATGAGTCACGGACCCCTGGGGGTCTGGACCACAGGTTGGGAACCGCTGCTCTAAGACATTATCAATCTAAGCCGATTTTCTTTAGTTTCTGTTTTTGGAAGACCCTCTGGTGCTTTATTATCGGAAATGTTTTGCATTTTTTCCATAGCATGTATTCGGAGTAACTCGTTTCGCAAAGCGTCCCCTCATCTCTTTACAGCGTATTGAAAAAATGTTTCATGTGATGCAATCCTCCTTAATCCAAATGCTGACAAACAGGTAGATTTTCAGTTGATTTCGGTGGATGAAAACTTAAGCCAAATAATAAACTGTTCAGTTTTAGTTATGAAAAGGTCCATTTGATTGATTGATGACTGTATCTAAAAATGTGAACACTTGAGGAACATGCTATTTGAGTAAGTTAGATGGCCTAATTACATTAACTTGTTCTTGAATTCCTCAAAATTGTTTTTCAGGCCTCTTCATATCCTTAACACATCGTCAGTGAATCCCCACCAATGTACTTTATATTTTCACAAGTTCTCTAACAGATAATTTATTTCCCAGATGTACTTATAAATATTTAAATGTACCAGGCCACATTACTGCCCTTCGCTACACCTGTGGTTTGTAGATAGTATTTTCGATTATGAACCAGAATGAGATTCAATCATTTCGATAGCAATTTGCTATCTAATTCTTAAAACTGTTCTTCAGATACCAAAGATTCCAAAATGTCCATCGGATCTTCATCTTTCATGGAAATGTCAAGCAATTTCATGAGTACATCTGTGGTGTCCTTTAATTATTCGCATGGAAGCCATTGGGCATGCTGAACATGCACTCCTTCTCTGTCACTGCAGCTGCACAGCCACGAAATCTGTAGCAGTAATGCACCTGGCAACAGGAATCTGCATGCCTGTCGCCAGCACACGCACCCCCACTCATCAGCAAACCTTCATACATGCACCCCCACTCATCAACACACCTTCAGACATGCACATCCACCCATCAACACACTCGCTGACATATGCCCCCACTCGCTTGCACGCACCCATACAAACACCCCTACTCTCATGCATCCCTATATACACACCTATTCACTCGCACCCCGACAGACACACACACACACCCTCCATGCACACATACATACACACACGCCCTCATGCACACACATACCGCTACACATACACACCCACACATACACACAACACCCCCCAACCCTCTCACTGTCGGACGGTCCAGCAACCTGTGTGGGCGAGGTGGTCGTCTTGGAGGGGATGGGTTTCGGTGTTTCCACCACAAGTGACGCACTGCTGTGCAGGAACCGCTGTACTTTGTTACGTCTCGGAATACGGCTGGCAGAGTCCTTTTGGTGTGGCGGTGCTGGAACTGCCTCTCACCCACCGTTGGTCAGGCCGACGGTGTTGGATTTCTGCCCTTAAATGGGCAGAAATCCTTGGGCGAGTCCAAAAGTTCCAAAAGACCGCTGAAGTCGTAATGAGGGCCTCAGTGTTTTGTTATAACAATGTAATAGCATAAGGCTATCCGGAATCGGCTGACTATGACAATGATTTTGGTGGCCACGAAAAAAGAACACTACATTATGTCTGTGTATCAAGGCATAACATTTGTGTGGCTGGCTTCTGTGTTCATTAGATTCAAGTAACAATGGAGGGCAGGAAGCTAACCTCTTATCTGCATTGGGACACAATTTACCATCTGGTCATGCTGTGTCCTTATGAGAAAATCCCCCTTTTTGCATGGTCACCCCCAGTTTTGCTAAATTCCATTGCTTGGTTTTAAACTGCATAATTGGGCACTGCTGTCCAGTGCCCAATGTATTGTTTTTGACCCCGAAAAAAAGTGGATAATCCCTGATTAGCATATCTAACTCTCCTTCAAAGCCATATTATAGGGTGGAGGAACTACATCCATGGCATTGAAAGTTGCCTTTTTACCTCAGTTTCTGTGGCAGTAGCACCGCCACGAAAACCCTGGCGGACAGGCTACCGTGACAGGGAATCCCTCCCTGCCACCAGTAGATGACTCCCCCACCACTCCCCAGCAAGCACTAAATCCCTCCACCCCCCTCCAGACACAGCGCCCCACAATCCCACTCCAGATACAGCACCCCCTCCAGACAAACCCACCGCCCACCCGCACCCACCTCCAGACCAGCGCCCCCTCCCCGCATACATGCACATGCACACAGACACCCACACGCACCACGCATACACTCATTCACCTACACTTACATACATGCATTCACTCACCCATACTCACATTCACCTCAGCACCCATACACGCATTCAACCACACATACTCACACCCATCCAAACATGCATACTCACACGCAGACACACATTCACCACAACACTCATACTTGCATACACACACTCATACACACGTACATGCATACACGCAATCACTTCTACATTCAGACATTCATACATCCACCCATGCACACATTCATGCACACACGCAGACAACACACATTCACACATGCACACACAACACCCACCACCCTCCGACCCCGCTCCCCTGTCAGACGATCGACTTACCTGGTACGGAGAGGAGGTTGTCCGGCAGGGAACGGGAAAGGGCAACTCCACCTCCGGCAACACCCGCCAGCAGGCCTGTCAGGCCATATTATTGCACATAATACGGTGGGCGGTGTCCTTCTGGCGGGGTGGGGCTGGTGATGGAACTGCCCCAGCGCCTCCACCCGCCAGCACGACTACTGCAGGATTTCTATCAAAAGTGTGGCGGAAATTCAGCAGTACCCGTAATATGGTGGACGGAAGACTGCCTGCACTGGCGGTCTTCTGGGGCCTGTGGCGGTCTTCCAGCAAGACCGTCAAAGTCATAATGACCACCTTATTGTTACTATGGGGGTCATTCTGACCCTGGCGGTCATGGACCGCCAGGGCCAACGACCACGGAAGCACCGCCAACAGGCTGGCGGTGCTTCTGGGGCCATTCTGACCGCGGCGGTAAAGCCGCGGTCAGAAAAGGGAAAACGGCGGTTTCCCGCCGGTTTTCCCCTGCCCCAAAGAATCCTCCATGGCGGCGCTGCTCGCAGCACCGCCATGGGGATTCTGACCCCCTTCCCGCCATCCTGGTCCTGGCGGTAAAAACAGCCAGGAACAGGATGGCGGGAACGGGTGTCGTGGGGCCCCTGGGGGCCCCTGCACTGCCCATGCCACAGGCATGGGCAGTGCAGGGGCCCCCTAACAGGGCCCCATAATGATTTTCAGTGTCTGCTTTGCAGACACTGAAAATCGCGACGGGTGCCACTGCACCCGTCGCACCCCTTCGACTCCGCCGGCTCCATTCGGAGCCGGCTTCATCGTAGAAGGGGGTTTCCCGCTGGGTCGGCGGGCGGCCTTCTGGCGGTCGCCCGCCGGCCCAGCGGGAAAGCCAGAATGGCCGCCGCGGTCTTTTGACCGCGGTGCGGTTATTTGGCGGTTCCCGCTTGGCGGGCGGCGACCGCCGCCCGCCGAAGTAGGAATGAACCCCTATGTCTCTGCAGTGACAAGACCCCCAAAGCTATTTTGACTGTGGAAGCATCTCGCTGTCCTAGAAGAAAATTACAGTGCAGATTAAAACATTATTTTTTCTATCTTGGGTTTGAGACTAATTTGAACCACTATTTTTAATATTTATTCAAATCTAATCTAATGGTAAAGATAGATTTGACCTGATACTTAGGAATACTAACTGTTGTAAATTTACCGTTTCCCTGCCAGAAAGGCCTGGCACATTACTCAGGTGTGCAAAACTCCAAGCCCTAAAAATGGTCTGGGTGTGGGGAGGTATTTTTCTGTTCCTTGCAAGAAGACCAATTAGGATGGACCCAGGGCTCAGGTGGACCCAGAAATGTTATCAGGCGCACAGGGCCTGTCCTTTCCAAGTAAATATAAGGGAAGACCTGGGGAAGTCAAACCTTAGTCCCCCCCCAACCAGGCTGGTTCCAAACCTCGTGGGAGGGAAGCTACCACCAGAGCTAGTTTTGAGCAACCACAAAGGAGGGGCATACTAATTTCCTTGGTCACAACTCTGGGCAGCTCTGGGCTCTGCACAAGAGAAAAAGGATTTTCTCATAATGAATTTTAGGAGTAAGGTGCGCTGTAGGATCGTTTGCAAGAGTGCAAACACGAACAGCTGGAAAAGTCAGTAGAGCTGCCCCTTGCACCTTTTATCAAATTGGTTAGGGAGGGGCCAGGAGTTGCCCCCTCCCACCCACTAGCTAGTGCCAATCATAAAAGTGGTACCAAAAGATACCTTGATTAGAAAACCTTCTGGACCGGTGGAAGAACGAAAGAAGGACTGCACCTGCTGTTGGAGACCTGTGAGGAGATCTTAAGGGCTTGACCTACTTCAACGTATACCCAGGACAAAGAGGTGATCCAGGGTCAGTTGGCTGCCCTTCTTTGTTGCTACAGGAACACTACAAGCTACAAGCGGTCTTTTTCCTAACAAGACCACCTGCCCAGTGGCAACTGGAGCTGGACTGGTGCCTCTCCTGAAGAAACATGTTTCTCCATCTTGGAGCTTCTCAGCAGCAGAAAATCAATTTCAGCAGCAAGAAGGTATGAGGCCTTGTGGAATACATTGTTGAATACAGCTTGTAGCTTTCTCACACTAGAGGATTTTGAACCCTGCAAAAGAAAGAGTACTGACATAGAAATCTTGACTGGTTTGAAGGTGCTAAAAGTGTCTGGCTGAAGTTTGAACTTTTCCTGCCAAAATTAACATCATCAGTGATACCTCGTCCAATGTCTGTCTGGCTGAGGGCTTCCTCAGATAAATCCTGGCACCTTGCCCCACTGTAAGATTTCAACTTCTATCTCCAATCCTAACTTCTAATGTAAAATCTTTGACTGGAGTGAACCTGCTTGATTTATATGTCCCGGGCTCCATCGCGTTCAGCCTCAAATCACATGTAGGCCCCAAAAACCAGCAAACAGTGACAACTGATTGCCACTTTTCTTTTTCTTGGAAATTTTTCCATTAAATCTTTACAATTCATTATATATATATATATATATATATATATATATATATATATATCACCCTATTGCATTTTTGTTCTTTTAATGTCATTTTGCCTATTATTTTGTCCTCTATTTTTATAAATTGGAGTAGGATTTTGATTCTGTTGTGTCTTTGACTTTTAACTGTTTTGGTACTTGTAAATATTTTACACATTTTCTCTAAGTTAAGCTTGTCTGCTCTGTGCCACAGCTACAAGGGGTTAAGCTCAGGTTAAACATGCTAAAGGCTTTGCCTGCACCTAAAAGATTAGTCGCTTTATTACTTGTGGTGGACTGCTATCCATCCCAATAAAATATGCACTTTCTTACAATCCTGTAGCATGTTAATGGTGTATTGTTAAATGAATATATAATGGGTCTGGAGTGGTGTTTTTGGGAAGCTACTTGACTCAGAAAGACATGCAAATTGAGTGCCTCTGTCGTGAGCTTTCTTTCAAAGACACATTGCTTCACTTAACAATGTGAACATGCATATTTCAACAATGTATTGTTAATGGTAGATACCGAGCTGGTGGTGGTCCAGAGCATATACCTAATGGCAGAAAACACACTTAAAATAATCTAGCAAGACCAGTTATTGTTATTAAACCCTGGTTTCCTACTTAAGGCAATGTAAATTCGAAGAGACTGCAACATATGCCTGGAAGTGTCTGCATTCAATGATGTAACCTTACACTAATCAGTGAGTAGGACAGTAAAATCCACTCATACAATTGTCACCTTACTCCACAATGTAACACAAGAATGGTAAAATCCACAAGACAAACCTTCAATACATTTATTGATATTGTTATCAAAATCTCTGTGCTTGCTGGCTGTATTTAGTTTCTCAAATATGTACTGACTTTAGGATCTCTAACTTATAAATTGTGTGTGTATTATTGGTGATATTAATATTCTATTCTAGAATGTGCATACATTTCAACCACATATGTTTAGGAGCAACATACAAAGTGACTTAGTCAAACAGTTGGTGTGTGGGTGACTAGAAATAACCGTGAAAATTCTCTCTGCAGGATAGGTTCACCTCTGTGAAATCGCTCAGTGGCCAGCTGGGCTACACCTTTGCAAGGTTTGGCTTTGCCATAGCCTCAGTGAGTGATATCAACAGAGACGGTTACGCGGACATCGCCATTGGAGCACCCATGGAGGTGGACTCTGACGATCACAGCTCTTCAGGGAGTGTGTACATCTACAATGGCTGCAGCAACGGGATTCTAGAGCCCTGGTCTCAGGTAGGATTGCAGAGTATGTGTGTAACATGTGAACATAATTATTTCTTGTTCAAATACTTCTGCCTGAGTTTGGCAGCTCTAACACAACTGTGTAAATGGAGGGCTCCTCAGTCTGGAAATCAGCATAGTTAAGTTTATAATTTTTATCTGCTCCTCATCTCAATAGATCCCCCTTATGCCAGGGTGCTTATAAGCAGCCATGCGTAGACACCATATGCCAGAGATAACCTCTACTATATAGGCCCTCAGAATGTGCAGCCCGGTTTATTGTGTTAAACGTGGTAACTGCTGTTACTGCACATATCACAATTATGAGTTTTATGATAAATATTAGCAGGTCAAACATACTGAAGTTTATCTCTGGAAAGGCCTGGTATTTATTATTTCCCCAATACTTGTAATTGCCTGGTATTTATCACACCCAATAAATTCAGATTCTGCAGAGTTTGATTTTATCAGTTACAAGAAATATTACACCATTTATTTGGTCACTTACAATAAGCTCCCAAGTCTGGGTTGGCCTAGATAATGGAAAGGATGTTGTAGATATGTGTTCGATGGCCACCATGTCATGAGACCATCATTATACCAAAGATTACCAGTACAATTCTTCTTACATTGCTTTGTCTTTACTCTTACTCTTTCTTCCTGCTATTTCTTTTTTCTTCTTCCTCTTTCTTTCTTCTCACTTTGCAAACGCCTTTCTTTTTTGTTCTTTATTGCCTTTCCTTCTTTCTCTCCTCCTTTCCTCCTTCTACCTTCTTTTCTTTCTTTTTCTTAGTATCATTCTTTTTCTTTGCTTGATTTCCTGCTGTTTATCTTCCCATGTCATTCTTCTTCTTTATTTCTTGACATAGGGGGTCATTTTGACCAAAAGACTGCTGAGGGACCGCCGTGCAGAAGACCGCCAGTGGTGGCGGTTTTCCGCTCGGCGTATTATGACTGTTGGCAGCTCTCTGTCCTTTTTCGGACGGAGAACCGCCAACAGCCATACTGGCGGGCGGCGGGGAAGTGGAGGTTGCTCCACCTCCAAGTCAACAGAACACCACCCACCGAATCACGTCCTGTGATTCGGCATGGCGGTGTTTTGTTGACGGTGTGGTGTCGGGGGAGCAGCCCCCATGGATCCCGGCCCCTCCCAGAGGATCGACGGACCAGGTAAGTCGATCGTCCGTTAGGGGAGCGGGGTGGTGGGGTGTTGTGTGTTGTGTGCGTGCATGGGTGTGTGAGTGCGTGTATGCTTGCGGGGGTGTTGTATGTTTGGGAATGAGTGTGTGTATGTCTGTAGTTATGTCTGTATGGATGTGTGCGTGTATGTTTGAATGTGGGTGTTCGTGTCTGACTGTGTGTGTGGATGTTGGCATGTATGTCGGTGTGTGTGCGTGTATGTGTGTTGGTGGTGCCTGCGTGCGTGTCGTGTGTGAATGAGTGATGTGATGTTAGGGGTGGGGAGGGGGGTCCTGCCACCTTTGGGGGGTGGCAGGGGTGGTGGGGGGTGGTGGGGGGTGTAGGGGAGGGAGTCGGGTGGGGGTGGGGGGTGGGGGAGACCCCTGTCAGTGCCAGGGGAAGGAATTCCCTGGCACTGATAGTGCTCACCGCCATGGATTTCATGGCGGTTCCAAACCGCATTAAATCCATGGCGGTCAGCCGGGTCCAACTACCGCCGGCGGTATAGTGACGACCGCTGGGCTGGAAACCCAGGTCTTCAGCCCAGCGGTCGTCTCCGCCCTAGGGGGCGGAACGCAGAAGCGGCAGATGACCATGGCGGTAACCGCCATGGTCATAATTGCAAAAAAAAGACCGCCAGCCTGTTGGCGGCCTTACCGCAGCTTCTCCGCCGTCCGCCAGGGTCGTAATGACCCCCATCAGCTCTAATTATTTTGCCCCATATTTTCCTTCTTTCTTGCTTGCTCCTCCTTCAATCCTTTGACCACCCTCCTGCCCCTCTTTTTTACTCCTTTCATTTTTCTGTTTTTCCTTTCTTCCTTTCTCCTGTTTTCCTCTTTCTTCTTTCTATCCTTCCTTCTTTGTCTACTTCTTCTACACACACACCCACTCCAGCTGGCAGAGCAGAGGCTTAATGATGCAATTTATTACATATTTTCATAGGTTACACCATTCATGAAACTTAAAAAATGTGTAAGAAACTGAATTTAGAGCACCTTGCTTGTGTACTTGTATGTAACTTAAACACTCTGAAATTTGTCTTGTGGAACTCAGCTGTCATGGGTAACTGTTTTTAAAAACATTTTAATTGCATTTCTCACACTTCTCTGCACATGTAATTTGTAAGTGGAAGGTAAAGAGATAACCGTTGGAGAAAAGGCTAAATGAGCACCCGTCATCCTATGTTACACCAGTGGCATAACAAAATTTTAGGGGGCCCCCCTGCACAGTACATGGAGAGCTCCCCTCTGGACTCATTCATGAGCTCTAAGCCCAAAGTACTATGCTGAGGGGGCCCCCTGGAGCTCAGCCCTCCCCAACCACACCGAGTGGTAAGAAATACCATTGTAGGGAAAATATTTGTAAATGAAAGAAGAAATATTTTCTAATGTTCATTTTAAAATGTACCTAAACTGGTGCATATTGCACATATTCACGAAATCCACAAATGTATGACTAGGGGCCTTATTAGGTGTCTGGTAGCCCAAGAATCGCCAGACTCATGGTGGCGGTTGGACCGCCGCACTCCAGGAGGTCCGACTGTCACATTACAACCCTGGCGGTTGGACCACCAGGGGACCACCGTTACCGCCGGGAGCATGGATCCCAATGGGCTAATAGCAGTCAGACTCATGGTCAGCCACAGTGACGCTGAACTCAGCGCCGCCCTGGTGATCACTGCCAGCCTCTGCGCAGACAGTAGGCATTCTAAGGGGGCTGCAGTGCTACGGAGGGTGCTGCAGTGCTATGGTATTGGCCTCGGCTCTCGTAGCTCTGTTCCCACTGGGCTAACCAGTGGAAATGTCATAATGCAATGTTCCCGCCGGTCAGCCCAGTGGAAGCACCGTAATACTGCTGGGGGTGAGACAGTCAGGTTGACTGCTGCCTCATCCCCACAAGTTTGGCGGCCCGCTCGTCTGACTTCCAAACTCATAATGAGTCTGTATGTCACATGTTTTCTTACGTGAGAAGTAACGTTTCTTTCCATTGGGAATCTTTATGGTTCTGTAGGCCAAATGTACAAAGCTTTTTTTGAGGTTGGAAATGACCCACTTCGCAGAATCGGGTCATTTGTGACTGCAAAAATACTTTTTGTAATATACAAAAGCCAAATTGTGAATCAAAAACTTGTTATCAAATTGCAATTTGGTTTTACGATTTGTTATTTGAAAGGGGCGTTTAGGGTATGCTTGTTCATATATGATTTGCATAGGTATATAATGTTTTGCGACTGAGTTTCAGTCGCAAAACTTTAATATTTTACCAACACCTCAAAGGTGATGGCAACCCAGTCGCCTATGGGAAAGGATCCCCTTCGAGAATGCTAAGAGCACGCAGTGTTCATACCGACCACTGCCTACTCTTAAAAAATGAAAGTTGCATTTTTTTGTATGCATCCTGTTTTTCTTAAAGCAAAACAAGATGCATTGAAAAGCAATCACAGACATGATAGTCTGCTGACTCCTGAAGGCCACCATCTCTATGATTAATATGATTCCAAGTGGGTCACAAATTGTGACCAAACTCATTAATATTCATGAGGTAGGTCGATTTGCGACCCCACTAGGAATCGCTGTTTTAAAAATAATTCTGTAGTACTTAGGGACTGCAACTTCTAAATTGTGATTCGGTAAGAACTGCAATTTGGAAATAGCAATTCCTAAAATTGGTACAACTGGCCCTATGCTGCATCATTGAACAATGCGTTAGGTGCATTACAATGTTGGTCACTACAGCACCAAAATATGATTGTAATATATTTTACCAGTTCTTCAGCCTCACTACATCATCCCTTCCTCAACTATTTTTTAATTCTGTTAATTCATTTTTCATTTACTCTAAGTATAGTTTTTCAAAGGTTAATTTAAATGTATTTATTATCTTTCTCATCAGCCTTGAACCTCTCCTCGTATTGCATTTTTCTAATTAATTTCATTATTTGTCCATATCACTGCTGTAATACTAATCCGAAAGATATTAATTTACTATTTTGTTGTGAAAATATTTTCCCTTATCCTACCGATAACTCTGTAGCCCTTTAAACCTAACCTTTTCCTTTTTTTTTCCTTTTTTACATTAAATGAATCCTAATACAAACTTATATGCCAACCCTTAGATAAATAATTTGGAGTTAAACCCAACACCAATTCTGGCCCTTTTGTGTTACTTTCTTGAGTTAAATATCCCATTTTTAATTGTGAACTAACCTTATTATAATGTATTTAATTTACATTTATCATCAATAAATGAAACACCGGTACTGTAATTAGTAATTAAGAATATTATCTGTTTATTAATAACAATAATACTTTTGACAAAACAGGTAGTGATAATGATAATATTAATAATAATTGTTATAGTTATAGCAACAATATATTCACTGTCATAGTGATAGTTTTGCTGTTTTTTTGTAGGATAAAGCCTTTGCTCACTTTTTATAGTATTATTTGTGTTGTGTTTAATAAATAACCCTATCAGTCAACTGACTTGTTATTATACTATGAACTTTGAAAGATGCCAGGATTCATTCTTCTGGCCAGTAGTTCCATACAGATTTTCTGAGCAGGTACCCAACCCTTGGCCCTTTCATACTAATTTTGTAATGGCCTCCACCCCCTTTTTGGGAAGGCTTAGCACATTAATTGAATACAAAGCAATTGGAATGATACAGCTCTCATGTCTACCAATACAATTCAATGTTTTGCTGTCACTGAGGAGTCTGCTGGGTTCTGAGCAGTTCAACTCCTTCTTGCCTCATGCCCATGGTAATTAAACTGTTACTGACAGAAACGCTCCTAAATCAAAACAAAGCTCAAAGTGTCATTTCAGCTGTTGTGACTACTGGATATGGAAAAGGGGAGCCTGGAGCCAAGGCAGAAGGTATTTTACCTGTATAGTTCTAGAGATCTTTTTTTAATCTTAAATTTATCAACAAAAAGTCCATTAGACACTATTCAGCTAGGCCTGCCAAAGTTATTGTTTTGAGATGCATATCATACACACACACACACACACTGAAGGTTTGAGAAAAGTGATTCTTCTATATGGTAAGGCTGAAAAGATCAATCATGTCAACAGTCTTTTTGGGAACAGAATATCACACTATCTTGCCTTTTGTTTGTTTGCTATTGGTCCAAGTGTTCGCTAAAACATTGAGATGACGTTTTAATCAATATGTTATGTTAAACTCATCATTATCAGGTTTATTTAACTTTCTATCTTATCATCTGTTCTTATTATTTCCCAAGAGAATCAGAGCAAAGGAAGTTTCCAAGGGGCTGCAATTCTTTGGACAATCCATTGCCTCAGGTTTGGACTTCACAGGTGACGGATACGTCGACATTACCATTGGGGCTCTTGGACATATGCTTGTGTTGCGGTGGGTCAAAAGGATGGTTGTACTGGTATTGAATGGCTTCTTTTTGTGTATCACCTCAATGACAGCACAATCATTAGTTGTCTAATTTAAGGAGAGAGGATGAAACAGTGAAATGTAGAATGCTCTAATGCATGGTCCTCATTTTCTATGAAGTAAAATGTGAACCGCTTTCAAAATGAGAGGCTCATGAGCAGAATTCATCTAAGAGGAAGGAGTGGAGAGAAAAGAGAAAGATAGAGAGAGAAAGAGAGAGAGAGAAAAGAGACAACAGACGAAAATCTGACAGTCTTCATTATGATTGTATTCCTGAAGTCACTTCAGTAATCATATACCTAATTTCTGAGTCAGCAAGTAAATTGCATCCCAAGAGATCTGATAAGCTATGGATGGATTACATGGTTTCATATGATATGATATGAGATATGATGTGAAGTGTTATGTAGTTGTTTGAAAGTGGATTATTCGTAAGAGCGGTATAGTACCTACACTTAGAAATAGGCCACTAACCCTCACCAGTTAGGTCTCAATAAATTAGTCCCAGCTCAACCCTTGGTAGCTTGGCAACGAGCAGTTAGGCTTAACTTGGGAGATAGGTGTGTAAAGCATTTAAAAATCACAAAACTGTAGATAAGTAAACATAAAACACAATAAAAATCTAACACCAATTTATACAACTAGATTATACTTTTATCTTCAAAATTACACTAAAATGACAAACATCCAATGTAGGGAACCGGAGATCTGATTTTTTAAACATTAAAAGTTATTCTAGTGCTTAGAAGCAAATAGCGCTCAAAGGGTTGAAAAAGGTCACACTGGACAGGGACAAAGTCCAGAGTTCAGGCCTTCCATCATGTAACACTGTTACACTTACTTTCAGAAGTGTTTTGTGATACAGGAAATTGGTCCATAGCACCAGCGAAGGGTTCAGAGGCTCTGGTTTGCCTCTTGGGGTCTGGGACTACAACTCCACAATGCACCTCATCAACTTATGGAGCTGCTTACATCAGTTGCTCCAAATGTCTCCATATGTCTGGATCTTCTTCCAGAGGTCCTTTTTGGGTCCTTGAAGTGTCCACAACTTGATCCAAGTTTCCAGAAGCTCTGAGTTCCTCCTTGGCAGTTGGGACTACAATTCCCAGAATGCACCTGGTCAGAATCCTCAAATTGCCACTGGACTCTGGTCAGCTGGGCTCTTCTTGCAGGACTTGAGGCAGGGGACTCTGGGCTGCTCCTTTGTACCTGTAGCTTCCAAGGAGTCCACTCCTGGAGTTGCAGAAGGAAGACATAGAGCCTCATGCCAATCCTGGTGGCCCAAAGACTGCCAGGGCCCTGTGGTGGTGTCACTGCCGATAGGCCGGTGGTGAATACCGCCAAATTAGGAGTTTGGGTTTGGCCAAAGCCAAACTGCCGAGCCTGCACCCATCCCACCACATTACCACGTTCCGCCAGGCTGGAGGTGAGCACCTCCAACATGGCAGATGCCGTGATACTGCTAGTGGTATCACAAGGCAAGAGACCGCCAGCATTGTCCTGGTGGTCGCACCGCCTGAAAAAGCTGGTGGTCTTGCACCCTGGCGACAGGAATAAGCATTCCTGTCATCAGGATACACTTGCACACATGTCCATAAAACTGTACACATGCACTCACACACTTCTACACACAAACAAGCATAACCCCACTCACCCACGCAAACGCAACATACACACCCATTCACACTGACAAACATACACAAACACCGTACTCACGCATGCATTCACACCCTCCTCCCCATGCGCAGACATACATTCACTCCCACCTCCCCCATGCACATGTATACATTCACTCCCCCTCCCATGTGCATATATACATTCACTCCCCCAGCGCAAACATACATTCACACACACACCCCCTGCACCGCATACACGCACTCACCCGCTCTCCCCATCCACACACAATCACTCACACACACACTCACCCACAAACACTCCCCACTTACCCTGCATTCACAACATTCACACACGCGCTCCACACACTCACACCCCCTCCCCTGTCAGATGATCCACTTACCTCGTCCATTGAGGAGGGTATCCAGGAGGGGACGGGTCCTGGTACTTCCACCGCCAGCAGCACCTCGCCATCTAGACACCAACACACCATAATGTAATATGGTGTGCGGTCTCTTTTTGGCGTGGCAGTACCACCTCTGCACCACTGACCGCCAGCACGACTGATCCAGGAATTCCACCCGATTTTGGGCAGAAGTCAGATATCAGTCGTATTAGGGTGGTCTTATAAACCGCCAGCACTGGCGGTATTTCGGCACCCGCGGCTTCTGCTGTATTTGGAAAAGACCGCCAAAGTCGTCATGAGGGCCAAAGCCCTTTACTTGTTGAAGCCCAAAGTGTGCAGCTGGTGCAGTCCTTGTGAGTCCAGTGTCCAGGTGCAGGCCAGGGGTCCAGCAGGGCAGTCCTCCTTCTCCAGTATCTTTTTCCAGCAGGGATCGGAGGTGCGGGTGCAGCTCTGCCAAATTTGTCCTTGCCTCTGGGGTGAAAAGCAGGGGGGGCAACTGTCAAATCACAGGCAGGCTACTACCCTCCTGGATGACCACTTCCTGGGAAGTGTGGCAAAAATAATTTCCAGGAAGCAAGATTCCTTGAAAATCCAAAATGGCAAAAACTGAATTTTGGGGGTTGGGTCTGGCTGGGCCCACCCACTGGTGTGGCTAAAAATCCCTCTCCTAATCTAATCAAGAGGGCACCTGGTTATCTGGGTTTGCAGGAAATGGGGAGGTCTTGAGCTGCTCCAAATGTCCTTCCCTCCTTTGAAGAACATTTTGGCTGATCTCTCCCCATCCTCTTTCTCCGTCTGCTGAAGCAGATCTCCTCCCCAGGCACTTCCTTTGTGTTCAGCCCAGGCCACTTCACACCTCATCAAGGCAGCCTGGCCAATCAAGAAGGGCACCATGGAGCTTAAACTGGTAACTTTTAGGAAGAGTTCTAAAACTCTTCCTAGATGAAAGTTATATTAAATCGGACAGTGGCAAGTTGTTGTATTTATCATAACATTAAGTTTGATACCAAACTTGACAAGTCTAGCTCCTTTAGTCTCCCCGTTTTAGCCTATGGAGCCTATTCACTACTATGAGGGGAAACGAATTAGGCTATTTTTCCTTACCAGAGCTTATAAAACATATTTTATAAGGTCCCTGCATACAGTTATACTGCACCCAATCATGGGGGCACCTAAGGCACACCTTAGAGGTCACTTATATGTAAAAATAAGGTAGTTTATGATTTTGGAGGTACTTTTAATTCCAAAGACAAATTTGCATGTAACTTTAATTTAAAAGCAGCCAGCAAGGCAGGCCTGCCTTTATAATGGCCCTGGCACCTCAGCATTGCACCTTTCAGGGAATTATCTATTCTGGGGTCCCTAAACCTAGGTGCCCTACCATATATTAGGGACTTATAGGCAGGTTGATACTGCCAAATATAATTAGCTTAGTTTGCATACTCATTTTAATCAGAGCACAGACCCTGGGACTGGTTAGCAGTACCCAGGGTACCATAAGAGCCAGGAAAACACCAGCAAAAAGTGGAAATTGGGGGCAAAAAGTTAGGGGGATTCTGCAATCAGCCCAGTTTTTTCACAATAGTAAAACATGATATATGACATATATGATGTAGTATATTATATTATGGCATAAATATCATGTATGTGATTATTCAGTTGATATTTTATGATACAAAACGATAAAATATGAGTATTATTTGCTTGTTCTTTTAGGATGAGTAGGACTATGTCCCCAATTATACCAGCAACCCCTGATACAACTGCTTCACACATTAAGTAATTATACTGTGTACTCACACCCTAAGGTAACTATAAGTCACACCTTCGCCATGAACAGCTAAATTGCCCAATTTCTTTATTCACCTGAACCCCGGATCTACAACTGGATCCATGGATCTGTGGATCCACAAGTGGATCAGCAGAGCCAGAAAAAAATGGAAAAAAAACCCACCAACTACATCGAAGCTCATGCTGCTCAAGGCCAAAGGTGGTGCGCAGCTTGGGTTTGGATGCATGCAGAAAAGTTGACCTACCGGGCCTGGTCATAGGCCGGGCCCCATGGCCAACCCCCACTGTACACAACCTTTAACCGTGAGCAGCCCGAGTTGGTTTGTTATAGGAATTGGCCGCAGGACAGGCCCTGCGGCCAAACCCTGCTGCACACGGCCATTGACCGTGCGCTGCACAAGGTTGGGTGGTTATAGAGGTTGGCCTCATGTCCTGGCCACAAGCCAGGCTCTGCAGGCAACCACCACCATGTGCAACTGAAGGCCATGCACTGTGCGGGGTTCTGTGGTTATAGTGGTTGGCTGCATTGTGTGGCCGCAGGTCAGGCCCTGCGGCCAACCGCTGCAGTGCACAGCCAACGGTCATGCGCAGTGGTGGTTGGATTAACATATAGTAATGAAAATTACTTTACATTTAAGAAAACGTAGAAATGTACTGACAAAAACAAAGGTTACAGGGATGTTATAGTTGGGAAATAGAATTTAAAAACCATACAAATTCACTTTAAAAAAAACAAAGGTTATAGTGACCATATAGTTAGCTTCAGTTTTTAAATGTGCAAATCCATATAAATTCACCTGTTTTAGTTAGACTTATCTCAAGTAACTATACCTCATTCCGTAAGGTAACTATAACTCGCACCCTCGCCATGCACTCCCAATTCCCCTACAAATGACACCATTGATGACATCTTTGACAACATAATTGATAATGTCACATAACAGTGCATGGCGGGGGTGTGAGTTATAGTTACCTTAGGGCGCGAGTTATAGTTACTTGAATTAACTAACTCTAACAGGTTTTCCAAATTTAGGTGGAGAGCAGGTCCAGTAAGGAGCACCCTGCAACACCAGCGACACTCTAGATTTGCTCACCTCAAATGTCTGTTTATCTAGCAAAGTTCTTAAGCACAGGATCAGCACAGTGCTATCCACGCCGAGCTAGATAGGGAAAAAGTATTTTGCCATTTGTACAGCAAAGTCTTTAAGCATAGGTGTGACACAGTGTCAGCCTTGCTGACCTGTAAAATGACAAAAGCCATTTACCACTCCAGGCACAGTATTACAGCTTTGGACTGGTAAAATACCATCCAAGGCAACCCGGAGTGAGTAAAAGCAACCCCTGACACGTGTTTTACTCTCATTAGAGCTCTTCAGAGAGGTTTTGCTTTGTCCAGACACAAGGGAGCACCCAGTATAAGTCAAAACAAATCCCTTTCAGGGTTGGAGTGACGCATAAATTATGCAAAAAAGAAGAGAGAACTCTGGGTAGTTCCCAAATTTAGGTGGACAGCAGCTCCAGTAAGGAACACCCTGCAATACCAGTGACACTCTAGATTTGCTCACCGCAAATATCTGTTTATCTAGCAAAGTTTTTAAGCATAGGATCAGCACAGTGCTATCCATGCTGAGCTACATAGGGACAAAGTGTTTTGCCATTTGTACAGCAAAGTCTTTAAGAATAGATTTGACACAGTGTCAACCTTGCCGAGCTGTAAAATGACAAAAGCCACTTACTAAAATATACATACAACAACAATATATATATATATATACATACATGAACAAAACAATGGTTATAGGGACGTTATAGTTAGGTTCTGAATTTACTTGCACAAAACCATAGAAATTCCTTCAGCGGTTATAGTTAGAATTATTTCTAGCAACTATAATTTGCACCCTAGGGTAACTATAACTCGCGCCCCTGCTATACACAGTTTTCTCCTCAATAGATCTACAACAAATGTTACTGTGATAATATCAATGATGTTATAAAAGATGTCATGTGCGCTGTACTATCTAGGATAATTAGCAGTGCATGGCAAGTGTGCGAGCTATAGTTACCCTAGTGCGTGAGTTATAGTTACTAGAAATAACTCTTACTTTAACTTCTGAATTTCTATGGCTTTGTGGGAGTATATTCAGAACCTAATTATAACGTCCCTGTCACCTTTGTTTTTTTTCAGTGAATTTCTATGTTTTATAGAAATTCTATTTCCTAACTACAATGTCCCCATAACCTTTTATTTTTTCAGTGAATTTCTATGTTTTTTTTTACGTAAAGTAATTTTAATTACTATACGTTAATCCAACCATTGCTGTGCATGGCCTTTGGTAAACCCCCTATAACCACTCAACCCAGGGCCTGACGCAGCTACCCCCTTTAACCACACCAGCTGCACACCAGACTTTGATAAATGTTTTACTTGAATGAGATATTTTAGGACAAATTGAAAAGAAAAATGTATTTGACAAGTAAAAAGAGTGCAATCACATTTTGGTATGTACCTTAAATATTTGAATATGAAAAGTAATTAAAGCTGGAGTGTGACTACTGACACACCTAGACTGGAACCCTCAACCTTCAGGGTGAGGGCCTGAGACTATAATCAGCAGGCCATACTATGCAGTTTCCAGACATAGATATGACATTCAACCCAAAGATTTTGATGGCAAAAAAGAAGTAAATGTTCCATCACTGGTAAATAAAAAGACACACTGCCATGAGATACTAGGATTTGAACCTTCAACGTACTGAATGACAGTCCAAGTGGGCCAGAGGTGATTCAGTTCTGCTGTGTACTATATTGTAAATATAACATTCAAACCAAACATCTTGCTTGGATGCCGCTTTACAGTCATTCAGTGGAGAGGCTATTGTTATTGCAATGGTCTTGCCATAGAATAGCTTCAAAGCGGTACACAAGCAAGCTACTTTATGTCAGGAAAGGACCATGGACGGAGCCTGAAGCCTCCCGCGGTCCTAGTCAGCTCCCTGCATCCTGCGGGAGCCGGCATTTCTCCCACAAGCAGGGAGATGCTTTAAATAGCAATGTTTTTTTTTCTTTCCCTGCACGCATATTTGTGCGGATAAAGAGATGAAAACTCCACTTTCAGCAAACGGGAGCTGTTTGACATCTCCTGCTTGCTGAAAGCGGAGTTCTGTTTGCTTTTGATTGGCAGGAGCCGTCAGCTCCCATCAAGCAAAAGCAAACAGCTACCTCCTAAGGTTGGGCAACTCAGGAGGTAACAGGAGGTGGCCCTGGGGGGTGGCGGTCCCCATGGCCAGCTATGGCACTACAAAGGGGCTGCGTGGGCCCCCTCCATCATTTAAAATTTGCCCCTGGGAGGTGTTGGTCCCCAGGGAGGTCTGTAGGACACCCCTGGGTGCTGGTGGTGCCCGGGGCATGCATATTATTAACTTTAAGCCCAGGGGCGGTGGCAGTCCCTGGGACCTGGACACCCCCATTATTATAAAAGTATTTTACACTGAGGGGATGGAGGTCCCTGGTCATGGCCCCGGCATACTTTATAGTATGCCCCAGGGAGATGGCGGTCTCCGGGCTTTAGTATTCCTTAGGAGAAGGGCCCCTGTGCCCCTCTCCTTCAAATAATATGCCCGCAGGACCTGGCCCATCCAGGGGCAATAATATAAGCAAGCGCAGGAGAACTCGCTTGCTTTAAAAAAATAAAAAAAACACTGTGAAATTTGTTAATAGCCTTGATTTTTGCTGTGATTTTGCTGGGCATTTTAGCTCTAAGGGGGTCTCTGGGAGATGCCTGCACCAACGCTAAGGGGAGTAGGGTAGTGGTACCCTGCCCCGTATCCTTTAAAAAAAAGAATTTCAAGCCGAGTTTCAAAATAGCTGCCAACACCTCCTGGTTTAAGTGTTGCAGCCAATCAGATCTCTGCACAAAATTGGCAATAAATGTGAATTTGTTGCAACTCTAGATATTCAAATTTTGATTTCATTTCTCCTAAACTGCTGGATAGATATACACCAAATAAATAAAGACTCATCTGCGGACCAAAAGCTACTTTTCTGCCAAATTTGGTTCAATTTCTTTCAGTGTTTCGGGCTGAAGATTTGTCTAAAGAGTCTATAGGAATTAAAATGGGAAATGCACTTTCATGACCACCACCTCCCCACACTTTTCTCAGACCCCTCTTGACAGATTACCCCAAAACTTCCCATGCACAACAAGATTCTCAGGCACACTTATTTTGGAAAATTTTGTGAAGATTTGTCAAACAGTGCCAAAGGTATAGGCAAGTCAAAAACACGTTTTCAATGGAAACTAGGTCCTAACTATAACTACCTTCTGGCAACTGTCCCCAACCCCATGCTGCAGACACTCTTTCGTTGTGCATGGTGGTGGTATGGTGTGTGAGGTTTTTTTTCCATTGGGCTTTGGATCTGCAGATCCATCACAGATTTACACTGAAGGTCATGTGGTGGATCCACAATATTTTACCTATGAGAGGTCCCTCAAGGGCACTTCCATCTGTCCTATGGAGTCAGGATACCTGTATCTTGATCCCTTATGTGTGTTTTTATTTATGTTTTTCCCCAGGGGTCCAGCGAAGAAACAAAATGGTGGCCTCAACTTTCAGGTTGCAGCCAGCCGATCAGGGCCGTGCATTTCGCCCAGACCTGTGGGTACCCACAGATCCACGAATGATCCACATTCCTATATATCTATATATTTTCTTTGAATAACTCCCAAACTACTGAACACATTTAAACCAAATTACAAAAAGGCTCTTTCTAGACCAAGATCTAGCATTATGGCAAATTTGGTGCAATTCTGTTCAGTGGGTTCAGGCTGTAGCTGTGTTCAAAAATTGAAAAATCCCCATAGACATGCCATGGTGGGGAAAAAGTGGTTTGGGATCCCCTCCCCTTTATGTCTCTGGCCTTGACGAATGCGAACTGCATTCATATTATTACCAATAACATTAAAATTAACAGACTTGTATTATTAATAACATTTATCATGATTTGTTAAAAACATTACATTAATGTTGAAAAGGTAAAAACCAAAAACTGTTTTAGAAAAATAATATAAATATAAAAAAATACATAATTTTGAAAACTAACAGGACTCAAAAATAAACAACACTAGAAAAAGTGTTGAACTTCAAAGGAGTCAGATTAATGGCCTCATTACAACTTTGACAGTCAGAATACTCCGACTGCCAAAGCCGTTGGGAGGAGACAGCCGTCATACCGGCTGCCTCCCCCCGAATAGTACGATGTTCCCTCCAGGCTAATCGGTGGGAACATTGTGTTAAGACATTCTCGTCGGTCAGACCGGTGGGAACAATGCTACAATGCTACGGTATTTACCTCGACTCCCTCAAGGGAGCCAAGGCCAATACCGTAGGCCCAAACCTTTCTTTTTTATACATGTAAGTCACCCCCAGGGTAGGACCCTGACAGTCCAGAGGGTAGGGTGTAGTGTATTTAAAAAGTGGTACATATACTTTTTTAGTTTTAAATTTCTGGGTTGTAAAACACTCTTACATCTGTTTTGTCCCACTGTAAGGCCTACCATTCCCATAGGCTAACATTGGAGTTACCTTATTACATCTAATAAGAGATCATTTCTGAATGGGAGCAGTTCATGTTTGGTGTTTTTGGAATTGAAATGAAAAATCATCTCTTATGGTGAAGTCAGATTTTAACTTGCAATTTTGAAAATGACACTTTTAGAAAGTCTGCATTTTCCTGCCTTAGCCATTTAGTGCCTGCAGCCTGTCTCTGGGTCCCATGACTGAGTGTAGCTGTCAGTTGGTCTTTTGGTATTCCTCCTAGACAGCCAAGCACACTAGACATCTTTGTTGTGCCTAGATGGCCTATCCCTGGCAGGAGGGGATGGCGGAACTAGGCACAGTCCTATTTACACTTGAATAGGCTGTGTGCCGCCTCCACACAAAGAGCTGTATACCCCCTGTAGTTAGTGTTGAGCAAGGGCAGGGAAGACAGGATGTCTAGGGACTTTAAAGGTAAATCTCTGGAAGCTTCTCCCACTTCAAAGGAAGGCCCAGGTCTAAATATTGGCTCCCAAACACCAATTTTTCTGTACTCTTATGAACCTGTGAATATTCTGCCAGGAAGAAGGACTGCTGTGCTGCTGAAAGGACTACCGCTCTGCTGAACTGCTGCTCTGGAGAACTGCTTCCCTGCTGTGCTGACCTGCTGCCCTCCTGCCTGAGTGCGGAAGACTAGACCTGCATATGTTGAACCCAGGGCCCCAAAGTGACACCAAGAGTTAGTTGGTTGGCCTTCTCACTGGCATCTCCAGACAGACAGCTCCAATAGCCTTGAATCTAGACTCTGCAATCTGTGAGTCCTAGCCTGCCAAGTGGTGCCACACCAGTCCTGGACCCTTAGAAGTGGGCCTGATAGTGTTCTGCCAGCCCCTCTGTGGACCCAGCAGAACCTCTGCCGAGCAACACAATCCTGAGCACAATCGACACATTGCCTCTGAGACAAAGGCTCTATCAGTGCAAGGACCCTGCATCAACCTTACAGCCCGCATCAGGACTGCCCCCTGTGTGAAACGTTCCCAAGGCAGGCTCAAAGACACCTATGACGTAGAGCAAAGGAAAAACAGCCCGTTTACAACTCTCCCCTGCAAAAAACTGGCAGGTTGTGCAAGTGTGGCCGAGGAAATGAATATAGTCAACTTATGCACCATAAAGGACACAAATGCACATGAAAACCAATTAACGATTTTCCAGTACTTAGACTCAAAATACCAGTAGTGTCTTGCAGAGTAAAAAAAAGGAACAAAGCAAAAGATCAGATTTCTTACAATGTTCCAACTCCAATCTAAAGCATAATATTGATAGTGTTGGACGTTGAAGGGGTTAGATTTACTATTCACACTCTAATTTTAGCAACAGCAGTAAAAGTGTTGGAATTTTGAGAGGTTACATTTAGTATTTCAACTTCATCCCAAATGCCATGATGGAAAGTGTGAGATTTATGAGATGTAGTATTTCCACTTCAATCTAAACAACATTAGGGAAAGTGTTTGAGGGAGTGTTGGAGGGTTTAGATCTGCTATTCCTACTCCAGTGTAAATAACAGTAAGGAAAGTGTTAGACTTTGCAGGCATTACTCTTACTATTGCTACTCCACCATGAGCACCATGAGGAAAACCATGCAAAGTGTTACATCTAGCATTCCAAATCCTAATAACTTTTAAAGAAACATTCAAATACCTAAAAACACAAACATTATAAAGATTTCTTAAAAAATAAAATATATAGATTATGCAAATAAATTAAATTTTAAAATATTAAAACAATACCATAGCAAATTATAAAAATCAGAAATACATTTGCAGCAAATGCATTTTCCTCTCTGTTGCTCCAAAAAAATGCACACCCCTGCTAAAATTAGAATACATTGTAAATATATGAATAATTGTTTTAAATTATCAATTAACAACAAATAAAAATTAAACTGCAAACAAATCTAAAAAACATGTAACAAATATAACATTAAATACACTAATTAATATATTAAATTTAATTTATAACACAATAAATTTACATAACAAATAATCAATTCCAAAACTGATATAATGAATTAGCAAAGAAATATTGCATAAAATATAAATTTTATTTAAATCATTATAATTTAAATAACTTCCCAGCATATTCCTCTACAAACCCAACAATTTGCAACTAAGATATAAATTACTAATTTAACTGTACCAAAAATAAAATAAAATTCACAAAATACCCTTAGAAATTTAAAGTAAGGAAAAAATCAACAAATAAATATGTAATTATCATTAAAAGGTAATTAAATGAAAAACTATTACATTAATAATGCCACCTAAAATGAATGTACTAACATATCTATTAAATTAATTAAAGAATAATAGTTATTACAACAATATTAAACTCTATTATATACAATGGTATTGTTAAAAACAATGTTTTATGCGGAAAAAATGATATTCTTACCCTATATATTTTGTCAGTTGATATTATTGAAGAGACTATGGGCCTCATTATGACTTAGTCCGTCCCACTACGGAACCGCCAAACCTGCGGGGAGGACGCTACGGTCATACCTGTAGCATCCCCCCCAGGAGTATTACAATGTTCCCACTAGGCTGACTGTCGGGAACATTGTATTACGTGTTCCATCGGGGCTGACCATTGGGCACAGTGCTTTGATATTGGCCTCAGCTCCTTTAATGGAGCAGTGCGTCCCCTGCACTGCCCATGCACCAGTGCCATGGGCATGGGCAGTGCAGGGGCCCCCTTCTGGCCCCCAGTACAGCTTTCCGACAGCCTTTCCATTGCACTGCCATGCACCAGCCTTTCTATGGCACTGCCCATGCACCAGTGCCATGGCCCCCCTTATGCCCCCCAGCACTGGCTTTACGTCAACCTTTCTATGGTGGGTTCCCCGCCTTGGAAAGCTGAATTGAAATCAGCCAGGTGGTGCTGAGGTCAGCGCCACCGCAGCTGAGTACAACTCAGACCACCGTCAGCCCATTGGGAACTATGCCCCTGGTGGGGACTGCGGTCCCTTAGAGGGTTCACCCACCATGGTTCTAATGTGGCAGTCGGACCACCTGGAGTGTGGTGGGCCAACCGTTACCATGAGTGTGGCAGTCCTTGGACCGTCACACTTGTAATTATATTTTGACACAATATTCATGTCACACAATCTTTTGGAAATAAAAAAATTTGAGTTGCTGGGCGTATGTGCGTGTGTGTGTGTGTGTATGTGTGTGTGTACATGCGTGAATTGCAGAAGGTTTGCATGTAAAACTGGATGAGCAAGTAAGCCAGAACATAGGAACCTATCCCTGGCATTTGATGATCTTTCATAGTATATGAACTGGTAAACATGAGTGGAAATTAGAATAGTACACTGTTCCAAGCAAAAAAAGAAGGAATAAGAGCAAACCAAATTCTACAGGAGCGAGAACCCTCATGCATCACACTGGATGACTGGCTTCATCATTGGGAAAGCTCCTCGTCAGGCCGGTGCTGCAATGCCTAACGGGCTCCCCAAAAGGGGGGGGGGGCTCTTAACCGTGTTGCTCAGATAGTAGCAGATGAGAAACAAATCGTTTCAATCGGGTGCCCAATTGTAAGTACCCAAGCAAAAGGTGGAGAGAATAGAACGTTAAAATTGGTTCTCCATCAACGAATATCAATCATAATTTAATCAGTCTTAGTGTGATGGGGACCAAGGTTAAAAACAAAATAGGAGTAACGGGTGAATAATAATGTTCACCTACTCTCACTAAAAAAATAAGAGGATGAAACCAACTATGGTACCTCACAACAACAGGTCTACATGTTTCGCGTCTGGTGGTCCAGCCGGATCCAATGACGCTTCCTCAGGACCAAAGAAAAATCTTCTCCAAAATCTAAACTAAAGTAATCCTCAATGTGTGAAGAAAAAGCAGTCACTTACTTTGATCTACTTGTTAAGTCAAAAGGTCGCCCTAAGTAGATGAAAACAAAGTAACCATGATCAATGAATATGAATAAAAATGCAATCCCAAAATTGGTGCATGTGTGAAGATGAAGTGATTAAAGTGCAGCACTCATGTGAAAAATATGAACAACATAAGCTTACCATCCCCAGTATCAGGATAGAGCTTAGGGATCACATGTCAGGAAAAGGAACTAATATTCTAGAGATTAGTAATAAAAAATGAAAGATAAAAAGTTATGACATAGGGGGTCATTCTGAGTTTGGCTGGCCAGCCAAACGGGAACCGCCAGAATACCGCTGCGCGGTCAAAAGTACACCACGGTTATTCCGAGTTTCCCGCTGGGCGGGCGACCGCCAGAAGGCCGCCCGCCCGCCCAGCGGGAAACCCCTTCCCGCAAGGAAGCCGGCTCCGAATCGAGCCGGCGGAGTGGGAAGGGTGCGACGGGTGCAGTTGCACCCGTCGCGATTTTCAGTGTCTGCTATGCAGACACTGAAAATCTTAGTGGGGCCCTGTTAGGGGGCCCCTGCAGTGCCCATGCCATTTGCATGGGCACTGCAGGGGCCCCCAGGGGCCCCACGACACCCGTTACCGCCAGCCAGGTTCTGGCGGTCAAAACCGCCAGAACCAGGCTGGCGGTAAGGGGGTCGGAATCCCCATGGTGGCGCTGCCTGCAGCGCCGCCATGGAGGATTCCCCAGGGCAGCGGAAAACCGGCGGGACACCGGCTGTTTTCCGTTTCTGACCGCAGCTGTACCGCCGCGGTCAGAATGCCCATGGGAGCACCGCCAGCCTGTTGGCGGTGCTCATCATATCTAACAATTCTAGACATGAAAAAAGTTATTATTTCTGACACGGCACAGCCAAAAACAGGGAAAAACACAACAAAATATATATCACAATATGGCATATTTGTAGAAACTATCTCACCACTGACACCTAAAACCAATCAAGTAGTTGAAATGCCCCTTATAATGAAACAATGGATAGAAACCAATATAGCAGTAAAAACTCAGAACGTGTAATTGCTAGCAAGGTAAGAAAAAGACAAAGTAATGTGCATTTAAGAGCTAATACATGTAAGTAAAAACGAGTGCGCGCTCGAAAATATCGAGGCTGAAGAAAGAATTGAATGAAAAAAACGGCGGAGTCAGTAACGCGTAAAAGGGCTCTCCATGTAAGGAGCATAAGGGAGACTTACTTCAGTATCCACAACGTAGGTATTTACACCTACCCCTCCGACGCGTGTCCCCAGGAAACAGCGGCACGGCGTTCGGCCAGGTTTTTAAGTCCAATTAGCGAGACCCGGAAGGAGATGCCGGCTCGCGTAATGATAGCCAGTGAAGACAGACTTAATCTACAGTCTAGGGACAATATCAAATGTAATCTAAGTAAACCTGCTAGCGTGAAGAGGCAGAATCTAGGGATTGCCGACTGCTGCCTCAAAAAAATGGTTTATATCAATAGATCGAAACCAAAAACAAGGAATAATTACGGATGTATCACCTATATAGAAAACATTGTTTGCAAACCCAAGTCAGTTCAAAAATTATTGTTTGCAAACCCAAGTCAGTTCAAAAATTATAAGGGCAGAGTAGAAAAATAATCTAGTTAAATTACAAATTAAATCGAAGTATGGTGACAGACTAAAAATAGTTTTACATTATAGATTAATCAGCGGAAATTGTGTCTAAGATGAGAGAGTTGTCCAAGGAATATCATCGTTCAGTCCCCGTGATGAAGTCCCTAATTTGAAAATCCATCGTTGTTCGATTCTGAAAAGTGAATTGGAGCCATTAGGAAGGGCTCTAGGGGTTTCCAGGACCACCCACCGAAGGTCGTCTGGCGTGTGGGCAGCGTCCAAAAAATGAGCACAAAGTTTAGTAGTCCCTCTCTGGCATCTAATATTACTCCTGTGCTCATTTATACGTATCTTCACCGGCCGTGTTGTCATCCCCACATAGCGTAACCCACACGGACAGGTAATCATATAGATACAGTTCTTAGAATTACAATTCGTGTGTTTTTTTAAAAACCACCTCCCAATAGGGTCAAGATCTAGTGACGTGATCCTGCTTGTTAAGGGACAGACATTACAATTCCCACAGGGAAAATGGCCTTCCACAGGGGGGAGATCCCACAGTGTTTGTTGTTTGGGAGTTTCACGACCACTACGTGGGTGTGTATGGACCACTATATCTTTTATATTGGAAGTGCGCTGAAAGGCAAAGAGGGGTTTTGGCATTTCAAAACCACCACTCTACAAAATCGACCAGCATTTATTGATCACCTTTTTGATGGTATTAGACAATGGGGTGAATGTAGTGACACGTTCTTGTGCTGTGTTGTCTGTAAGAGTGAGAGCAGGAAAGTGGTGTATCTACCAGGATATGGCACTGTCAGGCTTTCTCAAGCAGAGGCACAAAATCAGGCTGCATAGCACCACACACACACACCTTTGCACGATACTGCAACAGTGTCTGCTTGAGACTAGCATATGTTTTGAAATGAAAGCTTACTCTTCCAGTACTATGCCTAGACAAACGTAATATATTTTCCTACTTTTGATATAATGCAGCACACATGCAATTTCGGATAAGTTTGAAAAAAAAAAAGCATTTCTTATTTTTTACATCTGTCTCACAGAGGCTTTATTTTATGATGCAATAGCCTGTCTACTATTTTCAGTAAATATAGTTTTCTGTAAAAAACCGTGGTTGCAAGTGAAAGCCCATGTGCTTTGCATTACTTTGGAGCAACTTTTGAGGGCAAAAAAGTTTTGAACTGGAATGTAAATCCAAAATAAACATAATATGTGGTTTTCAGTCACTTTTGTGATGCAAACGCAGTGCAAAATGTTTGTAAATCTGGCAAATATGCAACTCTCAATGAGAAGTCCCAAACACAGGCAACTAATGCCATAGTACATGGATAACAAAGGCAGACTGAGAATTGAAAGAGGATGGAGATGCAGAGCTGGAAACAAGTACAAGACCGACTCTGTCACATGGCATGGGTCATACAGAAGTCAAATACGCTTCCCCAAACACAGTTGGCAGAATTATTAACAAGAATAAATATATATTATTTGTATACTGTTCCAAAAAATTTCAGAAATGACACTTAAAGAGAGAAATTGTGGTATTTCAGGTGGTATTTCAGGGCCTGATTTACAAAGGGGCTCCCCACTCATGGTGGAGGCCTTGCACTTGTAGCTGGTGGGGGCGCTGCACTCGTGGCAGGACCTTGGTACTGTAGTTACTCATTGGTAGGCCCTGCCATGAGTGCAAAGCCTCTGCCATCAATGCAGGGTCCCCGCTGCGGCTGATGGGCCCCTGCCACAAGAGTGGAGGCCCGTTGTGAATCAGATCATCAGTGTGGAATAATATTAAAGAATGCAAACTGAGATACCGTTTAAGTCAGTTGGCACAGGCGTTTCTTGTAAGACAAAGAGGGTTATTCTAACTTTGGAGGAGTGTTAATCCGTCCCAAAAGTGACGGTAAAGTGACGGATATACCACCAGCCGTATTACGAGTTCCATAGGATATAATGGACTTGATATACGGCTGGTGGTAAATCCGTCACTTTTCCGTCACTTTTGGGACGGATTAACACCTCCTCCAAAGTTAGAATAACCCCCAAAGTCTGTTAATTTTGTCCGTTATCAATTGAAAGTGTATTACTGTACAAATATTACAAAGCATTTGGTAGCATCAGTGGCTCAAAACCCATGGATCGAGGTTTTTAATTGACTTGGAAGTTTCAGATCTTTGGAGGCATTTGTGAGCTCTTCAATTAACTTGGAAGTTACAGATCTTTGGTGACACTTGTGAGCTCATACAATATCAAAGTCAATGTAGTTGAGAGAGGAGAAAACAAAGGGCCTAATTAAGAGTCTGGCGGTCATTAGACCGCCAGACTCTCGGTGGCAGTCCACACCTCCGTGGCTTTTATGGTCCAACCGTTAAATTTCGAGTTAGGAGGTCGGTGCACCAAAAAGACCACTGTCCCCGCCAGGATCAGTGATCCCAACGTGATGACTGCTGTCGTGGTTGTAATTAGCCACAGCAGTGCTGAAGTCAGAGTTGCCGCACTGATTACAACTTTGTTCTCCACCAGCTTTTTCATGGTGGTCTGGCAGAGAACAAGTGCAGGGGGCCCTGCCTAGTACCCTTGAAATGAACACTGTGCAGGCAGTGTTCATTTCAAGGGTGCTGGTGCACTGGCCATGTGGCAGTATTGTCACTGGCACAATTATGAGCCGGGGACTATGCTGCCTCATCTTTCTCACTCGGCTGACCGGCAGAAACCTCAGCCCAGTGGGAAAGTTGCAATTGGGCCTGTGGGGAGACCGCCAGCACTGTGGCGGTCTCCTTGTTGGAAGTTTGGCAGACAAATGTTTCAGTCAGCCAAACTCCTAATGACCCCCAAAGAGAGGGAACTTCGAGACAATGATAGGACAAGATCCGAGAGTGAAGCAGAGAGAGGCAATCATTCTCAGAAGGAGAGTGTGAGAGAGATGCTCAGAGAAAGACAAAATTAGATGATAGAAACTCATAACCAAACTTGATACATTTAGAAGTCCGGACACCTAGAAGCTTAGCCAAGTCTCCAGTCTGAAGCAATAATCTCCTGTCGTTGTAATGCAAATAAATCTACTATATTTTGAAGTAGGACCAATATCATTTTCAATGTTTTCCCTTCTAGGTCAAGGCCTGTTGTTAGATTCACCGTGACAGCTAGGTTCACGCCACCTCAAGTGCCCATTATGTCTGACCACAAGACCGTGGATGTGCAGCTGTGCTTTAAGATAGAGTCTGTTTTCGAAAACATGGGTAGGTAACATCTTCATAGATAGAGATGGTGTTTATCTGATGATTTGTACTTTTGAAAACAAACTGCGCAGACCAGAATTTATTGTGCTCTAATGGAGGTGGGGGTTTGGTTGCGGAAATGGGAAGGAAAGGAAAATATTTAAAAAGAAAGGGCGATGAAAAGATAGAGAAAGAATTGCAGTGGGGACGCAGAAAGAGCTTACCACACCTTGCATCCTGTCTTGATGCTTCATCAGTGTGTTAAAATTACCCAGCATAATGAAACCAGACTCTACATCGTCCTGAGGTGCGACAACCAGAATGCACCATTGTACTGAATTCAGCAGCGTATTTTTACGGCTGGGTTGACAGTATAGATGGATGCAAGACCTATTGCTATATATGTTATATATAAATGAGGAGTCTTTGAGTCAGCCCTCTGATAATTGATTGGGTGATAAACACGGCATCAGTGTGAAAGTTGGCCCCCTCCCACTGACCTGATTAGTTGATGAAATGAAAGTAATATAGGCAGTGGTAATGGCTAGCTCCACGGGCTACCTACTGTTGGGTCAGCCATTTTACTCTGATTTGTTGCAGTCAGCGAGTGTTTGGCCATTTGCCACACACCAGAGAAATTCTGGACCGGCCCACCTGTAGTGCAGTGGGACAGTGGCAACAACTCTTTTGACTAAGATGTCCTAAAGACAGTCTGGTACATCACAGACAGTCCACAGAGAAGGTGAGGAAGGAGCTGTGGTGGAGTGGTGACCTAAGAGGTCCACCCGCCCACCATCCTGATTACCACAGCACCTTCAAACTCTGAGTATCGAATCTTAGTGCTGTAGAAGAGCAAAACAGCAGGTGGATCTGAAATGGTTGAATCAGGAGCCATTCAGGGCCAGAATACACACCTAGTAGTAATAATACACAAAGCTTGATCCTACTGAACCCTATTTTCATGTCTTCCTTAACTTTACAGGCAAAAATATTGATCAATTTCCTCACAATGACCGAAAAATATTATGGTAATCAATGTCAGCGATGCAGTCCATCTTCACATTTCACATGTTTCACTTCACCTTGCATTCCGTAAGAGTAATAGCATTTTTCCTATGTTGTGTTTTAGTAGTTTGTTTTACCCTGAGGTTGGATCATAGATCCTTGCTACAATTTCTTTGTGTATCAGACCATATCAGTAGGCTGCACAGATCGCTGGTCCTTCCAGAATTCTTCATTTCCATGCATTCTTACCCACGCACCCATTGCTCTGGTAACCAAATGTGTTATTGTGGAATCCAGGGGCAGCCGCAATGAGTAAGTGGGAGACTGTATTTTCTGCACGACCAAGAAATGCCACGGAGGAATGTGCTATGCCAAAGATGGATGTGCTTTAGAATTTGCGCACATTGACAACTATGTGGAGTGATCAGAGTATGCGAATACCCTGCATCTCCTGTGCACCAGGTTTAGAACCTCACTCGTGCAATTCATTCTGATTTCAAAAGCTCTACAAATTCCAATTAGAATCTAGCACCGTGTCGTAGTGGTAGTTTCTTTCTGCCCCAATTGGGTCTCCTTAGGATTACGACTTTCTGCTTGTCCCAAGCAAGGGAGCAGAACATTAGCAAGAGCCACCAGCAGTCACTACCCTCCCCTGCCATAAGCTTGACAACCTTTCTCCACATTGCTTGGGCTTGAGCACTGCCAGGTGCACGTCCTCCGAAGAGTACCAGCCTTTGGGATGATCTAGTGTTCACATAATGAAATGCCTAAATTTTGATGCTAGAAGCCATCTCTAAGGTTAGTGTTGTAAGAAGTGTGAGGTAGCGCAGACCCACTTCCCTTCACGTCGATGTGCTATTATATGGATTGTGATGATGAAGTCAATTAACTGTTATCCACACCTCATACTACTATATTGTATATTTTTGTTTACACATATTGCTTTGTTTTCTTTTCACTGAGCATGCAAGGGAGAACACAAGTTGAAATTAAGTGTGTATGAAATTTGCTATTTGATTTTGCGTAATTATGCAACAATTTCTGGAAAAAGTATGCTCAATTACACAAAATGCTAATCCATCAATTAGCGGGTTGTGCTAAAAAATGGTGCAAACCACACACAGCTGTCACGATCAATAGCTGCTTGTACTTCTGGTTCTTCAAGTTTCGCTTTCCCTAGCTATCTTTTTTTTGCACGAACTGAGGAATAATTTCACGACTAGCGAAATGACGTAATTTTCAGAATTTCATATAACTTAATGCTAAATTCCCCAAAATACACAAATTATGTCCGCATAATTTAACTGTTACCCATGTCTACTTGAAATAAGATCACTCAAGTTAAAACCACCACCCCTCGTCCTCAATAGTGAAAAGCACCACCACAAATAGTCCCCGAGTCAGTACTGCTTCCCACCTGCAGAGTTTGTGCTGTGCATCCTTCCCAGGTCCACAGTAAAGACAACGCATATTAAAAAAAACCTTTTCGTTACTTGAGTCTACGCTGACGGTATTCCAGCGCACTGCCCAGTGCATACGTTCAGATGTCAGCAGTTGGCTCGCAACCCAGTGAGCTATCTATTTAAGGAATAAAAAAAACAATGATGTGTTTGAGCACCAATGCTCTTGGCTGTTTGTCACTGGTCCCTGCGATGCAGCTCTCTCTTGTTGAACATCAAAGGATCCTTCACCAGCAGCACCTACCTTCCCCCATTCTGTTCCTGTTGTCACACATACTTGCTTTACCTTGAGCAAAGCAGAAGTGGTAGACTTTGGGGCTCATTCCGACTTTGGTGGGCGACGGAGGCCGTCTGCCAAAGATGCGCATCTGGATTACTGCCTATGCGGCCATCCCTCTGTGGGCCCTATTACGATTTTTCGCTGGGCTGGCGGGCACAAACAGCGTTTCCGCTGACCGGCCCAGTGGGAAACTCACCACAACATTGACGCCAGCTCATAATCGAACTGGCGGCAATGTTGCAGTTCGTAATTCGGGCAGTGAAAAGCACAACGGGGCTCACCATGGGGGCCTCTGCACTGCCCATGCCAAGTGCATGGGCACTGTAGGGGCCCCTATGGCCCCCCGATGCCCCCTTTATGCCAGTCTTTGCATGGCAGTCCAACCGCCACGCAAGGGCTGCTAGAAAGGGACTCGTAATCCGGAGGGCAGCGCAGCTTGCAGTCGGACCTTGGCGGCTCTGCCACTGTCATAATTTGGCAGTCGGACCACCACTATGGCAGCCACCGCAAGTGTGGCAGTCTTAAAACCGCCACACTCGTAATGAGGGCCTTTGTGTTTGACACTCGTTCAGAAAGCCTGTGAGGTTGTACGTCCACACACGATCTGACTGTTGTAGACACTTAAAACTCCTCTTCATAAAGCAGTCCTAGCTCGGTTTGTACAAGGTCTACACACGGCCAAGAACATTCTTTTTAATTTCTACTTCTGATTGAAAAGAAACCCAACATGTTCAATTCCAAAAGCAAAATAAATGTTTATAATCCAAAGACTTTGTTCTCCAAACAAGTGGTATCGATGTGTTTGTTTTGCAGAACTAGTTTTGTTTGGTTCCCTTTTAAGTTCTTCATTGGCTGCCTTCCAGACAGGGCTTCTATGGAAAGTGATGCTTCTCACTTCACAGCAAGTAGCACAGGGGCTGCATCTAAGCAGGAGTACCCACAACATGAGAAAAATGAAGCAACACCTAGGGATGGACAAAAAGGCAGGTTTGGCCTAGGCACTTGCTCAACTTGAACAACGGAAACTACACTCCCACTCTCACCCACCAAATGGTAGTGCTCTGGAAGAACTTATCAGCAGTTCCTTGCTAACAAAGTCTTTCTAGGAGTAGCCCTGACTCAGTACTCCTAACTTTTTTGTCTGGGTCTCAACCCTCCAACCACTGGAATTCTGACACTAAACCTCCATCATCTGGCGAGGCCAGCCTGGCCCCCATCTCATGTTGTGGTAAACCACAGACATCCAAAAGAATTTGCCACATGACACAGCACCAAATACTTTGAGTGGCATCCATGCAGCTAGTAGGTGGTGCCATCAGTGAAAGTGAACTGCATCACTGGAAGATGTAGCCTTTGCCATTGGTGGGAATGGGCTGCACCAGGGCTGGAACGTGGTGGTAGCCTCGCAGGAAAATGTTTAGACTCCTGTGCTTATTTTAATTGTTTTTTTTTTTACAAATTAAGCATTGATTGCATTACAATGTGCGAGAGACTATTTTACAGCTAGAAGTTTATTCATACATCACACTTTGTCACTTTTAATTATTTTTCTCATATGTTAACTGTGTACACAAAATATTCTTATTTTTTTACTGAAGCAGGCTTCTTTGAATATTGTCATGATGCAAGTGTAAGGCTGACTTTAGCATGGCCACCTGTGCTCCTATCTCCACAAATACCACCACCACAAATACCACACCACTGCCAATTCCACAAGTGGCACATGTCAGCAAAGTCTGGTGGTATGAGAGGGGTTCAGATGCCATCAAGTCTGTCAGGATTCTTATCACCAACCATAGTACATTTACTCACCTGTCCTGGCTCTGCTGATGTCCTGCATGAATGACAAGCATATGGCCTGCATCTCACCTTTGACTTTTCTCCAGTCAACCACACAAACAAACCGAAACACACAGGGAGGTGGGGTTATGGATTGGTAATTTGGTGTTATGAGAAATTTGGTAACTGGTTGATGGGGGTGTGAGCCATGGTCAAGTTGTGGTCAAGCAGCAACCACAATACTTGTCTCGGTAAGGCACAAACAATCCCCAAATGAACCTGTACTCCCTCCATGGTAGCTTAGCACAGAGCACTCAGGCTTAACTTAGAAGCAATGAGTAAAGTATTTGTGCAACACTTCAAACAGTAAAACACTGAAAACATCACACAATAAGGATCCCACACCAGGTTTGAAATACAGAACTTAATTTAATAAATTAATCAAGATGAAGTGGCAAAAATCCAACCAATAGGTACTAAGGTATGAAAACATTATTATTTCAGTGAAAATAGCTCAAGGAAGCACAAGCACCAACTGTGGTTATCTGGTCACGCCAGACTGGAACAAAGTCACAAATACAGGCTGACCGCAGTGGACTGTAGGCCAGCTACAGGGACCCACTTGGGACCACTGAACACAGTACTTTAAATCCTGCTGCAGGACTTGCATGGTGTTACTTTGCGAGACTTTGTGTCATCTGCCATCGTTTCTGAGAAGCTGTGCAGTTAGGCATTGCAGGGCTTGGTATCTCTGTGTGTTGGTTCTGTTGGGCTGCCAGCTGCATGGTGAGGCTTTGTGGGGCTTCGGTCTGCACGGCGTAGATTCCAGTGAGGCTGGCCACTGCGGCTAGGCTTTGTGGGACTTCGCATTGCTTCAGTTCTAATGAGGACCACTGCAGGGCTTGACAAGAGAACCTTTGGGCCCACTTCCAAGGGCCCAGGGCTTGGGTGGCACCAGTAAGAGGGCAGGACTCACATATGGCAGAGTCCAGGCGGTGGTTTCAAGGTTGTTGGAAGTCTGTTATGTCCCTGACGCTTGTGATCGGGAGGCCAGCCAGCTAGCTAGCCCTTGGAGTCAGTCTGGGTTCAAGATGCAGGTCCAGTCTGTCTCACTCAGGCAAGAAGCCAGCAGTCAGACTTACCTTAAGAGGCAATGTGTGAAGTATTTGTGCAACACATCAAACAGTAAAACATCAAAAAAACCTCACAAAATGATCCCACACCAGATTAGAACAATGAAGCAAAATTAAATAAAGAAAAAAATGACAAAAATATAATTAGTAGACTCGGAGTTATGAATTTTGAAAGAAGAAAGAGAATAGTAGCACTTTAAGCATAACGTGTCAACCATGGTTATCTGGTCACAATGGACCGAGTCATAGTCAAAGGTTCGGGCCGACTGCGATGAAGCATGGGTCAGATACCGTTCTAGATTTGTCTAGCTGAAGTTTGACCTTCTCTGGTTATGTGCCAAGTCATGTAGGAGAAGATCGCGAGGAGTAAGGAGAGCATAGTGGGTGGTTGTTGCAGCGGCACAAAGAACTGGTGGGGCGTCACAGACGGGAGGCAGGCGTTTCGCGTTGGCATGGGCTGTTGATGCTGCTGTGCAAAGAGATGGGCTGGATGTGGCTCGTGCTGAATTTTGGTTAGAGTGGTGTGGTCTCAGTGTGAACACAGTCTCAAAGTGCCCAAAAGCTTAATTTAAGAGCCTGCTGAGCTACACCAAGGGTCCCGGACCTGAGGGGTACCACTTGGGGATCAGCACCTCGTTGATGCTGGGTCTAGGAGCTGGTTGGGGAGCCTTTTATGTCCCTGGGACTCCGGAGGCCAGCAGACTAGCCCTTGGAGTGACTCTGGGGTCCTGGGCCCAAGATGTATTTGCAGGTCCAGTTCTTCTTTTCCAGGCAAGAAGGAAGCAGGCAGCAGGTCAGCACAGCAGGGCAGCAGTTCCTTTAGAGCAGTAGTCCAGCAGAGTGGCAGTCCCTGTAGCAGCACAGCAGTCTTTCTTCCTGGCAGAGTATCCAAAGGTCCAGAGTTGTACTGAAGTGGTGGTGTCTGAGGTTTAGTATTTAAACACAGGTGTGTCTTTGAAGTAGGGAGAAGCTTCTAGAGGCATCAGTTTGAAGTGCACAGATGCCTTGCCTTCCTGGTTTGGGCTCCAGCCTATCTACAAGTGGTACGCAGCTCTTTCTGTGGAGATAGGACACATGCTATTGAGGTGTAAGTGAGTCTAGGCCCAGCTCCTCCCTCTTACCCCTCCACTGATGACCCATCCAGACACACCTAAGCTCACCATTGTGTGTACCTTTCAAGGAGTTATAAACAAAGCCCAACTGCCAACTATGCCACGTCATTTGGCCAGATATAGGCTGCAGGCAACCGCCGCCCGCCAAGGTGTAACCATCGTGCCCATTATGACATCCTCGCTGGGCCGCAACATGGAAGCCGGCTCCTAATGGAGCCGGCGGTGTTGCGGTCGTGCGACGGGTGCAGCTGCACCCGTCGCGCTTTTCACTGTCTGCTTTGCAAAAAGTGATAAGCAGTGTGGGGCTGTGCCAGGAGGTCCCTGCACTGCCCATGCGGGAACAGGATCACGACTGATTTGCATATAGCAGGGTACAAACTGGGGTGGCTTTGCGGGCAAAAAAAAACAATGTATTAAACCCAGATCTTTGTGACTGGGGGTGAATGTTTCCATTGTTCAGCATTCCATCCATCATCTGTTCTTTTTGCTTTTGTTGCCCTCAGTGGGAAGTGTATGCCCAGACGTGAGTCCCATGCTCACTGCGCTAATGGATTCAAGTTAACCTGGCTGATAAAGGGTGATACCCTGAAACTGGTCCCAGATGCTTGTTTCCCGTCCAGAGAGGACCTGGCTTGGCAGTTCGGGCTGGACTGTTCCCATGGGGAACAAGGTCAAGACTGATTTGCATATGTCTGGATCCAAACTGGGGTGCTGTGGAAGGCAAAAAGCGATGGATTAAACCCAGATCTTTGTGACTGGGAGTGAATGTTTGCATTGTTTAGCATTCCATCCATCATCTGTTTTTTTTTACTTTCTAAATGTGACATTTTCAGAATTGCAATTTAGAATCTGACTTTACCATAAGTTAGGATTTTAACTTGTGATTCTAGAGACACCAAACATGAGTCACTTACCTTTTCCCATTTGTAAATTGCACTTAAAATATAATATTGTAATTCCAATGTTATCATATGGGAGAGGTAGGCTTTGAAGGAGTGAAAAATGAATTTAAGAATTGTTCACTAATAGAACATGTAAAACTTAAAAGTACATGTTCTAGCTTTTAAATACAAGGCACCATGCCCTTGAGGCTGCGCAGGGCCTTCTTTAGGGGTGACTCATATGTATTATAAAGGAAGGTTTGGGCCTGGCAAAAGTTTTATTTTTCCAGGTCAAAATAACAGCTTAAAGCTGCATACACAGATTGTAGTGGCAGGCCTGAGACTTGTTTAGAAGGTCTGCTTAAGTGGATGGCACAATCAGTGCTGCTGGCCTACCAGTAGCATTTAATTTATATGTCCTGGGTACTACACTTTACTACGGACTTATAAGTAAGTTAAATATGCCAATTGGGTATAAACCATATTACCATGTTTTAAGCAGATAGCAATGTAGCACTGGTTAGCAGTGGTAAACTGTGCAGCATCCTAAGGTCAGCAATTAAATGAAGTAAGTTAAAACAGGAGGACTGAAAGGAAAAAGTTAAAGGAAAACCATGCCTTGTAAGCCTTTGGCTCGTTGACTTAGCATAGACTGCTGAAAGAAGACATTTTAAGGAAGCTTGTGATGGTAGGTGAACTGTGTGGGTGATACATTGTGTGTGACATAAAAGGAAGTACCTCTCTGAAGTCTATTTTACTGCATGTTAGTCTTAGTGAACACTCTCTCTGGTTATAAGGTTCACTTCCTTGAACAAAATGTCACTTATTAACCCCTTCGCTGCCAGGCCTTTTCCCCCTCCTGTGCCAGGCCTTTTTTTGCCTATTTGGAGCAGTTCACGCTTAGGCCCTCATAACTTTTTGTCCACATAAGCTAACCAAGCCAAATTTGCGTCCTTTTTTTCCAACATCCTAGGGATTCTAGAGGTACCCAGACTTTGTGGGTTCCCCTGAAGGAGGCCAAGGCATTAGCCAAAATACAGTGAAAATTTCGTTTTTTTTAAAAAAAATTGAAAAAGTGGCTGCAGAAGAAGGCTTGTGGTTTTCCCCCTGAAAATGGCATCAACAAAGGGTTTGCGGTGCTAAACTCAGCAGCTTCCCAGCTTTCAGGAACAGGCAGACTTGAATCAGAAAACCCAAGTTTTCAACACAATTTTGGCATTTTATTGGGACATACCCGATTTTCGCAATTTTTTGTGCTTTCAGCCTCCTTCCAGTCAGTGACAGAAATGGGCATGAAACCAATGCTGGATCCCAGAAACCTAAACATTTCTGAAAAGTAGATAAAATTCTGAATTCAGCAAGGGGTCATTTGTGTAGATACTACAAGGGTTTCCTACAGAAAATGACAACTGAAAAAGAAAAATATTGAAATTGAGGTGAAAAAAACATAAATTTTTCACTACGTTTTACTCTGTAACTTTTCCCTGCAATGTCAGATTATCGAAAGCAATATACCGTTACGTCTGCTGGACTCCTCTGGTTGCGGGGATATATAGGGCTTGTAGGTTCATCAAGAACCCGAGGAACCCAGAGCCAATAAATGAGCTGCACCCTGCAGTGCGTTTTCATTCTATACCGGGTATACAGCAGATCATTTGCTGAAATATAAAGAGTAAAAAATTGCTATCAAGAAAACCTTTGTATTTCCAAAAAGGGCACAAGATAAGGTGTTGAGGAGCAGTGGTTATTTGCACATCTCTGAATTCCGGGGTGACCATACTAGCATGTGAATTACAGGGCATTTCTCAAATAGATGTCTTTTTTAAACACTCTCCTATATTTGGAAGGAAAAAATATAGAGAAAGACAAGGGGCAATAACACTTGTTTTGCTAATATATGTTCCCCCAAGTCTCCCGATAAAAATGATACCTCACTTGTGTGGGTAGGCCTAGCGCCCGCGACAGGAAACACACCAAAACGCAACGTGGACACATCCCATTTTTTTTAAAGAAAACAGAGGTGTTTTTTGCAAAGTGCCTACCTGTAGATTTTGGCCTCTAGCTCAGCTGGCACCTAGGGAAACCTGCCAAACCTGTGCATTTCTGAAAACTAGAGACCTAGGGGAATCCAAGATGGGGTGACTTGTGGGGCTCGGACCAGGTTCTGTTACCCAGAATCCTTTGCAAACCTCAAAAGTTGGCTAAAAAAACACATGTTCCTCACATTTCTGTGGCAGAAAGTTCTGGAATCTGAGAGGAGCCACAAATTTCCTTCCACCCAGCGTTCCCCCAAGTCTCCCGATAAAAATGATACCTCACTTGTGTGGGTAGGCCTAGCGCCCGCGACAGGAAAGGCCCCAAAGCGCAACGTGGACACATCCAATTTTTTGAAAGAAAACAGAGGTGATTTTTGCGAAGTGCCGACCTGTAGATTTTGGCCTCTAGCTCAGCCGGCACCTAGGGAAACCTACCAAACCTGTGCATTTCTGAAAACTAGAGACCTAGGGGAATCCAAGATGGGGTGACTTGCGGGGCTCGGACCAGGTTCTGTTACCCAGAATCCTTTGCAAACCTCCAAATTTGGCTAAAAAAAACACATGTTCCTCATATTTCTGTGGCAGAAAGTTCTGGAATCTGAGAGGAGCCACAAATTTCCTTCCACCCAGCGTTCCCCCAAGTCTCCCGATAAAAATTATACCTCACTTGTGTGGGTAGGCCTACCGCCCGCGACAGGAAACGCCCCAAAGCGCAACGTGGACACATCCAATTTTTCTAAAGAAAACAGAGGTGTATTTTGCGAAGTGCCTACCTGTAGATTTTGGCCTCTAGCTCAGCCGGCACCTAGGGAAACCTAGCAAACCTGTGCATTTCTGAAAACTAGAGACCTGGGGGAATCCAAGATGTGGTGACTTGCGGAGTTCGGACCAGGTTCTGTTACCCAGAATCCTTTGCAAACGTCACAATTTGGCTAAAAAAACACATGTTCCTCACATTTCTGTGGCAGAAAGTTCTGGAATCTGAGAGGAGCCACAAATTTCCTTCCACCCAGCGTTCCCCCAAGTCTCCCGATAAAAATGATACCTCACTTGTGTGGGTAGGCCTAGTGCCTGAGACAGGAAACGCCCCAAAGCGCAACGTGGACACATCCAATTTTTTGAAAGAAAACAGAGGTGATTTTTGAGAAGTGCCTACCTGTAGATTTTGGCCTCTAGCTCAGCCGGCACCTAGGGAAACCTACCAAACCTGTGCATTTCTGAAAACTAGAGACCTGAGGGAATCCAAAATGTGGTGACTTGCGGGGCTCGGACCAGGTTCTGTTACCCAGAATCCTTTGCAAATCTCAAAATTTGGCTAAAAAAACACATGTTCCTCACATTTCTGTGGCAGAAAGTTCTGGAATCTGAGAGGAGCCACAAATTTCCTTCCACCCAGCGTTCCCCCAAGTCTTCCGATAAAAATGATACCTCACTTGTGTGGATAGGCCTAGTGCCCGCGACAGGAAACGCCCCAAAGCGCAACGTGGACACATCCAATTTTTTGAAAGAAAACAGAGGTGATTTTTGCGAAGTGCCAACCTGTAGATTTTGGCCTCTAGCTCAGCCGGCACCTAGGGAAACCTACCAAACCTGTGCATTTCTGAAAACTAGAGACCTGGGGGAATCCAAGATGGGGTGACTTGCGGGGCTCGGACCAGGTTCTGTTACCCAGAATCCTTTGCAAACCTCAAAATTTGGCTAAAAAAACACATGTTCCTCACATTTCTGTGGCAGAAAGTTCTGGAATCTGAGAGGAGCCACAGATTTCCTTCCACCCAGCGTTCTCCCAAGTCTCCCGATAAAAATGATACCTCACTTGTGTGGGTAGGCCTAGCGCCCGCGACAGGAAACGCCCCAAAGCGCAACGTGGACACATCCATTTTTTTGAAAGAAAACAGAGGAGATTTTTGCAAAGTGCCTACCTGTAGATTTTGGCCTCTAGCTCAGCCGGCACCTAGGGAAACCTACCAAACCTGTGCATTTCTGAAAACTAGAGACCTGGGGGAATCCAAGATGTGGTGACTTGCGGGGTTCGGACCAGGTTCTGTTACCCAGAATCCTTTGCAAATCTCTAAATTTGGCTAAAAAAACACATGTTCCTCACATTTCTGTGGCAGAAAGTTCTGGAATCTGAGAGGAGCCACAAATTTCCGTCCACCCAGCGTTCCCCCAAGTCTCCCGATAAAAATGATACCTCACTTGTGTGGGTAGGCCTAGTGCCTGAGACAGGAAACGCCCCAAAGCGCAACGTGGACACATCCAATTTTTTGAAAGAAAACAGAGGTGATTTTTGCGAAGTGCCTACCTGTAGATTTTGGCCTCTAGCTCAGCCGGCACCTAGGGAAACCTACCAAACCTGTGCATTTCTGAAAACTAGAGACCTGGGGGAATCCAAGATGGGGTGACTTGCAGGGCTCGGACCAGGTTCTGTTACCCAGAATCCTTTGCAAACCTCAAAATTTGGCTAAAAAAACACATGTTCCTCAAATTTCTGTGGTAGAAAGTTCTGGAATCTGAGAGGAGCCACAGATTTCCTTCCACCCAGCGTTCCCCCAAGTCTCCCGATAAAAATGATACCTCACTTGTGTGGGTAGGCCTAGCGCCCGCGACAGGAAACGCCCCAAAGCGCAACGTGGACACATCCAATTTTTTGAAAGAAAACAGAGGTGATTTTTGCAAAGTGCCTACCTGTAGATTTTGGCCTCTAGCTCAGCCGGCACCTAGGGAAACCTACCAAACCTGTGCATTTCTGAAAACTAGAGACCTGGGGGAATCCAAGATGGGGTGACTTGCAGGGCTCGGACCAGATTCTGTTACCCAGAATCCTTTGCAAACCTCAAAATTTGGCTAAAAAAACACATGTTCCTCACATTTCTGTGGCAGAAAGTTCTGGAATCTGAGAGGAGCCACAAATTTCCTTCCACCCAGTGTTCCCCTAAGTCTCCCGATAAAAATGATACCTCACTTGTGTGGGTAGGCCTAGCGCCCGCGACAGGAAACACCACAAAGCGCAACATGGACACATCCAAATTTTTGAAAGAAAACAGAGGTGATTTTTGCGAAGTGCCTACCTGTAGATTTTGGCCTCTAGCTCAGCCGGCACCTAAGGAAACCTACCAAACCTGTGCATTTCTGAAAACTAGAGACCTGGGGGAATCCAAGATGTGGTGACTTGCGGGGCTAGGACCAGTTTCTGTTACCCAGAATCCTTTGCAAACGTCACAATTTGGCTAAAAAAACACATGTTCCTCACATTTCTGTGGCAGAAAGTTCTGGAATCTGAGAGGAGCCACAAATTTCCTTCCACCCAGCGTTCCCCTAAGTCTCCCGATAAAAATGATACCTCACTTGTGTGGGTAGGCCTAGCGCCCGCGACAGGAAACACCACAAAGCGCAACGTGGACACATCCAAATTTTTGAAAGAAAACAGAGGTGATTTTTGCGAAGTGCCTACCTGTAGATTTTGGCCTCTAGCTCAGCCGGCACCTAGGGAAACCTACCAAACCTGTGCATTTCTGAAAACTAGAGACCTGGGGGAATCCAAGATGTGGTGACTTGCAGGGCTCGGACCAGATCCTGTTACCCAGAATCCTTTGCAAATCTCAAAATTTGGCTAAAAAAACACATGTTCCTCACATTTCTGTGGCAGAAAGTTCTGGAATCTGAGAGGAGCCACAAATTTCCTTCCAACCAGCGTTCCCCCAAGTCTCCCGATAAAAATGATACCTCACTTGTGTGGGTAGGCCTAGTGCCTGCGACAGGAAACGCCCCAAAGCGCAACGTGGACACATCCATTTTTTTTAAAGAAAACAGAGGTGATTTTTGCGAAGTGCCTACCTGTAGATTTTGGCCTCTAGGTCAGCTGGCACCTAGGGAAACCTACCAAACCTGTGCATTTCTGAAAACTAGAGACCTGTGGGAATCCAAGATGGGGTGACTTGCGGGGCTCGGACCAGGTTCTGTTACCCAGAATCCTTTGCAAACCTCAAAATTTGGCTAAAAAAACACATTTTCCTCACATTTCTGTGGCAGAAAGTTCTGGAATCTGAGAGGAGCCACAAATTTCCTTCCACCCAGCGTTCCCCCAAGTCTCCCGATAAAAATGATACCTCACTTGTGTGGGTAGGCCTAGTGCCTGCGACAGGAAACGCCCCAAAGCGCAACGTGGACACATCCAATTTTTTTAAAGAAAACAGAGGTGATTTTTGCGAAGTGCCTACCTGTAGATTTTGGCCTCTAGCTCAGCCGGCACCTAAGGAAACCTACCAAACCTGTGCATTTCTGAAAACTAGAGACCTGGCGGAATCCAATATGTGGTGACTTGCGGGGCTCGGACCAGTTTCTGTTACCCAGAATCCTTTGCAAACGTCACAATTTGGCTAAAAAAACACATGTTCCTCACATTTCTGTGGCAGAAAGTTCTGGAATCTGAGAGGAGCCACAAATTTCCTTCCACCCAGCGTTCCCCCAAGTCTCCCGATAAAAATGATACCTCACTTGTGTGGGTAGGCCTAGTGCCTGCGACAGGAAACGCCCCAAAGCGCAACGTGGACACATCCAATTTTTTGAAAGGAAACAGAGGTGATTTTAGCGAAGTGCCTACCTGTAGATTTTGGCCTCTAGCTCAGCAGGCACCTAGGGAAACCTACCAAACCTGTGCATTTCTGAAAACTAGAGAAGTGTGGGAATCCAAGATGGGGTGACTTGCGGGGCTCGGACCAGGTTCTGTTACCCAGAATCCTTTGCAAACCTCAAAATTTGGCTAAAAAAAACACATTTTCCTCACATTTCTGTGGCAGAAAGTTCTGGAATCTGAGAGGAGCCACAAATTTCCTTCCACCCAGCGTTCCCCTAAGTCTCCCGATAAAAATGATATCTCACTTGTGTGGGTAGGCCTAGCGCCCGCGACAGGAAACACCACAAAGCGCAACGTGGACACATCCAAATTTTTGAAAGAAAACAGAGGTGATTTTTGCGAAGTGCCTACTTGTAGATTTTGGCCTCTAGCTCAGCCGGGACCTAGGGAAACCTACCAAACCTGAGCATTTCTGAAAACTAGAGACCTGGGGGAATCCAAGATGTGGTGACTTGCGGGGCTCGGACCAGGTTCTGTTGCCCAGAATCCTTTGCAAATCTCAAAATTTGGCTAAAAAAACACATGTTCCTCACATTTCTGTGGCAGAAAGTTCTGGAATCTGAGAGGAGCCACAAATTTCCTTCCACCCAGCGTTCCCCCAAGTCTTCCGATAAAAATGATACCTCACTTGTGTGGGTAGGCCTAGTGCCCGCGACAGGAAACGCCCCAAAGCGCAACGTGGACATATCCAATTTTTTGAAAGAAAACAGAGGTGATTTTTGCGAAGTGCCTACCTGTAGATTTTGGCCTCTAGCTCAGCCGGCACCTAGGGAAACCTACCAAACCTGTGCATTTCTGAAAACTAGAGGCCTGGGGGAATCCAAGATGAGGTGACTTGCGGGGCTCGGACCAGGTTCTGTTACCCAGAATCCTTTGCAAACCTCAAAATTTGGCTAAAAAAACACATGTTCCTCACATTTCTGTGGCAGAAAGTTCTGGAATCTGAGAGGAGCCACAAATTTCCTTCCACCCAGTGTTCCCCTAAGTCTCCCGATAAAAATGATACCTCACTTGTGTGGGTAGGCCTAGCGCCTGCGACAGGAAACACCACAAAGCGCAACGTGGACACATCCAAATTTTTGAAAGAAAACAGAGGTGATTTTTGCGAAGTGCCTACCTGTAGATTTTGGCCTCTAGCTCAGCCGGCACCTAAGGAAACCTACCAAACCTGTGCATTTCTGAAAACTAGAGACCTGGGGGAATCCAAGATGGGGTGACTTGTGGGGCTCGGACCAGGTTCTGTTACCCAGAATCCCTTGCAAACCTCAAAATTTGGCTAAAAAAACACATGTTCCCCACATTTCTGTGGCAGAAAGTTCTGGAATCTGAGAGGAGCCACAGATTTTCGTCCACCCAGCGTTCCCCCAAGTCTCCCGATAAAAATGATACCTCACTTGTGTGGGTAGGCCTAGTGCCTGCGACAGGAAACGCCCCAAAGCGCAACGTGGACACATCCAATTTTTTGAAAGGAAACAGAGGTGATTTTAGCGAAGTGCCTACCTGTAGATTTTGGCCTCTAGCTCAGCAGGCACCTAGGGAAACCTACCAAACCTGTGCATTTCTGAAAACTAGAGAAGTGTGGGAATCCAAGATGGGGTGACTTGCGGGGCTCGGACCAGGTTCTGTTACCCAGAATCCTTTGCAAACCTCAAAATTTGGCTAAAAAAAACACATTTTCCTCACATTTCTGTGGCAGAAAGTTCTGGAATCTGAGAGGAGCCACAAATTTCCTTCCACCCAGCGTTCCCCCAAGTCTCCCGATAAAAATGATACCTCACTTGTGTGGGTAGGCCTAGTGCCTGCGACAGGAAACGCCCCAAAGCGCAACGTGGACACATCCAATTTTTTTAAAGAAAACAGAGGTGATTTTTGCGAAGTGCCTACCTGTAGATTTTGGCCTCTAGCTCAGCCGGCACCTAAGGAAACCTACCAAACCTGTGCATTTCTGAAAACTAGAGACCTGGGGGAATCCAATATGTGGTGACTTGCGGGGCTCGGACCAGTTTCTGTTACCCAGAATCCTTTGCAAACGTCACAATTTGGCTAAAAAAACACATGTTCCTCACATTTCTGTGGCAGAAAGTTCTGGAATCTGAGAGGAGCCACAAATTTCCTTCCACCCAGCGTTCCCCCAAGTCTCCCGATAAAAATGATACCTCACTTGTGTGGGTAGGCCTAGTGCCTGCGACAGGAAACGCCCCAAAGCGCAACGTGGACACATCCAATTTTTTGAAAGGAAACAGAGGTGATTTTAGCGAAGTGCCTACCTGTAGATTTTGGCCTCTAGCTCAGCAGGCACCTAGGGAAACCTACCAAACCTGTGCATTTCTGAAAACTAGAGAAGTGTGGGAATCCAAGATGGGGTGACTTGCGGGGCTCGGACCAGGTTCTGTTACCCAGAATCCTTTGCAAACCTCAAAATTTGGCTAAAAAAAACACATTTTCCTCACATTTCTGTGGCAGAAAGTTCTGGAATCTGAGAGGAGCCACAAATTTCCTTCCACCCAGCGTTCCCCTAAGTCTCCCGATAAAAATGATATCTCACTTGTGTGGGTAGGCCTAGCGCCCGCGACAGGAAACACCACAAAGCGCAACGTGGACACATCCAAATTTTTGAAAGAAAACAGAGGTGATTTTTGCGAAGTGCCTACTTGTAGATTTTGGCCTCTAGCTCAGCCGGGACCTAGGGAAACCTACCAAACCTGAGCATTTCTGAAAACTAGAGACCTGGGGGAATCCAAGATGTGGTGACTTGCGGGGCTCGGACCAGGTTCTGTTGCCCAGAATCCTTTGCAAATCTCAAAATTTGGCTAAAAAAACACATGTTCCTCACATTTCTGTGGCAGAAAGTTCTGGAATCTGAGAGGAGCCACAAATTTCCTTCCACCCAGCGTTCCCCCAAGTCTTCCGATAAAAATGATACCTCACTTGTGTGGGTAGGCCTAGTGCCCGCGACAGGAAACGCCCCAAAGCGCAACGTGGACATATCCAATTTTTTGAAAGAAAACAGAGGTGATTTTTGCGAAGTGCCTACCTGTAGATTTTGGCCTCTAGCTCAGCCGGCACCTAGGGAAACCTACCAAACCTGTGCATTTCTGAAAACTAGAGGCCTGGGGGAATCCAAGATGAGGTGACTTGCGGGGCTCGGACCAGGTTCTGTTACCCAGAATCCTTTGCAAACCTCAAAATTTGGCTAAAAAAACACATGTTCCTCACATTTCTGTGGCAGAAAGTTCTGGAATCTGAGAGGAGCCACAAATTTCCTTCCACCCAGTGTTCCCCTAAGTCTCCCGATAAAAATGATACCTCACTTGTGTGGGTAGGCCTAGCGCCTGCGACAGGAAACACCACAAAGCGCAACGTGGACACATCCAAATTTTTGAAAGAAAACAGAGGTGATTTTTGCGAAGTGCCTACCTGTAGATTTTGGCCTCTAGCTCAGCCGGCACCTAAGGAAACCTACCAAACCTGTGCATTTCTGAAAACTAGAGACCTGGGGGAATCCAAGATGGGGTGACTTGTGGGGCTCGGACCAGGTTCTGTTACCCAGAATCCCTTGCAAACCTCAAAATTTGGCTAAAAAAACACATGTTCCCCACATTTCTGTGGCAGAAAGTTCTGGAATCTGAGAGGAGCCACAGATTTTCGTCCACCCAGCGTTCCCCTAAGTCTCCCGATAAAAATGATACCTCACTTGTGTGGGTGAACCTAGCGCCCGCTACAGGAAACGCCCCAAAGCGCAACGTGGACACATCCAGATTTTTGAAAGAAAACAGAGGTGATTTTTGCGAAGTGCCTACCTGTAGATTTTGGCCTCTAGCTCAGCCGGCTCCTAGGGAAACCTACCAAACCTGTGCATTTCTGAAAACTAGAGAAGTGGGGGAATCCAAGATGGGGTGACTTGCGGGGCTCGGACCAGGTTCTGTTACCCAGAATCCTTTGCAAACCTCAAAATTTGGCTAAAAAAACACATTTTCCTCACATTTCTGTGGCAGAAAGTTCTGGAATCTGAGAGGAGCCACAAATTTCCTTCCACCCAGCGTTCCCCTAAGTCTCCCGATAAAAATGATACCTCACTTGTGTGGTAAGCCTAGCGCCCGCGACAGGAAACACCACAAAGCGCAACGTGGACACATCCAAATTTTTGAAAGAAAACAGAGGTGATTTTTGCGAAGTGCCTACCTGTAGATTTAGGCCTCTAGCTCAGCCGGCACCTAGGGAAACCTACCAAACCTGTGCATTTCTGAAAACTAGAGACCTGGGGCAATCCAAGATGTGGTGACTTGCGGGGCTCGGACCAGGTTCTGTTGCCCAGAATCCTTTGCAAATCTCAAAATTTGGCTAAAAAAACACATGTTCCTCACATTTCTGTGGCAGAAAGTTCTGGAATCTGAGAGGAGCCACAAATTTCCTTCCACCCAGCGTTCCCCCAAGTCTTCCGATAAAAATGATACCTCACTTGTGTGGGTAGGCCTAGTGCCCGCGACAGGAAACGCCCCAAAGCGCAACGTGGACATATCCAATTTTTTGAAAGAAAACAGAGGTGATTTTTGCGAAGTGCCAACCTGTAGATTTTGGCTTCTAGCTCAGCCGGCACCTAGGGAAACCTACCAAACCTGTGCATTTCTGAAAACTAGAGACCTAAGGGAATCCAAGATGGGGTGACTTTCGGGGCTCGGACCAGGTTCTGTTACCCAGAATCCTTTGCAAACCTCAAAATTTGGCTAAAAAAACACATGTTCCTCATATTTCTGTGGCAGAAAGTTCTGGAATCTGAGAGGAGCCACAGATTTCCTTCCACCCAGCGTTCCCCTAAGTCTCCCGATAAAAATGATACCTCACTTGTGTGGGTAGGCCTAGCGCCCGCGACAGGAAACGCCCCAAAGCGCAACGTGGACACATCCAAATTTTTGAAAGAAAACAGAGGTGATTTTTGCGAAGTGCCTACCTGTAGATTTTGGCCTCTAGCTCAGCCGGCACCTAGGGAAACCTACCAAACCTGTGCATTTCTGAAAACTAGAGACCTGGGGGAATCCAAAATGGGGTGACTTGTGTGGCTCGGACCAGGTTCTGTTACCCAGAATCCTTTGCAAAGCTCAAAATTTGGCTAAAAAAACACATGTTCCTCACATTTCTGTGGCAGAAAGTTCTGGAATCTGAGAGGAGCCACAAATTTCCTTCCACCCAGCGTTCCCACAAGTCTCCCGATAAAAATGATACCTCACTTGTGTAGGTAGGCCTAGTGCCTGCGACAGGAAACGCCCCAAAGCGCAACGTGGACACATCCAATTTTTTAAAAGAAAACAGAGGTGATTTTTGCGAAGTGCTTACCTGTAGATTTTGGCCTCTAGCTCAGCCGGCACCTAGGGAAACCTACCAAACCTGTGCATTTCTGAAAACTAGAGGCCTGGGGGAATCCAAGATGGGGTGACTTGCGGGGCTCGGACCAGGTTCTGTTACCCAGAATCCTTTGCAAACCTCAAAATTTGGCTAAAAAAACACATGTTCCTCACATTTCTGTGGCAGAAAGTTCTGGAATCTGAGAGGAGCCACAAATTTCCTTCCACCCAGTGTTCCCCTAAGTCTCCCGATAAAAATGATACCTCACTTGTGTGGGTAGGCCTAGCGCCCGCGACAGGAAACACCACAAAGCGCAACGTGGACACATCCAAATTTTTGAAAGAAAACAGAGGTGATTTTTGCGAAGTGCCTACCGGTAGATTTTGGCCTCTAGCTCAGCCGGCACCTAAGGAAACCTACCAAACCTGTGCATTTCTGAAAACTAGAGACCTGGGGGAATCCAAGATGGGGTGACTTGTGGGGCTCGGACCAGGTTCTGTTACCCAGAATCCCTTGCAAACCTCAAAATTTGGCTAAAAAAACACATGTTCCCCACATTTCTGTGGCAGAAAGTTCTGGAATCTGAGAGGAGCCACAGATTTCCGTCCACCCAGCGTTCCCCTAAGTCTCCCGATAAAAATGATACCTCACTTGTGTGGGTAGGCCTAGCGCCCGCGACAGGAAACGCCCCAAAGCGCAACGTGGACACATCCAAATTTTTGAAAGAAAACAGAGGTGATTTTTGCGAAGTGCCTACCTGTAGATTTTGGCCTCTAGCTCAGCCGGCACCTAGGGAAACCTACCAAACCTGTGCATTTCTGAAAACTAGAGACCTGGGGGAATCCAAAATGGGGTGACTTGCGGGGCTCGGACCAGGTTCTGTTACCCAGAATCCTTTGCAAAGCTCAAAATTTGGCTAAAAAAACACATGTTCCTCACATTTCTGTGGCAGAAAGTTCTGGAATCTGAGAGGAGCCACAAATTTCCTTCCACCCAGCGTTCCCACAAGTCTCCCGATAAAAATGATACCTCACTTGTGTGGGTAGGCCTAGTGCCTGCGACAGGAAACGCCCCAAAGCGCAACGTGGACACATCCAATTTTTTAAAAGAAAACAGAGGTGATTTTTGCGAAGTGCTTACCTGTAGATTTTGGCCTCTAGCTCAGCCGGCACCTAGGGAAACCTACCAAACCTGTGCATTTCTGAAAACTAGAGGCCTGGGGGAATCCAAGATGGGGTGACTTGCGGGGCTCGTACCAGGTTCTGCTACCCAGAATCCTTTGCAAACCTCAAAATTTGGCTAAAAAAACACATGTTCCTCACATTTCTGTGGCAGAAAGTTCTGGAATCTGAGAGGAGCCACAAATTTCCTTCCACCCAGTGTTCCCCTAAGTCTCCCGATAAAAATGATACCTCACTTGTGTGGGTAGGCCTAGCGCCCGCGACAGGAAACACCACAAAGCGCAACGTGGACACATCCAAATTTTTGAAAGAAAACAGAGGTGATTTTTGCGAAGTGCCTGCCTGTAGATTTTGGCCTCTAGCTCAGCCGGCACCTAAGGAAACCTACCAAACCTGTGCATTTCTGAAAACTAGAGACCTGGGGGAATCCAAGATGGGGTGACTTGTGGGGCTCGGACCAGGTTCTGTTACCCAGAATCCCTTGCAAACCTCAAAATTTGGCTAAAAAAACACATGTTCCCCACATTTCTGTGGCAGAAAGTTCTGGAATCTGAGAGGAGCCACAGATTTCCGTCCACCCAGCGTTCCCCTAAGTCTCCCGATAAAAATGATACCTCACTTGTGTGGGTGAACCTAGCGCCCGCTACAGGAAACGCCCCAAAGCGCAACGTGGACACATCCAAATTTTTGAAAGAAAACAGAGGTGATTTTTGCGAAGTGCCTACCTGTAGATTTTGGCCTCTAGCTCAGCCGGCACCTAGGGAAACCTACCAAACCTGTGCATTTCTGAAAACTAGAGAAGTGGGGGAATCCAAGATGGGGTGACTTGCGGGGCTCGGACCAGGTTCTGTTACCCAGAATCCTTTGCAAACCTCAAAATTTGGCTAAAAAAACACATTTTCCTCACATTTCTGTGGCAGAAAGTTCTGGAATCTGAGAGGAGCCACAAATTTCCTTCCACCCAGCGTTCCCCTAAGTCTCCCGATAAAAATGATACCTCACTTGTGTGGGTAAGCCTAGCGCCCGCGACAGGAAACACCACAAAGCGCAACGTGGACACATCCAAATTTTTGAAAGAAAACAGAGGTGATTTTTGCGAAGTGCCTACCTGTAGATTTAGGCCTCTAGCTCAGCCGGCACCTAGGGAAACCTACCAAACCTGTGCATTTCTGAAAACTAGAGACCTGGGGGAATCCAAGATGTGGTGACTTGGGGGCTCGGACCAGGTTCTGTTACCCAGAATCCTTTGCAAATCTCAAAATTTGGCTAAAAAAACACATGTTCCTCACATTTCTGTGGCAGAAAGTTCTGGAATCTGAGAGGAGCCACAAGTTTCCTTCCACCCAGCGTTCCCCCAAGTCTTCCGATAAAAATTATACCTCACTTGTGTGGGTAGGCCTAGTGCCCACGACAGGAAACGCCCCAAAGCGCAACGTGGACATATCCAATTTTTTGAAAGAAAACAGAGGTGATTTTTGCGAAGTGCCAACCTGTAGATTTTGGCTTCTAGCTCAGCCGGCACCTAGGGAAACCTACCAAACCTGTGCATTTCTGAAAACTAGAGACCTGGGGGAATCCAAGATGGGGTGACTTGTGGGGCTCGGACCAGGTTCTGTTACCCAGAATCCCTTGCAAACCTCAAAATTTGGCTAAAAAAACACATGTTCCTCACATTTCTGTGGCAGAAAGTTCTGGAATCTGAGAGGAGCCACAGATTTCCATCCACCCAGCGTTCCCCTAAGTCTCCCGATAAAAATGATACCTCACTTGTGTGGGTGAACATAGCGCCCGCTACAGGAAACGCCCCAAAGCGCAACGTGGACACATCCAAATTTTTGAAAGAAAACAGAGGTGATTTTTGCGAAGTGCCTACCTGTAGATTTTGGCCTCTAGCTCAGCCGGCACCTAGGGAAACCTACCAAACCTGTGCATTTCTGAAAACTAGAGACCTGGGGGAATCCAAAATGGGGTGACTTGCGGGGCTCGGACCAGGTTCTGTTACCCAGAATCCTTTGCAAACCTCAAAATTTGGCTAAAAAAACACATGTTCCTCACATTTCTGTGGCAGAAAGTTCTGGAATCTGAGAGGAGCCACAAATTTCCTTCCACCCAGTGTTCCCGTAAGTCTCCCGATAAAAATGATACCTCACTTGTGTGGGTAGGCCTAGCGCCCGCGACAGGAAACACCACAAAGCGCAACATGGACACATCCAAATTTTTGAAAGAAAACAGAGGTGATTTTTGCGAAGTGCCTACCTGTAGATTTTGGCCTCTAGCTCAGCCGGGACCTAGGGAAACCTACCAAACCTGTGCATTTCTGAAAACTAGAGACCTGGGGGAATCCAAGATGTGGTGACTTGCGGGGCTCGGACCAGGTTCTGTTACCCAGAATCCTTTGCAAATCTCTAAATTTGGCTAAAAAAACACATGTTCCTCACATTTCTGTGGCAGAAAGTTCTGGAATCTGAGAGGAGCCACAAATTTCCTTCCACCCAGCGTTGCCCCAAGTCTTCCGATAAAAATGATACCTCATTTGTGTGGGTAGGGCTAGTGCCCGCGACAGGAAACGCCCCAAAGCGCAACGTGGACATATCCAATTTTTTGAAAGAAAACAGAGGTGATTTTTGCGAAGTGCCAACCTGTAGATTTTGGCTTCTAGCTCAGCCGGCACCTAGGGAAACCTACCAAACCTGTGCATTTCTGAAAACTAGAGACCTGGGGGAATCCAAGATGGGGTGACTTGCGGGGCTCGGACCAGGTTCTGTTACCCAGAATCCTTTGCAAACCTCAAAATTTGGCTAAAAAAACACATGTTCCTCACATTTCTGTGGCAGAAAGTTCTGGAATCTGAGAGGAGCCACAGATTTCCTTCCACCCAGCGTTCCCCTAAGTCTCCCGATAAAAATGATACCTCACTTGTGTGGGTGAACCTAGCGCCCGCTACAGGAAACGCCCCAAAGCGCAACGTGGACATATCCAAATTTTTGAAAGAAAACAGAGGTGATTTTTGCGAAGTGCCTACCTGTAGATTTTGGCCTCTAGCTCAGCCGGCACCTAGGGAAACCTACCAAACCTGTGCATTTCTGAAAACTAGGGACCTGTGGGAATCCAAAATGGGGTGACTTGCGGGGCTCGGACCAGGTTCTGTTACCCAGAATCCTTTGCAAACCTCAAAATTTGGCTAAAAAAACACATGTTCCTCACATTTCTGTGGCAGAAAGTTCTGGAATCTGAGAGGAACCACAAATTTCCTTCCACCCAGTGTTCCCCTAAGTCTCCCGATAAAAATGATACCTCACTTGTGTGGGTAGGCCTAGCGCCCGCGACAGGAAACACCACAAAGCGCAACGTGGACACATCCAAATTTTTGAAAGAAAACAGAGGTGATTTTTGCGAAGCGCCTACCTGTAGATTTTGGCCTCTAGCTCAGCCGGCACCTAAGGAAACCTACCAAACCTGTGCATTTCTGAAAACTAGAGACCTGGGGGAATCCAAGATGGGGTGACTGTGGGGCTCGGACCAGGTTCTGTTACCCAGAATCCCTTGCAAACCTAAAAATTTGGCTAAAAAAACACATGTTCCCCACATTTCTGTGGCAGAAAGTTCTGGAATCTGAGAGGAGCCACAGATTTCCGTCCACCCAGCGTTCCCCTAAGTCTCCCGATAAAAATGATACCTCACTTGTGTGGGTGAACCTAGCGCCCGCTACAGGAAACGCCCCAAAGCGCAACGTGGACACATCCAAATTTTTGAAAGAAAACAGAGGTGATTTTTGCGAAGTGCCTACCTGTAGATTTTGGCCTCTAGCTCAGCCGGCACCTAGGGAAACCTACCAAACCTGTGCATTTCTGAAAACTAGAGAAGTGGGGGAATCCAAGATGGGGTGACTTGCGGGGCTCGGACCAGGTTCTGTTACCCAGAATCCTTTGCAAACCTCAAAATTTGGCTAAAAAAACACATTTTCCTCACATTTCTGTGGCAGAAAGTTCTGGAATCTGAGAGGAGCCACAAATTTCCTTCCACCCAGCGTTCCCCTAAGTCTCCCGATAAAAATGATACCTCACTTGTGTGGGTAGGCCTAGCGCCCGTGACAGGAAACGCCCCAAAGCGCAACGTGGACACATCCAAATTTTTGAAAGAAAACAGAGGTGATTTTTGCGAAGTGCCTACCTGTAGATTTTGGCCTCTAGCTCAGCCGGCACCTAGGGAAACCTACCAAACCTGTGCATTTCTGAAAACTAGAGACCTGGGGGAATCCAAAATGGGGTGACTTGCGGGGCTCGGACCAGGTTCTGTTACCCAGAATCCTTTGCAAAGCTCAAAATTTGGCTAAAAAAACACATGTTCCTCACATTTCTGTGGCAGAAAGTTCTGGAATCTGAGAGGAGCCACAAATTTCCTTCCACCCAGCGTTCCCACAAGTCTCCCGATAAAAATGATACCTCACTTGTGTGGGTAGGCCTAGTGCCTGCGACAGGAAACGCCCCAAAGCGCAACGTGGACACATCCAATTTTTTAAAAGAAAACAGAGGTGATTTTTGCGAAGTGCTTACCTGTAGATTTTGGCCTCTAGCTCAGCCGGCACCTAGGGAAACCTACCAAACCTGTGCATTTCTGAAAACTAGAGGCCTGGGGGAATCCAAGATGGGGTGACTTGCGGGGCTCGGACCAGGTTCTGTTACCCAGAATCCTTTGCAAACCTCAAAATTTGGCTAAAAAAACACATGTTCCTCACATTTCTGTGGCAGAAAGTTCTGGAATCTGAGAGGAGCCACAAATTTCCTTCCACCCAGTGTTCCCCTAAGTCTCCCGATAAAAATGATACCTCACTTGTGTGGGTAGGCCTAGCGCCCGCGACAGGAAACACCACAAAGCGCAACGTGGACACATCCAAATTTTTGAAAGAAAACAGAGGTGATTTTTGCGAAGTGCCTACCTGTAGATTTTGGCCTCTAGCTCAGCCGGCACCTAAGGAAACCTACCAAACCTGTGCATTTCTGAAAACTAGAGACCTGGGGGAATCCAAGATGGGGTGACTTGTGGGGCTCGGACCAGGTTCTGTTACCCAGAATCCCTTGCAAACCTCAAAATTTGGCTAAAAAAACACATGTTCCCCACATTTCTGTGGCAGAAAGTTCTGGAATCTGAGAGGAGCCACAGATTTCCGTCCACCCAGCGTTCCCCTAAGTCTCCCGATAAAAATGATACCTCACTTGTGTGGGTGAACCTAGCGCCCGCTACAGGAAACGCCCCAAAGCGCAACGTGGACACATCCAAATTTTTGAAAGAAAACAGAGGTGATTTTTGCGAAGTGCCTACCTGTAGATTTTGGCCTCTAGCTCAGCCGGCACCTAGGGAAACCTACCAAACCTGTGCATTTCTGAAAACTAGAGAAGTGGGGGAATCCAAGATGGGGTGACTTGCGGGGCTCGGACCAGGTTCTGTTACCCAGAATCCTTTGCAAACCTCAAAATTTGGCTAAAAAAACACATTTTCCTCACATTTCTGTGGCAGAAAGTTCTGGAATCTGAGAGGAGCCACAAATTTCCTTCCACCCAGCGTTCCCCTAAGTCTCCCGATAAAAATGATACCTCACTTGTGTGGGTAAGCCTAGCGCCCACGACAGGAAACACCACAAAGCGCAACGTGGACACATCCAAATTTTTGAAAGAAAACAGAGGTGATTTTTGCGAAGTGCCTACCTGTAGATTTAGGCCTCTAGCTCAGCCGGCACCTAGGGAAACCTACCAAACCTGTGCATTTCTGAAAACTAGAGACCTGGGGGAATCCAAGATGTGGTGACTTGCGGGGCTCGGACCAGGTTCTGTTACCCAGAATCCTTTGCAAACCTCAAAATTTGGCTAAAAAAACACATTTTCCTCACATTTCTGTGGCAGAAAGTTCTGGAATCTGAGAGGAGCCACAAATTTCCTTCCACCCAGCGTTCCCCTAAGTCTCCCGATAAAAATGATACCTCACTTGTGTGGGTAGGCCTAGCGCCCGCGACAGGAAACACCACAAAGCGCAAAGTGGACACATCCAAATTTTTGAAAGAAAACAGAGGTGATTTTTGCGAAGTGCCTACCTGTAGATTTTGGCCTCTAGCTCAGCCGGGACCTAGGGAAACCTACCAAACCTGTGCATTTCTGAAAACTAGAGACCTGGGGGAATCCAAGATGTGGTTTGCTTGCGGGGCTCGGACCAGGTTCTGTTACCCAGAATCCTTTGCAAATCTCAAAATTTGGCTAAAAAAACACATGTTCCTCACATTTCTGTGGCAGAAAGTTCTGGAATCTGAGAGGAGCCACAAGTTTCCTTCCACCCAGCGTTCCCCCAAGTCTTCCGATAAAAATTATACCTCACTTGTGTGGGTAGGCCTAGTGCCCACGACAGGAAACGCCCCAAAGCGCAACGTGGACATATCCAATTTTTTGAAAGAAAACAGAGGTGATTTTTGCGAAGTGCCAACCTGTAGATTTTGGCTTCTAGCTCAGCCGGCACCTAGGGAAACCTACCAAACCTGTGCATTTCTGAAAACTAGAGACCTGGGGGAATCCAAGATGGGGTGACTTGTGGGGCTCGGACCAGGTTCTGTTACCCAGAATCCCTTGCAAACCTCAAAATTTGGCTAAAAAAACACATGTTCCTCACATTTCTGTGGCTGAAAGTTCTGGAATCTGAGAGGAGCCACAGATTTCCATCCACCCAGCGTTCCCCTAAGTCTCCCGATAAAAATGATACCTCACTTGTGTGGGTGAACCTAGCGCCCGCTACAGGAAACGCCCCAAAGCGCAACGTGGACACATCCAAATTTTTGAAAGAAAACAGAGGTGATTTTTGCGAAGTGCCTACCTGTAGATTTTGGCCTCTAGCTCAGCCGGCACCTAGGGAAACCTACCAAACCTGTGCATTTCTGAAAACTAGAGACCTGGGGGAATCCAAAATGGGGTGACTTGCGGGGCTCAGACCAGGTTCTGTTACCCAGAATCCTTTGCAAACCTCAAAATTTGGCTAAAAAAACACATGTTCCTCACATTTCTGTGGCAGAAAGTTCTGGAATCTGAGAGGAGCCACAAATTTCCTTCCACCCAGTGTTCCCGTAAGTCTCCCGATAAAAATGATACCTCACTTGTGTGGGTAGGCCTAGCGCCCGCGACAGGAAACACCACAAAGCGCAACGTGGACACATCCAAATTTTTGAAAGAAAACAGAGGTGATTTTTGCGAAGTGCCTACCTGTAGATTTTGGCCTCTAGCTCAGCCGGGACCTAGGGAAACCTACCAAACCTGTGCATTTCTGAAAACTAGAGACCTGGGGGAATCCAAGATGTGGTGACTTGCGGGGCTCGGACCAGGTTCTGTTACCCAGAATCCTTTGCAAATCTCTAAATTTGGCTAAAAAAACACATGTTCCTCACATTTCTGTGGCAGAAAGTTCTGGAATCTGAGAGGAGCCACAAATTTCCTTCCACCCAGCGTTGCCCCAAGTCTTCCGATAAAAATGATACCTCACTTGTGTGGGTAGGGCTAGTGCCCGCGACAGGAAACGCCCCAAAGCGCAACGTGGACATATCCAATTTTTTGAAAGAAAACAGAGGTGATTTTTGCGAAGTGCCAACCTGTAGATTTTGGCTTCTAGCTCAGCCGGCACCTAGGGAAACCTACCAAACCTGTGCATTTCTGAAAACTAGAGACCTGGGGGAATCCAAGATGGGGTGACTTGCGGGGCTCGGACCAGGTTCTGTTACCCAGAATCCTTTGCAAACCTCAAAATTTGGCTAAAAAAACACATGTTCCTCACATTTCTGTGGCAGAAAGTTCTGGAATCTGAGAGGAGCCACAGATTTCCTTCCACCCAGCGTTCCCCTAAGTCTCCCGATAAAAATGATACCTCACTTGTGTGGGTGAACCTAGCGCCCGCTACAGGAAACGCCCCAAAGCGCAACGTGGACATATCCAAATTTTTGAAAGAAAACAGAGGTGATTTTTGCGAAGTGCCTACCTGTAGATTTTGGCCTCTAGCTCAGCCGGCACCTAGGGAAACCTACCAAACCTGTGCATTTCTGAAAACTAGGGACCTGTGGAATCCAAAATGGGGTGACTTGCGGGGCTCGGACCAGGTTCTGTTACCCAGAATCCTTTGCAAACCTCAAAATTTGGCTAAAAAAACACATGTTCCTCACATTTCTGTGGCAGAAAGTTCTGGAATCTGAGAGGAACCACAAATTTCCTTCCACCCAGTGTTCCCCCAAGTCTCCCGATAAAAATGATACCTCACTTGTGTGGGTAGGCCTAGCGCCCGCGACAGGAAACGCCCCATAGCGCAACGTGGACACATCCAATTTTTTTAAAGAAAACAGAGGTGATTTTTGCGAAGTGCCTACCTGTAGATTTTGGCCTCTAGCTCAGCCGGCACCTAGGGAAACCTACCAAACCTGTGCATTTCTGAAAACTAGAGACCTGGCGGAATCCAAGATGTGGTGACTTGCGGGGCTCGGACCAGGTTCTGTTACCCAGAATCCTTTGCAAACCTCAAAATTTGGCGAAAAAAACATATGTTTCTCACATTTCTGTGGCAGAAAGTTCTGGAATCTGAGAGGAGCCACAAATTTCCTTCCACCCAGCGTTCCCCCAAGTCTTCCGATAAAAATGATACCTCACTTGTGTGGGTAGGCTTAGTGCCCGCGACAGGAAACGCCCCAAAGCGCAACGTGGACACATCCAATTTTTTTAAAGAAAACAGAGGTGATTTTTGCTAAGTGCCTACCTGTAGATTTTGGCCTCTAGCTCAGCTGGCACCTAGGGAAACCTACCAAACCTGTGCATTTCTGAAAACTAGAGACCTGGGGGAATCCAAGATGGGGTGACTTGCGGGGCTCGGAACAGGTTCTGTTACCCAGAATCCTTTGCAAACCTCAAAATTTGGCTAAAAAAACACATGTTCCTCAAATTTCTGTGGCAGAAAGTTCTGGAATCTGAGAGGAGCCACAAATTTCCTTCCACCCAGTGTTCCCCTAAGTCTCCCGATAAAATTGATACCTCACTTGTGTGGGTAGGCCTAGCGCACGCGACAGGAAACGCCCCAAAGCGCAACGTGGACACGTCCAAATATTTGAGAGAAAACAGAGGTGATTTTTCCGAAGTGCCTACCTATAGATTTTGGCCTCTAGCTCAGCCGGCACCTAGGGAAACCTACCAAACCTGTGCATTTCTGAAAACTAGAGACCTGGGGGAATCCAAAATGGGGTGACTTGCGGGGCTCGGACCAGGTTCTGTTACCCAGAATCCTTTGCAAACCTCAAAATTTGGCTAAAAAAACACATGTTCCTCACATTTCTGTGGCAGAAAGTTCTGGAATCTGAGAGGAACCACAAATTTCCTTCCACCCAGTGTTCCCCCAAGTCTCCCGATAAAAATGATACCTCACTTGTGTGGGTAGGCCTAGCGCCCGCGACAGGAAACGCCCCATAGCGCAACGTGGACACATCCAATGTTTTTAAAGAAAACAGAGGTGATTTTTGCGAAGTGCTTACCTGTAGATTTTGGCCTCTAGCTCAGCCGGCACCTAGGGAAACCTACCAAACCTGTGCATTTCTGAAAACTAGAGACCTGGGGGAATCCAAGATGGGGTGACTTGCGGGGCTCGGACCAGGTTCTGTTACCCAGAATCCTTTGCAAACCTCAAAATGTGGCTAAAAAAACACATGTTCCTCACATTTCTGTGGCAGAAAGTTCTGGAATCTGAGAGGAGCCACAAATTTCCTTCCACCCAGTGTTCCCGTAAGTCTCCCGATAAAAATGATACCTCACTTGTGTGGGTAGGCTTAGCGCCCGCGACAGGAAACACCACAAAGCGCAACGTGGACACATCCAAATTTTTGAAAGAAAACAGAGGTGATTTTTGCGAAGTGCCTACCTGTAGATTTTGGCCTCTAGCTCAGCCGGGACCTAGGGAAACCTACCAAACCTGTGCATTTCTGAAAACTAGAGACCTGGGGGAATCCAAGATGTGGTGACTTGCGGGGCTCGGACCAGGTTCTGTTACCCAGAATCCTTTGCAAATCTCTAAATTTGGCTAAAAAAACACATGTTCCTCACATTTCTGTGGCAGAAAGTTCTGGAATCTGAGAGGAGCCACAAATTTCCTTCCACCCAGCGTTGCCCCAAGTCTTCCGATAAAAATGATACCTCACTTGTGTGGGTAGGGCTAGTGCCCGCGACAGGAAACGCCCCAAAGCGCAACGTGGACATATCCAATTTTTTGAAAGAAAACAGAGGTGATTTTTGCGAAGTGCCAACCTGTAGATTTTGGCTTCTAGCTCAGCCGGCACCTAGGGAAACCTACCAAACCTGTGCATTTCTGAAAACTAGAGACCTGGGGGAATCCAAGATGGGGTGACTTGCGGGGCTCGGACCAGGTTCTGTTACCCAGAATCCTTTGCAAACCTCAAAATTTGGCTAAAAAAACACATGTTCCTCACATTTCTGTGGCAGAAAGTTCTGGAATCTGAGAGGAGCCACAGATTTCCTTCCACCCAGCGTTCCCCTAAGTCTCCCGATAAAAATGATACCTCACTTGTGTGGGTGAACCTAGCGCCCGCTACAGGAAACGCCCCAAAGCGCAACGTGGACACATCCAAATTTTTGAAAGAAAACAGAGGTGATTTTTGCGAAGTGCCTACCTGTAGATTTTGGCCTCTAGCTCAGCCGGCACCTAGGGAAACCTACCAAACCTGTGCATTTCTGAAAACTAGAGACCTGGGGGAATCCAAAATGGGGTGACTTGCGAGGCTCGGACCAGGTTCTGTTACCCAGAATCCTTTGCAAACCTCAAAATTTGGCTAAAAAAACTCATGTTCCTCACATTTCTGTGGCAGAAAGTTCTGGAATCTGAGAGGAACCACAAATTTCCTTCCACCCAGTGTTCCCCCAAGTCTCCCGATAAAAATGATACCTCACTTGTGTGGGTAGGCCTAGCGCCCGCGACAGGAAACGCCCCATAGCGCAACGTGGACACATCCAATGTTTTTAAAGAAAACAGAGGTGATTTTTGCGAAGTGCTTACCTGTAGATTTTGGCCTCTAGCTCAGCCGGCACCTAGGGAAACCTACCAAACCTGTGCATTTCTGAAAACTAGAGACCTGGGGGAATCCAAGATGGGGTGACTTGCGGGGCTCGGACCAGGTTCTGTTACCCAGAATCCTTTGCAAACCTCAAAATGTGGCTAAAAAAACACATGTTCCTCACATTTCTGTGGCAGAAAGTTCTGGAATCTGAGAGGAGCCACAAATTTCCTTCCACCCAGTGTTCCCGTAAGTCTCCCGATAAAAATGATACCTCACTTGTGTGGGTAGGCTTAGCGCCCGCGACAGGAAACACCACAAAGCGCAACGTGGACACATCCAAATTTTTGAAAGAAAACAGAGGTGATTTTTGCGAAGTGCCTACCTGTAGATTTTGGCCTCTAGCTCAGCCGGGACCTAGGGAAACCTACCAAACCTGTGCATTTCTGAAAACTAGAGACCTGGGGGAATCCAAGATGTGGTGACTTGCGGGGCTCGGACCAGGTTCTGTTACCCAGAATCCTTTGCAAATCTCTAAATTTGGCTAAAAAAACACATGTTCCTCACATTTCTGTGGCAGAAAGTTCTGGAATCTGAGAGGAGCCACAAATTTCCTTCCACCCAGCGTTGCCCCAAGTCTTCCGATAAAAATGATACCTCACTTGTGTGGGTAGGGCTAGTGCCCGCGACAGGAAACGCCCCAAAGCGCAACGTGGACATATCCAATTTTTTGAAAGAAAACAGAGGTGATTTTTGCGAAGTGCCAACCTGTAGATTTTGGCTTCTAGCTCAGCCGGCACCTAGGGAAACCTACCAAACCTGTGCATTTCTGAAAACTAGAGACCTGGGGGAATCCAAGATGGGGTGACTTGCGGGGCTCGGACCAGGTTCTGTTACCCAGAATCCTTTGCAAACCTCAAAATTTGGCTAAAAAAACACATGTTCCTCACATTTCTGTGGCAGAAAGTTCTGGAATCTGAGAGGAGCCACAGATTTCCTTCCACCCAGCGTTCCCCTAAGTCTCCCGATAAAAATGATACCTCACTTGTGTGGGTGAACCTAGCGCCCGCTACAGGAAACGCCCCAAAGCGCAACATGGACACATCCAAATTTTTGAAAGAAAACAGAGGTGATTTTTGCGAAGTGCCTACCTGTAGATTTTGGCCTCTAGCTCAGCCGGCACCTAGGGAAACCTACCAAACCTGTGCATTTCTGAAAACTAGAGACCTGGGGGAATCCAAAATGGGGTGACTTGCGAGGCTCGGACCAGGTTCTGTTACCCAGAATCCTTTGCAAACCTCAAAATTTGGCTAAAAAAACACATGTTCCTCACATTTCTGTGGCAGAAAGTTCTGGAATCTGAGAGGAACCACAAATTTCCTTCCACCCAGTGTTCCCCCAAGTCTCCCGATAAAAATGATACCTCACTTGTGTGGGTAGGCCTAGCGCCCGCGACAGGAAACGCCCCATAGCGCAACGTGGACACATCCAATTTTTTTAAAGAAAACAGAGGTGATTTTTGCGAAGTGCCTACCTGTAGATTTTGGCCTCTAGCTCAGCCGGCACCTAGGGAAACCTACCAAACCTGTGCATTTCTGAAAACTAGAGACCTGGCGGAATCCAAGATGTGGTGACTTGCGGGGCTCGGACCAGGTTCTGTTACCCAGAATCCTTTGCAAACCTCAAAATTTGGCGAAAAAAACATATGTTCCTCACATTTCTGTGGCAGAAAGTTCTGGAATCTGAGAGGAGCCACAAATTTCCTTCCACCCAGCATTCCCCTAAGTCTCCCGATAAAAATGATACCTCACTTGTGTGGGTAAGCCTAGCGCCCGCGACAGGAAACACCACAAAGCGCAACGTGGACACATCCAAATTTTTGAAAGAAAACAGAGGTGATTTTTGCGAAGTGCCTACCTGTAGATTTTGGCCTCTAGCTCAGCCGGCACCTAGGGAAACCTACCAAACCTGTGCATTTCTGATAACTAGAGACCTGGGGGAATCCAAAATGGGGTGACTTGCGGGGCTCGGACCAGGTTCTGTTACCCAGAATCCTTTGCAAACCTCAAAATTTGGCTAAAAAAACACATGTTCCTCACATTTCTGTGGCAGAAAGTTCTGGAATCTGAGAGGAGCCACAAATTTCCTTCCACCCAGTGTTCCCGTAAGTCTCCCGATAAAAATGATACCTCACTTGTGTGGGTAGGCCTAGCGCCCGCGACAGGAAACACCACAAAGCGCAACGTGGACACATCCAAATTTTTGAAAGAAAACAGAGGTGATTTTTGCGAAGTGCCTACCTGTAGATTTTGGCCTCTAGCTCAGCCGGGACCTAGGGAAACCTACCAAACCTGTGCATTTCTGAAAACTAGAGACCTGGGGGAATCCAAGATGTGGTGACTTGCGGGGCTCGGACCAGGTTCTGTTACCCAGAATCCTTTGCAAATCTCTAAATTTGGCTAAAAAAACACATGTTCCTCACATTTCTGTGGCAGAAAGTTCTGGAATCTGAGAGGAGCCACAGATTTCCTTCCACCCAGCGTTCCCCTAAGTCTCCCGATAAAAATGATACCTCACTTGTGTGGGTGAACCTAGCGCCCGCTACAGGAAACGCCCCAAAGCGCAACGTGGACATATCCAAATTTTTGAAAGAAAACAGAGGTGATTTTTGCGAAGTGCTTACCTGTAGATTTTGGCCTCTAGCTCAGCCGGCACCTAGGGAAACCTACCAAACCTGTGCATTTCTGAAAACTAGAGACCTGGCGGAATCCAAGATGTGGTGACTTGCGGGGCTCGGACCAGGTTCTGTTACCCAGAATCCTTTGCAAACCTCAAAATTTGGCGAAAAAAACATATGTTCCTCACATTTCTGTGGCAGAAAGTTCTGGAATCTGAGAGGAGCCACAAATTTCCTTCCACCCAGCGTTCCCCCAAGTCTTCCGATAAAAATGATACCTCACTTGTGTGGGTAGGCCTAGTGCCCGCGACAGGAAACGCCCCAAAGCGCAACGTGGACACATCCAATTTTTTTAAAGAAAACAGAGGTGATTTTTGCTAAGTGCCTACCTGTAGATTTTGGCCTCTAGCTCAGCTGGCACCTAGGGAAACCTACCAAACCTGTGCATTTCTGAAAACTAGAGACCTGGGGGAATCCAAGATGGGGTGACTTGCGGGGCTCGGAACAGGTTCTGTTACCCAGAATCCTTTGCAAACCTCAAAATTTGGCTAAAAAAACACATGTTCCTCAAATTTCTTTGGCAGAAAGTTCTGGAATCTGAGAGGAGCCACAAATTTCCTTCCACCCAGTGTTCCCCTAAGTCTCCCGATAAAATTGATACCTCACTTGTGTGGGTAGGCCTAGCGCACGCGACAGGAAACTCCCCAAAGCGCAACGTGGACACGTCCAAATATTTGAGAGAAAACAGAGGTGATTTTTCCGAAGTGCCTACCTATAGATTTTGGCCTCTAGCTCAGCCGGCACCTAGGGAAACCTACCAAACCTGTGCATTTCTGAAAACTAGAGACCTGGGGGAATCCAAAATGGGGTGACTTGCGGGGCTCGGACCAGGTTCTGTTACCCAGAATCCTTTGCAAACCTCAAAATTTGGCTAAAAAAACACATGTTCCTCACATTTCTGTGGCAGAAAGTTCTGGAATCTGAGAGGAACCACAAATTTCCTTCCACCCAGTGTTCCCCCAAGTCTCCCGATAAAAATGATACCTCACTTGTGTGGGTAGGCCTAGCGCCCGCGACAGGAAACGCCCCATAGCGCAACGTGGACACATCCAATGTTTTTAAAGAAAACAGAGGTGATTTTTCCGAAGTGCTTACCTGTAGATTTTGGCCTCTAGCTCAGCCGGCACCTAGGGAAACCTACCAAACCTGTGCATTTCTGAAAACTAGAGACCTGGGGGAATCCAAGATGGGGTGACTTGCGGGGCTCGAACCAGGTTCTGTTACCCAGAATCCTTTGCAAACCTCAAAATGTGGCTAAAAAAACACATGTTCCTCACATTTCTGTGGCAGAAAGTTCTGGATTCTGAGAGGAGCCACAAATTTCCTTCCACCCAGTGTTCCCGTAAGTCTCCCGATAAAAATGATACCTCACTTGTGTGGGTAGGCTTAGCGCCCGCGACAGGAAACACCACAAAGCGCAACGTGGACACATCCAAATTTTTGAAAGAAAACAGAGGTGATTTTTGCGAAGTGCCTACCTGTAGATTTTGGCCTCTAGCTCAGCCGGGACCTAGGGAAACCTACCAAACCTGTGCATTTCTGAAAACTAGAGACCTGGGGGAATCCAAGATGTGGTGACTTGCGGGGCTCGGACCAGGTTCTGTTACCCAGAATCCTTTGCAAATCTCTAAATTTGGCTAAAAAAACACATGTTCCTCACATTTCTGTGGCAGAAAGTTCTGGAATCTGAGAGGAGCCACAAATTTCCTTCCACCCAGCGTTGCCCCAAGTCTTCCGATAAAAATGATACCTCACTTGTGTGGGTAGGGCTAGTGCCCGCGACAGGAAACGCCCCAAAGCGCAACGTGGACATATCCAATTTTTTTAAAGAAAACAGAGGTGATTTTTGCGAAGTGCCAACCTGTAGATTTTGGCTTCTAGCTCAGCCGGCACCTAGGGAAACCTACCAAACCTGTGCATTTCTGAAAACTAGAGACCTGGGGGAATCCAAGATGGGGTGACTTGCGGGGCTCGGACCAGGTTCTGTTACCCAGAATCCTTTGCAAACCTCAAAATTTGGCTAAAAAAACACATGTTCCTCACATTTCTGTGGCAGAAAGTTCTGGAATCTGAGAGGAGCCACAGATTTCCTTCCACCCAGCGTTCCCCTAAGTCTCCCGATAAAAATGATACCTCACTTGTGTGGGTGAACCTAGCGCCCGCTACAGGAAACGCCCCAAAGCGCAACGTGGACACATCCAAATTTTTGAAAGAAAACAGAGGTGATTTTTGCGAAGTGCCTACCTGTAGATTTTGGCCTCTAGCTCAGCCGGCACCTAGGGAAACCTACCAAACCTGTGCATTTCTGAAAACTAGAGACCTGGGGGAATCCAAAATGGGGTGACTTGCGGGGCTCGGACCAGGTTCTGTTACCCAGAATCCTTTGCAAACCTCAAAATTTGGCTAAAAAAACACATGTTCCTCACATTTCTGTGGCAGAAAGTTCTGGAATCTGAGAGGAACCACAAATTTCCTTCCACCCAGTGTTCCCCCAAGTCTCCCGATAAAAATGATACCTCACTTGTGTGGGTAGGCCTAGCGCCCGCGACAGGAAACGCCCCATAGCGCAACGTGGACACATCCAATTTTTTTAAAGAAAACAGAGGTGATTTTTGCGAAGTGCCTACCTGTAGATTTTGGCCTCTAGCTCAGCCGGCACCTAGGGAAACCTACCAAACCTGTGCATTTCTGAAAACTAGAGACCTGGCGGAATCCAAGATGTGGTGACTTGCGGGGCTCGGACCAGGTTCTGTTACCCAGAATCCTTTGCAAACCTCAAAATTTGGCAAAAAAAACATATGTTCCTCACATTTCTGTGGCAGAAAGTTCTGGAATCTGAGAGGAGCCACAAATTTCCTTCCACCCAGCGTTCCCCCAAGTCTTCCGATAAAAATGATACCTCACTTGTGTGGGTAGGCCTAGTGCCCGCGACAGGAAACGCCCCAAAGCGCAACGTGGACACGTCCAAATATTTGAGAGAAAACAGAGGTGATTTTTCCGAAGTGCCTACCTATAGATTTTGGCCTCTAGCTCAGCCGGCACCTAGGGAAACCTACCAAACCTGTGCATTTCTGAAAACTAGAGACCTGGGGGAATCCAAAATGGGGTGACTTGCGGGGCTCGGACCAGGTTCTGTTACCCAGAATCCTTTGCAAACCTCAAAATTTGGCTAAAAAAACACATGTTCCTCACATTTCTGTGGCAGAAAGTTCTGGAATCTGAGAGGAACCACAAATTTCCTTCCACCCAGTGTTCCCCCAAGTCTCCCGATAAAAATGATACCTCACTTGTGTGGGTAGGCCTAGCGCCCGCGACAGGAAACGCCCCATAGCGCAACGTGGACACATCCAATGTTTTTAAAGAAAACAGAGGTGATTTTTGCGAAGTGCTTACCTGTAGATTTTGGCCTCTAGCTCAGCCGGCACCTAGGGAAACCTACCAAACCTGTGCATTTCTGAAAACTAGAGACCTGGGGGAATCCAAGATGGGGTGACTTGCGGGGCTCGAACCAGGTTCTGTTACCCAGAATCCTTTGCAAACCTCAAAATGTGGCTAAAAAAACACATGTTCCTCACATTTCTGTGGCAGAAAGTTCTGGAATCTGAGAGGAGCCACAAATTTCCTTCCACCCAGTGTTCCCGTAAGTCTCCCGATAAAAATGATACCTCACTTGTGTGGGTAGGCTTAGCGCCCGCGACAGGAAACACCACAAAGCGCAACGTGGACACATCCAAATTTTTGAAAGAAAACAGAGGTGATTTTTGCGAAGTGCCTACCTGTAGATTTTGGCCTCTAGCTCAGCCGGGACCTAGGGAAACCTACCAAACCTGTGCATTTCTGAAAACTAGAGACCTGGGGGAATCCAAGATGTGGTGACTTGCGGGGCTCGGACCAGGTTCTGTTACCCAGAATCCTTTGCAAATCTCTAAATTTGGCTAAAAAAACACATGTTCCTCACATTTCTGTGGCAGAAAGTTCTGGAATCTGAGAGGAGCCACAAATTTCCTTCCACCCAGCGTTGCCCCAAGTCTTCCGATAAAAATGATACCTCACTTGTGTGGGTAGGGCTAGTGCCCGCGACAGGAAACGCCCCAAAGCGCAACGTGGACATATCCAATTTTTTGAAAGAAAACAGAGGTGATTTTTGCGAAGTGCCAACCTGTAGATTTTGGCTTCTAGCTCAGCCGGCACCTAGGGAAACCTACCAAACCTGTGCATTTCTGAAAACTAGAGACCTGGGGGAATCCAAGATGGGGTGACTTGCGGGGCTCGGACCAGGTTCTGTTACCCAGAATCCTTTGCAAACCTCAAAATTTGGCTAAAAAAACACATGTTCCTCACATTTCTGTGGCAGAAAGTTCTGGAATCTGAGAGGAGCCACAGATTTCCTTCCACCCAGCGTTCCCCTAAGTCTCCCGATAAAAATGATACCTCACTTGTGTGGGTGAACCTAGCGCCCGCTACAGGAAACGCCCCAAAGCGCAACGTGGACACATCCAAATTTTTGAAAGAAAACAGAGGTGATTTTTGCGAAGTGCCTACCTGTAGATTTTGGCCTCTAGCTCAGCCGGCACCTAGGGAAACCTACCAAACCTGTGCATTTCTGAAAACTAGAGACCTGGGGGAATCCAAAATGGGGTGACTTGCGGGGCTCGGACCAGGTTCTGTTACCCAGAATCCTTTGCAAACCTCAAAATTTGGCTAAAAAAACACATGTTCCTCACATTTCTGTGGCAGAAAGTTCTGGAATCTGAGAGGAACCACAAATTCCCTTCCACCCAGTGTTCCCCCAAGTCTCCCGATAAAAATGATACCTCACTTGTGTGGGTAGGCCTAGCGCCCGCGACAGGAAACGCCCCATAGCGCAACGTGGACACATCCAATTTTTTTAAAGAAAACAGAGGTGATTTTTGCGAAGTGCCTACCTGTAGATTTTGGCCTCTAGCTCAGCCGGCACCTAGGGAAACCTACCAAACCTGTGCATTTCTGAAAACTAGAGACCTGGCGGAATCCAAGATGTGGTGACTTGCGGGGCTCGGACCAGGTTCTGTTACCCAGAATCCTTTGCAAACCTCAAAATTTGGCGAAAAAAACATATGTTCCTCACATTTCTGTGGCAGAAAGTTCTGGAATCTGAGAGGAGCCACAAATTTCCTTCCACCCAGCGTTCCCCCAAGTCTTCCGATAAAAATGATACCTCACTTGTGTGGGTAGGCCTAGTGCCCGCGACAGGAAACGCCCCAAAGCGCAACGTGGACACATCCAATTTTTTTAAAGAAAACAGAGGTGATTTTTGCTAAGTGCCTACCTGTAGATTTTGGCCTCTAGCTCAGCTGGCACCTAGGGAAACCTACCAAACCTGTGCATTTCTGAAAACTAGAGACCTGGGGGAATCCAAGATGGGGTGACTTGCGGGGCTCGGAACAGGTTCTGTTACCCAGAATCCTTTGCAAACCTCAAAATTTGGCTAAAAAAACACATGTTCCTCACATTTCTGTGGCAGAAAGTTCTGGAATCTGAGAGGAGCCAAAAATTTTCTTCCACCCAGTGTTCCCCTAAGTCTCCCAATAAAAATGATACCTCACTTGTGTGGGTAGGCCTAGCGCACGCGACAGGAAATGCCCCAAAGCGCAACGTGGACACGTCCAAATATTTGAGAGAAAACAGAGGTGATTTTTCCGAAGTGCCTACCTATAGATTTTGGCCTCTAGCTCAGCCGGCACCTAGGGAAACCTACCAAACCTGTGCATTTCTGAAAACTAGAGACCTGGGGGAATCCAAAATGGGGTGACTTGCGGGGCTCGGACCAGGTTCTGTTACCCAGAATACTTTGCAAACCTCAAAATTTGGCTAAAAAAACACATGTTCCTCACATTTCTGTGGCAGAAAGTTCTGGAATCTGAGAGGAACCACAAATTTCCTTCCACCCAGTGTTCCCCCAAGTCTCCCGATAAAAATGATACCTCACTTGTGTGGGTAGGCCTAGCGCCCGCGACAGGAAACGCCCCATAGCGCAACGTGGACACATCCAATTTTTTTAAAGAAAACAGAGGTGATTTTTGCAAAGTGCCTACCTGTAGATTTTGGCCTCTAGCTCAGCCGGCACCTAGGGAAACCTACCAAACCTGTGCATTTCTGAAAACTAGAGACCTGGCGGAATCCAAGATGTGGTGACTTGCGGGCTCGGACCAGGTTCTGTTACCCAGAATCCTTTGCAAACCTCAAAATTTGGCGAAAAAAACATATGTTCCTCACATTTCTGTGGCAGAAAGTTCTGGAATCTTACAGGAGCCACAAATTTCCTTCCACCCAGCGTTCCCCCAAGTCTCCCGATAAAAATGATACCTCACTTGTGTGGGTAGGCCTAGTGCCTGCGACAGGAAACGCCCCAAAGCGCAACTTGGACACATCCAATTTTTTGAAAGAAAACAGAGGTGATTTTTGCGAAGTGCTTACCTGTAGATTTTGGCCTCTAGCTCAGCCGGCACCTAGGGAAACCTACCAAACCTGTGCATTTCTGAAAACTAGAGACCTGGGGGAATCCAAGATGGGGTGACTTGCGGGGCTCGGACCAGGTTCTGTTACCCAGAATCCTTTGCAAACCTCAAAATTTGGCTAAAAAAACACATGTTCCTCACATTTCTGTGGCAGAAAGTTCTGGAATCTGAGAGGAGCCACAAATTTCCTTCCACCCAGCATTCCCCCAAGTCTCCCGATAAAAATGATACTTCACTTGTGTGGGTAGGCCTAGTGCCTGCGACAGGAAATGCCCCAAAGCACAACGTGGACACATCCAATTTTTTTAAAGAAAACAGAGGTGATTTTTGCGAAGTGCTTACCTGTAGATTTTGGCCTCTAGCTCAGCCGGCACCTAGGGAAACCTACCAAACCTGTGCATTTCTGAAAACTAGAGACCTGGGGGAATCCAAGATGGGGTGACTTGCGGGGCTCGGACCAGGTTCTGTTACCCAGAATCCTTTGCAAACCTCAAAATTTGGCTAAAAAAACACATGTTCCTCACATTTCTGTGGCAGAAAGTTCTGGAATCTGAGAGGAGCCACAAATTTCCTTCCACCCAGTGTTCCCGTAAGTCTCCCGATAAAAATGATACCTCACTTGTGTGGGTAGGCTTAGCGCCCGCGACAGGAAACACCACAAAGCGCAACGTGGACACATCCAAATTTTTGAAAGAAAACAGAGGTGATTTTTGCGAAGTGCCTACCTGTAGATTTTGGCCTCTAGCTCAGCCGGCACCTAGGGAAACCTACCAAACCTGTGCATTTCTGAAAACTAGAGACCTGGGGGAATCCAAGATGTGGTGACTTGCGGGACTCGGACCAGTTTCTGTTACCCAGAATCCTTTGCAAACGTCACAATTTGGCTAAAAAAACACATGTTCCTCACATTTCTGTGGCAGAAAGTTCTGGAATCTGAGAGGAGCCACAAATTTCCTTCCACCCAGCGTTCCCCCAAGTCTTCCGATAAAAATGATACCTCTCTTGTGTGGGTAGGCCTAGTGCCCGCGACAGGAAACGCCCCAAAGCGCAACGTGGACACATCCAATTTTTTTAAAGAAAACAGAGGTGATTTTTGCTAAGTGCCTACCTGTAGATTTTGGCCTCTAGCTCAGCTGGCACCTAGGGAAACCTACCAAACCTGTGCATTTCTGAAAACTAGAGACCTGGGGGAATCCAAGATGGGGTGACTTGCAGGGCTCGGACCAGGTTCTGTTACCCAGAATCCTTTGCAAACCTCAAAATTTGGCTAAAAAAACACATGTTCCTCACATTTCTGTGGCAGAAAGTTCTGGAATCTGAGAGGAGCCACAAATTTCCTTCCACCCAGTGTTCCCCTAAGTCTCCCGATAAAAATGATACCTCACTTGTGTGGGTAGGCCTAGCGCACGCGACAGGAAACGCCCCAAAGCGCAACGTGGACACATCCAAATATTTGAAAGAAAACAGAGGTGATTTTTCCGAAGTGCCTACCTATAGATTTTGGCCTCTAGCTCAGCCGGCACCTAGGGAAACCTACCAAACCTTTGCATTTCTGAAAACTAGAGACCTGGGGGAATCCAAGATGGGGTGACTTGCGGGGCTCGGACCAGGTTCTGTTACCCAGAATCCTTTGCAAACCTCAAAATTTGGCTAAAAAAACACATGTTCCTCACATTTCTGTGGCAGAAAGTTCTGGAATCTGAGAGGAGCCACAGATTTCCTTCCACCCAGCGTTCCCCTAAGTCTCCCGATAAAAATGATACCTCACTTGTGTGGGTGAACCTAGCGCCCGCTACAGGAAACGCCCCAAAGCGCAACGTGGACACATCCAAATTTTTGAAAGAAAACAGAGGTGATTTTTGCGAAGTGCCTACCTGTAGATTTTGGCCTCTAGCTCAGCCGGCACCTAGGGAAACCTACCAAACCTGTGCATTTCTGAAAACTAGAGACCTGGGGGAATCCAAAATGGGGTGACTTGCGGGGCTCGGACCAGGTTCTGTTACCCAGAATCCTTTGCAAACCTCAAAATTTGGCTAAAAAAACACATGTTCCTCACATTTCTGTGGCAGAAAGTTCTGGAATCTGAGAGGAACCACAAATTTCCTTCCACCCAGTGTTCCCCCAAGTCTCCCGATAAAAATGATACCTCACTTGTGTGGGTAGGCCTAGCGCCCGCGACAGGAAACGCCCCATAGCGCAACGTGGACACATCCAATTTTTTTAAAGAAAACAGAGGTGATTTTTGCGAAGTGCCTACCTGTAGATTTTGGCCTCTAGCTCAGCCGGCACCTAGGGAAACCTACCAAACCTGTGCATTTCTGAAAACTAGAGACCTGGCGGAATCCAAGATGTGGTGACTTGCGGGGCTCGGACCAGGTTCTGTTACCCAGAATCCTTTGCAAACCTCAAAATTTGGCTAAAAAAACATATGTTCCTCACATTTCTGTGGCAGAAAGTTCTGGAATCTGAGAGGAGCCACAAATTTCCTTCCACCCAGCGTTCCCCCAAGTCTTCCGATAAAAATGATACCTCACTTGTGTGGGTAGGCCTAGTGCCCGCGACAGGAAACGCCCCAAAGCGCAACGTGGACACATCCAATTTTTTTAAAGAAAACAGAGGTGATTTTTGCTAAGTGCCTACCTGTAGATTTTGGCCTCTAGCTCAGCTGGCACCTAGGGAAACCTACCAAACCTGTGCATTTCTGAAAACTAGAGACCTGGGGGAATCCAGGATGGGGTGACTTGCGGGGCTCGGAACAGGTTCTGTTACCCAGAATCCTTTGCAAACCTCAAAATTTGGCTAAAAAAACACATGTTCCTCACATTTCTGTGGCAGAAAGTTCTGGAATCTGAGAGGAGCCACAAATTTTCTTCCACCCAGTGTTCCCCTAAGTCTCCCAATAAAAATGATACCTCACTTGTGTGGGTAGGCCTAGCGCACGCGACAGGAAATGCCCCAAAGCGCAACGTGGACACGTCCAAATATTTGAGAGAAAACAGAGGTGATTTTTCCGAAGTGCCTACCTATAGATTTTGGCCTCTAGCTCAGCCGGCACCTAGGGAAACCTACCAAACCTGTGCATTTCTGAAAACTAGAGACCTGGGGGAATCCAAAATGGGGTGACTTGCGGGGCTCGGACCAGGTTCTGTTACCCAGAATACTTTGCAAACCTCAAAATTTGGCTAAAAAAACACATGTTCCTCACATTTCTGTGGCAGAAAGTTCTGGAATCTGAGAGGAACCACAAATTTCCTTCCACCCAGTGTTCCCCCAAGTCTCCCGATAAAAATGATACCTCACTTGTGTGGGTAGGCCTAGCGCCCGCGACAGGAAACGCCCCATAGCGCAACGTGGACACATCCAATTTTTTTAAAGAAAACAGAGGTGATTTTTGCAAAGTGCCTACCTGTAGATTTTGGCCTCTAGCTCAGCCGGCACCTAGGGAAACCTACCAAACCTGTGCATTTCTGAAAACTAGAGACCTGGCGGAATCCAAGATGTGGTGACTTGCGGGCTCGGACCAGGTTCTGTTACCCAGAATCCTTTGCAAACCTCAAAATTTGGCGAAAAAAACATATGTTCCTCACATTTCTGTGGCAGAAAGTTCTGGAATCTTACAGGAGCCACAAATTTCCTTCCACCCAGCGTTCCCCCAAGTCTCCCGATAAAAATGATACCTCACTTGTGTGGGTAGGCCTAGTGCCTGCGACAGGAAACGCCCCAAAGCGCAACGTGGACACATCCAATTTTTTGAAAGAAAACAGAGGTGATTTTTGCGAAGTGCTTACCTGTAGATTTTGGCCTCTAGCTCAGCCGGCACCTAGGGAAACCTACCAAACCTGTGCATTTCTGAAAACTAGAGACCTGGGGGAATCCAAGATGGGGTGACTTGCGGGGCTCGGACCAGGTTCTGTTACCCAGAATCCTTTGCAAACCTCAAAATTTGGCTAAAAAAACACATGTTCCTCACATTTCTGTGGCAGAAAGTTCTGGAATCTGAGAGGAGCCACAAATTTCCTTCCACCCAGCATTCCCCCAAGTCTCCCGATAAAAATGATACTTCACTTGTGTGGGTAGGCCTAGTGCCTGCGACAGGAAATGCCCCAAAGCACAACGTGGACACATCCAATTTTTTTAAAGAAAACAGAGGTGATTTTTGCGAAGTGCTTACCTGTAGATTTTGGCCTCTAGCTCAGCCGGCACCTAGGGAAACCTACCAAACCTGTGCATTTCTGAAAACTAGAGACCTGGGGGAATCCAAGATGGGGTGACTTGCGGGGCTCGGACCAGGTTCTGTTACCCAGAATCCTTTGCAAACCTCAAAATTTGGCTAAAAAAACACATGTTCCTCACATTTCTGTGGCAGAAAGTTCTGGAATCTGAGAGGAGCCACAAATTTCCTTCCACCCAGTGTTCCCGTAAGTCTCCCGATAAAAATGAAACCTCACTTGTGTGGGTAGGCTTAGCGCCCGCGACAGGAAACACCACAAAGCGCAACGTGGACACATCCAAATTTTTGAAAGAAAACAGAGGTGATTTTTGCGAAGTGCCTACCTGTAGATTTTGGCCTCTAGCTCAGCCGGCACCTAGGGAAACCTACCAAACCTGTGCATTTCTGAAAACTAGAGACCTGTGGGAATCCAAGATGTGGTGACTTGCGGGACTCGGACCAGTTTCTGTTACCCAGAATCCTTTGCAAACGTCACAATTTGGCTAAAAAAACACATGTTCCTCACATTTCTGTGGCAGAAAGTTCTGGAATCTGAGAGGAGCCACAAATTTCCTTCCACCCAGCGTTCCCCCAAGTCTTCCGATAAAAATGATACCTCACTTGTGTGGGTAGGCCTAGTGCCCGCGACAGGAAACGCCCCAAAGCGCAACGTGGACACATCCAATTTTTTTAAAGAAAACAGAGGTGATTTTTGCTAAGTGCCTACCTGTAGATTTTGGCCTCTAGCTCAGCTGGCACCTAGGGAAACCTACCAAACCTGTGCATTTCTGAAAACTAGAGACCTGGGGGAATCCAAGATGGGGTGACTTGCAGGGCTCGGACCAGGTTCTGTTACCCAGAATCCTTTGCAAACCTCAAAATTTGGCTAAAAAAACACATGTTCCTCACATTTCTGTGGCAGAAAGTTCTGGAATCTGAGAGGAGCCACAAATTTCCTTCCACCCAGTGTTCCCCTAAGTCTCCCGATAAAAATGATACCTCACTTGTGTGGGTAGGCCTAGCGCACGCGACAGGAAACGCCCCAAAGCGCAACGTGGACACATCCAAATATTTGAAAGAAAACAGAGGTGATTTTTCCGAAGTGCCTACCTATAGATTTTGGCCTCTAGCTCAGCCGGCACCTAGGGAAACCTACCAAACCTTTGCATTTCTGAAAACTAGAGACCTGGGGGAATCCAAAATGGGGTGACTTGCGGGGCTCGGACCAGGTTCTGTTACCCAGAATCCTTTGCAAACCTCAAAATTTGGCTAAAAAAACACATGTTCCTCACATTTCTGTGGCAGAAAGTTCTGGAATCTGAGAGGAACCACAAATTTCCTTCCACCCAGTGTTCCCCCAAGTCTCCCGATAAAAATGATACCTCACTTGTGTGGGTAGGCCTAGCGCCCGCGACAGGAAACGCCCCATAGCGCAACGTGGACACATCCAATTTTTTGAAAGAAAACAGATGTGATTTTTGCGAAGTGCCTACCTGTAGATTTTGGCCTCTAGCTCAGCCGGCACCTAGGGAAACCTACCAAACCTGTGCATTTCTGAAAACTAGAGACCTGGGGGAATCCAAGATGGGGTGACTTGCGGGGCTCGGACCAGGTTCTGTTACCCAGAATCCTTTGCAAACCTTAAAATTTGGTTAAAAAAACACATGTTCCTCACATTTCTGTGGCAGAAAGTTCTGGAATCTGAGAGGAGCCACAAATTGCCTTCCATCCAGCTTTCCCCTAAGTCTCCCGATAAAAATGATACCTCACTTGTGTGGGTAGGCCTAGCGCCCGCGACAGGAAACGCCCCAAAGCGCAACGTGGACACATCCAAATTTTTGAAAGAAAACAGAGGTGATTTTTGCGAAGTGCCTACCTGTAGATTTTGGCCTCTAGCTCAGCCGGCACCTAGTGAAACCTACCAAACCTGTGCATTTCTGAAAACTAGAGACCTGGGGGAATCCAAAATGGGGTGACTTGCGGGGCTCGGACCAGGTTCTGTTACCCAGAATCCTTTGTAAACCTCAAAATTTGGCTAAAAAAACACATTTTCCTCACATTTCTGTGACAGAAAGTTCTGGAATCTGAGAGGAGCCACAAATTTCCTTCCACACAGTGTTCCCCCAAGTCTCCCGATAAAAGTGATACCTCACTTGTGTGAGTAGGCCTAGCGCCCGCGACACGAAACGCCCCATAGCGCAACGTGGACACATCCAATTTTTTGAAAGAAAACAGAGGTGATTTTTGCGAAGTGCCTACCTGTAGATTTTGGCCTCTAACTCAGCCGGCACCTAGGGAAACCTACCAAACCTGTGTATTTCTGAAAACTAGTGACCTGGGGGAATCCAAGATGGGGTGACTTGCGGGGCTCGGACCAGGTTCTGTTACCCAGAATCCTTTGCAAACCTCAAAATGTGGCTAAAAAAACACATGTTCCTCACATTTCTGTGGTAGAAAGTTCTGGAATCTGAGAGGAGCCACAAATTTCCTTCCACCCAGCGTTCCCCTAAGTCTCCCGATAAAAATAATACCTCACTTGTGTGGGTAGGCCTAGCGCCCGTGACAGGAAACGCCCCAAAGCGCAACGTGGACACATCCAAATTTTTGAAAGATAACAGAGGTGATTTTTGCGAAGTGCCTACCTGTAGATTTTGGCCTCTAGCTCAGCCGGCACCTAGGGAAACCTACCAAACCTGTGCATTTCTGAAAACTAGAGACCTGGGGGAATCCAAGATGGGGTGACTTGCGGGGCTCGGACCAGGTTCTGTTACCCAGAATCCTTTGCAAACCTTAAAATTTGGTTAAAAAAACACATGTTCCTCACATTTCTGTGGCAGAAAGTTCTGGAATCTGAGAGGAGCCACAAATTGCCTTCCACCCAGCTTTCCCCTAAGTCTCCCGATAAAAATGATACCTCACTTGTGTGGGTAGGCCTAGCGCCCGCGACAGGAAACGCCCCAAAGCGCAACGTGGACACATGCAAATTTTTGAAAGAAAACAGAGGTGATTTTTGCGAAGTGCCTACCTGTAGATTTTGGCCTCTAGCTCAGCCGGCACCTAGTGAAACCTACCAAACCTGTGCATTTCTGAAAACTAGAGACCTGGGGGAATCTAAAATGGGGTGACTTGCGGGGCTCGGACCAGGTTCTGTTACCCAGAATCCTTTGTAAACCTCAAAATTTGGCTAAAAAAACACATGTTCCTCACATTTCTGCGACAGAAAGTTCTGGAATCTGAGAGGAGCCACAAATTTCCTTCCACACAGTGTTCCCCCAAGTCTCCCGATAAAAATGATACCTCACTTGTGTGAGTAGGCCTAGCGCCCGCGACACGAAACGCCCCATAGCGCAACGTGGACACATCCAATTTTTTGAAAGAAAACAGAGGTGATTTTTGCGAAGTGCCTACCTGTAGATTTTGGCCTCTAACTCAGCCGGCACCTAGGGAAACCTACCAAACCTGTGTATTTCTGAAAACTAGTGACCTGGGGGAATCCAAGATGGGGTGACTTGCGGGGCTCGGACCAGGTTCTGTTACCCAGAATCCTTTGCAAACCTCAAAATGTGGCTAAAAAAACACATGTTCCTCACATTTCTGTGGTAGAAAGTTCTGGAATCTGAGAGGAGCCACAAATTTCCTTCCACCCAGTGTTCCCCCAAGTCTCCCGATAAAAATGATACCTCACTTGTGTGGGTAGGACTAGCGCCCGCGACAGGAAACGCCCCATAGCGCAACTTGGACACATCCAATTTTTTTAAAGAAAACAGAGGTGATTTTTGCGAAGTGCCTACCTGTAGATTTTGGCCTTTAGCTCAGCCGGCACCTAGTGAAACCTACCAAACCTGTGCATTTCTGAAAACTAGAGACCTAGGGGAATCCAAGATGGGGTGACTTGCGGGGCTCGGACCAGGTTCTGTTACCCAGAATCCTTTGCAAACCTCAAAATTTGGCTAAAAAAACACATGTTCCTCACATTTCTGTAGCAGAAAGTTCTGGAATCTGAGAGGAGCCACAAATTTCCTTCCACCCAGCGTTCCCCCAAGTCTCCCGATAAAAATAATACCTCACTTGTGTGGGTAGGCCTAGCGCCCGCCACAGGAAATGCCCCAGAGCGCAACCTGGACACATCCCATTTTTTGAAAGAAAACAGTGCCTACCTGTAGATTTTGGCCTGTAGCTCAGCCGGCACCTAGGGAAACCTACCAACCCTGTGCATTTTTGAAAACTAGAGACCTAGGGGAATCCAAGATGGGGTGACTTGTGGGGTCGGACCAGGTTCTGTTACCCAGAATCCTTTGCAAACCTCAAAATTTGGCTAAAAAAACACCCTTTCCTCTCATTTCGGTGACAGAAAGTTCTGGAATCTGAGAGGAGCCACAACTTTCCTTCTACCCAGCGTTCCCCCAAGTCTCCCGATAAAAATGATACCTCACTAGTGTGGGTGGGCCAGGTGCCTGCAACAGAATAAGGGCCAAAACTTGAAGAGATAGAAGGGATAGCACAGCAAGTTTATAAGGGCATATTCTTTTATACATCTTTAGACGGACTCTGCTTTGGGGACCCACATAAGTGAGGTGTCATTTTACTTGGGAGACTGAGGGGAAAACTGGGGAGTAGGAATTTTGTGCTGGAGCGATGATCCTACTAAGAAAAGTCAGGAAAATATGCTTTTTTATGCAAATTTTGAGGTTTACAGAGGAGTCTGGATAAGAAAATGTTGGGGGAGCCACGCAAGCCACACCTCCCTGGACTCCTTGGGGTGTCTAGTTTTAAAAAAATGTCTGGGTTTTGTAGGTTTCCCTAGATGAAGGCCGCACCCAGGACCAAAAACATAGGTGGGCCCTCCCCCCCAAAAAGAGGTATTTTTGTAATATATCATTTTGATGTGTGCACATACGTCCGTGATGTGCCAAACACTAAAATTGTGAAAAGAAACACACTTAGGTTATGTGAAAAAGACCCCTCACCCACCAACCAAGTTGGTGGCATGCTTCATCATCGGGGTCCCACCCGAGGCACCTAGCGTGTCACAGGTGTGCTGCGACACCTGATTACAGCTGAGCAGGTTTTGTCATTTTTACCACACATACTGGTTGGATTTGGCACGAGGGTGAGTGATGGTTCAGTGGATCAAATTTTATTAACAAGAGATTTCACAAAAATGAAATGCACTGCTAATAACTGAAAGGCAAAAAACTGAACCAATGACTCACAGCTCGTGAGCTGTAAAGCCGCGAAAAGGCACCAACCGCTTTACAGTCCATTCACACACCTTTCATACATGACACGCACAAGACCATTCACACCGCCAGCCACGGGCCCAGCACATTACAACACTCACATCGACAGACCGCGCCACTCAAGGGCTCATCACGTACATACGCCCACATGCCTGATACAAGAATTACACCAGCTGATGGGAGTGTGGACTGCCGTTTGGCTGGCACCGCCAGCCAAGCGCCACCCCAAGCACACCGCCAGCCAAGCGCCACCCCAAGCACACCGCCAGCCAAGCGCCACCCCACGCACACTGCCATCCAAGCGCAACCCCACGCACACTGCCAGCCAAGTGCCACCCCACGCACACCGCCAGCCAAGTGCCACCCCAAGCACACCGCCAGCCAAGCGCCACCCCAAGCACACCACCAGCCAAGCGCCACCCCAAGCACACCGCCAGCAAAGCGCCACCCCAAGCACACCACCAGCCAAGCGCCACCCCACGCACACCGCCAGCCAAGCGACACCCCAAGCACACCGCCAGCCAAGCGCCACCCCATGCACACCGCCATCACTTTTTTTGTTTATAAACAACAAAGAAACCACTAATTATAAAATAAGCACAAAACTACAAACACAAAAGCTCTAACTAAATACTGACAGAGATGCCAACCATGAAACATATGAAAATATAAAACAGACAGCTTACGCTCAAGGTATTTCCCAGAATTGTTTTTTGGTATGGTAACTTCTGTAACAGCCGGGCACACACAGCCCAGGCTTTGAAGGGCATTCGGGGCAGTACATCCGTCTCTCCCTTCGGATTAATCTCCGGGCACATACTCTACATTTCTTTGTGGGCAAGTCTTTTTTGGGAGTGGGAGGAATGTGATCTGGAAAGTGCTGATCTTTCAATCTAGCCACATCCTCCACCACTTCTACTCTAGGAACTCTTGCCGGTTCCACCACAATAAGGCTTTCTATCACCGACTCCTGAAATTTAACAAATGTCATCCTTGACTCAGGTGAACAATCCTTGTATACAATAAAGGCATTGAAAGTTGCCAAATGAAATAAATGTAGGGCCAACTTTTTATACCACACATAAGACTTACGAAGAGCAGTGTAAGGTTCCAACCTCTGATCTACTCTATCAACACCACCCATGTGCCTATTGTAGTCCAAAATGCACGCAGGTTTGCACACTTCCGCAACCTGACCCCAAACAGCCACAGGGGAAGTACTCTCATCATGGATGGTCGATAGCATGTACACATCCCTCCTGTCTGAAAATTTCAGAGCTAGCAGCTCATTATTCCGCAAGGCACTGCACTGTCCCCTCTCAAGTTTTTTACAGGCAAGCTCCTTTGGATAGCCTTTCCGGTTAGAACGGATTGTGCCACAAGCAACAGTGTCCACCCTAAACAACTCCTTGAACAACTGCACTCCAGTGTAGAAATTATCTACGTACAAATGGTGACCTTTGTTAATCAGCCGTCTAGCAAGTTCCCACACAATTTTTTCGCTAACTCCAAAAGTGGCCGGACAACCAGGAGGGTCAATACTGGAATCCCTACCAGTGTAGACCCGGAAATTATACACAAATACTGTACTGCTTTCAGACAGCAGATACAATTTAATCCCATACCGTGCCCTCTTACTAGGAATGTACTGCTTAAAAACTAAACGCCCCTTGAAAAGGACCAAAGACTCGTCCACACTTATCTCTTTGCCTGGAACATAGACCTCTGAAAACCGATCCACAAAATGATCAAGGACAGGCCTAATCTTAAAAAGACGGTCCCAATCAGGGTGATCTTGTGGCAAGGCTAAAGCATTGTCTACAAAATGCAGCATACGAAGAAGAAGCAAATACCGATTACGTGTCATAGTTGCAGGAAATATAGCAGTTGCCATCAAGGGACTAGTAGACCAATAAGAAGCCAGTGACGGCTTCCTGATCAACCCCATCAAAAAAGATAAACCTAAAAACCTTTTCATCTCTTCCAGATATGTGGGAACCCACTGAGTAGCTCTAGACTGAGGCTTAAGTCTGGCAGCGTTGTCCCGCAAATATTGCTCTGCATACACATTTGTCTGCTCCACAATCTCTTCCAAAAATACATCGTCCATAAACAAGTGAAAGAAATGGACAGGCAAAAAGTTTTCCGTATTAACTCTACCACCTGGGAGACCAGTAAATGCAGGTAACTGTGGCTGCTCCATGTTTGGGGCAATCCAGGTGTCAGGTCTTCTAATGGGAAACCCTTCAGCCCCAGGCTGCTGCACTCTTGGCACATCAATGTCCTCCTCTAACACAGGCCCTTCATCTGCACTGAGAGTAGCTTCCTCATCAGAAGAATACTCTCGGACAGAAAACTCACTTCTAGAATCTCCTGCTTCCTCCTCTGCCTCAGATGCAGAGTCAGTGTCGTAATCATGGTCTGAAGACGACTCAAAGAGCATGCGAACAACCTGCTGAGCGGTCACTTTGCGGCTAGCCATGATCCTAACAACAAATGGATTGCCAACAACAACTAGCACTAAAATAAGTATTAAACAAAGTGTAGCTTTATCACAAAGAGTTATGTACTACAAAAAACTATACCACTCACTTGCCTGAAAAAGCTACTCACCAAGCAACTACTCTGCACAGACACAGCAATCACCAATGATATCCCACTAAAAAGAAGAAAAAAAAAGCAAATTAGACATATGACAACACAAACATCACTGTGCTCAAATCTAAGGACAATGTCAAACACACAATACTGCATTTAGTACACCACCTACAAACATGTCATTCATGCATGTCAACAATACTCCTTTGGAGTAAATTGCTTTCACTTACCTAAAACATGCAACTATGCAATCCGCAGGACAACTACTGCCAAAACCGCAAAGATCCACAGCAAAGGAAGCAAAAGCGTTGAACTAGAAGAAAAAGAAGAAATAAATTGTTACAATCACAAATACAAATACTTTGCCAGTTGACAAACACCCCACCACCAAGAACTTAGAAGTTGTCCCTGGTACCTAAGTGGATCCTGCCCCCCTCGGGGGTAGATGGGCGTAAAAAAATTGGCCAATCTGCACCCAAAGGGGGCAGAAATGGGCAATACCTCTGTGCCCCCTTTAGGGGGCGACCCTTCCCAAAGGGGGCACCCCCAGCACAACACAAAACAAAAACAAAAAATCCCTGCCGTATTGGTGGTTTCTGCCCTCCTTGGGGTCAGATGGGCCTACAAAAATAGGGGCAGAGATGGCCAATGCGAACTTTCCCCACTTTAGGGGGGCGACCGTTGCCCAAGGGGTGCCCCAAAACACACACCACACACACACATACCACACAATCCCTGGCGCCTAGTGTGCTTCCACTCCCCGGGGGCCAGATCGTCCAAAAAATGGCTGGTCTGCCATCGGGGGGGGCAGAAACAGAAGAAAAAAAATAGCCCCCCAGGGGAGCGACCCTTGCCCAAGGGGTTGCCCCCAAAATAAACAATAAAAACAAAATCCCTGGTGTCTAGTGGATTTCGCCCCCCCCCCCGGGGGCAGATCCGCCGAAAAAAAAGCCGATCTGCCCCCAAGGGGGGGCAAAATACTAAAAAAAAATTGCCCCGGGGGGGGGGCGACCCTTGCCCAAGGGGTCGCCCCTAAAATACACACCCAAAATAAAATCCCTGGTGTCTAGTGGTTTTCGCCCCCCCCCCCCTGGGTGCAGATCCGCCGAAAAATCGGCGGATCTGCCCCCAGGGGGGGCGACTAAAAAAAATTGACCCCCAGGGGGGTGACCCTTGCCCAAGGGGTCACCCCCAAAATAAACAAAGTGAAGAAAATCCCTGGTGTCTAGTGGAGATTCCTGCTCCACGATCGCGGGCCCTGCCCGCGATCGTGGAGCAGGAATCTTGTGAAAACAGGCACAGGGGGAAAGGAAAAACCCTTTCCTTTCCCCTGTGTCTGTTTTCACCACCCCCCTGCCCCCCAAAAACGGAAAGGACTCACCTTCTGGGTCCTTTCCCAATGATACGCTGGAAGCAAATGGCTTCCAGCGCGCCCGGCAACACTAGATGACTTCGGCGCGCTGTGCGCGCACTGACGTCATCGGATTGCCGGGGGGGGTCGGGGGTGGAAGGGGAAGGTCTTCCCCTTCCATCCCCGCCTTGGGGGGGAGGGGGGTGCACAGGGGCACGCTAGCGCTCCCCCAAGTTCCCCTGTGCCTTGGACGAGGTGACCTCGTCCAAGGCACAGGGGAACTGTAGCCTTGGACGAGGTCACCTCGTCCAAGGCACAGAACAGGTTAAGTGAGTCTTATGCCTTGTAATATAATTTCACATAGTTTTACTCTCTGAGTTTGAGACTCAGTTTGTGGAGCTCAGTCTCATCATGTATTTCAGTACTCGGAGCACAGCCTTCCCCCTTTTGTGTGAGTAATCAATTTGATACCCTCCCCCATGCATATGAGTCTCACATATTGGAGAGCAGTCTCACTTACTGGTTGTGAGTTTTACTTTTTGGTGCACACTGCCGCTCAAAAAATATATAAAAATAAAAAATAAGAAACCTCTTAGGCCTCACTTATCTGTTGTAAGTCCAACAGCTTGGTTCACAGTGTCACTCATTTAAAATGAGCCTCACACTAACACGATTTCATTCTCAGGCCCTGGGTATGAGTTAGATTGAATTACATAGCAAGTATGCTGGTATCTCCACATAGAACTCAGCTTATTACATGTTAGGCCTCTCAGAATATAAAATAACATAGAGGAAATTACAGTGTGGTATACTGCATAGTAATCCCTATTCTGAGGTGTTTTATCATAGATCCTGAAAGTAAGTGTGAAGGGGGTGCTGCAGCACCCCAAGAATAACCATGATGATGTTCAGAAAGTAAATGTATATTACAAATGCATTTTAATTTTGTTTTTAGCTTTTAGCTGGTGACATTTGCTGTGCTTCAGAGGCAGAGGTCAAATATCAGACGATGAGGGTCATTACGAGTTTGGCAGTCACAGGACCGCCATGTTGGCGGTGGTGGTCATACCGCCAACAGGCTGGCAGAGAAGACCTCTAAATTATGACCATGGCGGTACTTCCAACAGAATACAGCCAAACCACCGCCGGCACCGCCAGTGTGGTCAGGCCGCCATGGACCATGGTAGCCACCTGCAGGCCAGCAGAGAGCATGTTTCTGCCAGACAGATTACAGGGCTGCACACCGCCAAGGTTTCTGCCGTGGTTGCACCACCATGGAAACCCAGGCAGAAACCAACTGTATAAAAGGAGACACTCACCTTCAGGAAGCCATACTCGTCCAGAGCCTCCATGGAACTAAAACTACATGTCATCCTGCTGCACCTGCTTGCCCAACGACTTTGGTACCAGTGACAACAACGTCAGCAACCGTGAGTACACACACTTACCTGTCACTGTTGTAAAATGTCAAAGCACTTATGTGTACACAACATACAAATCGTCAGTGGGTGGCGAGGGCGACGCACACACGTAAGTTCATATTGAAACACGCACACTCACACAGCCACATATACACCTGCACATACATAGTACACACACTACGGCCATCACACACACACAGATGTAAAAAGCACACACCAATACCCAGATACACAGCTCTGGCACAGTCACACACACCAACACACAACACCACCAAACAACACTAATACACCACAATTAAAACACCAGCAAATCCCGTCACAGTAGACACTATCCCTTTACAAATCATACATACAACACTACGTACCAACACCTAAGAACAAAAACACATAAAAACACATTCAAACAACGCAGCATATGACACCCCGCAAACACACATCACAAAGTATCTGACATAACATTCTCCACACACACTCACGCACACAGTCCAATCACACACAGGCACACAACACTGCAACTAACACATGTCAACACAATACCACTAAGTACCATCACAACAACATGTCCTCAACATACACAGGCCCATCACACAACACACCCCCATTACTGGGGGACAAATACACTGCATACAACCATACATGCTGCCCAAACAAAACAGGTAGCACAACCACCACTGACACACAAATGCTCACACACAAAGAATGTCAGCCAAAACCAAATCTGCCCTAAGTAAAGAAATGCAGGGCAAAGATATTACATTGAAACAGACAACAGGTTGGTCCAAATATATAATATTTGTACATAAATACTTATGATGTCCAAGGCCAGTGGCTAGTCCAATAAATCAATGTGCAACATGCAAACAAAGCACATGTGTGTGCCCCCAGCTTGACTCCTGACTGCCATGTAACCTCCACAGGTAAAGGCATTAAGGGGTAGGCAGGCACCTCCGGGGTCAGGGGCAGGAGGTGGAGTTTTGGCTTTGGATTGGGAGGGTGACCTTTTGGTTTGGGCTTTGGAGGGGGGGCTTTGGAGGTCGTGGTTTAGGGGAGGGTTGGATCCTCTTGGGAGGGGTTGACTTCTTGGTGGGTGAGTGGCATGGGTACTTGCAGGGGGGCAGGGGAGGTCTTGGAGGTGGAAGGGGCAGACTATGGGAGGGACACAGAACATTTAGGGGTATCACAGGATGGTAGAGGATTAGGGAAAAGTGCAAACTCCGAGAGCAAGGCTTTCTTTGACACATGGGGACTGTTATGGCAAAAGGGGTTGGGTGTGGATGAAGAGGTAGTAGTTGTTTGATGTTATGGATGTCGTGGGTGCATGTTTGTGTGAGGTATGTTTGTGGGTGCTGGGTGTCTGTTGGGTGGGTTAGTGAGGGCGTTTGTGTGTCTTGGGAGGAGGGGGGTGGAGGTGCTTGAAGATGCCGTGGGGGATGGCTGACTGTCTGTTGGGGTGGTGACTGCAGGTATGGTGGATGTGCTGCATGCAGGCGAGTCTGCTGTTGTGGTGTCTGCAGATGTGGTGACTGGGGTGGATGTCTGAGGGCCTGCTGTTGTGATGTCTGTGGGTGATATAGGTGTAGTGGCTGAATCCATGAATGTTGGTGTGGTGTCTGCAGGTGTGTCAGGTGTTGTGTCTGTGATGCTGGGAGCTGTGGGGGTGTCAGGGCAGGTTGTGACCATTGATGTGTCTGCAGGTGGATGTTGCTTGTGTGCATGTCAGTGGTGTGTCTTGTGGTGCTTGTGTTTGTCTGAGTTACGTTGGGATCTTGAGGTGGATGCATGCTTTTCTGTCGGTGTGCTTTGGCTGGGGCAGGGAAGAGGGTTTTGGGATTGGGAAGAGGAAAGTAGAGGGGGGCTGAAGACAAAGAGTGACTGGCTGCCATCAGTGTGTAGGCCAGACCCTGAAAGGATCTCTGTAGGCCTGCCAATTCAACGTGAATGCCCTCCAGAAACGCATTACTCTGTTGTACTTGAGTTGCAAGTCCCTAGATGGCATTCACGATGGTCAATTGACCCACAGAGATCAACCTCAGGAGGTCAGTAACTTCCTCTCTGAGGACAGCAGGGCTGACAGGGGCAGGTGCAGGTGCAGAGGTACCTGCGGCAAAGGAGACACCCACCCTCTTGGGTGAGCAGGCACGGCCAAATGGGTTGGGAGCTATAGGGATGGCAGTAGTAGAAACAATGCAATGATGGTGCCGGGGGTGTCCCAGATGGGACTGCCACTGACAGGGAGTGTCCACTGGAGGATGATTCAGAGGATGATGATGTAGATCCTGCTCCCCCCTGGCACTCCCCACACCCTTTGGGCCATTGGGTCCCTCGCTGTCAGTGGTCTCAGCACTCCGGGTCCCATGGCCAACAGCTTCCCCACTTGCTTGTGCCCATCTCCTTTGCCTGCCAGTGCTGATGCACACAAACAGAGAGAGAGGCTCATCACATTCTTCACACACACACATTACAACATGCAGATCCGTAGGTATACGTCTCCTGCTAGAAAAGTCCCAGTTAAAAACCCCTTAGAGCCTACGTCATATCAACATATGATACTTCCAAATACCCCATTTGTCATCTGTCTCAACAACATCATAAGACACGTATTTGAGCACCACTTGGCCATCCCATCAAACCACCTGTAACTTTAAGACATCATGCTCATCAAGCCCTGGCTAAGGCAAATATTTCATCCCCATACAGCTCATCACTGTCCATCATCTGATCAGTGTAAAGAAATGCAGGTGTCAGATAACACCATATCATGCCTACTCTCACTCCACACCTGCCCAGTCCTGCAACAAAAGGCATGTTCCACTACAGGAAAGTAATCTCACTTTCACATACGACACAGCACCTTGCCTTCCAATCACATGCCTAGCTGATCCTTCTGTACATAACTCACACAATGGCAACATTCTCTGATGAATACACAACATGTGGCAGTCCCATACAGTGGCCATCACAATTTGACATAACATGTCTGGAAAACAGCTATATAAGTACTTGTAATAAATCTTTCAGGATTTTCTGCAGTCACTATTCAGAAACATTAACAAATACAGAACAACTCCATGTACTGCAATAGGGGGCTACCGAGCGCACATGATACATCCACAGACAATCACAAAGAGCATAGTTACAGCAACACAACTATGGACAGCATACAATTTGCTAGGAGGGCTCATGACATTCCACCTGACATGTTGATTCAGAGCCATTATGACAACTTGAGTACACCTTCATCACTTACAGCTGTACTGACGTAATTCCCACTAGCCAAGTCCTGACTAAACACTTACACATATGAAATCCAATGTACCCATGATTCACACATGCACCTATACGACTGCTATTTTTCTGATCCTACAACACCAACAGGTGTATGTGAAATGGAACTTCAGTTAAACCATTAAATCAGGCGAATATGAGCTGTGCCAAAACCAAACCTTTCAAAACAGCCCATCAGCTAAGGTAAGTGTAGGAATAAATAGCCTACTATACATGACTAGCCACAAAGTATCCATTGAGACATGATGTAGGCAGCTAATACCATAAGTAGCACTCTTATAGGTATGACATTGGCATAACTAGCATGGACAATGCACATGGGCAAAGGGTCATACCGCCTAGCCACTTGCCTTCTCTACAACAAAGGCATTTAGATACCAGTTAGTTGTCCACATGTCAATGTAATGGCAATAAATGTTAAGGGCTAATAGACAACATGAGACCCCCACTGTGGGATGTTCATCCTTTACATACTTCACATACCACATTGTATTATTGTAACATGAGAATGGGTACACCTCCGCAACCCTTATAGGGACAGTACTATATTGGCCATACCTATGGCCTGAATTGGATGCCAGCCTCACATGAAGTCTGCAACTATTGCACATAGAGAAAATGTATTTAAATAGGAGTATTTAGACACCATTGAGCTACCTAACACACTATTTGTATGATTGGACCTGGGGACACTAGGTGAGAAGGATGACACGGTGGCTTACAGACATTTACAGCTGGGTAGAGTCACACATGTAGCTCAGTCATATGTGCATCTCCCCATGCAGCCATACATTTTGCTGGACACAGGTGATCAACATGTCTCCATACACAATCCATAGGCCAGATCTCTGTTTGTATATTGGCAACTGGAGTACCATGTATTCCCAGTAGTCAACATACCTATAGCACCTACAACATTGTCACAGCTGCTATACTGAGACAGCATATACCAAACTATCAGAGGAAAGTACATGGGTTCTGTCAGTACTTACTCCCTTATGGCTGCTGTGCTGCCCTCAAATGCTCATCCAACTCACAGTAGGCCACTGCCAGAATGTGGACCATTAGGGGGTGGTCTGGTTCCGACCAGCACTCCTCCCTCTCTGGGAGGACATCCCCAGCTGGGCCTCAGCGGTCTTCCGGGACCTGCATCTCAGATCCTTTCACCGCTTCCTACAATGGGTGCACCAGCTGTGGACCCCCCAGGGCTGCATTTGCTTGGCGATGGCACGCAAATTCCCTTATTCTGATGGGCGTTGATCTGCATAGTTGACGCAGAAAAAAAGAGAAAGTCATATCCACATGCACCCATTGCATGGACAGAAAACATCAGCCACAGCAAGTAGCCACACATTCCCATCCTCTCAGCTGACACGCCTTCACAACATACCATCTGCGTGCATCAACACCTTCACAAGTTTACATTAATAGTAGACCGTCAAAAACCACACGTATCACACATTGGTATGACATTGGACTCACCTGCTCCTCTGGTGCGCCATATAGCTGTCCATACAGTAGTAGGACCTCCTCCACTAGCTTCTTCAGCTCTTCAAGGTTGAAGGCAGGGGCCCTATCACCTGCAGGATGTGGCATGATAGCTCCCAGAGGCAGAACACAGCAACTCAGGTCATGGAGGTCTAGCTGGCAGCAGTGTCAGGAGTCAACTGAGCAATACTACAGAATATGGAGGTCACGGCCGCCAGGTACATGACCGTCACGGCCGCCATGTACATGACCATCACCACCGGCAGACATCACCATTGGCCCAAGCCTGCCAATGGCAGCAATATCTTCCAATGACAAGTCACACGGCGGTCATGACCGCCTTCCACCAAGACGACTTCTGCTGGCGCACTTAGGTCACTTCCACCTGTCCAGTACAGTAGGTCAGGTGCCTGCCATTTTGAGCACATTTCATTTATGAAAGTGTTTCCTAATTTGTGTCATTTACTTAACCCCCTATTGTGCTGTACATCTGTACGTACTGCCCTCATGTTTGGCTGACAAATTGTGCACCTATGCTGTAAATGCTGTATTGTCTGAGGACGTGGTAATAGCTATGGACAGCTACTCAGAGGTTCCTATGTGTCAGGTAAATGTCAAAGTCCAACAATATGTGTGATTCATGTATAACATATTAGTCTCACACACATTGACAGTGACAGTTGTTTTGTACGTTCTGTCCCATTGTTATAGTTGGCAGTGTGCACCAAGGAGGCTGTACTCGGATGCGTAGCCATGTGCAGTACTGTATATGTCAGATGTGGTAGCAGTCTTCTACAGCTGCTAAATGTGAGTAATGTCATTAGCTGCACATGATGTGTGCATTCTGCATTTCTCATACTGTGTTTACATATTTTTCAAATGGTTACCGTGCCATAAGGAGAGTAAGACAACAACCAGTGTACTGTCCACTAGTAAACTTCCACACCATGGAGGAAAGACATGTATTTCAGACATATTGTCTGAATCGTCATACCATCATGGATCTTTGTAATCAGGTGGAGCCAGATTGGATGCCTGCCATCCGCAATCCCTATTGCATACCTCCCATCGTTCAAGTCTTGTCAGTGCAACACTTCCTGGCCACAGGGTCCTTTCAGAATACAGTGGCTCTAACAGCAGGGATGTCTCAGCCAATGTTCAGTCTGGTTTTGAAGGATGTACTGTGTGCATTGTTGAAACACCTGGACCGATACATCCAGTTTCTCCACCGAGCGGATTTGGCCTATGTGAAGACAGACGTTTATGAGATGGGACACATTCCACATGTGGTAGGAGCCATTGATGGCACCCATGTAGCCTTGGGCGCTCCCAGTGCTAACGAACAGATGTGTAGAAACCGAAAAAACTACTACTCAATCAACGTTCAGGTCGTGTGTCTAGCAGACCAGTACATCTCACAAGTCATAGCCAAGTATCCAGGTTCTGTGCATGTTTCCTTCATCATGCAAAACAGCAATGTCCCACTGCTGATGACATGATCCTACACCGAGAGGGCCTAGCTAGTTGTAAGTTCCCATTGAACTGTGTGTTTGTGATTTATGTCTCCTGCCATCTCAATATAGCATGTCATACATACATGTTTGTGTTGTTCTCAAAATGTGATCACAAGTGACTCTGGCTATCCAAACCGTCCTTGGCTATTGACACCAGTAAGGTGCCCAACCATGTCACGGTATGTCCGCTACACTGAAACCCACAAGAGGACAAGGCGTATAGTTGAGCAGACTTTTGGGCTCCTGAAGGCAAGATTTAGGTGCGTGTACTTATCCGGAGGAGCCCTCCTTTACTAGCCCCACAAGGTGTGTCAAATAATAGTTGCCTGCTGCATGTTCCACAATCTAGCCCTGACACGTCTGATACCATTGATAGCAGATGAGGGGAAGGCAGGTCAACCTTTGTGTGGAAATGCTGATATGCCAGTGATGAAGAGCCAGAGGAAGATGAAGCAGGAGACTGAAGGGAGGATCTCATCAATCAGTACTTCAACTGACAGACAGGTATGTGAAATATACCTATTTTTGTGATGTAATTGTACAACCGGGTATAGATGGTTGCCATCACACCTCCTTTCTTTCATCATCTGTGGGGGTGTAGTGAGCTCAAATGCCTATGCGTGAGTTGTGAATGCAGACTGAAAGTTTGTTTTATGTACAGGATAGATTGTTCAGCAGTCTCATGTATTGTTACAGAAGATGTAAACTTACACTATTGGTAAAGACTTCTCTGATGTGAGGAATATTTTGTGCAATGTCCTATCCTTTTTCCCTTTCACTCACAGATGTGCCACCATCCTGTTTGGCTCTACAACCTTGGCTTGAGAAATACTGTCAAATGCAGATAGGAATTGCTGACAGACATGAGAAGTGTAGATGACAGATACCTGGTATTATCATTGTTGTTTAAGTGGGGTGATTGTTATACCGTCATAACATTGGGATGGAAAAGGCTTTAAGCATTTCTTTCACCTGTTGGGTAGAGGAGGATATTAAATGGTGTATTATGTGTCTGGAGAAGTATCTGGCACATGTGTAATAGTTAGATCATAGCCTCTGCCTTCACAATGGGTAGAGTACTTTGTAATCTAACCTGGACCTAGCTGTTATTTTGTTCTTACTTTTCAGTCCAAGGTGCGTGTCACTGTAGACTGACATAGGTGAGTGACAATCCTACAGCTATGAGACCAATGTTAGTGAATGGTTTCAGTACTGGGTGCCTCAGTTATCATCTTTGTGTGTTCCATGGGATATGTGATCTGGAAGCTATGGTATGGGTATGTGAAGACCTTATACCAGTTGATACAGAGACCTATCATTGTTCCCCTGCTTTCTAGGTAGATAAGTATGACCCTGACTTCTGTATCCTGTGTATTTGCACTGTATGACACCATTCCATACATCCTGATGGTACTCTCAGTCATGCTGTATCTGCTGATTGCATTACTAACTATAAATTTGTGTAGAAGTGGTTTTCATGCCATTTGACATCTGTCCTGTAACATTTCTGTTGTAATGAGTCTCCTGCTGATGGAGTCCCCATTTGATGTCCATTACAATGGCTGTTCAATACAGGGGGGCATGACCACACCAGAGTTGGCATTGTACATGGATTATAAAAGATACATGCACAGGGCCTGTGTTTAAGTGTGAATTATTGTGCATATCAAAAAGGACATGCACAGGGCCTGTGTTTAAGTGTGAATTATTGTGCATATCAAAAAGGCAATCTGAAACAATGACACTAAAATAAATTACCATAACAGTGATAGGTGAAGTCATGGTGGATGATTTCATCAGGGTAGCTGCTACACCAGTTGGTAACACGAGTCCAGTGTCCTTGTACCATGGGGAACTGGAGTTTGGTTTCAGAACAGTCAACAGGGTATATCTGTGGCACACAAGGGGAACTGATCAGGAGAGGGCAACTTCATGGCAGTGCGTTTGGTCTTGGCATTTTCTCCTGCTGGATGTCTGGGTGGATGACCACGCTTGCGGGCATTCTTCAGCTACAGAGGGTGGGGTGTCTGAGGCATGAGCTTTACCTGGCAGAGCCTCCATTCCAGTAGCTGCCACAGATGTTGAAGGGGCAGATGTCTAATTGCTATTGGAAGGGGCCAGATATTGTGTAGAGAAGGCAATCAGGGAGGTATTGATGCCCCTCAACACCCCTGCAATGGTAGCCATGTGGGTATTATTTGTCTGCCACTGCTGCATGACTTCCTGGTGGTGGTCCCTCTGCAGCCTTTGATTTTCACCCAACATAGTGATGACTTGGCCCTTCCTGTCATGGGTACTTTGGTAGGCCCCCAAGACATGGGAGATGGCTTCCTGGTCAGTTGTGTCCCTTAGAAGGCCCATCTTCTGGCCCACAGCATCTCTCCCATGTACCCTACCCCCACATGCCGGTGCCCCTGGCACAGTGTGCCCACTCCCAGCGGTTGCTGGTCCATCATTGTCAGGGGTGGCAGGGTTTGACTCAGGTACCTGTATTGTGGGGCACACAATAGATGATACATTCCTAGCGGCACAGGTTTGTGGGCGAATGGTTGCCTGTGATGGTTATGCAACAGTGTTGGTAGGAGTTGATGTGAGCAGGGTGAGACAGAGTCATTGACTGACCAGGTGTCCCAGGTTTTTGTGGGAACACAGTATGTGAGTATGCAAGGGACATTGACCTGTAAATAGATGTAGTGCATGTGCATCAACTCAGTCATCTGACTTTCCAACCCAGGTCAGTCTATTTGTGGCTTGGGCTATTTGATCTGGGGCCATTCTGAATGTTCACTAAGTTGTAACTGTGTTTTGCTTAGGGTGCCATTGCATTGCTGTTGTTGTATTGTACTGTTCCACACTATAACAATTTAGATAGTACAGATAGTTATTTAGTTGCACAAGTATTACATGTGATGTGTTGTGCACATTCCAGGTTTTCACAATGATGGGTTAGTGCATTCTGGGAGTCGTAGTGATATGATCAGTCAGTAGTTTACATGCCATTTCCAAGGGCTGTGTGGGCAGTTGGACTCAATGGAGAAGTGGCATGCCTGAGAGGGGCATTAGGTGAGAGTCGTAGTGGGTAAAATGGTTCATTAGGGTGGGTTCAGGTGGTGAGGGAGCATGCAGGACAAGGCAATTGTGTGACATAAATGTTGTGGGTAATTACCAGACTCCAGTCCCCCAGGTATGCCTGTCAGGCCCTCAGGATGCATTATGTCCAAGACCTTCTCCTCTCATGATGTGAAAGTAGGGGGAGGAGGTGGGGGCCCACCGCCATTCTTCTGTATGGCTAGCTGGTGCATGGATGCCATGGAACACACCTTCCCTTGTAGATCGTTCCACCTCTTCTTGATATCCTCCTGTGTGCATGGAAGACTGCCTACAGAATGGACCCTGTTGATTATTCTTTGCCACAACTCCATTTTCCTGGCAATAGATGTTTGTTGGAGCTGTGCTCTGAACAGGTGTGGCTCTACTCCTACTATTTCATCCACCATGACCCTCAACTCGTCATCTGTGAAACATGAGTGTTTTGTGGGGACATGGTATTGGTTGTGTGGACGGTGTGTGGGAGTGTTGTGAGTGTAAGGGTTGGGTAATTGGTGATGTGTGTATGCTGTGAGTGGGAGACAGGTGTAGCCTATTGTGTGTGCCAGTGATGTGTGTATAGTAATAGTTGTGCTGATGTGTGGTGTGTGCTGAGTGAAAAGTGTATTTGTGCCTATAGTGTACAAGTACAAAATATTTTCTTTTTTAATGTTTCGGTGTTTGTGTACGGCATTCTGGATGCAATGGATTGTGGGTTGTGGTGCTGTGTGTTCTATATTGCAGTGAGTAGGTATGTTTGGTGTGTGGATGTGTGTCAGGTGTGTGGTATTCAAACTATCCAATGTGGTTTTGTGTTGTGACTGCCGCATTTCGGACCACCAGTGATTTTCTGCCATGGAAGAACCACTGTGGTGATTTGTTGATCATAATTTTAGTGGGTGGATTTTTGATAGGCTGCAGTGCTGGTGGTGAGCCCACCTCTTTTCTGTCCTCCAGTGTCCTTGCGGTTTCAGAAACTTGGCTGCTTTATGGCGGTCTTCACAGTGTGACTCTTAATAAGGTGGTCGGATTAACGTCAGCATGGTAGTCTTTTGCCGGCCGCCACTGCAGCGATCTTCCCAAAAGACTGCCAAAGTCGTAATGACGCCCAATGTCTTTTGGCAAATGGCTGCCTATTCTTTTAACATGGAGATTGATGTTTACTTTTGCTGACTGCAAAGTGGGAGTATTTTGTAAAGTGAACTGTGTGTCAATCTTGCAAGGGTACGAGGAGTGTGAAAGGAAAGGCTGTAAGAAGTCTTTTTTACTCTAACACACAATAAAAATGAAATACCCGTAAATGAACTATACAATTAGCAGTTATAAAAGCACAAATGAAGCCCAATTGTTTTTGTAATTTTGAAGTGTGCTAGAAACAAAGATTGTAATAGGATGAGACAAATCATCAGACTTTTCCTATTTCCTGAAAAAATAATTTCCACACAATATCGTTTGTAGACTTTCTATAAGTAGGGTTGCATATATGAGCAATCTAGTGATCAATGACATTGAAAATGTGCTGTCAAATTATACTGCACTGACACACCATTCTTTAGTAATTTACCCTCAACAGTTGTAGGAGGCTGGCTATCTATGTAGTGCACCAATGTATGAGGGCACTATGCAGTTAGTCCAGGTGCCTTTTTTTGGTTTATAGTGTTACAAATGAAAATCCCAGAACCTCTCTTTGGTGGTGGTGTAGGCAAGCAGTTAGGCTTATCAGGAGGTAGTGCTAAGCAGTTGTTGTACTCACAGAGACAATAAATGAGAAACACACTTAAGAAGGAACTTGAGACCAATCGTTAGAAAAATAGATATTTTATCTATATTATGTTTTAACACCAGATTACTTTAACCAAAATAAATACTGTTACAGTTTTTAAGAGAATTAGCAAAATACTTGAAGTGTCTTTAAAGCAGAAATGCAAACTTATAGAGGAAAACACCAGTATTGCATACAGGCATTCAGCAGTGACCTACAGGACCAGTTCTCAGGAGTTAAGGAAAGTATAGGGCACTGTCCAAGGCAGCACCAACAGGTTACCTTGTGGGGACTCAGGGGCATAAAGGAGGAAAGGTGCTTTACGATGTCAGGTGTGCTGTTGGTTTCAATGGGAAACTGTTCTGGGGAAAAGAAGCTGGTGATGATGACTTGGGGGGCTGTCTGACTGAACCAATAGGGGAATTCAAGTCGTGATATGGTAGGGGACAGAGGGACACCTTTGATCCTCTGCTCCTTGGTCCGGGGCGGCCAGGTGAAGAGGTGTCCTGGATCATCGGTGTCCGTCACCGGAGGTGGTTGTGGTAGTGGGGGCCTGCAGGGGACCTTAGGGATTAGTCGAGAGGTGGTACACACTTATTGAATAGCTACTTTTCTCACCTGACCTGATGCTAAATGGGCCTCAGGGAGAAGGGTAGCTACACCCAGGTCTGGGGGAGCTGGGGGTATGCATACTAAAGGCGGCGGGGTCATTTGAAGCTTCTGGCCTTGGTATGCAGAGCTGCCAGCCATCCTTCTGAAGTGGGTGTCAACACCCCTCTCCAGAGCAGGCTTTGTTTCTGACCTTCAAGAGCGAGGGCTCCCACCTCCAGGGGGACAGAAACCTGTCTGGTGGTGGCAGACTGTTTGAGTCTAGTCAGCTAATGCACCAAGAGACTAGTGGGGTTCAGGGGGATCCCCTAAGGTACCCTTGGAGTGCATGTCATAATAACGTCAGCCTGGATTTATTAAGATGAGGTATTTAATGCCAAACACCATAGTGTTCAGTGAAGCCATTAGGTGACTGGGTCAGCACATACCTTAAGATGGCTTCCCTGTTAACTTGCAATTCTCAGCAATGGGACTGGACATCACATGGGCATATCTGCTTGTACAGATATGTCCACACATCAGATATAATACACCCTGCCTTAGGGCTCCCTGGCCAGTTGTAAGGGTGACTTATGAATATTTGGATGCAGTGATAGTGATATGGCACACAATGTGTGTGCCAATTCGTGTTTTCATCTGGCTTGCACCAGGACCGCAGACTGCTGTAGCAGCTGCGTGCATCTCACTTTTAGGGGGGTCCCTGAGGGTGGCACAGTATGTGATGCAGCCCTTAGGGGCCCTCTCCTCTACCCAGGCCATAGGCACCAGGGGGAACACTTTCTAGGGACTTACAGTTATAGAGGAGTGTGCCAAATTGTACACCATTACCTGTTTTTAGGGCAAGAGCACTGGTGCTGGGGACCTGTTCAGCAGGGACCCAGTATACCTCTGTCAAAAAAACTCAATACCAGTGTCAAAATGTGGGGGGTGGTGACCATGTCAAAAAGAGGAACTTTCCTACAACAGTATTTTCTAAAAATCAACACCAACTACACCCTTATCACTCTCCTACACTTCTTCTTTGAGTGGCATTTGGATTTTTCACATTCCCTATAACTTCAGGAAAGTAACTTTGATGGCAGTATCTCCCCTCCGAAAATTGTTGCAGCACCACAGGGTTTAGTACACTCATGTTCCACCTACTATAAAAAGGAGGCAAATGGAACAGTGCCCCCCTCTGCAGTGAAGATGGAGAGAGGGGAGCTGTGAGGGTAGGGATTGAAAGGGAAGAATAGTTTGGCATGGGGAGAGTTGTGCGTTCCCTCTTGCTGAAGAAATACTTTGAGAGGGATATGAGGATGGAATTTGGTTGCTGATTCAGCCAAAGCCTCTAGTAATTTCACCAGCTGGTAAAATCTGGTCAGATTTTTCCACACCTGGAAAACTGGGTGGAGGAACACCAGGTCAACTGTGATCAGTCACAGCAGCGTTCAATATGATAATTCAGCTCCACCTGACTTATTTGTATGGCCTTGTTGGGCTCTTTCACTTAATACTGCTATGGAAAAGGGAATTTGGTCCACAGTTACTCAAAAGACTCACTCTTGGTAGCTCTCAGCCTTCTTCTGAGGCCTTATGAAGCGCCCCAGCGGCTTTGAGTTCATATTTGGAATTGAATGGAAAAATAAGGATAATAGCCTACTGGCTGAATTTTTGTTGACCGTTGAATTGAACAACCCAAAAGTATTGTTTCTGCTCTGAAAATATGCAAAACAACACCTACTGCTGGTGCCCTGCTACAGGGTCAACATGCCTGATTACCAAGTGACAGAGGGGGAAAGAATGTACAGCAGTAGTTTTGGACAAGAGGTGAGGAGAGAAAGACAAGAAACTATAAGGGCTAATGGGGGAATGACTGTAGGGATGCAGTCCAGACGCACAAGCCATAAGATATAGGTTTCTTTGGGGAACAGGAATGTACGTCTGAAGCTCACGTTGATCCTTCCAGCTGTCTTCTGTTCTTGTTTATATTCTAGAATTCCCTAACCTCCGTGAGCGGGCAGCTTGTATCCTAGATGCCAATGTAATAAGATTATACAAAAAGATTAAAACTATTTTACATTCTCTTGACTTTAGTACTATACAGTGGAGAAAATGTACATATTCAAACAATATTTCAATTCATTACATAATCACCAAATTTTCTGGGTATTATAACAGATCTGCCGTTCCGAGTAGATTTGCGACCTCTATTAGCTTGCAGAACATTTACTTCAGGCCCAGCAACACCAATACCAGACCCAGAAACACTAGTACCAATACCTCCATCCTTTACATCTCTACTAGTGACATTACCCCTTGCAACACATGAACTATGCATAATGGAGGCATTTGGTGTATCTTCAACCTTATACCATATCCAATCACGTGTTAGGGAAAGGTTCACCTTCCTCCTATCTTGTTACCAATTCAAAATTGTATTGCATCTTGACATCCTGCTGAAATGCCATACGTTCGCATCACTCAACAAAGCTGATCTTGCATATATTTCCTTTACTTGCAATGGTGTTGAAAATTTACTGTCACCTTTTCTTTGGTCATTATGAAATTGGCAGTGAGTGTTAAAGTGGTGGAAATACCGCCAACAGGCTGCCAGTAAATACCAAATTATGACCATGGCAGTGATACCTTCCATAGACAGCCAATGTACCACACCAACCGCCAGTGAGTTGACACCACTGACCACGGCGGTAGCCGTCAACAGCCAGGCGGAAGCCAAGGTACCACCCACCATATTATGACATAGCAAACCACCAGGATTTCTGGGGTGGTACCAACGCCATCAAAGGCCTGGCGGAAACACTGCACACAAGACAAAAGACTCACCTTCAGGGACAGAGAGGAGACTGACGGTGAGTACAGCCGCCTAGCACACAAGGGAGGGAGGGAGGAAAAGGAGAGTGACACACACACCCACAACTCTCTCTCACACACACACTCAGCTGCAGAGCAAAACCAATGTCACAGGACCCACATCTAATTAAAACATGGACCACATTGAGAATTAATGAACACTGTAACTTTATGCCAACAGCCACCATATTGTATATTCGAAAGCAGTGTCAAGAATGGGCCAATGGCCAGTCCAAAGTACAAAAGGGCCACATGGCCACAGGACACAGTCCAAGGCCCAACTTGACTCCTGACACAATCCAGAATCCACTGTGCAGGGGCATCATGTTGGAAATGGGCAGGCACCTCAGGGGGAAGGGGATGGGTGGCGGGGCACCTCAGCTGAAGTGGGGAACATGCCCACTGGTTCTGGAGGGGGCTCCTTGCCCATTTGTCTCTGGTGGGGAGTGTAAGGCCACGATCTCTGGAGTGGGGAACATGCCCTCTGGTTCTGGAAGGGGCTCCTTGCCCAATTGTCTCTGGTGGGGAGTGTAAGGCCGCAGTCTCTGAAGTGGGGAACATGCCCACTGGTTCTGGATGGGGCTCCTTGCCCCTTTGTCTCTGGTGGGGAGTGTAAGGCCACAGTCTCTGAAGTGGGGAACATGCCCACCGGTTCTGGAGGGAGCTCCTTGCAAAACAATCCCTGGAGGGTGGCCTACATGCCCTCTGCTGGAGTTGAGGGATGCTGTGCCTCTGCTGGAGGTGAGGGCTGCTGTGCCTCTGCTGGAGGTGAGGGCTCCTTGCTCACTACTGGTGGAGGTGTAACCCTGGCTGCCTCTGCTGGAGGTGAGGGCTCCTTGCCCACTGCTGTTTTTCCTCTGTTTGGTGGTGGAGTGGTAACCTTCCCTGTCTTTGGTGGTGGAGTGGGAACCTTCCCTTTCTTTGGTGGTAGAGGGGGATTCATGTGTCCCCTCTTGTGAAGGGTCCCCTTGGCCTTTGACATGTCACTCATGTCCTTGCCTCCAGGACTAGGAGGTGCCTCCACTGTCCCCGTCTCATGTCCCTTAGTTTTCACCACCCTAGTCCTCCCTTTCTGAGGCGGAGGTGTGCTTACAGTAGGAGTGGCAAACGTCACACTCTGGGGCCCCTTTGTGCCAGCCGCTGATGATTTGATGGGAGCAGTGGCAGACTGGCTGAGGAGCAGTGCTGGGTCTTTGGAACCCTGCTCTTACGGGCAGGACATGGGGGAGGGAATAGATCAAGATGTGCAAAGAAAAGCTTCTTAGGGGCATTGGGACGGGATGTGGGAGGAGGGATGGGAGTGGAGGTTGAAGTAGTGATTGTCAGAGGTGTACGTCTGCTGGACTTGGGTGCAGGTGCATTGGCAGTGTGCGTGTGTGATGTGGATGGCTGTTGGGAGTCTGAGTGTGTGCGTTTGTGTCTCTTAGGGGGCAGACAGGGTGGGAGCGGACAAAGGGGACGCGTGGATGGATGTTGTGGAGGTGTCTGCAAGTGAGCTGTGTGTGCTGCTTGATTTGGTGATGGTGGTGGTGGCTGTTGATGCAGTGTATGCAGGTTTAAGTGCTGATATGACTGTGAGGGAGGAGGAAGAGGAGGGGGGGATGGGGAGACAGTGGAGGCAGTTGATGTTGTTGTGAGTGTAACTGTCTGTTTGTGTGAGTGCTTGTGGCCTGAAGTGTGCAGCCTGTGTTTGACTGTGCTACTCTTGTGTGATGTTTTGTGTGCATGCTTGTCTGTATGTATGCATGGGGTGGGTTGGGGTTGGGGAGACTGGGACTGGGAAGTGGTAGTTGGAGGGGGGACGGTAAGAACAGGGACACTGGCTGCCAGCAGAGAGGACGCCAGGGCCTGAAACAATCTCTGTAGGGCACGCCAACCCACTGTGGATGTCCTCCAGGCATGCATTGCATTGCTGCATCTGGTATGCCAGTCCCTGGATGGCATTCACTATGGTTGACTGCCCTACAGAGATGATCTCAGGAGGTCAATAGCCTCCTCACTGAGGGCAGCAGGGCTCACTGGGGCAGGACCTGAGGTGCCTAGGACGAAGGAGATGCCCACCCTCCTGGGTGAGCGGACAACTTGGTGGGGGACTACTGGGAGGGCAGTGCTGGTACTGGGTGATGGCTGTACCTATAACTCGGGTGGTTCCAGAGGTGTCCGTCACCACCACCAGGGAGCTCCCATCGGAGGAGGAATCAGAGTCAGTGTTATCACCTCCTGTCTCTGCCGTGGTGCTCCCCTTGCCGTCCGTCCCACTGGTCCCCTCGGCGTCGGTGGACTCTGCGTCCTGGGTCCTGTGGGGTGCAGCTCCCTCAGTCGCCAGAGCCCCTGCTTCTCCGCCAGATGATGCTAATGCACACATGGACAGGATGCAAGAAGAAAATTGGGGGGGAGGGAGAAAGGGAGCACTGGGTCAATTACAGCACCAACACCACAGATGGCATTCACATTACCATCACACACAAGGATCAGGATTGAGCACTAACAATCGCAATGCCATTCCATTGGCTAGGTACCACAGCAAGATGTGAGCCAACCACCGCCAACTTCACCCCTCCTGGGACCCACTAAGCCCTGTCTGACACGGAATGCTACCTAGCTAGGTTACAAGATTTTGCTATACACCCATTTACCTTGAGCTGGACCACGCAGCAATGTCTGAGCTGGCATTGAGGGGCACCAACTAATGAAACTCACCACCAGGATCCCATGCCAGCCAACAAAAATGGTTGTTATACTCCCTGTACTCACCCTCTTGTGGCTGCTGTGCTGCCTTCAAGCACCCATCCAGTTCTGGATAGGCCACCGTCAGTATGCGGGTCATCACGGGTGGTCAGGTGCCAACGGGCACCCTGCCCTCATTGGGAGGCCATCCCCAGCTGGGCCTCCGCAGTCTTCCGGGCCCAGTGTCTGAGGTCCTCCCACCTTTTCCTGCAGTGGGTGCTCCACCTGCTATAGACCCCCAGGGTCTGCACCTCCTTGGCGATTGCACGCCATAATCCCTTCTTCTGATGGGCGCTGACCTGCAGAGGTAATACAGACAGGAGGACACCATTAACCATACAATCCTGCCTGTCACACATATGGCCCACAAATTACATTTCCATCTCCATTAGCACACTCATCACCTGGAGCCCTGCATGTACACTACCACCAGACATACTCCCCCACCCAAATGACACACTGCCAGCACTCACATCTCCATGCAACCTTGTTGCATGCATTGTACCCGTGGTGTGCTCACCTGTTGGTCTTAAGGGCCCATACAGCTGTCCATACAGGGGTAGGACCCCATCCACCAGGCGCTCTAACTCCTCTGAAGTGAAGGCAGGGGCCCTTTCTCCTGTGACACGGGCCATGGCAGGATCCAGACATAGGTCACAGCAGCACACGCAGTGTAGGTGTTGTCATGTGGAAAGTCAGGAATCAAGTGAGGTTATAGATAGAAAATGGCAGTCACGACCGCCGCAAGTGATCCCCATTGGACACTGTACTCCATAGAGCCCCATTTTAGCCAATGAGGAATAGCACGGCAGTGCAAGACCGCCTTCCACCATGATGCTCAACGCCGGCAGAGTTACATTACTTCCACCTGTCCATACTTACTGGAGAGGCAGTCGCCATTTTATGGTGGTGGACAACAATCAGAAATTGGAAACTACGTAATTTCTGTGAATTGTACATACATTGCCATTTTTGCCATTCACATTGTCTGATTACATACATGCTCAGTTACACTGGGATGGTGGTTCCATTGTTCCGTTTGTGACACCCTTATCACTCTTGCGTCCCTTAGATACCTACCACTGTGGAGTAATAGGAGAAGGAGGCAAGAACCGATGTACAGACCCCTTGTGGACTTGGCTAAACTAGAGGACAGGCATATAATACTGACCTATAGACTGGACAGGGCCACAATCACAGAGTTGTGTACTCAATTGGACCCTGTTCAGATATCAGCTATCCGTCAACCCACTGGGATCTCTCCTCTTGTGCAAGTTCTATCAATGCTCCATTTACTGGTAACTGGTTCTTTCTAAGTGCCAGTGGGCTTGGCAGCAGGAATGCCACAGCCAATGTTCTCAATAATGCCGGCAAGGGTTTTGTCTACCTTGCTCAAACACATGTGTAGCTACATAGCTTTCCACCAAGTGGAAGATTTGGCACTGTGAAGGCTGGATTCCATGCAGTGGACATATTCCTAATATCATTGGGGCGACAGAACACACATTGCATTTGTTCCCCCCGCCACAATATACAGGTGTTTGGGAATCAGAAGAGTTTCAACTCACTCAATGTGCAAATGGTTTGCCTGGTGGACCAGTATATCTCCCACATTACTGCCAAGTATCCTGGGTTGGTGAATGACGCCTTCGTCCTGGAGAATAGCAGCATTCCAAATGTGATGGCACAATTACAGAGGCACAGGGTATGGCTAATAGGTGAGCCTGACTCCCCACCCAATATATGTCAGTGTATACCTTCTGGAGTCATTCCCCATACCACTATGTAAGGCTAATGTTTGTCCCTCAATTCTTGCAGGTGACTCTGGCTACCCAAACCTGTCGTGGCTTTTGACCCCTGTGAGGAATGCCAGGACAGGGGCTGAAAATCGGTATAATGATGCACATGGGCGAACCAGGGGGATAATAGAACGTACCGTCGGCCTCCTGAAGGCCAGGTTCAGATGCCTCCATCTGACAGGTGGATCCCTGTGCTACTCCCCTGAGAAGGTCTGCCAGATAGTTGTAGTATGCTGTATGTTGCCCAACCTGGCCCTCAGACAACATGTGCCTTATCTGCAGGAGGAGGAGATTGGAAATGCCCCTGTGGCAGCAGTGGACACTGAGGACAGTGAGGATGAGGAGGCAGAGGATGAGGATGTGGACAACAGAACATCATTAATATGGCGGTACTTCCAATGACACACAGGTGAGACAGTGGAACTGACCATTCCTCCAATTATTTATGTTTTCAGTGTGGCTACAACAGGATGGCAGTCACTTCCTTTGCATCTCAACTGACTGTCACCTATGCCTTCTCAATTTGCAGATGTTGGTGTTATTACAACTGTGTTCTGATGTGATGACCACAGACAGCTACAGGTCATTATTTGTATATTATAACAAAGTTCATGTCAATTGCACAGATGTAACTGTTAACATAATTGCACATTTTCATCACATAAAGCACCATCACTCAAGTTGTGTTCAAGGCTGTTTATTGTAGTGAAATTTATAAAAGGAATAGTGCAATGGAATGGGGTGATGGTAGAGGTAAATCCAGGGTATTGGTCCTGTCTGTTTGTAGCACAGATCCAGTGTCCAAGGGGCCATAGGAATGGAAGCAATGGCAGTTCAATGTGGACAAGGTGAGACAGTGTAACACAAGGTGGACATTCAGGAGGGTCTCATTTCCTGGTGGTGGTCTTGGTCTTGGCAAGTGCCTCTGGCACCTGTCTGGGTCGTAGGGAACCTTTGCGGGTAGTTCACCTTGTGCAGGCGGAGGGGTGCTGGTAACTTGTGGGTCCTGTGGCAGGGTCTCCTGTCCACTAACTGTAGCAGATGTGGTGGGCTGTTCAGTTGACTGGCTAGTGGAAGGGGCCCGCTGGTGTGCTGTATATTCCCTCATGATGTTGGCCATATCAGCCATCACCCCTGCTATGGAGACTATTGTGGTGATGAGGGCCTGCAAATCTTTCCTGAGCTCCTGATGGTGTACCTCCTGCAGCTGCCGATTCTCCTGCATGTTGGCCCATCTTGTCCTGGGATTGTTGGTAAGCCCCCAGGACATTAGTGAGGGCCTCCTGGACAGTCGGTTCCCTGGGCCTGTCCTCCAAGTGGCGTGCCCACTGCCACTGACCCCAAAACACTGATCGTCTTGGCTGTGAGGTGTAGACTGGGGTCCCTGTACAGGTGGGCACACTGCTAATTGACGTGTCCTGGGGACAGAGAAGTGGGGACATTGGGTGGGTGCTGTGATGTTGGATACTGAGGGGGAGGCTCTGTGGTTGACTGGGAGTGGGCTGGGGTGGCCGACTGACCAGTGGTCCCTGATGGGCCAGGTAGTTCATCCAGACTTCCAGAATTACTATCATCACTGGGGGCATCTTCTGTTGGGGGACTGGATAGTCGTGGCACCTCCTTGCCACTGAAATTGGCTGGGACACCTGTGGGGATGTAAGTGATGTATTATGCTTCATGTCTTTGACATATTCTTCATCCCTAGCTTCCCCTATATTGTTGCTGTTGCCCGTGCAACCTTTGTTTGTGTATGGTGATGTATTGCGGGATTGTTTGTTCTCCATGCTGTGCATGCATTGGTGGTGGGTGTACATGCAGGGCTGGGAGGGCTGTACATGCATTGGTATGGCATGCAGGGCTTGGCATTTGGGTTATTCAAGTGTGTAGGTGCACTGTGTGGGATGGAGTGGAGTGATGAGAGTCAGAGTGAGGGGGTGAGATGGCATGCAGGTATGGGGGGGTGATAGGTTGTAAATATTGACTCACCAGTGTCCAGTCCTCCAGCTACTCCAGTGAGTCCCTCGGGATGCAGTATTGCCAAGACTTGCTCCTCCCATGCTGTCAGCCATGCGGGAGGAGGTGGGGGTCCACCGCCAGTCTTCTGGATGGCGAGCTGGTGCCTTGCTGCCATGAAACGTACCTTCCCCCGTAGGTCGTTCCACCTCTTCCTGATGTCGTCCCTTGTTCTTGGATGCTGTCCCACTGCATTCACCCTGTCCATGATTCTCCGCTATAGCTCCATCTTCTTGGCAATGGAGATTTTCTGTACCTGTGCTCCAAACAGCTGTGGCTCTACCCTGACTATTTCCTCCACCATGACCCGCAACTCCTCTTCTGTGAGACGGGGGTGCCTTTGTGGGGACATGGGTGTTGTGTGGTGTGTTGTGCAGTGGGTGTTGAATAATGTGTTGGGGTGTGGGGTGCGTAACAGATGGATGGGTGTTTGTGGTGTGTGTAGTTGTTGCTGTTATTTGCGTAGCTATCTCTTGGCTATTTTCCGTGTTTGTAAAAGGTTGTGGGTAATGTGGGTGTCTGTTTTATAGTGCTGTGGGTTGGTGGGTGTGGTGTGTGTATCTGTGTCAGGTGTGTGATTTTAGTTTTGACCAATGTTGTGTTGTGTGGTATTTGGGTGGCCATTCTGACCACGCCGGTGGGTACCACTAATGGCTTACCGCCGTGTTATGTCCGCTGTAGTGATTCATGGGTCATAATGTGGTGGGTGTTGTTTTGTTGGCGTAACGGTATGGGTGTCCGTACCAAGAGTTTAACACTAATCTTTGGTCTGGTGGATATGTGTTTGTGGCAGTATTTTGTTGGTTTAGTGTGTGTGTGTCATCTGATGGCAAACAAATGTTTGCCTCTGCGACGGTATGGCTGCAACCATCATCGCAGCGGGAAGCGGCATTTACTGCCATTGTCATGATGAGGGCCTATATCAATTACCGTGGGTGTTATTCCATAAGCCCAACTCCTTCTCCCAGTCTTTACCTGCATGAATAACAGCTTGCACACACTCTATTGAACCTCTCTACAACTCCATTCCCTGTGGATGGTAGTTAGGTGCGCGCTTACCTTCAATCCCATTCCTTGTTAGAAAATCTACAAATTTCTTGGCTTTAAATTGTGGCCCTTTATCACTTAAAATTGCTTTGGTATACCCTCGCACAAAAATATTTTTTCCAATAAATAAATCAAATACCCGACTCAGTACTTTCCAAAATGTAATATTCTGGCTATTTTGAATAGTGCTCAAAATCAACATACACATGTTTGGGTACAACCCAGGAATGGAACCTACGATGTCTACATTAAGGTCCTCCCGAGAATTTTCTGGACATTTCCTATCTCCTTATGGGAGATGAAACATTAAGGCCCATATTTATACTTTTTGACGCAAAACTGCGCCAACGCAGTTTTGCGTCAAAAAAATTAGCGCCGGCTAACGCCATTCTGAAGCGCCATGCGGGCGCCGTATTTATTGAATGACGTTAGCCGGCGTTAGCCGCCGGCGCTGTCTGGTGTGCGTTAAAAAAAACGACGTACACCAGGCAGCGCCGGCGTAGGGGGAAAATGGCGTATGGGCGTCCAGAAATGGTGCAAGTCAGGCTGAGGCAAAAAAATCGCCACAACCCGATTTGCGCCATTTTTTTACGACGCCCATCCCCCATTGAAATGACTCCTGTCTTAGCAAAGACAGGAGTCATGCCCCCTTGCCCAATGGCCATGCCCAGGGGACTGCTGTCCCCTGGGCATGGTCATTGCGCATAGTGGCATGTAGGGGGGCACAAATCAGGCCCCCCTATGCCACAAAAAAATATTTAAAAAAATACTTACCTGGACTTACCTTAATGTCCCTGGGGTGGGTCCCTCCATCCTTGGGTGTCCTCCTGGGGTGGGCAAGGGTGGCAGGGGGTGTCCCTGGGGGCAGGGGAGGGCACCTCTGGGCTCATTCTGAGCCCACAGGTCCCTTAACGCCTGCCCTGACCCAGGCGCTAAAATCCGGCGCAAATGCGGGTTTTTTAGACCCGCCCACTCCCGGGCGTCATTTTTGCCCGGGAGTATAAATACGACGCATATGCATCGCAGTCATTTTTTAAGACGGGAACGCCTACCTTGCATATCATTAACGCAAGGAAGGTGTTCACGCAAAAAAATGACGCTAACTCCATGAACTTTGGCAATAGACGCGTCGAACGCCAAAGTATAAATATGGAGTTAGTTTTGCGTCGAATTTGCGTCGAAATAAACAACGCAAATTCGGCACAAACAGAGTATAAATATGCCCCTAATTGTGCTTTGTCCTAACGTGCACAACAATTATGATCCCTTGCAAACATCTCTGTGTCTTTATCAATACCAGGCCATCAATATGATGATTTCACTTTTTTTTACTTTTACAATACCTAAGTGTCCTTCACGACTAATTTGTACAATTATTTTTCTCAGCCCCTTTGGAGATAACACTTACTCACCTCTTTGAATGTAACCTGTATCACTAAGAAATGATTGTTCTCTTATCTCCCACAACTTTCTACACTCCTCTTGTAACTTACTTTTCTCCGACCACCTTTTAACAACATACGATCTGACCACCAGCAAATCCTCATCTGCCATGTACTTGGTTTTTCTAATCTTCCTTTGATATGGCTCAGTCTCCTTTGTTAATCATTGTCACACTGTACTCATTCTAAGTGTTTTTAATCTGCTCATTTAATGGTAAAGGAGAGCGACTCAAATAGGCAGCCACGTTGTTTCTACTTCCTGGTAATTACTCTACATCTTAAATGAAATCTAGCAGCCTAAGTGTCATCCTTGCTGTACGTGGTGTAGCTTTCACCATCCCACTAGATGTAAGCACTTTAACAAGAGGCTTGTGGTCTGTGTGGATCACAAATTTAGTCCCCCACAAGCATTGCCTGAATTTCTCTACGGCCCATACTGCTGCTAGCATCTCTCTCTTAATTACCGGAAATTCCTCTTCTGCTGGGGATAAAGACCTAGAAGCATGTGGAATTGTGTGTACCTTCCTATTCACTGTAATCTGCATTAAGACTGCCCCTAATCCCTTGCCACTGGCATCAGTGGTTACTATGCTATGAGCTTCCATATCAAACCCCTGCAAATGATTAGCTGTGTAGATGTCACTTTTCATCTTCTCAAAATCTTTTTGTAGTTCTGCATCCCATTTGAACACTTGTTTGGCTTTCAACAGTTGCCGTAGACCGTGAGTTTTCGTAGCAAAAGTCTTTACAAACATAGAATAAAACTCCGCTAGGCCAAGGAATGATCTAATGTTATTCTTATAAGCAGGAGGTTGGGCACTGCTGATGTCTTCTATTATTTTCTTCATAGGTGATATACCATTTTCACCTACTTCATGTCCCAAGTAACATACATCCCTTAACGCAAACTTGCACTTGCCCATTTCTGCAGTAAGTCCTTTGTCAGCCTATTATTTTAGCACTATATCCAACCTCAAATCAAGTTCTTTCTTATCTCGACCCATCATCAATATGTCGTCCTGAAAATATGTCACCCCTCTAATGTTTTTGAACAATTTGTGCATGAGTCTCTGGAAGACTACAGCAGCAGATGCTAGGCCAAAAGGCATTCGCAGAAACCTATAGCAATCAAACAATGTCAACTCCTTACCAGAGAGATGCAGCATAATGTGATGATAAGCCAACGTTAATTTAATGATAGGAAACCATGTACAGACTTTACACTGAGAAAGAAGTTTTTCAATTCTAGGGAGGGGGATTCTGTCCACCACAATGTTCTTATTCAAGTCCCTAAGGTAAACACACAACCTAATATTACCATTAAACTTGCGAGCTACTACCACTGGAGCCAACCATTCTGCACTCTCTACTGGTTCAATTATGCCTTATCTCTCCAAATCATCTAGATGTTCCATGACACTATCTCTGATCTGTCTGATTACTCTTTTATGACAAAATACTTAAATGTTTCCCACTTTACCTGAAAACACAGTAGGAAATTGTCTCCTTAGTTCTTCCTCCATGGTGATTTCAGATTTACCTAACATCATTACCTGATCCTTACTGTTAGGATCAAGTGCGATTCCCACATTACCTTGGTCTACCCATCCTCATACTGAGGGACTCTTTTCCGCTACATATAACTTCCCTTGTGTTTCTCTGCCTTTGAACCCAAATGTTACTTCTCTATACCCTCCCATAGGGATTTCTTCACTAGTGAATGTAACAGGGTGCACATCTGTGGGTTTAATTTCTTCACCTTGTACCTCAGTAAATTTGTCTTCCCACACTGAGCATTAAATAATGACGTAGGTTGAGCCTGAATCTGCCACAATTTGTAATTCCAGTCCACCAAAGGTCACGTTACATACTAGTTTTCTTCCCACACCTAGTACTGCGTCATCTACACTTAAGACACCATCATCACTTTGTAATTCACTCTGATTGTCAAGTTCTTCATCCTCATCTTCTATCACACACTTAACAGAGATCCCTTTACTTTTTTTCTTTCTACATACTTTAGACCTATTATACCACAGAATTAACATTTAGTTCTGATGGAGTGGCAATTCTTGTCCTTTGCTATGTGACCCTTGTTCCAGCATCTGAAGCATACAGGATGTTTGTCATCATATTCATTCCCTTTACCATCCTGCTTTTTTCCTCCTCCCTTCCATTTTCCCTTTTACTTCTCTTGCTATTAGTTACTTTGAAAACCCACTCATGGTCACCTACACCCTTGAGTGTAGCTTTGGCACATCTTTTCGACAACTCTCCTTTCTTTAATATTGCAGTTATTTAATTTAAAGGTGCTTCTCCGCACACCCATAACTTTTCTTGAATGCTGCTATTATTTCAATGCATAATAATTATGTCTCTTATTAAATCATCTTGCAGAGATTCAAACTTACATGTGATTGCTAATATTTCCAATTCAGCAACATAATCGTCTTTAGATTCAGTTTTGAGTTGTTTCAGTTGAAAAAGATGCAATATATCTATACAGAGGTCTTCAAAGTGATGGTCGCAACCCCCAGGGGGGGCATGAAGTCAATTAAAGGGGGTCACGCATTCCCGGTCACACTTCGGCTGCCTGGAACTGCCTTGAACTGGAATCCAAAACGTTGGCTCTTCGTTTTGGATTCCAGAGAGTGGCATCTCAAGCGGCTCTCTGATTGGAGGACATTGGAAAAGAATGAAACATCATTGACGCCTGTCCTCCAATCAGAGAAACTGCAGGATGAAAACCAGGAAGTGCCGGGAACTGGGGCTATAAATACGAAGCTGTGCAATTCTTTGTAAAGGTGAAATATTTTTTTTCCCCGCTGCCTTGCACTCCGTCCTGCTGCCTTTCCTGGACTTCATACCTGCAGAACTGGTAAGTAGCCTGGTTTTCCTCCCTTCTCCCGCCTCATGCACCATGCTTTTCATCTTGCAGACACACACATAAACATACACGCACGCACTTACAGACATACACATATGCTTTCATTCATTCATTAGCTTTATTTCGGTAAATATAAATACCATAAAAGCACATCACACAAAAAAGGAACAGCAAGCTACATGATAAACAATTTAAGTCATAAAAGATTAAAAAGGAGAGAAAAAAGAAAAGAGAAATATTTACACATAAGCAGTTCCCTACTGGAAAATCGCACCTTATAGTTATGTAAAAACACATTATAGGTAAAAGAATAAAATACAAGCCTGGCAAACCATATCAGATAAAAAGGACATTTCTATTTAAAAAAATATCTAAGAACAAAATAAAATAAAAACAGCAGGTAGGGAATGCGTCTGAACCAATAAAAGAGATATGTGCATACAATGATAAATCCATCAATTGTTGTTTACCACATTCATTGTTAAATTTCCCTCTGCTTTTTTAAGCGTGTTCAGTCTGATACGCCAGATTGAATCTAAATATTTTGACAAACAACAAACCACTAAAACCGATGAATCAGATTTAAAAATTCTCAAAGCTAGCAAGCAGTTTTTAAAACCCTTACTTCTGCACAGAGGAATAATCCAACGGGCTCTTTGTTTGGAGTATGCGGGGCATTGGAAGAGAATATGAGTTACTGATTCTTCTCTGGCACAGCCCATCGGACACATCTTAGAAGAACAACTAAAATTAGACCATTTATAAGTGAGGGAACGCAAAGGAAGAGAGCCCACCCTGAATCTAATGTATAATGAACGAGCAAACGGAGAAGATTCTATATCCATATATTGTGCAAATTCATAATGGCATTTAAAATATAGAAAGTTTCCCGTCATGGATGATGACGAGACAGCGGACAATTGGGAAAGTTGAACGTGGAGCCAGAAAGCATCCTTTAGTGTCTGGGTTGCGTTCTTAGGGATAGATAATGGTTCCTTCCAATAGGACCCCAAACCAAGAAGCGAGAGGGTCCTTTCTACATATGCACACCACTTGATTTTGGAGCTAGTGTTGTTGGCCATCAAGTTAGCTAGCGCACATCTATAATGGACAAGAGAATCTGATGACCATAAGCGAATCCAGTACAACAGGGGCTTGAGTGCAACGATCTGGCTGATAGAAGGGAGATTTAGGTCCATGCGTATTGGGAGCAGTGGGGTACTGGAAGGAACTCTTAGCAATGACCTTAAAAAAGAGTTCTCCACTTTTATCAAATCATCCAGGCAACAGTGGCCCCACAGTTCAGCTCCATAGATTGCTCCCCCTCTTGCTTGTAGTTTATAAATTTCTACTGCGGGCGTCATGGCAAAGCTAGGAGATCTGGCTGCAAATCTTGCAATGCCACTCGCTCGCTGTTGCAATCGTAAAGTTGCCTTCTGGATGTGGCGCTGCCACTTGTGCGAGTATTCTAGTTTCAGGCCTAAATAATCAAAATCGCTGACTCTTTCCAGCGCGGCACCCTCTAAATAGATAGGTCGTCTCATTCTGCCTTTCCTATCGCCAAACACCATGCACTTGGTTTTTAATCGGTTGATTTCGAGCCCATAATCATTGCAATAGTCAATGAATCTTGAAAGCAGGGTTGAAAGGCCTGTGGCTGTTTGAGAAACCAGCAGGGTGTCATCGGCAAAAAGAAGGCAGGGGATCTTCTGCCCTCCTATTTTAGGCGAGTCGTTAGAGCACTCCATAAGATAAGGGATGCATGCGTTTATGAAGAGAAGGAATAAGGTAGGGGCAAGAACACAACCTTGTCTTACACCTCGGGCAGTAAGAAATTTTTCTGTTAATTCACCTTGTGGGCCCCATCTAATTCTACCATAGTTGCCAGTGTAAAGATCCCTGATAATATTGAAAATAGAGCACGGGACTCCTATTTTAGACAGAACTTCCCACAGTTTGTGGTGGGGTACTAGATCAAAGGCCGATTTTAGATCTACAAATGCTACATATAGGTGGCCTAAGTCAACATCGACAACTTTCCATTTAATAGAAGTAAAACGAAATACACATATGCTTTCAGTAACGCTATTCGCAGGAGTCCAGGCCGTGGAGATACAATCATTTGGTGGGGGGGGGAGCTGGTTGAATAATCAATTGGTTTCTCTTTGTGAATCATAAGTCCATTAAAATTAATAGAATAGCAAAGACGTTCAGGAATGCTTGAGTACCGGACTGTAGATTTGAGTACCGAATATGCATTTAATGCATTCTTTACTGAAGACTGGACAGAATTGTTAGCGTGTGAGGACGTGCGCTAGCTGCTGAAATTAGAAAAATAGGGCAAGAACATAGGCCCTCATTCCGAGCCTGGCGGGCGGCGGAGGCTTCCCCCCTCCGAAATACCGCTCCGCGGTCGTAAGACCGCGGAGGGTATTCCGAGTTTTCCCCTGGGCTGGCGGGCGGTCTTCACAAGACCGCCCGCCAGCCCAGGGGAAAACTCCCTTCCCACGATGACGCCGGCTCGTAATAGAGCCGGCGGAGTGGGAAGGTGCGACGGGTGCAGTTGCACCCGTCGCGTATTTCAGTGTCTGCTTTGCAGACACTGAAATACTTTTAGGGGCCCTCTTACGGGGCATGGGCACGGCAGGGGCCCCCAGGGGCCCCGCGACTCCCCCTCCCGCTCCCCCTCCCGCCATCCGGTTCCCGGCGGGAGAACCGCCAGGAACTGGATGGCGGGAGGGGGAGTCGGAATCCCCATGCCGGCGCAGCATGCTGCGCCGGCTTGGAGGATTCCTTTGGGGCAGCGGGAAACCGGCGGAAGACCGCCGGTTTCCCTTCTCTGACCGCGGCTGAGCCGCCGCGGTCAGAATGCCCCGCGGGGCACCGCCGGCCTGTCGGCGGTGCCACCGCGTCCCACGGCCCTGGCGGACTTGTTCCGCCAGGGTCGTAATGACCCCCATAGTGGCTTCCAAAAGGAATCTGTGTGAGCCAGCCCATTCGATAGCATTATTGAGCAGTGCAGTGGGCAGTGTGACGCTGCGATCCAAAATACACACAACGTTTTTTGTTCTTATTGACACTGGGCAGCAAAATGTGCACTGTTTATTTTGTATGACATATTCTTGAAGAACTCCCTGGAGGAATAGCCTTTGCAACTTTTTTAATGCTATTCCTGCTAGCACACTGTATTGCGTTCCTTCATGATTTGTTTCTATTTTTTATGTAACTAATTTGTTCTCATGCATCTGGATGACATTAGCTCAGCAGGGGGGAATCAATATTCATTCAGTGTGATAGTGAGCATATATTATGTTTTAAAATGCAGAAATGTGATTTGCCAAAATAATGATACTTTTGCTGGCACCACGTTGACATTGCCATTTCTATGATTTTCTATGGTGGAATTTGCTGTATGAATCCTCACATTTTGGTGTGAGCTATATACGTTTGGAGTTTTACCATGTGGGCGGTCTGATTATTGATTAGCTTAAATTTTGGGACTTAGCCTGTTTTTCAGATTGTTCTTCATGCTGTGTTTTGCTTAAATTCCAAGAACTTCATGGCAGATTACTTTTATTCCCTTTTGACTGATCCAGTGAGACTGCAGCTTTAGTATTTTTTTAATTTTTCTGTATTACACATCAATAATTTATTAAACGTTCATGGTTTTATAAGTTAATGATCTTGAATTCAGTTTTTTTGTCATTTTTCGTTATTGGCTACATTTCGAATCTTGTCTTTATGGTCCTATATCCTCATCTGTTCCTGAGGATAACAGCGTCCCTGACCCTGCATCTGGTCGCTGTGAGTGTTTTAACTATCATGCAGATTATCTAAGAGAGAGAGTGCACACTCTTACATCTGTATATCATTTTTTATTTTGTTCTACTATGTTTTCCTCCTTAAAGTACAATAAATCGTAATGTTGCTGATTTGGGACCTGTTGAGTCCCTCTCAGGCGCCTGAATTTCCCATCTTTTAATTGCACCATTGGCATTAAAGACAATTAAGAACACCTTTAGAAAATTGGAGAATGTACTTTGATGTATATTGTGCATCAGACATTAAATGATTTTGAATGTCTGATTGTTTATTCTTGTGGCTGTATTCTGGCATACTACTGCTATTATTCTCTGCTTTTGAGACATTAAGTTGTCTTGCAATAAGTATTTCCAGCCATCATTCCTGTCAGTATTTGTACACAATTAACCTACATTACGGTAAACCACAACGTCCTGATCACTAGATTTAAAAAAAATCAGTATTGAATATACAAGTCTCAGATGCCAGCAGCAGCGTCCGCCAGAAAAACACCGCCAGGCCGTATCATTGGACATGATACGGTCGGCGGTGTTTCGCTGGCGTGGCAGTGCTGCTGTCAGCAGTGCTGCCTTACCACCATCATGACCGTCGGCGGTCATGATACACGTGGACGGCTGGTAGCCATGGCGGTGGTATGTTGGCGGCCGTCGCCGTGGCAGTAGGCGGTCAATACCACCAATGTTGTAATGAGACCCAGGGTCTTATTGTGAGTTGGGTTATATCACCTGGAGTTATAAATCCAAGTGCATTAACCAAAATTTCCATTATGAAAACTCTGTGCCCGATAATTCCTGGTTCAGAAACCCCGGGCCTGTAAGATGTACTGCAGGACTAGGGTTTGTGAGTATAAGCACTGCCTAACACCCACATTAGTCTGAGGGAGCAGATAAGGGTTTCCTCAAACAGGTACAAGTCATCTCTTCACTCTGATTTCACCCGCTCCATCCCTTCTGGCAGTCCTGTAGACACTTCCTGCCTGCTCAGAGGAGGTGTAAAATGTCTGCAGATTTTTTGCTGAAATTGTGAAAAACCTGGTAAATCCTAGTCCAAGCAGTTATTCCCTGTGAGAAAAATCATAATGGCATACTTTGCTGCAGAGATACTGGGTGTTAATTTAACTCCTAGCCATTCGTAACTCCATAACAAAGTATAGAGAACTTGCAATGAGGCTCACAAAGGAAGAATAAGAAAAGAGACAACAGGGAAACATAGAGTGGTGGAGAGTCATTGTTCTCACTTTTACTGCATCCACAAGAAACAGGTAATATTCAGTTACAAAGAAGCCCACAAACCACGTTGCAGTCTCAATCTTAGCCCAGAAGCAGGCAGCTAACCTGACACCAGCCCAGAGCAGAAAATAGACAGCATACAAGGAGGGCTCAAAAGGTGGTGAGTGATATGAGATAAAATTCAGTGTGGTGATTGGGAACACCCTGAAAAAACACAACCTGCGACCACTACCACAATGTGCATTAAAGGACAAGGGCAGCCTACGCAGTTGATGCGGTATTGGGTGAAGAAAAAAGGTGCCTGTCGCGTGCAGAAAGGCCAAATGCTTAATGACAGGTGAGTGGCCATGGGTGAACAGAGGAAGCATAATAAACAACCCATAATTGCTATTTCAGCATAGTTGTTACGTGGTGCAGTAAGGGGAAGGTGTAGCTTATGCAGAGGTTTTGGGTAGTGAAAGGCCTGGGGAATGGTATGGGAGCAGGGGTAATGTAATAAAAGAAACATGACTTCCACCTCAACATGGAGTCCTAGTGAAAAGCACAAACAATGAAAGAAGGCAACGGACAAGATGGTGAACAAGAAAATAGACGATGTCAGGTAAGCAACAGAAAGACCTGGGTCCGTAACCGGGAAACAGTGGTCAGAAGGCTTTTAGTCTAATTTGAAGAATGCAATCTAGTTTGCATCATCAGAGTTACCTATAAATATTAATATTGGCCATTTATATAGTCCAAAGTTGTCTCATTAGTTCTAATGTAATGACCATGCTAAATGGGACTAATCAACCTCAGAAGGGGGAAGTGCTGTGTCTTCCTTTCTGAGATTTTAGCTTGTGTTAGTTGGTATTGAATAGATCTCTGCAGCAGGAACTCTTCACAGTGATATTTCTTACATTCAAATTGGGAATGTTTTGTATGATAGGTTCCACAGAGGACTAGTAAGAAGACAATCTCTTATAGCACTCAGCACACTGGGGACAATCAGAGGGCAGAGGTGTGTAGGAGTAATGCCACAGAATGTGCTATATAGAGGACTTTGCTGATGGAGTAATATCGCTCTGGGTTTTACCCTAACCAAGAAATTGACTCCATTCTGTTGCTACCTTCCCCAGAAACACAGAAATCACGCATTGTCTATACTATGGACTTGGATATCGGCATGATGCAGAAAAGGATTATGTTTGAAGGCACCAATGAACCCAGACACACAAGCGAGATCTTGATAGAGCATCAGTGTGCATCACACAAACTGATGGTGCTGGTGAGTAAACTCTGCCTTTATCTGATTCTATAAAACATTCTTATTAGTTTAACAATAAACAATAACATAGTTACGCTTAACTCAACACTGCAGTGGAGCAAGGTAACGTGTGAGGTGGATGATATACTAGGTTGGAAATTCTGACAGGTAGTAACAGTTATGTTAATGCGTGTGGGTTAGAGGTCGTATTTCAGAATGTCCTAGTTCCTATTCCACATTCAGGGACAGATTGTCCTTGCATCCCGTTGGGCATGTTCTGTGGTCATCTACAGCCGTTGAAGGCCTGGGTCCAGAGTGACAATACTTAATTAATAAAAGAAAGAGTACGGGTGCCCAAAGCGCTGCTCAGAAGACTGCAGCCAGTGCTATTAAATGTCAGCACCTGATTGGTGGTCTTGAATTCACCTCATTCCTCTTTAATCCACTATCAGGCACTCCCTGCATCTTTATCTCATTATTGCGGATCTCAGTTTTTACCCTTTGTGACACTTTTTTCATTTTTCTTTCTCCTTCTTTCCCCTATGTTTTTTTCTCTCTTGCTCTTAGTCAGTGTTTGATGAGGAAAAACAAATGCTGGTCCTTAAAAATGAATGTCAGTGGGCCCCACTGGCAACCAGCAGCTCAGATGATGTAGTGGAGAGGGAGGAGAGAGAAAAATAATTGATGGATTGAAAGAGAGAAAGGGGCAGGGAGAGGAGAGAAGGGGAGCAGGGTAGGTTTGAAAATTTTGCTAGTGCGGATTTTAATTCTTAGTCTGACCCTACCCTCTCAAAATATGTCTTTGAGAATGTAGGTAATGAGCTACTGGGTGTGCAGAAGTTGAGGTGGTCATTTGCAAAGCAGTACTGCCACAGACCATAGGTGGGATGCAGTTAGATTCAAGCAATTGTATGGGAAGGTCCCAAAGCTGGCATGAGCAGATTGCTGCATCTCACAGTATAAGTCATAAGTCAAAAGCTTCTTTACTGGTTTTGCAGTGACGTCTAAGGAGCAAGCAAATGGCTATGCATTGCAGGGTGATTTGTGTTTGTGCTAGAGCTTGTGATCCTGTGGTCAAAGGTATCACTAGACGAGCAGCAACCCTATGACTGAGGAATCTTAATTAGACCATGGACTTGTATTAGAAAGGTCTTGTGCATAGGGAAGATGAATTATCTTTAATTATTAACTCTTGGGAGGCACTTTAATGCTACTAATATGAGTTTCACATATATTCTTCCTTATTTATGATAAGGAATACTCCAGCTGATTGGTTTTGTTAATAATGGAAGGCCCTTTAGATTATGTTGCAACATGCTTTTCATACCTTGTAGGCAGTGGAGATTCTTTTCTTCAGTTTTAGGAAAGCTTTATTGTAAGAAGAAAATTAACATCATACATAAAAGGAGTGACACGTCATAGGCATATCATCCTAATAAAAATGAGGCACGATGAACATTGTAATACTATAGCAAGAAAAAAAGAAAACATAGTTAATCAACTGTACAATATAAGCTTTTTAAGGATTTATGGAGTTATTTGGGGATTGCAAGGAAGGGGTAGGGAAAGGAGAGGGAAAGAAGGATAAAGGTATCATCTGAATCCAAAAGAAGGTCAGTATAAGTAATACATGTACATCTATATTTGATTAAACAACATTCAAAAGTGTTTTTCAGCAAAGTGGAACTTGAAAAAATTGGTAAACAGAGAATACTGTAATGTTCAGGGGGTTGAAAGTATACAATGGTGAAAGCTGTATTGTTGTTGAAGAGGGAACTAATACTATTTAAAAAGGTTGTAAAAGAGAGAACCCTAGTAAATCAGTACTGTGAGATAAAAGGATGGATTCTGAAAAATGCTGAGTCGATGGTGATGACAAACTACTTACCACCCATCTTTACAATATATGTTAGGCATACACTTCCAGTGAATTGTAATCTAATGAAAAGCAACAGCAATTACAAGGTCCAGCAATTTGTTATTAGGGAAAAGTATATTGCTAATCCTTGTGAAGGCTATCAAGAAAAAGAGAGGCAAACTAAAAAGACTGTAGGTTTGGAAAATGTGTTTCCATATTTTATGCCAGAAGAGCAAAGTGTTAGGACACAAAAATAACGTGTTTTAGATCACTGTTTGGAAAGGAACAAGTCCAACATCAGCTAGAGTAGTAAAATGAGATATGGATTGTGGCATGAGATAGTCTATCATAAACAATAATTAAGGTTTGAGTAAGAGTAGCCATTCTAGACGTTTTGTGAGCTTTAAGCCATACTTTATCCCAGAGGGAAGCTGGCCAAGTAAGCCCCAAGTCATTTTCCCATAAGGATTCTTATGAAGATGTAGGTCTTATAAATGGGGAAGAGTTTAATAATTTATAGTTGAGGGAGGTTTGGGGTCTATTTGGAGTAGAAGGAGTAGAAGAAGCAGTTGGAGAATTGTTAGGTAAAGTTTCCAGTATGTTCAATAAAATGGAGTGTTCATATTGAAAGGGTTTAGGACAGTGACATTTTGATTGAAATTGAAGGAAAGAAAGCAGAGTTTCACTGTCGAAGAAATCAGCAGGCAAATCCTGTTTTGCAAAAAAAGGGGTCTATCATTTATTTGAATTAACTTGTTATGCCATGTAGATAATTGAAAAAAAGAAAATACAGTTCAATGAATCAGAAGGGAAACTGGGGAAATGGGGGAGCATAATTGTGAAGGATTTGACGATTGGGCAAGATATTCTTTAAAGTAGAAAAGGGGAATAAAATATCTTCTTAAGGTAACCAAAGTGGTAAGAAAGAGGAAGAGCTATTTAATAGCCAATAAGAAGTCTGATGAAGTGAGAAAGCAGCGTGATATTTTGGGAAATCAGAAAAATTCATCCCACCAGTACACTTACTGTGTTGTAGTTTAAGAAAAGAAATACAAGATTTATTTTTATTCCATAAGACGTTGGATAAAAGTAAGTTTATTTTCTTATACTATGCTTGGGGAAATATGTATTTGCATCATAGATAAAGTATAGAGAACAATTAGAGTGATCATCATTTTAAAGGTGTGTAAGCGACCCCACCAAGATAGGAAAATAGGATTCCATTTATAAAGAAGAGATTCAATTTTAGGAATAAGGTCCATAAAGCTGAGTAAAACAGAAACAAATACAATTAATAAACCAAAGTCCCATGTATTTGATTTTAATAGAAGCCCAGGTGAACGCAGAAGAGACAAATAATTGTTTAGTAGAATGCTTATTAAGTGGTAGAATCTCACTATTATTAGAGTTGAGAAGTGTCTTGAGAGAGCCGTTAAAGAGGTTTCAGGGTTTGAGATAAAGAAGAGCATACCATCTAATTTTGAATGGTGCAAATTATATTAGAAAACTGAGGTCAGCTGTTTTTGTCAAATCTTTGGAGGAAGTGGTCGTAATGCCAAAATAAATAAGACAGGAGATAGGGGGCAACGTTGCCTGACGCCTCTTTAAAGTGTAAAGTATAAAGATGTTAAATCATTAACTGTAACATCAGCTTTTGGAGAATCATATAATGTGGATTTGAGGGAACAAATCTTATGCCCAAATCCATACCATTGTAAATCCTTAAAAAAATATCCATTTAAGTTTATCTAAGGTTTTTTCTGCATCAGTGGTATTGATTGTCAGAGGATACTCAAGATTAGAAGCTTTAGTCAAGATATTAAAAAATAATCTAGCATTGTCGGAGCCCAAATGACCCTAAATAAAACCAGCCTGCTCTGGGCCTAATAATTTGGGTAAGAAGGATTCTAGCATTAAAACATTGACTAAGGAGACAGGGTGATCATTTTTACATAAAGTGGGATTCTTACCTTCTTTCGGAATAAGACAGATAACTGCTTCAAAAACCTTTGGAAGTATTAGATGAAAAAGAAAAAAACAAATGTAACATTTTGGATAGTAAGATAGCAGCAAAGTGGGAGTAAAACTCTACAGTGAAGCTACCAGGTCTGGGTTTTTTGCTTTTCTTTAAGAGATGAAGAGCAGAAAGTAGTTCAGAGAGATAAATATCTTTTTCTAAACTGGACAGATCGGTCTGAGAGATAGTCAACTTGTCATGCTTGAAGAAAAGAGTCAATGTCAGAATCTGCAGGATGATGTTCCAGAGTATGAATCTTTAAATAAAAATATGTGAATTTCTGAAGGCTGTCCTTATCCCTAAAGATCTGGGTACCCGAGTCGGAATGTAAAGATTCCACTTTTTTTACGATCTTTCCATATTTTGAGGTAATTGGCTAGAAGTTTACCTGATTTATTGCATCACCCATAAATATCTAGTACTGCTTCTTAGTAAATATTAAGAGGCGTCAACCAATTCATGTAAGACATCTGATAAGTTAGAAGAGTAATATAAATGTTCTAATTTTTTTAATAGCGGTTAAAAGTTGAGTATGTTGTTTACGTAGAGATTTATTTTGATTGGGGATATAACAATAATGAAGCCCCATGCAGAAGCATTGAAGGTGTCCCATACTAATTGGTTTGAAGAGAAAAGGATCATTCTGTACGGAAAAGAATTCAGAGGTAAATGCATTGAAAGAGGAAGAGGCATCTATTTGTATGTATATGGAAAGGTAATAGCTAAAACTCAGCTTTCACAGAACCATGAATATGAAATCACTTTTGGAGAAATGTCCACCTTAAGTAGATGTTGACAGAGGGGTTTATTAGCAAATAGATGGTCTAATCTCCAAAGGGTTGTGTGTTAGGGAAAATAACATGTATTCATTGTTGTTTGGGTTACACAATCACCAAGAATCTACCATGGATCTATAAGAAAAGAACAAAGGGCCAGATGTAGGAAGCATTTTGCATGGTGCAAACTGCGAAAATCGCAGTTTGCGCCATGCAAAATGCGCATCGCGATGCTCATTCACATTTTGCGAGTCTGTACCGCTTCCCCTTCCTATTTGTGACTCACACCGCAATGCTAAATTGCTTTGTGACCGTGAACGCGGTCGCACAGCAATTCGCAGTTACCACAAGTGTCACACTGGTGGTAACCCATTCGCTAAAGGGAAAGGGTTGCCGTGGGACCCCTTCCCCTTTGTGAATGTTGCCAAAAATGTTTTTTTCTACTCTGAAAAAACGAAACCAAATGGTTTCGTTCTTTTTTTTGTATTGCAACTCGTTTTCCTTTAAGGAAAACGGGCTGCAATACAAAAAAATAACTGCTTTATTTAAAAAGCAGTCACAGACAAGGAGGTCTGCTGTCTCCAGCAGGCCACCATCCCTGTGAGTGCAGGGGATCGCTATGGGGTCGCAAAATGCGACCCACCTCATTAATATTAATGAGGTGGGTCTTTGCGACCCCATAGCGATTCACAGACGGTGTCTGAGACACCGTTCTGCATCCGAATTTGCGATTCGGAAATTGCGAGTCGCACAGACTCTCAATAATTTCCGAATTGCAAATTTGGAAATTGCTACATCTTGCCCAAAATTGCTTATTCTTTTTATGGATAATAAATGTAATGTTTTTCTGTCTAAAAAAAGGATCAATAGTTTCGGGGAAAATAAAATAATCAATTATATTTCAGGCATTGTCTTCCAATATCAAGGCAACAATGAAAAATCTTTCTGAATGGGTCCATAAATATTAAAAATAGTTAAAGGAATTTTATTTACAGTAAGGTTTGTATCAATCCACTTTCCCTCAGTATCAGTGTGTTTTGAAAGAATAGAAACATCAATATGCGTATTAAAGAGAATATCTTTTTGTTAGTATTTAGAGAAACAAGTACATTACCCTCTAAAGAACATTAACGTTTTTGTGCTTTTTTGCACTCTTAACTCTGTGAGATGAGATTTTTGAAGAAGCGCTTTCGCTGAAGAGTACTCTGACAAGTGAGAGAGAATTCTCAGTTGTTTAGAAGGATTATTCAAAACATTGACATTCCAAGTAATAACTCTAAATTATCACAATAGGAAACATATTAATGTAAAAAAAAAACAAAAAAAAGATCTACAGTAAGAAAACATGTACTCAATAAAGGTTGACAATGCAATGAAGAGACGGAGAAAGTAATACGAAAAGAAGGGTTAGGAGAGAATATATAGAGAAGGATGGAATGTGAAAGTAGGAAAGATACAGACAGTACAAGCCAAATTTATAGCAACTGAGATAAACAACTGCTAGTAATGGTAAACAAGGCAGAGGGAGAGGGTGGGTCGGTGACAACACATCATAAGGACAAATTTACCACCATGTGCAACAAAGTAATGACAGAAGGACTACAAATAACTTGGAAAATAAAAATAAATTAACATTAAAGTCATGAAAAATAAGAATCTTCAGCTTGTGGAAAGAATAACAGAGCATGTGAGACATAAGTCAATATTATAAAATTAATTAGCGGACCGGCAGTGTCTTTAGAATTGTAAGAATTGTTTTGAAGAAATTGCTTAAGCTTCACAGGGTCTGTGAAGGGAAATGATTTATCTTTACAGGTGACTTTGAAAGAACATGCATAAAGCAAGCTAAAATGGGCTCCCATATTCTGCAGAGCTAGTCAAAGAGAAAAAAAATCCTTGCATCTATTAGCAGTAGATTTAGTGACATCTTGTGTAAAATACATCTATGACCAGACCAGAAGATTTGCTTTATGGATTTTCTAGCTAGTAAGATTTTCAGGGGGTCTGTATATTCCAGGAACAGTATAATTATTTCTCTAGGCTTTCATGACGTAGAAGGTTTATGTCCAAATCTATGTAAATGTTGAATGTTGAGTTTGGGCAAATTTGGATGACTAAGAATTTGTGACATAAAGGTGGTGAAGAAGAAAACTGGATTCCTGCCTTCAACATCTTCCAGGAGATCATAAATGTGGAGAATATTGCATCTGTTTCTGTTTCCACAGTCTTCAGCATGCTGTTTAAGTAAGGCAATTTCACTTTGCATGACTGCAATTTTGGAAGTTTCATCTTGAAGATCACTGATTCTTTACTCAGTTTCCACAAATCACACTTACATGAAGGGCCATTTTGTGTCAAAGTTATGTATCCTGACATTATTCTCCTCCACAAATGGGCGCAGAGAACTTATTTCCTCCAATAGAATTTCAAAAGGTATAGTAAATGACAATTTATCAAGATATCAAGGGTCTTGTTTTAGAGGTTTCATAGACCCTACTTAATGAGGCTTGACTTGAGAATGAAGTTTAAGAGTACTCTTAGGCATGCCTTTCGAAGATGAAGAATGTACCATTAGCATAATATTTTTCAATATAGTACATTCAGAATGATAAGCAATTGATGATTTACAAGTTGGTTTCAGCTTCCACAATCTCCCTGACACAGGAGGAACAGTGACAAAGACAAAATGAAGGTGTAGTTATACCTCTGTGGGGAGGAAAGCCATTTAATGGAAACAACATTCAAAATATGAAGGCCTACACTGTTAATGAGATAATGAAAACATGTTAAGACGTAGTAAAATGGAGATCTCACAGTAGTTGATAGAGGGGTTTGTAAAGACAGTCAGAATTTTCTATAAGCCATTTAAACGTTAAGAAAATGAAAAGGAAACAAATTATGTGGGCTCTGTGAACAAAACGTTGCTAAAAGTACCTTCACAGAAGAACTCCATCATGGGGCCATTTGGAGAAATCCACCGTGTTGCAGGGAAAAGAAAATGGACGCTGCAAGTCTGAGGAAAGACACAAGTGGAAAGAAAGACACTGTAAATGCATTGGTAATGGCAGACTGGGTTAAGGTGAGATAATGCGGCTGGTTTCTATACTGCTTTCATCTGCTTGGGGCCATTCCCAGCAGCATTATTTTGGAGTTCACCTCTGTTCTGGCATCATTCCATGGGGTTTCTTCACCTCATAGTCCCTAGCCTTATTTCCAATTTCCTTCTCCAGGTAAACATGGCTAATGATGACATCAGCTTACATCTGGAACTGTTGGCAGTGCTGTAACAGAGTACAGACTAAACAAGAATAGCGAGGAAATTGTTTATAGTTGCACAACATGCAGACCTAATCCTGTACCATTTGCTTGACTATTTTGTCTTGCAAAGTGTGAGTCTTGATAAATTATCTGATACATTATAGAGCAGTGATTCCCTCAACTGTTTGACCAATTTGTCATATTATACAGATGAATAGGCTGCAGAAAGAATCAGAAGTCTTAGTACTCCATGTTGCACATCATCTACAAAGACATGGAGCTCCTCTTTGATTTTAGCTAGCACAGTTAGATACTGATGTTCTAATTAACACCCCCACTTGTATTGTTGAATCCTGGCTAGTACTTTGCTGCACCTTGGAGTCAGCCATGGGTTTCTTCAAGAGGATTAAGGCAGTGTTTCCTAAACTGTGTGTTGGGACCCACCAGTGAGTCGCAAGCCGATTTTTGATGGGTCACAAATGTTCTGGTCTATATGCGAATAATATTTAAAATGATTATCAATGTATTTGTAACAGTGTAAAGGTGGTTAGCAATACCCCTATGTCCAGTTGCAAAACCTATCCTTTCAAGTATCACCAAGCAAGACTCCTGGTGAACCTTCCAGTATTCGTTGCTGCTGTTTCATTTTACTTCACAAAACCATTTTAATGAAGAATACGTTCACTCAACATGATCAAATACACCTCTGTATGACTTTCACATATGAATTGAGAAACATGGATATGGCCAGGAGCTGTTGCTTTGCAGCTGGGGAACCAGGTTTGAGTCTTCATTGGCTCAATATCCTTAAATGTTGGGCAAATAACATAGGGCGCGATTTAGATTTTGGCAGACGGGTTACTCTGTCATAAGCATGGCAGATGCCCAGTCCACTGTATTAGAAGAGCCATTCAGCATGGCACACTTGTAACACGCTGGATGGGATATCCGTCACATTTGTGATGGAGTAAACCGTCCACCAAAATCTAAATCAGGTCCTTATCTCCTGTGCTTAAAATAAAATTATTCTGACCTGGTATAATATAATGCCGTGCTCAGGAAGTGAAATGTTGCTTCTTGGCAACAACACTGAAGGTGTTTAGTGCGTTTCTGTTCCGGGTTAAGAGTTTGGAAAGTTATACTCTGACTTATTCAAACTATATCCTATGCTGCAGGCTTATTCATATAAGGTGCAGAGTGAATCAATAGAGGACAATCTGTAACCACTTTTTAGTCCTAGTAATACTTTCTTAGAGGTTGGTCAGTTCAAGGGATGTTGCATCTTCTGAAAAAGGAACAATATTAATAGCTTTCAGGACTCCAGTGCTAGAAAACTCTGTAGAAGCTCAAGGAGCCCTATCCATGGAGGTCAGTGCTCCTCATTTTTAAGTAAATTATCCATACTAATAGAGCCCTGGGCTTTGCATAGCTCTCTAAATGCAGCATTACTACAACTCCTTGAGCCCACAGACCTGAACTCTCGCAATGCAGCATTACTGCAACTCCTTGAGCCCACAGACCTGAACTGTTGGCTGCCTTGTCTAATGTGCAAGGGCCGCCCTAAAGCATCTTACTTTAGCGGCATCCCAAAATCTAATGCACAGTAATCATGCCTTGGTCAAATCCAGCCAAGTTGACAAGTCCCACCCACACACATACATAGGATGTTCATGCTCTAAAAATGCCACTCAGCTCCATCACATACTACCAGACTCTTTCCTGGTGGAATCTTGATGGGCATGCAAAGGGGGTTATGAGGGATCTGGAAGTAAGACTTCATGAAGGTTGTTGCTGTGACTATTCAAACAAGCATTTGCAAATCCTAAAGATCTGACAGTCCCGTACTGCATGTGCAAACCAATAATGCAACAAGCATATCATGCACACAGAACATACACATTGGCAAAATATATACAATCACACGTGCATGCACAGTGAGCGGCAGGCACCCAGTCATCATGCATGTATGCGTACAGTTAAAACATCATTGCTTGCCTCTCGTGGCTTAGGTAACTGTATGTGCTACCTTTGGAACGCATGTAACTTCTGTGTACCCGTGCTCTATTTTATGTAGTTTGTGCATGTTCGACATGTCTTTATTGTCTATGCGTATTTTCTGTGTTCACACATATCTGCCTGTGATGTTGTTGGTCCGTACATGCACTACAGCAAAGGCAGAACTGTTGACTTTGCCAATGCCTACTTTAATTCTTAACAAATAAAAGTCCATTCTTACCACACATGTGACAGGTTCATGCTTGCATGACGGGGGTTGTCTAATCCAGTCATATGTATCACTTCCCAGTCTCCAAAAACATGCTAACAGCTGTAGAAATAAGAAACATTATAGTACTGCATATAGAGTGGCAGACTTTCAGTACTACTGGCATAAAAAAATAAGGAATTATGGGAAGACTAGTGACTTTAAAAGGCCATGAATGTTACAGCTGGCAGTTGCATCAAATATACTCTGCCTTGGCCTCTCTGCATTTTACAGACACCACATTGTTGTGTTTTGATGAAAGAACCTGGAAATGTGAAGGGAATCGAAACATGAAGAAAAAAGAAGGTTTGCTGAGAAATTCCCCCATCTTGTCCAGTTTGCCTTGTGTCAAGGGTGGTCTGTATCTTGTGACTGGATATGTAATGTTATTAGGCTTAAGGTCATCAGAAAATTAAACAGTATGGCCCTAGCACAGCCCCTATTGCAGATAATGGGTCGCCGTCAAGAAAAGAAATACATTCCTATAGCCTTGTGACTTGTATCTGTCATGCAGATATATGCTGTTTTTAGTATCATAGCTTCCTGTATATCAAGCAACCCCCCTAGACAAAGCTCCTAGTCAATCACATCCCCACGGCTGCATCTAGAGTGCAGAATCTCGGGCTATTCTTTGCCCTACTTTCTGGTTCCCTCGGAATCCTTCATCTTGTCCACGTTCTCTCTTCTGGCTGTATGGTCGTCATGTGACTTGTGTAATGTGACACAATACAAAATGTTTCAAGGTTTAAAATCACCTAGAAATGAACTAGCAACCATCTACGGTGAACACAAGCACTCATATAATAAAAAAGCACAGACATCCCTGCAGTTTATTTCATACATTTCTTTTTTTGCTTTTATCACTGGCATCCTCCACTTGCCCAACGTGTCTACTCTGGCTGACAGGGAAGCCTCATGTGACCTGCATAATATGCCCTGTGCCCCTTATCTGCCAGACAACCAGTATATCTCAAGCCAGGCACTGCTAGGAAAGAATGTTTTGTGATCTCAACTTCATTTAGGATTGTTAGGACTAAAATGTGCCAAGGAGCAGCACAGCTGTGTTTTGTACTACATGCAAGTCACCTCATATGTACTTACTCTTACTGCCATCTCATTATCCCCTGCCTCACACAGACACAGACATTTTACCTGCATTCTGCCAACCTTCACCTCCACCACTGCAAACATAGCCAGAGAAAAACACATGAGCAACAACTCCCATCCTATTTTGCCTCCTGTGCTGGACCACAGAAATAAGAAGGGAGAGGCTAAGGTCTAGCAGACTATCACTACTGCTGGAATGAAAGGTGTCTGCAGGAGCCTTCCACCACCCAGGGATACTCACTTGCCCATCTGCCACAGGTGCTGCATTGCTCGTTTACTTCCAGCTGAGCAGTGTGAGGTGGGATGTGGCCATATCAGAGGGAGCCATGCTACACCACGAATCAACCCCTCTCCCTGTAGGGACCACAGATCATGCTGCAGACTCCCAGGTCCTCTAACGCTCATGCTGCAGATTCCGAGGTCCTCAAATATTTGATTCTGTGTCATAAATTATCAGATGGGGAGGAGCACAAGCCAGCAACCATAGTTAAAAGTATTAAAAATCATGACCGCCTAGGAAACAAACTGCATTGCTTTGTGACTGGAATTCCCTCATCAAATATGGCTGTCAAATCACCACATTCATGTGCCTCCATCTAAGATGCAGATGCAGGGCCTCCCTTCCCAATCCAATGGGTATGTTAGTTGGGATATTTCAATAACCAGTGATGATGTTTTCTGTGCCTCACTAGCACTGGCACACTCTTCTGCCAAACGCATCATACATTGCTTTCTTTCTTCACATGCTGTAGTGTTAGGCAAGTACATTACTCATTTTGTATAGTCCTTTTTTTATGTTTGGTGCATACTGCATTTATATTGTTATTGGTCTTGCACCATACTTATGGTTGTATGTATTTACTTTTGACATCCCTCATGTTCCGCATTCCTTCTCTATGGTATCCAACTACAGCTCTCGTAGTTGCAGACTGGACTCCATGGAGATAGGACATGCGAGATGTGGGCTCCTTTTACTTGAACATTAAACTATGTAAATAAACTACTGCTGAGCCTCCATCATTCCTATTTACATCATGCAACATGTTTGGCGACGAGTGCAGTTAGAGGAGAACAGGGAGCCCACCGTCATCGCAGTTCGCTTTAGAGGACTTCACAGGATACAGAGAGCTTACTACTACCTCTCATTTTAAGCATCTGTTCCTCAGGGAGTCGCCACCATCTGAACTGCTCTGCGTTCAGCGGAGACCTCCCAGGGTCGGGTGAAGCATTTTGGGAGCGTCTTGCTGGTGCGTGCTGGGCGCATGCCTTAGGCGCCACCGATGCACATAACCGATTAGGTCATCTGACGACCGGCAATTGGCAGCGCTTTGTCATTTATGGAGCTTCACATTTGGGGAATTACTTACCGATTTAATTGACATTTAGCATGGAGGTTAACACATTTTGGGGCATACTGTTCCTGTCTGCATTATTAAAAAAAAAAAATTATATTGTCAATTTTACATTTTAAGAAATTGTTTGTACTAGTTAAAAAAAAAAATCAAACTGCAGGCTTGTTCAACAGCGTGTAGTAATGCAGTTTGTTCAGATAGACCTTTTTCTGCAAAATCATGGTAAGCCTCCACTTGCATGGGAAAAACGCTTACATTTTTTGAGAACTTTATTGTAGGCTATTGATGCTGAATCAAGTTCGCCAAAGAGAAAATCAGCTATCCTTTATGGTAATTTAGGGGCTGAAGGTAAACAGCTTTTTGATAATTTACCAGTTGTCTTACCCTGCCAGACTTTGAGGATTGGAATGAATGCACAGAGGCAATTATAAGACTGAAAAACATATTTTTGGAACCACCAAGTTTTTGCTTGAAAGAGTTATTTTTTCAAGAGAAAATAGACTCAAGAGGAATCTGTTGAGGAGTGTGTTTCTGCACTTAAAATCCAAGCAACGAAGTGCAATTTTGGAAATTCTTTAGGAAATTCTTTAGACACGTCTATCAGAGCTCAATTTACTTTCAGTTGCAACTCAAGGAAGATTCCGGAATGATTACTCCGTTTTCATGATCCAACATTAATAGAAGTTGTGGATATAGCCAAAGCTATAGGACGTTCTGTTATCTTGAGCAAATGCTTTTCAGCTGATCTCAGTGTGCAGACATTGAATTCTATACAAATGCCTAAATCAGTGAATATATTGTCTTATCGAGATGAAAATACAAAGTTTACACAGAAAAGGACTGGGACAAATTGGTTTAGATGTGGTTCCAAAACTCATCTTGGCAATAATGCTTCATTTCGAGCTGTGGGGAAGAAATGTAATACATGTCATAAGGTGGAACTCTTCCAAGGAGTTTACCGGGGCATCAGAGATAGCACTTGAGAGGGTCTATGGATATTGCTTCCGTTATGGATGAGTGTTTGCAAGATTTATCAAGAGTGGTCCTGACACTTGATGTGAATAAAAAAAATTCTAGCTATTGCGTCAAGAATTTTCATTTCTATTAAGGACACGGAGGCGAGGATTATGCTTTCTCTTTCTTTACTGACTTAAACAGCAGCCAATCAAATACAAGTAACAGAAAAAACTACACTTCCCAGGATGCCTGACATCCTGTCACATGGTCCAATCACCATCCACGTCCTCTGTCATGAGTCCTTTGACCTATAAAGTCACTTCCTCTTTCTTTGGTCAGATCAGATAAGATCAACTTGAAAACGAAACTTCTTACGCCATCCCGAAGACCGGAGTCATGAACTTCTTCTCCTTACTGAAGAACCGAATCCTGGGTAGCTCAAAGCCGGAGAAACAACCGGGTAAAAACTTCAAACCAAACTTCCCTGAAGATACGAATTTCAGGAGTTCTTTTGGTCAGAGCCTATAACAATAAACAGGTAGGTAATATTCCAATAAAAATTGAAATGTCTCAAACTTTATAATTGACAATAAATGGGAGGGTTAAATAACAATATATCATAAATATGCACAATAAATGATATGAAATCTTCAATGTATATATAAGGGAGGGATAATCCTTGCCTCCGTGTCCTTAATAGAATTTAAAATTCTTGACGCAATAGCTAGAATTTTTTTTATTCTATGTCAGGACCGGAGGCTCCGATTATGCTAGTTCTGTTCCATCACAACAGTAGCTACATCCAATACTGGTTTATGATACCATTTACGAAAAGTATTTTCTGAAGACTAATCTGCTGCCTTCATAATGTCTTCTAGTCGAGAACCTAAGGCAAACGATTTTGAAGCGATAGCCCCTCTAGCAGAATGAGCCCCAAAGACAGAGGTATCAATACCTGCTTCACTCATCAACCATCTCATCCATCTAGCTAAGGTAGCTGAGGTAACCGGTTTAAAAGGTTTTTGCAAAGCAATTAACAATTGACCTTTAACATCTTGTCGAAATTCTTCTGTGACAACTTCATAATCCTTTAAACACTGAACTACACATAATTTCGAATTTTCAGTATTAATTGGATAGGTACTGACCTGCAATTTGTTTTAGTTCTTCTTGTCACCGAAAAGGTGACTCCTTCTGGTGAAAAGGTTCTGCCTGCTAGATCTAAAGCTCTGACATCAGAGACTCTTTTGCAAGAGATGAGACATAAAAGCATGGTCAGTTTGGCTGACAGTTGCTTGCGAGACAAATACCTGTTGGTAGGCCAAGAATCCAGAAATTTTAAAACAATGCTAACATCCCATAATACAGAGTATTTAGCTTGAGGAGGTTTAAAAAGACGAATACCCCTTAAAAGTTTGCAAATTAATGGGTGTTCTCCCATGGGTTTACCTTCTAGATGAGAATGTCCTGCTGAAATCGCAGATCTAAAATTATTAATTGTGCAATAAGCCAAACCAGAATTAGCCATTTCTGCTAAAAAATTAACAATCATACCAAGATGTGCTTCCACTGGATTGGTACCCCTTCCATCACACCAACTAACCCATCTGCGCCACGCTGAATCATATCTCTTATGGGTACTATCGGCCCAGGTGTGCTTAATGTACTCCGCAGCCTGTTTCGAAAGGTCTGGGGTACTCCATCTAGTCCTGAAATTAACCAGGCTAGTAGAGTCAACTTCCCTGACAGGACCAGTGGATGTTGACGGCCCTCCGGACTCAAAAGAAGATTCGGACGAGGCGCAATTAGAAGAGGAGAGGCACAAGCTAAATGAAGAGCAATGGGGAACCAAGGCTGTGCTCTCCAAAAAGGTGTTATCAGAACAATCTCTGTCCTCTGTCTCCGCACCTGAGACAACACCCTGGCAATCATCAGAAAAGGGGGAAAAGCATACCCTCGAAACTGGGACCAATCCTGAAGAAAGGCATCTGTCTTTATTGCACAGGGGTCTGGACGCCAACTGTAGAATTTTGTAATCTGGCAATTGAGACGAGAGGCAAACAGATCCACTTCGCAATTGCCCCATTCCCTGACTATCTGAGAAAAAATCAGAGGATCCAATTTCCAGTCGCTGGAATCCAAAAGGTATCTGGAATTCCAGTCTGCTGTGATGTTCTGGTCCCCAGGAAGATATTCCGCTATGACCACTAGCCGTTGAGATAGGCAGTAGTGGCAGAAGTCCTTGGCAATCTCCGCTAGGATTCTGGATCTCGTGCCACCTAGCTTGTTGACATACCTCACTGCTGAGACATTGTTCATCAGTAAGAGTATGCAACAATCCGTTTTCTGCGGGGAAAGACTCTTTATGGCAAAGAAACCCGCCAGAAGTTCAAGGTAATTTATATGAAGGGATTGTTCCCATTCTGACCATCTGCCTCCCGTCACTAGGGAGTTGCAACGAGCTCCCCAACCCCATATGCTGGCATCGGATTCTATCACTACCTCCAGGTGAGAGCTGAAAATCGCCCTGCCATTCCAGGCTTCCATGTGATGGAGCCACCACTGAATCTCTGATTTTACTTCAGCAGTCAATGGGATTTGCTCCGAATAACTCAGACCCTGTTGTAGGTGTCTGATATTGAGTCTTTGAAGTGCTCGGTAATGTAGGGGTGCAGGGAAGATCGCCTGAATAGATGAGGCTAGCAGACCCACTACTCTGGCTATATTCCTCAAAGAGACGGTCTGGCTGGAAAGAACCGATCTCAATTCCCTCTTGATGTTGCGGATCTTTTGAGAGGGAAGAAGGAGTTGACATAAGGTGGAATTTATCTGGAACCCCAGGAACTCTATCACCTAAGAAGGTTTCAACAATGACTTCTGCACATTGATAAGGAAACCTAAGTCCTGCAGAAGACTGATGGTCCAATCCAAGTGTGAGATTAGGACTTGTGGGGATTGGGCCATCAGTAGAATGTCGTCCAGATATATAATCAATCTGACTCCTTTGGCTCTGAGCCATTCCATCACTGGTCTCAAAAGCTTCGTGAAGCACCAAGGGGCTGACGACAGACCGAATGGAAGGGCGAGAAACTCCAAACACTGTCCCTTCCACTGGAATTGTAGAAATCTCCTGTGGGGAGGAAAAATTGGAATCGACAGGTAGGCATCTTTTAGATCCAGCCGAAATATCCAATCTCCTTCCATAAAGATATCCCTTAGCATGTGGATGCCCTCCATCTTTAAGTGTCTGTATAGGATCCAATGATTGAAATCCTTTAGGTTTAAGACTAAACGGTGACCTCCTCCTTTCTTGTCTACCACGAAAATAGGACTGAGGAAACCGTAAGGATGAGGAGAAGCAAAGTGCACGGCCCCTTTGTCTAAGAGAGCTTGCACTTCTTTGTCTATAAAATTTTGATTTGCTAGGGAAAAACACATTTGTAACGGAGGGGAGAGTTGCCTGGGAGTACTGATAAACTCCAGACGAAATCCCTCAACCGTTTGGAGAACCCATGGGTCTCCGGATATCCGTTTCCAATTTGCCAAGCAGGATGCTACTCTGCCCCCAAGTCTGACCTGAGAATAATGAATAATGCTCACCTGTGAAACTTGAGTCTTGTATGGCTCCTTGTTGCCCTCTGGGATGGCCCCTGCGGAAACGTAGAAGATTGAGTCTTGTTCCCCGTACCAGCCACCTCTACCTCTCGGGTAGTAGTTTTGGGGACTTTCATATGATCCTCGGCTGGACATACGTCCCCCGTAATGACCGGCCCTGAGAAAAAGGCCTCGTTTAAAGACCTTCTTGAGGGACATTTGGGCTTTGTCAAGGGAAGAAAAAGTGGAACAGAACTTAGCCAATTCTTTGATGAAAGATGATCCAAATAGAAGACCTTCAGCCGAAGGGCCCGCTTCTGAGTTCACAAGATCAGATAGTTTGGGATCAATGCACATTAGCACAGATTTTCTGCGTTCTGCAGAAATAGCGCAATTTGAGTTTCCTAACAGTCAAATAGATCGTTGCACCCAACCGATAAGGACATCAGTGTCCACCGGAGACCCTGATTACTTGGCCCTATACGCCATCTCAAGGATCTTGGTCAAAGGTCCTGAAAGATCCAACAATTTGTCTTGGCAATTACGCCAGGATCGATCTAAATCTTTCTTGGGGTCCTTAGCAAATTTCCTCATAAAGGTGACCATGGTGGGGTCTATATCTGCCTTCTAGGTCAGGTCTGGGGCACTCCGCTTTTAGGCGTGACCTGACTTCCTTATCGAAGCTTTTACGTAAATTAGATTGGACATATTGCGCCACTTCGGGAGGGGGAACCCAATTGGAGGACTTGGGGTGGATGATTTCTGTGGGATCGAAGTCCAGAACCTGACAGGGAATGGGTGCTTTTTAATCTTTTTTACTAGCCAAGGGAGCGTCGGAATCCTCTGAGTCATCCGAGGAGGAACTTTTATCAGTTGACGAGATAGAAAAGGAAGATTCCTTTTTGGAGCTGTAATTATGCTCGCCACTGCGTTTCTTATGCAGTTTTTCGAATGCGTCTGCATGGAGGTCACTAACCTCTGTTCCAGATTCAAAATTTTTTGATTTGTCCTTTGCTTTTTTAGATTCGTGTTGAGGTTGTCCCTGTGACCAACCCTGTGATCGAGCGAAGTCAAAAAGTTGCCCTGAAAAGGGACCCAGAGCTCTCACTAGGGCATCATTTACTGATTGTTGAACCCTGGTATCAAGGGCTTCCACCAAATCAACTTCCAGTTGATTGCCTAACTCCTCTGTATAGTATTCAGTTTCCTGTTCACCCCACTGATCCATGACTAATGTATAAAGTTACAAAAATCTTGAGGAGTATTGTAATGTCAAGTATTAAATGAGGGATCAAACAGGGGGAGTGCAAAAACCCCTAATCAGGCACAGGAAAAAGGAGCCTTTAAATAAAGTGTGGAGGGAGCTGCCTGAAATGGCACTCTCGGCAATGGCCTTATTGAATTTTACAACCCAGTCAGTTGTATCTGCTGGGCGTCAGGGAGCAAGTGTTTATAAATGAAGGGGCACACAATGGGGGCACACCAGCGAACACGCAGCACTCGAGCCGCTCGTTTCCAAAAGTGGAAAAGAATCGGCTCGATAAGGCGCGCGCGTAGAGGAAATAGAAAGGAGACTGCTGAGAGCATCTCCGCTCCCACTCCCACTCCACAATGAAAAATGGCTAAAAATGGCAAAAAGCCACAAAATCAAAGCGCAAAAGTGCTTACAACACTACAATAAAAGCGCGCTGAATTGCGTCGCTTATATTCACAAACTACAACTAGTAACCTGAAATAAATACAGTTAAAATACGAGAGCAATGAAAAATGTGTACTTATCTGCTGCGAAGCAGCAAAGAAAGAGGAAGTGACTTCATAGGTCAAAGGACTCATGACAGAGGATGTGGATGGTGATTGGACCATGTGACAGGATGTCAGGCATCCTGGGAAGTGTAGTTTTTTCTGTTGCTTGTATTTGATTGGCTGCTGTTTAAGTCAGTAAAGAAAGAGAAAGCATAATCGGAGCCTCCGGTCCTGACATAGAATTCTGAGGAAGAGAAACCCATAAAAGTTCATCTTTGTTATGTATATATAAGTCCATCTCAAAATTATGGCTGAATCAGGTGCACCCATATACCTTATATAACAAAACATAAAACCATAACTCTATATGCACCTGAAGTTTCTCCCAAAGCTTACGGTGATCAGGATATTCACATGATTGGTTACTTTATGGACAATGTAAGGTGTTTGGGCAGGGAGATATGTGCCAAGATATCTGTTGTTGAAAAAGGAAAGCTTATTGTAGGCTGGCAAGATTTAGCAAAATTAGGTATAATCCTTGTGTCTGGTTCATCGAATTCCATCAGGTTGAATAATTTGATGGTGGCATCCATCATTGATAATAGTGACAATTTACTATCGGAATTAAGTAAAAAATTCCCAGAAGTTTTTAATAATAAAATTGGTACCATTCATACATTTGAGCACAGTAATAAACTCAAGAAGGAGGCCGTACCTGCTGCCCATAAGGTGAGGCCTGTACCTTTATAGGTAAGATCAGAGCACAAGGTTGTCCTTGATAAACGGATTACATAGGGTGTTATTATATACACTGATTGTTCTGAATGGGTAAGCCCCATTGTCGTTGTGCAAAAAAAGGATAGTGAGATTAGACTTGCACACCTTAAGCAAATATTTGACATCAGCTTGCCACCTTTTGCCTAAGATAAAGGATTGTTTAGCAAATATTAACTGAGCCAGGTTTTTCTCTTTGTTGGATTTACGTTCTGCATATCACCAGATTCCGCTTGCTGCACATTCGCAAGACCTCACCACTTTTTTTTTTTTACCCCTTTTGGGGCATACAAGTTTCTACAATTACCTTTTGGTCTTGCGTCTGCAGAAAGCGTGTTTCAAAAAATTGATTGGACTCCATCTTAGCCAACATACCAGGCACTCAAACTTAGCAAGAAAATGTTCTGATATTTGCCATTACATTTGCAGAACATAATGTCATGCTCACCAAAATCTCAACAAAATCTTGGAAGTGTTTAGAGAGGTTGGTATTACACCCAAAGCATGGCAGTGTTGTTTATTGAAACAAGAATTGGATCACATTGATGAGTTACACAATAGTACCATTGAGAGGGAAGCATTGGCTTTCTCATGGGCGATTAATGAGTTTAAAACTTTTCTTTGGGGCTTGTGATTTGACTTGTTCACTGATCACAAACCCTTAATACATTTGCTTAATAGCAATGGATTGGGAAAAGCTTCAACAAGGTTGATCAGACTTCTGTCCCATGTGCAAGGATATAATTTCAAAATTGACTACATCCCGGGGAGGAGGTAAGAACCCTAGGTCTGATTGTTTATCCGGAATCCCATCGGAACATATGCATCAAACTGAATTTCATGGTGAGGTTGAATCTGTGGTAGCCACGTTGGATGATATTTTGACCTCTTCAGGATTAGTTTCACGTGATGAATGGTTGAATGCTCTGAAAAATTACAATGATTTAACTACAGTTAGGGACTTTATCAAAAAAGGCTGGCAAAAAAAGGCTGGCCTAAAGAGAGATAGTTGGCCATTCCCCTCAAACCCTTTCCACATGCAGAGGATGAACTGTCCATAGTGGATGGTATTTTGTTACACACTGCTGTCACTGTTGCTACCTCTGCTGTTAGGCCCAAACTCATTCAGTCTGCTCACTAAGGCCATTTAAGGGTGGGAGCTACTTGTAAAATTCTTAAAAAAAATTTTGGTGGCATTCATTAGATTCTCAAGTTGCAAGTTGGATTTCAAGACTTAATACATGTTTGCTGTCAGATAAGCATTGGGTTAAACACAAAACACCTTTACACACAGTTCGCTTGCTGATGATGTGTGGACAAAGGTTGTATTGGACTTTGTGGGACTTTTCGAAGTATTACCTTCAGAAAAAAACACTTTACTAGTCTTTTTAGATTATTTCTTTAAAAGGGTGTATTTCAAATTTGTCCCTGCAACCAATACTGTTTCGGTCATAAAGGTTTTGAAGAAGGTGTTTGATATTGAAAGATCTCTAAGAGAATTAGTAACAAACAATGACACACATTTTACTTCCTTACAAATGAAGGAATTTGTTAATAATTTTCATATCAGACTTGTGTCTGGTAAAGAGAATGAATAGATTCCTTTAAGAATTAATTAAGAAGTAATACAGTCTACACTTGCCAGCAGAGATCCTGTTAAAGAGTTTCTTCAAAAAAGAGTGTGGGCATATCATCTTACTCCACACTCTAGCACTGGCATTTCACTTTTTTGTTTATTACGTAAAAGACAACCGAGGTCTGAACTAAGTCCTGATTGGGTTAAAGATCGTATGCCAAAAGAAAAAAGTTTCAATGTGAAAATAATGGTAGAGTCAAAGAGAGATTTTAAGCAATTTGCACATAAAACTTGCCATGAAGAGTACATGATGTAAAAAATGTGATTCTCAAAGTTGGTGACTGGGTTTTCATCAAACGACCATCAGGGTAGAAAATGGGATGTGAAATTCTCTGAGCCAGTCTAAATTATCAAACGTTTCTAAAGGATCAGCCCTACTTAGTGAAAGAGGTTGGTAGAGCAAAAGAGCTCTTGTGAAAGTTACGCCTGAACAAGCTGGTAGAATCATACACACTAAACCGGGGAGGACTCTCATGAATGGTTCGCATTGGATGATTCCAAGCATCACTCGGTGGGGTTTGTCTCCAAGGAGTCAGGTCTCCTGTTCCTGTGTCTAACACTTCTGAATTATGTAGAGATTCAGATCTCCCTGAGGAGAGTACGACAAGCAGTTCAGATTAATATATTGACTTTGGTTCCTCTGAATGTACTAATGCAGCAGAACCTATCAGCACACTTAGAGCTTCTTCTCGCAATGTATCCATCCCTGCAAGGTACAAAGATTATTATGTGCACTGAATTGTTATTATATTATAGAATGGGGAAGATGATAAACTGTTAGGCATGTACATTAGTCATTTGTTATATTCCTTTGTTTATGTTTGTGCATACTGCATTTATATCCTATTGGTCTTGCACCATATTTATGACTGTATGTTTACTTTTGACATTCCTCACGCTACGCGTTACCTCTCCATGGTATCCAACTACAGCTCTGGTAGTTGCAGACTGGACTCCATGGAGACAAGACATGCGGGACATGGACTCCTTTTGCTTGAACATTAAACTGCGTAAATAAACTATTTGTGAGCCTCCTTCATACCTGCTTACATCACGTAACATATTTGGTGACAAGTGCAGTTTGAGGTGAACAGGGAGCCCACCGTCATCGCTGTTCTCTGTAGAGGACTTCACAGGATACAGTGAGCATGAGCACTACCGCACATTTTAAGCATCGCACCTGCTTAAAACCACGCAACTTGTGCTGTCCCTTAGTCTGATCTAACATGTGAAAGGCACCTCACTTCTAAATAGCAATAGTTGAAGGGACCATATGGTCACCCTTATGTGTAGGACAAAGAAAGAAAAACACAGTTTGCTGACCTTCACTAGGTGAACTCAACAGCTGACTAATCTCAGCTGCTGTGAACATGCAAAACTACATATATCACTGACGGACTATTTCACCATCTCTGTATTCCATAAAATGACTGACATTTACAACCATGCAATTTCCAAAGGAGGCTGAGCCAAAGCCCCTTTTTAAAGTCAGTCTCAAGTGCATATCAGATAGCCCTCACATGGATGGGCTTACTAATCTTTTGGCAAGTCACTCATGTGGTGCAACATATTTTTAAATTGAGCTTGTCGATGGTTTGTGTTGTGTTGCGCCACATATGCACCATGTAAAACCTTTGTAAATACACCGATTGGAATACCTACCCAGAGTAATATTGGGGGGAGGACATAATTCACAATGGAATGCAAGTGTTAAATCCTACAGATCAGATCATCTGCTTTATTACAATGGTCCTATGACATAAATGGTTATTTTTTTTCCTGTGATCAACCTTTTAATAATCTTCAAGAATTGATCACTTCTTCCCCTATAATGCTGGCCTCTGAAAGTCTTAATTACTGTTTGTTAATTAACCTCAGTATGCTATGTTATACATCCTGTTAGAATTATGTTAGAAAGGGACAATGAGTGTGGGCCTGCGTAGTGCACTATTCCCATAACACTCACAGTGCATGACATCCACAGAAGCAACAAGGCCATCAGTGTCATTATGAAATCTTTTGGTTGATAATGTCACAAGGAGAACTGAGACCATTATTTGTTAGTAGAGTGTTCAATGACCCAGCTAAACATGGGTGTCATTCAGTTCCATGTATTTTGTTTTATTTACATTGTACATCTTTGTTTACAAATGATTTCTCATCATTCTATAATCAATAGGAGATGTAACGTTAACACACTATTTTTTCATATCTTAAATGATTATAGCCCTGCAAATATGACTGCTTCACCAGCATCAATATCAGCGTCAGCTACTCCCTGACAGTGGATCAAATGAGGGATCTGCCAGCTCCAGTCCTGGATAAGTACACAACCACCCAGAGGTACTTTGAGGTATGGACTTGATTGTTAATTAGGGGCAGCGGCCTCTACACATAAGAAACGTTGCCTAGGTGCTGTGATACAGGGTGTACTGTCCCAGTCAACTGAACTTTTGTGTCTTTAAGACTATCCTGAATAATTAGCTTTAATTAAAGTAACTTTAGAACATGAAGCCAGGCAATACTAGATCTCACAGGTAAACAATTTTACTAGAAGAAAAGAAGAAATTGTGTGATTCCTTCACTCATTATTTTGAGACCTTACAGTACTGAAAGTTCTGGCAGTCTGAGGACAATCTTCTCTTTGTTGCTTTTTTCTGAATCTCCCTTTTATTTTTTTCTCATTGAACTTGAGAATCTGTTAGTACAGTCAGAATTCCATGTTTCTAATACTTCAACAGCAATGCACATGTCCCTGGTGGCAAGTGAGACATCCAAAGCGTACTGCCACCAGTAATAGAGGGTATCAACTGTTCCCTCACAATGAAACACTAAAACTGAAGTTTGGTGGCAAGAAAACTTGACCTTTTTACTTGTACCCCTAGGGTAAGGGCCACTGACCCTCACTGATTTTAATGCACCTAGTCCACTTTTTCTGTGTTGCTTCACTTAAACTTGTGTGTATGTGGTGAGTTGTGACAAGCAACATCCATGTACTCCATACTGTGTTCATGTAAGTTGTAGGCGGTGCCGTTTCCGAAGACACAGGAAACATTGAAAAAGAGGGATGACCCCTGCCCTTGTGACCTCGCAGAAATGACATTTACATATATATTCCCCATTAATTTCCATTCAGCCCACCTAGAAGGGTGTATTCAATCTACTTTAAACACAGGCAGGAGAACAAACGGCTGGTCAATAGGGCTTTTTCTGCTTGAGCAGGACAGTGTACAGAACTACCCTGTGACACGCTACCCCTCCTTTCCTCGAATCTACATCTTTTGGCACTCCGTGGCTGCTTAGAAAAAACACAAACCACAGTCTGTCCCCTTGGAATATATTCCATCTAGTTGTTGACTCCTGACACTATTCCTTCATTGATATAGCTGGGTGAATTGTCCTTTGTTAGTTGCTTGAGGTGGATTTTGAAATTGGCACACCTTTTGGTTGGTTCAGCCTTCTCACCTTCCCACCTTTTTCAATAAATATTCTATGCCTGGACCAGCAGGCTTTAATCATCTACACCTGCAGGTCTGTAGTAACAGATGTCTTCCAGCAACCGGGCTAAATAAACTGCTGGAGTAATCCTTGGGTTTTAGAAGAACCTATTTAACTGTGACTTGTAAGAATAGGAGGTGTTGCTGCACATGTGAAACTTAAATAACTCCTTACTAGGGGGATAAAAGCAAGACATGACCTTTTAAACCATTGCTGTATCCCACATGGTCCCCCAATCGCTAGTGATAGCAGGTGGGTCCAGTGTCCTAAGTTCCTTCTGTGAATTTCCGCCCAAGAATTCTGACCACAAGGTGAAGTACAGACCTCTGAAATGTGTTTTTTCCTGGAAACCTAACTTGGGGGCTAAATCTTGCAGCCAGGATTCTGCTATTTGTATGTCAACTTTGGCGACATGTGGTGCTGGAACAATTCCCCCTCCTGAACTATGTTCAGTGCCGCTATCAACAGCAATAATTTCTGTTGTGGTCCTCTTGTTGTGGCAATAGGTTTTGACTTTTGGAGTCACTCTCAATGTGTTCTGTAAGCATTAATTTCTTTGTGAGTGGGAATCCAAGATTCTTTTTGGATGCCATGCTTTTGAGAACCTAAAATATGCTTGAGGTCTGTAAAATGTTTTGTAAGAGTAATAAAAGCCTGGGCCCTAAACCAATGGATAGCCCTAATCCCTTGCAACTAATGGACAAATGGAAGACATAATTGCACAGATCATACAGTGAAACATTCAGCCTCTGACATTTGTTTCTGTGAATGGGGACTTATGGTATCCTCATGAGGGTATTCGAGGAACGAGGAGAATGTGGCGAGATAATGTGGAGTGACGTATGTGTGTGGAACGTGGTGGAAAAAGGCGTTGGGACGAGCGAGGATTGATGCGGGAGAGTCGTGGTTGGCGAAGGGCTTTGCATAGAGCTCATAGCTTGACTAATAAACACCTTTAACCCTCATCAACGCGTCCTTGGTGTCTACGTCTACTCGTCACCCTCCAGATTTAACATTGGCGCCGAGCGACGTGTGGGCGGCGGAGGCGGCACCGTAGGACTTCAATCACCTGAGCCAGCACCATTGGACTTAAGTTTGCTGAGCCCTAACAACACGATTAGGCCACAATGATTTATATCGTTTACAGAAGGCGCGAGTGAAGAAACTTCAAGGTACGATCAAAGGAATTGAAAGTAACTGTCATTGATCGCGCGCCGCTCCTTTGTGAAAATCAAAGGAACACTTGTGTGCTTGGCAACAGTTGCCACGCATCCTTCTCTTGGGTGTTTCCGTGCGCGCTTGGCAACAGTTGCTGCACGTCCTTCTGTTGGGTGTTTCCTGGCAACGCCACGCGTCCTTCTCTCAAGTGTTTCCTGGCAATGGAGACATTCAGTAACACGGCTTCAACGCATGATGAATGCGTGTTTGGCAACTGTTACCACATTTGTTCCCTCGGGTGTTTCCCTGGCAATGGTGGCGCCATGAAACACGTTTAAAGGCCCAGAAATATTCTTCTTTTCTCATTGCGTGTGCACAAAGGAAAGTTTAACAGTGTTGGTCTGCCATCATAAGAAAAAGACTTGCATTTAGGAAGTTGTAAATGAGAATTAAGCTTGTCAAGGATCGTGCACTTCTTCCCAGCTTATTAACACATTTGGTTATTCACAAGGCAGTAGTACAGTTTACTGCAGCAACATGCAGAATGTACCAGCTGCATCATTCTTTCTCTCTTCTCCTGGTGATCCTCCCAATTCATGGCAAAAATGGAAGAAGGTTTTCAACAACTATGCTAGGGTATGTAGAACTTCGTTGAGCGCGGAGAGGAAGACATCTTTGTTAATGCACTGTTTGGGCACTGAGGGCCAGGAAATCTTTGAAAATCTCCGAGATCTTTCGGACACTGACTGCATCGGCCTCAATTAATTTGATATTTGCGTGAAGAAATTAGACTTGCATTACTTGCCGAAAGTAAGCACGGTCCTTGAGCGGTATCAGTTTGGGAAGAGGATGCAACATCAAGGAGAAACGACAGAACAATATGTCACAGAACTTAGAAGACTTGTTTCTACTTGTGCGTTTGCTAACTCCTACGAGGAACGGTTGAGGGACCAATTCATGCTGGCCTGTTCTCTTGAGAAGGCAAAACAGTGCATGTGGCAAAAGGACAACCCATCCCTGGATGAAATCTTGGTTATAGCCAAAACCTGTGAGCACTCCAGAAGATGTGTGGAAGTTCTTCGCAAAGACACTACCTTATCTGACACAACGAAGGAAGAAGGAGCCGCCGTGAAATCTATACAATGTACCCATGGCGACAATAGACATGGCGCAGATTCTGTAAAGCCAAAGAAAACATTTTCTGGGAAATGTTTTAGGTGTGGGGGCATGGGCCACATGGCCAATAACAAAGAGTGTCCTGCTTGGAGAATGGTCTGTAAAAGCTGTGGTAAGCCAGGACATCTTGCTAAATGTTGCAGGGTAAAAAATAACAAAGGGAAGATAAGGGAGGTATGGTGTGAAAGTTATACAAGTGATCCTGATGTTGTGAATGTTGTGCAGGTAAGCAGGTCTCTCTGATGGTCCTGTGGAGTCCATTTTAGTCAATGGTAAATCGACAAAAATTATCTTTGATTCCAGGGAAAAGATAACTTTAATACCAAAAACATTCTATGACCGGTATTTAAAGGGAACAGTTAACTAATTCAAACTATAAGCGAGACCTAAAGATTATGGAGAGGAACCAATCAAATTGCTGGGGTACTTTTGGGGAAGTATAGAATTTAAGGGACATCTCATACCAGCAAAGGTGTACATTTCCATAAAAGGAGATTCCTTAATCAGTTGGTTTCACCAACGTGAATTACGAATTCTACTAGATCCTAATGGAAACCTGCCGGTTAGGCTTAAAGACAACCCAGTAGTTCAATCTGTCTCTGAGAATGTGAGCGAATGGATGAACGTGTTTCCAGATGTGTTCAGTGAGAAATTAGGCTGTCTCAAGAATTATGTACATCAGATTAGACTTAAGCCTGGAGCGCTACCCAGGTCAGCGAAAGTGAGGAATGTTCCCTTGTTGGTCAGGGACAAAATGAAAGCTGAAATTGATGAACTTGTCATGAACGGAATTATTCAAGAAGTTGAGGCCTCTGAATGGGTGGCGCCAGTAGTCAAGGCAAAGAAAGCTAATGAGGAGGCCAGGCTCTGTGTGGACCTTAGAGATTTAAACAAATCAGTCATAATAGATCACTATCCACTCCCAAATATAACGGAGTTGTTGTGTTCTCTTGGTGGGGCAAAGCATTTCTCAACTCCAGATTTGAATTCCGCCTACCACCAGATAAAGCTGCATAGTTCCTCCCAGGATTTGACCACCTTCATAACGCCATTTGGCACCTTTAAGTTCCTTAGGATGCCGTTTGGATTAATTTCGGTGGCGGCGGTATTCCAGAGGACCATGGAAAGGATTTTAAAAGGTGTGGAAGGAGTGAAAGTGTACCAGGACAATCTCTTAGTCACGGGGACCAGCTTAGTAGAACACAGCGAGAGACTAAGGCTGGTCTTAGAAAGATTAAGTATCAATGGTCTAACACTAAAAGCTGAGAAAGGTAGGATCAACATTCCCAATATAGAGTATTTGGGTCATGAGGTTTCAGCAAAAGGGATTCGTCCCAAGGCTAGTTTAGTTGGCACAATAACAAATCTGACTAATCCACATAGTAAAGAAGAACTTGTAAAGTTTCTAGGGATTGCTGAGTTCTACAATAAGTTTGTTCCACGTGTTGCAGAAAGGACATATTGTATGAGACAGTTATTAAAGAAAGGGGTGGAATTCAAGTGGGATCAGGCATGCGAGAAGGAGTATCAGGATATCAAGGTCAGTCTGGACGAAGCAGCAGATTTAGGAAGTTTTGATTCACGCAATTAAATAATACTGATGACAGACGCCAGCTCTAAAGGGCTGGGAGCGGTCTTTTCTCAAAAGAAATAAGGTCAAACTAGGACAATACAAGGTGTTTAAAAGGGGCAGAATTTAACTACTCTGTAGTCGAAAAAGAAGCTCTTAGTGTATTCTGGGCTGTGAGAAAGTTGAGAAAGTTTTTGTGGGGACACACATTTCAAATAATAACTGATCACAAACCTCTTGTAGAGGTATTTACAAAGATGGGTATTGGCATGATCTCAAATAGGATCAGGAAGTGGGTAGTGGCCCTATAAGGATTTGAGTATGTAATTTCTTATATGCCTGGGACATTAAATGTTCAAGCTGATTGTCTCTCAAGATTATGTGTAGACACAGGAAAAGATGAGGAGGCTATTGAAGGTGGTTGTTTTGCAGACATTGCGACTGATGAAGAAATAAGGGTCTGTGTTGTTACTGGAGGGTTGATCTCGGAGTCAGTGTAGGAGGAAGAATTGTCAAAAGACGCCAGTTTGCAGGAAGTAATAAACAAGGTAAAAGGTGGCTGGGTTGTGAGAGAGGATCTAGTTGAAGAATTGGTGGGTTATTGGCAAGATATCAAATATATAGATATCAATTATTGAATATCCTGTCGTGACTGCCCCTCCTCGGAAGCAGAGGAGAGGCGGCTCAACAATGTAACTGTATAACGCTAATTGTGTAAACATTTAAAACTCAATAAATATATATTTTTTTTAAATTAAAAAAAATGGCAAGTCAGGAATGAATTGTCAGAGGAGGATGGCCTGCTGATGAGGGGCAGCAAGTTAATACCGCCTGCAACTTTGAGAAAGAATCTGGTTGATCAAGCCCACGCAAGTCACATGGGCATCTCTAAAACAAAGGAGAGACTACAGTAAGGAACGCCTACTGGTGACCAGCCATGGATATGATTGTGGAGAGAGAAGTGAGGAATTGCCATATGTGTGCGCGTTCTGATAAAGCGTTAAAACATAGAACTCAACCTATGGTCATAAGAGAGGAGGCTGCTGGTCCCTGGATTGATATAGCTTTGGACATTTTAGGCCCAATCAGATGAAAGTCCGTTGACCGATACATTTTGGTCTGCATTGATATGTACTCACGTTGGCCTGAAATTCAATTTGTGAACTCAGTTGAGTCGAAAGACATCATTAATTTTCTGGATGTCTTGTTTGAGAGAGAGGGTTTCCCATCTACGCAACTGACAGATAATGGGTGCAGTTTATCTCTGAATCAACTGAGTCTTTTTTAAAGGAAAGGAACATTAGACATAAAAGAACTTCTCTCTATCATCCAGAATCTAATGGAGTTTTTGAACGCTTCATAAAAGTACTAAAAGAGTGCATGCAGTTGGCACATGTTAATGAGGTTGAGTGGGAAGGTGAAGTGAGGAGGAAAGTTCGTGAGTATCGTTTAACACCCCATTTCACCACAGGGGTGACTCCTTTCCAATTGTTCAAGGGGAGGGCACCCTGCAATGAGATTGAACCCAGGTGGGTAATTGAGAGTCGGAAAGAGATTGATGATCGGGTTGATGACATTGATGGTTGGAGAGAGAGAGGGAAGTAAAAAAAGAAAAGGAAAGTAAGATATGATGTACGAAAGGTTGTAAAAAAACTGTGCTGCGTGAAGGGGATTATGTCAAAATTAGATCTCCAAGAAAGGAAGGGAAACCATCCAAATTCAAGGGACCTTTTAAGGTCATAAAGCTGTTCAAGAATGCTGTGAAAACAGACGATCACCGGATTTGGAACCTGAATAAGACTGCCAGGTGTTTTGGACCTCGTGTGGTTGCACAAGACTCTCCTATCACCTCGCCGAATATTGTTGCTCAAGACACTCGCAACATTCCATGTGTTTCTAAATTGCGAGATCCAGCGGAGACTCGAGAAAAAAGAAATATAACAAGACCGTTCTGGCTTAGAGACTATGTAAAGTGATTTATGCAAAATGTTGGGCTTGGGTCTATGTTGGGCAATTTTTTAGTAACTATGCAAAGTCATGATCATTCAAAATTGTGCGTTTAGGTCTATGTAGGGCAATAAGTTGTAAAGTTATGTTTCAGCTTAAAGTTTGTTATGAGGGAGGTGGTGTGGTATTCTCGTGAGGGTATTCGAGGAACGAGGAGAATGTGGCGAGAGAACGTGGAGTGACGTATGTGTGTGGAACGTGGGGGAAAAGGCATTGGGATGAACGTGGATTGATGCAGGAGAGTCGTGGTTGGCGAAGGGCTTTGCAGAGAGCGCATAGCTTGACTAATAAACACGTTTAACCCTCATCAATGCATCCTTGGTGTCTACGTCTACTCGCCACCCTCCGGATTTAACAGAACTCTAATCAAAGACATGGTTAAAGAACACAGAACAGTAGTTTGAATAACTGAGGCCTCCGAGAACTGTCCCATAGTATGACATGTCCAAAGATGCTGGACCTTTTTTGATTTTAGTCACTTAGTACATGACTCTTTGGAGCTGTATCTTGACACAGCATGGTGATGGAACTTTCCGTTTTATTGTTCATCCTTTTAAATGCCCTGCATTTTCTATGTGTAAATAAAAAATGTATTATCCCCTTCTGTGCCCAGGACGTAATGGTTACGTCCTGAGGCACAGTGCTCGTGTGCCCAGGACGTAACCATTACGTCCTGGGCACAGAGCCCAGAGGGAGTGCTAGCGCTCCCTCTGTGGGGTTCCCCCCCACACTCCCAAGGCAGGGATGGAAGGGGAAGACCTTCCCCTTCCACCCCAACCTCCCACCCCCCCGTGACGTCAGTGCGCGATCGCGCGCTGATTGTCACAGAGGGCCTCCTCTATCGCGCTGAAGAGAAATGCAAAGCATTTCTCTTCCGATCACGTGGAGGAGGCAAGAGAGGCTTCAAATGGAAGGAAAGGAATTTCCTTCCCTTTGAAGTCTCTCTCAGCATTTCAAAAGCCGGATTGTAAAGCAATCCGGCTTTTGAAACTGCCACTAGACACCAGGGATTTATTTTTGTAAATGTAATTGGCAAGAGGGAGCGACCCCTTGGGCTCCCGGGGGGGCATTTTTTTAAAGGCCTTTTCTGCCCCCAGGCCTATAATTAGGCAGATCTGCCCCCGGGGCGGAGGGGTGGCTTAAACCTCTAGGCACCAGGGAGCATTTTTTATATTTTTTTATTTTTATTTTTTTATATTTTTGAGGTGGGGAGTGACCCCTTAGGCAAAGGTCGCTCCCCTAGGGGGCAAATTATATTTAGGCCATTCTGCAGATTGGCCTTTCTTTATGAGGCCAATCTGCCCTCAAGGGGGACAGAAACCGCTAGACACCAGGGAGTTTTTTTGTTTTCCACAACTTTCACGCAAGGGGAGCGACCCCTTGGGAAAGGGTCGCTCCCAGGGGGGGCGCATTTTTTTTAAAGGCCTTTTCTGCCCCCCCTGGGGGCAGAAACCTCTAGGCACCAGGGATTTTTTTGTTTATGTTTTGTTTTTTATTTTTGAGGTGGGGAGCAACCCCTAAGGCAAAGGTCGCTCCCCTAGGGGGCTAATTATATTTAGGCCATTTCTGCCCCCCTGGCGGCAGATTGGCCTATTTGTATGAGGCCAATCTACCCCCAAGGGGGACAGAAACCACTAGACACCAAGGAGTTTTTATTTTCACGAATTTCACACAAGGGGAGCGACCCCTTAGGCAAGGGTCGTTCCCCTGGGGGGCAAATTTATTTTAGCCCATTTCTGCCCCCCTGAGGGGCAGATCAGCCTATTTTAATTAGGCCGATCCAGAAACCACTAGGCACCGGGGATTTTTATTGTTGTTGTTTTACAGATGGGGAGCGACCCCTTAGGCAAGGGTTGCTCCCCTGGAGGGGCAAATTGTATTTAGGCCATTTCTGCCCCCTTTGGCCGATTTTAGGTCAATCTGCCCAGGCACCGGGGATCTTTTTTTTTGCACCAACATCACGCAAGGGGAGCGACCCCATAGGCGAGGGTCGCTCCCCGGGGGGGGTAAATGTATTTTAGGCCATTTCTGCCCCCCCTGGGGGCAGATCGGCCTGTTGTTATTAGAAACCTCTAGGCGCCAGGGCAAAAAAAATGTTTTTTTTTTTTTTTGGTTTGTTTGTTTTTTTAGAGATGGGGAGCGACCCATTAGGCAAGGGTCGCTCCCCTGGGAGGCAAATTTTACTTAGATCATTTCTGCCCCCCTTGGGGGCAAATCGGCCAATTTGAGGTCAATCTGACCCCAAGGGGAGCAGAAACAACTAGGCACCGGGGATCTTTTTTTTTATTGCACCAATGTCACACAGGGGGTGTGACCCCATAGGCAAGGGTTGCTCCCCGGGGGGGGGAATTGGGGGGGCAAATTTATTTTAGGCCATTTCAGCCCCTCCTGGGGCCGGCTGAGCTAGAAGCCAAAATCCACAGGTAGGCACTTTGCAAAAAACACCTCTGTTTTCTGTGAAAAAATGTGATGTGTCCACGTTGTGTTTTGGGCCATTTCCTTTGTGGGCTCTAGGCCTACCCACACAAGTGAGGTACCATTTGTATCGGGAGACTTGGGGGAATGCTGGGTGGAAGGAAATTTGTGGCTCCTCTCACATTCCAGAACTTTCTGTCACCAAAATGAGAGGAAAAAGTGTTTTTTTGGCCAAAAGTTGAGGTTGGCAAAGGATTCTGGGTAACAGGACCTGGTCAGAGCCCCACAAGTCACCCCATCTTGGATTACCCTAGGTGTCTAGTTTTCAGAAATGCACTGGTTTGCTAGGTTTCCTCAGGTGCCGGCTGCGCTAGAGGCCAAAATCCACAGGTAGGCACTGTTTTCTGTGAAAAAATGTGATGTGTCCACGTTGTGTTTTGGACCATTTCCTTTTGTGGGCGCTAGGTCTACCCACACAAGTGAGGTACCTTTTTTATCAGGAGACTTGGGGGAATGAATGCTGGGTGGAAGGAAATGTGTGGCTCCTCTCAGATTCCAGAACTTTCTGTCACCGTAATGAGAGGAAAAAGTGTTTTTGTGGTCAAATTTTGAGGTTTGCAAAGGATTCTGGGCAACAGAACCTGGTCAGATCCCCACAAGTCACCCCATCTTGGATTTCCCTAGGTGTCTAGTTTTCAAAAATGCGCTGGTTTGCTAGGTTTCCCCAGGTGCCGACTGAGCTAGAGGCCAAAATCCACAGGTAGGCACTTTGCTAAAAACACCTCTGTTTTCTGTGAAAAAATGTGATGTGTCCACGTTGTGTTTTGAGCCATTTCCTTTCGTTGGGCGCTAGGCCTACCCTCACAAGTGAGGTACCATTTTTATCGGGAGACTTGGGGGAACACAGAATAGCAAAACAAGTGTTATTGCCCCTTGTCTTTCTCTACATTTTTTCCTTCCAAATGTAAGGCAGTGTGTAAAAAAGACGTCTATTTGAAAAAAGCCCTGTAATTCACATGCTAGTACGGGCACCCCGGAATTCAGAGATGTTCAAATAACCACTGCTTCCCAACACCTTATCTTGTGGCCATTTTGGAAATACAAAGGTTTTCTTGATACCTGTTTTTCACTTTTTATAATTCAGCAAATTAATTGCTGTATACCCGGTATAGAATAAAGACCCATTGCAAGGTGCAGCTCATTTATTGGCTCCGGGTACCTAGGGTTCTTGATGAACCTACAAGCCCTATATATCCCCGCAACCAGAAGAGTCCAGCTGACGTAACGGTATATTGCTTTCAAAAATCTGACATCGCAGGGAAAAGTTACAGAGTAAAATGTGGAGAAAAATGGCTGTTTTTTTTCACCTCAATTTCAATATTTTTTTTATTTCGGCTGTTATTTTCTGTAGGAAACACTTGTAGGATCTACGCAAATGACCCCTTGCTGAATTCTGAATTTTGTCTACTTTTTAGAAATGTTTAGCTTTCTGGGATCCAGCATTGGTTTCTCACCCTTTTTGGTCACTAACTGGAAGGAGGCTGAATGCACAAAAAATTGTAAAAATGGGGTATGTCCCAGTAAAATGTCAAAATTGTATTGAAAAATTGGGTTTTCCAATTCAAGTCTGCCTGTTCCTGAAAGCTGGGAAGATGGTAATCTTGCCACCACAAACCCTTTGTTGGTGCCATGTTCAGGGAAAAAACCACAAGCTGCCTTCTGCAGCCCTTTTTTCCTCATTTAAAAAAAAAAAAAGATTTACTGTATTTTGGCTAATTTCTTGGTCTCCTTCAGGGGAACCCACAAAGTCTGGGTACCTCTAGAATCCCTAGGATATTGGAAAAAAAGGAAGCAAATTTGGCGTGGGTAGCTTATGTGAACAAAATGTTATGAAGGCCTAAGTGCGAACTGCCCCAAATAGCCAAAAAAAGGCTCGGCACAGGAGGGGGAAAAGGCCTGGCAGCAAAGTGGTTATTTATAAAATATGTGCCTCTGACCGGGAATTGAATTTATCAAGTTCAGTTACTGTGATGTAATATATGCGAGTTATACACCCACGCCTACAACCTACAATAACCCTTGACTGATTAACTTAGCTAAAATTTGAAATGTAACCCTACAAAATGAATAACTTCATTTTCCAATGAGAAAGCAATAATAATTGAACACTTGTACACCAGTGGTAAACGCCATAGCAAGCATGGACATGGTAACTATTGTCTGAACCACTACCGAGAGATATTACTCTCTGACTTCCCCTTGTTCAAAGGTTTGAGTTTCAGTAGGGTGCACCTCCAGAGAGATAAAGGTGAATTATTAGCAGCAGCCCAGTGGAAATATACCAAAGTCGCATTTGGAAGGTCTGCACAGGAAATTGTAAGAAGTGCGTTGCAATCTTTTAAAACTGTACCTGGAAGGGATATGGGCAAATTAGAGATGTAGGAATTCAAATTGGCTGACTTAGAGTCTTGATGTGAACTATGAGCGAAGTAACGTATGGCCCAAACAATGCGGCCCAGCAAAGTAAACTGATCTCTGGGAGAAATCCTCAGCTTACCTTGGGCAGCTTGGCAAAATCACCAACGCCTTCCTTGGAGCAAATGCATGCCACATACGTGCAACAGTGATCCTAACAACAATACAGTTCAGAAATATGCAGTTTAAAATGTCAAACCATGTGAGTTCAGAAGATAACGTTTTAGGGAAAATCTCATTAACATGAAAACATGGAACACAGGAGCTAAAAAGTTGTAAAGCAAACTAAAACTGCACATAAAAACAACTTTCATTGTTTTCTATGCGAATTGTGAAAGCACGACATTGTTTCCTGCGTGTGGTTGATCAGGGCCTACCTACATCTGGCAGTTTTTAATTTTGGTCTTGAAAACGTTTTTGTAATAAAAATGTCTCCAGTGGGGTAAATCTCCAGTCTCTCTGATTAATAATCCGGCAGTCCCTCTGTAGACTCAAACCTTGCACCAAAAAGCTGGAAACCCATGAAATGTTCCCCCCTTGTGTCACTCTGATTTTAAAGAGAATCTGCATGTAGATTGTGAAACACTTCTACTGAAGAACTGAAACAAAGTCCATACATGTTCAACAGGTTTTGTTAGAGGTACTACTGAAAGTAAAACTATTAATTCTTCAAGAACTGCGTCTCAGACTTTTATCTTCTTTATTAAAATACACTCCTTCCAGGTAGCCCAGGTAGTAATGTGACACTCACCAATATATTTGGGAACCCATTACAGAAAAGGGGGGGTGGCGGGATAAACATCAGGTGGTGCTCCAGTGCAAGGGTCGACTACCTACCAACCCCAAATGAATACCATCTCCCTCAGTAAATGGAACAGACAGATCTTACTGAATATGACTAAACTTATTTTGGAAAATAATTTGTTTTTATTTCATGGTACCTCGTATAGGCAACTCCTCAGGACATTTATGGGTTCGAGGTTCACACCGTCCTTTGTGAATCTCCTCATGGGATGGTTTAAGGCAGAATGGGTCTGGGGCCACAAATGTGCAAGGTGGATAGAGTATATCCATTACTGGGGAAGATATGTTGACTGCTGCTTAATGATTTAGACGGGTGATGTTGAGTTACGCAATGAATTCCTTACTCATTTGAATGGAAACAATTGTAATATGTCCTTTACTTCTGAATATAGTATTGAACTAATGGTATTCTTGGGCAGTGAATTATTTAGTAAAGGTACTAAGGTTTGCAGTAGGATGTACAGGAAAAATACCTCTTGTAATGTACTCCTACATGCTTCTAGTTCCCATCCGAAGACATAAATCAATACTGTCCCTTTTGGAAGAATGTTGAGGACACACAGGAATTGTAGTTTAGATGATGAATTTAAAAGGGCCCTTCTGGACATGGAACTACAATTTATCAGTAGAGGTTATGGGAAGTGTGTGATATAAACAGCCAAGATAAGGGTGAGTCAGACTACACGTTTGCCCACACTTAATCCACGATGGAAGTTCACAAAAGCTAATACAGATAGAGTATGTTTGGTGATCAATTATTACCCGCATTCAGGGAAACTGAACAGTATTTTGAAGAAAGACTGGCATATTCTTACTTCTGATAAAACACTTCAAGCTTACATATCAAAGAAACCTAGTGTAACCTTTAGAAGAGGTAAGATGATTGCAAACATTAGTCCCAGCTATCCATCAACACAGGCTCAAACTGATTAGTCGATGACATATAAAAAGGGTTTCTACAAATATGGACATTGTAACGTGTGCAGGTGGCGCTGACTGTTCCAAACAGACTGGTACACCAGTTTCTAATGAAGTGATATATTGATGGCCCTGATGAAATCATGAGGATACTCCCAAATGACGAAACACGTGTTGACTGAGAAGTGAGACATCAGAAGAGAAAGAACTGTCCAAGAATAAACCTAAAAGCAAAGAATCTTTTAAAAGCTTCAAAGAGTGTATATTAATGTGGGCGTGTGCCTTGGATCTGAGTCTACAATATTTCATAGGGCACTGTGGCCCTCATTACAACCCTGGCGGTCGGTGATAAAGCGGCGGTAATACCGCCAACAGGCCGGCGGTAATAAAAATGGAATTATGACTACGGCGGAAACCGCTCACACAGACAGCCACTTTAACACACCGACTGCCATGACGGTAGCAACAAGCACCGCGGCGGTAACCGCCAACAGCCAGGCGGAAGGCAATGTACCGGCCATCCTATTACAGAAAGCCAATCTGCCACCTTTTCCGGGGCGGTACCAATGCCATCAAAAGCACGGCGGAAACAGTACACAAAAGGGAAACAACTCACCTCTGGACACTCAAGGAAGAACCACGATGCCATGGAGCCCGAATTACAGGTGTTACCCATGCTGGTATACCTCCTCCTACACCAGGAACATGAACAGCGGCGAAGACGACCATGGTGAGTACCGCACCAAGCACACAAGGGAGGATGGGAGGAAAAAGAGTGACACACGCAACACCCAACACCTCCACCCCCAACACCATACACACAAACAGATGCAACAACATTACATATCCACCCTGTACCCCTCAGGAATAAAGCAAGGACAAAAGGAAGTGAGTAAAGTCAGTGTAATAATATACATTTTGAGAAATACGTTCTCAAAGCACAAAACAGTATCTACAATAGATACAAATGGAGGGACACTGCCCAGTCCAAAATGTCTATGGCCCACAGAGCCATATCACATAGGCCAAGGCCCCACTTGACTCCTGCCTCAATACGGAGAGAACACTGCTGGGGCATCAGGTCAAAAATACACAGGCACCTCAGCGGGAATGGGAAGGGGGGCACCTCAGCCGGAAGATGGTACAACACCACTGCTCTTGGAGGGGGCTACATGCCCTCTGCGATGTCCTGGAGAGTGCAAAACCACAGTCTCTCAAGTGGGTGGTTTGCCCACTGCTTGGTACTTGGGAGTGCAAATCCACAGTCCCTCACGTGTGCACAGATTTGGGGGTGGTGACTGCCAGTGAGGGGTGTGTACTGATAGGCGTGATGGTGATGGAGGTAGTGGATGAGGATGTAGTGCATTCAGGTGTGAGTGGAGACGCTACTGGGAGGGAGGTGGACGAGGAGGAGGAGGGGGACACCGTGGAGGCAGTGAATCTTGGTGAGTCTGCATATGGATGGGGCTTGTGTGAGTGCCTCTGGGATGAAGTGTGGTGTTTGTGTTTGCTTGAGCCACTTCTGTGTGTTGATTTGGGTGCATGCTGGTCTGAAGGTGTGCTTGGGATAGGCTGGGGTTGAGGGGCATGGGACTGGGTAGAGGGAGTTGGGGGGGGAGGCTAGAGACAGGGACAATGGGTGCCATCAGGGAGTTGGCCAGAGCTTGGAATGATCTCTGTTGGGCCGCCACGCCAGAGTGAATTCCCTTCCAGGAATGCATTTGTTTGTTGCAAATGCCCTGCCAGACCCTGGATGGCATTCACTATGGTTGACTGCCCAACAGAGATGGATCGCAGGAGGTCAATATACTCCGCACAGAGGGCAGCAGGGCCTGAAGTGCCTGGGGCGAAGGAGATGCCCACCCTCCAGGGTGAGCAGGCACGGGAAACTCGAAGAGGGGCTGCTGGGAGGGCAGTGCTGTTACGGGGGCGGCTGTACCTGTAGTTGGGGTGGCCACAGAGGTGTCTGCGATCATCAGGGAGCTTCCATCCGAGGAGGTGTTGCTGTCAGAACTGTCCCCTCCAGTCTCCGCCGTGCTGCTATCCTCGCCCTCCGTCCCACTGGTGCCCTCACCGTTGGTGGATTCGGCCTCATGGGCCATGTGGGATGCATCTCCCTGCTAGTCACCAGGCCGTGGAGTACAAAGCCTAACGCCAATAGAAGCACAGCTGAAACCCACAGGACCCTGCCCAGTAGTAGATGCCCACTAGCATATTTGAGGTTGGAGTGCATCAGACCCTGCCCATCATGGAACCTATCCTGCCATGTTCTTCCTGGCCTAGAGGCACCCACAGACCCACATCCCCCACCCAGATAACACCTCAACACGTGCAATTTTCTGATTCTGAAACTGTACTCACCCCCTTGTGGCTGCTGTGATGCCTTCAAGCACCCATCCAACTCCGGATAGGCCACTGCTAGGATGCAGAACATCAGGGGGGTCAGGTACGACAGGCACCCCTTCCTCGTTGGGAGGCCATCCCCAGATGGGCCCCACCGTCTTCCTTGCCCAGCGGCACAGGTCATCCCACCGTTTATGACAGTGGGTGCTCCGTCTGTCAAAGACCCCCAGGGTCCGCACGTCCTTGGCGATGGCACGCCAAATACCCTTTTTCTGATGGGCGCTAACCTGCAGAAAAAGATACATAGAAAAAGGTATTTGTCATACCGTCCGGCCTGTTACACTCATGGCCCACCATATCCCTCCCATCCCCTTACACACAGACATTGACCACCATACCTGCAGGACTCATGTGTAGGCAGGGGCCCTTTCCCCAGACACTCGAGCAATGGTCGCTTCCAGACACAGTTCACAGCAGCACTTGCAGTGTAGGTCCTCTCCTGTTAAAAGTCAGGTAGCAAGTGAGTGAACAGATGGAAAATGGCGTTCACGTCCTCAGCGGTGCGTACCATCACCGCCGGCGTACATCACCACTGGCTAATGGAACCCATAGGGCCCAATGACAACCAATGAGGTGGTGCACCGTGGTCGTCGACCGTATTCCGCAACGACGCACGTCGTCAGCGGAATTACCTAATTTCCACTTGTCCCTCCACACAGGTCAGGTGGCTGCCATTTCAGGGGGGAACAGGCCATGGCACCTAACTGCGTCACAGCAGACATAGGCACGTTTACGGAACTACACGTTCAACTACTGTTTCTGTCACAACATGCAAGGCATTTTACTCTGAGGATATGTTTGAATATGACCATCTGCTCACCGTTTTTCACCCTAGAATTCAACGCCGAGGATGAATAGGAGATGGAGATATACCCCCTTGTACAGACCCCTGTTGGACATGGCAACAATGGAGGACAGGCAAATTATCCTCACCTACAGACTTGATAGGGCCACAATCCAAGAGCTGTGTGCCCAATTGGAGCCAGACCTGATCTCAGCTATCCGCAGCAGGGATGTCACAGCCTATGTTCTCAAACGTGCTGACCAGAGTGTTGTCTGCCCTGATGAAACACATGTGCAGCTACATCGTATTCCCCCAGGTGGAGTATGTGGCCACAGTGAAGGCTGACTTCTATGCACTGGGACTTATCCCCAACATCATTGGTGCTATTGATGGTACACATATTGCCTTTGCCCCCCCACCCCCTGGAGAAATGAACAGGTGTACAGAAATCGAAAGAGCTTTCACTCTATGAATGTGCAGATAGTGTCCCTGGTGGACCAGTACATCTCCCATGTGACTGGAAAGTATCCTGGGTCTGTGCATGATGCCTTTATCCTGAGAAATAGCAGCATCCCATATGTGACGGCTCAACTCCAGAGGCACAGGGTGTGGCTAATAGATGAACCCATGGTCCCCACCCAGTGTCTGGTGGTATATGGGTGTGGGGTTGGCCCTAAGGGTGAGTGTCTGGCTAACAGGTATCCCTCAGTATTTAGAGGTGGCTCTGGTCACCCCAACTTCTCATGGGTACTGACCCCAGTGAGGAATGCCAGGACAAGGGCAGAGGAACGTTACAATGAGGCACATGGGCGAACAAGGAGGATCATTGAGCGCACCTTTAGGTGGATCCCTGTGCTACTAACCCAAGAAGGTCTGCCAGATCATCATTGCATGTTGCACAACCTAGTCTTGAGACGCCAGGTGCCTTTTCTGCAGGAGGATGAGGCTAGAGATGGTCGTGTGGCAGCAGTGGAGCCTACAGACAGTGAAGAAGAGGAGGCAGAGCAAGAGGACGTGAACAACAGAACAACTATAATACAACAGTACTTACAGTGACACGCAGGTAGACACTATAACCTCACTTTCCAGTGCTGTTTTGTGAAGTGAATTTTCTCTGGCTGGCTGCTGTTCCCATAACAAAGGCCACTTATTGTACTCTTTAACATGTCTATTTGCAGATATTTTTGCCCTCCTGTGGCTCCTGGTGTATTGATTGCAGCACATTACAGGTCATAGCTATGTATAGATCACTGTACAGTCTATTTGCAATGTCTACTGATTGTTAAACAACTACATCCTTAAATCATTTGACATGCTCCATACTTGTTTTTTCCAAGGGTGTTTATTTCAGTGCTGAGAAGTAAATGAGAATGTGCAATGGGCTTGGGTGATGGTGGAGGAAAATCCAGGATAGGGTCCAGTCTATTGGTATCACAGGTGCATTGTCCAAGGGGGCATAGGAAGTGGAGCAATGTCAGTTCAAGGTGGACAGGGTGACAGAGTGGGACACAAGGGTGACAATCAGGGGAGTCTTATTTCCTGGCGGGGGTCTTGGCAATGTTCTCTGGCTTCTGCCCGGATCCCAGGGACAGCTTGTGGGGTAGTTCTCCTTCTGCAGGGGTGGGGTGCTGGTGGCCTGTTGTTCCTGTGGCGGGGCATCCTGTCCACTAGCGTCAGCGGAGGTGGACAGCTGTTCATCGGTGTGGCCAGTGTCAGGGGCCTGTTGGTGTGCCACTGCCTCCCTCATGGTGTTGGCCATGTCTGCCAGCACCCTTGCAATGGTGACCAGGGTGGTGTGGATGTCCTTCAGGTCCTCCCTGATCCCCAGGTACTTTCCCTCCTGCAGGCGTTGGGTCTCCTGCAACTTGGCCAGTATCTGGCCCATCTTCTCCTGGGAATTGGTATGCTCCCAGGATGTTGGTGAGTGCCTTGTGGAGAGTCGGTTCCCTGGGCCTGTCCTCTCCCTGTCACACAGCAGTCCTCCCAGCTTCCCTGTTGTCCTGTGCCTCTATCCCCTGAACCGTGTGCCCACTGCCACTAACCCCAGGTCCCTGATCGTCCTGTTTGTGGGGTTGCCTGGGGTCCCTGTAGTGGTGGACACACTGCTGATTGACGTGTCCTGGAGACAGTGGTATGGGCCCACTGGGTGGGTGCTGTGCTGATGTTTCCTGAGTGGGGAGGCTCTGTGGTGGGATGGGACTGTGCCTGGGTAACCGACTGTCGAGAGGTCCCTGATGGGCCAGGTTTGTCATCCATATCCAGGCGTGCATAGCTGCTGTCATCACTGTGGGCCTCTTCGGGAGGGACTGGATGTTGCTGGCACCTCCTCTCCGGTGACGTTGTGTGGGGGTCCTGTGGGGATGTAAATGCAGTGTTATTGTTAATGCATGTGGTAGCTTGTGCATGGGTATGTTTCCCTCTATGGTTGTTATTACCAAGGCAGCTTTGGCTTGTGTGAGTTGTAACTTGGTTCTCTAAGTGATTGTCACTACTGTGCATGCTGTGGTGATGGGTGTCCATGCAGGGCTGTTAGTGGTGTCCATGCATTGTTGTTGCATGCAGTGCTGGGTACTGGAAGGGGTGGGTTGTGATAGTGGGGTGTATGTGAGGTGGTGGAGTGATGGGGGTGAGGGTAGGGGTGGTGGTATGTGAAGGCACACAGATAGTGGGGTGAAAGTAGATACGATTTGACTTACCAGAGTCCAGTCCTCCTGCTACTACTCCCAGGCCTTTAGGATGCATTATTGCCAAGACCTGCTCCTCCCATGTTGTTAGTTGTGGGGGAGAAGGTGGGGTCCACCGCTAGTCCTCTGTACTGCTATCTGGTGTCTTGCAACCACGGAACACACCTTCCCCCGTAGGTAGTTCCACCTCTTCCTGATGTCATCCCGTGTTCTTGGATGCTGCCCCACTGTGTTGACCCTGCCGACAATTCTCCGCCATAGCTCCATCTTCCTAGCAATGGATGTCTGCTGCACCTGTGATCCGAATAGTTGTGGCTCTATCCAAATGATTTCCTCCACCATGACCCTTAGCTCCTCCTCAGAGAATCTGGGGTGCCTGTAGTGCCATGGGTGTAGTGTGTATGGTGTGTGTGAGGGTGTGTGGGGTGATGTGTTGGGGGTGTGCTGTGAGGTGCCTGGATGGTGTAGGGTGATGGTGTTCTGTGGCTCCGGTTCTATGGGTGCTCCTAGCCTGTCTCTCTCTCTGTTGTAAATTGTTTATAGTGGTAAAGGGTTGTGGGTAAAGTGGGTGTGTGTTTTATAGTAGTGTGTGTAGTGTGTGTATGTGTGTCAGGTGTGTGTAGTTTGTATTGATCAATGTGGTGTTGTTTTGTATGGGTGTGTGTGTATTTTGAGTGCGGCTGTATGTTCCGCCAGTGGTTTACCTGGTTGAATGTCCGCCGCAGTGATTCATGGGTCATTATGCTGTGGGTGTATTTCTGTTGGTGTAACGGTGTGGGTTTTGGTACCACCATTTTATCACTGACCTCTGGTGTGTGACTTGTGTGTATGTCTGTATAGTGGCTGATTTCTATGTGTGGGTCATAATACTTGTAGAAGTACACCGCCGCGGTCGCGGTCTGTTGGCGGCAGTCAGCATGGCGGTAAGCGGCACTTACCGGCAATGTCTTAATGAGGGCCTATATCTTTGATTACTCTGTTTTTTACTGATGTTTGATTGGGAACTGTACAATGTATAAAATATATACTGTTTTGCATCGATGGGTCTCTTTAAATGTGACAGCTGCTTAACTTAATATTATGACGGTCTTTAGCGACCGGATGTTCTTATGTTTATGTGGTTCCTGCCTACCTTGGAACACGGATGATTATTATCATGACAATGTTACGGTTGATTTTTTGTTTCAATTGGTTCATTTATTGCCTCTCTCTTTCACTATTTATTATTTTTAACCGGCTTTGTCCATTGCTCTTTTTACATCTTTCCACTTTTTACTCTTCTCTTTTTTACTGAGGTTGTGTCCCTTTGTCAATTGCCTTACTGCACAGAACTTGTCTATGCATGCATAGTTCACGTTTTGCCTACATGTTGCAGATGACGGAATACAGTCACTATTACTAATCACCATCTCACAATTACCAGGTTTAGTTATGATTTTTAAATTGGTATGATGTGATATCATTGAATATATTAGTGCTATATATCTCAATAGATGCAGGTTTTGTGGCTAATCAAAAGATTTTATGATTTCCATTGGGATTTAGATATAAAGTATGTTGAATTCTTGCTTTTTTGTGCACAACTAGAGAGTAAAGTACGGTGTGTGTTCAGAGATATATTTAAACATGGATGCTTAAGTCTGGTTGAATTACGTCTTGCCAGATATGTAGTCATTGTGATTGTAATTTAGTGAATTTGGATATGCTCTTGATATCTTACATAAACAGGATGTTGGATGAGTTGGTGGTACAGAATTTAGATAAAAAGAGAGCAATTACTGATTTAGTGCAGGCATTTGACACCACTACAAGATCGTAGCCACAATTTACGTCTTTACACATGACCGGGAAGTAGGTGAATATAAATAGACTTGGCAAGATGGTGCTTTGTGAACACGCCGATATTTCAGACGGAGTACACTCCGGTCTGCAAAGATGAGGATTTAATAGGTGAGTTGTATTTATGAGGTTGAATTAGGACTGGTTAAGGTTTTAAGAGGGTTGTATATCTTCTGATTTTGACTTTTGTTCTGTGCTAAATCGGGGTATTTAAATGGACACAATTTTAAAGCTACTGTTGATATAGGGTGATGTGGGATTTGTTATGCTGGTTAAGGTTACATACTAACGAGATTGATCTGTAACTATCACATATAATACTTTTTTAATTTAACCAATAATAAGAGTATTGCTACATAATTAGAGCATTCCGCGAATGGTGTTTATAGTACCGCATATAATAGAGATTGTGACCTGTAATGTGTGTGTACGGGTGTTCTCATTATGATTCTCGTCTTTAATTTTTGAAGGATATTTTAAATACCATTGTTTTTTTTACTTGGACACAACAGAGGATACGTGAAAATTGGATATTGTGTGGTTATTGGGAACTGTTAGAAATGGGGTCTATAGTTCGCAGTGGTTTGCACCCTGTGCAAGTAGGGACCCTCCTTCTAGTCAGAGTAATGGAGTCAGACACCTAAGACATCCCCTGCTCACCCCCTTGGTAGCTTGGCACAAGCAGTCAGGCTTATCTCAGAGGCAATGTGTAAAGTATTTGTACATACACACACTGTAACACAGTGAAAACACTACAAAAGGACTCCACAGTTTAAAAAATAGCCAATATTTATCTAAATCAAACAAGATAAAAAATTACAAAAATCCGACATACACAAGAAAATATATCAGTTTTTAAAGTTAAGAGTCTTAGGGGGTCATTCTGACCTCGGCGGTAAAAGGCGCTTACCGCCGGTCAGAAGACCGCCATAACACCGCCGCGGGCGTGGTAAACCGCCACGGTCATTCTGACCCGCAACTGGCAAACCGCCAAAAACCCGACATCCACAAAAGTCCGCCACACCAAAGGCCAGCGGGAAACTGGCGATGACCAAACCTCCACCGTCACGCCAACAGAAATACACCCATTCCATTCTGACAAACAAATCCATGCGGCGGTCTTTCAACCGCGGTATTCCATTGGCAGTACACACCGCCGCGGTCAAAATACACACACATCTCCAAAACACAGCCACATTGGACAATTCGAAATACACACACCTGATATCATTATCATTATCATTAACATTTATAAAGCGCGCTACTCACCCGTGCGGGTCTCAAGGCGCTAGGGGGGAAACGGGGGGTTATCGCTGCTCGAACAGCCAAGTCTTTAGGAGTCTCCGGAAAGCGGAGTGGTCCTGGGTGGTCCTGAGGCTGGTGGGGAGGGAGTTCCAGGTCTTGGCCGCCAGGAAGGAGAAAGATCTCCCACCCGCCGTGGAGCGGCGGGTGCGAGGGACGGCAGCAAGTGCGAGGCCAGCGGAGCGGAGGGGGCGGGTGGGGACGTAGAAGCTGAGGCGTCTGTTGAGGTATTCCGGTCCCTTGTTGTGGAGGGCTTTGTGTGCGTGGGTGAGAAGACGGAAGGTGATCCTTTTGCTGACTGGGAGCCAATGCAGGTGTCTCAGGTGTGCGGAGATGTGGCTGTTGCGGGGTACGTCGAGGATGAGGCGGGCCGAGGCGTTTTGGATGCGTTGCAGGCGGTTTTGGAGTTTGGCGGTGGTCCCGGCGTAGAGGGTGTTGCCGTAGTCCAGGCGACTCGTGACAAGGGCGTGGGTCACGGTTTTTCTGGTGTCGGCGGGGATCCAGCGGAAGATCTTGCGGAGCATGCGGAGAGTGAGGAAGCAGGCGGAGGACACGGCATTGACTTGCTTGGTCATGGTGAGAAGAGGGTCCAAGATGAAGCCGAGGTTGCGGGCGTGGTCTGCGGGGGTCGGTGCGGTGCCGAGGGCCGTGGGCCACCAGGAGTCGTCCCAGGCGGACGGGGTGTTGCCGAGGATGAGGACTTCCGTTTTTTCAGAGTTCAGCTTTAGGCGGCTGAGCCTCATCCAATCTGCGACGTCCTTCATACCCTCTTGTAGGTTGGTCTTGGCGCTGGCGGGGTCCTTGGTGAGGGAGAGTAGAAGTTGGGTGTCGTCGGCGTAGGAGGTGATGATGATGTCGTGCTTGCGTACGATGTCGGCGAGGGGGCTCATGTAGACATTGAAGAGTGTCGGGCTGAGCGATGAGCCTTGAGGTACGCCGCAGATGATCTTGGTGGGTTCTGAGCGAAACGGAGGGAGGTAAACTCTTTGGGAGCGGTTAGCGAGGAAGGAGGCGATCCAGTCCAGGGCCTGGCCTTGGATCCCGGTGGAGCGTAGGCGGGTGATTAGGGTGCGGTGACAGACGGTGTCAAAGGCAGCCGAGAGGTCGAGGAGAATGAGGGCGACTGTTTCACTGTTGTCCATCAGGGTTCTGATGTCGTCTGTGACTGAGATGAGGGCGGTTTCCGTGCTGTGGTTGGTTCGGAATCCGGTTTGTGAAGGGTCGAGCAGGTTGTTGTCTTCCAGGAAGGTGGTCAGCTGTTTGTTGACGGTCTTTTCTATTACCTTGGCTGGGAAAGGTAGAAGAGAGATGGGGCGGAAGTTTTTCAGGTCGCTTGGGTCAGCCGTAGGTTTCTTTAGTAGGGCGTTGACTTCAGCGTGCTTCCAGCATTCGGGGAAGGTAGCAGAAGAAAAAGAAGAGTTGATGACGGTCTGGAGGTGCGGGGCGATGATGTCGTCGGCTTTGTTAAAGATGAAGTGCGGGCAGGGGTCCGAAGGGGCGCCGGAGTGGATAGAGTTCATGATGGATTTGGTTTCTTCCGTGTTGATGTGGGTCCAGTTGTTGAGGGTGATGTCCGGGGAAGCGGGTTCAGTGGTGTATGGTTGGGTCTGGTGTCCGAAGCTGTCGTGGAGGTCGCTGATCTTGCGATGGAAGAAAGTGGCGAGGGATTCGCACAAATCCTGTGAGGGCGTGACGGCGTTGGCGCTGGCGCTGGGGTTGGAGAACTCTTTGACGATGCTGAAGAGTTCTCTGCTGTTGTGGCTGTTTTTGTCTAGTCTGTCGGTGAAAAAGTTCCTTTTGGCAGTGCGGATCAGGTGGTGGTGTTCGCGTGTAGCGTTCTTGAGGGCGGTCATGTTGTCAGCGGTGTGGTCCTTGCGCCAGGCCTTCTCAAGGGCACGACAAGTTTTCTTTGATTCTTTGAGGGTGTCAGAGAACCAGAGAGGTTTTTTGGTGTTGGTCTGTCGATGCGTGCGTTTGAGGGGAGCAAGGTTGTCAGCGCAGTTGGAGATCCAGTTTGTGAGGTTGAGAGCTGCGTCGTTGGGGTCGGTGGTGAGGGTGGGTTGGTTGGCGGCGAGAGCGGAGAAGAGTTGCTCTTCAGGGATCTTGTTCCACTGTCGACGAGGGATGGGTTGAGTGCGGAGGTGGGAGGTCTCGCGTCGGAATGTGAAGTGGACGCAGCTGTGGTCGGTCCAGTGTAGGGCAGAGGTGTGGCTGAAGAAGACGTGTTTGCTGGCGGAGAAGATAGGGTCGAGCGTGTGTCCGGCGATGTGGGTGGCGGTGTTCACCAGTTGTTTGAGGCCGAGGTTGGCGAGGTTGTCGAGCAGGGTGGTGGTGTTGGGGTCGTTGTTTTGTTCCAGATGGAAGTTGAGGTCGCCTAGGAGGATGTAGTCCGGTGAGGCGAGGGCGTGCGGGGAGATGAAGTCGGCGATGGCGTCGCTGAAAGAGGCGCGAGGTCCGGGAGGACGGTAGACGAGGGATCCTCTGAGGGTGGTCCTTGGGTCGGTGCGAATCTGAAAATGCAGGTGTTCAGCGGCGAGGGGGGGGTCTTCGGTGGAGGTGGTGACGCTGATGGAGTCTTTGAAGATGATGGCGACACCTCCTCCTACTTGGTTGGTGCGGTCTTTTCTGGAGATCTTGTAGCCTTCGGGGATGGCGGTAGCGATGTCTGGAGCAGAGGAGGCGTTCATCCATGTCTCCGTGATGAAGGCGACGTCCGGGGCTGTGGAGTCCAGGAGGTCCCAAAGTTCAACGGCGTGCTTGTGGACGGAACGAGCGTTGACCAGGATGCACTTGAGGTACACATACACACACCACTCCCGCACACCCAATTAAATATAAAACACCCACCCACATCACCCACAAACCCTTACGACCAAAAAAACCGACAGAAAGCCAGAGACAGACAGCACAGATTAGATAACACCATCACACAGAGGCAAACCACACCATCTCCCACACAATATCCACGCACAAAACACCACACATCACCACACTCACCACACTCTACAACACATATACCACCCCACACCTCACCCACACCACCCCATGGCACCCCAAAGACACCCCCGGTTTTCAGACGCCGAACTCCGGGTCATGGTGGAGGAAATAGTTTGGGTAGAGCCCCAGCTCTTCGGGACACAGGTGCAGCACACCAGCATTGCCAGGAAGATGGAGCTATGGCAAAGGATAGTCAACAGGGTCAACGCTGTGGGACAGCATCCACGAAATCGGGATGACATCAGGAAGCGGTGGAACGACCTACGGGGGAAGGTGCGTTCCATGTTATCAAGGCACAACATCGCGGTGCAGAAGACTGGCGGCGGACCCCCACCTACTCCCCAAGAATTTACAGCATGGGAGGAGGAAGTCTTGCACATCCTGCATCATGAAGGCCTCGCAGGAGTATCTGGAGGAATGGACTCTGGTAAGTCAAATCTTAACTACTTCATCCCCCCCACCCCACCTGCATCCCAAATCATACCCCCACATCACACCTACTCCCTGCAAATGTGTCACCATCACAACCCACCCATCCCAACACCTAGCCCTGCATGCGTCCACAAAGCATGGACACCCATCACCAAAGCATGCCCACTGCACATACACATCTCCCCCACAAGCCACCCTCACAAAAGCCCCAACACAGGAATGCCAGCCCTGGGGTACACGGGCACCCACCCATTGCACGATATGGCACACACAAGCAATAACCATACCTCTATACCCCTGCAGGACCCGAACGCCACCACACCGCCCAGGAGGGTCCAGAAATGTCCATCCCACCCCCAGAAGAGGCCACCAGTGATGACAGCAGCTCTGTCTCCCTGGACCCAGATGACCAGCCCGGCCCATCGGGGACCTCGGGACATTCGGTTCCCCTCACACAGCCACAGGCCACAGCAGACCCAACCCCCTCTGGGAACACCAGCACTGCTCCCACCCAGCGGGCCCATGCCTCTGTCTCCAGGACACGTCAATCAGCGGTGTGTCCACCACTACAGGGCACCCAGGTTAACCCACCACCCCAACAACAGGGACCTGGGAGCAGTGGTAGTGGGCACACGGTCCAGGGGACATAGGCCCGGGGAAACAGGGGAACTGGGAGGGCTGCTGTGCGACAGGGGGGGGACAGGCCCAGGGAACCCACTCTCCACGAGGCCCTCTCCTCCATCATGGGAGCATACCACCACTCCCAGGAGACGAAGGTGACGGTACTGGTCAGGTTCCAGGAGATCCAGGTCATGCAGGAGCAACAGTACATGGGGTTCAGGGAAGAACTTCGAAGCATCAGTTCCGCAATGGCCACCATCGTCGGGGCACTCAACCAGATTGTCACCACATTGCGGGACCATGTGGCACCACAAAGGGCCCCTGTCACTAGCATGGACCAAGAACAGGCTACCACCTCCGCCGGCCCTAATGGACAGGAGGCCCCCACACAACAACAGGCCACCAGAACCCCACCACCTGCAGAAGAAGAACCACCCCGCAAGCGGGGCCTGAGATCTCGGAAAAAGACAGAGTAGGATGCCAAGACCCCCGCCAGCAAGGATACCCCCTGATGTCATCCCACTGTCCCACATTGTCACTCTGTCCAACCTTTAACTGCCCCTGCTCCACCTTCCACAGGCATATGGACAATGCACCTGTGAGACTGAAAAGCTGGACTGTGCCATGGACATTCCTCCACCATCACCCATCACCGATTTGCAACCATGTCCCTAAATTCTGCACTTTAATAAAAACACTTATTGCACAAAAATCATCTGGAGTCTGCCTGTATTGTGAACAAATGCATTAGACATAACGCTGCCAAAATGTCCAGTTACACAGTGATGAGAACATACCACTGTCACACAGCTGTAGTCCATGGGTAAACAAAGCAGAGGTCACGCAGTGGGGGCCACATCTCTGAAATTTGAAGGGAAAGTCACAACTCAGTTAACATACACTGGGGGAATAGGCCAGACAGTAGAGAGGCAGGAGACTGTAAGTAATCGTAAAATGCCGGTGTTGAATCTTACCTGTGTGTTATTGAAAATACTGTAGTATCACTCTGTCCCTGTTGTCTGTATCATCCCCGTCGTCTTCCTCCTCTTCACTCTCCACAGGTTCCACCGTTGCCACAACACCACCATCTGGACCATCCTCCTGCAGGAAAGGCACCTGGCGTCGCAAAGCCAGGTTGTGAAGCATACAGCAGGCCACGATGATATGACACACCTTCTTTGGTGAGTACATTAGGGATCCACCTGTCATATGCAGGCACCTAAACCTGGCCTTCAGGAGGCCGAAGGTCCGCTCGATCACCCTCCTAGTACGCCCATGGGCCTCATTGTAGCGTTCCTCTGCCCTGGTCCTGGCATTCCTTACTGGGGTCAGTAGCCAGGACAGGTTGGGGTAACCAGAGTCACCTATTAGCCACACACGGTGTCTCTGTAGCTGTTCCATCACATAAGGGATGCTGCTATTTCGCATGATGTACGCGTCATGCACTGACCCAGGGAACTTGGCATTTACATGGGAGATGTACTGGTCAGCCAAACAGACCACCTGGACATTCATCGAATGATAACTTTTTCTGTTCCTGTAAACCTGTTCACTTCCTCTGGGGGGAACCAAAGCCACATGGGTCCCATCAATGGCACCAATGATTTGGGAATATGTCCAAGGGCATAGAAATCACCCTTCACTGTAGCCAAATCACCCACCTCAGGGAAAACAATGTAGCTCCGCATGTATTTCATCAGGGCAGACAACACTCTGGACAATACCTTAGAAAACATAGGCTGGGACATCCCTGATGAAATGGCCACTGTTGATTGAAATGACCCACTTGCCAAAAAATGGAGTACTGACAGAACCTGCACTAGAGGGGGGATCCCTGTGGGTTGGCGGATGGGTGACATCAGGTCTGGCTCCAGCTGGGCACACAGTTCCTGTATAGTGGCATGGTCAAGTCTGTATGTCTGTATGACATGTCTTTCTTCCATTGTCGACAGGTCCACCAGCGGTCTGTACACCGGAGGATTCCTCCATCTCCTCGCAAGTCCCAGCGGACGGTGCCTAGGAAGGACAACATGGAGCACAGAGTCAAGCAACCCACAGGTACGTTCACACAGCTTGCACAGTACACGATTCTCTATGCATTGAATGGCTTGTATGAGTGGCAATGCAAGGCCTAGGCCTGTGTGACGCAGTAGAAATTAAGCCATGTGGGCCTTTGAAATGGCGGCTGCCTGACCTGTGAAGTGTGACAATGGGATGTGAGGTCAATGCCCTGGCGTGGCACACCGTGGCGGTAGGCGGTCGAAGACCGCGGTGCAAAGCCGCATTGGTTAACATTGAACCCTATGGGTTTCAGGAGCCAATGAGGATGTGCGCCGGCGGTCGCGGTACGCACCGCCGCGGTACGCACCGCCGCGGCCGTGACCGCCATTTTCTATCTGCTTAATCACTCGAGACCTGATCATCCACAAGAGAGGACCTATACTGCAAGTGCTGCTGTGACCTCGGTCTGGAAGAGACAATGGTCTGGGGAAGGGCCCCTGCCTTCACTTCTGAAGAATTGGAAAAACTTGTGGATGGGGTCCTCCCCCAGTATGCGCTACTCTGCGGACCTCCAGACCAACAGGTAAGTACACTGGGACCATGTTTTGTGGCCTATGCCTGGGTTGAGTGGTGTGAATGAACGACGGTGCGGAGGGGAGCGAATGAGGCATGCATCAAACAACAGATGAGAGCATGTGCCACATGGCAAGGGTGGGGAGGGGGGGCCACTCACATCGAGCATGCAGAAAATGTTGATATATTTTTTTTCTCTCCCTGTACGTGTCACATAGGTCAGCGCCCATCAGAAAATAGACATTTGGCGTGCCATCGCCAAGGACGTCCGGACCCTGGGGGTCCACAACAGACGGGGCACCCACTGCAGCAAGAGGTAGGAGGACATCCGCCGCGGGAGCAGAAAGACCGCGGAGGCTCTGCTGGGGATGGCCTCCCAACGTAGGAGTGGTGCCAGTCGTCTATTGACCCCCTGATGTCCCGGATCCTGGCGGTGGCCTACCCCGATTTGGATGGGCGCGTGAGGACATCACAGCAGACACAAGGGGGTGAGTACAAGCACATTCTTCAATCTTAGCGCGCAGTGGAGGTGTCTGGGTGGGGGAGGAGGGATGTGGGTATCCCTAGGCCAGGGCGATTTCTGTAGGCTAGGCCCCTCAGTAAGGCATGGCCCTGTGTCCCCGCCCTCCACCTCTGTAGGGTGCCAAGTACAGCTATCCATGGCCCTGTGTCACCTATGTGTGCAGTTGTCATCCATTGGCTTGTAAGCCAGGTCTCACTGATTGCGTAGTGTACCCCAAGTGCGCGGCGTAGTGCAGGGGTCTTCTGTGTCTGTCCTCTCCGCCAACTGTGTTGCCAATACATGCACTCAACATGTCTTTATGTCCCCCCCACCCTTTTTTTGTCTGCTCTTCCTGTTCATGTGTGCATTAGCATCATCTGGCGGAGGAGAAGTGGCATTGGAGCACGAGGGAGCTGCATCTCACATGGCCCCGGAGGGCCATGCAACAGACTCTGATTTGACCAGTGAGACGGAGGGCGAGGGGGGCTCCACAACGGGGACACGTGGAGACATCAGCGACACCGACACGTCCTCGGAAGGGAGCTCCCTTGTGGTGGCGGCAACATCCGTGCCCACCGCAACAACAGGTAAAGCCGCCACCCAGCGCACCAGCTCCGCCCTCCAAGCAGCCCCTCAGCGTTCACCCCGTGCCCGCTCGCATACCAAGGCGGGCATCTCCTTCGCCCCAGGCACCTCAGGCCGTGCCCCAGTTACCCCTGCTGCCCTCAGTGAGGAGGTCACTGACCTCCTCCGGACGCTCATTGTTGGGCAGTCCACCCTTTTGAATGCCATCCAGGGGGTAGAAAGGGAGGTGCATCGGAGCAATGCATACCTGGAGGGCATTCATTCGGGTCAAGCTGCCCATCAGCGATCGTTCAACGCTCTGGCCTCAGCACTGACGGCAGCCATTGTCCCTGTCTCCAGCCTCCCTCCTCCAACTCCCTCCACCCAGTCCCACTCCCCTGTTCCTCTGCCTATCCCAGACACACCTACAGACCAGCCTGCACACACCTCAACACCCAAGGGCAGCTCATCCAGACATAAGCACCACACATCCCACAAGCATTCACACAAGCAACATCCACATGCAGACATGCCAACAGCCACTGCCTCCTCTGTGTCCCCCTCCTCCTCATCTCCCTTCTCCCTCCCTGTGACGTCTCCACTCACACTTGCATGCACAACATCATCAGCCACTACGTCCATCACAAGCACACCCACCAGAACACTCCACACACGTGCACTCACCACCCCCACTGCCATTTACACATCCCCTGTGTCCTCTCCCACTGTGTCTGTCACCCCCTCATCCAAACCACACAAACGCAGGCAGCCACCCACCCAACAGCCATCCACCTCACGACAGCCTCCGTCACAAGCACCTGCACCCAAAGACAGCACACTTGACTCTCCTACAACCACATCCTCTTCCTCCACTCCCATACCCACTCCACCTACCCTTCCCATTGCTCCGAAAAAGCTTTTCCTCTAAAAATTGAACCTCTTTCCATCACCTGACCCACCCCCTCCATCTCGTAAAAGTCCAATCAGCACCTCAGCCACCACTACCCCTGGACCTACAAGGACCATAGTCCAGGGATATTGGAGTCCACCACCTTCGAGGGCAGCTCCATCGGCACAGCAAAGGGAGAGCCAGCCCACCCCCTGGGAAAAAGTCTAAAAAAGGGAAGGCCCAGCACGAGAGGACAGAGACGGCAGCCTCCACAGCCACCACCCTGGCACCGTCAGGAAGTGGGGTGCCACCTGGCACATCTACAAAGGGAGGCAAGGGCCACAGAGACTCAAGGAAGGATGGCAAGGGCAGCACGGCCGACAAGTCTGGCAGCAGGCGAGCAGCCCAGGAGGGCCCAACCAGCCCCATTCCTGGGGTGAAGGAGGACACCCACGGGCACGGGACACCAGCACAGGAGGGCCCAGCAAGCAAGAAGTTGGATGGCGAATGAACACCATCTATTGTCCGGATCTGGTGCCCTGGAGACACATGTGAAGAACCGCTGAACAAGGCCCTTCAAGACCAGCACCGCTGAACAGGGCCCTTCAAGACCAGCACCGCTGAACAGGGCACCGCCGTCTCAAGAACCGCTGAACAGGGCCCTTCAAGACCAGCACCGCTGAACAGGGCCCTTCAAGACCAGCACCGCTGAACAGGGCACCGCCGTCTCAAGAACCGCTGAACAGGGCCCTTCAAGACCAGCACCGCTGAACAGGGCCCTTCAAGAGCAGCACCGCTGAACAGGGCACCGCTGTCTCAAAAAATGCTGAACAGGGCCCTTCAAGACCAGCACCGCTGAACAGGGCCCTTCAAGAGCAGCACCGCTGAACAGGGCACCGCCGTCTCAAGAACCGCTGAACAGGGCCCTTCAAGACCAGCACCGCTGAACAGGGCCCTTCAACGCTAGCACCGCTGAACAGGGCACTGCCGTCTCAAGAACCGCTGAACAGGGCCCTTCAAGACCAGCACCGCTGAACAGGGCACCGCCGTCTCAGACACCGCTCCGCTGGGCCCTTCATCTCAAGCACCGCTCCGCTGGGCCCTTCCTCTCAAGCACTGCTCCCCTGGGCCCTTCCTCTCAAGCACCGCTCCTCTGGGCCCTTCCTCTCAAGCACCGCTCCGCTGGGCCCTTCATCTCAAGCACCGCTCCGCTGGGCACCGCTGTCTCAAGCACCGCTCCGCTGGGCCCTTCCTCTCAAGCACCGCTCCGCTGGGCCCTTCATCTCAAGCACCGCGCAGCTGGGCACCGCCGTCTCAAGCACCGCTCCGCTGGGCCCTTCCTCTCAAGCACCGCTCCGCTGGGCCCTTCATCTCAGGCACCGCTCCGCTGGGCCCTTCATCTCAAGCACCGCTCCGCTGGGCCCTTCCTCTCAAGCACCGCTCCGCTGGGCCCTTCCTCTCAAGCACCGCTCCGCTGGGCCCTTCAAGACCAGCACCGCTGAACAGGGCACCGCCGTCTCAGGCACCGCTCCGCTGGGCCCTTCATCTCAAGCACCGCTCCGCTGGGCCCTTCCTCACAAGCACTGCTCCGCTGGGCCCTTCCTCTCAAGCACCGCTCCGCTGGGCCCTTCATCTCAAGCACCGCTGGCCCTTCATCTCAAGCACCGTTCCGCTGGGCCCTTCATCTCAAGCACCGCTCCGCTGGGCCCTTCCTCTCAAGCACCGCTGGGCCCTTCATCTCAAGCACCGCTCCGCTGGGCCCTTCCTCTCAAGCACCGCTCCGCTGGGCCCTTCCTCTCAAGCACCGCTCCGCTGGGCCCTTCCTCTCAAGCACCGCTCCGCTGGGCCCTTCATCTCAAGCACCGCTCCGCTGGGCACCGCCATCTCAAGCACCGCTCCGCTGGGCCCTTCCTCTCAAGCACCGCTCTGCTGGGCCCTTCACTCAGGCACCGCTCCGCTGGGCCCTTCATCTCAAGCACCGCTCTGCTGGGCCCTTCATCTCAAGCACCGCTCCGCTGGGCACCGCCATCTCAAACACCGCTTCGCTGGGCCCTTCCTCTCAAGCACCGCTCCACTGGGCCCTTCATCTCAGGCACCGCTCCGCTGGGCCCTTCCTCTCAAGCACCGCTCCGCTGGGCCCTTCCTCTCAAGCACCGCTCCGCTGGGCCCTTCAAGACCAGCACCGCTGAACAGGGCACCGCCGTCTCAGGCACCGCTCCGCTGGGCCCTTCATCTCAGGCACCGCTCCGCTGGGCCCTTCATCTCAAGCACCGCTCCGCTGGACCCTTCCTCTCAGGCACCGCTCTGATGGGCCCTTCATCTCAGGCACCGCTCCGCTGGGCCCTTCATGTCAAGCACCGCTCCGCTGGGCCCTTTATCTCAAGCACCGCTCCGCTGGGCCCTTCCTCTCAAGCACCGCTCCGCTGGGCCCTTCCTCTCAAGCACCGCTCCGCTGGGCCCTTCATATCAAGCATCGCTCCGCTGGGCCCTTCATATCAAGCACCTCTCCGCTGGGCCCTTCCTCTCAAGCACCGCTCCGCTGGGCCCTTCCTCTCAAGCACCGCTCCGCTGGGCACCGTCTCAAGCACCGCTCCGCTGGGCCCTTCCTCTCAAGCACCGCTCCGCTGGGCCCTTCCTCTCAAGCACCGCTCTGCTGGGCCCTTCATCTCAAGCACCGCTCCGCTGGGCCCTTCCTCTCAAGCACCGCTCCGCTGGGCCCTTCATCTCAAGCACCGCTCCGCTGGGCACCGCCGTCTCAAGCACCGCTCTGATGGGCCCTTCCTCTCAAGCACCGCTCCGCTGGGCCCTTCCGCTCAAGCACCGCTGGCCCATTGGCAGAAGGGGCGGCCCGTATCAGTGTTGGGCAGGGCTGCATGATAGACTCTGGCCACCAAGACGCCTCCAGTACCAGTGGAGTCTGTCAGCCACTTGAGAGACTGTGGCTTTGCACTCCCCAGGATGGCACAGTGGGCAACCCACCCACTGTAGAGACTTGAGAGACTGTGGCTTTGCACTTCCCAGGATGGCACAGTGGGCAAGCCACCCACTGTAGAGACTTGAGAGACTGTGGCTTTGCACTCCCCAGGATGTCACAGTGGGCAGGCCACCCACTGTAGAGACTTGAGAGACTGTGGCTTTGCACTCCCCAGGATGGCACAGTGGGCAAGCCACCCACTGTAGAGACTTGAGAGACTGTGGCTTTGCACTCCCCAGGATGGCACAGTGGCCATGGAGGCCCCTCGTGGATCTAGCGTCGTGGACTCATCTGGCTGAGGTGCCCCCTTTTCCTTCCCCCTGAGGTGCCTGTAGTTTTCCTATCTGATGCCCCTGCAGTGTTCTCTCCAATGGATTCGGGTCTCCGGTGTGGGCTTTGCCCATGTGTTGAGGACCATTGGCCCACGTACAATGACTGTAAGCCAATTTTGACGGGACAATTTACACATGTGTATATAGTTATTGGATGTTCGAATTATTTATTTACTTAGGCTTACAATATATTTGGTTTTCGATATCATATTTTTTTGTCTTTGCATTCTTCCGTGGGGTTTGGGGGTGTCACTCTGAGTTGTTGCTCTGCATTTGTGTGTAGGTAGTTGGGGGGGGGGGTCGCGTATGTGTGTGCCCGTTACCTTTTCTCCTCCCCCCTCCCCTGTGTCGTAGGTGCAGTGCTCACCGTAGTCTTCTGCGCCGGCGTTCGTGTTCCTGGTAGAGGAGCAGGTAGACAATTGCTGGTAGGATGTGTAGTTCAGGTTCCATGCTGTCCAGATTCCTCGTGGAGTGTGTAGAGGTGAGCGTTTTCCCATTCGTTGTCAGTTTCCGCCGTGTTTTTATCGGCGGGGCTACCGCCCCGGAAAAGGTGGCGGATTGGTGAGTTGTTATAGGGTGGGCGGTACATTGTCTACCGCCTGTCTGTTGGCGGTGACCGCTGCGCTGTTTGTTTGTTCCGCTGTGGCGGTCGGAGTGTTAAAGTGGCGGTCTCTGTTGGCGGTTCCCGCCAGGGTCAGAATTCCATTTTTTTGGCCGCCTGCCTGTTGGCGGGTTGGCCGCCGCTTTAACACCGACCGCCAGGGTTGGAATGACCCCCATAATCTATAAAATGTCAATGGGTACTTTGAGCGCAAAGTACCTGGCAAGCGTCACAAACAAAGCCGCAAGGAAGGTGATGCATGAGAAAAGCAAGTAATGCATCGATTCCTTACTCGCAAGTGAGGCTGTAAGTCAGTTATTTCCCAGCCTATGTTGGCAATTGTTAGAAATGGGGTTTCTGGTTGGCTAGGGTATGCACCTCAGCCAGGCAGAACTTACCCACTCTAGTCAGTGCAAGGGAGTTACACGTCCAAGGTAACCCCTGCTCACCCCCTTGGTAGCTTGGCACGAGTAGTCAGTCTTAATCCGAAGGCAATGTGTAAAGCATTTGCACAACACACACACATGTGACGCAAAATCCCCACCACAAAGGAAACACAACACCAGATTATGTGAAAATCTACTCTATTGTACACAACGCAATTATCAGACCAAACATGACATATCAGTACTATCCTGCTACCTTAGCAGTTGTCAGAACGTAACATATTAGTTACTCTGCAAATTAGCAGTAGCCACACATAACACACAGGTTACTCAGTATTCTGCAACATAAGCAGTAGTCAGGAAACACGTTATCACCCCAAGACACTTGTCATAAGAATATCATAAAACGCCTATAGCAGGAACATTAGAAACATATGGCAAGTCATAGGAATTCATATCAGCAAGTCATGTCCATATAAGGAACATCTGCACATATATGTAAAAGCATCAGTACACATCATAAAACAGGTAGGCAATAAATATTAATTCGCAAAGTCTTTAGAAAGAACTTTAGATTATAATTATATTGGTTCTTTAAGTACCTGACTTGAGGAAGGCACCTCCGGTGCCTAAAAGATGAACAATGGGGCCCCCGGCGCTCCTCTGCGCAAAAACGGGGGCCTCTGGCATCCCTTGAGGAGGGGAGGGCGGCACGCACCTCCCCTGCACAATGGTTGGGCCCCACTGGGGACCATGGTAACTGGGGGCCCCCCTAGGCCTCCACCGGCCCTCTTGAGGGGGGCCCAGGTCAGGGAAATCCTGGGAGTAATGAGGGGGGCGCCACGTACCCCCTCTGATTTGAGAATGGGCCCCTCTGGGACCCGCAAATTCCTGGCGTCTCCCTGGGCCTCCATCGGCCCTTCCACAGAGGGAGACCCCTACAAACCTGCCATTGGCTCACGAGGTGAGGCTCCGACGACGTTCTGGCCCAGGGCAGGGCCTACGGTGCTCCGGGGGTGCTCCACGGAGCGGTCCTCGCCCCGGGGGCACCGACAGGAGCACGCTTGCTCCTAAGGACAAAAAGGAGGTTTTCTTTGTGCCCCAGGGGCTCTACACGGTGCGCGAGTCTCCGGCTGCGGCGGTGATCTGGGGCATCCAGGAAGCGCTTTTCAAATCGCTAAAGCCATACTTATAGCCCGGGTTGCGGCAGTGATTCCCTTTTGGCAAAAATAAAGAAATTAAATACCAGCACGAAGCCCCAGCAAGGGGAAAACGCGTTCCAGCGCTAAGGGAATCCCCTGAGGAGCGCTTTCCAAAGCGCTTAGTTTTCTAACAAGGGGAAGAACCTCTTGTGCTTTAGAGTCACTGCAGGGGTCAGAGGCCACAGCACCCTGCCCCTGGGGAGTCCAGGGTCCAGAAAAGGCCCACAGGTGGTGGGGCCCTAGCAACAGGCCAGCACAAGGGAAAGGCAGCAAGTGGCAAGCCCTTTATAGTGACCAAGCAGGTCACAGGTCAGCCCATCAGCAGCAGTCCATGGTGGTCCCTGGTAAGTCCTTCCAGCATTTCTGTGTCCAGTCCCATGATGTTCCAAGAGTCTCCAAATTGTGGGGAGAATTCCCCTGTACTTATAGTCAGTTTTTACAGTGTTTACAATGATAGGGAGAGGAGGTTCCAGCCAGTTACAAATGGTTCTGGGAGTGCCCCCTCTCTCCTTTCAGCACAGGCTCCAAACATCAGTGGGGGGTTAACGACACTATTGTGTGAGGCCAGGGCACAGCCTTTACAAATGTAGGTGTGCCCCGCCTCTCCATTCTTTTAGCCCAGGAAGACTATTCAGTATGCAGATGCACCTCTGTGACACCTCCACCCTCCTTGTGTACAGGCTGTCTGAAAAGTATGCACAAAGCCCCAACTGTCACTCTGCCCAGACGTGGATTGGAGTCAAGCTGCAAAACACCAGAGTCATAAGTACAGAAAAATGCTCACTTTCTAGAAGTGGCATTTCTGCAATAGTAATAAAAAATACACCCACACCAGTAAGCAGTATTTATTATCACCATCACAACCATACCAAACACTCCTACGCTACCCCTCATAAATCAGACAATACCCCTTACACATAAGGCAGGGTATTTCAAATGCAATCCTATGAGAAGGCAGCACTCACAGCAGTGAGACACCAAGTTAGGCTGTTTGTCACTACCAGGACAGGCCATGCAATATGGCACATGTCCTGCCTTTCTACATACATGGCACCCTGCCCAAAGGGCTAGCTAGGGCGTACCTTAGGGGTGACTTACATGTAGTAAAAGGGGAGTTCTGGGCCTGGCAAGTAAGTTTAGATGCCAGGTTCCTGTGGCAGAAACTGCGCACACAGGCCCTGCGCTAGCAGGCCTGAGACAGGTTTTGAAAGTCTACTTCAGTGGGTGGCGCAAGCAGCGCTGCAGGCCCACTAGTAGTATTTAATTTACAGGCCCTGGGTATAGAGATACCACTGTACAAGGGACTTATAGGTAAATTAAATATGCCAATTAGGTATAAGCCAATCATACCAACTTTAGATTGGAGAGCACCTGCACTTTAGCACTGGTCAGCAGCGAGAGGTCAGAAAAACCAGGAGGAAGGAGGCAAAAAGACTGGGGATGACCCTGCGTAAGGCAAAAAGTCCAACAGCAATGCATTGATTCTTTCCCGCAGGAGAACAATGCATCCTTTTCTGGACACACAGCCTCAGGTCTGTGCGGTGGTGCTGAAGATTTGAGTCCCAGAGCTTATGTGTGGAAAATACAGACACACTGCAACGATGGATCCGCACTGAAGCAGGCGATGCGTCAATTTCGCAGCCGTGAGACAGGCGCTGTGTCGATTTTTCATCCGTGATGCAGGTGCTGTGTCAATTTTTCTGCTGCAACGGCTCCAGTGTGTGGATTTTCACTCAGGTTAACAGCTTCCACTTCCAATGGCCCAGGGACTGGATTTGGCATCACTTGGCAAGTCCAGATTCTCAGCAGAAGAGCCAAGGCACTGGCAGATGAAGTCGTTGATGTCCCTGAGACCTCAGAAAATGAGGCAAGCTCAGTTGAAGCCCTTGGAGAACCTTGGAAAGCAGGATGTAGAAAGGAAAGTCCAGATCTGTCACTCCCAGGGCAGAAGCAGCAGCAGCAGACCGGCACAGCAAAGCAACAGGCAAAGTAGCAGGTCCTCTTCAAGCATCCAGCTCTTCTCCCTGGCAGAATGTCCTCAATTCAGGAGTGTTCTTAAATTGTGGGTTCAGCAGTCCAATTCTTATACTCATTTCTGCCTTTAAAGTAGATGAACATCAAAGGAATGTATTTTTAGTGCACAAGATCCTGCCTTTCCCTGTCCTGGCTCTAGACACACTGTAGGGGGATGGAGACTGCTTTGTGTATGGGCAGGCCCAGCCCTATTCAGGTTCAAGTGTCTGCTCCTCCCTCCACTCTAGCCCAGGAAGATTAATCAGGATATACAGGACACACCTCAGCTCCCTTTGTGTGACTGTCTAGAGTAAATTCACAAAAAGCCCAACTGTCAGGCTGATTCAGACATGTATTCCACAGCCAGACAGAGGCACAGAATGGCTAAGCAAGAACATGTCCACTTTCTAAAAGTGGTATTTTCAAACTTACAATTTAAAAAACAACTTCACCAAAGATGTATTTTTAAATTGTAAGTTCACAGATCTCAAACTCCATATCTCTATCTGCTCCCAAGGGGAAACTGCACTTAAAGGACATCTCAAGGCAATCCCCATGTTGTCCTATGGGAGAAATGGCTTGGCAATAGTGAAGAACTAATTTAGCAGTATTTAACTATCAGGACATGTAAAAACACACTAGTGTACCCACAGACAGAGCAGTGGCAGGTCTGAGACATGCTTACAGGGACTACTCATGTGGGTGGCACAATCAGTGCTGCAGGCCCACTGGGAGCATTTTATTTACAGGCTCTGGGTGCCTCTGGTGCACCTTACTAGGGACTTATCAGTAAATCAAATGTGTCAATCATGGAGAAATCAATCACCACACAGGAAGCACTTGCACTTTAGCACTGGTCAACAGTGGTAAATGCCCAGAGGCCTAGAGCCAACAAAAACTAAATTTAGCACAGGATCAAAAACAGGAGGTCAGAAACAGAATGTACAGGGGAAACCACACCAAGAACTGACAGATCTAACAGGAAGGTTAAACCAGGGTCCCTTAAAGTGGACCATATTCAGGCTATGAATAGTTTATCACATCATTGCACATCATTGTGGTTTATGGTGATATTTTGACTCATGAGGACACTGTATGGAGTGTGCATGGGTGTGGATTTTTCTTGGGTGCTTGTCTTAAGCGACCTTTTGGCATTATAGCCCATCACCATATTCAACAATGAGCACAGGTGTTTATTCTCCCTATTTACAATACTTTAGTACTAACAGGCATTGAATATACAGCCTGCCTCTACTGCTTGATCTTGGTGGCTTTGTGTTGATCTATTGTTTTTTCTATGTTTTTCATCAGCACAGATTAAAACACTATCTGTTGAGTGTTGGTCACTACATAGACTGTCTAGGTGACCTTATTGAAGCTTTTCTCTACATTACAGCCCTGAAGAAGTCGAGGCATATTGCTATGACGGAACACATTTTGGCTGTTAATTTTGTGAAACACTGCTAATATATGGATTGCACAATGCAGTAGAGCCTGAGCAATTGCCTGCATTATACATCACTTAAATATGGAGCAAGATAAGATTTTCATGATGAGATGTATCATTGCTACAAGCAGAAATTGGAATAAAAGTTCCAAGAAGCTTTGCAGCTGCGATACTGAACATTGATTTGTAATTGAAATATTGAGTGCGCAGAGCATTCTGTGTCTTCTTTATTAAGTTGCAAAAGGTCTGCCTAAAACTCAAATGTCACATCTGCAAGAAGTACAATGGACAACTGGGTCATCTGGAATTTTAGTTGTGTTGATGGATGTTGATTGTATTGTTTATAATTTGCATTCCCAGCATCTTTAATGTCGACTTTGTTATTATATTGTTTGTGTAAGTGGTATGTGATCTTTTACATATGAAAGCTTGAATCACGATTGATTTCTGCCATTTGTTTTCACTGACAAATCAAAATAAATACAAAAACTAAATACAGCTTTCGGCAAGCAGGCAACAGCTTTTTTGTATCCTCCAGTCTCAAAGAGGGAATTCAGTAGGGCAGGTAGTCATCCTTGCAGCACCTTAAACACCTATGCCATCTTGGTCAACAAGACACTAGAATCACCAGTCAAGGAGAAAAATGCTGGAAGCAGAGTTTCATTGAGAGCTGGAAATAATGGTAGCAGGCAGGTAGGATTTGTTCAGCATAGCTGTCGGAGAAGTCTTGTTTTTTCTTCATGCACTGGAAGGTTCTCATCTTGTCTTAAGTTAAGCATGATCTTTTGAATAGTAATCCAGGCACTCGCAGTGTCCATACCAAGAACACAGTAATGCCATCTCAACGTTTCAACTGAGGTATGCACTTCATATCCTGTGTCTGTCTTTTGTAGCATAAAAACTATTTCAGATATTCTAGCCTTTGTCAGCTGATCAGTTGTCTACCTTCCAGCTTTAGCCCTAGCCCTTCCAGTTCTGCAGACCTCTGGCTGAACAACATAGCTCTACTGTACATCACTGGCATTTGTTCTGAACGAGGAAAGTTGATATAGACTATTCAGACCAAGATGTCTCACTTGGCAGGCCACAGAGAGCTTCAACCTTTACATCCTGGGCATTATGAAGCTAATGCTTTGAATAGTAGGTGTATAGAAAGGTCCTCCGAAAGTGTGAGGTGCGGGTGAGTTTTGGTGAAACAAATGTAACTCTACCACTTGTCAATTTGGCCCAGGTTACCTTTTCACTGCAAATTTCGTTTTCATAGCAGTTGCCTAAGAAATCTTACTGTTCAAAATGGCATTATGTTTTGAACAACAGGAGTTTGTCCTGGGTTCAGCAGCCGTATAAAGTTTAGAAACACGTATGTTAGCTGCACAGGGTTCTGCACACAGACAGTTGTCATTCCAAAACGGTTATAGCAATCTTGAAACTAAAGTAACTATTCTTTAATCGGAACACATATGGGTGGGCATAGTTAAAAGGCTGAGACCATTGCAGAGCGTAAAATAACTAATCAGAGAAACAAAATATGAAGAACAGTGCAGTGACCTGATTGTTTTTAAAGGAGATTCATAAATACAGAAACGGAGTTGATTATCCATGTAAATGATAGATGACTGTACATGAATGGTGAATTCAACAACAATATTGGAACAGTAATAGGCTGATGTAGCATTATTCACCCTACCTGTCATTATCTCCTTCCAGCTGCCTTATATGAAGGACTGTAACAATAAAGCAGTATGTGTTGCAGAACTCAGCCTGTACACAGGATTCTCAGAGTAAGTGTATATAGTTTTTGGGTGGGGTTTGCACGGATCATTTATATTTTTAAGTTCAAAGGGATCAGCATACTTTGAAAATCCTGTATAATATCTTTGTATTTTCTTCTCCAAGTGAAAAATGTTCCCCTAGGAGAAAATCAACATTAGGAAAAGTGTTAAGATCTGGAGGGGTCAGATTTACTACAGCCACTCCAATGTAAACACCAGTAGGAAAAGTGCTGGACTTCAAAGGGGTTAGATTTACTATTCCACTCTAACACAAATAACAGTGTGAAAAGTGTTGGACTTTGGAGGGGTCAGATGTATTTTTCCCACTACATCTTGAACTAGGGTAAGGCATGTGTTGGACTTTGAAGGGGTCAGATTTTTTTATTCCCACTCTAACCTGAACAACAGAACAGAAAGTGTAGGACTTTGGATTGATCAGATTATTTTGCCAGCTTCACCCAGAGCAACAGTAGGGAAAGTGTTGGACTTTGGAGGAAACAGAATTACCATTCCCACTCCAATCTGAGGTGTGGTTAGGTTTAGTATTTCCAATCTGACATACGCAACAGTGTAGAAAAATTTGGATTTTGGAGGGATGAGAACTACTATTCCAAATCTGGCATAAGCAACAGTAGGGAAAATATTACATCTTAGAAAGCTTAGATTTAATTTTACCTATCCCATATTAATGTAAAGTGAATTACATGTGTATAAAAAAATTAAATATGCTTACGTAAAAATGTAAAACAATAAAAGTATGTTGTATAAATTATTAAAAATTTCATACACAAAAATAAACATAAACTTTGCCATTACATTATATTTAGAAATTAATTCTATAAAAATGTGTAAAAATAAATGTAAAATCCTTGCCACACTATTGCTCTAAAATTCCAACAACCACAAAAAATCGAATAGCATGCAAATGAAATACACAAATTATAACAACATTTTCAACTGAAGCATTAACCAAAACTCGTAAACATAATAAAATTCATTAAAATCCACTTTAATAAAAACAAATCCTTAACTGAATCATCCAAATAAACAAGTAAAAATATATTACCATGTTATTAAAAGCACCTGTTAAGTAGGATTTATTTTGTCATTTAACATCAAAATAACACCAACTTGTGACACAAAGAATCTCAAGAAACTAAACTAAATAAAAACCAATATTAACAATGTCATGTACAAGTACATTTAAGACAAATGATACACAAAATAAAAGCAATATTTTTACCTTGTATATTCTGCCCCATAACATTTTTATATCACAATTTCTTTGCCATGATATTTGTGCCTCACAATATTTTTACACAAAACTTTGTTTTGCTGCTGTGTGAAGATGGGATCTAACATTTCTGTACAATTGTGGGGATTCTATAATTGTGGAATATTCAGGATTGGCCCTGGATTCAAATTGAGGCTACCATACCACAAAATGTTCCTCTGAGCCTTAAAAGGTTAGAGTTTGATGAGAACAGAAAACATTGGACAGTTGAGTCAGATATTAACACTGTGCTCCATCTCCCTGAGTAGTGTAAGGAGCTTTCTGCCACAATTAATATTGTTCACAACTATCATCTTAGGTGGATATGTTAACAATAAGCATGGACAATTCTGTAAAATCAGAGCAAGCAAATGGCTTTTCATCAAAATGAACAAATGGCTAATAGCGGGTTTTAAGAGTAGAGGAGGGTTTATGCCTTGGATTAGCCATTCAACTTACTAAGGGACATATATACATTAGAAAGAGTCAGCCCTCCCCCTGGCACCCTGGTGACACAGGGCCTCATCACAAAGCTATTTGAAGGTGCAACCCTGATTCAGGTACAAATGGCTTAATTTACGAATGCAAGCGATTTGGAAAATGATACCTTGCCCCTCATAAATCTTTTTACACAGGTGCAGTATTACCCCTCAAAGGTATAATCAAGAATGTCATTTCACCGAAAGGCCAGGGTAGCAGAAAAGACATCACACCCCATTTGACCTATACATTCACTCACCCACTGATGCGTCAACATTAATACATAATCATACATATACACACCCTCTACCTGCATGCATGCACACAATATAGATTTAAAAGCATTTTTAAATCTCACCTCAGTTGCCAGGGTTAGTTAGATTTTACCTAATTGTACTCAGCGTTTTTATTACACTAATATTGAATAGTATTGTGCTATTCACTCTTAGAATAATGAAAAAAATGCAAAATACAAGGAGATTGGGGCCCCAACCGATGTCCATGAGGATGAGGTGCCCCTGTGTTTCTGGCACTGATTTTGCCACCTCTGAGTCATGGGGTTGCAAATGCAGTGCCAGGGGTCACAAGGGGCAAGCTAGGGGTTGCAGCTGTGACTCCTGGTGAACCCTGAATGACATCCATGCATATAATATGACGCATGACTAAATCTCACCCAAGAGTTTGGATTGGGGCTTTCGAGGGTATACTTTTCCTACGGTTTGCAACACGTGAGAGTGTGTGAGTATCCTCAAACTACTCTCTGGCCTCTTCCCTCCCTGATCTAATAAAACATATACTGCCAGTCAAAGGCATCGGCAAATACCTGTTTAGAGTGGCAATGGTAAAGAAACACCCTCTAAATTGGTGAGGGTGCAGGGGAAACAGGTTGAAAAAAAAAGAAATCTATAGATTTTTGGCATGTAATTTAAAAGTACAACAGGTTAATTCCTATCGGCAGGATGTCCTCTTTTGGGAGTCAGTCTAGATTTACCATGTATCCTGCTTGCAATATGCTTAAAGGTATAGGACTCGCACTGTTTTACAACTACACTTCTGGAAAGTTTCATGAGTATTTAAAACTCTTAAATCATCTCCCATGTGAGGATGTGTAGCTGTAGGTAAAATGTATAACTGTTTTTTAAGAGCCAGGTTCTTATGCTGTTTGCCATATGATTCCTTTTATTAACTTACATCTGAATTAAGCATTGGTCCCAGTGAAAGTTACCAGGATCTTCTGCAAAGTAAGAAAATGAAATCCATACACCATCTTACCCATCCTCCTCCCACAAGGTAAATAAAAACTAGTATAAACTGAACTTCAAAGTCTGAGTAACTAGAGTGCATGTAGAGTAGACTGCTTAATGTCTTAATTCACCCAACCTTTCCCAATTTTATTTCAGCCAAAAGACTATTTCAGCTTACTGAGGTCACAAATTGTCTCATAGTAGTCAATGTGAATTTGCCTCGTAATCTTAATGATAGTCTTCTGTTTTTGCCCCCTGTACTCTATATTATGCTAGTGGCTTTTGTTTAGTGCTATTGGCCATTATTATGGCAGAATAGTCTGTTGTTAATATGGACACACTTCTGTTCGTATCTGGCCATTCCACCACTTAAATATGGAGAGTTTGTTGATGTTTGGTTGTGTGGGGTGAGTAAAAAATTGGGCACATGTGCAAAGAGAGAGAAAAAATTAAAATATTTCAAGGCCTGGCCAATGTGCTCATATCTTCTCTCTACTTATAGGAAGGAGCTGGTTGTTGGGGACACCAAAAACCTACTCATGAACCTTTCCCTGGTGAACAATGCTGATAACTCCTATCTGACAACTCTGCGTTTGACTTACCCAAGGAACCTGCAGGTCAAAAAGATCCTGGAGGTAAGAGAGAGTATGTGGTAAGCTCATGTTGGGTTAAACTTGGATTGGGAATGAGGAACCATGGCAAGTGCATTACACACTCTCAAACAGTAGAAAGACTCTCCGTTTACGTCTGCATAGCATGTCATAGCAGAAACTGCCCTTGCATATCTGTTTCCATTAGAATCGTTTGGTACATACAGTTAGTTTGTATCTATGTGTCGAAGAGCTGGAAGAGAGGGTGAAAGAAGATAGCAGGATATCGATCCGTCAGTATTTGGCGAAAGAAACACCTTCAAGTCAGTTAGCAAAGCATCTGCTCACTGGGAGAGGCTCAAATTATTTGGTGAGCCCTGACCCTAAGATGGTCAATGTAAAGCTTGCTAACATTGACAGCATTTATTCCTACTGAAATAAAATGTGTGTAGAGCGTGGGGAATAGAGCTGGTCAAGGTATACAAAAGCGCAGAATCACCTTGAGGCAAAGTATTGCCAACAACATTTTTACTTATTTGACCAAAACAATGTGTAATTTTAAGATTGAGGCCGGAGTGGGGGTTCAGCCTCTTCAAAGTTTTAGAGTATATACATTGCAAAACTTTTTACACGTCTCAGATGTAGTCACCAGGGAATAATGTAAAGATGTCATAATATCATCAAGCATGGCAAGGCTTTTCACCATTGTAATAATGCTAAGGACAGAAACTTTGAAAGGCTGCACACAGCTCATTCGTATACATAGAGTCAAATCATAAATTTACACTGTGCAGACTTTAAGACCTCTTGCCACAGAGTGGTTTCAAGTTCCCCCATAGTCCTGCAGTACACCTTCCAGACTGATCTTGCTTTACTAATATGAACAGGGGTTGGTTTAGGGGCAGAGAAAAAGACGTCATAGAATGAATAGGAAACTGCAGCTCGAGTGCCCCACAATTTTGCTGGCTTTAGGACTAGTTTGAAATGGGTTTTTTAATTGGCAGTCAGGTTACCCCCTGTCCAAGCAAGGACACTCACTCTAGTCAGGGTAAAGGAGAATCACACTCAGTTAACCCCGGCTCACCCCGCTTTGATAGCTTGGCACGAGCAGGCAGGCTTAACTTCAGAGACCAAGTGTAAAGTATTTGTACCAACACACACAGTAATACCGTACAAACACCACAAAATGACTCAACACAGGTTTAGAAAAATAGCCAATATTTAACTAAACAAAACAATACCAAAATGGCAAAATTCCGACATACACAAGTCAAGTTATGAATTTGTAAAGATTAAACTCAAAAATAGCGTTTAGAAACACAAAATGCTTCGATGGAGTGATAACACTGTGTCATGACGGAGTCGTTCCCAACAATCCGATGCCAACGGCACCGGGCACGGAGTCACGCAGACCCCCAGGTACAGTACCTTAGTAAAGTGGGAACACAAGCCATTGCGCGAAGTCGGGGATTGCGGCGCTGCTGGATCCAAGGTGGCGTCCGTTCCGGTGCTGTGAGATGAAGGAGCTGAGGCGTCACAAAGAAGCATCGGGTCCTTGCAGCAGAGCAGTGGAGGTTAGGCAGCATCAGTGTGAAGCATTGAATCTGGGCACTTCGGGTAGCGTCAGTCATGACGTGGTGCGGCGACTTCCACAGTGTTGCAGACTTCGGCGGGGCTACAGCGGTGTTGGGCCTGCGAGGGTGGTCACACTCCAGCGAGGACCACAGAGTCGGTCGCAGGCTGCACCATGGGATTCGGCAGAGGCTTCGGTCCGGAGTCGTCCGAAGTCGTTTTTTTTAGATTTCCACCAGCTTCTTCTTTCAAGGGCCCAGGAACTAGATAAGGCACTACTTGTCAGGGCAGGACTCTCATCAGAGAGTCCAGGTGCTGGTACGGTAAGTCAGGGATGAATTTGGAAGTAAAGCTACTCGGTAAGATGTGCTGTGCTCCCATTGGAGCAGTGCATATAAGAAATGGATGTTGCGGTGTCGTTTCTGAGCTATCCCGTTGCTGCCATTTGGAATGCCTGTGTTTCATGGCTTGATCTGGTTTATCCTGCTTCCAGGGTTACTCTTTTGATGCACCGAAAAAGGTGCATCTACCTCACGTTTACAGGGAGTTTGGCTAACCTGTCTTGGGCACTCGTTATAGTGTTGTGCTGGTGCAGCACATGGTCAAGCCTAAAAAAGCCGCACTTGGTATGCGAGTTGGGGGGCAGTAGGGATTCAGTTTGGATGCTGCTGTACAATTAAAAGGGGAGTAAAATGGCAAGGATGTGAGTTTGGGTCAGACTTGGAGTGAAGCTTGGTCTCAAGGCATCCTTTACCATGTAGCTCTGCCCCCACGGTTCCTCACACTGTGATGTTCTTATTTTCAGAGAGAGCTCTAATCGGACGGCTGTATCTGGTTACATGCACTAGATGTTATCACCTTTGATCATGTCAGTCAAGTCTGTCTTATGACTTTTCTGTCTTACCAAGTTCACTTAAGATAGTGCCCTGAAGTATTCTTGACAGCTGATCATGCATGTGTTGATTTTAAAGCAAATTAAACATGTTATATTTTCCATTCGGTTTATCACATATATTACTAATTGTTAGAAATGGGGTCTTTGGTTGGCAGTCAGGTTATCACCTGTTCAAGCAAGGACCCTCACTCTAGTCAGGGTAAGTCACACACAATCCAAATTATCCCAAGCCCACCCTCTGGTAGCTTGGCACTGAGCAGTCAGGCTTAACTTAGAAGGCAATGTGTAAAGTATTTCTGCAATAAATCATGCAATAACACAGTATAACACTAAAAAAATACACCACACAGTGTTTAGAAAAATATAGAATATTTATCTGATTTAATGCAGGTCAAAACAATTAATATTTGATAAGTACATGTTGAAATATGACTTTAGAAAATGATAAAAGAGTCTTTTAGTCTTTAAAAAGCAACAACTGTCTCTTGCAAGCACAAAGTACCTGGTTTGATCTAAATTATCCGCAAGGGGCCGCAGAGGAGGAGATAAGTGAAGAACAGGGAGGTGTGTGTCGGTTTCTCTTGGCACACACAGATGATGTGTTGATGTTTTTCCATGCGGCGAGGGCTTTGTGTCGATTTCCGCTGCGCAGACTTGAAGCCTCTTTGGGTTGTGGGGTATTTGGACACCCTGGGGATGATGCGGAGAAATCCTGGGCGTGCAGGACGAAGTCACAAGACCTGCATTAGTCTGATGGGCGATGCGGGAAAAGTTCTGTTGCATCGCAGGCGCTGCATCAATTCTTCTTGCAGGAAGTTGGGCTGCGTCATTCCGGCCCAGCTATGCGTCAATCCAGTGGGCTATGCATCGAAGTTCCGGTTGCAACGCTGGTGCTGCATCGATCTCCATTCAGGGAGCCGGGCTGCGTTGTTCCGGTTCGGTGTGTGGTGATTTTCTCACTGCGATGCAGACTGTGCGTCATTTCTGGCAGGCTGTGCTTCGAATTTTCACTGCACAAGGAGTTCTTTGCAGGATGAAGTCTTTTTGGCCCTGAGACTTCAAGGAACAGAAGGCAAGCTCTATCCAACCCCTTGGAAAGCACTTCTCAGCAGAGCCAGAGGGCTGCAAGGCAGCAGGGCAACAGCAGGACAGCAGTCCTTTGCAGAAAAGCAGTCAGGCAGTTCCTCTTGGCAGGTTGCAGGTTCTGGTGTAGAGTTTCTTTCCCAGGAAGTGTCTGAGTTGGTGGGGTCAGAGGCCCTGTTTAAATTCGTAAATGTGCCTTTGAAGTGGGGGAGACTTCAAAGAGTGGCTTAGAAGTGCACAATGTCCCCTTTCAGTTTGATTCTGTCTGCCAGGGTCCCAGTAGGGGGTTTGGCAGTCCATTGTGTGAGGGCAGACCACTGACCTTTGACATGTAAGTGTCGGGCCCTCCACCCTCCCAGCCCAGGAAGACCCATTCAGTATGCAGGTGTGACATAGCATCCTGTGTTTGGGTTTGTCTGAGTGAAATGCACAAGGTAGCTGTCAACTAACCCAGCCAGATGTGGATGGTAAGGCACAGAAGGATTTAAGTGCATAGAAGTGCTCACTTTCTAAAAGTGGCATTTCTTAAACAGTAATATTAAATCCAACTTCACCAGTCAGCAGGATTTTGTATTACCATTCTGGCCATACTAAATATGACTATATTACTCCTTTCAGATCAGAATCTACCCCTCAAACAGTATATGAGTGTTGCCCTAATGTTAGCCTATGAAAGGAGCAGGGCTCACAGCAGTTTAAAACGAATTTAGGAGTTGTACACTACTAGGATATATAAACTACACAGGTACATGTCCTGCCTTTTACCTACATAGCACCCTGCTCTATGGGTTACCTAGAGCCTACCTTAGGTGTGAATTATATGTAAAAAAAGGGGAGTTTAAGTACTTTTATATGCCAAGCCAAAGTGGCAGTGAAACTGCACACACAGGCCTTGCAATGGCAGGCCCGAGGCATGGTTAAAGGGCTACTTATGTGGGTGGCACATTCAGTGCTGAAGGCCCACAAATAGCATTGAATCTACAGGCCCTAGGCACATGTATTGCCCTTTACTAGGGACTTACAAGTAGGTTAAATAAGCCAATTGGGTATGAACCAATGTCACCATGTTTTGAGGGAGAGAGAGCATATGCACTTTTTAACACTGGTTAGCAGTGGTAAAGTGCGCAGAGTTCTAAGACCAGCACAAAGTGTCCAAAAAGTGGTTGGAGGCAGGCAAAAAGGTATGGGTGACCACCCTAAGGCTGTCCGGTCTAACACTGAACATGTGTAAAAATGTTATGCAAGAAAGTTACCAGGCTCTACTTCAAGATGACATTTGACACCAGCAAATGTCTCATTAGGGTGGCTGAAACATATGTTAAGGAAACCTGGCGTAAAATGAGGGTCCCGTCCTTTCTAATGTGTGGGAACAATGTCAGTGTGTGCACTAAGAAACTCATATTCTCTACGTTGTCCACCCACAGCCCCAGACAAATCTGCCAGATCATAGTGCCATCGATACGCACTAACCATCACACTCAGACAAATGCACACAGTTTCAACAATTCAACAATTCCATCTCACCCAGTAAAAATGCCAGGTCGCCCAAGCTGTGAGAATGACCTGCTCAACCTGGTATTTTTATTTTTTAATGTTTAGCATATTGTTACAAAACATAGACAAACAGTGCCACCATGTGCTGGACTGTCAGCAATAAGTGCCAGAGTTAAGAAAAAGGTGCTGGTGCTGAGCACCAGCAAACACAGGCAAAAATGAACCATTGAAAAAAACCTCAGTCAGCAGTAAATTGTGAACACGTGGTGTAGAATTACACGCTCTGTAATGGTCTTTCCTTGTGAGGTTGCCTGTAAGGCAGAAGGGGGAGGAGGAGGAGGAGGAGGAAGTGTGGCTTGGAAGACGAGAGCCATTCCTCATTTGGCTGTGCTCTTCACTCCAAGTCCACCAGCGCAGAGATTTATCACCCACACATCCCCAAATTTCTGTAGAAATCAAGGCTTCTAAGCTGGTAAAGTAATAAAACAAACATCATGGACAAGCTTCGGGCACCTGCACATATTTAAAAGTGGTCTAAATTGATTTGTTTGTGGGTTTGGGACTGACTTAAGGTAGCCTTTACATTTGTGGGACGGTCTGTGATCAAGGTTTATCATTGGGCTTTGCTTGTTTGTACAGTCATGTCAGGGTTTTATAGAATTGCATGCACTTAAGATGTGGCAGTTAAGTAGAAGCACTGCCTCTTCACCAGGGCTACTTTTCTCTCCTCTTCACCATGTCTTCCTCCTTTTCTTTTAACCTAACCATCAGCCAAACAATCAAGGTGGTGTGAGTACAAAGAGGCAAATCCACAGCTAATAATGCTGAGATTACACTTGAGAGATCACTAGTGGCTTAGCGGTGCCTCCAGGGTTTTTGGTTTCTGTCCTGTCTTTTTAAGTGCAGAGTTCTCTGCCATGACTGCGGAGTCTCAGCAGTTGTAAACTTAACTATTAACTTGTGGTTTCTAAATCTACTTTTCTTTCTGGCTACCTAACCGTTTTCCCTTTATGTCTCTCCCTTCTTCACGAATCTCTCTATCTCTGCTCTGTTTCTCCATCTACTTCTCATTTGCCTCTCTCGCTACACCAGGCCCTTTACCATAACTTTTTCTGTCTCCCGCCCCTCCCAATTCTCCATCTTAGCAGATTGAGTGGTAACTGTCTGACCAGAAAAGTGTAAACTTAAAAAGATTAGAGGAGGGCAAGGTAGAGCAAGAGGAAGAACTTTAAGAGGACAATTATAACATTTCACCTGAAGGACAGTTGAGAATCCACAAAGCAGTGCCAGCTTTTCACTGCTGCAGCGAGAATAACAATTGTAAAGGGGTATTTGTTTCTGATTACAAATAAAGCACTTGGTGCATATGTTATTTTCATTACTATGCACTAGTCTACTAAGCATCCACCAGGTCACCCTTACTATATCTTTCCTACAATGGGAGGCACAGGCTGGTTAGATAGTGCTTGCAAGATTCAGCGCAACAAGGCTCCATAGAATTTGAATTATCCAATTGAATTCTTATCCTTGTTTTGAATAAAAACCCACCCTTCCTTTTACTTCTTACATGAAGAGTGTTTGGGTATTGGGCATTAGTCCAACCCTTCTTCTTCTTCATACTATATTATTAATTTCAGTTTCACGATCAACCTGTGAATTTGCTCCACGTTTTTTTTTTAGTTTTTCTAAATATCTGTAAGTCAATGCTTCTTTTACCTAATGAGGATACAACCTCATTTATCCACATACCAGTGTGGTATTTAACACTGTTCAGGATCATTTACGAATTACAAATGCTGTATTACTTTAATCAATCTTTATTAATTGTTAATTTATAATATGTTTTTCTAAGTAAGTCTTGTACATGTTTTCTCCCTTATTTTCCAAATTTCCCTCATATTTTTCTCTGCTGTTGATGTCTCCTTATTAATGGTTCATTCCTACACTTTTATTGTTCATTAACTTTCTGTTTTCCTTTCTTAGTATTGTTAGAAATGGGGTTTCTGGTTGGCTAGGGTATGCACCTCAGCGAGGCAGAACCTACCCACTCTAGTCAGGGCAAGGGAGTCACACGTCCAAGATAACCCCTGCTCACCCCCTTGGTAGCTTGGCACGAGCAGTCAGGCCTATCCCAGAGGCAATTTGTAAAGCGTTTGCACAATACACACCACACGTGACGCAATATCCCCACCTCAAAGGAAACACACACTAGATTAAATGAAAATATACAGTATTGCACACAACGTAATTATTAGACCAAACATCACATATAAGTACTATCGTGCTACCTTAGCAGTTGTTGGAACATTACACATTAGTTACTCTGCAAACTAGCAGTAGTCACATATAACACACAGGTTACTCAGTATTCTGCAACATAAGCAGTAGTGAGGAAACACGTTATTACACCAAAACACTTGGCATAAGAATATCATAAACACCCCTAGTAGGAACATTAGAAAACATATGGCAAGTCATCAAAACCTATTAGTATGTTATGCCCATAACAGGAACATGTTCATACATATATCAATACATCAAACACAGGTAGGCAATATATATATATTCAAGTATGTAGCAAGTACTTTAAAATAAGTATATAGTTCTTGGTAGGGAATACCTGTTTGTCTGATGAGGCACCTCTAGTGCCTAGAAGATCAAAAATGGGGTCCCCGGCGCTCCTCTGCGCAAAATGGGGGCCTCCCTTATCCTTTGGCCAGAGGAGGGTGGCATGCACCTCCTCTCTTCTGTTGACAGGCCCCTCTGGGGACCCGTGATCACTAAGGGCCCCCCCCTAGCCTCAACCGGCCCTCAGGCAATGTCCTTGGGATAATGTAAGAGAAGGCGGGCACCACACACCCCTCTGACTTTGTAACGGGTCCCTCCTGGGGCCCATGATCTCCTGGGGTCTCCCCTGGGCCTGTACTGGCCCTCTGTCATGGGGAAGACCACAAATACAGACACTGGCCTACACGGGCCACACGAGGAAGCTGGCGGCACAGGGGGACCTTCAGCGGGGTTCCCGGCCCCGCGTCCTCCACAAGAGAGTCCGGCATGTCGGGGAAGCAGGGGGAGCCTGCGGTGAGGCTTCCCTCCCTCTGCCCAGCAGAAGTCTTCAAAAAGAGGCCTGGAGGGGCGAGGGAGCCTCCGATGAGGCTTCCTTCCCTGCCCACTGGCTCCTACAGCACTCGGTGGCCCATCTGACAGTCAGAAAGGGGCAGGCACCAAAGTCGGTGCCTGCCTGTGCCCCGGGGGCACTCCATGGATCGAGCTTCAGCCCGGGGGCACGACAGGAGCGCTCGTGCTCCAAGCTGGCTGTCAGTTGAATCTTCTTGTGCCCCGGGGGCACGAAGCAGTGCGCTCACTCGTGCTCAGTTGCAGCAGCTTCCCCGGGCTGCGGCAGTGATTTCAGCCATCAAGACGCGCTTCTACAAAAGCGCTGGAACCACCAATAAAGCCCGGGTCATGGTGGTGATTTTCTTTTTGTGCAACCGAAAAAGGAATAAGCGCTTTTTAAAGTGTGAATCTCCAGCAAGGGAAAGCGCTTTTAAGCGCTAAGGAAATCCCCAAAGGAGCGATTTCACAAGCGCTTAAATTCAGCAAAAAGGAGAAGCATCCTCGTGCTTTAAAGTGGATGCAGGGGTCAGGGGCCACAGCACCCTGCCCCAGGGGAGCAAAGTTCCAAGAAAAGACCCACAGGTGGAGGGGGCCAAACAACAGGCCAGCACAAGGAGGATGCAGCAAATGGAAAGTCCTTTTCAGTGACCAACCAGGTCACAGGTCAGCACAGCAGCAGCAGTACATGGTGGTTCCTGGTTAGTCCTTCCAGCATTTCTGTGTCCAGTTCCAAGATGATTCCAAGAGTCTCCAAATTGTGGGGAAAATTCCCCTGTACTTATAATCAGTCCTTACTATGTTTTGCAACGGTAGGGAGAGGAAATTCCAGCCAGTTACAACTGGTTCTGGGAGTGCCCCCTCTCTCCTTCAGCACAGGCTCCAAACATCAGTGGGGGTTGAACAACCCTATTGTGTGAGGCCAGGGCACAGACTTTACAAATGTAAGTATGCCCGCCTCTCCCTTCTCTCAGCCTAGCAAGACTATTCAGTATGCAGATGCACCTCTGTGACGCCTCCACCCTTCCTGTGTTCGGGCTGTCTGAAAAGTATGCACAAAGCCCCAACTGTCACTCTGCCCAGACGTGGATATGAGTCAAGCTGCAAAACACCAGAGTCATAAGCACAGATAAAAGCGCACTTTCTAGAAGTGACATTTCTGTAATAGTAATAAAAAATGCACCTACACCAGTAAGCAGCATTTATTATCATCATCACAACCATACCAAACATGCCTACGCTACCCCTCATAAATCAGACAATACCCCTTACACATAAGGCAGGGCATTTCTAATGCAATCCTATGAGAAGGCAGCACTCCCAGCAGTGAGACACCAAGTTAGGCCGTTTGTCACTACCAGGCCACGCAACTTGGCACATGTCCTGCCTCCTACATACATGGCACCCTGCCCATAGGGCTAGCTAGGGCGTACCTTAGGGGTGACATATGTAGTGAAAGGGGAGTTCTGGGCCTGGCAAGTAAATTTAGATGCCAGGTCCCTGTGGCAGAAAACTGTGCACACAGGCCCTGCGCTAACAAGTCTGAGACAGGTTTGAAAGCCTACTTCAGTGGGTGGCGCAAGCAGCACTGCAGGCCCATTTACAGGTAAATTAAATATGCCAGTTGGGTATAAGCCAATCATACCAATAATGCCAACTTTAGATGGGAGAGCACCTGCAACTTTAGCACTGGTCAGCAGTGATAAAGTGCTCAGAGTCCTAGAGCCAACAGCGACAGGTCAGAAAGAATAGGAGGACGGAGGCAAAAAGACTGGGGATGACCCTGCGTAAAGAAAAAGTCCAACAAGTATGAATAAGAAATTACACATTAGCTGTGATAAAACCCATTATAATTTTTTTTAATGCTGTAAAACACGTGTTGGCGTCTGTTCTGCACATGACTAACCATTAATAAAATCTTAATTTTGTAGAACAATTCTTCTTTTATTATTACGTCTCAATGACTCTGTTACAAAAAGAACCTCTGAGCCTGTCTTCAATAATAATATTGTAAAACCTATGATCTACAAAGTACACAGTTCTGGATTATGATGCAAATGACATGCAAAAATTACAAATCCACGCTAGACAAAGCAAAGAGATTTTTTGCTTAAAGTACAACCCCTGAACCATATTATTTGATTTCCTTCTGATGAGAGGAAACCTAATTTGGCTTTACGAGATTGACACTTAAGTATTTTAGCCCAAAATGTTGGTTTACTTCAAAAAGATAAGAGTGTAGTCCTTTATGGTATTCACAAATACTTCACTTATTATGATTGGTAGAGGCTGGGTATTGGTAGGGAAAAGTACACACCTACCACTAGCAATACACCCCAACACAGGGTTGTGCCCAGTCAAGGTCCCACAAAGTAGCCACTGGCTCAGCCTCTGGTAGCTTGGCAACGAGCAGTCAGGCTTTACTCAGGAGAAAGATATGTGAAGCATTTAAATACACCAATACAGTAAATACATCAGACACAACACACAAAAATCCCACACCAACTTATAAAAATAGTAAATATTTTATTTTTAAAATTACACCATAATGACAAAAATCCACTATAGGGAACCAGAGATTAATTTTTAAAGATTACAAATAAAACTAGCACTTAGAAGCAAATAGCGCTCAAAGGGAAGGTTGCACTGGACCGGGACACAGTCAAGAGTTCCAGCCACCTGCAATATAACACTTTTACACTTACTTCCAGAATTGTTTCTTGATGCAGGAAAGTGGCCCACAACCCCAGTCCAAGATTGCAGAATCTCTGAGCTGCTCCTTGGGACGCTGGGACTACAATTCCCACAATGCACCCGGCCAATCCTTGCAGGTCCATTGGACGCACTCCAAGCTGGGGACATTTGTGGAAGTTGGTGCAAGGAAGCTCCTTTAACCTGTTGCTTCAGGGAGTCCACTTCTGAGTCCTTTCTGAAGCCAGGCAAAGTCTTTTAGGCTGTGGTTCCAGTGAGCAGCAATTGCAGTCCTTAAGTGTGCAGTTGCAAACCAGTGTTTCAGCAGGGCAGTCCTTTTTCTTGTGGTTTCAGGTAGGAGATCTGAATACCAATGCACATCGACCACTTTTATTCAATTATTCAAACATCTTGTGGGACAGTCAGTGGGCATCCTTGTCCAATGAGCTGCAGGGTGCCAGCCAGAAGTATGAAATGTCTTCCAAAGTGTGACATCTTCTTGTCCCACAAAGTACTGCACTTTAACGTTCCAGGATGGATGATTTTCCTCCGGATGAGTCGGATCTGGCTAAATCAACCTACTGGTGTAGCTCATTTATATTAACTCTCCCCTGGACATCTGCAAATTCCTTTCCTAAACCTACCATCTATCTGTGGTGTATAGAGGTGAGAGAGCTGGCCTAGCTGCATTCCTTTCTGACTGGTATCCTATTAAAGCCTCAGCTTGATTCACCCAGCCCCCTTTGTGACCTGGCTTCATCATCTACCCTCTGCACAGTGCAGGCCACTTATCACCTCATCAAAGCAGACTGGCTAATCTTGATAGGGCTGACCAATTAGCAAACACCACTAGCAGACTGGAATTTGGCTTTCAGTGAAGAAAGTCTCATAACTTCTTTTATATATGATTTTTGATAAATGCAACAATTGCAAATTGTTGCCTTTAGCATTTGAGTCCTTTCATGGTATTTTAATCTATTTCCTAGTAATATTTAGGCTTATGAGAAATATGTCCATTACAGCCTATGGAGTCAACTACAATGGAGGAAAATGAAAGGTGCAGTTTTTCCCTCACCAGGGCTTATAAAACATATTTTATGATCGAATTGCTTATAGTCACATGGCACCCTACTCCTGGGGCATCTAGGGGAGACCTTGAGAGTGGCTTATGTAAAATTAAGGTAGATTGTTACTTTTGAAAATACCTTTAATTCCAAAGTTGGATTTGCATACATTTTACAATTTAAAGACAGTCTGCAAGGCAGGGCTGCCTTTTAAATTGTCAGCAGGCACTCAGCAGAGCACACTGCAGTGCAGGAAATCTACTGGGTATCTAAACTTCCTTGCTGTATTATATACTATGAATTTATAGGTAGTTTGAATCCCCCTTGCCCTATTATCTACTAGGGAATTACAGGGTCCGTCATTGCCAATTGGCATTATAACATTGGGCCATTTCACCATATACCTTTGATTCAGCGCACTGGCCCTGGGCATGTTAAGCAGAGCCTAAGGCAAAGTCACGGTCAGTTACCATCAGTATCAGTCAGAAACATTGGGGTGAACATGCTAATCACAATGATTAAATGAATACTTGCAATATGTAAACAGAATTGTGACAATACTTGCTGAAGTAGCTTGGAAAGTGAACTAGTAATCCAAAATATGTATTTTGAATGTAATCTTCCGACGACATAAGTTATCAGATAGAGGAAAATAATTTTTATCTGACTCCCTAAGAAAATTTGGGTCTTTAGAGCCCCTAATTCTCTTAAGAAACAGCAAGCATTGTGATTTGATTCGATTGTATCACTGCACTATGCAGAGACAGTTATACCATTATACCAACTGATAACTCCTAAACTCACAGAGAAATATTGAAAAAAGGAAACACGTTCAAATCCTTAGAGACTTGTCGAGAGAAATTAATAATTGTATGTTTGTGAACATAAGACAATTCGTACAATTCATTGTTTAGGATAGTTCTCAGTAAATAGTTATTTGCTTACCTTTTGTATAATAAAAGACAAACCATAGCAATTGCATATGTCATATTTATATTCTTCAGCAGAGTGGTATTTTGCACCAGTAGAGATAATATTCACTGCACCGCAAGTCTCGAAATAAGAATGGTCCCTAACAGACGGTACAAAATCAATAGTGATAACACCTATACCGTCACTAAAAGACTCTACTAAAACAAGCATTTTAAATAGCTGAGCACTACATGTGCACTGAGCATAATACACTTCGAGTCAGGCCAGCTCAGATGTCAATACAGTTTTATTCTACAAACAAAGGAATTCTTACAGAACCAACAGTAACTTGAGAGACCGTTGCATAAATATCATTATGTTTTTATACTGATGAGTCAGCACATACATACATTACTAAAGGCATAAAGCAGCAGTATGTCACAACATGTATAGCCGTGCAGCGAAAATCTGAGGATTTAGAATTTTAAATAAACCTTAAATATGTGAACCCCTTAGGAGACTAAACAATTGAATAGCTCTCCTCTGAGCCTTACAAAAACTGATAATTCAGGCCCTACACTCAGAGTAAGACTCGTCATTGTGTGTACAAGAGTACATTGTAAATTAAAAAGAACAATGATTACAAAACCTCATAGAGAAAGATGATGAAGGCTAAACCCTTTAGGAGTTGGATAGGTGCCTTCCGAAGACAGGTTACATTTGTGGATGTCCAATACATTGCTAGCAACGCAAGGGGAGGGAATACACTCACAAGGCAATCCTGCCACTAGTAGCATTCACCCAGTCATGAATTAAGATAAAACCGGATGTACAGCCAGCTGTCAAATCGACACACAAGAACCAAGCCCTGCGTCCTGGTGTCCTGGAGATGTACAACTTCTTTCTGTTCTGTTCTTTCTGTTCTGTCAATGTTCTTATGATAGGGGATTGTAGCATGGCAAACCTATTTAATGCGGCTCATGAGGGAATAGGCTGAGTGCAATGTCAATTTAAAGGCATTATTGGGGGACGTTAATGTCTGAACACATTAAGCAGCATATCTAACAGTGCAAAGTGTGTCAACTAATACAGCATTTTATTACTATGAGACCACTGCAGACAAATACCAGGACCATGTTGGTCCATTTCAGCCAGTGGATAAATGTAATTATATACTGGGAGCGGTTCATTCTTTCCACGCTTTCATGCAGGTGTGGTCACAGTACCAGACTGCAGCTCCTGCAGTCACAAAAGTTAAACTTAGTAGCAATAAGTGGAGTTTCATACATTTTGCTCCGGTCAGGAGTCAGCGTTAACTGCTGAGAAGCTGCTGGGGTGGGAGTAATAATTTAATTTTCAGTTGAGAGAGTCAACATTATGTTATAAAACGTCTTGACTGTGAGGGTTCTAAACAGAGGCGCATCACAGTTGCACAACCTGCACAGAACACAGAGTACTTTGAACAGTATGCCAAGACACGTTTTCTTGAACTGTATGAATTGTTAATCCTGTTTGGTGTGAAACGTGTATATCAGACCGTCCAGGAGAGAAGGATCTGCATGATTACCAATGTCTTGATCTGCTACAGTAGTTGTAACTCATCCTGAGCAGTCTAAGCAGCTTACAAGTATTACAGAGCTGTATTCCATAATTGGCTGGTTATCGAAGGTTGGCAAACTTGTGATAAATGGATTGGGATTGAAAGAAGGGTTTGGTCCCACCTTTTGAGAGCCTGTACCATTGGTGGCCACAAGGAACACAAACTGTAATTCTACCACCCTTACTCGGGAATAACAAGATTTGTATCAGCTGATACAATAAGTGTGCATCACTTAGTCCATCTTTTATAGTAAAAAAGTGCAACTTCCAAAGCCACTGCTGACTGTACAAGTGTCAAAACTGTTGTAGAATTCGTCACAGTCAGAATCCCCCAAAAAGTAACAGCAACCAGGTCCAAGAACAGATCAACAAGTGGTAATAACTGAAATAACTGATAATTAACCTGTATTAACATTAGCATCATCTTCAGAAAAATATCTTTGTGATGAAAATAACTCCGCAATTCAGAAACAGGTTTGTCACAAATAACTGTTTCTTTGAATTAAGCATCAGCCTATTAATTTAGATGTAATTTTGATTGATAATTTTGAATCCGGAAAAACTATGCCAGAAATACTATCACAAACTAGATGGGTACAATTTGAGTGCAACATAGGAAATACATAAAGCCATCTTCGACTTAGGAGGGGTTAGTGTTGACATTGATTTCACTCCTGTTTTGGCTCATCATTTTGGTTTTCCCAGTAAGGATGGTACATAGAAAATACAATCCCAAAAATGGGGATCTAGATGTAGCAGTCAGAATGCTGAATGAGCTAAATAAATGCTTAGAGTCACTCAGACTGTACCTCAAGGAAATGGAGTATCACCCTACTGCAAGATGTTGTCTACTGGGAGGACTTAGGGGATATCAAATGCTAGGGCCATCAGAGATTGATCAAGTTCCAAACTTCTTTCGCTTAGGCTTAGATAACATTTTACCTTCAGGTCCCTTCACCGGTGATCTGCATAGAAGTACAACAAAGGATTTGCTTGCACACCTACAGTCACATGCTTCCAAGCATGATACTGATCCACATCTCAATCCAACTGCCAAAATCCAACTGGGTCGAGGAAGCCACAGTTTGAAGTGAAAATCCCAGCAAAAAAACTCAAAATTATCTTGAAACATACTTTTATAATCAAATATAATGAATTTATTTCTGGGCACAAAATGATTTACTTAATTGTTTTTTTAGATCATACAGAAAACAGTTTCGTGATCTGGAATAAAATAGCACGAATATAATCTGTATGGGGAACTGAGGGTTGGGAAATTCATCGGTTGAATACATTGCTTCCTGTACGTTGTTTTACAAAGTATGCTGTGTTCATGAATGATACTGTTAGACTTTTCATCCTTGGTGTGGTCTCCCTTAACTTTTTGCCTCTGTTTCCCAGGTTGTTGCCATTTTTGTTACTCTGGGCAGATAGCCACTGCTAACCAGTGCTAAAGTGCAAGTGCTCCTATACAAAATGTGTATATAATTGGTTCATCCATGATTGGCATATTTGATTTACTAGTAAGTCCCTAGTACAGTGCACTAGAGGTGCCCAGGACCTGTAAATAAAATGCAAGTAGTGGATCTACAGCACTGGTTGTACCACCCACATTAGTAGCGCTGTATACATGGCTCAGACCTGCCACTGCAATGTCTGTGTGTGCAGTTTTAACTGTAAATTCGACTTGGCAAGTGTACCCACTTGCCAACCCAAAACCTTATCTTTTTTTACATGTAAGGCACCCCTACGTTAGGCCCTAGGTAGCCCCAAGGGCAGGGTGCAATGCATGGTTAAGGTAGGACATATAGGCGGTCATTCTGACCACGGCGGTCGGCTGTCGCCGCCCGTCAAGCGGTTCCCGCCGAAAGACCGCACCGCGGTCAAAAGACCGCGGCGGCCATTCCGGCTTTCCCGCTGGGCCGGCGGGCGACCGCCAGAAGACCGCCGGCCGGCCCAGCGGGACAGCCCCTTCAACAATGAAGCCGGCTCGGAATGGAGCCGGCAGAGTTGAAGGGGTGCGACGGGTGCAGTGGCACCCGTCGCGATTTTCACTGTGTGCTAAGCAGACAGTGAAAATCTTTGTGGGGACCTGTTAGGGGGCCCCTGCACTGCCCATGCCAGCGGCATGGGCAGTGCAGGGGCCCCCAGGGGCCCCACGGCACCCGTTCCCGCCATCCTGGTGGGTCGGAATCCCCATGGCGGTGCTGCAAGCAGCGCCGCCATGGCGGGTTCCCTGGGCCAGCGAGAAACCAGCGGGAAACCGCCGGCTCCCCTTTTCCGACCGCGGCCAGAATCGCCCAGGAAGCACCGCCAGCCTGTTGGCGGTGCTTCCGCCGCACTCCGCCATGGCGGTCATGGACTTGCCAAGGTCAGAATGACCCCCATAGTAATGTGTTTTATATGTCCTGACAGTGAAATACTGCTAATTCGTTTTTCACTGTTGCAAGGCCTGTCCCTCTCATGGGGGCTACCTTTAAATATGATTAATGTGTACATTCCCTTTGGGAGTGGATAGACATGTGGAGTTTGGGGTCCCTGAGCTCACAATTTAAAAATACATCTTTTAGTAAAGTTGATTTTAAGATTGTGTGTTTGAAAATGCCACTTTTAGAAAGTGATCATTTTCTTGCTTAAACCATTTCTGTGACTCTGCCTTTTTGTGGATTCCCTGTCTGGGTCAGTTTGACAGTTGGGCTGGTTGCACCTCTCACTAGACAGTGACACAGGGGAGCTGGGGTGTAGTCTGCATTTCCTGATGAGCCATCTGTGCTAGGTGGGAGGGAAGGAGTGCTCACTCACACCTGAAAGGGCTGTGCCTGCCCTCACACAATGCAGTCTCCAACCCCCTGGTGTGTGTCTGGGGCCTGGCCTGGGCAAAGCAGGATTTCACAAATAAGAAAGACTTTCCTTTGAAGTAGGCCTACTTCAAAGGGCAAAATGGGTATAATAAGGGCACCCAAAACCACAGACTTTGCCTGGAGAAGAGCTGAGGAAGAAGAGCTGCCCTGCCTGTGACTGTGCTTTGTGGAGCCCACCTGCAGTTGCTGCTTCTGCCTGTGCTAGAGGACAAAGACTGGACTTTGTGTTGCCTTCCTTCTTGTGAAGAACTCTCCAAGGGCTTGATTTAGAGCTTGACTCCTGTTATTTGAAATCTCAGGGACAGCAAAAACTTCTCTCTGCCAACACCTGGAGCCTCAGCTGAGACTCCCACTCTGCCAAGTGGTGCCCATCCAGTTCCTGGGACCCGGAAAGGAGAAGCTGGCAGGCCAAGAGTGAGAAATCCACGCACGACTGCCGTGCGGGGAAAAGATCGATGCAATTCTGATCTGCAGCTGAAAAATTGATGCGCCGCCGGCTTCGCGGCTGAAAATCGACCCCCCCTTCAACGTGACTGGAAGATCGATGCCCGCGGCTGGAGAATCGATGCGCAGCATCGCTGAAGGAGGCTGGTGAGATCGCAACCCGTGCTGTGTGGTTTTTGGATCATCGTGTGGCAGGATTTCCGACTCAAACACTGCTGGGCGTGTTAAAACGACACAAGGCCTGCCTGGACCTGAGAGTACAGTTCGAATCGATGCATCACTCTCCTGTGGAGAGAAGAAACTACGCACGCCGAATCGATGGAAGGGGAAACGATGCACGTGAGTGATAGACTCATCACAAGCTCTTTTTGACGCACACTCGCCCATGCAGGGTTATTTTTGACGCACCCAGGTACATTTCCACGCTAACAACATTAGAGTTGTATTGAAAATTACATGAAGACCCTTTTTGGTTTTTAATTGATAACTTGACTTGTGTAGGTTTGTGTCATTTTGTAGTGTTTTCAATAAGTTACTCTGTGTGTTGGTACAAACACTTTACACCTAGCACTCTGAAGTTAAGCCTGCCTGCTCGTGCTAAGATACCAAGGGGATGAGCGGGGGTTAGCTGAGGGTGATTCTCTTTTACCCTGACTAGAGTGAGGGTCCTTGCTTGGACAGGGGGGTAACCTGACTGCCAACCAAAGACCCCATTTCTAACAGATACGATTCAGAAAACTGTGTTTAACAGCTTTACCAGTATTGAAAGATTATCAATAACATTGTCTCCTGAACAGAACTATTCTCGCTTTCCAAATTGAAAGTGGAGAAGACCATTAAATAATGATGAAGTACAAAGGATGCTGTCTAATAATGCATGTAGAAAAGTTTTTCATGTGTCAGGGAAGATTTGTGCTTGGAATTTGCAAGAAAAGTAATGTAATAAAAGATTTATTAAACTGAGTGTGGGATCACTAACAAAGAGAATGGGTCCTAAGTATGGCAGAATATGTGTTGACAGAGTACAAGAAAACTTTGCCAAGATTGGACCAATGATGATTCGTTATATTTTATAACCCATCGTATGGGTACATTACATGGAAATGTGAATGTCAATATTTCCCTTAATAGTACAAAGCAAAGAAAAATAAATAAGTGAGACTTAACTGAGTTAAATCTGACATAAAGCTGCGAGAGAAGCAGTTAAGACAATTAGGGAGTAGATGCTGAAAATGTTCAGGGAACGTTTTATGATAATAGGCAGTGATTTAAGAATGATATCAAATAAACTCTACTCTGTTTTAGAGATGGCCTAAACTGCTTTTAAATTTACGAAAGAGAAAGTGGTTAGTTATAAACTCTGACTAGAGCCATATAATGTAGCATTTACTTTACAGTCTTAATTACAGGTTTTAAAGTTGCATGGAGTGCTATCAAATGTAGTTAATGGTCCTGCTGTTTTTGACTCTTACAATGTAAGTGCACAAAGAATGTTAAGCGACAGAGAATCCACAGTAGTGTGGTCTCAGTACAAGAATTTGAAATGCCTGCACCTCTTATGAAAAACCATGTATTAAACAGTTAATTTACTTCTTTATCCCAATAAACATTAATATATTAGTTTAAAAGTTGCCTCATAAAGACAGAGATGCAAGATAGCATTCACAATTAAGATATTTTCTTGTGGATTCTGTGAATTCCATATGCAATTCATTGTTTACTTAAGGAACAACCAGCATTTATAAGTACAAGAGGTTGTTTTAAATATCTAGGGATATCTCTCTCAAGTAAATAGATTATTTTATATGATGCATTCAACACCACAGCTCCAAACGATGCTTGGAAATTGAAAGTTTCAGCAAAAACAGAAATTGCTGAGATATTTTTACTTATTAAGCCACAGAAGTTGCACATATGACAAACATACCAAGATTAGCTGCACTTTAAAGTGGCAGGAAATTGATTATTAGAAATATTTAGAAATCCAGTTTTGCATGTATCATGCTACGAATTTTCCTTTTTTTTAACAGGATTGGCTCCTTTTATTAAAGGGGGTGAGATAGCATTAATAATAATGTTCATCTTGTCTTGAAGACATGCATTAAAATTAATAGTCCGGAGAAGGTATTTCAAATTTGGACCAGTTGAGGAAATGGGTTAATGTTCAACCCACAACAAGTGCACTCAAATCTGACAATTAGATGAGCGTTTCTGACCTAAGAGGCGTTGTCCTATGGAACATGTGAAGGATGAGACCAGTGGCGGCTGGTCCTGTAGGGCGGAGGGGCGATGCCCCCCACCTTTTGCCCCTCATGAAGAGTGTCTGTGAGGCTGAAAAAGGCCAGCCTGACAGGCACTCTTCATTTTCAGCTCAGACAGCCAGGAGTGAGACATGCGCGATTTGCGCAGACTCCTGGCTGCCTGAGCTGAACTTTGCTGGGCTGAGGAGGTCACAGCTCCTATCGGCGTGACCTCCTCAGCTCAGCAAAGGTGCCTCAAGGCCCTCCCCTGGGTGACGAGGAAAGCGTCACCCATTGACTTCGACCTGGGTGCTTCAGGTTTAAGCCCTAAAGCGCCCAGGGCAAGTGTCAATCAGTGACACTTCGTCACAGAGTGAGGTGGGGTCAGCAGTCTCACTGACCCCATCCCACTCTGTGACAAGGCTGGGACTGCTGCCTTCCCTCATTGGCTGTCCCGCGACCTGGAAGCTGAAGGTAGGTGTGTGTGTGTGTGATGTTTTAAATTGAATGTTTGGTGCGCGTGTGCATGTTTGAGTGTTATGAGTGTTGTTAATGGATGTGCGTGAGTGTGTGTGTGAAAGAATGAGTGTGTGTGATCTTTTAAAATGAATGTTTGGTGCATGTTTGGATGTTATGAGTGTTAATAGATGTGCGTGCATGCGTGAAAGAATGTGTGTGTGTGTGATGTTTTAAAATGAATGTTTGGCGCGTGCATGTTTGAATGGTATGAGTGTTGTTAATGGATGTGCGTGCGTGTCTGTATGTGAAAGAATGAGTGTGTGTGTGTGCTTCCCACCCGCCCCCTCCCTCCTAAAGCTGCCGGCCGCCACTGGATGAGACTCAGGCCCGTATTTATACTCCGTTTGCGCCGAATTAGCGTCGTTTTTTTCGACGCAAATTCGGCGCAAAACTAACGCCATATTTATACTTTGGCGTTAGACGCGTCTAGCGCCAAAGTATGGGCAAATAGCGTCATTTTTTTGCGTGAACGCCTTCCTTGCGTTAATGAGATGCAAGGAAGGCGTTCCCGTCTAAAAAAATGACGGCGACGCAAATGCGTCGTATTTATACTCCCGGGCAAAAATCACGCCCGGGAGTTGGCGGGTCAAAAAACCCCGCATTTGCGCCACTATTTAACGCCTGGGTCAGGGTAGGCGTTAAGGGGCCTGTGGGCTCAAAATGAGCCCACAGGTGCCCTCCCCTGCCCCCAGGGACCCCCCCTGCCACCCCTGCCCACCCCAGGAGGACACCCAAGGATGGAGGGACCCACCCCAGGGACATTCAGGTAAGTTCAGGTAAGTATAATTTTTTATATTTTTTAATTTTTTTGGGTGGCATAGGGGGGCCTTATTTGTGCCCCCCTACATGCCACTATGCCCAATGACCATGCCCAGGGGACATAAGTCCCCTGGGCATGGCCATTGGGCAAGGGGGCATGACTCCTGTCTTTACTAAGACAGGAGTCATTTAAATGGCGTCTGGGCGTCGAAAAAAATGGCGCAAATCGGGTTGAGGCGATTTTTTTGCCTCAACCTGACTTGCCCCATTTTAAGACGCCCTAACGCCATTTTCCCCCTACGCCGGCGCTGCCTGGTCTACGTGGTTTTTTTCCACGCACACCAGGCAGCGCCGGTCTGCTAGCGCCGGCTAACGCCATTCCATAAATACGGCGCCCGCATGGCGCTTCAGAATGGCGTTAGACGGCGCTAAATTTTTTGACGCTAAACTGCGTTAGCGCAGTTTAGCGTCAAAAAGTATAAATATGGGCCTCAGTGCTTCAGTAATCCACTGAAGAATGACACAATGGAGGAACATTAGTCTGCAGCACTGAGTGTTAGTTTAAACCCACAGAGATTTAATTTGTTTCTCAAGGAGCCTCTCCATTTCATTACATTGCATTACATATACATTAAAGTTATGGATTGAATAACTAAAGTGCTAATGTAATCCATGGCATACAAGATAGAGGCAAACAGTTGTCTATCTTGATGATCGTCACACAAGTTGGTTGTGTTGTGTGTGGCAGGGCTTTCCTGGTAATACATACATGTTACATACACGTCAGACCTGATAATGTGACAACATGGATACATTAATAGCTTATTAGAGTATCAGTGTATTAGGTCTAGGGCCCAAACAATTGTTTGCATGGTAACAATTTGAATGGTATTGCATGCATGATCTGCATGTTTATTTTGTAAACACTATTTTGGTCGTGTTCATCAAACAAGACAGCGAAGGATTTTCCTGCAGATTTTACTTGAAAACAAATATCACTTTAACTGATGGGAGCAGACGTTTGTTTCCCTGCCTGTGCACTTGTGCGCCTCCCTTCCCTAAACATGTATGTTTTGGCCCTGGAGGATGGGGTCCCACAGGGTCACTATTGGTTCAGGGAGTGAGGCCCTGCACCTCCTCCTCTAAGGACGCTGGGGCCTGGGACCGCAGGGTTCCTTGTGGCTTGGGGAAGGGAGCCATGCACTCCTCCCCTTTACAAATATCATTTTCCCCCCACTGTATGCGGTCCTTGGGTCACTGTTAGCTCAGGGAGTGGGGCTATGTGCCTTCCTCCCCTCAATTAATAAAAGGCACAGTGGATAGGTTCCCAGGGCCTGAAGTGACTCGAGGAGGGGGGTTGCCCCCTCATTTTTTTTAAAAAAGCCTCAGGTGGTTGGCTCCTGGGAGCCTGAAGTGGCTTGAGGAGTGGCTGTGCTGATGCGTTAGATGCAGGACCTAGCCTTCATTGGCTGCCTGCTGTGGATTGGCCTGAGGACCTGTACATAAAAAAACGAGATATTCACTAAATTGACCAAAGATTAAAGTAACCTTACAGTTATGTGAAACCTTCAGTGACAACGTAACATTTTGAACTTCAGAAAACAGTTAAGTTCACCAATCTAAAGTTATTTTAAGTAACTATAAGTTGTGCCTTAAAGTAATTATAAGTCTCGCCCTTGCCATACACTGCTAAGTACTCCACATATTACATCACTATAACATCTTCTATGAAATCACTGATAATATCAATGCAACATTTCCAATGACATTACTGATGGGAAAACTGCACAGGAGTACAAACAGGATCTGATTGGGAAAGAAAATAGGCCTGGGCACCAAAAGAAAATTGGAACCCACTAATGAATCAGATAGCTAAAACAAAGTGCCACATTCTGCAAATGGGGACAGTTTTTAGTTTATAAAGAAGCAGTGAGTAAGTGTTTTGCAAGGTATGGGCAATGGCATGGACTTGTGCTTACTGCAGTCAATGTTTTGGTAATATCAGGGACATCAACAGTAAAAAACTGCCCATCAGACCATAAAACAGGCCCACTTACAGCACAAAAAGACCTAGCGGTGGGTGTAACTCATGTAGTTCAGTCTATCGTAAACACACAGAATTAACTGAAAATTCTGTGAGATTGCGCTTGAATTATGCAAAAATAGTTACTCTGCATTTAGTGCTATTTCTTGGTCCAAAAATGCCCCCTCATGTCCAAAATGAATATGAGGATGCATTTTGCTCCAAGAGCGCTAAATGGACAGAACACAAATAATGAGCACTCGCTAAATTTGGTCTTGCATTAGGATTTGTACCTACAAATTACTCATAATTATGGAAGGAGGATTAATCACGTAAGTATTGGTAATTCCATATCCAAGAGTAACACGGAATTACCAAAATAACTCCAGGTACTCCAGTGTTTTTGAAATTAAGTCCAGGCCTAAAAAAAATGGCCCACACTCTGGATTGTGACACAACCCGTGCCACCGCCAGATTTCCTTACTGTCCGGTCCGAATCTGAAGGCAAAACAGAATTTTGCACTGAATCGTCAGCCTAGCTGTTGCTCTAAAATTGAAGCAGAGTGAGATTTATAATCTGAAAAGTAAATTGTACTAGTCCACATCAATGCAATCCATTAGAGGAATTACACACCACTGCCCTTCACACTACTCCCCGATGCCATCATTAATAAGAGAATTTGGCCTGCTGCATAAGCTCTGGATCCAGTGGTTGAACAATGCCTCTTCTACCAGCAATAAGGGATTCTCTGGTGTTCGGTTCTAACAATATATATCTTGATGTTTCTCCAGCCTTCTGTCAGCTCGCCCAGCGTGAAGTGTGCAGAGCCCAGTCTGGAGACCTCGTTGCTCTCTTCCGTGAGCTGCAAGATCGGCTACCCAATTTTCAGAAAATCAGCGGTAAGTCAGTAAATCACCAGCCCTGTGCGGCCTGTGGGATGCAGTGTTCAATACAACATATTGCATTGTTCCCTGTTGTCATTTTAGCTCTTCATTTAAACATGTGGCATGGTATATCGTTATGCTATCACGTGGACACATTCATACAGTGCTAAACACGGGGCATCTATGCTACTGTCAAGGAATGACACTGGAGGAAGAGATCGTCCTGAAGTTCAGTTACATTTTAAACCTCGAGGTCCAGCGAGACTACTACCAAATGCGCTCGTATTATTAGGATTTGTTTATAAAGCACACTTTACAAAATGAAACACCTTTAGGCGCCTGATCAATCAATTGCAAAGTAAAAGCGAGAGAAGAACGACTGAAGAGTAACACTGCATACTAACACCGAGGGAAGGGATTTGTTTGAAGGGTCTTAAAGAACAGAAGGGTAATTTTAGTTTTCATACCTGCTTTTAGTTCATTCCGTTTATTTAAATAGAGAGAAGAGATGATCACTTTCCCATCTCTGATGGGTCTTGCACTTCTAAATATTCATCTTTAATCTTTTATAAACGTACTTCAGCATTCAAGGAGGAGATTGCAGTTTTCAGAGGAACCAAATTTGGAGTCTCACCATAGCAAGGGTGCCATTCACCCCAGTGCAAGCAATTGGGTTTCTATCACATTGTTTGATAATAAAAAAAAGCTCCCACTATTGGGATATAGCTGGCTCTTCAGGCGCCCGGGTCTAGATAACTATACCTAGACATGGTTATAATTTAAATGACGCCATAATTGAGGGAATTTTGACCTATGCTTTTTATGTGAAATTCCCAAAATATTGCTGTTCCACCACTTTGCATAATTACACTGCAATTGCAATAAAAGTTTACGCAAAGGCACCATTCATGGTAAAATAATTACAGCAAACACCCAAGAAGAACAGAACTTTAGCAGCTGTTATTTTTTGCTTTGAGGTTTTTGTACTATTTACTTAGCACATTTTGACCTAAAATGTAGAGCAAAATGATAGATTTGCATTTCACGTAATTCGGTGTAACTGTGTAATTTTGCCGAAACGTCTTGTAATTACACAAAAGCAAATTAAGCGAATTTCATCCACCCCTAGCTAAGCCCCTGTTTCTAACAGGCTCTGGCGAGATCCTTCTGCTACCTACAAAATCCCAAAGATTTTGCACTTTTTGTATGTTTATTTCACGTCATCTATAGGTCCCACTCTGAGCATTTTTTCACAAATCTCATGTTATTATAAAATGCAATCTTTTATATTTTTGCAACCTGCCTTTCCATCTAGAAAGCAGCAAAACTGTAACAATAGCAATGCTTGGTTACAATCTAGCTTCAATATATTAGACAGTATTACAAAAGTGTTACTTTTCTGCTTTTCCTCAGTGCAGTGATTTAATATGGGCCTTCTGGCTGCGTGAAGAGATGTTCACCACTCTAAACAAGCATTTGTGTGAAAACCAGTGAGAGTATGAAAACTGTACGAAATTTGTGGCAGATGTGGAATTAATATTAAGAAATACAATTCTATTTGATTGTTCTTGAAATGCATACTTCCTAAAGCAATTATGATGTGTTAAGTTTACATAGGAAACCTTAAAAAATTGACATAATGCATATGTAGCAAGGTGAAGGTATTATATGGTATAACTAGGTAGAATTACCATGGAATACCAACACAATGCCCAGTAGTGGACCTCAGATTCACTCTCAGTAATCCCTGGCTCAGTCCTGGTAGGGTGGCAAAGAGCAGTCAGGCTACTTAGAGGAACATGTGTAAAGCATTTCATATTACCAACATGGACAATAAGTAAATGACACGACTCTTCAGAAATCTGACACCAATTTAGACAAATAGATTAGATTTTAATCTTAATTTAGACACCAAAACAAACTTTGTATCTTTGGTACAACTGGTGTTGTGAATTTGCAGCTCTTCGGAAAATACAGTAGCAGATTTAAAGGGCTTCCATTGAAGTCAATGGAAAAAATAGCAGTGTGTACTCAAGCACTTGTAGAGTGAGTTCCAGTAAACCCACTGGAGCTTAAGGTTCTGCTGGACCTACACCAAGATTCAGTGGTCAGACTTTTGCTACCTAGCATAAGGAGTCCTGGTTGCAGAGGTGACTTGGCTGTTCTTGTTGCTGATCGGTCTGCAGTGTCTGGTGCGTTTTACACACCATGCAAAACTGGATTGGGGGTGGATTTACACTCTACCCTTCTGATGTAGAGGTCTTTGGGGGGGCCAGGACCAGGACTCAACGCTTGGATCTTCACAATCCTGTTCAGTGGCTTTAGGTGCAGAGGTAAATCCTAGCTGTCAATCACTGGGCTGGTCGTGCCAAAGCTGCTTTGCTGCTCTAGTCAAAGTCACTTCCTTCAGGCTGTAATCCCACAGGAGTGGGGTCGCTTGTGATGTTAGTCCCTATGCTGGGGGGTGCTCTGCAGTCAGTGAACGTTGTGTGACCGTCTGTTTCCATGCAGGTGACAAACAAACCCTGGTAGCTGCAAATGTAGTCCACCAGCTTTTTTGGAGTCTGGAGGTTATTTGGTGGTGAGTAAAGGCTTGAAGCTTGGCACAGGCCTCAGCCCCACTCATTAGATGCTGGACACTGAGTTTAGTTGGACTCAGGCACTCAGAGCCCGTCAGGATGCAGTTCTTCGTCCTCAGCACTTCATTAGTCGTGCAATGTGCAGGGGACAGATGCCACCAGTCAGGGGAGTCTTTCTTGGTGTTTCAGTGTCCACAGGGGTCCACCTGGTCAGGACCAACTAGTTTTCACCTCTATCACACATCAGGCACTCAGTTCCAGTACTGGTCCCCTTAGGTCACTGTGTGCTCTTCTTCGCACTGGGGTCCAAGTCCTGCTGTTGGTGCAGACTTCTCTTCATGCTTCGCTCTTCTTTTCCAGGTAAGACCTACGTTCTGGTGCCAGGTGAGCCTCTCAAATCCTGGTTTAGGGGGCGTTTAAGGGTGTTAGGGACAGTGGCCAATGGGCTACTGTCCCAGCGGCAAGTCCGCCCCTGCAGTGACGACTTCCTGTTCTGGGTAGTTACTTTCTACCCACAGCTCACTATTCTAGGGGTCTGCCAAGATGGCAGAACCTTCCCTTGGTCGTGCAGACCTCCTAGTCCACCATCAAAGGTGTGGCTAGTTTATGGGAGGTGCATGCCTCCTGCATAGCTAACTTCCGGCCGGGCAGGGCAGCAAGTTCTTTGTCCTCTGCTAGAGGGACAGCTCTCAGCACATCAAAGGCTGGACATAAGAGCAGTGGCCCCCTGCCAGCCCACGTTAGCCAATGGACTGCCCGGTTACTCGGGCTGGTGTTGCATTTTCAATGCCAGAACGGGCATATGTGCTCTTGCACATATGTCCTCACTCATGGAACAGTCCACCCTGCCCCTTGGGCTAGAGGAGTCCTTCCTTAGGGGTGACTGACCTGTGCATGGCAGTAACAGAGACTCTGCCTGCACCTGGTGTGGGCAGAGTCTGACTCGAGCTGCAGGCTGCTCTTGCAAGCTGACATGGAAGCTCTGCAGTCTCTCTTTTACTTGGGGTACTCAGAGTGGCATAAATCAGTGCTGCAGCTCTGGTACCCCCTTTACCACCCTTGCCCTGGTTATCATTTACTGGGGCTTACAGGGGTTGTAAGGTGCTTGCCAGCTGGCCTATGCAATTCGACATATACTTAAAGTGAAAGAGCATCGGTACTGGGGCCTGGTTAGCAGGCCTCAGTACACTACCAGGTCAAAAACCACAGCATCTGATAACAACAAGTGGGGGTAACCATCCATAAAGGGGCACTTTACAACAGGCTAGATTTAACACTGTACTATATTCAGTCTATCCACTTTAATATAGGACCCTGTGAGTGCCAATAAAGCGGAGGGGTTCTGAGCTTCACTCCCTACAGGGAAAGGTAATCACAAGAGTCATCTAATAGTGAAATACTAGACAAAGGCATACCTTAGTTAAAGGGATTCCACCATAGTATTGCTTGCTCTAAGGCAGTGGTCTTCAGAGTGTGTAAAATAAATCATCAGGCACCCCCACATGTTTTTAGAATTTTTCTTTTAAATTGGCGATGTGTAAATATGTCAAAACATATATAAAAATTGCACTTGTGTTATCCCTTTAAAAAATGTATTCTAATACATGATTGCCAAACACTATTCTGATCAGCGAGACCTTACAAAAGCATAAAAGCATTGTGTGATTATCAGAAATGGGGGAGGGGGAGGCGGAGTTGAGAAATATTTTAAATCTCTTTCTCTTTGACACCTACCTCCAGCCAGTGTATAAATGAGAAAAGATGTTAGTGACGGTCCATTACAGAGTAGCTTATTGACACTTTTCAGCATGATGCTTTTCTTGGCCGGAGTCTTGTGCCCCTCTCCTCTTGGGATCTACAATTAAGTCCCACTTCACCAACTCTCCCCTACCTCCCCTCCCCCCCAAGGTAGAGGTTCTCTGTTCTAAGGTAATGCTGTGTGAATATGTGACAGCAATTTCACATTACAGTCTTACAGCTATCTGTAAGTTGGAGGCCCCACAATGGGGCCCATGCGGTTACCATTTCTCTGCAGAATGCGCTCTGCGCCTAAAAGAGACATTCCTGTTATAGAGTCACAGAGGTTTATATAGGCTACAATTCAGTAGGCAACTCACCGTTTTAATAAGTACTGGCCTAAATTGAGATTATCACTTGCTGAAAACAATTGATTTGAATTCTGAAATTCTTTAGTCTTGTCCTAGTGGAACTTAAAACACCTTTAATGCCCGGATTAGAAATAAACCTGATTTTGAGTTGGGTGGGATGGGATCCCCTGGTGGATAACTGCTCCACTGGATTACCAATGGAATGGTGTTCCCACACCCTGATTTCTCGACAGCTGGAGTACCGGACCCAAATTTTGCAGCTGGTAAATCTGGCCTATAAAATTGCTTCAGGCTTCAGCTGCAAGTGCAACTCAGCCCTGTCCCACATCCTGTCTCCTTCTGTAGGAGGTGGGATCATGTAATCCTCCTACTTGCAAGGGCACATCCTTTCTTTGCTCCCTGCTACCTTCCTAACTACTACTGGTGACCCCTTGAGCCTCCCCTGACTATCCCACTCCCATTATCAGCTCCTCAATGGGGGTGCAAATCCCTATGGCGAAGGACTGACTCAGAAAAAACAGGTACACATGTTTATTTACATTAAGTAGGATTAATTCAGAAGAGTTGGATTTATTTTAGCAATACCAACTGGAATTGTAAATCCCAGCCATCCGGTATCTCTTCACTTAAATCTGTTTGTCTAGTGATTTGGACCTTAATGCCCAAAGTATGTAAAGAGTTCTCAGAAGGGGTGATAGGATACGAAAACGGAGGGGGAGGTCGATTGACTTGTTGGTTTAAGTAACATGTTATGTGTACATTGTTCATTTGGAATAAAGTGTTTCTAAAACAAACGTGTCAGTGTAAAAATAGATATAGCATTCTTGATGGCAAAGGCTTAAATCTCATTAACGCTTATTTCTAATGTTAAATGCAATTAAACGAGCCATCTTCCAAGAAGAATTATTTTAGTTAGCACCCTGCCTTCAAGCACAGGACAGGTCTCACGGCACTGATGGAAATGAACTGAGTTCTAAGCAGGAGTAGATTGTGGAACTGATCAACTGGGGAACTGTTCTGACCAGACTTCTCGTGAATTCCTTGATTGCTCTGCTTGAAAAATATGGAGGATGTAGTAGACAGTCTTCTATATGGAGAAATTAGTGAGAGATGGACTCTGATTGACACATTCTTGTGCCTTCCTGTTCTGAACCCACGACGCTAAGGCAAAGACTTGACTCCCAACCTATTCACAATATCCTTTTATATACCAGGTATTTAGGAATATTTGATTTATAACGAATTTTTGGTCCATCTTCGTACAAAACAATCTTTGGATATCACCCCATCACCTCCCAAACATATGAATTTGTTTGCTCATTTGCTTCACTTCCGTGTTCAGTAACAGAGGCATTCTATTAAACCACTTTGAATTTAGTGAACTGATACCACAGGTCAGCACTCCCAGTTTGTACGGTTAGTAGGTAAGGCTCGCACTGCCACTAAGCAGCAGTGGCAGGAGCTGTAGGTTGTGCCAGCTGCAGTGGAATGCCTTGAATGGCACTTCAATTAACCACTGTCCAACACCACAGAGTATTGGCATGCATCAAATCTAAAGAATTTGAGGAGGAAGAGAGATAAGGGTTTATAACAGTAAAAAGCAAAACACCAAAGAAAGTGTATGTACTTTCTGAAATCAAATGATAATATCTGCATCTGGCCAGGAAAAGAAAATAATTTTTTTTTGCGTAATGTATGGGAATGAAACTATGATTATGAGGGGAAATTATGCGCCGTTCCAGATTGCATTGTTTTATTATTATGATTACTCTATTTACATTGATATCTCCATCTGCAGGTAAATTTTGCCATAACATGGCAATTAGATGAAGCTTTGTTTCCAGGGAATTTTGCAGCATTTGATGTCAATGTGACGAGGTAAGAAAGTAGAGCTATGAAGCCCGGGGCATTCCCTAATTGCAATATGTTTAATGCACCAGAAGATATCACTTGTGATAAGGTTTTGCATCTCGAAGCAGAAACATGCTCAGTGTTAAAAAAAAGGTTTGCTCATTTGTTCTTGGTATTCCAGGGACTACTGGTCCTTCTACTACTTTTTTGCTTGGGAGCTTTAGTTTTTTGATGGCCACTGTACCGGTTAATTTTTGTCCTGTTTTGGTGTTGGGATGCAGGACGAGGTAGCGCAAGTGTCCTCATTAGGTTAACTAAGGCAGCATGTCTAGGGCACCACCGACTGGAAGACCAAATTGAAAAAGGTTAAATGAAAAAGGTGCATTTTTCAGTGCAAGTGACCCTCTGTAGGCAAAATGTGGCACATTTAAGTTTTTTGCCTTTATTTTTGCCGTCAAGGCAGCAGAGGTGTTCGTGGATGCTCTGAATGGACATTGTCTATTCTAACTTCAATCCTGGATTATTTTGGTGAAAGTTAAAAATTCTATTGATATTTTTAAAAGGGGTTAACATGTAATTTTGCTTTTCTGGGAAGTGCTGAGGTGAGGGACCGCTTAAGATAAAAAACTAGAAATAATCTAAATTTGTCTGGAGTGTCATCTTTCCTGGAGACCGATAGGGATACTGCCCCGCTTGGCTACCACAAAGTGGGCAGAGATTGCTGCTGAAGGGCAGCAATGTTCCTAGATAGTGGTATGGTGGATATGTTTTCTTCAAAAATTTACTTGTTGGAGGATCCACATTGTACAGATGCCATTACAGAGGTTCATACTCACTTGTTATCCTTCTGTGGCGAGATGTACGGCTCTCATTTCAAAATATTTTAAAGTAATGTTGGTTTGCAATGAAAGTTTACCTTGCTCTTTTAATCAAATCATGTTTTCTCTGCAATAACGCATATATAGATGTTTTATTGGATGCATTGGAGCAAAACCACTATGATTTCAGTGCTATCTACTGCATGCTGCTATTGCACTTTGTCTTAGGACATTCCTCTTTCCTGTAGGAATTGTCAGCAAAGAAAGTTGTAAAGTCCTAAGGCGGTAGAAAAAAATAATTTGCGGGTATTTGCTACAATTAACATTTAGAGGGACCTCAAAGTCAGTGGTTGCCGGTGACCTGACTCACATGAAGGAGCTGCTTCCATAAGTCTTTTCCTGTTGTTGTAATGTAAATTTGTTTAGATTTTTTAAGTTACTTGAGCTATTAGAACTTTGCAATGTTGATAGCTCAAATCAAGATCTGGAGCCACAATGGGCTTTAAAAACTGCTGCTGTCAACTTTCCGATGTCTTAATCTGCAGCATCGGACTAAATATGACGATTGTGCAGAGGAATGAGAGTGGAATAGGCAGTGGATGAGAGAGCACACAGCGGCACACACTCCTCCCCAATCGGTCAACGTGTCACTGGAGCTGCAGGAAGAAGAAGTGGGGAATTCTCATCAGCTCCTGTCTGTGTCCCGGTTCTGCTGAATGAAGAAAAGCAGTCTAGGTCAAGCTAGGGAGAGAATCAGAGACTAACTTCAGTCTCCTTACACAGGAGCTGTGAAAGGAACTGAAGTTTCTGTGGCACAAAGGGTTGTAGCCCCCTGCTCATCCAACAGGCTGCGTTTTGTTAATTAGGGCACTCCAACCTCGTAGAGTGAAATGTTGTGCGAGACAAGTAACGCTTTGTAGCAGGTTCTACCAGACTTTAAAGTCCTGCTGTCTTCTTATGTGTTTCGCTGAAGCAACAGGCCTTTTTTTGGAGAGTATACCCCTGAACGGCAAGCTACGGGCTAAGATGAACATATATATATATATATATATATATATATATGTGTATATATATATATATACATATATATATATACACACACGCACACACACACACACATACATATATATACATACACACATACACTCACATATACATACACACACACATATATGCACACATACATACATTCATTCATACACACACACTTTGGCACCGGTTGATAAACCTTCACAAACCTTTCCAAAAGAACTTGCCAGTCATATCAGCTGCTGTCTGTTTCAGGGTGATCCATCCAGGAGTGTCTGAGAAAAAAGGGGGGGTTTCCAAAACACATTTTCCCCATTAATTTTTCCATAGGGATTTTGAAAAGCAATAGTGTTGAAACTACTGGACAGAATTACACAAAATGTGGCAGAAAGGTAGGTCCTGGTCCAAAAAGCAACCTTTTTTTCTTTTGGTATAATTCTGTTTGGTAGTGTTTGAGAAATTAAGCAGAAAACAAATTTGTATGTATAGGGGCGTGAAGGATTCACAACCCCTCCCGATATCGTGCTGAGATCTGATTGGCTGCCAGCACTTCAGCAACAGAAGCCGTTGAAGTGTTGTCAGTCATCTTGGGACTGAGTCCCAGAAAAATGAACACCCAACCCCTTAGCTCTGGGTCCCCCCCCAGACTAAAAAGCATTTTTTAAACAGTTTACAGCCAGAGTTGCAGTGGATCCATACACATCATTATTATAAAGCCCCCTGGTGGGCCAAGTCCCAGTGATATTTGCTTAAAAATGCAGGGGGGGGGCACTCCTGGCCTCCTCCTGCTGCCCTGGTGACCGCCACCTCCCCGGGGCAAATTGTAAAATAGGAGCAGGGGCCACGCAGCCCTCTAGCAGCCCAGGGACCATCCACCACCCCAGGGCAAAAATGCTTCTAATAAGTGGTGGAGGCCCGATTGCCTCCCCCACAGCACCGGGGACCGCAAACTCCCCAGGGCTATACTGAAATATGAGCAGCAGGGCCAGAGGCCCCCTCACACCCAGGGACCACCACCTCCTGGGGCATTTGAGATACTGGGTGTGGGGGGCTGCTTGGGCCCCCACCACAGCCCCAGGGACCACCATCCCCTGGGGCATTAAACAAATTGCGTGCATGGGGGCCACTCTGGCCCCCACTGCCCTTGAGACCACCACTTCCCCAGGGGTTACATAAAACAATAAAACAATAGTGAAGGAGGTCTTTTTCAGACACACTTTAGCCACGGGGATCACAACCTCCCCAAGACTATGATTATTGGAGGAGCCACAGATGCCCCTGGGGACCTCCACCCCCAGGGTCAGGTCCTGCTACGTTCCGGGGTGCCCACCCCAGGACATAGCTGTTTGCTGGGGCTTGGTTTAGATTTTGACAGTAGGACCGAAGCTTTCATCAGGTATGCGTGCAGAGGACAGATGAAAGGTTTGCTCCAGCAAGCAGGTAGCTGCTGTTAAAAGCAGCTGCCTGCTTGCTGGAGCAATGGGACTGCAGGGGAGGCCTGGAGGCTTCCCCTGCGGTCCCAGATAGCCAATAAGGGCAAATTATAAAAAAAAAAAAATGTTCAGGTACCGTGGGGGTAGGCCTTGATGCTCCCCCGCAGTCGCTGATAGCCCCCGATAGCCCGTAAGGGCAAAATATAAAAAAAAGTTGTAAAAAATGTCCAGAGACCGCAGGGGATCCCTTGAGCTTCCCCTGTGGTCCCAGATGGCCCGTAAAGGGCTTTTCATGAAATTAAAAATTCAGGGACTGTGGGGGAGCCTTTGATGGATCCCCTTTGATCCCAGATTGGACCACCACCCCCAGGGCCGGCTCCTGGCATATCCCGGGGCACCCAGGACATAGCAAAATTAAATTTACAAGCTGAGCCCTGGGGGATGAGGTCCCCAGGGTCGAGATCGGCCTGGGGTGGGGAGGCCACATGACCCTGTCACCCCAAAACTAAAAAATCTAGACGTCCGAGCCCCAGTGGATAGGGTCCTCAGGGCCGAGTCGGCCCAGTGATGAGGGCCACGTAGCCCTCTTCCCCCAAAAAAATAAATATATTAATGCTCGGCCCCCGCCATGCTCTGTTTTTTTCAACAAAAAATGTACATTGATATTATCAATGATGTTATCAAAGATGTCATGAGTGCTGACATTAGGGGGGTAATTAGCAATGCATGGTGAGGGCGCGAGTTATAGTTACCTTAGGGCACGAGTTATAGTTACTTGAGATAACTCAAACTATAATACTTGAGTTTCTATGGTTCTGTACATTTAAAGCGTGAGCCTAATGATAACTTCCCTATAACCTTAGGTTTTTAAAGTGAAAATCTATGTATTTTTTATAATTTGATTTCCTAACTATAACGTCCCTGTAACCTTTGTTTTTTTCAGTGAATTTCTTTAGTTTTTTAACGTAAAGTAATTATTTTTAGTATACTTTAATCCAACCACCACCGTGCATGGCCAAAGTGCCCCTCCTCAGGCCGATCTCGGCCCTCAGACCCCATTTCCCAGGGCCCAGCCATCTGTGACGGCAGGGGGAGCCGGAAGGCCCCGCATACCCAGCCGACTCCCCACCTTCTGCGGAAGCCAGCATTGCTGTGACAGAGAGGGAGCAGCTAAACATGCAGCTCCCTCTTTGTGAGAGCAATTTTTTCCTCTGTTTTCCTGCCTGCATCTCTGCAGGCAGGGCAAAACCACATTTTGTTAAAAAAATGTTGCCACAAATTTACAACAGGGTCATGAATCCACAGCAAAAATGTTTTAAATAAACAAGCGCTGGCTTCTGCGCTCCTTTTAATGAAGCCCCCAGGTGGGCCAGGTCCTGGGGGCATGTTGAAACAAAGGCAGGGGGAACAACCAGCTCCCTCATTACACATATTTAAAGCCCAGGGAGGTGTCAGTTCCCTGGGCTGTGTGGGTGTTGGGCGCTCCCCCACATTCATTTATTTAAAGCCCCAGAGAGGTGGCTGTCCACGGGGCTGCCACGGTCTGGTTGGAACCGTGCATTTGATGAGATTTTAGCACCAGGGATGTGACGGTCCTCTGGGCTGCAGGAGGGGCCGGACTGCTGACCCGCATTACCAATAGCTATGCCCCCAAGATTTGGCCTACCAAGGGGTTTCAGAATTAGCAAGCACATGAGACCGTGTTTGTGTTTTTTGCTGCAAATTTGCAAATTCACTGCCCCATTTTTTTTTAAGCGTGTTTTTTTTGCCCTAGGGGGCCCTGCTGGGACCCCACACCAGTGCTAAGGGATCAGGGTGTCCTTACCCTTGCCCCTTATCTTATTTTTTAACCTTTTTGTGGGAAGCTGCCAACACTTTCTGTTTGAATTGCTGGCAGCCAATCAGAGCGGTGCACTTCTCTACACAAGCTTGTTAATATTTGCAAATCCTTCGTGCCTCTAGACATCTATATTTCTTTTAATATCTCAAAAACTAATGAACAAATTGACACCAAACAAGAAAAAGGCTTCTTTCTGGACCAAAAGCTACCTTTCTGCCAAATTTGGTGTAATTCCATTCAGCAGTTCAGGCTATAATTGTGTTCAAAATCCCTATGGGAATTAACATGGGAAAAACAACTTTTTTGCCCCCCACCTTTTTCTCTGCCCCCACTCGACAGATTACCCCAAAACTTCCCATGTACAATAAGATTCTCCAGAACAGTAATAGGAAACCTTCGTGAAGATTCGTCAAACGGCACTAAAGATATAGGCAAGTCAAAAAACCTTTTTCTAAGGAAGCATGATCATGATCCTATCTATAACAGTCGCCAGCAGGTAGGTGTGTGTGTGTGTGTGTGTGTGTATGTGCATATATATATATATATATATATATATATATATATATATGTATTATTTTTTGTTCAAGCAAAATGGTCCTAAATGGGGCACTCTTTTTGCTGCTGCAAACGTAGAGCCAAGACCAAAACTCATAAAATCTGTTTACCAAAATAACGCTGTACTCCTGAAGGCTTCATTTCTTTCTTTTTAATTCTCAAAAGAACATTTCGTTAGCAAGTTACATTTCAACATCCCTCCAGACGCCACTACGCAGTTCGAAATTCGTCTTCCTCAGGTGGTTTCCATCTGTGTGAATGCCGTTTCAGTTGGCCTGCACTTAAGTAACCCCACAGGCATCCTGGAACTTGTAGTCCTTCATATTCAATAACAAGTGAATTTTTGCAAAACAGCATTGTTGCAAATGTCCATGTAATGTCACAGTATCGTTACATTGAAAGTTCGTACATTGCCATCACTCATCTTTTTATACCGATGTTTAACCAACCACAGTTTCAGTCCTGCTGTGCTTGTTTTCAAAGGAATATAACGAACAGCCTCCGAACTCCAAACGGAGCCGCACGGCATTACTGTGCCAAAATGAAAACTTTATGTGGTGCTAAGTGTGATGGAAGTCAGTCGTCCAAAAGATTGTCTTACATAGTCCAGTGCACACGCAAGGGGTCTGTATCCCCTCACTACATTAAACTTTTTCTGCACTTCAACCGGGTGCACCCACTGACTAAAATATTTCAGCAAAACGGTCTTAAATGGGACACTCTTTTTGCTAGTGCAAACGTAGAGCCAATACCAAAACTCATAAAATCTATGGCATCAGGAGCGGCTCGCTGGGCTGGGGCTGGGCGGGGCAGGGGCACAGGGGGCACGGCAAAAAATTATTAAATAATAATCCTTTTTTTTTAGAAACCTACCTCTACTCCCGCACCGCATGCAGCTGCTGCAGGCACAGGCTCCCAGCCTGCCCTGCGCCAATTCTGACGCTGCCCAGCCAAGGCGCTCCCAGGCAGACTGGGAGCCTGTGCAGGCTCTCTCCAGCCCAGCTACCATGTTGCTTGGCTGGAGAGAGCCTACAGCGCATGTGTGTTTGGCCGGCCCGAGATGGCCGGCCAAACACACATGCGCTCTGAGGTGAGTGCACAGAGCACTCCCCTTGGCTCGTCACCCACAATGCCCTGCCCTTTTTACACAGAAAGGATAATAAACAGAGTTTATTATCCTTTCCATGTAAAAGGATTTGCAGCGGTTGCTGCTGGCGGGGAGCAACGCTTCTCCGCCCATACGGAGGAGCTGCACCTGTATATATATAACAGCCAGCGAGGGCAAAAATCTATCTGGATCCCAAAGGATGCAATGAGTCACAAGAAAATGTATTATCCAAGAAAGAAGTGACTCAAACAGATGATCTCACCAAAGAACAAAAATATATGAAACCATCTTGTACTACCTCAGGAAGGCGGAAGCTGAAATGTTGTAGTAGAAATATATTTTCGTTCTTTGTTGAAATCATCTGTTTGAGTCACTTCTTTCTTGGAGAACACATCCACAGTCTTAAAATGAAGACGGGCACTCAAGGGGTACAGGATTCACCAGAATTTATCATCACCAAAGGTGCAAACGGGCTTCGACTTTTTCAATGCTAGTGACATAAGCAAAAAACACTCTTTTTCAAATACCAAATACATCACATGAGAGATCCAAAAACATAGGCAACTGACTTACAGTCCCAGGCATACTAATTCATGATGAAAACTGGTGGCCATCTTACACAACATTGTCCTAGATGCTTGATAATGGTATTATGCATTCAGAATTCATCTTTGCTTTGCATTTTAGGCTATTCACATTATCTTTTTACCACAATAACTGATTCATATAATGGCAGCCTTATGACCAAAGGGTATCATGCATTGAAGCAAATCATACATATATTTTATGTTTTCTGGCAGCTTTCCCTTTCTTCCACGCACACGTGTCTTATAGTTCAGTAGTCCATGTGTTCCCCCATATCTAGACTATAGTTGGCGCAAATTCCTCACCCTGTCACCATCTCTCTCAATCTTGGGTACTTGAGCCAAACAAAAACAACCCAATATACTATGATCACTCTGAAGTTATGACTCAAAATCCATGGCCACCGGATACGTTGGGTCTTTTTTTGGCAATAGCCCCCATGTGTTCCAATATTCTCCTTCTTGCAGGGTGGACCATACTTCCAATGTATCTCCTGTCGCAAGGGCTTATCAAACAGTACACCACAAATTCCGAATTACAATTTAAAAATTTGGTAATTCGCCTTTTCTTCGGTGCCCTGGGGACCTCATACTCTTTTACTCTTTTGCTGCCTACATAGACCTTACAATTAGTACACTGGAAAAACCCACTATCTCTCCCTTCCTTTGCTCCTTCTTTACAAAATAACTGTATACTAGCCGATCCTTGAGTAGTTTCGGCCTTCTTTAGGTAACCGGGGGATGAGGTGAAATTAATCCTCCAATCACACTCTCTGTTTTCAATATCTGGCAATACCTCTTCAAAATTTCAAAGACTTCATAGGAGCTTGGATAGTATCCCGTAATCAATCTAACCTTGTGGCTATTCTCCTCCTTCCTCCCCTTAACCACCTAAAGATTCTCACATTTCTCTGTGTGTGTGTGTATGTATATATATAAAATCAATTAATAAATGGTAAATGGCGGTACATGAGCACCTTCATTCATTTACTATGTCAATGCTCAGATTCAGCACCCACCTCTCTTGAACAAGTGTTACAAAAACGTGTAGACTGTTAAATGTTATAGTGCTTGGGCATTTTGTATGCTTTATTGTAACAGAGTGCAACAATCAACAAAGAGATGAAAGGAAGCTTGCACAAACGTCAGCCACAAGCGATCACTCTGAAGCATTTCAGTGCATCGCTTTTCGCCCACTATGTCACTCTAGAAAGAGACCTACCATATGCAAGAGTCTTATCCCTGCTCCCATTGCAGTGTTTGTTAGACTGGTCTTGCATCTGCCTATCTGTGGATGCGCAGCAAAGGTGTGAAAAACGATTGTGTTTTGGCAGGATGCATGTTTTGCATGTTTTAAGCATGTGTCTTTGTGACAGAGAAACACGTGTAATGGTATAAAATCACTTACCTGATTTATTATTCCCAGGAAACAATGAGTCCACTCATACACTGTAGACTATAAACTGACATAAACCTTTCAGCGATTATTGGCATGTTTGTACGCTAGGAACAATGTACTGTGTATGTACTGTGTTTCTGTTGATTTTTGCCTGCTGGATATGATGCTAATGTTTTTGTCTGAGGAAAGTGCATTTAGGCTTGTCAAACTGAAAACAAATATTGTGTCGGGCAGGGCTTTCTATCTTACTGATTCTTTGCAGTTGGACTCCTAAACCATCTTTGTTACCCACATACTGTACTAGTCCATGTAAATGTGGGTTTCATGAAAGGAGGAATAACTAACCTGTTGAGTTTTCTCATTTTCATGTCCAGCTTTTCCATGACAAATTGCATGCAGTAGTTTTAGTTAAACATAATACATTTTAAACACTTGTTCCTATCCAATCAGCTTACTTTCACCCCTATGCTAATGCAACTGACACCTGATAATTAAAACACTCCTCAGCCTCTGACTGTTATAGATGCAGTAGGTTCATTTTCAGGTTTGTGTCCTCCAATGTCTGAATCATCGACATATGTAATTATTTAAGCAACTGCCTCTCACCTGAATGCATTCTGATTTAAAATTCGGAGGTATTCTATCTCCGTAGTTTTTATTTTGAGCAAGTTAAGTAGGGCGACTATTCAAAACACATATTGAAATGAACCAATTCCCCACTTGTTATTTAACCCAAGCCAGCACACAAGTGTTTTCAACTCACTCTCAGGAAAGTTATATATTTTCAGTTAAATTGTGAGATATTTAATCTAAGTGGGTGAGCCGCACATGGTTCCAAGGAATACGGGCCCAAATTTAAGAAGGCCTAGGGCCACATTATCGTCATTTTTTGATGCTAATGTGACATTAGGCTTGCAAAATTGCTGCGCCATATTTACAAATGCATGTGCCATGCATAATGTATGCAAAGGGGGCATTCCGGTACAAGGAGGCCCACAAACATGGTGCAATGAATTCTACAAGATTTCAGCAGGCAATAAAAGGACACACCCATTGTAATCAATGTGCTTCCTTGCACTTTGCTCTACTAGCGTCAACATTTTTGACGCTAGTGAATCAAAGCACCACAATAGTGCCAAAACGTTTGAGACTATTGTTCTTAATACCGCCAAGGTGCACCGTATTATAAATAAAGGCGCACACATGGTGGCGTTAGGGGGGTGCATGGGGGTGCAAGAAAAGTGGCGCTGCATTGGATGAAGCACCACTTTTCTTAAATTCAGCGCATGGTATTTTTCTTCAGAGTCATGCCATTGTAAGAGTTGTGAAGACAGTTGCATATTCATATATTTTTCATTACTCATAAGCAGCCATTGGCTTCTTTGGTGTAAATAGGACTTCTCTATTATTCAGGGTGTGATGCTTCCATAATTACATCATGGCACTGACAACATTACTTGCACTACTGCCACTGAATACTTTTGACTCTTTCTAATTGTGTAATTTGTTACCAACATTTGATTTCACCTAAATATGTATGTGAAGCCCTCAGCTTCAACCGTTAAATTTACATTCAGGTTTATCGGGTAACCTGCGAAACTGATGAAATTTTATGCCCTGAAGAAGGGACTGCTTTAAAATTAATTATGTTGCGAAAAGTGTTGGAGTAAAATCAGAAAATCTTGACAGATGTTATGCTACAGGAAGTAATTCTCAACAGCTAATTTCTACTAACTGCATTTGCCAGCTATTGTTCAAAACTCTAGTGTTCCTTTACAGTACAGTGTAAAGGCACATGGCACCAAGTAGTGGATAGCTAAAATATACTATCTGAAAGAGTTCACTGCCACAGTTATTACAGAAATATTATTTATGTTTCCTTATTCTGAAGGAACTCTTTTACAATGTGCAACATTTTGGGCAACTGTCCTCCAAACATCTGATAGGGAGGTTGCCGCCATATTGGCTACCACCCCACTGAGCCCATTAAGAGTTTCCCGCTAGGTGAAAAGACGGAAACCTGAGTTTCTGCCCTCTGCCTAGTGGGAAACAGCCTACAGCATTGCCTCCGGCTCGTAATCAAGCCGGCGGCAATGCTGTAGGATGCAGGGTGCACAAGCACCCCTCACACCCACCCCAGGGCTCCCTGCACCTGTTCTCCGCCAGCCTCTTCATGAAATGGCTGGTGGAGAACAAGTTTGTAATCCCCAGGGCATCGCAGCTTGCAGTGCTGCCTTGGGGGATTAGGACCACCACCTACCACCAGAAGAATCCCGGCAGAGTTGGCAGTCCTCCACGGCCCATCCACCCTGGTTGTAATGTGACCACCAGACTCGTAATGGGGGCCTTTGTGTCTAAAGTTCGTAATTTCTCTGTAGCAGATTATATTAATTTTTAGACCTAGGGCCTTACTTAGAGTTTGGTGCATGGGATACTCGATTACAAACGTGACAGATTTCCCATCCACTGCATTACAAGTGCTTTATAGCCTAGGACACTTGTAATTAGGCAGACATAATATCTGCCACATTTTGATGGTGTATGTATCTTCCTTTGGGTTCAACCAAAGCAATGTGCAGATTTCCAGATAGCAATAGTTAGAAGGTAAGTGTGCTCAGTGAGTTAAATGCTTGCCACTGGCATTGTAGTGAAAAGCAAGGCCTGAGTTGGAAAGCTTGTAATGCTAGCTTTCCTCTCTTCTGAAGTTTTTAAGTTGATGACCATTAAACAGGGTAATATTAATATAAGTTATTTATAGTGCTTAGAATTATCTGAAGTGCTGTAAAATGCACTGTATGAAAAACGTGTCTTTATACTACCGAAACGGTATTATGTCTAAACAGCAACACTGCTGGCATGATAGGGAAAATATGCTCTATTTGAGTGAAGGGGGAATATTTTTAGGTTAATAATCTGTAATACTTGGTTGATAGACTCTTCCTGGTGTTCTGTGTTACATTACATTTTATGTCAGTGAACAGTGCTGTAAACTAGACGGATTTCACTTATATGATTCACTTTGGATGCTAAACGTAGCTAATCTAATAAGTGGAAATGCACATTTTAGGGTTTCTGGTGAAAATACAGGATCCTCACTAATCAAAGGAAGGGATAACAAGATACCTATAGGAAGAAGTAATTAGATCTATTTTTAAGGTGTCGGTGTTGATGTGTAAGGTAAATGTTGTTATACTCCACTGTTATTTGTTTATTTGTGATGATAGTGTGTTATCTACACGTTGAATTTATGCCAACTAACACAATTGGTCGTTCACAGTTAAGAATAATCTAGCTGTCTGTATGAATTTAGAGACAGGTCCCCCACATGCAAGAAGGGCTCAACTCCATGAAATGACTTATAGACAGGCCCTTCACATTCAAGAAGGGCCCATCACCAGGAAAAGACTGAGAGACAAGACCCTCACGTGCAACAAGGGCCTAGCCACATGGAATTAGCAAGAGGCAGGCCCTCACATTCCTGAAGAGTCCAGCCTCATGAAATGACTCAGAGACAGGTCTCTCACTTTCAAAAAGGACACAGCTCCATGGTATGAGTCAGAGACAGGTCTCTCACATTCAAGAAGGACCCAGGTCCATGAAATGAGTGGAAGGCAGGTCTCTCACACTCTAGAAGTGTCCAGTTCCATGAAAGCAGTCGGACACAGGTCCCTCGCATACAAAAAGGGTCTAGGTCTGGTAAATGACTCAGAGACAAGTCCCTCACATTCATGAAGCACCTGGCACTCCATAATTGTCCCCAGGCAGCGCTCTATAAGGTAGAACACCAATGTAGACGGAACTGTGACCAGTGTTTCACTGTTTTGTTTTTCTAGTGTCAATGAAGGTGCTATTCCTCTGACCCAAGCGAAGAGGCTTCCTGTCAAACACTCCTTCACAGCCGTCCTCTCTAGGTAAGAAACTTCAAGGTTGACTTTATCCATTCCGCTTCTCCTTCTCTCTGATCCTCTCTTACCTTCTCTACTTTCCCTGCCTTGTACTCTGAATTCCTATCATGGGCTCCCTACTTATCCTCCCTTAGTCTTTGCTGCTTACATTTGGTCCCTTCCTCCCATACTCTCTTTATCATTCGCAGTTTTTCTCTCTGTGCGCACAGCTTTCTCATCCTTCTTTTCTTCTCCATCTCCTTGTCCTACTCCCTTTATCTCTTTTGTTCCTCCTTCTCACCCCCCCTACAATTTGCTCATTTCTTTATACCTTCTTCTCCTTCATCATGTGTTTGTAGCATTCACCTGCTCTCTTACTTCCCCTTTCTTTTTTTCTCATGCTTGGGCCATCAATCACTTCCTTACTCATCACAATTTCTTCTTTTATAAATCACTTCCTTCATCTTCTCCATTCTCTCTTTTGCTACCCTTGCTATTTCCCAACCCTCGTGTTCCCTGTTCTCTTCCCCTTTTTCCCTTCCCCTCCTACACTATATTTCCTATCCTTTTCTCCTCCTATAACTCATGGTTCAGGATGTTTCAAAAGGAAGTTACGCTAATTGTGAAAATATGGAATATTATTTTACACACTGAAACTGTTATGTAAAATGCTCAAACCTACTACTTTTTTTCCGGAAGTTGAAGCCAGTTCGTAAGTTTGCTTGGTATTTTACGTAATGTCAAAAGTGCAAGCTAAAAGTGCCCAACATTTTTTTCGGATTTTTCAAATCAAAACTATTTGGAACATGCTGTCAAGGAAGCTTTTTTAATGTTTCAAATAGTGTAAAAGCATTTTGAGATAAGAAATGGTTGCAAAAGTTAGTAAGTTCAAAGTTTGCATGGAGCTGCACACGTTTTCCTGAGTTCTCTCGGTGGCCACCACTGATCTCCCTGATTTTCCTTATTAAAAGTCCAGAGATGGCGTGAGACCCCCATGTGAGCGGCAGTGCGCCCTGTGGAGTTTTCAAGAGGCTCAGCTGGCCTAAAACAATGATGGCCTCTCAGCTGGTAAAGGTGCATTATATCCTAAAATGCAGTACTTCATTTGTAAAAGGATGAGTGCTGGTGCCCCTCAGAAGCCCTTGGTTGGCACTATTAAATGTTAGAGCGCTGAAAACCAAGGCTATGTTTTCTTGAATCCCCTGCATGCCTCTTTGATGCACTACCAGTCACCCTCTGCCCGTTTATTTCACACTTGCAAGTTCCTGCTTTACTCCTTCGTGTGCTTAGGTTTACCTTTCTTGCTCTGAGTAAAATTCTGATGAGGAAAAATAAGTGGTTATAGCTTAAAATTAGTGCCGGTGTCCTCCCCTGGCAACCAACGGATCAAATAAAGCACTGCGTAAATGGCGGTTGAACCTCAAAGCTCACTACAGGAAGTTAAACTTAGCCCATCGTTCTGCTTAGACATAAGAACGCAACTGGTGGCATGGGACCAGGAAGACGGTAAGAGATGGCCTTCATACCGCTTCAAGCTGTAGCTGGCCAGAACCCACCCGGAGAGCAAGAAGAGTGGAAAGCAGTGCCCCTCCCCGATCCATGGATCCAAATTGGTCTGGGACAGCTAGAAGACACAATTTGAAGATATCTTCTACATCAGACTGGGAAACATAATGAGGCACTCTGCCTCACCTGAGGACTGGGGCTGGTTGTGGCCTGTAGAGATGTCTGCTGGAAGTTGCCTCTGGGAGCTGGGTGGGTAGGAATGGTGAAGTGTGCAGAGAAGGGAATGCAAGGCTGTGGGGAGTGCTGGCCTTACAGGATATTTAGCTAGTCATTCTAAGAGGCTCATACCATGACTGGGAAGTGCTGACTTCCCCTGCAGCATTTTTGTCATCATCTTGGCGGAGGAACCAGCAGAGACTTGTGATCCTTGAACAACAGGACCCAACCCTCAAAAAGGGCAAAGTTGTGAGACCCAGCTGCTGCAGGTGGAGAAATACAGCTGGGAGGCCAATGTCCCCACAGCTGCCTGCATAGAACCTTGCGTAACACTAATGACTCCATATAGACTATAGCTTGGAGGTGTATGCAACAACAGGCATACTCCTGCTGTATCTGGAAATCTAAAGCTGACTCCTTCTCCCTTTCAGTGCCAAATACTCCCTGGCTCTCCTGAACAAAGGTGAAGAGCAGCACTCACTCTGAAACACCTGGGAGAATAAGGGACTATGAGCCAGATGTACGAAGCACACAGCGAATCGGGCCGTTTTAGACGTGGAAAATGCTGTTTGGGATGTACAGACCCATTTTAGCGATTTGGTAATCTATTTATCGAATCGTAAAAAGGGTTTGCGCGTCTCAATTAGGAAGGGGTGTTCCCTTCCTAATTGCGAGTCGCAGTCCTATGTATGATTGTTTTGTGACCACGAATGCGGTCGCAAAACAATCGCAGTTAGCACCAGTTTGACCCCATGGGACTCCTTCCCCTTTGTGAATGGCAGCAAAAATATTTTTTCAGAGCAGGCAGTGGTCCTACGGTCCACTGCCTGTTCTGAAAAAATGAAAAGAAAACTTTTCATTATTTATTTTTGAAATGCATGTCGTTTTCCTTTAAGGAAAACGGTCTGCATTTTAAAAAAAACTGCTTTATTTAAAAGCAGTCACAGACATGGTGGTCTGCTGTCTCCAGCAGGCCACCATCCCTGTGAGGGCGGCCATTCCCAATGCCTACCTACCTCATGAATATTCATTAGGTAGGTCATTTGTGATGCCGTTGGGAATCGCAAACAGTGTCATTGACACTGTTGTACATGACGTTTTGCGACTCGCAAATTGCGAGTTGCTATGACTCGCAATTTGTGAGTCGCAAAACCTGAAGTTCGTACATGTGGCCCTATATCCTTTACCCCAGAGCGGTACGGGCTTCTAGCGTAATGGAGTCCCTGATGATGACAGACAAAGGAGCTGAGCGAAAAATGGGCAGAACAAATTGTAGGAATGTTAGGGCCTCCTCATCCCATCCGCTAGGGCCATATAATAATTTAAGGTGACAGGAGCCTGTAGTCTCCCTTACCCGAGCCTTAAGAGGCCCTGGGGATCCCATCCCTGGAGCCAAATCATTTGTTTTAGGTGAGAGGGTGCGTTTCTCCTCTCCCTGAGCCACTAGTGGCCCCAAAGACCCCATACCCGGGGCCTTTTTTAATTAAGGGAACACATTAATGAGCCATCCTGAGCCAATAGTGACTCCAGAGACCCCATCCCTGCAGCCAAAACATATATGTAAAAGGGGGGGGGGCACACTCCCTCCCTAAGTCTTAATAAGCTCTGGGCAGCCCATCCCCTGAGGCTATAGTTAACTTAAAGGGAGTGGGGGGCAGCCCCCATCCCGAGCCATTGTTGGCCCCAAGGACCCCATCCCCTGGGGCCAAAATCCTTTGAAAAGGATTGCACAGCCTCCGTTCCCTAGCTTTCATAGGCTCAGGGACCCTTCCCCCCTGGACTAAATTCCTTTAAAAAAGGGAGGGAGTGCACTCAGCCTCCCTCCTCAAGCCTTAATAGGCCCTAGTGGACCCCATCCCCAGGGCACCAGATAACTTAAAGGGGAAGTGTGAGAAAGTAGCCTCTTTCTAGCCTTGATACCCCCACTTTTGGCCTGTTTGTGAGTGTATGTCAGGGTGTTTTCACTGTCTCACTGGGATCCTGCTAGCCAGGGCCCAGTGCTCATAGTGAAAACCCTATGTTTTCAGTATGTTTGTTATGTGTCACTGGGACCCTGCTAGTCAGGACCCCAGTGCTCATAAGTTTGTGACCTATAGGTATGTGTTCCATGTGTGATGCCTAACTGTCTCACTGAGGCTCTGTTAACCAGAACCTCAGTGGTTATGCTCTCTCTTTACAAATTGTCACTAACAGGCTAGTGACCAATCTTACCAATTTACATTGGCATACTGGAACACCCTTATAATTCCCTAGTATATGGTACTGAGGTACCCAGGGTTTGGGGTTCCAGGAGATCCCTATGGGCTGCAGCATTTCTTTTGCCACCCATAGGGAGCTCTGACAATTCTTACACAGGCCTGCCACTGCAGCCTGAGTGAAATAACGTCCACGTTATTTCACAGCCATTTTACACTGCACTTAAGTAACTTATAAGTCACCTATAGGTCTAACCTTTACCTGGTAAAGGTTGGGTGCTAAGTTACTTAGGGGGTTATTCTAACTTTCCTAAGTAGCCAAACCCTCTTTTCTGGCTATTTAGGGTCTCTGTCTTTGGGAATTCCTTAGATAACGAATGCAAGAGCTCATCAGAGTTCCTCTGCATCTCTCTCTTCACCTTCTGCCAAGGAATCGACTGCTGACCGCGCTGGAAGCCTGCAAAACTGCAACAAAGTAGCAAAGACGACTACTGCAACTCTGTAACGCTGATCCTGCCGCCTTCTCGACTGCTTTCCTGGTGGTGCATGCTGTGGGGGTAGTCTCCGAAGAAATCTCCCGTGGGCCGACGGAATCGTCCCCCTGCAACCACAGGCACCAAAGAACTGCATCACCGGTACCCTGGGTCTCCTCTCAGCACAACGAGCGAGGTCCCTTGAATCCAGCAACTATGTCCAAGTGACTCCCACAGTCCAGTGACTCTTCAGTCCAAGTTTGGTGGAGGTGAGTCCTTGCCTCCCCACGCCAGACTGCATTGCTGGGAACCGCAACTTTTGCAGCTACTCCGGCCTCTGTGCACTTCCGGCGGAAATCCTTCATGCACAGCCAAGCCTGGGTCCACGGCACTCTAACCTGCATTGCACGACTTTCTAAGTTGTCCTCCGGCGACGTGGGACTCCTTTGTGCGACTTCGGGTGAGCACCATTTCACTCCTCTTTGTAGTGCCTGTTCCGGCACTTCTGCGGGTGCTGCCTGCTTTTGAGAGGGCTCCTTGTCTTGCTGGGCGCCCCCTCTGTCCCCTGATGCAATTGGCGACATCCTGGTCTCTCCTGGGCCACAGCAGCATCCAAAAACCCTAACCAGATGACTTGCAGCTAGCAAGGCTTGTTTGCAGTCTTTCTTCAGGAAAACACTTCTGCACGACTCTCCACAGTGTGGGGCATCCATCCTCCAAAGGAGAAGTCTCTAGCCCTTGTCGTTCTTGCAGAATCTTCAGCTTCTACTGTCCAGTAGCAGCTTCTTTGCACCCACAGCTGGCATTTCCTGGGCATCTGCCCATCTCCGACTTGCTTGTGACTTTTGGACTTGGTCCCCTTGTTCCACAGGTACCCTCGTTTGGAAATCCATCGTGGTTGCATTGCTGATTTGTGTCTTTCCTGCAGAATTCCCCTATCACGACTTCTGTGCTCTTTTGGGAACTTTAGTGCACTTTGCACTCACTTTTCAGGGTCTTGGGGTGGGCTATTTTTCTAACCCTAACTGTTTTCTTACAGTCCCAGCGACCCTCTACAAGGTCACATAGGTTTGGGGTCCATTTGTGGTTCGCATTCCACTTTTGGAGTATATGGTTTGTGTTGCCCCTATCCCTATGTGTCCCCATTGCATCCTATTGTAACTATACATTGTTTGCACTGTTTTCTAATACTATACTGCATATTTTTGGTATTGTGTACTGTGTACATATATCTTGTGTATATTTGCTATCCTCATACTGAGGGTACTCACTGAGATACTTTTGGCATATTGTCATAAAAATAAAGTACCTTTATTTTTAGTATATCTGTGTATTGTGTTTTCTTATGATATTGTGCATATGACACTAGTGGTACTGTAGGAGCTTCACTCGTCTCCTAGTTCAGCCTAAGCTGCTCTGCTAAGCTACCATTATCTATCAGCCTGAGCTGCTAGACACCCTATACACTAATAAGGGATAACTGGGCCTGGTGCAAGGTGTAAGTACCCCTTGGTACTCACTACAAGCCAGTCCAGCCTCCTACAGGAAGGGGCTGACCACCCTCCTCCTTGAGCCTATTGTGGCCCCAGGGAGCCTTTCCCCTAGGGCCTGTGTTATTTGTAGGTGGGTGTCCCGGTGCTTCCCCAGGGGACCCACCAAGCAGCAACTTGGGGGACAGCTGGGGAAGCCCCATTGCCCCCCAGCCGTCACCCCCGATAGTGCAGGATCCAACATTGCTCCCCCTGGTAGGAGCTGGTCTTTCTGCATGCTCCCATCAGGTGTCTGCTCCCACCCAGCAGGAGCATTTCTAAAGCACCCCTCCCCCAAGTGAGAGCATATATTCTTTCCCTGCCCGCACTCCTGAAGGCAGGGAAGTCATGTTCGCTTCCACCCAGCTGGATAGTTGAAGATGCTTCTGCCATGCTGCTACAGGCAGGGAAACTACTGAGTCCCAAGGGTGGGCTCATTGGGGCACAGTAATTGAGCTGGTCCCCGGTGATGGGATCCCTGGGGCCTTAACAGGCTCAGTCGCAGTTCCCCTCCCTCTAAAGTTTAGTTTGGCCCTAGTGGATGGGGTCACGTGCCCCTTCCCTTTTAGTAAAGTAGTGTGCCCCAGGGGATGGGGCCTGGGGTCAGCATTATCTCAGGGACAGGGGTAGATCTATAGAAATATCTATACATTATGTTGGAGTTGCCTGGCTATATTCTCATTGCCTGGCTGTATTCTCACTTCCAGGGTAAAAAAGTTGTACGACTATCAGGAGGTGTGGCAAACCAAAAATCTTAAAGTATATTCATAGAAGTAGCTAAAGATTGAACAGTTTCATTAACAAAGGGCCCTATGTGGCGGAATGCCACAGTTCATATGAGTGTGAAAGTAATTGTATGGGACAAGAGGGAAATACAAGCCATATATACCCTGGATCACTTACTCACACCCAGCTTGATAAGAATATTTGGTAGCATACAGGAAGATTTTAACCTGAGTGGCTATCTAATTTGTAAATAGACACACTTTCCCATTGCTTAAAATGCTAACTTCGAACTCCTCCCCTGGAAAAAGCACTATCCACAATCTTAGGCTACTTATCATGAAGGGGCAGTCAAAGAGGAGTGATGACAGGCCTCCATGAGGTCATAATCGATGATGATTTCTCCAGACTCGAGAAGGCATAATTGGTCTAAACAAGGCAGACTATACTCCAACATGATTACTCAGAGAAGGAATGGTCAGTCCTTCTCGAATCCCACAACTCTGGTTTATAATATGCAAGATGAGAATGTAATTCTTTCAAAATACGTCAAAACTGGTATTGGACACCGGCCTAGCCTACAATGCCAGGCCTAATCAATAACTGCTTTTGTTGGACATTCCTCAAGCTGCTTACAACCCACTACCTATCCTGAGGCCCTGTTATGAATTAGATGCATACTGGTAAAAAACATGGAGTAGATTGCATTGCATGATGAGATCAATCTGCTGATATTCTAGGACGTCCTTGCCATCAGAAGAGACGGTTGTTAATGACATTACCCACAGCACATGTGCACACTTAGACATTGGTGATCTTCAGTTTTTCCAACATGTGGTGAATGGCTAACTGAAATATTTAAGATGGGTTCATATGAAAATATAACTTACAAACTTTAAAGCCAGATGGTGATATTCCTTCGGGTCTATACTTCCTTTCTACAATGAGCAAAGCCATACCTTTTGAAAGTGTTGCCAAATTAGACCACCACTCATTTATGGCAGCATTAACATACTCATAACCAGTGGGCAGGGGGCCCATGGGTGCAGTTATGAATAGTGCAGCAGGTGTAGTTGCACCAAAGCCCGTGAGCTTGAGTAGGCATACTTCACTTTCAGTTAATAGCTTTTTTTTGTTACCAAACCAGGTGTGAAGGGGTACAATTTCCTTAGTTGCATTATGGTGTAATGCACCCTTGCTACCCTTGCTGTACCACTGAAGGAATCCTGAGATCCTTTCCCACCTCAACGAATGTCAACTTGTATCTGAAAGTAGGATACCCCACTGAGTGATAATACAGAAGCAGTATACAAATGGAAGGGCTGAGGATGCTTGGTACATTTCTTTAGGAGTTGGGACTGAGACCTAAAGCACAGTACTAGGTACAGAGAGCACACTGAATACGTAATTTATGACTTTTATAAATGCCCCAGACTATTGTTTGACATACAAGTTAAGAAAGCTGCAAGCCATCCTTTTACTGTTATCAATAGGACTGCCTTAACACCATAACAAGTGTTTTTATTTTCCAAACTTCCTGTATTTCTTTATTCTCCTCTTCCCACTTCCCAATTCTGCACTTTTTTACTGTCCACATGTGTATACTATTTGCTAAATATATGTTACATTTTGTAATCATACTGTGCTGTTTTATTAGGTGATCTTTCTGTCATAAAATCTAAGAAACTGTATTAAGTTTATTGAGAGAATTTTAAGTTAACCATGATCTGCCTCTTCTTGTTTGCAGGCCAAGACCAGTCATTGAGGTGAACATCAGCCAAGCGATGAACAAGAGCCGAGAGATCCAATATGAGTTTAACGTAGGTGCTCTCAAACCGTAGAGACTTCCCGGTCTTTTATGTGAAGGTGAATCTGTCCCCATAAGCTTCTTTTCTCTTGTAGATTAATGGAGAGAACCAGTATGGCGCTCAATTGGAATTAACAATTTGGATTCCTGTTATGATAAAAGGCATCAAAGTCACAGTACTAAAGAAAGTGCAGCCAACTCAGGTACAGATTTCCATTCTGGTGCTGAAACATGATGTTGGCCTATGCATGGCTACATTCCCTGCCTAGGCACTGCTGGGAGTAGGGTTTACTGTTGTGATAAGTATAATACATCAGTATTCAAAATGGACGCCCTTCTACTTTTTTTGCCAATAATAATGGCTGGTAAAATTGTACAGCTTTCATGCAATTCTAAATGATCAACAATGGTTATAGAGAAGGCATCTTGGTGGCTGCCATTATCATGGCAAGTAAAATAGTTATCATGTATATGTTTTCAGGATATGAATATGCATTAACCAACTCTTTTGGTCATCTTATGTCATCCAACCTTAAAGTGTAAATTTAACCTGATTCAAATGCGCTTTAATGGTGATGCATACTAATGTTGGCCCATCTAGTTTTTAAAATGCCTACAGAAACACTCAAGGCCAAATTTACTAACTTTTGGTGCAACGCAAGCCACCAACCAAGGTTGCTTTGTAGCATTGTGTAAAAGGGACCAAGAAAAACAGTGCTGTATCGACTAAGATATGGTGCTATTTTTTGCGTCAAAACCCATGGATGGTTTCATGTGACCGCTCATGCACCACCCCATTGGAAGACCACTTGACGCAAAGTAGAGCAAAGTAGTCCATAGCACAACTTTGCTTTACTTTAAGCGCCTTTCTAACGCAAATCATGATTTACTTTCAAAGTTAAATATCAACACTACACTTTGTGCTGCGTTTGCATCGCTTTTGTCATTTTCCTCCTAATAATCTTTATGTAGGTGCAGCTCTACCTGCAGTTGGTCTGCTGTCTTACCATGGGAAACTTCCATTGTGGATTCCAACAAGAATGCACTGCCACGTCAGTACAGTTGATTGACAAATAAGGATATTAGTGTTATTATTATTATTATTATTAATAATAATAATAATATTATTATTATCATTATTGGTATTATTTCTCATGGATTTTGCCTGTCCAAACCATTACCTGTGTGATGTCTGGTTCTTGTCTGGGGAACTTGGAGTTTAGTTACATGATGGCATTCTCATTCTCATGAGGAGAGTGCCCCGAGATCGCTATCAAAATCAACAATTGGTTGCTAAAATGGAAAAGAAAACTTTTACATAATGTTATGTTATTTTTATTAGTATTGGTAATATTACTGTTATTATTATTATTATTATTATTAGTAGTAGTAGTAGTAGTAGTAGTAGTAGTAGTTGTAGTAGTATCATTTATGGTGGGAATTAGGATGATATTCTTAATATTGTAAAGTATATTTTAATCCCAAACTCCCATGAAGTCCCTTTTCAGCAGTACCTTTGTAAAATCCCTTTACAAGATGTGGGGACAGTCACTGTTAGCCAGACGCTCACATTGTTTTTTCTTTACATGTTCCAGACTTCTACGCAGTGCAACATGACCGATGAAACCATTTCACGTTCAGACAAAAGTAATGATCTATCGGTAAGAGCAGTTTACACGTCATTTTAATGCACAAATCTTACATTGAAGACATGGATGTCAATTCACCGAAATGCCAGGGGTAGCTGAAGTGACATCACACACCCTTTGACCTCCACTTTCACTCAGACACATACTTAGGCATACCCACAAATTCTCACTTAAATGCACTCTCTCATGTAAGCGCACTCTCACCCACAAGCAGGCACACAACATACATTTAAAAGCATTTTTACTTACCCCAGTTGCAATGGAAGGCCATATTCCAGCTAATTGTACACCATTTTTGTTGAACTACTAGTGAATGATATATATTTTATTCACTATTGGGGTAATACAAAAATTGACAGAAAACAAAGCGAGTGGGGCCTCAACTTCCTTCCACTGTATTCCTGGCACTAACTTTGACACCTCTGAGGCCAGGGGTCGCTAAGTCAGTGCCAGGGCTAGCAAAGGGCAAGCCAGGGGTCACATCTGACCCCTAAATGACGTCCATGATTGACGATGGCATTCAAAACGTAAATCAGTTCACAAAAATGAATGTTAGTACACTAAGCATCACAAACTGAGTACGGATCCTTTCCCAAGGCAATATGCTTGACATAAGGACAGCTGTAAGCCTGTGCTAGCACTACACGTCTTACAACATGTCACTGGATGGTGCAGGATCAACACATGTACTAAACATTACCGAACCCCAAAAGCACAGGGCACACAAAATGCCATTATTTATGTTCCGCATTTATTTGTATGGTAAAGTTTCCAAAACATGAGAGATACATAATACCACTTTGTTACAGGATAAAGTAAACCATTGTTTTCATTAGACAGTAAGCTCGTGTTCTTAGATAGGTGGTGGAAACGGCTTCTGGGGTACACCTGGGGTTCAAGACATTGTGGCTGGATCCATTTTAAAGCTGGTGAGCCGAAGCAGGCACAGAATTTGTATGATTTGACTGTCCCTGGATGTACAGGGTCGTATGCCCCAAGCTCACCATCACGCAACAGGCATTTTTATCTTTACTAATAATAAGTCCTTCTGCGAGAGAAATATCAACAAGCGTTTGCAAAGCAACAGGACTCGCATTTCGCCGAGTTGAAGCTATTAGCATTGTAAACTCCTAACCGGACTTTTCTTGCCACATTAAATGGAAGAAAAAAACAGAAGATCGCACACTGCTAAATAGAAACCAAACTGAAAACATGGATCCTCGATGTTTCCAGTAGTTGGTCAGTGTGCTCGAGGAGGGCTAAACACCAGAAAAGGCATAACATATCCATGCCTTTCACAAATGAAAGTAAGCGGATTTCAAAAGGCAAGCCCACAAACCAATGTAAGGGGCTGACGTGACATGGGCGTAGTTAGAAGCCCAATGAGAGATTACATCAGGGGACGGAGCGCTTTGCGCTCACCCCTAAAAAGTATAGAAAACAGCTATATCAGTCCACCTGGCTCCATGTTATTGAAACAAAGTAGATATAAGAACGTTCTTTAAACTCCAGGCACAACTTAGATATCCCTTATATGTGGTTCACTAGGAATAACATTCACTATAAACACATTCCAGAACTAATCAGCGTGTCGAGAAAATGAAAAATAAAAGGTAAGGACTAGGAGGCAGATAAATAGGGAAGTTACAGCTCCTGCCAAAAGCTGTGGCCTGCTGAACCATTTTCACATCTTTCCTGGAGACCATCGGAGGGCTAGCTCAACATGTATGGTATGCTCCCCAGCAAAGTGCTGAACTCTTCTTGAAGTGGAGCACACCCAGGGGCTCATTTACAAGGACCTAACGTCACACTGCGCCGCCAGAGCGTCATTTGTTTGAGGCTCTGGTGGCGCAACGTGCCAGCAAATATTTACAAAGTCACGCAAAGCCATTTGCGTGACTTCTCATGGCCTGGTACATATAGACCCCTTTCACGCATAACACTGCGAGAAAGGGGCATTCCATGGGTGTTGCTTGGGGTGTTTCCACACAACACCCATGGAACCTGAAGGAATCTGATGCATTCCCAGATTATAAGTCTGGGAATGCGTCAGATTCCTATGCTTCCTCAGGGGTGGCGTACGAGTGACGCAAAGGGGAGAAATATTTTTATTGTTCCCTGTTTTTCCTCTTTCTATGTGTGCTGCATTCTGCAGCACACATAGAAAGAGGAAAACACCTATTGTGACTGTTTTTGTGCAGCAAGGCGCCCCTTCCTGCACAAAAACAATTATCCCCACGTTGCAAGCATCCTTGCACCATGGTGCAACGGTGCCTGCATTGGCGCATGCCAGCAATTTGTGCACCAGTGCAGGGGGAAAGGACAGAAATTCACCATATCTTGTAGATACAGCGCATATCTGCCCTTTCCCAGTGCTGCAAGGGTGGCATAGCAAGGCGCTTGCTGCACTGCCTGTGCCACAGGCCTTGTAAATGAGGCCCCAAGTGTATACCCCTTCCTGTGGTGGTAGACTGACAGCTGGTGGCAGTACATTCAGTAGTGCAGAGGTCAGGCTGGGGTTGGCCTTTTAATGTCCCTCTTTAGAGACGCACCCAATGATCGTCTTTGATGATGCAGACCCCAAAACAGGGGATCCTCATTTCCCCCAGTGTATATGTTGTGTTCTAAGGTATAGCAGATCCATGTGCAGAGTGTAGATGTAAGACAGGTGTCATTTTGTAAGGACACAGGGCCGAGATTCAAAATGGCTTCTTCTACTAGAGGGGCAGTGCTTTCGTTTGCGACCCTGTACACGTAGCTGCCCCTGGGGTCTGCCTCAGAGAGACCTTGTTGAGTTATTCTTCTGGGCGAGGTTGGGTTAAAATCTATCCCCAGCCCAGTTCGCTGCCTAGCATCAGCCCTGTAGAGCATTATGGTGAACCCCACATTTTGCTTTTCAGATGTCTTAGTGGAGTCGGTTAATACACACCCAACTGTATATTCTGTTCTATCATGCTCAGCCTCCAATCCTTCAGTACAAAAGCTGTGGCGAAGGCCTGGAAAAACTCCAGAATCCCTTTATTTTATTTAGTTTGTCAATGCATACCTCAGCTAACAGGGTGCATTGGACTTTTAGCTGATGTAGTGCTTTATCACAAAGAAAATACGTATTTTATTTTCGTTGTATGTCCGGCCTGAGGGGATGTGGAACTTGGACTAGGAAACTTTGAAAATATGACGTGGATAATCTATATCGTATTAATGTTTATTTAATCAAGTTGTTGCTCAAACGTTAGTGGTGTCAGAGTTCAAATTAGAAAATTAAATTACCTGAACAGAAGCTAGCTGACCTCAAATGTTTGCACCAAACCTGTAACCACCTACATTGAAGCAGTGTCTTAATGATTGAGTTCCTGCTTTGGAACAAAAATCCTTCCATCTCTAGGCAAAACAAGATCGTTGAGAAACTGCTGGAGAGAGCAACTTGTTGCTTCTGGTGAGAATTGTTTAGTGGTTCAACAAACAGACCCATGAGCATAAATCTAAACTTGACTGGACAAATTGGTTATTTTGAGCTGTGTGCTCGCCCAGGGTTGAAACTAAGGGGTTGGAAACAACGTAGAGTAATTATAAATATTTATTTTAGAGGCAAGACGATTTGTAGGGAGTCGACGTTTTGGAAGGATCAGATTTGCCAAAGGGGATACGTTTTCGGTGGACCTCAGAAGAGTTCGAAGCATGAAACCACAATACCTTATTTGGTGAAAGCCACTGAAAGGTACATTATTAGATATAGTGAGGAGGGCACGGTTCTCAAGTAACTCTCAGTGGAGGGCCAGACTCTCATGGAGACCAATGTATTTCTATGAAAACTCCATAGTAGCCCCACACGTTCTCAGCATAGAATGTCACTAAGGCAAGTCGCCATTCTTGGTCCCTTTGTTTCAATGTTAGGGCAGGCAAAGAAGTGTTACCCCAGCAGTGCCATCTAACCTTAAATGTATCTGGGATCCAAAAGAAGGGCCTACTGCTTTAAACACAATGACGTTTATGGAAGCCTTTGACACCTAACTGCAGACAATGTGTCACTATATTGGTCTTAAATACTTTCAAAAGGCGATTAACATTTGCATTTGTGTGCAGTATGAGAGTGGTTGTGTCACCTGGGAAGCTTCCAGAATTGGCTGCTTCGTTCTGCTGCTATTGAAGAAGGCCTTGCAAAAATAGGCTTGATATGCCAAATCAAACTTTGATATAAAGAAAAATCTGATTTGGTGAAATACCTTTTGCCCATATGAAACATTGTTTTGTTGAGCTAGGTCTCCTCGGGCACAGGTTTCAACTTGGATGAATTTAGTTCTACTCTTTGGGTACACTGCTGGATTATTCAATTTAGAGTCAGATTACAAGTGCCTTTGTGGGGCAGGTGGTATTGAACGCACCCACTAAAATCTGACACCCTGGGTTTGTAATGTTTCAGGAGAAATACATAACACCAATTCCAAGCATTTTACCTTTAACGGGGAACAACATGCGGATTTTAGTGCTAACTTCATCAAAATCTGCATGTCTTTGTAAATGCAAGGACTTTTTCCTGCATTTTATTCCGGGACGTTTGCCATGCTTACATTTAACATTGAGTGTGAACAACATCTGTTTATGTAGGGATAGCAAATAAAACGGCACTTGCAATCAGACCATTGGTGTTATGAGACAACTGTGATCTAGACGATCTTAGCAAACCTGAGAAAATTCTCCAGGGCAGCTCTGACACTAAAGGGAGGGATTCATAAAGCACTCTATGTATCTAACTGATCTGCAGGTATGTAAAAGTGTAACATGTTTGTGATGGCTTAGTTAATGGGATTATGACTCACCGCTAGTGGGACTACAAGAGTCAGGATCTGAAACTTCTTATTAACGTCTGTAGTGTGCTCTGCAGCACTTGGTTCAAGATTGTATGCAGCCCTGTTCATTCTGTGGCTTAGGGCTAATACATAGAGGCTGCTGGGACATGACTCTTTCCACTAAGTTGCCAAATTAGGTGTGACTTCATGCACAAGGCCAGTGTCCAACTTATAGACGTATGAGTATCACAAAAATATAGGGGCAGATTTATACTTTTTCACTCAAAACTGCGTTAGTATAAGGCCGGCTATTGCCATTCTAAGACGCCGGCGGGGTTCCATATTTATGGAATGGTGCTAGCCAGCGCTAATGCCCTGTCAGCGTGCTTGGAAAGGACACTAACAGGGCTGGGGCGGCGTAGGGGAATCCGGGGCCTGTGGCGCTAAACTGTTCAGAGACAGAAACATTGCCTCTGAGCAGTGAAGCACCATTTTCTGGCACACAACCCCCATCGACATGGCTCCTATCTTAGTAAAGACAGGAGCCATGCCCACTATCCCAATGGCCATGCCCAGGGGACCAGTGTCCACTGGGCATGGCCATTGGGGACAGCACCGTGCAGGTGGCCCCAAGTCAGGGCCCCATAGCGGTGTTGGATAAAAAAAATATATGTACTTACCTGGGATGGGTCCCCCATCCTTAGGTGTCCTTCTGGTGTGGGTGGGGTGTCCCTGGGGCTGTGGCTTCTGACCATGGAAATATGCCTACAGGTCCCCTTACGCCTGCCCATACCAAGGCATTAAATAATGGTGCTAAGCAAGCCTAGCACCATTAATTAAGGCCCCCATCCCCCATGCTGGATTTTAGCATGGGGTGATAAATATGTCGCAAAGGCCATATCGTCCTTTTCTGAATGGGAACGGCTACCTTGCATCTCATTGACGCAAGGTAGTTGTTCATGTCCAGAAAACAACATTAACTCTAGCGCCAAAGTATAAATATGGAGTTAGGTTTGCGCTGAATTAGCGTAAAATAAAATGACACTAATTCAGCGCAAACCAAGTATAAATATGGACCATAATGCTATGGCAGTGTCTGCCAAAGTACACAATATATGGAGTGTTATATGTGCGGCTTTAATTTTTGGCTGTGTAAGTGTCTCCACAGGAAACTAAAGCAGCCATCTTCAATGAATGTAGGTTTTTCCTTGAAAAACTGGCAATGTTAGGACTCTTATTGATAGTTTATGGGGATATATATGCAACTGACGTTTGAAAGTTTGTCCATAAAATCGGGATCGGCAATATTTGTGTCTACTTCAGGCAGACCTCACTACTGCAATCTACTGTTATGGCACATATTGCACCCCATAAATTTGGGGTCAGGGGTGGGAACATGGGTGGTTCCAGGAGAGGGTGAGGGGAATTTTGGAAATGTTACCACCCAGAAAGTCACACTGGTTTTATTCCCAGTGGGATTTCACACCCAGCTTGGCATTTAAGTTAGTGCTAAAAGTACTGGAGTAAGTGAGCCAGTTAGCTGGGAAACACCCTCATATATACAAAGGGTGTAGGGGGACGTATTATCCAACGTGGGGAAATATTTTCCTTGTCGAGACTTAAGTTCGCTGCTACTGTAGAACAGATCTCCTCCTGTGGCAGATAAATGCAGTTTGAGTGCTGAGTGCCATATATGCAGTTCAGTTGGTAACCTGCCTGTGTTTTAATCTCAGCCCTGCAACACTGATATCTGTCAAGCCGTGAAGTGCGCCATCATGATCAGCAAGGAAGACATTATCGTGCATGCAGAGCTGAATCTAGAGGCTCTTCAGCAGGTACAGTAAGGATATCTAATATTATATCTAATAGTATACACCAGTGTATAATCACGGCTGTTGCCACCACCACCACCACCACCTGTTTCCTTGTCATTTGTTTTACCCTGCCTCGTTCCTTGTCAATTCATGATTAACCTGCAATTAAAATAATGTAGGTTTCAGAAGATTCTACATGCCTGTACTTTAACTGTCCTTTCCTTTCTCACAGTCCATGCAAAGAAGGAAAAAGTAGTTGTCTATACCACGATGGCCTACAGGAGGGCCTCGTCTGTAACAGTTATTCAAGATATCAACTTCAGAGTTACATATATACAGATATAGTTCATCTAAATGAATCCTGCTCTGAACCCCTTTCAGGGGACAACCCAGCAATCAGAAGTTACTGGGCGCAACCGTGGGGGCTGAGACCTTTTATTCCTGATGTTCCTGGGGCCTAGCTTATTATGAGCTGTGAGCAGCAGGGCCAAGTACCTCTTCAGTACTTTACTCTTAGTGGTAGCACGGGTTGAGAAGTCCAAGGACTCTTAGGAAGGTGTTAGCTGTCAGGCATACGCAGGCATAAGACTCAAACTTCAACAGTAACAGCAATAAGCTGATTGTTTAGTCAAATAATTGCTTGTATGATAAAAGCATTTTAATGTGATTGCACACAGCACAGAATCAACACTAAGAGAGTCCTTCTGCCACATCTAAAGGGGTTTGTTGTTCCCCACGCTGTGCTAGAGAGTCTCCCAGATGCAGCCTATGCTAGACTCTATTCAACAAAGTCTATGTATCACCATAAGAGTCAGTTCCAGTAGGCATGGCCAGCTGGGCAAGTTGGCGGGTGAGCTTTGGATTCGTTCGGTCCGAGCACCCACGATCTTGAAACTGGTCGCCATCCCTGCTCCAGAAGCCTTGAGGCAGATCACGCCCGGTGCACAATGTGAAGAGGGAGTCCCCGCCTGGGCTGAGACAGCGGTCTCCCACATTGAATAACAGCTGCCTTGCTCTGGGTTGCCTTTCTAGGGCCTATAGCCTGGAGACCGCAGGGATGTGACTGCAGGGGTGATTGGGGCCAGTGGCCCCAAGGCACAGGCCAGATGACTACTACTGACCCACTGGCTGGAAAGCAGCCCCGGCCTCAGTGCTATTATTATCGGCCCAGCCGGGCTGAAACAGACAGGGTAACCCGGGTCCTAAGGGCGGGCCCAAGGAGACAGCAGCCTTAACCCACCGGTAAGTGCACTTGCAAAGCAGAGGTGGGGGGACCTTGTGCGGGGCAAAGAGGCACACAATGTCTGCTTCCAGGTGAGAGTGGTACCCCCCTGCCCATCTGACATTGGGAACATAGGGGCCCCATGGAAGAGGTGACCCTCCCCCCCATCTATCGACACACTGCAACAAGGCATTGCACTATAAGGGCTTCATCTGTTCTCTCCCTCCCCCCCCGGCAAAAAGTCGTGCACATGGAACAAACTTTGTTCTGTGAAGAGGCATGAAACACTAGTTACACCACAGGGCATTTTGTGGGAAAAGCAAGCATGCTAGATTTGCGGCCATAATTGAAAGACTTACGGGGGAAAGGTGGGAAAATGTCCCCCACGCCTGCATAGAATACAGGCCATGACTTAAAGTAATTCTGGGACTGCTCGTGCACCCCTTGTCACACTGCGGTAGGGGTGAGGGGGGTCCCACAACACAGCGGTGCTTCTGCCCTCCATGGAACCTCAGTGGCTATGCCGCAAAGAACAGTGGGACACACCTGGCCTCCTAATAACAGACCAACACATCCCTGGGCAAATATCAATAGTTGATGGGTGCCTGCCTGCACCCCTTGGGCCACTCAAACAATCAGTACAGGCTCAACACAAACTACCTCGCTAAGTACACACCCACAAAATCAGTAGGTCTCTGGACACAGGACGCCATTTCTCTGCTTGCACAGAGCTTCGCTCAGTAGACAATGAACACCTGCTGGCCTTCCGAGAATGGGATGCAAGGGCAGACCAGGGCCTCCACCACAGAAACCAACCTGTGATACCACCCCATTTGTCACAATGAGTACACCCTGGCATTCTGCATCGACATGAACGTCTACCACAGGTGCTGAATTGGCCCAAATACTTGAAACTATTGCAACCACCAAACAAGATCTCAGTTCCAAAGTAGACATAGTGGCAAGTGAACAGGGACTCCTGCAGGCTGACCAACAGAAGATGATGGGTAGAATCACACAAGTGGAAAAAGAGGTCACGGACCTCTGCCCAACTTTCCAGGACATGGATGGACAGGTGTGCTCTCTCACTATAAAAGTCTACAAACTAGAAGCTAGAGCCGATGATTCTGAGGGGCCAACGCGCTGTAATAAGCTCCGTATTGTGGGCTTTCTAGAGTGGGCAGAGGGTACTGACCCTACATCATACTTTGAACAGTGGTTACTGCAGAAGGTAGCACCAGATCAATTATCCATTCTTTAATTCATGAAACGTGCCCACAGAATACCAGCCCATTGCCCTCCACCGGGATTACCCCCGAGACAGCCCACATCCTGAATTATAGAGACAAGGAAATTCTCCTGCGAGCAGCCAGGGCAGCACCACCACTTTATCATGATAACGCCAAGGCATACCTTTTCCTGGACCACACCATATCAATGCACTGCCGCAGGGCCTCCTTTCTCGGAGTAAAGCACAAACTCCAACAGGCGGATCTACGTTATTTGCTTCTTTTCCCAGTGAAAAGATTTTTTTTTCATGGAACTGACCAATGCCTGGGTTGAACAGTATTGCTATGAAGCCTAGTCACCCTCGTCAAAACCTCACTGTAAAAGGGGGGCCTACACAAGAGCAGGCCAAAGAAGAGCAGGCACAGGCCCTGACCACTGGGGCTTCCCTCTGGGTGGATAGATGCTCACCATCAGACCCTGTTTTAGACAGTGACATGATTGAAACTATTTCCACTCACTCTGATGACAGTGCTGCTTTGCAACTACTATCCACAGTAATGCCTCAAACAGCGGATGACCTTCTGTGATGCCCTCCTTGAAGAGTTCATAATGGCTACAAATCAGATTGTCTCTCCCTGTGGTTATGGGTGGGGGGTTATGGGAAAGTCAGTTGAGTGTGAACATTTAGAAAAACATGGGTTCTCCAATACGTTGCTTGCACCTTCACCGTAACCTGTTTTATTACAGCAGGATTCATCTTTAACAGGTCTGGGCACCCCCCTCATTGTTTGACTCCTAGATGCTACTTGTGCCCATGAAGGCCAGCTTAGGAGTACCCCATCTATGGGTTGCATTTTCATTTGTTTGGGCGGATTCAGGTTTTGAGGTTGCCAATAGTTGGGAGCTGGGGGTTCAAGTTGTACAAGCAGTTAACCCATGTGATGTACTAATGTATATCCTTCCAGGTCTGACAGAGAAACTAAAGCTCATGATATTTTCTCTCTGGTGAGGCAGGAGCCCTCAAAGAGATGCCACATAACTGTACCAAACTGATGACTAGATTTAAGATTGTCACGTGGAATGTTTGTCGTATGGGCACCACCAAGAAATGAAATGCAGTACAGCAATACCTACGTAGGAGGGGGCACAGATAGCTCTTTTACAGGAAACACATTGTAATGAAAGGAGAGAAGATCCATTTACAAAGAAGGTGGGGTGGTCAATGCTACTGCACCATGTATTTGGATTTTGCATGTGGAGCCTTAATCTGGATACTCCCAGGGGTCCCCTTTCACCTCTTAAGTGCAGATATCAACCCAGAGGGTAGATATGTGTTCATAAAGGGACTTCTAGACGGCAAGGCAGTTTTACTAGGTAGCATATACGCCCCCAACACAGCACAACCATCCTTCTTCTCCCAGCTCTCCACACTATTATCACACCAGGCCCACATTCCATGGGTTTGGGGTGTGACTTAACTGTGTACTTGACCTGCAACTGGATCGCTCACACCCCCCACTCTCTGGCTCTCCAGTCCTGTGAGCTGTGACACTTTTCTCCCAGTGGCTCTAATATTGGCCACTTTTAGACTGTTGAAGATCCCTATACCCTTGGGCCAGAAATGTTTGATTTTTCATATCACTCGCCCATGCACGATTTACATGCCTGACTGGATAGGATCCTATGTGACCCAGTTACCCACCTACTGGCAATGGGAGAGGAATACCTGGCCACGACCAAGGATGTCCACTTTCCCCTCTGCGCTTCACTCTAGCTATGGAACCCCTAGCTCATAAACTGCACCAACTGGGGGTGACTGAGGTATCTCGCTTTTAGAGGACACCCACAAAGTCTTCTTATATGCAGAAGATGTTCTGTTTTCCATCCAAGACATCTGAAATCGCAGTGCACCCAAATGGAATTGCTGCATCTGGCCTGGAAATACACTGGCAAAGTCCTGTTTATTCCCCCTACAGCCCCATTGCCCTCCACAGGTCTCTCTTAGAGATTGTTGTTAGAAATGGGGTCTCTGGTTGGCAGTCAGTTGGCACTCCATCCAAGCAGGGACCCTCACTCTAGTCAGGGAAAAGGGAGTTACACTCCTAAGACAAACCCTGGTCACCCCCTTGGTAGCTTGGGACAAGCAGTCAGGCTTATCTCAGAGGCAATGTGTAAAGTATTTGTACCAACACACACAGTAATACAGTGAAAACATTTCAAAATGGACACCACACCAGTTTAGAAAAATAGGCAATATTTATCTAAATCAAACAAGGCCAAAATTACAAAAATCCAACATACACAAGTCAAGATATTAATTTTCAAAAGAATAAGTCTTACTCCATAGAAAACAATGGAAACGTTGATTTTACACAAAGTACCTGGTTTGGGTCAAGAATAAAACCGCAGGGGCGAGCGTGCATCAGAAAAGTCATTGATGCGTCGATTCCTTACTCGCAAGTGAGGCCGAGCATCATTTCTTCTCCGGTTGGGTAGGTGATGCATCGTTTTTCTCCCTCACAAGAGAGCGATGTGTCGATTTCGGACAGGAAACGTCGGATCCGCGCAGGTTCACGATTACTTTAATGCCCAGCGATAATGCATGTGACAGCGGGTTGCATGGTGTTGGAATTCCGTGCTAAGTGGGGTTTGCGTTATTATCAGCAGCTGCAAGCAGGTGTTGCATAGTTTCTCCAGCCATGATGCGTCGATTTCCCAGCTGTGATCCAGGTGGAGCATTGATTTCAGCCGCGAAGCGTGTGGCGCGTTGTTTTTCAGCCGTACTGCAGGTGGTGCGTCGAAAATTTCCCCGCTCGGTGTTCTGTGCTTGGATTTCAGTCCTTGTTTTGCCAGCTTCACCTCTCAAGGGCCCAGAGACTGGACAGAGCACCACTTGGCAGGGCAGGATTTCCAGCAGAGAGTCCAGGTGTGGGCAAACGAGGCCTTTGATGGGCCTGAGACTTCAAAACAGGAGGCAAGCTCAGTTCAAGCGCTTGGAGATTCTTCTCAAGTAGGAATGCACAACAAGGTCCAGTCTTTGTCCTCTCTCAGACAGAAGCAGCAACAACAGGCCAACCCAGCAAAGCACAGTCACAGGCAAATGGGCAGTACTCCTCCTCCAGCTCTTCAGCTCTTCTCCTTGGCAGAGGTTCCTCTTGATTCCAGAAGTAATCTAAAAATCTGGGGCTTTGGGTCCACTACTTACTCCCCTTTCTGCCTTTGAAGTAGGCAAACTTCAAAGGAAAGTCTCTGTTGTTTACAGGATCCTGCCTTGTCCATGCCAGGCCCCTGACACACGCCAGGGGGTTGGAGACTGCATTGTGTGAGGGCAGGCAGAGCCCATTCAGGTGTAAGTGACTACTCCTACTACTACTCTATCTCAAATGGCCTATCAGGATATGCAGGATACACCTCAGCTCCCTTTGTCTCACTGTTTAGAGAGGATTCACAAACAGCCCAACTGTCATTCTGACCCAGACAGGGAATCCACAAACAGGCAGAGCCACAGAATGGTTAAAGCAAGAAAATGCCTACTTTCTAAAAGTGGCATTTTCAAACTAACAATTTATAAACAACCTTTACCAAAAGATGTATTTTTAAATTGTGAGTTCAGAGACACCAAACCCCATTTTTCTATCTGCTCTCAAAGGGAATATGCACTTTAAAAATATTTAAAGGCGGCCTCCATGTTCACTTGTGAAAGAGATAGGCCTTGCAACAGTGAAAAACACATTTGGCAGTATTTCACTGTTAGTCCATGTAAAACACATCAGTACATGTCCCACCTTTAACATACACTGCACCCTGCCCATAGGGCTACCTAGGGCCTACCTTAGGGGTGTCTTACATGTATAAAAAGGGAACGTTTGGGCCTGGCAAGTGGGTACACTTGCCAGGTCGAATTGGCAGTGCAAGACTGCACACACAGATACTGCAATGGCAGGTCTGGGACATGTTTACAGGGCTACTCATGTGGGTGGCACAATCAGTACTGCAAGCCCAATAGTAGCATTTGCTTTACAGGCCCTGGCACCCCTAGTGCACTTTACTAGGGACTTACTAATAAATCAAATATGCCAATTAGTGATAAATCAATCACCAATAAAATGTGCACAGAGAGCATATGCACTTTAGCACTAGTTAGCACTGGTAAAGTGCCCAGAGTCCTAAAGCCAACAAAAAACTGGTCAGAACGAATAGGAGGAAGGAAGCAAAAAGTTTAGGGATGACCCTGCAAAAAGGGCCAGGTCCCACAATGGTCAACACCTGCAATAGGCGCCCCTAACATTTCAATACCTGGGCATTAATTTTTACCATGACACAAAAGATCTATTAGATAGCAACTTCACAAGGGACGTATCATCACTGAAACCCCAGATGGCCTTCTGGAGCACATGCCCCTCATGGTGCAAGGCAGAGTATCTTTGTCTAAAATGGTAGTACTCCCTCACCGCAACTTTTCTATTTTTTCCAAAATCTGCTCATACAAATACCAAGATCCATTTTCCGTACCTTACCCCCAACCTTGCGGTCCTTCCTTTGGAATAAGAGTGGCTGGGTGGCACTTAACAAATTATAACTGCCCATTACAAAAGGTAGATTGGGCGCCCCTAACTTTGAGTACTACTACTTAGCAGCACAATTTCAGAAGCCGACACACTGGCTGGTGGGCCCTACACTGAGGAATTGGGTAACATCATCCCTGCACAGGCACGGACAGAAGCACAGTGTGCTTTCTTACCACAGACGCAATCACCACAAGGGGCGAACAGATTATTCCAGATAGCAATAGAAAGTTATAACCATAGTCAGAAAATTGTACCGAACATGCTACTTTACTCACCTGAAATTCCGCTGAGGTTGATCTCCACAGTCTATAATATGCTGGAGGAGGTGGGGATAAATGCCTAAATGGAGCCTGGCGTGGACACACTAGGAGCTTTATTTCTGGACAGCTTGTTCCAGTCCATTCCTATGAACTGCTGCAGGAAGAATGTGGACCTCCCTCAGGACTCTTCCTGGCACATGCCCAGGGGTATAACAGACACAGAACTGGATCAACACCCTCTAATACACATACTATTCACAGTGGGCATGGAATCACAATCTGGTTTGCCCTGGTGTTTGCACATGCCGTGCAAGATCCTATGGCGGCAACTCGCAGAGAATGGGAGAGGGATCTGGGCAGGAAACTCACTAGCAATAAATAGAAGAAAACAACAGGAGAGTATTGCGTAAAGCGAAATTCGATATATCCAACATAACATCCTACACGGAGCCTACCTCACGCCAGCTTCTCTCTCTCAAATGTTTGGCTCTTCATCGACTTGCCCAAGGTTTCAACAAAGAGGGGCAGGCATGACACACATGTTCTGGGCATGTCCAGTGGCTATGGATTATTAAGGGGATAACTGGCTGCACTGCTTTGCACTCAATGGAGAACTCTGTGCTTGGTCTCATTAGTACATCAACAGTTGCTAAACCTGAAAATAAGTTTATTGACCAGCCAGTACTAATAGCCCGCAGGCTCATAGCTATGCATTGGAAAGCTCTTGATCTACCCAGTATAATGCACTGGTGCGCAGCTACACTAAAATGGGGATGTGCGGAGGCAACGGCCTTGAAACACAAAGAAGTTAGGGGTCTGCGTCAATACCCCCTAGTGTCTTATCCTTTGATATTCAGGCTGTGGCTGCCAGCTCCTTTGAAGGGTTCTCACCTTTTTTCTGCTTCTTGTCAAAGGGAAAGTTTGCCCAAGAGAAGTGCCTCCTGTTCTAACTGATCTAGAACACAGGTCACAGGAGTAACCAGGGATCACAAATGGGTGTCAACCTACACTGGAATATAGGTTATGAAGGTTCAAAGAGCCAAGCCTTCCTCTCTATCAAGTTTCCCTCGTTTACAATGCAAACTTTGTCAGTCTCCCTCTGACAATGCACCCATGCCCCACTGACCAGTAACTCTTTCTGGAATCAAAGAGACCTTTGATGTGCAGAGAGGATCTCTGTTCCCCTAATTTCAGCTAATATTCCTACCAGAGGCCCTCAGGAATGTCAGAAAACGTCTCTTGACTTGGGGTTGCAGTCAGCACCTCTCCTAGACTCTCCAGACTCTGTGTTTCTAAAGTGGAACCCCATGGCCTCTATGGTATGTACCATACACATGAACATATAATCCCAGCATTCACACTCAAGTATCACGCACTGTCCGGCACTACAGACATTCCATGCAGGCAAGGAATGAGTTAAGTACACAGCACTGAACATTACATAAGTGGGAAAAGGCCTGCTCACACTACTATGAAACACAAAAAGAATATGTTACCACCACTGTGTTTTTCTCTAGGTGTTAAATCCTTTGTGTATTTATACATACATATATGGATTTATATTTTTTTATAGTTAGGCCAGGAAAACTGGTAATAATATCCTATATTACATTCATTAAAAAACTCAGAAATTCACTGAAAAAACAAAAGGTTAAAGTGACATTATCGTTAGGTAAAAATGCATGTGAAAACATAGGCCTGATAAAACTTTGGCGGAGCGTGGTAATCCATCCTAAATGTAACGGATATCCCACCCGCCGTATTATGAGTCCATTATATCATATGGAACTCGTAATACGGTGGGCGGGATATCTGTCACATTTGGGACGGATTAACACCCTCCTCCAAAGTTGTAATCAGGCCCATAATGTTTTAAACTCAAACAAACATTGAAATTCACCTATTATACTTAATTGAAGTAACTATTACTCACTCCTCGCCATGCACAATGTTCTCATCAATGATGTCATTTCAGATGTTATCAATGATGTTATCAATGATATCATACAACATACCATGATTGATGTACTATCAGACATCAGAAGCCATGCATGGTGAGGGCCCAAGTTATAGCAATTTTAATAAACTATAACTCATGAAGTTAAATGTTTTGTTTTTTTAAGTTTAATACGTTAGGTTTTAACTGACATTGTGACTGAACTTTAACTTTTGTTTTTTACAGTGAAATTCTGAGTTTTTCTTAAAGTAAAGTGACATAGTATTACCAGACCTAACTGTGGCGTCACATCAACCTTTGGTTAATTGAGTTAATTTCTGAGTTTTCTTTTCTTAAAGTCAAGTAATATTATAAAGAGATATCCTTTTAAGTAAGGCACACCTACTGGCTTTGTCAAAGGGTCAGAACATGAGAATATAAAAGGCTGGCCTATTGGTTTTAACAAGGGATCAGAAATTCAACCTACATAAAGCAGACCTGTTAGTGTAGTCAAAAAGTAGCCACAATAATTTATCAATAACCATATTCCAGCATACACTTTTGTGAATTGTTGGGGTGCTCCTGCCCCTCCATTGGGCATTAGGACAACTAGACTATATAAAAATAAAGCCCGGGCAGAGCATTACGGAGCGCCCCTGAGAGGGAGCAGTGAATATGCAATGGGGGGCTTTGCCACCTCAATCTTTTTTTTATATAATTGGGTGCCCTCTCCTGAGCTGTCCATGTCATTTTTTTAAAAATTTGGGTAGTTCTCAAGTTTTGATGGAGAGCAGCTTCTCTACAGAGCACCCATCAAGACCAGCAACACTCTAAATCTGCTCACCACAAATTTACGTTTTTCTAGTAAAGTTTTTAAGCATAGGAATAGCACAGTGCATGGAATGGTAAAAGATTTTTGTCATTTTACAGTACGGCATGGATAACACTGTGCTATTCTCATTCTTAATATATGTATCGATGTGCATATTTTTTTGTGTTTTTTGTTTTGCTAATAACTTTAGCATCATTTGAAGAATCTTCACAACAGTTTCCACAAATTTTGGATGCTCACTACAGCGTTTATCTGGAAGGTTTCGAGGTGATCTGTCAAGCATGGGCCTATAAAAAGAGGGTCCCAAAACGCTTTTTTCCCATGCATTTTTCAAAAGGGATTTTGAACAGGAATATCGTCCAAACGACTGGATGGAATTACACCACATTTCGCAGAAAGGTAGCTCATGGTCCAGAAAGCGCCTTTTTTGTTTTTTTGTGTGAATCTGTTTATTAGTTTTTGAGGAATTAAAGAAAAAACAAATTTTTACATATAGGAATGTGAAAGATCCGCAAACCCTCCCAATCTTGTGCTGAAATCTGAATGGCTGGCAACACTTCAACAAGGAAGTGTTGGCAGCTATCTTGGCACTTGGCTAAAGCCGAGTCCCAGAAAAAAATAAAAAATGAGAAATGAGGCCAGGGTAGGGACACCCGGGCCCCTTATCTCTAGTGATGGGGTCCCAGAGGGACCACCCCAGGGCAGAAAAGCATATTAAAAAAAATATTTTGCTGCACATTTGCAACGGGGTCATATAGCTGCTGCAAAAATGTTTTAAAAAAACAAGCACGGGCTCCTGCGCTTCTTTTTATAATGCACCATGAGTGGGCCAGGTCCATGTGCATGTTAACGATAAGGAGGGGGACGCATGGGGACCACCACCTCCCTAGAGAAAAATGCTTTTATTTGCCCCGGCGACCACCACTTCCCTGGGGCTAACTTTGAATAATATGTGATCGCTGCCCAGCCCCCACACAGCCCCGGGGACTGCCACCTCCCTGGGACCAAAGATAGAATTAAATGTGGGGGCCACCTGGCCTCCCCACAGCCCCGGGGAACCCCACCTCCCTGGGGCCAAAGAGAGAATGAAATGCAGGGAGACGCCCAACCCCCCGCAGTTCCGGGGACCATCACCTCCCTGGGGCCACAGATAGATTTAAATGCGGAGATAACACTCAGCTCCCCCGCAGCCCCGGGATCCACCTCCCCGGGGCTGAATTTAAAGAAGATAGGGGGTCCTTTGCGGACCCTAGCCCTGGGACCACCACCTCCCTGGGGCTAAATGTAATGATGGAGGGGGGCCGTGCGTTCCCCCTCGTGGAGCCATAGATGTCCCTGGGGACTGTCACGCCCCAGGGCCGGCTCCTGCTATGTCCTGGGGTTCCCACCCCTGACACATAGCAGTTTGCTCTGACTTGGCATAAGCTTTGAGAGCTCCCCACAGGTCAGAGCAAACACTCCAGTTGTCAAACATTTCTCACTTGCTGAAAGAGATGTTTCCTCTGTTTCCCTGCCTGCAAAGATACAGGAAACTATTGCTCTCACAGAGAGGGAGCTGCATGCTTAGCAGCTCCCTCTTTGAGACAGCAATGCTGGCTACCGCAGGAGACAGGGAGCTTGGTGGTACCGTGGGGTCCTTCAGGCTCCACCCGCAGTCCCCGACGATTTTGACTAGGTGCCATAGGGGGCACCCAAGTGACATGGCCGGGCTCTGGGGGTGGGCTTCCTGGGACTGGGATCTGCCTGGGGAGGGGGGTTGCGCGGTCCCCCTTCCCCAACAAAAAAATTATGCCAGTCCCCGGAGCTGAGATCGACCCAGGGATGGCGGGCCGGGCAGCCTCCTTCCCTTCCCAAAAATAATGTTTAGGCTGGGCCCTGGGTGGTGGGGTCCCTAGGATTGAGATCGGCCTCGGGAGGGGGCCCACGCAACCCCCTCCCCCACAAACAAAATATATTGACGTCAGACCCTGAGGGATGGGGTCCCTGGGACCAAAATCTGTAAGGGAGGGCGGCCATGTGCCCCCCCCAAAAAAATAAATTTAGAAGGTTGGGGGATGGGGTCACCGGGGACAAGATCGGCCTAGGGAGGGGTGCCACTCAGCCTCTCTCCCCCCAATAAAAAGATATATTCATAGTGGGCCCCAGGGGATGGGGTCCCCGAAGCCAAAATCTGCCAGGGGATGGTGCCATTTGGACCTAACCCCACCGCGCGCAGCCAAAGATTGTGCGCAGTGCAAGATTGGGTGGTTATAGGGGGTTGTCCACAGGGCTTGGCCGCGGTGGTTGGATTAACGTATAGCAACTAAAATTACTTTTCATTAATAAAACCAATTACCGGTTATAATTACCTTAGGGCACAAGTTATAGCTACTTGAGACAACTATAACTATAACAGCTGAGTTTCAATGTTTTTTTTTACATTTAAAATGTGAGCCTAACTATATCGGCCCTGTAACGTTTGGTCTTTTAAGTGAATATATGTATATTTGCATACTGTATAGTTAGCCCCAGGTTTCCATAGGGATGCTTCAATTCATTCCAAGTTGGCTTGGATTGTATTTTACCAATCCACAACTGAAATACTGTGGATGGAATGGTAAAGGCTTTTATCGTTTTTCAGCTCATTGTGGATGGCATTGTACTAATCCTGTGCTTAAATACTTTTCTATAAAATGGCAAAAGACATTGTCCTATTCTAACTTGGCGTGGATGGCACTGTGCTAATCCTGTGTTTAAAAACAATACTAGAAAAGTAGATATTTGAGCTGAACAGATTCAGAATGTTGCTGGTCTTGTAGGATGCTCCATATAAAGGAGCTGCATTTTGCCTAAGCTTGGGAACTACCCAGTTTTCCTCTCTTCTTGTTTTGTATAATTTATTCAGCCCTTTAAGCCTGAAAGAGTATTGGCCTGGGTGCTCCCTTATGTCTGGACAAAGCTGTACCTCTCTGATGAGCTCTAACTGGAGTGAACATTTGTCAGAAGTTGTTCTATTTATTCCAGGCTGGTGTTATACCAATCCAAAGCAGTAATACTGTGCCTAGAGTGGAAAAGATATTTTGTTATTTGTTATCTCAGCCTGGTTAGCACTGTGCTAATCCTGTGCTTAAAGACTTTGCTGCAAAAATGGCAAAAGGTGTTGTGTCTTTTTAGCTCTGTGTCGATGGCACTGTGCTAATCCCATGCCTAAATGCCTTAAAACTGTGCTAGAAAAACAGACATCTGAGGAAGGGTGCACTGTACATAGACAGATAGATAGATAGATAGATAGATAGATAGATAGATAGATAGATAGATAGATAGATAGATAGATAGATAGATAGATAGATAGATAGACAGAACTCTGGGTAGTTATATAGTCGATTGGCTAGCTGTGTTGCTTACGCCAAGACTAAACTGAAGTTTATTTACTACTGTGGGTATTTGTGTTGTAGGACCTATCCATCCTTAAATTATCCTAGACAATCCCATTTATGAGTAAGAATTCGTCATTTTCCAGGCACTCACCCTCCTCTCTCCCACATTTACTACTCACATGTTGACTTATGTGTGCAGAGGCCCATCATGTGAATTACTAACCCTCATATCACCAGAAATTATCAAAGAGGCAGTCATTCGTAAAACCACATGTTCCTGGATTATGGATAGTGTTGTTCGATTGCTAAACCCCAACACAAAGCTTGCTGCCCTGATTTTGATAAATATTTGTGATCACAGTTATATCCTTTCCAAAAGTACCTAAGGTGTTTTGCTTTGGGTCATCATCTACAATGCTGAGTACTTTCAGTTGCTCTGGCCTCAACTCTGAGAGTATTCAGGAAAGTTCTTGCAATGCTGACCAGTAATTAACATGCTCAAAAATACCAGTTTTACCTCACTCAGATACTGGTTAATCTTTGGTTCTTCTTTTCCTAAAGTTGGGAAATAATTTGTATTGTCTACAAGACTGAAGAAGCATGGATTGCTTTTGAACAAACTAACCTGTTTAAAGGGTAAAATCTACTCTTTGTAGGAGCTTTGGTCAGAATGGACTTGGGCTATGTCTTCTGTCCTCAGACCAGACAAGACAAATTGATGTGAAATCTTAGATCCCTTCTCCTGCGTCAGGAATACCTGATGAAACATTGACTGAGCGTCCAGGGTCACATGGTGGCTACTCTAATAATGGTTCTTTGGACGCAACTCCACTTTTATTCTCTGGTGAACTACCTCCGGTTACTTTGGGATTTGAAGTCGAAGGACTTCACAACGCTGGTTCACATCTCACTGACATTACTGATGAAGCAGTAATGGTGGCTTATTATTTCCCATATGGCCAAGCAAATTCCTTTGTCCTCCCTTCTTCCTTTGGTTGTGACCACAGATGGCAGCCTCAGTGGGTGTGGGTCACATTGAGGGAATTACTCAGTGCAGGGTCACTGATCAATCATAACACAAGTAACGTCTTCCGGGTGGAAGGAGCGAGCTGCCATTTAAAATGCCCTATTATCCTTTATATCCTGTCTCTTGGGATATGCAGTGCAGATCTGGACAGACAATCAGGTCACAAGATTATATGTGAATCACTTGGGTAGTTCCAGTGTTCCCAGTCTGGTCCATTAGGTGGAATTCATAAAGTCCTGGACAAGGAACATGTTTTTGTCTTGCAGCAGTGTATTTTCAGGGAATAGAGAATCAGTCTGTGGACATGTTTAGCCAGGTGTTCCCGTCCTTATTTACGATAGGTTTTTGCCTTCTAACATGGCTGGATGTGTCACAACCCAGGGCTCTCTTCTGAACAATGTCTTCTCTATTCAGGCTTGTGTTCAAACTTGTGCAGTGAATGCTTTCATTATCCAGTGGTCCAAGGGAATGCCTTCCCCCTTTTCCTTTGCTCAGCAGGGCCCTTCACAAAATCAGGGATTGGACGTTTTATTGATAGCTCCAGCTGGGTGCTGCAGGCCCTGGTTCCCTCTTTTTCAGCAGTTGTCTGTGCACTTGTCATGGACTTTCCCTATTCATCCTTTACCCCCTAGGAATCCCTCTTCTGTTGGAGGAATCTCTTTGGCACATGTCCCTAGAGGTTTGAACATTGAGAGACAGAGGTTGTTCTTCTGAAGTGGTGAGATGCATCCAAAATTTCAAGAAGCGGATTACCTTGAAAATATATGCCAGACAATAGAAAAACTTTTTGTTTTGCTCTGAAAGGGATATCTCTCAATCATGCGAGGGTGGGACGATTTTGGAGTTTCTTAGGGATGGCTTTCATTTGGGGCTTGAGGTTTCTAACCTTTATAGTCAGTGTGTGGCCATCACATCCCTTAGAGGTGTCTGAAATGCTTCTTTTTGAAGAGACCAATGTTTAACTTTTCAGTTTCTTCTGGGAATCTGCTCCTTGTTCTGAGCATTCTTCAAGCTGATCCTTTTGAGCCATCGATCTCTTGAAAGTTTCTGACTTTAAAGTTTTTTTTCTGGCTGCAATTTGTTCAGACAGCGAATTGATCCCCTATTCTGTGATCATTTCATTATGTTCTTTGATAATAAGGTGGTATTACGACCTGACCCCCTTTTTTTAACCAAAGGTAGCATTATCTTTCTCACAGTGTGCTTTTCCCAGTTGTCTTTCCCTCTACATCTTCAGAGCAGGAATTTTTGTGACATTACCTTGATCTGCATAAGCCCCCTTCCATTTACCGAGAGAGAATAGCTTCCTTCCATAAGGTGGACTCCTTGTTTGTTATTTTTGGGTTGGCCAACTTGTATCAATTGTTTCTTCTTCCACCTTGAAGGACGGATTAAGAATGCGATTTATATTGCTTATTTGAAAGCTGGCATTCCTTTTCCATCTTCAACTCAGGGTTGCACCACTAGAGGAACTATACGGACTGGGAAGAGGAAGACAGGCGAGGTAGGTAATGCCTAAATTACTTACAAGTAAACTTCATTACTTCAAGTCATAGTCTTTTGCATGAAGGTCCTAATTTTCCCTCCCTCGGTGTCAAGGAGGGGTGATGAGGGGTAAGGACGATTACAATCTTCTACCTATGAAGAATGTGTGAGTTCCATTTTCTTTTTTTCTAGCTTTAAGATCAAGATGTGCTATCATCCACCCACCGCTCTTGGCTCATGACACAGGAAGCAGTTGTGGTCAGCCATAGTTGCAGGGACTGGTCATTTTCTAAATGTAGGTGAAATCTGTATCCTGTGTTCAAAAGTGTTCATCCTTGTAAGGACTGTGACATGGAAAACTATGACTCGGGGTGTTTAATATTACCTGTAAGTATTTCAGGCATTAATGTGTGGTAACACCCTGCCAGTGCAGTGTAATTATGAGTTATACTCCTTGGATTCTGGAATTTCACGTGGTCTCTACTTCAAGCCCTCTGAGCAGGTGGTAAATGTGTGTATGTAGGGTCTGAATTGAGGGAAGGAGGAAGGTTAAGAATGTTGAGGAGGGAAAGGGAAGATGTTGGTAGTCAAAGTCCCAAATGATATTATCAACAGGAATTTGTAGCCAGAAAACTGGATGTGAAAACACTGGGCCATTTTTGATCAGGCAGAGAGGAATTCCAATGGGAATTCAGCTCTGCTCAAGTTGCATTCGGTCCCTATGTGTATAGACCTACATATCCCATCATACATGACGCTGCTGGCAAACGCAAAATATTGACTGACGTTCTTGAGCTCAGTCACAAAAAATAACATCCTGCAAACCCTGGTTATTATGAATGTCGTACCAGATATTGGATACTGAATGAGAATGTGGACCTTTACGAAGAAAATTCAAATTGAAGTGATAATACTTGACAATATGTATGTTAAGTTTATATCTTGCAGCAAAGACATTCGCTTCACTGTTTCCATTAAATCCAGCATTTGCTGTTGTAAGCTCTGCTATTTGGTGTTTTCTTTGCCTTTAAGAGTAGAAGAACTTCTTTTTAGAAGCATTTTGGGAGCAATCGCTTTCCCCTTCAAGGGTCTTTTCTGAAGCACTCATTGTGAGCAGTTCCATAACTTGCGGTATATGTGATAACCTCTGGTACCACACTTATCAGAATAACGGGTTTTGCATTTGTTTTTATCTCACTCAGTACGTACTGGGTGCAAGAAAAAAACCACAACATGAAATTTTGGTGGGTTAAACCTGCCGGGACTTAAAGGAAGTAAAAGGCCAAGAAAACCAGGTACAGATATTGGTGCGCTACCCCCCATTTTGGAAGGGGGGCGGAGTTGTAATAGGTGCTGTTTATCTCACCCAATAAATAAAGTGCTCCACAGTATGATTATTTAACGGGTGCAATAAATATCGCACCTAGCACTGGACCACTCGTAATGATGGCCTAAATCTATGACTAATGCTAAGGTGACGCTTACATCTCGATTCCCCTCTGTAGCCACATAACGCTACTTGCTCCTTAACGCGTGCACATATATACACAGTGTGAATATTGTATAGTAACACTTTTGCTCTTTATTAATTGTATTGCTTCAGAGGGAGTTGGTGAAGGGGAAGTTGGTTGGTCCCTATCAGTTTGACGGGCGGCGAGCACGTCTTCTGACCTAAACCCAAGTGAATCATGTTTGGACGTGGAATTCCACCCCGTCAAGGAAAAGTGATTATTCTTTTGTGGATAACCAAAGTGCCACTACCATTTCTACTAAAGATTTCTATTGTAGCGAACCGCAAAGGCTCTTGAGTCATGATGATTGTTCTTGAATGTGCAGTTCTGTTCTGTTTCTTCCATTGCCATTGGCAGAGTGCCAGGTTGCTAACTGGTCTATCTGTCTTGTTTTTCAGGTGGTAGAAGAAAAACTAGACTTGGTGGTCAGCGCTGAAATAAACTACAACCCGTCTCTCTATGCAGCCTTAAAGCTAAGCAATCTCAAGGAAACGGTAAGGAAAAGTCACGAGATATCTGCCACCAAGCTCTCCCTCCCTTCCTGTGAAATATGAAATATCCACAAGTGTACTGAACAGTGTTAGAAATGGAGTCTTTAGTTGGCAGTCAGTTTGAACCCTGTCCAAGTAGGGACCCTCACTCTAGTCAGGGTAAGGGAATCACACTGCTAAGATAACCCCTCCTCACCCCCTGGGTAGCTTGGCACAAGCAGTCAGGCTTATCTTTGAGGCAATTTGTTAAGAGTGTGTACCCACACACAGTAGCAAGGTGAAAACACTACAAATGGACATTACAATAGTTTAGAAAAATAGCCAATATTTATCTACGTGAAACAAGACTAAGACGAGAAAAATCCAACATACACAAGGTATTCATTTTTAAAGATTAAATCCCAGGAAAGTGCTTAGAAACACAATAGCTCCAACTTGTGCTATCACAGTGTCATGACAGATTCGTTCCCAACAGTCTGATGCCACTTGCAAGGGAGTGCAGCGTCAGTCATGGAGTCGAACGGGCCCCATCTACAGGAGATTAGAAACAAGGCAGAGTCAAAGACGTGGCACAGAGCTGAGGAGGTGAGGCGTCGCTGGAGCTGGTTCAGCGTCAGTTCCATGCTGCTGCACAGGAGTTGAGGCATAGGTTCCTTACTGCTACGCAGGGGAGGTGAGGCGTTGGTTCCTTACAGAGGCAATAGTCGACCGTGTGGTATCGGTTCCTTACAATCCAGCGGGATCGATGAGTCCAGCAGGTCATGAAGCAATGAGGCGACTTTGTGGTGTTGTAGTCACGCCAGGGGGACAAAAGTGCTGCGGTGTAGTCGGGTGTCACAGATGTCAGTGACACGGTACTCAGGACTTATAGTGTTGGAGGACTTCAGAGGAGCTGCAGTGGCATCTGGCGTGTTGTGTCAGTTGCAGTCGTCGCACTTCAGTGGGGACCACTGCTTTGGGTGCAGGCGGCTGTGCCGTTTCTGGAGTTGTCTGGAGTTGGTGTGCCTGGTTCTTCTTATTTTATACTGGATTTCACTCCCAGGGGCCAGGACGAGGAGTGGGCACCAGGTGAAGTCTTTGATGTCCCTGAGACTTTTTAACAGGAGGCAAGCTCAATCCAAGCCCTTGGAGAAACTTCACAAGCAGGATACACAGCAAAGTCCAGTCCTTGTCCTCTCCATAACAGACGCAGCAACTGCAGGCCAACCCAGGAAAGCACACTCAGCAAAGGGGCAGTACTCCTCCTCACAGCTCTTCAGCTTTTCTCCTTGACAGAGTCTCCTTTTGATCTTGAAGTGTTCTTAAAGTCTGGGATTTGGGGTCCAATGTTTATACCTAGTTCTGCCTTTGAAGTAGGCAAACTTCAAAGGAAAGTCTTTGTAATGCACCAAACCCTACCTTTCCTGCCCTGGTCCCAGACACACTCTAGGGGGTTGGAGACTGCATTGTGCAAGGACAGGCACAGCCCTATTCAGGTGCAAGTGTCAGCTCCTCCCACCACTGTAGCCCAGGAAGACCCATCAGGATATGCAGGGTATACCTCAGCTCCCTTTGTGTGACAGTCTAAATTGAATTTGAAAGCAGCCTAGCTGTCATCCTGACATGCATTCCACAGCCAGGCAGAGTCCCAGAATGGTTAAGCAAGAAAATGTCCACTTTCTAAAAGCAGCATTTATAAACAGGCAATTTAAAAACCACCTTCACTAAAAGATGTATTTTTAAATTGTGAGTTCAGAGACACTAAACTCTACATCTCTGCCTGCTCCCAATGGTAAATTGCACTTAAGAGATATTTCAAGGCAATCCACATGTTAACCAATGGGAGAGATATGCCTTGCAAGAGTGAAAACGGAATTTGGCAGTATTTCACTGTCAGGACATGTAAAACACAACAGGACATGTCCTACCTCTTAAATACACTGCACCCTGCCCAATGGGCTACCTTGGGTCTACTTTAGGGGTGCCTTACATGTCCTAAAATGAAAGGTTTAAGGCTGGCAAGTTGGTGCACTTGCCAGGTCGACATTGCAGTTTAAAGCTGCATAAACAGACACTGCAATGCCAGATCTGAGACATGTTCACAGGGCTATTCATGTGGGTGGCAAATCAGTGAAGCAGGCCCACTAGTAGCATTTGATTTATAGGCCCTGGGCACACAGGGTGCACTATACTAGGGACTTACTAGTGAATCAAATATTCCGATTATGGATAATCAATCATATTCACAATGGACACAGGGAGCAGTTGCATTTTAGCTCTGATCAGCAGTGGTAAAGTGCCCCTAATTCCCAAAACAGCAAAAAATGAAAGCCAGCACACAGTCAAAAATACAGGAGGCATAGGAAAAAAGACAGGGGGAAACCACACCAAGGATGCCAGGTGTAGCAAACAGTAAAGACAGGGTTAAATATTTTAGCACAAAAACATGCATAAGAAATGCAGTATGTTTATAATCTCTGCAAAGGTATTGTGCTAATTAAAAATATTGAAAGAAGCCTTAGTAAATGCTTTTAGTGCATATGTTTCCAGCAACTTGATTTGTAAGGTTGCTGTTTTGCAGGAAAATATAAACACAAAAGCCTTCTTTATAAGAAGTACCAGCCTGATTTAGAGGTGGTGGAGAGGTTATTCCCACACATATGCAACAGAATACCCTATTCACCAAGCTGAAGGTCCATTTGCCTCATTTAGAATCAAGTGGATCTTAAGTATGACAGCAACAGAGACTCCATTTGTGACATACTCCCATGGACGTCAGTTAGGTGTAGCCAGGGGTCGCAGCTGCAACCCCTAGCTTGCCGTTTGCGACCTCTGGCCCTGCCTCAGTGAACGCTGGCCTCAGTGGTGGCAAAATCAGTGCCAAGAAAACAGGGGCAAATCGTCCTTCTGGACGTTGCTTGGGGCTCCACTTCATTGTTTTCAGTCAGTTTTTGTCATTACACTAATAGTGAATAACACATAATTCACTATTAGTGTAATAAAAATGGAGTACAGTTTGCTGGAATATGACCCTCCTTGGTACCTGAGGTAAGTCAAAAACACTTTTAAATGTATGTTGTGTGCATGCTTGTGGACGAGAGTGTGCTTATGTAAAAGAGAGAATATGTATTTGTGTAAGCATGTGTGTGTGTTTTATAGTAAATATGATATGGCATGTGATGCCACTACTGCTACCCCTGGCTGTTTGGTGAATTGACGTCCATGCATACTCCTGATGAATGGTGGAGGAGCGCCATCAGAGGCTTGGCCATTTGACTTCATACTGGATTTTTATTGGGTGGTCAAATGGCCACATTTCACTGCCCATCACTGCCAGGTAAAACCTGACAGGAAGGGGTAGTGAAAAACTGGAAAATGCCCCCCACACCACGGTAGAATAGTCCTAGTATGTGAAGGTCATTAGTATTTCTATTTTCAAAAACAAAATTCTGCTTTGACATTTTGTTTTTAAAAAATAAAGAAGCATGTTAGAAGTTTGATAGATGGTACCTGTGAGAAATTGAGTTATTGGTTGTGGGGAATTTTAGAGTTGAAAGCCTACCCAAGCAGCTACTACAGTGCTCAACCCTCTAGTAGAAATGTGTAAAGTATCTATGCAGCACTTCAAACAGTAATAAAGTGACAACACAACACAAGAAAAATCCCACAGCAATTTAAATAAACAGAATACATTTTATTAAATAACACGAGACCAAACATGACAACAAATCCAGTCAGTAGATCCATTGATATGCAGGTTTAAAGATTGAAGTGTAAATAGCTCCAAGAAGCACAAGGCACCAATGGTGGCTATCTGGTCGCACTAGAAAAGGACAACGTTACAAGTTCAGGCCGATCGCAATGAAGTGCGGCCAGCTACAGGTTCCCTGTAGGTCTACTGAACAAGAGTACCTTAAATCCTGGTTGCTGGTTATTGTGAGGTCCCATGCCAAGGTTGCATTGTGCAGCCGAGGGTTTGTGTCACTTCTGAGGAGCTGTGAAGTTGCAATGTGAGGTCCTGCATCGTTGCTGAGGATGCTGTTAATGAGGGACTGGAATTTTAAATTCCAGCATTAAGGATGTGTTGTGCAACAGAGGTGATGTGCCATTTGTGAAGCGCTACGAGGCTGAGAAGCGAGAACCAGAACCTGCGTCATCATTGAGACTGCAGTCTGTGAGAGATTTCCGATGTGAGGGCCTGTGTCTGGGAAGATTCACACTGTGGAGGGTCCAATGCAGGCTGCAAGGTCGATGTCGAGTTCTTGCATTTAGAGAATCCTCACAGCAGAGGTGAAGTGTTGGTTCTGCTGGAGTGTGTGCTGCACAGGACAGGAGATGTATCGGTTTTGTTAGATCAAACAACTTCTGGAGCTTTTCTGTTGAAGTGCACAGATTACCTGTCTTCCCTGCCCTGGCTCCAGACTAACTATAGCGGGTATGTAGCCCTTTGTGTAGAGGCAAGACCCAGCCCATTCAAGTGTAAGTAGGGCTGTGCCCAGATGTGCCCTCCCACTCTGCCAATGAGGGCCTATCTAGGCACATCTAAACTCTCTCTTGTGTGTGACTTTCTAGGAGGAATACACAAAGCACAGCATTCAACTGCACCCAGTCATTTGACCCAGAGACAGAATGCAGGCACTAAATGGTTAAGGTAGGAAGATACCAACTTTCTAAAAGTGGCATTTTCAAAATTGTAATTTAAGATTGAACATCACCAAGAGAGATTATTTTTATTACAATGTCAAAGACACCAAACAAGACTGAGTGTCTGCCCCATTTGGAACTTATAATTTATTAAATGTAACAAGGTAACTCCAATGTTATACAATGGCAGATGCAGGCCTTGCAGTAGTGAAAAACAAACTTGAGAGTTTTTCACTATCTGGACAAGTAAAACTTAAAAATGCAGTCCTACTCTTTAAATACATTGCACCCTGTCCTTTAGGCTGTCCAGAGCCCACGGTAGTGGTCACCTACATGTATTAAAAAGGAGGCCTGGCAATTTTTTTATTTTGCCAGGTCAAAATGACAGTTTAAAACTGCACACACAGGCTGCTATGGGAGACTTGAGACTTGTTTGAACGGGCTAATTAAATGGTGACACAATTAGTGCTGCAGGTCCATTAGTAGCATTTACTTTACAGGCCCTGGGAACAGGTAGTGCCAGTCTACTAGTGACTTACAAGTAAATCAAACATACCAATGGTAATGTGTTTTAAGGGTAGAGCTCAAGCACTTTAGCACTGGTTAGCAGTAGTAAAGTGTGCAATGTCCCAAAGCCAGCAAAACTTAAGTCAGCAAAACAGGAGGATGGAAGGCAAAAGTTAGGAGATGGCCCTGCAGAAAGGGCTCAGTCCAACAGTACTGTCATGTTGACTGAGCCATCTGTCAACATTTTAATACATTGACAGAAACTGCCATAACAGCATTTCCTGCCAATGTAAGAGATATCTACTGGGGAACTAGACATCTAAATTCAGAGTGCAGTTGCAGGTCGAAGGAGTATAAATTTGAGTTTGTACATTTCTTCACATAAAATAAGCTCCTCGCATCTTTAGCAAACTCACTGATGGAGCCTGTGCTAGAGGAAACACTGGTGCGTTTGTCATAATGTTTTAACTTTTGTGCGTGGAGATGATGCGAACAAATGTGGAATAGCCTATGCAAAGCCCCAGGCATGATCGGTCTCTTTGCGCTTTTCATTTACCAGACCTTAAAAACCTTATATACTTAAACTTGTGTTTTTATACATTTATTTGAATGGATGTTCCATACGACAAGGGGCATTTTGTTACATATGCATTTCTTGAACAGGCTTTTCATAAAAATATTTATATAAGAGCTTCCTAGGCTATGGCCAGCAGAGTGGTGTCTCAGTTTTAGGTCATTAAAGTATGTCACAAACGGTGAAAAGGCAAATTATATCGTAATCTGCTTGAAGGGCATTAATTGATACAAAACATAAATGGATGTAAATATTTGGGAGTGAACGTTTACTAAAATGTAACTAATGATCATAGGGTAATCCACTGGTCGTCCATCAAAGAACAAGGACACAGTTGTGGTGTGAGCTACAGAGGCAAACAAACTTTAATAAAGGTGACCTTGGCTCACCTTTGGTAGTTTGCCCATTACAGAAAGGTAATAGTAAAAGAAAATCAATAAGGGGTTTTGATTCAAGCAAAAAACGAAGAAAACTCAAATTAAAGTATAGAGAACTCAAGAGTGCACTCCATTACTAAAAGGAGAAAAGCTACAACAATTAAGAGAAATTGATACGAGGATGAAAGGTTATCAGTCATTTCCAGAAGCATTCCTTTTGTAAAAGCAATGATGCAGAGGATTCTTGAATCACATGTCCACTAGAGGGCAACAGTGCACCGAGTACATGTCATAGGAAATGCTAGCTCTAGGGCTCTCAGAGGCAACAGTAGTGGGTGTCATCAGTTACTTGGGTGTGGTAGACTCTCTCTGTGATGATGTTGCTGTAATTCCGATGAGTAACTGTTGCGACAGGGGACGTCTCTTCTCAGTCTTCAGGCTAGTTCCACTAAAAGGTTTGTTAAGGTTGGTCATTCAGGATTCACCCAAAAGAGGCCCCAGCCCAGTCCTCTTAAATCCGTTTTAAAGTACTCCCAGGCGCCCACATCTAGTGCTTATCTGAATTTCAGGCTCTGCAGGGGCACTTTCTCGAGCAGGCGGGCTGCCGTGCCTGGCAGATTGGTCCAAATAACACTATAAACCAGTTCAGGAAGCTTTCTCTGTCAGTTCTTAAAACATGTTCTGAAGGGCTAAGATTCGGACAGATGTAGGACAGCTTTTCTAGTAGCCCTGTTAAAAAGCAAGCATTTTTTAGGATAGCAGGCTTCGATAACTGTCCCCATCATTTTCGTCTTTTATGCTGGTTCTAAATTGCCAGCGGGGCACGATTATTTTTTGTGAAAAAAACAAAAGAACTAAAACACGATTGGTCGATGGTTTTAGTGTAATCCATACAATGTCAGCACAACCTATACTCCCGCGTTCACTTTGTATATCCTCGCCCAGCCACAGTGGACAGAACCTCTTATGGAGGTGTAGTGCTTTGACCTCATTACTCCAAAAAATGGCAAGTGAATCAATTTGCCAGTCATTCTTCCTTTGGACTCGTGGAAAATCAACATACCTGAAAGACAGCTGTCATTGACCTGGTTCTGACCTCTGTTTATTTTGAATGTCAGGCTCAGAGGTGCTTTTTGTCTATAATTTTAATCAATAGTCCTTGTGTTTCCCAACCAACATCTGTATGACTGGTTTTGCTAATAACCCGACTTCTGCTTTATTGAATGACTGTCTCTCCCGAACGTTCCTCTAGAACGTATTTAAATCTTGGTAAACAATCACTCATCTGTTTGATGGACCATGTGAAATGTTAAACACACCGCCAGTTTGGGCTTATAGGCAAAAGTCAGTTCACTTGCTAAGAAGTGGGAGCTCATACATATGAAATAAAGCAAAAACCAAAATTAGAAGTCACAAGACTGCTGGCTAGAACCCTGACTGATTGACGGTGTCACCTATGCCTTAAGATAACGTGACAGTACTGGAGTCACCTGTCAGGATCATGTCTGAAATGTTTGCAGCCTTTGCGGAGTATATTGTGGAGAAGTGTGGCACAATGGTTAGAGTGACAGACAATGGCTAGAGTGGCAGACCCTGAAGAAGATATCTGGTTCAAGACCAGGGTTCAAGTCCCGCTTTGGCAGGTCTTGAGCTCAATTCCCTTGGACCAGATAATTCTCGCCTCAGTGCCTAATCTAATTAATGAGTGCAACTCTGGGCAATAGTTTGCTTAATCTCCACAACGGCCCCAACAGCGCTTGGATGCCTGGCTTCACCCTGGGGGTGCCCAGGAGTGGGCACCTCCCAGGGAAAAGCCAGGAGGGGTTCCATAGTGGTATGAGTACAGCGCCTTGAGACCCTAACGGGTGAGTAGTGCGCTATACAAGTGCAAAGTTTACAGTTTTAAGTGGCAGAACTAAGAAATAGCTACACATGACGAGGCACCTGTAAAATGTCAGTAAGAGTGGTTAAGAGCCTGAGGTCATGTGACAAATTTGGTTATGGTAGGGTTGTAGAGTTAGTTGCCAATTTTTACATGTCCCTGTTAAGTCTGAAATGCTGGCTGAGGCAGATTCAGACATATCTTAGCCTTGCATCTCAAAGTTTGATAGAGTTGGGGAAGAGTCAGTAACATCCCGTGCCCCTCATCTATCTGACTGACTCAGCCCAGGACTACTGCATCAAACGATGGAATGAAGTAAACATAACAACATCATTGTTGTGTTTGTAGAACATGAATGCACCATGAGTGTTCAGATGGATCTTTAGCATTAGCCAAATGGGTGGTACTCATTTTATCAACAATATGACAAATTAAATCCTGAAGAGACCCAAATAGTTTTGAACCTCTGACCAAGGGGTCAAACACTGATCACTGCAGTGGTTGAATTAATCCGCTAAGCCACCATCCCTCGTTTCATGCAACAATTTTGACAAAGTGAAAAATTTGCATTGGAAATTGTTGGACTTTTGGCCTTATGCAGGGTCATCCCCAGTCTTTTTGCCTCCTTCCTCCTGGTTTTTCTGACCTCTCGCTGTTGGCTCTAGGACTCTGAGCACTTTATCACTGCTGACCAGTGCTAAAGTGCAGGTGCTCTCCTATCTAAAGTTGGTATGATTGGCTTATACCTAATTGGCATATTTAATTTACCTATAAGTCCCTTGTACAGTGGTATCTCTATACCCAGGGCCTATAAATTAAATACTACTAGTGGGCCTGCAGCTCTGCTTGTGCCACCCACTGAAGTAGACTTTCAAAACCTGGCTCAGGACTGCTAGCGCAGAGCCTGTGTGCGCAGTTTTCTGCCACAGGGACCTGGCATCTAAACTTACTTTCCAGGCTCAGAACTCCCCTTTTAATACATGTAAGTCACCCCTAAGGTACGCCCTAGCTAGCCCTATGGGCAGGGTGCCATGTATGTAGAAAGGCAGGACATGTGCCATATTGCATGGCCTGTCCTAGTAGTGACAAACAGCCTAACTTGGTGTCTCACTGCTGTGAGTGCTGCCTTCTCATAGGATTGCATTAGAAATGCCCTGCCTTATGTGTAAGGGGTATTGTCTTATTTATGAGGGGTAGCGTAGGCATGTTTGGTATGGTTGTGATGGTGATAATAAATGCTGCTTACTGGTGTGGGTGTATTTTTTATTACTATCACAGAAATGCCACTTCTAGAAAGTGCGCATTTATCTGTGCTTATGACTCTGGTGTTTTGCAGCTTGACTCCAATCCACGTCTGGGCAGAGTGACAGTTGGGGCTTTGTGCATACTTTTCAGACCGCCTGTACACAGGGAGGGTGGAGGTGTCACAGAGGTGCATCTGCATACTGAATAGTCTTCCTGGGCTCAGAGAAGGGAGAGGCGGGGCACACCTGCATTTGTAAAGACTGTGCCCTGGCCTCACACAATAGGGTCGTTAACCCCCACTGATGTTTGGAGCCTGTGCTGAAAGGAGAGAGGGGGCACTCCCAGAACCAGTTGTAACTGGCTGGAACCTCCTCTCCCTACCATGGTAAAACACTGTAAGAACTGACTATAAGTACAGGGGAATTTTCCCCACAATTTGGAGACTCTTGGAATCATCTTGGAACTGGACACCAAAGGCTGAAAGGACTCACCAGGAACCACCATGGACTGCTGCTGCTGTGCTGACCTGTGACCTGCCTGGTCACTGTGAAGGACTTGCCACTTGCTGCCTTTCCCTTGTGCTGGCCTGTAGCGGGCCCTCCACCTGAGGACCTTGTTTAAGATTCTGCTCCCCAGGGGCAGGGTGCTGTGGCCCCTGACTCCTGCGTCCATTTCTTCACGAGGGGTGCTTCTCCGTGGTTTGCAGCGCGCTTATGGAGCCTTGGGAGCTCGTAGGCTCCTTGCTGCATTGTGCCCCTTTAAATAAGATCACCGCAGCGGCCCAGGAAGCTGGAAGAACACTCGCGCACCGCATCGGGTGCAGGCGAGTGTCTGCTCGGGCCCCAGGAGGGGTCCGATCTTCTTGTGGCTTCACGGCAGAACCAGGGGAAGACGCAGGGAGTGTCCCCTTCCCCCTGGCCTCTGCGTTAGGAGCAGGATGCTCCTTTTCTGCTGTTCGGTAAAACGGGCATTACTGTGCCCCCCCCCCCCCTTGGTGGAAGGGCCAATGGAGGCCCGGGGGCCCACAGAGATCGCAGGTCCCGGGAGGGGCCTGTCATTAAACCGGAGGGGGTGCGTGGTGCCCCCCCTCCTGCCCTAAGTTGTCTTTGCTGGTTTTGGCCCCCCTCGTGAGGGCCGGTTGAGGCCCTGGGGGGCCCCAGTGATCACGGTCCCCAGAGGGGCCTGTCTATAAAAGAGAGGAGGTGCATGTCGCCCTCCTCTAACCCCAGAGTATAAGGGAGGTTTCCGTTTTGCGCATAGGAGCGCCGGGGGCCCCATTGTTCAGCTTCTAGGCACTGGAGGTGCCTTCATCCAACCAGGTACTGTTTAAAGGACCAATATAGTTGCAATCCAAAGTTCTTTCTACAGACCTTTGTTTGATTCTTATATTACCTACCTGCGTTTGATGTTTGTACATATGTGTATGCAAATGTTCCTTTTATGGACATGCTTGCTAATATGTTTTTCTAACTTGCCATATGTTTTCTAATGTTTCTACTATGGGCATTTTATGATATTCTTAAGACAAGTGCTGTGATGTAATAATGTGTTTTCCTGACTACTGCTTATGTTGCAGAATATTGAGTAACCTGTGTGTTATGTGTGACTACTGCTAGGTTGCAGAGTAACTAATGTGTAACGTTCTGACAACTGCTAAGGTAGCAGGATAGTACTGATATGTGATGTTTGGTCTGATAATTGCGTTGTGTACAATACAGTATATTTTCATATAATCTGGTGTTGTGTTTCCTTTGTGGTGGGGATATTGCGTCACATGTGTTGTGTGTGTTGTGCAAATGCTTTACACATTGCCTCCGGGTTAAGCCTGACTGCTCGTGCCAAGCTACCAAGGGGGTGAGCAGGGGTTATATTGGACGTGTAACTCCCTTGCCCTGACTAGAGTGGGTAAGTTCTGCCTGGCTGAGGTGCATACCCTAGCCAACCAGAAACCCCATTTCTAACAGAAATATATATTTTACTTCTAAAGAAAAAGGTCGGGAAGAGAATGGTGGGCCTATTGACTTAATGAAGTTACTCGGCCTAATAGCAGTTCCCTGAATTGCCAGTCCCCGTAGTGTGAGTTTGTTCTTATATTGGGGGGGGGGTCTTTTGAAGGTGGAATTTAGATATGACAGAGCTCAACAAACTTAAGGGATGTTTTTTCCTTCTGGAACCACTTCCTTCCAATAGTAGCTTTAAAGGGCATTACAACAACGGTTGCTGATACTTCCCTTCTAACAGAATAAAAGAGTCGAAGGGCCTGGTTCACAAAGGTAAACGTTCACTATTGTTTGCGAGTCACAAAGGATTTTAAATGTGCAGCGTCTGCATATTGAAGGGGTAGGTCTTTTTAAAAGACAGGTCTTTTTATGTGTGGAGACTCCGCACTCGTAAAAAATCTACTCCTAAATCTCTTTGTGAATAGCAAACAATCGTAAACATACACAAAAGTGTACGTTTACCTTTGTGAATCAGGCCCTGAGAGTGTGATGAACGACTTCTAGAAAAGAGCTAGACTACGTTAGAACTGTTCACTATCTGTACCCAATCTTCCATACTACTGTACCCAGCCAAAAGGTATGGAGAAGGTAATCAACCATTGTTGGACTTTTTTTCTTATGCAGGGTCATCCCCAATCTGTTTTGCCTCCTGCCTCCTATTTTTTTCTGACCTGTTGCTGTTGGCTTTTGAACTCTGAGCACTTTGCCTCTGCTAACCAGTGCTAAAGTGCATATGCTCTCTGTGTAAATTGTATGTGATTGGTTTATCCATGATTAGCATATTTGATTTACTAGTAAGTCCCTTGTAAAGTGCACTAGAGGTGCCAGGGCCTGTAAATCAAATGCTAGTAGTGGGCCTGCAGTACTGGTTGTGCCACCCACGAGTAGCTCTGTAATCATGTCTCAGACCTGCCACTGCAGTGTCTTTGTGTGCAGTTTTAACTGTAAATTCGACTTGGCAAGTGTACCCACTTTCCAGACCCAAACCTTCCATTTTCTTACATCTAAGGCACCCCTAAGGTAGGCCCTAGGGAGCCCCAAGGGCAGGGTGCTGTGTATGGTTAAGGTAGGACATATAGTAATGTGTTTTAAATGTCCTGACAGTAAAATATTGCTAAATTCGTTTTTCACTGTTGCAAGGCCTGTCCCTCTCATAGGTTAACATGGGGGCTACCTTTAAATCTGATTAAAGTGTAGATTCCCTTTGGGAGCGGATGGACATGTGGAGTTTGGGGTCTCTGAGCTCACAATTTAAAAATACATCTTTTAGTAAAGTTGATTTTAAGATTGTGTGTTTGAAAATGCCACTTTTAGAAAGTAGGCATTTTCTTGCTTTAACCATTCTGTGGCTCTGCCTGTTTGTGGATTCCCTGTCTGGGTCAGTTTGACAGTTGGGCTGGTTGCACCTCACACTAGACAGTGACACAAAAGGAGCTGGGGTGTAGTCTGCATTTCCTGATGAGCCACCTGTGCTAGGAGGGAGGGGAGGAGTGGTCACTTACACCTGAAAGGGCTGTGCCTGTCCTCACACAGTGCAGTCTCCGACCCCCTGGTGAGTGTCTGGGGCCTGCCCTGGGTAAGGCAGGATTTCATATTCAAAAGAGACTTTACTTTGAAGTAGGCCTACTTCAAATGAGAAATTGGGTATAAGAAGGGCACCCAAAACCACAGACTTTAGATCACTTCTGGACATCAAGAGGAACCTCTGCCTGGAGAAGAACTGAAGAGCTGAGGAGAAGTACTGCCCTGCCTGTGACTGTGCTTTGTGGAGCTATCCTGCAGTTGCTGCTTCTGCCAGAGTAAGAGGGCAAAGACTGGACTTTGTGTGCCTTCCATCTTGTGAAGAAATCTCCAAGGGCTTGATTTAGAGCTTGCCTCCTGTTGTTTGAAGTCTCAGGGACAGCAAAGACTTCTCTCTGCCAGCACCTGGAGTCTCTGGAGAGACTCCTGCTCTGACAAGTGGTGCCCTATCCAGTCCCTGGGCTCTTGAAAGGAAAGCTGGTGAAAATCCAAGGAAATCGACTTCGGACGACTCTGGACCGACGCCGCTGCTGAATCCGGTGATGCCACCTGCGTGATTTTCGCTGGAACGCGACTACCTTCGCAGGCCCGACATCGCTGCAGCCCTGCCGAAGTCCGCCACTCCATGGAAGTCGCCGCATCACGTCGTGACCGACGCCGCTCGAAGTGCTCGGATTCAATGTTTCGCACAGACGCCGCGATCCCCGACTTCGCGCATTGGCTCATTTTCGTTTCTTCATCAAGGTACTGTACCTGGGGGTCTACATTACTCCGTGTCTGGCACCGCTGGTGCCGGATTGTTGGGAACGACTCCGTCACCATGCCGTGTTAACACCTCATCTAAGCATTTTGTGTTTCTAAGCGCTATTTTTGAGATTAATCTTTAAAAATTCATATCTTGACTTGTGTATGTCGGATTTTTGTTGTTTTGGTCTTGTATTGTTTAGATAAATATTTCCTATTTTTCTAAACTGGTGTTGTGCCATTTTGTAGTGTTTTCATTGAGTTACTGTGTGTGTTGGTACAAATACTTTACACCTACCACTCTGAAGTTAAGCTTACTGCTCTGCCAAGCTACCAAGGGGGTGAGCAGGGGTTAGCTGAAGGTGATTCTCTTGACTAGAGTGAGGGTCCTTGCTTGAACAGGGAGTAACCTGACTGTCAACCAAAGACCCCATTTCTAACAACCATCAACTTATCAACCACCTGGAACTCCATAATCTTCTCAACCACACCCAATTTGGCTTTTGAAGCATCCATAGCACAGAGACACTCATTGCCACCACAAATGAGATATGGAACTTACTGGACTAGGGAGAAATAGCAGCCCTCATACTGCTGGCTCCCTCCACTTTGTGCGACATAGTGTCACAATCCAGCCTCATCAAAAGACTACATGAAACAGGAATCCAAGGTCCAACCCTTGAATGGATATGCTCCTTCCTCCCCGGGAGAACACAGAAAGCTAGACCCCCACCCTACACATCAGAGCCCGAGGATGTGATCTGCAGAGTCCCTCAAGAATCATCTCTCAGCCCTACCCTGTTCAACATTTACAAGACCACTTGCCAAAGTCATCAGATCTCATGGCATCTCCATCATTCCCTATGAAAAAAACACCCAGCTCATGCTCTCAGTGTCCAACAAGTCCTCCAAGACCAGATCCAACTTCACTAGATGCCTGCTATGCCTAGAAGAATGGATGAAAACCAACTGCCTGAAACTCAGCTTGGACAAGACAGAAGTGATGGTTTTGGGGAACCCCCTGAGACTCTACCTGGTGGCTATCAGAGCTTGGCCGAATACCTAGACACTCTTACCATGCAAAGAACCTGGGAATCATCATAGACAACAAACTCAGCGTGGTCTCACAAGTGAACACAGCCCCTCCTACTTTCATATACAACGTGTCCCAACAAAAATCTTCAAATGGATCCCCATTAGCACTAGCACCAGGCGTACCATCACTCAAGTCCTAGTCACTAGCAGACTAGACTACACCCATGCACTCTTTGCTGGAAGCTCTAACCACCTCCTCGACTGACTTCAGATCATCCCAAACACCACAGTTAGACTCAAATTGGACTTCCTACGTTGCACACACATCATGCCACCCATTAAAAACTCTCTCGCCTGTCAATAGACAAACACTGCTAATTTAGACTCCACACACATGCATACCTCATCTGCCACCCTCACTTCCACCAACCCACCAGACTTCTATGCTCAGCCTCTCTCTCCCTCATCCCTCATTCCCATCTCTCAGAACTGCAAAAGCAGAACACATGGCCTAGCATTCTCCTACATTCCACCCAAAACATGGAATTACTTACCTTCCCACATCAGGGCCTCCACCTTGCTTTTTGAATTCCGCAAGATGCTGAAGACTTGGCTCTTCTACTAACTTCAGCCGACAACCTACACACCTGCACAAACGCCTGGATATCCTTCAGGTGATAAGCAGTGCTCTACAAATCCAAATAACATTAACATAACAAAGCCATTGTCAGGGCAGCAAGCCAGGCCAACTCATCTCTGGGTATTTTATGTGGCCCCAGTGGAGCTCTGGACAGACAGGTGTCTTAGGCAGTGACATTACAGGTGTGACATTCTCAAGCCACAAAATGTAAATAATTCATGAATTCAGTTCACTTGACAGTGGTATGCTATTTTCTGTGTGTCATTAGTCTCAAAAGTAAAATAAGTAACACAAAGCAGAATTGATCTGTACACACCATATTATAATTACGATTTGGATTTCTTAATAAACACTGTCAACATACCTGAGATCAAAATTAAGAATTAATTTATACTTTTTTTTATTATGAGACATGGGTCAGATTTTGAAGTCGCATGTCATTTCTTATGATTTCTTGGGAAAAGTTGTTAATTCACCCCACAAACTTATGATTGACCTGGCTGTGACAGGCTTGATGACCCGTGGTTTAGCTAATACCCAAGGTGAGGTGATTATTAAAATGTATGCATTCTCTAGTATTAAGTTGAATCTCTGGCAGTTAGGACAGTCATGTAGTACTGAGACTGCCCTTTGAGGTAGAAGAAACACTTTTAGGCAGCGGGCCTGTGCAGCAGGGGTGAGTTTTCAGATGAGGTAAAATAAATCCACATGTTCAGAATTAAAATGGGGAAACACCCAATACAGATGTAATTCAATTCAATTTGATTCATTCATGCTTATATAGAGCATGGCTACATACAAGGGCTTCCCAGGGCTCAAACAACTACACTGTACAATGATGAGTATGGTAATGTATTTATAGCAATCTTTCATAAATAGTTACTACTGACAAATGGAGAATTATAACTTTTATAGTACTGATTATCAGAATTATAATCAAAGCATTTGTTCACATGCATCCATTAATTAGATTTAACAATGCTACTTTTATCTAAAATGTTCCTACTTTATTAATGGCAATAATCACCAGATCGGTTTTAGGCAATATCTAAAATCGTTTTTATTACATTTGAGCGTTACCGCAAGACATATTTCAGGAAGGCATGGGGGTTATTCACTTTTAAGTACTGAATGTGACCTAAAATCACAAAAGTTCCTAGGGAATGTATGAAGAATAAATTCCTTTATTAAATAATATTGAATATTGCTGAGTATACTGAAAAATATTTTCTATACACCAGGTTAACCAGTATGTGGTGCTGCTCATGCTGTCTTCTTCATACAGAATCATTATTTCATTTAACTGAGGGGTAGTGGCGATAATGGCCATTTTTTCCTACTACAACAATAAAGAATTATATTAGGGACAGGCAAATTGGTTAAAGTAGCTTAAATGTTTAGCTTGATTTGAGTAGTAGTGTAGAGTACTAAATACTAGAATTGCTTAATTCTGTCTCTTGCAAGAGTACCTCTGTGAGGTCACTGTACATGTATTACAATTTCATTTTCTATTCTGTTCACTTCTAATGGTATAAGTAACATGTTTGAAGGTGACATGAAAATTGGAGATGGTCTTAAAATGATGAATGGTGTGTAAACAATGTAAGATGTTTTATCTATATTTATACAATGTCACATATTCTATAAATAAAAGATGTTCTTATCTTTGCAGATCACAGTGATGCTGTTGAAAGACCGCATATTTCTCACCCTACCTCTAATCATAGGTAGTGCAGCTGGTGGTCTGCTGCTGCTGGCTCTGATTGTTATCATCATGTGGAAGGTGTGTTTAAGTGCTAATGGAAGCACCCAGTTTTCTGATCCACTATCAGTTGTTGATTACATTAGTACACTTTTTTTAGCCTGTTGTCAATTTTACTAGGAAAAACGTTTTGAAGCATGGGATGATAACACACTTTACATAGAGATCACGCAGTTTGATAAAAGTCAAGAAAACGCAAATACACCGTTCAAAAAAGAGCAATCATCACTACTAAACAACATCAACTCCTCAAGAGAAGGCATCTCAGTCTAGAGCTTCAAACATTTTAATTTTGCAAACCCCCAAGTTTAAAAAAACGTATACTGCCCCCCCTTAAATATTTCATAATTATTCTATTAAATTGGTTATGTCTATACTTATTTAAACATTGTATTTAAGTTCTAGTATTGTTTTAAAAATGCAATGAAATAAATGATGTCAAACATACTATTCTGGTCTGGCGGGCCGTACTAACGTGTAAAGGTATCCACAGTGTGAATGTTAGAAGTGAGTGAGGGGGTTTTGAAGAGTATTTGGAGTCCCTTCTCTTTAGAAACATACTTCCAGCTTCGATATAAATGCCAAAACATCTTATTGATGGCCTATTACAGAGCTGTTTTACTGCTTCTAGTTGTTTCAACTTAAAACAAAGCCCTTTTAGCAGCATAAAGCTTCTTTTGGCAGAGCCTGGCACCACCCCTGTGATCACTTGAGGCCCCCCTTTTGGGGCCCGCCCCCCAGTTTGAAGACCCCTGGACTAGAGGGAGACTGACTTCCCTTTCACCATGTGTTCTATTTGATGATTTATGTTTAGGGGCGATGGGGTGCAGTGTAATTCTGCATATCACCTTTCATTTTGTGAAAATGTGTCCACAAACCTTTTTCCACTTTTATTCGTTCTGTTTAGCTCACGTAGGATGTAATGGAAAATTGTTTTAAAAAAAAAAAAAACTATTTAAAAATATTAAACAAGAGCCAATCTGAAAGGAGAGTCTCCTTTTTCAATAAAATAAATATGGAAAGAACCAAATTGAGGTTAGAAATTATGAAACTTAAGACAGGGAGTGGGGACTCATAACAATCACTGAAAAAGATACAGGTAAAATACTTTGGGACATATTTACTAGAAGTGGTGCAGCACGCCCGCTGCGCCAAATTTGGCAGCACTGTGCTGCGTCACTTCTAAAACTCAGGGATGCACCAAATTTAAAAGAATACGCTGCAGCCCTCTGTTTTTTCCTGCGCCGGCGTTAAATTATCTGCCAAGCACCAACGCATCCACCCTTGTGCCATGGTGCAAGGATGGCTGTGTTGCGGGGGAGATTGTTTTTGTGCAGGAAAGGACACCTTCCCGCACAAAAACAATCTTTAATGGCGATTTGCTCCTTCTATCTGTGCTGCTGAAAGCAGCACACATAGAAAGAGCAAAAAATGAGGAGAAATGAAAGCATTTCTCCTCGTTGCGCCATGCTAACGCCACCCCTACGGTGGTGTTAGATTTTGGCGCTGTCTATGGTTTACGAAATCTAGTAAATCTGGGACAATGCCAAAATGCAATGGGTGCTGCTGAGGAACACCCATTACACACCCCTTACACACAAAGAGCTGCGTCTTAAGGGGGTATATTTACAAGGTGCTGTAAATACTGGGCAGTGTACAGCACCACAGATCGTAACAAAAAGTGCCCCTCCAGTGGCACTATGGGCTTGTAAATATGCGCCTTTGATTTGTTCCAAAAACTCATGAAAACACTCCAATTAAAGGGTTTGTAATAGGGCTTCTTTTTACGCACACACACACACACACAAACTCTACTGTTATCTACATGATCCCACCCCAAACTCCAAACCTTTCATGATACCATTGGTTATAAAGATTTTTAGGCACCAGAGTCTCATACAATTACATTATTTTCTACCACCTCAAATAATAAAAAAGCAACATTAATACTGTTATACCATTATTTAGAGAAGGTTGCGTTTGTGCGAAAGAAGCATTTAATGTATAGTATGAATTTTACTGCAAACATTATTTTGCTATTTTTTGGAATCACAATACAGATGTATTGTGTATCATTCAGAATGCAGTAATACAATATTACAGCGTAGAGCCAAAGCTGTCACCTCTGTTCCTTAGCAAAACTTAATCAGAATGTTTGATGAAATACGGAAAACTTTGAGCACTAACACTTTGTACAGCATTATTGTATTTTTCCTCGTTCATTCATTTTTCTCGTTGCTCTTTCTTGCAGTGCGGCTTTTTTAAAAGAACCTATAAAGACTTGAGGGAGTAGCATCAAGAAGAGCCGCTTTCATACCAGCCTCCTCACCACTAACACATTCATTCCTAATGATGTCACCGAAAACCACGTCACCCCGGAGACTTGGGGAACTATATGGGGAAACAAGATCTTCAGTGGAGCAAACGTGGTGCTGGCTAGATAAAATGATCTGTCATTGTCATAAATATGAAAGTTGTTGCAGCCTTTTGTGATTTTGTGTTTTTATAGTGCACATCTGTGGCGTGGCCCTTGCACTGTGTATTAAAGTAATATCATTTACCCTGGCTTGGGCTAAGTGCATCAGTGACGTATGGAATGCTCGCTTTGACCAGCACATATATAGTACTCTCTTTCTCCATGATTTGAGAACTGTCTGGAGGGAGGAAACAGACGTGGGTATAGGTGATTGGGTTATGGCTCCAATTATTAGAGTGATTTTGTGAAAACATATACATGACATATTGATGCTAAACTGAAGTTGACCATTCTTTCAGTAGCAGCAGTTTTGAGTTGACCGTAGAGGCTGTTTTCAAGCTGACCTGCTGCTTTGAACGTTTCTAAAGCTGAAGGGGGTAACAATGCATGCTTAATTATTCTCAATCCTAACAGCCTTTCGGATATGAAAGTCTTTCCAAGTCTCCAGTAATGATTTTTAGTCCAGAGTACCAATTTCACAAGCAAGTGACTTTGTATGTATCAGTGACTCCGTGAAAAGCCTGCTGCCCCCTCCTAGAATGGAAACCTACCCCCACCGCCAATCCTGCCCACGCCTTTCAAACAGATAAACAGCAGAATGACAACTGTGCAGAAATGTTAAGGTTGTACAGGGTTTGCTTTCAGTCTCTGTCTACCACATTCAAGGTCACTTAGAATCTAAAATGCTAAGGTGCCAAGTTGAATTTAGGACGTGACTTCAGTGCTAGGGAAAGTAGAGCATTAGACTAGAGCAGTAATTCGCACACACAAGCTTTATACTCTGACCACCACGGTACACAATGTGCTCAAGTAGCTAATGTTATGTATTACCTCTCTGGAAAGAGTGCCCACAATTTGTTTTATGTCATTGATCATGGGGATTTGTGGGACACCCCCCTCCTTTGCCTCTCAACTCTGGCTTCTCTCAATTAATGGTGTGCTGTTGCATCTTCAGCTGCCCAGCATTCAGGGGTTGAAAAGGCAACAGTCTGGCGACAACCATACTACAGTGGGTGCGAGGGCTGAAGGGTTGATCTGAGGATTCAGTCCCATCCACCTTTTAGTGCGTGTTGTTATTAGCTTACATTTGATTGATTTCTTGGTTGCCGGGCAAGATTATGTTTATGTGTTCAACTGTACCATGTACTTTAGTTGACACCTATGTGTCCAGCAGATGCTCGTGTTGACAATCTCAGTAGCAAGGTGAATGCTTTCTGTCGCAGAGTGAAATGCTCCATCCAGCGCTGCTCTGATGCCTACTGGTAGCCAATGTGAGTAGGCGGCACTGGTGAGTAGGGTTGGGAGCTGGCACTGCTAGTCAGAGTGTGGCACTTGCTGGTAGCATTAGGAACTGGTCCGGGTGGGAGGATTTGGCCCATGTAGATAAAGTAGGAAGTTGGTACTGATGGGCAGGGTGATGCGATGGCACTGGAGTGCAGCACAGAAAGATGGAATCTATGACAGTATATAAATATGGCATTGGTGGCAGTGTGATAAGCTTGTTCTAGTGGGTGATGTGGGGACCTGACACTGATAAGCAATGTAAAAGCTTGCACTCGTAGGAAATGTGATGAAATGCCACTAGTGGGAAGCATGACAAACTGTTACTTACGGATTTCTGGAAAAATGGGACTGGCTTCAACTGATAGTTCGCAATATGTCAGCTGGTACTGGGTGTCATTGTGAGAAGCTACTAGTGGCAGGTAAAGTGGGAAGGCTGGCACTGGTAGATAGTGTGAGAAGCCCGTGTAGGTGATCTGGATGAAAAGCCCGAAGTTGTAGGCAGTGTGAAATGTTGGCTCTGGTAGACAGTGTTAAAAGCTTACCGTGGTGTGCTGTGTGAAAAGAATGTACTGCATCAGAGTATTTTAGGCATCTGTCTGATACCCTCCATGAACATAAAGTTAATCCTCAAAAATCAAAAAGCATAAATGGGAGCAAGTTCAAACAGTATATTTTGCTAGTGTAATGCGGTGTGTACTGTAGTGGTATGATACTGCATGGTATGGATAACCTTTCTCCTAACTGTACTTGATCAGGGTATGGTAAGATACCAAGGGGCTCCATAATTAGGCTGCAGAACTCATGGAACTTCGGAGTGACTTCCAAACATCCACATTGTGCGCATTTCGGCATACTTTATTTCTTACAAAATATGGCCTCTCAAATGTATTGTCTAGAGTTGAACAAATATATAAAGAAAAGGACTATGCTAACTGTTGGAAATGTCCCTTTTTGCAGGGTAATTCCCCAGTCTTTTTGCCTCCTGCCTCTTATGTTTCCTGACCTGCTGCTGTTGGCTTTTGAACTCTGAGCACTTTACCACTGCTAACCAGTGCTAAAGTGCATATGCTCTCTGTGTAAATTGTATGTAATTGGTTTATCCATGATTGGCATATTTTGTTTACTGGTGAGTCCCTAGTAAAGTGCACTAGAGGTGCCAGGGCCTGTAAATCAAATACTACTAGTGGGCCTGCAGCACTGGTTGTGCCACCCACATAAGTAGCTCTGTAATCATGTCTCAGACCTGCCATTGCAGTGTCTGTGTGTACAGTTTTAACTGTAAATTCGACTTGGCAAGTGTACCCACTTGCCAGGCCTAAACCTTCCCTTTTCTTACATGTAAGGCACCCCTAAGGTAGGCCCTAGGTAGCCCCAAGGGCAGGGTGCAGTGTATGGTTAAGATAGGACATATAGGGGGTCATTCTGACTCCCGCCGGGCGCGGTCACCGCGCGCCCGGCGGGAGCCGCCAAAATACCGCGGGTATTTTGAGTTTTCCCCTGGGCTGGCGGGCGGCCTCCAAAAGACCGCCCACCAGCCCAGGGGAAAACGACCTTCCCACCATGAAGCCGGCTCGTAATCGAGCCGGCGGAGTGGGAAGGTGCGACGGGTGCTACTGCACCCGTCGCGTATTTCACTGTCTGCTATGCAGACAGTGAAATACAAGCGGGGCCCTCTTACGGGGGCTCCTGCAGTGCCCATGCCATTGGCATGGGCACTGCAGGGGCCCCCAGGGGCCCCACAACACCCCCTACTGCCATCCTGTTCCTGGCGGGCGAACCGCCAGGAACAGGATGGCGGTAGGGGGTGTCAGAATCCCCAAGGCGGCGCAGCATGCTGCGCCGCCTTGGAGGATTCTGACGGGCAGCGGAAAACCGGCGGGAGACCGCCGGTTTTCCTGCACTGACCGCGGCCAAAGCGCCGCGGTCAGAATGCCCTGCGGGGCACCGCCGGTCTGTCGGCGGTGCTCCCGCCGACCCTGGCCCCCTGCGGTCTGAGACCGCCGGGGTCAGAATGACCCCCATAGTAATGTGTTTTATATGTCCTGACAGTGAAATATTGCTAAATTCGTTTTTCACTGTTGCAAGGCCTGTCCCTCTCATAGTGCTACCTTTAAATCTGATTAAAGTGTAGATTCCCTTTGGGAGCGGATGGACATGTGGAGTTTGGTGTCTCTGAGCTCACAATTTAAAAATACATCTTTTAGTAAAGTTGATTTTAAGATTGTGCGTTTGAAAATGACACTTTTAGAAAGTGAGCATTTTCTTGCTTATACCATTTCTGTGACTCTGCCTGTTTGTGGATTCCCTGTCTGGGTCAGTTTGACAGTTGGGCTGGTTGCACCTCACACTAGACAGTGACACAAAAGGAGCTGGGGTGTAGTCTGCATTTCCTGATGAGCCATCTGTGCTAGGAGGGAGGGGAGGAGTGGTCACTTACACCTGAAAGGGCTGTGCCTGTCCTCACACAATGCTGTCTCCAACCCCCTGGTGAGTGTCTGGGGCCTCGCCTGGGAAGGGCAGGATTTCACACTCAAAAGAGACTTTACTTTGAAGTAGGCCTACTTCAAAGGAGAAATTGGGTATAAGAAGGGCACCCAAAACCACAGACTTTAGAACACTTCTGGAAACGAGAGGAACCTCTGCCTAGAGAAGAGCTGAAGAGCTGAGGAGAAGTGCTGCCCTGCCTGTGACTGTGCTTTGTGGAGCTATCCTGCAGTTGCTGCTTCTGCCAGAGTAAGAGGGCAAAGACTGGACTTTGTGTGCCTTCCATCTTGTGAAGAAATCTCCAAGGGCTTGATTTGGAGTTTGCCTCCTGTTGTTTGAAGTCTCATGGACAGCAAAGACTTCTCTCTGCCAGCACCTGGAGTCTCTGGAGAGACTCCTGCTCTGACAAGTGGTGCCCTATCCAGTCCCTGGGCCCTTGAAAGGAAAGCTGGTGGAAATCCAAGGAAATCGACTTCGGAGGACTTCGGACCGATGCCACTGCTGAATCTGGTGACGCCGCCTGCACCCGACGCCGTGACCTTCGCTGGAACGCGACGATCTTGAAGTGCGTGGATTTAACATTTCGTACAGACGCCGCGATCCCCGACTTCGCGCATCGACTTGTTTTCACTCTTTACCAAAGGTACTGTACTTGGGGGTCTACGCGACTCCGTGTCCGGCGCCGCTGGTGTCGGCTTGTTGGGAACGACTCCGTCACGGCACCGTGTTAACACCTCATCAAAGCATTTTGTGTTTCTAAGTGCTATTTTTTAGTTTAATCTTTAAAAATTCATAACTTGACTTGTGTATGTCGGATTTTTGTCGTTTTGGTCTTGTTTTGTTTAGATAAATAGTTCCTATTTTTCTAAACTGGTGTGTCGTTTTGTAGTGTTTTCATTAAGTTACTGTATGTGTTGGTACAAATACTTTACACCTAGCACTCTGAAGTTAAGCCTACTGCTCTGCCAAGCTACCAAGGGGGTAAGCAGGGGTTAGCTGAGGGTGATTCTCTTTTACCCTGGCTAGAGTGAGGGTCCTTGCTTGAACAGGGGGTAACCTGACTGTCAACCAAAGACCCCATTTCTAACATTGGTGATCAGCGGTTGGGATTTGGACTTGTATTTGTACTTGACATACAGTGATTAAGTGTACACTACTGTTTTGATCTCAGACCACTACGTGACCACATACTACTTGTTTGGTGATCTTTCATTTTTCTCTTTGGGACTCCTTTTTGTTGTACTTCCACGATTTTGCTGATCCCTTGACTGATTCTTTTTACTTCATTGGGAACTTGCTTTCTGCAGTTGGAACTTTGCACTTGTTGCCATCATGTCTCAATCTGGAGATGCAACAGCTGGAGCTGTGTTTGAATTAGGGAAACTGAAGAGGTACTCAATTGAAACAGTTCTGTGAAGATCTTGCCTGTCCCGTTAAGACCTCCGCCAGAAAGGGAGTTGCAAGAGGCATTGAGGGCCTGGGTGACAGTCAAAGAAGCTGGGGGGCACACAGAAGATATGGATAGGGAAGTGCAGAGTCTACCCAGTGGTGTAGTAGGGGTACCTGTTACATCTGGGGGGAGGGTCTCCAGGAGTGGTAGCAGTTGGTCCTCTAAGGGTCTGACTCCTAAAGATGTGCAGGACAGACAGGCAGAAAGGGTTTGCCGGTTGGAGTCAGAAAAGTTGAGGATGCAAAGGGAGCTTGACGAGTGGAAAAGGGACTTAGAAAAGATGATTTTGGCTTATGAGCTAAAACTGGAAGAGCTGGCAATCAGGAGGGGTGAGTCCAGCTGGAATGGTGGCAGCAACAATTTCATATCCAGTGCTGCTGAAGAAGTTCACATGCCCAGAGATGTGGTGCCCTACTTAAAGAAGGGAGTTAACACACGCCAGGAGGTTCAGGGCTATGAGGTAGCTCCAGTGATGCACAGGGTCCCTGAGGTGGAATGGGGAACTGGAACGGGGAGTCATATTCCTACTGGTGGGAGGGACACTCTACTGACTCTAAGTGAGAGTGACAGGGAGAGGGGTTCTCCCCAGGTAGAAGTCCTGGTTATGGAGTGTGAAGACATCCCAGAAGAGTGTGGGTTGAGTGTCAGGGACAGTCAGGTACTGTCTCACCAGTCTCCGGAGGGTGATGTGGGGTGCTTTTTCAAAGCAGAGTCACTGGATGGTTGGGTGAAGGGTACTTTGGTTAATTCATGCGAGGGGCTGAGTGATGTAATTGCTGGGGAGCATATGTCTAGTCCTTATTTTCCAGAACTACGCCAACACCAGGTGGAGTGTGAGTTCTCTGACCCCAGGGAGCTTACACTGGAGGCAGACCTCTGGGTGAGTACCAGAGAGTCTGAAGAGGCATTTGCGGGTGCTCCTGAGAGGAGTGGTCTAGGTATTTCCCAACCAGGTGAGGTAGGGAAGGATTGTAGTGTCCCAGGTAGGTCCCAGTGTAGTGGGATGGGTTGAGGCCCAAGGTGCCTGAGATCTGGTCCCAGGTCCTGGAGGGTTCCATAAGGGAACTCCAGGAGGGAAACCTAGCCTGTACCGTAGGGCCATCTGTTGAGGGAGACCCCACAGTGTCAGGAGAACTTGGGGGGGTGGCTGTAGCCAGCGTCCCACCAGTTCTGGTGTCTGGCAGTACCACTCCTAGTGAGGGGGTGCAGAAGTCCAGACAGAGGGTTGAGAGGGGGTTGTGGACCCCAGTGGAGAACCTGGAGGGTCAGAGGTTAGCTCTGAGAGCAGAGCCCCCCAGAAATGACCTTGGTGAGACCATTTCTGGGTTGGGGGGAATCCAGACTCTGTCAGATGGGCAGCGGTCAGGAGACCTACGCCAGCCAGACTCTTGTGTGGCCCTTGGGGACGGTGAGTCCCTGAAGGGGGGTAAGTGTGCCCCCCTAGAAGTCCTGGTGTGCCAGGCAATGGTTCAACCGCAGGGTGGTGACTCTGGGTTGGATGACCAGGTTCAGAGGGTAAACTCTGACCTGGTGGGGGGTAGGTATCCCCCCCAGAAAGTTCTGGGTTGCCAGGCAGTGGTCCAGTCTGTGGGTACAGACCCTGGACTGGAGGATCAGGTCCAGGGTGTCCCCCCTGACCTGGAGGAAGAGGCTACTGCTAACAGTGCCCCTACCATGTTGTCTTCTGGGGAGGCCACTCCTTCTTTGGGGGTGCAGGACCCCAGAAGGGAGGGTGGGGGAGGGAAGCCTCACCCCTGGCCCAGGTCCAACCTGAAGGTACAGACCCCAGGTTGGAGGACCAGTTGCAGGTTTACATCCCTGTACTGGTGGAAGAATTGTGCAGGACTGCTTCTACAAGCACCCTGACAATTTTGGACTCTGGGGGTGCCGCTCCAGCAGGGTGGGTACAGAGCCCCAGAGGGGAGGGCCAGGGTCAGGTTGTCATCCCTGACCTGGTGGAAGAGAGAGTGGTCAAAGGGTGCCAGACACCTGGGGCTACCGCCCCCCACTCCCCGTAGTCACAGTGGTTGGAGAGGCCTGAGGTCGGGCTCTCATCCCTGAGAGTTGTCGGGCCACTGTGGCTTGCTGTCCTGGTGGACAGAGTTGCCCCTGGGGGGGGGACGAGAATCACACCCCAGGGGTGGAGTGGGCAACACCACTGTGTTGGCCCTGGTGGTGCTATCTGCCTATTGCATTGGGATACATCTGTGAGCAAAGTAAAGTTAGGTGCTGCACAGATAGTATCTGCAGATGTGGAGAAGGGTTCCCCATGGGTTAGCTTTGTGGGCCCTCAGAGTATGGACAGAGGGATCCAACTGGAGTCAGGAAGGCATAGAACTGGAACATGCCCCTGCTGTTGTGGGCCTGGGTCCCTGTTCTATCGCCCCAATCAGGGAATTACATCAAGGTATTCATTGTTCTCCCCTGGCTTTAGGCTGGTGGGGGGTTGTGTTGGAAATGGCCCTTTTTGCAGGGTCATCCCTAGTCTTTTTGCCTCCTGCTTCCTATGTTTTCCGACCTGCTGCTGTTGGCTTTTGAACTCTGAGCACTTTACCACTGCTAACCAGTGCTAAAGTCCATATGCTCTCTGTGTAAATTGTATGGAATTGGTTTATCCATGATTGGCATATTTGGTTTACTGGTGAGTCCCTAGTAAAGTGCACTAGAGGTGCCAGGGCCTGTAAATCAAATGCTACTAGTGGGCCTGCAGCACTGGTTGTTCCACCCACGAATAGCTCTGTAATCATGTCTCAGACCTGCCATTGCAGTGTCTGTGTGTGCACTTTTAACTGTAAATTCGACTTGGCAAGTATACCCACTTGCCAGGCCTAAACCTTCCCTTTTCTTGCATGTAAGACACCCCTAAGGTAGACCGTAGGTAGCCCCAAGGGCAGGGTGCAGTGTATGGTTAAGGTAGGACATATAGTAATGTGTTTTATATGTCCTGACAGTGAAATATTGCTAAATTCGTTTTTCACTGTTGCGAGGCCTGTCCCTCTCATAGGTTAACATGGGGGCTACCTTTAAATCTGATTAAAGTGTAGATTCCCTTTGGGTTCGGATGGGCATGTGGAGTTTGGGGTCTCTGAGCTCACAATTTAAAAATACATCTTTTAGTAAAGTTGATTTTAAGATTGTGTGTTTGAAAATGCCACTTTAAGAAAGTGAGCATTTTCTTGCTTATACCATTTCTGTGACTCTGCCTGTTTGTGGATTCCCTGTCTGGGTCAGTTTGACAGTTGGGCTGGTTGCACCTCACACTAGACAGTGACACAAAAGTAGCTGGGTTGTAGTCTGCATTTCCTGATGAGCCATCTGTGCTAGGAGGGAGGGGAGGAGTGTTCACTTACACCTGAAAGGGCTGTGCCTGTCCTCACACAATGCTGTTTCCGACCCCCTGGTGAGTGTCTGGGGCCTGGCCTGGGAAGGGCAGGATTTCACATTCAAAAGAGACTTTACTTTGAAGTAGGCCTACTTCAAAGGAGAAATTGGGTATAAGAAGGGCACCCAAAACCACAGACTTTAGAACACTTCTGGAAACAAGAGGAACCTCTGCCTGGAGAAGAGCTGAAGAGCTGAGGAGAAGTGCTGCCCTGCCTGTGACTGTGCTTTGTGGAGCTATCCTGCAGTTGCTGCTTCTGCCAGAGTAAGAGGGCAAAGACTGGACTTTATGTGCCTTCTATCTTGTGAAGAAATCTCCAAGGGCTTGATTTAGAGCTTGCCTCCTGTTGTTTGAAGTCTCAGGGACAGCAAAGACTTCTCTCTGCCAGCACCTGGAGTCTCTGGAGAGACTCCTGCTCTGGCAAGTGGTGCCCTATCCAGTCCCTGGGCCCTTGAAAGGAAAGCTGGTGGAAATCCAAGGAAATTGACTTCAGACAAATTCGGACCGACACCGCTGCTGAATCCGGTGACGCCGCCTGCACCTGACGCCGTGACCTTCGCTGGAACACGACGATCTTCGCAGGCCCGGCGCTGCTGCAGCCCCACTGAAGTCCGCGACTCCGTGGAAGTCACCGCACCATGTCGTGACCGACGCCGCTCGAAGTGCGTGGATTCAACTTTTCGCACAGATGCCGCGATCCCCGACTTTGCGCATCGACTTGTTTTCACTCTTCACCAAAGGTACTGTACTTGGGGGTCTACACGACTCCGTGTCCGGTGCCGCTGGTGTCGGCTTGTTGGGAACGACTCTGTCACGACACCGTGTTAACACCTCATCGAAGCATTTTGTGTTTCTAAGTGCTATTTTTGAGTTTAATCTTTAAAAATTCATAAATTGACTTGTGTATGTCAGATTTTGGTCTTGTTTTGTTTAGATAAATATTTCCTATTTTTCTAAACTGGTGTTGTGTTATTTTGTAGTGTTTTCATTAAATTACTGTGTGTGTTTTTACAAATACTTTACAACTAGCACTCTGAAGTTAAGCCTACTACTCTGCCAAGCTACCAATGGGGTAAGCAGGGGTTAGCTGAGGGTGATTCTCTTTTACCTTTACTAGAGTGAGGGTCCTTGCTTGAACAGGGGGTAACCTGACTGTCAACCAAAAAAACAATTTCTAACACTAACTCTATGTGTGTACAGCTATTTAGTACAATTTGAAAAACAGCCCAAATTTGCACATACCATTATGTACAGTGCCTGAAAAATATCAATTGTATTTTAAGAAGACTTTACAGATAGGCAATAACATATACATCATTTTGGATTCATGTGTGCATAATTTATATCTGTAATAATTTAAATTTACAAAATTAAGCTTTTTTCCAACAAAATGCTAAATTACAGTATCAGGTTCCTGCATTACCTGTCTGGGAAATGCAAAGGCAAGAAGCTGCGTGTCTGTTGATTAAATTTTATTTGATTATATACATGTAATCATAAAAGAGCAGATATGCGTAAAAATAAATATCACAAAAACGTAAATTTCATATAAAAAACTCAACTGATAAAAAGTAATTAGGGCAAACATCCAAGTTGCTATGCATACCGATACATATACACACTAAAAACATATAGCAAACTGAGGTGCAAGAGAAAAGGGTGAGGTATATGACTAAGTGAGAAACTCATCCAAAAAATCTAATTCCTGAGGTTGTTTCAGCCACTCTGCATGAAAGTAAATTTGCAGGTAACCTTGAGACAGGGAAAAAGAAGGTAAGCTATCCCAAGAATAAAAACTAATATTCAACAGACTTTTAACATTGAACAGCATTTTTTAGAACCCCTTCCACACAATAACATACAAACGGATCCTATAGCATATGAATATTATAGCATATGAAGATAGTTAAAAACTATTAAAAAGCTGGCTTGTATTAAAAAAAACTCGTGATTTAAGAAATATTTATGTGTGAAAGGTTGATAAATTTTACAAAAAAAATTAAATGGACTAACCTTTGGGGGACGTTTCATCATAAGGGTGAAGTAGGATTGATTCAGGGTCATATTGATCACAGAGGAAAACACCCGTAGCTTCTGATGGTACCTAACCAAAATCTTATTAAAATACCCCTTTACCACACATTGTTTATCAAAGCTAGATATGGTTCCATGCCCTTGCTGGTTTGAAAGATAACCAGATCCCTCATGGCTGGCTTGATCAATTCCCTGGTTTCTCTATTGGCAACTGCAAACCACATGTAGCGCCTCTTCACCCTAGCACTCTCTCTTCTGCTAATGGACTGAGGTGAAGTAAACAGGTCCAGTCTGACCAAGGCGTCTGCCATTTTTTCAATGTGATTCAGCCATGGGATCCTAAGCCCAATGTCACAAGCAAGACATCCAACTAGGACTTTGTGGTTGAACAACACTTTCTCATTACTCCATAAAGAAATTCAAAGGAGAAGCAGGACAAGCTCCACCTAATCTGCTACGTAAATTAAGCCAATATGCTCATGCAAAAAAAACTGTGACTGCTGTGTGTGTCAGTTAGTTCTGGCCATTCCTTTGTCAGTTTTACACTGGCGTCAAGGATAATATTTACAGGTACATATTCATAACCTGCTCTGAACCCACCAGCTCATACTCTCTTTAACATGATGTGGGTCTAGAAATTCAGAGGTGCCCAAAAAAAACGAAATATTTTTATGAACAAATAAACAGGGCAGTTAGCTAACATGGTGTTTTGCAGAGAACCAACTCTCATGAGACAGTGCCATTTCCGAACCGTCTTTCAGTGTAAATGCTGTTTTATTTTCTTGCAGCATTTGTTTCAGATCCCATTCGTTTCCATAAATGCAATAATCAGACGGCTGTTGCCAGGATGTAATCTCACCTTCAATTCTTGAATAAGGATGAGCGAAATTCAGGTGATTTGCTTTGGTATAATTAGGTGACATTTCTGCAAAATTTCATGAAATTGTGCATAATTATGAGGAATGCACAATTGTTATTTAGATGAGAGGATCTGTTTTGCAGAAACAAACAAAATCACCGTGAACAATAGCCGCTCGGGATCTGTCATTCGAGTTGTTCCTCTGTGTGCGGTAAGTTTTTACCATAAACTGCACATTTATGATACATTTTTACCATGAACAGCTTGTAATTATGCCACGTGGCATAACAGAGTAATTTCGGGAATTTTGCGTAAAAGAGTAATACGAAATTACCAAAATTACACCAATTACACCAGTGTGACACAAATTTTGCCAACGTTTATTATTAAGATACAAAGCAGGACAGAGCAGTGAGTACGCAGTGGACTGGAGTCTATTGTGGCGTCACTAGTCAATAGTAATACATTATAAGAGCCAACTAGTGGTGTCTTTGCTTATTACAAACGAGTTGTGATATCAAATCCCACTTGTGATTTAAAAAAATGGACCAATCCCATGAAGGCATTACCGAATTCAATGTATTCTTATGTTATGAACCAGCTCACTCACATCTCCTTGAGAAGCCTTCCTGGCAGCCACAAAAGGGTACATTCTCCCTGTAGGTTTGCCGCCTGGTCAGCCGGTATATCATGTTTACAGACCAGTGTTACTGCAGCAGCTGCTCTCGCTCTGTCCTTCTCTAGAGGCCCAATATAAAAGTTTTGGATTTCCTCCGAGGCAATAAATTATCAAAAGTGCCGAAGGCAACACTATCACTCTGGCGGATTCAATCCCACAGAGTGCTGTGTGTTCCCGTTCGGGACACCGCAAACAGGACGTGAATAATGAGAACCCCCAGGGCCCCCACCGAACACCCCATTCACGGCTGATCGATTTAGGCGAAGAACAGCACCAGTAATGACCACAGCGCCGATAAGAGAGGATGGCGATCACATCCATCTCATGTTTCACATTTCTGGACTTTACTCGTGATCCCTGATAGGTCAGCTGGAAGCACCGAACTGTTCCACCTGAGCATCTTTTCTGTGCTACACAGGGACACGCAGGTCAGATCGTTGATTGACAATAATGGAGATCAGGAGACAGGCTTGCGACTCAATAGTCAGAGGGAGTAAACAATAGCAAATAAGATGCCTTTGAATAAGTTGTGTAATGCTATACATGAGTTATTACAAAAACAGGCATGCACTTACAGTGCTTTTGCCCTCTAATGTTGTGCGATGAAAACAAACAAACACAAATGGTGGACGGAATGCAGAACCAATCAAACATTCACCCCCCAGTCACAGATCTGGGTTTAATCCATAAATTCTTTTGTTCACCATTCCCCCCCAGTTTGGGCCCATCCATATGCAAATCAGTCTTTAACCTGTTCCCCATGGGAACAGTCCAGCCCGAACTGCCAGGGCAGGTCCTCCCTGAACCAGAGACAAGCATTCTGGGACCGGTTTCAGGGTATCACCCTTCATCAGCCAGGCTAGCTTGAATCCAGTGGCACAGTGAGCCTGGGACCCACGTCTGGGCCTACCCATCGCACTTATGGCAACAAAAGCAAACAAAAACAGTCCAGCAATTCGGGCTGGACTGTACCTATGAGGGACAGTGTCAAGATTCATTTGCATATGGCTAGGTCCAAACTGGAATGGCATGGGAAGTAAAAAAAACTTATGGCTTTAACCCGGATCTGTGAATGGGTGTGAATGTTTAATTTGTTCTGCATTCCGTCCATCATCTGTTGTTTTTGCATTTGTCGCCCCAAGTGGGAAGGGTATGCCCAGACGTGGGTTCCTTGCTTCCTATGCCACCAGATTCAAGCTAGCCTGGCTGTTGAAGGGTGATAACCTGAAACTGGTCCCAGGATATTGTTTCTGGTCCAGGGAGGACATGGCTTGGCAGTTTAGGCTGGACTGTTCCTATGAGAATCAAGGTCAAGACTGATTTGCATTTGGCTGGGTCCAAGCTGTAATGGCATGGGCAGCAAAAAAAACTGATGGATTAAACCCACATCTGTGACTGGGGGTGAATGTTTGATTTGTTCTGTATTCCATCCATAATCTGCTGTTTTTATTCTAATGTTGTGCAACATTTTAACACCACTGATTGTATGGGTAGTTGTTCATCATCATCCTCCACTGAGAAGGAAGTCTGATGGCTACGTTTATTCGATGGATAGCTGTAAAAGTCTGCCTGTAGTCCAGGGCCTGCTCCATTGCCTATAAGCCTGTACCAAGCAAGGCCAAAGAAGTAGCCAATGCATTAGAAGTAAAAAAAGGCAAAAACTAAAATCCCATGAGATAAGATGTTTACAGGCATGAGCAAAGGATTTGGAACAGCTTGTTTCGATACACCAAACTTGGTCAGGGCTTTAGCGCTTCAGAAACGTATTAAAAACTAAGCTTTCCAAGGAGCGCCTCATCCATGACTACTAAAGTATCCAGTAATACAAGAGACATCCCTCCCACCATACCGTCCCCCTCTTTGCATGTACACCATGGAAAATCATTTCTCATACACTGTCTCATAAGTTTATGCTCTATTTATACATATAAATCCATACATACAAAATGCCCACCTCATATTCCTCAATCTGAGAAAAAGCCTGCCACTTGTTAATTTTTATTAGTAACTTTACATACCGACAGTCCAAGTACTTAGTTGAACTTGATTATTGGGTTTAACTGGGCTTGTTTCTAGGCCAGGCAGTATAATGCCATTTATCACAGCAGTAGGAAATAAAATCCTCCCTCTTTTAAATCTGACTTCAAAACAGCAGTCCAAGCTTGATTCTCTCCCACCAAACAATGCCAACTCTCCGCTTCCCGATGTCACCAACACAGTCCTGGCCACAAAAGCGGTTCTGCAAGCTGTGCATCGCTTCATCAAAGCAATAAAGAAAAGTGATTACCTGTCTGAGATGACCTAGATTGGCAAATTCTGCAAGCCCTGGTTATCTTCTAGACTCGCTATGTCACAAATAGGGAGTAACAACCAATGTAGGACCTTAGCTAGCAGTGATAACTTGCCATCCTGCCAGACCTCTTGAAACCAAGAAGCATAGCCAATGTCAGGGTCGAATAATGGAACTATTTTTCTATCCCTTTTCTTCCCCTTGAATCTATGTATCCATGGTTTCTAGATATGCACACATTGTATGCCCATGCATGATAAAGTTATGTTAATGTTTAGTAGGTGAGTACATTTTTCAAATAGAAGGCAATGGATATCAAGTTTTGTCCCCAGGTTCCAAAGAATGCAAAATATGATGGATGTAATGCTTGAATAAATTTCGACTACTGGTAATTACTCGGGTTGCATCTCAATCCATCATTATTTTGCACACCATGCCAACCCAGTTTGGATCCAGCTATATCCAGATCAGTCTTGACCCTGCTCCTGTCAGAACCATCCAGCACAACCTGCCAAGCCAGGTCCTCCCTGAACCAGAACACAAACAACGTAAGACCGGTTTCACCATTGTTATGGGCTCGTCAGCTGCATAAAGCTTGGTTCCAGTGACACAGTGCCCACAGGACCTACACCTGGGCATGCCCATCGCACTTAGGGGGACATACTAAAGTATACAAAAAGTGATGGATGGAATGCTTGAATTAACTTCAGCCACTGGTAATTACTTGGGCCACATCTCAATACATTGTTTTTTTTCCACACCATCTCACCTCTGTTTGGACCCATCTATATGTCCCACTGTGGCTGGTATTTTTACATTAAAACAACTTTTATTCCTTTTATTGTGCTTTACTTTCTTTCTGTGTTTTTCAGGGTGTATATGGTGATTTTATTCATTAATTTGATAGGTTGAATCTGATGTTCCATTTTGGGGGGGAAATTTTAATGATCTTCAACTGCATTTAAACTGATAGACTGAATTGGGTGTTTTGTCTTGGGGGCAATTTCAGCATGTTTCCTGTTTTTTAGAAGGACAATGTTAGGAAAACCAGTTGGCGGCATTATTCAATTTCCTTTTAGAGAACGCATCCACGCTTCCTGTTGGCCTTTTTTTTGGGCCACAGATTGGAGAAGGCAGCGTTCTATTTGTATGGTCATGCTGCCTTCTCCCTGTTTGCATTGGCATTTCGGGATGGCTGATGCACGGACGCGCGCAGTGGCTGCACGGCTGGTGTGCCAAAGGCAAGCCTGTCTGCACCTGTCTGCACCTGGATAGCGCCACGTGCCAGGCATGCTGCTCCTGCTCCAAGCAAACAATTAATTTACTCTTCCTCTGCTAGGATAAACCTCATGCATGGAGTGCTTACAGACGTGGATTCCTGGAGTGAGTGAGTTTGAATGCAAGAAAAAGGGTTTTGTGCCTAACATTGACATTCCTACTGCATTGGCACCCCTTATTTCTGATAAACACTGCACTTTATTTAAAATTTGTGCTACTAATTGCTGTTCGTTGGTCTGTCATCATGTCGAGATAAATGATTCACTTCAAGACTGCATACCTAATGTCTTGTCCCTCAGGGAAACCTGGCTTGGTCCTGACATCTCCACTGAAGCCCTTTTGGCACTGCCCCTTAGCTACAACATCATTAGATGTGATAGACCAACAGGTGGGGGTGGGGGTTTTCAGCCATTGTTCATAATACCTCAGTAAGCTGCAGTCTGGTACACAGTTCTATTTTAGGCTGCAAAAATGCTCTATTTCAGGTCACTGCAAGGAAGAATCTCATCCTTTTGGGCCTTCTTATTTATAGACCCTGGGCCTGTATAAAACCTTCAGATTCTCTCTAGTCAATCAAGTAGCTTCATTAGCACTTAAATCGTCCAATTTCACTATCTGTTAGAAATGGGGTTTTTGGTTGGCAGTCAGGTTACCCCCTGTCCAAGCAAAAGCCCTCACTCTAGTCAGGGTAAGTCACACACAGTCCAAGATTATCCTGTGCCCACCCTCTGGTAGCTTGGCACGAGCAGTCAGGCTTAACTTAGAAGGCAATGTGTAAAGTATTTGTGCAATAAATCATACAATACCACCATATAGCACCACAAAAATACACCACACAGTGTTTTGAAAAATATATAATATTTATCAGGATAATTGTAGGTCAAAACGAATAAAGTTGCAATGTGAATTTGTAGAGATATCACTGAAAAGTGATATAAAGTGTCTTAAGTCTTTAAAAAGCAAACAAAGTCTCTTTCAAGCACAAAGTACCTGGTTTGGAGTGGAAAATCTCCTCAGAGGGCCACAGAAGAAGAGATACGTGGAAAAAAAGGGTGTGTGCGCCGATTTCTCCCCAGCACACACAGACTTGCGTCGTTATTTTTCACGCGGGGAAGTCGTGCGTCGTTTTCCGGCACGCGGACAGTCTCTTTCTGTGGATCGCAGGGATTACCAGATGTCCCGGGTCTGTGCGTGGATTCTCCTGCTTGTTTACCGGCTGCGCGTCGTTCTGCGGGCTGTTTGTTGAAGTTTCGCTCTCACGGCAGGCGTTGCGTCGATTTCTCCTCTGGAGGTCGGGCAGCATTGTCCTTGCGAGGCCGTGCATCGAAGTTCTTGTCGTCCCGAAGGCGTCGTGTCGATCAGCGTCGGTGTGCGGCGTTTTCCTTGCACAAGCTGTGCGTCGAAAAGTTCGGCGCACGAAGCATCCAAGTGAAAAAGAGAAGTCTTTTTGGTCCTGAGACTTCAGGGAACAGGAGACAAGCTCTATCCAAGCCCTTGGAGAGCACTTTTACAGCCAGACAAGAGTTCAGCAAGGCAGCAGGGCAACAGCAAGGCAGCAGTCCTTTGTAGAAAGCAGTCAGGTGAGTCCTTTAGGCAGCCAGGCAGTTCTTCTTGGTGGATGCAGGATCTGGTTCAGGTTTCTTCTCCAGCAAGTGTCTGATGAGGTAGGGCAGAGGCCCTGTTTTATACCCAAATGTGCCTTTGAAGTGGCGGAGACTTCAAAGAGTGGCTAAGAAGTGCACCAGGTCCCCTTTCAGTTCAATCCTGTCTGCCAGGGTCCCAGTAGGGGGTGTGGCAGTCCTTTGTATGAGAGCACCCTTCCAGCCCAGGAAGACCCATTCAAAATGCAGATGTATGCAAGTGAGGCTGAGTACCCTGTGTTTGGGGTGTGTCTGAGTGAATACACAAGGAGCTGCCAACTAAGCCCAGTCAGACGTGGATTGTAAGGTACAGAAAGATTTAAGTGCAAAGAAATGCTCACTTTCTAAAAGTGGCATTCTAGAATAGTAATATTAAATCCAACTTCACCAGTCAGCAGGATTTTATATTACCATTCTAGCCATACTAAATATGACCTTCCTACTCCTTTCAGATAAGCAGCAACCACTTCAATACTGTATGAGGGCAGCCCCAATGTTAGCCTATGAAGGGAGCAGGCCTCACAGTAGTGCAAAAACGAATTTAGGAGTTTTACACTACCAGGACATGTAAACTACACAGGTACATGTCCTGCCTTTCATCCACACAGCACCCTGCTCTAGGGGTTACCTAGGGCACACATTAGAGGTGACTTATATGTGGAGAAAGGGGAGGTTTAGGCTTGGCAAGTACTTTTAAATGCCAAGTCGAGGTGACAGTGAAACTGCACACACAGGCCTTGCAGTGGCAGGCCTGAGACAAGGAAAAGGGGCTACTTAAGTGGTTGGCACAACAAGTGCTGCAGGCCCACTAGTAGCATTTAATCTACAGGCCCTAGGCACATAAAGTGCACATTACTAGGGACTTATAAGTAAATTAAATAGTCCAATCAGGTATGATTCAAGGTTACCATGTTTTAAGGGAGAGAGCATATGCACTTTAGCACTGGTTAGCAGTGGTAAAGTGTCCAGAGTCTAAAAGCCAGCAAAAACAGTGTCCAAAAAGTGGAGGGAGGCAGGCAAAAAGTTAGGGGTGACCACCCTAAGGCTGTCAGGTCTAAAATGTGTCCCCCCCAGCTGAAAGTGGGGAGAGCTACCCGACCTCCAGGGAGCTCTCATCGCTAAGGCGGAAGTATCTGGAGAGACCATCAGCATTGGCGTGGTCAACCCCGGGGCGATGTACCACCGTAAAGTCCATCCCCCGTAGGGAAATGGACCACCTCAAGAGTTTTGGATTCTCACCCCTCATCTGCATGAGCCATCTGAGGGGCCTGCGGTCTGTCTGAACCCGGAAGTGAGTCCCAAACAGGTAGGCTCTTAGCTTCTTCAGTGCCCAGACCACAGCAAAAGCTTCGCTTTCAATAGCATTCCACCTCTTTTCCCGTGGTAATAGCCTTCTGCTAATAAAGACTACTGGTTGGTATAGGCCCTCTTCATTTAGCTGTGCTAGGACCGCCCCTATGCCATGCTCTGAAGCATCTGTCTGCACAATAAATTCCTGGGAGTAGTCAGGGGCCTTGAGCACGGGGGCCGTGCACATGGCTTCCTTCAGGGAGTCAAAGGCTTTCTGAAAAGCCTCTATCCAATTCACCAACCTAGGTTGTTTCTTGGAAGTGAGTTCTGTCAAGGGTGACACAATGGTACCATAGCCCTTGACAAATCTGCGGTAGTATCCTGTGAGGCCTAAAAAGGCTCTCACTTCAGTATGAGTTCTAGGTGGTTGCCAGGTCTTGATAGTTTCAATCTTGGCCTGGAGTGGCTGCACCTTGCCACCACCCACTAGGTGTCCCAAGTACACCACGGAACCCTGCCCAATCTGGCACTTACTAGCCTTGATGGTCAGGCCTGCCTGTTGCAGGGCCTGAAGCACCTCCTTGAGGTGGAACAGGTGTTCCTCCCAGCTCGAACTGTAGACAGCTATGTCATCCAGGTAGGCTGCACAGAAGGAATCCTTGCCAGCTAGGACCCCGTTAACCAACCGTTGGAAGGTAGCGGGGGCATTTTTCAATCCAAATGGCATCACCCGGAACTGGTAATGGCCATCAGGGGTTGAAAATGAGGATCTCTCTTTAGCCCCCTCAGTCAGGGCGATCTGCCAGTACCCTGAAGTAAGATCAAACGTACTCAGGAACTTGGCAGCGCCCAGCCTGTCAACGAGCTCATCAGCTAGGGGGATGGGGTGAGCATCAGTCCGGGTGACTGAGTTGAGACCCCGGTAGTCCACACAGAACCGGAGTTCTGGCTTCGCACCTGGGGCAGTAGCCTTAGGGACCAACACCACTGGGCTGGCCCAGGGACTACTGGATTTCTCGATAACCCTTAAAGCTAACATCTTGGAGACCTCCTCCTTGATGCTGGCTTTCACCTTATCCAATAACCTGTAAATTTTGTTCTTCCCAGGGAGACTGTCACCGGTGTCAATGTCATGAACACAGAGGTGGGTCAGTCCAGGAGTAAGGGAGAACAGGGGGGAGAACTGCTCGAACAACTCATAGCAGTCTCCTTTCTGGTTTAGTCAGGGAGTCAGAGAGGATGACCCCTTTCACTGACCCATCACCTTCTTGGGCAGAGAGGAGGTCGGGGAGTGGTTCACTCTCCTCTTCCATTCCTTCATCTGTGACCAGAAGCATGTTGACCTCAGACCTCTCAAAATGAGCCTTTAGTCGGTTGACATGGAGCACCCTTAGGGGGTTCCTAGGGGTTTGGAGGTCCACTAGGTAAGTGGCCTCCCCTTTCCGCTCCTTTACTTCAAATGGGCCAGACCAGCGGTCCTGGAGAGCTCTAGGCTCTACTGGCTCCATTACCCACACTTTGTCTTCAGGTTGAAACTCTACCAGGGTGGCCTTCTGGTCATACCAGCGTTTCATCACCTCTTGACTGGCCTCAAGGTTACTTTGGGCGTCTTTCCAGAAGTGGGTCATCTGGTTGCGGAGGGCCAACATGTAGCTGACCACATCCTGAGGGGGTGCCTTTGGAGCTCTCTCCAACCCCTCCTTGACAATGCTTAAGGGTCCCCTGACAGGGTACCCATAGAGAAGCTCAAAGGGACTGAACCCCACCCCCCTCTGGGGGACCTCTCGGTAAGCAAAGAGAAGGCATGGTAAGAGGACGTCCCACTTACGCCTCATGGCCTCAGGGAGGCCACCAATCATGCCTTTCAAGGTCTTGTTGAATCTCTCCACAAGACCATTAGATTGGGGGTGATAGAGTGTGGTGAACTTGTAGGTTACACCACACGCATCCCACAGAGACTTCATGTATGCAGACATGAAGTTAGTGCCTCTGTCAGACACTATCTCCTTTGGGAATCCCACACGGGTAAATATCCCCATCAGAGTTCTGGTCACCACCGGTGCAGTTAGGGTCCTCAGAGGGATTGCCTTTGGGTAACGGGTGGCATGGTCCACCAAAACCAGGATGAACCTGTTGCCCAAGGCAGTTTTGGGGTCCAATGGACCAACAATGTCGATGCCCACCCTTTCAAAGGGGGTGCCAATGACAGGAAGTGGAATCAGGGGGGTTTTAACCCTTTTCCCTGCTTTACCACTGGCCTGGCAGGTAGGACAAGATCTACAGAACTTATCTGAGTTTGTCCTCATTCTGGGCCAATAAAAGGGGGTGACAAGCCTGTCAAAGGTCTTGCCTTGCCCTAAATGTCCTGCCAGGGGAATGTCGTGAGCCAGATCCAGTAGGAAGGTTCGGTAACACTGGGGGACCACCAGCGCACGCGCTGCCCCAAAGGCCGGAACCTTAGGCTCACTGTAGAGGAGATCATTCTCCCAATATATGTGGTGATCGCCAGAGGCTTCACCTGCCGCCTGGTCTGAGGCTTGCTTCCTCAGACCCTCTAGAGTGGGACATTCTTTCTGCGCCTTGCAGAATTCCTCCCTGGTGGGTCCACCCTCAACCTGCCAGCCAGCAAGCTCAGGTAGGTCACCTAGGGTGGCAATGTCTTCCCCAGTTGACTCGGGAGCCTCCTCCTCAGGAGCCCCGTCAACCACTGCGGGAACTTCTGGGACCGGTTTCCCGTGCCCCTTGCCCCTCCTCTTGGCAGTTGTCTGGGCCATTGGTCCAGGCTCCAGACGCCCTTGACTTCCCTCTCGGGTAGCCATGGACCGTGTGGTCATGCAGACCCACTCAGGTAACCCTAACATCTCCAGGTGAGATCTGAGCTCCTCTTCTTTCCAAGCAGTATGCTCAAGATCATTGCCTAACAGACAATCTACAGGCATGGCAGGACTCACAGCTACTTTCAGAGTACCAGAGACCCCCCCCCACTCAAAGAGAACCAGAGCCACCGGTAGGTGACTTTCACGATTGTCAGCAACTATGACCTGGTGGAATGTATTAGGGACTATCTGCTCTGTTGACACCAGCTGACTCTTGATAGTAGTCATACTGGCTCCTGTGTCACGCAGAGCCTCCACCTTCTGTCCATCAATGGTGACCCACTGCCTGTACTTGGAAGTATTTTGGGGCATGTGGGCTTTGGGCACCATTTCTCCTTCTCCCAGGGACACTAGGGAAATCTCTACCTGTTCCCCAAAGCTATCTGGGTCCATCTCCGACCTGAGAGCTACACTAGTCAACCCAGGTGTCTGTCCGGTAGTGGACGGTGCTGTCTTGGAGCACTGGGGGTCACCTTTATAGTGACCATACTGGTAACACTCCATGCATTTGGGGTTGGATTTCCCTGACCTATCATATGTCCCTGGCTTTTTCCCAAATCTGGAAAAGGAATGGTTGCCATCCCCTCCCTGGGAATTCTTTTGGGGGCCTTTGGAGAGTTCCTTACCTGTAAGTTTATCTCCCCCCTCTTTCTTCTGTTGGGAACCCTGACCACCTTTGTGAGTGTCCCCCCCAGGTACCTCCTTGGACACTCTGGTGCTAACCCAGAGGTCCGCCTCCTCAGCAAGCTTCCTGGGATCAGTCAGCTTACTATCCACCAAGTGCTGGCGCAACTCTGTAAAAGTAGTATTAAGCATATGCTCTCTCAGAATCAAGTCATAGAACCCTTTATAATCATCTACTTTGTTGCCCCGCACCCATCCATTCAGTGCCTTACTGGAAAAGTCAAAGAAATCTACCCATGTTTGTGTGGTTTGTTTGGTGCTGTCCCTGAACCTCTGACGGTATCCCTCAGGGGTCAGCCCAAACTTGGCAAGTAAAGTGGCTTTCTGAAGTGGGTATGTGTTTTGATCAGGTTAATCCAATGTGAGAAGTGTGTCCCTCCCCAATGGCTGCACATAACCCCACATAGCTACCCCCCATTGCCCTTCAGGAACCTCATGAGCCCTTAGTGCAACTTCATAAGCAGCTAACCATTTATCTATGTCAATTCCCACCACAAAACTGGGCACCACATTTTTGGGTATACAAACCTTCTTTTCTCCAGCAGGTCCTGTCAGTATGGTGCCACCATTATTGCTGGATTCAGACTGCTTTGCCTTGAGATCCAGCTCCTTGAGACTCAGTTCATGAGCCAATAACAGTTTCTTTTCAGCCAAGGCTCTCTCAGCTGCAGCTTCAGCTCTTTCAGCTTCAATCTGTTTGGCTGCTCTTTCAGCCTCAGCTTGCTTGGCTTCTCTCTCTGCCCTTCTTTCCTCCTGTTGAGCATCAATTTTCAGTTTCGCCATTTGCAATTGGAACTCCCTTTCCTCTCTCCTTTCCTCTGCGGTCAGGCTTTGCACAGAGACACTGCTCCCTGGTCTGGAGGGGGGCACAATTGCAGTGGTAACACCATCCACAGATAGCAACAAATCCTCTGAGGGGCCATTTTCTGGCTCCTCTTCCTCATCATCCTCTTCTAAATGGGCTTCTGCCCAGGCCCTCAGCGCCACTTGAAAGTCCTCCTTTTTGGAGGCCCCTTGGGTGGGTACCCTCATTGCCCTGCAGAATCCTTTTAGTTGTTTGACCGTATATGTATCCAACAGGACTAGGTCAAAGTCTCCTATCTGAGACCCAGTCAGAGACATGTTGAGTGAGGATTTAGTTTTTGAAAATTGTCAGGAAAAAACGAATTTGCAAAAAGAGATAAAAATCAAGTTGACCTTCAACTGTGGGTAGGTAGTGAAATACTTAGCTACTGTATGTCACTGCACAAATACAAGTCCTATCCTCACCGCTGATCACCAATGTTGGAAATGGGGTTTTTGGTTGGCAGTCAGGTTACCCCCTGTCCAAGCAAAAGCCCTCACTCTAGTCAGGGTAAGTCACACACAATCCAAGATTATCCTGTGCCCACCCTCTGGTAGCTTTGCACGAGCAGTCAGGCTTAACTTAGAAGGCAATGTGTAAAGTATTTGTGCAATAAATCAGACAATACCACCATATAGCACCACAAAAATACACCACACAGTGTTTAGAAAAATATATAATATTTATCAGGATAATTGTAGGTCAAAACGAATAAAGTTGCAATGTGAATTTGTAGAGATATCACTGAAAAGTGATATAAAGTGTCTTAAGTCTTTAAAAAGCAAACAAAGTCTCTTTCAAGCACAAAGTACCTGGTTTGGAGTGGAAAATCTCCTCAGAGGGCCACAGAAGAAGAGATACGTGGAAAAAAAGGGTGGTTGCGTCGATTTCTCCCCAGCACACACGGACTTCCGTTGTTATTTTTCACGCGGGGAAGTCGTGCGTCGTTTTCCGCCGCGCGGACAGCCTCTTTCTGTGGATCGCAGGGATTACCAGATGTCCCGGGTCTGTGCGTGGATTCTCCTGCTTGTTTACCGGCTGCGAGTCGTTCTGCGGGGCTATGCGTCGAAGTTTCGCTCTCACGGCAGGCGTTGCGTCGATTTCTCCTCTGGAGGTCGGGCAGCGTTGTCCTTGTGAGGCCGTGCGTCGAAGTTCTGGTCGTCCCGAAGGCGTCGCTTCGATCAGCGTCGGTGTGCGGCGTTTTTCTCGCCGCAGAACAAGCTGTGCGTTGAAAAGTTAGGCGCACGAAGCTTCCAAGTGAAAAAGAGAAGTCTTTTTGGTCCTGAGACTTCAGGGAACAGGAGGCAAGCTCTATCCAAGCCCTTGGAGAGCACTTTTACAGCCAGACAAGAGTTCAGTAAGGCAGCAGGGCAACAGCAAGGCAGCAGTCCTTTGTAGAAAGCAGTCAGGTGAGTCCTTTAGGAAGCCAGGCAGTTCTTCTTGGCAGGATGCAGGTTCTGGTTCAGGTTTCTTCTCCAGCAAGTGTCTGATGAGGTAGGGAAGAGGCCCTGTTTTATACCCAAATGTGCCTTTGAAGTGGGGAAGTCTTCAAAGAGTGGCTAAGAAGTGCACCAGGTCCCCTTTCAGTTCAATCCTGTCTGCCAGGGTCCCAGTAGGGGGTGTGGCAGTCCTTTGTGTGACAGCAGGCCCTCCACCCTCCCAGCCCAGGAAGACCCATTCAAAATGCAGATGTATGCAAGTGAGGCTGAGTACCCTGTGTTTGGGGTGTGTCTGAGTGAATGCACAAGGAGCTGTCAACTAAGCCCAGTCAGACGTGGATTGTAAGGCACAGAAAGATTTAAGTGCAAAGAAATGCTCACTTTCTAAAAGTGGCATTTCTAGAATAGTAATATTAAATCCAACTTCACCAGTCAGCAGGATTTTATATTACCATTCTAGCCATACTAAATATGACCTTCCTACTCCTTTCAGATCAGCAGCTACCACTTCAATACTGTATGAGGGCAGCCCCAATGTTAACCTATGAAGGGAGCAGGCCTCACAGTAGTGCAAAAATGAATTTAGGAGTTTTACACTACCAGGACATGTAAACTACACAGGTACATGTCCTGCCTTTCACCCACACAGCATCCTGCTCTAGGGGTTACCTAGGGCACACATTAGAGGTGACTTATATGTGGAGAAAGGGGAGGTTTAGGCTTGGCAAGTACTTTTAAATGCCAAGTCGAGATGACAGTGAAACTGCACACACAGGCCTTGCAGTGGCAGGCCTGAGACAAGGAAAAGGGGCTACTGAAGTGGTTGGCACAACCAGTGCTGCAGGCCCACTATTAGCATTTAATCTACAGGCCCTAGGCACATAGAGTGCACATTACTAGGGACTTATAAGTAAATTAAATAGTCCAATCAGGTATGATTCAAGGTTATCATGTTTTAAGGGAGAAAGCATATGCATTTTAGCACTGGTTAGCAGTGGTAAAGTGTGCAGAGTCTTAAAGCCAGCAAAAACAGTGTCCAAAAAGTGGAGGAAGGCAGGCAAAACGTTAGGGGTGACCACCCTAAGGCTGTCAGGTCTAACACTATCATAGGGATATTAACCTTCAGTCTGATCAACATGATGACACTGGAGCTAAGGAACTATTGACTAATTTAACATCACTACAGATGTGTCAGTTAGTGGAAGGTCCTCCACACCCAATGGGCCACCTTTTAGACCCTGTTTTTTTGAACCTCCATCATATTCTGGTGGCTCCCCTAGACATATGGCATGGACTGATCACTATCTTATTTCTATACCTCTTCAAGTTACTAGGTCTAAACTCATGTCTATGTGCTCCTGTACCTCTAAAACATCTTGGCAAAAAATGAACATAACTGAATTTGGACAATATATCTCGTCTAACTCCCCTCGGTTACACTCAAATGCTGACTCCACTGACACAACTGTGAAGGAAATGATTACTGTGGTCCTTGTTAAGTTTATACCATTCCTCCAAGTAAAGGTCAGAAATAAGCCCTCTGCCCCTTGGTTCAATAAAACACTGATCATTGAGACAAAATTCTGTAAGGTGCTCTAAAGCAAGTGGAGAAAATCCTATGTCACAGGGGCAAAGGCTTTGTATTTGAAGGCACTTGAAGCCTATCATAAATTGGTAAGAAAAACCAGAGCAGAGTTCTTCTCTTCCAAAATGTCAAACAGTAAGAACCCCACCAAAGAAATATACTCATATAGGCAATAGCTTAACTACTCCTGCCTTGATCAAGTCAATAGAGGATTCTAATGGTCAATGTAACAGAAGTGCAGACATTTTTGTGGAAAAAAATCAATGACCGTTATGCCTAGTTCCAGCCTAATACTGGTCCAGATTTCACCTGTGAATGTCAAGAGGAGGCTTTTTCTTGGCCAGCTCTTAATGAACTACCCCTGCTGGACTTACCTTATTTTTCTGCTTTATGCATCTTTGTGACGTTGAGATCTCCGGATGATCCCCCTGAGCCCAACATCATCCTTAAATTACAGGATTCTGTTCTTCCTCGTTTTCTTGAAATAGTCGATCTTTCATTGTCTGGGGTTGTTAGACTTGGCATCATTGGCATGGTCTCCCCTAAATTTTTGCCTCCACTTCACAGGTTGTTTCTGTGTGTTGGACTCTGTTTTTGCTATTTTGTTTGCTCTGGACACTTTACCACTGCTGACCAGTGATAAAGTGTAAGTGTTCCCTGTCTAAACTATATATGTACATTGGGTTATCCATTATTGACATATTTGATTTACTAGTTAGTCCCTAGTAAAGTGCCCCAATGGTGCCCAGGGCCTGTAAATCAAATGCTACTAGTGGGCCTGCAGTACTAGTTGTGCCACCCACATTGGTAGCCCAGTAAACATGGCTCAGACCTGCCACTGCAGGGTCTGTGTCCACAGTTTTAAACTGCCAATTCGACTTGGCAAGTGTACCCACTTGCCTGGCCTAACCCTTCCCTTTTTATACATGTAAGGCACCCCTAAGGCAGGCTCTAGGTAGCCCATGGGCACGGTGCAGTGTCTGTTAAAAGTGGGACATGTATTTGTGTGTTTTACATGTCCTGAAAGTGAAATACTGCCAAATTCTGTTTTCACTGTTGCAAGGCCTATCTTTCTCATAGGTTAACATGGGGGCTGCCTTTAAATAACCTTAAAGTGCAGTTTCCCTTTGAGAGAAAATAGAGATGTGGAGTTTGGGGTTCTCTGAACTCACAATTTAAAAATACATCTTTTGGTAAAGTTGGTTTTTAAATTGTCTGTTTGAAAATGCCACCTTAGAAAGTGGTGTTTTCTTGCTTAAACCATTATGTGACTCTGCCTGCTTGTGTATTCCCTGTCTGGGTCAGACTGACAATTGGGCTGTTTGTGAATCTCCACTAGACAATGACACAAAGGGAGTTAGGGTGTAGCCTGCATATCCTGATGAGTCATCTGGGATAGAGTGGAGGGAGGAGTAGTCACGTACACCTGAATGGGCTCTGTCTACCCTTACACAATGCAGTCTCCAACTCCCTGGTGTGTATGCAAGGCAGGATCTGGTGAACAACAGATACTTTTTTTTTAAGTTGGGCAGCTTCAGAGGAAGAAAGGGGTATAAGTATTGGGCCCAAAACCCCAGACCTCTGCCAAGAGAAGAGCTGAAGAGCTGATAGGGAAAGTGCTGCCCCTGCCTGTGACTGTGCTTTGTTCTGCTTTCCTGCAGTTGCTGCTTCTGCCTGCAAAATGGGACAAAAACTGGACTTTGTGGTATATTCCTGCTTGAGAGGTTTCTCTAAGGGCTTGGACTGAGCTGGCCCCCTGTTCTGAAGTCTCAGGGCCATCAAAGACTTCCTCTGCCAGCACCTGGACTCTCTGCTGAGACTCCTACCCTGCCAAGTGGTGCCTAATCCAGTCCTTGGGCCCTTGAAAGGTAAAGCTGTTGGAAAACCAAGAAAAACCAAGTGCACCTACTATGGGCGACTGCGAACTGGCGCCGCTGCCGGATTCCGGAATGCTGCATGCAACTGAAGCCGTGGTCCTTGCAGGATTGCAACGGCCTCACAGGCCCGATGTTGCAGCGGCCCCAACGAAGTCCAGGACTCTGTGAGTCCTGAAGTGCCATGACAAGTACCTGATGTATGAATTCCGTCCATCCAGTTACGCTATCCCACAGCGTTTGTACGCATTCCGTCCATCCAGTTACGCTATCCCACAGCGTTTGTACGCATTCCGTCCATCCAGTTACGCTATCCCACAGCGTTTGTATCGCATTCCGTCCATCCAGTTACGCTATCCCACAGCGTTTGTACCGCATTCCGTCCATCCAGTTACGCTATCCCACAGCGTTTGTATCGCATTCCGTCCATCCAGTTACGCTATCCCACAGCGTTTGTATCGCATTCCGTCCATCCAGTTACGCTATCCCACAGCGTTTGTATACGCATTCCGTCCATCCAGTTACGCTATCCCACAGCGTTTGTATTTTGCTTTGCTTTTGCCGCCCTAAGTGCGCCGGGTATGCCCAGACGTGGGTCCCGGGCTCACTGTGTCACTGGATTCAAGCTAGCCTGGCTGAGGAGGGGTGAAACCCCGAAACCGGTCCCAGGATGCTTGTTTCCGGTCCAGGGAGAACCTGGCCTGGCAATTCGGGCTGGACTGTTCCCATGTGGAACAGGGTCAAGACTGATTTGCATATGGCTGGGTTCAAACTGGGGTGGCATGGTGAGCAAAATAATGGATGGATTAAACCCAGATCTGTGACTGGGGGTGAATGTTTGATTGGTTCCGCATTCCGTCTATCCAGTTACGCTATCCCACAGCGTTTGTATTTTGCTTTGCTTTTGCCACCCTAAGTGCGCCGGGTATGCCCAGACGTGGGTCCCGGACTCACTGTGCCACTGGATTCAAGCTAGCCTGGCTGAGGAGGGGTGAAACCCCGAAACCAGTCCCAGGATGCTTGTTTCCGGTCCAGGGAGAGCCTGGCCTGGCAGTTCGGGCTGGACTGTTCCCATGTGGAACAGGGTCAAGACTGATTTGCATATGGCTGGGTTCAAACTGGGGTGGCATGGTGAGCAAAATAATGGATGGATTAAACCCAGATCTGTGACTGGTGGTGAATGTTTGATTGGTTCCGCATTCCGTCCATCCAGTTACGCTATCCCACAGCGTTTGTATTTTGCTTTGCTTTTGCCGCCCTAAGTGCGCTGGGTATGCCCAGACGTGGGTCCCGGGCTCACTGTGCCACTGGATTCAAGCTAGCCTGGCTGAGGAGGGGTGAAACCCCGAAACCGGTCCCAGGATGCTTGTTTCCGGTCCAGGGAGAACCTGGCCTGGCAGTTCGGGCTGGACTGTTCCCATGTGGAACAGGGTCAAGACTGATTTGCATATGGCTGGGTTCAAACTGGGGTGGCATGGTGAGCAAAATAATGGATGGATTAAACCCAGATCTGTGACTGGGGGTGAATGTTTGAGTGGTTCCGCATTCCGTCCATCCAGTTACGCTATCCCACAGCGTTTGTATTTTGCTTTGCTTTTGCCGCCCTAAGTGCGCCGGGTATGCCCAGACGTGGGTCCCGGGCTCACTGTGCCACTGGATTCAAGCTAGCCTGGCTGAGGAGGGGTGAAACCCCGAAACCGGTCCCAGGATGCTTGTTTCCGGTCCAGGGAGAACCTGGCCTGGCAGTTCGGGCTGGACTGTTCCCATGTGGAACAGGGTCAAGACTGATTTGCATATGGCTGGGTTCAAACTGGGGTGGCATGGTGAGCAAAATAATGGATGGATTAAACCCAGATCTGTGACTGGGGGTGAATGTTTGATTGGTTCCGCATTCCGTCCATCCAGTTACGCTATCCCACAGCGTTTGTATTTTGCTTTGCTTTTGCCGCCCTAAGTGCGCCGGGTATGCCCAGACGTGGGTCCTGGACTCACTGTGCCACTGGATTCAAGCTAGCCTGGCTGAGGAAGGGTGAAACCCCGAAACAGGTCCCAGGATGCTTGTTTCCGGTCCAGGGAGAACCTGGCCTGGCAGTTCGGGCTGGACTGTTCCCATGTGGAACAGGGTCAAGACTGATTTGCATATGGCTGGGTTCAAACTGGGGTGGCATGGTGAGCAAAATAATGGATGGATTAAACCCAGATCTGTGACTGGGGGTGAATGTTTGATTGGTTCCGCATTCCGTCCATCCAGTTACGCTATCCCACAGCGTTTGTATTTTGCTTTGATTTTGCCGCCCTAAGTGTGCCGGGTATGCCCAGACGTGGGTCCCGGGCTCACTGTGCCACTGGATTCAAGCTAGCCTGGTTGAGGAGGGGTGAAACCCCGAAACCGGTCCCAGGATGTTTGTTTCCGGTCCAGGGAGAACCTGGCCTGGCAGTTCGTGCTGGCTGTTCCCATGTGGAACAGGGTCAAGACTGATTTGTATATGGCTGGGTTCAAACTGGGGTGGCATGGTGAGCAAAATAATGGATGGATTAAACCCAGATCTGTGACTGGGGGCGAATGTTTGATTGGTTCCGCATTCCGTCCATCCAGTTACGCTATCCCACAGCGTTTGTATTTTGCACCGACTTCTGTGACACCAGACTTTGCCGTACCTCAAGACTTTGCCGTACCACACCGTGACTGCCAGATATCGACTCCATCGGAAGTGTGCAGATCCAACCCCCGCACCAATGCTTCCTCACCTCCACCGCTCCACAGCAAGGATTCAACGCCTCTTTGTGACGCCTCCGCTTCTTTGCTCTGCAGCACTGGAACCGACGCCATACCGGATTCAGCGACACTGTGATCCCCGACTCCACGCACCGGCTTGTTTCCTCTTTTTCACAAGATACTGTACCTGGGAGGCCTGTGTGACTCCATGACCAGCGCTATTAGAGCTGGATTGTTGGGAACGACTCCGTCACGATGCCATGATATCACCAATTTGAAACATTTGTGTTTCTAAGCGCTATGTCTTTTACAAATTCATAACTTTGCTTGTGTATGTTGGATTTGTGTCGTTTTGGTCTTGTTTTGTTCAGATAAATATTGGGTATTTTTCTAACCTGATGTTGAGTCATTTTGTAGTGTTTAAACTATATTACTGTGTGTGTTGGTACGAATACTTTGCACATTGTCTCTGTGTTAAGTTTTTCTGCTTGTGCCCAGCTACCACGGGGTGAGCAGGGGTTAACCATGTGTGTTTTTCCTTTGCCCTGACTAGATTGAGGGTCCATGCTTGGACAGGGGGCAACCTGGCTGCCAATCAAAGACCCCATTTGTAACATCGATGTCAGGGGTATACACCCAAGTTGCTCTGCCTGTTCTGGCCGGGATCCTGGACTGGAAGCTGCTACACCATGACGCAGAAGCAGTCGCTGATAATTCCAATATCTTTGCCTCTGCTCCTTGCTGTTCAGGTCAACCCAGAGCAGTTCTGCCCTGCGTCTCGAGATGCCTATCTTCTACACACAGCATTTCACTGACTCCTGCTGACACTGCACCCATTAAGCCACTTTTTCTTCAGAGTAAAGTACACCCTGCTAGCGCCCTGCGTCACCTCATGCTGCAGTGCCCTGGGCAGAAGTGATCCCAAATCATGGGGTCACAAGTCTACATTTTGCGGTTTCTTGCTGACCAATCTGAACTCAACAGCTTGGAATTCCATGTGGGTTCTTGGCAACCTCCTTCACCTGGTGTTAAATCCATCCACTGGTCCATATGCTGTCCCTCATGTCTCAGAGCTCATTTGACCCCCTCTGTTCCAGGGTTTGTCTGTCCATTTGAGACTACCCATGCGCTTGTCCTCAGAATTAAGGGTGAGCTGCAAGACAAATCCTAAAACAACTCTCAAATCGTCAGTATTCCGTTGTTGGGTCTTCTCTTTCCCAGGCAGTATTAGCATAGCCCCAAGTGTATAGGTCTTCCCCTTTCACAGGGGTGAAGTGCAGGCCTACATGCCCTTCTGGGCCTACCTTTGAATTTTTATCTCATGAGGGAATTTTCAACCTTCTGGCACAAGCCTTCCGGCACCACACAAGAGCACAACCAGACCTCAATTTCTGCCAGCAAAGGAGAGGTGTGTGCCCCCATCCTTCTCCTTTGCTGTGCCACTGTCTCTTTTTATAATCCCCCTGTTACCCCACTGCCTCCTTTTTTTTTTTTCTTCCCCCTTTTGTCTCCTTGGTATGAATTGCTCTCAACCCTGAAGGATGGCTCTGGGAGAAGAAGGAAGGTTATGCATATTGTATAGGGCACAAGTTGGGGGTATACATGGGTGGGCGGCGTCCACCCACTATTTTCACAGAGTGGACGCTGTCCACCCTGCCATAGAGTTGATCCCCAGTAAAATATGTTGAATTCATCCCAGTGTAGTGGACACTTCCAGCGCTGCCTGCACAGACTTTCAACAGCACCTGCACATTGTATTATTTTGTTTGTGCTGCGCAGCAATGACAGGAGGGGGGTTTCTTATTTAACATTTCTGCTGGCCCAGGACAAAGGACAAAATGAACGGGCCATCAGGCCTCCTTTAGTTTGAATACCTTGTCTGGAAGCTGTCTGGAGCCTCACACTTGGATGCAACAGTAGGAAAAACAAAGGCACACACCTTATCACATCACAGGTACTTAAGAGAGGCATGGTTGTATAAGAAATATGCATACACTGTAAGAAGGTCTGATGTGTATGTCAGCCCCAGTATTCACACAAATAATTTAAATACCACTATTTTGTTTTATTTCTTTTATAACACTATTCATCTCAATGCAGGGTGTCCAAGGACTTTACATCATACAGAAACATTACACATTGACAATACATGATATGCGTGTAAATCAATGTACAGGATATTACAGAAGACAGTGAGGGTTACAAGGATTGGGAGTCACATGTCCTTAAAAGCTCCCTGTGCTATATTAGAAGGGCTACAAGTTGTGATCTGCAAGTTACAAAAGGATCTTTGTGTCAAAAACAGTAATCCACTTACCCATCTACATAATATAAACTTCTGTAATCTCCTTGTTACAAGATGTGCTTTGAAGGAGACACATTAACCCTCAATGTTACTTGATTCAAAACTGGGACTAGGCAAAGCACAGACTTCCAGCAAATGCGTCAACCTGCAGAATTATCTTACTATTATTATTATTCACAGAGATTTAGTCCTCTCACAAAGATTTCTGCAGCAGGTGCCTTAATCCCATAAATATTTGGAAATTCAGATTTTGCAACCGTGTACACAAAACTGATTTACTTCCACATTTCCCGTTGGTGCCAATTCCCTTGTGGAAGGGATAAAAAAAAATCTATAAATTGAGGCTCAGATTTTGTGTTGGGTTGCGTAACTTTTTTTGCACAACCCCAATACAAAATCTCATTTGCTAAATCTCACAATGCATTCAAATGTAGTTGTAATAGAACTGCTAAACATATGTCTGAGGTGTTCAGATCTGATGCCACTTCCTCTGAGGTCATTGGTTGTCATGTCAAGCGCGATGTCAAATGCTGTGATGTCACGTTCTATGACACTTTCATACTGCCTAACTTTCATACTCACCTAACCCACTTCTCTTTTTAGTACTTGTGCCTTGATATTGTATCAGCAGAAATCCAATTTTTGCAGTGACTGCTCCACCAAGAAAGATATTTCAAATTTCTACACCTACATCTACTCGACTGCCTCCCATGCCACAGACAAACTCATTGCTTCTCAGACCTTAGATAAGGTTTCAGGGGTGATCTCAAGGCCAAACATTCATGGCAGTGAGATCTGGGGGAATTTGCACTAAATTCCATAGTGCTCAGCTTTGTTAAAGTTAATCAGACTATCCAGTGTGTCCAGGAGTGAGATTGTGCTCTAATAAGTGTGACTCTCACTTATTGGTTGAGGCTTAGACCTGACAGCCTTAGAGTGGTCTTCCCCCAACTTCTTGCCTGCCTCCCTCCACTTTTCTAAACTCATTTTTGCTGGTTTTAGTACTCTGCTGACCAGTGCTAAAGTGCCTGTGCTCTCTCTTCTTAACATGGTAACAGTGGCTCATACCCAACTGACATAGTTAAATTGCCTGTAAGTCCCTCGTAATGTGCACTAGATGTGACCAGGGCCTGTAAATTCTACATTACTATTGCAGAAATGCTACTTTTAGAAAATAGTCATTTCTCTGAACTTACTGCTCTCTGTGCCTTACAGCCTGTCTCCAATCCATGTCTGGTCTGTGCTGGTTGACAGCTCCCCTTGTGTCTTCCACCCAAACAGACATAAACACAGAACACTCAGCTATGTCTACATTCATCTGCATACTGATGGGTCTTCCTGAGCAGGCAGAAAGGAGGGGCTCTCACTTACACTTCAAAGGCCAGTGGCCTGCCCTCAGACAAAGGGCTACTAACCCCCCACAGGGCTCCTAGCAGACAAGGTTGAGTTGAAAGGGAAACTTGTGCACTTAAAAGAAAACGTTTTCTCCACTTCAAAGGCACTTTTGGTTTTATATACTAAGTCTGTGACCCCACCAAATCAGGCACTTCTGGACCTACAACTGGACTCTGTCAGAGGAACTGCCTGCCTGCCCAAAGGACTCATCTGGACTGCTTTGCTGGAAGGACTGCTGGCCTGCTGACCCCTGACTCTCCTGGGAGGACTCTGCTTTCCTCCCTCCACAAGTGCTGTCCAAGGGCTTTGATTGAACTTGCCTCCTGTTCTGAGGTCTCAGGGCTATCAAAGACATCACCAGAGAGAAGAAAGTCCAGTGCATTGGAAAATCGACACAACACCTGAAAAATTTGAAGCAACACCTGCTGGATGGATGCAGCGCCTGCCTCGCAACTGAAAAGTCACTGCATCACCTACCGGATCGATGCAGCGCCTGTTGCCTCTTCTCAAAGCTTTCTGGATTTTCCATCCATTGTCCCTGGGCGTCAAAATATCTCTGCATTGCAGTGAGGAACCAAGGCTGTGGTCATGGAAATCAACACATCGCCTTGCAGCATGGAAAGAAACAATGCATCGCCTTTTTTGTGCCGGAAAAATAAAAACGCATTGCTTTACTTTTTGACACATCTCCTCCTCTGTAGCCCCTCTGTATTGTTATTTTTGAATCACCCCAGGTACTGTGTGTTAAAAGGATACAACCACTGATTCTTAAGTATTAAGACTCATTTAAACCTTTACAAAGTGATATCTTGACTTCTGCTTATTTGATTCTTGTCATTTTGGTCTTCTTTTATTCAGATAAATATTATCTATTTTCCTGAACTGGTATGGAGTACTTTATATAGTATTTTCACTGTGTTACTGAATGAGTTATTTCACAAATGCTTTACAAATTGCCTTCTAAGTTAAGCCTGCCTGCTTTGTGCCATGCTACCGGAGAGTGAGCACAGAACAATTTATGTTGTGTTGTTACTTACTCTGACTAGGATTGTGGTCTCACTTGGACAGGATGCATGTCCTTGCCAACTAGATACCCAATTTCTAACAGGGTACGACAGTAAAATCAAAACCACGTCATGATGAGACCTGTACTCCATCAGTGAGACAAACCTCCAAGAGCTAAGACTCAAGCTGAGTGAGTGGTGTAGTGCTTCAACTAGTGAAACTTACACCCAGTGTGTGAGACTGTGCTCTGAGTAGTGAGACCCTGTGAAAGTGCCATGGTGTGAGACCTCCACTCAGGGAAAAGGATTGTTTACTGAGGGTTGTGGCATACACCTAATAAGTGAGACTATGCCCAAATATGTGCGAATCAACACCAAGTGAGTGAAACAGTGCAGAGAGGTGCGGAGCTTGCACCTGGTGACAGAGGCTGTACTCCATTAAGTGAAACTTACAAATAGTTAAAGGTGATAAGCTCCAAAACGAGAGAAGCAAACGAATAGGCAAAATATAAGACTCACTTTCACTGGATGAAGTGCTCCAGGAAATAAAAACACCACCTAAAAAGGGGGACTGAGCTCAAGGACATGATATGCACCAAACGGGAATGACTATGCAGCAAGAAATGAAACTCACACCTAAAGAGAGAGACCCAGCAGTTCCATCACAAAATTGAGTAAAAGAAACGCAAGACTGACGGTACAGGACCACCGACTATTTATTACAGTGCTTCTGCTCCTACAAACTTAAACTAACCCCTACCGAGTTTACAAAGGAGGTAATGCAGTAGTATTTCGGTTTATTACCATACTGTTTCACATTACGGATATGCAGCTGACTATTTTGTCAGCGTGCTTTTAACATTAACCTGAGGACAAATTCTTTCTTTGTTGGATTTCATGGTCTTTGAGGAAGACTTCGATGGATGATAGCTATGTTTTTTTTCACATCATTCTATATTTTAGGAAGGACTCTGTTTGGTATTCTCTCTGAACTCATCCTGCCGTTTGTTTTGGGCATTACTGTGGTGATCCAGTTCTTCTCGAAATTACAGTTCAGTCGTCATGTTTTAGCTCTTTCTCTGGTCTCAGTAACTCACAGGATAGAGGTCGGTGTATCCATGATGCATTCCCTGGAGTGCACCTCAGGTCAGAGTTCTCTATATTGGCAATTTGTGTTGTCCTCTTTGGAAGTTGAGTTTTGGATCCTGTCATGTATTTCACCATCTGGAGAGATAGCATGTTTTCATGATTATTGATGGTCTCAAATGGATCTCTGGGTTTTCTAAACATCCCCTTAAATTACAAGGGTTTTTTGCCACCAAAATATCTCCCTCAAAAAATGGTATATTATACTCTGCAGTATGTAACATCCCTGATAAATAGGCCACTGCATGCACATTCACATCACCTTAATTGTGAGTAATATGTGAGGGGCCCATCGCCTGACAAAACTACACAGAAAAATCTGATTGCTGCAATTTTATGCAGACTTTAATGTCTGAAACGTCGTATATTCGTTTACCCCGTTTCAAACTGTAAATAATTTTTAGTCAAGCTTGTCTTCAGTGCTGTTTGTTTTTATTAGTTAGTGCATACATCTTGCAGGGGGAGGACACGGAATGTGTACATTTGCTCATTTATTAATGAATGAACACATCTTCCATTGGGTATTTGGTTTTGAAGCATTTACCTGTTTGCACAATCATATTGGTGAGGTGAGTGCAATGTCTGTGCCTCTTTGTGGCTAAATGCTTCCGTATAATAATTCTCTACAGAAATTAGAATTAAATAACCCACAATGATTTGTCTAGCTCATGAGTTTCTTGTAACACATATTCTATAAATAACGGCAAGCAGAACTGTGACCTTCCTTGTGCACATCCAGGGTCGGCTGTCTCTACATATCAGAGCATCAATGAGTCTGTCTACACTTCACATTCTCTCAGCGCATGGTCAACTGTTCTTCATTATCGTAGCAACTAATCCCTTTTTACCTTCATCTTATTGCCAGGGACAGCATAGTCAATTTCCTAATTCAACTCCAAGATCACCAACCTCCAGGTACCTATGCCAGTATACATTACTGGAATGACTGAACTCTACCAGTTTCATGAAGCAGAGATCTGTGTGCAAGGAAGCAATCTCCATCTACTCAACACCCCTAACTTTACCTAAAGCTGTAATATAAACCACAGTAAGCACACAGAGAGTGTACTTACGTAACTGCATTTACATTTATTTTGCTTTGCCATACCATAGTTAATCATTACTTGTATTTTTATTTCAAAAAGTATAAAACTCAGTCATCATCCCCTGGAGTGTTGATTCTCTGCGTTGCTTACCAGTTCAGAAGAGGCTTTACTGCAAAACACTCTGGGTTAACTGCCTGGTGGATGGTGGATATCGCACTAGTGAAAGCTACTTTGGCTCAATCAGCCGATATGCCAAGGTGGCTGTTCTAGAGTGACTGATCAGTCACCGTGGGACACCATTTCAGTCAGAGGAACCTACCGGATACATCACAGAAAAGGTGATACCCTCACTGAAAAGTGAGTCCCTAACATCCTTAAAGACACCAACAGCATATAAAGGGCAACCTACTAACTTTATAGAAGCACACATATGTTGGCACTAACAGTCTAGCAGCACAGTGGGGGAACATTTCCACATTTTTATATTTGTTGGTGATAATTGCCCAGCTAATAAGGATATTGGCAAAATTTCTTGCAGAGTTTTCACCCCCAAAAAAGCTCATCCAATGATCAATTAAGACAAGCTATGGCAAAAAAGGCTCTGTTGCCCTTGTAAATAACTCAAAATAAGGCAGATTTTCCTCTGCCACCTTGACAGATGAGAAACGTCTGCTAAACTGGTAGGTGGAAAATCCAAAAGTGTAAAACAGTCCATGGGACCTTTACTAAAGTTTAAAAGAACATAATTATGGGGCTTATTCACAGAAGGTAAATATAGACGTGTACATTTACTCTTGTGGGCCTGAATCATAAACTGGATTTTATAGTAAGTAAGTAGCATTACAGTGGCACTACTTACTTACCACAAAATGCAATTCACAAATCTATGCGTGTAAATCTACACCTCTACAGTGCCTACCTTTTTTATGGGGATATCCTCACACATGTAAGTGTACTTCTTAGTAGTACATATGGGAGGGACTAAGGAGAGCTGCTTGAAAAAGGGGCATACCTCTTACTAAATGAGAGGGGTTTAGGAAGGAAGAGCATCGACCTAAGTAACAGTAACAGTAAGCCTACTGCTATTCACAAACTGCATCTCTAAAGTTACTATAACCAGAAAGGACCCACACTAGTATGCATACATAAATGTACATAAGCAAAGAGCTCGAGGAAGTCTAGCACCACACATAGCCAACCACTGGCACTACAACACCCTTTCTTAGTAAATTATGGAAGCAGGCACTTAAAATAGAAGCCCATAGGAAATAGTGAAGAAAAATGAATTATTTAAAATAGGCAAAATATAAATCATTTTAATTTCATGTTTAAAACATGATCTAAAATATAAATTATTTTTTATTTAAATTTAACCTGTTTTAGCATATTTTAATCACATTTTGAATGTAAGAATTAATGTACCATTTATTTATATTAAAATATAATTACATTACTTTTAATTAATCATATACATCACTTTCACTAAATAATAATACACGATTAAAAAACCTTTAGGGATTTTTTTGATTTTAAACAATATTAATTTAATTTAATGTAGTTAAAATAATTAAATATAATTCAAAATGAAGGTAATAGTGATGTAGCATTTTGTTTATTTTCTTCTACATTTACACTATATAAAATGAATTGACAATAATATTTAACATAAAATATTTTTACTACTTTTCTCAAGTTTAATAAACTTTTTTCTTTTCCCTATACTTTATAATAGGAAGGTATATTGGCCCCGGGGGGTCACAGTAGTGTTAGTAAACCCTGTCAAAGTCAAACACCACTGGTGTGAAAGAGACATGGTTCTATGAAGACCAGGCTCCAGCGGTGGCTCCTCTGCTAGGGCGTGGGAGCGTAGCCCCTCCCCTCCCCCGCCAGCAGCAGCAGCTACAAACCTTTTGGAAGATGAGGACAGAGGGGGAGTGCATAGCACTTCCCTTAGTGCATGTGTTTTTGGCCAGCCAAATAAACATGCACACTACGTTCTCTCCAACCTGGCACTGTGTTGCCAGGTTGGAGACAGCAGGCAGAGACTTCCACTCTGCCTCGGAGCGACCCAGCCAGGGCGTTCCAGTCAGCCTGAATGCTGCTTTCATGCTGCCAGCAGCATGAAAGCAGCATTCAGATTGGCCGTAGGTCATGCTGGGAGCCTGTGCCTGCTGAAGGGATGGATGTGCGACACAGCGGGGCACTGCATAACGGCACAACACTCCTTCCCCCGCCAGCAGCAGCAGCTGCAAACCTTTTACAATAAAGCCATAATAAACTATGTTTATTATGGTTTTATTGTAAAAGGGACGTGCCAAATTGTTTTATTGTTATCCTCTGCCACATGCCACCCTGCCTCTCAACTTCCCGTCCAATTCCCCACCCCCGCTCCCCCCCCAGGTTAACTGCTACTGCCGGGCCCCCGAATTTCATTAGCTGTTTTAAAATTCATGGATTGAGAAAGTATCTTAAACAGTAAAAGCTCAAAATTTTCTATTTGTGTTCTCTGCATAACTTACACTAGTATCAAGGCGTGCATTGAATGAGAATAGTAAATATACACTTCAGTGTATCCGCGTGGCATGTTTGTGCTATAAATACCACATAACATGTCAAAAGCCAAAACAATTTATACACAATTAAAAATAAGCAGATAAGATAAACAAATCATTGACAAAAAGTAGATAAATGGAAATACAGCCCCACAAGAAAATGATGAGTGGGAGAAGGAATGAATGAGCTTCTTAAATATATAGCTTCAGAGCAGTTTCTGTTATTTTCTTTGAATGAAAGAGGATTGAGAATTTTTAGTTTATTCCTTAAAGGCAGGGTGAACGGCTTCGATGCGGATGTCAAAGGGAATATTTTCCAAAGATATGGACCCTAGACAACAATCAAGTTACTTCGCGTTCAGTGATCAGGAACGTTTTACTCTTACTGAAATATTGCATGTCGCTATTGAGGTATTGGGGGGCGGTGTGTATGTATTTGTGAGCGAAGCAAAGGCTTGACATGGAGAAAATGTACCAATTTCAGAGCCAAGAAGATGGTATTTCTGGGCTTGTTTCCAGCAATATACTTTCATGAGTGTTCAGGCAAGTTTTAAAGCCAGGCCAAGTTGAAGGAGTTGTAGTCAAGACGTAAGTTAGTGGAGACTTCCCTCACTAAATAACACAAACTTTAAGGGTGGAGGAAATGAAAACGAGGATGTACTACTGAAGGAAGAAGATCTGTGGATTGCCCTGACCCCGGATCCAATCCAGCTGGTGCGAGTCATGTCTAAAGAAGGAATGACTCGTAAGCATTTGACATCGCTGACTCAGAATGACTGGTCCATTTTGGTAGGATGTGTAATGGATGTGCATTGGGCTGTAAGGTGAGATGTCTGTGATTTGCTTCGATTGAGCTTAAGCAATTTCATAGTTATTCATGATTCAGTGGTAGACAGGAAAGTGTTTAAGGACTGGTAGGTGTTTTGCTTTTTGCTCACATAAGTTTGAGTTGTGTGTCACTGAATTAAGGAGAGTAAAGTAGGTCATGTTTACCTGTGATATTCAGGAGAGGAAGGGGAATAAATATTGGAAACAAATGAGATCTTTCTGGAACCTGACTCATAACGTGATATAAAGTGGAAAGGAAGTACACAGTACGATTTGTTTTATTAGGTTTTTAAATAACAGGAAAGACCGAGAGATTAGGGGTTGATGGAATGTTAATATCTGCTGCATTACATGAACGAGGGACATTTGAGTAAATGTATGAGCTGAGGCCTCCAAGGCCTGACTAGAAACCAAAATCAGTCGTGGAAAAAGAGATCAAATCAGCTCCACATTGCTGGTAGTGATAGAGCGGTCCGTACTAATAATTTACCTGTATTCGGACGCTCTTTAGGCCGATTAATCTTTTGACTAAGTGGGACTCTCCGTACTCTATATCGGCTAATTTTAATCAAATCAATAATCAATAACGAACATAAGCAATACCTTGATCAACATAACACTTAACAATTAATCCAGAATACATTTCGGCGAACCCTGACCTTTCAGCCAGGAATAACCACACCAGTTTATTCAAAGTTAGTGAATTTTATTTCCCTATATTAACAAAGCTAGCACAATATAGATGTGTCTCAACACCAAATGATAAACATAAATGAACATTAATAGCTGTCCATAACGTCGAAACAAGTGCAATCTATGTAGCATTTGAATCACGAGGCATTCGATAATAGCAATGCAAATCACTAGAACTATAATCTGTAGTGAGCTAATTGCATACATTTAGTCAGCATAACAAGATCTCAAATTGCATCGTGCGACAAAAGGAATCCTCATCTAACCTCAAATTAGCATCGGCATGTGGGACTTCATGCAAAAACAATTTAGCAACATTAATTTAGAAAACTCCTAACTAGGGCTCTTATCAAAATCAGCAGTTGGTTACCTAAAGGAAACACAATGCAATTTTACAATTTCCTTTCATATTTACCAATTACGATCAGCATTCAAGGAAGTCTTCGTCTCACAGGTACCGTTTCTCGATCAGCATGGGACGGGGCAAAGGGGCACGGTGGACGGGGCAGTTGCCTCACGGCGGCAGGGTAAACTACTACTTCATGCAAGGGATCAAAGTTAAAGTCTCTAGGGCAAGAATCATTTAAAGTCTCTTTCTCTCGATTAGAGAAAGCATCAAAGTCTCTTTCAAAATGGGCCATAATAGCTGCAATGTCCAATGTTCGTAATCGCTGGCAAATGGCTGTAATGTCCGTAATGGCTACCTTCTTCTTGTGCACCTGGTTTAAATAGACAACAGTTCAAATCCAGTAGGGTCTTCCATTGGTGGGTTCATAGGTTAGCTTCAAATTATCCAATCAAAAACAACAGTTCTCAAGCTTTTACTTAAGCATACATTATCCTTGGAGACGAGTACGTAAGTTGCAACATTTTATACCAATTAACTCACTTTCAGAGCTTCCATTGTCCGCACCTGCAGATCGACCTTGGAGTAAAGAGAAAATATGCCAGGCTGGCACGAAACCTTAAGATAAGCATGTGAACGATCTCAGTGGAAAAGTACAGCTTCAAGCAAAAATACACGTTTAATAGCACATCGGAAAAATACGAGCATCTAAACCGTGAGACCAGGCAACTAGGCCGAAGCCTGCACTAAAGTAATGCTAAGCTAAAACATTTCAAACAAGCAAATCATAGCACACGTTTACGATTATGTCGGATTAGTGCAATTCTAATACACCACGTTATATAAAGCACGCTTATAAATGTTGGCAAACTACTCTGAGGGCACATTTTGTCCCCGTACAATCTTTATTAGTTCGGTTAAAGTCACACATGATTATTTCACACTACGTTTATGCGCTAATAAATGTAAAACCTTCATTTTCTGCTTCATCAGTAGCCATGATTAGAATGGGTCCTTGGCGGCCCTGGCAGAGTCGTGGCAGCCAGTGCTTAATTTGTGCTTGTGGTTGTTTCCGGTGTTGAGCACCGGCACTTATTTTTGAGTGCCTGGGCTTATTCCTCTGCCTCAAACATTTGCTGTGAGCAAAAGACACATATGGGAAAGAAGGAGGAAGGTTAAAACGAAAAAGCATCACAAAGGGAGAAAGTAGAAAGCTGCAAAAGTGAGCCGAAGGGGCAGGGAGTGGCTTTATATAGGTTGAAGAGGCCCGAGATGGCTTCAGGATTAACAGCTGCCTCAGTATTGTGTTCCCACATTTCATTGCAGCAGCCGCGTGTTTAACAGGAGGGCTTTGGACACGGCACATTTTTATTTACTAATTAAGCAATGGTGGCAGCCCATCCTTTTCTCAAGCTACCCCCTAGCCTGCAGACCACCGGTAGCCAATCCGGCCGTCCTGATACAAATCTGATCAATACCTTTCCTATGTGTGGCTACCAGTGCACTAGAAATTACTAGTTTAATGGCTAGAGAAAAGCTGGCTGTTATATTGAACTTTGAAAGTCAAGTAACAGGTTTTACATTCGATTCATTCTTCTATGTAGGACCCGTTTGGATAGGAAAGAAGTTGTGAGAGGCGAACCAAGCAACCGAATATGTGTCACTCTGAAGTCCACTGAGTGCTCCATGCAAAATGGCTTTCAGTCGATGATGAGTTTAATGAGGATGTCCAAAGAAAACATATTTTCCACTGCTCAAATCAAGTAATGCTTCTATAAGTGTCCATAGGTGAGTGGAGGATTCATACAGTTCATAAAGGGACAGGGTCCACACACTTCAGGGGCCTTTTGGGGCTCCAAAGCAGAGATTTGAATGGATGTGTTTCAAGAGAAAAAGTTGAATGTTATCATTTTTCTCTACTCATATTTCAATGCCCTCTTACGATTCTATCAGAGATGGAGAGGAGGTCCAGAAACACTGCTGTATACAGATGATTTAAAATGAATATTGTAGAACAAAATAATTTACTATTCTAAACCTAGTCCTAGGTTATTAAAGAAAAGTGTGCTTCTGGGCTCCCCTGGCGAAGCCTCGGCAAGCAGTTGGACTGAAAATATAGACATTTATGTACTATGGATGGGAAAGCCAGAGAATTAATGGGAAGAGCTTAGCCAGGGATGTGGTTTGGCTTTAAGGCCCAAAACACCAGCTGGTAAAAATCATCACATGAATATACTTTCACTTTTTCTCTTTCTCCTCAATGTCGCTTTCTACTCCTGTCTCTCACTCTCTCTCTCTCTCCTTCTGCCTGTTTCTCCTTCTGCATCTCTCTTTTCCTCTCAATCGCATCTCTGTTTCTGACACCACATTTGCTTTCTTCACTCCTTTCTTTTTTCTCTTCTTCTTCCCCCTCTCTTTATCTTTCTCTTCTGCCCTTTCTCACTTTCTTTTGCTCCTACTTGTTATGCTACTTTTCATGCCCTGTTATCTCTCTCTTGTCCTCTGTCGTACTCCTCCCTCTTACTAAACTCATTTATCGGCAGTCTTCAATCAAGTTCTTCCTTTCTGCCTCTCTCCTTCCCCCTACCACTCACCTGGGGTGCCACAGAGGAGGGATGGACAGTGCCAGAGTTCTTTTTTAGGTTGAAGACGATCAGGCAGTGCAGCTGCCTGGTTGTGAAAAGACGTCTTCTGGACATTCTAAAAGCTTCCCTCAGAATGTATTCCCCACTTTCTTACCAGAGGTTTTGCGGTTTGTAACTCACATTTGTTTGCTCTCTATTTGCTTTATTTGTTTTTGGCAGTGCAGCATGTCTATGTCCATCCTGTGGAGCATAGTTTGTTTACCAGCACTCTTTGTAGTCTTCCACAAGTGCTTGCTTCCAGTAAACAGATTTTACATTCTGTTCTTATATGCCACATTTGCTGTACATTTAAAGGCAGAGGTCCAATGTCAGGTTCTGTCTTCTGAGATTGGTTGGTGTTTGTATTTCTTTCACTGACTTTTTTTAAGTGAGAGGGTTTATGTGACAATCTTGCTGGATACGGGGGGTGATAGAGGAAATTTTTATTTCCAGCACACAATACATTTAAATGTCTGTAAATGAACTGTTCAAATATTTCAGAATACATCAGAATTAGGAAAACACACATGAAGCACATTGTTTTGTAATTCTGAAGTGTGGTGAAACAAATATTCTAATAGGATCAGGACAAATAAATGTATTTATTGATGCCATTTTCACACATTATTGTTTGTGCATTGTATAGTTTCATTAGTAAAGCTGTATGTCTAAATGTAATGGTCATTTCAATTTAAAATATGTTGTCTGTGCACTACTGTACCATGTATACTTCACTTTACGCCACTCCACTCTACTGCCCTGTATGACAACCCACTCTATGACACTCCACTCTACAAATTCATTGTATTCTACTCCACTCTATGACACTCCACTCTACAACACTCCACAACACTCCACTCAACAACACTCTACGTCACTGTTTGCCTCTGTACACCACTCAAGGCCTCTTTGCTCTAGACCACTCTACTCCAGTCTACAACACTCCACTCTATGCCACTCCACTCTATGATACTTTACTCCACTCTACGACATGCCACTTTATGACACTCGACTCCATGCCACTTCACTCACTTTATGACATTCCAATTTATGACATTCTACTCCACTCTCTGACAATCTATTCCACTCTAAGCCACTCACTTTAGGACATGCCACTCTACTCTATGCTATTCTAGGCTACTCCACTATATGCCACTCCACTCTACTCCACTTTACTTCACTCTAAGCCACTCCACTCTATAATACTCTACTCCACTTTATGCACCTCTAATCTACGCCCCTCCACTCCATGACACTTCACTCCATTCTACTTCAGTCCACGACATTCCACTCTTCACCACCCCTCTCTATTACACCCCACTACTCTCCACAACACTCTCTTCTATGTCACAAATTTTTAGTCATGCTGAACAGGAGTCACGCTGGTCACTGGAGTACAACATGCCTAAATTACAGTGGAAACGCTTATTACTCCTGCATACGTGAGGCCTTGTGTCTTTGCCAATGCATGTGTATTTTTGTAGCGGAAATACCAATAGCCAGCAGTGCTGACCACCCCCTCCTTTGCCATTTCCACTTGGAGAATGATGCAACAGTGCATAAAAGGAGGGAGGTAAAAGCTTAATTGTCTCGGCCGAGCTCGCTTTTGGCTCTGTGTACCCAGTGGACATCGAGACAGACCACGGTGGACATCTGGCTCATGCATTAGTGTCTCTCATACCTCTAAGGTGAATAGCATGTCCACAGGCTCAGTAAAGGCTCATGGTCTTGAAATATGGGAAGTAGCATCACAAAGAACACTAGTTACCCCTAATCAGAAGTGTTCTGCTGTGGACATGGGCGTGCGTGAGGGGAGTGGGCAACGGGAGGTGCTTGCCTCCTGGTTTTTGGTACAGCCTGGTGTGCAGGCTCACAGTGCAGTGTAACACTATGGCAGCCGTAGTGTTATGCTGCCTGCACTAGTACGCTCCCTCCACCCCCACCTTAAAACATTTCTGTGGAATCTCATGGCTGTGGACAACCTCCTGGAAAAGTTTGCCGCTGATCTGGGCAAGTATTAAACACATAAAGCATTTATAATTCCTCTACAATTCGCAAACTGATGGAAAACCACAAACTGGCTTTACCCGAACTAAATGTAGGGCTGAACTTTTAATTTAATATGCCTTAACTCAATTCATTGCCTTACTGACAACAAACATTAAATTTTCAGCCACTGCAAACATGACATTCTGCACCAATCAAGTCAATTAAAATGTTGGTGTAAATTTGCATCAGTTCATTCTGAGATCCCAAAATGTTGCTGTAAAATTGCATCTGCACGTGTGAAATGTACATAGGGGCATATTTATACTCCGTCTGCGCTGAATGTGCGTCAAAAAGTTTGACGCACATTCAGCGCAAATGTTGCCCAGTATTTAAACTTTGACGCCTGAGCCCGCGGATGAAAAAATTCCACTGTGTGCGTCATTTTTTGGATGCGGCAACCCACCTTGCATTAATGATATCCAAGGTAGGCGTTCCCATCCAAAAAATTACTTAAACGGCCGTGCATCGTATTTATGCTTTCAGGCAAAAATGACGCACGGCCGGGAGGCGGAGCCAGAAAATTACGCACAGCCCGATTTGCGTCAAAATTTAACACCTGGGTCAGGGCAGGTGTTAAAATGGGGCAAACACACCTGTATTTAATCAGAACACACAGAAGCATCAGCAGAGCAGCAGAGCAGCAAAAGGGATACATGGAGGTGATTCTTATCCAGCGTGCACGCAGACGCAGAGCCCAGCAGCTACAACAGCAGCTACAACAACACCAGCAGGGAACCGAAAGGCAGCGCAAAAGGCAGGAGAGGATATTCCACACCAGAACAACCCTTCATGGCCTCAGGGAACACATCATCCAGAGGTACAGGTTGAACTGGCAGGCCATTCAGCAGCTGCTGCGAAACACTGAACCACAGTTGGCACCCACTTTGCTGACACCCGCACCATCCTAACAGAGACCAAGCTGTTTGCCGTACTTCACATGCTGGCAAGTGGCTCTTTTCAAACAACTGGTGCCCTGGTTGGCGGAATATCACAACCATCATTCTCTGCCTTTTTGCCCAAAGTACTGGATGCCATCATTGGACTTACACCACGCCACATCTGCTTCCCTAACACACTGCAGAAGCAGCAGGAAACAAAACAGGGGTTCTACCTCATTAGTGGCTTCCCACACGTCCTTGGTGCAATTGACTGCACACATGTATGCCTTGTGCCACCTGCTGCAACTGAACACCTCTTATTAATAGGAAGCACACACATTCCATCAATGTGCAGGCCATTGTCGATCACCAAGGATTGATTACCAACATCGTGGCTAAATATCCTGGGAGTGTCCATGACTCCTTCATCTTCCATCACTGCACCATCAATTAACACTTCCAGGATGGACGGTATGGCAATGGACTACTTGTTGGTAAGTACAAAAACCTACTTATAGATACACTGCACAGCAACCCTCTAGGACACACAACACATACACCACAACAGCAACACGTGAACAGGAACACACTGAGGTGGTGACATCGCTAGCCATGTTTCATAGGTCTGCAGTGAACCTGTCACACATGTGAAATAGTGCACAGTCTGATGTTAAGACGTCAATGATCACAACGTGTGGAGTGGGTTGCCTAAATGTCACCTTGCAAATTGTAAGTGCCCCAATGACGTTTACATTAATCCATTGCATAAGTCTTAAAGGTATGGGATGTCCAGGGTACATTGATATGAACGTGTTAACAACACTGTCAATTTTAACCTGTGTATGGAACTATCATCTCACCCCCAGTGAAGACACAGGGACACCTGTATCACAAGTCACAATGCTAGGGAGGGCAAACTGTACTGCAAATCCCAAAACATACTGCTGACAAACAGTCAGCAGACAAACACTCGTTCAGCCAAGGAAACAACACAATGCAGATGGTACATCCTACAAGCCTAGGATGCGACATAATAACACAAAAGAGTCACAGACAACACAAGACAACTACTGCCATGAAAGGTCATTTCAATGGGGCTAGCTACATCAACATGATTCCATTAATTTTCTCTTGCAGCTGATCAGGGGTATGGCATCCAGCCATGGATAATGACACCTATAGGCAACCCGAGTACTGCAGCAGAGCGTGCCTACAACGACGCACATAGGAGGACACGCACCATAGTCGAGAGGACCTTCGGCATCCTCAAGTCAAGGTTCCGGTGCCCCAACATCACTGGTGGTAGCCTCCTATATTCCCCGGAGATGGTCTGTAAGATCATCCTAACATGTGCGATATTGCACAACATTTGCATCAAAAGGAACATTCCCCTCCTGGAACCAGAGCCACACATGCCTGAAGAGGAGGAAGAGGAGGATGCTGGCCTGCAACATGAGGGGGAACTACAGAACACGGCCGCTTGTATACGCAGGCGGCAACATATTGTGAACAATTTCTTTTAAATATAATCACCATCACCACTTTAATGTACTAATTTAAATAAACACTTATAATAATCACCATATCATGGTCTGGCTAATCATTTATGCACACCTTCATCTCTACTTATCAGAATAAGAGTGTTGCCGCATGTAGCATTGCTGATATACTGATTAGGACACTGAAAATCCCAGAGCTAATGTGATGCGTAACATACAATGGTCACATACACACACACTGTAAATTACATATATCAAGTACATTTCTCCTTTGAAGGCCAATAGCAGAGGACCACACCTATTTCACACATACATGTTGAAATCATGGTTCATCGCAGCATATGGCACACAACTAAGACACCATCACTCAATAAGGGGAAAACAAGCCTCATACATGAGGCAGTCGATGTGCTTTTGCATTAGTAACAGGAATGTCTGACCAGACCCTTGACAGCAGTTATTCCAACTGCATCCAATATTTGCAAGGACTATCTGTGACCAGAGTTCCATAGAAGCTGTACATAGACAGCACAAGTGCCACACATATGAGCAGCATTGCGCACATGACATTCCATGTACATGTCAGCCCATTTCCTAACTCCTGACACACCCATGCACCTGATCACAACCCACCTGTCTGAAGAGGTCCATGGAATACTGTAAAACATACAATAACATAATATAGCACCACAAAAATACACCACACAGTGTTTAGAAAAATATATAATATTTATCTGGGTATTTGCAGGTCAAAACGATCAAAGATGCAATATGAATTTGTAAAGATATCACTAAAAAGTGATATGAAGTGTCTTAAGTCTTTAAAAAGTAAACAAAGTGTCTTTCAAGCACAAAGTACCTGGGTTGGAGTGGAAAATCTCCACAGAGGGCTGCAGAAGAGGAGATGCGTGGAAAAATGGTTCACACACGGACTTGCGTCGTTATTTTTCACGTGGGGAGACGTGCGTTGTTCTACGGGAGGAAAAATGGTGTGTGCGTCGGTTTCGCCCCTTCACACACGGACTTGTGTAGTTATTTTTCACTCGTGGAAGACGTGCGTCATTTTCAGACACGCGGACCATCTCCTTCTATGGATCGTGGGATTACCAGATGTCCCAGGATCTGTGCGTGGATTCCTCTGCTTGTTATCCGGCTGCGCGTCGTTCTGGGAGGCTGTGCGTGGAATTTTCTTCCTCACAGCAGGTGTCGCGTCGATTTCCCCTCTGAAAGTCAGTCGGCGTTGTCCATGCGAGGCCGTGCGTCGAAGTTCCGGTCACACCGCAGGCGTCGTGTCGAGCGGCGTCTTTCTGGATCGGCGTGCGGTGAATTTTTCACCGTGGAACAAGCTGTGCATCGAAATCTTCGGTGCACGAAGAGTCCAAATGAAAAAGAGAAGTCTTTTTGGTCCTGAGACTTCAGGGAACAGGAGGCAAGCTCTATCCAAGCCCTTGGAGAGCACTTTTCCAGCCAGACAAGAGTTCAGCAAGGCAGCAGGCCAACAGCAAGGCATCAGTCCTTTGTAGAAAGAGGACAGGTGAGTCCTTTGAGCAGCCAGGCAGTTCTTCTTGGCAGGATTTAGGTTCTGGTTCAGGTTTCTTCCCCAGCAAGTGTCTGAGGTGGTAGGGCAGAGGCCCGGTTTTATACTAAATTGTGCCTTTGAAGTGGGGATGACTTCAAAGAGTGGCTAAGAAGTGCACCAGGTCCCCTTTCAGTTCAATCCTGTCTGCCAGGGTCCCAGTTGGGGGTGTGGCAGTCCTTTGTGTGAGGGCAGGCCCTCCACCCTCCCAGCCCAGGAAGACCCCTTCAAAATGCAGATGTATGCAAGTGAGGCTGAGTACCCTGTGTTTGGGGTGTGTCTGAGTGAATGCACAAGGAGCTGTCAACTAAACTTAGCCAGATGTGGATTGTTAGGCACAGCAAGATTTAAGTGCAAAGTAATGCTCACTTTCTAAAAGTGGCATTTCTAGAATAGTAATATTAAATCCGACTTCACCAGTCAGCAGGATTTTGTATTACCATTCTGGCCATACTAAATATGACCTTCCTGCTCCTTTCAGATCAGCAGCTGCCACTTCAACAATGTATGAGGGCAGCCCCAATGATAAAAGAACGATGGGTTAAACCCAGATCTGTGACTGGGGGTGAGTGTTTGACAATGTTCAGCATTCCGTCCATCACTTGTTGTTTTTGCTTTGTCGCCCTAAGTGGGAAGGGTATGCCCAGACGTGGGTCCCGTGCTTCCCATGCCACTGGATTCAAGCTAGCCTGGCTGATGAGGGGTGAAACCCCGAAACCGGTCCCAGGATGCTTGTTTCCGGTCCAGTGAGGACCTGGCTTGGCAGTTCGGGCTGGACTGTTCCCATGCGGAACAGGGTCAAGACTGATTTGCATATGGCTGGGTCCAAACTGGGGTGGCATGGTGAGCAAAAGAACGATGGATTAAACCCAGATCTGTGACTGGGGGTGAGTGTTTGACAATGTTCAGCATTCCGTCCATCACTTGTTGTTTTTGCTTTGTCGCCCTAAGTGGGAAGGGTATGCCCAGACGTGGGTCCCGTGCTTCCCATGCCACTGGATTCAAGCTAGCCTGGGTGATGAGGGGTGAAACCCCGAAACCGGTCCCAGGATGCTTGTTTCCGGTCCAGTGAGGACCTGGCTTGGCAGTTCGGGCTGGACTGTTCCCATGCAGAACAGGGTCAAGACTGATTTGCATATGGCTGGGTCCAAACTGGAGTGGCATGGTGAGCAAAAGAACGATGGATTAAACCCAGATCTGTGACTGGGGGTAAGTGTTTGACAATGTTCAGCATTCCGTCCATCACTTGTTGTTTTTGCTTTGTCCCCCTAAGTGGGAAGGGTATGCCCAGACGTGGGTCCTGTGCTTCCCATGCCACTGGATTCATGCTAGCCTGGCTGATGAGGGGTGAAACCCCGAAACCGGTCCCAGGATGCTTGTTTCCGGTCCAGTGAGGACCTGGTCATGGTGAGCAAAAGAACGATGGATTAAACCCAGATCTGTGACTGGGGGTGAGTGTTTGACAATGTTCAGCATTCCGTCCATCACTTGTTGTTTTTGCCCAGCCCCAATGATAGCCTATGAATGGAGCAGGCCTCACAGTAGTGTAAAAACGAATTTAGGAGTTTTACACTACCAGGACATATAAACTACACAGGTACATGTCCTTCCTTTCACCCACACAGGACCCTGCTCTAGGCGTTACCTAGGGCACACATTAGAGGTGACTTATATGTGGAGAAAGGGAGGTTTAGGTTTGGCAAGTACTTTTAAATGACAAGTCGAGGTGACAGTGAAACTGCACACACAGGCCTTGCAGTGGCAGGCCTGAGACAAGGAAAAGGGGCTACTTAATTGGTTGGCACAACCAGTGCTGCAGGCCCACTAGTAGCATTTAATCTACAGGCCCTAGGCACATAGAGTGCACATTAATAGGGACTTTTAAGTAAATTAAATAGTCCAATCAGGTATGATTCAAGGTTACCATGTTTTAAGGGAGAGAGCATATGCACTTTAGCACTGGTTAGCAGTGGTAAGGTGCGCAGAGTCTAAAAGCCAGCAAAAACAGAGTCCAAAAAGTGGAGGGAGGCACGCAAAAAGTTAGGGGTGACCACCCTAAGGCTGTCAGGTCTAACATGTGTCCCCCCCAGCTGAAAGTGGGGAGAGCTACCCGACCTCCTGGGAGCTCTCAACGCTAAGGCGGAAGTATCTGGAGAAACCATCAGCATTGGCGTGGTCAACCCCAGGGCGATGTTCCACCGTAAAGTCCATCCCCTGTAGGGAAATGGACCACCTCAAGAGTTTTGGATTCTCACCCCTCATCTGCATGAGCCATCTGAGGGGCCTGTGGTCTGTCTGAACACGGAAGTGAGTCCCAAACAGGTAGGGTCTTAGCTTCTTCAGTGCCCAGACCACAGCAAAAGCTTCTCTTTCAATAGCACTCCACCTCTGTTGCCGTGGTAATAGCCTTCTGCTAATAAAGGCTACTGGTTGGTCTAGGCCCTCCTCATTTAGCTGTGCTAGGACCGCCCCTATGCCATGCTCTGAAGTGTCTGTCTGCACAATAAATTCCTGGGAGTAGTCAGGGGCCTTGAGCACGAGGGCCGTGCACGTGGCTTCCTTCAGGGAGTTAAAGGCTTTCTGACAAGCCTCTGTCCAATTCACCAACCTAGGTTGTTTCTTTGAAATGAGTTCTGTCAAGGGTGACACAATGGTACCATAGCCCTTGACAAATCTGCCGTAGTATCCTGTGAGGCCTAAAAAGGCTCTCACCTCAGCCTGAGCTCTAGGTGGTTGCCAGGCCTTGATAGTTTCAATCTTGGCCTGGAGTGGCTGCACCTTGCCACCACCCACTAGGTGTCCCAAGTACACCACGGAACCCTGCCCAATCTGGCACTTACTAGCCTTGATGGTCAGGCCTGCCTGTTGCAGGGCCTGAAGCACCTCCTTGAGATGGAGCAGGTGTTCCTCCCAGCTGGAACTGTAGACAGCTATGTCATCCAGGTAGGCTGCACAGAAGGCATCCTTGCCAGCTAGGACCCCGTTAACCAACCGTTGGAAGGTAGCAGGGGCATTTTTCAATCCAAATGGCATCACCCGGAACTGGTAATGGCCATCAGGGGTTAAAAATGCAGATCTCTCTTTAGCCCCCTCAGTCAGGGCGATCTGCCAGTACCCTTAAGTAAGATCAAACGTACTCAGGAACTTGGCAGCGCCCAGCCTGTCAACTAGCTCATCAGCTCGGGGGATGGGGTGAGCGTCAGTCCGGGTGACTGAGTTGAGACCCCGGTAGTCCACACAGAACCGGAGTTCTGGCTTTGCACCTGGGGCAGTAGCCATAGGGACCAACACCACTGGGCTGGCCCAGGGACTACTGGATTTCTCGATAACCCTTAAAGCTAACATCTTGGAGACCTCCTCCTTGATGCTGGCTTTTACCTTATCCGATAACCTGTAAATTTTGTTCTTCACAGGGAGACTATCACCGGTGTCAATGTCATGAACACAGAGGTGGGTCAGTCCAGGTGTAAGGGAGAACAGGGGGGAGAACTGCTTCAACAGCTCATAGCAGTCTCCTTTCTGGTTTAGAGTCAGGGAGTCAGAGAGGATGACCCCTTTCACTAACCCATCACCTTCTTGGGCAGAGAGGAGGTCGGGGAGAGGTTCACTCTCCTCTTCCATTCCTTCATCTGTGACCAGAAGCATGTTGACCTAAGACCTCTCAAAATGAGCCTTTAGTCGGTTTACATGGAGCACCCTTAGGGGCTTCCTAGGGGTTTGGAGGTACTACTAGGTATGTGGCCTCCCGTTTCTGCTCCTTTACTTCAAATGGGCCAGACCAGCGGTCCTGGAGAGCTCTAGGCTCTACTGGCTCCATTACCCACACTTTGTCTCCAGGTTGAAACTCTACCAGGATGGCCTTCTTGTCATACCAGCATTTCATTACCTCTTGACTGGCCTCAAGGTTACTTTGGGCCTCTTTCCAGAAGCGGGTCATCTGGTTGCAGAGGTCCAACATGTAGCTGACCACATCCTGAGGGGGCGCCTTTGGAGCTCTCTCCAACCCTTCCTTGACAATGATTAAGGGTCCCCTGACAGGGTACCCATAGAGAAGCTCAAAGGGACTGAACCCCACCCCCCTCTGGGGGACCTCTCGGTAAGCAAAGAGAAGGCATGGTAAGAGGACGTCCCACTTATGCCTCATGGCCTCAGGGAGGCCACCAATCATGCCTTTCAAGGTCTTGTTGAATCTCTCTACAAGACCATTAGATTGGGGGTGATAGGGTGTGGTGAACTTGTAGGTTACACCACACGCATCCCACAGAGACTTCATGTATGCAGACATGAAGCTAGTGCCTCTGTCAGACACTATCTCCTTTGGGAATCTCACACGGGAAAATATTCCCATCAGAGTTCTGGTCACCACCGGTGCAGTTACGGTCTTCAGAGGGATTGCCTCTGGGTAACGGGTGGCATGGTCCACCAAAACCAGGATGAACCTGTTGCCTAAGGCAGTTTTGGGGTCCAATGGACCAACAATGTCGATGTCCACCCTTTCAAAGGGGGTTCCAATGACAGGAAGTGGAATCAGGGGGGTTTTAACCCTTTTCCCTGCTTTACCACTGGCCTGGCAGGTAGGACAAGATCTACAGAACTTATCTGAGTTTGTCCTCATTCTGGGCCAATAAAAGTGGGTGACAAGCCTGTCAAAGGTCTTGCCTTGCCCCAAATGTTCTGTCTTGAGCCAGACCCAGTAGGAAGGTTCGGTAACACTGGGGGACCACCAGCGCACACGCTGCCCCAAAGGCCGGAACCTTAGGCTCACTGTAGAGGAGATCATTCTCCCAATATATGTGGTGATCGCCAGAGGCTTCACCTGCCGCCTGGTCTGAGGCTTGCTTCCTCAGACCCTCTAGAGTGGGACATTCTTTCTGCGCCTTGCAGAATTCCTCCCTGGTGGGTGCACCCTCAACTTGCCAGCCAGCAAGCTCAGGTAAGTCACCTAGGGTGGCAATGTCTTCCCCAGTTGGCTCAGGAGTCTCGTCATCAGGAGCCCCGCCAAACACTGTGGGAACTTCTGGGACCGGTTTCCCACGCCCCTTGCCCCTCCTCTTGGCAGCTCTCTGGGCCATTGTTCAATGCTCCAGACGCCCTTGACTTCCCTCTCGGTCAGCCATGGACCGTTTGGTCATGCAGACCCACTCAGGTAACGCTAACATCTCCAGGTGAGATCTGAGCTCCACTTCTTTCCAAGCAGTATGCTCAAGATCATTGCCTAACAGACAATCTACAGGCGTGGCAGGACTCACAGCTACTTCCAGAGTACCAGAGACCCCCCCCACTCAAAGGGAACCAAAGCCACCAGTAGGTGACTCCCACGATTGTCAGCGACTATGACCTGGAGGAATGTATTAGGGACTATCTGCTCTGTTGACACCAGCTGACTCTTGATAGTAGTCATACTGGCTCCTGTGTCACGCAGAGCCTCCACCTTCTGCCCATCAATGGTGACCCACTGCCTGTACTTGGAAGTATTTTGGGGCATGTGGGCTTTGGGCACCATTTCTCCTTCTCCTAGAGACACTAGGGAAATCTCTATGTGTTCCCCAAAGTTATCTGGGTCCATCTCCCCCCCGAGCGCTACACTAGTCAACCCAGGTGTCTGTCCTGTAGTGGACGGTGCTCTCTTGGAGCACTGGGGGTCGCCTTTATAGTGACCATACTGGTAACACTGCATGCATTTGGGGTTGGATTTCCCTGACCTATCATATGTCCCTGGTTTTTTCCCAAATCTGGAAAAGGAATGGTTGCCACCCCCTCCCTGGGAATTCTTTTGGGGGCCTTTGGAGAGTTCCTTATCTGTAAGTTTATCTCCCCACTCTTTCTTCTGTTGGAAACCCTGACCACCTTTGTGGGTGTCCCCCCCCCAGGTACCTCTTGGACACTCTGGTGCTAACCCAGAGGTCCGCCTCCTCTGAAAGATTCCTGGGATCAGTCAGCTTACTATCCACTAAGTGCTTGCGCAACTCTGTAAAAGTAGTATTAAGCATATGCTCTCTCAGAATCAAGTCATATAACCCTTTATAATCATCTACTTTGTTGCCCCACACCCATCCATTCAGGAACGTATTTATACTTTTTTTGCGCCGCATTTGCGTCGTTTTTTGACACAAAAACGGCGCAAACTTGCAAAATACCATTGTATTTTGTAGGTTTGCGCCGTTTTGCGTCAAAAAGCGGCGCAAATGCGGCGCTAAAAAAAGTATAAATACGGGCCTCAGTGCCTTACTGGAAAAGTCAAAGAAATCTACCCATGTTTGTGTGGTTTGTTTGGTGTTGTCCCTGAACCTCTAACGGTATCCCTCAGGGGTCAGCCCAAACTTGGCAAGTAAAGTGGCTTTCTGAAGTGGGTATGTGTTTTGATCAGGTTGATCCAATGTGAGAAGTGTGTCCCTCCCCAATTGTGGCACATAACCCCACATAGCTACCCCCCATTGCCCTTCAGGAACCTCATGAGCCCTTAGTGCAACTTCATAAGCAGCTAACCATTTATCTATGTCATCTCCCACATTTTTGGGTATACGAACCTTCTTTTCTCCAGCAGGTCCTGTCAGTATGCCGCCACCATTATTGCTGGATTCAGACTGCTTTGCCTTGAGATCCAGCTCCTTGAGACTCAGTTCATGAGCCAATAACAGTTTCTTTTCAGACAAGGCCCTCTCAGCTGCAGCTTCAGCTCTTTCAGCTTCAATCTGTTTGGCTGTTCTTTCAGCCTCAGCTTGCTTGGCTTCTCTCTCTGCCCTTCTTTCCTCCTGTTGAGCCTCAATGTTCAGTTTTGCCATTTGCAATTGGAACTCCCTTTCCTCTCTCCTTTCCTCTGCAGTCAGGCTTTGCACAGAGACACTGCTCCCTGGTCTGGAAGGGGGCACAATTGCAGTGGTAACACAATCCACAGATAGTAACAAATCCTCTGAGGGGACATTTTCTGGCTCCTCTTCCTCATCATCCTCTTCTAAATGGGCTTCTGCCCAGGCCCTCAGCGCCTCCTTTTTGGAGGCCCCTTGGGTGGGTACCATCATTGCCCTGCAGAAACCTTTTAGTTGCTTGACCGTATATATATCCAGCAAAACTAGGTCAAAGTCTCCTATCTGAGACCCAGTCAGAGACATTTTGAGTGAGGATTTAGTTTTTGAAAATTGTCAGGAAAAAACGAATTTGCAAAAAGAGATAAAAATCAAGTTGACCTTCAACTGTGGGTAGGTAGTGAAATACTTAGCTACTGTATGTCACTGCACAAATACAAGTCCTATCCTCACCGCTGATCACCAATGTTAGAAATGGGGTTTTTGGTTGGCAGTCAGGTTACCCCCTGTCCAAGCAAAAGCCCTCACTCTAGTCAGGGTAAGTCACACACAATCCAAGATTATCCTGTGCCCACCCTCTGGTAGCTTGGCACAAGCAGTCAGGCTTAACTTAGAAGGCAATGTGTAAAGTATTTGTGCAATAAATCATACAATACCACCATATAGCACCACAAAAATACACCACACAGTGTTTAGAAAAATATATAATATTTATCAGGATAATTGTAGGTCAAAACGAATAAAGTTGCAATGTGAATTTGTAGAGATATCACTGAAAAGTGATATAAAGGGGGTTATTACAACTTTGGAGGAGGTGTTAATCCGTCCCAAAAGTGACGGTAAAGTGACGGATATACCACCAGCCGTATTACGAGTTCCATAGGATATAATGGATTCGTAATATGGCTGGTGGTATATCTGTCACTTTACCGTCACTTTTGGGACGGATTAACACCTCCTCCAATGTTGTAATAACCCCCAAAGTGTCTTAAGTCTTTAAAAAGCAAACAAAGTCTCTTTCAAGCACAAAGTACCTGGTTTGGAGTGGAAAATCTCCTCAGAGGGCCACAGAAGAAGAGATACGTGGAAAAAGTGTGTGTGCGTCAATTTCTCCCCAGCACAAACGGACTTGCGTCGTTATTTTTCACGCGGGGAAGTCATGCGTCGTTTTCCACAGTCTCTTTCTGTGGATCGCTGGGATTACCAGATGTCCCGGGTCTGTGCGTGGATTCTCTGGCTTGTTTACCGGCTGCGCGTCATTCTGTGGGGCTGTGCGTTGAAGTTTCGCTCTCACGGCAGGCTTCGCGTCGATTTCTCCTCTGGAGGTCGGGCGGCGTTGTCCTTGTGAGGCCGTGCGTCGAAGTTCCGGTCGTCCCGAAGGCGTTGCGTCGATCAGCGTCGGTGTGCAGCGTTTTCCTCGCCGCTGAACAAGCTGTGCGTCAAAAATTTCACCGCACGAAGCGTCCAAGTGAAAAAGAGAAGTCTTTTTGGTCCTGAGACTTCAGGGAACAGGAGGCAAGCTCTATCCAAGCCCTTGGAGAGCACTTTTACAGCAAGGCAGTAGGGCAACAGAAAGGCAGCAGTCCTTTGTAGAAAGCAGTCAGGTGAGTCCTTTAGGCAGCCAGGCAGTTCTTCTTGGCAGGATGCAGGTTCTGGTTCAGGTTTCTTCTCCAGCAAGTGTCTGATGAGGTAGGGCAGAGGCCCTGTTTTATCCCCAAATGTGCCTTTGAAGTGGGGGAGACTTCAAAGAGTGGCTAAGAAGTGCACCAGGTCCCCTTTCAGTTCAATCCTGTCTGCCAGGTTCCCAGTAGGGGGTGTGGCAGTCCTTTGTGTGAGAGCAGGCCCTCCATCCTCCCAGCCCAGGAAGACCCATTCAAAATGCAGATGTATGCAAGTGAGGCTGAGTACCCTGTGTTTGGGGTGTGTCTGAGTGAATGCACAAGGAGCTGTCAACTAAGCCCAGCCAGACGTGGATTGTAAGGCACAGAAAGATTTAAGTGCAAAGAAATGCTCACTTTCTAAAAGTGGCATTTCTAGAATAGTAATATTAAATCCAACTTCACCAGTCAGCAGGATTTTATATTACCATTCTGCTAAATGACCTTCCTACTCCTTTCAGATCAGCAGCTACCACTTCAATACTGTATGAGGGCAGCCCCAATGTTAGCCTATGAAGGGAGCAGGCCTCACAGTAGTGCAAAAACGAATTTAGGAGTTTTACACTACAAGGACATGTAAACTACACAGGTACATGTCCTGCCTTTCACCCACACAGGACCCTGCTCTAGGGGTTACCTAAGGCACACATTAGAGGTGACTTATATGTGGAGAAAGGGGAGGTTTAGGCTTGGCAAGTACTTTTAAATGCCAAGTCGAGGTGACAGTGAAACTGCACACACAGGCCTTGCAGTTGCAGGCCTGAGACAAGGAAAATGGGCTGCTTAAGTGGTTGGCACAACCAGTGCTGCAGGCCCACTACTAGCATTTAATCTACAGGCCCTAGGCACATAGAGTGCACATTACTAGGGACTTATAAGTAAATGAAATAGTCCAATCAGGTATGATTCAAGGTTACCATGTTTTAAAGGAGAGAGCATATGCACTTTAGCACTGGTTAGCAGTGGTAAAGTGCGCAGAGTCTAAAATCCAGCAAAAACAGTGTCCAAAAAGTGGAGGGAGGCACGCAAAAAGTTAGGGGTGACCACCCTAAGGCTGTCAGGTCTAACACTATGGTATTATCTAGGGATTGTAGGCCATTCCTGTAGGCCCCACACTGAGTACTGGGGTGAGTCATGTGGATGACACTTGTATCAACAAGAGTCGCACTGGAAGTCAGCTCAGATTTAGTCAGCCTGTCAGACCCACATTCCCCAAGATTGGTACAGCAAATTGCTTTCCAATAGACTTCTGCTTCCCTATTTACCAAGGTACTTATTAAACTGTAGGTAGAACCTCCTAGCAGCATGTACTTCCACATGTAGTGCTACAAGTATGTGGAACTTGAGTGCAATGGTCTAGGTGTGCATGCCAATCATGATCATGGGTGTTCTTGCAACTCTGTGTCTGATGTAAGTCAGGCCTTACTGGAAGTATATGTTGTGTACCAAGTTCTGCATTTCCTGACATGTGTGGCCCTATGATTGGTCTAGGGTTTGCTGACTCCCAATTGTTGATAGACCTTACCTGTGGTGTGTGTGTAGAGCCAAACACGTGTGGAGTTTTCTATACACTCCTCGGTGTACATGTTGTTGGAAATTGATAGTTGTTTATCCACCCCCCCACCTTCAAACACAGGCATGGGTTTGTGAATGGGGTACCTAGTACTGATGCTACCAGTATGTTACACATACATGTGAATAAGTGACTGTTTGGTTGGAACCTAGTATACACACTCAGGTTTGGCACTTGGTACTATACTGGCAAGTCCAGTTACAACTTGCAGACCATGTGGCTTTAGTTTTGCATTCCGTACACTGACATTTGTAGCCCAGGTCTTGGCGGAGGATGTGCAGCATGATTGTTAGCTGATAACTGGCAGAACTCAGATGGCAAGTCAAAGCCAGTTGTTACCCATCTTGTAGGTTATGGATGTGCTATGTGTGATGTGACCTTTGTAGGCTGGCCTGCCATGTACTTCCTCAGGGACATTCAATGATCTGTATTGTGATATGAGCTGTTACAATTACAGTAGATGTATTGTCTGATTAACTTATTGTGCCATTTCACACAATGCAGTTACTAATGTAGACTATTTGCATTTGTCTTCACAGCTGCAAACATGACTCCAGACCAGGTCCGTGAATTCCAGCGGCGGGCCATGAGATACCAGGACATCCTGCTGGTGGAGTCGGGGTTCAGGAGGATGGCCCATCGATATCGCCATTAACGGGCCTCTGGGGCATGGAGGGCCTTCCCACAGGGTGGCCCTACTTTGCCCACCACAGCCACCACCAGCACAACCACCACTTCAAGCCAGGTGGCCCCACCCACAGCTGGGACTGTTGTGCCTACATCTGCCGGACTTCGAGGCCCCAGCATTGCTACAGGTGCAGGACAGCCCACTGGCCTTGGCTCCACAAACACACAGACCTCCTCCACCAGTACCCAGACTTCCCCAGCTCCATCTGTTGACCCTGCAGCCTTCCACAACATGGAACAGAAGATGGACCGTGTGCTGCGCAAGTTAAGCCACCTGAGCCGGGATGTGCGCCACATTAACCGGCGTGTGAAGTCAATCAAGAAGACCCTCCGCAGGGCCAACCTCTAGACTGTTTTTGATATGGACATGATTCCCTCCCCCCCCTCCTCCTTCCTTGTTCTTATACTTAGTGGGCTTAGGGGGCTTAGTGTTAGGTTAGTATAGGCTGTTAGTTTAGTTAGTGTTAGTGGGTGGGGGGTTCTGATTGTGTCTATTTTTTCTTATTACATGTGTGTGTGGGTGGGTGGGTGGGGGGCTATGTTGGGGTTCTTTTGTGTTTAATAAAAAAATAACTAAAAAAAAATAATAAAAAAATATATATATATATATTTGTTTAGGATAGTATAGTATGTGTTTAGGTTAGTATGTGTTGTCCTCCATGTGTCCCGTCTCATAAGGGGGTGGGGGTGGATGTTTAGAACGTTTCGTTACATGTGATAATTAAGTGTAGATTAGGTTAGTTAGGGACAGTTGTTGGTAATGAGTAGTCAGGGAAGATTAGGGTAGGTAAGATTTTTCCCTCAGTTTCCTCTTCTGTGATTAGCATTTAATAAATATTTGGTTAACCCTTAACAGTATGTGTTAAATGGTACTTGATCCTGGGCTTGGAATCAGTGTACATGAATTTTGTACTATTACATTTGTGTCCTATGCTACAAACAAATCGCAACTGAGCTGTAAGATTGGCAGCTACCCCAGAGCTACCTTGCAAAGTTTCCACCCTTCGTTGCAACCACCAATCACAGTTAATATGGATCACAATGTGTTTCTGTTGATAAGTGTGTTTTCTGCGTCACAAACAGTGCTTCCAGACTTGGTATTGGGGGAACAGTTTTAGGTCTGACTGCAGTGTGATGATCAAGGACATCCTTATAAGATGAGTTCTTGTAGGCACTCTTGTATTCTTGTCTTCATGACTCACATACGTCATTTGTGACACAGTTCAGCATGATTACCTATTTGTATGTAAACTCAGACACCTTCGTTCATGCAGTTTTTGTAGTGTTTGCTTAGATTAGTGTGCACTGTTATATGTGTTATTATTGCATGGTCACAACATTTTGCGGCCACTATTTGATGACTTAGATATCCCTTGAGGAAGCATTATTCTGTCCAACACAGCATGATGGTGTATGGTTTCTCACTTCATCAGATATGTCCCTCAGGATGGGCAGAGTATGATGCAATCATGGGCACTGTGCAGATTTCTCTGACTACATAATATCAGGACAGTTGTATTGACAAGCTACGTAATTTGACAGTAGGCACATATCAGTTATCTACTGCACAGTTGATGTGTCACATTACCCAGAGACAGATTTGTTGTGTAAGTGCTATTTATTGAAAAGTGCTGTAGTGCTATCTGTACATTGTCCATGATTGTGAGTCCATTATAGTGACATCTTACATTGTGATCCTACACAAGGGGTTACGGAAATGTTTTTGACGTGCTGGGGTTGATGTTTCAGACAGTGCAGTGGGACAGGAGATGCCAATGAGTAGGAGAGAGACAATCACTTGGCAGGCTGACAAGATATACAGTGGTAGGCAGAACAGTCATTAAGTAGAGTTGTTGCAAGACTGGCATGTTACAAAGTGCAGGACCTTGGTAATAGTTGGCCATGTGGCAGGGACTAGTGCTTCCAGGTACTTTTCCTTGTGAATGTGATCTGTCCCATGTCTTCTTCTTCTGATGTGTGTGTTGCCTCCTCTGCCCTTGTTGTTGGTGGTTGTGAAGGGGCAACACACACCTCAGTGTTAGAAGACGTGGAGTCAGACATCCCGGTCGCTGCTCCCTGTGAAGGTCTTAAGGGCTGTACTGCAGCAAGGAGGATCTGCTGGTTCTTGAGAATAGCAGCCACATCACGATGGTAGGCAGCCAGGTCGGCCCTGAGGGGTTCAATGTTGCATTTGTGCACGCGTTGACAGGATTGCTGTTGTAGGTGTTGGGTCAACTGTATTACAGCTGTGCTGATTCCCTTCTGGGTTTTTTGCTGTTCCTGCATGATAGATGTTAGGGCTTGCATAGCTGCTGCCTGATCTGCAGATGACATCATGCACGAACGCACCCCCTCAAGGCTGGCTGCCATAGTTTGCATCCCCACCCACACCTCCTTGCCCAGCTCCCGCTGTACCCCAACTACAGTTCTCTCAAAGCTAGTGCCTGTGTCGTCTGAGTCCTCAGCTGTATTGGAGCTGGCAAGTCTTACAATTGGGGTGGTGGGTGGATCCTCTGCGATTGCTGTTTGTTCTGTGCTCCTCCTTGTGACTGAAGGTGGGGTCTGGAGGGTTTCAAGGACCTTTTGGATAGTCTCCTGGGGAATGTTTATCAGCTCGTCATCCATCTCATCAGGGTAATCTGGGACAGGCATATCTGCAGGAGATCCATCTTCCTCTGCAATGAGACAGGGTACAATTAGTGTGTATGTGTTGTGGCATGAGTGATGTGACATGCCTGCCTTGTGATGAATTCACATTGTGATCTTGTTTCGTGTTCATTGCTCCAGTCCTTCAGATGGGCATGTCACATGTATGTTATTAAGTTATTAGACTTGCCGCCATCATCTCTTCTAGGTGTTGGTTTTGGCCAAATAGAGAAGTGCCACCTTCTTGTCCTACTCAACCCTCCGTCTACATCCATTCTCATGATGAGACCTTTCACTGGCTGTGGGTGTTCTGATGGCACTGGCAGCACACTTAACAATCTGGACCTGCCCCAATCTCTGATCTTTCACATCCACTTAAATGTATTTGACATGTGGCGTATCCTATGCATAGAAATGTTATGACACAATATGGATGTTGGCATTGGTAATGTGTACTGCTGATGTTGGGGAATGTGTGGTACATTGGATTGCCCTGGTTGTCGTAGCAGTGTCCTATTTCCTCCTCTGACTGTGCAGGTGTATTTCAGTGACCAGTTACATGTGCCCCCCCTCAATGCTGTTGTCTGAGCAGTATGACATTTGGGATGTTACATTGTGACCCAGGCACAGGATGGACCCTGACATATGCAGCATGGGTATGTCCTTAGTGCTGTGTAGCTCCTATTGTTGTTGAAATTGGCTGATGTTTGCAACAACTATGGGCATTGACATTTGACAGTACTGGGGCCTTTGTCTTTTTTCAGGGGATTGTTGAAGTTGTCATCCTCAACCCCCTAATTTAGGTGTGTATGATCCATGGGGAGGTTACTGCCATTGGCTACTTGAGCTGCAGACAGAGCGGAAGTGGTAGTGGCAACTGTTGTCGCAGTTACATTCCAGTTGTCGGTATGGCTAGAGGTTGTTAAGAGGGCCCTAGTTAATGTAGGGGGTATGGTGGCTGACGTGTGCTGGGATGTCAGTTTGACGTTGTGTCCTTCCCTCCTGGTGTGTATTTCCCTTTGCTCCATTGTTGGGATGACAGCATGCCCCCATGGGACTGTTGTTGGTGTAGTGTAATGGTGTGCCCCAACTTCTGTCTGTGCAGGCCATGCCCCCATGCCATACCCCTTTACCCATGCCACTCCATGTATATGATGACTTCCATGCATTTTGTAGTCGGTATCCCCCCCTGCTTACGGTTAACATTAGTGCATTTTAATTCCCCTTGCGACTTACCCTGCATGTGCGTTGCCTCCTGGTAGTCTGGGCTGTCCTGTCCTTGAATCCCTGTGACGATCTCCTCAGGGATGACGGCTGCGACCATCTCCTCCATGTGGTCCAGGGCCTCCTGGTGTGCTGGACTCCCACCTCCAGTCTGCAGTGCTGCCTTCCTGTTCCTGGCCATCTTTTCCTTTCTCCTGTGCTTGCAGTCATGCCAGTGTTTCTTGCACTCGATGACTGTTCTGCGTACTTCAGCCACACTGTTAATCTTGTCAACAATTTGTTGCCATATGGCCTCTCTCCTACTGATTGGCAACTTTGAGGTGACAAACAGTTGGTGCTGGTGTTCCGTAACCTCTTTAACCAGAATTTCCTGCTCCTCTGCACTGAAGCGACACTTTCTTTTCTTCTTATAAGTGTCCTGGTTCTTGTGTGGGTCCTCCTGGCTGGTTCCTGGTCTATTGTCATCTTCCTGGGGTCTGTGGTGGCATCTGGGATCCATGTTGGCTCTCCTCTGGTGAAATGGCAGTGTTTGCGTTTTTTTTAACGATATTGCGTCAAAAAACGCGTGTATCCGGTTTGCGGGGTCGTAAATCGACCCACAGTCATTTCCGCCGCATTAACGTCGTTTTGCTTTACGACTTGACGCTGTGGTGTGCGTAAAAAAAAATGACTCCCACCTGTGGTTTGCACCGCCATGCGCCAAAGTATAAATTTGACGCCCCAAAGGCGCACCAAAATGGCGTTAGCCGGCGGTAATATTTTTGACACAAAACTGCGCCGGCGCAGTTTTGCGTCAAAAAGTATAAATATCGCCCATAGTTTATCCCGTAGGAACAAGAGCTTCGGAGCTTATGGACTTAGACAGGACACTCCTTAGTTCCTTAGGCCCAGCCAGCATTTGAACACCCCAGGCTATAACTTGCTCATGATAATAGCCATTTGGGTTGGTGGTCGATGGGGTCTCAATTTTGGAATGCCCTGCCATCATAACTCCAACAAAACCAATCTATTTTTAGTGTTCAGAATCGCCCTCTTTTTTGACATTACTAACTTACTCGGGATCTAGTGGTGCTTAATTCGAGTAGTGATTCTTGTGTTTGGTGTTCGTGCTCCAGTCTTCAATATATAACGTTTCAAAGTTCACTGCCTCCTCTGGGTATCGTTTGCCATGATATAAGCCTTAACCTGACATACAAGACCTTATGTGCTATACGTCTAAGATGCGGAGATGGTTATTCTCCAGAGACGCGCCCTTTTCTTTCACTGGTTAGCAATTATCGCAGTCATGTGGCGCGTTCAGCAGCAGCGTGGGTGTGATTACCGTGCAAGACAGGGAGTCCACCCACTGTTCAGTGAGACGCTTTCCTTACAAAACAGGTGCAGCTCCTCCCGGAGTTTCAAGTTGAGTATGTTTTTGTGCTGGTCCTTCCTAAGTGTTGAGTAATTCCTGACGCACTAGCTGCCAGTTCCCCGGTCTGCCAGCCTCCTTCAGGCGCGCCTGCTGTCAGTAATCACCACTGACTCCCCGCCCTGTGACCTTCCTCCTGTCTCGAGTCCGTAACCGCTCCCGCAGTCTTCTTTCAACCGGCTGCCTTTCTCACAGCTCGCCGAAGCCGCCCGTGGTTGTCATCAGGGGTGTAACAAAGGTCCCCGCAGCCCACGCGGTGCGGGTGAGGAGGGTGGAGGACAAGCTCCAGGGATCCCCTTCAGCACAGCACGGTGCCTGAGTGAGTCTGGAGGGGGCATGTTCTGTGCAGTGGGGCCCCCTCCGGTTTCGCTAAGCCAATGGTTGTCATGTGCGACTTTCACTGAGAATACATATAATTAATGGTTAAATTTTAGTCAGTGGTAACTTCTACGAATTACTCTTCAGGTTAAGAAGCTTTCCTCATACTACTATATAATACCTAGGGTAAACATAGGCAAGCCCTTCAAACCTTGACTGGACATAGAAAGCTGATGCTCGTTGCCTTGGTCCTTATCTGTGGACTCTAGAATGTAGATTGCGCTTGAAGGAGCGATTACTCTTCTGGATTCTTTTCAATCTTCTGGATTCTTTTGGGGAGTTGTGGGATCATGAAGTTATTTTGGAAATATCCATCTTTTCAACTCTCTTTTGAAGTGTAAATGCTCCTGAATGCTTTGAATCTTGTCTGGTAGTGAGTTCCAGAGCTTGGTTGCTTGTACCGAGAAAGCTGAGTCTTCTATGAATGTTTTAAAGTAAGGTAGTATGTGGAACCGTAGCGCAAGCCTCGAGCTCTTTATCCTATTTTGTTTTCATTACTTGAATTTAGATTGTGGGCATAGTGCTCCATTTCCTAAGCAAATATTAGGGAGTTACTGTATGCAAAACCAAGCGACCAAGCAGGCACTCAAACTAAAGAAACAGAATCATACCAAAAATGTTATACAGGCTTCTCCGTCTCTCAGTGAAATCAAATCCTCTTCACAATACACAAGGGGGGTCATTCTGACCCTGGCGGCCGGTGGCCGCCAGGGCCACCGACCACGGGAGCACCGCCAACAGGCTGGCGGTGCTCCCACGAGCATTCTGACCGCGGCGGTTCAGCCGCGGTCACAAGCGGCAAGTCGGCGGGCTCCCGCCGACTTACCGCTGCTCGGGGGAATCCTTCATGGCGGCGGAGCGCGCTCCGCCGCCATGAGGATTCTGACAGCCCCTACCGCCATCCTGTTCATGGCGGGAAACCCGCCAAGAACAGGATGGCGGTAGGGGGTGCCGCGGGGCCCCTGGGGGCCCCTGCCGTGCCCATGCCAATGGCATGGGCACGGCAGGGGCCCCCGTAAGAGGGCCCGCAAAGTATTTCAGTGTCTGCCTTGCAGACACTGAAATACGCGACGGGTGCAACTGCACCCGTCGCACCCCTGCAACTACGCCGGCTCAATTCTGAGCCGGCGTCCTCGTTGCAGGGGCATTTCCTCTGGGCCGGCGGGCGCTCTTTCGGAGAGCGCCCGCCGGCCCAGAGGAAATGTTTAAATGGCCGCCGCGGTCTTTTGACCGCGGTGCGGTCATTTCACGGCGGTACCTTGGCGGACGGCCTCCGCCGTCCGCCAAGGTTAGAATCACCCCCAAGGTGTTATGGAACAAGGCTTCTATACATACCTACAAGCCATCTGTCATCTACAGATATACATCCAGGAATAACAAGATTTTGCAAATGCACCTGTTAGAAATGGGGTCTTTGGTTGACAGTCAGGTTACCCCCTGTTCAAGCAAGGACCCTCACTCTAGTCAGGGTAAAAGAGAATCACCCTCAGCTAGCCCCTGCTTACCCCCTTGGTAGCTTGGCAGAGCAGTAGGCTTAACTTCAGAGCGCTAGGTGTAAAGTATTTGTACCAACACACACAGTAACTTCATGAAAACACTACAAAATGACACAACACCGGTTTAGAAAAATAGGAAATATTTATCTAAACAAAACAAGACCAAAACAACAAAAATCCGACATACACAAGTCAAGTTATTAATTTTTAAAGATTAAACTCAAAAATAGCGCTTAGAAAGAAAAATGCTTCGATGAGATGTTAACACGGCGTTGTGATGGAGTCGTTCCCAACAAGCCGACACCAGCGGCGCCGGACATGGAGTCGTGTAGACCAGTGGCGTAGCGTGGGGGGACCAGGAGGGACCGGCCGCACCGGGCGCAACATCTGGGGGGGGCGCGCTCGCACTCGCGAGTGCTAAAATCCACGGGTTAGGGGCCGCAAATTACTTGCCTTGCCCCGGGTGCTGACAACCCACGCTACGCCACTGGTGTAGACCCCCAAGTACAGTACCTTTGGTGAAGAGTGAAAACAAGCCGATGCGCGAAGTCGGGAATCGCGGCGTCTGTGCAAAACTTTGAATCTGTGCACTTCGAGCGGCGTGGGTCACGACGTGGTGCGGCGACTTCCACGGAGTCGCGGACTTCAGCGAGGCTGCTGCGGCGTCGGGCCTGTGAAGTGCAACGCGTTCCAGCGAAGGTCACGCGTCAGGTGCAGGCGGCGTTACCGGATTCAGCAGCGGCGTCGGTCCGAAGTCGTCCGAAGTCGATTTCCTTGGATTCCACCAGCTTTCCTTTCAAGGGCCCAGGGACTGGATAGGGCACCACTTGTCGGGGCAGGAGTCTCTCCAGAGACTCCAGGTGCTGGCAGAGAGAAGTCTTTGCTGTCCCTGAGACTTCAAACAACAGGAGGCAAGTTCTACATCAAGCCCTTGGAGATTTCTTCACAAGATGGAAGGCACACAAAGTCCAGATTTTTCCCTCTTACTCTGGCAGAAGCAGCACTGCAGGAAAGCTCCACAAAGCACAGTCACAGGCAGGGCAGCACTTCTTCCTCAGCTATCAGCTCTTCTCCAGGCAGAGGTTCCTCTTGGTTCCAGAAGTGTTTCTAAAGTCTGTAGATTTGGGTGCCCTTCTTATACCCATTTTAGTCTTTGAAGTCACCTTTCTTCAAAGGGGACTCACACCTACTTGTGAAATCCTGCCTTGCCCAGGCAAGGCCTCAGACACACACCAGGGGGTTGGAGCTGGCATTGTCAGAGGCAGGCACAGTCCATTCAGATGAGAGTGACCACTCCACCCCTCCCTCAGAGCAGAGATGGCTAATCAGGAAATGCAGGTTACACCCCAGCCACCTTTGTGTCACTGTCTAGTGCGAGGTGAAAAACAACCCAACTGTCAAACTGACCCAGACAGGGAATCCACAAACAGGGCAGAGTCAAAGAATGGTTTAAGCAAGAAAATGCTCACTTTCTAAAAGTGGCATTTTCAAACGCACAATCTTAAAATCAACTTTACTAAAATATGTATTTTTTAATTGTGAGTTCAGGGACCCCAAACTCCACATGTCCATCTACCCTCTAGGGGAATCTACACTTTAATCATATTTAAAGGTAGCCCCCATATTATCCTATGAGAGAGACAGGCCTTACAACAGTGAAAAACCAAATTGGCAGTATTTCACTGTCAGGACATATAAACCACATTACTATATGTCCTACCTTATCCATACACTGCACCCTGCCCTTGGGGCTACCTAGGGCCTACATTAGGGGTGCCTTACATGTAAGAAAAGGGAAGGTTTAGGCCTGGCAAGTGGGTACACTTTCTAAGTCTAATTTACAGTGTAAAAATACAGTTACAGACACTGCAGTGGCAGGTCTGAGACATGATTGCAGGGTTACTTGTGTGGGTGGCACAACCAGTGCTGCAGGCCCACTAGTAACATTTGATTTACAGGCCCTGGGCACCTCTAGTGCACTTTACTAGGGACTTACCAGTAAAACAAATATGCCAATCATGGAGAACCAATTATGTACACATTTTAAACAGGAGCACTTGCACTTTAGCACTGGTTAGCAGTGGTAAAGTGCCCAGAGTAACAAAAACAGTAAAATCAGAGTCCAGCACACATCAACAACCTGGGGAACAGAGGCAAAAAGTTAGGGGAGACCACGCCAAGGATGAAAAGTCTAACAGCACCCATGCTGTATCTGAGAGCTCAGTCAATCGTGTCTCTTCAGAAAGCTTTTGAAAATGGACCTTTTCATATAAGCACTTTACCAAGAACTAGAAAATGCAGTGATTGTGTAAAACTGAACAGTGGCTTTTCCACTTTGTGGGCAGATATCAGATGCTTTCCAAGTGAAACCCAGATTGAGGTCCTTACAACTCTCTTGATGGATTGCAGCCCAGCATTCAAATGTGACATATGATTGGATCTTCCTAAAAATATTAACGTGTAGAGAGTTTTGCATGTCTCATCATAGCGTTTCTGCACACATCCAACATGTTCACTTGAAGAACAGTACTCTCTTAAATGGCTGTAAGGTGCCATGTTGGTGCTACAGAAAACACTGACAAATTCAAACAATATTCAAGACCCCATTAAGTTTTGCTGTAGAGACCTCAGCATGGGGTTTTACTGCTTTGCAGATGCCACTCGGCTATTCATGAAATGTATCAGAGGTATCAGCAGAGACAGCGCTTTGCTAACTTCTGTTTTTTTTTGTTGGTACAACAAAGACTGGATGAAGCTGAACTGTCACAGTTTAAGTAGCTCTTAAATGGAGACAAACTTGACAGGCATTAAGAAGATGTCAGATTTAGAACATATATTTTGCTACACATGTCTTTCACCTCCACGCATCCTAAAGTTAAGGCTTTGCAATGCATGTTGGAGCATAACTGACCATGAAAAGTCAAGTAGAAGTGGTCCATTATACCATATGCCTCATGCACACGCTTAGGCATTCTACACATAACAGCATGTATCATCAATGGCTAGATGAATTTGAAGCTCCTTCTACCACCACTCAAAGAACTGTACTGGCTTCCACTTCAGGCCCTACAATCTTTAAGACCAGCCTTATCACCTGCAGAGCCCTCGGAAGCAATGCCCCAAAATACCTGGCCAAGAAACTTAAGGCCCAAAAAGCGGCACAAATTTGCAAAATCCAATTGTATTCTGTTAGTTTGCGCCGTTTTTGCATCAAAAAGCAGCGCAAATGCGGCGCAAAAAAAGTATAAAAATGGGCCTAAGCCCCTCGGGTGCACAGGGCCACACCAAGGGCTAGGAAATAGCTAGACTTGAGATGAAGAGATGCAAAAGGGAAAAAAGCAGAAAGCAGACTTTCTCTAACTACATACCAATAATCTGGAACAATGTTCCCCATCGACATTAGTACTATGCCTACCCTCTTGCATTTTAAAAAGAACTTAAGTTTCATCTCTTTAAAAGCATTACTCCTACATGTACACCTTGTCTAATACCTGTTTCGTAAATAAAGATATGAATCATATTCAAAGGCTCTGACCCATTGCTCAGCATTCCACTGTTTCCCAGAAACGTTTCTTCTATCACTGGCAAGTATATACACAAATAAGATTTATCAATCAGTCATATACAGCAATTATGGCTAGAGCAGTCATGGTAAAGATTGATCATTGTATCACTGTACTGCCCTCTTGTATGTGTAGAATGATCAACTCACATTTTGCAGAAATTATATGCAGTTAATTATATGCAGAAATTATATGCAGAATAATATGCAATTTAGAAGCACAGCCACATCACGCCAAACTCCAAACATATACTTTGTTCTGTAAAACTCTCTGTAACAAAAACACTACATTACACACAAAAAGAAATCTTTTGATGCCAATCAGCGTAGGGTTTCTGCTCTGAAATCCTATCCAGGGACAAGCAGAGCATTAATAGAAAACAAATGTCAGAAATCAGCAAGGTATCTGGGATCTGAGGATGGCTTCATGAACACCCGTGAGGTGTATTCCTTTAAGAATGTGGTGGCCCGGCCTGTAGTGACTTGAGCACCATAAATGGCAAGCCAGTCTGTATCAAGAGTGGAACCTCTGAGTCACGATAGACAGCCACTGTTTTAAACATCGTGAAGACCTTAGGAAGCTGCTTAGCAACTTTCCATGTTGTATTGACTCTCTGCTCATCACTAGTTCGTTCACTGCTTCCTGGCCCCAACATTTGTTATTTTGCCCCTTTATGATTCCTCAGTATTCTGACCACTTTACCTGTTTTGCTGACACTGGTCTCTGGATTCTGTTTTGGCTTTGTTGTCTTGCTGTGTTTCCTCGTTTCCCCTTCCTCACTCAGAAGAGCCCTGATTCATTTCCTCAGTTTAGGAATTATCAACTTTGCTCCCATTTAGCTAAGGTTCAGTGTGGCCCGCCTTTTTTGCAGTTGGTGAGTATGCATGCTTACTATGTGCCTATTGTGAATTTTATGTGGTTTTCATCCATTTAAGAATGCAGCATATATCTTCCCTGATTAGTAGGTTATTTTATTACCTTAGAGTGAGACTTAACACCTGGAAGAATCCTGAGAATACTGTGTATGTATTCCTCTTTCTCTGTCAAGCCCATTCTCCTTCCCCTTTAGTGTCTTGAACATTTTCCTCGGTATAGATGGAATCACTCTCTGGGCAGTGAGGTAGATTGTCATCAGAATTCATCAGATAAAGTGAAACCTGACAGTTTGCTAGGCCCAATCTAAACTGACATGAGTTCTGATTCCGATCCATTGCAGGCTATACTAAGGTCCTTGTGGAGATCCAGGAGACCACTCGCAGGGGGCAGGTTTACTTGTTAATTCATTTCAATCAAGTTTCTCCACACCTTTTCCTTTAATCCCATTCTACTAATGTTTGCAGAGCGCCATACTAGTAGTGAAGGAGTTTCTATAGTGCAGCCTTGGCCCATCCATAGCAGCCACGCTTCCTCACCTTTTGCTACTCAAGATGAGTGTCTATCAGGCTGAGCAAAGGTTCAGCCTGACAGACACTCCTCATTTTCAGGTCAGGCAGCCAGGAGCTAGACATGTACAAAATGTGCAGGCTCCTGGCTGCCTGAGCTGAATTTTGATGGGCTGAGGATGTCACAACTTCTATGGGCATGAGCTCCTCAGCTTAACAAAGGTCCTTGAGGCCCTTCCCCTCAGTGGCAAGGGGTAGCATCACTCATTGCCTCAGTCCTTGGCACTTCAGTTTAAGCCCTGAAGCATCCAGGGTTGAGTGTCAATCAGTGACACATCGTCACAGAGTGGGGTGAGGTCAGCAGTCTCACTGACCCCACCCCACTTTGTGATGAGGTTCGGACTGCTTCCTAGGGTCAGCCAATGAGGGAACAAAGCAGTCCCTACCCTCCTGGGATCTCCGAGACATGTGACTCCTGCCTTCGTTCATTGTCTGATCTGTAGCTCAAACACATGTTCTGGTAAAGATTTAGGGTCTGTTTTAGATCTTGATGGTGTTACCGCCAAGCTGCATTGGACCCGAATCCATCAAGTCAACGGTGTTCAGCCTGACGTATTTAGATGTTACAGCTCTGCAAGTGGTGGACTGGCAATGGACTGCTGATGGAAGAAGTCGGCGGTGGGACCTAATGGACTTTGTACAATTGCAGGGGCCATGGAATAGAGGTAGAGGACACACACAAACACCCACTGTACCTTAGCCATATGTGTTCCCCTGCACTACACAATACACAACACACCACAAATACACCATTATTCATTACAACTCCAACGCAACATAGCCCGTACATACCAAAAACACACATTTACATAAATCCATGACAAAACATACACACACCATTGACACTACACCCACACAACACAACCACAACAACCAGCACAAATACACACCCAGCTACACAAGCAAACTTACGCACAAGCACAACTACACACATCACAACAATGTCCGCCACAGAACAAAACTCACCTGAATGTGTAACACAGCAACACAACATACACAAGAACATCGATCTCAAATGCAAGTGACACACCTACAGATACAACCACACCATCCACTGCAGCCCCCTCCACCTCAACCAGCCAAATACACACACACACACACACATATACGTACTGACTCAACAGGTGGCCTTGGTGGCTTGGTACGAGCAGGCAGGCTTTCCCCAGAAGCAATGTGTAAAGTATTTGTGCCAACACACACAGTAATGCAATGAAAACAATACAAAATTAACACCACATCAGTTTAGAAACATAGGCAATATTTATCTGAATCAAACAAGACCAAAATGACAAAAATCCAACATACACAAGTCAAAATATGAATTTTCAAAAGAATAAGGGTCTTACTCCATAGAAAACAATGGAAACATTGATTTTGCACAAAGTACCTGGTTAGGGTCCAAAATAAAGCCGCACTGGCGAGTGTGCCTCGGAAAAGGCAACAATGCGCCTATTCCTTCCTCGCAAGGGAGGCCGTGCCTCGTTTTTCTTTGGTCGGGTTGGGGAATGCATGGTTTTTCTCTCACAGAAGAGAGCGATGTGTTGATTCCCGGAGGGGGCACCTCAGATCCATGCAGGGTCGGAATGACTTTGACACCCAAGGATGATGCATGAGAAATCCGGTCACACAGTGTTAAAAAAACACACTTCACGGGGTTTGCGTCATTATCAGCAGCTGAAATCGGGTGCTGTGCATCAGATCAACAGCTGCGATGTGTTGATCTCCCAGCCACGATGAAGGTGGAGCGACGATTTTAGCCATGAAGCAGGTGGCGCGTCGTTTATCAGCCGCGTTGCAGATAAGGTGTCGAAAATGTCCCCGCACGGGGTTCTGTGTGTGGATTTTAGCTCTTATTCTGCCAACTTTACCTTTCAAGGGTCCAGGGACTGGATAGGGCACCACTTGGCAAGGGAGGAGTCTCAGCAGAGAGTCCAGGTGCTGGCAGAGGAAGTCTTTGATGGCCTTGAGACTTTAAAACAGGAGGCGAGCTCAACTCAAGCCCTCAGAGATTCTTCTCAAGCAGGAATGCACAACAAAGTCCAGTCTTTGTCCCCTTTCACAGGCAGAAGCAGCAACTGCAGGATAGCCCAACAAAGCACAGTCACAGGCAGGGGCAGCACTTCTCCTCAGCTCTTCAGCTCTTCTCCTTGGCAGAGGTTCCTCTTGAATCCAGAAGTGATCTAAAGTCTGGGGTTTTGGGTCCACTACTTATACCCCTTTCTGCCTTTAAAGTAGACAAACTTCAAAGGAAAGTCTCTGTTGTGTACCAGATCCTGCCTTGCCCAGGCCAGGCCCCAGACACACACCAGGGGTTTGCAGACTGCATTGTGAGAGGGCAGGCACATCCCATTCATGTGTAAGTGACCACTTCTCCCTCCAATCTAGCACAGATGGCTCATCAGGATATGCAGGCTACACCCCAGCTCCCTTTGTGCCACTGTCTAGAGGAGATTCACAAACAGTCTGTTGGAAATGGCCTCTCTGCCGGGTCACCCCCAAACCTTTTGCCTTCCTCCTCTTCTTTTCCTGTCCTCATTTTCTGCTGGCTTTAGGACTCTGGACACTTTACCACTGCCAACCAGTGCTAAAGTGCATGTGCTCTCACCCTAAAAACATGGTAATGTTAGCTCATACCCAATTGGCATATTTAATTTACTTGTAAGTCCCCAGTACTGCATGTGCCCAGGGCCTGTAAATTAAATTCTACTAGTGGGCCTCCAGCACTGGTTGTGCCACCTACACAAGTAGCCCCTTAACCATGTCTCAGGCCTGCTATTGCACAACCTGTGTGTGCAGTTGCACTGCCACTTCGACTTGGCATTTTCAAATACTTGCCAATCCTTAAACTCACCTTTTTCTACATTTAAGTCACCCCAAAGGTAGGCCCTAGGTAACCTATAGGGCTGGATGCTATGTAGGTAAAAGGCAGGGCATGTACCTGTGTGTTTTATATGTCCTGGTAGTGGAAAATTTATTTTCCACTACTGTGAGGCCTGCTCCTTTCATAGGATAGCATTAGGGCTACCTTCATGTACTGTTTGAGTGGTAGGTTCTGATCAGAAAGAGTTAATCAGGTCATATTAAGTATGGCCAGAATGGTAATAGAAAATCCTGCATATTGGTGAGGTTGGATTTTAAATTACTATTTTAGAAATGCCACTTTTAGAAAGTGAGCTTTTCTCTGCACTTAAAATCCATCTGTGCCTTACAGCCTGTCTCCAATGAACGTCTAGGCTGGGCTGGTTGACAGCTTTGTTGTACATTTCACCCAGACAACCACAAACACAGGATACTCAGTCACACCTGCACTCATCCATACTGGACGGATCTTCCTGGGCTGGAAGGGTGGAGGGCCTGACACTTACATTGCAAAGGTTAGTGGCCTGCCTCACACAATGGACTGCCACACCCCCTACTTGGACCCTGGCAGACAGACCTGTACTGTAAGTGGACCCTGTGTACGTGAAAACCACTATTGGAAGTCTCCCCCACCTCATAGGCTTTTTTGGGTATATAAACTGGGCCCCTGACCCCACCAAACAGACACCTGCGGACCTGAACCTGCAACCTCTCAAGAGGAACTGCCTGGCTGCCCAAAGGACTCAACTGGACTGCTTTGCTGAGAAGGACTGCTGCCCTGCTGTTGCCCTGCTGCCCTCTGACTTTGCTGAGAAGTGCTCTCCAAGGGCTTGGATTGAGCTTGCCTCCTCTTTTCTGAAGTCTCAGGGTCAAAAAGACTTTGTGCCAGTTTTAAAGAAAAGTGGAGCAGTGCGGTGCTGCTCCAAAATTGGCAGCGCCGCGCTGCGCCACTTTAGAAATTCAGGGATGCACTGTATTTAAGGGAATATGGCGCACCCTTGTGTTTCGCCCTGCGCGGGTGCTAAATTTAGCTGTCAGCACCAAAGCAGGCATCCTTGCACCATCGTGTTGAGGGGTGTGATTGTTTATGTGCACATAAACAATCACTAATGATGCTTTGGCACTTCTGTGTGTGCTGCACAATGCCGCACACACAGATGTGCTAAAGAGTAATTTTCAAATGATTGTTTATGTACAGGAAGGGACACCTTCCTGCACATAAACAATCATTCCTGGCATTTAGCTTTTTCTATGCGTGCTGCAAAAGCCAAAAATGATGAGCAATAAAAGTATTCCTCCTTGTTGCGCACCTATTAACGCCACCCCTGGGGGTGGCGATAGATTTTGGCGCTGCCTCAGGTTTACAAAATTTCATAAATCTGAGGCAGTGTCAAAATGCAATGGGTGTTGCTGTTGCACGCCCACAGCAACACCCATTGCACACCCCTTCCTCGCAAAGTGCTGCATGGGAAGGGGCTGTATTTACAAGGTGGCGTTAAGCCACAAAAATACGGCGTTGTTCTTAGCGCCACAAGAGCATCACAGAAAGTGATGCTCCTGTGGTGCTAGGGGCCTGTAAATACAGCCCTTCATCTCTTCAAGGAACTCATTGTGTGCCAAAAATTAACGCACAGCTTGCCGGAAATGAGGCACAGCCTTCCTTGCAATGAGAAAATCGCTGCACAGCCAAACCAGAACGACACAGCCCAACTTCTCAAGCGAAGATTCGACACAGCGCCTGCCTTGTGACCAGAAATTTGCCGCACAGCTGAACCGGCACGACTCAGCCCAACTTCCCGAGTGAAGAATCGACGCAGCGCCTGCCTTGTGACAGAAAATGTGATGCATCACCACTCCGGATCAACGCAGCACCTGTGACTTCGTCCTGCTCGGCCAGGATTTCCACATGTCGCCTCTGGGTGTCAAAAAGTTCCCACCATCACAGTGAGGAACCAAGGCTGTGCGCCGGAAAACGACGCACCGTCTATTGCAGCATGGAAAGAAACAACGCAACGTCTGTGCCGCATTGGAAATTCTAATGCACACCCTATTTTCCCAGGCATCTCCTTCTCTGAGGGCTCCATGCATTTTATTTTTGACACAATCCAGGTACTTTGTGAAACCAATAAACAACTTGATTTCTAAGATTTAGGGCTCTTTTTAATCTTGTAAAAGTGATATCTCAACTTGTGCTTATAGAGGCCCTCATTTTGACATTGGCAGTGACTGTTAAAGTGGCGGTAATACCGCCAACAGGCTGGCGGTAATTACTGCCAAATTAAGACCATGGCTGTGATAACTCCCATAGACAGCCAATGTACCACACCTTCCGCCAGGGCGTTAACACCACGCACCACGGCGGTAGCCATCAACAGCCAGGCAGAAGACAAGGTACCGCCCACTATGTCATGACACTGCAATCCACTACAATTCCAGGGCAGTACCAACGCCATTGAAAGACATCACAGAAGACCAAAGACTCCCCAACTGAGACACAGAGAAGATCAATGCCGCCATTGAACCGGAACCTCAAGTCTTTCCAGTGCTCTACTACACCATGCTCCACCTAGAACGCCGACGAAGACGACAACAATGAGTACAGCCGCCTAGCACACAAAGGAGGGACAGAGGAAAAGAAGAGTGACACACAAACGCACGACACACACCATTCTCACACACACACACCATATATTCAACCAGCTGCAGACGTAAATCAATGGCACAGGACACACTGCATAATAATACAAGGACCAGAGGTCGGCAGTGCTGAAATTGTAATTGCAAGGCAAAATCCACCATATGAACCAATTTTAGAACAGAGATACATAGACAATTGTCCAGAAAGGGCCAATGCCCAGTCCAAAGTTTATAAGGCCCACATGGCCACAGGGCACAGTCCAAGACCCAACTTCATCCTGACTAACAAAACTGTGCAGGGGCAACATCACAGAAGTGGACAGGCGCCTCAGGGGTAAGGTGGATGGGTGGCACCTCAGCTGCAGTCGGGAACTTGCCCACTGGTTCTGGAGTGGGATCCTTCCCTTGCCTGACTGGTGGAGTAGGCTCCTTCCCTTTCCTGGCTGGTGGAGTAGGATCCTTCACTTTCCTGGCTGGAGGAGTAGGATCCTTCCCTTTCCTGGCTGGTGGAGTGGGATCCTTCACTGTCTTGCCTCCATGACTAGGAGGTGGCTCCACTGCCCCAGTGGACTGTTTGGCTGAGGTGCTGGGCTGGGTCATTGGGACCCTGCTCTTGCGGGCAGGACGGGGGTAAGGGGCGGTAAGAGGTCAAATTGGGCAAGGAAAAACTTCTTAGGGATGGTGGGGTGGGATGAAGGAGGAGAGGTGGGAGTGGAGGTTGAGGGAGTGGTTGTTGGAGGAGTATGTTTGCTGGACTTTGGTGCAGGTGCATAGACAGTGTGCTGATGTGAGGTGGATGGCTGTTGGGTGTCTGAGTGCCTGCATTTGTGTCCTTTAGGAAGAGGGGGGCAGACAGGGTGGGAGAGGACACAGGGGATGCGTGGATGGATGTTGTGGAGGTGTCTGCTAGTGAATTGTGTATGCTGCTTGGTGTGCTGATGCTGGTGGTGGCTGTTGAAGCAGTGCATGCACATGTGAGGGTGGACGTGACTGTGAGTGAGGTCGAGGAGGAGGGGGAGACAGTGGAGGCAGTGGATGTGTGTGCAACTGTCTGGTGTTTGTATGAGTTCTTGTGGACTGAAGTGTGATGCTTGTGTTTGACTGTGCCTTTCTTGTGTGGTGTCTTGTGTGCATGCTTGTCTGTATGTGTGCATGGGATTGGTTGGGGTTGAGGAGACTGGGTCTGGATAGTGGTAGTTGGAGGGGGTACGGTAGAAACAGGGCTATGGCTGCCATCAGAGAGGAGCCCAGAGCCTGAATCGATCTCTGTTGGGCCGCCAATTCACCGTGGATGCCCTTCAGAAATGCATTGCATTGCTGCATCTGGGATGCCAGCCCCTGGATGGCATTCACAATTGTTGACTGCCCTACATGGATGGATCTCAGGAGGTCAATAGCCTCCTCACTCAGCAGGTCTCATTGGGGCAGGGTCTGAGGTGCCTGGTGCGAAAGAGATGCCCACCCTCCTGGGTGAGCGGGCACGGGCAACTCTGTGAGGGGCAACTGGGAGGGCAGTGCTGGAAAAGGGGGTGGCAGCTGTACCTGCAGCTGGGGTGGGCACAGAGGTGTCCACCACCACCAGGGAGCTTCCATCAGAGGGGGAATCAGAGTCAGTGTTGTCACCTCCTGTCTCCACAGTGGTGCTCCCCTTGCCCTCTGCCCCACTGGTTCCCTCGGCATCGGTGGACTCTGCCTGCTGGGTCCTGTGGGATGCATCACCCTCTGTCGCCAGTGCCCCGCTCCTCCGCCAGATAATGCTAATGCACACATAAACAGGATGACAGAAGGAGAAGGGGGTAGGAGAAAAAGGGAGCACTGGGTCTATTACAGCACCAACACCACAGTTGGCATACACAGTACCATCACACACAGGGATCAGAAATGAGCACTATGCATTGCACTGGAATTCAAGAGGCTAGATGCCACAGCAAGATGAGGGCGAACCACCACCAACTGCACCCCTCCTGGGAGCCACAAAGCCCTGACTGACATGAAATGCAACCGAGCTAGGTTACCTGAATTGGTAGACACCCATTACCCTTGAGCTGGATCACGATGCAAACTCTGGCCTGGCATTAAGGGGCACCCACTAATTCACACCGACCACCCGGATCCCACGCCACCTACCAATTATTGTAGTAATGCCCACTGTACTCACCCCATTGTGGCGCCCATCCAGCTCTGAGTAGGTCACCACCAGTACGCAGGCCATCGGGGGTCAGGTTCCGACAGGCACCCCTTCCTCGTTGGGAGGCCATCCCCAGCTGGGCCTTTGCGGTCTTCCATGCCCAGCGTCTCAGGTCCTCCCACCGTTTCCTACAATGGGTGCTCCACCTGCTGTAGACTCCTGGGGTCAGCACATCCTTGGGGATGGCATACCACAATCCCTTCTTTTGATGGGTGCTGACCTGCAGAGGCAATACAGACAGGAGGACACCATTACACGTACAATCCAGCCTGTCACACATATGGCCCATTGTCTGCCTTGGTGAAACACATGTACAGCTACATTTTTTCCCCCAGGTGGAAGATTTAGCCACTGTGAAGGACGGATTATATGCAATGGGACGTATACCCAATATTATTGCGTTTGTTCCTCCCTCGCCAGAATGAACAGGTGTTCAGGAATCAGAAGAGTTTCCACTCACTGAATGTGCAAATGGTGTGCCTGGCGGACAAGTACATCTCCCACGTCACTGCGAAGTATCCTGAGTTGGTGCATGACGCCTTCGTTCTGAGGAATAGCAGCATCCCAAATCTGATGGCCCAACTACAGAGGCACAGGGTGTGGCTAATAGGTGAGACAGAGTCCCCACCCACTTTATCTCAGTGTATGCCTTCAAGTGTTATCCCCATAGGATTGTGTAAGGCTACATTTTGTCCCTCGATATTTGCAGGTGACTCTGGCTACCCAAACCTATCATGACTCCTGACCCCTGTGAGGAAAGCCAGGACAGGGACTGGGAACCGTTATAATGATGCACATGGGTGAACCAGGAGAATAATTGTGAGGACCTTTGGCCTCCTGAAGGCCATGTTCAGATGCCTGCATTTGACAGGTGGATTCCTGTAAGGAGGACCGAGAAGGTCTGCCAGATAGTAGTGGCATGCTGCATGTTGCCCAACCTGGCCGTCAGATGACATGTGCCTTTTCTGCAGAAGGAGGGGACTGGAGATAACCCTGTGGCAGCAGTGGACCCCAAGGTCAGTGAGGATGAGGAGAAAGAGGATGAGGATGTGGACAACAGAACATCAGTTATACGTCAATACTTCCAATGACACACAGGTGAGACAGTGCAATGGACCATTACTCTGACTATTGATGTGTTCCGTGTGGCTGTGGCATGAAGGCGTTCACGTCCTTTGCATCTCAACTTACTGTCACCTATGGCTTGTACTTTTACAGATGTTGGTGATATGACAACAGTGTCCTGATGTGTTTACTGCAGACAGCTACAGGTCATTCTTTGTATACTATCACAGTGTTCAGATCATTTGCACTAGATGTGACTGTTCCCATAAATGCACATTTTCAACACATAAAATGGTGTCACTTAAATTGTCTTCAAGGTTGTTTATTGTAGTGCAAATAATTGACTGAAAAGTGTAATGGAATGGGGTGATGGTAGAGGAAAGTCCAGGGTATTGTTCCAGTCTGATTGTAGCACAGGTCCAGTGTCCAAGGGGCCATAGGAAGGGAAGCAAAGGAAGATCAAAGTGGACAAGGTGACAGGGTGGGACACAAGGGGGAGTCTCATTTCCTGGCGGTGGTCTTGGTCTTGACCAGTGTCTCTGGCCTCTGTCTGGGTCTCAGGGAACGTTTGTGGGGTGGTTCACCTTCTGCAGGGGGAGGGGTGCTGGTGGCCTGTGGGTCCCGTGGCGGGGTCTCCTGCCCACTATCTGCAGCAGAAGTGGAGGACTGGTCACTAGACTGGCTAGTGGTAGGGGCCCGCTGGTATGCTGTCCATTCCCTCATGATGTTGGCCATGTCTGCCAGCACCCCTGCTATGGAGACCATGGTGGTGTTGAGAGCCTGCAAGTCCTTCCTGATCTCCTGATGGTGTTCCTCATGCAGCTGCTTGTTCTCCTGCATGTTGTTAAGGATCTGGCCCATCGTGTCCTGGGATTGTTGGTAGGCCCGCAGGACATGTGTGAGTGCCTCCTGGAGCGTCAGTTCCCTGGGCCTGTCCTCCCTCTGGCGCACAGCGGTCCTCCCAGTGTACCTGTTGCCCTGTGCCTTTGTCCCCTGAACGGTATGTCCACTGCTACTGACCCCAAGTCCCTGATTGTCTTGGGTGTGAGGTGTGGACTGGGGTCCCTGTACACGTCGGCACACTGCTGATTGACGTGTCCTGGGGACAGAGGTGTGGGGATGCTGGTTGGGTTCTGTGGTGTTGGATACTGATGGGGGAGGCTCTGTGGTTGACTGGGAGTGGGCTGGGGTGACCGACTGACCAGTGGTCCCTGATGGGCTAGGTAGTTCATCCAGATCTTGAAGTCCAGAGTTACTGTCATCACTGGGGCATCTTCTGTTGGGGGACTGGTTAGTCGTGGCACCTGTGGGGATGTAAGGGATGTATTATGCTTCATGTCTGTGACATGTTGTACATCCCTAGCTTCCCCTCTATCGTTGTTGTTGCCCTGCCACCTTTGTTTTTGTATGGTGATGTATTGTGGGATTGTTAGTTCTAAATGCTCTGCATGCTTTTGTAATGGGTGTCCATGCAGGGCTGGCAGGGCTGTCCATGAATTGGCATGGCATGCAGGGCTTGGCATTGGGATTAGTGATATGTGTAGGAGCAGTGTGTGGGATGGAGTGGAGTGATGGGAGTGAGGGTGTGAGATGGCATGCAGGTATTGGGGTGATAAGAAGTAAATATTGACTCACCAGTGTCCATTCCTCCGGCAACTCCAGTGAGTCCCTCAGGATGCAGAAATGCCAAGACTTGCTCCTCCCATGCTGTGAGCTGTGGGGTAGGGGGTGGGGGTCCACCGCCGGTCCTCTGTATGGCAAGCTGGTGCCTTGCTGCCACGGAATGTACCTTCCCCCGTAGGTCATTCCACCTCTTCCTGATGTCGTCCCTTGTTCTTGGATGCTGTCCCACGGCATTCACCCTGTCAACGATTCTCATCCATAGCTCCATCTTCCTGGCAATGGATATTTTCTGTACCTGTGCTCCAAACAGCTGTGACTCTACCCTGACTATTTCCTCCATCATGACCCGCAACTCCTAATCTGTGAAATAGGGGTGCCTTTGTGGAGACATGGGTGTTGTGTGGTGTGTGTAAGTGTGTGGGTGTTGGGTACTGTGGTTGGGTGTGTGAAGTGGGGGCGTGAGGGATGTATGGGTGGTTTTGTGGTGTGTGTGTCTATTTGTGTGTCTATTTGTCGCAGTAGTCTCAGTGTCAGTCTGGTGGCAATAATTTGTATTCGTAAAGGGTTGTGGGTAATGAGGGTGTGTGTGGTGCGTGTATCAGTGCCAGGTGTGTATATTTTATATTGGCCAATGTTGTGTAGTTTAGTATTTGGGGTGGCCATTCTGAGCGAGCCGGTGTATACGGCTAATGGTTTACTGCCATAGAATGTCCGCTGTGGTGATTCAGGGGTCATGATGTGGTGGGCATTGTTCTGTTGATGTAATGGTATGGGTGTCGGTACCGACACTTTAGCACTGACCTTTGGGCTGGCGGATTTGTGTATGTGGCAGTATTCTGTCAGATTGGTGTGTGTGTGTCATAGTATGGAGAACGGATATTCACCACCGCGGTGGTATGTTGGTGGCTGTCACCGTGGCGGTAAGTGCCATTTACTGCCAATGTCATAATGACCACCTAAATCTTTATCTCTGTTTACCTTAATTTAACAAGATAAATATCATATATTTTTCTACACCTGTGTGGTGTATTTCTGTGGTGTTTTCACTGTATTACTGTATGATTTATTGCACAAATACTTTATACATTGCCTTCTAAGTTAAGCCTGACTGTTCAGTGCCAAGCTTCCAAAGGGTGGGCACAGGATAATCTGGATTGTGTGTGATGTACCCTGACTAGGATTGTGGTCCCTATTTGGATAAGGGTGAATACCTCTGGCAACTAGAGACCCCATTTCTAACACTGGTGATCAGCGGTGGGATAGGACTTGTGTTTGTGCAGTGACATACAATAGCTACGTGTACACTACCTATCCACAGTTAAAGGTCAATTTCATTTCTTTTCTTTTTGCTGCAATTTTTTCCTGCTTGACATTTTAATCTAATCCTAAACAACATGTCTCTGGCTGGGTCTCAAGGAGGAGCTGGAGAGTTTGACCTAGGTGAGCTGGAAACATACACAGTCAGCCACTTGAAAGGGTTCTGCAAGGGAATGGGAGTACCTACCTGGAGTGCCTCCAGGAAGAGGGAGTACCAAAAGGTGCTGAGGGCCTCAGCAGAATCCCGTTCACAAGAGGATGCTGAGGTGGAGGGGCCAGAGGATGGCTCCCCAGAGGATTTGCCAGTAGCAGTGGGGGGTGACACCCCTGGATTTGTGCCCCCTGCTAAACCAGGGAGCAGTGTCTCAAGTCACGGCCTGATTGCAAAGGAAAGAAGGGAGAAGAGAGAGTTTCAATTGCAGATGGCCAGACTAAACGTGGAGGCAGAGGAGAGGAAGAAGAAAGAGAGACTGAGAGAGCAGCCAAACAAGCTGAGGCTGAAAGTGCATTGGCTGAAAAGTAACTACTTCTGGCTCATGAACTGAGTCTGAAAGAGCTATTGCTCAAGTATAGGCAGTCTGAGTCCAGCAGAGATGGTGGCAGCATACATACAGGACCTGCTGGAGACAAAAGGGTTTGTATGCCCAAAGGTGTGGTGCCAAGTTATGTGGTAGGGGATGACATTGATAAATGGTTTGCTGCATATGAAGTTGCACTAAGAGCTCATGGGATTCCTGAAGAGCAATTGGCGGTTGGAATTGGAAACACATGCCAATACTTGGGAGGGACACACTTCTTACACTAGAGAGCATGCCCCTATGAAAGCCATTTGGATTGGCAAGTTTGGGCTGACTCCTGAAAAGTATTGCCAGAAATTCAGGGACAGTGCCAAGCTCTCCAACCAAACTTGGGTCTACTTTTATGATTCTTCTAGCAAAGCACTGAATGGTTGGGTGCGGGCAGTAAACTAAATGATTATATGGGGTTATATAATTTGATCCTGAGATGTGTATGTAATTGGTTCATCCATGATTGGCATATTTGATTTACTAATAAGTCCCTAGTACAGTGCACTAGAGGTGCCCAGGGCCTGTAAGTCAAATGCTAGTAGTGGGCCTGCAGCACTGGTTGTGCCAACCACATAAGTAGCTCTGTAATCATGTCGTAGACCTGCCACTGCAGTGTCTGTGTGTGCAGTTTTAGCTGTAAAATTGACTTGGTAAGTGTACCCACTTGCCAGGCCTAAACCTTCCCTTTTCTTACATGTAAGACACCCCTAAGGTAGGCCCTAGGTAGCCCCAAGGGCAGGGTGCAGTGTATGGTTAAGGTAGGACATACAGTAATGTGTTTTATATATTCTGACAGTGAAATATTGCTAAATTTGTTTTTCACTGTTGCAAGGCATGTCTCTCCCATAGGTTAACATGGGGGCTACCTTTAAATCTGATTAAAGTGTAGATTCCCTTTGGGAGCGGATAGACATGTGGAGTTTGGGGTCTCTGAGCTCACAATTTAAAAATCCATCTTTTAGTAACGTTTATTTTAAGATTGTGCGTTTGAAAATGCCACTTTTAGAAAGTGATCATTTTCTTGCTTATACCATTTCTGTGACTCTGCCTGTTTGTGGATTCCCTGTCTGGGTCAGTTTGACAGTTGGGCTGGTTGCACCTCTCACTAGACAGTGACACAAAGCGAGTTGGGGTGTAGTCTGCATTTCCTGATGAGCCATCTGTGCTAGGAGGGAGGGGAGGAGTGGTCACTCACACCTGAAAAGGCTGTGCCTGCCCTCACACAATGCAGTCTCCAACCCCCTGGTATGTGTCTGGGGCCTGGCCTGGGCAAGGCAGGATTTCACAAACAAGAGAGACTTTGCTTTGAAGTAGGCCTACTTCAAAGGGCAAAATGGGTATAAGACGGGCACCCAAAACCACTGACTTTAGAACACTTCTGGAAACCAAGAGGAACCTCTGCTTGGAGAACAGCTGAAGAGCTGAGGAAGAAGAGCTGCCCTGCCTGTGACTGTGCTTTGTGGAGCTATCCTGCAGTTGCTGCTCCTGCCTGTGCTAGAGGACAAAGTTTGGACTTTGTGTTGCCTTCCTTCTTGTGAAGATCTCCAAGAGCTTGATTTAGAGCTTGCCTCCTGTTGTTTGAAGTCTCAGGGACAGCAGATACTTCTCTCTGCCAAGTGGTGCCCATCCAGTTCCTGGGACCCTGAGAAGAGAAGCTGGCAGCCCAAGAGTGAGAAATCCACGCACAAAAAGCCATGCGGGGAAAAGATTGACGCAACTCCTATCTGTGGCTGAAAAATCGACGTGCTGCCAACTTCACGGCTGGAAATCAGTGCTCGTCTGCAACGTGACTGGAAGATCGACGCCCGCGGCTGGAGAAACGATGTGCAGCATCGCTGATGGAGGCTGGTGAGATCGCAATCCACGCTGTGTGGTTTTTGGACCATCGTGCGTCTGAATTTCTGACGCAAACATTGCTAGGCGTATAAAAAGAAGGCAAGGCTAGCCCGGACCTGAGAGTGCTGACCAGATTGACGCATCGCTCTCCTGCGGAGAGAAGAAACAACGCACGCTGACCCGACTAAAGGAGAAATGATGCAAGGTCTCGTACGTGAGTGAAATCAACACATCGCAAGCCTTTTTCGACGCACACTAGCCAGTGTGTTTTTTTTTAATGCACCCAAGGTACATTTTCACACTAAAAGCGTTAGTGTGTGTTTTAAAATTGCATGAAGACTCTTTTTGCATTTTTAGTGATAACTTGACTGGTGTATTGTGGATTTTCGTTTTGGTCTTGTTTTGCTTAGATAAATATTTTCTATTTTTCTAACCCTGTGTTGTGTCATTTTGTAGTGTTTTCATTAAGTTACTGTGTGTGTTGGTACAAATACTTTACACCTAGCACTCTGAAGTTAAGACTACTGCTCGTGCCGAGCTGCCAAGGGGGTAAGCAGGGGTTAGCTGAGGGTGATTCTCTATTACCCTGACTAGAGTGAGGGTCTTTGCTTGGACAGGGGATAACCTGATTGCCAACCAAAGACCCCATTTCTAACACATACCATGATGGTGGAGAGACTAGCTTCCCCAGAGCAGTGCACCAGCGAGGTGCGTAGGGTGACTCCGGCCCATGGGGAGGATTATTTCTGCCCTATGGCCCTGGTGTTTCTGGAGTGGGGTGGGGAGGTGAGCCAGAGAAGGGTCATAGTTAGTCCCCAGATGCCCATTGACGGCATTCTGGGGAATGAGCTACCCCTGGTGGCAGGAGAACTGAGAAGGGTGATCCCTAAGGGTACCCTGACAGTTTACTTGTCTGGCAGTATGACTCCCTAGAGGAGGGTATAGGAGCCCAGATGTAGGGGCAAGGTGAGAGAGGACTCACACCTGTCCCTTGTTCAGCCTCAGGGTACAGACGATAGGTTGAGTGACCAGTGTCAGTGTACCACCCTCAACTAGTGGAAGGCAGAGTGGAGAAGGGGTACAAGACCCCAGGGCTACCCCCTCCCACTCTGAAATGCCTCAGATGTCAGGGAAACCTCAGAAGCCCATAGGGAAGTTTCTGCCAGCCCCAGGCTGGAGGAGAAGCTTACCCAATTGCCCCACTCAAGGCATTCACTTAGAAGTGGATGGGCTGTGGTCTGGCTCTTGACACTGACAGCTGTCAGTGGCCTCTGTTGGTTGATGTTCTTGTGGACAGAGTTTTCCTGGGTTGGGGACAGAAGTCAGACCCAGGGAGTGGAATGGGTCACATCACTTTGTTGGCCATGGTGCTACTATCTGCCTAACTGGATGCACTTGTGAGCAAATGGGTCAGATCAGTGGCCCCAGAGAGTATAAACAGAGAAGCCCAACTGAGTTCCGAAAGGTGCAGAACTGACAAGTGCCCCTGCAGTAGTGGGCCATTGTCCACGTTCTATCGCCCCAAGCAGGGAAGTCCATCAAAGTATTGATAAGCCTACCCTGGCTGGGGGGAGTGTATCTTAGAAATGGCCTCTCTGCAGGGTCACCCCCAAATGTTGTGCCTTCCTCCTCTTCTTTTTCTGACCTCACTTTTGCTGGCTTTAGGACTCTGGAAACTTAACCACTGCTAACCAGTGCTAAAGTGCATGTGCTCTCTCCCTAAAAACATGGTAACATTGGCTCATACTCAATTGGAATATTTAATTTACTTGTAAGTCCCCAGTAAAGTGCACTACATTTGCCCAGGGCCTGTTCGTTAAATGCTATTAGTGGGCCTGCAGCACTGGTTGTGCTACCCACATAAGTATCCCCTTAACCATGTCTCAGGCCTGCCATTGCAAGGCCTGTGCGTGCAGTTGCATTGCCACTTCAACTTGGCATTTTAAAGTACTTGCCAAGCCTTAAACTCCCCGTTTTCTAGATAGAAGTCACCACTAACGTAGGCCCTATGTAACCCATAGGGCAGGGTCCTATGTAGGTAAAAGGCAGGACATGTGCCTGTGTGTTTTATATGTCCTGGTAGTGGAAAACCCCCACATTTGTTTTCCACTACTGTGAGGCCTGCTCTTTTCATAGGATAGCATTAGGGCTACCCTCATATACTGTTTGAGTGGTAGAGTCTGATCAGAAAGGGGCAACCAGGTCATATTAAGTATGACCAGAATGGTAATAGAAAAACCTGCTTATTGGCGAGGTTGGGTTTTGTATTACTATTTTAGAAATGCCACTTTTGAGACATGAGCATTTCTCTGCACTTAAAATCCATCTGTGCCTTACAGCCTGTCTCCAGTCAACATCTGGGCTGGGCTGATTGACAGCTTCATTGTACATTTCACCCAGACAACCACAAACACAGGATACTCAGTCACACCTGCACTCATCTGCATATTGAATGGGTCTTCCGGGCTGGAAGAGTGGAGGGTCTGACACTTACATTTCAAAGGCTAGTGGCCTGCCCTAACACAATGGACTGCCACACCCTCTACTGGGACCCACCCTGGCAGACAGACCTGTACTGTAAGGGGACCTGGTCCACTTCAAAACCACTCTTTGAAGTCTCCCCCACTTCAAAGGCATTTTGGGGTATATAAACTGGGTCTCTGACCTCAGCAAATCAGACACTTCTGGACCTGAACCTGCAGCCGGTCATATGGAACTGCCTGAATGCCCAAAGGATTCATCTGGACTGCTTTGTTGAGAAAGACTGCTGCCCTGCTGTTGCCCTGCTGCCCTGCTGCCTCTGAATTGCTGAGAAGTGCTCTCCAAGGACTTGGATTGAGCTTGTCTCCTGTTTTCTGAAGTCTCAGGGACACAAAGACTTCATCTCTTCAAGAAACTCCTTGAGTGCCGAAAATCAACGCACAGCTTGTTGGAAACTAAGCACAGCCTGCCTTGTGACGAGAAAATCGCCACACAGCTGAACTGGAATGACACAGCCCAACTTCCCAAGTGAAGAATAGACACAGCACCTGCCGTGCGACAGAGTTTTACGCATCAGCACCCCAGATCGACGGAACGCCTGTGACTTCCTCCTGCTCCCCCAGGATTTCCATGCATTGCCCCTGGGCATCAAAAATATCCCCACATCGCAGTGAGGAACCAAGACTGCGTGCCGTGAATTAACGCAAAGCCCTTTGCAACGTGGAGAGAAAAAACGCAACGTCTGTGCTGCACGGGAAATTCTAATGCACACCCTATTTTTCCATGCATTTCCTCCTCTGCGGTCTCCGTGCATGTTATTTTTTAACGCAAACCTGGTATCTTGTGAAACCAAGAGACAACTGTTGATTTCTAATATTTAAGGCTCTTTTTAATCTTGCAAAAGTGATATCTCAACTGCTTCTTGAATCTTTATCGTTTTTTACCTTAATTTAACCACATAAATATAATATATTTTTCTAAACCTGTGTGGTGTATTTCTGTGGTGTCTTCACAGTGTTACTGTATGATTTGTTGCACAAATACTTTACACATTGCCTTCTACGTTAAGCCTGACTGCTCAGTGCTAACCTACCAGAGGGTGGGCACAGGATAATTTGGATTGTGTGTGACTTACCCTGACTAGGATTGTGGTCCCCATTTAGAGAACGGTGAATATCTCTGCCAACTAGAGATCCCATTTATAACACAGCCCAACTGTCAAACTGACCCAGACAGGGAATCCACAAACAGGCAGAGCCACAGATGGCTAAAGCAAGAAAATGCCTACTTTCTAAAAGTGCCATTTTCAAACTAACAATCTAAAAACCAACTTCACTAACAGTTGTATTTTTAAATTGTCCAGAGATTCCAAACTCTATATTTCTATCTGCTCTCAACTGGAATCTGAACTTTAAAGATATTTAAAGGCAGCCCCAATGTTAACATATGAGAGAGATAGGCCTTGCAACAGTGAAAACCCTTGCAACAATGAAAACCAAATTTAGCAGTATGCCTTTAACATACACTGCACCCTGCCCATGGTGCTACTTAGGGGTGCCTTACATGTATAAAAAGGGAAGGTTTAGGCCTGGCAAGTGGGTACACTTGCCAAGTCAAATTGGCAGTTTACACTGTACACACAGACACTGCAGTGGCAGGTCTGAGCCATGTTTACAGCGCTACTAATGTGGGTGGCACAACCAGTGCTGCAAGCCCACTAGTATAATTTGATTTACAGGCCCAGGGCACCTCTTGTGCACTTTACCAGGGAATTACTACTAAATCAAAAATGACAATCATGAATCACCAATACAATTTTACACAGGAGCACTTGCACTTTAGCACTGGTCAGCAGTGGTGAAGTGCCGAGAGTATAAAAAACAGCAAAAACAGAGTCCAGCGCACAGTCAAAACATGGGAAGCAGAGGTAAAAAAGACAGGGGAGACCATGCCAAGGATGCCAGGTCTAGCAAATACTGACACAAAATGACATGTGTATATGTGTGCGATATGCGTGTTGTGACAATATGCTCTCAGCCATGTGTGATACAATTGCCTCCCTGGCATGTGCATGTCACAGTGATTGAAAAACAAAACTGTAACATGTCTGTGCCTGCAGTGGTCCCGACCCCCTGCGCAGTGCCCACCCAACTTACCCTGGCAGTGCAGTGCCCCCACCTTGAAGCCCTGTGACGGGGGGGTTGTGTTTTCTCTGTGGATTGGTTGCAGCAGCAATGGCAGGTGTGGTTCAGTCAAAAACAGAAGTATAATTGGGAAAGAATCCAAGCGCTCCTGCAGACGACTGGAATGGAAATGGAGGAACAGCAAATCAACAGAAGGCCGCACAGCCGACAAGAATGCAATCAACATGCACCACCAGAACATCAGAGCAGCCAAAGAAGCCGCCATTCAAGAACGCCTCAGCACCAGCGCTCACTAAAGCAAAGAGCTTTTAGCCATTGTCAAAGAGTTCACGAACCCCGGGACAGACACCTCATCCATCCATCCCTCCCTCCCAAGACCTCTGCAATGACCTTGCCACTTTTTTTCACCCAAAAATCTAGGACATTTATGAAGGTCTCAGGAACCAAAACCCACCCGCACCACCCACTAACACCACCATGGACCAAGCACCACACCAGATCCTAAACTACTGGACCCCATCACCAAAGAGGACACCCAAAGACTCATGAACTCTGTTAACTTAGGAGCACCCTCTGATCCGTGCCCTCATCATATCTGGCCAGTGCCACAATAGCAACTGAGGTCTGCAGAACTATCAACTGATCTTTCGAGACTGCCACCTTCTCATCAGACTGGAAGCACGCCAGGATCAACCTGCCACTCAAGAAACCCACCGCCGACCCACAAGAGCTGAAAAACTACAGACCCATCTCTCTGCGCCCTTTCCCAGCCAAAGTAATGGAAAAGGCTGTCAACCAGCAACTCACCAAATTCCACAAGACACACCAAATCCTAGACCTATCCCAATCCAGATTCAGCACCAAAACAGCACTCTTAGCAGCCAATGACGACATACACTTCATACTAGACCATTGCGGCATGCCGCACTCATCCTCCTCAACCTCTCCGCTGTGCATGACACCGTCTCCCACTCCACCCACTGTGTCAGACTACACAACCCCGGAAGATAAAGACTGGATTGGATCACGTCCTTCCTCACCGGAAGAATACAGAGTGTCAAATTACCGCCGTTCAAGTCTGAATCCAAAGACACATGCTGCGGAGTGCACCAGGGATCATCACACAGCCCAACGCTTTTCAACAGCTACATGGCCCCGCTAGCCAAGATCATCAAACAACATGGGATAAACATAGTCTCCTACACCGACGATACCCAGCTGATCCTCTACCTGTCCAATGACTCTGCAAAGGCCAAGAGAAATTCCCACAACGGAATGAAAGCAGTCACCGCCTGGATGGAAACCAGCTGCCTCAAACTCAACTTAGACAAGACAGAGATCCTTGTAATCGGCTCCAATACTTCCAGCTAGGCTGACTCCTGGTGGCCCACCACACTGGGAAATGCCCCCGCTCCCATGGACCACACACGCAACCTGGGAATCATCCTGCACTCCTCTCTATTCAAGACTCGCCAAGTCAACGCCGTCTCATCATCACGCTTCCACACGCTCCAAATCCTGTGAAAGATTTTCAAGGGGATCCCCTGCCGACACGAAGAAGATTGTCACCCATGCACTTGTCACTAGCAAACTGGACTATGGCAAAGCACTCCATGCCGGCATCCCCAAGAAACTACAAACAAGACTACAAAGAATCCAGAATGCAGCAGCCAGACTCATCTTGGACAACCCCCAACACAGCCACATCTCCTCCCACCTCTGAGACCTACACTGGGTCCCAGTCAACAAGCACATCACATACAAACTCCTGATCCACACTGACAAGGCACTACACAACATAGGACTGGCATAAGACAAAAAGAAAAAAGGGAGCACACTGCCTCACACTCAAGCAAAAAGTTAGCCCCAATGCATCATGGTAAATGCAGTCACTTCGTTTTGTGCTGAAAAAGTAATCAAAAGTCTTTCACCTAAGTAGGTGCAGCAAGTGCTGTGTATCTCTGGACACGTGTTTCTAGGTTTAGCCCGTCATCAGCAGAGAGCAGCCAAGTCTGTGGGGTTGCTTGAAATGCCGCCAAAAGTCTTCTCAGGTTTATGTACCACTCACTGGCGCACAGGTGCCTCACCAGAGCTCGTCAGCTCGTTAGCTCAAGGGAGCAGTCATTGGACAAAAAGAAAAAAGGGAGCACACTGCCTCACACTCAAGCAAAAAGTTAGCCCCAATGCATCATGGTAAATGCAGTCACTTCGTTTTGTGCTGAAAAAGTAATCAAAAGTCTTTCACCTAAGTAGGTGCAGCAAGTGCTGTGTATCTCTGGACACGTGTTTCTAGGTTTAGCCCGTCATCAGCAGAGAGCAGCCAAGTCTGTGGGGTTGCTTGAAATGCCGCCAAAAGGCTTCTCAGGTTTATGTACCACTCACTGGCGCACAGGTGCCTCACCAGAGCTCGTCAGCTCGTTAGCTCAAGGGAGCAGTCATTGGACAAAAAGAAAAAAGGGAGCACACTGCCTCACACTCAAGCAAAAAGTTAGCCCCAATGCATCATGGTAAATGCAGTCACTTCGTTTTGTGCTGAAAAAGTAATCAAAAGTCTTTCACCTAAGTAGGTGCAGCAAGTGCTGTGTATCTCTGGACACGTGTTTCTAGGTTTAGCCCGTCATCAGCAGAGAGCAGCCAAGTCTGTGGGGTTGCTTGAAATGCCGCCAAAAGTCTTCTCAGGTTTATGTGCCACTCACTGGCGCACAGGTGCCTCACCAGAGCTCGTCAGCTCGTTAGCTCAAGGGAGCAGTCATTGGACAAAAAGAAAAAAGGGAGCACACTGCCTCACACTCAAGCAAAAAGTTAGCCCCAATGCATCATGGTAAATGCAGTCACTTCGTTTTGTGCTGAAAAAGTAATCAAAAGTCTTTCACCTAAGTAGGTGCAGCAAGTGCTGTGTATCTCTGGACACGTGTTTCTAGGTTTAGCCCGTCATCAGCAGAGAGCAGCCAAGTCTGTGGGGTTGCTTGAAATGCCGCCAAAAGTCTTCTCAGGTTTATGTACCACTCACTGGCGCACAGGTGCCTCACCAGAGCTCGTCAGCTCGTTAGCTCAAGGGAGCAGTCATTGGACATAAAGAAAAAAGGGAGCACACTGCCTCACACTCAAGCAAAAAGTTAGCCCCAATGCATCATGGTAAATGCAGTCACTTCGTTTTGTGCTGAAAAAGTAATCAAAAGTCTTTCACCTAAGTAGGTGCAGCAAGTGCTGTGTATCTCTGGACACGTGTTTCTAGGTTTAGCCCGTCATCAGCAGAGAGCAGCCAAGTCTGTGGGGTTGCTTGAAATGCCGCCAAAAGTCTTCTCAGGTTTATGTACCACTCACTGGCGCACAGGTGCCTCACCAGAGCTCGTCAGCTCGTTAGCTCAAGGGAGCAGTCATTGGACAAAAAGAAAAAAGGGAGCACACTGCCTCACACTCAAGCAAAAAGTTAGCCCCAATGCATCATGGTAAATGCAGTCACTTCGTTTTGTGCTGAAAAAGTAATCAAAAGTCTTTCACCTAAGTAGGTGCAGCAAGTGCTGTGTATCTCTGGACACGTGTTTCTAGGTTTAGCCCGTCATCAGCAGAGAGCAGCCAAGTCTGTGGGGTTGCTTGAAATGCCGCCAAAAGTCTTCTCAGGTTTATGTACCACTCACTGGCGCACAGGTGCCTCACCAGAGCTCGTCAGCTCGTTAGCTCAAGGGAGCAGTCATTGGACAAAAAGAAAAAAGGGAGCACACTGCCTCACACTCAAGCAAAAAGTTAGCCCCAATGCATCATGGTAAATGCAGTCACTTCGTTTTGTGCTGAAAAAGTAATCAAAAGTCTTTCACCTAAGTAGGTGCAGCAAGTGCTGTGTATCTCTGGACACGTGTTTCTAGGTTTAGCCCGTCATCAGCAGAGAGCAGCCAAGTCTGTGGGGTTGCTTGAAATGCCGCCAAAAGTCTTCTCAGGTTTATGTACCACTCACTGGCGCACAGGTGACTCACCAGAGCTCGTCAGCTCATTAGCTCAAGGGAGCAGTCATTGGACAAAAAGAAAAAAGGGAGCACACTGCCTCACACTCAAGCAAAAAGTTAGCCCCAATGCATCATGGTAAATGCAGTCACTTCGTTTTGTGCTGAAAAAGTAATCAAAAGTCTTTCACCTAAGTAGGTGCAGCAAGTGCTGTGTATCTCTGGACACGTGTTTCTAGGTTTAGCCCGTCATCAGCAGAGAGCAGCCAAGTCTGTGGGGTTGCTTGAAATGCCGCCAAAAGTCTTCTCAGGTTTATGTACCACTCACTGGCGCACAGGTGCCTCACCAGAGCTCGTCAGCTCGTTAGCTCAAGGGAGCAGTCATTGGACAAAAAGAAAAAAGGGAGCACACTGCCTCACACTCAAGCAAAAAGTTAGCCCCAATGCATCATGGTAAATGCAGTCACTTCGTTTTGTGCTGAAAAAGTAATCAAAAGTCTTTCACCTAAGTAGGTGCAGCAAGTGCTGTGTATCTCTGGACACGTGTTTCTAGGTTTAGCCCGTCATCAGCAGAGAGCAGCCAAGTCTGTGGGGTTGCTTGAAATGCCGCCAAAAGTCTTCTCAGGTTTATGTACCACTCACTGGTGCACAGGTGCCTCACCAGAGCTCGTCAGCTCGTTAGCTCAAGGGAGCAGTCATTGGACAAAAAGAAAAAAGGGAGCACACTGCCTCACACTCAAGCAAAAAGTTAGCCCCAATGCATCATGGTAAATGCAGTCACTTCGTTTTGTGCTGAAAAAGTAATCAAAAGTCTTTCACCTAAGTAGGTGCAGCAAGTGCTGTGTATCTCTGGACACGTGTTTCTAGGTTTAGCCCGTCATCAGCAGAGAGCAGCCAAGTCTGTGGGGTTGCTTGAAATGCCGCCAAAAGTCTTCTCAGGTTTATGTACCACTCACTGGCGCACAGGTGCCTCACCAGAGCTCGTCAGCTCGTTAGCTCAAGGGAGCAGTCATTGGACAAAAAGAAAAAAGGGAGCACACTGCCTCACACTCAAGCAAAAAGTTAGCCCCAATGCATCATGGTAAATGCAGTCACTTCGTTTTGTGCTGAAAAAGTAATCAAAAGTCTTTCACCTAAGTAGGTGCAGCAAGTGCTGTGTATCTCTGGACACGTGTTTCTAGGTTTAGCCCGTCATCAGCAGAGAGCAGCCAAGTCTGTGGGGTTGCTTGAAATGCCGCCAAAAGTCTTCTCAGGTTTATGTACCACTCACTGGCGCACAGGTGCCTCACCAGAGCTCGTCAGCTCGTTAGCTCAAGGGAGCAGTCATTGGACAAAAAGAAAAAAGGGAGCACACTGCCTCACACTCAAGCAAAAAGTTAGCCCCAATGCATCATGGTAAATGCAGTCACTTCGTTTTGTGCTGAAAAAGTAATCAAAAGTCTTTCACCTAAGTAGGTGCAGCAAGTGCTGTGTATCTCTGGACACGTGTTTCTAGGTTTAGCCCGTCATCAGCAGAGAGCAGCCAAGTCTGTGGGGTTGCTTGAAATGCCGCCAAAAGTCTTCTCAGGTTTATGTACCACTCACTGGCGCACAGGTGCCTCACCAGAGCTCGTCAGCTCGTTAGCTCAAGGGAGCAGTCATTGGACAAAAAGAAAAAAGGGAGCACACTGCCTCACACTCAAGCAAAAAGTTAGCCCCAATGCATCATGGTAAATGCAGTCACTTCGTTTTGTGCTGAAAAAGTAATCAAAAGTCTTTCACCTAAGTAGGTGCAGCAAGTGCTGTGTATCTCTGGACACGTGTTTCTAGGTTTAGCCCGTCATCAGCAGAGAGCAGCCAAGTCTGTGGGGTTGCTTGAAATGCCGCCAAAAGTCTTCTCAGGTTTATGTACCACTCACTGGCGCACAGGTGCCTCACCAGAGCTCGTCAGCTCGTTAGCTCAAGGGAGCAGTCATTGGACAAAAAGAAAAAAGGGAGCACACTGCCTCACACTCAAGCAAAAAGTTAGCCCCAATGCATCATGGTAAATGCAGTCACTTCGTTTTGTGCTGAAAAAGTAATCAAAAGTCTTTAACCTAAGTAGGTGCAGCAAGTGCTGTGTATCTCTGGACACGTGTTTCTAGGTTTAGCCCGTCATCAGCAGAGAGCAGCCAAGTCTGTGGGGTTGCTTGAAATGCCGCCAAAAGTCTTCTCAGGTTTATGTACCACTCACTGGCGCACTGGTGCCTCACCAGAGCTCGTCAGCTCGTTAGCTCAAGGGAGCAGTCATTGGACAAAAAGAAAAAAGGGAGCACACTGCCTCACACTCAAGCAAAAAGTTAGCCCCAATGCATCATGGTAAATGCAGTCACTTCGTTTTGTGCTGAAAAAGTAATCAAAAGTCTTTCACCTAAGTAGGTGCAGCAAGTGCTGTGTATCTCTGGACACGTGTTTCTAGGTTTAGCCCGTCATCAGCAGAGAGCAGCCAAGTCTGTGGGGTTGCTTGAAATGCCGCCAAAAGTCTTCTCAGGTTTATGTACCACTCACTGGCGCACAGGTGCCTCACCAGAGCTCGTCAGCTCGTTAGCTCAAGTGAGCAGTCATTGGACAAAAAGAAAAAAGGGAGCACACTGCCTCACACTCAAGCAAAAAGTTAGCCCCAATGCATCATGGTAAATGCAGTCACTTCGTTTTGTGCTGAAAAAGTAATCAAAAGTCTTTCACCTAAGTAGGTGCAGCAAGTGCTGTGTATCTCTGGACACGTGTTTCTAGGTTTAGCCCATCATCAGCAGAGAGCAGCCAAGTCTGTGGGGTTGCTTGAAATGCCGCCAAAAGTCTTCTCAGGTTTATGTACCACTCACTGGCGCACAGGTGCCTCACCAGAGCTCGTCAGCTCGTTAGCTCAAGGGAGCAGTCATTGGACAAAAAGAAAAAAGGGAGCACACTGCCTCACACTCAAGCAAAAAGTTAGCCCCAATGCATCATGGTAAATGCAGTCACTTCGTTTTGTGCTGAAAAAGTAATCAAAAGTCTTTCACCTAAGTAGGTGCAGCAAGTGCTGTGTATCTCTGGACACGTGTTTCTAGGTTTAGCCCGTCATCAGCAGAGAGCAGCCAAGTCTGTGGGGTTGCTTGAAATGCCGCCAAAAGTCTTCTCAGGTTTATGTACCACTCACTGGCGCACAGGTGCCTCACCAGAGCTCGTCAGCTCGTTAGCTCAAGGGAGCAGTCATTGGACAAAAAGAAAAAAGGGAGCACACTGCCTCACACTCAAGCAAAAAGTTAGCCCCAATGCATCATGGTAAATGCAGTCACTTCGTTTTGTGCTGAAAAAGTAATCAAAAGCCTTTCACCTAAGTAGGTGCAGCAAGTGCTGTGTATCTCTGGACACGTGTTTCTAGGTTTAGCCCGTCATCAGCAGAGAGCAGCCAAGTCTGTGGGACTGGCATAACTCAACCACCACCTCGCCTTTTATGTACCCAACAGACATCTGCGTTCTTCCCTTTGCAGCCATTCCCAATATCCTGAAAAGCACAGCAGTAGGAAGATTCTTCTCCTAACTCGTAGCCCAAACATGGAACATGCTACCTCTCAAGCTCAGGCAGACTGCATCACTGAAGTAGTTCAGGAAGGACCTCAAGACCTGGCTCTTCGACTGAGCATCACGCCCACAAACAGCGCCTTGAGACCCTAGAGGTGATTAGCCATGCTTTAAAAATCACTGATTGATTGATTGATTGATTAAACACATGCAGAGTTTCTTGGCGGAGATGGTGGTTTGAATGCAGTCTTGAAGCTATGGGACCACCAACATCTAAATACGACAGGCGGACCGTCATGGCAGCAGGACCATTACCGCCAACATCTAAATCAAGCCCTTAGTCGCACTCTTTGCCTGTCATATTTTTCCCTAGTTCCCTCTCTCATCTCTTTTGAGGCTGAGTCTTACTTTTAAGCTGACTGTCCTGTAGGTGTTTGTCCATGGCTGAAATTGTGTGTTTGTTGGTGTTTGAGCCAGTTCTCAAAATCTGACAATGCTCTGTTAGAACCCAATTCAGAACTTGAATATCAAATCCCATTTGTAGAACCCTTTGTATGCAAATCCAGTCAACTCGATCAAAAGGTTTTTGAGCATTTAAAGAGAGGAAAAGCAAATTCTTATACTTCTTTTGGGCATTTTTGACACAGCTTAATAGTTTCTTAGTATTGTCGACACATAGCCCTACTGGTATGAAGCCTGACTGATCTGCATGGACAATAATCTGCATCAGTTGGCTGAGCCATATGGTGAGAATGTTAGTAAATAGTTTGGCGTCAACATTCAATAACAATATCAACCTACACGAGCACACATAGTCCAATTGTTACCTGGTTTTGTTATTAACACTATTGCCACCACCTTCATGGCATATTAATTTTCTCCTTTTTCACCATATTTTTGGCGGATAGTTTAGTGAGAGTAGGTGCTAGTGAGGAGTAGAACATTTTGCAAAATGCTCTGGTAAACTTATCAGGACCCGGGGCCTTCTCCAATAACAGTCTATGGATATCGCTTATCATTTCTGCAGTTTATGTGGTTTATTCTAATTTGTGCCTCTAGTTGCTTATGATAGGTTGTGTCAGATATTCATGGAGATATTTGTCTATATCTCCTTTGTCTGTTTCTTCCTTACTATGCCTTGTGGTATAGAACTCACTAAAATGCATTACTTATAACCTGGTATGTAACTACTAATTGGTCTCTCGTATCTTTGACTCTGTACTCTCATGGACGTGTATCTTGCTTTCATCTAAGCAGTCAAAAGACTTTCCTGCTTTATGGTCCTTTGGTGAGAAATGCTGGTTAATGTGTAGCATGGCATATTCCTTCTTGTCATAGTGAGGAGCACTCACCTGAGCCCCCACTGCCAACACTGGTCTCCATATTTTATTAGAGCCTGTTGTTCTCTGCTATTTTTTGAGGGCTGCTAGCTGAGATTCTTGTGCAGGCCTGGATTTTTTTCCTTTCTTTTATTGCTGACACTGCTGCCCCGGAGTGTCCTCACAACTGCCTCAAGGGCGTCCCAAAGTGTCTCAGTGGATACATCTGGTGTATCATTGGTGATCACGTATTCCCCAATATTTTGAAGAATTTATTTTCAGTAATGGGATCCCTAAGCACAAACTCACTCAATTTCCATCTGTGCATACTCATCTGCTTGCTTGCTGTATGAAGGTGGATGTGTATGGGAGCATGGTTGGAGAGTGATATGCTGCCTATGTCTACCTGCCCATAAATTCTATCAGATATCAAGGAAAATTTGAGCCTCACATAGGACTTGTGAGTGGCCGAGTAGATTGTGTAATCTATTTCACCAGTGTGAAAGTGTCACTAGCTGTCAGTCAATCTCTCCTCCCTGAGCCACTCCACCAAGGCTGTGGGGGAAGTACTACCCCCCACAAATCTTTACTGTGTTAGATCCTTACTAGGCTGCTGATTATCAGTTGCCTCTCAGCTGATTCAAATAGCTCAGTGTTAAAGCATCTGAGAAAGGCTACTTGTGTATTATTCAGTGCATACGCCACAATATATTTCTGCCCCCGTATGAACCACAATTTCCACACATCTACCAGTTTTACCTGAATGTACTGTGGTAATGTGCTCCTGGAACAGTTTGCTGCAGCAAATTTTGCTTCCACTGTCTTAGAATCTGCAGAGGACAAGATTTGGGCCCATATTTATGAAAGGTTTGCGCTGCCTTTGTTTCTTTTGTTTTGATGCAAAAGTGGCCCAAACCTACTATCACATTTATATTTTGAGGCTAGACCCCTCTAGCTTCATTTTGTGGGACCGCCAACCCAACTTGCGTCATTTTGCGACAATGATATGCATGGTAGGCGTTCCCTTCCAAAAAATGGTGCTAGCCCTCAAGCGCCATGTTTACTGCCCAATGCTAAAACGATGCACAGGAAGGAATCCTCTCAAAAAATTATGCAAAGCCCAATTTGCATCAAATTTTAACGCCTGGTCAGACCAGGCATGAAAATGAGGCCCACATACCACTACTAAGGGAATACACACAGAAGAAGCATTGCCAACCTCCTGGACAACATGGATGTGACAACAACAGGTCCCTCGAGCACCACTACATCAAACCAAAACATCACCACAGCAGCCACAAAGGCAGCCCAGAAGTGGGAGAGGATATTCCAACAGTGCACAACCACCCTTGGGCTCAGGGAGCAGACTGTCATCAAATCCTACCATTTGAAGGGGGAGTCCATTGTACGTCTGCTACACCACATAGTGCCAGACATCACCGCAAGGGTGGAAACTCCAACTAATATACCACCCATGACCAAACTCCTCGCTATTCTCCATATGCTGGCATCAGGATCATTCCAGACAACAGGTGCACAAGTGGTTGGTATCTCCCAGCCATCCTTCTTTTCCTTCCTACCAAAGGTTCTGAATGCACTCATCCGCCTCACACCCCACCACATTTGCATCCCCAACACCCAGAAACTGCAGCATGAGACCAAGCAAGGTGTCTACCTAATTGCTGGCTTCCTGCATGTGCTGGGTGCAATGGACTGCATCCATGTCCAACTTGTGCCACCTGCCGCAACAGAACACCTCCACAGGAACCGCAAACACATCTATTCGATAATTGTGCAGGCCATTGTGGATCACCGAGGGCTCTTCACAAACATCCTAGCCAAATACCCCGGCAGCATCCATGATGCCTACATATTCGGGCTTGCCACCATCAACGAGCAGTTCCAGGATGGGCAATATGGCAATAGCCTACTTGAAGGTAAACCACCATACCTATCAGTACACAGACAACACACCAACCTTATAGGACAAACAAGACATACACTACACTAAATACACATGAGCAGGGGAACACAAGTATATAGACAACAACACATATGCCACATGCCACACTACACCGCATTCATTGCACATCACACACACATACACACATATGTACATAATGCAGTCACAACCTGACTGGCACACCACGTTAAGGAAAGGTGGAGCTGTGTCCCCTTTGTATACAGAAGCTGGGCCCAAACCACTACAAGTGTCCAATTGCTGACAACTAAATACAGATACCACACACATTACACCAATCAATGAATAACTCAGCTATGTGAATGGCATAGGCCATGTCAATGTAAAGAAAGCCACACATAGGCACATCCCCAAATTTGTCATGGTGTACAAGCCTCTGGCAGCACCAATATCTAATTCCACACGTGTTGCAGTGGCCAACTACATATCACATACACATACCCGGCATACCTGTAGTGAGCACCTTCATCTGTCTGCTGCATTGTGCCGCACACAGGAATACAACATCACCAGCCATGAAAGACTATGGGGCAGATAAATGAGAAGTGGTGCTGCAGCTAGTCCAGTGCCACTTCACAGGAGCCCCTTAGAGCCCTGTAATGCCACCATGTGTGCACAGTATACAAGTAACGGACTACCACGGTGCACAGTAGGTGCAATACTGTAAAGATAATGGATGCCATCGTAGGACTCTGTAGGAGTATTGAGAACATACCTGACTTTTCATGCATTGCACATAGGGACCCATTCAAAAATATGGTGTGCTCCCTCCCAATGCCTGCACTGTGCATGTGTTGAAACTGTCTGTGAGAAATCACGTATAGGAACCTTGGAGATTCCACTGCACCTATTTTGTATTCTCCTCTAATTGTGTGAATCACACCCTTGTACACATGATGGTTGGCACAGCCTTCATCTGGCACAAAGGCTCACAAAGCGTTGCACTGCATGCGCAGTGCCACATGGTAACATGGAGGCCTGAGTTTGGCTTTGTAGGACTACCATGGTGTCAATAAAAATGACACTATTGTGGTGCAAGGAGGTGGTAGGCCCCACAAACAATAGGACACAGCCTCAAACAGGAATAACACAACACATGGTTGGCATGGTTGAACCGTCAGTTTGGCTGACAATCACAAGGTCCCTGAGCCACAACCCATGATAGTACTGTCCATCAACACAAACCAATTGAACCATACTACAAAACAGGAACACACACAATACCAGAAGTAAGTTGGAGTCACCACTCCAACTAAAACTGACATCTGCCATGGAACATACAAAACCACAAATATGCACTACCAACACATGTTCTCTCGTTCCTTTACAGCCGACCAAGGTTACGGCATACAGCCAAGGGTGATGACTCCTTTTGGCAAGCCAACAACGGTGGTAGAGCGGGCATTAAGATAACGGGCACAGAAGGACACGAAATGTAGTGGAGAAGTCATTTGGGCTCCTGAAGTCAAGGTTCAGGTGTCTGGCCCTGACAGGAGGAAGCCTGTTGTATGCACCACTGCTAGTATGCAAGATGATACTTGTATGTGCAATCTTGCATAACATATGTATACAGACTAATGTTCCCTGGAATTAACTGGTAGATGTCCCTCATGAGGAAGAGGATGACAATGGTACAGCACAGTTGGAGGAGGATCAACAAAAGACTGCTGTTGGAGTTCACAGGAGACAACAAATTGTACAGAACTTCTTCACCTAGACACTGTACAAACAACATCGCTTTGTAATTATCACCAACAAATCATTTTGCACGAAGAATGTCCATGGTCTACTCATTCTCTACTACATATACCATTGGAATGTTGCTCATTCCTCAGAAAGCAGGAAAGAAACACAACAGTAACAAAGATGGTTGGAACATAGGTTGTGATGTAAGAGGGTATAGCGCCTCCATGCCACACATCGGTGTCACATAACTCACGGCCCTGTGGCTCTCGAAGACCTAGATCCACGCACCGCAAAATATATGTGCTGTCAAGTGGCCATTGAGCAAATTCCTACTCCTTTCTCCACATCATCCCCACGCCTGGCAAGATGTATGCAAGGGCGGCCTACATATGGTAGGGTCTGTTTCCAAATGGTGCATCAGAAAAAAAGGAACTGAGCTGTGTCACATCTCAGGCTGATAGCTGCTACGGCAGCACTGAGCACGTGAGACAAGTGGGAAGACCATTGGTTACAATGGACCTTCATTGACTGCTCAGGGTTAGGAACCAAAGTTTGAGCCTAAGCCTGCACTGTATATCAGTTATGCTATGTTCTGGCACCGCCATTGGGCCCAACCCTGCCACATGGTGTGCTGTACCTCATATATAGCACACACATGGCTGTGGAGTGCACTAAGGGTTGCTATACAAGTGACGCAGCAATGAGTACCGATCAATTCTCCATACATATGGCCCATAGCCAGGATTTAACTATAAAATAGAAAAGTGCGCCACCGAAATAATGTCTGGGTGGAATGTTGGCAGAGTCTGTCCCACTCCCTATGTACATTCTAACACACTTGTCACGCAAATCTGCTGTCTTGACACATGCGTGCAGCTAATCCAGATATACAAGTGAAGTCTAATGTACGGTTGTATGGCCTAGATAGTAAAGGTTTTGCAATTACCTACAATGGTTGGCATGTGTCGGCAAGGTTACCCAGTATAGTCTGTATGATACCATCACACACCACATATGAAAACACACCTCTCATTGACACTCACATGACTGACCAAGAGAAAGCTACCAACAGTGACAAAATTCCCTAAAATGTCTAGGGCCCATTTTATGGAAAATGACGGAGTGCGGCGCTGCACCAAAATTGGCAGCATCGCACTCTGTCATTTTCCCAATGCGGGGATGCACCGTATTTAAGTGAATACGGTGCACCCTTGTGTTGTCCCCTGCGCTGGCACTAAATTTAGCTGCCAACGCAGGCATCCTTGCACCATCGTGCAAGGATGTCTGAGTTGAGGTGTGTAGTTGTTTATGTGTGGGAAGGTTTCCTTTCCCGCACACAAACAATCACTAATGGCGCTTTGGTATTTCTGTGTGTGCTGCAGAATGCAGTACACACAGAAGTGCCAAAGCGCCATTTTTTATTGGCCATTCTGGCATTTTTCTCTTTCTATACGCATTGCCCTGCTAATGCCACCCCTGCGGGTGGCCCTAGATTTTGACGGTGCCCCAGGTTTACAAAATCTTTTAAATCTGAGGCAACATCAAAATAATGCAATGCAATGAGTGTTGCTGTGACACACCCACAGCAACACCCATTGCATGCCCCTCTGTCGCAGATAACTGTGTCGGAGAGGCCCATATTTACAAGGAGGTGTAATGCCACAAAAATAGAGGTTAGAGCTATGGATTGTCATGTAAAGTGACGCTCCAGTGGTGCTAGGGGCTCATAAATATGCCCCTAAGTCTCCAACATGCCACTCAGGTGCTCATAAATATGCCCCTAAGTCTCCAACATGCCACTCAGGTGTGGGATGTGCAAGTATGTCTAACAATGTCCAAACATGTCACAGACCACTTGTAAATGTATGTCTAAAGCAGGAGATAGATATGTTGCATGTGGCCAACAAATAATACAGCACTGAGATGATTTCACTCACTAACAAGATACACTTATGGTGACAGTGACATAGGTTGTGGAATGCTGAATTTAGTGCAATTCCATGTACACCAAAGGATGTGGAAGGACAGCTGAGAGAATCCCACGGATACTTGTAGAGACAACATGGGGAGGACACCTGGAGACTACACGCTTTTGCAGGTGTACTGTTATGTGTCTGTGGAAGTCATGTAATCTCACAAAGCCTGGAAATGGGAGGGAAACTATCATGTAGCCACAAGTAGAAGATGTGTACATCTACAAATTACACAAGTCACACGTTGCATCCTGTCCATGCATGACTGGACAATGTTGCAGTAGAAGATGTGTTCAAAGTGTAAGTAGCCTAAAAAATGCCAGCAATGTAGGACCTAATCTATTCCAAACAAGATATGCCGTAAATGATGGAGAAGGTACACACATAGAACAATACTGACTGTGCAAAACAACAATGTCACCATGTGATCACCCAACATATGTTCAGAGAGGATGACTAGGTCAGTACATAACCCACCCATGTTTGCTATAACAACAACATTGTAGCTGCCCATCGCATACTATTCTGACAGAAGACAATGACAGATAACATCATCTATCCCCTTGGTCGTACAAAAATTACAAGTTACACTACAGATATAGGCCCTAAACAAGCTGCAAATGGGAATTACTAAGAATGCATTACCATGTCTGTCAGACCATGCCAAATGATGAGACATGTCCTACATGTACAAGTAGCCAGTCCTCTGTACATAATAGGGAAAGCCTGACATCAGGTACCTCAAAGGAAAAGGAAAATCCCAGCCTATTTGATCAGAAATATACATGTGTCAGTCTGCAGGGGACTGCGCAATGTTTTGCTCAAGAGCGATCATGAGAAGGCTAGATCCACACCTAACACCCACTAACCCCAATGCTGAGGCTACATTGACTCTTGCCACAGTCAGAGGACTGATGCATGAGCAAAGTGGACTGAGCAGAGTGAAGCACTGTAAAGCTGCGCCAAAACATGCAACCATGTGTCTGTGTGGGCATAAATAGTCACACAGTACAAATGATCACTAGGCTGCCATCATTGCCTGACTGCTACACTGCTACACAGTTGTATGCCATTGTATGTGACAGTCATAACAAACATGTTGTGGTTGATTGTAAGTACCTAGGCATGCATACATATGCCTGATATCTCAGCACACATGTGCCACTTAAATGGAACAGGCCTGGTATTGTGTGTTGGAGTCTGCACAAAAGTCAACTTTCAAATAATGAAAACTCATTTGTATCACATGATCATTGACAGACTTAAATGACCATCAGATATGTTCCATCATACGGAAACATAGGTGGGACTGATATGACTACACAGCCATTTAACAAAGTCCAAGATGTGTCCATGCAGGATGGTAGATATGTGAGGTTTTATATCCCATGAACACACCGCTGTGGTAAATGTTGCACATATGACACTACACACGGCACATGCTAACCTTCATTGACAAATGTGAGTACACCATCTCCTGCATCATAGATACATGGGGAACTAGATGTCACACGTGTAGCAGAGCATCATGAAGCCTGAACCTAACAATACACCTGCACATGCACTCACATTGCCAGGTTTAATGTGAAATCAACCCATCCGTTGTCCACTGCATGCTCAAAGTCATGGGTTTTACATGCATTACCATGTGTTGAAGATAGCCCATCATATGTACTGTGTTGTAGTTATATGTACATTTGGAAATCAGACATTACAATGTGGTAGACCCACATATATGTGTTAGATCACATATGTGCACTCCTAGTGTACATGTGGTATCGTGTATGTGTGCAAAGTCTAGCAACACATGTACCTTTGCAAACAGTATCAGTCATTGCATGCATCACAGGCACAACAAAGACAGATGCTACCGTTAAGATCTGTATGAACATGCGCACACAGGTAGCCATACCATACTTACTAAATACATGCATAGCCCCTATGATATGGTATGAGAATCTGGGTGCACTGTCAGCCTTTCCAACAAAATCCAAGTATTCCCGTTATGCATCAAAAATTTTGACGCAAGCGGAGATATTCAATACTCTGCTATGCCAAAAATATGATGCGCATCAATCTCAAGTCCACGGGCCTTTTCAGGCTTCATGGGAAAGAATATCATGCATGACAGTCTTGCGTCAAAAATGCTGACGCAAATACCAACACTTCTAATTTTGCCAGGGAAAAAATGGCGCTTGGCCCCTGCGTGTCAATCGCAAGTCTTGAGGCCTTGCCAGCTTCAATGGGGAAAAATCGACGCATGACCATCATGCATAAAAAAAATGACGCATATCAGAAACCGTGATGCACAGGCCCAGGTAGTGATGAAAAACGACTTCCTGGCTGCATGCATAGTACAGTGCAGGCACTTTTACTTTCACTTCACAGTCTTTTTGTCGGTGACTGTGTGAGGTGTGTGGAGCTGGTGCTGGTGGAGTATTGTTATTGTTGGAGATTTTTGTGCTGTGTCCTGTTGCTGTTGTGTGCTTTTTATCTTTTTCCTCAGTCTTTTGTAGTGTTTGAGTCCTGTATTTGTGATTGTATTGTGGGGTGCTTATCCAGGGGTAGCATAGTTTGTTTGGGTAATTGGGGTAAGGTGGGATAGTTTATTATATTTGCTTTTTTAGGTTGGTACATTTGCATTTTGCACATACTGCATAATGCCCGGGAAAAGGAGGGCAAACAAGATGGTAGCTGATGAACTGGGAGGGTTAATTTGGTTGGTGCAGCATTACCTTCCGATGATGTTAGTTTCAGGTGGCTGCATAATCCAGGGCTACCCCACAGAGGAACGGAAGCTGTGGTGGAGCAAGGTGCTCCACCACCTGTGCAGAATATTTGGAGTAGTGCGTACCGACCACCACTTGAAGCACCGTTGGGCTAACCTCATAGCACAGGAGCAGGATCGACTGTGTCACCTGGGGATACATATTGGTGGACCAGTTGATAAGTACCTCATTTGCATTCCTACATCCTTATTTGTATGTGCATGACAGTCGGACATAAGGCTGAGTGAAGGATGTTTTGTCAAGGTTTCAGGAAAGGTTGTTGTGGGCCAGATTTAAGAGCCCCTAGTGCCACCTTAACACTGCCATTCTGAAATTCACAAAGGGCACTAAGCCAGGGCTGAAGTGCCATTTTCCCAGTGCCATATTAACAAAATGGTGTGATGCATACATAGCACCACTTTGTTAAGCCTTGCACAACATGATGGCTGCACTAGGCATCATGTATGGCAGGGGAGCCCTCCCCTTTAAGTGGGGGCAAAATAAATGAGGCAGGGAATAACTGTATAAAGCTTAGTGCAGTTTTCCCCCCACTTTGAACGCCTGCTCTGAGCAGGTGCTAAAAGGGGGCATACCTTTATATATGAAGGTCCCCTATGTACTCTGCAGGAGTAGTGCTACATTTCTGGTGCCGCTCCTGCTAAGTACATAATTTGCACCTATATGTAATGGCGCAATTGCTCCCTACCCTGTGGCATGGTGCACGTATATTTCATACCACGCACAAATGGTAGGGGAAAGGGAGGCATTAAGGGGCACAAGGACAGTTGCATGACACTAGGTGCAGCACCACTTTCCTTAAATCAGTCCCTTTGTGTCTTTGGCCAATGGCATTTAAGGGAGCTTAGCTAGGCACCGAGTCCAGACTACTTGCACATTCAATGTTTCTATTATCTGACACACATGTGCTGAATTTGTATCACAGGCCTGCCCCGTTTTACAGACAGTTTGGGGCAGGCCTGCATCTGCGTCAGCACTAGCACATTACTCAGTAGCCAGTACCAACTCAGGCATACTTGGAACACAGTGCAAGTGTGTCTGTGTTGAGGGTAGTTTATATGCAGAGGTTGATATCCCTTCCTGGGCATAAATGCTCCACTATGGTGAGAATGGCTGCCCACACAGTATTGGCAAGACATGAGTAATGTTATTCAGTTAATGTGCAGGAAGGGACAACTACGTGAACATGAGGAAACTGCCATGGTATTTTAACTCTAGTGTGTGTGTCTTGACATGGCACACACATTAGTAAAAAGAAACAAGGATGTATCAATGCATTCCTCAACACTTTGCTATGCTCACACCACCCATGGGCAGTTGTTAGTCTTTTATCACTGATAATGAATAAGGTGTGTTCAACATCTGGGGCAGGATTAAAAGCAATGGGTGTTATAATGAGACGGCCACTGCAACAACCATTGCATGCCCCTCTGATGCAGAATACTGTTTCATGCTGCCCCATATTACATGGAGGTGTAACGCTAATAAACAGCTGCATGACAAATCCATGTACATATGGTGCAGTCGTGAAATGCACCACAGGAGCATCCGGGAAAGTGATCATTTGGTGGTGCCAGGGTCTCCATTTTCTGGCCCTTCATCTTACAGACAGATTATAAATGTTTGGTAGTTGTTCTGACCTGCCACTAATTTGACTTGCTTTCTCAGCTTAACAAGTTGAATGTGAAACTGTTGTCCACGCAAAGAAATGTCCAAAAATCACTAAGCTATGTTTTCCTGTCATGTGCTGCAGGTAGGCCTCCACCATAAAGCACTGGAGAAGTGTACCAATTTGAAGCCTCCAATGCAGCCAGTTAGTATCACCTTGTGCATCACGTGTGTCAGGGTCTGATATGTACAATGCAATGATGAAATGTAATGTGTGACCAATGAGATGACGTCATCTGAGTTAGGCTATGGACATTATGGCCCTCATTATGACATTGGCAGGTCTATACCGAACACCACCGTGGTGACAGCCGCCACAAGACCGCCACAGAGGCGGCAATCCATCTGCCAGATTATGATCCACAAACACAAAACTGCAAGAAGGCAGCCAAAACTACAATCCCACCAGACCCAACGAAGGCGTGAAACAGTTGGTCCCACCATCCTCCCCGCCACACCTGCAACACACCGCCTTCCAAATAATGACTCACAAATCACCACAGCGGTCACTCAACGGCGGCTATCCATTGGCAGTGCAGACCGCCACGGTCGATTTTGCCAATCCAACACACCAACGGAAGCCAACATTGACCAGATAGAAACACCTGACACACATACACACATCGTACACACCCACCAACAGCACTATGAGACACACTCCACACAACCCACAATTCTTTGCAAACGCAAAAAGCTAACTGCACGTTGACAGCCCAAACATTACCAGAACTGAACACACAATCCACAGCCACCTACATACCCCTCACACATCACACACCACACACCATACCTCCACACATAACACACAACACTGGACACAATCACTACTTCACAGCATCTCACTAACTCACACACCCTGCACCCCGACAAACATTCCACCCTCTGCACAACACACACACTACACAATAGGCATGTCCCACAAAAGAACCCCCATTTGACTGATGAGGAGTTGCGGGTCATGGTAGACGAAATCAGAAGGGTAGAGCCACAGCTGTTACGTGCACAGGTCCACCAGATATCCATTGCCAGGAAGAAGGAGCTATGGCGGAGAATCGTGGACCAAGTGAACCCCGTGGGAACCTATCCATGCACATGGGACAACATTAGAAAGAGGTAGAACGACCAACGGAGGAAGGGGCGTGCAATGGCATCCAGGCACCACATGGCCGTCATGAAGACTGGCGGTGGACCACCACCTTCTCCCCCACAGTTGACAACATGGGAGGAGAACGTCTTGGCTATCCAGCTTCCAGAGGGCCTCACTGGAGTCACTGGAGGGCTGGACGCTGGTAAGTCACCATTACTCCCCCATCATGCATGGCATGTCACCCCGTCACCCTGACTCCTTTCACCCCACTCCATCCCAAACAGAGAACCACCCTCAACTATGTACCCCTGCATGCCCTACCCACTGCAAGCACACCCCTCCAAGGTCAGCATGCACACACATCAGTAATGCATGGGCAGCATGTAGTACTACCAATCCCACTTTCCATCACCATACACAAACCAAAGGTGGAAAAACAACGCCCATCCCATAGGGAAACCCAGAAATGCTGAATATGTATCTGTGAATGAAAGTAAAAAATATCATGTCCACAGGTACCACAGCCAATGTCAGCTGCCAGCATGTGCCACGTCAACGCAGTCCTCCACCAGAAGAAGGCTCCAGTGATGACAGCAACACTGGATGTCTGGATCTGGATGATCTCCCTAGCCCATCTGGTACCACCGGTCAGTCGAACACCACAGCCAACACCCAGTCCTACAAAGCACCCCACATCGGACACCACAACCACAGCAGCCACCCAATGTCCCCAAACCTCTGTCCCCAAGAAACATCAATCAATAGTGTGCCCACCTGTCCAGGGATCCATGTCAACACCACACAGGCAAGACAATGAAGGTTCTGGTGTCAGTGGGCACACAGTTCAGGGGACACAGGCACAGGGGGCGAGGGCCAGAGGAAGGATATCTGTGCAACAGGCGGTGAGCCAAACCAGGGAACTGACTGCCCAGGAGGCACTCTTGCATGTCCTGGGAGCAAACTAGAAATCCCAGGACAGGAAGGGCCACGTACTTAACATCTTGCAGGAGAACCAGAGGCTGCAGGGGAACACCACCAGGAGGTCATGCAGCAGTTGCAGGCCTTAAATGCCAACATGGCCAACATTGCAGGGGTGCTGAGTGACATGGCTACCATCATGCGTGAGTACACAAAACACCAGCAGGCCCCTTCCACTAGCCAGTGTACTGACCAGCCCTCCATGTCTGCTGCAGCACGTGGCCAGGAGGACTTGCCACAGGACTCACAGACCACCAGCACCCCTCCCTCTGCAGCAGAAGAACTACCCTGCAAATGTTCCCTGTGACCCAGACAGCCACCAGAGACTGTAGCCAAGACCCAAGCCACTGCCAGGAAGTGAGCCTCTCCTACATGTCTCCCTTGTGTGCCACTGAGACACCTTATTTACGTTTGACTGCCATTGCTCCTTTTCCTATGGCCCCATGGAGTCTGGATCTGTGCTACTAACCAACTGGGCCACTACATTGAAGATTTCGTCCACCATTACCACACTCTATTGCACTATCTCTTTATTTTTGTCAATTCAATAAACACATTTAGGGCCTGATTACAACTTTGGGGGAGGTGTTAATCCGTCCCAAAAGTGACGGTAAAGTGACGGATATACCACCAGCCGTATTATGAGTCCATTATATCCTATGGAACTCGTAATACGGCTGGTAGTATATCCGTCACATTTGGGACGGATTAACACCTCCTTCAAAGTTGTAATCAGGCCCTTAAACACAACTGAAGGTATTGTGCTTTATTCTCAACAATATGCAATGTTTTGAGCTTTATTGTCCTGTGTAAATGTAACATAAAGTGTGCATTTATCAAATGGACAGTCAGCTTGGGGTACACATAACCAGTGTTGGAGCATGCCTCACCATCCACCAATGTGTGTGAAAGTATGCGTTGGCATAACATGAGTACAGAGTGGTGACCACTCCAAGATCTGTGAAAAGGGAAACCATTAGTAACATTCAAATGAAAAGTCAATGAAGTAGAGCAACAGGAGCCCCAGGAACACAGCAGCCTACATTCAGCTGGTCACATTAACCCAGAAAGATTCACTGCATTTGACTCCACACGGCATCAGTGATGAGAAACAACTCATGTCAGGCCTTTCACATAAGATTCCACAGTAGTGGTAATGCCATATTGTCAGTATGTCAATATCTCCTCTGGAGCACCTAGTCTGGCCCAAACTGTCAGGGACAGTGAAGTCACAGAGCAGTTGTTTAAGCTCATTGTAACTCACATAACATTCCCTGCAACAAATGCTAAGTATTGTATGGAATGAGGACACAGTTTGATGTGATCATGTATTTGAAAATGCCAAACAGCTGATACATTGCATGGGCTGAATAAGTACGTCGCAGGCCACCACTATCTGGCAGACCTTCCTAGGGGTGTAGAGTAGGGATCCACCAGAAATATGGAGGCACCTGAACCTGGCTCTAGTAGCCCCAAAGTCCTTTCGCTGACTCTTCTGGTCCATCCATCTGACTCATTGTAACGAATCTCTACCTCTGTCCTCGGATTCCTCACTGGTGTGGTAGCCGGAGTCACCTGGAAATAGTGAGAGACACACATTACTCATGTCCAATAGCACATAGGACAACTCCAGGTGGCATACAGTGACATACATTGTGTAAAACATCAAGCTCACCTATGAGCCAGACTCTCTCTCTGTGTAGTTGTGCCATCATCTGTGGGACACTGCTGTTCCTCAATAAGTATGCATCATACACAGATCCTGGAATCATGGCAGTAATGTGGGAAATATACTGATCAGCAAGGCACACCATCTGCACATGTATAGAATGGTAACTCTTCCTATTTCTGTACCCATGCTCATTTGTCCTGGGAGGGACCAAAGCAACAAGGGTCCCGTCAGTGGCCCCATTCACATGTGGAATGTGTCCCATTGTATAGAATGCAGCCTTCCCAGTGGGCAAATCATCACTGTGGGGGAGTGAGATATAGCTTCTCCTGTGTTTCAGCAAGGCAGTCAAAACTCTACTCAGTGCATTAGAAAACATTGGCTGTGACATACCTGCAGCCAAGCCCACAGTCACCTGAAATGATCCACTGGCCAGGAAGTGAAGCACTGACAGCACCTGTACTGTAGGGGATATTGCTGTAGGACTATGAATAGCAGGGATGAGATCTGGCTACAATCGTGCACACAGTTCAGTGATTGTGACCCTGTCCAGAGGGTAGGCAAGTATAATATGGTGTTCCTTCAGTGTAGCAACTAGGGGTCAACTAGGGGTCTGTACACGGGTGCATGCCTCCTCCTCCTCCACAGTGGTTGGTATCTAATCAAACCAAACATCAAAAGTTTGTGACAGCAGGAAGGATGGACACACTACATCACTGTATACAGAGCTGTCCAATACAATTTAAGCAACCAATGATTGAAATCTGCACTGGTGTACTCTACATGCAAACTGACTTCTTAAACCGCACATTCTATTAATTTGCCATAGTGTCTCACAGATGTAGTCTGAGTCGTGAGACGTGATTTTTAGCATCACGTTACATGTCCTGACAACTACAGCAGTGCATTGGTATGAGATCTAATTTGAGTGCCATAGTCTATAACCAAGCCAAAGTTTGTAGACGGATTGGAATTGGTTTGGTGTGCACCATTTGTACCTATGACGCACATTAAATTGACTGCCATGAGTACCAAGATCAGGAAATGGCGCCCCCCTGCATGTAGGGACAGGTGGAAGTGACCTCACTCTGCCAGTGTTTGGCGTCATGGCGGAGGGCGGTCTGCACCTCCGTGCAAGTCCTCATTGGTTAACACTGAAGTCTGTGGAGCACAGGGGCCAATGATGATCATCGCCGGTGGTGACGGTGTTCACCAGCGCGGACATGACCGCCGTTTTCAGAAGCCCATTTCACTTGATTCCTGACTCTCACCCTATCAACACCTCCACTGTGTGTGCTGCTGTGTCCTGTGTCTGGAACCTACAATGACCCGTGCTACAGGGGATAGAGCCCCAGCCTTCACATCTGAAGAACTGGAGAAGCTTGTGTATGGGGTCCTACCCTTGTATAGGCAGTTGTATGGGCCTCCAGATCAACAGGTGTGCACCTTTGAGGTACTTTTGATGTGACACGGCTGTATGTAGATGTATGTGTGTGCAGGCAGTGTGTCATTTAGGGAGTGCTTTTTTGCTGCATGCAATGTGTATGCAGAGGTACAAGTTATGTGTAGATGTATGTGGGATCTATGCAGTATGTAAGCCAATGCTGTAACAGAATGTAGTGTGTAGTAAATGGTGTCCTTCTGTCTGTGTTTCCTATGCAGGTCAGTGCCCATCAGAAGAAAGGGTTATGGTGTGCCATCACCAAAGACGTGCAGACCCTGGGGGTACACATCCGGCAGGGCACCCACTGCAGAAAGAGGTGGGAGGACCTGCGACGCTTGGCCCAGAAGATCACGGAGGCCCAGCTGGGGACATCCTCCCAACGAGGGAGGGGTGCCCGTTGGACCCTGACCCCCCTAATGGCCCGCATACTGGCGGTGGCCAACTCTGAGTTGGATGGGCACTTGAGGGTAGCACAGCAGCCACTAGTGGGTGAGTACACACTGTGTGGAATTCATTCCTGATGCCTGCCATGATGCTTGTCTGAAAGGTTTTAGTCACTGTATGCCCCAATATGCCCCTGTAGCTGATCTTGTCAAGTTCTGCTTAGCAGTGGTGATTGGTATGTACAATTGGAATTGGTAATTAGCTGTTATTCCAGCTTCAGTTAAGTCCTACATTGTGACACACCGGTGTTGGTGTGATGCTCTGATGACCACCCCTCCAGTAGCCCCAACCCAGTTGCCGTGTCCGCTCACCAAGAAGGGTGGGAGTCTCCTTCGCCGCAGGCACCTCAGCATCTGCCCCAGTCAGCCCGGCTGCCCTCACTGAGAAGGCTATTGACCTCCTGAGATCCAACTCTGTAGGGCAGTCAACCATAGTGAATGCCACCCAGGGGCTGACATCCCAGATGCAGCAATGCAATGCCTACCTGGAGGGCATTCACTGTAGGTTGGCTACCCTACAGAGATCATTTCAGGCTCTGGACTCCTATTTGACGGCAACCAGCGTCCCCAGTTCTTCTGCCCCCACCTCCAACTACCTGTTCCCAGACCAAGAGCCCACTCCCCCACCCCTTAAACAGAGGAGCAAGAGCCCATCCCCTTCCAAACCAAAATCCAAAGAACCTCCCTTCCAAGAAGAAAGCCCCCACCCCTGCCCCCTGAGGTGCCTGCTTCCCCCAATGATGTCCCTGCCCAGTGGAGTCACATGGGCTGTCAGGAGTCAAGTTGGGCCTTGTTAGTTGCCCTGTGGCTTGAATTGTTATATTGGATTGGCCAATGGCCCTTTGTATATAATTGCCTCATTTGTTGTGGGAGCTATTCCCACTGGAATACAGTGGTTGGATCACAGGTATTTCTCCTGGCTATCTTTACTTCTGGCTTATGTTTTTTTTTCTCAATTTTATGCGGATTGCTCCCCGTGTGTGGTATGTGTGTATGGTGTGCATTGCGAGTGTGGTATGTCACTCTCCCCTCCCTCCCTTGTGTGCTAGGCGGCTATACTCACCGTCGTCTTCATGGGCATCACTGCTCCTGGACTCCCATTGCGTGCTACAGCATCAACAGGACTTCCAGTTCAGGTTCCATGGCAGCCGCGGACCACTCTGTGTCCCTGGAGGTGGGTGTCTCCTTTTATATGGGTTGTTTCCGCCAGGCTTTTTGTGGCGGTGGTCCCGCCCCCGAAATCCTGGCAGTCTGCTATGTCATTATATCGTAGGCGGTGTATGGTGTTCCTCCGGCTTGAAGCTGCCAGCTGTCGTGGTCTGTGGCCGGACCGCACTAGGGGTTCATGCAGTACATTGGCTGTTTATGTAGGGATCACTGCCGTAGTCATGATTTGGTGGTCTACTCCGCCAGCCTGGCGACAGTACTACCGACATCGCCGGCATTGCGGTCAGCTGACCGCCAAAGTCGTAATGAGGGCCTATTTCTGATGCTATGTTGAGGTTGGAGTATGAGTTGGTTTTTGCACAAGTGCTAACGTGTGCTGCTATGGAATAGTGGATGTTAGGAATGGGAAAGCATGCCCACAAATACATTGATGGCAGTCATGATATGTGTCTGAGCTGCTGTTTATCTGATTAGCATGCTTGTTGCAAACATATACCTCACATCACTTTTGACAGCATTGTGTGCCAGACCTAGCTTTCAGTTACTCTTTAAATGGTATAGATAATTGTACATGTTTAGAGGTCTCTAGGGGGCTTATGTAGAAGACACTTGCACCACCAAGCCTCACTACTCTTCAGGTTTTGAGTGAGGCAGCGGTCATGAAAGGAGCTTTATTGGGCTGGCCACACACAAGTACACAATGAGAATACAACTCTGCTAAATTAGGTTGTGGGACAAATCTACGGTATGTAGCAAGCTAGATGTGTGCAGATTTCCCAACATGATCTGATCTACCCACATGATCTTTGTGAGTGATCTTGGTCACATCATGTGTACATAGAATGTGAATGCTGTGTGTACCTAGTACTTAGGAGATGTCTGACATGCATGTGCACATGTTGTTCAATAAATAGGAACACTGAGCTGCACCCAGTGCAGTACCAATCTTACTGTGCCCCTTAGGACACCCATACAGCCACCACGTGTGTGCCGCATTACCCTATTTGCACAACATAGCACAGGGTAGCGGGCAATAGGTACCAATTCTGTAGACAACATAGATGTACTATTTATGCTTTGTCCAGACTATGGCCCTCATTACAACCCTGGCGGTCTTTGACCGGCAGGGCTGTTTTGTCGGAAGCACTGTCAACAGGCTGGCAGTGCTTTCCTGGGAATTAAGACCACAGCGGAAGCGCTGCGGTCGCACCGCCGGGACCGGCGGTTTCCCGCCACTTTTGTCCCAGCGGTTTAAATCCCCCAGGGCAGCGCTGTTTGCAGCGCTGCCCAGGGGATTACGAGTCCCACTCCCGCCAGCCTTTTCACGGCAGTTTGAACTGCCATGAAAAGGCTGGCGAAAAGGGGAGTCACGGGGCCATGGGGGCCCCATGCAGCTTTTCACTGTCTGCATAGCAGGCAGTGCAAAGCGCGACGGGTGCAACTGCACCCGTCGCACAGCCGCAACACCGCTGGCTCCATTTGCAGCCGGCTCCCGTGTTGCGGCGAGATCCTCGCTGGGCCGGCGGGCAGAAACCAGGTTTCCGCCCACCGGGCCAGCGGGGATCTTCAAATAGACCCCTTGGGAGTGCGGCCACATTGGCGGCCGCCCGGCGGTTTCAACTTGGCGGGCGGCAAGGTTGAAATGAGGGCCTATGGCAGCACTGCCCTGGGGGATTACAACAGCGGGTACAAAAGTGGCGGGAAACCGCAGGTCCGGGCAGTGCGACCGCGGCGCTTCCGCCGCGGTTGTAATGCTCAAGTTTGTACCGGCAGCCTGTTGGCGTTACAAACTCCAAAACAGCCCTGGCAGTCTTTGACCGCCAGGGTTGTAATGAGGGCCTATATGGGCACTAAGCCTGAACTGTACATGTGGGCCCATTGTTAGCAAAGGTGTGTCTCCTTGTAACATGTGCTCTGAGCAGGTGTTAATCCAATTACACATGAATGATGCTTTGCCAAACCTTAGAATTGCCAATGGGACGTTTCATGTCCCCCTATCAGATGACCCCCACATTGCATTCATGATGCCTGGCCTAGGCTTGATGAAGCACCAGGGCTGTCAAAGTGGTGGATTGCATACATTGTGCCACGTATTGACAATGGCACAGGGATTCTGGAATTGTACGGCCACTTGACCCTCACTAGTCTGATGACACAAATTTTGAGCAAGGACGCAGTGGTCCACTTACCTCTGGGTCCTGGTGGGCAACAATAGATAGCTGTTACCCCAGTGACATGTACTTGATACAGTAGATGGCTAGTAGGAAGTTTGGCCCATATTTATACTTTTTGACGCTAAACTGCGCTAACGCAGTTTAGCGTCAAAAAGTTTTGCGCCGTCTAACGCCATTCTGAAGCGCCATGCGGGCGCCGTATTTATGGAATGGCGTTAGACGGCGCAATCAGACCGGCGCTGCCTGGTTTGCGTGGGAAAAAACCACGTAGACCAGACAGCGCCGGCGTAGGGGGAAAATGGCGCATGGGCGTCTTAAAATGGGGCAAGTCAGGTTACGTCGAAAAAATCGTCGTAACCCGACTTGCGCCATTTATTTTCGACGCCCATCCCCCATCAACATGACTCCTATCATTGTAAAGATAGGAGTCATGCCCCCTTGCCCAATGGCCATGCCCAGGGGACTTCTGTCCCCTGGGCATGGTCATTGGGCATAGTGGCATGTAGGGGGGCACAAATCAGGCCCCCCTATGCCACCAAAAAAATATATAAAAAAAAAAAAATTATACTTACCTGAACTTACCTGAATGTCCCTGGGGTGGGTCCCTCCATCCTTGGGGGTCCTCCTGGGGTGGGCAAGGGTGGCAGGGGGGGTCCCTGGGGGCATGGGAGGGCACCTGTGGGCTCATTTTGAGCCCACAGGCCCCTTAACTCCTGCCCTGAGCAGGCGTTAAAAAGTGGCGCAAATGCGCCGTTTTTAGCCACGCCAACTCCCGGGCGTCTCTTTTGCCCGGGAGTATAAATACCACGTAAAGGCCTGGGAGTCATTTTTTAGACGGGAACGCCTCCCTTGCATATCATTAACGCAAGGAAGGGGTTCACGCTAAAAAATGACGCACATTCCGGGAACTTTGGCGCTATTCGCCTCTAACGCCATAGTATAAATATGCCGTTAGTTGGCGTTAGTTTTGCGTCGAAATTGCGTCAAAAAAAACGACGCAATTTCGGCGCAAACGGAGTATAAATATGGCCCTTTGTATCTATTTGGAGTTTGTCAGTGTTGTGGAATGTGTGGTGGGCAGCATGTGTCATTTGTATATTGCATGCCTATCCTACCTCCACCCACTGCTGTATTTACTGCCATGTTCTCCTCATGATTCAGCTGCCAATATGACCCCAGCCAAAACACACGCCTTTGAGAAGAGGGCTGACAGGTACAGGGACATAATGGCGGTACAGGCCGGGTACCAAAGGATGGAGAAGAGATATAGGAGAGAGAAATCCACTGGGGCTTGGCGTGCATTTTCAAATAGGGACCTCCCCTACAGCCCACAACTGCTCAGGCCACATCAGGGAAGAAATCTGGGGCCCGGGGGGGCCTCTGCTGGTCCTACCCCCTCCACTTCTACTGCACCAATCCACAGCCAGGCATCTCAACAGCCACCTGCTCCAGCCACAAGCTCTACCTTCGAATTCAACATGAGATCGGACATGGCAGCCATGTTGGCAATGCCGGATTAGTTGGAAAGAGATAAGGGCCCTCATTACGACCTTGGTGGGCGGCTGAAGCCGCCCACCAAGATCGGACCGCCGGGCGGCCGCCAATGCGGCCACACCCCCGCCTCAGCCATCAGGCGGTTTCCGCCCGCCGGCCCAGCGGAGATCTCGGCCGCAACACAGGAGCCGGCTCCAAATGGAGCTGGCGGTGTTGCGGCCGTGCGACGGGTGCGTCGCCAATCTGCATGGGGCCGTGTCAGGGGGCCCCTGGACTCCCCGTACCGCCAGCCTTTTCCTGGCGGTTCAAACTGCCAGGAAAAGGTTGGCGGTAGGGGGACTCGTAATCCCCCGGGCAGTGCTGCTAGCAGCGCTGCCCTGGCGGATTAAATCCGCCGGGAAAGCGCCGGTCCCAACGGTGCGACCGCGGCATCGTAATACTGTAGATTTCACCGCCAGCTTGCTGGTGGTGAAATCCGCCACAATGAGGGCCAATGTCTGTAATTACAATCTACTAAAGTACTGCAAGAAAAAATGGAAGAAGTTGTAAATAATTGTGCTACAGCCTCCCAGTTCCTTACCTCTCCCTTTTACTGATGTTACATTTTTTGGTGGGTTTTAGGTGGGTAGTGTTAGGACAGTAAAATAGTGTAGTTTAGGTGTAGGTTAGTGTAAGTATAGTTGGTAGGTGCGTTTTAGTACATTTTATATTTTGGGAGATTGGGTTGGGGTTATGTTGGAGTTTCTATGTTAATTTAAAACAAATCTAAAAATATATGTATTTGTTTAGGAAACAGTTTAGGTTAGTACATGTGTATCCTTAGTTTATGCTGTCCTACTTGTGTCTTGCCTCTTAAGGAGGGGTGGGGGACAATGTTTAGAGTGTGGCGTTATATGTGTAAGATTAGTTTAGAATAGAATAGATAGGTGTAGGTGTAAGTTAAGTTAAGTTACTTTAGGTTAGTTCAGTGTTGGGTAGTATATAGGACAGGTTTTGATAGGATGTTATTAATATGTGGAGGGGAGGTGCCCCTTCCTGCACATGTACAAACTAATATGGCAAGGTGGCATTTCAATGTGTGCTGCAGGATGCAGCACACATGAGAAGGGCAATGACACAAGGAGGAAGGAAAGCATTTTGTCTTGTTACGCCATCACACCATTGTTACACTACCCCTGGGGTGGTTTGTCTTCAGTCCCAGCCTCTGATGAACATGTTGTGTTGGATCTGGGGCAATGACAATTTGCAATGGGTGTTGTTGTGGCACAACCACAGCCACAACCACTCTAATTGCACGCCCCTTCCAGGCAATGTGTTGCATATTTACATGGCGATGTACACCCATAGTAAGTGGCTTATGTCCAAGTTGTGTGTAAGTCGATGTGCATTGCGCAACCAGAACGTCACTACAAGTGTGGCTTGGGTGGCGATGGAGCATTTTGATTCAGGGCCAATGTGTCCTGATACAACCCTTCAACATGCATTGAGTGTGTCCTATGTGCCTCACACTTCTGCCATTTGTGAGATTCTAGATAGTCCCCCCCTGCAACTTACCCTGCATTTGTGGTAGTTCTAGGTAGTCTGCGCTGTCCTGCGATACCAGTAACCAGCTCCTCTGGGATGACTGCTGCGACCATCTGCTCCAGCTCAGTCAGGTCCTCCTGTGGCGCAGGACTTCCACCTCCACTTTGCAATCGTGCCAGCGTTTCTTGCAGTCGGTGACAGTCCTCCTCACCTCTGCCAAGCTGTTGACTTTGTCTACTATTGCCTGCCATATGGCCTCTCTCCTACCTATGCACAATATGGGGGTGATGAAGAGCTGGTGTTGGTGCTCCGTCACCTCTCTGACCAAGATGTCATGCTCCTCCTCACTAAAGCAACACTTCTGCTTCCTCTTCTCCTTCTCCTGGGACTTTGCTGGACCCTCCTGGCTGGTACTTGGCTGATTGGGATCTCCCTGTGGTCTCTCCTGGCCTGCATTCTCACCTTGTCTTCCCAAATGTTTATTTCTTACTTACACATTTGTTTCTATGCTAATTCGGTTAAATATGGCACTAACTCGTTTTGCATCAAAAAACGTGTCACAAAACGGTCTAGCGCCACTTTTGAAGCATTAGCGTAATTTTTTCTTACAGCAAGGTGCAATGGTTAGCATCATTTTTTTGGCACTAACCATTCCTTAGCGCCATTGTGCTTAATTTCTTCAATATAGCTCACTAATGGCACTAGGGAATGATCGTAGCTTGCGTTAACATTTTTGACGCACAACTGTGCTGTGTGACTAAACCTCCAGGAACACTGGAACATCCCTCCTTCCACCAAATCCAACAACAAGCTCATGAAAATGAATACTTTTGATTGTTATAGACATCTAGGAGGGGACAGTAGATAGTACTGAGACACTCCCCTCACAGCCCAGTTATTTAACATGCCAGTGTTGGAGATTCTGTCTCTCTCCTCCACTAATATCGACCCCATTGGTCACTACCCTTAGTATAGTTCTATTTGCTGTGATAGGGGCCTTCGTCTTCCTCAGTCGCTTCCCAAACTGTCACCATTTCCTGTGACTGCGCTCTTATGCCATCTTCAAGTCTGTCTACTTCCTTAATTATGTCTATCTTATCTTGCGTTTTTTCTTTTGCTTCTTTCAAGGATTTGAATTGTCTTTCCCTGAGTTTCAGGCAAAAATTAGACAGAATGTGTGGGCCCATTGGTAAGGTATTTTGAGAGTTCACAAGTTTTCTGTGAATGATCTGAATTATTTACAATGCCAGAGCATATTGGCCACTTTAGATATATTTTTCTAAACACTGTGTGGTGTATTTTTGTGGTGCTATATGGTGGTATTGTATGATTTATTGCACAAATACTTTACACATTGCCTTCTAAGTTAAGCCTGACTGCTCGTGCCAAGCTACCAGAGGGTGGGCACAGGATAATCTTGGATTGTGTGTGACTTACCCTGACTAGAGTGAGGGCTTTTGCTTGGACAAGGGGTAACTTGACTGCCAACCAAAAACCCCATTTCTAACATGTATGAACCAATGTCACCATTTTTTAAGGGAAAGAGCATATGCACTTTAGCACTGGTTAGCAGTGGTAAAGTGCGCAGAGTCTAAAAACCAGCAAAAACAGTGTCAAAAAAGTGGAGGGAGGCAGGCAAAAAGTTAGGGGTGACTACCCTAAGGCTGTCAGGTCTAACAATACCCAATTGGCTTTTTAATCTACTGGTAAGACCCCAGTCAAGTGCACTACATGTAGATTAAATGATACTAGTGGGCTTGCAGCACTGATTGCGCAACCCACATAAGTAGCCTCTTAACCATGACTCAGGCCTGCCATTGCAAGGCCTGTGTGTGCAGTTTCACTGCCATTTCGACTTGGCATTTAAAAGTACTTGCCTAGCCTTAAACTCCCCTTTTTCTACATATAAGTCACCCCTAAGGTAGGCTCTAGGTAACCCCAAGGGCAGGGTGCTATGTAGATAAAAGGCAGGACATGCACCTGTGCAGTTTATATGTCCTGGCAGTTTAAAACTCCTAAATTCGTTTTTACACTGCTGTGAGGCCTGCTCCTTTCATAGGCTAACATTAGGGCTACCCTCATATATTATTTCAGTGGTAGATTCTGATCTGAAAGGAGTAACAAGGTCATTTTTAGTATGGCCAGAATGGTAATACAAAATCCTGCTGACTGGTGAAGATGGATTTAATATTACTATTTTGGAAATGCCACTTTTAGAAAGTGAACATTTCTCTGCACTTAAATCCCTCTATGCCTTACAATCCACATCTGGCTATGGTACTTTATAGTTCCCTAGTGCATTTCACTCAGACAACGCCAAACACAGGATGCTCAGTCACACCTGCACACATCTGCATACTGAATGGGTCTTCCTGGGCTAGGAGGGTGGAAGGCCTGACACTTACATTTGAAAGGGCAGTGGCCTGTCCTCACACAAATCCCCTACTGGGACCCTGGCATGCAGGATGGACCTGAAAGGGGACCTGGTGCACTTCTAAGCCATTCTTTGAAGTCTCCTCCACTTCAAAGCAACATTTGGGTATTTAAACAGGGCTTCTGACCCTACCACCTCAAATACTTCTGGACAAGATAACACTGGTGAATAAACCCTGAACCAGAACTTGCAACCTGCCAAGAGGAACTGCCTGGCTGCCCAGAGGACTCACCTGACTGCTTTTCTGCAAGGGACTGCTGCCCTCCTGTTGCCCTGCTGTCTGGCTGCCCTTTGGTTCTGCTGAGAAGTGCTCTCCAAGGGCCTGGATAGAGCTTGCCTCTTGTTCCTTGAAGTCTCAGGACCAAAAAGACTTCATCCTGCAAAGACCTCTTTGTGCTGCAAAAATTTGACGCACAGCCTGCCAGAAACGACGCACAGCTTGCATCCCAGTGGGAAAATCACTGCACGCCGAACTGGAACGACACAGCCCGGCTCCCCGAGGGGAGATCGATGCAGCGCCAGCGTTGCGACTGAAACCTCGGCGCATGGCCCACTGGATCGACACAAAGCCGAGCCGGACTGACGCAGCCCAACTTTCTGCGAGAAGAATCGACGCAGCACCTGCCGTGCAACAGAAATTTCCACGCATCATCCTCCAGATCGACGCAACTCCTGTGACTTCATCCTGCACGCCCAGGATTTCTCTGCATCGTCCCCGGGGCGTCCGAATACCCTGCAACTCGAAGAGAACCCAAGTCTTTGCCCCGGAAATCGACGCAAAGGCTTCTCTGTGTGAAAACTTATCAACACGTCGCCTGGAGAAATCGATGCACACCTCCCCGTTTTCCACGCATCTCCTCCTCTGCAGTACGTTGCGGAGATTTTGAACACAAAGCAGGTACTTTGTGCTTACAAGAGACACTTGTTGCTTTTTAAAGACTAAAGACTCTTTTTATCATTCTCTGAAGTGATATTTCAACGTGTACTTATTGAATCTTGATCATTTTAACCTGCATTTATCAAGATAAATATTCTATATTTTTCTAAACACTGTGTGGTGTATTTTTGTGGTGCTATACTGTTTTATTGCATGATTTATTGCACAAATACTTTACACATTGCCTTCTAAGTTAAGCCTGACTGCTCAGTGCCAAGCTACCAGAGGGTGGGCACAGGATAATTTGGATTCGGTGTGACTTACCCTGACTAGAGTGAGGGTCCTTGCTTGGACAGGGGGTAACCTGACTGCCAACCAAAGACCCCATTTCTAACAGGACGCCTCTGGGCGACTCAAGATGGGGGCCCCCAGCCTCGGGCTTTGCTGCCACCCTTAATTTCATCCACTCCCCATCTCTTCCTCTCTCTCACGTCCCCTCTGGTATTTGGCTTTTCCTAGTACGTCCTCCATGGTATGGACAGAGCCAAGTCAGGGGAGTGAGGCGGATTGCCATCAGAACCCATTGGATAGTATTAAAATAAAACTGACAAAAACTTGCTTGAACATGATTACTTAGCTATAACTCTCTCAGTCGTTAAAAACAGAAGGTGATTATGGAAAACCAGAGTCGGGGAGAATGGAAACATTTATTCCTCTGATCCTAGGTGGCACACCTGCCTACTGCAAACCCATGCTAACTGCTTCTTTTCTCTCAAACAGGTTCTCTTTAGTGCTGTTTTATCAATATTTGGTGCACTATATGAATACTAGTGCATACATGGTGTCAGTAACAGAAAAACCCTTGGACAGACAGGACACACATGATTCACACAGGGAGTGCTACATTTCCATGATGCTCAACTTTTTCCATTCCCCACCACTGCAAAAGCCACAGGGTAACTGGGTATGGAGCCACCACAAGTGAGCAGAACCCTCTCCTGCTGGGAGGGGCAGGCAGAGACAAATGTGGTTGAATGTGCAAACCTTTAGAAGGCGTCACATATGAGGATAAGTTGCAGAGGTGACGGAGGAGAGAGGACAGTGTCCCCCATCCATGTGATGACTCCACACATTTACCAGGTTCTACATTTCTAGGACCAGAACACAAACTCTCCCTGGCTAACAATCCTCCCAAGGGCTAGACAAGGCAATTTTGGAGCACAGACATTGTGGGCCAGGTTTAACGTTTTTTTATGCAACACAAAGCACCAAGATAACTTGCTGCTCTGCACTGGGAGAAAGGAAGAGGGCAGGAATATGCCATATCTAGCAAGATATGGCATATTCCTGTCTTCTACCTGCGCTGGCACACAATCTGCAGCCTAGTGTCAATAAAGGGACCCTTGCGCCATGGAGCAAGGGTGCCTCTGTTAACGGAAAGATACTTTTGTGCAGGAGGGAACACTTTCCTGCACAAAAACAATCCTTAGCATTTTTCTATTTCTAAGCATGCAGCAGAATACATCACACTCAGAATGAGGAGAAATATTTCTATTTAGCCTCTGATGGAACGGCATACAATTGTGACACATTCCCGGGTCTACTGTTGTTGGTAAATCTGTTAATAAATCTGTGAGTGCTCCAGAAATCATGGATGAATGTATGGGAACACAGATGCTCCACCCATGTGAAGGCCCCACCATGCAGACTAATGCAAAGCAGCAACTTGCTATGTCCTGCATTACTAAGATTTACCAAATTAAGCAGGGCCACACTTATTCTAGGGTTTGGGTCACCCTGCACCTCCTTGCGTGGCACAAGAGCGACAACATGAGAGGCAGATAAGTACACTCATTAAGCACCAGGCCTACTGATCAGTCTTGAGGACACACCACTTTTGTGATTCCCTTCACAGCCATTGTGCTTGATTGAAGTAAACATTGACAACTCATGATCCAATTAAGGAACACATGTACCAACCAGCCTTCCAAAGAACCAGAACAGGGTCTTGACTAGGTTACATTCATTCAATGGTGACATGATGCCCAAAAATAATTCACGACTGTGGGAGAAGAAAATGAAAGCTCTTCTGAGCTGTGCACTGCCCAGGGTGGCCCCAGGAGCAGAAGCCTTGAAACTATGAAGTGGTCATGAATGTTAATGCTTTACTGCAACTAAGCAGCTGGGTTCTGTCCTAGCTGGTGTTTTCATATAAAAACACAGGACAGACAACGTTCAAAAGTATATGAGCTGTCATGCTTTCTCCAAGCTGGAATCTTGAGCAAATATTTATGAACATAGAGTTTTTACATAGCTCTAAAATGGTAATGAAAAAGGTAGCCAATGCTTCCAGGTCAAAGATGGATACAAATTACCATAAGACGTCAGACTTGATCCACCTTTCTGAGATGGGCACATGGTGCAAAGTGAGATAATCACGTTGTTTCACAACTGTTTAATCATTTGCACCCATTAGGAAATATTACCTACCTCAGAAAGAGGCCCTTAGTCTATACTGTTATTCATGGTTTTGAACATTTTACTGTGTCCTTCGCACAGATCGACTGCCCTGAGTGATTTGAAACAGCATCTTATTTGAACCATGGTAAGTTCTCAATTGAACTTTGAAAAGTTGATAGCTGCATACATGCTAACATTTCGGCACTGGAAAGAGGAAATAGTGAAATAAAATTGAAGGAATTTCTTTTCCCCATTGACTAACATTGAAACAGAGGCAAATTCAGGTGGGAGACAGCTAAAGACAAGTCATATTTTGGCAGTAAAAATCGGAAGTTTCCTGCGTGAATCGGGTCTGCTGGCATGACTGTAGCCTGTGACTGAGCAGGTTCTCGGAGCAACAATAGAAACTGCAAACATGCAAAAGGAAAGGGTGGAGTAAAATGAGTTATTTATCACACACAGAAATTAAGTCAACTAAACTGATCCCAGTAATTATCTGTTCTGTGAAATCTAGGACACCAACTGCACCAGCCACATTCCAGTTGGGGGCAGGACGGGTGAGATTATTTGTAGGGCAGGGTGGGACAAACGCAATTTTATTTTTAATGATTAATGTCGATACGTGGGAGGGCGGGGAGGAGCAAGAGAATAAAAGGACACACCTGGGAAGCAGCAGCACCTCCAGCCCAGACTTTGGAGATAGAGGGTGTCTAACCGGAGAGAAGATCAGGTTTTGTCACCTGTGTGCACTTACAGGTAATGCATGAATTAGAGAATCCATAATTTTCAAAGGGGACATGGCTATGTCTCTTTATGATGATCAGGATGGGTTTTTCATTTCATTGTTTTGGGACAAACGTGAATCTTCATTAATGTGTTGAACTAGATTGGTTAAAACTTTACTCACTGGTACTAGCTATTTTGTGTGATAATATACTGTATGAATTGTCTCGCCCCCTTGTTCTTTTTTCCGAATATTTACCTACTTCTCATAAAACTAGGACACATATTCAACGAATTTGAAACTGTCAGGACCTGAGTGACACCCACACTTAAAACATTCACAGTCTTCAGATTTACATTTGTAATAACTGAACATGATCTCCAAAGCTTGTGCCCAAATACCTCAGAGATAGAATTTTGCATGTATCACATTAAAAAATGATTCTGACCAAGTATTTGGTGGATTATTTATTGTGTGCATCCAATTTAGACGTGATTCTGCCCAAATATTTCAGACATATATTTTGTATACATCCGATTTAGAAGTGATTTGCCTACGTATTTCAAAGTTGTATTTTTGTGTGTCAGATTTAGAAGTGATTATGCCCAAGTATTTCAAAGATATATTTTTGTAGGCGTCTGATTTAGAAGTGGTTCTGCCCAAGTATTTTAGTGATGTATTTTGCATGCATCAGATTTAGAAGTGATTTTGCCTTTTGTATGTATCACATATAAAAGCTCTATGGTTAGTCCGTTCAAACATTATGGCAATTTCCCAGCTCTATGGTTTACAATCTGGTTAGGGATCCACAGATGCAAATTTCCTCTGGAATCCATTGCCTACAATCGTACCCTGGAACCCAGTACACACACACTCCAGAAATCCGTGTAATATCAATGTGGTTCAATGCTCATAATGTACTCCGGGGCACACATCTGTCTCAATGCACTCTTGGATGCCATGCTTTCAGTTCCCTCCAGGATCCACAGTCTACAATATCACATGAGGTCCAAGGCCACAATTACTCTATGCTAGCCACAGGCAAAAAATAATCTGGGTTCCAACACCCGCAGCTCCCTATGGGATTAACAGCTCACAAAACTATCTTGGTCAATGCCTTAAATTCCTAATGGGATGCACAATCCAAAATATCATCTTTAAGGAATGGAGCATTAAATAGTGCATCTAGACACTCAGATATTAGAAGATGTAGAAATGCAGTAAGTAGTAGTAGCAAGGTCAACTACTCCAAATCTAATCTGATATCCACAGGGCACAGGCTTGAGTGCACAGCCAGAACCCATAATATCATCAAGAGATCTATGTCCATAAAGTGCTCTGGAATAAATCTATTGCCTTGCCCTGTGGGATCCTCAGCCTCCATAAACATCTGCAGTGAAACGGACATAATATCCTCTGGCATCCAATGTACATAATCCATCCTAAGAACCACAGTTCGTGATCTGTTGTGCGGGCCAATGCCCAAAATCACGTCTCTGATCAAATGCCCACAGCCCATGCCCAAATGCACCACAGTCTCCTTTGGCACAAACTGCTAGCAAACTACACTTTTCGAATTAAAAACTGACCAGGTAAGACGTTAACCATGCACCCAGATTCAGGCTTATATACTTCATACAATTGCAAAGTTCATAAAGAGTGTGCTGGAATGGAGGGCAGAGATAACCAGGTGAAGGAGGCACACAAAATCGTTATGGCATTCCTGATGGCAACGGGCTAAGTTCACGAATAGTTCTAGCCTGTTAGCACTGATGACCAACAGGCTCAACTGCACCCTCCTCGGTAAGTGGGCTGCTGGTGTCGCTTTGATGGAAAGTTCACTTTGAAAATATAGTGTTAAGTGAAAGATGACTCAAAATCTGGGGAGCCTGCAAGTTTTATAATCAATCATGCTCCGTCTTTTTGAGGGGGAAAATTTAAATAAATAACCACTTTGGTGTTTTTTGTTCAGAAGGAAAAATACACATAATGCAAGTTCCACTAAGAGAACACACTCCACAAAACCCGAACAGTACGCTTGCATTGAGGGGAATTTTATATCTAGTAAATCCAATTGTTTGTATTGTTTCGCTAGCACACTTTCGGCAAACACAGCACAAAGTTGAGTAAATTATAAAACAAATGTGTGGAATCAAAAAGAGCCAATCCTGGAACAATAATCTTCACCACTACAGATTGCTGCCTCAGGACCCAAGTCAAAACCATATCTTTCTAAAATTTTTAACAATGTATTGCCCCGTTGTTCGCTCAAAAAGAACTTTAGCAGAATGTGTGTATTGTCATATTTGGAAGCAAAATTAGGAATTTGCGGATTTGTAAATAAAATGTTCAGTTAGCCCACCCCTACAAAATATACCAACGAATCGACATTTTGCAGGCATATCAGACATTTATACTCTTCTTTTGAATAGCCCTCTCAACTGGATCCTCTTTTGGGTACCAATGCTTTCTATTTTTCATTAAAATTCCTATGTAGTTCCTGAAGATATGAATTGGGTGCTTTGCTGAGCTGTAAAAGGTATTATTATGTTAACTATAATTAAAATCACTACAATGATACATAGTAAATGATCTATAGGGTGAGAGCCAATAACAAAAATAATGATTATAATGCATTTAGAATAGTCATTTCTACTGTTTAGTGATTAAGGACTTAACATATGGATCTAATTAATTTGCTTATTTTCCACACAGAATATAGATAATTGTACTAAAAAACATTATTATTTTAACCGTAGCTATAGCTCTTTTGACAACTATGCCATATCTGTCATCAAGAGCTATGACTTTGCCCTTCCAGAGTATGAATTGCCCTGCACAGTATACATTTGAAGCCTCAAGTTACAGATTTTGACTTATGAATTGTGAAGAAGCCCTCACAAGCAATCAATTTGCAGTAATGCATTTGGCTCCTAGGTTCAATAGTTTGTCATCAGGCAGCAAAGATTTTGCCCTGAAAAGCTAAGAATGTTTCTTCAAGAAAAGATCAGTCTGACGAAACTGGTGATGTGTGTGTTCTTGCAAATTCTACAAATTTGCTTTGATTAGCTATGACTTCCCCTCATTCGCTTATGATTTACCTTCACAGTTTGTCATTACTGATGTAGATTTGCTCTCATGAAACCTACATTTGCCTTCATAATGCAATAAACTTGTCTTCTCAATTTACCTTCATGGGGTATGAATAGTTGTTCACAGGGTGTTGAATTCCCAAACAAATCAAGTAAATTGTCCTCACAAGCCATGAATTTGACTTGGGGGAGGGAGGTTTTCCAAAGTCACAAGCTATTGATTTGCCATCATACATTCAAAAATCTACTCAAACTCAAACAAAAACACATAAAGTCCCTTTGTAGAAGCACACCTCTCTATTAGTCTGGATTACCATATGGTTTCCCTGTTCCCCGCACATCCCTAAGATTAGAAATGTCACCCAAAAATTGGGGAACTGCATGCAATAGCTGAGCCTTTCAACAATCCAGGAGTGTTAGCAGTTCTGCTCAGAGTGACTACAACTGTCCACTTGTCCTGTGCGTGCTCGAAGCACACAACCATGTATAATCACTTGACTTCTACTTGAACACTAGTAAAAACTACAGCAATTGGGATCTCTCTCTGTCTCACTCTGTGTTCCTCTCTCTTACTAATGGATGAGAACGACTGGCGGTAGTAAAAGGCTAGAGTAAACAGATGGGAAGTGTGTTGGGAATGCAAAGTCAGGTCTGGAAATACTGTATGAAAACAGACCATCTAAAGATGGGTTTAATGTTTTGGGCATTGGTCTGAAAAGTTTTGATCCCTAGGTTACTGGTGAATCGTGTTTAGGTTGCTAAAGATGAAACATAAATATAACTAGGCTGCTTGCAAATGTCTCAAAATTATTATTAAGAAAACCATTCAGTATAGTTGATCTGTGCTACTTGCTGTCTAGCGAGGGGAAACTTGACTGGGCTTCTTTTGAGAAATAGTAGACAGTCATGGTCACTAACGAGCTGTGGGTGTTGTCATTATTTGATAAATGGACATTATATGGCATCATCCTCCTATAACATATGTTTTTTACTTCGTAGACTAAAATGCAGATTTTTGTGAAAACTCTGACTGGCAAGACCATCACTCTAGAGGTGGAACCAAGTGACTGCATAGAGAATGTGAAATGCAAAATCCAGGATAAAGAAGGCATTCCTCCAGATCAGCAGAGGTTGATCTTTGCTGGTAAACAGCTGGAGGATGGCCGCACATTGTCTGACTACAATATTCAAAAAGAATCCACTCTTCACCTGGTGTTGCGTCTGCGGGGAGGTATGCAGGTTTTTGTGAAAACTCTGACTGGGAAGACCATCACCCTAGAGGTTGAGCCAAGTGATTCTATTGAGAATGTCAAATGCAAAATTCAGGACAAAGAAGGCATTCCCCCTGATCAGCAGAGGTTGATCTTTGCTGGCAAACAGCTGGAAGACGGGCGCACACTTTCTGACTACAACATCCAGAAAGAATCAACCCTTCATCTTGTTCTACGTTTAAGGGGAGGTATGCAAATTTTTGTAAAAACCTTGACAGGCAAGACCATCACCCTAGAGGTTGAACCAAGTGACTCTATAGAGAATGTCAAATGCAAAATTCAGGACAAAGAAGGCATTCCACCTGACCAGCAAAGGTTAATCTTTGCAGGTAAACAGCTGGAAGATGGCCGCACACTTTCTGACTACAACATCCAGAAAGAATCAACCCTTCATCTTGTTCTGCGTTTGAGGGGAGGTATGCAAATTTTTGTGAAAACCTTGACAGGAAAGACCATCACCCTAGAGGTTGAAGCAAGTGACTCTATAGAGAATGTAAAATGCAAAATTCAGGACAAAGAAGGCATTCCACCGGACCAGCAAAGGTTAATCTTTGCAGGTAAACAGCTGGAAGATGGCCGCACACTTTCTGACTACAACATCCAGAAAGAATCAACCCTTCATCTTGTTCTGCGTTTACGGGGAGGTATGCAAATTTTTGTGAAAACCTTGACAGGAAAGACCATCACCCTAGAGGTTGAACCAAGTGACTCTATAGAGAATGTAAAATGCAAAATTCAGGACAAAGAAGGCATTCCCCCTGATCAGCAGAGGTTGATCTTTGCTGGCAAACAGCTGGAAGATGGCCGCACACTTTCCGACTACAACATCCAGAAAGAATCCACCCTTCATCTGGTTCTTCGTTTAAGGGGAGGTATGCAAATTTTTGTGAAAACCTTGACAGGCAAGACCATCACCTTGGAAGTAGAAGCAAGTGACTCTATAGAAAATGTAAAATGTAAGATTCAGGATAAAGAAGGCATACCTCCGGACCAGCAGAGATTGATTTTTGCTGGTAAGCAGCTGGAAGATGGCCGCACATTGTCTGACTACAATATTCAAAAAGAATCTACTCTTCACTTGGTGTTGCGTCTGAGAGGTGGCTTGTAGATGTTACTATTGACTGAAACTAGCACCCACAAATCTGAAAATAGATGATGTGAAATTTGAAGAATCGATAAATAGAAGAAGCCCACTTGAGCCTACATGCTTGGAAGACATAGTATAACGCTTCCTGCATTGAAGTAATTATTTTGCTCTATGTTTTTGTGGGTTCCATGTGCTAAATCTCTTCATCAATAATTGCTTTGTATTAAATTGTACGAGTATATTATCCCTGAAAAAATATTGCTGAGCAATTCTATACATGTAATTTGAAATAATAGTCTTTAAAAATAAAGCTAACTCAACTATCCCTGTAGTTTAATTACGTTATTTGAATTTATGTTTTTTTCCAACAGGTCATACAGAGAGTAATTACCATAAACGTGAACTCACAAGTTTTTAAAAACCACCAAAATTGGGAAAAGGAAACACTCACATGCCCTCTAAGTTTTGCTTCTCAATTCTAACGTTCATACATCAAAGAGCACACTCCCTAAGAAAAAGATTCAAAATCTCTCTCCACACTATCTGAAGAATCCAGTGACATAACCAGTGCTTGAAATGGAAAAATAGAAGTGCAGGTGCTCTGTACCAGGGTACCTGCTTGTTTATGAGAAGTTCCGGTCCTCACCAATTAAAAGAATTACGTTTTTCTTGAGAAGTGCAGGTACTCTCCCTCTCTGAATAAAAAAGTGCCACACTTAGTACCGTAGGAAAGTACCATCTTGCCTGGCATGTTACCCCCATTTTCACTTGTGTGTCAGTTTGTTTTTGCCTGTCTCACTGGGCTCCTGCTAGCCAGGACCCCAGTGCTCATAGTCTGTGGCCTGAATGTGTTCCCTGTGTGGTGCCTAACTGTGTCACTGAGGCTCTGCTAACCAGAACCTCAGTGCTTATGCTCTCTCTGTCTTTAAAATTGTCACTGCAGGCTAGTGACCATTTCCACCAATTCTGATTGGCACACTGGAACACCCTTATAATTCTCTAGTGTAGGAAGTTGGCTCTGTATATACTTTTCAAAGTAAGAAACAGTGTGCACAGAGTCCATGGGTTCCCTTTAGAGGTAAGATAGTGGCAAAAAGAGATACTTCTAATGCTCTATTTTGTGGTAGTGTGGTCGAGCAGTAGGCTTATCAGAGGGTAGTGTTAAGCACTTGTTGTACACACACAGACAATAAATGAGGAACACACACTCAAAGACTTACTTCAGGCCAATAGGTTTTTATATAGAAAAATATATTTTCTTAGTTTATTTTAAGAACCACAGGTTCAAGATTAACAAGTAATACTTCAAATTAAAGGCATTTCACTCAGGTATTCTAGGAACTTTAAATAATCACAATAGCATGTACAGTTTTGACAAAAATAGCAATAAGCTATTTTTAAAATGGACACGGCAAAAATCAACAGTTCCTGGGGGAGGTAAGTAATTGTTAAGTTCACAGGTAAGTAAAACACTTACAGGGTTCAAGGTTGGGTCCAAGGTAGCCCACCATTGGGGGTTCAAGGCAACCCCAAAGTTACCACACCAGCAGCTCAGGGCCGGTCAGGTGCAGAGGTCAAAGAGGTGCCCAAAACAAATAGGCTTCAATGGAAACAGGGGTGCCCCGGTTCCAGTCTGCCAGCAGGTAAGTACCCGCGTCCTCGGAGGGCAGACCAGGGGGGTTTTGTAGGGCACCGGGGGGGGACACAAGCAGGTACAGAAAGTACATCCTGAGCGGCACAGGGGCGGCCGGGTGCAGAGTGCAAACAGGCGTCTGGTTTTGAATTGGAATCAATGGGGAGACCCAGGAGTCTTTTCAACGATGCAGGCAGGCACGGGGGGCTCCTTGGGGTAGCCACCACCTGGGCTAGGCAGAGGGTCGCATGGGGGTCGCTCCTGCACTGGAGTTCGGTTCCTTCAGGTCCTGGGGGCTTGGGGTGCAGTGTTGGTTGCAGGCATCCGGTCCCTTGTTACAGGCAGTCGCAGTCATGGGGAGCCTCTGGATTTCCTCTGCAGGTGTCGCTATGGGGGCTCAACTCTGGCTACTCACGGGCTCACAGTCACTGGGGAGTCCTCCCTGTAGTGTTAGTTTTCCGCAGGTCGAGCCGGGGGCGTCGGGTGCAGAGTGGAAAGTCCCACGCTTCCGGCGGGAAACGTGAAGTCTTTAAAGTTGCTTCTTTGTTGCAGAAAGTTGCAGTTTGTTGAACAGGGCCGCTGTTCTCGGGAGCTTCATGGTCCGTTGGATGCAGGGCAGTCCTCTGAGGCTTCAGAGGTCGCTGGTCCCTGTTGGATGCGTCGCTGTTGCAGTTTTCATCGAAGTAAGGAGACAGGCCGGTGGGGCTGGGGCCCAATCAGTTGTCGTCTCCGTCTTCACTGCAGGGCTTCAGGTCAGCAGTCCTTCTTCTTCTTTAGGTTGCAGGAATCTATCTTCCTCGGTTCTGGGGGGCCCTAAATACTGAATTTAGGGGTGTGTTTAGGTCTGGGAGGGCAGTAACCAGTGGCTACTGTCCTTGAAGGTGGCTAGACCCTCTTTGTGTCTCCTCCCTGTGGGGGGGGGGGGGCACATCCCTAATCCTATTGGGGGAATCCTCCTTCTACAAGATGGAGGATTTCTAAAAGTAGGAGTCACCTCAGTTCAGGACACCTTAGGGGCTGTCCTGACTGGTGGGTGACTCCTCCTTGTTTTTCTAATTATCTCCTCCAGCCTTGCCGCCAAAAGTGGGGGCAGTGGCCGGAGGGGCGGGCATCTCCACTAGTTGGGATGCCCTGTGGCGCTGTAACAAAGGGGGTGAGCCTTTGAGGCTCACCGCCAGGTGTTACAGTTCCTGCAGGGGGAGGTGAGAAGCACCTCCACCCAGTACAGGCTTTGTTCCTGGCCACAGAGTGACAAAGGCACTCTCCCCATGTGGCCAGCAACATGTCTGGTGTGTGGCAGGCTGGAAAAAACTAGTCAGCCCACAATGGAAGTCGGGTATGTTTTCAGGGGGCATCTCTAAGGTGCCCTCTGGGTGTATTTTAAAATAAAGTGCACACTGGCATCAGTGTGCATTTATTGTGCTGAGAAGTTTGATACCAAACTTCCCAGTTTACAGTGTAGCCATTATGGTGCTGTGGAGTTCGTGTTTGACAGACTCCCAGACCATATACTCTTATGACTACCCTGCACTTACAATGTCTAAGGTTTTGCTTAGACACTGTAGGGGCATAGTGCTCATGCCCATATGCCCTCACTTGTGGTATAGTGCACCCTGCCTTAGGGCTGTAAGGCCTGCTAGAGGGGTGACGTACCTATGCCACAGGCAGTGTGAGGTTGGCAGGGCACTCTGAGGGGAGTGCCATGTCGACTTAGTCATTTTCTCCCCACCAGCACACACAAGCTGTGAAGCAGTGTGTATGTGCTGAGTGAGGGGTCCCTAGGGTGGCATAAGACATGCTGATGCCCTTAAAGACCTTCCCTGGCATCAGGGCCCTTGGTACCAGGGGTACCGGTTACAAGGGACTTACCTGAGTGCCAGGGTTGTGCCAATTGTGGAGACAATGGTACAGTTTAGGGAAAGAACATTGGTGCTGGGGCCTGGTTAGCAGGGTCCCAGCACACTTTCAAATCATAACTTAGCATCAGCAAATGCAATAAGTCAGGGGGTAACCATGCCAAGGAGGCATTTCCTTACACCTAGTATATGGTACCTAAGTACTCAGGGTATGGGGTTCCAGGAGATCCCTATGGGCTGCAGCATTTCTTTTGCCACCCCTAGGGAGCTCAGAAAATTCTTACACAGGACTGCCACCGCAGCCTGAGTGAAATAACGCCCACGTTATTTCACAGCCATTTTACACTGCACTTAAGTAACTTGTAAGTCACCTATATGTCTAACCCTCACTTAGTGAAGGTTAGGTGCAAAGTTACTAAGTGTGAGGGCACCCTCGCACTAGCCAAGGTGCCCTCACATAGTTCCGGGCAATTTCCCCAGACTTTGTGAGTGCGAGGACACCATTACACATGTGCACCACATATAGGTCAATACCTATATGTAGCTACACAATGGTAACTCTATATATGGCCATGTAACATCTCTTAGATCATGGAATTGTCCCCCGATGCCAAATCTGGTATTGGGGTGCCAATCCCATGCATCCCCGGGGCTCCGGCATGGACCCCGGGTACTGCCAAACCAGCTCTCTGGGGTTTTCACTGCAGCTACCACTGCTGCCAACCCACAGCCAGGCCTCTGCCCTCCTTGGTTCTGGCCAGCCTAGTCCCAGGAAGGCAGAACAAAAGATTTCCTCTGAGAGAGGGTGTTACACCCTCTCCCTTTGGAAATAGGTGATAAGGGCCTGAGAGGAGTAGCCTCTCCTGGTCTCTGGGAATGATTTGAAGGGCACAGATGCTGCCCTCCTTGCATAAACTAGTCTACACCGGTTCAGGGATACCCCAGCCCCTGCTCTGGCGTGAAATTGGACAAAGGAAAGGGGAGTGACCACTACCCTGTCCATCACCAACCCAGGGGTGGTGCCCAGAGCTCCTCCAGTGTGTCCCAGACCTCTGCCATCTTGAATGCAGAGGTGTGAGGGCACAATGGAGGCCTCTGAGTGGCCAGTGCCAGCAGGTGAAGTCAGAGACCCCTCCTGATAGTTGCTTACCTGGTTAGGTGGCCAATCCTCCTCTGAGGGCTATTTAGGGTCTCTCCTGTGGGTTTCTCTTCAGATAACGAATGCAAGATCTCACCAGAGTTCCTCTGCAGCTCCCTCTTTGACTTCTGCCAAGGATCGACAGCTGACTGCTCCAGGACGCCTGCAAAACCACAACAAAGTAGCAAGACGACTACCAGCAACATTGTAGCACCTAATCCTGCCGGCTTTCCCGACTGTTTCCTGGTGGTGCTGTCTGCCTTCACCCTGCACTGGAAGCAAAGAAGAAACATCCTGTGGGTCGCCGGAATCTTCCCCCTGCTAATGCAGGCACCAAACTTCTGCATCACCGGTCCTCTGGGTCCCATCTCATCTTGACTAGCATGGTCCCTGAAACACAGGAGCTGGATCCAAGTGACCCCCACAGTCCAAAGGTCCTTCTGGCCAAATTTGGTGGAAGTAAGTCCTTGCCTCCCCACGCCAGAAAGTAATTCTGTGTGGTGTGTGAACTGCAGTTGCTAGGGCTTCTGTGCACTTTTGCAAGGATTCCTTCTTGCACAGCATATCCCAGGTCCCCAGCACTCCACCCTGCATTGCTCAACTTGCTGAGTTTACCACCGGCTTTGTGGGACCCTCCTTTGTAGTGTTGAGATGACCACTGTGCTCAGATTTCTTGAACCCCTGTTCAAGTGCTTCTACGGGTGTTGCCTGCTTCTGTGTGGGCTCTCTGTGCTGATGAGCGCCTCACCTGTCTCCTTCTCCTTGGGACGACCTCCTGGTCCTTCCGAGGCCCAGGCAGCACCCATTTTCTTTAACTGCAACCTTTGCAGCTAGCAAGGCTTGTTTGCGGTCTTTCTGCGTGGAAACAACTCTGCATCCTCCAGCATGCCGTGGGAAATCTTCTGTGCAAAGGAGAAGTTCCTGGCATCTTCCGTTGTTGCAGAATCTTCAGCTTCTTCCACCCAGAGGCAGCCATTTTGCACCTTCATCAGGGGTTTAATGGGCTCCTGCCCCCCCTGGACACTTTTGTGACTCTTGGTCCCCTTCCTTTACAGGTCCTCAGGTCCAGGAATCCGTCGTCAGTGCTTTGCAGTCAGTTGTTGTCCTTGCAGAATCTCCTATCACAACTTTAGTGTGTTTCTGGGGAAGTAGGGTAACTTTACTCTTACTTTTCAGGGTCTTGGGGTGGGGTATCTTGGACACCCTTAGTGTTTTCTTACACTCCTAGCGACCCCCAACGCACTACACTAGGTCTGGGGTCCCTAAGTGGTTCGCATTCTACTTTCTTAGTATATGGTTTGTGTTGCCCCTAGGCCTAGTCCATCCTATTGTATTCTACAGTGTTTGCACTACTTTTCTAACTGTTTACTTACCTGATTTTGGTTTGTGTGTATATTTTGTGTATTTTACTTACCTCCTAAGGGAGTATATCCTCTGAGGTATTTTTGGCACATTGTCACTAAAATAAAGTACCCTTATTTTTAGTAAGTCTGAGTATTGTGATTCTTATGACATAGTGCTATATGATATAAGTGATATAGTAGGAGCTTTGCATGTCTCCTAGTTCAGCCTAAGCTGCTCTGCTATAGCTACCTCTACCAGTCTAATATGCTGAACACTAGTAATCTACTAATAAGGGATAACTGGACCTGGCACAAGGTGTAAGTACCATCAGGTACCCACTATAAGCCAGGCCAGCCTCCTACAGTACCGAACAGTGCCGGCCATTTAAAGCACTGGGCGTAATGAAATATGAGGAGGCCCCCCTGCAAAGTACAAGGAGGGGGCTCCGGACCTATTTGGGCTCTCCCAAGCCCAGGTAATGTGCTGAGGTGGGCCCCCTTAAGAGCGCCCCACCACCGGGAAGGGGGGGGGGGGCTTCAGGAACTTTGTTAGTCCAGTGGAAGAATCTACAACTCACAAGAACTTAAGCTCCAACTTTTTTATAACTTTTGAATTAATGTGTATTTCCAGTGTTAGCCTTTTCTAAAAGCTAGGACACAGACTCAAACCTGATAGAAATTGTGGTGTGCTTTTTTCCTAAATTCTTTTATGGCTAAAATGAATGGACTTTATGGATGCACGGTTGGCATTAGATGGACCCTCTTAGGGGTTCTCCTTAGTTGAAGTGCCTCAATGAGGTTCCTGCCAGGGTAGCCCAGAGAAGAGGCAGTATAGTAAAGGTGTGGTGTAGGTAGTGACCCGAGTGCAGGCATATCCACTATACCAGGATACTCTGGGTGGGTATTTACCCAGAAGCAACTAGATGACCTTGGTTTGACCTTATATCGGCCATATTACATACCATGATGTGACAGATGACCTTCCTGCCTCTCAAGGAACTGACCTGGTTCAAAAGGAAAGACACGTTCAGGAAGAATTCTTTCAAGCACTGGCATATTTGGTTTGTAGGCCAACGATCGTTTCTTCGTGTTTTAATAAAATTATATTGTAATCAGATCTCCACAGATCAAACCCAACACCACCTCAAGTCTATAGTCCTAACTGCTCTGCGAAGAAGTATTTTTTAATTAGTGATTTACTTTTTTGACTGATCACCTATGGGAGATAGATCTTCAGACTGGATCCAGAAGATCGTTATACACAGACTCACTTAGGCTAGCCAGAAACGTTAGTCAACAGATTACAATAAATGCTCTGTTGGTCTGAGATGGTTAGATTGAAAGACAGATAGATAGATAGACAGATAGATAGATAGATAGATAGATAGATAGATAGATAGATAGATAGATAGATAGATAGATAGATAGATAGATAGATAGAGCCAGAGAGAAAGAGAAGCGGTGGGAGCAAGTGAGACTGACGGATAGACGGACGGACGGAGAGACAGACAAGAGAAGTGCAGACGAAGAGAGAGGAAGTGACAGCCAAAGAGAAACAGAAGTGGTGAGATCGAGTAAGAAGTGGGGGGGGAGGAGAGAGATACAGAAACAACTAGGGGCGGCTCCTCTGTTAGGTAGAGGAGCATAGCCCTCCCGCCAGCAGCAGAAGCTGCAAAACCTTTACCAGAAAACGGTAATAAACTGAGTTTATTATAATTTTCTGGTAAAAGGGTGGAGACACGGAGGTGACGAGCAGTGCACTCCACCTCACTGCGCATGTATGCTTGGCCGGCTGTCTCGAGCTGGCTAAACACACATCCTCTGTAGGCTCTCTCCAGCCCAGCACAGTCTGGGCACTCCCAGCCAATTCTGACACTGCACTGAGCAGCGTCAGGATTGGCCGCAGGGCAGGCTGGGAGCATGCGACAGAGGAGAGGAGCAGCGGCGAGGGAAGGTAAGTGTTTTTTTAAAATCAATTCATGTTTATTCCCTCACCCCGCCGCCCCGCCCCTTCTGCGCCCCGTGAGCCGCTACTGAACTTGGCATGAGAGATCGATGTGAGAGATGACTACGGAGGAAGATGGGAAGGAGAGAGAAGTGCAAAAGAAGAGAGAGATAAAGAGAGTTGTCAGTAGAGTTATTGAACAGAGGAGGGAGAGAGGGGGCAAGGAAGGGAGAGAGAAAAAGACTGCCATGGAGCAAAGGAGAGAGAGAGAGAGAGATGGAGTGAGCGAGAAAGAGAGAACAGACATCAAACATGCAATCACGATATTCCCCTTAAGATCGCAGCAATGGCTGGCGCTAGAAGTGTTTGTTCATATGTTTACAGCACCAAGATAGCCCCGGTGGAAGAGGCAAGTGTGAGCCAGCTTGGAGTGAGTGAGATCACAAGATGGTGACTTGGCTATTCACTATTACTAGGTTCCCCAGGTCCTGGGAGGGATGTGTGGCCCTACCAGCCATGAGGGGTGACTTGGGGCGCTGATCCACATCGACAGAGAGTGTGGAATAGAATTCTGATAATTCCAGCCTCAAACATTTGCAAGTGTAAGCTGTCCCGGGACTGTGCTGCCTTTGGAGGAAATAGAGGATTCTTTCAGTGAGCTGTGGATCCCCTATTATGAGCTTTACTGTCCTTAATTAGCGCACCCTTTGTCGATCTAAAAAATACAACAAAAGGATGATCCCAAAATGAGAACTTGTGGTAAGAATTAAGGGCCAAATGTATCAAGATTCCAGTTAGCGATTCTGAAATTGCGATCTTTAAGAAATCACAATTTAAGAAATGCAAAAAGCGATGTATCAAATTTGCAAATTACTATTAGCGATTTCTTAAAATTGCGAGATACAAATACCGAATCGTAAAAAAAAAAGCGATTCGGTAATTGAAAATCGCAAATTGCAAAAACGGCAAACTGGAACAGCCTGATGACATCACAACCAGGAAGTGAGTCAGCCCATGCTGTTTCCAGGAGCCACACCCACAGGAGCACAGAGAGAGACACAGCCCAGCACCAGGGAGTCAGCATTTTGAGGAAGCCAGGACCAAACTGCAACATGGCCAATGCTGGAAATGGGAAGGAGAAGGGAGACAGGAAGAGGAAGCTAAAATGTAGTGAGGCAGAATTGGAGGTGCTCACTGAGGAGGTTGTTGGGAACTATGATAGACTATTTGGAAAAAGCTCACTCCAAGTACCAGAGAGTGAGAAGCAGAAACTCTGACATCCAGACAAAAATATGTGCAGTGGGTGTTGCGCAGCGCTCTGTGGAGGAGATATGCAAGCGATGGTACGACTTGCGGTCCCGTGCCAAGGAGAGGGTGGGCCAGCAGGCTCATGGAGGCAAGGATCACCGGAGGCGGACCATCCACCCAGACACCGTCCACCCCTATAGAAGACCTGTTGGAGTCCACATTGCTGCCAGAAGCTGTCAGTGGTGTAACTGACATTGACACCTCAGGGACACCCAGCACCAACAAAGGTAAGGCCAATAATTATGTGTATCCCCACATGTGCATGTACAAATGCCCCTTAGGAAATAGAACATAGCTCGATGCAGAGTGAAAAGTAGTCCTCCATGTCACATCTTACATACAACACAACAGTGACTGATGGGAGTGGGAGTACACGACCCTAAGGTTGCAGCAAAACATCAATAGCAAGATAGTGGTCAGCCACATAGAGAAACACCACAAACGAATCAGGGTGACACATTTTAATCGAACAGTGAAAGCAGCACTAGAAATCTGTGAAAAATGCTCGAACGGACATGCTGCATATTGTCCTTGCAGATGACTCGGTCCCTGCTGCTGCAGGATCTGAAAAAGTGGGGTAAGCAGAAACACAACCACAGTCTGACTCAAATACCAGTGAGTCCTACAGTATTGTTCCGACAAGACGCAGGGCAAGGGTGTTACCACTGCCAGACTATAACCAGGACTCAGATGAGATGCCAGAAAACGAACACGAACCCACACCAACACCACAGGAGAGTCACACAGGAAGACATCAGTCCCTGTGCAAGCGCCAGCCAACTCCCCTCAGGAGGCGCCACGAAGCAGGCAGACAGTACACAGAAGAAGGAATGGGCCCATCAATCTTTGGCGGCCTTGAAGCTTCTATGCTGAAGGTGCAGCGCCTGCTATGCAAACAATTGAAGTCACTGCACAGACAGTTTGAGTCTCACAATAGCAATATGGGGTTACTACACAAGCAGTTGGAGACTCTCATTGAGGGACAGCAAACAGCTGCTGAAAACACCAAGGAGTTGACACAGGCCATTGGGGAACTCTGCACAGAGATACAGCAGGAGCGCATCAGCCAGCGCAGGCACCATCACCAATATTTGGGAAGGTTTGATAGCTTCTGTAGATCTGTCAATCGGCTCACAAGTTCTACAGCCCAGATATCACGGCGTGCTGTTGCCACACAGGTGGAGATGGCACATTGCAGTTGGGACATTGCACAGGGATTGGTGCAAATTACCAACGTAGTGAATGCCATTCAAACAGCACGCAGTGCCACAACCAGCGAACTGGGTGTTGGGGACAGTGAGGCGTCCTCTAGCCTCAGCAGTCTGACAGTACATGTGATTGATCCGAGGCGTCGCAGTGCCAGACACAGTACTGCATGTGAACCTGCTACTAGGTGTGCCAGCAAGGGCACAGAGCACTCAAGTGGAGTGCATGGACGTAAAAAGTGATGTTGAGGGCTGCAGGGGACCCCATAAACATGTAGAAATACAGTTGTGCTATGATAATAGTGTGACATTGTGAATTGTTCATGTCTGCCCATTGTGAATAGCTAGATTCTAATGACACATTGTTTACCTGCAGTCAAGGTAATAAAGATGCTAACAACAGAAATACATTTAATTGAACTGGATTTGTAATTACTTACATAAAAAATGGTTGTGCGTGATGTCAGCACGTCTTTACCTGCCCTCTGCTGCACTGATCCTGTCTGCTGGTAGAAGGGGTGGTAAGGGATCATCATCCTCATCTGAGTCAGGCTCCGTGAGTTCCACTGGTATGCCCCTGGTGGTTGCTATGTTATGCAGGATGGCACATGGGGCCACAATTTTGCATGTCGTCTCTGGGCTGTACTGTAGTGCACCTCCACTCTTATGGATGCACCTGAAGCAGCTCTTCATCAGCCCAAAACTGCGCTCCACCACATTGCGGGTTTCCCTATGTGCAGCATTGTACCTCCTCTCTGCTGGAGTTGCAGGACTCAGGTAGGGCGTAAGCATATAGGTGCGCACAGCATAGGCACTGTCTCCTGAATGCACAAAGAGTAAAATGAGTACATGTGCTGTTTGACATCACGCTTACATCAATACATCATTCTGAACTATCAAATTACCTAGTTAGATATCCTTCACCAATTCCCCAGCTAGCAGTCTTGTGTGTATCCTGCTGTGGCGAAATATGTAGGAGTCATGTGTGCTCCCTGGGTATCTGGCCACGAGATCGGTAATTATGTAGGAGGCTTTGCATATCACCTGTATGTTCATAGAATGATGGTTTTTACTGTTGCGATCCACATACTCGGTGGCCGATGGGGAACAGATTGCTACATGTGTCCCATCAGTGGCACCTAGGACATGTGGGAACTGTGCTATCTGGTAGAAAATAACTTTAGTTTGTTGTAATGCCAGTGGGTGTTGGGGAATCTTATGTACAGCTGTATTCTGCTCAGCATGGCATTCGGAAAGGCTGTGAAAAATCTACAGAAGGCACTCTGTGATAGCCCTCCAGCTGCTGCTTTGACCCCTTGATAGCTCCCTGAGGCTAGTAGGTGTAGGGAGCATAATACCTGCACATGGGTGGGTATGCTATTGTTCCTGTGTGTGGAGCGCTGCAGTATGGGTTGTAGCTCAGCTATCAGGTCAAGTATCATGACTGAGCTTAACCTGTACTTCTCATAAATTTCCTCCTCAGTCTGGTCAAAAAGAGTTATGTGCACTCTGAAAATGCGCTCCTGTCTCCTCCTCTCTCTCCTCAAACCTGCCAAGATCCTCATTCTCCTCGCCATGATGTAGAGTGCAGTCATTGTGGAAGAGGAGCTGAGGCATTCTGGGCATCTTTATATAGGTTGCACCTGGTTACCACCTGGTTTCAGTTCATGATAAATTGCATGTGCAAACGGCCATTCTGTGAATAATTGCAGATTTTTGGATGCATCACATTGCGAATCCATTTTTGTGTGTCGCAGTCTGCGTATCGCAAATTGTGTCACGATTTAGCGGATCGCTATCTGCGATTTGCTAATCTATAACGCAAATAGCGATGCGCTGTTTGCGACACGTAAATTCATTTCACAATTGTAAAAATTCGCTATTTTTGTGATTTCTTAATTTCACACTGCGAATGCCTTTCATACATCGGAAAACGCATTTTGGCATTCGCAAACAACCATTCACACTGTTTGCGAATGCAAAAACGCTTGATACATCTGGCGCTAAATGAAGAACAAAATTAAAACTCACGCGGCCGGCCTTAAGCCTCCAACGTGGTCTGCGCCTGGTGGAGGTGCTCCTATTGCAGCCAGTCATGAGGCTGAGAGGAGGGGGAAGGAATAGGGTGTCCGGATGGCTCTGTATTATTTGGACATCACTTTTCCAAACATGGGCTTTACTTTTAAAATGTCTTGTAAGTGCTCTATCTGTTCCAGACACTCACCCTTCGATAACTGAAGGAAGACATAGCCAACATCCAATCAACATGTGTCAAGCAAGGCGGAGAGGATCAGTCAGAACCTCATGCGGCGAGTTTTGGGAGGAATGGTGTAAAATCGCTAAGTGACATGTACACGCAAGGTGCCCTCAAATTGTTCGAACATTTATTGTTCACATTTCTTTAGTGTGGGTTTTCAGTGCAGAAGAAAGGTAGATAAAATAAGAAAAACAGAACTCAGAGGGTGTCGCAGCACCCAACAGTCCCCTAAAGACAAACAGGCAACGAGCTGCCCCCCTCCCTTGGTCCCCTCCTCCCCCAGGTGTGTTAGCTTATAGTCAGGCCTGCAGGACCAACGATGGGATCTCTAGCACGTCTACCCACCCGTACGCACATTAGAGAGTCTCCTTTTCTTGTAGGCAGAGAAGTTGCAGATATCTAGGGCATGCCAATTCTCTGAATTCCCCAGAGAGCAAGGACAAGAAGGGGTGCCATAGCTCCCAATAGGAGTTCCCCTGTGATGTAAAGGATAGAGTGAGCTTTTCCATCCCCAGGATCGACCAAACCATGTGTAGCCATCCCAGCTGCGTTGGGGTCTGAGGTTTTTCCCAGTGAGACAGTATGGGGGTCATTCTGACCCCGGCGGTCCGAGACCGCTGGGGCCAGGGTCGGCGGGAGCACCGCCGACAGACCGGCGGTGCCCCGCAGGGCATTCTGACCGCGGTCAGATGCGGGAAACCGGCAGTCTCCCGCCGGTTTCCCGCTGCCCTGCAGAATCCTCCATGGCGGCGGAGCGCGCTCCGCCGCCATGGGGATTCTGACACCCCCTACCGCCATCCTGTTCCTGGCGGGTCTCCCGCCAGGAACAGGATGGCGGTAGGGGGTGCCGCGGGGCCCCTGGGGGCCCCTGCAGTGCCCATGCCAATGGCATGGGCACTGCAGGGGCCCCCGTAAGAGGGCCCCACAAAGTATTTCAGTGTCTGCTATGCAGACACTGAAATACGCGACGGGTGCCACTGCACCCGTCGCACCTTCCCACTACGCCGGCTCAATTCTGAGCCGGCGTCCTCGTGGGAAGGTTGATTTGCCCTGGGCTGGCGGGCGGCCTTTTAGCGGCCGCCCGCCAGCCCAGGGCAAATCCCAAAATACCCTCAGCGGTCTTTCGACCGCGGAGCGGTATTTTGGTGGGAGAACTTCGGCGGGCGGCCTCCGCCACCCGCCGAAGTTAGAATCACCCCCTATGTTTTGAAGGGCGGCCCCCAGTGCGAGACTGATCTGTCAGCCTGCATGGATTTGAGCGGAAATGTCAGGGGGTTTGGGAGGCCTAGTAAGATGTATGCCAAGAAGCATGGGAGATGGGTGTTCATGTGGAGACCAATATCGTGTAGGATTCCCTGCCAGTATGTGGTCAGACTCGGACATTCCCATAAGATGTAGGTGAAAGTACCTAGGCCACTGCACCCCCACCAGCAAAGGGGTGATCAGGAGCGTTCCATTTGGTGAAGTCGGGCCAGGGTGAGAGACCAGTAAATAGCTATCTTCATTGCAGTTTCTCTGCTGGTTGCACAGCGTGCTGTGTGCACATCAGATTTAGAAACGATTCTGGTGAAGTATTAGATTATATCAGATTTAGAAATCATATGATGGGGTGGGTAATGAAGTCACATAATTGTCACAGCTTAATGGTTAGTCCGTCCAATGGACACTGTCACGTAGGATTCCCTCCCAGTATGTAGTCAGCCTTGAACATTCCCATAAGATGTGGGTGAAAGTAGCTAGGCCATTGCACCCTCTCCAGCAAAGGGGTGATCGGGAACGGTCCATTTGGTGGAGTCGGGCCAGGGATACCAGTAAGTAGCTATCTTCATTGCAGTTTCTGTGCTGGTTGCGCAGCGTGCTGTGCCTTATAGTAGATCGCCTCCCATTCCCCCGTTGTCATGGATCTTCCCAGTTCTGTCTCCCAACGAGCCTGACTCAGGATTTTAGGGATCTTGACTGCCCACTGGAGCAAATCGTAGAGCTCCGAAACAAGTTGTTTGTCTGTCTTCTTGGTCAGCAGCCATCTTTCATATTGTGTGAAGGGTCAGCATGCCTTCTCACTGATTGAAGGGTGCAATACCCAGTGGCGGATCTGGAGGTAACCTATTCTCTCTGTTTCTGGGACAGACTGTGACTTACAAAAGGATGATAGTCATTCTAGGTTTCTTACTCCCCCATACAAAGCGATTGATTTTGCCCTGCAGTGCCTATTTGGTGCCTGGAGGTGGGTCGGCCGGTAGTGCCTGAAATAGAAAGAGTGCCCGGGGGAGGACCGACATTTTAATGGTGACTATTCTACCAATCCACGAGATGGGATGGTATCTCCATTTTGCCAGGTCAGCCTTGACGCCTCTCAGGAGGAGCTGGTAGTTCTTCGTTGCGGATTCTGATACTGTTCTAGCAATCTGGATGCCCAGATATGGCATAGAGTCCTCCTGCCAAAGGAAGGGATATCGCTGTGCTAATTCGCTCACTGTCTCCCTCGGGAGCATTAGACTGAGTGTCTGGGACTTTGAAAGATTCACCTGGAAACCCGACGCTGTCCGAAAAGCCTCCACCTCTTCCAGGAAGGCCGGAAGGTGGTTTAACGGGTCGTTGAGTATCACCATCACATCGTCTGCATAAAGTGCAATGGTATACTCTTCCCTTCCTAATACAACCCCTGTGATTTCCGGATTAATCCTCACCCTGTGTGCAAAGGGCTCCATATATAGAGCAAAGAGTAGGGGGGACAGCGGGCATCCCTGACGGGTCCTGTGACCCACCGAGAAAGGAGTGGATGTCACCCGGTTAACTCTAACTGAGGCCCTCGCTTGGCTATAGGCACTCATTATACAGGCCCGGAACCAAAGCCCAAGGCCAAAGTGTTCGGCCGTAGTGTGAAGATACAGCCAATGGACTCAATCAAATGCCTTCCCGGCATCTATACTGATCAACATCAGTTGCCGCCCTGCTCCCTGTGCTTTGTCTAATGTGTGCAATAGCCGCTTGGTGTTGTCTCCACACTGTCGGTTCGGGATGAAACCCGCCTGATCAGGATCTAACAATCTGAGCATTCGGGGGGTTCAGGCAGGCAGCAAGGATTCCCATAAGCAGCTTGAAGTCGACCTTTAGCAATGATGTAGGTCTGTGGGAACCACACTCAATGGGGTCCTTCCCAGGCTTTGGGATTACCACTATGGCTGCATCCAGCATAGATGATGGCATTTTCCCCGGGACAGTAATATTGTTAAAGAGTTGGGGTAGGATCAGTGCCAGGCTACGACAGAATGTTTTGTAGAAGGAGCCGGGGAACCAGTCCGGTCCTGGAGATTTTAAGGCCTCCTATTGAGCTATTGCCGAGATAACCTCCTCTAGCCTGATAGGGGCTCAAGTGGGATCACCTCCACAGGCATCAGTTTAGTCATGTGGGCCCGCTCAAGATATTGCAGTGAGGTGCCTCAGTCAGCCTGTTGGGGTGAGTAAAGGGCCTGATTGAAGCTACGAAAAGACGAGGCGATCTGAGTATCGCTCATCACCACTGCTCCCTCTGGGTGCCTAACCACTGCCACCGCCGCAGACTGCTGCTGAGCCCTAAGTCTGGTGACCAAAAGGTGGCCGCATCTGTTGCTGCTTACGTAGTAGGAATGCTGGAGTCAGACAGCTGCATATTCTGCCCTATCCATATTGAGCCCACCAATTGAGTCCAGCTGCATTGAGCTGTCTCCAAACCCTCAGGGCCCCCGTCCTCCTGTGTATCCTCTTGAGCTCCATCACCTGCTGCTGTAGGTGTGCCCTTTTCTCGCGTCTAATTTTATTATCCAACACCAATATCACTATAAGTTCCCCTCTAATTACCGCCTTGAGCGTGTGGTACAGTGGGGATATCAGAGTGTCAACCCTGTCATTAAATTCTAGGTAGGTAGTGATGGCTTTGGTAATCTGGAGGACCACCTCCAGCTTCATCAGGAGTGTGGACTGCATTCACAATGGGCTGGGACCATTGGCCCGGAGGGGGGCTTTGAGCGTAAGGACTACCCCTCCGTGGTCTGACAGAGCGCAGGGCTCAATACCTATGTCACCCATCATCTGTGGGAATTCCTTAGACCCCAAGAAAAAATCGATTAGAGCGTAGGTCTTGTGTGTGTGGGAACAGAAGGTGTAGTTTCTAGTGGTAGGGTGCCTGCCTCTCCAGAGGTCCTAAAGCTCCCACTCCTCCAGTCTCTTCAAGCCTCTTGCAAGCATAGCCCCGGTCCCACCATGTCTGGAATCGGATTTGTCCCATTCCTTGTGTAAAACTATATTGAAATCCTCATTGGGAGCGTAGATAGTCGCTAACACCACTTGGGTCCCCCCAATGTGTATTCTTTGGGCCAGCAGTGATCCCCATATTTCGCCAATCTTGTCACCCACCCTCCCCCGGAAAGAGTGCGATACCAGGAGCGCAACCCCTGCCTCCTTGCTCCCGCATGAGGAGAAGTGTTGTGTAGGAAAAGATCTGGACTGCAATCTATGCTCGCCCGCAGAGACTAGGCGGGTCTCCTGTAGGAGACATAAGTCGGCTCCTGTGTGCTCTAGATATGAAAGGATCGCCCTGCGCTCAATTGGGTTAATGAACCCCTTGACATTGTGCGTAACAATTTTAACAAGCATTTGCGTGGTGTGAGTGGAGTTTCCATCAACCAGTGCTTCCCAGTGCAAGTGAGCCTCAGTCTGGATATGGGTCCCGTCTGGGTGGCTACTGTAACTGCATATGAATGTCAAGCACCCATCCCCCCCAAACAGCCCCATGAAGGGGAGCCGGGTAGCACGGCATAGTCCAGAGGGTGAACTCCAGTCTAATGAGCTTGTACCCTAGGCAGTCCGTTGTTCGTTGGGTGCCCCCCTGCCCTCTCCCCCACCCGATGCGGCTACTTATCTTCCAGGCCCATAGCCCTCTCCCTTTATCCTTATCTGCCTTCTTCCTTTTCCTGTTAAGGGACTCCAGGACTGCTCTTCTTTCTGACACCATAGTCTCTCGGTCTGGTTTGGTGCTTCCATGCGATACAGTCTGCCAGCATATGCGTCTCCTGTTTCTGCGTTCCATCTTGGGCGAACCCTGGCTCTCCCGCAAGGGCTCCTCCAGTTGCACGCATTGTAGGCCTCTTTCAGGAAGCACAGTTGATGCAGTTTACCCTCCCATCTGAAAATTAGTCGAAAGGGATGACCCAGGAGTAGAGGACTCTTTTATCTCTTAGGTGGAAGTGATTGGTCAAAAGTCTCTCCATTTTTGGAGGGTGATAGCAGCCAGGTCCTGATATAGGAGCAGTGTGTGGCCTCGGAATTTCAGGGGCTGTTGCTCGCTTGCTGTCTGAAGTATGCATGCCTTCAGGGGGAAGTCATGGATACATGCCAGGATATCTGCTGGTGGAACATGAGACGGCCTCAGGGGGCCCACCCTGTGGACCCTATCTATGTGAACCTCTCTTTCGGAGGACTCCCCTAAGATTTGGTGAAAGAGGGCCTGCACGTAGACCAGTATGAACTCCTCTCCGGCCCTGGTTGGTGCTCCCCGGATGCAGATGTTGTTCCACCTCGACTGGTTCTCCAGGTCCTCTGTGTGCACCTGGAGTTCGATTTGCAGGTCCTGTAGCTGAATGATTTCTTGTTTTAGTTGCTTGATCTCCTTGCCTCTAGCATTTTCATGCACTCCCAGAGCAGCCACTCTCTCGCCTACCTCCTCCAACTCCCTGCGCGCCACTTTCAGGTCCTGTGATAGGTCCCTCTTCACTGCCTGTAGGTCATCTCTAAGCGATGGAAAGAGGCCCTCCAGAAAGCTCCTTGTGCCTGGTGCCCCGGAGTCCTCATCCGTCTCCTCCTCTCTTAGCTTTCCTGTCCCAGGGTTGTCCATCTCCGTTTTGCAATCTGCCGACTTGGTCAATATGTCCTTGACAGATCTATCCTTTTTGGGATGCACAGCCGCCATTGCTCTTCACCCTCTTTGTTTGTCCTGTCATGCTTCGCCCTGCTCTCTTCTGTGAGACGGGCTTGTAGATTGCGCCAAGCCACTCCCACGTGGCTCAGTAACTCACTTCAATGCCCCGTCCGGTATCTGGCTCTGGGACCGTGCCCACCTCACACGCTCAGAGTCTCCCGGGCACCCCCTCCAGTTCGCCGCTCCCCGTTGGCCTCACCCGGCTCTGTCCAGCTCTGTTCCTCGGGGTGGGCCTGGGGAGCCCAACATCCAGCCAGTCGTAGGGAGGCTCCCACTTCAAAGTCCTCCTCAGACAGGGAGCCTCCAGCCACTTCCTCCGGGCCCTCGCACGGCCTGCTGCGTTTGGTGGGTCAGGGGCCCTCCCCTTCTTCATATCATATGCCAGGGCCCAGGCCCCTCCTCCATCTCTGTCCCCGGAGCCACTGCCAACCGTCTCCACCTTCTGGTCAGGCAGGCAGTCCCAGTTACCGGCCAGGCCTGTCACCATGCTCCAGTGGGGCCCCCCGGCCACTCCACCAGTCCTAATGCTGCCCCTGGTATCCCACCCGGGCGCACCACTCCGCTACTCCTGTCACTCCTTGGTGTGTCCCAGCAGGGTGGGCCTGGGGCACACAGCCCACACACCCCCTCCTTCCACACCGGCTGTCCCCTTCCATACTCGCCCAAGCCGCTCTGGGTGCCGCTCGGGCATCAGGGGTGCAGAAGGCCTGGACCAGGGGCCTCCTCTTCTCTGCTGGCCAGAGGCACCTCTGCCCGCTGCTCCTTCCCTCCGAGCCAGCAGGCGGATCGCATCTCAGTCCTCTCCCACCTCCAGGTCCCGGCGCCGGGCACGCTCGCTCCTTCTCCTGGTGCGCCAGATCTGGCACTTCGCCCGCATGGCCTTGGCACACCGCCTCTCCGGTCGGGTGCGCGCATCTCTCGCCAGAGCTCTACGACAGGGAGCGAACCCACACAGGCTGCCACCGCCCCCGGCCTCACTAGCGGTCCGAGGGCGCTGCCATCTTGAGTCGGCCCAGATCTGTGGACCACATGCTCCGTCCTCTGGAGCCAAGCAGAACCGGCTTCGCACACCCTCGTAGCTGGTAATGAGCTGAGGGGGGCCCTCTGAGCTCGGTGGTCCCCCCACAGAGTGGGTGCTGTGGGGGCCTTTATTACACTACTGATCACACCTTTGGAGAAGTACCTCCATTGCACAGACGATAAACTTGCAATTTCCCTCATATTCAACATGCTATACACTATACAACATTTCACTAAACACCCCTATTAGCGAGCCTAGAAGAGGGAATTCGATATCACACTGGACCATGAACAGTGGATGGAAATTCTTTCTCAGGCAACTATGCTTCCCACTCTGGAGAGCAGGAAACCATCCTCAAGATACTCTACTGGTGGCATTACACTCTGACTCTTTCAGCTAAAATTAAGGGAGATCACAGTCCTCTGTGCTGCAGAGAATGTCGGGAGTAGGGATCCATAACACACCTACTCTGGTCCTGTCCCAAGATACAACCCTTTTGGGCCTTGGTCCTGTGTACAATGAAACACATCATAGGGTCTGACCTCACGAGGTGCGCTGAGGTGATTCTGTTGGGTCGTTCAATGCCTGAGGCTTATCCATTGTTTGGTTCCCTGGGTAAACTGATAGCCCACCTCCTTCTAGCAGCTAAACAAAATATCATTTATGTTCGGCCAACCCACCTGTCTGAACATATCTGAATCGAATGTCTAAGGTGGATCCCAGGCAATGAGAAAGCTTTCACTAAGCAATGGGGAAGCCCCCCAGTCTACTTCAGCAGGGATCATGGGGAGCTGTCGTGCCCGAAACACCTTTGGGTACTGAAACTTTCAAGACTGAGGAGTATTACGCCACATTCTTTCAGCATTACAGAGACCAGCTGGACTGTGGTAAGGTAGACAACAAATCTCTAAGAGGCCTAATTCACGTTTGATTTGGTGTTGCTACTTCTTTCAGGGGCCTGAGGGGTGGGAGGAACAGAGCAGATGGCTTGTGGGTGGGAGGGAGTAGTTATTAGGGACTAACATGTTGTTTACAATTGTGCTGGCTGTGTTTACCTATTAAGTTGTACAGACACTTGAGCACAATAACATGCATTCAAATCTAAAATGTCTTGCAAATCATACAGCTGGCACAATGAAGGTGAACCAAGAGTACAACTCCCAGAATGTACTGATATGTAAAATAAAAGTCCAGCAATGGAGGTACTTTGAAGCCCATCTGACACCCTAGTCAGGACCTCCTGTTGGGTGAGTCGCTGTATGGTGCAGATGCTCTATAGGCACCAAGTCACTGTGCTGCTGCAGTGTGAGACACTCTCTGGAGCAGGTGGTGTACAGACACCAAGTCATGGTACTGCTGCAGTATGAATTGATCTCTGATGTGAGTGTGTTTTGAGGGCACCAAGGCACAGTACTTGTGGAGAGTAAATCACTCTTTGGCACAGGTAGTGTACAGGTACAACTGCACAGTACTGCTGCAGTGTCTGTCACTCTCTGGCATTGGTGGTGTACATGCACCACTGAACAGTACTGCTGTGGTGTGAGTCACTCTCTGGCATGGGTGGTGTGCAGGCACCAAGGCACCGTACTGCTGCAGAGTGAGTTGTTCTCTGGTGGTCTTTAGACCCCAAGGCACCAAGGCACCATACTACTGATGTGTCAGTCGCTCTCTGGCACAGGTGGTGTACAGACACCACTGCACAGTACTGCTGCAGTGTGAGTTGCTCTCTGGCGGTGGTAGTGCAGGCACCAAAACACAGTACTGCTACAGTGTGTGTCACTTTCTTGCGCAGGCACCAATGCACAGTACTGCTGCAGTGTGAGTCAGTCTCTGGCACGGATAGTGCACAGGCACCAAGGCATAGTACTGCTGTAGAGTAATTCACTCTAGCACAAGTGATGCTCAGGCACCAAGGCACAATAATGCTGTGGTGTGAGTCGCTCTCTGGTGCAGGTGGGTGTGCAGGTGCCAAGTCACTGTACTGCTGCGGTGTGGGCTTTGGCTCTAGCAGTGTGCAGGCACTAAGACACAGTGCTGCTGAAGTGTGAGTCGTTCCCTGGTGTGCGTGGTGCACAGGCACCAAGGCACAGTATTGCTGCAGTGTAATTCACTCTCTGGCACAAGTGATGTACAGGCACCAAGGCACAATTCTGCTGTGGTGTGAGTCGCTCTCCTGCGTGGGTGGTGTGCAGGTGCCAAGGCACAGTACTGCTGTGGTGTGAGTTGCTCTCTGGGTCTGGCAGTGTGCAGGCACCACTGCACAGAACTGCTGCTGTGTGAGTCAGTGTTAAACCTGTCAGCTGTAAGGTAGTCTTCCCCAAAACATTTTGCCTTCACCCCATTATTTATGCTGATCTTATTTTCTGCTGGCCTTATCACTCTGGGCACTTTACTACTAACCAGTGCTAAAGTGCATGTGCTCACTCCTTAAAACATGGTAACATTGCCTTATACCTGATTGGCACATTTAATTTACTTGTAAGTCCCCAGTAAAATGGCACTTCCTGTGCACAGGGCCTGTAAATTGAATTCTACTAGAGGGTCTGCAGCACTGATTGCACCACCCATTTAAATAGCATTTTAAATAGGTCTCCAGCCTGCCATTGTAGCCTTTGTGTGCAGTCATTTCACCCTAGGAAAGTCACCCTTTTGGCAGACCTAAACCTTCTTTTTTCATATAGGTAAGTCACCCATATGGCAGGCCCAGGACAGACCAGAGGGCAGGGTTCCATGTATTTTATTAGGACTGGTCCGTTCAAGTTTTAACATTGGAGTTACCTTATTACATTTAATGAGCTGTAACTTCCAAATGGGAACAGGTGACAAGTTTACGTTTCGTGTCTTTGGAATTATAATGAAAAATCATAACTTATGGTGAAGTAGGAGTTTAAATTACAATTTTGGAAATGCCACTTTCAAAAAGTTGGCATTTTCCTGCCTTAGCCATTTAGTGCCTGCAGCCTGTCTTTGGGTCATATGACTGAGTGTAGTTGATGGTTGGGCTTTGTGTATTCCTCCTAGAAATTCAAACATAATAGAGAGCTTGGGTGTGCCTGGATGGGCTATCAGTGGCAGGATGGGAGGAAGGAGCTGGGCCCTGTACTACTTACACTTGAATAGGCTGCGTCTTGCCTACACACAAAGGGCTGCATACCCCCATAGTTAGTGTGGAGCCAGGGCAGGGCAGGCAAGGCATCTGTGCACTTCAAAGGGAAGCCTCTAGAAGCTCCCCCCACTTCATAAGCAGAACTGGGTATAAATAATGGACCACAGGCAGCAACTCTTCAGTATACTTCTGGACCTGTTACTCTGCCTGAAGGAAGGACTGTCGTGCTGCTGGAAGGACTACCATCCTAATAGATTTCTGCTCTGAATGACTGCTGTCCTGCTGTGCTGGCCTGCTGCCAGTTGCCCTCTTGCCTGGAGAGAAGAACTGTACTTGCATCTCCTGAAGCCAGAACCCCCAAGTGACTCCAAGGGATCGATGGCTGGCATCCTAATCTGAAGCCTCTGGAGCTCAACATTCTTCCAACAATCTTATGCCTGCACCTGGACTCTGCCATCTGTAAGTCTACCATTCCAAGTGGTGCCACCCCAGTTCTGGACCCTTGGAAGTGGGTTTAATGTGATTTGCTAGCCTCTGTGGACCTAGCAGAACAGATTCATTTCCTCTGCTGCATGGGGCAACCTCAAGCAGAAAAAACGCATCGCTGACGCTGCGTGGATCAGGACCATTTCAAAGGCGGCCCCCTCATTGCAGCCAGGCACCTCTTCAGAACTACTGCTGCGCGTCGCATCCTCAGTGAGGCCTTCACATTCCACAATGATGGCAGCCTCGACTATGATGCCAGACTCCACATCGCAGCATCCCACCCTGCCTGGGGGAAGGTACGGGCCATGGCTTCCAGGCACCAAATCGCCATCATAAGGACTGTTGGTGGGCCCCCACCGCCTCCCCCAGGATTGTCATCATGGGAGGAGAAGATCCTCGCTATTCTACATCCAGAAGGGCTGATGGGAATACCTAGTGGACTGGATACTGGTAGGTCAACTGCACTCCCAGCCAACATGTTCTCATGCCCAGCATGTACCCCCACCCCCTCTCACCCCTTCATACCACCCTAATGTGCACAAGCCCACCATGGACCCAGTACCCACCCTTGCATGCCACAGCCCCCTACTGACACTATTCCCTCATATGCCCACCCACTGCTTGGATACCCCACACTGCAGCAACTACCACAACTACCACAATGCAACACTCCCTACCCTTGCATGACTGCTACATCTACTTCTCATCTCTGCAATTGCACAATAAACCATGTCCCTCCCCATCACCAATATGAATAAGGAATGCACATCAGTACATGGCAATGACAGTAGCAAGACAAACATTAACTATTCTCCAAAATAGGCCCATTGCAACATTCCACTGATGGTAACACAAGCAGTGGACTAGTAACTGTCAATGCCACTACTACCCTCAAACTCCAGTCAATGATGGCATACAACCATGTGCGTCACTGCTACAATACCATCATCTGACACAATACCTCTCATTACACAGGTCTCCCAAGTGCTGCCACACAGCAGAGGAGCCCAGTGACAAAAAGCCCATGTCTGGAAGCAGGTCCAAAGGGGAGGACTCCCCTGGAAGTCTAGATATGGACGACAAACCTGGCCCACTAGGCATGAGTGGTCAGTCCACCACCACCAGCCTCACCCTACCCACAACTGAAACAACCTCCCCTGTGCTAGCCAATGCTCAGCAGAGCCCACCTTCCCATATCAGTGTCCCAAGGTCACATCAAACATCAGTGTTCCCCACAGGACTGAGGCAGTATTCAACAGTGCAAAACAAAGACAATGATTGTCCTGGTGTCAGTGGGAGGGGGCACACTGCACCAAGGGCACAGGCACAGGGGGTAAGAGCCAGTGGGAGGGAAATCATGGGCCAAGGGACAAGACAGGTACAGGACACAACTGGCTATGAGGCTGTCTCCAGAGTCCTGGGAGCCTACTAGCAAACCAAGTACAAAATGGGCCAGATACTCACCACCTTGCAAGACACCCAAAGGCTGCAGGGGGAATACCACCAGGAGGCCATGCAGCAGTGGCAGTCACTCAATGCCACCATGGTCTCTATATTAGGGGAGTTCAAGGAATTGAATAATATCCTGCGGACATCCACCACCCAACATCAGGCCCCATCCAGTAGTCAGGCAACACCACTGCCATCAACATCAGCACCTACTACTGGAATGGAGGTCCAGCAGGCGGACCCATAGGCCACCAGCACCCCTACCCCTACAGCTGAGGGACCCCTCGTAAAAGAGGTCACCCATCGAGACATCTTGTAGGAACTGAGGCCAAGACCAATCCCCCCCCCACCAGGAAGTGATCCTTCTTCTGAACTGTCACCCTTGTGTGCCCCTGTTACACCCTGTTGGCTGTCCAAAACCAAGTTCACGTCATACCGGGCTAATGGATATAGGACCTGTGAGACAAACAGCTGTACCACCCACACTGATCAGCACCCAGACCATTACCCCACTCCTCTGGACTGTGATGTCATACACTTAATAAACACAAGTCATGGTGCACGTCTCTTCATTGTATGTAGTGCAATCCTGTTTCCAAGCAGCAAAAATATACATGTCGTCACCACAACAATGTTGATGTGACAGATGTAGTGGGACACCCCAGCAGGTGTGTAAGTATCCAAAATGTAATGATATCCAGTTTCAACTATGGTAACAGATAATATAGTAATCAGCTTGCAGACAGAGATGTGACCTGAAGAGAGAAAATTAAATGGAATCAGGCACAATGTTGTAAGGCATGTGACCCAAGTCATACATCCACAGCATTTGAACACATACACAGGCAGCTATGATATCCCATATGTAAGGGACTGCATAGGCACTCACGCATGTGTGGGATGGGAAAGATGTAACATAGGTAACATCCTCTATTGTTCACCTCCCTGAGTAGTCAGGAACAGGTACTTGCAACACAGCAGCTGACAATGCAGCATGACATGCCTACACAGCAGTACAAGACTAAGGCCCTCATTCCAACCCTGGCGGTCTATGACCACCAGGGTGGAGGGACGCGGAAGCACCGCCAACAGGCTGGCGGTGCTTCCAGGGCCATTCTGACCGCGGCGGTAAAGCCGCGGTCAGAAAAGGGGATCTGGCGGTTTCCCGCCGGATTTCCCCTCGCCCAGAGAATTCTCCATGGCGGCGCTGCATGCAGCGCCGCCATGGGGATTCCGACCCCCTTCCCGCCAGCCTGTTTCTGGCGGTTTACACCGCCAGAACCAGGATGGCGGGAACGGGTGTCGTGGGGCCCCTGGGGGCCCCTGCACTGCCCATGCCACTGGCATGGGCAGTGCAGGGGCCCCCTAACAGGGCCCCATTAAGATTTTCACTGTCTGCTTTGCAGACAGTGAAAATCGCGACGGGTGCAACTGCACCCGTCGCACCCCTGCAACTACGCCGGCTCCATTCGGAGCCGGCTTCATTGTTGCAGGGTCTTTCCCGCTGGGCCGGCGGGCGCCCTTTTGGCGGTCGCCCGCCGGCCCAGCGGGAAAGTCGAAATGACCCCCGCGGTCTTTTGACCGCGGAACGGTCTTTCAACGGGGTTGGAATGACCCCCTAAGTCCCACTAACATTTCCCCAAACAAGCAGACTGAGGACTCTAAACCTTTGGTAGAACTATACGGATGTACCGCAATGGCACCAGCATTCCACACATGTCCCTAGCAGCAGTGCATTTCCACTACCCCTCATGGTAATTCACCTACTTTTCTTGGTCGGAAACCAAGATGGAATGCTGTAGTCCCCACACACACCTTGATGCATGCAAATTCTGGCTACTGACTGGCATCAACAATACATCTTCCATGTGCAGATGACATACAAATCACACATACCTGTACATCATAGAAAGTAGTGATGAATCATGTCAGTCCTGTTGTCATGTGCCTCATCCTTGTCTACCTCCAGAGTATCCAGAGTCACTTGCGTGGAAAAGGGAACATGACCATAGGTAACAATACTAGGCAGAGTGCTGACTGTGTTTGAAGGGGTACAAACGTCTGACATGGAGAGCATTACACATACCTATGACCCAGGCCCTTTCTCTCTGTAGCTGTGACATCATTGCAGGAACACTACTGTTCCTCAGGATGTAGGAATCATGTACTGATCCTGGGAATTTTGCGCTTACATGTGTTATATATTTGTCTGCAAGACACACCACGTGTATATTGAGCAAATCTGTACTCTTCCGGGTTCTGTAGATCTATTCATTGGTCCACGGAGGTAACAAGGCAATGTGAGTCCCATCAATGGCCCCAATTACATGTGGGACGTTTGATATGTTGTAGAAAGCGGCTTTTACAGTGGGCAATTCAGCATGTTGTGGGAACCTAATGTACCTGTGCACATGCTTGAGTAGGGCATCCAGCACATCCTGCAACACCTTACTGAACTGGAGCTGTGAAACCCCTGCAGCCAGTCCCACTGTAACCTGAAAAGAGCCACTCACCAGTAAATGCAGGACTGACAACACCTGGACTGTTGGAGGAATGGCATGGGGATATCTCAAACCCAGCTGGCAGTCTGGCTTCAATTGGGCGGCCAGTTCCCTGATGCACAAACGGTTCAGTCGATAGGTTAGGATGATGTGGCGTTCTTCTATGGTATCAAGAATGACGAGTGGCCGGTAAACTGGTGCATTCCTCATCACTCTATTGTGGCGATATCTGTGTGGAGACACAAACAACAATCTGGGAACCTCTCACAATGTAGGGCACCAAGTAAGACATACGACAGTCACGAAGTTTTGTTCAAGCAAGTTAGCTGTCTTGTTGTGGGAAGACACATTACTCCACACTCCATTCCTAACCAGACGATGGCACATAATCCATGTGACAATGGACTTATACAGGACATGTACACATACATCTTCCATGTGTTCCACTATACAGATCATATATACTGACAACTGTAGTGACAAGAGTGGTGATGTCACCAGACACTCACTACATGTGTCATTATCCACAAGGTGTGACCTAATGTATCTATTTGTGACAACATGCAGGTAATCATGCAGTGTGAACCCAGGACAATCATGTTACAGTCTAATATGGCATCTGCCTGTCTAGCAAGCATTGGACAGCTGAAAGTGACCTTGTTCCACTCGCGGAAGTAGGCTGACCCGCCATGCAACTCATTGGTTAACATTGATGTCTATGGGAGACTGGGACCAATGACAATCACCGGCAGCGGTGACGGTCATGACCGCTGCAGTCGAAACCGCCTTTTTGTATGGGCCAGCTCACTTCACTCCTGGCATTTGGGAAAGACAGACCTCCACTTCATGGGCTGTTGTCTCCTGTATCTTGGAACAACGATGGTACGCACTGCAGGGATAGGGCTCCAGCCTTCACTACAGAGGAACTGGAGAAACTGGTGGAAGAGGTCCTACCCCTGTATGGGTGATTGTACGGTGCTCCAGGGCAACAGGTCAGTACAACATCCTTTGTCCCACATGTCGGGTGATGTTTGACGATATATGTGTGTGCACATTGACATGTCATGACTGATCAGGTGTTTTGCATGCACATGATATGTGTGGAATATTGGCAGTGTGCACGGTCCGTGTTTGTTGTGTGTCACCAAAGGTTACAGCTGTATTGGTATTATTTATATAATGTCCCCCATTTTTGGAATGTTTCCCATGCATGTCAGCACCCACTAGAAAAAAGGTTTATGGAGAGCCATTGCCAAGGAAGTGATGAACCTGGGGGTCCATAGCCGTCAGAGCACCCACTGCGGGAAGCGGTGGGAGGACCTGAGATGCTGGGCCCGGAACACCATAGAGGCCCAGCTGGGGACAGCCTCCCAACATGGGAGGGGTGCCTGTCGGACCCTGCCCCCCCCCAATGGCCCGCACACCAGTGGTGGCCTACCCAGAGTTGGATGGGCACATGAAGGCAGCACAGCAGCCACAAGGGGTTAAGTGTTGACTGTTAGGTGACTTCTGCATGGTTGTGCACTCTGACCCTCATTGGACTTGGAATTTACATGGTCAGATGATTTTTAGGGAATGTACAGTCCTGGTTGTTCCATCAATCATGTAGGATGGAGTCTGACTTGTTAGATATACTGAGCCATGCAGGAAAAGAAGTGCTGGTAATGTGACACACGTTCACCTGTACGTCTGGGTCACTCAAGTATGCTATAATGTCACTGGCTGCATCCTACATCGCTGTGTTTACTGTAGTAGTACAAGGTGGTCATATTGGCACTGTATATGGGTAATGACAGGCATGTTACGTGAATCATTGTAGGCCAAAGTGCCTTTGGCACATCACTGACATTTGTTTGTGTTATACCACCAGATGCAGAAGCACTGGCTTGTAATGACCCTGTGGTCAGAAAATGTTGTATTGCCATCTGTCTGAGTCTTGCATTACATACAATGTCTGATATATCCCTTCCTTCCATGGTCTGGTTCAAATTTGAATATTTCCCTAGTATGATTTAATCATGAATGACTTGCTATGTTTCAGACATATTGACAAGCCTGTGAGCTGAACAATGTAATAATATTTATTCTTTGACAAGACACTTGTATGTATGTGTTTGCGTGGATTGGTTGTAATCCTGAGCATGACACTGTGTACATGCAACATATCCCTGCTTCCACAAGTAGCTTGTTTTTTTCATTTTATGGTTCACATGTTCTTACATATCTAATTTGCTGAATGTGAAATTTAAGACAGCAGACAATGAGTTTGTGACTGTTGAATTTATGACAGTGCTAAGGGTGAAAACAAGCCTGTGGGTAAAAGTAACATAAATAAGATAAATGTTTTGTCTTACATATCTGTTGCCGCACTTCAGTTAGGTTGGACCATACATTAACATGTTGACACATATCATGGTCCTGGGATGACCTTTTGATATAGAAACATTTACAGACCCCATTCCAACATATGGCATGTGATGGGTATTGATGCATGTGATGTTATGTACGACAATGCACATTGATAAACTTGCATCTCTGCAACTCTGGGTATTGCATGTTGGGAAAGTAGATGAACAATAAAGTGGCAAAAAGTGATATGGGAGCATACCAGACATTGAAGGTTTGTGACAGTTTTTGTGTGGTAACTTACCAGGTTCCACTCCCTCAGCTATTCCTGTCAAGCCCTCATGATGCAGGATGGCCAAGACCTTCTCGCCCAGGGAAAAAGTTGTAATGGGGCACTTGGAGGACCACCACCAGTCTTCAGGGATTCCATGTGTTGCCTGGAGGCCAGGGAATGCACTTTCCTTCTCAGGTCATTCCACCTTTTCCTAATGTCCTCCTTTGCGTGCAGAGTGGTTCCTACAGCATTCACTTTTTTGACTATCCTTTGCCACATTACAATTTTCCTACTGAGAGGAGTATGCTGGACATGTGCTCCAAACAATTCTGGCTCTACTCTTATGATTTCGTCCACCATGACTCTCAACTCATCTTCAGAAACACAATGATTTTTGGAAAGTGACATGGATGTAAATTAAAGTGGGTGACAGGGACTTACTTCACAAAAAAGTGATAAAGGGGTAAATGAACAAAAGTGTGTGAAAGGTGTTAAATGGGATGGTGAAAAAAGGGTACCTTATCTATCAGTGTTGTGAAAATCGGTGGGATCTGGGTTCTTGCTGTGGGGAGGAAAAGTATCATGGCCTGGGATGGGGTGTGTTTTATAGTGTGATGTGCAGATGTGCCCACTGGGCCAATATATGTCAGCGGTGTAGTTTTGGAATCCATCCATCCAATGGGCACTTGTTTGTTCCTTTGCTGAATGTGTGCTGCGGTGGCCAAGTGCCGCCAACTGACTACAGCAAGCAAACTGCCACGAAAAGTGTGTTTTTGTAATGGGCTCAGTGGTTACACACTGCCATGATGGCAATGGAGTGCTCACCACCAAGATTGCAGGTCTCCGTACAGCCGGCAGGTAGCCAATCGTTTTGGCTGTCCTCAATTCAGGCTGTATGCATTGTAATATGGTGGTCTGCACACTGCCGGTGGAGCAGTCTTTTTGGGAGCGCCACCTTGGCAGTCTGACGGTCTGACCGCCAAACTTGTAATCAGGCCCAAAACCCAACTAACCCAGCCCCCACTACCTACCAACAAACAAATATTGAAAATAAAACTAATGCATTTTGTTTAAACTAACAGAAAATAAATCACCTGCTCCATATTAGAACACCCCAAAGAAAAAACTGCTGCTAAAGTGTGCAACATCTAACAAAAACATACTTGTAAGTATAAAACAGAACAACTATTCCATATTTCTGCATGTAAAAAACAAATGTATTATACATTTTACAATTGTAATCCTTTATATTATTACACTATTTGTTAGACATAATGAAAGAAAGAGCAAGGTACATCAAATCACAGAAAGGAAAGCACTTGTTATCCCACATGGGCTACACTTACAACCAAGAAAGTGCACCAATGGAAACTGTCATTTGGAAATGTATGAAATATTACTTGAATGTTTGCTATGGGAAGACCACTGCAAAGAATGATGTTCTAATTAATGTAAGGGAACACAACCACCCCCATATGTGACAGAAATAGAAGTAAGGCATGTATTTCAAGATGTAAGAGAAGCAAGTACTAGCTCCCAGGAGCCCACAACTAAAGTTCTAAAAGATTATGGGCCTGATTACGAGTTTGGCAGTTGTGCCAACAAAAGTTTGCGAGCGCTTCATCGGCACTGCCAGGCAGCACAGATCGCCATGTTCACGAGGAAGCACAAACAGGCCGGAGGAGTCTGTATTTCTGCCAGACCCATTACGAGGTTGCACACCACCAATGTGATGGTGGCAGTCCAACCACCATGTGCAAGCTGGACGGAAACGGACAGTATGACAGGAGACACTCACCTGCAGGAGGCCTTACACACCCCGTGCCGCCATGGAGCCATTCACAAACGTCATGCCACTGCTGATGCTGTTCGAAAGACAAAATCAATGCCACAGGGGATACAATCAATCGTAAGTAAACACACACCTACCTGTATCCCAACCATTAAAAACTGTCTGTTGCGCCAGCTCACACATCATAAGGGGGGGCCATGCCACAGGCAGCAGGTACACGTCTCAACCTACACACACTCACAAACATACATCAACATGGAGACAGTCATAATACGCCCCCTTCAGACAGCACACATACACTGCATTGCAACACTACACAAATACATATGACCACACAGCTCAGGCACAGGGAGACTGAAGACTACACAACATTGTCATACACATAAACCATAACACCACTGTAGCACATATACAAATACAAATCAAATGCTCACATCTACCACTGGCCAGGGTCCGTTCTCACATACAACACACATATGTATTGATGTGGTATGCAACACAAACACCACAACCATTAAACAACTCTGCAATGGGCACACACTTCACACACACACACAGCACAATGGAAGCCCAAGGGCATGCACAAAACATAGAGACACAAAAAGACAAAGAGCAACAGGTGAACTACACCAGCGCAGTTAGGAGGGGACCATCTGGGACATCCAGAGAAGGAGATTTCACTGAGACATATAGCACTTTCAACATACCCCTGAAACAACATGTGCCCTACATGGATCTCAGGGGCAAACAATGCTAAGCCCAAATGTTATGCACATCTGCACAATGGGAAAAGGGAATACAACATAGTACATATAACTCCTACTGCATGGACACACCTCTATAGGAACTAGCTGCAAGGGACACACACCTAAATGAATACATGCACAGGCAAATGCAAACACAGCAAGCCCAACTTAACACACTCCATGTCTGCACAAACAAAATTCCAGCTGACACACATCACATGAATACATAAGCCATATGAAGGGGAGAAATGTAACACCGTACATTCCCACACTGGACAACACAAAAATAAATACTTACCATACCAATCAGTACACAATGCCATTGCATCACCATTGCATTTACACACATACCCACACACACAACATATACCTTTCTCATGGGGGACGCCAGCACTGCCCACAAACTCACATACTGCTAACAACAGCACATGAAGCAGCAAGCAGGCTCAAACGCACACAACTGGAGGCATACAACACAAGTCAATCAGGTACAACATCAAGGTAGAAAAGGAATTGCAGGACAAATGTATACCCAAAATAACCAACGCTTGAGGATTTATTCAATATGAAAATATAAAAGTCCAAAGGTCATTGGCCGTCCATGCAATCCTGCATCATCATACAGTATATTGCCAAAACTTGACTCTTAACTGCCTCAGGGATTATCCAGGGGTGAGGAGGGTGTGGGATCAGATTTGGGAGGGGGGTTTGGGCCTGGGCTTGTGAGGGGTGGACTTCTTCTAGGGAGGGGTGGGCTTCTTCGGGGGAGAGGTATGGCTACTTGCTATTTACTACAACCACTATACACAGATGTTGTTCCCCCAGGTGAGTCTACTTCACATGTGAGATGCCAGACAAAGGGTCTATGGACAGGTGGACACTGGGCTGGTGAGTGGGGTGATAGGGAAGGTAGAAAAGGGTGAGCAGTGAGCATCCATGACAATACACTGTGGTGACATATTTTTGTGATGTGACTTACCAGACTCCACTCCCTCAGGTATTCCCTTCAAGGCCTCAGGATGCAGGATGCCAAGACCTTCTCCTACCAGGATGTGAGTTGCCAGGGAAGAGGTGGGGGCACTGCCAGTCTTCTCGACCTACAGCTAGTGCATGGATACCATGGAACTGACGTTCCCCCTGAGGTCGTTCCACCTCTTTCTAATGCTGTCCCTTGTTCATGGGGTGGGCCTACAGAATTCACTCTGTCAACTATCCTTCAATACATTTCCAATTTCCTGGCGATAGTAGTGTTTTGGACTTGGGCTCTAAATAAATGTGGCTCTACTCTTATGATTTCATCCACCATGACTCTTAACTGATCTTCAGTGAAACTGAGATTTTTCTGGGCTGACAGTGTGATGAAAATAAGGAGCAAGTTAACAGGTGACGGTGAGTTTATGAATTTGGGAAGTGCAAATGGTTGTAACAGAAAATAGCAGTGTGTTGTTGGTGTGAGATATGTGCTTAGGAAAAGTTGGAGGTGTGCACATTCTGTAGTTTAGTATTGTTTGGATACGCTCTGGCTTCTGTATTTAGCATTGGAGATGCAAAGGATTGTGGTGTGTGAAGGGGTGTGTTTTATAGTGTGCTTTGCAAGTGTGTTGAGTGTGGTAATCTGTGGCAGCTATGTTGTTTTCAGATCCATCCAATGTGGTGTTGTGTATTACTTTGGTGGCCACAAACTGCTGTGGTCCAGACCCCCATTGTCGGACCGGCATAGCTGACCCCCACTGCGACTTTTGACTTGTAATACGGTTGGTGGTTGCTCGACGGGCTGTTGATGCTGGTGGTCAGACTGCCTATTTCCCACCCTCAATGGTACTGGTGGGCTGGCATTTTTGGCTGGATTTTGGCGGCACTTCCTGTGTAACTTGTAATAGAGCAATCTGTTAGATCCCCAAAATGGTGGTCTTTTGGTGACTGCCACTAAGGAGGTCTGGAGGTCCAACCACCAAACTTGTAATGAGGCCCATACTCCCTAAAGTCCCTGAACATATCACCAGTCAAACTACCAGCTATGTCCACCTTAAAACACTCAAGTGCGTCTCTAATAAAACTTATAACAGCAGAACAGACTTCAAAAGTCTGCTTTTGTTTTAACTGATTAATGGGATGTATTATGTTGAAGAATTTAATATGTTTTTATTCTTTTATGGCTGTGTAGGCCAAATAAAAACTTTTGAACTTGAGCTATGATCAGTCAATTTGCCTTTGAAAGAAGAGAAAGAATTGCACTTGCTTATGTCCCTGTCACAGAGGAAACTAACCACTACAATTTACTTATAGAAACTCCTTGTCATTGACAAAACAAACACAAACTAAGCCCCCTAAAGGATTTTTAAGACACTTAGGTGAGCAGACTGCATTGCTCTGGACACATACACCAACCCAGATTCCTAATACCATGGTGGAATGCCTATAAGAGTACCACTGCAAACAGAACAGTTGATGGATGTAATGTAGGTCAAATCAAACATTCACCCCAGTCACAGATCTGGGTTTAATCCATAAGTTGTTGTGTTCAACACTCTATTCCAGTTTGGACCCAGCCATATGCAAATCAGTCTTGACCCTGTTCCCCACAGAAGCAGTCCAACCCGAACTGCCAGGACAGGTCCTCCCTGGACCAGAACAAGCATCTCGGCACCGGTTTCGGGGTATCACCCCTCTTCAGCCAGGGTGGTGGAATCTGGAGGCATAGCGAGCACGGGACCCATACCTTGGCATACCCTTCCCACTTGGGGCAACAAATGCAAAAAGAACAGTTGATGGATGGAATGTAGACCAAATCAAACATTCACCCCCATCACATATCTGGGTTTAATCCATCAGTTTTTTTGCTCAGCATGCCATTCCAGTTTGGACCCAGCCATATGCAAATCAGTCTTGACCCTGCTCCCCATTGGAACAGCCCAACCCAAACTGCCAGGCCAGGTCCTCCCTGGACCAGAAACAAGCATCCTGGAACTGGTTCTGTGGTATCACCCTTGATTGATTCCGGATTCTGTTCATCATTTGTGTTTGTTTGCTTTTGTTTGCGTTTGCTTGTTTTCTCTAAGAGTACCATGGCACAGGAAGCTAAAACAAATACAGTGGAAGGACGGCACAATACCTTCCAATCTACACTAGGCAGAACCCAACCTACAATCTATAGATTTATAAAAGCTCCACAAAAAGAACAAAGCTACCAACGACTACGATTGGAACAATCAGTAACACAAATTAAACCAAAAAGTCTCAAACATACCACTAGAATCTACAACATGCTACAACATAAAGAACAACTATTCATATACCACAAAGGACTAGACTACTTAAAATCAGTAACCAAGACCTTATTAAAAATAAATATTAACTCACCAAAGACCCAAAAAATGAAAAACATAAGGCAAACAAGCATAACAATATTTTTAAATAAATGATATCATATATTCAAGTAAGACTGATAAATAAAAATATGATGTATGTTATTTATATAGAAAATATGAATCCGGTCAACCACAAATGTCACATAACACATAAAAGATAACTACAACACATAAATATATTTTAACAGATGCAATCACATATACCTGATCTATTTTACAAAATATAACATTTTCCACCCATAACAAATACCTTAAAATGAAATACTGTTCTGTAGCTGCAGATAATCCTCCATATCCGTGTAATCAAAGAGTGTAAGCCACCAAAAATGGAAAAAAGAAACTCCACAAAGACAAAAAATGCAAAAATAAAGTAGTCCAATAGAGATTCATCAAAGCAGCCCAAAACCTTAAAACGTAAAAAAAAAAATATACACTCCTTGAAAACCAAAAAAATAAAAGCAACTCAAAGTAATAAATATTTATAAATATTAATTTACTAGAAACCAAAATTGACTTCCTTAAAAAATGCTAACTCTGACTGTCCATAAAAAAACATTGGCAACCAAAAACCTGCAAAGTAAAACACAATACCTACATACAGAAAAAATAACATCGACAGTAGCATTGGCATCACACTTCACCATCAGAAAGTACAAAACATAACATAACACACTAATAGATTACTAACAAATTCTACCTGAACCGACACCAATACACTAGTGAAAACAACACTATAACTAACGTCTAAAACATCACATACCCCCCTTATCCTCAAAAACCTAAAAAAAACTTTTAAAAAGCCTTTCCTATTCTGATGAAAAGCAGCACCTTCCTGCGACATCCTTCCAGAAAAATAGATTAAAAATTAAACCAAAAGTCTACAAAATAGAAGAAAACGATTACAAAATGGCCACTAAATAAAATAAAATAAACTATTTCCCCACAGAAAACCATGGAAATATAAGGAAAGCATGTTTAAAAAATGTTTTAAAAAATGTAAAGGGTGCAACAATATGTGAAATAATGCAAAGCATAAAGTAAATAATAGTATTAAAATATACAAATATTTAATATATACTAAACAAGTAATGTTAAACTTATTTGTAAAAATGTACCTGAAAGGACCTTATTAATTTGAAATTTAAAAACATGTAAAACAATGAAACACATGTCAAAAATGTACAAAATATAATTTACATGGTTTAATACTAAAATTACATTAACATATTCTTCATATATCAATACTAAAATGTTTTTGTATGAGTTCAAATATATATTTTAAAAACGTAAACATGCACATTAAATAAAAATTAAAAAAAACAAAAAACTGTGTTGTGTACCTTTTTATAATAAAGAAATCCATATATAAATATGCTATATAATAAGTGCACAACCAACTCCTGTGTAAATTATGTTTCTGAAAATATGGACTACTTATTAAATTACATGAACTACTCCTACTGCGTACTAAAACATTTTAACAAAGGTGTTGGACACTTAAAGGGTTACATTTACTATTTCCACCCCAGTCTAAAGCAAGTTGGAGAAGGTGTTGAACAATAAAAGGGTTACATTTCCTATTCCCAGTCCAAAGTAACTAATTTTGGGGAAGGTATTGGGTACTACAGGAATCACATTGCTCAATCCTACTCCACCATAACCTATTTTGGGGAAGATGTTGGACACTAAAGGGCTCACATTTATTATTAACACTCCAATCTAAACCATTTTGGGAAGGCGTCACATTTACCATTCCTAGTCCAATCTAAACAATTTTGGTTCAGTTGTTGGACATTTTGGGGTTACATTTACTGTTCCCACTCTAGTCAAAATGTTTTTGGCAAACATGTTGGACACTAAAGGTGCTAAATTAACTGTTCCCACTCGAACATAAAGCATTATGGAGAAGGCGTTGAACACTATAGTAGTTACATTTACAATTCCCTTTCTAATGTAAACCATTTTAACAAAGGTGTTGAACAATATAGGGTTAACTTTATTTACTACCCTCACTCTAATAAAAACCAAATAAAATGAGGTAGTAGACACTAAGAGAGTTACATACAAAATACATATTCTGCAGTAAAACATAATAACTGTTTATCAATAGAAAATATGAAAAATTATTTCTAAACCACTATTACCAAAAACATCTATACATGGAATATAAACTAATAATATTTTGAATATTATGTTAGTAATTACAACTTTTCAAAATATATGTAATATTTAGTAATGCAACAACTTTTAAAGTAAATATATACACAACAGTTTTTTTTTCTCTGGGAAAATATATTTACATTACATATAAAAATATGACTAAAAATAGTAACATATATTAATTAAACATCTAAAAAAAATAAAGGGGGTTATTCCAATTTTGGAGGAAGTGATAATCCGTCCCAAAAGTGACGGTAAAGTGACGGATATACCACCAGCCGTATTACGAGTCCATTATATCCTATGGAACTCGTAATACGGCTGGTGGTAAATCCGTCACATTTGGGACGGATTACCACCTCCTCCAAAGTTGGAATAACCCCCAAAGTATTTTCTAATGAACTGTTTTATACATATAATACATCCAAACTATAAACATAAATATGTTTTATGAATACATGGTACTTAATACATATGTGGTATAATTTGTTTACAAAATGTACACAGATGAAACATTTTTCGAATTATTAAATTATTTACATTTAAAATAAAACCTTGGTTTTCCTTCTCACGCTTTTAAGGTGACAATGCATATGCCTTGCGTCCCTCGATACTCACACCATACATGACTCCAAGGACAACAAGTGAAAGGCAGTAAAACATGGCACACAGGGCAACTCATTGAATCATAGAGAGGACCTTTGGGATCCTGAAGTTCAAGTTTCGCTGCCTCCACAAGACTGGCAGAGCACTATTGTACAGACCTGAGACGTGCTGCAAGATTATCGCCACATGTGCCATACTGCACAATATTGCAATGAAGAAGGGTCTGCACAACATCCACATAGAGCCTGAATCCGACTCTAATGACAAATTACTACCACTTCAGGTGCAGCAGGAGGGTACACCTGCAGCAGAGGGACAAGCACAACATACAGAGGTCACCAACAATTATTTCTGAGGTAAGAGTAATTGAAATATCTAGTAAATAGGCATGACACATGATGGTAAAGGATGATGCATAACTGAGAGACCACCTTATATTCAGGTAGCAACAACATTCTCTCAAGGTTCAACTGTATCCATTGAGCAAGAAACATTGTTTCAACTAAGCAACAAAGTATGTAATAAGAAACAAAACAAAGTCGACTCATTACTCTGAGTGTTTAGTGGTTCACTTCTTCCGACCTCTGGGGTTGGGTGCCATGCCATCAACACTAGCCTGTGGAACTGTAGACATGTTTGTCCCAGAAGTGATTTGGTGTGAATCCCTGGTTCTGCATGCCTCCTGAATTGATGTGCCACTGAGGCAAGAGTCCTCTTTGCTCTCAGGTGGGGGCAGGAGATTGGGGATACAGAGGCTGTGGTCTGAATATTCTCAAGGGCTGTAGTCACTTGCGCTAGCTCACATGCAACATCCTGACAGCAGTGTCCCATGTCAGTCTGTATGTTGACTGATCGCCTTTCTAGTGTTGTTGTGACTAGGGCCAATCGGTTGATGGTACAGGTCAAGGAAGCAAAGCATGCCAGGTACTGCCTGTGTCCTTTTCTCTGACCCTTTCTCCAATTGCTGCATTGACCTAGGCCTTCGTAGCAGATGCCAATTGTTTGCAGGCGCTGTCTAGAGATGTTGGAACACTCCATGCCACTAAACATTAGAGAACTCTCTGACATGTCATCTGACACATTATTATTGTGGACTGTTGGAATTTGGCCTCTGCATTGTCTGTGTGTCCTGTCCACAGATGTTGTGATGAACCTGCTCTGTGATTGTCCCTAATCACTGTCCACAAAGTCTTGTAGTGGTGAGATAGTTGCTCTCCTGGCAGTTGGAGTTGGAGTGATAGGCTGAGTAGATGGTGATGTTGTGTCCCCAATTTCTTGTCTTCTGAGATTGAAGTTCTCTTACTGGTGTTTTCATGTGCATAATGTGCATAATAGGAGTGAGAAAGGAGTGATAGATGACAAACAATAATTGGTATGAATCAAAGGGTGGAGAGTGAGAAGATAAATGTATAGATTGGTAATCAATGTCAACAAATTATCAGCAAAAACTATATGTATCCTACAATTGAAAAACAATAGCATCAATCATTGAGGTTTAGATACTTTTTCTAGTGGAGGCTGGTTGGTGATAGAAGTTCTAACTGAAGCATCCAAAAAGATGGTAACTAGGGACCAAATAATGTCTCTTTTAATAGCAAGCAAAATGGGAGTGACATTTCCTCTATCAAGTCTATGATTATAGCAAACGCGGTACCACCAGGCTTGAACAGTATGTTCTGGGGAGTTCTTCCAATGTTTAGTAATTTGTTGAAAAGCAGCTCAAGTTAATAAATCAAGTAAAACAATTTTACAAGTACTATTTTGCCAAATATCTGAAAGACTACCAATAAAACATTTGCAAAGGAGAATGTGATGTTTGTGAGAAAAACAGAATTAATGTGGGTCCAAACTTTCAATCAAAATTGATGTGTGGATGTCTATAACATGAGCATATGATGCAAATTGGCAGGGTGAGTATCACATGTACAGCAATGTACTGAAAATCCAGGGTTTATCTTGTGTAGAGTACCTGGGGTGATTATAAGTCAATTATAAATGTAAAATAGAATTTGGGTGGTGGTAGCTGACCATGATGACCATGACATTTCAGTCATATTTTATCCCAAAGCTTGATGGACCATGAGATTTGGAGATCTGGTTCCCATTGCATTCCAACTTCCGATTTATTCCTGTTGTTAGAGGGCTTAGTAAGTAGTTAGTATATGGAAGAGGCAGTGGGGGAAGCGGAAAGTAAAGGATTAATATGTATATCATAAGTTGGGGTAGGAATATGTGATGTTAGTGTAGGGAAGGTATGAGCAATGGTTGGAATTAAAGTATTGAATTTGTTAGAATATGTCTTTGGAAGATTGTAATGTAGTTGTGTTTGGGGAAATGTAAGAAAAGAGTCATGTGATATAAGCTGGTGAATCCAAAGTAAACCTTTCCAACCATAGGTATATTGGTGATTCATAGGAGTGTGTTATCCCAAAGAGAGGACTGAATACATTGGTCTTTATCAGAGAGGTGGGAGAAGAGTATTGGCCCAAGCAGCTTAGATATAGTTTTGTGAATAGAATATGACATGAAAAGTGTCTTTTCAGTAAAGGATAGAAATTGTTTAAGAGAGAAAGAAAAGACAATTCAATATCCTTCCATGGAAGAGAAATCCATAGAGTTATCCGATAGGAATTTGGATGATTGTTTAAGTAGGAGAGCTGTATGATAGGGTTAGAAGTCTGGAAAATTCACACCTCCCTGAGACTTTTTACATTTACATTTAAGAAGAGACATACAGGTCTTTTTCTTATTCCATAACAAGGAGGAAAGTATAGAATAAATGTTTTTAAACAAATGAGAAGGTATGAGAAGAGGAATTGCAGATATGGTAAAACAAAAAGTGGGTACTAGCATCATCTTGACAATTGTCAAATCTACCCCCACCAAGATAAGTATAAAGTATGCCATCTAGTACTTACATCGGTTAAGTCAGCTATAACTTTAGTTAGGTTTAAGGGTATTGTTTGTTTAATAGTATCACTAAACCAGAAACCTAAAAAATTAATTTTATGGGGATTCCCTGCAAATTGGGATTGAATAAAATCTTGTTTGAAGCATAAGCTGCTAAGTGAACAAAATGTTCTTTTATCTGGGTTCAATTTGTAACTAGAATGTGATGCATAAGAGGAAACTTCAAGTGATGAATCAGGATTGGATGAAAACAATAGGATATCATGAGAGTAGACACAGAGTTTAGTGTGTGTGTCGCCACTTTGAAAATCAAATGTATTAGGGTTTGTCAGCTTTTTGTCAGGAACGTTTCCAATGCAAGAATGAATAGAAGAGGGGGAAGTGAACAACCCTGTCTTACACCTCTATGTAAAGAAAAAGAAGAGGAAATGAGGCCATTTGCAACAGTGAAGGCTTTTAGTTTATTTTATATAAGAGACATAAAGGAAATAAATGTGGGGCCGAAACCAAACCATGAAAGTGTATGAAAAATAAAAGACCAATCCATGTGATCAAAAGCTTTTTCAGCATTAGAGGAAACAGCGGCTAATGATTGTGCATATTTATTGGATCTAGTTATAATATTAAAGAATATTCCTGTGTTATCTGAGATGTAACAACCTTTAATTGATTGTTTCTTGCCTATAAGAAGTAGTAAATAGGGACTAAGACGGAGGGTAATAATTTTAGCAAACATTTTCTACTCAGAAATTAATAGGGAAATTGGCCTATAACTTTTACATAGTTGTGGATCACCCCCATCTTTAGGAACAAGACAAATAAGCACTTCCTGAAAAGTAACTTTAGATGAACTTGTAGAAATAAACTGTGAAGTTTTGGGAGTAAAGAGTTGGAGAAATGCAAGTACAATTCAATGGAAAAACCATCAGGTTGTGTGGCTCTCCCTGTTTTAATGGATTTCATGGCCGCAACAATATGTTTAGAAGAGATATCTACATCTAAGGGAGAGGGATCTAGGGATGTATCAAAGACTTTAGGAATAGAAGATAAATAATGGTGCATGGCATCTGAATTTGAAGGTGATTCAGGGGTATAAAGTTCTTTGTAAAATGTTTGAAATTCATTTAAAATATGTGCATCCCTAAGAACAGGAGAGAAATCTGCTCTTAGGAAAGAATCAATTTTGGGGCATTCTTTCTTAGCTTTATTTTGCCCACCATAATGTTTAGCACTTCCTTTAAGAAGTATGAAACAGCATTTTCTGTAGAGAGTTTGTTATATTGGAATTTTTTTGCAATTAATTTATTTAAGTGAGCAGTAGAATTTAGTAGTGGTGTAGAGGTTTTCTAGGTGTCTGATATGGTTAAGGACTTCTAATGCTTTATTAGAGTTCAATCTCCTCTTCTTAGAAACATAGGACACAATAAAATCTCTAGCAGAAACTTTGAATGAGTCCCAGATAATGTGAGGGCAGAGATCAGAAGAGGAGGTAAGTGTGCAGAATTTAGTGAGGATGGTTTCAAATTGTGATGTAAAACTAGTATCTAGCAACAGGGATGTGTTAAAACACCATCTTCCAGTACCAGTCGTCGTAGGAAGTAACATTAAAGGGCCGATTCCGAGTTTGGCGGATGGGTCTTCCCAACTTCCAATGGTGAGGTTGCCACCCTACTGACAATCTCCTCGTTGGATCCATTCCGATTTTCCCACTGGGCTGATGGGTGGAAACGAAGGTTTCCACTCATCAACCCAGTTGAAAAGTGGCTGCAGCATTGTTGTTGGCTCATAATCGGGCTGGTGGTAATGCTGCCCCCGCAGGGGGCACCAGCACCATCATAATGCGCACTCTCTGCACAGCAGAGAGTGCGCATTATGACGGTGCTGAGCAGGGGGACCCCTGCACTGTCCATGCCATGTACATGGGCAGTGCAGGGGCCCCCCTGTGGCCCCCTGCACCTGTTCTCTGCCAGCCAGGTTGTAATCAGCAAGGCGGAGCTGAATTCAGCACCATCCTGGCTGATTCAAACCTGCACCACCGTCAGCCCATTGGGAACATTGTTTCTGGCGGAGACGGCAGTCATTTGGCGGTCCGACTGCCAAACTCTTAATTTGGCTGTCAGACCAACAAACTGGCAGTGGTCATGACTGCCACCGTTAGGCTGGTAGTCTGTTGACCGCCAGACTCATAATGAGGTCCTAAACCTAGTGTACTGAAGACGTAATCGAAGAATGATATTGAACCAATATCTGCATGTATAATGGGTTGTGCAAGTGGTTTAGAGACAAATACATAATCTAACCTAGAATAAGAGGAATGGGAGAGAAAAATGTGTATTCACGTAATGATGGGTTACATAATCTCCATGTTTCAATAAGAGATCATTGTTCAATGGTTGTAATGAATTGTTGGTACATAGTAGATGGGCCAAAGTGATTTTAAAGACACAATTTATATATGGATCAAAAACCAGATTACAATTGCCCTGAAGGTTATATAATCTGTGGAAATGGACAGCAAATTGGAAGAAATAGTAGGACAAAAGATGTTATCAGGTTTAGCTGGTGCATATACATTGAAAAGAGGAATAGGAATTTTATTAATCAAGATATTAATTTCTACCCATCTACCTTCATCATCTGAGTCTTGGGAAAGAAGGTTGACATGTAAATTCTTCTTGCAAAGAATAACAACCCTATTCTGTTCTCCAGAACCAGGAGAAGAGAAAACATGACCCACCCATTGACGTTTACGTTTCTGAATCTCTGAACCCACTATAAGAATACAACACCAGCTTTTAGCCTATATGAGTGGGTAAATATCCTATGTCTTTGACCCTAATGTCTTTTTAACTGTTTTTATGCACCCTCCTTCAGATTCTGCCTCCTTTCATGCAATCAAGACATAAATTTGTGTTAGGCCTGAGATGTTTTTGATGCATTACCCCAGATTTCAAGCGTGTCCTTTTAACAAAGTGTCAGCCTAAATAGGTCCCTTATTCTCTTTGTGCTAAGCACCAATTATGAGAAGCCCAGTACACAGTCATTGTTCAGCTCTGTGGTCTTATATGGTGGCTCCTTTGAGGTGTTTTATAAATGCTATGGGATTAAGGGCTACATTCAGCCCCCTTTTGCTGGTATGTGGTTGTGATTTAAAAAAACTGTTGTGACAGCTGATAGCAAGGATTAACTTTTTATCAGTCCAGTAGAATGCTGTATTCATAATACTTGTATGACTGGGTGAGATGTCAACTACACCAGACCAATCAGAGTGATTTTAGTAACTACGCATTACTCTTGTAATGCATAAGTACCAGAATTAAGCAATTACAACAGCTTAAGTTATTAATAGTAACGTGGGACAAAAATCCTACTGCAGGAGCACAGAAACAATGAACTAAGATGGAGCCAGAGGCTGCTTGCTGCTGCTGTTCATATCCTGTAGCATTCAGTGCTATTTTCTTAGTGCAGAATATATCATCTGGCACATTTTGGATGTGAGAGTGCATTTTGCTCTAAGAAAATAGCGCTAAATGCTGGATTGCACTTCTCATGTTTTTCTCATAATTACGAGTAGTTTTGTGGTAATTATGAGTGATTACGCTAGAGAGAATTATGCCAGTCATCCCTAGATAGTTGACTTTCACACTTTCTCAATGAGGAGATTTGTTTTGCACTCATGAGGACTGGGTCTTTTTTAACCATAGAATCAGGCCTGCCACAGGACACAAGGAAAAGTATCTTTTTCCCAAACCCTCTACTGTGCCACATGAAGGAAAGATCATGGCAGAGAGGCTGCCACTAATAAAAGTAATTTTAATGAAAACAACATGATTTTCTTTGAGTGTATCATTATACTATTGCCATTTTCAAGGCTTATAAATAAATAATAATACTGTCATCATGCACAATTTAACAAGCTCAGAAGAATGGAAGGCTGAGTCAGCTTTGCAGGGATTCAAATTAATGACCTCCAGATGGCCCCATGTTTCAGCCACATCGTTGAGTAGTAGCCTTTCAGCTCAGTGAGTGATTCTGTTGTCGCAATCGAAGAGGAAGAAGTGCATGTAAGCAAGTAAGGTAGTGTGGCAAAATTGTGAATCAGCAGGTTTTAAGGGTGAATATGACACACTGGGGACATAGTAGTCTAGACTGAATGTGGGAATTTCAGCACAATCATCCATTCCCACGTACACCATTAGATCAATGGGTCAGAATACATTTCTTGTTTTTCCTCTTACATAACCACTGTGAAAAGGGATACACAAGCAGAAGGTGAAATAAACCAGCAAAAGCACTCCAAATGGATATCTGAATTACTCACATTAGCGATAACATACTCCAGTAGATGGAGGGTGTTAGAAACTAAGATTCACTATGACACAGTAATACACAAGATATGATTCATGCCCGGGTAGTACTTCACTTTAGAAGAGAAGGACTATATTTATCAGACAAGAACATATTTCAAGTAAAAAGAAGATATACATGAAAAAACAGAAGTAGTCCATATATGGTCCAAACAATATTATAGATGCTGAGTGCTAGCCACTCAGTTTCTGTTAGTGTTCACCGTATATATTGGGGCTTGTTTAAAACTGACATATGCAGTTTTGTAACCACTGATTTTCTACTTCCTAATAGGAGCAAAAAGGTCACAAAAGTGGTTCTGAATGTGGGCAATAGAGATACATACACAATACCTTTGGACACAAGTATGGTCCATGAATACCACTGTGATACCACAGGGTAAAAATAAATTAACCGTTAAAAGCATTAGAAAACTATAATAAAAGGTGTCAACCTAAACAATGTAGGAACCAAAACAGACCTCACAACCCAAACAGTTAAAACCCCACCCATAAAAGTATCTTGTGTTTCAATTGTTCTCAGAAATATTCTGGTTACCCAGTGACCGGTAAAGAGTGTTCGGTTAGGGACACAATCCAGAGTGGCCTCTATGTTTTTAAAGGGGGCTGATGAAATTAATGGATTAGTTCCCTTGTAAGAAATTGAGTAATTAGTTGAGGGGGATAAGCACCCACCTCAAGTAATAATCACAACCACTGTCCGGGTAAACCACTAAAGTCACTTCATAGGCCTGTGCTCTACTCCCTGGTTGCTATGACAACCACTGTCCGGGTAAACCACTAAAGTCACTTCATAGGCCTGTGCTCTACTCCCTGGTTGCTATGACACAGAGTAGACAGGCTTAATTTAGAGGCAATCTGTAAAGTTTTAATGTAGTACTAACACAGTAATAAAGTTGAAATGCAAAACATTAAAAATCCCAACACAAATAAAAAATACTGCAACTTTTAATAAACAAAATGACCCGAAATGACAAAAGTACAATAAGGGTAGCCGGAGATATTAATTTTTAATATTTTAGTTAGAAGTAGCCCCAAGAAGCACAAAGTGCCAATGATAGTCAATGGTTGTAGTAGAATAGGACCTGAGCAATTGCATGCTGACCACAATGCAGCTTTGGTTAGATACACTAACCAGGTTAGTCCTGGTCAAAGGTTTTACTTTCTGACTTTAGTTCTGAGTCTTGGGAAAGAAGGATGACATGTAAATTCACTGTCTAAAATTCCATATTTTTTGGAGAGTTTTGTACACGCTTGTTAAACGGCACATAAGTTATTAGCAAAACAAAAGATGCTCTTCCTTTTTTCAAATTAATAGTTATTATGGCTCTTACAGTGAGGAAAAAAAGAGCACACAGAATCGCACAAAAGAAAGAATTAGTAAATACAACTGGTGTCTGGAACAAATACTAAAAAAAATAGATTAGTTCACACAAGTTATGATCGAAGAAATTATGAATTTGTAGATACTTAAGGAAGGACTGCTGAAGAAGACTGTACAGTACTTGCAATGTCAAGAAGGCGCATACCCCATTTGGGTCGAACAACTACGCGGCCATTGTAGGAAAGTACCATCTTGCCTAGCATGTTACCCCATATTGCACTGTATATATGTTGTTTTAGTTGTATGTGTCACTGGGACCCTGCCAGCCAGGGCCCCAGTGCTCATAAGTGTGCCCTGTATGCGTTACCTGTGTAATGACTAACTGTCTCACTGAGGCTCTGCTAACCGGAACCTCAGTGGTTATGCTCTCTCATTTCTTTCCAAATTGTCACTAACAGGCTAGTGACCAATTTCACCAATTTACATTGGCATACTGGAACACCCTTATAATTCCCTAGTATATGGTACGGAGGTACCCAGGGTATTGGGGTTCCAGGAGATCCCTATGGGCTACAGCATTTCTTTTGCTACCCATAGGGAGCTCTGACAATTCTTACACAGGCCTGCCACTGAAGCCTGAGTGAAATAACGTCCACGTTATTTCACAGCCATTTACCACTGCACTTAAGTAACTTATAAGTCACCTATATGTCTAACCTTTACCTGGTAAAGGTTGGGTCCTAAGTTACTTAGGCGGTTGCCGCCCGCCTGACGGGAACCGCCATTTGGCCGCCACGCGGCCAAAATAGCGCTGCCCCCATTCTAACCTTCCCGCTGAGCCGGCGGGCGCTAACCATGTTAGCGTCCGCTGGCCCAGCGGGAAGGAGGCCTGCAACACAGAAGCCGGCTCCGAATGGAGCCGGCGGTGTTGCGTGCGTGCGACGGGTGCAGTTGCACCCGTAGCGCTTTTCACTGTCTGCTAAGCAGACAGTGAAAAGCTTCATGGGGCCCTGTTAGGGGGCCCCTGCACTGCCCATGCCAGTGGCATGGGCAGTGCAGGGGCCCCCAGGGGCCCCAGGACACCCGTTCCCGCCAGCCTCTTCCTGGCGGTGAAAACCGCCAGAAACAGGCTGGCGGGAAGGGGGTCAGAATCCCCAGGGCAGCGCTGCTTGCAGCGCTGCCCTGGTGGATTCGCCCAGCCGGGGGAAAACCGGCGGGAAACCGCCGGTCCCGGTTTTCTGACCGCGGCTTTACCACCGCGGTCAGAATGGGCTTGGAAGCACCGCCAGCCTGTTGGCGGTGCTTCCGTCATTCGTGGCCCCTGACCGCCAGGGTCAGAATGACCCCCTTAGTGTGTGGGCACCCTGGCACTAGCCAAGGTGCCCCCACATTGTTCAGGGCAAATTCCACGGACTTTGTGAGTGCGGGGACACCATTACACGCGTGCACTATACATATGTCACTACATATGTATAGCGTCACAATGGTAACTCCGAACATGGCCATGTAACATGTCTAAGATCGTGGAATTGTCACCCCAATGCCATTCTGGCATTGGGGAGACAATTCCATGATCCCCCGAGTCTCTAGCACAGACCCGGGTACTGCCAAACTACCTTTCCCGGGGATTCACTGCAGCTGCTGCTGTTGCCAACCCCTCAGACAGGTTTCTCCCTTCCTGGGGTCCAGCCAGGCTTGGCCCAGGAAGGCAGAACAAAGGACTTCTTCAGAGAGAGGGTGTTATACCCTCTCCCTTTGGAAAAAGGTGTCAGGGCTGGGGAGGAGTAGCCTCCCCCAGCCTCTGGAAATGCTTTGATGGGCACAGATGGTGCCCATCTCTGCATAAGCCAGTCTACACCGGTTCAGGGATCCCCCAGCCCTGCTCTGGCGTGAAACTGGACAAAGGGAAGGGGAGTGACCACTCCCCTGACCTGCACCTCCCCTGGGAGGTGCCCAGAGCTCCTCCAGTGTGCTCCAGACCTCTGCCATCTTGGAAACAGAGGTCCTGCTGGCACACTGGACTGCTCTGAGTGGCCAGTGCCAGGAGGTGATGTCAGAGACTCCTTCTGATAGGCTCTTACCTGTGTTGCTAGCCTATCCTCCTTCCTAAGTAGCCAAACCTCCTTTTCTGGCTATTTAGGGTCTCTGCTTTGGGGAATTCTTTAGATAACGAATGCAAGAGCTCATCAGAGTTCCTCTGCATCTCTCTCTTCACCTTCTGCCAAGGAATCGTCCGCTGACTACTTTGGACACCTGCAAAACTGCAACAAAGTAGCAAAGACGACTACTGCAACCTTGAATCGCTGATCCGGACGCCTTCTCAACTGTTTTCCTGGTGGTGCATGCTGTGGGGGTAGTCTGCCTCCTCTCTGCACTAGAAGCTCCGAAGAAATCTCCCGTGGGTCGACGGAATCTTCCCCCTGTAACCGCAGGCACCAAAAGACTGCATCACTGGTCCTCTGGGTCCCCTCTCAGCACGACGAGCGTGGTCCCTGGAACTCAGCAACTCTGTCCAAGTGACTCCCACAGTCCAGTGACTCTTCAGTCTAAGTTTGGTGGAGGTAATGCCTTGCCTCCCCACGCTAGACTGCATTGCTGGGTACCGCGTGATTTGCAGCTGCTCCGGCTCCTGTGCACTCTTCCAGGATTTCCTTTGTGCAGAGCCAAGCCTGGGTCCCTGACAGTCTAACCTGCAGTGCACGACCTCCTGAGTTGTCGTCCAGCGTCGTGGGACCTTCTTTTGTGACTTTGGGTGAGCTCTGGTTCACTCTTCTTTGTAGTGCCTGTTCCGGCACTTCTGCGGGTGCTGCTTGCTTCTGAGTGGACTCTTTGTCTTGCTGGATGCCCCCTCTGTCTCTTCACACAATTGGCGACATCCTGGTCCCTCCTGGGCCACAGAAGCATCCAAAAACCGTTAACGTGACCCTTGCAGCTAACAAGGCTTGTTTGTGGTCTTTCTGCACGGAAACACCTCTGCAAGCTTCTTCACGACGTGGGACATCCATCCTCCAAAGGGGAAGTTCCTAGTCCTCTTCGTTCTTGCAGAATCCACAGCTTCTACCATCCAGTGGCAGCTTCTTTGCACCCACAGCTGGCATTTCCTGGGCATCTGCCCACTCCCGACTTGATCGTGACTCTTGGACTTGGTCCCCTTGTTCCACAGGTACTCTTGTCTGGAAATCCATTGTTGTTGCATTGCTGGTGTTGGTCTTCCTTGAAGAATTCCCCTATCACGACTTCTGTGCTCTCTGGGGAACTTAGGTGCACTTTGCACCCACTTTTCAGGGTCTTGGGGTGGGCTATTTTTCTAACCCTCACTGTTTTCTTACAGTCCCAGCGACCCTCTACAAGCTCACATAGGTTTGGGGTCCATTCGTGGTTCGCATTTCACTTCTAGAGTATATGGTTTGTGTTGCCCCTATACCTATGTGCTCTCATTGCAATCTATTGTGACTGTACATTGCTTGCATTGCTTTCTATTGCTATTACTGCATAATTTTGGTATTGTGTACATATATCTTGTGTATATTTGCTATCCTCATACTGAGGGTACTCACTGAGATACTTTTGGCATATTGTCATAAAAATAAAGTACCTTTATTTTTAGTATATCTGTGTATTGTGTTTTCTTATGATATTGTGCATATGACACCAGTGGTATAGTAGGAGCTTTACACGTCTCCTAGTTCAGCCTAAGCTGCTCTGCTAAGTTACCTTTTCCATCAGCCTAAGCTGCTAGACACCTCTTCTACACTAATAAGGGTTAACTGGACCTGGTGCAGAGTGTAAGTACCCGTTGGTACCACTACAAACCAGGCCAGCCTCCTACATTGGTTGTGCAACGGTGGGATAAGTACTTGTAACTACTTACCACTTTGTCATTTTGTACTTTTCATAAGAGAAAAATATACAAAACAAGTTCAGTGTATGTACACCTAACCAAAAAGTTTTGCTTTTCTTCTCTTACTCTATTGCTAAGTGCTGAAAAGTACCTCTAAAACTTTCAAAAAGTTCTTAAAAGTTGAAAAAGTTTTTTTTTCTTTTTCTATTCCTTAAAAAGTTCTGAAACTTTTTCTTTCTTTTTCTGTCCCTTAAACCTTTTTCTTCATGTCTGATACAGGTCAAACTCTGGATCTGACCAGCACTGCCTATGACCACCTTAGCTGGAAAAGTGCAAGGAGTCTCTGCATTGATAGAGGTTTAGGGGTAGGGAAGAATCCCTCTAGAGAATTGTTAGTTAATATGCTCATTGAAAATGATAAGACCATAGCTGGCACATCTGGTGAGAGATTAGCTGATGGTTCTCACTCTGATTCTGGGGCAGCCCCAGTGAAAGTGTTAGAAGGGAACCTTCCCAACCTGCCCCTTAGCAGGCCACCTAGCAGGGCTGGTACTGATGTGAGTTCTCATCACAGTAGAGAGGTTACTCCTTTCGGCCAGGTTGTTAGAGTGCCATCTGTTAGGGACAGGTCTCCCTCTGTTCATTCACACCATTCTTCTGTGTCAAGGCATGCCCAACCCACCCACCCTGAAGACAGAGTGTTAGAAAGGGAACTCAATAGATTGAGAGTGGAAGAGTTCAGGCTGAAGCTGAAAAAGCAACAGCTGGATCTAGACAGGGAAGAATTTGACTTAGAAAAAGAAAGACAGAGCTTGGGGTTTGGACCCCATGGTGGCAGCAGCAGTATTACAGATAGTAATCCTGTAAAAGAGCATGATTCTAGGAATCTGCACAAGATAGTTCCCCCTTACAAGGAGGGGGATGACATTAACAAGTGGTTTGCTGCACTTGAGAGGGCCTGTGTTGTACAGGGGGTCCCTCAAAGGCAGTGGGCTGCTATCCTATGGCTATCCTTCAGTGGAAAGGGTAGGGATAGGCTCCTTACTGTGAAGGAAAGTGATGCCAATAATTTTACAGTTCTTAAGAATGCACTCCTAGATGGTTATGGCTTAACCACTGAACAGTACAGGATCAAGTTCAGAGAAACCAAAAAGGAGTCTTCACAAGACTGGGTAGACTTTGTTGACCATTCAGTGAAGGCCTTGGAGGGGTGGTTACATGGCAGTAAAGTTTCTAACTATGAAAGCCTGTATAACTTAATCCTGAGAGAGCATATTCGTAATAATTGTGTGTCTGATTTGTTGCACCAGTATCTAGTGGACTCAGGACTGACCTCTCCCCAAGAATTGGGAAAGAAGGCAGACAAATGGGTCAGAACAAAAGTGAACAGAAAAGTTCATACAGGGGGTGACAAGGATGGCAAGAAGAAGGGTGGTAAGTCTTCAGACAAGGGTGGGGACAAATCTAAAAATGAGTCTTCATCAGGCCCACAAAAACACTGTGGTGGGGGTGGTGGGCCCAAATCCTCTTCTAATCAAGTAAAGAAACCATGGTGCTATTTATGCAAAATAAAAGGCCATTGGACAACTGATCCCAGTTGTCCAAAGAAAAGCACCAAGCCTCCTACCACTACAACCCCTACTGCTACACCTAGTGCCCCTAGTAATAGCAGTGGTGGTGGGAGCAAACCTAATAATAGCCAAACCAAGGGAGTAGCTGGGCTCACTTTTGGTAATTTAGTTGGGGTTGGTCTTGTTAGGGAGACCACAGAGGCTGTGTTAGTCTCTGAAGGTGCCATTGATTTGGCCACCTTGGTTGCTTCTCCCCTTAATATGGATAAGTATAAGCAACTTCCCCTAATAAATGGTGTTGAGGTTCAGGCCTACAGGGACACAGGTGCCAGTGTTACCATGGTAATAGAGAAACTGGTCCACCCTGAACAACACCTACTTGGTCACCAGTACCAAGTGACTGATGCTCATAACAACACTCTTAGCCACCCCATGGCTGTTGTAAATCTCAACTGGTGGGGGGGGGGTTACTGGTCCAAAGAAAGTTGTGGTTGCCTCAGATTTACCTGTAGACTGTCTACTAGGGAATGATTTAGAGACATCAGCTTGGGCAGAAGTGGAGTTGGAGGCTCATGCAGCAATGCTGGGCATTCCTGGCCATATTTTTGCTTTGACAAGGGCTCAGGCCAAAAAGCAAAAAGGACAGGGTGACTTGGATCCTGGAACAATGGACCAAGTGCTCCCTAAAGCTAGGGTTAGTAAAGGTAAAACACTACCTACTATCCCTCCCTCGACAGTGGATTCAACTTCTGAGGAAGAAGAATTTCCACCCTATGCAGAACCTACACCAGAGGAGCTGGAAGCAGACACTGCTGAGCTTTTGGGTGGAGGGGGGCCTGCCAGGGAGGAGCTGAGTGTGGCACAGCAGACCTGTCCCACACTAGAGGGTCTAAGATAGCAAGCTGTTAAACAGCAAAATGGGGATGTCAGTGACTCTCACAGAGTTTACTGGGAGGACAACCTCTTGTATACTGAGGCAAGGGACCCTAAACCTGGAGCAGCCAGGAGATTGGTCATTCCCTTGCAATACAGAGAGTTCCTCCTAACTCTATCCCACGACATCCCTTGGCTGGACATTTGGGACAAATGAAAACTTGGGACAGGCTTGTTCCCTTGTTTCATTGGCCACGAATGTCAGAGGACACAAAGGAATTTTGTAAGTCCTCTGTCACCTGTCAAGCCAGTGGCAAAACAGGTGGCACACCAAAGGCACCCCTTATTCCACTGCCTGTGTTTGGGGTTCCCTTTGAAAGGGTAGGGGTTGACATAGTTGGCCCCCTTGACCCTCCTACTGCTTCAGGCAATAGGTTTATCTTGGTGGTAGTGGACCATGCCACCAGATATCCTGAAGCACTTCCTCTTAAGACCACTACAGCTCCTGCAGTGGCAAAGGCCCTCCTGGGAATCTTTTCCAGGGTGGGCTTCCCAAAAGAGGTGGTATCAGACAGGGGTAGCAACTTTATATCTGCTTACTTAAAGGCCATGTGGAAGGAATGTGGTGTTACATACAAGTTGACCACACCCTATCATCCACAAACAAATGGACTGGTTGAGAGGTTTAAGAAAACTCTCAAAGGAATGATAATGGGACTCCCTGAAAAACTCCGGAGGAGATGGGATGTCCTGTTACCTTGCCTCCTTTTTGCTTACAGGGAGGTACCCCAGAAAGGAGAGGTTGCAGTAGTCATCTTTGCTACTTTGTTGCAGTTTTGCAGGCGTCCAGAGCAGTCAGCGGTCGATTCCTTGGCAGAAGGTGAAGAGAGAGAGGCAGAGGAACTCTGATGAGCTCTTGCATTAGTTATCTAAAGAATTCCCCAAAGCAGAGACCCTAAATAGCCAGAAAAGGAGGTTTGGCTACTTAGGAAGGAGGATAGGCTAGCAACACAGGTAAGAACCTATCAGAAGGAGTCTCTGACGTCACCTGCTGGCAATGGCCACTCGGAACAGTCCAGTGTGCCAGCAGCACCTCTGTTTCCAAGATGGCAGAGGTCTGGAGCACACTGGAGGAGCTCTGGGCACCTCCCAGGGGAGGTGCAGGTCAGGGGAGTGGTCACTCCCCTTCCCTTTGTCCAGTTTCACGCCAGAGCAGGGCTGGGGGAGCCCTGAACCAGTGTAGACTGGCTTATGCAGAGATGGGCACCATCTGTGCCCATCAAAGCATTTCCAGAGGCTGGGGGAGGCTACTCCTCCCCAGCCCTGACACCTTTTTCCAAAGGGAGAGGGTGTAACACCCTCTCTCTGAGGAAGTCCTTTGTTCTGTCTTCCTGGGCCAAGCCTGGCTGGACCCCAGGAGGGCAGAAACCTGTCTGAGGGGTTGGCAGCAGCAGCAGCTGCAGTGAAACCCCGGGAAAGGTAGTTTGGCAGTACCCGGGTCTGTGCTAGAGACTCGGGGGATCATGGAATTGTCTCCCCAATGCCAGAATGGCATTGGGGTGACAATTCCACGATCTTAGACATGTTACATGGCCATGTTCGGAGTTACCATTGTGACGCTATACATATGTAGTGACATATTTATAGTGCACGCATGTGATGGTGTCCCCGCACTCACAAAGTCCGGGGAATTTGCCCTGAACAATGTGGGGGCACCTTGGCTAGTGCCAGGGTGCCCACACACTAAGTAACTTAGCACCCAACCTTTACCAGGTAAAGGTTAGACATATAGGTGACTTATAAGTTACTTAAGTGCAGTGGTAAATGGCTGTGAAATAACGTGGACGTTATTTCACTCAGGCCGCAGTGGCAGGCCTGTGTAAGAATTGTCAGAGCTCCCTATGGGTGGCAAAAGAAATGCTGCAGCCCATAGGGATCTCCTGGAACCCCAATACCCCGGGTACCTCAGTACCATATACTAGGGAATTATAAGGGTGTTCCAGTATGCCAATGTAAATTGGTGAAATTGGTCACTAGCCTGTTAGTGACAATTTGGAAAGAAATGAGAGAGCATAACCACTGAGATTCTGGTTAGCAGAGCCTCAGTGAGACAGTTAGGCCCTCATTCCAAGTTTGGCGGGCGGCGGTTGCCGCCTGCCAAGCGGGAACCGCCAATTGGGCGCTCCGCGGTCAAAAGACTGCGGGGGCCATTCTGACTTTCCCGCTGGGCTGGCGGGCGCCCGCCAAGGGAGCACCCGAAGGCCCAGCGGGAAAGGGCCTGCAACACAGAAGCCGGCTCCGAATGGAGCCGGCGGTGTTGCAGGTGTGCGACGGGTGCAGTTGCCTGCTGCTTCGAAGAAATCTCCCGTGGGTCAACGGAATCTTCCCCCTGCAACCGCAGGCACCAAAAGACTGCATCACCGGTCCTCTGGGTCCCCTCTCAGCACGACGAGCGTGGTCCTTGGAACTCAGCAACTCTGTCCAAGTGACTCCCACAGTCCAGTGACTCTTCAGTCCAAGTTTGGTGGAGGTAAGTCCTTGCCTCCCCACGCTAGACTGCATTGCTGGGTACCACGTGATTTGCAGCTGCTCCGGCTCCTGTGCACTCTTCCAGGATTTCCTTTGTGCACAGCCAAGCCTGAGTCCCCGACACTCTAACCTCCAGTGCACGACCTCCTGAGTTGTCCTCCAGCGTCGTGGGACCTTCTTTTGTGACTTCAGGTGAGCTCCGGTTCACTCTTCTTTGTAGTGCCTGTTCCGGCACTTCTGCGGGTGCTGCTTGCTTCTGAGTGGGCTCTTTGTCTTGCTGGACACCCCCTCTGTCTCCTCACGCAATTGGCGACACATCCTGGTCCCTCCTGGGCCACAGCAGCATCCAAAAACCCTAACCGTGACCCTTGCAGCTAGCAAGGCTTGTTTGCGGTCTTTCTGCACGGAAACACTTCTGCAAGCTTTTTCACAACGTGGGACATCCATCCTCCAAAGGGGAAGTTCCTAGTCCTCTTCGTTCTTGCAGAATCCACAGCTTCTACCATCCAGTGGCAGCTTCTTTGCACCCACAGCTGGCATTTCCTGGGCATCTGCCCACTCCCGACTTGATCGTGACTCTTGGACTTGGTCCCCTTGTTCCACAGGTACTCTCGTCCAGAAATCCATCGTTGTTGCATTTCTGGTGTTGGTCTTCCTTGCAGAATTCCCCTATCACGACTTCTGTGCTCTCTGGGGAACTTAGGGGCACTTTGCACCCACTTTTCAGGGTCTTGGGGTGGGCTATTTTCCTAACCATCACTGTTTTCTTACAGTCCCAGCGACCCTCTACAAGCTCACATAGGTTTGGGGTCCATTTGTGGTTCGCATTCCACTTCTAGAGTATATTGTTTGTGTTGCCCCTATACATATGTGCTCTCATTGCAATCTATTGTGACTGTACATTGCTTGCATTGCTTTCTATTGCTATTACTGCATAATTTTGGTATTGTGTACATATATCTTGTGTATATTTGCTATCCTCATACTGAGGGTACTCACTGAGATACTTTTGGCATATTGTCATAAAAATAAAGTACCTTTATTTTTAGTATATCTGTGTATTGTGTTTTCTTATGATATTGTGCATATGACACCAGTGGTATAGTAGGAGCTTTACACGTCTCCTAGTTCAGCCTAAGCTGCTCTGCTAAGCTACCTTTTCTATCAGCCTAAGCTGTTAGACACCTCTTCTACACTAATAAGGTATAACTGGACCTGGTGCAGAGTGTAAGTACCCCTTGGTACCACTACAAACCAGGCCAGCCTCCTACAGCCATCGAAACACCACACCTCACACATTGTAAAAATAACGTATCCTGAAAGATGGACAATAAGATAGGATTGCCCCAGATTGGTGCGTGCAAATGGAAGTATGGAAAGGAAAACAGGGTACTAATTTCACACCAAATCCAAACCGCGTCCCTAATGATCTTAAAACGTATTCTCTTAAAATAGTAAGGGTCTCTGCAGCAGCTCAAAGTAAAATTATACTCAAGCCCTAAAGCTAGTTGATACCCGATCTCAAAGCCATTGGGTTTGAGCTAAGTAAGGGTATTTTTGAGGGCTGAGCCAAAAGTGGCTCAGCATTACAGCTTAAAATCCAGAACAGAAAGGCGCTGTGATGAAGTGAAAATTTCAGATATTGCATAGCCCATCTAGCCTTGCGAGAGCCCAAATAAAACTACCTATGACCCCTTTGGGGCCCCAATGATCAGGTAGCCTCAATGGAATAGCTCAGAACAGACAAACAATTGGGGTAGAATATTCAACCTGATGATGTTGCACCACCCAAGAATACTAATTGGGAGATGGTTCCAAGTACGCATTTTATTTTTGCTGTTACAGATTTGAGAAGAGGTTCATAATTCAAGGCAATGATTCATCCCGCATAAGCACTAAGCTTCATCCCGAAATACGTAGCCCGTTAATGGAGAGCTGAGCTGAAAGTTAGAGATGGCCTCTGTTTTTGACAAGTTGAGTTTATGTCCGGAAACTTCCCAAAATGGCTCTGCTTGCATTGCGACCTGATTGATCGTCCCAGCAGAATCAGTAGAGTAAACAGCAATGTCATCGGCATATGCACTAACTTTCATCTCAATGCTGTTAAACACTACCTGAGGGATCGAGCAGTTATTCCAAAAATACCACAGATAAGGTTTGATGTACAGTGCAAAAAAGCAAAGGAGACAACAGGCATCCCTGCCGAGCACCTCGAGTGATACTGAAAAGGGGGAAGGGTGCCCATCGACAATGAGTCGAGCCATCGGCTACGGATAAACAGACCTCATCAGGTCAATTAACCGATCACAGGACCCATATGCAGAAAGCACCGACCAGAGAAACAGCCAGGACACTCTGTCAAAAGCCTTCTTGGCATCCAATAGGATCATACCGAGCCAAACGCCGATGTTCTTAGCCATTTCAAATAGAGCCACAGTGGTGTGAGTATGATGCGTCATATCGAGGCCAGGGGCAAAGTTGTGTGGTTGCTGCAAAATGTAAGTATGAATCAGAGGTGTAATTGGAGCAGCCAAGATCTTAAATAAGTGGGATCAGCCGAAAAGATCCCCCGTCTTCTGGTGATTTCTTTTTCTTAAGAAAAACAATTATATTAGTAAAATTCCATGAAGCTGGGACCTTGGACCCCCACTCAGTATTAGAGACCAACACCTGAAATAAAGGAAGAAGATTATGTAGGAAAACTTTATTAAATTCTAAAGGAATAGCATCCTCCCCAGAAGCCTTTCCTGTCGGTAGAGCCCTAATGGCCTTTTCAATCTCTGGGGTGGTTATATCATCCTCCAATTCTCTACAATGACTTATGCCCAATGACAGCAGAACTCCCCCTTGGATGTAGCCACTCATTTCTGTTTACCCAGCTGGCGGCAGAGTGCCATAAATTTCCTGACAGAAGTCTACAAACTGATCAACAACAGAAGGAGCATCATACTGTAACACTTCATCATTACCCTTAATTCTTTTAATCAGACTATCATTCCTTTTTTCCTTAATATGTTGGCCAAGAGCCACCTAACATTTTTCTCATACTCAGATTGGACAGCCCTATGTTTCAAGTACTTAGAGACGGTCTTCTCCTAAAGCTGTAGTTCCAACTGAGACGGAAGTTCCAAAATCAAAGAAAACAGGTGTGCCTCATTAGCACATCGGTCCCTGATAGCAAGAGAGTGTTGATATTCAGCCTCTGAGAGCTGCACATGCAGCTGAGCATTGACCCCCTTTAGAAGTTGATTATGCTGCCACATAAACTGAGAATTAATACCCCAAATAAAAGATTTCATTGCATCCCAGGTAATATGCGGGATGGCAGAGTTGATATTAATAAAAAGATATTCATTTAGAGAGACACACATCTGACAGACATAAGCATTGCCAGTAAACAGAGATTTGGGGAATGAAAATTCCTGACTTGTCTTTTCTAAAATTGGGGAACTGCAAAGTAAAAACGACTTGGTTGTGGTCTGACTTAATCTTGGGGTAGACCACCATAGTAGCATGTTCTAACAGCCGCTAACAGATAAACACAAAATCAATCAGAGAATAATGTTGATGTGGTGCCAAAACAAGTATACCCAGGATCCCTAGAACAAAGGGTACACCAAAGATCAGTCAACCCATGAGCACATGTGAGGTCTTGGATAGTGGCCCTAGTCTTAACCATACAAGGCTGGTTGTATCAATAGAATAACTCATGATGCAGTTAAAGTCCCGAAGAAGAACTAACTCTCCGACCAAGCCACCAGCTCCAAATTTAGCCAATTAAATACAGCCGGATCATCAAGGTTGGAGCCATAAGTTGCAACAAGGTAACTTGCCTCTCCCGAATATCAAGCTGAGAGATATCTGATCTTCCCTTGGAGTCAGATGCTGTTCTCTGCACTGTCTATTCCAATTCCTTAGAGCAGAGAATAGCCACCCCTCCATATGGAAACTGACTAACTGGTGCAGGACATCAGCTCAAACCCAAGCTGCAAGAGCAGCGACTGATCCGGGTATGTCAGGTGAGTCTCATTAAGACAGATGATATGAGGCTGATAGGAAGAGAGATCTCCTCTTTCACCAGCCACCTTTTAAGAGGGTAGTTAACACCTACAACGTTTCAGCACATAATCCTTATATATGACATATCTGCAGATTAGACCTGTATAACAAAAGCCTCTGACCTTATGTACATGTGCTGCACAACAACCTTCTCTTAATTGTAACAACCATTTTCTCCAATGCTCTGACCTTATGTATATGTGCTGCATAACAACATACTCTTACTTGTAACGACCATTTCTCCAATGCCACCCTCTCACCTACCCAGCCACCCCTCTACACAGCTGCCCCAGATCCCTAGAGAGTAGATTTCTTTTAAACAACCAAGAATAGGCAGCATACCCACCCTTGCACAAGGGAGAAATCAGCCCTTCCACCAGCTGTCAGAACCTACAGACAGCCAGGGTGTGGTCTCCATCTGACTGCAGTGGCACCACGGCCCCAGGTAGAAAAAAAGAAGGGAGCAATTAAGCATTAAAGAAAATAACATAACCAAGACAGCCAATAGAGAGCCATGAGCAGGCCACTCAACAATGACTTCACTAGGAAGTCACAACAAGCACTAGTTAGTAAATGCTTGTCCCGTTTGTCCTTCCAAGATTTAAGCATCTTTGTTGCCTCTGATTGTGAATGCAAAATTGAATATGGCCATTCTTGAGAATTTTCAGATGGGTGGGTTCTTGTAGGAGGAGCTGAGCCCCACCCACTTTTAAAGGATCCATCAGTTGGCGTAGTTGCCAGAGCTTCTCTATTGTGGATTTACAGAAGTTGGAAAGAAAATGACGAGTCCACAGTAAGAGGGGAGGTAGGCTGAGCTTTGCAGAAAATTGCCTGCTGGAGCAGAACATTTCCAAGAAGAATCAGCAAAGACAAGGGCGTGTTTTATCTGACTTAGAGTTGCTCTGCTGGAATGGGAGGCGGAGGGCCATTTATATTTGGCAATCGAGGTCCCAATCTGAAAGATTAGGGAAAGCTTTCCCAAATAGTGGCACAATAAATAGAGGGTCTTCCCTCTCCCTGTCCTCCGGGATTCCAAATACTCTGAGGTTGTTCTGTCTCTGATGATTTTCCAAACCTTCAACTTTGGCTTGTATCTGTGATAGATGGGCCTTGTGGGCTCAAATTGACTGGGCAGAGGCTGACACAACATCTTCAGTCGGGCACTCCTTGCTGTAAGTCCAAGACCTGCGCAGTAAGCATCGAAATGTTTTCAGTCATTTCGACAACAGACTGCTGGAGTTGCACATTATCACTCCTCACCTGGGCCTAATGAAACTGAGCCTCTGCTTGCTGCAACGGCATGAGTTGTATAATTGTGGCCAACTTCTGCTTAGTAGAGGGAAGATCCGCAGATGCAGAAGCACCACAATCGGCCTTAGATGGCTCAGTTGACACTACCCTAGATGGGCCAGCTGCCACGTCGGAGGAAGGCCTATGCCGTAGGACACAAGAAGAAGGAATGCCAGGGGAATCATCCATGACCTGAGAGGCATTTTCATTCAGGTGACAGTCAAACGAGGCATTGATGGATTTGTGTGCTTTCGAATCTGGCTTCACCTTGCCCCACTCCTGTAGCGCGTAAGCCAAGGGAGAAAGCTAAGTGGAATTACTCTTCATGGCACAGTCCCTGGCACCCTCCTTACCACTGGAGGCTTTTAAGTCAAGTGATTCCTTAGTAAGGGTGGCCAGAAGTGGTGACACTATACCGTATGAAGCAGCATTAGAGCAGTCATCAGCATTATTTTTATGGTAATCGTTGTCATTGCCATCGCCATTACTGTTGAGGGCCCACTTCCCTGCATCCGAATGGTGCAGATTAGCTGCCATGGAAGTTGTGGCTGAGAAGAGATGCATGCCCAAATGAACCACTTCTGACGCTACTGATGGCATGAGCTATGATGCTTGTGTGCCCCCCCCCCACCCACCCCCATGGTACCGAACCCACTCTCACCCATGGAAGTCCTCACAGACATTGCAGGAGCAAGATCCCCAAATTTTACAGCTGGAGCAGAGGAGCTTGTAAAGGGAGCAAGAGGCGACAGGGAGACATTGGGCAGGAAGGCAACAATGTTACCTGTGAGCAGCATTCCGACAGCAGCCTCCTCTGACATAAATACTTTGCAACCACACATCAGTTGGCTGGCAGCAAAGCTGGAAAGTGATGTGAACGCCACCGAAAGACCATGAGCTGCAGAGCAGGATTTGTCCATTGCACAGGTGCCACCTCAGGGTCAGTAGAGACAACAGCTGAGGGCATCTGCAGAGGCACAGATACTGAAGTCGACATGACCTCCTTAGTTGGCCCCGCCATAGATTCTGTGGTGAGCAGAGGTAGAGCTACGCCAGAAGCCATCAGTTTCACTATGGGCCAGCAGAGCCTAGAGCCAGCAGTAGAGCCAGAGGGTTTTGAAAATTGCTGGGATGACATGCTGCTACCTTGGCCCAGGTTTCCTGCTAAGCGGGGGGCTTTCCCTCTTCGAGCACCAACAGCTTTAACAGGCTACATAATAGCCAAGAACCCAGCCTAGACAACGTGGACAAGCCCATGGTATCTGGGAAGGAGGCCGGAGAAAAGTTGTAAGAAAAGAGGCGTCATCAACAACAGACAAAAATGACCACCACTGCAACACAGAGTCAGTTGCTGTCAGGTATGTCAGGTACTGCCTCAAAGATACCACTGTGGTGATCCTGTCTTCTCCCCTGTCACAGCGTTCCGTCTTCTGTACTGCCACTGCATGGTAACTGACAGAGAGAGCAGGGAGGCAGAAAGGGGAGTTGTTGTAACCTACAATGAATCAGAGGCAATCGTCCATCATGGCTGCTAGCTTTTCCCTTAACAGCAGGGAAACACCAAAACAGCAGCATCATTGTAGCGGCAGACAGCAACGCAGTCAGCGGGTTCAGAGCAGGAACAGGAGCCGAACATACACACACACACACACACAGCGAGTCAGCCTGCCACCATCTTTCTCCTGAGGTTATACTACACTTAAGAGAGTTGCCTTCTGAGAATGAAAACAATAAAAAAGAGAGATGCTCTTCCTATGTAAATTCTGACCTTACTATAACTATACAGTGGTTGCCGCCACTAGGCAATGTTAAAAAGTCTTTCATAATTATTAAATGATTATTTTATTATGTTAACATTTGATCATAAATGTCAGCTAAAAATAGAATAAAATTAACCTTTTGTTAAACTTTTGTTTTGAAAATCAAATGAATTATACACATGCCTATTAACAAAATGCAATAGACAATAATTAAAATAGATCCTGTGGGTGAGACTTTATTAATTATTCTTAGTTATACATAAAACAATTACACTGTAATTATTTTACTACTTAATAGATAATTCGTTTAATGAGTTACTGTGCTGTAATATTGTGTTTTATTTTACTAGATCTAAATTTGTAATACATAGTCTACATTTGTTTGCATTTATGTTGTATATAAAAATATGTTTCATGTTTTATATAATACCATCTTTTTCACTTTACACATCCATATGGAAATTTCTGCCGTAATGGTGGTGATCTTCACCTACTTGTTAAAAATTGCTTAAGTAAACTTACACTCATGAATCCTGTGGTAAGAGGCCCTGTGGGGTGAATAGCGAAAACTCGCAGGTTTACAATTAGGTGGAGTAGAGGATTTACATATGTGAGTAAATAAATGTACACATGTAGCTTTATCTTTGTGAATAGGTGTGAGAAGGTAGCCTCTTTCTAGCCTTGTTACCCCCACTTTTGGCCTGTTTGTGAGTGTATGTCAGGGTGTTTGTCACTGTTTTCACTGTCTCACTGGGATCCTGATAGCCAGGCCTCAGTGATCATAGTGAAAACACTATGTTTTCAGTATGTTTGTTATGTGTCACTGGGATCCTGCTGGTCAGGACCCCAGTGCTCATAGGTTTGTGGCCTATATGTATGTGTCACTGGGACCCTGTCACACAGGGCCCCAGTGCTCATAGGTGTGCATGTATATGTTCCCTGTGTGGTGCCTAACTGTCTCACTGAGGCTCTGCTAACCAGAACCTCAGTGTTTATGCTCTCTCATTACTTTCAAATTGTCACTAACAGGCTAGTGACCAATTTTACCAATTTACATTGGCTTACTGGAACACCCTTATAATTCCCTAGTATATGGTACTGAGGTACCCAGGGTATTGGGGTTCCAGGAGATCCCTATGGGCTGCAGCATTTCTTTTGCCACCCATAGGGAGCTCTGACAATTCTTACACAGGCCTGCCACTGCAGCCTGAGTGAAATAACGTCCACGTTATTTCACAGCCATTTTACACTGCACTTAAGTAACTTATAAGTCACCTATATGTCTAACCTTTACCTGGTAAAGGTTAGGTGCAAAGTTACTTAGTGTGAGGGCACCCTGGCACTAGCCAAGGTGCCCCCACATTGTTCAGAGCCAATTCCCTGAACTTTGTGAGTGCGGGGACACCATTACACGCGTGCACTACATATAGGTCACTACCTATATGTAGCTTCACCATGGTAACTCCGAATATGGCCATGTAACATGTCTATGATCATGGAATTGCCCCCTCTATACCATCCTGGCATAGTTGGCACAATCCCATGATCCCAGTGGTCTGTAGCACAGACCCTGGTACTGCCAAACTGCCCTTCCTGGGGTTTCACTGCAGCTGCTGCTGCTGCCAACCCCTCAGACAGGCATCTGCCCTCCTGGGGTCCAGCCAGGCCTGGCCCAGGATGGCAGAACAAAGAACTTCCTCTGAGAGAGGGTGTGACACCCTCTCCCTTTGGAAAATGGTGTGAAGGCAGGAGAGGAGTAGCCTCCCCCAGCCTCTGGAAATGCTTTGTTGGGCACAGATGTGCCCAATTCTGCATAAGCCAGTCTACACCGGTTCAGGGACCCCTTAGCCCCTGCTCTGGCGCGAAACTGGACAAAGGAAAGGGGAGTGACCACTCCCCTGACCTGCACCTCCCCTGGGAGGTGTCCAGAGCTCCTCCAGTGTGCTCCAGACCTCTGCCATCTTGGAAACAGAGGTGCTGCTAGCACACTGGACTGCTCTGAGTGGCCAGTGCCACCAGGTGACGTCAGAGACTCCTGCTGATAGGCTCCTTCAGGTGTTAGTAGCCTTTCCTCTCTCCTAGGTAGCCAAACCCTCTTTTCTGGCTATTTAGGGTCTCTGTCTCTGGGGAAACTTTAGATAACGAATGCATGAGCTCAGCCGAGTTCCTCTGCATCTCCCTCTTCACCTTCTGATAAGGAATCGACCGCTGACCGCGCTGGAAGCCTGCAAACCTGCAACATAGTAGCAAAGACGACTACTGCAACTCTGTAATGCTGATCCTGCCGCCTTCTTGACTGTTTTCCTGCTTGTGCATGCTGTGGGGGTAGTCTGCCTCCTCTCTGCACCAGAAGCTCCGAAGAAATCTCCCGTGGGTCGACGGAATCTTCCCCCTGCAACCGCAGGCACCAAAGAGCTGCATTACCGGTCCCTTGGGTCTCCTCTCAGCACGACGAGCGAGGTCCCTCGAATCCAGCGACGCTGTCCAAGTGACCCCCACAGTCCAGTGACTCTTCAGCCCAAGTTTGGTGGAGGTAAGTCCTTGCCTCACCTCGCTGGGCTGCATTGCTGGGAACCGCGACTTTGCAGCTACTCCGGCCCCTGTGCACTTCCGGCGGAAATCCTTCGTGCACAGCCAAGCCTGGGTCCACGGCACTCTAACCTGCATTGCACGACTTTCTAAGTTGGTCTCCGGCGACGTGGGACTCCTTTGTGCAACTTCGGCGAGCACCGTTTCACGCATCTTTGTAGTGCCTGTTTCTGGCACTTCTCCGGGTGCTACCTGCTTCAGTGAGGGCTCTTTGTCTTGCTCGACGTCCCCTCTCTCTGCAGGTCCAATTTGCGACCTTCTGTTCCCTCCTGGGCCCCAGCAGCGTCCAAAAACGCCAAACGCACGATTTGCGTGTAGCAAGGCTTGTTGGCGTCCTTCCGGCGGGAAAACACTTTTGCACGACTCTCCAAGGCGAGAGGGATCCGTCCACCAAAGGGGAAGTCTCTAGCCCTTTTCGTTCCTGCAGAAACCTCAGCTTCTTCTGTCCAGTCGAAGCTTCTTTGCACCCACAGCTGGCATTTCCTGGGCATCTGCCCATCTCCGACTTGCTTGTGACTTTTGGACTTGGTCCCCTTGTTCCACAGGTACCCTAGATTGGAAATCCACAGTTGTTGCATTGCTGGTTTGTGTCTTTCCTGCATTATTCCTCTAACACAACTCTTTTGTCCTTAGGGGAACTTTAGTGCACTTTGCACTCACTTTTCAGGGTCTTGGGGAGGGTTATTTTGCTAACTCTCACTATTTTCTAATAGTCCCAGCGACCCTCTACAAGGTCACATAGGTTTGGGGTTCATTCGTGGTTCGCATTCCACTTCTGGAGTATATGGTTTGTGTTGCCCCTATCCCTATGTTTCCCCATTGCATCCTATTGTAACTATACATTGTTTGCACTGTTTTCTAAGACTATACTGCATATTTTGGCTATTGTGTATATATATCTTGTGTATATTTCCTATCCTCTCACTGAGGGTACACTCTAAGATACTTTGGCATATTGTCATAAAAATAAAGTACCTTTATTTTTAGTATAACTGTGTATTGTGTTTTCTTATGATATTGTGCATATGACACTAAGTGGTACTGTAGTAGCTTCACACGTCTCCTAGTTCAGCCTAAGCTGCTCTGCTAAGCTACCATTATCTATCAGCCTAAGCTGCTAGACACCCTATACACTAATAAGGGATAACTGGGCCTGGTGCAAGGTGCAAGTACCCCTTGGTACTCACTACAAGCCAGTCCAGCCTCCTACAATAGGCCTCTAACTGGCTCCTTGCGACACAAATGGCAACATCAATCAACTTTTGAGCTGAAAGTTAAGTTTCTCAGCTTCAAAATCGCATTGCGCCACGAAAAGCCAGTAGCTCCTTTATTGCAAGCAAAGGGCCTATGTGAGGGTGGAACTGCACAAATACCCCTAGGATTTGACACAATGCACACAATGTTAGATCAACTAAAATTGCCTAATCTGGCTCTTGCATCCTTATGCCATGTGAAATCAAGTGCTATCAGTCGGGCTACCAGCATACTTGATTTTTGAAAATCACACATCTTGCGCAGCTTAACCCTGTGCAGTTATACTTGTATAGAAATTTGTACTCGGAGTTGAATCTCAAGTACAAATCTCTAACTAGATACTGCTGACTTGTCTTAATACCATAGGCCAATGCTTTGGTTCATGGAAAACAGGATTTTAATGTGTGCGACTTTTCAGGAATCCAATGCTACCCTACTTTAAACTATCAGAGCAAAGCAGTGCTTAATTTGAGCCAGTGGTTTCCGGTGCTCAGCACTGGCATGTCGTATCTTGACTCTTGCTCTGAGCAAGACTGCTGGTTTAAGGATGACAGTACTTAGGTTTGTAGGTGACTAGGACAGTCCTACAAGTCGCAACTGTCATCCCAACCCTCCAGGCTCACAAGGAAAATGGGTTATTGGTAAGGGCAGGTAGGTACCTACACCTAGCAAAAAGCCACTAACCTCCACCTAGGTACAGTTAGGTCTCAGTAAATTAATCCCAGCTCAACCCTTGGTAGCTTGGCAACGAGCGTCAAGGCTTAACTTAGGAGACAGTGTGTAAAGCATTCAAATATCACAAAACAGTAATTAAATAAAACACAGGAAACAGTTTAAAAATCCAAAACCAATTTATAAAAATAGTTTATATTTTTATCTTTAAAATGACACAAAAACGAATAAAATCGGATAAAGGGAACCGGAGATATGAATTTTTAAAGAATTATTATTTTTCTAGCGCTTAGAAACAAAAAGCGCCAATCGGGTCATCTGGTTGCACCTCAACCGGGGCAAAGTCAAAGTTTCAGGCCGACCGCGATGGAGCCCTGCTCGGCTAAAAGTCGCGGGAGGCCTCGGTTAAAAAGTTCCCTTCTGACTTAGTCTTTATTTTGAAGTTTTTCTTCACCGGGACGAACCTGCCAGTTGAATCCGACCTCCTGGAGCCCTTGTCCGGATACGTGATGTGGGTTTCCTCGGTGGAGACTTTTACCTTCGGACTTAGTCGATTTTTCGAGATGAAAATCCTTCGACCGGGGTAAACCTGGATCTTGATCCGACGTCCGTGGAGCCCTTCTCGGATACGATGGCTGGGAGGTCCCGGTCAACTTTTTACCTTCGGACTTAGTCTCTTTTTCGGAGGTTTTTCTTTACCGGGACGAACCACGAAGTCAGGCCGGGTCGCGGTTGAGGCAAGCCGGCTAGAATTTCCGCGGCGGGTCGGTCCCTCTCTGGAGCTTTTTTAAAAAAAAATTCAAATCTTTTCCAAACTTCTGGGGCTTCACCCAGATGTTCTTTTAAGGTTCTTTTGGGGTCCACAGCTCACCCCAAGGGTCCAGAAGTTCTGTGATGGTCCTTGGGGGGTGCGGACTTCAACTCCCAGAATGCACCTGGCGCAAACTCCTTTTTGGCCACTGGACAGTGGTCAGCTGGTCACTTTTCAGGGGTTGGTGCAGGGGGACTCTGGATAGCAATTTTTCACCTGTAGCCAACAGGGAGTCCCTCCTTGAACCAGTTGAAGCCAGGCAAAGTCCTTCTTGTGGTGAAGTGCAAGTGTGCAGCTGGTGCAGTCCTTCTGAGTGCAGGTTCCAGGTGCAGGCCAGGGGTCCAGCAGGGCAGTCCTTCTTCTCCTTTAGTTCTTTTCTTCTTGAAATCTGGCGGGGGTCTGATCTGTGGGGGCAGGTCTGCCAGTTTTATCCTTGCTCCTGGGTGAAAAGCAGGGGGGTCCTGGTTCTCCAATCAGGTACAGGGTCGTCCCCCTGTGATGACTACTTCCTGGGAAGTGTGGCAAAAATCCATCCCAAAAGGCAACATTCTCTAAAAATCCAACATGGCTGAATCTGATTTTTGGAGGTTACATCTGGCTGAGCCCACCCACTGGTGTGGCTAAAAATTATAAACACACCCCTCTCCTGCCCTCTCCTAATCTAATCAAGGGGGCACCTAGTTGTCTGGGGTTGCAGGATGTGGGGGTGTTGCTAGTTGCTCCAAATGTCCTTCTCTGCCTTTGAAGACCAGTTTGGCAGCCCTCCCCCTTCCTGCCTCCCCATCTGCTGAGGGGAGATTCTCTCCCCCAAGCACATTCCTTTGTGTGAAGCCAGGCCACTTCACACCTCATCAAGGCAGCTCTGCAAAGCTGCTGCAGGCTGGCCAATCAGAGCACAGCAGCAAAAACAATGCAGGGCTGAAATTGGCAACTTTTTAGGTAAAGTCTATAACTCTTTACCTGAACAAGTTATATTAAATCCAACAACTGGAAGTTGTGGGATTTATTACAACAATTAATTTGATACCAAATTATTGGTATGCAACATTTAAGGAGACTTTAAAATTTAAAATAAAGTCTCCCCATTCTAGCCTATGAAGGCCATTTACTTCAATGAGGGAAAAACGAATTTGGCAGTTTTTACCTCACCAGGGTTTATAAATCTATTTTTATAAAGTTCCTGCTTATAGTTACATGGCACCCAGCCCTAGGGGCACATAGGGCACACCTTAGGGGTGACTTATATGTAAAAATAAGGTAGTTTAAGACTTTGGAAGTACTTTTAATTCCAAAGACGAATTTGCATATAACTTTAATTTAAAAGCAGCCAGCAAGGCAGGCCTGCCTTTAAAATGACACTGGGCACCTCAACAGTGCACCTAGGTGTGCACCACCTATGCTGTGGTCCCTAAACCTACATGCCCTACCATATACTAGGGACTTATAGGTAGGTTAACTTAGCCAATTATAATTAGCCTAATTTGCATATTGATTTTACACAGAGCACAGGCCCTGGGACTGGTTAGCAGTACCCAGGGCACCATCAGAGTCAGGAAAACACCAGCATAAAGTGGAAAATGGGGGCAAAAAGTTAGGGGGCCTCTGCAATCAGCCCTGTTTTCTCACACAGTACCTCACCAAAAACCCAAACAGTAAAAGGTGATTTGTGGCAGCCTTTACGCATGGACTCAAGAGTGTGACATCTCAGGAAGGACGTGGTTAAATGGAGATTATCCCTTTATAACATGAACAACATGTCTCAGTCAAACACAGGCAATGAAAGAGATGCAGTAAAGTTTTCAATAGGTTTTATTAACAAGACTGCAATCTAAAATAAGTTGCAGTGGTTGCAATGATTAGGATAATGAATAATACAAGGAACAGAATGGTAAAAACAAGAGTCATGAATACAAAGACCCCCACCATCTTGCAAGAACATGTAATATGAAATAGATGTGAAATGAACCCTAATACCTTAGCATAATGGACCTAATCTCTAACCTAAAGAGAGCTAGGTGTGTTAAACCTAATCTGCCAGTACCATGTCCATGAGAAGAGTCCCCAAACCCTCATTACCTTGGAATGAGATCTCTAGATCAGACTCCGTGGGGACACGAAGACTGGGTCAGCATTAAGGTGATATGTAGCATAGATAGTGTCGATGGCATCTGGCAGGAATCTCTCTGATTATCTTGTCTGTGTGAGATGTACTTAACCTGACGCAGGTTTGCTCCCAAACAATAAATAAGAAAGCATGATTGGGACGTCAATTATATAAACAATTCCCTGAAAAGGTACATTAAGGGGCTTATTTCAACAATGTTGAACCGCCATCAGGCCGCCTATGCGGCCTGAAACCCGCCGCCCGCATTTCGACATCCCCGCTAGGCCGGCGGGCAGAAACAATGTTTCCGTCCGCCGGCCCAGCGGGGAGTACGGCCGTAACATTGCAGCCGGCAGCAATGTGGCGGTGTGGCGGGTGCAGCAGCACCCGTCGCGCAATCCACTGCCCGTAATTCGGGCAGTGGATTGTGCAATGGGGCTGTGCCAGGGGGCCCCTGCATTGCCCATGCCAAGTGCAGGGGCCCCCAGGGGCCCCTGAGTCTCCTTACCGCCAGCCTTACCATGGCGGTAATTACCCCCATGGACAGGCTGGCAGAAAGGGGACTCGTAATCCCCAGGGCAGCGCTGCTTGCAGCGCTGCCCTGGTGGATTACAACCGCTGGGACCGCCATGGCGGTAGCCTGGCGGTCCTGGCAGTCCTGGCGGTCCTGGCGGTATGACCGTAGCGGGTCCACCACGGTCATGATACAGTTGGTAGTACCACCAGCCTGTTGGCGGTACTACCCGCCACAATAACCCTGGAGGTCAAAGACTGCCAAGGTTATAATGAGGGCCTATATGTGGGAAAGTACATAATGTGACAACCTACGTATCTCATTTATCTTTGACGCTGATAGTGACGACTTTACAGAATGGCACTGAAACGTAAAAATAAAATATCTTCCTAACTATAAACATGGCAGCCATCTTGAAAGAATTAATTAAACAAATGTGCTTATATAGAGCAAGCTAAGTATGGTAAAAGTCACTAGGTGATGGGGCAAAAGCCTGCAAGCCAAAGCCTAAGCTAAACTCCTGATTCCCATTAAAACTAAATAGGATCCACTACAGGCACTTAATTGTCAGCACCGGTGTTTAGGATAGTTGGACACATGGTGGTGATGTCGGCCTAATTTAAGTATGAACACAACAAAAGCCGTTTATTCATTCAATATACATTAATAATGACTAATACCACCCAAGCCATTCTTATAGTTTCGGGGCCTGAAATATATGACTTGTCACACTTTTAACAATGGGATTGTCAATAGTTGTGTTGGTACTGTCACTGTTAGTGCTGGCAGGGATAATGGACGGTGCAAGCTGCAGTGGCCTCCTGAGGAGGTCCCTGACTCCAATTGTTTTACAAATTAAGCACTGGCGCAAAGTGATGCTGCAATCTTTGATGCAGCACTGGGCTACCAGACTTTAACTAAATCTGAGCAAAAAGACTTCTGATTTTGAACATTGACAAACTGCTCTATGCCCCTTTCCCACCCAGGAAATAACCAGCATAGGGCGAAAATGAATCCCTTTAAATTTGCATTGAATTTCTAACTGGCAATGGGTGGTTGGTTCAGAATACAGGTTTACATTGCTGGCTGCTCTGAGAGGAAAAAGCACAGACACAGCACATCCTGCAGTACGTGCAGAAATGTGCTAGGCAAGGCCTGTGGTTTATAAGACATTACACAAATGGAGACCTACGCATTTCATTTATAATATGTCCTACAAGATGTTCCGCTGACAGTTTTCTTCTAGCCACAAATCTACGAGAAGAAATGCAAATTGTAGGTCACCATCAAGGGGAACTAGAACATTTTATTTGGCAAGGACTCAAATGTGATAAGAGGAACAGAAACTGAACTATTGTCTATTAAAAAAATTGCAAGTGCTTTAAAAGTGTGAAGTCTAATATATGAACATGTTCAAGTAATCTCCCCTGCCACCAGTTGTAAAATAAAATGTGATAATTTACAACTTACTGAATGCACCGACTGTGCATTTATGGGTATAGCTGAAGGAGTGTTAACGCTAAATTTTTACTAATAAATATTCATGTATTCTGAATGTTGAATCTGCATAGAAAATGAAGTAATATAGAAAATGAATACACAACTTTGAAAATGTGCCTACTCGAGTGGCCATCAGAAATCACGAAGTGTCCTTATTAATTGCCTAATAAAATTAAATGGCGTGCTCATGTTTAGATTAAAGTAGCGGTATGTTATATTATTGATTACTTATTTTGTATTTGCTTTATTAATCATAGGCCTAAAGTTAGTGAGGTTTTGGGCCTAGATGCACAGCCTCAGTTAAGCTGCACTGTTTAAATAATTTACATAAAATGGTTGTTTGGGGAATTGAATACTTGTATTATTCCACTGTGTTGACCAAGTAAATGCTTTCTTTCCCATGAGAACTGCTTGCTAGAATATGCTGTATTAGCTATCATTACATTGTAAAGTTCTGTGTGTGGGTGAAAGCGATGTTCCTAGCAGCTAACAATGGATGCACTGACTGGAGGACAGAGAGATACAAAATTGTTACCTGATGAGTCCTACGTTGGGAACAGGAGAAGAGGAGCCAATCATCGACATGTGAAAGACAGTTTAGTTATATCTTAGATTTGGAATTCTACTTTCATTGGAATAAATGTAAATGTACGATTATTTGACCAATGGCAAAGTGGAAAGTGTTCTAGATGGTTTTAACTTAGCCCGACTGCACTGAGAAGAGAAAAACGTTTTCCCACTTTGATATTCTCCTGAGAGGAGCTTGTTTATTCTGTCTGAGGAGCTGAATGGTTCCTGAGGAGTTGAATTCTACCTTCAACTATATTGCTTAGACTTTGATGCTGAATGCTGATCTTTAAACTTTGGCTTACAAATGGTTTGGATAGCTAGAGTCCCCTGTTCTGAACCCTTTTCTTACATGGTCCGATGAGGATGCTGACCGAACAGGTGTCCAATTGATGAAGACAGTCGGAGCTTGCTGATCCATACTGAGGAGTGGTATTATCCAAATGTTATTGTTGATGAAATTTGTCTTTTGTTCCTAGGTACCAACAGCTAATTTTGACAAAGCCATAGCTAGATGTTTTCAAAATTTGTGTTGACTAAATTGTTTTGCTTGAAGCCCAAACATGCTATTTTAATCAGAAGGTTAACTGGGAGACTCACAGAAGATGTCTGCTAATTATTAACAACAAGTAGTCATTTCTTTGCTGAATCTAAATATATGCTATTTCTATTGCACAGTTATTTTTACCATTGAGTTGTACTGAAATCCTAGAATGCGTAACCATACATGCTTTGATTAAATTGAGATTCTTTAGGAGATTTGGTCAACCGGTGTTGTTTCTGTATGTGTATCATTTGATTTTCAGATTAAGTTACGTGATATTAGCATTGTTAATATAGGGAAATAAACATTCTAACTTTTACATAAAAGTGGGGTTATTTATGGCCAAAGGGGACATGGTGCGTGGAAATTACTGACTCCCAACACCATTGATTCTATTGATTAATATTGTTATTGATTGGTATTGAAATTGAGTCCTATGGTGGGATTTACTCTAAGTGCAGTCAAAGGGTCCATCGAACCTCTAACGAGTCCCCTTATAAATTAAAGATAAGAAACCAAATAAGGTCAGACTTGCTAACAGGAGCATAGCTTTAAATCCAAGAGGGTGGCTCAAACGTTTATTCTTTTGAAGTGGGATGATTGTGTGATGTCTGTCTATTTGCACTTGATTTCCATGGGAGGATAACCTATAACGTAGCTGAGATTTCCTTTGCTGTCCTTCAAAATTCTTACTTTGCTTCGCACCACTTCAACACTTTTCACATTTTACATTCAAGGAGAGCCAAATAATCAGCAGAAGAGAGAGGGAGAGAGAGTTACAGAGAGAGGGAGAGAGTCTGAGAGAGGAAGAAAGAGAGAGACTGCGGGATGCCAAACAGAGCTTTGAATCAATTAGCACACAGAAACACTTTCTAAAACTGGAAGGAGGTGAGGCCGGGATGCTGCTTTTGCTCAGTTCCAACTCTGTTCAACAAATACATAAATGCATCACCAACCCCTGGGTTACCTACATAAGACATATATCTTACTCACCTGCTCAATGTAGATGACCTTGTCTTGATGTGCACAACGAGATTACAAGAGCTCCCTAACATATTGCAAAACTTCTGTCACCTATGGTGCCTGAAAAAAAAGAACACAAAGTAAGCCAACCATTAGCAGTTTAGGATAAAGCAAGAGACTATTGAATATAACCCATTTAAATGTGATTCACAAGCGCCTCGGAGAAAAGGCCGTGTGTGTGCTGCGTTGGCAAAGTATCAATTTATAAACTCTGGAGAAACTCTGGAGACAACTCTGTGATCGTGTTGTTAGACTTGTACAATGTAGTAAAATCTGGAGTCCTGCAAAATCCCAAAACGACACAACGTCAACGAAGTAGCCCAAAAGAAAATGTTCACCTTCTAATTTTTTTATCCCAGTAGTTCCTTATTCGATTTTAGGAGTTGGTAGGATACCACTCACAAACATGTTTATACGACATCAGTACCGTATTTTCCGGCGTATAAGACGACTGGGCGTATAAGACGACCCCCTACTTTTCCTGTTAAAATATAGGGTTTGGGCTATACTCGCTGTATAAGACTACCCCTCTTCCAACGCACACCAAATAAAAATTTTAAAACATCAGATTTGATTTTAACATGGTATTTTTAATTCAAATGCTTATGACATGCAGGTACTTAGTAGGAAAACTGTCACTTATAAACAGAAGGCTGTTTGTCATCAAACATGTAAACATAAAACAGTGCAAGTGAAATAGCCTGGAGCACATGCAGGAATATGTGCCTGTCCAGACAACTGCCAGCGAGGATTGCGGCACACGGTAAGGACAGCTCAACTCACGGTTGACCAATCAGCTCTGTGTCCACAAGTAGCTGAATCTTGTGGGATGCGGAACCCATCATACGCTTGGAATCGATTTCCAAATGCAACGCATGGTGGCTCAGCTACAGGGCGCCTGTCCCTGAAGTTTCAGCACACCGTATTCCGGCGTATAAGACGACCCCCGACTTTTGAGGAGATTTTCAGGGGTTAAAAAGTCGTCTTATACGCCGGAAAATACGGTAATTACCTACAGCGCTGTTAACACATCATACACGTAGGTGTCACTATACATCACGCAGGGCTCCCTGGAATATTATGTGCAAACATAACACAATCGCAGAACGGTAACAGCCACAACACTCAACCACAGTCAATTATCCTGTCGTGTAAGCAGAGTATATGGGTCGCAGTTAGGTGGCATCAACCTTATAGGAAGTCACTGTGTTTCCATAACCCACACACCTGAGACTTTATAGCTGGTATGCGCAGGAGCATATCTGGGGAACTAATATAGCAGCGACTAGGAACCGTTTCCGTTCAGTGGACTTGAAAACCTCAAATATCCTTAATTCAACAACAAATATGAGGGCCGATGTCCTCTAAAATCAGAAGATTCATGTTTTCAAACCTATGCTAACTACTCCTGACCCGTCAGTGCTAAATACATTTGTAAAATAAAGAGTGCTGTTGCCCAAAGCACTGCTCAGTAGCCAGCTGTTGGCGCCAGCAAATGTCGGCGCACCAATAACCAAGGCTGTGTAGACCTGATTCCCCTTCGGGTCTCTTGAATCCACTGACATGCACTCCCTGCCCCTTTAGATCACTATTGCAGGTTACTGCTTGCTCCCTTTGTGAATGCTTCCCATCTTTCTTCTTTCCTGTTTGTGTTTTCCCTCTCTTGCTCTAGGAAAAATGTCTGATGAGTTAAAATAAGTGCTGGTCCACAAAAATGAGTGCCTGTGGCTCACACCGGCAAGAACTGGCTCAAATTAAGCACTTCTGACCCCAAAATGTCACAAGATCCTCTGCAAAACCGAGAAGGAACAGTTGTGAGCCATTGAATGACTTTTCTCTATAAAAGTTTTGATATGCGAAGCTGCTTTGTAAGTAATATCCATTCTTCAGACCCTGCAGCCTCTCCTTTATGGATGGGGCAGGTAGGGACTTCCAAACATTACGATGCGTCATTTCCCCAACACCATATCGAGGTCCACAAATTTAAATACATGAATATTATCTGGGGATCAGATTCAGAAGACATTGAAGCGACTACCTAGGTAATCACCTACCTGTCACTTCCACCATACATTCCAGGGTGCCCTCGAGAAACTGGAACACAACAGGACACAACCGTACCATGTGGTAAAAGTCTTCCTCAGCCTCTGTGCACCTGGGACAGATATCCTGGGCTTCAGGGAACCTACGTCCAATCCAATTGGAGGACAGATATGTGTAGTGCAGATAATTGAACTGGGTGTATTTCAACCTAGCGTTCGTGGAATTTGATTATTTTGCGCCTAAACATGTCTCCCATTCTACATCAGGTAACTCCTTCCCCAAGCAGACTTCCCACCATTCTCTAAGGTCGGACACAAGAAGATGAAATGCCAGGGGAATTATCCAAGATCTGAGAGGCATTTTCATTCAGATGACAGTCAAATGAGGCTTTGGTGGATTTGTGAGCTATAGAATCTGGCTTCACCTTGGCCTACTGCTGTAGCGGTTTAACCAAAGGGAGAATGTCGAGTGGAATTACTCTTCTTGGCCGTGGCACCCTTCTTACCACCGAAGGCTTTTAAGTCAAGTGATTTCCTAGTAAGGGCGGCCAGAAGCGGTGGCGCTATACCGTATGAAGCAGCATTAGAGTAGTCATCAGCATTATTATTATGGTAATTGTTGTCATTGCCATCACCATTGCCGATGAGGGACCACTTCCTTTCATTTGAATAGTGCCAATTACCTGCCATGGAAGCTGTGGCAGCGAAGAGATGTGTGCCCAAATGAACCACCTCTGACACCGTGGGCTGTGAGGATTGATGTGCCCCCCCACCATGGTACCGAACCCACTTTCCCCCGCGGAAGTCCTTACAGACATTGCAGGAGCATGATCCCCAGATTTTACAGCAGGAACCTAGGAGACAGTTGAGGAAGCAGAAGGAGACAGAGAGACAGTGGGCAGGAATGCAACAATGTTACCTGTGAGCAGCATTCCAATAGGTGTCTCCTCTGCCATAGATTCTTTGTTACCACACAGCAGGTGGCTGGCGGCCAAGCTGGAAAGTGATGTGAACACCACCGAAAGACCACGGGCTTCAGAGCAGAATTTGTCCTTTGAGGGGTGCCACCTCAGGGTCAGAAGAGACAACAGCTGAGGGCATCTGCAGAGGCATAGATACTGAAGTCGACAAGACCTCCTTAGTTGGCCGCGCCAAAGATTCTGTGGTGAGCAAAGGTAGAGCTATGCTAGAAGCCAGCAGTTTCACCATGGGCCAGCTGAGCATGGAGCCCGCAGTAGAGCCAGAGCGTTTTGATATTTGCTGGGGTGACATGCTGCTACTGCGGCCCAGGTTGCCTGCCAACCAGGGGCCTTTTACTCCTCGAGCACCAACAGCTTTAATAGGTGCCATAACACCCCACAACACAGCATAAGGAACGTGGACAGGCCCATGGTAGCTGGGAAGGAGGCAGGAGAAAATTTGTAAGAAAATAGGCAGCATCAATAACAGACATTACCTCCTGCCCCTCCCTCGCCTTCCTTTCCCAACCAATGAGGCTCCCTGCCTCCCCCTAGACCCCTCCCTTCCCTTTTGAAAAGCCCCCCACCCCACCACCTCCTGTTCATTTTGTCTAGCCAGCTATTCTTACCTTTTCTTTCTCCTCCACGGCGGGGCCTGGGGGAGGCCTCGTGTTGACTCTCGGTGAACGCGGTTCTCCTCACGGGTGGTACCCCGGCAGTCGCATCTTCCTGTGGTCGCCGGTGCTGCCTTGGGAGGCGTGTCTTTGGAGTTGGCTGACGGAGTCGGTCGGCTCTCTGGCGGCTGGGGCTGTACTTCCAGATCTTCGCCTCGCGTATGCTGGGCTGATGTGCCGGTTGTGTGAATTTGCATGTTTACGGTAGGGCGGGCGTTTCTGCCCGCGTTTTATATTATTTTGAGGCTAATTGCTGCGCTTTTCTCATTTGCTGTTGTCGGATGGGGGGGGGCTTTCTCCTTTATTTTACTGGTTGCTTTTGGCCTCTTGGGTACATTTCTTGTTTGGATTATGTCGAGGCAGGTTCCTTCCAAAGGCACTGGATTGTCTCTTCTTCTTCTTCTTCGGGGGAGGATGTTGCGGTTCCCCTTACCACTCCGGGTGGACACCAGGTTGCGCTGGGGGTTCCTGCGCCTCTCATGTCCAGGGAGGAGGTTCAGGACATGATTGAGGTGGGGTCCTCTTTATCGGATGATGACGCCCCTTTTTTTTCTTCTGGTGGGAAGTATGTCTCCAGGGAGGTGATGTGGGAGGTTCTGACGCATGTTTGGGACAATTTAGGGTTTCCTGTTTTTCAACCTTCAGGGACTGATTCCCACTTGTTCCCTCAATATCAATCGCCTTCGCGGTTTGCCATGCCTTTCCAGGGCCCTGTTAAGGATATGGTGTTCCGTGAGTGGTAGGATGTGGACAAGTCTCAGGTTCCGCGCTTCCTTCAGAAATTGTACTTACTGGAGGGGGAGGATGTGTTGCCCCGTTCCATTAAGCTAGATTCCATTTTAGCTACTTTGATTGGCAAGACGGCGGTCAATCCGGAGGACTGCGTTCCTGCTGATGCCACTGACTGGAAGGTGGATTTGGGTCTGAAGAGGGCATTTGCTGCGGAAAATTTGGCCCTCAGAGCTGGTATTTTTTTCTGCTTATGCTGCCCAATCCTTGGTGCAGGATTTTGACAAACTGGCAGTGGCTGTTCAGGAGGGTTCGGAGTGTTCGGAGCTCCTGGCAGTTATGGAACAACAGGCCAGGTTGCTGGCTGACATGTCGTCTGATGTTGTCCGCACTTCGGCTCTGGCTTCGGGGGCTTTGATTGGGGCTCGTATGTCCCTCTGGTTGAGGATATGGAAGGCGGATCCAGGGGAGAAGTCTGCTCTCCTACGGCTTCCTTTTGAAGGGCTCAATTTGTTTGGGGATCAGTTGCCTTCCATGCTTTCGAAAGCTTTTAAGGAGAGGAAGCACGCCTTACCTTACAAAGGTGGTTCTTCTTCTGGCAAGGGTTGGCATAAGCATTCTCGTTCTTCTCCCAAGTTTGATTCCAAGTATTTTTCTTCCAGGAAGCGTTGTTTTCAGCCCCGTTTTTCTCCTAACAAGTCTGCACCTTTGGGTCGGGGGGGCCTCAAGAAGGGTTCCGGACAATCACTGTGGGCCTGGCAGAGGGCCGGTTGGAGTTCGGCTGAGGCACTTTCTTCACGTTTGGCAGGAGGATGTCAACGATCGCTGGGTGCTCGACATTGTGAACAATGGCAACACCATAGACTTCGACGTGGTTCCTCCAGATACAGGGGTTCGTCCTACACCACTGCCTACGAACGGTGCCCAGAGGAGTTGCTCATCAAGGGGGCCATCTCCCATGTTCCTGTTGGGGAGAGGGGTCTGGTCATTTATTCCATCTTGTTCCTGGTTCCAAAGGTGTCAGGGGTTTTTCGTCCAGTCCTCAATCTCAAGGGGGTGAATTCCTGGATAAAGACTGTGCATTTCCGTATGCTTTCCATTCAGTCAATTTTTCCTCTGGTCGGTCCTGGGGATTTCTTGGGGTCTCTGCATCTGCAGGATGCTTACCTGCATGTTCCAGTGGCCCTGTCTTCTCAGAGGTTCCTCCGCTTTGCTGTAGGCCAGGACCATTTTCAGTTCTGTGTTCTGCCGTTTGGCCTCAAATCCTCTCCCCGGATTTTCACCAAGGTGCTGGCTCCTCTGGTAGCTCTTCTACATTCCGAGGGTGTGTTTGTCCATCCTTATTTGGACCATATTCTGTTTCAAGCTCCCACTCAAGTTCTATTAAGGAGTCATGTGGCCCGAGTACTGTTGGTCCTGCAAAATCACGTTTTTTGGGTCAACTGGGGGAAGTCAGATTTGGTCCCTTCCCAAGATCTGGTTTTTCTCGGGCCCAATTTCTGACTCTTCAAGGCTTGGTGACTGTGTCGGAGAAACGGTTGTTGTGCCTCCAGGCACAGGTGTTGTCGATCTTGTCGCAGACTGCTCCCAGAGCTCTTCAGTGGTTGCGTCTGCGGGGTCATTTGGCGTCGGTGGTTTTTCTGGTTCCTTGGGTGCGGTTTCATCTGCTTTGCCTGATGAACTTATTTCTCGCTCGTTGGCCTCCGGTGTCGGATCTCTTCGGACAAGGATTCCTGTGTCGGGGTTTGTTCGCAGGGACTTGGGTTGGTGGCTGGTGCCGGCTCATCTTCGATTGGGGGTGTCTTTGTCTCCTCCTCGGCCGGTGGTAGTGACGACCGATGCCAGCCTCTCTGGTTGGGGGGCTTGGCTGGGGTCGGCTCAGGTATAGGGGTTTTTGTCGCCTCTGGAGGCCAGGCGCTCCTCGAATTGGCAGGAGTTGAAGGCGGTTCTTCTTGCTCTGGTTCATTTTCAGGAATCCATGAAGGGATTGGATGTTCTTATCCAGACGTACAACTTGGTGACCAAGTCTTACGTAAACAGGCAGGGTGGGACCAGGTTGCGGTCGCTGTTTCGGATTGCGAGGGCCATTTTTGTTTGGGCTCAGGTGTAGGTTCTGTCTCTGCGAGCCACCTACATTCAGGGGGTGGTCAATGTTCGGGCGCATCTGCTGAGCCGGGTCAATCCTTCGTCCCAGCTTTTCTCCCTCCGATTGTCTCTGTTCCGTCGACTGATTCGCCTGTGGGGTCTTCCAGTGTTGGATGTGTTTGTCTCCCCAGAGAATGCGAAGGTGAGGTGCTTTTGCTCCCGGTTTCGTTGTCATCAGGCTTGGGCGGTGGACGGGATGTCGTGTCTTTGGCCTCAGGATCTTCTGTACGCATTCCGGCCCTTCCAGTTGCTCCGTGCTTTTATAGTGAGGGTACGTCTTCTGAAGGCCAGGGTTCTCTTGATCGCGCTGCATTGGCCACGGGCGAATTGGTTTCCGTTGGTTCGGTTGATGGCCTCGGTCGCATGTGGACTCTCCCTCTCTGTCACTCGCCTCTGGAGTTTCCTTGCCTCCCTCTGGGGTCATTGCGGCGGTTGCACTTGACGGCTTGGAAGTTGATCGAAGGGGATTGACAAGCTTGGGGGTTCCGGTCACTTTGAGTTCGACTTTGCTGGCTTCACAGCGTCATTCCACATTGCTGTCTTATGGTTGGCAGTGGAAAGTATTTTCTACCTGGTGTTTGCAGCATCGGTTGGATCCTGCGACAGCTTCTCTGTTTGAGGTGATGCAGTTTCTACAAGATGGGACCCAGTTGGGTTTGTCTGTGGCTTTGCTGCGTGTGCAGTGGGCTGCAATTTAGGCTTTCAGGGGTCCGTGGCATAATCTGTCTGATGAAGGTCGTTTGATGCCTCGATTTTTTTCAGGGCCTTCTTAACTTGTTTCCTCGTCCGGTGCGGTCCTTTCCTTCCTGGGATCTTTCTTTGGTGTTGGAAGCCTTGACTGTTCCTCCCTTTGAGCCTCTGGAATCATGTGACTTGCGTCATCTGACATTGAAAACTTTTTTTCTAGTGGCCATTACTTCGGCCCTCCATTTGGGGGAGTTTGCGGCTTTGCCCTGCTCTTTTCCTTTTTGTAAGGTTTTTCCAGATTGGGTTGTGCTTGTGCCTGTTCCCTCCTTTGTTCCCAAAGTGAATTCCGCTTTCCATGCTCAGCAGGAGGTTATCCTGCCTGCTTTCTGTCCTGATCCTTCCTCGGATGAGGAGGTTCGGTTGCATTCTTTGGATGTACGTAGGGCATTGTTGGAATATCTACGGGTGGTTGCTCCTTTCCGGAAAGGTGATTCCTTATTAGTTAATTTTGGTCCGGCTCGGAATGGGGAGAAGCCTTCCACTGCTTCCTTGAGTCATTGGGTCCGCTCTCTAATTTTGATGGCTTATTCTTTGAAAGGGGTTGTGCCACCTCCGGGGATACAGGACCGTTCTACCAGGGGTATGGCTGCTACGGTGGCTGAGTTACAGGGCTCCTCTGTGGTGGAAATTTGCAGGGCAGCTACTTGGGCCTCTCCTTCTACTTTTGTTTGTCATTACAGGCTGGCGGACTTGGGGGGTTTGGAGTCGGTATTGGGTCACCGTGTCTTGTCCTCTATGATGCAATAGGGGGGTTGTTGTCCGGTGTCCTATTTGGTTGTGATTAAACTTGTTGCAACTCAGTGTCCGTCTCCTGTGTTTCTCTTGCTATGTCTCATTGGTTGGGAAAGGAAGGTGAGGGAGGGACGGGAGGTAATGCGTCTATTACTTACCGGTAATGGCATTACTCCTAGTCCTACTCCCTCGCCTTCCTTTCCGTTCCCTCCCGCCCTCCCGGTATGGAACGCCTGAGTTGCTGTTTGGGCTTGTTTCTGTACAGGAGGTGATGGGGGTGGGGAGGGGTTTAGGGGGAGGCAGGGAGCCTCATTGGTTGGGAAAGGAAGGCGAGGGAGTAGGACTAGGAGTAATGCCATTACCGGTAAGTAATGGACACAAAAATGACCACAGCTGCAACACAGAGCCAGTTGCTGTCAGGTATCTCATGTACTGCCTCAAAGATACCACTATGGTGATCCTGTCTTCTCCCGTGTCGCAAGGTTCCGTCTTCTGCACACCCACTGTACGGTCACTGACAGAGAGAGCAGGGAGGCAGAGAGGAGAGCTGCTGTAACCTATGAAGAATCAGTGGCTATCGTCCATCAGCCAGCCCACAAAATCCTTTTGATGGCTGCTAGCTTTCCACGCAACAGGGAAACACCGAAAGAGCAAAAACAATCAAAAAGAGAGATGCTCTTCCTATGTAAACTCTGACCTTACTATAACCATACAGTGGGGCCCACTGCTAGGTAATGAGAAAAAGGTTTTCGTAGTTATTAAATGATTATTTTATTATGTTAACATTTAATAATAAATTTCAGCTAACAATAAAATTAAATTAACCTTTTGTTATACAAATGTAATTAATTATACACATCCCTATTGACAAAATGCAATAGGCAATCAATAAAAATGATCCTGTGGGTAAGAATTTTTAAATTATTCTTATTTATACATGAAAAAATTACATTTCAATTATTCCACTATTTGATACATATTTAATTTAATGAGTTACTGTGCTGTAATATTGTGTTTTATTTTACTGGTTCTAGATTTATAATACATATTCTACGTGTTTGCATTTATGTTGTTTATAAAAATATGTTCATGTTTTTATGTAATACCGTTTTTTTCACTTTACTCTCCCATAGGGATATTTCTACCACAATGGTGGTGATCTTCACCTACTTGTGAAAAATTGCTTAAGTACATTTACACTCATAAATCCTGTGGTAGGAAGCCCTGTGGGGTGAATAGGAAAAACTGCAGATTTACAAATAGATGCAGTAGAAGATTTACAGGTGAGTAAATGTAGACATTTACCTTTATCTTTGTGAATAGGCCTCTAACTGGCACCTTGAGACACAAATAGCAACACCAATCAACTTTTTTTAGCTGAAAGTTTAGTCGCTCAGCTTCAAAATCGCATTGTGCCATGAAACGCAATAGCTCCTTTATTGCATGCAAAGGGCCTATGTGGGGGGTGGAATTGCACAAACACCACTAGGATTTCACACATCAACTAAAATTGCCTGACCTGGCTCTTGCATCCTCATGCCATGTGAAATCAAGTGCTATCAGTCGGGCTCCCAGCGTACTTGATTTATGAAAATCACAGATCTTGTGCAGCTTAAACTTGTGCAGTTATCCTTGTACAGAATTTTTTACTGGAAGATGTATCTCAAGTACAAATCTCTAACTAGATACTGCTGATTTGTCTTAGTACCATAGGCCAATGCTTTGGTTGAAGCAAAACAGGATTTTAATGTGTGTGCGACTTTTCAGGAATTCAGTGATACCCTACTTTTTACTATCAGAGCAAAGCAGTGCTTAATTTGAGCCAGTGGTTTCCGGTGCTCAACACCGGCACTTAATTGTCAGCACCGGTGTCTAGGATAGTCTGACACATGGTGATGGTGACGGCCTAATTTATGTATGAGCATAACAAAAGCTGTTTATTCATTCAATATACATTAATAATGACTAATACCTACCACCCAAGCCATTCTTATAGTTTCGGGGGCCTCAAATAGTATGGCTTGTCACACTTGTAACAGTGTGATTGCCAATAGTTGTGTTGGTACTGTCACTGGTAGTGCTGGCAGGGATAATATATGGTCCAAGCTGCAGGGGCCTCCTGAGGAGGGCCCTGACTCCAATTGTTTTACAAATTAAGCACTGGCGCAAAGTGATGCTGCAATCTTTGATGCAGCACTGGGCTACCAGACTTTAACTAAATTTGAGCAAAAAGACTTCTGATTTTGAACATTAACAAACTGCTCTCTGCCACTTCCACACCCAGGAAATACCCAGAACAGGACGTAAATGAATCCCTTTAAATTTGCATTGAATTTCCAACTGATCAGGAGTGGCTGGTTCAGAATACAGGTTTACATTGCTGGCTGCTCTGAGAGGAAAAAGCACAGACGCAGCACGCCCTGCAGTACGTGCGGAAACGTGCTAGGCGAGGCCTGTGGTTTATAAGACATTACATAATAAGAGCCCTACACATCTCATTTATAAAATGTCCTACAAGATGTTCCGCTGACACCTTTCTTCCAGCCACAAATCTACGAATAGAAATGCAAATTATAGGTCACCATCAAGGGGAACTCGAACATTTTATTGGCAAGGACTCAAATGTGATAAGAACAGAAACTGAACTATTGTCGATAAAAAAAATCGTAAGTGCTTTAGAAATGTGAAAGTCTAATATACGAACATGTTCAAGTAACCTCGCCTGCCACCAGTTGTAAACTAAAATGTATAATTTAAAACTTACTGAATGCACCGACTGTGCGTTTATGGGTACAGCAGGAGGATCGTAGCTTTAAATCCAAGAGGGTGTCTCAAACGTTTATTTTTCCGAAGTGAGATGATTGTGTGATGTCTGTTTATTTACATTTGATTTTCATAGTAAGATACCCTGTAACGTAGTTGAGATTTCCTTGGCTGTCCTTCACAATTCTTACTTTGCTCTGCACCACGTGAACAATTTTCACATTTTACATTCAAGGAGAGTCAAATAATCTGCAGAAGAGAGAGGGGGAGAGAGGTACAGATAAAGAGAGAGAGTCTGAGAGAGGAAGAAAGAGAGAGACTGCGAGATGCCAAACAGACCTTTGAATCCATTAGCACACAGAAACACTTTCTAAAACTGGAAGGAGGTGAGGCCGGGAGGATGCTTTTGCTCAGTTCCAACTCTGTTCCACAAATACATAAATGCATCACCAACCCCTGGGTTACCTACATAAGATATATATCTTACTCACCTGCTCAATGCAGATGACCTTGTCTTGATGTACACAACGAGATTACAGAAGCTCCCTAAAATATTGCAAAACTGCTGTCACCTACGGCGCCTGAAAAAAAAGAACACAAAGTAAGCCAACAATTACCATTTTAGGATAAAGCAAGAGACTATTGAATATAACCAAGTTAAATGTGATTCACAAGCGCCTCAGAGAAAAGGCTGTGTGTGTGCTGCGTTGGCAAAGTATCAATTTATGAACTCTGGAGAAACTCTGAAGACAACTGTATGATCGTGTTGTTAGACTTGTACAATGTAGTAAAATCTGGAGTCCAGCAAAATCCCAAAACGACACAATGTCAACGAAGTAGCCCAAAAGAAAATGTTGACCTTCTCTTTTTTTATACCAATAGTTCTTTATTCGATTTTACGAGTTAGTAGGATAACAATCACATACATGTTTATACGACATCAGTAAATATCTACAGCGCTTTTAACACATCATACACATAGGGGTTACCCTACATCACGCAGGGCTCCCGGGAACATTACGTGCAAACTTAACAGAATAGCTGAACGGTAACAAGCACAACACTCAACCACGGTCAATTATCCTGTCGTGTAAGCAGAGTATGTGGACCGCAGTTAGGTGGCATCAACCTTATAGGAAGCCACTGTGTTCGCAGAACCCACACACCTGAGACTTTATAGCTGGCATTCGCAGGAGCATGTCTGGGGAGCTTATATAGGAACCACTGGGGGCCGTTTCCGATCAGTGGACTTGAAAAACTCAAATATCCTTAATTCAACAAAAAATATGAACCCCTCTGTCCTCTAAAATCAGAAGCCTCATGTTTCCGTGACTATGCTAACTACTCCTGATCCGTCAGTGCTAAACACATTTGTAAAATAAAGAGTGCTGGTGCCCATAGCACTGCTCAGAAGCCAGCTGTTGGCGCTATCAAATGTCAGCACACCAATAACTAAGCGGTGTAGTCCTGAATCCCCTTCAGGTCTCTTAAATCCACCAGCCAGGCACTCCCTTCCCCTTTAGATCACTATTGCAGGTTACTGCTTTCCCCGTTTGTGAATGCTTCCCATCTTTTTCTTTCTCCTTCTTTCCTGTTTGTGTTTTCCATCTTTTGCTCTCGACAAATGTCTGATAAGGAAAAATAAGTGCTGGTCCACAAAAATGAGTGCCTGTGGCCCACACCGGAAAGAACCAGCTCAAATAAACCACTGCTAACCACAAAATGTCACATGATCATCTGCAAAACCGAGAAGAAACAGTTGTGAGCCATGTAATGTCCGAAGCCACTTTGTAAGTAATATTAATTCTTCAGGCCCTGCAGCCCCTCCTTTATCAATGAGGCATACAGGGACTCCCAAACATGACGTCCACAAATGTAAATACCTGATTGTGTTCTTGTGCTGGGGATCAGATTCAGAAGACACTGAAATGACTCCCTAGGTAATCACCTACCTGTCACGTCCACCATACATTCCAGGGTGCTCTCCAGAAACTGAGACAACAGGACACAACCATACGATGTGGTAAAAGTCTGTCTCAGCTTCTGTGCATCTGGGAAAGACATCCTGGGCTCCAGGAAACCATTTTGTCAAATCTACATGTAGGGCAGATATTTGTAGTGCAGATAATTGAACTCAGTGTATTTCAACCTAGCGTTCCTGGAAATCAATTAGTTTGCACCTAAACGTCGCCGATTTTGCATCAGGTAACTCATTCTCCAAGCGGGCTTCCCACCATTCTCTAAGGTCACCAAACTTGTGTTTCCTTTTTTGAACAGAGTGCCACATTAACATGTAATCGCTTAACTGTCGTGCCCATGAGTCAATACTGTTGGCAAAAACAGAGAAACTATGAGCATCTCATGGATCAGGTAGCTGTCTGACCAAGGCTGTGTGCATATGGAACTGTCCATGTCCCAGTGTACATACCTCCCTCAGATTTTCAAAGGATGCACGAGTTCCAGTTTCAAACATATAATCCCATATTATGATAACAGCTTCAGTCCGTGGTTGTATTTTAAGTATTACTTGTAGCCAAGTGCAACCCAGATGCGTAAGGAGGAGATTTGGCCCTGATCTGAATGTACGCTTTCCATTCCAGCTCAGCAGGGCCACTTCATGAACATATTACTCTCCTGTGTGCCCATTCTCGCCCCCCAAAAGCCACTTCAGTGCAATGTGCCTTTCTAGCGTCATAAGGACATCCTCACATTGGGGCATGTTTTAGTACCCAGTCAGCACAATCAAGATTGTAATTGAGCTACAGCATGGCAGACCTCATACTTAGGGCTCCCTCCCAGCCTACCTTTACCCTGGGGAGCATATCATTTTGTAATTGCCACCCTCAGTTTGCCCGAGGTATTTAATAGTATCCAGTACCCACCACAACCTAATACTAGGCAGCACAGTTTTATGATCTTCATATAATTTAATGAGGGGGAACAGACAGGACTTTTCCCATTTGACTCTCAAGCCTTATATCTCCCTAAACTCATTCAGGAGCTCCATCAAATGTCGCACAATGGTACTATCTGCCCAGAGATAGACGGTCTCATTATCAACATACATAGATATAATAATTTGTCATCTGTCTTCCACAATTTATTTCTCAATTTATTCCTCAATCTGGTCCCCTAGTGCGCAGCAAGCACTCCAGTGGCTCCATAACGAGTGCAAATATAATAGGTGACACAGAGCACCCTTGCCTGGTTCCTCTTTCAGTCGTGAATTATGTCAGAGATCATCCTACCACTGGGAACCCTGGCCGCTAGTCAAGAATAATTATACCCAATGTAGTAATTCCGAGCCCAGGTCTAGTTTGTGGAGGATAGCAAACAGATAAGGCCAGCCCAGGGTGTCAAAAGCCTTTACTTTTCCGAGGAGGCTAGCCAATGCAGGATCCACCCAATCCATGATATGGAACAGTCTGGGATAAATCCATTTCGATCTAGATCCACGACTGACTACACTACAGGTGTGAGACGATTTACTAGGACCTTTCCAACTACTTTGTGATCAAGGTTTAAAGGAGAATAAGGACTGCAAGAACTCATGTTCAAAGGGTCCCTGCAGGGTTTGAGAGGTCCATCAGTAACGCCTCCTTCACAGAGGATGGTAAGGGCTGCATTTAACTAACAATATTACAAACCTCTAGTAGGCGGGGAGCCAGGCATGAGCTGTAGATGGAGTAAAATTTGAGGGGAAACAATCTGTACCAGGTGTCTTGCCACTCACTAATTGATTAAGCATTATTGCAGCTTCTAATTCCTGATGAAATACGTGGCATTGGGATACGTCATAGTTAAACTCAATTGAGTGCTCCCCCACACCCTGAGGTGTCCTGTATACCCCCCTGCAAAATTCCTCAAATACCTGATTAGTCCTACTCCGAGCAGTCACTATATAACTTTTTGGGGCATGGGCAGCACGTATCAGAGTCCTGGGAATCGTGGACTTCAGCAGCCACACCAGCAGAAGGACTGCTTTATCCTCTTCAGTGTATTGGAGTGTTACGTACTCTTTGTACTCTAGCCTGCCTAAGTCACTCAGTACGTCCTTATGTTCTATTATCATTTAGCAAACTCTTGAAAGAAGTCACCATCTGTAACAATTTTGTTTTCCAAATCCTGTATTTGTGACTCGTTACCCCATAAGCTGTTTTAATGCAAAGTCCTCTCAGTACTTCCTTGAAGAAGTCCCATCCTGTTGTGAGATCCGTGGCTGTGCCAGTGTTTTAAACAAAGTACTGATCTATATTGTCCCCTGTAGTGTCCAAGAATGCATAGTTTCAGAGCTCTTTACGCCCCTATTGTGAATCATGCCCTATTGTTAAACTCCTTATACAATCTTTTGCCACTAACATGCAGGCACCCCGCATTTGGTGTGGGGACTTTAACTGAATGCCCAATGTGGATCAAGATAGATGCACTTCTCATCCCTGGAACTCAATCTATAGTAGCTGCTCACCAATTAATATAGTGCACATCCAATAACCATGTGACAAACACATGGAGATTATTGCATCTCTATGACCGAGTATTCTTTTTACTCTGGGTTCCATTTGTTGCAGACAGCATAGATCAATTCTTCTACAACAATGAAGCAGGCTTGAGGGTATTTGACACAGAGTATTTGGTTCCAAACATATCTGATCATAACCCACTTAATGTATCTCTTGGCTGCGTGAGATCTCACCTGAAAATACCAACTTGGCGTCTTCCAAGGGAGGCGCTCCGAAAGCAACTGTGTTCAGGTGCTGAGAATCTCCTTGTTATACTTTTGAGTTTATGCAGGGTCACCCTCTATCTTTTTGCCTCCTACCTCCTATTTTTTCTGATCTGTTGCTGTTAGCTTTTGCACTCTGAGCACTTTACCACCACTAACCAGTGCTAAAGTGCATATGCTATCTGTGTAAATTGTATTCTTGATTGGTTTATCCATGATTGGCATATTTGATTTTACTAGTAAGTCAGTAGTAAAGTGCACTAGAGGTGCCAGGGTGTGTAAATCAAATGCTATTAGTGGGCCTGCAGCACTGGTTGTGCCACCAACATTAGCAGTTCTGAAATGTGCAGTGTCTGTGTGTGCAGTTTTAACTGTAAATTCGACTTGGCAAGTGTACCCACTTGCCAGGCCTGAACCTTCACTTTTGTTACATGTAAGGCACCCCTAAGGTAGACCATAGGAAGCCCCAAGGGCAGGGTGCAGTGTATGGTTCAGGTAGGACATATAGGCCCTCATTACAACCCTGGTGGTCGGTGGTAAAGCGGGCAGCGGAAAAAAAATGGAATTGCGACCATGGCGGAAACCACCAACATAGACAGCCACTTTAACAATCCGACCGCCACGGCGGTACAAATAAACAGCATGGCGGTCACCGCCAACAGACAGGCGGAAGACAATGTACCGCCCACACTATTATGACAGGCCAATCTGCCACCTTTTCCGGGGCAGATTCAACACAAACAAAAACACGGCGGAAACAGGAATTGGAAGAGAAAACACTCACCTCTACACACCCCACGAGGAATTCGGACACCATGGAGCCTGAACTCCAAATACTCCCTGCAATAGTCTTCCTGCTCCTCTACCAGGAGCACGACCGACGGCAGCGACGACCACGGTGAGTACTGCACCTACATCACAGGGGAGGGGGAGGGAAAAAAGAGTGACACACACACGCAACACGCAACACCCCCACCCTCACCCACAACAACACACACACCAATACATGCTGAAACATTACATTTACACTCCCCAACCCCCCCTGGAAGAACGTAATGACAAAAGGAAATGATCTGAACGATTGTAATCATGTAAAATCCATTAGTCAAAACTTTATATACACTATAAACAAATATGTACACCAAGAATTCAAGTCCAGGTACTGCACCTATATAGTCCGTGGACCACTGGGCCCAAAATGCATGAGCGAGGCCCACACTCGATACCCGATTGAAACGGAGAGAACACTGCAGGGGCATCAGATCAAAATAAAACAGGCACCTCAGGGGGAAGGGAAGGTGGGGCACCTCAGCCGGATGAGTGCATGACGCCAGCACCACAAGGGGGCTCCATACCCATTGATGTATCCTGGGGAATGCAAAGCCACAGTCTCTCAAGTCTCTCCAGTGGGTGGGTTGCCCACTGCTTTATCCTGGGGAGTGCAAAGCCACAGTCTCTCAAGTCTCTCCAGTGGGTGGGTTGCCCACTGCATTATCCTGGAGAGTGCAAAGCCACAGTCTCTCAAGTCTCTCCAGTGGGTGATTTGCCCACTGCTGCATCCTGGGGAGTGCAAAGCCACAGTCTCTCAAGTCTATCCAGTGGGTGGGTTGCCCACTGCTTCATCCTGGGTAGTGCAAAGCCACGGTCTCTCAGGTGGATGCCTTTCTCCACTGGTTCTGGAGGGGGCCTTGTGCCCAGAGTGCTTCATCCTGTCCAGGACTGAGGTAGTGGATGTGAATCTCCACTGGTTCTGGAGGGGGCCTTGTGTCCAGAGTGCTTCATCCTGCCAAGGACTGAGGTAGTGGATGTGACACTCCACTAACGGTGGGGCAACATCGAAGCTGCCCTGGCCCCTGGAACTGACCACCAGCCTCGCACGAATTACCACTGGGGATGGCAGCCATGTCTGCGGTGGTGCCACTGGCTCAGGATGTCGCGTGGCCACTGGCGGTGCTTGCGGCGGGGTCAGTAGCGACAGTGCTTGTGGCGGTCATTGGGGCGGCGGTGCTTGCGGTGGTCATTGGGCCGGCAGTGCTGGTGGCGGCCTCACTGACTGTGGTGCAGGTGGCTGGCTCACTGACTGCCGTGCTAGTGGCTGGCTCACTGACTGCTGTGCTGGCGGCGGTGTCAGTAGCGGCGGTGCTGGTGGCACATTCACAGACTGTGGTGCTGGCGGCTGTGTGAGTAGCGGCAGTGCTGGTGGTGGGCTCAGTGACCGCGGTGCTGCTGAAGGGCACAGTGTCTGCAGTGCTGGTGAAGGGCTCAGTATCTGGGGTGCTGGCGGCAGTGTCAGTGGTGGCGGTGCATGTGGCAGTGCCGGTGGCGGTCTTGTCCGTCGTTCAGGTTGGCGGCGACGTTGACTTGCCTTTCTTTTTCAGGCCCTTCCCCACGTTGGATGGTGGCGCAGCTGTCTTGCCACTCCCAACTATTGTCTTGGCTGAGCCCTTGGTGGCAGGTGTTTTGGCCTTCTCCCTCCGGGATGTGGGCAACTTCTTCTGTTTTGGAGGTGGGGGAATGTCCTTGGACTCGCTCCTTGGGACACTGGCAGTCCTGTTGCTTGGTGCACTCCAGAATCCAGATATTGCTGGCACCACTGTGCCCGGTGATGTGGTGGCTGAGGTGCTCGGTTGGGATCTGGAAAGGCGGGCCCTAGGGGACAGACGGGTGGGGAGGTGTGGGGAAGAGGTCAACATTTGAGAGGAGAAGCTTTTTTGACACACTGGGACGGGTAGATGGAGGGGGTTTGGAGTGGAGGAAGAGGTAGTGGTTGTAGGAGGTGTTCGTATGCTGACTTTGAGTGAAGGTGCATGGGCTGGAGGCTGTCGTGAGGTGGATGGCTGTTGGATGGGTGTGTGACTGCGTTTGTGTAGTTTGGGAGGAGGGCTCACAGCCACACTGGGAGAGGACACAGGGGATGTGTGAATGGTAGTGGGGGTGGTGAGTGCATGTGAGCGGTGTGTGGTGATAGGCCTGCTGGTGATGGAGGTAGTGGCTGAAGATGTAGTGCATGCAGGTGTGAGTGGAGACGTGACAGGGAGGGAGGAGGGAGACGTGGAGGAGGGGGACACAGTGGAGGCACTGGATGTTGGTATGTGTGCATGGGTATGATGCTTGTGTGAGTGCTTGTGGGATGTGTGGTGCTTATGTTTGCCAGAGCCACTCTTGTATGTTGAGGTGTGTGCACGCTGGTCTGATGGTGTACTTGGGATATGCTGAGGTACTGGGGATTGGGTCTGGGTGAAGGAAGTTGGATCTCAGGAGGTCAATATCCTCCTCACTGAGGGCAGCAGGGCTGACTGGGGCAGGGCCTGAGGTGCCTGGGGCGAAGGACATGCCCACCCTCCTGGGTGAGCAGCCACGGGACACACGCTGAGGGGCTGCTGGGAGGGCGGTGCTGGTAGGGGGGTAGCGGCTGTACCTGTAGATGCGGTGGGCACAGAGGGGCCCACCACCGCAAGGGAGCTCCCATCAGAGGAAGAGTCGTTGTCGCTGGTGTCAGCTCCTGTCCCCGCCGTGGAGCTCCCCTCACCCTCCGTCCCACTGGTGACTTCAGACTCCGTTGTCTGGCCCTCCAGGGCCATGTGGGATGCAGCACCCTCCTGCTCTGGTGGCACAGCTCCTCCGCCTGATGATGCTAATGCACACAAGAACAGGGAGACCACAAAAAGGGGGGTGGAAGAAAGAAGAAAAACATGTTCAGTGCATACAATACCGCTACAGTCGGCGGACACTACAGACACAGCAGCCCTCTGCACTATGCCATGCACTTAGAGTTCCCTAATTAATCACAGGAACATGGGGTACATGGCCTATGCCCGATTGCTGCACACATGGAAGTCACAGGAGCCTGACTAGGTGTAGATGGCTCTTACCACTGGTGGGGATGGGGTGCCACTTAGCCTGCCTCACAAAGGGTCCTTGCCTACAAAGCTCGCCATAGCCTAGTGGAACCCACTGCACACCTCCCCCACCCAGACACCTCCAATGCGCGCAGAGTCAGATGGATGTGACGGTACTCACCCCTTTGTGGCTGCTGTGATGCCCTCAAGCGCCCATCCAACTCCGTATACGCCACCGCCAGGACCCGAAACATCTGGGGGGTCATGGTGCGACGAGCACCCCTCCCACGTTGGGAGGCCATCCCCAGCTGGGCCTCCGCCGTCTTCTTGCTCCAGCGGCGAAGATCCTCCCATCTTTTATGGCAGTGGGTACTCCGTTTGTGGTGGCCCCCCAGAGTCCGGACATCCTTGGCGATGTCATGCCAAATATCCTTCTTCTGGTGGGTGCTGACCTAAAGGAATAGAACAGGGGAAAATGTAAAACTTTTACCGTCCGGACCATCACAGCCATTGTCCCACGTTCCCACCCTTGCCCTGACGCACATAAACTCACCGTCCGATCATGCAGGCCTCATCTCCCCCCGTATCTTCCATCCACACCACTCCAAACAGGCATTGCCCATACAGCATGCTCACAGTGTACTCACCTGTTTGTCTGGAGGACCATAGAGTAGCGTGTACTGGGGGAGGACCCCATCCACTAGTTTATCCAACTCCTCCGATGTGAAGGCTGGGGCCCTTTCCCCAGACACATGAGCCATTGTCGCTTCCAGACTGAGGTCACAGCAGCACTTGCAGTGTAGGTCCTGTTCTGTCGAAGGTCAGGTATCAAGTGAGTGAACAGACAGAAAATGGCGGTCACGTCCACGGTGGTGCGTACCGTCACCGCCGGCGTACATCGTCATTGGCTCCTGGAACCCATACGGCCCAATGTTAACAAATGCAGGATTGCGCCGCGGTCTTCGACCGCCTATCGCGACGGTGTACAACACCAGCGCAGTTACCTCATATCCCCTTGTGCCACATTACAGGTCAGGCAGCCGCCATTTCAGGGGGCCACATAGCATACATTTTTAATGCGTCACACATATATAGGCCTTGCATATACACAGAGACAGGCACGTAGCATATTGACAAATGTGTGCAATAAAAATATTTTTTTACTACCTCAGTGTTGGCTGACTCTGTGATCGCTGTTCTCATCCATAGGGCACCTCCGCTGGGGCAGGTGAGGAGATGGCGGCATCCTCCGGTGTACAGACCGCTGGTGGACCTGTCGACAATGGAAGAGAGACATGTAATAGTCACCTACAGACTTGATCGTGCCACAGTCCAGGAACTGTGTGCCAGTTGGAGCCAGACCTTATGTCAGCTATCCGCCATCTCACAGGAATCCCCCCTCTAGTGCAGGACCTGTCAGTACTCCATTTCCTGGCAAGTGGGTCTTTGCAAACAACAGTGGCCATTGCATCAGGGATGTCCCAGCCTATGTTCTCCAACGTGTTGTCCAGAGTGTTTTCTGCCTCCTGAAACACATGCACAGCTACATCGTGTTCCCTCAGGTGGAGGATTTGCCTACAGTGAAAGGTGACTTCTATGCCCTGGGACATATCCCCAACATCATAGGTGCCATTGATGGGACACATGTGGCCTTGGTCCCCCCCGCAGGAGTGAACAGGTGCACAGAAACCGAAAGAGCTACCATTCTATGAATGTGCAGATGGTGTGTTTGGCCGACCAGTACATCTCCCATGTGAACGCCAAGTTTCCAGGCTCAGTGCATGACGCTTACATTCTGAGGAATAGCAGCATCCCTTACGTGATGGGGCAAGTCCAGAGGCACCGTGTGTGGCTAATAGGTGAGGACAAGGACCCTATACCCTGTGAATAGTTGTCCGGGTCTGGGGTTGTCCCTAAGGGTTAGTGTGTGTCTAACAGATTTCCCTAAACATTTGCAGGTGACTCTGGTGACCCCAACCTGTCATGGCTACTGACCCCAGTGAGAAATCCGAGGACAAGGGCAGAGGAACGCTACAATGAGGCACATGGGCGAACTAGGAGAGTGATAGAAAGGACCTTCGGCCTCCTGAAGGCCAGGTTCTGGTGCCTCCATATGACAGGTGGTTCCTTATACTACTCACCAAAGAAGGTGTGCCAGATCATCGTGGCCTGCTGTATGCTGCACAACTTGGCTTTGCGACGACAGGTGCCTTTTCTGCAGGAGGATGGTCCAGAAGGAGGTCTTGTGGCAGCTGTGGAGCCTGTGGACAGTGAAGAAGAGGAGGCAGAAGAAGAGGACATAGACAACAGAAACACCGTGATCCATCAATACTTCCAGTGAGACACAGGTAAGAAGACATCACTGCCTCCTACATCTGATAAAATTGTTAGACCTATCATCTGTCTGTCACTTTCACCCAGTGTATGGACCCTGAATTGTCACTTTGCCTTTCCAGTTCACAGATGTGGCTCCCACTGTGTGACCTCTGCTATGTTACCTCATGGACTAGAGCTGTGTGACATAGGTATGTTGACAATAGAATGGACATTGCTATTTTCCTCAGTTATTGCAAATACTCATTTGTGAAAGCACAGACTGACTCCAGATTGTTTTGTGATTCAAGGGTGTTTAGTTAAGTGCTAAATAGTGGAGGGGGTTTTAAAATGGTCAGGGGTGATGGTGGAAGAATGTCCATGGCAGAGTCGAGTTATTAGTCTCACAGGTGCATTGTCCAAAGGGGCATAGGAAGTGGAGCTAGGGCAGTTTAAGGATGGACAGGGTGACAAAGTGGGACAGAAGGATGACATTCAGGGTGGTCTCATTTCCTGGCGGGGTCTTGGCATTGTTCTCTGTCTTTGTCCTGGATCTCAGGGACCGCTTGCGGGGTGGTTCTCCATCTGCAGGGAGTGGGGTGCTGGTGTCATGGTCCTGTGGCGGTGCCTCCTGTCCACTAGCGCTGGCGCAGGTGGTAGGCAGTTCATCGCCAGGCTAGTGTCAGGGGCCCCTTGTTGTGCCACAGTGTCCCTCCTGGTGTTCACAAGGTCCTTCAGCACCCCTACAATGGTTCCCAGGGTGGTATTGATGGACTTGAGTTCCTCCCTGAACCCCAAATACTGTTCCTCCTGCAGCCGCTGGGTCTCCTGAAACTTGGCCAGTACCGTTGCCATCGTCTCCTGGGAATGATGGTATGCTCCCATGATGTTGGAGAGGGCCTCTTGGAGAGTGGGTTCCCTGGGCCTGTCCTCCCCCGTCGCACAGCAGACCTCCCAGTTCCTCGGTTTTCCTGGGCCTCTGTCCCCTGAACCGTGTGCCCACTGCCACTGCCCCCAGGTCCCTGCTGTTATTGGGTTTGTGGGTTTGCCTGGGTTCCCTGTAGTGGTGGACACACTGCTGCTTGACGTGTCCTGGGGACAGAGGTATGGGCCCGCTGGGTGGGTGCTGTGCTGGTGTTTCCTGAGGGGGGAGGCTCTGTGGTGGCCTGTGACTGTGTCAGTGGAACCGACTGTCCTGAGGTCCCAGATGGGCCGGGCTGGTCATCTAGATCCAGTTGGACAGAGCTGCTGTCATCACTGTGGGCCTATTCTGTTGGGGGTGGACATGGCTGGAACCTCCTGTCTGGTGACATTGGGTGGGGGTCCTGCATGGATGTAAAGGCATGATTATTGCATCTGTGTGTGCCATGGTGTGCAATGGGTGGGTGACCCTGTACCCCAGTGCTTACATTCTTGTGTAGGACCTTGTGTGATAATTGTTTTGGGGTCTGTGTGGGTATCTGTAGTGGATATGCTTTGGTGATGGGTGTCCATGCTTTGTTGTTGCATGCAGGGCTTGGTGTTGGGATGTGTGGGTTGAGATAATGGGACATATGTGAGGAGTTGGAGTGATGGGGTTGAGGGCAGGGTGGGGGTATGTGATGGCGTGCAGTTAGGGTGGGGGATATGGTAGTTAAAGATTTGACAAACCAGAGTCCATTCCTCCAGCTTTTCCTGCGAGGCCCTCAGGATGCAGTATAGCCAAGACCTGCTCCTCCCATGTTGTTAGTTGTGGGGGAGGAGGTGGAGGTCCGCTGCCAGTCCTCTGAACTGCAATCAGGTGTCTTAAGACCACGGAACGCACCTTCCCCTCTAGATTGTTCCACCTCTTCCTGATGTCATCCCTAGTTCTTGGATGCTGTCCCACTGCATTGACCCTGTCCACGATTCTGCGCCATAGCTCCATCTTCCTAGCTATGGAGGTGTGCTGCACCTGTGATCCGAATAGCTGTGGCCCTACCCGGACGATTTCCTCCACCATGACCCTGAGCTCCTCCTCAGATAACCTGGGGTGTCTTTGCGGTGCCATGGGGTTTGTGTGGGTGATGTGGTTGGTGGTGTGTGTTGTGATGTGTGAGGGGATGTGTTTGTGTGTGTTGTCTAAGGTGCATGCTTGTTGTGTGGGTGATGGTGTTGAGTGCCTGTGGATGCTAGTTTGTTGATGGTGGTGTCTCTCTCTGGCCTTCTGTCGCAATTCTGGTTGTAAGGGATTGTGGGTGATGTGGGTGTGTGTTTTACATTGTATTGAGCGTGTGGGAGTGGTGTGTGTATGTGGGAGTGGTGTGTGTGTATGTGTATCAGGTGTGTGTATTTCCATTTGTCCAATGTGGTTGTGTTTTGTAAATGTGTGTGTATTTTGAGCGTGGCGGTGTGTACCGGCAATGGTTTACCACAGTTGAAAGACCGCCGCGTGGATTCGTGGGTCGTGATAGTGTGGGCGTATTCCTGTTGGCATGACGGTGGAGGTTTTGTTATCGCCAGTATATCACTGACCTTTGGTGTGGCAGACTTGTGTAGGTGTCTGGATTTTGGCGGATTCCGAGCTGTGGGTCGTAATAGCTGTAGCGGAATTCCGCGGCCGCGGCAGTGTGTTGGCGGTCTTCTGCACGGCGGTAAGCGGCATTTACCGCCAATGTTGTAATGAGGGCCATAGTAATGTGTTTTATATGTCCTGGCAGTGAAATATTGCTAAATTCGTTCTCCTCCTACAAATATACTCCAGTTTTTGTGCAAACTGCTTCTGGATACTTTGCTGACATCAGCAACACTTTCTTGGACTCATTTGCCTCTTCCACATCTGAACTGCCTGTAGTGGGTTCTTCTTAGTTAATATCTCAGGAAGGTTAAAGAAGGGACTTGACCACCGTTTACGATATGTGGATGTTATTATTTATTTGAGTCTGATATGCAAAGGTCATTTTAATCAACCGGTTTCTTGTTTAACTGTCCTTCTTTGTTACTTCCTGTTGTTGTTGGTTTATTTTGTTTTTGTTCTTGTCTATGGTTTTGTTCCTGATGTTATCCTTGTCTTTTCGTCTTCTAGATGTTGTCTCCAGGATCTCCTCAGCTGTAACTTCCTCCACCACAAGCCGGGGTCCCAAGAACAAAGAACAGATCCAAAAGAAAAGGTAAGTGGACTATATTTTCTTATATTTTGTTATTTGTTTTTAAAGGGGTGGGGAAAAGGGAGAAAGAAAGACCAGTGATAAAGAGAACCTGTGCAGAAAAGGGAAGTAAAGTCTCCTCTTGGCACCGTGAGGACAGTATTCACCTCTGGTGATATTGTTTTCATTCAAGTTGTGATGATTTATTACTCTATAGAAGTGAAAATGTGGAGCCCAGAAATAATGATGTCCAATGGTTTTAAAAACAGTTACCTCTTCTCTTCTTCCTTTGGTTCACTCCTCTCCCTCCCTCAGTCTATGCTCCCCCCTCCCCACCACCACAAGTATTGTTTAGGATTTTGTATGCAGGCACGTGCCTGCATGAGCCACGTCCCTCCAGGGATCTGGCCCGTTCTCTGGTTTCCCCTCGCGCCGGGTGTCTCTTCACGCTGTTCGGCTCGCTCGGCCTCCCTCTGTCGCGTGCGTCTCCTTTTCCATTGTTCAGTTTCCTTGGTGTTTCCGTGCTCGAGTCGTCCTCCTCTCCCATCTGTTTTCTCCCCTCTTGTTCCTCCGCATCTTCTCCTTTCGTGTCCCCTTCCGTTGTGCTCTCTTACCGGATATCCGGGTTCGCTAGGAGAGCCTAACCCCTTTTGATGTCAAAAGTGCCCCAGGGTACGGAGGTGTCCGCTCCGTGTTTATACTGACACAAAGGGGTTGTGCGACCCTGTTACACTGCCAAAAACACATAAGCTGATAAAGTGGCTTAAAACAAATTACTTTATTCTCCCATGGAACTATCTGTGGCTTTCCTTGACTGTATAAGCTTCCCTCCTTTCGATTGGCTTTGTCATAACATTCTTTTTATTAATACATGGTAATTTTCTTCCTGAAAGATCAACAGTTGAACTGGTGGATGAGGTCCTCAGACCCCATTTTTCTTCTCACAAGGTCCGCAGAGACTTGTCTTTCGTGAACATTTCCAGTATACCGATTCCTGATGGGATTGTTTGGGATAAAGTCACAGTTGATATATACGGCCCCACAGTGGTCATTCAAATACCATATGTGTTTAAACTTTCACCGATGTAATAATACCCTGAGTTATTTCTGATGACTGGGATGTGAAAACAGTTGATTCTATGATGACTGAATTGCACTATTTTACTGTATTTGAAAGTGAGGATGTTTATCAATCTAAAGAGAACTATGGTGATATGATTTGCTATAATTATTATGGGCACCATTTAATTCGCAGAGCAAGTACCCCAAAGACTATTTTTATTAACACACAACTGGAACATTGTACAACTCCACCACAAGGGAGTTCAAAAACATATTATGAAAAGTTTGCATATTTTTCTGGGCACAGTGTTAAAAATGCTGAGTCCTATTATTTTAAATTGCCATCTATGGGAAATGTACATATATTATTGACAGATACGAAATTAATTTATTCGGATTCCTTTTGGCTATAGTAGCCTATGAATATTGGTGGAAGTTGATCAACTTAAAAAGTTTGTGGGGAACAAGAAATTGGCAAATAAGGGGGAAGGAAGCTTTATTTAGAGCATGCCTGATTCCTGTTCAAATGATATTTTTCAATGAAATTGTACAACAGACTAGTTGTTTAGGCTTAGCAAAAATTAAGGGGGTCATTCCGACCCTGGCGGTCATAGACCGCCAGGGCCGGGGACCGCGGATGCACCGCCAACAGGCTGGCGGTGCATCCAGGCCAATTCTGACCGCGGCGGTAAAGCCGCGGTCAGAAAAGGGAAACCAGCGGGTTCCCGCCGGTTTTCCCCTGGCCTGAAGAATCCTCCATGGCGGCGCTGCAGGCAGCACCGCCATGGGGATTCCGACCCCCTTCCCGCCAGCCTGGTTCTGGCGGTTTTGACCGCCAGAACCTGGCTGGCGGGAACGGGTGTCGTGGGGCCCCCTAACAGGGCCCCACAAAGATTTTCAGTGTCTGCATAGCAGACACTGAAAATCGTGACGGGTGCAACTGCACCCGTCGCACCCTTTCCACTCCGCCGGCTCCATTCGGAGCCGGCATCCTCGTGGAAGGGGGTTTCCCGCTGGGTGGGCAGGCGGCCTTCTGGCGGTCGCCCGCCAGCCCAGCGGGAAACTCAGAATGACCGGCGGTCTTCTGGCGGTTCCCGCTTGGCGGGCGGCTCCCGCCGCCCGCCAAGATTGGAATGACCCCCTAAGTGTTTGAATGCGCCCACTATTCCTGCCCCTGCAAAATTTTACAAATGGCAAAAGTATACAAATGCAATTGAAGATCAGCTCGATGAATAGAACCAGAAAGGCATGTTTAATGCTTCACTGTCACGTCCTGGTGGGTGGTTATTGTGGCCAATAGATACTAATAGGTGTCATAAACGTTTTGTAAACTCCATGGGGTATTTTAGAACAAATAGGCCGGACCCTCGCTATGTGTCATCCGCACATGCGGGTATAGTAACAACATACAGTGTAGGGAAACTGTTCCAGCAATCACTGAAGAGTTCCTCACTAGATGCTGTTAGAGAACACCTCAGTCTCCTGTCTAATAACACTGATTTATAGGATTTCCTGTTAGGCCCCAGAAAACAACACAGAAAGTGCTTCTTATATACAGTATACAATGAAATTTGGAAACTTTTCAAACAAGAAGCTGCTGCCTGGTTAAGGCAAATAGATCAGGAAAACTTACAGAAGGGGTTAGCTGTTGTAGATGATGGGATTAATACCCTGTACGATCGGATATAGACCATAAACAACATTGTTTCTTCTGCAATAGACATAATACAAAGTGATATGTCTTCTTTATACCATGGACAGATTCAACTAAGGTCCATTATGCAGTTTGGTTGGACACTACAAACACTGAAGGCAGGTCGCGTTCCCTGGCAACACGTTAGCACAAGGGACATATTTTCCACATTTAATTTAACATGACAACAACAACTAATGACTAAGAAAGAAGCAACTTATGTCATGTTAATTATTGAAAAGTTAGAAAAGTTACCTTTTACTGTGGCCGAAATACCATCTGCTAAGTGGTTAATACACGGGGTCATTAATCTGCCTATTTCAACTCTTCAATTCACGTACTGCTTAAAACACATTCCAGTAGGCAGATATTAAAGGCTAGGAGATAGTTATATCCGTGAGGTGTGGGAGCTGCCCTTCTCATACAAATGTCTCAGTGGCATGAAATAGGTCTTTCTTAGCGGCAGTGAATGCATGACTTCTGTCAGCCATTTGATGGTTTGTAAACAGCTGTCCTCGCATAGAGCGTGTAACGCTTCGGCAGCGAACTTGGCTTGTTATCTGAAGGGAGTTCCAGTCCCCTTGATTAGACCTGCATTCCAGGTGCTCTCAAATGTCAGCTATGTCCTTCTCAATAGTGAAAACTGTTGTGGGATGCGGGCCAGAATAGTTTATGTTGTTTCATCTCTAAGGTTGTTACATGCTGCGGGAACGTTCTTTTTCCACCCACAAGACAGAGAGTTGGCCCTATATCGCTACTTCTAATGTGAGTTTTGACAAGTTGAGAAGACTCAAGGCTTTATTGTTCATCAGCAGAGATAAAAGTCCCTTTTAAGTACTAACTTTCCAAGATACTTTGGTGAGCTCGTGGGCCGAATATTTAATGCATCCAGTACTACTGTAATCGCAATTTTTTTTAAGACTGTTGGTTCTGGTTTCATTCACCCCTTCTCCTCTAAACTTGGTTTAATACCATCAGCCATCCACTATATATTTGCCAGTATTTTGGGGGGATTTCTGATAACTTTGGCCATAATAGGTGACATTTTGCTATTGCTACTTTTTCTGCACAATGGCTGTCCCACCGCAACAAGGAGGTCTGAATGCGCTCCCACCAGCGCCGCTGTTTTGTGAACAAATGATGAGGTACTTTGGAGCAACACTCCTGGAGCAATTGGAGTGTGACTGGTCTCTGTCATTCAGACCAGGTTTGCATTGTGTGCAGCCCGTGTTTCGGTGCCTCTGGTGCTCGTTTGAACATGCACTGAAAGTTTGTCTTTCTACGCAGCGCTTGCTTTCATTGTACGCTGATCTGTTGATGATCTTGCTGAGGGCTTATAACCAGACATGCACATTGAGGATGTGTTTGCTACGGTAAGCTGCTTATGAGTTGCCCTTCATGGAGGATGCATCTCTAAACTCATTGTGGGGCACACCACCGAATGCTGCTGCCTTGGCTGGCGTTCAGGCTTTAGAACACAAATGCTCCTAGGTTTTTCTTGGCGATGAACTTCCTACTTTACCCCCTGCCAAAGTGGAAGATTTCCTGTCTTCAACTATCCCAGATTCAATTGGCAACTTCCAAAATGACTCTGACTCTTGAAATTCTGCCTTTCTACGCCACAGGTGTCATTTCTACAAATGCTCAAGTGTCTTTTAACTGTCATTATTGGCATTTTTATATATGCCTTAGGTTGACTTTTAAAAGCTTTTATTCATAATTAGACTTTGAACCACCTTTGAACCGGCAAGGGGAGGGTGTTGTGTAGCCATTTTAGTTACAGCTCCATACACGTTATTTTAGCAAACAAGGCCTGCCGCTGTGCACTTTAACTTAGACATATTTTATTCAGCTTTATTTATTATTTTAACAAGAGCCACATTTGCGGTCTTCTTCCAGTTCTCTCCATCTAGCTGTTCTTTGCCTAAGTCAGCACTGCCTTCTTAAACAAGACATTTCTTTTACGCTGTGCTTTTCTCAAGGTTGCAATAAGATAGGTTGCTGGTAAACATGGTAGCGCTTTGTCTTTACTGTTCTTAGAAACATACACATCCTTACGTAGGGGGGATGATGTCTTCCAAGGGGAACCTGAAGGGCAGAACTAGAGCTTAACATACTGTGCTCTAACATAGCCTAGGTAGGAATTATCTTAATGATACTAGGACAATATGGTAGTGTTATTTTTATGCTTTAATCTCCTTGTCACAATTTTAATTCTGTCATGCCTCATTGTCCTGGTTATTGCAGTACATGCTTTATTTTCTAAGATGCAGTTGCTTCATTAAAACCTTATTGAAACATATACTGCCTCTGATTGTCCTTGTATATGTGAGACTAATGTAAATGCAAGAAACGGATGCGATCTGAGTGAACACGATTTATCTGAGGAGTCAATTGTGTCATGCGCTCAGCTGGCCAATCATCCCTGCACTTGGGTGGAGATGAGGAACTGCTAGGTAGCCGGAGCAAAACCCGGATTAGGCCGACAGGTGTCACCTCTAGTGGGCTTAGACCCAGTCCCCCACAGCGCAAGTGATCCTGCTGCTCAAATACAGTAGTCTCATTAGAATAATGAGAGCCTACGCAACAGAGATAAGTGTTTTTTTTTAAAGTACTGCACCACACTTTACACAAACTGGAGCTGCCAATTTGGTTGGCTTTCTAGTTGTTTTTCACAGGTAAGTTTAAACGCAAGGCCATGGCATGAATGCACTCCACCTGAAGGCAATTCTGTTTTACTGTGTCCAGTTGCTGGGATTGCTGAGAATCTCCTTTTTAATCTTTTATATGTTTTAAACAGTATTTGTGGTTACTGTATGTAACTGTGTTTTGGGGGGGGCTGAGATAAGTACACTTTTTGATCATACTGCGCCACACTTTATTCTTTTGCACAACTAGAGCTGCTATTTTGGTTGGGGCTGTAGGTGTTTTTCCTGGCCACATTTAAAAGCAAGGCCACAGCACGGACATACAGCAGAAGTGTGCAGCGGGTGCGTTTTGGTTTGCTAAAGGCCAGCCCGCCTACACCTGGCTACACCAAGCTGGGACCGGGAGCCAGAACCCTTGTCTCTCTGCCCCAAACAAGAATAACTTATTCACCTGGAAATTCGAAAGCCCTTCAACCAAGCGTAGAAGAGGTATATGTCTTCACTCACTAGACACTAATATCTTATTAACCAAATGTTTAACCTGCAACTTTGTAATAAAAGATTAGGTTCCCTCCAACAGCATAACTGCTAAGGGAAACTATAAATGGATGATGTTTTGTTTAAACTGTAGCTCACTCCCACGTCACCAATTAGATATTTGCGTGCTTATCAGTGAAAGACAACCAAACATAATGTTTCTCACAGAAACCTGGCTGCATGATGGCTCCCTACCTGACGTGATTCAGGCTCTACCTCCAGGATACATTATTAGTAGGAATGAGCAAATGGGTAGACATGGAGGTGGGATAGCCATTGTTCATAAAGGCTCAATAAAACATACCTTATCCCATTTCTCATTACCCGACTTTGAAGGCATCACCTTCGCAATAAATGTTACCACCATCTCCAGCTCTTTATTGACCACAAGAGTTCCTTTCCCGCTTACTTCAGGCTCTTCCTGAGGCAGTGGCCAGTTTGGCACTTAATAAACACAACTTCACCCCTTTTTGGAGACCTGACTATTCATTTTGATGGCCTCAGTGATTCAGGAGCAGTCTATCTAATTCAGGACCTAGATAGCCTGCAGGTCACGTAACAGGTTTCTGGTCCTATGCATAACAAAGGAAATCTCTTGGATCCCATCTTTTCTAACATCCAGAATTCACCAGTCCTAGATCCCCTTCCCATGTTGTGGTTGGATCATCACCTGATTACATTTACTCTGCCCAGGCAGGCCAATCACTACAGACCAATACAGATAACAATGTTATACAGCTGTTGGTCCAAACTTTAACCCAACAAAAATGGAAGAATCTCTTAGGAATGCCAGGCCAGAGATTAGAAACATGAATTTTGCATCTAGGGAATCTACAAACTGGATCTCCACCTCCCTTAACCAGAACATCCCTTTAAAAAATCTGAAACAAACAAAGCAACAAAAGAAGTCCCCATGGTTTAACCCACTTCTCTTGTATTTGAAAAGGAAATGCAAGAGAGGGGAAAGAAAATGAAGAAAATCATATGATGAGAAAAGCAAAGCAGCATATAAGAAAATGATTAAGAAATATCATGATGAGATGAAGAACGCCAAAACCAGCTTTTATGCTTCTAGAACTGAGAAGGCACAAATTCCTCCTGGAAGATATTTCAATTAGTTAATTCCCCCACAAACCCTCCACCCTCTAATTTTCTTCCATCTCCTCAGTAGCACGCTCTAATGACTTAGCTAAATTCTTCCGAGAAAAGGTTACCAAGATATATATATCACCTTATCCACAGGTAGTAGGGACTCCAAGTGGTCCAACGCCTCGGGACAAGCAAATCCCATTAAAGAGTCCTTACATTTTCCCACCCATTAGTGATGAAGCTCTCATGTCCCTATGCAATAAGGTAAAATCAGCATACCCTTTGGACCCTGCCTCACCACACGTGCTAAAGCAAGGGATGAGCAAGATCTTTCCTGTGTTACTCGAGTTGCTCAACTTATAGCTGAGAAGTCGAACTGTCCCACAACCATGGAAGCAGGCTGAGGTAAAACCTTTACTGAAAAACCTATCTTAGGCCCACTACAACTGGAAAACTAGAAATCAATCTCTCTGCTACCCAGCGTGGGTAAGATACTAGAAAAAAATGCAAAACTTTACTCATCTCAAACAGGTTTTAGACCCCAGCATAGCATGGAGACTGCACTGTTGGTAGTAGTAGACAAATTAAAAAGGATCCCGGACCATGGTGGCTCTGTGGCAGTTATATTATTGGATCTAAGTGTAACATTTGACAGCATAGCCCACTCAATCATAGAATAGACATTTGAAAACTCAGAAATAAGTGGTACCACTCTGGACTGGCTCTCCTCTTTCTTAGAGAACAACAGTTTTCAGGTATAAGACAATCCCTGCTGCTTGGAGGTCTTTTTGTTGAAATGTGGGGTCCCTCAGTGCTGCTCCTTGAGCACCACATTGTTGAATCTTTATGTACACCCATTGGCTGACATAGTAAAATCCTTTGGTCTCTCGATTGTTAGCCATGCAGGAGACACACAACTGCCGCCTGTCTCTAATTCCTTATAAGCATGATAAAGTACCACAATTGGGGCCCTGCTTAAAGGGTGAGTCCAACTGTATGGCACACTGGTACCTTAAACTTAACAGTGAGAAAACAGAGTTTATGTTGGTGGGAAATAACACTATTGGTTGGACTCAAGTTAACTGGCCAGACTCATTAGGAAGTGCTCCATTTCCCAAATCTTCAATAAAAAACTTGGGCATCTGGTTTGACAGTTCCCTCACTTTTGACATCCAAGCAGGGAAAGTTTCAGCAAACAGTTTTGGGATGATCAGGATGCTGAGGAAAATACTAGACCTCCTTCCATTCGTCATCAGAAGGATGGTTGTACAAACACTTGTCCTCTCATGACTTGATAACGGAAACTTCCTTTACCTGGGCTCTCCAAAATATGTGAGGAAAAGACTGCAGACAGTACAAAATGCTGTTGTGCCCCTATTACTTTAAAAGCTCCCATTGCACCTATCAGCTGTGAGCACCTTGGCGTCACTCCATTGGTGTCAGGAATCCCAAAGCGATTAGGGTTAAATCCTATCTCTGTTCTTGGTTAAACCTTCATGTTTCTAAGTAAACATAATGTGCTGTGTTACACAATTGGTTTTATCAATGCTTGTTTTACCAATGCTTGTTTGCTAATGTGAGCAGGTGTAGACATGTGATTCTAATTGGGTGTGTTGTAGACATGTGCTTCTAATTGGATGTGGTGACTCATCCACATGTGGAAAGTCAACTGCTTCCTTGATTGGCTATAAATAGCAGAATGAAGCATGCCTCCATGCTTGGCTTTGTTTTGCTTCTTAATTTCAGCATCTGATTTGGCAGTCCAGTCCCTGCTGTCATCCGCATATTCAGAACTTTTGAGGCAATTCCTTTCTTCATTCCTGTACCAGCTGACACCAGGCATTCCTCCAGCACTCCGAAAAAGACTGCAGCTAAGTGACTAGTATTCTCCAGGGAGTTTGTTCTTTGAGCATCGCACTTTCCTAGAACAGCTGGTATATTTCAGACCTCGTATTTTGGCAGAGTGCTTATCTTGAAGGGACAAATGCATTTCTGAACATTCTACATTATTATTGTAGTTACTTGATTAAGTGTGCTTCAGGAAATCTGCTTGAGCTCAAGTACTAAAAAAAGTGACAGTGCAATTTTAACAGAGCATTTAAGTGACTTTTCTTTCTCTAATAGCATAACTCTTGGATTTAAAATGTGTCATTCATGCCTGTGTTTTAGGTTTGAGGAATTTGCTTTTGAAGGGTGGACATTTGTATTTCTTGGATTGTTTTTGTTCCTTTTAGTTTAACCCTATGCATGCAGGAAAGTTACACATGATATAAATAATGCCCTTGTTTTTCTTTCTTGTGCATGATAAGTGCAACCACAGTTGTAATTGTAGTGTGCAACAGTGAATCTCTGTGAAGCCAGCCCTAGTGTTGCAGTACTTATTGTTATGGTACTCAGTTTGGGTTTTTGGTAATGCAGTGTTAGTAATTGTGGCAACAGTTATTATTATCCAAGAAATGTGCTGGAGCATCCCGGTGTTCTTCTACCGCTCCCGTGCCCATATCAGAAAGAGAGATTCAGTTTCAAGGAAGTTAAGTGCACTAACTCTACTATCACTCTGTCAACAATGACCTGCCCCCCGAAGATACAGGGTGCTTGACTGGACCGGCAAGACGTGGCAGTGTTTTGTCTCTTTCTTTTCCACTCCTTTCCTATTGGGACACCTGTAGGGGTTTCTGTGTCTACTAGGAAGTGCCGAGAGGTGTTCCAGGAGGTCGGGGGGAATACTATCGCCCCTGCAGGCATCCTGCTTTTCAGGTGAGTGGCCCCGTTTTAGTTGAGCAGAGAGTAAAATTCAAGGCCCTCTGCATAGCTCGAAGGAGAAGCACAAAAGAGGCCCACTACTGCTTCACCTTCTAATACAGCTGTACACCCCTTGCAAGCTGCAAGGTTGGCCGAGGCAATGCAATTCTCATGTCTCATAATTCGTAAGGCATAGACCGGCAGCAGGTCGTTCTCATATTTTGTTCCAAAGCTGTGGAACACCCCTCCCCCCAGTTATGATCCATAAAATCCAAAATGAGGATTGCTTCAGGACTTAAAAGCATTGCTGTTTGATAAATAGAGATTGAGATTAGCCGGACGGAAGGTATCACAGACTAATTGCTTCTATTCAGGCTGTTAGCACTGGGAAGCCCTTAGGTAGCTATGCGCTCCATATATCACCCAGAATGGAATGGAATAGGATGCAATTAGGTCAAAGGGCTCACAGTCTCGAGTCCCTTCCATCAGCACATATCTGCTCTCAGAGTATATGGTGGAGCACCATAAAATGAACAGAAACCCTGGGGCAATGCCAATAAACACCTCTGTGGAAACTCTTGAATAGGTAGTCCCAATGACTGTCCCCGACATCTCTTGGGAAGTCTTTAAAGCTCTTCATTTGTAAGGTATGTCACCTGCAAACATGCAAAATATGTGTAGTGCTTTTTGAGATATGCATTCTTTGTGTCTTCTTGTGTGTGTAGCCATACATCTCAGGTTCTACATCAGGATGGTGTACCTGTTTGAGGTCATACCAGTCTGTGTTGCATGTGCAATATAAAGAATAATCCTCAGCCAATGGGTGAACCTCTATAATGACCTCATATGATCTCAGCTGCCCCCCAACCATAACTCATAAATAGACTGACTTGCCTTAGCATGAACTAATTGCCAATCCTCTTTCCTGGCTAAGGTCTTCAAAGACAATCAGCCCAACAAGAAGCAGTAAAATTGATGCAACCAAATCATCCATCTTGGGTAATGGGGAAGTCTGAATCACAGCAAGGACTTAGACCTTTTCTAAACATACTACCATCTGCATGCCTAACCCTAGTAAATGTAAGAGCCGCTAAGGTTACCAGACTTCAACATGTTACCCTCTACTCCCGGGCTATATTTAGACCCGAAGTGCAAACAAGCGATCCAGAAAGAGTTGAAAAATATATGCAACTTTAATCAATGAATGATCGCAGTAGTCATAAGGATCATCTCTGGGCCTCCCCGCAAATCCTGTATAATATCCTTGAGTGTGTAATCACCTGGGCTCACTAGTGCATACCAGAGGAGTCTGGGCCATAGCATTTATAATGTTCCACTGCTGCCACCCCCTGTGCTCACACCTGTTTCCTGGTCGGTCTACTGCACACCCTCCTATTAGGCCGGCATTTGTTTCTGTCTCAACCCTCACTATTGTCTTGATTGTAAGATGATGTCACTTCTCCCTTTGATTCATGCCATGCCCAGACCTCAGCGGGCAAGGAAAAACAGACCTGTGTCACAGTCCATCAGTTTAAGTTTAACTGGGAACTTTCTTTGAGAAGAGATTTCCTTTCTCACCAGAGAACATGTTTACCTTGCTGTTTCCCACTTTCCTAATTTTGTTGCACCATGAGCAGCCCTTTGCATCGCCCACCTTCTGTTTCTGGAGCTGCAGTCCCGGAATTTGCATTTACATAGTGGTCAACGTTAGTCTAATCATTGCCAGGGGGGATTCATTGTTTTATACCCTCTCCTTTAGTTGTTTATGGTCTGCTCTAAAGAGATGAACATCCACTGCCAATTCATCTAGCTTGAGGTGAAGGGTATTCTTTATATTACGTATAGCTTTCAGAATTTCTTGCTGGTGTGCTTATTGAGTGTTTATTTCCACTATTGTGGGAGAGGCTTCCTTTTCTCCATCCTCAGTTCCTCGAGGACCCAACTCCCCCGAGAGGCACCCCAAACTGGAGCCTTTCAGATTCACCATGGTCCCTGCTCGGGTATATGTGTTCAGAGTTTAGGGGGCAACCGAGGCGTGTTTCACTCTCACTCTGCATGTGTAAGCTTGTTATGGGCAAGCCAACTTGCTCATGTGCCCAACACTGAGTAGCTGATACAATACGGAAACACAAAACTTCACTACAGCACCTTGAAAATCATTTAGAGCAGGTTGAGGAAAGTATCACTTATGAGTTGAAGAAAATAGGCGCTGGTCAGTCCAAATATCATGTGTGGACTTTGCAATGGCCAAATACGTGAAGAAATAAGCACACATTACCTTGCATGCAGACACAGCACATACCACAAACTGCCTCTCCGAATTTGGTAGGCATGTATAGCTGAGGATTGTGGCCCTCTCTGAATATCTAGTTGGGGGTACCAGAGAGGATTGGCGGGCATGCACCACCCTGCCTCTTCAGGCCATCAGCCCAGCACCTCACCACCAGTGAGCCCACAACAGGTCCTCCAGCTACCACAGGGAATAGCTTTCAAAGGCCACCAGGATGCATTCTCTGCAACCTGCCATTATGTTCTTCCACTGTCTCTCCCACCCTCGGGGAGGAATACAGACTACCAGCCATTGTGTCATGAGGGGGGGACTTCAGCCTTCAAAGAGCTAGAGAAGGGATCAAGATGTCATCAGGAGGACTGCAGCAGCAGGAGCTCAAGAATATTTGACATGTGACTTACATGGTCGCCATCTTGACTACACACCCTCACCTTCTAATTTGCAAACAAAAATACCATTTCAGCAGATCAGTGCTGACACCCATTACTTCTTGATGTAAGAAAACAGAAAGCAAAATTCCAGGCATATTTGTGGAGAGCATCAACAAATCTCTCCAATTCAAAGCCCTACATTTTCAACAAAATGAGACAATAAGTTCCCAGGACGCAAAAGAGACCGAGAGACATTCTTCCCAAAGGAATGTAGAAACATGAAAAACCCTATTAAATGAGAATGCTAGGAAGAACAAAACTATAATGAAGGCATCTCATTCATTGTGAAACCCAAATACAGACTAAGGAAAACTGACATATTACAAACTACTACAGGAACTATACCGTTGGCACAATATCTGCTTACAGGAAATCATCTCAATCACAGGGAACTAATGACTGTGTAAACTTTTAGTGATCCCAGGATTAAGATGAAAGGGGGGCTCTGACAGCCCTAAAAAGCACACCTCAGCCAGCTCCTACAAGGAGATAATTTGGACCTCATACAAAATTAGTTATACATAATTATACAAATATGAGGAAAATAAGTAATTCATCCTCAAGATCACTTGTTCTCAAATCTTGAGGATAAACACAAGATCTGCATTCTGCTGGGAAAATAACTAACAATTTTCAAAAAGCAGCTGACTATAAGTTTGTGACACCATCAGCAACTTCCAAAAGAAGTGTAAAACCATTTCAGTACCTGTAAGTCTGTAATTTTGTGTCAGTACTTACAAAGGTTGAGTTATAACAATGAAGCATTGTGGGAAACATGAAATGGGAAAGAGAGAGAGAAAGTGAACACAGAGAGACACAGAGGGAATGTAAAAGAGGATAGCAAGAGAGAAGATAAACAGCGGATACAGCCAATGCCAAGGTACACAAGTACAGGGTCATTGACCAAAGGCTGGGCACCTGGAAATATCTGGTATTTTGTTTGTTGAACTTCAAACCACCCACAAAGGGCTCGATTTAGTCTCAAGTTTTTTTATTGTGTTCTTCCAATATATTCATCAGCTAGATGTTCTAACAACTAGGACCCTTTTCACAAAGGTACATTTACATGTCTAGATTTACTCATATGTAAATCTACTTGTTCATCTAGGTGTAACAACACTTTTTCACAATTTCTGACTGTAAAGTTACTCCTTATTAGCACATTTTTGTAACTTCGGAAGCAAACACAGCCCTGTTTTTCCAAACCCTAAATCCACTGGCAAAATGCATGGATACCCAATTTACAATGCAAGCCAGGGACTATGGCAGACTGTAGCCAATGAACGTCCTCCTCATTACATACAGGGCAACAATCAATCCTAAATAAATACAAAATAAGCAAAACAATGTCAATGAAAGAGAAAAGAATTGCAAGTGTTTATGGTATTCATAGGATTCAATCATTAAATGATTAAAACAATCTTTGGTAACAAAACCCTCCCGTCTATCCCCTAGCTAAACCTTCTTAGCACCACAGTGTCTGTCAAAGTCTAGGTGGCCTCTAATCTGCATGACACATTTCATTCAGTCAAATATGTCGTACTACCCTGTTCTGATGATTATGAAAAAGTCAGAAAGTGTGATCAGTGATGTAAAATAAAATAATTAGCATATGAATTCTGTTGCATGTTTACTAAAATACACTACACATTATAAATCTCATTAATACATAAATATGTTATGAAGACTTATAAAGTACATGGTTACCCAAAGGCCTCCCAGCGATATATGGAAGTTTTCAAGACACAGACTGAGGGAAGGGAATGAAAACAACCAGGATTTAGTAGACGACGAAATTAAAGTTCATGGCTGGTTTATCGTAGGCCCAGGGGCAAAGAATTCCACAACTTGGTACCAAGATAAGCCATAGAGCTTCCGCCCCATTTGAGCAATTGATGCAACATTAGTCTGTAATGAAGTAAACATTTTATGTTGTACATATGCATTTAATACTAAATAAAGCACACTTTTATAATTTGAAATGATGCACAATGCCAATTGTGCTCAAGCCGTGGAACAGAGTGTTCAGTAGATCAGCAAAGTGAGTCACAAACTGAGCTTGCCAAAGTTGCTGAATTCAGAAGCAGAATTGACTGTTTGCAGAGCATATGTTTCCACCAAAGAGGTCAATAATTTCTTTTTCTGAGTAAGAATAGCCATTATTTAATTCAGCAAGGTGTGTAATTATCATGTCAATTTTCAACCCTGAAAGACTTTCAAACACTTTTACTGGAGGAGAATAAAATGTATTTCACAATAGTTAATTATTTTATGAACAGTCAACAGATACACAAAACCGTGGGCTACCCACAACAGAAATAATGTGCTTGAAATGTAGAACTACTATTGTTTAACAAATTGTGATGGGGGAAATTAAAGAACCATGTGTCACAAGGAGTTTGCAAGCAAGGTCGGGCAACAAAGGTTGCAAGCGATGTGAATAGTTTGGCCTCACAAAGGAGTGAGTGTCCTGAAGGAATATTACACAGAGATGTGCTAATAAAAGCAGAATTGTCATTAGCCAAACAAAGGAATTCAAAAGGGAAACTCCAACTAAATTGTAATAATGTATTATGCATGCATTTACACAATACAGTAGATGCATATTTTAGATAGCCCTAGAAATAAAAGGCAGTCAAAGACAAAACAATTATTCCACGCAATAGCCTCATTAGATGTGAATTCTACAGTGTGCTCTTTACTGTCTGATCAAGAGAAGGCTGTAGGATGCCTCTTTTTTAGAAATCATTATTTGTCTTGCAGTGAGATAATAAAGAAGAAAGATAGCTTTTGTTTGATCAATTACTAAAGAATTTTATGTGATTTATGTTAGTAATGTCCAACTTAATTGTGTCACTGCACACATGCAAACTTACCTATGCTCCAAGGAATGTAAGTCTTCTTGCAAAGGATTTAAAGAAGTGATTTGATAAAAGATATAGGCCCTCATTACAACCCTGGCAGTCGGTGTTAAAGCGGCGGTAATACCGCCAACAGGCCTGTGGAAAACAAAATGGGATTACGACCGTGGCGGAAACCGCCAACATAAACAGCCTCTTTCGCACTCCGACCGCCTCGGCGGTAGAAACAAACAGCGTGGTGGTCACCGCCAACAGACAGACGGAAAACAATGTACCACCCACACTATTAGGAGAGGCCAATCCGCCACCTTTTCCGGCGCGGAACCAACGCGAACAAAAATATGCCGGAAACAGGACTTGGAAGGGAAAACACTCACCTTTCCACACCCCATGAAGAACCAGGACGCCATGAAGGCAAAACTCCAGATACTCCCTGCAATGGTATTCCTGCTCCTCTATCAGGTGCACCAAAGACGGTGGCAACGACCACGGTGAGTACTGCACCTACAACACAGGAGAGGGGAGGGAAAAGAGAGTGACACACACACGCAACATGCAACACCCCCACCCTCACCCACAACAACATACACACATATACATGCTACAACATTACATTTATGCCCCCCCACCCCCCGAAAGAACGCAAGGACAAAAGGAAATGAGCTGAATGATTTTAATCATGAAAAACCAGTAGTCAAAACTCGAAATACAGTATATACAAATATGTACACCAACTACACAAGTCTGGATAGTCCACCAATTATTGTCCGTGGACCACTGGGCCCAAAATGCATGGGCGAGGCCCACATTCGATACCAGACTTCCAACGGAGAGAACACTGCAGGGGCATCAGATCGAAATGAAACAGGCACCTCAGGGGGAAGGGAAGGGTGGGCACCTCAGCCGGATAAGTGCACAACGCCACTGCTCCACGAGAGGGATCCATGCCCACTGCTGTATCCTGGGGACTGCGAAGCCACAGTCTCTCAAGTCTCTCCAGTGGCTGGTTTGCCCCCTGCTGCATCCTGGGGAGTGCAAAGCCACAGTCTCTCAAGTCTATCCAGTGGGTGGGTTGCCCACTGCATTATCCTGGGGAGTGCAAAACCACAGTGTCTCAAGTCTCTCCAGTGGGTGGTTTGCCCACTACTTGGTCCTGGGGAGTGCAAAGCCACAGTCTCTCAAGTCTCTCCAGTGGGTGGTTTGCCCACTGCTTGGTCCTGGGGAGTGGAACGCCACAGTCTCTCAAGTGGGTGGATTGCCCACTGCATTATCCTGGGGAGTGCAAAGCCACAATCTCTCAAGTCTCTCCAGTGGGTGGATTGCCCGCTGCACTATCCTGGGGAGTGCAAAGCCACAGTCTCTCAAAACTCTCCATTGGGTGGTTTGCCCACTGCTGCATCCTGGGGAGTGCAAAGCCAGCGTCTCTCAGGTGGATTCCTTTCTCCACTGGTTCTGGAGGGGGCATTGTGCCCAGAGTGCTTCATCCTGCCAAGGACTGAGGTAGTGGATGTGATACTCCACTGGTTCTGGAGGGGGCTTTGTGCCCAGAGTGCTTCATCCTGCCAAGGACTGAGGTAGTGGATGCCTTTCTCCACTGAAGGTGGTGCATCATGGAAGCTGCCCAGAGTCCTGGAACTGACCACCAGGCTCGGACGACTGACCACTGGGGATGGCAGCCATGTCTGCGCTGGTGCCCCTGGCTCCAGATGTCGCGGGGCCGTTGGCGGTGCTTGTGGCGGTCTCTGTGGCATCGGTGTTGGCGGCGGACTCTGTGGCAGCGGTGCTGGCAGTGGGCTCTGTGGCATCGGTGCTGGCGGTGGGCTCTGTGGCATTGGTGCTGGCGGCGGGCTCTGTGGCAGCGGTGCTGGCAGCGAACTCTGTGCCATCGGTGCTGGCGGCCGACTCTGTGGCAGCGGTGTTGGCAGCGGGCTCTGTGGCGGCAGTGAAGGCGGCGGGCTCAGTGACTGCGGTGCTGGTGGCGGGCTCAGTGACTGCGGTGCTGGTGGCAGGCTCAGTGACTGCGGTGCCTGTGGCGGGCTCAATGACAGCGGTGTTGGTGGCGGTGCATGTGGCGGTGCAGGTGGCAGTGCAGGTGGCGGTCTTCTCCGCTGTACAGGTTGGCGTTGACGTGGACAGAAGGTGTGACACTGGTCCCATTGTCGGTGCCACCATGCCCTCTCCTGACCTGCCCTTTATTTTCTGGCCCTTCTCCACCTTGGATGGTGGCGCAGCTGTCTTGTCACTATCCCCTTTCGTTTTCCCTGAGCCCTTGGTGGCAGGTGTTTTCGGCTTCTCCCTCCGGGATGTGGGCAACATTTTTACTTTAGCAGGTGGCGGAATGTCCTTGCCCTTGCTCCGTGGCACACTGGCAGGCCTGATGCTTGGCGCACTCCAATAGCCCACAGTTGCTGGCAGCACTGTAGGGAAGAGGTCAATATTAGCCAGGAAAAGTTTTTTTAGACACACTGGGACGGGTAGATGGAGTGGGTTTGGGCGTGGAGGAAGAGGTAGTGGTTGTAGGAGGTGTACGTTGGCGGAATTTGGGTGAAGGTGCATGGGCTGGAGGCTGTTGTGAGGTGGATGGCTGTTGGGTGGGTGTGCGCCTGCATTTGTGTACTTTGGGAGGAGGGCTCACAGACACACTGTGAGAGGACACAGGGGATGTGCGAATGGTAGTGGGGGTGGTGAGTGCACGTGAGCGGTGTGTGGTGAGTGGGTTCCGTGGGCCTGTCCTCCCCTGTGGCACAGCAGTCCTCCCAGTTCCCCTGTTTTCCTGTGCCTCTGTCCCCTGAAACGTGTGCCCACTGCCACTGCCCCCAGGTCCCTGATTTTCTTGGGGTGGTGAGTTTGCCTGGGTTCCCTGTAGTGGTAGACACACTGCTGCTAGGCGTGTCCTGGGGACAGAGGGGTGGGCCCGCTGGGTGGGTGCTGTGCTGTTGTTTCCTGAGGGGGGAGGCTCTGTGGTGGCATGTGCCAGTGTCAGGAAAACTGACTGTCCTGAGGTCCCAGATGGGCCGGGCTGGTCATCTTGATCCAGTTGGACAGATCTGCTGTCATCACTGTGGGGCTCTTCTGTGGGGGGAGTGGACATGTCTGGAACCTCCTGTCCGGTGACGTTGAGTAGGGGTCCTGCAGGGGTGTAAAGGCATGATTATGCATCTGTGTGAGCCATCGTGTGCAATGGGTGGGTGACCCTGTACTCCAGTGCTTGCTTTCTTGTCTAGGACCTTGTGTGATAATTGGTTTGGGGTCTATGTGGGTATCTGTAGTGGACATGCTTTGGTGATGGATGTGCATGCTTTGGTGTTGCATGCAGGGCTTGGTGTTGGGATGGGTGGGTTTTGATAGTGGGGTATATGTGAGGTGTTGGAGTGATCGGGGTGAGGGTGGGGTATGTAATGGCATGCAGGTAGGGTGGGGGATGTAATAGTTAAGATCTGACTTACCAGAGTGCATTCCTACTGCTACTCCTGCGAGGCCCTAGGATGCAGTATAGCCAAGACTTGCTCCTCCCATGTTATTAGTTGTGGGGGAGCAGGTGGGGGTCCGCTGCCTGTTCTCTGTACTGCAATCTGGTGTCTTGAGACCACAGAACGCACCTTCCCCCGTAGGTCATTCTACCTCTTCCTGATGTCATCCTGTGTTCTTGGATTCTGTCCCACTGCCTTGACCCTGTCTTCAATTCTGCGCCATAGCTCCATCTTCCTAGCAATGGAGGTGTGCTGCACCTGTGGTCCGAATAGCTGTGGCTCTACCCGGACGATTTCCTCCACCATGACCCTGAGCTCCTCCTCAGAGAACCTGGGGTGTCATTGAGATGCCATGATGTGGTGTGGGTGCTGTGTGAGGTGGTGTCGGTTGTGATGTGTGAGGGGATGTGTTTGTGTGTGTTGTCTGAGGTGCGTGGATGTTGTGTGTGTGATGGTGTTGTGTGCCTGTGGATGCTAGTGTTGTTTCTGGTGGTGTCTCTCTCTGGGTTTCTTTCTCAATTTTGGTCGTAAGGGTTTGTGGGTGATGTGGGTGTGTGTTTTATATTGGTTTGGGTGTGTGGGAGTGGTGTGTGTATGTGTATCAGGTGTGTGTATTTCAAATTGTCCAATGTGGTTGTGTTTTGTAAATGTGTGTGTATTTTGAGAGTGGCGGTGTGTACCGCCAATGGTTTACCGCGGTTGAAAGACCGCCACGTGGATTCGTGGGTCGTGATAGTGTGGGCATATTCCTGTTGGCGTGATGGTGGAGGTTTTGTTATCGCCAGTTTACCATTGACCTTTGGTGTGGCGGACTTGTGTGGGTGTCTGGATTTTGGCGGATTCCGGGCTGTGGGTCGTAATAGCTGTAGCAGAATTCCTCCGCAGCAGCGGTGTGTTGGCGGTCTTCTGCACAGCGGTAAGCGGGATTTACCGCCAATGTTGTAATGAGAGCCATAGTACTGATGTGCGATTACAATTTAAAAGTCATTCTTAACTACTTTAAATGTAGTCAGCATCATTTATATGTCTACTTTCCTGATTCTTTCTGCAGCCTCTAGCTCTGAATATGCTAGTACATCTTTGAAAGCAACAGAGATTATTCTAGCTAAGAGCATTTTATTTTTCACAGGATGTAGTCCTAGAAGAAAATCCTTCAAATCCATATTGTCACTTATTTCCAACATATGGTTTTTCACATCACTTAAACTACGTCGCAATAACCACCTCTATTATAAATCACCTGCATTTTAGGAAGTCACAGTCATAGAGAATATGTTTTATACCTAGGATCTGGTCTATTTGCCAGTGAACCGATGGCTTTAGACATAATCCTGTTACTGCACGTATTAATATCTTTTTTCCCTAATGTTATCCAGTCTAAGCCAAACAATATAACATCATCTCCTTCAACTCACTATCAGTAATATTTTCTTTCCATTTCCAATCTACTAAATGTGTTGAATTATGTTTTGTAATTGAGGGTGTCCTCAAATGTGAAACAGAAGAAAAAATCAGGTACATAATTTTCAGCACAATTTAATTAAAAAAATATAATTTCTCTAGGAATTGTACACACTCTAAACAAGTTATTAGTTCAGTGAACTTGCGAAAATGTAGGTCCCTCATTTTCTCAAATTATCCTTTCAATATGTATAACCTTGTTTTAGAAATAAATAAATAAACTGTGGTGAATATATAATTCTGTGATGGGTAATGAAAATAGTTTTTAAACTTTTCAGGCTCTTGAGCATAATACCATGCAGCTGGGTCTGCTCATTCATCACTATTAATATGGGTATGAGAAAGTTCTACTTTTTGCCTTGTCATGTCCATTTTTTTGGGTGTGATGCTGCTGGTTGTTGAACTCTGCACATTGGGGCACTGATGTCCAGTCCCCACTGCATGCGCTCTGATCCTTTGAACGTGGTAAAATAAACTACCTCCTAATTCGCATATTTAAGGGCATACCATATGGCATTTATTAAAGGAAATACATCAATTAAAAGTTAAGTTAAATTTCACCTGTGGATTACAGGCCGTGTGCTGCCATCCACCAAGCTGACACAGAAAACATGACTTCAGGCTTACCTGTATAGTCTAACTGCTGCAAGTTTTAAAACTGCAAGCAAACCTGTCAACATAAAGGTTTTTGACAGGAAACACCCTTTTTTTAAAATATTAAATAACTCACCTATAAGTAGGTCCTGCAGTTAACAAGGAAGGATGCCTACAAGAAATTATTAGTGTTATGTAACTACAGTTACTAGCTCCCAAACTTTATTTGAACTGTGAAGTGCTCTTGGGTGGTAGTCCTCCAAGCTTTTTGCCTTCACCCCTTGTGTTGTGCTGAATTTATTCATGTTGGCATTAGGACTCTGTGCACTTTTTCTCTGCTAACCAGTGGTAAAGTGCTTTTGCTCTCCCTTTAAACATGGTAACATTGGTCTGCACCAAATTGGCACATTTAATTTGCTTGTGTGTCCCTAGTAAATGGTACTTCACATACCCAGGGACTGTAAATTGAACTCTACTAGTGGGCAGCAGCACTCATTGTACCACCCACTAAGGTAGCCTTTCAAAACATGTCTCAGGCTTGCCACAGCAGCCTGCAGTGCAGTTCCAAACATCCATTTCAACTTAGAAAAATAAACCTTTTGCCAGGAATAAACCTTCCTTTATAATACTTAGAAGTTACCCCTAAGGGAAGCCCCAAAGGAACGTAGGGCAGGGCACCCGTCGCGCTTGGCATGGTGACCTTTTTTGGCTCTCTTAATACACTTACCCACAACCTGATTCATCCTCTCCACCAAGCCATTGGTTTGTGAATGAGAACTCTTCACATGTTTAATGCAACAAGATTCCCCAAACTTTTCAAAATCATGGCTTACAAATTGAGTACCATTATCTGAAATGAGAATCTCTAGGAAACCTTCTCTCACAAATTTGTCCCTAAGGAAATCAACTGCTACTCTAGAAGTAGGTTCCTTAACCATTTTAATCTCAGGCCATTTAGACCCATAATCCATCAACACTAAAATGTACTTATTACCACAATATAACGCATCATGAGGTCCCATAACATCAATCCCTAACTTTTCCCATGGCCTGTCTGGACACTTGATGTGCATAAGAGGAGGTGTGATCACTTTCAAACTTTTATCAGCCGATCTACAAATACAACAACTGCCAATTACCTCTTCCACCTCCACATCCATTCTTGGCCACCAAAATGTTTCACGAATACGATGTTTGGTAAGGGACATACTTAAATAGCCCTCATGTGCCTTCTTGATAGTATCCACTCTGAGTGAATGTGGTGGAATAATCTTATCCGTACGTAATAACATTCCGTCTTCAATAAAAATCTCACTACTTACTTTACAGTAAGGTTACAACTACAGAGACAAAAGTTTCTCACGGGCCACTCATTTCTAACTATTTCTCAAACCTGTTGCAAAATATCATCATCTGTCATAGCAAGCATCCATTAATTCTCTGTGCATGTCCTCATATCAGGTACATCCAAAGCTGCTACCATACAATCTTCACAATCTTCCTCCACCAGATCAGAACATTCTACTTCCTCATCTTCTGTTTTTTGGGGAAAACTTGACAAATAGTCAGCTTTTCCATTCCTTCCTCCTGTAATATATCAATATCAAACTAATACTGTAAAAGTTTGAGACTAACCTCAGAATTCTGGGGGTATAAAACGTATTCACTCCACTGCCCAGTATACTGACTAAGGGTTTATGATCAGTTAACAACTTGAAACGCCTTCCTCAAATATATGATCTAAACTTTTCAATGGCCCATACACACGCCGAGAGATCCTTCTCAATAACAAAATATTGAAGTTCTGCTTCTCTGAGCACGCTAGATGCAAAAGCCACTGTAATTTAAGAGCCATCAACTTCTTGTGTTAACATAGCTCCTAGACCTACTTGACTATCATCAACAGTAATAGAACATGATGGTTTGGGGTCAAAAGGTTTGAGAGCTCTACTCTGACCTTGCATCACTTTGATTTCTTCAAATGCTTTCATACACTCGTTCCCCCACACAAACTTTACTCCTTTCTTTAACAAATTGCTAATAGGACGCACGTTGGTAGCAAAGTCTGGAACGTATCTGCAGTAAAACTCACATAAACCAAGTAAAGATTTAACCCCTGTATTGTCTGTAGGAGGAGGAGCCATGGTGATTGCATCAACTAAACCTCATCAGGGTTTGATTCTGTAGCCGGGTGGTTCTTAACCCAGCTACATCACGCCATGATGACTCGAAGGAAAGGTGCCCCGGGGGCACAGCAGCCGTCACCCCAGAGGAGGAAGTCGCTGGAAACCCGGAAGTCCGGGTTTCCCTCAACATAAAAGAGAGGCAACCGACGCGCGCCGCGTCAGGAAGAAAAGACGAGGAGCAGAAGGAGGACTGAGGGAGACGAGACGCAGAACTAACCCAATGTGAGCCAGGGATATCCGGCAGAATGGGCTACAGAAGCCCCGGGAGGCATACAGACCGCCACGTGGCTGGAGGGGCATGGCTAAGGCAGGTATGTTCTTGGCTGCAGGCCGGGGATCGAACACTTTTGGGAAGGGAGGATGGAGCGGGAGGAGGAAAGGAGTAAAAAGGGGATGACCTCACAAGGGGTAGAGGGCTAACGGTGAAAGAACCTGCCTGTCTGCAGTTACAGGAGGGTTCTTTCCGTTGTTTCTGTTTTTCTTTTCCTTTTTTTTTCCCTTTCTTCTCCCTTATTTCTCTGCACTGATTTAAGTAGTAATTTCAAAGAAGAAAAGTTGCACCCCCCCCAACCCACTGCATGCCACTCTGAGGTGGACTGTGAAAACGACAGTCCCTTTCAGTACCCTATTAAGATATCTTAATTTATTTATTTTTGTCTATCTTTCGTCTTTCTTTCTGGATACTGGGAAGATAATTGGTCATATATGGAAGTACTCTAGATCAAGGAAGAGCACAACCTTGGTGGATAGAGAGCAAGTAGGACTGGTGTACCCCAAGACCCCTCCCACCTCACCACACTCTTCCCTTTCTAACCACAACCCAAGTTACCTAATTCCGAGACTTACCTTTCGTTTTCTTTTTCCCACCTCCTACGCCGGCCGTCCAACATCACCGATCCTTCACACGAGCGGAGACTCCAGAAGCTTGTACCCGGAGGGGCAACTGGGAAGAAGAACAGAGTGCCCCCACAGGCGGTCGCTCCTCTCTCACTGCTGCTGCCTGACGCCTGACTGCCGCTGCTGATCCCGCTGACGCCGCTTCCTACTCACCAGCGCTGACCTCTGCATCTCGGAGGTACCGCCCTCCGCTCGCTGCTCTCTACCTGCTGCTGCTGTCCACTCTCCTAGGCCTTCTCTCCGCCGCCGCTGCCCCGGTCACTCTCCTCCCTGGTTTCCTGCCGCTGACCCCGCAGTCCCGCCTCTCCCCCCTGCCCATTGGCCACCCAGCCTCCCGCCTCCCAGCTGACCCTCCCTCCCGGCTCCTTACTTATGACGCCCACCCAGCGACCGCGCAGCGGACGCGCGCAGCGGGAGCACCGATTGAGCGCCAAAGGTGCACCAAAGGTAAGCCCGTCTGCGCCCGTCCGCGCCTGGACCGCGCCCAGCGCCAGAACCCCTGGCCCCCGCGTCCGCCAACCCCCCCGCAGGACCTACGATGCCGCCACACTCATCACACTCAACACCGCCCGAGCCCCCAGGTGCTACCGAGCATCCCCGCGACGCACCCATGGACCCTTCGCCTGCCGATCCTGCAACTTCTCCTGCCTCCGAACCGGCACCGCACCCATCAAGACGGGCAACAGCAACCACCTCAAGTGCATCCTGATCAACACCCGCTCCGTCCACAGACACGCCGTGGAACTCTGGAACTTCCTCGACACCACATCTCCAGACGTCGCCTTCCTCACGGAAACCTGGATAAACGCCTCCTCAGCCCCCGACATCGCCATAGCCATCCCGGACGGCTACAAGATCATCAGGAAAGATCGCGTCAACCAGACCGGAGGGGGCATCGCCATCGTTCACAAAAGCACCATTCGCATCTCGACTGACTCCATCGACGCTTTCAACGCCGCCGAATACCTGCACTTCCAGATCCACACCGACCCCAAGACCACCCTCAGAGGCACCCTCATCTACAGACCCCCGGGACCACGGGCACAGTTCTGCGAAGACATCACGGACTTTATCAGCCCCCACGCCCTCCCCTCCGCCGACTACATCCTCCTCGGGGACCTCAACTTCCACCTGGAGAACAACAACGACCGCAACACCACCGCCCTGCTGGACAACCTCGCCAACCTCGGACTAAAGCAACTGGTCAACACCCCCACCCACTACGCCGGCCACACGCGCGACCCCCTCTTCTCATCCAGCAAGCACGTCACCTTCAGCCACTCCACCGGACTTCATTGGACTGACCACAGCTGCGTCCACTTCAGCTTCAAAAAGAACACGGTCCACCACCACCCGAAGCAGGTTCCCCACAGAAACTGGAGCAAGATCACCGTCGACCAGCTCGCCACCTCCCTCAGCCAGAACCCACCTGTCAGGACAACGGACCCTAACACAGCAGCCCTCGACCTCACGCAGTGGCTGACCTCCTGTGCCGACGACCTCGCCCAACTGAAGAACCCACTCACCAGGCCCAGAAGCAAGAAGGCCCCCTGGTTCACCGACGAACTCAAAAACTCCAAGAAGGCCTGCCGCACCCTCGAGAAGGCCTGGCTCCTTGACAAGACCGCCGACAACATGACCGCCCTCAAACTCGCCACCCGCAGACATCATCCGCTCATCCGCACAACCAAGAAGAAATCTCTGAAGGAACGACTGGACAAGAACGCCCATGACAGCAAGGAGCTCTTCAACATCGTCAAGGAGTTCTCCAACCCCAGCACCGGCAACAACGACATCACTCCCTCACAGGACCTCTGCGACTCCCTCGCCTCGTACTTCCACTGCAAGATCGCCAACATCCACAACAGCTTCGGCGTTCCACCCCCGCACCCATCGGTCGAACCCACGCACCTCGCCGCCATCCTCCAGACATGGACCGAGGTGACCCCCGAAGACACAACACGCATGATGAACACCATCCACTCCGGATCGCCGACAGACCCGTGCCCCCACCATGTCTTCAACAAGGCCGCCTCTACCATCGCACCCCACCTCCGAGACATCATCAACACCTCCTTCGACACAGCCACCTTCCCGAAGAGCTGGAAGCACGCCGAGCTCAGCGCACTGCTGAAGAAACCAACAGCGGACCGGACCGACCTCAAGAACTTCCGCCCCATCTTGCTCCTTCCCTTCCCTGCCAAAGTCATCGAGAAGGTTGTCAACAAGCAACTGGCCGCCTTCCTCGAGACGAACGGATCCCTCGACCCATCGCAGTCCGGATTCAGAGCCAACCACAGCACCGAGACCGCCCTCATCGCAGCCACCGACGACATCCGAGCCCTGCTCGACAACGGTGAAACAGCAGCACTCATCCTCCTAGACCTCTCCGCAGCATTTGACACTGTCTGCCACCGCACCCTAGTCCAACGCCTCAACGACACCGGCATCCAAGGGAAGGCCCTGGAATGGATCATCTAATACCTCTCCGGCAGAACACAGAGAGTACGCCTCCCTCCATTCCTCTCGGAGGCCACCGAAGTCATCTGCGGCGTCCCGCAAGGATCATCGCTCAGCCCCACTCTCTTCAACATCTACATGAAACCCCTCGCTGCCGTCGCACGCCAACACAACCTCAACATCATCTCCTACGCCGATGACACCCAGCTGATCCTCTCCCTCACCAGAGACCCCGACACCGCCAAAACCAGCCTACACGAAGGGATGAAAGACGTCGCCAAATGGATGGACATCAGCCGCCTGAAATTGAACACGGACAAGACAGAAGTTCTCATCCTGGGACCATCGCCCTCCGCATGGGACGACTCTTGGTGGCCCCCGGCCCTAGGCACCGCTCCCAAGCCAACGGACCACGCACGCAACTTGGGCGTCATCCTGGACTCCTCCCTCTCGATGACCAGACAAGTCAACGCCGTCTCCTCAGCTTGCTTCCACAACCTCCGCATGCTCCGTAAGATCTTCTGATGGATCCCGACCGAGACCAGGAAGACGGTCACCCAGGCCCTCGTCACCAGCAGACTAGACTACGGAAACACCCTCTACGCCGGTACAACAGCCAAGCTTCAGAAAAGACTTCAGCGTATCCAGAACGCCTCCGCCCGACTCGTCCTGGACGTCCCCCGACGCAGCCACATCTCAAGCCACCTGAGAGACCTGCACTGGCTCCCTGTCAACAAGAGGATCACGTTCAGACTCCTCACCCACGCACACAAATCCCTCCACGACCTGGGCCCAAGGTACCTCAACGACCGCCTGACCTTCTACTCGCCCACCCGCCAGCTACGTTCCGCGAACCTCGCCGTCGCCGTCGTCCCTCGCATCAAAAGAGCCACCGCTGGAGGAAGATCCTTCTCCTACCTGGCGGCTAAGACATGGAACTCCCTGCCCGCCCACCTACGGCTGACCCAGGACCACCTCGCCTTCAGAAAACAGCTCAAAACCTGGCTGTTCGAGCAGTAGCAGACCCCCTCCCATTAAATATAAGAACTGTTGGGACTTGGACATAATAAACAGCATTAGAAGAAAGCCTTCAGGAAAAATAAAGAATAAAATCACCTTAATATACTGATCTCCTGACCTGTTTCTATTCTGTCTGCGTCCAGCTACACCCACACCTTGTACAGATTCCTTCTGCTGAAATCACATGTCCTAAGTGCTCAACTTGTGTGCAGACAAACGTACATCTTTCTGTCTTCAGTACCACTTCCTGTTTTTAAAAAACTCTTAATACTTTTTGGATAATTGCTTCGTGAGCTTCTTCATTGTCAGCAAAGACCAGATCATCATCCTGAAACACAAGTAGACCCACAATCTCTTAAAGCAAATTATACATGACTCTTTCAAAGACTGAAGCTGCGGAGGCCAAGCTGAAAGGCATGCATCGATATTGAAAAGTTCCCATATGAGAAAGGAAAGCAGTGAAATTACGTGAATCAAGATGAAGTTTGACCTGATGATAAGCACTGGCCAGATCCAGTTTAGAAAATATTTTGGCACTCCTTGGACATGCAAAAAGATCACTGATCTTGGTAGTGGTTGTGAGTTTGCCCAAAATTCCTTGTTCAAGGACCTTTGATCAATACATACCCTTAATTGCCCATTCCTTTTTTCCGAGCAACAATCAAAGGTGACAGCCATAATGAGGACTCAATGGGCTCGATAATACCATTGTCGTACAACTTAATAAGTTCCTTTTCTAAGTCTTCCCCAATGCTGAAAGGAACACCCCTGAGTTTGTGTTTAGTTGGAACAGCCCCTTCTTTGACTTTATTGCTATGTTTGAACCCACAAAGTTTACCTACATGATTCAAGAACACAGAAGGAAAACTGACCTTCCATTTTTTACTTTCCCCCTCACAATCCACTACTAGAACCTGTTCTTTTGCTCCAAGTTTCAATACCATGCCAAATAATCCCTGGTGGAACCACCCCAGGATGTCACGTCCTTTGACAGCAACATATATTTTACCTCTGATCCATCTGCCTTTAAATTCTATATCATCCTCAATGTAACCTAAAAGTTCAATTCTACCACCTTCATATGAGACAGGAGAACGATCAGGTAGTATCAAAGGTCTATCACCCCATATTTAATTGAATAAAGATTGTGTGATCGTGGTGATTCTAGAACCAGAATCAACTAGTAATTTGAGAACATTGTCCCCTATTTTTATTTCTACGATAGGGTCAACACAATCCCTACGATAATTGTCTTTAAGGCTCTGATTCGTTCTCGAATTCCACAACACAAAACTGTTGATTTCTTTTGTGCCCTTTTATTTTAAGCGCACTTTCGTAAAATGCCCAGTTTTCTTTACAATAAGCAAGAAACTTTAATTGCTAGACACTTCCCCCCTTTTGCATGTGAAGAATTACCACAATGAAAGCACAATTTTTTAGCATTAAACCCTGAGTTAGAGCTCTTGTTTGGTCTTGCCTCCTTCTGCACAGGTTTGGGGACTGCAGCTACTTTCAGCATTCCAATTGGGTTATCATCAAGCTCCTTTTAGGAGACTTCTGAAATCATAATGCATTTTGTTACCTTGGTAGTCTCTTCAATATTTGGATTACTTATGGCTAATAATTTTTGCCTAATTTGTTTGTCTTCACATTGACCCACAAACTGATCTCTAATAAGTTGGTCCATGAAATTCACAAATATACAAATTAAAGCAAGTCTACACAGTACCGAAATGTATGACTCCACACCCTCTCCTTCTTTAAAAAAATGTATGTCTCAAGATCATACGACTGGGTTGCTTGTCAAACCTATTCTTTAATTTCAAAACAGCTGCTTCTTATTCATCTAAAGCATTATCAACTTCTTGTACAGGTACATCAGGTAAGTGTTTGTAGACAGATCTACCTTCAAAACCTAAAGAATGAAGAAGAATACATTTTTTCCTTTCTGCAGTAAATCATAAGGCTCCTATTGTGCATAAATACATTTCAAATATGTCAAACCATGCATCTTACTTAACAGGAGGTTCACCTGGTGTATCTAAAAATGCCGGTGGTCGTGAAATATTAGATATAATTAATGTTAAAACAACTATCAATAATATACGAGCACTGTTTGAATCCTTTTTCTATTAGATAATATAGTAAGGTGTGTGAATCACTGTGATCCGTGTTGTGAATAAAAAAAACAGTATATAAATAAATATAGTATGGTGTGTGAAGTAAGGTGTGCGAATCACCGTGATCAACACTGTGAGACAACAGAAACATAGTATTCGAGTAAAAATAGTATGGTGTGCAAATCACCGCGATCCGCTTTGTGAGACAAAAAAAAATACAGCATTTAACCCCTTAGCTGCTGGGCCTTTCCCCCCCCCCAGTGCTGAGCCCTTTTTTGGCTATTTGGGGTAGTTCGCGCTTAGGGCTTCATAACTTTTTGTCCACATAAGCTAACCACGCCAAATTTGCGTCCTTTTTTTCCAACATCCTAGGGATTCTAATGGTACCCAGAGTTGGTGGTTTCCCCTGGAGGAGACCAAGAAAATAGCCAAAATACAGTGAAAATTTAGTTTTTTCCAAAAAAATGGGAAAAAAGGGCTGCCGAAGAAGGCCTGTGGTTTTTTCCCTGAAAATGCCATCAACAAAGGGTTTCTGGTGCTGAAATCACTATCTTCCCACCTTTCAGGAACGGGCAGACTTGAATCAGAAAACCAAATTTTTCAACACAAATTTGGCATTTTACTGGGACATACCCCATTTCTACTATATTTGATGCTTTCAGCCTCCTTCCAGTTAGTGACAGGAATGGGTGTGAAACCAATGCTGGATCCCGGAATGCTAAACATTTCTGAAAACTAGACAAAATTCTGAATTCAGCAAGGGGTCATTTGTGTAGATCCTACAAGGTTTTCCTACAGAAAATAACAGCTGAAATAAAAAAATATTGAAATTGAGCTGAAAACAAAAGCCATTTTTCTTTATGTTTTACTCTGTAACTTTTTCCTGCGATGTCAGATTTCTGAAAGCAATATACCGTTTTGTCTGCTGGACTCTTCTGGTTGCGGGGATATAAAGGGCTTGTAGGTTCATCAAGAACCCTAGGTACCCAGAGCCAATAAATGAGCTGCACCCTGCAGTTGGTTTTCATTCTATACTGGGTATACAGCAATTCATTTGCTGATATATGAAGAGTGAAAAAGAGGTATCAAGAAAACCTTTGCATTTCCAAAATGGGATCAAGATAAGGTTTTGAGGAGCAGTGGTTATTTGCACATCGCTGAATTCCGAGGTGCCCATACTAGCATGTGAATTGCAGGGCATTTCTCAAATAGACGTCTTTTTTACACACTCTCTTATATTTGGAAGGAAAAAATGTAGAGAAAGATAAGGGGCAATAACACTTGTTTTGCTATTCTGTGTTCCCCCAAGTCTCCCGATAAAAATGATACCTCACTTGTGTGGGTAGGCCTAGTGCCCACGACAGGAAATGCCCCAAAACACAACATGGACACATCCTATTTTTTTTATAGAAAACACAGCTGTTTTTTCCAAAGTGCCTACCTGTAGATTTTGGCCTCTAGCTCAGCCGGCACATAGGGAAACCTACCAAACCTGTGCATTTCTGAAAACTAGAGACCTAGGGGAATCCAAGGAGGGGTGACTTGCGGGGCTCGGACCAGGTTCTGTTACCCAGAATCCTTTGCAAACCTCAAAAAGTGGCTAAAAAAACAAGTTTTCCTCACATTTCGGTGACAGAAAGTTCTGGAATCTGAGAGGAGCCACAAATTTCCTTCCACCTGGCGTTACCCCAAGTCTCCCGATAAAAATGATACCTCACTTGTGTGGGTAGGCCTAGCGCCCGCGACAGGAAACGCCCCAAAGCGCAACGTGGACACATCCAAATTTTTGGAAGAAAACAGAGGTGTTTTTTGAGAAGTGCCTACCTGTAGATTTTGGCCTCTAGCTCAGCCGGCACCTAGGGAAACCTACCAAACCTGTGCATTTCTGAAAACTAGAGACCTAGGGCAATCCAAGGAGGGGTGACTCGCGGGGCTCGGACCAGGTTCTGTTACCCAGAATCCTTTGCAAACCTCAAAAAGTGGCTAAAAAAACAAGTTTTCCTCACATTTCGGTGACAGAAAGTTCTGGAATCTGAGAGGAGCCACAAATTTCCTTCCACCCGGCGTTCCCCCAAGTCTCCCGATAAAAATGATACCTCACTTGTGTGGGTAGGCCTAGCGCCCGCGACAGGAAACGCCCCAAAGCGCAACGTGGACACATCCAAATTTTTGGAAGAAAACAGAGGTGTTTTTTGAGAAGTGCCTACCTGTAGATTTTGGCCTCTAGCTCAGCCGGCACCTAGGGAAACCTACCAAACCTGTGCATTTCTGAAAACTAGAGACCTAGGGCAATCCAAGGAGGGGTGACTCGCGGGGCTCGGACCAGGTTCTGTTACCCAGAATCCTTTGCAAACCTCAAAAAGTGGCTAAAAAAACAAGTTTTCCTCACATTTCGGTGACAGAAAGTTCTGGAATCTGAGAGGAGCCACAAATTTCCTTCCACCCGGCGTTCCCCCAAGTCTCCCGATAAAAATGATACCTCACTTGTGTGGGTAGGCCTAGCGCCCGCGACAGGAAACGCCCCAAAGTGCAACGTGGACACATCCAAATTTTTGGAAGAAAACAGAGGTGTTTTTTGAGAAGTGCCTACCTGTAGATTTTGGCCTCTAGCTCAGCCGGCACCTAGGGAAACCTACCAAACCTGTGCATTTCTGAAAACTAGAGACCTAGGGCAATCCAAGGAGGGGTGACTCGCTGGGCTCGGACCAGGTTCTGTTACCCAGAATCCTTTGCAAACCTCAAAAAGTGGCTAAAAAAACAAGTTTTCCTCACATTTCGGTGACAGAAAGTTCTGGAATCTGAGAGGAGCCACAAATTTTCTTCCACCCGGCGTTCCCCCAAGTCTCCCGATAAAAATGATACCTCACTTGTGTGGGTAGGCCTAGCGCCCGCGACAGGAAACGCCCCAAAGCGCAACGTGGACACATCCAAATTTTTGGAAGAAAACAGAGGTGTTTTTTGAGAAGTGCCTACCTGTAGATTTTGGCCTCTAGCTCAGCCGGCACATAGGGAAACCTACCAAACCTGTGCATTTCTGTAAACTAGAGACCTACGGGAATCCAAGGAGGGGTGACTTGCGGGGCTCGGGCCAGGTTCTGTTACCCAGAATCCTTTGCAAACCTCAAAAAGTGGCCAAAAAAACAAGTTTTCCTCACATTTCGGTGACAGAAAGTTCTGGAATCTGAGAGGAGCCACAAATTTCCTTCCACCCGGCGTTCCCCTAAGTCTCCCGATAAAAATGATACCTCACTTGTGTGGGTAGGCCTAGCGCCTGCGACAGGAAATGCCCCAAAACAGAACGTGGACACATCACATTTTTTCATAGAAAACAGTGCCTACCTGTGGATTTTGGCCTCTAGCTCAGCCGGCACCTGGGGAAACCTAGCAAACCAGCACATTTTTGAAAACTAGAAACCCAGGGGAATCCAAGATGAGGTGACTTGTGGGGCTCGGACCAGGTTCTGTTACCCAGAATCCTTTGCAAACCTCAAAATGTGGCTAAAATACCACGTTTTCCACACATTTCGGTGACAGAATGTTCTGGAATCTGAGGGGAGCCACAAATTTCCTTCCACCCAGCGTTCCCCCAAGTCTCCCGATAAATATGATACCTCACTTGTGTGGTTAGGCCTGGTGCCTGCAACAGGAATAGATCACACAACGGTCAATGTTGGTCCTTACGTGAGGCAGCTGTTGACCCTGGGGTGATCCATTCCTGACACAGGCACTAGGTGTAGGCACTCAAGTGGGGTAGTGTTTTTATCAGGACAGGTGAGGAGTCACTGGGTGGTAGGAATGTTGTGGATCCCAGCATATTCCTGTAGTTTGTGTGACAGAAATGCGAGAAAAATAGAGTTTTTTTTCAACATTTCAGCTTTGCAGGGTATTCTGGGTAAGAAAACTTTGGGGAATCCACACAAGTCACACCTCTGTGGACTCCCCCGAATGTCTAGTTTCCAGAAATGTTTGGGTTTAGTGTGTTTCTCTATATGGCCGCCGAATCCAGGACCAAAAACACAGGTGCCTGCCTTACAAAACCAGTTTGTTTTGCCATAGACAATTTTGATGTCTCCACAATATGATTTGGGTGGTGGAATTTGGGGCTGAACTAAATTGGTGAGCTCCCAAGAGAGCACTCTCTCTCTGCTTGCCGCCGCATTCACCTGCTCTCTGGGTTGGCCTAACCCACTATTACCCAGTTGCACGAACAGCTTGCGAAGGGACAGCAGGACTGTCCTCATCACCTCCCTCATAATGTACTGGAAGAGGAGTTTTCGAATGGGACTCCTCTGACTGAAAAATCACTCCCAGAGTCTGCGCCATTGTCCTATCCCTCAGATGCTGTCTCAGTATCTGATGTCTCAGTCTCTGATCCTATGTCAGAGCGGTCCTCTATAACCCGAGTGCAGGCAGCAGTCATCCATCAAGATGCCATCTCTGCTATTGGCTAAACTGTTGCTCTAAAACACTAGCCTACGTAGACAGTCACAAAATCGATGGTGTGTGTGAGATATGTGCAACAGTAGAGGCCACCTTACCTGCGCTTCTTCCCTCAATCAGCACGTACTTTCAAGACACTCAAAAAACACCTTGTCACATACCATTCGTCACAGTCTTTAGCACCTCCTGCGTCCAGTCCAACAATCATTATTGGTGCTCCCACTCCCTCCTCCTCGGATTCCCTCATTACCACCCAGCAAAAGTGCCCTTCATCTCTCCATAGACTTTACTAATGTACTCAGCTATTTACATAAAATACAGATGTGCTCTTTGCAGTAGGCATATAAACCTTCTGCGCTTCTTTATGGCACTAAAACTGCCACTAGACAAGTCGGACCCTTTTCCCCCAGGGAAACCACACACATATTGACAAAAGTGATGTATATATGACAGCCAACCACCTGAAACTCAACTCAAGCAAAACCGAAATAATCCTCTTTGGCCCTCACCAAAAAAACCTGGGACCCCCCATGGTGGCCCACCACGCTAGGCCCTGCACCCACCCCCACCAACTACGCATGCAACCTCAGCATCATCCTAGACTCCTCCCTCTCTATGACCCAACAAATCAACGCTCTTACCTCCTCATGCTTCAACAAACTCCGTATACTGAAAAACATTCAAATGGATCCCCACAGAGACCAGAAAAACTGTCACTCACGCACTCATCAGCAGCAGGCTTGATTACAGAAACGCCCTCTACGCCGGCACCACTCTAAAACTCAAGTGCAAACTACACGCATCCAGAACTCAGCAGCACGACTCATCCTCGACCTCCACCGACACGAACACATCTCTCCACACCTCAAATCCCTCCACTGGCTCCCCATTGACAAAAGGATCACCTTCAAGATCCTCATCCTCACACACAAATCACTCCACAACACAGGCCCTGCCTACCTCAACGAGAGTCACCTTCCACACCCCCACACGAAACGTCCGTTCAGCTGACCTCTCTCTCGCCTCTGACCCCCGCATCAAACACACCACCACCGGGGGCAGATCCTTCTCCTACATTGCACCCAAAACATGGAACGCACTCACAACCCACATTCGCAAGACCCAAAACCTACTTCTTTTCAGGAAGGGCCTCAAAACCTGGCTTTTTGAACAGTGAACCTCCTAGCCCCTTTCCCTCCCCCTCTCCCCCCCCCAGCGCCTTGAGACCCTCACAGGTGAGTAGCGCGCTTTATAAATCTCTTTGATACAGATCTACCTATATATATATATATAAATATATATCTACATAGATATATCTATAGATATATCCATGTACCTAGATATATCTATCTACATAGATATATATATATAGATATATACATATATTTTTTTTAGTTGTTGTATGGTTTCCTTGGGGGCCAAAATGGCCCCCAGGGAAACCCTACAACATCTAAAAAAAAAATTGCCCCCACAGGGGGTCACCCTGCCCACGGGCGACCCCCTGTCATTTCATTTATTTATTTTTTTTGAAAAAAAAAAAAATCCCCTGGGGGGGGGGCGCGATCGCGCCCCCCCCCCCCCCCAGGGGGCACCTACCTTTTTTTTTTTTAAAGAAAATTATGCCGGGGGGGGCAGCCCGTTTTCCGGGGGGGCCGCCCCCCAAAAGTGAAATCCCTGGTGTCTAGTGGGGTTTCCTGGCCCCCGATCGCAGCTGTGCTGCGATCGGGGGCCAGGAAACCGTTTAAGAAGGCCTCATAAGAAAGGGGAGACTCTCCCCTTTCTTACGAGGCCTTCTGAAACTGTTTCTGGCCCCCGATCGAGCACAGCTGCGATCGGGGGCCAGAAACAGTTTCAGAAGGCCTCGTAAGAAAGGGGAGAGTCTCCCCTTTCTTACGAGGCCTTTTCAAAATGTTTCCTGACCCCCCCGATCGCAGCTGTGCTGCGATCGGGGGAGCCAGGAAACCTGAAAGTGTTTCCTGGCCCCCGATCGCAGCACAGCTGCGACCGGGGGCCAGGAAACACTTTCAGGAAGGCCTCGTAAGAAAGGGGAGACTCTCCCCTTTCTTACGAGGCCTTCCCGAACGTGTAAAAGGCCGTTTTCCCCATGAAAGCAGGAAGCGGCCGCAAGGCTGCTTCTTGCTTTCATGGGGAAAACACCTTTGCAACGTCAGCACGCCTCGCGGCGCGCTGACGTCACAAAGGGGCGGGTGGGGGGCGGGGTGAGACACGGTAGCTTCCGTGTCTCCCGGGGGCAAAAAAAATAAATAAATAAATCCTCGGGTGCGACGCACCCGAGGATTTATTAATGCCCTTCCTGGTGTCGGCCACTGGTCGTGACCCGCACCAGGGAGGGTGTGTGGGCGTCGGCCAGTGGCCGACGCCCGCACTTAAGAGGTTAAGTAAAAATCATATGGTATGCGAATCAGTGTGATCCACTCTGTCAAAACAAAATTAAGCATCATCAGACATATAGAAACAGAATATGTTGTTGCTAAAAAACAAACTGGTTATCCTTGATTAGGTGTACGAATCACCAATATACGCACTCAGACTGATGGAGCTCAGCAGACTGGCACACTGTGGCACTCACAAGTGAGGCAGCATCAAACAAGGACGCCTTACTCGTAGGACGACGTACAGAAAGATGTCACAAACAGACAGAGTCAGGCAGAACACGAAAATATCTGCACATAAAACACGATGACGTGGCGCCACGAACCAGGAACGCCTCACTCCTAGGACGGCGTGCAAAGATAACATCACAAACAGGCAGGATTAGTAAGAATAGTAAAATGTCTTTATGTCTGACGTCGAACGTGATAACGTGGCGTAGCAGATTCCACAACCCAAATCCTCACTGGTTTTTCACAAAATGTAAATATTCCCAGTAATAAGCAAATTATGGTAAGATATGAGTTCCTTCTCCGCTCTACATTCCTCCTTCACTGATCTGCATCCACTACAGGCTTGATTATTACTATTGCAGTCTCAGCTATATGCTGCCAAGTAATCCAATTCCAATGGTCTCTGATAGTCTCCACAAGCTGACAAATCAGAAAAGTAAGCAAATCCAGGGCAGTACTGTTCTGTGCTTAAGTCCATCATGTGTGCCACATAAATCTTCCTGAACAAAATAAGAAAAAATTCCACAAATAAACCACACGTAGGTCCGTGCATGTAGCTAGCTCATCACCAAAAATCCTGTAGTCAGTACTCTGACTACGGGATGAAGATAAGTACTGGTTTACTAGTAGAGGCTGCACGGTTGTGGAGCAGCACACCCAGAGAACAGCCAGAGCATCTTCAGTTCATACAACAACTGTCAAACACTTCCAATATCAACAATCTAAGAATGTTCCTACTCACAGCCCAGCATCTGAATGAATTACATCATCACAGCAATCATCACAGTACCACACTCTCAAATTGATTAACACTGGTTTACCATATTTCAATAACTAAGTGCTAACATTAGACTGTGAGCAAACAGAGATATGTTGTTTACACTCAAATGAATTGTGATTTTAAATCATCTTTAATGGTAAAGTCAGATTTTAGGTTACAATTTTGAAAATGCCACTTACAGAAATGTAACATTTCCCTGTCCAAAGGTTTCAGAGGTCTTCTCAGAGTTTCCAGCATTATGGGCGTGTTAATGGCTCTCCCATAAAGAAGGCACATTGGGCTCAGACAGTGAACAACAGAACATGGGTGTAGCTGTGAGTAGGCCAACCTTGCAGGGTGACTAGGGAAGGGCTGTACCCAGCCCCACGTACACTTCTAATGGCTTTGCCTTCTGCACTAGCCCTGCCTTGCTGTGCCTTTTGTCAACCCCCGAAATTTAGATGCTTGACAGGGAAATGGAGAGAACGTTCCAAAACAAGATGTGGGCTTAGAACAGGGGGTACCTGTTCTATCCTTAGATCTGAGGGGGTGGAACATCTGAGGGAGTAGAACATCTGAGGCCTCTAGAGTGAGTTACTGATCTCCAAGATGTGTCCCTTAGGTTGTGGACCCTTGGCTGGGATCAGTGAGATCTCCTCCTAAGAGAAAATGTGAAAATCCTGAAGTTTTGGCTTCTCGCAATTGGCAAATGGGCCCGTTTGCACTGAGACTCTGTTGCCTGCGACAACCGCCTATGGAAAGCTCTGGTGAAACTTGCTCTTTGAGCCAAAGACTGTCAGCAATGACCGGCAATACAAGGCATGTACTCTGTCCTACTTCAAGTGCTACATCAACAACAACCTGCAACGACCACCTACGTGAAGCTACAACAGTTATCATATTCAACGCTTGACCTGATCTTCACACTACAGGGACAACTGTCTGCAACACTGAACCGCTCTTTGTGCTACAGCCAGGACCATCTGCGATGCTCAGCCTGCTCCGTGTGGCCACCTCCAAAGTAATTAAACTCTTTGTCCGGATTTAGAAGATAACTTTTCAGTGGGGCTAACCTGAGCCTTGTATCCAACCCATGCTCGATTGTGGTCAGTCTTATTGTGTGACTTTTCCCAGGTCTCACACGACTAGATGGCTGTGAGTGGCGCTTTCTGCTTTTCGGCACTATTTTCACTAGAAACTTTAAAACTGAATATCCCCGGATCTACTGGTTGGATTTTTGTCATTCTTGTATCATTTTATTCTATAAAACTTACTCTCCTTTTCTAAATAGGTTTAGGATTTTTATTGTGCTGCGATCTTACTTTAATACTGTTAGTGTGCTGCACAAATACTTTACACATTGCCTCTCAGATGAAACTGACTGTGTTTGTGCCACACTACCAGAGGGTTAAGCACAGGGTAATTTAGTAACTCTTGTGGTTCACCCTGACAAGGATTGTGGTTGCTGCCTGAGTGGAGCTTCCAGCCCTCTCAATAAATAACCCAATTTCTTACACTGTCCTCTGAGAAAAACTAAAGTTTATTTAACATAATAATTCTACTGTGTTTAGGATGGGGTGACTTACAGAGATTATTCAAGCACTACGTTGAATGCCTATTAAAAATCTGATCAATTGGTTAAGTTGGATTTTTAAAAAATATTTCAAAGAGTAGTTTTTAGAATGCTATTAGTATTAGCTTGTTAGCAGCTGCCCCCTGTCATTGCTATCTGTTAATGAGGTGTGAAAACATCTCTCATATCAGAAACAACAGCTTGGATCTTTTGGCAGGAAGACCTGGGTGTGACATTTGTGAGTCTCATAAGCTCAGGAATGGCAACTAGGGAGGGTTCAGGAACTTCTTTAACTTCAAGTGACATGGGTGACGCCTGCCTATCCATAGTTAAGTGTAAAAAGAGACTTAGGGAAGAGAAGCCTTTGTTTCCTAGGCTATCTGTAGACAGCTTGGAACCAGACCAGTCGGAGAGAGAGCTGGTCCCACAAATAGTTTTGTGTAGTTGAGGAGATGGGGACCACTCATTTCACCTAACCATACACACATGTTGGATTTTACTCAGAATGGTGAACTATGAGTTATTTTGCAGTATTGATTTCCTGGAAACATTGGAAGAGTTGCCCCAGGGAACTTTGTTCTCATTGCTCAGGGATTTCCCAGAAGCCACCTTCACCCACTGGCTAGGGAATCCTACAAAAGTGGCACCACCTCCACAGCTCATCAGAAAACTATTTGGACTTGTAGATGAACAGAAAAAGACTGTACCTGGTGTTGGAGATCTGTAGGAGACCTGAAGGGCTGGACATGTTCCACTTGTACACAGGACTAAGAAGAGGATGCCAATGGTCAATTGGCTGACCTCTTTGAGACTAAAAGGACACAACAAGCTCCTTGAGGCCTTTTCCCTGGATTTACCAGTTGACCAGTAGCAAGTGTAACAGGACTGGGCTTTGATAGTTGCATCTACTGGAGCCAGGTATAGCCCTAAGTGTTGTCCATGAGGTCCTGGGAGTGTTAGAAGTGACCAAGTGGAGCTACTCCATATAGTTTGAAATGCTGGGAAATTGTTGAACTTCCAAGTCCTGTGAATCTTCAGCAGGACCTTGTAGAGTGGGTATACAGTATGTGGCCTTGGTCTCCTGAAGATTTTTACGCCCCAAACAAGAGACTACAAGCCTGATTTACAGTTTGGTGAACTGTACTCCATCCATCAGGGTGGAGGAGGACATTACTTCCACCACCCTGACGGAGTACCATCCATCAAATTTAGAGATGACCAGTGTCCCAGCGATCATCTCTGTACTATGAAAGGAACTGCCATCATGTCAGTTCCATTTAAGACACAAAACGTTTGATGAAAGGCTCAAGTCCGATTCAAGGGCTGTTCTCCAAAATTTTTAACTTTTCTTGTTTATCAGAAACAAAACCCCAAAGTGTTTTCAGCCCTTCACCTCCAGGTTTTATCTAGTGGTCATGGACAAAAAAAGGACATCACTCCATCCACCCACAGGAGGGCGAGCAGTGTAATTCTCTTTCCTTGTAGAATAGCAACCTTTACCCAAAGCTGTTTTGCTTTTATCAGTTTACATTTTGAATCTCTGAATCCTTTTAAGTGCCGTATGTTATGTCCACATTGTGACATTGTAAATCAAATGTTCATTCTGTACAATAGCCCTTCAGGATATTCTTGTGAGATCTCCATAATTCTTGCTGCAAAAATCCCAGCGCTGCTTTTATACCTTTTGGGCAATCTAATATAGACATACTGGAAACCGCTGAATGAGAACATGGTTAGATATTGTGATTCAGGGGCTATATTGTGTCTAAAAAATGTATTTGACACATCCAACATCATTTTGTACCTTTTTCCTAACAAAATACATTGTCAGTCAGGTACTGTGAGTTCTTTGCACCACAATCATGCATGCGTGTGCATTCACATTTCTATAATCTAATAGGATTCTTTATTAGTTCTCTGGCTTCAACACCAGAGATAACTGAGTTTTCATACTGAGTGGCAAGGCATTATTACACTCTGATAATTAATTGATCTTGGGTGGCCCTTATATTGTGCTTGGCTTTTGGCTTTAATGGAAATCACATGTGACACAGATTCTTTATCTCACCCCTCTTTATTTCTAAACAGTGCAAGAGCCTGTTGAAAAGCCCACTTGTGCATATTTTTCCCTAAGAAACTCAGGTACTAAAAAGAAAAATGCTTCCATTTGTTCTCCTTTCCACAAGTTGTTTCCCATAAAAGGAATGGAGGCCAATCATCACTAATGAGAATATCATAGACATCATATACATTTGACCACAATACAACTTTTATTTTGCGTAATATGTTCCCCTCCATCAATGTTCCTACTTTATAAACTCTATCAGGAGTGTTTATATGTCCATTAGTTGTTTCTACATGAATGTATTCTTCAGTTGGAGTCTGCACCAAGTGCTCTTTGATAGTCTGGCACACTATATTTACTTTTACTGCACTGTCCAAAAGATCTACTGCCCATTTCATGTTGTACATAAATGTTTCGGTTTCTGAGGTAGACACCCTAGCACACAGCACATAGAGAAATAGGTGTCTTTGTCTCTGCTTGCTGTCCCAATATTTGTGTCTTTCTCATTGACGCCACTGTGAAGAGATTCTCTACTTACTTGTGGGCACACTTGTAGGAGGATGGACTGGCTTATAGTGAGTACCAAGGGGTACTTGCACCTTGCACCAGGCCCAGTTATCCCTTATTAGTGTATAGGGTGTCTAGCAGCATAGGCTGATAGATAATGGTAGCTTAGCAGAGCAGCTTAGACTGAACTAGGAGACGAGTGAAGCTCCTACAGTACCACTAGTGTCACTTGCACAATATCATAAGAAAACACAATACACAGATATACTAAAAATAAAGGTACTTTATTTTTATGACAATATGCCAAAGTATCTCAGAGTATACCCTCAGTATGAGGATAGCAAATATACACAAGATATATGTACACAATACCAAAAATATGCAGTATAGTCTTAGAAAACAGTGCAAACAATGTATAGTTACAATAGGATGCAATGGGGACACATAGGGATAGGGGCAACACAAACCATATACTCCAAAAGTGGAATGCGAACCACGAATGGACCCCAAACCTATGTGACCTTGTAGAGGGTCGCTGGGACTATTAGAAAATAGTAGGGGTTAGAAAAATAGCCCACCCCAAGACCCTGAAAAGTGAGTGCAAAGTGCACTAAAGTTCCCCAAAGAACATAGAAGTCGTGATAGGGGAATTCTGCAGGAAAGACACAAACCAGCAATGCAACAACGATGGATTTCCAGTCGAGGGTACCTGTGGAACAAGGGGACCAAGTCCAAAAGTCACAAGCAGATGCCCAGGAAATGCCAGCTGTGGGTGCAAAGAAGCTGCTACTGGACAGTAGAAGCTTAGGTTTCTACAGGAACAACAAGGGCTAGAGACTTCCCCTTTGGAGGACGGATCCCTCACGCTGTGGAGAGTTGTGCAGAAGTGTTTTCCCGCCGAAAGACTGCCAATAAGCCTTGCTAGCTGCAAATTGTGGGGTTAGTGTTTTTGGATGCTGCTGTGGCCCAGGAGGGACCAGGATATCGCCAATTGCGTCAGGGGACAGAGGGGGCATCGAGCAAGACAAGGAGCCCTCTCAGCAGCAGGCAGCATCCGGAGAAGTGCCAGAAACAGGCACTACGAGGATGCGTGAAACGGTGCTCACCCGAAGTCGCACAAAGGAGTCCCACGTCGCCGGAGAACAACTTAGGAGGTCGTGCAATGCAGGTTAGAGTGCCGTGGACCCAGGCTGGACTGTGCACAAAGGATTTCCGCCGGAAGTGCACGGAGGCCGGAGTAGCTGCAAAAGTCGCGGTTCCCAGCAATGCAGTCTGGCGTGGGGAGGCAAGGACTTACCTCCACCAAACTTGGACTGAAGAGTCACTGGACTGTGGGAGTCACTTGGACAGAGTTGCTGGATTCAAGGGACCTCGCTCGTCGTGCTGAGAGGAGACCCATGGTACCGGTGATGCAGTTCTTTGGTGCCTGCGGTTGCAGGGGGACGATTCCGTCGACCCACTGGAGATTTCTTCGGAGCTTCTAGTGCAGAGAGGAGGCAGACTACCCCCACAGCATGCATCACCAGGAAAACAGTCGAGAAGGCGACAGGACCAGCATTACAGAGTTGCAGTAGTCGTCTTTGCTACTATGTTGCAGTTTTGCAGGCTTCCAGCGCGGTCAGCAGTCGATTCCTTGGCAGAAGGTGAAGAGAGAGATGCAGAGGAACTCAGATGAGCTCTTGCATTCGTTATCTAAGGAATCCCAAGAGACAGAGACCCTAAATAGCCAGAAAAGAGGGTTTGGCTACCTAGGAGAGAGGATAGGCTAGCAACACCTGAAGGAGCCTATCAGAAGGAGTCTCTGACGTCACCTGATGGCACTGGCCACTCAGAGCAGTCCAGTGTGCAAGCAGCACCTCTGTTTCCAAGATGGCAGAGGTCTGGAGCACACTGGAGGAGCTCTGGACACCTCCCAGGGGAGGTACAGGTCGCGCCAGAGCAGGGCTAAGGGGTCCCTGAACCGGTGTAGACTGGCTTATGCAGAAATGGGCACCATGTGTGCCCATGAATGCATTTCCAGAGGCTGGGGGAGGCTACTCCTCCCCTGCCTTCACACCATTTTCCAAAGGGAGAGGGTGTAACACCCTCTCTCAGAGGAAGTCCTTGGTTCTGCCATCCTGGGCCAAGCCTAGCTGGACCCCAGGAGGGCAGAAACCTGTCTGAGGGGTTGGCAGCAGCAGCAGCTGCAGTGAAACCCCAGGAAAGTCAGTTTGGCAGTACCAGGGTCTGTGCTACAGACCACTGGGATCATGGGATTGTGCCAACCATGCCAGGATGGCATAGAGGGGGCAATTCCATGATCATAGACATGTTACATGGCCATATTCGGAGTTACCATTGTGAAGCTACATATAGGTAGTGACCTATATGTAGTGCACGCGTGTAATGGTGTCCCCGCACTCACAAAGTCCTGGGAATTGGCCCTGAACAATGTGGGGGCACCTTGGCTAGTGCCAGGGTGCCCACACACTAAGTAACTTAGCACCCAACCTTTACCAGGTAAAGGTTAGACATATAGGTGACTTATAAGTTACTTAAGTGCAGTGTAAAATGGCTGTGAAATAACATGGACGTTATTTCACTCAGGCTGCAGTGGCAGGCCTGTATAAGAATTGTCAGAGCTCCCTATGGGTGGCAAAAGAAATGCTGCAGCCCATAGGGATCTCCTGGAACCCCAATACCCTGGGTACCTCAGTACCATATACTAGGGAATTATAAGGGTGTTCCAGTAAGCCAATGTAAATTGATAAAATTGGTCACTAGCCTGTTAGTGACAATTTGAAAGAAATGAGAGAGCATAACAACTGAGGTTCTGGATAGTAGATCCTCAGTGAGACAGTTAGGCACCACACAGGGAACACATACATATAGGCCACAAACTTATGAGCACTGGGGTCCTGACTAGCAGGGTCCCAGTGACACATAACAAACATACTGAAAACATAGGGTTTTCACTATGAGCACTGGGCCCTGGCTAGCAGGATCCCAGTGAGACAGTGAAAACACTCTGACATACACTCACAAACAGGCCAAAAGTGGGGGTAACAAGGCTAGAAAGAGGCTACTTTCTCACACAACCCCCCCCAAATGAAGGACAATAAGGCTAACCTTGGCCAGTTGAGACTTTATTGTCTAAGTGGTGATAAGTAGAGAGTAGCTCTGCAATAGACTGGTTACTCCCTTTATCGTCCACTATATGGTTACTTCCCTGTGGGGATGTAAACCACCCTGTTTGAAGTTTTTTAGCTAAGCAACAATGTGAAGATGTATTTTCAGAGTTTCTATCAGTAAGTTTTAGTTTAGAGCAGTGGGAATTGTCCACTGAACCTATTTTTAGTGATGGAAATGCCAGACAGGGATGCTGTCTCAGAAAAGCCATGGCTGGGCAAAAACTTTGTCCATATGGCTGGAAGAGAGAACAGGGATGCTGTTTCTCTTGAGTTGGAGCAGGGCAGGGATGCTGTCCTAAGAGCTCCACACTAGGGCAGGGATGCTGACCTAAGTGTTGTGAGGCAGTGCAGAGTTTCTGCACTAAAGGTACTCTGGGAGGGTTGGAGTGATGTTCCATGTTAACTAAAATGGTGCTCTTTTTCTCACCAATGTTAGTTATCCCACAGAGAGGTACTTCTACCTCAGGGAGTACAGCTTTGCCAGCTGATGCTTCCCTTGGAACAGGTGCCACCCTAGGAGAGGTTTCTCCCACCACAGGAATGGTATCCTGAATGGCAGGGTGGTTAGGGGATACTGTGATACCCTTTTTACCTGTTGATGGAGAGGGATCCTGAGTTTTCAGGCCTTTTCTCCTTTGCTTTTTCATTTCAGTAGAAATGAGAGGGAACAATTCCTCTGGGATGCCCAGCATGGCTGCATGGGCATAAAACTCTACATCAGCCCAACCTGAGGCCTCTAGGTCATTACCTAAGACACAGTCTACAGGTAAGCTAGGTGATACTACCACCTGCTTAGGGCCAGTAACTCCACCCCAACTAAACTGAATTATAGCTAAGGGAAGAAACGTAGTGGAGTTATGGACATCAATAATTTTATACTGTTGTCCAATGATGTGTTGTTCAGGATGCACTAGGTTTTCAGTCACCAAAGTGATACTGGCACCTGTGTCCCTGTAGGCCAAGGCCTCAACACCATTTATTGAAACTGTTTGCCTGTACTTATCCATTGTAAGGGGACAAGCAGCCAGTGTGGCAAGGCCAATGCCACTAGGTGTGACAGAAACTGTCTTGGGACTGACTACCCCAGTTTCTATGATGGACCCATAAGTGAACCCAACTACACCCTTAACTTGACTGTTGCCAGCAGTCCCACCACTAGTACCACTACTGCTAGGGGCACTAGAGCTTGATGTATTAGTGGTGGTAGGCTCAGGGGGTTTACCTGGACAGGACTTATCCCCTGGCCTATGGCCTCTGTTTTTACACACAAAGCACCAAGGCTTTTTAATGTGTGTAGGTTGAGAAGAAGAGGAAGAATTTGTTTTATACCCACCCTCTGAAGAGTGTTTAAGATTTGAAGTGGGATCTTTGGTTTTACCCTTATCCACATGCTTATCTTGAGATTTTTCACCATCTTTCTTCTTGCCATCCTTGTCACCACCTGTATGAACTTTTCTGTTCACCCTTGTTCTGACCCATTTGTCTGCCTTCTTTCCCAATTCTTGGGGAGAGGTCAGATCAGAGTCCACCAAGTACTGGTGCAACAAATCAGACACACAATTATTAAGAATATGCTCTCTCAGGATCAAGTTATATAGGCTGTCATAATCAGTAACTTTACTGCCATGCAACCACCCCTCCAATGCCTTCACTGAATGGTCAATGAAATCAACCCAGTCTTGTGAAGACTCCTTTTTGGTCTCTCTGAACTTTATCCTGTATTGTTCAGTGGTTAAGCCATAACCATCCAGGAGTGCATTCTTAAGAACTTTGTAATCATTGGCTTCACTTTCTTTCACAGTAAGGAGCCTATCCCTACCTTTTCCACTAAATGATAGCCATAGGATAGTAGCCCACTGCCTTTGAGGGACATCCTGTACAGCACAGGCCCTCTCAAGTGCAGCAAACCACTTGTTAATGTCATCCCCCTCCTTATAAGGGGGAACTATCTTGTGCAGATTCCTGGAATCATGCTCTTTTGCAGGATGACTATGGGGAATACTGCTGCTGCCACCATGGGTTTCTAAACCCAACTTCTGTCTCTCCTTCTCTACTTCTAAGGTCTGTCTATCCAAATCCAGCTGTTGCTTCTTGAGCTTCAGTCTGGTTTGTTCCACTCTCAATCTATTGAGCTCCCTTTCTAACAATCTGTCATCAGGGTGGGTGGGAGGGACATGCCTTGAAACAGAAGTATGGTGAGAATGGACAGAAGGAGACCTATCCCTTACAGAAGGCACCCTAACAGCTTGGTTAACAGAAACATCACTTCTACTGTGGTGAGAATGAATGCTCTTGCTATGATGTGAGACAACACTATCTGTATGGTGTGACTCAACATCAGTACCAACTATGCTAGACTGTCTAGTAATGGGCAGGCTTTGAAGTTTCTTTCCTGAATCTTTTCCTAGGGGAGTCCCTGGATCAGATTGGGAACCATTAGCTACTTTTTCAACAGATGGGGCCCTTTTGGCCTTATCTTGTTCTCTAAGCATGTTAAGTAACAATTCCAAGGAAGGATTCTTCCCTGCACTCAAACCTCTTTCTACACAGAGACTCCTTGCTCCTTACCAGCTAAGGTGGTCATATGCAAGTTTGGACAGATCAACATTTTGGCCTGTGCCAGACAATTTAGAAAGAGTTTAAGTGATAGAAAAAGTGAAGAAAAAGTTTTTCAGAACTTTTAGAAAGACAGAAAAAAAACTTTTTAGAACTTTTAGAAAGTTTAGAAGTACTTTTCAGCACTTAGAAAAGAGTGAAAAGAGGAAATGCAAAACTTTTTAGTTATGTGTACACACACTGAACTTGTTTTGTATATTTTTCTCTTATGAAAAGTACAATGACAAGAGTGGTAAGTAGTCTCAAAGCACATATCCCACCGCTGCCACCAATGTAGGAGGCTGGACTGGCTTGTAGTGAGTACCAAGGGTACTTGCACCTTGCACCAGGCCCAGTTATCCTTTATTAGTGTATAGGGTGTCTAGCAGCATAGGCTGATAGATAATGGTAGCTTAGCAGAGCAGCTTAGGCTGAACTAGGAGACGAGTGAAGCTCCTACAATACCACTAGTGTCACTTGCACAATATCATAAGAAAACACAATACACAGATATACTAAAAATAAAGGTACTTTATTTTTATGACAATATGCCAAAGTATCTCAGAGTATACCCTCAGTATGAGGATAGCAAATATACACAAGATATATGTACACAATACCAAAAATATGCAGTATAGTCTTAGAAAACAGTGCAAACAATGTATAGTTACAATAGGATGCAATGGGGACACATAGGGATAGGGGCAACACAAACCAAATACTACAAAAGTGGAATGCGAACCACGAATGGACTCCAAACCTATGTGACCTTGTAGAGGGTCGCTGGGACTATTAGAAAATAGTAAGGGTTAGAAAAATAGCCCACCCCAAGACCCTGAAAAGTGAGTGCAAAGTGCACTAAAGTTCCTCAAAGGACATAGAAGTCGTGAGAGGGGAATTCTGCAGGAAAGACACAAACCAGCAATGCAACAACGATGGATTTCCAGTTGAGGGTACCTGTGGAACAAGGGGACCAAGTCCAAAAGTCACAAGCAAGTCGGAGATGGGCAGATGCCCAGAAATGCCAGCTGTGGGTGCAAAGAAGCTGCTACTGGACAGTAGAAGCTTAGGTTTCTGCAGGAACGACAAGGGCTAGAGAATTCCCCTTTGGAGGACGGATCCCTCACGCCGTGGAGAGTCGTGCAGAGTGTTTTCTCGCCGAAAGACCGCCAACAAGCCTTGCTAGCTGCAAATTGTGGGGTTAGTGTTTTTGGATGCTGCTGTGGCCCAGGAGGGACCAGGATGTCGCCAATTGCGTCAGGGGACAGAGGGGGCGTCGAGCAAGACAAGGAGCCCTCTCAGCAGCAGGTAGCACTCGGAGAAGTGCCAGAAACAGGCACTACGAGGATGCATGAAACAGTGCTCACCCAAAGTCGCACAAAGGAGTCCCACGTCGCCGGAGAACAACTTAGGAGGTCGTGCAATGCAGGTTAGAGTGCTGTGGACCCAGGCTGGACTGTGCATAAAGGATTTCCGCCGGAAGTGCACTGAGGCCGGAGTAGCTGCAAAAGTCGTGGTTCCCAGCAATGCAGTCTGGCGTGGGGAGGCAAGGACTTACCTCCACCAAACTTGGACTGAAGAGTCACTGGACTGTGGGAGTCACTTGGACAGAGTTGCTGGATTCAAGGGACCTCGCTCGTCATGCTGAGAGGAGACCCAGGGTACTGGTGATGCAGTTCTTTGGTGCCTGCGGTTGCAGGGGGACGATTCCGTCGACCCACAGGAGATTTCTTCGGAGCTTCAAGTGCAGAGAGGAGGCAGACTACCCCCACAGCATGCATCACCAGGAAAACAGTTGAGAAGGCGGCAGGATCAGCGTTACAGAGTTGCAGTAGTCGTCTTTGCTACTATGTTGCAGTTTTGCAGGCTTCCAGCGCGGTCAGCAGTCGATTCCTTGGCAGAAGGTGAAGAGAGAGATGCAGAGGAACTCGGATGAGCTCTTGCATTCGTTATCTAAGGAATCCCAAGAGACAGAGACCCTAAATAGCCAGAAAAGAGGGTTTGGCTACCTAGGAGAGAGGATAGGCTAGCAACACCTGAAGGAGCCTATCAGAAGGAGTCTCTGATGTCACCTGATGGCACTGGCCACTCAGAGCAGTCCAGTGTGCCAGCAGCACCTCTGTTTCCAAGATGGCAGAGGTCTGGAGCACACTGGAGGAGCTCTGGACACCTCCCAGGGGAGGTACAGGTCAGGGGAGTGGTCACTCCCCTTTCCTTTGCCCAGTTTCACGCCAGAGCAGGGCTAAGGGGTCCCTGAACCGGTGTAGACTGGCTTATGCAGAAATGGGCACCATGTGTGCCCATGAAAGCATTTCCAGAGGCTGGGGGAGGCTACTCCTCCCCTGCCTTCACACCATTTTCCAAAGGGAGAGGGTGTAACACCCTCTCTCAGAGGAAGTCCTTTGTTCTGCCATCCTGGGTCAAGCCTGGCTGGACCCCAGGAGGGCAGAAACCTGTCTGAGGGGTTGGCAGCAGCAGCAGCTGCAGTGAAACCCCAGGAAAGGCAGTTTGGCAGTACCAGGGTCTGTGCTACAGACCACTGGGATCATGGGATTGTGCCAACCATGCCAGGATGGCATAGAGGGGGCAATTCCATGATCATAGACATGTTACATGGCCATATTCGGAGTTACCATTGTGAAGCTACATATAGGTAGTGACCTATATGTAGTGCACACGTGTAATGGTGTCCCCGCACTCACAAAGTTCGGGGAATTGGCCCTGAACAATGTGGGGGCACCTTGGCTAGTGCCAGGGTGCCCACACACTAAGTAACTTAGCACCCAACCTTTACCAGGTAAAGGTTAGACATATAGGTGACTTATAAGTTACTTAAGTGCAGTGTAAAATGGCTGTGAAATAACGTGGATGTTATTTCACTCAGGCTGCAGTGGCAGGCCTGTATAAGAATTGTCAGAGCTCCCTATGGGTGGCAAAATAAATGCTGCAGCCCATAGGGATCTCCTGGAACCCCAATACCCTGGGTACCTCAGTACCATATACTAGGGAATTATAAGGGTGTTCCAGTAAGCCAATGTAAATTGGTAAAATTGGTCACTAGCCTGTTAGTGACAATTTGAAAGAAATGAGAGAGCATAACGACTGAGGTTCTGGATAGTAGAGCCTCAGTGAGACAGTTAGGCACCACACAGGGAACACATACATATAGGCCACAAACTTATGAGCACTGGGGTCCTAACTAGCAGGGTCCCAGTGACACATAACAAACATACTGAAAACATAGGGTTTTCACTATGAGCACTGGGCCCTGGCTAGCAGGATCCCAGTGAGACAGTGAAAACACTCTGACATACACTCACAAACAGGCCAAAAGTGGGGGTAACAAGGCTAGAAAGAGGCTACTTTCTCACAACACTTACAGGCAGTTGCAATGGTTTTTGAAAGCAGAACATATCTGCAGTGCACTCAATGACGATGTTGCTATGAGAATCATTCACTGCTTACTACTGGGCACAAAGATGGACTTTAGAGACAGATTTTGAGGTTCTTAAATGCTAAGGTCACATATTACCTTGTTTTGTCCACTAGAAGGCCTCAAATTAGTTGGCTGAAGCGTGTCAACCTTGTCCAGAGAGGTGTTTTTCATAAAATTACATTCTCTACAGTTTAAGGAGGTCAGCAAGGAGAACTCAAATAATTATGGGTTGTTTCCACCACATATTGCAACCTTAGGTTGAGCTACAACTAGGTGGACCACAGATAATTCATGTGAGGGTACCCCATTTGTTTCAATATTACACTGACAAGGACAATGTTATACTGATGGCTTGGATATTGATGAAGTACCTGTAAAGTGTACATATGTAAAGCAATATACAAATGAGAAAATATTGTATGTTTCTATCCTATTGCTATATCTCTTATGTTGATATGGTTTTCAACTATTTCTGTAGACTTTTAATTGGTTCAAGAGATTGAGCTTTGAAAACAAGAAACTTAAAACTGCAAATTAAGTGGCATGCCCAATAATAAGTTGGTACAATATTGGTGACTAAGCACCTCAGGTTGAATCTATCTCTCTGGCAAACCCTAATTTGTTCACAGTTTCTGAGGCATGCTTTTAATTTGTCAGACCAGCTACTTCCTTCTATTTAAATGGAGCTTTTCATTCTGAACCTTTATCTTCTTTCTTCACCCTATCCTCTTCACTGGACGCTTGTTCTGTCTCACCCTTTTGTCTGACATATTTGTCTTTCATATGATACTCAATTCTTCAACTTATTTCTGTCCTTCTACTCTCTCCAGTGTTCCAAAAAGAACAGTAAAAACATTTATCAGACTACTGCTCCTGCTTTTTAAATCTTTCACGTTCTGTCAAATTGTATCTACCCCTAATGGGCTCCTGCTAGGGAAGAGATCCAATCCTGGTTTTCTAATTAGCTCTCTGTATTTCCTTAGTTCCTGATGATTTTCCAACAAGCAAATCCTTGCCCTTATTTTTCAATTATTTGATCTGTAGTTTTGAGGCTTGAGAACCTAATTTTAGTTAGTTCACAATCTTGCCAAAGAACAATGGCCATACAGCCAAGACCGCTGCTTCCCACTGAATGTTACTGAGTATTATTGTAGAGACAGTGTTACATTTATCAATCATTTTCATACCAAATCAACCACTGGAGCAGCACTATGCTCAGTTTACATTTGTTTAAATACGTCCAGTAACACTTCCTCAGAGAATGTGTCAGGCATAGTAGTACAGATACTATCAAATATAGTTCCCCATGAGGTACAGCCCTGTATTGGCTGTATTGGTGCACCATACCAATAGGGACACACAAAGTTTACATTCTATGGTCATCTTACAGGGTAATGTGAGGACAGACCACTTCCAATTGATTCGTTTTGCAGGCCTTCCAAAATAGAATCTCATCTCACTTAGTGGGCTCTTTGCTCACAATCACATTAATAGTCTGTGGAGTAATTGTCTGCACTGGAGCATGGGGCTGTGCAGCAGCAGGAACTAAAATCTAAAATACCAGTGTCTATTGCCTCCAGCACATATAGTCGAAATCACCTTTATAAAGTCAATGATTTAGTTAGTAAATGTCTTAACTCTGGGATGATTTAATTTCTTGCACCTGGATAGAAAGTTTAACCAGCCAACATGGTCAGGTTGCACCTGGAAGCGCTAGGTGACCAATTCTAACATTCTCTACTACATGTGGTAAGTGCCCACTAAGCCATGTTTGTTGTTGTTCCCTAGAAGGATTTCTAGTGTTAGGTACGATTCATATTCAGCAGGAAAAGGGACGGTTTTAAAGGTATGAAATGCCTAGTGTTTAGATCTACAGGATCAAACTCTATCCATGAGTAAAATATTTTAAAGGGATATGCTGCATGTGCTGTAACTACTAAAATTACTTCACCACCACATCAGGGACCTTCCACCCCATGCGATACTCAGTTAATGGGTCCGTAAAGGTTACTCTTATCACAACAGGTGCTGTTACCATTGTAAGACAGGCTCAGAATGAGATTCAAAAACTCAATTGAATGGGGAAAATTGTTTACTTGCAGGTACTTGACAAACCCTTCAGCAGAGAGGAAGTTCCTGTCTGACCTCGGGTAGGAAAACATTATTACAACGGACAGCTCCACATCAGTATTTATTGGTACAATCTTATGTGTGTGTGTATCCCAAGGATACTCAAAACACTGCCTCACATTGGGGAACACGATTCGTTTTTGCAACATCAGAAGCAAATACGGTATTTAGAAATCTTGTACCCTCTGATAATGTGCAATCTTAGGCAATGTACCAGTCCGAGCCAGGGAATCCAGCAGACTGTACCCACAAGCATCCCACTCATTACTTGAAGATGATGAATACAGAGTAATAATTAGTCCTGTGAGGCTACAGGATTATTTGTTGTATTAGTGAGTGCTGAAACTCATTTTGCCATGGATGAACACACAAGACAAATGTACTCTACAAATTTAAAAGGCGTTATTAAAAATAAATACAGAATATAGGAATAGATGTAAATGTGGAAGTAAACAAAACAGTGCCAAGGACAGTATTTAATAAACTGCATAGTAGAAAGAATTGTAATATGCATACTTTTCAGTTGATGTCTGCATTCAGAATGCTTCTGTACTTTCAGAAGGCTGCTCTCTATCTATGTTGAGGCTTTTCTCAAGCGGAGGATCATGCAGCTAAGACCACAGCTCTGTGGAGCTGATAGTCTTCAATACGTGGTTTACAGCACACAGTTCGCTCAAATCTCTCAAGAAAGGCTAAAGATGTCTCTCCCCAAATTTTTGTTGATGCTGGGCTAAAGTACTTTTTTTCTGGTTATTATGAAAAGGCTAGACCTTGTGAGAAATTATGTAAAATGCAAGGAACAGCATATGAAATATGTTGCATACTTACTGAACACTACACATTATTATAACTCACATAAATACGTATTTATGAGCAAATGAAGTATATGCATTTGAATACATGAATATATAAAATGCAAAGACGGTATAAAAGCTGAAAACACAAAGCACACAATATTGTAACTTTTAACATACAGATACAGATTGCTGGCACCAGGGTGATAATATATATATGGTAAAGAATAAGAAAATGTATTAAAGTTTAATACATTTCTGAAAAATGCAAAATATTGTATTCTAAAATATAAATGTGAAATATTTTGATATATTTATTTAAAACTAGAACAAATAAATGAAACGTGACAGGACCTTATTTATACTATACCTATTTAATTTTAGAATACTAACCCTTAACAATACATTTTTAAAATCCCACCTGCATGTTTAAAAATGTCTTAAAAGTAATGTATCTGTTTTCTTTTAAATACTAATAAATATTGAAGAAAGCTTTTCAATTAATGAGAATCGTGATAACAAAGTAACCATTTAATTATATATTGATCATTAATTGTATATATTTTTCAAAGTAAGTAATATAAATGTATATATATATATTTGAAGTCTAAATAATGTTATATTTTAACATTATTTCCTATGGGATGTTATTTTAATTCCCCATCCTCCATTGTTTTTTATTGAAATGCAATGCAGTACACATGAGTGACCATGTGTGGTGCTGGACTTATTACAAGACTGGGTTGATATACATTTATGACGGTTTTCTTTTTGACTGCAGACATTTTAGAAGTGCAGATTGTAAACAGCAACACAATTACTCTTTTGCGGGTGGGTGTTTTGTTTTTGCATGTTTGTCTCTAAACCCCTTGTTCCCCCTCTCTAAGCTTCTCCTATTTAGGTAAAAGCATTCCTCATTTTCCAGGTCCTCTTCCGTCCCTCCCACATGTACTACTACCATTTAGACCTACTTGTGCAGATGTCAGTCACTTGTGTATGAGTTCTCTGTATAGAAGGACAAAGAGAGATTTCCACACATAGGTTTGTCAATTGCATTTTGTAATACATGAGCAGTCCTATTGTAGTATTACCAAACATATTACAGAATGATATTTCTGAATAGACCCCATGGAGTGGGACTTGTCTCACTGACAAAAGATACTCTTCAAGTTGTGAATTTGGTTATTGATTTGAGTGTGACAAGCAACGCAATGTGAGTTCGGATTTAAGGCCCTGCTGTTCGGTATGGAACAATCCCTCATCTAAAGTATGATTTTGTGAATGCCACATTGTGAAGTTGGGACTAACTCTAATTATGCACCATAATCCTTCATTATTTTGCAATTTATACACCAGATAATACTGTCTGGGCAAAGATTTCACCCCATTAGTACCAGTTTAACAACCAAATACATAAATAAACAACTGAAAGATGACCAGTTAACATTTACAAACGGTCCTTCAATGCGCAATAACACACATTGCCACACTTTTAGTAACTTTTGATCGTTTGAGCTAGAAACTTTTTTTTTGTAAAAATCTGCAGATTATTCAGCAGATTAAGGGGGTCATTCTGACCCTGGCGGTAATTACCGCCAGGGCCGGGGTCGGCGGTAGCACCGCCAACAGGCTGGCGGTGCTCCGCCGGGCATTCTGACCGCGGCGGTACAGCCGCGGCCAGAAGCGGAAAGCCGGCGGTGTACCGCTGACTTTCCGCTGCCCATGGGAATCAGCCCATTCAGAGATTCTGCCCAGTCAGAGATTCTGACACCCCATACCGCCATCCTGTTCCTGGTGGTTCGCCCGCCAGGAACAGGATGGCGGTATGGGGTGTCGTGGGGCCCCTGGGGGCCCCTGCAGTGCCCATGCCAATGGCATGGGCACTGCAGGGGCCCCCATAAGAGGGCCCCACAAAGAATTTCAGTGTCTGCTTTGCAGACACTGAAATTCGCGACGGGTGCAACTGCACCAGTCGCACCTTCCCACTCCGCCGGTTCCATTCTGAGCCGGCTTCCTCGTGGGAAGGGTGTTTCCCACTGGGCTGGCGGGCAGCCTTTTGGCGGTCGCCCGCCGGCCCAGTGGGAAACCCAGAATGACCGCCGCGGTCTTTTGACCGCGGTACGGTCTTCTGGCGGTTCCCGCCACCCGCCAAGCTTAGAATCACCCCCTAAGTATTTTGTGGGAAATGTGCAAATCCTTATGTATGCAAAAGAAAAAAGCAGTGGGCACAGAATTGCATAATTCCACTAACTCTGGCTATAATTTATATGCCGACATGAAGGAGTATACTGATGAAGGAAGCTGCATAATACATTGTTATCCATATGGGAAGAGAGTTGAGGATATATCCAGTAGTAACAATGCAGGAAAGATAGAGGCCTTCATTATGAGTGTGCCGGTCTGAAGACCGCAGGGCAGGCGTTGAAGACCGCTGTATTATGACTGCGGAGGTTTGGGCCGAAGCCACACTGCCACAATGCCACCAAAACTGCCAGGGCAGTCAGAACACTAGGCAGGAGGTGAGCACGGCAGTATTGCAAGTAGGCACACCACAAGGCTTTTCATGGCGGTCGCATCACCATGAAAGCTCTGACAATAATGCACCAGTCAACAAGAATCTCCATTCCTGTCGCCAGCACATGCACCGCCACTTATCTGCACACCTTCATACATGCACCCCCACTCATCTTAACACCTTCATACATGCACCCCCACTCACCCACACACTTTCATACATGCACCCCTACTCATCAACACACTCCCTGACATACACTCCTACTCGCTCGCACACACCCATACCAACACCCCTACTCACATGCATCCCAATATACACACCTACTCACTCGCACCCCAACACCTCCCTTCCACTTCCATGCAGACACACTCCTCTACGCACACATACATACACACATACACTTGTGCACACCCATACTGCTGCACATAAACGCACACACCACACACATGCACACAACACCCCCCTTTCGGATGGTCCACCTACCTGTCTGGGCAAGGTGGTCGTCCGGGAGGGGATGGGTGTCGGCGTTTCCACCCCCAGCACCGCACCTCTGTGCAGGAACGCCATGCCATATTACGTCTCGTAATACAGCGAGCGGAGTCCTTTTGCCGTGGCGGTGGAACCGCCTCTCACCCGCCGACAATCAGGTCGACGGTGTCAGATTTCCACACTGGCGGTCTTTGGGCGTCCGCAATGATGGCTGTCTTTCCAAAAAAACTCTGAAGTAGTAATGAGGGCCTGAGTGTTTTAAATACACCTGTGTGAATAGGAAGTATGTATTGTACACTTTCTTACCAAAGAAGATTCCTTTTTGCATACCACTACAGGATGTGTGATTTGGCACACGTGTCTGAAAGCACAGACACTGTACTCTGGATCGAACTAGAACAATGTACTATACTGCTTCTCACTACAGACATTGCTGACCACACACAGTAAGAATATGGTGGACAATACTAGAAATGGAGAAAGGGGAATGGGAGAAGAGAAACAACAGGACACTGGATATCACCATTATGACTCATCACTCTAATGGGCATTGGGGTTTGCAGGTTTCAAAGTGGATATATGAAGGCAATAGAATTACAAAACAATATTCCAAGATGGCCACCATCAACCTTAAATGGCGTGAGAGTTCAAGCCCTCCTGATAAATGTAGTTTCACTGTCAGGCTACATCAAGTAGTGAGGTCTCCACAGATGTAGATAAATTTACTAGTAAGTGCCAACCCTCTGAGTACACTGACAACCTTGTTTTCCCTGAAACAAACTTGGCTGATGAGGGTTTGGATTTTGCACCCCATCCTAGCCGAGTCACAAGCAGTGAGCCATGCTTCCTCCAAATGCCTCCTAATCTGACTCCTGACCATGTATTAGATCTTCCACTCATTTATGATGTATCTGAGGTAGTGGTCTTTTTATGAATTTAGCTATTTATAATAATGAAATCTTCTTTAAAAAAAACCCACTGATTTCACTCCCACCAAAAGTTTAAAAATCATTGCTTTCAATGGGTTTGTAAGTGATGTTTAAACTTGAAAAACGCTAGTACTGTTTGACTATACACAAAGAAAACAGAAATCCATAACTGGCAACAGTGTGATCTGTCACTTGTAAAAGATATTGTTATGCAATTCCTACAAATTTAGCAGTACTGTTTTTTTAGACCAACACAAACTTCACAATATAGATACACAGTCAACATATACTATCAGTAAGTGTTGGTGTATCTCAGCTAGCTCACAGTACCACATCCAACCCCCTAACAGACTAGGTAAATATGTTGTTGGCAACCTCAAACATGACCTTCTGATTCCCAACAGATCTGACCCTTTGGTTAGTTACTCTTGTATGCCCAAGGTAAACACAAGAAAGATATGAGAAGCATTTTCAAATATTTATTGAAATGATCGTATTCTTGTATAGAAAGCATGTGCAGCTATTATTAGAAAGATGAGTCATACTATGGTAATCAGCATTGTTAAAATGGTGAACAGTAGAAACAGTTCAACCTTGGCAATTGCTGCTAATGTTTGTGTACTTCTGTATGTATTTAATTATATACTAAACAGAGCAAAGTGAGAGTACCCTCTACTAGATCATTTCAGATAGGCTAAAGCCCATACCATGGTGTTTCTGTAAGCCAGTATAGGTTATCCCCTTTGCCAGAATGGGAGTCAGAGTCAGCAGGGCTGCATCTCAGTTACAGCTCACAGAGGTACCAAGATATTCCCAGTACTGAAGTGCTCCTCTCACTGAATCATAGCACAGAAGCTGTTTATAAAATAAAGTAGCTTTCTTATCACACTGCGAGGGAGACACAGAGCAGCTCATTTGTTTTGCATATCTAAAATTACGTTTCTCCTAACTGGCACACCAAGAAGCAAAACAAATTGCATAGGCCTGTGTCATGGTGTAATTGAAAGCAATGATATTTAGATTTTGCAGAGCGGAATACCCATCACGGTTGAGACAGAGTAACCCCACCACCAAGATCTAAATCAGGCCCACAGTGTTCTAAAATGTATGATCCTGGAACTAGATATGCAGACTACAAGGGATCAGTGTCTATCAACAGTGCACATACAGCACATTCCCTCACTAAAGTGTGAAAAAGGTTACCATGAAAAGGAGATGTCACCTTGAGTTGAATCTAAAATGGAGACTGCATGCAAGCCACACTGCAATGTGAAAGATAACTTTCATCATAAATTTCCACCAGACATGATGACCAATGGAAATGTTACGCTTGGGAATTCTCAAGAAGGATCACACTTTCTGCAGAGCTGGAAAATAAAAAGAAGGTCCACCATCTTTGAGGAAAAAAACTGTCCTTTGGGGTAAAAGATGCCACACACTTTTCTGAATGTAATACAACTCATTTATATATTGAATTAACTATTTGGTATCAAGCAGCCTGTCACCTTTTGGCCATTCTGTTTTGCTGAATTCACCAGAATCTTGCTGTTATAATTTCCCATTACTTGTAGGATATTTGTTGTTCATGATGGTTACAAAAAGAGACTGCCAAGGTCAAAATAAAATAAACAGGGATATTTTTAGAATGAGATCTAATTTCCTTTTAAGAACGGGGTATTGTGCTAGTAATACATTAACAGCAGTACCTTACTTAACAATATGTTGTCAGTGATTTCTTTTTGAAAAGTACCATTTCAGATTGTGCATGAATGACAGTATGCTAGATGTAAGAATGAAAGATCCTGACACTTTGTGCACCTGTACCTTCGCATAATTTTTTCCCTGAGACGTCCCTGTTGTCCTGTGTTGGGCAACAGATCCAACAGGCCCTCTGAAACTCTAAATTGGTACGCCTCAAGTTCAACCATTTAATGGGGTTTCAGCAGATCGGGGTTTATTTTTTTATAGTTATTAGGATGCTTGCAAACGTTATATACAGGAGTGCTGCTGCATACTTTGCAATCATTCTATGAAATGCATTCAGCAGAAGCTTTTCAAACATTGCCAGTGAACCAGTTGTAAGGATTAGCCATCAGTACTGGTGAACATTTATCTTTATAAAAAAAGTGCCATTTGCGAGATGGAGTATGGATGATGTCCTCAGAAGGTATCCCCATCTCTCACTTATTCTGCTATCAGTTCAGCTCCTGGGCCGCCGGTCATGCCGCACTCCTTTCTTTTGTGCGTTTCTTCGCACGAGGCCTTGGGGTTTTCTCAGGCCTCGGCAAGCTCGGAGTGCGGTGCAGCCTGGGAGTTAGTGACAGGCCCTTCCCCCCACATTGGCACTTACCTGGTTCTTTGTTTTCTTCTGTTCTTTTCTCTTCTGTTTTTGCTCTTCCTTTTATTCTCTGTCTCTTGTTGGGTGGAGCCATGTTTTTTGCTCTTTTTTCCCAGCATGTCTTTCTCTTCCCTGCATGCATCAGGATTCCTATCTAACATGGTGACTTCATCTATATTCCTAGGGTAGTTTTTCCCAAACTAACATGACGTTTTTACCCTTCTTGGAGGTCACTTCCTGTTCTTGGGCATATAAGGTCTAAGACACTTGGGTGGTCATTACAACCCTGGCGGATGGTGTTAAAGCGGTGGTAAGACCGCCAACAGGCCGGCGGTAAAAAAATTGGAAGTACGACTGTGGCGGAAACCGCCAACAAAGACAGCCACTTTAACACTCCGACCGCCACGGCGGTACAGACAAACAGCTTGGCGGTCACCGCCAACAGACAGACGGAAGACAAAGTACTGCTCACAGTTTCCCAACCTACCAATCCGCCACCTTTTCCAGGGCGGATTCACCGCGGATAAAAACATGGCGGAAACAGGACTGCGAAGAGAAAATGCTCACCTCTACACACCCAACAAGGAATCCGGACGCCATGGAACCAGAGCTGCACATCCTGCCAGCCCTCATCTTCTTGCTCCTTTACCAGGAGCACGAACGCCGGTGGCGAAGACCACGGTGAGTACTGCACCTACGACACAGGGGAGGGGGGAGGGAAAAAACAGGGACACACACATGCAACACCCCCACCCTCACCCACTACAACACACACACTAATACATACTGATACATCACAGTTACACCCCCCAACCCCTCCGGAAGAATGCAAAGACAAAAGGAAATGAGTGTAACCATTGTAATATATTAAAAGGCAGTACGCAAAAATATGCATATACACCATAAACAAATTATACACCAAGATTAGTAGTCCAGGCAGTGCTCCAATGAAGTCCTTGGAACACTGGGTCCACACGGTATGGGCGAGGCCCACACAAGATCCCCGACCATGACGGAGAGAACACTGCAGGGGCATCAGAGAGCAAGAAAACAGGCATCTCAGGGGGCGGGAAAAGGGGGGCACCTCAGCCGGTTGAGTGCACAACGCCAAATCCACGAGAGGGCCACATGCCCACTGTTCAATCCTTGGGAGTGCTAAGCCACAGTCTCTCAAGTCTCTACAGTGGGTGGGTTGCCCACTGTTCCATCCTGGGGAGTGCAAAGCCACAGTCTCTCAAGTCTCTACAGTGAGTGGGTTGCCCACTGTTCCATCCTGGGGAGTGCAAAGCCACAGTCTCTCAAGTCTCTACAGTGGGTGGGTTGCCCACTGTTCCATCCTGGGGAGTGCAAAACCACAGTCTCTCTAAGTCTCTACAGTGGGTGGGTTGCCCACTGCCATATCCTGGGGAGTGCAAAGCCACAGTCTCTCAAGTCTCTACAGTGGATGGGTTGCCCACTGTTCCATCCTGGGGAGTGCAAAGCCACAGTCTATCAAGTGGATGCATCTCTCCACTGGTTCTGGAGGGGGCCTTGTGCCCAGAGTGCTTCATCCTGCTAAGGACAGAGGTAGTGGAGGACCGTCTCCACTGGTTCTGGAGGGGGCCTTGTGCCCAGAGTGCTTCATCCTGCTAAGGGCAGAGGTAGTGGATGACAGTCTCCACTGGTTCTGGAGGGGGCCTTGTGCCCAGAGTGCTTCATCCTGCTGAGGACAGAGGTAGTGGATGACAGTCTCCAGTGGTTCTGGAGGGGGCTCTGTGCCCAGAGTGCTTCATCCCACTCGTGATGGACTCACTAGCGTCAGTGCCCTTGGTGCTCATGGGCCAGCGGACTTGGAGCGGCGGTGCCCTGTTCAGCGGTGCTTGAGGCGGTGGTGCCCTGTTCAGCGGTGCTTGGAGCAGCGGTGCCCTGTTCAGCAGTGCTTTAGGTGACGGTGCCCTGTTCAGCGGTGCTTGGAGCTGTGATGCCCTGTTCAGCGGTGCTTGGAGCGGCGGTGCCCTGTTCAGCGGTGCTGGAGCGGCGGTGCCCTGTTCAGCGGTGCTTCAGGCGGCGGTGCCCTGTTCAGCAGTGCTTCAGGCGGCGGTGCCCTGTTCAGCGGTGCTTCAGGCGGCGGGCTCCTTTGCAGTGACTCAGCTGCTGGCGGTCCTCTCTGACCCAGCGGGGCTTGTGCTGGCGGTCCTCTCTGTCCCAGCGGGGCTTGTGCTGGCTGTACTCTCTGTCCCAGTGGGGATGATGTTGGTGGCCTCCTGGCCAGCGGGGATGATGTTGGTGGCCTCTTGGCCAGCGGGGATGATGTTGGTGGCCTCCTGGCCAGCGGGGAAGGGCAGCGGGGATGATGGCGGTCTCCTCATGCATCCTCCGTGCTGCCCTTCCCAGACTTTTCTAGTTTCTTGTGGCCCTTTCCCACCTTGGAAGGTTTCGCAGCTGACTCCACACTCCCACCGGGACCCCTGGGAGCGGCTTTGGTGGCTGGAGTCTTCCCCCTCTCCCGCCGGGCACTGGCCAACTTTTAATGCTTGCCAGGTGGGGGACTGTCTGTGCTGTGGCTCTGTGCCACACTGGCTGCCCTGGTGGCTGATGCACTCCAGAGTCCGGTGACTACAGGCACCTCTGGTCCCGGAGATGTTGTGGCTGAGGTGCTAGGTTGGGACCTGGAGAGTCGGGCCCTAGGAGAAGGACGGGGTGGGGGAGGTGTGGGAAAGAGGTCAAGGTTGGACAGGAAAAGTTTTTGGGAGACACTGGGACGGGTAGCTGAAGGGGGTTTGGGAGTGGAGGAAGAGGTTGTGGCTGTAGGAGGTGTTTGTTTGGTGACTTTGGGTGAAGGTACATGCACTGGAGGCTGTTGTGAGGTGGATGGCTGTTGGGTGGGTGGGTGCCTGTGTTTGTGTATCTTGGGAGGTGGCATCACAGACACACTGGGAGAGGACACAGGGGACGTGTGAATGGTAGTGGGGGTGGTGACTGCACGTGAGCAGGGTGTGGTGGTGGGTGTGCTGGTGATGGCAGTAGTGGCTGTAGATGTAGTGCATGCAGGTGTGAGTGTAGACGAGACTGGGAGGGAGGAGGGAGATGAGGAGAAGGGGGACACAGTGGAGGCAGTGGATGTTGGTGTGTCTGCATGTGTGTGATGCTTGCGTGAGTGCCTGTGGGATGTGTGGTGCTTATGTTTGCCAGAGCTTCCCTTGTGTGTTGACGTGTGTGCATGCTGGTCTAAAGGTGTGCTTGGGATAGGCTGGGGTACAGGGGATTGGGTCTGGGTGGAGGAAGTTGTAGGGGGGAGGCTAGAGACAGGGACAATGGCTGCCATCAGTGCTGAGGCCAGAGTCTGAAAAGCTCGCTGAAGGGCCGCCTGACCAGAATGAATGCCCGCCAGGAATGCATTTGTTTGTTGCAACTGCCTTTCTACAACCTGGATGGCTTTCAAAATGGTAGACTGGCCACAGTGAGGGACCTGAGGAGGTCAATGGCCTCCTCACTGAGGGCAGCAGGGGTGACTGGGGCAGGGCCTGAGGTGCCTGGGGCGAAGGTGATGCCCACCCTCCCGGGTGAGCGGGCACAGTGCAAAGGCTGAGGGGCTGCTGGGAGGGCGGTGCTGGTAGGGGGGGTGGCGGCTGTACCTGTAGATAGGGGGGGCACAGATGTTTCCGGTACCACAAGGGAGCTCCCATCAGAGGACGAGTCCGTGTTGCTGGTGTCAGCTCCTGTCCCCGTCGTTGAGCTCCCCTCGCCCTTCGTTCCACTGGTGAACTCTGAGTCCGTAGTGTAGCTCTCCATGGCCATGTGGGATGCAGCTCCCTTGTGCTCCGGTGCCACTGCTCCTCCGCCTGATGATGCTAATGCACACAAGAACAGGGAGACCACAAAAAGGGGGGGAGACGACAGAAGAAAGACATGTTGAGTGCAGCATTACTGCTACCGTTGGCGGACACGACAGACACAGAAGCCCCCTGCACTATGCCGCACTCTTGGGCTCCACTGTTCAATCCCTGGGAAATGGCCTACTAGGCTATGCACGACATCTGCACACATGGATGACACAGGGGCATAAACTACTTGAAAACTTTGATGGGTTATGGCAAGCAAAGGGGCAGTAATTCACTTTTTAAGGTATGTCGCGAGACGTGGTTGTTTGAGCATAGACTTTCAGCATAATTTGGTGAGGGATTAGCACATAAATAGGCACAATATAGTCGTTTAGAACACTATTAATTGGCTAAATAGATAAATAATGAGTGGAGCAAAATGCATTGTGTTATTATTAAATTACAGCATGTTTAGGATAAAATCAATTGGGCTTATTCACTGATTAATTTAGTTGAAACATTGGGTTGAAAGTTCACGGTTTCCACGTGGAGAGCATGAAATTTGCAAAATAACAACAACAATTTGTTAATTTGAATGGTAATTAATGCACACTTTATGTAAATGCTGTTTAGGAAGTCCTGAGGTAGTCAAAGGGCACTCCCAAGACGAAACACGTGTTGGCTTGGCTTAATGGACGGCTTAACTGATTGAGCATTTAACTATGGATATAATCAATGAAATTTGCCAAAAGATTTCGTGACGACTTCTGGATATACAGGGAGTGCAGAATTATTAGGCAAATGAGTATTTTGACCACATCATCCTCTTTATGCATGTTGTCTTACTCCAAGCTGTATAGGCTCGAAAGCCTACTACCAATTAAGCATATTAGGTGATGTGCATCTCTGTAATGAGAAGGGGTGTGGTCTAATGACATCAACACCCTATATCAGGTGTGCATAATTATTAGGCAACTTCCTTTCCTTTGGCAAAATGGGTCAAAAGAAGGACTTGACAGGCTCAGAAAAGTCAAAAATAGTGAGATATCTTGCAGAGGGATGCAGCACTCTTAAAATTGCAAAGCTTCTGAAGCGTGATCATCGAACAATCAAGCGTTTCATTCAAAATAGTCAACAGGGTCGCAAGAAGCGTGTGGAAAAACCAAGGCGCAAAATAACTGCCCATGAACTGAGAAAAGTCAAGCGTGCAGCTGCCACGATGCCACTTGCCACCAGTTTGGCCATATTTCAGAGCTGCAACATCACTGGAGTGCCCAAAAGCACAAGGTGTGCAATACTCAGAGACATGGCCAAGGTAAGAAAGGCTGAAAGACGACCACCACTGAACAAGACACACAAGCTGAAACGTCAAGACTGGGCCAAGAAATATCTCAAGACTGATTTTTCTAAGGTTTTATGGACTGATGAAATGAGAGTGAGTCTTGATGGGCCAGATGGATGGGCCCGTGGCTGGATTGGTAAAGGGCAGAGAGCTCCAGTCCGACTCAGACGCCAGCTAGGTGGAGGTGGAGTACCGGTTTGGGCTGGTATCATCAAAGATGAGCTTGTGGGGCCTTTTCGGGTTGAGGATGGAGTCAAGCTCAACTCCCAGTCCTACTGCCAGTTCCTGGAAGACACCTTCTTCAAGCAGTGGTACAGGAAGAAGTCTGCATCCTTCAAGAAAAACATGGTTTTCATGCAGGACAATGCTCCATCACACGCGTCCAAGTACTCCACAGCGTGGCTGGCATGAAAGGGTATAAAAGAAGGAAATCTAATGACATGGCCTCCTTGTTCACCTGATCTGAACCCCATTGAGAACCTGTGGTCCATCATCAAATGTGAGATTTACAAGGAGGGAAAACAGTACACCTCTCTGAACAGTGTCTGGGAGGCTGTGGTTGCTGCTGCACGCAATGTTGATGGTGAACAGATCAAAACACTGACAGAATCCATGGATGGCAGGCTTTTGAGTGTCCTTGCAAAGAAAGGTGGCTATATTGGTCACTGATTTGTTTTTGTTCTGTTCTTGAATGTCAGAAATGTATATTTGTGAATGTTGAGATGTTATATTGGTTTCACTGGTAATAATAAATAATTGAAATGGGTATATATTTTTTTTTGTTAAGTTGCCTAATAATTATGCACAGTAATAGTCACCTGCACACACAGATATCCCCCTAACATAGCTAAAACTAAAAACAAACTAAAAACTACTTCCAAAAATATTCAGCTTTGATATTAATGAGTTTTTTGGGTTCATTGAGAACATGGTTGTTGTTCAATAATAAAATTAATCCTCAAAAATACAACTTGCCTAATAATTCTGCACTCCCTGTAAATTGGAACACCATATAAGAGTGTGACGAACTTGGATTTTGTGTTAAAAAGTATTAAAACGAAATTTGTTCTGGAATAATTTGTAAGAGAATCATTACATGTATTTCAACACTTAATTGCAGATGATTATTTGAGAGTTATATTGCAGGTTGTTTGAGTGACTGTAATTGTTAATGGTGTACCAGACATCTTTTGATTTGACAGTTACAACGCAGGCTGTTTTGATTTAATGTTAGTGATAACCATGGTTATCGTGTAGGGCTCTAGACGGGGTGTAGCTCTCCTTCAGCAGCAGCGTTACAAAATATTGGATTTAATTTGTGGAATATAGAGCACCACGTACTCTGCATCACCCCCATATTGAGTGAGATTTCCAATGTTAACCAATGCAGCATTGCGCTGCGGTCTTCGACCATCTACCGCGACGGTGTACAACGCCAGCGTGGTTACCTCACATCCCATTGTCCTACTTTAGAGGTCAGGCAGCCGCCATTTCAGGGGCCCACATGGCTTCATTTTTTACTGCGTCACACATACCTAGGCCTAGACTCAACACACATACAGGCCACTTTTCGGATTAGGATTCATGTTCTGTGTAATCTGTGGGTACGTACCTCTGAATTGGTTGACTCTGTGCTCGCTGTTGTCCTTCATAGGCACCGTCCGCTGGGACATGTGAGGAAATGGTGGCATCCTCTGGTGTACAGACCGCTGGTGGACCTGTCGACAATGGAGGAAAGACAATGTGATCATTACATACAGGCTTGACCGTGCCACAATCCAGGAACTGTGTACCCAGCTGGAGCCAGACGTGATGTCAGCTATCCGCCATCCCACAGGAATCCCCCCTCAAGTGCATGTGCTGTCAGTGCTCCATTTCCTTGCAAGTGGGTCATTTCAAACAACAGTGGCCATTGCATCAGGGATGTCCCAGCCTATGTTTTCCAACGTGTTGTCCAGAGTGTTGTCTGCCCTGCTGAAACACATGCAGAGCTACATCGTTTTCCCTCAGGTGGAGGATTTGCCTACAGTGAAAGGTGATTTCTATGCCCTGGGACATATCCCCAACATCATAGGTGCCATTGATGGGACACATGTGGCTTTGGTCCCCCCCGCAGGAGTGAACAGGTGTACAGAAACCGGAAGAGTTATCATTCGATGAATGTACAGATGGTATGTTTGGCAGACCAGTACGTCTCCCATGTAAATGCCAAGTTCCCTGGCTCAGTGCATGACGCCTACATTCTGCGGAATAGCAGCATCCCTTATGTGATGGGTCAACTCCAGAGGCACCGTGTGTGGCTATTAGGTGAGCACCTGGAAGCAAGACAGTGGGAATGGTTTTCTGGGTCTGCGGATAGCCCTACAGGTTAGTGTGTGTCTAACAGTTGTCCCTCGCCATTTGCAGGTGACTCTGGTTACCCCAACCTGTCATGGCTACTGACCCCAGTGAGGTATCCCAGGACAAGGGCAGAGGAACGCTACAATGAGGCACATGGGCGAACACGACTGATAATCGAGAGGACCTTCGGACTCCTGAAGGCCAGGTTCAGGTGCTTCCATATGACAGGTGGATCCCTATTCTACTCACCAAAGAAGGTGTGCCAGATCATCGTGGCCTGCTATGTGCTTCACAACTTGGCTTTGCGATGACAGGTGCCTTTTCTGCAGGAGGATGGTCCAGATGGCGGTGTTGTTGCAGCTGTGGAGCCTGTGGACAGTGAAGACGAGGAAGCAGAAGAAGAAGACATGGACAACAGGGACTAAGTGATCCTGCAATATTTCCAGTGAGACACAAGTAAGAATACAAACCTGCCTACTACATGTACTTTAACACTACTACCTCATCTGACTGTCTGTCGTTTTCACCCAGTGTATGGTCACTGAGTTGTCACTTTCCCTTACGATTTCACAGATGTGGGTCCCACTGTGTGATATCTGCTTTGATTCCTCATGGACTAGAGCTGTGTGACATAGGTATGTTGACATTACAATTGAAAGAGCTTTTTGCCACAGTAATTGCTAATGCACTATTTCGAAATCACAGACTGACTCCAGATTGTTTTGTGCTTCAAGGGTGTTTATTTAAGTGCTCAATATTGGAGGGGGTTGCAAAATGGTGAGGGGTGATGGTGAGGGAATGTCCATGGCAGAGTCCGGTCTATTAGTCTCAAAGGTGCATTGCCCAAATGGGCAAAGGAAGTGGAGCTGGGGCAGTTTAAGGATGGGCAGGGTGACAAAGTGGGACAGAAGGAAGACATTCAGGGTGGTCTCATTTCTTAGCGGGGGTCTTGGCATCGTTCTCTGTCTTTGTCCTGGATCTCAAGGACCGTTTGTGGGGTGGTTCTCCCTCTGCAGGGGGTGGGGTGCTGATTTGGTGGTCCTGTGGCGGTGCCTCCAGTCTACTAGCGCCGGCGGAGGTGGTGGGCAGTTCATCGTCCATGCTAGTGTCAGGGGCCCTTTGGTGTGTCACAGTGTCCCTCCTGGTGTTGAGGACTTCCTTCAGCACCCCTACGATGGTGCCCAGGGTGGAGTTGATGGTTCTGAGTTCCTCCCTGAAGCCCAAATACTGTTCCTCCTGCAGGCTCTGGGTCTCCTGAAACTTGGCCAGTACCGTTGCCATCGTCTCCTGGGAGTTGTGGTAGGCTCCCATGATGTTGGAGAGGACCTCGTGGAGAGTGGGTTCCCTTGGCCTGTCCTCCCCCTGTCGCACAGCAGCCCTCCCAGTTCCCCTGTGTTCCTGGACCTCCGTCCCCTGGACCGTGTGCCCACTGCCACTGCCCCCAGGTCCCTGTTGTTGTTGGGGTGGTGGGTTATCCTGGGTTCCCTGTAGTGGTGGACACACTGCTGATTGACGTGTCCTGGAGACAGAGGTATGGGCCCGCTGTGTGGGTGCTGTGCTGGTGTTTCCAGAGGGTGGAAGCTCTGCAGTGGCCTGTGACTGTGTGATGGGAACTGACTGTCCCGAGGTCCCAGATGGGCCGGGCTGGTCATCTACATCCAGTTGGACAGAGGTGCTGTCATCACTATGGGCCTCTTCTGTTGGTGGTGTGGACATGTGTGGACCCCCCTGACCGGTGACGTTGCATAGGGGTCCTGCAGGGGTATAAAAGGATGTTTATTACATCTGTGTGTGGCATGGTGTGCAATGGGTGGGTGACCGTTTACCCCAGTGCTTGCATTCCTGTGTGGGACCTTGTGTGATGATGGTTTAGGGGGGTGTATGGGTTTGTGCAGTGGGCATGCTTTGGTGATGGGTGTCCATGCTTTGGTGTTGCATGCAGGGCTTGGTGTTGGGATGTGTGGTTTGTGATGTTGGGACATTTGTGAGGAGTTGGAGTGATGGCGGTGAGGGTGAGGGTGGAGGTATGTGATGGCATGCAGGTAGGGTGGGGGATGTAATAGTTAAGATTTGACTTACCAGAGTCCATTCCTCCAGCTACTCCTGCGAGGCCCTCAGGATGCAGAATCGCCAAGACCTGGTCCTCCCATGTTGTTAGTTGTGGGGGAGGAGGTGGGGGTCCGCCGCCAGTCCGCTGAACCACAAGGTGGTGTCTTGAGACCACGGAATGCACCTTCCCCCGTAGGTCGTTCCACGTCTTCCTGATGTCATCCCGATTTCTTGGGTGCTGTCCCACTGCGTTGACCCTGTCCACTATTCTTCGCCATAGCTCAAACTTCCTTGCAATGGAGGTGTGCTGCACCTGTGATCCGAATAGCTGTGGCTCTACCCGGATGATTTCCTCCACCATGATCCTGAGCTCCTCCTCTGAGAACCTGGGGTGTCTTTGCTGTGCCATGGGGTGGTGTGGGTGATGTGTGAGGTGGTGTGTGTGGTGATAAGTGTGCTGATATGTAGTGAGGTGTTGTGTGAGGTGCGTGGAAGTTATGTGGGTGATGGTGTTGTGTGCCTGTGGATGCTAGTATTGTTGATGGTGGTGTCTCTCTCTGTGCTTCTTTCTCAATTGTGGTCGTAGGGGTTTGTGGGTGATGTGGGTGTGTGTTTTATATTGTATTGGGTGTATGGGAGTGGTGTGTGTATGTGTATCAGGTGTGTGTATTTTGAATTGTCCAATGTGGCTGTGTTTTGTTTGTGTGTGTGTATTTTGAGTGCGGCGGTGTGTACCGCCAATGGAATACCGCGGTTGAAAGACCACTGCGTGGATTTGTGTGTCGTGATAGTGTGGGCGTATTTCTGTTGGCGTGACGGTGGAGGTTTTGTTTTTGCCAGTTTATCACTGACCTTTGGTGTGGCGGACTTGTGTGGGTGTCTGAATTTTGGCGGATTCCGTGCTGTGGGTCATAATGGCTGTAGCGGATATCAGTGGGCCCGGAGGTGTGGTGGCGGTCTTCTGCATGGCGGTAAGCGGCTTTTACCGCCAATGTTGTAATGTCCGCCTTGATCTCCTTGCGATGCAACACTTCCTTTGGTGGTGATCACGCTCCGTGTTTTTCCAGCTTTTTTTCTGGCCCTTCCAGTTATATTTTTGTTATTGAAAACTTACCTTGCCTGTGCCTTTTTGTTGTTTTAGGGAGTTCCAGCCTTGAGGATTTTTCCTTCGGGTTTTTCCTCAGGGACTCCTTTTGAAAGGCACAGACTGCCCTGACATTCCCTTGTCAGCAGCACCGTGGCTACCAGAAAGGGTCACCCATACCTCGGCCAATGCAGGACCTACAAGCGCCAAGACCGTTTACATTGTTGCCACTACGTAAGACTCCTGGAAAGTGTACCTTATCATCTGCACTTAGTCAATGAGCAGTACAGTGCACTGTGGAAAGATGATCTTTCCAGTTTCCTGGTTGGCTGGACTTCCAAACTTGTGAGATACAGAGACTATGAAGGCTGCTAAAATTCGCCAAGCTGCCTAACTTCGGGAATATTAACTGAAGCAATTGTCCAGCTGGCAGAAAGCACTAATGTTGTACTTGGGACCACCCTGAGCAATGCACTCTTCTGTCCCTCACTGCATCTATTACTAACCACACACAATGCATTCAGACTGGCCAAAATTAGACACGTGAAAAGAGGGATGGGAAAAGAGAGTACATGGAAACATTGGATAACACCACTCGGACACATCACTCTGCTGGGCATGAAGTCTGCAGGTCAAATTAATCAATCAATCAAGGCATTTGTAAAGTGCACTACTCACCTGTAAGGGTCTCAAGGTGCGGGGGGCTGCTACTGCTCGAACAGCCAAGTCTTGAGGTGTCTCCTGAAGGTAAGTAGGTCCTGTGTCTGTCACAGGTGGGTGGTAAGAGTGTTCCACGTCTTGGCGACGAGGTGGGAGAACGATCTGCTGCCGGCGGTCGTTCTTTGGATGCGTGGGATGGTGGCAAGGGCAAGGTCAACAGAGCGAAGCTGTCGGGTCAGGGTGTAGAAGGAGAGCCGTCTGTTGAGGTATTCTGGTCCGGTGTTGTGCAGAGGAGCAACAGCATCACCCCCATCAAGAGAAATAATCAAGAAGATCCCCCAAAAGGCCGTCTGGTACACCCAAGAACTCAGAACAGCCAAACGTGATAGCAAACAGATGGAGAAGAGATGGCATGCCAGCAAGGAAAATCCCTGACAGGGCAGCCTTCAAGACCTTCCTCAACCTCTACCACTGTCTGCTGAGGGCAACAAAGAGGACAGCTCTAGCCACATGCATCAAAACTTGTGCCATCAACAGCAAGGACATTTTCAACATCATTCTGACTCATCTCTTTGCTGGGCACTGAAGTCTGCAGGTCAAAGGGGCAACAGCATCACCCCATCAAGAGCAGTATTCACAGAATATCCCCCAAAAGCCCATGTGGTACACCGAAAAACTAAAAACAACCAAACCTGATAGCAAACAGCTAGAGAGGAATTGGTGTGCCCGCAAGGACAAACCCTGACAGGGCAGCCTTCAAGACCTCTCTCAACCTCTACCACCGCCTGCTGAGGGCAAAAAAGAAGGCAGCCCCAGCCGCACAAATTGAAACTTCAAACCCAAACCTATGACCACAGACTTCCTCAAGCAATACGCTGTCACTGCAACTGACAGAAACCACAGACTGACCACCTGGAACCAGCTCTCCGCCCAGGACAGACACCATCTCCATCATGAAATCCATTCACTTGGGAGCTCCCATTGACCCATGCCCACACCACATCTATAACCTTGGAAACCAAAGGATCAGCCAGGAACCTACCAACCTCCCCAACACCCCAATCACCACCGTATCATTTTCCAACAGGGAACATCCAGAACAACAGCTCTGGAACCACAACATCATTGTTAATGCAAGGGGAACCTCTGCGTTCTATATTGTCTGGAGTCTCTTCAGGAGGCGTGCTGTGATTCCTACATAGAGCGTATTTCCGTAGTCCAGTCTGCTGTGATAAGGGCCTGTATGATGTCCTTCTGTTGTCTGCTAGGAGCCACCTGAAGATCTTGCAGAGCATGCGAAGGGTGTGGAAGCAGGCAGATAAGAGAGAGGGGGGTGCCGAGCTCTGCGAGTCACCATGTGTTAGTCCAAGGTGAGGTGTTGTTCTCAAAGATGAGGACTTACATTTTTTCAGTGTTGAGTTGGAAACAGTTGTCCTTCATCCAGTCCACTATATTCATCATGCATCTGTGGAAGTTAGCTTTTGTGGTGGAGGGATCTTCGGACAGTGAGAGGATGAGCTGTCTGTTGTTGGCGTAGGAGATGATGTTGAGTCCATGTGATCTGATGTGGCCAGCCAGGTGGGTCAGGTAGGTGTAGAAGAGGGTAAGGCTGGGGGACGATTATTGAGGAATACCATAGATGGTCTTCTTAGCCTCTGAGGTCAATGTGGGGATTGAAACTTTGGGTTCTCCTTGTGAGATACGAGGCAATACATTTGAGGGTGTTTCCTTTAATTTGAATGTGGTGGAGTTTGTTGATCAGGATGTGGTGGGAGACGATGTCAAACACGGAGGACAGGTCCAGGAGGATGAGAGCTTCTGTTTCACCATGGTCCAGGAGGGCTCTGATGTCATTTGTGCCTGTAATTAGGGCTATTCCAGTGCTGTTATTAGCTCAAAATCCAGATTAGGAGGGGTCCAGGAGGTTACAGTATTCTAGGTCTTGGGTGAGTTGCTGGTTGATCACTTTTACAAGGACTTTGCTGGATAGGGGAGCAGAGAGATGGCCCGGTAGTTCTTCAATTCAGCTGGGTCAGCATATGATTTTTTTCAGGTGGGGCCTCACTTCAGTGTTTTTCCAGACCTCCCGAAGGTAATGGAGATATTCAGGACCTTCCTGAGCTTGTCACTGATTGTCTTGCTTCCATGGTGGGGGCAAAGATCCATGGGTGCTCCTGAGTGTACAGAGTTCAGTATGGAAATAGTGTCTTGCGTGGTGAGGAGTTCCCAGTGGGTGATCTTGTCATGGAAGAGGTCTGTGAGGCTGACGCACAGGTCATGGAAAGGAGTGATGTCGTTCTTGGTGGCTGAGAGACTGGTGACCTCCTTCATGATGCAAAGAGTTCTTTGCTATGGCTTGTGCTGGCTTTGATGTGGTCTGCCAGTGTGGTCTTCTTAGTTTCTTTCAGGAGGCAGTGGTACTGGTCAAGGGCGGTCCTGAAGGCAGTGTGGTTTTCTGTGATTTTTGCTGATGCGCTACATTCCTTTCAAGTTGTCGGCAGTTGCATTTGGAGGAATGCAGTTCCTGGGTGAACCAGCTTGCTCTTTTGCCTACCTGTCTACCTGATAGTTTACTAACAAACATTGAGATTTAAATATCCACATGCCAAAAAATTGTGACAAAAATATTGACTGGTAGAATATCTGGGAATAGCTAATTATAGACAATTACATACACCTGCATATTATGTATGTACCTTCATGATGTACATATCTTCAGGGTATGTAGTTGTGGAGTTAAGAACAGTAAATCTAAACTTAACTTTATATGCTTACTTTCACAGTATTATGGTTATTGATATTTTTGCCACAATATGTCAGCAGGTCAGTGACTTGTCCTCAATATTCTGGCATACAACCCAACTAATAAATATGCAGACAGTTTTGATGGAAATTCATTATATACAAAGTGCACTGTTCAGTCATTTCCCTAGGCGATTCATGTGCCAGACCTTGCCATCTTCTAATCTCAGAGAATTGTTAAAAATCTCTCGAACTACTAAGGGTTTAGAAAACTTTGTATCACCCATGCTTATCTTAAATGGTAGTTTTACCCAAACCATATCTTCTTCCTTTATCTTGCACTCTCTAGCCCCCTTCCTACAATCCTGACAACTTTTGTATTCTTTTTGAGCATCCAAAATTTTTACTTTACCTCTATAGGTGACCAATTCAATAATCTGGACTTCCCCAGCTAACCTTGGTTATTCTTTATGTAAGGAACCCTCTCTCTTATGATTGTGAATGGGCTGAATCCTGTAACTGTAGGCGTTGTGCAATACATCCAGATAGTTCTTGTTATGCTTACTTTCCAGCCCAAATTCTTACTTCTTGCCATTTTTAAAGATCCTTAATTATTCTATTGAATCTCTCAACTTCACCATTCCACTGGGATGGTACAGGGAAGTTAATTTGTGCTTAATACCATTGCGCGCTAAAACCTCCTTCATAATTCCACTCTTGAACTGCACTCCATTGTCTGACACAATATTTTTAGGAAGATCTTCCCTTTGAAAGACACCATCAAGAAATGCTACTACGGTATCAGCATTATATCACAGACAAAATCTACTTCAGGCCATTTAAATAGGCTACCAAAACATACCAAATACTACCACGTTCTTCACACACCACCCATAATATCAACTCCTATAGTTTCCCATGGCACGTCAGGACAAGGCACAGGATGTAGGGGTGGTCTCATTACTACTTGGCATTTATTAGCTCCCTCACACAAATAACATTCTATGATAATCTTCTCTACCTCCACGCCCATCCCTAACTGCTTTTGATTTTCTTTTTACTCTTTACTATGCCCAGATTTCCTTCATGACACAATTTAAACATGATACTTCTCAGTCCCTTGAGTGGTACCACCCTTACACCTCGCCAAATATTTCCATTCATTATTGTCAATTTGTGACGCACTTCCCAAAAGCTCTTAGAGTCTTGCTTCAGAAACCTTTTTGCTGGCCACCCATTCACCACAAAATACTTTGACCCTCATTACAACCCTGGCGGTCGGTGTTAAAGTGTCGGTAATACCATCAACAGACCAGCGGTAAAAAGCACAGACAGCCACTTTAACACTCCGACCGCCACAGCGGTAGCAACAACAATGCAGCGGTAACAGCCAACCGACAGGCGGAAGACAATGTACCACCCACCCCATCACACCCCGCCAATCCGCCAGCTTTTCCGGGGCGGTACCAACGCCATCCACAGCACGGCGGAAGCAGGACTTGGAAGGGAAACCACTCACCGCTCAACAGAAACGAAGAACCAGGACGCCATGGAGCCAGAGCTGCAGGTCCTGCCCATGCTGGTCTACCTCCTCATCTAACAGGAATACGAAAGGCGGCGGCGACGACAATGGTTAGTACGGCACCTAGTACACAGGGGGGGGAGAGAGTGACACACACACGCAACACGCAGCACCCCCACCCTCACCCACAACACCATACACACAAAAACATGCATCAACATTACATTTACACCCCGTAACCTCCTGGAAGAACGCAAGGACAAAAGGAATAGAGTTAAATCAGTGATATATTAGAAATAGGCAGATATACATAATAAATGCTTAAACAGTATTTACAAAAATATGCAATATGTACATAAGGCGGTACATTGTCCATTCAAAATATCTGTGGGCCATTGGGCCAAAAATCATGGGCCAAGTCCACACTTGACTCCTTCCTCAATACGGAGAGAACACTGCAGGGGCATCAGGTCGAAAACACACAGGCACCTCAGGGGGATTTGGAAGGGGGGCACCTCAGCCGGAAGATGGAATAACACCACTGCTCCTCAACGGGGCTCCATGCCCACTGCTTGGTCCTGGGGAGTGCAAAGCCACAGTCTCTCAAGTGGGTGGTTTGCCCACTGCTTGGTCCTGGGGAGTGCAAAGCCACAGTCTCTCAAGTGGGTGGGTTGCCCACTGCTTGGTCCTGGGGAGTGCATAGCTACAGTTTCTCAAGTGGGTGGTTTGCCCACTGCTTCGTCCTGGGGAGTGCAAAGCCACAGTCTCTCAAGTGGGTGGTTTGCCCACTGCTTGGTCCCGGGGTGTGCAAAGCCACAGTCTCTCTAGTGTGTGCCTTTCTCCACTGGTTCTGGAGGGGGCTTTGTGCCCAGTGTGCTTCATCCTGTCAAGGATTGGGTGAGTGGATGCCTTTCTCCATTGGTTCTGGAGAGGGCTTTGTGCCCAGTTTGCTTCATCCTGCCAAGGATTGGGTGAGTGGATGCCTTTCTCCACTGGTTCTGGAGGGGGCTTTGTGCCCAGTCTGCTTCATCATGCCAAGGATTGGGTGAGTGGATGCATATCTCCACTGGTTCTGGAGTGGGCTTTGTGCCCAGTGTGCTTCATCTTGCCAAGGATTGTTCTCCACTGGTTCTGGAGGGGGCCTTGTGCAGAGTGTGCTTCATCCTGCCAAGGATTGAGTGAGTAGATGCCTTTCTCCACTGGTTCTGGAGGGGGCTTTGTGCCCAGTCTGCTTCATCCTGTCAAGGATTGGGTGAGTGGATGCAGAAACTGCACTGTTTCTGGAGGGGGCCTTGTGCCCAGTGATGCAACACTTGGGGTGTGGCAGTTCACAGTCCCTCACCTGGGTGTCTGAGGCACGGGATTTGCAGGAACCAGGTTGCATGATAGTCCATGGAGGCAGGGCTAGACTCCATCCTGCAGCAGCTAAGGCTGCATACTGGTTGTAGGGCCGGTGCTGGTGGGGGATGCTGCCAGTGGTGGTGGGAGGCTCCAGTCCTTCTCCGGCAGCCTCGGACGGCTGCCCACTGGGGCTGCTGATAGTGGTGCTACTGTCAGCAGTGCAGGTAACGGTGCTTGTGGCGGTGCCTGCAGCGGTGCTAGGGGTGGTGCAAGTGGCAGTGCTGGCCGTGGTGCAGGTGCCAGTGCTGCCAGTGGTGGGTGGAGGCCCCAGCCCTTCTCCTGCAGCCTCGGACGGCTGCCCACTGGGGCTGCTGACAGTAGTGGTGCTTGTGGCGGTGCAGGTGGCGGTGCTTGTGGCAGTGCTAGCGGCGGGGCTGCTGACAGTGCTGGCTGGGCTGCAGGTGGTGGCGCTGGCGGTTGTGCTGGTAGCCACCAGGCCTTCACCTGCAGCCTCCGACGGCTGAAGTGTCTTGCCTGGTGTTTTCTGCCCCTTCCTCACCTTGTCAGAGAGTGGTGTCAGCTTGGGTCTGGCCGCTGGAGTCTTTGAGGTGGCCTTGCTGGGTGGTTGGTGCTCCTTCCCCTTGCTGCATGCTGTCCCCCTCTTCACCTTGTCTGGTGGAGGAATGGTTTTGTCCTTGGCAGGTGTTGGTGGCACACTGGCTGGGCTGACGTGTTCCCCCTTTGAGCCTCTGTTAGCTGCAGGAACCACAGTGGACGTCGACTTGGTGGCTGAGGTGGTGGGCTAGGTTCTGGACACCCTGGCCCGACGGGAAGGCCGGGGGGGAGAGGTCAATGTTTGCCAGGAAAAGCTTCTTAGAGACACTGGGGTGGCAGGAGGCAGAGGGTTTGGGAGTGGAGGAAGAGGGAGTGGTTGTAGGAGGTGTCTCTCTGCTGTGTTTGGGAGCAGGTGCATGGGCTGGATGCTGTTGTGAGGTGGATGGCTGTTGGGTGGGTGGGTGCTTGCGTTTGTGTACTTTGGGAGGAGGGGTCACAGACACACTGGGAGAGGACACAGGGGATGTGTGCACGGATGTGGGGGTGGTGACTGCCAGTGAGGGGTGGGTTGTGATAGGAGTGCTGGTGATGGAGGTAGTGGATGAGGATGTAGTGCATGCAGGTGTGAGCAGAGACACTACTGGGAGAGAGGTGGATGAGGAGGAGGAGGGGGACACAGTGGAGGCAGTGGATGTTGGTGTGTCTGCATGGGGATGGTGCTTGTGTGAGTGCCTGTGAGATGAAGTGTGGTGCTTGTGTTTGCCTGAGCCACTTTTGTGTGGTGATTTGGGTGACTGCTCATCTGAAAGTGTGCTTGAGATAGGCTGGGGTTGAGGGGATTGGGACTGGGTAGAGGAAGTTGGTGGGGGGAGGCTAGAGACAGGGACAAGGGCTGCCATCAGGGAGGAGGCCAGAGCCTGAAATGCTCTCTGTTGGGCTGCCACGTCAGAGTGAATGCCCTCCAGGTATGCATTTGTTTGTTGCGAATGCCTCTCAACACCCTGGATGGCCTTCAGAATGGTTGACTGCCCAAAAGTGAGGGATCTCAGGAGGTCAATAGCCTCCTCACTGAGGGCAGCAGGGCTCACTGGGGCAGGGCCTGAGGTGCCTGGGGCGAAGGAGATGCCCACTATCCTCGGTGAGCAGGCATGGGAAACGCGCTGAGGGGCTGCTGGGAGGGTGGTGCTGGTAGGGGGGATGGCAGCTGTACCTGTTGTTGGGCCCAGAGGTGTCTGCCACTGCAAGGGAGCAACCATCGGAGGAGGAGTCGCTGTCTGTGGTGTCCCCTCCTGTCCCCGTCGTGGTGCTCCCCTCGCCCTCTGTCCCACTGGTGCCCTCTCTTTCAGAGGATTCGGCCTCCAGGTCCATGTGGGATGCAGCTCCCTCCATCGCCGGTGCCTCTGCTCCTCCACCAGATGATGCTAATGCACACAAGGATAGGGTGACAAAACAATAAGGGGGGGAGACAGAGGATACACTTGGTCCATGCCAGCAACACCACCACCGTTGGCATACACAACACACAGGGACTATGCCCTATGCACTAGGCCAGGCACTACCAGTTACTAAGATAGTCACCAGCCCATGGGGTACAATGCCTACCACCAATCAGCTGCACACCTGAAACCCACAGGACCCTGCCCAGTAGTAGATGCCCACTAACACCATTGGGGTAGGAGTGCTCCAGAGTCTGCCCGACGAGGAACCTACCCTGCTTTCTTTGCCCTGACCTAGGGGCACCCACAGCCCACATCCGCCACCCAGGTAACCCTTAACGCTTGCAAAGTTAGGATTCAGAATCTGTACTCACACCCTTGTGGCTGCTGTGATGCCTTCAAGCGCCCATCCAACTCCGGATAGGCCACTGCCAGGATGCGGAACATCAGGGGGTCATGGTGCAACGGGCACCCCTTCTTCGTTGGGGGGCCAGCCCCAGCTGGGCCTCCGCTGTCTTTTTTGCCCAGCGGCGCAGGTCCTCCCACCGTTTGCAGCAGTGGGTGCTCCACCTGTCAAAGACCCCCAGGGTCTGCACCTCCTTGGCGATGGCACGCCAAATACCCTTTTTCTGGTGGGTGCTGACCTGCATGGAAAAGACAGCAGAAAAGGGAATTAGTCAACCATCCGGACCGTCACACTCATGGCCCACCAGATCTCTCCCATCCCCTGATGCACATACATTGACCACCATACATGCAGCACTCTGGCCAAGATGCCTCTGCCCCCCCTACATGTGGCTTACACACACAGCAATTCCTACATTCATGGCCCACACATCATGCTCACAGTGTACTCACCTGTTTGTCTGGAGGACCGTAGAGTAACGTGTACTGGGGTAGGACCCCATCCACCAGTTTCTCCAACTCCTCATCAGTGAAGGCAGGTGCCCTCTCCCCAAACACATGAGCCATTGTCGCTTCCAGACACAGGTCACAGCAGCACTTGCAGTGTAGGTCCTCTCCTGTTGAAGGTCAGGTAGCAAGTGAGTGAACAGATAGAAAATGGCGATCACGTCCACAGCGGTGCGTACCGTCACTGCCGGCGTACATCGCCATTGGCACCTGGAACCCATAGGGCCCAATGATAACCAATGCGAAGTTGCGCAGCGGTCTTCGACCGCCTACCGCAATGGCACACAAAGCCAGTGGAATTACTTCATTTCCACTTGTCCCTCCTCACAAGTCAGACGGCTCCCATTTCAGGGGGGCACAAGGTATGGCACCTAACTGCGTCACAGCAGACATTGGCATTTCAACTGATTTTAAAATTCACATACTGGTTCTGTAAAGGAAAAAATGCATCATTAGTGCAATAGATGTGTAAATATGACCCACTGATCACCGTTTTCTTCCATAGGCTTCAACCACTGATGCTTATTATGTCACGGTTGACTCGAACTCTTACAGGAAGGACCAGATGGGACTGCAGGATGGTCTTGCTTCTTGTAGGTCCTGCCTTGACCGAGATATGGGTGACCCTTCCTGGTAGCCACGGTGCTGCTGACAAGGGAACGTCAAGGCAGCCTGTGCTCTCCAGAAGGAGTCCCTGAGGAAAAACACAAAGGGAAAAAACCTCAATGGCTGGAACTCCCTGGAACAAAAAATAGGCACAGGCAAAGGTAAGACTTCAAATAACAAAAATATAACTGGAAGGACCAGGAAAAAGGGCAAAAAAAAAAGGCTGGAAAAGCCGGAGCCTGATCACCACCAAAAGAAGTGTTGCAGCGCAAGGAGACCAAGAGTCTCATTCCTTATATACCCAAGAACAGCAAGTGACATTCAGTAAGGAAAAAGATGCCATGTTAGATTGGGTAAAACTACCATAGGGAATATGAATGAGGATACCATGATGGAAAGGGAACCTTATGCATGCAGGGAAGAGGAAGACATGCTGGGAGAAGAAGAAGAACATGGCTCCACCCAAACAGAAGCAAGCAAGAAGAGAAAAGAACAAAACAGAAAAAAGAAGAACAAAACAGAACAAAAATACTAGGTAAGTGATATAGTGGGAGGAATGGAGGCCCACCGTTAATCCCCAGGCCATGCCCCGAGCTCGCCGAGGCCCGATGCCCAACCTAGGGCCTCGTGCAAGGTAGGGCCGGAAAAAAAGGGGCGCGGCATGCCCGGTGGCCGAGGAGATGCACCGCGGTCCCAGCCGCATCTTGAACCGGTGTCCCCGTGTGCACCGTGTGCACCGCGGCAGGCCGCGGCGTAACAGAATATGAGATGGTGACATCCTCCGGTGTACAGACCCCTGATGGACCTTGCGACAATGGGGGACAGACACATTATCATAACATACAGGCTTTATCGGGCCACAGTTCAAGAACTGTGTGCCCAATTGGAGCCAGGCCTGATGTCAGCTATCCGCCAGCCCACAGGTGTCCCTGCTCTAGTGCAGGTCCTGTCAGTGCTCCATTTCCTAGCAAGTGGTTCCTTCCAAACTACAGTGGCCATGGCATCAGGGATGTCTCAGACAATGTTCTCCAACGTGTTGACCAGAGTGTTGTCAGCCCTGCTGAAACACATGCACAGCTACATCGTATTCCTCCAGGTGGAGGATTTGGCCACAGTGAAAGCTAACTTTTATGCCCTGGGACATATCCCCAACATAATTGGTGCCATTGATGGTACACATGTGGCATTTGTCCCCCCCCCTCCCGGAGAAATGAACACGTTTTCAGGAATCAAAAAAGCTACCTCTCTACGAATGTGCAGATGGTGTGTTTGGCGGACCAGTACATCTCCCATGTGAATGCCAAGTATCCTGGCTCTGTGCATGATGCCTTTATCTTGAGGAATAGCAGCATCCCATATGTGATGGGCCAACTCCAGCGGAACCGGGTGTGGCTAACAGGTCAGCCCAAGGTCCCCACCCAGTAAAAGTAGGTGTCTGGGTATGGGGTTGTCCCTAAGGGTTAGTGTGTGTCTAACAGTTGTCCCTCGATATTTGCAGACGACTCTGGTTACCCCAACCTCTCATGGCTACTGACCCCAGTGAGGAATGCCAGGACAAGGGCAGAGGAACGTTACAATGAGGCACATGGGTGAACAAGACGGATAATTGATAGAACCTTCAGCCTCCTGAAGGCCAGGTTCAGGTACCTCCATCTGACAGGTGGATCCCTGTACTACTCACCCAAGAAGGTGTGCCAGATTATCGTTGCATGTTGCATGTTGCACAAGCTGGCCATGAGACGCCAGGTGCCTTTTCTGCAGGGGGATGAGCCTGGAGATGGTCTTGTGGCAGCGGTGGAGCCTGCGGACAGTGAGGAAGAGGAGGCAGAGGAAGAAGATGGTGACAACAGAAGTAATATAATACAGCAGTACTTCCAGTGACACACAGGAAAGACACTGTAACTTCACTTTACATTTCAGATTTCTGTTGGACATTGTACATGGCAGCCTGATTTCCCTATATCTATGGCCATTTACTGTACCCTTTGGCATCTCTATTTTCAGATCTCTGTGGCCCACTCTGGCTCCTGGTGTGTTTACTGCTGCCCACTAAAGGTTATTCCAATTAAAATGTAACTGTACATATGACTTTCTATGCTTTGATAATATTTATAATATTGTACTAATACATATTTGAATCATTGGACAGACTCCAGATTTGTATTTGTTCCAAGGGTGTCTATTTAAGTGCTCATAAGAAAAGGGGGATGTGCAATGGGCTGGGGTGATGGTGGAGGAAAGTCCAGGGTAGAGTTCAGTCTATTTGTATCACAGGTGCATTGTCCAAGGGGGCATAGGAAGCAGAGCAATGGCAGTTCAAGGTGGACAGGGTGACAGAGTGGGACAGAAGGGTGACAATCAGGAGAGTCTTATTTCCTGGCGGGGGTCCTGGCAATGTTCTCTGGCTTCTGCCTGGGTCACAGGGACCGTTTGCGGGGTGGTTCTCCTTCTGCAGGGGGTGGGGTGCTGGTGGCCTGTTGGCCCTGTGGTGGGGCCTCCTGCCACTAGCGCCGGCGGAGGTGGAGGGCGGTTCTTAGGTGTGGCTAGTGTCAGGGGCATGTTGTGCCACTGCCTCCCTCATGATCTTGCCCATGTCAGCCAGCTCCCCTGCAATGGTGATCAGGATGGTGTAGATGTTTTTTAGGTCCTCCCTGATCCCCAGGTACTGTCCCTCCTGCAGACGCTGGGTCTCCTGCAACTTGTACAGTATCTGGCCAATGGTCTCCTGGGAATGGTGGTATGCTCCCGGGATGCTGGTGAGTGCCTCCTGGAGACTCGGTTCCCTGGGTCTGTCCTCCCCCTGTCGCACAGCAGTCCTCCCAGCTTCCCTGTTGTCCTGTGACTCTGTCCCCTGAACCGTGCGCCCACTTCCACTGACCCCAGGTCCCTGATCGTCTTGTGTTTGGGGGTTGCCTGGGGTCCCTGTAGTGGTGGACACACTGCTGATTGACGTGTCCGGGGGACAGTGGCATGGGCCCGCTAGGTGGGTGCTGTGCTGGTGTTTCCTGAAGGGGGAGGCTCTGTTGTGGGTTGGGACTGTGGCAGGGTAACTGTAAGGAAATGCCTCCATGGCATGGTTACCCCCTGACTTTTTGCCTTTGCTGATGCTAAGTTCTGCTAACTAGGCCCCAGCACCAGTGTTCTTTCCCTAACCTGTACTTTTGTTTCCACAATTGGCACACCCTGGCATCCAGGTAAGTCCCTTGTAACTGGTACCCCTGGTACCAAGGGCCCTGATGCCAGGGAAGGTCTCTAAGGGCTGCAGCATATCTTATGCCACCCTGGGGACCCCTCACTCAGCACAGACACACTGCTTGCCAGCTTGTGTGTGCTAGTGGGGATAAGAAGACTAAGTCGACATGGCAGTCCCCTCAGGGTGCCATGCCAGCCTCACACTGCCTATACAGTATAGATAAGTCACCCCTCTAGCAGGCCTTACAGCCCTAAGGCAGGGTGCGCTATACCATAGGTGAGGGCATAAGTGCATGAGCACTATGCCCCTACAGTGTCTAAGCAAAACCTTAGACATTGTAAGTGCAGGGTAGCCATAAGAGTATATGGTCTGGGAGTCTGTCATGCACGGACTCCACAGCACCATAATGGCTACACAGAAAACTGTGAAGTTTGGTATCAAACTTCTCAGCACAATAAATGCACTGATGCCAGTGTACATTTTATTGTAACATACACCCCAGAGGGCACCTTAGAGGTGCCCCCTGAAACCTTAACCGACTACCCGTGTAGGTTGACTGGTTTTAGCAGCCTGCCATACTCCAGACATGTTGCTGGCCACATGGGGAGAGTGCCTTTGTCACTCTGTGGCTAGTAACAAAGCCTGTACTGGGTGGAGATACTTATCACCTCCCCCTGCAGGAACTGTAACACCTGGCGGTGAGCCTCAAAGGCTCACCCCCTTTGTTACAGCACCCCAGGGCACTCCAGCTAGTGGAGTTGCCCGCCCCTCCTGCCACGGCCCCACTTTTGGCAGCAAGGCCAGAGGAGATAATGAGAAAAACAAGGAGGAGTCAATGGCCAGTCAGGACAGCCCCTAAGGTGTCCTGAGCTGAGGTGACTCTAACTTTTAGAAATCCTCCATCTTGCAGATGGAGGATTCCCCCAATAGGATTGGGGATGTCCCCCCCTCCCCTCAGGGAGGAGGCACAAAGAGGGTGTAGCCACCCTCAGGGCTAGTAGCCATTGGCTACTAACCCCCCAGACTTAAACACGCCCTTAAATTTAGTATTTAAGGGCTCCCCAGAACCTAGGAACTCAGATTCCTGCAACCTAAGAAGAAGAGGACTGCTGACCTGAAAACCTGCAGAGAAGACGGAGACACCAACTGCTTTGGCCCCAGCTCTACCGGTCTGTCTCCCCACTTCTAAAGACACTGCTCCAGCGAAGCGTTCCCAGGGTCCAGCAAACTCTGAAGCCTCAGAGGACTACGTGCATCTAGAAGGACCAAGAACTCCCGAGGACAGCGGCTCTGTTCAACAAAGACTGCAACTTTGCAACAAAGAAGCAACTTTGAAACAACTCGTGTTTCCCGCCGGAAGCGTGAGACTTGGCACTCTGCACCCGACGCCCCCGGCTCGACTTGTGGAGAACAAACACTTCAGGGAGGACTCCCCAGCGACTGGGAGACCGTGAGTAGCCAGAGTTGCCCCCCCTGAGCCCCCACAGCGACGCCTGCAGTGGGAATCCCGAGGCTCCCCCTGACCGCGACTGCCTGCTTCTAAGAACCCGACGCCTGATAGGGACACTGCACCCGCAGCCCCCAGGACCTGAAGGATCCGACCTCCAGTGCAGGAGCGGCCCCCAGGTGGCCCTCTCCCTTGCCCAGGTGGTGGCTACCCCGAGGAGCCCCCCCCTTGCCTGCCTGCATCGCTGAAGAGACCCCTTGGTCTCCCATTGCTTTCTATTGAAAACCCGATGCTTGTTTGCACACTGCACCCGGCCGTCCCCGTGCCGCTGAGGGTGTACTTTCTGTGTGGACTTGTGTCACCCCCGGTGCCCTACAAAACCCCCCTGGTCTCAAGACTTTGCATTTGCTGGACTACTCAGCCAATACCTGATCACACGACAAAATTCCAAAAATTGTCATTAGAAACTGATTTTTGAAATTTGAGCTATTTTTCTAAATATTTAAAAGTCCTGCTAGGGCCTTGTGTTAGTCCCTGTTAGCATTTCTTTTAGAGTTTAAAAGTTTTGTAAAAGTTTGAATTAAGTGCTAGAGATAGTTTTAGATTCTTAAAAAGTATTCCAACTTTTAGAAACATAGGGGGTCATTACAACATTGGCGGTATAAGGTGCTTACCGCCGTGCAGAAGACCGCCAATACACCGCCGCGGCCGCGGTAGACCGCCACAGCTATTATGACACACATCACGGAATCCGCTGAAATTCAGACACCCACACAATACCGCCACACCAAAAGTCAGCGATAAACATTCGGAAACAAATCCTCCACCTCCACGCCAACAGAAACACGCCCATGCTATTATGACCCACGAATCCACGCGGCGGTCTTTCAACCGCGGTATTCCATTAGCGGTACACACCGCTGCGCTCAAAATACACACACATCTCCAAAACACAGCCACATTGGAAAATTCAAAATACACACACCTGATACACATACAAACAACACTCCTACACACCCAACACAATATAAACCACACACCCACATCACCCACAAACCCCTACGACCACAATTTTGAGTTGAAGGCGACAGAGAGAGCACAGCAATAGACAATCCAACCACACAGAGGCACACCACACCATCACCCACACAACATCCACGCACAAAATACCACATACCACTACACTCACTACACTCATCAACACATACACCACCCCACACATCACACACACCACCCCATGTCATGCCAAAGACACCCCCGCTTCTCCGAGGAGGAGCTCAGGGTCATGGTGGAGGAAATCATCCGGGTAGAGCCACAGCTATTTGGCTCACAGGTACAGCACACATCAATAGCCAGGAAAATGGAGCTATGGCAAAGAATAGTGGACAGGGTCAACGCTGTGGGACAGCACCCAAGAAATAGGGAGGACATCAGGAAGAGGTGGAACGACCTACGGGGGAAGGTGCGTTCAACGGTATCCAGGCACCACATCGCGGTACAGCGGACTGGCGGCGGACCACCACCTCCTCCCCCTCAACTAACAACATGGGAGGAGCAAGTCTTGTCCATCTTGCATCCCGAGGGCCTCGGAGGAGTCGTTGGAGGAACGGACACTGGTAAGTCAAATCTTAACTATCATAACCCCAACCCTACCTGCATGATATCACACCCCCCCACATCACACTCTCCCCTATCGCCCCAAATCCTCACCTATCTACCCATTACACCAACCACCCATCCCAAACCCAAGCCCTGCATGACATAACTAAGCATCGACACCCATCACCAAAGCATGCCCACTGCACAGACACAGAACACCCCCCAACCATCAGCACACAAGCCCCCCCCCCACAGGAATCCCTGCACTGGGGTTCACGCTCACCCAACCATTGCACACCATGAAACATACACATGCAATAATCATGTACTTATACCCCCGCAGGAACCCGAAGGAACGTCACCACACCAGAGGGTCCAGACAACACCACTCCACCCCCAGAAGAGGCCCACAGTGACGATAGCAGCTCTGCCCCACTGGATCTTGATGACCAGCCCGGACCATCGTGAGCCTCTGGACAGTCGGTTCCCCTTGCACAGCCACAGCCCAACACTGAGCTGCCACCCTCTGGTAACACCAGCACAGCACCCACCCAGCGACAGGTCAATCAGCTGTGTGTCCACCACTACAGGGCACCCAGGGTAACCCACCACCCCAACAACAACAGGGACCTGGGGGCAGTGGTAGTGGGCACACGGTCCAGGGGACAGAGGCACAGGAACATAGGGGAACTGGGAGGGCTGCTGTGCGACAGAGGGCGGACAGGCCAAGGGAACCCACTCTCAACGAGGCCCTCTCCTCCATCATGGGAGCATACCACAACTCCCAGGAGACGATGGCCACGGTCCTGGACAAGTTGCAGGAGACCCTGCGTCTGCAGGAGGAACAATATTTGGGGTTCAGGGAGGAGCTCAGGACCATCGGCTCCGCCCTGGGGACCATCATAGGGGTGCTGACGGACATTCAAAAGACCTTGAGGGACACCGTGGCACTCCAAGGGGCCCCTAACACTAGGCAGGAAGACGAACTGCCCACCACCTCCGCCGGCGCTAGTGGACAGGACGTCCCGCCACAGGACCACCACACCAGCACACCACCCCCTGCAGACGGACAACCATCACGCAAGCGGGCACTGAGATCCAGGAACAGGACAGAGCAAGATGGCAAGACCCCCGCCAGGAAATAAGACCACCCTGATAGTCCTCCCACTGTCCCACTTTGTTACCCTGCCCAAATCGGAACTGGCCCAGCTCCACTTCCAAAGCCCAGATGTGCAATGTACCTGTGAGACTAATAGACTGGACTCTGCCATGGACATTCCTCCACCATCACCCATCACCATTTTACAACCCCCTTCATTTTTGTACACTTAAATAAACACCCTTCAAACACCAAAAAAAACGGAGTCAGTCAATGATTTGTAAATCTGTATAATCAATTACATTTGCATAATGGGTTACCCATTGGAAGGCTAACATACCTATGTCACACATCACAAGCCCTTCAAGGATGCAAACAGTTGACACGTAGGTTACCACATTTGTGGAACTGAAATGGAAGGGGACAACTCAGTTAACAAATAGTGAGTGAAATTGAGGTACAGGATATAGGTAGATGTGTGAAAGTGAATGTAAAGGTAAAATAGAAAATGTGCTCACCTGTGTCTCACTGGAAATATTGCTGTATGACTGACTCCCTGTTGTCGTTTTCGTCTTCCTCAGCTTCATCCTCATCACTATCCACAGGCTCCACAGGCTCCACAGCTGCTACAACACCGTCATCTGGATCATCCTCCTGCAGAAAAGGCACCTGGTGTCGCAAAGCCAAGTTATGGAGCATGGAGCAGGCGATGATGATGTCGCACACCTTCTTCGGTGAGTAGAATAGGGATCCACCTGTCATATGGAGGCACCTGAACCTGGCCTTTAGAAGGCCGAAGGTGCGCTCGATAACCCTCCTAGTCCGCCCATGTGCCTCATTGTACCGTTCCTCTGCCCTGGTCCTGGGATTCCTCACTGGGGTCAATAGCCACGAAAGGTTGGGGTAACCAGAGTCCCCCAATAACCATACACGGTGCCTCTGGAGTTCACCCATCATATCAGGGATGCTGCTATTGCGCAGGATGTAGGCGTCATGCACTGAGCCAGGGAACATAGCATTTACCTGCGAGATGTATTGGTCTGCCAAACACACCATCTGGACATTCATAGAATGATAACTCTTTCTGTTCCTGTACACCTGTTCACTCCTGCGGGGGGACCAGAGCTACATGGGTCCCATCAATGGCACCTATGACGTTGGGGATATGTCCAAGGGCATAGAAGTCACCTTTCACTGTAGGCAAATCCTCCACCTCAGGGAAAATGATGTATCTCCTTACGTGTTTCAGCAGGGCAGACAACACTCTGGACAAGACGTTGGAAAACATAGGCTGGGACATCCCTGATGCCATGGCCACTGTTGTTTGAAATGACCCACTTGCAAGGAAATGGAGCACTGACAGCACCTGCACGTCAGGGGGATTCCAGTCGGATGGCGGATTGGTGACATCAGCTCTGGCTCCAACTCGGTACACAGTTCCTGGACTGTGGCACGGTCAAACCTGTAGGTCACGATTAAATGTCGCTCCTCCATTGTCAACAGGTCCACCAGCGGTCGGTACACCAGCGGATTCCGCCATCTTCTCATATGTCCCAGCTGACGGTGCCTACGAAGGACAACAGCGAAGAAACAGTCACTATTCTTCCAGGTATGTACCCACAGTCACACACAAGACTACCCCAGACAATAAACCCTTCCTGTTTGTGTGTTGAGTGTAGGCCTCAGTATGTGTGACGCATTTGAAAATGAATCCATGTGGGCCCCTGAAATGGCGGCTGCCTGACCTCTAAACTGGGACAATGGGATTGTGGGGTAACAGCGCTGGTGTTGCACACCGTCGCGGTAGGCGGTCGTAGAGCGCGGCGCAATGTTGCATTGGTTAACAATGGACCCTATGGGTCCCAGGAGCCAATGAACAGGTGCGCCGGCGGTGATGATGCGCCCCGCCGCGGACATCACCGCCGCGGTCGTCACCGCCATTTTCTATCTCTTCAATCACTAGATACCTGACCTTCGACAGGAGAGGACCTACACTGCTAGTGCTGCTGTGACCTCGGTCTGGAAGCGACGATGGCTGCTGCATCTGGGGAAAGGGCCCCTGCCTTCACATCGGAGGAGTTGGAGAAACTTGTGGATGGGGTCCTCCTCCAGTACAGGCTACTCTACGGTCCTCCAGACCAACAGGTTAGTACACAGGGAGCACGTTGTAGGGGCTAGGCCTGGGTGGAGAGGGCTGGGTGGAAGAGGGAAGGGGGTAGAAGTCATACTACAGTAAAGCATGGGTATAAATGGGCCACATGGTCAGAGTATGGAGGGGGCCACACACATTGATGGTGCAATTGGTAATGACTGTTCCTCTTCCCTTGTGCATGTCATGTAGGTCAGCGCTCACCAGAAGAGGGACATTTGGCATGCCATCGCCAAGGACGTCCGGACCCTGGGGGCCCACCAGAGACGGGGCACCCACTGCCGGAAGAGATGGGAGGACATTCGCCGCTGCAGCAAGAAGACAGCGGAGGCTCAGCTGGGGATGGCCTCCCAACGTGGGAGGGGTGCCCGTCGTAACATGACCCCCCTGATGTTCCGGATCCTGGCGGTGGCCTACCCGGAGTTGGATAGGCGCTTAAGGTCATCACAGCAGACACAAGGGGGTGAGTACAAACTCATTCTGCGGACTTTGCGTGCAGTGATGGTGTGTGGGTGGGGGAGGTGGGCTGTGGGTGTCCATAGGCCAGGGCGAGTTAGTTAGGCAAGGCCCCTCCGTAATGTAGGCCATGTGGCACTCTACCCCACCTCAGAAAACTAGCAAGTTGAGGTATAGTTTCCCCTGTGGCATCCATGTGCGCAGATTTCCAGCATTGCCATGTAGCCCATATCCCAGAAATTGCATGTGCAGAGGGCAGGAGCGTGACGTTGTGCATGGGGCTGCTGCGTCTGTCTTGTCCGCCAACGGTAGCGGTATGCCATGTACTAAAACTCTCTTTCTTCTGTCTCCCCCCCCTTTTCCTGCTCTCCCTGTCCGTTTGTACATCAGCATCAACAGGTGGAGGTACAGTGGCACCGGAGCACGAGGGAGCTGCATCCCACATGGCCATGGAGGGCCACACCACAGACTCTGAATACACCAGTGGGACGGAGGGGGAGGGGAGCTTCACGTCGGCCACCGGATCACCAACCAGCGACACAGACTCGTCCGCCGATGTGAGGTCCCCTGTGGTGGCGGCACCATCTGTGTGCCACACTTCTACAGGTACAGCCGCCACCCCCCCTACCAGCACCGCCCTCCCAGCAGCCCCTCACCGTTCGCCCCGTGCCCGCTCACCCAAGAGGGTGGGCATCACCTTCGCCTCTGGTACCTCAGGCCCTGCCCCAGTCACCCCTGCTGCCCTCAGTGAGGAGGCCATTGACCTCCTCAGGTCACTCACTGTTGGGCAGTCTACCATTGTGAATGCCATCCAGGGTGTAGAAAGGGAGTTGCAACACGGTAATGCATTCCTGGAGGGTATTCATTCTGGTCAGGCTGTCCTTCAGCGAACCCTGCAATCTCTGGCCTCAGCACTGATGGCAGCAATTGTCCCTGTGTCCAGCCTCCCCCCCTCCAACTTCCTCCACCCAGACCCAATGCCCTGTATCCCAGCCCATCCCAAGCACACCTACAGACCAGCATGCAGACAAGTCAACACACCCAAGTAGCTCAAGCAAACATAGGCACCACACACACCACAAGCACTCACACAAGCATCACACCCATACAGACACTGCAACATCCACTGTCTCCACTGTGTCCCCCTCCTCCTCTTCTCCGTCCTCCCTCCCAGTCTCGTCTACACACACACCTGCATGCACCACATCTACAGGCACTAGGACTCGCACCAGGACACCCAGCACCACACGCCGCTCACCTGCACTCACCACCTCCACTGCCATTTACACGTCCCCTGTGTCCTCTCCCAGTGTGTCTGTGACGCCCCCTCCCAAAGTACCCAAACGCCGGCAATCACTCACCCAACATCCATCCACCTCACGACAGCCTCCAGTACCTGCACCCAAAACAGCTAAAGTGACACCTCCTCCAACCACCTCCTCTTCCTCCACTCCCAGACCCCCTCCAGCTATCCATCCCAGTGTTCGTCAGAAACTGTCCCTCTGTCAAATTGACATTTGCCCCCCCCCTCTCCAATTCATCAGTCCCATCGTAGCGCCTCAGCCAAAAAGCCTCCAGGACCAGTGGTGCGTGTTCAAGGTTTTTGGAGTGCACCGTCCACCAGGGCAGGCAGTAGGACCCGGAGCCAAGGCACAGGCAGCCCACCCCCTGTAAAGGCTCCGAAATTGGAGAGTGGACGATGGGACCGTGGCAAGACTCCTGGTGGGACAACAAGTGAAATGGGATTGAAGGCGATTGGTGAGTCAGCTGTAACTCTAAAAAAGGTGGGGAAGGTCCAGAGGAAGTCTGCCCAGCCTGTTGTGAGTGTCACGGCGGAGAAGTGCGCCATCATTTCCGGCGGTCCAGACACAACCGCCAGCACCGTCGTCACTGGTCCAGAGACCACCGCCAGAGTCACAGCCCAGGAGGGCTCAAGTATCGTCACTGGTCCAGAGACCACCGCCAGAGTCACAGCCCAGGAGGGCTCAAGTATCGTCACTGGTCCAGAGACCACCGCCAGAGTCACAGCCCAGGAGGGCTCAAGTATCGTAACTGGTCCAGAGACCACCGCCAGAGTCACAGCCCAGGAGGGCTCAAGTATCGACACTGGTCCAGAGACCACCGCCGGAGTCACAGCCCAGGAGGGGCCAGGATGCCACAGCCCCGCTGGGCAATAATGGAACGTCATGACACACACCAATGTCCAGTGTGGAAATCGTCATGCCACACCCCAATGTCCAGTGTGGAAATTGTCATGCCACACACCAATGACCAGTGTGGAAATCATCATGCCACACACCAATGTCCGTATCAGAACCGCCATGTCATAGCACCGCTGAAGAGGGCAAGGACCGCCATGTCAAAGCACCGCTGAAGAGGGCAAAGACCGCCATGTCAAAGCACCGCTGAACAGTCCTGAAACACCATGTCATAGCACCACTGAAGAGGGCAAAGACCGCCATGTCAAAGCACCGCTGAAGAGGGCAAAGACTGCCATGTCAAAGCACCGCTGAACAGTCCTGAAACTCCATGTCATAGCACCGCTGAAGAGGGCAAAGACCGCCATGTCAAAGCACCGCTGAACAGTCCTGAAACGCCATGTCATAGCACCGCTGAAGAGGGCAAAGACCGCCATGTCAAAGCACCGCTGAAGAGGGCAATGCACCGGGTAGGAATGAATGGCCCACCACATCAGGCATCCTTATCCCATGTGCAGCTGGGACAGTGACAGGACACTACCATTCACGGGGAGACTCATCCAGTCTGGGCACCAGTCACCCCCCAGTATCAGTATGGACCTGCATCAACTTGAGAGACTGTGGCTTTGCACTCCCCAGGATTGAACAGTGGGCAAACCTCCCACTGTATGGACTTGAGAGACTGTGGCTTTGCACTCCCCAGGATTGAACAGTGGGCAACCCACCCACTGTAGAGACTTGTGAGACTGTGGCTTTGCACTCCCCAGGATTGAACAGTGGGCAAACCACGCACTGTATAGACTTAAGAGACTGTGGCTTTGCACTCCCCAGGATACATCAATGGGCATGGAGCCCCGTCGTGGATCTGGCTTTGCGTTTATGTGGCTGAGGTGCCCCCCCTTCCTTTCCCCCTGAGGTGCCTGTAGTGTTTCTATCTGATGCCCCGGCAGTGTTCTCTCTGATTTTGGTCAGGTATCTATTGTGGGCCTCGCCCATGCATTTTTGGACTGTTTGTGCACGGACATTGTTGTGTACATATCTGCACTACTTCTCGGATTGTATATATGTAAATAAGAGTGATTTTAGTATACATATCTTTGTTTATTTTTGTATGACATGTATATTGGCACATTACAAAGTTTGACCGAAATTTGCATTGTCTTTGCATTCTTCCGGGGGAATTGTGGGTTGTTACTGTGATGTTTGTGACTGCATTGGTGTGTATGTTGTAATATGCGAGGGAGGGGGTGGGGGTGTTTGGTGGGTGTCCCCCTAACTTTTGCCTCCCCCCTCCCCCATGTCGTAGGTGCTGTACTCACCGGTATCTTCTGCGCCTACGTCGCTGTTGGTCGTGAAGGAGCAGAAAGACAAGGGCAGGTAGTATATGGAGTTCGAGGTCCATGGAGTCGTCGTTCCTCGTGGGATATGTTAAGGTGAGCGTTTTCCCATAGCAAAAGCTGTTTCCGCCGTGTATTTATCCACGGTGAGTCCGCCCCGGAAAAGGTTGCGGATTGGCCTGTTGTGATACTGTGGGCGGTACATTGTCTCCCGCCTGTCTGTTGGCGGTGACCACCGCGCTGCTTGTCTGTGCCGCCGTGGCGGGCGAAGTGTTAAAGTGGCTGTCTTTGTTGGCGGTTTCCGCCAGGGTCAGAATTCCCTTTTTTTGTCCATCTGACTATTTGCGGTATTACCGCATCTTTAACACCGTCCGCCAGGGTTGTAATGACCACCATAATGTCTAATGCAGAAGAGAGAGTGATGGAACTCGACCTCACACCTTACCTCCATCTTAGAATGAGGGAGTTAAGGTCTCTCTGCAAATTAAAAAATATTAAAGCTGGCATAAACCCTACCAAACTACAGCTCCAGGAGCTGTTGGCAGAGTTTGCCAAAGCCAACCCCTCTGAGGATGACCTCCCAGAGGAGGAAGCTAGTGATTTGGAGGAAAATTCGCCCCCTCCAGTCCTAGTTAGGGAGAACAGGGCCCCTCAAGCCCTGTCTCCAACTGTGACAGTCAGAGATGCTGTTTCCCTCACAGGAGGGTCCAGCACCTCTGTGAGGATAGCCTCAGTTAAGATGACCTCCTGCTAGCCAGGATGGCCAAAAGATTGGCTTTAGAGAGACAGCTCCTAGCCATAGAAAGGGAAAGACAAGAGATGGGTTTTGGTCCCATCCATGGTGGCAGCAACATAAATAGGGTCAGAGATTCTCCTGACATGTTGAAAATCCCTAAAGGAATTGTAACTAAATATGAAGATGGTGATGACATCACCAAATGGTTCACAGCTTTTGAGAGGGCTTGTGCAACCAGAAAAGTAAACAGATCTCACTGGGGTGCACTCCTTTGGGAAATGTTCACTGGAAAGTGTAGGGATAGACTCCTCACACTCTCTGGAAAAGATGCAGAATCCTATGACCTCATGAAGGCTACCCTGATTGAGGGCGTTGGATTCTCCACTGAGGAGTACAGAATTAGGTTCAGGGGGGCTCAAAAATCCTCAAGCCAGACCTGGGTTGATTTTGTTGACTACTCAGTGAAAACACTGGATGGTTGGATTCAAGGCAGTGGTGTAAATGATTATGATGGGCTGTATAATTTATTTGTGAAAGGACACCTATTAAGTAATTGTTCAAATGATAAACTGCATTAGCATCTGGTAGACCTAGGACCAATTTCTCCCCAAGAATTGGGAAAGAAGGCGGACCATTGGGTCAAGACTAGGGTGACCAAGACTTCCACAGGGGATGACCAAAAGAAAGGGGTCACAAAGCGTGTTGAGACATCCAAAGGGAAAAATAGTAAAGAGTTTTCTACAGGCCCCCAAAAACCTGCACAGGAGGGTGGGCCCAGAGCCTCTTCACAATCCAATTTTGGGTACAAGGGTTAAAACTTTGATCCCAAAAAGGCCTGGTGTCGTAGCTGTAATCAAACTGGAGACAAGGCCTGTCCCAAGAAAGGTTCCACTTCTAACTCTACTCCAGCTAACACTGGAATGGCTAGTCTCCAAGTGGGATCAACAAGGTGCCCAGAGCAAATCAGGTGTCACACTGAAGCTACATTAGTCTCTGAGGGTGGGGTGGATTTAGCCACACTGGCTGCCTGGCCCCCTAACATGCAAAAATACAGGCAGCAACTCTTAATTAATGGGACAAGTGTAGAAGGCCTGAGGGATACAGGTGCCAGTGTCACCATGGTGACAGAGAAAATGGTTTCCCCTGGTCAATACCTGGCTGGACAAACTTATCCAGTCACCAACGCTGATAATCAGACTAAAGTACATCCCATGGCTATGGTAACTTTAGAGTGGAGAGGGGTCAATGGCCTGAAACAGGTGGTGGTCTCCTCAAATATCCCTGTAGACTGTTTGCTTGGAAATGACCTGGAGTCCTCAGCATGGGCTGAGGTAGAACTGAAAACCCAAGCAGCCATGCTGGGTATCCCTGAACTGGTGTGTGTCAAGACAAGGGCACAGTGCAAGGCTCAGGGTGAAAAAGTGGTGTTGGAGCCTGGAAAAAGGGCCCAACCTACCAAGAGAAAAGGAAAGACAACTGGGCAACCAGTTGCAACACAATAAGAAAAAGAGAACCCCTCTTCTCAGGAAGAAGTTCTGCCCTCTGAGGGAACTGAGCCTATGGAGTTAGGACCTTATCAGGTTGAGCTCCTAGGGGGACCCTCAAGGGAACAGTTGTGTAAGGGACAAGAAACCTGTCCCTCTCTTGAAGGCCTTAGGCAGCAAGCTGCTGAAGAGTCCAATGGAAAGAAAACAGGAACACATAGGGTCTATTGGGAAGATGGACTCCTTTACACTGAGGCAAGAGATCCCAAACCTGGTGCCACTCGGAGAGTGGTAGTGCCTCAGGAGTTTAGGGAGTTCATACTGACCTTAGCCCATGATATTCCTCTTGCTGGGCATTTGGGACAGACCAAGACGTGGGAGAGACTAGTCAACCACTTCTATTGTCCCAACATGTCCCAGAAAGTCAAGGAGTTTTGTGTCTCCTGTGCCACCTGTCAAGCCAGTGGTAAGACAGGTGGGCACCCAAAGGCCCCACTCATTCCACTTCCAGTGGTGGGGGTCCCCTTTGAAAGAGTGGGTGTGGACATAGTGGGTCCACTTAAACCTCCCACAGCCTCAGGGAACCTATACATACTAGTAGTAGTGGATCATGCTACTAGATACCCTGAAGCAATTCCCCTTAGGTCGACTACTGCCCCTGCAGTAGCCAAAGCACTCATTGGTATTTTTACCAGAGTGGGTTTTCCTAAGGAGGTGGTGTCTGACAGAGGTACCAACTTTATGTCAGCATACCTGAAACACATGTGGAATGAGTGTGGGGTGACTTACAAATTCAAAACACCATACCATCCACAATCCAATGGCCTTGTTGAGAGATTCAACAAGACATTAAAAGGCATGATCATGGGGCTCCCTGAAAAACTCAAAAGGAGATGGGATGTCCTCTTGCCATGTCTGCTTTTTGCTTACAGAGAGGTGCCTCAGAAGGGAGTAGGGTTTTCACCCTTTGAACTTCTGTTTGGCCACCCTGTAAGGGGACCACTAGCTCTTGTGAAAGAAGGCTGGGAGAGACCTCTTCATGAGCCTAAGCAAGATATAGTGGACTATGTACTTGGCCTACGTTCATGGATGGCAGAGTACATGGAAAAGGCAAGCAAAAACCTTGAGGCCAGCCAACAGCTCCAGAAGTTTTGGTATGACCAAAAGGCTGCAATGGTTGAATTTCAACCAGGGCAGAAAGTCTGGGTTTTGGAGCCTGTGGCTCCCAGGGCACTTCAGGACAGATGGAGTGGCCCTTACCCAGTGCTAGAAAAGAAGAGTCAGGTCACCTACCTGGTGGACCTAGGCACTAGCAGGACCCCCAAGAGGGTGATCCATGTGAACCGCCTTAAGCTCTTCCATGACAGGGCTGATATGAATCTGTTGATGGTAACAGATGAGGACCAGGAAGCTGAGAGTGAACCTCTCCCTGATCTCCTCTCCACAGACCCTAAAGATGGCTCAGTAGATGGAGTGATCTATTCAGACACCCTCTCTGGCCAACAGCAATCTGACTGTAGGAAGGTCCTGCAACAGTTTGCTGAGCTCTTTTCCGTAACCCCTGGTCAGACACACCTGTGTACCCATGATGTGGACACAGGAGACAGCATGCGTGTCAAAAACAAAATATTCAGACAGTCTGACCAAGTTAAGGAAAGCATCAAAGTGGAAGTCCACAAGATGCTGGAATTGGGAGTCATTGAGCACTCTGACAGCCCCTGGGCTAGCCCAGTGGTCTTAGTCCCCAAACCTCACACCAAAGATCGAAAGAGAAAGATGAGGTTTTGTGTGGACTACAGAGGACTTAATTCTGTCACCAAGACAGATGCCCATCCCATTCCAAGGGCTGATGAACTGATTGACAACTTAGGTGCTGCCAAATTCTTAAGTACCTTTGACTTAACAGCAGGGTACTGGCAAATCAAAATGGCACCAGGAGCAAAAGAAAAGACAGCATTCTCCACACCTGATGGGCATTATCAGTTTACTGTTATGCCCTTTGGTTTAAAGAATGCCCCTGCCACCTTCCAAAGGTTGGTGAATTAAGTCCTTGCTGGCTTGGAGTCCTTTAGTGCAGCTTATCTTGATGATATTGTTGTCTTTAGCTCCAGCTGGCAGGATCACCTGGTCCACCTGAAGAAGGTTTTGAAGGCTCTGCAATCAGCAGGCCTCTCTATCAAGGCATCCAAATGCCAGATAGGGCAGGGAACTGTGGTTTACTTGGGACACCTTGTAGGTGGAGGCCAAGTTCAGCCACTCCAGCCTAAGATCCAGACTATTCTGGACTGGGCAGCTCCAAAAACCCAGACTCAAGTCAGGGCATTCCTTGGCTTGACTGGGTATTACAGGAGGTTTGTGAAGGGATATGGATCCATAGTGACAGCCCTCACAGAACTTACCTCCAAGAAAATGCCCAAGAAGGTAAACTGGACTGTAGAATCAGTGGCGTAGCGTGGGTTGTCAGCACCCGGGGCAAGGCAAGTAATTTGCGCCCCCTAACCCGGGGCAAGGCAAGTAATTTGCGCACCCTAACCCGTGGATTTAGTCTCTTCCAAGATGTTGCGCCCGGTGCGGCCGGCCCCCCCTGTACCCCCCACGCTACGCCACTGTGTAGAATGCCAACAGGCTTTTGACACCCTGAACAAAAGCAATGTGTACAGCACCAGTTCTAAAAGCTCCAGATTACTCCAAGCAGTTCATTGTGCAGACAGATGCCTCTGAACATGGGATAGGGGCAGTTTTGTCCCAAACAAATGATGATGGCCTTGACCAGCCTGTTGCTTTCATTAGCAGGAGGTTACTCCCCAGGGTGCAGCATTGGAGTACCATTGAGAGGGAGGCCTTTGCTGTGGTGTGGTCCCTGAAGAAGCTGAGACCATACCTCTTTGGTACTCACTTTGTAGTTCAAACTGACCACAGACCTCTCAGATGGCTGATGCAAATGAAAGGTGAAAATCCAAAACTGTTGAGGTGGTCCATCTCCCTACAGGGAATGGACTTTATAGTGGAACACAGACCTGGGACTGCCCATGCCAATGCAGATGGCCTTTCCAGGTTCTTCCACTTAGAAAATGAAGACTCTCTTGGGAAAGATTAGTCTCATCCTCTTTCGTTTGGGGGGGGGGGTTGTGTAAGGAAATGCCTCCTTGGCATGGTTACCCCCTGACTTTTTGCCTTTGCTGATGCTAAGTTTTGATTTGAAAGTGCGCTGAGGCCTGCTAACCAGGCCCCAGCAGCAGTGTTCTTTCCCTAACCTGTACTTTTGTTTCCAAAATTGGCACACCCTGGCATCCAGGTAAGTCCCTTGTAACTGGTACCCCTGGTACCAAGGGCTCTGATGCCAAGGAAGGTCTCTAAGGGCTGCAGCATATCTTATGCCACCCTTGGGACCCCTCACTCAGCACAGACACACTGCTTGCCAGCTTGTGTGTGCTAGTGGGGATAAAAAGACTAAGTTGACATGGCACTCCCCTCAGGGTGCCATGCCAACCTCACACTGCCTATACAGTATAGATAAATCACCCCTCTAGCAGGCCTTACAGCCCTAAGGCAGGGTGCACTATACCATAGGTGAGGGCATATGTGCATGAGCACTATGCCCCTACAGTGTCTAAGCAAAACCTTAGACATTGTAAGTACAGGGTAGCCATAAGAGTATATGGTCTGGGAGTCTGTCATGCACGAACTCCACAGCACCATAATGGCTACACTGAAAACTGTGAAGTTTGGTATCAAACTTCTCAGCACAATAAATGCACACTGATGCCAGTGTACATTTTATTGTAACATACACCCCAGAGGGCACCTTAGAGGTGCCTCCTGAATCCTTAACTGACTACCCGTGTAGGCTGACTGGTTTTAGCAGCCTGCCACACTCCAGACATGCTGCTGGCCACATGGGGAGAGTGCCTTTGTCACTCTGTGGCCAGTAACAAAGCCTGTACTGGGTGGAGATGCTTATCACCTCCCTCTGAAGGAACTGTAAAACCTGGTGGTGAGCCTCAAAGGCTCACCCCCTTTGTTGCAGCAGCCCAGGGCACTCCAGCTAGTGGAGTTGCCTGCCCCCTCCGGCCACGGCCCCACTTTTGGCGGCAAGGCCGGAGGAGATAATGAGAAAAACAAGGAGGAGTCACTGGCCAGTCAGGACAGCCCCTAAGGTGTCCTGAGCTGAGGTGACTCTAACTTTTAGAAATCCTCCATCTTGCAGATGGAGGATTCCCCCAATAGGATTAGGGATGTGCCCCCCTCCCCTCAGGGAGGAGGCACAAAGAGGGTGTAGCCACCCTCAGGGCTAGTAGCCATTGGCTACTAACCCCACAGACCTAAACACGCCCTTAAATGTAGTATTTAAGGGCTCCCCAGAACCTAGGAACTCAGATTCCTGCAACCTAAGAAGAAGAGGACTGCTGAACTGAAAACCTGCAGAGAAGACGGAGACACCAACTGCTTTGGCCCCAGCTCTACCGGCCTGTCTCCCCACTTCTAAAGACACTGCTCCAGCGACGCATTCCCAGGGTTCAGCAACCTCTGAAGCCTCAGAGGACTACCCTGCATCTAGAAGTACCAAGAACTCCCGAGGACGGCAACTCTGTTCACCAAAGACTGCAACTTTGCAACAAAGAAGCAACTTTAAAACAACTTGTGTTTCCCGCCGGAAGCTTGAGACTTGGCACTCTGCACCCGACGCCCCCGGCTCGACTTGTGGAGAACAAACACTTCAGGGAGGACTCCCCGGTGACTGCGAGACCGTGAGTAGCCAGAGTTGCCCCCCCTGAGCCCCCACAGCGACGCCTGCAGAGGGAATCCCGAGGCTCCCTCTGACCGCGACTGCCTGCTTCTAAGAACCCGACGCCTGGTAGGGACACTGCACCCGCAGCCCCCAGGACCTGAAGTATCCGACCTCCAGTGCAGGAGCGACCCCCAGGTGGCCCTCTCCCTTGCCCAGGCAGTGGCTACCCCGAGGAGCCCCCCCCTTGCCTGCCTGCATCGCTGAAGAGACCCCTTGGTCTCCCATTGCTTTCTATTGAAAACCCAACGCTTGTTTGCACACTGCACCCGGCCGCCCCCGTGCCGCTGAGGGTGTACTTTCTGTGTGGACTTGTGTCCCCCCAGTGCCCTCCAAAACCCCCCTGGTCTGCCCTCCGAAGACGCGGGTACTTACCTGCTGGCAGACTGGAACCGGGGCACCCCCTTCTCCATTGAAGCCTATGCGTTTTGGGTACCACTTTGACCTCTGCACCTGACCAGCCCTGAGCTTCTGGTGTGGTAACTTTGGGGTTGCTCTGAACCCCCAACGGTGGGCTACCTTGGACCCAAACTTGAACCCCGTAGGTGGTTTACTTACCTGCAAAAACTAACAAACTCTTACTCCCCCAGGAACTGTTGAAAATTGCACTGTCTAGTTTTAAAATAGCTATATTTGATTTATGTGAAAACTGTATATGCTATTTTGCCAATTCAAAGTTCCTAAAGTACCTACCTGCAATACCTTTCATTTGAAGTATTACATGTAAATCTTGAAAAAGATATTTTTCTATACAAAAACCTATTGGCCTGGAATTGTCTCTGAGTGTGTGTTCCTCATTTATTGCCTGTGTGTGTACAACAAATGCTTAACACTACCCTCTGATAAGCCTACTGCTCGACCACACTACCACAAAATAGAGCATTAGAATTATCTCTTTTTGCCACTATCTTACCTCTAAGGGGAACCCTTGGACTCTGTGCATACTATTCCTTACTTTGAAATAGTGCATACAGAGCCAACTTCCTACAGTAACCAACTGTCCGGAGGTCCCTGATGGGCCAGGTTGATCATACTGATCCAGGCGTGCAGAGTTGCTGTCATCACTGTGGGCCTCTTCTGGGGGGGACTGGATGTTGCTGGCAACTGCTCTCCGGTGACGTTGAGTAGGGGTCCTGTGGGGATGCAAATGCAGTGCTAATTTTTATGCGTGTTCCTTCTTGTGCATGGGTATGTTCCCCACTATGGTTGTTATACCTAAGGCAGCGTTGGCTTGTGTGAGTTGTGCTTGGTTTGGCTAAGTGATTGTCACTAGTGTGGATGCTGTGGTGATGGGTGTCCATGCAGGTCTGTGATGGGGGTACATGGATTGGTGTTGCACGCAGGGCTTGGTATTGGGATGGGTGGGTTGTGATAGTGGGAGATATGTGAGGTGGTGGAGTCATGGGGATGAGGGTAGGGGTAGGAGTTTGTGATGGCATGCAGGTAGGGTGGGGGATATAGTAGTAAAGATGTGACTTACCAGAGTCCAGTCCTCCTGCTACTCCTGTGAGGCCCTCAGGATGCATTATTGCCAAGACTTGCTCCTCCCATGTTTTTAGTTGTGGGGGAGTAGGTGGGGGTCCACCGCCAGTCCTCTGTACTACTATCTGGTGTCTTGAGACCACGGAACGCACCTTCTCCCGTAGATTGTTCCACCTCTTCCTGATGTCATCCCTTGTTCTTGGATGCTGTCCCACGGCGTTGACCCTCTCCACGATTCTCCGCTATAGCTCCATCTTCCTAGCAATGGACGTCTGCTGCACCTGTGATCCGAATAGCTGTGGCTCTACCCGGATGATTTCCTCCACCATGACACTTAGCTCCTCCTCTGAAAACCGTGGGGTGTCTTTGGGGTGCCATGGATGTGGTGTGAGTGATATGTGTGCGGGTCTGTGGGGTGCTGTGTTGGGAAGTGTGGTGTGAGGTGCATGGATGGTGTATTGGTGAGGTTGTTTTGTGGCTCTGATTGAGTGGGTGCTCCTGGCTTCTCTCTCTCTCACTTGCCAAAATGTTTGGGTCGTAAAGGGTTGTAGGTAATGTGGGTGTGTGTTTTATAGTGATGTGAGTGTGTGGTGTGTGTATGTGAGTCAGGTGTGTGTAGTTTGAATTGTCCAATGTGGTGGAGTTTTGTTAGTGTGTGTGTATGTTGAGCGCGGCGGTGTGTACCGCCAATGGTTTACCGTGGTTCAAAGACCACCGCGGTGATTCGTGGGTCGTGATACTGTGGGCGTATTCCTGTTGGCATAACGGTGTGGATTTTGGTACAGCCAGTTTATCACTGACCTTTGGTCTGGCAGGCTTGTGTGGGTGTCTGTATAGTGGCGGATTTCTCTGTGTGGGTCATAATACCCATAGCGAAATACCACCGCGGTTACGGTATGTTGGCGGCCGTCAGCACGGCGGGAGGTGGCATTTACCGCCAAGGTTGTAATGAGGGCCTTTATGTCCTTTAATGTAGAATCCTCCTCATTCACCATTTCCCACTCTTCTCTGTCAATGCTCTTTATATCCTCAACTCCTATCCATGCCACATTCAATTCATCATCACAACCATTGGCGGTATCTTCTAATGCTAAGGGAAGCCTGGTCAAGCAATCAGCCACTCTATTCTTAATTCCAGGTACATAGAACACCTTGTATCAAAAATCCATTAACCTCAGTGACATTCTCGCTATCCTGGGGGTCGCATTGAGTAAACCCTCAGTGGTCAAGAGTTTTGGCAGAGGCTTGTGATCACACCTAGCCTCGACTTTATAGCCCCAAATAAAATGTTTAAAGTGTTCCAAACCCCACACAATCGCTAGAGTCTCCTTCTCAGTGACCGAATATCTCTCTTCTGATGATGTTAAAGCTCTTGAAGCAAAAGCTACTGTATACTCATTAGCTTTGTTGTCTACCTGGTCGAGCACAGCACCTAGACCTTTGTTGCTAGCATCTGTGGTGAGTATGCACTTAAGCTTAGGGTCAAAACCATGTATATTTTTTGTAGGACAAATGGACTTTTTATGAATTCGAATTCTAGCTCTAGAGCTCCTTAGCCCAATTGAATCTTAATTTGTTTTTTAATCACTGATGTAAGTTGTACGTTTTTTCCGAAACATTTCTAACAAATTTCACATAAAATTCAGCCATCCCAAAGAAAGACTTCAATTCATCCTTATTGGGTAGACATGGAGCTTCCTTAATAGCACATAAGAAAACACCTTCAAGCTTAATTTCATCAGCCGTGACTTAATGTCTCAGGTAATTCAAACACTTCACCTTAAATTTACATTTTGAAAACTCAGATGTTAACCCATGAGCTTGTAAAATCCGCAAGACCTCATTCTGGTCGTTCTGCACTCTCTCCCATAACTAATATGGTGTTTTGGAAATATATAACACCAGAAAGATTCTTGAACATTTTGTGCATACGTTTTTGGAACACAGCTGCCACCGAAGCAAGTCCAAGCGGCATATGTACAAAACGGTAATATCCAGATGGAGCCATAAAGGCTGTCAAATTTTTACTGTCCTCATGCAACCTGATTTGATGATACGCCAATGATAGATCGATCCACGTAAACCAGCTCATCCCTTTAGTGTGTACGAGCATCTCATTCATTTTGGTAAGGGAAACCTTTCTATTCCTATATTCTCGTTGAGGTTCCTCAAATCCACACATAAGCAAATTTTCCCATTTGCATGTCTTGCAACAACAATAAGGGCAATCCACTCTGCAGCATCATCTTGCTCCAATATGTTTTCCTTAAGTAATCTTTCAATTTCTTGGCCCACCTTTTTCCTAACTATCCAAGGGAGTTCTCAAAATTTGTGTACTCTAGGTTCTACTGTACTGTATGTTTTAAAATTATTTTGTGTGTGTACGTCTCCAATGCGCCAATTTTCCAAGTAAATACTTTTTGAAATTTGCTCCTAAATTCGTTTCCATCTCCATCACTGGTAACAAAAACCTCTTCCTCCCTATTGGGAAGCAAAAGCTGTCTGGTCGATCAAAGGTAAAACAACATGCACTCTTTTAGTTCCACACAAGTCATTTGGTCCAGGAGAATAATGCCCATTGCAAGTGTAAGCGTCAACTTTTGGGATATGGAGGTGCAGGTGCCTCAAATTCTGAATGTAAGCATGTTTGGGGTCCACAGCAGCCATTGCCAAGTCTAGATCTGCAGGCAAAAGTTGGCCTCTCTCAGCATTCTCTGATCACAAGGTAGATGTGGACAAGCTGTCATGTCCTCGATTCAGGGAGGTGTGTGACAGTAAGCCTATTAGTTGATTGAAATAATCAACTGTATTATTAGTTATTTGCTCACCAATCAAAAGCTTCTCCGAATGCTGATTCCTGAAATGAATATTGCGCCCTCCTAAATCACTGTTTTCACCGAGTTGAGTGCATTTATGGCTCCTCGTAGTAGTACTATACCACACATATGATCAAAAACATATGAACTAACTAAATAAATAATTGAGTAGTCTACATCTCAAAAGGATGTGATTCCTGGCTGGCCAGTGACAGCTGGTGGCCTGGTGCACAATAGAGCTTTAAATTGCTGGCTACTTTGAGAAGGCATAGCACAGGCGCTGCACGCACACCAGTACTTGCCAAGATGTGCTAGACGAGTTCTGTGATTTAAAAGACATATTACAGTGATATCCAGGAACACTCACCGAGAAAGTGACCTACAAGAAGTTCCGCACACGCCGTTCAGCCAGGTGAAACCCTAGAATAGTAGGACAAAATATAGGCCAGTGAAAATTAAATATAGCAACACTTTGTTTGGCAAAGCATTAAATAGAATAACAGAAACTGAGGTCTAATATATGGCAATTTTGAACTTCGCAAATTGTTTGCAAGATAGCACAGTTGGTAAATGTACATGCTGCATACCTCAGGGTATAGCTAGGGGAAGGTGAAAAGTTCCACTCTGCCAGCAGAGTTTGCAAAGTTTTGCCCAGTCCCTATTCCGCTTGGAGCATGGAGTACCAGCAAAACTCCGCCACCCGTTGCATAGCAGAGTTTTTTCTCACGCGTGGCTCGCCAACATTAAGATGGCGAGCCCAAGAGAGAACGCCTCCCGGTGAGATTTCTGAACATGGGTGATCATGGCAGGTCATGAAAATTCACGTTGAGAAAGCTGCAGCTCGGGTACAAAATTTTCTCGAGTATGAGAAAGAAGCAGCACCCTCTGAAGCACCTCATGGTGCTGTTCTCGCAAATTTTTCAGTTCAGAAGAAGCTCCCATCGCTAAAAATGAGTACGAGCAACGTGGCATGACCGAATTCTGTACACACGTAAAACTCCACAGAATCTTGCAGAGATTTTATGTAACTCCGACAAATTCCATGGAGTGAAAGTCTGCAAGTTCCACCCAGACCTAGGTATAGCTTGACAAGGTAGGAGTTAAATCCCAGAGTGCAATTCTGGCAGTTCAAAAAACCCATTCAATTTTCTATTTTTCTTCAAAGTTTTGATACAAAGGTCCCCAGGATTGTCTTCTCAAATGCTCACTGCCCTTTGTGGTTCCCCCATTGTGGTTACTTCTCTGTTGACCACTTTTATGGGCCAGCACCTCTCAAATTGTACATGTGCATATGCTTAATATTTTTACTGGCATGATTGAATTGAAGTGAATTAATAGTGTCTGGGCCCAAAGCCCATATGCATCAGCACTGCTTCTAAGAAGGGCCACTTGAGGGAGACAAAAGCTTTTTCAAAGTCAACAAGGAGCAGTGTGTGAGTGGCTGTCAGTTCTGACCTACGAGCAAGCTCAAGGTGAGAGTCCCTCATACAGTGTCTGGTACTATGACTGGGTATTAAGCCAGATTGGTTAGGATGTGTCAGGTTGGTAATTACCTGTGGAACTCATTGGGAGGAGCAAAGGTCAGGTAGGCGACCAGTTTTATGAATGACCACTACTGTTCATAGGTCAATCCCTTTTGGGAGGATCCCAATGGGCTCTGCCTCCAAATACATATTCAATAGATAAGGCGTGAAAAACTCCCAAAACTTTTTTTAGTATTCAATCAGGTACTCATCTGGGCCATGTGTATTACCAGAGTTCAGTTTGGATATGCCATCCCCAATCTCTTCAAGAGGAAATGGGGTGTCAAGATCAAGGCACTGTCAATGGGAGAGGGAAAGGAGTATCAGGCAATATAAGATTTTGTGACCCCTCCAGTGGCTGTGAGTGGGGCATGTCCAGGGATCAATAATAAGTGGCAAAGCAGTTGGCTGGAGTCGTTCGGTGTAGTGCACTGAGTGGTCTTGTATCTCAGAGACCACTCTCGCTGCTTAACTACCAGTGACCAGCCACTATAGTAATTTTCTTTGGAGGCCTGCCAGGCTTGCCTAGCTTACTTCATGGCATCTGTCGAAGGGAGATCTTATCAAGCTTGAGTTTTTGAAATAGGTGAGGCTGGTGGTGCATACATTTTGTCTTTCATGCCGCAGGATCTGGACTTCAACATCAGCCATGTGAGATTGTTTTTATTTTTTGCCTCATTGGACAAGGGCTTTATTCCCCTAATTGTAGCTTTGCCTGCTGCTCAAAGGGTGCCTGCTGAGGCTACAGAACCTTGAGTGATCTTAAAGTAAGTTCAAATTTCCATATCCAGACTATCGGAATATTGGAGATCAGAAAAGTTCCACGCGTTAAGTTGCCAAGTTGGCCAGGGTATGCTTTTAGGAGATGTGAGATGTGGCAGGACAGGAGAGTGGTCGGAAAGCCACAGGGGAAGAATATCTATGGTCGTGATATGGAGTGCGTTCGCTGCCGGCTGGAGAAAGAGGTCAGTTCGGGAGAGGGTCTTGCGTACCATAGAAGTGTTTGTGAATTTCTGTCCCTGGGGAAGCCATATTCTCCATATATCGCATAGACCCAGAGAGGATCTCAAAGAGGAGCGAGGAATTGAGACACAGATTGTTGTCTGTGGTGAGTCATGATGGGGGCATTAGAGTCTAGCTCTGGGTCCAGGATGGCATTGGAGTCAATCAGGTACTCATCTGGGCCATGTCACCATACTGTCACCCCCTATGACAGTAATAACGGAGGAAAGGCCAACATAAGCTCTTTATGGGCATCAAGGGTAGTCTGCAGAGCTTTGGCTGGGATGTCCATGCTAAGGAGGTTGTAGTGAGTTCCTTCTAGGTTACCCTGCATCCCTATAAATCTGCCCAAAGGGTCGAGGAATGCAGCTGTGGCTACGAAGAAGAAGTTTCTGTGTAGCAGTATTGAAAACCCTCCTCAAACCTCTTGACATGCCTGCATGGAATACCCTATTGTATCCATAGCATCCCAGTAAGGGGCATCTCATGCCCAACAGGTGGCTTTCTTGCTGTTGTTGGAGTATGGTGGGCAAGGCAATTAGTAAATGTGAGAGCAGAGTGCGAAGCCTGTGTCTGGTGAGTTTTATCCAAACAAGAACCGTAAAACAAACCCACAACCCAAGAACACATATCCCCTAAACACCCCGAAATCCCACCACCCTATACATCCCCCTCAGAAGCATCTGTCGCCCATCAGTCCCTTAGAACTAAACAAACGCAGTCAATGTATGCTATGGGGGTTGCAAAGCATCAGAAACCTCACTAAGCTGGAATTCTTGCGAGCCTGTCCGTCACTGTGTGTCTTAGGCTCCCCAGACCTGCTGGTGCAAGGGGGTCGACAGGGTAGGCAGGTTCTTGGCTTCAGACTTCAGTGTGCTTAGCAGCTGATAATAGGTTGCTCTAAAGTGTCATCGGCTGGCAGGTCAGGAAAGGAGAGCTTATGCATTGGTAGTGGTACCAAATTACTAAGGGATTTAAACCTTTGCTGCGAACGCAGGCACAGGAGTTTCGTGCAAACATCAGACTGCCTGTTTCTACTGAGGGAAGAACCCGCGACGGACCATAGATTCTTTATCTCAGCTGTGCAGTCCCAAGCTGATTTAGAGGTCTCAAAGAAGTAAGAACAAAGGTATGGGCCCAGATTACGCCAATCCGTCAGCCTCCAGTACTCCTCCACAGATGTCAGGTTCAGATCAATGGAACACTATCAAAGCCCTTTCCATTCCACCGGGGCACCAAACAGGGCTGCCCGTTATCTTGACTGCTCTTGCCTTAGCTGTGGAACTGCTGACTTACCTCATATGATGTGATGCTCAATTGCATTGGCTGGAGATGGTCTACTGGTGAGGAAGACCACATCTTCTTATATGCAGATGACATTCTCTTAAATGTCGGTAACCCCACGAGTCAGGTCCTGGGATAATGAAGATCCTCTCCTTATATGGAGACGAATCAGGTCTGCGCACCAAGTGGACCAAGTCTCGGCTGGTGCCCTTATCAGGGGTCCTAAACTCCAATACATTGCAACACCAGATCCTGATTCAGCGTCTCAGCTTCAAATATCTTGGCATTCACATTTCAACTTTGCCAGAGCTCTCATGAGGGGTCATTATGACCCTGGCGGAAGGCGGAGAAGCGGCGGTAAGACCGCCAACAGGCTGGCGGTCTTTTTTTTGTATTATGACCATGGCGGTTACCGCCATGGTCATCTGCCGGTTCTCCGACGGTTCTCCGTTCCGCCCGCTGGGCTGGAGACCTGGGTCTCCAGCCCGGCGGCCGTCACTATACTGCCAGCGGTATTTTGACCTGGCTTACCGAAGTGGATTTCCTGCAGTTGGAACCACCATGAAATCCATGGCAGTAAGCACTATCAGTGCCAGGGAATTCCTTCCCTGGCACTGATAGGGGTCTCCCCCACCCCACCCCCCCCACCCCGACTCCCTCCCCTACACCCCCCACCACCCCTGCCACCCCCCAAAGGTGGCAGGGCCCCCCTCCCCACCCCGACCCCTAACATCACAGAACTCACACACATACAACACGCACGCAGGCACCACAAACACACACACAAACACACACCGACATACATGCCTACATCCACACACACAGTCACAGACGCACACCCACATACAAACATGCACTCATTCCCAAAACACGCAACACCCCACAAGCGTACACGCACTCACACACCCCCTTTACATACACAGACGCACACCACCATGCACCCACACAACACACAATACCCACCCACCCCCCTCCCCTAACGGACGATCAACTTACCTGTTCCGTCGATCCTCCAGGAGGGGACGGAGCCATTGGGGCTGCTCTGCCGACACCACACCGCCAATCGAACACTGCCATGCCGAATCACAGGACGTGATTCGGTGGGGGGTGTTCTGTTGGCGTGGCGGTGAAGGTGGAGCAACCTCCACTTCCCCGCCGCCCGCCAGTATGGCTGTTGGCGGCTCTCCGTCCGAAAAAGGACGGAGGGCAGCCAACAGTCATAATACGCCAAGCGGCAAACCGCCACTACTGGCGGTCTTCCGCACGGCGGTCCCTCGGCGGTCTTGTAAAAAGACCACCGAGGTTGTAATGACCACCATGGTCTCTCAACCTGACACCTCTCGAAACCCACATGAAATGAAACTTTAACTCTTGGTCCCAACTCCTGCTCCACATCTTGTGCAAAGTAGCACTGTTCAAAATGGTGACCCTCCCGGGCTTCCTGCATATCCTTTAAAACTTCCCATTCCCATTGCCAACACAGTGGTTCTGAACCCTTAACTCTCATATTTGCTCTTTCCTCTGGGCACAAAGACCTCCATATAACCTTTAATGCATGCTGCCAACCATCATATGGAGGAAGGATGGTCATGTTAGACATACAGCTCCATTACTGGGCATCCCAACTCCTGGTAATTAACGATTGGCTCAGAGGAGGCTGGGGAGACCACGCTTATAGGCTTGAACTAACCCACTAGGTCTTGACAACGTGCTGCACTTACTATATGTAAGTATGCTGCCCCAGGGCCTCCGTGAGCCTAACCAGGTAGTGGTTCAGACATACTGAGCCACCCTGTGGACGATAGGCTGGAACAAACAAGTCATGCAGCAGACCCTGCTATGGCGCAGGATCTGGATATTTCAGTTGTCCTGTCTGGATGGGTTCATTAAATTGGTCAAGATGAGCATCACACTGCTTGGTGATATCTGGAAAGGATTCACTATACAAATGTTCCAGGAGCTACAGTCCTGAATTTGCTTGCCCCCATCCAATTCCATTTAAAGTATCTACAATTAAAGTACGCATTAGCCTGTCATCAAAAGGCCATGACAGACCTTCTGGAATGTAATCCTCTTGAATACAGAGACGTACAAGTTGAGGGAAAAGGGGGAATCTCTAAGATTTATAAAACACCCCCACCAAAGGTGAGGGAAAAGTGGGAACAGTGGGTGGGTTCATTAGACGACCCAGACTAACATGACGCCCAAATGGCTCCCCTTATTATAGCCATCCCGGCCTTCCTCAGGCACATCCAATCAAATTACCTATATATTCCCTATCTTACACCCAGGCAGCTCTGGCTGGAGGGTAAACACACTTAACCTAACTGCCCCTCGGTACCACTAGGATGACACTAATTTCTTCCATATGATGGAGGATTGCCCTGTTATAATGTCATACTGGAGTGTCATTGTGAACACTTTACCAGGCGTCTTGGAGAAACCAGCGAAGCTTACCCCAACAGTTGCTCTGCTGGGCATAGTGGAGGATTTGGGGCTTACCTGAGCGGAGTATACCTTGTTTGGAATCGGCCACAATTCTGTCTAAAAGAGTCGTAGCTTGATGATGGAGGCTATCCTCTGCCCTACCATCTCTAAATGAACTGCCACTATGGACTGGTGCACAAAAACCAAGGAACCCACCTACAGGGCCAGAGGATGTCCACGGAAGCATGACAAAATCTGGGGACAGCGGAGTTTTTTTTTGGGCTAACATATGATCACCATTCTTAAGGTGGGACACCTGGAGATGTTCTGGGCAAACAAATCTGAAGTGGGGTGGGACAGAACGCTTCTAAGTGATTTGGTGTCATGGTGTGTTGGTTATGAAAAAGAAAGAGGCAATTACAAATGAACAACACTTAGCCCTGTATTATGAGTATGCAGCTAAAATCCATGTTATTTCCCAACCCCGAAATTGCCATTAATGAGGGACCTAGTAATTCTAGAATGGAGAAACAGAAGCTTGTCAAGCTTCTTTGGAATTGCATGCAAAAAGCTGTTTTCACACTGATTCCTGCACGTTTTCTGGCAGAATTTCACCTCTCATTATGACTTTTGCAGAAGGAAAAGGCCATCTGCCGAAGTCCCGCCCCTTCCTGCAGCCCCTAATAAGAGATTCCCGCTGGGTCAGCGGGCAGAAACAGAGCTGTCCCAGTGGGAAACAGCCCACAACATTGATGGCGGCCCATAATAGAGGCGGCTGCAATGTTGCGGTGCGTAGGGTGCACCTGCATCCATCGCGCTTTATACTGTCTGCAAGGCAGACAATGAAAAGTGTGACGGGGCTAGCCATTGAGGCCCCTGCACTGCCCATGCCAAGTCTCCCACCATGTAATCACCGGCTGAGAAGGGGCTCGTAATCCCCAGGGCAGAGCTGGATTAGGACTGCCAGCCCCTCCAGTGGAGGAGAAGTGGCAGTGCTGGCGGTCTGACCTTGGCGCAACAGCCACGGTCGTAATGTGGCTGTTGGACAGACACAATGGCGGTGGTCCGACCACCACCGTGGCTCTGGCAGTCTTAAGACCACCAGGGTCGTAATGATGCCCATTGACTCCTACTAGCAGTCGAAATCACCATGTGAAATCACCATGTGAAAAACTAAAATGTATAATTCTGCTATAATTCTGCTGCACCTGGTAACTCTGGCCCCTTTGGAATTTACTGGACATTCATAATTGATCTGTAGCAGTGGTTCTCAACCTGTGGTCTGGGCACACCTAGGGGTCCGCGAAGCCTCCTGAGGGGGTTCGTGTACTACTACAACTCAGTGGGGTGGGTCTCCACATTCCAATAATGATTCAGTGGGGGTCCCCGGGTTGTGATATTGATAAAGTGAGGGTCCACAGAAGTCAAAAGGTTGGGAACCACTGATCTAAAGTGGGGCATGTTTAAACATTTTATTGGAAGCCTACTGCATTGGTAAAATTGATATAAAATGTCTGCAATAGCAGCAAACTAAGCATCAATGCAGGGTCAGTCAAGGTAAGGTAACCTTTCAATATAAAAATACATTATGCTTAGACTAATTGTGACTTTTTTCACTTTGTATGTGGGCTGTACTGTGCAACACACTTGTAAATTGGGAGAAAATGTTGTTCTCTTACATTGCGCCAGCCATACGGAGGTGTGTGTGTTTTCTGGCACAGAGACCTGTCTACAAATGCTAGTGGATAGGATTTTGTGTCAAAACAAAAGTAGTAGCGTAGGACTTCCATGTACCACCTATGGGCTGCCTCTTGACACCAAGTAATTCAAAGCAGTGCTGCTTTGCATTATTTTGAGGCAACTTTCCCAGTTCAAAAAACCTTTGCACTTGAAAGTCACTCCTGAATGAATACTGTGCAACAGTTTGTGTTACTTTTTTTGATTTTGCTTTGGCTCGCAGTGTCTATAAATCTGGCCCATAGCGTGCATGCCTGCCCTGCCCAGCATTGACCTCACACCCTCAATTGGTGGCTATCAAATTGAAAAATAATTTTTGTGTAATTTCTTTCTCCTTACTTAACTTCTCCTCTTGTTCCTTAACCCTGTCTCATAGGCACTCTCTCTTCCTCTATAGTTATATTTACCTCCATGCCCTCTCTTGATTTCAGTTCCCTTTAACTTATCTTTGCCTAGATCACCTCTTTCTCACTATACACAGTATCCCTCACTCAGCTTCATCTCTCTCTACTGCTCTCTCGTACCTCTCTATAAGTCTCAGTGCCTCAAACTCTCTTATGCTCCCCCTCTGTGCCATACTTCTCTTTTTCTACCTGTATCTCCATCTGCTACACTTCTCACACAACTACATCTCCATCATTACCTCACTTCCCTTTCTCTTTCTCCTAGTATATAATATCTTACTTCTCTCTCCCTCTATTCCAGCTTTTTCCCTACGTCACCACTCCCCTCGCCTTTGTCTCTCATTTATTTCTCTACTTTGCATCTCCATCACAACCTCACTTTTCCCTATCTCACAGCTCTGTCTCTGACTACCTAACCCTTACATTTTTGTCACCATTAGTTCAGCACATCACCTCTTCAGCTCCCCTGTCTCTCTTTCTACTTCTTCCTTGCCTTTGTCTTTTTAAATATCTTATTCCTTTCTGGCTACATATATATTCCTCTACTTTGTTCTCTATCTGTCTCTCTTTCTCTCTCTCTCCTTCTCTCTTTCTTTCTCTCTCACACACAGAGACACACACACACCACACAAAACATATTTCTCCACCTCCATTATCTTTTTCTACCTTCTTCTTTATAGATATCTTTACCTCACTGTCTCTTCCTCTTTCGTGCAAATCTCTATACCGCTGTTTCAACCTCATCTCTCTCTCTGTTTCACATATGTCTCTCAACTCCCTGTCTTTGAAGTACACCACATTTCACTTTCTAATCTTCCCCTCTGTATACCTGTCTCTCTTCCTCACTATGCTCTTCACTTCCACGTTTTATACTTCGTCTCATTTTGCTTTCTATCTGTCTACCTCTACCCATTGCTACTTTTACCTCTCATTAATTCATCTCTTCTTCTACATTATCTCTCTCTCTCTCTCTCTCTGCCTCACCCCTTGTGGTATGGTATTCCTTTGTATCTATGTACATTTCCTTCTCCCTATCTCTCTCTACCTCTACCTCTATACTTCACTTTAAACCTTAGATATTTCTTTATCACTCTTTCTCTATCCACATCTTTCACTCTCTCCCTATCTTTCGCTCTGGCTACTTCACCTTTCTCTCTGTTTGGTACTTCTCACACTATCTCATATTTCTGTCATTATCATTGGGACTTTGGCTAGTGCAAAGAGGCACTTGAGTTCTTCCTACTAATGATTTAGCAGCGGGTACCATGTTGTTAGTGCAAATTTGTATGGTCTAGACAGGTACCCAGAAATAGAAATGCCTATGACCCATGAGGGATTAAAGAGAGAGAGGGTAGTCTCTCCAAGAAGCAAGTGTGAAAACAGACACACACAAACAGGTGCCAAAGAAGGCGTAAGGATAGTACATGTAGTCCATGTTTGAGCAGGCTTAACAATTTCCTTTGGAGGGGCTCTTCTAGATAAAGTTGAATGTCATCAAGGTAAGGATGGAAAGGGATGGTAAGTTGTCTCAGTGGGAAGTAGATGCTTCCCCAAACACGTCAGGGAGTGTCAGGCAAAGAACCACCTCTTGAAGGACTTTGGGCCTGATTCTAACTTTGGAGGACGGTGTTAAACCGTCCCAAAAGTGGCGGATATACCACCTACCGTATTACGAGTTCCATAGGATATAATGGACTCGTAATACGGTAGGTGGTATATCCGCCACTTTTGGGACGGTTTAACACCGTCCTCCAAAGTTAGAATCAGGCCCTTTGTGTTGAAGGGGTAAAGGGCTTTTTTTAATTGGTGGGAATGACTGTTAAGGTAAGATTCAAACCATTTCAGGGCAGTGCCAGTGTTAGAATTCTCACCCTCAGGGTTGTCTTCCTCCAAACCTTTTGTCTTCACTCCTCCTGTTTTGCTGAATTTCTTTTAGTAGCTTTAGAACTCTGCACATTTTACCACTGCTAACCAGTGCTGAAGGGCTTGTGCTGACTCCTTTAAACATAGTGGAATAGGCTTACACCCAACTGCCACATTTAATTTACTTGAAAGCCCCTATCACAATGATACTACAGGCCCCCAAGGTCTGTAAATGAAATGTTATTAGTGGGCCTGCAGCACTGAGTGTGCCACCCATTTAAGTAACTCCTAAAACATGACCCAGGCCTGCAATTGAAACATGTGTGTGACGTTTTAAACTGCTATTTTGACCTGGCAAAATAAACTTTTTGCCAGGCCTGAACCTTCATTTTTAATTCGTACAGGTCACCCTTAGGTTAGGCACTAAAAAGCCCATAGGGCATGGTGCATTGTATCTAAAAGCTGGATATGTACTTTTAAGTTTTGCCCTGGTAGTGAAACACTCACAAATGTTTTTTTCACTATTGCAAGACCTACAACTGCCATAAGATAATATTGGGTTACCTTATTATATTTAATAAGTGATAACCTTTGATTGGGAGCAGGTTTTAAAGTCATGTTTAATGTCTGAGGAATTGCAATTAAAAACCCTTTTTAATGGTGCAGTTGGATTTTTCGTCACAATTCCGAAAATGCCACTATTAGAAAGTTGGCATTTTCTTGTCCTAACCATTTGGTGTCTGCAATCTGGTCCTTGATCAGATGTCTATGTGTAGCAGGCAGTTGGCCTTTGTGTTTTCCTCCCAGAGAGCATCACACTAGACGGTCTGGGTGTTGGCAGAATAAGCCATCTTTGGTAGGATGTGGGGGGCGGAGCTGTCACCTACCACACTTGCACTGGCCCAGCCAACACACAAAGGACTTCACACTAGCCTATTGTGCCCCCAGACAGACATGGGCCACGGCAGGGAAGCAGGAAATTCCACACACCTCTGTAGGGGGAATACTCTAGAAGCTTCTCGCACTTCAAAGGGGGAACTAGGTATAAAAACAGGAATCTCAGGCCCACTCTTCAGATCACTTCTGGACCTGTGCGAAACTGAGAAGAAGGAAGACTCTGCTACCCTGCTGCTCTGCTGCAAGAAGGACTGCATAGCTGCTCTGCTACCCTGCTTCCTTGCCTGCAAGAGGGACTACTCTGCTGTCCTGTTACCTGAGGAAGAAAGACTGGACCTGCACCTTGAATCCAGGATCACCAGAGTGACTCGAAGAGCTAGTTGTCTGGGCTCCTGTTCTGAGCTACAGGGATACAACCAGCTCTAACACAGTTGAACGCTGCACCTGAACTCTGCCTGCTGTGACTCCTAACCCTCTAAATAGTGCCTCCCCAGTTGTGAACCCTTGGAAATGGGAATAAATATGCTCTGCCAGCCTAGCTGTCATCCCCATCGGAACCGATGCAGCATGACGCAACTTGATACAGCCCTAGTAGCTCCTCATTGGAACTGACACCGAGGGGCGCAAGTCAACACAGACTTCGCATCACAGCTCCCACACCTCATCATAGGTACTGACACACCACAACACTACTTGATGCAGGACCCGGCATCGCTCGTCAGATCCGGCATTGCACTACAGATCTAAATGCAGGACCCCACATCATTCCTCAGAACCGCTACTGTGTGGCAGAACACCCTGTATCAAGGACATAAGGTGCAATTCTTAGCTGGCCTAACTTTGTCCCTGTATCCGGCCCGCACTCCAGTGTCGTTGGCCTAATTTTGTGACTTTGCTCTGATCCTGCATGGAACCACATAATCACAAGCGCTTTGTGCTTTTAAGCACTATTCAGATTTTTTTTGTGTTGTGTTTTCCCTTTATTATTGCATTATAGCCTGCTGTAGCGGGCCATACTGGCCATTAAAGGGCTGCTCCAGCATTAAAGGCCTGAGCTGAAGGTGAGGACCATTAACAAGGGAGTTGGCCTTTAATGGTCAGTATAGCTGGCTATGGAGGGCTGTAAGGCTATTTGAACACGTCATCCCTAGACGGCAAAATGTTCTAATTACGAAAACAAAGGCCTCACGCAGCCAGAGAGGGTTAAAATCCCCTCGGGCTCCACGAGGCCTCTGTTCACAGCAACAGCTGTGAATGACAACATTGGAACGGTGGAACTCCAGGCTTCTATCAGCCATTAGAAGCCTGAAACACCCTATTTTCTTCAATGGAGCTCCCACCATTCCAAAATTCGAATACTGTTGAAGTGCTACATAAATACTTTACACATTGCCTTTAATTTAAGCCTTACTGTGTGCTTTTGTGCCACACTACCAGAAGGTTAGGCATAGGTTAATTTAGTGACTTTTTGTGGTTCACCCTGAAGAGGATTGTGGTTCTTTCTTGAGTACGGTTTTACCCCCTCCTCAACCAACGTACCAATTACTCACAGCCACTAAACCCCGTTGATTATTTTCGAAGTTGTAGGAGAGAAGTGTGGTTGACCATGCTAATTGCAGCCGACAGATCTAACAGAACGAGTGGGCAGCAATCACCTTTGTCCAGGATGTGCACTGCTTCATCTACCATTTACAAAATTGTATACTCTGTTCTGAAACCGTTCTTAGCACAGTTAGTAGTCACTGAGAAAGTAATTTCCTGGTATGAAGCCATTCAACTGTTTAACAACATACCTCTCTTGCACGTTTGTTAGAAAGGGTAGGTTTGAAAGTAGGTGGACATTATTCTCGTCTTCAGGATCTGCTCCTGCTTTCTTGAGAAGCAGCTTGAGGTGTCCAATTTTCAGGCAATCACTGATTTCCCTTGACCTAAGGAGTTGTTAATCTCATTAATCAGAATGGAGTGATGGGCATACTTATGTCTTTTATAGTCTGGGCTGAAACTAGTTCAGCGAAGTAGGAGGGCAGTTTGAGAATTAGGATACTGAGGGCCATATTTATACTTTTCGACGCACAACTGCACCAACGCAGTTGTGCGTCAAAAAATCTAACGCCGGCTAACGCCATTCTGAAGCGCCATGCGGGCGCCGTATTTATACAATGACGTTAGCCAGCGTTAGCCGGCGGAGCTGCCTGGTGTGCGTAAAAAAAAATGACTTACACCAGGCAGCGCCGGCGTAGGGGAATATGGAGCTTGGGCGTCAAAAAATGGGGCAAGTCAGGCTGAGGCAAAATTTTCGCCTCAACCCGATTTGCGCCATTTTTTTTTACTCCCAACCCCCATTGAAATGACTCCTGTCTTAGCAAAGACAGGAGTCATGCCCCCTTGCCCAATGGCCAGGCCCAGGGGACTTATGTCCCCTGGGCCTGGTCATTGGGCATAGTGGCATGTAGGGGGGCACAAATCAGGCCCCCCTATGCCACAAAAAAAAATAATATATATATATACTTACCTGAACTTACCTTAAGTTCCCTGGGCTGGGTCCCTCCATCCTTGGGCGTCCTCCTGGGGTGGGCAAGGGTGGCAGGGGGTGTCCCTGGGGGGCATGGGAGGGCACCTCTGGGCTCCTTCCGAGCCCACAGGTCCCTTAACGGCTGCCCTGACCAGGCGCTAAAAAACGACGCAAAAGCGGCTGGATGTCATTTTTTTTGACCCACCCACTCCCGGGCGTCATTTTTGCCTGGGAGTGTAAATACGGCACACATGCCTCGAAGTCATTTTTTAGAAGGGAACGCCTACCTTGTATATCATTAACGCAAAGTAGGTGTCCACGCAAAAAAATGACGCAAACTCCATGAACTTTGGCGCTAGACGCGTCTAATGCCAGAGTATAAATATGGAGTTCATTTTGCGTCGAATTTGCGTCAAAAAAAACGACGCAAATCCGGCGCAGACAGAGTATAAATATGGCCCTGAGTAACATGTCTGATTCTTACATCTTTTAAAAGTTTGTAGGTTAATGCAAGCTTGATAGGCTCAGTTTTGGTGGAAATGAAATTGAATAGTGTGATGTTGATGTATGGTTGAAAATAGAGCTAAATTATCGCGATTTACTTTCGAATTAGTAATGAAAAGGAAGCCAGAAGGGCAGATGGACTCTAACAATCGCAAAGAGTTTCATATGTCAGTTTTTGGTCTGGTTGATCTGCATTTTGAAGGGTTTGTGACGTAGATATTATTTCTGTACTCTTTCCATTTATGCCTAAGATGTTTTCAGTTTACCTTGGAGGGTTTTTGTTGCCAGGTACGTTCAATCGATCTTACAGATGTTTTCTTTGTATGAGGTTCTTTATAAATCCATGGTGTAGACCTTTTATTCTTTTGTCTCTTCTGTTTTTAAAGGGGCCACAACATCAGCCTCTGTTGCAACTGAGTTAAATTGTTCTTACAGCAAATAGTTGTACTGGGGTATTGGTGGCTCCAAACAGTGGATATCTCAGAACATATGAGCAAAGAAGTATTATTCTTTGAAGTCTCTGTCTCGAAGATTAGTTGTTTCTTAATGTTGATCCAAGGCCGAGTTTTTAATGCATAGTACATTGTACATTGAATTAATACTCATATTAGCATGTTGTCATGAGTTGTACATTGGCTATTATAAACATACTGACCGTATGAAACATTAGTGAGTTAAATTCCAGGTCAGATATCAGACCTCCATTCATTTCAATCATTCACACATACGCACCAAATATTAGCCATCAGGGCACTTATTATAAATATCCTTTATAAACCACAAGCTCGAAAATAGATAATGCCAAATTAACCACGGACAAAATGTAATCATAATCCAGTTGATTGCTTATAACAGAATATAAATGGTGCCTTGTATACAAAACTGCCCCAGACAGATCATTTTCAAATTGTCTTCAATCTGCAGGCCTGGCTCATACCTTGTTGGGCCAACCCTTGTTGTACAAAATAATACCTTCGAAAACACTGCAGCGATAGGTAATTCGATACAAACACTTCTTATAACGACCAAAGCTGGGCGTTCTCTCAATGTACAGGGCAGAGAAAAATGTATTTCTTCTATGGCACCAAAATCATTAAGATAACTGTGTTTTTTTCCGTCTGCACAGAAAGCGATTGGGACAGGAAGTTACACAGCCAATAGATCTAGCTTTAATAAGCGAGTGTAGGCAAATTCAGGTATGTAAAAATGTGTACGGCCTATTTTTTTCAGTCTCTGTTGAACCTCTCTTTCTGTGCCTCTTATATCTGTGCCCTGTTTTTAATTCTACAAAGTAGTGACGCTGCCATGTTCATTCTCTAAGCTAGCAGTGCTGGTACAATGCAGCACTGCAAGCGGGTGGGAACTAAAAAATAGGACAACGACGTAGGAGATACAGAAAGGTTACAGGAACGCCTACACAGCAAAAGAGAAGGGTGTAAAAGATTAAACTAATCTGAACCTCCAGTATTTCCTCTGTTCACATTGAAAAACGTCCGTATTTAAACTTGTTTGTGCCATTACAGACCAATTCCATGAAATCAGATTGATACAGCTCCGTTAAGAACAGGCCAAATTACTAGGTCTAGCCCCCTTTGAATGAGACTAATGGATGAGAAAATTAAATCTTAGCATCCTACACTTTTTTCTAAGTAACAGAGTGTAGTGTCTGCAAATGTGTGCATGCTTGAACTTGCATGTTTAGCACTATAAACCCAGACCCGTTGGCTTTGCCAATGTTTGCATTAGACAGCAGTTTGTAAATAAAGTTAAGTTACCACTGATTACAAATGTGCATGTGATTGTACACCTTTTTTCGTTCAGACCAAGGTATTTCTCTGATATTTACATGTTGCTGTTAGCAGTGGTGATTGTTAATGCTCAAATTACATACCAGTAATCTCATCACGTCAGGCCCTAGTCTTCTACGTCACAATCCCTAAACAATTAACATCGTCTTAACCATTGTATAGACTTCACCAATGCTCGGCTGATGAGTCCTAATGGGGGTTACTTGTGTTCTGGTTCAGAGAGGATCTGGCCTGGCAGATCGGGCTGGACTGTTCCCATTGGAGCAGGGTTGACTGATTTGCACATTTCTGGGTCCAAACAGAAGTGTCATGGTGTGAAAACTAAGGATGGACTGTGATGCGCCCTCGAGTAATTACCAGTGGCTGAGAATGATTCAAGCACTACTCCGTCTCACCATAGCTAGCAATGAGGAAGTGGAGTGGGAATAAATAAATCCTCTGGAGATTTCAAGAACTTGATCTGATAACCTTTGTAGATAATCTAAAGGACCTAAGAGTCTTTAATAATTTTTGCCACACTTCAAAAAAAGTCCAGACGTCTTCCTCCCACTTCCCTGACATAGTCAGGATTTGTATTTTGCAGGAGTTGATGGGGAGGCAAAGGACCACAGCTGAGAATGTTCAGAAGAGTTGATCCCTCAAACCATGACCCCTGACTTGAAAAGACTGACCAGCAACCTTGGGTGTGACTGTTGAAGGTTCAAATGATTGTCAATAACCAAATTCTCTACCTCTAGTAGGGGATGGGTTAGTGCAGGTAATGTATGGTCCTCCACTGACTTTCTCACAACTTCTTAGAGTAAGGGCCAAACTGCTTAGACCATAAAGGCGCAAATTGCTCAGAAGTGCCCTTTGTGAATTGTCTGCTTTCTAGTCTCTCCATAAATATATTACTGCTGCAATCAATGATCCCGACTATGATGCTGCTGCACATGTGGAAGCTGAATTCATTACTAATAAATTTGCATTGATTAATAGCTAAGAATTTACATGAAATATGCTAACATAGAGACATCAAGTGTTTTGGAAAATGTGTCCACCTAAGTGGCCACCATTACATGAACGAATTTAATAAAGAGATGACAATTATCATTTAAATAGTGTGTATGTGTAGAATAAAATGTATTAGTGGACCATATTAATGTATTAACAAAAGTATTTGCTTAAACATAATAGGCATAGAATAATTATGAAATTATGGGCCTATTCGACAAGGCCTCATGTTAAGCTTCATGGCATAAATAAATGTTTGTAAATGATTTTCTGTAAAAGCAGAGAATTCACAATTCATTGATCACACTGTGCTGACCAAATAAATTTGTAATGTTGCAATGTTAAACTATTTGAGGTCTTAACCTTTCTTGTGAGAACTGTCTGCTGTAATGCAGTGTACAACCTAAGGATACAAATGTATCTTTGGTGCTTGAGAAGCAAATCTTCCCAGGACTTGATAATGGCTTCACTGACTGGAGTTATGATTGCACCTAAAAAGTTACCTGACAAAACTGGTGGGGGAAACAGGAGAAGAGGAGCCAATCATCAATGTGTCAAAGACTGTCTAGTTATATCATAGATTTGGGAATTAATGTTTATTGGTGCTACTGTGAACACACAATTTTCTGACCAATGACGACGTGAGAAAATACTTTCTGAATTTTCAGTTTACCCTGACTACACTTAGCAAGAAGAGTTAGTAGTTCCAGTCCCGTTCGAGGAGCAGACCAGTTCCTGATGTATTTTCTTCCTTCCTTTAGCCTCATCGCATAAATGTGTTTAATGCTATTGATGCTGTTTCCTTAGCTTGATGGCTTTCTAAGTTGGTTCAGTTAACTTAGAGCCCAATCGTGGCTGAGCCAATCCCTTTCACTGTCCCCTGTCAATGCTGACCAGAGGGATGTCCAACTGACGAAGAAATCACAGCTTGCTGATCCATTCAGGAGAGGTATAACAAAATGCTATTGTCTTTGTTATAGATTTTTGTTCTTTCTTTTAGGTACCAACTGCTATTTTGTTAGAGCCCTAGATAGATGTTTTCTAGATAAACTTTTGACTAAATTACTTTTGCATGAAGCCCAAACACGCCATTCAAATTGGAGGGTTAGTTAGTGTGCAATTGGGTTAACAAATGTTATTAACAAATAATTTATTTTATTCATCTGTTGAATCTAGATGTATGCCATCTCTGTTGTTTTGTTATTGCTGTTATTAATTTGTATGGTAACTCTTGAATGTTTAATGACAAATGGTTTGGTTAAATTGAGATTCTTCCACCGCTTTGGTCAGCCTATGAAGTTTGTATATGCATATCAATTGGTTTTGAGATTAATTTACGTGATATTAGCATTGTTAATCTAGGGAAATAAATGTTCTAACTTTACTAAAAGGTGTGGTTATTTGTGGCCACAAGAGTCATGGTGTGTAAAGATTACTGATTCTGATGATTGATTTATTAAACAGGTTATACCATTGCTGGTTAGTTCATGAGCAACATTTTTGTCCATGGTGGATCACTCTTAGAATGTGTCAAAAGGTCCATCGAACCTCTAACGCGACCCTTATAAATAAATTACCAAAGACCAAACAAGGCCAGATGCACTCACACACATAACACAAATGATTCACCAGTTAAGAATCTTACTTGTTCTATAAAGAAAGGCAGGGGAAGTAATACTTTCCCTTCTGTAACTCTTTTGCCTTGGATCAAAAGTCTTTCAAAAGTAACTGGACCATATAGGTTGCATAGGTCGCTCCGCTCAAAGCAAAATCAGATGCCAAATGTGTCCTTTAAATGTACCTTCAATCTTTTTATCCACATGATCAGCTGTTACTGCATCATCCAAAATATCAGTTTCTTGCTACGAAATGACAGTCATTAAGTAATCTGCCTGAACCCCTGCAGGAAACTGTTCCTGAAGTTCTTCTAAAGGCTATCGTCTTGATAGGAAACTAGGAACACCAGATTTTGATATATCCACTCTTTCTCTTCATAATACTCTCCGTCTTGCCTTGGTTACAGGAAGTGGCTCTTGCTATTTTCTCCTAAAAGAAAAAAAATATTAATTCTCTCCCTACGGAGCAAGAGGCTCTGGGAAGCCCAGAATATTTCTGAAAAGCTGAATAAATTCAGATAATTCTATACCCTGAATGTATCTCTCTTAATTGCGCTCCGTCCTCCACTGTATCAATGTACTAAATTAAGGCAGCGTCAGTCATGCATCTTTTAGCAGTTAGAGGAGCCTCCCTAGTCTGAAAGGTTAACTTCAATGCTTTGCTTGTCGTCTCCTGGAGCACATCTATAGAAGACACATCTAGCTGTGCCTTTCTCACTTCACTCAACGACGCAGAATGTAAATGCTAGTGTTTGGACGTGCACTTCTAAGATGCGTCCATGGTGTTTCTGAGGTCCACAATTGAGAAGGAAACGCTTCCTGTGTTACTTTTTTTCCGGGCAGTCTCGCCATGAGAAGTCTCACGAGACCACTGCCATTACAAAATAGGCAATGCCTCCATCTTAAGGCCAGACGCACAGACCTAGAAGTGGAGTGAGGACCCTTCGCTTCACTCGGACGATGTAAGAGAGAGAGAGAAAAGTAAGCATTGAAATACAAAGTCTACAGCTCGTAGGACTCAATATACAAACTCATACACCAGTCACACTAATTTGTCGGTATGAGAGATCGACCCCAAGCTATGGCAGGAGCTCAGCTCTCCAACAGCTGTATTCCTTCCTATTTGAAACCCACTATTCACAAAGTGGATCAGCACAAATAGAGAAACAGAAATCAGAGGAAGGCTGTTATATAGCAGGCCTCACTGATACAGTAAAGAGGATAATGAAATAAAATAATGAAAGGAAAGACTCTTTCCATAGGTATGTGACGGTGTACTACTAAGTCTACTTTCAGAGAAAAAGCAGGAAGTGTCCTGGGTTAACCCCACCTTTGTGGTACAGGCAGAGGAAGCTTAGCCATTTAAGTTGCATTTTTTCTAAGTATTTTAAATTATATATGTGAAGTTGATACCATGGTCGAAATAGAGCTAATTGTGCAAGGACTGGGGTGAGGAAGATAGACGAGGAAGTAATTGAAGGAATTCCTCTCTGGCTCGGCATTTGATGAGCCGCTGACTCCATAGTCATCCACATATTTGTAAAGCTGTTTTAGTCTGTGGCTGCACCCAGGGCTGGCATGTTATTTCTGACAAGTTGTTATTACATCTCAATGTGGTTTGTAACAGAAGGAAACTCGTAATGAAATATAGAGATGCCTGCTAAAGCAGTTCACAGGTCAGCACCAGCATAAAGATGAGAGAGGCAATAAAATCAGAGAAGAGGTGATGACACCGGCAAAGACATTATAAAGTTAGATGTTCACCAGGGTCACACTGGCCATTTATCCCATCGGGCATTTCTCCAGGGGTATGGCGCCATTAAAGGCTGGTCTCTGACGGTCCAGTGCCACTGTCTAGAACGCTCCAGGATTTAACTGGAACAGACACAGCAGGATCTTCAAATAGAGAGAGAGCATGTGTGAGAGAGACAGAGCACGAGATAGTGTGTGAGAGCGAATCGATAGACGAGTGCGATGGGAGGAAGGGAGCAGGGCTAGTTTTGCCAGGGCTGCTTTTTGTTCCCAGTCCGGCCATGCTGTTCACACACTAACCGAGTCTCAGGCCTACATCCAAGACCTCTCTTTGCAGTGCTACCAGGTATCATCTAGAGCTTTCTACCAAATAAAAAACATATAGAGGGAACTCAAGAGGACTGCAATGGTAATCATGATCTGCTGTCTTTCAGTAAAACAATCACATAAGTGATTCTAGCTTTGTGTACCAGGTGCCAATCTGTTTACATGCCACTGCAGATTTATTCCTGTACACACTTCACTGACAGTTGTGACCCCCTGTTAGTGTGTGTTTCCGATCTGTGGGACTGAGAGAATATACCATAAGAGGCTGGTGCACAATGCATAAAACATAAGCAATTCTTCTTCGACGCAAAAGTTAAATCACCCCTTGACCATGATTCACTTCCAACACCACATAAAGTTTGCAAATCTGAATTCTCCTGGCACACTTTTGACATTGTTACTGAGGATGCCCTTCTCCAGTACATCTTGAAAACCAAACCTTCAAATCACTCTCTTGGCCCTATTCCAAGCGACATTGCAAAAGACCTCTACACCCACACTCCCCCTTACTGGACACATCTAGTTAACCTCTTTCTCAGCCAAATATCTTTTCCTGATGCCCTCAAAACTGGCCAGGTGACCCCACTTTTAAAGCAACCCTCTGCTGATGTGAATGACCTAAACAACTTCGTCCATATCACCAACCGCCACTTCCTCTCAAAATATCACAGAAAGATGTGTAGCGGAGCAACTCACTAAACACATCAATCAGAACAACCTTCTAGACAATTTTCAATCCAGTTTCCATCAAGGACGCAGTACCAAAACAGCAGTGCTTCTGGTAATTGATGATGCCCTTCGAATACTAGACTCAGGTAGCTCCTGTCTCCTGATTCTTCTGGACCGCTGGACAGCATTTGATACTGTAAAACATCACACACTTCTTTACACTCTAAAACACAGAATGGGAATAGAAGAAGTAGTTCTGAAATTATTTGAATCGTACCTCACTGGGATATCTCAGATGAATAAAATGATTAAAATCGAAAACTGTCTCTCAACCCCAAAGGCGTGAAGGTGTCCATCAAGGCTCTATCCTTGCTCCAACTCTATTTCATCTTTACTTTGAACCACTAGGGGCCTTTTCAAAAGAAGCTGGGATCCTCTACCATCTCTATGCTGATGTTACCCAACTCTACTGCATGGCTTAATCTGCAAACAACATCTCACTTCTCGCCGCCACCCTCAACTCAATTCAAGAGTGGATGGCGTGTCATCACTTAAAACTGAATACCTTCTTATCTCTTCCTCTAATGCCCCACATTCTGTTCAATCATGGGTGGATAATCTCAACATTCTTAACATTAAAGCTACCATTGTTGACAGTGCTAAATCACTAAGGTCCTCATTACAACATTGGCGGGAAATGCCGCTTACCGCCATGCGGAAGACCGCCAACACACCGCTGCGGCAGCGGAATTCCGCTACAGCTATTACGACCCACAGGCCGGAATCCACCAAAATCCAGACACCCACACAAGTCCGCCACCCCAAAGGTCAGTGATAAACTGGCGATAACAAAACCTCCACCGTCACGCCAACAGGAATACGCCCACACTATAACGACCCACGAATCAAAATACACATTTACAAAACACAACCACATTGGACTATTCAAAATACACACACCTGATACACATAAACACACTACTCCACAAACCCAATCCAATATAAAACACCCACCCACATCACCCACAAACCCCTACGACAAAAATTGAGAAAGAAGCACAGAGAGAGACATCACTGTCAACAACACTAGCATCCGCAGACACACACCATCATCACTCACACAACATCCACGCACCTCAGACAACACATACACACACATCCCCTCACACATCACAACACACACCACCCTACACATCACCCACACCACATCATGGCCCCGCAAAGACACCCCAGGTTCTCTGAGGAGGAGCTCAGGGTCATGGTGGAGGAAATCGTCCGGGTAGAGCCACAGCTATTCGGATCACAGGTGCAGCACACCTCCATAGCTAGGAAGATGGAGCTATGGTGCAGAATCGTAGACAGGGTCAACGCAGTAGGACAGCATCCAAGAACACAGGATGACATCAGGAAGAGGTGGAACGACCTATGGGGGAAGGTGCGTTCTGTGGTCTCAAGACACCAGATTGGCGTTCCGAGGGCTGGCGGCAGACCCCCACCTCCTCCCCCACAACTAACAACATGGGAGGAGCAGGTCTTTGCTATACTGCATCCTGTGGGACTCGCAGGAGTAGCAGGAGGAATGGACTCTGGTAAGTCAAATCTTAACTATTACATCCCCCACCCTACCTGCATGCTATCACATACCCCACCCTCACCCTCACCCCATCACTCCAACACCTCACAAATGTCCCACTATCACAACCCACACATCCCAATACCAAGCCCTGCATGCAACAACAAAGCATGGACACCCATCACCAAAGCATGTCCACTACAGATACCCACACAGACCCCAAACCAAGTATCACACAAGGTCCTAGACAAGAATGCAAGCACTGGAGTACAGGGTCACCCACCCATTGCACACGATGGCACACACAGATGCAATAATCATGCCTTTACACCCCTGCAGGACCCCTACCCAACGTCACCGGACAGGAGGTTTCAGACATGTCCACTCCCCCCCACAGAAGAGGCCCACAGAGATGACAGCAGCGCTGTCCAAACGGATCAAGATGACCAGCCCGGCCCATCTGGGACCTCGGGACAGTCAGTTCCCCTCACACTGGCACATGCGACCACAGAGTCTCTCCCCTCAGGAAACACCAGCACAGCACCCTCCCAGCTGGCCCATCCGTCTGTCCCCAGGACACGTCAAGCAGCAGTGTGTCCACCACTACAGGGAACCCAGGCAAACCCACCAACCCAAGAAAATCAGGGACCAGGGGGCAGTGGGCACACGGTTCAGGGGACAGAAACACAGGAGAACAGGGGAACTGGGAGGACAGCTGTGCGACAGGGGGATGACAGGCCCAGGGAGCCCACTCTCCACGAGGCCCTCTCCAACATCATGGGAGCGTACCATCATTCCCAAGAGACGATGTCAACGGTACTGGCCAAGTTTCAGGAGACCCAGCGGCTGCAGGAAGAACAGTATCTGGGGATCAGGGAGGAACGTAAGTCCATCAACACCACCCTGGTCACCATTGTAGGGGTGCTGAAGGACCTTGTGGACACCAGGAGGGACACTGTGGCACAAAAAGGGGCCCCTGACACTAGCCTGGATGATGAACAGCCCACCACCTCCGCCAGCGCTAGTGGACAGGAGGCACCGCCACAGGACCACGACACCAGCACCCCACCCCCTGCATATGGAGAACCACCCCGCAAACGGTCCCTGAGATCCAGGACAAAGACAGAGAACAATGCCAAGACCCCGGCCAGGAAATGAGACCACCCTGAATGTCATCCTTCTGTCCCACTTTGTCACCTTGTCCATCCATCAAATGCCCTAGCTCCACTTCCTATGCCACTTTGGACAATGCACCTGTGAAACAAATAGACTGGACTCTGCCATGGACAATCCTCCACCATCACCCCTGCTCATTTTCAACCCCCTCCACTATTTTGCACTGAAATAAAACACCCTTGAATCACAAAACAATCTGGAGTCAGTCTGTGCTTTCACAAATGTGTATTTGCAAACACTAAGGAAAATAGCAATGTCGATTGTATTGTCAACGTACCTATGTCACACAGCTCTAGTCCATGAGGTAATATAGCAGAGGTCACACAGTGGGACACACATCTGTGAAATGGAAAGGCAAAGTGACAAGTCAGGGTCCATACACTGGGTGAAAGTGACAGACTTATGATAGGTCTAACAATTGTATGAGATGTGTGAGCCAGTGACATCTTCTTACCTGTGTCTTACTGGAAGTATTGCTGGATATCGTTGTTTCTGTTGTCGATATCCTCTTCTTCTGCCTCCTCTTCTTCACTGTTCACAGGCTCCACAGCTGCCACAAGACCTCCTTCTTGACCATCCTCCTGCAGAAAAGGCACCTGTCATCGCAAAGCCAGGTAGTGCAGCATACAGCAGGCCACGATGATCTGGCACACCTTCTTTGGTGAGTAGTAGAGAGAACCACCTGTCATATGTTGGCACCGGAACCTGGCCTTCAGGAGGCCGAAGGTCCTTTCTATCACTCTCCTAGTTCGCCCATGTGCCTCATTGTAGCGGTCCTCTGCCCTTGTCCTGGGATTTCTCACTGGGGTCAGTAGCCATGACAGGTTGGGGTAACCAGAGTCACCTGAAAATATTGAGGGACAACTGTTAGACACACACTAGCCCTTAGGGACAACCCAAGACCCAGGCAACTATTCACAGGGTATAGGGTCCTTGTCCTCACCTATTAGCCACACACAGTGCCTCTGGAGTTGCCCCATCACATAAGGGATGCTGCTATTCCTCAAAATGTAAGCGTCATGCTCTGAGCCTGGAAACTTGGCATTCACATGGGAGATGTACTGGTCGGCCAAACACACCATCTGCACATTCATAGAATGGTAGCTCTTCCGGTTTCTGTACACCTGTTCACTCCTGCGGGGGGTACTAAGGCCACATGTGTCCCATCAATGGCACCTATGATGTTGGGGATATGTCCCAGGGCATAGATGTCACCTTTCACTGTGGGCAACTCCTCCACCTGAGGGAAAACAATGTAGCTGCGCATGTGTTTCAGCAGGGCAGACAATACTCTGGACAACACGTTTGAGAACATAGGCTGGGACATCCCTGATGCAATGGCCACTGTAGTTTGAAAAGACCCACTGGGCAGGAAATGGAGTACTGACAGGACCTGCACTAGAGGAGGGATTCCTGTGGGATGGAGGATAACTGACATCAGGTCTGGCTCCAACTGGGCACACAGTTCATGGATTGTTGCACGATCAAGTCTGTAAGTGACTATTACGTGTCTCTCCTCCATTGTCGACAGGTCCACCAGCGGTCTGTACACCAGGGGATGCCACCATATCCTCACCTGCCCCAGCTGACGTGCCCTATGGATGAGAACAGCGAGCAGAGAGTCAGCCAAAACTGAGGTATTAAAAAAATGTTTATTGCACACATTTGTCAATATGCAATGTGCGCGTCACTGTGTGTATGCAAGGCCTAGATAGGTGTGACGCATTTAAAATGAATGCCATGTGGCCCCCTGAAATGGCGGCTGCCTGACTTGTAAGGTGGGACAAGGGGATATGAGGTAACTGCACTGGCGTTGTACACCGTCACGACATGCCGTTGAAGACCACAGCGCAATCCTGCTTTGGTTAACATTCGACCCTATGGGGCACTGCCGCAGACGTGACTGCCATTTTCTGTCTGTTCACTCACTTGATACCTGACCTTCGACAGGAGAGGACCTACACTGCAAGTGCTGCTGTGACCTCAGTCTGGAAGCGACGATAGCTACAGTGTCTGGGGAAGGGGCCCCTGCCTTCACTTCGGAGGAGTTGAAGATGTTAGTGGATGGGGTCCTCCCCCAGTACACGCTACTCTACAGTTCTCCAGACAAACAGGTGAGTACACTGTGAGCATGCTGTAGGGGCAATGCCTATTTGGAGTGGGGTGGATGGAAGATACAGGGCGAGGGGACTGAGGCCTGCATGAGCGGACGGTGAGTGTATGTGCGTCAGGGCACAGGTGGGAACGTGGGTCAATGACTGTGACGGTCTGGACGGTTAAAGATTTTCCTTTTCCCCCTGTACTATTCCTGTAGGTCAGCGCCCACCAGAAGAAGGATATTTGGCGCACCATGACCCTCCTGATGTACCATCTTGCTGGTGGCCTATCCGGAGTTGGATGGGCGCTTGAGGGCATCACAGCAGCCACAAGGGGGTGAGTACAGTCACATCCATCTGACTCTGCACGCATTAAGAGGTGTCTGGGTGGGGGAGGTGGGCTGTGGGTTCCCCTAGGTCAGGGCGAGTTTTGTAGGCAAGGTCCCTTCATGAGGCAGGCTATGGAGCACCCCAACCCCACCAGTGGTAAGAGCCAACTACACTTAGTCAGGCTCCTGTAACTTCTATGTGTGCAGCAATCGGGCATAGGCCTTGTACCCCATGTCCCTGTGATCAATTAGGGAACTCTAAGTGCATGGCGTAGTGCAGAGGGCTGCTGTGTCTGTAGTGTCCGCCAACGGTAGTGGTATTGCATGCACTGAACATGTCTTTCTTCTGTCTTTCCCCCACCCTTTTTGTGGTCTCCCTGTTCTTGTGTGCATTAGCATCATCAGGCGGAGGAGCAGTGGCACCAGAGCAGGAGGGAGATGCATCCCACATGGCCCTGGAGGGTGAGACAACGGAGTCTGAAGCCACCAGTGGGACGGAGGGCGAGGGGACCTCCACGGCGGGGACCAGAGGTGACATCAGCGACAGCAACTCTTCCTCTGATGGGAGCTCCCTTGCGGTGGCAGGCCTCTCTGTGCCCCCGCATCAACAGGTACAGCCGCTCCCCCCACCAGCACCGCCCTCCCAGCAGCCCCTCAGCGTGTGTCCCGTGGCCACTCACCCAGGAGGGTGGGCATCTCCTTCGCCCCAGGCCCCTCAGGCCCTGCCCCAGTCAGCCCTGCTGCCCTGAGTGAGGAGGCTATTGACCTCCTGAGATCCCTCACTGTTGGGCAGTCTACCATTCTGAATGCCATCCAGGGTGTAGAGAGGCATTTGCAACAAACAAATGCATACCTGGAGGGCATTCATTCTGGCCAGGCAGCCCAACAGAGAGCATTTCAGGCTCTGGCCTCAGCACTGATGGCAGCCATTGTCCCTGTGTCCAGCCTCCCCCCTCCAACCTCCTCCACCCAGACCCAATCCCCTGTACCTCAGCCTATCCTAAGCACACCATCAGACCAGCATGCACACGCCTCAACACACAAGAGTGGCTCAGGCAAACATAAGCACCACACATCCCACAGGCACTCACAAAAGCATCATACCCATGCACACATACCAACATCCACTGCCTCCACTGTGTCCCCCTCCTCCTCGTCTCCCTCCTCCCTCCCTTTCTCGTCTCCACTCACACCTGCATGCACTACATCCTCAGCCACTACCTCCATCGCCAGCACGTCCATCACCACACATCGCTCACGTGCACTCACCACCCCCACTACCATTCACACATCCTCTGTGTCCTCATCCAGTGTGTCTGTGAGCCCTCCTCCCAAAGTACACAAACCCAGCCACACACCCACCCAACAGCCATCCACCTCACAACAGCCTCCAGCTCATGCACCTTCACCCAAAGTCTGCAAACGTACACCTCCTACAACCACTACCTCTTCCTCCACTCCCAAACCCACTCCATCTACCCGTCCCAGTGTGTCCAAAAAGCTTTTCCTGTCTACTATTGACCTTTTCCCTACACCTCCCCCCCGTCCGTCCCATAGGGCCCGCCTTTCCAGGTCCCAAACCAGCACCTCAGCCACCACATCACCGGGCACAGTGGTGGCAGCAACTGCAGACTTTTGGAGTGCGCCAAGGATCAGGGCTGCCAGTGTTCCATGGAGTGAGGGCAAGGACATTCCGCCACCTCCAAAAGTCAAAAAGTTGCCCACATCCCAGAGGGAGAAGGCAAAAACACCTGCCACCAAGGGCTCAGGCAAAACAAAAGTGGATAGTGGAAAAACAGCTGTGCCACCATCCAAGGTGGGGAAGGGCCAGAAAATCAAGGGCAGGTACACGTTGATGCCAACCTGCACGGCGGACAAGACCGCTACCAGCACCGCCACCTGAGACTGTGGCTTTGCACTCCCCAGGACACAGCGGACATGGAGCCCCCTCGTGGAGCTTATGTCGTGCACTCATCCGGCTGAGGTGCCCCTCCTTCCCTTCCCCCTGAGGTCCCTGTTTCATTTCGATCTGATGCCCCTGCAGTGTTCGCTCCGTTTGAAGTATGGTATCGAGTGTGAGCCTCGCCCATGCTTTTTGGGCCAAGTGGTCCACGGACTATGAATGGTGCACTATCCAGACTTGTGTAGTTGGTGTACATAATTGTATATACCTTATTTAAAGTTTTGACTAATGGATTTTTATTTATTACACTCGTTCAACTCATTTACTTTTGTCCTTGCGTTCTTCCGGGGGGGTGGTGTAAATGTAATGTTGCAGCATGTATTTGTGTGTATGTTGTTGTGGGTGGGGGTGGGGGTTTTGCGTGTTGCGTGTGTCTGTCACTCTCTTTTCCCTCCCCCCTTCCCTGTGTTGTAGGTGCAGCACTCACTGTGGTCGTCGCCGCCGTGTTTCGTGTTCCTGGTAGAGGAGTAGGAATACCATCGCAGGGAGTATTTGGAGTTCTGGCTCCATGGCGTCCTGGTTCCTCGTGGGGTATGGAGAGGTGAGTGTTTTCCCTTCCAAGTACTGTTTCCGCTGTGTTTTTGTTTGCGTTGGTACCGCCCCGGAAAAGGTGGCGGATTGGCCTCTCATAATAGTGTGGGCGGTGTTGACGGTCTTACTGCCGTTTTAACACCGACTGCCAGGGTTGTAATGAGGGCCTAGGTGTCATCCTGGACAAAAGACTTGACCTCCAGTTCCAAACCCACACAGTGGCCAAGAATGCACGTTTCCAAAGAGCCTTCTCTGAGGGGTCCGATGTTACCTTCCTGAACAAGACTTGAAAACTATTGTCCAATCCTAGCTTCTCGCCAGACTGAATTACTGTAATTCTCTCCTTACAGGCCTACCCAAGACCCACCTATCTCCTTTAAATTCTATCCTCTACTCGGCTGCACGCTTCGTCTGTAAGCCAGAAAAAACAACTACATCACACCTATGCTGCTCACTCTTCGCTGGCTTCCTATAGAAGCCAGGATTATATTAAAGACTGCTCGTTTTACCAACAAAGCCATTCACACTGCCACCCCTTGGGTACCTAGCTAACAAATTCAAAGTATCAGGTGTCTCTAGCCCTTCATGAAATGCTGAAAATCTACTTGAACCTCCAACCTTCAAAAGGGAAAGATTAATGACGTTATCTTTATCCAGCAATGCAACTAGGATTTAGAATTCGCTACTTCAAAACCTTCGCACCACCACCTCTTTTCCAGTCTTCCAAAAGGGCCTTAAAACTCTTCTCTTCCAAAAACATTTTTCTCAAGAGCACTCCTTTTTCAATGCTCTTCACCATTCATATGCCCTCACATAATAGAGCTTGGCCTTGTCTGTTGCATGACACCCTCAAGAGCTTTAATGACCTCTTAGCTCCAACTTTGTAAATATGTAACTCTGTAAATTCCCATTATTCATGTAAAATTTATTAAAATAAAATAAAAAAATAAAATAATAAACACTTACCTTTTCCACGTCGTCCAGCGCTGAGCTCCTCTTCCCTGCTGGCTGTACGCAGGCACAGGCTCCCAGCTTGCCGAGCAGCCCATCCTGACGTTGCTCAAAGCAGCGTCAGGATTGGCTGGGAGTGCCCAGGCAGATTGGGAGCCTGTGGAGGCTCTCTCCAGCCCGGCAACTGTGTTGCTGGGCTGGAGAGACCCTTCTGCACAAGTGTGTTTGGCCGGCCCGTGACGGCCAGCCAAACATACATGCGCAGTGAGTGGGAGTGCTCGTCACCACTGTGGCCCTGCCCCTTTTACACCCCTATAACCCCTTGTTGGGAAAGTTTTGCAGCTTCTGCTGCTGGCGGGGGTGACAATCCTCCGCCCTAATGGAGGAGCCGCCCCTGCAAAACTATCACCGTGAGCGATTACAGTATCTACCTATACTGTCACATGTAACTTTATTTCGGTCTATCGTAAAGCGCTCTAACACCTCAGGGTAATGTCAACTCTATATAACAACACATAAATAAATAACTAAATAAGCTCTGTGTAGGTCATCAGGAGGCGGTGTCACTCTGCATGTTACTGGCTGATGGGGTTTTGTTTACATGTCAGTAGGAGGAGTAGCTCGGTGCACATTCGTAGCTCTGACAACATGGTGGCAGAGGTGAGTTCTGTGTACATGTCAAGGGCAAGCGTCACTCTGTGTACGTCAGTGAAAGGCATAACTGCATTCCCACAACAATGACAGCTGTCATGTTTCCACATGTCACCAGTAGGTGTTGCTTGATCTCCATCACCAGATGTAGTTTGGTTCACATTTTTGTGGCTGGTGTTGTTTTGTATTTGTCAGTGGAAGGTGAAGCTATGCACATATTTTACTAATGGGTATATTCTTTGCCTTATGCACACGTCACTGGCTAATGTCACCATATATTTGACAGTGGTAAGTTTGACTTTGTGTATATGTGCCCAACAGGTGCCACTGTGTGTTAATGCTACCAACAGGAGTCGCTGTGTGTTCATGCCAATGGTGGTATTGCCCTATACATGTTAGTGAGAGGTGTCAGCCTCTGCATATTTCAATGGAAGGTGTCGCTGTATGTGCATATCAGCATCAGATGTCGCCTTATGCACGTCAGTAAGAGGTGTAGCGCAGCGTCGGACTGGGACAGAAAATAGAGACCGTTACCAAATTAAAAGGGGCCCTCAGTGAATTTTATGGCTAAAAAAGTGACCATGTTTGCAAATTCAGACACTATTGAACATGTAAAGACACTGTATAATTACTTTACAACCCATAAAAGACTGCATGGAATTGAGATTGCTGCAAGTAATAATTGTTTTACTATCAGGGACATCAACAATAACACATAAATCCATAAAACAGCTCCAAGAAAAGCCAAGGAACAGGCCCACACTGAACAGTCAGGCCAGTCCTTCGGGCACTTCGATTTGTCATACAGGCCAGTCTGACCTTTCTATAGCGCAGTGACACATAGACATCATAGGTAGGCACACAATACGTGTCACTAACTTCCAAATACCTAGTTTGCCAGGATGGTAGTTCTTTTAATCTTTTTAGTGGCTGTATTTTTTCTCAAGTGTCTGAACTTGCTTGTATGGGCCCTATTTAAAATACTGTTGAGAGAATTTTTTTTACATGCACAGCGCTCATGGTATGCCCTCAGTTTATATATAACTGTGTAACAGCTGTGCATTCCCAAGCATTGCAGCATCCAACTCTTAGAACATGTCCATTTGCACAGCGCTGGTCGGTTCATCGTTTTATTTATTTAGACCGTTTCGACCAGGCCAGATGTCGTATCAACAATTTAAAGCTATTACTTGCTGCAAGTGTTTTTCAGTGCTAAATAGATTCACATGACGTTGCCCTGGTGTTTTGAGAACCCAATACCATTACCACTCTTGTGAGGATGCACCTGTTCACAGTTTCCTGGAACTGTTGTGCTTTGTGAAATCAGTTATTCATGTTTCTTGAGGCCTACGTTGTCTTAAAGTGCAGTGTGGTAGTTTCCACCTGATGAGAGAAAGAGCAAACCACATCAGCTAGGCCTTTGCAGTAATCCAATACCAAATCATCTGTAATGTTCACAAGAGCATTTGCAGATACAGCTGGCAATCTCATTGCTCTTCCCATGGGGATCTCATGGAGTGACAGTCCTGTTTTCTTGTCATGGATGCTAATCCTTGACATTAGAACCAACAGCAAAGCATCTAATCATTTCAGATTCGTGGATGCACACATTTTTGCCAGTCTTAACTTCAGAGTGCCTTTCATCTGTTCTACAAGTCCTGAGGCTTCTGAGTGGTAGCTACAATGAAGTCTCTGCTCAATTTTTAAAGCTGAACCTAGCAACTTAATCACCTCATTGTTGAAGTGGCTTCCTCTATCTGATTCCAAAGAGACTGGAAAACGAAACGTGGAATTAACTCCCTAAGCAGTAACTTTGCTACTGTCATATTGTCATTTCCCCTTGTAGGGTAAGCCTCAATCCAATGACTGAAAATGCACACAGTCAGCAACACATATTTCAAACCAGTACACAAAAGTATCTCAATAAAATCCATTTGCATTCTGCTGAATGGTCCTCCAGCCAGGCCTACATGTCCCATGTTGACGACTGTCCCTTTGCCCACGTTCATCTGTTGGCAGATGACGCACCTGTGGTAAACTGCTTCGGCAACCTGTCTAAACTTCAGATTGAACCAAAATTGCTGAAACAACTTGACCATGGCATTTCTCCCCACATGAGCTTGACCATGATAGTATCTGGCCATCTGAGCCAGATGACTGTTGGGCAGTACTACCTTCACTTGTCACAAAACCCACACATTGTTGTCCCTTTGGACACACTTCAACTTTAACCAATCCCTGCGCTCTTCCCTAGACATGTTATCCTGAAGAGTTTTTAACTCCTCCAAATTGTCAATAATATGCATTACATAATTTGCATAGATCTTATCATTTTCAGGTAACAATTCCCATTCTCCTTTGAAGGAAATGCCATTCAAGGCACAAAACTTTGCGACTTGATCTGCATTTGCATTACCCAATGAAACGTAATATTATCATCTATTATGGGCACTGCATTTCACCACAGCAATCTTTTCAAGCATTTGAATTGCTTTTAACAACACATGTATTCTTTCACCACAAGAGGTCAGGAAACCTCTCTGTAACCATAATTGGCCAAAGTCATGCACAATGTCGAATCAATATTGACTATCTATGTAAATAGTCACCTTTAGTTGAGTTGAAATGTAGCATGCTCTAGTAAGAGACACTAATTCCACCACTTGTGCAGAAAACACTCCTTGAAGCCATGAAGCTTCCAGTATGCCAGTGATGGTACACACTGCATATCCTTCTCTTAATATGCCCACATTATCTCTCAGGCAGGAACCATCAACAAACATAATTTAGTAATTCTCTTCTAGGCAAGTATCTCTAATATCAGCTCTGTGTTTTGTGCATAACTCTGTAATTTCCAGACAATCATGTTCAGTATCCTCCGATTTATCAATATTTGCTTCCTCGTTTGGAAGTAAAGTTGCTGGGATAAGCACTGTACATCTTTTAATGCTTACATTTGGAAACCCCAAGATTTCTGTCTCATATCTGGTCAGTCTAGAGCTGGTCAGATATTGCATTTTAGACCTAGTAAGCAAAGTTTAAATTGAATGAGGTACCATGGTAGTTAAGGGATAACCCATCACTATATTCTCGCACTGAGCGAGACTGCTCGACTGCTGCAACAGACCACAAACAACCGAGTAAAGCTGCTGCAACTAGATCCAAAGTGGCTGAAAAATATGCCACCGGGTGATTCATATCGCCATGAGTTTGAGTCAAAACAGACAAAGCTCATGCATCACATTCATGACAAAACAGAAAAGGTTTTGTGTAATCAGGCATTCCCAAAGCTGGAGCTTAACACAAACTCTTTTTCAAATCAGTAAATGCTTTCATACATGCTTTATCCAGTACTATCGGATCGGAAACATCTTCATGAGTCAGCTTCTGTAAGGACTTTGAAAGAACTGAAAAATGTGGGATCCATTAGCATCAGTGACCCATCATTCCCAAAAGCTTCCTCACATCGTTTTGTGTATTCAGTGCTGGCATTTGCAAAATAGTTGCAACTCTCTCTCTGGAAATGTTCCTAGTTCTCTTCTCGATCAAATGACCCAAGTATTTTACTTCTTCTTTCTGACAGTACTGCAATTTAGCAGGGACACTTTAAGTCCATTGTCTCCCAGGAAATTCAACAATGCAATCGTATTGTATTTACACCCGTCTCTTATTTTGGATGCAATTAACAATTCATCAATGTATTGCACCAATGTTGACTGATAAGGCAACACTAATGATTCCAAACTCTGTTTCAAGATCTGGTTAAAAATAGAAGGTTCCTTTGAAAACTCTGGAATTCTACACCAACAATAGACCCTATTTAAAAACGTAAAGCAAAAGAGGTATCTGCTGTCCTCGTGAAGAGGCACGGAAAAGACTGCTTGACATAGGTCCACCACAGTGAACCATTCAGCATTGCATGGGATCTGAAACATAATCACAGCTGGATTTGGCACAACTGGGCAACTCTTAACCACAATGTAATTTATTTTTCTCAAGTCTTGCGCAAGTTAGATTTTCCCACAAGGTTTGCGCAATCCCATCATTGGTGAATTACAGAGGTTGCTCAATACTTCTTTGAAAATACCTTTCAAAGAAGGTCGAGTATTGTGGAGTCTGAGGAAAAACTACATTGGCTTCACTGCGACTCTAACTGGCTCTGCTCCTTTTATCAACTCAATGTCCTCTCCTTAAAGATCCCAAACTTCAGTCTTAAAAATGTTCTGTAAATCAGAAGGAAGATCTTTCACTTTAAAAACTGGAAAGCAACTTATCAAAAGAGTTTCCTCATTCACTAGCTCATCGAAACTGATCAAAAGAAATTCTTCAGACACTGACTCATTGTTAACAGTAAGTATCGGGTCTTCTTCATCATTCTTCATCATCACTGTTTGTTTGAATTTCAATTCCCTCATCTGAACAAGTAATTGAGCATCTTGTTTTGCACAATAAAGCCCTTCCCAGTAAGGATACAGGTCTTGGGTCACAAACCACAAACTTGTGTAAACCCTTACAATTGCCAATCTTATCCAAGACTGGTTTGGTAATTGGGTTTTTCAAGTATTGATTAGCAACTCCCACAATCTGAACTGTTTTCCTTGATAAGGGCAGGTCTGCAACTTCTGCAGATCTCACTGTCGAGCTCGTAGCTCCAGTATCAACCACAGATGAAACTTTGTGACCATTCACCTCTCCTTTAACATAAGGACCTTTCTGAACCACTTCTGACGAAGCTGCCATCACACATTCTTCTTCATCCGAACTCTCAGACATCCAAACATCGCTTATTCCATCCTCACTGTGTAGTGGAAATTGATGTACAGTATTATTACTCTGATTTACTCTTTGACCTGTGACCATCTGAAAAAGCATCACCTGTTGCTGATCCATAGTGGCTTGAGGTATCTGAATTCATTGTCTAGGCATTTGAATTTGATGTGCAGGCACCATCTATACCTGTGGCTGCATCTGCTGTAACAGGGGCACTCTTACTTGTAATGGCTGTACAGTTTGCATGGGCTGCATAGATTTGAAACCTTGCGTTGGATTTACATTATTCTGGAAATTTTGATTTGATCTCTCATTCTTGGTCCTCTCACATTTTTAAATGAATTGACATTATTCACTTGCTGAACCATACCTCCTTGATTTATCATTGGACACTCCCATTTCCAATGCCTGATTCCCCCACAAGCGTGACAAGGGAACATTCTCTTTCCTTGTGGCTCTCATTGTATCATTGCTGTATTCAAATCCGGAATACAACTAACACTTCCCATTCCAACACGACCTCTACCTCTGCCTCCATTCTGAAACATGCCTTGATTCTAAAACATGCCATTTCCCTGTTGCTGCTGTAAACTTAATTGAATCCCTGTCTGTGCAGCCTTGATCTGCATCACCATCGCTTTCTGTTTCAACTTTTTCTGTTTCAATTCAGTCTCATCACTACGGTATTTTGCATACTGCAGCACCTCATCAATTGCCTTGGCTTGCCAACAAATCAAATGGCTCTTAATCATCTGACTAATTTCTGGTCTGAGTCCCTCAACAAATCGGACACAAAGTGAATCATGTCTTTCGGCTTAATTGTTTCTGTTCCACTGTAATGTTTAAATCCTTTTAGCAACCTCTCATAGTATGCATGCAATGATTCTTTCGCTTCCTGAGCTGTCCTATCTATGCACTGCCAATCAATGTTTTTGGGCTAAATTCTCGTTTTCAGAAATTCAATCACTTCAGAATAAGCTTTCATTGCTTCAGAAGATGGTGCACCTGTTGCTGGATCTCTTGGCGGCTCACTTGTTGGCCAATCTACTCTCTTTTTGCATTCAGTCCATACATCTGCTGGAACAACTATCTCCAAAAGAGTGTTCAAATCCTCCCACAGGCATTTTGCAAGTTTCACAAACCTATCTGTCTGCTGGTACGATTATATTGGTTTCTTCCTCAACCAGGGGTAATCATTTGTAAATGACAAAATGTCACTTCTGCTTCAAGGGACATGTACAAAACTCCCTAATGAAATTTTCACTGCTTCCCTATTCTGCGGTGCTTCTGCAGAAAAAAGTATTAGGACCTTTTTTGGCTGGTCTCTTTTCTTCACCCATCTTCCTTCCCATTTGTCTAATGTTCTCCATATCTGGATACCTTGAAGCAACTCTCTAAAATGCATTTTCATCCCTGCAGATCTTATGTGTTGACGTCTTTTGCCTCGAAATCCAACCTGTAACTTCTTTTCAAGTGTTTCATTTTTGATAAATCTATCCCATGTTTGTCTGCTAACTGTTGATGTACCTCACCTGCTTATTTTGTAATCTTCAGACACAAGTATCACAATTCTGCTTCAGTGTAGGGCTCTAACCTATTTATACCTATCGTTCCTTCAACAAGCTCACTCACTTCCATTGAAAGCCTAGTGTAGTTAATAAAATTCCCTCCCCTAGAAACATCTTGTGAAGTATTCAGCTTTTCTAACCACTGTGTTAATTGCTGAGCTGTCAAACCCTGTAATGAGATGTTATTAGGCTGAGTACCAGGTAGCTGTTCTACAGTTAAGCTCGGAGGTTGAGGTGTCAGTAACCTCATATTGGTGCCAATGTGTGACCCTGTTTCAGTATTCAAAGGAGCTCTGAGAGGGCTCAAATCTAACAATGACTCTATTCCATCAAAGGTCTGTGTGGGACAGACAATTCTTGAATTATCACTAAGTCCTTCTCCCACTTGACTCTGACTTAGGACTCCCTGACCATTTGTGCCATTGTTACCCTGGGTAAATAACGGTATGACTGGACCTATAGCGACTGGTACAGACACAGCATCTGGACTTGGTCTAGCTGTTACATTCTGAGTCTGCATCACCCCTGTGTTCTGGCTCATCAATAAAGACATGTCTGTCTGTGGGCCTGTTAAAGGAGAGTACTTCGGAATTGCTTGTGTCCTCTTGGCACTACTAGATTTGCTTCTGCATCTATAATAGCCACATCTCGGTAAATCCTAGGAACACTGGGCTGTGGAAACTGACACTGTACTGTAGACACAGTAAGTAGATTGAAACTGCTCTCCATTGGTATTTGCACAAAAGGACTAGTCTGTACTGAGCTCTGGTTCACGTTAGGATTAACCTGTACAGAACTATTAGTCATGTTATGGTTACTCTGTACTGAACTCTGTGTCAATCTAACCAGTGTCGGTGCAGTGGGATTCATACTAGTACTTGGATCTTATTGTGCCACAAATGGTGGTAGATGATTTTTCAATAACTGTAGAATTAGCTCATCATTGTCCAATTCCTCTCTTCGATTTTCATCCGAAGAAGAATTCCCTTTCAATTTCTTAGAAGCCTTCTTTGCTTCTTTCTCAGTGTTTTCTGAAATCATAGGAAGCGTCCAAATACCATGTAAGGTATCTAGTCTCCACTGCCTCTGGTCTCTATCCCACCTAGCTTCTGCCAGTGCCTTCTCTGCTCTTCTCATTTTTCTCTCACATTTCAATGCTTGTTGTTGTCTGGCTACTAGTTCCTAGATCGCTAATGCTTCGAACTGAGCTGGTCTTGCCGGTGGTTCCAAACTATACATCACTTGTCTCAAATTCTCTAAAATCTTCAAATTAAATGGCCCATTTTCAGGAAACGCTAAGCTCCCCTCCTTTTCCTGTGATTTTGCACCAATGTTTTAACCAAAGGCATGCTCCAGTACCTTTCTCCTCAATTACGATATATGCCGGAGTACATTCTGGCAGACAAATTTCTCCTACCCTAGCTGGAATATATTCATCTCCCCTAAGATAACTTTTTAAAGCTTTGAAATCTTCATTTTTACAAATTTATTTTTGTGACTTTTAATCCCACAATTCTCTTTGTCTCCCTTCTCAACCAATTGCACTTCACGGTTGTCGACCAATCCATGCGCGACCCTTGTTACTAACCAACCTATCCCAGCACGGCACAAAATGACGTCAAACCTACACACAGCGGCTGACAAAGTCTTACGGCTTTTCCTCCTAGACACAAAAACACTCAAAACGAATGCAAAATTATTTGCGTGCACTTCATCAAAACCAAAAACAAATTTGTCTATTTACTACAGTTAGGGTAATATAATCACTTCAGGAACCTTATAGATTTTCACAGAAGGCTTTTGCTCTAACAGCTATTCTATCTTTCTCAATTCCCCAAATCCGCAAGCAAAATTAGACCCACAAATTTGACTCTCAACCGATCAAGGGGTCTGTCATGGTGCACATAGGACTCACCAAATCTCAGATGAAAAGACCTTCAACTTAACTCACAAACTGGACTTGCCAACCACGTCCAATTGGCCTATTGAATAGACAAATTGCAACCAAAAAACAAGTGTCTCAATACACTTTTAATATACTCCGGAGTCTTAAACCTACCTGCGAGGTCTGTATACCAACAACCATGTGAACAATTTTTGAGCATCAAGCGCCACACACATGTGAAGTTTGTCGACTTCCCTACTCTCACACTTCGGAGTACGCAAATCCCTTCTTCAACAACATTTGAAGTACGCAAACTCCCTAATTCCTCTCAAACAACTCAATTCACCTGCAAATTAGCTAAAGCCGTGCAAGCACATCATCTATTTCATTGAATCTAACAATAGAACGCTGAGAACACTCCCCACCAACATAGGCAAACTCCAAGGATCAGGGAAAACCAACATGGACGTTTAAGAACTCATCTTTTCAATATTTAACATCATTATAAAATCAACAAAGCTCAATCAAAAACCTAGTTACAAAATTTAAAGCGACATAACCATCAAACTCTGCTACCAAAACTGTGAGCGCGCCCTTGGCTTATCTATTTTATCATAGTAAGTGGATGCAGCTTTAAGGTCAATGAACATTTTGACTTGTTTAAATTATTATTATTAGGTGTCATATAACACAGCAGTATTAAACAAAAACAATCACCAAAGAATTACTAAAGAACGCACCATTATTCGTTTGGTGATGAATAACCACAATTTTAGTATCAATTAAATTGTATATCTCCCTATATAAACAACGCTAAGGTCCCCAAAATCAGTCTCAACACCAAATGGTACAAGTAAAGAAACATCACAGGCTGTCCAAATCTCCTAAAGAATCTTAGCTTAAACAAAGCAATAAGAACAACAATTTCAATAGCAAAAACACTAATTAATAATATCAATATTTGAGCAAGAGAAATTACATACATTGGTTCAGCAATAAAATAATATCAAATCATAGGTATAGAGGAAACACCACACTAACTTCAGATTAGCATTAGCATGTTGGGCTTCATGCAAACATTTTAGTAATATTAATTTAGAAAAAATCTAGCTATGGGACTATCAACATAGCATCAGTATTAAAACAGTAACGGTTGGTACCTGAAAAACAAAAGACAAAAAAATCAATACACAGATCATACATTTACCTATCCCTAAGGTAATCAGCAGTACATATTCAACTTCATCAGGGGGACAACAGTGCCAGCATCAGGACAGAAACAGGGAAACAGGGATGGTTTAGAATTTGAACTATAAGATTGCTAAACCATCAGAGCATTACTTCAGTATTGAACAGGCACAGTAAACTCAGAAAATAATAAAGCATCAGAATGTCAGTAGACTGACTGGCAAAGCACAAAGTGTGAAAGTGGCAGGTAAAAAAGAATGGCTCCTGTACGAAGCACGTCAAAGAAATAATGTCTCTCTACTTCTCTGCACTCACACATTAAATTAAACTTACAAAAAATTTGCTATTGGTCAAAAACATCAGGCGAAGAAAGAACATCCAATCACAAGAACATTAGATATCGGCAATGCATTTGAAAAGGCACAGTAAGACTTGGCAAAACGTTGATTTGTTCTTCTGCTTTTATGTAATTTCAAATTATACAAATTTTTGCTTCTGACGACCATCAGTATGCCCTTTTGTTTGGCACATTCCAAATACGTTATTGCTGGACAATAGTTGCAAAGATATGGAAACATTCTTGTCACACCATTTCCTCGAGAGAAATACAGTTGAATTAATATATGCACAGAACCAGTTTGAGACTTAAATAAAAGAAGTTTGTTATACAACGGACATGAGAACATACAAATGTAACAGTAAGAACACCGGAGTTAGATGACTTTCCATTGTGGCCTTGTCTGCTAGAGGCCCAGCAGAAAACAAGAAATACTCATATTATTTGCATGCTTTCTCATTTCAACGTTAGTACATTTTTACAAAAGCATGGCATTCCTTGCATTCGATTGTGGCCAATAATAAAGGCACATTGTTGTGTCAACAATAATTTTATCATTAAAGCATTTCACACATTAGTACGTTAGTATGATTACATAAAAGATAAGTGTTCACGCTAAATTTTGTCGCTCGCAGTTGTTGCAAGAACAACACATACACATTGGAATCAATGCCAGCCAGCTTGGTACACAGCAACACCATCATTGGACTCCCACAAATACCTTCATTCATTTATTGATTGCTGTTTTTTTCACTTCCCTCCCTTTCCTCAGCACAAACCTGGCCCTCAGCATTAAAGTACCCAACAACAGAACCAGACCATGGCACAGTAAAGGGTGGGAGATTCGGTCCTGTGCCTATACTCACAGGGTGTTAAGTCAAGATTCAAGCCTGGCTGCCTATGTCCCAAAGTCAGCAACTCCAGCCACCAGGCCACAACCCTCTCCTGCATTTTCACTTATCTAACATTTTCTTCAACCTACTAAGCAGTGGCACTAATTACATGTACTGTTTTGTTATGTGATTCTACAATTGCACACAGCATCATGTGTGTCCAAAAATGTGTGTTGTTTCACAAGATCTACACCATGATTAGTCACAATCGTAGGTCCCGGCTGACAGGTCTTGCCCTGATTTTCCTCCACCTCAACTGTGCTGTTAGAATTAAACCAAAACTCTAGAGAAACGTTAGAATGCCATAGAGGTCGGTGAGCCAAAAATTAACCAGCAGTGCTGAGCTAGAGAACTGGTTTGGCTGTACCAGCCAATCCATAAGGAGAGCAGTGAAAACATTTGGCATTTGAATCATGCAGTACACATCATGTAAAATATATTAATGTCTGTTCAAAATTCAAAAAAGTGTATTTCTTTAACATACAGAAGCATTCTATCTTCAGGCATAAAAGTGCATCACTGCATTGACAAAAATGTAATAAAAGTTTATAAACATGAACTTAGAAACGCTGCGGCCTCCCCACCCTGGTTGCAATGCCATTAGTGAGGTAAGAAGCAGATGAAGAAACATTATAAGCTATTAAATCCAGCAGAAGACAGGTTTTTATGCAGCGCATATCCTTCATTCACATATTATGGGTTGTTCTCATTAGTGATAATGAAAAAAATGAAATTCTGTGAAATAAAGTATTTGCCTAGGATCACACAACTTGGACAAGCGGAGTAGCCAGAACTGATCACAGGATTACAGGTTTCACACTGTGCAAATCACCCAATAAGTGAGTATCTCTTTCTGATATAAAAGGTTAATGCTATGTCTTTAATTCTTGACATATGAGGTTAGAGGATGGGTGGCAGACAGAAGACACTTTTTATTTTATTCATAGCGTGAATGTGTCCCAAGGGCATAAGAGTGCTTCACAGATGACCCAAACTATCCACTTTCAGCAATGGAAGATTAAGTGGTTTTCCTTTGTTTCACAGGATGTTAGTTGAGCAAGGCTGGGTTTTGGACCTGGTTCCCGACTTGGCTGGGTCAGCAGCTCTAACTGCTAGGTCACATCTGTAGGAAAGCACCCCTTTTTTTTTAAGGGTTACCCCCTAACACTTTCTGCCTGATATTAAGGCTAACTTGACTGAGTGTGTGCTGGGATCCTGGTAACTAGGATCCAACACCAGTGTTCTTTCCCTAAACTATACCATTATATCCACAATTGGCACACCCCTGGCACCCAGCTAAGTCCCTTGTAAAAGGTACCAGTGGTACCAAGAGCTCTGTGACCAGGATGCCGGCTCCGAATGGAGCCGGCGGAGTGGAAGGGGTGCGACGGGTGCAGTTGCACCCGTCGTGATTTTCAGTGTCTGCTTGGCAGACACTGAAAATCTTGGTGGGGCCCTGTTAGGGGCATGGGCACTGCAGGGGCCCCCAGGGGCCCCGCGACACCCGTTACCGCCAGCCAGGTTCTGGCGGTCAGAACCGCCAGAGCCAGGCTGGCGGTAAGGGGTCGGAATCCCCATGGCGGCGCTGCCTGCAGCGCCGCCATGGAGGATTCCCTTGGGCAGCGGGAAACCGGCGGGACACTGCTGGTTTCCCGTATCTGACCGCGGCTGTACCGCCGCGGTCAGAATGCCCAAAGGAGCACCGCCAGCCTGTTGGCGGTGCTCCAGCGGTCGTTGGCCCTGGCGGTCCATGACCGCCAGGGTCAGAATGACCCCCTAAGTGCGATGGTGGGAAGAAAAAGACAGCGTTGACATGGCAGCCCTTCTAGGCCTGAGGCATAGGTAAGTCACCCCTCTAGCATGCCTTACATCCCTACATCCCTGGACTCTGTGCACACTATACATTATTCTGGTATAGTATATACAGAGCCAGCTTCCTACATTGGTGGCTCAGCAGTGGGGTCTATGACTTTGCATTTGCTGGACTACTCAGCCAATATCTGATCACACAACTAAGTTCCAAAATTGCCTTTCAATTCAACTGATTTTTTAATTGACAAATTTTCTAAGGGTCTTGGTTAAGTCCCCTTTAGACTTTTCTTTTTTAGATGTAAAAGTTACCATAGTTAGGGGTAAGTAGCTAGATGTAGTTTTTAGCGCCTGAAAGTAACCCCCAACTTTAGTGACAAAATGAGCAGCTCAGAGGACATGGTTGTGAAGGCTTAACCTTACCCCTTACCTCCATCTTGGGATGAGAGAGCTAAGGTCCCTCTGCAGACTGAAACAAAACAAAACTGGCTCCAGCCCTACCAAGACTAAGCTCCAGGAGCTCTCGGCAGAGTATACCAAGGAAGACCCTACTGAGGAGGAAGACCTCCCCTCAGATGGAGAAGACGTTAGGGATATTGAGGATAAACACCACCTCCTAACCTAACTAGGAAGGACAGGGTCCAAATGCCCCTGACTCCAAGGATAGTACTCACAGGATCTGAGTCTCCGACAGGGGAGTCCAGTTCCTCTGGGAACACTGAGGGCAGTCTCAATGAAGAGGACCTCCTTTTAGTAAGGATGGCCAAACGATTAGCTTTGGAGAGACAGCTCATGGAAATATAAAGGGAGACATCAGAAATGGGCTTAGCACCCATTAATGGTGACAGCAGTTTAATAACTAGGGATAGAGAGCACTCTGACACCCCTAAAATCCCTAAAGGGATTGTCCCCAAGTATGAGGAAGGTGATGACATCACCAAGTGGTTCACAGCCTTTGAAAGGGCTTGTGGAACCAGAAGATTGATAAAGTCTCACTGGGGAGCTCTCCTTTGTGAAATGTTCACTGGTAAGTGTAGGGATAGACTCCTCACACTCATTGGTGCAGATGCAGAATCCTATGACCAAATGAAGGCTACCTTGATTGAGGGCTTTGGATTTACTACTGAGCAGTATAGAATTAGGTTCAGGGGGGCTCACAAAACCTCGAGCCAGTCCTGGGTTGATTTTGTATACTACTCAGTGAAAACACTAGATGGTTGGATAACTGCCAGTAGAGTGCATGCCTATGATGGACTTTATAATTTGTTTGTGAAAGAACGTCTTTTAAGAAACTGCTTCAACAACAAGTTGCATCAATATCTAGTAGACCTAGGTCCAAGAATTGGAAAAAAAGGCATTTTTTCAAGACTCTGGTGATTAAGACTTCTACTGGGGAAGACTAAAAGAAAGGGGTTACAAAGCCTCTCCAAAAGAAGGGTGGAGGATAAAGGTACAGAGTCTTCTATAGGCCCCCAAAAACCTGAGCAGGAGGGAGGGCCCCAAGCTTCTTCACAATCTTTGCAAGGGTACAACAGTAATAACTTTGATCCCAAAAAGGCCTGGTGTCAAAACTGTAAGTAGAATGGGCACCAAACTGGTGACTTGGCCTGTCCCAAATGGAATCCCCCTAGGGCTGCTCCAGTTAGCATTGATATAGCCATCCTCCAGGGGGGATCGACAGTGTGCCCAGAACAAATCAGGGTTCACACTGAAGCTACTTTAGTTTATGAGGGTGGGGTAGATGTTGCCACTCTTACTGGCTACCCCCCTAACATGATCAAATACAGACGGCATCCCTTGATTGATGGGACTAAGGTAGAAGCCCTGAGGGATAGAGGTGCACGTGTCACCATGGTGACATAAAAACTGGTTTCCCCAAGACAGTACCTGACTGGACAAACGTATTCAGTCACCACTGCTGACAATGTAACTAAGGTCCATCCCATGGCTCTGGTGACCATACAATGTGGAGGGGTTACTGGCCTGAAACAGGTAGTGGTCTTTTCTGCAATCCTAGATGAATGTCTGCTAGGGAATGACCTGGAGTAGAACTTTAAACCCATGTAGCCATCCTGGGAATACCTGAAGTGGTGTGTGTGAAAACTAGAGCACAGAGCTGAGCACAGGGTGAAAAAGAAGTGTTGGAGCCTTCCAGGAGAAAGGGCAAGAAGACTGGGGGACCAACCCCTGTACAGCAACAAGTACAAGGCTCCTCTTCTCAGGAAGAAGTCTTAACATCCTCTGAGGGAACTGAGCCCATGGAACCTGATCCTTATCAGGTAGAGCTCTTGGGCCCAGGGGGACCCTCTAGGAACCAGCTGTGCCAGGGACAGAGAACCTGTCCCACTCTTGAAGGCCTAAGGCAGCAAGCAGCTACACAGGAAAAGGGAGATGGCAGTGGCTCCCACAAGGTCTATTGAGAGGAAAGACTCCTGTACACTGAGGCCAGAGATCCCAAACCTGGGGCAACCAGTGGTAGTGCCTCAGCAGTTTAAGAAGTTCATCCTCACTTTATCCCATGACATCTCCCTAGCTGGGCATCTGGGCCAAACTAAAACTTGGAATAGGCATTTCCGCCATTTCTACTGGCCCAACATGTCTTAAAAGGTGAAGAAGTTTTGCAGCTCCTGTGTCACTTGCCAAGCCAGTGGTAAGGCAGGTGGACACACAAAAGCCCCCCGTAATTCCATTACCAGTGGTTGGGGTACCCTTTGAAAGGGTTGGTGTGGACATAGTGGGTCCACTTGAACCATCCACAGTCTCAGGAAACAAATATATACTGGTGTTGTATAGCTATTTTAGCTAGGTTTTAGAGACATTATTTTAGCAAAGTAGGCCTGCTGTTGTGCACTTTAGCCCAGTTACTATTTGTTCAGCATCGCTTTATTTTTCTAGCATAAGCCACACTTGTGTTGTTGTTTTATTTTCTCTATCTATTTGTTCCTTCGCCTAAGACAGCATCATGTTCTTAGCACTGCACTTTGTGCTTTCCTCAAGGCTGCAGTCGGGTACAGGGTTGCCGACAAAAGTGGCACGCTGTGTCTCCGACATTCACAGAAACATACATATCCTTACGTGGGGACCTTTTCTAAGAACATCAACTGTTTTATTATAAAAACACTTCTTTGTCCCATACACTTCAGAGGGAGATTCCAGCCAGATGACAACGACTGCATGCTGATTGCTGAGCGTCTTCGCTATAGCTGTTTGCTTAGACTGACAAATCCCTGGCCTACATGGGACAGTGTCTTTTTAGACAACAGGCTTCCCTGCTCAGGTATGGGGGATGATGTCTTCACAGGGGGGAAACCTGAAGGATGGAATAGAGCTTATCACACTGTGCTCTGACATAGCGTAGGTAGGAACGATATGTATCACTCCTAGTGGCAGTATGGTGGGACTGGTTTTGTGTTTTACTCTCCTTGTCACAATCTTGCTTCTATTGTGTTTTATCATCCTAGTTATTGCAATACATGTCATTTTATTTAAGATGCAGTTATTTCAATAATTCCTTATTGAACTATATTCTTCCTCTGTTTGTCTTTGCCTGTGTGAGAGTAATGTAACTGAGAGAAAGGGGTGAGATCTGATCGACCACAATTCCCCTGAGGAGTCTTTCTTGTTATGCGCCTAGTTGCCACAATCATCCCTGCACTTGGGCAGAGATGAGGTGCTGCTAGTTTGCCAGAAAACCCAGATTAGGCGTGCAGGCATCACATGGTGTGGTATTGTACTCAATACCCTACAATTCAGGTGATTCTGCCATCCAAATCCAGAAGCCTCATTAGGATAATGAGAACCTATGTGACACTGGTAGTAGTAGATCATGCTACCAGGTATCCTAAAGCAATTCCCCTCAAGTCTTACTACAGCTCCTGCAGTAGCCAAAGTCCTTATTGGTATATTTACCAGGGTAGGGTTTCTAAGGAGGTGGTTTCTCAATCAATCAATCAAAAAAATGTATAGAGCGTGCTACTCACCCGTAAGGGCCTCAAGGTGCTGGGCGGTGGGTGGGGGAGATCGGGGGGGGGGGGAATGGTCTGCCGTTTTACTGTTCGAAAAGCCATGTCTTGAGGTGTTTTCTGAAAGACAGGAGGTCCTGGGTCTTCCGGAGGTTGGTGGGGAGGGAGTTCCAGGTTTTGGGGGCAAGGTAGGAGAAAGGCCTGCTTCCGGAGGTGGTGCGTTGGATGCAAGGATCTGTGGCGAGATAGGCGGAGCGGAGGTGGGAATGTGGAAGTTCACTCTTTCGTTGAGGTAGGCTGGTCCAGTGTTGTGGAGGGCTTTGTGTGCGTGGATGAGGACTTTGAAAATGACCCTTTTGTCGATAGGAAGCCAGTGGAGGGATCTGAGGTGGGCGGAGATGTGTTCATGGTGTGGGAGGTACAGGATGAGGCTTGTGGCTGCGTTTTATATCCTCTGGAGTTTCCGTAGTCTAGCCTGCTACTGATGAGTGCATAGGTGACGGTCTTTCTGGTTTCTATGGGTATCCATTTGAAGGTTTTTCGCAGCATGCGGAGGGTGTTGAAGCAGGAGGAGGTGATCGAGTCGATTTGCTGGATCATGGAGAGAGAAGAATCTAAGATGACGCCGAGGTTGCGTGTGTGGGTGGCGGGTGTTGGCGGTGGCCCTAAGGTGGTGGGCCACCAGTAGTCCCATATTGTTTTGTTGGGGCTGAAGATGATGATTTTGGCGGTCATTCCAACCGCCGCCCGCCTGGCGGGAACCGCCGAATGACCGCACTGCGGTCAAAAGACCGCTGCGGCCATTCTGGCTTTCCCGCTGGGCCGGCGGGCGACCGCCAAAAGGCCGCCCGCCGGCCCAGCGGGAAAGACCCAGCAACGATGAAGCCGGCTCCGAATGGAGCCGGTGGAGTTGCTGGGGTGCGACGGGTGCAGTGGCACCCGTCGCGAATTGTCAGTGTCTGCAAAGCAGACACTGAAAATCATTATGGGGCCCTGTTAGGGGGCCCCTGCACTGCCCATGCCAGTGGCATGGGCAGTGCAGGGGCCCCCAGGGGCCCCACGACACCCGTTCCCACCATCCTGTTCCTGGCGGTAAAAACCGCCAGGAACGGGATGGCGGGAAGGGGGTCGGAATCCCCATGGCGGCTGGGCCAGGGGAAAACCGGCGGGAAACCGCCGGTTCCCCTTTTCTGACCGCGGCTTTACCGCTGCGGTCAGAATGGCCCAGGAAGCACCGCCAGCCTGTTGGCGGTGCTTCCGCGGTCGTTGGCCCTGACCACCAGGGTCAGAATGACCCCCTTTATGTTTTGTTGGAGTTTAGTTTGAGGTAGCTTGTTGTCATCCATTTGGTGCTGTCTAGGAGTATGGCGTGAAGGTTGGTCTTGGCACTGGTGGGGTTCCTGGTGAGGGAGATGACGAACTGGGTGTCGTCTGCGTAGGATATGATGGTGATTCCGTGTGGGGGGAGGATGTTGGCGAGCGGGCCATGTAAATGTTGAAGAGGGTGGGGCTGAGGGAGGACCCTTGGGGAACTCTGCAGATGATCTTGGTTGATGGGGATTGGAAGGGAGGGAGGCGGACTTTCTGGGTCCTTTCGGCGAGGAAGGAGGTGAGCCAGTCCAAAGCCTTGTGTCCGATTCTTGCACTGTACGGAGTATTTGGTGGCAGACAGTGTTGAAGGCTGCAGAGAGGTCCAGGAGGATGAGTGCAATGGTCTCACCTTTGTCGACTCTGGTTCTGATGTCGTCAGTACAGGCGATGAGGGCGGTCTCAGTGCTGTGGTTCTTGCGGAATCCAGACTGGGAGGCGCAGAGTGCGTTGTTTTCCTCTAGGAAGTGAGACCGGCAGCGTTCGGTGGTGTGTGGGAAGGTTATGTGGTTGCTGGAGCTGAAAATCGCATCTAGAGTGTGTCCTGCAGAGTGGGTGGGTGATGTGACTAGTTGTTTGAGTCCTAGGTTCATGAGGTTGTCTAGTAGGGATGTAGAGTTGTGGTCGTGGTGGTTCTCCAGGTGAAAGTTGACGTCACCAAGGAGGATGTAGTCTGTGGAAGTGAGGGCGTGTGGGCTGATGGTGTCAGCGATGGCGTCACAGAAGGGGGGTCGAGGTCCTGGTGGTCTGTAAATGAGGGTTCCTCTGAGGGTGGTGTTGGGATTTATGTGAATTAGGAAGTGCAGGTGTTCTGTGCTGTCTAGGGTGTCGTGTGTGTTGGTGGTGATCTTTAAGGTGTTTTTATGTACAATGGCAATGCCACCTCTTGGTTTGTGTAGACGATCTCTACGATGGATTTTGTAGCCTTCTGGAATGGCTATGGCTATGTCGGGCTGAGATGAGGGATTCTTCCAAGTTTCCCTGACGAAGGCACAGTCCGGGGAGTGTGACGTGATCAGGTCCCAGAGTTCGATGACATGTTTGTGTATGGAGCGGGTGTTTAGTAGTATGCAGTTAAGGTGATTGCGGGGGCTGTTGTTGTTGTGGTGAGTGATGGTGTTGTTGAGGGGGTGTTGGTGTTGATGTGGGTTGTGGTAGTGTTGTTGTAGAGTGTGCTAGCATTGTTGTGGGGCTTGTTGGTGTTGTTGTGGTGCGTGATGGTGTTGCTATGGGGATGTAAGTGTTGTTGTGCGTTGGGGTACTGTTGTTGTAGAGCGTGCTAGCGTTATTGTGGTGTGTGTTGGGGTTGGCGTGGGGCATGTGGGTGCTCATGGTGTTTGTGGGGGTGTTGGAGAACGACAAGCATAGCATGTAAAAGGTCCATGTGTGTGCTTGCGGTTGGCTTGGGTGCAGGTGGGGTGTAGACCTGGGTTGAGGGCGTGTAGTGTGGTGGCTGAGTAATGTTGTCTGGGGGGGTTAGGGTTGAGAGGACCAGGGGGACTGGCGCTCGGCGCGGTCCAGGCGCGGTTGGGCGCAGACGGGCTTGCACAGCGGCCGCCATTAAGAGGGGGAGGTGGGAGGGAGGAGCAGGTGGGAGGTGGGAGGCGAGGGACCAAAGGGTGCACGATGGGTGCGGGGCCACAGGGGACGCAGCGGCAGGGGCGGGAGAGCGGAAAGAGCTGGCTGAGCTGGGTCGGGTTCAAAAACAGGCACAGAAAAATGAAACGAGCAAAACCAAAGGCACAAATGTAATTTTTAGCGGTACGGTGAACGAAATAACAGTTTTACACAAACAAAAAAGCTAAAAGCAAAGCAAAGATACAGTCAGCCTACCACTGGGCACCAGGGATGAGGTGCAGGCGGGTGCCTGTGGGTGGTGGAGGGCCTCGAACTTCTTCTAGCGGCAGACGGCGGGATCAGGGGCACGGATACAGGCTGGTGGAGCCAAAGTGGACTCCTGGCCAAGAACCGGTCAGGGGGTCACGCAGGGCTTTGCACAGCGGCCGCCATTAAGAGGGGTAGGTGGGAGGGAGGGGCAGCTGGGAGGTGGGAGACGAGGATCCAATGGGTGCGCGAGGGGGGACGCGGCCGCAGGGGACACAGCGGCAGGGGCGGGAGAGCGGAGAGAGCTGGCTGAGCTGGGTCAGGTTCGAAAACAGGCACAGAAAAACGAAATGGGCAAAAACAAAGGGACAAATGTAATTTTTAGAGGTACGGTGAACTAAATAACAGTTTTACACAAACGAAAAAAGCTAAAAGCAAAGCAAAGATACGGTGAGCCTACCACTACACACCAGGGATGAGGTGCAGGCGGGTGCCTGTGATTGGTGGAGGGCCTCAAACATCTTCTAACGGCAGACGGTGGGGTCAGGGGCACGCAGGAAGGCTGGTGGAACCAAAGTGTACTCCTGGCCAAGAATCGGTCAGGGAGTCACACAGGGCTCCGCGCAGCGGGCGCCATTAAGAGGGGGAGGTGAGAGGGAGGAGCATCTGGGAGGTGGGAGGCGAGGGACCAAGGGGTGTGTGAGGGGTCAGGGCGGCAGGGGATGCAGCGGCAGGGGAGGGAGAGCTGAGAGAGCAGGCTGAGCTGGGTCGGGTTCGAAAACAGGCACACAAAAACGAAACGGGCAAACACAAAGGCACAAATGTAACTTTTAGCGGTACGGTGAACAAAATAACAGTTTTACACAAACAAAAAAGCTAAAACAAAGCAAAGATACAGTGAGCCTACCACTAGTCACCAGGGATGAGGTGCAGGCGGGTGCCTGCGGGTGGTGGAGGGCCTCGAACTTCTTCTAGCGGCAGACGGCGGGGTCTGGGGCACGCAGGCAGGCTGGTGGAGCCAAAGTGGACTCCTGGCCAAGAATCAGTCAGGGGGTCACACAGGGCTTTGCGCAACGGCTGCCATTAAGAGGGGGTGGTGGGAGGGAGGAGCAGCTGGGAGGTGGGAGATGAGGGACCAATGGGTGCGCGAGGGGGGCGCGGCCGCAGGGGACACAGCGGCAGGGGCGGTAGAGCGGAGAAAGCTGGCTGAGCTGGGTCGGGTTCGAAAACAGGCACAGAAAAATTAAACAGGCAAAAACAAAGGCACAAATGTAATTTTTAGCGGTACGGTGAACGAAATAACAGTTTTACACAAACGAAAAAGCTAAAAGCAAAGCAAAGATACAGTGAGCCTACCACTACGCACCAGGGAAGAGGCGCAGGCGGGTGCCTGCGGGTGGTGGAGGGCGTCGAACTTCTTCTAGCGGCAGACGGCAGGGTCAGGGGCATGGAGGCAGGCTGGTGGAGCCAAAGTGGACTCCTGGCCAAGAACCGGTGAGGGGGTCACACAGGGCTCCGCGCAGCGGGCGCCATTAAGAGGGGGAGGTGGGAGGGAGGAGCAGCTGGGAGGTGGGAGGCGAGGGACCAATGGGTGCGCGAGAGGGGCGGCACCACAGGGGATGCAGCGCAGTGGCAGGGACGGGAGAGCGAAGAGAGCTGGCTGAGCTGGGTAGGGTTCGAAAACAAGCACAGAAAAATGAATTGGGCAAAAACAAAGGCACAAATGTAATTTTTAGCAGTACGGTGAACGAAATAACAGTTTTACACAAACGAAAAAGCTAAAAGCATAGCAAAGATACAGTGAGCCTACCACTAGGCACCAGGGATGAGGTACAGGCGGGTGTCTGTGGGTGGTGGAGGGCCTCAAACGTCTTCTAGTGGCAGACGGCGGTGTCAGGGGCACGGAGGCAGGCTGGTGGGACCAAAGTGGACTCCTGGCCAAGAACCTGTCAGGGGGTCACACAGGGCTCCGCGCAGTGGGCGCCATTAAGAGGGGGAGGTGAGAGGGAGGAGCAGCTGGGAGGTGGGAGGCGAGGGACCAATGGGTGTGTGAGGGGGTCGGGGATGCAGGGGACGCAGCAGCAGGGGCGGGAGAGCTGAGAGAGCTGGCTGAGCTGGGTCGGATTCGAAAACAGGCACAGAAAAACGAATTGGGCAAAAACAAAAGCACAAATGTAATTTTTAGCAGTACGGTGAACGAAATAACAGTTTTACACAATCGAAAAAGCTAAAACAAAGCAAAGATACAGTGAGCCTACCACTAGTCACCAGGGATGAGGCGCAGGCGGGTGCCTGCGGGTGGTGGGGGGCCTCGAACTTCTTCTAGCAGCAGACGGCGGGGTCAGGGGCACGGAGGCAGGCTGGTGGAGCCAAAGTGGACTCCTGGCCAAGAACCGGCTCTGACAGAGGTGCCAACTTCATGTCAACTTACTTGGAACACAAGTGGAATGAGTGTTGGTTGACCTACAAGTTCACCACGCCATACCATCCCCAAACCAATGGACTTGCTAAAAGATTCAACAAGACATTGAAGGTCATGATCATGGGGCACCCTGAAAAACTCAAAAGGAGATGAGATGTCCTCTAGCCATGTTTGCCTTTCTCCCTTTGAGCTTCTGTTTGGCCACCCTGTTAGGGGACCACTTACACTTGTGAAGGAGGGTTGGGAAAGACCTCTCCACAAGCTGAAGTAAGATGTGGTGGACTATGTGCTTGGCCTCCGCTCAAGCATGGCAAAGTACATGAAAAAAGCATAACAAAACCTTGAGGCCAGCCAATAGCTCCAGGACCAGTGGTACGAACAAAAGGCTGCACTGGTGGAGTTTACACCAGGGCAGGAGGTATGGATTCTACAGCCTGTGGCTCCCAGGGCACTTCAGGACAAGTGGAGCTGGCCTTACCATATCCGAGAAAAGAAAAGTGAGGTCACCTACTTAGTAGACGTGGGCATTAGCAGGACACCCAAAAGAGTGATCCATGTGAACCGCTGCAAGCTGTTCTGTGACAGGGCTGAAGTAGCCATGCTGATGGATACTGATGAGGATCAGGAAGCAGAGAGTGAGCCTCTGCCTGACCTTCTCTCACATAACACTAAAGATGGATCAGTTAATGGAGTTGTCTACTCAGACACCCTCACTGCCCATCAGCAGGCTGACTGCAGGAAAGTCTTGCAGCAGTATGCAGAGCTTTTCTCCTTAACCCCTGGACAGACACACCTGTGTACCCATGATGAGGACACAAAAGACAGCTTGCCTGTCAAATCCAAGATCTATCAGCAGTCTGACCAAGTTAAGGAGAGCATCAAAGTTGAAGTCAGCAAGATGCTGTATTTAGGGGTTATTGAACCCTCTGACAGTCCCTGGTCTACCCCAGGGGTCTTAGTCCCCATATCTCATCCCCAGGATGGAAATAAATAAATTAGGTTTTGTGTGGACTATAGAGGTCTCAACTCTGTCACTAAGCAGATGTTCACCCTATTCCAAGGTTGGATGAGCTGATAGATAAATTAGGTGCAGCAACATTTCTCAGTACCTTTGACTTAACAGCAGGGTACTAGCAAATTCGCATGGCAGCAGGAGCAAAAGAAAATACTGCATTCTCTATACCTGATGGGCATTATCCGTTCACTGTTATTCCCTTTGGTTTAAAGAATGCCCCTGCTACCTTCCAATGGTTGGTGAATCAAGTCCTTGCTGGCTTGAAGTCCTTCAGTACAGCATATCTAGATGATAAAGCTGTCTATAGCTCCTCCTGGCAGGTTCACCTGGTCTACCTGGGGAAGATTTTGCAGGCTCTGCAATCTGCAGGCCTCACTATTAAGGCATCTAAATGGCAGATAGGGCAGGGCACGGTGTATACTTGGGCCACCTTGCAGATGGAGGGCAAGTGCAGCCCTAACAGCCAAGATCCAGACAACCCTGGACTGGGAAGCTCCAAAACCCCAGACTCAAGTCAGGGCATTCCTAGGCTTGACTGGTTATTACAGGAGGTTTGTGAAGGGCTATGGGTCCATTGTGACTCCCCTCACAGAACTGACCTCTAAGAAAATGCCCAAGAAAGGAAACCTGACTGTTAGATGTCAAAAGGCCTTTGGCACCCCAAAGGAGGCAATGTGCTCAGCACCAGTTCACAGAACCTTCAGACTGCCCTAAGCAATGCATTGTCCAGACAGATGCTCCTGAACATGGGATAGGAGCAGCCCTGTCCCAAACCAACGATGATTGCCATGACCAGCCTGTTACTTCCATTAGCAGAAGGTTATTCCCCTGGGAACAGTGTTGGAGTGCCATTGAGAGGGAGGCCTTTGCTGTGGTTTGGTCTCTGAAAAAGTTGAGACCATACTTGTTTGGTACTCACTTTATTGTTCACACTGACCACAGACCTCTCAGATGGCTAATGCAAATGAAAGGTGAGAACCCAAAACTTTTGAGGTGGTCCATCTCTCTAGGGAGAATGGACTTTACAGTGGGACATAGACCTGGGATTGTCCATGCCATGTAGATGGCCTTTCCAGGTTTTTCCACTTAGACAATTAAGACTCTCTTGGGAAAGGTTAGTCTCACCCTCTTTCATTTAGGAGGGGGTTGTGTAGGAAAGTGCCCCTTTTTGGCATGGTTACCTCCACTGTATGCCTGATATTTATACTAGAGTGTGTACTGGGATCCTGCTAACCAGGTCCCAGCACCATGTCCTTTCCCTAAACTGTACCATTGTTTCCACAATTGCCACACCCCTGGCACATAGCTAAGTCCCTTGTGAAAGGCACCAGTGGTCCAAGGGCTCTGTGACCAGGGAGGGTCCCTAAGTGCTGCAGCATGCATTGTTCCAACCTAAGGGACCCCTCACCAAGTACATGCACACTACCATTGCAGATTGTGTGTGCTGGTGGGGAGAAAAAAAGCAAACCCGACTAGGCACTCCTTCCAGGGTGTCATGCCCACAAACCTGTGACATACATGAGTCATCCCTCTAGCAGGCCTTTCAGCCCTAGGACATAGTGCATTATATCACAGGTGAGGGCATAGCTGCATGAGCAATATGCCCCTACAGAGTTGAAGTCCATTCTTAGACATTGTAAGTGCAGTGTGGCCATATTAAGTACATGGGCTGGGAGTTTATTATTACAAACTCTACAGCTCTATGATGGCTTTACTGAAGGCTGGGAAGTTTGGTATCAAACTTCTCAGCACAATAAACCCACCATAATGCCAGAGTTAGATTTATTGTACAATGCATACAGAGCCAATCTTAGAGATGCCCCCTGTATTTTACCCAACCCTTTAGTGGAGGGCTGACCAGTCTGTGCCAGCCTGTCACTAACAGACAAGTTTCTGACCCCATGGGGTGAGAGACTTTGTGCTATCTAGGGTCAGGAACAAAGCCTGCGCTGGGTGGAGGTGCTTCACACCTCCCACCTGCAGGAACTGTAACCCTTTGCAGTGAGTCTCAAAGGCCCAGAACTCCTGCACAGTGCCCCAGGGCACTCCAGCTACTGGAGATGCCCGCTCCCTGGACACAGCCCCACTTTTGGTGGCAAGTCCAGCAGGAAAATTAGGAAAAAAAGCCCCTAAGGTGTCCAGAGCTGAAGTGACCTCTCCTTGCAGAATCCTCCATCTTGTTTTGGAGGAGAGGGACCAATAGGGTTATGAATGTAACCCCTTCCCCAAAGGGAGTGGTAACAGGAAGGGTGTAGCCACCCTCGGGGACAGTAGCCATTGGTAACTGCCCTCTGACCCCTGTAACACCCCTAAATCTAGTATTTAGGGGCTCCTCTGAATCTTACTCACCAGATTCCTGGTGACCTCAGAAGAAAGAAGAAGGACGGCCAAGCTGAACCCAGCAGTGAGACTCCAGACCAGTGGTTCCCAACCTTTTTATTTCTGTGGACCCCCACTTTAACATTAATGGAACCCAGGGACCCCCACTGAATCATCATGGGAATCCGGGGACCTCCGCCTGAGTCATTACTGGAAACTGGGGACCTAATTTGTCAATGTTTGTTAATATTTTTTAATTTTCTAGGCTCTCGTGGACCTCCTGAGAAGGCTTTGGGGACCCCCGGGGGGCCCCGGACCAGAGGTTGGGAACCACTGCTCCAGATGACAACTGACTTGGCCCCAGCCCCACCGGCCTGTCTGTGGCTTCAAAGACCCCTGCTCCAAGAAGGTGACATATCCTGCAGGACCAGCAACCTCTACAAACCCCCAGAGTACTGCCTGCCCAGCAGAGGACCAAGAACTCCAGAGGACAGCGGCCCTGTCTAGAAGAAATCACCAAAAGACTCCAGAACTGCCTCGGATCCGTGAGCCATGTCTACTCTGCACCCAACGCCCATGGCCCGAATCCAGATGACCCACCAGACCAGAGAAGGTTCCCAGGCAAATCCGACCTCAAATTCACCTTGGGTTGACCCCTCCTGGCCAACACAATGATTCCTGGATTCTTAATCCGGATCCAACGAAGATTCCCGATGCCCAAGGTGAGACTTGCACCTGCAGCCCCCTGGCCTTGGGGAATCTGACTGACAGTCCAGTAACGTCCAGTGGGTGCCTCCCCTGCCTATCCAGCCTTTGGTTTCCTGGAATCGACCCCCTGGACCCAGCCTGGAGCATCATTTGTGACCCCTTTGGCGCCCCTGTTGAAAAGCACTGGGCACCAGGCTCTGTGTTTGCGCCTTGACCCGGCCGCCCCCTGTGCCACTGAGGGTGTGTGTTTGGTGTAGGCCTGTGGCCCCACTGGTGCTCCTCTAAACCCCCCAGGTCTGCTCCCCGAGTATGTGGGTAGTTACTTTTCAGCAGATCTTTTTCGAGTGCCCCCAGTCTCTATAGGATCTCATTCAAAACCCAACATCAATCTTGACCTCTGCACCTACCCTACCCTGCCCTGTGTTGCTGGTGGTGCATTTTTGGGGTCAACTTGAACTTTGACCAGTGGACATCCTAATCCCCAGAGGTTGGAATTGTAAGTTGAGTACTTACCTTCAAAACGTACTAATACTTTTCCTCCCCTACGACTGCTTTAGTTCCTGTGAACAGTTGCACTGTCAACTATTGAAATACAAAATTGCTACTTACTTGTAAACTGCTTTAACTGCTAAAACCAGACAAATTACATTTGATATCTACTTATAACTGTACTTACCTGAAACAAGGTTCTTCTGGTTCTAGTAATGAAGTAACAAAATATACTTTTGCTATAGAAAAACAATTGGCCTGGACTTAGTCATTGAGTGTGTGCCTCATTTCTTGACTCTGTGTGTACAACAAATGCTTTTCACTACCCTCTGATAATCCTAACTGCTCGACCACACTACCACATAGAGACCATTAGTATTATCTACTGGATCCTTCATTAAGCCTATGGGGAACCCGTGGACCCCATTTTTTACAGGATATACAGAGCCAGCTTCCTATAATATCTTTTTCAGCTAACATGCAGTTGATTTTGGACTTGAGGTTCCAAAAGGACATTGAGCTGAGCCAGGCATCTGTCTTCAGATTTCAGTGACATACCCACTTCTAGGATCTTGTGCTTGTGGTATTGTTACCCTTACCTACGCAACATATCTCTTTGTCATGCTGGAATATGCTGCATAGCTAAAACCCCAACAACAGTCCAGGCTTTGTTAATTAGCTCAGTTGCACACCATATTCTGTGGGCAGCAAATGAACTTTGTGGCCATGATATTTTGTGCTTTATTTGTGCTGTCACTCCCACCCTCTAACTTGTGTCATATTTCTTTTTAATTCCCAGCGTACGTGTGTTGACTTCAACCTGCATTTTTTACCTACCACACAGTGAGGCTCTGAACAGTTTCCAAAAGGTGGCTGAGGAAGGTGTTCAACCAGTGTCAGCAGTGATCTGGGCCTGACATAGGTCCTCATTATGAGGTGGTGGTCTTCTGACTGCTAGCCTCGCAGTGGCAGTTTACCACTGCATTACAACCCTGGCGGTCAGACTTCCATAGGACCGCCACCACTGCCAGGAACAAGGTTCCCGACTGGGTGGCGGCGGTCAGAGTTGTGCTCAGCCACAGCGGCGCTGAGTTCAGCACTGTGGTGCTGATCACAAGTCCAGTTTCTGCCAGCTTTTTCATGGCAGGGACCCTGCCATGAAAAGGCTGGTGGAAAGGCAGTGTTGAGTGCCACAGGACAGGCCATGCACTGACCATGTCGCGGGCAGTGCAGGGGCCCCCCTGCTATGCACCTTTGGAATGCACACTGTCTTCTATGGCAGACAGTATGTATTCTGAGGGTGCTGGGAGAACCCTCTGTGCGACGACACTGGCCTCAACAAGGTTGCTGCACAGTTTCCACTGGGCTGACCGGTGGAAACCTCTTATTTCAGGGGTCTTCCAGTTGCTCTAGGTGTAACTATCTTTGTCCTAAAAGGACTTCTCAGGTGCTGTTTGGGTACCGCTTTTATTTTAGGACGTCAACATTTTTGTTTTAGTAATATTTGTTCTTGCTTCAACTCTGTCTTGGCTTGATGTTGTTGCTGCGTCCTTCTGTTCTCTGAAACCTTAGTTCACAGCTTTTCTACCTTCAGATCATATAGACTGTAGCAGTGAAGATGATTCAAGCCTTTAGATTGCAGTTTTGGTTATTTATTTGTTTAGAGTTTGTATAGTGCTACACATTGCACAATGCCTCTTCAGAGCACAAGTGGGAAACGGCAAAGCAATATGGGTAGCTAATGTGTAGTGTAGGGTGTTCTTCTGATCAGTACAGAGATTAATAGTCAAAAGACCAGAGAGGCACTAGGAGTCGTATAAGCCTGTGGCATTGAATACTATGGTCCTTATCTTCAGATGAACTCAGCAAGAGCTTGCACAATCCTCTTCTTACAAATACTTCAGCTCTCATGTGACTGAAGAGACTGTGCAAATACAACACACAAAGGAGGCCAGTATGATGACGGCGATGAGGGGAAATGTGGCGGTAGTACCGCCCACAGGCTTGCGGTACATACCACCACATTATGAGAATGGCGGGTTGGATGCATCCAACCCACCACTTCTCCACTCATACCGCCATGGCGGTATCAACTGCCGGGCCGGAGATGTCAATCTCCTTCCCGACGGTCGGCATAGTACCGCCGGCAGCATTATGAGCTTGCTTACCACCATGGTTTTTGCGGCATTACCAATGCCACGAAAACCATTGTGGTGGGCCCTACACAACCCCCAACACATACCTGACACCCCCTCCATCCAAACTCGCCCACCCCCTCCGATCCTCACACACCCCTCCACCTCCTCCGATACTGAGACACCCCCCCAATCCCTCTGATCCTCACACACCCCCCACCGCCTCCGATCCTGACACACACCCCCACCTCCTCCGATCATCACACTCCCCCCACCCGCAAACACGCACACACCCGCAGACACGCACCATGCAAACATCCAATCACCCACACTGGCATACACGCATTCATGCATACATACTTCCAGACATGCTCGCACACATTCTTACACACAATCACACTGACATGAAGACACGCACTCACTTCACCATTCTTACATGCGTTTACTCACATGCATACAACCACGCAAACAACACAACACACACAGACACATTTACAAACACACTCACAGATTCATGCACACAACCAGACACACACACAACACCCACCTCCCCTGTCGGAAGCCCGACTTACCTTTGTCGAGGAGGTCTTCCGGCAGGGAACGGGAAGGGGCACTGCTACCACCAGCAGCACCCGCCAGGAGAACACTGCCAGGCCATCTCACAGGTCATGATACGGCTGGCGGCGTTCAACTGGCGTGGTGTGGCGGTGCTGGTGGTAGCAGTGCCAAGTTACCACCGTCCGGCAGTGATCATAATATAGCGGAGCGGATAGTAGCCGCGGTGATGGTATTTTGGCAGCCATCATCACGGCGGTAGGTGGTTTTTACCGCCATTGTTATAATGAGGGCCAAAGTGTTTATTTCTACACAACTGTCTGGCTGAAGATGTCTTAACAACAACCTGGCAGGTATTTAAATTGGAGACCATTGGCTTAAACCTAAATCACAACTCCTAAATATGAATAATGCATGATTTGAAAAAACAAAAGCAGCAAAACTGCCTTAAAAATGCAATAGTGTGCCACAGAATTTACCTTTTTAAGCAGCAAATTTCCTAATCCATGCCGCAATATTGTGGGGGGTCTGCATAATTGTCTGGTGACAGCTGCACCGGCAAGCTAGACCATTAAAAAGGGCCTATTTCCCAGTCTGAAGTGTGTGATTTCAGGAATCATAAGTAACATCTAATTGGCAGATGGCAAATTGTATATGGGGGTATAATTGGATAACTTCACTCTGACGTGGAAGGGTCCCATATGGTGTATAGTGAGTTATGCACTGGCCTTTGAATAAAGTTCACCTGTGGATAGGAAGCCACTGTAATGCTTTGAGAAGGTCTTTAATAGAAGAATGTTTGGGAATACCCAGAATGCTGCCAGGACTTAGCTCACTGAAGCAAATCCATTTTTGTGTGTTTGGTTGTATGAGATGACATAGTGCAAAACTCTCTGACCAGTTAGAACTAACCACTCTGTGGCAATAGGGTGAGTTATGTAAATATTTTTCAGTGCATTTCTGAGTGATGCAGGAGAGATTGCATTCTAATGCCTGCATTGATGACCTTACAAAATGGAGACCTCTATTCTACTCCTCGCTTTAGTTGACACATTTTCACTGTATCTTCCTGTATCTAATACAGGTCTCTTTTCCTTCAGCTAAGTTTGTGTTATATCAGCAACTTCAAAAACTGAAAATGGTTCACAGTGAGCTCTAGTGAATAGGAACAGAACTCAGAATGAGCATTTAAAACAGAATGGAGTTTTGTATAACTCAAAGTAAGATATGAGTGAAAGCTTCTGGCTGTTATTGAAAGCCTAGCTCAAGTCATATGACTAGGTATAGCTGAAAGTTGGTCTGCATGTACTGCTCCCAGATAGTGAGGCAAAGGGACAATGGGTGTTGGCAGGATGGGTCACTCTGAATTAACAAGGGGAGGAGCTGTCACCTACCACACTTGTACATCACAAAGGCTCTGCCTGAGCACTCTCACAAGGGTGTCTGACACAGGTCTATTGTGGCCACAGACAAACTGGGTCCAGGACAGAGAGGAAGGGGATGCCTGACACATCAGGGGAAAGGAAACCTCTAGAAGCTTACTCCACTTCAAAGTGGGCACCAGGTATAAATCTTGGACCTCAGACCCCAACTGTCCAGTAAACTTCTGTACCTGTTTAGACTGCCAGGAAGAAGGACTCCTATGCTACTGAAAGGACTGTTGGACTACTGCCCTGCTGGACTTCTGCCTTGCTGGACTGGTGCCTAGTGGAGGTTTGGGCTTTTTGGTGCTATTTTCACGTAATTCTTAAAAATTTCATATTTTCAATCTTAGGCCCTCATTATGAACATGGCGATAAAAACCGCCGTGTTCATGCTGGCGGTCAAAACACTGACCGCCAGCGTCCCCGGATCCCCGCCGGCCGTATTAGGAACATTCCTGTGGGCTGGCGGGAGGAAACATTGTTTCCGCCCGCCGGCCCACAGGAAGGTCTGGCCGGGACATTGACGGCTGTGCGGCGGGTGCAGCTGCACCTGTCATGCAGATCACTGCCAGAAACCCGCTAGGGAAAGGCTGGTGGCTGAGGAAACATTGGTGGTCATTACAACCCTGGCGGATGGTGTTAAAGCAGCGGAAATACCGCAAACAGGCCGGCGGACAAAAAAAGGGAATTATGACCCTGGCGGAAACCGCCAACAAAGACAGCCACTTTAACACTTCGCCCGCCACGGCGGTACAGACAAGCAGCGTGGCGGTCACTGCCAACAGACAGGCGGAAGACAATGTACCGCCCACAGTATTACAACCCGCCAATCCGCCACCTTTTCCGGGGCGGATTCACTGTGGATAAAAACACGGCGGAAACTGCTTTTGCTATGGGAAAACGCTCACCTTAACATATCCCACGAGGAACGAGAAATCCATGGAGCCGGAACTCCAAATACTCCCTGCCCTTGTGTTTCTGCTCTTCTACGACCAACAGCTATGTAGGCGCCACAGACAACGGTGAGTACTGCACCTACGACATGGGGGAGGGGGGAGGCAAAAGTTAGGGTGACACACACCAAACACCCCCACCCTCACATATTACAACATACACACCAATGCATTCACAAAAATCACAGTAACAACCCACAATCCCCCCGGAAGAATGAATACACAAAGCGAAAATCGGTCAAACAATGTAATGTGCCAATATACATGTCATACAAAAATATACAGATATATATTTGAAAATCTGTCATAATTATATACAATACGAGAAGTAGTGCAGATATGTACATAACAATGTCCGTGCACCATCAGTCCAAAAATACATGGGCGAGACCCACAAACGATACCTGACCATAATCGGAGAGAACACTGCCGGGGCATCAGATAGAAATACTACAGGCACCTCAGGGGGAAGGGAAGGGGGGGCACCTCAGCCGGATGACTGCAAAGCCAGATCCACGACGGGGCTCCATGCCCATTTATGCCCTCTTGGGGAGTGCAAAGCCACAGTCTCTCAAGTCTCTACAGTGGGTGGTTTGCTCACTGTGCCATCCTGGGGAGTGCAAAGCCACAGTCTCTCAAGTCTCTACAGTCGGTGGTTTGCCCACTGTGCCATCCTGGGGAGTGCAAAGCCACAGTCTCTCAAGTTGATGCAGGTCTCTACTGGTACTGCGGGGGACTGGTGCCCAGACTGGATGAGTCTCCCCGTGAAAGGTCGTGTCCTGTCACTGTCCCAGCTGCACATGGGATAAGGAGGCCTGATGTGGCGGGCCATTCATTCCTACCCGGTGCATTTCCCTGTTCAGCAGTGCTTTGCCATGGCGGTTCAGGACAGTTCAGCGGTGCTTTGACATGGCGGTTCAGGACTGTTCAGCGGTGCTTTGCCATGGCGGTTCAGGACAGTTCAGCGGTGCTTTGCCATGGCGGTTCAGGACAGTTCAGCGGTGCTTTGCCATGGCGGTCTGTGCCCTGTTCAGCGGTGCTTTGACATGGTGGTCTTTGCCCTGTTCAGCGGTGCTTTGCCATGGCGGTCTGTGCCCTGTTCAGCAGTCCATTGACATGGCGGTCTTTGCCCTGTTCAGCGGTGCTTTGACATGGCGGTCTTTGCCCTGTTCAGCGGTGCTCTGACATTGCGGTTCAGGACTGTTCAGCGGTGCTTTGCCATGGAGGTTCAGGACAGTTCAGCGGTGCTTTGCCATGGCGGTTCAGGACAGTTCAGCGGTGCTTTGCCATGGCGGTCTTTGCCCTGTTCAGCGGTGCTTTGACATGGCGGTTCAGGACTGTTCAGCGGTGCTTTGCCATGGCGGTTCAGGACAGTTCAGCGGTGCTTTGCCATGGCGGTTCTGATAAGGACATTGGTGTGTGGCATGACGTTCTATACACTGGACATTGGTGTGTGGCATGACGTCTTCTACACTGGACATTGGTGTGTGGCATGACGTTTCATCATTGCCCAGCGGGGCTGTGGCAGCCGGGGCCCTCCAGGGCACTGACTCCGGCGGTGGCGGTGGTCTCCTGACAAGTGACAATAGTGTGGCCCTCCTGGGCTGTGACTCTGGCGGTGGTCTCCTGACCAGTGACGATAGTGGGGCCCTCCTGGGCTGTGACTCTGGCGGTGGTCTCCTGACCAGTGACGATAGTGGGGCCCTTCTGGGCTGTGACTCTGGCGGTGGTCTCTGGACCAGTGACGATAGTGGGGCCCTCCTGGGCACTGACTCCGGCGGTGGCGGTGGTCTCCTGACCAGTGACGATAGTGGGGCCCTCCTGGGCTGTGACTCTGGTGGTGGTCTCCTGACCAGTGACGATAGTGGGGCCCTCCTGGGCTGTGACTATGGTGGTGGTCCCTGGACCAGTAACAACGGTGCTGGCGGTTGTGTCTCTACCGCCGGAAATGATGGCGCACTTCTCCGCCGTGACACTCACAACAGGCTGGGCAGACTTCCTCTGGCCCTTCCCCACCTTTGGTGGAGTCACAGCTGACTCTCCAATCCCCTTGGAACCCATGTCAGTTGTTTTCCCACCTGGAGTCTTAACACGGTCCCGTCGTCCACTCTCCAATTTTATTGCCTTTACAGGGGGAGGGCTGCCAGTGCCTTGGCTCCGGGTCCTACTGCCTGCCCTGGTGGCCGGTGCACTCCAAAAACCTTGAAAAGGCACCACTGGTATTGGAGGCTTTTTGGCTGAGGCGCTACGACGGGACTGATGAATTGGAGGGGGTGGGGGCAAAAAGGTCAACTTACAGAGGGACAGTTTCTGACGAACATTGGGATGGGTAGCTGGAGGGGGTCTGGGAGTGGAGGAAGAGGAGGTGGTTGTCGGAGGTGTCATTTTAGGTGTTTTGGGTGCAGGTGCAGGTACTGGAGGCTGTCGTGAGGTGGATGGATGTTGGGTGAGTGATTGCCGGCGTTTGGGTACTTTGGGAGGGGGCGTCACAGACACACTGGGAGAGGACACAGGGGACGTGTAAATGGCAGTGGAGGTGGTGAGTGCAGGTGAGCGGGGTGTGGGGCTGGGTGTTCTGGTGCGAGTCCTAGTGGCTGTAGATGTAGTGCATGCAGGTGAGTGTTGTCTACCCTGCTGAAACACGTAAGGAGATACATCGTTTTCCCTGAGGTGGAGGATTTGCCTACAGTGAAAGGTGACTTCTATGCCCTTGGACATATCCCCAGCGTCATAGGTGCTATTGATGGTACCCATGTAGCTCTGGTCCCCCCCCACAGGAGTGAACAGGTGTACAGGAACAGGAAGAGTTATCATTCGATGAATGTACAGATGGTATGTTTGGCAGACCAGTACATCTCACAGGTAAATGCTATGTTCCCTGGCTCAGTGCATGACGCCTACATCCTGCGGAATAGCAGCATCCCTGATATGATGGGTCAACTCCAGAGGCACCATGTATGGCTTTTGGGGGACTCTGGTTACCCCAACCTTTCGTGGCTATTGACCCCAGTGAGGAATCCCAGGACCAGGGCAGAGGAACAGTACAATGAGGCCCATGGGCGAACTAGGAGGGTGATCGAACGCACCTTCGGCCTCCTGAAGGCCAGGTTCAGGTGCCTCAATATGACAGGTGGATCCCTATTCTACTCACCGAAGAAGGTGTGCGACATCATCATTGCCTGCTCCATGCTCCATAATTTGGCTTTGCAACGCCAGGTGCCTTTTCTGCAGGAGGATGATCCAGATGACGGTGTTGTAGCACCTGTGGAGCCTGTAGAGCCTGTGGAGCCTGTGGACAGTGATGAGGATGAAGCTGATGAAGAAGACAACGACAACAGGGAGTCAGTCATACAGCAATATTTCCAGTGAGACACAGGTGAGAAAATTTTCATTTTTAGCATTACATTAACTTTCACACGTCTACCTCTATCCTGTTTTTCGATTTAAGTCAACATTTGGTAACTGAGTTGTACCCTTCCATTACGGTTTCACAGGTGTGGTTACCTACGTGTCAACTGCTTGCATCCTTCAAGGGCTTGTGATGTGTGACATAGGTATGTTAGCTTTAGAATGGTACACCCATTATGACACTGTCATACTAAATCACAGACTGACTCCAGATTGTTTTGTGTTTCAAGGGTGTTTATTGAAGTGCTCAGAAATGGGAGGGGGTTGCAAAATGAGGATGGGTGATGGTGGAGGAATGTCCATGGCAGAGTCCAGTCTATTAGTCTCACAGGTGCACTGTCCATCTGGGCATAGGAAGAGGAGCTGAGGCAGTTTAAGTATGGACAGGGTAACAAAGTGGGACAGTGGGAGGACAATCAGGGTGGTGTCATTTCCTGGCGGGGTCTTGCCATCTTGCTCTGTCCTGTTCCTGGATCTCAGGGACCGCTTGCGTGGTGGTTGTCCGTCACCAGCACCCCACCGCAGGGGGTGGGGTGCTGGTGTGTTGGTCCTGTGGCGGGGCGTCCTGTCCACTAGCGCCGGCGGAGGTGGTGGGCATTTCATCGTCCTGGCTAGTGTCAGGGGCTCCTTGAAGTGCCACAGTGTCCCTCAAGGTCTGCTGTATGTCCTTCAGCACCCCTATGATGGTGGCCAGGGCGGAGCTGATGGTCCTGAGCTCCTCCCTGAACCCCAAATACAGTTCGTCCTGCAGGCGCAGGGTCTCCTGCAACTTGTCCAGAACCGCCGCCATCGTCTCCTGGGAGTGGTGGTATGCTCCCATGATGGAGGAGAGGGCCTCGTGGAGAGTGGGTTCCCTTGGCCTGTCCGCCCCCTGTCGCACAGCAGCCCTCCCAGTTCCCCTGTGTTCCTGTGCCTCCGTCCCCTGGACCGTGTGCCCACTACCACTGCCCCCAGGTCCCTGTTGTTGTTGGGGTGGTGGGTTACCCTGGGTGCCCTGTAGTGGTGGACACACCGCTGATTGACCTGTCCTGGGTAGGGAGGTTTGGGCCCGCTGGGTGGGTGCTGTGCTGGTGTTACCAGAGGGTGGAAGGTCGGTGTTGGGCTGTGCCTGTGCAAGGGGAACCGACTGTCCCGAGGCCCACAATGGTCCGGGCTGGTCATCAGGATCCAGTACGGCAGAGCTGCTCTCATCACTGTGGGCCTCTTCTGGGGGTGGAGTGGTGTTGTCTGGACCCTCTGGTGTGGTGGCGGTCCTTCGGGTTCCTGCAGGGGCATAAGAGCATGATTATTGCATGTGTGTCTGTAATGGTGTGCAATGGGTGGGTGTTTGTGTACCCCAGTGCATGCATTCCTGTGTGTGAGTTTGTGTGGTGATGGTTGGGGGGTGTACTGGGTATGTGCAGTGGGCATGCTTTAGTGAGGGGTGTCCATGCTTAGTTGTGTCATGCAGGGCTTGGTGTTGGGATGGGTGGTTTGTGTCATGGGAACATTAGTGAGGAGTTGTAGTGATAGGGGAGGGGTTAGGGAGGGGGTGTGTGATAGCATGCAGGTGGGGTGGGGGATATGATAGTTAAGAATTGACTTACCAGTGTCCCATCCTCCACCGACTCCTGCGAGGCCCTCAGGATGCAAGATGGTCAAGACTTGCTCCTCCCATGTTGTTAGTTGTGGGGGAGGAGGTGGGGGTCCGCCGCCAGTCCGCTGTACCGCGATGTTGTGCCTGGAGACCGTTGAACGCACCTTCCCCCTTAGGTCGTTCCACCTCTTCCTGATGTCCTCCCTATTTCTTGGGTGCTGTCCCACGGCGTTCACCCTGTCCACTATTCTGCGTCATAACTCCATCTTCCTGGCTATTGATGTGTGCTGTACCTGTGAGCCAAATAGCTGTGGCTCTACCCGGACGATTTCCTCCACCATGACCCTGAGCTCCTCCTCGGAGAAGCGGGGGTGTCTTTGGCGTGCCATGGGGTGGTGTGGGTGATGTGTGGGGTGGTGTATGTGGTGATAAGTGTGGTGAGTGTAGTGGTGTGTGGTGTTTTGTGCGTGGATGTTGTGTGGGTGATGGTGTTGTGTGCCTCTGTGTAGTGGGGTTGTCTATTCTGTGCTCTCTCTCTGTCGCCTTCGTGTCTAATTTTTGGTAGTAGGGGTTTGTGGGTGATGTGGGTGTGTGTTTTATATTGTGTTTGGTGTGTGGGAGTGTTGTTTGTATGTGTATCAGGTGTGTGTATTTGGAATTGTCCAATGTGGCAGTGTTTTGGAGATGTGTGTGTATTTTGAGCGCGGCGGTGTGTACCGCCAATGGAATACCGCAGTTGAAAGACCGCTGCGTGGATTCGTGTGTCGTAATAGCATGGGCGTGTTTCTGTTGGCGTAGAGGTGGAGGATTTGTTCCCGACAGTTTATCACTGACCTTTGGTGTGGCGTGTTGTGTGGGTGTCTGAATTTCGGCGGATTCCAAGATGTGTGTCATAATAGCTGTGGCGGAATGCCGCCGCCGCGGCGGTGTATTGGCGGTCTTCTGCACAGCGGTAAGCGCCTTTTACCGCCAATGTTGTAATGACCCCCATTATCTAAGGGGCAGCACCGCTGTCCTGTTGGATAATGTTTCTGACCGCCACCAGGCTGCCTGACGGATGCAGCCTGGCGGTGAGTGAGGGCTGCCAATGGTGGCCCTCATGGGATATAATATGTGGCGATGTGGCCCGCCATGCCACCCCCGGCATGGCGGGCCACACCGCCATGTTCATAATGACCGCCTTAGTGTTTGGATTTTTGTCATTTTGGTTTTGATTTATTTATTAAAAATTGCTCTATTTTTTCTAAATTGGTGTGGAATTGTTCTTGTGTTGTGGGTTCACTTTATTTCTGTTTGAAGATCTGCAGAAATACTTTTTACATTGCCTCCAAGGTAAACCTGACTGCTCTGTCTCAAGCTACCACAGCGTTGAGCACAGGTTGATTTGGGGGTTGTTTTTATCAGTTAATCAGTCAATCAAGTAGCATTTGTTAAGCATGCAGCTGCTTAAGCAGAAGTGTCTCTTCACTCAAATGAAAGACAGAGATCTCACCACATCATCAGGGAAACTAAACTGCATCAAAAAGCCATGTTTTTAGTTCTCTTTTTAAATATGGCCACTGACTCAGCACTACGCAGCAAGGGTGACAGGTCATTCTAGAGCTTACCTGTAAGTACAGTAAAGGAACTTCCTCCACGACGGGCCTTAGACAATTTAGGACTCTGCATCAAATGGAGGTTGATAGACCTCAGCACTCACTCTTGTGTGTAGGGGCTCAAACTGTTCCTCAACTAGCAAGAGCTTGATCTTCCAAGTGTTCTAAAAGCCAATGGAAGGGCTTTGAATTTGATGTGCTTTACCACAGGGAGCCAATGCAGTTGCTTCAGATTGGGGGAGATATGCTGATGAAGAGGAGCTTGCTGAATCAGTCCCCCTACAGCATTCGGAATTATCTGGAGTCTGTGTTTCAAACAAGCAGGCAGGCCCAGATAGAGAATATTGGCCTAGTCCAATGGAGAGGTTACTCTTCTGGTACCAAGTGCAGCAGCTTCCTTACAGTTTTAAGTTTCAGAGAGCAGACAGAGGAAATCTGTCTTATTTAAGCCAAGAAGGAGAGGACAGAGTCAAACATAACACATAGGTTCCTAGCAGAGGAGGTAGTCGTCGGGGGGATTAGTTCTTTAGGCCACCAGAAATTCAATTGGGGAGGCCCGCCTTGGCTAACAAAAAGAACTTCCATTTCGTCAGAGTTTAATTTGAGAAAAGTTTACTGCATCAAAGCAGCAACTACTTTAAGATACTCCTTAAAGTTATGTAATGCTACCTCTGAGCATTCCTGACAGAAGAACAGAACATGGGTGTCATCTGTATATGAGACCATCTCAAAACCCCAGTTTTGGTTGAGGCAACTAGTGCCTCACCCTAGCAAGGATTGTGGTTGCTGCTTGAATAGGGTTTTACCCCCTCAACCAGTAACCCAATTCCTCACAACCTGGTTTGTGTCATCAACTTTGGAAGAATGTCAAACACACCAGGTTTATGGGTCAACACAGATTTATGAAGTGCAACGCAAGCAGCACTGTCTTGAACAAAGAGACTGTGTACACATTTGTCAGTGGTCATCATGCCTCTATTCACCCACTTCTGCAGTTTCCAGAAACACAAAGGTGGTCATTATGACATTGCCGGTCTATTCTGAAGACTGCCATGGTGACGGCCGCCAACAGGCAGCCACTGATGTCCTCCCTATTTCTTGGGTGCTGTCCCACGGCGTTCACCCTGTCCACTATTCTGCGTCATAACTCCATCTTCCTGGCTATTGATATGTGCTGTACCTGTGAGCCAAATAGCTGTGGCTCTACCCGGACGATTTCCTCCACCATGACCCTGAGCTCCTCCTCGGAGAAGCGGGGGTGTCTTTGGCGTGCCATGGGGTGGTGTGGGTGATGTGTGGGGTGGTGTATGTGGTGATAAGTGTGGTGAGTGTAGTGGTGTGTGGTGTTTTGTGCGTGGATGTTGTGTGGGTGATGGTGTTGTGTGCCTCTGTGTAGTGGGGTTGTCTATTCTGTGCTCTCTCTCTGTCGCCTTCGTGTCTAATTTTTGGTAGTAGGGGTTTGTGGGTGATGTGGGTGTGTGTTTTATATTGTGTTTGGTGTGTGGGAGTGTTGTTTGTATGTGTATCAGGTGTGTGTATTTGGAATTGTCCAATGTGGCGGTGTTTTGGAGATGTGTGTGTATTTTGAGCGCGGCGGTGTGTACCGCCAATGGAATACCGCAGTTGAAAGACCGCTGCGTGGATTCGTGTGTCGTAATAGCATGGGCGTGTTTCTGTTGGCGTGGAGGTGGAGGATTTGTTTCCGACAGTTTATCACTGACCTTTGGTGTGGCGTGTTGTGTGGGTGTCTGAATTTCGGCGAATTCCAAGATGTGTGTCATAATAGCTGTGGCGGAATGCCGCCGCCGCGGCGGTGTATTGGCGGTCTTCTGCACAGCGGTAAGCGCCTTTTACCGCCAATGTTGTAATGACCCCCATTATCTAAGGGGCAGCACCGCTGTCCTGTTGGATAATGTTTCTGACCGCCACCAGGCTGCCTGACGGATGCAGCCTGGCGGTGAGTGAGGGCTGCCAATGGTGGCCCTCATGGGATATAATATGTGGCGGTGTGGCCCGCCATGCCACCCCCGGCATGGCGGGCCACACCGCCATGTTCATAATGACCGCCTTAGTGTTTGGATTTTTGTCATTTTGGTTTTGATTTATTTATTAAAAATTGCTCTATTTTTTCTAAATTGGTGTGGAATTGTTCTTGTGTTGTGGGTTCACTTTATTTCTGTTTGAAGATCTGCAGAAATACTTTTTACATTGCCTCCAAGGTAAACCTGACTGCTCTGTCTCAAGCTACCACAGCGTTGAGCACAGGTTGATTTGGGGGTTGTTTTTATCAGTTAATCAGTCAATCAAGTAGCATTTGTTAAGCATGCAGCTGCTTAAGCAGAAGTGTCTCTTCACTCAAATGAAAGACAGAGATCTCACCACATCATCAGGGAAACTAAACTGCATCAAAAAGCCATGTTTTTAGTTCTCTTTTTAAATATGGCCACTGACCCAGCACTACGCAGCAAGGGTGACAGGTCATTCTAGAGCTTACCTGTAAGTACAGTAAAGGAACTTCCTCCACGACGGGCCTTAGACAATTTAGGAATCTGCATCAAATGGAGGTTGATAGACCTCAGCACTCACTCTTGTGTGTAGGGGCTCAAACTGTTCCTCAACTAGCAAGAGCTTGATCTTCCAAGTGTTCTAAAAGCCAATGGAAGGGCTTTGAATTTGATGTGCTTTACCACAGGGAGCCAATGCAGTTGCTTCAGATTGGGGGAGATATGCTGATGAAGAGGAGCTTGCTGAATCAGTCCCTCTACAGCATTCGGAATTATCTGGAGTCTGTGTTTCAAACAAGCAGGCAGGCCCAGATAGAGAATATTGGCCTAGTCCAATGGAGAGGTTACTCTTCAGGTACCAAGTGCAGCAGCTTCCTTACAGTTTTAAGTTTCAGAGAGCAGACAGAGGAAATCTGTCTTATTTAAGCCAAGAAGGAGAGGACAGAGTCAAACATAACACATAGGTTCCTAGCAGAGGAGGTAGTCGTCGGGGGGATTAGTTCTTTAGGCCACCAGAAATTCAATTGGGGAGGCCCGCCTTGGCTAACAAAAAGAACTTCCATTTCGTCAGAGTTTAATTTGAGAAACGTTTACTGCATCAAAGCAGCAACTACTTTAAGATACTCCTTAAAGTTATGTAATGCTACCTCTGAGCATTCCTGACAGAAGAACAGAACATGGGTGTCATCTGTATATGAGACCATCTCAAAACCCCAGTTTTGGTTGAGGCAACTAGTGCCTCACCCTAGCAAGGATTGTGGTTGCTGCTTGAATAGGGTTTTACCCCCTCAACCAGTAACCCAATTCCTCACAACCTGGTTTGTGTCATCAACTTTGGAAGAATGTCAAACACACCAGGTTTATGGGTCAACACAGATTTATGAAGTGCAACGCAAGCAGCACTGTCTTGAACAAAGAGACTGTGTACACATTTGTCAGTGGTCATCATGCCTGTATTCACCCACTTCTGCAGTTTCCAGAAACACAAAGGTGGTCATTATGACATTGCCGGTCTATTCTGAAGACTGCCATGGTGACGGCCGCCAACAGGCAGCCACTGATGTCCTCCCTATTTCTTGGGTGCTGTCCCACGGCGTTCACCCTGTCCACTATTCTGCGTCATAACTCCATCTTCCTGGCTATTGATGTGTGCTGTACCTGTGAGCCAAATAGCTGTGGCTCTACCCGGACGATTTCCTCCACCATGACCCTGAGCTCCTCCTCGGAGAAGCGGGGGTGTCTTTGGCGTGCCATGGGGTGGTGTGGGTGATGTGTGGGGTGGTGTATGTGGTGATAAGTGTGCTGAGTGTAGTGGTGTGTGGTGTTTTGTGCGTGGATGTTGTGTGGGTGATGGTGTTGTGTGCCTCTGTGTAGTGGGGTTGTCTATTCTGTGCTCTCTCTCTGTCGCCTTCGTGTCTAATTTTTGGTAGTAGGGGTTTGTGGGTGATGTGGGTGTGTGTTTTATATTGTGTTTGGTGTGTGGGAGTGTTGTTTGTATGTGTATCAGGTGTGTGTATTTGGAATTGTCCAATGTGGCAGTGTTTTGGAGATGTGTGTGTATTTTGAGCGCGGCGGTGTGTACCGCCAATGGAATACCGCAGTTGAAAGACCGCTGCGTGGATTCGTGTGTCGTAATAGCATGGGCGTGTTTCTGTTGGCGTGGAGGTGGAGGATTTGTTTCCGACAGTTTATCACTGACCTTTGGTGTGGCGTGTTGTGTGGGTGTCTGAATTTCGGCGGATTCCAAGATGTGTGTCATAATAGCTGTGGCGGAATGCCGCCGCCGCGGCGGTGTATTGGCGGTCTTCTGCACAGCGGTAAGCGCCTTTTACCGCCAATGTTGTAATGACCCCCATTATCTAAGGGGCAGCACCGCTGTCCTGTTGGATAATGTTTCTGACCGCCACCAGGCTGCCTGACGGATGCAGCCTGGCGGTGAGTGAGGGCTGCCAATGGTGGCCCTCATGGGATATAATATGTGGCGATGTGGCCCGCCATGCCACCCCCGGCATGGCGGGCCACACCGCCATGTTCATAATGACCGCCTTAGTGTTTGGATTTTTGTCATTTTGGTTTTGATTTATTTATTAAAAATTGCTCTATTTTTTCTAAATTGGTGTGGAATTGTTCTTGTGTTGTGGGTTCACTTTATTTCTGTTTGAAGATCTGCAGAAATACTTTTTACATTGCCTCCAAGGTAAACCTGACTGCTCTGTCTCAAGCTACCACAGCGTTGAGCACAGGTTGATTTGGGGGTTGTTTTTATCAGTTAATCAGTCAATCAAGTAGCATTTGTTAAGCATGCAGCTGCTTAAGCAGAAGTGTCTCTTCACTCAAATGAAAGACAGAGATCTCACCACATCATCAGGGAAACTAAACTGCATCAAAAAGCCATGTTTTTAGTTCTCTTTTTAAATATGGCCACTGACTCAGCACTACGCAGCAAGGGTGACAGGTCATTCTAGAGCTTACCTGTAAGTACAGTAAAGGAACTTCCTCCACGACGGGCCTTAGACAATTTAGGACTCTGCATCAAATGGAGGTTGATAGACCTCAGCACTCACTCTTGTGTGTAGGGGCTCAAACTGTTCCTCAACTAGCAAGAGCTTGATCTTCCAAGTGTTCTAAAAGCCAATGGAAGGGCTTTGAATTTGATGTGCTTTACCACAGGGAGCCAATGCAGTTGCTTCAGATTGGGGGAGATATGCTGATGAAGAGGAGCTTGCTGAATCAGTCCCCCTACAGCATTCGGAATTATCTGGAGTCTGTGTTTCAAACAAGCAGGCAGGCCCAGATAGAGAATATTGGCCTAGTCCAATGGAGAGGTTACTCTTCTGGTACCAAGTGCAGCAGCTTCCTTACAGTTTTAAGTTTCAGAGAGCAGACAGAGGAAATCTGTCTTATTTAAGCCAAGAAGGAGAGGACAGAGTCAAACATAACACATAGGTTCCTAGCAGAGGAGGTAGTCGTCGGGGGGATTAGTTCTTTAGGCCACCAGAAATTCAATTGGGGAGGCCCGCCTTGGCTAACAAAAAGAACTTCCATTTCGTCAGAGTTTAATTTGAGAAAAGTTTACTGCATCAAAGCAGCAACTACTTTAAGATACTCCTTAAAGTTATGTAATGCTACCTCTGAGCATTCCTGACAGAAGAACAGAACATGGGTGTCATCTGTATATGAGACCATCTCAAAACCCCAGTTTTGGTTGAGGCAACTAGTGCCTCACCCTAGCAAGGATTGTGGTTGCTGCTTGAATAGGGTTTTACCCCCTCAACCAGTAACCCAATTCCTCACAACCTGGTTTGTGTCATCAACTTTGGAAGAATGTCAAACACACCAGGTTTATGGGTCAACACAGATTTATGAAGTGCAACGCAAGCAGCACTGTCTTGAACAAAGAGACTGTGTACACATTTGTCAGTGGTCATCATGCCTCTATTCACCCACTTCTGCAGTTTCCAGAAACACAAAGGTGGTCATTATGACATTGCCGGTCTATTCTGAAGACTGCCATGGTGACGGCCGCCAACAGGCAGCCACTGATGTCCTCCCTATTTCTTGGGTGCTGTCCCACGGCGTTCACCCTGTCCACTATTCTGCGTCATAACTCCATCTTCCTGGCTATTGATGTGTGCTGTACCTGTGAGCCAAATAGCTGTGGCTCTACCCGGACGATTTCCTCCACCATGACCCTGAGCTCCTCCTCGGAGAAGCGGGGGTGTCTTTGGCGTGCCATGGGGTGGTGTGGGTGATGTGTGGGGTGGTGTATGTGGTGATAAGTGTGGTGAGTGTAGTGGTGTGTGGTGTTTTGTGCGTGGATGTTGTGTGGGTGATGGTGTTGTGTGCCTCTGTGTAGTGGGGTTGTCTATTCTGTGCTCTCTCTCTGTCGCCTTCGTGTCTAATTTTTGGTAGTAGGGGTTTGTGGGTGATGTGGGTGTGTGTTTTATATTGTGTTTGGTGTGTGGGAGTGTTGTTTGTATGTGTATCAGGTGTGTGTATTTGGAATTGTCCAATGTGGCGGTGTTTTGGAGATGTGTGTGTATTTTGAGCGCGGCGGTGTGTACCGCCAATGGAATACCGCAGTTGAAAGACCGCTGCGTGGATTCGTGTGTCGTAATAGCATGGGCGTGTTTCTGTTGGCGTGGAGGTGGAGGATTTGTTTCCGACAGTTTATCACTGACCTTTGGTGTGGCGTGTTGTGTGGGTGTCTGAATTTCGGCGGATTCCAAGATGTGTGTCATAATAGCTGTGGCGGAATGCCGCCGCCGCGGCGGTGTATTGGCGGTCTTCTGCACAGCGGTAAGCGCCTTTTACCGCCAATGTTGTAATGACCCCCATTATCTAAGGGGCAGCACCGCTGTCCTGTTGGATAATGTTTCTGACCGCCACCAGGCTGCCTGACGGATGCAGCCTGGCGGTGAGTGAGGGCTGCCAATGGTGGCCCTCATGGGATATAATATGTGGCGGTGTGGCCCGCCATGCCACCCCCGGCATGGCGGGCCACACCGCCATGTTCATAATGACCGCCTTAGTGTTTGGATTTTTGTCATTTTGGTTTTGATTTATTTATTAAAAATTGCTCTATTTTTTCTAAATTGGTGTGGAATTGTTCTTGTGTTGTGGGTTCACTTTATTTCTGTTTGAAGATCTGCAGAAATACTTTTTACATTGCCTCCAAGGTAAACCTGACTGCTCTGTCTCAAGCTACCACAGCGTTGAGCACAGGTTGATTTGGGGGTTGTTTTTATCAGTTAATCAGTCAATCAAGTAGCATTTGTTAAGCATGCAGCTGCTTAAGCAGAAGTGTCTCTTCACTCAAATGAAAAACAGAGATCTCACCACATCATCAGGGAAACTAAACTGCATCAAAAAGCCATGTTTTTTAGTTCTCTTTTTAAATATGGCCACTGACTCAGCACTACGCAGCAAGGGTGACAGGTCATTCTAGAGCTTACCTGTAAGTACAGTAAAGGAACTTCCTCCACGACGGGCCTTAGACAATTTAGGACTCTGCATCAAATGGAGGTTGATAGACCTCAGCACTCACTCTTGTGTGTAGGGGCTCAAACTGTTCCTCAACTAGCAAGAGCTTGATCTTCCAAGTGTTCTAAAAGCCAATGGAAGGGCTTTGAATTTGATGTGCTTTACCACAGAGAGCCAATGCAGTTGCTTCAGATTGGGGGAGATATGCTGATGAAGAGGAGCTTGCTGAATCAGTCCCCCTACAGCATTCGGAATTATCTGGAGTCTGTGTTTCAAACAAGCAGGCAGGCCCAGATAGAGAATATTGGCCTAGTCCAATGGAGAGGTTACTCTTCTGGTACCAAGTGCAGCAGCTTCCTTACAGTTTTAAGTTTCAGAGAGCAGACAGAGGAAATCTGTCTTATTTAAGCCAAGAAGGAGAGGACAGAGTCAAACATAACACATAGGTTCCTAGCAGAGGAGGTAGTCGTCGGGGGGATTAGTTCTTTAGGCCACCAGAAATTCAATTGGGGAGGCCCGCCTTGGCTAACAAAAAGAACTTCCATTTCGTCAGAGTTTAATTTGAGAAAAGTTTACTGCATCAAAGCAGAAACTACTTTAAGATACTCCTTAAAGTTATGTAATGCTACCTCTGAGCATTCCTGACAGAAGAACAGAACATGGGTGTCATCTATATATGAAACCATCTCAAAACCCCAGTTTTGGTTGAGGCAACTAGTGCCTCACCCTAGCAAGGATTGTGGTTGCTGCTTGAATAGGGTTTTACCCCCTCAACCAGTAACCCAATTCCTCACAACCTGGTTTGTGTCATCAACTTTGGAAGAATGTCAAACACACCAGGTTTATGGGTCAACACAGATTTATGAAGTGCAGCGCAAGCAGCACTGTCTTGAACAAAGAGACTGTGTACACATTTGTCAGTGGTCATCATGCCTCTATTCACCCACTTCTGCAGTTTCCAGAAACACAAAGGTGGTCATTATGACATTGGCGGTCTATTCTGAAGACTGCCATGGTGACGGCCGCCAACAGGCAGCCACTGATGCGGTAATCCGCCCACCAGATTATGACACACAAACCAAAAACCGACAGAAAACTGCCACAACCAAGTCCGCCAGACCCAACTAAGGCAAAAAAACTGTCAGACCCACCACCCACACTGCTACGCCAGCAAAACACCACCCTTCAAATTAAGACCCAAGAATCACCACAGAGGACATTCAACGGCAGTCAACCATTGACAGTGCACACCACTGCGGTGGAATTGGGCACCAATCACCCCTACAAGCCAACATTGGCCAGTTAAAATAATCCATACCTGACACATAAACACACACCCTACACACCCACCAACAGCACTATAAAGCACACCCCCACACAACCCTCAATCCCTTGCAAACACGAAAAGACTGCCACACCTTGGCAGGCCAATCCCTAACAGAACTGCACACACACCAAATCCATTTATACATCTGTCACGCATCACACACCACACATCCACCACAACACTGAACACCCTCTGCACAACACACAATAGGCATGTCCCCACAAAAGCACCCTTGTTTTACAGATGAGGAGTTGTGGTTGATGGTAGAGGAAATCTACATGGTAGGACCATGGCTGGTTGGTGCACAGGTCCAGCAGTTCTCCATTGCCAGGAAGATGGAGCTATGGCGGAGGATCGTGGACAGGGTGAACTCTGAGGGACAATATCCATGCATAAGGGACGACATAAGAAAGAGGTGGAACGACCTACGGGGGAAGGTGCGTTCCATTGCGTCAAGGCCCCAGTCTACCATCATGAGGACTGGAGGTGGACCCCCACCTTCTCCCCCACAGCTAACAGCATGGGAGGAGCAAGTCATGGCAATCCTGCATCCTGAGTGCCTCATTGGAGTCCCTGGAGGGCTGGACAAGGGTAAGTCACCATTACTTACCTACTACCACCAATACCTGCCTGGCATGTCACCCCTCACCCTGACTCCCTTTACCCCACTCCATCCCATACAGTGCACCACCCCAATGTCCACAGGTAAATCTGTACCCTGTATGACCTACCCACTGCAGGCACACCCCTCCCAGCAATGCATGCACACCCACCAGCAATGCATGGACAGCATATAGTAATACCAATCCCACAATCCAACACCATACATACCAAAGGTGGGAGGACAACACCAAACCCATAGGGAAAGGTAGAAATGCAGAAAATGTGATAGACAATGATCCTAACAAATCACTTCCATTCCCACAGGTGCCCCAGCCAATATCAGCAGCAAGCAGGTACCACGGCAACCCAGTCCCCCATCAGAAGATGCTCCCAGTGATGACAGCAACTGTAGATGTCCTGAGCTGGAAGAGCTCCATGGCCCATTTGGGACGACACCTCTGACTCAAACACCACAACAGCCATCCAACGTCTCCAATCCCCTATCCCCAGGGCATGTCGATCAATAGTGTGCCCACCTGTACTGGGACCCAAGTCAACACCACACAGGCAAGACAAAGAAGGTCCTGGTGTTAGTGGGAGTGGGCCCACCATTCAGGTGACACAGGCACAGGGGGCCAGGGACAGTGGCAGGTCAGCTGTGTGTGCAAGGGGGGCCCAGGCCCAGGTAACCGACTGCCCAGGAGGCACTCACACATGTCCTGGGGGCATACCAAAAATCGCAGGACAGGATGGACCTGGTCATCTCCATCATGCAGGAGAACCAGCGGCTGCATGGGGTACATCACCAGGAGGTCATGCAGCAATTGCAGGGCCTAAATGCTAACATGGCCTCCATTGTACGGGTGATGGGTAACATGGTCAACACCATGAGGGAGAAAAGAGCACACCAGATGCCCACTACCACTAGCCACTCGACTCAGCAGCCATCAACATCTGCTGCAGCGAGTGGACAGGAGGACCTGCCACAGGACCCACAGGCCACCAGCACCCCTCCCTCTGGAACAAAAGAACCAGCCCACAAACGTTCCCAGCGACCCAGACAGACACCAGAGACTGTTGCCAAGAACAAGACCACCACCAGCAAATTAGCCCCTCCAGAATGTCCCCCTTGTATGCCAATGAATCACCTTGTTCACTTTGGACTGTCATTGCTCCTCATCCTATGGCCCCATGGACATTGTACCTGTGCTCCAGACCAACTGGACCACTATACTGTGGTTTACCTCAACCATCACCCCACTCTATTGCACTATCCCTTCATTATTGTCACTTCAATAAACACCTTTAAACACAACTGGAGTAATAGTGCTATATCAGCCAGAAATCTGAAATGTAATGGACTGTATCATCATGTGCAAATGTCCTGTAAAATGTGATTCCATCAAACAAATGTTGTTAAGTGGTCTGTAGCCATCATATCAGTACACTGTTGTTACCACACCAACATCTGCAAAAGGGGAAGGCATAAGTGACAGTCAATTTAAAGGGTAATGCAGTGATTGGCTCAACACAGCTGGCAGACAGCACTCAACAGAAATGGAGAAATGAAGAGATCTACAGTCTTACCTGAGTGTCATTGGAAGTACTGTTGTATGATATCTGTCCTGTTGGCCACATCCTCCTCCTCCTCACTGTCCTCAGTGTCCACTGCTGCCACAGGTCCATTTTCACCCCTCCTCCTGCAGGTAGGGCACATGGCGTCCGGGAGCCAAATTGTGCTGCATGCAGCATGCCACCACAATCTGGCAGACCTTCTTAGGTGCATAGCAGAGGGACCCACCTTTGAAATGTAGGCACCTGGCTTTCAGTAGGCTAAATGTTTGTTCTACAACCCTTCTGGTACAGCCAGGTCCCTCATTGTACAGATTTCAGCCCCTGTTCTCGGATTCCTAACAGGGGTCAACAACCAGGACAGGTTTTGGTAACCTGAAAGTAGTGAGGAACACACATTACCCATTTACAATGGCATGGAGTACATCTCCAGTTCCCATACACTGACATACATTGTGTGAATACTCATGCTCACCTACAAGCCACACTCTGTGCCTCTGTAGTTGTGCCATCATGTGTGGACGCTGCTATTCCTCAAGACATAGGCATCATGCACAGATCCAGGATACTTGGCAGTGACGTGGGAGATGTACTGATCTGCAAGTCACACCATCTGGACATTAATTGAGTGGAAACCCTTCCTATTCCTGTATACCTGCTCATTTGCCCTGGGAGGGACCAAGGCAATATGGGTCCAGTCAATGGCCCAATCACATGTGCTATGTGTCCTATGGTGTAGAATCCAGCCTTCACAGTGGGCAAATCTTCACTCTGGAGGAATGCAATGTAGCCGCTCATGTGTTTAAGCAAGGCAGCCAAAACCCTTCCAAGCACTATCGAACATATTGTCTGTAACATTCCTGCAGCCAAGCCCACTGGCACCTGGAATTAACCACTTGCCAGGAAGTGGAGCACTGAGAGTACCTGTAGTAAAGGGGGAATAGCTGTAGTGCTATGGATAGCAGGCATTAGATCTGGCTCCAATTGTGCACACAGCTCAGCAATGGTGGCCCTGTCCAGACAATAGGTGAGTATGATGTGCTGGTCCTCTAGTGTACCCAAGTCCACAATGGGTCTGTACACGGGTGCTTGCCTCCTCATCCTCATCCTCCGTAGTGGTTGGTACCTAAGTGAGCCAGGAGTAAAATGGGTGTGGCTACAGGACCAATGGACACACAACAATATAGTACACAGAACATGTATGTATGTAGGAGACTGGAATTGTCTAGGTATGAATAGTCGATGCAAGGACAGGTGGAAGTGACCTCACTCCGGTGGTGTTAAGCATCATGGCGGAAGGTGGTTTGTACTGCCCTGTTAATCCTCATTGGCTAACATGGGGCTCTATGGAGTACGGAAACCAATGATGATCAACGCTGGCGGGGATGGTGCTCACCGCCGCGTACGTGACTGCCATTTTCTTTCTGCCACTTCACTTGATTCCTGACTTTCCACTGTACTACACTGTAGTACATCTCCACTGCATGAGCTGCTGTGACCTGTGTCTGGAACCTGCGATGGTCCGTACTACAGGGGAAAGGGCCCCAGCCTTCACATCCCTTAAGGGAGCCAAGTCCTACACCGTAGCACTGAGGGGGCCGACCACCACTCTCGAAATGAGCACTATCAGTGCAAAGTACTGCAAAACAGACAGTGCGCATTCCAACAGTTCCCCTCCATGAAAAGTCTGGCAGAAAGTTGGCTGTGAGTGGGTGCCTTTGCTATGCAGAGTTGTCTCTAATTTTATTACAAATGTTACAGTGAGAATATGAAAGATGGCATAGAATATGTCATCAATAATATAATATGTTGAGTATTTAGCTGTGCATGGCTAAGGCAAGAGTTATAGTTAGCTTAGGGTGCAAGTTTGAGTTCCTTGAAAGAACTCTAACTATAACTGCTGAATTTCTATGGTTTTATACAAGTACATTCAGAAATGGGGTCTTTGGTTGGCAGTCAGGTTACCCCTTGTCCAAACAAGGACCTTCACTCTAGTCAGGGTAAAGGAGAATCACCCTAAGTTAAACCCTGCTCACCCCTTTGGTAGCTTGGCATGAGCAGGCAGGCTTAATTTCAGAGACCAGGTGTAAAGTATTTGTACCAACACACACAGTAACATAGTAAAAACACTACAAAATGACTCAACACAGGTTTAGAAAGAAAGCCAATATTTATCTCAACAAAACAAGACCAAAACAACAAACATCCGACATACACAAGTCAAGTTATGAATTCTTAAAGATTAAAAATAGCGCTCAGAAACACAAAATGCTTTTATAGGATGAGAAGACAGCATCGTGACAGAGTTGTTGCAATTACGACCGTGGCGGAAACCGCCATAACAAAGACAGCCACGGCGGTACAAACAAACAGCGCGGCAGTCACCGCCAACAGACAGACGGGAGACAATTTACAGCCCACACTATTATGACAGGCCAATCCGCCACCTTTTCCGGATTCACCGCGGATAAAAACACGGCGGAAACAGGAATCCCGAGGGGAAAACGCTCACCTCTACACACCCCACGAGGAACGAGGACGCCATGGACCCGGAACTCCAAATTCTTCCTGCGATAGTCTTCCTGCTCCTCTACCAGGAGCACGAACGCCGGCGGCGAAGACCACGGTGAGTACTGCACCTACGACACAGGGGAGGGGGGAGGGAAAAAACAGGGACACACACACGCAACACCCCCACCCTCACCTACTACAACACACACACTAATGCATATCAATACATCACAGTTACAACCCCCAAACCCCCCGGAAGAATGCAAAGACAATAGAAAAGTAGTGTAACCATTGTAATATATTAAAAGCAAGTAGGCAGAAATATATATATACACCATGTACATAATATATACCAAGCATAGTAGTCCATGTAGTGCTCTAAGAGAGTCTGTGGAACACTGGGACCACACGGTATGGGCGAGGCCCACACAAGATCCCCGAACATGACGGAGAGAACACTGCAGGGGCATCAGACAGCAACTAAACAGGCACCTCAGGGGGAGGGAAATGGGGGGCACCTCAGCCGCTTGAGTGCATGATGCCAAATCCACGAGGGGGCCACATGCCCACTGTTCCATCCTGGGGAGTGCAAAGCCACAGTCTCACAAGTCTCTACAGTGGGTGGTTTGCCCACTGTTCAATTCTGGGGAGTACAAAGCCACAGTCTCACAAGTGGATGACAGTCTCCACTGGTTCTGGAGGGGGCATGGTGCCCAGAGTGCTTCATCCTGCCAAGGACTGAGGTAGTGGATGTGAATCTCCACTGGTTCTGGAGGGGGCCTTGTGCCCAGGTTGCTTCATCCTGCCCGTGGCGGACTCAGTAGCGTCGGAATCATTTGCGCTGACTGGCCTGCGGGGCTGCTGGCGGCGGTGTCCTGGGCAGCGGTTCAGCTGCTGGCGGTCTTGTTCTTCCCTGCGGGGCTGCTAGCGGCGGTGTCCTGGGCAGCGGTACTTGTGCGGTGTCCTTGGCAGCGGTGCTTGTGGCGCCGGTGTCCTGGGCAGCGGTGCCTGTGGCGGTGTCCTTGGCAGCGGTGCTTGTGGTGGCGGTGTCCTGGGCAGCGGTTCAGCTGCTGGTGGTCTTGTTCTGCCCTGCTGGGCTGCTGGCGGCGGTGTCCTGGGCAGCGGTTCAGCTGCTGGCGGTCCTGTCTGTGGCAGCGGGGCTGCTGCTGGCGGTCGCTTCCTGGGCAGTGTGCCTGCTGGCGGTCCTCTCTGTGGCAGTGGGGCTGCTGGCGGTCGCTTCCTGGGCAGCGGGGCTGCTGCTGGCGGTCGCTTCCTGGGCAGTGTGGCTGCTGGCGGTCCGGTCTGTGGCAGCGGGGCTGCTGGCGGTCACTTCCTGGGCAGTGGTGCTGCTGCTGGCAGTCGCCTCCTGGGCAGTGTGGCTGCTGGGGGTCACTTCCTGGGCAGTGTGGCTGCTGGCGGTTCTGTCTGTGGCAGCGGGGCTGATGGCGGTCGCTTCCTGGGCAGCGGGGCTGCTGTTGGCGGTTGCTTCCTGGGCAGTGTGGCTGCTGGCGGTCGCTTCCTGGGCAGCGGGGCTGGTGGCGGTCTTGTCCGCCGTGCTGATCTTCCCAGACTTGCCGGTTTTACTGTGCCCCTTTCCCCCCTTGGATGGTGTCCCAGCTGTCGCCACACTCCCAACTGTACCCCTGGGAGTGGCTTTGGTGGCTGGTTTCTTTCCCCTCTCCTGCCGGGCACTGTCCAACTTTTTATGCTTGACAGGTGGGGGACTGTCTGTGCTCTCGCTCCTTGCCACACTGCCTGCCCTGCTGCCTGGTGCACTCCATAATCCGGTGACTACTGGCACCACTGGTCCCGCCGATGTTGTGGCTGAGGTGCTAGGTTGGGACCTGGAGAGTCGGGCCCTAGGACACTGACAGGGTGGGGGAGGTGATGGAAAGAGGTCAAGGCTGGACAGGAAAAATTTCTTAAGAACACTGGGACGGGTAGCTGGAGGTGGTTTGTGAGTGGAGGAAGAGGTAGTGGTGACTTTGGGTGAAGGTGCATGGGCTAGAGGCTGTCGTGAGGTGGATGGCTGTTGGGTGGGTTTGTGGCTGCGTTTGTTACCTTGGGTGGTGGCCTCACAGACACACTGGGAGAGGACACAGGGGATGTGTGAATGGTAGTGGGGGTGGTGAGTGCACGTGAGCGGGGTGTGGTGGTGGGTGTGCTGGTGATGGACGTAGTGGCTGAGGATGTAGTGCATACAGGTGTGAGTGGAGACGAGACAGGGAGGGAGGAGGGAGACGAGGAGGAGGGGGACACAGTGGAGGCAGTGGATGTTGGTGTGTCTACATGTGTGTGATGCTTGCATGAGTGCCTGTGGGATGCGTGGTGCTTATGTTTTCCAGAGTTTCCCTTGTGTGTTGAGGTGTGTGCATGCTGGTCTGATGGTGTGCTTGGGATAGAGGTACAGGGGTGTGGGTCTGGGTGGAGGAATTTGGAAGGGGGAGGCAAGAGACAGGGACAATGGCTGCCATCAGTGCTGAGGCCAGAGTCTGAAAAGCTCACTGAAGGGCTGCCTGACCAGAGTGAATGCCCTCCAGGAATGCATTGGTTTGTTGTAACTGCCTCTCTACACCCTGGATGGCATTCAAAATGGTAGACTGCCCAACAGTGAGGGACCTGAGGAGGTCAATGGCCTCCTCACTGAGGGCAGCAGGGGTGACAGGGGCAGGGCCTGAGGTGCCTGGGGCAAAGGTAATGCCCACCCTTATGGGAGAGCAGGCACAGGGCAAAGGCTGAGGGGCTGCTGGGAGGGCGGTGCTGGTATGCGGGTGGCGGCTGTACCTGTAGATGCGGGGGCACAGATGGGGCCGCCACTGCAAGGGAGCTCCCATCAGAGGAGGAGTCTGTCTCGCTGGTGTCAGCTCCTGTCCCTGCCGTGGAGCTCCCCTCGCCCTCCGTCCCACTGGCGAGTCCGTAGTGTCGCCCTCCAGGGCCATGTGGGATGCAGCTCCCTCCTGCTCCGGTGCCACTGCTCCTCCGCCTGATGATGCTAATGCACACAAGTACAGGGAGACCACAAAAAGGGGGGGGGAGACAGAAGAAAAACATGTTCAGTGCATGCAATACCGCTACCATTGGCGGACACGACAAACACAGAAGCCCCCTGCACTACGCCGCACACTTGGGCTCCAATATTCAATCCCTGGGACATGGCTTACAAAGCTATGGCCAATTTCTGCACACATGGATGTCACAGGACCATGACTAGGTGTAGTTGGCACTGTACACAGGTGGGGTGGGGTGGGGTGCCACAGGGCCTGCCTGAAGAAGGGAACTTAACTAGCAAACTCGCCGTTGCCTAGGGGAACCCACAGCCCACCTCCCCCACCCAGACACCTAAAATGCGCGCTAAATCAGCAGAATGAGAGTGTACTCACCCCCTTGTGTCTGCTGTGATGCCCTCAAGTGCCCATCCAAGTCCGGATATGCCACCGCCAGGATCCTGAACATCAGGGGGGTCATGGTGCGACGGGCACCCCTCCCACGTTGGGAGGCCATCCCCAGCTGGGCCTCCGCTGTCTTCTTGCTCCAGCGGCGAATGTCCTCGCATCTTTTCCGGCAGTGGGTGCTCCGTCTGTGGTAGACCCTCAGGCTCCGGACTTCCTTGGCGATGGCACGCCAGGTGTCCTTCTTCTGGTGGGCGCTGACCTACAGGAATTGTACAGGGGAAAAGAGAAGTAATTACCAATTGCACCATCACAGTCATTGGCCCGCATCCCTACCCTTGCCAATGACGCACATGCACTCACCGTCGTTTCATGCACGCCTCCTTCTCACCCCCCCTTTCTTTCATCCACCCCACTCCACACAGGCATTGCCCATACAGCATGCTCACAGTGTACTTACCTGTTTGTCTGGAGGACTGTAGAGTAGCGTGTACTGGGGGAGGACCCCATCCATGAGTTTCTCCAACTCCTTCGTGCTGAAGGCAGGGGCCCTTTCTCCAGACACACAAGCCATTGTCTCTTCCAGACTGAGGTCACAGCAGCACTTGCAGTGTAGGTCCTCTCCTGTCGAAGATCAGGTATCGAGTGATTGAGCAGATAGAAAATGGCGGTCACGTCCGCGGCGGTGCGTACCGTCACCACCGGAGTACATCGTCATTGGATCCTGGGACCCATAGGACCCAATGTTAACCAATGCAGAATTGCGCTGCGGTCTTCGACCGCCTACAGCGACGGTGTACAACGCCAGTGCAGTTACCTCATATCCCCCTGTCCCACTTTACAGGTCAGGCAGCCGCCATTTCAGGGGCCCACATGGCATTATTTTTGACTGCGTCACACATACCTAGGCCTTGCCTAACCACTCATACAGGCAAATTTCGATTTATGAATATTTTCAGAGTAAGCTGTGTTTACGTACCTCAGAGTTGGTTGACTCTCTGCTCGCTGTTCTCCTCCATAGGCACCGTCCGCTGGGGCATGTGAGGAGATGGCGGCATCCTCCGGTGTACAGACCGCTGGTGGACCTATCGACAGTGGAGGAAAGACATGTGATCATCACCTACAGGCTTGATAGTGCCACAATCCAGGAACTGTGTGTCCAGTTGGAGCCAGACCTGATGTCAACTATCCTCCATCCCACAGGAATCTCCCCTCAAGTGCAGGTGCTGTCAGTACTCCATTTCCTAGCAAGTGGGTCATTTCATACAACAGTGGCCATAGCATCAGGGATGTCCCAGCCTATGTTTTCCAACCTGTTGTCCAGAGTGTTGTCTGCCCTGCTGAAACACATGCAGAGCTACATCGTTTTCCCTCAGGTGGAGGATTTGCCCACAGTGAAAGGTGACTTCTATGCCCTGGGACATATCTCCAACATCATAGGTGCCACTGATGGGACACATGTGGCCTTGGTACCCCCCGCAGGAGGGAATAGGTGTACAGAAACCAGAAGAGTTACCATTCGATGAATGTGCAGATGGTGTGTTTGGCAGACCAGTACATCTACCATGTTAATGCCAAATTCCCTGGCTCAGTGCATGACGCTTACATCCTGCGGAATAGTAGCATCCCTTATGTAATGGGGCAACTCCAGAGGCACCGGGTGTGGCTATTAGGTGAGCACCTGGACCCAAATCAGTGGGAATAGTTGTCTGGGTCTGTGGATGTCCCTATGAGTCAGTGTGTGTCTAACAGTTGTACCTCGCCATTTGCAGGTGACTCTAGTTACCCCAACCTGTCATGGCTACTGACCCCAGTGAGGAATCCCAGGACAAGGGCAGAGGAACGCTACAATTTGGCCCATGGGCGAAGTAGGAGGATTATAGAGCGGACCTTCGGCCTCCTGAAGGCCAGGTTCCAGGTTCCGGTGCCTCCATGTGTCAGGTGGTTCCCTAGTCTACTAACCAAAGAAGGTGTGCCAGATCATCGTGTCCTGCTGTATGCTTCACAACTTGGCTTTGCGACGGCAGGTGCCTTTTCTGTAGGAGGATGGTCCAGATGGAGGTGTTGTGGCAGCTGTGGACCCTGTGGACAGTGAAGACGAGTAAGCAGAAGAAGAGGACATCGACAACAGGAACACGATGATCCTTCAATACTTCCGGTGATACACAGGTAAGAAGACAACAATGCCTGCTACATCTGATTTTAATCCACTACCTCTCATCTGTCTGTCATTGTCACTCAGTGTATGGGCACTGAGTTGTCACTTTCCCTTACGGTTTCACAGATGTGGGTCCCGCAGTGTGACATCTGCTTTGTTTCCTCATGGACTAGAGCTGTGTGACATAGGTATGTTGACATTACATTTGAAAGAGCATTTTGCCACTGTAATTGCTAATACACTATTTTGAAATCACAGACAGACTCCTGATTGTTTTGTGCTTTAAGGGTGTTTATTTAAGTGCTCAATATTGGAGGGGGTTGTAAAATGGTGAGGGGTGATGGTGGAGGAATGTCCATGGCAGAGTCCAGTCTAGTAGTCTCACAGGTGCATTGTCCAAAGGGGCAGTTTAAGTATGCACAGGGTGACAAGGTGGGACAAAAGGATGAAAATCAGGGTGGTCTCATTTCTTGGCGGGGGTCATGGCATCGTTCTCTGTCTTTTTCCTGGATCTCAGGGACCGTTTGCGGGGTGGTTCTCCCTCTGCAGGGGCTGGGGTACTGGTGTGGTGGTCCTGTGGTGGTGCCTCCTGTCCACTAGTGCCGGCGGAGGTGGTGGGCAGTTCATCGTCCAGGCTAGTGTCAGGGGCCCCTTGTTCTGCCACAGTGTCCCTCCTGGTGTTGAGGAGTTCCTTCAGCACCCCTACGATGGTGCCCAGGGTGGAATTGATGGATCTGAGTTCCTCCCTGAAGCCCAAATACTGTTCCTCCTGCAGCCGCTGGGTCTCCTGAAACTTGGCCAGTACCGTTGCCATCGTCTCCTGGGAATGGTGGTAGGCTCCCATGATGTTGGAGAGGGCCTCGTGGAGAGTGGGTTCCCTGGGCCTGTCCTCCACCTGTCGAACAGCAGCCCTCCCAGTTCCCCTGTGTTCCTGGGCCTCTGTCCCCTGAACCGTGTGCCCACTACCACTGCTCCCAGGTCCCTGGTGTTGTTGGGGTGGTGGGTTAGCCTGGGTTCCCTGTAGTGGTGGACACACTGCTGATTGACGTGTCCTGGGGACAGAGGTATGGGCCCGCTGGGTGGGTGCTGTGCTGGTGTTTCCAGAGGGGGCAAGCTCTGTAGTGGCCTGTGCCAGTGTGAGTGGAACCGACTGTCCCGAGGTCCCAGATGGGCCGGGCTGGTCATCTAGATCCAGTTGGACAGAGCTGCTGTCATCACTTTGGGCCTCTTCTGTGGGTGGAGTGGACATATCTGGACCCTCCTGTCCGGTGACGTTGGGTAGGGTTCCCACAGGGGTGTGAAGGCATGATTATTGCATCTGTATGTGCCATGGTGTGCAATGGGTGGGTGACCGTGTACCCCAGTGCTTGCATTCCTGTGTAGGACCTTGGGTGATGATGGTTTAGGGGGGTGTATGGGTATGTGCAGTGGCCATGCATTGGTGATGGGTGTCCATGCTTTGGTGTTGCATGCAGGGCTTGGTGTTTGGATGGGTGGTTTGTGATATTGGGACATGTGTGAGGAGTATGAGTGATGGGGGTGAGGACTAGGGTGGGGGTATGTGATGGCATGCAGGTAGGGTGGGGGATGTAATAGTAAAGATTTGACTTACCAGAATCCATTCCTCCAGCTACTCCTGCGAGGCCCTCAGGATGCAGAATAGCCAAGACCTGCTCCTCCCATGTTGTTAGTTGTGGGGGAGGGTCCGCTGCTAGTCCTCTGTATCGCGATGCGGTGTCTTGAGACCACGGAACACACCTTCCCCCGTAGGTCATTCCACCTCTTCCTGATGTCATCCCTATTTCTTGGGTGCTGTTCCACTGCGTTGACCCTGTCCACTATTCTTCACCACAGCTCCATTTTCCTAGCTATGGAGGTGTGCTGCACTTGTGATCCGAATAGCTGTGGCTCTACCCAGATGATTTCCTCCACCATGACTCTGAGCTCCTCCTCAGAGAACCTGGGTTGTCTTTGCCGTGCCTTGGGGTGGTGTGGGTGATGTGTGGGGTGGTGTGTGTTATGATGTGTGCGGTGATATTTAGTGGTGTGTTGTGTGAGGTGCGTGGATGTTGTGTGAGTGATGGTGTTGAGTGCCTGTGGATGCTGGTTTGTAGATGGTGGTCTCTTTGTGGTCTTCAGTCGCAATTGTGGTCGTAGGGGTTTGTGGGTGATGTGGGTGATGTGGGTGGGTGTTATATTTTGTAATGGGTGTGTGGGAGTGGTGTGTGTATGTGTCTCAGGTGTGTGTATTTTGTATTGTCCAATGTGGTAGTGTTTGGTACATGTGTGTGTATTTTGAGGGCGGTGGTGTGTTCCGCCAATGGAATACCGCGGTTGAAAGACCGCTGCATGGATTCGTGGGTCGTGATAGTGTGGGCATATTCCTGTTGGCGTGACGGTGGAGGTTTTGTTATCACCAGTTTATCACTGACCTTTGGTGTGGCGGACTTGTGTGGGTGTCTAGATTTTGGAAGATTCCGGCCTTTGGGTCATAATGACCGTGGCGGAATTCCGCAGTCGAGGCGGTGTGTTGGCGGTCTTCTGCACGGCGGTATGCGGCTTTTACCGCCAATGTTGTAATGACCCCCATAATATTTTGGAGGAACTGTATGAATTCCTCGAGAAAATCCAGAATAGTTGCAAACTTGATGGTGTCAGTGGCTACCATTGGATGCTGACCCTTGTACGTATGATGAGCCCACCTGGAGGGAGAGACTTTTGAAAGTTTTAGTCAGTCTACTCCTGCTTTGATTCAGTCTGTCAGTCTGTGAGTCTGCTAGATTTTGACGAAAGCTGCTGCTGTCATCTTCACCTCCTTTCCCTCTCTAAGGGCCAGATGTAGCAAAGGGTTTGCGCCTCGCAAACTGCGAAAATCGCCGTTTGCGAGGCGCAAAAGCCTCTTTGCTATTCAGCAATGCATATTGCGAGTCGGGAACGACTCGCAATATGCATTTCAGAATCGCAAATAGGAAGGGGTGTTCCCTTCCTATTTGCGATTCGGAGTGGAATGCAATTCCATTTGCGACCGCATATGCGGTCGCAAATGGAGTCGCAGTTACCATCCACTTGAAGTGGATGGTAACCCACTCGCAAATTGGAAAGGGTCCCCATGGGACCCCTTCCATTTTGTGAATGGACCCACAAATATTTTTTCAGGGCAGGGAGTGGTCCAAGGGACCACTCCCTGCCCTGAAAAAATACCGAAACTAAAGGTTTCGTTTTTTTTTTTAAGTGCAGCTCGTTTTCCTTTAAGGAAAACGGGCTACACTTAAAAAAAAAAAACTGCTTTATTTAAAAGCAGTCACGAACATGGAGGTCTGCTGACTACAGCAGGCCTCCATGTTTGCGAGTGCCTATAGTCGCTATGGGGCCGCAATTTGCGACCCACCTCATTAATATTAATGAGGTGGGTCATTGCGACCCCATAGCGACTCGCAGACGGTGTCTGAGACACCGTTCTGCATACCAATTTGCGAGTTGCAAATTACGAGTCGCAGGGACTCGCAATTTGCAAGTCGCAAATTGGCGTTTTGCTACATCTGGCCCTAAGTCTTCTGCCATATTTGATCTTTATGTTATGAGCTTCCTTAGTTCTAATTGTCCCTATCTTTTTGCTTATGCTGTTCAGTACTGTGCCCAATCAGTTCTGAACTGCTGACCTGTCCTATGTGCAGTCTGTGTTCTGCACTGTCCTGAAGCTGATGCCTAATGATGATGTGCAACAGTGAACGTTCCACTTGATGAAACTTTCCTGTCTGCTGTCCCATGAGGAGAGGTATAAAGTAAATGTGATTTATTTGTTTCTTTTTCAGTTTAGATAATTATACCAGCATGCTTTTATAGAGTAACCCCAGTTAGATGATTTTTCCAAATTATTTGTATCTCTTCTTTTGTTTTGCCCGCATGTGTAAGCCTTTCCCACACATGCAAGTCCAAATTCGTGTTAGAGTTAAGGATGGCCCAGCTCTGAAATTGAATGCTATTAATTGCATTTTTATGATTTACTGATGCCACCATCATCTGCTTTGAAATCTGAAGTAAATGTGCATGTTGTAGTTTTGCTAATTTATGTTACTCTTTTGGCGTGTTTAATGGTATTGATGTTCAGTAAACAATCTCTTTAGACGTTTTGGTCAGCCTATGGTTCTCATGTATGTTTATAACTTAGTTTTCTGCACCTTATATGTCACATTGATTTTTAGATTACAATAAAGCTTTGAAACTTTATTCAGTTTGGAGTCTGTCAATAGATAAATTGGTCATGGTGTGTTAAATATTTATGCATTTCATGTTGTTGGTGTAAATTGAAGAAATACAGTTACCACACTCCATGCTACGTCCCAAGATCCAGTTGACTTCTAGTGGTGCGATAGCGTATGGTGTTTCACCAGAGCGCTTGCAGCTTCTGAACTCGAGGTGGGAAGAAGATCTCCGTTTGCGCGTCGGCAGAAGCATTCATTAGCTGACACAATGGCATTTACTTCTATCTATGTACCTTACTGATGTAGTCCAACTAAGTTGAATAGAATTCTATGAATCCGTTTGTACACATCATGAACTATACAGCAGACTTTCATTGCAACAAATTATAAATTCAATAAGGGTGTTAACTTCTAGAATATCGATATTGGTATTTTATGTATGTGCATCAAGAAGACCTATCTTCTGAAACAGCAAGAAGTTAATGTGGTCCTGAATGTTAATGCAACAGTGTAATGTATGGAATAAAGGGCCATATTTATACTTTTTGACGCCAAACTGCGCTAACGCAGTTTTGCGGCAAAAAAATTAGCGCCGGCTAACGCCATTCTGAAGCGCCATGCGGGCGCCGTATTTATTCAATGACGTTAGCCGGCGTTAGCCGCCGGCGCTGTCTGGTGTGCGTTAAAAAAAACGACGTACACCAGGCAGCGCCGGCGTAGGGGGAAAATGGCGTATGGGCGTCCACAAATGGTGCAAGTCAGGCTGAGGCAAAAAAATCGCCACAACCCGATTTGCGCCATTTTTTTACGACGCCCATCCCCCATTGAAATGACTCCTGTCTTAGCAAAGACAGGAGTCATGCCCCCTTGCCCAATGGACATGCCCAGGGGACTTCTGTCCCCTGGGCATGGTCATTGGGCATAGTGGCATGTAGGGGGGCACAAATCAGGCCCCACTATGCCACAAAAAAAAATATTTAAAAAAACTTACCTGGACTTACCTTAATGTCCATGGGGTGGGTCCCTCCATCCTTGGGTGTCCTCCTGGGGTGGGCAAGGGTGGCAGGGGGTGTCCCTGGGGGCAGGGGAGGGCACCTCTGGGCTCATTCTGAGCCCACAGGTCCCTTAACGCCTGCCCTGACCCAGGCGCTAAAATCCGGCGCTAATGCGGGTTTTTTAGACCCACCCACTCCCGGGCGTCATTTTTGCCCGGGAGTATAAATACGACGCATATGCATCGGAGTCATTTTTTAAGACGGGAACGCCTACCTTGCATATCATTAACGCAAGGAAGGTGTTCACGCAAAAAAATGACGCTAACTCCATGAACTTTGGCGCTAGACGCGTCTAACGCCAAAGTATAAATATGGAGTTAATTTTGCGTCGAATTTGCGTCGAAAAAAACGACGCAAATTCGGCGCAAAAGGATTATAAATATGCCCCAAAGTATCCCACATTGCACAATAAAAGGATATTCCTAGTGACCTCATAGTTCAGTGAATAAGGAACTTGGGGCCAGATGTAGCAAACAGTTGGCACATCGCAAACACCGAATTTCGCTGTTTGCGACGTGCAAACTGCACTTGGCGATGCACAAAAACCCTTTTGCGATTCGGTAACCTAGCTACCGAATCGCAAAACAGGTTTGCGAGTCGCAATTAGGAAGGGGAGTCCCCTTCCTAATTGTGAATCGCAGTGCAATGCCAGATTGCTTTGTGACCGCGAACGCGGTCGCAAAGCAATCCCAGTTAGCACCCATTTCAAATGGGTGCTAACCCATTTGCAAAAGGGAAGGGGTCCCATGGGACCCCTTCCCCTTTGTGAATGCCTTTAAAAGCATTTAAAATGCCTTTAAAAACATTTTTCCAGAGCAGGCAGTGGTCACTGCCTGCTCTGAAAAAATGAACCTAAAACGTTTCATTTTTCGTTTTTGTAATGCAGCATAAAAAATAAAAAAAACTGCTTCATTAAAAAAGCAGTCACAGGCCTGGTGGTCTGCTGTCCGCAACAGGCCACCATCCCTGTGAATGCCGCCACTCGCAAGGGGGTCGCAAATTGCTACCCACCTCATTAATGTTAATGAGGTGGGCCTTTGCGACCCCCTTGCGAGTCACAGATGGTGTCAGGGACACCATTCTACATTCTGAATTGCGACTCGCAAATTGGAAGTCGCTCTGACGCGCAATTTGCGGGTTGCAATTCAGAATCTAACTACATCTGGCCCTTAGTTTTCTTCCGTATTCTTCCATATGTGTGCATGTATGTAGTTTGTGCTGCACAACCCAGCCAAAAGGCGGCGTGCCATTTACATGGTCAGAGTACATTTTTGTGTCCTTAAAATTTATGGAGTGGAAAACTTTATCCCATATATGGTCTGTGGGAACCAGCTATGACTGCATAAAATGATATCCTTTACTTCTTTATATAGGAGCATAATGATGTCGGACATCCCTTTTATAAGAAAAGTATGCCGCTACTCACTTTTAATAAAGTATTACTCCCTTATAATAAATTATCCGGGCAAGCAGTGTGTGTTCAGTGTGTCACCAGGTCCCTTCCTATATCCCCATGACCTCTCCTATAGAAGGAAGGAGCTCTGTAACATCATGTGTGCTTGCTGCGTTTCTGCCACAGATGTGACGTGCCCTGGCAAGCTTCTGGTTCCCTTCGCATCACTACTTCTGCCAGTTCATCTCATAGACATGGCACACTGCTCTCGTACCAGCCAAGCAGGGGCAACTATGCCCATCATGATCCTGATAGTTTTTTGCGATCAGACTCAACTAACAACAGTCCTGAAACACGCACTTAAAGATTGGTCTACCTTCTCAAAACTCTGCAACAACATTGGTAGTTGTTAGTATGTTATCCAAAGGAGGGTCGGGGGAGAGCAGCCAGCATAAACTAACAATCGAGAACCAGCAATCATTCACCGATCACGAAGCCTCGGGTGTGAAGAGAATCAAAGCATCTGGACCCACGAAGGGACACACATGCTCACATGAAGGGGTACCTCGTATGGGATCGAGGGACACCCCAGTGAGTATTTGACCCTCCAAAGTGGCACCTGAAGCGGACAGACACAGGCTCTTAAGGAAACTAGTTCAACCAGCAGCCTACTGGCTACTGGAGTAGTCCGAACCAACTGGGAAGACGTTCTAGAGTTTCTGTCCCCTTTTAAAGAGAATCTCCCATGAAGCTCAAACTACAGGTGGACAATCCACCCAATTCATAAGACGAGGTGAGCCAAAGACACACTTATAGGTTCGGCTTGGTCCTAAGAACAGAGCCATGGATAAACCCATCATGTAGCTCGCACAACATATGCCATGTGAAAAGATGACAAGACCTCCTAAATTTGAAATAAGAAATACAAAGCAATTTTATTTGTGCAGGGCAAACTCTGGGCTTATTTGCTTGTTTGAATGTCCACATTTTGCACTTTCGGATGAATTACATTGATATTGCTGGTTCTGGACCACTCAATTTGGCCTAGGATGAAAGCTGGCATTTCCCTCTGTGTGCATTTCAGCTACTCTGGTCTCTAGATTTACAGCAAAGGACAATCCTATGTGTAGAGTTGCCTTTTGAGAGCTACATTAATGCATTAAGTTCAATGGATTCAGCAAAACTGACTTCCAAATTCTACCAAAAAAACACTATCCGAGAGTGAAATCTTTATAGAACCAACGACTGTGATTCAGTCATTAAAGACCACCAATAAAATTCGTAGAACAAATTCCAGCAAACAAAATACATTAAAAATGAGTCCGTGATGTCGTCCATAGAGCAAACCTTAATGCATGGAAGTCAGAGCAACAGCATTACATTTACACGCCATCTCTGACTTAGCACACAACACTATGGCGGAAAAATCCCTACACCTCAAGAAATTAAATATGTTATTGTAATAGCTGGAGGGTGGTTTCCCTTCTGTCGTGTTGCACGGAAGCAGTGTGAAATGCAGCTGCCTGCAGTTTGGACAGCATGCTTTCACTTTAAGTGGAAGAGAAGAAACATTAGCTCAAGGGAGTGTGGTGAATTGCAGTGCTCTGAGCCTGAGTTAGAGTTTGGTGGATCAGTTAAAGTTTGACTGGTGGGTTTCTCCATCACAAAAGTGACAGACATCCTGTCTGCTGGATTACACGTTCTATAATAACTAATGGAATTGTAATGTGGAGGACTGGATAACCGTCATGTTTGTGACAGAGTAACCCTGTGCACCAAACTCTAAATCAGTCCCTCTGTCTCTTCTGTGACTCGTCTTTTAATTGGGCCTCCAGATCCTTGACAGACCTTTGCTCCAAGCCAGGCTCGAGCCTTCATTGGCTCGGTCAGCCTAGGAGACTGAGGAGTCTGTGCCAGCTACTCGAGGTGTGTACGCTGCATGGGCACTCTTTGCCTGTGGAAAGACTGTGATAAAGCCAGCACAGAGCTCTAGCACCTGATGCCCCAAGAAAGTAGTGACTTGCACTCCGACACATTTTCCTTTTCGGTACCCTTCTCACAAGCTAGACCAGGGATTCTAATATAATGGCTATTGTAATACTTTTCAGTGACATCTTAAGGATTTTGTGGGACCCTGGGTAAAATATATATTTTGAGGCCCCCAGTTTGGAACAACTAAGGGGCATATTTACAAGCCCCTTGAGCCACCTCAGTGCCGCCATTGCATACATTTTTTGATGCTTTTTTTAAGGTGGCTTTTCTGCCGCTCCATATTTACAAATATGCGCAATGCTTGTATTGCACCACTTTGCGACCCTTTGCGCCACATTATGCCTACAACAGATGTAATGTATGCAAGGGGGCGTTCCGACACAGGGAGGCCCAACAAAATGGCACAGTGAAATTTACAACATTTCACTGCGCCATTTTTTCCGTTATTTTTAACACCTGCTGAGAGCAGGCATTAAAATGATGCACTAATTATATTCAATAGGCCTCCCTGTGCTTTGCTGCACTAGCGTCAACATTTTTCACGCTAGTGTAGCAAAGTGCCACAATAGCATCAAAAATGTTGACGCCATTGTGCTAACAACTGCCATGATGCACCATATTGTAAAATATGGCGCAACCATGGCATTGTTAGGTGCCAGTAGGGGGGGCACAAGAAAAGTGGCGCATCATGTATGATGCTCCACTTTCTTGTAAATATGTCCCTAAATTTTGTAACACTTTTGGCCTCCTTCAAGCCCTCATGCTGCAGAACAGTATTGAGCTATATGTTAAACCTTCAGAAAAAAAGGGCACGCAAAAGAGCCAAAAGGTCAAACTGCCTGGTGTCACCAGCCAAATAGTACCAAAAGACAGACTGAACAAACATTGATCTAACCATTTCTTTTGGAGTTTGGATCCAGCCAGCATCTAACCATCTAGTAACTCCCATTGCAGCAAAGCCTGTTAACGGTGACTTGTTAGATGTTTAGTGGACTATTGCATAATAATAAAATAAGATAGATGCACATAGCACTTGAAATTGTAGTGTTAGTTGTTGAATATTTATCATAACTAATATATCCCCTTTAGCACTGGTGTTCTTGCTGGTTATAATCTAATAACTTCATCATCATTTTTCCTCCCCTGTCTTGTCCCTTTTATCCTCTTTATAACAGTGCAATTCTTTGGCTACACAGTTACTGGTGACCCTGCTGAGTAAGAGAAATGAGATGGGGGCAGGATACAGGAAAAAGACAGGGGGGTGAACAGTATTGCAAGTGTTGCAGCAGAGATGGGATTTGCACTGTGCAGATTTTTGTGCAAACTCAAGTACAAGATGCACTCGAGCAGGAGGACCTTTTGTCCATGGCTGAGGTTTAACAATGACAAATCAGCAATACATCAATAAGAGAGAAGCACATATTGCCCCACTAGGATGGCAGAGAGTACCAAATTTGCAAACCTTGATTCGCATGGTTACAAAATTGTTCTAATTAGTCACAAATTTAAGATAATCATACAAGTACCATTAACACATATCATTCACGGTGATTCAGAACAGCAAAAACAGGCTATTAGAGATGTCATAAACAAATAAAATAATTTCAGTTCTCATGAAGGGAAATGCCCTAATATTCTAGGCTAAGAATACAAATGAGTGGGGTAAGCGGAGCAGAAGGTGACAGGAAATAAAGTGTGTGAAAGGCAGAGTCAAAAGAAGAATTAGAACATGAGAATGAATTGGTTCATGAGTATGTCTAAGCAGCAGCAGAGGGACCGTCGCCTCTAAGGAGAATGGAATAGGGCATCTGAATCTCTAGCAAGTAGAAGGGCATCTAAATCTTGTCATAGTTTGACTCTTGCTCTTGGCAAGACTGCTGGTTTAACAAAGGTAGTACTTATGTATGTAGGCGCAGTGGAAGCTGGTGACATTTCAAAGTGGTGGGGCGTAAAAGTTCAGGATGAGTGACGTGTCACGAGTGAGCCCAATTGTGTTAAGGGAGGGGGTCGGGGGAATCTCCCTCAATACATTTTTGAAAAAACAGTGGGCAAATGGTGCATTTTTAAGAAAAGTCGAGAAAGCAAGAAGGTCAGTAAGGCAATTGTGAAAGTGTAGTTATGACATCAATAAAGAGATTTCTTATGATAATGATGTAGGTACCTGCTTATTCACTATAACCACAGAAGTTCATATCAGACTTTCAGATAACAATGCTGAGCACTACACAGATTTCCTTATTTATTGATATACCTTCATACAAGCATTGCATCTATCTTTTCAAGAAATATACTTGTATATTCAACACGGGATTCCATTGAAAAGGTAGGATAGGATCCCTAGTTTTAGTGTTGGCAAATCAATGGTCGGCATTGGCAGAAGTGTCACCAAAATGAGAGGATTTTGTAATGTGATGAAGTGTGCAACAACCTTGCTGTGTTGGGAGTGTGAAAACTAAGGCTGTAGGATGTAAACACATTGTTAACCTAATAAAATGTAAATACCTGCAAATAAACTGTAGAAATATTTGAAAATAAAAATAGCAGCAGTTATGAAAGAACAAATGAAGGACTTTTTGGCAATTCTGCAGTGTGAATCAAGCCCAGTTTTCGCACGTTTCCTTGTCTGCTTCATAGTTTTATCAGTAGAACTTCTATTTTTAACAGTGTGCCCCAAATCCACTGCTAGCTACATACTACACTTTTACCACTTTCAGGCTAAACGGGCATAGGCTGTTGCAAATTGTTGTTTCTATTTTTCACAATCTCTATAGTTTCAGTCAGTCACACAACATTGAGGCCCGCACCCCCACTCTGAAAATTGTTCTATCACCACTCCAGCCTTTAATCATGGCAGACAACATTCTGGAAGCGCCCCTCAGGGTGCTGAATGTAAGTGATACTTAAAGAAACCTCACCTCGGGCACAGAATGGAAGCTGGTCGTACAATGTTCATTGTTGTAACCACTTTTTTTTTACGCAAATTCGACGCAAAACGAACTCCATATTTATACTCTGGCGTTAGACGCGTCTAGCGCCAAAGTTCATGGAGTTTGCGTAATTTTTTAGCGTGGACACCTACTTTGCGTTAATGATATGCAAGGTAGGCGTTCCCGTCTAAAAGATGACTCCGAGGCATGTGCGCCGTATTTACACTCCCGGGCAAAAATGACGCCCGGGAGTGGACGGGTCAAAAAAAATGACGTCCAGCCGCTTTTGCGTCGTTTTTTAGCGCCTGGTCAGGGCAGGCGTTAAGGGACCTGTGGGCTCGGAAGGAGCTCAGAGGTGCCCTCCCATGCCCCCACGGACACCCCCTGTCACCCTTGCCCACCCCAGGAGGACGCCCAGTTTTCAGGCAACAATGAAATATCAAGATAACTCCAGTGATTAATGTTCTCCAAGGAGAGGGATGGAATTTTGTCTAGTGGAAGTTGTGACTCATCCTGAGGTAGCACAGAGGGTTATATGCCTGCTTGAAAGAACGTGTACCATGCAGAACACAAAGTGTAAATATGTCAAGAGACAAAGCTTTACTGATTTTGTCAGAGAGATCGTTCTGTTATTTGCAGTTTATAAATTAGAATCCTAATATAGGATCTTCCTTGCGCACTTCATAATCTCCACTTTGGAATTCGTTATGATTACCTCGCTGCCCCCGTTAGCCGCCTAGCAAGATTACTTGTGTGTGTCGCTCTCTCTCCCACTGGGATTATGCCTGCCTAACTCCAGCCCTGGTGCGCGTGGTGCTCTGTGTCTAACGAACCTACAGAGTTAATCTGCTAACCTTCCATCTGACACCGCAAAGTATTATCTTTATTGTTTTCCGCTCGCTTCCTTTCCTTGCTCTTTATCCACTTCCAGCCTTCTGCACTCCTTTCATTCTCTGTCTGCCCTGAGCTATTTTTCCTCTCCGCCCCCCGCTTTCTCCCCTCCTTTCCTTTGTGACTCCTGATTTGCACCAGTGCCTGAGAAGCGTCAAGGTCTGTACACTCAAACGTTGCTGAAATGACGCTGTGGCTAGGTTGGCAGGGCTGTTCCCATTCTACTAAACTATTGCCCTCATTGTCTGCCCCCTGCCTTTGCCAGCCCCCACTTGAACGATGCTTTTCTGCAGTCTTTTATTGCTGGTTAACACACATTTCCTTTCCCTCCAATCAATAAGATAGTCACGGTGATGAAGCCCTGGTGCATGTCCTACAATTATCTTCAATAGCACCTAAATGAGCTCAGAATCCGGTGATAAGGGGAATATGGAGCCCTTGTCTCTCGCCTGATAAGTGTAATTCAGCCTGAAGCAGGGACGGCCTTATCAGCGGGCTGAGGTGTACTTGTGTGTAACCCTGCTCCAGTCAAACATATTATCAGCAGCTGCCCGTTTTGATGGCCTGTTTACTCAAGATACCGCCCTTACCTTTGGCATCACCTGGTTAATGATTTGCAGGAGCGTGCGGGAAGCAGACAACTCGTGTTTGCGCAGTTAGTAACACAAACTGCGCAGACTCGATTTTCAGCTTGCTGCCTGCAGCCTCTACCCCGCCCACCATTTCCCAACTTGTCACAGGGCTGGACCCACCCTCCGTGATGAATTGAGAAAGGGTGGGGTGACTATCCTCCACTTCCCTACTGACGTGAAGCCCATAGCGCTACAGGGCTTCAGCCTGACGCGCCCGGGGCTAACTTTATCCACACGTCATTAGGGGGTGGAGACTGGTCCTCGAAGCTATGTCTTTGCCGAGCTGATGACCTCACAGGCCTCAGGCTGTGAGCTTGTCAGCCCGGCAAACATAGACTCAGTCAGGGGAGGGCCTGCCCTGCCCAGAGGAAAATGGAATGCATCGTCGTCATCCTGCCAGTCTCATGTCACGTGACGGTAGCCCCGGGCCAGGCCCCAGCCACCAAGCAAGAGGTGTGTGCATTTTTGTTTTACTGAGTTTGTTTTCACTTTTTTTTGTTACGAGGGCAGAGCCCCAACGCCCTCATGCAGAAACCGCCACTGTGTAGGCGACTAGGTCAATCCTATAACAAGTCGCAACTGTCGTCCAAAACCCTTCCGGCTCACAAGCAGTATCTCACCAGAAACCTAAAAAGTAAAAGGTGATTTGTGGCAGCCTTTATGCATGAACTCAAGAGTGCGACATCTCAGGGAGGTAGTGGTTAAACGGAGATTACCCCTTTCTCCCACGAACAACATGTCTCATTCAAATACAGAGGCAATGAAGGAGATGCAGTAAAGTTTTCAAAATGTTTTATTAACCAGACTGCATTCTACAATATGTTGCATGGGCTGCAATGGTTAGGATAATCAACAGTGCAAGAAACAGAATTGTAAAGAGAGTCATTAATGCAAAGACCCCCACCATCTTGTAATAGCATGAAATGACATGAGATGTGAAATATGTCCTAATACCGTAATATGATGAACCTACCCTCAATCTAAAGAGAGCTAGGTATGTTATACCTAATCTGCCTGTACTATGTTCATGAGAAGAGCCCAAAACCCTCATTATCTTGGAATGAGGTCTCTAGATCAAACACCGTGGTGGCACGAAGACTAGGTCAGCATCAAGGCGATGTGTACCGTTGATGGCATCTGGTAGGAATCCCTCTAACTATCGGTCTGTGTGAGATGTATTTCTACACATCTGATTGGACCCCTGACATTGGTATGTTCCCAAATAATAGATAAGAAGACATGCTTGGGGCGGCAATTACATAAACAATGTACCTACATCTTACTTATCTGATGACGCTGATAGTGATGCCTTTGCAGAGTGGCACTAATAACGTGAAACTAAAACATCTTCCTAACTATAAACAATGCAACCAACTTGGGAAGATATAATTAAAGAACTGCGCTAAAACAGAGCAAACCAAGTAGAGTAAAAGTCACTGGGAAACGGGGGCACAATCCTGCAAGTGGGAAGGCTAAGCTAACTCTTGCTCCCATTAAAACAAGATAGGATTCATTACACCCTCCCCATTGCCGGAACAAGTTTGACGCCATAGGATGACGCCACAGCAGATGAATGAATCCAAGCTAAAAATGCTGTGGTCTAAACACAAGCTAAAATTATTTAAAACATAGCTGAAATCGAATCTAAAAACAGACAAGAAAAGAGTGAATGGATGACCAAAGGAATGACTCCGAAGACAATCTGGAAGATGGACACAAATCCAGATCCAACAGCCTTAAAGAAATGAACAATCCCCATAGTGCTTGAGGCGTTGAATATTCTGGATACCAGCTCTCCAAAGTGCTTGGGAAAGTTGGTATTTAGTAGGGATTGTATCTCGGCTGATGATTTTGCTTTCTGGTGAGCATATATCTCTCTAGCCGATGCCAACGCAACTTGTTTCTTGAACAGTAGCGCCTTTAGTCTGCTTATTTTGTCATAATTTACATTAGTGTTATCAATGTGAGACCACATTTCTGCTACTCTTATCTCCTGAGTGGTGGGGAATAAAACATGTCCGCAACACGTAACCTTAGAGACCGAAATTGTGTAGGCAATTCCTGGTCGCATACTGCAACAGCTTTGATCACTAACGACCGCATAACGTCTATTTGAAAGTACGTGAAATGCTGGTTGAATCAAAGGGAAGAGAGTACCCTTAAGAAAACAGGCCAAGTTTGCGACCCCGCATTGCAAATGCCATGAAGGGACACCTGTTTGCAGATCATCCAATGACTAATAGTAGTCTCACCCACTCTTCATTAATATAGCTATTGCCTAGCCGCTCGTATCTGTCCACGGCAAGATGTTTCAAGCATTTAAAAAAAATGAAAGGAAGAAATGGGGAGATGTAAAATGCCATGTAAGAGCCATACTGTTGATGGACTCTCTGCAACTGTGAAAGGCAATTTCTCTAGCTTTTCTATCTAAAGCATAGTGAAACTTGCTTCCCTTTTAGACATTGTCTGTTGTTCCCTGGAAAATATAAAAGCAGCAAACAAGTCACTACTGTTAATGTACTTCCATGGAACGCAGCCATTTATCAGAATCTGTAGTGTCCAACCTAACTGCATGATGAAATGGAGCTGACTTTGTCCATATTATAAATAGGACATGTCTGTCTGAATAATGTCAATCGCAATGTTGTCAAAGGAATAAATTCTGTTGGACAGGGTGTTCATGCCGTTGGCGACAACAGCTAAAGTCATCTCTAAGTTCTCTTTGTCTATCTGCCTTAAACATGCAGCAGCTCCTATTTGAGAAAGCTTCAAGATCTCATTATATATGGCATAGAAGAATCTTTTAGAGCGTGGCTTTCTTGGACATAACAAGAAGTCCTGTAAATTTATATCTTCAGAAAGAGTGCTTAGATGTTCCTTAACTGAAGCTAACGTGTTAGTCTGTAATCATTATTCACACAGTTTACCCACACTGTATGTTCAAATTATACCTGTGTGTTGACCTGATACAAAGCGAGGGTCTGGCAGGCTAATCTTGAAACCCCCTGAGGAATTCACAAAATATGCCTGACACCCATTTGTTTCTATTGGCCACAATAACCACCCGCTGGGACTGGAAAGTGCAGAGTTATAGGTACCAGTCTGAACCTTTGCATCTAGTTCTTCCTCTGTGATATTCAGGAAGGATTGCCAATTAGTACAGTTTGCCAGTGTGGAGATGCTGGGTGCATTTATTTCCTTCATTTTTGCTACCCCCAGACAGGATGTCTGTTAAATAGTGTGTCATATAAAAAGATCATTTGTATAGGAATAAGGCATGCTCTAAATAAAGCTTCCCTACCTTGTATTTGCCAATCTTGTATTCCCCATACACTCTTTATATCAATGGTGTTCTTCCAGTATTCATTACCTTCAACTTCAAGAAGGGAAACAAAGGAATCTGAATAAATCAGTTTTGTATTAGTTAGCAAAATTTTCCTCATTTTTGAAGGTGGCAATTTGAAATGATATGACCCTGCATTTTTTATGTCATGCCCAGAAAAATAAGTGAATTTATCCGAATAGTATTTTGGGCTCCCCACAGGTGGAGTCGAACAGTGGTTCTACTGTGTGTAATTGAATACTGCTCTATGTCTGGATGCACCGTGCAGGTAGTAATGTCCCCAGTTATTATAGCAGAACATTTCCCCATAATTCTTTGTGTTGGTATACACATCATCACTTTCAAATGCAGCGTAGTCTTTCGTTTCAATTAATGTAGAATCAACTGCCTGGACATCCCAATCATCAGCTATAACACGAGGTGTAACTACATAAGTCATAGACATTTTGAAGACATATGGAATTTGAATGACCTCAGTAGGCCTGTATATATCAAATGGAACTTTATCCCACACAATCCCATCAGGAATAGGTACTGCTGAAATGTTCATAAGGGACAAGTCTCTTCCGACCTTATGCGAGAAATTATATGGAGTTAAGACTTCATCCACAGGCTCAACAGAGGAGCGTTCAGGAAGGTAATGACCATTTATAAGCAAGAAGAAAACAGTCACAAAACCAATCCATAGAAAAAATGCAAACAATGTCAGAAAAATAACCATAGATAGTTCCATGGATAATTTAAATTTTTATTTTTAAGCCATATGTACAGCTAACATGTCTTTAAAACAGTTTCAAATGCAGGAGTTGATGAAGTTGAAGAAACGTCATCAATGTTGATGAAGTAACCAGAAGCAGTCTCTGCAAACACAGGGGCTGGTGCATTACTGGTGGATGGATCCACTTTACGTGAATGCTCATAGTATACAATGTTGTCAGTTTGTGTTGTGTTGAAATAGAAAACAGCCACGTCTTGGACAGGTGATGTCGTTGAAGTGGTAACAGGAATCAGCAAAAGGTCATTTTCTGCCCTCCCCATGGTCGAGAAGGTATTTGTAGCATTGTTGGACATGCTTGTATAGTCAGAAGTGTTGTTAGCTCTTCTTTGAAGAGGTATGTCCTGTTTGGTAGTGAGAGGGGACCAGGAGCTACCCAAGGGACCTCTGGGTCTACTGTGCAGGATCGGCCACATGGTGAAGTTTGATGTTGTCAATGGAAATAAATCTGTTAGATTTGGAGCCTGGTAGCGGTGGTAGGATGACAGTTCTGGTACCTTGTATTCCCAGTACTGGGACCGGTGCTCTGTAGGATGGACTGAATTCCTTCTTCACAGCTATCTTCTCACTAACCAGATCCCCAACTTTAGGAATCCAGCCAGTAGAAGTTGCTGGCAAATCCCTTATTCCTACGGTGGCAGCACCGATGGATGAATTGTCATCACAAAAATTGCTGAAGCTCATGTAAGACAGTAAGACATTCATTTATGTAAAATGGTGTATCTGCTGCCACCAAACTAGGGCCATCAAGATCTGGGACATAAATAGGTATCCCAAAAAGAACCTCATAAGGAGTGTGTCCTCCCAAGGACCGTCTTGGGAGATTATTCAGTGCTCTTTGGACCCCATATAGGGGATGAAGCCAACTGCAGCATGAACCTAATACTCTAGCTGTTAAGGACTTCTTTAGATCTCGATTCCTCCTCTCTATGACTAAATTTCCCTCATGATGGTATGGTGAGGAGTAATGGAGTTCAATACCCAGCGTCCCCAGGGTGTCCCTGAATGCCTTAAATGCAAAGGCAGGGCCCTGGTCCGAGTAGAATGCTGCAACCACATATGCACTGATAAAGATCAGCAAGTCTTTCATAACAGTTCAAGCGTCAGCCGACTGCTGAGGCCATACCCATAGGAGTATAGAAGAAGAATCTACAGGGACTAAGATGAATTTGTATGCACCGTTTGGTTGAAGGGGACAGCAATGGTCAAGGTACACACATTGTAGTGGCCTGTTGGACACAAGAAGGGATGTCTGCAGAGGGTGTTTGATGTCGGAGCCCTTAATTTGCTGGCAAATGTCACAACAAAGGAAACATTGTTTTGTCTGTTTGTATAGACTTGGCCACCAGAAGCGTTTCTGTAAGAGAGTTATTGTGGCCGAGATACCAGCATGAGCAGATGCGACACTCATGCGCTGCTTTGATGAGATCTAATCTCTGGTCTTGGTTGAGGATTGCTCGGTCTCCAACCCGAGGAATTGTTGTATAAGGAACATTCTGTGCACCTATGTGGTAAGAGTATTTTGTAGGGTATGCTTTTGGGAAGGCTTGCCTTCAACCGAAGCTTTCATGGGAGCCAAAATGTCATTATCCAATCCCGTCTGAGAACGAGTCACTGCAGCCACAGAAGCCGTAGCTACTGCAGTTTTGGCTGCTTCATCAGCCAAAGTGTTGCTAATAATGTGTACTCCTACACGTTGGTGGCCCAATGTATGCACCACATGGACACAAGGTAGATTATCTTTGAGATCAGCCACCCTCCCCCACAGAGTTCTGTGTTTTATGGTGTTCCCTTTAGAATCTCTAAATGTGTTCAACTTCCAATGATTAAGATAACCATTGTAGGACTGGACGCAGTGGTATGAGTCACGAACAATCAGAGTGAGTAGTCCTGGCTCTGTGTGTTCTAATGCCAAAATAAAGGCTTTTACTTCAGTAAGATGGGCTGTGCAGGTATGGTGAGGGTCGAATATACCATCCTTCATCACTCCGCTTACGGCGGCGCAGGCGGCTGAGTATTGATGTTTAGTACCTACGGCTGGTTGTGCTGAACCATCAGTGTAACTGACAGTGTGGTATTTGTCAAGTGCTAAGAAGTCTAGAGATGCGGGGTACGCCTGTTCATATTGGAGAAATTCTTGTGTCTGAAGTTTTGGATCAAAGATGTAATCAACATCAGTGGCAGTCAATGAGGTATTGCTTAGTGTTGGGAATGCTAGCTTTGGTCACAGACCCTAAAGCTGGCACCGGGGTAACAACAGTAATGTGTTTCCCTTAGGCAGGTACCATCTCCTTTATGACAGCCATCTGTACTGCTGTTAGATTTTTTTCTGTGGGTGCAAAACGTTGATCTGCATAAGAGTATAAATGTGATTTATATGCTATGGGTACCTTATCCCCTTCATTAAAGGTGACATAGGTAAACCCAATGGCACCAGGAATAATTCTGATGACCAAATTTATTTTACTATCACGTGTGTGTATAAGTGTTTTGCTTCTAGCATGTCTTGCTGCAACCCTCTAAGGATGATTGTATGTTCTGTCATCCAGTATTTCTTAGAGAAATCAGGGTGTATTAAGTCATAGAGTGGCTTGATACATTGTGCATAATCAGGAATGTAAGTTCTGCCAAAGTTAAAGAAACCTAATATAGACTGTAGCTTCTTAAGTGTATTTGGTGTTTGAAGTTGAGCACACTTCTCTAAAAAGTGCAGGGCCAGGCTCTTGTCCTCGTTTGATAGCTCATATCCCAGGAACCGTATGCTGAGAAATGCTAGTTTAGCTTTCCTGAAATTGAATTTGTAGCCAAGGGCTGCGAATCCTAAAACGTTCAGATCAACCCTGGCAAGATGAATGTTGAGGTCATCATCTGTGAGATAGATGTCATCCACATAGCACAACCCTTCTGGGTCAATATCATGCAATATTAATCAATAATGATGTTACAAGGGCTGAGAACAGCGATGGACTGTTCTTGTAACCTTGCAGCAAACGACAAAAGCGTTTTTGTGAGCCATATGAGAATGCACTCAGGTCCCGACTTTCGTGTGCTAAAGTCTGGCAGAAGAAACCGTTGGATATATCCAAGGTTGTTTTGTATTTATTACGCACTATGTTGTTAATTAGAGCGGTGCTGTGTGAATTTTGTATTGGGTATATGTGAGTATGACTGTTTAAATGTCGGTAATCTAAGACTATTCTGTATGAATGGTCGGGTTTTGCAATGGGGAATAACGGGTTATTCATTGCAGAGACACAGGGCTCAATTACACCCTGGTTCTCAAGCTGAGTGAGGATCTCCCTCACTGGAGCTTTAGCTTCACATTTAACAGGATATTGGTGCTGAGGCTGGGGTGTAGACCTGATCGATATTACATGGCAAGGAGAATCCTTGTCCCAACCTACATGATTGCGGTATAGTGCAGGTGCATGCGCTAAAGCCCAATTGACAGAGTAGACTTGTTTTATCGCCTCGGGAGCAAGATCAGAGAAAGAAGGCAAAAGGACATCTTCCCCATGTGGGAGCTTACAAACGTGCTCAGGTGGCCAGTCATTTTCAGCCAGTAGGATATCCCAACTAAGTTCATCCCAAAATATCACACTAATGGTGCGCTCTACATCTCCCTCTATTTGTATTTTTAAGCCATAAACCCTGTCGGGTGGGAGAACGCTCCCATCCGCAGTCTCAACTGCAATAAAATTGCTAGTTGCTGTCGCATCCAAATGAACTTTTAGACTCTGGTAACATGTCGTGAACTCTGCCACGCTGTCTACCAGTGTCACTGCCCACGTCTTGTTCTTCAGCAATGTCTTCTAAGTGTACTGGCATTTTTAATTGACAGTGCTGCCACCTTTTTCTTTTCAAACTGTGACTTTTGTTGTGGGGACTTAACTTCTTTTTTGTCTGATGACTGTAGCGAGTCTTTCTTAAGTTTCACATATTCAGTACATAGGTCTGGACGGCACCCTCTCTTGCTACGTCTATCTGGTGCATCCTGAAAGGAACGAGAGGGACGTGAATCAGTATATCTGTCAGGAGCTTTCATCTTTTCTCTATTTCTGAGATTATATATCCTATCAGAGTTCCACAGGTGTGGGGAATCAGCTCTTTGACTCCGTCTGTCTTTAATTTGCTTTTGTTTATCCCAGCGCTTTTTAGAACCCTCCTATGGTACCATCCTTAGGGGTGATACTCTGTACTTCGGGTTTCTTCCGTTTGGCTCCCAAACTATCCCATCCTATACTGGTATAGGTATCAGAAATTATTCTAGGTATCTGTTTCTCATGGTCCAGATGTGGAATTTCTCAGAGCCGCTGGCGTATGGCCAATGCTACAGCTTCCCCTTTTATGTTCCTGAGTATCATTGAGGAGACTGCATCGAAGTTACGCATTAGTTTCATTCCCAAGTCTAGGGCCGCAGCAGCCCTGTGCTCATTTTGAATCTGTTTTAACACTTCTGGTAAATTGGCAAGTGTCGGGGTACCATGTGTGGTAATATATATAGCAGCAAAGACTGTACCCCATGTGGTGCAGTCATCCTCTGAGGGAACAATCCCTAAGGGCAAACACATTGTGAGAATTCTCTGTTTTTCCTGTGGTCCATTATGGGTAAACACAGCCTCCAGCTGATTTGTTTTCCGAGCTATCCAGAACAGGATTTTCTCTCGTTCTGTGGGCTAATCAGAACAGTATGAGACTGAAATGCTCTTGGGTGAGGCAAAGACAAGAATAGGGTGAAAGCCATCAAACCAAAAACAGAGAAATGCTATAGACAACAAAGTCGTCTATCCACGAGCAACGGACTGACACAAATCTTATTGTTAATATGGGTTAAAGTGTTGAAAACAGTAAGTCTGCAAGCTGTTTATAGTAAGACCAAAAATCAAATAAAACCTTAAGATTTCGAATATAAGCATCTCTTTTCTTATCTTCTGACACAAATGGAAACATCCAGCGGAAAATATTCTGGGAGTTCCTCGGATCAAATCAAATGGGCAGATCAAAATTTCATTTATGCTCCATTTCCAGCCAAGGCAGTATATGAAGATGACATTGCAGTTTTCAATTTTCTGTTTCTTCTGTCTCTTCTAAAAGTAAGACATCTTTGAATGGATTGGACGTAGTTATGGCCCCACACGGCCTTACAAGGATCCACATCAAAGGGCAAACATATAATTGCTGATTGAACCCAGCAAACATCTGCAGAGTAATCACATAGCTAGCTCCTACATATCACATTCCAAGACTCTATAAATAGTGTTTCTTGTTTTTACTATTTAGTTTTTGTGAATTACTGAGATTGTTTTCAAGTGTTTTCGCTAAATTTTAAAAGTCACTGGTTTTCAGAGTTTATACCATAAAAATTGTTTTTCTGTTTTTGAAAAATACTTTTCCTATGATATTATTAGGACAATCCCTAACAGGGGGTAATATACATATCAGATTAAACCTGGTTATTTTTTTATAATATCAGGGGCATGCAGTAATCATAGGAATTCATCCGTCAGCAAGTACATATCTACTGCTGACATCCAGCGTTTAATCTCTGCTACAGGCAGTAAGCGTGTAACATCTGCTACTGGCACCCAGCAGACAGTATTAGCTACGAGCATCAAGCAGGTGTTATCAACACAGTCAGCTGAAATGACATCAGCTGCTGGCAGTAGTCAGGCAATATCTGATGTAGGCAATAACAAGGTAATATTAGTTGCTGGCACCAGGCGGCAAAGTCACTTGTAGGCAGCATCCAGGTGGGATGGAGGTAAAAAGCACTAGCAAAATACTAACATTCTTTTTTGAATTTTTCTTTTGCCCTATAATGTTTGTATAAGAACAGCACGAAATAAAATAGCCAGTGCATTTTTACTTGGTTCCATGGGAAATTTTGCTAATTAAGTTCTGTGATTAACTGCACTTTCTATTCCATGCCTTTTGTAAGCTTATCCCGTCCACCTTCCATAAATGCAGAAACCCCTTTCCAAGTTTGATGCCTTTGGTGCTGGCAAACGTACGGTAATGTATAGTTACTTTAAGGATACTGAGTCAGCCTCCTTCGGCCATTGGTATATTTTCACTTGGAACCTTCAATCATTGGCTTGCGACATTTTTAATGACATCTTGGATCAGCCAACTCCGAGTATTTTGATGTCACTGTTTACTGTTAGCTGTGTAGGTGTGTCTTTCTGCCACCATTCCATTACAGGTGACCCAGGGAGTTGGTAGGAAATTTAAATACCTCCAACTTTGAACCAAAGCTCTTATAGTGAAGCTAGTCATCACGGCCCTCTCCAGCAGAAATCTCTTGTCTCTTTCAACCAAGCATCTATCCATTCATCCTTTCACTCATCTGCTGATGTCCACCACTTTATTTTTACATTATGTCCTCCATTCGTTCTTTCATTCATCATGCAGTCTTTCACCATTCCATCCTTCCATGCATCCACCCATCAATATCGAAACCTATCCATTCATCTCCAAACCATCCATCCATCCACTCACTCATCCCTCCACCCAGCCTTTCATCATTCATCCATCATCCATCCTTTCTCTCATATATCCATCCATCCTTTCACTCCATCCATCTGCCTGGTCACTCCATCCTTCCTCTTCACTTTCACTTTTTCATACATCCACCCTTTCACTCAGCAGTCCATCCTTTAATTCATCCAGTCACCCTTCCACCCATCCACTTGTCCATCCATTCATTTACGCTTTCGCTCATCCATCATCCTTTCATTCACTCATCCATCAATCCTTTCACCCATCTGTCTATCCATTCACCCTTTCACTCATCCATCCAGCCTTTAACCCTTTCACCCATCCACCTGCCCTTTCACTTGTAAATCCATTCTTTCACTTAATCATCCTTGCATCCAACTTTCACCCATCCGTCCTTTTACCTATACTTACATCCACCTTTTCACTCCTTCCATCCATCCACCCTCTCACTCCATCCATCCTCGCCTTCACTCATCCATCCATTCTTTCACTCATCCATTGTAACATCCATGCTTTCACTCATCCATCCATCCTCCCATTCACTCATGCATCTATCATCCATCCATCCTTTCGCTCAAACATCCATTCACCCATTTACTCCACCTACCCACCCACCCATTCACTACAATTATCCATCCACTCTCCCTTTCACTCATCCATCCTTTCTTTCACTCATACATCCACCATTCCACTCATCCATCCATCCACTCACTCATTCATTTTTTTACCCTTTCACTCATCCATCCATTTTTCACTCACTCACCCATCCTTTCTATCATCATCCAGCCACCTTTTCACTTCTCCATCCATTAAACCTTTCACTTTCCCATGGATCCATCCATCCTTTCACTCATTTATCAACCATTTCACTCATCCATCCATTCTTTCACTCATCCATCCTTACATCATTTTTTTCCTGTCATCTACCCTTTCACTCACCCACCAACCCTCTCACGTCAATTATGAGCCTTTGCCTGCCGAGTTGAAAACATAAGAACTCCATTCCCACTGTAGCTGCTAAAGCAGGGGATTCACAACGCAAGTGCGGGAGACTCAGGATTTTACAGTATGTGAGCGGCGAGGTAGCACTGCGGCTAAAGCGCTAGCGAATAATCTAAAATATGAGTTCCACAACACAAGCAAGCAACCATTTTTTCAGTATCCTCCATTTTAAAGATGCCTCTATGTGTGCTTGCGCCTAAATATAAATAAGCATTGGCAAAACCAATAACATGCAGTGCAACCATGTACCATAGATAGATGCAGCACCTATGTTCCACGTTATACCTCTTTATGAGTTCCCTTATGTTATTTGCTTTCTCTGTATGTAGTGTTTATGAAGTCTGGTGTCATGCAACATATGCGTCTTGAATAGTGGATACTGTGAACTAAGACACCACTGGATATCTAGATCAGTCCAGGGTGTGACTGGGTGCCTCTGATGGGGTATAGTTGAGAGCTTTGGAGTTTAAGCTGAAGGCAATGCAAGCTTTTAACAGTGACTGACACTGTCTCATAAAGGTGCTCACACTAAAAGCTCATCCAGTTGGTGGCCTCTCTGTAGAGCACAAAGGACGATGGCTACATATTTGCCATTTGTAAATGCAATTTTATGTGAATTATATGAAGGCAGTACAAAGCTCAGGAAATAGAAAATGCTGTGTCAACAAGTGAGGCAAGAGTGAAAAGACAGTGATGAAGTGGAAGGATATGAGGTTTGACATAAACATATGGAGTATTTTATATAGATATGGGGAGAAAAGGGTATAAGTGACTAAAAGGGGGAGGGAGTGCAAATGAAAGTGATGTGAAGTGGAGAACGGAAGTAATAGAGACACTATGAAGACCACTAACAATGATTAATTCACAGCCTCATATTTTCATAACTGAAACATTTTCGATTTTAATTAGTCACTGTTAGAGCTGTCAGCATTAGGGTGGTCTTCCCTCAGACTTTTTGCCTTACTCCTCCCTGTTTTTTTGACATCGTTGTTGTTGGCTTTAGAACTTTTTACTTGTGCACTTTACCACTGCTGACCAGTTCTAGAGTGTGTGTGCTCACTCCTTAAAACATGGTAACTTTGGTTTATCCAGAATTGGCACATTTGATTTAGATATAAGCCCAAGTAAAGTGATACTACCTGTATCCAGGGCATGTGAACTGAATGCTACTAGTGGGCCTGCAGCACTTATTGTGCCACCCACTTACTTACATACCTCTTGAAACATGAATCACGCCTGCCATTGCAGTCTGTGTGTGCAGTGTTAAACTTCCATTTTGACATCGCAAAATAAAGCTTTTGTCAGGCTTAAACCATCCTTTTTAATATATATAGATCATCACTACCTTAGGCCCTAAATGGCCTACAGAGCACTGTGCAGTGTATTTAAAAGGTTGGACATGTACTTTTAAGTTTACATGTTCTGATAGTGAAAAACTCTTAAATTTGATCTTCACTATAGCAAGGCACCCCTCTCTGATACGATAACATTTGGGTTACCTTATTACATTTAATAAGGATAACTGTCAGAACTCACATTAGTTTTAGCAGGAGTTCCTGAGGTAAGTTCACAACTTCACCCACCACTGACACATCCCAACAATGTCAAAGCCAATTTAGGTTAAATGGGGGAATAGGGGATGGAAGAGAAAGAAACACAGGAACCACTGATTCAGTGCAGAGATGTGCGTGTTATTCAGTTGTGTTCTGTACGCCCTCCTGAGTAAATAGAAAAGACTGGGGGATTCAGTGAATCTGCCTAGAAGAGAGAAACAGTACAGTGTGTGTAGGTAATAGATAATAACTGCCCTTAGAATACCTGAGTGAAACCCCTCTTCCTTGGGTAGACAAATGTTTGAGTAAGGTAGTATGTGTGATCTAAAGGAATATAACAGAGTGTAAGCATTATGTGGTAGCAGACATAATGAATACAATATCTATAGTTATATACCCATGTGAGGGTTAACCATAACTTTTAACTTTCTGTTCAGGGCGATAATAAAATAATTAAAAAATACAGAAAAAACTATGTAGACTTTCTTAGAGTCCTTAGTACTTTTGTCTTTTAAAATTCCAGAACAAGTACTTCTGTTTCCTCTTTTGTTTTCACAGTATTATCTTCTCCAAGCATCAAAATTAGAAGGCCCCATAGGGAGGGTGCTGATAATAGAGAAGTATATGCAGTCAATAATCATAAAAGCGCATCATGCGTCACCACCATTTCTTGAAAAGCACAATGCTTTAAAGTTCTGTTTTGTCCTTTTTTGCTTACAGGGTTAAATTCGGGAGTTAAGCAGGAGCGGCCATACCGAGAACACAAGAATCCAAGAAGCAGGAGGAAAGCCGATGAAGGACCGACGAAAACGTGGTATGCTGTGACCTGGAAGAGGAAGGTAAGCAAGCCATGTGGCAGAAAACTGCAGATGCATACACTAGAACGCCAAGCAGCTTCCTGATGGGCGAGGGAGACTTTATGCCAGCCACGCCTTACCCGTGCCGCATCCAGCAGATGGGCCATGGCAGGTGCGACAGTACATGCCCCCAACAATACCCCTCAAGGGTCTAGGCTTGTGAGGGAATTGCCTGTGGCATTGCCGCAGTAACCAGGGGAATGGAGGTGGCCAGCGGGCTCCCATGTGCAATCCTCGGGACCATAACCCTTCCAATGAACCAGATACTGGAGTCTTCGCTGCACCCTTCTAAAGTCCACAATTGCCTCCACTTTAAACTCTGTCTCATCGTTCACCATCACAGGCAAAGGTTTTGTGGGGCATTGAGTATCGGATGCAACAGACTTCATTAGAGAAACGTGAAAGACAGAGGTGGTCATTCCGACTCTGGCGGGCTGCAGTTGCCGCCCGCCAGGCGGGAACTGCCATTTGCCCGCTACGCAGTCAGAAGACCGCTGCCGGCATTCTGACCTTCCCGCTGGGCCTGCGGGCGCTAACTATGTTAGCGCCCGCCGGCCCAGTGGGAAGGAAGGCTGCAACACAGAAGCCGGCTCCGAATTGAGCCGGCGGTGTTGCGGCCGTGCGACGGGTGCAGTTGCACCCGTCGCGCTTTTCACTGTCTGCTAGGCAGACAGTGAAAAGCCGGCCGGGGCCCTGTTAAGGGGGCCCCAGCACTGCCCATGCCAGTGGCATGGGCAGTGCAGGGGCCCCCAGGGGCCCCAAGACACCCGTTCCCGCCAGCCTCTTCCTGGCAGTGACAACCGCCAGAAACAGGCTGGCGGGAAGGGGGTCAGAATCCCCATGGCAGCGCTGCTTGCAGCGCTGCCATGGCGGATTCGCCCAGCCGGGGGAAAACCATCGGGAAACCGCCAGTCCCGGTTTTCTGACCGCAGCGGTATGGGCATGGAAACACCGCCAGCCTGTTGGCGGTACTTCCGTCATTCGCGACCCTGGAGACCACCAGGGTCAGAATGACCCCCAGAGTGTATCTTAAAGTGGAAGGAAGCTCTAATTTCATAGCAACGGGATTGATCTTCTTAATGATTTTATAAGGACCAATGAAACAAGGTTTGAATTTACATGAGCCTTTCAAGGCAACGTTATGAGTGGACAACCACACCATGTCCCCAATAGAGTAATCAGGACTGGGGCGGCAATGGATATCCGCATTTCTCTAGTAAACAACTTTAGCTGTGTCCAGATTGATCTCATCAGTTTTCTGTATGTCATGTATGTGATCTACGAAATCTTGGGTTGCAGGAACAGTCAAGGTGGGAGAGGACTGTAAAAGCAGGAAACAAGGATGAAAGCCAAGTGATAAAGAAAGGGGAAAACATAGTAGAAGGGTACATGCCATTATCATAAGCAAACTCAGCAGCCCATAGATAAGTGCCCCAATCAGAACTCACTGCAAATTGGAAAATATGATCTGAAACAATGATAGAAGGAAGACCATGTAGACATGCAATGTGCTGTAAAAACACAGTCGACAGATCTTTAGAAGCAGGTAGACCTTTCATGGATATAAAATGGGACGTTTTGATCAACAAATCAACCACCACCAAAGTAGTAGTAAACCCCTGTTCAGTTTTTGGCAGTTCCACATCAGAGCCCATAGAAATTGTGTGCCGGGGGCCGGACGGGTGGTTAAAGGAGTCAGTAACCTTGCAGGTGCCTGATGAGAACTTCTGCTTTGTGCACGTGTGGCATTTTTGTATGTAGTGTTTAGCATCTGTGGAAAAGGTGGGCCACTAAAAATGTAGTTGGAGGAGATTTATGGTCTTTTTACCCCCAGATGTTCAGCTAGCAAATGGGAGTGACACCACTCCAAAGCCTGTCGTTGTAATGGCATGGTGGGAATAAATATGCCCACCTGGATGTATATTAGATCCTGTCCCCTGTGTCTATTATGTGTTTGTGCAATGTTCTCAGCCTCTTTGGATTGTTGAGCCTGTAAGACATCCTCAGTGAACTTTTCTTCAGAATACAAGACCTCCAAAATGCGCTCCGTGGAAAGTATGGGTGGATGTTCAGCAGGTGATTCAAGTGAGTCATAAAATAATCATAAGAGAGCATCCGCCTCCCCATGCTGCCTACCGGCCTAAAACTGGATAACAAAATCGAAGTCGCTAAAGTATTGGGTCCAGTGCAATTGCCTCATAGATAAGGCATGCACCAATTCCAAGAACTGCAGATTCCTATGGTTTGTAAGGTATGTAACAGTATGCATGGATCCCAATAGGAAGTGCCACCACTTCTCAAAAGTCATTTTAATAGATAGCAGTTCTCTTTCCCTCACTGAATAGTTCTGTTCCTCAGGGCTCATTTTGTAGGAAAGGAATGCAATAGGGTGTAGATAACCAGACTCCTTATCTCTTTGTGACAATACTACCCCTACCGCTACCTGAGATGCATTGGCTTCTACAGAGAAGAGTTGGGAAGGGTATGGGTGTTTCAATATGGGGACACTAGTAAAGGCTGCTTTCAGTTGTTGGAAAGCCTGTTCTGTTTCAGGAGTCCAATGAAATGTAACTCTTACTCAAAAGTTTAGTGATGGGCAAAGCCAAAGCAGAAAACCCATCAATAAAACGTCTATAAAAGTAAGCAAAACCTAGGAATCTTTGTACCTCTTTGACCGATTAGGGAGCCCTCCACTGTGTGATACCCAATACTTTCTGTGGATCCATGCGTTTCCTGTCTGTTGTTAGCACAAACCCTAAAAAGGAGATAGAGGGAACATGAAATTCACATTTCTCTAGCTTTACATAGAGTTTATTTTCCTTAACCCTCTTTAGGATGGCCCTGACGTGTCTCTTATGTTCGTCCACAAAAAAGGAGTAGATAAGTATGTCATCAATATAAGCAATGGCACAGACATCCAGCTATTCCCTCAGTACTTCATTAATGAAGTACTGGAAGGTAGCTGGTGCATTACAAAGGCCGAAGGGCATGATCAAGTACTCCTACAAACCATATTTGGTATGAAAGGTGGTTTTCCATTTGTCCCCTTCTTGTACTAGTACCAAATGGTATGCTCCTCGTAAATCAAGTTTGGTAAAAAAATTAGCATCTTTCACTTGATTGAGTAGGGTATGAATCAAGAGCAAAGGGTAATGATTTTTAACTGTATCATTAAGAGCTCTAGAGTCAATGCTGGCGCGAAGGCCTCCTTCTTTCTTAGATATAAAGAATAGAGGCAAGGCTGAAAGTGAACGAGAAGGCCTTAATAAACCTGATCCTAAGTATTTCTTCAAGATAAGCCCTAAGGTATATGTTTTCTTTTTCCGTCAATACATTTATCCTACTAGACAGAAGGCGAACTCTGGTTACTAAGTCAATTTGGCAATCATAGGGACGATGAGGAGGAAGAGTGGAGGCTTGGTCTTATCGAATACCTCTGCTAGATCTTAGTAGCATGGTGGCAAAGTAGGTAAAGTGAGTTCAGTTGCAACCATGAGCTCTTTTTGGGTTACCCTCATCTGCCTACAATGTGCATGACAAAAGGCAGAGTGAAAAGAAACAGTATGTTTCATCCAATCAATATCTGGGTTATGTTTCATAAGCCAAGGAATACCCAGTATTGCTTGGAATTGAAAAGCCTGTCTTAGGTCGAATTTAAGTAATTCTCTATGGGAATTCTGCATGACAAGACAAAGGTTGGCAGTAGAATGGGTGATGGGATTTGACTTGATGGTATTACCGTCAATGGTTTTTACCACATCTATGCAATCTTTTTGGACTAGAGGAATCGCCACATGCTTAGCTAGCTGTAGATCCATAAAATTCCCTGTGACGCCATAGTTTATCATGATAAGTATGCCTGTGGAATGATCGTCCCATTGAATATGAGTATACACAAAGAGATGATGGGGAGTGGACAAAGAAGTAATCAGGGCTATGGATTGTGAGACTATGAGACCTGAACTATCCGAAACGCTTGTCTCAGCCGGTTTCGGGTGCACTGGTTTCCTGAATCTCCTCTCTTCTTAGGTTTCACAGGCCAGTATTTGAGGACATGACGTTGCTTTCAGCAATATAAACAGAGTTTTTTATTGCGGTCCCTCTGATGCTCCTCATCAGTCGAGGGTCCACAAACTACTAATTGGCATCGGTTCTGGTTCCTCTGTAGCTTTCACAGGTTCTGCCTTTCCCTCTTTGTAGAATACCATTCTATTACCTGAATGCTCTTTTTCTCTGTGTCATTCACTCAGTCTGTGGTCTAGTTTTAATACCAGATTGATAAGATTGCTACAGGATTCACAGGGATTCACAACTTAGGCCAATAGGTCCTTTAGGTCATCTTTCAGTCCTCTATAAAACAAGGCACTAAGTTTGGCTTCAGGCCATCCTGCTCCCGCCACTAGTCTACTAAAGTTTGAAATATATGTTATTAGGTCCTTAGTACCTTTGTTTAAATTCAACAACTCGGTATCCACCGCATGGATGAATGCATATCGAAAAGTCTCTTCAACTCAGTCTTAAAGCCAGTATGATTGTACAACAAAGGATCATTTCGTTCCACTAGAGGGATGGGACCATGTAGCCACAGTACCACCTAAGTGTGACAAAACAAAAGCTACTTTTGCTTGTTCAGTAGGGAAACAAGAGCTCTTGCACAGAAAGTGCAGATGGCACTGGTTCATAAACAGCAAAATGTGTGGGGTCCCCTGTGAACCTTTCAGGTGATGCCAACGGAATTGATGAAGGAGTAGTAACATGAATTACTGGAGTTGCTGACCCAGGAGAAGGGACCTGTAAAAAGGTGTTCCCAGAAGCCCCCTTACTAGGCCCATGAGCAGGGTTAGAGGTACTACCATGTTATAATGTGTCAACTCTAAGAGTAAGTGCTTCTGTCTCTTTATGTAAATTGCCTATCATGTTCGCTAGATCAGCTAAAGTGACATTGCGTACTTCCATATCGCCCTGGCAGAAATTTGACCTGGGCTTGGCGGTCAGTCAGATCGCACGTTAGTTTCTGCAGAAGCGATAGGAATGTTTCTGAGGTAAGCTCCCAACTTCACTCACCAGTGAGACAGCCCAACAATGCCAAAGCCAATCTAGGTTAAATGGGGGAAGAGAGGATGGAAGAGAAAGAAACACAGGTCCCACAGAGTCATTGCAGAGATGTACGTGTTACCTAGTTGTATTCTGTAGGCCTTCCTGAGTAAACAGAAAAGAAAGAGGGAATCAGTGAATCTGCCTAGAAGATAGAAACACTACAGCATGTGTAGTTTATAGATAACTGCTGATAGGATACCCGAGTGAAACCCCTCAAACGTTAGGTAGACAAAAGGCTTTGTAAAATAGTATGCTGGATCTAAATAAATATAACAGAGCTTACATGTTATCTGGCAGCAGACATAATGAACACAATATTTCTATATACCTATATGAGGGTTAATAATACCTTATAACTTCTGTTCAGAGCAATAATAAAATAACTTTTAAAAAAACAGAAAAAAATATGTAGCCTTTCTTGGAGTCCTTAGTACTTTTGTCTTTTGAAATTCCAGAAAAAGTACTTATGTCTCCTATTTTGCTTTCACACTATTATACTCTCCAAGCATCAAAATTAGAAGACTCAGAGGCAGGGAGCTGATATCAAATAAGTATATGCAGTCAATAATCATAAAAGTGCAGCACCTGGTACCACCATATTACTTCAAGGGTATGATGCTTCAAAGTTTTTGCTTGTCCTTTCTTTTCCTTGCAGGGTTAAATTTGGGAGTTAAACAGGAGCAGCCCTACTGAGAATACCATGATCCAAGATGCAAGAGGAAAGCCGATGAATGACCGGCAAAAATTCCTAACACGGCGTGCTGTGACCTGGAAGCTGGAGGCAAGTGAGCCCGATGGCAGGAAACTGCAGACGCATACACTAAAAGGTCAAGCAGCTTCCTGCCGGGTGACGGCGACTTTATGCCTGCAGTGCCCCGCCCCTGACGCATTCGGCAGATGGACCGTGGCAGGTACCACAATACCTTCCTAATGGGAACAAGTGAACAGTTTATGTTTGCTGTCTTTGGAATTGTAATGAAAAAAACATGTTTATGGTAAAGCCAGAATTCGAATTACAATTTATGTTTGGTGTATTTGGAACTGTAATGAAAAAAACTTGTTTATGGTAAAGTCAGAATTCGAATTACAATTTTGAAAATGACACTTTTAGAAAAGTGGCATTTTCCTGTGTTGGACAGTTAGTGCTTGCAGCCTAACTTTGGGTCACTTTACTAAGTGTAGTTGGCAGTTGGTCTTTGTGTATTCCTTCTAGACAGCCACACACAATAGACTGCTTAGATGTGCCTGGATGGGCCATCACTGGCAGGATGGGTGGGTGGAGCTGGGCATAGCCCCATTTATACCTGAAAAGGCTGTGCCCTGCTGTCATACAAAGGGTTGCATACCCCATGTAGTTAGTCTGGAGCCAGGGGAAAGGAGGCAGGAAACCTGAGCACTTCAATGGGAATCCTCTAGAATCTTCTCCCACTTCATCGAAGGTACCAGGTATAAATATTGGACATCAGACACCAACTCTTCACTACACTTCTAAATCTGTGGAAGACTCTGCCAGGAAGAAAGACTAATGTGCTGCTGAAAGAACTACCACTCTGATGAACTGCTGCCCTGAAAGACTGCTACCTGCTATGTTGACCTGCTACCCTCTTGGCTTGACCTGCAACCTGTACCCAGGACCACCAGAGTGACTCCAAAGGCTAGTCTCTTGTAAACAGTGCCTGGACTCTGCACCTATCAGTACTACCCTGCCAGGGGTGCCACCCCAATCCTGGACCCTTGGATAGGGGCCTAAAGATGGCTCTGCCAGCCTATCTGTGGATCCAGCAGCACTGAAACATCACCACTACTGCAAGGATTCTCCCACAACAAGGAGTATGCATCACCCTTGCAGCCTCCAGTCTCATCAGAACCACTGCTGAGCAAAGCATCCCCGATGCAGGACATAGGATCGCAAGCCTCTGGTCGACAGCATCCTCAGCGACAATGCACAACTTTGCATCATAAGCTCCATAGCTTCTTTGGAACCTGCCAGTGCATGCCAGATCCTCGACGCTAACTTCGCATCACAAACCCCCTCGTCAACCACCTCCTTGATGATGACCCAGCACCTTGCATTGCAGCCTCAAGCTCCTTGGAACTGACCATGCGTGACACATATGCAACCCGGACCTCGCATTGCCTCAGCTGCATGATGCATCCTCGATATGGGACCTCACAACACTCCACAACCAGGACTCTTACAATCCCCATAAGAATGATGCAATGAGGTATTGTCCCTAATGGATTTTTTTTTTTTAAATGTTTTTGTTTTTTTTGGGTGGAGTTAAACCAAAAAAACACAATAGGTAATGCATCACCATCTTCTTAGTCTTAAATTACATTGCTATATTGTACGTACATTGCAGCTTACATTAATTACAGTTGACAGTACAACTAATCAAAGATGGCTGAAAACAGAACAAAACTGCAATAACTTTATACGGCGTGGGACCAGCGACAGCTCCTCCGCTATGGTGGAGAGTGTCATTCCCCCTCACCCCCCAACAGCATGCAGCAGCTTCAAACCTTTTATAATAAAACCATAATAAACTATGTTTATTATGGTTTTATTGTAAAAGGGGCATGGCCACAGACGATGACAGAGAGAATGCACAGCACTCCCCCTCAGTGCACATGTATGTTTGGTTGGCTGTCTCAGACCGGCCAAACACACATGCGTAGGGTGCTCCCTCCAGCCCGCCTCTGTGTTGCCGGGTTGGAGCCAGGAGGCAGAGGCTCCCACTCTGCCTCTGAGCACCCTGACTGGGCGGTCCCTGCAATCCTTACGCTGCTTTCATGCTGCTAGCAGCATAAAAGCAGTGTTGGGACTGGCTGCAGGGCAGGCTGGGAGACTGTGCATGCAGTGAGGACCGCGGAGTGGCACGCAGTAGGCGGCGAGGAAGATACGTTTATTTTTTTGTTTGTCGTTTCACCCCTCCACATGCCGCGTCATCCTGCTACTCCCTCCCCCTTGCCCCACCCCCCCAACCTGGCCCCCGTGAGCCGTGACTGCTTGGGACCAAAAAGAACAAGGGCTAAAACAATGATAATTACCGATTGGTGAAAATCCCATTGAGGAATTTTACCCTGGAGGTTGCGCACATGCCACAACAGTAGCCACTTTGACCCATTGTGCTATCATGCCTCTTCTGTACTCACTTTTTATCTTGAAGTGTCGTCATTTTTCTAAATTTGAGCTGTGTGACCATGATGAAAGGTGTCTTCTTTTTATGCCTCAGTCCATCTTTCTGTGATAACAGTTATAACACGTAATATTTAGAGAGCTCAGACCGCAGTCTGAATTGACTCAGTGCACTAATTTCAGGGGACATGTTACTTGACAAAAGGCGGCTGTATGAATCAAATCAATGGTAATTATTGTAATGACCTTGGAATGATGAAACGCTGACTGATTTGAGATTAGAACTGGACCTGCAGGTTAGACACTGGTCTCCATAACATAAGCATGTATCCACTCAGAATAGAAAGTCCCGGTGGAATGTCCGCGAGCCCCTCCTCGTCCCTCTCCTTTGTGCGGGTGCTTGTCTCTTTAAGGACACCCAGGGCATGGGAGGACCTGCAGCTCAGCACTTCGTGTCGCGCGCGGTGTCCGGGCTCTCGCAGCATTCGCCTCCCACTCTCTGCTGGTGCAATGTGATCTCGGAGAAATGGGACAGCTCGCTTGCAAGGGACTGATGCTGTCACTGTTCGACTACAAGACTGAGAAATATGTCATCGCCAAGAACAAGAAAGTGGGCATTTTGTACCGGATCGTCCAGCTGTCCGTCCTGGCTTACCTCTTGGGGTAAGGATGCCTATCTCCTGAAGTGAGTTTGTAACGTGCCATTCTAGCACCTGGGATGCCTAGGGGAAACCATAGGACGACCCGTGTGCCACCCTCCTTGTTGGTCTGTCTGTGGACATGTCCAATTAAATACACGAGATGTAGGCAGCATGTTTGTTTAATTAGTTCAAATGTGCAAACACGAGTTTAGTGGCTCAGCAGCTCTGTAATGTTCGCCTATGTGAATGCCATATATGTGTATTTCAGAATCCCAACATTACGACCGTCTCTGAGAGTTCTAAAATATTCGAGAAGCTAAGGAGCTGACGCACAGGGAGATTAGTTAATTTGCCAAGGATCACACAATTTAGCCAAGTAGGGCGCAGGGATTAGGAGACAGGCCTTATTTCACATATTGATATTCACCAATGAAACCGCTGCTTTATCTTGGAACACGGGCCAGTGAAAGAAGAAACTGCTGTCCCCTTAGACATGATTCCAGGTGGGTCGGAAGACTGCGGTGTTTTATCTTCCAGAGCGGCTGTCCATGGTTGAGGGTTGGTATTTTCACTGCGCCTCGATCCCCTCCACCAATCAAGAGTTCATTTACCTTCGAAGGATGTCCCTGAATGTGTCTCAAACACGGCTTGACGTGACACCTTAACATTATTTAATTTAATTTATTAAATCAATGTTGTAATAAATTGTTATGCGGTAAAGTTTGTTATTAATCAATCAATTTATATTCCTCAACTTTTTCTAATTTCAGAATAATAAAGGTGTCAATAAATATTGGTTTCTTTTTCTATAGGACAAATAGATCTGAGAAAGGGGTCACAGTTTGTGATGTTCATAGTTTAGGATATAGAATAATCGAAATGGTTTTATCCTGTGGATTTTGTTGCCAGTTCCGAATGCCTACATGTATTTATTTAGTGTCTTTTTGTGTGTTTCGGTTATAAATCGAGCTAACATCATCCTGCCTTTCAGGCATTTAGGAGCGGCATTAGCTAACCTTGCTTACAGTAGAATGGATATGTTTTAACAGCTGTGTGCTATTTGCATTGTATTGTAATTACATTTATATAGCGCCTACCACCCCAGACGAGGAGTTTAAGCGCTGTGAATACGGTTACAGTTCACAGGTGAATAGGGCAATAGTTGATACTGACGGCTTAAGTAAGCATGTGTTTGAACTTTGAATACATATATGAATTTACTTAAAGAGAGAGGGGTCACCATGACTCTCACATTCCGGAAGTGTGAAGGTGTATAACAATGGGTGGAGGCTGTTGTCATGGCGATCGCCACAGCTTCGTGTCCCAGGTCAGTTCTAGCTGACGTCCACAATTTGGCTTCAAGCCAGCCATTGGCAGGGATCTGCTGACTCGTCGTCCAAGTTGCTTCCGCTGGCTTTGCTAAATTGGTGATGGTGCTTTACGTATATTAATACTCAGTTAGGGCGCTGCATGGCGGCAGGCCCACCAGCACGAGGGAGGGCCCACAACTCATCTGTTATTAGCAACATGTTGCGGCCTAATAATATTTTGAGACGTCTGAGCGGTGGGATTCTTGAACATTCATGTATTAATAGCAGTGAGACGCGCCTGACTTAGGCTTGAATTGCACTGCGGAGCAGTGAGGAGCCCCAGGTTGCTGCAGTGGCATCCTGCTGTTGGTCTCACTCTAACCAAGGAATCGCAGCCCAGGTTTGCTCTGCAGGAAGCCAGAGTGCTCAGTTGCCTTGGGCATCTATCTATCGTACATTACACGGATATTTCAAGTCGCCAAGGACTACTCTCACCGTACACTGAGTGGAGCAAGGCCGAAGGCGGATGCAAAGATTCATTGAGACTTTTAACCTTTGGCATCGCTTTAAGTAGGATGATAAAGGGGACAAAAATGCGTAACAAAAGCTTTTTTCCAAGAGTCGTGGCCTATGTAAACGAAGGCGTGACCTAAAACGTGTAAACTAGAATCATGCACTTTACTCAGTGTGCCAGCTTTCTGAAAAACTCCATCCGCATAGCTCACACGTTCCTACAATTAGTACATATGCAATAATCACTCAGTGAGCTCTCCAGAGAGGCCAAGGATTGGATGTGCATTTAGTGTGCACTCTTTATGATCCACTGACAACACTGTGAGAAACTCGCACTGCCTTCTGCCTCGTGATTCTAGAGCGCTCAGTCGTGGGCCATCATGAACACCGACTCACAATCTGAACCCACAATCTGAACTCACTCAAATACCTGGAGGCGACTTAGTTCAATTATGCATCATATAAGAGTTACATAATCCATGAAATAAACTACTGAAAAACTGCTTGAAAAAAGCAAGTACTCTTAGTGAACGCAAGATAAAGTAAAACATGTGATATGTGAACAGGGATCACATCACTGACACGGAATACTTTAGGATTTTTACAGTCATTTTTGAGAAATTGATCAGTGTTCTGCAGGTAAAGTTAAGTAGGTGAATATAGAGAGTTTATCACTTCTGGATCTAAGACCCATCAAGATCTTAGATTCGGCCGCATCTGGCCCATTTAAAGCCCTGGCCTTTGCAGCAGCTGCGTCTTTGTAAATGACCATAGCCGACTGCACATTTCTCCCACTCTTGACATCTTCAGAACATGGAATCCCAAAGTGAGGTATGGAACACAGACCCACTGAACACACAGAATATTTGCTTAGTACAGGCTAAAATGATTCTTATATAGAGGCATCTATGCCACTTTAGTTGCAATCATTCTAACTAATATAGTTCCATCGTGTCACGTGATATTAGCTCCCTTCACGCGGTCTTCCAGTGAAGAGTCCATATCATGGGGTGAAACACAAAGTGAGCTGGAAACCCAGGCACAGAGTGGATTTTCAGCTCCTGTTCATAGGCTCTGCAAGCCATTGTCCATTCTAGAGTGTGAAGCATCCTAAGGGCGTTGGCAACAGCCTGAAAAGTTTTTTTTGTTTTTTGATAAGGGGCAGATACTGTCCCAAGGCCCTGCCCCCTCTTCACACTTTGAAAGGTTTTCAGAAGTTAGCAGGTCTGAAGTTGGTTACAAAGTCCATCTACCAGATCACGACCCACAATGTCTGACTAGTGACCAAAACTGACATCACGTTTCCTCCTCTTCTGCCATGGTACAACTGCCTGTTCCCCTTCACGACATGTAAAACGAACAAGTGATAGTCAGAATGCTGCACAATGTCAAACATTCACCCCCAGTGCAGAGATCTGAGCCTAAAGCCATCGTTTGTTTGCTATCCATGCCATTCCAGTGTGGACCCAGCCAGATGCTAATCAGTCTTGACCCTGCTTCTCTTGAGAACAATCCAGCCTGAAGTGAGTGTTTGAAAAGTTTCAACACTCCGTCCATCATCCTTTTGTGTTGCTGAAGTTGCCCTAAGTGAGAAGGGGATGCCCAGATGTGGGTCCCAACCTCTCTGTGCCACTGGATTCAAGCTAGCCTGGCTGATGAAGGGTGATACCCTGAAACCGGTCCCAGGATGCTTGTTTCCGGTCCAGGGAGGACCTGGCCTGGTAGTTCAGGCTGGACTGTCCCCATGGAGAACAGGGTCAAGACTGATTCGCATATGGCTGGGTCCAAAGTCGGGTGGCATAGTGAGCAAAGGAACAATGGTTTAAACACAGATCTGTGACTGGGGGTGAGTGTTTGAAAAATTTCAGCTCTCCGTCCATCATCCTTTTGTGTTGCTAAAGTTCCCCTTCAGAACATCTTCCAGAACAGAGAATCCCACAGCACCCTATGTAACATAGAAACACTGCATGTAAAGGATACTTACATAGTGAGGGCTAACACACTATCATAGCTGAGTTCCTTTATAAGGTTTAAGAACTCTGAAGTGACTTGAATTATGGTTTTGTCACATTACACCTCAAAACTCAAGCTGACATCATAAAATAAAGGGTCATTCTAGAATGTCTGTTCTTGGTGATTGTGGGCTGGGTAAAGAGGGCTGTGTGTTTTTTCTGTACACTGGATGTTCCCTTTGATGTACAGTACAAGGTAGTTTATTCCTCACAATACATGGGGCAGACCATTACAATTTTTTCAAATCTCTTAACTTCTTTGTCACTTGCTTCTTCATGGGAAAAGACTGATAAGTATAATAATTTCAGGCTGTTTTTGAAAGTAGCACACCAATATGCAGCTTGTAATTTGAAGCAAAAATCATATTTTGAGCAGTTTCATATGCAGCACTTACAAAAATGACAGAATGAGGGACAGCAACCAGATAGGGTCCTGCTTTCCTTTAATGCACTTCAGGAATAAACACACTGCACTAAAAGTCTGCTTATCTGATAGAAGCTGTTTATTTGCAGCCTGAAATTGCAAAGAAGAGCTGAAAAGCTACTTCTTTTCGTTGTTTAACCAGCGATTATAATGTTGTCCTCCATTCAAAGCCGACTACTTGCTCAGACAGCAAACTTTGTGACATCACAATTTACTTGTATAAAATTACCACAGTGGTCATTTTTTTTATTACAGGTGGGTAACGTTGTCACACTGTGCTGTATTAAGAAAGTTCGAGATTTTTTTATGTGTGTCAAAGACTTCAACACAATACATAAAAACACGTTTTCACAAAGACAATTGGTCAGGGGTTGGCTTACTGCCAAATTGCAGCTTTGTCAATGTTCTTTTGCCTTGATTTTTGCCAAACTTTATTGTTGTGAAGCTTCTGGGCCCATGTCAGTCTAAAACAATCATTGGCTAAAAGCAAAAACACTTTTTTGGTCTGAAAAAGCATGCATGGCCATAGTAGTCCCCAGCACTGAAGGGAACTGGATCATTAAGATCTTGAAGAAAATCCTGCCTTCTCTCCGGAAAGAACTTAGGGTGTCAGTGGTGATGGCACTTATTACATCTCGCTTGAACTACTGCAATGCCCTTTATTTAAATGTCAACCAGTACTAATTAAATAAGCTCCAAATTACCCAAAATGTGGCTGCATGTTTGGTTTTGGGAGTGCCAAAACACTTCCTAGTCAGGGAGGAAGTGAGGTCCCTACACTAGTTGCCAGTACAGAAGCAGGTGTCTTTTAAAGCCCTTTGCTTGGCTCATAAGGCTCTCGATCTTCAGGGGGTTGACTTATCTTAGGGTGGCCTTTAATTGGTATGTTCATACTAGGCCTCTGAGATCAGCTGGATGTAGCAAGGTGGTGGTATCTAGGTGTAGGAAAGCCTGGTGGGGGAAACAGGCCTTCACAGTCGCGGCTGCCAGGTTGTAGAGCTCCCTCCAGGAACACATTAGGAGTTTAGATCCATACCCGGTCGTTCATAAGCAGGTGAAAACGTGGTTATTTTCAAATTAGTCTTACCTTAGAGTTGCCTGGTATTTGAGGTTATCTCTGCTTTGGGTCCTCACATTTCACACAGTTCTTTTCTGGTTTAGCGCTTTGCTGCCTTCTGGTTTAACACGCTCTATAAATGCTACAATTACAACAATAACTACTTTGTGTGTGGAAGACTCCCTTGTGAAAGGGTAGAATGTATTCACTAACAGTGAAGTTGGCCAGTGACTGACTTGGGCTGACACACTGTCCCATGCAAAATACTGCAGCAGGCAAAATAAAAATGTCTATGAGACTAATGGATGGAGAGGACAGGCTGAAAACCCTGTAAGTTCCTTTTTTATATATAATTTTTGTAAAATCGAAAGGGTTTTACTACTAATGCCAGACCTATTAACATTTACTCTATTTATAAAGCCACCACAATAAGAGTCATCTCATGGTTCATTAGGGTCGAGCCTGCGTCGCATGCGCTTGAGCATGCCTATCGCTTGTGAAACGCTTTAGTAGTTAGAAAAGGGCCCGGAGCCCAGTCCATGTCACAACAGTGTCTTTCATTGGTTCGTGGGCTTGCCTTTTAAAATCTGCTTGCTTTCATTAGTGGAAGGCATGCATATGTCATGCCTTTTCCGGTGGTTAGCCCTCCTCGAGCACAGCGACGAAGTACTGAAAACATACGAGGCTCGCTGTTTTCCATCCGGTTTGTGGACTACTTTTTATCTTTTTTTCACAGCGCGATCTCGCTTGCCAGAAGTTGACCGCTTTGCATGACATCGACCCTAGTACATAGTTAATTGCACTTTTGCCGGTTACGTAGATAATTGCACTTTTGCAGATAGGTTTCACTACGAGTCAACTGTAGCAGCGCAATCGCTCTCTTTTTTTCCATTTAATGTGGCAAGAAAAATCCGGTTGGGAGTCTACAACTGCTAATAGCTCTAACTCAGAGAAATGCGAGACCCGTTGCATTGCAAATGCTTGTGTTGGTTTGCGTCTGCTTACCTCCTCTGGGAGGCTTGATTCCTTCCCTGCGTACATTTATGTATGCCTTTTACAGTGCCACAGGCCTTGCTTTGTTTCCACTTCTGCCATTCCACAGTTCATGCGTAAACAGCCAGCATTGTCATGCTGCGCCATGAACAGTTAACTAAAGAGAACAGCTATTTGTGAACACAGCACTGTAATGGGTTCCTATAAACTCAGCAGAAGATATTACTGGCAATTACAGGCATAGAAATTTAGTTCACAACCCTGAGACCTCGGACGTTATCTCTCCATCAATGTTGATGAAAGCATCGCCAGCCCGGCCTCCAACGGCATTAGGCCCATATTTATACTTTTTTAGCACCGCATTTGCCCTGCTTTTTGACGCAAAAACGGCGCAAACATACAAAATACAATTGGATTTTGCAAGTTTGTGCAGTTTTTGCAACAGAAAATTACACAAATGCGTCGCTAAAAAAGTATAAATATGGGCCTTAGTCTTTGCTTGAGACGCTTTTAATTACAACTAATTAGGGATAACCTCCTATGGTTGAAGTTGCTGCATTTAGCACTTTTTGCCAGCTGAGTGTGGTTGCATCATGGGTAACCTAGGTCTGAGTTGCGCATTTTGAGGGCAGCTTGAGGCTACCAGTCCTCCTTTCATAAAAGACACTCTAAACCGATATGGTAGTATGACATGGTTGGGAATAAAGGTGTAACCACAAGCATCTTTGTTGGCAGTGTAACATGTAGTGCCTCGGCTGGGGTGAAAACAAAAAAATATGCTAAAAAGTGTGGGTTGACTGTCTGTGCCTCTGGCCGGTACTCCACTTCAGCAAACTTTTTCAGCTCCACCATGCATCACACAAAGGCCAAAATGTAACACTTACAAAAAGGTTGGCCGCCCAATCTAATCTTACAATTTACTTATTTCTGCCAAGAGTTTAAAAAGTTCATTTAATGATAAGAAAAGTAACTTTATTCCCCAGCATGTTCAAGGACTCTAGATATGTGCGAACTGATATTCTACCTAAAATATAAGTGGCCATATGCAATATACATATTTACAGCTAGAAATCTCTGTAGCAGTAAAGGACATTGGTTGATTTTCCACAAGAGCAGTTCTACTCCTCCTGTGGCAGATCAAGTGACTTTGGTGGCCTCAACCACTCTGAAGTAGAGAACAAATATGGGGAGATTTTCCTTTGGAACCTTAGCAGGAAAGGGGAATTTTGTCTCAAAAGAGGATGGATAATTTGCTTCCCAACCTAAAAAATGGGTCACTAATAAGCAAAAATATGATGAATAGAAATAATTCAATCAGTCTAAATCACTAGAAATAATTATGGCCAACATTCCATTCTCCCCTTTTTATGGGCAAGTGCAAAGTACCCTGTCCCATGCTGTAATCTCTCTTTGGGCTTCCAACCACGCCCATGTTACGTCAGTCACTTTCATTGGTTCATGGGCTTGCCTTTTAAAATCCGCTTGCTTTCATTTGTGAAAGGCATGCGTATGTCATGCCTTTTCCAGTGTTTAGCCCACCAACAAAGCACCGGTAAATTACTGAAATCATTCAGGCTCGATGTTTTCAGCATGGGTTCGGGACTACTTCATCTTTTTATTTTCCATGCAGCGCGATCGCGCTGGGGTTTACATAGTGCAATTGTGCTTGGTTTTTTCGTTTTTAATTTCAGCGCAATCGCGCTGCATTTTACATAGCAGGATCGCACAGTGTTTTTTTTCTTGTAATTTGTGTGGCAAGAAAAGTTTGTTTAGGAGTTTACAACGCTAATACCAATAACTCGAGCAAATGCAAGACCCATTGCATTGCAAATGCTTGTTTTTACGTTGTAGCTCAGTACTAGCTCTAGGGTATGAAGAAACAAGGCAGAAGGTTGAAATGATAACGTTAAAAGTATTATTAACTCATATTTTGCACACTAATCTCTGCAGCAGAGGCATTAGTCCAATGAACAATCTGTCATCCTTTGAAGGGCCTTACACTAAAAGTTACTTTCATTTTGCAAGGGATGAAGAGATCTGTATATCTGTCTCCAGCAAAATTGCCTCGTTACCACGTTTCCGAGTTAAGAGTACACACGGATTTTTAAAAAAAGGTAGTGCCTCAGTATCGAGGTTCAACCCCTTTTGAGTTCAGGTATACTTTACAAAAGTATATGCGAGACCTGGGGAAGGTTTAGTTTGAACACAGTAGGGTGTATTGGCGATAATTCGAGTAAAATATTTAAAACAATTCAAATTACAGTTCTTAAACTACACAAAAAAATAGTAATATCCACATTTTTCTTTCAGTTGTAACTTGCAAAACATATGGACCCTCGCTATGAAATACCTTTTGAATTACTATCTTAAATTATTAGTACTTGGTATTGATATCAGGGGTGACATGCCCCATCAGAATTACAATATCACTGGGAACTCCTCAGAGCTGTTGTTTTTAATCCGAAAACAGCAGCTGCTAAAAGCAGGTGGAGGATCTCGTGAAATGGGGGGGGGGTGAAATGGAGAAAAGCGCCTAGAATCACAAATTCTTCTGCAAGGCCTATTTTCTCTGAAAACCTTCAGGGTCTCACACTTAGAATTTGGTAACTCAGCACCCTGGAATTGCCAACACCCTGGTGTCAGTAACTCCAGAGGGATGGTCGGCCAGTGTCAAAGGCCTGGTTCTGGCTCAGCTTGAGGTCTTCTTCAACTCTTGAGCCCAAAAAAAATCGAGCTTTAATGTGGCTCCTGTCTGCCATCCCACTCTACCATCACCCACCAGGTATTAAAAACAAAGCATAAAACATTTGGGGCCTCATGCTGACTTTGGCGGGCGGCCTCCGCCCGCCAAAGTACCGCCGTCAGAATACCACTGCGCGGTCAAAAGACCGCCGCGGTAATTCTGAGTTTCCCGCTGGGCTGGCGGGCGACTGCAAGAAGGCCGCCCGCCAGCCCAGCGGGAAACCCACTTCCACGATGATCTCAGGCCAGGGGAAAACCGGCGGGAAACCGGCGGGAAACCGCCGGTTTCCCTTTTCTGACCGCGGCTTTACCGCCGCGGTCAGAATTGGCCTGGATGCACCGCCAGCCTGTTGGCGGTGCATCCGCGGTCCCCGGCCCTGGCGGTCCATGACCGCCAGGGTCGTAATGACCCCCTTGGTGTTAAAAAGGAGTTCAAGAGCTAGCCACAAGTGGGTGATTTGTATAGTGTAAAACCAGAAAACCTTATACCAATTCTGGCTTACCCACTTGACCAAAATGTGTGATCTATGGCAATATTGTATCTTATAGAGCCTCCTTTATCTTCGCTATTACAAATTAGAACGACTTCCAATGTGTCAGCTGAGGGTGAGCATTGTACAAAAACAATCAGATGTATTAAGGTGAAAGACTTCTGCATGTTAAAGAAATACCTTTTTTCATTTTATAGAAACTTTCATATTTACACATGATTCTTGTTGCATCGTTTAGATGGCAACTATTTTCAGGGCTGAGCTTGTGCACAGGCCCTTAGAGCCTAACCAGACCTTTGGTTCGGCTCTGGCTTAGCAGTCCCTCTTAATTTGTTGGCTCGCCTACCTGTACTTGTTATGAGGCCCTTAGTGTTGCAAAAATATTAGAAATGTCTTGAAAGAAGTTACAGTACAATACAGAGGTCAAGCTATTGTTCTTGTCATGCAGACTGTGTGTTCAGCACAGAAGTTAAAGTAAATAAATGAAGAAAAAGGACATGCACACAGTGCGTGCACAACCACCTCCACACGTGCACTGCGTAAGGGGAAGTGGAAATCGATGCTCATATCAAAATATTTAAGGGGAGCAAAACTGGAGGGTAATCTCACAAGGGTGTATTTACTAACATTGGGATTGGTGCTTGCAGGGCACAACATAGTTTAGCACTGCGCTTGCGGGCCTTTTTGAAATATGACTATGCACCTTACATTTTGTGTTGTATTAAGCTATTGCAGTGCCTGTGCAAAAGTTTGGTAAATTTACTCCTGGGTTCATTCTGAATAAGGAAGGTGGAGGTCAGTAACCCATGCATTTTTAGGGTTAGCTTGTGTCATCGAGAGTCTATTGTAAATAAAAAACATCTCAAGAAGGGTTTAGAGCTCGACGATTACCTACCTTTACTTACCATTCATTGGCTTCTACAGTCACTCTAATTTCCTTACTTCTCATTGGTCAGTGCTTCATACTTTCCTATTTTCTACCTGTGTTCCATGAAGCATGGACCAAATTCAATTTCCTGTCTGCAGCCAGTATCTTTCCATTGGTCACATATTGCAGAGGTATTTTTTTATTTTCTAATGATGTATTCTATAAGAGTGTATCGCTTTGTAGGCCGCCTCTACCAGCCCCTCTCTCCCCAACACAGTCTGTGGTTGCTTGCTCCTGTACCTCTGACCACCTACCTACCATCGCTGCTTGCTCCTTCCCCCGAATGCTTGCCTGTCCACAAACACCCTGCCTTCATCCCCCATAGCTGCTTGCTCTATTGTTGCTTGCCTCCCCCTATCAGCTTTTTTCATAGCTTTTGCTGCCTCCCCCGTCCTTGCTTAGCCATTCCACCGAGTCCCATTATTAATTCCCTCCTTCCCTGCTGCTCCCACAACAAAAAAAGTGCTAAGGCCACATCGGAGTGCTTTTATTTCTTTACTTTCAACATGGCTTACATAAAGAAAAGAAAATGCCTGACGCCTCATAACACTTTTTAAAATGTACTTTCTGCCATGTTTTCTGCGACCACACTGTTGTGGCACATGGCTAAAAGTAAAGAAAATAATATCGGTGTGTTGCGATTAATGCTGGCCATGTCATTGTGCTTTCTAGGTCCGACCTCTTGTATACTTTTAAATATACTTCTTCTGTGGGCTTCCAGCTATTTCGTTTGTTAGTTTCAGTGTAATTTAAAAATCCTTGCTTGTTAGTGGTCAGTCATGCCTCTTTGACCCTCCTTCTTCTTTGTGGAAGCATGGACCAACTACTGTATAATTATGCTGTGTCCTGTTTATCTGGTCTGTAGGGGACTTTTTTTTACTTAGTTTCATGCTTGTGTCCACAGAAGCTTACCTTTCCCTTTGCATAGCATTATCTGAGTTTAGCTTAGCTGTAAACAAGGCTATAAACCAGGCTGTTGTCTTGGTCACAGTTGGTCTTTGTGGGCTCTCTGCACCCTCTCTCAGCTGCCTGGCTCCCACCCTTCCTTTGCTTGGATTTTCTTTACTGAGTGTGCCTGCCAGTGGTCCCAGGTGCTGAGAGCAAGGGCAGAGGATTGCTTGTAATTGCTTAGGCTTGGATTTTCTTTATCAAGTGTGCCAGCTTGTGGTCCTTGGTGCTTAGAGCAAGGGCGGAGGATCACTTGTTGTTGAATGTTACCACTTTAAAAATTCCCACACTCCAAGAAAGCACCAGACCTTTTATGTTTCACTTGTGTTTTCAACTGGAGATAAGATCAGCTCATAAGATACACTGCTACCAATGCGAGCAAAGCAGAGACATGTTCTCCTTTAAAAGTTGATTTTAAATTGCGGAAACTGCCTCCATGTATGTTAGTAAGAGAAGCAATATTGTCACGGCCACAATCAAAACACATATTCGCACCCTCTTCTTTTTACTTTTTAAGTTGATTACAGCAGTGACAATTTTGATTAAGCACAGGGACAGGAAAAATAAAGTTTTCGAATGAAATACACATATTTTATGTTGCTTACAATGCATTCATTCAAAGGAATACTTCTAATTAGTCCCGTGGGACTCTGCTTTCTCTGAATACAACATCTTAGCTTATATTTATTTTAGTTGCACGTTCTCTCGAGGCATTCTACTTAGCAGCTGATAAATGTAACAGTGCATACGTGCTCTCCAAGAGTACAGGACCGGCCCCGGTGCACAATATATAACAGCCAAGATTAGCTGTAAGAAAGAAGGGAACAGTAGGCGGAGGCTGGAAATGAACCCTGGGATTTCAGCATCTACCACAAACCTTCTTGTTAAAAGTTGAGTGTTTGCATAGGAAAACAAACTTTCAATGGGATGTTTGAATTTCAGCTGCAAATACCTTTGCCTTGATGGTGCAGTAAAACCGATATTTCAAAGGCATGCAATGAATAATAAAAACGTAGCAATAAAACCTCATGTGCGGAGACAGATGATAGTCACAACAAGCAAACGCCGTGCACCGTCAGTGTTCTAAAGCAGTTTTCAGCTGTGGAACGGTGGCTGCATCGCAGACTCACAAAACAGAAGCGTGACCTTGAGGAAATCTGTCAGTGGCCTTTGAAACCTGTTCAGTGAGCTGCTACAGCGTACACAGTGCAGAGATAGTTAGCATACTCTGAAGTACGCACCGGCACTCATCCATGCAAATGCTCTATTTGCCAGACATGTTTTGGAGTACCACATGTGGTGCTCCAGCGGTATCTTGTGGTAAGCGTAGATAGCTGTGCCCTGCGCACCACCTCCAGATGCGCCTTCGACCCATCTGACTTTGCCAGATGTTGGTGTGGGTGGCAGAGCTAAATGGGTTAATTAGTTCCACACACAATGGCGACAGAATGGGGCAGAATGTCTCAGCTTCCTATATATATATAATTTAAAATCTCCTCAAGGCAACACACTCCGATGTTAAGGACACCACCTCAGGCCACAAAGCCTGGTTTCATGAAAAATTGCATAACCTCTCATCAGGTTTTATGTTTATTATCTTCAGTATGCTTTTCCCACCGAGGGTACAATATCAGCACATTGAGACAAAACACAAACTGGTTTTGGAATCAATGATAATTATCTTACAAAATGAAATCACTTCTCGAACTGATGCCATAAATAAGATTTAAAGGGTCTGTGTGAACATGCGTCAGTTCGCAAGTTTGTGTGTGCACGTGTGTGTGTTTTATATGATTTGTGTTTGGATGGGTGTTTACATGGTTTCTTTGTGCACTTGTGTTTTGTGGGGGGTCTGTGACGGGGGAGAGGAGGCTGCTTTAGTTTATCTTACATTATCACAGCATACATAAACAGGCATTTGCAATGCAACAGGTATTGCATTTGCTCGAGTTAGAGCTATTAGCATTGTAAACTCCTAACCAGACTTTTCTTGCCACATAAATTGAAAATTAAAAGTAAATCAGTTTAACATAAGTGAGCCGATTCACAGAGCCACGGCAGCCATGAGCATCAGAATGAAGAGACACACAAAAGGAAAAAGACGTTCGCTCGCATTAATACTTATCGGCAAAAGTGCAATTAGCCGTGTAACGGGGTGATAGCTAAGGCGGAAACAAAACCTCCCCAAGGATAGAGTTACCAGATTTTGTGGATCAAAAACCGGGACAGGTCAAACATAAAAGAAGGACTAAACACTTTACTCTCACTTTTATTTCTGTCCTGTCCTGTTTTTTTTGCGTAGCTTTGTGTGTGTGTGTGTGTATATTTATATATATATATATATATATATATATATATATATATATATATATACATACACATATATATATATATACATATAAATATATATATATAACACACGTTTACAAGACTACATATATAAAGTTAACTATGGCTTGACCTCCCACCCTGCACCCCCAACCTGCCCCCACCCACCTCTCTCTGCTCCCCACTTCCTCTCTCTGCTGGCAGCCGACAAGGGGACTGCTTTGCCTGTTAGTAATAGAAAAATTACTTTAGTTCATACTTTGTAGGCCTCTGTTAAAGGAGAGCATACCTTTAACTTATGCTTCCCTAGCTGATCTGACCTTTGTCCCCAAAACCGGGACATTTACTTAATGATCTGACCTTTGTCTCAAACACCGGGACATTTATTTAAAATTAAGAGAAGCGTCAGGACACTAGGACAGTCCTCTAAAAACCGTGACTGTCCGGGGAAATCTGGGTCATCTGGTCACCCTACCCAAGGAGGGACAAACGTAAGCCATTTACCAATGTCATCAAAGGACTTTTGAAGGGCACTCAAATAGGCAAAACCGACTAATTTTACCTGAAGAAGGTTTAATGTGTCAAGGGCCTGCACAATTTGCCAGGTTTCTAGGATTGGTAAAAGGTATTTACTTACCCAGAGGACACTGAACTGACAGGTTCTCAGATCATAGGGTCAAGTGATTAACAGTTGCCACCAGCATGTATATCTCACAGTGCTATGCACATATGCATATGGCATTGGTCTGTATAGCACACGCTGGAATATAAGGACATTGTCATGCCAGTTGCCATGATGACCCCTGCCACATTCTTCCTGTAGGTAAAACACCACTGATATGCCAAACTCCTCCCTAATACGTTAAACATATTGACCACACCAGTATACTATTTTGTCCCCGGATGTAAAGCACTATTGCAACTCCTCCACTAAGCTAAGTTTTCATTGTCCATTCCGGTTTCTACATTGCTTCTAGGATGTAAAACACCACTGAAATGCCATTAGCTATACTGTCCCAAGTACGTGAAGCATACTGCCAATATCAGTTCCCACATAAAACTAACGAGTAAGTTGCCGTAACAAGCTAGAAAACATATTTTCCTTAAGTATGTAAAACATACATTGCTAATGTTAGTTTTCACACTGCCCCAGTATTTTAAACATTTTTGTAATATAATTTCAACATCACTCCAGCATTTAATGTTCCATTTCCATGTTAGTAGCCAAACTGCCCCCAGTAATACAAAGCACACATTGCTCATATGCCAGTTTCAACATTGTCACAATATACAAAGAACCATTAAATCCAAGTAATCAATCAATCCGAACAATGTAAATAATGCACTGCTCATGTCGATTTCTACATTATCCCAGCTTGCAAAAGAAACGTGCACCCACCCACACAGTCTCCCACACTCAACGGGTTCACCAGCTGGCCTAGTCGTGTAAATACTCTTCTGGGAAAGTGAGGGGCGGTGCCACCGTCCTTGCAGAAGAGAGGGGCCGAGATGGCCATTCACCTCCAAGTAACTGTCACAAATCCATAGCGTTTTGTGCTGTTGAAACTCCAGAGGCAAGCATTTCCTAGCTGCCACCAACAGTGCACTACATTACAGTGCACAGCTACGCATTGTAGGAAGGTAGCCTCTTTCTAGCCTTGTTACCCCCACTTTTGGCCTGTTTGTGAGTATATGTCAGGGTGTTTTCACTGTCTCACTGGGATCCTGCTAGCCAGGGCCCAGTGCTCATAGTGAAAACCCTATGTTGTCAGTGTGTTTGTTATGTGTCACTGGGATCCTGCTAGCCAGGACCCCAGTGCTCATAAGTTTGTGGCCTATATGCGTTCCCTGTGTGGTGCCTAACTGTCTCACTGAGGCTCTGCTAACCAGAACCTCAGTGGTTACGCTCTCTCTGCTTTCCAAATTTATCACTACAGGCTAGTGACAAAATTGACCAATTCACTTTGGCATACTGGTACACCCAAATAATTCCCTTGTATATGGTACTAAGGTACCCAGGGTATTGGGGTTCCAGGAGATCCCTATGGGCTGCAACATTTCTTTTGCCACCCATTGGGCGCTCTGACAATTCTTACACAGGCCTGCCACTGCAGCCTGCGTGAAATAACGTCCACGTTATTTCACAGCCATTCACCACTGCACATAAGTAACTTATAAGTCACCTATATGTCTAACCTTCACCTGGTGAAAGTTGGGTGCAAAGTTACTTAGTGTGTGGGCACCCTGGCACTAGTCAAGGTGCCCCCCACATCATTCAGGGCAAATTCCCCGGACTTTGTGAGTGCGGGGACACCATTACACGCGTGCACTATACATAGCGTCACAATGGTAACTCCGAACATGGCCATGTAACATGCCTAAGACCATTCTGGTATTGGGGGTGACAATTCCATGATCCCCCAGGTCTCTAGCACAGAACCCGGGTACTGCCAAACTGCCTTTCCGGGGTCTCCACTGCAGCTGGTTTCTGCCCTCCTGTGGTCCAGGCAGCCCTGGCCCAGGAAGGCAGAACAAAGGATTTCCTCTGAGAGAAGGTGTTACACCCTCTCCCTTTGGAAATAGGTGTGAAGGGCTGGGGAGGAGTAGCCTCCACCAGCCTCTGGAAATGCTTTGATGGGCACAGATGGTGCCCATCTCTGCATAAGCCAGTCTACACCGGTTCAGGGATCCCCCAGCCCTGCTCTGGCGCAATACTGGACAAAGAAAAGGGGAGTGACTACTCCCCTGACCAGTACCTCCCAGGGAGGTGCCCAGAGCTCCTCCAGTGTGTCCCAGACCTCTGCTATCTTGGAAACAGAGGTGTTGGGGGCACACTGGACTGCTCTGAGTTGCCACTGCCAGCAGGTGACGTCAGAGGCTCCTTCAGATAGGCTCTTACCTATCTTGGTAGCCAATCCTCCTAAATTGGTAGCCAAACCTCCTTTTCTGGCTATTTAGGGTCTCTGCTTTGGGGAATTCTTCAGATAACGAATGCAAGAGCTCACCAGAGTTCCTCTGCATCTCCCTCTTCACCTTCTACCAAAGGATCGACCGCTGATTGCTCCAGGACGCCTACAAAACCGCAACAAAGTAGCAAGACGACTACCAGCAACATTGTAGCACCTAATCCTGCCAGCTTTCTCGACTGTTTCCAGGTGGTGCATTCTCTGGGGGTAGCCTGCCTTCACCCTACACCAGAAACTCCGAAGAAATCTCCTGTGGGTCGACGGAATATTCCTCCTGCTAACGCAGGCCCCAAAAGACTGCATCACTGGTCCTCTGGCTCCCCTCTCATTCTGACGAGCGTGGTCCCTGGAACACAGCAACTCTGTCCAAGTGACTCCCACAGTCCAGTGACTCTTCAGTCCAAGTTTGGTGGAGGTAAGTCCTTGCCTCCCTAAGCTAGACTGCAAAGCTGTGTCCTGCGTGATTTGCAGCTGCTCCGACTTCTGTGCACTCTTCCAGGATTCCCTTCATGCACAGCCTAGCCTGGGCCACCAGCACTCCGTCCTGCAGTGCAAAACCTTCTGAGTTGTCCTCCGGCATCATGGGACTCCCTTTTGTGACTTTGCATGGACTCTGGTTTACTTTACTTCTAAGTGCCTGTTGGGGTACTTCTGTGGGTGCTGCCTGCTTCTGTGAGGGCTCTCTTAGTTGCTGAGCACCCCTTCTGTCTCCTCCTCCAAAAGGTGACATCCTGGTCCTTCTTGGTCCTCAGCAGCACCCAAAAACCTCTTCCATGACCCTTGCAGCTAGCAAGGTTTGTTTGCAGTCTTTCTGCATGGAAACACCTCTGTAAGCTTCATCGCAACGTGGGACATCAGTCTTCCAAAGGAGAAGTTCCTAGTCCTCTTCTTTCCTGCAGAACTCCAAGCTTCTTTCAACCTGTGGCAGCTTCCTTGCACCTTCAGCTGGGGTTTCCTGGGCTCCTGCCCCCCCGGCCACTGTCGCGACTATTGGATTTGGTGCCCTTGTCTTACAGGTACTCAGGTCCGGAAATCCGTTGTCAGTGCACTGCTGGTGTGTGTTCTTCCTGCAGAATCCCCCTATCACGACTTCTGTGCTCTCTGGGGTAGTAGGTGTACTTTACTCCCACTTTTCAGGGTCTTGGGGTGGGGTATTTTTCTAACCCTCACTGTTTTCTTACAGTCCCAGCGACCCTCTACAAGCTCACATAGGTCTGGGGTCCATTCGTGGTTCGCATTCCACTTTTAGAGTATATGGTTTGTGTTGCCCCTATACCTATGTGCTCCTATTGCAACGTATTGTAATTCTACACTGTTTGCATTACTTTTCTTGCTCTTACTTACCTAATTTTGGTTTGTGTACATATAACTTGTGTATAGTACTTACCTTCTTACTGAGGGTACTCACTGAGATACTTTTGGCATTTTGTCATAAAAATAAAGTACCTTTATTTTTAGTAACTCTGTGTATTGTGTTTTCTTATGATATTGTGCATATGATATAAGTGGTATAGTAGGAGCTTTACATGTCTCCTAGTTCAGCCTACGCTGCTTTGCCTTAGCTACCTTCTATCAGTCTAAGCTGCTAGAAACACCTCTTCTACACTAATAAGGGATAACTGGACCTGGCACAAGGTCTAAGTACCTTTGGTACCCACTACAAGCCAGGCCAGCCTCCTACACGCATGAGCTGTACAGTCACCAGTACCACCTCATAATTCCCCATCGATACCCGAAGTTTCTGCCCTTCGACAATCTTTGATTATTCAAGAGAAAATAGAAGAGTCTGTGAAGTGTAATTTTGCCAGTAAAATTGGGCAGCATACTGAACATTCACTCTTCACAGAGTTGCGAATTTCGCCAAACTTTTACCTGTATTGTTTTCTGGCTGAAAGAGTAACTGTCAAGCAAATTCAATTTATTTTAGTGTGCAAAGTCTCCCTCGACAAGTAGGCACTGGTGGATTTTTCTTCTGCAAAAATGTATTTCTAGAGGATTTGTTTACTACGTTTTTAACTACAAATTTAGCAAAACTTGAGGTTTATGAAATATGTAGAATGTTAAAAAGTAAAACTTTATGAATTTTAGGCAAACAACGTTGTAGACCAGCACAACAGTTCACCTTACATTAGCCTTACGGAGAATAGTATGGCTCTCATTCCAGGACATGTGTAATATCAGTTAGTAGTTGCACGTCAGTTAACTATCTATAGTGCTGCGTGGAATATATCCAGGTGAGCAATGAATTGACCATTCTGAGTTTCGGACATTAGAATGGTCGTTAACAAGTAATTAGCACTGTAAACTACCCGGACTTTTCTTGCCACATAAACTGAAAATGAAAAGATAAGCAGTTCCACATAAGCGAGCCAAAGGCCACAAAGCAAACATACAAAAGGAAACAGAAGTTAGCTCGCACTGAAACGTAGCGGCAAAAGTACAATTATCAATGTTACTGGCAAAAATACAAAATTTCCATATTACTGGCAAAAGTGCAATTATCATGTAACCAGCAAAAGTGCAATTATCTATGTATCAGGATCGATGTCATGCAATGCATGCGACTATTGCCCAGCGAGATCACGCTACCTACGAAACAAAGAGAAAAAGTAGTCCAGAACCATATGGAACACATCGAGCGTCGGATCTTTTCAGTAGTTGCCCAGTGCGCTCGAGGAGGGCTAAACACCTGAAAAGGCATGATGTATGCATGCCTTTCACTAATCAAACCAAGCCAATTTAAAAAGGCAAGCCCACAAACCAACCAAAATGACGGGAGTGGTTACAATCCCGTAGAGAGATAACAACAGGGATGGAGCGCTTTGCGTGCTCGACCCTAAAAAGACATCCTTGATGTATATGCCAACATGCAAACTATTCTCAGCCCTCGTGCCCCTCACTAAACAAAGGCAAACAATACTACATGTCTCTTTGTTAAGATGTGTTCATATAAGCATGCATGGAGGCAGGCAAAAAGAAAGCATCTTAACTGACAAGCAGCAGAAACTGTGGTGACAACATATGTCAGTTAAACAATTAAAAATACAAAGAGACAGCTGAAGCTAATGTTATTTGTCAGAATGTGTAATAATATTAGATGTCAAATAGGTGACTTGTTAGGTGAAAATAGAAGGGCGCCCATTTCAAAATGCAAGACTAGCTGTATAAATGTGAACACCATATGCCAAACATTTAGACAACGTGCTCCAAATCTACATATACTGTCCTATAAATACAAACATTTCCTTCACTTAAATGGTTTAAACTTTACATTAACTTCACTATTTTTTAAAGTGCCACACCAAGTGAACACCTTAGGGCTTGTCGAGAAAGACCTGGGTTGCCAAGTTTAACTCCAGAGATAACAAGCAAATGCAAAGCTAATAATTCCCTCCTATTCAAGGCATTAGCTTTGTAATTTTTTATTTAAATTTTATTTAACTATGCAGTACAGCACTGCAACTGTGTTATTCTCCAAACTGTACTAGTGCAACAAAAATCCATAGAGCATACTGGTTATTTTAGCAAGTGTAGGAGATGGCCTTAAACTAACTATTTAAGATGGTAAAAACTATGAAACTGGATTCGGACATGTTTATTGACTGCCGTCTGATAGGCAGAGGAGAGGAACCATACCAATCTGCTGGAGCTTCGTGCCTTTCGGTTGACTTTAAAGGCTTTTCTTAAGTCCATCAAAGGGAATCGGGTTCAGATGGATAGTACGACCCTACTGTAGCTTTAAAGTGTTAATTTTCTATTCAATGATGGTGGGGTGGTGAAAGTGATATTCTATTGCAATTAGCATGGCAGATTTAAATTAGGATGCTAAATGGCAACATTTCAAATTTTTTCTGCAGTTAGAGGCAGAAGGTAAATGGAAGTGTTTTAGTTACATGCAGGGCCACCGGAATTATATGGCAAGAAAAGACAAAATTATGAGGCAGTGTTGACCAATTTATGTGGCATGAAAAGTCCACTTATGAATTTACAATGCCAATAGCACCAACCCAAGCAAATGTGAGACCTATTGCATTGCAAATGCTTGTTTTCTTTACTTTCAGCCATGTTGCACAGCGGCTGCACTGCTGTGCAGTATGACAAAAAAAGCATTGACAAGGTCAACAGATCTCACATAAGGGAGACCTATTGGCTTTGTCAATGCTTGTTTATAATGGGGAGATGCACAACAGGCATATTTTGACAAAGAGAAAGTGGATGGGGAATAGGCCATGACGTGAAATTTGATTATGAAATCTGGTCACAACTATACATTGACTGGAGAGACAGAACTGAAAAAATATATACTGACTTTCATTCACATTTTCAAGTTTATTTGAATAAAAGTAGGATGCAACATATACGTACCTATGCGTCACATTAAATTTTAAAGCACATAGGGTGTAATAAAGTATAGCTAGTAATTGTATTGAACACAGCTTAAAATGCAGAATCAGCAAACAACCTACCAAATGGAAACTAAGGCCCTTATTTATGGGCTTTGTGGCCCAGGGCAGCGCAGCAATTTACCTTGCTGCGCTGCCCTGTGTCAGAGGGAAAAGGCAGGAATGCATGGTATTTAAAAGAATGATGCACATTTCTGTCCCTTCTTCTACGCTGGTCCCTTTTAGGTAGCTTAGCACCAACGCAGGCACCCTTGCACCAAGGTGCAAGGGTGTCTGCATTGCATGCAGGATTGTTTTTGTGCAAGAAGGGGCACCTTCCTGCACAAAAACAATCCAGAGAGGCCTTTAACTCAGATTTCTATGTGTGAAAAGAGGAAAAAAGAGGCAAAAGAAACATATTTCTTCTCGTTACGCTTCTCCTTGGTAGGCGTATCTTTTTGGTGCATTACAATTTCTCGTAAATGTGGGAATGCGTCAAAATCCATGGCTGTTGCATGGGAACATACTGCCAACAATTGGCAAGGGCACTTTTTTGACACGTCTGTTACAGGTTAGAATAATTAAGCATTATCCAAGACTATTTAAATTAATTTAATAAGTTTAAAATGAGATGTAGCGTGTCAGGGTATATGTCATGTTTCATAATGGGCAGAATAGCAAGTATGTAGGTACATGTTCATTGCATCAGGGCTGGAAGTACACCATTCTGTATAAAGACTAAGGCCCATATTTATGAAAAATGACGCACAACTGTGTTAGTGCAGTTGTGCGTATTTTTTTTTAAAGTGAGCTAACATCATTCCATAGAGCCATCTGTGCGCCATATTTAAAAAATGATCCACAATGGTGCTAAGGAATGGTTAGCGTCATAATAAATGACGCTAACCATTGCGACATGCTTTAAGAGGGAATGCCGCTAATGCAACAAAAGTGGTGCTAGACTGTTTTGCTCCATGTATTTATCACGCAAAATGGGTTAGCACCATTTTTTCTGCATTCGAGTAAAAAAGCAATGCACAAGCAAGAAAACATACAAATTAAAACTTAAGATGGTGATTGCAGGGCAGGAGATACCCCAGGGAGACCCCAACCACCCAACTACCAGCTAGGAGGGTCCAGCAAAGTCCCAGGAGAAAGAAAAGAGGAAGTTCAAGTGTACACAGTTGTAAGATCCTCTACTTCCTTCTGCGCTGCCTATGTGGCTGCTGTGGTGGTGTTTGGGGTTGCTGCGGTGGTGGTGGAGGGACCTTTTGTCATTGCTGACGTCTGCGGCGTGTGCCAATCTGGTTGCACATCCATGTTGTCCTGGAGGTTGATAATGCTCCTTATGTGTATTTCTTTGTGTGGCTTCACATTAACGCCTGGTCTGACCAGGCGTTACATTTTGATGCTAATCGGCCTTAGCATCATTTTTTAGGTCTGCCTCCTTAGTGTGCGTTATTTTTGCCTCAGGAGGTAAATATGGAGCTGGAGGGCTAGCATCATTTTTTGGAAGGGAACACCTACCTTGAATATCATTGTCGCAATGCGATGCAAGGTGGGTTTGCACTTCCAGAAAATTACGCTAACTCATATATTTTGACACTAGACGGGCTAATGTCAAAATATAAATATAGACTTAAGTTAGCGCCGCTTTAGCATAAAAAATGATGCTAAGGCGGTGCTAGCTTTCCATAAATATGGGCCTAAGGGTTCAGTCAGTCATGTACAAAGAAGGTAAGTCACATGCAAGTTCTGTGTAAATGCACCAAGTCTCGTGGATCTCGTCCTATGTATTTAAAAGGTCAACCCAATAAACAACATCCTTAGGAGGTAGGGAAGGGGTGCATTACCTCAAAAGGACACATTTATAGGTACTGTCTGGTCATGTGACTCTTGATAAACCTAACCTTCTGCTGGTACCATGCTAGGTGTGCTGTTATACTATAGAGTATTTTGTGTCTTGCCTGCTTGCGGATTAGGCCACTTACTAGCTATTGGGTGATATATAGAGCAAAATGTGCGAGAAAGAGGTAGAGGTCAGTAAGCAGATAACAGTTAAACTTGTCAGACAAAGTACGATCTGAACCCTAGCAAAGCCCTCCAGCTTAATGAGTGCTAGGTGACAGTGACAACAGCAGACGGTGAGCAGGTACTAGTGTTGGTCCACAAGATGTCCAGGCATCAGAGACTAAAGATCAGCAGGACATGGTCGTTACTCCAGCTAAAAGGAGTTAAAACAAACAGGAAAAGCCAAAGATGATGATTTAGGATGTAGGCAAGGGCCCAACGAGGGAATAGGGGATGTGTAAGAAGCGGAATACAGGATCAGATCAACTATAGGAAGTGCAGAGCCAATACCACTGTCAGTTGTTGCCAGGCAAAGTGATTTTTATGAAATATGGTTGAATAGTAGTCCCATGACTAACCTGAAAGTGTGTAGGCAACTTGAGTTTCCCATCCACTGTGTATAGCGATGTAGCTTTCTCACTGCCTATTGCCCAGTCTTTCAAAGCTTCCATTTTCTTCCACGTCAGAGTCTGGTGATTTAGAAATTAACATGAGGGGTAGCACCCTCATAACTTAACTCCTTTCCCTCGGCATTCTGGGACTGAAATCCTGGCAAAGATGTCCCTGTGACATATATATATACATTAATGTGACAAAGAGCCCCTGCTGCACCCACCAGCCTTTTTTTTGGCCACAGATGGGGTAACAACTCTTGCTGGACCTGTGTTTGCTGGGAAGAAGTTTTCTGGTACCCAGTCCTTTTTCGGTACCAACAAACCCCTGAAAGAAGCGCTCACACCCAGGCTGCCACATTAATATGCATGTGGCATCATTAGTGGCGTCACACAAATATCAGATGGTCTTTGGAGGCATTCCCTAGCCCCTCCCAGGTCCATCCAAGGATAGAATTGGTGGACAGGGCTATAGGAGGAACTAAGGGCTGCTATTGCTCCTCACCAGCTAATAGTTGGAGGGAAGGGAATGAGAGAGAGGGTGGGAGGAACAGCCCAGCTTCTGCCATCAGCAGAAAAACTGAGCCAGCAAGTGAGGTTTGGAAGGGATTGGCTAGGAGTTTTACTAGTCCCTACGCTTTGAATGCCATTTCTTGATTGCATTTCGCACAGCTCCTTTGTTTTATGATGCTTCTCTCACAGCTTCTTTATTTCAAAATGCTTCTCTGTAAGAGAAGCTTTTTGAAACAAAGGAGTTGTGCGTCTGTGCCCCAGCAATAGAGTCAGTCACTATTTGGGTATTTTGTAGCCTGTGACAAAGTTCAAACAATGTCTGACACCTTTCTGAGGCACAATCACATTGTCCAATGCCCCAGCAAGGAGTCAAATGGTGTGCCACAGAAAGAATCCAAATGTTGTTTGGATTTTTTTTTAGGCTGCCAAACAGTGCCTGACTCCTTGCTGAGGCAAAAACGTAGACTCCAGACAGGAGCCAGATCCTTTTTAATCTTTTGGTAGCCTCCTTGCTGGGCCACCAATATATACATCTGAGCATGTGGCCATCCAGCACGCAGAGTAAACTACAAATCCCAGAAATCTCTAACAACTGGAGGAGTCCTTGGTGGTGTGTCTTGCATGGATGCCACCACTTTCTCATACCTACAATTCTGTTCATAAGTCAAACATTAGTTAACAAAAATAATTCCTCGCAATTCCATAATGGAAAGATCAGGAATTTGTGTGGAACAGCACATTTTCCACCACCCAGTGTTCCCACATGTCTATAGTATCTCACATATGTGGGTGGGCCTATAGTTACTGAGAGAAACTAGCTAAATGAATGTGGGAGGTTAACAGTTGGTCTACACATGGTCACAGTTTTGGCCTATTCCTTTCCTTGGCAACAGGCCTACCCATAGATGTGGAGTACTGTTTTTATTGAGAGAAGTGAGGGAACATTGAGGGGTAGGACGTATGCCATTTGCCTGAACAGTTGTAGTAGATTTGCAGGGGTGACTCCTGTGATCAAAAGACAGGTAACCTAAACTGGCACTTCACTTTATGTTTCCTTCATTTTTTTCACATGCACTGCACCCATTTGATCACGTTTGGGCATTTCAAACCCATAGAAAACCGATGAAGGTCTGGTACCCCAAAGCTTCGGAAGCCAAGAGCAACACAGTTGGGAATAGTTCCTTGGCTGGGCTATGTCTTGAACAAGGGAGGCCAGAGGGAATTTCCGTGTTTTGAGGAAATGCTAAAAATCGGACAAAGGTCATGTGGATTGCAAGCTCCTGGCTATCTAATGAGTGTTAAGGATGTCTGACACTCAGCAAAAGAAATATTAGGATCTATAGATGTTAAACTATATGATCGTTGTATATGTCCACAGAAACCATGGGTGATACCTGCGACCAGAAGGTAGGTAGCTTAAGTCATCATTTTGCGTTCCATATTTCTAAAATGCACTTCACCCGTTTTTTTGCATGTGAGCACCCTGAGCCGATAGAAAACCCATACTTGTCTGGTATTGTATGGCTGGAGCTCAAGCTTTGGCAGGGATATGTTCCTATACTAAGGAGATTGGAAAGCACACAATTCGCTTAATATCTGACAAGTGTCATGTTTAGCCCAATCTCCCAAACATCTAAATACGGTGAGGAAATTCTAGTGCCCAGTGATTGAAACCTTACGATGTGAAAAATATATGGTTGTGCGATGTGTCCACACAGCACTGGTATGATATCCAGGCACGGCTCCTCCATTAGGGCAGAGGAGTGTCGCCCCCTGCCAGCAGCAGCAGCTGCAAAAACTTTGACCAAAAAATTATAATAAGCTATGTTTATTACAGTTTTTTGGTAGAAGGGGAGGGGCCACAGGCTTGACGAGCACTGAGGGGGAGTTCACAGCACTCCCCCTCATTGCGCATGTATGTTTGGCCAGCCGTCTCGGGCCAGCCAAACACACATGTGCAGTAGGCTCTCTCCAACCCGGCACTGTGTTGCCCCCTACTCTGTACAATTGTGTGCTGTATTTTAAATACGACGCAGACATGGTGGCGGTAGGAGGACGCAAGAAAAGTGGCGCTGCACTGGGTGCAGCACCACTTTTCTTAAATCTGCCCCTTAGTATGCTAGAGCTGAATGCATGAGTGTAAAATTACTACTAGTAACAGTTCACACACAGGCAGGGATCTCCCTATGGTGAAGTATACGGAAAAATTAGAAATTGTAATATTAATTAAAACATATAAAATATTTTAGTCTAAAATAAAAGTATGCATTAGCTTATAATCATTATTATTAACCTAGACCTAAACAATAAAATATTATAGCACACTAACTCATTAAATTAAATGTTCTATGATCAAACGTAACACTTTTTTTGTAAGTGCCGCAAGACTACAAGTGGCCGTGCTGGGTCCCGCAGGAATACCACAGGACCCACTGCATGGACTTTTTTTTCTGTGGCCCCCCTGAAACCCTCCACAAGGCCTAGGAGGTCAGGGTATCCTTCTTACCCTTCCCATTCAGGAGTAAGTATTTCCCATTTTCCAGTCACTCCTATTAGGTTCCTCTCACATTTACTATTAAAATATATACCTACTGTTAGAAATGGGGTCTTTGGTTGGCAGTCAGGTTACCCCCTGTCCAAGCAAGGACCCTCACTCTAATCAGGGTAAGTCACACACAATCCAAACTATCCTGTGCCCACCCTCTGGTAGCTTGGCACTGAGCAGTCAGGCTTAACTTAGAAGGCAATGTGTAAAGTATTTGTGCAATGAATCATACAATAACACAATATAGCACCACAAAAATACACCACACAGTGTTTAGAAAAATAGATAATATTTATCTGGATATTTGCAGGTCAAAACGATAAAAGATGCAATAAGAAAATGTAAAGGTATCACTGAAAAGTGATACAAAGTGTCTTAAGTCTTTTAAAAGCAAACAAAGTCTCTTTCAAGCACAAAGTACCTGGTTTGAGTGAAAAATTTCCACAAAGGGCCGCAGAGGAGGAGATACGTGGAAAATGGTGTGTGCGTTGGTTTCGTCCCTTCACACACGGACTTGTGTCGTTATTTTCAATGCGGGTGGGTCTCCTCTTCGGGTCGCGGGGTTTTCAGATGCCCCGGGGTCTGTGCGTGGAATTCTGGGCTTGTTGACCAGCTCTGCGTCGTTCCGGTGGGCGATGCGGGGAAATTTCTCCCCCACGGCAGGCGCTGCGTCGATTTCTCCCTCTGGAAGTCAGGTGGCGTTGACCCAGGTGGGCCGTGCGTCGAAGTTCCGGTCGCACCGCAGGCGCTGCATCGATCTTTCCCTCGCGAAGTCGAGCGGCGTCGTTCCGGTTTTCCGAGCAGTGAATTTTTCACTGCGGCACAGGCTGTGCGTCGATTTTTTCGCCGCACAAGGAGAACTTCAGGGAACAGGAGGCAAGCTCTATCCAAGCCCTTGGAGAGCACTTCTGCAGCAAAGCAAGAGAGCAGCAAGACAGCAGGGCAACAGCAAGGCAGCAGTCCTCTGTAGAAAGCAGTCAGATGAGTCCTTTAGGCAGCCAGGCAGTTCTTCTTGTCAGGCTGCAGGTTCTGGTTCAAGTTTCTTCTCCAGGAAGTGTCTGAGGTGGTAGGGCAGAGGCCCTGTTTTATACCCAAATGTGCCTTTGAAGTGGGGGAGACTTCAAAGAGTGGCTTAGAAGTGCACCAGGTCCCCTTTCCGTACAATCCTGTCTGCCAGGGCCCCAGTAGGGGGTGTGGCAGTCCTTTGTGTGAGAGCAGGCCCTTCACCCTCCCAGCCCAGGAAGACCCATTCAAAATGCAGATGTATGCAAGTGAGGCTGAGTACCCTGTGCTTGGGGTGTGTTTGAGTGAATGCACAAGGAGCTGTCAACTAAACCCAGCCAGACGTGGATTGTAAGGCACAGAAAGATTTAAGTGCAGAGAAATGCTCACTTTCTAAAAGTGGCATTTCTAAAATAGTAATATTAAATCCAACTTCACCAGTCAGCAGGATTTTGTATTACCATTCTGGCCATACTAAATATGACCTTCCTACTCCTTTCAGATCAGCAGCTACCACTTCAACAATGTATGAGGGCAGCCCCAATGCTAGCCGATGAAGGGAGCAGGCCTCACAGTAGTGTAATAACGAATTTAGGAGTTTTACACTACCAGGACATGTAAACTACACAGGTACATGTCCTGCCTTTTTCCCACACAGCACCCTGCTCTAGGGGTCACCTAGGGCACACATTAGGGGTGACTTATATGTAGAAAAAGGGGAGTTGTAGGCTTGGCAAGTATTTTTAAATGCCAAGTCAAAGTGACAGTGAAACTGCACACACAGGCCTTGCAATGCCAGGCCTGAGACAATGTACAGGGGCTACTAAAGTGGGTGGCACAACCAGTGCTGCAGGCCCACTAGTAGCATTTAATCTACAGGCCCTGGGCACATATAGTGCACTCTACTAGGGACTTATAATTAAATCAAATAGTCCAATTTGGTGTGATCCAAGGTTACCATGTTTAAAGGGAGAGAGCAGATGCACTTTAGCACTGGTTAGCAGTGGTAAAGTGCGCAGGGTCTAGAAACCAGCAAAAACAGTGTCCAACAAGTGGAGGGAGGCAGGCAGAAAGTTAGGGGTGACCATCCTAAGGCTGTCAGGTCTAACACCTACATGTGCAAACACCTCTGCATCCTGGTAGACAACTGCACATAGAAAGAATAGGAGAGACAGAGGTCTCCACATATAGGTTGGTGAATATCATTTTATGGTACTTTAGGTGACCTACTGCAGTATTACTAAACATACTACAAAAATGCAATTTGTGAATAGGCCAAAACGTTTGTAACGACACACAAAAAGGACAAAGAGCTATATGTGTTTAAACAACCTAACACTGATTTTTTTGGTAAAGGTTCTGACATGGGGTGCACAAATACCCGGCAGTGAAAGGATCAGCACATGTAATGCACCAAATTGAGAATGAGAGTAACGTCATGTCAGCAAGACCTCATACTGCTGACACCCTCTGTGATCTGCAGATCACAAGATCAAATCCAGGCAAAGACAATTTAGCCTTTCACCTTTCCACAGTCAGCAAGTGAATAATAATAGCACCATTTCCACAATGGTCTTGAAGGCGGGAGAAATACAGTGTGAAGTTCTATATAAAACAAACTGTTACTAAAAATGACTGTTAACTTTAGTCCCAGCCCTTGTTCTCTCCCCCCAGCAGCTGGTCTCTCCTGCTGATACAAAGCAAAGCCCATAGTGTGGGTGGCATTACAGTGCTCACCAGCAATATAATGGTGGCCTTGTCCATGGATTAATGGTGGTGAATCATGGCACATTGTGGGAATTCATAGCATATTAGTGCCTAACCATGGTATAATTCTGACCTTAGCATACTGTAGCAAAACTTAACAAAGTGTGGGCTTTCGTTGTGTAGTGGTTCCAACCCATGGTATAATGCTGGCTGTGGCATTGTAGTGGTCTTTTTCAGAATTTGTGGCATGGTGCTGGCATCCATTGCATGATGGTGACTGTCGCTGGTGCCATATGGGCTCTGGCATATAGTGATAATTCCTGACATATTGAAGTTTCTGACTGCATTACTATGCCGATGTCTGATTAATTGCTGGCCACAACTTTATAGTGATAAGTCTTGGCATATGATTGCCCATCCAGGACAGGTATAACGCTTATACTTGTATTATAGTGCTAGTTCACTGCATGTTCTGTGCATCCATGGCATGTTGGTACCAATCCCTGGTATGATGATGGACGGAATAATGATGATAACACTTGGAATAGCGTTGACATGCATAGATCGATAATGGACTCTCTACTGATGCTGGAATATTGGTGGCAATTCATGGAAAATTGTGGGCATTGATGACCTTATTATACCCATCGCTGGAATAATGGTGACTCTGAGTTAATGATGGTAATTCTTTACATACTGTGGGAATTGAATGCATGATGGTGCCACCCTTAGCATGAAACTTGACCTAACATAATGATGATAGTTCTTGTCATACTGAGGTCACACATGGTATGATATTGCTCAACAGTGGCATAATTCGGGCCCTTTAGTAATTGTGGCAAGATAGCAGATGGTAGTCATCCATGACATTAAATGATGATACATTGGAATTCAACAGAGTATCTCTATGAGGCAGCAGTGAGGTATGTTTCAACAAAATGACAAGCTTTTGTTTTGGGATATTAGGTTTGTTTTTCCCAAAATGTAAAGCTTTTACTCAATAACAAAATAGGTATATTTTTATTAACTGACATGTACAGGTTATGGAACAAAAAGACTGCATTTCCAAGTACTTATTTAAAAATAGAATTTGAGTCATAATTACTCCTCGTGTCTGAGACCCTCAACTTTACCTTGTTTGTCTTATGCTCCTGTAATTTCTCCTAAACCTGAGCGATGGTTTTGTTGTATGAGGCTGCAAAAACTGACCAGCTCTTTTGCATTGGCTTTAGCCCAAGATTTTGGCCCTCATTACAACCCTGGAGGACGGCGGTAAAATGGAGACAAGTACTGCCAACAGGCTGGCGGTACGTGTCCCCATATTATGATATTGGCGGTTTGCCTCAAGCCAAACCGCCAATGTACCAAACCATCCGCCATGGCAGTAACGACCGTCGGGCTGGAGTCTGCAGTCTCCAGCCAGGTGGCCGTCACTAGCCCGCCTGCGGGATTATGACCTCGCCAACCACCATGGTCTTCATGGCTTCCTTACCGCCACGAAAACTATGGCGGTAGGCACTGTCAGTGACAGGGAATTCCCTTCCCTGTCACTGATAGGGGTCTTCCCCAACCCCCTCCCCTGGTGTTCCCCCCCACCACCCTCCTACTCCAGACCCTCCCCACGACATACACGTACCTTCACGCACCATCGAACACACGCATATACACACTCATACTCACATTCATCCACGCATGCACACATCCATTCACACACACACATCCACACACACAGACATACATGCATGCAGATACGCATGCACACAAAAACAACATACATGCACTCAAACATCTATACATGCACACACAGACATACACACACACACACCCACACACACAACACCCCCACCCTCCTCCCCCGTCGGAGCACCCGACTTACCTGATTGCAGGGGGTCCTCCGGCATGAGCCGGGTCCGCCAGCAGAGCACCTCCAGGCCGTATCATGTGTCATGATACGGTCTGCGGCAGTCTACTGGCGTGGCGCTGCTGCTGGCAGCAGCGCCACCTTACCGCCATTTGTCACCATGGCCGCAGCCGGATTTCCGCCATCCTTATGGCGGAATTCCAGCTGCGGTCATAATTTGGTGGACGGCTGGTAACCGTGGTGACGGTCTTTTGGCGGCTATCGCCACGGCAGTAGGCAGTACATACCGCCAATATTGTAATGAGGGCCTATATTCCTTTTTTTTTTTTTTTTTACATTCTGTCTTTTCCAAGTAGATTCTGAGCCATAACTTATGGCTCAGAATCTACTTGCAAAGTGCAGGATGTGAAATGAAATCAGGTGTACTGTAGGAATGAAGAAACGTGCTATGTTATAGCCTTAGAACCCACCGGCTATTAAAGGCCCGCTCCCCGCGTTAAATGCCCGAGCCGAAGGCGAGGGCATTTAACAAGGGAGAGGGACTTTAATAGCCGGTGGAGCCCGCTATGGCGGGTTCTAAGGTTATTAGAACATTCTGCCACTCAAGGCAGAATGTTCTATTAAAAAAAAAAATGTTCACGGAGCCGAGGGGATTAAAATCCCCTCGGGCTCGTGAGGCTTTGTTCACAGCTGTTTCTGTGAACAAAGCGAACATTGGAATGTTGGCGCTGCGGGCTTTTACCGGCCAGTAAAAGCCCGCAGCACTCCATTGTTTTCAATGGAGCTAGCAACATTCCAATGTTCTAATAAAGAACAGATCATGTGACGCCGCATTTCTAAAGTGTCTTAACGTATTTCTATGGGAATTGTATTTCAAGATACACCATTTTACCATCATACTTTAAAAATTTCATCGAGGAAAGAACATCTTGCATCCGTGGGAGGCTCTACCTGGCACACTATAAAAGTATAGAAGCATTTCATGAGTTCCCTTTCAGAACATAAGGATTTTTACAAATGTATATTAAATTTGTGCTGTCAAATGCAGTATTTGGCCCTACTTTTCAAAATGTTTTCAGGGATAGAATCTCCTGAATGTCTCTGAAGAAGAACAGGATTATCTACATACCAACACTCATTTACTAAACTACTTTTCGTGCAAAGAAGATCCTTACGCAACCTGAATGAACCTGTGAGGAAATAAGGTAAAATAAGGTAAAATATGTACTGTGTGACATATTGAATGAGAGTGAAAACTCGTTGAATAATATTGACAGTATTTCCTTTCACGCAGAGGCCCAACTGGCAGAGATTTCTGAAGTCAATGTCAGCAAGAAGAAAAAAGCCAATATTACCTGCTCGACAGAAAGTGCAGGACATTTTCTAAAAATAGGAGACAAAGAGAACGGCTGAATCACCAAAAACGCAAGGGATCGAGCATTGAAGGTTGGGGATACAGAGGATCACGAAACACAAAACTATTGAGTACAAAGTGGAGGGGAGTGTTGAGGGGGAGAGTGCGGCAGGCAGAAAGAATTAATCAAAGTAAATGTATATAACTCAGTGAGAGACACGGATATATTCGAGGAGTAAAAACAAATATTGCAATCTGCTACAGAGCAACTACGCTCTCGCAGAATAGCTGCTCACAATGAGGAACCAAAAATAATGTGTACTATCAATCAAGGACAGTAATAGTGACCACACGAAAGAGTCTAAAGCCGTGTACAAAGCCAGATCGAAAAAACACATCAAGATTTGCACTGATAGTAATATATTGATAATTGCGGTTGTTCATTGCCACTTGTGTAGCACACAATCCACCATTATTATGACATTGTAGTGTATTGCGTTCTTTTTAGTCGTTCGGTGTTTTCCAGACTGGTTTCTAATGTGGTTTTATGTGTCAGCAGTATAGATCTGTAAGTTTTAATGAGTAGTGTCGCAGTGCTATGCCTGGTAAATGATATGTGTGGTAGGTAGTTGATGGTAGCAAATGGTGTCGGACAACTTAATACCCAGTTAATACCATATTTTGGGCCAGATTTACTAACATTTTGCGTCATGGCTGCACCACTTTTGTGGCAGCAGGGAAGGAGGAGAGGTAATTTAGTTTAAAGTGCACTTGTCACTTTGGCCGACTGTCTTGAGATGGTCAGCCTGATATTCTTACCTTAGACCTCTCCAACTGAGCTGTCTTAGACAAATGGGTGGAGAGCAGGCACAGGAATCCAGTTCCTATAGGAGTGTTGAGCCAGCTCGCTCCATTCAATCCTGGAACTTCTCTCATGCTGGACAACAGCGTAAGAGCAGCACCTGGTTTGCTTAAGGGAGTTGGCTCAGAAACCCCTTGCTGCCTTCAAGTGACTGACTGCGGGACCGGAGAAGACTAGTTCAGTACTTTATTTCTTTTTTTTACATTTTTTAAATTTATTTTTATTTCCCACTGTCAGGCAGTGTGAGCCTCATCTCCAAAACTCTCAATCGTGTCCAGTTATAAACAACGTTTATATCTGGCCAAGTTTGAGAGCTTTTGAATTTCAAACACTGCCTGAAAGTGGGTCGAAGTATTCACCTGATCACCCTACCACTTTCATATACATGCAGCTGCCACTGCAAAGTCATTTTTTTCATTTAGACGCCTTATTCAAGAATGTAATCTTGTAAATGAATAAATACGCTTCAAGCTTCAAACCAATGCCACAACAGGTATCACTTCTCCCAAGCAATACATATTTATAAATCCTGACTCATCTCCACAAACAATTACCCAAGTCAACCAACCCACACCTGAAAAGACAGAATTGCCCACAAACACATCTACCTGCACATGCTTACACACCCATATCTAATCACACACAAATTCCCAACTCTATGAATAGTTGCTGAAGTACTAATTAATCTATTACCATATATATGCACTTTTCAGAGGAAATCGGACAAACATCTACATATTTCCGAAATGCAGGTGTCCTAATATCCGTGACTGTGTATTACATTTTAGATCAGCACAGTAAGGGCCAGATGTTGCAAATTCACAAATTGCGACTTGCAATTTGCGAGTCCCTGCGACTCGCAAATTGCAAGTCGCAATTTGGGATGCAGAAAGGTGTCTCAGACACCTTCTGCGAGTCGCTATGGGGTCGCAAAGACCCACCTCATTAATATTAATGAGGTGGGTCGCAATTTGCGACCCCATAGCGATTCAGGGCACTCACGGGGATGGTGGCCTGCTGGAGACAGCAGACCACCATGTCCGTGACTGCTTTTCAATAAAGCAGTCTTTTTTTTTTCAAAGTGTAGCCCGTTTTCCTTAAAGGAAAATGAGCTGCACTTTGAAAAAAAAACGAAACCTTTAGTTTCGGTATTTTTCAGGGCAGGTAGTGGTCCATTGGACCACTGCCTGCTCTGAAAAATTATTTTTTGTTCCAGACACAAAGGGGAAGGGGTCCCATAGGGACCCCTTCCCGTTTGCGCCTGGGTTACCATCCACTTCAAGTGGATGGTAACTGCGCTTTCATTTGCGACCGCAATCGCGGTCGCAAATGAATATACATAGCATTGCGAGTCGCTAATAGGAAGGGAACACCCCTTCCTATTAGTGAGTCGGAAATGCATTTTTTTGCGACTCGCTAAACCATTGCTACATCTGGCCCCAAATCTTCTGCTAGTTTTCCCCATTCTTTGTGTGTTCTCTCTGATGTCTTCTGAGAGACCCACATTCCTCTCCTCTCACCTGCCGTTAACCATTTGTATATGTTTGAGATTACTTCCTTATATTCTGACCATGTCAGATGTAATTCTCCTGGGCCAGAGAGAGTCAAGAGGAAAAGGCATGATTACAGTAACAAGAAACTATTTGACAAGGGCTGCCAAACAGTTAACTGCAGCTGAGTGGAAGAAATAAGATACTCTAATTGTAATTATACGGCACACTAAGCTTTGGAACACAATATCAATGGAGAAGATAATGTATGAGTTGAACAACCAGGATAAGCGTTTTAAACAGATTTGACAACCCCTAATACACCATCTGCTCGATGTTGAAACTGTTGAACCAGAGGACATAGACTGAGAGCTCTGAACATGAACTATTAACACTGTCTTGGGCTGTGTGTGTTGTGTGTGTGTGTGTGGGGAGGGTTGGGGGGCTGTGGCCGGGATGGGAGCTATGTAAAAAATGGGTGGAATGATGGGCTGCATAATCTCAGATGTCATGATTTATGATGATGAATATGCCTGTTTCTGCTCAATAAAAAAGTTAAGGACAAAAAAACCATTAACTGTATTTTCGAAGTACCTTGAAGTCTAAATGTTGTGAAATAGCAACATTAAAGTGCCAATTTACACTTGGCTCGCCATCAACAGCCTTAATGGCAGGTTATAATTTACTGATCACGTATTCTCATCTCATGTGATGTTATAGCAGAGTGATTTCTAAACTTTCGACTGCTTCAAACCTCACGGAATAGCAACTGGAATCCAGAGACCTAAAAGCTATTTCTATGATTTATACGTCAACAGTGAGGTACAAAAAAACAAAATCAAGAATTTACTGTATGAACTCTAAGCATCTACTTTCCTCTGCAATTGCATATTTAAATATGAGTATGACTCTACTCCATCTTAAGGCCAAGGCTGAGTTCACAAATCAATAGGTAATTGCAGCGCCATCTTGAACCCTTTGAAAATGGTGGGGCAAGTGAAGCGCCCCACCACTTCCCAAAAAAACCATAAAACCACCCCCTTCCCTCCAAAACCCGAAAGTACCCCCTTCCAAAAGCCCAAACCATACCAAATACAACGTAAAAACAACCACTACACTTACATGCATTACACACATACATGCATTACACACACATACATTACACACATTCATTAAACATTTAAAATACATTTTTTTAAAACTGCACTTACCCATGGGCTGCGTGTCGTCCTCCACGTTCTTCTGCTCTCTGATGGAGGAAGAGCTCCCCTAACCAATCCAGAACCTGCTCTCATGCTGGTAATCAGCATGAGAGCAGCACCTGGATTGGATGGAGTGGCCTGGCTGCACATTCCTTCAGGCCCCAGAGGCCTGTGCGTGGTCTCCACCCAGCTGTCTTAAGACAGCTGCCTGGAGAGCTTCAAAGTGTGCATATGGCTTTGGCTGGTGAAAAGCAGTAGGCCAAATTACATGCTCACATTGAGGCATCCAGTCAAGGCACTGCTCCAGTCCCCTGCTGTCGCAGCAGAAGCAGTCCTGTGATGCCAGCAGCAGAGGACACGCCAAGCATGTCTTTGGGTGGTGCACACAGCACCGGTAAAAATAAAATGGCAATTACATTTTTTCATTACCATTTTATTTTTGCCTGCGCGGCTCGCGGGGGTGGGAGAGCGACGCTCCCTCCGCCCTCAAGAAGATACCGCCCTGGGTAATGGGAATGAAATCAGAGCTCTCAGCAGAAGTGGTGGGACAGAACTAGAAACTGGACTGACATTGGCCTCTGATACAGAGAAACAATCACGTTTGGTATGGACAAAGTGGAGGCCATGGAGGGTCTTTGTGTCAGTCAGTCAATATATTTATTCGTTTTTTACTACAAAAAAACCTTAAAGGAGCACATAAATACATTCAAAGACTTCAAAATCGAAATATAATTATTTTTTGACAGTAACATGAACGCCCGTTAAAACTGCAAGACCCACAGCAAGTAAAAATAAAGACTCAGGGTTGCAAGGTGTAACCAAACCGCCCCTAGGAGAGACAAACGTAAACCATTCACCAATGATAACAAAGGATTTCTGAAGGGCAAGCCCATGAATGAGCGATAGTGATGGGCTTGGTTAAAAGCTCAAATAGATAACAATATATTAGAAAAGCAGCGCTTGCATGCTGCTATGCTCAACCTAAAAATGAGGTCATGGTTTTGATAGGGACAGAATTGCTTATCCTTCCAGGTGCACATTTAGCAAAATCTGCGCTCTATGCTGCTTAACTCATCTCACAATAGGGTTTCTGAGCTAATGCATCATGTTATTTCTTATTCTAAGGAGCACAAAGAGCATGTTGCCCTATGTACCCAACTAATTTGCACTAATGATTACCCAGCAGAATACACAATATGGGCGCATATCTGGAACAGGGCCTTAATCGTTTATTATCCTACAGCCTTATTCAGCTTTTCCCCTTTTATCTCTGACACTACTCACTGTTGTCATTAAGTAGGTGAGTGGGACTGTGCAAGTCGGTTCCTTCTTTCATTGGTCGATAAGAGGAAGTTACAGAACAGGTTCAGTTTCATTGACTGATGTAAGATGCATTACTAATACCACACAGAGACACTGAGCCACCTATTTCTAAAGCTTTTTGAACCCAGATGATACACTAGCGTAGACTAGCATTCATCACATTAATGTACAACATTCATCAGTGTTTAGAAGCAGTTCCTGCATTGAACTATTTAGCAGTAATAGCTTGACCCACTAAAGTTGTTAGGCAGTTCTGATTTGTTTTGCTAGGCCCAGGGGCGGCCCCTCCACTATGGAGGAGGAACGTCGCCCCACTGCTGGAAGGAATATAAATAAAATGATAATAAAAGTACTTTATTATCATTTTATATTTCCCTGTACATAGAGGTATAGGTAGACGTGGGTAGAGGTAGGTAGGTAAAAGTAGGTGTATGTAGAAGTGGATATAAGTTGATGTAGATAGTGGTAGAGATGGTAGTAATAAAGTAGGTAGGGGTAAATTTAGGTAGAGATAAAGGTATTTGTAGGTATAAGCAGAGATAGGTGTAGGTATAGGTAGGTTTATGTGCAAATAAAGGTATGTGTAGGTTCAAATAGAGATAGGTGTTGGTAAAAGTAGAAGTATGTAGAGGTAGGTGTAGGTGTAGATAGGTATAGTTAGAGGTAAATAGCACTAGAGGTAAAGGCAGGTGTATATGTAATGAGAGGTAGGTGTAAGTAGAGGTACAGGTAGTGATAGGAAGCTGTAGGTGTAGGTAAAGGTAGGTATTAGTAAAAGTAGTTAGAAGTAGAGGTAGGTTAAGGTACAGATAGGTGTAGGTATAGGTAGAGGTATGAATAGGTAAAGGCAGGTGTAGGTAGGTGTAGGTGAACATATAGGTAGAGATGGGTGTAAGTAGAGGTAGGTGTAGGTATAGGAGGTAAAGGTAGTTAGATGTAGGTATAGGTAGAGCTAGGTGTAGGTAGAGGTAGTTGTATGTATAGGCACAGGCATATAGACACAGGTGTAGGTAGAGGTTTAGAAAAGTAGAGTTAAAAGTAGGTGTAGAGAAAGGCATGTATAAATAGTTATTTGAAGGTAGAGGTAGGTGTAAGTAGAGGTAGTTGTATGTATATGCACAGGCATTTAGACGTAGACATAGGTAGAGGTTTAGGAAGGTAGAGGTAAAAGTAGGTGTGGATAAAGGCATGTATAAATAGTTACTTGAAGGTAGAGGTAGGTGTAAGTAGAGGTAAAAGGAGGTGTAGGTAGAGGTAGTTACTAGAGGAACGTAGAGACAGAAATAGGTAGAAATAGGATAGATGTAGGAAGAGGTATGTATAGATAAAGGTAGGTGTAAGTAGAGGTAGGTAGTAGTAAAGAAAGGTAGTATTAGAGGTAGATAGAGGCATAGGTAGGTAGAGGTAAATGTATATTTTAGTAGAGTTTGGTGTAGGTAGAGGTTGATGTAGGTGAAGGTAGGTTATAGTAGAGTAAGGTAGTAATAAAATAGGTAGAGGTAAATGTATGTGTAGGTATAAGTAGAGACTGGTGTAAGTAGAGGTTAGTGTAGGTGTAAATAGAGGTATGTGTAGGTAGAAGTAGGTTTAGGTCAAAGTAATAGTAGGTAGAGGTAGATAGAGGTAGCGTTAAATAGCAGTAGAGGTAGGTAAGGGCATTTGTATGTGAAGGTAGAGGTAGGTGTACGTAAAGGTAGAAGTAGGTATGTGAAGAAGTAGGTGTAGGTAAAGATAGTTAGCATTAGAAGTAGGTAGAGATAGCTGTAGGTAGCGGTAGGTGCAGGTATTGGGAGGTAGAGGTAGTTAGCGGTAGGTATAAGTAGAGGTGAATAGGTGGAGGTAGAGGTAGTTGTATGTATAGGTATAGGTAGATAGAAGTAGGTGGAGGTAGAGGTAGGAAGAGGTAAAAGTAGGTATATATAAAGTTAGCTATAGATGGAGGTACGTGGAGGTAGATGTCGATGTAGGTAGAGGTAGAGGTAGGTGTAAGTAGAGGTAGTTAGCAATAGAGGTACATAGAGATAAATAGAAGTAGGATAGGTGTAGGCAGAGGTATGCATAGATAAAGGTAAATGTAGGTAGAGGTAGGTAGTAGTAGAAAAAGGTAGTATTAGATGTAGGTAGAGATAAATGTAGGTAGAGGTAAAGATATGTGTAGAGAGAGGTTACTGTAGGTAGAGGTTGGTTCAAATTAAGGTAGATTATAGTAGAGAAAGGTAGTCAAATTATAGAGTTGAAGGTAGGTAGAGGTAAAGGTATGTGAAGGTATAAGTAGAGATTGGTGTAGGTAGACGTTGGAATAGGAGTAAATAGGGGTACATATAGGTAAAGATAGAGGTAGTTGTAAGTAAAAGTAGACATAGGTAGAGGTAAAGGTAGGTGTAAGTAGAGGTAGGTATAGGTAGAGGTAAATAGCAGTAGAGGTAGATAAAGTAATTTGTACGTGTAGACAGAGGTAGGTGTAGGTAGGGGTAGAAGTACGTCTAGGAAGAAGTATTTGTAGTTAAAGATAACATTAGAAGTAGGTAGAAGTACAGGTAACTAAAAGTAGAGGTCGGTGTAGGTAGATATATGTGTAGGTAGAGGAAGTTACAGGTAGGTAGAGACCAAGCAAGGACCCTCCCTATAGTCAGGGTAAAGGAGAATCACACTCAGGTAACCCCCGCTTACCTCCTTGGTAGATTGGCACGAGCAGGCAGGCTTAACTTGAGAAGAAATGTGTAAAGTATTTGTACCAACACACACAGTAACCCAGTGAAAACACTACAAAATGACACAACACAGGTCTAGAAAAATAGGTAATATTTATCTAAACAAAACAAGACCAAAACGAAAAAAATTCAACATACACAAGTCAAGATATGACTTTTAAAGAGAATACGAGTCTTAGGGCCAGATGTATCAAGGCAGGTGATTCTGTGCCTGTGGGAAAAAGCTTTCGTACATATGGCCCATAATCCTTAGAAAACAGTGAGAATGCTGTTATTGCACAAAATAACCTGGGTAGCGTCAAAATAAAGGCGCACGGGTGAGTGTGCATCGAAAAAGGCTAGCGAGACAGTGCATCGTTCCTCCTCAGGTTGGGTCGGCATGCTTCATTTCCTTTCTCCTGCAAGAGAGTGATGCGTCGATCCCGAATGGGCACCTCGGGCCTGGGCAGGCTTTGCGTTGATTTTCCATGGCCAGCGATGTTGCATTGAAATCCGGTTGCACAGTGTCAAGAATCCACGCTGCGTGGGGACTTGCGTCATTAACAGCAGCCACTGCAGGTGTTATGTGTTGTTTCTCCAGCCGCATTGCGTTGATCTCCTAGTCGCAATGCTAGTGGAGTGTCCACTTTAGCCGTGAGGCTGGCGGCACATCGTTTATCAGCCGCGGGCGGGCGGTGTGTCAAAAGTTTCCCCACACAGCGGTCTTTGCATGGATTTCTTTCCTTTTCCACCAGCTGCACATTTCAAGGGCCCAGAGACAGTTTAGGGCACCACTTGGCAGGCAGGACTCTCAGCAGAAAGCCCAAATGCTGGCGGAGAGAAGTCTTTGTTGTCCCTGAGACTTCAACAACAAGATTCCAGCTCAGTTCAAGCCCTTGGAAATTCTTCACCAGTGGGAAGTCACACAAAAGTCAGTCTTTGTCCTCTCTCAGGCAGAAGCAGCTACTGCAGGCCAACCCAGCAAAGCACAGTCACAGACAAAGGGGCAGCATTCCTCCTCCAGCTTCTCCAGCTCTTCTCCCGGGCAGAGGTTCCTCTGGGTTCCAGAAGTAATCTGATTGTCAGGGGTTTTGGGTGCTCTTCTTACATCCCTTTCTGCCTCTGAAGCAGTCCTACTTCAAAGAGAAGTCTCAGTTGTTTCCAAGATTCTGCATTGCCCAGGCCAAGCCCCAGACACACACTAGGGGGTTGGAGACTGCATTGTGTGAGGGAACGCACAGCCCTTTCAGGTGTAAGTGACCACTCCCCTCCCCTCAGCCCAGATGGCTCATCAGGATATACAGGCACAGAATGGTTTAAGCAGGAAAATGCCTACTTTCTAAAAGTGGCATTTTCAAACACACAATCTAAAATCCAAATTCACTAAAAGGTGTATTTTTAAATTGTGAGTTCAGAGACGCTAAACTCCACATTTCTATCTGCTTCCAAAGGGAAGCTGCGCTTTAATGATATTTAAAGGCAGCCCCCACGTAAACCTATGAGAGATATAGGCCTTGGAACAGTGAAAACTGAATTTGGCAGTATTTCACTGTCAGGACATATAAAACACATAATTACATGTCCCACCTTTAAAATGCACTGTTCCCTGCCGCCTGCCCCTGGGGCTACCTAGAGGTACCTTATATGCATAAAAAGGGAAGGTTTAGGCCTGGCAAGTGGGTACACTTGCCAAGTCGAATTGGCAGTTTAAAACTGCACACAAAGACACTGCAGTAGCAGGTCTGAGCCATGTTTATAGGGCTACTAATGTGGGTGGCACAATCAGTGCTGCAGGCCCACAAGTAGCATTTGATTTACAGGCCCTGGGGACTTTTAGTGCACTTCACTAGGGACTTACTAGTAAATCAAATATGCCAATCATGGATAAGCCAATGTGCAGATATAATTTATACAGGGAACACTTACAATTTAGCACTGGTCAGCAGTGGTAAAGTGTCCAGAGCAAACAAAACATCAAAAACAGTCCAGCACATAGAAGCAACCGGGGAAGTAGAGGCACAAAGTTAGATGAGAACATGCCAATGTTGCCAAGTCTAACAACTACATATTAGTAAAAAACGTTACTTTAAATGTATAGTGTTTTTATATTTGAAACAAAAAAATTACAAGCCCTTTTGAAAGTGTGCACATGGACATATAGTAATGGAAGTGAAACTTTTCAAAGCTATAGTATTCAAGGTGATCATCTACTTGTTCCCCGCTTTTCTTTTCTTTTTTTTTATTTGTTTTTATCTATCTTTTTAAAATCTGTTTTATTAATTTCAACACACCTTATCGATTGCAAATACAAAACTGAGTTATTGTGCATCACATTCCAAGGTAAACAAAGAAGTTATTTATTGAGTCAGGCACCAATTCTATCATTGGGCATCAACCAGTACAGACAAGCAATATTAACATTTTACATTACAGTATCCTGCATCACCCCCTTTGCACTGTTTATGCCACACCAATTCCATGTCCCCTCTATTATCTCTGTCACCGTGACACGATTCTAGTAGTGATTCTAGTGGGTTTGCCCGTGCACATCCCTGCCACTTAAGCGAAGGCCTGAACGGCTAGGTAAATTATCTTTCACCTTATAGTATTCCCTGTGGTTATGTGCTTGGACAGTTAGTTTTGTCCATATTACCCTCCATTGCTGGCCTACTCAAAGCAAACCGTCCCTTATTGAGTTTTGACAGAGTACACAAACTAATAATACAGAGCCACCTATAGTCCTTGTGTGTCTTGTTCAACCCAGGGAAACATAACAGACTGAAACCCTTTTGGGTGTTCCGCCCACAGTATAATAAGTCACAGCGGGCGCTCATCATTCTCAGACTCCAATTTAGCCACCAGCTCTTCCCAAGTATCATAGCCTGTGAGTGCCTGCCCCTTGTCCCGCAAAGATCGCAGTACCCGTGTTTCCACATGTGCCCATTTTAGTGTCATGGTGCGCCAACTGGGTTATTCTGGTGGTATAGATGCCTTCCATCCCATGGCAATCAACCGGTTGTACATAATGAACGCCAGATCAGCAAACTTATGAATGTGCATATGTTGCTTAGCTCTGGGGCGTATTCCCAGAAGACAAGATTATGGGTCCAGTAGGAATGTGTGATCTGTGATGTCAGTAATGTCTGTTACTATGTCCTGCCAAACTCTCTGTAGTGGATTGCAGTCCCACACCATATGATAAAGTTGGGCTGCATGGAACCCACATCAGGGACATGCCGGATTTGATGCAGGTTACATGTGTTGAATAGGGCGTGGGGACAAATATGTCTGGTGTGCGAAGTTAAATTGTGTAGAGTGAAACCTAGGGTTCCGAGATACTCTTTGCACCTGTTGGAGGGCTTCAGACCACATCTTGGAGGTCAAAGGATTGGGGAGGACTGAATTCCATCTCTGTTCTGCTACCTCAAGATGAACGTCATTCACATTAGTCAGTGCTCTATATAAATTAGTAATTACTTTTTTTGAACCACTGTCTGATAACAGTAGGTGCAGAGTGGGGGAAGTCACGGGCTCCTGATCCCCCTGAGCCCATGTTTTTTAATCAGATGACATATAGCGTGGTATGTCATAAAATGTCCTGGTCCCACCGATGTGAGGTCCCTAATAGTGTCAAAAAGCATCAAAGTGCCATCATCAAAACAGTCCCCCACTGTCTCCCTCCCTACTTCCACCCATGGAGCAATGAAGTGAGCTCTGAGTAATTGCATGCGTCCTGGTATTTGTCCTCACGGGATGAGGAGCGAGTATGGGGGATTGGATTTTCCGCCCTGTATATATCTCCGCCAGCTGGCACGCGCTGCCATCAGCAGATAGTTATCACTGATACGTTTCAGTGTATGTTCAGTTAGCCATGTGTAGAGGGGGATACCTCTCAGCTGTGTCCGTACCCATGCTACCTCAATCGACTCAGGTCTGCTCAACCAGTATAACGGCCACTGTAGTTGTGCTGCCACATAGTAATATTAAAAATTCAGTGCACCCAGCCCCCCCTCCTGCAGTGGTCACTGCAGGGAAGTCAGTGCGACTCAGGGCCTGTCTCGCCCCCAGATGAGTCCCAACAATAGTCTGTTAAGTTTGCGAAAAAAAACTCCTGGGAACAACTATGGGCAATGCTGCAAAGTAATCTAGGAGCCTTGGGAGAATAAGCATATTTGTTATTGCCACCCTGCCCAAGGGGGAGAGAGGCAGCGAGCACCAAAATTGGAGCAAGCTTTTCATAGAGCAAAGCGTGCATCCCAGGTTACCATCCCTCAGGTCATCAACCTTATGATATATTTGTATGCTCAAATATTTAAAGGTATCTAAGCACCATTTCAGTCGGCTCAAGAGAAGTGCCTCCCCCACAGCCATAGGAAGTTCAACCAGGGGGAACAAGCAGGATTTGGACCAGTTGACCTTTAGGCCTGATATTGCTCCATATACATCAAATACGGACATCACTTCGGGCAGCGTGTCCCCCCCATTGTCCAAAAAAATCAGTGCATCATCCGCATAGAGTGATATATCCCCATCCTGCATATCCCCCTCTGCGCGGCCCTTGCCGAGCAGCCAGTGGTTCCATTGCAATGGCAAACAATAGAGGTGAGAGTGGGCACCCCTGTCTAGTCCCTCTACCAATGGGGAAGCTTTCAGATATTTTTCCTCCTGTTTTTACCCTATCTGTGAGATCAGTATAGAGTCTGTACCCATCGCATGAAACCTCGTCCAAATCCCATATGTCGCAATGTGGCAAACAAAAATTCCCAACCTAATGTATCACATGCCTTCTCTATATCTAGAGAGACGGCCATGTTGTCATATGCCTCTGTTGAGGTGTCGCCAATGATGTGTAGTAGTCTACAGATATTTAAGAACGTGCTTCGCTGTGGCATGAAGCCATTTTGATCTTCATGGATCAGGGTATGTATTACAGGGGTGAGTCTATTTGCTAAGACCTTGCCCAAACTCCTACAGTCTAGGTTGAGGAGGGACAATGGACTATATGATTTTACGTCTGTGGGATCATGACCAGGCTTGAGGAGTACTACAATCAACACCTCTCTTTGGGATGCCAGGAGCAGCCCGTGAGTCTATGCCTCCTCAAACATAGACAATAAAGGACGTGAGAGCTGCTGCAAGTAGGTGGCATAATATTCTATCGGCAGGCCATCTACGCCAGGAGTTTTATTACGGGCTATTTGTGCTATGGCCACACTAATTTCCTCTAGTTTTAGGGGTTCTTCAAGTGCCGCCATATTAAGTGCAGATAACTTTGCGAGCGGTGTATCGCATAGGAATAACTCCAAGCGCAGAGTATTGCATACCAGTTGTTTTTGCTATAGCCCCGTGTAGTAGTCTTTGAAAGCATTAGTAATGGCTTCTTGTGAGGAAACCATTGTCCCATTCGTCAAACGTATGGCACCGATTGGGATATGTTGCCACTCCTCACGTAGCAGCCATGGCAAAAGCCGCCCGAGCGATCGCCCTCTGCGTGCAATCGCGTTAGGTGGTAATTATAATCATGTCGGCGGAGGCACTGATCCGCCTCTTCGTATAACTTACGTTTAGCATGAAGGGGCTCAAATGGTACTTTGTGCTGTGCGACTGCTATTTCTAGTGCACGCATATCTTTCTCCAAAGTAACAACTTCATCCTGTAACAAATGGCGCGCCCCCCATGAAGCCGAGAGACAATGTCCCCTCACTACAACTTTATGTGCATCCCATTCTGTAGCCCTCAGTGTAGTGGACCCGATGTTTAATTACCTATATTGTTTAATGCAGGTATTTAATTCCTCTCTAAATGGATTGTCCAGCAGCGACTCACTCCGCAAGCACCAGGTGGGTATGGCGGAGTGCCTTCTTCCCCACTTTACAGTCAACAGCAGCGGGGAGTGGTCAGAAACTGTCCTGGCACGGTAATTTGATTTCGTTATCGTAGAACACACGGTAGGGGTTCCCCATAGCAAATCTATTCTGCTATGTATATCGTATACCTGCAAGTCACTATTTAGCAGATGCGTTTCCTGTAGTGTGGCAAAGTGCACGTTTTGGTGCTTAAGAAATGTGTAAATGCAATGTCTCTTGCCAGGCATAGCCATCCTTTGTACGTTCCAAGTTCTGAAATTATATTCCGGCATAGCGTACGATATATGTGAACCCATAGCGTAAGAAACGAATATGTGACAGAACAACTAGGTCCTAAACAACTATAGCCTAAACCACTACTGCTAAACAACTAAAAAGTCTCTACAACTAAGTACTGAACAACTACTGTCTGAACAACTATTGTGTCTGAATAACAATTGCCTGAACAACTAATATATATATATATTCTAAACAACTAATAAACCATAAAAACCAAAAGGAAAACCTTACCTTAAAATTAGTTGTTCAGGCAATTGTTATTCAGGCACAATTGTTGTTTAGACAGTAGTTGTTCAGTACTTAGTTGTAGAGACTTTTTAGTTGTTTAGCAGTAGTGGTTCAGGCAAGTAGTGGTTTAGACCTAGTTGTTCAGGATGTTTCCCTAAGAAAGAATATGTGACAGAACAACTAGGTCCTAAACAACTATAGCCTAAACCACTACTGCTAAACAACTAAAAAGTCTCTACAACTAAGTACTGAACAACTACTGTCTGAACAACTATTGTGTCTGAATAACAATTGTCTGAACAACTAATATATATATATATTCTAAACAACTAATAAACCATAAAAACCAAAAGGAAAACCTTACCTTAAAATTAGTTGTTCAGGCAATTGTTATTCAGGCACAATTGTTGTTTAGACAGTAGTTGTTCAGTACTTAGTTGTAGAGACTTTTTAGTTGTTTAGCAGTAGTGGTTCAGGCAAGTAGTGGTTTAGACCTAGTTGTTCAGGATGTTTCCCTAAGAAACAATACGTTTGTGCATGCCATGTCTTGTGCCCAACACCAGGAGGGAATGTGCAACTGCAATATTGGAAAATGTGTCTGCTTGACAATTGCATAAACATGTGGTGTAACCCATTAAAACATACTGATTAGAACCCCCACCCCCTGCCAATAACCTCAAACCCCAAGTATGGTGGCGCTTAGGCGCACCTCTAACCACCCCTAACAATAACAAAGACAAAAAACATACAACAATCATAATGAAGGGTTGTCCATGTGGATACCATCTGGTGGGACGTGGTAACTCTTGTGGAGAGCCTATGTCAGGGCCCACAATTAAGGATGAAGGATAGTCATGACAGCGCCATCCCCAGCCATATAGTATGGACCAGTCAACTGTGCAGGATAAAAAGCTCACTGTTCGTGGATGAATCAAAGATCATTTCAACTCTATAGATCCCAATCGACAGATCCACTGAGTATTATTACTGCACACTCTCCCACGTTCATGTCGCCAATAATCCACAGCTTGATACAGCAAGAGGTAACAAGAGTACCACTTCAGGTGATTACAAGTTTAGGAAATAGCTGTTTGAGTGCTATAGGCCATCCGCTGTCCAGGGTGAAATAGCCGGTCCCCTTGTCACACCCGTGATTGTCGATTCAGAACTGCCCGAGTCTGAGTCTGTTTGAGCTTGTGATGTAATTTGGAGCAGCATGAAAGAATTCTGAGTGTGAAACGTCGCATCCCTCAGTACCTTCACCCATACTGCGGCTGCCTGTGTTTTCGTAGGTTGTGCCTTCGATCTCCTCCTGGGTCTCCTACGGGCCGGTGACGTAAGCCATTCCCCACACTCTCTGTCATGTTCCGAGGATTGCGCAATACCCTTTGCGTGAATCCACGTCCAGGCATCAGACGGTGTAGAAAAGCTGTGAATGCGGTCCTCCGCAATCACCCGTAGTTTGGCAGGAAACATCAGGGCATACTTGAGCTTGTGCTCACGGAGGCGTTGTTTGATTTTCACATATGAGTAGCGTTGACGTTGCACTTTTGCCATGAAGTCTGGGTAAGCCCTTATGGAAGCACCCTAGTGGCCAACCGGGCCATTGTTTCGAAAGTGCTGCAATATCATGTCCCGATCTCTGTAATTAAGAAAACGTGCTATCAGCAGACAACGAGGCAATCCTGGAGCCGGCTGCCTGTCCGGTATCCTGTGCCCCTGTTCCACATTGAAACATTTCGGTATTGCACCCTTCAGCACCTCAATGATGAGCCACTGTTCCAAGAATAATTCCATGCTGTGCCCTTGTACTTTTTCCAGGACATCCAGAACCGGACATTATTGCGGCAACATCTCCCCTCAGCGTCCTCCGCTCGTTACCATAGAGCTTTCACTTCCAGATCTCTGTACTTGCTTCTGGGTTTCCGAAACAGCGGGATCCATGGCTCGCAGGTTGGTTTCCGTCACCATCACCCTCTCCGCCAGGTTGTGGTGATCTACTCTGAGTAGGTTGAGGTCCTGAGAAACTGTGTCTATTCTGTTTTTAAGAGACAGCTTGGTATCCATGATGGCCTGCAATATCCTCTCAAATTGTCCCGAACGTGCCTGGTGGGTACTCTCCAGAGTGCACAAACTTAATGTTCCCAGTGGCGCATCAGGAGGGGCTGCTTGCTCAGACCGCGTTAGGGACTTGGCAGCTTTAGTTTTCCCTATCATTCTATCTGCGCAGTACACTTCCACGTTGATATGGACTATCGTCATCTACTGTGCACTCCCTCTTGCCGATATATCGCAAAAGCGTCAATCTCCACAACCATTACACAGTCCAATTCCTTCGTTTGTGTAGTGCTATTGGTGTTATCCCTGTGCAAAAGTGCCAGGAGAGCAGGCCCACCAGTGGGTCTCTGGGGGAGGAGCCCCTGCGATCAATTTAGAGTCGTGCACCGAACTGTCCAATGTATCGTGGCACTCTCCAAGCACAGGTGGGCCGCAGTAGCCCCCCACAGTGGGGCCAAGACTCCCGTTGGGGGCAGACAGCAGGGCACCACAGCACACAGCCCAGAGTAGGGACAAGCGCAGGGAGCGATGTCCACCAAATCCCCAAGTGCAGCACTTCCCTATACGTTCACTCTGTCACTTCCACACGGCTCTCTAATTCGCAATCACTGAACTCACCAACAGCTTCAGACATTTGCGCCCGCCGCCACGTTTCAATTATTATGATTTCCGTGAATCAGTGCTTCAGGGCGTAGATCTCACCGTCCGCATTCACCATAGTGTGAGAGATCGTGGCGTAGGGAAAAGAGGGTAGGTTCGGCAACAACAAGGCCTCTCGAGAGCGAGCAACAGCTACGATGCCTTTAGACTGTGCTCCTCACTCCCCGCAGCGCTGTACCCAGGATGCATCCACTGGGCAGCACCCGCCAGGCAAGAGAGCACCCATGAGCTCACCCTCGGGTTACCGCGTCACAACAGTGGCATCCCAATCCATGCCACCCAGACCACGATGCCCCCTCACCATCAGCAGGGCGTCACTCAGCTATGGGGCGTCACGCCGTCACACAAGCCACCCTCGTAATCATACTCCGCAGGGCCCCGAACCACGAGGAGGCACCTACCGCCTCACTGGCCGTGCCTCCCTGCGTTCGAGTCAGCGATTCCGGATACCCATTCCCGGCTCCAGATGAGACAAATCACCTCTGCGACACCTCCACCACCATCAATTCTGTGTGGCTGGTGCAATGGCGATGTCCGACAGGATTATGACGAAGGCCTGGAGCGGAGCTAGTTCTCAAGCATCCGTCTCTGCCGCCATCTTGGCCACTCCCCTGTCGTTGTTATTTCTAGTTTAAACCTGAAAAGTTAAGCGATGCAAAACATTGCTGAAGACAATAGCAGGCAAAGGTGGTTTTCCGCATTAAAGCCACTTCTACAGACTCTTGAAATGCTGCCTATTCTAAGACAGAAAATGGTGCATTTTGAAAGTGCACATGAATAAGAATGTTTTAGGCTGTGAGAGAAAGAAGGAAATGGGTACAATAGCGAAGACCACACAGGACAAAACGTCCATATAATTTTTAAAGAGAGAACTAGGTGGCTGGATACTGCGATTTAAGCAAGGTTTATTGGAAGTGGCCTATTGGGAAGGTATGTTAACTATTCCAGCAAAGTAACCATTCTTATTTGGTATGCTTTATGCAGTTGTGCCAGAATAAAAGGGCCTAATCGAAAATAAACACAAAAGTTGTATATATCACAAATTAAACTGTAACTTTGTAACCTGCCTTATATAGGTGTTTCTTTAAAAAAGAAGTATAATTTGTATGTTAAAAAAGCACCAGGATGGAGTGAGTGCTGACTGTAAAACAACAAAAGTAGTTTGCAGTGGTTGGATCTGTAAACTGAACAATTAGCATATCTTTAAAACTACTAATCAGCAGACCGAAAGCAACCTCTCACACATAATCTCTAAACAGAGTGAACAGAACCGGAAAGCGACCTCCCACTGAGACTTTGTAACACAGACCTAAAGCATGCTTGCAACAAGTGTTGCAACTAAAGTCTATAGTTTGCACATCAAAGTGAAAAGCAAGCCAAGTGACACAGTAACAATGTCACTGCTTAGTTCCTGTTTAAAGATATTATTGTTTAGCTGTTACAAACTGTAACTGTAGACAGCTTTCTTATTAATAATTGTATTGCAAATGTTGGAGTGATAATATCAAAGATGCCATAGCAGATGTCATCAATGATATACTATGTGGAGTAATTACCTGTGCATGGTGAAGGCATGAGTTATAGTTACCTTAGGGTGCGAGTTATAGTTAGTTGAAATAACTCTAACTATAACTGCTGAATTTCTAGATTAAATTCAGTACCTAACTATAACGTCCCTGTAACCTTTGTTTTTTTTCAGTGAATTTCTATGTTTTTTTTAATGCAAAGTAATTTTTATTACTATACATTATTCCAACCCCCACTGTGCACGATCTTTGGCCATGTGTGGAGGGAGTTGGTCGCAGGGCCTGGCAGCCAAGTCCGTATAACCACCCAACTCTGCGCCCTGCAAGGCCTTTGGCAGTGCACAGCAGAGGTTGGTCACATGGCCTGTCTCTGTCAGTGAATCTGTGAGTGGGTGCATGAGTGTCTGAGTGGGTCGGAAAGTGGGTGTGTGAATCTATGAGTGGGTCTGACTGTGGGCATGAGTGTCTGAGTGGGTGTGTGAGTGGGCACAAGTCTCTGAGTGCATGTATGAGTGAATGACTTAGTGTAAGAATGAGTTGGTGATTTTTTGTAATTTTTTTTACATATCCTCGAATATCCTTGAATATCCTGAGATATTCAAGGGTATTCGCGAATATCACGCATGGTGAAGAAAAATCATTTAAAACCCATAATCTAACCCTAACACCCCCATATCACACCCCTGGGGTCAGGGTACCTCTACTACAGTTATAGTTAGGGTTACCAGAGATAGGAATTCCTTGGATAGTTCCCCAAACCATAACTTTGCTCCTATTTGACGAATCTCCATAAGACTTTGTAGATCTAGGGCCAGATGTATCAAAGCTTTTTGCATTCGCAAACGGTGCGAATGCCCGTTTGTGAATGCAAAAAGACATTTCAGAATGTATCAAAGGCATTCTGAATGCAATTTTAAGGAATTGCTAAAATAGCGATTCCTTAAAATTGCGACCCTGTTGTGAGAGTTAGAGAGTAGCAAATTGCGACTCTCTAAATAAGAAATCGCAAATAAGGATTTCTTATTTGCGATTTCTAAAGCACGTGTAAGAAGCAATCCCTTAATATGAATTGGCATTGGGCATTAAGGAATCGCTATTACCACCAAGTTGAACTTGGTGGTAACCATGTGCAAATTTGAAAAATGCATTTAAAATGCATTTTTAAAATTTACATGTAAAGCACACATGCCCTTTTGGCATGTGTGCACCTTACATTTTGTAAAAAGAAATTTTGGGGTGCAGCAGAGGGGGCCTTAGGCCCCCAGCACCCTGAACTTTGCATTTCCCAAAATTGCAAATTCCAGTTAGGAATTCACAATTTGGGACATGCAAAATATTCGCAAATATGGGCCGACAGGCCCATAGATGCGAATGGGGCCCTTATCGCAATTTGCGATTCGGTAATAGCATTTGCAATTTTAAAAAAATCCCTATTACCGAATCGCAAATGTGATACATTGCATTTTGTGAATCAGAAATATCGATTTCTTAAAAATCACTATTTCCGATTCGCAAAAGGCCTTTTTCATACATCTGGCCCCTAGTCGTGTTTCTACATTGGGAGAGTATGCAACGTTTTGAGGAGATTTGTGAGGGGGAGGTGTAAAGAAAAAAGGGGGGGTCCTAAAATGCATTTGTGCACCAATGCATTTCCCATAGACTTTGTACTCATGTGTAGCAAAAAAACATATTTTAATGAAATTTGTCACAATTACACATTATGGTGCACTAATGAGCCTTTTGGGTACTACAGGTAAGTAGGGAAAGTATTTATTAAGTTATGAGGCATTTTAACTTAGTGATATCTGTAGTTACAATATTTTCCTGAAATTTTGCAGTTTTTCTCAATATTTCATGGAAGTGCCATGGTACATAGCTGTTAGAAAGTGGATTTTCTGGTTGGCTAGAGTATGCAAAAAAAACAGATGATGGACAGAATGCAGAGCAAATCAAACATTCACCACAGTCACAAAGATCTGGGTTTAATCCATCGCTTTTTTGCTCACCACGCCACACCAGTTTGGACCCAGCCATATGCAAATCAGTCTTGACCCTGTTCCTCATGGGAACAGTCCAGCCCGAACTGCCAAGCCAGGTCCTCCCTGGACCGGACACAAGCATCCTAGGACCGGTTTCAGGGTATCACTCTTCATCAGCTAGGCTAGCTTGAATCCAGTGGCACAGTAAGTATGCACCTAAGCCAGACAGCAACCACTACTCTAGTCAGGGCAAGTAAGTTCCACACTAAAAATAACCGGTGCTCACCCACTTCGTAGCATGGCCACAACAGTCATGCTTATCCCAGAGGCAATGTGTGAAGCGTTTGCGTAACATGCTCACACTAGTGACACAATAAATACACCACAAAAAGAGACTCCACACAGAGTTATATAAAAAATATCTCTATACATATATTGTATCTAGTGCGAAAAACAAAATGACATGATTCCTAAATATTGTGCGCACACTGTAATCCTGGATTTGTACTCATCACCTTGGATATACAAGAATCAACATTTCAGATGTCACCACATCAGGGCATGAGAAGCAGAGGTAGATTATAGTTGTGGTCGCACTAACCATTATGCACCCTTAGGTGAAAAGGTCTCATAAATCTTAATTACTGAGCAGGAATCCACAGGACATAGATGATGAATATTGCACATAGCATGACATAGTTGTTGGGAGGCTCAGTATCCTGTGAATGCAAGAGGGAAAACCATAGCAAACATATTATCAGGATATGAGGGCCAGAAGTACATAAAACAATGGTTGTCACCAAAGCACTGGGGTGCCTGAAAAGGCTGGTGGAGAACAAGTGCAGGGGGCAGACAGTGCACATTTCAAGGGTACTGGTGCACCATGCCTGTGCAAGCATTGCTCCCGGCTCAGTTATGAGCCTGGAACACTGCTGATGCACCTATCTCATCGGCGGAAACCAAGGATTCCGCTGGTCAGCCCAGTGGGAGAGTTGTAATAGGGCCAGTGGGGAGACTGAGGGCAAGGCAGCGGTCTCCTCGTCTGGAATTTGGCGGACAGATGTTTCCGTCTGCCAAACTCCTAATGACCCTCTTAGAAAGGATAACAGATAGTAGAAACTTACATCAAGTGGGCCGCACTCTCTGCTTAGTTTAAGGACAACTACAATTATTGCCTTTTACGTTGATTGCGGAAGCAATCCTTTCTAATTTGCCACTTAATGTATTTTCATTAGCCATAAAAACAAAAACTGTTAATGGTGCATAAACTGGTAACTGTGTAGTCCATCGTGGTACAAATTTGGGGTCTTGAGGGAAGGCAGTGTAAGTATTACTCCTGACTCTACTCCTTAGTGCTATTTCATTCTGCGTTGCCTGCCGCAAAAACTTTCGCACCCACAACTACTTTCTGGAACCATATTGAGGGAAAAAACGAAGAGAATTTCAAACCTTATTGCCACAAATGTTTTTCACTTCCACAAAATAGTTCCTTTGTTTCAGTTCTGTGTAGTGTAGGTTGGGTAAATTAACACTTTCCTCCAACCTAACAGCCAGGGATACTAAGTTCTTGAGTTTCACATTACATGGTCTCTGAAATCTAGAAGCTGGGTCACTACTGGTCTCAAGGAGAGGAGTTTTGGGGGGCATGCTTTAGAAGCCAGTAGCCTGCCCAGAACTCTGTGTGCTCTTTCAATAGAGAAGAATATGAGAACTCTACATTCCAATACTCTATTTGCCAGCTAGTCCTCCAGGAACAGTTCCATAATTTAGCCCTCTGTTTTTTAGGGATACCATCTACTCAGATGTTGTTGCATCGTGAATACCCTTCAGCATCCTCTACTGTTCACAAGTCACCAGAACAGCCTTTTGTGCAACACCCACTGACTGCTTACATTATCACACCTCACCTATTACAGTAATGATGTTGATGTTAGACATGACAATGGCAGCCACCACAAATGTGAAGGAGTGGGGAATGACAGGGATGGGGGAAAATGAAAAAAAAAAATACTTGTGGTTTTATCACTGTTGCCCACCGCCCCCTTCCGCCTCGCTCCTCTTCTGGTGTCCCAGCATTCACTGGGACACCAGCACAGGCTCCCCAGCAATCCTGAGATTGCTTTCATCCTAAACATAGCATTAAGGCAGCATCAGGATTGGTCTGAGGAGCAGTGCCTGCCACTCATACAAAGCCCTGGGGTCTGTGCAGTTACTCCAGCCTGGCTGTTAAACACAGCCGGGCTGGAGAAACCTAAGTATGCATGTGTGTTTGGCCAGCCTGAGACGGCCGGCCAAACACACATGCACACTTAGGTGCACTCCCCTCCTCACCTCTCCCACCTCACGTGGCCCAGCCCCAACCCTCCCTGTACTGCTGGCTGAGCCAGAAGATGAAAAATAAAACAATATTAAAATAGTTTTCTATTTCAGCTCCTGGCTCTTGGCCATTATTGCAGAGGAGTCGCTCCTGCATAATGATTGCAATCATACCTCTGGGCATCCAATTAGTGGTCCCAAAGGTGGCTAGGAGATCAGCGCAGGTTGCTTCTTTTGGATGGGTGCAGTGTTCCCAGCTCTCACATTAAAGCCACATATCCCACACAGCACATGGGGGAGGTAAACAAGTGTCAGTTTTTCTGGTCTGTTTTAACCTCCTCCTCTCTGTATACTGATGCCAGTCATATCTGTGATTATGTTGTGATAAGACCATGCCAGGGCAATATCATGTCTCAGTTAGTTTCAACAAAGATGGGGCAATACAAGACCTGGAACATAGTCCATTATGTACCTCTGCATCTCAGCTGAAGCCGCCATCAGTACTTTGCACTTGCTGTGGGTTTGCATCTTCACTCCTATGTGGGGTCTCTCTGACCAGTTTTCCAATTTCACCACACCTGGTACTCACCCTCCCCTTTTCCATTTCCAGACCCGGACATATCTTGCAGGCTAGCACTTCCTACACTCTGCATCTCAGTTGCGTTCTCTCAATGGCGGGCATATTGGTTGCTTCCCCACTGCAGATCATATTCATTGCCATTCTGCTGGTTCCTATGCCTATACCCTCACAAATCACAGAGGGTGCAAGAGACAATAACATGAGTGGCCATGTAATTTTTGATCTTGCAGCAACTATGTCATTTTTGATCTTGCAGGATTCTTGTGGAATGGGACTAGCAGCCTAAGAGTGCCTGTGGAGCATGTCCTCATTGCTGCCCCCCATCAGTTCTTTTCATTTTTCATGAAGTTAAGTAGCATTATTGCAGAGGAAAATCTTACTACCATCAGCAAAAGGTTAGCAAAAATGTGTAAACACATGCAGAAAAGTTCTGTGCATAAATCCTAGTTTTCCTAGTGATCAGTAGCCAGGGCTAACAAAGGGGGTAAAACGGCTGTGACAGACAGCAAATGGGGGTTCAGGATCAGAAGCCTTTGATGAATAGAAGATGGGTTCAGGGAAGCTACAGATAGTTGAGCTCAAATGGCCTGCAGAGAGACTCTGAGTTATGAAGGGTTCTGATTGCCAGCTCATGTATTACTGAGAACCAAGACCAGACGTGGTAGCCTCAGGACCTGACAAATGGTCTACAAAGTTCTGAGGGCAGGTTGCAGGGTGGTGGGGGTTCATATACAGCAGAAGTGTTTAGAAGGCTTGAAAAGAGTGTCTGGGTGAAAAGACTGGTAGAGTGGTCTGCAAAACTCTTGGCTGCCAGTGGATTTTTAAGAAGGCTTTAAGTCTGAAAAAGGGTAGGAAGGACTGTAAAGATAGAAGATATTTTGCAGAAGTGGTCTGAGGCTGGCAGATGGGCCAATAGAAAAGAATCGGAATGCCAAATGAGGTACTTTCTATACAACATTGTGGCCTTGAGAGCCATAATAAGGGTTCTGCGACAATCAAAAGGCAACTGATGGGTTCAGTGGTGTGGTAGAGTGAGCAAACAGCTGAACAGACTCTTGAGGGTCACCTAGGCTGGGGTCATAGGAGACATGGGGAGTGAAAGCTGGCAAAAGTAAATATATGAGGGCCGGCAGGGCAATATGAAGGATAACAGGGTGCTGGAGGGATGGCTGAATGCCAAGATCAGCAAAGGGGTTCAAGGGTTAGCCAAGTAGCTCTGAGTATCAGCTAAGGATTGGCCAAATAGACAGATTAACAGAGTCAGCTGAGGGAATCAGATGGTCAGAAAAAGTGGCACTAAAATGTAATAATGGATGGAAGTGGTCTGAGGACTGGTGTTGAGACTCTGAGGGCTGACAAAAAGAAGGTGCCCGGAGGTTTGAGGGCCAGTTGTAGTGCTGTCAGAGAGGGCGAGAGAAGTGTGAATAGTGACAGAAGTATAATCAGCATTCACAAATAGTAGTATCTGGATTCTTGGGGGTTGAGGATGATAAAATTGAACTGAGCACTTGTTGAAAGATTTTACAATCTCAGAGGGTCAGCAGAGGGCTGTTAAATCTAATGCAAATATGTGGGTCAGATGAGCTTTTTGAACAAGCAAAAAGGAGGGTCTTGAGGTTTCTAAGGGCCAGCATAGACGAGCAAAGAGTGTCACTGTGCCCTGTTGTGTGAATTATTAGTCTTGACAGACCTTTTATCTGTGTCAAAGAGTTCAGTCTACTGACCTTGCTTGTATAAAGATCTACTTTAGTGGGACTCCTTGGCCCTGACATTCTGCGTGTGTGTTAAACACATGTATGTGCAGTGGCAGTGTTGCACAAGAATTGGTATGCGATCAGAGTCTTAGTGCTGGGGCCAGGGGGATGCCTTGAAGATGGAATCTGGTTTATCCAGGCACAAGATAGGGGTGAATACAGCTTGCCCAAACAGTGGATTTGTGCGTACGTTGTTCCTGTGACTGGAGGGTAGAGACCCAGAGGCTGAAGTGAGGGAGAATGGAGGCAGTTCTACCCTTAGAATGTCAATAAGGACTTTTTTAGTAGATGACTGCTGAGTTGCTCTTCCTAGATACTGCCTTTTGTTAGATGGTAGGACTGGACTGGTAGGTGGGTCAGCAAGTTCTGTTATTAAAGATGAGGGGGTCTCTAAGCAGGCCTTTCCTTTTTGTATGTCCTTAAATACTGCTTCAGGAAGACCAATAACAGCCAAGTGCAGAGATTTCACGTTCATTATGTCCTTTTTTGGAGAATCCTGCTTGGGGCGAGCACTTCTGCTACCTGCAGTGACAGCCACCACCTTGCATAAATGTTGTGTCAAAATATGCATTTGAAAGAGAACCAGCTCAAACCGATCCTGAAACATTTGACAATGGATGCATATCACTTGTCTAGAAAATTAGCATAAAGTGGGACTGTAAAATGTTCAAACAAAACGTTCTCTGTTTATTCACAGGGTCTAGCTCTCACAATATTTGTAATAAATTCAGTCAACAAAACATCTCTCTTGATCTCTTTTATTCAGTGTTGTGTGCTTTCTCCCCACAATGATATGGGTTAAAAGTCTTTAGTCTGTACAGAATTCTCATCTGCTGCTATAAGGACCTATGATGGTGTAGCCCGAGTTGAAGGCGCTGTAGCCAGTCTCACTCAGAATGTGTACAGTCATCCGAACATCACCAAACAGAACAGCAAAAGAGGGCACACATGATTTCCAATTCATTTGAGGTAAAAGCTGGGATAGCCAGAATAACTGAGGATAGGGTGGTATATTGTTTCCAAGCCTTACAGGGGACTTAACATCTCATTAATGTAGTTAAAGATTTCTCATCTTGGGAGTGCGCGGAAATAATCAATGAAATAACAACACTACTTCACTTCCTCAACCTTATCCTCTCATGATGATTATTCTGAGAACATTTCAAATGTTTCTATTAGTTTTCCCAATTCATTCTTTGTTAGTGCCACCAGTACCACAACACTGCCATAGAAATTGAAGAATCTTTTTTTGTTCCCCTATGGGACATAGAAGGTTGTCTGTTGAAAAACCTCATGATCTTAAAAATATAAGAGATACCAAGACTCAAACTTAGTTCACCTATATGGCTGGACGCAGAAACTTTGTAGTCTGAATAGTAGCTGTGTGAAACATGTGTGCCACTATTTGTTAAAAAGATATAAAGAGGATAATTAGTACATACAAGTTTGGGACATCAAGTGCATCAAAAGGTTGATAACGGCAAGGCATAAAGGGTGTCTTTTAAGAAGTACATATTTAGAAACCGTGTTACACAGGATATATGCTTGGTCCACTGTCCCTGATGGTTCTTTTTAAAGAAATTAGGGGGCCATTAGGAGTTTGGCGGATGGAACCATCCGTCCACCAAACTCCCGAAGAGGAGACTGCAGCAGTGCTGGCGGTCTCGCCACTGGCCCCATTACCTCAGGAACCTTGGTTTCCGCCGGTCAACCCAGTAGGAAAGGTGTGGCAGCATTGTTCCCGGCTCATAAGAGAGTCGCTGCGATGCTCCTCAATGTAGGGTTCACCAGCACTATTGAAATGCGCACTGTCTGAACAGCAGACAGTGCGCATTTCAATGATGCTGGGCAGGGGGGGCCTGCACGGTCTATGTCCAGGACATGGGCAGTGCAGGGGCCCTCCTGTGGCCCACTGCACTTGTTTTCTGCCAGCCTTTTCATGATGGTGATATCGCCATGAAAAGGCTGGCAGAGAACAAGATTGTAATCACCAGGGCGGCACTGAGTTCAGCGCCACCCTGGCTGATTACAACCAGGACCACCGTCAGCCCGTCGAGTTCTTGGATCCTGGCGGGGACAGCAGTAGGTTGGCTGGTCTGCCCCAAACCATGTAATGTGGTAGTCGGACTACCACAGCTGCATCGGTCCGACTGCCACGGCGAGTCTGGCGGTCTTGTGACCGTCAGACTTGTAATCGGCCCCTTAGTCTCTAATGACAATGTATTTATGGACCATGCAGTCATTAAGTCCAAGGAATGCCATTCTCGCTTTGATGGTCGGACTGACACACTCCAGGCTGTTGTATAGCTATTTTAGCCACATTTTAGACACATTATTTTAGCAAACTAGGCCTGCTGTTGGGTCACTTTAGCCCAGTTACCTTTTATTCAACCTTGCTTTATTTTTCTAGCAATAGCCACATTTGCAGTGTTGTTTTATTTCATTTTAACTAATTGTTCTTTTGCCTAGGAAAGCATTATGTTCTCAGTAGGACATTCATTTCACTCTGTGCTTTCTTCAAGGCTACAGTCAGATCGGGTTGCAAGCAAAAGTGGTACGCTGTGTCTCCAACATTCACAGAAACACACGCACTCATACGTCAGGACCATTTCTTAGAATGTCAACTGTTTTATTATAAGAAACACTCCTTTGTCCATACACGTTAGAGGGAGATTACAGCCAGATGACCACGACTGCATGCTGGTTGTTGATTGCCTCACTACAGCTGTTTGCTTAGACTGCGGAACCCCTGGCCTACGTGGGGACGGTGTCTTTCTAGATTACAGGCTTCCTTACTCAGGTATGAGGGATGATATTTTCCCAGGAGGAAGCCTGAAGGCCGGATTATACTTATTATGCTGTGCTCAAACATAGCGTAGGTAGGAGAACTACATATTACTCCTAGTGACAGTATGGTTGGACTTTTTTTGTGGTTCACTCTCCTTGTCACACTCTTGCTTTTATTGTGTTTTATCATCCTAGTTATTGCAATACATTACACTTTTTCTAAGATGCAGTTACTTCAATAAACTCTTATGGAACTATATCCTGCCTCTGTTTGTCCTTGCCTGTGTGAGGTTAGTGTTACTGAGAGAAAGGGATGAGATCTGATCGATCACGATTCCCCTGAGGAGTCTTTCTTGTCATGCGCCCAATTGCCACAGTCATCCCTGCTCTTGGGTGGAGATGAGGGGCTGGTAGTTATCCGGGAAACCGAGATTAGGCTGACAGACGTCACATGGTGTTGAATTGTACTAAGTACCCCACAATCAGTGCGATTCTGCCACCCAATTCCTGTACCCTCATTAGCATAATGAGAACCTATGCGACATGGTGCTGCCAACGTTTGGTCCGGCACTAATTTTCGGATCCTCCTAAGTATCTCAAGTCTCACTAGAGGCTTAAGACACTGCAATACTATATCCGGAGACGTCCGTGGTATTGAGGATTTCCTCCTCAGCTAAATAGGTAGTACCTATCTAAAGCTGTAGGTTGTTCAAGCTTGAACCTTAAAAGGATCAATTCCCAGTTGGTGTCCTTATCGCTGAACACAAATTTACCATTAACATGGCGAACCCGCACTGGGTGGTAATTGCAGTAAATATGCGACTGTCCCTTACTGCACACTTATTGGCAAATGGCCTAACAACCGAGGGCAGTCCAGTTACATTTGTGGTTGAGGCTCATCCAGCCTACAGAACAGAATTTTTTTATTCTTTGGTCACCTTTCCAGCAGCAGGGAACACAAACACACCCATCATTATACACCTGCAAGCATACCTGCACAATACAGAGCCTATGTATATTTAGAAATACCTTTATCTTATCAAGACCATAATAATTGACTTGATGGTGCCCTACCACATACAATATTACACATTAGGTTAGGTCATCTGAGCAACGATGGCCCGACCTGGCCTCTATTAGCCACATATACACCACAACCCGATGCAGCAACCTTAGCTGTAGCTGAGGTCCACCGCTTATATATAGAGCTCACTGGAATATACAGACCGTTAGTACAGATTGTAATGCAAACACCGAATACTAACCCAGCACATGCTGCCCCAGCGCAACCACACACAATTACGCTAGGGATTAATTCAGCATATGTACATTCGATCATGAGTAAAGCACCCCCAAGCAGGGAAGAAATTCTGTTTTGGCTAGCTCAGGGTTCTGCAAAGTTGGTCCTGGAGAGCCAGGTCCATGCCAGATTTTTAGCATATTCACATTTAGAAAAATTTAGATTTCTGAAACATCTTTTTTCTAAATGTGGATATGTTAAAAATCTGGCATGGACCCGGCTCTCCAGGAACGACTTTGCAGAACCCTGGGCTAGCTCAAAAAATAAATGCGCTGGAAGCAGTCTTTCCCCATACAGATCCTCAAAACAAACAAAGAATTCTCACTATGTGCTTGCCATTTGGGATGGTCCCTACATTAGATAATTTCAACACCAATGGGTCATTGTATTTGTTATTCTCTCTACTACTGCAGACGGTACACCAACACTTTCCAATCTTCCGGAGGTGTTAAAACAAATTCAAGATGAATACAGGGATGCCCCGGCCCTGGAGTTGGGGATGCAATTAATGGGCAATTTTGCCACTGTGTCTTCAATAACATTAAGTAACCTTAAAGGGGAAGCAGTTCCACTAGCAGTACCCATGCGGCTCCAGGGCATTCCTGCATAGGATCAAGAACATGAGCTGCCAAAGATTATCAGTGAGACCTACTGGTGAGCCCTTCACATGGCATGAAATTGTACTAAGCACCCCACAATCAATGCGATTCTGCCACAAAAATCCAGTAGCCTCTGTAACATAATGAGAACCTACGCGACATGGCGGTCCGACCGCCCAATTACAAACCTAGTGAATGACTGATTGGGGAACCACCATCCCCGCCGGGAACCTGGTTCCCGAAGTGGTGACAGAGGTCTGAGTTATACTCAGCCAGGACAGTGCTGAACTCAGTGCCTCCTGGCTCATTACAACATCCCTCACCGCCAGCCTTTCCATGGCAGTTTCACCAGCATGGAAAGGCTGGCAGTGGGGGTGTGCTGGGAGGCACAGGGGGCCCCTGCACTGCCCATGGCAATGGCATGAGAAATGCAGGGGCCCCCCTGCCCAGCATCATCGGAATATGCGATGTCTGCTTTGCAGACTGTGCGCATTCCAATGGTGCTGGTCGGTCCTCTTTGTGCTACGAAATAGCACTCAGCTCCTTTAAGAGATCTGAGTGCTATCTCGTGGTACTGATCCTGCTGGTCTGACTGGCGGGAATGCTCTGTTACAGTGTTTTTGCCGGTCAGACAGGCAGGAACATTGTGATAGTGTGGGGGGATGCCAAGACCAGGGCGTCCTCCCTGCGAGTTTGGTGGTCCTGCGCTGGGACCGCCAAAATCCTAATGGGGGCGATAATTTTTCTTCTGTCTTGTAACTGTAATGAACCCTTTCAATGATTTGTTGACTTGTGTAAGGGGGCTATATGCAATTGGATCCCTTTTAAATAGATCATCCCGACTCATACATTGGTCCTGGAGAGCCAAGTCCATGCCAGATTTTTAGCATATCCACATTTAGAAAAATTTAGATTTCTGAAACATCTTTTTTCTAAATGTGGATATGCTAAAAATCTGGCATGGACCAGGCTCTCCAGGAACGACTTTGCAGAACCCTGGGCTAGCTCAAAAAATAAATGTGCTGGAAGCAGTCTTTCCCCATACAGATCCTCAAAACAAACAAAGAATTCTCACTATGTGCTTGCCATTTGGGATGGTCCCTACATTAGATAGTTGCAACACATGGGGCATTGTATTTGTTATTCTCTCTACTAGTGCAGACGGTACACCAACACTTGCCTATCTTCCGGAGGTGTTAAAACAAATTCAAGATGAATATGGGTATGCCCCGGCCCTGGAGTTGGGGATGCAATTAATGGGCAATTTTGCCACTGTGTCTTCAATAACATTAAGTAACCTTAAAGGGGAAGCAGTTCCACTAGCAGTACGCATGCGTCTCCGGGGCATTCCTGCATAGGATCAAGAACATGAGCTGCCAAAGATTATCATTGAGACCTACTGGTGAGCCCTTCACATGGCATGAAATTGTACTAAGCACCCCACAATCAATGCGATTCTGCCACCAAAATCCAGTATCCTCAGTAACATAATGAGAACCTACGCGACAGGGCGGTCCGACCGCCCAATTACAAACCTAGTGGATGACTGATTGGGGAACCACCATCCCCCCCGGGAACATGGTTCCCGAAGTGGTGACAGAGGTCTGAGTTATACTCAGCCAGGACGGTGCTGAACTCAGTGCCTCCTGGCTCATTACAACATCCCTCACCACCAGCCTTTCCATGGCAGTTTCACCAGCATGGAAAGGCTGGCAGTGAGGGTGTGGTGGGAGGCACAGGGGGGCCCCTGCACTGCCCATGGTATGAGAAATGCAGGGGCCCCCCTGCCCAGCATCATCGGAATATGCGATGTCTGCTGTGCAGACTGTGCGCAATCCAATGGTGCTGGACGGTCCTCTTTGTGCTACGAAATAGCACTCAGCTCATTTAAGAGATCTGAGTGCTATCTCGTGGTACTGATCCTGCTATTCTGACTGGCGGAATGCTCTGTTACAATGTTTTTGCCGGTCAGACCGGCAGGAACATTGTGATAGTGTGGGGGGGATGCCAAGGCCATGGCGTCCTCCCTGCGAGTTTGGTGGTCCTGCGCTGGGACTGCCAAAATCCTAATGGGGGCGATAATTTTTCTTCTGTCTTGTAACTGTAATGAACCCTTTTAATAATTTGTTGACTTGCGTAATGGGGCTATATGCAATTGGATCCCTTTGAAATAGATCATCCCGACTCATACATGGCTAGGGTTATCAGATGGCACCATGTCACTGGAATAAAACATTTTCAGCATTGACCTTTGCTTTACAAATTATTGTTTTCAGGTGTTTTTACCAGATTTGTTTGATTGAACTAAAACATAAGTACAAATCTCAAAAGGCACTGATTTGTCACATGAAAAACTGTGCAGCAAAAGAGCTGCTCATAACATGGAGACCTCTAGTAATCATATATATGGCACTGGTGCATAAAAGCAAGTGCAAAGGTCTAGAAGAGTAAAACAGTTTCACACAGTCCTACAAAGGATCTAATCTTTGTCAACCATCTCTTCAGATACACTGAAGGAGTAGGAGAATTTGCAGAGTAAGTATCAGCTACATAATGAGCCTCCTGAGTCACTGTGTCTTGGCCCTTGGTACAATGGAATTGCAGTATGTACTATATCTGCCAAATTAATTTGGAAACATTCAAACATTCACTTCAGTTTCTATTGGAACCTTTAGACAGGGCTGTTCAGGTATAAACTGCATTAAAGCCAGGTTCAGCCTAACTTATAAAAAGAGATGGTTGCTAATTGTATTCACTTCTTGTTTGTAGTTCATCCTGGTGGTAAGAGCCTATTGAAATCTATGATAGGCATAACCATGCTTAATTTCAGCTGTACAGTGAGCAGCTAGGCAAATAGTGAAATTTCTCTGCAATTGGCATGACTTCTGACCACATCATGCATAGTATTTACTGCTTAGCCAGTGGTCAGGAGAATAATGAAATGTTTAAGCTATTTGCAGAGCTGCCATCCAAATAGTATTTAATGTGTGCTATTTAGCCAGCAGACTGCTATTTACAATGCCACTGACCAAATAGGACATAATGGCCCTCATTACAACCCTGGCGGACGGTGTAAAAGGTGTGGTAATACCGCAAACAGGCCGCCGGACAAAAAAAGGGAATCATGACCCTGGCGGAAACCGCCAACAAAGACAGCCACTTTAACACACCGCCCGCCACAGTGCTACAGACAAGCAGCGCGGTGGTTACCGCCAACAGACAGGCGGAAGACAATGTACCGCCCACACCATTACAACCCGCCAATCCGCCACCTTTTCCGGGGCAGATACACCGTGGATAAAAACATGGCAGAAACAGCTTTTGCTATGGGAAAACGCTCACCTCAACACATCCCACGAGGAACGAGGACTCCATGGAGCCGGAACTCCAAATACTCCCTGCCCTTGTCTTTCTGCTCATTTACGACCAACAGCGACGTAGCCTCAGAAGATACCGGTGAGTACTGCATCTACGACATGGGGGAGGGAGGAGGCAAAAGATAGGGGGACACCCACCAAACACCCCCACCCCTACCCTCGCATATTACAACATACACACCAATGCAGTCAAAAATATCACATTAACAACCCACAATCCCCCCGGAAGAATGCAAAGACAAAGCGAATTTTGGTCAAACATTGTAATGTGCCAATATACATGTCATAAAAAAATACACAGATATATATCTCTAAATCACTCATAATTATATATACAATACAAGAAATAGTGCAGATATGTATACAACAACGTGCACCAACAGTCCAAAAATGTATGGGCGAGGCCCACAATAGATACCTGACCAAAATCCGAGAGAACACTGCCGGGGCATCAGATAGAAACACTACAGGCACCTCAGGGGGAAGGGAAGGGGGGGCACCTCAGCCACATGAATGCGGAGCCAGATCCACGACGGGGCTCCATGCCCATTGATGTATCCTGGGGAGTGCACAGCCACAGTCTCACAAGTCTTTACAGTGGGTGGTTTGCCCACTGTGCCATCCTGGGGAGTGCAAAGCCACAGTCTCTCAAGTCTATACAGTGGGTGGTTTGCCCACTGTGCCATCCTGGGGAGTGCAAAGCCACAGTCTCCCAAGTCTCTACAGTGGGTGGTTTGCCCACTGTGCCATCCTGGGGAGTGCAAAGCCACAGTCTCTCAAGTCTCCACAGTGGGTGGTTTGCCCACTGTGCCATCCTGGGGAGTGCAAAAGCCACAGTCTCTCAAGTCTCTACAGCGGGTGGGTTGCCCACTGTGCCATCCTGGGGAGTGCAAAGCCACAGTTTCTCAAGTAGATGCAGGTCTCCACTGGTTCTGGAGGGGGACTGGTGCCCAGACTGGATGAGTCTCCCTGTGAAAGTTCCTGTCCTGTCACTGTCCCAGCTGCACATGGGATAAGGATGCCTGATGTGGCGGTCCATTCATTCCTACACGGTGCATGCCCTGTTCAGCGGTGCTTTGACATGGCGGTCTTTGCCCTCTTCAGCGGTGCTTTGACATGGCGGTTCAGGACTGTTCAGCGGTGCTTTGCCATGGCGGTCTTTGCCCTGTTCAGCGGTGCTTTGCCATGGCGGCCTTTGCCCTGCTCAGCGGTGCTTTGACATGGCGGTTCAGGACTATTGAGCGGTGCTTTGCCATGGCGGTCTTTGCCCTGTTCAGCGGTGCTTTGCCATGGCGGTCTTTGCCCTGTTCAGCTGTGATTTGACATGGCGGTTCAGGACTGTTCAGCGGTGCTTTGCCATGGCGGTCTTTGCCCTGTTCAGCGGTGCTTTGCCATGGCGGTCTTTGCCCTGTTCAGTGGTGCTTTGACATGGCGGTGCTTTGACATGGCGGTCTTTGCCCTGTTCAGCGGTGCTTTGCCATGGCGGTCTTTGCCCTGTTCAGCGGTGCTTTGACATGGCGGTTCTGATATTGACATTGGTGTGTGGCATGACGATCTCCACATTGGACATTGGTGTGTGGCATGACGATCTCCACACTGGACATTGGTGTGTGGCATGACGTTCCATCATTGCCCAGCGGGGCTGTGGCAACCTGGCCCCTCCTGGGCTGTGACTCTGGCGGTGGTCTCCTGACCAGTAACAATACTTGGGCCCTCCTGGGCTGTGACTCTGGCAGTGGTCTCCTGACCAGTGACGATACTTGGGCCCTCTTGGGCTGTGACTCTGACGCTGGTCTCCTGACCAGTAACGATACTTGGGCCCTCCTGGGCTGTGACTCTGGCGGTGGTCTCCTGACCAGTGACGATACTTGGGCCCTCCTGGGCTGTGACTCTGGCGGTGGTCTCCTGACCAGTGACGATACTTGGGCCCTCCTGGGCTGTGACTCTGGCGGTGGTCTCCTGACCAGTGACGATACTTGGGCCCTCCTGGGCTGTGACTCCGGCAGTGGTCTCCTGACCAGTAACGAGACTTGGGCCCTCCTGGGCTGTGACTCCGGCGGTGGTCTCCTGACCAGTAACGACACTTGGGCCCTCCTGGGCTGTGACTCTGGCGGTGGTCTCTGGAACAGTGACGACGGTGCTGGCGGTTGTGTCTGCACCGCCGGAAATTATGGCGCACTTCTCCGCCGTGACACTCACAACAGGCTGAGGAGACTTCCTCTGGACATTCCCCACCTTTTTTGGAGTTACAGCTGACTCACCAATCGCCTTCGATCCCATTTCACTTGTTGTCCCACCAGGAGTCTTGACACGGTCCCGTCGTCCACTCTCCAATTTCAGAGCCTTTACAGGGGGTGGGCTACCAGTGCCTTGGCTCTGGGTCCAACTACCTGCCCTGGTGGACGGTGCACTCCAAAAACCTGGAACAAGCACCACTGGTACTGGAGGCTTTTTGGCTGAGGCGCTACGACAGGACTGATGAATTGGAGGGGGGGGGGGGGCAAAAAGGTCAATTTGACATAGGGACAGTTTCTGACTGACACTGGGATGGGTAGCTGGAGGGGGTCTGGGAGTGGAGGAAGAGGAGGTGGTTGTAGGAGGTGTCACTTTTTTGGGTGCAGGTGCAGGTACTAGAGGCTGTCGTGAGGTGGATGGATGTTGGGTGAGTGATTGCCGGCGTTTGGGTACTTTGGGAGGGGGCGTCACAGACACACTGGGAGAGGACACAGGGGACGTGTAAATGGCAGTGGAGGTGGTGAGTGCAGGTGAGCGGCTTGTGGTGCTGGGTGTCCTGGTGCGAGTCCTAGTGCCTGTAGATGTGGTGCATGCAGGTGTGTGTGTAGATGAGACTGGGAGGGAGGAGGGAGAAGAAGAGGAGGGGGACACAGTGGAGACAGTGGATGTTGCTGTGTCTGTATGGGTGTGATGCTTGTGTGAGTGCCTGTGGTGTGTGTGGTGCCTATGTTTGCTTGAGCTACTTTTGGGTGTTGACTTGTGTGCAGGCTGGTCTGTAGGTGTGCTTGGGATGGGCTGGGGTACAGGGAATTCGGGTCTGGGTGGAGGAAGTTGGAGGGGGGAGGCTAGACACAGGGACAATGGCTGCCATCAGTGTTGAGGTCAGAGATTGCAGGGTTCGCTGAAGGGCAGCCTGACCAGAATGAATGCCCTCCAGGAATGCATTACCGTGTTGCAACTCTCGTTCTACACCCTGGATGGCATTCACAATGGTAGACTGCCCAACAGTGAGTGACCTGAGGAGGTCAATGGCCTCCTCACTGAGGGCAGCTGGGGTGACTGGGGCAGGGCCTGCGGTGCCTGGGGCGAAGGTGATGCCCACCCTCCTGGGTGAGCGGGCACGGGGCGAACGCTGAGGGGCTGCTGGGAGGGTGGTGCTGGTAGGGGAGGTGGTGGCTGTACCTGTAGAAGTGGTGCGCACAGATGGTGCCGCCACCACAGGAGAGCTCCCATCGGTGGACGAGTCCGTGTCGCTGGTGGGTGATCCGGTAGCCGACGTGAAGCTCCCCTCGCCCTCCGTCCCACTGGTGCATTCAGAGTCTGTGGTGTGGCCCTCCATGGCCATGTGGGATGCAGCTCCCTCGTGCTCCGGTGCCACTGTACCTCCGCCTGATGATGCTGATGTACAAAAGGACAGGGAGAGCAGGAAAAGGGGGGGGAGACAGAAGAAAGAGAGTTTTAGTGCATGGCATACCGCTACCGTTGGCGGACAAGACAGACGCAGCAGCCCCATGCATAACGCCGTGCTCCTGGCCTCTGCACATGCAATTTCTGGGATATGGCCTACATGGCAATGGTGGAAATCTGCGCACATGGATGCCACAGGGGCAACTATACCTCAACTTGCCACTCTTCTGAGGTGGGGTAGAGTGCCACATGGCCTACATTACGGAGGGGCCTTGCCTACTGAACTCGCCCTGGCCTAGGGACACCCACAGCCCACCTCCCCCACCTAGACCCCTCCATTTAATTTAATCGTCACCTACAGGTTTGACCGTACCACAATCCAGGAACTATGTACCCAGTTGGAGCCAGAGCTGATGTCACCAATCCGCCATCCGACTGGAATCCCCCCTGACGTGCAGGTGCTGTCAGTGCTCCATTTCCTTGCAAGTGGGTCATTTCAAACAACAGTGGCCATGGCATCAGGGATGTCCCAGCCTATGTTTTCCAACGTCTTGTCCAGGGTGTTGTCTGCCCTGCTGAAACACGTAAGGAGATACATCATTTTCCCTGAGGTGGAGGATTTGCCTACAGTGAAAGGTGACTTCTATGCCCTTGGACATATCCCCAACGTCATAGGTGCCATTGATGGGACCCATGTAGCTCTGGTCCCCCCCAGCAGGAGTGAACAGGTGTATAGGAACAGGAAGAGTTTGCACGCATCGACAGACCAACACCAAAAAAACTCTCTGGTTCTCTGACACCCTCAAAGAATCAAAGAAAACTTGTCGCGCTCTCGAGAAGGCCTGGCGCAAGGACCACACCGCTGACAACATGACCGCCCTCAAGAACGCTACCCGCGAACACCACCACCTGATCCGCGCTGCTAAAAGGAACTTTTTCACCGACAGACTGGACAAAAACAGCCGCAACAGCAGAGAACTCTTCAGCATCGTCAAGGAGTTCTCCAACGCCAATGCCGTCACGCCCTCACAGGATTTGTGCGAATCCCTCGCCACCTTCTTCCACCGCAAGATCAGCGACCTCCACGACAGCTTCGGACACCAGACCCAACCAAACACCACTGAACCCACACCCCCGACCATCACCCTCAACAACTGGACCCACATCAACACTGAAGAAACCAAATCCACCATGAACTCTATCCACTCCGGCGCTCCTTCGGACCCCTGCTCTCACTTCATCTTTAACAAAGCCGACGACATCATCGCCCCGCACCTCCAGGCCGTCATCAACTCTTCTTTTTCTTCTGCTACCTTCCCCGAATGCTGGAAACACGCCGAAGTACACGCCCTGCTAAAGAAACCTACGGCTGACCCGAGCGACCTGAAAAACTTCCGCCCCATCTCTCTCCTGCCTTTCCCAGGCAAGGTAATAGAGAAGACCGTCAACAAACAGCTGACCACCTTCCTGGAAAACAACAACCTGCTCGACCCTTCACAAACCGAACCAACCACAGCACGGAAACCGCCCTCATCTCAGTCACAGACGACATCAGAACCCTGATGGACAACGGTGAAACAGTCGTCCTCATTCTCCTCGACCTTTCGGCTGCCTTCGACACCGTCTGTCACCGCACCCTAATCACCCGCCTCCGCTCCACCGGGATCCAAGGCCAGGCCCTGGACTGGATCGCCTCCTTCCTCTCAAACCGTTCCTAAAGAGTTTACCTCCCTCCGTTTCGCTCAGTACCCACCGAGATCATCTGCGGCGTACCCCAAGGCTCATCACTTAGCCCGACACTCTTCAATGTCTACATGAGCCCCCTCGCCAACATTGTACGCAAGCATGACATCATCATCACCTCCTACGCCGACGACACCCAACTTATATTCTCCCTCACTAAGGACCCCGCCAGCGCCAAGACCAACCTACAAGAGGGTATGAAGGACGTCGCAGATTGGATGAGGCTCAGCCGCCTAAAGCTGAACTCTGAAAAAACGGAAGTCCTCATCCTCGGCAACACCCCGTCCGCCTGGGACGACTCCTGGTGGCCCACGGCCCTCGGCACCGCACCGGCCCCCGCAGACCACGCCCACAACCTCGGCTTCATCTTGGACCCTCTTTTCACCATGACCAAGCAAGTCAACGCCTTATCCTCCGCCTGCTTCCTCACCCTCCGCATGCTCCGCAAGATCTAGAAAAACCGTGACCCACGCCCTCGTCACGAGCCGCCTGGACTACGGCAACACCCTCTACGCTGGGACCACAGCCAAACTCCAAAATCGCCTGCAACGCATTCAAAACGCCTCGGCCCGCCTCATCCTCGACGTACCCCGCAACAGCCACATCTCCGCACACCTGAGACACCTGCATTGGCTCCCAGTCAGCAAAAGGATCACCTTTCGACTTCTCACCCACGCACACAAAGCCCTGCACGACAAGGGACCGGAATACCTCAACCGACGCCTCAGCTTCTACGTCCCCACCCGCCTCCTCCGTTCCTCTGGCCTCGCACTCGCTTCCGTCCCTCGCATCCGCCGCTCCACGGCTGGTGGGAGATCTTTCTCCTTCCTGGCGGCCAGGACCTGGAACTCCCTCCCCACCAGCCTCAGGACCACCCAGGACCACTCCGCTTTCCGGAGACTCCTAAAGACCTGGCTTTTCGAGCAGCAGTAACCCCCTCTTTCCCCTAGCGCCTTGAGACCCGCATGGGTGAGTAGCGCGCTTTATAAATGTTAATGATTTGATTTGATTTGATTCAGACAACAGTGGCCATGGCATCAGGGATGTCCCAGCCTATGTTTTCCAACGTGTTGTCCAGAGTGTTGTCTGCCCTGCTGAAACACGTAAGGAGATACATCATTTTCCCTCAGGTGGAGGATTTGCCTACAGTGAAAGGTGACTTTTATGCCCTTGGACATATCCCCAACGTCATAGGTGCTATTGATGGGACCCATGTAGCTCTGGTCCCCCCCCCGCAGGAGTGAACAGGTGTACAGAAACAGGAAGAATTATCATTCGATGAATGTCCAGATGGTCTGTTTGGCAGACCAGTACATCTTGCAGGTAAATGCTATGTTCCCTGGCTCAGTGCATGACGCCTACATCCTGCGGAATAGCAGCATCCCTGATATGATGGGTCAACTCCAGAGGCACCGTGTATGGCTATTGGGGGACTCTGGTTACCCCAACCTTTCCTGGCTATTGACCCCAGTGAGGAATCCCAGGACCAGGGCAGAGGAACGGTACAATGATGCCCATGGGTGGACTAGGAGGGTTATCGAACGCACCTTCGGCCTCCTTAAGGCCAGGTTCAGGTGCCTCCATATGACAGGTGGATCCCTATTCTACTCACCGAAGAAGGTGTGCGACATCATCATCGCCTGCTCCATGCTCCATAATTTGGCATTGCGACGCCAGGTGCCTTTTCTGCAGGAGGATGATCCAGATGACGGTGTTGTAGCAGCTGTGGAGCCTGTGGACAGTGATGAGGATGAAGCTGAAGAAGAAGAAAACGACAACAGGGAGTCAGTCATACAGCAATATTTCCAGTGAAACACAGGTGAGTACATTTTCAGGTTTAACATTACATTAACTTTCACACGTCTACCTCTATCCTATACCGACATTTCACTCACTATTTGTTAACTGAGTTGTCCCCTTCCATTTCAGTTTCACAAATGTGGTAACCTACGTGTCAACTGCTTGCATCCTTGAAGGGCTTGTGATGTGTGACATTGGTATGTTAGCCTTCCAATGGGTAACCCATTATGACACTGTAATTGATAATACAAAATTACAAATCATAGAATGACTCCAGTTTTTTTAGTGTTTCAAGGGTGTTTATTTAAGTGCTAAAAAATGAAGGGGGGTTGTAAAATGGTGATGGGTGATGGTGGAGGAATGTCCATTGCAGAGTCCAGTCTATTAGTCTCACAGGTACATTGCACATCTGCCCATTGGAAGTGGAGCTGGGGCAGTTCCGATTTGGACAGGGTAACAAAGTGGGGCAGTGGGGGGACAATCAGGGTGGGCTTATTTCCTGGCGGGGGTCTTGCCATCTTGCTCTGTCCTGTTCCTGGATCTCAGGGCCTGCTTGCGTGGTGGTTGTCCGTCTGCAGGGGATGGGGTGCTGGTGTGGTGGTCCTGTGGCGGGGCGTCCTGTCCACTGGCGCCGGCGGAGGTGGTGGGCAGTTCATCGTCGTGGCTAGTGTCAGGGGCCCCTTGGAGTGCCACGGTGTCCCTCAAGGTCTTTTGAATGTCCGTCAGCACCCCTACGATGGTGCCCAGGGCGGAGCCGATGGTCCTGAGCTCCTCCCTGAACCCCAAATACAGTTTGTCCTGCAGACGCAGGGTCTCCTGCAACTTGTCCAGGACCGTGGCCATCGTCTCCTGGGAGTGGTGGTATGCTCCCATGATGGAGGAGAGGGCCTCGTGGAGAGTTGGTTCCCTTGGCCTGTCCTCCCTCTGTCGCACAGCAGCCCTCCCAGTTCCCCTGTGTTCCTGTGCCTCCGTCCCCTGGACCGTGTGCCCACTACCACTGCCCTGATGTCTCTGTTGTTGGGGTGGTGGGTTAGCCTGGGTTCCCTGTAGTGGTGGACACACCGCTGATTGACCTGTCCTGGGTAGGGAGGTTTGGGCCCGCTGGGTGGGTGCAGTGCTGGTGTTACCAGAGGGTGGAATTTCGGTGTTGGGCTGTGGCTGGGCAAGGGGAACCGACTGTCCTGAGGCCCACGATGGTCCGGGCTGGTCATCAAGATCCAGTAGGGCAGAGCTGCTATCGTCACTGTGGGCCTCTTCCGGGGGTGGAGTTGTGTTGTCTGGACACTCTGGTGCAAAGTTGTTTTACAATTGGCACAGCCCAGAACAAATAGTGCATAATGACCAGAAAAAATAGTGCATGTTTGCTATTTAGTCACTGTCTATGTGAAGAGTCTGATCAAGAGTTGACACCATCCACTCCATCCACCATCCGTACCATCCACTCTAAAATGGAAGGACAGTGCCAAATGTGAAACTCCAATGGCTTGTACTCTGTTCGAGGAGTATGTTAGCAACTGAGCCAGAGAAGGCTCCCCCGCTGAAATACTTGAGGTTCACCCACCTGTAAATTAGGCCGGAGGACTAAGGGTTTGGCTGAGAGGATACTCTGCAGCAGTTGCGCCTCAGTATCCTCTCTGCCAAACTCTAAATTAGTCCCTAAGTTAGAATTATGCATCATTGTCTAGTGAGTTGGTAATAAATGAGTAACCTGTTCCATTCAGGGAGTATTCCAAGAGAGACAATGAGGTGTTGACAAGATTCAGTCAAAAGGGTGTCTTTGAGCTACTCATCTCTTTTTGTGAAGAAGAAGATATGGGTTCAAGGACATTTTAGGAAAGTTTGGTCTGAGCAGCAGTTTTCACCCATTCTTCTGAGTTGCCTCTTTAAAGGAGAACAGAATACCTTGGATTCTGGTTGATTGGTTGCAGGTTCATCTCTTTCAGAAGTGTGTGAAGTATAGTTTGATTGTTTTCACCTTCTCACCAACAAAAGTAGAGAACACACATTTCCCTTTGGAGGTGTCCATCATTACCAAGGAATGGGAAAGCTTGGATTCATTTACAGTTTCAAATAGCTTGTTGAGACATTTTATTCCTTCACATCTGAACTTGGCTCATCTCACATTCTTTGTAGATGGATTTTGATGTCATAGTGTTTAGGTAGCTTAGAGGGCTTCTCTCTCCTTGTTGAGTTATTTAGAGTTCTTTTCGGTTTCTTGGATGGTATTTTTTCAATCATTCCTGTCAAGGTCTCTGATTATTGGATTGTAAGTGTATTCAGGTGTGAAGGAAGGGTTTATTATAGTGCACAGTCATTTTCAGGTGAGAGAGTATCCTAGTTTAGGATTCTTAGGACCCATTTTTGCAACTATTTGATTACCCATTAGTTAGAATTTTCACAGAGTAAGGTGAAAAGAGTATGAAGTGATGGTCAGTCCATTCTACCTACCAGTTAGTGTCTATATTCAGTGATGCATCTATAGTAAGGGGGATGTTTAGGGTGGATCCTTTCATTGGTGTGGGTGTCGAACATAGTTGAATGAACTTGCTGTTGTTTATGTATGAGGAATACAGATTAGTCATGCTAGTCAACCCGGTGCATGTTAAAAAAAAGTTCATAGTAAGATTTTGGTTTTCTGAGGAAACTGCTTACTTCCAAGAGGTTTAGATTGTGACCAGGGGATGGCATGTAATGTTAAGAATGGTAGGGGTTTGTTCAATAGTTATCATCTCAATGGAAAAACACTGAATGGCACATCTGCATTTGTTTAGAAGCCATTTCCAGGAAGTCACCACAGTGCTAGATTGGAAGCCAGTATTGTTTTTAGCCCTACAAGGTGGTTAAAGATTAGAGAACTTTTTATTGCTTCCTCATTCTCTACCCTCCTTGCTCTCAATGACTGGGATTTTTGAGCTCCCCTTGAACATTCACCCTGACCACTTTGGAGTTGTAAACTCTCAAAGATCTATAATGTCTTTTTAGATGGGGTGATAGTGGTTCTACATTTGCAAGGTTCTTTGTAGTGATTTGAGGTTGCTGGTGCTGTTGTATGCGGAATATTGTGTAAATATGTTTTCTAGTGTGATACTCTTAAAAAATGCAACAATAAGATTAGAATTTAAAGTATAAAGAGGGACTCAACAATACTAGCGTTTTGTGCATTATTGGCTGTACTAGACCTAGGCAATTAAGATGGGACGTATTGGGGATGGGAAAAGAGGGAGTAAGGGATTGTATATCATGAATGCTTTTGGCTGTGATCAGTGAGGGTGTGTCCTTGAAGTGAGGAAGTGATGAGCTATGGAGGTTGAGACTTTGTAATTTGTGTGTGGTATGTGGCTCAAGGGTTGTATGTGACAAGGTGTTTTGAACTGGCCCACTCCCAGCTTACATACATTCTTAAATAAGTTGAGCTGTAATGCTATCCTTCCGTATGGTCACAGAACTCCTCGGTAGGAGCGGAATGTTGGGTTTTGTGAGGATAAGGGTGGGGAGAGTTTTAAAATATATATATATTTTAATTTAGAATGTCATAATAATAATTTTAAAGATTAGCAAATTAACTGTTTTGAACTTTAAAATGTTACTGTATTATATTATTTCATTTTTACTTTTTTATATTTTTATGATAAATAAGATATATTTTAATGGTATTTTTTTTTATTAAAAATTAAATATTTCACATTTTTTAATTTGTTTAAAAAATTGTAATCAAGTATGTTTGGAATTATTTTGAGGTTTAAATTAATAATATTACATGTTTTGGGAATTTATTTTATTTGTATAAAAAATTAAATAAAACATTATTGAAAATGTGAACATTATTGGAAAAAATACTATGTAAAATTCATGAACATTTTTATTAGTATTTATAAATGTGTATTTTGAATGTTATGTAATGATATTTTTTTAAGGAATGAATATTGTAGGTAAAGTGTTTTATTTAGAAGTGGGTTTTACATTTTTTAACTCTTTGGTGTCCAATGCCTTCCCTCAAATTAGTATAGATTGGAATGAGAATAGTAAATGTCACCCCTTTAGTATTCAACACCTTTACCAAGTTGGTATAGATTGGAATAGGAATTGTAAATGTCACCCCTTAAGTGTCCAACAATTCCCCCAAGTTAGTTTGGAGTGGGAATAGTAAATGTCACCCCTTTACTGTCCAACAACTTCCCCAAGTTGGTTTAGATTGGAGTTGGAATAGTAAATGTCACCCCTTAATTGTCCACCATTACCTCCCCCAAGTTGGTTGAGATTGGAATGGGAATAGTAAATGTCACCCCTTTAATGTCCAAAATCTTCCACATGTTGGTTGAGATTGGAGTGGGAATAGTAAATGTCACCCCTTTAGTGTCCAGCACCTTCACCAAATCCGTTTAGATTGGAGTGGGAATAATAAATGTCACACTTTTAATGCCCAATATCTTTCCTTAATTTACTATAATAAAAAAAATGTCACTGATATTTGTGAAATTCTATTTTATAATTTCATTTTATTGTACAGTGTTATATATTAACAAATATATATTTTAGGTAAAATAAAACAATTATATAGTCAAGTAGATAAAACATGTGTATTAGTATTTAAGTACAAAAATGCAAGTAAATCACATTTTATATATATATTTGTACAATGTAAATTTTTAAGTGTTGTTTTTCATTGATGACAATTTATTTAAAAAAAATATATATTTTTAAATAATTTTTTTTACATAATTTCTGTATATTCTTTGTTAGTATATATTAAATAATTGTATATATTATATACTATTATTTGAATGTTTTCATTTTTTTTTTAGATTTTTAATAGTTATGTTTTTTTAAATTTTGAATAATTTTTTACATGTTTAATAATGGAACTGAGTCCATTGCCGTCCCACAAGGGGCCTCCTTAGCACCCTCGGAATGCGCATTGTCTGCACAGCAGACAATGTGAATTCCGAAGGTGCCTGGGAAGAAGGGCCCCGGCACTGCCCATGCCATAGCCATAGGCATGGGCAGTGCAGTGCCTGCCCGTGGCCCCCTGCACTTGTTCTCCACCAGCCTTTTCATGGCGGTTGAACTGCCATGAAAAGGCTGGCAGAGGACATGGTTGTAATCAGCACGGGCGTGGACTTCAGCGGCGGCGTGGGCTAATTTATAACCACGACCGCCGTCATTCCATCGGGATCAAAGATCTTGGCAGAGGTGGCAGTCTTAATGTGGTCGTAGGACCGCCACAGCTGCAGGGGCCCGACCACAACCGCAAGTCTGGAAGTCTTGAGACCACCAGACTCGTAATAGGGCCCTAATTGCCTAATTGTAATGTATTGTGCAGTGGGTCTTCTAAATTTCTTTTACATGTTTTTGTCTACAAACAATTTCTATGGAAAAAAAGGAAATCAGTTTTGGTTTATTATAAACCAATGGTTTTTACTTAGATTTCCCTTTTTTTGAGTTTCCTGAAGCAGTTCTTTTTATAAAACACTTTTGGGTTTTTCTTTTCTGGAACCTACAGAGTTTGGATTGCTTTGAGGGATTTCAATTGGGTTGTTTTGGACTTTTCGCACTCGTTTTCTTCATCTTTTGTTGATTACTATTTTTTGTTACGTGGAGATGGAGAAACATTTGCAGCTGCACAACACTAAGGGGGTTATTCTAACTTTGGAGGAGGTGTTAATCCGTCCCAAAAGTGACGGAAAAGTGACGGATTTACCACCAGCCGTATTACGAGTCCATTATATCCTATGGAACTCGTAATACGTCTGGTGGTATATCCGTCACTTTACCGTCACTTTTGGGATGGATTAACACTCCTCCAAAGTTAGAATAACCCCCTAAGTTTTATTTATTACTTTTACTGTGGGTGGGAAATGTCATATTATATTGTTTATGTTCTGTTTATGTCATTATTATGTGGAATTATTTGAATTATGTGTTTGTATTTATTTCATGTAATTGATCTGAATTTGGTTTTAAGTTGTTTGGTTAGTTATAGTTACATTTTTTAAAGTAATTTATATATATATATATATATATATATTTTTATATCAATGTTTATTATCTTCTGATTTTCTATAATTGTTTCACTGATGTAATAAAATATTTGTATAATTATTTTTAAAAATGATTTGATAGGTTGGTTTAGAGTTTGCTGTAGAATTTGAGGATCTTGGTAAATCAACATTTATTTTATAGTGTGGTTCTGGCTATCATTTCTAAGTAGTCTACTCCTTTGTTGTTTATTTAGAGTTTTACTTTAAAGTGTAGCATGTCATACATTATTTTAGTTGGTTTGCTAAGTTTAGGGACAATTTTCTTAACAGATTACTTTCTTCTTAGGTGTTGGTAAATTTGTCTTCTTTTAATCTTCAATAAATTTGTATAATGTAGACTGAGTTCTGCCTAGTATGGATTGTAAGAGATTGTGCCATCCTTTCTCTGCGCTGTTTGTTTTGGCTTCCTGTGCCATAGTGCTGTCATTGACATTCTTTCATTGTATGTGGAATTTTACTTGCCGTCTGTCTCCTGACCGATGTAGTCTGCCACCCCAAGGGGCTGATTATGAGTTTGGTGGATGGAAACATCCGTCCACCAAACTCCCGACGGGAATCCCGCCGAAGTGCTAGTGATCCCCCCACTGGCCTCGTTATGACTTTCCCAAGGAGCTGACCTGCAGAAGAGAAGGTTTCCGCTGGTCAGCCCAGTGGGAAAGGGGCAGCAGCATTTCCGGCGGCTCATAATAGAGCCGGTGGCAATGCTGCCGCATGCAGGGGGCACCAGCACACTTGAAATGCGCACTGTCTGCACAGCAGATATTACGCATTTCAAGGGTGCTGGGAAGGAGGACCCATGCACTGCCCATGACATAGGCATTGGCAGTGCACGGGCCCCCCTGTGGTCCCATGCACTTGTTCTCTGCCAGCCTTTTCATGGCAGTGGAACCGCCAAGAAAATGCTGGTGGATAACAAGGTTGTAATCAGCAGGACAGACCTGAGTTCAGCCCCCCCCCCCCCGGCTGATTACAATCAGCCCCGCCCATCAGAACGTCAGGATCTAGGATCCTGGCGAGGACGGCAGTAGTTTGGCGGGTCTGTCCCTCAACCTCATAACATGGTGGTAGGACTACCACAACCATGGCAATCCGACTCATAATAAGGCCCCAAGTGTCTTTGAAATATTCCATTAGGGGGCAGGGGCCTGATTAAGAGTTTGGTGGTCCATTGATGGCCAAGGCGGCGGCTGCAGTCTGACCGCCTTCAGGTTGGTGGTCGGACCACCGTTTTACGATGTATGCCATTCCATAGACCAAAGACCACCGCGTTTCCACTGACACTGCCAAGCACCACAAACCACTGCTGCAGCGAGACAGGCCGATGAGGCATTCAGAGCCACTGTTTCCACCAGACAGATTATGATGCTGCTTTCCGCCAACATGGTAGTGGCGGTCCAACCACCACATCGCAGCTGGTGGAAACGGAGGCATAAAAGGCAAGAACTCACATGTAGGCAGTGTCACCCATCCTGTGCTGTCATGGACCCGATCCTTCATGTTCTGCCGCTGCTGCTCCTGATAGATGGAGCCAAAATCAATGCCACCCTGGATGCAACTGAAGTTGACAAAACACCTTCCTTTGTCCCTAAACACCACAACAAATCGATGCACTGCCATTGTCCTGGTATGTTGGCTGTGCTCTGTGAGCTTAGTATGATTGTGTGTGCCCTGGGTTGGAGTTGAACACAACGTATGACCCAATCACAGCAACATGATGCCCCTTTTGGGCAGGTCACTGACACTACCCCACCACACTCCACAAAACTACATGTGTGCACATCCTAGTTTCAGGGACAGTGAAGTCCTCTGGCAAATGGAGGAACGACGGAACCGCAGCCGGATTGCAGGAGCGCCGGTTATTCGATCGACGAATATCCTAATCAACTATGATCAATTGCCAGAGGAGTTAATTCTCTCTTTAATTTTGGCCGTTGAGCGGTAGTTTGTGGCAAGTTACCACAGCCCTGGAGTGAGTACAAATATTTTTTTCACTCTATGACAATACTTATTGAACGTACATGGTGTTATAAAAAAATGTTTTCTTTTTTCCTGGAGTAAGACTGTCGTAGTCCTGAAGAAGCGCCAATGGATCCGTTATGGACATGTGGAAAGGCGCAAAACATGTTGACTTTTTTTAGAGTCTAAGTAAATTCACTGGACTCCTAGATTAAGGGGCTGATTCTAACCTTTCCACCGTCAGAACACCGCACCGCGGTCGAAAGACCGCGGCAGTGATTCTGAGATTTGCCCTGGGCTGGCGGGCGGCCGCCAAAAGGCCGCCCGCCAGCCCAGGGCAAATCAACCTTCCCACTAGGATGCCGGCTCAGAATTGAGCCGGCGGAGTGGGAAGGTGCGACGGGTGCAGTTGCACCCGTCGCGTATTTCAGTGTCTGCTAGGCAGACACTGAAATACTTTGTGGGGCCCTCTTACGGGGGCCCCTGCCGTGCCCATGCCAGTGGCATGGGCACGGCAGGGGCCCCCAGGGGCCCCGCGGCACCCCCTAATGCCATCCTGTTCCTGGCGGGCGAACCGCCAGGAACAGGATGGCGGTAGGGGGTGTCAGAATCCCCCATGGCGGCGCAGCAAGCTGCGCCGCCATGGGGGATTCTAAGGGCAGCGGTAAACCGGCGGGAGACCGCCGGTTTGCCTCTTCTGACCGCGGCCGAACCGCCGCGGTCAGAATGCCCTGCGGGGCACCGCCGGCCTGTCGGCGGTGCTCCCGCCGACCCTGGCCCCGGCGGTCTTAGACCGCCAGGGTCAGAATGACCCCCTAAGTGTGGGACCATTAATTCCCTATCACTTTGTTTTTGTTTTTAATCTTGACCGGAACCCGCCCAATTAAATTAAAATGCACTTTTGTCAAAGGGGTACATGAGCCAATTTTAATCATTTTGTGTTGATTGCTCCAGCTGTCTCTTGGTAACCTAAGACCTACAGGTACCAAGACACTTTTGTGATGCAGAATCCTATCAGACGTTGGAGTACCAGTCTGGTGTGGTGCATGGCTCGATGATGATACATGAGGGTTTGTGCTTCTGTATGAGTGGATGCTTGTGTTGAGAGGTTATTATACTCTCCACCTTCTGAAACTGTGCACTCTTTACTTTTTCATGATACATTGGGAGCGTGTGCACTGGACCATAATTGCTCCTAGTCCTCCTTTTTGTGATATATACAAATATCCACACCTCAATGATTCAGCTATCCCCAGGGAAATCACCTCTGTTGATTGGTACTTCTGAGAATACCCTACTCAGATTGCATAAGTAAAAGCCAATAGTCCTTTGAATGTTGTAGAGGCCCAGGGATACTCAAGTACCTGTAGAAGGACTTTAACATGTTGCTCAATGGGAAGGCACATCACTGTCCCTTTTTGTCATGCCAAACACAGATTTCCTGGGATGAATGTATGTACACAACCACATATGATTCCCACATCATAGAAATCACTCCCTGATGCATGTCATCAGTTAGGTAATGTACTGCCACCATTTAGCATATGCTAAGCGCAATGGCATGGAAATGTTAATTGAGAGTAAAAACTGCAATCCTACCTGTCATGTGCTTCTTTGCTTCTGCAATTCTACATGCCAAATTACATGAAAGGACGGGTGAGGTTATGTGTAAGCCACCAATCAATGGTGACACACTCTTGTCTGTGGCACCACATGAACTGCAGCCCCATCACATATGTCCAATTCAAAACACATGTTGGCATGCACACATATGTGAGGGAATCAGACATCACCCCATGAAGACTGATAGACCACGCATGAAACGACAGTGAAAATGATCTGGCAAAAGTGAAAGATACACATCCTAACATGCAGGCACAAGGAATGATGGCAACAGTGATGTCACCAAAATCAAGTCACTGGACAATCACTGCTTCTCAAGATAAAGTATAGTCAAATATATGATGGCCACCTTCACATGACATATAGTAGTGAGGCACCAGCACCTGTGACGCACTGAAGACAAGTGGCCTGTGGGGGACAGATCCCAATATACTCACTTGAACAGACACATGGCTGAGTACAGTGATCTTCATGGTGTATGGGCTGACACACTAAAGACAAGTGGACGGTTGGGTACAAATGATACCCACAACAACAAACAACATGACTTGATTAATCAATATATTCAGCCATGTTTTGACCCTGGAGAGTTAATTGGTTGTGGACTGTACTCTGTTGTGTCCTAGGTCACTGGGCCAATAGGCAAGGTACATCAGCATGCCCCAACTACTATACCTACACAAACAATTACTCATCTGGTGTGTCACCCATGACCCATCTCCAATGTTCAGGAAGTGATGGCAGACTCTAATATATCAACTTGGGAATGTAACAGGCAGGAATATGCACAGGACTCACCCCCTTGTAGCTTCTGTGCTCCCCTCAAACACCCATCAAGCTCGGGGTAGGCCACCACCAGTATGTGGGCCACTAGGCAGGTAAGGCTCTGACATGTGCCCTTCCCACGTTGGGAGGACAGCCCCAGGTGGACCTCTGTAATTTTCCAGGCCTAGCGACTCAGGTTCTCTCACCTCTTCTGGCAGTGGGCGCTCCGCCGGCTATGAACCCCCTGGGTCCTCACCTTCCGGGCAATGGCCCTCAAAATCCCTGTGTGGATGCAAGAGACAACTCAGAAGGTTACAGTTCCATTTTGTGGCCAAATGGTTGTGTCACACACATTTCAGAAACACCAAGCACAAAAATATTGTAATTGTCAACACACCACAAGTGTAAAGCATACATGCTGATAAGGACACAGACATAACTATGTACTTTTGGAGCCATCTGCAGACTAACCCACTACCCTGCTCATGGCCTACACTGCCTAAGCAAGCCTACTGACTTCAGGTAGCCCAGGCTCAAGCAACATGTACTGTGATGTGAGCCACAGTGAAACACAATACACCATGGTAGCCCTCTGAAGGGTTAAGTCCTTGGGCCTGACTGGACAGACACATGTACATGCGGTCACACTGATTCAATGCATATAGTGCCTAAGGGCAACTACCATAGTACAGACTTCACCCTAAGACTTAAGTGACAATGAAAGGGCTGCCATGGGTGGCACAGAAAGTCTCTTCCTTATGCAGGTGTGGACATGTGGACTACCCAGTGTAAACTCACACTACTTCAGGTTTGTGTAGTATGTACTTGTATCACTGAATACACTTTTCACCATATGTGGCAATCCTACAGAGATGGGATCCAACGTACTAAGATATGTTTGGTCTGATTGGTTGCATGTAACCAAGCTAATGAGTCACATGTTATGCCCTCTCTGGAATCAACCAGCTATCTGCACTGTTGGTTTGGCTCTTGCAATGCACCTGTACTGGTCAAATATAACTTATGTAAAGGTGACAACAGAGGTGTGGGAGTAAGGGACCTGTCATAAGTAAATGACACACATTGACAATAAGGCAAAATGCACATATGTACTAGGTCAGAGAGTTACCTCAGTACCCATTCCTAATGGAGTCAATGGGCAAAGGCCTTCAGGCCTAGTCTTGACACTGGAGACTCATTTCGGCCACATGCCAGGTTCTGCAGGTCTACAGGGAGGGGGCCCCGTGCCACAGTTGCATAGCCACAGTAACTCTACCCCAGCCTGGCCTATGTCCCATACTGGGAGATACATTTGGGTGCCCCTGGTCTATGCAGACTGAGCATACAGAACCTACATTCCGTTCACGTTTCCATCACTTCCATGCATGACAGTACATTATGCGCCCATCCTCTATGTGGGTTGTGGCTTCTGTGGCACTCTGAAGGGCACAGTGGTTTTTATATGGTTCTCATACAACAGGTTGCCAAGGCCCGATGTTGGTGAGTGCTCTGTGGCACTATACACCCTGCTTACAAGAGCCTAGAATCAGTCAAACAGAATACATGCACAGCTCATGCTGTGATGCACATACATGACATTGGGCATTTACAACTATCATATCCAAAGATATGTCATTGTAAGGCTGTAAAGTCTCCTTGCCTGGATATATAAATGCAACACAAAGAGGAACTAGGCCTTATCACACATCACACAACACAATGTTAATGTGAAATACATTTATCTATTACCTGCACCATGTACATCCCATGTGTGGCACACAAAATGTGACAGCAGGCATCTAAAAATTCTAACTGGCAAACAGAGGCCCATTGTAGCCTATGGGAAAGGAAAGGATGATGTTGAACATAGTCAAATATGTATATGAGGTTCTTACCTGCTCCTCTGGTGAGCCATTGAGCTGACCATACAGAGGAAGGACCTCTTCAACAAACCTCTCCAGTTCCTCAGGAGAGAAGGCAGGGGCCCTTTCACCTGCTTGGCCTGGCATAATTGCTCCCAGAGGTGGCACACAACAGCTGAAGTGCTAGAGGTGTTGATGGCAGCAGCATCAGGTGTCAAATGAGGTAATATTCAAAATACAGCATACATGTACGCCACATACACAGTAATCACAGCCGACGGGCACAGCCATTGGCCCATGACCGTCACAGGCAACAACGTTAGTCTATGGCTGTGTCCATTGTGGCTGGAACCGCCCACTGCGCGGTCAACATCCGCAGGTGGCCACGGGTGGTTCCTAATGCCCAGTGAAGTAGGTCAGACATCTGCCATTTTGGCGGGTGGAAATACAGTATTGGGCCCTGATAAATGCCACACAACATCAATATATGTGTCTGATCATCAAAAACATTCTAAAGCAGCCTTGTCGTGCAGGTTCTACTACACAATCACCAGTGTGGTGTGTTGCTAGGCACAGAGGGCATATTATGGCGCTGCAATGTCCACTGCCACTGACAGTATTTTTGGTGATTGGAACAGACTATTAAATTTCAAAGGGCATTTAAGGAGCAGATAGTTGGGTGTTGCCCTAATCCATGTTGTGGACACATGTGTAGACAACCATGGCGGTCACAATTGACCCTTGTGTAGTCGACAGCTGTGATGTGAACTGGGTGTAATGTATTTCCAGTCAGAACTGCTTTGTCACATGATTTTGTTACTATACATCATCTACGATGGTGTGGAAACAGTGACTAATGCTCCAACTCATGCATTGTTGCCTCCTCCCAGGGAGAGGGAGGAGGTGACAACCTCCAGTGTACCATCCATTGCCAGACCTTCAAATCATGGAAGAACATCACATCTTCAAACAGTACCATCTGAATAGGCAAACAATAGTGGATTTATGTTGTCAGTTGGAGCCAGATGTGATGCCTGAAAACACAAATCCAACATGCATACCATCTATTGTTCAAATCATGGCAGGATCACAGTTCTTGGCCACACGGTCCTTCCAATATACAGTGTTCAGTGGTGTTTTAAGAGATGTCCTATCAGCAATGATGAAACACATTGACAGCTTTATACGGATCCCCAGACATGAATATTTAGCCAATGTGAAGGCTGACTTCTATGGTTTGCTCACCTACCACATGTGGTGGGAGCCACTGATGTCACACATGTTGCCTTTGTGCCACTGCAGGCCAGTGAACAAGTATCTCAAAACAGAAAGCACTTCCATTCTATCAATGTGCCAGCTGTCTGCTTGTCAGATCTCTACATCTCAAACCTCTGTGCCCTGTTCCTAGGTTCAGCTCATGATTCCTTTGTAATGCAGAACAGCTGTCACTATTGCAACTAGAGAGGGCCTGGCTGGTTGGTAAGTCGCACATGCTCTGATTTTGTGTGCAATGTCAGGTGCTACATGAAGTGAGTGACTCATTGTTGCACTTATGTCTCATTCCTAAACAGGAGACTTAGCATATTCAAACCATCCTTGGTTATTGATGCTGCTGAGAAATTCAACTACGCCAGAGGAAGCCCGCTTCAATGAGGTCCATGGCAGAACACGGCTGGCAGTGCAGTGGGCTTTTGGGCTCCTGAATGCCAGATTTCACTGACTGGACATGACTGGGGGAGCCCTCGTCTGCTTACCCACAACAGTGTGGAAGATCAATGTGGCATGCTGCATGCTCCATAACATCGCCCTGTGGAGGGGGGTGCCTCCGGTGCCACTGGGTGAGAATGCTGAAATGCCAAATGAAAATCATAGTGGTGAAGAGGAAGGAGCTGACTTGCCACAAGATCTCATTGACAACTTCTTCTCATAAGTATAAGTATGTCATGAGATGTCATGACTTTGAGTGTACTATGAACTGAAGCTGTGATAATGTGTGGAGTTAATTATTGGAAATAGGGAGCTGATTCTCAGGCAAAATCAGCCAAAAGGTGTTTGATGAGGTAGCTTTTCACACATCCACATTTTGAGAATGTTACTTTGTTTGTGTCAGATTTATTAGAATGTTCTTTGTTTTCCAGATGCTTGCTATGTGACTTGTGTCATATGTACGGTTTCATAACTATACTCCTTCTTTTGTTCTTTGTTCAGGTAGCTTCACCATGACATCTTCATGTGGGCATTTCAGAGTTGTGACATTGGCAGGTATGTAATGCTGTGCGGACATACGAAGTATGTCATGGATTGTTCCTGGGAATGTAGGTGCCAAATTTTGATTGTACAAGACGTGCCAAGACAGCTTCCACAGTGATAGTGATAGGATGGAAGTTTGGAAGACTTCATTGGACTTGTTCCAAGTCGTGTGGTGGTCTAGATGAATCATGTGTGTCATCATGTGGTCAGAAAATATGTATTCCTAGGCCATACTTCTGTAAGTTGACCTTTACATTGGCTAAACGCTCTTTTTGTATGAACTGTATGTAGCTGTTGATGCGTTTCATCATTGTAAGCCAAAGTGCCTATGACACATCACTGACATTTGTTTATGTTATACCACCAGATGCCGAAGCACTGGATTGTAATGACCCTGTGATCAGAAAATATTGTACTGCCATCTCTCTGAGTCTTGCATTATATGATGTTGGATTACTTTTGTGTGGTAGGCGATATAGCTCCCGCTGATTACATCAACCCCTTTAATGTTTGCCAGTTCTACAGGACAATGTCTGATAAATGTATTCCTTACATGGTCTTGAGGCCTGTACCTGTAAATATGATCATTTACCCAGTATGATTCAATCATGTCCAATTTGCTATGTTTCAGACATATAGACAGCCTATGCGTTGAACAATGTAGTAAAATGTTTAATATGACAAGACACTTGAATGTAGGTGTTTGTGTGGAATGGTTGTAATCCTTAGCTGGACACTGTGTACATGCAGCATATCCCTGCTTGCACAAGCACCTTGGATCTTCATCATATGGTTCACATGGTCTGCCATTTCTACATGGCTAAATGTGAAATTGAAGACAGCAGACAATGAGTTTGTGACTGGTGAATTTATTGCAATTGCTACTACATACAAAAAAGTTGTGACAGAAATAAACAAAAAAATTAAAGTGAAGGGGTCAGTCATGGTTAATGCAATCATTGGAGTAGAGGCAACAGCATTGGAAGTCCAAAGCCCAGAGTACTTTTCTCATTGGAAATGGAATGTGGTTCAGAATTAGTCTACAGAGTGTATGTGTGAGACACAAAGAAGGACATTAAGGAAGAGGTTCATTGCTGGCAGTGGTGGGTGTCTTGTCATCTACACATTCCGGGTTGTTGCATATATGTCCCCGTTTGCGAGGGGGAGGGATCAATTGCTACAGAGGCAGGGTTGTCTGTGGGTGGTTGTACCTCTGGCATTGCCTCAATTCCTGTGGCTGGCGCAGCTGTACTTGGGCATGTTGAAGTTGACCCAAAGGAAGGGGAAGATTGGTTTAAAAAAGCCCTGCGCAGGGTTGTATGGATGTCTCTCAGCACCCCTGTTAAGGAGGCCAAGTTGGAATTTTGGGCCTCTATTAGTTCACACATGTCCTAATGCATGTCCCTCTGCAGCTGCTTCATTTCGAGGAATTCAGTCAACACCAGGCACATCACGCCTTGGAACTCCTGATAGACCCCCCAAGACTTGGCTTATGGTATCCTGGTTGTGAGAGGCCCCAGTGACCTCACTCTGCTGGTCCACAGTATCCCTCCCATGGACCTTACCCCCACAAGCCTGTGCCCTTGGTATAGAGTGCCCTTTCCCACTGGGTCCTGGAACTTTAGAGTTAGGAGTTTTGGGTTGGACCTCAGGATCCAGGACTGGGGGGCACAAGATGGTAGACACTGTGGTAGGTGCACAGGTTGTGGGGTACGTTGTTGCCTGTGATGTTGATGCAACAGGGCTGGGAGGTGTTGTTACGGACACAGTGAGACTCACTGTTGCCATATGATCAGGTTGCCTAGATGTGCCAGGACCATCCTCCACGTCCATAAGTTCAGGAGTGCGGTCATCATTGAGGACTTTATCCAGGGGGGGAGTATTAGTCTGGTTGGTGCAAGAGGTCTGCCCAGGGGCTATGCCAGCTTGACCTGTTGAGGAAGAGAGTACATTGTTATTGGTTGAAGTGTGCAATCTACCTTCAAAGGTTTTGTGGCACAGTAAGTGGAGACCTTGGACATTCTTAAGTTGTAGGATAGCCCATTGTGTCATGTTACCGTGGTATTGGAGTACTAGACATGACATGTGTGAAGCTTGAATAGACTCTTGGACTCAAGAAGCTCAGTAGATGTGCTGATCTTTTGTAGTGTGGATGAGGGAATGAAAACGACATCTTACCAACAGTGATGCCAACACAGTGGAGAGGCAACATGTGCATTTGACCATTTGGAGGCCTAGCTGAGTGTGATACAGGCAAACACAGAACTTTGTTGTATCTGTATCTGCAGTCATCATGTGTACAGTGGTGTATCCATTTGTTTGCTGCTGCTATAAAATCTGCCGATGCAGCTTAAGGCCTAAGGAATACTTGGTGTACTAACTTGGTCAGGTATCATTCCTGTCCTTACTAGTTTCATTTTGGGATGCAAGGTCAATATAGAGCTAGACAGAAACGTCCCTGAGTTGAGCATGATCTGTATATTATTCACTCCCGGGTGAGTAAACTTAATTTGAGACACACAGGTGTCTTTGGGCAAGTGAACACTGGGCTGGTGTTTGGAGTTAGAGAAAGAGGGCCTCCTGCGAGTTGTAGTCAGACGGCTCTCTCTACTTCCCAATATTCAACATCTATTCTCCCAGGTGAGTAAACTTCATATGGAAGTTCACTAACAGATGTATTTGGGCAAGTAAACAGTGGGGTGGTCATTAGAGTTACAGAAACTAGGCACATTGGGCTTTGCAGTCAGGTCACCCCATCTACTTGCCAACACTAGACAAACAGTATACTCCCAGGTGAGTAAACTTAATTTGTGAGTTCACTAACAGATGTATTTGGGCAAGTAAACACTATGCTGGTAGTTGGAATTATAGGAACAGGGTGTATTGGGCTTTGTAGTCAGGTCACTCCCTCTACTTCCCAATACTAGACAAATGGTATACTGCCTGGTGGGTAAACCTAATTTGAAAGTTCACTAACAGATGTATTTGGCCAAGTGAACACTGGGCTGGTGGATGGAGTTACAGAAACAGGGCCTATTGGGCTGTGCAGTCAGGTCTGTCCCTCTACTTCCCAACCCTAGACAAATGGCATCCTCCCAGGTGAGTAAACTTCATTTGAAAGTTCACTAACAGATGTATTTGGCCAAGTGACACTGGTCTGGTGGATGGAGTTAGAGAAACAGGGCCTCTTGGGAGTTTTAGTCAGGTCACCCATTCTACTTCCCAACACTTGACAAATGGCATACTACATGGTGAGTAAACTTTATTTGAGAGTTCAATAACAGATGCATTTGGACAAGTTAACACTGAGCTGGTGATTGGGGTTACACAAACAGGGCATATTGGGCTATGTAGTCAGGTCAATTCCTTGACTTCCCAACACTTGACAAATGGTATACTCCCAGGTGAGCAAACTTCATTGGAGAGTTCAATAACAGATGTATTTGGACAAGTTAATAATGGGCTGGTAGACGGGGTTACAGAAACAGGGCATATTGGGATTTGCAGTCAGGTCAAATCCTTTACTTCCCTACACTTGACAAATGGTATACTCCCAGGTGAGTTTAAACTTCATTTGAGAGTTCAATAACAGATGTATTTGGACAAGTTAACACTGGGCTGGTGGTTGGAGTTACAGAAACAGGGCCTATTGGGGTTTGGAGTAAGGTCAATCCCTCTACTTCCTAACACTCGTCAAATGGCATACTAACAAGTGAGTAAACCTCATTTTAGGGTACATACACAGATGTCTTTGGGCAATGAACACAGGGGTGGTATTTGGAGTTAGAGAAACAGGGCCTCTTGGGAGTTTTAGTCAGGTCACCCCATCTACTTCCCAACACTTGACAAATGGCATACTACATGGTGAGTAAACTTCATCTGAGGGTACACAAGTGTCTTTGGGCAAGTGAATACAGGGCTGGTGTTAGGAGTTAGAGACACTGGGCCTTCTCAGGGTTGTAGTCAGGACACTCCCTCTAAATTCCAACACTTGACAAATGGCATACTACCAAGTGAGTAAGCTTCTTTTGAGGGTACACATACAGGAGTCTTTGGGCAAGCGAACACTGGGCTGGTGTTGGGAGCTAGAGAAACAGGACCTTCTGGGAGTTGTAGTCAGGTCACTCCCCCTACTTCACACACTAGACAAATGTTGGGTATTACATATCTGTTGGTAGACTGCATTTAGGTTGGAGCATACATTTACATGTTGAAACATTCCATGGGTCCTGGGATGAATTTCTGTTATGGTAACACTTGCAGGCATCATTCCAGCTTATGGCATGTGATAGGCCTGGGTAGCGGTGATGTTAGGTCCAACAATACACATTGACAGACTTACATTTCAGATAATCTGGGTTTTAAATGTTGTTACAGTCAATGAACAACACAGTGGCAAAAGGTGAGCTGTGAGCATGCATGACAATGCAGTTTAGCAACAATATTTGTATTGTAACTTATATACTCTGGTCCCCCAGGTTTTCCTGTCAAACACTCACGGTGCAGGATGGCCAAGACCTTCTTCTAACAGGGAAAGAGGTGTAATGGAGCACTGGGAGAGCTAGCACCAGTCACGTTGGTCTCCATCTGTTGCCTGGAGGCCAGGGAATGCACCTTGCCACTCAGACCCTTCCACCTTTTCCTAATGTCTTCCTTTGTGTGCAGGGTGGTGCCTTCAGTATTCACCCTGTTGACGATCCTTTGCCACAGTTCCATTTTCCTACTGAGAAGAGTGTGCTGGACTTGGGCTTTAAACAATTGTGGCTCTACTCTTAGGATTTCATTCACCATGACTCTCAACTCATCCTCTGAACAACATGGATTTTTTTGTGCATGACGACTCAAAATGAGGTGGATGACAAAATAAACACAAGTGATATTTGGGACAAAAAAAAGAAAAAATTGTAGAAGTGTATGTAATGTGGAAAATGGGTAGGGCAAAAAGGGCTGCTTTATGTGACAAGAAATTACAAAAAGTTGTGTGATCTTGCTGTGCTGCAGTGGAGATGCAAAGGATCATGAGTATGGACAGCCACAATAGTAGACCACTGCGCTACTGGTGGTCTGTACTTTGGATTGCCATGTGGAGATTCTGCCTGTGTACTTCATAACACACCGGCGCAGCAGTCTTTTTGGTACTGCCGCCTTGGCGGTCTGCTGGTCCGACCGCCAAACTTGTAATCAGGCCCTAACTTTGTCTTCATTGTGTTGGTAGAAAGGGCTTTCTATTAGTAGGTTATAGTAATCTGCTACCTCTGTAACAGGGACATAGGCTTGTGATATATTTTTTATTTAATTCAAAGGCAAAATGGCTGTTAGTGGAATATTCTACACAGTGTATATTTTTGGTGGTGTCTCCAAATACTTTGATTAAAGTCATAGTAACAGCCTTGAATGGCTGTGTGGGAGTATATTTTTATAATTGTTTGAATCATGGCTTGCTTTAAGTCAGTAGTTTTTAGGGGATAGTAGTTATTAGTTTATTGTTTTACCTATTCTAAGAGTTCACAGTAGGTGCTGCTTTGTTTGTTTTGGAAGTAAAGCATCTTTGAAAGGGACAGTGGTGTGTTCAAATTCACCATATATGGTGTAGATCTGAGTGAATAGTTTGGGGCAACTGTTGAAGGTCCAATCCATCATCCAAGTTTGACATTGGCTAACTTGCATTAGGTTGTTTGCTTTAGAGAATATTATTATTAATTTTCATTAATTAGATTGACATGTAAATGGAAGGGTTCCTCATTATGTTTAAATGTTAAATGGTCAGATATGTCTATGTCTTTGTATCTCGTAGAGGTAGGTGGAGTATCACCAGTGGCTTTTTTAGTGTGTGCAATTAAACTTTTTAAAGTGGGGATAAGTAGTGGTTGGCCTGTTATGTGTTTGGTTAGTATGTTTTTAAGGATTTGTTTGTGGATTTCTGGGAGCTAGTGCTTGCCTCTCCTATATCTTGCACGATTTCTCTAACTTGTATTTCTGTCACAATTGAGGGGTGGTTGTTCTCTTTTACGTTATTTGCAACATTATTGTTAGACTTTTCATCCTTGGGGTGATCTTCCTTAACTTTTTGCCTCTGTTTCCCAGGTTGTTAATGTGTGCTGGACTCTGATTTTGCTTTTTTTGTTACTCTGGGCACTTTACCACTGCTAACCAGTGCTAGCGTGCAAGTGCTCCTTTACAAAATGTATATGCAATTGGTTTATCCATGATTGGCATATTTGAATTACTAGTAAGTCCCTAGTAAAGTGCAATAGAGGTGCCAGGGCATGTAAACCAAATGCTACTGGTGGGCCTGCAGCACTGGTTGTGCCACCCACATAAGTATCTCTGTAATCATGTCTCAGACCTGCCACTGCAGTGTCTGTGTGTGCAGTTTTAACTGTAATTTCGGCTTGGCAAGTGTACCCACTTACCAGGCCTAAACTTTCCCTTTTCTTACCTATCTGACACCCCTCAGGTAGGCCCTAGGTAGCCCGAAGGACAGGGTGCAGTGTATGGTTAAGGTAGGACATATAGGAATGTGTTCTAGATGTCCTGACAGTGAAATATTGCTAAATTCATTTTTCACTTTTGCAAGGCCTGTCCCTCTCCTAGGTTAACAAGGGGGCTACCTTTAAATATGATTAAGGTGTAGATTCCATTTGGGAGTGGATGGAGACGTGGAGTTTGGGGTCGCTGAGCTCACAATTTTAAAATACATCTTGTAATAAAGTTGATTTTAAGATTGTGTGTTTGAAAATGCCACTTTTAGAAAGTGAGCATTTTCTTTCTTATACAATTTCTGTGACTCTGCCTGTTTGTGGATTCCCTGTCTGGGTCAGTTTGACAGTTGGGCTGGTTGCACCTCACACTAGACAGTGACACAAAGGGAGCTGGGGTGTAGTCTGCATTTCCTGATGAGACATCTGTGCTAGGAGGGAGGGGAGGAGTGGTCACTCACACCTGAGAGGGCTGTTCCTGCCCTCACCCAATGCAGTCTCCAACCCCCTGGTGAGTGTCTGGGGCCTGGCCTGGGCAAGGCAGAATTTCACATTCAAGAGAGACTTTTCTTACTTCAATTTCTCCTTTGAAGGCTTAATTCAAAGGAGAAATTGGGTATAAGAAGGGCACCCTGAACCACAGACTTTAGAAACACTTCTGGAAACCAAGAGGAACCTCTGCCTGGAGACGAGCTGAAGAGCTGAGGAAGATGAGCTGCCCTGCCTGTGAATGTGCTTTGTGGAGCTATCCTGCAGTTGCTGCTTCTGCCAGGGTAACAGGGCAAAGACTGGACTTTGTGTGCCTTCCATCTTGTGAAGATCTCCAAGGGCTTGATTTAGAGCTTGCCTCCTGTTGTTGAAGTCTCAGGGACAGCAAAGACTTCTCTCTGCCAGCACCTGGAGTCTCTGGAGAGACTCCTACTCTGCCCTGTGGTGCCCATCCAGTTCCTGGGACCCTGAAACGAGAAGCTGGCAGCTGAAGAGGAAGAAATCCATGCACAGAACGCCGAGCGGGGAAAAGATCAACGTGACTCCGATCTGCGGCTGAAAAAATTGACATGCCGCCAGCTTTGCAGCTGAAAATAGATGCTCAGCTGCAACACGACCAAAGAATCGACGCTTGGAGCTGGAGAAATGATGTGCAGCATCGCTGACAGAGGCTGGTCAGATCGCAACCTTCGCTGCGTGGTTTTCGGATCATCGTGCGGCTGGATTTCCAACGCAAACACCACTGGGCGTGTAAAAACAACGCAAGGCCTGCCTGTACCCGAGAGTGCTGACCGGATCGACGCATCGCTCCCCTGCATAGAGAAGAAACGACACCCTCTGACCCGTCGAAAGGAGAAACGACGCAAGGTCTTGCTCATGAGTGAAATCGACGCATCGCGAGCCTTTTTTGAAGCACACTCGCCCGTGCAGGGTTATTTTTTACACACCCAAGGTACATTTTCACGCTAACAGTTTTAGTGTGTGTTTTAAACTATATAAAGACTCTTTTTGCTTTTTAATTGATAACTTGACTTGTGTATTGTGGATATTTGTCGTTTTGGTCTTGTTTTGTTTAGATAAATATTTTCTATTTTTCTAAACCTGTGTTGTGTCATTTTGTAGTGTTTTCATTAAGTTACTGTGTGTGTTGGTACAAATACTTTACACCTAGCACTCTGACGTTAAGCCTACTGCTCGTGGCAAGCTACCAAAGGGGTAAGCAGGGGTTAGCTGAGGGTGATTCTCTTTTACCCTGACTAGAGTTTGGCTCCTTGCTTGGACAGGGGGTAACCTGACTGCCAACCAAAGACCCCATTTCTAACAATTATCTTTTGTAATTGCATTTCCATGACATGGATTAAAATAATATCTAGCACATTTCCAGTTTATGAATTCTGTTGATGGCCTTTCTTGACTGTAGGTGTAGCCCATGTGATTTAATAACTGCTTTCCTTTCAGTGAAAGGATACATTTGGCAGCTTCTGTCATTGTATAGTAAGTAGTTTAATCACATAAATATATGTTATATTTTGACTTTAGCATATTTGTTATGTACAATACTCATTAACACTAATGTAATATAGCCATTATTTTCAAAAGAGCTGACCATAATTGGGTTTTATCATTGATGAGGACAAACATAGCTTTCCATTACCATTTCAATGCAGTACTTCTAAGCAACTTTCCACCCATTATAGGAGAGAAGCAAGACTTGGCACTCTAACAAACTCATTTGTCTGCAACGTCCCTGTGTTCAATACATCTCGCTTCTTCATTAATTCAGCTTTATTATACTGCAGTCACATATTGACTTCCTGTCTACCCCAGGGACCGTGTGAACAATCATGTGAACAGTCACTCTCTCTTTCCTTCTCTCTTGCACAGATGCCAAGACTTACAATTCTACACCTGATTTAACCCTCTCCAACTAACCAAGGTAATAAATATGAGACAGTTTGCACTGGCACAGTGTCTGAGAAAAAAAGGTGAACTGGCCTGTTGGGAATTTGGAAGATTTTCAAAAAGCCCAGTTCCTCTCACAACCTTGAAGGCTGCACAGTCAGTGACATGCTTTGCTTCCATATGGGAGCATCATGTACATCTCTAATTGCAGTTGAGTGGCATCAGACTATTCCTGCTGAGCTTCTGATATGTCTGAGGTGCCAGTATTACAGACCTTTATGGGGCATGTAACACAATTTGCACGAGGCCCCAGATGTGTGTGTTACTTCACTGATGCTATATTGCCTAAAGGACAATTCACCTCAGCCTTAAAACCCTTTCTAAATATAATCTTCCTAATCCCAAAAGGCATACGTCAAGCACGATCTTGTTGAGGACTATAGATAGTCAGAATGTGTCTATCAGCCCACAGAATCTCTGGGTGACAAAACAGGCATATTCCATGAAGTCAGAGATCTCAAGCCCTCCCATGTCAGGTTCGAGGGGTTCAAATATCCCTAGCATCTTAGTTGTGTCACGTTTCACTCGTATACTTTTAGTTTTCCTTTAAAAATTCCAAATGCAGGCTTACAAGTGTGAAATATGTAGAGGCCACCTTAAATGTGAAATATTTTCTCTGGTTGGGGCCACCTGTAGAGAAAAACTTCTTGTCTGTTGTCTTTCCCTCTATGTTTCAGAACATATTTTCTTTACAAAGTATATTATGAATGGACCATTGTAAGTGAACCGTAAACGTCCCAGAACAATCAATTCATGACAACTGGGACCTCTGAGTCAATAGAACCCGAACAAAGTATGTCAATATTAAAATAAGGGAATTATGTATGTTTGGACAAAATTCAATAAGAAAGGCAACAATGTTCTATGATAAAAAACAACAGCAACAAATTACATCAACTGTTATTAAAAATATGGAAAAAGAAAAGGTACTCAGGATGCACTATACTGCCTTGACAGTTAAAAGTCTCAAAACTGATTTAGTGCATCATTGTCATCACTATGGGTCTAATTACAACATTGGTGGTCCAAGGACTGCCAATGCCACAGTGGCAGTCAGACCACCGCACTCCCAATGGTCCAATCGCCACATTATGGCCCTGGCGGATGGACCGTAAGGGGACCACCGTCCCCACCAGGAACATGGTTCCCAATGGGCTGATGGCGGTCAGAGTCGTGATCAGCCACGGCGGTGCAGAGTTCAGCGCCACTGTGCTGATCACAAGTCCAGTTTCCATCAGCCTGTTCATGGCGGAGAAAAGGCTGGAGGAACCATAGTGCAGGGCCCCCACCCCTGCCCAGCACCCTGCCACGGCAGACAGTGCACATTCCGAGGGTGCTGGGTGCAACCTCAGTGCGACAACGGTGACCTTGGCTCCATGAGGAGCCAAGGCCAATGTCTTGGCACGGTTTCCTCTGGGCTGACCAATGGAAACCTCAGATTTCTGAGGTTTCTGCCTATCAGCCCAGTGGAAACCTCGTAAAGGACCCGGGGGGGGAGACCACCAGCTTCGCAGTCTCCTCTCAAGGGGGCAGGTGGGCCAACTGTCGGCCCTCCAACCTTGCATTGAGGCCCTATGTAATATGACAGAGAACCACAGGTCCCTATTCTATTTCTAAGGAGTAAAAATAGAAAGGAGAGTAATTATTCTTCATCCTGAATGTTTGGCTATGCTCCACCTTAGAGAACACGTATGACCCTCAACATTAGAAGCACAACAGCTCTCTTTGTATCTTTATAATTTACTGCATGTGTGGTACTGCTCTAGGGAGAAAAAGTATCCTTTCAACAGCAAAATTTGGCAAACTGATTGTGTGTAAGGACACTGAATTTAACTTTAAGTGGATATTGGACTTTCCTCCTTTGCTTGATTCTTCCTAGGTTAGGCTGTAAATAAAGATTGAACAGTAGACCACCAGAACCACCTGACTAACTTTTCCTCACACAAGGACGTCAGTCACACTATTAAAAGATGGCTTGCTTGAATTGTTTCTGAACTACAGACATCTAACAAAACATCCACAATCAACGCTCCCTCTAATTCCCACTACCAATTTGTCTCTCAAGGGTCCATTTCATACCCATAAAATTCTACCCCATCTAAAACCACAAGGAACACAGTTCGCCAAGTAAGATATCACCATTGACTAATACACTGACAGCACTGAGAGGTACCTCAAGATTTTATTAATGAAGACTTTTATCACCTGATGTTCTGCCTCCGCCTCAGCCTTGAATGGTAGCTGTCCAGCTAAACCTCAGTCCAAAGAAAATATAGGGGATCATTACGACCTCAGCAGTCTTGGAAAAAGACCGCCGGGGCCTCGGGAGACAGAATACTTCCATTGCCGGCGGTATTCCTGTCTCCCTATTATGATATTTCCGCTGGGCCAGCAGACGGCAACAGTGTTACCGTCCGCTGGCCCAGCGGAAATGTCACATCAACAATGCAGCCGGCTCGTAATAGAGCCGGCGGCAATGCTGATGTGCAGCAGGTGCAGTAGCACCCGTCGCGCATTTCACTGCCCGAAATTCGGGCAGTGAAATGCGCGACGGGGCTATGCCTGGGGGCCCCTGCACTGCCCATGCCAAATGCGTGGGCAGTGCAGGGGCCCCCAGGGGCACCCCAAGTCCCCTTACCGCCAGCCTTTCAATGGCTGTGTTTACCACCACGGACAGGCTGGCGGTCGGGGACTCATAATCCCCAGGGCAGCGGTGTTTGCACCGCTGCCCTGGGGATTATGACCGCCAGGCGGAATCCTGGCGGTATATTGGAGGGGCCGGCGGTATGGCCGTGGCAATTGCGCCACGGTCATAATTGCTGGCGGAACACCGCCAGCCTGTTGGTGGTGTTACTGCCACCTTACCGCCGGCCGCCAGGGTCGTAATGACCCCCATCATGTATTTACCTGCACTGTAGAGCCACCAAGATACAGACTAAATCTTAACTATCAAAGAGGGTCCTTGTGGAATTTGCGCACTTGGTCTCCAACCGCAGAAAGTCTTTCAGTATCTCTACTGACTCTAAAATTTGATAGTAGATTAGTCTTCTGTACAGGTAAGAATATACATTTACTAGATATGATTCTTCTACAAAATGATGGAGCGATGCTTTACTAGCTATCCTATCAGACTTCTCCATGGCTTCAATAATTTTATGCAACCACCTGCCAAATCACAGGTCACAGGCCATCCTAAGATAAATATATAGGATCACTGTTAGGACCATATCAAATTTAAGGCATCATCAATTACGGGACTATCCCTAATAAAAACATACCGTCTTGCCACCAAGCAGTCTGTCAAAAAAAAGGTAATCCAAAGCACTAACAATGACAAAACCCAGCAAAAAGACGTCTTAAGGTAGATGACCAAGATCCGGCATGACCTTATGCCCTCATTAAGACTCTCACTAATTCTCCCTTTCAAATAAGATCTCAAGACATTCATGTTCCTGTAACACCATCTTCCCTTGCTTGAACGGCTGTGTAGTCTCACCGGTACTAGGTGTATTCTAATCAATTCGTCATACTATTTCCTGCAATGTAGGCTACCTGCCTAACATAATGTCACATCAACATTGCCAGTCCACCTTCACCCAATTACTATCGGATGTCCAAGCTAATTTCTAGTTACATTTTAGATAAGAAACCATCTAATATGAAAATGTAACCTTTGATATTTCTGATTTTTTTAAAATGCTGTTTTGTTTCTCTTGCAAATCTCCACCTCCACCCCCTCTGATGTGTCATTCCTAATGTAATCTAACGTAAATAATTAAGTACTTTTTTTAAAACCCTAAGTAAAGTAAAATAAAATTGTTTGTCTAGTTACAGAGATTGTGCTCAGAATCCAGTGGGAGCAATGCACTCTTCTGTCTCTTGCTGCCTCCACCAATGACCATATACACTGGAATATGAGGGCCAGTGGTAGGAAAACGAAATGTGATAATAAAGGAAACTGAGTCATGTAACTCCCCTGCTGTGCTGGTCAGAAACGTCTGAAGGCTGTAGTGGCTATCTAAAAGCTAAGAACATTTTTAGTCTCTTGCCAAGAACGTTCTACACTTAACTGTAATTGTGAATGGATACACCTTCACAACATCCCTGAATAACTAACTCAATGTACAATGAGTGCGTAACCAGTATTCCTAAAACTGAACATACACAAAAATAACTTATATATGTTCATGACACTTCTCCCTCTGAAAAGAACAACTACCTCAGGCTTTGTCACAATGTACTGTCTACAATGGTGGGAACACTTTCAGCTCTTTCCTAGTTTAGCATTCCCTATAAATAAACTCTAACATCTTAATTACACCACCCACACAAAACATAAGCAACATAGGGCCTGATTACAACTTTGGAGGAAGGTGTTAATCCGTCCCAAATGTGACAGATATACCACCAGCCATATTACGAGTCCATTATATCCTATGGAACTCGTAATACGGCTGGTGGTATATCAGTCACAGTTGGGACGGATTAACACCTTCTCCAAAGTTGTAATCAGGCCCATAGTCCTGGCTTAAAAGTTATTTCCGTCCTGTCACAGGATAACCCTCAAGTAAATGCAGCAACTCACAGCACTACACACATTCATAGGAGTGTTCAAATAGTTCAAAAGTTTGTTTTCACTAAGAATGCATCTCCCAGAACTACTTCTACGGATTCCAAATGTCTTGTATTCCAACACAAATGAAGTGACTGATCTTTGTAAAAGAAATTCTAGAATCATGTAGCAAGACCCTGGCTGCAGCAACACTCTATCACAATTGCCATGCAAAGACACTGTAGGCCATGAGGAACGTTATACCTAGATGTCCAAGATGACTGATACCCATTCAGACTACAAGAAAATTCACGGCCTGCTGAGAAATGTGGTTCCTTGTTGGGATGTAATTGAGTAGTGTGCTCTCCAGACACACCCAATGCCTTAATCTGAGAGCAGCAACACTCTGTTGGGACTATGAGCCTTTCTTTCCCTGAGAAAGATTCAGCACTCACAGGTTCCAAACAATAAGCAAAATCTCCATTCCTGTTTCCTGAAGTGCAATTGTTGACTTGGCAGATGTAAATCACATTGAAAAGACCAAGAAAGGTATATGAGATACCTAATTGGGTGCAGTTCTCCTTGAGTTGTGCTTTGGCTCTGCTCTGCCTCCCCCACATACTTATTAAAACTAAAGATCTCCGTACTGAAGACCCTATGGCAAAAGCTGTGAACAGTAGCAAAATGCAGAGAAGAAAATAGCTGGATTGGTTATGACATAGATTCTCCACACAGCAGAATATTTGTGTCACTTTCTTAATTACTATATACTTTTATATAGTTTATAAAAATGCTTCCTTGGTCAGAAACAAGTTATTAATGGAAACTAATAGCTTGAATTTTCAAGAAAGTTAGAATGCAATTGATCAGCTCACACAAAGAAGAGACGTTTGTATCAAATTAGAGTAAATTAGGTTACAAGTAAGTTTCCCATGGAAGAAAATTCTAACAAAAGAGAGCAATAAGTAACTTTTATGGGGCTGTGTACGTTTGAGATGGATTATACAGAATTGTTACTATCAAACATTTGGCCCAAATTGCAGGCTTTGTCCACGGGGGTTGAACAATGGTCCAACAATGGCTGGGCTGACTGGGCCTAGGAACAGGATTTCAGTATGATCACTGGTGAGGCAGAGCCAGTCATTTTGCATACAACAGTGAACCCATAAAAGCCAGAGAGTCAAAAAGTGGAGGTTGCCAGATTTATCCCCAAGGTGGAGGCACAACTGTGTGTCATCTTCAGTGTTTATCATCTACCTATAATGTTGTAACCTATCTCGTTGGAGGCTAGATGGCAGCCAGGAGACATATAAATGTCAAATATCCTTGCTGGTGAGGCAGAGGCTTGGGAATGCCACATGAAATTCGGCCATACTGCAGAGGAATGGGCCCATTTTCACTTGATGAGAATGGTTTTGAAAGACTGGTGAAAAACAGATCCAAGCAATTTGTCTGATATAAGCTGAAGCATACAGGCTTTCAATTACAACCTGATGAAAATCAGTGTAGAAGAAAGTTCTAATTTTATCAATGTGCAAAGATGCCCCTGGCTGTTGGGGTTGAGTAGTTCTTTCCTGCTATTTAGAAGAAGAGTAGTCTCCCTCCCTCAGCTAGGTCTGAAACTTGATTGAAAGTTACTCAGGAGGGCATTAACATCAATAGGAGAAGACAATTGACAGGTATTAGAAATTGGGTCTCTAGTTGGCAGAGTACCTATCCAAGTCGGTACCAAACTCCTAGTCAGGGTAAGACAGATATATGAACTAAATTAACCAATGCTCACAGATGCTGTAACTGGTGAATTGCAATCAGTCTTAGATGTCACTGACACTGCAGAAGAACAGGGGGCAAGCGAGCAAGCCCTTGGGGATTCTTGGTGGCAAAGATGTAGAGAAAAGGCCAGTCCTTCCCTCTGCTGGGCAGAAGCAGCAGGCAGGAGGCCAACACAGCAGAGCAAACAGCAAAGTTGCAGTCCCTCCTACAGCAGCAGCAGTAGGCCAACACAGCAGAGCAATTTGCAACGTGGCAGTCCCTCCTACAACAGCAGCAAACACAGCAATGCAGTTGCAAAGTGGCAGTCCCTCTGGCAGCACAACAGTCCTTCTTCCTAGCAGAGTGTCCTTGGTAGTAGAAGAGTCTGATTGGTGGGGTTTGGGGTCCAGTATTTATAATTTGGTGCCCTGATTCTGGAAGGTGGGAGAAACATCCATGCCTTCCTTTAAAATGTACAGATACCCTGCCTCCCCTGTCCTGGCTCCACACTGGCTGGAGTGACAATACAGGGCTGTTAGTCCATATTGTGTGTAGACTGGACAAGTCTATTCAGGTGTAAGTGGGGCAGTGCTAAGCTTCACCATCCATCAAGCCAATTAATGTCCCATTAAGGTCCATCAAGCCACACCTAAATTCCCATTGTGTTTGGTGTCCTAATGAAATGCAAACGCACAGTTGTCACCCAAACCAGAAGTGTATTCAGAGGCAGACAGAGGCATAGAATGGCTAAAGTAAGAAAATGCAAACTTTCAAAAGGTGCCATTTTCAAACTTACAATTTAAAATCCGACTTTACCATAAGTTGTGATTTTAAATTGTGAGTCCAGAGACATCAAACTCCACAGTTCTATCTTTTTCCAATTGGGAGTTGCATATAAAAGATGTTTAAGGTAACCCCAATGTTATCCTGAGGGAGAGATGGGCCTTGCAATAGTAAAAAACAAATTGAGCAGTTTTTCACTACCTGGACATGTTAAACCTAAAAGTATATGTCCAACGTTTTAAACACAATGCACCCTGGCTGTAGGGCTAACTAGGGCCTACCTTAGGGGTGCCTTACATGCAATAAGAAGGAAGGTTTGGGCTTGGCAAGTGGATGCACTTACCATGTCAAAATGGCAGTTTAAAACTGCATGCGCAGGCCTTTAAGAGTCATGTTTAAAGTGTACAGTAGTGGGTGGCACAATCAGCGTTGCAGGCCCACTGGTAGGATTTAGTTTACAGGCCCTGGGCACATGTAGTGCACTTTACTAGGGATTTACAAGTAAATTAAATATGCCAATTGTGGTTAAGCCAATGCTACCATGTTTTAAGCAGATAGCATATGCACTTTAGCACTGGTTAGCAGTGGTAAAGTGCCCAGAGTCCTAAAGCCAACAAAAATGAATCCAGCAAAATGTCGACAGAAAAGTCAAAAAGGTCTGGCGATGACTCTGCAAAAAGGGCCTTTTCCAACAACAGGTGACTACTGTTTTGAGTGCTTTTATAACACGAGGTAGACTGAATATGGGAATATAGTTGGAAAGATTCTCTGAGTCAGTGGTGGATTTCTTTGGTATTGGACTCATGATTGTGTGGTTAATGGGGTGAAGGCTCTTAGCAATGAAAAGGGAGTAACTGACTGGGCTGATGACGATCAGTGTTAGAGCTATGGAGCTCAGGTTGTTAACTTATCAAACAGCCCAAGGAGAAGACACTTTCTTGAATGAGGTTAGGGTATTAGTAATATTGGTTTATCTCTGAGAGTGGGGTTGCATAGGTGGATATAGAAGACTTAGAGCCAGCAACACTGGCATGTGGGATGGCAGTGGTGAAGCACTGATCAAAATGATACAAGATTTTCATAAAGTCTAATGATAAGACTGACTTGTTGGATGAGTAGTTGGCTGGAAGAAATCATCTACTATACATGCAGATCAGTTCTTTGGTCGAGTTTGAAGAATCCTCAGTGGCCCTTCACCCAAACGAATATTGGAAATAGGTGTTAATTATGGATTATATTCATGAATACAAGTTTGCTATGTGAATCGAGTGGATACATGGACCAGTATTTTTCTTTCTTGAAGTAGTTTCTCCATTCCATCCTGTATAATAGATTCTAGTCCTTCCTGTGGCAATAGATGGTTTTAAGATGTCCTTGTTGTGGCATTGGACCTACGTAACCCGCCCCTTCACAGAGAATACCTTAACATGATGAACCATGCTGATTAGTGGTATCCCACTTTAAGATCCTACATGGATCACCTGGCGCTGGATAACATACATTGTACCAGTGCCAGTACAATTCTGTAATACATTTTCAGATGGCATAGACTGCACTGGGGCCGGTGAAATGTTGAATTCAGACTTGTACTACTTCGCAAGTGTAACAGTGACATTTGAAACAAAAGACTAGTGTTAAAATGTTTTTTTAAACTGGCCATTCAGGCCAAGTGTCAATGTAAAATTGCATCACCACCATCAGCAAACATGTAATCTGAAGTTGTTGGAGCAACATTGCACCACCTCCAATACATGCAAGGCAACTATCTGTAACCAGTGCCATTACCTATTTTATCCAGCCTCCTAAGAACAAGACCAATTCTCTAACCCAACAGAGTGGCACTGATATATTGACCTTACCCAAAAAACAAAATCCACCCAAATAAATGTAAAAGAAATGTTAACATAATGTTATTGAATCTCTCACCTTGGGTCTCATATTGACAACCATTGGAATTCTTATAAACAAATATGAAATACCATACTTCCAATCACGACCGACATTAATCATCCTAGGCTTCGGACGCCATGCACAAAATAGAGCAATGGATCACAAATGTTCTGTAGCTTTTTTTTCAATGTGCAAAGAGCAGTTTGTAACAAGATTTTGTAACCATGTCTCACAGTTCAGAAGTTTACCCAAGTGCAGCCTACTGAAAATCCGAGTATCCAGTCCTTGTTTTACTTTGCATTTCAGTGGTGTGATTCACAGTTCTAATTGGGGAAACAAATCGACAAGCAGAATTCAAACAGAAAACCAAGATTAGAAGAGGGGCATCAAAAGTGGCTTTGAAATCAGCAGGTGCCCATTCAAAAGGATATGCCGTCATCATATCACTCTTAATACAGAGGAAAAAACTAAAACCACAAGTTATGAAAACATAAGTACAAAAACGGAGGTCTGGAATTTTATGTCACATATGATATCTTCAGTCAAGACCTATTTTTTCAGTTAACATCACTTTGTACTCTGGTACTAGTAATCAAGTATGTTTAATGAGAAAATCAGACTGAAAGTCCCAGAATGCAAAGTGACATAAGCTATGATGCCAGGCTTGTGTAATCAACATAGACTGACAGCACCCCCAGACTTCCGGACTCTAAAGGTAAAAGTGGCATTATTTTACCTTCCCTGTGCTTAAAATCTTCTCCATCCCAATGTTAATTTATTCAGTAATGAAGGTCCTCTGATTTGATTTTTATTCCTAATCCCCCTCCTGTTTCTTTCCAAACATTAGCATACAGCGTATCATTGAACATCATAAATTCAAAACACGTATGCCAGAGAAAAATATTTCCAGATATGTTGTTTATCCCATATTTTTAAGTGACACAGGGCGCTCCCTTTGCAAAGAAGGTTCTGTTCTTGCTCCCCATGGTCCCGAGCTCACGGAACTTTGATGTCCTGAGAGCAAGACCAGTAGAGTAGTTAAAAATGTGCTTTCTGGGGCGATTCATAAAGGAATCCCGACCGTATGAGTTTTCATTAGGAACTACACATTGACTGCCACCATGTCTCTGGACCATGGTAAGACCTAAATCTCCCAAATCAATCCGTCCTTAACAACTGGAGCTTGTGAGCCAACAGCCCTCGCAGAGCCCTGTTGAGAGAGTGTGATGTTGGGAGTAAGAAGAGGTAATGTAGGCATCCACACAAAATGTTAAGAGATTTCGATGGATTTGCCCCACTAGAGTGAAGGTCTTTGGTACTCCACCACCTCAGAGCCTTTACAGAAGCTATTAATCACGACCTTACACCTGTGATGAATAACCAACCATTGGACAGGAAAGTACCTCTTATAAGCACAGTGGTCTCTTCCTCCTGTTCATTGATGCATTCAAGCAGCGCCAGGCCACCCCGTGGGGTAACCATGGGGCATATTTATACTCCGTTTGCGCCGAATTTGCGTCGTTTTTTTCGACGCAAATTCGACGCAAAACTAACTCCATATTTATACTTTGGCGTTAGACGCGTCTAGCGCCAAAGTTCATGGAGTTAGCGTCATTTTTTTGCGTGAACACCTTCCTTGCGTTAATGATATGCAAGGTAGGCGTTCCCGTCGTAAAAAATGACTCCGATGCATATGCGTCGTATTTATACTCCCGGGCAAAATTGACGCCCGGGAGTGGGCGGGTCTAAAAAACCCGCATTAGCGCCGGATTTTAGCGCCTGGGTCAGGGCAGGCGTTAAGGGACCTGTGGACTCAGAATGAGCCCAGAGGTGCCCTCCCCTGCCCCCAGGTACACCCCCTGCCACCCTTGCCCACCCCAGGAGGACACCCAAGGATGGAGGGACCCACCCCAGGGACATTAAGGTAAGTTCAGGTAAGTATTTTTTTTTTTTTTTTTTTGTGGCATATGGGGGCCTGATTTGTGCCCCCCTACATGCCACTATGCCCAATGACCATGCCCAGGGGACAGAGGTCCCCTGGGCATGGCCATTGGGCAAGGGGGCATGACTCCTATCTTTGCTAAGACAGGAGTCATTTCAATGGGGGTTGGGCGTCGTAAAAAAATGGCGCAAATCGGGTTGAGGCGATTTTTTTGCCTCAGCCTGACTTGCACCATTTGTGGACGCCCATACGCCATTTTCCCCCTACGCCGGCGCTGCCTGGTGTACGTCGTTTTTTTTAACTCACATCAGACAGCGCCGGCGGCTAACGCCGGCTAACGTCATTCAATAAATACGGCGCCCGCATGGCGCTTCAGAATGGCGTTAGCCGGCGCTAATTTTTTTGGCGCAAAACTGCGTTGGCGCAGTTTTGCGTCAAAAAGTATAAATATGGCCCCATGTGTCTGATAAATAGCCTAACCGTGAGCTGCGCCCATGGGGCCATAGCAGCCATCTTGGAAGGGGGCAGATATCTAAAGGTGATGATTGTGCACAAGAAGTGTTACATATTCTCTTAAGACTCCAGTGGTGCTGAGTGCCTTTCATGTGATTCCGGAGACATTGTTTCATCTCTTGTGTGCAATATGAGTTGTGGCCAAATGATTTCGAAACTGATGTCCCAGAAGGAACTTATTGCTCATACTCAACTCCATGGACGTCAGTAAGGGGTGGCCAGCTTGCTCTGTACCATTCTTGGCACGGTCTTTGCTGCCCCTGGTCTCGTAGGCATGCAGAAATACAAAGTAACCGGGCTCTAGGAGTCCTGTTTAATGTCTGTATTTTCCACTTCGACCCCTGAGGAAAAAATAGAAGGGTATTGAGAGTCAAAGGGTGGGACAAGGGACCCCCCAGGTGATGCACTGTGGGAGAGAAGTCAAAGGATGCATGATGTAGCTCCTGCTATCTCCCTAGCAGGAATGTGGTGCTTCACCTGCAGCCAAGGCACTCACCAAATGACAATAAGTTAAATAAAACACAAAGGATATCAGCTCCTAAAGGAAAAGTCAGCCCCGAAAAAGTTAAGTCGCAGGTTTGTTCCAAGATATACAGAGCTAAAAAAAGATGAAACTACAACAGTTGTAGAAGTATTTACCTGACCAGGAGAAAGGGCAAGCCTTTAAGAATGTTGTGCATGGAACTGGGTGCCAAATCATTGACTACTGCAGATATGAGATTAATTTGAAATGGACCAGAAAGAGTGTCTGAGCCACTGTATTTAAAAAACAGTGAAGTATGCATTTCAATCAATCAATCAATCAATGTATTTGTAGAGCGCACTACCCACCCGTAAGGGTCTCAAGTCGCTGAGGGGAGGGGGATGCTGCTACTGCTCGAATAGCCAGGTTTTGAGGCGCTTCCTGAAAGTCAGCAGGTCTTCGGCCTCTCATAGGAGCAAAGGAAGGGTGTTCCACATCTTGGCGGCGAGGTGGGCAAAGGATCTGCCTCCGGTGATCACTTTTCGGATGCGGGGCACGGTGGCGAGAACGAGGTCGGATGAGCGGAGTTGGCGGGGGTGTAGAAGGTGAGTCATCGGTTGAGGTAGGCTGGACCGGTGTTGTGGAGAGCCTTGTGTGCGTGGGTGAGGAGCTTGAAGGTTATCCTTTTGTTGTGTGTGTATGTGCTTTGTAAGCATCACTTTGAGAGAAACACTTTATCCTGTGCTCGAGAAAAAGGCCTTTATGCCATACAGTGGTAATTTATTAAGAGGGGTGCGTAACACCGTATTAAAAAGCTGCAAGAAGGGTTACTGCAGGAAGAAACTGCATTTTATAACCATCTGCTGCTATTTTAACCTAACTCTGGATTGTCGGTTTACAATTACTGCTGAATTCTGACTCATTTACACAAAAATGCACTTAGTTTCTGTATTCGGGTGACTATATACAGGACTTTGGAGTGTTTACAGGAAATGCAAACATACAGAAACTCCAAAACCAATAGTGAAATTACAAAACATTTCAAAATGTTTCAAGTGGGTGCTAACTCGTCCGTCTATGTCAATTTATACACATCAGGACTCGTTTTAGGTCGATGAACCTTTTGACCCAGTGGTGAGTCTCCGTAAGACGAGATTACCATGCATCAAATATATTTCACAATAACCATTAATGAACCTTCGGCGCACTTAGACTCAAATAACCACACCTTGAAGGAAGATTTGTGAATGTATTCCCTATTGCTTACAATCTAATAATAAACGTATTATTCTTAAAACCAAAAGCATAAAAGCATAGTCACAAAGTGGCAATCATGATGAATGCAATTATCAGAATCATAGAATAGACATGTTAGAAGAGAATAGACCATAGTGCATGATAAACAACAGAATATCAGTTCAGCATAGCTACATGTCAGTCACGTCAGTTCCGTCCGTCAAATGAATACCTCATCTAACCTCCAATAAGCATTAGCATGTTGGGCTTCATGCAAAAACAATTTAGAACATCAATTTGGAAAACATCTAACTAAGATACCTAATTAAATATACAGCAGTTGGTACCTAGAAAGAAAGGCATATAGATTCTGTTAGCATTTATAATTACCCTCCTCGAGTTAAGTCAGCATACAAGATCAGTCTTCGTCTTCAGGACATCAGATGGTTCACAGTCAATCTATCTAAAATGGAATCAAGGGACACTCTCCTCATATGGAGGAAAGTATAATAGGGCGGGTTATAGGCTATGGTAATTTTGTCTAAGTCTCAAATCACCAAATAGAGTGACAGAGTTTCTGGATGCAATTGATGTCATCCCTTCCTAACTGCCCTTCGTCTCTTGTGTCATGAGTTTTTATCCCTTTTCTCATAATCCATTCCCCTAAAATTCTATTGGTTATTAACTACACCCCATCATTGGTAACCAATCAAATTATTCATTAAGTAATGCATTTGTTATTTCTTGATATTGAATTGTCTTTCAATTGGTCTTCTTAATCAGCATTTTTCGTAGGTGGTACGTCCGGGGTTACTTCACCATCTTGGCACACGTCTCGGGTCAGGAATTCTTTTCCCCTCGTCTCATCGTCCTTGAGAGTGTCCATTACTGTTTCGAAGCACATATCTTTTATACTAAAACTGCTAGCATGCGGATGGGAAGATTCCTCCATGTTTCAAGTTAATACAGAAAAGAACAATAGCTGGGTCATAGTCATTTGCGAGTCCGCACACAAAAAAGCAGGAAAAATAAGCTTTAAATGAGAGTTACACGGCGAGTTCGCAACTCATGCTAACTTAAGACATACACGTTTTAATGAATACAGTTTTGATTGTAATAATGCATATACCTTATTATTATTATTATTATTAGTCAACATTAGTGTTCATAAATGAGTAAATCTTCACGTTTATTAATGCATTTTAATTATTATTATTAATATTGCTTTGCCAAGTGTAAGTGTTTCACGTCTATAATATATGATATTTATACTACGCTCTCTCATGGGCATAGTATTATCAGGCGTGTAAGTTAGTCACGCGCTTGCATCATATGTAACTGACATGACCTTATGATTAGTGATTGGTGAGAAGCTATGTCACACTACGCTGTAATGGGAAACTAGATTTTTGAGAATTCTTGCAGGCTAACACTTATTGCAGCTAACTGCTTGTGATATATTCTTTTAAATATATGTGAAATTGCGTTACCTCTCAGTCACCTCATGTGGAACCCTGAACAATCTCTTTTCCAGTACAAGCACAAACACACACCTAGCCAAATGTAGCACAAACATCCAGCCTGCCCTAGAATCATGTACTTTCAGAGTAGAGGTTTTGGAAGAGTCACAACAGATAACAAAAAAAGGAGCTGCAACTTGGACAATATCTTTAAGCATTTCAGATGTTCTCGAGTGAGGCGAGGAAGATGTGGAGTTGTGCAGAGTTCTCAAATTTGTACTTCATGCATTCTGTTTGTAGTGATGTCCATTGAAAGGCATTTGGGGCACCTACCACTGGTATGTTGGTGCAATGGAGAGGCCAAGAATAGCTAAATATATTTTTGTGTTAAGGGAGCTACTGTGATGATGTTTTAGTGTACTATGATGTTAATATCTTCACTTCAGTGGTGTAACGCAAAATGATGCCCCTCTCCCCCTGCAGAATGTGATGAAGGACCTCGGTGTCTCCCAGATGGCAGAACTGTTTAGTCTTGGGCCTGAACGGTTGCGTCCCCTCCACCCCCCAAACTTCACGGTCCTGTAAGGGAAAGCAAAGTGCCTTTCCCGAGCGTTTAACTGTTTCTCATTCCATGCCATTGCACGCATTTTGCAAGGTCTGCAGTGGCATGGCTTAGAAGTTGCAGGTGCCCCCTCCAAAACAAGGAACTCTGGGTGCCCCCTGCACCACAGGGGCCACCAGGGGCCTCCGTTATGCCCCTGCTTTATTTCCCCTTCAAATGTGTGAAATCTGCTGTGATAAACCAGTAGCAATTATTATACAAGTGTATGTTTTGTAAGCAAATTAACCTATCCATAAATAGTACTTTTCCCAGAAGCTCAACTGGAAGAGAATGATTCCAGTTTCACAGTTAAGCAGTACAGGTCAGACCTCGGGGTTGGTGTGAGATTACTTACTGGCATATCAAGTGATATCCCCTTCTCCATCCTCCATCTGTTCTTTAGATACATAATCCATCCTCTTGTGCAGTCATGCCATGTCATGTTATGTTAAGGGACCATTTGTAAGGTTTCCAGGGCCTCTTTTAGAGTTTTGAAAGACTCAACCAAAAAGTGATGGATGTCTCGTCCCTCGTATTTGGAGTGCCATTACCATCGTTATGGCATTACGAATCAACTTATTCAAAGACTCCAGACCACCCAGAATGCCGCTGCCAGACTCCTCCTCCACATGCACCACAGCTCACACATCACACCCCACCTCAGAGAGTTACACTGGCTACCAAGCCAGAAGTGATGCCAATTCAAACTGCTCACCCACGCATATTAAAGCTGCCACAACATCGGGCCTACCTACCTTAACCACCTCATCAACTTCCACCAACCCACCAGACAACTGCGCTCAGCTCACACAATTACCCTATAGCCACAGGAGCACATCTGGAGGGCGCTCCTTCTTCTACATCAGCAAATCCTCGAACAACCTTCCACACCACATCAGGACCTCCCCACTCCTACTCGAGTTCAACAAAAAACTCAAGACTTGACTATTTAACTAGGAATCTGATCGGCCTGCTCGCCTACTCTGGCGCCTGGATACACTTCGAGTAAATCCACATAACATAACATTAATGTATTCTTAAGACAGCAGGAAGGACAGCACCATATAAATGAAGCCCTTAATGTGGCCCTTGGCCATTTCTAAGTACTGCCACATGGAGTGGCAGGGGAAAGAAAAGGAGGTATTAAGGGAGAATGAATGAGGACAGAACCTGGTGAATGGAAAGAGCTTTTCCACAGATCTTGTACCACACCTGGTGGCAGACATACTACATACACCAGTTGTGTTAGGAAGGTGCTGCATTCTAGCGGTCAGATGCGGACCATGGAAATTTAGAAAAATGATGCAATAATTTATCAAGTACTGGTTCTGATTTCCCAGATGGGTCCTACACATTATACTGTTCTACCTGCTACAGGTTATTGCAATGATGCTGCTGCTGCCATAAAATGTTAAGCAAAACCCGTGCAACATGAAACACCCCAAAAAACATGAATCGATTATCTGAGTGAAATTTTTTCTGATGTAGTGGGCACCTTTGTGATCTATCAATATGGCAGCTTCGTATACGACTTCAGTTCAGCCCAGGAGGCGCCTCATTTTACAAATACACGTTCTGGTTTTGTTCCGTGCGATAAAACCTATCACAGAGGCTTCAAGGAGCTGCAGAGGGTCAGACCTTCCACCACTAACAGCCCTGCACGGCTAGGCCAAGAGAGAGGGAGGTTTCCACTTTAGGTTTCGCGAGGACATTATCTCGTTGATCAGCGCAGACATTTAAAACACGTCAAATAGCTCTTTTGTGGCGAGTGCTACCAGGTAACTGGAGTTAGCACCTTAAGGGCTGAGCAACTGTGGGGCATAAGCTACAAATGTGCAATTGGTCCAGATGAAGCTCCTGAAACACGTTTAACCAGTCAGGTTGTATGTTTTGCAGCTTAGAGCGCCTTGAGCGGTGCCTTGACTCGAGTCATCTCTCAGCTGGGCCTTGGCAGCCCAGTACGTCCTCGCTCGACTTCCACGTCAGTCTTGCAAAGAGTAAAGGCCAGTATCCTCTGGAAGGTCAGCGGGGCAGGGGTAGAATCGCCATATCAGGTATAATGGCATGCGAATAAAATTGACATGGATCCACTGTGGTGACCTAAGGCTTGTTCAGACTGCACTTCAGGCCGTGCAGCGGACCTTGGTTATGCTATTCAAGAACAGCTGAGAACTAATCTTATTTTGGTGATCAATACCACCGCTTTTAGATTATCTTTTTTATTGTAATGGAAAACACCTTGTAATAGGCTTACTAGCATTGTTTAATTTTTCCACTCACAGCAAACTAGTTTAATCCGGCATTAATCTAATGGAATCTTGTCCATCAGTAGGGCATATTTTACCTTTCTTTACGGCAGGTACATTAATGTCGCATGAATATTCCTCACACTGGCAAGATATCCCTGCAGGAGTATATGTGACGTGCAGGTAAAGTGTTTGAATTACAGCATCTTCTTTAGTTCATTAAATAAATACCATTAAATTCGTGTACTAATGAAAGTTGTTATTTACAGTGCTTAGACATTGCTAAATTACATTAATAAGCGCATTTTATAAAACAATTATTAATTATTTTGCACTGGCAGTAAGATGACTTCCTTCTGCAGAGCGAGCCCACCCATGCCCCTCCATCTTGTCTGGGTATTGCATGTATGCCTTCTCTATGCTGCGTTTAATTTTTTTCAAATTATATCATATCTGATTGCCCTTTCTTCTTTGTTTAAAAGATAATGCAGGTGCCAGGATCTCAGACAGGTGCCTGGACCTCGCGTTCTACCTTGCCTATGGTTGCAGAAATTGCACTGACATAGTGCTGAGTGCCAGTGGGCTGGGCCTCTCTCCCCAGCTTGTACAAACCTTTGACTTGTTCTATGTTCTCAACATGTGTACTCAGCAGGATCTAACCTACCAACATCAATATAAGATTTTTAGCTTAAAAACCCTATATTTCTGGGAAAATGGCATAGTGCAGCACATCACCTTGCTGCAGTGCGTCACTGGGAAAGGTCAGGAATGCGCTGTTTCTAAGGCATATGACACAGTCCTTTCCTTTGCCCCTGCGCTGGCGCACAGTGGGCTGCCTAGCTTTCAACGCAGGCACCCTTGCACTATGGTTCAAGTGTGCTTGCTTTGCATGTAGGATTGTTTTGTTGCAGAAAGTTACATCTTCCTGCACAAAAACAGTCCTTAAAGGCATATCCCTTTATCTATGAGTGCTACAGAATGTAGCACACATAGAAAAAAGGAGTAACCAGGAGAAATAAAGACATTTCTCCTTGTTATGCCTCTTCTGGAGAGGCGTATCTTTTCTGTACATTCCTAGGTTTACCAGGTTTGGTAAATCTGGGAATGTGCCAAAAACCACAGGAGTTGCTTAGGACTCATGCTGAACTGATGTCAGAGACGAAACTGCCATATTGATAGATCTTACACACTGGGCCCACTACATCATAAAAATGTTCACTCACATAATTGATTAATGGTTTTTGGGGTGTTTCATGTGTCATGGATTCTGCTTAACGTTTCATCTCAGCAGCATCTTTACCATAATGTGTGGCAGGTAGAACAGTCGATCAATCATTTAAAAAGCATTTGAAAAGCACAGCACTGTCTCCCCTCAGGATATCTGGGCACTGAGGGTGCCAAGTCTCCGTCGAACAGCCAGGTCTTGAGTTTCTTTCTGAAGTCTGCCAGGGAGGGTGCTATTCGGAGGTGAGGGGCAGATCGTTCTAGGTCTCCCCTGCGGCTAAGGTGAATGACATGGGTTTGCGCAAGGGCAAGAGAGGAGGTTCGCAGGTGTCTTGAGGGTAGATAGAAGTTCAGTCGATGATTGATGTAGGACGGTCCTTGATTGTGTAGAACTTTGTAGGCATGCATGAGGGTCTTGAAGTGGCATCTCTTCTGGACTGGGAGTTACTGGAATGGTTCTGAGGGGGGGGGTATTCTGGGTCCGTTTGGAGAAGCTCAGGATTTGTCTGGATGTTGCATTCTGTATGATCTGGAGTCTTTTGAGGAGCTGGGAGGAAATGTGTGTGTAGAGAGAGTTGCCATAGTCGAGGCTGCTGGTGACAAGGGCCTGGGTGATGGTTTTTCCAGCGTTGACTGAGATCCATCTGAAGATTATGCAGAGTATGGGAAGGGTGTGGGAATAGAAGGAGGTGACTGCGTTGGCTTGTCGTTTCACGCCCAGTTTGTTGTCCAGGGGGATGCCTAGGTTGTGTGCATGGTTTGTGGGTATGGGTATTGGTACGAGTTCTGCTGGCTACCAGCTGTTATCCCAAGTGGAGGTGTTCTTCCTGAAGATCACTACTTATGTCTTGTCAGAGTTGAGTTTGAGGCAGTTGTCGCTCATCTAGTTGGCTGTGTTGATCATGGCATCGTGGAAGCTGGTTTTGGCACTGGAGGGGTCCTTGGTGAGCAATAGAGTCAGTTGAGTGTCATCAGCGAAGGAGATTGTTATACTTTTCATCCTTGGCGTGGTCTCCCTTAACTTTTTGCCTCTGTTCCCCAGGTTGCTGATGTGTGCTGGACTCTGATTTTGCTGTTTTTGTTACTCTTAGCACTTTACCGCTGCTAACCAGTGCTAAAGTGCAAGTGCTCCTTTACAAAATGTGTATGTAATTGGCTTATCCATGATTGGCATATTTGGTTTACTATTAAATCCCTAGTAAAGTGCACTAGAGGAGCCAGGGCATGTAAATCAAATGCTACTGGTGGGCCTGCAGCACTGGTTGTGCCACCCACATACATAGTTCTGTAATCATGTCTCAGACCTGCCATTGTAGTGTCTGTGTGTGCAGTTTTAACTCTAAATTCGACTTGGCTAGTGTACCCACTTGCCAGGCCTAAACCTTCCCTTTTTCTACATGTCAGATACCCCTAAGGTAGGCCCTAGGTAGCCCCAGGGGCAGGGTGCAGTGTATAGTTAAGGTAGGGCATATAGTAATGTGTTTTATATGTCCTGACAGTGAAATATTGCTAAATTCGTTTTTCACTGTTGCAAGGCCTGTCCCTCTCATAGGTTAACATGGGGGCTACCTTTAAATCTGATTAAAGTGTAGATTTGCTTTGGGAGCGGATGGACATGTGGAGTTTTGGGGTCTCAGAGCTCACAATTTAAAAGTACATCTTTTAGTAAAGTTGATTTTAAGATTGTGTGTTTGAAAATGCCACTTTTAGAAAGTGAGCATTTTCTTGCTTATACCATTTCTGTGACTCTGCCTGTTTGTGGATTCCCTGTCTGGGTCAGTTTGACAGTTGGGCTGGTTGCACTTCACATTAGACAGTGACACAAAGGGAGCTGGGGTGTAGTCTGCATTTCCTGATGAGCCATCTGTGCTAGGAGGGAGAGGAGGATTGGTCACTTACACCTGAAAGGGCTGTGCCTGTCTCACACAATGCAGTCTCCGACCCCCTGGCGAGTGTCTGGGGCCTGGCCTGGGCAAGGCATGATTTCACATTCACAAGAGACTTTACTTTGAAGTAGGCCTACTTCAAAGGAGAAATTCGGTATAAGAAGGGCACCCAAAACCATAGACTTTAGATCACTTCTGGACATCAAGAGGAACCTCTGCCTGGAGAAGAGCTGAAGAGCTGTGGACAAGTGCTGCCCTGCCTGTGACTGTGCCTTGTGGAGCTATTCTGCTGTTGCTGCTTCTGCCAGAGTAGGAGGGCAAAGACTGGACTTTTTGTGCCATCTATCTAGTGAAGAAATCTACAAGGGCTTGATTTAGAGCTTGCCTTCTGTTGTTTGAAGTCTCAGGGACAGCAAAGACTTCTCTCTGCCAGCACCTGGAGTCTCTGGAGAGACTCCTGCTGTGACAAGTGGTGCCCTATCCAGTCCCTGGGCCCTTGAAAGGAAAGCTGGTGGAAATCCAAGGAAATCGACTTGGGATGACTTTGGACCGTCGCCGCTGCTGAATCCGGTTACTCCGACTGCAACCGACTCCGTTATCTTCGCTGTAACGGACGACCTTCGCAGGCCCGAAGCCGCGGCAACCCTGCTGAAGTCTGCGACTCCGTGGAAGTCGGCGCACCACGTCGTGACCGACGCCGCTCGAAGTGCGCAGATTCAACGTTTCGCACAGACGTCGTGATCCCCTACTTCACGCATCGACTTGTTTTCACTCTTCACCAAAGGTACTGTACTTGGGGGTCTACGCAACTCCGTATCCGGCGCCGCTGATGTCGACTTGTTGGGAACAACTCCGTCACGACGCCATGTTAACACCTCATCGAAGCATTTTGTGTTTCTAAGCGCTATTTTTTAGTTTAATCTTTAAAAATTCATAACTTGATGTGTGTACGTCGGATTTTTGTTGTTCTGGTCTTGTTTTGTTCAGATAAATATTTCCTATTGTTCTAAACTGGTGTTGTGTCATTTTGTAGTGTTTTCATTAAGTTACTGTGTGTGTTGGTACAAATACTTTACACATAGCACTCTGAAGTTAAGCGTACTGCTCTGCAAAGCTACCAAGGGGGTAAGCAGGGGTTAGCTGAGGGTGATTCTCTTTTACCCTGACTATGGTGAGGGTCCTTGCTTGAACAGGGGGTAACCTGACTGTCAACCAAAGACCCCATTTCTAACAGAGATCATGATGAGTCCATGAGATCTGACGACATCTGCAAGGGGGTCATGTAGGTGTTGAACAGGCAGGGGCTGAGGGAAGATACTTGAGGTACACCACATAAAGTTGGTCATTTTAACATTGGCGGTAAGAACCGCCTACCGCCGTGGTGATGGCCTCCACCATACCACCACGGCGGCGACCATCCATCCGCCGAATTATGAGCACTGCCTGACTTCCACCACAATAAGGGCAGAAATCCTGTCGGACGGATGGTGGTGATCTGGCATTGCTACTTGCGGTGTTCTCCTGGTGGAGCGCTGCTAGCGTTAGCAGTGCCCCTTCCCGTTCCCTGCTGGAAGACCTCCTCGCCCAAGGTAAGTCAGAATTTCCAAAATATATTTAAAGTTGATATGCTGGTGAGTAACCAAGTGGCTTTGGTAAGATTTTTACAAATCTTATTATCTTGGTGCCAGAGGCATTGCAGCTATGGCTGTTAATTATTACCCATATACAAGCATTCCCTATTGACAAAGCCTTTTATACAATGCTGCTTGCAACCATGCCTGATGTACTGATGTGATGCCTGGTAGTAATCATGCATATGGTGACCAGTATTTTAATCTTGTTTGATGTTGTCACTATAAAACCAATGATATTAATAGTAGCTCTCGGTGAGGTTCATTGACCATAAGTAGCCCTTATTAGAGAAAGGATAGAGATCCCTGAATCAGAGTGATCCCTTTTGCAGTGTCATGATTATCCACTCCTTTATGCTTGTTGAACCATATGGGGGCCAGATTTCGAGATTGTCTTCTGAAGTTTTGTGTCTAGCGTCCATAGTGTACCTAATGTATTCTGTAAAATAGTAGTAGAATGCTCCAAGTCAAGTCGGTTAATGGTGCATATTGTGAGTAATGCACATAGGGGAAGTGACAATGACAGGGCTCTCTATATAGGAAGCCAAATAGCTGAATTGATGTAATTTGACGTGAGGCATCCGCCAGTTGGTGTCTTTCGAAATCTGGAAATTTAAGAGCACCTTCTGTTTTTTTCCCTTTTAAGTTTAGAAGTCAATATTCGCGATTTTTTCTTTCTCTATAGAAAGACCACTAACAAAGCATCTATGATTTTTGAAGAGACTAAGGGCCACATGTAGAAAAATCCAGTTTTGTGACTCGCAAACTGTGAGTCTCAAAACCGGATGTACAACAGTGTACTTTACACTATTTGAGATTCCCAATGGGGTCGCAAATGACCGAACTCATGAATATTTATGTGGTAGGTCACAATTTGCGACCCCATTGGGAATGGCCGCCCTCACAGACATGGTGGCCTGCTGGAGACAGCAGACCACCATGTCTGTGACTGCTTTTAAATAAAGCAGTTTTCTTTTCTTTTTTAAATGCAGCCCGTTTTCCTTAAAGGAAAACGAGATGTATTTCCAAATCAAAAATGAAAAGTTTTCTTTTCATTTTTTCCAGAGCAGGCAGTGGTCTGTGGGTGGTGCAAAAGCGGCACAAACAGCATCATAAATTTGGCCCTCTATCTTTTGCCAGTCATAATTAGCCCATGATATTTAGGTACCATATTGTTTCAGGCAGTGCTTAATTTGTAAATAAAAAGGTGCCAGTGCTCAAAGCTCTCCTCTTAAACACGTGGCTGCTGCAATTAAAAGTGCGAGCACATAATACTGAGGCAGCGTAATCCTGAAGCCACCTCGGGCCTCTTCAGTCCATTTATAGCCACTACCTGCCCCTTCAGCTCACTCTGACAGGTTCCTGCTTTTCCTCTTTCTGGCGCTTTCTCGTTTTTCTCTTCCTCCATCTTTCCCACGTGTCTTTTGCTCGCAGTAAATGCTTGAGAAAGAAAACGAAGCGCCGGCCCTCAGAAATAAGTGCTGGTGCTCCGCACCGGAAACAACAAGCACAAATTAAGCACTGGTTTCAGGGATTACATGCCATTTCACAAGCACACCATATTTAGCTAGATACGTCTGAAAATACAGTTCAAATCGTTCCACGAGACAATACAATATGTCCTTAAAATTGATGTGTGCCCATTTAGTGCACTAAATAGCAGTTAGACAATAATCCTCAAAGCCTTCAGTGAAGTAACGATAACGGCCAGAACCCCTACCCTGAAAACGTTTGCAGCACTGCTGGTGAAGGCGTTGCAGCATTGATGTACTGCTAAAGATAGCTGTAGGAATGGTTGTTGCTCTTAGGTACTCTAATAGGGAGGCAGGTAGACACCTGCAGAAAGGAGTCCCTGAACGAGTGAGCATCTCTTTAATACAGTTTGAGTTAACTGTCAGTCTTCCCATGCTTGCTCGGTCTTTCAAATCAGCTACAGCAGTGTGGACCGTTGGTATACAACTTATATGGCATCTCAAACTCTGTTGCAGAGCAGGAAAACTTTTTTCAGACTGGTCGCATGCTACATAACAGGGAAGAGCTGAGAAGATTGTTGCCCTTATAGCTCTTGTTGTTGTCCATCAGCGCTGGGAGGCCTTAGGGTAGTCAGGCGCTTCATAAGTCCTATTAACATAACATAACATAACACACTTGGGGTGATTCTAAGTGGGTAGTGTTTTGGTGTCATGAATGAGTAATCAGAGTGGCAGAGATCTTGTATCTTGATACAAGATTAACAGTATGGAAGAGTAAGGTCACCCAGTTAATAGTTCGCCTGTGCCGATAATTTGCTCTGCAGGGCTATTGTTGATTTTATGAGGATAACACTACTTTCAATCCGCCACATGTGCTTTGTACAGCAATTAGGTCTTCCTCACTGTGAATCTAGTAAATCAAGGAAGAAGAAAGATAGGGTAGTGAATGCACAGAGATCCACCTTAATTCTGTGCTTTCAGTTATCCCAATAGAAGTAATGTTTTAGGATGTCCAACTTTGAAAATGGCGGAACCAGCATCTCTGCATGGAGGACCTGCTATCTTAACGTCCTCCTGGATGCCAGTCATATATGCAGTCTGCATGCAATGGATGTATGCCATCTTTGGTACTGTGTGGTACGTTTGGAAAGTATAAGCATATTCTATGACAGTTCTGGTCTCTTTAGGTAATACATAGTTTGGTTAGAAATATTTCATCAGCCCTGCCGAGGGTATAACTATCATTCAGCCTGCAGTAACTAGAGTCAGTCAAGGCAGAGTCCAGCTGCTCCCTATGATGTTTGGCTTCCAGTGCTTTAATGGAACTGCCGAGAGGGTTCATCTGTAGTCCATCATGCAGTGATAAGAGACAGCCATGTTAAAGTCCAGCTGTAGTGGTTCTCGTGACATTTGGGTATCACTCTTATCCGACCTGTACTGGTTAAAGCTAGCCATGATAGACTCCAGTTGTGTTGTGCCTTTCAGGTACTCTTGGCAGAGGGTTCTGTCCCAACATGTCTGCTGTTCAGTTTTGATGCCATGCGACCAAGTTATTCTGGTTCTTCATCAAAGGACGAGCCAGAAATGTACTTTTTTCCCAGATTTTAGATTGTCCTATATGTTTTGTATCTTGGCTGGCAGGCACTTAAAAGTTTGCCGCCTGTGCTAAGAATGCTCAATCACCAATGGTCTTTTATAGATATGTCCTAGAATTGTCTCTAAAATAGTCGCCTGAAGTAAAGAAAAGCAGGGTTTAAATATTATGTAAAGTATAAGAAAACCTGCAGGTGCCTGGAATGAGGAGGCACCTGCTCTGCATGTTAGCTCAGGTCACTTGAAAGAGCAGGTCCAGTTAGTACATTTGCATCTAACTGATGTATAATAACATCCTGAAGGCAGCAGCAGCTCCTCCGCTGTGGTGGAGGAGCATCGCCCCCCCCCCCAACAGCAGCAACCACTGCAAATCCTTTAACAACAAAAGGATAATAAACTAGGTTTATTATCCTTTAATTGTTAAAGAGGCGGGGCACCGGGGATGACGAGCACTGAGGGGAGTGCACTGTGCACTCCCCTCAGTGCGCATGTGTGTTTGGCCAGCCATCTCGGGTCGGCCAAACACACATGTGCACTGTGCTCTCTCCAGTCCGGCAACACAGTGCACAGGTTCCCTGTCTGCCTTGGAGCGCCCTGGCTGGGCCCTCCCAGCCATAAAAATTTGCTATAGGGCAGGCTGAGAGCCTGTGCCTGCCTGCTACTGAGGAGACAGAGGATCCGCGGCACGGAATGCAAGTACATTTTTTAAAATGTATTTTTTATTTTATTAATATTCCCCCCACGCCACCCTGCCCACTGTATCACCTGCGAGCCGTGACTGCCTGAAAGTAAAAGACTTCTGGATCTTAATAAATTAATCACAACTCATTTTGAATCCTGGGAGCTTCTTTGTAAGAAAACCTGGTGGTTCTCACAATCCTGCACAATCTTTGAAGTTCCGAATTTTTTAGCAGAGAGTGAAGTTAGTGGAAGTCCTTATGGACAGCCCACTATGGAAAAAGGTGAGATCATTCACACTAGATGGACGAATTATTTGTGCTCTCTATACTTATGTGGAGTCAAGAAGCTCAGTTAAGGCTTGATTTAAATATTGGCAGAGGGGTTACCCCATCACAACAATGATGGATATCCTATCTGCCGAAATCTAAATCTCATTGGATATAATTAGATTTAGATTTTGGAGGATGGGATTTCCGTCACCATTGTGATGGAGTAACTCCTCTGCCAATAAATTAATCAGGTCCTCTGTCGCAAAGAATGCTAGGTTGGCCGCTACTTCTTAATTGAACCTTCAGACCTTTTTATTTTCCCTATATTAATCATACGCTACATTAGAAACTTTAAAGTCATGGAATCCCTCCTGTACTAAATCTACAGGATAGGCTGCATGTCCTTCTTATTTGCAAATTCTAATTCTAACTATATTGCACACTGTAGTGCCCCTGTGACATATAAGAAACATGAAAGCCATAATATGTAAAGCATTAAGGACATATTACTGTATTACACAAGTAATAAGAAATCTACTGGCAAAAAATTCTTTAATGGAGGTGAAGAGGTTCCTCGTAGGAGTTCGGTTTTGTTAGCTTGAGATGGTGTATTGTCATCCATGCTTGAATGTTCATAAGAATGAAGGCTAACAGAGAGATGTCCTCAAACATTGTGACATTCAAGTAAAAGCTGAGTGGCATTAGTGTGTTCATTGTATGAGAGGCCTGAATTTCTAATGATGTCATCCAGGGGTTTGAGTGAGTCAAACACCGATATTTTACTGCACCCTAACATTTTTAATCACCCCACCATTTACATTAGGCCTCAACTCCAGCACCCTTGATCTAGCGATAAGAGTCACAACCCACATCAACATTATGCCCACAAGATCGACGTAACTGAATGATAAAATTAGTGACTGGGACCACTCAAGGAACTGAGTTGTAGATCAATGAACTGTTAAAGGGTTTCATTACAAAACCTAAAAATAGGCATTACAAAAAAATACAAAATATATTTGCCATGAAAGCTCAGATACAGAGTACAGTCAGAAATCATAATTATTCCAAGTCCCATAAGCAACACAAATCATATACAGTATCCCTAGGGGAAAAACATAGAGCCATCTGGTTCACACCTAAAATCAAGGTTTTTATACACATTTTACGCATAGGTAATAAGCAAAACTGCAAAATTCAGCATTGCATGACTAGAGATAATACATATTGGACAAATCAGAATAATGATCATCACACAAGTAATTGTAACACTAATCCATTTCTAAAGTAGAGGAAATCTTTCATATGCTTCCACAGCAACAATGCAGTCCAGAGATGTACAACACAATAAGAAAGATTTTCAAACAAAGACACATACGCCAGTGTGCTAGCAAGCCTGCATCGGAACTTTCAGCAGAAACGTCCTTTAGAAAGTTAAATTAGGAACACAGAGAAAGTTTCATTTACAATGTATGGTCTCTAAGGAAAATATCCAACTGCAGCAGTGGCCCATCCAAACAGGCTGAGGGGCCACACCCCCCTTACCTTTTTTCTGACGAGAAGAGTATCTGTAAGGCTGAACAAAAGTCAGCCTGACAGGTTCTCTTCTGGTTCAGGTCAGGCAGCCAGGAGCTGGACATGCACTAAATGTGCAGACTTCTGGCTGCCTGAGTTGAACTTTGCTGGGCTGAAAAAGTCACAGCCTTGTGAGTGTGACCTCTTCAGCTTGGCAAAGGTGCCTCGAGGTCCTCCCCCTCATGACGTGGGGGAACATCACCGATTGATTCAAACCTTGGCACCTCAGTTTTAAGCCCTGCAGTACACAGGGCCGAGTGTCAATCAGTGACACCACGTTACAGAGTGGGATAGGGTCAGCAGTCTCATTGACCCCATCCCACTACATGACAAGATTGGGACTGCTGCCTTCCCTCATTGGCTAACCTTAGGTCAGCCAATGAGGGAAGGAAGGATTTGCGGGGACAATGCACCATTATCATGTGTCCCTTGCACTTCACAACTTTCAAAGGTTCAACATCAAATGAAGGATCTGTCTTTCGCTTCTGTTTTGTTTGATGAGAACCCAGTCACCCTTGTTGAACACGATCTCCTGAGTTCAACAACGTTGATCAGCATACGTCTTCATCTGACGTTTCCGAGCAGTGTCAGTAGCACAAACCTCGTCATCATTCAGGGCGCACTCAGGGGTCCACTGTGGTAATTTGCTTCTTATAGCTCTTCCAAATATCAGGGTGGCAGGACTCTCACCACTGGTAGAGTGAGGAGCCGATAGGCATGGAGAGCTTGATATAATGCCTGACAGCACAATTCCCTCCATCGATGCACATTGAATCACTCATTAAGCGTTCCACAAGACAGTTGGCTTGAGGCCATAAGGGTGTACTTTTCTGATGTCTGACATTGAGTCTAGTTAGAGACTCCTTAAACTCCGTGCTGTTGAACAGTGGACCACTGTCAGACTTGAGAGTGTCTCTTGTGCCCCACACTGCAAATATATTGTCTAGCCACTCAACGACTTTGTTGTGAGTTGTTGACATTCTCCACCAGAGGAAAACTGCAATGCCTGTCGATGACCACCATAAGATGGTGCCCATTTGCCAGGTACCCAAAGAAGTCTATGGCTATTTTTTCCCATGCATGCGCAGGAAGATCGGACATGGTTAGTGTATGCTGGGTCATCTTAGGAGGAAATCGCATAAAGAACACACCCTTAATTCCCTCTCAACCTTCTTGTCCAAGTGAGGGAACCATACTCGATCTCTCAAGGCCCTCTTGGTGGCTTCAAAGCCACAATATCCTTCATGAGCGAGTTCAATGACTTTCTGACTCAGACTCTCAGGTATAACAATCTGGGATTCTCTTAGAACAATGCCTTCTTTGGGGACAGACAGTTCATCTTGAACATTTCATCATTTAAAAAAAATCAACATTGTCACTTAGAGGTCGAAAACTCTGCATGATTGTACTGAAATTATGTTTTTAACAGCAAGCATTTGTAACAAAAACAAACTGTTCGATGGACAAAACCACAAACATGCTGAACTTTACAATAAAGTTGATGTATTCCTCAGCAGTTTTCAACGTTGAGCTGTGCCACTGTAGGTGTACACATGAGAAATAATCTGCAGGAATATGATTCTTGTCTGGCTTGTGCACAATTGTATAGTTGCACTCCCCCACCTTTCAATGCAAGGGGAAATCTTGGCCTTCGGATATCCGAAAATGGTGAGCAACGCCTGTGGCCTGTGATGATCGTAAAATGTTTTCCATACAGAAACACATAAAAATATTCACAGGCCCATACTACAGCTAGACTTTCTTTTTCCAGCTGGGAATAGACACGTTCTGTGTCAAACAAGCTTCTATGGTATACACCATAATGTGACTCCGAGCATTTGGATGCCCATTATGCTAAGCAAGGACTACTCCTACCCCACTAGGTTCACATCAACAGTTATCAGTATGCAGTTTAGGATCAAAGTAAGCAATCTCAGTCACATTTACAATCACATGTTTTATACTTTTGAAGCTGTTGTCACATTCAGCGGACTATCAGAACTGGACATTTCATTTTGTTAGGTCTCGCAAGGGGGAACTCACTATGTCAAAGTAACAAATGTATCTTGAACAATAGCTAGCCATGCCCAAGAAGGATGGTCACACTTGTGGAGGACTGGTTGCTGATAGTGCTTGCACTTTATCTGGATCAGGAGTCATCCCTTCATCAGAAAATACGTTCCCAAAGAACTTGAGTTTTGTTTTGTGAAATTCACACTTTTCAGCATTGAATGTGAAATATGCATCTTAAAGTAATTGGCGCACTAGTTTGAGAGCCTTTTCTTGCTCCTTCCGTGTTGTGCCAAATACCAGTATATCATCACTGAAATAGAAGACATGGGTAACAGACTGAATAATTCTGCAGCAGATGACACTCCAAAGATCAATCTTTTGTGTCTGAACAAACCAACATGAGTCAAAAATGGTAATGTACCTGAAGTTTTCTTCCCGTTTGACTTTATTTAGGTCATGTCGGGAGAAGACTTTGGCTCCATTCGGCTGCATGATCATATCTGCAATGTGCGTACCAGGATGTATTTCTTTCATGATTGCTTTGTTGAGTTAGGACATATCCACACAAATGTGCACTGCACTTCCGCTGTCCTTTTTCAGCACTACCACCTTAGGCGACACCCATGCTGTGGGACCAGTAGAGAACTTGATAATGTTGTGTTTCAATAAGGCTACTAGTTCTTTCTCAACTGCTTCATGTAGATGAACTATTATTCTGCGGTGTCGCTGTGAAACAGGCCAGACGTCTTCATTATTGTGAAGTTGCACCTTCATTGTTATGAGCCTTCCTAGGCCATTAAACAGTGACAGGAATTGGCTCACAATTTCAGATTGCGTATTTAGATTGTAATTGATAGATATCAGTCACATGACAGCAGTAGCTGCAAACCTAAGCAGGCATGCACTAGATGGAGTACCTTAAAAAACTTGGATTGGGGCCTGCACAGATGTTTCTGTATGCCGCAAGGTTGATGTGAATGATCCTTGACTCTGCAATGGTTTAGAAGCAGCCCATGTGTATACCTTCATATTTGATGCTGTGAGTCATGCTACAGGTGACAAACTGTTAAACTCTTTGACTGGCCTGATGTTGATCAATGCACCAATATCCATTACAAAGGTTATGTGATAACCGTTGAGCTTTAGTTTGATCTTGGGGCAGAGTCCATAAAGTTCTTTTGTTTTGTTAACTCAAGGTCCACATGTGCACAATGCTACTTTTTATCCATGATCATTGCACATTCACCCTCTTCACAGTCGCCTGATGGTGACGTCAAGGAATTCTTGCAGGATGAATTTGATGATGACCAACTTTGTTTAGTTTCCACCTGTCGCAGTTGAGGTTGCTTTTTGTCTTCATGTGTATGGTGAGGATGCTTCTGGAACTTTCTGGTGTCCATTTTCATCTTGTCGTGATGTAATGTTTCTTTTTTGCAAACCGTTATGAAGTGATTCTCCTTTCAGCACCCTGTACATTTTTGTCTGATGGCTGGACATTTATCTTCATGTGGGAATGAAAATTCAGATTGGAACTACAGTCTTTTCTTCTTTGAAGATGTCAACTTATGGGCGTCTGCTCAGTGCTTGTGTCTAGTCTTCATGACCAGGGGTGGCCATAATGGAGGAGCATCACCCCTGTCAGCAGCAGCAGTTGCAAAACTTTTACAACAAAACCATAATAAACTATGTTCATTATGGTTTTGTTGTAAAAGGGGCAGTACCATGGGGCATGACAGGGACCTAGGGGGAGTGCACAGCACTCGACTCAGTGCGCATGTATGTTTGACTGGCCGGCCAAACACACATGTGCAGTAGGCTCTCTCCAGGCCAGCACTGGGTTGCCAGGTTGGAGACAGCAGGCAGAGAATTCCACTCAGCCTTGGAGCATCCAGCCAGAGCGCTCCATCCAATTCCTACACTGCTTTCATGCTGCCAGCGACGTTAAGATTGGCCGCAGGGCAGGCTGGGAGCCTGCGCCTGCAGCTTATGGGAGCCAGAGTAGCGATCGGAACAATACGGACCAGCGAGAAAAATACATTTTTTAAAATTATTATATTATTTTTTGCCCCCCCCCCGACACGCGCCACCCCTTTTCCCTCTGGCGAACAGCGACTTTTCATGACCAATGCCGATTCACCTTTTGCTGTTCTCGCTTGCGTGTCAGCGACTTGTTGATCTACTCATTCCTTGGCTCTGGCATCTGTTCTTTTTCTAGACTGATTGTCTCTCTAAACATGCGTCTTCTGAATGAGCTGACAAACAATCACCAATGACTCTGAGGTGCATGGCTTCTTCATCGAGAAATTCACTACATTTGCAATGTTTGATGAGCACATCAACTCACAACAAACTCAGCCTCTCACCAACTTGTCTTGTTTGATTAAATATGTACCTTTCATAGTCGACATTTGGCATCTGATTGAACTTGGCTCCTAAAGCTTCTTTGATTTGATGGTACAACATTGTCTCAGTTTGTGAGATTTTCTTTATCACTTCTTTCACTCCATCACCAGCGAGATTCTTTAAGTATTTAATGATTTTCTTATCATTTACTTCTCCCAGAGCATTTATGAAGTCATAGAAAGTCTTGATCCATGTAGTCCACCTGGTTCCAATATTCTGCTTTTTGGCAGTTTTGAAAGGTGACAGAGGTTTCAGTAATGCAGCAGCACCGTACTCCATGGCTCTTGCAGCAGCTATGGGAAGCCTTTGCTATCTTGAAGACTTTTTGAGTTGTACTGAAGGGCACTGCCTGCGGACTTCCGCAGTCGTCGGTAGGTTCTCCAAGGACCAATAACCTTGCAAGCACAACCCCAGTGTTCTCTCTCAAGTCACCTCACCCAATGTGAGTACATTTCACTACTCACACCTGATTTATTGCTGACTTCTAGCATTATATCTAGTTGTCACTGTCTTTTATGTTGTACTAGGGTGTCACTGCCTTTAGCGTTCTCTTTGCATGAAGGATGACTCAATGTTGTGGCACAACACCATATTCTATCAGCTTGGCCAGCAAGTCTTGACAGCCTCTTCTAACGGTGCTCCCCAGTTAGGCCTTCAACTTCTTCACTAGGCCTCATACAGACTGAAGTGGAGCTTCCACTCCATATTTGGCAACTGCAGCTTCTTCGCTCCAGCTTGGGGTGCACGAGATGAGCCGTTTGCTATTTCCTTGCAAACACTCAGGATGAGCAGTTCTGTTTCTTCGGGGCATTTATCCCCTACTCGTCACCAGTTGTTCCATCCTCCCCAGCCATGCAGAATGCACAAGAACACGCCACACATGAAGCGTGTAGTTAACATCTTTTTTCATCAGCGCGCAACATTCAACTGACTTCTAATTATCTCATAATAGTTAAGGACCACACCTTAACACCTCCCAGAATGATTGTGTAATTCTTTCATTGAGACTGCCCCGGCCTCGGGGTCCTAGTGCTCACAGTCATAAGACACTACAGCCATGATTCAAGACATCAGGAAAACAAAGGGGAATGATGGGGCTGAATGCTGAATAATACAATTTTTCTCATGGGGGTTTGAGAAGCGGAAGGTTACATGATACTTGAAGGTGAAACACCAGGAATCCTAAAGTTTGTTCCAGAATTTGCGAGTAAGGCAGGAAATCTGCAATCACCTCGGTTGATGCATCTCAGAGGAGTTCATGTAGAAGCAGGGAATTCCTGGGTCTATGAAGTCTATTGAGTATTTATGAAGAGATTTTCTCCAGAAAATACAAGGGAGCTTTACCCAACAGACTTGTGATGGTGAAACAGGAAATCCTGCATTTGATCATTGCATGGATGTGTCAAACATGGAGAGATGTGAGAAAGAGTGAGGATTTTACCTCGTATTCCGGCAGCACTGAATTAAGGCCAGCAAGGTGTTAAATAGTACAGAAAGCAGGCATATTGTATTCATGGAAACTCTTCCCTTATGCATTCATAAGAGGGAGACTTAGGTCATTCCATAGTTTGAAGGCTTGAGCTATCATGGAAATAAAAGGAAGTATAGTATGTTAATTTGACAGCTGCCAAAATCCTTCATGATTGGAAAAGATCACAATGTAGTAAAAAATTATATAGGGTGTCTTGTGAAAAAGCTAAGATTGGTGCCAAAAAGACTTGCAATATACATCAGTACGATCAGAGCTTGCCCCTTATAACATTACAAGTTCTGGAAACAAATCTTGTATGCACAGAATCTTGAGAAGATGAACACTGCCTCCAGGGACCCAGAAACCAAAGATTTTCTCTCACTCGCTCCTTAGGTTTGCTAGTGTAGAGATTAAAGAAGGGGAGAAATTGGGTATCTGTGTCTAAAGCCCAGGACCATATGTGACAGCAGGAGACTTCAAAGGATGTAGACTCCATAGAAGAAAATCTAGAGGATCAAGGTATAGAGAGTTGCCATAGTTCTAGTAAAAAGAGAAATCTTTCTCAAGCATCTGACAAACAAAAGAAGTAAAAGCTACTCTCTCAGTCTATGGAAGCTACAACAACCTTTTTAGGTGAAGGAGATAAAATTGAGATACAACAAAAAGTGAAAGGCATCAAGAAGAATCTCCTTTGGAATTTAGAATTCTAGCCTCTCCGTTGCCAGGCATGCCACATCATTGATATATGGAATTTAGAATAGTAACTTACAAATATCACTGGTGAAACTGCGGGCTAGATGGGAATGAGATCTGGGCCCCTTAGAAGATTTTAACTGGAAGGAGACCAGTAGATACCTTAGATAAGTGGCCATAAGGACAGGGCTTCACCTGGTTCAACTAAAGATCCTCCACAGAACTAACTATCCATGAGTACAACTAGCTAAATATTGAAGAGTGCTGAATATCAGATGCCCCAAAGGATATGAATATCAGATGCCCCAAAGGATATGGCTCTGAAGGGTCCTTGCTCCATATGCTGCAGGAGTGTCCAAAGATTGAAAGTTTGTGAGCAGAGTTAAGCAATCAGATTCAAAGACTGTTGGAGATAGATTTTGTTTTGACTTAAGAACTGGCAATATTGAGTATATGAAGAGAAGCCACAGAGTCCAGATATGATGTTTTTGTAATCTAGCATTGGTGGTGACAAGAAGATATACATAACAATACATGGGATTATGAAATCCCTGTATAAATGTGTGGTGATGAATTATTTTATTTACATTCCATATTCTAGGCTCTGAACTCATGATGCATGCAATGTGGAATGTAGAGTGTTGAGGAAAGCTGCTGAAGACTGTGGCCAATAAAAATACCTTTTCAACCTCAACGAATGTGTGGTGGACGATTATTACTACAACAAACTTGGCAACAATCTGGCCACAACGAAGAGTCCATGGTCATATTGGCTGCTGATTTAGGATCTGCTCGACAGTTTGTCAATCTGAGGGCCAAAACTATAATTTTTGCAAAGCAGATCACTTTTACCTGAGGAGACAGGCCAGGGGGTAAACTGTACTATTATTATGTTAATTGTTATTTGTTTTTGGTGCGTTACTTCTGAAACATTTGTGCGCGTTTATACTATCACGTGATCAGTGGTGGTTGTGAAGTGGCTCGCACTTTTGTCACGACCCTCTCTGGATTTGTGTGACACAGTTTATTTTCACGTGACTCACCACGCTCTAGCGTGCATCTTCTGTCTTGCTCTGCTGCCTCCTCCTGAGCGTAACTCACCTTTGTGTGACCTTCCGCTCTAGCTCACGCCCATCGCCTAGCTCTGCTGCCTCCTCCTGACCGTAACTCACTGTTTGGTGCGGATTTCGAGCAGTAGCTCCCACTTACTGTCTCACTCTGCCATTTTCTCATGAACGTTACAAGCCCTATTTCTAACAAACAACTACGTCGGCCGCACACAGCAGCCATATTTTGAGAGAGATCCTATATTTAAATTGAGTTTTGGTGATCAGCATGCCTTTATTGTGAATAATGTGCCGATTTCATATAGCGTTTGGACCGCTTTCAAAATTACAATTGCCTGCTTTTCACTATCAGTGACAGGCCCACTTATCAGAAGAAGATCCTTTACTTAAACTGAATTTCAGTGATCAGCACGCCTTTACTGTATTGTGATTAATGTGCTGACTTCACACATTGATTAGCACACTTTAAAAATAAAATTGCCTACTTTTCACCCCATTTTTACTGTGATGTGCATATATTAAGACACTGAATACATTGATAACACATATTGGATTTACTACTATTACTACTGTGATATACACACACTGGATCAGTGTGCCACACATTTCCTCAACCTGAAAACTCTGTGACACGCACACATTCACCATAAATAGTCCAAACTCTATTGTAATATTATCCAGTATCAGTCAATACATTGTGTTGTACTCATTCAATAATTTAACTAATAATTAATTTTAATATTTTTTTTCATATGAGCAATCTTCACTTCTGTGGTCATAAACATGCATCAGCGTGCCCCCACCATTTGTGCAAACACTGGGCGATCCACCTATCCCTTGGCGAAATTGGTATAGGGCATTCACGAAATAGCTTGGTGCTATAAGTGGCAAAAGATATTGTCCAGAACTGAAAAGGGTTTTGTTAAAACACAATCTAGGTTTCAAGGGACAATCTATTTATGAGCATTTACCACCATATGAACTACCCGACGGAGAAGAAGACATTGATGAATATCAATTGGCAGTAAGAAAATTAGAAAACCTGTTTGATGTCCAACCAAGTCTGATTGTCAACAGGCATAATTTAATTATGAGAGAACAACGTCAGGATGAATCAATTGACAGATATGTTGCAACGTTACGTACACTTGCTGCTAAGTGTGAATTTGAAGATTTCACATCACAACTTATTCATGATCAAATTGTTGTACGTTGTTGGGATAAAAAAGTACAGGAAAGGCTATTGACACTAAAAAAAATCCTACTCTCCTAGAAACAATAGACATTGTGAAAAGTATAGAACTTTCATGGAAGTCATGTATGGAGTTGGCACAAAAAGAACAAAATGGAGTAGATGTAGTCAAGAAAAACCCTAATGATACCTCCAAAGTCCAAACCAAAATTTATTTAAAGACAAAGAAGGGAATAATGTTTTTTTTTTATCAAAAAACTATCTGTTTTAGGTGTGAAAATCCAAAGCATGAATTACATTCTCGTCCATGTCTAGCCGAAAATGTAAAGTGTAGGTATTGTGGCAAAAATTGACATTTTGCCAAAGTATGTCAAGCTGTTAAAAACAAGGATAAAGTAAACATCATGCATGACGACAAGTATAATGAAAGTTCTGGAGATAAGCTAGGCTTTCAGAAGTGTATGATATTGGTGGTATGGGGTAGTGAATTCAACTGTGTTGATCCTGATCCAAACAAAAATATTGAGGTTGATGATAAAGTACTGAATCTATTTTCAGATTCAAGAGCAAGAATTACCATGATTACTGAAGAATAATTTCAGGAAACATGGGGTTAAATAAAACTCTTTCCTCCTGATAGAAATCCTGTAACATATAACGGGAGAAAAATTTACCTCACTGAGTATTTTGAATGTCACATTAAATTCAATGCAAAAGTAATTTTTGGAAATGTTAATTTATCTAGAAAGAGAATAAACATACTTGGATGTTATCACCAAGGACTGTTCGGTATGACATGGAGGCCTGGAAGTAAAGTCGCTGATGTTACACCTTTAGATCAAGAAGTAAACAACCCACATTAAAGCAATGATTAGACAAAATAGTATAATGATGTGTTTGATGATAAGTTAGGGATAATCACAGGATTTAAACATAAAATTAAGGTTCAGAGTGGTGCCACAACTGTGAAACACAAATTAAAGAATGTTTTTGTGAAGAAGTGTCAGAAATACGCATGAAAGAGTGTGATGATGATGCAATGAAGCCCATTGAGTCATCATTATGGGTATCTACTTTGGTCATAGCAAAAAAGAATAATAGGCAGTTGAGAGTTTGTATTGATTTATGAAGTTTAAACAAGTTGATATGGGTGGGCTATCACCCACTACCAAGTACGATGATATTGTAACTACATTTGCAAGTAAAAAACATAATAACTAAAATTGATTTGGCTTCTGCATACCACCAAGTCAAACTAGAAGAGTCTTCTAGGCATTTTACAGCATTTGCTTCACCAGTATGCACATTTCAATTCAGGAGAATGCCATTTGGATTGGCATCTGCCGCATTGGTGTTTCAAAGAGTATTAGAGAATGTACTCCAAGACATCAAAGGGGTAGTGACATTTCGAGTTGATATCCTTGTGGCAGGTAAAGTTAAATATTATCAGAATAAATTGATGCATAGATTATTGAAAAGATTGCAGACATTTGGTGTAGTAGCTAATATCAAAAAGTGTTAATTTGGCAAACAAAACATTGAGTACTTAGGGCATATCATTTCAGAAAAAAGGCGTTAAACTGAGACCTGGGTTGGCAGAACCAATTACTAAGGCACCCAGAACCAAGGAACATGTAGCATATTTGCTGAGGCTTTATGAATTTAACTCCAAATTCATAAAAAATGTCAGCAAAAAAACAGTAAATTTCCATGAACTCCTTAAGAAAAATAAAACTTTGTGTGGAATGAACCATGTCAAAATGAATTTTATTCACTCAAAAATAAAATAGGGAATACAGGAGTATTGGCACCTTTTGATCCTTATAAAGAATGTATCATTACTGTTGATGTGAGCAACAATGGTTTGGGTGCCTCACTATCACAGAGAAACTAAAATGGAGATGAAGTTATGGTAGGTTTTGCCTCACGGTCTTTGAAAGACAATGAAAAAGTATTTTCTGTGACAGAGAAGGAACATTATTAGCCTAGTGTTTGGCAGTGGAACGTCAAATGGTTTACTTGGGGTAAAAGATTCATTCTCTTGACTGAGCATAAACCACTAGTAATACTCCCAGAATAGCTAGGTTGAGTTCGAAGTTATTGCAGTATGATTTCAGTACCAAGTATATACCTGGTGGGAAGAACATTAGAGCAGATTATTTGTCTCGGGTTCTGATCAGCTGTGAAGAAAAAATTGTTAATTGGGGTAATGAAGATGAAGAATTCTTGATTGCTACCATAGATGTATGTGAAGGTAAAACTTTCACGAAAGATGAATGGAACACTGAATTGTTAAGAGATTAAGGGCCACATGTAGCAAACTCCGAGATTGCGACTCGAAAATTGCGAGTCTGTCCGACTCGCAATTTCCGACTCGCAATCTCGGATGCAGAACGGTGTTTCAGATACCGTCTGCGACTACCCCATAGCGAGTCCCTGCACTCACAGGGATGGTGGCCTGCTGAAGTCAGCAGACCTCCATGTCTGTGACTGCTTTTTAAATAAAGCAGTTTTTTTTTTCATTTTGCAGCCCTTTTCCTTAAAGGAAAACGAGTTGCAAAATGAAAAAAATACCGAAACCATTTGGTTTCGTTTTTTCAGAGTAGGCAGTGGTCCATGTGACCACTGCCTGCTCTGAAAATTTTTATTTTTTTTTGCGAATGAGTTACCACCAGTGTGACACTGGTGGTAACTGCGAGGTGCTTTGCGACCGCATTCGCGGTCACAAAGCAATTCTGAATTGCGATGTGAGTTGCAAATTGGAAGGGAAAACCCCTTCCTATTTGCGAGTCGCATTCACAAATTGCAAGTCGGTACCGACTCGCAATTTGTGAATGTGCATCGCGTTAGGCCATTTGCATGGCGCAAACTGCGATTTTCGCAGTTTGCACCATGCAAGCGGCTACCTACATCTGGCCCTAAGTTCTCAGATGTATAAAACAATATTTTACGGAAGGATGGCCTAAGAAAAAGCCGTTGCCAAAAGGGTTACAGGCTTACATTAAAGAGGTGGATGAGATATCTGTTGAGATGAATGGCATGTTAATGAGAAGTGATAAATGAATTCCCCCAAGGGGTTTGAGAGACTAAATTAATTTTTTTAATGGTTGTGAGGGACATCTTGGGCAAACCAATACTAAGAGAAAAATCAGAGAGAGTTATTGGTGGCCAGGGATGGACACAGAAACAGTTTTTTGCGTGTCAAGAGGTGTGTGATATGTGCAAACGGGGACAAAGTCATGAAAACTGAAATAATGCCACTACAACCTAGTGTTTTACCTGAAGCTCATGCTCTAAACTGGCTTTTGATTTTGTAGGTCCATTCATCACTTTGTGAAAGAGAGCAAAGTTTGCCTTAGTTGTGGTGGATTATTACAGCAAGTGGTGGGAAGTTGATTTTATGGAAGAACCAAATACTAATGCGGTCATAACATTTTTTAAGAAACTCTTCCTGAGAGAAGGATGTGCCAAATAAATGGTATCCGATAATAGGGTGCAATTTATGTTGAGGGTGAGAAAGAAATTTTTGATGAAGAATGCTATTGAACACAAATGGATAGCATTATATCATCCACAGGGCAATGGCTTAGTTGAAAAGATGAATCGTACACTGTTGGAATTTATACAGTGGGCCATAGAAAATAAAATTGATGTGAATGAAGCAGTGGAACGCACGTTGTGGTCCCATAGTTCAAGTTCTAATGCTACTTCTGGTTTGAGTCCTTTCAAAATTATGAGAGGTCTTGTTCCAGTTTCTCTATTGAGTCCAGCATAGATGAGAGAATTTCAACAGAAAACTAACAGACTTAGGGGGTCATTCTGACCCTGGCGGTCACCGACCGCCAGGGCCAACGACCGCGGAAGCACCGCCCACAGGCTGGCGGTGCTTCCATGGGCATTCTGACCGCGGCGGTACAGCCGCGGTCAGAAACGGGAAACCGGCGGTGTCCCGCCGGTTTCCCGCTGCCCCAGGGAATCCTCCACGGCGGCGCTGCAAGCAGCGCCGCCATGGGGATTCCGACCCCCTTACCGCCATCCTGTTCCTGGCGGCTTTCACCGCCAGGAACAGGATGGCGGTAACGGGTGTCGTGGGGCCCCCTAACAGAGCCCCACATTGATTTTCAGTGTCTGCCAAGCAGACACTGAAAATCGCGACGGGTGCAACTGCACCCGTCGCACGCCTTCAACTCCGCCGGCTCCATTCGGAGCCGGCTTCCTCGTTGAAGGCGCTTTCCCGCTGGGCCGGCGGGCGGCCTTCTGGCGGTCGCCCGCCAGCCCAGCGGGAAAGCCAGAATGGCCGCCGCGGTCATTTGACCACGGTGCGGTCATTCGGCGGCTCCCGCCGGGCGTGTGGTTACCGCCGCCGGCGGGAGTCAGAATGACCCCCTTAGATCTTTAGATGAGGTCATACAAACTTGTGTGCAAAAATGTCAAAGTAAGATTAAAAACGATTATGATACCAAACACAAAGTCAAGGAATGGACAACAGGGATTAAAACTGGTGATTAGGTGTGTGTAAAAGATTCCACACGTTACTAAATGACTTTCCAAGTATAGAACCCTGGAAAAAGTTGATGCTATTTCAAAAAATGTTATTCCTATAAAAGGTAATGAATGGTGGAATAGAAATGGGGTGTTGAAAGTCAACAGGAAGGATGCAATTGTATGGTCAAATGAAAGTGCACCGCTCTCTGATAAAAATGAGAGAAGAGAAGGATCAGATAATCAAAAGGATTTGATTAAAAGCAAGCCATATGAGGAATGGAATACTAATCCTTTTTAAACCTAAGGCAAATGAGTAATTAGGAAACCAACTAGATATTGTGATGCATAATCTTAGATATATGTGTGTATTCTCCAAGCACATCATTGTAACCCTTGCAAGCCAGGTTCATTGTAAAAGTATGTCATTGTTTCAGGCATATTTTCATACTTGTTTTGAAGTATTTATTTATTTTTGATGTATTTGTCCTATTATATAAGGAGGAAAATATGTTTGGTGATGTGTTCTTTTATTTACATTCTACATTCCAGGCTCGGAACTCATGATGTTTGGAATGTGGAATTTAGAGTGTTAAGGGAAGGTTGGGGGAACATAATCTGATCGTTGGAGGAGTAGCTGCTGAAGACTGTGGCCAATAAAGATACCTCTTGAACCTCGACGATTGTGTGGTGTGGTGGATGATCATTGCTACGACAAAATGCACGTCTCTAATGTATTTTTAATCTCTGACTAGTGTTGCACTTTGTTGCTGATTATAAAATAAGACAGCAGAACTGGACTGTAATAAGTTATTGCAGTCCAGTTACATCACAATGCCTGCTGACAAAAGCTGAGGTGAAAGGCAGATCAGGTCACAGAGCAGCCATTTAAAGCAGCAAAAATGAAATATTACTTTTCTTTCTTCTGCTCTAATTTTCTAGCTTACAGTGACTGTTACAAAGAAGATGAATATTTTTTGCACTGCTTAGATAATTATAGAAAAGTTAGAATCCTTCTGCATATTTCTACATATTTTAAGTTACTGCACCCTTTTTTTTAAAACAAACCTGATATCTAATATCTTTTGCAACAAATATATAATAGGTTTTTGATGTGTTTAATTTAGCACTAGTTCTATTTTTATTCTTCATGTTTACAACCATTTGGGCCAGATGTATAAAGCTTTTTTGCATTCCCAAACGGTGTGAATTGCAAAATTCGGACGTTTGTGAATGCAAAAATGCCTTTCACAATGTATGAAAGGCATTCGCTGTGCATTTTTAAGGAATTGCTAAAATATCGATTCCTTAAAATTGCAACCCCATTTAGAGAATTGCAAATTGGAAATCGCATTTAGAGAATTCCTATTTGCGATTTCCAAAGCACATGTATCAAGCATTTCCTAAATGTGAATTGGGCATTTAGGAAATGCAACTACCACAAATTAAAGTTTGGTGGTAACCATGTGCAAATTTTAAAAATGCATTGCAAATGCATTTTAAAATTGACATGTAGCGCACACATGCACCTAAGGCATGTGTGTGCTTCACATGTCCCTAAAAAATAGTTTGGGGTGCAGCAGAGGGGGCCTTAGGCCCCAAGCACCCTGGGATTTGCATTTCCTAATTTGCGAATTCCTAACTGGAATTTGCAATTTGGGAAATGCAAAAACATTTGCCTGTAGACCCATAGGTGCGAATGGAGTCAGATTCTCTATTTGCGATTCAGTAATAGCATTTGCGAGTTTTGTGAAATCTCTATTATCGAATCGCAAAATTCATACATACCATTTTGCATTTCTTAAATAGCGATTTCTTAAAATTCCCTATTTAAGAAATGTAATTCGTTTTTTTGATACATGGTCCTTTATCTCTTTTTGAAAGAGCTATGCACCAAGTGTTTCAGTGGTTTGTGGACAAGCTGATGATGTGACCATGTATTTTATGGGATATATTACTCCCTGACGTAAATTATAAGGCCTTCAGCCTCTTTCCTTTATATGGTTATGGAACTCCTTGTTTACTTGCAATATCCTTATCATGTGTGGCAGGGGGTACATTACCCCCTAACTACTGATCATGGGGTAGTAAAATCCCACCCAAAATGTCTCAATGCATACAGAATGTGGACTGGTGTAGGGGGGAAGATAAAACAGTGTGCAATGCCTGGAAATAAAACAAGAAATATAATAACATTTTAGGCCCTTAGAAACAAAACGCTTGAGAAGACAGTTATGTATAACATGTGTGAAAGAATGGACAGATCTGAAATTCTATTTCTGCAAGAACATTTGTTGTATCATTTCCAAAGTTAAATGGGGATGGTGGGAGGAAAAGGAAAAGAGATGTAATGTAGCAGAATGAATGGCTGTAACGATTTCAAGTTCTGTGCGATTACAGCAGCGGCCGCCGCAAATCTCAAAAGGAAATAAATGTTTTTTTTTAAACGTGCACATTCTAACGCCGCTGCCTCGCTCCTCTTCTCTTCTATACTGGTATCCCAGAATTCCCTGGGACAACAGCACAGGCTCCATAGCTATCCTGGCCCTGCTCTAATTAAACCTAGCATGAGAGCAGCTTGGGCTGCCGCTCAGACAGTGCACTGGAGCCTGTGCAGTTTCTCCAACCCGACTGTCTGAAACAGTTGGGTTGGAGAAACCTAAGTGCACATGTGTGCTTGGCCGGCCTGAGATGGCCAGCCAAACACATATGAGCACTTAGGCCCATATTTATACTTTTTTAGCGCCGCATTTGCGTCATTTTTTTACTCAAAAGTGGTGCAAACTTACAAAATACAATTGTATTTTGAAAGTTTGCTCCGCTTTTGCATCAAAAAGTGGCGCAAATGTGGTGCTAAAAAAGTATAAATATGGGCCAAAGTGAACAGACTCCACTCCTGCTCCCCTCTCACCCCTCCTGTGGCGCGGCCCCACGCCTCCCCTCACATGCTGCTGGCTGACCCAGGCGCTGTAAAACAAAACGATAATGAAATATCGTTTTATTTTACAGCTGCTGGCTTTTAGAGGGGGCGGGGGGGAGGGGCGACGCTCCTCCTCCATTGCACCTCTGTGCAATTATCAATAAAACGAGTTTTTAAAAAAAGGTGAAGGGAACATCAGAGACGAAGGATGGATGGCAATCCATGTCTGGAAGTATGGTGTCCATGCCGGGGTGCCACTTCTCCAGAAGGATGGATATAGACAAATTATAGGCAATCTAGAAATGAGATTGCACGGTTGTAGATAAAAAGCTTATTTGAGTTAACTGCATTTAGGGCTACTTCAGCCCTGTTTTTATTGGAGAAAGAATATGTGTAGAAGAGAAAAATAGTGGAAACACATCCATCACATGAAAATATTTGCTGGATTCGAATTGCTTTGTCATTAGTGTTACTATTTTTCTTTATTTTTCCAGGGAAATAATGTAAGCCCGTAATATATTTTATTTCATTTTTTCGAATTTCAACGTATTTGTGACCTTGATAAAAATTTAACAATGTCTGTGAGACCCTAATAGGCTCAGTTCGATTACTAAATGTACTTCCTTATAACTACCACAGCCTGGGGGACTGTTGTCGCTTAGCAACACCATCGCGCACCATGATTTACAATGTACGTTCACAGAATTAGTTGCCACACACAATGTTCTGAAATGCTGCAAAGTATAACATTATTTTAACACAGAAAGTTTGTTAACTAAAGTTTGGGAAATTTATCGGTGCTATGCCTAAGAAAGAAAAGCATTTCTCTTCTTGGCCAGACATTTTTACTTCCTAATTCAGGGAAATTTAAGATAAGATGAACCTCCAAACTATACCAGGCCTCGTTACTTTTTTATAGATCAAGTTATCTTTGGCTAAAATTGCAGACAGGGGCCCACATTTACTAAGGACCTGCTTTGTCCTTGTGTGACAAGTCGTCGCAATGCAAATCCTTAAATAGTATTTACAAAGGCACGCAAGAAGCTATTTGTACCACCTTGCTTGACTTTGTAAAGTAATGCAACGCAGTGCAGTGACTTGTTCCGGGTTGTGTCATATTGCATTGTGTTAGAGCTTCCATAGGTGGAACATGGGCTTTATTGTGTATCCACCCATGGAATTTGATGCAAATTCCATATTTCCTAAAGGTGGTGCACCTACCAGAGAGAGGCATGACAAGGAGAAATAGCTTTATTTATCCTTGCTATTTCCTCTTTCCACGTGTGCATTTTGTGGCACACATACAAGGAGGAATTACCTCTAGGGGTTGTTTTTTTGTGCAGAAAGGTATCCTTTCCTGAAAAAAAACAATCCTGCCCATAACGGAGGCACCCCTGCAGCATGGTGCAAGGGCGACTGCGTTGAGGCTAGACAGCCCACAGGGCTTCAGTGCAAGGTGGGAGCAGAAATGCGCCTTATCTTAGTAGATATGGTGCATTCTGCTCTCTCGGTGTCACACAACCTATCTACATGGAGTCAGACCCATTCCATATGACAACCGGCCCCTTGAGGCTATTAGATGGATACCTTCGTATAGTTCTACTTTTTGTTATTTACCACTGCACTTTTCCATTTGTTTTTTACGTTGTAATAGAACTGCTTGCAGATTGGTTAGTATTCACCGGACAATCAGTTACAACCTAGACAATACACACAAAAGCCACCTGTTGTCCCTTATCTTCCGCTTTAACATTCACTGCGCACCACACTCCCAAAGAACAGACTCTGTTGACTCAGGCTCTTATTCTGTAATAGAGCTCCTACTTTCGTGGTTGACTTCACCCCCTCGAATGATGAACACCACAATTCTCACTCTAAATGGCCAAGGCCTCAATTCCCCTGTTAAGAGGAGTGTTTTACTTCTGTGACTTAAAGCCAATTAAGTGGATATAGTTCTCCTCCACGAAACTCACTTATTCTGCAAAGATGTTCCTAGGCTACACTTGTATTGGTCCTCCTCCCAGTTCCAAGCAGTTGCTGCTTCTAAGACAAAGGGGGTGGCTATCCCGCTGTGTCGCAGCCTGCCTTTTGAATTGGAACCCAAATTTCATGACAAGGAAGGGAGACTGGTTGGCATTCAAGGCAGACTGATTGCCTCTCCCTCATGTTACATACCATACATGCTCCTAATGAGAAGATAGACTCCTTTGACTCTTTTTACACGACCCCCACGCCTAAAATTGCTCACACATCCAAAATGCCACATTATCATTGGGGGTGACTCCAACTCCATCCTTCATCCTAACCTAGATAGGTCTCCCCCACCCCCTGGAAAGACACAACAACCTTCTCTTGCTACTGGCATGACAGCATCAAGGGGACATAGATTTCACTTTTTACTCTTTATCAAAATACTTTATATGGATCTATAGAGCGATAAAAGTTCATAGTAAAAAATACATTTCATTACATAAACAAATAGAAGAAAATATGAAAATATAAATTATGATTGCAGATTTTTTTCCTGAAGATAAAACACTAAACATCAGTTGTATGTTAAAAGGGTTGACATTGGTAGTTTTTCAATATTTGCTACGAATGTAGAAGGTATTTATAATAACATTTAACACAGCATGACAGATAATTAAAATTCCCAAACATAAAAAATGTACAAAAGCCAGCTCATGGGACCAAACCCAAGATGATCTCAGTGCTGGGTGCAAAAACTATTTCCTCTGTACAGTATAAAGAGAACAAAACTGGCGCTGTTTCGCCATCACAGGGCAAGGTGTAAATGATGGGAACCATGGCCCATATTTATACTTTTTGACGCTAAACTGCGCTAACGCAGTTTAGCGTAACAAAAATTTAGTGCCGTCTAACGCCATTCTGAAGCGCCATGCGGGCGCCGTATTTATGGAATGGCGTTAGCCGGCGCTAGCAGACCGGCGCTGCCTGGTGTGCGTGGAAAAAAACCACGTAGACCAGGCAGCGCCGGCGTAGGGGGAAAATGGCGTTAGGGCGTCTTAAAATGGGGCAAGTCAGGTTGAGGCAAAAAAATCGCCTCAACCCGATTTGCGCCATTATTTTCGACGCCCAGACGCCATTTAAATGACTCCTGTCTTAGTAAAGACAGGAGTCATGCCCCCTTGCCCAATGGCCATGCCCAGGGGACTTATGTCCCCTGGGCATGGTCATTGGGCATAGTGGCATGTAGGGGGGCACAAATAAGGCCCCCCTATGCCACACAAAAAAAATTTAAAAATATAAAAAATTATACTTACCTGAACTTACCTGAATGTCCCTGGGGTGGGTCCCTCCATCCTTGGGTGTCCTCCTGGGGTGGGCAGGGGTGGCAGGGGGGGTCCCTGGGGGCAGGGGAGGGCACCTGTGGGCTCATTTTGAGCCCACAGGCCCCTTAACGCCTACCCTGACCCAGGCGTTAAATAGTGGCGCAAATGCGGTGTTTTTTGACCCGCCACCTCCCGGGCGTGATTTTTGCCCGGGAGTATAAATACGACGCATTTGTGTCGCCGTCATTTTTTTAGACGGGAACGCCTTCCTTGCATCTCATTAACGCAAGGAAGGCGTTCACGCAAAAAAATGACGCTCTTTACTCATACTTTGGCGCTAGACGCGTCTAACGCCAAAGTATAAATATGGCGTTAGTTTTGCGCCGAATTTGCGTCGAAAAAAACGACGCTAATTCGGCGCAAACGGAGTATAAATATGCCCCCATGTACCTTGGGTGGGGAAAGCCAACAGAATGTGAAGAGATTTAAGACGGAATCTAGTCGGTAAAAAATTGTGGCGTTCTTTTAAAATTACTTGTAAATACAGTGCAGGAGATAAACTCACATTAGGATTTAGCTGATGAAGACCATCAGCTCTAGTGCTCGAGTTCGCCATATACAGTGATTGATTGTAGCTAAGAAAGAGCCCTTTCACTTTCTGGAATGAACAGCAGGCAGAGTCAGTCGGATTGCAGAAAAGTTCTGGGGGGTGAGCACATTAAAGCTCTTCTGAATATATTGGAGTCCAAAAATGTATAGTGAGTTATTATAAGCCAGACAATCTGAAAAAAATTGTTCTACTAAAATGTAACTCCATACTCTCAACCAAAGTAGGAGGGGCTGTAATTTAATGTAGTCTTCTATAAATCTAAATCCCACTTCTGCATGGCGAAGGTTAGTAGAGGTAGATTGAGGAACTGCCAGCAGTCTTCTAAAAAATTTGTTTTACATTTTTTTATAAACATTTACTAGTGGCATAACCCCACAATACAGCACCAAAGGTAGCAATAGATAAAATGTATTCTTAAAAATGTGTGCTAATTCACTCACCAGTTTGTACCCTAGACTTTTGGCAAATTGTAAGCTCGCCTCAGTGGCCCTTTGGAATTGTGATAGTCAATAAAAAATTCCAATTAAAAGCAATATAAACTAGGATACCTAGATAAGTAAAATGGGGTACTTTAACAATTTCTGCTCCACCAAGCATACATTTCTGTGTTTTAGATGCCTTGGATCCACTTTTATCACAAAACGTTTGTAAGATTTGTCCTTAGCCCCAAATGACCCATAAACCTGTTAAAAGCATCTAAAGTGATTGCAAACCATTAGCTCTTCCCTGCTATTAATACTGCATCATCTGCATACAATAGCACAGGTACGTAATGGGGACCGATCTTGGTGATATCCTTTCTGTGCTACACAAATAGTCCTCAAGACCATTTATATATAATAAAAAGAGGAATGGAGCAAGTACACATCCTTTTCAACACCCCCCCTACTGAGCGGAATTCTTCTGAGAGGTCTCTTTCCATACTGTACCGGACTTTGGCCTGTGGTATGCGCATGGAGTATACAGAGTAGGGTTATAATTGTACTATCTATTCCCATTTCTTTCATAATTGTCTATAGTTTAAACCAATCAACAGTGTCAAATGCGTACGTTAGATCCATGAAGTCCAAATGGACAGAGTCTTTTTTGGCCTTCGTGTATTTTTGTGCTATAAGACACCGATTCAAGCTTTGCTCGATAGTTCCTATCCCTGGGCGGAACCCAAACTGATCATCCGAAAGCCCCCGAGTCTCAGCTGCCCAAACTTCTAACTTGGCCAAAATTACCTTGCCCAAGATTTTTACTGTACTATTTAATAGTGAGATTGGGCGGTAGTAATGAGGTAAGTTCTTAATCCCCTTTTTAAATATTGCCACAATAATAGCCTCCTGGTAAGTCTGGACCAGGGGGCCTACAATTGCTCACCTTTTAACATTTGTGATTAGTGGACCCAAAATTTAGGGTAATGATTTGTAGAGGTCAGAGGGAATATTGTCTGGGCCTGGAGCTTTAGTTGCAGGGCTCCTTTCTATAGCTAATATAACGTCTAACACCTCAATCGATTTACTAAGGGCAATAACAGTCTCATGGTCGTAAAAGACTTCTTCTCCAGTGTCCATACCAGGAATTAGGTCACCAGGTCCAAACATTTTGGAAAAGTGCTCTACCCATAATTCCACCAGTATGACTATCACAGTCTATCACTGTGGACTATCACAGCCTGAGAGGTAAAAGGGAGTTAACAACCTTCCAGAAGGAACAGGAGTCCTTCAACTCACTTACAGCATTAAGATCTTCCAAGGCTGCCTCCCGTATTTTAATTTTCCTAGCCACAAAGGCATCCTTGCATGCTCTCCTAACTTGAACTACACCTGGCGGCAGATCTCAGGGTTTGTGTGCTTGGGTGCAGGCATACTTAAAACAACTTGGACTGTTGCTGATCTTCGGGCGGTATTAGTCAATTTTGCTACCATATACATATTTGGGGTGGTGTATGCCTGAATAACATTCACGGGACTATCGACGTCTTGTAAAACGGTGGCAATTTCAGCCTAATTATTCCCTAAGAGATCCGTCATAAAACAATCTTCGTCAATTTTTGACCATTTAATGCTAACACCCTTGTTCTTTCCATATTCAAGTCTGTGTTGTGGAATGTTGGGAGTGTTGCTGCCAAGTTCTAATTTTAGTTCCACAATTAGAAGTTTATGTTGACTAAGACAGCTTTACTGTCTTTCATATTTATTAAAAACTGGGGTCAGTTCCTTTGAGATTAGTATAAAATCAATAATAGAGCATGCGTCTCACCCTATAAACGTCGGGGCTTGACTCATATCAGAGTTAAATATTAAGATTCCCCACTCAGATTATTAAAAGTTCCCTGCTATGATCATTCAATACTTTACACAAATGCTCCACCAGATTATCCACAACCCTGGTCGCAGTTGTATCAAAGATATTGTGGCAAAAATTGATCAACAACAAGTCAAAGGATTTCTGCAATTTCAATAAAACCATATGATAATGTGGTGTACTGTTCACTTCCCGAACAATAATGCCGACAAGAGTAATGGAGATAAAACTAATCAAACCTGTTTTTGACCTACCTATCTTAGACAGAATAATTGGGATGTGAAAAGTTAAATATTCAATTAAATGGAAAGTGTCTTGCATCCGTGCCTCTTCACAGCAGATGATTTTGCACTGCTACACCATCTTTACCCACTATCTTTGGCACATTCCATGAGATTAAGTTCCAGGTCTTTGTCTGGGCAACATTGCTGTAGGCCTTCTGAAATGTACTATAATGCAATAACCAGGTAACATTTTATTCACAAGGTCGATCCATGAAACTATTCTGACAATGACAATCTCTTTCGACAAATCACAGGATCAGCCTGAATACTTCTTTAGCCAGTGTGTCAATTTATTCAGTAGGGACATATGTGTTTCTGAGCATGAGGGGTCTATCTTTGGCATATTCCCAAGGACAATTATATAGGATGTATATTCTGGAGGAATATGGAGGGTGGATCTCGTCACTCTTATGTCATTTTTGTTTAGGGCAGCATGATTCTTTTGTCCACCCACTTTCTGCCAGCTACTCTTCTCAGAGTCAACACCCTTCCTCAGATGCGGTGAATTTCATGATGGCAGATTATCATTTAGAGGCGTTAGATACCTCTCAATGTTCCCACTTTGACTACTGGGATGGGTTGGCTTTAAAGAGTGTGTGGTTTGCACCTGGGCCCTATGTTTGCTTTTATCTCCTGTGTTCTGTTGGTGTCCCCATTTTTCAATCACTCAGCCTTCAGTTTTACCCTGGGCTAAGTGGGTATTATCTAACTTCCCATCTAAACTGTTTAGCTTTTTTAGAACTAGGGAGCAAAATTGGCTGTTTTCTCTGAATTGACCGTTCAAGGGATCTAATCTATCTAACATTTAGTGGTGAAATCTTGAAGATCAATTTCTCCAACATCCACTTTCTTCTCCAGATTCCTCCCCACTGGCTTCTTAGCTCTAGTTCCTTGCTTGAAGTGGGGGATAAACTTGCTCATTAAAGGGGTGGTACTGGTACTACCTGCCTCAGATGTTTCTCTCCTAATTTTCATGGGGTGGGGGGACATTGAGCCCGAACTATAGCTTCTAGTGTTGACAATGTTGATAATCAGTGAGCAGATTCCTCCCCACTGGCTTCATAGCTCTATCTCCTTGCTTGAAGAGAGGGATAATCTTGGTCATTGAAGGGGTGGTACTGGCACTACCTGTATCAGCTGTTTCTCTCCTAATTTTCAAGGGGTGGGGGGCATTGAGCCCGAACTATACCTTCTAGTGATGACAATGTTGATAAACAGTGAGCAGCACACAGGTTTGGCTGAACTGGTTTTTTTAATGCCTCTGTGTAAGATGGGACAGGTCCATTGCTACTGAAGACTCAAGGAGATAGCTTGCCTAAGATAGACTGAGTAGCTCCCCTGTTTTCTGAGAGTCTGTCACCAGAGTTTCCTGCAATCCTGAAGGTGAGATCCATACTCACCTCATTTCAACATGACTCATTTCTGTCTCAATGATGCCCACGACCGATGACAGATAACTGGTAAGGGACTTAGAGGCCACTCTCCCTCTTTTCGCAGATGAGGTAAAGAGACTGCCCTTTCATTTACCCATATCAAACTTGCTTTCAGGCATTAAAAGCAAGGTGTATGTATTTAGTTCCTGCAATATTCCTGACTTCTTATGACCAATATCTATGACCGGGGTCCCGAGCCAAAACACTGGGCCCAGTCCAGCCTCTTCTGGGCTCTGACAGGCGCAGAAGAGCCCGCTCTTGGCCCCCTCTCAGTCTTCACCCAGGCAGCACCCAGAATCATCCCGCCCTGCAGGAGCATCCTGCTCTTATCTGCAGTTGCGACCCAGGTAGAGCTGGGGGATGTAGTTCCACCCCAGCTATGGCTCGTAAGTTTAGAAAGTCACTGTGGGCATGGATAGCCAGAAAAAACACCCCGTGCCGCAGGAGTGTCTGGCAAAGAAGATATTTTGTAGCTGTCCATTACACTGCAGCCAAAGGGTCTTGCTCATGCCCAAAAAACTTTCATTGATAAATAAGAAAATGTTTGTCAGCTCACCCCTGCTCTGTTTGCTCATTGCAGCACCTGGTTGCTTTCCTGGTTACAGGGAAAAGCGCAGGGGGCACAGTACTCTCTCGTGGCTCCTAAACACACAGCCCAAACACCAGAAAGAGCCAATGAGCTGTAGAAGACAGTCTACTGAGATCCAGCAGCTGTTCTGTAGCTACAGGGGCTTTAGTGGGAGGCAGCTGCTGTGGGCATGTGCAGCACAAGGGCTTCAGCAGATGCAGCATGCTCCATGGACTTTTTACTCAATGTTCATAGGTCATACACACACGTTGACTATTTCCTCGCCTTTTCAGGTCTTCGCCCCCAGATAATCTCCACTAACACTGATGCCAAATTCTTATCTGATCACTCAGCAGGCTGGTTGCACCTCACACTATCTTGCCCTACCACACCCCCCCACCCCCCACATCCCCTGACAGACCTGGCTCCTTAATGAGATGGCGTGCCGGGACCCTACCACAAGAGAAGACACAAAAGAAGCAATTGAACACTATTTCCATGAGAATGGTATTGGGAGGGGGGGCAGAGTGTCTCTTACGAGAGACACAGTAGACAACAGAAGGCTTTGAAAGGGAATATGGGTCACTTAGAAACTCTCTACAAACATGATAACTCCCTCAGCACTTACCATCAGCTTTGCACAGTGTGGGATGAGTTCGAACATCTATTAATGCTGGATGCTGCAAAAAAATTGTTGAGAAAGGGGACAAAGATGACCAATTATTAGCATATAAACTGAAGCTAGTGTGCACCAGGAACCACATCCATAGCAGCCGCAAAGATAACTGCTCCACTTATGCGCCCATTATGGATATTCTGGCTAACTTCTCAGCATAATATATGAGGCTCTTTCGAAGTGATAATCTTTCCTCTCCTGTGCAAGATGCATATCTCATCACATAAACTAGCCTCAAGAGATTGGAGGCCTTCTTACCACTTGGAAATTCAATTAGAGCCAGAGAAATCAGGGCAGTGATCTGTGGATTGCAGGGCCGGAAAGCGTCAGGACCGTATGGCTTCCCAGTCCCCTTTTCCAAGGCCTTTGCCACACTTCTAGCCACACCCTTAGCAGCTGTTTACAATGATATTATTGAACATGGCATAGTCACTGATGCGATGGAAGAGTCGCACATCTCCCTATTGTTAAACCACAGAAAGACCCAATATCATTTTCCTCTTATAGACCTATTGCTTTGCTGAACACTGATGTAAAAAAGTTATGCTAGCATCATAGTCTCAAGGTTGCACTCGATCTGGATCACCCATACATTCCCACAAAAACTGTGTTTATTCGCAACCATCATGCTAGGGCTAACACCCTACTTGTCACTTATCTTATGGAAGTGGCTGAGAGTTTTGGGACTTCATTGATCCTGCTTTCCCTCTATGCCAAAATGGATTTTTATCAGATTGATTGGCATTGCCTCACTGACATCCTGAATGGACCTTCTATGGGCCCCAGCTGGAACGCATGATCTTAGCTAATTTTCAACGTCCAGTGCCCAAACTGGAAGTGAATGGAGATTTGTCCTTGCTGTTGGCTGCCTATCCTCCCCACTGGCTATTGCTTGGTACATGGACCCTTTGTCCAGAAAGTACAATATTAAGGACATGAGGGCAGGCGACAAAGAAATCAAATTAGCTTCATACGCCGATGGTGTGCTCTGCATTCTAACATGGCCTTCCTCATCCATTCTGGCTCTGAAGGAGTAACTAGCATGTTTTCAATAATCATTAGGCTTTACAATGAATTACATAAAATCCAGCGGCCTGGTTGTGTCCACCCATGGCACTGACATGCACAATGCCCTTGCTAACAACAGCTTCCAAGTGCCCAAAGTAGCATCCCATATCTGGGAATGCAACTTACAAACTCAGTCACAAAATTGCACCCAAACAAAGTCCCAGCTCTCCGTGACACAATATAGAAGGACTTATAGTACTGGGACAGACTGTAAATTTCACGGCTAGGAGGGACGACGCCATGAAAATGAATTTCCTTCTATGACTTCTTCATCTGGCACAATCACTGACATTTAAATTCCCCCAAGACGATCCTAGACTAGATCCAAAAGAAGCTGTTATCCTTCACTTGGAGGGATCGTGCCCCTAGGGTTTTGAGGGCTACACTCTATAAAGCTATGACTGATGGAGGTCTGTGGCTCCGATGCATCTGATCCTATACTATGGGGGCACAACTTTGCTGGGCTCTGGATTGGAACTGTAACACAAGTGCTCGCCCTTGAGTCCATATTGAGCAGCACTCTTCCCCTATCCCTTTTAAGTCCTGCTGTGATTTCCACGAAGGGCACAGCCTTCCAAACGTCAACTGCTTTCCGGGACCCATACACAGCTAGAGTACTGGCAACTTAAAACTCAGAAAAAAGAATTCACTTCATTCTCATCACCAGTGATACCAATCATTTATAACCCGGACTTTCCACCGGGAATGGAGGATCAAGGCTTTGCTTGCTGAAATGGGGTCCTGTCCCTATCTACCTTGGGTGACATTTACTGCGATGGGGAGCTATGTCTCAGAGATGAGCTACAGCCGAAGTGGAATTTTTACAGGGAGGATGGGTATCGCCTCACACAATTGCTCCACTGGGCAGACATCAGGAAGGTCAAGGTCAAAGCTAGCTGAGGCGAAACACCCCAGAGAAATTTTTTGTGAAGAAAATCACACATAAGGGCGTTACTCTGTTGCAAAGGGCAATCTCTTACATCCTTTCTAACTTGAAACATAGCTACATAGTGGCATAGGAAGATGACGTGGGTCAGGAAATCCCACAAGCTACTTGGGAGCGGGTACGGGGCTGTTCACAAAATCATTCATAACAAGTTCACATAAAAGGAATGCCTTTAATCTACTAACTAGATAGTATCTCTCTCCGACATGCCTACATCCAATGTTTGGCAGCCCAGACACGTGTTGGGAGGGTTGTGGGGAAGGGGGGACCTTTTCACATGTGGTGGTCTTGCGACTACATACAGAAATATTGAATGGACATACTATCTCGTATTTGCATCATTTTGGGTGTCTCTCTTTCTATGGAGGCTTAAGTTGTTCTACTGGGTGATGCCGGCTTAAATAGCATCTTTCTCTTAACAACACTTGCTCTTGCTCAGTTCTGTAAGCAGCCAACCATCCCGCCTGTGCATGTCTGGAAGGGCATGTTATGGAACATTTATGCTATGAAGACGCTAACTACATTTGTGCGTGATCGGGTAGAGAAGTTCACAAAAATCTGGTTTGAGATGTACATGAAGTGAGACCTACACACAATGGCATGGCCACATTCAGACTCCTCTGACCATAAGCACTCATGAAAACACAGGGCTCGATAATCTTCATGGCCTCCACCAGGGTGGGTGGACCTCGGGATTGGTGCTCCTTCTGACTTTGTGAAACAGAATATTTCTCCTGACATTCCTGTGCAACTATCTATTGTTCTTTATTCATTGAACTCTGAATGTATCAGTGAAAGATTTAAATAAAGTTGCTTAAAAAAGAAAAGGATACTTGGTTGGCACTGTAAACAGCATTATCTGTCTGTCAAAGACAGAACTGTAACCAATACTTTAACATATACTTAAAGTGGGTTTCCTTTTACTCATTATTGAACGAATTTCTCTTCTATTTGAATTACCCGCTCCTGATTTGATGGCTTTTTGTCCCTATTCTTGTGTTTGTCCTGCCTATGAAGTATTTTGTTTTCCCTCTGCTCTTTGATTAGATTACACTATTTTTCCTCTAATGAAGTCAGGAAACTATTTTGTCCTCGTATGTTGCCCATTCTTGCTCCTACCACCCCCTCAGTTTATTTTCTCTTTCAACTTCTCCCCTTATAAAACAGCCAGGAGCCTTATTCTAAGCAAAGGGTGTAAGCCCAATCAAATACAGCCACTCTCATATCCCTACACAGTCACTTACCTGTCCTCATCTGTTTTCAAGCTAGTGAGAGTAAACTATCTCTGCAACATCAAGATTGCACAAAGCCTTCCCTTGACTAAGACAATTCCATCTGTGAGCTCTGGACTTGTCCTTCTCTCTCTCTTTCTTTGCCTCTCTCTCTCAGGCTCCTATCACCAGCAGTACATCTATCACTGCTCGCTGGTGTGATATTCAGGGACGGCATGGGTTTTCAGTGGGTCTACATCCTTAGAACCTGACAGTTGCCACCATACCTCCTTTAATTAATACTGTATATCTGCTCAGAAATATGAAAAATCTGGCATACTTGACTGTCTTTCATTAAAATATAGTTAATCTCTCAATGTATTAGCAAAATCACATTGTATTCTCATATAGTTTTATCATTCAGAGCAGGTGAGCAAAGTGCTCATCTAGGACTTTATTGCTTACTATGTGCCATTTTCACCATATCCTGTAGATCAAAATGGCTTGCATCTATCTTTGCTGCTGAGTGACATGGACCTCTTTACTACTTTGAAACCAGAGGGCAAACATTGTTTCCCTTTTGTAATGACACAGGCAAACTACAGTTGTTTAGGCTATTTTGTAATGTACATTTCAGTACTACTTATACAATACTACATCTACATGGGTAATATTTTATCCTCCAGTTCATGGGTACTCACAAACATTTTCCGAGGGGCCACAAAGGTTGGTCTGTGGTGTGACAGAGGGCTGCATTGATGGCAGTAGGATGGCCGTTTGGTGGGTGGGAAGGGGAGTGATTGTGCGGGGAGGGAAGCATTTACATCTAGTGGCTGAATTACACAGTGTGAAACCAGAAAACCTCAACTTAATCCCTGCTACCCATCTCTAAAAAAAATGTGTAATTCTAGGCAATTGTTTTGTTTCACTTTCCCTCCTTTTTCTTCATAATTCATATTTGAGAGGACCTTGAAATACATGACCTCAGGATGTGCCTTGTATAAAACCTTCTCCAGTGTTTGGTTTAATAAACTTTAATGTTGTTCATGTGTAATAGCAACCTAGGCTGCCACCCTCATGGGGCACACACATAACAATTGACTTGACTTAGTTCACTACTGGCATTGTTGTCATGGTGGGAAGGGGCCTGAATGTTTCTAAATTAATGTTTGACCCAGCTATCACTGTTTAAAAAGTAATTCCCAATGCAAGTAACTGATAGAATCTGATGTATTACGGTAAAATGGTTCTACTTTTTCAAATTTATGATTTATGGGGTGACACGTTTGCTCCAAGACATCTTTAACAACAAAGGTGTTTACAAAGTTACATGGTGCACGGCACTCAAGTTATTTCCTTTGCTTAACATCAATTAACCTTTGACTATATGCTTGCCAGTTTATTTAATATATTTTTAGTGTTAGAGCTGAGTCAAGTAAACAGCAGCCCAGTTCTGCTGTTTATTAGGGGCCACATGTAAAGGTCAGGAGGGCTGCATGCAGCCCCAGGCCTTTGAGTATCACTGCTCTAGTAAACTGTAAGTAGATTATTGTAATTGGCCTCCACATTTTCTGTGCTTGCACTCTGTACAGGAATGTAATTCCTATGATGCCAGGCATCCTGTCTTAAATCTGTCATTTGTTTACATGAGGCATAATAAGACCCACTGGAATTATACAGCACAGGAGGACCAAAACATGCAGCAGGGTTGACTGAATGATATGGCAAGAATATGCAAATTATAGAACGTAATGTGGCAATTTTTCAGATAGTATTAATTCATTCTTTTCTCATTTTTCCATGTTAACACAGACTGGGCAAAGATTTCACCTCATTGATACCGGTTTAACATCGAAAAACAGCAATAAGCAACTAAAAGGTGGACAGACAATCTTCTAAAAGGGCCTTCTACTGCATTCCAACACATATTGATGCACATTTAGTAAATTTTGATCAGTTTGAACTAGAAACCATTTAAGTTTTTTGTTAATGCTGCACATTGTACAGCAGATGATAGACTTGGTGGCAAATCCATAACTATGTAGAAAACACAGCAGACCCAGAATAGCATAATTCCAGTGGTCCTCAACATAATGCGTGTAAGATGATCAGTGAGTTCTCTGTACCGGTTGAGACTAAGCTGACCTCTATGCCGATACCTAAAACATGCATTGTTGGTTGACTTTCCATTCCTATAATTTGACAATGCAATGCAATGCAATGCTAAAAGTTTTAAAAGTTTTAAATCTTTGAGTTCTTTTTTATGACTGTAGTTTGCCATGCTTAAGGAAAATGACACAACTTAAAACAAAGCCTGCAAGAGATTAATTGTTTTTTGTACTAGCCATTCTAACTATTTAAATGGTCTAGTTGCATTTACGTGTGGCATGTAGTGTATGATCTCCCATGCTTGGTTCATTGATTGGACACTTATGGTCTCATTTACGATGTTTTAGCACCATGAGACAAGGGTGTCTGGTTTGCAGGGATGATTTTTTTTGTGCAGGAAGGGACACTTGCTCACGTGGTTTTGGTACTTAAGGCATGCCCTCATCTATTGAAGTGACATGAGAAAACAGCAAACAACATTTTCCGGCACGGACAATTTCGCAAAAAAGTATGCACTTTTGCTACCTCCTTTTGTGGTTCCCAGTCCAACCAGCAGCTCTACATTGTGATAAGCATACAATTGCTGGATTTTTCATTTGGAGTCATCCTTATACTCAGAAAAAGGCAAATGTTTGTACCCTTTCCTGTTATTTGGTGCCAGTAGGTGGCGCTAGAGGGAAGTAGCTTTACCTCAAAGTGCCGGCCTTAACCCCTTCGCTGCCAGGCCTTTTCCCTCTCCTGTGCCAGGCCTCTTTTCTTTGGCTATTTGGAACAGTCCACACTTAGGCCTTCATAAGTTTTTGTCCACATAAGTTACCCATGCCAAATTTGCGTCATTTTATTCCAACATCCTAGGGATTCTAGAAGTACCTAGAGTTTGTAGCTTCCCCTAGAGGAAACAAAGAAATTAGCCAAAATACAGCTAAAGTTTTGTTTTTAAAAACAAAAATGAAAAAAGGGCTGCAGAAGAAAGCTTGTGTTTTTCCCCTGAAAATGGCATCTACAAAGGGTTTGTGGTGCTAAAATCACCATCTTCCCAGCTTTCAGGAAGAGGCAGACTTGAATCAGAAAACTCAATTTTTCAACACGATTTTGGGATTTTACTGGGACATACCCCGTTTTTGCTATTTTTTGTGCTTTCAACCTCCTTCCAGAAATAGGTGTGAAACCAATGCTGAATCTTGGACAGCTAAACATTTTTGAAAAGTAGACACAATTCTGAATCCAGCAAGGGGTAATTTGTGTAGATCTTACAAGGTTTACCTACAGAAAGTAACAGCTAAAATAAAAGAATATTGAAATTAAGATTGGTCCAACAGGTCTCCTTCGGATCACTGGTGAAAGCCCGACTTCAGCTGCTGCTCCATCTAGTAAAGCATACCAATTCCGGGCTGTTTGAAAATGCCTCACTGTGAAGGTTAAGGGGGCTACACAAATGAGAGCTCAGTTATATCACAATAAGAAAACAAAACAACATGTACTGTGGTTGGTTGGATGGTTCTTAGATGACTTGAGTCTTTAATGGAAACCGTGTTCCTCTAGCATCGGCGAGATGAGAATCTAAGGCTGTCCTTAGTGTATATCGTTCCTTAAAATCCTGATGCTTTGCCAGACTCACAGCAAAATACGATGAACCCTGATGTCAATCCATTACAGGCAATGGCCCAATCGAATACAAAGATATCGAAACTGCATGCCAAGAAGGAGTGTTCTAACTGCATATAATCATTCAACTGACTTGGCCAGTAGTTTCTTCACCTTCCTCGGTTGGGGCCCTTAGGTCCTCCTAGATCAGCTTCTAGGCCCTCTATTAGTATCCCTAAATAAAGCCTCTTCACATGTATTGGTAGGGGGACCAGATAAGTATGCTGGAGATGCAGACTTATTCCAGTTAATGTATTACATTTTAGCCCAATCCCTACAACTTGCACCAGGTAGGGGCAACGTAGCATTTGGTCTTTCTTATCTTATGAAAGATGTTGTGGTTTACGCTACGCCTTGAATATCAACAATAACCTTTGGTTAAAAGAGTGTAATAGTTTTATGCACAGTATCATTCTATGTTTTGGCAAAAACAAGTCACTCAACAAGCACATACAGGAATTTGACGTTAAGACAAGGTACTCAAGATCTGCTGCAAAATATTGACCACTGTCAACAGTTATGTTCCAAAGCCACTTGGACTGAGGAGACAGCTTCCACTACCTTTTGAACGGGCTTGTTGTAGAGTTAAAAGATGCTCTGACTTGAGTGGTTAATCGACCCACAACTTCTACAGCTCTCATTGACATTACAAATTGATGCGCAACATAAGAATCAAAAGACTGAAAGGAGATGGCCAGAGATTCTCTGTTTATTCATCCACTGATTGCTATAAACACCAAAGAAAGACATAAACATTGCTAACCGGGGCACTGCATGGATTGTGGGCTATCTGGGCACTGTGTGGCAAACGTTTTGGGAGCCACATCCAGTCGGTCTTGAGAGGTAGCTCTGGATCAAGGGAAATTATGGAAAAAAGTCATGTCAACCATAAGTCTCAATAAGTCCCATTTCTATCTACAAGTTGTGGTGTCTCATGACAGACGTCACTTAGACACATATGTTTAGTGGGGTATAGAGCCTCAGAGTGGTTCATAAATCGAGTTTTTCAACATGAAAATTCAGTAAGCATGCAGAATTAGAAGACAGAAAGGATACAACCTCTCTAACTCTCTAACTTCAATTGATGTTGTGTGGGAGAAAGAAACAATTATTATGGTGCCCTAGTCAGTGATTTGGAGGCTTAACAGTTGATGCTTTTTTCTTTGCCAGAATCCTCAGACTCTCTGGTTGAGGCAACATGATCCTTTAATTCACCGGCCCAGCCGCCATTACATTTGAGTCAGAATACTTTAAATATTATTGTGATCAAGTTCTACAGTCATCACATTAAAAAAGTTGCAGTTTTATGCAGAAGATAACCAAATGTAAGGCAAAAAACATAAAATCCTAAAGCATTCAGGTACTTAGCAGATGTTTTCTGCATCCAAGGTTCTAGCACTTTGCCACCGCTCAGACTATGATTGCACCACTGGTTTAACTGCCTGAGCAAAGAGGCTTCATTGACACATCTGTCCATTGACCATAAAGGAGGATGAAGTATTGAAAACATATTTACACGGAGATCTTGCAAGGGTCTCATACAGAGTTCATCGTCTTCCGCAATGGCCCTAATATTTTTCTTTCCCAATTCAGATGGCAAATCCAGACACAGTGCTAATATAGATAAGTGAATGCCATAACCATTCACAACAGTTATCCTTGGCTCTTATTTCAGTTCATTTGGACCAGCTTTTAACTGTCAGGGATTTCACAAAACTAGACCTGAGGAGAGCTTCCATTCTAGTCAGAGTAAAAACTGGTGATAACTGGAAAATAGCCTTTAACACTCAGAATAGGCATTTTGAATATGCGGTCATGCCTTCCATGCTGCATAGCGCCCCAGCAGCATTTCGACATTTTGTCAATGCCAACTTCAGAGACTTGATTGATTCCTTTATTATCAGCTATCTGCATGACGAAATGGTGTTTTCAGACACATCAGAACCGCATTGTCTACATATGCAGGAGTTTTTTCTGTATTGAGGAAACACAAACTATATGCAAATTTGGAGAAATTATTGAAACAAGCTAGAGCTTGCTTCCTGGGTTTTGTTAACTTTGCACAGAACATCAGAATAGGTCCACAGAAAGTATCTGCAGTCAAGGGATGTCCTAGAGCCCAGAAGGTTAAAGACATTCAGAGGTTCACTTGTTTTCCAAATTACAAATTATTACAGACAGTTCATTCTTCCGTTCTCTGAAATCATCAAACACGTCACTGGATTAACAAAGAAAAAGAGTTCAGTTCCAGTTGGATACAGATCAGGAAACAGGCTTCCGATATTAAAAAGTCACCTTTCACGCCTGGGCCTGCACTTCATCATCCTGGTGCCCATTTACCATTCATCATGGAAACCAAGGCCTCATCTTTGCGATTGGAGCACTTCTTTTTCAACGACAAGCAGAAACTAAGGCTTTACATCCTTCCACTTTTTTTCGCATGCAGGTCATGTAAGAGTGCAATTGCACTATATATGATAGAGACATTTTGGCCATTAAAGCTTTCAAACATTGGCAATATTACTTAAAAGGAGCAAAGCATCCAGTGTTAGTATGGAGAAATCATAAAAATGTGAAATTCCTCAAATCCAGAAAAAATGCCAATCTAAGCCATACAAGGTGGTCACTTTTCTTCTCCTGGTTTCATATTGCTTAAAGACTAGGAAAAAGACACGATAAGGCAGATGCCTTATCCAGGAAAGAAGAAGGAGTACATGAAAAAGTAGTCACTCCCACCATCTTGGCCATTGCCAATAGAGAGGATGCTGAATTTCATCTGAATTTTTGCCAAGAGCAACATAAAATCTATTCTTAGCAATAGATGGAAGAGCAACTCACAAAAACAATTAAGGTCGATATCCTTTATCATTAAGAAAAGTTTTATAACCCACTCACGATTACAGAAAACGGTGTTGGAATGATTCTGTAATGGTCTTCTATGAGAACACCTTGATATTAGGAAAACACCATATTTGATGGCTCAACATTTTTGGTGGGTCGTGCATTCTAAACCTGTTAAAGGTTATGCAATTAACTGTATGGTGTGCGCACAAACCAAAGCTTCTAATCATAAACCTGAAGGCTTTCTAAAACCACTACCTCCTCCAGACGACCGTGGTATGAAGTGTCAGCGAATTTCATACCTAGTACTCAAGAACATATAATCGTTGTAGTAGACTATTTCACAAAATCCTCTCATTTTGGCACTCTTAAGAATTTACCCACTCCATTTGCACTCGCAAACATTTTCCTCAAAGAGACACTTGTTTGCACTGGTTCACAAATGGTCTCATATCAGCCCAAGGGGCACCGTTCGCAGTAATATTAAGGACTGCCCTGTTCCAGTGTTTAGGGCCAGTGAGTAATCACTCTACAAGTTATCATCTGCAGGCTGATGGTCAAATGAAAAGGCTGACTCAGTCTTTGGAACTTGTTAGAAATTGGGTTTTTGGTTGGCAGTCAGGTTGCCCTCTGTCCAAGCAAGGACCCTCACTCTAGTCAGGGTAAGTCACACACAATCCAAAATCAGCCTGTGCTCACCCTCCAGTAGCTTGGCACGAGCAGTCAGGCTTAACTTAGAAGGCAATGTGTAAAGCATTTGTGCAATAAATCATACAACACCATAGCATAACACCACAAAAATACACCACACAGTGTTTAGAAAAATATATAATATTTATCTGGGTATCTTCAGGTCAAAACGATCCAAGTTGCAATACGAATTTGTAAAGATATCACTGAAAAGTGATAGAAAGTGTCTTAAGTCTTTAGAAAGTAAACAGAGTCTCTTTCAAACACAAAGTACCTGGTTTCTGGTGGAAAATCTCCTCAGAGGGCCACAGGAGAAGAGGTGCGTGGAAAAAGGGTGTGTGCGTCGATTTCTCCCCAGCACACACGGACTTGCGTCGTTATTTTCCACGCGGGGAAGTCGGTGTCGTTTTCCGGCGCGCGGACAGTCTCTTTCTGTGGATCGCAGGGATTACCAGATGTCCCGGGTCTGTGCGTGGATTTTCCTGCTTGTTCTCCGGCTGCGCGTCGGTCTGCAGGCTGTGCATCGAAATTCCGATCTCACGCCAGGCGTTGCGTCGATTTCTCCTCCAGACTTCGATCTGCGGGGCTGCGCATTGAAATTACGATCTCACGGCAGGCGTTGCGTCGATTTCTCCTCTAGAAGTCGGGCGGCGTTGTCCTTGCGAGGCCGTGCGTCGGATCTTCGATCGTCCCAAGAGCGTCGCGTCGATCAGCGTCGGAGTGCGGCGTTTTTATCACCGCGAAACAAGCTGTGCGTCGAAATTTTCGGCGCACGGAGCGTCCAAGTAAAAGAGAGAAGTCTTTTTGGTCCTGAGACTTCAAGGAACAGGAGGCAAGCTCTATCCAAGCCCTTGGAGAGCACTTTCACAGCCAGACAAGAGTTCAGCAAGGCAGCAGGCCAACAGCAAGGCAGCAGTCCTTTGTAGAAAAGCAGACAGGTGAGTCCTTTGAGCAGCCAGGCAGTTCTTCTTGGCAGGATGTAGTTTCTGGTTACAGGTTTCTTCTCCAGCAAGTGTCTGATGAGGTAGGGCAGAGGCCCTGTTTTATACTAAGTTGTGCCTTTGAAGTGGGGGTGACTTCAAAGAGTCTCTAAGAAATGCACCAAGCCCCCTTTCAGCTCAATCCTGTCTGCCAGAGTCCCAGTAGGGGGTGTGGCAGTCCTTTGTGTGAGGGCAGGCCCTCCACCCTCCCAGCCCAGGAAGACCCATTCAAAATGCAGATGTATGCAAGTGAGGCTGAGTACCCTGTGTTTGGGGTGTGTCTGAGTGAATGCACAAGGAGCTGTCAACTAAACCTAGCCAGACGTGGATTGAAGGGCACAACAAGATTTTAGTGCAAAGAAATGCTCACATTCTAAAAGTGGCATTTCTAGAATAGTAATATTAAATCCGACTTCACCAGTCAGCAGGATTTTATATTACCATTCTGGCCATACTAAATATGACCTTCCTGCTCCTTTCAGATCAGCAGCTGCCACTTCAACAATGTATGAGAGCAGCCCCAATGTTAGCCTATGAAGGGAGCAGGCCTCACAGTAGTGTGAAAACGAATTTAGGAGTTTTACATTACCAGGACATATAACCACACAAGTACATGTCCTGCCTTTTACCCACACAGCACCCTGCTCTAGGGGTTACCTAGGGCACACATTAGGGGTGACTTATGTATAGAAAAAGGGGAGTTCTAGGCTTGGCAAATACCTTTAAATGCCAAGTCGAAGTGGCAGTGAAACTGCACACACAGGCCTTGCAATGGCAGGCCTGAGACAAGGTTAAGGGGCTACTGAGGTGGGTGGCACAACCAGTGCTGCAGGCCCACTAGTAGCATTTAATCTACCTGCCCTAGGCACATGTAGTGCACTCTACCAGGGACTTACATGTAAATTAAATAGTCAATCATGGATAAACCAATCAGTAGTACAATTTACACAGAGAGCATATGCACTTTAGCACTGGTTAGCATTGGTAAAGTGCCCAGAGGTCAAAAGCCAACAACAACAGGTCAGAAAAAAATAGGAGGAAGGAGGCAAAAAGTTTGGGGATGTCCCTGTCAAAAAGCCAGGTCCAACATGACCCCCTCCCAGCCTAAAGCCAGGGGAGAACAATCACTATCCTGATGCACTTCCCTGTTTGAGGCGACAGAACAAGGACCCAGGCCCACAACAGCAGGGGCATGCTCCAGTTCTTCGACTTCCTGACTCCAATTGGATCACTCTGTCCATACTCTCAGGGCCCACTAAGCCAACCCATGGGGAACCTTTCTCCTTACCTGCGGATCCCATCTGTGCAGCACCTAACCTTACTTTGCTCACAGATGTATCCCAGGAGCAGGATAGTACCACCATGCCCAACACAGTGGTGTTGCCCACTCTACCCCCGGGGTGTGACACTTGTCCCCTCCCCAGGGATAACTCTGTCCACCCGGACAGCAAGCCACAGTGATTACTGACAGCTGCCAGGGATGAGAGCCAGGCCCCAGGCCTCTCAAAGCTCTCCAACCACTGTGGCTGTGGAGAGTGGGGGGCGGTAGCCCCAGGTGCTGGGCACCCTTTAACCACTCTTCCCTTCACCAGGTCAGGGATGACAGCCTGAACCTGGTCCTCCCCTCTGGGGCTCTGTACCCTCCCTTCTGGAGCGGTACCCCCAGAGTCCAACATGGTCAGGGTGCTTACAGAAGTCGCCCTGTACCATTCCTCCACCAGTGCAGGGCTGTTAACCTGCAACTGGCCCTCCAACTTGGGGTCTGTACCTTCAGGTTGGACTAGGGCCCGGGGTGAGGCTTCCCTCCCCCTGCCCTCCCTTCTGGGGTCCAGCACCCTCCAACTAGGAGTGGCCTCCTCAGAAGACAACATGGTAGGGGCACTGTTATCAGTAGCCCCTCCCTCCAGGTCCGGGGGGACACCCTGAACCTGGTCTTCCAGCCCAGGGTCTGTATCCTCAGACTGGATCACTGCCTGGCAAACCAGGACTTTCTGGGAGGCACACCTACCCCCCACCAGGTCAGAGTTTAACCTCTGCACCTGACCATTCAACTCAGAGTCACCACCCTGAAGTGGAACAATTGCCTGGCACGCCAGGACTTCCTGGAGGGCACACTGACCCTCCACCAGGTCAGAGTTTAACCTCTGAACTTGGCCATTCAACTCAGAGTCACCACCCTGAAGTTGAACAATTGCCTGGCACTCCAGGACTTCCTGGGAGGCACACCTACCTCCCACCAGGTCGGAGGATAACCTCTGAACCTGGTTCTCCAACCCAGGGTCACCACCCTGAGGTTGAACAATTGCCTGGCACGCCAGGACTTTCTGGGGGGCACACCTACCCCCCACCAGGTCAGAGTTTAACCTCTGAACCCGGTTATCCAACCCAGAGTCAGCACCCTGAGGTTGGACAACTGCCTGGTACACCAGGGCTTCCAGGGAGGCACACCTACCTCCCACCAGTTCAGAGTTTAACCCCTGAGCCTGGTGCCCCAACCCAGGGCCACCACCCTGAGGTTGGGCAATTGCCTGGCACGCCAGGACTTTCTGGGGGGCACACCTACCCCCCACCAGGTCAGAGTTTAACCTCTGAACCCGGTTATCCAACCCAGAGTCAGCACCCTGAGGTTGGACAACTGCCTGGTACACCAGGACTTTCTGGGGGGCACGCCTACCCCCCAACAGGTCAGAGCTTATCCCCTGAACCTGGTTAGCCAACCCAGAGTCACCACCCTGAGGTTGAACCATTGCCTGGCAGGCCAGGACTTCCAGGGAGGCACACCTACCTCCCACCAGGTCAGAGTTTAACCTCTGAGCCTGGTTCCCCAACCCAGAGTCACCACCCTGAGGTTGGGCAATTGCCTGGCACGCCAGGACTTTCTGGGGGGCACAACTACCCCCCACCAGGTCAGAGTTTAACCTCTGAACCTGGTCATCCAACCCAGAGTCAACACCCTGAGGTTGGACAATTGCCTGGCACAGCAGGACTCCTTGGGAGGCACATCTACCTCCCACCAGGTCAGAGTTTAACCTCTGAGCTTGGTTCCCCAACCCAGGGTCACCACCCTGAGGTTGGGCAATTGCCTGGCACGCCAGGACTTTCTGGGGGGCACACCTACCCCCCACCAGGTCAGAGTTTAACCTCTGAACCTGGTCATCCAACCCAGAGTCAACACCCTGAGGTTGGACAATTGCCTGGCACAGCAGGACTTCTTGGGTGGCACATCTACCCCCCACCAGGTCAGAGTTTAACCTCTGAACCTGAGTATCCAACCCAGAGTCACCACCCTGAGGTTGAATCTTTGCCTGGCATGCCAGGACTTCCTGGGGGGCACTCTCACCCCCCACAAGGGACACACCGTCCCCAAGGGCCACACAAGAGTCTGGTTGGCGCAGGTCTCCCGACCTCTGCCCATCCGGCAGAGTCTGGGTTTCCCCCAAACCAGAAATGGTTTCACCTGGGTCATTCCTGGGGGGCTCTGCTCTCAGAGCTGTCCCCTGACTCTCAAGGTCCTCCACTGGGGTCTGCAACCCCCTCTCAACCCTATGTCTGGACTTCTGCACCCCCTCACTAGGAGGGGTACTGCCAGCCACCAGAACTGTTGGGATGCTGGCTACAGTCACCCCCCCAAGTTCTTCTGACACTGCGGGGCTTCCCTCAAAAGGTGGCCCTACGGTACAGGCTAGGCTTCCCTCCTGGTGTTCCCTCATGGAACCCTCTAGGACCTGGGACCTACCTGGGACACTACAATCCTTTCCCACCTCACTCGGTTGGGAACCACCTAGACCACTCCCTTCAGGAGCACCCCCAAATGCCTCTTCAGACACTCTGGTACTCACCCAGAAGTCTGCCTCCATTGTAAGTTCCCTTGGGTCAGAGAACTCACATTCCACCTGGTGTTGGCGTAGCTCTGGAAAATAAGGACCAGACATATGCTCTCCAGCAATTACATCACTCTGCCCTTCACATGTATTAACCACAGTACCCTTCACCCAACCACCCAGTAACTCAACCTTGGAAAAGCACTCTACTTCACCCTCCTGAGACTGGTGAGACAGTATCTGTCTGTCCCTGACACTCAACCCATACTCTTCTGGGATGTCTCTACACTCTATATCCAGGACGTCCACCAGGGGGGAACCCTTTTCTCTGTCACTCTCTGCTAGAGTCAGTAAAGTGTCCCTCCCCCCAGTAGGAATATGACTCGCTGTGCCAGTTCCCCAATCCTTCTCAGGGACCCTGTGCATAACGGGAACTACCTCATACCCTTGAACCGCCTGGGGTGTGTCAACTCCCTTCTTCAAGTTGGGCACCACATCTCTGGGCTTGTGCCCTTCTTCAGCAGTACTAGATGCAAGATTTTTGCTGCCACCATCTGCACTGGACTCAGCCCTTCCGGCCTCCAGTTTCAGCTCTTTACAGCTCAGCTCTTGAGCTGCAATCTTTTCTTCTTCCAGGGCTAAGAGTCTTTTTGCCTCAACCTCTGCAAGATACTCCTCTAATTGTTGCTCCTGTCGCCTTTGACCTCGGAGCCATTCATCTATTTCTGGATCACTGTCCAACTCTGAGTAGTCTTCCTCCTCATGTGAGAAGTCTTCCTCCTCCTGTGCGTAGTCCTCCTCCTCATCTGAGGGGTACTTAGTCATTTGGTTTTTGCTGCCTCTCTCTCTGCCCATCTTTCCTCCCCCCAGACTATGTAGTGATGGAGCATCTCCGCCTTAGTAGATCTCCTTGCTACAGGAAGGCCCCATTTTCTGCAAAGCTTCCTTAGGTCAGCCTTAGTGAGGTGGTCAGTACGAACAAAGAATGAGTAGGTACACAATCCCATTTTGATAAGATCTTATCAGCAAAAACCAAAATCCAAAGTCCAAAATATCAATAGTATATCCAGGAGGACATCAGAGAACCAAGAGCCAAAAAAGATGAAAAATCAAGTTGACCTTCAACTGTGGGTAGGTAGTGAAATACTTAGCTACTGTATGTCACTGCACAAACACAAGTCCTATCCTCACCGCTGATCACCAATGTTAGAAATGGGGTTTTTGGTTGGCAGTCAGGTTGCCCTCTGTCCAAGCAAGAACCCTCACTCTACTCAGGGTAAGTCACACACAATCCAAAATCAGCCTGTGCTCACCCTCCGGTAGCTTGGCACGAGCAGTCAGGCTTAACTTAGAAGGCAATGTGTAAAGCATTTGTGCAATAAATCATACAACACCATAGCATAACACCACAAAAATACACCACACAGTGTTTAGAAAAATATATAATACTTATCTGGGTATCTTCAGGTCAAAACGATCAAAGTTGCAATACGAATTTGTAAAGATATCACTGAAAAGTGATAGAAAGTGTCTTACGTCTTTAGAAAGTAAACAGAGTCTCTTTCAAACACAAAGTACCTGGTTTCTGGTGGAAAATCTCCTCAGAGGGCCACAGGAGAAGAGGTGTGTGGAAAAAGGGTGTGTGCGTCGATTTCTCCCCAGCACACACAGACTTGCGTCGTTATTTTCCACGCGGGGAAGTCGGCGTCGTTTTCCGGCGCGCGGACAGTCTCTTTCTGTGGATCGCGGGGATTACCAGATGTCCCGGGTCTGTGCGTGGATTTTCCTGCTTGTTCTCCGGCTGCTCGTCGGTCTGCGGGGCTGTGCGTCGAAATTACGATCTCACGGCAGGCGTCGCGTCGATTTCTCCTCCAGACTTCGATCTGCGGGGCTGCGCGTTGAAATTACGATCTCACGGCAGGCGTCGCGTCGATTTCTCCTCTAGAGGTCGGGCGGCGTTGTCCTTGCGAGGCCGTGCGTCGGATCTTCGATTGTCCCAAGAGCGTCGCGTCGATCAGCGTCGGAGTGCGGCGTTTTTATCGCCGCGAAACAAGCTGTGCGTCGAAATTTTCGGCGCACGGAGCAACCAAGTAAAAGAGAGAAGTCTTTTTGGTCCTGAGACTTCAAGGAACAGGAGGCAAGCTCTATCCAAGCCCTTGGAGAGCACTTTCACAGCCAGACAAGAGTTCAGCAAGGCAGCAGGCCAACAGCAAGGCAGCAGTCCTTTGTAGAAAAGCAGACAGGTGAGTCCTTTGAGCAGCCAGGCAGTTCTTCTTGGCAGGATGTAGTTTCTGGTTCAGGTTTCTTCTCCAGCAAGTGTCTGATGAGGTAGGGCAGAGGCCCTGTTTTATACTAAGTTGTGCCTTTGAAGTGGGGTTGACTTCAAAGAGTCTCTAAGAAATGCACCAAGCCCCCTTTCAGCTCAATCCTGTCTGCCAGAGTCCCAGTAGGGGGTGTGGCAGTCCTTTGTGTGAGGGCAGGCCCTTCACCCTCCCAGCCCAGGAAGACCCATTCAAAATGCAGATGTATGCAAGTGAGGCTGAGTACCCTGTGTTTGGGGTGTGTCTGAGTGAATGCACAAGGAGCTGTCAACTAAACCTAGCCAGACGTGGATTGAAGGGCACAACAAGATTTTAGTGCAAAGAAATGCTCACTTTCTAAAAGTGGCATTTCTAGAATAGTAATATTAAATCCGACTTCACCAGTCAGCAGGATTTTATATTACCATTCTGGCCATACTAAATATGACCTTCCTGCTCCTTTCAGATCAGCAGCTGCCACTTCAACAATGTATGAGAGCAGCCTCAATGTTAGCCTATGAAGGGAGCAGGCCTCACAGTAGTGTGAAAACGAATTTAGGAGTTTTACACTACCAGGACATATAACCACACAAGTACATGTCCTGCCTTTTACCCACACAGCACCCTGCTCTAGGGGTTACCTAGGGCACACATTAGGGGTGACTTATGTATAGAAAAAGGGGAGTTCTAGGCTTGGCAAATACCTTTAAATGCCAAGTCGAAGTGGCAGTGAAACTGCACACACAGGCCTTGCAATGGCAGGCCTGAGACAAGGTTAAGGGGCTACTGAGGTGGGTGGCACAACCAGTGCTGCAGGCCCACTAGCAGCATTTAATCTACCTGCCCTAGGCACATGTAGTGCACTCTACCAGGGACTTACAAGTAAATTAAATAGTCAATCATGGATAAACCAATCAGTAGTACAATTTACACAGAGAGCATATGCACTTTAGCACTGGTTAGCAGTGGTAAAGTGCCCAGAGGTCAAAAGCCAACAACAACAGGTCAGAAAAAATAGGAGAAAGGAGGCAAAAAGTTTGGGGATGTCCCTGTCAAAAAGCCAGGTCCAACAGAACTGTATGTGAGATGTTTTTTTATGTCAGAAGAAGAGTGCGTACAGTGGTCACCTATTATCGAGTCTGTGTACAACATTTCACTTTAATAGTGCCTTGGAGTGTCCTTCTTATTTTGTTTGTATAAAATGCACCCAAAGATGCCTCCAATATCACTGCCATCTACTTTAATGCCTTCTATCTCTGCTTTGTTACATCGGCCTAATGCAGTATGGGAAATGGTCATTCGGACACTGCCGAAGGCTAAGGAAGATTCAAAGAGGTTTGCAGAGAGACAAAGATCCGTTTCTGCTTATCAAGTCACAGCCTTGTATGGTTTTAGTTTTGTTTTTACTCTTCCTGACACTTATCCAAACTTTCCTCGTCAATTCGTGGGCCCTTTCAAAATTCTGCATCCCGTGGGTTTGGTGGCCCTCAGTTGCATTTACCTACTCAATAGAATATCCCTCCTGTGGTACTTATATGTTGTGTGTAGGCCTTACCTAATTGGCCCTCCTCTGGTTTGGTGCATGGGTCACCCATCCTAGCTACTGTAGACTCCCACAGGTGTCCTACTAGCATGGAGGGGGTATGATGCTTCAGACAGATCTTAGGAACCTACTTCTTTTGTACATGCCCCATGGCTTCTGCCTTACTTCCATCGCTCCCAAACACTATTAGCAATCATTGCCAGGCACACTAATCTATGCACTATGCAGGTCCACTCACACTTGTAATACTTGCACTGTTTGGGGTCCACTGGCTTATGAACCATACTGCTTGCATTGAAACAAAGATTATTCAGTGCTGTGAGTTAACATGGCAGTGTTTCCTAGGACATTTGCAGTATCAGGACTTGTAAGCCCTGAATTCATAATTTGATCAACAGGAGTACAAGTACCAAAATGCAAAGCAAAATCCTGGACTGAATAAGTTACTCACACATGGAACCGGCAAACGAGGGCAGTGCCAGCCCTCCTGCACATATACTACATCAGGTGACTCTTGTAGGAAACTGGCCTGGTGTGTGGTGAATGAAGACAGTGTTTAAGAAGCCAGGGCTCTCTAGAGGTAGCTGTGGCGAGCAAGCAAGACTTATCTAGGAGGAGTGCAAAGCACTTGCAATACCACAGAAGTGCAACTTATCACACCTGAATAAACCACACAGTGTTACAAAATAAAGGTATTTTATTATAGTAGCACTGAACTAGATTACTTGTAGGCAGTCCCCTAACTGGAGGTAAGTACACACTATATATATATCTATATATATATATATATACGCACACATACATATATCTATATATGTGTGTATATATATATATATATATAAATATATATATATATGTATATATTTATATAAAGTAATTGTTAGGAATTAGCATAGAGAAATAACAAGCATAGGCAACAATTTGTGTAAAATAGTTAGGGCCTTATGGGGGAGGGCCAAACCATATGCTAAAATAGTGGAATACGAAGAGAGGTCCCCGACCCAAGGATATGGAGTAGTTAGAAGGGAGCTGGGAGAACTCGGGACCCCGAATGGTGAGTACCTAGGTGACTCCCAGCGACCAGGAGTGCAGAGGTAAGTTACCTGGTCTTCCCAAAGACTAACAATGGAACTTGAAAGATAAAGTTTTTAACATTCTGTATTAAACACACAGGATTCTGGCATGTTAATAACTGAGAAACATACCAACCAATAGACACAGCAAACAACTAAAACCATTACAATCTAAATGCCTATTTTTAAAAGACCAGAGGCCAAACAAACAAGTACAAAGCTAGGTCGTTTTGTGCTACTTTGCTGGTTGTGGACTAGACAGAGGAGCTAAGCATTTTTGGTCCAGTCAAGAGTAAATTAATTGCTGAATTATTGCTAAACTATATTCAACAACTGTATTGTTTTTAATTCACATCAGGTGTTTATTTGAAATGTCAAAAAACCCTAGTCCATTAAAACCCTAATACAATGAAGCAAATAGAATTTGCGCCATTTTGGCATTCTTTGTTAGGTTGCACACATCGATTAAAACATTCTAGATGCATATATATAATGGTCTTAACAAGAAGGGAATAAGACTCTTCTCTTAACATGATAAATAATGATAGCACGTATTGGCAAAGCCAATAGGGTTATCTCTAACATTCAAATGCATGTAAACAGGAGCATTCACAAATGTGTTTGTAGTTGTTGCATCACAACTGCAGTGCAGAATACTAAAGCAAACCCTATTGACGTTTTATAGATGCTTGCAAAAAACAGTAGAAATTGATACGTGTCTTGTGTAATGCATATAGAAGACACAGACTTGAATGGACTTCTCAGATACAAAATAGTCCCTCATGCATTCCAACGGAAGGACTTCAAAGAAAGTGCAATGAAAAAAACAACCAATAGTCCGACTCATCTGGGTGGAGCCTAAGCTCCAATCTATGTGTTTAAAAGAAATATGTCAAGCCATACCTAAAAAGTGACTTTTCTTTTCAATAGATATTTGCATAATGCAGCAACGATATACTCAGCTGCACAAGAAGAGTTTAGAGAAAAAATGTAACTTCAAAAACATTTATGCTAGATGGGAAAACACATTGGCAAATGTTTATCAATATCCACACAGTTACAACTTTGTGAATGGTTATCTCATTTGCACTGCTGGCCACTCTTCTTAAAATAGTTTTTTATACACAACTAGAGGGCAATAACGAGCGCAGAAATTATACATACTTTGCCTAAATTCCACATATGTAGACGATAATACTCCATTTATAACTATGGGCCGAATTAGAGTTTGACAGACAGGGTACTCTGTCGCATAGACAACAGAGTGCCCTGTGCATCAAACGCTAGGTCCACCTGCCCCATTCAGAGACAGGCAGGCAATGGAGGAAGGACATTTCACCACCCATCCCATATAGGGTGGACAGTAAAATTTCATTTTTTCCTGTCCATCATCGCCAGGAAAAATATGGTTGTGAGAGACAAGAAAAAACATAACGCCCCCCACAACCTCGGAGAAGTAGGGGTCAGTAGTTTTTCTTTTTTTGAAATAAGCTCCCACTTGGAAAAACATAACAAAATATAAAAACATAAAAAATTAAATAGTTTGTTGAACGGCCTTCAAAACCAACAGCGGCTGTCCACCCAATTTTCTGTACAAAGGTCGACGCCAGCAGACTGTACTTTGTCCACCTTGTCCACCAAATCGTGATGTTTTGGCTTTTAGCAACTCGAGGATGCACTCAGGACTATTTCCATGCATATGTCACACCATTCTCATATCCAAATTCTTGTATAGCTAACCCATCACTAGTTGTTAACTTGGCACTCCTTTTTTTTTTTTAAAGATGTTTTTATTGTGTCAAATACAAGAACATTAGCTTAACATTGCCAGGACAGAGATATGCAGTTGTGAATATATATGCATGAGGAATATTGTACTTATAAATGCATATTAAACATGTACATGAATTAGGCATATACAGCAATATAGTATCAAAGACTCCAAGTTTCAATAAAGAAAGGAGAAAGAGAGAGGGAGGAGAGCTATAGGGATAGAAAAGAGAATTAAGTGATAGCCATTTGGAGAGAGAGGCAATAGACATTAGTTACAGCGAATGTAAGATGAAATAAGTATATATAAGAAGAAAAACAGTAAATATATTGACTTTTTTTTTAAAGGAGGAGAAAAATCCATTTCCTTCGCAGTGCGTTAGAGATAGTTACTTAATGGCAACCATAGCTGATGATGTTTGAAGAAAGTTCCCGTTGAATCAAGCTTGTAGCTGTCAAGTCTATGATGATAACATACAGAATTCCACCACTGTCTGAGAGTAATGTTCTCCGAAGATTTCCAGTTAGAAGTAATAATAGAGATTGCAATAGAAAGCAAAAGGTCCACCAATTTTCCAAGAGGCCTGAATGAACTCCAGATATCTTGTATGCCACCCAAAAACAGTAATTCATATGACATTGGTAAGGAGATCTGAGCTATTGCTGAAATGCGAGACCATATTGAGGACCAAAAAGTAGATAGGGATTGACAGGAAAAAAGCATGTGAAAGTCAGTACCCTGCTGAGTGTGGCAGCGCCAACAATTGTCATTTTGTGCAAGTTTGAGTTTGTAAAGGCATACAGGACTGTAGAAAAGTCTATTATAAAAAAATATAGGGTCTGTGTGAGGCTTGCAGTGCGTGCAGTAGAATGTATCTTATACCATATTCTATCCCATAAAGAAGTTGGCCAAACAACACCAAGATCTGATTCACACAATGTCTCAATAGGTGATTTGAGTCTAGGTGAAACAGACGTTCTTAAAAGTTTATAAATTCCAGCTGCCCTGGGATAATTAGAAGTTACAATCGGGTGTGGAGATGATGCAAGAGAAGAATGATTATGATGTATAAGTTTATTGAGGGCCTCTTGGACTAGAGTAGAAAGAATGATATATTGGGATTTCATGCGAATAGGGAGATTATAAATTGCTGAGAGAGTAGTAAAAGGGATGATAGAGTCTTTATGATATAATTGGGAAATGAGAAGAATTCCTTTAGTCATCCAAGCCTTCCAACACAAGGTTTTACCTTGTTTCCTAAGCGAACTATTGTGCCATATAGGACTGTTAAAGAATTGATTAATGGGGGTAAGATGCGAAATAAAAAAGGTTTCAGTAAGTTGACTGAATGGGAGATAGTGCTGGGCAACCAGAATTTTGGGGGGTTAGACATAAATATAATGTGTTTATTGGAAAAGGGAGAAATAAATGTTTCTTCCAAAGAGAACCATAGCTTTTGAGGGGCATCATTAAGTGTAGATAAATAGGGATGTATTTGCTTAATGCCAAAAGATTTGTGATAAGTTATAAAGTCAGGGAAATTAACCCCACCTTGTACTTTAGGAAGTTTTAATTTCGAGAGAGAGATTCTGGATTGTTTACCGTTCCACAGGAACTTGGATAGAATTTTATCAATTGAACTAAAAAATAGTTTAGGTATCTCAATAGGAAGCATCATAAGGAAGAAGTTAATGATAGGGAGAAGCATCATCTTAATGGTGTCCAAGCTGCCCCACCACGTGAGATATAACGGAGACCATTTCTGTGTGAGATCTACAAGCTTTGCAGATAAGATTTCTAAATTAGTCCTTAATGTATCCTTGAGAGTAGTGCAGTACCATACCCCCAGGCATTTAATCTTAGAAGAATTCCAAGATAATCCTGCATCAAGGAATACAGAGCCAGTGCAATGAGCATTAAGTGGTAAGACCACTGTTTTGTCTATATTAAGTTTAAAGCCAGATAAATCAGAATATAAGTTGAGCTCATGCAGGAATGCAGGAAGAGAAGTGTCAGGGTAAGACATGAACAAAAGAATATCATCAGCATATGCCATAAATTTGATGTGTGCATTATTAATTTGAAACCCCGTAAATTGTTCAGATGTTTTTAATTGGTACAGAAAAGGTTTGAGAGCCAAAATAAATAGTAAAGGAGATAATGGGCATCCCTGACGAGTACCCCTTTTAAGATGGAAAAAAGGAGATCGGATACCGTTTGTTATAACCGAGGAACATGGTGAGGAATAAAGAATGGATATAAACTGTCGGAGTTTAGTACCTAGTCCATGCCATTCCAATGTTTTTGACGAGAAACCCCAGTAGACCCTATCAAAGGCCTTTTCAGCATCCAATGATAAAGCTGCCAGAGGAATCTTAAGTTTAGATGCCTTGTTAATAATATTTTAAAAAGTACGGGAATTATCTGCTACATTTCTATTAGGGATAAAACCAGATTGATGAGAATCAATAAGGTCAGGTATATATGGGAGTAAACGGAGAGCTAAAACTTTGGCATAGAGTTTACAATCAGTATTAATTAAAGATATGGGTCTATAATTTTCACAGTCAGTCGCATCCTGATCTTTTTTGGGGATAAGACAAATCATGGCCTCTGTAAATGAGCCAGATGCAGAACCTGACATTGTAAAGTGATTAAGTAATTGAAAGAGTTTTGGGAAAAGAGACTTAGCAAACTGAATAAAGAATTCTACTGTGAAGCCATCTAGGCCTAGAGCCTTACCCTTGGGGAGAGATTGTAAAGCTATATATAGTTCAGTAAACTGTAGGGGTTGGTCTAAAGATGAGAGGTCAATCTGCAATGGATCTCTTGGTTTGAGATTAGAGAAATATTGGTTGAGAGATTCAACTTTTGGTATGTGTTCTGGAGTGTACAGGTCCTTATAGTAAGAAGCGAAACATGATGCTATATCTTTATCTCTAAAGTGTTTAACACCATTGTTATCTGTGATAGATTTAATAGTTGTTTTTTCTTTTCTTTGTTTCAACTATCAAGTTGGAAGAGAACCAGCTTTATTTTTACCACCATAATATCTGGCATTTATTTTCAGGAGGGTGCTGCATGCTTGTTCAGTGGTATATTGGTTAAACTCCATTTTAGCTGAGACTAGTGCTTCAAGATGTGATTTACTAGTTTCGTGAGTATAGTATTCATGTTCTAGGGACTTTATATTTTCAAGGATGGAAGTTGATTTTTGTTGAGCAGACTTTTTTTTTTGAGTGAGCATAACTTATGATGAAACCCATAGAGGCTGATTTGAATGCATCCTACACAAAATGAAATGATAGTTGATCACTATTGTTGATGTGAAAGTATTCTTCTATAAACTTACTGTAGGAAGTGATAAAAGTAGCATCTGAAAGTAGAGAGTTATTATACCTCCATGAAGATGTTTTAGAACCATTAAGAAAAAGATCAAGGTCAGTAATCACAGGTGCGTGATCTGAGATCAAAATAGCACCGATTTCAGAGTTGACCATCAAGCCTAGAATGGAAAAGGTGGGTAGGAGAATCAAAAGAGTATTCCAAGATGTCGGGATTGCATACTCTCCAGGAATCAGAGAGAGAATACTGTAAAATAACGTTTTTAAAAGCTTTGTGGGAGGCATGTGGAATGAAACGTGACGTGGAACGTCTGTTAAAAAATGGATCAAGAATTTGGTTGCAGTCACCACCTATTAGTAAATTGTTTGAGGAATGTTCAGAGACAATATGTGAAAGATTCTTCCAAAAATTTGGATCTGGATGTGTGGGGCTGTATATATTTAGGATAGTAAGAGAAATATTGTCAATTGTAAATGTAGCAAGTACCCAGCGACCTTCTGTATCTTGATGCAGTGAAATTATGGTAGGTTTGAGAGATTTGTGACAGAGTATAATTACCCCATTTTTGTTTGTGATGGAAGGGGAGTAGAAAATGTCCCCCACCCATTGCTTTTTAAGCTTAATTGCCTCAGAGTCGTTGAGGTGAGTCTCTTGCAACAAAGCAATGTGGCAGTTCAAACGAGCTAGGTGAGATAAGACACGCTGACGGTTAATGGGGTGTTTAAGCCCCTTAACATTCCAAGTAACAGTTCTAAGTTGCATAACAAGAAGTATTAATAAACAACTGCTGTAACAACGAACAAACTAGGCATATCAATTTTGCAAAAGCAAAGAAATGGGAAAGAAACAAGATAGTAAAGAAAAAGAAAAGGAGGAAGATGACCTCCAGAAGTTGTATATACATGGATGTGGCAATACAGGGACTAAAGTCCACGAAAGCTAAAGAAAACAAGATAGAAAGTGAATACCCCGAAAGGTAGAGGGACAGCGGAGAACCTGAAAAGACAGGCAAGAGTGGCTTCAGCACAGGAAAAGTGATATTAGATAATAAAACATATGAAGGCGAGTTTCATGGAAGAAAAAAAAAACATACAAACGAAAAATGTACCATTCAGGAGACCAAATATCGTAATAACTACAGTAAAGGACTATGACATGAAAAACAATAAAAATCAAAGCTGACCAGTGGAACATGTAGGAGAACAGTTTGGATGGTGAGAAAGGGATACGGTTGGGAAAGGAACATGAGGATTGCACAAAGAACACTATCTAAAAAAAAAATATATATAAGAAAATAAGAAGATGGAGAGAAGGAAAACCATGGAAATAAATATTAAACATAATCATTACTATTAAACTGTCCAGAAAAAAAAAAGAAAGGACATTAAAGACAAATTAAATTATATCTTCAAGTAATTGCAGATGCTCCTAGTTCCATTGCTTCTGTTTTGTGTTGGTTAATAAACGTTTGTAGTGCTAAAGGTTCCTCAAACGAGTAAGATTTGTCCTGAAATCTGAAAGTGCTGAAGGTTCCTCAAACGAGTAAGGTTTGTCCTTGAATGTAATTTTGAAAAGGCAAGGGAGAAGAAGACCATATCGAATATTCAAGGATTTGAGTTGTGGACGTAAGTAAAAACTGTTTGCGACGTGCAGCTGTAGCAGGAGAGAAGTCTTGTGTAAAAAACACTTTATGACCTGACCATAGCAAAGAGCCCATCTTTTTGGCTTCCGAGAGTATTTGCATCAAGTCAGTAAATTGGAGAAAGAGAATAATAATTCCTCTAGGATGTGCACGAGGGCCAGTTGAAGTCTGTGGACCTAAACGATGTGCCTGTTGGATAGAGAGGGAAGAGGTAGGAGGCAAGCGAAGAATTGAAGGTATTGCTGTTTGAAGGAATGCAATCATGTTAGAGCCTTCCGAACCTTCTGGAATCCCAAAAAGGTGAAGATTATTTCTCCTATTTGTGTTTTCTAAGTTTTCAGTAAGCCTTTTAAGTTGAGCTATGTGCTTAGAGATCTGAGGATTGACAGTGTTACAATCTTCAAGGTCACTGACTCTCTGTTCCAGAGTACAAATTTGTTGTTCGTGTTGGGACCATTGCTCCTCAATATGTTGCAAAGAGGCATTAGTGTCCATCATAAAGGGCTTTAGTGCACGCAATTCCTCCATGACATCATCTAGAGTAAGATGTGTAGGTGATTTTGAGGGAGAATCAAGGTCTTTTTTGGGGCGCTTGACGGAGGAGGTGTTAGATGTTTTTTTCGCAATTGCGCCGGCAGCATGAGATGAAGAGGCGCTATCCTTTAAAAAGACTTCAGCATTATCCATTCTTAAAGCTGATGGTAGAGAAGATTTAGTTATATGTGTGCGCACCACTCGAAGAGGATTATTAGACTTGGAAAAAGATGATGACTGGCAACTCTGAGAATTATGTGGTCTCCCCATAAAAGCCAGCAGCAATTTGGTAATAGGAAGCCAGCAATGTGAGGTGTTGATGAAATTATATTAGGATGGGAAGCTGCTGCCAGAAGTTTCCAACAACAGAGCAAAATGTAATAAAAAAATATATAAGTAGAAAATCCTAAATTATTCTCTCATAACAGGCATAACAGAATACCACAAGAGCAAAGCACTTTACTGCACATAGTCAAACAATTGGTGACTAGTTTTAAGGGAACCTTCTGAAAAAGAAAAAAAACCCTCTGTCAAAGGAAAGCATTTACCATGTTATGAAGAGCAATTTGAAAGAGCTCCTTGACAAGAGCTGCCAGTGAATACTGAAAGTTGAAAACCTCAGCTAAATGTGTTTGAAGAGAGAGGTCAAAAGTTCAGCTGGCTGTCAGAAGGTAATAAATATTCCATTGCAGAGGAAACTAGATTTGTAGAACCACATCCAGGCAAGCAGTTAAAAGTCAAATAGAAACATCTCTGTGAAAGTTTAGGTTTGTGCAGAGGCTTAATGACCCAGATAAATAATTACCTCAGGCCCTCACAGGAAGTCTCTGAAATGACTTCAAAACTCAATGTCTCTGTAAGATAAAGGCATATTTATGCAGCGGCAGGTGCTAAAAAATGCTGAAGAAATTAATCATTTTGATGTGAAAACATCTCCTTCTTTCCAGGAAGTGCTGAAGCCTCATGGAGCTCTAAAGAGCAGCGGCCATCTTGCGTGACCTCCAGCCATGCCCCCCTGGCACTCCTTTTCATATAGCATGTGGTTCCTTTTAGGGTATAGCTCTTTAGTCGTTTATGTTTCACTGTATTACCGACTTTGATTTTGGGCGGACGGGGCCTAACAAATGTTGGATTATGTGTTCCTTTGTTTCCAGTGCACTGTAACTATTACATCGATAGACCTGTGAATGCTGTAATGTATGTAATTATTAACTCTGTCTACTAGACGCTAAGTTATGATTCCCTTAGTTTGTATATGTTATTGTGTGGTTTCTCTTTTTTTGGCACCTTTGTAACATGAATTACAAATGTGGTAATGGAAAGTAAAGTAGGCCCTCAACTATAGTTTCAGAAAATAAACCGGTTATATAAATGTACTTTAAATAAACATTGCTTATATGCTTATACATTAGCTTAGGATACAGTATTATCCAGTGTGAAGTTAAAGTAACATCAGTTCAATGTTCAGCTTGACGTTTCTGTGAGCAACAAAACTGTCCATTTAAAATGTTTGCAATGTTAATTATTAAAAAAATCCATCAAATGGCATAAGATTTGATTAATTTTACCACAAGATTAACTATATAAGGAACTATATTTTCTTAAAGCAAAAATTGGCTTAATGTCTTTAAAAAAAGTATTGCAATCGAAAAAAATGTATTATGTAGAAAATACTTTACAAAAAATATCAACGTTGAAACAAATTAATTTTAATTTTAAATTATTTTCCATAAAAAAGCATTACAAATTGCGGATATATGCATTATAAAATATGAGTTGTAAATAAATGTGTTGTGCTCGTTTTCGAAATAATGACTGATATTAGTTGGAAATCACCCTACAATGCAGCCCTTCTGACTTCAGGCTTTAGAAATTGCAAAAACAACCTTCAGATCACATCATGTACACCTGGTTCTATTGAAAAGTGTCCACATATCACATTGATATAAGGGATATGTGTGATCTTGAAATCTTATGTACTGTATCCTTAATGTACTAATAATGTTCGTCCAACAAAATTCATTACTATCTATAATCTACGGATAGGTTTGTGTAGCAATTATCACAGTGAACGTATTTGCACTACAGTCAGCCTGGTGCACATCCAGAAGGAAATCTTAGGGCAAATTGCTTTTGAGCATGATACAAGATAAAGAACATTTACTTTTAATGTATTTATTTATTTGGAGCATTTATGAATTATAGACTTAGCCCTGGGCAGTGGAGCGCTTTATGTATAACATATCTTCACTTAATCTAGAGATAATATCACTTTACATAAACATAAAGGAATATAAGATACTAGAGGAGAAGAAACTTAGAAACATAATTGAATGAGAAGTGGTGGACAGGCAGTCCTTAGTCAGTAGAGTACAGTTTGAAGAGGTGTTGTTTAGTTCTTTACACTGTGCCAGTGGCTTTTAGTTCAAACAGATGAGGTGAGGGGGATGTACTTGCAAAGTTTTGGGACACATAGGCCCTCATTCTGACCCTGGCGGTCGGTGATAAAGCGGCGGCCAAGCCGCCAACAGGCCGGCGGTCTAAAATATGCAATTCTGACCCTGGCGGGAACCGCCAACACAGCCCGCCAACTTAACACTCCGACCGCCACAGCGGTACAAACAAACAGCGCGGCGGTTCCCGCCAACAGCCAGGCGGCAGACAATGTACCGCCCACCCTATTACGACCCACCAATCTGCCACCTTTTCCGGGGCGGGAGCACCGCCGATAAGAACACGGCGGAAACAGACTACGAACGGGAAAACGCTCACCTCTACGCACTCCACGCGAGATTCCGGCAGTATGGAACCAGAGTTGCAGGTCATCCCCGCACTCCTATTCCTGCTCATATACCAGGAGCACGCCCGGCGGCGCGGAAGACATCGGTGAGTACTGCACCTACGACACAGGGGAGGGAAAAGATTACCGGCACACACCCACCCACCCACACCCACTACAACACACACATCAATGCATTCCCACAGATCACTGTCACAACCCACAAACCACCCCCCTCCGAAATAATGCAAAGACCAAAAGAAGAGATCATAAACGGCCAGATATATTGAAATATGGACACCAGAAATCCCAATAAATAAATAAACTATGTACAAAATATATACAGCTACTAAATGTAGTCCAACCACTGTCCGTGGATCACAGGGGTCCTGTGCAAAGGGGCAAGGCCCAGTCCCACGACAAGAACTCCACGGAGAGAACACTGCAGGGGCATCATAAAGAAAATAGGACAGGCACCTCAGGGGGAAGGGAAGGGGGGGCACCTCAGCCACTTGAGTACACGACGCCAGATCCACGAGGGGACTCCATGACCACTGGCCCATCCTGGGGAGAGCAAAGCCACAGTCCAAACAGTCCATACAGTGGGTGGCCTGCCCACTGGCCCATCCTGAGGAGAGCAAAGCCACAGTCCAAACAGTCCATACAGTGGGTGGCCTGCCCACTGGGCCATCCTGGGGAGAGCAAAGCCACAGTCCAAACAGTCCATACAGTGGGTGGCCTGCCCACTGGGCCATCCTGGGGAGAGCAAAGCCACAGTCCAAACAGTCCATACAGTGGGTGGCCTGCCCACTGGGCCATCCTGGGGAGAGCAAAGCCACAGTCCATACAGTCCATACAGTGGGTGGGCTGCCCACTGGCCCATCCTGGGGAGAGCAAAGCCACAGTCCATACAGTCCATACAGTGGGTGGCCTGCCCACTGGGCCATCCTGGGGAGAGCAAAGCCACAGTCCATACAGTCCATACAGTGGGTGGCCTGCCCACTGGCCCATCCTGGGGAGAGCAAAGCCACAGTCCAAACAGTCCATACAGTGGGTGGCCTGCCCACTGGGCCATCCTGGGGAGAGCAAAGCCACAGTCCAAACAGTCCATAACAGACCCCACTGCCACTGGAGGAGGCAAGTTGGCCAGAGGACATCCTGCAGCCCTGCCCGAGATAGATCCTGCCCTGCCACGTCTGCCAAAGGGCCAGCGGTCCTTGCCCTGAAGGGCCCAGTTCAGCGGTTCTTGAGACGGCGGGGCCCAGTTCAGCGCTCCTTGCCTTGAAGGGCCCAGTTCAGCGGTGCTTGAGACGGCGGGGCCCAGTTCAGCGGTTCTTGAGACGGCGGGGCCCAGTTCAGCGCTCCTTGCCTTGAAGGGCCCAGTTCAGCGGTGCTTGAGACGGCGGGGCCCAGCGGAGCGGAGCTTGAGACGGCGGGGCCCAGCGGAGCGGTGCTTGAGACGGCGGGGCCCAGTTCAGCGGTTCTTGAGACGGCGGGGCCCAGCAGAGCGGTGCTTGAGACGGCGGGGCCCAGCGGAGCGGTGCTTGAGACGGCGGGGCCCAGTTCAGCGGTTCTTGAGACGGCGGGGCCCAGTTCAGCGGTTCTTGAGACGGCGGGGCCCAGCGGAGCGGTGCTTGAGACGGCGGGGCCCAGTTCAGCGGTTCTTGAGACGGCGGACGGTCTATGGCCAACTGCTAATTGCCTGGTGGTGCCCTCCTGGGCAGCGGGGATGGTGCTCCTTCACTGCCCACCTGGGCTGTGGGTGGTGGGGCCCTCCTGGCCAGCTGGGCTGGGTCCTCCCTGGGCAGCGGCTATGGGGGTTGTGGGCTCCTCCTGGGCAGCAGGCCTGCTGCCTGACCTCTCCGACTTGCTGCCCTTGCCCTCCTTAGTCGTGGGCCTGTGGCCCTTGCCTCCCTTTGGAGCTGTGGCTGGTGACTGTCTCTGGGTGGTGTCCGGGGGGGATGTAGAAGGCGGGCTCCTGCGGCGCCCCTTCCGCCTTCTGCTCCTCTTCCCAGGGGGTGGGCTGGCTGTCCCCTTGCTGCTGGGCGAAGATCCAGACATGCGGGCTGGCGGGCTCCAATACCCCTGCACCCTTGTCAAGGGGGCTGCAGGGCTGGTGGTGGCTGAGGTGCTCTTCTTACCCCGACGAGAAGGAGGGGGGGGGCTCAGGGTCAGGAAAGAAGTTAGTAGTGGCGAGGAAGAGCTTCTTGGGACAATGGAGAGTGGTAGGTACAGTGGGAATGGGAGTGGAGGGAGAGGATGTGGTTGTAGGTGAGTCACGTTTGCTGTCTTTGGGTGCAGGTGCAGGAGGGATAGGCTGTCGTGAGGTGGATGGCTGTTGGGTGGGTGGGTGGCTGCGTTTGTGTGGTGTGGAAGAGGGGGTGACAGACACAGTGGGAGAGGACACAGGGGACGTGTAAATGGCAGTGGGGGTGGTGACTGCACGTGTGCGGACTGGAGTGGAGGGTGTGCTGGTGATGGAAACACTGGCTGATGGTGAGGTGAATGGAGGTGTGAGTGTAGACGTCACAGGGAGGGAGGAGGGAGACGAGGAGGTGGGGGTCACAGAGGTGGTAGTGACTGTTGGCATGTCTGCATCGGAATGTTGCGTGTGTGAATGTCTGCGTGATCTGTGGTGCTTATGTTTGGATGAGCTTCTCTTGGGTGTTGAGGTGTGTGCAGGCTGGTCTGATGGTGTGGGTGGGACAGGCAGAGGAACAGGAGACTGGGAGGAGGGAGTTAGTAGAGGCAGGCAGGAGACAGGGACAATGGCTGCCGTCAGTGCTGAGGCCAGAGCCTGGAACGATCGCTGATGGGCAGCCTGACCCGAATGAATGCCCTCCAGGTACGCATTGCTGCGATGAACCTCCCTCTCCACCCCCTGGATGGCATTCAAAAGGGTAGTCTGCCCAACAATGAGCGTTCGGAGGAGGTCAATGACCTCCTCACTGAGGGCAGCGGGGGTAACAGGGGCAGGGCCTGAGGTGCCTGGGGCGAAGGAGATGCCCGGCTTCCTGGCAGAGCGGGCACGGGGCGAACGCTGAGGGGCTGCTGGGAGGGCGGTGATGGTGCGCTGGGTGGCGGCTGTACCTGTAATGGCGGGGGGCACGGATGGTGCCACCCCCGCAAGGGAGCCCCCTTCCGAGGACGTGTCCGTGTCGCTGCAGGGTCCAGTCGTCCCCGTCATGGAGCTCCCCTCGCCCTCCGTCTCACTGGTCCAGTCTGACTCTGTGGCATGGCCCTCCTGGGCCATGTGAGATGCAGCTCCCTCCTGCCCCGATGCCACTTCTCCTCCGCCTGATGATGCTGATGCACACAAGCACAGAAAGACAAACAAAAAGGGGGGGGGAGAGAGAAATAAAGGGATATTGATTACATGGATCTCCGGTACAGTTAGCGGACATGACAGACACAGATGCCCCCTGCACTAAGTTGCGCACTTGGGGTCCGCTACGCATTCCGTGGAACATGCCCTACACGCCTAGAGTTGACAACTGCACCCATGGATGACACGGCCCAGGGATGGCTGTACTGACAAACTACTGAGGGTGGTGGCTGGGGACACAGGGGCTTACGGGGGTGCCCAGCCTACAGATATCGCCCTGGCCTAGGGGGACCCCCAGCCCTCCTCCCCCAACCAGACACCTCCACTGCGCGACAACAGAGTAGATAATGCTTGTACTCACCCCCTTGTGTCTGCTGTGCTGCCCTCACGCGCCCATCCAAATCAGGGTAGGCCACCGCCAGGATCCGGAACATCAGGGGGCTCAGTTGACGGCAGGCACCCCGCCTATGTTGGGAGGCCATCCCCAGCAGAGACTCGGCGGTCTTCTTGGTCCCGCGGCGGATGTCCTCCCACCTCTTGCGGCAGTGGGTGCCCCGTCGATGGTGGACCCCCAGGGTCCAGACTTCCTTGGCGATGGCACGCCAAATCCCGATCTTCTCATGGGCGCGGACCTATGTGACACGTACAGGGAGGGAGAAATAACACGTTCAAGTTTGTCAGCATTTTCCTTGCCAGTGGCCCAACATGCCCCCCATCCCCGCCAGGCCCCCCGCCAGGCCCAACATGCCCCCCATCCCCGCCAGGCCCCCCGCCATGCCCCCTGCCAGGCCCAACATGCCCCCCATCCCCGCCAGGCCCCCCGCCATGCCCCCCGCCAGGCCCAACATGCCCCCCATCCCCGCCAGGCCCCCCGCCATGCCCCCCGCCAGGCCCAACATGCCCCCCATCCCCGCCAGGCCCCCCGCCATGCCCCCCGCCAGGCCCCCCGCCATGCCCCCCGCCAGGCCCAACATGCCCCCCATCCCCGCCAGGCCCCCCGCCAGGCCCAACATGCCCCCCATCCCCGCCAGGCCCCCCGCCAGGCCCCCCACCATGCCCCCCGCCAGGCCCAACATGCCCCCCATCCCCGCCAGGCCCCCCGCCATGCCCCCAAGCCAGCCAGTGGCCCCAAATCCAGATAGAATTAAACTCACTTGTTGGTCTGGAGGACCGTAGAGTAGCGCATACTGGGGGAGGACCCCATCCACAAGTTTCTCCAACTCCTCTCCAGTGAAGGCAGGGGCCCTTTCCCCAGGTGCAGCAGCCATTGTCCCTTCCAGACCGAGGTCACAGCAACACTTGCAGTATAGGTCCTCTCCTGTGAAAGTTCAAGTCGCAAGTGGATAAGTAGATAGAAAATGGCGGTCACGTCCGCGCCGGTGCGTACCGCGGCGGTGCGTCCCGCCACCGCCGGCGCCCTTCGCCATTGGCTCCTGAAACCCATAGGCTTCAATGTTAACCAATGCGGCTTGGCGCCGCGGTCTTGGCCCGCCGCCCGCCGCGGTGTGCCACGCCAGCGCATTGACCTCACATCCCATTGTCACACTTCACAGGTCAGGCAGCCGCCATTTCCAGGGCCCACATGGCTCAATTTCAACTGCGTCACACAGGCCTAGGCCTTGCATAGCCACTCAGACACGCCATTCACTGCATAGAGAATAGTTTACTGTGCTAGCTGTGAGTACATACCTGTGGGTTGCTTGACTGTGTGCTCCATGTTGTCCTTCCTAGGCACCGTCCGCTGGGTTGGGCGAGGAGACGGATGAATCCTCCCGTGTACCGACCGCTGGTGGACCTGTCGACAATGGAAGAACGCCACATTATCCTGACCTACCGTCTTAACCGTGCCACTATCCATGAACTGTGTGCCCAGCTGGAGCCCGACCTGATGTCCCCCATCCGCCAACCCACAGGGATTCCCCCTCTGGTGCAGGTCATGTCAGTACTACATTTCTTGGCAAGTGGGTCATTTCAGACAACCGTGGGAATTGCTTCTGGGATGTCTCAGCCCATGTTTTCGAAGGTGTTATCCAGAGTGTTGTCTGCCCTGATGAAATCCGTGAGGAGCTACATCATTTTCCCTGAGGTGGGCGAATTGGCTACAGTGAAGGGTGATTTCTACGCCCTTGGACATATTCCCAACGTAATTGGTGCCATTGATGGGACCCATGTGGCTTTGGTTCCCCCAAGAGACAGGGAGCAGGTGTACAGGAACAGAAAAAATTACCATTCAATGAACATCCAGGTGGTGTGTTTGGCTGACCAGTACATCTCGCATGTAAATGCCAAATTCCCAGGGTCAGTGCATGACGCCTACATCCTCAGGAATAGCAGCATCCCTTACGTGATGGAACAGCTACAGAGACACCGTGTATGGCTAGTGGGGGACTCTGGGTACCCCAACCTGTCGTGGCTACTGACCCCAGTAAGGAATCCCCGGACCAGGGCAGAGGAACGGTACAATGAGGCCCATGGGCATACGAGGAGGGTGATCGAACGCACCTTTGGCCTCCTAAAGGCCAGGTTTCGGTGCCTGCATATGACAGGTGGATCCCTAATGTACTCACCTAAGAAGGTGTGTCACATCATCGTGGCCTGCTGCATGCTTCACAACCTGGCTTTGCGTCGCCAGGTGCCTTTCCTGCAGGAGGATGGTCGAGACGGTGGTGTTGTGGCAGCGGTGGAACCTGAGGAGAGTGACGAGGAGGAAGACGACGGGGCTGAAACAGACAACAGGGACAGAATCATTGCACAGTACTTCCAATAGGACACAGGTAACATTTCAAAGATAATTTAGTAAATGTTAACTACTCTCCTGCATCTCTGCTGCCTGTCTATTTGCCCCAGTGTATGATGACTGAGTTTTGGCTTTTCCCTCCCTATTTCAGATCTGGGGTCCCCACTACGAGTCCTGTGCTTCGTTTCCCCATGGACTACAGCTTTGTGGCAGCTGTTTGTTGACTTCACCATGTACAAGGACATATTTGCACTGTCATGTCAATTACAATCTATTGAAATCACAGCCAGACTCCAGATATTTTGGTGCAAAATAGGTGTTTATTTAAGTGCTCAAAATGGGATGGGTGGTTTCAAGTGGGTGGGGGCTATGGTGAAGGAATGTCCATGGCAGAGTCCAGAGTAACAGTCACACAGGTGCATTGTCCAGAGGCCTGTGGAGAGATGGAGCATGGGCAGTTCAAGGATGGACAGGGTGACAATGTGGGACAGTGGGATGACATCAGGTGGTATCCATTGCTGGCGGGGGTCTTGACATCCTACTCTGTCTTCTTGCGAGATCTCAGGGCCCTCTTGCGGGGTGGTTCTTCTCCTGCAGGAGGTGGGGGTCTGGTGGGCTGCTGCTGTGCGGGGGCCTCCTGTCCACTAGCGCCGGCGGAGGTGGTTGGCTGTTCTTGGTCCAGGCTAGTGGCAGGGGCCCTTGGGTGTTGTTCAGTGTCCGCCCTGCTGTTTACGAGGTCCTGCAGCAGCCCTACCATGGTAACCAGGGTGGTGTTGATGGTTCTGATGTCCTCCCTGTACCCCCGATAGTGTTCCTCCTGCAGCACCTGGATCTCCTGGAACCGGGCCAGTACCGTCGCCATCGTCTCCTGGGAGCGGTTGTATGCTCCCATGATGGTGGTGAGGACCTCGTGGAGAGTGGGTTCCCTGGGCCTCTCCTCCCCCCCCTGTCGCACAGCTGCCCGCCGAGTTCCCCTGTTTCCCTGGGCCTCTGCCCCCTGGCCGGTGTGCCCACTACCACTGCCCCCAGGTCCCTGTTGTTGTTGGGGTGGTGGGTTATCCTGGGTGCCCTGTAGTGGTAGACACACCGCAGATTGACGCGCCCTGGAGACAGAGGCATGGGCCCGCTGGGTGGGAGCTGTGCTGGTGTTCCCAGAGGGGTTTGGGTCTGTAGTGGCCTGGGCCTGTGTGAGGGGAACCGACTGTCCAGAGGTCCCCGATGGTCCGGGCTGGTCATCGGTGTCCAGGTCGACAGAGCTGCTGTCATCGCTGACGGCCTCTTGGGTGGGGGGTGTGGAGAATTCTGGCCCCTCCGCCGCGGTGTGTTGATGGTCGGGTCCTGCAGGGGTATAGAGGTATGGTTATAGTTTCAATGTGTGGCATATGGGTGTATTTGTGGGTTCTCGTGTCCCCAAGTGCTGGCATTCGTGTGTGGGGGCTTTGGTGAGGGTGGCTTGTGGGGGGGATGTGTATATGCATTGGGCATGCTTTGGTGATGGGTGTCCATGCTTAGTGGACGCATGCAGGCCTAGGTTTTGGGATGTGTGGGTTGTGATGGTGAGACATTGGCGGGGAATAGGTGTGCTGGGGGTGGGGGTGAGGATGGTGGTGGGGGTGAGGGTGGGGGTGAGGATGGGGGTGGGGGTGAGGGTGGGGTTTGAGGATGGGGGTGAGGGTTGGGGTCTGATTTGGCATGCAGGTGGGGGGGAAGCAGTATTGAAGCTTCAACTTACCAGTATCCATTCCTCCGCCGACTCCTGCGAGGCCGTCAGGATGCAGGATGTTCAAGACTTCCTCCTCCCATGATGTGAATTGTGGGGGTTGAGGTGGGGGTCCTCCGCCAGTCTTCTGCACGGCGATGTTGTGCCTGGATACCATGGAACGCACCTTCCCCCGTAGGTCGTTCCATCGCTTCCTGATGTCTTCCCGATTTCTGGGGTGCTGTCCCACTGCGTTCACCCTGTCGACAATCCTCTGCCATAGCTCCGTCCTCCGGGCAATGCTGGTGTATTGTATCTGTGTGCCGAACAGCTGGGGCTCTACCCGAACGATTTCCTCCACCATGACCCTGAGTTCTTCGACTGTGAAGCGGGGTTGTCTTTGGGGTGCCATGGGGTGGTGTGTATGATGTGTGGGGTGGAGTATGTGTATTTAAGTGAGTTGAGTGTGGTGGTGTGTGTTGTTTTGTGTGTGGATAGTGTGTGGGTGATGGTGTTGAGTGGCTGTGGCTGTTATTTTTTGGATGCTGGTGTCTCGCTCTTGCCTTCTTTACGAATTTATTAGCGTAGGGGTTTGTGGGTGATGTGGGTGGGTGTTTTATATTGTATTGTGTGTGTGGGAGTGGTGTGTGTATGTGTATCAGGTGTGTGGGATTCAAATCGTCCAATGTGGCTGAGTTTTGTTCGTTTGTGTGTATTCTGACCGCGGCGGTGTGTCCCGCCAATGGAATACCGCGTTTGAATGACCGCCGCGTGGATTCGTGGGTCGTAATGGCATGGGCGTATTTCTGTTGGCGTGACGGTGGAGGTTTTGTCACCTCCACCTTTCCGCCGACCGCTGGTCTGGCGGTCTGTTGTGGCGGTCGGATTTTCGGAGGTTTGCCTTCTGCGGGTCAGAATGACCGTGGCGGGTTTCCGCGACCGCGGCGGGATTATGGAGGATTTCTGACCGGCGGTAGGCGCCTTTTACCGCCGAGGTCAGAATGACCACCATAATCACTTGGAGTATGTACTAATGTTTTTGTTTAACAGTTTTATATAGTGGAGGAGTACTGTGCACATTCATGCCGACATGTTAGAGAAGGCAAGTGGGATATTTAAAGAAAATAGTTGGGAGAATTTATTTTCCCCACTGACTTATAATGAAATAGAAGGCAATCAGACAGAATTGGATCTGTTGGCATTTAATTTTTGGCAGTTTAAGAACATAGCAGAAACAACAGACTTCTAAACTTTGTTTTTGTATGCACCATGCCAAACCGTCACAACTAAACTGTTGAGGCCTGTTACATTCTCTGCCCCACCCCCCAAGAATTAATAAAAAGCGTTACATTTTTGTGTCAGAGGTAATTCTTGGAGAGGGAGATGGGAGCATGCATTATAGGCATCAACATTTCACTTTTGCCTTGTTTCCAGCAGTTCATGATTTGGCAATTCGAAAGGGGTTTCTACATGCAGGAATAGGGAGGTGGGAGACTAGTCTTGAAATTGCCTAATTCAGGAGGGTTGACATATGCATGCGGTATAGATAAACTTTACAAAATAACAACAGTAACACAAAGGTCGTACAATGAGACAAGAAACGAACAATAAAGAATGAACAGAGGGACTAGAAGAGACGCAGACTAGGATGGAAGCCTGAAAGATAAGTAGAGAAAAGGAGAGGAAAGAAATAGGGGGTGGCACTAATGGAAAAAGAAAGGAGTGCAGGAGTGGGTGAGGAAGGGAGAAGAAGTAGGAAGTGTGTAGGAAGGTGGATGGGGAAAGAAGAATACGGAGAGGAAGATGAAAATGAAAGAGAGCAGGGTAATAAAGGAAAGCACAGGGGGAAACCTGAAAAATATGGGGAGGTGCTGGAAAAGTAATGGGAGCGGCAGAGGAGCAGAGACGGGGTGGAGGCAAAAAGGAGAGAGCAGGGAATGGGGATGGGAGAGACCAGGAGAGGAGACAACAGAAAGGCGGTTAAGGTGGGGAGAAAAGAAGGCGAGGAAGTGGAGAGGTGGTAAAGGGCAGGAGGAAGAGTCTGATTGGTAGGGGGAACAGGGAATCCAGGGCCAAGCATCACAGTAGAGACATTGGGTCGGATATAGTCCAAGGAGATAGGTCTTAGGAGTTGATGGAAAGGCTGTAGAATAGGTTTAGTATTCATTACTGGGAGAAAAAAGTTCCATAGAAGAGAGGGAGGTGAAGGGGGGACAGGAAGCTGGGACTGGCGTTGGTATGGGAGGGAGGTACAGGGAAGAGAGTCCCAAAGGGTGTGGTAAGTGGATCAGGGCCCCGTAAGAATGTGAAGATGAGTAAAGTGGACTGGTGGGAGAGGGTGACAGCATAGAGAAAGTGCAGGAGGGGCGGGGGAGTAAACAGGGAGAACAGTGATGGGGGGGATGGTAGAGGGCAGTAGGGAGAGACAGGACAGAGAGAGAGATATAGGAGATGAGAGCAGAGAGAGAGGAGAGAAAATTATGGGAAGATGGAGGAGGAGGATTGAAGGTCAGAAAGAGGGAGGACATGAAGAGGGAACTGGAGCTATAGAGGGAATAGCGGACACGAACAGGGAAAATTTCTCAGGGGTTAATGAAAGGGGTATGGGGTGGGCGCAATGAGGTGACGTCTTGAGGTCAGGCTTATTTAGAAGTTGTGGTGTTTCTGGTTTTCGGTATTTCAAGGATCAGTCTGTTCTTGTTACTTGTATCACAGTTTTTTCATACTTTACAAAAACGACCAAAAAAAGATGGCCTCCCCTAGCAAACTAAGGGACATATTTAAGGAAAGTGGACCCTTAGCGTCCTCCTACCTCCACCATGTTTGCCCCGTATCTAAGATTCGGGGCACAATGACGGGGGGTAGGGGGCAATAGCATCATTTTTATTGATAAAATTGATGTACTTAGCAGGAGTAGCACCAAAATATTGGCCCTACTCCTGCCGAGTACATAGGGGCACAATAAAAATAATGGAAGCCCCCTTTTAACGCCTGCTCTGAGCAGGCCTTAAAAGTGCCGTAATAAATGATGCAAGGAAATTTGTTAGATTTACTTGCGCCATTTTTTTGGTTCCCCTAACAGGGGAACCCCCCCTTTGCATACATTATGCCTGGCTCAGGCATAATGTAGCACAAAGGGTTACAAAGTGGTGCAATGTATGCATTGCACCACTTTGTAAATACGGCATGAAGATTTTGGCCTCGTTGGGCTACATTAGCGTTTAAAAAAATGACGCTAATGTGGCGCAAGGTGGACCTGGGGGCTTATAAATATGTCCTTTAGCTTTTATTAAAAGTGCCATTGTGAAATGCAGAATTTTCTAGTTGTAACACCTATTTTAGCTCAACGTGGGAAAGTTTTCAGTCAGTCCTTACCAATGAAAAAATATCTGCCTTCCATAACAGAGCAGTAGATTTACAGATTGTGCCAAGAGCACTTGCATTCTTGCAGCTAAGGGCCAGAATGGGGCATGATGTGTACCTCGTTGTCAAACATTTTTCCACATAGATTTCGCTTTATTCCCTGTTATTTCCAGGTGGGTGTTCGTCATCAAGAAAGGATATCAAGATACAGACACGTCCCTCCAGAGCTCAGTAATCACCAAACTGAAGGGCGTGGCTTTTACTAACACCACTGAACTGGGAGAGAGGCTATGGGATGTGGTGGACTACGTCATCCCACCTCAGGTACGTTCCCAACACTAGAAACACCAAATTCCACAGCGATTGGGTGAAAGCTTGCCACACTAGCACATGATATAGGAGTGGACCGTACTTTTCACTAAAGCAGACAAACACAAGAGTTAGGTCAGTCAATAGAAAATAGATGGACATTCGCAAACGTCAATTTCTTTGTGAGTTATGTCTAGATGATGAATGTTAGCTTCTCCTAGTTCATAATAATAGCTGAAAAAGCTAACTTTATTTTGGCATCGAAAGTTTTTGTAGGGTATTTCCGTTTCTTAATGCCATGAATATCATGGTAGTCCTTGGAACAAGTACATTTCTACTTTTGTGTGCTTCTTGACATAAGTAGTTCGTCTTTCTAATGAAGATGACAATGTTGCCTAAGCACATTTTTCACAACCTCGAATCCTTTTAGAGCAATATAATGTTCTTGTGACTGGCTTTCCTGAGCACTACTGGCATTTCAGGACAGTTGGTCAACCCAAAATCTCCCGGTTTTCTCCAAAGTCTTTCCACGAGGATGCACATCAGATTGAAACACAGACATCTCTATCATCTGCATCAGTCTTAAGCAGTTGCATACAGTGCAAAGCGCTATGTACTGTGGTCTTAGAGCACATGCTCTCACTGTTCCAAGTACAGATTGACATGACTCCCATATAAATCAACCATTCCTCAAGATATGCCTTTATTCAATTATAAAAGTATGTGTTTACTTGTTTATGTGTTTATTCATATTTTGCTATTTTGCCACTACACCAACAGGATGTTAGAACACTTTACATAGAAAATCTGAAGATAAATGACAACATTAGCAAATAGAAGAGGAAATGTGTAAACGAGGGTATGATTCCTAGGGTGTTATATGGAGAAAGAGTTCAAAAACCAGAAAAGAAACAGCTAGAAGAGAGGCACAGTGGTAAACAATGTGAAGGGAAAACAGAGAAAGGGACCTTACACGAGCCTGCAACATTAACAATCAGTGGCAGGAAGGGAACACAACCTGACTATTGATGGTGAGGGACTCTGTCTAATTAGTCTTTCACGAACTGAAGTCACCGCCTAAATGAACTTTTGACATCATTCCCCAAAACCCCCAACCCCTCCTCCTTGTAGATACATCTTGAGAAAGTAACTATTTATCCCTTTTTGGAAAGCCAAGATATCCTGTGAAGTTAAGTGGATTAGTAGGAGTTCCAGGTGGTCACAACTGCCCCAGAGAATGACTGCGTTAGGGCTTGGGTCATTCGGACTTTAGGAATCTTCAGTGGGAGAGTGGTTTTTCTCTAGGAATCTCCTGTGCCTCTTGTTTCTGTCAGTAGATCTGCTCGGTATGTATCTTAGGTAGAGTGATTTGAACGTGAGACAAATTATTTCACATTTCAACGTAAGTAAAGTCAACGTACACTGCTCTGATATGGTGGACACCTCTCAACCAACTGGATGGGGTGTCACCAGGTCAGCAGGCACAGTGTTTTGTTAGAAGCAAGTGCCCTCACTCACCATTTGATGATATGCTTCACAATCAAACATTGTTCCTTGTCGGGCCAGATTGAAGAAAATAGGCCATCATACCTGACATTTTCCCCCTTCTGTTTTTAATCTTGACATAGGTCCCTATCAACTCTACCTTCACTAAAATGTATTTCGGTACCTATAGTCAATTTTATTTGCACTTTTTCCAGTCCTCCTTACACTTCACTCACCTTGGCAACTTTGAACAAAAGATGTCTATTAAGGAGCCCCCCTGTGGGGCCCGTCAGGCATTGCAGCGCCGGCCTGACGAGGAGCAATGCCCAATGATGAAACATGTCACCAAATGGTGAGTGAGGACACCTGCTTCTAACACATCAATGTGCCTGGTGACACCCCCACTGAATCGGTTGAGAGGTGTCCATCCTATCGGAAAAGTATAATTTGACTTTACTCATGTTATAATTTCAGGAGGGTGTACACTGGACTGAATATTTCCTCCCTGTCCCTTGGGTATTAGTCAGACTATTTCACATTTTATCCAAGCCTCTAATGGAAGCCAATGTAGTTCACTTACAATTGTGGAGATGAGGTTGAATTTCTTTGTCTCTGAGATAAGGCACGCAGTGGAGTGGAGTGGAGTATTGCTTTGATAGTTGTCAGCATAGTCATTAGAAGACCTACCGAATAGTATTGCTGGTATCAATCCTGGAAACGACTAGTAAATGTGCAACTGTCTTCAATTGCCATTAGATGAGTAGATAATTTATTCTTTTACTTGTTACAGTTGGCAATTTGATGATTTTGTCCATCTCTTCATGTAAAGTATCACCGACATTGAGGAGTCAATCAGTAATCCCAATAATTTCATGGTTGCTGAAAGCGCTGAAGAGAAGCCTTTAACTTTTAGGTCTTCTAATAGTTTAGAGTTTATTCTTATTAGATGTGCCCTTGGTAAGAAGGTGAGCATGTTTAAGGAAGATATTTGTTTCCTTAAATTAAGCCTAATATTTGATCAGGATGTTCTCATTAAGGCTTTTGCAATATTCCTATAGATCTAAAACTGAAGTCCTTAGAATCCGAATGAGAGCTAGATCTTCTAAGGGCATAGTTGGTGTGGTTTGAAAATGAGTCTACCCTAGTTCCAAAAAGAATAAAAAGTTTGGGATTATGCAGAATGAACAGTCTCCCTCTCAGATCCAGAGGCCAAGTACTAGTAGCCAGTAGTAAAGGTGCTGGGCTTGCAGTGGATAACATCCATATAAGACAGGTTTGCATCCAAGGGCCCTCATTGATTCCTATTATCTTGTTCTTTTTTCCAGGGTGAAAATGTTTTCTTTGTTGTGACCAACCTGATCGTTACCCCAAACCAAAGGCAACGGACATGTTCTGAGGTAGGTCTGCCAGCTAAAAGTGTTAAAGTTCTAGCCATGCTGCTCACACCTCACAGATATTAGCTGTCATAACCTCTGTATGTATGTATATGGTACTTCTATAGGGCGAATTTTTGCAAAGCCTTTTCAGCACTCGGCTGCCTTTTGGCTAGGTTTGCACTGTAGAAGTACCACATACATACATTCATACATACATACATACATGGATACTTAGGTTAAGACAGCTAATATATGTGAGGTGTAAAGGGCGGGGCTCATGAATCCACGTTGTGCTGCAGTTTCTATGTTAATCTATGTCTTGTGTAAGGCCTCATCTGGTACAACCTCTATGGTAAACTTAGGCTAGTAGATTCTGTTGAATCACCAGGGTCTCTTTCTACTCCATCAAAGGTAATTAATTCTGAGAAACATTAACATAGAATTGGTGCACAACGTGGAATCATGAGATGAAGATGCTGCCCTGTTTTTAACCACAGAGAGAGGTAGGTAGCCCTAATTATGTCGGAATTTTGGCAAGTTCTGTTTGAGATCACTATTGGACTTAGTAGAGATGCCTTTATAAAGAAAACAATTTTAAATCTAATAGAAGAGAACACGAGGAGGTGAAAATTATACTTTTTCATTCACCAAAACTCGTTAAGTAATTGTGTTGCAATCTACCTACACTGGGCATTTATTTATGATTGATGAATTTTATTAATGGTGAGTGATATATATGGTGGTCAAGCATGGGCCTAGAGACACATTGATTTGCTGAGGTTGAAGTATCTGTTTGAGATTTCTGTCGTTAAATTTATGTTGTGTAATATGTATTTTAATGCAATAAAATGTATTATTTTTCTAGACATGGTATTCTCATTAGCTTCTTTTTGCTGATTTACCTGTGGCTTTTGTACTATCCGGTGAATGTGTGAGAAGTGTTTCGGACTGTTTTATTTACTAAGGGGAATTAACAGTAATGTTGGGGAAAAAAAAGATACTGTGGACATCAGATTTAAAATGCATCCTTTTATCCCAGCAAAGGCTACTTTCATAGCAGTCCGGAAAAAGTGTTATGGTCCATCCATAAGCTTGTAGTGGTCTGAAGGCTGTGGTAAGCAAACTATTAGGTGCGCTTCACCCACAGCAGACGATAGCATGAGAATGAAAAGCAAGTGAGAGGAGTCAGGAGGCTTGTCAGCTGAAGGGTATATCTGCCGAGAATCTCAGCAGCAAAGATGGACAGTTGGTAGCATTTGCTCTCACCAAGTAACATGCAAAATGAAAGCTGGTCTCCGAGTACTGATATAGTCTCTGTAGCATGATCCCATGTAAAGACCCCATGGGAGAATCAGGTAATTTTAGTAAAGTAATTTGGCTAAGTTAGGAATGGGCAAGTGAAGGTATGGGGACTGATGGACTTCTGGGTACTTTAACTCAACCATGCCCACTTGGGACCAAGTTACAGATATCTCACCCTCATCCTATGGACTAGGGTTCTATAAGTGACTTTGGGGACTTCTGGGTCAGTGTGCACTGTATTCTCCCCTTTGGAGTGAAAGGGAGTGTTCCTAGTGGCTGGTGCTGTGTTCAAATGGCAGTGAGTTAGTGCTGTTGTTGCAGTCTTTGTTTCTTGGTACATGTTTTCAGAGATGGGGCTTTAGTAGGTCTACTGTATTCAGCAACTGCACTCTAAAGTGTTGTTTATTTGGAGCAATGGTCACCTTAGTTGGAGGCAGGAAGAAGGATGATCAGGTACCATTGACATCCTACTTTATTCCCTGTGTTTGAAAAGGGAACATGTACATTTGTGATATGAAATGTCAATCATCTGGTCAGACGTGTCGAGAGGCATCACTTTCTAGTGTACAATAAAAGGCACAATGTTCGGGTAACATTTTGTGAGGAGATAAATGTAGGGAAGAAGGAATATGGAGCTTCAGTGAGATCACAATGGCAGGCGGTTTTCTCTGCCTACTCTGTGTAAGCCAGAGGAGACCTGATCTGGTTTAGCCTGCGGCTCTGTTTAAATGTCTGACTCCAAATGCATGGCATATCTGTTGAGTAAGTATACACAGCTCTAATAAAGACACACACCTAAGTTCTTCCCATAGGTGATGGCGCGCTGCAGTCTATACAGAGATGATTTGCTGGCATGTGGAGGAGAGCTCAATCATAGTGGATCTTGAAGTAAGTAGATCATACCCAGATAAGAAGTTTTAAGGCCAAGATTCCAGATCACTTGAAACAGCCCTTGAAAAGTCACAACCTGCCAAAATGTCTAGGGAGTACAGAAACCCACATTGGGAGACTGCTTCTTTTACTCTCCGGTGCATCACCCACTCACTTGATTAGACACGTTCATGGCTGGGTGGGAATCAATTGCAAAGGTCTTAAAGGCAAAATATGTGGGTAGGACACTTCCTGATCACCATCCTCTAATTGTCACTTTGCAGTTGGAAGTGTCCCACCTAAAAATAGAAACAGAGGTTCCCCTCACAATGGCCATTTTGACACATTACTAACATCTTGAGGAGAACAATCACAAACTATTTTCATAACATAACATGTATTTATAAAGCACACATATCACCCATGGGGTATCAAGGCGTTGAATAACAGATATGTATTGTTACTCAACTCATCAGCACTCATTTTAGCAACCTCAGAAGCACGAAAGGCTGAGTGGATCTACCAGGATTTTAACCTGTGACCATGAGGTTGAACACACACCCCAACAGTGGATGCATTAGTCCGCTGAGCCACCAAACCCTGCTGTCATGAAACTGCAGGATCGGTATGGGAAGTGGATGCAGAATGGGAAGTTTTTGAGGTGGTGCTGAGAAGAGTACATATTGAGACAATGTGATGTGTGCAGGGCCCTCTGGACGCAATTGCAATATCTGGAAGAGTAACTTGATAACCTGGAGGAACAGTTCCACACTGATCATCTGGTCAAAATATGAGATCACTCTCTCTATCAAAAACACATACATAAATAATCCTTAATTAAAAGAAATTCCCAATATTTAACTATCTTAATACAAGTTCAATTTATGATGACCCTTCAAATATCCAAAACACTGCTCCCAGATAGGAGCTTTGGGTGAGCACGACTAGCAATAATAAGTGCTGGTGAAGGAGCACCCTGATTAAAGCATTCCACCTGGTATGAGTGAGGGACAGCGTAATTTGTTTGAATGAATACTCTAAACAAACCAAAATGTCTAATACTCTGCAAGCAGATCACAAACATTTCAATGAAGAAAAGGAAGGGTTTTTCTTTACAAAAAGTGGTCAGCCTATTTTGTGTATATACATATATATGTATATATATGTATGTATAGGGAGGTTGTACTGACAGAGGCTCTCTAAAACACCTCTTTCCCTCTGTCTAGATCAAATAGGATGTATGCCGCAAAGATGTAGCTCGACATGTCTCAAAAGGTTCCTTCACAATAAGTATGGGGTGTCAGATTGGAAAACCATGCCCTCCTTACCATTTCTTTAAATCCTCTTTTGTGTGCTTTAAAATAAATATTTTAAAGCTGAGACTCTTTCTTGGTTCTGATTATTGTTATAGCATATGCCTGTTGCCTGGTCAAGAACCGGTAGGATATTCACCAACACCTGGGATGCCTGTAGAGCAGTGGTTCCCAAACTGTGCGCCGCGGCACCCTGGTGCGCCGTTAAAAGTTGCCAGGGGCGCCACGCACATTTTGGAAACATGATATGAACATTTTAAAAAAGATTTATGTGTGCAGTTTATAAATGACCTGTTTATAACGAGTTAAAAGTATTTTGCGCTGAGTAACTCTTTAGCATTTTATGTGGGGGAGTTACATAAGCCCCACCTGTCAAGGTCTTGCCCTCTGCAGCATGGTTTCACCAAACGTGATTAGTTCTTAAATAAAAGCCTTCCTCATTGCCAGCCGGTCGGAAATTCAGAAGAGAGCACTGGAATGCTATTGCTCCCGTGGGATCCTCTGGAAGTGCGCACATCACATCGGACGTGTTCCTTGTTGAATTTACAATAATCAGGTAACTATAATTATTATTATTAGGATTTCTAATCTAGGGTGAGAGAGAGGGCACAGCAGGACCGGATATCACAGGAATGTGCAGGAAATTCTCCTAAGCTGCGCCGATATAGTAATTATAGTATTATTAATAACTAATGTTCTGTTTTTAAAACAGATGGATATTTCCCAGGGGCGAGCACAAGGCCCCTGTGTAGTTTCCAGACAGGAGAAAACTGCTAACAGCTTGATTCAGCACACACACAGAAGTTGAGTTTGTTTATTTAGGTTAGAAGACATTATTAGAAGTATTAGTTCCTTGTTGAGGACAAGTCCAGGGGAAAATTGCAGCATTTCTGCTTTGTGAAAGATTAACCTTCCACCCTTTTCTTATTATTAAGCACACCTTTCCTTTTTTCCCCATTTGTGTTTACTAAATGCTAGTAAATTGTTAAAAATAAATTATAGGACCACAGTCCTCCCTCACTTGCATGCCCAAATCAGATTACTTACTGAGTCTTACTGCCAGGGGAAGGCAATTTTCGTTGGGATGCCAGAAAAACGGCTATGGGAGGTACAGACCAAGTGGAACTTGGAAAGCACAGTTATCAAAAGCTGAAGCCTTTGAAATAATTTAAGGCAGCGGTGCCTCCTAAATTCTCAAGAAACTGCAGAGTGGGAGTGTGAACGGTAGTGCTTAATTTGTAAATAAAAACGTGCCGGTGCCCAAAGTCCTCCTTTTAAACATGTGGCTGCTGCAATTAAATGTGCGAAAATGGAATACTGAGGCAGTGTAATACTGAAGCCATCTCAGGCCTCTTCAATGATTTTAAAGCCACTCCCTGCCCCTTCAGCTCACTCTTGCAGCTTTCTGTTTTCTCCCATTGTGACACTATTTCGTTTTTCTCTTCCTTGCTTAGCACCGGAAACAACAAGCACAAATTAAGCACTGGTGAATGATCAAGTACTGTTAAGTAGTTTTAGAGGAGAAAGTGTCCAGATTGAAGGCAGAATGTGTTCACCAAAGGTGAGGTGTGAGATGTGTGTGTGGTCAAGGCAATGTAATGACGTTGTAAACAGAGAAGAAAATACGTGCATGGAGGACAGCAAGTGTGACACAGGGGGGAGATGTGGCTACATTTTTTTAGACGTTTAAGAATGAGAGGTTGAATTGGAGGAGATGTGGTCTAGCAGGGAGGAGGAAACATACAAAACATCCATGTTATATGCTCGTTGATATAATTAAAGTACTCCCGAGGCTGGGCTTACATCGCCCACCCGAAAAAAGAAAAAAAGTAACATAATGGGGAGCCGCGGGCAATGGCAAATATAGGTGAGGGGAGCCGCGGGTCGAAAAAGTTTGGGAACCACTGCTGTAGAGGGACCACATAGAGATGCCCACCCACGCCATACCACATGCGCCAGCCTTGGAGCCCACTAATGATAAAGATGGGAATAGTAGCATCTGGCAGGGGACATCTTGTGCCCTCTATGCTGACGATTTATTATTGTATGTGTTTGTGTGTGACCATGGCAAGGGAGTGCCGGGCCAGCTAGAGGAGGCAGAACATTTTGGCTTGCTCTCTGGGTTACATCTTAAGCAGGTCAAGCTGTGCCTTTTTCCCCTGCACTGATTAATCCTGCATGAAATAACTAAAAAGTAATTGCTCCCACTTGTGTTTAAAGCCTATTCTTTGAAATACCCGGGGAACAAATGTACTCGAGAGATAAATCACTCCCTGAGCGGGGCCTACATCTAGAATTCCTGTGGACTTAAAACTCATGAGTTTTGGTTGAAATGATTATTGTGAGTTATAGATGGAATAGCCATAGAAAAGATGGTGACGTCGCAGGTAACAGAGCACAGTGCTCATTTTGCATGCCACTGTCTTTTAGGAGCTACATTGAATCATCTCAGGCCTGGTGTAGGGCCTGAACAGACACAGTACAGTGCAACATCACTCCACACACTAAACCTTCTGAGAGGAGGGCCGGGGCTTCTTAGGCCGTGCACGGCTGTGCAGCTTTAGTTCATTGCAGCGACTCAAGAAACGGGGGTCTCTTCACCAATAGCCACACCCAGAAACAACAGTGACCGTTTGTTGTCCTGGTGCATTAAAGAGTCAACCTCACACTTTGCATACACTAATTTGCGTCATGCTGCAAGTAACGCGTTGCATGTCTTTCTAAAGACAAAGCAGTTTTCTAAAGGATGAAACGTTCAAAACAGATTTCTTTTATAGGATTTTCTGTTCACTCTGAAGAATCTGCCGCCAAACCTGTTAACTTTAGGAACAGGCAGGAATGGGGTTATTTCGAAAGTGTCCGCGAGAAAAGGCAGCCCAAAGCACAATGAGCAGTGCCTTGAAGAACGCCCACTGCCCCGGCGGAGGCAAGCACTAGTGTAGGGGCCGGCTGGGCCGCACTCAGGGAAGACACGGTCCTTGAGTCCAGCACTCACCCACGCGCGCAGGCGCAGTCCTGACACAGTTGTCAAGAGAAATTCATGGAGTCAGGGTATATCTAATTTGCGTAATTAACGCGCGATACAGCTAGAGTTAGGACCGCTTGCACCAAAACAGTATAAGTTTCAAGAAATATTGCTTTGAAAACGGCTAATGCATCATAAATCTGGCTGGAGTCAGCAAGGAAAGGTTTCATATGGATATAAATCTTTCTTAGTCCATTATTAAATCGCTTACCATACATCTCGCTGGCCCAACCTTATCAATCTTTATTGTAGGTGGTTCCTATGTGTTCTTGCTTCATTGCTAATATTTTGACAGGTGTCATAAAAAGGTCCATTGCTAAAAAATAATAATGATTAAATAGGGGGATTCCTGGGTCTCTGAAGCGCGCTGTTTTCTTCTCGTCTCAGAACTCAGGCACCAGTAGCATTCAAGGCATCCTCTGTACCCAGTGAGGAATAAGATGGGTACCTGGAGCGCCTTCCCTCGTCACCCCTTCCAGAGAGAATCCCTCAAGTAACGAGAGCATCGTGTCTCAGGGGCAGAGCTTCCATTGGTGCAGCAATTGCAGTGGCACCAGGGCCCGGAGGGGCCCGCTGAACTCTGATTACTGCACATGTAATTCACAGTTCAAACAGAGGTCAGAAGCCACTCACTTCCTTGTACTAGAGCCTAGGGTGACCACCTGGCATAGAGGCAAATTCTGGACAGGACTGTAAAAAAATTCAGGACAAAGGGTCAAAATTCAGAACAAAAATTCAGGACCAAGAGTCAAAATTCAGGACAAAAATTCAACAACAAACGTCAGTTTTACAGACACATTCAAGAGAAGCCATTCCCCATAACGTTATCTGTGCATTTATTTACTCTTTTTTGCATAGCCCTCTTTATTCATTGAGATCTTTTTATGATTGCCTCCTGGTATGCTACATTCAGGTGTAACATTACATCCTTGTTCAGTAGTAAATTAATGCCTTTCAGAACTGTGTCAAGCAGAGGCGGCTGAAGACATTTGAAAGTGATGGGGCATAAAAGTTCAGGATGAGTGCCCTATAGCATGCGAGCCAAGCTGGTATAAGGTGGATTCCCCCCTGAGAACATTTCGAAATAAGAGTGTGAGATTGTGCAAGGCAATTACCCACTCTGTCCATGTTTAAAAAATGGTATTGCAATTGAGCGAAAGTGAAATCAGTGATCTGGCTTATCCCTGAGTGTCAAAGTACACATGGAATCTTCAAAATATTTGGGATGAAAATTGCACAAACAAAATTTAAGAACATGAGAAAGATTTCAAAATGTAATTAGTGTTTCTTTAACATATAAAAAGAAAAATAAATCTAAATCCAGGATTTGTAAAGTGCAGCAAATCACCCGTGAGGGTCTCAAGGCACTGAATTGTGGGCAGAGTGAGATAAAGTGATTTGCCCAGAATCACAGGATGTTGAGCCGGCACCGAGATTCAAACCTGGTCCCCCCAGTTACGAGGGAGGAACTCGGGCCATTACGCCACACCCTCTGTTTTCGGCTTTATATACAATTAGACCTCAGATTGAACTAGGACCCAGTTACCTTTTGATACCTAGGGAATATTATCTACCATTACCCCACTGATTTGCGATTGGAAATCTCATCAGAGTGACATGGTCCCTCAGAGCCCAGTTTGTCTTTTGGTCTTCACTTACTCTTTCTGTAGTGGGCCACATGGCACTAGTGAAGACCTAGTGCTACCCTGATTATTCTATTATTTTGCAAACCTTCCTCTGCTGATCCCTCATTCCTTCTTCATACATGCCACACATCAGATTTGGTTGCTGGGGCCCGTTGGGTAGCTCTTTCCACTCCAAAGCTACCCGTGACTGTGGGTGGATTAGGAATTACAGATTTAGAATGTTATTATTTCGCTGCACAGGTATAAAGGGTGGCTCACTGTCTGTCTGTCTGCCCCCTGCAAAAGATGGGGTTTATCCGTAAAGACTTTAAGGAGGGCTTACTGCACTATTCATTGTTTCCTACTGATCATTCTACGGAACACCATCTGAGGCTATCCTTCACAGCTTTCTCTTGCCTTCCTAGAACCTGTAAACTCACTGACACAAAGAAACCCTGTGTTCTGGCACTACTAGTGCTAGGCCTTGCCACTCGCACAGGACGGCTGTGTTCAGGGCAACTCCGTCAGTGGCACGCTGCAGGCATCTTTAATTTGAAGGATTTGTTTCTGGACGGCAAGCTACTAGATCTCCAAACCTTTGTGGCAGACTACCATCTTCAGCGGCTCAACGCCTTACTTACAAACATTTTAAACAATCATTAAATGCCCTATTTCATGTCTGCCACCTAGCACTAACCCTACATGAGGTGTGCAAGAAGCTCTACACCATAAAGACTGGTGGCAAACAGATAAGATGGATGTACAGTCTTTTCCTGCAACATGGAGACCACTCCAGGACTTTTCGTCATACTACCTGGGAGAATGATGTGGCCAAACCTCTGTAAGATACGGACTAAGCTAAAATACTGGACTTTCTCCACAAAGTATCCTGTGGCTGCCACTTTAAGTACATTCATAGAGCTTCCCTGGGAATGCATTCCACCTGTGGCTTGCCATTGGCTTTTTGGTTTGTAACGCACATTTCATTGCTTTCAACTTGCTGGCCTTATTTGTTTTAGGCTGTCGAGTTTCAGCTTGTGCCTTCCATTACACAAACCTTATTTACAGTATCCTTTCGCGTGCCCCCTTTCTGTAAACAGGACTGTACATTTTGTTCTTATCTCATCACATTTGCTGTGCATTTAAAGAACAAGGTCAAATGTCAGTCTCGGTCTTCAGAGGGAGCTCAGTGTTTACTTTTCTTTCTCTGACTTCAATGTGAGAGGATTTATGTGACAATCTTGCTGCATACTGGGGGTAGGCAAGAATGTTTCAACTACATGACAACATTTAAATGAACTGTGTAAGGATTTCAGAAAATATCAGAATTAGGAACACAAAGGAAGCACATTTTTGTTAATTCTGAACTGTGCTGGAAACAAACAGCTTAATATGATTAAAACAAATCATTACACTAGGTAATGCAATTTCCACACATTGTCTGTGCATTGTATAGTTTTATTAGAATAACCGTATGTCTGTGCAAATGTAATGGTCATTTCAATCAAGAACGAGTTGTCTGTAATGACAGTGTGGTACCACACCATGCATACTCCACTCCACTCTACTCTACACCACTCCACACCAGTGCACCCTACTCTGCACCACTCTACTTTACAGCACTCAATTCCACTGCACTCTGGGACACTGCATTCTGCTCCACTCTGAACCACTCCAGTCTAAAACACTTCAAGTTACGCCTCTCTACTCTACTCTGTACCACTCTACTCTATGCCAATGCACTTTATACCTCTATACACCACTGCGCTCTGTGCCTCTGCATGCTACACAGTCCAGTCTAGGCCACACCAATCTACTCCGCACAACTCCACTCCATGCCACTCTGCAACACTGCTCTGTACGTCACTACACTCTATATCAATACACTCTATGCTAATGCACTTTACTCTGTAACACTCAACTCTATGCCCCTGAACTCTACGCCAATACACTGTACGTCACTCTAATCTATACTGCACCACTACACCCTATGCCATGACACTCTACACCACTTTTCTCTATGCCATTACATTCTATGCCACTCTATGCAACTGCACTCTACCCTTGCATCTCTCCAGTTCTCTCTACTGTGAAACTATATACTGTATGCCACTGCACTCTGCACCACTGCAGTCTATACAACTGCACTCTACCCTGCACCTCTCCACTCTGTGCCACTGCACTGTATGCTGCACCTCTCCACTTCACTCTACTGTGAAACAATCTATTCTACGCCACTGCACTGTATGCCACTCTGCCCAACTGCAGTCTAAACCACTGCACTCTACTTCAATGCACTCTACTCAAATGTACTTTAAACAACTGCACTATATGCCGCTGCTCTCTACTGTGCACCATTGTAGTCTATGCCACTGCCCTGTATGCCACACTACTCCACTATACACCACTGCACTCCACTCTATGACATTCTACTCTGCAACACTGCACTCTATGCCACTGTTCTCTACACCACTCTACTCTGTACTACTGCATTCTGCACTAATACACGCTACACCACTGCACTCTATGCCTCTCTACTTTGCATCATTCCACTACATGACACTGTACTCTACAGCTTTGTACTCTACTCTGCACCACTCTGAGCTTCTCTACTCTGCACCACTCTACACCACTGCACTCTATACCACTCGAGTGTACTCTGCACTGTACACCACTGCACTATACACCACTCTACACTACTGCATACTCTGCCACTCTATTTTACACCACTCTACTCTACGTCACTGCAATCTACACCACTCCACTCTACAACACTCTAATCTATGCCTCTGCATTCTATGACACTGAATTCTACACCGCTGCATTCAATGCCACTTCACTCTATACTACCATATTCTGCAACACTCTATGCCAATGCACTCTACATCAGTCCACTTTACTGCAACCCACCCTACTATATGCCACTCTACGCGACTCCACAGTATACCACTTATAAACACAACACTCTCTGCCACTCAACTATACAACACTCTACTCCGCTCTTTACCATTCCACTCAGCGACACTCCGTGACACTCTCCTCTATGCCATTAACATTTAGCCCTGCTGAACAGCAGCCCCTCTGGTGTATAACGTGGCTAAAACACATTGGCAAAGCCAACAACTCTTGCATAGGCACAACCTATTTGCTTTGCCAATGTTTGTTAGTACTATGAGGTGCTGAGTTCCCTGAAAGCACTGTGAATGTGTAAGTCCTTATTTTAAACATGCATTACACACAGCATAAAATAGACTGCCACAAAATGCACAAATACATTTAGGTTAAATAAAAAAAAGCCTTTCTAAAATATAGATATCAATAATATACAGATTATACCTAGTGAGAACATTTCTTATAACTGTCCACTAAAGCCACACACTCCTCAGATCAGCTTGGAACATCCTTACCGTACCTCTCTAAAAGAAAATATCTTTGCTATCAGAAATCTGCAAGTGACTCCTATGATTAAACCAATTACAGGATTCAAAGCCCTTTTACATTTGCAGATTTACCAGCTGTGCATATTTGCATTTCTTTTGGGAAGGTGACACCCTGGCAAGAAGGCTTGTTTCCTATCTGTCTGCCCGCCCTCTGGATTAGAGCACAGCAGACTCGCTGCCTTTCAATCTAGCTGGGGAAACTGATTGGTACTAATTATATTTGTCCTTTATCTTAAAGGCCAATATTAGGGACAATGCTATCCGTTAACCCTTTTTATCAAGGACAAAGGACGGTAGGGATAAGTTTTGAGCAGTATGTGAAAATTACGGGCAGATGGTCACCCTAAGAGGGCACTTGACATACTGGCTACGCCACCCAAACCAGATGGATTTACAAAGGAGAGTTCAGTATACTCCCTGAAAACCTAGGCTTTGGGTTCCTTCATAGTCCTTATGCGGGTCCAGCTCCTCCTTTGCTATCACCCCCTCAAAACATCTCATCTTTCTCCTTTTATCTCCCTTCACTTCCTAATACTAAAACCCTTCCTTTTCCTGACCTCACTCTGGAAGACATTACGACAAACACTATGGTGGTGACAGGCAGAAGAAAGACGGGAATTTGAGGTCTCTGATGAGAAACTTTAGGGCTTGGAATAATGAAGATTAAAAATAATGAATGTGGCAATGGCCATTAACTCCTTGCGAGCCCCCTTCCCTACAGGCAGCGCTTTAGGGCAGTGCAGCAGGTGCAGAGGCACTGGGCGGTGACCTGAAAGTGGGGGTGAGAGGGGGTTATCTGACCTCTCTGGTCTGCTGCCAAGCAATAACTTAAGGTTTAAAACACCTCCTGCAGAGATCTTTGGGCATCCAGCTTTCAGACAGCAATAAAGATGTCAAGATAACTCTTGCGATTAATGCTCCAGCTAGAAAGAAAGGTTAGATATTTGTCTAGGTGCAGTTTTGTCTCGCCATAAAGTAGTGGAGAACATTAATGTGCCTCTTGCAAGGAACAGATCTGTATTTTATATGGACAGCTGTGTGGATTAGTAAAACCACCCTTTACCAACGCTTTAAAACAAATACAAGGTATGTGAGAGAGATAGGCTATGGCGAGATGAGGGGCACTTTTGCCTGGTGGTAGTTGAAGGAATCAGAGGAGGAGGTTTTGGGGGAGCGGGGCGCTAAATCAGGCCCTGCTTATAGACAGGCGTTGCTGGAGAGATGATTGCTCAGTCTGCCAGTAGGATGCGTTTGTTATGCTCAACATGAACTGTAACTCACCTCGGCACCTGCAAAAGAAAAGCTAGACCACATCCTTCCTGTTAACATCGTTGATTTGTCATGAAAGTTCAGCACTCCAAATATTGGTCAGAAGCGGGATGTTTGACACCACAGATCTGAGCACTGCAGTTGTTATTATGCCGCCACTGCCGTCTAGCAGAGGTATAAGAGGTGATTTTGGTTAATACAGCATCTGTCGATTTGCAAGTCAAGCTGCAATTCAAAATCCTGTTCTTATTTAGAAAAGACAATTTTAAATCTATTGTAACAAGGGAGGTGAAATGGAATGTCACTGTGTAGTCAAGGGTCGTCACAAGGCACTAACACGTAATCTTCGACAATGCTTTACTGTGACACGTTTCAATTTTACAAAGTAAGGCGCATATTTACACTTTTTTGGCACAGCATTTGCGTCATTTTTCGACGCAAAAGTGGTGCAAACTTACAAAATACAAATATATTTTGCAAGTTTGCGCCGCTTTTGCATAAAAATGCAGCGCAAATGCAGCGCTAAAAAAAGTATAAATATGGGCCTAAATATCCAACATCAGCACATTAGAAGTACCGGGAGAAAGATTTGGCAGAGAATAATGCTCAGTGGCACCGTGGCCACTGTGCATTCATTTGCTGGAATATGGGTCCAAAGAGAGTCCGAAAGGGAAACCAGATTGATAAACTAAGCCGATGGCAAAATTAAAGAATGGAGTTGATCTCATGGCAGAAGTAAGGCCCATATTTATACCTTTTTAGCACTGCATTTACGCCGCGCTTTAACGCAAAAACGGCGCAAACTTACAAATTACAATTGCATTTTGCAAGTTTGCGCCGCTTTTGCGTCAAAAAATTACGCAAATGCGGCACAAAAAAAGTATAAATATGGGCCTAAATCTCCAGAGTTTAGGGGAGTTAGCAGTGGAGGTAGAGTTTTTCTACGAGGTAAGGATTAAAGGGAGCAGAGGATTCCAACACATTCAAGTGTTTTCAGACTGGGATTTAATACTTTACTGCAGGAACTCACCAACTGGCGAGAATTAGCAGTCAAAATGCAAAGTCAATGTACAGCTTATTATCGGCTGCAACGGACCCTTCCAGACACACCCTCGAGCCTGTACAAAACTTTCAGGTCAAATTAATTCACTGCCATTGTTATGTAATGATCCGAGGCTCCCCTTCCCCTGAGACAGAGTGACTCACTAACCCTCCGTGCAGTCTGGTCCTCTCAGAGGGAAGAACATTCTTGGCGACTTTGCCTCTAGGCATGCAAGGAACTTGTGACCACCAACGCGGCCTTCAGATCCACTGCTGGGACTCCCGAGCCAATCTAGAGGCTGCTCCTGTCCTGTCTATGTTAAGAAGCAGCATGAGAGCAGCGCAATGATTGCCTCCGTCAGGCACCGCCAACGCTCCTCAGTAGAATTGGGGGCTGTGGCAGCAACCCCCCAGGCTCCTACATTGAAGTGGTAGGGGAGGGTTGAACTGCGCATGTCGGGACAGTCAGAGCAAGACACCCTTCCAACCCGACATGCTCATTTCACCCCCAAGGGGCCTGTCAATCATCCAACTCCCACTCTCACCTGCCCCACTCATGTTTGCCCGCACAGTATCCTGTAATAAAAAGAGACTTTGCCATTCCACGCTTCCATGGCTAAAAACAAAATATAATTGAAACTTATAAGTTACTCATTAATGTTATGTAAACATTTGATAAGGCCCCCCACCGTCCAGGCGCAACAATACACACAGGGGGGGCGATGCCCCCACACCCCAATAAAGAAACCGCCACTGGTGTCAGGGCCCTCACAACCCTACCCAAATCGACCCTATCTTTCTTGGAGAGAAAGCAACAGCAACATTTTGATTATGTTTCTAAACATTTTAAAACCTTTGGCAAACAATTTGGGAACTACTAAGGTAAGTAACCTTATAGTGTTTAGACAAGTTGAACAAAAACATTTGGTTCACCTCACCTCCAATGGACTTTCAACCTAAAAATAACTTAATGAGACAGAGCAGATGGTGCGAGCAACAGTTTCACACGTAATATCAGGATGTGAGGTACCCACAACTTGTCTGTAGTCTCACAGCACTAGAGTGTGTGTCCGGGACTCTACATTTATCTCAGAGCTGGGAGCCCGGACTACCAAATAAAGATAATAAAAGAGGAGGATGAAATCAAGATCAGATGGGAGATCGACAGCAACTAATTCAAAGGGTTGTTGCTAAGAAATGGATAAATAAGGAAGACAAGAACAAGGTGGGACAATTCCTAAAATTAGACAAGATGGGTTCACCAAGAGTATGAGAAGGTACTGCATACCTGGGGAGTTGTCTCCAAGATAGGAGTGAAACAGGAGAGGCACTGACAAGTAGTTGAACAAGCAGCACCAACCCACCCTGGTAAACTCTTCTAGTGCAATAGTCCGCTGTTCGTGCTTGTGAAGGGTGAGTAGTGGCCAGACCTCTTGCAAGGTTGTACAAGGCAATTACCTACTCTGTCCATGTTTAAAAATGGTATTGCAATTGAGCAAAAGTGAAACCAGTGATCTGGCTTATCCCTGAGTGTCAAAGTACACATGGAATCTTCAAAATATTTGGGATGTAAATTGCACAAACAAAATGTAAGAACATGAGAAAGATTTCAAAATGTAATTAGTGTTTCTTTAACATATAAAAAGAAAAATAAATCTAATTCCAGGATTTGTAAAGTGCAGCAAATCACCCGTGAGGGTCTCAAGGCACTGAATTGTGGGCAGAGGGAGATTAAGTGATTTGCCCAGAATCACAGGATGTTGAGCCGGCACCGAGATTCGAACCTGGTCCCCCCAGCTATGAGGGAGGAACTCGGACCATTACGCCACACCCTCTGTTGTCGGCTTTATATACAATTAGACCTCAGATTCAACTAGCACCCAGTTACCTTTTGATACCTAGGCAATAATATCTACCATTTCCCCACTGATTTGCGAATGGAAACCTCAGCAGAGTGACATGGTCCCTCAGAGCCCAGTTTGTCTTTTGGTCTTCACTTACTCTTTCTGTAGTGGGCCACATGGCACTAGTGAAGACCTAGTGCTACCATGATTATTGTATTATTTTGCAAATCTTCCTCTGCTGATCCCTCATTCCTTCTTCATACATGCCACACATCAGATTTGGTTGCTGGGGCCCCGTTGGGTAGCTCTTTCCACTCCAAAGCTACCTGTGACTGTGGTTGGATTAGGTATTCCAGATTTAGAATGTTATTATTTAGCTGCACAGGTCCAAAGGGTGGCTCACTGTCTGTCTGTCTGCCCTCTGCAAAAGATGGGGTTTATCCGTAAAGACTTTAAGGAGGGCTTACTGCACTATTCATTGTTTCCTACTGATCATTCTACGGAACACCATCTGGGGCTATCCTTCACAGCTTTCTCTTGCCTTCCTAGAACCTGTAAACTCACTGACACAAAGAAACTCTGTGCTCTGGCACTACTAGTGCTAGGCCTTCCCACTCGCACAGGACGGCTGTGTTCAGGGCAACTCCGTCAGTGGCACGCTGCAAGCATCTTAAATTTGAGGGATTTATTTCTGGACAGCAACCTACTAGATCTCCAAACCTTTGTGGCGGGCTACCATCTTCACCGGGTCATTTCCTTACTTACAAACACCTTAAACAATCATTAAATGCCCTATTTCATGTCTGCCACCTAGCACTAACCCTACATGAGGTGTGCAAGAAACTCTACACCATAAAGACTGGTGGCAAACAGATAAGATGGATGTACAGTCTTTTCCTGCAACATGGAGACCACTCCAGGACTTTTCGTCATACTACCTGGGAGAATGATGTGGCCAAACCTCTGTAAGATACGGACTAGGCTAAAATACTGGACTTTCTCCACAAAGTATCCTGTGGCTGCCACTTTAAGTACATTCATAGAGCTTCCCTGGGAATGCATTCCACCTGTGGCTTGCCATTGGCTTTTTGGTTTGTAACGCACATTTCATTGCTTTCAACTTGCTGGCCTTATTTGTTTTAGGCTGTCGAGTTTCAGCTTGTGCCTTCCATTACACAAACCTTATTTACAGTATCCTTTCGCGTGCCCCCTTTCTGTAAACAGGACTGTACATTTTGTTCTTATCTCATCACATTTGCTGTGCATTTAAAGAACAAGGTCAAATGTCAGTCTTGGTCTTCAGAGGGAGCTCAGTGTTTACTTTTCTTTCTCTGACTTCAATGTGAGAGGATTTATGTGACAATCTTGCTGCATACTGGGGGTAGGCAAGAATGTTTCAACTACATGACAACAATTAAATGAACTGTGTAAGGATTTCAGAAAATATCAGAATTAGGAACACAAAGGAAGCACATTTTTGTTAATTCTGAACTGTGCTGGAAACAAACAGCTTAATATGATTAAAACAAATCATTACACTAGGTAATGCAATTTCCACACATTGTCTGTGCATTGTATAGTTTTATTAGAATAACCGTATGTCTGTGCAAATGTAATGGTCATTTCAATCAAGAACGAGTTGTCTGTAATGACAGTGTGGTACCACACCATGCATACTCCACTCCACTCTACTCTACACCACTCCACACCAGTGCACCCTACTCTGCACCACTCTACTTTACAGCACTCAATTCCACTGCACTCTGGGACACTGCATTCTGCTCCACTCTGAACCACTCCAGTCTAAAACACTTCAAGTTACGCCTCTCTACTCTACTCTGTACCACTCTACTCTATGCCAATGCACTTTATACCTCTATACACCACTGCGCTCTGTGCCTCTGCATGCTACACAGTCCAGTCTAGGCCACACCAATCTACTCCGCACAACTCCACTCCATGCCACTCTGCAACACTGCTCTGTACGTCACTACACTCTATATCAATACACTCTATGCTAATGCACTTTACTCTGTAACACTCAACTCTATGCCCCTGAACTCTACGCCAATACACTGTACGTCACTCTAATCTATACTGCACCACTACACCCTATGCCATGACACTCTACACCACTTTCCTCTATGCCATTACATTCTATGCCACTCTATGCAACTGCACTCTACCCATGCATCTCTCCAGTTCTCTCTACTGTGAAACTATATACTGTATGCCACTGCACTCTGCACCACTGCAGTCTATACAACTGCACTCTACCCTGCACCTCTGCACTCTGTGCCACTGCACTGTATGCTGCACCTCTCCACTTCACTCTACTGTGAAACAATCTATTCTACGCCACTGCACTGTATGCCACTCTGCCCAACTGCAGTCTAAACCACTGCACTCTACTTCAATGCACTCTACTCAAATGTACTTTAAACAACTGCACTATATGCCGCTGCTCTCTACTGTGCACCATTGTACTCTATGCCACTGCCCTGAATGCCACACTACTCCACTATACACCACTGCACTCCACTCTATGACATTCTACTCTGCAACACTGCACTCTATGCCACTGTTCTCTACACCACTCTACTCTGTACTACTGCATTCTGCACTAATACACGCTACACCACTGCACTCTATGCCTCTCTACTCTGCATCATTCCACTACATGACACTGTACTCTACAGCTTTGTACTCTACTCTGCACCACTCTGAGCTTCTCTACTCTGCACCACTCTACACCACTGCACTCTATACCACTCGAGTGTACTCTGCACTGTACACCACTGCACTATACACCACTCTACACTACTGCATACTCTGCCACTCTATTTTACACCACTCTACTCTACGTCACTGCAATCTACACCACTCCACTCTACAACACTCTAATCTATGCCTCTGCATTCTATGACACTGAATTCTACACCGCTGCATTCAATGCCACTTCACTCTATACTACCATATTCTGCAACACTCTATGCCAATGCACTCTACATCAGTCCACTTTACTGCAACCCACCCTACTATATGCCACTCTACGCGACTCCACAGTATACCACTTATAAACACAACACTCTCTGCCACTCAACTATACAACACTCTACTCCGCTCTTTACCATTCCACTCAGCGACACTCCGTGACACTCTCCTCTATGCCATTAACATTTAGCCCTGCTGAACAGCAGCCCCTCTGGTGTATAACGTGGCTAAAACACATTGGCAAAGCCAACAACTCTTGCATAGGCACAACCTATTTGCTTTGCCAATGTTTGTTAGTACTATGAGGTGCTGAGTTCCCTGAAAGCACTGTGAATGTGTAAGTCCTTATTTTAAACATGCATTACACACAGCATAAAATAGACTGCCACAAAATGCACAAATACATTTAGGTTAAATAAAAAAAAGCCTTTCTAAAATATAGATATCAATAATATACAGATTATACCTAGTGAGAACATTTCTTATAACTGTCCACTAAAGCCACACACTCCTCAGATCAGCTTGGAACATCCTTACCGTACCTCTCTAAAAGAAAATATCTTTGCTATCAGAAATCTGCAAGTGACTCCTATGATTAAACCAATTACAGGATTCAAAGCCCTTTTACATTTGCAGATTTACCAGCTGTGCATATTTGCATTTCTTTTGGGAAGGTGACACCCTGGCAAGAAGGCTTGTTTCCTATCTGTCTGCCCGCCCTCTGGATTAGAGCACAGCAGACTCGCTGCCTTTCAATCTAGCTGGGGAAACTGATTGGTACTAATTATATTTGTCCTTTATCTTAAAGGCCAATATTAGGGACAATGCTATCTGTTAACCCTTTTTATCAAGGACAAAGGACGGTAGGGATAAGTTTTGAGCAGTATGTGAAAATTACGGGCAGATGGTCACCCTAAGAGGGCACTTGACATACTGGCTACGCCACCCAAACCAGATGGATTTACAAAGGAGAGTTCAGTATACTCCCTGAAAACCTAGGCTTTGGGTTCCTTCATAGTCCTTATGCGGGTCCAGCTCCTCCTTTGCTATCACCCCCTCAAAACATCTCATCTTTCTCCTTTTATCTCCCTTCACTTCCTAATACTAAAACCCTTCCTTTTCCTGACCTCACTCTGGAAGACATTACGCCAAACACTATGGTGGTGACAGGCAGAAGAAAGACGGGAATTTGAGGTCTCTGATGAGAAACTTTAGGGCTTGGAATAATGAAGATTAAAAATAATGAATGTGGCAATGGCCATTAACTCCTTGCGAGCCCCCTTCCCTACAGGCAGCGCTTTAGGGCAGTGCAGCAGGTGCAGAGGCACTGGGCGGTGACCTGAAAGTGGGGGTGAGAGGGGGTTATCTGACCTCTCTGGTCTGCTGCCAAGCAATAACTTAAGGTTTAAAACACCTCCTGCAGAGATCTTTGGGCATCCAGCTTTCAGACAGCAATAAAGATGTCAAGATAACTCTTGCGATTAATGCTCCAGCTAGAAAGAAAGGTTAGATATTTGTCTAGGTGCAGTTTTGTCTCGCCATAAAGTAGTGGAGAACATTAATGTGCCTCTTGCAAGGAACAGATCTGTATTTTATATGGACAGCTGTGTGGATTAGTAAAACCACCCTTTACCAACGCTTTAAAACAAATACAAGGTATGTGAGAGAGATAGGCTATGGCGAGATGAGGGGCACTTTTGCCTGGTGGTAGTTGAAGGAATCAGAGGAGGAGGTTTTGGGGGAGCGGGGGCGCTAGATCAGGCCCTGCCTATAGACAGGCGTTGCTGGAGAGATGATTGCTCAGTCTGCCAGTAGGATGCGTTTGTTATGCTCAACATGAACTGTAACTCACCTCGGCACCTGCAAAAGAAAAGCTAGACCACATCCTTCCTGTTAACATCGTTGATTTGTCATGAAAGTTCAGCACTCCAAATATTGGTCAGAAGCGGGATGTTTGACACCACAGATCTGAGCACTGCAGTTGTTATTATGCCGCCACTGCCGTCTAGCAGAGGTATAAGAGGTGATTTTGGTTAATACAGCATCTGTCGATTTGCAAGTCAAGCTGCAATTCAAAATCCTGTTCTTATTTAGAAAAGACAATTTTAAATCTATTGTAACAAGGGAGGTGAAATGGAATGTCACTGTGTAGTCAAGGGTCGTCACAAGGCACTAACACGTAATCTTCGACAATGCTTTACTGTGACACGTTTCAATTTTACAAAGTAAGGCGCATATTTACACTTTTTTGGCACAGCATTTGCGTCATTTTTCGACGCAAAAGTGGTGCAAACTTACAAAATACAAATATATTTTGCAAGTTTGCGCCGCTTTTGCATCAAAATGCAGCGCAAATGCAGCGCTAAAAAAAGTATAAATATGGGCCTAAATATCCAACATCAGCACATTAGAAGTACCGGGAGAAAGATTTGGCAGAGAATAATGCTCAGAGGCACCGTGGCCACTGTGCATTCATTTGCTGGAATATGGGTCCAAAGAGAGTCCGAAAGGGAAACCAGATTGATAAACTAAGCCGATGGCAAAATTAAAGAATGGAGTTGATCTCATGGCAGAAGTAAGGCCCATATTTATACCTTTTTAGCACTGCATTTACGCCGCGCTTTAACGCAAAAACGGCGCAAACTTACAAATTACAATTGCATTTTGCAAGTTTGCGCCGCTTTTGCGTCAAAAAATTACGCAAATGCGGCACAAAAAAAGTATAAATATGGGCCTAAATCTCCAGAGTTTAGGGGAGTTAGCAGTGGAGGTAGAGTTTTTCTACGAGGTAAGGATTAAAGGGAGCAGAGGATTCCAACACATTCAAGTGTTTTCAGACTGGGATTTAATACTTTACTGCAGGAACTCACCAACTGGCGAGAATTAGCAGTCAAAATGCAAAGTCAATGTACAGCTTATTATCGGCTGCAACGGACCCTTCCAGACACACCCTCGAGCCTGTACAAAACTTTCAGGTCAAATTAATTCACTGCCATTGTTATGTAATGATCCGAAGCTCCCCTTCCCCTGAGACAGAGTGACTCACTAACCCTCCGTGCAGTCTGGTCCTCTCAGAGGGAAGAACATTCTTGGCGACTTTGCCTCTAGGCATGCAAGGAACTTGTGACCACCAACGCGGCCTTCAGATCCACTGCTGGGACTCCCGAGCCAATCTAGAGGCTGCTCCTGTCCTGTCTATGTTAAGAAGCAGCATGAGAGCAGCGCAATGATTGCCTCCGTCAGGCACCGCCAACGCTCCTCAGTAGAATTGGGGGCTGTGGCAGCAACCCCCCAGGCTCCTACATTGAAGTGGTAGGGGAGGGTTGAACTGCGCATGTCGGGACAGTCAGAGCAAGACACCCTTCCAACCCGACATGCTCATTTCACCCCCAAGGGGCCTGTCAATCATCCAACTCCCACTCTCACCTGCCCCACTCATGTTTGCCCGCACAGTATCCTGTAATAAAAAGAGACTTTGCCATTCCACGCTTCCATGGCTAAAAACAAAATATAATTGAAACTTATAAGTTACTCATTAATGTTATGTAAACATTTGATAAGGCCCCCCACCGTCCAGGCGCAACAATACACACAGGGGGGGCGATGCCCCCACACCCCAATAAAGAAACCGCCACTGGTGTCAGGGCCCTCACAACCCTACCCAAATCGACCCTATCTTTCTTGGAGAGAAAGCAACAGCAACATTTTGATTATGTTTCTAAACATTTTAAAACCTTTGGCAAACAATTTGGGAACTACTAAGGTAAGTAACCTTATAGTGTTTAGACAAGTTGAACAAAAACATTTGGTTCACCTCACCTCCAATGGACTTTCAACCTAAAAATAACTTAATGAGACAGAGCAGATGGTGCGAGCAACAGTTTCACACGTAATATCAGGATGTGAGGTACCCACAACTTGTCTGTAGTCTCACAGCACTAGAGTGTGTGTCCGGGACTCTACATTTATCTCAGAGCTGGGAGCCCGGACTACCAAATAAAGATAATAAAAGAGGAGGATGAAATCAAGATCAGATGGGAGATCGACAGCAACTAATTCAAAGGGTTGTTGCTAAGAAATGGATAAATAAGGAAGACAAGAACAAGGTGGGACAATTCCTAAAATTAGACAAGATGGGTTCACCAAGAGTATGAGAAGGTACTGCATACCTGGGGAGTTGTCTCCAAGATAGGAGTGAAACAGGAGAGGCACTGACAAGTAGTTGAACAAGCAGCACCAACCCACCCTGGTAAACTCTTCTAGTGCAATAGTCCGCTGTTCGTGCTTGTGAAGGGTGAGTAGTGGCCAGACCTCTTGCAAGGTTGTACAAGGCAATTACCTACTCTGTCCATGTTTAAAAATGGTATTGCAATTGAGCAAAAGTGAAACCAGTGATCTGGCTTATCCCTGAGTGTCAAAGTACACATGGAATCTTCAAAATATTTGGGATGTAAATTGCACAAACAAAATGTAAGAACATGAGAAAGATTTCAAAATGTAATTAGTGTTTCTTTAACATATAAAAAGAAAAATAAATCTAATTCCAGGATTTGTAAAGTGCAGCAAATCACCCGTGAGGGTCTCAAGGCACTGAATTGTGGGCAGAGGGAGATTAAGTGATTTGCCCAGAATCACAGGATGTTGAGCCGGCACCGAGATTCAAACCTGGTCCCCCCAGCTATGAGGGAGGAACTCGGACCATTACACCACACCCTCTGTTGTCGGCTTTATATACAATTAGACCTCAGATTCAACAAGCACCCAGTTACCTTTTGATACCTAGGCAATAATATCTACCATTTCCCCACTGATTTGCGAATGGAAACCTCAGCAGAGTGACATGGTCCCTCAGAGCCCAGTTTGTCTTTTGGTCTTCACTTACTCTTTCTGTAGTGGGCCACATGGCACTAGTGAAGACCTAGTGCTACCATGATTATTGTATTATTTTGCAAATCTTCCTCTGCTGATCCCTCATTCCTTCTTCATACATGCCACACATCAGATTTGGTTGCTGGGGCCCCGTTGGGTAGCCCTTTCACTCCAAAGCTACCTGTGACTGTGGTTGGATTAGGTATTCCAGATTTAGAATGTTATTATTTAGCTGCACAGGTCCAAAGGGTGGCTCACTGTCTGTCTGTCTGCCCTCTGCAAAAGATGGGGTTTATCCGTAAAGACTTTAAGGAGGGCTTACTGCACTATTCATTGTTTCCTACTGATCATTCTACAGAACACCATCTGGGGCTATCCTTCACAGCTTTCTCTTGCCTTCCTAGAACCTGTAAACTCACTGACACAAAGAAACCCTGTGCTCTGGCACTACTAGTGCTAGGCCTTCCCACTCGCACAGGACGGCTGTGTTCAGGGCAACTCCGTCAGTGGCACGCTGCAAGCATCTTAAATTTGAGGGATTTATTTCTGGACAGCAACCTACTAGATCTCCAAACCTTTGTGGCGGGCTACCATCTTCACCGGGTCATTTCCTTACTTACAAACACCTTAAACAATCATTAAATGCCCTATTTCATGTCTGCCACCTAGCACTAACCCTACATGAGGTGTGCAAGAAGCTCTACACCATAAAGACTGGTGGCAAACAGATAAGATGGATGTACAGTCTTTTCCTGCAACATGGAGACCACTCCAGGACTTTTCGTCATACTACCTGGGAGAATGATGTGGCCAAACCTCTGTAAGATACGGACTAGGCTAAAATACTGGACTTTCTCCACAAAGTATCCTGTGGCTGCCACTTTAAGTACATTCATAGAGCTTCCCTGGGAATGCATTCCACCTGTGGCTTGCCATTGGCTTTTTGGTTTGTAACGCACATTTCATTGCTTTCAACTTGCTGGCCTTATTTGTTTTAGGCTGTCGAGTTTCAGCTTGTGCCTTCCATTACACAAACCTTATTTACAGTATCCTTTCGCGTGCCCCCTTTCTGTAAACAGGACTGTACATTTTGTTCTTATCTCATCACATTTGCTGTGCATTTAAAGAACAAGGTCAAATGTCAGTCTCGGTCTTCAGAGGGAGCTCAGTGTTTACTTTTCTTTCTCTGACTTCAATGTGAGAGGATTTATGTGACAATCTTGCTGCATACTGGGGGTAGGCAAGAATGTTTCAACTACATGACAACAATTAAATGAACTGTGTAAGGATTTCAGAAAATATCAGAATTAGGAACACAAAGGAAGCACATTTTTGTTAATTCTGAACTGTGCTGGAAACAAACAGCTTAATATGATTAAAACAAATCATTACACTAGGTAATGTAATTTCCACACATTGTCTGTGCATTGTATAGTTTTATTAGAATAACCGTATGTCTGTGCAAATGTAATGGTCATTTCAATCAAGAACGAGTTGTCTGTAATGACAGTGTGGTACCACACCATGCATACTCCACTCCACTCTACTCTACACCACTCCACACCAGTGCACCCTACTCTGCACCACTCTACTTAACAGCACTCAATTCCACTGCACTCTGGGACACTGCATTCTGCTCCACTCTGAACCACTCCAGTCTAAAACACTTCAAGTTACGCCTCTCTACTCTACTCTGTACCACTCTACTCTATGCCAATGCACTTTATACCTCTATACACCACTGCGCTCTGTGCCTCTGCATGCTACACAGTCCAGTCTAGGCCACACCAATCTACTCCGCACAACTCCACTCCATGCCACTCTGCAACACTGCTCTGTACGTCACTACACTCTATATCAATACACTCTATGCTAATGCACTTTACTCTGTAACACTCAACTCTATGCCCCTGAACTCTACGCCAATACACTGTACGTCACTCTAATCTATACTGCACCACTACACCCTATGCCATGACACTCTACACCACTTTTCTCTATGCCATTACATTCTATGCCACTCTATGCAACTGCACTCTACCCTTGCATCTCTCCAGTTCTCTCTACTGTGAAACTATATACTGTATGCCACTGCACTCTGCACCACTGCAGTCTATACAACTGCACTCTACCCTGCACCTCTCCACTCTGTGCCACTACACTGTATGCTGCACCTCTCCACTTCACTCTACTGTGAAACAATCTATTCTACGCCACTGCACTGTATGCCACTCTGCCCAACTGCAGTCTAAACCACTGCACTCTACTTCAATGCACTCTACTCAAATGTACTTTAAACAACTGCACTATATGCCGCTGCTCTCTACTGTGCACCATTGTACTCTATGCCACTGCCCTGTATGCCACACTACTCCACTATACACCACTGCACTCCACTCTATGACATTCTACTCTGCAACACTGCACTCTATGCCACTGTTCTCTACACCACTCTACTCTGTACTACTGCATTCTGCACTAATACACGCTACACCACTGCACTCTATGCCTCTCTACTCTGCATCATTCCACTACATGACACTGTACTCTACAGCTTTGTACTCTACTCTGCCCCACTCTGAGCTTCTCTACTCTGCACCACTCTACACCACTGCACTCTATACCACTCGAGTGTACTCTGCACTGTACACCACTGCACTATACACCACTCTACACTACTGCATACTCTGCCACTCTATTTTACACCACTCTACTCTACGTCACTGCAATCTACACCACTCCACTCTACAACACTCTAATCTATGCCTCTGCATTCTATGACACTGAATTCTACACCGCTGCATTCAATGCCACTTCACTCTATACTACCATATTCTGCAACACTCTATGCCAATGCACTCTACATCAGTCCACTTTACTGCAACCCACCCTACTATATGCCACTCTACGCGACTCCACAGTATACCACTTATAAACACAACACTCTCTGCCACTCAACTATACAACACTCTACTCCGCTCTTTACCATTCCACTCAGCGACACTCCGTGACACTCTCCTCTATGCCATTAACATTTAGCCCTGCTGAACAGCAGCCCCTCTGGTGTATAACGTGGCTAAAACACATTGGCAAAGCCAACAACTCTTGCATAGGCACAACCTATTTGCTTTGCCAATGTTTGTTAGTACTATGAGGTGCTGAGTTCCCTGAAAGCACTGTGAATGTGTAAGTCCTTATTTTAAACATGCATTACACACAGCATAAAATAGACTGCCACAAAATGCACAAATACATTTAGGTTAAATAAAAAAAAGCCTTTCTAAAATATAGATATCAATAATATACAGATTATACCTAGTGAGAACATTTCTTATAACTGTCCACTAAAGCCACACACTCCTCAGATCAGCTTGGAACATCCTTACCGTACCTCTCTAAAAGAAAATATCTTTGCTATCAGAAATCTGCAAGTGACTCCTATGATTAAACCAATTACAGGATTCAAAGCCCTTTTACATTTGCAGATTTACCAGCTGTGCATATTTGCATTTCTTTTGGGAAGGTGACACCCTGGCAAGAAGGCTTGTTTCCTATCTGTCTGCCCGCCCTCTGGATTAGAGCACAGCAGACTCGCTGCCTTTCAATCTAGCTGGGGAAACTGATTGGTACTAATTATATTTGTCCTTTATCTTAAAGGCCAATATTAGGGACAATGCTATCCGTTAACCCTTTTTCTCAAGGACAAAGGACGGTAGGGATAAGTTTTGAGCAGTATGTGAAAATTACGGGCAGATGGTCACCCTAAGAGGGCACTTGACATACTGGCTACGCCACCCAAACCAGATGGATTTACAAAGGAGAGTTCAGTATACTCCCTGAAAACCTAGGCTTTGGGTTCCTTCATAGTCCTTATGCGGGTCCAGCTCCTCCTTTGCTATCACCCCCTCAAAACATCTCATCTTTCTCCTTTTATCTCCCTTCACTTCCTAATACTAAAACCCTTCCTTTTCCTGACCTCACTCTGGAAGACATTACGCCAAACACTATGGTGGTGACAGGCAGAAGAAAGACGGGAATTTGAGGTCTCTGATGAGAAACTTTAGGGCTTGGAATAATGAAGATTAAAAATAATGAATGTGGCAATGGCCATTAACTCCTTGCGAGCCCCCTTCCCTACAGGCAGCGCTTTAGGGCAGTGCAGCAGGTGCAGAGGCACTGGGCGGTGACCTGAAAGTGGGGGTGAGAGGGGGTTATCTGACCTCTCTGGTCTGCTGCCAAGCAATAACTTAAGGTTTAAAACACCTCCTGCAGAGATCTTTGGGCATCCAGCTTTCAGACAGCAATAAAGATGTCAAGATAACTCTTGCGATTAATGCTCCAGCTAGAAAGAAAGGTTAGATATTTGTCTAGGTGCAGTTTTGTCTCGCCATAAAGTAGTGGAGAACATTAATGTGCCTCTTGCAAGGAACAGATCTGTATTTTATATGGACAGCTGTGTGGATTAGTAAAACCACCCTTTACCAACGCTTTAAAACAAATACAAGGTATGTGAGAGAGATAGGCTATGGCGAGATGAGGGGCACTTTTGCCTGGTGGTAGTTGAAGGAATCAGAGGAGGAGGTTTTGGGGGAGCGGGGGCGCTAGATCAGGCCCTGCCTATAGACAGGCGTTGCTGGAGAGATGATTGCTCAGTCTGCCAGTAGGATGCGTTTGTTATGCTCAACAAAAACTGTAACTCACCTCAGCACCTGCAAAAGCAAAGCTAGACCACATCCTTCCTGTTAACATTGTTGATTTGTCATGAAAAGTTCAGCACTCCAAATATTGGTCAGAAGCGGGATGTTTGACACCACAGATCTGAGCACTGCAGTTGTTATTATGCCGCCACTGCCGTCTAGCGGAGGTATAAGAGGTGATTTTGGTTAATACAGCATCTGTCGATTTGCAAGTCAAGCTGCAATTCAAAATCCTGTTCTTATTTAGAAAAGACAATTTTAAATCTATTGTAACAAGGGAGGTGAAATGGAATGTCACTGTGTAGTCAAGGGTCGTCACAAGGCACTAACACGTAATCTTCGACAATGCTTTACTGTGACACGTTTCAATTTTACAAAGTAAGGCGCATATTTACACTTTTTTGGCACAGCATTTGCGTCATTTTTCGACGCAAAAGTGGTGCAAACTTACAAAATACAAATATATTTTGCAAGTTTGCGCCGCTTTTGCATCAAAATGCAGCGCAAATGCAGCGCTAAAAAAAGTATAAATATGGGCCTAAATATCCAACATCAGCACATTAGAAGTACCGGGAGAAAGATTTGGCAGAGAATAATGCTCAGAGGCACCGTGGCCACTGTGCATTCATTTGCTGGAATATGGGTCCAAAGAGAGTCCGAAAGGGAAACCAGATTGATAAACTAAGCCGATGGCAAAATTAAAGAATGGAGTTGATCTCATGGCAGAAGTAAGGCCCATATTTATACCTTTTTAGCACTGCATTTACGCCGCGCTTTAACGCAAAAACGGCGCAAACTTACAAATTACAATTGCATTTTGCAAGTTTGCGCCGCTTTTGCGTCAAAAAATTACGCAAATGCGGCACAAAAAAAGTATAAATATGGGCCTAAATCTCCAGAGTTTAGGGGAGTTAGCAGTGGAGGTAGAGTTTTTCTACGAGGTAAGGATTAAAGGGAGCAGAGGATTCCAACACATTCAAGTGTTTTCAGACTGGGATTTAATACTTTACTGCAGGAACTCACCAACTGGCGAGAATTAGCAGTCAAAATGCAAAGTCAATGTACAGCTTATTATCGGCTGCAACGGACCCTTCCAGACACACCCTCGAGCCTGTACAAAACTTTCAGGTCAAATTAATTCACTGCCATTGTTATGTAATGATCCGAAGCTCCCCTTCCCCTGAGACAGAGTGACTCACTAACCCTCCGTGCAGTCTGGTCCTCTCAGAGGGAAGAACATTCTTGGCGACTTTGCCTCTAGGCATGCAAGGAACTTGTGACCACCAACGCGGCCTTCAGATCCACTGCTGGGACTCCCGAGCCAATCTAGAGGCTGCTCCTGTCCTGTCTATGTTAAGAAGCAGCATGAGAGCAGCGCAATGATTGCCTCCGTCAGGCACCGCCAACGCTCCTCAGTAGAATTGGGGGCTGTGGCAGCAACCCCCCAGGCTCCTACATTGAAGTGGTAGGGGAGGGTTGAACTGCGCATGTCGGGACAGTCAGAGCAAGACACCCTTCCAACCCGACATGCTCATTTCACCCCCAAGGGGCCTGTCAATCATCCAACTCCCACTCTCACCTGCCCCACTCATGTTTGCCCGCACAGTATCCTGTAATAAAAAGAGACTTTGCCATTCCACGCTTCCATGGCTAAAAACAAAATATAATTGAAACTTATAAGTTACTCATTAATGTTATGTAAACATTTGATAAGGCCCCCCACCGTCCAGGCGCAACAATACACACAGGGGGGGCGATGCCCCCACACCCCAATAAAGAAACCGCCACTGGTGTCAGGGCCCTCACAACCCTACCCAAATCGACCCTATCTTTCTTGGAGAGAAAGCAACAGCAACATTTTGATTATGTTTCTAAACATTTTAAAACCTTTGGCAAACAATTTGGGAACTACTAAGGTAAGTAACCTTATAGTGTTTAGACAAGTTGAACAAAAACATTTGGTTCACCTCACCTCCAATGGACTTTCAACCTAAAAATAACTTAATGAGACAGAGCAGATGGTGCGAGCAACAGTTTCACACGTAATATCAGGATGTGAGGTACCCACAACTTGTCTGTAGTCTCACAGCACTAGAGTGTGTGTCCGGGACTCTACATTTATCTCAGAGCTGGGAGCCCGGACTACCAAATAAAGATAATAAAAGAGGAGGATGAAATCAAGATCAGATGGGAGATCGACAGCAACTAATTCAAAGGGTTGTTGCTAAGAAATGGATAAATAAGGAAGACAAGAACAAGGTGGGACAATTCCTAAAATTAGACAAGATGGGTTCACCAAGAGTATGAGAAGGTACTGCATACCTGGGGAGTTGTCTCCAAGATAGGAGTGAAACAGGAGAGGCACTGACAAGTAGTTGAACAAGCAGCACCAACCCACCCTGGTAAACTCTTCTAGTGCAATAGTCCGCTGTTCGTGCTTGTGAAGGGTGAGTAGTGGCCAGACCTCTTGCAAGGTTGTACAAGGCAATTACCTACTCTGTCCATGTTTAAAAATGGTATTGCAATTGAGCAAAAGTGAAACCAGTGATCTGGCTTATCCCTGAGTGTCAAAGTACACATGGAATCTTCAAAATATTTGGGATGTAAATTGCACAAACAAAATGTAAGAACATGAGAAAGATTTCAAAATGTAATTAGTGTTTCTTTAACATATAAAAAGAAAAATAAATCTAATTCCAGGATTTGTAAAGTGCAGCAAATCACCCGTGAGGGTCTCAAGGCACTGAATTGTGGGCAGAGGGAGATTAAGTGATTTGCCCAGAATCCCAGGATGTTGAGCCGGCACCGAGATTCGAACCTGGTCCCCCCAGCTATGAGGGAGGAACTCGGACCATTACGCCACACCCTCTGTTGTCGGCTTTATATACAATTAGACCTCAGATTCAACTAGCACCCAGTTACCTTTTGATACCTAGGCAATAATATCTACCATTTCCCCACTGATTTGCGAATGGAAACCTCAGCAGAGTGACATGGTCCCTCAGAGCCCAGTTTGTCTTTTGGTCTTCACTTACTCTTTCTGTAGTGGGCCACATGGCACTAGTGAAGACCTAGTGCTACCATGATTATTGTATTATTTTGCAAATCTTCCTCTGCTGATCCCTCATTCCTTCTTCATACATGCCACACATCAGATTTGGTTGCTGGGGCCCCGTTGGGTAGCCCTTTCACTCCAAAGCTACCTGTGACTGTGGTTGGATTAGGTATTCCAGATTTAGAATGTTATTATTTAGCTGCACAGGTCCAAAGGGTGGCTCACTGTCTGTCTGTCTGCCCTCTGCAAAAGATGGGGTTTATCCGTAAAGACTTTAAGGAGGGCTTACTGCACTATTCATTGTTTCCTACTGATCATTCTACGGAACACCATCTGGGGCTATCCTTCACAGCTTTCTCTTGCCTTCCTAGAACCTGTAAACTCACTGACACAAAGAAACCCTGTGCTCTGGCACTACTAGTGCTAGGCCTTCCCACTTGCACAGGACGGCTGTGTTCAGGGCAACTCCGTCAGTGGCACGCTGCAAGCATCTTAAATTTGAGGGATTTATTTCTGGACAGCAACCTACTAGATCTCCAAACCTTTGTGGCGGGCTACCATCTTCACCGGGTCATTTCCTTACTTACAAACACCTTAAACAATCATTAAATGCCCTATTTCATGTCTGCCACCTAGCACTAACCCTACATGAGGTGTGCAAGAAGCTCTACACCATAAAGACTGGTGGCAAACAGATAAGATGGATGTACAGTCTTTTCCTGCAACATGGAGACCACTCCAGGACTTTTCGTCATACTACCTGGGAGAATGATGTGGCCAAACCTCTGTAAGATACGGACTAGGGTAAAATACTGGACTTTCTCCACAAAGTATCCTGTGGCTGCCACTTTAAGTACATTCATAGAGCTTCCCTGGGAATGCATTCCACCTGTGGCTTGCCATTGGCTTTTTGGTTTGTAACGCACATTTCATTGCTTTCAACTTGCTGGCCTTATTTGTTTTAGGCTGTCGAGTTTCAGCTTGTGCCTTCCATTACACAAACCTTATTTACAGTATCCTTTCGCGTGCCCCCTTTCTGTAAACAGGACTGTACATTTTGTTCTTATCTCATCACATTTGCTGTGCATTTAAAGAACAAGGTCAAATGTCAGTCTCGGTCTTCAGAGGGAGCTCAGTGTTTACTTTTCTTTCTCTGACTTCAATGCGATTTATGTGACAATCTTGCTGCATACTGGGGGTAGGCAAGAATGTTTTCAACTACATGACTACATTTAAATGAACTGTGTAAGGATTTCAGAAAATATCAGAATTAGGAGCACAAAGGAAGCACATTTTTGTTAATTCTGAACTGTGCTGGAAACAAACAGCTTAATATGATTAAAACAAATCATTACACTAGGTAATGTAATTTCCACACATTGTCTGTGCACTGCAAAGTTTTATTAGAAAACCGTATGTCTGTGCAAATGTAATGGTCATTTCAATCAAAAACGAGTTGTCTGTAACGACAGTGTGCTACCACACCATGCATACTCCACTCCACTCAACTCTCCACCACTCCACACCAGTGCACCCTACTCTGCACCACTCTACTTTACACCACTCAATGCCTCTGCACTCTTGGACGCTGCATTCTGCTCCACTCTGAACCACTCCAGTCTAAAACACTTCATGTTACGCCTCTCTACTCTACTCTGTACCACTCTACTCTATGCCAATGCACTTTATACCTCTCTACACCACTGCGCTCTGTGCCTCTGCATGCTACACAGTCAAGTCTAGGCTACACCAATCTACTCCGCACAACTCCACTCTATGCCACTCTGAAACACTGCTCTGTACGCCACTACACTCTATATCAATACACTCTATGCTAATGCACTTTACTCTGTAACACTCAACTCTATGCCCCTGAACTCTACGCCAATACACTGTATGTCGCTCTAATCTATACTACACCACTACACCCTATGCCATGGCACTCTACACCACTTTACTCTATGCCATTACATTCTATGCCACTCTATGCAACTGCACTCTACCCTTGCATCTCTCCAGTTCACTCTACTTTGAAACTATATGCTGTATGCCTCTGCACTCTGCAACGCTGCAGTCTATACATCTGCACTCTACCCTGCACCTCTCCACTGTGTGCCACTGCACTGTATGCTGCACCTCTCCACTTCACTCTACTGTGAAACAATCTATTCTACGCCACTGCACTGTATGCCACTCTGCCCAACTGCAGTCTAAACCACTGCACTCTACTTCAATGCACTCTACGCAAATGTACTTTAAACAACTGCACTATATGCCGCTGCTCTCTACTGTGCACCATTGTACTCTATGCCACTGCTCTCTGTGCCACTCTACTCCACTATACACCACTGCACTCTATGACACTCTACTCTGCAACACTGCACTCTATGCCACTGTTCTCTACACCACTCTACTCTGTACTACTGCATTCTGCACTAATACACACTACACCACTGCACTCTATGCCTCTCTACTCTGCATCATTCCACTATATGACACTGTACTCTACAGCTTTGTACTCTACTCTGCACCACTCTGAGCTGCCCTACTCTGCACCACTCTACACCACTGCACTCTATACCACTCGAGTGTACTCTGCATTGTGCACCACTGCACTATACACCACTCTACACTACTGCATACTCTGCCACTCTATTTTACACCACTCTATTCTACGTCACTGCAATCTACATCACTCCACTCTACAACACTCTAATCTATGCCTCTGCATTCTATGACACTGCATTGCATGCCACTGAATTCTACACCGCTGCATTCAATGCCACTTCACTCTATACTACCATATTCTGCAACACTCTATGCCAATGCACTCTACATCAGTCCACTTTACTGCAACCCACCCCCACTATATGCCACTCTACGCAACTCCACAGTATACCACTTATAAACACAACACTCTCTGCCACTCAGCTTTACAACTCTCTACTCCGCTCTTTACCATTCCACTCAGCGACACTCCGTGACACTCTCCTCTATGCCATTAACATTTAGCCCTGCTGAACAGCAGCCACTCTGGTGTATAACGTGGCTAAAACACATTGGCAAAGCCAATAACTCTTGCATAGACACAACCTAATTTGCTTTGCCAATGTTTGTTAGTACTATGAGGTGCTGAGTTCCCTGAAAGCACTGTGAATGTGTAAGTCCTTATTTTAAAGATGCATTACACACACCATAATATAGGCTGCCACAAAATGCACAAATACATTTAGGTTAAATAAAAAAAGCCTTTCTAAAATATAGATACCAATAATATAGAGATTATACCTAGTGAGAACATTTCTTATAACTGTCCACTAAAGCCACACACTCCTCAGATCAGCTTGGAACATCCTTACAGTACCTCTCTAAAAGAAAATATCTTTGCTATCAGAAATCTGCAAGTGACTCCTACGATTAAAGCAATTACAGGATTCAAAGCCCTTTTACATTTGCAGATTTACCAGCTGTGCATATTTGCATTTCTTTTGGGAAGGTGACACCCTGGCAAGAAGGCTTGTTTCCCATCTGTCTGCCCAGCCCTCTGGATTAGAGCACAGCAGACTCGCTGCCTTTCAATCTAGCTGGGGAAACTGATTGGTACTAATTACATTTGTCCTTTATCTGAAAGGCTAAAATTAAGGACAATGCTGTCTGTTAACCCTTATTATCAAGGACAAAGGATGGTAGGGATAAGTTTTGAGCAGTATGTGAAAATTACGGGCAGGTGGTCACCCTAAGAGGGCACTTGACATACTGGCTACGCCACCCAAACCAGATGGATTTACAAAGGAGAGTTCAGTATACTCCCTGAAAACCTAGGCTTTGGGTTCCTTCATAGTCCTTATGCGGGTCCAGCTCCTCCTTTGCTATCACCCCCTCAAAACATCTCATCTTTCTCCTTTTATCGCCCTTCACTTCCTAATACTAAAACCCTTCCTTTTCCTGACCTCACTCTGGAAGACATTACGCCAAACACTATGGTGGTGACAGGCAGAAGAAAGGCGGGAATTTGAGGTCTCTGATGAGAAACTTTAGGGCTTGGAATAATGAAGATTAAAAATAATGAATGTGGCAATGGCCATTAACTCCTTGCGAGCCCCCTTCCCTACAGGCAGCGCTTTAGGGCAGTGCAGCAGAGGCACTGGGCGGTGACCTGAAAGTGGGGGTGAGAGGGGGTTATCTGACCTCTCTGGTCTGCTGCTAAGCAATAACTTAAGGTTTAAAACACCTCCTGCAGAGATCTTTGTGCATCCAGCTTTCAGACAGCAATAAAGATGTCAAGATAACTCTTGTGATTAATGGTCCAGCTAGAAAGAAAGGTTAGATATTTGTCTAGGTGCAGTTTTGTCTCGCCATAAAGTAGTGGAGAACATTAATGTGCCTGTTGCAAGGAACAGATCTGTATTTTATATGGACAGCTGCGTGGATTAGTAAAACCAGCCTTTACCAGCGCTTTAAAACAAATACAAGGTATGTGAGAGAGATAGGCTATGGCGAGATGAGGGGCACTTTTGCATGGTAGTAGTGAAGGAATCCGAGGAGGAGGTTTTGGGGGAGCGGGGCGCTAAATCAGGCCCTGCTTATAGACAGGCGTTGCTGCAGAGATGATTGCTCAGCCTGCCAGTAGGTTGCGTTTGTTATGTTATTTTGACGCACATTCGGCGCAAAGAGAGTATAGATATGCCCCTTAATACTTTACTTCAGGAACTCACCATCTGGCGAGAATTAGCAGTCAAAATGCAAAGTCAATGTCCAGCTTATTATCGGCTGCAACGGACCCTTCCAGACACACCCTCGAGCCTGTACAAAACTTTCAGGTCAAACTAATTCACTGCCATTGTAATGTAATGATCCGAGGCTCCCCTTCCCCTGAGACAGAGTGACTCACTAACCCTCCGTGCAGTCTGGTCCTCTCAGAGGGAAGAACACTCTTGGCGACTTTGCCTCTAGGCATGCAAGGAACTTGTGACCACCAACGCGGCCTTCAGATCCACTGCTGGGACTCCTGAGCCAATCTAGAGGCTGCTCCTGTGCTGTGTATGTTAAGAAGCAGCATGAGAGCAGCGCAATGATTGCCTTCGCCAGGCACTGCCAACGCTCCTCAGTAGAATTGGGGGCTGTGACAACAAACCCCCCAGGCTCCTACTTTGAAGTGGTGGGGAGGGTTGAACTGCGCATGTGGGGCCAGTCAGAGCAAGCCACCCTTCCAACCCGACATGCTCATTTCACCCCCAAAGGGCCTGTCAATCATCCAGCTCCCACTCTCACCTGCCCCACTCATGTTTGCCCGCACAGTATCCTGTAATAAAAAGAATCTTTGCCATTCCATGCTTGCATGGCTAAAAACAAAATGTAATTGAAACTTATTAGTAATTCACTCAGTAATATTATGTAAACATTTGATAAGGTCCCCCACCGTCCAGGGGCAACAATACACACAGGGGGGCGGTGCCCCCACGCCCCAATAAAGAAACCGCCACTGGTGTCAGGGTCATCACAACCCTACCCAAATCGACCCTATCTTTCTTGGAGAGAAAGCAACAGCAACATTTTGATTAAGTTTCTTAACATTTTAAAACCTTTGGCAAACAATTTGAAAATATTAAGGTAAGTAACCTTATAGTGTTTAACCCCTTCGCTGCCAGGCCTTTTCCCCCTCCTGTGCCAGGCCTTTTTTTGCCTATTTGGGGCAGTTCGTGCTTAGGCCCTCATAACTTTTTGTCCACATAAGCTAACCAAGCCAAATTTGCGTCCTTTTTTTCCAACATCCTAGGGATTCCAGAGGTACCCAGACTTTGTGGGTTCCCTTGAAGGAGGCCAAGAAATTGGCCAAAATACAGTGAAAATTTCGTTTTTTTCAAAAAAATTGGAAAAAGTGGCTGCAGAAGAAGGCTTGTGGTTTTTCCCCTGAAAATGGCATCAACAAAGGGTTTGCGGTGCTAAACTCAGCAGCTTCCCAGCTTTCAGGAACAGGCAGACTTGAATCAGAAAACCCAATTTTTCAACACAATTTTGGCATTTTACTGGGACATACCCCATTTTTGCAATTTTTTTTGCTTTCAGCCTCCTTCCAGTCAGTGACGGAAATGGGCATGAAACCAATGCTGGATCCCAGAAACCTAAACATTTCTGAAAAGTAGACACAATTCTGAATTCAGCAAGGGGTCATTTGTGTAGATCCTACAAGGGTTTCCTACAGAAAATAACAACTGAAAAAGAAAAATATTGAAATTAAGGTGAAAAAAACATAAATGTTTCTCTACGTTTTACTCTGTAACTTTTCCCTGCAATGTCAGATTATCGAAAGCAATATACCGTTACGTCTGCTGGACTCCTCTGGTTGCGGGTATATATAGTGCTTGTAGGTTCATCAAGAACCCAAGGAACCCAGAGCCAATAAATGAGCTGCACCCTGACGTGCGTTTTCATTCTATACCGGGTATACAGCAATTCATTTGCTGAAATATAAAGAGTAAAAAATTGCTATCAACAAAACCTTTGTATTTCCAAAAAGGGCACAAGATAAGGTGTTGAGGAGCAGTGGTTATTTGCACATATCTGAATTCCGGGGTGACCAAACTAGCATGTGAATTACAGGGCATTTCTCAAATAGATGTCTTTTTTACACACTCTCCTATATTTGGAAGGAAAAAATGTAGAGAAAGACAAGGGGCAATAACACTTGTTTTGCTAATCTATGTTCCCCCAAGTCTCCCGATAAAAATGATACCTCACTTGTGTGGGTAGGCCTAGCGCCCGCGACAGGAAACACCCCAAAGCGCAACGTGGACACATCCAAATTTTTGGAAGAAAACAGAGGTGTTTTTTGCGAAGTGCCTACCTGTAGATTTTGGCCTCTAGCTCAGCCGGCACCTAGGGAAACCTACCAAACCTGTGCATTTCTGAAAACTAGAGACATAGGGGAATCCAAGGAGGGGTGACTTGCGGGGCTCGGACCAGGTTCTGTTACCCAGAATCCTTTGCAAACCTCAAAATTTGGCTAAAAAAACACATGTTCCTCACATTTCTGTTGCAGAAAATTCAGGAATCTGAGAGGAGCCACAAATTTCCTTCCACCCAGCGTTCCCCCAAGTCTCCCGATAAAAATGATACCTCATTTGCGTGGGTAGGCCTAGCGCCCGCGACAGGAAACGCCCCAAAGCGCAACGTGGACACATCCAAAATTTTGGAAGAAAACAGAGGTGTTTTTTGCGAAGTGCCTACCTGTAGATTTTGGCCTCTAGCTCAGCCGGCACCTAGGGAAACCTACCAAACCTGTGCATTTCTGAAAACTAGAGACCTAGGGGAATCCAAGGAGGGGTGACTTGCGGGGCTCGGACCAGGTTCTGTTACCCAGAATCCTTTGCAAACCTCAAAATTTGGCTAAAAAAACACATGTTCCTCACATTTCTGTGGCAGAAAGTTCTGGAATCTGAGAGGAGCCACAAATTTCCTTCCACCCAGCGTTCCCCTAAGTCTCTCAATAAAAATGGTATCTCACTTCTGTGGGTAGGCCTAGCGCCCACGAAAGGAAATGGCCCAAAACACAACGTGGACAGAACATATTTTTTCACAGAAAACAGAGGTGTTTTTTGCAAAGTGCCTACCTGTGGAGTTTGGCCTCTAGCTCAGCCGGCCCCGGGAAGGGGGGGGGCAGAAATGCCCTAAAATAAATTTGCCCCCCCAACCCCCCCCCCCCCGGGAGCGACCCTTGCCTACGGGGTCGCTCCCCCTGCGTGACATTGGCGCCAAAAAACAAATCCCAGGTGCCTAGTGGTTTCTGCCCCCTTGGGGGCAGATTGACCTAAAATCGGCCAATCTGCCCCCAGTGGGGCAGAAATGGCCTAAATACAATTTGCCCCCCAGGGGAGCGACCCTTGCCTGATGGGTCGCTCCCCATCTCGAAAAAAAAAAAAAAGAACAAAAAAAAACACAACAAAAAAATTTGCCCTGGTGCCTAGAGGGTTCTGCCCCCCGGCCTAATAATAGGCCGATCTGCCCCCCGGGGGGGCAGAAATGGGCTAAAATAAATTTGCCCCCCCAGCCCCCCCCCCGGGAGCGACCCTTGCCTACGGGGTCGCTCCCCCTGCGTGACATTGGCGCCAAAAAACGAATCCCCGGTGCCTAGTGGTTTCTGCCCCCTTGGGGGCAGATTGACCTAAAATTGGCCAATCTGCCCCCAAGGGGGCAGAAATGGTCTAAATACAATTTGCCCCCCAGGGGAGCGACCCTTGCCTGATGGGTCGCTCCCCATCTCTAAAAAAAGAAACAACAACAAAAAAAAAATAACACAAAAAAAAAATTGGCCCTGGTGCCCTGAGGGTTCTGCCCCCCCCCCTGGGTGCAGTTCGGCCTAATAATAGGCCGATTTGCCCCCAGGGGGGGCAGAAATGGCCTAAAATAAATTTGCCCCCCCCCCAGCCCCCACCCCCCACGGGAGCGACCCTTGCCTACGGGGTCGCTCCCCCTGCGTGACATTGGCGCCAAAAAACAAATCCCCGGTGCCTAGTGGTTTCTGCCCCCTTGGGGGCAGATTGACCTAAAATTGGCCAATCTGCCCCCAGGGGGGCAGAAATGGTCTAAATACAATTTGCCCCCCAGGGGAGCGACCCTTGCCTGATGGGTCGCTCCCCATCTCTAAAAAAAGAAACATTAAAAAAAAAAAAAAAAAAAAAAAAATTGCCCTGGTGCCTAGAGGGTTCTGCCCCCCCCCACCCCCGGGGGCAGTTTGGCCTAATAATAGGCCGATCTGCCCCCCGGGGGGGCCGAAATGGCCTAAAATAAATTTGCCCCCCCCAGCCCGCACCCCCCCCCGGGAGCGACCCTTGCCTACGGGGTCGCTCCCCCTGCGTGACATTGGCGCCAAAAAACAAATCCCAGGTGCCTAGTGGTTTCTGCCCCCTTGGGGGCAGATTGACCTAAAATCGGCCAATCTGCCCCCAAGGGGGGCAGAAATGGCCTAAATACAATTTGCCCCCCAGGGGAACGACCCTTGCCTGATGGGTCGCTCCCCATCTCGAAAAAAACAAACAAACAAAATAAAAAACACATCAAAAAAAATTTGCCCTGGTGCCCTGAGGGTTCTGCCCCCCCCCTGGGGGCAGTTCGGCCTAATAATAGGCCGATCTGCCCCCAGGGGGGGCAGAAATGGCCTAAAATAAATTTGCCCCCCCCCAGCCCCCACCCCCCACGGGAGCGACCCTTGCCTACGGGGTCGCTCCCCCTGCGTAACATTGGCGCCAAAAAACAAATCCCAGGTGCCTAGTGGTTTCTGCCCCCTTGGGGGCAGATTGACCTAAAATCGGCCAATCTGCCCCCAAGGGGGGCAGAAATGGCCTAAATACAATTTGCCCCCCAGGGGAGCGACCCTTGCCTGATGGGTCGCTCCCCATCTCGAAAAAAACAAACAAACAAAATAAAAAACACAACAAAAAAATTTGCCCTGGTGCCCTGAGGGTTCTGCCCCCCCCTGGGGGCAGAAATGGCCTAAAATAAATTTACCCCCCCCAGCCCCCACCCCCCACGGGAGCGACCCTTGCCTACGGGGTCGCTCTCCCTGGGTGACATTGGCGCCAAAAAACAAATCCCCGGTGCCTAGTGGTTTCTGCCTCCTTGGGGGCAGATTGACCTAAAATTGGCCAATCTGCCCCCAGGGGGGCAGAAATGGTCTAAATACAATTTGCCCCCCAGGGGAGCGACCCTTGCCTGATGGGTCGCTCCCCATCTCTAAAAAAAGAAAAAAAAACACAAAAAAAAAAACACAAAAAAAAAAATTGCCCTGGTGCCTAGAGGGTTCTGCCCCCCCCCCCCCCCCCTGGGGGCAGTTCGGCCTAATAATAGGCCGATCTGCCCCCCGGGGGGGCCGAAATGGCCTAAAATAAATTTTCCCCCCCCCAGGCCGCACCCCCCCCTGGGAGCGACCCTTGCCTACGGGGTCGCTCCCCCTGCGTGACATTGGCGCCAAAAAACAAATCCCCGGTGCCTAGTGGTTTCTGCCCCCTTGGGGGCAGATTGACCTAAAATTGGCCAATCTGCCCCCAGGGGGCCAGAAATGGTGTAAATACAATTTGCCCCCCAGGGGAGCGACCCTTGCCTGATGGGTCGCTCCCCATCTCAAAAAAACAAACAAACAAAAAAAAAAACACAACAAAAAAAATTGCCCTGAGGGTTCTGCCCCCCCCTGGGGGCAGAAATGGCCTAAAATAAATTCCCCCCCCCAGCCCCCAACCCCCCCCGGTAGCGACCCTTGCCTACGTGGTCGCTCCCCCTGCGTGACATTGGCGCCAAAAAACAAATCCCCGGTGCCTAGTGGTTTCTGCACCCTTGGGGGCAGATTGACCTAAAATTGGCCAATCTGCCCCCAGGGGGGCAGAAATGGTCTAAATACAATTTGCCCCCAGGGGAGCGACCCTTGCCTGATGGGTCGCTCCCCATCTCTAAAAAAAGAAACAAAAAAAAAATTGCCTTGGCGCCTAGAGGGTTCTGCCCCCCGGGGGGGCTGAAATGGCCTAAAATAAATTTGCCCCCCCCCCCGGAGCGACCCTTGCGTACAGGGTCGCTCCCCCTGCGTGACATTGGCGCCAAAAAAAAAAATCCCAGGTGCCTAGTGGTTTCTGCCCCCTTGGGGGCAGATTGACCTAAAATCGGCCAATCTGCCCCCAAAAAAGGCAGAAATGGCCTAAATACAATTTGCCCCCCCAGGGGAGCGACCCTTGCCTGATGGGTCGCTCCCCATCTCGAAAAAAAAAAACACACAAAAAAAAAAAACAACAACAAAATTTGCCCTGGTGCCCTGAGGGTTCTGGGCATAGTGGCATGTAGGGGGGCAAAAATCAGGCCCCCCTATGCCACAATTTTTTTTTTAAAAAAACACTTACCTGAACTTACCTTAATGTCCCTGGGATGGGTCCCTCCAGCCTTGGGTGTCCTCCTGGGGTGGCCAAGGGTGACAGGGGGTGTCCCTGGGGGCATGGGAGGGCACCTCTGGGCTCCTTCAGAGCCCACAGGTCCCTTAACGCCTGCCTTTTGCAGGTGCTAAAAAACGGCGCAAAAGCGGGCGTACGTCATTTTTTTTGACCCGCCCACTCCCGGGCGTGATTTTTGCCCGGGAGTATAAATCCGACGCACATGCCTCGGAGTCGATTTTTTAAACGGGAACGCCTACCTTGCATATAATTAACGCAAAGTAGGTGTCCACGCTAAAAAATGACGCTAACTCCATGGACTTTGGCGCTAGACGCGTCTAACGCCAAAGTATAAATATGGAGTTAGTTTTGCGTCGAAATTGCGTAAAAAAAAACAACGCAATTCCGGCGCAAACGGAGTATAAATATGCCCCTGAATTCTACACCGCTGCATTCAATGCCACTTCACTCTATACTACCATATTCTGCAACACTCTATGCCAATGCACTCTACATCAGTCCACTTTACTGCAACCCACCCTACTATATGCCACTCTACGCGACTCCACAGTATACCACTTATAAATACAACACTCTCTGCCACTCAACTATACAACACTCTACTCCGCTCTTTACCATTCCACTCAGCGACACTCCGTGACACTCTCCTCTATGCCATTAACATTTAGCCCTGCTGAACAGCAGCCCCTCTGGTGTATAACGTGGCTAAAACACATTGGCAAAGCCAACAACTCTTGCATAGGCACAACCTATTTGCTTTGCCAATGTTTGTTAGAACTATGAGGTGCTGAGTTCCCTGAAAGCACTGTGAATGTGTAAGTCCTTATTTTAAACATGCATTACACACAGCATAAAATAGACTGCCACAAAATGCACAAATACATTTAGGTTAAATAAAAAAAAGCCTTTCTAAAATATAGATATCAATAATATACAGATTATACCTAGTGAGAACATTTCTTATAACTGTCCACTAAAGCCACACACTCCTCAGATCAGCTTGGAACATCCTTACCATACCTCTCTAAAAGAAAATCTTTGCTATCAGAAATCTGCAAGTGACTCCTATGATTAAAGCAATTACAGGATTCAAAGCCCTTTTACATTTGCAGATTTAACAGCTGTGCATATTTGCATTTCTTTTGGGAAGGTGACACCCTGGCAAGAAGGCTTGTTTCCTATCTGTCTGCCTGTCCTCTGGATTAGAGCACAGCAGACTCGCTGCCTTTCAATCTAGCTGGGGAAACTGATTGGTACTAATTATATTTGTCCTTTATCTGAAAGGCTAAAATTAGGGACAATGCTATCCGTTAACCCTTTTTATCAAGGACAAAGGATGGTAGGGATCAGTTTTGAGCAGTATGTGAAAATTATGGGCAGATGGTCACCCTAAGAGGGCACTTGACATACTGGCTACGCCACCCAAACCAGATGGATTTACAAAGGAGAGTTCAGTATACTCCCTGAAAACCTAGGCTTTGGCTTCCTTCATAGTCCATATGAGGGTCCCGCTCCTCCTTAGCTATCACTCCCTCAAAACATCTAGGGGGTGATTCCAACCCTGTCGGTCGGTGATAAAGCGGCGGCCAACCTGCCAACAGGCAGGCGGTCAAAAAAAAGGAATTCTGACCCTGGCGGGAACCGCCAACACAGCCCGCCACTTTAACACTCCGACCGCCACTGCGGGACAGACAAACAGCGCTGCGGTCACCGCCAACAGGCAGGCGGCAGACAATGTACCGCCCACCCTATCACAACTCACCAATCCGCCACCTTTTCCGGGGCGGGAGCCGCGCCGATAAAAACACGGCGGAAACAGACTACGAACGGGAAAACGCTTACCTCTACACACTCCACGAGGACGGAGGACAGCATGGAACCCGAATTAAACATCCTACCAGCTATTGTCTACCTGCTCATCTACCACGAGTACGAACGCCGGCGCAGACGACAACGGTGAGTACTGCACCTACGACACAGGGGAGGGGGGAGGAGGAAAGCTTACGGCCACACACATACGCGACACACCCACCCACCCCCCCCCCAACTATCTACACACCAATGCAGAGCAACAACTCAGAGTGACACCCCCCTAAACCCCCCGAAAAAAAACATAATGAAAATGAGAAATAAAATTTATGTATAAAATAGGTTCATTGAAGTCATGGAAAATTATCTATATGAAATGTAAAAAATAAAAATGAACAGTGCCAATTCTAAATACATAGGCAATAAGTCCAGCTCATTTTGTTAAAGTTCCACAGTCCGTGGGCCAATGTCCACAAACACATGGGCAAAGCCCACACAGGAGACCAGATACCGTTGGAGAGAACACTGCTGGGGCATCAGATGATAAAACTACAGGCACCTCAGGGGGAAGGGAAGAGGGGGCACCTCAGCCACAGGAGTCCACGACGCCAGATCCACGAGGGGCATCCATGCCCACTGTACCATCCTGGGGAGTGCAAAGCCACAGTCTCTCAAGTCTCTACAGTGGGTGGGTTGCCCACTGTGCCATTCTGGGGAGTGCAAAGCCACAGTCTCTCAAGTCTCTACAGTGGGTGGCTTGCCCACTGTGCCATCCTGGGGAGTGCAAAGCCACAGTCTCTCAAGTCTCTACAGTGGGTGGGTTGCCCACTGTACCATCCTGGGGAGCGCAAAGCCACAGTCCATCAGATGGATAACCGACTCCACTGGTATTGGAGGAGGCAGGGTGCCCAGAGTGCAGCGTGAACACCTGCTCGACACAGAACCAGCACTGTCAATGGGCCAGCGGTGCTTGAGATGAAGGGCCCAGCGGAGCGGTGCTTGACAGGAAGGGCCCAGCGGAGCGGTGCTTGAGACGGCGGGGCCCAGCGGAGCGGTGCTTGAGACGGCGGGGCCCAGCGGAGCGGTGCTTGAGACGGCGGGGCCCAGCGGAGCGGTGCTTGACAGGAAGGGCCCAGCGGAGCGGTGCTTGAGACGGCGGGGCCCAGCGGAGCGGTGCTTGAGACGGCGGGGCCCTGTTCAGCGGTGCCTGTCTTGGCCGGGCCCTGTTCAGCGGTGCCTGTCTTGGCCGGGCCCTGTTCAGCGGTGCCTGTCTTGGCGGGGCCCTGTTCAGCGGTGCCTGTCTTGGCGGGGCCCTGTTCAGCGGTGCTTGTCCTGTCTTTCAAGGGAGCCAGACCTGGCCAGGACTCCCCGCTTAGTCGCCCTCCGACCGTGCAGTTGCTGGCCCCTCCTGTGATGGAGTCCTGGGCCCGTGGGTGTCCTCCGTCACACCCGGTATGGGGCTGGTGGGGCCCTCCTGGTCGGCGCGCCTGCTGGCTGACTTCTCCGCCCTGCTGCCCTTGCCCTCCTTCGATGAAGCTTTCTGGCCCTTGCCTCCCCTTGATGTTGTGGCAGGTGACGGGCCACGACTACGCTCCTTGGTGGCAGCCGTCTCAGCCTTCTCGCGCCGGCCCTTTGTTTTTCGGGTTCTCTTCCCAGGGGGTGGGCTGGCTGTCCCCTTGCTGCTGGCCGATGTATCTGCACTAGGAAAAGGTGGACTCCAATACCCGTGCACAATGGTCACACTTGATGCAGGGCTGGTGGTGGCTGAGGTGCTCTTAGGACTCTTACCAGATGGAGGGGGTGGGTCAGGTGATGGAAAGAGGTCAAGTTTTGAGAGGAATTTTTTTTTAGGAGCAATCGGAAGGGTAGGTGCAGTGGGAATGGGAGTGGAGGAAGAGGATGTGGTTGTAGGAGAGTCAAGTGTGCTGTCTTTGGGTGCAGGTGCTTGTGACGGAGGCTGTCGTGAGGTCGATGGCTGTTGGGTGGGTGGCTGCTTGCCTTTGTGTGGTTTGGAAGAGGGGGTGACAGACACACTGGGAGAGGACACAGGGGACGTGTAAATGGCAGTGGGGGTGATGACTGCACGTGTGCGGACTGTACTGGAGGGTGTGCTGGTGATGGAAGTACTGGCTGATGGTGGTGTGCATGCAGGTGTGAGTGTAGACGTCACAGGGAGGGAGGAGGGAGACGAGGAGGAGGGGGACACAGAGGTGGTAGTGACTGTTGGCATGTCTGCATCTGGATGTTGCTTGGGTGAATGCTTGTGGGATCTGTGGTGCTTATGTCAGGATGAGCTGCCCTTGGGTGTTGAGGTGTGTGCAGGCTGGTCAGATGGTGTGGAAGGGATAGGCTGAGGAACAGGAGACTGGGACTGGGTGGAGGCCGTTAGAAGAGGCAGGCTGGAAACAGGAACAATGGCTGCCGTCAGTGCTGAGGCCAGAGCATTGAACGATCGTTGATGGGCAGCCTGACTCGAATGAATGCCCTCCAGGTATGCATTGCTCCGATGCACCTCCCTTTCTACACCCTGGATGGCATTCAAGAGGGTAGACTGCCCAACAATGAGTGTCCTGAGGAGGTCAATGACCTCCTCACTGAGGGCAGCAGGGGTAACTGGGGCAGGGCCTGAGGTGCCTGGGGCGAAGGAGATGCCCGCCTTCCTGGGCGAGCGGGCAAGGGCGGGGCTGGTGCGCTGGGTGGCGGCTGTACCTGTTGTGGCGGTGGGCACGGATGTTGCCGCCACCGCAAGGGAGCTCCCTTCCGAGGACGTGTCGGTGTCGCTGACGTCTCCACGGGTCCCCGTTGTGGAGCTCCCCTCGCCCTCCGTATCACTGGTGAACTCGGTGTCTGTAGCATGGCCCTCCGGGGCCATGTGAGTTGCAGCTCCCTCGTGCTCCGATGCCAATTCTCCTCCGCCTGATGATGCCAATGCACACATGCACAGGAAGATAAAGAAAATGGGTGGGGGGAGAAATAAAGACAGCTTGAGTGCATGCATTGGCAACACCGTTGTCGGAGAGGACAGACACAGAAGCCCCCTGCACTACGCCGCGCAATCGGGGTACACTACTCAGTACTTGTGACTAGGCCTACAGATCTATGGACAACAAATGCACACATGGCTGATGCAGGACCATGGATAGCTGTACTTGGCACCCTACAGAGGTGGGGGGCGGGGGCACAGGGCCATGCCTAAAGGAGGGGACTAGCCTACAGAAAGCGCCCTGGCCTAAAGTCACCCACAGCCCTCCTCCCCAACCCAGACACCTCCACTGCGCGCAAACATAGCAGAATGTGCTGATACTCACCCCTTTGTGTCTGCTGTGATGTCCTCACGCGCCCATCCAAATCGGGGTAGGCCACCGCCAGGATCCGGGACATCAGGGGGGTCAAGGTACGACTGGCACCCCTCCTACGTTGGGAGGCCATCCCCAGCAGAGACTCTGCGGTCTTCCTGGTCCCGCGGCGGATGTCCTCCCACCTCTTTCGGCAGTGGGTGCCCCGTCTGTTGTGGACCCCCAGGGCCCGGACGTCCTTGGCGATGGCACGCCAAATCTCGATCTTCTGATGGGCGCTGACCTATGTGACATTTACAGGGTGGGAAAGGAAATATCATCACTTTTCTGCATGGTAGATGTGAGTGGCCCCCCCTCCCCAACCTTGCCATGTGGCACATGCTCTCATCTGTCGTGCGTTGCACTCCTCATTCGCTCCCCTCCCCACCATCGTACATACACCCCACTCAACACAGGCATAGCCCATTCAACGTGCACCCAGTGTACTCACCTGTTTGTCTGGAGGACCGTAGAGTAGGGCATACTGGGGGAGGACCCCATCAACAAGTTTCTCCAACTCTTCTGAAGTGAAGGCAGGGGCCCTTTCCCCAGTCGCAGCAGCCATAGTATCTCCCTGACCGAGGTCACAGCAGCACTTGCAGTATAGGTCCTCTCCTGTGGATGATCAGGTCTTGAGTGATTAAGCAGATAGAAAATGGCGGTCACGCCCGCGGTGGTGCGTACCGCCGCGGTGCGTACCGCGACCGCCGGCGCACATCGTCATTGGCTCCTGATACCCATAGGGTTCAATGTTAACCAATGCGGCTTCGCACCACGGTCTTCGACCACCTACTGCCACAGTGTGCCACGCCAGCGCAGTGACCTCACATCCCATTGTCACACTTCACAGGTCAGGCAGCCGCCATTTCAAAGGCCCACATGGCTTAAATTCTACTGCGTCACACAGGCCTAGGCCGTGCATTGCCACTCATACACGCCTTTCACTGCATTGCGATTCGTGTACTGTGCAAGCTGTGTGAACGAACCTGTGGCTTGCTTCACTCTGTACTCCATGTTGTCCTTCCTAGGCACCGTCCGCTGGGACTTGCGAGGAGAAGGATGAATCCTCCCGTGTACCGACCGCTGGTGGACCTGTCGACAATGGAAGAACGACATATTATACTTCGTCACAGACTTGACAGAGCCACTATTCATGAACTGTGTGCCCAGCTGGAGCCAGACCTGATGTCCCCCATCCGCCAACCCACAGGGATTCCCCCTCTGGTGCAGGTTCTGTCAGTACTCAATTTTTTGGCAAGTGGGTCTTTTCAGACAACAGTGGCCATGTCATCAGGGATGTCTCAGCCTATGTTTTCTAAGGTTTTGTCCAGAGTGTTGTCTGCCCTGATGAAATACATGCGGAGCTACATTGTTTTCCCTGAGGAGGATGATTTGGCTACAGTGAAGGGTGATTTCTATGCCCTTGGACATATCCCCAACATCATTGGTGCCATTGATGGGACACATGTGGCTTTGGTACCCCCCAAAGGCAGTGAGCAGGTGTACAGAAACAGAAAAAGTTATCATTCGATGAATGTCCAGGTGGTCTGTTTGGCAGACCAGTACATCTCCCATGTAAATGCCAAGTTCCCTAGGTCAGTGCATGACGCGTATGTTATGCGAAATAGCTGCATCCCCTATGTGATGGAACAGCTACAGAGACACCGTGTGTGGCTAATTGGTGACTCTGGTTACCCCAACCTGTCCTGGCTACTGACCCCAGCGAGGAATCCCCGGACCAGGGCAGAGGAACGGTACAATGAGGCCCATGGGCGAACTAGGAGGATCATAGAAAGGACCTTCGGGGTCCTGAAGGCCAGGTTTAGGTGCCTGCATATGACAGGTGGATCCCTCATGTACTCACCAAAGAAGGTGTGCCATATCATCGTGGCCTGCTGTATGCTTCACAATCTTGCATTGCGACGCCAGGTGCCTTTCCTGCAGGAGAATGGTCCAGATGGTGGTGTTGTAGCAGCTGTGGAGCCTGTGGAGAGTGAAGAGGAGGAAGACGAAGAGGACGACACGGACAACAGGGATACAGTTATACAACAGTATTTTCAGTAGCACACAGGTAAGATTCACCCACGCCATTTTACATTTACTTCAGGCCTCCTGCGTCTCTACTTTTTGTGTTTCCCCCCATTTCCTTTTAACTGAATTGTGACTTTCCCTTCACTTTTCAGAGCTGTTTGACCAACTGCGTGACTTCTGCTTTGTTTGCCCATGGACTACAGCTTGTTGTCATTGGTATGTTGTCATCACAATGTAACTGAACATTTTTGCACCGTTATGTCTAATACATTTGTTAAGAATACAAGCAGACTCCTGTTATTGTGAGTGCAATAAGTGATTTATTTCAAGTGCTACATATAGGTACATGATTGTAAGATGGTGATGGGTGGGGGTGGAGTAATGTCCATGGCAGAGTCCAGTTCTCAGTTTCACAGGTGCATTGTCCATATGCCTGGGGAAGGATGGAGCAGGGGCAGTTTAAGTTTGGACAGGGTGACAATGTGGGACAGTGGGATGACATCAGGGGGTATCTTATGCTGGCGGGGGTCTTGTAATCCTACTCTGTCTTCTTGTGTGATCTCAGGTTCCGCTTGCGGGGTGGTTGTTCTTCAGCAGGAGGTGGGGTTCTGGTGGCCTGTCGTTGTGTGGGGGCCTCCTGTCCACTAGCGCCAGCGGAGGTGGTAGGCTGTTCCTGGTCTTGGCTAGTGACAGGGGCCCTTTGGGGTGCCACATGGTCCCGCAATGTGGTGACTATCTGGTTAAGGGCCAGGACTATGGTCCCCATTGCGGAACCAATGTTCCTCAGTTCCTCTCTGAACCCCATGTAGCGTTCCTCCTGCTGTGCCTGGATCTCCTTTAACCTGGCCAGTACCGTCGCCATCGTCTCCTGGGAGTGGTGGTATGCTCCCATGATGGTGGTGAGGGCCTCTTGGAGAGTGGGTTCCCTGGGCCTGTCCCCCCCCTGTCGCACAGCAGCCCTCCCAGTTCCCCTGTTTCCCTGGGCCTCTGTCCCCTGGACGGTGTGCCCACTACCACTGCCCCAGGTCCCTGTTGTTGTTGGGGTGGTGGGTCAACCTGGGTGCCCTGTAGAGGCGGACACACCGCTGATTGACGTGTCCTGGAGACAGAGGCATGGGCCCGCTGGGTGGGAGCTGTGCTGGTGTTCCCAGAGGGGGTTAGGTCTGCTGTAGCCTGTGGCTGTCTGTGGGGAACCGACTGTCCAGAGGTCCCCGATGGGCCGGGCCGGTCATCTGGGTCCAGGTCGACAGAGCTGCTGTCATCGCTGGGGGCCTTTTCTGGGGGTGGGATGGACATCTCTATACCCTCCGTGGCGGTGTGGTGGCGTTCGGGTCCTGCAGGGGTATAAGGGTATGGTTATTGGTTCTGTGTGTGGCATTTCGTGTGATGGATGGGTGTCCGTGTACCCAAGTGCAGGCATTCCCTTGTGGGGGCTTTTGTGAGTGTGGCTTGTGGGGGTGATGTGGGGGTGCAGTGGGCATGCTTTGGTGATGGGTGTCCATGCTTTGTGGTCGCATGCAGGTCTAGGTGTTGGGATGGGTAGGTTGTGATGGTCGTACATTTGGAAGGAGTTGGTGTGATGGGGGTGGGGGTGAGGGTGGGGGTATGTGCTGGCATGCAGATGGGGTGGGGGTGGGAAGTAGTAGTTAAGATTTGACTTACCAGAGTCCATTCCTCCAGCTACTCCTGCGAGGCCCTCAGGATGCAGGATGTGCAAGACTTCCTCCTCCCATGCTGTGAATTCTGGGGGAGTAGGTGGGGGTCCGCCGCCAGTCTTCTGCACCGCAATGTTGTGCCTTGATACCATGGAACGCACCTTCCCCCGTAGGTCGTTCCATCTCTTCCGGATGTCGTCCCGATTGCGTGGATGCTGTCCCACCGCGTTGACCCTGTCGACTATCCTTTGCCATAGTTCCATCTTCCTAGCAATTGTGGTGTGCTGCACCTGTGCCCCAAAAAGCTGGGGCTCTACACGTACTATTTCCTCCACCATGACCCTGAGTTCTGCGTCAGAGAACCTGGGGTGTCTTTGGGGTGCCATGGGGTGGTGTGGATGAGGTGAGGGATGTTGTATGTGTTGTGGAGTGTGATGTGTGTGGTGGTGTGTGTTGTTTTGTGCGTGGTAATTGTGTGGGTGATGTTGTGATTAGCCTCTGTGTGATGGTCTACTCTAAGCAGTGCTGTCTCTCTCTGTCCTTGATTCGCAATTGTGGTCGTAGGGGTTTGTGGGTGATGTGGGTGTGTGTTTTATATTGTATTGGGTGTGTGGGAGTGGTGTGTGTATGTGTATCAGGTGTGTGTATTTCAAATTGTCCAATGTGGTTGTGTTTTGTAAGGGTGTGTGTATTTTGACCGCGGCGGTGTGTACCGCCAATGGAATACCGCAGTTGAAAGACCGCTGCGGGGATTTGCGGGTCGGAATGGCATGGGCGTATTTCTGTTGGCGTGGCGGTGGAGGTTTGGTCATCGCCATTTTTTCGCTGACCTTTGCTGTGGCGGACTTTTGTGGATGTCTGTATTTTGGCGGTTTGCCAGTTGCGGGTCAGAATGACCGTGGCGGTTTACCGCGGCCGCGGCGGTGTTATGGCGGTCTTCTGACTGGCGGTAAGCGCCTTTTACCGCCGAGGTCAGAATGACCCCCCTAATCTTTCTCTTTTTATCGCCCTCACTTCCTAATACTAAAACCCTTCCTTTTCCTGACCTCGCTCGCCAAACACTATGGTGGTGACAGGCAGAAGAAAGGCGGGAATGTGAGGGCTCTGATGAGAAACTTTAGGGCTTGGAATAATGAAGATTAAAAATAATGAATGTGGCAATGGCCATTAACTCCTTGCGAGCCCCCTTCATTACAGGCAGCGCTTTAGGGCAGTGCGGCAGGTGCAGAGACACTGGGCGGTGGCCTGAAAGTGGGGGTGAGAGGGGGTTATCTGACCTCTCTGGTCTGCTGCTAAGCAATAACTTAAGGTTTAAAACACCTCCTGCAGAGATCTTTGTGCATCCAGCTTTCAGACAGCAATAAAGATGTCAAGATAACTCGTGTGATTAATGCTCCCGCTAGAAAGAAAGGTTAGATATTTGTCTAGATGCAGTTTTGTCTCGCCATAAAGTAGTGGAGAACATTAATGTGCCTGTTGCAAGGAACAGATCTGTATTTTATATGGACAGCTGCGTGGATTAGTAAAACCAGCCTTTACCAACGCTTTAAAACAAATACAAGGTTTGTGAGAGACATAGGCTATGGCGAGATGAGGGGCACTTTTGCCTGGTGGTAGTTGAAGGAATCAGAGGAGAAGGTTTTGGGGGAGCGGGGCGCTAAATCAGGCCCTGCTTATAGACAGGCGTTGCTGGAGAGATGATTGCTCAGTCTGCCAGTAGGATGCGTTTGTTATGCTCAACATAAACTGTAACTCACTTCGGCACCTGCAAAAGCAAAGCTAGACCACATCCTTCCTGTTAAGATCGTTGATTTGTCATGAAAAGTTCAGCACTCCAAATATGGGTCAGAAGCGGGATGTTTGACACCACAGATCAGAGCGCTGCAGTCGTTATTATGCCGCCACTGCCGTCTAGCGGAGGTATAAGAGGTGATTTTGGTTAATACAGCATCTGTCGATTTGCAAGTCAAGCTGCAATTAAAAATCCTGTTCTTATTTAGAACAGACAATTTTAAATATATTGTAACAAGGGAGGTGAAATGGAATGTCACTGTGTAGTCAAGGGTCGTCACAAGGCACTAACACGTAATCTTCGACAATGCTTTACTGTGACACGTTTCATTTTTACAAAGTAAGGCGCATATTTACACTTTTTTGGCACCGCATTTGCATCATTTTTCGACGCAAAAGTGGTGCAAACTTACAAAATACAAATATATTTTGCAAGTTTCCGCCGCTTTTGCGTCAAACTGCGGCGCAAATGCGGCGCTAAAAAAAGTATAAATATGGGCCTAAATATCCAACATCAGCACATTAGAAGTACCGGGAGAAAGATTTGGCAGAGAATAATGCTCAGAGGCACCGTGGCCACTGTGCATTCATTTGCTGGAATATGGGTCCAAAGAGAGTCCGAAAGGGAAACCAGATTGATAAACTAAGCCGATCGCAAAATTAAAGAATGGAGTTGATCTCACGGCAGAAGTAAGGCCCATATTTATACCTTTTTAGCACTGCATTTACGCCGCTTTTTGACGCAAAAACGGCGCAAACTTACAAATTACAATTGCATTTTGCAAGTTTGCGCCGCTTTTGCGTCAAAAAATTACGCAAATGCGGCACATAAAAAGCATAAATATGGGCCTAAATCTCCAGAGTTTAGGGGAGTTAGCAGTGGAGGTAGAGTTTTTCTACGAGGTAAGGATTAAAGGGAGCAGAGGATTCCAACACATTCAAGTGTTTTCAGACTGGGATTTAATACTTTACTGCAGGAACTCACCAACTGGCGAGAATTTTATGACAAGACCGGAGGCTCTATTATGCGTTCTTTTCATGCTTTAATATTAACAGCAGCAGTCAAGAAACTACAACTCCCATGAAGGTTAGGATTGGACTAACCAATGGGAGCAAAACAGTAACTAAAACTAGACCAATAGGAACTGGCCATAAACCATAGAGAGTACCCTTGACTGCAAGCAGCCCTCTTTTCTTGCTGCTCGCAGTCAAGATAAGTACTCTCTTTGGTCGTCCTGATATTTACTACTTTGTTTATTCTATGTTACTGTTCCTTATCCTTTTGAGTTTGTATATTTTACTGTCACCATTCTAAATGTGGCTTTTAATTTAGTTTTTCTACCGCTTTGCACCCGTTATTCCGCCTTTTAACTTTTTCGTTTCAGCCCCCAGGCTTAAACCGTCGCGTTGCCGCGCGCCGGTTTGAGCGTTCTATTGCGCTCTTTCTTCGTTGCCTCAGCGCGTTCATCTGCGCGTTGCCTGACAAGAATCTTACCGTTTCCAGACCGCAGCTCTCGTCCGTGCGGCCGGCTCCGACAGCGGTCAGACTCTTCCTTTTCCCCTTCGCGCGCCTCCAGCTTAGTCTGGAGAATCTCATGACCACTCCTTAGCGGTTCTTCGTTCTTCCCCGTGTTTCGGCAAAGTTTAATCCCCGCCCAGGGGAGGAGCCATTTTTCAGCCGGTGGAGCGTGTTGCTCCTATTAATTCTATTAACCCCATTATTGCCATTTTCTTGAGGGCGCTTTTTTGCCCACAGTTTTAGCTGTATTTTTACTGAGTTTTGGCACATTTTCTTATTATTATGGATTTGGGGAGTTCCCCTTCCAGGTCTGCCTCTGAGGAGGATGAGGGATCTTTTTCACAGGATCTTAATAAATTTATCCAGTCCTCTGTCAAACAAGCCATGAAGGCTTCTATGGACAAGATGTCAAAGAACATTGAAAACTCTGTTCTGTCCATGGTGTCCAAATCTATGGCCCATTCTGCGGGGGAAAGCAGAAAACGAAAGCTTTTTTCTTCTAAATTGAGCAATGGCGCACAAACAGAAAGTGAGGTTCCCTCACGCCAGACTGAGGACTTGGTTCCTCCCAGGCCTCCTTCTAAGGAGGGGATTCCTTAAAAAAACTCAGCTTCTCAATCCAAATGCAGAGCTAAATCAAAACATATTATCGCGCCTAAAAAGATTGTAATCTCAAAAATTTTGGACACAGATGACGAGGACATGGATGTCTTATCCCAGTCTGATACTCCTGAGGAGGGTGTTTCTCCTTCTTCCCCTTCCCCCAAACGTAGAAAAATTTCGGTTGCTGACCCCTCTTCTAGTGTTGTCGACTCGGAGGGTGTCCCTATGTTCGACCCATCCCTCATACACCACCCGAACTCGACGGAATGGCTCCCTTTGGACCATGTAGGAGATTACATTGCCTCCCGTTTACGTCTCCCTCTGGATAAACAGACAAGATCCAAATTGAAATCTGAATGCCCCAGACCGTCTTTAAATTGTAATATTACTGCAACTCCTATTATTGATGACTCTCTTATTACTTTCTTTACTAAGTTTGGTAAGGACCCTTGCAAAGGAGTGGATAAGGCCTGGACCACGTGCCAGGACAAGCTCCTGGATGTGGTGGGACCTCTGGCAAGAATTTTCGATCTAGCCGAATCTGCCAGGTTGGATGACTCTCCTATTGATCCCTTGGACCTTTCTCTTTGGATTCAAAGAGCCTTTTGTTTTCTGGGCAATGCTAACGCTGCTATTATTCATGAAAGGCGTAAGGGCCTTCTTCTCAAAATGGATCCTAAGCTAGCCAACTTCGCCTCTCGAGATCCTGGCATTCAAGCTGAAGGAAAACTCTTCGGCGACAATTTCATCAAGGACGTCAGCCGTTTTGTGTCCACATTCTCTTCTCTGGACAAAGCCCAACAGAACCTCAAAAAGGTCTTCAACCAGCGTGTTTTTTCCCGAGCCGGTAGAGGTAGGAGCCGCTTTACCGGCCGCTCATACAGGAATCAAGGCTCTAGAGGATCCACCAATTCCTCCTTCAACTCATATTACCACGAGTTCAAACCCCAATTCTACCCGCAACGATCTAGAGGGTTTCGCAACCGTGGCCAACGTTTCTCCAGACCGGCCATTAATTCAGGTAAGCCTACCTTCTGGCCCTCCCGTAGGAGGGCGTCTTCGTTTCTTTCTTCCGAAATGGAAGTCAATTTCTACAGACCCTTGGGTTCTTTCTACAGTCCTGGGATACCAGATCGAATTCCTTTCTCCTCCCGTCCAACTCTGCCTTCCTCCTTTTCCAAAGTTTTCTCTAGAAATGTCCTCTCTAATATCCTCAGAGATTCAATCGCTCTTAGAAAAGGGCGCCATTCACCGTTGTTCTCCAGACCCTTCCGGGTTCATCAGCTCCATTTTTCTCGTTCACAAAAAGAACAAAAAGTTAAGGCCGGTCATCAACCTGCGATCGTTCAACCAATTTGTCGTCTATCGACACTTCAAGATGGAGACCATTATCCATCTCAGGGACATTTTGCTCCAATTCGATTGGTTAGTCAGATTAGACTTACAGGATGCATACCTTACCATTCCCATTCATCCGTCACACCGGAAGTTTCTGCAATTCCTCTGGGGCTCAAAAACTTATCATTTTTCCTCTCTCCCGTTCGGTTTATCTTCAGCACCCTGGTGCTTCACAAAACTATTGAAACCAGTCGTTACCTTCCTTCGCTCTCTAGGCATCAGACTTATTATCTACCTAGACGACATTCTGATCATGCATCAGAGCAAATCCTCTTTACTGAACCATCTCCGGCTTACATCCACTCTCCTGTCAGATCTTGGTTTCCTAATAAATTACGAGAAGTCAGTTCTCCTGCCTTGTCAACAAATAGACTTCCTGGGCTTCCAAATCGATTCCGTTTCTGCGGCTCTTTTCCTGCCTCGTTCCAAAATTTCCGCAATAAAAAAGGAACTAATTTTAACCCTTCAAAAAGATACTATTTCTCTCAGGGCTCTCGCAAGGATAGTCGGCCTCCTTTCGTCCTCTATCCAGGCCATCTTTCCGGGACCCCTTCATTACCGTGCCTTCCAACGCCTCAAAATTCTTCATCTTCGCCGAGGTCTCGCCTTTTCCGACCTTGTCTCTCTAGACCAGGAATCCCAGCTGGAAATTCAATGGTGGATATCCCATTTAGAGGCTTGGAACGGCAGATCCATCTTCCCCTCTGTGCCCGATCTTGTGTTAGAATCAGATGCAAGTCTCACGGGCTGGGGCGCCCGCTGTGGGTCAATATCGACTGGCGGTATATGGTCCGCAGAGGAGTCCAGATTGCACATAAACTGTTTAGAGCTTCTTGCAGGCTCCTTTGCAATCAAAAGCTTCACAAAAAACAGAGCACGCTGCTCCATTCTGCTCCGTATGGACAACATCTCAGCCGTGCGTTACATAAACCATTTAGGGAGCACCAGATCCAAACCCCTGGCCCTTCTGGCCAAGAGCCTCTGGGAATTTTGCCTGTCCCACAAATTCTCTCTACTAGCGGAATATCTTCCGGGTTCGCTAAATTCCAATGCAGACTGGTATTCCCGTCACCTCTCGGATTCCAGCGATTGGAAATTACATCAGTCGGTCTTTTATCAGATAGAATGGGGTCCTTTCCACGTAGATCTATTTGCGTCCAGACTCAACACCCAGCTTCCTCTCTTCTTCAGCTGGCGCCCGGACCCTCTAGCGTTAGCCACGGACGCCTTCCTACAAGACTGGTCCGGTTCCCTCAACTATGCCTTCCCTCCATTTATCCTCATCAACAGAGTCCTGAACCAGGTCAGACGTCAGAAGGCTTCCATTGTTCTGTTAGCTCCCTTTTGGCAAGCCCAAGTTTGGTTTCCTCCTCTTCTAGAGTTAACGGTGGACTTTCCCATCTTACTTCCGACTTTCCCGTCCATCATTCTAGATCCTTTTGGTCGCCCTCACAATCTCATACTCGACCACTCTCTAACCATCTCGGCCTGGCTCATTTCCGGTCTGCCCGACAGACCCATTCTATTTCGGCAGAAGCTTCAGAGTTCATTAATAACGCATGGGCACCCGGTACCAGGCGAGCCTATAAATCAGCCTGGGCTCTTTGGACAAGCTGGTGTTTGGGAAAATGTTCCAATCCCTTTTCAGCAGATCTGAACCTCATTATTAATTTCCTAGCCGCCCAGGCAGGCCTAGGTAAGGCTTATCGCACTATCAACCTTTACAGATCAGCTATTTCCATGAACCACGAAAACATTGATGGTAACCCGGTCGGGTCCCATCCACTGATCTGTCGTCTGCTCAAAGGAGTCAAACTCTCCAAAACCCCCTCGCCCAAGTACTCGTATATATGGGACGTTTCCCTTGTGTTAAACCTTTTTCTTTCCTGGCCGGATAATCCAAGTCTTTCTCTTAAGATGCACTCCGCCAAGCTTACTATGCTGCTTTGCTTAATTTCTATTAAAAGGACTTCGGACGTTAGGTCCTTAGATGTTTCTGCCCGTCAATTCTTGCCTTCTGGGGTTCTATTTCACATTTCCAAACGCACCAAAACTAATTTACACTCCGTTTTCTATCCCTTCTTTCCTGACAAACCTAAGTTATGTGTGGGTCTTTGTTTAAAAGAATATGAAAATAGAACTGCTGTCCTGAGAAAGTCCTCTTCCACTCAATTACTGATCTCCTTCCGAAAACCTCATGGTCCAGTGACTTCGGCAACTCTGGCCCGCTGGATTAAAATGATTATGTCCTTGGCTGGTATTGATATTTCTGTGTTTGGAGCACATTCTTCCAGAGGAGCTATGGCCTCCAAAGCTTTCGCCCTTGGGTCTAGCTTGGAGGACATTCTCAGGTCAGCAGATTGGTCAAACGATAATGTTTTCAAAACCTTCTATTGTAAACCTGTTAGAACTGCTTCTTCCCTAGTTATTGATAAGCTTTAAACGCGCATAATAGAGCCTCCGGTCTTGTCATAAAATGTAGATTTTCCTAGTAAGTTATGACGGAAAGTCTTAATTTTATTAAAGACACGGAGGCGAATATTATCCCACCACAGTACTTCTATTAATTGTACTTTTTTCTTTCCCTCCCAGCGACTCCAGCGTTGCCTCCAGCTTCCGGATAACGCCGCCAGTTCAATCAGTTCCTTCTTCATGAAGAGGCCTCCGGAGACGTCATCTCATCTGTTCCAGGCTCAGTTTCCTCACCCATCATCCTTTCGACTCTTCACTTTGCTACAAGACTTTTTCTCCATTTTGTTGGCTTTTGCAATAATTGGTCTTATTTACCCTTTGTTTAATGACACTATTTGACTTGCTCGTTCAAGAAAAGAGGGCTGCTTGCAGTCAAGGGTACTCTCTATGGTTTATGGCCAGTTCCTATTGGTCTAGTTTTAGTTACTGTTTTGCTCCCATTGGTTAGTCCAATCCTAACCTTCATGGGAGTTGTAGTTTCTTGACTGCTGCTGTTAATATTAAAGCATGAAAAGAACGCATAATATTCGCCTCCGTGTCTTTAATAAAATTAAGACTTTCCGTCATAACTTACTAGGAAAATCTACATTAGCAGTCAAAATGCAAAGTCAATGTCCAGCTTATTATCGGCTGCAACGGACCCTTCCAGACACACCCTCGAGCCTGTACAAAACTTTCAGGTCAAATTAATTCACTCCCATTGTTATGTAATGATCCGAAGCTCCCCTTCCCCTGAGACAGAGTGACTCACTAACCCTCCGTGCAGTCTGGTCCTCTCAGAGGGAAGAACACTCTTGGCTACTTTGCCTCTAGGCATGCAAGGAACTTGTGACCATCAACGCGGCCTTCAGTCCCACTGCTGTGACTCCCGAGCCAATCTAGAGGCTGCTCCTGTGCTGTCTATGTTAAGAAGCAGCATGAGAGCAGCGCAATGATTGCCTCCGTCAGGCACTGCCAACGCTCCTCAGTAGAATTGGGGGCTGTGGCAGCAACCCCCCAGGCTCCTACATTGAAGTGGTAGGGGAGGGTTGAACTGCGCATGTCGGGACAGTCAGAGCAAGACACCCTTCCAACCTGACATGCTCATTTCACCCCCAAGGGGCCTGTCAATCATCCAACTCCCACTCTCACCTGCCCCACTCATGTTTGCCCGCACAGTATCCTGTAATAAAAAGAAACTTTGCCATTCCACGCTTGCATGGCTAAAAACAAAATATAATTGAAACTTATAAGTAATTCACTCATTAATGTTATGTAAACATTTGATAAGGCCCCCCACCGTCCAGGGGCAACAATACACACAGGGGGGGCGATGCCCCCACACCCCAATAAAGAAACCGCCACTGGTGTCAGGGCCCTCACAACCCTACCCAAATCGACCCTATCTTTCTTGGAGAGAAAGCAACAGCAACATTTTGATTATGTTTCTAAACATTTTAAAACCTTTGGCAAACAATTTGGGAACTACTAAGGTAAGTAACCTTATAGTGTTTAGACAAGTTGAACAAAAACATTTGGTTCACCTCACCTCCAATGGACTTTCAACCTAAAAATAAATTAATGAGGCAGAGCAGATGGTGCAAGCGACAGTTTCACACGTAATATCAGGATGTGAGGTACCCACAACTTGTCTGTAGTCTCACAGCACTAGAGTGTGTGTCCGGGACTCTACATTTATCTCAGAGCTGGGAGCCCGGACTACCAAATAAAGATAATAAAAGAGGAGGATGAGATCAAGATCAGATGGGAGATCGACAGCAACTAATTCAAAGGGTTGTTGCTAAGAAATGGATAAATAAGGAAGACAAGAACAAGGTGGGACAATTCCTAAAATTAGACAAGATGGGTTCACCAAGAGTATGAGAAGGTACTGCATACCTGGGGAGTTGTCTCCAAGATAGGAGTGAAACAGGAGAGGCACTGACAAGTAGTTGAACAAGCAGCACCAACCCACCCTGGTAAACTCTTCTAGTGCAATGGTCCGCTGTTCGTGCTTGTGAAGGGTGAGTAGTTGCCAGACCTCTTGCAAGGTTGTGCAAGGCAATTACCCACTCTGTCCATGTTTAAAAATGGTATTGCAATTGAGCAAAAGTGAAACCAGTGATCTGGCTTATCCCTGAGTGTCAAAGTACACATGGAATCTTCAAAATATTTGGGATGTAAATTGCACAAACAAAATGTAAGAACATGAGGAAGATTTCAAAATGTAATTAGTGTTTCTTTAACATATAAAAAGAAAAATAAATCTAATTCCAGGATTTGTAAAGTGCAGCAAATCACCCGTGAGGGTCTCAAGGCACTGAATTGTGGGCAGAGGGAGATTAAGTGATTTGCCCAGAATCACAGGATGTAGAGCCGGCACCGAGATTCGAACCTGGTCCCCCCAGCTATGAGGGAGGAACTCGGGCCATTACGCCACACCCTCTGTTGTCGGCTTTATATACTATTAGACCTCAGATTGAACTAGGACCCAGTTACCTTTTGATACCTAGGGAATAATATCTACCATTTCCCCACTGATTTGCGAATGGAAACCTCAGCAGAGTGACATGTGTGAGAAAGTAGCCTCTTTCTAGCCTTGTTACCCCCACTTTTGGCCTGTTTGTGAGTGTATGTCAGGGTGTTTTCACTGTCTCACTGGGATCCTGCTAGCCAGGGCCCAGTGCTCATAGTGAAAACCCTATGTTTTCAGTATGTTTGTTATGTGTCACTGGGACCCTGCTAGTCAGGACCCCAGTGCTCATAAGTTTGTGGCCTATATGTATGTGTTCCCTGTGTAGTGCCTAACTGTCTCACTGAGGCTCTGCTAATCAGAACCTCAGTGGTTATGCTCTCTCATTTCTTTCCAAATTGTCACTAACAGGCTAGTGACCATTTTTACCAATTTACATTGGCTTACTGGAACACCCTTATAATTCCCTAGTATATGGTACTGAGGTACCCAGGGTATTGGGGTTCCAGGAGATCCCTATGGGCTGCAGCATTTCTTTTGCCACCCATAGGGAGCTCTGACAATTCTTACACAGGCCTGCCACTGCAGCCTGAGTGAAATAACGTCCACGTTATTTCACAGCCATTTTACACTGCACTTAAGTAACTTATAAGTCACCTATATGTCTAACCTTTACCTGGTAAAGGTTAGGTGCAAAGTTACTTAGTGTGAGGGCACCCTGGCACTAGCCAAGGTGCCCCCACATTGTTCAGAGCCAATTCCCTGAACTTTGTGAGTGCGGGGACACCATTACACGCGTGCACTACATATAGGTCACTACCTATATGTAGCTTAACAATGGTAACTCCGAATATGGCCATGTAACATGTCTATGATCATGGAATTGCCCCCTCTATACCATCCTGGCATAGTTGGCACAATCCCATGATCCCAGTGGTCTGTAGCACAGACCCTGGTACTGCCAAACTGCCCTTCCTGGGGTTTCACTGCAGCTGCTGCTGCTGCCAACCCCTCAGACAGGCATCTGCCCTCCTGGGGTCCAGCCAGGCCTGGCCCAGGATGGCAGAACAAAGAACTTCCTCTGAGAGAGGTTGTGACACCCTCTCCCTTTGGAAAATGGTGTGAAGGCAGGGGAGGAGTAGCCTCCCCCAGCCTCTGAAAATGCTTTGTTGGGCACAGAGGTGCCCAATTATGCATAAGCCAGTCTACACCGGTTCAGGGGACCCCTTAGCCCTGCTCTGGCGCGAAACTGGACAAAGGAAAGGGGAGTGACCACTCCCCTGACCTGCACCTCCCCTGGGAGGTGTCAAGAGCTCCTCCAGTGTGCTCCAGACCTCTGCCATCTTGGAAACAGAGGTGCTGCTGGCACACTAGACTGCTCTGAGTGGCCAGTGCCACCAGGTGACGTCAGAGACTCCTTGTGATAGGCTCCTTCAGGTGTTGCTAGCCTATCCTCTCTCCTAGGTAGCCAAACCCTCTTTTCTGGCTATTTAGGGTCTCTGTCTCTGGGGAAACTTTAGATAACGAATGCAAGAGCTCATCCGAGTTCCTCTGCATCTCTCTCTTCACCTTCTGCCAAGGAATCGACTGCTGACCGCGCTGGAAGCCTGCAAACCTGCAACATAGTAGCAAAGACGACTACTGCAACTCTGTAACGCTGATCCTGCCGCCTTCTCGACTGTTTTCCTGCTTGTGCATGCTGTGGGGGTAGTCTGCCTCTCCTCTGCACCAGAAGCTCCGAAGAAATCTCCCGTGGGTCGACGGAATCTTCCCCCTGCAACCGCAGGCACCAAAAAGCTGCATTACCGGTCCCTTGGGTCTCCTCTCAGCACGACGAGCGAGGTCCCTCGAAGCCAGCGACTCTGTCCAAGTGACCCCCACAGTCCAGTGACTCTTCAGTCCAAGTTTGGTGGAGGTAAGTCCTTGCCTCACCTCGCTGGGCTGCATTGCTGGGAACCGCGACTTTTGCAGCTACTCCGGCCCCTGTGCACTTCCGGTGGAAATCCTTTGTGCACAGCCAAGCCTGGGTCCACGGCACTCTAACCTGCATTGCACGACTTTCTAAGTTGGTCTCCGGCGACGTGGGACTCCTTTGTGCGACTTCGGGTGAGCACCGTTTCATGCATCCTCGTAGTGCCTGTTTCTGGCACTTCTCCGGGAGCTACCTGCTTCAGAGAGGGCTCCTTGTCTTGCTCGACGTCCCCTCTCTCATCAGGTCCAATTTGCGACCTCCTGGTCCCTCCTGGGCCTCAGCAGCATCCAAAAACGCTAACTGCACGATTTGCAGCTAGCAAGGCTTGTTGGCGTCCTTTTGGCGGGAAAACACTTCTGCACAACTCTCCACGGCGAGAGGGATCCGTCCACCAAAGGGGAAGTCTCTAGCCCTTTTCGTTCCTGCAGAAACCTCAGCTTCTTCTGTCCAGTAGAAGTTTCTTTGCACCCGCAGCTGGCATTTCCTGGGCATTTGCCCATCTCCGACTTACTTGTGACTTTTGGACTTGGTCCCCTTGTTCCACAGGTACCCTAGATTGGAAATCCACAGTTGTTGCATTGCTGGTTTGTGTCTTTCCTGCATTATTCCTCTAACACGACTTCTTTGTCCTTAGGGGAACTTTAGTGCACTTTGCACTCACTTTTCAGGGTCTTGGGGAGGGTTATTTTTCTAACTCTCACTATTTTCTAATAGTCCCAGTGACCCTCTACAAGGTCACATAGGTTTGGGGTCCATTCGTGGTTCGCATTCCACTTTTGGAGTATATGGTTTGTGTTGCCCCTATCCCTATGTTTCCCCATTGCATCCTATTGTAACTATACATTGTTTGCACTGTTTTCTAAGACTATACTGCATATTTTTGCTATTGTGTATATATATCTTGTGTATATTTCCTATCCTCTCACTGAGGGTACACTCTAAGATACTTTGGCATATTGTCATAAAAATAAAGTACCTTTATTTTTAGTATAACTGTGTATTGTGTTTTCTTATGATATTGTGCATATGACACTAAGTGGTACTGTAGTAGCTTCACACGTCTCCTAGTTCAGCCTAAGCTGCTCTGCTAAGCTACCATTATCTATCAGCCTAAGCTGCTAGACACCCTATACACTAATAAGGGATAACTGGGCCTGGTGCAAGGTGCAAGTACCCCTTGGTACTCACTACAAGCCAGTCCAGCCTCCTACAACATGGTCCCGCAGAGCCCAGTTTGTCTTTTGGTCTTCACTTACTCTTTCTGTAGTGGACCACATGGCACTAGTGAAGACCTAGTGCTACCATGATTATTGTATTATTTTGCAAATCTTCCTCTGCTGATCCCTCATTCCTTCTTCATACATGCCACACATCAGATTTGGTTGCTGGGGCCCCGTTGGGTAGCTCTTTCCACTCCAAAGCTACCTGTGACTGTGGTTGGATTAGGAATTCCAGATTTAGAATGTTATTATTTAGCTGCACAGGTCCAAAGGGTGGCTCACTGTCTGTCTGTCTGCCCTCTGCAAAAGATGGGGTTTATCCGTAAAGACTTTACTATTCATTGTTTCCTACTGATCATTTTACGGAACACCATCTGAGGCTATCCTTCACAGCTTTCTCTTGCCTTCCTAGAACCTGTAAACTCACTGACACAAATAAACCCTGTGCTCTGGCACTACTAGTGCTAGGCCTTCCCACTCGCACAGGACGGCTGTGTTCAGGGCAACTCCGTCAGTGGCACGCTGCAAGCATCTTAAATTTGAGGGATTTATTTCTGGACAGTAACCTACTAGATCTCCAAACCTTTGTGGCAGGCTACCATCTTCACCGGGTCATTTCCTTACTTACAAACACCTTAAACAATCATTAAATGCCCTATTTCATGTCTGCCACCTAGCACTAACCCTACATGAGGTGTGCAAGAAGCTCTACACCATAAAGACTGGTGGCAAACTGATAAGATGAATGTACAGTCTTTTCCTGCAACATAGAGACCACTCCAGGACTTTTTGTCATACTACCTGGGAGATAGATGTGGCCAAACCTCTGTAAGATACGGACTGGGCTAAAATACTGGACTTTCTCCACAAAGTATCCTGTGGCTGCCACTTTAAGTACATTCATAGAGCTTTCCTGGGAATGCATTCCACCTGTTGCTTGCCATTGGCTTTTTGGTTTGTAACACACATTTCATTGCTTTCAACTTGCTGGCCTTATTTGTTTTAGGCTGTCGAGTTTCAGTTTGTCCCTTCCCTTACACAAACCTTATTTACAGTATCCTTTCGTGTGCCCCCCTTCTGTAAACAGGACTGTACATTTTGTTCTTATCTCATCACATTTGCTGTGCATTTAAAGAACAAGGTCAAATGTCAATCTCTGTCTTCAGAGGGAGCTCGGTGTTTACTTTTCTTTCTCTGACTTCAATGTGAGAGGATTTATGTGACAATCTTGCTGCATACTGGGGGTAGGCAAGAATGTTTTCAACTACATGACTACATTTAAATGAACTGTGTAAGGATTTCAGAAAATATCGGAATTAGGAGCACGAAAGAAGCACATTTTTGTTTTTTTCTGAACTGTTCTGGAAACAAACAGCTTAATATCATTAAAACAAATCATTACACTAGGTAATGTAATTTCCACACATTGTCTGTGCACTGCAAAGTTTTATTAGAAAACCGTATGTCTGTGCAAATGTAATGGTCATTTCAATCAAAAACGAGTTGTCTGTAACGACAGTGTGCTACCACACCATGCATACTCCACTCCACTCAACTCTCCACCACTCCACACCAGTGCACCCTACTCTGCACCACTCTACTTTACACCAGTCAATGCCTCTGCACTCTGGGACACTGCATTCTGCTCCACTCTGAACCACTCCAGTCTAAAACACTTCATGTTACGCCTCTCTACTCTACTCTGTACCACTCTACTCTATGCCAATGCACTTTATACCTCTCTACACGACTGCGCTCTGTGCCTCTGCATGCTACACAGTCAAGTCTAGGCTACACCAATCTACTCCGCACAACTCCACTCTATGCCACTCTGCAACACTGCTCTGTACGCCACTACACTCTATATCAATACACTCTATGCTAATGCACTTTACTCTGTAACACTCAACTCTATGCCCCTGAACTCTACGCCAATACACTATATGTCGCTCTAATCTATACTACACCACTACACCCTATGCCATGACACTCTACACCACTTTACTCTATGCCATTACATTATATGCCACTCTATGCAACTGCACTCTACCCTTGCATCTCTCCAGTTCTCTCTACTGTGAAACTATATGCTGTATGCCACTGCACTCTGAAACGCTGCAGTCTATACAACTGCACTCTACCCTGCACCTCTCCACTGTGTGCCACTGCATTGTATGCTGCACCTCTCCACTTCACTCTACTGTGAAACAATCTATTCTACGCCACTGCACTGTATGCCACTCTGCCCCACTGCAGTCTAAACCACTGCACTCTACTTCAATGCACTATACGCAAATGTACTTTAAACAACTGCACTATATGCCGCTGCTCTCTACTGTGCACCATTGTACTCTATGCCTTAGGCAAAGCACAATAGGGTAGTAAGGGTGAAAGGCGCCGCACATCTAGGCAGTAAAACAATAATTTTACACAAGTAACAAAGTAACAGCAAGATCAGGTGCAAACTGGCCCAGTGCCTTACTACCCGGTAGGCACCAAAAAGGGTATTGGGATACCCGAAGACAAAATTGGACAAGAATGGCCACAGCACACCGATAGTATAGTCCAATAGTGTGGCAGGGATGAGTAACCCTTATCTTATGTTGCTATGAAGCAAAGTTGAAAGGAGTCTCAAGTCCTGTTTGTAGAGGGTGTCTTTTATTTGTAGATACTGGAAATCATTGTGTCATCAGCGTGATACAGCCAACACGTGTTTCGTCACACCAGTGACTTTATCAAGGCTTCTTAGAGTGGAACTAATGAGAATATGGTTGAGTGAGAGAACATGAATGCAGACCCTGGTAAGCCTGTGGTCGGAACCTGAAGTGGCGAAGGGACGTGTGTCAACGAGCTATTTTGGACGAGGCCATTCTTGTCCAATTGTACTCTATGCCACTGCTCTCTATGCCACTCTACTCCACTATACACCACTGCACTCTATGACACTCTACTCTGCAACACTGCACTCTATGCCACTGTTCTCTACACCACTCTACTCTGTACTACTGCATTCTGCACTAATACACACTACACCACTGCACTCTATGCCTCTCTACCCTGCATCATTCCACTATATGACACTGTACTCTACAGCTTTGTACTCTACTCTGCACCACTCTGAGCTGCCCTACTCTGCACCACTCTACACCACTGCACTCTATACCACTCGAGTGTACTCTGCACTGTACACCACTGCACTATACACCACTCCACACTACTGCATACTCTGCCACTCTATTTTACACCACTCTATTCTGCGTCACTGCAATCTACATCACTCCACTCTACAACACTCTAATCTATGCCTCTGCATTCTATGACACTGCATTGCATGCCACTGAATTCTACACCGCTGCATTCAATGCCACTTCACTCTATACTACCATATTCTGCAACACTCTATGCCAATGCACTCTACATCAGTCCACTTTACTGCAACCCACCCCACTATATGCCACTCTACGCGACTCCACAGTATACCACTTATAAACACAACACTCTCTGCCACTCAACTTTACAACTCTCTACTCCGCTCTTTACCATTCCACTCAGCGACACTCCGTGACACTCTCCTCTATGCCATTAACATTTAGCCCTGCTGAACAGCAGCCACTCTGGTGTATAACGTGGCTAAAACACATTGGCAAAGCCAATAACTCTTGCATAGACACAACCTATTTGCTTTGCCAATGTTTGTTAGTACTATGAGGTGCTGAGTTCCCTGAAAGCACTGTGAATGTGTAAGTCCTTATTTTAAAGATGCATTACACACACCATAATATAGGCTGCCACAAAATGCACAAATACATTTAGGTTAAATAAAAAAAGCCTTTCTAAAATATAGATACCAATAATATACAGATTATACCTAGTGAGAACATTTCTTATAACTGTCCACTAAAGCCACACACTCCTCAGATCAGCTTGGAACATCCTTACAGTACCTCTCTAAAAGAAAATATCTTTGCTATCAGAAATCTGCAAGTGACTCCTACGATTAAAGCAATTACAGGATTCAAAGCCCTTTTACATTTGCAGATTTACCAGCTGTGCATATTTGCATTTCTTTTGGGAAGGTGAAACCCTGGCAAGAAGGCTTGTTTCCCATCTGTCTGCCCCGCCCTCTGGATTAGAGCACAGCAGACTCGCTGCCTTTCAATCTAGCTGGAGAAACTGATTGGTACTAATTACATTTGTCCTTTATCTGAAAGGCTAAAATTAAGGACAATGCTGTCTGTTAACCCTTATTATCAAGGACAAAGGATGGTGGGGATAAGTTTTGAGCAGTATGTGAAAATTACGGGCAGGTGGTCACCCTAAGAGGGCACTTGACATACTGGCTACGCCACCCAAACCAGATGGGTTTACAAAGGAGAGTTCAGTATACTCCCTGAAAATCTAGGCTTTGGGTTCCTTCATAGTCCTTATGCGGGTCCAGCTCCTCCTTTAACTCCCTTCACTTCCTAATACTAAAACCCTTCCTTTTCCTGACCTCACTCTGGAAGACATTACGCCAAACACTATGGTGGTGACAGGCAGAAGAAAGACGGGAATTTGAGGTCTCTGATGAGAAACTTTAGGGCTTGGAATAATGAAGATTAAAAATAATGAATGTGGCAATGGCCATTAACTCCTTGCGAGCCCCCTTCCCTACAGGCAGCGCATTAGGGCAGTGCGGTAGGTGCAGAGGCACTGGGCGGTGACCTGAAAGTGGGGTTGAGAGGGGGTTATCTGACCTCTCTGGTCTGCTGCTAAGCAATAACTTAAGGTTTAAAACACCTCCTGCAGAGATCTTTGTGCATCCAGCTTTCAGACAGCAATAAAGATGTCAAGATAACTCTTGTGATTAAGCTCCAGCTAGAAAGAAAGATTAGATATTTGTCTAGGTGCAGTTTTGTCTCGCCATAAAGTAGTGGAGAACATTAATGTGCCTGTTGCAAGGAACAGATCTGTATTTTATATGGACAGCTGCATGGATTAGTAAAACCAGCCTTTACCAGCGCTTTAAAACAAATACAAGGTATGTGAGAGAGATAGGCTATGGCGAGATGAGGGGCACTTTTGCCTGGTGGTAGTTGAAGGAATCAGAGGAGGAGGTTTTGGGGGAGCGGGGGCGCTAGATCAGGCCCTGCCTATAGACAGGCGTTGCTGGAGAGATGATTGCTCAGTCTGCCAGTAGGATGCGTTTGTTATGCTCAACAAAAACTGTAACTCACCTCAGCACCTGCAAAAGCAAAGCTAGACCACATCCTTCCTGTTAACATTGTTGATTTGTCATGAAAAGTTCAGCACTCCAAATATTGGTCAGAAGCGGGATGTTTGACACCACAGATCTGAGCACTGCAGTCGTTATTATGCCGCCACTGCCGTCTACCGGAGGTATAAGAGGTGATTTTGGTTAATACAGCATCTGTCGATTTGCAAGTCAAGCTGCAATTAAAAATCCTGTTCTTATTTAGAAATGACAATTTTGAATCTATTGTAACAAGGGAGGTGAAATGGAATGTCACTGTGTAGTCAAGGGTCATCACAAGGCACTAACACATAATCTTCGACAATGATTTGCTGTGACACGTTTCAATTTTACAAAGTAAGGCCCATATTTACACTTTTTTGGCGCCGCATTTGCGTCATTTTTTGACGCAAAAGTGGTGCAAACTTACAAAATAGAAATATATTTTGTAAGTTTGAGCCTCTTTTGCGTCAAAATGCTGCGCAAATGTGGCGCTAAAAAAAGTATAAATATGGGCCTAAATATCCAACATCAGCACATTAGAAGTACCGGGAGAAAGATTTGGCAGAGAATAATGCTCAGAGGCACCGTGGCCACTGTGCGTTCATTTGCTAGAATATGGGTGCAAAGAGAGTCCGAAAGGGAAACTAGATTGATAAACTAAGCCGATCGCAAAATTAAAGAATGGAGTTGATCACACGGCAGAAGTAAGGCCCATATTTATACCTTTTTAGCACCGCATTTACGCCGCTTTTTGACGCAAAAACGGTGCAAACTTACAAATTACAATTGCATTTGCAAGTTTGCGCCGCTTTTGCGTCAAAAAATGTTGCAAATGCAGCACAAAAAAAGTATAAATATGGGCCTAGATCTCCAGAGTTTAGGGGAGTTAGCAGTGGAGGTAGAGTTTTTCTATGAGGTAAGGATTAAAGGGAGCAGAGGATTCCAACACATTCAAGTGTTTTCAGAATGGGATTTAATACTTTACTTCAGGATCTCACCATCTGGCGAGAATTAGCAGTCAAAATGCAAAGTCAATGTCCAGCTTATTATCGGCTGCAACGGACCCTTCCAGACCCACCCTCGAGCCTGTACAAAGCTTTCAGGTCAAACTAATTCACTGCCATTGTTATGTAATGATCCGAAGCTCCCCTTCCCCTGAGACAGAGTGATCACTGACCCTCCGTGCGGTCTGGTCCTCTCAGAGAGAAGAACACTCTTGGCGACTTTGCCTCTAGGCATGCAAGGAACTTGTGACCACCAACGCGGCCTTCAGTCCCACTGCTGTGACTCCCAAGCCAATCTAGAGGCTGCTCCTGTGCTGTGTATGTTAAGAAGCAGCATGAGAGCAGCGCAATGATTGCCTCCGTCAGGCACTGCCAACGCTCCTCAGTAGAATTGGAGGCTGTGGCAGCAAACCCCCAGGCTCCTACATTGAAGTGGTAGGGGAGGGTTGAACTGCGAGTGTCGGGCCAGTCAGAGCAAGACACCCTTCCAACCTGACATGCTCATTTCACCCCCAAGGGGCCTGTCAATCATCCATCTCCCACTCTCACCTGCCCCACTCATGTTTGCCCGCACAGTATCCTATAATAAAAAGAAACTTTGCCATTCCACGCTTGCATGGCTAAAAACAAAATGTAATTGAAACTTATTAGTAATTCACTCAGTAATATTATGTAAACATTTGATAAGGTCCCCCACCGTCCAGGGGCAACAATACACACAGGGGGGCGATGCCCCCACGCCCCAATAAAGAAACCGCCACTGGTGTCAGGGCTATCACAACCCTACCCAAATCGACCCAATCTTTCTTGGAGAGAAAGCAACAGCAACATTTTGATTATGTTTCTAAACATTTTAAAACCTTTGGCAAACAATTTGGGAAATATTAAGGTAAGTAACCTTATAGTGTTTAAACAAGTTGAACAAAAACATTTGGTTCACCTCACCTCCAACGGACTTTCAACCTAAAAATACATTAATGAGGCAGAGCAGATGGTGCGAGCGACAGTTTCACACGTAATGTCAGGATGTGAGGTACCCACAACTTGTCTGTAGTCTCGCAGCACTAGAGTGTACGCCCGGGACTCTACATTTATCTCAGAACTGGGAGCCCGGACTACCAAATAAAGAAAATAAAAGAGGAGGATGGAATCAAGATCAAATGGGAGATCCACAGCAACTGATTCAAAGGGTTGTTGCTAAGAAATGGATAAATAAGGAAGACAACAACAAGGTGGGACAAGATGGGTTCACCAAGAGTATGAGAAGGTACTGCATACCTGGGGAGTTGTCTCCCAGATAGGAGAGAAACAGAAGAGGCACTGACAAGTAGTTGAACAAACAGCACCAACCCACCCTGGTAAACCCTTCTAGTGCAATGGTCCGCTGTTCGTGCTTGTGAAGGGTGAGTAGTGGCCAGACCTCTTGCAAGGTTGTGCAAGGCAATTACCCACTCTGTCCATGTCTTAAAATGGTATTGCAATTGAGCAAAAATGAAACCAGTGATCTGGCTTATCCCTGAGTGTCAAAGTACACATGGAATCTTCAAAATATTTGGGATGAAAATTGCACAAACAAAATGTAAGAACATGAGAAAGATTTTAAAATGTAATGAGTGTTTCTTTAACTTATAAAAAGAAAAAAATCTAAATCCAGGATTTGTAAAGTGCAGAAAATCATCCGTGAGGGTCTCAAGGCACTGAATTGTGGGCACAGGGAGATTAAGTGATTTGCCCAGAATCAAAGGATGTTGAGCCGACACCGAGATTCGAACCTGGTCCCCCCAGCTATTAAGGCGGAACTCAGGCCATTACGCCACACCCTCTGTTTTCCGCTTTATATACAATTAGACCTCAGATTGAACTAGGAACCAGTTACCTCTTGATACCTAGGGAATAATATCTAACATTTCCCCACTGATTTGCAAATGGAAATCTCAGCAGAGTGACATGGTCCATCAGAGCCCAGATTGTCTTTTGGTCTTCACTTACTCTTTCTGTAGTGGGCCACATGGCACTAGTGAAGACCTAGTGCTACCTCGATTATTGTACTGTTTTGCAAACCTTCCTCTGCTGATCCCTCATTCCTTCTTCATATATGCCACAAATCAGATTTGGTTGCTGGGGCCCCGTCAGGTAGCTCTTTCCACTCCAAAGCTACCTTTGACTGTGGGTGGATTAGGTATTCCAGATTTACAATGTTATTATTTAGCTGCACAGGTCCAACAGGTGGCTCACTGGCTATCTGGCTGCCCCCTGCAAAAGATGGGGTTTATCCGTAAAGACTTTAAGGAGGGCTTACTGCACTATTCATTGTTTCCTACTGATCATTCTACGGAACACCATCTGGGGCTATCCTTCACAGCTTTCTCTTGCCTTCCTAGAACCTGTAAACTCACTGACACAAAGAAACCCTGTGCTCTGGCACTACTAGTGCTAGGCCTTCCCACTCGCACATTACGGCTGTGTTCAGGGCAACTCCGTCAGTGGCACGCTGCAGGCATCTTAAATTTGAGGGATTTGTTTCTGGACGGCAAGCTACTAGATCTCCAAACCTTTGTGGCAGACTACCATCTTCACCGGGTCAACTCCTCACTTACAAACACCTTAAACAATCATAAAATGCCCTATCTCATGTCTGCCACCTAGCGCTAACTCTACATGAGGTGTGCAAGAAGCTCTACACCATAAAGACCGGTGGCAAACTGATAAGGTGGATGTACAGTCCTTTCCTGCAACATGGAGACCACTCCAGGAATTTTCGTCAAACTACCTGGGAGATTAATGTGGCCAAACCTCTGTAAGATACGGACTGGGCTAAAATACTGGACGTTCTCCACAAAGTATCCTGTGGCTGCCACTTTAGCTACATTCATAGAGCTTCCCTGGGAATGCATTCCTCCTGTTGCTTGCCGTTGGCTTTTTGGTTTGTAACGCACATTTCATTGCTTTCAACTTGCTGGCCTTATTTGTTTTAGGCTGTCGAGTTTCAGTTTGTCCCTTCCCTTACACAAACGTTATTTACAGTATCCTTTCGAGTGCCCCCTTCCTGTAAACAGGACTGTACATTTTGTTCTTATCTCATCACATTTGCTGTGCATTCAAAGAACAAGGTCAAATGTGAGTCTCTGTCTTCAAAGGGAGCTCGGTGTTTACTTTTCTTTCTCTGACTTCAATGTGAGAGGATTTATGTGACAATCTTGCTGCATACTGGGGGTAGGCAAGTGTTTTTTCAACTACATGACAACATTTAAATGAACTGTGTAAGGAATTCAGAAAATATCAGAATTAGGAACACAAAAGAAGCACATTTTTGTTAATTCTGAACTGTGCTGGAAACAAACAGCTTAATATGATTAAAACAAATCATTACACTAGGTAATGCAATTTCCACACATTGTCTGTGCACTGTATAGTTTTATTAGAAAAACCGTATGTCCCTGCAAATGTAATGGTCATTTCAATCAAAAACGAGTTGTCTGTAATAACAGTGTGCTACCACACCATGCATACTCCACTCCACTCTACTCTGCACCACTCCACACCAGTGCACCCTACTCTGCACCACTCTACTTTACACCACTCAATGCCACTGCACTCTGGGACACTGCATTCTGCTCCACTCTGAACCACTCCAGTCTAAAACACTTCATGTTACGCCTCTCTACTCTACTCTGTACCACTCTACTCTATGCCAATGCACTTTATACCTCTCTACACCACTGCGCTCTGTGCCTCTGCATGCTACACAGTCCAGTCTAGGCCACACCAATCTACCCCGCACAGCTCCACTCTGCAACACTGCTCTGTACGCCACTACACTCTATTTCAATACACTCTATGCTAATGCACTTTACTCTGTAACACTCAACTCTATGCCCCTGAACTCTACGCCAATACACTGTACGTCACTCTAATCTATACTACACCACTACACCCTATGCCATGACACTCTACACCACTTTACTCTATGCCATTACATTCAATGCCACTCTATGCAACTGCACTCTACCCTTGCATCTCTCCAGTTCACTCTACTGTGAAACTATAAACTGTATGCCACTGCACCACTGCAGTCTATACAACTGCACTCTACCCTGCACCTCTCCATTCTGTGCCACTGCACTGTATGCTGCACCTCTCCACTTCACTCTACTGTGAAACAATCTATTCTACGCCACTGCACTGTATGCCACTCTGCCCCACTGCAGTCTAAACCACTGCACTCTACTTCAATGCACTCTACGCAAATGTACTTTAAACAACTGCACTATATGCTGCTGCTCTCTACTGTGCACCATTGTACTCTATGCCACTGCTCTCTGTGCCACTCTACTCCACTATACACCACTGCACTCTATGACACTCTACTCTGCAACACTGCACTCTATGCCACTGTTCTCTACACCACTCTACTCTGTACTACTGCATTCTGCACTAATACACGCTACACCACTGCACTCTATGCCTCTCTACTCTGCATCATTCCACTATATGACACTGTACTCTACAGCTTTGTACTCTACTCTGCACCACTCTGAGCTGCTCTACTCTGCACCACTCTACACCACTGCACTCTATACCACTCGAGTGTACTCTGCACTGTACACCACTGCACTATACACCACTCTACACCACTCTACACTGCTGCATACTCTGCCACTCTATTTTACACCACTCTACTCTACGTCACTGCAATCTACACCACTCCACTTTACAGCACTCTAATCTATGCCTCTGCATTCTATGACACTGCATTGTATGCCACTGAATTCTACACCGCTGCATTCAATGCCACTTCACTCTATACTACCATATTCTGCAACACTCTATGCCAATGCACTCTACATCAGTCCACTTTACTGCAATCCACCCCACTATATGCCACTCTACGCGACTCCACAGTATACCACTCCTAAACACAACACTCTTTGCCACTCCACTCTCCAACACTCTACTCCACTCTTTACCATTCCACTCAGCGACAATCCGTGACGCTCTCCTCTATGCCACTAACATTTAGCCCTGCTGAACAGCAGCCACTCTGGTGTATAATGTGGCAAAAACACATTGGCAAAACCAATAACTCTTGCATAGACACGACCTATTTGCTTTGCCAGTGTTTGTTAGTACTATGAGGTGCTGAGTTCCCTGAAAGCACTGTGAATGTGTAAGTCCTTATTTTAAAGATGCATTACACACAGCATAATATAGGCTGCCACAAAATGCACAAATACATTTAGGTTAAATAAAAAAGCCTTTCTAAAATATAGATATCAATAATATACAGATTATACCTAGTGCAAACATTTCTTATAACTGTCCATTAAAGCCACACACTCCTCAGATCAGCTTGGAACATCCTTACGGTACCTCTCTAAAAGAAAATATCTTTGCCATCAGAAATCTGCAAGTGACTTCTATGATTAAAGCAATTACAGGTTTTAAAGCCCTTTTACATTTGCAGATTTACCAGCTGTGCATATTTGCATTTCTTTTGGGAAGGTGACACCCTGGCAAGAAGGCTTGTTTCCTATCTGTCTGCCCCGCCCTCTGGATTAGAGCACCGCAGACTCGCTGCCTTTCAATCTAGCTGGGGAAACTGATTGGTACTAATTACATTTGTCCTTTAGCTGAAAGGCTAAAATTAAGGACAATGCTGTCTGTTAACCCTTTTATCAAGGACAAAGGACGGTAGGGATAAGTTTTGAGCAGTATATAAAAATTACGGTCAGGTGGTCACCCTCAGAGGGCACTTGACATACTGGCTATGCCACCCAAACCAGATGGATTTACAAACAAGAGTTCAGTATACTCCCTGAAATCCTAAGCTTTGGGTTCCTTCATAGACCTTATGAGGGTCCAGCTCCTCCTTTGCTATCACCCCCTCAAAACATCTCATCTTTCTCATGTTGTCTCCCTTTACTTCCTAATATTAAAACCCATCCTTTTCCTGACCTCGCTCTGGACGATATTACTCCAAACACTATGGTGGTGACAGGCAGAAGAAAGGCGGGAATGTGAGGGCTCTGATGAGAAACTTTAGGGCTTGGAATAATGAAGATTAATAATAATGAATGTGGCAATGGCCATTAACTCCTTGCGAGCCCCCTTCATTACAGGCAGCGCTTTAGGGCAGTGCGGCAGGTGCAGAGGCACTGGGCACTGACCTGAAAGAGGGGATGAGGGGGGGTTATCTGACCTCTCTGGTCTGCTGCTAAGCAATAACTTAAGGTTTAAAACACCTCCTGCAGAGATCTTTGTGCATCCAGCTGTCAGACAGAAATACAAATGTCAAGATAACTCTTGTGATTAATGCTCCAGCTAGAAAGAAAGGTTAGATATTTGTCTAGGTGCAGTTTTGTCTCGCCATAAAGTAGTGCAGAACATAAATGTGCCTGTTGCAAGAAACAGATCTGTATTTTATATGGACAGCTGCGTGGATTAGTAAAACCAGCCTTTACCAGCGCTTTAAAACAAATACAAGGTATGTTAGAGAGATAGGCTATGGCGAGATGAGGGGCAATTTTGCAGGGTGGTAGTTGAAGGAATCCGAGGAGGAGGTTTTGGGGGAGCGGGGCGCTAAATCAGGCCCTGCTGTAGACAGGTGTTGATGGAGAGATGATTGCTCAGTCTGCCAGTAGAATGGGTGTGTTATGCTCAACAAAAACTGTAACTCACCTCGGCACCTGCAAAAGCATAGCTAGACCACATCCTTCCTGTTAACATCGTTGATTTGTTATGAAAAGTTCAGCACTCCAAATATTGGTCAGAAGCTTGACAGCACAGATCTGAGCACTGCAGTCATTGTTATGCTGCCACTGTCCTCTAGCGGCAACGAGGGATAAGAGGTGAATTTGGTTAATATAGCATCTGTCGATTTGCAAGTCAACCTGTAATTAAAAATCCTGTTCTTATTTAGAAATGACAATTTTAAATCTATTGTAACAAGGGAGGTGAAATGGAATGTCACTGTGTAGTCAAGGGTCGCCACAAGGCACTAACACGTAATCTTCAACAATGCTTTGCTGTGACACGTTTCAATTTTACAAAGTAAGGCGCATATTTATATTTTTTTAGCGCCGCATTTGCGCCATTTTTTGACGCAAAAGTGGTGCAAACTTACAAAATACAAATGTATTTTGCAGCAAGCTACAGCTATGGGCTGAAGTGGGCTAACTACTACCATTGGCTGAAGTGGGCTGACACATTGTCCCTTGATGCATGTTGGAAGACAAATGTGAATGACAGAACCACAGACTAATGGACAAAAGCTGGCTGAAAACCCCTATAGGTGCTATGTTATACACATAATTTTAGAAAAATTAAAAGGCGGTGGCTAACACAGATTTAAAAAAAGCAATTTTTCTGTCCTTGACTGCCAGACTTTTGCCTTTAGGAAGAAGGGAAGAATGAAAGAAAACAGAAAAAAAAGGAAAGAAAGAAAAGGGGGCAAAAGAAAGCAGGATGAAGAGATGGAAAACAGGAAGAGAAAAGAAGCAAAGCAAGAAAAAAGAAAGAAAGACGGACAAAAGAGGAATGCAAGAAATAAAAATGAAATAGAGAGAAAGAAAGAAGGAAAGAAAGAAAGATAAATGAGAAGGCAAAAAGGAAAAGCGAAGAAAAAAGGAAGGAAAGAAAACGAAAAGAAAGAGGAAAAAGGGAAAGAAGAGGAAGAAAAGAAGGATGGAAAGAAAAAGAATGAAAAAAAAGAAATAAAAAAGAAAGAAGAAAGAAGGACAGAAAGAAAAACATACGGGGCTGCAAAGACAGAGCACCCTCATGAGCTTATATTCAGAGTTCATGTGAGCTGGTGTATGGTGTGAAAAAGAAAAAAGTTAGATAAACAAAGACAACTACAAAAGGAATTTACATCAGCATTGCGGGGAGACAGGAAATTATAAAGCTTGAATGTGCCCAGTGCTCTCACCTGGTAGAAAGTATCCTGCTATCACGTCAGGCTCTACAATTTAAGGCAACTCTAAAGTTATAACAAAAACAAAAACACTGGCACTGAAGGAAACAACCTTGTGTGTGGATGTGCTGCTTGTGAATGGGCTAAATGCAGTCATTCAAAGTGACATTAGGCCTAAGCTGAAGTAGGCTGACCCATGCTGTATGTAGTGAGTGGAAACGTGAATGGCACAAGAAGAGACCAAGGATAAAGAGAGGTGGCTGAAAGCCCTTATGTAAGTATTTATACATATAATTTTAGTAAAATCAAAAGGTCTTGGCTGACAGCAGACCTAGAAATGCCTACTGTTTGTGGTGCAAAGGAAGAAAGCCTCAAGGGCGGGTTGAAAGCTTGAGGACAATCAGAAGTGAGGAAGAGGAAGCCAAGATAGTAAGGAAGCCCAGTCAGTACAGAAGACAGTGTTAGGAAGGAAACCTGCTCTCGGGAGAGGCCGGTAGTATTGGCTGGTACCATAGTATTAATTGGTACTAAATGCCTGTCCCTTGATTGGCTAGTAAAAAAGCAGCAGTAAGTGTGCAGCAGTGGGTTCCACAGACTCAAAGGCCTAGTGCTGTCGCACATGCCGTACTAATGATTAACACACCAATGAGTGGGAGGAAAGGGGCTTCAAGCAGAGCTTTGCTTGCAAAGTAAAAACTCTGTGAAAGATGATGGCATAAGAGGGATGAGAACTAGGGTGTGGGGACAGGGGACGACAGGTTGTGGAGATGTGGCGGGTTTGGTGGGCAGATTCCAGAACCTAATAGATATCCTAGTTATTCCTGATGTGCAAATTAGGCTTACATTGTGAAAAAATCGTACACAAAGTGTATGTATGGAGTGTCCACTGTGGGCACAGGAGGGCTCAGATCTGTGCCAGATGTTCAGGGCATTCAGATACGGAAAATTTAGATACAAACGCACATCACGTCCTGAGTCTGACTTCTTCTGACTCACGTTGCCCACGTTCCTCTTGTTTGTTTTGTCATCCGTTAATTCTCTACTCCCCCTTCTGCCCTGTCGGACTGAATCTGTACTTCATCTTGTCGGTTCTCTTCGTTTGCCTCGCTAAAATCACTCTTATTGTTCATGTGGTTAGGTGGAATTTCAGTTTGTCAAATGTGTCTCTTGTTGGTGATCTTTGCAAGTGATGCGAACCGTCACATCTTTGCTCCTCATAGGCTGACACCTTCGGTGGGGCGCGCTCTGGAAACAAATATATAAATAATCATAGTATGGGAAAGTCTGGCATGTACTTCGTCCTCACCACCCTCGATTGCCCCCCGTGAGGGCTATCCATCTGTCAGGAGTGGCAGGTCACGTGAACGAGATTCCAGTACCTGGTTCTGCTGGTTTGGAAATGCCAGAGTGTAATCCCCAGTTTTCTCAATCTGAAGAGCGGCGCGTGACATACGTTGTACTGTGACTGATGTGCAACGTGAAGCACGTGAAGTGACACAAGTGAACGTTAGGCCTCTTGCTGAGTGACAGGTGAGGATGATGAAGCGAAAAGAGGTTTGGCATTTTTATAGTTTTACTTTTTTTGCTAAGTACGAGTTCAGTGAGAGTGGTAATGCTATGGAATGTTAACACTAAATAAAAGAATAGCCCACACTCCGTATGCAGATTGAATAGGTTGCGCCCAATGGGAAGTACAGAGAAGTCTACGTTCTAAGAACCAGAAATTAATGGCGGCCATTGTGTTTTGCAGAGCGCTGGCATCTTGGACGCGGTGTGTATGAGAAACAGCGACTGCCCGGAGGGAGAAGCAGTCATCGCCGGCAACGGTAGGACCCAAATATTTACCTCCAACCGCATGTACTCTAATGCACTTCTGTAAATGACGTAACGTCAGTTTATATTTGCATACCATGCTGGCAGGTATTAAAGGGATGATACGAAGGGAATGTCGTATTCACAGGTAGCGCCCGGTGCCTCTAGCATTCAATCCCTTTTCTCTAAGCCAGTCCACCAGTGTGAAGGTCAGGTTGGAGTTTAGGTATCAGCAGATGCTGTGATAACCGGACGACTGACTTGATAATCAAAGAGGCTGTCAATAATTTGAAGTTCCTTAGCATAATTCCTTAGCAATTTATCACGGCCAGTCTTATTTCTTTAAATTCAGGTGCCTGGAGTCAAGTCCACAACGCAGATGTACTGAAATCACCTGCTCATGCACTGGAACTGGGAACCTTCTGACCTCGGCAGTGCACCCAGGTCCTGATCTGCAGGATCTCTCTGAGCTCAGATTGTCACGACTCACGTGCTGCTGGCGCCTGGAAACCGCAGATCTAGTGGCGTAGGTCTTGAGGGTTCGGTTTTGGCCCAAAAAGGGGCGACTCTTTCTAGTAGCCACGGTGCTGCAGGCAGTGGAAACGCCAAGAACAGACCGTGCCCTTTAGAATTAGTGCCAGAGGGAAAAAACCCCAATAAAGGGGAAAAAACCTCCAAAAAATGGATTCCTGAAACGAAAACAAAACCAGGAATCAAACAGGAACAAAATGCAGGTAAATGCAAAATTGAAAAGATTCAGAACCAAAGGCTAAGAATCAGGAGCGAAGACACAATCTGAGCAGAAAGTGATGCAGCGCAAGGAAAGGGAGAAAACAGAGCCCTTATATACCAAGAAACAGGAAGTGACCAACAGGAAGTAAAAAGACACCATTTTAGATAGGGAAAAAGTACATAGGATAGAATAGAACAGGAACCATAGAAAATAGGGACCAAGGAATGCTGGGAAGAAAAAGGTAACATGGGAAAGGGGAAAGACATAAAGAAAGGACAGAAAATGCCTCGAAAAAGTAAAGAAGAAAAAGAAGAAGAAGAAAGAAAAAGAAACAGGTAAGGAGGGGTCAGGGGAGAACAGGGACACCACAGAAGGCAGAGCGAGGCCCAAAATAATATCTGGGGCCTCGCGCTGTACAAAGAAGACTCGGGGCGCGCCGCGTCCTGAGAACGCGCTGCGCGGCGCGAGCCGAATGCTCGGCTCGCGCCGCACCACGCGGCGCAACAGTAGGTCCCCCCCCCGAAGGTCCAGGTTTGAAGGGAAACAAACGATGAAAACGAGAAATCTAAAGAGGGACGTGAACAGAAGAAGCATCTTCCCAAGAGCATTCACTAAGAGGATAACCCTTCCAGTGAATCAAATACTGAAGACGCTGGTGAAAAAGGCGAGAGTCACAAATTTCTTGAACCTCATATTCAGGGACATCATTCACCAACACAGGAGGAGGACAAGGAAACTGACGAGAGAAAGGATCAGGGACATAAGGTTTGAGTTGGGATACATGAAAGACCGGATGAATTTTCCAAGTATGAGGCAAGCGAAGACGAACAGTGACAGGATTGAGCAACTGAAGAATACGAAAAGGCCCATAATAGCGAGGCGTGAACTTATTCAGAGAAAGACGAGAGGGCAAGAATTTGGAAGAAAGCCAGACTTTATCCTGAGGGTGATAATCAGGAGTGGGTCCACGTTTCTTATCAGCGATCTTCTTCATATACCTCTTAGTGTGCAATAAATTAGATCTAATGAGCTTATGGAGTTGCAGGAGACGTTTGGAAAAAGATGTAATGGCAGGCAGAGGAGAGGTAGATTGAGGAGCAGTAGGAAAAGAGGTCGGATGATAGCCATAGGAACAGAAAAAGGGAGTGACCTTGGAGGCACTATGGACAGAATTGTTGTAGGAATATTCAGCAATAGGAAGATAAGTGTTCCAGTTGCTTTGGGTGGAATTACAAAAACAACGAAGGTATTGTTCTAGTCCTTGATTCAAACGCTCAGTTTGTCCATTGGTCTGAGGATGGAAACCGGATGATAGTGCTATATTGATATTCAGTGTCTTGCAAAAATGTTTCCAAAACCGGGAAATATACTGGGGACCCCTGTCAGACACAATGGTATGTGGAAGTCCATGGAGACGGAAAATATGGTTGATAAATATCTGGCTCAATTCTTGGGATGTTGGTAATTTCTTTAGAGCAGTAAAGTGGGCCATCTTAGTGAAAGAATCAACAGTGACCATGATAACCTGGTTTCCAGCTGATGGCGGAAGTGAACACATAAAGTCAGTGGAAATAGTATGCCATGGCGTTGGTGGAACTGGCAAAGGCTGTAGCAATCCTGCAGGTCTGCTACGGGGAATCTTGACTTGGGCACATATTGGACAAGCCTGAACATATCTTTCGCCATCTGATTTCCAGGTAGGCCACCAGAAAGATCGCGAAAGAAGTTCTTGTGTGGCCTTAATACCTCTATGTCCGGCAACCGGTGAATCATGGCACATCTGTAATGCTTTGTCTCGCACTCTGTTAGTAGGGAGGAATAACAGCTTCTGATGAAAAAAGAATCCTTCTTTCTTGCATAAAAAGGTTCTTAATTTCTCTATTTCGCTATTAGACAGGCTGGAATACTCCAGTTGTACCTCATCCAGAAAAGATTGAGCAACTCCAATGATCTTACTAGGCTCCAGTAGAAACTGAGATGGGGAAGGAGTACAATCTGGATAGCGTCGAGACAGAGCATCAGCCAGAATGTTTTGAGATCCAGGAATATAGGTGATGTAAAAGTCATACTGACTAAAGAAAAAGGCCCAACGCGCCTGGCGACTATTTTGGCATACAAAATTACGTAGACATTGCAGATTACGGTGATCTGTTCTCGCCTCGAAAGGCTCCTTGGATCCCATCAGAAACTGTCTCCATTCGATGCAGGCTGTCTTCAGAGCTAACAACTCTCTTTCTAGTACAGAGTAATGTTGTTCAGCTGAAGAGAGAATATGGGACAAATAGAAAACAGGATGTTCAAGACCATCATCTTCTTGAAGTTGAAGCAAGACTGCTCCAATAGCTTTTTCGGAAGCATCGGTAACTACGATAAACTGTTTATTGGTATCTGGATGTCTCAAGATGGGAGCTTGAGTGAATGCCTTCTTTAATTCTTGAAAAGCTGTTTCAGCCGCCTTGGTCCAGACAAACCCCTGTTTTAGATTTTCCTTCTTTAAGGTATGGGTTATATGGCTGGTCTGTTTAGCAAAATCTTGAATGAACTGTCGGTAAAAATTTGCTAATCCTAGGAAACATTGTGTTTCTTTGATAGAAGAGGGAGAAGGCCACTCTAGAATTGCTTGTACCTTTTCTAGGTCCATAGCTATGCCGGTGGAACTTAAATGATAACCCAGATATTTGACTTCCGTCTTATCGAACTCACACTTTTCGGGTTTACAGAATAGTTGATGTGCTCGGAGTCTGTGAAGGACTTGTTTCACATGAGAAGAATGGAGTTCGGGGTGTCTGGAAAAAATAAGGATGTCGTCCAAGTAGATTACGAGTGTCTGGTTCAAGAGATCGGAAAATATTGAGTCCATAAACCTTTGAAATATAGCAGGAGCGTTCGTAAGACCAAAGGGCATGACTTTATATTCAAAATGACCGAACGGTGTCCTGAATGCTGTTTTCCACTCGTCTCCTTCTTTTATACGTAAAAGGTGGTAAGCTCCCCGAAGATCCAACTTGGTAAAACGTTGAGCCCCTCTGACTGCCTCTAAAATATCCTTAATGAGGGGCAAAGGATAACGATCCTTTATAGTTATCTTGTTTAGGCCTCGAAAGTCTATGCAAGGACGAAGATCTTTGGTCTTCTTAGGTACAAAAAAGAGAGGAGCCCCTGCTGGAGAAGATGATGGAACAATGAGACCACCCTGTACATTTTCCTCCAGATACTCCTTAAGAACTTCCTTTTCAGGTTCCGTGAGAGAATACATCCTCCCAAAGGGGACGACTGTTCCAGGTTCCAAAGGAATAGCACAATCGTACTCTCGATGTGGAGGTAATACAGGTCTGGATGGTTTTTGAAACACGTCTTGGAACTCTAAATAATGTTCAGGAACCCCTTGGACAGTGTTGATGGAATACTCCGTAGTACTCTTCATAGGTGTTAATCTGTTTGGTGACCAATATTTATCGGAAGCAAAGCAATTTTCTTGACAAAACTGTGAGGATAAAGAAATTGTCCGGGTTACCCAGTTCACATATGGGTTATGTCTAGTAAACCATGGAATTCCGAGAATAATGGTATGGCTGGGAGATGAAATGAGATCAAAAGAGAGGTGTTCTTGATGATTACCAAACTGTAAATTTAACATCAAGGTCGTAGTATCGACTGGACCTGAGGATATTAAAGATCCATCCACGGTGTGTACTTGTTCAGGAATGTCTTTGGGTTGAGTGGGAATTTGCAGATTAGTGGCCCATGTCTTATCCATGTATATACCACTAGCACCACAATCCAATAATGCCATAGTTCTTTCTTGGCGGCCATCAGGTAGTTGTAATATGACTGGTAACACGAACAAGTAAGTTGTATTGTCGTTGAATGAGCTGATAGAAGGTATAGCCGATGATCCCGTCCCCTCCCTTCTTACAGAGGACGGGAGGTGGCGTTTCCCAAGGGTCTAGGTGGACGTACAGGACATGTACGAAGCAGGTGACCAGCAGAACCACAGTAGAGGCACAATCCCTTCTTCCGTCTGTCTTCCTTCTCACTAGCAGAGAGTGGCCCTCGAGCAGTATCCACTTGCATGGGTTCCCCTTCTATATCTTTAGCAGGAGGACGAGATTCCTCAGGATGAGGTGGATACATCCGTGAAGAGCTTGGCTGAGATGCTCCTCTACTCCTTCTCTTCTCCATTCGTCGTTCTTGAAGACGATACTCGATGGAAAGTGCTTGATCCATGAGGCCACGAAGATCTTCAACTCTGGTGGAATGTACTAATTCATCCTTAATTTCTTCCTTAAGTCCTCTGCAAAACAAAGTTACCAGGGTACGCTCTACCCAAGTGGTCTCTGCCGCTAATTGACGGAAACGTGTAATATATCGGAGGACATCCTGGGAACCTTGCTGGATATCACATAATGCTTCCTCTGCCGAGGCTTCCAATCCTGGGCGACTAAACATTTGTTTGAAGCGGGTCACGAAGGCAGAATAGTCCGACAATACTGGATCGTTGGATGACACCATCGGGGTTGCCCAGGCCAAGGCAGGACCGGATAATGCACTAATAAGATATCCCACCTTTGTCCTGTCATGAGAGAATTGGCTAGGTCTGAAGGCGAAGTAAACCGTTAATGCATCCAGGAATTCACGCAGTTTAGTTGGTTCACCAGAGAAGCGAGGCGTTGAGGCGGAGATAGTCGGAACATCGCCACTGCGGAGGGCCAAAGCCTGTCGTAAGACCGCATTCTCGTTGCGCAATTGTTGCAATTCCTGAGCTTGTTGGTGAATAGTAGTCAAAAAAGATGAATCAGGATCTGCAGCCGCCGCCACTGTGTCATCCATAGTATCAGAAGATGTCGGAATGGTTTGGCGCTGCATTCTGTCACGACTCACGTGCTGCTGGCGCCTGGAAACCGCAGATCTAGTGGCGTAGGTCTTGAGGGTTCGGTTTTGGCCCAAAAAGGGGCGACTCTTTCTAGTAGCCACGGTGCTGAAGGCAGTGGAAACGCCAAGAACAGACCGTGCCCTTTAGAATTAGTGCCAGAGGGAAAAAACCCCAATAAAGGGGAAAAAACCTCAAAAAAATGGATTCCTGAAACGAAAACAAAACCAGGAATCAAACAGGAACAAAATGCAGGTAAATGCAAAATTGAAAAGATTCAGAACCAAAGGCTAAGAATCAGGAGCGAAGACACAATCTGAGCAGAAAGTGATGCAGCGCAAGGAAAGGGAGAAAACAGAGCCCTTATATACCAAGAAACAGGAAGTGACCAACAGGAAGTAAAAAGACACCATTTTAGATAGGGAAAAAGTACATAGGATAGAATAGAACAGGAACCATAGAAAATAGGGACCAAGGAATGCTGGGAAGAAAAAGGTAACATGGGAAAGGGGAAAGACATAAAGAAAGGACAGAAAATGCCTCGAAAAAGTAAAGAAGAAAAAGAAGAAGAAGAAAGAAAAAGAAACAGGTAAGGAGGGGTCAGGGGAGAACAGGGACACCACAGAAGGCAGAGCGAGGCCCAAAATAATATCTGGGGCCTCGCGCTGTACAAAGAAGACTCGGGGCGCGCCGCGTCCTGAGAACGCGCTGCGCGGCGCGAGCCGAATGCTCGGCTCGCGCCGCACCACGCGGCGCAACACAGATGTGCCCACAAATCGGTGTCAGTACCTCCTAAATGCACATCAACTCTCTAGTACACTATTTACAATGCACCTCCTCTACGCCCACAAATGTACAGTGAGCAAAGCTCTTAAATTCCACAGATCCATGAGAGTGTAGCTCACCGAGTCTAGGTTTTTATTTGTGCATTCTGGGAGTTGTAGCAATAATTTATTAGTAAGGTAAAGTACAGGGTTAATAATCACAGAGTGCAAATAAAAATGTCCTGGACTTGATAGAAAACTCTGCTTCTGTTATATTTCGCACAAGCAGATAGTTCCCCTCCTTCACAAAATGAAAAGGCTAGGCATGCACATGAGTTAAAACAGACCAGATATAGGGAAAACAGGGGCTCTATTCTTGCTCCATATATTTGGCCATAATTTTGCAGCTCTGAACTATGATGACTTATAACCTTGACTGTAGTTCAGACAGACACGCATAATCCCTGACGCTTCTGTCTCTTCTAACTTTCACTCCGTTTTAGAAAAGCCAGGATCATGTAGTGTATTAATGAAGAAAGTAACTGAAAGTTTTTTATTGCATATTCATCTCTTAGTCTCAGCAACATAGTGTCCTTGATGCTGAGCTCCTTTCCCAGCATCATAGCCTGCAGTGGGCTCAGGGGCAGAAAATACCTCGTACTTCTCTACTGCCTGTACCATCATGACCCAGCCCAGGCCCAGCCACTTGTGTTCAGAGCTGAGCTGCAGAAGAAACAGATAATCAGTTTCATGACTTGCAATCCTTACCTGGTTCTCCACCGCACATCCGATCATTGTGGTCAGGCATGGGGAAGCTTCAGAGCTCAAAATGAAGACAGAGGAGCCCCTTCAACCCCCAGCCCCGCGCCCCAGATCTGCCTCTGGCATAGATGGGTGCTTGGCGAATGGTGAAGGGGCATGTGCCTGTAACATAGAGTGAACTTGAAGTACAAGTTCTCTGCATCACTCATAATCATCGTTTGGGATGGGGGTCTAAGGCCATTCAGAAATTAATCATTATTATGACCTACAGAGGATGTCAACAACTGGTAAATACTCAGCCAGTAGTTTTAGGGTTTTGCTAAACCTGAGAATGCACAATGAGTGAAAATGGTAATTAAACACTTTTAAGAGCACGTGGCGCTTAATGCTGTTGGCATACGTGACACCAATCTACCCTACACATGGAGACATACACACTCGCTGACACTGACTGCTTGCTGCCTTTGTTCTTTGTTCGCCGCTTCACTGAACTTGGACTACAGACTAACAGCAGCTACCTCACCTCCTGATGGCATCTCTTGAATCTGGATCTCTAATCCTGATAAAAACATCACATGTAGCAAAGTCTGCACTGGAGAGAGAGCTTACAGCATTTTCTTTCCAAAACAGTGGAATGCTGTCTTCTGTTAGCAACAAATGTGTGACTATTCCTTCACTAGGAAAAGCTCAAACATCTTCTGACTCACCCCCAAAATCCGAGGGGTTCTTCAACACATTTCCTGCATAAAAAATGTGCTAAAAACTCAGATTTAGCTTGCCATGATCTCTTAACAATTCTTTGGCGAATCAGAGTATTTCACGTCATATGTTAGCATTATCGCATTTTCTAAGAGAACATCCTGCTTTTCTACATCACTGTCATCTGGAGATGTTTTGAACAGAATATGCACCACTAAACAAAGACTGCTCATGAATGTTCAAAACTGAACGGAGCTATGGAAACACAGCAGTGCTTAATTTGTGCTTGGAGGGCCGGTGCTTATTCTTCTGCCTCAAGCATTTGCTACGAGCAAAAGACGCATATGGGAAATACAAAAGAAGAGAAAAACGAGAAAGCGTCACAAAGGGAGAATGTAGAAAACTGCTAGAGTGAGCTAAAGGGGCAGAGAGTGGCTGTAAATGGATTAAAGAGGCCCGAGATGGCTTCAGGGGGACGATGCCTCAGTATTCCCTCATTTAATTGCAGCAGCCGCGTGTTTTAGAGGAGGGCTCTGGGCACCGGCACCTTTTTCTTTTCAAATTAAGCACTGAAACACAGCAGAAGAAACCTTGAATGTTGCAACCTCTCTAGTACACTAAGCCCCATATTTATACTTTTTTTGCGCCTCATTTGCGGCGCTTTTTAACGCAAAAGCAGGGCAAACTTTCAAAATCCGATTGTATTTTGTAACTTTGCGCCGAAATGCGGCGCTAAAAAGTATAAGTATGGGCCTAAACGTTTTGTTAATAAGCCTCTACATTCATCACTGCTAGAAAAACCTTACATCAACTGTATTCACCTCGGCAGCGCCTGTTGGGAGAGAAGATGTGCTGGGAACTTGATGGGAAGGAGTGAATGCAGGAGTGGAAAGCAGACAGAAACAGTATCCAGTTTATCCAACATGGTGTTTTCACTAAAACGTGGCATTACTGAATCATGTTAAATATTGTTAGTGTATTGTCCCAACATAAAAATCGTTAATACTCCATATTGTCATACAAAAATATGAACTTTTAAAAATCTCTTACAGGCAACATGCCCAAAGTCAGCGCTTTACAAATAAATACATATGTATAGCTATTGTTTTTCTGGTGTCACAGAAACAGAAAAAGCCCAGGAGATGGCACTTTATGCTGCTGTTCAACCTCACTTCTCCCATGACAAAGAGCAGGGCTCCCGCACCTGACTGCTCAGCCTTACCTAGGATGCCCATGCTCTTTGATCAAAAAGAGCAGCGGCTGCTGTCCTGTTCGTTAGTTCGTAATATCCCAGTAGCTCCAATATGTTACAGGCCGTAGCTTTTGGCTGTGCTGCCTTCGGTATGGTACCTCTGCTCAATCCTGGAGCGCAGCTGCGTGGGCCTCAATGCACCACACACAGCCAGTCTGCGCCCATCTCCTCACTGCGCGCCCTTCGTTGCGCTGGCAAGTAATAGTGGAGTCAGGGTGTCTTCGGCAACTGCAGGGGACACACCAGCAGTGGTGCCCAAAATTGGCTTTGTGTGGCCCCTGCTAGCACCAGATCTGTAGAAGGAACTTGGCACTAGGCCATTGAGAAGGATGAAGGAAGCGTTTGTTTTTTTGTCGTGTTTCCCTCCCCTTCAGTCTCCCCTCCAGGAGGTGGAGGCTTGAGAGAAAACTGGACACACCCGGGCAGTGCAGAGCAGCACCCTGTGGTAAACTCCTGCTGCACACAAACTTGGAACGAAATCATATGAAAGAAACATTCGATGCACAGCAGCGACATTGCAATGACTGAAGTACAGCTTCAGAGAGAAAAGACATTTGTTTTCGTTACATGTGTTTAGGAAATTGGGTTTAGTGTAGTGCTAATGTTTTACAGTACATAATGAGCTAGATATCATACTGCATTATTCATGTGCGCCGAGGGAGCCTTCTGTGACTTTGAGTAATGGCCTGGTCCAATGGCCTCATCGGAGGCCTCTCTCCTGAAAAGAGGCTGCGAGGGGGATTGCATCTGAAGGCCTCATTTACCTGTTCACTGTCTGGGCGTGGCCTATGTTTGATGGTGCACTGTGACTTGTACTATGACTTGTACCTTGTGATAACTTCGCTCCCAAAAAGACTCGCACTAGGCCACATCTGAGGATGACCAAAGGCATAGCTATCGTCAGTGCAGAGTTAGGGAGCCATTTTCATTGGTGTCACAGGGCCTTGAAACCCATCCTACACCACTGTTGATGACAGCTTCAAAACTGTGTCAGATCTGTTTCTGTAGGCAATGAGTATGTTGTGTGCACCGTTTCGTCTTCTTCATATACATGTAAATAAATGTGAATATTTTGAACCTTCAATACATGCCTGTATTCTATTCCTGTGCTAAGCAGACGTCTCCTACAAAACAAAGACGTGAGCTTGAAGATATAACGTGTTTCGTTTAAAGCAGTACTGAAATATTGAACTGATCGCAGGCATTGTTTGCATCCCTGGACCTGAGATCCAGATGCCTGTTGCCATATGATCACCATATGCTATGAGTGATGAAGCCCGTCTTTTGTGCAAAGTGGCTTTTGGGACACCGACTTTGTGCGAAACAGCTTAAGAAATGCAACATTCACAGTTACCAACAGTAAAATCACACAAAAGCCCTTCTGCCTCCCTCTCCTGTTTCACTCGCATCAGGAACATTAAGCAAACCTTTCAGCTTAACTACAAAGATACATTTGCCATAAATGTAAGTTTACAACCAAATTTAGCCCATTTGTGTCTGTCAGAAATTCACGAAGAGATTCCTGACAGGCATAAACCTGTTTACTTGTGCACAGGTCTCTGCCACAGGTCTTTAGATCTGCACAGATCTAAGCTAAGAACGAGGGCGCTCCAAGGCATGGCCTGAGAGTTAAAGGCCTGAGTAGAGTTTTGTGGACAGGGTACTGGCAAAGGCGATGGAGTACCCTTTCTGTCAAACACTGACTTAGAGACAGAAAGCATTCCACTGACAGAGCCCTTTTGGCTCCATTGACGGAATAATTTCTTCGACGGCCTGACAGATACTATCTGCTCTAGTTAGGGTGGACATCGTAAGGTCTTAATTCTTCCAGTCCATCACCGCCATGAAAAACCTGTCAGTAAGAGACAGAAAAACCATTATGACCCCCACACCCTATGAAAAAAGGGTGCTATGGGGGTCATTTTATTTTTTGTTTTTCAAAGGCAAACTCCTACTAAGGGAGCTTGTTGAAAAACATAAAACTTTTGAAAAACTTGTCTTCCATGGCAAGAACCGCTGTCACAGCAAGCAGAGAGCTGTCCGCAGGGTTGGCAGGCACCTCTAAATTTGATGGCAGAATTCAGACCCATAAACTTTTTGAAGCTTAGATAATATGCCCCAGACCTTACTCCTTGCTGAATGCAGCAAGCATTACATGTTCAAATGCTGCGTTTGATGTCTCAGATAAGGAAAGTAGGCCGATGTGTGAACGTGTTTGTATTTGATAGAACATGTGTATTCATAGGTGCATGCTTGTTTGTGCCTGGACAGGGGAGAGGAAGGCAGGCACTAGTATCAGGAAGCCGGATGTGATGTATGTTTTGTCGTAGGCCCCTCACTTCTCTCCTATGGCAGCTCAGCTGCTGTGTGTCTCGGGGACCTTACCTTACCATTATACCCACTGGTAGCTAAAAGGATGAGAGAGAGCATCTTAAAAGAATGCCTGAGTTGGCAGTATGTGCCCCATTTCAAGAAGGAGGCTTTATTTATCATGGATGGTTACTTCCTACTGAGAGAAAACTTACTATACAAGTTACTGATATTTTTCCACACACTAACTGACGCTAAAAACTTCAACCAGATGTTTGTTTGGATTTGCGGACTTTTCACCGTAGGGCAAACACTGACACTCTCCCGATGCCGGTGTTTGTCCTTTGGTGTTTGCCTTTTTTATTTTTTTCCGGGATGGAGGTGCCCTCCTGTACCCTTGCGTCCCTCCCCACTCTGCCCAAAGGCATTCGGCCATCTACAGCTGCAGCACTGTTTGAATAAGCTCTGCAGTGCAGGCGGCGACATGCTGGCATTACTAACGCGGCGCAGAGTCTGTTTACTATTGGTTTGATCAGTAAGGACTGCAATCCGTATCCCACAGAATACTGAATTTGAGAGTGGATGAGTGATATGCTTGTATGAAGCATCCATGCTGACTGTGTCACCACTGGAGTGAGAGATGTAGAGAGCCACCCGGCCTCTTCTATACTTTGTAGCTGGTTCCGTGTGTCCGGACGGAACGCGGAACCGAGGTAGTTTAATAAATGAGGGACTGCACTGACGCAGTTTCCCTACAGGCTGAATACAGTGTGCACGTGTCTCCTTTGTCCTCTGGGCCTGGCGTGGCCCAATTAGCAAACCTACAGTGGCGACGAGTGGGCCAGCTGAAACCCCGCGTCGTCTCCAGAAGAGGAGAGGAAACGGTCTGGAGCTCCATGCCCAGCGGCGCTGGTAGCGTCGGACCTCCAACAGGCAAGTGACACGGGGCACTCTAAGTTGCGAGGCGCGCCCCGCCTCCTTGCCGCGAGGGACATTTGGCGTCCCGTACTCTGTCGAGTGGCTGTGCTGTCGCCCAGAAGGCGCGCACAGCACAAGGAAGCTGCGAGTGCAGCTAAAAGAAAAAAACAAAACAAACAACGTGTGCAGAAACGGGACCGGAGGCAGCGCTCTTGCAGCCCCGTAACACCACGTGGGGCGTGTGCTATCCAGGGCACACGCACCCCTGCCTTCAGGTCGCTCGGGCTGTGCTTCCCAGAGAGGGGAACACAGCATAGGAGCAGGAGCCCCTCCCCCACCAAAAAAAAAAGGGGGGAAAGCTAAATAAAACGAAACAGTACAGAGGGCAGGAAGCCTTGAAAAAAAAAAAAAGAGAGAGACTCAAATCAACAAATAACCTGGAACACCAAAAGTGAACATTAACAAACAAATGCAGCCCCTGTAGAGAAGAGAAAAAAATAAAATTAAGAAAGAAAGAAATAAATAGTGGGAAAATAAACATATAAAGAAGTAGGGGCACAAGAAACCAAAGCACACCATGAGTGCCCCACCGTAGGAGAACCCCCAGGCGCCTGTGCAAGCGGGCCCCAGTGCCGACTCGTCAGTAACCGCACTGCCACCATTTAGCCAACTGATTGACCCAGCAACTGCTTTGCCAAGATGGCGCCTATGGCTGAACCAACTGGAGAATTACTTCTGCGCCACGAGAGAGACAGATGGGGCCGTGCGCAGGTCTCTCATGCTGTTAATGGGAGAGAATGAGCTGCAAGAACTGTTTGATGCGCTCCCCAACACAGGTGATAAGTCAGACTTTAATGCAGCGGTCGAAGCTCTCAACAAGCATTTTGACCCACAACTAAATTCAGACTTTGAGCGTTTTAAACTTCGGCAGGCTCAACAAACTGATGTTGAATCAATGGACATGTTCTATGCCCGATTAAGAAAACTAGCAAGCTCATGCGTAGGCCTGAATCAACAAGAGGAGATCAGGGCGCAGATCATTCAAGGATGTCGGTCAAATGCACTAAGGAAACTCATCCTACGCCAGCAGGGTATGCCCCTTGATGACATTCTGGTGCTAGCGCGTTCACATGAGTTATCAGCAGTGAGAGCAGATGCCATGGCGGCAGTAAGGGGGCAGTCCATGGCAGCTGCATCAACTGCACCCCCGGTCCCGGTGAAGGAAGAGCAAGTGGAGGCCATCCAAACGCGTCAACCGTCAGGACGAAAGGTGAACTTTGGCAGACAAAATGCTCGCACCTGCCGAAGCTGTGGGTATGATCACAAACCACCCATGGCGTGCCCCGCCAAAGGAAAACAATGTGACAAGTGTGGCAAGGACAACCATTTTGTGAGAGTATGCAGGTCTGGAAAAGGCTGGCCAGGGAACCGGAGAGGAAGAGACACCAAGGTCAGAAGCGTGACCACCGAAGCTAATAATTCTAGCGAGACGATGACTCAGAAAAACCCCATCTTCGAAGAGGATGAAGATGAAGACATCTTTGTCATCTCGTTCACTGGTGAGAGGCAACTGAAAAAGCGACCTCCACCCATGAGCAAGGTCCACATCAACGGCAAGCCAGCAACAGTGCTTATAGACACAGGCGCATCGGTGAATGTCATGGATGAGACTCTCTTCAGGCAGCTAACCCCCGCACCAGTGCTCTCCCCAACCACCACCAAAATCTACAATTATGGCGGCAAAGAACCGCTCCCTCTGAAGGGCACGGTGGAGGTGTCAGTGTCCAGCGAACAAGCGGCAGCACTGGCAAGGTTCTACGTGGTGGCTGGAGACTGAGGTATGCTGTTGGGGTGCCACACCGAGGAGGAGCTTGAACTAGTATTTTTCGCACGACAAATATATGACTCTGACGCTGAACGGTTAGTTGATGAGTTTCCGCAGCTCTTCGAAGGCCTAGGGCGACTCAAAGGCAAAAGTGTTAAGCTACATATAGATCACAGCGTGACACCTGTTGCTCTCAGGCATAGACGAGTTCCGTTTCACCTACGACCCGCCGTGGAAAGGGAACTACAACTACTCGAAGATCAAGGAGTGATCGAGAAGGTAGAAGGGCCCACACCATGGGTGTCGCCGTTGGTAATAGCGCCGAAACCTAAGCAACCTGGTGCTATCCGTCTATGTGTTGACATGCGCCTACCCAACAAGGCGATCAAAAGGGAGCGGCACATAACACCTACAATGGATGACATCATAGCAGATCTGAATGGTGCACAGTGGTTCTCGAAGCTGGACCTCAATGCTGGGTATCACCAGCTGGAACTGGAGCCTGATAGTAGAAATATCACCACCTTTTCAACTCATGTGGGACTCAGGCGATACAAAAGACTAAGCTTTGGGGTATCCTCGGCCGCCGAAGTCTTTCAAAACGTGATAAGGGAGACGCTCTCAGGACTGCAAGGGGTAATCAACTTGAGTGATGACATCCTCATATACTCCAAAACCCGAGAAGAACATCATCGACACCTAAGAGCTACACTGCAAAGGTTATCAGAGGCAGGTCTAACACTCCATAAAAGGAAATGTGCGTTCTATCAGACGTCAGTAGAGTTTTTTGGCTATGTCTTTTCAAAGAACGGTCTGCAAGTTGACCCTCGTAAAGCGGATGCTATCCGTCAGGCACCGATTCCGAAGAACACCACAGAAGTGAGAAGCTTCCTGGGCATGGCAACATATTGTGGTAGGTTCATCCCGCAGCTTGCGACCATGGCTGAACCCCTCAGACAACTCACAAAGACAGGGCATCGGTGGGAATGGAGTACAATGGCGGACAAAGCGTTTGCCGACATCAAGACAGCGCTACTCGACAAGTCAACAATGGCATACTTCAACCCTCACCGGCGAACGGAGGTCGTGGTAGATGCTAGTCCAGTAGGGCTAGGTGCCGTACTTCTGCAGGAGCAAAACCCGCAGGAGTGGGTTCCAGTTGCATATGCCAGTAGAGCTTTGTCCTCAGTAGAAACACGCTATGCCCAAATAGAACGGGAGGCTCTGGCAATCCGGTAGGTGTGTAAACATTTCCATTTATACCTGTATGGCCAAGAATTCCGGGTAGTGATGGATCACAAGCCCTTGGTCGCATTGTTTGCTGGCTGTCCTCGTTTGGCGCCCCCACGGATAGAACGGTGGACTGTTCTATTGCAACCCTACCGATTTACAGTCGTCTATCGGCCAGGAGTGAATAACCCTGCAGATTATTTGTCTCGTCACCCGTCCCTAGTCACATCCAGTGACTCTCAGGAGAATGACGAGGAGAGTACAGAGATATTTGTCAACATGCTGGTGCAATCGGCGTGCCCTAAGGCCCTGAGTGTAGGGGACATTATAGACACCTCCAAGGTGGATGCAACCCTCAACCAGGTTAAAGAAGCGCTTCAACACAAAGAGTGGAAGTTGTTCCTGGAAAGAACCAAAGCAGCCAATCAGGAGTACAAAGCAGCCATGCAAGGAATGTGGAGGGTGCGAGAAGAATTGTCCACGGATGGACAAGGACTGGTCCTGAGAGGAAGGAGAATCGTGCTGCCCCAGAGTCTGTGGGCCAAAGTAGTGGAGCTAGCACACCAGGGCCATCAAGGCGCTGCAAAGACTAAGGCAAGATGGCGGGCCAAGGTATGGTTCCCCAGCATGGACAGCCAGGTGGATGAACTGGTGGGAAAGTGCCATTCCTGTATCATCACCTCAGGGGAGCCACCCTGTTGCCCCGTGGTCACTGAGCCGGCGAGTGTGAAGCCATGGATAAAAGTCAGTATGGACTTTGGGAGCTTCCCCGACGGGTGGCTGACAGTCGTCATTATTGACTCGTGCACAAAGTTCCCTGTCGTGGACGTTGTGTCTTCCACGGCGTTTGAGAATGTGAGGCCGGTACTTCAGAAAACATTTGTCATGTTTGGCCTCCCCGACGAAGTCAGAACAGATAACGGCCCGCCTTTCCACAGACAGGAATTTCGGTCCTACCTTGAGGGGTTGGCCATACGTCATCGTAAGGTTATGCCCTACTGGCCGCAAGCAAATGGCGATGTTGAAAGGTTTATGGGGACGCTCTGGTGGTGACGCCAAGTGCCTGACATCATCCAGGTGAAAACGGCATTGCTGAGGGATCCCCAAGTAGGGGCGGACGTTATAGTCTACGCCCCAATCCGATCCCTAACAGTCGGCTCCGAGACTTTGTATGTTCATAGAGATCTGTGTGTGGGGTCCTGGCTGTCTTGTAATCAGAAGAGTTTCGTTCTCAGATGCCGCATGCCTCCTATTAGGTGTTTTTGACATTTTGTGTGTGTTCACATGTATACATTTGTGTTTTCGATTGTTTTGGGTTGTTTCCCCTTTTCTGTGTGAAGTAAAACATGGGAGGGATGTAGAGAGCCACCCGGCCTCTTCTATACTTTGTAGCTGGTTCCAAGTGTCCGGACGGAACGTGGAACCGAGGTAGTTTAATAAATGAGGGACTGCGCTGATGCAGTTTCCCTACAGGCTGAATACAGTGTGCCTGCGTCTCCTTTGTCCTCCGGGCCTGGCGTGGCCCAATTAGCAAACCTACAAGAGAGACACAGAGCGGGAATGAACAATGGACGGAGGGAAAAAGAGCGAGCAGGAAAATGATTGCGAGAGACCCGGGAGGCTGACTGTTAAAAAGAGGGAGTGAGGCTGGTGGAAAGGAGAAAATACGAGAAAAAGGGAAGGAACTAAACAGTGAAAAAAAACGAGTGTGTGGAAATATAAGTAATTGTGGTCGTGAGAGTTAAAGGAAAAGGCGATCTTAGAACGTGTCAAGTGACAGCCAGGAAAAATGTCTGCTTTGTTGGTTGGCTCTGTTCATGCTTGGGATGGCAGAGCCTGGCCAGGCCCCTAATTCGGTTCACCCCCTGGATTCTCTTGCTTGCCCCCCTCTATTTTTTTAATACACCTGTCTGTTGTCGAGTACAGGTAAAGTGATGATTATTTTTTGTATATTTAAAATATTTATTGCAGTCGTGTGGCTGCCACATTTAGGGCCACATTTACAAGGCCCTTGCACCCATTAATGCCACATTTGCAGCAAAATTTGTGCCGCAAATGTGATGCTAACGGGTCACTACCATAGTGCCATATTTACAAGGTGGTGCAAACTAGGTTTCCTTTGCGACACAGCAGCTCTGATGGCAGTTCTGATGATCCACTAAGACAGTAAGGACAATCTATCAATTGGCAACAAGGAGGATTTACCAATTGACGAAGAAACATTCTTTGATGAGAACTTTTATTTATAAAAACTAACTGGATTTAGCTATTACAGCTAGAATTTATGTTCTTATTATGAGCATTGATCCTTGTGGTATTAAGTATTATATCTATGAATTGGACTTGAGGGGGCGTGGCTAACCGCCCAAGATGGAGGTCACTTAATTGCGGAGCTCCCGACCCGAGCCCGCCAAACCACAATAATCCGAGAAATCTGGGGCCATCTACAGCTCCCGGACCGATCGATGAGCGGGGGTGATGGCGGAGTGTCTATGGAGCAGACTTTAAGCTCCCCACCAGAGACACGAAGGTACCGCTGGACCCCGACGAGTGCTGGGCCTACAACGTTGAGGCGAGGTCGGGGCGGGACGTGGCCCAGGCAGAAGATGTACTGCGGTGAGCGGGGGGTGCGATCGAGGCAAATACCAGGCGCTGAGGCCTGGGCCGTGGCGGTGGCGGTGGGAGCTGTAGGGACAGCCGGCCTGGGCCCCCCTGCGCCCTCTCCCTCCTCCAACAGAATATTGTAGCAGGTGTGAGGCACAATGCGGCAGTGAGAAGAGCCCATGCGGGGCAGCTGGGATTAAGGGAGGGCCACGACTGGCAAAATTAACTGGGAGATTACCGGCCGGCCCGACGGATGCGAGGAGAGCCGGAGAGACTGCGACGATTCCTGCTGCAAGCGAAAACCAAGGCTGTGTCGCTCTGATCACTGTAGAATCTGTCATTCCCCCCCACCTGCTGAGGAGCAACTAGATGGAGTGGGATAAAGCATGAAGAGAGAAATCAAGGGACAAAAGAACAGAAGTGCCAGTGCCGCTCAACACGCACAAAAGTAAAGAAAGTTAGACGGTGCATTTCCCACCCTGCGAGCGAAAAAAGTGTATTTTGCGCGCCAAAGCGTACATCCCACCATGAGAGGGCCTCAGATTCAGCGCTAAGCAGTGATGAGACAAACAGACAGCACTCACCTTACAACATAGGAGTCCCCAACGTAAATAACCAATATTAAACTATAAAGGTATTGAAAGACAATGTAACTGGCGCAGGCCCCCCCCTGGTGAATTAACTGAACGGTTCAGAGTCACTGATTTACTTGACTGGAAACGTTACAAAAAAAGGAAGGAGGGGCAAAAAAAAAGGGAAGGGAGAAAAAACGAAAAAAAACATAAAATGATGGGCCGTACAAAAGGTAAGCAATTTGAGGACATGGCGACACCGCCCTCTGAGGATCCAACACCGACAACATCTACACAAGGCCAAACGGATAAGCTAGACGTCATCCGGCAGGAAATCAAAGACTCACGACAAGCGATAGAGCAAAGATTGGGCTCGATTACAACAGAACTAAGTATCCTGAAGGACGACCAAAAGAAGTTATCTGATACAATAAAACAAACTGAAACAAACGTCGCTGAGATCCTCCCAGCCCACAGGGAAAATAAAACTACCATTGAGCATCTTCAGCAACAAGTAGAGGCTTTGCAGGAAAGAGTCGAAGATGCAGAAGGACGATCACAATGCAATAATGTACGCATAATCGGTCTCCCGGAGGGAAAGGAGGGGAGAGACCCCACACAGTATATAGAAGATTGGCTGAAGTCGATAGCAATGAATCGATTGTCGGTACACTTTGCAGTAGAGAGAGCTCATCGTATACCAGGTAGGAAACCTCCGCCAGGAGCACCAGCACGCCCATTGATATCACGGATAGTGAACTATAGAGATAGAGATATGATATTGCAAGCGGCGAGGGAATTAGACCCCAATGTTGTGGATAATACCCGAATCTCCCTGTACCCAGACTACACACTAGCAGTCCAGAAGCGCAGAGTGTCTTCCCAATCAGTAAAACAACAACTACGTACTGAGGGGTTAACATATGTCCTATTATTCCCGGCCCGATTACGAATCACATTTAATCAAAAAACACACTTCTTTGAAACACCTGATTTAGGTGGTCATTGCAACCCTGGCGGATGGTGTTAAAGCTGCGGAAATACCGCAAACAGGCCGGTGGACAAAAAAAGGGAATTACGACCCTGGCGGAAACCGCCAACAAAGACAGCCACTTTAACACATCACCTGCCACGGCGGTACAGACAAACAGCGCGGCGGTCACCGGCGGAAGACAATGTACTGCCCACACTATTATGACAGGCCAATCCGCCACCTTTTCCGGGGCGGATTCTCCGTGGATAAAAACACGGCGGAAACAGCTTTTGCTATGGGAAAACGCTCACCTTAACACACTCCACGAGGAACGACAACTCCATGGAGCCGGAACTCCAAATCCTACCTGCCTTTGTCTTTCTGCTCCTCTACGACCAACAGCGACGTAGGCACAGAAGATACCGGTGAGTACTGCATCTACGACACGGGGGAGGCAAAGGTTTGGGGGACACCCACCAAACACCCCCACCCCCCGCTCGCATATCACAACATACACACCAATGCAGTCAAAAATATCACATGAACAACCCACAATCCCCCCGGAAGAATGCAAAGACAAAGCGAATTTGGGTCAAACATTGTAATGTGCCAATATACATGTCATACAAAAAAATACTGATATATATCTCAAAATCTGTCATAATTATATATACAATACAAGAAGTAGTGCAGATATGTACACAACAATGTCCGTGCACCAACAGTCCAAAAATGCATGGGCGAGGCCCACAATAGATACCTGACCAAAATCGGAGAGAACACTGCCGGGGCATCAGATAGAAACACTACAGGCACCTCAGGGGGAAGGGAAGGGAGGGAACCTCAGCCAGATGAATGCGAAGCCAGGTCCACGACGGGGCTCCATGCCCATTGAAGTATCCTGGGGAGTGCAAAGCCACAGTCTCTCAAGTCTCACAAGTGGGTGGCTTGCCCACTGTGCCATCCTGGGGAGTGCAAAGCCACAGTCTCACAAGTCTTTACAGTGGGTGGTTTGCCCACTGTGCCATCCTGGGGAGTGCAAAGCCACAGTCTCACAAGTCTCTACAGTGGGTGGGTTGCCCACTGTTACATCCTGGGGAGTGCAAAGCCACAGTCTCACAAGTCTTTACAGTGGGTGGTTTGCCCACTGTTACATCCTGGGGAGTGCAAAGCCACAGTCTCACAAGTCTTTACAGTGGGTGGGTTGCCCACTGTTACATCCTGGGGAGTGCAAAGCCACAATCTCACAAGTCTCTACAGTGGGTGGGTTGCCCACTGTTACATCCTGGGGAGTGCAAAGCCACATTTTCGCTAGTATCTGCAGTTCTCTACTGGTACTGGGTGGGACTGGTGCCCAGACAGGATGAGTCTCCCCGTGAAAGTTCATGTCCTGTCACTGTCCCAGCTGCACATGGGATACGGATGTCTGATGTGGCGGCCTATTCATACTCACACGGTGTTTGCCTTGTTCAGCGGTCTTCACCATGGCAGTCTTTGCCCTGTTCAGCGGTCTTCACCATGGTGGTCTTTGCCCTGTTCAGCGGTCTTCACCATGGCGGTCTTTGCCCTGTTCAGTGGTCTTCACCATGGCGGTCTTTGCCCTGTTCAGCGGTGCTTAGCCATGGCAGTCTTTGCCCTGTTCAGCGGTCTTCACCATGGCAGTCTTTGCCCTGTTCAGCGGTGCTTATCCATGGAAGTCTTTGCCCTGTTCAGCGGTGCTTAGCCATGGCGGTCTTTGCCCTGTTCAGCGGTGCTTTGACATGGCGGTCTTTGCCCTGTTCAGCGATGCTTAGCCATGGCAGTCTTTGCCCTGTTCAGCGGTCTTCACCATGGCGGTCTTTGCCCTGTTCAGCGGTGCTTAGCCATGGCGGTCTTTGCCCTGTTCAGCGGTCTTCACCATGGCGGTCTTTGCCCTGTTCAGCGGTGCTTAGCCATGGCGGTCTTTGCCCTGTTCAGCGGTCTTCACCATGGCGGTCTATGGACTGTTCAGCGGTGCTCTGACATGGCGGTTTGGATACTGACATTGGTGTATGGCATGACGATCTCCACACTGGACATTGGTGTGTGGCATGACGATCTCTACACTGGACATTGGTGTGTGGCATGACGATCTCAACACTGGACATTGGTGTGTGGCATGACGATATCCACACTGTACATTGGTGTGTGGCATGACGATCTCCACACTGGACATTGGTGTGTGGCTTGACGTTCCATCATTGCCCAGCGGGGCTGTGGGATCCTGGTCCCTCCTTGGCTGTGACTCCGGCGGTGGTCTCCTGACCAGTAACGAGACTTGGGCCCTCCTTGGCTGTGACTCTGGCGGTGGTCTCCTGACCAGTAACGATACTTGGGCCCTCCTGGGCTGTGACTCTGGCGGTGGTCTCCTGACCAGTAACGATACTTGGGCCCTCCTGGGCTGTGACTCTGGCGGTGGTCTCCTCACCAGTAACGATACTTGGGCCCTCCTGGGCTGTGACTCCGGCGGTGGTCTCCTGAGCAGTAACGATACTTGGGCCCTCCTGGGCTGTGACTCCGGCGGTGGTCTCCTGACCAGTAACAATACTTGGGCCCTCCTGGGCTGTGACTCTGGTGGTGGTCTCCTGACCAGTAACGATACTTGGGCCCTCGGTGGTCTCCTGACCAGTAACGACGGTGCTGGCGGTTGTGTCTCGACCGCCGGAAATGATGGCGCACGTCTCCGCCGTGACACTCACAACAGGCTGGGCAGACTTCCTCTGGACCTTCCCCACCTTCTTTGGAGTTACAGCTGACTCACCAATCGCCTTCGATCCCATTTCAGTTGTTGTCCCACCAGGAGTCTTGACACGGTCCCGTCGTCCACTCTCCAATTTCAGAGCCTTTACAGGGGGTGGGCTGCCAGTGCCTTGGCTCCGGGTCCTACTGCCTGCCCTGGTGGACGGTGCACTCCAAAAACCTGGAACACGCACCACTGGCACTGGAGGCTTTTTGGCTGAGGCGCTACGACAGGACTGATGAACTGGAGGGGGGGGGGTGGGGGCAAACAGGTAAATTTGACAGAGGGACAGTTTCTGACGGACACTGGGATGGGTAGCTGGAGGGTGTCTGGGAGTGGAGGTAGAGGAGGTGGTTGTAGGAGGTGTCACTTTAGGAGTTTTGGGTGCAGGTGCAGGTACTGGAGGCTGTCGTGAGGTGGATGGATGTTGGGTGAGTGATTGTCGGCGTTTGGGTACTTTGGGAGGGGGCGTCACAGACACACTGGGAGAGGACACAGGGGACGTGTAAATGGCAGTGGAGGTGGTGAGTGCAGGTGAGCGGCTTGTGTTTCTGGGTGTCCTGGTGCGAGTCCTAGTGCCTGTAGATGTGGTGCATGCAGGTGTGTGTAGACAACACTGGGAGGGAGGAGGGAGAAGAGGAGGAGGGGGACACAGTGGAGACAGTGGATGTTGCTGTGTCTGTATGGGTGTGATGCTTGTGTGAGTGCCTGTGGTGTGTGTGGTGCCTATGTTTGCTTGAGCTACTTTTGGGTGTTGACTTGTGTGCAGGCTGGTCTGTAGGTGTGCTTGGGATGGGCTGGGGTACAGGGGATTGGGTCTGGGTGGAGGAAGTTGGAGGGGGGAGGCTGGACACAGGGACAATGGCTGCCATCAGTGCTGAGGCCAGAGATTGCAGGGTTCGTGGAAGGACAGCCTGACCAGAATGAATGCCTTCCAGGAATGCATTACCGTGTTGCAACTCTCGTTCTACACCCTGGATGGCATTCACAATGGTAGACTGCCCAACAGTGAGTGACCTGAGGAGGTCAATGGCCTCCTCACTGAGGGCTGCAGGGGTGACTGGGGCAGGGCCTGAGGTGCCTGGGGCGAAGGTGATGCCCACCCTCCTGGGTGAGCGGGCACGTGGCGAACGCTGAGGGGCTGCTGGGAGGGCGGTGCTGGTAGGGGAGGTGGCGGCTGTACCTGTAGAAGTGGGGCGCACAGATGGTGCCGCCACCACAGGGGAGCTCACATCGGCGGACGAGTCCATGTCGCTGGCTGGTGATCCTGTGGCCGACGTGAAGCACCCCTCGCCCTCCGTCCCACTGCATTCAGAGTCTGTGGTGTGGCCCTCCATGGCCATGTGGGATGCAGCTCCCTCGTGCTCCAGTGCCACTGTATCTCCGCCTGATGATGCTGATGTACAAAAGGACAGGGAGAGCAGGAAAAGGGGGGGAGACAGAAGAAAGAGAGTTTTAGTGCATGGCATACCGCTACCATTGGCAGACAAGACAGACGCAGCAGCCCCATGCATTACGCCGTGCTCCTTCCCTCTGCACATGCAATTTCTGGGATATGGCCTACATGGCAATGGTCGGAATCTGCGCACATGGATGGCAAAGGGGCAACTATACATCAACTTGCCTCTGTTCTGAGCTGGGGTAGAGTCCCACATGGCCTACATTACGAAGGGGCCTTGCCTACCTAACTCGCCCTGGCCTAGGGACACCCACAGCCCACCTCCCCCACCCAGACACCTCCACTGCACGCAAAGTCCACAGAATGAGGTTGTACTCACCCCCTTGTGTCTGCTGTGATGTCCTTAAGCGCCCATCCAACTCCGGGTAGGCCACCGCCAGGATACGGAACATCAGGGGGGTCATGGTGGGACGGGCACCCCTCCCACGTTGGGAGGCCATCCCCAGCTGAGCCTCCACCGTCTTCTTGCTGCAGCGGCGAATGTCCTCCCATCTCTTACGGCAGTGGGTGCCCCATCTCTGGTGGGCCCCCAGGGTCCGGACTTCCTTGGTGATGGCACGCCAAATGTCCCTCTTCTGGTGGGCGCTGACCTACATGACATGCACAAGGAAAGAGGAACAGTCATTACCTACTGCACCGTCAATGTGAGTGGCCCCCTCCCAACTCTGTCCATGTGGCCCATTCATCCCCATTCATTTCTGTTGTAAGAACTCTGCCCCCTTCCCTCTCCCACCCAGCCCTGTCCACCCAGGCCTAGCCCATCCAACGTGCTCCCTGTGTACTAACCTGTTGGTCTAGAGGACTGTAGAGTAGCATGTACTAGGGGAGGACCCCATCCACAAGTTTCTCCAACTCCTGTGCAGTGAAGGCAGGGGCCCTTTCCCCAGACGCAGCAGCCATCGTCGCTTCCAGACCGAGGTCACAGCAGCACTAGCAGTGTAGGTCCTCTCCTGTCGAAGGTCAGGTATCTAGTGATTGAAGAGATAGAAAATGGTGGTGACGTCCGCGGCGGTGACGTCCGCGCGGGGCGCATCATCACCGCCAGCGCACCTGTTCATTGGCTCCTGGGACCCAGAGGGTCCAATGTTAACCAATGCAGCATTGCTCCGCACTCTACGACCGCCTACCGCGACGGTGTCCAACGCCAGCGCAGTTACCCCACAATTCCATTGTCCCAGTTTAGAGGTCAGGCAGCCGCCATTTCAGGGGCCCACATGGCTTCATTTACTACTGCGTCACACATACCGAGGCCTACACTCAAAACATTTCCCAGATGGGTTAATTGTCTGTTGTAGTCTTGTGTGTGACTGTGGGTACATACCTGGAGGAATGGTGACAGTTTCTTCGCTGTTGTCCTTCTTAGGCACCGTCAGTTGGGACATATTGGAAGATGGCGGAATCCGCTGGTGTACCGACCGCTGGTGGACCTGTTGACAATGGAAGAGAGACATTTGATCGTGACCTACCTGTTCGACCGTGCCACAATCCAGGAACTATGTACACAGTTGGAGCCAGACCTGATGTCACCAATCCAACTGGAATCCCCCCTGACGTTCAGGTGCTGTCAGTGCTCCATTTCCTTGCAAGTGGGTCATTTCAGACTACTGTGGCCATGGCATCAGGGATGTCCCAGCCTATGTTTTCCAACGTGTTGTCCAGAGTGTTGTCTGCCCTGCTGAAACACGTAAGGAGATACATCATTTTCCCTGAGGTGGAGGATTTGCCTACAGTGAAAGGTGACTTCTATGCCCTTGGACATATCCCGAACGTCATAGGTGCCATTGATGGGGCCCATGTAGCTCTGGTCCCCCCCCACAGGAGTGAACAGGTGTACAGGAACAGGAAGAGTTATCATTCGATGAATGTCCAGATGGTTTGTTTGGCAGACCAGTACATCTCGCAGGTAAATGCTATGTTCCCTGGCTCAGTGCATGACGCCTACATCCTGCGGAATAGCAGCATCCCTGATATGATGGGTCAACTCCAGAGGCACCGTGTATGGCTATTGGGGGACTCTGGTTACCCCAACCTGTCCTGGCTATTGACCCCAGTGAGGAATCCCAGGACCAGGGCAGAGGAACGGTACAATGAGGCCCATGGGCGGACTAGGAGGGTGATCGAACGCACCTTCGGCCTCCTGAAGGCCAGGTTCAGGTGCCTCCATATGACAGGTGGGTCCCTATTCTACTCACCGAAGAAGGTGTGCGACATCATCATCGCCTGCTCCATGCTCCATAATTTGGCATTGCGACGCCAGGTGCCTTTTCTGCAGGAGGATGATCCAGATGACGGTGTTGTAGCAGCGGTGGAGCCTGTGGAGCCTGTGGACAGTGATGAGGATGAAGCTGATGAAGAAGAAAACGACAACAGGGAGTCAGTCATACAGCAATATTTCCAGTGAGACACAGGTGAGTACATTTTCAGGTTTAACATAACATTAACTTTCACACGTCTACCTCTATCCTGTACCTACATTTCACTCACTATTTGTTAACTGAGTTATCCCCTTCCATTTCAGTTTCACAAATGTGGTAACCTACGTGTCAACAGCTTGCACCCTTGAAAGGCTTGTGATGTGTGGCATTGGTATGTTGGCCTTCCAATGGGTAACCATTTTTGACACTATAATTGACAATACAAAGTTCAAAATCATTGACTGACTCCAGTTTTATTAGTGTTTCAAGGGTGTTTATTTAAGTGCATAACAATGAAGGGGGGTTGTGAAATGGGGATGGGTTATGGTGGAAGAATGTCCATGGCAGAGTCCAGTCTATTAGTCTCACAGGTACATTGCACATCTGGCCATTGGAAGTGGAGCTGGGGCAGTTCCGATTTGGACAGGGTAACAAAGTGGTACAGTGGGGGGACAATCAGGGTGGTCTTATTTCCGGGCGGGGGTCTTGCCATCTTGCTCTGTCCTGTTCCTGGATCTCAGGGACCGCTTTCGTGGTGGTTGTCCGTCTGCAGGGGGTGGGGTGCTGGTGTGTTGGTCCTGTGGTGGGGCGTCCTGTCCACTAGCGCCGGCGGAGGTGGTGGGCATTTCATCATCCTGGCTAGTGTCAGGGGCCCCTTGGAGTGCCACGGTGTCCCTCAAGGTCTTTTGAATGTCCGCCAGCACCCCTACAATGGTGCCCCGGGCGGAGCCAATGGTACTGAGCTCCTCCCTGAACCCCAAATACTGCTCCTCCTGCAGACGCAGGGTCTCCTGCAACTTGTCCAGGACCATTGCCATCGTCTCCTGGGAGTGGTGGTATGCTCCCATGATGGAGGAGAGGGCCTCGTTGAGAGTAGGTTCCCTTGGCCTGTCCTCCCTCTGTCGCACAGCAGCCCTCCCAGTTCCCCTGTGTTCCTGTGCCTCCGTCCCCTGGACCGTGTGCCCACTACCACTGCCCCCAGGTCCCTGTTGTTGTTGGGGTGTTGGGTTAGCCTGGGTGCCCTGTAGTGGTGCACACACCGCTGATTGACCTGTCCTGGCTAGGGAGGTATGGGCCCGCTGGGTGGGTGCTGTGCTGGTGTTACCAGAGGGAGGAAGTTCGGTGTTGGGCTGTGGCTGGGCAAGGGGAACCGACTGTCCTAAGGCCCACGATGGTCCGGGCTGGTCATCAAGATCCAGTAGGGCAGAGCTGCTGTCGTCACTGTGGGCCTCTTCTGGGGGTGGAGTGGTGTTGTCTGGACCCTCTGGTGTGGTGACGTTCATTCGGGTTCCTGCGGGGGTATAAGTACATGATTATTGCATGTGTGTGTTTCATGGTGTGCAATGGTTGGGTGTGCGTGTACACCAGTGCAGGCATTCCTGTGTGGGGGCTTGTGTGCTGATGGTTGGGGGGTGTTCTGGGTATGTGCAGTGGGCATGCTTTAGTGATGGGTATCCATGCTTAGTTGTGTCATGCAGGTCTTGGGGTTGGGATGGGTGGTTGGTGTTATGTGTACATTAGTGAGGAGTTAGGGTGATAGGGAAGGGTGTGAGGGTGGGGGTGTGTGATAGCATGCAGGTAAGGTGGGGGATATGATTGTTAAGATTTGACTTATCAGTGTCCGTTCCTCCAACGACTCCTGCGAGGCCCTCAGGATGCAAGATGGACAAGACTTGTTCCTCCCACGTTGTTAGTTGTGGGGGAGGAGGTGGGGGTCCGCCGCCAGTCCGCTGAACCACGATGTGGTGCCTGGATACCGTGGAACGCACCTTCCCCCGTAGGTCGTTCCACCTCTTCCTGATGTCCTCCCTATTTCTTGGATGCTGTCCCACAGCGTTGACCCTGTCGACTATTCTTTGCCATAGCTCCATCTTCCTGGCTATGGATGTGTGCTGTACCTGTGAGCCAAATAGCTGTGGCTCTACCCGTAGGATTTCCTCCACCATGATCCGGAGCTCCTCTTCGGAAAAGCGGGGATGTCTTTGGCATGCCATGGGGTGGTGTGTGTGATGTGTGAGGTGGTGTATGTGGTGATGAGTGTGGTGAGTGTAGTGGTATGTGGTGTTTTGTGCGTGGATGTTGTGTGGGTGATGGTGTAGTGTGCCTCTGTGTGATGGGGTTCTCTATTCTGTGCTGTCTCTCTTTGGCCTTCTCTCTAATTTTGGGTCGTAGGGGTTTGTGGGTGATATGGGTGTGTGTTTTATATTGTGTTGGGTGTGTGGGAGTGTTGTTTGTATGTGTATCAGGTGTGTGTATTTGGAATTGTCCAATGTGGCGGTGTTTTGGAGCTGTGTGTGTATTTTGAGTGCAGCGGTGTGTACCGCCAATGGAATACCGCGGTTGAAAGACCGCTGCGTGGATTCGTGGGTCGTAATAGCAAGGGCGTGTTTCTGTTGGCGTGGAGGTGGAGGATTTGTTTCCGCATGTTTATCGCTGACCTTTGGTGTGGCGGGATTGTGTGGGTGTCTGAATTTCAGCGGATTCCGTGATGTGTGTCATATTAGCTGTGGCGGGCTCCCGCCGCCGCCGCGGTGTGTTGGCGGTCTTCTGCATGGCGGTAAGCGCCTTATACGGCCAATGTTGTAATGACCCCCTTAGTGTGTGCTTGGCTTGATGAGAGCTTCCCGCACTCGAAGCCTGATAAGCAAAGTGATGCTCCTCCTCCGAAACAGTCCCACCAGCCCCGCAGGGACAAACGAAACAGACTACAATTGATGCGGACAAAAACAGGCCCAACACTTCTACAAGTACTGGAAGGTCAAAATGATGCAATACAGTCAGCATACTCTATGCAAGGAATAGACTCCTCTCCGCATGGAGTTGTCTCGTCAATGGATAGCACCATAGCGTCTGACTCAGAGGGAAGCCAGACGTTATTTCCCTCCATCATCCCAGTGACAGCACAAGACCTCTAATAGACAAATCCTCCACATTATCATTGACTATGCACCCATCTTTGTGGAAAACATAACCCCCTCCCAAATGGCGGGCTCAGGCGGTTGAGCTCCTCGATCTTCACTGCACACAGAGAAACCCGTTGGACATGGGCGAGAACTACTGAACGCACATCTTGTACAACCCCATTGCGTAGGCTCCTTGAATATTATTATTTTTTTTTGTTTGTTTCTTTCTCAGTGTTATGCAATAATGGTTCTGTATTGCAAAAAAGTTTGGCAAAGCCGGTTTTGGCTTTGCCTACTATTAAGGTTAATAACTGACACCGTTTACTATTTCAAATGATCGACATCAACATACACACCATACATAGTATATCGAGGGGAGCATAGGCTGAGGTGGGCTAAGAGATCGATAACTATGTTAGTACCCCCGAATGGCTTCAATACGTGAGTACAATATTATCACCTGGAATGTACGAAGAATGGGATCTATTCAAAAGCGACATAGAATATTGGCCCAATTAAATCGCAGAAAAACACACATTGCCTATCTGCAGGAGACTCACCTTACTACCCATGAGGCGACAAAACTCTGCAAAAAATGGCGGGGACAATTCCTACACACAACATATTCCACATTCTTGCGAGGAGTGGCTGTGTGGATATGGGCTCGAGTACAATTTGAGGTAACGAATACCAAGATAGATGATGAGGGTAGGTACGTCCTGATTAGGGGTAACCTAGATGGGAAATCTATAGTACTAGGTAGCATATATGCTCCGAATAGCAGTCAAGACACCTTCCTGGAATGCCTGTCAAGGGTACTATTACAATGGGCACATATCCCGTGGGTGTTGGGAGGGGACTTCAATGCACTGCTGGATGTTGCAGTGGACCGCACTACCCCCCAATTATCCGGCACTAATGCACAGAGACAAGCAGACATTCTGTGAAATTGGTTACACGGCTGGTCACTAACAAATATATGGCGGGCTAGAAATGTCGGTATGAGATAGTATTTCTTTTACTTGTACCCACACAAAGTACGCATGAGACTAGACCGTATGGTCTGCACGGCATCGCTACTGGCACAGATGACCCAGGCTACATACCTGGGAAAAACATTATCAGACCATAACCCTTTAGAGATGACCCTGATATGGGGGCGACTATCTACACCAATCCCCACGTGGCGCCTGCAGCCATCGGTATTGGATGACGCTGTATTGAGGAAAGAAATAAATGAGATGATCACAAACTTCTTTAACGACAACACTAGCTCAGTGTCCTCTCCGCTGATGGAATGAGAGGCGTTTAAAGTAGTGGTGAGGGGTGCGGTGATGGGGGCATCATCAGGAGTGTGGAAGGTACTGGCAAGAGAGCTCAAACAAATAGAGGACCGGCTAGGCTTACTAGAAAAAGAGTCAATATTACAACCCCCTAAAGTTCAGCAGTTGCGGGAAGCCAGGGCCGAACATGCAGAACTCATCAAAAAGCTAAGGAAATTTGAATATGCTAACTACAGGGAGCGTGCGCACAGCAAAGGGGACAAAGCAGGGACACTCCCGGTGCGCCTTATGAAAGAGGAGTTATCGCCTACTCCCATCCTACGTATCAACACACCACAACAAGATAATATAACCACACAATTGGGGATCAACGCAGCATTTCGAGACTACTACACAACACTATATTCAGCCCCATCAGTAATGGATCGGGCAAAAATCGACTCCTTTCTAGCTAATATTGAACTACCAACACTCAACGAGGAGGCCAGGCTGAAGTTAGGAGCGCAGATAATGCAGGGGGAGATATGGGAAACTATTAAAAGTATGGCACGTAATAAAACGCCAGGATCAGATGGCCTCCCGTCCAAATTTTATTCTCTATACAGCTCACAGCTTGCCCCACATCTAGAAAAGCTAAACCAAGCCTTGTTATCAATAGTACACCTCTCAGACACTATCAAGCAGGCAATAGGGACTTCACTCCTAAAACCGGGAACGGCTGCAACTGATATCTCATCCTACAGACCACTGTCCCTACTAAATACAGAATCTAAATTACAAGCAAAAATATTAGCACAAAGACTCCTCAGTTTTATAAACAAACTAATACACACGGATCAATCTAGATTTGTTCCATCCCGGAGCCCCTCCCTAAACATCCGCCAACTATATCATGTGATGGACACTGCCAAGGGAAGGTACCCACGAGTGGGGTGTCTCTCATTAGACCTCCGCCAAGCGTTTGACTCCTTAAATTGGGATTACATGATTTAAGGTCGCTCAAGATTAAATGCGCTGGGTCAGACAACTTTACGATGCACCAACAGCTAGAGCACGCACAGGACAGAACATCTCTGACTCCTACCATGTTTACAGAGGCACTAGGCAGAGATGCCCTCTATCCCCCCTGCTGTTTGTCCTGGCGATAGAGCCTTTGGCACAACAGTTGAGACGAGATGGCGAATTTTGGGGAATAGACATAGCGAATACGAGGCATGCAGGATCATTATAAGCAGACGACATTATATTATATATAAAATATCTCCAGCACAACCCAGACACCGTTGGGCAGATATTTCAGGAGTTCACACCACCATCCGGGTTGGCCATAAATTTTGATAAATCTATAGCATTTGCCGTTTATAGATCAGATGTGGGTAGTGTAATGGCATTTGGTGATAAACAGCTACAAGTGGCTGCAAATACATTACGATACCTCGGTATACAAATCTATCGTACCCCGACAGATTTGCTAGAAGGTAACTTAAGAAGAGCGATGACCACACTTAGGCCGCAGATCCAGTTCTGGATAGCACTGCCAATATCAATTGCAGGCAGACTAGCATTGGCCAAAATGGTGATGTTGCCCCACCTTTTGTACTACTTTACGGATTTGCCAGTGAAGGTGCCAGAGACTTACTTTAAAGCACTCCACTCTATGCTGCTTGAGCTTGTCTGGGGGAAGGGGAGGCGCCGAATCAGCCTGGCCAAGCTGCAGATGCCTGTAGAACGGGGGGTATGGGCGCACCAGATTTCAAGGCCTACTGTGTAGTAAGCCAACTTCAATGGATGGCATATTGGCTGGCCGGACAAAATCTGCAGGAAATAGAGTACACCCAAACAATGCTGGACAAGGGCAGCATACACTCCTTGCTGTGTCCAGGATCCCAGGCCCCAGAGAAGCTACCACTCCTACTACGAGTGGCCTTACAGTATTGGAAATTATCGCTCAAATACACAGCTAACACAATCCCTTACTCTCCTAATATACTGCTGTTGGGATTACCAGTCAATGCTGGTGTATTAACCTGTGTCCAATTACAAAGATAGACGCAAGATGGGATTGATACAGTCGGTTCACTGTTTAAAGACAAGCACTTGCTCACACATACTGATTATATACACGAACACAGCCTGTCATCTTCTCTTTTTCTTTTACATGCCAATATCACACATTATGTAAAGAAACACTGGGCCCCGGATAGCATGGAACCCCCTATGCATGATCTTATACATACTATACACACCGTAGGCCACGGTACACACTTAATAAAATGGCTCTATAGGGGACTCAGAGTCCATTTATTACAACCCCTGACAACACTAAAAACTAAGTGGGAGGCAGACATTGACAAAGAGCTACCTGAGGAAGAGTGGGCTACAATACTAAAATACCCTAGTCAAATATCCCGTAACACAAGATTTAAGTTTATTCAATATGCTATACTACATAGAGCATCCCTCACACCGCACAAGTTACATATACTATACCCCGAAGTGTCATCAAAACGTCCCAGATGTGGGGTGGAAGAGGCAGAACTCCTACATATGCTTTGGAGCTGTCCAGGCATAGCCCAATACTGGAATGGAGTGCACACCATATTAGAAAAAATAACGGGAAGCACTATATAGCGAATGGTGGAGGTCTGCATGCTTGTACTACTCCCACACTCCAGAAAAAGGAAAGTGCGCCCAAGGCTGATAAACCTGGCACTTATACTGGCAAAATGCCTATTAACCAGCCGTTGGAAGGCCACAATGGCCCCCACGGTGACCCAATGGAGTACAGCAGTGATAGAATGGGGAAGGGCAGAGAGTGTCGCCCTCAGAAGGGAAGAGGGTAGAGGATTGCGAGGCTATCCTATGGCTCAAGGCTGGGATGACCTGTTGGACATATTTGTGACAATATGTGATGAAGAAGGGACCCAGAGTAAGATATATAAAAATCCCCGGTAAGCAGCCACAGCAGAAAGAACAAGATTACTGATGCCAGTAACCCGTCACAAGTAGAAACACACTAATAACGTGGGATCACTTAACACGAGTAATGGAAAAGGAACAGTCCTCAAACAATATATATCACATAGGGACACAGAGGCTAAGATAATCAGTTACAGTTTACTACACAGAGGCTGATACCCCCTACAAACACAAGAACACAATGTCAAGTTAAAAATAACAAGTAGGATAGAAAAGTTAAATGTTTTGAGTTACACAGGATGAAAATATACCAATGGACATGTGCCGATAATGTAATATGCTAACAAAAATGTATACACTTATGGTAAATAATACGAGACAACTTCACAAATTAACATTACTGTGTATCATGTACTATGTCAATAGTTGTTGGGACATGCCCAAAGAATAACAATGTATGTCAAGTTTTTAAAACAATAAAAATATGTTTATAAAAAAAATATATATATCTATGAATTGGACTTGTGCAAAGCTCACTACTGGAGAGAATGTTAAAAAATGTTTTCATATATGAGTGTGATGTCTTGATTTGTCATTTATCTAATATTTACATTTGAGATTTGTTTATATATATCTGTTTATATGTTTGTTTTATGTGCACTCTATTGTGCATGGTCCTTATGTGTTGATTTATATGTTTATCTGTGAAGGTCTCGTGTTGAGGGTCGTCTGAGTGGACAGATGTTGATGGTCTACTTTAGAAAGTGTATAGTTTGAAAACAATGGTGTATATATACACACATGTACCAGTGTTTGGATTAATAAATGTTTTGAATATCAGTTAAGGCCTTTTTGACAACCAGTTTTGATATGGAATTAATAGGAGAGTGATGTACTGTTTACTTAGTGTATATTTCCCGGAATCTCTCTCCCTATTCGCATAGGGACCCTCTACTTTTCCTTCATTTCTTTGCGACACATCATTCATAATATCTGCATAAGGTATTCAAAGGGGGCATTCCCTCGTTAGAGGGTCGCTGCAAATGGCGCAATGGAATTTACAAGATTCTGTTGCGTCATTTTCAATGCCTGCTCTTGAAGCAGGCGTTAAAATGAAACTTCCATTGATTTCAATGGGCCTCTTAACACTATACTGGATTAGCATCATTTTTTTTAACGCTAATCCAGTAAAGCGTCACAATAGCGTCATAAAAACTGACGCTATTGCCCCTAACATGTGCCATGGTGCGCCATATTGTAAATACAGCGCTACCATGGTGGCATTAGGGGATGCAAGGGCTCTGCAAGAAAAGTGGCACATCACTAGTGATGGCCCTAAGTCAGCAGCATGCTTTTTTTGGCTTGTTTTTTTAAATTAATTTTTGTGATATGTACTTGAGATGATTAACCATTGTATCAGCTTGCGAAAGCCAGAACTACTGGCTTTGCCATTGCTTGCTAATCTGTGTCTGTGAATGAGTATTTGTCCTAGTGCTATGGTACCTTCACCGGGAGTCTACACTGTACATTTAAATACATATCTAGGTTTTCTGATTCGATGATCTAACCTTAGCATTTCATTGAGCCTGCTAATGAGCTTTAAACGTTTTCATACAAAATCGCAGTGTTTCTCAAAGTAGAGATGGCCATTACCCCCACAAGCCTACATTTCAGGCCTCCTTTCTCCTGTGGCTGTGCCAGGGTAATGGCCTGCTTGTGTTGTTGTCTAACTAAGATGCAGATCCCAAAATAACTGTAATAATAGAGATCTACAATTGTACTATCAACCAGGGGAGAACGATGGGCTCTTGACTATGACTCGTTCTATGTTTTAGGCACATAATATTTTAGAAACAAAGATGATTCTCATTATTTTGTCGATTTATATTGATTAAAAGATTCAACATTGGGAAGATTCACCTTTGTTTCTAATTGTGCACAGATTGTCGAAGGTTGTCCAGTGTTGTACCACGATCATATCATTCCACAGAAAGGATCATCCAGAACTCGTGGGCATGAACGTTTAATTCCCAGGGAGGTTGGCCAGCAGATGCCATTCAGCAAATGCTGTAGAACTAAATAGAACTGGAGTATGTCCCATGCCAGTGCCCCAGATCGGCAAGGACGCCGAGGATGGCTAGCATGGAGCACGGCCATTAAGGTGTCCTGTACGAGCAGGCCTCTAAATCCAGTCAGATTTTGTGCAAGAATTTAAATTATAAATTGTGCTATAATTAGCACAAACCCACTTATTCCCCTGATTGATTTCACCAGGATAACCTGCTGACTTTTATCAGACAAAAAGTCCCAGAAAAAGGGTAAAACGTAGAATTTGGTGCTTCAAATGCCAATCCTGCATTTTATGCCTCTATTTCAAGTGAAAAACCTGGAACAGGCGGTATTGAGTACACCCAAGGGTAAGGGGATCTACTGGATGCGGTAAATACCTTTATGTCGGTAAGGAATAAACCCGACTATGAACAGTGATGTAGCAATGCCTAGCAGCATGCATGGGCTGTGCCCCAATTACACTGTTGAAACCTTGAGAACATGATATCACTGTTCACATTTTACAAAATCAGAGTAGTGCTCACAGCAATATGGACAAGGAGCACAGGACACCACACTGGCTGAGAAAGATCAATACCCAAATAAGAAAGGACTCCAGATATGGCTAAAACAGTCAGAGGAAATATTCAGACAATGAAACAAGTTTATAAGGCATGAAACTAAGCAATGTCCAGGTAAGAAAGGAAGTCTACCATAGCTGAAACTGATAGACACTGCAGGTAAGGAAAAGAAGGATGTCTGGATCAAAGCACCCTCCCACCCCAAAAAAGAAATCCTACGTGGGCTGAAATAGACACATGCCTCTGGTAAGAAGAATAGATAAACGCCTTCAAATAAAGAAAAACAATGCCCAAAATAACATCCAGCTGAGTTGTGGAAATAAAACATAATGAAATAAGGGCCAGATCTACAACGCGATTTTGAGGCCGCAAATTGCAAAAATTGTCTTTTGCGATAGCAAAATGATCTTGTTGGATGTACTATCCCTATTTTGCGAGTCGGTATCATATGGGCCACTGCCTACTCTGTAAAAATAAAAAGGTAACTGTTCATTTTTGTTTTTTAAATACATCCTATTTTCCCTTAAGGAAAACGGGCTGCATTAAAAAAAATGCTTTATTGACAAAGCAATCACAGACATATTGGTCTGCTGACCCCAGCAGGCCACCATCCCTGTGATTGTTATCGCAAACAGTGTGATTGACGCAATTGTACATTTTGGTTTGCGAGTCACAATTAGCAATTCGCAAAAAATCGCAAATTGCAAGTCACAAAACAAAATGGTCGTACTTGTGGCCCTAAATCTAAAAATGGCTGACAAAAACATTGTCAAAGGTAAAAGCTTTGCCAGCTTCGGTTTTTCATTACATAAGCTGCCATACAGTTTTCATGGGGCTCAGCACCTTCAGTGTACAGCTCTTCTTTCACTTCGTGTGCCTAGGACAGAATATCCTGCAAGACCTATCGGTGAAGGGATCTCTAAGAAGGGTTCTATTGATTTTGCACTCTTTGCATTCGCTTTTATAAGACTAGACAGAGATTTAACGATGCAACAAACTGGGGGCTTGCTGATCTAGTCAGTTTACTGCAGTGTTGCTGTTTTGTATTCAAGCTGGAGAGGTACTGTTGTTTATATGGAGCACAGTACAGGCAAAACAGGGATGAGCCAGCACAACCCACAGCAAAACTGCTCAAGATGAAGTTGTGGTATTGCATATTCAGCTGCTTGTAAGTGTAAAGGTCTTTCGAATGTCAATATTTATTGTATTGTATTTTTCACGCAGCTTGCTAGTAGTTTAAGTTTGGAAGTCAGTAGTGCACCTGTCAAATGACCCCCTGGCCATTCAGGAGAAGGGAGAGAAGTGAAAGACCTGTACCTATTCAGTGCCTCAATCCCCACACCTATATAGGCCTCTCCTGCTTAAAATAAACATGCATTCAGCCCCTCATTACCTGTAAGAGGAGCTGTGTAGGACTTCATATCCTCAGCAAACTCTAGGTAGTCCAAGGTCACCAGTAATTATTTCAGGGGTCTGTTGTGGATGTTCCCCTCTCTCATTGTATTTGTGGAAGGTTGAACTGCTGGACACCGAGGACTGGAATCACACTGAACAATGCTCCCAGGGTCTTTGAAGAGCTTAAATACTGAGCCAGAAAGCCAGAAGAATCATACCCGGTCCACTTTGCAGATGTGTGTAGCAAGTGTAACATTTTGAGCGGGTAATCGGAACTCGGCCTCATGTTAGTGATATGAGCACCTTGTGCCAGTTGCCACAGGCCTCAAGCAAACATTTTATATCACAATGGGTGGTGCAGCAAAATGCTCTCAACAAGAACGTTTTGGGTGGAATGATCAGGGTGGTATCTGGTGGTATCTTGTTAGAGTTATGCTAACATGAACACAACTACCAACACACATCTGTTGAACCTAGATGTGTTGCATACATGTGCACTAAGTCTTTAGATATTACAGTGACACAGAAACAGCCCAAGCAGCTTTTGGAACTCCATGCTTCGCTTGGAACTTGAAGTTAGTCAAAAACTCAGCTAGCCCCGCCAGTGGAGCAGAGCTCACCTGGTGCGCTGCAGCCCAGTTATGGGCTTCACAGCGCAAGCGCAGACACAACACAACAAATAACTGGGCTGCAGCGCACACCGGAGCCCGGGAGCAGAGGTCAGAGGGAGGCGAGACGACGACGAGGAAAGAAGGACCCCCTGGAAGACCCTATTACCAATGGCCCTCATAAATGCGCCCAAACTCGGAAGCGCTAGGCTGGGTTGGGCCTGGCTAAACTGGCCCCTGCTTAGCACGTCCGAGATCGGGCACATTCAGGACTCCACGGGTCACAGAGTTTTTATTCAACACCGTGGAATTCCGTGAAGTCAGACTCAGTGAACTCCACCCAGGCCTAGTAAAAAGCTGGATCATCACATGTGGGCAGGCGAACTCCAGTAGATTATAGTTTCATTTTTTGTGCTATGAAGAAAACTAAATGGGGAAAACATTCTTAACGAAAATATGATGATTCTGTGTCACCCAACAAAGAACACCTTGCGCACACGTCTAGAGACAGGAAACATGAGAAAAGCAGCCACTGAGCTAAGATCTGAGATATCAGTCAAGATGCTCCAGGATTATCTAGGCACCAGCTACAGACTGTGGGAGCACACTGTCGGAAGCTAAGCCATGCTAAAAAAGCACCCATGAGACAGCTAATGTAAGACACATAACTCAGTCACCTGATGCTTATGTGTATTCTCTATTCAAGGCACTCTTCTCTATCCACCTCCAGTTTCACCTGTCGAAGTAGATAAAGGAGAAACACTGACCAAGAATCTAAAGGACAACCTATTCATAGAGGTGATTTTCCTTCTGTTCTTTCCTACGATAGCACAAACCTTGATAGGACAGCCAATGGATCACAAGCCATTATCCAGAGTCTCTCTTTCATTTACTCTACCAATGCTGCATTTCTAATCTTCCAGTGTTTCACACAATCAAATACCTGATTCTCCATGGCCAGATGGACCCTGAGATTATTTCAATTCCATTATTTCATACTTTAAAAACCCAAGAGTATGTGCATGCTGATCCTCCTAAATCAGTCACCAGCAGCTTCTTAAATTGTTTTTTAATGTTATGTTGATTCATTCTAGTTATAAAGTGCTCCTCGTGAAGTTTCATGCTACCAGCAGCGAATAAACTACAAAACACAGATGACACTAGGGTGGGGAGGTTACAATTAAAACAGCCAATTTTTAAGGTTTATCTGAACTTTAGTAAAAGTGATTCTGAGCGAAAATGAAGAGGGAGAAAGTTCCATAGCTCAGCCACCCCCACTGAAGTGCCTTTGTCTCCGATCCTGACAATCCAGCTAAATTGCACTTAAAGATGGGCCAGACTATCTGATCTTAGTGAGCTCCAAAGGACATTGCATTTGAATGTAGGCGACACAAAGTTAAGTGACTATTGGTAAAGTGGTCTTATATTTAATTCTTGGGGGCTTTAACATCACTCTTGTCCTGAGAAAACCTAGTCAATTTCCTGAGGCAAGTCAGCAGTCACATTGTAGTGTTCTTTATCCAGCCGGAGGTGGCAAAACATATTTTGGCAGATCCATAGTAAAAATTGTTCCCGTAATCAAGCCTACAACACTGCCTACCAGGAAAGGAAAGGGAGAGTCAACATGAAATACAACGTATTACCCTTAAATGAATGACGCAGGAGCTTGGGATCAAGTCTACATCAGCTTCTGGAGACAGATTATTGTGTAGGTCCTCCTAGAGTTACCACTGAACCCAGCCATTTGCTTTGGACAGCTTCAAGGCTTGAGACAACTTCAGCGACTTGAACTTCTCCTGAGGAGAAAGACATTTATATCGCATAGGTCTAACACAGGGTAGAGCCCACCTCCCTTTTTCCTGCATAATAAAACAATGTGAGTTGTATCCCTGCTCCACTTCTGTTGGTTTGACCAGCTCCATTGGTTCTAGAAAGAGCAGCCTCAGTTCCTAATGTAGACATTCTTGGAATACTGACCAGCCCAGAGGTATCCTAGATGATGACAGCTATGGAAACTCGAGAGCAAAGCCACTCTCCACCGCCAAAACAATACTTTTATCTGTGGTTATCTGAGACCTATGATAAGCACAGATGTAAAGTAGAGTGGGCCTCAAGAGATGGTGTCACATGGGGGGGTTGTCCTTAGAAAAGTAATTTGCTTGAGTTGTCAGTTGAGCAAGATTAATCTTCCCCCTGAGTCATCTCCCCTTCACCCAGTGATTCAAGAAGGAAGAACAGGCTCAAACCAGTGGCTTGATGCAAAAAAGCCCTCTGGCCTTGAATCATTAGAAGGCTTTGATCAGCTGGTTGAATGAAGGTGGCCTTGGTGGAACTACTGGAGAGCATTGGATAATATTGACTGTAGACATGTCTTCTACTGCTGCAGGAAATCATCCATCTAAGGATCAAGGAGATTCTTACCACCAAAAAGTACTACAATTACTTTCTTGAATTCTACGTTCCATGCCACAAATGCCAAATGCATGGACCCGGTGATAGCTTTGATGAGGTCTCACCACAGCAGCAGCACTAGCTGCACATCTTCGTTGCCCATGATGAACATGAGCAGGTACACTGCATGAACATAGTCTAGGGGCAAGGAAGTGTACCTGTCGAACACTTGTCAAGATGCAGCAGATTCAGCGCTTGGCCATGATGGCATTGGCATTAGCTTGTCTCTGGAAGAAACCAGCAGACTGGTGCCTTTTATTGCAGTATGTCTCGAGCCACATGGCCTCCTTGTCCCAGTGGAATCAGCAATCACTACATCAGTCTGAGCTGATAGGGTCCAGGAGAGAGAAATTAAATTTTCCTTGTGTGCCTCCTCTGTTGTCCTAAGCCTTTGATATGCAAGTTCTTACAAATACTTCCTGCTGATCTTTTGGGCCTGTTTGAAAACTTCTTATTTGATGGAGAGGGCAGGCCTCGGTAGTATTGTGGTTGCTGCCACCAGCACACAGATGCTTTCGTTCAAGGTGGAGGTTCTGTGATCTCAATGGAAAGTGCTTCCAAAGCCATGGCCAAGACCTCGTGGTAGCAACTGATTAGGTGCAGGGCCTTGCGGCCTCCAGTAGCAGTCTCCAGGTCAGTGTCCAGTTACTCTACATGAGATCTCTTGCAAAAAGAAGATCCAGAAGATGTAGCCATACGGTTAATAAATATCTGTAAAAGGATAGCTGGACCAGTTAAAATCTTGACCAACATCTGACCTGGAGTTGATGGTTGTGACATTAGCACTGTGCTCTGCTGCTGGTCTGTGTGCTGAGGAAGCTGCACAGACTGATAAGATCTGCACCAGGAAAGGCAGTAGTTCAACTGGACTGGGAGAGAGGTGCATCCGCACTGGAAGCTGAGAAACGTGTGTGAGCTTCCCAACATTCAGTTTGACACTCAGCATATCCAAGAAACAACCCAGGCTGACGGCAGTGCAGTAACAAAATAGGAAAGAAAGTATCGAGCTGCATAGGGGATTGAGGGAGCCCATGTTGATTTCAAAACGCTCTAGGAAAGTAGCAGTCAGCCAGATCAAGCTATAGCGGCAAATAGTGCACACATGCAGTTTCATCAAGATCAGGAACAAGTCATACCTCCCTTACAATTGCCTGTGTCAAACAGCAGGCACCCAGGTGCCAAACGCAAATGGTACTTGGTGCAAGGACTGACTGAAACACAGGAGAGAAAGCACTCTCAAGCCCTGAAGGAGATCAGAGCTGGTCTTTTTTTTAAAAAACGATGCTTAATCTTAGGAACATCCTCTGAGCTTTGTTTTTGTGATTTAAATAAGACAAATACCGTCTGCATCCGTACACTGGCAAGGAACTGTGATTCATGGCCTTATCAACATATCTGAATTTCTGCATTTCCCCCATTCCCCAACTAACACCCTTCCTCCTTCTTTCCCCCTACGGGATTGCAAAAGGGGTTGACGGTATAACATCTTTGAGGAAAGTAAATGCCAGGCTGTTGAGTCGCTTGTTGCTATTTGCTCAGAGAAGTTCTCTGTGACTGTTCGGAGTGAATGAGGTGCAACACTTTTAAATATCGGGGACATTGCAAGTGTCTATATTCTTTTGATAGTATCGAGGTCAGCGGACCCAGTCTATGAAGAATGACTTCTGTTTGTGTTCTATTATGGGTACCTTTTGTAATACTCACAAAGCCAGGATCGTTTTCGCTGCTGTGATGGTTAACATTGTTAATTGTTTACCCCTTAAGGATTTATGGGATCTTCCGCCCTTGTATTGCATGGCCAATACCACCACCACAGGTTCCCTGGGCAACTAAATGTCAAAAGTTCTATCAATCTCCTCCAGCACTGCCTCCCAGTATCTATGCAGTTTAGGACATGACCACTGATGTAGCAATGTGCCTGTGGCCCTTCAACCTCCACAGCCACTGTTTGATGTTTGTCTGATGTTTGTCTGTTCCATTTTGCCAATTTCTCTGGAATATGTACTGGTATGTTAAGATCTTATATTGTGTTTCCCTGGTGATTGCATTATGCGCTACCACCCTAGCGCTTTAGAATATATCTTCCCATTGTTTTAAGGATGTTTCACCCTTAAGTCTGATTCCCCTGTGGAGATAGTCCCAGTAAGTGTTTATAAATCGTTGAGACTGTATGGGGCTCATGGTAGCCTTCTTTCATCCACTTCTCATATGGTGTTAGTGGTCATGTGGCCCCTTGTTTGATATGTGGAAGGAAGACACAAGGGTGTATTTGTATACAGGCAAACCACTCCCTCAAATAACTTGTATTGTTTCTGCAGGTCTAAAAACAATTTTATTGAGTATTGTGAAAAGATCATGAAAAATCTTGTGGTCCGCCATTTGTGAAATGCATGTTTCAGTAGCTGGCATAAAATCGGTGTTAAAACAGATGTGTGTGTATAAGGATGGATACAATGACGGTCCTGTCGTCCGAGCTGCCTTATACCATATTACCAACATAACCCACATGACCAAGAGGCATGGCTTGAGGCCGATGGAGTAGCACACCTAGAGCAAAGCTCTTGGTGGCCTCCGGACATTAACCAGTATCCTCAATCCCCAGCCTATCCGGCTCCAGCCCAGAGCGCCGGTTCCTGGTGCAGATACAATCTGTGTCGCTCTGGCGCAGACCCAGTGGCTGGAACTGCCCTGTTGGGCCTACGCGGATCGACTGAGGCCTCCAACAGTGGAAGAAAATGGCGGACCGGAGGGGACATGGAGGAGAACGCCGAGAACGATGAAGGTGCTCTGGGACTGAGCACAAGCTGCGCAGCTGCCGGGCACGCCCGTGCGTGTAGCGGACTGAGCGTCGGATCGAGACCCGTGAAGCGGCGACTGGCGGAATGAGGCAGACCCCATAACCCCATGAGCAGCCCTGAAGATCACAGCTGAAGGAGGGAGCGGCCTGAGACAGTGGGGGAGACGAGTGGCCAGAGGAGACAGGAGTGGCCGTGGCTGGAGGGCTGGGCAGCAGTGCTGCGTTCCCTCCTCCGTTTGTCGACAGTGCAGCCAGCGCTGGACTCTGGCTGAGAGAGGACGAGTGGTGCAGCAGCAGCAGTGGCCCGGAGTGAGAGGCTGTGGGCGACGCTCCATACACCGGGGCAGTAACTAGAGACTGCCCCCCCACCAGAGCAGCTGAATTTGTGCCGTGATGGGCCCAACTGACGAGGGAGATGGCGCTGGACAGGCAGTTCCAAACCGGGACTTACCTCCGGAAACAACCCTTGACACCATTCTCCAAGCTATAGCGGCATTCTGGGAGGCCCTAGAGCTGAAAATAGATACGATAGCCATTGACCTGAACCTCCTAAGGGACGATCATCGTCACCTATCAGACAGAGTCTTCGCAAACGAAAGGTCCCTGGAACAACTTACCCCAAATTTCCAGCAGCTGAACACAACCTTGTCTGAAATGACAGCTTGCATCAAAACCCTGGAGACACAAGCAGAAGATGCAGAAAACAGGGCACAAAGAAGCAATCTGGAACTGGTGGGTCTCTCAGAAAAAGTAGAAGACAAAGCGGCAAATATGACAGCATTCCTAGAACAATGGATCCGCAAGGAAGTGGCTCCTGAAGGTCTCTCGCTATACTTCGCGATTGAGCGCACCCATAGAGTGCCATCCCAGCCACCGCCGCCGGGTGCAAGACCCCAGCCGGTAGTCACTAAACTGCTCCACTTTAAAGACCAGGATCACATCCTCACTCAGGCCAGATTGAAAGGAGAGATAAAGATAGGGGACCCCTGCATAATGATCTTCCCAGACTTCACAACAGACACTCAGCGACAAAGTGCATTATTCGCTGAAGCCATGAAACAGCTCAGGGAACAGGGAATTCAGTATGTTATGCTGTTCCCTGCCAAATTATGGATCGCTACCAATAAGGTGCTACTTTTTTTCACCTCCCCACAACAGGTATGGGAATGGCTGGATTCAACTTTCCCAGCTCTGGCAAAGGCATCGAGAATCCACCAAGACTCACGTGAGAGGCAAAGAAAAAAAAAAAACGACCAACCATGGCTGCAACGCTGCCACTAATGCGGGCATTGTTGGAGATGCAGGAGGCAATGGACACAGCGGCGTCCCTTAATAGACAGAGGCCAGGATCGTCCCACCCCTCAAACATTTTATCAGACCGTGACTCATTGTCTGGCAGTGCCTCTGTATCATCCCAGGACACATCTGACCCTCCACCAAAAGTAACCCCTGGCACATCAGACGAGATAATATAGCGGAGGCCTGTTATAAGGCACATTGGTTCATCAGCCCACCTCGGGAGAGTGGGAGAGGGCCCAATACTACTGGCGACACCTTGGAACCGAAGGAGTCCTTACAATGTTTTAGTGTGGAAGACCACAAAGAGTCTTTCACTAAGGACGGTGTGGGCTGAAACATCAGTCCTCAGAACACTATAGTCAGCGCTGGCTCTGCGCAGAATCACCCCACACAATGGTTGGGGCACAAAGAACTATCCTGGAACACTAGGTGGTGGAGAGCATGCTCGGCGGAGTCTGCTCCTGATTTCTTGCACTGACCCCCTATTTGAAATTTTGGAAACGTTATTGAAAGTTTGGATGGGGATGGTTGTGATACCGGTCCTGGGGAAGGGGAGTTAGGATGTTTGGTTACTTGTTTCGTTATTCACATGTTCAAACACAGGGGTCGTATCTGCTCAAATGCATCCATTCATACATAAGTGTGCGCCATCAATGACTTCCAAACGTAGGTCACAAGGGCGGAGGGATACATACTCGTTAATTAAGAACACCACATGGGGCACCCCCTAACTTCCAATTTCCTGATGTGGAACGTCTGGGGATTGAACAGCATGGCTAAACGCTATAAGGTCTACTCCCAACTCAAGAGACAGGGTATACATATAGCTGACTATGCACTAGGCCCACAACTCACACAGGAAACTATGATAGAGGAGACTTCAATTGTGTCTCTAACACGGAACTTGATAGATCGCACCCCCACTGCTGTGATCCCATACACATCGGTCAGCCAAGGTGTTCACAGATTGCCACAAAAACAAAGAATACACAGTTCCAATAGAGAAAAAAAAAAAAAAAAGTGTGATCCCTGCTGAGTCCCAGGGGCAAGAAAAGAAAGTCTCTGGGATCCAAATATACTGGAACAAAAGCCCTCACTCACCAATAGGTGACATGCTTCATCATTAGGCAATGCTCCTCGTCAGGCCCTCACTGCAATGCCTGATGGGCCCCACAAAGGGGGCTCTTTGCCGGAGTTCTTTTGTTGTAGAAAAATGCCAGTTGAAGTAAATTGGATTGGTAAAGAAGGTAAATGCTGTTAAAAATGGCTAGAGGTAGAAAAGATAATTTATTTAGTATTAAACCTCTGTCATGATTAAAAACAAGAAGTAATTAGGGGAAAAGAGAATAAGGTCTTGTCTCCCCTGCAAAAAACACCTTACCCTGAATTCTGGGAGTGTAGTGTGAGCAGGTATAGGAGCCCCTATACGGCTAAAAAGGTCAACATGTTTCTCGCTATATAAGTCTCTAAGATCTAATGCGATTCATCAGGACGAGAAAAAACCTACCTAATCCTAATTGTCATAGTACCTACAGTGGGTATTGCAGTGTTTCGCAGGAACCCTCCTCATAGTAGGGGATGGGCCCCATCGGGTGCGCAACAGGTTACTGTGGTCCTAAGAGGTTTTTCACTCTGCCACAGCGCCCGGTGTCACCTACCCAGCTTGAAGCTCCCAGTATTCAAGCCAGGTAGCTGACACCGGGCGCTGTGGCAGAGTTAAAAAAAATATATGTTACAAAACAATAGATAACCCATATGACGAGGAGAGAATGTAGGCCCCACTGTCTTTGTGCCTAGGGTAGCCAAGGAACCTGCCATAGGGGAGTAGCCACAACTCAGTAGTCTATGAGACACCATTGTTGCCTGTTTCCAGATTTTTCCCATTCTATCATGGATCTTAGGTGAGCAGCCTGGTAATCAGAGAATACATTCTTTCTAAAGTGGACTACAAGTTTAGTCAAAGTCTGTGGGTGAATACACTGGACAAAATAAGCTAGTTTATGGGCTTCTAGCCTTCCCCATCACAGTATAGGAACAGGAAAATAACAAGTCTCTGAGTTCTGCTTAAATCTTATTTTCATTGTGTCTAATTGATTAATTAAAGACTATGGAGAGGTAAATACCAAGATATTTCACAAATTTTGGTTGTCACTGTAAACCTGTCTTATTTATGCACCCTATGTTTTATATAAACCATAAGCTAAAGTCTCTGATTATTGTCGGATAATATCTAATAGCACTGGAATTTTTTTATCTGAGTTCTAGTGAACAATAGCGTGTCATCATCATATTTGGCTGTTTTTTACCTGCATGGTTTCAAGCCATTGTCTGGTATGTCTGAGCGGTTATTAAAGCATTGCAGAAGCATGCTAATGACTAGAAGGAATAGTAATGGACACAACAAACCATCACAGGAGTTCCCAAACCTAGCTAAAGCTTTAAGTGGCAGTCAATGGTATTTATGGAAGCCTCACTAGTCAGTTTATGTAAGGTTTAAAGAAAAGCTTGCCAGGGTGCAACTCATCTTTGAATATTGCATTGTAGGATGGAATAGAAGGTGGGTGTTTGTGATTCTCATTAGGAATCACCATGCCCACATCTTGCACCTATGTCTTGTTTTTATTTATGAGAGGAGGCAGGAGGACTCAGCCATGTGAAGATTATCAAAGGAAGGCTGTCAGAGTCAGCCATTGCCTACAAAGTGTGTATGGCACTGTAGGACCTGGTTAGAAGCACTTTCTTCATCATACTCAAATCCCTGCCACCATCCCACCATTCTTCCACCCCAGACCGTGACAGTTATTACCCCTTAAATTCAGGGGGCAGGACATGGGGAAAGAATGAAGAGGTGTAGTCATATGTACTACACCAGCAAGGCAAAGCCCATGTTTTCCCTTTTGACAAAAAATGTTTACACACCCCATGAAGGTAATCCTATATTTCAACTGAAGAGAAGTCCATAGACAGCCAAAAACTTTAATAAAATAAACATTCACTTTATTCAAAAAGACATCTATATGTTTGAACATAAGTAGTATGAACACAAGAAATTGCGTTCAGGACGAACAGCAAAGGAAGATTTGAAGAAAGTGAAACAAATGCTATTTTAATTTGTTAATTGAATGCACTTCTCACACATGAGGGCTGCCCTTTTTTCAGGTGTGAAAACGGGACGCTGCATGAAAACGAGAATGAATGCCACTGGGACCTGTGAAATCCTTGCCTGGTGTCCCGTGGAGAAGAAACAGAAGCCAAAGTAAGTTTATCATCTTCCACAGTGGTTTGTATTTCTGAATATTGATTAAAAAAGCATCTGACTTAACGGTGGCTTGCTTGCATTGCCTTCACATTAATAATGCTCTTTTGGGAGTAGATTTTCTATCATCAACTCCAATGAGGCCATGTTTGTGTAAACAACGTTTGTGCATTAGGGAGGAGTTAAGGAGAGGTTTAGGGTGGTCTTGCACCCACCAGCAAAAGAGTAAGACCATTGCCGTTCACAAACTGTATTCTGAAAGCTACTACAGTAAAAAAGGACCCAAAATCATAGTAAGTGTGCTCCAGCTCAGTGCTGGAGTAAGCAGAGCACTGCCTATGGCCAATCACTGATACTGCAATACCTGTCCATGGAAATTTAAATATATTTGAGTTAATGGTAAACAATTATCTAAAAGTAAATCATATGTATTATTTTATTTTAAAATATTGTAATAACCTTTTTGCAACATTATATTATATTAAAATGTAATTAAATAATGCCTTGTAATTAATTATATGCATCACTTTTAATAATTATTGATATCTAATAAAAATAGATTGTTTTATTTTATGTGGGATTTTGTTTTAGTTTGAATTTCAGATAAATAATCTTAATTTGATATATTCAAAATTATTATATGTTACATTTAAATTAGATTAGTAATGTTGTACCATTTGTATTATATTCTGTGTTTAAAAAGATATTGAATTAACATTATTATTTAACATACAAATATGTTTCTTTTGTAAGTTTAATGAGCATTTTTAATTTACTACTGTTTTTATATTAAATTTTTATGTTAATCAAATGTATGTATTCATTTTAAATGTAGAACAAACTAAATAAATGTTACAACACTATTAACTTATTTTTTAATCAAATGTTTAATTCAGTAGGTGTGGTGTTAGCCAAGACCTTTTAATTTTACTAAAATAGTATACTATACTTACATTTTGGGGCTTTCGGCCACCTCTCTTAATCCATTGGTCTGTTGTTGTGTCACTCATGGTGCTTCCTTCAACTACAGCATACAGCATGAAGCAAGGGGTCAGCATACTTAAGCCACTTGCAAACTTCATTTTGAGTGACTGCATTTTGCTCTCTCACAAGGAGCACATCTGCACAAAAGCTAATTCCCTTCAGTGCCAGTGCCAGTGTTTTTGTTTTTACTTTATAATTACTTTAGTGTTGCTTTTGTGTTAGCCTAGTGTGATAGCAGGGCACTTCTGATGCACATTACACATTTCATCTTTATCAGATTCCATCTCCTGCCAATGCTGTTGTAAATTAGTTTTGCTTTTCTCAATGCTGCTATTTCACAGTATACCAGAGTGTGTCCATTTGAAACTGTTCTGTATTAAGTTATCATCTTTTTGCTTTTTTCTTTCTCTCCTCTTTTTCTTCCATTCTTTGCTTCTTAATTTATTTTTTCCTTCCTGTGTTTCCTTGTTTCATTCTTTCCTGCTTTCTTTCCTTCCGTCTTGGTTTCTATCTTTCATTCTTTTCCTTACCTTCTTGCCTTCTTTCTTTTAATTTTTCTTTCCTTCTTTCTATCTTATCTTCTTTTTTCTTGCCTTCTTTCATGTTTTCCTTCTTTCTTGCTTTCTCTCTTTAATTTCCTTCCTTCCTTCCTATCGTCCTTCCTTTTATTCTTTCTTTCTTGTGTTCTTTCTCAAATGCAAGAGGCTTGCAGCCAATGCTAGCAGGGGAGAAACAAAGCCCCCTACAAGCAATGATGCCGGGGACACACACACGGTGCCTCAACCCTTGAAGTGGCCCCCTCACAGCCCAGTGTCAATGAATAGCTTTGAGTTATGGGACATTCTATGGCCCCTCATCACATTCAGCCATCATTTTACAAGATGCCACTGAATGCCAGGCTGATTGACTTTTCAAGGCCTCAGTTAGTCAAGGCGTTTTGATTTACTATAACTGTGTGTATAACAATTCTTATAGGGGTTTCAGCCAGAATTCATCCAGTAGTCTGAGGTTGGTGTCATTCTAGCATGCATTAAGGGACAAGGTAAAAGTTCACTATAGCCGTTGGATGACTTGATTTACAGCATGCCGCCCTTTCACAAAGATCAAATCCACACACAAAGTAGTTCCCTTCAGTGCCAACTTTTTTGCCTGTAGTAAATAATTTTGTTTTGAGATTGCTGAGGGCCAGCAAATTCCCAAACAATAAAGTTTTGCAAAAACCAAAACAAAACACAAAAAGAACTGCCAGAAGGCTAGCAGCCAATGCCACGCCTATTGTCTTTGCCAGTGGTTGTTGAATATAGTAACTTACACCAATAAGTTGCACTCAACCCTCATTATTCAGAGGGTGGAGTCATGTAAATCTACACTTTTGAGTAGCCTTACATTTGTAAACAAAGAATAGCAAAAAGTAGTAAAGTTACTCAAAAGTGTAAGGATAAACCTCCACGTGTAACTGACTCACATGTGCAAGGTACCTTTAATAATAGCCCTAAAACGGTCTTATGAAAGCCTTATTGTACTGTGGTTTTATACTTATTTATATTACATGTTTGGGTGTTTTCATTGTACAAAATGCAGTGGTATAAAAGCCCATATTTCAGAGGGACAGTTAAAGTCTGGAAATGTGGAAAATGTCATGGGCCTCTGTGAAATAAATTCTTAATCATCATAGGGACAAGCCAGAAATACACTGTGTGCAGCTTAACCATTCTCATTGTGTAACCAACATTCTAATCACAAAAGGTAGACACACCTTTCATATTCTACTTTTAATAAGCACCAATTGTTAGTTGTACTTTCTGTGCACATGTATGGTGCACAGACGAATTAGGCAAATGCAAAATGTAATAGCTTTGCCAATTCTTGTGTGGTAATCTGCAGCCATTGTAAGTTTAGGTTTCATTGAAAACTTTCGTGCTTTTTCAGTTAATAGATATACAAAAATATTTACATGCATCTGAAAGATATGTGTGAATGAAAAAAGTCATATAGGAAGAGGGCAAGGTAGAGACAGAACAACATGGGTAACTAGCAAGCAAGGAGAGAGAATCATCCAAAAGAATAAAGAGGAATAACATTGCATTAAACAAGTGGAGCATGTTAAGAGTAAGAAAATTCAAATTACAAAAAAGGATTTAAAGAGCTTTTCAAGGTATTTTACATTAAAACAGCAGGACTATTTATACGATTATCTTTTTGAAAAAATGTATCCTAAATGAAAATTGGTATCTTTGAATAAACAAAAATATTAAGTTTGAATGACAAATGGAGTGTTTTGCTGGTTACCACTTATCAGAGGGTTGTGTCCACCATGTAGGATCAGGGAACGTTCAAAACGTTGAATAAAACTAGAGTTAAGGATCATGAAGAATGGGTGTTACTCTGAATGTTAGAAAGCTATTGAGAGCTTATCTGAGTTTCACTGGTTTTGTTATTTCCCAGGAGAGAACAGGACCAGCTTCAGCGCTGGTGGCGCCCTTTGTAACAATCTTTTTGCTCCCCCCCAATGACCTTCCCTACGGATTCCCTCACTACAACACTCCCATTTCCCCTCATCTCTCCATAGCCCGCCTCACATGTATTTCATCTGTTTTGTAGCGATACCTATACCAGTGTATTGTGTCAGAGCACTTTACATCACACACACATTATACAGCAGCAGTGAATCAAACATGTGTACATCAATCTTTAGGAGAGGTTACACAAGACAATGAGGATTACAAGGTGCAAGAATCACATTCCATCCATACTAATAGGCAGTATATTTTTTAAGAGTGTTTGGTCTGGAGAAGCACATATTCAGGATTTAAAATGTACAACAGTGGTCGGGGTGACTTTACTAATAAGAATGTGTTTCAACCCAAACACTTTTTGGGCAACAAATTTCATTAAGATAATGAAAGACGAAGGGAAATATATATTGTTCTAACCTGTTGTTCGAATGTGAATTTACCTTGAAAAACAAAATACAACTGGCGTTTGGCAAAACAGGAACGGTATGTTTAATTAAACATTACTGCCAGGAGAACAGCTACAGAAACGGGGTCTGTGGACTGTCTCAATGTACAATTGATCTGCACAGTGTTTTATACTCTCTGAGTACCATAAAACAATTACAACATTCATTTTTGAGTAAACAATGTGAACAGTTGTCTTGGAGCCAGAGGGCCGGTGGGTAACAAGTCCAGACGTCCGGCCTGAGGGGCGCATGATGCTGCATGTTACTGTGCATGCTGTGTTATGAATGGCTGAGTTAACTACCTGTGGCATCTGACTTTATGGTGTTGTGGGAATGTACGCACCCCTCAGGTCATTTGTGCTTTACAGGGGCCAGTCTCCTGGGACCACTGTGGTGTCGCTGTGCCTATCTGTGGGATTGATCTGAGTTTCCTGTTTGCACGTTTGTAGGACGGCTACATGCTGCTCCACCTGTGACCTGTCAATCAGTAACCTCAGGCCTAGGTCTCAGAGCCTGCCTGGCCAAGTACTTCTGAGTCGGGGTCGATGAAGATTTCATGGCGAGTGAATTCGACAATAATGATGCAATTTCGTTTTTATATGTAAAACCTTTACCATGCAGTTTGCATGCAGCTCTTTGATGACAGTGCATAGGTCACTTTTCTATATTAGGATTGTAACTTATGAACTGCAAGTAACAAAAGGATCTCTGTGACAAAGGCAGTAACCTTCTGAGCTATCCACATAAAATACAGTTCTTTGATCTGCATGGTACACATTCTTTGCAGCAGGCACATTAACCCTTTGTGCTAGTTTATCATGAGGCAAAAATACCACTATTAAAAACTGTGATCTCGATCCAGCAGCAACATTAATCAACAAAGTTATCTTCATATTTTTGTTTCCTCAAAACTGCTGGACACACAAGGAACTCTGTAGCATGTGCTTTTAAACCCATAAGTTATTTCTAAATACAGTGCCCCACAAGCTCAGTATTAGGGGCAGCTGCACTGGCGTACCACCTTAAAGACGGCCCTGAGAGGGAGACATCTATCACCACTCCTACTATTGTTTACCTGAGGCCTACACACTTTTCGGTTTTGTGGGTTTAAAGTGTACAGTGGAAGGCTTTACGCTGTGCACACACCAGTAAGGGAAGCTCTTTTGATGCCTATTCTCTGTGAGTCAAACAAGGTCTGGGCCTGCCAGGCATATGAGCTCTGCTCATGGCTCCAGCATGGAGTTGGTCCTTTCCTGTGAATAATAGTTGTTGACTAATTTAGGCATAATGCCACATATTCAAAAAGATGTCCTCTGGGGTACTGCTTGTAGGAGTGCTGGTGCAGGTGGTGCCAAAAGAACCTGAACATGTTACTTTATATAGACGATTCCCAGGGCCCGAGCTGAAAGCAGATGCAAAGCCTTACACGTGTAATGTGGAACATTTCCAGAATGGGGAAGGATAAATGCATCTGTGACATTCAGGCCTTTGTATCTAGCCAATCAAAATGTGTCATCTGATTTTTTACAGCATGTCTAAGACCCAGCATACACCTCTCCATCTCTTCTTCCAAGTTTCCCTCAGACCCCCAACACCCATGCCTCAAATTTTTCCACCAAATGTGTAAACTATAAAAATACTGCTGCATGGTTTCCCCTGTCTGCCAATCAGGAGCCATCAGAACTTCTATATGTGAATGTTCTGTTTTAAATACTGAACCTGCTTCTAAATTTTACTATCTAGGGGAGCAGACGTCCAGCAAGATAAGTGATCTTGACTAAGTTTACCCAATTTCGTCAAGTGTGAATCAAGGATTAAAAAAGGGTACTATACTACCGATACTCAAGTCTCCTCTTTCTAAAGCGAGCATGTTATCCCCTGAAACTCACCATTAGTACTATTAATAGAGATATGGCCCTTCGAAGTCTGTTCTTCCTGTTTACGTTTGAGAGAAAAGGGCTTTAAATATCTAACTAGGGCACCAGTCTATTTCACAGTAATCGAAGGGATGACCAATGCTCTACAGCACGTGGCCACGCACTCTCTCTGGTAGTTGAATTCTACAAGACAAATTACTATTTGTGAATGACTGAGATCCACTACATGTATTCCTTCAATTTTTATTGTTTGTTTTTGTTTGCAGGAAACCCCTTTTAGAAAAAGCTGAAAACTTCACGGTATACATCAAGAACTCCATCCGCTTCCCCAAGTTCAGCTTCTCTAAGTAAGTGCTCTCCTTTACTCACACTTATAAGCAGTACAGACACTGTTTGTCATGTTCCCTGGACCGCTTTTTCCAAAAGCAACAGGAGAGCAAGTGATGTGACCAATATCTAATATTTTATCAATTTAGTGAATAGAGGATACTCTGTTGTTGACTTACCTTTCCAAACATATATTTATTTCACTAGATTTTATTTTCGAAGAATATTTGTCAGTCATGAGCAGGTACAAAGGTATCTGAGAACACTACAAAAGAATAATGCATGAAAGCATAATTTCAAGTGACATGAATGCAAAAAAGGACTTGGCAATTATAATTAAAGTTTAGGACAAGATATTCTGTTTGTAAAATCATCAGCAACATTTAGTGCAACCATAAGAAAAGAGCTGTATGTTCTAACACGTGGAGGGGATTGGAGTTTGCCATCATGCCGTAGGCAGCATCGCAGAAGAACTCCCTGGCTGCTTCACACCTCCCCACACCTCATGGCCTGCCTGCCTGAATCTGCATGCCATGGGGGCCCCAGCTTCTGCAGAACTGGAGGCACACTGCGAACTTCGGCAGCTCCTCTGTTAGGGCGGAGGATACCCTTGCCTGTGCCTGCTAATAAACATCCCCCCTCTTTCAAGGTTGCACTTGCTCCGGCCAGTTTAGCTCCCAACACTGACGCTGCAGAGGAGCTAAATGTGGTTGTACTTTGATTAGATATTTGTGGTGGTCTGCCTCCTTGTACCCACTACACCATAGGCCGTTCCCAGAGAACAAAGGATGATGCCTCTATGGACGCCTTCACTGAGGGGATCAAGCAGTGCACTGGGGCAACATGGCCAAGTTTGATAAGCTAATGGAGGCGGTCAAATCTTCTGTGGAGCGGTTGGAGGGTAAGATCGACTCCATATAGATGGTTAGGCCTTAACTGGAAGGACTCAGAGAAGATGTTGGCTCCGGTGTTCACCCTTAAGACTTTCATTCAGACTCTACTGCCGGAGAAGGCAAGCAGGGATCGCCGAACACCAATATGGAAGTTCAAGTATGCCGGCTAGAGGCCAGGATTGATGACCAGGAAAGGAGAGTACATCATAAAAATATCAGGATTGTAGACCTGCCAGAAAAAAAGAGGGTGAGTCCATGCTTGGATTTTTGGAGGACTGGCTACAGGAGGTTGTGGCCACAGAGGGCTTATTCCAGTTCTGTGCGCTAGAATACAAGCATAGATTCCATGTCTGACCGCCCATGCCGGAGGCCTCACCCCATCAAGTGATAGCCTGGTGGCTATATTTCTAGGACAGAGACTTCCTTTTACAACAGGTACGCAGTCATGGCCCCCTTGCAGTGGAGAATTCTAAGGTCTCCCTTTACCCAGAATTCACCATTCAGGTTAAGAACTGGAGGGCACCCTTCACTGCTGTGAAGAAGACGCTTCAGGAACTGGGTTTGCTCTATGCCGTGTTGTTCCCCTACCCCACCTGAGGATGTAGATGTAGGGTGAGACTCATTTCTTCTCGGACCCCGCAGCGGCATGGGATTGGCTGTAACTTCTTAACGAGATAACTTTGCAACCGCCCCCGCCGAGCAGTCTGTATTGCAGCGACCGAGGTGGCAGAGATCACGTAAGCGTGGGGTGCCCCCACCCACCAAGCAAAAGGTGGCCTGCAGAGGAGGCCTCATTGGATTCCAGAGACGGTTCGTCACTTCCCATGTCACAATCGTGCAGGGGGTCTTCCTGGAGTTCAATGAACTCAGTGATGCCGGGCCTAGAACATACGCTGCTGGTAGTTACCCCAGACACAGCAAATTACCTCATTTGACCCTCACCAACAGAAATGGGCTGCTTTTTCATTTACATACTAGACTATACCTCTAGTATTATATGCATGGGGCTGTTGGTTTCCCCTTATATAACCTACTCTGTTCATGGTGTTGCTGAGGAGAAGTTGAGTGTGGCGGGGAGCCAGCATTTTACGAGACTCCTTATTGGATTATACTCAGACGGACACTAATGGGCAGGCAAGTCTCTCTACCCTACAGAACCTTCTGTAATGGAACTTGTTGGCCTTTATAACAGGGCTTTAGCTTGTGGCCATTGCCTATATGTTTGGGCAGGATATGTTTATATCACAGTCCACGGAGGATGTTGAGGGTATCTAGTTGGTTAGTTGTGTCCTTCTGTTATGTTTCTTGCTTCATGGGTATGAGTGCAGTGAGAGAGGCTGTAGGAAGGGATGCAAGACTGTTGGATGGTGGTGCTGCAGTTGAGCTAGTGTATGGGAAGGTCATGGGGCACAGACACACATTCTTCAATACAGCAATGGCTGACTGCATCCGAATGATTACCTGGCATGTGACGGGACTGAATACATCGTCAAGGCGGTGTAATATTCTGGCATGTGTAAAACATAGAGGGGCATAGATCGCATTTCTACAACAAACCCACTTGATGGACAGCAAGGGTAGGGGTCTCCCGAAAAGGTGAAGAGGAAACTTTATTATACTACCTACTCTGTGTTTGCTTCGGGTGCCTGGATCTGGATTAGACCTGGAGTAGCATTCCAACTGCATAAGATAATGGTGGACCCCGAAGTATGCTACGTTTTGGTAATGTGGATGGTAAGGACATTGAACTACTAAATATATGTGCCGCCCAACACCGACCAACACTCATTTTTGATTAGCTTCATACCTTTGTTGACAGCCACGCTGCACTTTTAAAGTTTAATAAAAATAATTGTTTTGTGCGTAATTGCCCACCATAGGAATCAATGGAAGGTCACCTTTAAAAATACATATAAAATCAAACAGTTGCTTTACCAAGTTCTTCTTTTGCAGGTTGGTTGAGGTCATCGGTGGGCACACTGTGCCAGCTGGAGACGTTCAGGTATCTCCCGGTCCGGCGGGAGCGGTGGTGAAAAGTCTCTGGAGCTGGTGCAGGGCCACTGCAGAGGACCACTTGGAAAAGGTCTGTGCAGGTTAGTTTAGAGGTGGTTATGGGGGTTCCCCTTGGAGTGTCAAGTTCGCAAGGTGTGAGGGACCCTTAGGGCACAGCAAGTTCTTTGTTGCAGAGCATAGGGCGGCATGTGCAGAGCGAATCGATGAGCCAGGAGCTGTGCGCAAAGATGCCCTTTGCATCGGGAGGTAAGTCACTTCAAGGGTCTTTTGCAGGACAACGGAGGCACTCTGGCGGGAGGTCCAGGGTGTTCCAGAAGTCCCTCAACTGGGGCTTCTTCTTAGTCCTTTTTTTAGCCCTGGGCAGGCTGGTTTTCCTGGTGTCCGACATCAGCTGACCAGTATCCAGGGTATTTAGTACAGTTCGACCACTGGAGTGCTCAGTGCCACCAAATTTGGCACACTTGTAGGGTTTGTCCTCCTGGTCATTGGTGTGTTGTCGGGTCTGGCTGTGACTTCTAGTTTAGGAGTTAGCAGACAGTCAGTGAAGTGACCCTCGCTGGGTTGCTGGTTTCTTCTTTGTTGCAGAGTGGTACCTCCACTCTGAAGGCAGTTCAGCAGCTCTGCATCTGTGATTGTTGGCACCTGGGTGCAACAGGCAGGGTTTGGTGCCTTTTCTTTGTGCATCAGGTCCACAGTTCTCATGCCTTGGATCTTCTTGGTGCTGGTCTTCTTTGTGTCCTTTGAATCTGGTCTAGGGTTGCCCACTAAATACAACATTTAGTGAGTGTTTTAGGGGGAACCTGGTAGTATCCAATAAGACACTCACCTTTGGGTAGCTACACCCACTACAGGGTCACTTCCCTATCCCTGATTGGCTATTTACTTTCAATCTAAGATGAAAGAAAATGAAATAGATTGTCCACCTTGTAGGCAACACCTAAGGTGTGGTGCATACCAGGTGGGGCCACTCCTCCTACTCTTTGTGCAGTTTCTCTACTTTGCTCCCGCCATAGGTGGGAGTGTGCAAAGGGGTTGACCATCTGCTGCTAGAAGCAGGCGTGGGGTTCGAGTTTCAAAGACGGTAAGCCCTTTGAAGCTCGCAGCCAGGGCAGTGCACATTCCTGAGGGAGGGGGAGTTAGCATCTCATCCCAGGATGGGCATTGTTCTGCAAACCAGAGAGACAGGGCTCTCCCCCAAGGTTTGTAGATTGGGTGTATTAAGGTGGCAGGCTGGATAGAACAAGTCAGCAACCAGTCCAGGATAGTTAGCCTTTGCAGGGGGAACCCATCAGGTGACCCCTGGGTACATATAGGGATAAATACAATACTGGTACGAACAACCCAGGGATCAGAGTGCCCATCATGTAGCTGGGAAACGTGTGTTGACCAGTGTCCAGTACATGTATTAAAATGGCTGCTCTGTTCATTCACTATGTTCACTATGTCCCAGGTTTGGCATGGACACAGTGGGGGCATATTGCTCATGCAGCTGTTCCCTACCATTTGACATGGTGGACTCTGCCTTAGGGCTGTAAGACCTGTCAGAGGGGTGTCTTGCCCATAGTATATGCAGTGTATGGTGGACAGGGCACACAGGCAGTGTGCTATGTCAAGTTTGTGTTTTAGGTTTGCACCAGTACACCCAGCCTGCAATGGCATGGCTGGGGGCATCTGGATGCATGGCTCTAGAGGGTGGCACAATCAGTGTTGCTACCCTAAGGGGCCTACCCATAGTCTCCCATGCCCTGGGTACAGAAGTATCCTTTTACTAGGGACTTATAGTGGTAGCTAAGGGTGTATCCAATTGTGCCAATGCATCGCAACAGTTTTAGGGAAAGAGGTATGGCCCAGGGAACCTGGTTAGTAGGGGCCCTGGGCACTGCAATTTCTAGGTTACATCATACATCAGGCAAAAAGTGGGGGTTAACCATGTCAAAAAGAGGCCATTTATCACACCTTTCAAAAATGTATTGGGCACTGGAGGCTGGTAGATTGCTGGTGGGCATGAAATGTGGAGACACAGATCTACTCCTTCTACTCTGGACTGCATGGATTACGTGTGCGCTTGGATGCAATCTTTTGTTGTGACACAATGGCTGAACAAGTGATAGATTAGGAGTATTTAGCAAGGACATACTCAGAACATAATCCTTACTTTGCACCTACCTATGGTCACCCTGCAGAGCTAGTGTCCTGAACTAGCGCTAGTAAAAAACACCCTTCTGGAGGATCCGACATTCCAAGGATCGGTTGGAGAGGTGATACAGAATTACTTGCTGGAAAATGAAAGAGTGGCATCTTTGGAATGTGAGTCACTGAAGGTAGTATTGCGGGGGCATGCATCTGCAATTAATTTGGCATACATGCCCAACTACATTAGATGGCAAGAAGGGGTTATGAAAGATCTGCCCCCGGACCAAGAGAGATGGTAAAAGACAGGGCTCAGCTGCTGGAGGAAAGGGAGGAGTTATTTGATTTGGTAGAATACCTAAAGCAGTATTATTACAGGCCATACATTGCACGGGCCCATGTGGACTGAGAAAAGTCCGGGGGCATGCTGGGATGGCTCCTCAGGGAGGAGAACAGGGGACACACAATACCCTAGATTTATGACCCCCTCAGACCGAAATGTGTTCTCACAGGTAGAGATTAATGAGGTGTTCACCCAGTATTATCGCAAATAGTTTACAATGGGTGGGGCAGTTGCGGAGGCGGACATATTGCAGTATATAGCAGATTCCTCCCCCCCTGCCCTGAACACTGAGATTGAAGAGTGAATAGGTACAATCATTACTATCCAGGAAGTGAAGGGTGCGATGAAGGAGTTGGCTCAGGGTAAGGTTCCTGGGTCAGATGGGCTCCCCATTGAGTTCTATGCCACTTATACAGCAGTACTAGCCTATTAGATGATGGAAATCCATTATGGGGCACTGGCATGGGGTCTGCTTTCATCTCCTAGCATGATGCCTTGATAGTATCCTTGCCCAAGAAAGACAAGGATCCTGGACTGTTAGGTTCCTATGGCCCCCTCTCTATGCTGAACTTGGATTACAAATTCTTAAGAAAGATTCTGGCGGACCGGATTCTATCCCATGTGGGTTTTCTGATACACCTGGACCAGACAGGTTTGTACCTACTTGTTGTACTGTGCCCAATATACGCCAACTGATCCAAGTTCTGGACCTGTATGAGTACTTCTCACAGGACTCCCTAGTACTGTCAGTGGCCATCCAAAAGGTGTTTGACTCCCTCGGCTGGGACTTCTTCTATGCTACCATGATTGGGGTGGGCTTTGGGGTCCAATTTGTCAGACGAACACAGCTGGTATAGCAAGGGCTTGGATGGGTTCCATGATATCAGAATCCTACCTGGTCAGACTTGGTACCAGGCAGGGTTGCCCACTCTCTTCACTACTGATTGCTCTGGCTATGGAGCATTTTGTGCTGACTGTATGGCAAGGGAGGCATTATCGGGGGCTGCAGATCGCAGCAGAAAATGTGTATATCTCACTGTACATAGACAATATGGTCTTGTATATGCATGGGAAGGTGTTCAACTTGGAGGGGGCACATGGGCTCTCTCCACGTTTCGTAAGATGTAAGGTCTCGCTATCAACCGGCATAAATCTAATGCCTACCCACTAGATCATGACATCGAGGAGCCATGGAATACTCTGGTCAAACTTGCTCTGCGATCAGAGAAGACTACCATTAAATACCTGGGTGTGGTGATCTATTGAACAGCGAAACTGTGTTTCAAGGGGAATTATGGTAAGGCTCTACCCTCGCTGCAATGCTCGGTTGACATTTGGAATACCCTCCCTCTTTTAGTGAGTGGCCGGATAGTGGTCTCAAAGATGGTGGTAATGCCGCGCTATATTTATTTGTTTGAAGCTCTGCTGTTGGAACTCCCTGGGAGGTTCTTTTGGGAACTGGATGGCATTCTCTTGACTCTGTCCTGGGGCTCATTCTGATGACATGTACCCGCAACTGAAGCTGTGACTTCTAGTGGACGGCAGACCCAGACCTTGGACTCTACTACCTGGTCGCGCAGTTACAGTGGGTGGCCAGGTGGCACTCCCTTTTGTGGGAGGCTTTAGGATATGGAGAATGTGGTCTGTCGTCTTGGGGTCTTTTGACCCAAATTCTGCTGAAGTCACCTTCCGCATTGATGGTGTGCAATGAGAACATATTGGGGGTCATTCTGACCGACCACAGGAGCACCGCCAACAGGCTGGCGGTGCTCCCTCGAGCATTCTGACCGCGGCGGTTCAGCCGCGGTCAGAAACGGAAAGTCGGCGGTCTCCCGCCGACCTTCCGCTGCTCGGGGGAATCCTCCATGGCGGCGGAGCGCGCTCCGCCGCCATGGGGATTCTGACACCCCCTACCGCCATCCTGTTCCTGGCGGGTGTCCCGCCAGGAACAGGATGGCGGTAGGGGGTGCCGCGGGGCCCCTGGGGGCCCCTGCAGTGCCCATGCCAATGGCATGGGCACTGCAGGGGCCCCCGTAAGAGGACCCCACTTAGTATTTCAGTGTCTGCTTTGCAGACACTGAAATACGCGACGGGTGCAACTGCACCCGTCGCACCTTCCCACTCCGCCGGCTCAATTCTGAGCCGGCGTCCTAGTGGGAAGGTTGATTTGCCCTGGGCTGGCGGGCAGCCTTTTGGCGGCCGCCCGCCAGCCCAGGGCAAATCCCAAAATACCCTCAGCGGTCTTGCGACCGCGGAGCGGTATTTTGGAGGGGGAACATTGGCGGGCGGCCTCCGCCACCCGCCAAGGTTAGAATGACCCCCATTGATTAGAACAGCAAGGCACATCTGGGCCAGGCCACTGCAAAGGACACACATAAAAGCCCCTTATACATCAGAACTCCCCCTGCTGACCGTGAAATACTGGCCTACACCGTGCAACTGGGTGGGCCTACACACATGGACCGAGGCAGGATTCACTATAGTGGGCGGCCTGTATACGGTAAGAGAACTCAACCCCTTCCTGGAACTGCAACAATCTTATGGCATTCCAGCTGGGCACTTTCTTCTATAGGGGGCATTGAACGGTAAGGTGTATGCTTGGTGAGGCTCAGGATCTGCAGAACCTCCAGAACGCAAGTGACTGTTATTTATTCCTCATAACTGGAATGCGAGGGCAGTTACCTCCTTTATAGGGCCCTGTTAAAGGTAACTCGTCCAGACCTGACTCCACCAGCAATGGGTGACAGACCTCAGGCCCTCCTTTGATGATGCAGCTTGGAGGAGGATGCTGGCTCTCACCCTTCAATTGGTTTAAGTTGATGCAGTTTTACTTTCAGCACAGAGCATATACTACCCCAAGGTGTAGCCACGCCATGCTTCCCAAAACATCTTCAGCATGCCCCTGCTGTTCCGCAGAGGATGCCAACTTCTACCACATGGTATGGTGTTGCTCTGTGTTCACCCACTATTGAGAAATTGTTTTGCAGGTTGCCCGTGGCACTATGGACAGATATTTTGAATGCACTTCTCAGTTGTGCCTGCTGGGTATCCATAAACACAGAGCAATTCATAAGGTAACTGATAGGTTCACAGATTTGTCACTAACCCTCACTCATAGACAGCTGACAATGAGCTGGAAATCGGCTGGGGGCCCAGATCCTAACAGATGGTGGAAGGAAGTGATTAAGAGGGTGGACTTTGAGAGAAAGGCGATCCAAAGAGGTTAGAGGGGTACGTAGAATACCAATCCTGCTGCTGTGGGATGCAGTGTTACTAGCCTGCCCTAAATTGAATCCCTGGGGGAAGATTGTGGTGGAGGAAGGATCATCCAGGAAGTCCCTGGGGGGCAGGGCCACACCCCCAGGGCGGCATAGCGATGCAGCGACCCCAGAACTGGGGAAGTCACTGACTGGGGGACACTGTTGGGCCTATTGCAAATGGGAATGATGATTTGGACGTATGGGGGAGTGCATGGCTTAACATCTGTGCTATTAAACACATAAGCCTGCGCACTGTCTGCAGTGGCCAGCACAGTACCAGCTCCTTGCTACATGTTATTTCATTCTGTCTTTATTGCTATTCTTGATTGCCTTGATCGCCGTGTCACCACACCCTTATTTGTTGTGTGTTTTTGTGCTCATTTTGATTGAAAACCAATTAAAATGTTTTTTGAAAGAATGCTTTAACTTGTGGAGACTGATCTGATCACCGAACCAGCCCTTAATGAGGAGTCATCCTCCAGAGAAGGGGAGGGGCCGGGCAAAAGGTGGGCTCTTATTACTTGTTAAAAAGAATCTGCAGTGTGACTATAAGCCTTTGGAAATTGATTCTGTAGATCTAAAAACCATGTGTATTACGTTCAACAGAAGATTATCAATTGTTATTGTTAATGCTTATATACGATCGGTCCCATATGGCTCCGAGTCCCATACCCTGGCTATCCTGTCCGAATTTGTGGGAAGCCTCCACCCCTCAACTATTCTAATCGTAGCTGGAGATTTTAACTGTACCTTCGAGCCTTCTATTCTCATAAGTGGTTTAACTGATGAAGAAGATGAGCGGTGGGGGATCCCACAATTATCTATTACCCGGCCTTGCAAAAAATCTCGGGTGGCCATGCAACTAGCCACATTATGTTTAAACCATGGCCTTAGGGCCTGTAATGGTAGAACTCCATCCGATATGAACAGTGCACCTACTTTTAAAAGGGGCATGTCGATAAGCACTATTGATTACTTCTTGGTCGATGTTAGGTTGTGGCCCCATTTGGTAGACATGAAAGTAGAAGTTAGATGTGATAGTGACCATTTCCCCTTGCTCCTTACCCTTTCTGGAGAAATGTTCAGGAGAACACTTAACAACTATGCTACAACAATTCCGCCACCTTGCTGGAACAATAAATTCACCAAGATTACTTGGCCAAAAGTGATGTCCAACCCTCACCATATTAGAGCAATATATCAGATTTTCTTAAATAGTTTGGCTGAGTATGAAGATCAGGCAGTGGGGAATATTCCGATTCTCGAAATACACAACAGCATGACTACTCAGCTACGGGTTTTTTTTTATAAAACAAGGCGGTCAAAGTCACATGAAGGGAAAGGGGCACGCAAGGGATGGTTCGACGAGAGGTGCTCAAAGGCTAAGTCTGGGTTAAGAGTAGCAGTAATGTCTGGCTCCCAGGGGGAAATTAAACAAGCTAGGTCCCTTTACAAAGTAACTTTGTCTAACGCAAAAAAGCGGTGGGAGGATTCCCTGTGGCAGGAATTATTAGACGCTTCCAGAGAGAAGAATAACAAGCGTTTCTGGGAACTCCTGTCTAAAAGAGAAAATGGAGGTAGGAGTTGTCCCAGCAACCATATTCAACCAGAAAGCTGGGTAGAGCATTTTACTACTCTTTACGCCCTACCAGAGGGCCCAATGGACACCAATGTGGTCCACTCTCCAATAAAATTGTTGGAATCAAATTCCAGCATGGCCCTCCAAGTGGAGGCCCAGTGTGTTCCTGAGGGTTGCCTCACCTTTAAAGTAGAAGAGACCCTTGAGGCTTGAGGCTATAAATAGCCTAAAACCTGGTAAAGCACCTGGACCAGACAAGCTTCCTGGAGATCTTTATAGATCGGAACCATACATCTGGTCCTGGTATATTAATGCCATTACAAATAGCATAGCTGCAGGGGGGCAAATTCCAGGTACATGGAAGGGGGCAGAGATCATACCCATTTACAAAAAAGGAAATGCTAATCTTCCAGCTAACTGTAGGCCAATTAGCCTTATAGACAACCTACAAAAGATCTTTGCTAAACAAATTTTGCAGAGGCTAATCAATTGGGTTGAGGAGTATCAAATCCTTTCCCATTTACAGGCAGGGTTTCATGCAAAAACTAGCACGATAGACCAGGTCTTCCGATTGGCCGTATTGCATTGGAAATATGTTCTTGTGGCCAAGCAATGCCTGTATGTGGTATTTATAGACCTGCGATCGGCTTTTGATCTGGTCCCGAGAGCCAAACTGTGGGAAGTGCTGGGCAGATTGGGAGTCCCAGAGGATCTATTACTCCTGTTAAAACGACTACATGAGAACACTTATGCCCAAGTGAGGTGGGGTGAACAAGGCGAACTGACAGAGCGGATCCCAATCAGAAGGGGAGTTCGCCAAGGTTGTGTGCTAGCCCCCCTACTGTTTACCATATTTATCAACGAAGTAGTAAAGGCTGTGTCTATAGGCCAGAATGATGCCCGTTCCCTGAATACACAAAAAATCCCCATCCTGCTCTTTGCCGATGATTCACTCCTCATTTCTAAGACACCAATGGGGTTGCAAACCCTTGTTAACCGGTTTAACCAATTTTGTAGCGATTATGGGTTGGAGGTTAATATCAACAAAACAAAACTGATGGTGTTATCCAAGGGACCTAGGAAAAAATGTTCCATTCATATTGAGGGAGTACCGTTGAAGGAAGTAAGCTCTATAGATTACCTGGGAGTTAGGCTAACCAGCAAACTATTATGGGAAGAGCAGATTACAAAAAGTGCAGGGCTCCTACAACACAGAGCCTCATCTATATTGCGTTTCTATCAAAGCACCTCTACCAAAGTTGTTTCCCCAGCAATAAAAATTTATACAGCGAAGGCTCAAAGTGCAGCCCTGTACGGAGCGGAGGTATGGGGTTGCGCTAATTGTAACAAGATCAGTGTGGGGGAAAACAACTTTGCAAGGGCCATAACTGCATGTCCACGCACTACACCCTTGCTTCCATTATTTCTAGATCTGGGGTTAAGCCGAGTAGCAGATCTAGCTACTCTAAGACCCCTCCTTTATTGGATCAGGTTATAGATAACCCCCGAACTAGATATATATAAAACCGCATTACTCGATCTATTGAAATGCCAGAACGCTAATACTCTACCCTGGATTCGCCACGTGGCCCATTGGCTCCGGCTATTGGGTCTGGGTGATTATTGGGAAAATCCCCATAAATTAGAGAGACGGCATAAAAACGTTTTAAAGTTAACCTATTGGTCTTATGTTAAGGACAACTACATAACCCACAAATCCCACGGCCGCTTAACTAATTCCTTCATTGATATTAAATGGTCCCCAATGTTTGAATCCTATTTGGATGTTATACCGGATTTGCAGGGCAAGAGCTTATATGCAAGGTTTCGTTTTGGCTCTCTACCCCTGATGTCATTGATTCATAGGTGGGGGTCGATTAATCTTCCCGATATATGCCCTGCCTGTGGCAGTACTTTCGAAACCATCGAGCATTTCATGTTCTTTTGCCCAGCCTATGCGATTCCGCGACTAAAATGGATTCGCAATATTTGCAGGGACATGGGATTCAAGAACTGCTCTTTGGCTCTACGGGTTCTAAAAAGCCACAATTCAGCCGACGTAATTCTTTCAGTAAGCAAGTATTTAGCAACAGCTTGGCGCATACGATGCCATCTCCAAAAAGTAATCTAAGGTCTCATCTCTTCTATAGATAAGTTTTAGAGTCATATGTGCAATTTAAGTTATTATTCTAATGTTTTTACACCAATTTATAGATGTTTATTTATTTATTTGCTTAAGAATTTTTATTATCTTGTTATATGTGTTTTATGGTCATTGATCGAACAAAGCTGATGATGATGATAAATTATTGACCATGTGGTTTGGACAGGGCTTGGAATAGATTTTTCTCAGACAAATATGTGGGTAATCATCCTGTGTTTCTGCTATTTTTTTTTTCTCACTAGTGCTAGCCGCAAAGAGTTATTTTTATGCACCTGTCTGGTATTCCTGCCATCTTAACATGAATCCGATATCCATTTTAAGTTATTATATAAGCTTTTTATTTCACTGTGCTGGTGTCTCTAATGACTTGTCAGTGCCTAAATTTGCCTATATGATGATTGTGCCGGGAGCAGGCTCTTCATGTCAAAGTATGCTATCTAAATTATCAAGGAACTGTATCACTATGTACCATCAACCTAGCACTTAAATTTTTAAATCTTGGGTCGGACTTTGAAGGTTTTAGAGAAGCTATTTTTATTCTAAAACTTATTTTAAGCCAGTGTGAAAGTATAATGGAACAAACGCACTCTTTTTGTACGATTTAATGTGTAACTTTTATGACCTATGGTCGAATAAAGTATATGATGATGATGAGGAGTCATCAGGGATTGGGCATGCTTGTAACAGAGATTCAGCAGGTCGTTGCTAAACTATCAGGGTGAGACATGATGGGAACATAGGAGAAACACTGACTTAAAAGGGTTCCACTTTAGGCCATGTGCATCCACTCAATAATGATTTTTCTAGTTAAAGTTAACAGAAAAATTAAGATTTGATTAAAGGGACAATGACAAGTACTGTATTATAGGTACTTTCCTTATTTCTTCTGTAGTCTCATCAGCATAGATTGTTGATGTAACAAATTTAAACTATGTCTTCCAATGTATCTAGGTCTTTATAGGCCGGAAAAGACACAGAGACCTCTGTTATCAGAAGGTTTGAGGCCTCCTCGCTGCAGTCTGTGAAACATTGCTTGTTGATCTCATGCAAAAGATGATGATGGAATCATTCAGACAGTTGCGATTTTCAGAATGTTTTCCAGCAACTCACTGAAATCAAAGGCCAATTTCTACTCTTAAAGTTTAAGCATCATTGAGTGTAAGAAACTGGGTTATAGGTTGAGGGGGTTAGAAGCACCTGTGAGACAACAACCACAATGCTTATTAGGGTGAACCACTTAACTTGTGCTTAACCCTCTCAGAAAAGCAGTCAGGCTTAAATCAGAGGCAAAGTAAAAAGGATTTATGCAGCACACAAACACCAAAAGAGTGAAAACACAACCCTTGGAAAATCCCAAACCAATTTAGGAAAATAGAATAACTTGCAATAAAAATGATACCAGAATAAAAAATCCAATCAGTAGAACCGGAGATATTGGATTCTCAAGGTGTAAATAAAAATAGTGTCATGAAGCAGAAAAAGGCAACTGTGGTCTGGTCATGATGGACCAGGACAAAGTCACAAGTTCAGACCGTCCCCAAGGGAGCGCAGGCCGGGCATTGGACCCCGGTTGGCCCTCTAGAAGTTGTACCTGATGTCTTTGGTGCAAAGTCTGTGTGTCATTTCTTTACGAGACTTTGGGGGTCATTACAACCCCAGTGGTCGGTGTGATAGTGCTGGTAGTACCGCCAACATGCTGGCGGTACATACCGCCACATAATGGCATCGGCGGTTTGGTAAAAGCCAAACCGCCAATGTATCACACCGACCACCACGGCGGTAATGACCGCCACGCTGGAGACTACAGTCTCCAGCGTGGCGGCCGTCACTAGGCCTCCCACAGTAATATGTCCCCACCCACCGCCATGGTTTCTGTGGCTTTTTTACTGCCATGAAAACCATGTCAGTAGGCATTATCAGTGCCAGGGAATTCCTTCCCTGGCACTGATAGGGGTCTCCCCTGCTCCCTCCCCAGGGTCCTCTCCCACCCTCCCCCTCCCCCTTCCATCCCCCCAACATACACATACAGACATACACACGCATACACACACGCATACCCACATTCACCCACGTATGCATACATCCATGCACACACACACACCCACACCCACACACACACAACACCCCCCACCCCCCTTTCCTTCCCTGTTTGAGCACCCGACTTACCTGCCTGCAGGGGGTCCTCCAGCAGGAGACGGGATGCGGTGCTGCTGTCAGCAGCAGCGTCCGCCAGCATAACACTGCCGGAACGTATCATGGGTCACGATACAGTCTGCAGCGGTCTACTGGAGTGGCACTGCTGCTGGCAGCAGCGCCACCTTACCACCATCCGCCGCCATGACCATAGCCGGAATTCCGCGAGCCTTCTAGCGGAATTCCAGCTGCAGTCATGATATGGCAGATGGTAGGTAGCCGCGGCAATGGTCTTTTGTCGGCCATCGTCGTGGTGGTAGGCGGCATTTACCGCCTATGTCATAATGAAGGCCTTTATGTTGCTCAGCAGAAGTTCTGATGAGGCTTTCAGCTGTGCAGTGAGGCTTTGCATTGCTCAGAGTTGGTTCCAATGCAGCTTGAAGCTGTGCTGCGAAACTTTGCGTTGCTCAGCCTCGGTTTTGATGAGGCTTGCAGCTGTGCTTTGAGGTTTTGTGGGGCTTTGCGTTGCTTGCCCTAAGTTTCAATGAAGCTAGATTTGATGGAACCTTCAGTTCGGCAAGTAGGAGTACTCTGATGTAAACCAATGGTCCTGGACCTAGGGAGGCACATCTCTGGGGTCAAGGACTCACTCCAGCAGAGGCCAGCAGGGCTCAGGCATGTCAGGTTGCAGGTCCAGTGCAGCAGGCCAGCTGGGCAGTTGTAGGGGGGAGTCCCCTGGAGCTTGTTATCAACCTGTAGCTCACACAAGAGGTCAGCCAACTGACCCTTACAGTCACTCAGTTTGCTCACTTGGATGAAGGTAAGCAGGTCCTGTATTTTTTTCTGACAATAAGGCAGTCCTCAACAGCAGGGCAGTCCTCTGGCAGAAGGGCAGTTATTCCTCTGTAATGACCACAGGCCAGAAGATTTCTGAAGAGTGGCTCTGGATTTCCAGTATTAATACCTGGTGCCAGGCTTTGCTTGGGGACTCCCGATCCTACCTCGCATCTGGTTCTGGAAAATTCTTCCCCTCCCCATCAAGGCACCAAACTGTCTGAGGGTGACATAAGGCAGGGCAGGCCTGGTGACAGATACCTTTACTGTGTGCAGGTGACAAAGCGCTTTGAAATTTAATTGGGCCTGGGTATTGCTTGCAGACAGTAACACAGAGGGGGCTTAAGTGTGGACAGGACGGGCCATCCTGGCAGAATGACTGGGAGGAGCTGGGGTTCGGTACAGCTCCTCCCAGTCATTCTGCCAGGATGGCACGTCCTGTCCACACCTAAGCTCCCTTTGTGTTACTGTCTGGAAGCAATACACAAAGTCCAACAGCAGAGCCATTTAGTCAAGAACACTGCCAGAAGGCACACATGGTTAGAACAAGAAAATGCCAAGATTCTAAAAGTGGCATATTTTCAGAATTGTGACTTAAAATCCAATATTATCATTAACATTTTTAAATTACAATTCATTTGGGTGTAAACAGCATAACTCTGTCTACTCCCAATCCAAAGTCTGCACCTATTAAATGTAATAAGGTAACCTGGTGTTAGTCAATGGAAGAGTTAGGCCTTACAACAGTGAAAAATGACTTCAGAAGCATTTCACTACCAGGACATGTAAAATATAAGTACACATGTACTACTTTTTAAATACAATGCATCCTGGCCTATACTCTTTTGGCTCCTCCCTCAAGGTTGACTTGTAATTATTAAACAAGCATTGGCAAATCCAATAGGTCTTTGCAATCCGGGCGATATAGGAGCTGGCAATGTTAATCCATTCGTGTATGGCTCTGGGGTTGGTTTTATTGATAGCCCAGCAGCAGTATTCATTCTCAGGCAATGCTCCCCCCCCGTCCTCAGATTCCAGACACCCACATCTCAACTTGCACACTTTCACTTTCACAACTGCTTTCACTTGAACATAAACATTTTTAAATATTTGTTGGACGGGCATCTAATGCAAGATTCTACAAGTGGAAGTAGAGAGTCTGGATTGCGCCTCAAGAGAGGCAACTTGGAATGGAACCATGTATTTATTTTGAACGAGGGAACCCACAACTGAAACACAAACATGCCACATTTCTATTTTGTAAGTTTTTTAGGTTCAAGTAAAAGCAGTTGCGAAAGTGAAATCACACAAGTTGAAAAGTGGGCATGTAAGGGCAGTGGGTGGGGAGCACTGCCCATGAATGAATACTAATGCTGGAATATCCAAAAAATCTGCCCCAGAGCCAAAGATGAATGCACTAACATTGCCAACGCCTATAGCACTTGAATTGGTGAGGCCTATTGGCTTTGCCAATGCTTGTTTCTCTCAGCTGCAAAGTGGCGCAAACATGGAAGTGGAGCTGGATGGCATGATGGGAAGCGGGTCTCCACTTTCTTTTGGTGTGGGCTGCCTGAGTTTCCTAACACTGTCTGCTGCAAGTTATTTTTCTTAAACACAAATACTGACGAAACAGTCTGCACTGGTGCAGTTTATGTTCTTAATGCCTGTCCTGAACACACATAGTGAAGTGTGCATAGTGATTGCCGGTTTCCAAGCAACCTCCTTTTCAATTAAAGGGTTCATAAATTCTCATCAGAGTTGTCCAGGTATAATCGTGTTGGTTTTAGGAATATCTGTTTGAAGTCCCAGTGCTGTCTTTGAAGCCCATTTAATTCCCCAAGGCAGACCATTTTGGGCACATCATTGCTTTGATCTGGTAGTATTCTGATAAGCGAACTGCACTGTTGTTTGATACTACAGGATTTCTGTCTAACATAAATAAGACATGTTAAGTGTGCACTAAAAAGACACTTGAAACATGCCGTTCAGAGCCGGCAGCATAGCATTGCTACCCCAAGCTCTTTAGGTATGTGAGGACAGTGGAATTACAACCACACAATGCATGCAACATAATAAATGACAGTGACACTCTCTGTGGATAAAATATGTCACAAGTTTGATTTCACAGGTTGGGTTAGCTGACGGGCAATCCAGGTGTCGACGGTGAGTTCCATGAACTGACCACACCCCTCCTGAGAAAGCTAGAGCTGTCTTGTTGTTTTCAGCACCTACTCATTTAGAGTCTTACAGTTCCTTCATTTTCAGTGGGTTCCCTCCCAACTCTTTACTTTTGTGTCATGCTCCTGACAAGTAAGAGCAAGACCGCAGCCAGTCTCCACAGTTGCTCAGGATTTCAATTGTCCCTTAAGGGATTAAGGAGCACCATTGTGTCATCCCAGGCCGGCCAAAAGACTCCCAGTAGCCTGAGAGATTGCTTTTGGCTTCATGATCTACTATCTGGAGGGCTTTTAGTTGTATTACAGCTTAAGGATCGCCCTATAACTTTGCCAAGCCTCTGGGATGGCACCTCACGAATACCGAGGCCCCCACCTGTACTCCCCTCACATACCATTTAAGTAAACCCTGCCCTCTCCAGGGCATCCCGAATGTTCAACAGGAAAATGTCTGTACCCACATCAGACAAGAGTACCCCATCTGATGCAAAATTACTGCTGAGATGCCTACTAAGAAGGCTATGCCTGATGAAACCCAATCCATGCTGCTTTGTAAATTTCTGTAGGGATAAGTTAATTCTCCGCCTGGACATTTCAATAGCTGCAGGTGATCTAACTTCCTGCCACACCATACGTGGGATGATTTCTGACCAGACTACCCCACAGCCTCCCATCAGAGTGGTCATCATGGTCCCAGGGAATGGGTCACAGCCGTAAACTTGTTGTAGCACACCCTGTATCTGACGTGGGTCCCAGGGGGCAACGATAACTCTCCCAGGGCCCCTATCCTTTGTTTCACTGTACCAAATGCCACTATTCCACATTGAAGGGTGTCATCTCTTCCATTGCCTGGGGATAAGCTACCCGGAATTTCACCCACTGAAAACGAGAAAGAGCACCTGCGGCTACATTCTTTACTCATTGGACTTGGCATGGGTGAAATTCCACATTTCTTAACAGACAACCTTTTACCAACTCCCTCAACAGCCCCAACAAGACCTGGCAACTCCCAGACTGGCAAATAATCACCCCTACCACTGCCATATTGACTGACCAAAACGTAATACTTCTATTAGCCAGCACCTGCGGCCATAGATGTAGAGACAAAACAATTGGGAACATTTCTAGAACAGTGATGTTTTTTGTAAGACCATGTTTCCTCCACGCATTAGGCCATTTTGCTTCTCACCACTCTCGGCCCAGGATGGCACCAAAGCCCTCTCTCACCAATGCACCTGTGAAGAACTGGATCTGCTGACTGCTGCACCACGGAGTGTACCACAGCAATGCCTGTTGAACTCTTCCAGAACGGACAGTCACATGCGCTGGTCATCCTTCAGCCCCCCACTAAGGCCTCATAACCTTCACTGCATCCTAGTCAACGCTCGCTCCGTCCACAAACACGGCGTTGAACTCTGGGACCTCCTGGACTCCATAGCACCGGACGTCGCCTTCATCACGGAGACCTGGATGAATGCCTCCTCGGCCCCTCACATCGCCACTGCCATCCCCGAAGGCTACAAGATCTCCAGAAAAGACCGCACCAACCAGGTAGGAGGAGGTGTCGCCATCGTCTTCAAAGACTCCATCAGCGTCACCACCTCCACCGAAGACACCCCTCTCGCCGCTGAACACCTGCATTTTCAGATTCGCACCGATCCGAGGACCACCCTCAGAGGATCCCTCATCTACTGTCCTCCCGGGCCACGCGCCCCTTTCAGCGACGCCATCGCCGACTTCATCTCCCCGCACGCCCTCGCCTCGCCGGACTACATCCTCCAAGGTGACCTCAACTTCCATCTGGAACAAAACAACGACCCCAACACCACCACCCTGCTCGACAACCTCGCCAACCTCGGCCTCAAACAACTGGTGAACACCGCCACCCACATCGCCGGACACACGCTTGACCCCATCTTCTCCGCCAGCAAACACATCTTCAGCCACGCCTCCGCCCTACACTGGACCGACCACAGCTGCGTCCACTTCACATTCCGACGCGAGACCCGCCACCTCCGCACCCAACCCATCCCTCGTCGACAGTGGAACAAGATCCCCGAAGAGCAACTCTTCTCCGCACTCGCTGCCAACCAACCCACCCTCACCACCGACCCCAACGACGCAGCCCTCAACCTCACAAACTGGATCTCCAACTGCGCAGACATCCTTGCTCCCCTCAAACGCACGCATCGACAGACCAACACCAAAAAACCTCTCTGGTTCTCTGACACCCTCAAAGAATCAAAGAAAACTTGTCACGCCCTTGAGAAAGCCTGGCGTAAGGACCGCACCGCTGACAACATGACCGCCCTCAAGAACGCTACCCGCGAACACCACCACCTGATCCGCGCCGCCAAAAGGAACTTTTTCACCGACAGACTGGACAAAAACAGACACAACAGCAGAGAACTCTTCAGCATCGTCAAGGAGTTCTCCAACCCCAGCGCCAACGCCAACGCCGTCACACCCTCACAGGATCTGTGCGAATCCCTCGCCACTTTCTTCCATCGCAAGATTAGCGACCTCCACGACAGCTTCGGACACCAGACCCAACCAAACACCACCGAACCGGCATCCACGGCCATCACCCTCAACAACTGGTCCCACATCAACACGGAAGAAACCAAATCCATCATGAACTCTATCCACTCCGGCGCCCCTTCAGATCCCTGCCCGCACTTCATCTTTAACAAAGCCGACGACATCATCGCCCCGCACCTCCAGACCGTCATCAACTCTTCTTTTTGTTCTGCTACCTTCCCCGAATGCTGGAAACACGCCAAAGTCAACGCCCTACTAAAGAAACCTACGGCTGACCCGAGCGACCTGAAAAACTTCCGCCCTATCTCTCTTCTGCCTTTCCCAGCCGAAGTAATAGAGAAGACCGTCAACAAACAGCTGACCACCTTCCTGGAAGACAACAACCTGCTCGACCCCTCACAAACCGGATTCCGAACCAACCACAGCACTGAAACCGCCCTCATCTCAGTCACTGACGACATCAGAACCCTGATGGACAACGGTGAAACAGTCGCCCTCATTCTGCTCGACCTCTCGGCTGCCTTTGACACCGTTTGTCACCGCACCCTAATCACCCGCCTCCGCTCCACCGGAATCCAAGGCCAGGCCCTGGACTGGATCGCCTCCTTCCTCTCAAACCGCTCCCAAAGAGTTTACCTCCCTCCGTTTCGCTCAGAACCCACCGAGATCATCTGCGGCGTACCCCAAGGCTCATCACTTAGCCCGACACTCTTCAATGTCTACATGAGCCCCCTCGCCAACATCGTACGCAAGCACGACATCATCATCACCTCCTACGCCGACGACACGCAACTTATACTTTCCCTCACCAAGGACCCCGCCAGCGCCAAGACCAACCTACAAGAGGGTATGAAGGACGTCGCAGATTGGATGAGGCTCAGCCGCCTAAAGCTGAACTCTGAAAAAACTGAAGTCCTCATCCTCGGCAACACCCCGTCCGCCTGGGACGACTCCTGGTGGCCCACAGCCCTCGGCACCGCACCGACCCCCACAGACCACGCCCGCAACCTCGGCTTCATCTTGGACCCTCTTCTCACCATGACCAAGCAAGTCAACGCCGTGTCCTCTGCCTGCTTCCTCACCCTCCGCATGCTCCGCAAGATCTTCCGCTGGATCCCCGCCGACACCAGAAAAACCGTGATCCAAGCCCTCGTCACGAGCCGCCTGGACTACGGCAACACCCTCTACGCCGGGACAACAGCCAAACTCCAAAATCGCCTGCAACGCATTCAAAACGCCTCGGCCCGCCTCATCCTCGACATACCCCACAGCAGCCACATCTCCGCACACCTGAGACACCTGCACTGGCTCCCAGTCAGCAAAAGGATCACCTTCCGACTTCTCACCCACGCACACAAAGCCCTCCACGACAAGGGACCGGAATACCTCAACAGACGCCTCAGCTTCTACGTCCCCATCCGCCTCCTCCGCTCCTCTGGCCTCGCACTCGCTGCTGTCCCTCGCATCCGCCGCTCCACGGCGGGTGGGAGATCCTTCTCCTTCCTGGCGGCCAAGACCTGGAACTCCCTCCCCACCAGCCTCAGGACCACCCAGGACCACTCCGCTTTCCGGAGACTCCTAAAGACCTTGCTGTTCGAGCAGCGATAACCCCCCCCTTTTTCCCCTAGCGCCTTGAGACCCGCACGGGTGAGTAGCGCGCTTTATAAATGTTAATGATTTGATTTGATTTGACTGTCACCCTGGCCAGACGTCTGGCAAAGATTCTACCAGCTGTATAATTCTGGCTGCAAAGTTCAGCCTGCCCAGTAAGCTCTGAATTGGGGCCAGCGTCACTTTGTTCTTTTGCAGAACCTGCAGAATGTTGGACTGAAGAGCATCAACCTTCTCTTTCGGCAGTCTGCAAATCCCTTCTGTAGAATCAATCTTGATGCCCAAGAATGTCAAACACTCAGTTGATCCCTGTGTCTTATCAGGTGCTAATGGCACCCCCAATACCTGACTAATGTGCTGAAATGCCTGGAGAGTTTCACTGCACTCACTGGAACCCACCCTACCGATGAAGAGTAAGTCATCTAGGTAGTGCAGTGAGCTCCCTGGGAGGTTGCACTACCTCAATGCCCACTCCAGGAAACATGCGAATGTTTTGAACAAGGAATACAATAGCGCACAGCCCATTGGCATGCATTTATCGTAGAAATACTGGCCATCCCATGCATCCCTAGGAGGTGAAAGCTACCCGGATGGACTGGGAGAAGGCTGGAAGCGGACTCCATGTCAGACTTCACCATCAGGGCACCCTTGCCTGCTGCTTGTACCAGATCGATCATCTCATCGAAAGAAGCATAAGAAACTGAGCATGTTCCTTCTTCCAGGTGGTCATTCACTGACAAGCCCCTGGGGTAGAAGAGGTAGTGAATCATTCTATACTTGCCTTGTCCTTTCTTGGGCACAATTCCCAGAGGAGACATAATGAAAGGCTCAACACAGAAAGAGGCATAACACATGCATGCCATGGACAAATGGGGATAAAGAATTGAAGAGCAACTGTAGGAAGCTGGCTCTGCATATACTATATAAAAGTGAGATATAGTATGCACAGAGTCCAGGGGTTCCCCAGAAGCTTGACAGAGGCAATAATAGATAAGACTAATGCTCTATTTGTGGTAGTGTAGTTGAGCAGTTAGGCTTATCAGAGGGTAGTGTTAAGCAATTGTTGTACACACACAAGCACACACTCAATGACTTAACTCCAGAACAATAGGATTTTATATGGAAAAATATATTTTGATAATTTATTTCTAGAACCACAAGATTCAGTTTGAAGGTAAGTACATTAAATGAAAGGTACTTTGCATAGGTAAGTTCAGGTCCTTAAATCAAATCAACATTACATACAGTTTTTTTTTAAATGACAAAAAGCTATTTTAAAAGTAGACTGCAATTTTAAGTACAGTTTCTAAGGTAAGTAACAAACTTACAGGTTTAGTCTTCGGGACTTAGGTAGCCCACCATTGGGGGTTCAAGATAACCCCAAGCACCCAGCACCAGCAACACGGGGCCAGTTAGGTGCAGAGGTCAAACAAGAGCCAAAATAATGTGGGCCCTACGGAGACAAGGGGTACTCCGGTCTGCTTGCAGGTAAGTGCTCACATTGTCAGAGAGTAGACCAGGGGAGTTTAGAGGCACACTGAAGGGGCCCCAAGTAGGCACCAATCCCACAACCTCAGCGGCACAGGGGCGGCTGGGTGCAGAGTGCAAACAGGGCGTCGGGTTTCCAAGGGAACTCTATGAGGGGAGCCCGGGGGTCACTTAAGCACTGCAGGCAAGGCACAGGGGGGTCTTCTTAGACAAGCCACCAACTGGATAGGGAGGAGGGTTGCCTGCTGGTCGTAGCTGCACGGGTGGTTGGTTTCTCTCGAGTCTGGGGGCTGCGGGTGCAGTGCTTCTCCAGGCGTTGGATATCTTCGTCCCGGACAGTCACGGTCAGGGGGGTCCTCGGGGCCCAGGACAACACTCAGTTGGAATCACCTGGGGATCCTCTCTGGCTAGTTGGGCCACCTGGACACGGCGGTGGGTGTCGAGTGCAGAGTGGTTTAGGACTCATGCTTCTGGAGTGAGGTGGGAGTCCTTTAGAAGCAGTTTCTTCTTTCTTGTTGGACAGGTCTGCTGTCCACAGGAGTTTCTTGGTCCTCTGGGATGCAGGCAGTCCTATGGAGGCTTTTCAGGGGTCACTGGACCTGCAGAATGCGTTGCTCTTCTTTTGCAGCTTTTTGAAGCAGAAGACGGGCCGGTAGGGCTGGGGCCGAGTTAGTTGTTGTCTCCTTTTCTTCTCAGCGGGGTTGTCAGCTCAGCAGTCCCTCTTCTTCTTCTGAGGTCATTAGGACTCGGAAGAGTTGGGTTCAGGGAAGCCCTTAAATACTAAATTTAGGGGCATTTTAAGCGTCGGGGGGAGTGGCCAATGGCTACTGTCCCTGGGGGTGGCTAGACCCTCCCTGTGCTCACTCCCTTTGGGGGGGGGTTGCACATTCCTATCCCTATTAGTCCCTGTCCTCCAAACCAAGATGAAGGATTCTGCAAGGAGGGGGTCACCTCAGCTCTGGACACCTAGGGGTGGTCCTGGCTGAGGTGGTGACTCCTCCTTGTTTTCCCTAATTTTCCCTCCGGACTTGCCACCAAAAGTGGGGCTGTGTCCAGGGGGGTGGGCATCCCCACTAGCTGGAGTGCCCTGGGGGAGTGTAATGTGATGCCTGAGCACTTGAGGCTCACCGCCATGTGTAACACTTCCTGCAGTGGGGAGGTGTGAAGCACCTCCACCCAGGCCAGGCTTTGTTTCGGACCACAGAGTGCACAAAGGCACCCACCCCATGTGGTCAGAAACTCATCTGAAAGTGGCAGGTTGGCACAGACCGGTCAGTCCTATACTAGCGGTTTGGCTAACATACAGGGGAATCTCTAAGATGTCCTCTGTGTGCATTTTTCAATAAAGCCCACACTGGCATCAGTGGGGGTATATTCTGCTGAGAAGTTTGATACCAAACTTCCCAGTATTCAGTGAAGCCATTATGGTGCTGTGGAGTTCGTAATGACAAACTCCCAGACCATATACTCAATATGGCTACACTGCACTTACAGTGTCTGAGAATGGACTCAGACACTGGAGAGGCATATTGCTCATGCAGCTATGCCCTCACCTGTGGGATAGTGCACCCTGCCTTAGGGCAGTAAGGCCTGCTAGAGGGGTGACTTACCTTTGCCACAGGCAGTGGTTTGTGGGCATGGCACATGTCGACTTTGTCTTTTTCTCCCCACCAGCACATACAAGCTGCAAGGCAGTGTGCATGTGCTGAGTGAGGGGTCCCCAGGGTAGCATAAGCCATGCTGCAGCCCTTAGAGGCCTTCCCTGGCCACAGGGCCCTTGGTACTATGAGTAACTTTTACAAGGGACTTAACTGTGTGCCAGGGCTGTGCCAATTCTGGGAACAAAGGTACAGTTTTAGGGAAAGAACACTGGTACTGGGGCCTGGTTAGCAGGGTCCCAGCACACTTTCACTCAAAGTTAGCATCAACACTAGGCAAAAAGTGGGGGGTTAACCCTACCAACAGTGGCATTTTCCCATACCGACGATGGTGCCAAATGGGAAGCCTATGACAGGCTGAAGCTCACAAAGTAATTAGAGCATGTCCCTTTAGAGACAGCACATGCGCTGTCTAGCCGAGACCTAAAAAGAAGGTCTATGCCTGGTGAAAGGTTTATTTTTACAGGTTTCAGGTTAAAACCACAGTTTAAAACTGCACTACAGGCTAAAGTTGCATGCCTTACAAAAATATTAAAGGCTACTTTAGCGGGTAGCAGAATGAGTGCTGCAGACACATTAGTAGCATTTAATTTACAGGCCCTGGGCACAGGTAGTGCCAATTTACTTGTGGCTTACAAGTAATTTAAATGTACCAATCAGGTAGATGGCAATTGTACCATGTTTCAGGGAGCCTAATTGTGTCCCTCTGCCATTTTACTCTGGGGTCATTACACAAGTCCATGTGCAACCCCCCTCCCCATTTGCAGACCCCAGCTGTGAAGCTCCTTACATTAACTTGCTCAGAGATGCATCCCAGTAGGCAGTCAGTACCACATAGCCAAAAGATGATATGGCCGATTCAACCCTTTGGGTCAGACTCCTGTCCCCAACCCAGGGAAAACGCTACCCATAAAGAGAACAACCAACAGAGGCAACTGACACCTGTCAGTATAAAAAGCAGGTCCGTACTATTCAGTACCAGGTGAAGGCTCTAACTGGGGGCCTTGCTCAGGCCTCACTTCGGGCTTTGGGACTGGCAAGAAGTTCCCTACTACTAGCCTCTGTGGTTTTCGAGATCCCTGAGTTTTTTTAAGTGGGGGACAAAAGCTCTGGGTGATATGCACCCTACTTTCTTTTTCTTTCCCACCAGCCCAGGTTTGGTATTCTGAGACTGGCCACTTAGTTTAAGGTACCCTGAGACTGAACAGGTGCCTGGCAAGCCAGGGCTTCCAGAGGGAGACTGCCCCCCCAAAGGTGACACACACAGTCTGTGTCATGTAGGAGTCTGCCTGGTGCAGGTCTCCAGCCCTCTGTCTCAGCAACAGCGCAAGGAGCACCCTCTCTGTCGGAAGCAGCCTCACCAGGGTCACTCATGGGGTGCACCTCATGTTTGCTGTAAGAGCTGGCAACCCCTGATCCACTGGCCTGCCCACTGTGGACTATTTCCATCTCCTAACCCTCTACCTGGGCCTCCATACTCTCCCTGTGGGAGAAATACACCCAGCTATATGATCTTTCAGATTGTCTGTGGTGGTCACCCCTCCCAGCTCTTCTAACACTGGTGGTAACTCAAATGCAGTCAGTGGGAATCTGAGAACTCTCTATGATCCTCCTCTGGGCCACTTCCACACCCCATTCCATGGATACTAGAGCAGTGGTTCCCAACCTGTTGTCCGGGGACCCTGGGGATCTGCGAGGCCTCCTCAGGGGGTTCGCAACTGCTTAGAAAATTAAATAATATTAAATGTATGTAAATAAAATGGCTAACTGTACAATTGAACATTTTAAAATGTACTGTAAATGTCAAGGAATTTGAAATTGTAGGCAAAACATTAAATTATTATCCTCAGAATATTTGTGGGAGCAGTGCAGGTTCATCAAACAGAATATAGTATGGACAATGTGTGGCTTCCATTGAATTTAAAAAAGCTCCAACCTTCCTAATAAACAAACACTTTTTATATTTTCTTTTATATTTGTTTGCAAATAAATAACGTGTTATCCATTATGAATGTTTGATGACTACTTGTTTCTGTATTTTTTATGTTGTTTTTAGTTTCAAATCATCAACAATGTTTAGGCTGGGGTCTCCAGTTTCCAGTAATGGCTCAATGGGGGCTCCCCAGGTTACAGTAATGATAAAGTGGGGGTCCTCAGAAGCCAGAACATTGGGAACCACTGCACTAGAGCCAATGGGGTGAAATAAGTCCTGCCCATGGGCTTGAGTTTCCCTACACATCTGTCTGGTGTATTGTTCAGGGGAAAACAGTCTTTCCACCGCCATGATCTGACTAGTATCCCTTATGGCAGTGACAGGTATCCCATTAACTGTGAGCTCCTGGCCACTTTCCATGCCACCTTCAGTGATCACAAGGTTACCCCTAGAGTGCACTTCCCTGTCAAGGGGTACAAGGGCATGTCCTACCCTCTGGTCCTGGAGACTTCCTCCCCCTAAGACCACACTGGCCACTCCTGGAGAGTTCCCACCAGTGGGTGGGCTCTCAGGACAGACAGAGACCCATCACTTGTGCACTAACTGGGAACAATGCAAATTGAAAATAGGGTGCACATGTGAAAGGCAAGCAAATATATCCAGCCATGCTTCCTTTTTCCTTCGAAATGTGTTCAATGCAAGGCTGAATGGCATTGCAATGCTAATCACTACACATAACTCTCTGAGCAACAGATTGCAATATTAATCTCCATTGGGGTCCTGTTACTTTTGTTAGCTTGACGAACGTCAACCTGCTGATAAAACAATTTGGTAATCTCACGCTCTCTGTTTAGTTATTGCATCTCATTTTTTACATACAGTTAGGCTGGGTTTGTATGCATCATGCATGTATTTTCAAGAAAGCCCTGCCATGTACATCAACAGAAGAAACCACTCAAAGACTTGCCAGCCAAAACATTGCGTACAATTTCAAATTCCTTGCCTTTCTTAAGCAATCCAGCCAGCACCAATTTGAATGCCTAGTTCTTGACTCTATAGGTCTACATCCAATAAGGCCAGTCTCCCAATGCTAGCCTCAATGGACCGGCAACATATCTCCAGTGCAATTTCCCCAACACCACAGTGTCCCAAATACCCACTACTAGATTCCATCTACCAATTTCAATGCCAATGCCCATCCTCCAGTACCATCTTCTCCTTTACTCATTCAATGCATTGTTCCTCAATTAGCAGCAACCTTCTCAATCCTTACCCCACTATCACCCTCTATACTTCCCCTCGGTTGCTATCATATGCCTCCTTGCATCCACATCTGCCCTGGTACCAGTCCTACTGCAGTGACCTCTATCTAGATCCCCATCTTCTGCATATTTATTCATGCTCCCTCTACTATTGGTGCATTAGTTACTCAAAGTGCACTAATATGTACTCCAAAACTCTAGAATGGCATCAGATGTCATGCTCCGGATTAGGCAACTGATAGGGTAATTTGTGCACTGGGTCAATAAGCTAACAATGCTTGCTGTTTCTATCTATCATGATAGATGCTAAATGGTTGTGGGTCGGGGCAACTGCATCCTGAAAACGGTTCTCAACTCAAGAAAGAAATATTTCAGTCTTTGCTGATTGGTCTATATTTTCTGTCTAGGACAAACGTGCTCAACACCAATAACGACACCTACCTCAAGTCCTGTCGGTACAGCAAGGAGCACCATTACTGTCCCATATTCCAGCTAGGTGACATCGTCAGCTGGACCGGAAGCAACTTCCAGAAAATGGCGGCTGAGGTACAGTCATGAAAAGATTCAGTGGCCAGCCTGATCGGGCAGAATTTTCAGTTAAAATGATATTTCATGAAACATTATAGGTGTGTGTCAGGTGAGACTAGTAGCTGGACAATATATGAGCACCATAGCTTATATTGTTATGCAAAACATTTGTAAATACGTGTTACAATCATCGAAGTAGCACAGCTTAAATGTTTATCTAAATGACAATTGGCAAAATTAACATAACTAATTTTCCTCTGTGTGTAAAAAAGTCCTTTGATGTCTTTAGTGTCCCGATCAAAAGCAATTTAGCAAAACATCTTGAAAAAAAGATCAAACGATAGACGTGAAAAATAATGCACTTCAAGCATGTATTATAATGGCAGCACTCTCTTGGGGTGCGGGGAAGGGGGATAATGTTCCCAATAGCCAATAGCGTGGATGTGAGAGAGAAATACTCCTCTGGGTTGATCCAATATTTGAATCTTAAAGCAGTGGCTAATGAGGCTGACCCAATGCCCATTGTGTGCATGCTAGTATTTGTTGAAAATGAAGTTGTTGGTTGTTAGGCCCGGCTCTAGCAGTTTTTGTTTGGGAGGGCCATAAAGAAGCATAGGTGGGTCATGAAAACGAGGAGGTACTGGCCCCAAAAATCTATTTAATGATCTGATATTTTAGATACTGCCATCTGTCCGCTTTTCTCATTTTTACCACAATAATCAGCACCCAATGAGCTACATATTTCGCTTTCTCTGATGTGCTTTGGGGAAGGAGAGGGAAGCTGCTTCTCAGATCTTTAAGATGCAAACCTTTGACTGCAGCATGCTTCTCCTGGTCATATGCAGCAGCAGAAAATGTTTCAGCTGCAATACAGGGCCCCTTTGCAGCTTTCCATGTTTAAAAAAAACGTTCACAGCTTTTTACTTTGCAAAGCATTGAAGTTTAAAAATGCAATGCAGTAAGCGAGAATCCTAATTTAGGTTTCATGATATCTATGCAGGTGATTCGTGCATTATAGCAGCTACTAAACTCTGCTGACTTCAGTCTCCCCAGGTCTGAAAATGTCGAATGTAAATTCTGTTAATCATTAAAATAAACGATAAGGGAGAGCCCATGGGGATGCATGCCCATTTGAAACATTAAGATGAAAACCTTTAATGGCTTGGGGGGGGCCTGGCCTACCCTCTAGAACCGGGCCTGTTGGCTATGTCAAATCTATGAAGAGTTCATGTGAAGACAGAACAGTTTACCTTTCGCAATGTTTCTGTGTCATAATCTCCAACATTTCTGTGAATTTAAGTGTTGTTGTGAAGCATTCAGACTTTACAGGTTCCTGGAACCTGATAACTCTGTGTGGGTGACATATCACCAAAGGTGGTGCCAGGCCAACTGTTCTATTAATGGTTGTCAGTACACCATCATTTCCAGTGGAATCTTCCAAGTAAAGCAACATGTATTGTTAAAGAACTGCAGAAAAGTCTTCCTGATGGGCTTATATGTCCCCGTACATCATGGATGCTTCTAATATTGGCTCAGGCAGGAGGCACGGGGGATGGAGTGAGTGGGTGAGCGTAAGGAGCCATAGGCCCGGCAGCAGGGGGATCAGTGATGTGAGAGGCTCATTGGGCAGTCATAGTCAGGAGGTGTCAGATAATGCAGTGTAATGAGAGGTGAGGTCTGTGGTTGTCAGCCTCAGTGGCTCCTGCTATGAAGGCCCTGCGGGTGAAAAACTGCTGCTAGCATGGAAACTTAGCCAGAATTAAGCGGGCAGAACACAGCAGGTGTGGCATCAAATACGGCTCCAATGACCCACAGGTCTTAGTGTATAGTTGCAGCGCAGTGTAGGTTTTTATTATCTCACTGTAATGGAAACTCCAATCGAAGATCCAGAGACAGGGTCGAAAGCAGAGACAAAACAACAACTGACATTTTTAAAAAACTAAGGCGGCATGCATGAGCAGTGGAGGTCAGGAGCAAGAAAATGGATGTGAAGGATGGGGTGGTGGAAAAAACATCTTGGAACAGAGGAAATAGCAATAGGAGGAATGCAGAAACTTAAGTGAATCTGGCATAGTGGACTTAGAAGTTAGGCTACCTGACAGGTCAGTGTTGCCATAGATACGACTTTCCAGTCCTGGGCTTTATTTTTCCAAATCATCCCTTGCAGGCGTGTTAGTTTTTTTTGTTCAATGCACTAAAGCAGAGGTCTTCAAACTTTTTGAGGCCAGGATCCCCTCTCAAAAAGTTTTAGTTGTAAGGACCTCTCCAGAAAAATAAACTACTAGGTCCTGGTACTCCTCATCACCAACAATCATAAATGTCCCAAATTCCCACAGCAAATCATTTTTACGGTGAAGAAATAATATTAAAAAGTGTTTAGCAAACCAAAGGTCAGTGAGTGTGGTGGAGTGGTCAAAGGTGTGTCCTCATTATTGAAGAATTGGCGTAGGGCAGCGCCGCAAGTCTTCTTGCTACACTGCCCTGCACCAATATAAAAGGGTAGGAATGGACCATATTTATGAAATACAGTGCATTCCTGTCCTTTCTCCCTGCACAGGCTCACAAATTGCTGCCTAGCGCCAATGTAGGTAGGAACGAGCACCTGAGAGGCATTTTCGCCTTTCTCAGTGTGCTGCAGAATGCAACACACATAGAAAGAGGAAAAAATGAGGAGAAATTAAAACATTTCTCCTCATTATGTCTGCTCTGAGGAGGCGTAAGGTTTTGGCACTGCTCCAGTTTATGTGATTTTTTAAAATCTGGAGCAGCGCCAAAGTCCATGGGTGTTGTGTGGGCACGGCCACCACAAAGCACATGGGACACCTCCTAGGCGCAGAGTAAGGCAACGCAGCGGCTTGCGCTGCTTTGCCTTACTCCCTATCTATGAGACCATGCAAAGACACACATAGTGGCTTTGCATGGCCTCATAGGTATGATTGACAGGCTTGTCGGAGTGTCACAAAAAGTGATTCTTCAGTAATCCAAGCCTCTCATAAATAAACTCCAAAATATTCTGTATGTTTTTTAGATCTTTCACTGTCAGGGAGCTACATATAAAATAACAGCCAGCTTAAATGAAAAATAAATAAATGAAAGTTGTTCCTCAGTGCGCAATGCACTGTAGTGCATTATGAAACCTCAATTAGTTAATGCACTCCAGAGATCTGTGTGTAAGTGGAGAGGACAGAAAGCACTGTGACTATGTAAGTCATTCTTTTATATTTGTTACACACAGTATAAAATAGACCACTACAAAATGTGCAAAATGTTTTACATAAAATAGTGCTTCCACTATTTTATTTTACATAACCGTCCCTTCAACACCTCCTTGGGGGTAATTAACACTATGTAAATTCTATTACAATTAAAACGTACACTTCACAGTTCAGTTGTTAACTCTTTTTACTAATACTCAAAAAGAATAAATGTTTGTCATCACAAAGCTTCCAGCGATTCAATCAGTACCCGCTCCCAAGCATCTTTGCATTTGCAGATTACAGTTTACATTTGCAGATTAACTGGCAGGGCATATTTGCATTTCTTTCAGGTAAGCAGGCACCCTGAAAAGAACCCTTCTTTAGATGTCTGCCTTTCCCTTAGATTCACTTAACAGGAAACTCACTGAAAGACAATTAGGCAGAAGCTTTCTAAACTATCTAAATTTACTGTCCCAGGCCAGTGTTGTTTTCCAAAACGAAGACGTTTTAGATTCGAGGCAGAAGTGACTGAGGAATGCGCGCCCCCTTCCGATGACTTCATTGCCCTCTTGGGGGGGGGGGGGTCACGACCCACAGTTTGAAGACTTCTGCGCTAAGTTGACAAATAAAAACATAGAAATGGACCATTATGTTCTTGGTGACCAGGAGTCACCTAATTACCTTATTTAGAAAGGGAAGACGTTCTTCATGGGTGGACAGCAGGGACTGAGCTGAAGATAAGGAACAGAAGATCTTTCCATAAATGGATATGAAATAATTTAAAGTAGCCTGAGGGTATGCCTCTTCTATGGTTTCAGTTGACCCTATTAATTAACTTACAACTCATTGCCTTCCTGGCCTTTTAGAACCCAATTCACAAAGGCAAGTTTGACCGTACATACAATTTAACATTTAACCCCCAACAGGATTCCATTAAGGGATTAAGGGCAGGTATGAATGTATTTACCAGCACAGATTTCTAGGCCTCAAGTGTGGAGAAATACGCTGTAGTAAATCCCACTCAAGGATGGAAGTGGGCGTTCCAAAGTGACATTTTACTTGGATGTTTGGGAACACCTACAAACATGTAGGTTCCTAAACTCCACCCAACCCCTTTCTACACTGAAAATGACTGAAACTTTACTCCAGCCAATGCTGGAGTAACTCATCTTTCGAGGGGGGGGGGGGTGTAGGAGAAAGCATTCTTCACAAGATTCTATTCCCACATGGAAAAAATGTGCATTTTCACAGGAAGCTACAATCCCCTTGTGCGGAGTTCTCTGCTGTGGAAACTCCACACAGGGAGAATAGGAGTCTTTAGGAAATATTACATGGCATTTTCAAGATGCAAGGAAAACTGTTCATTGCACACCTTTCTAGGTATACATCTGGGAATGTTTATAAATAAGAGAACTCCTAAAAGGGCCCACAGTTTTTCTTTGAAAGTTCAACAATCCCAGCAGGTGAAGTGGTGCTGACTAAAAGGGCTGCTCTGGCTGGATGTATCTTATACAACATGAGGGCCTTTGGCAATTATGAAGGGTAGTTGTGATGTGCGTATCACCCCATGAAAAAAAATAAAAAATGAATCACACCAGTCATATGTTATTGTCAGTGCAGGAAATGAGAGGAGCCCAGCAGAATCCCAAATCCGGCAGATTGACAGAATGAAGCAGATCCTGGTTGAAATACTTTATATTTGTTCCTGTATAATTTGCCAACAGAGGGACACATTCAGCAGTGCCCGCTCATTGTCTTCTTTCTGTTCAGAGCAGCAACCTGCATACGGTGAGGGGCCTTCGCTAGTTTCACTTCCAGCTGGACTCAACCCTAAATGCCTGACTTAAAGGGCCATCAGCTCTCCTTTTGTTTGTGTAACATCCTGGCTAGAAGTGATCTCAATCAATCAGTTATTCAAACAGGATTTGTAAAGCGTGACTAATCACCTGCAAGGGTATCCAGGTGCTTGCAGGTCTCAGAGGCTCATTCGAATAGCCAGGTCCTGGGGACTCTAGAGAATTCCGGATGAGAGGTGATGGTCCGGAGATGCATGGGGAGACTGATCCAGGCTTTTACTGCTATCTGGTAGAAGAATCGCCCTCCACATCTGCTTTGGTGGATGCAAGGGATGTGGGCAAGTAACAGGGAGGTGGAGTCTAGTCTTCTTGATGGAGGAATTTCAGGCAATGGTTAATGTAGGCGGACACTTGGTTGTGAAGAGCTTTGTGTGTGTGGGTCGGCAGCTTGAACTGGCACCTCTTCTACATGGGGAGCCAGTGGACTTGCCTGTGGTGTGGTGGGATGTGGGATCATTGGGGGGGTTTGGGTAAGCCTGGCTGCAGCATTCTATGTAGTTTGAAGTCCTTATATGAGGTGTGCGGTGATTCCTACATAGAGGGCGTTGCCATAATCTAGTCAACTGGTGATGAGGGCCTGTGTCATGGTGCGTCCCGTGTGCCAGGATGGCCACTTGAAGATCTTGTGTAGCATGCGCAGTGAAGAAGCAGGCAGAGGATATGGCGCTGATCTGTGATTTCATGGTGAGCCTGTTGTCAATGATGATTCTGAGGTTTCTGGCTTGTTCTGAGGGAGTGGGTGCGGGTCCTAGTTCTAAAGGCCAACAGGAGTCATTGCATGCGTTGCTGCTTTTGCCGAATGTTAGAAACGGGGTATTTGGTTGACAGTCAGGTTACCCCTGTTTCAAGCAAGGACCCTCACTCTAGTCAGGGTAAAAGAGAATCACCCTCAGCTAACCCCTGCTTACCCCCTTGGTAGCTTGGCAGGGCAGTAGGCTTAACTCTCGGGTCCAGGCAGGCCTTGTGTTGTTTTTACACACCCAGCAGTACTTGCGTCGGAAATCCAGCCGCACGATGATTAAAAGAACACGCATCGTGGGTTTCGATCTCTGAGTCTCCGTCAACGATGCTGCGCATCGTTTCCCCAGCTCCGTGCGTCGATTTTTCAGTCGCGTTTCCAGCGTGCATCTATTTCCAACCCCAGAGCTTGTTTCTTCAGCTGCAGCTCGGAGTTGCGTCAATCTTTCCCCACACAGCGCTCTGTGCATGAATTTCCTCCCCTCAGGCTGCCAGCTTCTCCTTTCAGAGTCCCAGGAACTGGATGGGCACCACAGGGCAGAGTAGGAGTCTCTCCAGAGACTCCAGGTGCTGGCAGAGAGAAGTCTTTACCGTCCCTGAGACTTCAAATAACAGGAGGCAAGCTCTAAATCAAGCTCTTGGAGATCTTCTTCAAGCAGGAATATACCACAAAGTCCAGTCTTTGTCCCCTAGCACAGGCAGAAGCAGCAACTGCAGGATAGCTCCACAAAGCACAGTCACAGGCAGGGCAGCTCTTCTTCCTCAGCTCTTCAGCTCTTCTCCAGGCAGAGGTTCCTCTTGGTTTCCAGAAGTGTTCTAAAATCTGTAGTTTTGGGTGCCCTTCTTATACCCATTTTCTCCTTTGAAGTATGCCTACTTCAAAGCAAAGTCCCTCTTGAATGTGAAATCCTGCCTTGCCCAGGCCAGGCCCCAGACACTCACCAGGGGGTTGGAGACTGCATTGTGTGAGGGCAGGCACAGTCCTTTTAAGTGTAAGTGACCACTCCTCCCCTCCCTCCTAGCACAGATGGCTTATCAGGAAATGCAGATTACACCTCAGCTCCCTTTGTGTCACTGTGTAGTGTGAAGTGCAACCAGCCCAACTGTCAAACTGACCCAGACAGGAAATCCACAAACAGGCAGAGTCACAGAAATGGTACAAGCAAGAAAATGCTCACTTTCTAAAAGTAGCATTTTCAAACACACAATCTTAAAATCAACTTTACTAAAAGATGTATTTTTAAATTGTGAGCTCAGAGACCCCAAACTCCACATATATATCAGCTTCCAAATGGAATCCACACTTTAATCAGATTTAAAGGTAGCCCCCATGTTAACCTATGAGAGGGACAGGCCTTGCAACAGTGAAAAACGAATTTAGCAATATTTCACTGTTAGGACATATAAAACACATTAATATATGTCCTACCTTAACCATACACTGCACCCTGCTCTTGGGGCTACCTAGGGCCTACCTTAGGGGTGTCTGACATGTAAGAAAAGGGGATGTTTAGGCCTGGCAAGTGACACTGCAATGGCAGGTCTGAGACATGATTACAGAGCAACTTATGTGGGTGGCACAACCAGTGCTGCAGGCCCACTAATAGCATTTGATTTACAGGCCCTGGCACCTCTAGTGCACTTTACTAGCGACTTACTAGTAAATCAAATATGCCAATCATGGATAAACCAATTACATACAATTTACACAGAGAGCATGTGCACTATAGCACTGGTTAGCAGTGGTAAAGTGCTCAGAGTTCGAAAGCCAACAGCAACAGGTCCGACAAAAAAGGAGGCAAGAGGCAAAAAGATTGGGAATGATCCTGCATAAGCAAAAAAAGTCCAACACCGAAGTTCAGGAGTTCAGTCTTGTCTGTGTTTAGCAGCAGGTAGTTGTCTTTTATCCAGTTGGTGATGCTTGTCATGCATCTGTGGAAGTTGGTTTTGGTGGTGGTGGGGTCATTGGTGAGTGTGAGGACGAGTTGGGTATCTTCTGCATATGAGATTATGTTGAGGTAGTGGGATCTGATGTATGCATTAAAAAGCAGGGGGCTGAGGGATGATCCTTGAGGGACCTCAGAGGTGATATCTTTGGGTTCGGAGGTGAAGGGGCGTAGGTGGATTCTCTGGGACCTTCTGGTGAGGGAGGAGGTGATCTATCTGAGTGCATCTCCTTGGATGCCGATGTGGTGGAGTCTTTTGATCAGCATATGGTGGGATACGGTATTGAAAGGTGCAGAGAGGTCGAGGAGGATCAGGACTGCTGTTTCTCCTCTGTTGAGGAGGTTTCTGATGTCATCAGTGGCTGCGATCAGGGTAGTCTTGATGCTGTAATTGCTGTGGAAGCCAGATTGGGAGGCATTGAGTATCTGGTTCTGCTCCAGGTATGTCATGCATTGCTTGTTGATGATTTGTTTTCAGTAGCTTAGCTGGGAAATCGAGCAGGGAGAATGGCTGGTAGTTATTGAGTACGATGGAGTCTGGGAAGGTCTTTTTGAGCAGTGGTTTGACTTTGGCGTGTTTCCAAGTGTCGGGAAATGTTGTGGTGGTGATGGAGGTGTTTAGTAGTGTGGTGAGTTCCTGACCGATCCTTTGGTATTTGAGATTGAAGATGTTGTGCAGGTAAAGGTCTGTGGGGGCTCCCAAGTGGATGGATTTCATTTCATGGTGAAGGTGCTGTGCTAGGTTGAGAGAAGGTTCCAGGTGGTTACTCTATGGTTGGTGCTAGTTGTGGTAGTGGCGTCTCTATCTATGAAGTCCATGGGTGTGGGTTGGTGTTAGACCTGACAGCCTTAGGGTGGTCACTCCTAACTTTTTGCCTGCCTCCCTCCACTTTTTAGATACTGTTTTTGCTGGTTTTAAGACTCTGCGCACTTTACCACTGCTAACCAGTGCTAAAGTGCATATGCTCTCTCCCTTTAAACATGATAACATTGGATCATACCCAATTGGATTATTTAATTTACTTATAAGTCCCTAGTAAAGTGCACTATATGTGCCCAGGGACTGTAGATTAAATGCTATTAGTGGGCCTGCAGCACTGATTGTGCCACCCACTTAAGTAGCTCCTTAACCTTGTCTCAGGCCTGCCATTGCAAGGCTTGTGTGTGCAGTTTCACTGCCAATTCGACTTGGCATTTAAAAGTACTTGCAAGCCTAAAACTCCCCTTTTTCTACATATGTCACTCCTAAGGTATGTACTAGGTAACCCATAGGGCAGGGTACTGGGTAGGCAAAAGGCAGGACATTTACCAGTGTAGTTTACATGTCCTGGTAGTGTAAAACTCCTAAATTCGTTTTTACACTGCTGTGAGGCCTGCTCCTTTCATAGGCTAACATTGGGCCTACCCTCATGTACTGTTTGAGTGGTAGCTGCTGATCTGAAAGGAGTAGGGAGGTCATATTTAGTATGGCCAGAATGGTGATACAAACTCCTGCTGACTGGTGAAGTTGGATTTAATATTACTACTGTATTTTAGAAATGCCACTTTTAGAAAGTGAGCATTTCTCTGCACATAAATCCTTCTGTGCCTTACAATCCACATCTGGCTGGGTTCAGTTGACAGCTCCCTTGTGCATTCACTCAGAGACACCCCAAACACAGGATACTCAGCCTCACTTGCATACATTTGTATTTTGAATGGGTCTTCCTGGGCTGGGAGGGTGGAGGTCCTGGCACTTGCATGTCAAAGAACAGTAGCCTATCCTCACACAAAGGACTGCCACACCCGTACTGGGACCCTGGCAGACAGGATTGAACTGAAAGGGGACCTTGTGTACTTCTAAGCCACTCTTTGAAGTCTCCCTCACTTCAAAGGCACATTTGGGTATTTAAACAGGGCCTCTGCCCCTACCAACTCAGACACTTCCTAGAGAAGAGAACCTGAACCAGAACCTGCATCCTCCCAAGAAGAACTGCCTGGCTGCCCAAAGGACTCACCTGACTGCTTTCTGTGAGGCACTGCTGCCTTGCTGTTGCCCTGCTGCCTTGCTGCTCTCTGGCTGTGGTGAGAAGTGCACTCCAAGGGCTTAGATGGATCTTGCCTCCTGTTCCCTGAAGTCTTAGGACCAAAAAAAGTCATCTCTACAAGAAGGACTCCTTGTGCGGTGAAAATCGACACACAGCCTGCCAGAAACAGCACACAGTCTGCATAGCAGTGAACAATTCACCAGACGCCAAACCAGAACGACGCAGCCCGACTTCACAACAAGAAGATCGACGCAGAGCCAGCGTAGCAACCGGAAATTCAACTCACGGCCCACTGGATCGACACACAGCTGAGCCAGAATGACACATCCCGAATTCCCGAGAGGAATCGACGCAGCGGCTGCCATGCGGTAGAAACTTCCAAGCAACGACCACCGGATCGATGCAGCCCCTGTGACTTCGTCCTGTCAGCGCCGGAAATCCAAGCATCGTCCCCGGGGTGGCCAAAAACCCCGCAACCCAAATAGAATCCACGACGAGTGCTGGAAATCAACACACAGTCGTCCCTGCGTGAAAACTAAATGACGCATCGCCGCGTGCGGCCCGAGAAATTGATGCACACCTCCTTGTTTTCACGCATCTCCTCCTCTGTGGTTCTTTGCGGAGATTTTGAACACGAACCAGGTACTTTGTGCTTGAAAGAGACATTTATTGTTTTTAAAAGACTAAATAAACTTTATATCAATTTACAGTGCTATCTCAACATATGCTTATTGCATTTTAGTTGTTTTAACTTGCATTTTATCAGATAAATATTATATACTTATCTAAACACTGTGTGGTGTATTTTTGTGGTTCTATACTGTGCTATTGCATGATTTATTTCACAAATACTTTACACATTATCTTCTAAATTAAGCCTGACTGCTCAGTGCCAAGCTACCAGAGGGTGGGCACAGGATAATTTTGATTGTATGTGGCTTACGCTGACTAGAGTGAAGGTCCTTGCTTGGACAGGGTGTAACCTGACTGCCATCCAAAGACCCAATTTCTAACAGTTGGGGTTTGAAGTTCCTGTATATGGTTACTATCTTTGTTGCTCTCAGCAGGAGGTGGTAGAGGTTGAGGGAGGTCTTGATAGCTGCTGTGTCATATGTGTTTTTGCGGGTGCACCACTTCCTCTTCAGCTGGTTGTTGTCTCATGTAGCTGTTCTGAGTTCAGGGGTGTTCCAGCTGACCTTTTTGGAGTGTTTTCTCTGGACGCTTCTCTTGATGGGGACAATGCTGTCAATACAATTGGTGATCCAGGAGTTGAAATTCTTTACTCCTTGTTTGAGGTCGATGGCATGGCTGGAGGTGTTGAGGGCATCAGTCCAGCTGGCCCCTGAAATTTTGCTCTATGGCCTTTGGGGGGCACTGAATGTCTTAGGAGTGTTGGTGCGGGGGTGAAGATGTTGAAGTGGCCAATGGAGTGGTCAGTCCATGTAAGTTTAGTGATGTGGTTGTATTTGATGTGCCTGCTGGAGGTGAAGGTGGGCTCCAGCGTGTGTCCTGTGGTGTGCGTAGGGTCATGGACGATCTGGGTCAATCTGAGGCTGCTTATACTGTGGCAGAGGTGTGAGGTGTTGCTGTCATTGGGGTCATTGATGTGAAAGTTTAGGTTGCCAAGTAAGATGCAGTCCATGGATTCTAAGGTTAGGGGCATGATGAAGTCTGCAATGTTGTTGCAGAAGCTGGCGCGTGTCCCTGGGGGTCAGTATACTAGGGTACCTCTGATGGTGGTCTTGAAGTCTGTGCCGAGCTTGAAGTTGTGGTGCTCCATGGGGGTAGTAGTGTTTTTGGTGGAGGTGGTGCCCTGAATGGCTTCTTTGTGGACTGTGGCTGTCCCTCCTCTTAACTTATCCGTGCAGTCTTTGTGAGTGAATATATATACATCGGGGATCTCTGTGGCAATGTCTGAGGTGCATGTGGGTTTGAACCTATTTTTGGTGAGGAAGAGGATGTTGGGTCTGAGGGTGGTGATGAGGTCCTGTAATTTGGTGGAGTACTTGCATATCAACCGTGTGTTGAGGAGCAGGAAGTGGAGTTGGTTGGTTCCTTCTGGCATGTTGTGGTGAGAGTTCGGTGTGGTGCTATGTGGTGTGACAGTGGTCATGCCGTAGAAGGTGCATCTGGCGCGGGAGAACAGTCCTACCGTTGAGTGCGGTGCAGCATAGTTACAGTGTTTACTGGGTCATCCAATGTACAGGGAGTGGAGGGTGGCAGCATCACATCTGTGGGTAGGCTGGAGGCAAGGGGTTCTGACGCTGGGTGCTGTCCAGGCACGAACAGGCATAGGTGGGCTTGTGTTTGACGTGCCCTCAGCATGCCAGCGGCACGTACCCGCACAGCATCCTCCATTAAATAGGTCATGGGAGGGGGAACGGTCGCTGGGAGTCAGTTGGCAGGGCCAGCAGGAGGCTGGAAGTGGGAGGGAGAGAAACAGCGGGAAACTACAGGAAGCCAGCGGGGGCAACCAGAACAGGAAAATTTAACAGGAGCAAGCGGTAAAGAGAAGAAACACAAGGCAGGGCAAGGAGCAGAAACAAGAGGCCCAGCAGAATACACAAGTACCAGGCAGCTTACCCAGTGGCAGCAGCAACAAGAGGGGACCTGTCAGAGGGACCTGCTCAATGGGGTCTAGCTGAGACCTCCATTAACTAGGTCCAGGGAGATGGAAAATTGAGAAAATAGGGTTCTAAACTAGTGCCTGCCTGAATGCAGCTCCTTGATACCAGTTTGTAACTCACTGTGCCATATTAGAATAATTACAACTTATGAACTGCAAGTAACAAAGGGTTCTTTGCATCAAAAGCAGTAACCCACTTGCCTCACTACGTAAAATACAAGTCTGTAATCTGCATGTTAAGTGTTGTGCGTTCCAGCAGACATATTAATACTCTCTGCTTTATGAATCAAAAACTGAGACTAAACAAAATACTGATCTCATCAAGAAATGCATTAACCATGAGTGTTATCGTTATTACTATGCCAATGAAAATTGCTGGCCACACAACGATCTCTGCAGCAGGTGCCTTAACCCCATCAGATATTTTAAAATAAAGCTTCCTTGTGACCAATTAAGTAAGCCAGAAGATTTACTGTCACATGTGTCCTAGTTCACAATTTCTTTGTGGCAGAGTTAAAAAAAATATATAAGTTGACTGTCATGTTCTGCCTGTCATGACTTTGCCCCCTCATGGGTGGGCCATGGACTGACCGAGGCCTAGGCCAAGGGTGAAAACCGGCAGTGAGATGTTTTTCCGCTATTTTGCGTGTGTTAGGCTAGCGAACACCGCTCCGATACAGGCTAAAAGGCTGCGGCCCCCAAATGCCCACAAACACTCATGCCCGTTCAGTGCCATGCAGAGAATGACAATGGGCACCGAATGAAGTGCCCGCTCTCTTCCAGGATATCCGTGAGCATCACAAATATATCTCCACAGGGCAGGAGAATGGGTCAGAGTGTGTGTTTGTTGAAAAGGGGTTAATGGGTGCCAGCACAAAGCTATTAATTTCTTATGTCTCTTTGGACAAGGTCTGCTGCTAGTGCTAGCCAGGAGTAGTGGATGCAGGTAAAGCTACGTTTACGTTAAGTTTAGTCAGGAGGCCCACTTGCTTTAAAAACTTGGTAATGCTTACCCGTTGGCAGTGGGATGTGATCCGCACTTGAAGGGTCATCTCTCTTTCTTGCCCACCTGATTAATGATTCTGAAACTATATTTCAAAAAGCATTCTGAAAAGAAGAGCCATCAAAGTTAGAGCGCTGCAGTAAGGCATCTTCGTGCAACTTGTTGAGATGAAAAGTACGAACATATGTGGAAGAGATCTCTGTGGGGTTGTTATCATGAGCAAAATATCGCTTTCACAAGTCATTATTAAATAAGTGCCCAAATAAAAAGTATTTCTGGGATGGGGAAAGATAAAAATTGAAAATCACAGCCCGCATTTTAGTTTGCATCAAAGTGGCTTCATGTCATATAAAAGTAACAGTTGGCCCTGACTTTTCAGTTAAAAGCACGTTGCATTCTGGGATTTGTAGTTCTGCTTCAAACATCCTCTCAAATATCCCACTACGCAAAGGTATGTTGGCTAAAAAGACGTCACATATGAAATGTCACATATGACATGTAAGCACTGGTTCATTTCTGAGACTGACTGTTTCAGATGCAAAATCAGGGTAAACTCTGTTTTGTCAAAGTTCATTATTTCATGGACATCATAGATTAACAATTGACAGTGAGACTCGTTTTGGCTCTTGTAAAGTGAAGAGGTGTACTGAAGCTTTCCCAGCACAAAGAAGAGTTATGGATCAAGTGGTAGCAGTAGGGCAAATGAGAGGAGAATAAGAGGTACTGCCGCGAACACAGAACAGAAAAAAACGCAGGTAGCAGCAGCGGAAGCTTTTCCTCTTACTGAACAAACAAAAGAATGGAAAAAAGCTGCAGGTAGAAAGAGGAAGGGGGGAGAAAAATAATAAAGACAGGCAGGATGGGAGGAAAGAGAGATACAGAAGGTAGATGAAGAGAGAAGGGAAGATGGAAGATGAAAAGGAGGGATGATGAGCTTACGGGAGCTGGAAAGAAGACTGAATCAGAGGATAATGTGATGGAATAGGATAGGCGAAGGAATGATGAAGGGCTGAGAGGAATCTGTGAGGGAAGCGCTTTTCATTTAATGCCATGTAAACACATTAGGCCAATAACACTGGCTATGAATGAGAAGGATACAAATCCTACTTTATGATAGCTGAAAAGGAATACCATGCGTTTGCTGCAGTTTGCAACATGTTTACATACATTATATCAGCAAAAAATTGTAAACTATATAAATGGTGTGTGTGCGCGGGTGCAGCACGTTTTAGAGAATATGCAGTTTGCAAATGCAGGCCTGAAAATGTCCCATGGACCTGCTTTTGACGGAGACAACTATCCCTCCCCTTGTTTTAAATCTAGGGTGACCAACCATCCCGTTTTCTGCAGATTTATCCCATTCTTATCAAACTGAGACACTGCCCACGCTGAACTATTGCGAAACGCCAAATCTCCCACTTTTTTGCAGTCAGACATCAGGCTATACAAAAACACATCAGAAGAATTTTGAGCTACCACACAGGACATAGATAGTTGTCTGGTAGGCAGGGCGTGACCCCTTCGCTATGGCGAGGAGCATCACCCCACTGGTGAAAGAAGAAAAAAAGAGATAATAAAAGTATTTTACTATCCCTTTATTTTACCTCCTTCTTAAGGCGGGGCGGGGCCAGCCTCCTCCATGTCAACAAATGGAGGAGGAGTGGTGGTGCACTTCTAAGTGTGCATGTCAGTTTGGCCGGCTAAACTGACATGCGCACTTAGAATTCTCCATCCGGCTTTGTTGCACAGGTGGGTGGAGACCAAGCGCAGTGTCCCATTCCCTCCCTGAGCAGCATTTCTGCCCACTTAGGCCAATCCCGGCCCTTCTCTTTATGCTGTTTAACACACCACGCTCCACATGCTGCCCCGCCTGTTGGTATGGTGTACAATTTTCACTTTTACAGCCCCGTCTGATCTGTAAAAGTCTCACCTGTCTGTGGCTGGTTTGGAGGAGCTGCAGCACAGCAGGGGTCTTGCACAATGCAGCTTCATGAACATATTCCTTTTTAACATGCTAAAGGCAATGTGGACACTCGCAGTTAAATGGTCCCAAATGTGTGAATGAAAAACTGCTTGTGGCCTGACCTTTCATTATATGTTCTTAGAGTTTATTTCTTGTATCAATCCTGTTTCAAAGTGTTCACATATTGTTAGAATACCAATAGGAATAGATTAGAAAGGTGAATGCCTAAGTGCGCACGAGGACAGGCTGGGATTAAAACTCCCCTGTCTCTGGGTTCTATAGTTTCCACTTAGTCTACTAGATCATAACTTCAACAGCAGTGATTCTGATGGCAAAGTAAACAGGCTACCTCTTCTAATACTGAGTCTGTTTCTAAGGTTTTACATTCATTTCTTGAGATGAGAAAAAGGCAGCACCTCGTGAGAGATTAAATTGTAAGACCTTTCAGTCCTGAAGCATCACCTGGTTACTGATTGGTATCTGTACTGGAAACTATTGATTGTTTCAGGGTTTAGGACTATTTCATTCCATTTGCATAACAGGTATTTGCAAGGAATTAGAGTATTAGGTGAGGGAGGTTAGAACCCACCTCAAATAACAATCCTAACCATTACCATGGTGAAACATAAAAGTCACTAAATAAACCGGTGCTTAACCCGCTGGTAGCTTGGCACAAAGCAACCAGGCTTATGTAGAGGCAATGTGTAAAACATTTTTGCAGCACTCAACCAGTACAAAGGTGAAAATGCAACACAAGAAAAATCCCTACCCAATGTAAAACAATTAATGATTAATTTAATTGATTAATAATTAAGTAAATAAAATGACTTCAAAATTCCAATAAGTAAAACCAGAGATTGATTTAAAAAATAAATAAAAATACTGCCAAAAAGCACAAGTGCCAACTACAGTCACCTGGCCACCACGGTAGACTGTGCCAAGTCAAAAGTTAAGACTGACTGTGATATAGGACCAGGTTCCTCCAGACCGAAAGTTTACCTTTGGAATTTGAAATCTTTATAAAGAAAAGTGGTCATCAACGAATCTGTGACGAAGCAAAGATGCAAGATGGCTTCAGCTCAGCAGCGGTTCTTGTCTCCCACTAGTTCTCTGGAGGAAAATTTTACACAAAGTTTCCAAGTCCCAGCTTTTGCAGTTTGATTAGGAGGAGTACACTCTAACACCAGCCAAATGTCCAGGACCTGCAGCGAAAGTCCAGAGCAGGTCCGGTTCGAACTACTCAGCAGGACAGTTGCATGGAGAGAGGTCTCTGGCCGCTTATTTTGTCCCTTTAGCTTGTACAGGAGGTTAGCCAACTGACCCTTGGAGTCACTTCTAGTGTTGTGTCCTGGGTTCAAGGCAAACATGTCTTGCCTTCCTTTAGGGTCTTCAGACATCAGGGCAGTCTTTCTTCTAATTCTTCATATGTGCAGGAGTATTCTAAGAAAAGGTCTGTGGGTTCAACGTTTATACCCAATGCCAACCTGTTGGTGGGAGGCAAACCTTTGTCCACCCCCCTAAACGATTTCTGGTCAGTTCCTCTACCCCCCGATGTTTGGTGCCAGCTAGACTAGACAGACAAAGGGGAAGTAGGCCTAGGTGTGAGCATCATCTGTCATTGAAATGGTGGGCATCCTTTAAAACTCAGGAGGGGCTGCTCAAGGGAGGAGTCCCCCTCCCCACTCCCAGGGTCCTTTGTCCACTCTCTGGGAACTATACGCATATCACTCCAATGGAGAAGCCATCAAGGGTCAGGTGACACTGGACATTGGCAGTAAAGTCTTTCAGGTTTAGGCCAAAAATGCCAACTTTCTAAAAGTGTAATTTCCAAAATAATAACATAAAATCCAACTTTACCATAAAGTTGGATTCTAAATTACTATTAGAATGAGTCCTTAAATCATCTTTCTAGCAGCTCGCAACTGAAAATGGAGTATTAAAGTGTAACCCATTGTTTTTCTATGGGAGGGCTAGCATTGCCACAGTAAAAAAAAGCTTTGTATGGTTTTCACTTTCAGGATGTGTAAAACGTTTAACTATATATGTCCTACTTTTTAAACACCATGCACCCTGTCCTATGGTCATTTAGGTATCTATTTCCTACCTTAACGGTGACATATAAGTACTAAAAAGGAAAGTTTAAGCCTGGCAAAAGGTTTATATTGCCAGATTGAAATGGCAGTTTATAACTGCACACACAGGCTGCAAGGCAGGTCTGAGGACATGTTTTACAGTGTTACTGTGGTGGATGGCACAATGAGTGCCACAGCCCACTTGTTAATGTACAGGCCTTAGGTAAAACTAGTACCATGTACTAGGGATTTATACATAAATTGAATATGCCAATCAGGAGTATACCAATTTGACCATGTTTAAAAAGAGAGACTGTTAGAAATTAGGTGTCTAGTTGGCAGAGGTATACACCCTTGCCCAAGTAGAGACCACAGTCCTAGTCAGAATAAGTCACAACACAATCCAAATTATCATGTGCTCACCCTCTGGTAGCTTGGCACATAGCAGGCATGCTTTATGTAGAAGGCAATCTGTCAAGTATTTATGCACTAACTCATACAGTAACACAGTAAAAACACCACAAAAAGAACGCCACACCAGTTTAAGAAAATATATAATATTTATCTAAATAAAAAATAAGATAAAGATGACAAAAATCCAATATGCACAAGTCAAGATATCACTTTTTAAAGGTTTAAATGAGTCTCAATCCTTACAAATCAGTGGTTGTATCCTTGTAATACACAGAACCTGGGATGCAACAAAAATAACAATGCACGGGGTCATAGAGGAGGACATGTGTCAAAAATAAAGAATTGTGACAGATTTTTGGGTTCCTCACTGCGATGCAGGGATAGTTTGATGTCCAGGGATGATGAGTTAAAAATCCCTGATGCATTGTGTAGGAAAGTCCTCCTTTTTGCCTGGTCACCCCCAAACTTTTTTGATTTTTGGACAGATACTGGTGGTTACTGACTCTGGCTGTGCCATGGTCACTGCTTACCAGTCCCAGGGCCAGTGGCCAGTGTAATTAGGCTAATTATAATTGCTTATGTCAACCTACCTATAAGTCCCTCGTATATGGTAGGGCATGTAGGTTTAGGGACCCCAGAATAGGTAGTTCACCCATAGGTGCAGGGCTGAGGTGCCTAGTGTCATTTTAAAGCCAGGCCTGCCTTGCTGGCTGCTTTTAATTTAAATTAACCTTCAAATGCAACTTTGGAATTAAAAGTACTTTCAAAGTCTTAAACTACCTTATTTTTACATATATGTCACCCCTAAGGTGTGCCCTAAGTGCCCCTAGGGCTGGGTGCTATGTAACTATAAGCAGTGTGTTTATAAAATATATTTTATAACCCCTGGTGAGGTAAAAATAGGCAAATTTGTTTTTCCCTCACTGTAGTGAATGAGCTTCATAGGCTAACACAGGAGACTTTATTTTTAATTAATACATTCTCAGAATGAAATAAATATTTCAAGTTTAGTAGCAAACTGATTGTTATAATAAATCCAATAACTTGCTATTGTTGAATTTAATATAACTAGTTCAGGGAAACAGTTCTAGAACTATTCCCGAAAGTTGCCAACTTCAGCTCTGTAGCACCCTTCTCTGATTCGCCAGCTTTTGGCAGCCTGGCCAGGCTGCTTGATGAGGTGTGAAGTGGGCTGGGCTGAGGACAAGGGAAATGCATGGGGGAGGAGATCTGCCTCAGCAAAACTGGACTTCAAAGGAGGAAAGGTGATTTGGAGCAGCTCAGGACCCCCCGCCCCTTTTTTTGCAAACCCAGACAACCAGGTGCACTTTTGATTAGATTAGGAGAGGGCAGGAAAGGGGTGTGCTAAGGGATTTTAGCCACACCAGTAAGTGGGCTCAGCCAGCCCTAACCTCCAAGATTGAATTTCTGCCTTGTTGGATGTTTGAGGAATATTGCTCCTTGGGATTGATTTTTGCCGCACTTCCCTGGAAGTGGTCATCCAAGAGAGTGGTTTCCTGCCTATGATTGGACAGTTGCCCCCTCCTTCCTTTCCACCCCAGGAGCAAGGATAAATATGGCAGAGCTGCACCCACACTTCAGATCCGTACAAGGAACAAGAAAAAGACAAAGAAGGACTGCCCTGCTGGACCTGTGGCCTGCACCTGGACACTGCACTCTGAAGGACTGTACAAGCTGCACACTTGGGCTTCACCACAAAAAGGACTTTTCCTGTCTTCAACTGGTTGACAAAGGGACTCCTTGTTTTGCAACAGGTAGAAAATAGCTGACCAGAGTGCCCTGCATCAAAACCTGAAGAAACTGGAAGCTGACCAGTGGCAAGTGGTCATTTTTGGATTTAAACCAGGTACATTCTGGGAGTCGGAGTCCTAACCCTCAAGGAGCAAATCAGAGCAGCTTGTGGAACATTGGGGTGAATTGTGGACTCCTAAGGACCATCAAACACCTTCTGGAAGAAGATCCAGAATTTTGGAGAAGATTGGAGAACTTTTGGAAAAAAGCTCCATAAGTGGACCAACCCAACGTCGTGAGTCAAGTCCCTTTATGTCGACTGCAAGCCGGCCTGGCTTGTAGGATTGTCCCGCTAAAAAGCTCCAGAGCCCCAGGCTTCCAGGATTTCACCAGGGGCTCTTGGAAAGGGTCATCCGAAGTCAGAGGGAAAAAACTCCAAAACAGTGAGAAAATCAGAATGTAAAAAGTTGACCAATGCTTCCCAAGCAGCGTATCCGAGGAGGGCCTCAGGGACATCAGATCCAATTTCAAGTTCGGCCCGGGCAAAGATTTCAGTCCCAAAAAATCGACTAAGTCCAAAGGTAGAATTCTTCACCGAGGTCTCCTACGATACGTATCCGAAGAGTGCTCCAGGGAGGTCAGATCCAATCTGCCACTTTGTCCCGGTGAAGAGGCCGCCTGCTTGCTGTATCAAAGCAGGGCTCCATCGTGGTCAGCCTCAAATTTTGACGTTGCAGCGTTTAAGCGCGACTAGATGTCCAGATTGGCGCTTTTATTTTATGTGCTAAAAACATTTATTGTTTTAGATTGACATATCTCTGGTTCCGTTTATACGATTTTAATCATTTTGGTATCAAAGTAAAGATACAAATATTTTATATTTTCAGAAATTGGTTTGGGATTTTTAAACTGCTTTCTGTGTTTTCATTAATTACTGTTTTGTGATATTTTACTTCTTTACCAACTTTTTCCTCTAAGTTAAGCTTTGTTGCTAGTTGCCAAGCTACCAAGGGTTAAGCTGGGGTTAATTAATTGAGACCTAATTCGACCTAGTAGGAGTTAGTGGCCTTTACTATGTGTAGGTACTTACCTGCCCTTACCAATAATCCATTTTTCAACACGCTGGTGAGAAGGAGCAAGCGCTGCGTCGATCCGGAAGGCGATGCAGTAATTTTTCAGCCGCAAGACATGCGCTGCATTGATTTCTGCAGGCGTTACGTTGATTTTCGGACGCGCAGTGATTTTCTTCTCTTGGGTGAAGACTTTGTGGTGCTGAGACTTCAGAACAGGAGGCAAGCTCAATCCAATCCCTTGGAGAGTACTTGTGGGGAAGGAGGAGTCCAGAGTCAGGAGCCAGCAGGCAGTATGCAGAAGGGCAACAAGCAGAGAAGCAGTCCTTCTCTGCAAAGCAGTCCAGGTGAGTCCTTTGGGCAGCCAGGCAGTCCCATTGACAGAGTCCAGGTGTAGATCCAGAAGTGTCTGATTTGGTGGGGTCAGAGACCCATATATATATACCCAAAAATGCCTTTGAAGTGGTTTAAACTTCAAAGAGTGGTTTTGAAGTGCACAAGTTCCCCTTTCAACCCAGCCCTGTCTGCCAGGATCCCTCTAGAGGGTTATCAGCCATTTGTGTGAGGGCAGGCCACTGGCTTTTGAAGTGTAAGAGAGAGTCCGTCCACCCTTCCTACCCAGGGAGACCCATTCAGTATACAGATGAACAGGCCTCACAGTAGTGGAAAATAAATTTGTGAGTTTTTCACTACCAGGACATGTAAAGCACAGAAGTACATGTTCTGCCCTTGACTTCCACAGCACCCTGCCCTACGGGTTACCTAAGGCCTACCTTAGGGTGACTTATATGTAGAAAAAGGGGAGTGTAGGCTTGGCAAGTAGTTTTAAATGCCAAGTCGAAGTGGTAGTGAAACTGCACACACAGGCCTTGCAATGGCGGGCCTGAGACATGGTTAAGGGCTACTTATGTGGGTGGCACAACCAGTGCTGCTGGTCCACTAAAAGCATTTAATTTACAGGCCCTGGGCACCTCTAGTGCACTTTACTAGGGACTTACAGATAAATTAAATATGCCAATTGGGTAGGTTCGAATGTTACCATGTTTAGGGGAGAGAGCACATGCACTTTAGCACTGGTCAGCAGTGGTAAAGTGTGCAGAGTCCTAAAACCAGCAAAATCAGGGTGATAAAAATTGAGGGAGGCAGGCAAAAAGTTTGGGGAGGACCTCCCTAAGGCTGTCAAGTCTAACAGACACTATAACACTTTACCACTAATTAGAAGGATGAAGTGTGTATACTCCTATGACCAACAAACATTTTAAGTTAACACCTGGGCACCTGGCCTGTCACCTGGCTGTGGCCTTCAGTTCTTGCTTGTTCCAGCCTGATCCAGTTGCCACCACTTGACCAAGTGACATCATCACTGCCCAGATTGGGCACCTGGCCTGTCACTTGGCTGTGGCCTTCAGTTCTTGCTTGTTCCAGCCTGATCCAGTTGCCACCACTTGACCAAGTGACATCATCACTGCCCAGATTGTCCTGCCCAGGTTTTCCCACCCAGGTTTTCCCAGGCACCATTCTTCCTGCCAACAGAAGCCCCGCCCACTTCAGGACCTACTTAATGCAGGGTGCAGCACGACCTTGCATTGGGCGCATGCAGCAGGCACAATGGTGGTGCACCAAGGGCCTGTCCATGCCTGGTTTGTGCCCAACACCATGACCCCTGACCTCCCATAGATACATCATCACCAACCTCTACAACCTCAACCCCCGGACGCCACAACAAACCCTTCCACCACACTGACCCATGCGCCTATATAGGAACTTTCACCTGCACCCAAAGCCACTTCACCTGCCACAGCACACACATCAGCCCACCATCCAGCCCCATTCCGAACACACCACAGACACCACCCTAACAAAAACACCAACTTGCATGCAACCTTCTCAACATACGCTCACTATGCAAACACACTACCGAGATCTGGGACCTCATCTCCACCCTCACACCCAATGTTTTCTTCTTCACAAAGACCTGGTTCAATCCCACTTCCATGCCCAAACTCGCCACTACAATACCCAAAGGATACAAGATCACCCACTGTGGCCATATCAACTAGTTTGGCAGAGGGATCGCCATCATACACAAGGAACCCATCAAATTCACCACCGCCTTCCAAACAGACCTCAACCATTACCACATACAGTTGAGAGAATCAAAATAAAAGGCCTTAGCCTCACACATCGACTCAAGCTCAGGTAACAGAAAAGAACTCTTCAACATCGGCAAAGAATTCTCCAAACCCTCAGCTGCAACAAACAGCATTACCCCCTCACAGGAACTCTGCAACAACCTTACAAACGTCCACCACAACAAAACTGTTCACACCCCAACCCGAGGCAACTGACTTTTTCAAGCAACCCAATGAACCTGCTACCATCACAGAGATCCGAATAACCGAATGGAGCCAGCTCGCCCCATAGGACACAGCCTCGATCATGAACTCAGACCACTCAGGGGCCCCAACTGACCCAGGCCCTTACCACATCTTCAACCTAGGCGAAGCCAGAATCAGCCACGTACTCATCACCTCAAATGCCATGGCCACCTTTCCTCAGTACTAGGAACACACTACCCTACTAAAGAAACTATTGTCAGACCTCAGCAAAATCTACAAATACCAGCCAAATTCCCTGCTCTCGTTCCCAGCCAAAGTATTAGAAAAAAACATTTACCATCAACTCTCCCCATAGCCAGAATGGAACCTCCTACTCAACTTCTCCTAATCTGGATTCCACAGCAACCTCAGCATCAAAACAGCCTTCATCACAGCTACTGATGACATCCAAGCCCTACTCGACCAAGGAGACTGCTGCTCTGATTCTCCTAGATCTCTCGGCAGCCATTGAACACTCATCACAACAAAGGCATTCAAGAAGATGCTCTCAAATGAATGGCCTCTTTCCTCACTGGAAGAATGCAAATAGGCCACCTACCCCCCTTCACCTCCGAACCCAAGGAAATCATCTATGGGGGTACCCCAAGGAATCTCGCTTAGCCTCCCTTTCATCAACACTTATATGATACCTCTGGCCAGCATCCTCAAAACCCATGGCTGAACATCCATGTAATGTTTTAATACAGGAATAAGGGTTAGTTTGTACAGTATTTTCCATACCGTCAAGACAATATTGGGAGGATTTGATTTGGGTTTTTAAAAATCCTTTTTTTTTAAAATGATTGTTTGGCTCTATTGAGAGGGTAGGTAATTTGGAAATGTATGTTAGTTTGTTTATTATTTATTGTTGTATAGACTCAAAAAGGCATATGCTGGGAGCATATTTAATTGTCCTGAAGAAACTTTAAAGACCACTGAAACGCATCAACTCAAGCTGGATTGCTACACCCATTGGAACTGGCTAATATAGATCAGAGACTGGGTGTATTAATCAATTAGCCAGCTGATACTATACTTTGGAAAAGCAATGTCTTGTGTGTTGTCTCCCATTTTATTTGTTTTGGTTTAGCCTTATTGGTTTTTTAGTGTTGGGCTGGTTGGTCCTTTAACTGGGTATTTTTTCTATTTGTGTGGGATTATTTATTTACATTTTTTTTAGAGATCCCCTTATTAAGACTGATCATTGGAGTGTCTAAGTGCTTGTGAAAGTGTTGTGTGGTGGATAGCTCTTGCTCCCCCTAAGGGTTACTTTACTCCGGGCCGGCTGTCCACTGCAGATTGCTGGAAGTTTAATGAGTTGGCATTCTGCCAGGGTTTCCGCGGTGGTCGCACCTCCATGAAAACCTTGGCGGAAAGGCTGCCGGTGACAGGACATTCCTCTCCTGTCACTGGCAGACGACTCCCAAAAACCTCCTGCAAATACAATACCCCCTTCTGTGACAGCACTCCCCTCCCCCTACCCCCCCTTCTGTGGCAGCAGCGCCCTCCCCATCCCACTTCCGTGACAGCATCCCCCTCCCTGCATACATACACACACGCACCCGCAAACATGCATACACCAACAGTTACATACATGCACTCACCAACACACATACATACACTCATTCACTCAGCAGCAGTCACACAAAAATTCCAACATGCACTCACTTCAACAATCACACACGCATTCGCACTTACAGTCAGACATGCATACACATTTACATTGACACATGCATACACACACACACACATTCACACTTACATTCACACATGCATTCACACTTGCATTCACATAGGCATACACACATGCATACACACTTAAATTCACACATGCATATGGACACACACCTACTCACACATGCACACACAACACCCTCCACCCGCCCACCCCCCTCCCCGGTTGGACGTTCGACTTACCTTGTCCGGTGAGGAGGTCGTCCACCATGGAACACGACCCGGTGCTTCCACCGCCGTCAGCGCCCCACCGTCAGGACACTGCCACGTGTATTATTGCTCGTAATATGGTGGGCGAAGTCCTTTTGGCATGGCGGTGATGGCAGTGGAAGCGCCTCTGCGCCACAGTCCGCCAGCATGACTGCTGAAGGATTTCCACCCAAATTGTGGCAGAACTCCTTCAGTACTCGTAATAACGTGGTCTTATGGTGCCCACGGTAATCTCCCTGTGCCTACAATTCAGTGCCTCATAGGTGATCTGGTGTGCTTTATAAATCCTGGATTTATTTGGATTTTAGGAACTTGGATCTGTTCCAATTGTAATATGTTGGATCATTGTCACTAAACTGAAACGCTGTTTTTGGTTTAAAAAAGTAGTCTTGTATGAAGCCATCGGCTAAATAGCGGAGATTGCCAGCATGGCAAAAACAAAATGCAAATGTCAAAGAGGATGGCATTTTACAGTGTAGGAAGTGCCGCTTGACCAGAAAGATGGAACAGAAAAAGTAGATCTGTTTAGGCACAAATTGAAGTCAGAGGAGGTATCCAAATAGTTATCTCCTTGTGGAATCAGTTTGTACATCACTTTTTTCAGGGTGGTTTGGGGTGACTTATCTGAGAGCCAGTTACAAACTACATGTAGTTTCACGGACCGCCACATTTATCAGATGTTTTGATCCACGGACTATAGAAATTACACCTCATGTCCAAAGGCATCTGCCCTGACAAAGATCCCAGATCCAGGCTGCTTGGCGAGGTCAAAACATGGCAATAATCTACTACATATGTGGATTGTCATAAAAATATTTAAACTCTTTATATACAATGCTTGGTCCATATATAGGGTTATTAAAAGAATGTCATTGGGTTTTCTGTCACATATATGTAACCCTTTTGGGAGGTATGAATATATCAGTTGACATTAATACCACTGCCACAGGGCTTTATCTTTAAATGCCTTTGCTTTTTGCTGCATATATTAGACAGATTCTTTTCATTGTTAACGTTGATGGTTTGTAGGTCATTCTTAGCTCCAAGGTCTACGTCAACAAATGTGTAAGTAGCAGTTTGTTCCAGAACTTTTCCAGCCTCCTACTCCTTACATTCAAACCACATATTTCAGTTGCATATGCCACGACAATTCCCATTTCGGCCAGTATATCCTCTTGCAAGAAGGAATTCCATAAACTGAAAACAATGAAATGAAAAATATTGTGAAGTCATTATCCAATGTCTTGGCCTTTTCAATCGCTGACCTTATTTTGGTTTCCTGAAGCGTGCTTTAGATATTGTGATGCAAAGCACGGGAAATGTGTTCGCTTCCACCAGAACCTCATTTCGGAGGTGAAATGGTCTCAGCTTTCCTCTTCTTTTGTTCCAGTCAAATGCCATATTGTTAGATGAAGAAACAATAATTTTATAGTCCATAGTATTTTTTGTCACATCAGATATCAATGGCTTAAAAATGAGTAGGGAGTAATCCCTGTAATGCAACTGAATGGACAAACATGAGAATGTGTGCTCTCCTGTAGAGTGCTATACCAAATCTAGTGCCCTTCAATCATTGGGATCCGGCAATCTTAGGACCTCATTTATAAGAATCTGTAAAATTGGCCCGATGCGTCAGATTTCGTGCCTTGCCCTGTGACCCCCTACTGACACCATGGATGGGCTGTATTTACAATACAGAGCTCCATGGCGCACATTTTCACAGATGCGTCAGAAATTCTGACGCATCTGTGGCGCTAAACTGACGCACTACTGGACTAGCGTCAAAAAAGTGAACAACACAGTGAAATGTACGCCAGTTCTGGGTGGCTTTTTTTTTTCAAACAGATTTTATTGAAATTTGGTTCAAATACATTATGCGTCTAAAATTGGCATACTTCTACAATCGTATAGTTATTGTCATATTAAACAGCGTTTTTAAGCATCCCTCAATAATTGCAACTGTTACATGGTATACAAATATTGTTGTTGAGCCAGTAGGAACATATCATCTGCCGCACAGTTCTTGGCCGGGTAGGTTGTGTGATATTTCTGTAAGCAGATATTTCGGATTCCCTGCCCTCTGTTTAGGCTGGCTCCCCATATCACTTCACGGGCTGTAATTTTAAGCTATACCTTCCTCTTGTCGGTGAGCTAGAATGGAATGTAGAGTGATGCCATTCAACTCCCTCTTGCCCCCACCTGCCGCTCCAACTCCTCGAACCATGGTCCAATCAGTTCTAGATGCGTCCATGCATGTGTTGTGCCACTATGCTATTCAGGGTTCCTGAGTTTTAGAGCACATAGGCAACTTGTCCCATGGTCTGCCTGCTTTCCCTGTTGTGCGTGTAATGTCTCATGCGGTGGGTGATAACGTGGTCCCATTAGCTTCTATAAGGGGTGTCCTAGTCTCTTCCTGCAATGTTGCAACTATCTGTTCCCAAGCACCAGTTATCTACGGTGAGCCCCTGCCTTGTCTGAGTTCCCGTTTAAACACTAGGCATTTGTATTCTGCCCAGAGCTTACTAGTTGCTTTGTTCTTGTGAGTGTGAGGGAACCAATGCAGCAGACAATGGGCTGGTGTACAAAAGGTTTCACTCTCTATGATGGCCACCATATAGGACGTCACCGCCCTCCAGTAAGTGGCTAGTTACGGGCAGGCCCACATCATGAGGATAAAGTCCACTGCTTCTTCCCCACAGCAGGGACACTGTGCGTTTGTTACCCGGAGGTGGTCGCAAAGCCGTTTCAGAGTGATATATGCTCTGTGTATTACATAAAAATTTACAAGTTGAAACCTAGCATTTCTGGAGACCTTCGGCTCCCTCTCCAGTATCTGTTCCCAGGCCTTTTCTGGTATTGGGATCCCCAAGTCTGTTTCCCATTTTTCTCACAGGTCACCCAGGGGGTGCATTACTCCCTTACGGATTGCCCTATATAAGCCGGTTATGGCTCTATGTGTGCCATCTGAGGTCACTATATAGTTGCTGGGCTCGTGAGGTCCGGGCTCCGCACCTCCCATTTGCCAATGGGCACCAATGGCGTGGGTGACTGCTCTGTACAGCAGGAAGTGACCCCACGGCAGGTTGTGGTCCTGCTGGAAGGCTTCAAATGGCTTCAGTTTGCCATTTCTGTACAGGCCCCCCATTTGCGTGGCCCCTGACTCCTCCCAAGTCAACAAACTCCTCCACTCGCCTGCACGAGGCATCCATTTAAGCCATATCATTGGTATCTCAGGTGTGTAGGACATTCTCGTGCCTGTCTTCTGGAGGCACCATTTCCAACATCCGCGAAGGACCCAGATCTCCGGGGCGGTCAATGGGTCTGCCCCAGAGAACCCAAAGAGGAGACCAGCCAGCTCGGGGATAGAAGGAGTCGCCATGGCCCCCCCACCCATTTGGGCTCTGCGCTCTGCCGTCCACTAGGTTAGCCACTGCAACTGGGCCGCCAGGTAATATGATTCGAAGTCTGGGACCGCTAGGCCCCCCTCCACGTGCAGTCTTTTCAGAGTGGCAAGTGCCACACAGCATCTCCCAGCCCCCCATATGAATGCCGTAATCAAGGAGTCCGATTCCCTGAAAAGCGCGACAGGGACCCAAACCGGTAATACTGCAAAATAGTACAACAGTCTTGGCAGTATCTTAATAAGTGCTATTCTCCGGACAACGGATAGTGCAAGTGACTTCCAGAAGCCCAGATAGGATTTCAATGCCCTAATGACGCTCCCTATATAACCTTCCAGGATATCTGCCCTAGTATGGTAAACCTTGACTCCCTGGTAGGACATGCATTAGGGCTCCCAGGAGACATGCCATAGCTCCTCGGTGGGCCCCTGCTCGTAGAAAGCGGGAACAGAAACGATTTCTGCCAGTTCACCTGTAGCCTTGCTAATTGGCCAAATTGTGGCAAAAGTGCTTGGGCTCCTTCTAGCTCCGGCCCTACGTCTCGTAAGAACAGAAGTAGATTGTCCCTGTATAGCGCTATCTTGTGATGCCGATCCTTGTACTCAAGTCCCTGATACCAAGTAGCTGTTCATGCTTGGGTAGCTAATGGTTCCATTGCCAATGCAAATAATAATGGTGAGAGTGGACAATCCTGCCTGGTGCCCCTTTCTACCGAGTATTGCTCTGAGATTGTGACCCCGGTTCTGACTCGTGCTTTAGGGTCTGTGTATAGTACTTTCATCCAATTAATAAATCCCTTGCCCAGTCCCATATGCTCTAGGACTGCGTATAAGTAATCCCACTCTAAACTCTCGAATGACTTTTCTATATCTACTACTAGTCTAGTCGCAGTTCTTTTGTGTGGAATGCCGATTTCCAGTATACGAATAGCTTGTCGGATATTCTGAGCTGTGTTCCGGGTGGGGATGAACCTTGCCTGGTCTGTAAGGACCAATCGGGTCATATATGGGAGCAACCTTGTCGCTAGTATGCGACTTAGGTATCTTGTAGTCCGAGTTCAGCATGGACAGGGGCCTGTAGGCTCTGCTATCATTAGACAGCTTGCCAGGTTTTAGCAGTGGGATTATCAGAGCTTCCCTTGTGGAATCTGGGAGGCATTCCGCCTCTCGTGCCTTGCCATGTAACAGCGCCAGTTTAGGGGCCAATTCTTCTATGTACGTGGCATAGAATTCTATTGGCAATCTGTCTGTGCCTGGGGTTTTTCCCGTCGCCAGGCCCTTAATGGCTTCTCTGATTTCTGCGTTCTCTATTTTGCCTCCCAAAGCGACCTTCTCTTCGTCCTCAAGGCACTGGCGTGAAAGATGCCTGAGGAATGCTTGTATGTCTTCCCCCTTCCCATGTGTGACACTTGTGTAGAGTGTGGTATAGTATTCGAGGAAATGACGATTAATCTTGTCCTGCCGATATAATCTGCACCCTGTGGGGGTAATGATCTCCACTATGGGGGTCATTCTTTTTGCAGGATAGGCCAGCCATGCTAATAGTACACCCGTTTTATCCCTCTCCGCGTGAGCTCTTATCATGTAATTTTTATAGTCGAAACACCGGAGCGTCTCAGTGTGCTCTGCTACTCCCTCTCAGGCCTCACTCACCTCCCCCTGCAACTCAGGGTGTTCCGGTCTTTGTTTTTCTAATGTACATTGCTCAGCTTCTGTCATCTCTATTTCTCATAGGAGTGTCTTCCGAATTCCCATTGATGCAGCTATGCATCTTCCTCGAACTACTACTTTAAATGCGTCCCACATTATTTGGGGAGATAGGGCAGTAGCTACATTCTCCTCGAAGTAGTGTTTGATGTGTCCACTTATTTGGTCTCGGAAAGCAGGGTCTTCTAGGGACTAGGGTTTTAGGCACCAGGTTGGTATACGTGTGTTAGTTTATTCCCAGGTCACATAGAGAAAAACAGGATTGTGATCACAAATTGTTCTTCCCAAGTACTCTACATCTCTGACCTGAGTATGTTCCTCATGTGTGCAGAGAAAGGTGTCCAAGCGTACATGCAAATCATGCACCGCAGAAAACAAGGAGTAATCCCTGGTGCTCGGATTAAGGTGTCTCCAGGAGTCCAGCAGTCGCCATTCAGTCTGCCACTCCTGGAGTTTTTTAGCCATGGCGTTCACTGGTGAGTCCCTTAGCGGTGGGTGGGACCTGTCTAGTTCGGGGTTGGCCACACAATTAAAATCCCCCCCAATCAACACTGCATGAAGCAGGTGAGGAGCCAGGGCGCTTGAGAGATGCTCTAGAAATGTGCTCTGATCTGTTTCGGTACATATATGTTTATAAGTGCGATGTCTTGTCCTCCCAACCGGCCAGTGACCACAACATAACGCCTATTAGGATCCATAAGTGTGCTGGTCATTTGAAATGGTACTCCCGCTCTAATCCATATCAGGGTGCCCCGTGCATACTCAGAGTAGGTTGTGTAGTATACTTGACCCCTCCACCTCCTCTGCAGCTCCACCCCCTCCGCTGTCAAGTGTGTCTCCTGCAGCATCACTATTTGGGCCCCCCTCCTCTGCAGGTAGGAGTATACCTTATATTGTTTAGTCATATTATCCATGCCTCTGACATTCCAGAAGACCACTTTATTATGCTGCAAGTCCCTCATGAGGAATCAATGGTACAAGTTGTGCACCCACTTGCTGTGTGTGGGGCTTATAAATGCAGTGTTTACCTTCAGGATTTCCTGTTGGGTGGTGCCGCGGCCAGGTTCTCTTAAAACTTAAAATAACAAACTCCCCCGGGCAGGTGACAGAACAACCCCCCATCCAAACTAGTGTAAACAAATATCGTTACTTATTGGGTGTGTGAGATTAGATCTACAGCCGCATGAAGCTCTCAGCACCAGGCTCCCCCGTCCATTTTCTTCAGGCCTCGGAGTCCCATGTCTCATCTTGTCTTGGACTCTTTGCAGCAGGTCCCTCCATGGAAGTGCCAGTTCCTTGCCATGGTATCAGATAATGTCATCAGACGTCCCTGGTGTCACCACCGGCAATTCCACACTCAGTGATTCCGATCTCGCATCCGAATCCGATCCCCATGCTTGTCTCGTTGCCACCCCTGATTGGGAACTGGCCTCTCCTCTGCTTAATGACGCCACTGCAGCAGTAGCGCGTTGCCTCTCTCTTGGGGCTTCCTCCAAGGAGGGTGCCACTCCTCTGCGTCGGGGTCCTCTGGATCGCTGTCGCCTGCTCTTGGGTCTAGTTCTTTGAGGCACGCTCGTGCCTGCGGGTCCTTCTCTTTCATCTAACCATTCTCTTGCCTCTAGTGGTGTTCAAAAGAATCTTGCCCCTCAACCCTCCACCACCCTCAGCGTGACAGGGAATAGCATGGTGTATGGAATGTTTAATGTTCGCAACTGTTTTTTGATCTCCAGGAATGTGGCTCTCTGTTTTTGCATCTCAAGGGAGAAGTCAGGAAAAATTCAGACTATATTGTTCTCTACTCTTAATTCTTCACTTTTCCTTGCTTGGGCAAGGATGTGGTCCCGGTCTTTATAGTGCAGTAGGCGGGCCACTACCGGCTGCGGCAGGACCCCAGGAGGAGGTGACCTTGCTGGTACTCTATGCGCTCTCTTGAAAGTGAAAAATCGCGACAGGCCCTCTGGCGTGACTTCAGTGCCTATCAAGTTCTCTAAGTATTTAGTCAAGTCTTTAAGTTCAACTTTCTTAGGCACCCCCACTATGCGGATATTGTTTCTTCTTGATCTATTTTTGGCGTCTTCTGCGCAGGCCATTAGGGTCTCCACTTGCTTCTCCAGGGTGGAGTTGCTGATAGTGCTCGTTTGAGCTCCTCCATGTCCCTCTCCATTGTGGTGACCCTCCCCACCAGGTGTCTTTGGTCCTCTCGCAGTAAGCCCAAGTTCGTTGCCAGTGTATCTATCTTAGACTCCAAAATTTCCCTGGAGGCCATGATGGCTTGTAGTATGTCCCCCAGAGGGGGGCCCCCCGCCAGGTTGCTCAAAGGCGGCGATTGCACCGTGCAAGTGTGTGATGAGGTAGGGCAATCGGGCTGCAAGCTGGTGTCTCCATCCATGTCCCTTTTCTTATTGGGTTTACCCATTTTCAGCAGTTTGCTTCAACCCCGCCGCAGTGCTGGGCTATCTTGCACTCAGGACTTCTGTGGTTCTCTTGCTGAGGCGGTGCACGTCGTCACCGTTGGATCCCAGCATGAGGGCCCTGTCCGCCTCCCCTCAGGCCCAGCCGGCTCACTCCCGCAGTGACCCCACCATGGTCCCCGCAGATAGGGGAGGGTCCCCCCAGATTGAGCCACTCACCGCGGTCTCCCCTCTCCTGGGTGTGGGGACAGGGCCACCAATGCTCCCGTCTCAACTCACAGCCATCCCTCTGCAGTCGGGCCGCGTTTTGCCTCTGCCGATGTGGGGGAGGAGGGCCGCTCGTCTCGCCCCCCCCTCCGCGGGGCTAGGGCCACAAGCTTGGCAGTCCTGTTCAGCAGGCCCTTTCCGGGGGCCGCCCATCATGCTCGAGAGGGGGCGGGGCCAGCAGTCAAATCCGCCCGGGCCCGGTGCACCTTCAATGGTGTGGGGCTACCTCTCCGAGGCATCGCCTGTCTGGTTCATTGGACGTGCTCCACGGCCCAGACCCACATTGCAAGCTCCTTTGCTTGCTTGCCTCAATGACGGGCAGGGACCGTGATCAATCTGCGCCGATTCCTCTTCATTGCGGGCTGCTTCTGGGCCGCGACTCTATGCCCTTTTCCTCTGTGCCTCCCCCCTCCTGGACCTTGGGGGGTTATGGCTATCTGGGCTCCAGGGCTATTTTTCCAGGATAAATGCGGTTGGGGGGTCCCTGGTCAGAGCTTTTCACTTTTGCTGCTCACTCCTTGGGCTCTAGGCCACGCCCCTCCAGTTCTGGGTGGCCTTTTCCGAGGGAACGTCTTTCTTGCATACGTTATACCTGGCGTAGGTATAATGTGACCAAGGCTTTACAAACTGACGCATTGAGCCCAATGTGTTTGTTTGTAAATGTGGAGCTGTGTAAAGCACTGCTTGCACCACCGTTGCGTCAAAAAAATGATGCAATGGTGGCTCAAAGGCCTTGTAAGTGAGACTCTTGGTCTTTCTTTGCTGCTTTCAACACCCTCAGGTTAGTGGCAGACAGATTTAAAAGTCGTAAAATGAGGATTTCAAGAACAAGGTTTTTAACATCATCAATTGAATTCAGGGTTGGAATAGACACTAAAATTAGTTAATCCATGGGTGGGGATATAAGAATCAGGCACCAGTCTTAACGCAGCTGGATTTCTGATTTATTTATTGTATTACTAGAGAGGAATGTAATAGTCATCTGATAAAAGAGTATCTGTTGAATATACATGCATACAGCTGGTGTCTGATGAAATAGCAGTCAGCAATCAGAGATGGCTGTAGCATAAAATTGTTAATCTTATTGGCTGAACGGATCTGCCTCCACATTTTCACCCTTGAAAAGTAACCACCATTTCTGACCCTATGTTTGGCTTCAGTAACTGCTTGATGCCCTCGGTAGGCTCTGTTTTGTGGACAGAATAGAGTAGCGTGTACACCTTGATTGCAAATGCCCCACCTGTGGGTCTAAACTTAGCCCCTCAAATAAACTGAAATCTCTGCGAGCCTCCAGAGAGGGTTTATTTATATTTCTGTATTTCAAACACAACGAACCTAAGTGAAAAATTAGAAGAAAACTGACAATCAGCAAAACACATTCTGTGAAAGAGTTTTCTTTTTACTGCTTTTCAAAAGGCCCGACAGGTGTTTGTATCATGTGTACATAAGCGAACTGGTCAGGTGTTTAAATGAAAACTGTTAGAAATGGGGGTCTTTGGTTCACAGTCAGGTTCCCCCCTGTTCAAGCAAGGACCCTCACTCTAGTCAGGGTAAAAGAGAATCACCCTCAGCTAACCCCTATTTACCCCCTTGGTAGCTTGGCAGAGGAGTAGGCTTAACTTCAGAGTGCTAGGTGTAAAGTATTTGTACCAACACACACAGTAACTTAATGAAAACACTGCAAAATGACACAACACCAGTTTAGAACAATTGAAGATATTTATTTAAACAAAACAAGACCAAAACGACAAAAATCCGACATACACAAGTCAAGTTATGAATTTTTAAAGATTAAACTAAAAAATAGCGCTTAGAAACAAAAATGCTTCGGTGAGGTGTTAACACGGCGTCGTGACGGAGTCATTCCCAGCAAGCCAACACCAGCGGCGCCAGACACGGAGTCGCGTAGACTCCCAAGTACAGTACCTTTGGTGAAGAGTGAAAACAAGTCGATGCGCGAATTTGGGGATCGCGGCGTCAGTGCGAAACGTTGAATCCGTACACTTCGAGCGGCGTCGGTCACGACGTGGTGAGGCGCCTTCCACAGAGTCGCAGACGTCAACAGGGCTGCAGCGGCGTCAGGCCTGCAAAGATTGTCGCGTTCCAGCGAAGGTCACGGCGTCGGGTGCAGGCAGCGTCACCGGATTCAGCAGCGGCGTCGGTCCGAAGTCGTCCGAAGTCGATTTCCTTGGATTTCCACCAGCTTTCCTTTCAAGGGCCCAGGGACTGGATAGGGCATCACTTGTCAAAGCAGGAGTCTCTCCAGAGACTCCTGGTACTGGCAAAGAGAAGTCTTTGCTGTCCCTGAGACTTCAAACAACAGGAGGCATCTCTAAATCAAGCCCTTGGAGATTTTTTCACAGGGTATAAGGCACACAAAGTCCAGTCTTTGCCCTCTTACTCAGCAACTGCAGGATAGCTCCACAAAGCACAGTCACAGGCAGGGCAGCACTTCTCCTCAGGTCTTCATCTCTTCTCCAGGCAGAGGTTCCTCTTGTTTCCAGAAGTGTTCTAAAGTCTGTGGTTTTGGGTGCCCTTCTTATACCCAGTTTCTCCTTCGAAGTAGGCCTACTTCAAAGTAAAGTCTCTTTGGAATGTGAAATCCTGCCTTGCCCAGGCCAGGCCCCAGACACTCACCAGGGGGTTGGAGACTGCACTGTGTGAGGGCAGGCACAGCCCTTTCAGGTGCGAGTGACCAACCCTCCCCACCCTCTTAGCACAGTTGGCTCTTCAGGATATGCAGGCTACACCCCAGCTCCCTTTGTGTCACTGTCTAGTGTGAGGTGCAACCAGCCCAACTGTCAAACTGCCCAGACAGGGAATCCACAAACAGGCAGAGTCACAGAAATGGTATACACAAGAAAATGCTCACTTTCTAAAAGTAGCATTTTCAAACACACAATCTTAAAATCAACTTTACTAAAATATGTATTTTTAAATTGTGAGCTCAGAGACCCCAAACTCCACATGTCCATCCGCTCCCAAAGGGAATCAACACTTTAATCAGATTTAAAGGTAGCCCCCATGTTAACCTATGACAGGCCTTGCAACTGTGAAAAACGAATTTAGCATTATTTCACTGTCAGGACTTATAAAACACATTACTATATATCCTACCTTAACCATCCACTGTACCCTGCCCTACCTTAGGGGTGTCTGACATGTAGGAAAAGGGAAGGTTTAGGCCTGGCAAGTGGGTACACTTGCCAAGTCGAACTTACAGTTAAAACTGCACACACAGACACTGCAATGACAGGTCTGAGACATGATTACAGAACTACTTATGTGGGTGGCACAACCAGTGCTGCAGGCCCACTAGTAGCATTTGATTTACAGGCCCTGGCACCTCTAGTGCACTTTACTAGGGACTTACTAGTAAATCAAATATGCCAATCATGGATAAACCAATCACATACACATTTTGTAAAGGAGCACTTGCTCTTTAGCACTGGTTAGCAGTGGTAAAGTGCCCAGAGTAACTAAAACAGCAAAATCAGAGTCCAGCACACATCAACAACCTGGGGAACAGAGGCAAAAAGTTAAGGGAGACCACGCCAAGGATGAAAAGTCTAACACGTGTCCCCAACAGCTGAAACTGTGGAGCAACTACCTAACCTCATGGGAGTTCTCATCACTAAGGCGGAAGAACCTGGACAGACCATCAGCATGGCCGTGCTCTGTACCAAGACGGTGTTCCACTGTAAAGTCCATCCCCTGTAGGGAAATGGACCACCTCAACAGTTTTGGATTCTCACCCCTCATCTGCATTAACCATCTGAGGGGCCTGTGGTCGGTCTGAACTCGGAAGTGAGTCCCAACCAAGTAGGGTCTTAGCTTCTTCAGTGCCCAGACCACAGCAAACGCTTCGCGTTCTATGGCACTCCACCTATGTTCCATGGGTAGTAACCTCCTGCTAATGAAGGCTAAGGGTTGATCTAGGCCCTCTTCATTAAGCTGTGAGAGTACTGCTCCAATACCATGCTCTGAGGCGTCTGTTTGCACAACAAACTCCTTGGGGTAGTCAGGTGCCTTCAGCACAGGTGCTTTGCACATGGTAGCCTTCAGGGCATCAAAAGTGTTCTGCCAAGCCCCTGTCCAGATCACTTTCCTGGGTTGCTTCTTAGAAGTCAACTCAGTTAAGGGGGTAACATTGGTACCATATCCCTTAGCAAACCTCCTGTAATATCCTGTGAGACCTAAAAAGGCTCTCACTTCAGTCTGGGTCTTGGGAGGCTCCCAAGCCAGAATTGTATCAATCTTAGGCTGTAGGGGTGCCACCTGGCCACTCCCCACCTGGTGTCCTAAGTACACCACAGAACCCTGCCCTATTTGGCACTTGCTCGCCTTAATAGTGAGGCCTGCCTTCTGAAGGGCCTCCAACACTCTCCAGAGGTGTTGCAGGTGTTCCTCCCATGTGGAACTAAACACAGCAATGTCATCCAGGTAGGCGGCACTGAACTCATCCAGCCCAGCCAACACCTGGTTGACCAACCTCTGAAAGGTGGCAGGGGCATTCTGGATCCCAAATGGCATCACTTTGAATTGAAAGTGTCCATCTGGTGTAGAGAATGCTGACCTCTCCTTGGCCCCCTCAGTTAAGGCAATCTGCCAGTACCCAGATGTTAAATCAAACGTACTGAGGTACTTGGCAGCTCCCAACCGGTGAATGAGCTCATCAGCTCGGGGGATGGGGTGGGCGTCAGTCTTGCTGACCGCATTGAGTCCCCGGTAGTCCACACAGAACCTGAGTTCTGGAGTGGCACCAGGGGCAGGAGCCTTTGGGACCAATACCACGGGGCTGGCCCAAGGACTGCTGGAGTGCTAAATAACCCCTAGGGGAAGCATTTTGGATACCTCATCCTTAATGCATGCCCTGACCCTGTCAGTTACCCTGTAAACCTTCTATTTAATGGGTGTACTGTATCCAGTTTCCACATCATGTGTGCACAAGTGTGTGACTCCTGGGATCAGGGAAAACAGGGAGGAAAACTGTCCCAACACGTGGGGACAGTCACCTTGCTGCTCCTCAGTCAGGGAGGGGGAGAGGATCACTCCCTCTACTGACCTATCTTTTTCTCCTGCAGACAGGAGGTCAGGAAGAGGCTCACTCTCCTCTTCTACCCCATCATCTGTCGCAAGGAGCATGGACAGTTCAGTCCGCTCAAAGTGAGATTTGAGGTGGTTGACATGGAGGACCCTTAAAGTGTTCCTTGGAGACCGCAAGTCCACCAGGTAGGTGACTTCTCTCTTGCGCTCCACCACCTCCAATGGCCCAGTCCACTTATCCTGGAGCACCCTAGGCTCCACTGGCGCAATCACCCACACTTTCTAACCAGGTTGAAACTCGAACAGAGTGGCATTCTGGTCATATCACCGTTTCATATCCTCCTGTCTTGCTTCCAGGTTCTCCTGAGCGAGACTCCTGAAGCAGGCAGTCTGGTTTCTCAAAGCCAGCATGTAACTGAATACATCCTGGGGGGGTTTACTAGGAGCTTTTTCCAAAGCTTCCTTAACCAGACTCAAGGGTCCCCTCACAGGGTGGCCATAAATCAGCTCAAAAGGGCTAAACCCAAGTCCCTGTTGGGACACCTCCCTGTAGGCGAACAGAAGGCATGGCAAGAGGACGTCCCACTTCCGCCTCAAGGGCTCTGACAGGCCCATGATCATGCCTTTTAAGGTGCGGTTGAATCTCTCAACCAGACCATTACTTTGGGGGTGGTAAAGGGTGGTGAACTTGTAGGTTACCCCACACTCCTTCCCCAGAGACTTCATATACGTGGATATGAAGTTGGTACCCCTATCACATACCACTTCCTTGGGGAACCCCATGCGGGTAAAAACCCCCATCAATGCACGACCCACCACAGGGGAAATGATTGATCTCAAAGGAATGGCTTCTGGGTACCAGGTGGCGTGGTCCACCAAGACCAGGATAAACCTGTCGCCCATGGCTCTCTTGGGATCCAGAGGCCCCACAATGTCAATGCCTACCCTCTCAAAGGGAGTACTGACAACAGGCAAAGGCTGGAGGGGAGCTTTACATTTCCTCCCACTCTTGCCACTTGCCTGACAAGTCTGACAAGACCTGCAATGTGCATCTGAGTGCCTGCGCATTAAGGGCCAGTAAAAGTGGGTGACAAGCCTCTCAAATGTCTTGTCTTGCCCCAAATGTGCAGCTAAAGGCACATCATGAGCCAACCCCAGTAGGAAGGCCCTGAAGCACTTAGGTACCACCAGCACACGGGCTGACCCAGGCTCAGGAACCTTAGGCTTGCTATACAGGAGGTCTTCCTCCCAATAAATCAGGTGTGATCCTGGCTCCTTGCCAGCCGCCTGGTCTGCAGCCTGCTGCCGCAAAAATTCCAAAGTAGGGCATGTCTTCTGTGCTGCACAGAATGCTTCCCTGGTGGGCCCCCCTTCCTGCTGCCACTGTGACAATTCAGGGACCTCCCCCAGTTCAGCCACTTGTTCCCCTGTAGGCTCCGGGGCGTCACCCTCAGGCTTCGCCGCCTCCTGGACCGTGGGAACGTCTGGGCCGCCCAGTGGAAATCCCAGAATCACTGCAGCGGTCTGACGACCGCGGTGCGGTGTTCTGGCGGGGGGCCTCCGCCGCCCGGCAAGGTAAGAATCAGGGCCTATATGTCCTACCTTAACCATACACTGCACCCTGCCCTTGGGGCTACCTAGGGCCTACCTTAGGGGTGTCTGACATGTAGGAAAAGGGGAGGTTTAGGCCTGACAAGTGGGCACACTTGCCAAGTCGAACTTACAGTTAAAACTGCACACACAGACACTGCAATGGCAGGTCTGAGACATGATTACAGAACTACTTATGTGGGTGGCACAACCAGTGCTGCAGGCCCACTAGTAGCATTTGGCATGTGATTTACAGGCCCTGGCACCTCTAGTGCACTTTACTAGGGACTTACTAGTAAATCAAATATACCAATCATGGATAAACCAATCACATACACATTTTTTAAAGGAGCACTTGCACTTTAGAACTGGTTAGCAGTGGTAAAGTGCCCAGAGTAACAAAAACAGCAAAATCGAGAGTCCAGCACACATCAACAACCTGGGGAATAGAGGCAAAAAGTTAAGGGAGACCACGCCAAGGATGAAAAGTCTAACAAGAACCTGATTATTAATTGACAACCTGGGTTCACGGCAGGTGTTTAGAATCGGATGCAGTGCTAATTTACACTTGTGATTTCCGGAACAGATATGATTACACATTGAGTCCGACTGCTGTGTAAATGGACTGCTAATACAGAATGTGCATTGAGGAAACCACCTAGTTACAACAAGACCGAATAAAGGAGTACTGTTATGGTAATCGTGGTTGCTGCACTTGAAGAACTTTTGAGAACTCTCATAAACGGGAATATTTTTCATAGTCATTTATTTTAGAAACCCTAAAGCGTTCTAATAGTGTTATCAGGTTGTAGCTGATGCACTCAAGTATTTGTAGAATTTAACAAATAATAGCATAATTGGTAAAGTAAAAACAAAACAGGACTGAGCGAGCGTCTCACCCATTAGACTGGGCAATATGAGACCTCTGCCCCCTAGCACCCATTCTGACCGGAAGCCACTCTCTCCAAGAAGAGCACCATTTTGAACATACTCATAATAAAAGACTAGTGAAGGTTTTATGGGCCCAGGTTGAGCTGAGGCACTCCTGTAGTTTTATGAGTTTTATGACAGAGTAAAAGAGACCACTTGGGTATACATTCTAGAGGTATGATTTCAGGGAAATGAATAAATAACGCTTGGGGTTAGAGGATATCTGGGGCCGTATTTATACTCCGTTTGCGCCGAATTTGCGTCGTTTTTTTCGACGCAAATTCGACGCTAAACTAACGCCAACTAACGCCATATTTATACTATGGCGTTAGAGGCGAATAGCGCCAAAGTTCCCGGAATGTGCGTCATTTTTTAGCGTGAACCCCTTCCTTGCGTTAATGATATGCAAGGGAGGCGTTCCCGTCTAAAAAATGACTCCCAGGCCTTTACGTGGTATTTATACTCCCGGGCAAAAGAGACGCCCGGGAGTGGGCGTGGCTAAAAACGGCGCATTTGCGCCGCTTTTTAACGCCTGGGTCAGGCATGGCGTTAAGGGACAAGTGGGCTCAAAATGAGCCCAGAGTGCCCTCCCCTGCCCCCAGGGACCCCCCCTGCCACCCTTGCCCACCCCAGGAGGACACCCAAGGCTGGAGGGACCCACCCCAGGGACATTCAGGTAAGTATTTTTTTATTTTTTTTTAATAATTTTTTTTGGCATAGGGGGGCCTGATTTGTGCCCCCCTACATGCCACTATGCCCAATGACCATGCCCAGGGGACAGAAGTCCCCTGGGCATGGCCATTGGGCAAGGGGGCATGACTCCTATCTTTACAATGATAGGAGTCATGTTGATGGGGGATGGGCGTCGAAAATAAATGGCGCAAGTCGGGTTACGACGATTTTTTCGACGTAACCTGACTTGCCCCATTTTAAGACGCCCATGCGCCATTTTCCCCCTACGCCGGCGCTGCCTGGTGTACGTGGTTTTTCTCGCGCACACCAGGCAGCGCCGGTCTGCTTGCGCCGGCTAACGCCATTCAATAAATACGGCGCCCGCATGGCGCTTCAGAATGGCGTTAGCCGGCGCAAAACTTTTTGACGCTAAACTGCGTTAGCGCAGTTTAGCGTCAAAAAGTATAAATATGGGCCCTGGTGTCCAAACTTTAGCTGCTAATTCTGCCTGTTTATCTTGCAGTGTTCTCATGTTTTGTGAACTAAGCTGTTTGTGGTTGCTGTTGCAAATTAGGCTTTCTAGGGGAAGGTGGATTTAACGAGGATGTGAATGGTAAGGGTTGTGCTGAATGAGAGTTTTTGTTACTCAGTTCTGAACAATACTTTAAAAATAGACAGCTTTTCAGTACTTATAGAGCCAACAGTACAAGCAATAAACTACCGACATTTTGGTCATAACTGCAACCTATCTGCACATCCGAAATGTTGGCAGGTCCTCTCTCCCTAAATGAAGCAAATGAAGGCAAATGTGTCATGGAGAAAGGTCTGACATGATGCACCCTCAGCCATTTCTTTTTTCCTTTAAAGGGTGGTGTCATCGGAATTCAGATCGAATGGAACTGTGACCTGGACCGCTCAGCTTCAGAATGTAACCCTCGATATTCTTTCAGCCGCCTGGACAATAAATTCTCAGAAAGATCCATCTCCGCGGGATACAACTTCAGGTATGCAATAGTGGGTATGCATTTGAGGTTCATAGTAGAAGACGGGAAAAGAGAGGAAATATGTTTTGTTTTATTTTACTGGGGAGTTTGGTGACCTCAATGTTTCCGAGAAATCCTTCTTGGGAACGTTTGTAGTAATAGATTTGATAAAAAAGATGATGTTGATTTTGGCATTGTAAAGTCAAGGAACAATTCATCCCCATGATCGTTCAACAAACCATTTAAACAATAATTTAATCACATTTCCTATATTTTTATGGATTGTTACTGCAATCAGGAATTCTGAATTATTTCTTGCCACTTAATATCCTCATTTTTTGGTGATTTCGACTCTTTCTTTGTAAATCAATTACCATTACAAAGTTGAAATGCTTATTTAACTGCACATCACATTTATTCCAGAAATGTACACAGTTAACCTGACCAGAAGAGCAAAAGAATACTGAAAACAACATAGAAAACATTTTCACAGTTAAGGGGTAATGAACCTAGGGCCTGGGTAAAAGTATTTTTTGAAAAAATATATATTAACTCAAAGATCAACAACCTTTAAGACTGAAATATGTAAAAAATAGGGGGAAATAAATAACTATTTCATATGGTTAGGTCAAAGGCTCTTGCTTTCTAAGAATATTTATTATAATGGAGGGCCATTACAATGTAAAAGAGCCTTAAGATTACAAATATACTGGTGTCATTGTGTGTCTTTTCAGTGGGCCCAGATTAAATAGATAATCCAGATGGGCAATGGACGAGGTTGGCTTGCAGATGAAAGTTTGGACTGGTGTAAAAAGTATCTAGGCTCAGCAAAGAATTTATGGAGCTTAGTTCACATAAGAGCCCCATGTAGGTTCCAGAACTTTGAATCAGCTCCTTAAGAACTCTTAGAGATGTATTTGTTTATTTACTGTTTACTTAAATAGGTTTTTATAGTGTGCACACGTGGCCCAAAGGAGTTAGAGAGCTGTACAAAAAAATATAACATTACTAGAGAGGCAGACGTAACAAGCTCAATATCAGGACCATAAATGCCATAAATGGTACATCAAATAATAGCACTTGTAATCAAACAAAGGGATCCTATCAGCTGAGGGATCAATAAGTAATGAGCATCAATAAGACAAGAGAGATGAACTGAGGTGGTGGTCTGGCTGGGGAAAAACTAAAGTTAAGATCAATATGTAAGAAGAGAGAACTGAGCTAACCCGAGGACTAAAAGCAGGAAACAAAAAAGGGTAAGGATTGAGCAAGGAATTGCAAAAGGGAAGCCACAAACAGAATAATCAGTTAGTAGGGGCAAGAGAAACGTTTTTATTGAAAAGTTATCATGTCCAGCTCTTTTTTGGAGGTTGCCAAAGTGCCCGTGGTGAGTAGCCTACGGTTTTGATCCTTTTGGATCTCTCTGCAGCTTTCAACACGGTTTCACATGGCCTGTTAACAAAGAGACCACATGGGTCTGGAGTGCATTTAAAAGCACTGCAATGGCTCTGTTCTTTCCTGAACAAAATATCTCATTCCGTTCAGATGGCCTCTTTTAGGTCCACCTCTCAAACTTCCCAATGTGGCTTCTCTCAGGGCTCTTCACTTAGCCCTATGCTACTAAATATCTATGTCTTTTCCTTGGCGGGTATCGTCAAAGCTTGGGGCTTTGAGATTTGTACATATGCAGACAATACCCAGCTTATTATCTCTATAGGGGAGAGACTTAGAGAGACCCAGGATAATCTCATTGGGTGTCTATCGGAAGTAAATACTTGGATGCAATTGCATAAAACTCAATGCGGTGAAGACGGAGATCTTATCGCAATATTTGGGATGATTTGTGGTGGCCATCGTCCCTGGGAACTGTACCAGAAACAAGGAAAGTAGCTAAGAACCTTGGATTCCTAATAGATGATACCCTCTCCATGCAGGATCTGGTGGATGCCATTTGTGGCACATGCTTTGGACTGCTCAGACAATTGTGAACGCTCTTCCGCTGGATACCAATAGAATTGCAAAGAACAGAAGTTCAGGCATTGATTATGAGCAGGCTGGGCTAACGGCAATGCTTTATATCTAGGAATGGTGGACTTTTTTTTTTACTTGATTACAGTCCATTCAAAATTCATCAGCTAGACTCAATTGTAATAGCACCCGAAACAGTGCAGCCACCCTATGTTTGAATTCTTTTCACTGGCTACCAGTACTTAAGAGAGCTAGATTTGAGTTACTGTACCATGATCGTAGGCCACTATATGATTCTGGGCTCGCTATTTTGCATGGCAGAGTGACTTTTTACAAGCCTGCATGTGCACTGTGCTCGGCCAACTTAGCTTGGCTAGCACTAAACGTATCTGAAAAATTGGAATGGGTGGCTGCTCTTTCTCTCATCTAGCTGCCACTCATTGGAATCTGCTGTCTTTGGATATCTGGCCTTTGATCTTTTCAGGTTCCGGAAGAAATTGAAGACTTGGCTGTTTTTTAACAGGTTGTGTTACAGGATGCAATGTTGCAATGGATCTAGTGCTGTGATATTCCTCTGGGACGAGTGTTGTGCTCTATATATATGATAAATAAATAAATAGGCCTGAGAGGAGAGAGATCCAAATTCTGAATGAACCACAAGAAAAGGATTGATCTAGCATGCCTTCCGTTTTGAGAGCCATAGGTTCTAAGAAAAGTGATTCCAGAGTACGTAGTGATCTAAGCCATTCAGCCACTCCTTTCAGAAGCTTAAAGTGAAGTAAAGCTACAGGAATGAAGAGGCATGTCTGAGGTCCCCCTGAGGACAGAGCAGGATATGTGGTCAACAGATAAGTGGCTTCTCTAAACCAGTTGTAGAGTCTTGCAGAGTTGAAATATTTATTTTAGTTATTGCAAATGCTGAACTACCCGTTTCAACTTCTACTAAAAAGGATATACGCACTATGGTTATAATGGGACTAGAAACCTGCACTCAAGTGCTACAGTAGAACAACAGATCTTGGATCTGAAGAAACTGTTGCCCCAAGACTCGTTCTCATATTTTTGGAACTCTGCTTGCACTATGGGGCCTGGTGGGAATGTAATCACAAGTCACTTAGAGAGACGCAATTTAAACTTCTTGAACTCTTCTGAAAAATGACAAAATTTACATGGTCCCTATTTTATCACCAATTCACTTTGCTGTGTATCCTGTGTGTTTTGGCACATTACTTGGAAGTAACTGCTCCTGGTTTCACAGAGAACCTTTGGAGTCTCCCAACAAGTTAAGATGACAAATAATTTTGTCCACTGCCAGGATGATGAACTGAGCCCCACAGCTACCATGCTCTTACTACAAGTCTTCCAGGCACTAGACTGCCACAATACGGTAGTTCCACAGCTTTAACATTGAGCATAGTGTATTTTTATTACAGGCTAAAACGGTAAGGCTTTCTTGATATCAAACGTTAGTCCATCACAGTCCTGGGCAAACAAGAATGCTCTTTGGCCTATATTTATACTTTTTTAGCGCCACATTTTCCAAATTTTTTGATGCAAAATCGGCGCAAACTTACAAAATACAATCGTTATTTGTAAGTTTGTGCTGTTTTTGCGTCAAAAAGCGACGCAAATGCGGCACTAAAATAGTATAAATATGGGCCTTTGTTTTTACAGGTGGCTTATCAGAAAGACAATCATAGTGGTGAGCTTCATTTTGGCATTATATATAAAAAGGAAAGGCTTGGTGTCTTTTTAAACACCTAAAATTACTAACTTTAAAAGTAGTCACCTGTGCTGCCTTCCTACTTTTTTCAGCAGGGCAGTGGTGATACCCACAAGGATTGCCTGGTGACCTTGCAAATCTTTTTATTCCTTTCCTGCCAGCCAAAGATGGGTACTTTGGGATCCATCAGATAAGATGCTTTATCCTCCTTGCTCATTTATCTGAGTACTGGGGAATGTCAAAAGGGCTCTTTTTTTGTTGGGTGGCCTTTGTGTCTTAATAAATCTGTGGCGGAGGGCTGAAACACAAAAAAGGTTGCACCCACCCTATCCCAAAGGAAAAAGATTAAATCCAGTCTGAGCAGTACTAGCTTCTGTGTCATCTTCAAACAGGAATGCAGCATCAATCCACCAGGCATCCATCACAGGCATCGTAATTCACAAAAAGTACTTAAGTGACCTTTCTTGGTAAAATATTAAGAAACAACCAGCATAGGGTTCTACTCTTATTTTGAGGCTTTATCTATATTCAACCTGTATTAAGTAAAAAGCTAAGATACACATTTGAAAATGTCAACCTTGGTACACTTTTAGCAAAGTCTGAAGATTTCATTTCATTTTAATACTATGCCAAGGGCCCACAATTTAAATTGAGGCAGCTACTTTCACCTGTGGCATTTTCTAAATACTGAAAACACATGGGTGAATGGTAGAAAGGCATATATCCAAACTACCAGCCATGGTTAACAACAGGGTACAAATAGGCATAAAAACATGGGGTACAGACACAGAATGGCTTAACGTTCTTCTCTGCTCCTGTGGAAATTCTTCATCAAGATGGAAAAAACCTAATGAGGCTGGGTATGTTTGAATATGGAGAACCTACCTGGTTGTAGGTTAGAATTTCAGGAATAGAAATATTGTCCTATAAACATATTGTGGGGGGGAAGATATTAACAAGTTAAATATCATGAAGGTAAGTATATTATCTATTGGCGATTGCCAGTAGGTAGTTATAGTTAGGACCCAAATTCCATAGGAACAGTGTTTTATGTCTTGCCAGTACCTTTGGTGCAGTTTGATGAATCTTCACACATTTTTCAAATTTAGTATGCCACTCACTTCAGCTGCTGCCTTGAAAGTTTTGGGGTGATTTATAAAGCAGGGGCCTAAAATAGGGAGATGGGGTCCCAAAACATGTTTTCCCCATGCAATTTCCAAAGGGATTTGAGACACAATTACATGCGGAAACGCTGGATGGAATTATACCAAATTGGGCAGAAAGCTAGCTGTGGTCCAGAAAGAGTTCTTTTTGTGATTTAGTGTAATCCATTCAGTAGTTTTTGAGTAATTAAAAACAAACAACATTGTATTTCTAGAGACTTGGACCCTCCACGGATCTGACAGATCTCATACTGAGATCTGATTGCCTCCCAACACTTCAAACAGGAAGTGGTGGCAGCCATTTTGGGACCAAAAAAAGTTTTTAAAAAGAGACGGGCAGGGTAGGAATACCCTGACCCACTAGGCCTGGTGGTGGGGTCCCCCAGGGACACTGCCAAGAACTGCCACCTCCCTGGGGCGTGACCAACAAATTGAAAAGGGGCCTTGTGGACCCCCCTCCTTTGCACAATAGGACCCCAGGGACCACCACCTCCCCAGGACCACAATCATCAAGAAAATGGTGGCGGGGTCACACAGGTTAGGAGGGCCATTAATGTCCCAGGGGACTGCCACCGCCCAGGCCGGCTCTCTATATCCCGAGGTGCCCACCCTCGGCAAATAGTAGTTTGCTGTCACTTGGTGGAAGCTATTACAGCTCCCTCCAAGCAAGAGCAAACAGTAAATCTTCTCCCACTGGGCGAGAGCAGGAAAACTGCTACCGCTTGCTGGGAGTCGACTTATCATCTGTTGGAAAACAGATAAAACAATTGCTTCCACATGCAGGGAGCAGCACTTCTTGCTGCTCTCTGCGTGTGGGAGTAATGGGACTGCAGGGGAATTGAGGCTCTCCATCATTGTCCACAAGGTGCACACTGGTTGCCCTCGGCGGGGGCAGGACAACCAGGAATAAGTGGCTGGAGCCTGGGGAGATGAGGTCTCTGGGGCCAAAAGCAGCCCAGGGAGGGGGCCGTGTGGCTCCCCTCCCCTTTGTTTTTGTTTTATTGGCCAGGCCCTGGGGGGTGGAGTCCCTGGGCTGAGGGGCCACACAGTCCCCTACCTTTTCATGAATTGGTTGCACCCCAGAGATGGGGTCCCTAGGCCCAAAATTGCACCAGGGAGGGGGCCATGCAGCTCCCCTTCCCTTCCCATAATAGCCCAGGCACCGGGGCATGGGAACCCTGGGGTCAACATCAGCCTGTGGTTGGGCCACATGGCCCCCCTCCTCTTTGGATTCACCAGGCCTCAGGGGATGGGGTTCATACTAACACTAAAGAGAGGTAGGAAAAACCCTCAAAACTCCATTAAGTCATAATCATTACACAATCACACAACTCAGTGGAGAAGGATCCTGTTACACACCTAGCGATTCCTATGGTCCTAGACCCAGGTCTTCTACTATGTCTCCATGATGACATATCCTTTTTATGGATGGAAAAGCCTCACCCACCTAATAGTGGCATGCTTCAACATTGGCCATTTCCTGCCGAGTTGAGATGATACTACCGCAGCGCCCTCAACTCAGAGGAGAACTTGCTCCTTTTGGGACAGGGAGATCAGAAAAAGTCTATCCTGGTGAGTAGAAAACCAGTACTTGATAAAATTATTAAATCTCCCTGCATGCCTATCCTAAGTTTATTACTTTATTCAGGATGGCACGTGGTAAGATTCAAAATTGCAACAATGGTGTATTCATGATCTTAAATGGATCTATACACCTTATCTAGTGCCGGAGCGATCAAAGGAACCATAACTGATTTAATGAACCATTCGCATTTTCACTGTACTGGCCTTGTGTACTTACACGTTTATGACTTAGGCCCTCATTATGAACACGGCGGTGTTTACCGCCGTGTTCAGGCTGGCGGTCATTTAACTGACCGCCAGCCCCCCTGGGACGCCGCCGGCTGCATAAAGATCATTCTGCTGAGCCACTGCCGGCGGCTCCATGTGGAGCCGCCGTAATTGCCTCTGTGCGGCAGGTGCAGCTGCACCCATCGCGCAGATCACTGCCTGTAAATCGAGCAGTGACCTGCGCAATGGGGCACTGCACAGGGGCCCCTGCACTGCCCATGCCAGGTGCATGGGCAGTGAAGGGGCACCCAGGGGGGCTCCAGAGCACTCCTTCCGCCAGCCTTTCCCTGGCGGGGGAACCCGCTAGGGAAAGGCTGGTGGCTGTAGGGATCATTATCCGAGGGGCAGCAGCGCTTCCCTGTTGGATGATGATTCCTTCCACCGTCAGGCTTCCTGTCGGAGGCAGCCTGGCGGTGGAGGAGGGCTGCCTATGGCGGCTCTCCATGTGTACATTGTATGGCAGTTCAGCCTGTCATGACGGTGGCGGTCTTTTTACCCGCTGTCGGCATGGCGGGCTGAACCACCGGGGATCATAATGACCTCTTAATCTTTGAGACAAGTATATGCTACTGACAGGATCAACCCGGGGGATTGGGTCCCTGGTGCCAAATTCAGCCAGGAAGTAGAGGCCATGTGGGCCCCCTCCTGTTTCATGAATTCACCAATCCCCGAGAAATGGGGTCCCCAGAGACAACATCAGCCCAGGGAGGGGGGCCACGTGGCCCTCTCCCTTTCACAAATTAGCAAGGTCCCAGGATATGGGCACCCCAGGGCCAAAATCAGCATAGGGAGGGTGTCTGCATGCCTCTCCCTCCCCTTTAAGTAGTGCGGGGTTGGGCACCTATGGAGAGCTTGGCCAGGCACTGCCAAATGCCATGCGTGGTGCGGTGTTCGGTGCTGTGACCTGCGAGTGTTGGATTAACAGAAGGGAATTTAATGTTACTTAACATTTAAAAAAATCGTCCCTCTTACCTTTGTTTTTTTTGTGAATATAAATAAGTATAGATTTATTATTCTCAACTCCACATCCATGTATGTTGAAGATATATCTTCAAGTGAATATATATATATATGTGGAATTAAGTATCATAAGCCTATAATTTATATACATGTACATTTCTAATATTTTGGTTGCCGATATTTGGGTCACAATATTCCTGTAGGATGATATTTCATCCACAATAATATGTTATACTATATCAACTTGGACACATCAAACTCTGTACAGCCAGTTCTATTAAGACTTTGCCAAATTATAAAAAATTTGTGGCTGTCCACTTTCACTTTTTGGGTAACAATCGCCTCCTGATGAAGGTCCCTGATTGTTTTTTACCTGAATCACTGATCTGCGCTAACACTGCTCCAGCTAATAATCCGACTTTTTGAACTATGAACATTTGTCCACATAGAAGGCAACTTTCAGTATCACAAATTACATCTGGCAGTTATGGAACCAACTGACTATCACGGTTGCTTCTTGGTGAGCAGTTAATTAAGTGGGTCAACAGTTGTCCCAGAACCCTTTTACAGAATGTCTATATATAAACTACAGGAGGGACCTCCCCTTAATCTGGGTTCTGGGAGGTTCCCAATTATTGATGGCCTAGATCTAGGCCTAAAGAGTATGTTTCTTCTCACTACCTACTAGCTGGCTCAATTACAGAACAAACTCTAGCCCTGTGTAAAGAGAGGTCCAGCTGAGGCACTAAAACGGGGTCAGAAAACTGTGATGTTGGTGGGCGAGGTATCTGCCAAAAAATGGCAAACGGCAGGTGCCCCCCATCTGTCATCCTCTCAAGTAAATTCCTGGGATCTTGTTTCATGCTTATTTTAATGCAGGAGTAGTTGCTAGTCCCCTCAAATAGTCATCCGATCTCCACAAAGGGAACCCTTTCTTTATGTGTGGCTCAATTTTAAAGCCACTAGTTAAGGTTCAGCACAGAGATAGCTGCTGAGATTTGGATTCCTATATCATCACTTCCCATCTCACTCTGTTCCTAGATAGGTGTCTATCGTTGCACAACAGGCCACTGTAACTGAGGTCTCTGAATGTAATACACCAATACCACTACAGATAAGACTGTCACAGCACTACACAATTCTCTGGCAACCGCTGACCCATTGAGCTACATGCTCTACCCCCTATGAATCAAGTCCAAAAGGTAGAATTAATCAGTGGATGTGCAGGCGCAGGGTTCTCCAACGACCACCTACCAAGGGCCCTGACTTGTATGAACCACCTTTTCAGGCTTTTTGTCACTAAGAGAAAGTCAGAGAACTGTGGCAACACATGACAACAGTCTCTTTGTCATTCTGAATTCAGGAGAGTGAAAAAATATACTCCCTCCAAGCAACAAGAAAGGAGGAGGCTTTCCCATCAGTGCCACAACAAGCAATGTTATAACAGCTTAGATATAATAAGGTTTCAGTCTGATATGTTTGATCGTATACGTTTGCCTAGAGTTACTTGTGTGAATGAGGGAGTGTACCTTACTAATCTTCTTCACCACTGTTATTCAGGGCATTGGGCTTGCTGTACTCAATTAGGGTGGCTTTCTGACCCTACCAGTATATGACCAGCTCTTGACTGGGTTCCAGTTTTCTGAAACTGACACACTAGGAGATTTCGAACAGAAGCCTAACACATAGCCCCTCATTACGACTTCGGTGGACAGAAAAGGCCAAGCCCCACGGTCATGTTACTGCCAGTGAGGTCCCCTTCCCAATGCCCCTATTAAGAGTTTCCCCCTGAGTCAGTGGGCATAAACAGAGTTTCCACCCACTGGGCCAGCAAGAAACAGCCCACAACATTGACGCTGGCTCATAATAGATCCAGCGGCAATGTTGCGGTGCATAGGGTGATGGGGCTGGCCATGGGGGCCCCTGCACTGCCGAAGGTAAGTGCATGGGACGTGCAGTGGCCCCCACCGGCCCCCCTTGCACCCTGTCTCTGCCAGCCTTTACATGGCAGGGCTATCAACAGGGCAGCTGTGCTTGCAGTGATGCCCTTGCGTATTAGGTCCACCAGGTCCACCAGTCCCTCCCTTGGAGAAGTGGTGGTGCTGGCGGTCCGACCATGGCCCAACTGCCACAGTTGTAATGTGGCTGTCGGACAGCTACATTGGCGGCAGTCCAACCGCCACTGCGGCCTGTAATGAAGGGCATAGTATGTGTGACGGTCATGAGGTAACCTTACCCCTCTTATTTCTCAAGACTGAGGTTCAAATCGATTCATTACAACTCCCTAAGCAAATATCAAGCACAGTAACAGGATATTCCTAGTTGTTACCAAGAGTTAATCTAGGTCTCCAGTCATTTCTTACATGCTCTTGTTACACATCTTAACAGACCTATTTTTATGGCATATTAAAGAGGTGGAGCACATGTAATTAATCCAGCTGTATTCCACTTAGATTTCACAAATGTCATAATTCCTGGGTATCCTTCTTTAACAAACAATTGAATAGAGACCCATGCTTCCACCGAAACAGTCATGCAGCTGGGAGACACAGCATGGTTGTGTGGCCTGTGATCGTCTGTGATCATCAGGATGGACCAGGAACCAAAGGTGGTCTTGTAGATCAGACAACAGGCAATGGCCACTAACAGAATCAGTAGCAGAATAAAGCTTTTGATTATCTCAAAGTGATCAGCAACAAGAACGTATAGCAAGAAAATCCTGTCCTACAGCAATAAGGCACCAACAATCCCTTAGTAGTCCTAAGGTTAGGATTTTTTAGATTTTGGTACCACAGTCCATTCTCCCAGAGCACCCTGAACAACCATGAGTTTTCACAGAGGTCTTTGCCTGCTGCCTTGCGTTAGGTAAAATAAAATATGTTACCAACCCATAAAACATTCGGTGCAGCAGAAGCTGACTGCCCATTGCAGTAAAAGCTGTGAGGTTAGATATTGCCGAAAATGCCTGAATAAGAATTCGTCATTTTCTTATACTTAAAATGCAATACCTTCAAAATACTAATTTGCATGACCCTGGGGGCTTCACTGGTGACCCAGTTACCAAGAGTCTCCACTGGTTTCTGGCGAATGAATGCAACCAAGCAGATCACTCTGCTTTACTCATAATGCTCTTTCGCTGGGACAGCCTACACATCAACTACTTCTTTAGGTTCCCAAAATCAAATGAGCTAGATGGTACTGCTGCTAATTTTCCAGAGAGGTGTCAAAGCTGTGGATCACCCTTCCACTTCACCTTAATTGGGCAGAAGGTACTCAACATTTTTTCAGCACTGAGTTTAGTAATCATATCTATTATTTATGTGCTAAGGAATCTTTAGTGTGTGATATATGAACGTCCACACACATATACAATAAAGGAAGAAACGCAGTTTCAGACTCTGCAAATAACAATGAAGAGCACGTGCCCTAACAAAAAAACAAATCGCAGTTCTATTGACACACAAGATAGGTGTCGAGTTTGTGGCAAAAATGTTCATAGTGAGTGTTTACCCACAGAGAGGACTGTTACCCCTAAGAAGGGAACATGCATTTTAAAGAGCTTGTTGCAGACAAAAGGTTGTGGCATAACTCATCAAGTACTGAGGTAGTGATACTCCAAATTATAGTAGATGGGAACAGCACTAATACAGCACTGATACCACACATCACTAATACCTTAAAACTGAGCACTGTATTCTAACTTTTAGGTTTGCCAAATACTACAGAGATGCTGATGGGACAGATTATCGGACTCTGATTAAAGCATATGGGATACGTTTCGATGTGATGGTCAACGGAAAGGTAAGAGCATGTTTGACATACATATCATATGGGGAAAAGGAAGCAGGAAGAAATCCTTAGGTTGTGTTGACCTGTATATTGAAAAAGAAAGAAAAATAATAATATTCAGAAGAGTGTCACGGAATAGTGCGATTATATTGAAGAATATTTCAGAGGTCATCAGACAGTGGCTCTGTACAATCTTCCTGTGTACATGCTGTTAGAATAAGCCACTTATTTCTTCATGGGTGGTCTAAGCCTCCTGTTAAGCTTCAGGGTCACAAAATCTAAAGACGCCCTGAACCTGCAAAGTGCCCAGTTGATCAGTTACGACTGGACTTGCATTGGACTGCACTGGTGTAGCCCATGAGATTGAGTCCTAGCACACATGAGGTGCTCCCGAGGTCCTTGGCCCTTGGCTGGTGCTGCAAGGTGTACCTGCTACTGCAACATGTGAGCCTAAAGCAAAAGATAAGTGGTTTGGGGCACAGAATCCCAGACTCATACACTGCTGCTGAACTCCCATCAAGAACCAAGGCTTCTGCAGGACCGATGGATTTCACCTGCCCATCACTGTCAAAACCAATGCTGGATTGAAGTTGCAGAGGAGACCGCCAACAAGAAAAAGAGCCAGAAAATTTCCTGAGTGCAAAGAGAAAAGTTTGACCAGGACAAACCCGGGCCCCTGCATCTGACCCCAACTCCATCTCGATCAGCCCAAAACTTTGACTTTGTACCAGACACTAATGTTCAAGGCTCGTAGACTATATAGGTAAGAGTGAAAACCAATGATTTACAAAACGTTTTGGAGTGAATTGCACTAATATATGAAAACCTTGCAAAAATCATAACTGTTTGACCCTTCATCAGATTTTTGTCATTGTGGTGTCTATTTAAAGATAAAAATATATACTATTTATATAAGCTGTGTCATGTTTCTTGCTTTCTGAATGTTTTGGTACTGATAAGTGCTTTAGACGTGTTTCCTTTGAGTTAGTCTGACTGTTCTGTGCCACAGCTACCCAGGAATGAACTAAGGTTTTATTTAAAGAAACCTAACAGGACCTGACACATAATTCTGACATTATTACGTGGTGAGGTCTCACTACCACCCCAACGAGTACTCCACTTCCTCACACAACAGTTTCACAGTTCAACCAAAACACGTGCACGGAGATAGAGAAAAAAAGAAGACTACTGTCTGAAGGCTCTTTAATAGAGGAACTAAACTAAAAGTAAACAGTATCAGTGGAGAAAGGTAGTCCAGATAGACAATCTCAAAATAGCAGACTTTTGAAAAGTAAGCACAGTTAATGTATAATCAATAGATGAGTGAGATGACTCTGAAGAGAGTCAGCCCAGGTGAAAAACCTTAAGAGATGTTGACAAATAAAGACCTTTCGTGGTGAAAGAAGATGTGGGCTCTAGAACATTGCAAAAGTCTAACCATGGCAGAGGTTGGATAAGAAAAACACCAACATGCTCAGGATGACGCTCAAGAAAGAACATGGTAGACAATCATGACAGACAACCCAGAAGATTGGCTTTAAGAGAAGATGATAAATAAACACCCGACATGAGCAAGAGATCAATCAAGAACAGAATACATGGATGTAAGAAAAAAAGTAGTACGACACAGTTCAGACAACTAAACACAAAGGTCATAGCAATTAAGGTGCAAGATTAGCCATGAGACCAATAAAGACAGAATCCAAAATAGGGTCTTACAGAACTTAGATAATTAGCACAGTGTTAAAGCAGAGTTAGGGCTGACATTATCATTATATTAATTGAAATGCAAGACATAAATAAATGTATTCTCTGTGTCATAGTCCTTAAGGGTCCAAAAGGTGTTCATTGCAAAATCAACATGAATTCACAAGAGATGTTGTCTAGATATAATATCTTAAGACCATGAAGCCTGAGTTCTATAATTGTAATAATAGGACTAACTGTCAACATGAGCTCTACTTTTCCTAAAGTTACTGCAACACTATTGTTTTTATAATGATGTATTTTCGTGATCAACTGGTGTATAATGCTTAGGGGTTCTGTTTCTCTTTTAGGCTGGAAAATTTAACATAATTCCGACAATAATCAACATTGGTTCAGGCTTGGCCCTCATGGGTGCAGTGAGTATCTGCATGTGAACGTAATGTACATCAAATGTTATAGACATTTTGTATTTTTTATGAGGGTCTACACCTGTCAGACAATGGTTATTCTTTGGGGATGGGATTAAAACCCATTTTATTGAGCTCACAATCTCTTGTTTTGTAGAAAACTGATGTCACTGTTATCTGAGAGCCTTTAGGGAACTTGTAAACTAGCTGCTTCAGTCTGGTATATAGGGTGCAGAGTTAAATGTTTGTGACAGGAGAGCACTTGCATGTGCAAATACGATATTGTACAAATCACACAATTTGGCATAAATTGTAAAATTATCAGTAAAAGTTTGCCTTTATTAAAATAATTCACTGGCTACTGGTTTCTGCAATAGTAACATTTAAGCTATTATGTCACACCGATTAAATGCTGTAATGAACATGAGTCTTAATAATTTTCTCCTCGTAAAAAGTTTGGACCTGATTTACTAAACCATTTTTCACTAGTAAAACTGGAAATTCACAAAATCACAGCTTATGCAACAACAATAGAGTTGCAATCTACAAATATATATAGACACATAGGGGCTTATTATGACTTCAGCACACGGAAAAGCCGCCCGCCGAAGTCCCGACAGGTAGGATGCCTCGCAGGGCCAATTACGAGTTGTCCAGTAGGTCAGCGGGCAGAAACATAGTCTCTGCCCACTGGCCCAGTGGGAAATGGCCTACAGCATTGTCTGCAGCTCGTCATAGAGCTGGCGGCAATGCTGTAGTGTGTAGGGCGCACCATCAAGCCGTCGCAATTTCACTGTCTGCAGAGCAGTGAACATTATGATGGGACTGGCCAGGGGGGGCCCTGCACTGCCCATGCCGAGTGCATAGGCAGTGCAGAGGCACCCTGGAGCACCCTACACCCTATCTCCGCCAGACTTTTCATGGCGGGGTTACCTCCATGAAACTGCTAGCAGGGAAGAGGGTTGTATTCCCCAGGATGGCGCTGCTTCTAGTGCTGCCCTGGCAGATTAGGACTGCCAGCAACACCAAACCGTCGTGTGGATGAAAACTGGCAGTGCTGGCGGTCCAAACGTGGCGCTACTGCTGTGGTCGTAATATGGCGCTTGGACCGTTTCATTGGCAGTGGTCCGACCACCGCCACAACCCGTCAGGGTGGTAATGAGGCCCATAGTAAGTTAAAAATGCTTTCTGACTTTCTAATTGCCTTATGTGACTGATTGAGATTCAGTGGGAAGGAAGTGAAGAGGGAGCCCTACTTCTCCCACCAAATCATAATGAAATGGATCAGGGTTTCCAAACATAATCACTGTTGTGAGCCACTGATCTCATACCAAGTGAAAGCTGTTAGTACAATACATCTTCTGCCTTAGCAATGTGTGCATTTGGTGTCAAGGCGATGTTATTCACTAAATTTCAACGTTTTTGTATGGACAGGGGCTGCATTAAAATAAATATCGACTTTCTGTGAATGACCCAGTGGGGAGGAGGTCTGCTGCCCTTTGGAGATCTCCATCCCTGTATTCATAGTCAGGTTCAGGGTTTGCCACAAATGCAAATCACAGGCATGACAATCTCATCATAATCCGATGTGAAACTATGGGACTCTTTCCATCTTTGCTTTGCAAGACAGATCTGATTTAACCACCCACATACACATTTTGCAGCCGGGCTATCTGAAAGTGTTATTTCTGTAGTCCTAAACGCCTTCCTTTCACTGATCAGCCCGGGATAAGTGATGATCTACATCAACAAAGCTACAGCGTCCTTCTAGATTTAAAAGCACGAGGCGCTTACTTTCTGTAAGTCATTTCAGTAGACAGTGGACATTTTGGAGCAGTCCCTCACCCAGGCCATTGTGTTTCTAATTGCAGATATTGACACCTAGAAGACAGCTGAGCCACGTTTCTAAAAACGCCAAGGTTTCATAGACAAGTACCCTGCCCCATTTCAGTGTCAGGGAACACCAAGCAACTAATGCTTTTGTAACCTCCCAGAACACCAGGAGTGAGAGCTTTGTTTCCTGACAAAAGATCTTGCATTCCATTCCTCCAACTCATCTCTTTCTAATGGCCCAAAGCACAATCATAGACAGCCAGATCCACAATCATTTTGGTGGCTGTCAGTCCGGCTGTTGAACATCCTACAGCTTCTTCAGAAAGCCCAAAACTGCTTGGTTATTTGGAATTGTCTCTCAGACCTCAAAAACATATACCCTACTGGCAATTATACTTGCAAAATCTGACTTAGAGTGCACAATTTAGTGACATTTATTGAAACATCTCCCCAAAGAAACGACTGTTCAATGTTTACACATGGTCACATCTCACCTCATCATTCATTCTATTGCTGAACAAAGAGAAAAACAATTAGAGGAAATATTCTCCCTGATGCTGAAGAAAGAGAAAAATAATTAGAGGAAATATTCCCCCTTGTGCTATAGAAAGCATGTTTATTAATTGTTTATATGTATCGTAACAAAAGCATAGCAATAAGTCTAAGTTGGAGAGCACACATCGGATTCAAATTGCATTTTCTCTTGTGTTTGATAGAACTGTGTCATCTTTATCTTGTAGGGGGCTTTCTTTTGCGATCTGGTTCTCCTATATTTGATCAAAAGGAGTACTTTTTACCGAGGCAAGAAGTTCGAGGAGGTTAAGTAAGTAAAAGTGTGATGTATGTTCTTGTACCAATGAATCTTCATTTTAGAGGATGTCGATTTATCTCTTTCAGAACGTTATTTCAGTCACAGCTTCAGGTCACAGAATTTCACCATGTCCAGACGTAGGCCCATATTTATACTTTTTTTGCGCCGCATTTGTGTCGTTTTTTTACGCAAAAGCGGCGCAAACTTACAAAATACAAATATATTTTGTAATTTTGCGCCGCTTTTGTGTAAAAAACATGATGCAAATGCGGTGCTAAAAAATTATAAATATGGGCCTTATTTCTTTATGTAATTCCAAAATGGGAATTTTGCGTCTGCTATTTGATTAGGTGAGGTGCTGGGGAACATGATGCAGGATCTTTCACAGGAAGAGAATTTACTCAGAGACCCACAGGAGCCCTTTGTGTGAGACCAACGTGCATATTAGTGTGCCTCTCCTAAAATAAGGTGACTGGTTGCCTCTTCTGGATATTTGTCAGTGTAGAGGACATGCAAAAAGGAGGAAGACTGTAATGCCATACCTCTTTCTGTTTATTAAAGAGACACTAACACCTCGCCTGTCTTGTTGCATCAGAGTAGTTTATGAGTGAGAGGCTCGCCCTGGAGACAAGAAAATATTTTATACCGCATATCATTTAAAAAACGTTTACGCTACAAATTAGGATACATAGATTTATCTCCTATTTTGCACACCTACTGTCCATATCCTTTCTTCCTAGTTTTCAGTCTCCAGCTGGAGAAAAGCTAGTCCTGCTTTCCAAGCGGCCAATGTGCAAGTATTTCAGATAAACAAACACTGACAAAGCCAATAGGTCTGGTGTTGACTACCAGCCTTTTGTCTAAGCTTGTTTTGTCATGATTTTGCAAAATTCTATTTCGGATGTGCTGCCAGACACTTGCCATTATAAAAATTACCATGGGTTAAAAGAAAAAGTATCTTTTGACCTCACAAAGCACTTTACCATACTGAAGCAAACTATTTTGTGCAGATGTTCTCTTTGTGAAACAGCAGAATGCTGTTACGCACAGTGCAGTTAGCCAACGGCTATAGTTGGTTGACCAACTGCCCCATGCTGTATGCTTTAGTGGGTGTAGGAAAAATGTGAATTACAACAGACCTATGAATAAGTAAGTATATTATGTGCATAGTTTTAGTAAAATCAAAGATCTTGGCTAATGCTAGACCAGAAAAATGTATTTATCCCAGCTCTGCACCTCATGGTCTCCTTCAGGCATTGAAACACCATAGAAATTTTATTAGCCCTGCAGGTCTAGTGACAAATAATCTACTCAACCTAATTACAATGTTATTAACCCAGAACCTGTTTTTAAATTATGTGATCCTGGGGAAATATTTTGTTTCACTGAGACACCATTTTCTTTATCATCACATATGAGAGCAACTTCAAACGTGCAAGTTTAGCAAGTCTGCTGTACAAAATACACTTTTGTCTGATTTAATATACTAAACTTTTGCTCCATGTATAATACAAATCTAGCTACATATAGGTTACACATGACCACTGACTTGCCTCCAAGTTTATTAACAGCATTGTCATGAGGGAGGGGTAGGAATGTTTCTAAAATCACGTTTAAATGTCACTTTTAATAAATGCATACCCAAACCATGAAGCTATAGCACACTCAATTGCAATCAGCATATTTTCCTTTGAAATGGCCACAAAATATCCCACCAACATGCAGTTTTACTGATAAAACTATATAATGTACAATCAATGTTTAGAAATAGAGTTTCTGCAAATATTTGTCATTTGCACATCACCAAGTAAAGTGTTCTGATTTGTTTTGCTCCTATTTAAATCTTTGCATCACACTTCTGAATTACAAACAAATGTGCTTTGTTATTCCTGATATATTTTGAAATATTTGTACTATTCATTTACAAGCTGTTTAAATGTGTGTTAGAAAACAAAACTGGCATCTTACAGCCTTTTGTTTCACAATGATTGTCAGATAGATCACTTGACAAAAACCTCTAAGAGAGAAAGAGAAAGAAAGATAAAAAACATTATCCAGAATAAGATAAGCAGCAATTAGTAAAAAGACAAACTGATTCAAACTCTGTCCTTGAACAGACAGCAAATGTATCAAGATAAAAACAAGATTTAAAGGTGTCTTTAATGCTAATTCAGTTTCTGAATGAATGGAACACCTGTTCCATTCCAATTAAAGTTTACTCACCAGAACAGATCATTAGGTCCTATACATAGCTCTACCTAATAAAATCTAACTCGCCACTGTGAGTGGGGAGTAGATATTTCAAGGCCTGTCCTTGTCTACTTTGGAGCCCCGTATGGGGGGAATGGGCCAGATATAAGCAGGGAGGTGCTTACCTGAATAAGCCTTGCCCATCGCTTAGGTGTAGCTATAAATAGTGCAGCAGCTGTCTAGAGGTCTAGAGGTCTAGAAGTCAGTAGGGCCCAACACAACCTACTGTAGCAGTTTATTATCAAATCAGCAGATTTTGAGCCCATTTACCTTTCTTGCATTCCCCGTTTCTTCATCCACTGAAAATTCGTAGTAGCATTTGACACATGCAACTTTTTACCAACGTTCTCTCAACACACATAGGATTCACTTGGATGGTTCTCTAGTAGTTCTTCTCTGTTACCTTTGGATAGGTGGTCCAATTTACACTCTGCAAGAAGTAATATTTGGATGGGGAGGTGTATATATCTAATTTCAGGACACATTGGTAGGGAAAGAAGAACCTGATATTATCATGAGAAGGGAGTGGCATAAAGGTACCTGACCTCTTCCTGATGGAAACCTGGATGAACCCCGCTTCATCTCCCAACATAGCTGTGCCCATCCCAGCAGGATACAAGATTACATGCCAAAATCCCCTTCACAAACCTGGAGGTGGGCCTGCTTTCAAATACAAAGACACCATCAACTGCGTAACAGCCACAGACCCTGACAGTTCCTTCATGGTACATATACACTTCAGTATACAGACAACAGCTCCACCCTGAAGGGCACTGTAGTATCCAGACCACCCCGATCACGATCCATCTTCAGCAACCTTATCTCAAACTTCAGAGCCCCCCTCATCAACAACTCAAATGACTTTATACTTGTCAGCGACTTCAACTGCCACCAGAAGACCTTACCGACCACTGTTACAACGACCTCCTCAAGAGCCTACGCAACATAGGACATTCCCAGCACATCACAGACCCCACACTCATCGCAAGACACACTCTAGATGAAATATTTGCCTCTGGCAGCTACATTAAATACAACTCTGCCTCACCACTTACATGGACCAACCGCTTCATCATCCACTTCAAAATCTGCATCCCTCAAGTCAAAGCACCCACCAGCATCAATCTGCCTAGCTGAAACTGGAACAGAATAATAGAAACCGAATGGCGCAGCGCACTCAAAACAGGCATCAAAACTCATAAACAGCACAGAATCCACAGGTAGCCCACCTTGTACACTGACAAACTTCAGGACTCCCAAAGATACTGCAAGGAGCTGGAAAGAAAATGGCGATCCAACCATGAAGCCGACCCTAGATCTACCTACAAGGCCACACTTAGGCAGTACCACCATCTTCTAAAAGACACCAAAAGAAGATTTGTCACAGATCAGATTGAAGCTACCTCCAACGACTGCAAAGAGATGTTTTCCATCGTCAAGGCATTCACCATCCCAGAAGCAATAGCCAACTCCATAACTCCTTCCCAGTAACTCTGTGACAACCGCTCCAACTGCTTTTACAGCAAAATCAAAAAGATCTACAATATCTTCAAAAAGCAACCAAATCCCAAGGACATCTTCACTAAACTGCCCATCACCTACCTTGACTCCCACTTAACCTACTGGAGAACACTCATTAAGGAGGGCACCATTGCAATCATGAAAACTGTCCTCTCTGGGGCCTTAAAGACCCCTGCCCACACAATTTTTACAACTTAGCAGGACCTCTGATCAGCAAATTCTGCTCACACATCATCAGCTCCTCTATTGAATCCTCCACTTACGCAAAGACTGGAAACACACAGCAGTCACAGCTCTCCTCAAGAAACCTTCAGCTCACCACAGAGAGATGAGCAATTTCCGCCCTATCTCCTTGCTACCCAGCCAAAATGATAGAGAATCAATCAACCAACAACTCACCAACCACCTGTAACTCCACAACATACTCGGCCACACCTCGTCCGATTTTCGAAGCAACCACAGCATACAAACAGCAATCATCGCCACAACAGATTAGATGTGCACCTTACTGGAACGAAGAGAAACAGCCACACTCATACTGCTGAACCTCTATGCTGTGTTCCACACTGTGTCTCCCTCCACCCTCATCAAAAGACTACACGAAAAAGGCATTCAGGGACCAGTCCTCAAATGGATATGGTCCTTCGTCACTGGATGAACACAGATAGTGATACTCCAACCCTACACATCAGAGCCCAAGGGCTTGATCTGTGGATTTTCCCCAAGTTCATCACTCAGCCCAACCCTGTTCAACATTTACATGACCCCACTTGCCTATGTCATCAGAACACATGGCATCTCCATCATTTCTTACACCGATGACACCCAGCTCATCCTATCGATGTCTGACAAATCCACCAGAACCAACTTCACCAAATGAATGATCCACATAGCAGACTGGATTTAAATCAAAAGCCTAAAACTCAACTCTGACAAGATGGAAGTGCTGATCTTCTGGAACAAGAATTCTGCCTGGGACTCCACTCGGTGGACGTCAGAGCTTGGTCCCACACCACACCCACCGACTGTGCAAGAAACTTGGGAATCATTTTAGATGACAAACTCAACATAGCAGCACAGGTAAATGCAGCCAGCTCCTCTCTACGCATCCTCAGAAAAATCTTCAAATGGATTCTCAGGAACACCAAACGTACCACCACTAAACCCCTAATTTCAAGCAGACTAGACTGTGGCAACACACGCTACGCCAGAATCTCCAACCACTTCCTCCACTACTTCAGACCATCCAGAATGTCACAGCTAGACCCATCTTAGACCTCCCATGTTGTACCCACATCATACCACACCTCAGTTACCTTTATTGGCTGCTGATATACAAATGCTGCCATGCACGCATCCAGAGCACTGCACAACTTAGGATCACCATACATACCTCAAAGGCCACCTTCACTTCCACCAAGCCATCAGACACTTGTGCTCAGCCTCACTCTTTCTCACACACACTCATATTTGCAAAAGCAGGAGGCTTAGCTTTCTCCTACATTGAACCCAAAACATGGAACAACCTCCCTCAACACATCAGTACCTCTTCCTCGCTTCTCGTATTCTGCAAGAGGCTTAAGACAAGACTCTTCAAGTAAACCCTGCACGACTCTCGCACCTATACACCAGATCTAGTGCAAGGATGCCCTATTGGGTGATAAACCACGCTACAAATCCAGTTAACATGTCATAGCATTGTGTGCAGTAGGTGTTGACTGTCTCCAAGGTGAGGACTTTTCTTCATAAAGTAAGAGCTATGTGACGAGGAAGACTTGGACTCAGAGTAATAAACATCGAAGACAAGTAACTGGGACAAAAGCAATGGTAACAGATTTTTTAAATCACAAACTCACACATACTAAACACACTCACAGCAGATACAAATCAAAAAAATATTAATAAATCTACATGTAGAACATATGATTAAACATTTCCCTTATTTTGCTATGTTGAATGAACACAGATAAAATGCAGGTTGTGCTTACTGGAGAGGATAACAGCCTCTCTAGCCTCTTGCCCTCTTCCAAATCCTAGAAGATAGGTTAAATAAATCTGCTTCCAGGCAGTTTTAAAATGAAGGGATGGAGGCGTGACCCTAGTTTATTGTTTATATAAAGAAAATCCCCGAACAAACTATTTTAGGCTTCTAAAGATTGGCTGACATCTTTTTCATCCTCAATGAGTCTTTGTATGAAAATGCCAAATAACTACCTCTTTTGAGTTCCCTATGTTGGGCCAAATATCTTGGGACCTGTCACCCCACAAATTCAGTGTGTGATTTTCATACTCAACGCATGACTGGAGTCTCACCCATCTTAGTAGTCACTGAATGTGATAACTCAGGCATAGGACAAAGGTTATCCCCTTCTGCATACGTATATTTCTCCTCATCAATAATTAACACTAAATTGTGGTCTTGTCACTTTACCTATCATTTGTCCATTGAAGGGACGTAGGCATTTCAACTGCAATACAACTACCGTCAGAAAAAACATGAAAGAAAAGGATCCCAAAGGTCATAAACGTACCAAGGCTGAACCACCGCTGCCTATTAAGGGGAAAACCGATATAGGCAATACCATGGATATGATCCTAAAAAAACTTGCAGATGTTCGTGACTTGGCAAAATCGACCAAAGCCAATACAGATGTGAAGCAGCAGGAACTATCTGCAATAAGAAGTGACATAAATTTGATCAATACTAAACTGACTCTCAAAGAGAACAGAATTAGCTCCGTAGAAGACAACTCCACTCTCGCTTGTAAGGATGTTCAGAATCTGCAAACTGTAACCAAATCCATACAAAAGGATATCGCTGAGCTGGAGGACAGGAACGGAAGAGGAAAAGTACATATCTTTGGTGTACCAGAAGGATCAGAAGACCCATCGGGCTCCTGCACAGCCATTCTGGAAAGTTGGATACCACAGATGACAGGATTATCTTTTTAAAACGACTTCGAACTAGAAAAGGTGCATCGTGAACCAGCTCTTAAGCCTACCAATAAGAACATTTCATGCCAAATTGTCTGTCGCCCCCTCAGGTACCAACACATGGAATTAATATTAACATTCATGTGCAAGAACAATAACATTTTGTGGAATGGTCACAAGATTTTTATATCACAAGACTGCTCTAAATCCACTGTGGAAGTCAGAAAGGGTTTTCTTGCCCTTAAACCCAAACTCAGGAATTCCAACCTCCAGTTCTCCATCACTGGCCCGCAAAATTCAAAGTCCTCACTGATAGCAAACACCACATCATTAATGATCCTAATGACCTCCAACTTTTCTTGGAGGAAAGAGATGGCTGTTTGATGGAATCTCACCAATCATCTCCTAACAAAGCTAAGACTTGAGGCTACTTTTTACGCATCTCCTTGTTTGCTCTACTCAATTCTAGTTTAAAGTCACATAAGTGCTATTTGCTTGTATTTTATATAGGGATTCCCATACAACCACTGCTATTATTTCCCTTGATTAAAGAGACCACCTACATTGTGTACTTCTTCTTTTCTCTCCGTTCATGTATATCACTATCACTTATCTTCTTACACCCTATGAATAACAACCCTCTAGATATGCCCCTGAAATTAGTTTCCTTAAATGTCAAGGGGCTCAATCACAATGTAAAGCAGAAAATAATGAAAGCTACCTGTACAAACTCAAAGCAGATATTATCCTTTTACAAGAGACCAAGATATCTGACAAAGAAATGGCGTCATTTGGATGTAATTGGGTCAGTAGTATCCTCTGTTCCCCGGCCATCAGCAAAAAAAGGGGAGTGCTAACTCTGATTTAAAAAACTCTGGTCTAACTGTAGACTCACACACAGTGAATGATAATGGGGGGTGGATTGTAACAAAACTCTCCAAAATCTCTAGCTCTTTCCATGTCCTCAATATGCATGGCCCAAATAATGATGGCCCAGACTTTTGGGACTCCTTGACGACCTCTTTATGCCAAATCCCAGTGTGGAGATTTTAATCTCAGCATGGACTCCACCTTAGCTAGGCAATCCAGAGCAACAACACTTCCTCCCAAATCACATAATCCCTTCTTAAATTATGTTCTAAATTCAACCTCCAAGGCACCAGGAGACTACAACACCCTGATACAAGGGACTACACATTCTTGTCCTCCCCAGACAACTCAAATTCTAGAATCAACTATTTCCTTATATCTAAACCATATACCCATCTGATCGACCAAACAGACATTCTACAGAGACTAGTCTCTGAGCACTCGCCATCACTTTCTCTACTAGGTACCAACAAAAAAGCCCTCTAGTAAAATATGGAGATTCAATGAGGAATCGATTATACACACATTGTCCAAAGACATTATTGAAAACACTATAAATAACTACATCAAGGAAAACTCTACCTTGGACACTTCACCTACAACTCATTGGGAGACACACAAAGCTACTTTTAGGGGCTCCTTAATTGAGATTCAATCAAAATTTAACAAAAGACACAACAGTCTCTTTGAACTCGAAAAGGAAATAAAATCCCTAGAAGCTTCCCACATCACCAATCCAAATGGCAAATCCCTCTTGTCCCTTATCAACAAAAAGTATGAATATAACAGGATCATGAGTGAAAGTGGGGGTGTATGGATCAATAAACATAAAAGCTTAAAACTTTGTTAGGTGAATAAAGCAGGCAAAATATTGGCTTCTTATCTAAAACATAGACAGTCGCACCAAAACATCACCATTCTCAAATTTAAAATTAATGTTCCCCAGGCAAATCAATAATAAATTATGGAAGTCTTCAAAGATTTCTGCACTTCCCTCTATAAAGTTGACTCCTTCTCCTCCAGTGATAAATGCAGGGAATACTCAAACAACATACAACTTCATGCCATTATTGAGCAAGAAAAAGCATCACTCACCTGTTTGCATCTTAGGTACGGCAAGTGAAGCCACCACAGTGGTGATCCCAAAGGAGGGCAAGAATACATCTCTTGATAAAAACTATAGACCTTCACTGATTAACCTGGACAGAAAACTTTACTCAAAAATCCTCTGCTAGAGGCTAGAACCCCTCTTATTGAGCTTGATCAGTAATACACAAGTAGGCTTCATGAAAAGCTGTTTATCTATCAATAATACATGCCTTTTTTGCCACATTATTTTCAAGACCAAATCAACAAATTCGGACACTGTATTGATCACATTGGATGCCGAAAATTAATTTGACAGATTATCCTGGACTTTTTTACGTGAAACCCTGCTAAATTATAACTGTGGAAACCTTTGCACAAATGGCTATGGTACTTTATACTAACCCCTTAGCAAAAGTGAGAACTGGAGGTCTAATGTCTTCCTCCTTTAATCTCAAAAGGGGCATCAGACAAGGCTGCTCTCTATCACCATCCCTATTTATCTTGACCCTTGATCCCTTACTTTATAGCATACAGATGAACAGCTCTATATCTGGTGTCTCCTTTAACAAAACAAAGTTAAAGTTGTAACATACGCAGACGACATCCTAATTGTGACTGAGAATGTGAATCAATCAATTCCAACACTCTCACAAACAATTGACAAATATGCTTTGGTCATGGGTTATGAATTAAACAGAGACAAATCGGAAGTTAAAGGTCTAAATAATCTTTGTACTCTGGACCTTCTAGTATCCTCTGGCGTGTCCTGGCAACCCCACTTCATAAAATACTTAGGCCTTGAATTGACCTCAGACCTTCTGGTCAACACAATGAGAAATGTACTCTGAAAAAGATTGAGAATCTTTTAGACACTTGGAACCCTATGTTTCTAACTTTGTGGGACCGCATAGAGACCATCAAAATGCTAATTCCTATTGTCAACTACATCATTAGCATGCTTCCCTTAACCTAGTCTGACGATTTCCATCATAAACTAGATAAACTACTGAATACATTTCTATAGCAAAACAAGTGTCCTAGAATCTCCATCAAAAACCTCCACCTCCCCACAACTCTAGGTGGTATTAATCTGCTTTTTAGCGAGACAAGGGTCACTCTGGTTCTTACCGCCTCAAGACTACTCAAGACTACTCTCCCACCTCCTGGCTCAAAGTGGAAAAAAAGATTATTGGCGACTTGCACACTATAGCGCTTCTAACTAGTAGTAACATCTCCCTCCCGATGGCTAAGTGCATTTTAAACAATAAGATAAGAGCTCTTTTGAAGATTGATAAAATGCTTGAATTCCCTGTCTCACGTTCAAATTTGTCTTCACTTTGGTATAACCCGAGAATCAGGTCCAAGGTGCACCCATATTCTGGCATTCATGGGCTTCTAAAAGTATTCACATCTTGAAGCACATGGGCTCTCGAAAAACCCATTGTCCTTTAGGGAACTAGAACATCAATACTTCTGTAAAGACATAGCCTTCTTTGATTTCCTTAAACTAAAAGTTAGCCTTTCCAAAATTAAATAAACTGGAACAGAACCATCTCTCCTCACAATTATCTCTTCCTTTAATAAATCCGGCCATCAAGTCTTTAAATTTGATCACCTCTTCAGGCCCAAAACCACTAATACAAACTTGAAACACAATGAAGAAATTAGACTAATTTGGAGTTATTTCCCCAGAAGACTGGGAGTTAATTTGGAAATCAGTTGTTTCTTATGAAATCACTGCTTCCTTATCCCCAACAAAATACTGACTTTTTCACAGAACATTGTGGACTCCCTCCTGTCTCTCACAGAGGATCCAACATGCTGGAATTGTAACAATGCTACGGGCGACCTTCATAATCTGCTTTTCTTCTGTAGGGCGAGCTCACACTTTTGGGACCAGATATTTGACATACTCTGTATCCTTTTCTGAATTCAATTGAAACAAGACTCTCTCTCACTCATTCAAGTGTTTCTTGAGCCAAGACTCAAATCACACGACGGCCGTCTCCTCTTGGATATCTTAATGACTGCTGCTTGTAAGTTCGTTCTCAATAATTGGAAGAACATTACTGCCACTTCCTTTAAATCCTGGATGAACTGGATCCCTTACTTAAGAGGTGGCGACCATGTTTCCCTTCAAAATTCCCCTTGGAAGCCACAGTCCAGAGCCCTTTGGAGTACTCTAGATGATTAGTTCACCAGCACAAAACCTCAATGAACCCCTCAGTATATATATATTCTGAGTTGATTTTCTATCAATGTTGCTCATTTTCCCCTCTATGGCTCACAGCCAGGATTATTTTCTCAGATTGGTCGTAGGTTCCCCTATACTCCTTACATTCCTATGCTGTCATGCCTGTAGTCATAATTCTTTGACTTATGCCTTTTCTTTACCTTCTTTTTCTTTCTTGGTTTAGACCTCTCAGAAGTGCCAAAGTGCCATTCGTGATTGTTTATGTGCAGGAAGGGACACCTTCCCGCACATAAACAATCACACCCCTCAATGCAGGCATAGCAGCTAAATTTAGCGCCAGCGCAGGGGTATTCACTTAAATACAGCGCATCCCTGCGTTACTATAGTGACGCAGCACTGCGCTGCCAATTTTGGCGCAGCACCGCGCTGCGCCACTTTTCAATAAATCTGGCCCATGGTGTCTAAAAATATTGCGCACCCGGTAAACTATTAATTTATCTTAGCTTGCTTATTCAGATCGTATATCCTGGTCAGGTTTGCTCGAAGTGCTTTCCGTGCTGGACTCATTTTTCCCTTTTCTACCCACAGCATATCCAAAAAGAGCCTATCAGTAGACGGGAAAACTAACGGCCTTCAGACCGCGGAAGCCCAGCAGGCCATGGTGCAACTGAAACAGGCTCACAGTGTGGAGACCTAGCTGCCATGTAAACTGAAGAAACGCGCATGTAAAACAAGACAGCTCTTGAGGGGATCTAGATGACGACTGGCAAAGTGAAGTCCGTTCACACAAGCATTTTTCGCGCTTGATGCTTTTTTCCATGTTGTTTTCAAGAAGCTGTTACACCAGACTTGCCAGTTCTAAGGCATTCTGTGAAAAGGAAGCAACGAAGCTGACGGTACTGCGTTTTTCCTGAGGACGGGACCGTCACTATTTCGTGTTGGCAAAAACGAATAAGCTGGACACTTATTTCGTTATTAAAGATCCGGGTGCCACCTCGTCGTGTCAGCTGCCAAACGAAGAGAGGTAATTTTGCTGCCTGCCTCATAGAAACACTGGTTCTGCGGCTCAATGAACCTACGCTGGCGCTGCTGCTGTCATCTGAAAAACTGATGCCTGTCTCTATGTACTTTCTCCATATTTAAAGTACAAATCCACTTTGGACACCGCTGTTAGTGCTCAGGGCAGCTCAACATGTCGCTAAAAGACTGCGAATTACCCACGCCTTTTCAATTGCGCACGACCCGTCCTGTGAAACAAGTCGCACCGACCTGCATACTAGAGACGTAGGACCAAGTGACCGAAGACTGAAAAAATAGAGCCATGACGGAATGGATAGTTATAACGGAGAGCGGCCGCCGACCAGCGAGCTGCAACAGCATTGGAGTTTTTAACTTGTTGAATCCTGAAGTAATGCCTTTTCACGGACAGGCAATGCCGACTATGTATTTAGGCCCATATTTATACTTTTTTAACGCCGAATTTAAAAAATGACGCAAATGCGGCGACAAAAACGTATAAATATGGGCCTTAGTGTGTACATTTTATAATAGTAAGATTTAAGCAAGTAGTCTAGTGATTACATCGAAAAGGCAAGCAATTTCCCCAGGTTTATTTTTGTTTCATTATTTTTCTGGACAAATGTTGCCTGCTCGCTTACACAGCATCGTCAATTTATTTACGTTTAAACACCCTTTGTGAGAAGGAAAATGTTTATCATACCTAACCAAATGATGCCAACCTCTCTGTTATCGAGGCAATATTACCACCTTCTGGCCATAGGATGTTAGTGCACATTGCGTTTAATAACGTCTTTGATAAGAATTACTTAGCTATTTTTACTCTTTCACCTATGGTATTTTACCTGCTCCCCATATCTTCCCAGTGTCCATACTCTTTTTTAGTATTGTTGTGTTTTTTTTTAAGTCAACCGCTGTTAGCTCAATAATTACTGTCGTTTTTACACTGGTCGTTATTGTTTGATTTCTGTTTGCTTTATTCAGTGAACATGCTTGTTAAATAACTTCTTCCGAGTATTTTATTTTTACAGTTAAATGTTGAAATATCTGAGGTCCAACAACAAATGTCTTTCCCTTAATTTCACGACTCAGACTTGCACACTGGAGCTCCATTAATTATGTTATATCAGGGCAATGGGGCGGAGTTGTCTCCTATAGACAGGGCCCTCTTGTGTAGAGGTCAGGTAAGTTGTGTCAAATGGGCTTTGGTATTATCTAGTACTTTTTCGAAATTTATTTTATTGACCAGAGGTGTATACAATAAAGCATTTACCTTATGTTTGTTTCCAAAAAGGTGATCACAGTCTATTTATGACTCAAGTGATGAACATTGTAAACAGCTTAAGAACATAACAAAAGGAATATATATTTAAGCAAGCAATTTAAAAAGTCTGAACACATTCTATGATGTTTGTCTGAGAGACTCAATGTAAAACATCACTTTGAATTACTTTGCATGCGTTTCTAGTTCTAAAACTCAAACGTCATACATTGGTTTTGAAGTGTGACTTTCATATCCTTGCAATCAACTTCTTAACAATGAATAAAGCTTTTGATAATTATCTCTTTTGCGATGTAGTCAGCCCATACGATTCTTTAGTATTATTTAGAGTTGCAAGTAAAGGTGATCTAGCTACACTGGTTGTTAATGAGCCATAATCTATTTATACCCGACCTTTCTGAGCTTCGCAAACTCCACCAACCAGTTCTACAAACCAGTGGGTGTCTGGCAAAAGGCTTCAAAGCATGTTCATATAGGCGAAAATAAAATGGTTGAGATCAGGTCTGCATCAACTAGCCATTTTCTTCTTTTACTGACCATCAGTGAGGCTGTACAACCATAAAGACACTGTCACATTAGGAGCAGGAGTTTACTTTCTAATCACCTAGCCACAAGTAAGTAGAACTTTTACCATGGATAACGTTCACAGTTTTACCAGTAATAATGCTAATAAGTTTCTAAGCACATCAAAAGCTTTAATGGGGCCAGGAACTACAACTTCCACTAGACCTTTCTGATTCAAGAAGCGGCTTGTAATAAAGAACACAAGTAGGCTGGTAAAACGGTAAGACATAGTATTTGGCGCCACCTAGTTGTGTTGTGCGTTACGTGCATCACGAAGTTACAGGCTCTGTTTTTCTACTACTTAAAAATAAGTTCTAACAGGAAGCAGAACCCCAAACGTGTTGGGCCTGGGGTGAAGAGCCCTAACTGACCTTTCTTGTGATGGCCCTGAAAAAACTTCCGACTGCAATTTCTGCCAATTCTAAGTGCTGAAAATAAGAGGTGTGCATTATCCCTTTTAAAGGTGCTCATATTAATTTTTGAAGGACACACAGTTAAGTTAGCTATGCTATGCTTCAAATTTTGTCCTGCAGATGACAGAAGATGTCAGGTGCAACCGCTTAAGCCATGAGCCATCCTACCATATAACATATATTCTAACTGCAGAAAGCTACTCCATTTCAGTAGAGAACGAGAAAAAGACCCAAGATCTCCAAAAATATGACTTGGGAAGTCAAAGACTTCCATACTTTGCTTGTTATTTATATTATGACTTTTAGATTCGTACATATAGATTATGGGAGCAGTAATACAACAAGCACTACCCTTCTGCATTAGACAGTAAGAGGTAAATGTTAACAACAATGAATTGTAATTAGAAAAGGTGCTGCCACGATAAAAAATAAACCCTGCTACCTAATGGTAAATATAAAGCTTTAGGCATAAAAAGCCTCGGTACCTGATAACAGAAAATGTGCAACTCGCAGCACTCAAAATAGTATATCTGTAATCAGTAGGCAGTTCTCAGGCAAATACTTCGTTGAACGTTTAATGCATATGTGGAGATGGCAATTAGTCCTTTTGATTAATAGATGAAAAATCCATGTATCCTACAGCCAATACGTGTTTTTTACTGAGCCTTAGTACGTTCTCAAGGCTGCAATTAAATAGAGGAATAATTATAAAAATGTTTCAAAAATGTTGAGTAACAGATTACCTAATAAAATATAATATAATATAATATAATAAAACGTAATATAACGTAATATAATATGATATAACTTAATATAACGTAAGATAACATGATATAATATAATACAACGTAATATAATGTAACAATATAATATAACTTAATATAAAATACAAAGGTCGTATTCATGTTGGCCACATTCATACTAAATGAAAAAGAAAGCAAAAACCTATATTAAAAACCTGATGGTGCAAGTGAACCAAGCAGCCAGGCCACCTGATAAGATTAATTGAGTGATTGTAACTACCTGGTTGTCGAATGCGCCATGTCACTGCAACCAAGAAGAACCCATATTTGTGGAATAAAAACATGCATCGTGTGCCATGCTCAGTTGTATAGCCTTGATGTATGTGGGTGCTCAATGCTATTCATGCATCCGTATCAGTGGGAAATATGAATGTGTCATAGCACTGAAAAATGTTTAAAAAGTTAGATGCTAGCCGTCAACTGGTCTAAGGAGGATTCTCATTTATTCCAAGATAAGCTTGCTCCCTTATTAATGCAAAGGCATTGTTTTGTATAACATTTCCTTCACTGGACACTGAATAAACTAAACTAAAACCAAGCGAGTCTCACACTTGTTGGTCATGTAAATCGGCATGGGGCGTCTCACTGCTAACTTTTTACTGGGAAGAAATTTCTTCACAATTATGTTACATTTTTCACATACCTATCCTATTGGACTTTCCAACTATTATACTGTGTCCATATGCGTCCAGGAACCCTATAGTGCTCTCAGACCTGGAACTTGCCCTTCTTGACCTACCCATCAATATCACCCTTAAGGTCATCCTATAGATTGAAGTCCTCCAGCGGCGACCACTGCAAATCTCCAGGAGAGGGGAGAGGAGGGATGAATGGGTTTAGTCAGTGTAGCAGGGGAAATAAAAAAAATCATTAAAAAAACAACTTACCATTCTGATGCCGCCCCCTTTCGCGTTGCTCCTCTTGTCTCCTGGTGTCCCAGCAGTCCCTGGGACACCAGCACAGGCTCCCCATGCAATCCTGGTCCTACTCTCATGCTATGCCTTGCATGAAAGCAGCACCAGAACTGGCCTGAGTTGCTTGTTCTGCCACTTAGACACTGTGTGGCAGTCTGTGCAGTTTCTCCAACCCAGCTGTGCAACACAGTCAGGTTGGAGAAAGCTAAGTGCGCATGTCAGTTTGGCCGGCCTGAGACAGCCGGCCAAACTGACATACGCACTTAGTGCACTGACTCCACTTCCTCTCCACCCTTCCTGAACCTGCTCACTGAGCCAGCAACTGAAAAATAAAACAATAGTATAACATCATTTTGTTTTTCAGCTGCTGGCTCTTAGCCGGGGGAGAGAGGGGTGAACACTCCTTCACCATTATGGACGAGCCACCCCTGTTGAAGTCCATCAAAAACATCTCCTAGCATAGTTGGTGGGCATGGCTCGCATCACATGCCACCCAATGGAAGCCAGAGGATAATCCCATTACCTCACAATGCATATGGAAAACACTGGACACCTTTATACATAACTCTAGTTACAGTCCTCAGTTCCTTCAAGGTCTGATTTCACCACCCACTTTACAGGCTGTGATCTGGGACTGGAGCCTTTTGCAACATCACATGGCTTCTTTTCCTAGCTCTCTTTTCTACCCAGTGTTCGCCTTCATTTATATTTTTTCTCTTCTTTCTTCTGCACTTCTTTTATTCTCTTCCCCTTCTGCCCTGCCTTTTCCTCCCCACGTTCTGTTTTTTACACCCACGCATGGATGGTGTCTTAAGTTTTTTATGATCTACGCACTCTTAGAAAACTTACATGGATTACCAGCCCTTTATTTTCCTTGAGTGCATGCTTACCATTGTAGTTAAGTGGTACTCTCAGTCATAGTGGAAACTCATGGGAAGATTGCAATTTTTTCCTACCTACTATCACAATTCCACTCTATATGTTACGGAATGTTTGTACTATTTTATTCTTGAGTACCAGACATTACCTCACTCTATTCATGTGCCATACTATATGTTGCTAAAAAGTCAACACAATCTTTGGAACCCCAAAAAATGTTTGGTGCCAGCAATGGCTAAAGCCACAGCTTAAAAGACAAGAAAATGTACCTAAACAAGCATTGTTGAACAAGAACAGCTCAACTGTTGCCAAAAGGAAAAGAAAAAATATAAAAGTATGTGTCTGCCAGCTAATCTGGGCACAGGATAACCAAGGACACACTGCTTCCTGCTCTGGCAGGGAGGTCCTACTCAGGAGATGGGTCATCCTCCTCCCATGAAGTCTGTATTTCAGGGCTGATGTCCAGGTCTTGATCCTGCTCCCCTGTATCATCCTCCTCATTTCTATCTTCTGTTACTGCCATCAACCGGTGGACCTCCGTCCAGGCCCTCAAAGCTTCTTTCTTTTTTTCCCCCAACTTTATTTTTGGTTTTACTGGGAAAAGGGAAAAGATATGCACAGGTTTGCAAACATTTCCCTTTGTTACTCAAAATGTTGTTCATATTTAACTAAAAAATTGACCATTAGCTGCATCTGACCTATACAATATTAAGCCAATGTCCACTCAGCACTCTTCAGCAGCCGCCCTGGCTCGATTATAATGTCTTCCTTTACAGCTGCCTTCAGGCCTCTGATTCTACAGTGCCTGTTCAATTGTCAGTATCACTCATATGCCCAAGGCAAGCAGAGTTCTCAACACTGGTATTTAGATAACGATCATCTTGTGATCCCTCTCTTTTCCTCTCATACAGCACCTATAGGTGCTCTCCCCCTCCCATGGCTGCACCATCTACTCTATAGGCCAGTTCTTCCCTGTCCACGAATGCCCACCCGTTCACCGAAATCAATTGAGCCCCCAAGTAGTGTGCTTGGATGTTAGGTGTCGCCAGGACCCCTTCAAATACCCCCCTGTGCAATTTACCTCGTGCTATTCGAGGGCTGCCCCCATCCCACAGCAGCGTGCGCAATTCCTCATTGACCTGGGGAAAAAAGGTCGGCAGTATTTTTTATACAGTGTGTTCTGGATCACGTACAGTAGCTGTGGTAGGGACATCATTTTAAAAAGAGTGGCACGACCCATCAGTGAAAGCGGCAGCCTCCACCAGTGCGACACAGCTCCACAGAGACAATTAAGTTGTGGGTACAGGTTCCTTTTATGAAATTCCTCTGGGTCCCTTGTTACATATATTCCCAAGTAGGAGAATCCCTCCCTCTCCAGCGGGGCCACACATCCTGCCGGGATGCTCAACTCTTCATCTGTTAATGGGTAAATTTTCAATTTCTCCCCGTTTATTTTAGACCCCAAATATGTTCCAAAAAGCTGAAAAATGTGCAATAATCTGGCTATGGAGCGTCAGGATTTCATTACATATAGAAGGACGTCGTCAGCATACAGGGAGATCCTCGCCTTTCACCCTCCACCTTCTGGAATACCCCACACAAGAGGGTCCTGTTGCACCCAGGTGGCCAACGGCTGTAGTGCCAAAGCAAACAGCCACAGGGACAGTGGGCAGCCCTGTTCCATGCCCCTGTGGAGGGCAAAGGTGCAGGATGTCAACCCGTTGACCCTCACCTGTGTTTACGGGTCACTGTACAGCAGTTGGATCCATGTACATATTTGTGGGCCAAAGCCCAGTGTTGTTAGGACTTCCCTAAGGTAGGCCCATTCAATGCTGTCAAAGGCCATCTTCGCGTCAAGTGCGAGCAATGCCGCCTCCTCTGCCTCCGGGGTACCTGTCTAATGCAGGATCCCATATAGGCACCTCAGATTTAGTCCAGTGTTCCTGTACTGCATAAAACCTGGTTGGTCACGATTGATCAGGTAACTCATTACTGGTCGAAGTCTATTCACTATAATTTTAGCCAATACTTTAACCTCTAGGTTTAACAGCGATATAAGCCGATATGAGCCACACTGCGTGGGTGGCTTGCCCTCCTTATGTATTACGACAATAGTTGCTATCCTTTGATCCAGAGACAATAAACCTTCTGCCTTAGCTGCCTGGAACATTGGCAACATATGTGGCACTACAGTATTTGCCATACTCTTGTAGAGCTCTACCAGTAGCCCATTAGGGCCCACCGCTTTCCCTGACCTTGTCTCCATGATTGCCCCTTGTACCTCCTCTACCGTTATTTCTTGGTCAAGTACCTCCCTATCGTCCGCTTGGAGTTCCATCATCGGCATGTCACCAAGGAGTTCCATACAGTTCTCATATGGTTGGTCCGTCTTTGCAGAATAGACTTGCTCATAATATGTGGCAAAAGCCTCGGCTATATCATCACCTGTGGGACGTCGCTCACTTGTTTCATCTCTAATCTCCATCACCCAATTCCTATCCCGGTCTCATTTTTCCAGCCAGGCCAATAGCCTGTTTACCTTGTCCCATACATCGTACAGACGTCACTGCGTGGCCAGAGCGTGTGCGCGTGCCTTATTGTCCACTAGGTTCCTCAACTCCTGTTGCTTAAATAAGAGACTATGACAGTGGTGTGTCTGTACCGGGCCCCCGGCTAGAATTTCTGCCTCCTACTTTTCACCCCCTATTGTCTCACATTTGAGACAAAGCTCCTTAATGAGACATAATATAAATGCCTGTGCTTGTCCTCTAATGATTGCCTTGAAGGCCTCCCAGTCTCTTCCTTCCAAAGTCACACTTCACAGGTTATCATAAAAATATTTCTTAGCCCCTTCATGTAGCTTGTCGGGGAAGTCTCCCTCCTTGAGATACCAGGGGTCTATTCTGGGTGGCAATCCTGCATCTCTACCAGTACCAACGAGAGTGGCCACCACCGGGGAATGATCTGACACACCACGTGGGAGATGTGTCACCTCCTTAAAGCATCTCACCCCTATGTGTTGTGTAAAGAGGAAGTCGATACTTGAGAAACTTCTATGTGCCACAAATAAAAATGTATATTGCCTCTCATCCAGCTTGTGGGCTCTCCAGAAGTCTGTCAGGCCTAACAAGTTTGCAAAGGTCATCAAGTTCCCAGTATCTCACACTCCCCTACCCCCAGACAGCCTGTCCAGAGTCGGGTCCATATTATCATTCATGTCACCCCTAAGAATAAGGGCGCCAGGGGGCAGTTCCAGCAGTACGGCTTCCAGTGCTGGTAGAGTGTCAGCATGCAGTTTCGGTGGTATGTATACTGAACAGAAATTCACCATGTGTCCATTCCAGATACAGTCATCGACGCAAATCTCCCCAATCTGTCTGTCCTTACCAGCCCTGGTTCTAACGGTGTCAATCTTTTAAGTAAAATACCCACTCCTCTGGAGCTAGCAGTGAATCCCGGGTGTGCCACCAAGTAGTAGCCCATGCGGTCTAATGCCTTGCAGTGGTTCCCTTGCAGATGTGTTTCTTGTATGAGGGCCATGTCTGGTGCATGTCTACGGAGAAATTGTAGGACCAATGTCCGTTTAATTCTATTGCCCATGCCATTGACGTTCCAGGTCATGACCTTCAAGGGCTGGGGCCTAACTGTCGTCATTGTGTACCTGGTTGAGCCTTCCGGTCTGCAACTGCCCGACCCCCTGCAATAACCACACCCTCCTTCCACCTCCTAGGGGGTCCCTTGATCCTTTCCTTTAGTGTATGGAGTAAGCAAAACGCAAAAACGTTTGAGGGCCTAAACACAGTGTGCCCTTGAACACCCAAACAATACCCCTCCCTCCCTCCTACCCTGCCCAGTAGGCCTAAAAGTGCCCACCCCCAACTTGCAGAGTGCCTGTTGCCCCAACTGTAACATAAAATGCGGTGCGGGTGGACAGGCTCCACAGAGACGGCTCCTTTAATGCATCGAATAGTCTCATACCTTAAGATTGGTGTTAGTATAGAAAGCTTCCCACTCACCAGCTGTAGTACCAAAGTCCCTCATCTCTACTCCTCTCAAGGGGGGATGTGTAGGTTACCTTATATATGGCACCCTGTGCCCCCCTAACTCTGATCTCGTCATCAGTGTGCATTTGCCATATATGACACTCATCTTCGGTAGGCATAGAAGATCACCCCCCCTGATTTTAAACTGCGGTTCATTTCCCCTCCCTAGCCCCAGAGTCAGAATGATCCAGTTCACTTTTTGGTGGCTTGTCCGATCTCTGCGCCTTCAGTCATCCTCTTGACTCTCCTCTCCTGTTTCGTAGGTCCACTGGGCGCCATCCCTCCATCCAGTCCTATGCCTCTTCTGGGGATGTGAAGAACCATGAGCTGCCCTCTGCTAGGACACGTACCTTCAGCAGGAAGAGCATCATATATTTCATTTTTTTCACTCAGAGGGCTTTCTTTACTTCATCACAACTACGTCTTTGTTTTTGCACCTGGAGGGTAAAGTTGGGGAAAAACAGCACTGTGGCATTGTCTAGGCATACATCTCCGTACGTACGGGCAGCTTGCAGTATAGCGTCACGCTCTCTGTGGTTGAAAGTTCTCACTATGATTGTTCTCTGGGAGGGGCCGGTTTCAGCGGAGGAATCGGCACCATATGCGCCCTTTCTATGGAGAAGAATTTCGATAGGCGCTTCGGGCGGAGAGTGTTGACTATGAGGTTCTCCAGAAGTAGATCCACTCTAGGCCCTTCTTTCCCCTCTGGAACCCCAACGACCCTGATGTTTTTTCTTCGCGCTCGCCCTTCTTGGTCTTCCAGTCTGGCAGCCAGCACCCCAGTCTGCTTTGTGAGGTATTGAACTTGTTCTTCAAGCTTCTTATACGCGATTTGCAATGCTTTCATGTCTGACTCTGCAATTGATGCTTTATCGGACATTTTTTTTTAAGTCTGCTCACAAAAAGGAGACATCCGCTGTCACAGTATCTAGTTTAGGCTCCAGCGTGCTATTCAAGTCAGATATCGCCGCTATGATGGCCCTCAGTGAAGGTTCTCCTTCCTCCGGCGTGGCCACCTCTGACCCATTGGATAAGGGAGACTGCTTCTGCACTGCATATTAGTCCATTTTGTTGGATTGTGTGGGGGTCTGGCCCTTTGACTTTATCTTGATCTGAGCAGGGGGTGAGAAGCTCGCCACATGCCCCCCCCCCCCCTTCATCCTCAGGAGGCCTTCTCTACCCCGGGGTTCCTTCGGGCGATCCCTCAGTGGGGAGTCTTCCTCTCCTGTGTTCCTTCTGCCATGGTAAACCCCCACCTTCACCACCCCGTGGCCAGGGGGCCGGGTCTCTCACCCTCCTCACTCCACTGGTCCGACCTGCAGTCCACGCTGGCCCTTTCTTCCTGCCAGGGCCCCACTGCCTGTCCCCGCTCACCTCCAGATCCTGGCCTCTGCCGCTGTCTCGTCTCCCATCCTCCTCAGTTCCAGTGTGGCTGTTGGCCCGTTGGCCTCCTCTCTTTCATTCATTTCAGGTCCACCAGGGCCAGGCCGCACATCCCACAGGGTCTCACCAAGGGCCCAGACTTCCTCCGCACTCCTAGCCTCAGCCACAGAGATCCCAGTTTTGGTCGCACTCACCCCCTGGCCCGCATTCTGCCGCGGCCTCCAGTTTCAAGGCCTTTACTGCGCCGGGCCACCTGCAGGCTCCCTCCGCTTCCTCTCTTCCGCCCGCATCAGGCCGGGTCCTGCCATCCGCCTGTTATCTTCATAGGGCCCGGCTACCGGGCTCTTCCACACTCCCAGGCCTGGCCTCTGGGGGTCTCCAGTCCACAGCCGGCTGGCCGCACTCACCTCCTCGGCCACACCCCGTTGCGCCTCCAGCCGGTCACCGTGCCGGTTCGTCCACGGGCACCGCCGGCCTTCTCGCCACCACTCCTTTCATGGCCGCGGCCCGGAGCGCTTGATCCACAGGATCTCGACTATGGGCACAGGCCGCTGGCCCCCGCCTTGTTCTCAGGCCCAGTCCCCAGGGTCCCTCGCAGTCTCCTTAACGGGTGAGCCCTGCCTCCAGCTCCCAGCCCGGCTAGATCTCTCACACGGTCTGCTTCAGGAGATGGCTGTCCACCCTTCCAATGCCCCGGGCTCGATCAGCTCAAGTCTCCGTAGTCCTGACTCTTTCCCCACTGTTTATTATGTGGGAAGCTTCCGGATTATGCCGGATGATGGATTCAGGCATTTAGGAGCAGCTGAGCTCCTTTAGATAGCAGCCATCTCTGCGTGAGCCTAGCCACACCCCCGTCGATATTTGTTATAGCTTGTATGGTGATGAAGACCTCTTCCCAGAAGGTCTGGATCTTTGGGAATGACCAACAAACATGCAAAAGTATGCTACATTTCCCACAGACCTTCTAGTAGAGCTTGGCACTGCCAAACATCTTCTGGAGACATACATGGGTGAGGTACCTCCTTGTTAACAGTTTATAAGTGTTCTCTCAGTCGCATATACACACTGAGGACCTCAGGGCCCTTGACAATATAGATCTCCATGGCTAATCAAAGATTTGAGTGCCCAATTACCTCTCCCACCTTATCACAAATGTGTGTTTCTTGGGGGCGGTAGAGCCAGGTTATGCCTTTTGTCTCACCTCATTGATGTACAGTGTTTCTACTGGGGTTGCCTAATGCAATAATGTTGCACCACTGGATCCTCCTCCCACCCAGTGCAAAGCCTGTGTTAATCTATACGTATCTTGTCTGGTTAGGATGAGTCTCTCAGTCTTTCATCTTCGGGTTGCCCTCTTCCATGACGTCTATCCAATGTGAGGGATGACCCTGGTTCTAAGTTGCAAAGACCGGATCTGGCATACCTGGGGGTGAGTCCGGGTTGTTGAGCAGAACAGTGAGGAGGAAGTGGGTGAGGGGGAAAGCTCATCTGTGGTGTACCGCATCCCAGTGCATCAGTAATTTGGATGTGATGGTCAAGAGGGAAGGTAACTGTGCCCAGGTCTATTGTGGTAGCCATAAGAGGTCCTTTCATGGGATTTCAGAAAAATCTGCTCCACCTGTATCCACAGTTGAATCTCAGGGCTCCAGTCTAATAAGGGATAGATTTGCACCGCTTGTATGTAGGCAGCTATGTCTGGGAAGCCAAGGCCTCCGTCCTCAGTGAGTTTGGGAAGGGTCACCCTTGCCACTCTTGCATACTTGGCCGCCCACACGAAATGCAGCATTTTCTTTTTTATTGAGGAGAACGTATATTGTGGGATTGTGAGTGGAAGCATTTGCATTACATACAGAGTCAGGCATGAAGTCCATCTTGAGGCTATTCAATCTCCCCATCCATGAGATCTCTAGCCTGCCTCACAGATATTGGAATAGGGTTGTAAGGAAGGAGTAGGGTAATGTTGTCGTAGAGTGTTTTAGAGGCTGCTAGTAACTTGACCCTTAAGTTTGTAATGATTGTTTTAACCCAAGCAACCCCCTTCCCTTTTGAATTGGTTCTCTCAGTTGGTTAAATAGGTGTACCACCTCAATTCCCTAAGATTTGGAAAAGTTGATTTTGAAACCCAACACTCAGGTAAAGCGGTCTTCTTCTACCTGAAAAGCAGAGATTATACTCTCTGGGACTGTCACAAAGCATAGCATGTCTTCTGCAAATAAGGCTAGTCTGCATTATTTGTAGCCTACCTTCACGCCGTGTAAAGCTGGGCGGGACTGGATCCTAGCTATCAGGGGTTTCATGGCTAGGGTAAATATCATAGGGGACAGAGGGCATCCCTGCCTCATTCCCCTTAAGAGTAGGATGTCAGCTGTGTAGTCCCTATTAATTTTGATTCTAGCAGTAGGCTTCTGAAAATTCACCAAAATTAATGTTGTCAACCTGAGCCCAATATGGATTCGGTTAAGCAGCTAAGACGGGTGCAACCAATTTACTATATCAAAAGCCATTGGGTGGTGTTGTCTCTCAGCAACCTCCATGAGGGCCGCCACCAATCTTATGTTATAATTTACTTATCTGTTTTTAATGAAGCCTGATTGTTGTGGGGTGATTGGGCAGGTCCAGATGAGCTGGACCCTAATCAACAGAATGGATGTAAATATCTTCACCTCGCAATTAAGGAGTGCAATTGGCCTGCATGGCGAGCATTTTGTAGGTATTTTCTTGTGGAAGCTCAACAAATTATCTGTCACCACCCCAGATACCAGGAAGGCATTTTTAAAAGGTGGTAGGGAAACCATCAGGCCAGGGGGCTTCCGAGCCAGAAGCCTGCCAACTGCCACTCAGACTTCGTCGTGTGAGATTTCTTCTTCAAGGAGGTGCATTTCGGCCTCTACATTTGAGTGAATTCTCAGGGATGTATTTGTCTTGTTCGCCCTCATCCAGCTCTTGGGCCCGGTAGAGGTTTGAGAAGAATTGTTGGAAGACATTGAAGACCTCAGCGGTTTACTGCGTTGTTGAGCCATCCTCTCTTTCTATAATTTTAATATAATTTCATGTGGCTGATACCCTAAGCCTATAAGGTAAGAGCCTATCAGCCTTGTCACCCTTTTCATAATAAGATTGGTTAGCATAGAGAAGCTTCCTAGCTGCCTCCCTCGTTTGTATTTGTTCTATTTTCCCTCTTAATCTACGTAAGTCAGGCAGGTTCTATTCATCCCTCCCGGTTTATGTTGTTCTTCCACTTGCGAAATTAGTTGTTCTAGGTCGGCCTTGTGTTGTAAGGTCTACCGTTTAAGGCCCATATTTATACTTTTTTGTGCCGCATTGGCGTCACTGTTTGACACAAAAGCGGCGCAAAATTACAAAATATAATTGTATTTTGTAAGTTTGCACCGCTTTTACGTCAAAAAGTGACGTAAATGCGGCACAAAAAAAGTATAAATATGGGCCTAAATTTCTCCGCGTGGAGATGAGTTCTCTGTGGAAAACTGCTTTTGCTGTGTCCCAGAGTGGAGGGGGAAACCTCTCCATTATCGTTTTCAATTAGATAATTTTCTATAACATCCTTGATGCGTTCTCTTATTGCTATCTCATTTATTACCCAGGGTTTCGGGTAGGACTTCAGTGTGGGTGTAATGTCAACTACCACCCACACCAGTGCGTGACAGCTATTGAATATCTATGGTGGAATCCATTACTCTGTCTAAAAGATTCAGAAAGATCAACAAACGATCAAGCCGGGAGTGTGTCCTATGGACGTTAGAATTATTATTATTATTAGCCATTTGATATTACGCATGAATCACCGCTGAAGGGGTACCTCAGCACTAGAACACAGACCCAGAGGTAGAGAGGAACAGGTTTTGAGAGGTTTTTTGAAGCACACTACATTAGGGCAAGCACGTATATGCAAGGGAAGTTTATTCCAATAATGTGGGCCAAGGTGCAAAAAGGATAGACCTCCAGATCTGACTGTGCAAAAACCCTGAGGACAAAGCAGAAGCTGGTGCTCTGATCTCAGGTTTCTGACTGGACAATAAAGGATAAGTTTCTGCGGTAAGCATACAGGACCAATGTCTGAATAGGTCTTGTATACCGGGCATAAGATTTTATAAATGGCATGTTTCCTGAAGCCAATGCAGAGATCTCAAAGTAGGATCAGATGGAATATGAGAGGAGTAGTTTGCAGACTAACCGGGCTGCAGTGTCCTGAACCACTTGTAGTTTAGATAAGAGCAAATAATTTGCTGCTACCAAGCGGGAGTTGCTGAACACCAAAGCCAGTATAAGGGGCCTTCTTGTGTGAAAAAGTAGTCATTGAAACACTTTTTTCAGCATTTGCAAGAGACCTAAAACGGGAACAGCAAATGGAACCAACCTGCTCTTACATGGTTAAGTGGTCATCAATAAGGATGCCAAGTTTCTTAACCACCATTTTAGGTTTAGGAGGGGAGCCTAATTCCAATGGGCACCAGTCATCCAACCAGTAGTCTTGGGCTTTCCCAAACAGCACTATCTCCGTCTTATTGCTGTTGAGCTGTAAACACTTTTGGGACATCCAAGATGCTATTTTCCTCATTCATTCCCTGAATTTGAGTTTGGTATAATCAGGGTTGGGGCTCATGGAGATGATCAGTTGAGTGTCATCAGCATATGAGATCAGATCTAAGCCACAAGATTTAACAACTTGAGCCAGTGGAGCAAAATAGATGTTAAACAATGTTGGGCTCAGTGAAGAACCCTGCGGCATTCTTTTATCCAGTGACAAAATACTGCATTTAAAAGGGCCAAGTTTGGTAGTTTGGGTCTTATTGTTGAGGAAGCTTTGAAACCAGCCCAGGCCTTTGCCCTGGACACCAGTCTCACCCAGTCTTTGGACCTTGATGGAGTGAGAGATGGTGGCAAAGGCAGCCAACAGATCTAAAAGCACCAGCAAAGAGGTGCAACCATCAAGGGAGAGTCAGATGATATCCAGCACTGCCAACAATGCTGTGTGCAGCCCTAAAGCCGAACTGTGATGAATGCAAGATGGAATGTATTTCCAAGTAGTGGGAAAGTTTTTCGTTGACTAGGCATTCTAACACCTTACTAAGGAAAGGGAGGAGAGATATTGGCCTGTACTTGGTGGGCTTCTGAGGATCTGTATTAGGTATTTTCAAGATGGGCATGACTTGCACTGCTTTCCAAACTTGAGGGATGGTAGCTTTAATTAAGAAGAGGTTAAACAGAGCTATGACCTCTGAAAGCAAAGTATCAGCAAGTGCCACCATGATTCGTCAGGGAGCAGGGTCTAAGAGATACCTTGACTTGACTTTATTCATGACCTCTGAGACAAACTCCTAGGTAATGGGTTCAGAACATTTCAGTGTGGCAGAAAACGTGTGAAGAGGGGGAAGGTAAACAAAAGTGTACGTGACTGCTGAGTGGCTGGAAAGGGCCTTATAGATTGACTCTATTTTTTCTTCAAAATATTTTGCCAAGGTGTTGCATAGTTGCTGGGGTGCTGTTATTGATGGAGTGCAATGCAGTAGGCTTAATTAATTTGTTTAGTACTTTAAATAGTTCTTTAGATGTGTTGCCAGCGGTAATTTGCGAGCATTCTGATGATTTTTATAATATTTATTTAGAGCTACCTTGTAAGTGGTTTTATCTGATGGAGATTTGGAGGTGCTCCATCTTCTTTCTAGTTTCCTACAGGCATGTTTCTCCTGCTCCTCCTGTGTCAGTGAGTTTGCTGGTTTTGGTGCCCGCATCCTGGGAGTCCTTGCCGCAGTGGTGCGGGGTGTCCAACTTCTGCAGCAAATCTGTGATGGAAGAGACACAGAGGGTTTTTGCCCTGCTGCCTGCCATTGTTGCTGAGGAGCAATTGCTGTGCCTTCTGCCTTTCCTCCTGGAGGCTTTCCACTCTGCCTAAATGAGAGGCCATGATCTTCTTTGAGGAGGCACCCTCTGTAGGAAAGTACCATCTTTCTTGGCATGTTACCCCCAATTTTACATGTATGTCAGTATGTTTTTGCCTGTCTCACTGGGATCCTGCTAGCCAGGACCCCAGTGCTCATAGTTTGTGGCCTAAATGTGTATGCCTGTGTAGTGCCTAACTGTGTCACTGAGGCTCTGCTAATCCGAACCTCAGTGCTCATGCTCTCTCTGCCTTTAAATTTGTCACTATAGGCTAGTGACTACATTTACCAATTTCAATTGGCATACTGGACCCCCTTATAAATCCCTAATATATGGTACCTAGGTACCCAGGGCATTGGGGTTCCAGGAGATCCATATGGGCTGCAGCATTTTGTTTGCCACCCATAGGGAGCTCAGACAAACCCTTACACAGGACTGCCATTGCAGCCTGCGTCAAATAATGCACACATTACATGTCCTACTTTTTAAATACACTGCACCCTGCTCTCTGGGATGTCTAGGGACTACCCTAGGGGTGCCTTGTATATATATTTAAAAGGAAAGTTTGTGACTGGCAGGTTTATTTTGCCAAGTAGAAATGGGTGCTTGAAACTACACACACAGTCTGCAATGGCAGGCCTGAGACATGTTTAAAGGGTTACTTAAGTGGGTGGGACAACTAGTGCTGTAGGCCCACTAGTAGCATTTATTTTACAGGCAATGTGTGAATGTAGTACCACTTTACTAGAGTAAATTGGGGATAAGACAATGTAACCATGTTTTAAGAAGTGAGCACACACTTTTGCACTGATTAGCAATGGCTAAGTACACAGAGTCTTATGGCCAACAAAAACAAGATCAGAAAAATATGGATAAGTAACGAAAAAGGTTTGGTAAAAGACCATCCTATGGCTGTCAGATCTAACAGGAGCCCACTAGTCAGAGAGATCGGCCTCCCATATGAGCACGCTGAACTCCCTGCACTAATAGTAACAGCTGAGTCTACGACAGCACGGAGCGCCCTGCAGTATAGTGTCAGAAAAAGTGGCTGAGGCAGGTTTAAACTGAAATCCAGGAGTTAGCACTAAGGGCAGCCAATCATTACTTCAATATATGGTGAAAAGGGTCACAATGCAGCAGCTTCTTCAGTGTTGCCTGCACAGAACACGGTTGGCAAGTGCCAGGGGATAGCCACACATTCAGACTGTTTGAAGCAAAGAGGGGTGGAAGCCACAGACTCCCCATCAGTGGTGCTGACTGCTCATTCACCTATCATCCAGTACTACTGCCACGTCGGAAGTCACTTTGGGGTACACAAAACCAGTGCCACCAGTCAATGTTGATCTCCTCTTCACTGGTGCTGACAGCTCAGGCACAGGTAGGCAAGTGCCATTGCTGCAACAGCAGGGATGACAGGGGATTTTCATGGGGTATCAAAACAAAGTGATGGGTGCAGGGCTTGAATTGATCTCAGCCACTTACAATCACTTGGGCTGCATCTAAATCCATTGTTTTTCGACCACACACCACCTCAGCTTGGGTTTAGACATATGCAAATCAGTCTTACCACGCTCCAATGGGAACAGTCAAGCCCAAACTGCAAGGCCGGTCCTCACAGCCATCAACCCAGGACTAGTTTTGCCAGGTATAGCTTGATTCCAGTGCCAAAAATACCCACATCTGGGCATACCCATCACACTTAGGGCATCAAAAACAAAGGTATGAATGGAATGCTTGAATACTTGTCTACTTCAGGGGATTTGTATTGGGAATAGTTCAGCAGTGCCACAGATCCTCCCCTCTGGATCAGTGACTGGCTCTGAGTTGGAAGTATACTAGCCAGGCTCTCTGTGAGTCTCTGGTGGACTGACTCTTAGCACTGGGGTCAACAGCTTTGCTCTGCTCCTCCTGTCACACTGGCTAGCTCCTTCCCTCTTCTTCCAGGAAGGACTCCCCAGGTGTTCAGGACAGGGAAAGCGGTTCTACCTTCAAATCAGACTCTGAGAAGTAGGCTGTCAAACAGACACCAGCTGTGGTTGCGCAGATGTCCACTGGGTACTCTGCAGAGCACCCCCTCCTTGCTCAGAGGAAACCTGGAACTGGAACAACAAGTGAGTCAATGGCTCCCACTGTTAAACAGGTTCAACAGATAGGAGATGTGGATTCTCTGTCTACAACTCCAGAACAGGTTTGGGGCTGTTCTCCTTTCATGTGCCCTTTGTAAGCTGTCTTCCAGACTCAGCTTTTGTTTTTAATGATGCTCCTCACCTCATGGCCATCTCCAGGCACTATCAGCCACATCCGATTGAGCATGAAGAGAGGCGCAGGTCTGACCACCTTCTAAAGACCATAAAAACCCCTCACAGTACACTCTTTAACTGTTTTCACTTTTTTTCAGAAGCTATGCCCCTGCTCAATTAATGTTCCCAGTACTGATGATGACCTGTTAACTTTACTGGGTTTTAAACACCGTTGAAGCTTTGAACAGTTGGAATGGAGTTACCCCCCCTGAAGATTGAACTACGGCATTTGTTGAAAAGATGGAATGCTATTTTCCATTATCATTTTTTCCTTTACACACTGTGGCTTTCATTACAACTTTGGCAGTCTCCAGAAGACTGCCAGTGCTGCCAGTCATCCGATCACCATATTACGAGTACTGCAGGATTTCCACCACATTTTGGGCAGAAATCCTCCAGTAATAGTGCTAGTGGTCAGAGGCTCATGGGCGGTTCCACCACTGACCCCGGCCCGCCGAAAGGACTCCACCAGCCATATTACAAGCAGTAATACAGCCTGGCAGTGCCCTGATGGCGGGGCGCTGCCAGCGGTGGAAGCGCCCGTTCCCGTTTTATGCCGGACGACCTCCTCGCCGGACAAGGTAAGTCCGGCATCCGACAGGGGAGGGGGTGGGAGGTGTTGTGTGTGCGTGTGTGAGTGGGTGTTGTCTGCGTGTGTGAATGTAAGTGTGTCTGCGTGGTTGAATGTGTGTATGAATGTTGAAGTGAGTGCGTGTATGAATGTTGAAGTGAGTGCGTGTATGGATGCATGAGTGAGTACGTGTATGGATGCATGTGAGTAAATGCGTGCATGAATGCTTGTGAGTGAAAGCGTGTATGTCAGTGTTGGTGAATGAGTATATACGGGGTGCATGTGGGTGTTGTCTGCATGTGTGAAAGTACGTGTGTCTGCATAGCTGAATGTGTGTATGAATGTTGAAGTGAGTGCGTGTATGAATGTTGAAGTGAATACGTGTATGGGTGCATGAGTGAGTGTGTGTATGGATGCATGTGAGCTAATGCGTGTATGATTGCTTGTGAATGAATGCATGTATGTCAGTGTTGGTAAATGAGTATATGCGGGGTGCGTGTGGGTGCGTGTGGGTGTCTGTGTGTGTATGTGGGAAGGGTGGGTGGCGAGCGCTGTTCTGGTACGTGGGGTGGTGGGTGCTGTACTGGTAGGAGGAGTGAGGGGGTTCTGATATGGTAGGTGAGGTGGGGGGTATTGGGCTTGCAGGGGGCTCTGGGAGAGTTGTCTGCTATGACAGGAAAGATATTTCCTGTCACCAGTAGCCTTTCCTGTAAAGAAAAACAAGGGGTCTACCCTAATAACCCTACTATACCTGGATAGAATAAACGTAATCCATAAACACAAGTGGTACAATAGTAGGGACAGATTTTTTAAATAAAAACAAACTGACAGACATACATCATAAGTATAATGTACAGATAGACTTACATCACACTTATTTACAAACACATATGTACAAACGTATACGAACACAGTCTTCATCAGTCTCCAAAAATATTTAGAGAAAGTGGTTGTCAAAATGTATTAAGACTTTCATCCACTTAATAGAGATGGCTGTGACAGCTATCACATCTTGTATTTCAACTTTCCTTAGACATTGAATAAAGGAGAGATGTGAGCTCTAATCATAGTCCATACGCTAACTATTTTTTGCAACCTCTTTGTCAAAAGGTCGATGCGTTTCGGCCCTTTTACATATGGGCCTCTTCAGGACTCATGGAGAGATAAAGACATTATAAGTCTGAAACAATCCAAACTCGAAGGTTCAATGTATCTGGAATGTTATCTTTGTGAAAAGTCTGCACTGAGCCCGGCAAATCAGCCCTCTAACGCGTTCCCATCGCTGTGAAAAAACACACAAGGAGGTTGTAAAAAATAGTTAGCGCACTGCCCTGAGTCTAAGTGAAAGGGTAGGAATGCACTGTATCTATAGCATACAGCGCATTCCTGTCATTTCCCCCTGAGCTGGCCACAATTGGCTTCCTAGCACCAACGCAAGTACCCTTGCACCATGGTGTAAGGGTGTATGCACTGCATGCAGGAATGTTTTTGTGCAGTAAGGGGCACCTTCCTGCACAAAAACAATCCTGGGAGAAAGAGGAAAAAACAAGGAGAAATAAAGATATTTCTCCTCGCTGCGCCTCCCCTGGGGAGGCATAAGGTTTTGCCTTTTAGTATTGTTTTCATGTGCGGCTAAAAACTTTCTTCTCTTCAGACAACATGCATTATACCTCTTTAAGCACTGTGAATTTAATTCCCCTTGATATCTCATACAACCCTTTAAATTCTTGATACTGTGCATAGTGTCCTGAGTATCTGAATGTGAGCAAAGGAAGGTAAATAACCCATGATAGTGGAAAAGAATATTGTCCGGATTTAAGAAAAGTCAATCAATCAATCAATCACATTTATAAAGCGCGCTACTCACCCATAAGGGTCTCAAGGCACTGGGGGGGAGGGGGTCAGTGCTCGAAGAGCCAGGTCTTGAGCTGCCTTCTGAAGGGGAGGTGTTCGGGTATGGCGCGAAGGTGACTGGGCAGGGAGTTCCAGGTCTTGGCTGCCAGAAAAGAGAAGGATTTTCCTCCGGCGGTGGTTTTGCGGATGCGGGGAACGGCTGCCAAGGCCTGACCGGTGGAGCGCAGAGTGCGCGGAGGGGTGTAGAAGGAGACGCGGGAGTTGATGAGTTTGGGTCCGAGGTTGTAGAGGGCTTTGTGTGCGTGGGTGAGGAGTCTGAAGGTGATCCTCTTGTTGACCGGGAGCCAATGGAGTTTTCTCAGGTGTCCGGAGATGTGGTGGTGGCGAGGTATGTCCAGGATGAGTCGTTCTGCGGCGTTCTGGATCCGTTGAAGTTTCCTCTGCAGCTTGGTGGTGATGCCGGCGTACAGAGTGTTCCCGTAGTCCAGGCGGCTGGTGACGAGGGCGTGGGTGACGGTCTTCCTGGTGTCGATGGGGATCCAGCGGAAGATCTTGCGGAGCATGCGGAGGGTGTTGAAGCACGCTGAGGTCACCGAGTTGACCTGTCTGGTCATCGAGAGGGAGGAGTCCAGGATGAAGCCGAGGTTGCGTGCGTGGTTGGTCGGTTGGGGAGTGCTGCCTAGGGCGGGGGGCCACCAGGAGTCGTCCCATGCGGAGGGGGTAGGGCCGAGGATGAGGACCTCCGTTTTATCTGTGTTCAGTTTCAGTCGGCTGTCTGTCATCCAGGTCGCTACTTCCTTCATGCCGTCGTGCAGTCTGGTCCTTGCTGATGTGGGGTTGTTGGTGAGGGATAAGATGAGCTGGGTGTCGTCGGCGTAGGATATGATGTCGAGTCCGTGTTTGCGTGCGATGTTTGCCAGGGGGGTCATGTAGACGTTGAATAGGGTGGGGCTGAGGGAGGATCCTTGGGGTACGCCGCAGATGATCTCCGTGGCTGCGGATCTGAAGGGGGGGAGGCGGACTCTCTGGGTCCTTCCGGAGAGGAAGGAGATGACCCATTCCAGGGCCTTGCCTCTGATGCCGGCGCTGCAAAGGCGGTCTATCAGGGTGCGGTGGCAGACCGTGTCGAAGGCTGCAGAGAGATCCAGGAGAATGAGGGCCACGGTTTCACCCTTGTCGGTCAGGGCTCGGATGTCGTCCGTGGCTGCGATGAGGGCGGTTTCGGTGCTGTGGTTGGCCCTGAATCCGAACTGAGTGGAGTCGAGGGAGTCGGAGGTTTCCAGGGCGGCGGTGAGTTGAGCGTTGACGATTTTCTCAATCACTTTGGCGGGGAACGGTAGGAGGGAGATAGGCCGGACGTTTTTGAGTTCGGTGGGGTCTGCTGTAGGTTTCTTTAAGAGGGCGTTGAGTTCTGCGTGTTTCCAGCTTTCAGGGAAGGTAGCAGTGGTGAGGGAGGCGTTGATGACGTCTCGGAGGTGGGGTGCGATTATGTTGTCGGCCTTGTTGTAAATGTGGTGAGGACAGGGGTCGGAGGGTGATCCCGAGTGGATCGAGTTCATGACGCGGGTGGTTTCCTCGGTGGTGGTAGGGTTCCAGGCGAGGATGGTGGAGATGTTGTTTGCGGCTTCCGGGGGCGGGTTCATGTTGGTGGTCGTGAAGCTGTTGTAGATGTCGGCAATCTTACAGTGGAAGAAGGTCGCGAGGGAGTCGCAGAGGTCCTGTGAGGGAGGGATGGGGTTGGTTTCTGCGTCCGGGTTGGAGAGCTCTTTGACGATGCCAAATAGTTCCTTGCTGTTGTGGGCGTTGTTGTCAAGTCTGTTCTGGTAGGCTGTTTTTCGTGCGGTGCGGAGGCGTTGGTGGTGTTGGCGGGTGGTGTCCTTGAGAGCTGTCAGGTTTTCCTCTGTCGGGTTGAGGCGCCATGTCTTCTCGCGGAGGCGGCATTCTTTCTTGGAGTTTTTGAGTTCGGTGGTGAACCAGGAGTTTTTCTTGTGGTTGTTGGTTTGGTTTTTCAGAGGGGCCAGGAGGTTGGCGCAGTCGGAGATCCAGTTGGTGAGGTTGTTGGCGGCCTCGTTGGGGTTGCTGGTGCTGGTGGGTTGGTTCAGGGAGAGCGTTGCTGCGAGTTGTTCTGTGGTGATTCGGTTCCAGTATCTTTTTGGTGGTTGCCGGGTGTGGTGATGCACGGTGGTTTTCTTGAAGCTGAAGTGGACGCAGCTGTGGTCCGACCATGTGAGTTCGGTGGTGTGGCTGAAGGTGATGTGTTTGCTTGAGGAGAAGATGGGGTCGAGCGTGTGTCCGGCGTAGTGGGTGGGGGTGTTGACCAGTTGTTTCAGCCCCAGGTTGGCGAGGTTGTCTAGAACGGCGGTGGTGTTGTTGTCGGTGTGGTTCTCCAGGTGAAAGTTGAGGTCTCCTAGGAGGATGTAGTCGGTGGATGAGAGTGCGTGGGGGTTGACGAAGTCTGCGATGTCTTCGCTGAACTTGGTGCGGGGTCCTGGTGGTCTGTACATGAGGGTGCCTCTTAGGGTTGTCTTGGGGTCGATGTGGATCGCGAAGTGGAGGTGTTCGGCGTCGGGAAGTGAGTTGTCGGTGTGGGTCGAGATGCTGATGGAGCTTTTGTGTGCGATGGCGATGCCTCCTCCGGTGCGGTTGAAGCGGTCTCTCCGGATGATTTTGTAGCCGTCGGGGATGGCTATGGCGATGTCGGGTGCCGAGGAGGGGCTCATCCAGGTCTCGGTGAGGAAGGCGATGTCTGGGTTCGTTGAGTTGATGAGGTTCCACAGTTCGATGGCGTGCCTGTGGACGGAGCGGGTGTTGACCAGGATGCATTCGAGGTTGCTTCCGGGGGCGTCGTTCTTGGTGGTGGCGGTGTGGGTCCGTAGGCAGGTGAAGCGGCAGTTGCTGCAGGTGAAGGGTCCGTGGGTTCGTTTGGGGGTGGCGCGGTAGCAGCCCGGCGCGCGGCCGGGGTTGAGGTTGGCGAGGGTGGCGGAGTCATAGGTCAAGCGGGGGGCGCGGGGGCCAGGGGTTCGGGCGCTGGGCGCGGTCCAGGCGCGGACGGGCGCAGACGGGCTTGCCTTAGGCGCGCCTTCGGCGCGCCAGCGGCGCGCCCGCTGCGCGGCCTCGCAGCGGCCGCCATTTAAGGGGTAGGTGGGGAGGTGGGGTCAGCTGGGAGGCGGGAGGTGGGCGGGCAGGGGAGCTGGAAGCGGCAAAAAAGAGCGGCAAAAAAGAGCGGCAAAAAACGGCGGGAAAAGCGCGGTGGGAGCGGCGGGGAATGCGGCAAGACGGCGAAAAGGGAACAAGAGCCTACTACAATCTACTAAAAAGGAGGGGCTGAGAGGGGAGGACGGCGCACGGCACTCGGGGGCACACGCACGGGATACAAGGAGAAAAAAGGGATTTCAGTCACTCGGGGGCACACGCATGGGATACAAGGAGAGAAAAGGGATTTCAGTCAGCACAAGCTCAGCACTCGGGGTACACGGGCAAGAAGGGGGGAGCACACTCACAGGAGAGGAAGGCAGTCAGGGACTGGAGGAGCTGCGTGAGCAGGGGAGCGACCTACCCGAGGGTCAGTGGTCGCTACCTCTGCCTCGCAGCGGCCGCCATTTAAGGGGTAGGTGGGGAGGCGGGGTCAGCTGGGAGGCGGGAGGTGGGCGGGCAGGGGAGCTGGAAGCGGCAAAAAAGAGCGGCAAAAAAGAGCGGCAAAAAACGGCGGGAAAAGCGCAGTGGGAGCGGCGGGGAATGCGGCAAGACGGCGAAAAGGGAACAAGAGCCTACTACAATCTACTAAAAAGGAGGGGCTGAGAGGGGAGGACGGCGCACGGCACTCGGGGGCACACGCACGGGATACAAGGAGAAAAAAGGGATTTCAGTCACTCGGGGGCACACGCATGGGATACAAGGAGAGAAAAGGGATTTCAGTCAGCACCAGCACAAGCTCAGCACTCGGGGTACACGGGCAAGAAGGGGGGAGCACACTCACAGGAGAGGAAGGCAGTCAGGGACTGGAGGCGCTGCGTGAGCAGGGGAGCGACCTACCCGAGGGTCAGTGGTCGCTACCTCTGCCTCGCAGCGGCCGCCATTTAAGGGGTAGGTGGGGAGACAGGGTCAGCTGGGAGGCGGGAGGTGGGCGGGCAGGGGAGCTGGAAGCGGCAAAAAAGAGCGGCAAAAAAGAGCGGCAAAAAACGGCGGGAAAAGCGCGGTGGGAGCGGCGGGGAATGCGGCAAGACGGCGAAAAGGGAACAAGAGCCTACTACAATCTACTAAAAAGGAGGGGCTGAGAGGGGAGGACGGCGCACGGCACTCGGGGGCACACGAACGGGATACAAGGAGAAAAAAGGGATTTCAGTCACTCGGGGGCACACGCATGGGATACAAGGAGAGAAAAGGGATTTCAGTCAGCACCAGCACAAGCTCAGCACTCGGGGTACACGGGCAAGAAGGGGGGAGCACCCTCACAGGAGAGGAAGGCAGTCAGGGACTGGAGGCGCTGCGTGAGCAGGGGAGCGACCTACCCGAGGGTCAGTGGTCGCTACCTCTGCCTCGCAGCGGCCGCCATTTAAGGGGTAGGTGGGGAGGCGGGGTCAGCTGGGAGGCGGGAGGTGGGCGGGCAGGGGAGCTGGAAGCGGCAAAAAAGAGCGGCAAAAAAGAGCGGCAAAAAACGGCGGGAAAAGCGCGGTGGGAGCGGCGGGGAATGCGGCAAGACGGCGAAAAGGGAACAAGAGCCTACTACAATCTACTAAAAAGGAGGGGCTGAGAGGGGAGGACGGCGCACGGCACTCGGGGGCACACGCACGGGATACAAGGAGAAAAAAGGGATTTCAGTCACTCGGGGGCACACGCATGGGATACAAGGAGAGAAAAGGGATTTCAGTCAGCACCAGCACAAGCTCAGCACTCGGGGTACACGGGCAAGAAGGGGGGAGCACACTCACAGGAGAGGAAGGCAGTCAGGGACTGGAGGCGCTGCGTGAGCAGGGGAGCGACCTACCCGAGGGTCAGTGGTCGCTACCTCTGCCTCGCAGCGGCCGCCATTTAAGGGGTAGGTGGGGAGGCGGGGTCAGCTGGGAGGCGGGAGGTGGGCGGGCAGGGGAGCTGGAAGCGGCAAAAAAGAGCGGCAAAAAAGAGCAGCAAAAAAGAGCGGCAAAAAACGGCGGGAAAAGCGCGGTGGGAGCGGCGGGGAATGCGGCAAGACGGCGAAAAGGGAGCAAGAGCCTACTACAATCTACTAAAAAGGAGGGGCTGAGAGGGGAGGACGGCGCACGGCACTCGGGGGCACACGCACGGGATACAAGGAGAAAAAAGGGATTTCAGTCACTCGGGGGCACACGCATGGGATACAAGGAGAGAAAAGGGATTTCAGTCAGCACCAGCACAAGCTCAGCACTCGGGGTACACGGGCAAGAAGGGGGGAGCACACTCACAGGAGAGGAAGGCAGTCAGGGACTGGAGGCGCTGCGTGAGCAGGGGAGCGACCTACCGGAGGGTCAGTGGTCAGAAAAGTGGCACTTTATGTCATGATGTGCCACTTCTCTTGAGGTCCATTGTATCCCCCTAGTGCCACCACGTGTGCGCTGTATTTAACATATGGCGCACCATGGCAGGTTATGGACAATGACGTCATAATTTTTTATGCAAAGTACACAGAGGCCCATTACAAATAATGGTGTGCCTCCTTTTAACATAACACCTGCTCTGTGCCATTTTTGCAGGCCCCCTAACGTGGGATTGCCCCCTTTGCATCCATTATGCCTGGTGCAGGCCTAATGTGGCGCAAGGGTTTTGGAGATATGGTGCAGGATTTTTCGGCCACAATATTGGCACATTAGCGTCATAAAAATTACGCTAACGTGGCAATAGTTGGTGCTAGGCCCTTCATAAATCTGGGCCTAACTGTCTCCTTCAGCCAGAGGCGGGCATGTGATTGCACACTCAACAGTCCAACACATTTACAAATGAGTTGTAATTTTAGATCAGTTGAATATATGTGCTTTATCGATACTCATTTTGGAGATGAGAACATATTTCTATTTCATCATTTTTTTGCATCTTTTGAAGCATTGCTTGGGTGAAGGACCTATCATTTTTACTGGATGCATGATCTGCATCAACAATGCCAATACCAGTATGAATGTGCAGTTGGCAAATGCAGTTCCCATGGTGATCAGCATAATCTTCTGTCTCTGACTCTTCATTGCTTCCTTTATTGTCTTGCTGTAGTGCCATCCTTCGGTTGGCTTCTTGTGACTCGGCCACCGGCCTGACTTGTCATTTCTGGTAGCGACCGCTGATGGGGGTAGCTCAACTTTGGTGCTTACATTTTTTTTACTATGAGATGCACGTACCCAAGTTGGTAGTTTTTCAGATTTCACAGTGGTGTTCGTTACCAGTAGAACCTGGTAGGGCTCATTCCAATGGGCAGAGGATGAGTTTTCCTTGGGTTTTAACTAGTACCAAGTCTCCAGGTTCTGTACTGTGACAGACAGCAGTTGAAGGTACTGTGGGGCATATTTATACTCCGTTTCCGCCAAATTTGCGTCGTTTTTTTCGACGCAAATTCGGCGCAAAACTAACGCCATATTTATACTTTGGCGTTAGACGCGTCTAGCGCCAAAGTATGAGTAAAGAGCGTCATTTTTTTGCGTGAACGCCTTCCTTGCGTTAATGAGATGCAAGGTAGGCGTTCCCGTCCAAAAAAATGACTGCGACGCAAATGCGTCGTATTTATACTCCCGGGCAAAAATCACGCCCGGGAGTGGTCAGGTCAAAAAACCCTGCATTTGCGCCTCTTTTTAACGCCTGGGTCAGGGCAGGCGTTAAGGGACCTGTGGGCTCAAAATGAGCCCACAGCTGCCCTCCCATGCCCCCAGGGACCCCCCCTGCCACCCTTGCCCACCCCAGGAGGACACCCAAGGATGGAGGGACATTCAGGTAAGTTCAGGTAAGTATAAATTTGTTTTTTTTTATATATTTTTTTTGGCATAGGGGGGCCTGATTTGTGCCCCCCTACATGCCACAATGCCCAATGACCATGTCCAGGGGACATAAGTCCCCTGGGCATGGCCATTGGGCAAGGGGGCATGACTCCTGTCTTTACTAAGACAGGAGTCATGTAAATGGCGTCTGGGCGTCGTTAAAAATGGCGCAAATCGGGTGGAGGCGATTTTTTAGCGTCAACCTGACTTGCACCATTTTTAAGACGCCCTAACGCCATTTTCCCCAACGCCGGCGCTGCCTGGTGTACGTGGTTTTTTTCCACGCACACCAGGCAGCGCCGGTCTGCTAGCGCCGGCTAACGCCATTCAATAAATACGGCGCCCGCATGGCGCTTCAGAATGGCGTTAGTCGGCGCTAAACTTTTTGACGCTAAACTGCGTTAGCGCAGTTTAGCGTCAAAAAGTATAAATACGGCCCTGTATTTCCTTGCTGCACCTAGTAAAACAAAGAGCGCACCACATCAGACAGTCTTTTGCAACAGTCTGTGCTCAACTCAAGTTATTGACAGCAAGGTAGTGCAGGCATGCCAAGAATTCTCATCAGCCACACCATTATGATCTCACAGGAGGACAGACTTGTCTTTTTTATTCCTTGTGCAATAGACATTCATTAGCACCAGAGGGAGGGCATCAGGCCATTTTATAGTGGTGGATGCACACAATCTAGCCAGCTTGTTGTTTATGACATCATGCAAGTGCTCCACCATGCCTGATGATTAAGGGTTATAAGCACAATTAAGTTTCTATGTGATGCCCGTAGCTTCACATGTTAGTTTTATTATTTCATTTCTGAAATGCCCACCTTCGTCACTCAGCAACACAACTCTTCTTTCTGAGTATACCCACGACCGCTTGATTTTTCTAGCAAAGCTCTTGCTCCCAATCCTGCTTCTCCTCTTGTCCAGCTCCTGACCTCTTTCATTCTATGTGCAAGCACGTTGGGGATGGTCACTGCTGCAAGCAAAGCTGGGTACCTGGTAGAGGCATTTAGCGTGTAGAATATGTCCACAGCATCCACAAAATTGTTTCCTCTCAACATTTAATCGGACCCTCCACGATGTGTTGCACTTACTGTATAAAAACAGCTACCTGATAGCATTTGCAGAGATTCTAACAGATCTAACACTCGGGCCCATTGCATATTGGAGTACGAGCTGAGGTAATAAACCCCCCTGTGACTAAAGATGCCTGCAATTATGCACCACACAAAACCCACAGTGAGTAACATTATAAATTGTCACATTTACATTTTTTAATCAACACAATTTTCTTGAGAGAGCTATCAACTGACCGCACATTGGCTAAAGAAGAGACTTAAATTACTGTTTCAGTGGTGCACACAGCATAAGCAGCCCTTACATTTCCTGCATTATCTCTTAACCATGAACCACACACCGCGGTCAACACATTAGGACAATTCTTTAGTGATGTATCTTTGATGGAGGGGCTTTGTGCACAATTCTGTTAAAGGCAATAATATCGGCAACATTCAAAATACTTTTTACAGATATGGTGAGAGTAGCAAGCAAGGCTATTTCATAAAGCGTAAGTCGGGAATCGGTCAAAATCAAATCAAAATGACTTTATTCGGCTTATCAAAAAAACATAAAAGTATACAAAGATAAATATTTGATTAAAAATCGTACAAAAATTGTAGTTAATGAGTGTTCCGTAGGCCTCACCCAGCGTGGCCTAGCCAATACTCAAAAACATTTATGGTATCTAAATCACTGTTAGAGGTCCTCCAGTTATTTCTCTGTATATACAACATTCCTTAGGCATTGTGTCAGTAAAGTGCATTCAAAACATGGTTATTATAAGTGGGCTACATAGGACATTAGGGGCCTGATTTATACTTTTTTTAGCGCCGCATTTGCGTCATTTCTTGACGCAAAAAGCGGCGCAAACTTAAAAAAATATAATTGAATTTTGTGAGTTTGCTCCGCTTTTGCGTCACAAAATGACGTAAATGCGGCGCTAGAAAAGTATAAATCAGGCCCTAAAATCTCGCTAAAAGTGCTTCAACATATAGGGCCGTATTTATACTTTTTGACGCAAAACTGCGCTAACGCAGTTTTGCGTCAAAAAAATTTGCGCCGGCTAACGCCATTCTGAAGCGCCATGCGGGCACCGTATTTATTGAATGGCGTTAGCCGGCGCTAGCAGACCGGTGCTGCCTGGTGTGCGTGGAAAAAAACCACGTACACCAGACAGCGCCGGCGTAGGGGGAAAATGGCGTATGGGCGTCTTAAAATGGGGCAAGTCAGGTTGCGTCGAAAAAATCGTCGTAACCCGACTTGCGCCATTTTTTTTCGACGCCCATCCCCCATCAACATGACTCCTATCATTGTAAAGATAGGAGTCATGCCCCCTTGCCCAATGGCCATGCCCAGGGGACTTATGTCCCCTGGGCATGGTCATTGGGCATAGTGGCATGTAGGGGGGCACAAATCAGGCCCCCCTATGCCACAAAAAATAAAAAAATTAAAACTTACCTGAACTTACCTTAATGTCCATGGGATGGGTCCCTCCGTCCTTGGGTGTCCTCCTGGGGTGGGCAAGGGTGGCAGGGGGGGTCCCTGGGGGCAGGGGAGGGCACTCTGGGCTCATTTTGAGCCCACTTGTCCCTTAACGCCATCCCTGACCCAGGCGTTAAAAAGCGGCGCAAATGCGCCGTTTTTGGCCACGCCCACTCCCGGGCGTCTCTTTTGCCCGGGAGTATAAATACCACGTAAAGGCCTGGGAGTCATTTTTTAAGACGGGAACGCCTCCCTTGCATATCATTAACGCAAGGAAGGGGTTCACGCTAAAAAATGACGCACACTCCGGGCACTTTGGCGCCCGAAGCGTCTAACGGCAGAGTATAAATATGGCGTTAGTTGGCGTTAGTTCTGCGTCGAATTTGCGTCGAAAAAAACGACGCAAATTCGGCGCAACCAGAGTATAAATATGGCCCATATTGCTCTAAAACCAGCGTTCATTTCGAATATAGAGATTATCTAAAACATGTTAAACTAAATCTCTTTAGTGGTTGGGCGGCTCAACCACTAAAAGTACACAAATCTGGTGCTAAACAATATTGTCCAATTAAAATCACGAGTGAAGTTACACCAATTAATGCCCAACTAACTGTCCCCCATTGTTTTCCTACTACGAATAGCATGTTTCAGACAACTACACCCCCCCATACTGACATCTGTACTCCCTAGCAACTGAAAATAATTAAGGCCTGTTGGCACGTTCGCATAGCTGCTTTTCTTAATAGAGGCTTAAGGTATGTCTGACTAAAACTCCTATAAAAACCACAAAAAACATAAAATGAAGTAGGGATTACTTTGTGCTACCATGACACAGGCAGGGAGGCAACAAGGTGCCCCACACACTATTTCCAGCATTACAACAGAGTAGCCGCCATGCAGTACCCGACCTAAATCTAAATAGTATTGAACTCTCCCATCTTGATAGCTCTTGCGTAAAATACAAGGGAGTATCACCAACCGCCAGGGTAAAATAAAAATTACAGATGCTAGATTTACTGAGAGCATCCTGAATTCTCTGGTGGGCGGAATAATCCTCATGTCTCTCCCTCACCACCATTTTATCTGATCTAACAATCACATCGGGGTTGTTAAACAAGTCTGGGAGGCCAATGCTGGTCAGGGAAGTGGCTATATACTTTAGCCAAGGAATAGTGTGTCCTTTAATTTCAGACAATCCCGGATTATCTCCCCATTAAAGCTCACTTTAATGTTACACCACACGCTAACCCAGAACATAAGAGGAGCCCACTTTATGGGATACATAATGTATTCCATGTTCAATTCAGAGTGTAAAATATAACTGGCACTCGAAACGGAAGATTCAATAGATGCCTTAGAATTCTGTTTTCACCCACCTGGATTGCAGTGGAATTTTGATAGCCCCATACTCCTGCGCCATAGGTCGCAGTTGGTGTATAATGCGTTTTATAAATTTTCGTAAATGGTATGATCGTGGACCTTCCTTCTTTCCTTACTAAATTAAGGAGAGAGCCAGCAGATCGACCCAATTTCCGTCGAGCTATAGTTACCTGGTTTGATCGGGAATTATTTGTAGAAAAATCGAATCCTAGATTACAAAAATTACTGACAGCGCTGAGAGATTTTTCTCCCACTCTCAAGGCCACAGCTGATCTTTTTCCATGACCTATGGTCATAATATACGATTTATTAAAATTAGTAGTCATGTCTGGGTTCTGCATAAAAGTAAAAAAAGCATCAACTAAAATTCGTAAGGTGTGCGGAGTTCTAGCCAACAAAACTGCATCGTCGGCGTACAGCAGAGCCGGCAAAGGAAAATTTGCTATTATTGGTACATCCCGCACATAGTTAGAGATGCAGGCGTTTAAATCATTAATTTACAGAACAAAAAGCAGAGGTGCTAAAACACACCCTTGGCGGACACCACTTTCTAGGGAAAAGGTGTCCGATAGTTCGCCATGCCATCCATAATGCACTCTAGCTCCTAAATTTTAATGTGAGCCATACAGAAAATTCACAAGCTCAACATCCACTCCTAAGGTGATTAACATCAGCCAGAGCTTGCTTCTATTTACCCTATCAAATGCAGTCGATAGATCCATAAATGCCTTGTACATTGTGCCAAGCTTGGCTATAGTATATTTGCTTACAATAAGATGGAGATTCAGGCACTGCTCTACAGTTCCAAGACGTGGTCGAAAGTCATATTGGCAGGGAGACAATAGATTATTCTCTACAGACCAAGCCTGCAAACGATTAAAAATGACTCTCCCCATCATCTTAACAGAACTGTCAACTAAAGAAATGGGCCTGTAGCATTTAGGTGATCCCCTATCTCCTTTTTTTTAAATTGTGACTATTGTTGAGAGTGACCGTGACTCCGGTATCCTACTACTGTAAGAGCTATTGAATAAATTTGCAAGTAGAGGTCGCCAGAAACCCGGGTAACATTTAAATAGATCAACAGGGATCCCGTCCGGGCCTGGTGCCTTTCCACCTGCGCTCGAAACAATAGCCGCCTCAACCTCCTGAACTGTTACTTGGAGCGGGCCAACGAGTGCAAGTGCCTTCTGTAATACAGACTCTAACTCTCCACTGGCTGCCTGTGAGTAAATGTTTTTAAAATGTGTTACCCAGTCATGACCTAAAATACTGCTGCTTACATGGTTTGCTTGCAGAGCATCCATTTGATAGACACTATTGACTTTGTCCCAAACATCTTACTATTACTTTGAGCAGCAGACCGTTCCAACATTTCCCAGTCCTTATTAAATAAAAAGCGCTTCCTTTCTTTTATAGCCGCATTATAGAAACGTCTTACCTCCTGAACCTCTTTTCTGTCTCTGAGGGATTTCATTAATACTGATCTCAGACAGCGGTTGGCAGTAGAACACTTTGCATGAAATCAGCGGGGACTATTTATAATGGGCTTAAGTGATTGTGATAACATATTCTTAATTGCTTTGCACAATAACTTATAGCACTGAAACAACTCAGCCCTAGAACCTTCCTCTAAACATCTCAGAATAATTGAACGATTGTCTCTTATAAGGTCCGTTAGTGTTGCTATTGGGTCTTTTAAGTGCCACACTACCCTTAAACCATCCCTTGTAAGTTTACAAAAGCAATCAAACACTTCTGGGGTGGCATCGCTAATCAAAGGAAAACAGACATCTAGATGAATGGTATTATGATCGCTCCGTAAGGTTTCTAGCACCATACTGTTTTTACACCACGGAAGGCAGTTTTTTGTGGCAAGTATATAATCAACAACAGAGCCATATCACACTTGTCTATATGTTGGCTTAACTGAACCGGAGCCTTGAAAAAATTAACTACATCTATCAAATCCCAATGAGCTACTAAATTCCGCAGATACAGTCCTCTTGCATCACTGGGCATTTCGTCCGTAACCTTACCCCTTGGTCCAAAATCTAGATTGTCAGTGCCTATTTTAGCATTGAAATTGCCACAAATTAAAATATTTGGTTGTTGAGTGATACTCTTCCCATGAAACTTTAGGCCTTTAATAAAGCTAAATAGCTCTTCAAACAGGACTCTGTATTGGAAAAGTTGTTGTTATAGAAATTTACTAAGTATAAGCTAAACATTTGCTTGTTATCTCTCATAAGTAAGGCCTGATAGGCAGGACCACCTGTATCTATAACTGTGACAGTGATACTAATATTGGTCTTTACCCAGATAGCAAGACCGCCACTAGTTCTTCCAAACTGAGCAGTAGCAACAGGGCAAGAATAACAAGAAAAGCCATTTGAAACAGCTGAGGTAGTATCCTAAGTTTCTTGAAATGCAATAAGATCATAACCTTCGATAAAGGAAATCCACACTAGGTTGGTAATTTTACTTTATAAACCTGCCACATTCCAACTTATCAGGGAGAGCTGACTACCCCTAACCTGTCTGTTACAGTTCATCTCACTTCCCTGTCCCCTATCCCCCAACAAGGTATTTATCACGAGCGCCGAGGTGATCGTAGAGAACCGTTCTGACGTAGTCTCACCATGGTATGAGAGTACACTATGATAAGAAACGGGTCTAAAGGGAACACCCCCACCCAAATCCCTAGCTCTGACATATGGAGCAACCTTTTGCAGGCCCCTATACTGTCAGTCCATCTCATTAATTAAGATCTACCAATAGGTCAAAACAGTTTTCACACGTAACACTGGGTACGCCTAAGGGGGGCTGTGCTAAACAAGTCTAGGAAGGGATCTCGTTGGGATCTGCCAGTGAGGGAAATCGTTTTTTACACTCTGGTTATGCCTGGAAGGAGCTGTTCTAGGCAAGTCAAGGAAGTAGTCATGGGCTTTCGAAGGATGTTCGGTCTATTAAAGAAACCAAGAGGTAGAACTCTAAATTTACCTAAATTACTGGTAGTTTCAGAGGGATGAGGTATTCTTTGCCAAATATGGATACCTAAAATGAACAATAATGCAGTCACCAGAGATACATTTATCAGAGGGGCCAATCCAAGCATAATATTGCGTCAACAAAGTATTTCAATGATCTCGAGTATTGAATTCGGAATGATTAACTAACCAATGACAGGCCTTATTTTGTAATTGAGAGGTGGATTCTGAATGTGAGTTAAGTGCAGGAGGGACAGCAGCCAGAACGACAACATATGGCCAACAAGCAGGGGGAAGATTAATCACTGGTAGATATGAGGGTGAAGCAACATCTAAAGATTCTTGTAACGCCTGATCAGGAGCAATTGAAGGCCCACTGGGAGCAGGTGGGTTTCCTATAGGAGCTGAGCTGGATGAGGGTCGCTTGTCAAGGAAGCATGGGTCAAGGCACTGTTGGCTGATTCCTGCTAACTTTTCCTGTCTGGTATTTGCAGGGGGAAAATTATTCAATAAAGAAGAATGTTGTAAGTGGGTCTTTTCGGGATCATTTATGATATCTGCAGGACCCCGTGTTGATCGCCTTTTTAGGCTCTGATATAATTCACGAATGTTCTCGATTGTTACTTCTAAGTTCCCCAGTCTATCTCTCAGGGGAGTTAGGCACTCATTCAAAGAATTTGTGAGTTTTTGGGCGACTATATCCTAGTTCAGTGTTTGCGCCATAGCCTGATTGGCTATTTCGCCATGCTCTCCTGCAGTTGACCCTCCTACAGGGGTTGAGAGAGTGTTGATAATCTTTTCTTTCCCCTTACGAATAGTGGCAGGCGAGGTTGTAGTTATAGCTCAGTTTGGGCGCTCCACATGAGAGTTAAGTACCCTACTATTGACCATAGGGTCATCTAAGCTAATTACAGGGATAGAACCATTTAAGGCACTAGCGGCCTGCCCTCCTGTCTCAATTTCTACAGCTGGTGTCCCTAGGATGTCATTATGTGGGGAACCTCCATAACCCAAAGACAACCACCTCGCTGCCAAATCAATCTCCTTAGAGACACTAACTGCTTGAGCTAGAAAAGAGTCGATGGCTGTGGATTTGCACCCTATAGGTGTTTACTGATCACCCCCCTCTTCTTGCCCATGTCTCCTTTCTTGTCTAAAGCAGCCCACTATCAATGGACATAGGCTTGTTATATCCCTATAGCAATCCTTATTGTGCACCCTTTACTACACACCACTTTCTAAACAATATGAATCCACATTCAGCATCTCTGCATAAAACATAAAAACATAAAAGACAAAGGGGGTCATTACAACCCTGGCGGACGGTGTTAAAGCTGCGGTAATACCGCAAACAGGTCGGCGGAAAAAAAAAGGGAATTATGATCCTGGCGGAAACCGCCAACATAGACAGCCACTTTAACACTCCGACCGCCACGGCGGTACAGACAAGCAGCGCGGCGGTCACCGCCAACAGACAGGCAGAAGACAATGTACCGCCCACAGTATTACAACAGGCCAATCCGCCACCTTTTCCGGGGCGGATTCACCATGGATAAAAACACGGCGGAAATAGCCATTTGAAAGTGAAAACGCTCACCTTAACACACTCCATGAGAAAGGAGGGCACCATGGAGCCGGAACTAAAAATACTCCCTGCGCTTGTCTTCCTGCTCCTCTACGAACATCAGCAACGGCGGCGCTGAAGACAATGGTGAGTACTGCACCTACGACATAGGGGAGGGGGAGGCAAAAGTCAGGGACACACATACGCAACACCCCCAACCCGACCCTCGCACACTACAACACACACACCAATGCATTTCCAAACATCACAGTAACAACCCACAACCCCCCGGAAGAATGCAAAGACAAAAGGAAATCAGTACAACCATTGTAATGTATCAAAATACAGTAAGCTCATACATACAGAAATATATACACATTCCAAATATATACATCACGATTAGTAGTGCAGGTATGCACAATTCAATGTCCGTGGACCACTGGGCCCAAAATGCATGGGCGAGGCCCACACACGATACCTGTCCAGAAACGGAGAGAACACTGCTGGGGCATCAGATAGAAATACAACAGGCACCTCAGGGGGAAGGGAAGGGGGGCACCTCAGCCGGATGAGTGCACCACGCCAGATCCACGACGGGGCTCCATGCCCATTGATGTATCCTGGGGAGTGCAAAGCCACAGTCTGTCAAGTCTCTACAGTGGGTTGGTTGCCCACTGTGCCATCCTGGGGAGTGCAAAGCCACAGTCTCTCAAGTCTCTACAGTGGGTGGGTTGCCCACTGTACCATCCTGGAGAGTGCAAAGCCACAGTCTCTCAAGTCTCTGCAGTGGGTGGCTTGCCCACTGTACCATCCTGGGGAGTGCAAAGCCACAGTCTCTCAAGTCTCTACAGTGGGTGGGTTGCCCACTGTACCATCCTGGGGAGTGCAAAGCCACAGTCTCTCAAGTCTCTACAGTGGGTGGCTGTAGGAAAGTACCATCTTGCCTGGCATGTTACCCCCATATTTCACTGTATATATGTTGTTTTAGTTGTATGTGTCACTGGGACCCTGCCAGCCAGGGCCCCAGTGCTCATAAGTATGCCCTGCATGTGTTACCTGTGTTATGACTAACTGTCTCACTGAGGCTCTGCTAATCAGAACCTCAGTGGTTATGCTCTCTCATTTCTTTCCAAATTGTCACTAACAGGCTAGTGACCAATTTTACCAATTTACATTGGCATACTGGAACACCCTTATAATTCCCTAGTATATGGTACTGAGGTACCCAGGGTATTGGGGTTCCAGGAGATCCCTATGGGCTGCAGCATTTCTTTTGCCACCCATAGGGAGCTCTGACAATTCTTACACAGGCCTGCCACTGCAGCCTGAGTGAAATAACGTACACGTTATTTCACAGCCATTTTACACTGCACTTAAGTAACTTATAAGTCACCTATATGTCTAACCGTTACCTGGTAAAGGTTGGGTGCTAAGTTACTTAGTGTGTGGGCACCCTGGCACAAGCCAAGGTGCCCCCACATTGTTCAGGGCCAATTCCCCGGACTTTGTGAGTGCGGGGACACCATTACACGCGTGCACTATACATAGGTCACTACCTATGTATAGCTTCACAATGGTAACTCCGAATATGGTCATGTAACATGTCTAAGATCATGGAATTGCCCCACCAATGCCATCCTGGTATTGGGGAGACAATCCCATGATTCCCCGGGTCTCTAGCACAGACCCGGGTACTGCCAAACTGCCTTTCCCGGGGTTTCACTGCAGCTGCTGCTGCTGCCAACCCCTCAGACAGGTTTCTGCCCTCCTGGGGTCCAGCCAGGCTTGGCCCAGGAAGGCAGAACAAAGGACTTCCTCAGAGAGAGGGTGTTACACCCTCTCCCTTTGGAATAAGGTGTCAGGGCTGGGGAGGAGTAGCCTCCCCCAGCCTCTGAAAATTCTTTGATGGGCACAGATGGTGCCCATCTCTGCATAAGCCAGTCTACACCGGTTCAGGGATCCCTCAGCCCTGCTCTGGCGCGAAACTGGACAAAGGAAAGGGGAGTGACCACTCCCCTGACCTGCACCTCCCCTGGGAGGTGCCCAGAGCTCCTCCAGTGTGCTCTAGACCGCTGCCATCTTGGAAACAGAGGTGCTGCTGGCACACTGGACTGCTCTGAGTGGCCAGGGCCAGCAGGTGACGTCAGAGACTCCTTCTGATAGGCTCCTTCAGTGAGCACCGATTCACTCCACTTCGTAGTGCCTGTTCCAGCATTTCTGCGGGTGCTGCTTGCTTCTGAGTGGGCTCTTTGTCTTGCTGGACGCCCCCTCTGTCCCCTCACGCAATTAATGATATCCTGGTCCCTCCTGGGCCACAGCAGCATCCAAAAACCCTAACCGCGACCCTTGCAGCTAACAAGGCTTGTTTGCGGTCTTTCTGCGGGAAAACACTTCTGCACGACTCCGTCCTCCAAAGGGGAAGTTTCTAGCCCTTGTCGTTCGTGCAGAATCCTCAGCTTCTACCATCCGGTGGCAGCTTCTTTGCACCCACAGCTGGCATTTCCTGGGCATCTGCCCACTCCCGACTTGATCATGACTTTTGGACTTGGTCCCCTTGTTCCACAGGTACCTCGTCTGGAAATCCATCGTTGTTGCATTGCTGGTGTTGGTCTTTCCTGCAGAATTCCCCTATCACGACTTCTGTGCTCTTTGGGGAACTTAGGTGCACTTTGCACCCTCTTTTCAGGGTCTTGGGGTGGGCTATTTTTCTAACCCTCACTGTTTTCTTACAGTCCCAGCGACCCTCTACAAGGTCACATAGGTTTGGGGTCCATTCGTGGTTTGCATTCCACTTGTAGAGTATATGGTTTATGTTGCCCCTATCCCTATGTGCCCCCATTGCATTCTATTGTGACTACACATTGTTTGCACTGTTTTCTATTGCTATTACTGCATATTTTGGTATTGTGTACATATATCTTGTGTATATTTGCTATCCTCATACTGAGGGTACTCACTGAGATACTTTTGGCATATTGTCATAAAAATAAAGTACCTTTATTTTTAGTATATCTGTGTATTGTGTTTTCTTGTGATATTGTGCATATGACACTAGTGGTACTGTAGGAGCTTCACTCGTCTCCTAGTTCAGCCTAAGCTGCTCTGCCAAGCTACCTTTTCTATCAGCCTAAGCTGCTAGACACCCCTCTACTCTAATAAGGGATACCTGGGCCTGGTGCAAGGTGTAAGTACCCCTTGGTACTCACTACAGTCCAGCCTCCTACAGTGGCCTGCCCACTGTACCATCCTGGGGAGTGCAAAGCCACAGTCTCTCAAGTCTCTACAGTGGGTGGCTTGCCCACTGTACCATCCTGGGGAGTGCAAAGCCACAGACTCTCAAGTGGATAACAGTCTCCACTGGTTCTGGAGGAGGACTGGTGCCCAGAGTGCTTCATCCTGTGAAGGATTCAGGTAGTGGATGCAGTTCTCCACTGGTTCTGGAGGGGTACTGGTGCCCAGAGTGTTTCATCCTGTGAAGGATTCAGGTAGTGGATGCAGTTCTCCACTGGTTCTGGAGGGGGACTGGTGCCCAGAGTGCTTCATCCTGTGAAGGATTCAGGTAGTGGATGCAGTTCTCCACTGGTTCTGGAGGGGGACTGGTGCCCAGAGTGCATCACGCTCCCCGTGACGGTCCCAGTTCCGTCACTGTCCCAGCCGCACATGGGCTAACGATGCTTGAGTCGGCGGTGCTTGCCCTGTTCAGCGGTGCTTGCCATGGCGGTCTTTGCCCTGTTCAGAGGTGCTTGCCCTGTTCAGCGGTCTTTGCCCTGTTCAGCGGTGCTTGCCATGGCGGTCTTTGACCTGTTCAGCGGTGCTTGCCCTGTTCAGCGGTCTTTGCCTTGTTCAGCAGTGCTTGCCCTGTTCAGCGGTGCTTGCCCTGTTCAGCGGTCTTTGCCCTGTTCAGCGGTGCTTGCCCTGTTCAGCGGTCTTTGCCCTGTTCAGCGGTGCTTGCCATGGCGGTTTTTGCCCTGTTCAGCGGTGCTTGCCCTGTTCAGCGGTGCTTGCCATGGCGGTCTTTACCCTGTTCAGCGGTGCTTGCCATGTTCAGCGGTGCTTGACTTTGCTGTCTCTGACCTGTGCAGCGGTGTGTGGCATGACGGTCCCTCAGTGCCCAGCGGGGCTGTGGCTGCCGGGGCCCTCCAGGGCACTGACGCTGGCGGTGGTCTCTGGACCAGTGGCAATAGTGTTGCCCTCCAGGGCACTGACTCTGGCGGTGGTCTCCGGACCAGTGACGATAGTGCTGCCCTCCAGGGCACTGACTCTGGCGGTGGTCTCCGGACCAGTGGCGATAGTGCTGCCCTCCAGGGCACTGACTCTGGCGGTGGTCTCCGGACCAGTGACGATAGTGCTGCCCTCCAGGGCACTGACTCTGGCAGTGGTCTCCAGACCAGTGGCGATAGTGCTGCCCTCCAGGGCACTGACTCTGGCGGTGGTCTCCGGATTAGTGACGATAGTGCTGCCCTCCAGGGCACTGGCTTTGGCAGTGGTCTCCGGACCAGTGACGATGAGGCTGGCGGTGGCGTCCTGGCCAGCGGGGAGGATGGCGGCCTTCTCCGCCGTGCTGCTCTTACCAGACTTTGGAGACTTCTTCTGCCCCTTCACCACCTTGGGAGGGGTCACAGCTGACTCGACACTCCCCCGGGACCCTTGTGAGCGGCTTTGCCGGCAGGAGTCCTCCCCCTCTCCCGTCGGGCACTGTCCAACTTCTGGTGCTTTACAGGGGGTGGACTGGCAGTGCTTTAGCTCCGTGTCACACTGGCTGCCCTGTGCACTCCACATACCTCTAACAGGCACCACTGGTACCAGACTTTTTTTGGCTGAGGTGCTAGTACGGGACCTATGAATTGGAGGGGTGGGGTTGGTGGGACAGAGGTCAAGGTTGCTCAGGAAAGGTTTCTGACGAAAACTGGGACGGGTAGCTGGAGGGGGTCTGGGTAGGTCGCTCCCCCTGCCGCTGCAGCTCCTCCAGGTTCCTGAGTTCCTGAGACCCACCCCACAGTAAGTACCCCCCACCTCCCAGCCCCTCGTTCTGCCCCGCGCTACTCACCCTCTCTCCTGCTCCTGCTTCTTTTCCTCTTTCCTTCTTCTCTGTTCTTCCTCCTCGCTCCTCGTCTGTATTCTTCTTCTGTACTCCTCCTCTCCCCGTCTTCTCTCCTCTTCTCTTCTTCCTCATCTTCTGCTGTGGTATTCTGCACCCTGTTTCTTCGTTTTTTGTATCTCCTTCTGTGTTCTTCTGTGTTCTTCTGTGTTCCTCTGTCTTCTTCTGTCTTCCTCTGTGTCTTTCTGTCTTCCTCTGTGTTTTTCTGTCTTCCTCGGTGTTCTTCTGTCTCCCTCTGTGTTCTTCTGTATTCTTTTCTGTTCTTCTGTCTTCCTCTGTCTTCTTCTGTCTTCCTCTGTGTTCTTCTGTTTTCTTCTCTGTTCTTCTGTCTTCCTCTGTCTTCTTCTGTCTTCCTCTGTGTTCTTCTGTATTCTTCTCTGTTCTTCTGTGTTCTTCTGTGTTCTTCTGTGTGTCTTCTGCTCTTCCGGTCTTCAGTCCTTCCGGTCTTCTGCTCTTCTGTTCTTCTTTTCTTCTGTTCTTCTTGTCTTCTGCCTTCGGCTCTTCTGCCTCCTCCGTCCTCTTCTCCCCGCGCCTGCCCTCCTGCTCCTGCCTCATCCCCCTCCCCCACTCGCATCCCCCCCTCTATCTCCCCTATCTAACCCATTCACTTTCTACCTCCCTCACTCCTCCTATCTACCTATCTCTCCATCTCTCTATCCCACTATCCAACTCCCTCACTCTCCACCTCCTCCTATCTTCCTATCTTCCTATCTCTCTATCTTTTTCCCTATCTATCGATCTCTCTATCTACCTTTTCTCTCTACCTATTTCTCTATCTCTCCCCCCCTCCCGCCACCCCCTCTATTACCTATCTTCCTATCCCCTCACTCTACCTCTCACCCTCACCCACCTCTACAACCCCCCCTCCCCTATCTTCACAACCCTACACCTATCTTTCTCCCTAATCTCCTAAACCTCCTAACACTCTCCCCCTCCACCCTTAAACCCCCCTCTCCCAGCTCTTCTCACTCTACCTGTCCCCCCCCTCCCTCGCGCTTTCCCGCCGCGACCTCCTGCACGCCCCCGCCCCCCAGCTCCCATTCGCCCCCAGCTGACCCCTCCCCCCCCTCCTACCTCATATGGCGGCCGCTGCGCGACCGCGCCGCTGGCGCGCCAGAGGCGCGCCAGGGGCAAGCCCGTCTGCGCCCGTCCGCGCCTGGCCCGCGCCCAGCGCCATGACCCCTGGTCCCCAGCGCTCCCAAGCTCCGATGATCCGCTATGACCCCACCACCCTCCATGCCCTCAACCCAGGACGCTCCAACACCTGCTTCCAAGCTCACCCCAAACGCACCCATGGACCCTTCGCCTGCAACTCCTGCAAACGCATCTTCCCCCACGCAACAACTACGACCACAAGCCCACGCGCCATCAACCACCTCAAGTGCATCCTAGTCAACGCTCGCTCCGTTCACAAACAAGCCGTTGAACTCTGGGACCTCCTAGACTCCACAGCACCGGACGTCGCCTTCATCACGGAGACCTGGATGAACGCCTCCTCTGCTCCAGACATCGCCACCGCCATCCCCGAAGGTTACAAGATCTCCAGGAAAGACCGCACCAACCAAGTAGGAGGAGGCATCGCCATCGTCTTCAAAGACTCCATCAGCGTCACCACCTCCACTGAAGACTCCCCTCTTGCCGCTGAACACCTGCATTTTCAGATTCGCACCGACCCGAGGACCACCCTCAGAGGATCCCTCGTCTACCGTCCTCCCGGACCTCGCGCCCCTTTCAGCGACACCATCGCCGACTTCATCTCCCCGCACGCCCTCGCCTCACCGGACTACATCCTCCTAGGCGACCTCAACTTCCATCTGGAACAAAACAACGACCCCAACACCACCACCCTGCTCGACAACCTCGCCAACCTCGGCCTCAAACAACTGGTGAACACTGCCACCCACATCGCCGGACACACACTCGACCCTATCTTCTCCGCCAGCAAACACGTCTTCTTCAGCCACGCCTCCGCCCTTCATTGGACCGACCACAGCTGCGTCCACTTCACATTCCGACGCGAGACCCGCCACCTCCGCACTCAACCCATCCCTCGCCGACAGTGGAACAAGATCCCTGAAGAGCAACTCTTCGCCGCACTCGCCGCCAACCAACCCACCCTCACCACCGACCCCAACGTCGCAGCCCTCAACCTCAGAAACTGGATCTCCAACTGCGTAGACAACCTTGCTCCCCTCAAACGCTTGCAGCGACAGAACAACACCAAGAAACCCCTCTGGTTCTCTGACACCCTCAAAGAATCAAAGAAAACTTGTCGCGCACTTGAGAAAGCTTGGCGCAAGGACCGCACCGCTGACAACATGACCGCCCTCAAGAACGCTACCCGCAAACACCACCACCTGATCCGCATTGCCAAAAGGAATTTTTTCACCGACAGACTGGACAAAAACAGCCACAACAGCAGAGAACTCTTCAGCATCGTCAAGGAGTTCTCCAACCCCAGCGCCAACGCCAATGCCGTCACGCCCTCACAGGATCTATGCGAATCCCTCACCACTTTCTTCCATCGCAAGATCAGCGACCTCCACGACAGCTTCGGACACCAGACCCAACCTAACACCACCGAACCCACATCCCCGACCATCACCCTCAACAACTGGACCCACATCAGCACGGAAGAAACCAAATCCATCATGAACTCTATCCACTCCGGCACCCCTTCGGACCCCTGCCCGCACTTCATCTTTAACAAAGCCGACAACATCATCGCCCCGCACCTCCAGACCGTCATCAACTCTTCTTTTTCTTCTGCTACCTTCCCCGAATGCTGGAAACACGCCGAAGTCAACGCCCTACTAAAGAAACCTACGGCTGACCCGAGCGACCTGAAAAACTTCCGCCCCATCTCCCTTCTGCCTTTCCCAGCCAAAGTAATAGAGAAGACCGTCAACAAACAGCTGACCACCTTCCTGGAAGACAACAACCTGCTCGACCCCTCACAGACCGGATTCCGAACCAACCACAGCACAGAAACCGCCCTCATCTCAGTCACAGACGACATCAGAACCCTGATGGACAACGGTGAAACAGTCGCCCTCATTCTTCTCGACCTCTCGGCTGCCTTTGACACCGTCTGTCACCGCACCCTAATCACCCGCCTCCGCTCCACCGGGATCCAAGACCAGGCCCTGGACTGGATCGCCTCCTTCCTCGTAAACCGCTCCCAAAGAGTCTACCTCCCTCCGTTTCGCTCAGAACCCACTGAGATCATCTGCGGCGTACCTCAAGGCTCATCACTCAGCCCGACACTCTTCAATGTCTACATGAGCCCCCTCGCTAACATCGTACGCAAGCACGACATCATCATCACCTCCTACGCCGACGACACCCAACTTATACTCTCCCTCACCAAGGACCCCGCCAGCGCCAAGACCAACCTACAAGAGGGCATGAAGGACGTCGCAGATTGGATGAGGCTCAGCCGCCTAAAGCTGAACTCTGAAAAAACTGAAGTCCTCATCCTCGGCAACACCCCGTCCGTCTGGGACGACTCCTGGTGGCCCACGGCCCTCGGCACCGCACCGACCCCCGCAGACCACGCCCGCAACCTCGGCTTCATCTTGGACCCCCTTCTCACCATGACCAAGCAAGTCAACGCCGTGTCCTCCGCCTGCTTCCTCACCCTCCGCATGCTCCGCAAGATCTTCCGCTGGATCCCCGCCGACACCAGAAAAACCGTGACCCACGCCCTCATCACGAGCCGCCTGGACTACGGCAACACCCTCTACGCTGGGACCACCGCCAAACTCCAAAATCGCCTGCAACGCATTCAAAACGCATCAGCCCGCCTCATCCTCGACGTACCCCGCAACAGCCACATCTCCGCACACCTGAGACACCTGCATTGGCTCCCAGTTAGCAAAAGGATCACCTTCCGACTCCTCACCCACGCACACAAAGCCCTCCACGACAAGGGACCGGAATACCTCAACAGACGGCTCAACTTCTACGTCCCCACCCACCCCCTCCGCTCCTCTGGCCTCGCACTCGCCGCCGTCCCTCGCATCCGACGCTCCACGGCGGGTGGGAGATCTTTCTCCTTCCTGGCGGCCAAGACCTGGAACTCCCTCCCCACCAGCCTCAGGACCACCCAGGACCACTCCGCTTTCCGGAGACTCCTAAAGACCTGGCTGTTCGAGCAGCGATAACCACCCCCTTTGTCCCTAGCGCCTTGAGACCCGCACGGGTGAGTAGCGCGCTTTATAAATGCTAATGATTTGATTTGATTTGATTTGGGAGTGGAGGAAGAGGAGGTGGTTGGAGGAGGTGTAACTTTAGATGATTTGGGTGCAGGTTCTGGAGGCTGTCGTGAGGTGGATGGCTGTTGGGTGTGTGGGTGCCCGCGTTTGTGTACTTTGGGAGGGGGCGTCACAGACACACTGGGAGAGGACACAGGGGACGTGTAAATGGTAGTGGGGGTGGTGAGTGCAGGTGAGCGGGGTGTGGTGCTGGGTGTTCTGGTGCGAGTCCTAGTGGCTGTAGTGGTAGTGCATGGAGGTGAGAGTGTAGACGACACTGGTAGGGAGGAAGGAGACGACGAGGAGGGGGACACAGTGGAGGCAGTGGATGTTGCTGTGTCTGTATGTGGGTGATGCTTGTGTGAGTGCCTGTGGGATGTGTGGTGCCTATGTTTGCCTGAGCTGCCCTTGTGTGTTGAGGTGTGTGCAGGCTGGTCTGATGGTGTGCTTGGGATAGGCTGGGGTACAGGGGATTGGGTCTGGGTGGAGGAAATTGGAGGGGGGAGGCTAGACACAGGGACAATGGCTGCCATCAGTGCTGAGGCCAGAGATTGCAGGGTTCGATGATGGGCAGCCTGACCAGAATGAATGCCCTCCAGGAATGCATTAGTGTGTTGCAACTCCCTTTCTACACCCTGGATGGCATTCACAATGGTAGACTGCCCAACAGTGAGTGACCTGAGGAGGTCAATGGCCTCCTCACTGAGGGCAGCAGGGGTGACAGGGGCAGGGGCTGAGGTGCCTGGGGCAAAGGTGACGCCCACCCTCCTGGATGAGCGGGCACAGAGCGAAGGCTGAGGGGCTGCTGGGAGGGCGGTGCTGGTAGGAGGGGTGGCAGCCGTACCTGTAGAATTGGGGGGCACAGATGGTGCCGCCACCACAAGGGAGCTCCCATCGGAGGACGAGTCCGTGTCGCTGTTTGCTGATCCGGTGACCGACGTGAAGCTCCCTTCGCCCTCTGTCCCACTGGTGTATTCTGTGTCCGTGGTGTGGCCCTCCATGGCCATGTGGGATGCAGCCCCCTCGTGCTCCGGTGCCACTGTACCTCCGCCTGATGATGCTGATGCACAAAAGAACAGGGAGAGCACAAAAAGGGGTGGGGAAACAGAAGAAAGACAGGTTGAGTGCATGGCTTACCGCTACCGTTGGCGGACAATACAGACACAGCAGCCCACTGCACTAGGCCGTGCTCTTGGCCTCTACAGATGCAGTTCCTGGGACATGGCCTACATGGCTATGAGTGTCATCTACCCACATAGATGACACAGGGGCATGTATACCTGTACTTGCCACTCTACAGAGGTGGGGTGGAGTGGCGCAAGGCCTGCATTCTGGAGGGGCCTATCCTACGGAACTCGCCCTGGCCTAGGGAAACCCACAGCCCTCCTCCCCCACCCAGACCCCTCCACTGCACGCAAAGTCATGAGAAAGTGAGTGTACTCACCCCCTTGTGTCTGCTGTGATGCCCTCATGCGCCCATCCAACTCAGGGTAGGCCACCGCCAGGATCAGGAACATCAGGGGGGTCATGGTGCGACGGGCACCCCTCCCACGTTGGGAGGCCATCCTCAGCTGAGCCTCCGCCGTCTTCTTGCTCCAGCGGCGAATGTCCTCCCATCTTTTACGGCAGTGGGTGCTCCGTCTCTGGTGGACCCCCAGGGTCCGGACATCCTTGGCGATGGCACGCCAAATATCCTTCTTCTAGTGGGCGTTGACCTACATGACATGTACAGGGGAAGAAGAGAAGTCATTAGCAACAGCACCATTGAAGTGAGTGGCCCACATCCCTGCCCTTGCCATGTGGCACATGCAATCACACTTCTTCATGCTCGCAGAACTCTGCCCCCTTCCTACTGGCATCCAGCCCTCTCCACCCAGGCATAGCCCATACAACGTGCTCCCTGTGTACTTACCTGTTGGTCTGGAGGACCGTAGAGTAGTGTGTACCGGGGGAGGACCCCGTCCACGAGCTTCTCCAACTTCTGTGCAGTGAAGGCAGGGGCCCTTTCCCCAGACGCACCAGCCATTGTCTCTTCCAGACCGAGGTCACAGCAGCACTTGCAGTGTAGGTCCTCTCCTGTCGAAGATCAGGTATTGAGTGATTGAACAGATAGAAAATGGCAGTCACGTCTGCGGCTTGACGTCCGCGGCGGTGCGTATCATCACCGCCGGCGCACTTCGTCATTGGCTCCAGGGACCCATAGGGTCCAATGTTAACCAATGCAGCATTGCGCCGCGGTCTTTGACCGCCTACCGTGACGGTGTACAACACCAGCGCAGTTACCTCACATCCCATTGTCCCACTTTAGAGGTCAGGCAGCCGCCATTTCAGGGGCCCACATGGCTTCATTTACAATTGCGTCACACATATCTAGGCCTACACTCAACACACATAAAGAAGGATTTTGTATTTAGTGTTGTGTTCTGTGTAGCTGTGGGTACATACCTCAGAATTTGTTGACTCTGTGGTCGCTGTTGTCCTTCCTAGGCACCGTCAGCTGGGACATGTGAGTAGATGGCGGAATCCTCCGGTGTACCGACCGCTGGTGGACCTGTTAACAATGGAGGAGCGACATTTGATCATCACCTACAGGTTTGACCGTGCCACAATCCAGGAACTGTGAACTCAGTTGGAGCCAGACCTGATGTCACCAATCCGCCATCCGACAGGAATCCCCCCTCAAGTACAGGTGCTATCAGTGCTCCATTTCCTAGCAAGTGGGTCATTTCAAACAACAGTGGCATGGCATCAGGGATGTCCCAGCCTATGTTTTCCAACGTGTTGTCTAGAGTGTTGTCTGCCCTGCTGAAACACGTGAGGAGCTACATCGTTTTCCCTCAGGTGGAGGATTTGGCTACAGTTAAAGGTGACTTCTATGCCCAGTGGCTACGGTCCTGGCCTAACATCATAGGTGCCATTGATGGGACACATGTGGCTTTGGTCCCCCCCCCACAGGAGTGAACAGGTGTACAGGAACCGGAAGAGTTATCATTCGATGAATGTACAGATGGTATGTTTGGCAGACCAGTACATCTCCCAGGTAAATGCCATGTTCTCTGGCTCAGTGCATGACGCCTACATCCTGCGGAATAGCAGCATCCCGTATATGATGGGTCAACTCCAGAGGCACCGTGTGTGGCTATTAGGGGACTCTGGTTACCCCAACCTGTCATGGCTATTGACCCCAGTGAGGAATCCCAGGACCAGGGCAGAGGAACGCTACAATGAGGCCCATGGGCGGACTAGGAGGGTGATCGAACGCACCTTCGGCCTCCTGAAGGCCAAGTTTAGGTGCCTCCATATGACAGGTGGTTCCCTATTCTACTCACCAAGGAAGGTGTGCCAGATCATCATCGCCTGCTCGATGCTTCACAATCTTACTTTGCGACACCAGATGCCTTTTCTGCAGTAGGATGGTCCAGATGACAGTGTTGTGGCAGCTGTGGAGCCTGTGGACAGTGATGAGGAGGAAGCAGAGGAAGAAGACATTGACAACAGGGACTCTGTCATACAGCAATATTTCCAGTGACATACAGGTGAGAACAATTATTTTACTATTACATTCACTTTCACACTTCTACCTCTATCCTGTCTGTCAATTTGAAGTAGTATTTGCTAACTGAGTGATACATTTCCATTACGGTTTCACAGGTGTAGTTACCAACGTGTGTCATCTGCTTGCATCCTTCATGGGCTTGTGATGTCTAACATAGGTATGTTGACATTACATTTTCGAACGGTTTTTGTCATTGTCATAGATAATACACATTTTCAAAATCACAGACTGACTCCAGATTGTTTTGTGGTTCAAGGGTGTTTATTGAAGTGCTAATTATTGGAGGGGGTGGCAAAATGGTGATGGGTGATGGTGGAGGAATGTCCATGGCAGAGTCCAGTCTAATAGTCTCACAGGTGCATTGGCCATATGGGCATAGGAAGTGGAGCTGGGGCAGTTCCAATCTGGACAGGGTAACAAAGTGGGACAGTGGGAGGACAATCAGGGTGGTCTCATTTCCTGGCAGGGGTCTTGCCATCTTGCTCTGTCCTGTTCCTGGATCTCAGGGACCGCTTGCGGGGTGGTTCTCCGTCTGCAGGGGGTGGGGTGCTGGTGTGGTGGTCCTGTGGCGGGGCGTCCTGTCCACTAGCGCCGGCGGAGGTGGTGGGCAGTTCATCGTCCATGCTAGTGTCAGGGGCCCCTTGGAGTGCCACGGTGTCCCTCATGGTCTTTTATATGTCCTTCAGCACCCCTACGATGGTGCCCAGGGCGGAGCTGATGGTTCTGAGCTCCTCCCTGAAGCCCAAATACTGTTCCTCCTGCATGCGCTGGGTCTCCTGAAACTTGGCCAGGACCGTAGCCATTGTCTCCTGGGAGTGGTGGTATGCTCACATGATGGAGGAGAGGGCCTCGTGGAGAGTGGGTTCCCTTGGCCTGTCCGCCCCCTGTCGCACGGCAGCCCTCCCAGTTCCCCTGTGTTCCTGGGCCTCCGTCCCCTGGACCGTGTGCCCACTACCACTGCCCCCAGGTCCCTGTTGTTGTTGGGGTGGTGGGTTATCCTGGGTTCCCTGTAGTGGTGGACACACAGCTGATTGACGTGTCCTGGGGACGGAGGTATGGGCCCGCTGGGTGGGTGCTGTGCTGGTGTTACCAGAGGGTGGAAGGTCAGTGTTGGGCTGTGCCTGTGCGAGGGGAACCGACTGTCCCGAGGCCCACGATGGTCCGGGCTGGTCATCTGGATCCAGTTGGCCAGAGCTGCTGTCATCACTGTGGGCCTCTTCTGTGGGTGGGGTAGAGATGTCTGGACCCTCCTGTCTGGTGATGTTACGTAGTGGTCCTGCAGGGGTATAAAAGCATGATTATTGCATCTGTGTGCGGCGTGGTGTGCAATGGGTGGGTGTGCGTGTACCCCAGTGCAAGCATTCCTGTGTGGGAGCTTGTGTGATGATGGTTCGGGGGTGTTATGGGTATGTGCAGTGGGCATGCTTTAGTGATGGATGTCCATGCTTAGTTGTGTCATGCAGGGCTTGGTGTTGGGATGGGTGGTTTGTGTTATTAGTACATTTGTGAGGAGTTGGAGTGATAGGGGAGGGGGCGAGGGTGGGGGTGTGTGATAGCATGCAGGTAGGGTGGGGGATATGATAGTTGAGATTTGACTTACCAGTGTCCATTCCTCCACCGACTCCTCCGAGGCCCTCTGGATGCATAATGGTCAGGACCTGCTCCTCCCATGTTGTTAGTTGTGGGGGAGGAGGTCGGGGTCCGCCGCCAGTCTGCTGAATCGCGATGTTGTGCCTGGAGACCACAGAACGCACCTTCCCCCGTAGGTCGTTCCACCTCTTCCTGATGTCCTCCCGATTTCTTGGGTGCTGTCCCACTGCGTTTACCCTGTCCACGATTCTTCGCCATAGCTCCATCTTCCTGGCTATAGAGGTGTGCTGCACCTGTGATCCAAATAGCTGTGGCTCTACCCGTACGATTTCCTCCACCATAACCCTGAGCTCCTCCTCGGAAAACCTGGGGTGTCTTTGGCGTGCCATGGGCTGGTGTAGGTGATGTGTGGGGTGGTGTATGTGGTGATGAATGTGGTGATGTGTAGTGGTGTGTGGTGTTTTGTGCGTGGATGTTGTGTGGGTGATGGTGTTTTGTGCCTCTGTGTGGCGGGGTTCTCTATTGCTGTGCTCTCTCTCTGTCGCCTTCGTCTCTAATTTTGGGTCGTAGGGGTTTGTGGGTGATGTGGGTGTGTGTTTTATATTGTGTTGGGTGTGTTGTTTGTATGTGTATCAGGTGTGTGTATTTTGAATTGTCCAATGTGGCGGTGTTTTGGAGATGTGTGTGTATTTTGAGCGCAGCGGTGTGTACCGCCAATGGAATACCGCGGTTGAAATACCGCTGCGTGGATTCGTGGGTCGTGATAGTATGGGCGTGTTTCTGTTGGCGTGACGGTGGAGGATTTGTTATCGCCGGTTTATCACTGACCTTTGGTGTGGCGGACTTGTGTGGGTGTCTGAATTTCGGCGGATTCCGAGCAGTGGGCCTAATAGCTGTGGCGGAATTCCGCGGCCGCGGCGGTGTATTGGCGGTCTTCTGCACGGCGGTAAGCGGCTTTTACCGCCAATGTTGTAATGAGGGCCAAAGTAACAAACAAAAAAAAAACAAGAGAGTGGGCCCAGCCCAGCCTCTTGCGGACGCTGATTGGCCCTGACGGGCCTACCCTTGGCTGGGCTTTGCCCGGGCGCGTCCCATGCTGTTGTGTGCCCCCTTGTGCTTTATAGCGCTCGTTGGAATGGTGAGTGGGAGCAGGTGATGCAAAAATTGACTGCTTCCTGGGACCTCAAAGCAGTCTGGGATATGTAGTCCCTCTGGTCTCAGTTAGCGCGTCCCGCCTTATAGCGCTTGTTGGAATGGTGAGCAGTAGCAGGTGATGCAAAAAATGGCCACCTCCTGGGGCCTTAAAGCAGTCTGGGATATGTAGTCCCTCTGACCTCGGTTAGAGCGTACTGCGCTGCAGTGTGCCCCCTCGCACTTTATAGCACTCGTTGGAATGGTGAACGGGAGCAGGTGATGCAAAAAATGGCCACCTCCTGGGGCCTCAAAGCAGTCTGGGATTTGTAGTCCTTCTGGTTTCGGTTAACGCCCCTCGCGCTTTATAGCGCTCGTTGGAATAGTGAGTGGGAGCAGGTGATGCAAAAAATGGCCGCCCCCTGGGCCCTCAAAGCATTCTGGGATATGTACTCCCTCTGATCTCGGTAAGCACGTCCCGTGCTGCGGAGTGCCCCCTTGCGCTTCATAGCGCTTGTTGGAATGGTGAGTGGCAGCAGGTGATGCAAAAAATGGCCGCCTCTTGGGGCCTCACAGCAGTCTGGGATATGAAGTCCCTCTGGTTTTGGTTAGCGCGTCCCGCGCTGCGGTGTGCCCCCTTGCGCTTTATGGCGCTAGTTGGAATGGTGAGTGGGGGCAGGTGATGCAAAAAATGGCCCACTCCTAAGGCGTCAAAGCAGTCTGAGATATGTAGTCCCTCAGGTCTGGAAGTCATAAGAAGCTAAACCAAGATACAAGCCTGCTGAACTTTCACCTGTGGAGAAACAAAGAGTATATTTGTCATCCATCCTCAGATATGTGACCTGAGGCCAGAAGTAGGATAGTGATTTACAGAGTAAGTCGGGAATAAGTCAAATGTTGTGTTTTATGTCCTTTTAACAAAATGCACCCCAGGAGAGCTACGGCTACAGGGTCTAAGTAAGCTGAAAAGTACACAACTGGGTGCTGTTGATCTCCATGGCAATGATAACACTAAAAGAGCACCCCTCTCTCTCAGTCCAATACAGGGAAAATTCTTTATTGTAGTTTGACATTCCTAGGGCTGGGTAGGAGCACAAAGCATGTTTTACCTCTAGGAATTACTTTTGACAATACTCTGAACTGGACACTGGATCAAAGATGTCCTTCCAAGTCAATCATTGAAGGGATTGGACTACAAGACAAACAAGCATTTTCAATGCAACGGGTCTCGCATTTGCTCGAGTTAGAGCTATTAGCGTTATAAACTCCTAACCGGACTTATCTTGCCACACAAATTAAAAGAAAAAATACACAGCACGATCGCAGTATGTAAAATGCAGCGTGATCGAGTGTGGGGAGTATGCGTGGGTGTGTGTATGCGTCTGTGTGGGTATGGGTGTGTGTGTGGGGGGGTGGGTATGTGTGTGTGTGGGGGGGGTATATGTATGTGTGTGTGTGTTTCCTGAGTGCAAAGGTCGAGATGGGAAAGCTGGAAAGCTTTTTAGGCAAGATTACTTCTCATTCTTGGCTGCTTTTAGGCCATTTCCAGAGCATTTTATTGCTGAAAGTGTTCATTCATCTTGCTTCATAGTTAAAACGGCTTTGCCCCACTCCTGATAAATTGTCACGCCAGGTGTCACTCTTATGACATACAAATATCACACACAAGCAGACTATGTGGTTGAAACACGTAAAGGCTACTTTAAATTAGCCTTATACAACTACCTTTTGGGCTATATTCTCCCAATGATATATTTCCAAAAAGACCAGACAACCCTCAGTCAGGAACAGATTGTGTTGCAACAAAGAGTACTTCATACTTGCACCTTTCTACTAAATGAACACAGATATTGTCTTCGTGGTGTTTTCAATCAATACGGCGCCAGAGCGTGTCACCGGGCAATCATTGTCTGCATGAGGGGAGAATTTGCTTCTGTGACTGTAACAATATTACATTTATGAACGGAGATGGTAGGTTGTTAATAGCGAAGATCCTCCAATGGGATACCTTTCTTGTACACCGTCAGAGGAGGCCCAGGGAGAAAACGTTTTTTTTTCCAGAGTTTGGCTGGTGCAATATGGCACTTTCATGCTTGTAGAGAAAAAAATGTTGAGCAAACTGCACCTCGGTGCATGGGTAGTGGCAGTGATATCGACTCTGTGCAATCCTCCCCCTTCTGCCTCTGTGTGTATTTAACTCACCCCTGGTTTTAAGATCTGGAAACTGCTCTCAAATATAGTATATTAACACTTTGGCCTTTTGCACAGACTGTAGTCATATGAGGACGTTAGCTGTATGCAAGGAAGCTGTGCAGCATATGGCGGACTACAACTCCCAGAATGCACTGGATTATTAAATGAATCTTCGTAATGGAAAGTTGGTCTCCCAATTAGTCTGTTGGGGTTGTTGAAAGAACGCTCCTCCATCTCGGACTCACCTCCGAACTGCAGCTTCAGCCTCTTAGACATGTTCTCTCCCATCACAAGGGGAGCCGGTGGGGACAAAATAAGAAACGCGATGCCAGCACGGCAGGCAAGAATCAGTGAGCCTCCCCGCGATGGTGTGATGTGATGTGTAGGGTACGCTAGAATCTATCGAAGTACATTAAAAAACAGATTTTCAAGACACACTGTTTAAAAGCGATCTAGAAGGGGCTGAGCACTAGACTGAAACCATTGCAGACTTGTGTTACTTCCAGCACCAGCTGGTATTAACCAAGCCTTACACAAAAACTGCACGAGAAATATCAGAGTGAAGAGGGCTTGCTTGGGCAAAATGCTACCTATGTGTATCATACTTAACGTTTTCCTCTGGCAGTGCATAACACAACTAGCACATTATGCTTTTGAACTACAAAGAGCGCTTTCTTGTCAATGCTGTTTCTGATTGGAATATTGTTCCCAAGCTACACCCAATATGTGCTCGGTCCTGCCACAGAATACTAATCCCTTTCAATGCTGCTTTGTATACTCTAAATAACTGACTCTCGATGAAGAGTGTTCACACAATCTCAAGTTTACCGAGTCCAAGAGATTGCTACTGCTCTGGGCAGAGCGCAAAAGGTTCCTGGTCTGCGACAAGGAAACGAAACTCATGAGAAACGACTTAGACTTATAAGCAGTTGTAAACTCCCCAACGGATTTTTTTTGCAACGTTAAAAGGAAAAAACAGCCCGATCGCGCCGCTGCAGTTCATTCGTAATGAAACCTATCAGCAAAAGTGCAATTATGTCCGTAAACGGCAAAAGTGCAATTAACTGTGTAACAGCGTCGATATTATGCAAAGTGCTCGACTACTGCCAAGCGAGATCGCGCTGGGAAAATAGAGAAAAAGTAGTCCACAAACCAGACGGAAAACAGCAAGCCTCGCAGGTTTTCAGTACTTGGTCACTGCGCTCGAGGAGGGCTAACCACCAGAAAAGGCATGACGTATGCGTGCCTTCAACTAATGAAATCAAGCAGATTCTAACAGGCAAGCCCACAAACCAATGAAAGACACTGATGTGACGTGGATGGGTCTCCGAGCCCTTTTTAATTCCCTAAAGCGTCTCGCTAGCAAAACGCATGCACGAGCGCATGCGACGCAGGCTCGACCCTAAAAATTGGATTCCACTACTTGCAGTACCCAACCATACAAAAAACCCTCACCTCTCTCTGTGCACAGGGTGGCAAAATCTGTACCAGAATTATCATCCTCCCTGGGACACCTTTCTCATGCCTTTCTCTAAGTTGTGCCTAAATAGATTACCCTAGACTGATAATTTTGGAGCTTTGCATGGAGATGCCACCATGAGATAAATGATTCATCAAAGCAATAGTGTCCTATTTATATGCCTCCCTTACAGGCCAGGCAAACCACAAGTCATAAATATACTGCACCAACAAAGATGAAGGAGCGAGATCCTTATAAAAGGACTGACAGAAAACAGATGTTGACTCTATATACTGTTTTGGGATTCTCTGTCAACAAAACATGATATTTCGAAATGTGAAAGCACATAAATATTGACTGACTTCATGCAATGGTATGGAGACAAATGCAGAACAAAGATCCATGACAGTAAATTATGGCCGGGTTTAGGACAATAAGGAAATTGGGGATCACTATATCATTAATCACCCTCAAACTTGGACCATCCTCCAGGATATCCTATCAGTTTTGAGCACAAGGAGAAGAGGTGTATTATATTGGCTTAATTATATTCTAATAATACACTGCCTCAATAAAAATCTTATATTACAAACTCAATTACTTCCTCTGCTTCCTACGACAATTTATATTGGTGAATTTGTGCTAATCTAGCACTCTCCTTTAATCTCACAAGTACCAGACAGGCACTGTGCACCTCCCTCTTTCTCCACCTTTCACAGCCCAATCTGCACTGTGATGAGCAAATCTTCAGATTTATCACTTAATTCTGAAGAGGTCACACTCTTCATCATCATCAAAGTCATTACTTTGAAGTGTGTCACTGTCTCCAACCTGTATGAACATGTTTGCAGGAGTATGATACACAAAACTATTAATCTTGTAAACCATATCTCTCCGCAATTAGTTCACTGGCAAGGTGGAGCTCACCATAAACTCATGTTGTTTTCTGATGGGACGTATAGTTACTGGGTGGAGGTTTAAAACGGGATGAGTGATCACACATTTGAAAATGTTGATTGTTGGAGATGGCCCTCCTTAGGGGATTTCCCTGATTTTTTTTGCTTTTTTCTCCCGGTGTTTTGCTGACTCTCTGCATGTCCTTAGGTCTCTGGGAAGTTTCCCACTGTACTGCAGTGGGAAAGTGTGCGTGCCCTTCTGACAAATGCCAGTAGGGGTCACTTACATGATTGGTTCAGGTGCTGTGCCCTTGGGTGCCCTTTAAAAAGGTACACCACATACCCAGGGCGGGTTCAGCCCTGGCTACTAGTGGGATGTTGCACTGAGTGTGCCACCCATTAGAATAGCCTATGAAGCATGTAGTGGGCCTGCCAATGAAGGCTTGTGGCGGCGTTGTTGCACTTGGGCTTAGGTTGGCATTACTAACACTGCAGCCAATCGTGAGGGGACCCTCCGCTACCCCTTGAGCATTCCTTTGCAGGGCAGGTGATAGATGGAAGGCTGGGCAGGTACACATGGGTGCCCCATGCCCAGGAGGGAAGAATCCCCACGTGGGGCCTCCCTACCTGGGGGGGGTCAGCTCTTCCCATATGTTTTTGCTGATTCCCTACCTGGTGGCCTTAGGGCCCTGGATCCTTTTCTCCTGTCAATACAGTGTGGAAGTGGGCGCACCTTCCTACATATATAAGGAAGTGGTGCTGGCCAGTGTGTGCGCACCTGCCCACTACCGCACTAAACATGTGCTGGGCCTGTCTTGGTAGGCCTGGGTACGCACTTGCCTCTACCGCATGTTTAAATATGTATCCAGCCTATCATAACAGGCCTGGGTGTGTGCACTAGCACCTATGGTGCTTTAAACCTGTATTCAGCTTGTCGTAGCAAGCCTGTGCGTGTGCACAAGCACCTAGGGGGTCTTAAATATGTATCCAGTCTGTCATAGCTGGCCTAGGTGTACGCACTAGCACCTATGGAGCTTTAAACATGTAACTCACCTAACGTAGCCGGTCTGTGTGCACACTTGCACCTTTGGTGCTTTTACACGTGTCCAGCCTGCCAATGCAGGCTTGTGTGTGCAAGGGCACATATGCCCAATGAATGAAGAATACCCATGAGTGTTTTCACTGCATAGGAGAGCTGCTCTGGCCATATGTTACAATGAAGAAGTGTTACAATTATTCCTAGCTGCAACAATGGATTGCAGCAGAGCAGCCTCATGCTGTTTACTATCATTGGATTTGTCTTGACAAACCCCTTTCTATGGTAAAGGTGACTTTGTCAATAATCATGGAGAAATGCCACTTCTAGAAAATGGACATTTTTCTGCCCTAAAACACGTTGTGTGCCTTTTAATTTGACGCAAGTCCACATTGGGGGATGAAAGAGCACATCAGTTCATTCCCTAGCGACAGCTATAAAACTTGGGCACACATCTGGAATGAAGACCATTTGTGGGCCTGACTGGATAGACTGGAGAGAGAGGTTCTGACACTTGGCCTCTGAGCCAGATCATGGCCCGCCAAAGATTAACATCTGCATTCCACAGCCCCATGACAGGACTGAAACTTAGGGGAGACATCTGTAGTTCAAAAGGGAACTCTCTGAACCTTCCTGAACTACAAAGTCACACTACAGTATTGTTAGACCTGACAGCCTAAGGGTTGTCATCCCCCAACTTTTTGCCTTCCTCCCTCTACTTTTCTGACACTGTTGTTGCTGGTTTAAGGACTCTGCACATCGCTAACCAGTTCTAAAGTGCATATGCTCTCTCCCTTAAACATGGTAACATTGGTTCATCCACAATTGGTATATTTGATTTACTTATAAGTCCCTGGCAAAGTGAACTACATGTGTCCAGGCCTGTCTATGAAATACTACTAGTGGGCCTGCAGCACTGATTGTGCCCTTTAACCATGTCTCAGGCCTGCCATTGCAAGTCCTGTGTGTGCAGTTTCACTGCCACTTCGGCTTGGCATTTAAAAGTTCTTGCCAGGCTTTAAACTCCCACTTTTCTACATATCAGTCACTCCAGAGGTGGACCCTAGGTAACCCATTGCGCAAGGTGCTATGTAGGTAAAAAGCAGGAAATGTACATATGTGTTTTCTATGTCCTCGTAGTGAAAAACTCCTAAATTCGTTTTCCACTACTGTGAGGCCTGCTCGTTTCATAGACTAGCATCAGATCTGCCCTCATACACTTTTAAGTGGTAGATTCTGATCTGAAAGAGGTAACCAGGTCATATTTAGTATGGCCAGAATGGTAATGGAAAATCCTGCTTATTGGCGAGGTTGGATTTTATATTACTATTTTAGAAATGCCACTTTTTGAAAGTGAGTATTTCTCTGCACTTAAAACCATCTGTGCCTTACAGCATGCCTCCAATCAACGTCTCTTCTGTGCTGGTTGACAGCTCCCTTGTGCATTTCACCCAGACAACCACAAACACAGAACACTCAGTCACATCTGCATTCATCTGCATACTGAATAGGTCTTCCTGGGTTGGAAGGATGAAGGGCCTGACACTTACAATTCAAAAGCCAGTGGCCTGACCTCATACAATGGACTGCCAAGCTCCCTACTGGGCCCCTGGCAGACAGGACTGAACTGAAAGGGGAACTTGTGCACTTCAAACCCACTCTTTGAAGTCTCCCCCACTTCAAAGGCATTTTTGGGTATATAAACTGGGTTTCTGACCCCACCAACTCAGACACTTCTGGACCTACACCTGCACCCTGTCAAGAGGAACTGCCTGGCTGCCCAAAGCTCTCATCTGAACTCCTTTGCTGTAAAGTACTGCTGCCCTGCTGTTGCCCTGCTCACCTCTGACTGTGCTGAGAAGGATTCTGCCTTCCACAAAAGTGCTCTTCAAGGTCTTGGATTGAGCTTGCCTCCTTTTTTTGAAGTCTCAGGGCCAAAAAGACTTAGGTGGTCATTCCAATCTTGGCGGTAATATCAGCTTACCGCTGTCAGAAGACCGCCAACATACCGCCGCGGCCGCGGTAAACCGCCATGGTCATTCTGACCCACAACAGGCAAACCGCCAAAATACAGACATCCACAAAAGTCCGCCACACCAAAGGGCAGCGAGAAACTGGAGATGACCAAACCTCCACCGTCACGACAACAGAAATACGCCCACACTATCACGACACACGAATCCACGCGGCGGTCTTTCAAACGCGGTATTCTATTGGCGGTACACACCGCCGCACTCAAAATACACACACACTTACAAAATACAACCACATTGGACAAATCAAAATACACACACCTGATACACATACAAACACCACTCCCACACACCCAAGACAATATAAAACACACACCCACATCACCCTCAAACCCCCACTCCTCCAGAATCGGGACCACGCACAGAGAAATAGAGATCCGAGCACCCAGACGCGCATTTTACTTTCACCCAGCAATATTACCACGCACTTCACACAACACACCAATACACATCACCACACTTAGCACCACACAATCCACCCCACGCATCACCCACACCACCCCATGGCACTGCAAAGACACCCCAGGTTTTCTGAGGATGAACTCAGGGTCATGGTGGAGGAAATCGCACGGGTAGAGCCACAGCTCTTTGGAACACAGGTGCAGCACACCTCCATTGCCAGGAAGATGGAGCTATGGAGCAGAATAGTCGACAGGGTAAATGCAGTGGGACAGCACCCAAGAAATAGGGACGACATCAGGAAGCGGTGGAACGACCTACGGGGGAAGGTGCGTTCAATGGTATCCAGGCACAACATCGCGGTGCAGCAGACTGGCGGCGGACCCCCACCTCCTCCCCCAGAATTTACAACATGGGAGGAGCAGGTCTTGGCGATCCTGCATCCTGAGGGCCTCGCAGGAGTATCTGGAGGAATGGACTCTGGTAAATCTCATCTTCACTACTTCATCCCCCCCACCCCACCAGCATGCCAACTCATACCCCCACCCTCACCCCCATCACACCTACTCCTTGCAAATGTCTCACCATCACAACCCACCCATCCCAAGCCCTGCATGCGACCACATAGCATGGACACCCATCACCAAAGCATGCCCACTGCACATCCCCATCCCCCCCAAAACCACCGTCACAAAAGCCCCCACACAGGAATGCCAGCACTGGGGTACACGGGCACCCACCCATTGCACGCTATGGCACACACAGATGCAATAACCATCCATTTATACCCCTGCAGGACCCGAACGCCACGTCACCGCGCAGGAGGGTCCACAAATGTCCACTCCACCCCCAGAAGAGGCCCGCAGTGATGACAGCACCTCTGTCGACCTGGATCTAGATGACCAGCCCGGCCCATCGGGGACCTCGGGACAGTCGGTTCCCCTCAGACAGCCACAGGCCACAGCAGACCTTCCCCCCTCTGGGAACACCAGCACAGCACCCACCCAGCGGGCCCATACCTCTGTCCCCAGGACACGTCAATCAGCGGTGTGTCCACCACTACAGGGAACTGCCTACCACCTCTGCCGGCGCTAGTGGACAGGAGGCCCCGCCACAGGACCAACAGGCCACCAGCACCCCACCCCCTGCAGAAGGAGAACCACCCCGCAAGAGGGCCCTGAGATCCAGGAAGAAGACAGAGTAAGATGCCAAGACCCCCGCCAGCAAAGGATACCTCCCTGATTGTCATCCCACTGACCCACATTGTCACCCTGTCCATCCTTAAACTGCCCCTGCTCCACTTCCCACAGCCATTTGGACAATGCACCTGTGATAATACTAGTCTGGACTCTGCCATGGACAATCCTCCACCATCACCCCTCACCGATTTGCAACCACCCACCAATATAGAGCACAGAAATAAACACAGTCATTGCACAAAACATTCTGGAGTTTGGCTGTGATTTAGTACAAATGTATTAGAGATTACTGTGCCAAAATGCATATTTACATTGTGATGCCAACATACCACTGTCACACAGCTGTAGTCCATGGGGAAACAAAGCAGATGTCACGCAGTGGGGCCCACATCTCTGAAATCGGAAGGGAAAGTCACAACTCAGTTACCATACACTGGGGGAAAAGGACAGACAGTAGAGACGTAGTAGTGGTTAAGTATATGTAATATGCCGGTGTGGATTCTTACCTGTGTGTCACTGAAAATACTGCTGTATTACTGTGTACCTGTTGTCTATGTCGTCCTCTTCGGCTTCCTCGTCTTCACTCTCCACAGACTCCACAGCTGCTACAATACCACCACCTGGACCATCCTCCTGCAGAAAAGGCACCTGGCATCGCAAAGCCAGGTTGTGAAGCATACAGCAGGCCACGATGATCTTGCACACCTTCTTTGGTGAGTAGTAGAGAGAACCACCTGTCATATGGAGGCACCGAAACCTGGCCTTCAGGAAGCCGAAGGTCCGCTCGATCACCCTCCTAGTTCGCCCATGGGCCTCATTGTAGCGTTCCTCTGCCCTTGTCCTGGGATTCCTCACTGGGGTCAGTAGCCATGACAGGTTGGGGTAACCAGAGTCACCAATTAGCCACACACAGTGCCTCTGGAGTTGACCCATCACGAAAGGGATGCGGCTATTCCGCATGATGTACGCGTCATGCACTGAGCCAGGGAACTTGGCATTCACATGGGAGATGTACTGGTCTGCCAAACACACCATCTGTACATTCATCGAATGATAACTCTTCCTGTTTCTGTACACCTGTTCACTCCTGCTGGGGGGTACCAAAGCCCCATGTGTCCCATCAATGGCACCTATGATGTTGGGGATATGTCCAAGGGCATAGAAGTCACCTTTCACTGTAGGCAAATCCCCCACCTCAGGGAAAACGATGTAGCTGCGCATGTGTTTCAGCAGGGCAGACAACACTCTTGACAACACCTTGGAAAACATAGGCTGAGACATCCCTGATGATATGGCCACTGTTGTTTGAAATGACCCACTTGCAAAGAAATGGAGCACTGACAGCACCTGCACTAGAGGGGGGATCCCTGTGGGTTGGCGGATTGGTGACATCAGGTCTGGCTCCAGCTGGACACACAGTTCATGGATAGTGGCTCGGTCAAGCCTGTATGTCAGTATGACATGTCTTTCCTCCATTGTTGACAGGTCCACCAGCGGTCTGTACACGGGAAGATTCCTCCATCTCCTCGCATGTCCCAGCGGACGGTGCCTATGAAGGACAACAGCGAGCACAGGTACGTAACCACAGCTTGCACATAACACGATTCCCAATGCATTGAATGGCTTGTATGAGTGTTGATGCAAGGCCTAGGTATGTGTGACGCAGTAGAAAGAAAGCCATGTGGGCCCCTGAAATGGCGGCTGCCTGACCTGTGAAGTGCGACAATGGGATATGAGGTAAATGCGCTGGCATGGCACACCGTGGCGGTAGGCGGTCGAAGACCGCGGCGCTAAGCACCATTGGTGAACATTGAACCCTATGGGTCTCAGGAGCCAATGGAGATGTCCGCCGGCGGTCGCGGTACGCACCGCCGCGGTACGCACCGCCGCGGGCGTGACCGCCATTTTCTATCAGCTTAATCACTCGATACCTGATCTTCGACAGGAGAGGACCTACACTGCAAGTGCTGCTGTGACCTCGGTCTGGAAGAGACAATGGCTCATGCGACTGGGGAAAGGGCCCCTGCCTTCACTGCTCAGGAATTGGAGAAACTTGTGGATGGGGTCCTCCCCCAGTATGCGCTACTCTACGGTCCTCCAGACCAACAGGTAAGAACACTGGGACCATGCTTTGTGGGCAATGCCTGTGTTGAGTGGGGTGGATGAATGATGGTGGGGAGGGGAGCGATTGAGGCATGCATCAAACGACGGTGAGAGCATGTGCCACATGGCAAGGGTAGGGATGGGGGGCCACTCACATTGAGCATGCAGATGGTGATGACTATTTTTCCCCCCCTGTACATTTCACATAGGTCAGCGCCCACCAGAAGATCGATATTTGGCGTGCCATCGCCAAGGACGTCCGGACCCTGGGGGTCCACCAGAGAAGGGGCACCCACTGCCGGAAGAGATGGGAGGACATCCGACGCTGGAGCAGGAAGACGGCGGAGGCTCAGCTGGGGATGGCCTCCCAACGTGGGAGGGGTGTCAGTCGGACTTTGACCCCCCTGATGTCCCGGATCCTGGCGGTGGCCTACCCCGATTTGGATGGGCACGTGAGCTGAACTGGGCCCTTCATCTCAAGCACCGCTGAACTGGGCACCGCCGTCTCAAGCACCGCTGAACTGGGCCCTTCATCTCAAGCACCGCTGAACTGGGCCCTTCATCTCAAGCACCGCTGAACTGGGCACCGCCATCTCAAGCACCGCTGAACTGGGCCCTTCATCTCAAGCACCGCTGAACTGGGCCCTTCATCTCAAGCACCGCTGCACTGGGCCCTTCATCTCAAGCACCGCTGCACTGGGCCCTTCATCTCAAGCACCGCTGAACTGGGCACCGCCGTCTCAAGCACCGCTGAACTGGGCACCGCCGTCTCAAGCACCGCTGAACTGGGCCCTTCATCTCAAGCACCGCTGCACTGGGCCCTTCATCTCAAGCACCGCTGCACTGGGCCCTTCATCTCAAGCACCGCTGAACTGGGCACCGCCGTCTCAAGTACCGCTGCACTGGGCCCTTCATCTCAAGCGCCGCTGAACTGGGCACCGCCGTCTCAAGCACCGCTGGACTGGGCACGCCGTCTCAAGCACCGCTGAACTGGGCACCGCCGTCTCAAGCACCGCTGAACTGGGCCCTTCATCTCAAGTACCGCTGAACTGGGCCCTTCATCTCAAGTACCGCTGAACTGGGTCCTTCATCTCAAGCACCGCTGAACTGGGTACCGCCGTCTCAAGCACCGCTGAACTGGGCACCGCCGTTTCAAGCACCGCTGAACTGGGCACCGCCATCTCAAGCACCGCTGAACTGGGCACCGCCGTCTCAAGCACCGCTGAACTGGGCCCTTCATCTCAAGCACCGCTGAACTGGGCCCTTCATCTCAAGCACCGCTGAACTGGGCCCTTCATCTCAAGCACCGCTGAACTGGGCACCGCCGTCTCAAGCACCCCTGAACTGGGCCCTTCATCTCAAGCACTGCTGAACTGGGCCCTTCATCTCAAGCACCGCTGCACTGGGCCCTTCATCTCAAGCACCGCTGAACTGGGCACCGCCGTCTCAAGCACCGCTGAACTGGGCACGCCGTCTCAAGCACCGCTGAACTGGGCACCGCCGTCTCAAGCACCGCTGAACTGGGCCCTTCATCTCAAGCACCGCTGCACTGGGCCCTTCATCTCAAGCACCGCTGAACTGGGCACAGCCGTCTCAAGTACCGCTGAACTGGGCCCTTCATCTCAAGCACCGCTGAACTGGGCCCTTCATCTCAAGCACCGCTGAACTGGGCACCGCCGTCTCAAGCACCGCTGAACTGGGCCCTTCATCTCAAGCACCGCTGAACTGGGCCCTTCATCTCAAGCACCGCTGAACTGGGCACCGCCATCTCAAGCACCGCTGAACTGGGCCCTTCATCTCAAGCACCGCTGCACTGGGCCCTTCATCTCAAGCACCGCTGAACTGGGCACCGCCGTCTCAAGCACCGCTGAACTGGGCACCGCCGTCTCAAGCACCGCTGAACTGGGCACCGCCGTCTCAAGCACCGCTGAACTGGGCCCTTCATCTCAAGCACCGCTGCACTGGGCCCTTCATCTCAAGAACCGCTGCACTGGGCCCTTCATCTCAAGCACCGCTGAACTGGGCACCGCCGTCTCAAGTACCGCTGCACTGGGCCCTTCATCTCAAGCACCGCTGAACTGGGCACCGCCGTCTCAAGCACCGCTGGACTGGGCACCGCCGTCTCAAGCACCGCTGAACTGGGCACCGCCGTCTCAAGCACCGCTGAACTGGGCCCTTCATCTCAAGTACCGCTGAACTGGGCCCTTCATCTCAAGTACCGCTGAACTGGGTCCTTCATCTCAAGCACCGCTGAACTGGGCACCGCCATCTCAAGCACCGCTGAACTGGGCACCGCCGTCTCAAGCACCGCTGAACTGGGCCCTTCATCTCAAGCACCGCTGAACTGGGCCCTTCATCTCAAGCACCGCTGAACTGGGCACCGCCGTCTCAAGCACCCCTGAACTGGGCCCTTCATCTCAAGCACTGCTGAACTGGGCCCTTCATCTCAAGCACCGCTGCACTGGGCCCTTCATCTCAAGCACCGCTGAACTAGGCACCGCCGTCTCAAGCACCGCTGAACTGGGCACGCCGTCTCAAGCACTGCTGAACTGGGCACCGCCATCTCAAGCACCACTGAACTGGGCCCTTCATCTCAAGCACCGCTGCACTGGGCCCTTCATCTCAAGCACCGCTGAACTGGGCACCGCCGTCTCAAGTACCGCTGAACTGGGCCCTTCATCTCAAGCACCGCTGAACTGGGCCCTTCATCTCAAGCACCGCTGAACTGGGCACCGCCATCTCAAGCACCGCTGAACTGGGCCCTTCATCTCAAGCACCGCTGCACTGGGCCCTTCATCTCAAGCACCGCTGAACTGGGCACCACCGTCCCAAGCACCGCTGAACTGGGCACCGCCGTCTCAAGCACCACTGAACTGGGCACCGCCGTCTCAAGCACCGCTGAACTGGGCCCTTCATCTCAAGCACCGCTGCACTGGGCCCTTCATCTCAAGCACTGCTGCACTGGGCCCTTCATCTCAAGCACCGTTGAACTGGGCACCGCCGTCTCAAGTACCGCTGCACTGGGCCCTTCATCTCAAGCACCGCTGAACTGGGCACCGCCGTCTCAAGCACCGCTGGACTGGGCACCGCCGTCTCAAGCACCGCTGAACTGGGCACCGCCGTCTCAAGCACTGCTGAACTGGGCCCTTCATCTCAAGTACCGCTGAACTGGGCCCTTCATCTCAAGTACCGCTGAACTGGGTCCTTCATCTCAAGCACCGCTGAACTGGGCACCGCCGTCTCAAGCACCGCTGAACTGGGCACCGCCGTCTCAAGCACCGCTGAACTGGGCACCGCCATCTCAAGCACCGCTGAACTGGGCACCGCCGTCTCAAGCACCGCTGAACTGGGCCCTTCATCTCAAGAACCGCTGAACTGGGCCCTTCATCTCAAGCACCGCTGAACTGGGCACCGCCGTCTCAAGCACCCCTGAACTGGGCCCTTCATCTCAAGCACTGCTGAACTGGGCCCTTCATCTCAAGCACCGCTGCACTGGGCCCTTCATCTCAAGCACCGCTGAACTGGGCACCGCCGTCTCAAGCACCGCTGAACTGGGCTCGCCGTCTCAAGCACCGCTGAACTGGGCACCGCCGTCTCAAGCACCGCTGAACTGGGCCCTTCATCTCAAGCACCGCTGAACTGGGCACCGCCGTCTCAAGCACCGCTGAACTGGGCCCTTCATCTCAAGCACCGCTGCACTGGGCCCTTCATCTCAAGCACCGCTGAACTGGGCACCGCCGTCTTAAGTACCGCTGAACTGGGCCCTTCATCTCAAGCACCGCTGAACTGGGCACCGCCGTCTCAAGCACCGCTGAACTGGGCCCTTCATCTCAAGCACCGCTTAACTGGGCCCTTCATCTCAAGCACCGCTGAACTGGGCGCCGCCATCTCAAGCACCGCTGAACTGGGCCCTTCATCTCAAGCACCGCTGAACTGGGCCCTTTATCTCAAGCACCGCTGCACTGGGCCCTTCATCTCAAGCACCGCTGAACTGGGCACCGCCGTCTCAAGCACTGCTGAACTGGGCACCGCCGTCTCAAGCACCGCTGAACTGGGCACCACCGTCTCAAGCACCGCTGAACTGGGCCCTTCATCTCAAGCACCGCTGCACTGGGCCCTTCATCTCAAGCACCGCTGCACTGGGCCCTTCATCTCAAGCACCGCTGAACTGGGCACCGCCGTCTCAAGCACCTCTGCCCGATGTGCGGCAGGGGCTGGCCCGCATCTGTGTTGGGCAGGGCTGCACGAAGCACTCTGGGCACAAAGCCCCCTCCAGAACCAGTGGAGACTGTTATCCACTTGTGAGACTGTGGCTTTGCACTCCCCAGGATGGTCCAGTGGGCAAACCACCCACTGCAGAGACTTGTGAGACTGTGGCTTTGCACTCCCCAGGATGGTCCAGTGGGCAAACCACCCACTGCAGAGACTTGTGAGACTGTGGCTTTCCACTCCCCAGGATGGTCCAGTGGGCAAACCACCCACTGCAGAGACTTGTGAGACTGTGGCTTTGCACTCCCCAGGATGGTCCAGTGGGCGAACCACCCACTGCAGAGACTTGTTAGACTGTGGCTTTGCACTCCCCAGGATTGAACAGTGGCCATGGAGGCCCCTTGTGGATCTGGCGTCGTTCACTCATCTGGCTGAGGTGGCCCCCCTTCCCTTCCCCCTGAGGTGCCTGTAGTTTTGCTATCTGATGCCCCTGCAGTGTTCTCTCCGTTGGAGTCAGGTATCTTGTGTGGGCTTTGCCCATGTGATTTGGGCCCAGTGGTCCACGGACAATGCATGCTACAATGCTCGGACTTGTACATTTATGTATATCAGATTTTTTGATGTGTAGATATATTTTTAAGCCAGTTATACAATATATTCCAATGTTTAGAATCATTTCCTTTTGTATTTGCATTCTTCCGGGGGGTTTGGGGGGTGTCACTCTGATGTGTTGCTATGCATTGATGTGTGTGTTGTAGTGGGTGAGGGTGAGGGTGGGTGTGTCGCATATGTGTGTGTACCCGTAAAATGTTCTTCTCCCCCCTCCCCTGTGTCGTAGGTGCAGTCATCACCGTTGTCTTCTGCGCCGGCGTTCGTGCTCCTGGTAGAGGAGTAGGAACACTATCGCTGGGAGTATGTGGAGTTCGGGTTCCATGCTGTCCTGATTCCTCATGGGGTATATGGAGGTGGGCGTTTTCCCTTCGAAATGGCTGTTTCCGCCGTGTTTTTATCGGCGGGGCTACCGCCCCGGAAAAGGTGGCGGATTGGTAGGTTGTGATACAGTGGGCGGTACATTGTCTCCCGCCTGTCTGTTGGCGGTGACCGCCGCGCTGTTTGTTTGTGCTGCCGTGGTGGGCGGTGTGGTAATGTGGCGGTCTCTGTTGGCGGTTTCCGCTAGGGTCGGAATTCCATTTTTTACCCCGCCAGCCTGTTTGCGGTTTGGCCGCAGGTTTAACACCGACCGCCAGGGTTGGAATGACCCCCTTAATCTCTTCAGGAAACTCCTTTTGCGTTGAAAAACAACGCACCGCCTGCCGAAATCGATGCGAAGGCTGTCTTGCGACGGAGAAATCACTGCACAGCCGCCTGGAATGACACAGCCCCGACTTCCCAACTGGAAATTCAATGCAGCGCCTGCCTTGTGATGGAAAATTTTATGCATTGCCTACCGGAATGATGCAGCACCGTGCTTTCTTTCAGCACATCAGGGATTTTCCCCTGCATCGTCCCTTGGCATCAAAATATACCGAACCTCAGTAAGGAACTAAGACTGCGCATGAAAAACGCCGCAAGCCCCTTGCAGCATGGAAAGAAACAATGCATTGTTTGTGCTGCATCGGAAAATTCAACGCACACTCTATATTTCCAAGCATCTCCTCTGCGGTATCCGTGCATCGTTATTTTTTAAATATACCAGGTACTGTGGGTAACAAAGAGTCAACTGTTTATTTCTAAGGATTCAGACTCTTTTACACCTTTTAAAAGTGCTTATTGGATCTTTGTAGTTTATACCTTATTTTATTCCGATAAATATTATCGATTTTTCTAAACCTGTGTGGTGTATGTTTGTGATGTTTTCACTGTGTTACTGTATGATTTATTGCACACATATTTTACACATTGCCTTCTTAGTTAAGCCTGACTGCTCAATGCCAAGCTACCAGAAGGTGGGCACAGGATAATTTGGATTGTGTGTGACTTACCCTGACTAGGATTGTGGTCCCTACTTGGACAAGGGTGTATACCTCTGCCAACTAGAGCCCCCATTTCTAACAAGTATAACTACTGGTGCCTCACTGCAGCAAAGTAGAGATACACTTGCATGAACGCTGTGTACACTTCCTAGAAGCATCTGTTGTGCACAAGCAGTAATTACTGCCCTAGGAAGGTACCGCACACCCTTCCTGCATCGTAGCTGGGCAAACTGGTTGCTGCTGTGTGGCACTCTGAAGAGTACTCTCCAAGGGCTTGTAAGCTTACCCCCTGTTCTCTGGTGGAGGTCTAAGGGATATCAAAGACCTCCCGCAAGGGATCTACACCTACCTATGTCATCTAGAGAGCAGTGCCCTCTTAAGTGCCTACATCATCTGCTGGACTTCAACTGGTAGCAGCGGTGAGGGCGTGGAACTAAGTATTGCTCCTGGACATTGTATTTATCTGGTGCGGTTTGTACTGCCCCCATTCAAGGAGTGTGGCCCTTCATCATTGGGCCACAACACGCACAAGCGTCTGGTTGGTACTGAGCGGATTTACCGGTTGCGGGATTCTGCGTGGCACGCTTTTGTCGAGCGTGCTGCGCTTCTCTCGTGTGACCCCCGACTGCATGCTTATTGTATTCAGGTTCTGATTCACTGGTTGCAATGCTAGGAGATGGGGGCGTACCTGGAGCAGTGCCACATTCTACATTGTGTTGCGCAAATGGACTTGCATCTGTGTGTGTGACCAGATTTGTCTTGTGCACTAGAGGTTGTGTGTCATTCCAGGGAGGCCCGGTATTAGTAACTTTCTGTGTGTAACCGGATTTGGGCGGTGCAACTCAAGTCATTGCTCACCAGACGGTGTGCGTCATTCCAGGGGGGGTGGATTTGGTAACTCTTTGTGTGCAACTGGGACTGTCTTGGTTGACAAGTCATTGTGCCCCAGATGTTGTGCCTTCTACTAGGTAGGTACAGAATTGGTAACTATCTGTATATTCGAGAGCCTGGCTGGGCTGGGTGCCACTGTGAACAGCGTGTGTCCCAGAGTGGCCCGGCCAGTGTGCTTGGCAGATCAGGGCCCATGCTGGAAAGCCCGTGGCAGAGACCCCTGAGTGAACTTCCCAAGTGGTGGCCAGATCTCCATTTGTCGACTACTGCCTGATCAGTTGTTATCTCTTTTCTTCCCCCACACCTTTGCCTCAGGATCCTGAATAAGTGTAATTCTGGCTGCAAGTGGCCTAGTATCCTGGGAAAGGGTGCTATCATCTCCAGCTCCTGAGGGGGCATGGTAGTAGGAACTGGTGAGGGTGGAGGACGTTTTGGACCCAAGAGGGGGTCTGTGAGTGCAGTGACCACTACCCTGAGAGAATATCAGTGCACCGCATTAGGGTGCCGGGAGCAAGTGGTGTTATATTAGTCTGCCTGATATCCGTTGCACCACGTAGTGGTAAGGAGGAAGTGAGTGGGAGTGACCACCTGTGATTGACTACACCACACAACGGTGTGGCATACACGTTGTTTCTTGGTCTGAGGACTATCACAGTTGACATTGGGTTTTCCCTGTGCGGCCTAGGCTGCGGAACTATCTACAGGTGCAGCTGTTCTCTGTATGTACACATTGCTGTTATCTTTGTGAACCAGGGTGCATCCTGGAATTGTGTGACACTGAATTAGGGAAGCCGCTAGAGTGGGTCTCGTGCTGACAGCATGTTGGCACCACAAGAGTGTGCTGGGAGGGAAAGCATTATTTTTCTCACATGTGCATACTGCTTAACACAGTTGGGCTTAGTACTGCTAGTGATATTTCTAAATGTGATTTATGCCCAGATTTACATGATGTTCGTGTTGTGTTAACTAATGTGTGTGTTGAATACAAACTTTATTTACATACACCGCGTGTGAGGTCTCTTTTGTGACGCTCAGTGTATTTACTGTGTGGTAGTGCTGTGCCAATGCTTTACACATTGCCTCTCTGATAAGCCTGACTGCTCGTGCCAAGGTACCCAAGGGTGAGAGCAGGTTATACAGTGAATGTAATCATCCACCCCTGATGGGAGTGGTAGGTTCTGCCTAGCTAGGGCCTCGCCTCAGCCAACCAGAATGTACCACCTCCAACACTGACTATTTGCACTGATGTTTTTGCACTGAGTTTTAGATGTTTCTGTGGGACTATCCTTGAGGCAATGCCCCTTTCTGGTCTGAGCACTCATTCCTCTAGTGTGCTGGAATCCCACACCTGAAACTTGAATTGCTTTGGTTTCTTTCTCCTCTCCCAGCAGATCAGTTTGTTTACCCATGAACCTCCCTTGCCTGCAATGCAGGTGGTGCCTGTAGGAAAACTCTGTTTGCACTACTATCAACTTACTCTTATCCTTTTTTCTGCTTCCAATCAAGGTATTTACTACAATAACATGCACACGCCAACATTTACTCTATTGTTTAGCTTGCCAACACGTAACAGACTGTTGCACATGAGTGCTAATAACAGGCTCTAGCCCTATCACAAAAGCTGACAGCAGGACCAACATTGTCCGCTGATCTGAATCCTCTATTCCATTGTACTTTTATAATAAACATTTACACTCTTATCTTTACTCTCAATATTTTGCATGATTTGTGAACAAGTTACAAACTGTAGCAGTTCCGTTCGTTTTAAAATTGCATTGTCTCTTTGTACTCTCCCATTACTACTGATGAGGATTCAAATTTTGGACTCACAGCCTGAGGTTCTGCCTACAGCCTCTTCAAAGACTCTTCACACATGTTGCATGTTGTGAAGTTTCCCTTTTTGGATGGTCACCCCCCACTTTTTGCTGTCAGATGCTCGCTATTGTTTTTGACATGTCAGTGTACTGAGGCTTGCTAATCAGACCCCATTACCAATGCTCTTTCCCTTAAATTGTGTGTCAAATTGCATAGGACCTTACCACCCCTCTAAGACCCCAGTAAATGGTACCAAGGTCAAGGGTGGTAAAGGGGGCTACCAGGGCTGCAGCACTGATTGTGCCACCCTGAGTAACCAGAGTAAAAGAGAGACTTCAGAGCTGCCATGTCAGCCTGCATGAGCAGCCTGCTGCTCAAGTGAGACTCTGCCCACACCAGGTGTAGGCAGAGTCCCTGTTACTGCCCAGGGACAGGTCAGTCACCCCTAAGGCAGGCCCCCTCTAGCCCAGGGGGCAGGGTGCACATGCCCATGAGTGAGGACATATGTGCAGGAGCATGTATGCCCCAGAGCTGGCATTTAAAACGCAATGCTGGCCTGAGTAACTGGCGGTTTGGGTAACATGGGCTCGCATCTGACCACTGCTCAGAGGTCCAGCTCTGCAATGGCCCATCCGAATCCCGTTGTGTTTGGTATTAAACACTGTGGTTTTTAACCCTGAACATGATGCCCATGTTTAGGATTAAAAAGCAGATGCCCTGGTGACAGCCTTAAAGGTTGCCCACCAAGTTATTGAGTCCTGTATTGTTTTGATGGGGTCTCCCGAGCCGCTGCCACCACAGACAAGAGTCTGACCTCCTGCTGGTGGTGCTAGCACCTTGGCAAGATGTAACACAAAGGGCCTGAGCAGGGAGGAGGTCACACCTCCTCCCACCCAGGCTGGCTAGTGTGAAAAGCATCACGGTGATGAGCCTCAAAGGCTTCCCCCACCTTTTATGTGCAAGTAGGTGTACTTCCCAGTGGAGGACAAAGCCCTTCCCGCCCTGCCCGGGAAGGTAGGTTGGAAATTAGTTATGAAGGAGGCGTGCACCTCCAAAAGCCTAGCCACACCTACAAGGTGGGGTAGGAGGTCCCCACAGCCGAGGGAGGGTTCTGCCATCTTGGCAGACCCTAAGAATAGTGGGATCTGGGTAGAAAAGTGATGCACTCCCAGCAGAAGTTGTCACTTCAGAGGCAGATTAGCCGCAGGGATTAGCAGCCCATTTGCCACTGTCCTTCACACTTTTAAACACCCCTAAACCAGGATTTAAGGGCCTCCCCTGGCACCAGAACTCAGATCTTACCTAGAAAAGAAGACATAAGCACAAAGAGGCATCCGCACCAACAACAGGACCTGGACTCCAGCCCCAGCGCAAAAAAAAAGGACACAGAGTGACCTAAGGAGACTCATACTGGAACCACATGCCCCACGTGTGCCTAAGGTGAAGACTCGTTAGTCCTAGCCAGAGCGACCCCCGTCCAGTTGTACCACTCCCCTGTAAACTGCAGAAGTAAAGGTAGGCTGAGATTGAAGAACTCCGACCCTAGAGGCTCTACGTGTCTGAGACTAAAGAAACTCGGTACCCAGCATCTAAACAGTCGAGTAAGGCCCATGTCATGTGTCAAGCCTCTACTCCCCTCCAAACAACCTCCAGCTGCCAGAAAGCCTGTGGACCACCCTTGCAGCTACCAAGGCTTGTCTGTCACCTGCCCGGAAACCGACGGTCACACGTCATTCACCGACTGCCGGGCGCCCCCCTGCCCACGCATAGAGACCAACGTCACTGACGACCCGTGTCCTGTGGGTTTGCAGCCTAAAGGAAGTGACTTCGACTGGAGCAGGAAAGCATCTTTGGCACGATCACCCCGGTTATTGACAGCTAGAGGCCACCTCTGCACCCGAAGCCACCGGACGACGTGCTGAAGACCCAACTGTTGATTCCTGGTCCTGGCTCCCCCAAAGACCTCTACATCCAAAGGATAGAGAGTGAGTCCATCCTCAAGTCCAGTTTTGCTACGGAGTGCAAAACGGACCAGCCAATTCAGCATCAAGAACACCCAAGTCACCTCTGCAACCGGACTCCCTGGGCAAGGTAACAAAAGTCTGACTGTTGAATCTTTGTCTAAGTCCCCGCAGAACCTTAAATTCCCGTGGGTTTATCAGACCTCACCCTACAAGTGCCCGAGTGTACACTGCTATTTTCCCCATTGACTTGGAAGCCCTTTAAATCTACAAAGTACTGTATTTTCCAAAGACTTAAAAATTCACAACTCTGGTTGTACAAATGCTACAAAGTTTGTTTTGGTGTCTAAAATAAGATTAAAATCTAATCTATTTTTCTAAATTGGTTGTCGGATTTCTGTTGAGTCATGTCATTTACATATCTTCCATGTTGGTAATGTGAAATCCTTTACACATGTTCCTATAAGGAGCATGACTGCTGTTTGCCCCACTACCAGGACTGAGCTAGGGTTTGCTGGGAGTGAATTTGAGGTCCACTACTGGGTATTGTGTTGGTATTCCATGGTAAGACTACTTAGTCATTCCATATAATACCTTCACCTTGCTACATTGCACAAATCATAGGGCCCTAAAATAGAATGTAATGCATCCAAAACCTGTCCACAATAATTCTGTCAACTTTGTTATTCTTTTTAATTAAATGTACCACTGTTCAGGGACTTCCCAAAATTCGAAAAATCCTTTGTAAACAACCTTAGATCATATCTTACCCAAGGTACGTAAATAGGTACTAGTTGTCAATCTGATCCCAATATGTCTCTCAATAAGTAATCCTTTGTCCATTAAAGAAAAAATACATTTCTGGAATATCATCATCAGTCACTGGCGCTTGCTGTCTTTGCAACTCCTTACTTCATTCGCTCTTCAAACTTTACACATCCTCCCACTTTTCTGTTTTCCAATAATTCTGCAAACCAATACTGCTAAGTCACCAATTTCTCTTTTTCCACCTCAGCCTCACTTTAACGTTTTTCTACAACTCCACTACCAGCTGCTCACCTAGTATAACAAGTTGATGTGTCACTCTATTTCGATTACTAGCCTGTACTACCAACTGAACAAGTTCATGTCAGCTTAAACCTTACCATGCTGGCCTCCTCTTGGACAATTTAACATGACATTCTAATGGTCTCTTCTTCTCCTCCAAGTGTCTCACCCTTTTCAGTACATAAGATACTGAATACAGATGAACATTCAACAGATCTTCAACAACACAACCATCCTCTTAATCTGGTCCCTCAGGAGCCAAATGTGCCACCAAAGAGAGATATAACCCAGTATCTTCCAAAATTCTCCCATGTCAACTCTCTTTCTGCTTCTGCACAGATTCTTTTTTCAAACCAGCCAAAACCCTACACACCTGTCTCTTTACCTTGTTCTTATTGGCATGGTCAGTTGGTCGTTGTTCCCATCTATTTAGTACCTCAACCTCTGCTGGGTGAGGTGGCTTCTTCTGTTTATTCATGCATCTTCACAAGTACTGCAGACATTTAATCTCAAATGAACCATTCTCAGGAAATTGTAATTTTGTATCTTCTACAAGCAAGTATGCATATCAACCTTTATCCAGTTTTACTCACTGGCATTCCCTAAGGGGTGGAGAGGAACCATTTTGCCTTGTTTAACCTGGCTTTACTGTTAGACTTACCCATGACTTTAAGTGGGGAACCTATAACTCAAACACCTGGGGGGGGAACCGCCCTTCATTAAATATTTCCACAATTTCCCCCACAGTCATTTCCACACTCACAACCTCAAAGGGAGAAAGCTGGCACAGCTTATTTATCTCCTCCACCTGTGAGAGTACATGGGTAAGGTTCTCAATTACACCTGCCTACGACCTCTAATCGACTTGCATACCCTCAAGAGCCTACCCCTTTGGCAGGAGATTCACTTATGCACCCAGAGGGACAACACTCATCCTCAGAAGAAAAACTTTTCCTTCACCAGTCTGCCCTTCCTTGATGATGGGGAAGGGAGAAAAATCTGGCAAAACATTCATCTCTCACAGGTGAACTGACTGTAGTCTATTTCTATCTTAGTTAATCTGTTACTACTCACCCACCACCTTATGCCTCTAGTCACTCTCAAAGGACTACTGGGGTTACAAGTGTGGCGCTTACCAGTGTAGCCAACAGGAATATTAGGGGAATATCCCTCCATTTGGTGTGCATTCTGGCTACCGCAGATCCTCTGATCCAACAATAATTGCCAACAGAGTTCCATCGTTTCTCCACCAGAACTGTCAACACCTGAACCTTATTTTTTTTTTGTTAAATATTTTTTATTGATTTTATATTTCAAAATATAATACAAATTATTCAATTTGCAATCACAGGATAAACCAATACAATAACTAATATCTAGGTCATTTAACAATCACACACCCCCCCATTATGCACTTCACGGAACACTTCTAGTTTTACAGTATCATTTCTGGCTGCACCCTCTATGGGTTTATCCTTTATTGTTTATTTTATATAGGTATTTGCTCATGACCAGTGTGGGTCTTGTTTTGCATGCATGAATTCCCTGGCTGCCTGACGAGGGCGCCATCCGGATTAATGTTTGCAGATAGCACCCCTGATTTCCTACTCCTCTCGTGTCGCTGGTACTGTGGTGGCGAAGGCTTGACAGACAATTATTACTGGAAAGATGGAAAGAAGTGACATACATGCGCCGTGGTGCCTGAGTGTCCTATGGGTTTTGTTTCCGTAGCGGGGAATGCAGGGGGATTTATGTTGTGGTTCTCGCGAGTATATGTACCCCAATTCAAGGAGGCATCTCATCATTCTTGGCCTCCAATTTTGTTACCAAATCCTCCCAGGTGGAGCATCCTGTGTGTTGTCGCCCTTCACACACCATTCTTTTTAGTACCTGGTATTCAGTGCGAGCCCAACGTCTTATTAGAGAGTACCAGGATTTCAGATCGGAAGCTTTGGGGGCTTTCCAATGTATTGCTATTAATCTTTTGTACATTAAAAAGGCCAAGTCTATAAATTTGTGTAGGTGTCTCTGTTTTTTGGGTCTCTTTCTCAGCCCCAGCAGACAGGACTCAGGGTCTGCTAACAGTGCAAGACCCGATAGCCTAGATATCTCCCCTACCACCTCCGCCCAGACCGTTTGTATATTAGGGCAATCCCATACCATATGATAGAAGGGGGCTGACGGTGTTTTGCATCTGGGGCATATTGGTACTGAATCAGGGAACATGCGCTTTATTCTGGCTGGGGAAAGATATGTTTGATGCGTGTAATTGAATTGGGTATATCTAAATCTGGGATTCCTTGACACACCTCTAATGTGAGACAAGGCTTTAGGCCAGTCTTTCAGTGGGATCGGGGTGGGGAGGACTGCATTCCATCTACCCCATGCCTTCCCTGCCTGTACCTCAGGCGTCTTGTTGAGGATTCTATATAAATTGGATATTACTTTTGTTTGATCACTGTGTTGTAGTAGCTGGTGGAGCACTGGGGAGGTCTCTGGTTCCGAGGTGCCTATTCCCCATATTTTTCTGATTTCGTGGCATACGGCATGATATGTCAGGAACTGACCCGGATTTATCTCCGTAAGGGCCTGGATAGCCTCGAACGTCATTAATTTGCCGTCTTCAAAGCAATCTCCTACTGTCTGTATTCCTGCTTCACTCCACAGCTTTACAGCCTGCATTCCTGATGCAGTCCCCGCCAATAGATAATTTAGCGGTATGTGTGGGGAGTAAGGAAGCTTATCCGCACCTTTTTGCACATATTTAGCCCAACACGCATGCGCGGCTGCGAGCAAGGGGTTGACCAGTACCACTTTGGGGGGCTTAGACGCCAGCCAGTTTATGAGGGGGGTCCCATTCCGCCGAGGCTCTAGACTCATGGGCTCCGCTTGCTCTGGTCTGTGGATCCAATATTGGACCCACTGAAGTTGTGCGGCTGCATAGTATCTTTCAAAATTCGGAGTTCCCAGGCCACCATTATCTAGCGGGCATTGCAATGTGGTTAGAGCCACTCGTGCTCTGCCACCTCCCCAGATGAGCCGCAGCAGTGCTGTATTTAAATTGCCAAAAAAACTTTTGGGGATGGTTATCGGCAGGGCTGCAAAGTAATATAAGAGCCTAGGTAGAATCAACATATTGGCAATCGCCACCTTACCGGGTGGAGAGAGCGGGAGCTTGTTCCAGAATTGTAGGGAGCCTTTAATGGAAGTTAGCGCCTTCCCCAGGTTCCCGTCTCTTAGGTCTTCTGTAGCATGATATATATTTATCCCAAGATACTTAAATGTTGTCGGACACCACTTTAGGTGCCCTACCTCTGGGGGGTCCTGATTGTTGGGGGCCCTTTCTGCCAGGGGGAACACACAGGACTTCTCCCAGTTTACCACAAGGCCAGACAGGTTCCCAAATTCAGCCAATAAAGATATTACAGGTGGAATAGCTGCACAACCATTCCTGATATATATCAAAGCATCATCTGCATATAGTGAAATCGTGTGATATAACCCATTCCTAATAATTCCCCATTCGCGTTCCATGAGGCGTATTTTTGCCGCTAACGGTTCCATTGCTATGGCAAACAGTAGCGGGGATAGGGGACATCCCTGCCGTGTCCCCCTGGAGATCGGGAAACTATCAGAAATCACCCCGCCTGACTTCACCCTCGCACTTGGATTAGAATACAATGTCCGGACCCAGCGTATGTAATTAGGGCCTATTCCCATACGGGCCATCGTGGCCATCAGGAAGTCCCATTCCAGCGTATCAAAGGCTTTTTCTATGTCTAGTGAGAGCACCATTTCCTCCTGTGCATTCTTGGGGGTGTCTCCTATTATACTCAGCAATCTGCGGATATTTAGGAAGGTGTTACGCTTTGGGATGAAGCCATTTTGATCTACGTGGATCAATAAGTGCATGAGGGGAGCCAACCTATTTGCTAATATTTTGCCTAATATTTTGCAGTCCGTATTTAACAGCGATAGTGGTCTATAAGATTTAACATCCGTATGGTCTCGACCCTGTTTAGGGAGTACCAATATCATAGCTTCCCTTTGAGATATATGTAAGCTTTCTTTAGTCCACGCCTCTTGGAACACTCCTAGCAGATGGGATTTCAGGCTGGGTAAATAGGCTTTATAATACTCCGAAGGGAGGCCATCTGCACCCGGCGCTTTGTTCCTGGGCAGCTGTGCAAGGGCTAGTTCTATTTCTTCTATTGTTATTGGGGTTTCAATTCCATCTCTATCTGTTTGTGGTAGTTGGGGTAGGAGGGAGTCCGCCAGAAAAGCCTCTGGCTGTGTAGCTGTGCACGAGGTACGTTTAGTGTATAAGTTTGAGTAATAGTTCCTAAACGTCTCGTTTATTTCTACTTGTGTAGTAGCCATCTCACGCGCGCCCACCCGGATAGCACCTACTGGAGCTTGCTGTCTGTCTTCACGGAGTAGCCATGCTAGCATTCTACTTGATCTATCTCCTTCCGTTTGCAGCCTAGTTAAGTAGTAGTTGTAGTCGTGGCAGCGGAGCCTGCTATCTGCCTCATTGTATTTTGAGCGCTTTTCTTTGAGGACAGTGCTAGAGATTTCCCCCAACGCTACCGCTCTTTCCGCAATCCTTAGCTCCTTCTCTAGTTTGCTAATTTCTGCCTGTAAAGAGCGTCTCACACCCCACATAGTGGACATGCATACTCCGCGTGCTACTACCTTGTGGGCATCCCATTCTATCGCCCGAGTTGTTGCAGTCATAGCGTTTATTTCCCAGTATTGGCCTATAGATTCCCACAATATTGCGGCAAATGCTTGGTCTCGTAGAGCCTCCGCCTGGAATCTCCAAGTGGGAATTGCCTGACGTGTCCTGCCCCAATTCAGTGTTACTCTCAGAGGCGCATGATCCGAGACTGTCTTTGCTAGGTATTCAGATTCAGTGACCAGCGCCCCTATTTCGCGGGTACCCCATACTATGTCTATTCTAGTGTGGGTGTTATGTGGGACCGAGTAAAATGAATATTCTTTTTGCTCTGGGTGACCTAATCGCCATACGTCATGAAGTCCCATAACATTTGCCCATTCTTGCAGGGGACTTAAGGGCTTCCTACCAGTTGGTGCGCTCGGGTGGGCACTGGTTCTGTCCATTGCTGCTGATGGGGTACTATTAAAATCCCCGCCCCAGATAGTTAGGGGCGCGGGGTGGGACAGCAACGTTGGGGTGAGAGTGGTAAGAAAGCCTGAGATGCCACTATTTGGGACGTATATCCCGACCACCGCCATTTGTCTGCCGTCTAGTCTGCCCTCCACCACTACATACCTCCCTCCCTGGTCTATCTTGTGTGATGACATGAGGAATGGAACTCCTGCCGCTAGCCAGATCAACACCCCTCTTGCAAAGGCCGAGCATGTTGTGCCTATCAACTGGCCTCCCCATTTCGTGCGCAATTCGCGTAGGTCCCCCTCTAGCATGTGTGTCTCTTGCAAAATAGCGATATGCACTCCTAGTCTTTTAAGTCGAGCGTACACTCTAGCCCGTTTGCTCAACGCCCCGAGGCCCCTGATATTCCATGTTAATATTATATACTGATTTTTCGTATTATTTCGGGAAGACATCATATGGGGTCTTGGGGATGTGTTGCTGTGTTGTGGGTCTGGGCTTTAGTGGTGGCCCGCCTGGTCTCTACCTTTTTGTAGCTGAGATTTAAATATAGCGGGTGCAGGTCTATTTTTTGTGTATTAAGTAGTTCCGGTCCTTGCATTTCTACTAAACTGTTAATCCCCTCCCCCCTAGTTAAACCCCCTATACTACTAACAACTATAGTGAGACTACAAAACTTAAAAGTGTGTGAAGTAGTTCTTATCCGGTTGGATTTGCATAGTGGGATTCTCATATCGTACAGATGTGGCTCTTATAAGGGGCTCACATCGTGCCGCAGACTTAGGGGGTCATTCTGACCCTGGCGGCCGGTGGCCGCCAGGGCCACCGACCACGGGAGCACCGCCAACAGGCTGGCGGTGCTCCCACGAGCATTCTGACCGCGGCGGTTCAGCCGCGGTCAGAAGCGGCAAGTCGGCGGGCTCCCGCCGACTTACCGCTGCTCGGGGGAATCCTTCATGGCGGCGGAGCGTGCTCCGCCGCCATGAGGATTCTGACCCCCCCTACCGCCATCCTGTTCATGGCGGGAAAGCCGCCATGAACAGGATGGCGGTAGGGGGGGTCGCGGGGCCCCTGGGGGCCCCTGCCGTGCCCATGCCAATGGCATGGGCACGGCAGGGGCCCCCGTAAGAGGGCCCCGCAAAGTATTTCAGTGTCTGCCTTGCAGACACTGAAATACGCGACGGGTGCCACTGCACCCGTCGCACCTTCCCACTCCGCCGGCTCGATTACGAGCCGGCATCCTCGTGGGAAGGGAGTTTTTCCCTGGGCTGGCGGGCGGTCTTTTGGAGACCGCCCGCCAGCCCAGGGAAAAACTCATAATACCCTCTGCGGTCTTCTGACCGCGGAGCGGTATAATGGGGGCGGAATTCTGGCGGGCGGCCTCCGCCGCCCGCCAGAATCAGAATCACCCTCTTAGTCTGCCAATATTGTCAGGCGCCCCCCTTGGCATAGATCTGTTCCCTCTGGCCCCGCTCATCCGCTATGTACCGCCTTCTCATGCCCCTAATCACTTAGCTTAGCATTTATATCAAAGATGCAAATTGTTGAAGGCTCTTTGTCCCCACGACTCGGCAGTGCCGCAAAGTCTCTGCAGATCTTCAAGTTGCAGGCATCATCCCTGGTAGTCTCAGTGGGCCTGTACGAATAGTTTAAAGTTCGTCAGCGGTTCTTGGAGTGACTTTCGGCCCGCTTAATTCTCCTGTTACTGTGGATGCGGAGCTGGCCGTGTCTGAATCCGATCCCAGCTCTGGAAGAACACTCGCAATTGTACTGCGACTTTGCATGTGTATTGGCGTCTCCTTTAGCACTTTTGCTCTTTCCTCTGCTGCTTGCCAGTCATTGGGCTGGCCTCTGGTGCGCCGTTTGGATCTTTTCCTTGCAGCGGGTTTTTGCCATTTCTCGTCCCCCTCATCGTCCTCCCGGGAATGTGCAAAGCCCTTGGCGTGGAGCCATGTCCAGGCATCTTCGGGGTTGGTGAATATATGGGTACGGTCCTCCATCACTACCCTTAGCTTAGCTGGGAAGAGCAAGGCATATTTTATGTTCTGTTCCCGTAAGCGTAGCTTGATTTTTACAAAAGAATTGCGTTGGTTTTGCACCTCTTGCGTAAAGTCTGGGTAAGCGTTAATGTTCGAGTCTTCATACTTGAACGGGCCCTTACTGCGGAATTGTTGCAATATTGCGTCTCAGTCTCTGTAGTTCAAGAACCTGGCAATCAATGGCCTGGGGGACTGGCCGGGGACCGGAGGTCTGCCTGGGATTCTGTAAGCCCTTTCAATTGAGAAAAACTTGGATGGGGCCCCATTTAACACCTCCTTAATTAGCCACTGCTCTAGGGAAATTTCTGATTCCGGTTGACGCATACTTTCCGGAAAGCCCAGAAACATCACGTTGTTTCGGCGTGCCCTACTCTCCATTTCCTCCGATCTTCTCCAAAGTGTCTTCAGCTCCTCATCCATGCGCTGAATCTGTTTTTGGTTCCCTTGCACTATTGGAGTTAGGTCGGCAATTTCAGCTTCAGTTGTTTTCACTTTTTCGGCTAGGCTACGATGATCCACTCGTAATAGATTCAAGTCCTGCGCAACTGCATCAATTCTGCCTTCCAGAGATGACTTAGTGTCCAGTATTGCCTGCAATACTTTCTCGAACTGAGCAGAGTGCGCTAGAAGTGTGCTTTCCAGTGACTGTAGGGATGGGCCAGATAGTTGGTCGGTGGGCGTTATCACTTGGGTGGTTCGGTCTGGATTCTTGGTTGATTTGGCTCTGCCGGCCATTTTGGCTGTTCTGAAATTACCTCCCAATCTGCAGTGATTACGCACTTTGAATCTTCCTGATTCGTTGTTTTAAACTTTTACTGAGTGGCCTGGGCCTGGAGTGCACATCCGGCGTTAAGAGCGTGAGATTGGCCAGCAATGCAAATGGACATATAGGGGGTCATTCAGACCCCGGCGGGCGGCGGGAGCCGCCCGCCTGCCGGGAAACGCCGAATGACCGCACCGCGGTCAAAAGACCGCGGCGGCCATTCTGTGTTTCCCGCTGGGCTGGCGGGCGACCGCCAGAAGGCCGCCCGCCAGCCCAGCGGAAACCCCTTCCCACGAGGAAGCCGGCTCCGAATGGAGCCGGCGGAGTGGGAAGGGTGCGACGGGTGCAGTAGCACCCGTCGCGAATTTCAGTGTCTGCTATGCAGACACTGAAATTCAAAGTGGGGCCCGCTTATGGGGGCCCCTGCAGTGCCCATGCCATTGGCATGGGCACTGCAGGGGCCCCCAGGGGCCCCACGACACCCCTCCCGGAACCGCCAGGAACAGGATGGCGGTGAGGGGGTCGGAATCCCCCATGGCGGCGCAGCAAGCTGCGCCGCCATGGGGGATTCCTCAGGGCAGCGGAAAACCGGCGGGACGGTCAGAATGCCCTGCGGGGCACCGCCAGCCTGTTGGCAGTGCTCCCGCCGACCCCAGGGTCGGAATGACCCCCATAGTCTTATTCTGGCTTATTGTGGCCTGGATATTCAATGACAAATGGTGCAGTCATTAATTAATTCAATATTCCAGCTTTGAGTTCTAGTGGGGCTGTTCTCCGGGCCCGCTGGAGCATGCAAAGGGTGTAAAAGCTGGGGGGGGATCACTCGCTTCCTCCTTTGTGTTGGGATGGTTTGGTGCCAGAGGCTTCCTCAGATAGAGGGGAGAAATACTTGACGGCCGGGAGAGGCGGCGACACCCGGGAGAGACCGCGGGTCAAAGCGATCGCAAGGCGCCGCAGAAAGGCTTTGTGCAGCTAGGGACAGTCGCGGCAGGGACCCAGCCGTCCATTCTGCGCTAGTTGATTAGTCCGAGCTCACAGGAGCACGCGGTCCACATCAATCTTGCCCTCTTGCGTTGATGGAGTGGCGAGGTGGGGGGGGGGTTGCCCCACGTTCCAGGAGTCTTTCCCCACAGCTTAGTTTTGGTGTTCCCCCCCTCGCGGGTGCCCTCCTCACCTCGTTCCTTTGGCACTGCACCTGAACCCCTGCAGCTTGCTGGGCCGCCGCCGCTGTGCGTCTTCTTTGCCGGGCTGGAGTGCCCCTTCTTTATTCTTCTGCGGCTTACACACGCGGCTGCTGCGGCGGCGAAATTCAAGATGGCGCCCCGGCTCCTCAGGCCGGTACCAGCTTCACGCGCCCCGGGGCGCCCGGCGGAATCTGTCGTGCGGTCCACCTCTGGCCGCGGCTCTATAGCCCCCCCGGCCACGAGCAGGCTTGGGAGCGGGAGGCGGCCGCGCCAGGCCAGAGCGCGAGCGGGCCGCAGTCTCAGCTCCTCCCTCTCAGCGCTCCACCCGGCGCAGATTCGCGAGCCACAACCTCGCCACGCCCGCGCACCGAGGGGGGCTCGCGGCCCGAACTGGACCCCCCAGTCTCCCCCCGGCCAGGCCGCCGTCCCGGCCGTCGATACTGGGCCGCGGGGGGTGCCTTCCAGGATGTTTCGAGGTAGCCGGGAACGGAGCGCTCAAATCAAGCGACCGTCCCGGCCGCCATTTTGGCTCCTCCTGTCAACACCTGAACCTTAAATGAAATTAATAATCAGGATCGTCCTTTGAGAGGATGTTTTATTCAGCTGAATAACACAGGAGCTCCAGCAATATGTCTGGCAAAAAAATCTAAGCAAAGGTAGTTATACTCTCATCCAGCAATGGAAATTCATCCAACAGTTTGGTTCTAAAGTAGAAGACAAATGTGCAATCATTATATGAGTGAAAACTCCTTCCTGGTACGTTGATCAAATTTGTTAAACAGTGCATTCTTTCAACTGCACATGTAGCCATGAGAAACTTGCAAATGCCAGGACAAGAACATTATATCTCACTCTGCAGCTTTTCCGTGCCATCTGGAACTGAGCTCTGCTAAACATCAATAATTATTAGTTGCGGTTGTTGAAGCTCAAGCATATATTAGAGCTGTAGCAATGTATTCATGTGACACAAGCAAGATGGAGTCAGTTTTGATTTTGCGGCCAAGGGTCTCACTTGTAGACATAAGAAATCCTAATAGGCAAATCTGGGTAGACTGTCAGCCACTACCTAATATTTTGGAAGCTTTGACAGTGCTTGGTGGCGTCAAGTTCTTCAATTTGATGGACCTATCATCAGAGTACCACAACGTTAACAAATATCAACTGGGGAAATTTCGCGTTGTTCCTATGCCGTTTGGTTGAACTTTGGTGACATTGTATTTCTAAAGTGTAATGCAGGCTGTACTGGGTGGAGTTAAACAGTTATTGTTCTCCTCAGGAAGATATTTTGGCTTATGACAGGATAGGAGAGATTATAACAGCATTCTGAGATTGGTTCTGTTAGTAATGGGGTCTTTGGTTGACAGTCAGGTTACCCCCTGTTCAAGCAAAGACCCTCACTCTGGTCAGGGGAAAAGAGAATCACCCTCCGCGAACCCCTGCTTAGCCCCTTGGTAGCTTGGCAGAGCAGTAGGATTAACTTCAGAGTACTAGGTGTAAAGTATTTGTACCAACACACACAGTAACTTAATGAAAACACTACAAAATGACACAACACAGGCTTAGAAAAATAGGAAATATTTATCTAAACAAAACAAGACCAAAACGACAAAAATCCACCATACACAAGTCAAGTTATCAATAAAAATGCAAAAAGAGTCTTTAAGTAGTTTTAAACACACACTAGCGCTGCTAGAGTGAAAATTTACCTGGTGCACGTCAAAAATAACCCCGCACGGGCGGGTGTGCGTCAAAAATAACTCTGCACGGCGGTACGTGAGTTGAAAATCCAGCCGCACAATGATCCGAAAATCCCGCAGCGCAGGTTGTGATCTCCCAGCCTCCGTCAGCGATGCTGCGCATTGTTTCTCCTGCTCCGTGCGTCGATTCTTCGGTCGTGTTTATTGCGAGTTTCGTTTCTCAGCTGCGGAGCCAGCGGCGTGTCGTTTTTTCAGCCGCAGATCGGATTTGCGTCAATCTTTTCCCCGCACGGCGCTCTGTGTGTGGATTTTCTTGTCTCTAGGCTGCCAGCTTCTCCTTTCAGGGTCCCAGGAACTGGATGGGCACCACAAGGCAGAGTAGGAGTCTCTCCAGAGACTCCAGCTGCTGGCTTGCTGTTCCTGAGACTTCAAACAACAGGAGGCAAGCTCTAGATCAAGCCCTTGGAGATTTCTTCTCAAGATGGAAGGCACACAAAGTCCAGTCTTTGCCCTCTTACTCTGGCAGAAGCAGCAACTGCAGGATAGTTCCACAAAGCACAGTCACAGGCAGGGCAGCTCTTCTTCCTCAGCTTTTCAGCTCTTCTCCAGGCAGAGGTTCCTCTTGGTTCCAGAAGTGTTTCTAAAGTCTGTGGTTTTGGGTGCCCTTCTTATACCCAATTTCTCCTTTGAAGTAGGCCTACTTCAAAGTAAGGTCTCTTGTGAATGTGAAATCCTGCCTTGCCCAGACCAGGCCCCAGACACTCACCAGGGGGTCAGAGACTGCATTGTGTGAGGACAGGCACAGCCCTTTCAGGTGTAAGTGACCACTCCTCCCCTCCCTCCTCGCACAGATGGCTCATCAGGAAATGCATACTGCACCCCAGCTCCTTTTGTGTCACTGTCTAGTGTGAGGTGCAACCAGCCCAACTGTCAAACTGACCCAGACAGGGAATCCACAAACAGGCAGAGTCACAGAAATGGTATAAGCAAGAAAATGCTCACGTTCTAAAAGTGGCATTTTCAAATGCACAATCTTAAAATCAACTTTACTAAAATATGTATTTTTAAATTGTGAGCTCAGAGACCCCAAATTCCACATGTCCTCCCTCTCCCAAAGGGAATCTACACTTTAATCAGATTTAAAGGTAGCCCCCATGTTAACCTAGGAGAGGGACAGGCCTTGCAACAGTGAAAAACGAATTTAGCAAGATTTCACTGTCAGGACATTTAAAACACATTACTATGGGCCTCATTCCGACCCTGGCGGTCTTCCGGGGGCAACAGAAGTACCGCCAACAGGCTGGCGGTGCTTCATTGCCCATTCTGACCGTGGCGTTAAAGCCGCGGTCAGAAAAGGGAATCCGGCGGTTTCCCGCCGGATTTCCCCTGCTTGGGCAGAACCTCCATGGCGGCGCTGCAAGCAGCGCCGCCATGGAGATTCCGACCCCCTTCCCGCCATCCTGTTCCTGGTGGTTTTTACCGCCAGGAACAGGATGGCGGGAACGGGTGTCGTGGGGCCCCTGGGGGCCCCTGCACTGCCCATGCCACTGGCACGGGCAGTGCAGGGGCCCCCTAACAGGGCCCCAGGGAGATTTTCACTGTCTGCATTGCAGACAGTGAAAATCGCGACGGGTGCAACTGCACCCGTCGCACCCCTGCAACACCGCCGGCTCCATTCGGAGCTGGCCTCTGTGTTGCAGGGCCTTTCCCGCTGGGCCGGCGGGCGCTCCCTTGGCGGGCGCCCGCCGGCCCAGCGGGAAAGTCAGAATGGCCTCCGCGGTCTTCTGACCGCGGAGCGGCCATTTGGCGGTTCCCGCAAGGCGGGCGGCGTCCGCCGCCCGCCAGGGTCAGAATGACCCTCTATATGTCCTACCTTAACCATACACTGCACCCTGCCCTTGGGGCTATCTAGGGCCTACCTTAGGGGTGCCTTACATGTAAGAAAGGGAAGGTTTAGGCCTGGCAAGTGGGTATACTTGACAAGTCGAATTTACTGTTAAAACTGCACACACAGACACTGCAGTGGCAGGTCTGAGACATGATTACCAGAGCTACTTATGTGGGAGGCACAACCAGTCCTGCAGGCCCATTAGTAGCATTTGATTTACAGGCCCTGGCACCTCTAGTGCACTTTACTAGGGACTTACTAGTAAATCAAATATGCCAATCATGGATAAACCAATCAACAATACAATTTACATAGAGAGCATATGCACTTTAGCACTGGTTAGCAGTGGTAAAGTGCTCAGAGTTCAAAAGCCAACAACAACAGGTAAGAAAAAATAGGAGGCAGGAGGCAAAAGGATTGGGGATGACCCTGCATAAGCAAAAAAGTCCAACAGGTTCTAACAAAGATGAGGGGCTCACTTTGCAAAAGGATAAGTGCAAGATCCATGTGAGTACATTTTCGAATATTGACCACACAATTTCTGGTGAAGGTGTAAGTTAACAAACTGGAATTGGCAGAGAGTATTATCAATGCCTGTGGCCCGAAGATCAAGAAATCTTTCTTGGGCCTTAGGTAATTTGATTCAAGGTTAATTGAAAATGCTGAGTGTGGTGCAACCACTTCTCAAAAAAGATGTCAAGTTTGATTGGTCACCACAGTGTGAGGATGCCCTCAATTTAGTAAAATTAAAAAAGCATTAGTGTTGTATTTTATTTGTTGGTCTCATGGAACACCTTGTGCAAGGTTGTAGCTCCTGCTACTCTTTTAGTGTTTCCCACGTGACCCAAATATTATGTGAATTGCTAAATATTGTTTGAATATAGATAGTTGAACTTTAGCACTGTGCCAAAAAACAGCTTTTCTCTTTGCCTGCAGTCATATGCCTACTCCTGGACACTTCTTTGTTCAAAAGAGAACACTTTCAACCAAAAATGAAAGTCTTCGACGTTTAGGAGCTGTTCTATCACATATAGTTGAGAGCAAGGAAAAGTGGCAGCATTTGTGTCAGAGTTTTTCAAGAGTGCAGAACATCATTATTTGGCTATCAAGAGGGGGGCCTTAGCTTGCCCTTGGGCTGTGCAGCATTTTCCTACGGGGTCTTCCATTCACTATGAAGTCTGACTATCAGCTTTTTGTTTACATGTTTCATGTAAGGTAAGTGAAAATCTTACGCCCAGGATCAGGAGATGGATACTGAGTTTAAGTAATTACCAGGAATCAGTAGACAGTAGACTGCTTTTGTGGCTTTCCGATTGTGGGAGAGGACGGAGACAGTGAACCAACTCCCAACTGTAGCATAAAGGGAGAAGTGATGAAGAAGAAGAATGAGAGGATGCTAAGGAGAAAGATAACATTTTCCATACAGTCAAGGTCTATGTAGTGAAAGGCTGGTGTGAAGGTAGAGATTTTCCTGAGCCACTCGAGTGCTTTTGCAATGTGAGTTATGTTTTACAGAAGGAAATATATTCCTGGGGTCTAGGGTAGTACATTTTGAGCCAACACCAGTTCATTCATATTTGCACCTCAGTGTCACAGGAGACACCCATCGCCTGCGAGCCCACCAGATTTTCACACAGTTCCTCATCATCTTCAGCCTCTAAACACAGTCTCTTTGGCCTTTACAAACCAATACCATAATCAAAAACATTACCAATGTGCCAACAATGAACAATATTAATTAAAAGTCTCTTCTGCTCTGGACATCCAGTGTCTCGAGTTAATCACTGTGCATTATCCAGAGTTGGATGTCTAGCATGTACCTGCGACTCAACCCCACCAAGATAGATTTTCTGTTATTTGTCAAGAACAACAAGCAATAAAAGTACAAACTGGCTCAATGGCATTAACTTTAAAGGGTTTAAACCCTAACTTTCCCTTAACGCTAAGTCATATGAATTCACCCTGCATGCCAACCTCATCCTCAAGCAACCCCCTGCCAAGACAATTGCCAAAAAAAACAAAGACCTACAAAACAAACCTACCAGTGCTCTACTCTCTGTAACTTTTATATTAGACTTCAGATTAACTATTCATGGATGGCTCCTCTCATGTCATTTTTAAATTGGGGTAGTTTACCCAAAAATAAACCTGTTTTATGGTGTTACCTCTGTAAGTGCTTGAACGTCTATTTTCCTTCAAATATCTCCTTGTGTTTGGTAGAGAGGATTATCATACAACAAAAATCACTTGTAGTTCTAAAGTTTAATTGCTTAATGGAACGAAAGATGGCCATGCTGTTCAACAACTTGGAATGCAATTCCCAGCTTACGGCATAAACCTAGATTTCTGAATTTTTCAATTCTTTCAGTGGCCGCAAAAATTATTATAGAAAATGCATCAACAATGCACCAAATTGTGTGCTTGTTTTTTGCACTCCTGTGGCTATTTGGTATTGCCAAAGGGGCTGCAGACACGTGCCCAGCACATTCTGTAATACAGATAGCTCTGGGGCTAAACATGCACAGGGATATTCCCTTATTTTCATGGAGGTGTTGCATTGTGCTGTAGTCATGTGCAGTCACCAACTGCACCCGCCTGCAATGGGATCTCTGTCCATCAGTGAAATACACCACAATACCACCTACACTGTGAAAGCTGGACCAGGGGCTTTAAAGAGTCAGTCCAAGGTTCACTTATCTGTTCATTCAGTGCATAAGAGCACACTGTTCCTGTCGGCAGCAAGCAATATTTGTAATGCATGCCCTGGTGTTCCTTTCAGACCTAAGTCAACAAAAGGAATTTGACAGATCAAATTACATGGATTCACACTTGCTTATCATAATTCACTAGTTGTGCAATTTATATAAAGCACAATCATGTATAATTGTACTTGCACAGAATGCCTAAGTGACTGCACTGAAATACTTGCACTGAGTGTACACTTTTCAAAATGTCTTCATTGGTGTATGAAAGCAGGCCCCAACCAGACAGTAATTGTACTTCATATGGCCTTCTGTACAAGATTCAGGTCTGGAACAATGCTAGTTGCACTGTTCCACCAAACCAAGACTAGACCTAGCATTTAGAACAGCCCTTTTGTTCTTGCTTGCCTGAGAGAAGAGTCTGCAGTCCCTAGTGTGAGAAGAGTAGCACCCCTCACCAGGAGTACAAAGAACAAAGCCCGGCTGGAGGACACTGCATGTGATCATCAGCCCAAGAGACACAAAGACATATACATGTAAATAGCCAGGATCTACCTAAGAAGAATTGTTTTGACAAGAGATGAGAACTTGCACAGAGGCACTCTAGATATGTGAGTGTAATGTTGCTTGTTGTGGAATGCAATCTTGTGGGTGTAATCCTGCACTGCCATCATTCTGTGTTCTAATCCGTTAATGGCCGGTATAGCCCAGCTACAGAGTGCAATTAGAACATTCCGCGACTAGAGGGCAGAATGTTCTAATAAATAAAACAAAGGCTTCATGGAGCCTGAGGGGATTTCAGTCCATGAGGCCTTTGTGAGACAAACACTGGAATGTTGGAGCTCTGGGGTTTTACCAGCCATTAGAATCCTGGAGCACTCCATGTCTTCAATCAAGCTCCCAACATTCCAACGTTCTAATATAGCATTATAGCCCTCTATAGCAGGCTACTCTGGCCATTAAAGGCCCCATCAAATGTGAAAGGCCAGAGCCGTAGGTTTGCTACGGCCTCCTGCACTCATTCTCCGCCAGGCTTTTCATGGTGGTGCTACCACCATGAAATGGTTGGTGGAGAACGAGGTCGGATTGGGACCGACGCAACCACAAGACTGCTGGGATCTCCGATCCTGACGGAGCTGGAGGTCTCCCCGCGGCCTGACCATCATGGTCCTAATATGGAGCTTGGACTGCCGCATTGGCGGCGTCTGACTGCCATCCGCGAGTCTGGCAGTCAAGTGACTGCCAAGCTCGTAATGGGGCCATATATTTGGAAGACTTCATCAGGGACAAGTTAGTTATGCACACTTACAAATCTGAGATCTAAGACAGAGTACTGATTAACGATGATTCAAAGTTGAAGGATGTTTTGGTCATTGTCCATAAAAATACAAATGTCTGGAAGGTGTGCAAAAGCTGTTTTGCAGGAATCCAGAAGTATAGATAGTGAAGTTGTATGTAAGGTCTACAGTTCCGGAAAGAAAACTTACGATGATAATAAACAAGGCATGGGTAGAAGGAAGGTTACTCACACCTGTTATAGATGTGACAGTCAGGACCATTTGTCTTACAGTTAGTCATGATTAGCTTCTAAGCAGAAACGTGGGATGTGTGGGGTTACTGGACCTGATGCAAAAGTGTGTAGAAGGAGCAAGGAGAAAGTTTAATGTTTCTGGGGGAGACAAGAGCATAAGGCTAGAGTCAATGATGTGACTCTAGGTATAAGTGTAATTAGTCGTTAGGAAACTTTTGGTTGAATGTTATCAACAGAGATGGAAACCAAATTGTATGTGTGATGTCTGTCTTAGGTGTATGACAAAATTATGTAGATTTTTTGTCATTTTATATTTGTAGATGAAGCAGTTTAGAAAAATAAAGTTGTAAACAAGATTGGTAGTTAACTTTGCCCTCCTGACAACAAACCGGGGGGTTCTAGTAGTGAATCAATCAAAATGATTCATCCTGGCAGTTTGGTTTTTAATTCAAGAATAGTCCAGTTGAAACTCTATTTTCCGAGGAAGAGGCCTCCTTTATTAGGATGATTTGAACTCAAGAACCTGTATTCTCTTAATACCTGAATAGCAGGGATCATGTTTTGATAGTTGATGAGGAAATCTCCTGGTGTATTTAGTAGCACCACTGGGAAACTTGTACGATTTGAACACAAAATAAGGTTAAAGAATAAGCCTGTTCGGAATCCTCACAAAGACAGAAGTCTTCCAATGTCAGTGTCGGAACAGGTTTCTAAGGAAGTACAGACATTAATGAGGGACTGTATCATTTGACCTATAAAAGACTCTTACCGGATCTTCGTTCTGATTGGCAGATTTCTGTTGCCAAAAATTGCTGAAATGTTAGCTATGGAAGAAGCCCGCTACAGATTTCACTAGATTCCCTTACACTAAGGAAGCCAAAGATACACTGACTTTATCATCTTAGAAGTGTGTTTTTAGTTTTGTCAAGCTTGTGCCCACTTCCAGAGTGTCCCAAAGACTAATGTTCCAGTGTTTGGTAGGATGAAAGGCACCAGATTCTTCCAAGAAGATATACTGTTTATAGGCTGTAACAAAGAAGGACATGACAAGAGAAAGTAACATGTATTGGCTATTTTGTAAGAGAAGGGTTGACAATCAAATTCTTCAAATATAAATTTGCAGAGAAGTGCGTTATATATTAAGGGTACGTTAACAGTGAGGAAGGTTTAAGTCCTAAACCAGTTTTGATGCAAGCAATCATGGAGGCACTGCCTTTAGGGCCAGACCGTTTTTAGGGATGGCAGAATTCCATCTAATGTATGTTCCTGGGTTTTCTAAAGAAATCATATGTATATATGACAATGTCTGAAGAATAAAACCCTATTTGAGTGCAAACAGGATTTTGAAATCATTAAGGGTGCCATTTTGAATGTAAGCGCACTAGTTGTTTTTGACCCAAACACTGAAAGTATTAACAGCAGATGCCAGCACTAAGGAGTTGATGATGATTTTAATCGAAAACTGATAAAGAAGTTAAAAAGGGCATTGCATGTGTTTCTCACTCATTATCCACTAAAGAAGAAAAATATTTATATTTGAGAAGTAAAATCTTGTCACTACATGGGCTATTAGACATTTTAGGGCATTTGCATAGGACGAGTCATTCACAATTTGATGCAATTATAAACCTGTGGTGAAAAAACAGAAGGTACGTAAATACATCTGTGAGGATTGCTAGGCTGTTTATAAGGTTACAAAGTGGAGTACATGCCAGGGAAGTTAATGTTATTGCAGATTTGCTTTCTCCTATGTTTACACAGATTATTGAAAACACTTAGGGCGGTTGCAGTGAGTGTCAGATCACCCTATTCATGATAGTGGATTTCCTGTTGTAAAGATTAGTGGGTTAAGAAGAGACAAAATGATGATAATTTGGCTGTGCTCAAAGACACATGTTTTGCAGAGATAGACAAAAATGGGGTTTATAAGCACTTAAAACCCTTTTGAGAAATAATGAATGAGTTTTCAGTAGCAAGTAACAATGAAGTGAAGATTGCTCCAGAGAGTTTACCTGTTCCAATTATGAACCTAAGGGGCTGATTTTGAGTTTGGTGGACGGAAGCATCTGGCCACCAAACTCCCAACGGGGAGACCGCCACAGTGCTAGCGACCTCCCTGCCAGCCCCAGTATGACTTTCCCACTGGGCTGATCGACCTTTCTGCCGATCAGCCCAGTGGGAAAGGTGAGGTAGCACTGTTGCAGGCTCATAATAGAGCTGGTAGCAATGCTGCCGAACGCAGGAGACACAAGCACCCTCGACAGTAGACAGTGTGCATTTCAAGGGTGCTTAGCAGGGGAACCCCTGCACTACCCATGCCATGGGCATGGACAGTGCTGGGGCCTCCCTCTGGCCCCCGTACACTTGTTCTCCACCAGCCTTGTCATGGCGGTCAGACCGCCATGAAAAGGTTGGCAGAGAACAATGTTGTAATCAGCAGGGTGGCGCTAAGTTAAGCACCGCCCTGGTTGATTACAAGCCAGACCGCCATCAGCCCACTGGGATCACTGATCCTAGCAGAGATGATGGTAGGTTGGCAGGTCTACCCGCTAACCTCATAATGTGGTGGTCATACTGCCACAGCCGCAGCGGTCTGATTACCACCACGAAATAAAGCCCTTAGTCATGAAGATCATGTCAGTCTCCTAACAGCCAAGCAGTCAATCAAAAGTGTATCTCAAAAACAATATACATATACAATCTTATGAGGGACAGGTAGTTTAATGGTCCAGTGTACAGCCTCCCTAATAATGATGCTAACACACAAGAATACACTGTTCCAGAAAAGGTAAGAAATCCACTAGGCACTTCTATATCTAGAAGCAAATGCCCTCACACATCCATTTGATGTCATGCTTCATCATAGGGCTTGCTCCTCATTAGACTGGTGCTACAATGTCTGGCGGGCCCCCCAAAAAGGGAGCTCTTTGCCAGAGATCTTCACTGGTAATCTGTGCTGTGGTTTAAAGTGTGTAGGGATACATTGTAACCGACAGGTGAAGAGAGAGCAGGAGAGATAAAAGGGGTAAAATTGGCTCAAACCCCTCAAAAAACCCTACAATTTATTGACGAACGAAGGGTGTTGGTCAAGGTTAAAAGAATACTCGGGAGTGGAAAAGAGATAATGCTCAGCCACTCTACCAGCAAAACACAGACATGGATGAAGGAACTACTTTCAACCACTGCAACAGGTCAACATGTTTCATGCTTAAAAAGTCCATACGGATCAAGTGACGCTTTATCAGGACCAAACACAAAAAAAACAAAAAACACTTCTCCTAAACTACAGTAAGAGACCACAGTGTGTCTAAATATTTATGCACAGAAACCCAAGTCACTTACTCAAAAAAACTACACACCTAAATAGTCAAATGTAGGAGACCATACTCAATTAGGGACAAGGCTCCATAGGAACAAACGTACCATGGGACTGGCGTAGCATAATTTGATAGTCTGTCCTCACCCGGAGACCTACACCGAGGACACGTTCCCGAAACATGTTAGCCTCAATAACAATAGCCATCTGGTAAAAATATAGTTCAATATTCCTTCAACAAGAGGGTTCTTAGAAATTACATAGTGGTCACCACATAAATGTATTTTAAAGCAACTAAGAACAATGGAAAGAGGTCCAGTGGATGGTGTGCAAAAGTCGTGTGGAGTGATACTAAATGAGGAATCTTGTTTAAGGGAAGCAGAAGTTAAGTTTACAGGTCAAGGGTCAAGTGTGGTTGCACTAAGATGGCATTCATTTGGTAATGGAGTTTTAAAATGGGAAGCTTACTGCTAGTCAAAACTCCATTCTAAATTTGTCTGTTTATTTTAACGCATATACTTCATTACTCTAATTACATGAGGGGAGATTTGTAGCCTAAAGGCAGTCATTTTTTGAAGGTGATTTGTTCCATAATCTTTAATAAGACAATGCTGAAAGATAGGGGTTCCTGTTGCAAAGGTGGAAGAGGAAGTTGTGCATAGGCCACGGTTTGTATGCAGTTGTGCAAAAATGACGCCTTTATAGTGTAGGAAAGTACCATTTTGCCTTGCATGTTACCACCATATTTCACTGTATATATGTTGTTTTAGTGTATGTGTCACTGGGACCCTACCAGCCAGGGCCCCAGTGCTCATAAGTGTGCCCTGTATGTGTCCCCTGTGTGATCAGTGGCGTAGCGTGGGTTGTCAGCACCCGGGGCAAGGCAAGTAATTTGCGCCCCCTAACCCGTGGATTTTAGCACTCGCGAGTGCGAGCGCACCCCCCCCAGATGTTGCGCCCGGTGCGGCCGGCCCCCCCTGTACCCCCCACGCTACGCCACTGTGTGTGATGACTAACTGTCTCACTAAGGCTCTGCTAACCAGAACCTCAGTGGTTATGCTCTCTCTGCTTTCCAAATTGTCACTAACAGGCTAGTGACCAATTTCACCACTTCACATTGGCATACTGGAACACCGTTATATTTCCCTAGTATATGGTACTGAGGTACCCAGGGTATTGGGGCTTCAGGAGATCCCTATGGGCTGCAGCATTTCTTTTGCCACCCATAGGGAGATCTGACAATTCTTACACAGGCCTGCCAGTGCAGCCTGAGTGAAATAACGTCCACGTTATTTCACAGCCATTTACCACTACACATAAGTAACTTATAAGTCACCTATATGTCTAACCTTCACCTGGTGAAGGTTGGGTGCAAAGTTACTTTGCGTGTGGGCACCCTGGCACTAGCCAAGGTGCCCCCACATCGTTCAGGGCAAATTCCCCAGACTTTGTGAGTGCGGGGACACCATTTCACGCGTGCACTATACATAGGTCACTACCTATGTATAGCGTCACAATGGTAACTCCGAACATGGCCATGTAACATGTCTAAGATCATGGAATTGTCACAATTCCATGATCCTCCGGGTCTCTAGCACAGAACCCGGGTACTGCCAAACTTCCCGGGGTTTCACTGCAGCTGCTGCCAACCCCTCAGACAGGTTTCAGCCCTCCTGGGGTCCAGCCAGGCCTGGCCCAGGAAGGCAGAACAAAGGACTTCCTCAGAGAGAGGGTGTTACACCCTCTCCCTTTGGAAAAAGGTGTCAGGGCTGGGGAGGAGTAGCCTCCCCAGCCTCTGGAAATGCTTTGATGGGCACAGATGGTGCCCATCTCTGCATAAGCCAGTCTACACCGGTTCAGGGATCCCCCAGCCCTGCTCTGGCGCAAAACTGGACAAAGGAAAGGAGAGTGACCACTCCCCTGACCTGCACCTCCCAGGGGAGGTGCCCAGAGGTCCTCCAGCGTGCCCCAGACCTCTGCCATCTTGGATTCAGAGGTGTGCTGGCACACTGGACAGCTCTGAGTGGCCAGGGCCAGCAGGTGACGTCAGAGACTCCTTCTGATAGGCTCTTACCTGTCTTACTAGCCTATCCTCCTTCCTAGGTAGCCAAACCTCCTTTTCTGGCTATTTAGGGTCTCTGCTTTGGGGAATTCTTCAGATACCGAATGCAAGAGCTCACCAGAGTTCCTCTGCATCTCCCTCTTCACCTTCTGCCAAAGGATCGACCGCTGACTGCTCAGGACGCCTGCAAAACCGCAACAAAGTAGCAAAGACGACTACTGCAACCTTGTATCGCTTCATCCTGCCGGCTTTCTCGCCTGTTTCCTGGTGGTGCATGCTCTGGGGGTAGCCTGCCTCCTTCTTGCACCAGGAGCTCTGAAGAAATCTCCCGTGGGTTGACGAAATCTTCCCCCTGCAACCGCAGGCAACAAAAAGACTGCATCACCGGTCCTCTGGGTCCCCTCTCAGCACGACAAGCGTGGTCCCTGGAACTTAGCAACTCTGTCCAAGTGACTCCCACAGTCCAGTGACTCTTCAGTCCAAGTTTGGTGGAGGTAAGTCCTTGCCTCCCCACGCTAGACTGTATTGTTGGGTACCGCGTGATTTGCAGCTGCTCCGACTCCTGTGCACTCTTCCAGGATTTCCTTCATGCACAGCCAAGCCTGGGTCCCCAACACTCTAACCTGCAGTGCACAACCTTCTGAGTTGTCCTCCGGCGTCGTGGGACTCCCTTTTGTGACTTCGGGTGGACTCCAGTTCACTCCTCTTCTAAGTGCCTGATCCGGTACTTCTGCAGGTGCTGCCTGCTTCTGTGAGGCCTCCCTGACTTGCTGGGCACCCCCTCTGTCTCCTCATCCAAGTGGCAATATCCTGGTCCCTCCTGGGCCACAGCAGCATCCAAAAACCCTAACCGCGACCCTTGCAGCTAGCAAGGCTTGTTTGCGGTCTTTCTGCAAGCTTCTTCACGACGTGGAACATCCATCCTCCAAAGAGGAAGTTCCTAGTCCTCTTCGTTCTTGCAGAACACAAAGCTTCTTCCATCCGGTGGCAGCTTCCTTGCACCCTCAGCTGGCATTTCCTGGGCATCTGCCCACTCTCGACACTGTCGTGACTCTTGGACTTGGTCCCCTTGTCTTACAGGTACTCAGGTCCGTAAATCCACTGTTGTTGCTTTGTTGGTGTTGGTTTTCCTTGCAGAATCCCCCTATCACGACTTATGTGCTCTCTGGGGGTTGGAGGTGCACTTTACACCTACCTTACAGGGTCTTGGGGTGGGCTATTTTTCTAACCCTCACTGTTTTCTTACACTCCCAGCTACCCTCTACAAGCTCACATAGGTTTGGGGTCCATTCGTGGTTCGCATTCCACTTTTCGAGTATATCGTTTGTGTTGCCCCTATACATATGTGCTCCTATTGCAATCTATTGTAACTTTACACTGCTTGCGTTACTTCCTTTTGCTATTACTGCATATTTTTGGTATTGTGTACATATATCTTGTGTATATTTGGCATCCTCATACTGAGGGTACTCACTGAGATACTTTTGGCATATTGTCATAAAAATAAAGTACCTTTATTTTTAGTATATCTGTGTATTGTGTTTTCTTATGATATTGTGCATATGACACCAGTGGTATAGTAGGAGCTTTGCATGTCTCCTGGTTCAGCCTAAGCTGCTCTGCTATAGCTACCTTCTATCAGCCTAAGCTGCTAGAAACACCTCTTCTACACTAATAAGGGATAACTGGACCTGGTAAAGAGTGTAAGTACCCCTTGGTACCCAATACTAGCCAGGCCAGCCTCCTACATTGGTTGTGCAGCGGTGGGATAAGTATTTGTAACTACTTACCACTTTGTCATATTGTACTTTTCATAAGAGAAAAATATACAAAACAAGTTCAGTGTATGTACACCTAACCAAAAAGTTTAGCTTTTCTTCTCTTACACTCTCTGCTAAGTGCTGAAAAGTACTCCTAAACTTTCTAAAAGTTTCAAAAAGATTGAAAAGTTTTTTTTCTGTTCTTTAAAAAGTCCTGAAACTTTTTCTCTCTTCTCACTGTCCCTAAACCTTCTTCTATCATGTCTGATGTAGGAACTTCTCTTAAAATGGCCAATACAACATATGACAATCTTAACTTTAAGACCTAAGGAGTCTCTGCATTGATAGAGGTTTAGTGGTAGGAAAGAACCCTTCTAGAGAATTTCTGTCTAACATGCTTATTGAGAATGATAAGGCCCAGGGTGGCACCTCATCTGAAAAGTTAGTAGATAGCTCACACTCTGACTCAGGGGAGTCCCTTGATGGAGTGGTACAGGATTCTCCTCCTAATCTGCCCCTTAGCAGACCACCTAGCAATGCTGGTAGTAATAGAAGCTCCCATCATAGTAGGGATGTTTTTGTTCCTGAAGGCCAGGTTGTTAGAGTGCAAGCTGTTAGAGGCAGGTCTCCCTCTGTTGAATCCAATATTTCTTCTTTATCCAAGCATTCCCAACCCACCCACCCTCAAGACAAATTGTTAGAAAGGGAACTCAATAAGTTGAGAGTGGAAGAGACCAGACAGAAGCTTAAACAGCAACAGCTGGCTCTAGACAGGGAATCCCTAGATCTGGAGAAGGAGAGACAGAGGTTGGGGTTTGGACCCCATGGTGGCAGCAGCAGTATTCCTGATAGCAATCCTGTGAGAGAGCATGATTCCAGGAATCTGCACAAGATAGTTCCCCCTTACAAGGAGGGGGTGACATTAACAAGTGGTTTGCTGCACTTGAGAGGGCCTGTATGGTACAGGGGGTCCCTCAAAGGCAGTGGGCTGCTATCCTATGGCTATCTTTCAGTGGAAAGGGTAGGGATAGGCTCCTTACTGTTAGAGAAAGTGATGCCAATAATTTTGCAGTTTTGAAGGATGCACTCTTGGATAGGTTTGGCTTAACCACTGAACAATACAGGATTAAGTTCAGAGAAACCAGAAAAGAGTCCTCACAAGACTGGGTAGACTTTGTTGACTATTCAGTGAAGGCCTTGGAGGGGTGGTTACATGGCAGTAACGTTTCTGACTATGAAAGCCTGTACAATCTAATCCTGAGAGAGCATATTCTGAATAACTGTGTGTCTGATTTGATACACCAATATCTAGTGGACTCAGATCTGACCTCTCCCCAAGAATTGGAAAAGCAGGCAGACAAATGGGTCAGAACAAGAGTGAACAGAAAAGTTCATACAGGGGGTGACAAGGATGGCAATAAGAAGGATGGTAAGTCTTCAGACAAGGGTGGGGACAAATCTAAAAATTAGTCTTCATCAGGCCCACCAAAAACACTCTGGTGGGGGTGGTGGGTCCAAATCCTCTTCTAATCAAGTAAAAAAGTATTCGTGCTATTTATGTAAAGTAAAAGGCCATTGGACAACTGATGCCAGTTGTCCAAAGAAAAGCACCAAACCTCCCACGACCACAACCCCTACTGCAACCTCTAGTGCCCCTAGTAATAGCAGTGGTGGTGGGAGCAAACCTACTAATAGCCAATCCAAGGGAGTAGCTGGGCTCACTTTTGGTAATTTAGTTGGGGATGGTCTTGTTAGGGAGACCACAGAGGCTGTGCTAGTCTCTGAAGGTGCCATTGATTTGGCCACCTTGGTTGCTTGTCCCCTTAATATGGATAAGTAAAAGCAACTTCCCCTAATCAATGGTGTTGAGGTTCAGGCCTACAGGTACACAGGTGCCAGTGTTACCATGGTAATAGAGAAACTGGTACACCCTAAACAACACCTACTTGGTCACCAGTATCAAGTGACAGACGCTCATAACAACACTCTTAGCCACCCCATGGCTGTTGTGAATCTCAACTGGGGGGGGGTTACTGGTCCAAAGAAAGTTGTGGTTGCCTCAGATTTACCTGTAGACTGTCTACTAGGGAATGATTTAGAGACATCAGCTTGGGCAGAAGTGGAGTTGGAGGCTCATGCAGCAATGCTGGGCATTCCTGGGCATATTTTTGCTTTGACAAGGGCTCAGGCCAAAAAGCAAAAAGGACAGGGTGACTTGGATCCTGGAACAATGGACCAAGTGCTCCCTAAAGCTAGGGTTCGTAAGGGTAAATCCCTACCCACTATCCCTCCCTCTACAGATGATTCAACTTCTGAGGAAGAAGAATTTCCCCCCTGTGCAGAACCTTCACCAGAGGAGCTGGCAGCAGACACTGCTGAGCTTTTGGTTGGAGGGGGGCCTGCCAGGGAGGAGCTGAGTGTGGCACAGCAATCCTGTCCCACATTAGAGGGTCTCAGACAGCAAGCTGTCAAGCAGCAAAATGGGGATGTCAGTGACTCACATAGAGTTTACTGGGAGGACAACCTCTTGTATACAGAGGCAAGGGACCCAAAGCCTGGGGCAGCCAGGAGATTGGTCATTCCCTTGCAGTACAGAGAGTTCCTCCTAACTCTGGCACATGACATTCCTTTGGCTGGACATTTGGGTCAGATTAAAACATGGGAAAGGCTTGTCCCCTGTTTCACTGGCCTAGGATGTCAGAGGACACAAAAGACTTTTGTAAATCTTGCGTGACCTGCCAAGCCAGTGGCAAGACTGGTGGCACTCCAAAGGCTCCCCTTATTCCACTGCCTGTGGTTGGGGTTCCCTTTCAAAGGGTAGGGGTTGACATAGTTGGCCCTCTTGACCCTCCTACTGCTTCAGGCAATAGGTTTATCTTGGTGGTAGTGGACCATGCCACAAGATATCCTGATGCTATTCCTCTAAGGACCACTACAGCACCTGCAGTGGCAAAAGCCCTCCTAGGAATCTTTTCCAGGGTGGGTTTTCCAAACGAGGTTCTATCAGACAGGGGTAGCAACTTTATGTCTGCATACTTGAAGGCCATGTGGAAGGAATGTGGTGTAACATACAAATTCACCACACCTTATCATTCACAAACAAATGGACTGGTAGAGAGGTTTAATAAAACTCTCAAAGGAATGATAATGGGACTCCCTGAAAAACTCAGGAGGAGATGGGATGTCCTGTTACCTTGCCTCCTTTTTGCTTACAGGGAGGTACCCCAGAAAGAAGTGGGCTTCAGCCCCTTTGAACTCCTATTTGGGCACCCTGTAAGAGGTCCTCTAACACTTGTGAAGGAGGGTTGGGAACAACCTTTAAAAGCTCCTAAGCAAGATATCGTGGACTATGTACTTGGCCTAAGATCCAGAATGGCGGAGTACAGGAAAAAGGCCAGTAAAAACCTTCAGGCCAGCCAAGAGCTCCAAAAGCAATGGCATGACCAGAAGGCTGTTCTGATTCAGTACCAACCAGGACATAAGGTGTGGGTATTGGAGCCTGTGGCCCCAAGAGCACTCCAAGACAAATGGAGTGGACCCCATCTCATTGTTGAAAAGAAGGGCGAGGTCACCTACTTGGTTGACCTGGGCACTGCCAGGAGTCCCCTTAGGGTGCTCCATGTCAATCGCCTAAAACCCTACTATGACAGGGCTGATCTCACCCTGCTCATGGCAACAGATGAGGGACAGGAAGAAGAGAGTGGCCCTCTCCCTGATCTCTTCTCTTCCACAGAAGAGGATGCTCTAGTGAAAGGTGTAGTTCTGGTTACTGCTGAGCAGAAAGACAACTGCATAAATCTAGGTCAGTTTTCTGAACTCTTTTCAACTGTGCCAGGCACCACATCTTGGTGTGAGCACACAATAGATACTGGAGACAGCATGCCTGTCAAAAGTAAAATCTATAGGCAGCCTGACCATGTCAGGGGCTGCATAAAACAAGAAGTTCAGAAAATGCTTGAACTAGGAGTGGTTGAACATTCTGAAAGCCCATGGGCCTCTCATGTGGTGCTTGTACCAAAGCCTCACTCAAAAGATGGGAAAAGAGAGATGGGGTTTTCTGTAGATTACAGAGGTCTCAACCAGGTAACAAAAACTGAGCTCACCCTATACCCAGGGCAGATGAGCTCATAGATACACTGGCATCTGCCAAGTATCTAAGCACCTTTGATTTGGCTGCAGGGTATTGGCAGATCAAATTATCAGAGGATGCTAAAGCAAAAACTGCATTTTCAATTATTGGAGGGCACTACCAATTCACAGTAATGCCCTTAGGTTTGAAAAATGCACCTGCCACTTTTCAAAGGTTGGTGAATACAGTCCTGCAAGGGTTGGAGGCTTTTAGTGCAGCATATCTGGACGATATAGCTGTCTTTAGCTCCACCTGTGATGATCACCTGGTCCACCTGTGGAAAGTTTTAGAGTCCCTGCAGAAGGCAGGCCTCACTATCAAGGCTTCAAAGTGCCAGATAGGGCAGGGGAAAGTGGTTTATCTGGGACACCTGGTAGGTGGAGAACAGATTGCACCACTTCAGGGGAAAATCCAAACAATCATGGATTGGGTTCCCCCTACAACTCAGACCCAGGTGAGAGCCTTGTTAGGCCTCACTGGGTATTACAGGAAATTCATTAAAAACTATAGCTCCATTGCAGCCCCACTTAATGATCTCACTTCCAAGAAGATGCCTAAAAATGTATTGTGGACAGCTAGCTGTCAGAAAGCTTTTGAGGAGCTCAAACAGGCCATGTGCACTGCACCTGTCCTAAAAAGCCCATGTTACTCCAAGAAATTCATTGTTCAAACTGATGCATCTGAATTAGGGGTAGGGGCAGTCTTATCACAACTCAATTCTGAGGGCCAGGATCAACCTGTTGTTTTTATCAGCAGGAGGTTGACCCCTAGAGAAAAGCGTTGGTCTGCCATAGAGAGGGAGGCCTTTACTGTGGTCTGGGCACTGAAGAAGTTGAGGCCCTACCTGTTTGGCACTCACTTCATTGTTCAGACAGACCACAAACCTCTACTTTGGCTAAAACAAATGAAAGGTGAAAACCCTAAATTGTTGAGGTGGTCCATATCTCTACAGGGAATGGACTATACAGTGGAACATAGACCTGGGAGTACCCACTCCAATGCAGAAGGACTCTCCAGATATTTCCACTTAGACAATGAAGACTCATCAGGTCATGGCTAGTCTTATTGTCCTTCGTTTGGGGGGGGTTGTGTAGGAAAGTACCATCTTGCCTGGCATGTTACCCCCATATTTCACTGTATATATATGTTGTTTTAGTGTATGTGTCACTGGGACCCTGCCAGCCAGGGCCCCAGTGCTCATAAGTGTGCCCTGTATGTGTTCCCTGTGTGATGACTAACTGTCTCACTGAGGCTCTGCTAACCAGAACCTCAGTGGTTATGCTCTCTCTGCTTTCCAAATTGTCACTAACAGGCTAGTGACCAATTTCACCAATTCACATTGGCATGCTGGAACACCCTTATAATTCCCTAGTATATGGTACTGAGGTACCCAGGGTATTGGGGCTCCAGGAGATCCCTATGGGCTGCAGCATTTCTTTGGCCACCCATAGGGAGGTCTGACAATTCTTACACAGGCCTGCCAGTGCAGCCTGAGTGAAATAACGTCCACGTTATTTCACAGCCATTTACCACTGCACATAAGTAACTTATAAGTCACCTATATGTCTATCCTTCACCTGGTGAAGGTTGGGTGCAAAGTTACTCTATGTGTGGGCACCCTGGCACTAGCCAAGGTGCCCCCACATCGTTCAGGGCAAATTCCCCGGAATTGCGAGTGAGTGCGGGGACAAGTACACAAAGAAAAGATTCCGCCCCCCGGACGACCCATAGTTTCCGGTCTAGGCTCAGCACTAGAGCCTTTGTCAAAATTCGTGGATTTCTTTCTACAACCACTAGTTAAAAGAATCCCGACCTATCTGAAGGACACCACCCATGTCCTCCTTTTACTGGATTCTATAACCTTTGACAAAACCAAGGAGCTCCTGATTACCCTCGACGTGGAGTCACTATACACCAATATTCCGCAAGAGGCGACCTTGGAAGTGATAAGTGATCTGCTGGAAACTCACATGAATGAATCCCAAACCCCTCCGGGTTTTATCCTGGACTTAGCACATCTCGCTCTCACCAGGAACTACTTTAAATTTGAGGATAGTTTCTTTTTACAGACACAGGGTACATCAATGGGCAGCACATTCGCCCCTAGTCTAGCATGTCTATACGTTGACCATTTTGAAAGACAAATTGTCTTGAATGAGGAGAACCCCTACCGTGACCAGATCAAACTCTGGAAGCGATACATCGACGATGTACTGCTAATATGGACGGGAAGTAGGGTAGAAGCCCAGGCGTTTGCAGTTTGGCTTAACGGAGCAAACCCTTTCCTCACATTCACAATGAACATAGGCGACAACAAGTTACCTTTCTTAGATTTACTTATCTATGAGCATGATGGAGGGTTAGCCACTGAGGTATACTACAAACCAACGGACTGTAATAATCTGTTACAATATCAGAGCTTCCACCCTCAAGCTCTAAGAGATAACCTCCCGGTTGGGCAGTTCCTACGGTTAAGACGAAACTGCTCTTCAGTGATTGACTATCGCAAACATGCAGACAAATTAACTGTGAAGTTACACACCAAAGACTATCCCCCACACCTAGTGAGCAGGGCTTTAAAAAGAGCGCGCAATAATAATAGAGACCAGCTGCTACAGCCCCACGCACCGAAGTCTAATTTGGACAAGATCGTTTGTGTGACCACATTTAATCCTTTATCTAATGAAATTCAAAAGATCATAAAAGACAATTGGAAAATCCTGACTTCAGGTGGCTTACCCTTTGATCCACCACTACACGCGTATAAGAGAGCAAGTAATATACGTGATATGGTGGTCCATACCAGACCAAAGGAGAAACGGCGACCCGCACAGACCACACTCTGGCAATTGGCCCCCCCTGCTGGTCACCACCCATGCGGCAACTGCAGTGTTTGCCCCTTTACCCAAAAATCCTCCACCATCAACCTCAACCTTAGAACCCCTTGGGTGCAAAAATCATTTACCAATTGTAACAGCAAAAACGTAATCTACCTAATCAAATGCCCTTGCCCACTTCAGTACGTGGGGATGACCACAAGAAAAGTTAGCATCAGAATCTGTGAGCACAGGAGCACGATCAGGTGCAAACGAGATGCTACTAAACTTACCAGCCATTTCTTACAAAAAAATCATTCCCCAGACGACATGTCATGGACAGTCCTGGAACAATTTTCCCCCTCGACCACCAACATGTCTGAAAAACTTTTTAGGGCTGAGCAACGCTGGATTTGGAGGTTGCACACAGACATGGTTGGATTAAATGATGAGATACCGTGGTTCTCTCTGCAACCCTAGAACCCACTTGAATTTTTTCTGCCCAGGAATTTTTTCTGCCCACGGACTTTCTCTTCTCTTCTCTCTTCTTTCTCTCTTTCTCTTTCTCATCTCTTGTGTGTTCCTCGCTCCTCCCCTTCTCTGTTCCCTCCCCCATCCTTTCTTCTGTTCCCCACCTCCCTCCCCTTCTTATTTTCAGTTGCAATTTTTTTATTATATATTTTTTTATTATTTTATTATGTATAAAACATTTTTTATATATAATTTTTATCCTTTATTTTTATTTTCATTTTTATTTTTATTTTTCATCTTCATTCCTCTCTCCCCCCCTGCCCTTGTTCCCTCCCCGTTCCCCCTCCCCTTCCTCCCTTCCCCTTCCTTTTTTTCCCCCCGCCCCCCCCTTTCCTTCTCCCCCCTTCCCCCCCCCTCTTTTCAGTTTGCGCTCCCTAAGCGCACTGAGCCGCCCGTAAACTCTGTTTCCCGGCGGCTCCCACCGCTGGTCAGCCGCGAGTGCTGCCGGAAAACTACATTTCCCTACGGCACTCGCGGGGCGAGCGTCATCGCCAGTAACAGAGTTCTGGCTGACGCGTCCTCGCCCCCATACCGGCGTTTCCTTCTACGGGGACAGTGTTTCCCCTCGGCGCACGTCCTAGTGGATTTTGAAGGTTCCGGCCCCCGGCACTCTATAAGCCATTATGGGCCACTTCGGGCTATGACCATATTTGGAGGGACCACTCCGGACTTCCGGCCCCGCCCCCCTGGGCCGCGACGGTGATTCACATCAGCTGCCATTTGTCCTAATTAAGGCCACTATATCTACCCCTCACCACCAGACCATTGTATCCAAGCGGTCCTGAACGAGAGGTCGGTATAGGCGCACAGAGAGCGCCCACCTTTGATGCAGTGAGTCAGACAGCGTGGGAGACACAGATAAGACATCTCTGTTCCCTTTTTAATTTATTTTTAATTTATTCTTCTTATTATTTTTAATTTATTTTTAATTTTTCTTATTTTATCTTCCCACTTCCTTTTCTCTTCCCCTTTTTTCCTCTCTTCCCTTTTCCTATTCTCTTTTTTCTTTTTTCTTCTCGTTCTTTCTCCTTTTTATCTCCTCCTCTCCATCTTGACCTATAATCTTTGCCTCTATTTTCCATTTCTCTCTCTCTGTCATTGGATCCCCTCTCTCTCTACTCCTTCCCCCTGTTTTTCCCTTCTTTTCACTCTCCTTTTTTCTTTTTTTTTCCCTCTCTTCCCCTCCCCTGCATTCCTTTAACTATTATCGGTTTTTTCCTCTGCTCTTTCTCTTTTTCCCCTGGAACCTTAGAGTCTGACTATAAGGGGACGCTCCCTCTCCAGGATACCAGAGGCTAGTAGCCTCAACTGTGAGGGTAAGAAATTGTCTTCCCCTCCTAATGCGTACCGTGCATTACCTACCTCGATGCTATTGCGATTAAAATTTTGCAACCAGCACTTCTGCGGCATGCATGAATTTTGACACGTGTGGAGTGGTGTGCTGTGTTTTATTATTCACTATGTTTTGGTCTGTTTTCATCCCTTTTTCTTTAGGTCCTCCCCAGATATTTTCTTGGTTAAGGTAGGCCCTCCCTTCCCTATGTGATTATTTTCGCAGTGTTTAAGTAGGAATCACTACAGGGATCCAATGCCCTGATGAATGCCCAGAGACTCTCCATAGCTCCACCATAAGGGCAGAAACATGTCGGCTACCCCATTTTAGACAGGTGACCTTGTGAGTCATTGCTCTCACACTGGTTCCCCATCCTTTTTAACCACACCACACAGGACCCCCATTAAAGTTACCCGGGTACCTGAGTAGGTGTTTTTATTTCCCTAGTATAGCTGGATCCCTATTTCCAGGAATAAGATTAATTTACGCACTCCCTCCTGTTCTTTTAACAGTGAGGTCGAGTCCGCCCAGGTGGCACTGTCCTACCTGGGTGGGGCTAGGTGGTCATATGATGAAGCATGACACTATATAGTGTGTGAGACCACCTAGTCCGTAAAGGAAACTTTCCTTTCCTTGTTTTTTCCCCAGCTCCTCTCCTTCCCCCCAGACCGAACACCACTACACAGCCCACCCAATTTTCACCTCTAGTTGAGGACTACGAGTGGTCTAGCGTCACAATTAGTACACTACTGACCCCCCTACTTTATAAACAACCCCGTACTCCCCTTTTTTGTGAGTGCGGGGACACCATTTCACGCGTGCACTATACATAGGTCACTACCTATGTATAGCGTCACAATGGTAACTCCGAACATGGCCATGTAACATGTCTAAGATCATGGAATTGTCACCCCAATGCCATTGTGGCATTGGGGAGACAATTCCATGATCCCCCAGGTCTCTAGCACAGAACCCGGGTACTGCCAAACTGCCTTTCCCGGGGTTTCACTGCAGCTGCTGCTGCTGCCAACCCCTCAGACAGGTTTCTGCCCTCCTGGGGTCCAGCCAGGCCTGGCCCAGGAAGGCAGAACAAAGGGCTTCCTCAGAGAGAGGGTGTTACACCCTCTCCTTTTGGAAAAAGGTGTCAGGGCTGGGGAGGAGTAGCCTCCCCCAGCCTCTGGAAATGCTTTGATGGGCAAGACGGTGCCCATCTCTGCATAAGCCAGTCTACACCAGTTCAGGGATCCCCCAGCCCTGCTCTGGCACGGAACTGGACAAAGCAAAGGGGAGTGACTACTCCCCTGACCTGCATCTCCCAGGGGAGGTGCCCAGAGCTCCTCCAGCGTGCCCCAGACCTCTGCCATCTTGGATTCAGAGGTGTGCTGGCACACTGGACTGCTCTGAGTGGCCAGGGCCAGCAGGTGACGTCAGAGACTCCTTCTGATAGGCTCTTACCTGTCTTACTAGCCTATCCTCCTTCCTAGGTAGCCAAACCTCCTTTTCTGGCTATTTAGGGTCTCTGCTTTGGGGAATGGAATTCTTCAGATACCGAATGCAAGAGCTCACCAGAGTTCCTCTGCATCTCCCTCTTCACCTTCTGTCAAAGGATCGACCGCTGACTGCTCAGGACGCCTGCAAAACCGCAACAAAGTAGCAAAGACGACTACTGCAACCTTGTATCGCTTCATCCTGCCGGCTTTCTCGCCTGTTTCCTGGTGGTGCATGCTCTGGGGGTAGCCTGCCTCCTTCTTGCACCAGGAGCTCTGAAGAAATCTCCCGTGGGTTGACGGAAGCTTCCCCCTGCAACCGCAGGCAACAAAAGACTGCATCACCGGTCCTCTGGGTCCCCTCTCAGCACGACGAGCGTGGTCCCTGGAAGTCAGCAACTCTGTCCAAGTGACTCCCACAGTCCAGTGACTCTTCAGTCCAAGTTTGGTGGAGGTAAGTCCTTGCCTCCCCACGTTAGACTGCATTGCTGGTTACCCCGTGATTTGCAGCTGCTCCGGCTCCTGTGCACTCTTCCAGGATTTCCTTCATGCACAGCCAAGCCTGCGTCCCCGACACTCTAACCTGCAGTGCACAACCTTCTGAGTTGTCCTCTGGCGTCGTGGGACTCCCTTTTGTGACTTCGGGTGGACTCTGGTTCACTCCTCTTCTAAGTGCCTGATCCGGTACTTCTGCGGGTGCTGCCTGCTTCTGTGAGGGCTTCCTGACTTGCTGGGCACCCCCTCTGTCTCCTCATCCAAGTGGCGACATCCTGGTCCCTCCTGGGCCACAGCAGCATCCAAAAACCCTAACCGCGACCCTTGCAGCTAGCAAGGCTTGTTTGCGGTCTTTCTGCGTGAGAACACCTCTGCAAGCTTCTTCACGACGTGGGACATCCATCCTCCAAAGGGGAAGTTCCTAGTCCTCTTCGTTCTTGCAGAACACAAAGGTTCTTCCATCCGGTGGCAGCTTCCTTGCACCCTCAGCTGGCATTTCCTGGGAATCTGCCCACTCTCGACACTGTCGCGACTCTTGGACTTGGTCCCCTTGTCTTACAGGTACTCAGGTCCGGAAATCCACTGTTGTTGCTTTGCTGGTGTTGGTTTTCCTTGCAGAATCCCCCTATCACGACTTCTGTGCTCTCTGGGGGTTGTAGGTGCACTTTACACCTACCTTACAGGGTCTTGGGGTGGGCTATTTTTCTAACCCTCACTGTTTTCTGACAGTCCCAGCGACCCTCTACAAGCTCACATAGGTTTGGGGTCCATTTGTGGTTCGCATTCCACTTTTCGAGTATATGGTTTGTGTTGCCCCTTACATATGTGCTCCTATTGCAATCTATTGTAACTTTACACTGCTTGTATTACTTCCTTTTGCTATTACTGCATATTTTTGGTATTGTGTACATATATCTTGTGTATATTTGACATCCTCATACTGAGGGTACTCACTGAGATACTTTTGGCATATTGTCATAAAAATAAAGTACCTTTATTTTTAGTATATCTGTGTATTGTGTTTTCTTATGATATTGTGCATATGACACCAGTGGTATAGTAGGAGCTTTGCATGTCTCCTAGTTCAGCCTAAGCTGCTCTGCTATAGCTACCTTCTATCAGCCTAAGCTGCTAGAAACACCTCTTCTACACTAATAAGGGATAACTGGACCTGGTACAGAGTGTAAGTACCCCTTGGTACCCACTACAAGCCAGGCCAGCCTCCTACATATAGCAATATAATTTCTTAGAATAGAGAGCTTATTGCTAGCAATCAAAACTCCATGTTAAATTTATTTTGACTCATAAGCTCCCTTACTTTGATTCATCCAGTGGAGATTGATAGTCAAAGGCCAGGCAATGACAAATTAATTGGTCTTGTAGGCTTTAGTAAAATATAGTCGAATGTTAATGGTTCCATCGCAAAGATTGGGAGGTTATTTTGATGCAATATATATCTTTTGGGTATGTGTGTAAGGTGGCATTGTGGTGCTTTGTATAAACCTTGTATTTTGTAGATTTCACACACTTGGTCAATGTATTACTTTGAAGATGATTAGGTAAGTATGATTGGCATTGACAAATTTTGCAAGGGAGAGAGGCTATTTTGGAGTGGTATATGTCTAATACTCAAGGGTACAATAATTGTATGTGTTTTGGTATTAACTGGGCTTCACAGTATATTCACCAATATGTATAATTCTTTCTTAGAATTCAATTAGATCATTTGTTTATTATTGTTGAAATGTGTAATCTGTCATTGAATAGAAAAAGCAGCAGCCATTAAGAGGTTACAGGTTTTACAAGAGAATTGACTTAAAACTCCCCTCATAAGATCCTTTTTAACCAGTAGAAGCAATGGAACATTTCATTGATATTGTATATCAAACCAACATGATCTTCTTCGGAGCAGACATGCTCCAGGATGTGGTACGTATCCTAACCTTAATTCAACCAATTTCAATAGGAGCAATAGCTACACTGGAATGGGGATAAGTTCCAAGGAAAATGTCCTGTATGTTTCTCTATAAAACTCTTTGCAACATTTTGAGAACAGCAGAGTGCTTTTTGGCATCATTAAGCATATTCTGTCCTCAGTGGTCTTTCAGAGGAAGTCACTTCTACTGATTGTTCTTGGTGGCACATGATATTTCTCCAGTAGTACTGATGGATAATCATCAATAGACATCTTGTTGTTGATAAGGATTGAGTCTGGAACATAAGTAGTTTTGCTATATAGACAATTTTATGGCAGTATAGGAAATAGACACCATCGCAAATACAATACGGCATAAAGTGCTCTTGTGAGAATAATATAGATACAGAAATTTTAGTTGGAAAATGGTTTAGAGTGAAAAGGGTTTGTTTCTCGTAGTGATTATAGGCCCTTGTTACTGAGGAAATGAACTAGTTTTCTTCGAATGGGGAAACAAATCCCAAAGAGTATAAGTTTCAGGTACCACACTTGGGACGATTTTATAGTTTCTTAGAGGTATCTAACTGGATAAGGGACCTGGATGGATTATTTGTTGGCAATTTGTGAGGTATCTTGAAGTCAAAATTGAATTTCCCTTTTTTATAGTGCTCAATCTCAAAATCCATTCACTTTCTTACTGTCTCATTTTAAGTACACAGTTTATGATTAATTTCCCTGGCAGCAGGTCATTTTTTCAGGAGTCCTTTGCTTCCAACCTACCCACCAATTTACATGCAGCAGGTAGAAATGACTTCTGTTTCAGTACAATTACATTTAATTCTAAGTGGCTCCCCATTAGGAAACTTTTTGAGAATATTTTTAGGGTGCGGCTCTCGGATCTTAGGATAGAATTTGCTGCTTTACCTTTCCTGTAAAGTTTTGTTTTTATCTTGATATATATATTATATAAAGATTCAAGTCCAGAAAATAAATTTTTTGGTAGAGAAGTGAGCAGTAGTCTGGATGTTTCATCGATTATTATTGATCCTTTTCCCATGAAGATGCAGGCGTATGGCAGTGTAAATTTGGTTCCCATCACCATACTATGCTTCTGCACCTAGAGTTCCTGATTGAAATTGATCATGTTATTAAGTAGACAAAAGGATACTATTTCGAAAATCATATTATTGGACTCCAAAAAATGTGCTAGTTTTGTATTCAAAGCCTTTCGAGCTGCTACGGGGGCATCAGTATGTTGAATGGAAGTATATAATCTTACTATGTTTATGGTGCTTAATATGTAGTCTGCCTCCCAGGCTATTTTGTCAAGTTTCTATAGCATGCCTTTAGTGTCTTAAATGGAAATGTATATTGGTGGCCAGAAATGGATATTATTAAAAGAACTGTGAGGGAATAAATGCAGTGTTATCAGGCTGACAAGACCGTGAGAACCTTATTATACCTGAAAATACATAGGAATATCTAAGCATTAATATGGTTTCAGGGGTCCCCATTACAAGTATGTTATACAAGCAATTGATACCTTTTTAAGCTAGCCTGCGATTCAAGTGGTGGACGAGTCAGATACTGATTCCATTTTGAAGATGTTGGGTAATGCATTTATGTATGAGGTTTTACTTTCCACATTTCTGAGCCACAAGGGAATGCAATTTGTATCTCATAAAGCAGTACATTATTTCGACAGTGGGTGTGGTGCAGAAGACCACACTGTTATATAAACCAAGTTGTAGTGGCTTAATTGACAGACAATTGTGCCTTGAACATTCACATTCAGATGGCTAGGCGTATCAATCTTGATTTGAAATCAGTTGTATAAAATAATGTAAATGTATATAGTTTGTGACTGGAGGCCTGCACAATGCAGTGCTCTTGAGCGCTGGAAAGATTTGGAATCTGAAACGTATTGTTTTGGAGAAAGGGAACCTTCTTTTGAGTAACTGCCTAATTGGACAAAACTACAATGTGGATGATGGCCATTATCAAAAAGAACCAAGTCATGCTGGAAGGAAAGATATCCAGAGTTAGGTTTTTTCCTGTGGATGGGTGCATGTACAAAAAACAAAGAAAGAATAATGAAAGGTGGTCGTCCACTTGTAGGGGGTAAAATATTCCAAGAATAGTACCTGGAATGCTGTACACTAAATTGACTGTAAGCGGATGGGAATTTAATCAGTCCTCTGAATTTGAGTTGATGAGAAAGGTTTTACCTCCTGGCAAGATAAAGATAATTCTTCCTAAATTGAGGTAAGATGGTGTGTGAAAGGGATGCAGTTGGGAAATAGTTTTCTACACACAAATGATCTTGGGCTGCTTGTGTTGCAGTTCAGGGAGGACCTTGCCCTGCAGTTTGGGCTGGGCTGTGCCTACTGGAACAGGGTCAAGACTGATATGCATATGGCTGGGTTCAAACTGCGGATGGCCTGGTGGGCAAAAGAACAATGAGTTAGGAAGGAGAACACCTATAGACACAGCATTGCAAAGACAAAACATCAGACAGAATGACAAACATGTCTCTACCACAAGGCAGATACACTATATAGGTAGGTATCGTCAAAGCAGCGATCCCATCCTATCGACAAAAAAACCAAACAGCACATTGGATAGCACACTCATCTAAAACAGCCCAGATATTACATGTAGTTGGGTATCAATAAGTTCACACCAGCACAAACAATAATAAAGAACACAAACAACAGTGCACATTCTTTTATGTTGTACTTGGAACCCAGAGCTATGTGACTTTAACTAGCACTTACAAATTGCTGTGGGCACAAAAGTGCATTCTGTCAACCAACAACATCTAGCAGAGCACATTAGAAAGAATAGCGATTCTCTAGATGTTATGCTAAGAGAATCTGAATATCATTAAAGACACGGAGGCTAACATTATGCATTATTCCTTTAATGCCACTCCACGCAGCACTTAAAAGATCTTATACATCATAAAGTATACATTATAGAACAGAACTGACATAACCAATAATATGTCCCAGCACACAACAATCTGCCTCTTTGAAGTGCGCAACTTGCTCCATTCTTCATGGAGGGGGAAAGGCTCCGGTATCCCTCGAAACGTAAAATCTTTGCAGAAGAAATCACTAAAATGTCAGGAAATTCCTGGTCATTATCTGAAAGAAAGCAAAACAATTTAAGACCCAACCTTTAGAAAGTCTGAAGAAAAAGGCGCATCAATAACAACTGAGAATGGAATGCTCAACTGAAAACGTAATATTTACTTAATTCTTTCGATGTACTGAAAACTATATATATATTTTGTTTTTTTATTTTTTACAGAAGTTTAGTTTCCACAAACCCAAAAAAGGGATGGGAGGGTGGGATAATGTTAGCCTCTGTGTCTTTAATGAAATTCAGATTCTCTTGGCATAACATACGGAGAATCACTGTTTCCTTACAAGACTGGGGGCTAGCATTAAGCATGTTGGTAGCCCTGCAGAACTACATTAGACATGTGTTCAATCGGTTTACCGTAATGTTTTGCAAAGGTAGAAGAGTTAGAACAGTGAGCGGCACTCTTGGTATGATCCAATTTGCCGCCTTTCCAAAAACACTTACACCCCTCATAGAGTAAGCTTTAAATTTCTCTAAATCAATACCAGCCAGTTGCATGGTCCATTTTACCCACCTTGTAATAGTTGCAGAGGTAACCTCTTTAAAGGGTTTCACAAATATCATGGGCCAGATGTAGCAAATCGGCAATTTGCGACTTGCAAATTGCGAGTCCCTGCGACTCGCAATTTGCAAGTCGCAAATTGCTAAGCAGTACGGTGTCTCAGACACCGACTGCGACTCGCTATGGGGTCGCAATGACCCACCTCATGAATATTCATGAGGTGGGTCGCAAATTGCGGCCCCATAGCGAGTATAGGCACTCGCTAACATGGAGGCCTGCTGACGTCAGCAGACCTCCATGTTCGTGACCTGCTTTTAAATAAAGCAGTTTTTTTTTTTTTTTTAAGTGTAGCCCGTTTTCCTTACAGGAAAACGAGCTGCACTTTTAAAAAACCGAAACCTTTTGTTTCGGTATTTTTTCAGGGCAGGGAGTGGTCCCTTGGACCACTCCCTGCCATGAAAAAATATTTTTGGGTCCAGTCACAAACTGGAAGGGGTCCCATGGGGACCCCTTCCAATTTGCGAGTGGGTTACCATCCACTTGAAGTGGATGGTAACTGCGATGCCATTGGTATTGCATCCCACTGCGACTCGCAAATAGGAAGGGAACACCCCTTCCTATTTGCGAGTCGGAAATGCATTTTGCGAGTCGGTTCCGACTCGCAAAATGCATTTCTGCATAGGAAACTGCGTTTTGTGACTCGCAAACGGCAAATTTTGCCGTTTGCGAGTCGCAAACAGTTTCCTACATCTGGCCCCTGATTCCTTCATGCAACTTACAACACACAGTTTTTTGCACAAATCAAACTTTGGGTAAAATATAGTGTCAGACATTGTCTTTGTTCTCCTAGTGATCTCAAAAGTAACCCCAAAAGCGTCATATACTCTGTTACTTACCTCTAAAGCTTCGGCATCCGAGACTCAACAACAAGATATTAAACAAAGCAAGGAAGCTAATTTCTTCAAAAGTCCTTTCAGGTCTAAGTGTCTATTACTAGGCCAAGAAGAAAACATACTGAGAACTAAATTTACATCCTACAGGCTTTTATATCTAGGTCTAGGGGTCTCCTCAATCTGATACTCTTAAGTACTCTACAGATCATAACGTTTTTCCCTACACACCTGCCATTGACCAGATTGTGTCCTGCAGAAATCGCAGACCTATAGCAATTAATCGTTCTATAGCTAACACCTCTATCAAACTGTTATACTAGAAAGTTGACCACCTCGACTATAAGGGCCTCCATGGGATCCAAGTCCTTTTCCAAGCACCAATCTAACCACATTCTCCATATCCATTTATACCTGGAACGTGTTCCTGGAGCCCAAGACCCCTTAAGGAGTTCCTCAGCTCTTCGAAAAAGACCTGACATTACTCTAGATGATCAGATAATCCTCCAAGCAAGAAGGCTCACAGTTCCTCTCAGAACCAGAGGATGTTCCTCTCCATCTGTCTTTCAGCAGGCCTTCTGCAGCAGAAAGAAAAAAGGGAATGTCATAGGCTAACTCCAAGGTAATTGGAAACCATGCCTGAGATGCTCAAAAGGGAGTTATTAGGACAAGTGAGCATCTCTCCTGCCTCACCTGCTGAAAACCTCTCTGAATCATTCCAAAGGGCAGTAGTGGATAAGCATAAGTCCCTTTCCAGGTCTGCAGAAATCCATTCACTGCTAGAGCACCCAGATCCGGCATCCAACTGAAGTACTTCTTCAGTTGACAGGTCAGCCTGCTCGCAAACAGGTCTAAATCTAAAGGTTCTCAAATCTGATTCAGGTTCCTGAAATAGGGTTCGTTCAATTTCCAGTCGCTGAAATCCCTCAGGAATCTTGAATTCCAATCCGCAGACACATTTGCCTTTCCCAGCAGATAGTCTGCTTTCAAACTGATCTTGTGTTCCAGGCAAAACATCCAAAGTTTCTTGGCTAAGTTTGACAGGTCTTAGGATCTCATTCCTCCTAATCGATTTATATAAGAGACTGCAGAAACATTGTTCATCTTTAACAAAACCGCTCCGCTTTGCAAACAATCTTTGAAACTCAAAAGGGCATATAGACCTGCGGTCAACTCCAAATAATTTATGTTTTGCAATAATGTTGCAGAACTGACCCTGAGTGTAATCAGAGTTTTGCTGGTTCAACCTGGGTGCTAGCCAATCAACCACAGCCAAGGTGTCTGTTTAAAAAGCGTCATAAGTTTATTGCATTGTACAATGCGGTGTCATGCACATAACATAGGTCTGAGAGCGTGTGACAGGAGTGCTTCTCTGAGCTCATAATTATACTCTTTTTGGAGGTTACATATGGGTGGCAGGAATGTGCAAGAAGACATTTTAGATCATAAATCAAACACATCTTAGAATCAAGAGTAACAGAGAGATGGGCTTTGGTCTTTTCCGTGACCCTTAAGAAAGCTTGGAGCCTGCTATTCCTCTTGTCTGATGCAAATCACATTCCAAGCAGTCCTACACCTGCCAAACTCTTTGGTCTCACAGGGCCAAAGGCAGACAAAGAAAGGCAGAAGCAGGTGTGTGTTCATCTGCACGTAGTCAAAGGTTCAATAGGTCACAGTACCAAAAGTTGAGTCAAGAGTTCAACACTTTCACTGTAACAGGGTTCAACAGTTCATTACACTGGTATATGATATTTCATTTAATTTTCCCAATCAATTCCCCCCTTTGAGCCAAAGCAGCCTATGTTCCTAATGGCTCACACCTACACGTTTATTGACATTAGTCCATTGATTTCTTACCTTTCATTATCTTTGTCCTCCTGCATCCTCTGATAAATGCAAGCCATCTCATGCTCTGTTGGTGGCAATACCATGGCCGAAGATGGAGTGAATAGTCCTTGTCGGCAGAGCTGCTGCATCAAAGAGCAACAACATTGCAATTGGCACAATCCCAGGATGATGGCTATGCAAATGCTTATATTTGCTACCACCACCTTTTTTTTAAACATACTTGGGTGGCCAGGACCACAACCATGACACATTTTTGCCCTCAAGGTTTCCCTGGCCCCCCTTTGTGAATACATAGCCCCCTTTTTAGGGTCAGGCCTGCGCTAGCATGTGCTTGCGCATGCGTATCACTTGCGAGACGCTGTAGTAGTTAGAAAAGGGCTCGGAGCCCCGTCCATGTCACGTCAGTGTCTTTCATTGGTTCGTGGGCTTGCCTTTTAAAATCTGCTTGCTTTCATTATTGGAAGGCATGCAAACGTCATGCCTTTTCCGGTGTTTAGCCCTCCTCGAGCGCAGCGACCAAGTACTGAAAACATACGAGGCTGGCTGTTTTCCGTCCGGTTTGTGGACTACTTATTCTCTTTTTTCACAGCGTGATCTCACTTGGCAGAAGTCGAGCGCTTTGCATGACATCTACCCTGTTACATAGTTAATTGCACTTTTGCCAGTTACATAGATAATTGCACTTTTGCTGATAGGTTTCACTACGAGTGAACTGTAGCAGAGCGATCGCGCTCTTTTTTTTTCTCATTTAATGAGGCAAGAAAAGTCCGGTTGGGAGTTTACAACTGCTAATAGCTCTCACTTGGAGAAATGCGAGACCTGTTGCATTGCAAATGCTTGTTTCTAGTGATGTCGGTTTCCAGATCTGTTGATATAGTTACAACTTTCATTGATGAGGCCACAAACTCCCCCCCGCTGTGATGTTAATAAATCAAGGGCAAATCTGTTCTGCACCGTTATGGCTGAAACAGAGTTAACTTCCACCTGTAGTCCTTGAATAGCATCCCTGGTGGCACTGAATGCAATAGCCAACTCTGCAGAAATGTTAACAACAGCTTGTTCTAGGTCATCTATCCCATTTCCAGGGACATACATACGAAGGATCCTAAAAAAACACATTCTGTCTTGTCTTCAATATAGGGGTGCCTCTTTTGTAGCAGTGTGCAAATCTTCCCAAATTCAGAGGTTCATGAGCTGCTACATGTGGAACTACTTTGATATTGGAGTGAGGTAACCTAGAGAGCACATTCCCTCCCAGTCCTTGGGGATCACATCATAGGCCCCATTACCACATACTAAATACATGGCTCCTTGCACCTGGGAGTCCATCTCATAATATTCCCTACCAGGGAGGCCTACTCCTTCTGGCACATTATGATGGAAGCTGCTACACCACCTGTGGTCTTTCCAGGCTATTTTCAAGACAGTGACATTCACCCAAGTGAAAGTGTATGAGCATCGGGCCATCCATAGCAGGAAACTAAAGGAGTCTAGAGACTAGTTGTGGAGCGGGAGTGCTTGAACCTGGAGCCTCAATCAAGGGATCATAGATGGGCCCCTCAGGGACCACCAGCACAGTATCTCCATCTATAGTCAGGTTCCAATAATGGACTGTGTAGTTGAGGCTCTGTGACCCGGTCACAAGGGTCCAAATTCTACTCTGCAACTCTCTCCCCTTCATCCCCCAGTTCCCTGTGACTACGTCAAACTCCAGCAGGTTAAAACACTCATCCTCCTTCAGGTTTCCCAGATGCTGTGCCTCTGGGTTGCATCCCAGTGACTGATGTTGAAAGCACAATGGGAACTCATCTTGGGTAGTGTTTTCTCCAAAAGAGGGAGACAAATCATGCAGGGCCTGGACATTAGATTTCACGGTGCCTTGGTGCTGCTTCCCCTCTAACCCTGCAGTACACGTCCAGGTGATGTCTGGTACATGGCACACATCTCCTTCTTGATAATCTCCCATCCACACAGGTGTGGCATATAGTCCTATAGGGTCCCCTGGATGCCTGGACAATTGTTGACAGATCCAATAGTTCTTAAGACTCAATATTTTGGAAAGCTGCTCATGAACCTTGATCAAGGGATGCACTGCTGGCTTCTGCAACAAGGGGGTAACACAGGTAACCATTAAGCTTATTAGAGCAACATATTCCTGTCACCTCTTTTTTTATTATAATTTGTTATTTCAGTAAATATGAATGTTAAAAACATTTATAAGTCTTGGTATAGCAAATCCTATTGAATGTTCAGTCTTTACTACCCTGAGAACCAGTGGAGCAGTTTTGCAATTAATTCACTGTCTACTTCTTGTCATGGTCCATCTACTTATTGTACTGGTCCATTCACGTCTCGCTCTGGCCCATCTACTTCTCGTCCTGGTCCGTAGTCATCTATTTCTGGGGCGGTGTCCCCTTCAGACTAGTTTTCGGCAGGTGCAGACCAACATCCTTCTTCAAGATTTTGTTGTCTAGACTGCACTCAACAGCATCTAGTGACGCTGGACTCCTCTTAACATGCGTCAAATTAATCCACTTTGATTTCGGTGTGGGAGGTTAGTAGAACCTGGAAGGGTGCACTCCACCTTGGTTCAAAGTAGTCCTCCAGTCTGAACTCCCTCACGCAGAGCCAGTCCCCCCCGGCTGCAGATCATGGGCAGGGACTGGAAGAGGGAGAGGTTGAGAACTTTTAGCAAGATCGTGCTATTTGGCCAGAGCCCTTTGCATCCTTCTGCGGTACTGCACCAGGTCCTCTTCCCCACCCATGAGAGAAACATATGGAAGTCTAAAGTGCTCCGGTGTGAAATGCTGTTAGTTCAGTAGTGGCCTTCTGTTGCATTGCCAGCAGGTCAGAGACAGGCTTTTTCGCAAAGCACCTAAGTAAGGGAAAGTGGCAGAAGTCCCCTGCAATGCAGGATGGTGTGCAGCGGCATCTGCTCGGGCATTACCACAGGCTAACTCTGACTGTTCTCTAGTGTGGGCATGACAGTGGACAAATGTAATTTCTTTGAGGAGGTGACAGCATCAAGCAGAGCTTTAATAAGTACAGCATGAGAAATAGTGGAACCAGAGGACTTGAGAAACCCTCTCATCTACCATTGCTGACCAGTAGCATGACAGACATTAAAGGCATACCGTGAATCAGTATAAGCAGTTACCTGAGTTGCAGCAGACAAGTCACATGCTCTAATGAGAGCAACCAGTTCTGAAACTTGAGCACAGCGGACTTGTGGGAGGGCAGCAGCCTCTAGTGTAGTGCATTGTGAACACACCCCACAATGCACCAAAATCGCCCGCAAAGCAGAACCATCAGTGTAGAGAATAGTTTGCATTGTGCAGTGGTGTGTCAGTGAGGTCTGGACGTGGAGTGGTAGTGATGGCCACAACTTGGGTGCAATCATGAGGCTCTCCATCCTCCGCAGTAGGTAGAAGAGTGGCAGGATTGAAGGTGGTGCTCCTAACTATTGTGAGATTCGTGTCTTCAAGAAGTGCCTGTTCATAGTGGGTTTGGCGCAGGACTGGGATTCTGGGTACTAGAGTGGACTAACAGTGCTGCAACTGCACGGGACACTGCAAGAGTAAGTGGATGTCCCAGGACAATATCAGCCACTCGCTCCACGAGGGTGGCTGCTGAAGCGACCGCACAAAGGTATGGTGGCATGTCCCAGGGTCCAAAAGGGCAAAATAGTAGCCTACTGGTTTTTGTTTGTCTGAAAAGGTCTGTGTAAGGACACCAGAGGCTACTCCCTGGCACTCATGGCAGTACAGCATGAACTTTTTTTGTAATTAGGGTGACCCAGAGTGGGGGCAGAGGTCAGGGCTTGCTTAAGAACTGCAAAGGCCTCCTCCCCTAAAGGGGTCCATTGTAGTCGGTCTGAGGCACTGTCAGCAATCAGGGCAAACAGTGGTTTAGCAATCAGAGTGAAATGTGGGATCCTCAACTGGCAATATCCAGCCGCACCTAGAAACGGGTGAACTTGCCTTTTGCTGACATGTTTGGGAATGGAAAGCACTGCTTCATGTTCATGTTTCATGGCCCGGCTCAACAAACTCAGTAAGTAGGGCAAGGGTGTCAGAACGGCGGACTTCAGTAGAGACACTGGACAACAAAAGATCATCCATGTACTGGGAGCTCAAGATCCTGCAAATCTTATTTCGATATCTAGGAAAAGATTGTTGGACTCTCAAAACATCCAATGAGGAGACTAGTCCAAGAAAGCTGACGGCCCTCAAAGTTGAACACAAATAAGAACTGAAAATCAGGGTGCACGGGATGGAGAAGAACACACAGCGAAGGTCCACCATGGAAAAGTTGGTAGCATTCGCAGGGATAGTGGTAAGAATAGTAGCGATATTGGGAACCACCAGAGTGCGGGGATGACAAATTTGTTCACTGCTGTAAGGTCCTGAACAAAACGATACTGAGGGGTACCATCTGATAAGGATTTTGGCTTCTTTATGGGGGGTATAGGAGTGTTACATGGTGAGGTACAAGGAACCAAAATGCCCTCTTGCAGGAGAGACTCAATGATAGGGAGTATGGCCTTAATGGCTTCCATGGGGAGAGGGTACTGTGGCTTGCAAGGGAATGGGTGATCAGTACAGTAAGTAATCTCAACAGGACGGGCAGACTTCAGTAATCCAACTTCATTTGGATGGGTAGGCAATAAATAAACAGGTACACCCTTCAAATAGAAAGGTATGCCAAGTCCATTATCTTCAAATGAGGTGCCTGTCAGTATGGAGCAGAGGCTGTGCACCTTATCACTGGGGAGGGAAAGGTATATTCCTTTAGGGTCACAATGAATTGTGGCTCTCAATATACAGAGATCACTGCCCAACAGGTTATCTGCAGCTTGAGAGATGAGTAGAAACATGTGTGTTATCTTTGATTGGGACAATCTTTCTTTCTCTAAAGGAGACAGAAAGATGTTCAGATAGCGGGAGACTTAAGGGGGCACCAGCAAAGCACTGAACCATGGTGTTAATATCGGAAAGTGGAATTTGCCCAACCCCCAAAAAGCTCAGTAATGCCCCGCTGTCAACTAGCATTTCATAGGGACGTCCATCAATAGTGATGGTAACCAGGGGGTCCAACACATAACAGAGCATCATAGTGCTGGGCACTTGACGGGACGACCGTCAGGAGCTAAAGGGGTACATGGAATTGGAATTTCCAGAGTGGTTCCGCTAGGGCTGGTACCGCTGGGGTACATCAGATCTATTGTCCCCATTTCTTTCCTTGGGGCAGGACCGCACACAGTGTTCATTCCCATGGCAATATCTACATTCAACGTCTGCACGGGGTCCCCACTGTCCCGGGCCACTTGGTCTTCCTCTACCTGCTGGGTACCACTGCCTGCGCTCCATCCATGGTCCATGTACTGTGGCTTGAAGGTTTTTAAGCTGAAGAGCAAGGGTCATACCCTTCTTATCTTCCTCCTTCAACATATCTCTCTGCTTTCCCTTCCAAAGGTGAGCTGCTATGGCAATGAGCTGTGTGAGCCCCATACCCTGCCACCCCAGGCTATGTTCCCTTAATGTACCCTCTAATGTAAGGATGAGAATTTCTGACATAGACACCAAACATTAAGGGGGCAGAGTCCACGGAGTCTGGATTTGCTCCCTAGTGTGCTCTAAGAGTATCCAGTACTCTAGAAGCAAAATCAGCTGGGTGTTCATTTACCCCCTGCATGCATGATTCAACTCTAGTCCAATTTACTTGTGGCTTCCCTACCTCTTCCATTGTCCATATGAGGGCCCTCCTAGCATTCTTTAAGATGCCTAACTGATCACTGTATGTCGCTTGTATGTCCCTTAGGGGTTCCTGTGCGGGCCAGACCTGTGCAGTATTATCAGTGTTGTGAGTCTTAACTGTTTGGGCTACCACTGCTCGCTTCTCAGCTGGAGTAAGAAAAGTGTATCATCATTTCAACATCTGCCCGATTTGGATTGTGTGTATTGCAAATTGTCTGAAATCGCCTGATGAAATCATGGGAGTCCTCCCGAAACTTAAGAAAAGTCTGCTGCCAGTGGATGAGGTCAGAGGTGGTCCATGGAACGTGAACTAATGTGGTGCACCCCTCCCCCCCCACTCACCAGCCAGTGGATATGCCCTAAAAGGTGCAAGTTTCACTGGCTTGACCCCACTTTCCAATTAACCTTTCCCTTTTACTGGCTATGAGTTTGTGAGTATCAACCTTAATTTTAAAAAAAACACAAACTCCAACAAAACACATTAATCAGAAGAAAGTATGCACATCTAACAATTCATAGGCACCATATAGTTGGACACCACCAAGCCACAACAGTACTCGGCTAGTCATAAAATATACATCCTCAAGATAACACACCAAACTAATAGCTCATACATAAGACACACTATAGCTTCACTTATCTTCTACTCCAAGCTGGACACTGCAAATCTCCATCACTCAGATGATGCATACCCGAATCTGTAAAGATATCTGGCTAAATACATCACCCACGTTAACCATCACAACCCACTTACTTACAACTAAACATATACAAGTTAAATTAACTGCATCCAGAATTCTGAAGATCCGATGCAAACTAGAAAATTGTCTATCTACAGAATCCTACAGACCAATATGTGATGGTACAGGAAGCTGACACCACTGCAAAACCATACCAATAGTAATACAGAACTATTCAAATGACTTAACAGATCATACCAGGACGAGAGTGAGCCATCATTATGCAACAGACCCTGCTAAAACAAGGATAGCCACCACACTGTTTTGGATAATCTCAATTTTGTCAATGATGCCCACAACCATCACAGTATTGGATGACCACCTTCTCACAGGTCATCTATAAGCGAGAGATAACTACCATTATGCATGGAATGATCACCATTATGCACGGAATGACCACAACAGGTCACAATCTAGTTTACTATTTACAGCAGATAATGCTTATTCCAGGGATAATCACAGCTTTTCCTGGGATGCCCTTCACTACACAAGAAATAGCCCTCATAAGACCAAGGGTGTATATAATACATGAGGAACGTCCACCACCAGGGCCAGGCTGGCCATCACTATGGCATTTATAATTTCATGAGTGCTCCGTGTGGAGAGACTACCATTATGTTACCTAAATGCCTGGGATCCAACGCCCCACAGACATGCATGAAACACACTTCCATTCAAACCGCAAATACAGGCAGACACATATATTCATACATGTGTGTGCACAGAGCTCCACTCATTCGTACTTGCTCCAGTCCTGGGAGAGAGAGATGACTAACAACGTTAGTAGGATGCAAACTACCCTACCTGGAGTCTTAGAGTTGTATTACCACAAAGATATGTAGCAATATGTCTCACCTGGGATCAGAGAACAGTGAGAGTCGACAACCAGGTGAGGGCATTCCATTTTACACATCTGCACTCCACAACACTTCAGTGAAAATAAAGCTTTCAGAAAAGGTTTAACGAAAAATGTAAATAAAAAAAGCAAACAGAGGACCAAAAACAAATCAACCAAAATTGGATAAGTTACAAGAATTGCTTGCAGTCAAAATTAAAATAAAGGGCACAGTTAGCCACGTGTTATTTGAGAAAAAATACAAGCGGTTATCAACCTAGCATTTTAATCAGTAGCTGTACCAGTGAGAGGCACTCAAGAGGGTCTAAAGGGGTTTGCGTCTTTAGAGATAAACAATGCGAAAGGCTGACGCAAACAGTCCTGTGAAATCCGTTGCAGAAGTAATCTAGCTGCTGCTTTAATGTCAAGTCACGCTACTGCCAGGTGCTAGCCACTGAAGTCCATTCACTTGGACTATGATGATTTAAGTTCAATGATTTAAGCCGTAGCTTTGCACTGAGTCAGTTCAGCCGATCAACAAATTAACCTTCTTGCTATCAGCAGCAAAGAAGAGTCAAACTCCAGTATAGCAGCCCACCTTAAAAGCTTTAGAAGTGTTCTGAAATTCGTGTAGATTTTAAGGTTCATCCCATGAAGAGCTGACTACTTGGTAGGTGTTTATGTGGGATCTACCATAATAGCCTAGTACGTTCTCTTGTCATCACAGAACAACAAGAAAGAAGTCACAAAAGAGTGGACTTCACTTGCATTAGTTCATTCCACTCCACACAAAAAACACGTTTCTTTCAGGCATTAAGCATCTCGATCAGGTGATAATTACCTGCAAGCTGTAGACTCCTTTGTTCAAGGACGTGAAAATCATGTGGCTGTCTAGTATGATCCTGAGAGTCAGTTACAGAAACAGAGCTTCATCCTTTCTCTTTCAAGTTACAAGGTTGTTCTGAGGAATGGTGGCACAGGCAGGGGACTTAGAAAGACACAAACCCATAACATTAATAGTTCTCAAATATCCAATCACCAAAAATTGTATCAACAAACCATACCTTCCTGTACTACACAAGGATGGGAAAAAGCTTATGGCCGGAACCTTTCACAGAAACATTACAACACGGCAGGGAAAGTATTCCCCAGAGCAGCGATCTTTTCAGGTCCAACGTTCTTTCCATATTGCTTATGCAAGCCTTCACAGGAACAAAAATAACTTTCTGGTATGCAGCTGCTGGATCTAATAATGGAATTCAAGTGGATGCCTGTAAACTTGTTTGGGTCTTCAGTATAAAGAAAGCAGGAAATGCAGCAGCTAGAGTGTACAATAAACAATCATAGGCAAAGAAGCCAAGTCTCACCTTTGAGACCTATTGGCTTTACCAATTGCTTTTGGTAACACTGCACGGCATAAAAAAACAAGCATTTGCAATGCAATCAGTCTTGCATTTGCTAGAGATATTGGCTTTGCTAATGACAATGTTTTTTACCCATGTGTTTTGTTTTAGAATGGAGTGAGTGGATGTATGTGGTAGTGTGGAATTATGTGGGTGATGTAGTGTTATGTTAGGTTGTGTTACGTAACTCTACATAACCTAACACATCACAGCATAGCATACATAACCCATGTGTTTTGGTACGGAATGGAGTGCATGTATGTTGTGTTATGAAGTTCTACACAACATGGCATAACCTAACATAGCATTCTATGTTGTGTTATGGTAAGCTATGTTGTGTTATGCTATGCTGCCTTTTTTTGTGTTATGCTATGATAGGCTATGTTGTCTTATGTTGTGTCCTGCTGGGCTATGTTAAGCTATGTTGTGTTATGCTATTTTGTGTTATATTATGCTGTTATCCTATGTCGTGGTATGTTATGCTGACTTATGTTAGGCTACGTTATGTGGTCTTAAGCTATGTTTTCGTATGTTAGGCTATGTTATGTTGTGTTATCTTATTAAAAAACAAAAGTACACTGTTCCATAAAAAGAAACTAGGGAGACCTGCAACATCAGGAGCGAGTGCCCTCAAGCATCACAATGGATGACTGGCATCATCATCGGGTAATGCTCCTCGCCAGGCCGGCAGTGCAACGCCTGACGGGCTCCCCACACGGGGGGGCACTAAGCCGTATTGTTCTGATAGTGACTGGTGAGTTCTAACTATCTAAACAGGCATGCCTACATTTAGGCACCAGCACCCAAAGGAGAGAATGAAGGAAATTAAGGATAAAATTGGTTAGTCATCACTACATATATCATCATTTTAATCAATAGTCAGGGATGAAACCAAGATTAAAAACAAGAGAAAGTAATAGATTGAGTGTCAATGCTCAATTACTTTCAGAGAGCAATAAACTCGGAGGAATAACCCTCTAGAAATCCTCCTAAACCAGGGTCAACATGTTTCGCGTCGTGTGGTCCTCACGGATCAAATGACGCTTCATCAGGACCAAAATGTTAAAGACGTGAGTAAGCTCTTCTCCAAATAAACAAAAATTAATAATGTAAAGATCAAAAATTATATGAGCTGGTCACTTACATTGAAGTATACTGGCTAAGTCACAGTCAGGTCGCCCACCCCCAAGTCGGGAACAGGCTCCTGGGTAAGCATGTCCCAAGGACTCGGCTAATAGAGAGGAGTCGCCGGTCCGTATTTTGGACCTACCCTCCGGAACGTGAAACCGCAACCTGTGTTATCTTGTTATGTCATGCTGTGTTGTCTTATGCTATGATAGGCTGTTGTGTTATGCGATGTGTTATGTAATGCTATGGTATGTTATGCTGTGTTATGTTATCCTATGCAGTGTTGCATTATGCTATGTTATACTATGTTGTGTTATGCTATACAATATTGCGTTATGTTATTCTATGCTTTATGTCAGCTTATGGGACAGGAAAAACAATCCCCAAGCTAGGATGGAATAAACACCAGGAAGCCAGGCCGCAACCTCTTTATTTATTTATTTTTACCTCTATAATGAACTTGACCCCCCCCCCCCCCCCAACGGTGGTATATTATTTTCATGAGGGTGGAAGGAAAGTTAAACGTGCATTGTATCTGTACAAAATATTCTGAATAAACAGGTAGGATTTATGCAACGAGTTCACGCTGTTGTGCCTGTTCACGCTGTGAGCACCATGAATGCCATGCAGCACGAATCTGCAAGACAAAAAAAAAAAAAAAGTTTGTCTACGCTGAAGAGTATCGGCAATCGTGCAATATCCATGTAACAGGAGTAGTCTGCAGGGCTGACAATAACTGCCACAAGGAAGCACGTAAAGCATTTACCAATGACATCAACTGAGCTCTGAAAAGTAAGCCCACGAACGAGTGAAAGTGATGAGCATGGTTGAAAGCCACAATACTAACAACAGGTCAAAGCGCTTGCACGTTCGATCTAAAAATGAGGTCGATATACTGGGAAACACTAACGAATTAAAACATTACATTAAATTAATTTTGTATGAAGTGTACCTTTCAGTGCACTCACAAAAGGTCAAGCAAAAATAAATTATACTAGCCATGGCAGGGACCCTAAAAACTAGGCTGCCCTGTGATTGCAGACTTGTCTCCCAATATTCCTGCAATGCTCTGTCAAGCTAGCTAGCCATGTCCCAGCTGGACCCTGCACACTATCTTCAAGTGACTCCCTTCCCAACCTCTAACCCAGAATGGTCCGTAAAACCAAGCCAAGCAAATCACTTTTTTGCCACAATTATCACAGAAACGAACCTCTAAGTTGCAGCGAAGCAGACGGGGAAAGCCAAAAAACGAAAAGCCCAAGGACCTGACATCTGCTCCCACGTGATGCATCTGGCCTGGGCGTTCCAGTGACACAGGATGCGGCTGTGACGCGGTTTCTCCAAGGCTCACCCACCCCGAGTACCATTCAGCGGGCTCACTTACTGGCATAGGTTTCGTTTCCTCCAACAACCCAGTGTGAGTCTCTCCTTACAGTTACTTGAAGAATATTACAAAACGCCAGATGTCTGCGCCACGCACAGACATCTCCTCTGAATTAAAGTGATGCGAGGCCCCCCTGCGCAGCCCAGCTGGCTAAGGGTTGAGGTTTCACAGTACAATGGATTTGGCCAACAGGCGAGGAGTTATGGATGAGAAAAGGTAGACAGAGGGCATGGAATAGTTAACACTGTGCAGGAGAGGGTCCGTCTTACCTCAACCGATGGGTAGGCGCCAGAGCCAGTTATTGCTGGGATGGGTAGTTTGTGCCTAGTATTATATTAATTAAGACAAAGCTGCTGAAAGTTAGAATGGTTTTGCCACACCCGTGTTCTTCTTGGCAATATTCCATGTGCTAGTATTGAGCTCTAACAAGTAGCAAACCAGGAGTGGGGGCTATATGTGTTACGTTTTGTGCATTCATTGTCATGGCCATTGGAATTATGAAGCACAGGAGGTCCAAAAATGTGGCGGTGTGGACTAAATAATGCTGCACATAAACACAAATTATGTGCCACAATGCAGCAACATTCATTGGCAGCATTGTTTAGCTATTTTTTCATTTGAACATGAATCAATATTGTCTGAACAAAGGTTTCACCCCATTAGTATCAGTTTAAAACCTGTTTACTAGCAATAGGCAACTGACAGGTGACTAGATACCCTCTGCAAAGGGTCTGCCACTGCATGGCTCCACATAAACTCTTTTAAGTAACATTTGAACCATATGAGCTAAAAACAATTATTTTGCTGTAATCTGCAAATGATGCACTTAATGGTGGATAAAGAAGCATGCAAGTGCAGTGAATCTATAATCAGGAGGAAAATATCACGGGTGTAGACATCCATAGTTCTGTGGCCAGGTTCATTGCTCTAACACTAAGAAATCAGCACTGAATCAGAAATGCCCATCAATGGTACGTTGGGAAATCTACAAGTAACACTAAAAGTTTTGTAATAACAGGCCGCAGGAAGAATTTAAGTATGCAACATCTGTGTACAATTAAGATTTTTAAGTGACTCAGTTAGCATTTTTGCATTCAATGTATGTGAATTATTTCTAATAAAACACTAGTGTCCCAACAAGCCACACACATGTAAGTCACAGAGCTACCGACTTAACCACAATACGCAAGTGCTGTTTATACTGAAGTTAAATGCCAACATACATTCAAAGTACTCTGAAATAACATAGAACGTCTGGGTTCGCTAGATCTTTCTGGGTGTGACAACTGCAAATTAAGGGTGCTGGAATTTAATAAGAAACTAAGGGGAACAGCAATCCCCTACAATGTCAACCCATATCTGAAAATGTGCCTCTATAAAACGAACGTTGTTAATGGACATGATGGCTCCAGCCAGGACTTCAGGACAGTGATCTTACAAGAACAGTTTAAAGCTACTGCGATACACCTAAGAGATAAACTAACATTGTATTGGGTCATTGTACATAAAGAGTCAACTTGCAGGAAGTGGGCATTTACTCATTACTCCAAAGAACTTGTTGCCTTGTCCATGAACAGAATACCCCTTCCTTCTTTCAAGCGTGTCGACATTCTTTGTACCTGGTACTGCAAAGTGCCAGTAAGGCATTCCAAGTGGATACCGAATAGATCAATCAAGATCCATATCAAATTATGTTTCCCAAACCCTCTGTAAAGGAGAACAGAAGCACCAAGTCAATTGACTGTACACTGCATAAGGCATGATACGGTAAGTCAAGGCTGGGTAAACCAAAACATTTGCAACAAGCAAACACACTCCAGTCACGGCTTTACTCAGTAATGTGAACCCCCTGCACCTACATAGAGAAAAGAGTGAGAAGAGCAGATCAGAGCACTGAAGCCCAGGATGAGACAGGAACCCCGCTTCATGGATTAGTAATACCCATTTACTGTTAGCTCACATTCTTTTCTTGCTTTTTTATTTCTTCACTGAAGATGATTATTTATGTCCTGTAAGGACATTTAGACAGTTGAAAGACATCACTAGGTTTTGTAAATCAGTTTTAAGAGCACTTCAAGAGACACGAGTAAGTCAACTACTCATCTGTAACAGGTTTCCCTTAGAAATGGTGTGCTTTGTGGATATCTACTGTCTTCAGTGACAGGGCTAGAGAACAATTTTAAAGAGGTCATATAAAAACCGTAACAGTGGCTTGAATGCCCATGCTATCACTATCAATTAAGACAAGCCCATACTTGGTACGTTTACCAGTGCAGCCCATTCATGGGGCAGGCAGTCCAATGGCGATCTGTAACATATAAGCGAAACCACGGGCGGTGGAGAGGGGGGGGGGGGGGGGGGGGGGGGAGGGAGGCCATCTACACTTTTAAAAATAATCTTTTTTTTTAAAATAACTTTTCATTAGCACCAGCTCAAAGTGAGATATGACAAACAAATGGCGAAATGATAGCTATGCAAGTTACTGGCTGTCACCCATCTTATAAGCTACGCAAGCTCACATATATTGTGCTGCTTTTATCAGAACTGTGAACCTTGCAAGATATGGGAATTGCAATTATAAAAATGTTTAATATTTTAGAGAGATTTTTAGATACAAATGAAAACAATGGAAGAGCTAGAAACCCTTGTGCTATCAACACAAGTGATCTTTCTAAAATCAAGTGTTTTAGTCTACTGCCAGAAATCCAGCAGAGGCAGAGTTGATGTTTCAAATCATTAATAGAAAGCTCCCCAGCAGTCCATTCATCAGTTCAACCGCTTTCGAGTAACAGTCTCTAGTTCATATCAGAGTCCCCATACCTTCAGAAGGCTGTGATGTAAGCACTAAGTTGGGATTTCCGTCACATAGAAGCGCCGGCGGCAGAAGAAGCACTGTGGAAAAGGTTTTCAACAACTCAGCTTTAACAAGCAGGGTTTCAGAATACATTTGACACACTTAAATATTCACTAAAGTGTACAGAAATGGCCATGTGCGAGATCTTCAGCTGCGAACGGAAGGCAATTTTTTTTTTTTCCCAAAATCACAAGCAGTTCTTACACACCAAAAACACAAGGCAAAACCAAACAAATGCAGTTGAACCAACTGCTACACGCAGTTTCATGGCCTCTACAGTATAAAAGTCCAGAGGGAGGAAAGCAGCTGAAAAAACTGCCTACATTCACCAGAATATACACTTTTCAAAAACGTGCATTAGCCTTACCTATTTCAAGAATTGCAAGCAAGGCGCTGAATATTGGAACTACCCAGTAGCTTCAGCAGAAATTGATAGATAATCTAACACTTTCAGCGTGGCAAAGTAACTTGCACATGACTCGCATCGTTTACCAGAATACACCCTGGGAATGGAGGCAGCCTTGATCACCACAGCCAGGAGATAGCTAGGAGAGACATTAGGAAGTCTGTCAACAAACACAATACTGAAAGTATTACTGCACGACATTAAAAGTGTATGAAACGTGAATCCAATGCGAGCCATCCAACCCCAGATTACTCTGGATCAGTCTTAAATTTGCAAAAGAAATATGCATCCAAAGAGTTACTGGACATCTCTCTAGATCTGGTTTCTTTCATTCTAAAATCATAAGTGAGCCACACTTTCTGAGGGAAAGCAAACACTGATGTAGAAAGACAAAAATCAGCAGTCAGCAATCAACTTCCATTGGCTTCAAAAGACCTACTAAAGGTACAAATAGAACAAGTATGCACAGCCCCTTCATGGGGCAACAGTGCACTAGTGCTCAGTACCCGGTGAGGGAAACCATATAAAGGAAGATTTTTTTCCACTCCAGCAAAGTTTAGTGTTGTTAAGTTTTCCTTTGTGCTTGCTTAAGGTGAAAAGCAACAAACAAATCACCGGATTAGCAAGAATGATTAAATCACAGACCCCCCCCCCCCCTCCCCCCAATCCTGTGACATGTCTTTTGCAAGGGCTGCTGTGTGCACGTGGTATGGTATCTGCAGTTATTGGTGAATCTCTTTCTCATTTTAGAGTTTTTAAGCTATGAATACAGAAACACTGCAGCTGCTTGGGATCCCTGCGGGATCAGCACACGTAGCTCCTCTGCCCTTGCACGTTTCCATTCGGCATCCATACTCCTGAACCCCAGGAATGCGATGATATTCTTCCATTTGAAGTTCGCTATCTATCTCGCACCAAAATGGGCAATCACGCCACAAAGGGCAAAGTCAGCGAAATTAATAATTTCCGCCACCCAGCAGAGGGACGGGAATGTGTAAAAACACGTTTTACAGCATCAGTAAATTTAGCGTCACCCAGCAACAAAAACTAATAAAAACATTGTCAAGAGAAATGTCCGTCATGTACTTAAACATTTCCCCATCACAGATTGCGGATAACAAGCCTTCTGTTTTGGGGGCACTGGAAGTTGAAATGAAAAATTAAATTTGGCACTGTTCAGGTCGGGAGCAGGGGACGGGCACTAATTAGGTTTAATTAGTGCTCGATCCCTGCTCCACACAGAGTAACGGAAATGATGCCAGACATGCCTTGTCGAAGTACAAAGCTGCAAAGAAGAGTGCCAGGCAAACCAACAAATGGTAAATGACAGGCAGGCTCCAAGTCCTTTACTGAGCACAACAGTGTCACGCATGCACGCGCAGGCTCAGACGTGACCCTAAATAAATTGGAGGGAGTGAAGGCAGGAAGGGAAAATGCAGCATATGCAGGGCGGGGTGGGAGAGAAGCATAAGAGGGAGATAACACTTCAGAAGCACCTGGATGAGACAGCAACACATAGTGCATGATGGTGGGCAAGAGACAGGGATGGGAGAGGAGCATATGGACAAAAGAGCAATACTGATCAGGAGGTCAGAAAAACGCACACAAGACAGCTGGAAAATACGTCCTCTCATATAGAGTGCTTAAGCAAATAGAAAATCGTTTTTTTAAACATAAGCAGTGGAATGACACATAAAGCGGACGTGCTACAGGGAAGGGACAAAAGATTGACAAGCAAGTCACTGAATAAGCAGCAAGCAAATGAGTGACAGTAAAACCAACCAGTGTAAGCAAAGGGTGGGCTCTAAGCTCAATATATGTTGTACGTTGTTGGACAATAGGTCTTTTGCAATCAGACAGCTTGGCTGTTAGGTAGGCGCGACCGTCAGGGCTCAGTTTGTCTTCCTCTGACAGATCATTAGCCCTAATCAGTCTCTCTAGGAAAAGCCACATTGTCTTAAGGGATCATTTGCATCCTTCAAATAAGTTCCATATCCCACACAGAAATGTGACCTAGATTCATCCTTTGGAACAAAAAGAGAGAGAATTTATTTCTCTCATGCAAGGAAAGAAATATCAGTTATCCATTTCTTGAAGTGGGCTCCCACTGCAGTATTACAGCTCGCAAGAAAGATGCTTCTTGCCAGCTGCCAATAATAACTCAATAAAGTAAAATAAGCATGGGAGTAAATTTCCATACCACAAATAAAACATTAGCAACCACATCACCTTTGCTTCAGTGATTAAGTTAAATTGTGGCAATCATGAACATGTATTTTTTAATGCCACACTGTCTGGCCTGTCAAAACAATGACATTTCATGTTGGAAGAGCTTCAACTGAAAGGCAGAGGGAGCATTATTTGAAACCAGCACAGACGTAGTGGAGGCCTACTTAAGCATATATAATTTACTGAGGCGTTCAAGGTGAAAAACACAGACACCAAAAAAATGAGATCCATTCAGAAGGCCTTCAAAGCGATCTTGGTCAGGTGCACAACACAGAAAGACTATCGTGTACTTACACACATTTATTGCATGAAGATGAAAGATTGTTCCACCAAATGAGGTGCAGAAGAGAAGAAGACTCGGGAGAAAAATATTCCCTAAACTTCAGCAAAAATGGATGAGAAAGTAGCCAACTATTTAGGTATCCCAAACAAGGTGGACAAGGAATACCACCTATGGATTACATCCCCAAAACGCAGTCAAGATTTCAAGGAAAATCACGAGGAACTGGTCCCGGTTTTCATATGCGAAGTACCTGGCCTGTGATGCAAATCTAATGGGAATTGGAACTTGATTGGCTGAAGGATTTTACCAACACCTCCTCATTGGTATAAATATCTATTCTGTTTAGGCCAACTATTACAGGTACGAACGTGAAGACCTTGCTACAAAAAATAAATGAGTTACTTGCAGTAAAAAAAAAAAAAAAAAAAAAAAAAAGGTAACGTGTGTACATGACTACAGGGAAGAACTGCTGCATAAAGGCTACTTAATGATTAGCAACAAACAAGCTAACAGCAATGATGAATGACATGGATGCAGTTTGAGTGCATAGTAATTTTCCTACATCCAAACACACTTTAAAACAGCAAGAAATGACTTCAAGATCTACACATCTGACTATGCTAATTGTTCTGTAGACTACTGTGCAACCCATGACGGGGACAAATGAGCACTCTTCAGAACAGAATGGAGTCAGATATTCAAGTCCCCTCAAGACCCTTAAACAAGATTTTTCAATGAGAAATTAACCATGTGACATGCTACTAAAACACAATATATCCCGGCCAGTACGATGCTGGGGATTAATGTCCCATTAAAACATTAGCTGGTGGCAAGCCTGTCACAGCCCCTTCCCCTATTCCTCAGCTCTGATCAGAGAATGACCTGCAGGGAAGAAGTCAATCCTGTGATGTCTGTCTCATGAGTTAGCGTGAATGGGTCTGAACAAGTATGGGCACGGATGTTAATTAATAAACAAGTTAAGTCCAAAGTATCTCATGATTCTAAGGCCCATAGTCATACTCGGTTGGTGCTGAATTAGCGGCATTATTTTTTTTACGTTAAATTAAGTGCAAACCTAACTCCATATTTATACTTTGGCGCTAGACACGTCTAGCGCCAAAGTTATGGAGTTAACGTCGTTTTCTGGACTTGAAAACCTACCTTGAGTCAAGGAGATGCGAGGAAGGTGTTCCCGTTCAGAAAAGGATAATATGGTCTAAGCGCCATATGTATCCCTCCGTGCTAAAATCCAGCATTTTGGTGGGGGGTGCGCAATCAGGGCCGTAAATAATGACGCTAAGCTTGCTTAGCACCATTATTTAATGCCTAGCTACGGCCAGGGGTTAGGGGACCTGTAGGCATATTTCCATGGTCAGAGACCATGGAAAGAGCCCACATGTGCCCTTCCCAGGCCCCCGGGACACCACCAGCCACACCAGAGGGACACCACAGGATGGGGTACCGATCCCAGGTAAGTCCCTGTAAGTATTTTTTTCCCCCCCCCCACCCTTTGGGGCTCTGACTTGGGGCCCCCTGCATGGCTTTGGCCCCAGTGGTCATGGCTTGGCCATTGGCGCCTGGCCAGCGTCTTGGAATAGCGCTAGCCAGCACTATGCTTTTTCATACAAAACTGCGCTAATACAGTTTTGCGTGAAAAAGTATAAATATGGACCTAAGATCTGTAGGGAAGGGTTTGGAGCTCTGCAGTGTTTTAGTGATCTAACATTATAGTTTACAATAAACACGCAAAAGGCAAATGGTAAATACATACTCGCTAATTGCAGTAGATGCATCAGTGGGTCTATGTAGGTCGGGTCCTTGCAGAGTTGATAAAACGTATTCTAGAGGAGCTTTTGTTGACATGAATCTAACAGAATAGATAACTTACTTAGCCCGGTTGTATAACCACTGAAAAATCGGTTTAAAAAACACAGAAACCCAGTTCTTGACTGTGCCAATATTACACAGCTCATATTTCTAACTTTGTCTTAAAAAGAGCAACCACAAGAAGACAACAATCATGTATAACATGTTTCTAAGACATACTTGTACTGAAGCGTTCTTTACTAAAAAGAAAGCACAAATAAACAAAGAAGCCCAGTCCACATCTGAACCCACTTCCTTTTACCTGTGCGTCTATCAAACAGTACACAATGACAACTTCAGAATGTACCCAAAGAACAGAAATCCTATTTTCCCTTCCACTGTAATTCAGTTAAGTCTCCCATTAGTTATTTTAGAACATTCTGTCGTGCACACTGTGACATTATGGGAACTTACCGTCAAAGCCCACAGATCGTTATGAATGCGTACTAAGCAGTGTGGTCCCCATTCGCGACTCACACCAGCATAATGAAAGTAGGCCGCTTCATCATTAGTTTTGCATTATCATAAATTAGGATTTTCCAAGAGCAAAAGCAAACTGATGAGCGAGGACAGGAGCCTGCCAAGGTTTAATAATTCCTAGTAACAGTTTCACAACATGCCAGTCACTCTATGCCTTTAGCAATTGGAAAAGGAGAGCAAGAATAGCCTAAAATTGTCATGCCGACCGTCGTGTATCAACATTCGCTCCTTGTTAAAATTATTTTGATAATTTTCGAGCTTGCAGTCTTAAGGGACATTAGACATTTAACTATTACTGCTCATTCTATCTAAAGGAAAATAATTACACAACTTTAACTAAAGCCTCCTCTTACCATACACAGAAAAGCAAGATTTAACGCTTTACTGGCATACATCACTGGACAGTCATGAACATGAAAGCAATTGTTATAATTAAATTCCAATGAGAGACTATACAGAAACTGTGCTACAATAGTTTGTCAAATTATTTTGGATTCCTTCCCACTAATGAAAAATAGTTGACATTTCATGCACGCAACTTACAACAAAGGTGAAAGAGCACAATTACATTTTATATATTTACACTATACACATTTAAGTCATCAATTTGAGATGCCACAGTTAAAATGTAATTCCAACAAGCGATCAAGGAGACAAAACGTGACAGAATAGTTTAGAAAATTAGGTTAAGAAACACATTTCCGTGCATGACAACTTATAACGAAGGTGAAAAAACTCAAAGGATTATCACAACTAGTTCAATATTTGATTTAATTAGAGGAACAGAACTGCATGGCATTAAGTTACTTTTACACAAGAACACAAACAATTAGAAATTAATAAGGAGTCTTGGTCTATCGATTAAATTAATCGAGTAATAGTCCTCAAATTTCATTAAAAACATCTCAGAGAACTGATCACTTTAATAGACATGCACCATGCCATACAAGAAAGTCCAGAAAAGGACATAAGTGAAAAGGCCTCCAACGAGCCCTCCAGTGAAGAGGGGTCTTCGGGATTTGAAATATTTATTCCACCGCCGGCCAGATTTTAGCACCAAGAGTAGAGACAGGAGAAACGAGGCCAGGAAATAAAAGACAAAGCCGTACAGGCCAGTCAGGCCTAGAATTCCTGCCGTAGCTCCCGACAAAGCAGATACAGATGTCCTGCAATAGTCCAAAACTGCAGCATTGCCTCGCACTGCAGCTTCGCTGATGAACTGAGGGCCTTCACGCTTCATTGCCAAAGCTGCCATTGCTGTAGATGGTTTCAACTGCACACAAAAGAAGAAAAAAAAAAGTAGTGAATGAAAACAGCTTGCTGTAACGTGCATTGCAATACATTTAAACGTAGCTATGCTGCAAGAAAGTAGGTGCCAGAGGAAATACAGAAATTTCACAAATCTCCATCTAGCTGGCAAGCAGCTGTAATAGTACTAAAATTGAATTTAGGTCGTAACTATCAAATTCAGTAATGAATGTATGTCTAGGATGGTGCAATGAAAAGATTTCTAAACCCAACCCTACTAAAACAATATCTAACAATAAACGATTATTACAGAAAAATGCTTCCTATCTCCACCCCCCATGTATCTCTGTGGGAATTAAGGTTGGTTACATCACTTATCCACTCATTTTACATAGTCCATTCCTAGCAGTAACTGCTCCGCCACGAGGACTGTCATGCAACTCAAGAAATACTTCAATTAATTAGTTTTCTAACCGGGGAAAGAAATGTTGAAGCACCAGCTGTGAATTCTGCAGCACCCACTTAACCTTCCTTACATCATTTCAGCACGTAAACAAATCAAAACAAGCATAGGCAAAGTGAATAGGTCTCAGTCATAAATCATTTGTATGCAATCATTTTGTTTTACCCAAGATGGCCACAATAAACGTGCACGTATGTAAGACGGCCATCTTTGGATGGATTACTTAACAAGAATTGACAAATCCAATAGATCTCGCCTCTGCAAGAGCTATTGGTATTGTCTAATTGAGCTGTGTTGGAAAGCATGGTGATTGTACAGTATGTTTAAAATGTGATTGAAAACTGCTTTGAAACAGCCACGATTGTTTCGTTATTTATTAAGGCATGAGAAACGGTGCAAACAAAGCATAATGTGATTGGAAGAAAGCAGAAGCATTAACAATGGCGGTCTTAAAAAAGCATTATGATTTGGGCAACGCTGGCTGCTTTTGTGTGGCTGGGCGTGCTTAATACAAAGAATGTGATGGGTCTTGGTAGGGAATAAGTAATATGGATAATGGGGAGGGTCGTAGTAAATCACATGTTTAATGAAAAGTACTGTTTATTTATAATTTATGAAATCGTGTTTACATTTATTGAAATTATTTTTTAATTGATGGGTTAAAGCAGCAGCAATGGAGGAGGTAAGAATGAAATTTGACAGTGGGAAGGCAAAAGCATCATGGAGCAAAGTTGTTTTAAAATTGTATTGAGATATAGTCACCATTGGCTGTGGTTTTATTTTTTTGTATGTTGGGTGTTGAAAAGGCCAAATGGTGTGTTAAGTGGGAAAACAACAAAAAAACTTCCTTATCAATGTTTTAGTATGGAAATAGGAAGACCGTCGTTGGCATTTTTTATGTATATTGTAATTCGGAGGGCACAGTGGTGGTCTTTGAAGCTGGAGAATGAGGTTCAAGTCCCAGCATCGCCACAACATCCTGTGAGCAGTTGAAAGTGGTTTAATTTTTTTTTTTTTTTTTAAAGTACACATCATTGGTAAATAATGGGGGGGTGAAGCACATTTTTTGACATGTACAACTTGGGTTAATGTTGGACACCTATGTTTGAAACCAAGTGACAGTATTAACTTGAATATGGTTTTAAAAATAAAATAATTGTGAAATAAAGACTATAATACTAAAGTAAGCATAAAGCAGGCATTAGTGTATAAAAGGAATACAACCTCAGTAACAGATTGAATGTTTAATGATCAATAAAGCGCCCACTTTAAAAATAAGGAGACATGCACCTACTGTAATCAGAAAAAATATGAAAGTATAAGCCTGTTATTTGATTCACGAAAAATAGTTAGAATATCCGGATAAAAGCGAGTACGAATTAAAATAAAAAATGTTACCTCCCAAAAACAGACAGAAAAATAAATGGCCACTATACAACAAATAATACAACGCAGAACAGAGGTAACAGCAGTGTCAAAGAAACATTCAAACTAATGAAGATATAGTAAACATTCACTTAGGAGTAAATGTTTACCGATAAATTAAGTCTCCTCTGTGCAAATAATGTAGAAAGTACCTATCCTAAACTATAAACATAAAAGCATATGCTGGCTTTGTTTAAACCAAAAACATAAAGGTTAACATACAGGAAGTGGGTGAGGTGCACTGTCAGACTGTTTCAATGAAAAAATAAAATTAAATTGCAGGAACTGTAAGAAAAAAACTAAGCTATTAAAATGCAGGAAAGATGTGGCCATAATGCACTCGCAAACACTGGTGAAAGTTCAATTTAAAAAAAATGCAGGATCTGCAGCAAGTACACTAAACTTAAAGAAATGTAGGAAATATGTGACTGGGGTGCAAACACTTGTAAAAGATGAATAAAAAAGCAGCTCCCACAACAAGAGCAATGGAAGGACAAGCGAGCACCTGGGCCATGACCCATAGGAGAGTACAGCAGTCAAGCCCGCACGCCATGATCACATACAAGCAAACATTTAAAAGAAACAATAAAGCAGACCAATGATAAGCAACAGGCAGGCTGTACGCCCACTGATAGGAAACAAAATGTCTCGAAAATACATTGCATGTGCTGTCCAGGCAGACCTAAAAACAGAGAAAGCCTTTCAAAAGATATCAACTTCACCCATTTGCAGGAACTAATCTTGAAACAATCTAAAAACATTTAAATGCGACCACCTGCTGACAGTCCAGCAAAAATGTTTGCCAATTGGCCTACTGGAGGTCAACATTTAACTTCTTAAAAGGCACCTTTCCCCTATATTTATTAAAAACACAACTTCACCACTGAATTTGAGTTTTAATCAACAGTAAACACAGAGTCTGAATTATTCCAGTAGTTAGTCCCAAACCGTAGATAGCAGGTTTATCATTTTATTCTGAACTTCAGTTTCTCTCATTTGACAGATATAGCTCTTTAAAATAACTTTTAAGGGCTAGTCACTAGATGCATGCCTGAATTAAAATCTTGCATGTGCCACTACTGGATGCTGGCAACCCTACATTGTGAGCTACAAGGCAGATGGAGTTGCGATGTATTTAATATTTAGAAGTAGAGATCTTTCTGATCACAAACATTTTACTTTGACAGGTTTGCGTGAAGGTTTAAAGGCTGTAGGGGTCATGCTACATAGATGGGCCTGAAACCATGTTTTGTCACTCCCGTAGATAGTACAGTAAGTTCTGCAGTCCACAGGAGAGATGTAACTTAATTTCATGGTGCATTGCCTTGTACTATATAATATAGCCTTGTTGCAAAGATAAATACAAAAATGGGGCATTAGCCAATGTCTCCATATTGTAGTGGTCAGGTCACATACACTGGGACCTGGACAGTAATGCCCCAGTGTGCAGAGTTTAAAAAAAAAAAAAAAAAAAACACCACACACACACACCAATATTACCCATCAAAAAATTAAACTGAACACACATGAAGAAGCACTTTCTCACAAGGAAGGTGGGACTTACAATTTTTTGGGAGGGCATGAAATCCACACAAGTACTTTTGAAACCTTTGAAGATGATCCACCAGAAACCAAGTGTTATCCTTTAGGTCTTTTGAGTTTTATGCCAAATTTATATCCAATTTTGCCCCTACTGCTGAACCTCTCACAATTACTCAAGGAGACAAAGGGCCTCATAACGACTCTGGCGGTCTAATGACCACCAGGGTCGCGGTCGGACAGCTGTGTTACGACTGTGGCGGTAGCACCGCGGTCGGACCACCAGCACCGCCAGTTTTTATCTCCAGGGTAGGCATAATCCGCCAGGGCAGCTCTGCAAGCAGCGCCACCCTGGGGATTACGACCCCCTTCTCCGCCAGAAGTTTCATAGCAGTGCAGGGCCCCCCCCGTCGCATTGTTCACTGTCTGCTTAGCAGACAGTGAACAATGCGACGGGTGCTGGTGCACCCTACGCACTACAGTATTGCCCCTGGCTCTATTATGAGCCGGAGACAATGCTGTAGGCTGTTTCCCGCTGGGCCAGCGGGTGGAAACTGAGTTACCACCCGCAGACCCAGCTGTAAACTTGTAATTGCCCTGGCGAGGAGGCAGCCACAATGGCTGCAGCCTCCCTGTCGGAACGTCAGCAAACAGGCTTTTCCGGCCACTGAAGTCATAAATGAGGGCCAATATGTGTTTGCAAGAATGCTCAAGCTAATGCATTCACAAAGATTAAGAGTTGTGCAGTGCCCATTTTGCAACCATTTGTACCAGAGATGCCAGTTTACAATTGCAATAGATACCGATATTCATGACGTGGGGGTGGTTTTTACCCAAAATGGCAAAGAGGAGACATGGCAGCATCTGCGACAGTGAGGTTCCCAATTTACACTCAAATGGATCATAAAACCCTGGCATATCTAGTAGGGTTTGCCAATGTACATTCTACTAAAACTACAGTACAGCTGGCATGATCGTGCACAATGTTCATGAAATACAGCCCTGCCATAGAATACGCCCAAGGATATCAAAAAAAAAAAAAAACATTATCTATACTGCCCGTTGAGAGTGTGAAGTATTTAATGGTGAAGACACTGAACGTATAATAGCCAGAGTGATGGGAAACCTGTTTCACAAAGGACTGATAGGAAGGTCCAAAAGAGAATGGAGTCTTACACAAGATTGTAGAGTATGTTAAGATGATAACAAGTAGTGGCCCAGAGAAAGGTTTCTAGTAAGTGAATTGTGAACACACAGAAAGGTACTAAATGAATTACTCAACGCAGCTGGAATTTTGATGTGAAGGAGAGATTATTCCACATTCTGTAGAATGAGAGATGTGGCATTTGGGTATGAAACAGTAAAAAGAAACCCAGGGAACCGTGCTGATTCCCTTTCACTGAGAGGGAAACAGAGGACAAGATTTTGAGGCGTGTTTAAAACGCAGTACTGCACACTAAGGATTAGTAAGCAGAAAAGAATCCATGGTTTCTCTGGCGATAAAAGGAGCAACAAAGAAAAAGCTAAGTATAGTATTCCTTGTGTCACTTGTACTGTTGTCGTAGGAGCAACGCGTTTCATTTGAACTCATAAAATTAAGTTAAATTTGTAAGGAGCTCAGGTTTTACATCTATATGTAGGAGTAGTCAAGCTTTTAATATCAGTCCATGGAGTACAATTTGTGTCAGAAGACATAAGATAGTTATGACACAGCACTAAAATAAGAAATAGAACATTTAGCCTGTACCACCCACAAGGGACTGCACATTTAGAACACGCCACAGATTAGCAGGCAAGTGTGTTCATCTGGGAGTGGCAGCGTATGAGTGGGTAATCCCAGGAGAGAGACAGTGCAGGTGCAACACAATGCTACACGTTTCACAAAGTATGTCTGTTTGAGTCTCTACTAAGGAGGCATAGAATCAAATACCTATATCCTGCATAGTTACTAAGTAGAGGGTGAATATGGTGTAATAGTTGTAGAGAAGAAAAGGCTGACAGAAAATGTGGAGAGGAATCAGAGGAAGAGGTTCGGTAGATTGCAGTGAGCCAGGAGCATGGAGCTCAAAATAGGGAATGTGACATGAGTGAAAGTGGGCAGGGACAAACTCAAGGATGAATTGAGGTTTGGCCACATGGAATTTATAAATATATTTTCCATATCTGCCACGGTGGCCCACAAATTCAGATTTTAGAAAGGTGAGTATTCGAGAGAAGAAACAACTGCAAGAATCGTGTTATGTAGCCTTCAGGTGGTTGGTATTACAGGTTCTCATTACCTGCCAGAAAATGTTGGAATATTTTTACTTCAGCTCTAGCTAAGTATTAGCAGTTGTGATCGAAACATTGTTGCCACTGGATGTCTCCTGCTGCGAGTTGGAATAAACGCTACACTGCTCTGGTGGCCAGCAAAATGAGTTCATGGCTCTTACACCACCCAAAAACACACGTAAATTTGTAAAGCGCGTGTTTATCTCAAGGGCATGTTGTCGCTGCATAACAGGTGATTTTCGTTATCCTACTGTACGCACTTTATTTACCCCAGAAGTGTGAAAGGGATATTAATTGGCAACCATGAGGTCATGTACAGGTTTCTGGAGAGGACTCATTAGTCCACTGAGCCACCAGAAAATGCTTGGAGTGTGGTTCCCCTCATCCACACAGTAGAACATCAACACAAGCAGGTGGCGAATTGGAGGGTGCGACTAGCACCTTAAAAGGCGAACACTCCCCCATTACAATTTCACCACCACTTACATTACACATAGTATATATAAACTAACCAGTACATAATGGGCAGTACTACATCAATAATGCTAATCTCCCCTTAACAATAGCAGTAGGGTACTTCATGAATACACAAGAGGACAGTTTAGAATATAATGAAGTTACCAAGTAGATAATTGCTTATTGAGAGCTAACACGGCGGACTACAATATGGATCAGCAAATACTTTGAAAAGCTCGTCTCCCCACAGAAAGGCAGACCAAGCGCCATAGACAAGCCAAAAGAGTCTCAAGTCTGGCTTTATCCAAACGCCTTGCTCATCTTGGGGCCTCATTTAACGGAGAAAATAAGGGACAATGGTAATGCATTTTAGATTGTTACTAGAAATTCGCAGATAGTACATGCCGTGGAAATAAATGCCAGTGATAAAAAATGGGTTGCTATCTGAAAGACACTGATTTTTGACACTGCGCAGTCCATACGTTTTTGTTGGCACTGTGCAGTCCATAACGCACTGCCATGCAGAATACTAACAAAAGGTGCTTGATGGGACTCTACAAGGCTGACTCAAACATACGCATCGTGACTAATGGGGTATGCAGCATAAAGGACAGCGCTTCAAAGTAGGCACATAAAATGCCTGTTCGATCGCAAGGCTTTCAATAGCAGAATGTTGGCAGACGGACCGGGACAGCAACTTACATGGAAACCATTATTACTAATAAGATAATAAATGTCAACAAGCACTGACAGGGGTAAAAGCCTGCCTTTTAAAATGCCAACACCAGTCTTCACAGATGCTTCCGAGTATGTTGCATGCAGAAATGCTGCTTCTGAGTTAGAGCCAGATATATTGGCGAAGCAAATGCCAGGAAATGAGGAGTAACAAAACAGGGTTGATAAAGAAATGAATGTGACAAAGGATGTGGTTATTAGGTATGCTTCTCAGCTGCAAGAGTCGCCATGCATTCCAATGGTAGCACTTCATATAGGGTAGAACGATACACCGAACACTAAACCGTAAAAGATGAAGCAGATATAGATTTCTCCGGAGGAACCAACGTCCACTCTGTTATTTTCAAAGAATTGATAACAACATATAATGATTTGCAATATCAAGCAGGATCTAAAACAGACATGCCTTGGGAGTCTAGGGAACTTATTTCAGAAGTCAGTAGTTTTGAGTATCCGAGAAAGGGGCTTAATTCTTTGAAGGTATCCCACTGAAATCATGGAGAATATCGGTCTCAAAATAAACGTATTATTGGGGCAGCGTAGTTTATGTCAAAAGGCAACTACAGTGTCACTGCTTGTGGATAGCGGCCAGACTGTTAATGTACTAGGTGCCCCCTCAAGTTATTCAAACGATGTTTCAAAACAGCCACACGGTACTTGAGCTGGTGCAAACGGCGGTAACATCCCCACTTTCGCAGGCCCACTGGACGGCCGGGCTCACTAACCTCCCAGCTGGGCTCTTCTAGCTGCCCCATTCCAAGTATAGGAGGCCTATCGCATAGAAGAATCGACCATGATGGGCAAAGGATGTCGGGAATTTGCCATCTTACTTTAAGACAAGCTGGGCATGCGCGCCCTGCAGTTGCCGACAGTAAGCAGAAAAAGCTGACAAAGCAGCTACCATGGTATAATAACCTATTTTTGTATTCCTTTGCAGTGAAACGACGCCAAGACACCGACGTTTCGCAATAGTATACGTAAACGTTGCACGCTTTTGTCTCAGGAGCTGAAACTTAATTGAGAAGATACTCACACAGCAAAGACCCCGTTCAAGGGGTCACCGGGAACTTCCAGCTGCCTCAGACCAAGACGCCGGCTCACTAAGCACAGCAGGGCAAGTCTAATCACTGAAAAATCAGGAAGTCGTCCATTTGACAAAACATGAGAACACACACCAGACGCATGCTACAGCAGGAGCACCACGCTGAGTAGTGTGACATTTAAAAAATCACACATAGATGTCCCCTGGAAAAACGCGTGCTATCTTGAGAATTGCTTCTTCCTTCTGCACGTTAACCTGCGTTCTACGCAGACTCGTTACGAGAGCTCCGCCCATCATTCAGGGTTACTCTAATCCAGCGTCGAAGTCGGTCGGATTTAAGACTAAAGCAACAGAACACCGAGCAGACATGGTGATGACCCAGCTGACAGTAGCCGATCGCCGTGGTCCATTTCACGCGCCGTTGGCCGGTTCCTGACTTTTTGTTTACCTCAAAACCACGTTGAATACTTGTATTTTAGATTCAAGCAATTCAGTGTTTTAAGCAGTACTACAAGTAAAACAATACTGCATCTTGTCTTTCGTTAACAAAAGAATTCCTGACCAGGGACCTTTTTCTCTTCATTTCAAATCTACATTCTTAGTGTTAGGTGCTCATTCGGATTGGTCTGTAAAACGTAGTCCGAGGTGACTGGCGCTAATAACTGAAGCAGGGAATCTTCTTAAACATGGCTGCTATTGGACGGACATGGGAGTCCGTTTCAAACTTGCCCTTTGGAGAGAGGGTGTGGCGCAATTCTGACAGGCCATCCTGTAGTGATTGTTTAAATATGGCCGCCGCGAAAGTAGTCCTTTCTCTGTTTAATTTGTTTTGGGCAGTCCTTCTTTCGCTCTAGCCGGGTAGAGTTAGTGGTGGTTCGACTAGAGCGCAAGGTAGAGAGTATTGTGTGAGCTGGAGAGAAAATGTCTTACATCCCAGGACAGCCCGTGGCTGCAGTAGTGGTGAGTGAGACCGGGTGTGGATGCGTGAAAATGGACTGACAATCTTGGGAGTTTGTTGTGGATTATAACACATCACTCTTTTCTCTCTTTACAACACCTGTCTCTAGCGTTTACATTTTTTGCCGCTCTTGCCTGTTGTTCACTGCTTCTGTTTTTACTGCACCAATCCCCTATAGCATTCCATGTCGCCCCCCTTTCTATATCACCGCCATCGCATGTCTGTGCAGTATTAAAAATGTTCTTCGATTTATAGTGCCCCACCCCTTTTGTTGCGCATGAGTCATCCCACTATTCAATACGTTTCGTACTCTTTACTTTCATATTTCAGTGATACGCCTTTTGTAAAGCAATCAGACGCCTGCGTTGTTCCTTGTATTTTAGCCATGGGTGTGTTGGTTGCTGAGTGTCTTTTCTTTTTTGTTGTTTTGTGTAATTCAGTAAACCTCTTTAAATGCATTTGTATGCTGGACCGTCCCTCTTACACGACCGGGGTGCGGGCAGTAGTCGGATTTTATTAAAACAACTATTGGCAAAGCCAATAGGTTTCGCCTAGGCAAAATCTATTAGCTTTGTCATTGTTTTTTTACATGTTGCACATCAGTTCACCAGCTGAGCAACATGGCTTAAAGTAAAAACAAAAAAAAAAGACAAAGCACTATGACATGGTCAGCTTTGACCGTCATAGTGTTTGCAGTTTTTCTTTGTTTTGTTTTTTACTCTCGTATTCCCATAACCTTTCTCTGTGGCAAACACAAGTATGTGCAATCGCCCACACCTTGCGAAATACGTAAACAGCATGTCTTTATATGTTCAAAACTGCTCTGATCTGTTAATATGGGATACTTTTTTAGCTGTCCGATTCATTAAAGGGGGCAATTTTACTTTGTCCCAGTCCGCCCCTTGACCCATAATGACAGCAACAACATAACATACAGAATTATTTACCAATTAGGCTGATCGGTCCCACTTGGAAAGTTTCATACACTGTTGCTAAACACCTTTTGTATCCCACAAACAAATTAATGCAATCACCCAAATGTCAGATTTCAGGAGCAATAGCTGTAGTGCTTCTCTTAAAAATACATTTCATTTCAATATTTTAATAATCTGCCTCTATGTTCAGAATTGAGGGCCAATTTAGTTTTCTTTCCCGGAGCAGTTGAAAATGGCTCATATCAATTCCGAGTTTTTAATTTGTTAAAAAAAATGCAAAGTTTTATTTAAGGAAGCTGAGGCCCACTACCACTGCTGGCGTGGGTGTTGACTGCTGCATTGGTGGTAGTCCTGTACCTGCTTGCAAATGGTCGGGCTGGGGAGGTGCGAGGGTACGAAGAATGTTTGAAGTTGTGCTTCTTGCTTTATTTTATTGCACAATGTCTGGAATAGTAGGCTGCTTGTTCTACAGAATGTAAAGGTCATTCAAACAAGCCTCACAACAGAGAAAGTAAATAAATGAACAATATCCGATTGTAGCACTCTTTCACTCTCAGAACGAGATATTTTATAGATTATGCTTTGGTTACTACATCCAAAGCGGAAATTGTAGGAATGGTACAAAGATAGTCAAAGATAAGTATGGTAAATTAGAATGGACATTGTTCACATCGTCGACAACAACACACCAGATACATTGACGGCAGGGTTAATTTTCTCTACCTGCAGACAGCAGTGTAAGCCACCTGTGTCTGACGATTCAGTTCCTCTCTGTCTTCCACATACCTGTACGGTTAATGTCAAACAAGTTATGCTCATCTTCATTCCTTCCTCAGCTCAGGCATTGGTTCGGATTAAGGGGCATATTTATACTCTGTTTGCGCCGGAATTGCGTCGTTTTTTTTTTACGCAATTCCGATGCAAAACTAACTCCATATTTATACTTTGGCGTTAGACGCATCTAGCGCCAAAGTCCATGGAGTTTGCGTCATTTTTTAGCGTGGACACCTACTTTGCGTTAATGATATGCAAGGTAGGCGTTCCCGTCTAAAAAAGTGACTCCGAGGCATGTGTGCCGTATTTACACTCCCGGGCAAAAATCACGCCCGGGAGTGGGCGGGTCAAAAAAAATGACGTCCAGCTGCTTTTGTGTCGTTTTTTAGCGCCTGGTCAGGGCAGGCGTTAAGGGACCTGTGGGCTCAGAAGGAGCCCAGAGGTGCCCTCCCATGTCCCCAGGCACCCCCCCTGTCACCCTTGCCCACCCCAGGAGGACGCCTAAGGATGGAGGGACCCATCCCAGGGAACATAAGGTAAGTTCAGGTAAGTATTTTTTTTTTTTTTTTTGTGGCATAGGGGGCCCTGATTTGTGCCCCCCTACATGCCACTATGCCCAATGACCATGCCCAGGGGACAGAAGTCCCCTGGGCATGGCCATTGGGCAAGGGGGCATGACTCCTGTCTTTGCTAAGACAGGAGTCATTTCAATGGGGGTTGGGAGTCGAAAGAAATGGCGCAAATCGGGTTGAGGTGATATTTTTGCCTCAGCCTGACTTGCCCCATTTTTTGGCGCCCAAGCTCCATATTCCCCTACGCCGGCGCTGCCTGGTGTACGTCATTTTTTTTTACACACACCAGGCAGCGCCGCCGGCTAACGTCATTGAATAAATACGGCGCCCGCATGGCGCTTCAGAATGGCGTTAGCCCGCGTTAGATTTTTTGACGCACAACTGCGTTGGCGCAGTTGTGCGTCGAAAGTATAAATATGGCCCTAAATGCTCCCTTAACTGACATACATTAATACAGACATGCACAATTTGTACCGGTAAAGAATGTGTTCGCAAGCTGTAACCATAATAGCTCCTGCTAGATTTTGCAACAATACCGCCCACTTCCATCTCAGTGCTTAATTTGTAACAAAATAAATACCAGGGCCCTCGTCGGTAGACCACTGCAGCTTACACCACTTATTTCTCCTACTAGGCTGCTAATGACACTACAAACACAACTACTAACTATCCTACTCTAACAAGTGTAACAAAACTATTCCAATCCCCAAAAGCTGTACATATTACTTGGGCAGCATCTATTAGTCATTTTAATGTTAACTGAATTAATTAACAACTGCTGTTGTGTTCATCTCTGAATTAGACAAACAGCACCAGCATGTGGCAGACTGTTGTGCCGGTGTTGACAATTAAGTGCAAGTGCTGAGCACCGGAATCCTCTGCTTCAAATTAAGCACTGTTCCATCTGCTCTTTGGTGACTATTTCCCTAAGCGATGGGTATGTACCCAAGATGCTAATAGAGGGTCAGGTGGGTCCGATAATAAAATAATAATAAAAAAAAAATGAAAGGAGACACTGCAATACTGACTAATTTCCATCCTATAGGTAGACAATCTGTTCTGGTTAAGATCAGAGAAAGTGATTATTTTTCTTCTACATTTATTTCGGGACAGAAATTCTTGTCTATCTCGCTTCCAACCAATCCGGTTCAGCCCCAGTGGCCGCCTGGGCTGACTCCCTAAGAAGAGTAGATGCTGACCTTGACATTGTTCAGCACAGTTGGTTTCACAGCAATCGAGGTTCACAATCGCAGCAGCTCACAGCTACTGTAAATTTCTATACCCAGATTGGAGACTGCCCCACACCTTGCTCTTGGATCTTCAGTGACATTCTGGTGAAAACAATGATACCTCTGTGGGGGGATTAGTAATATAAAATTAATATACTTTTTTTAATGCTGAAACTCTTCCAGGAAAAAACAAATACCTGACTGCTGGCTTCTATGAAGAACCCACTCTCTTATCGAGTGTGCCACTCTTATGCCTCTTTGTTAGCAGTGTACAATCCATTGCTTTATTAAATGAAAATCCAGGATGAGAAGCATGGTATGTAGCATAAGTGCAACTATTTTGCAACACTAGTTGCACTCTAGAGGTTTCATATTTTTACTGTATTGTCTAATTTCCACACTACAATTTCACTCGGTGGATAAGACCCTTGAAAATGTCTCTTACTTTCGTTTTTCTTCTTTGAAAAGTGTTTCTAATTGGTATTTCATAGCAAGCTTGCTACATAAAATACAACCCTTTCCCCTATGTTTTAGACTCGTAAACTTTAAAACTTTGTTGATATCTTGACAATTCAATGGATACTTGAAGAGTTGCATGCAATAAACGCGTAATGTTGGCCAGTTACCACTAGACGTGATGACTCGCATAAATCTGCAATAATAGTGCACTCGGATGCACACGGTGTGACTGCATATGTATGCCTTTGATAGTTTCTGCCACAGCAAGAAACCTTCCTACAAGTGACACCAATGGAAATAGTCGATGCAACATTAGTAAGGCACTTCCATTTCATTGCGGAAGCAAGCCTGGTGCAGTCTTGTTTTACGTATGAATCACAAAGCCAGCAACACATTATGCCGCTCCACAGAACAAAATGATTTGTTATCAATGAAGACCTCTAAGGGCATCCATGATCCCAACTCTAGCAATGAAATGTGAATTGTTTGAAATGATTTTACTTTAGCTCCGCAAAATGGGTCAAATCAAGCACATTTTATCTTAATCTCCATGTCCTAGTATTTTCTGGGCATTTTTCAACATTACACTTTAGCAGGAGAAACCTGTTCAAATTTAAACTCCTACAACTGTATATTTGGATGCTTGCTGTGGGGGGCCACAGTTCAGTGGACTACTCGTAATGAGTACATTTGCATTATGTTAGATGCCTTAGAACACTATAGATTGCCACTTGGTTTTGAAAACTTTACATCCTGTGAAATAGGTTTCTTTTAAAAGCCTTGAGTAAAGATGTTACAGTGATTTAAGCATTGCATCACTGAACCTCTGGCGAGTAGCAATCAATTTTCATTTTGAATGAGTGAGAGGAGTTATAAGAAAAGGAAAAATGCAGATTGACATTGCTGGATTCTGTGAATGTGGTGACTTGAGAAGGGAGTGACAGCCCAGCCCTCTTACTGGCTGCTAACGTTCAAAGACCTGGATAGAGGTATACTTGAGTTTGCAGACAGTTGCAGTGAAATGAACTGAACTATACCCCTCCCAACATCAGGGTCTCAGCCCTAGCTGCAAAATCTGCAGAGGAGACTATTTCATACAGTGAAATATTGGGTGGAAGTGTGTTGCGGTGTTCACCTAGGGCAAAGGGCTGTTTTGCAGAAACAATAGGAATTATATGCTCTCAGAGTTGCCAATATGAAAGCCCAACAGGGACTGCTTTAAAGGCTACCCCATGTGGACATATGTAGATTTTGAAACCCACGAAATCTTCCAAGTAGACAGCACCAGATACCCAATTCACACTTCTAGGCTGTGCTTGAGAAGTGATTGGATCTACTCCATGGCAGATTTGGACATTTGGCTGTGCCAGTAGAATGTCATGGTCCAATGTACGGTAGGCTGAGGGCAAGAAGTACTAAGGCTGTTTTCTTCCCATATATGTTTGTTTTTTCTAAGTCAAAATAGAAACAAACAATATCAGTGGGGATATGAGCTTTTTGAGGTAAGATTAGTAACAAAGCACTATAAAGAAAACAGGTAACTCATAAGAGAGCAGGACTGTACATTGTTTGCAGTCTGTGGGGAGGAGATTGTTGTGCTTATCTTCTCCTTTCAACACGATTACAGTAATTCGTAGTGACATTAACAAGAGGGGCGAATGACGTGTTGTTGACACGCTTTCCCTTTCAGGTGAAAATTTGGAGTTGCTTTAGGTGTGTGCAAATTCAGGGTTGTTGGGAAACTGTAGGAAAGTACCATCTTCCTTGGCATGTTACCCCCCATTTTTCACATGTATGTCAGTATGTTTTTGCCTGTCTCACTGGGAGCCTGCTGGTCAGGACCCAGTGCTCATAATTTATGGCCTAATGTGTATGCCTGTGTAGTGCCTGTGTCACTGAGGCTCTGCTAACCAGAACCTCAGTGCTTATGCTCTCTCTGCTTTTAAATTTGTCACTGTAGGCCAGTGACTTCACTTACCAATTTCAATTGGCATACAGGACCCCCCTTACAGGTCCCTAGTATGATACCTAGGTACCCAGGGCATTGGGGTTCCAGGCGATCCATATGGGCTGCAACATTTCTTTTGTCACCCATTGGGAGCTCAGACAAACCCTTACACAGGACTGCCACTGCAGCCTGCGTGAAATAGTGCACACACTATTTCACTGCCATTTTCACTGCACTTAAGTAACTTATAAGTCACCTACATGTCTAACCTTCACTTGCTGAAGGTTAGTTGCAAAGTTACTAAGTGTGAGGGCACCCTTGCACGAGCAATAGTGCCCCCACATAGTTCAAGGCCATTTCACCGGACATTGTGAGTGTGGGGATGCCATTACATGCATGCACTACATATAGGTTAATACCTATATGTAGCTTCACAATGGTAACTCCGAATATGGCCATGTAATGTGTCTAAGATCATGGAATTGTCCCCCCATTCCAAATCTGGTATTGGGGAGTCAATTCTGGGGGCTCCGCCATGGACCCCCAGTACTGCCAAACCAGCTCTCTGAGGCTTGCACTGCAGCTACTGCTGCTGCAACCTCAAAGACGAGGTTCTGCCCTCCTGGGGTCTGGGCAGCCCAGTACCAGGAAGGCAGAACAAAGCATTTCCTCTGAGAGCAGGGTGTTACACCCTCTCCCTTTGGAAATAGGTGTTACAGGCTGGGGAGGGGTAGCCTCCCCCAGCCTATGGAAATACTTTGAAGGGCACAGATGGTGCCCTTCTTGCATAAACCAGTCTACACCAGTTCAGGGACCCCTTCTCCCCTGCTCTGGTGTGAAACTGGACAAAGGAAAGGAGAGTGACCACTTCCCTGTCCATCACCACCCCAGGGGTGGTGCCCAGAGCTCCTCCAGTGTGTCCCAGACTTCAGCCATCTTGCTTTGAAAGGTGTGGGGGCACTCTGGAGGGCTCTGAGGGGCCAGTGCCAGCAGGTGACGTCAGATACCCCTCCTGATAGGTCCTTAGCTGATAAGGTAGCCAACCCACCTCCCAGGGCTATTTAGGGTCTTTCCTGTGGGTTCTCTTCAGATTCTGCTTGCCAGTATCCTTCAGGAATCCTCGGTAACAACTTCAGACTCTTCTGACCTCGGATCAACTGCAGCCTGCTCAAAGAAACGCTCTAACTGCAACAAAGTGTCAACAAGAGACACTTTTCTTCAGCAACCTCAGCTCCAAGACAGCAACAGTTTCCACGGTTTGCACGCTCTGGGGACTCCCTGTCTTCATCCTGCACCAGAAGGATCGAAGAAATCTCCTGTGGAGTGACGGAATCACTCCCCTGTTCCAAGCAGGCATCTCCCAAGACAACGACCGGTACCCTGGGACTCCTCTCACAGCAACGAACGAGCGTGCTCCTTTGGACACAGAGGGTGGAATCATCGACATAGACTGTCCTGAGGACCTGCTGACGCAATTTGGAGGAGGTAAGACCTTGCCTTCCCCGAGAGCGACTGTACCCATGTGTACTGCGTCTTCTTCGCCTCCTGAGGCCTCTGTGCACTCTTTCCAAAATTTCCTTCGTGCACAGCCTGGCCCAGGACCCCAGCACTCCATCCTGTGACGCTCAACTCGCTGAGTTGTTCTCCGGCGGCGTGGGACCTTCTTTTGTTGTGCTGCATCAACTGCGTTTTGCACCTCCTTTGAACCTGGATCCTGCGACTCTTGGGGGTGCTGGCTGGCATCCTGCGGGCTCTCTAAAGTGCTGAGTCCCCTCTTCCTCTTCACACAGAGTTGAGGCCCCCAGGTCCATCCTGGGTCCATCCTGTGCCATTTTGACGCAATACACACTTTTGTCGTATCCAAGGCTTGTTGGCAACTTCCAACACAAAATCTTATCTGTAACGATCTTCACGCTGTGGGCCATCTTTTGCATCACGCAGGAACCCGCTGGCATCTTCCTAAGGTGCATTTCTTCAGTCTTCGACTAACCGTGGAATCTTCTTTTGCACCCTCTACTGCGTTGGCAGGGGCTCCTGTCCTTCCAGGAACCTCTTTCGACTTCTGTACTTGGTCCCCTTTCTTTGCAAGTCTTCAGGTCCAATAATCCAGCAGTTGTTCTTTGCAGACTTGGTTGGCTGCTGCAAAATCACACAAACAAGGTGTAGTGTGTCCTAAGGAAACTTGCAGTACTTTACTCCTGCTTTTCTGGGCTCTGGGGTGGGGTAATTTACTTACCTTTACTGCATTCTTACTCTCCCAGCGATTCTGCTCACACTACACTTGTCTAGGGGGGAATTTGTGGTTCGCATTCCACTTTCTTAGTATATGGTTTGTGTTACTCCTAGACCTATTTTCTCCCATTCCATTCTATAGGATTTCCTACTGTTTGGATTGTTCTATGACTATTTACTTGTCTAATTTTGGTGTCTAGTGTATATATTGTGTATAATACTTACCTCCAGAAGGAGTATTGTTCCTAAGATATTTTTGATACTGTGTCACCCAAATAAATACCTTTATTTTTGTTTACTTGTGAATAAGTACTGTGTAGCTATAAGTGGTATTGCACATGTTTTGCATGTCTCCTAGTTCAGCCTAAGCTGCTCTGGTATAGCTACCTCTACCAGCCTAAGCTGCTAGAACACTACTACTTCACTAATCAGGGATAACTGGACCTGGTATAAGGTGTAAGTACCCAAAGTACCCACTACAAACCAGGCCAGCCTCCCACAGAAACATCACAACTTTCTTAACCAGTCATGGATTCTCTGGCAGGACCATAGGCTTCGGATTATGCTTTCTCTTTTCTTTGCTGTCAACACAGCAGCCAATAAAATGACACAAAACTTTAAACTACATATCCCATGAAGTATAGTCCTATTGAATCATAATCTTTCCCCAAGGCTTTATACGTTCCCTGCCTGAAAGTCTGCCCTTTTTCTTTACTGCTGCAGCAGCCAGTTAAGTGCTCATCATTCTTGTTATAATATTGCTCGTATAATATTAATATTTTAATAGCATGGTTTGTTGATTTCATCACACGAGCTTCACACTTGCAGCGCGTGTACTGGGATCACGGGGCCTGAAGTGGAGTGGGAGCGAGGCTGGCAGAACTCTCTCTGCGTGTTCTGTTGAGGACGAGTCCTCTTTCTATTGCTCTTGCCGCGCATGCAAGTCGAGTCAGATCGGAATACTTGTATTTTCCTATCGACTTGTCGCACTCGCGTTTCACCGGCAAGCGAGTTGGTCTTGAATAACGCCCATCGGGGCTGCAATAAATGAAATGCTAGAGGTCCGAGCCCAAGGGAAATTTAATTAAAAGTTGTTTCTGCCAGTAGGTGGCTCCATCCACAAACATTATTTCTCGCCAGGCAGTTGTATTACTGCCTTTCTACATCTGAATTGTTGTTTTCTCACCTCCTGCAGGGTTCCCCGCACCTCCTAGAACCTCCTCTTTACTTTCTACCTGAGCAACTATGGGGTACTATGCTGATGAGGACCAATTTCAGGGTATTTCAGATGTGCCTCTGGCACATAAATTGGCGGCGAGATTGGTTGAGGCACTTGGTGGGCCCTGATAAAGCCCTTAAAGCCATTTACTCAGTCCTTCACTAATTTTGGCAAGAGAATTGCTGGGCGAAGTCAGTCAGTCAGCGCATTCACAGCAATACACTCCCATGGAGGACGATACCAACCTCCAATTGCAACGTTCATCATCTGCTGAGATTTTGGCACAGATTTTATACTCTGTGCTGCATGACCATGAATATGGGGTAATAAATCCTCGTGAGGTGGTGGACCCCTTCGCCATGCAACCACAGCCTCAAGATGAATTGCATGCACGTATTACTTCAACCTCTGAGTCAGAGGACTAGCAAAAAGACACTCCACCTCTAAAGAATAAGCTCAAATCTTGGATCTCTCTCAGGGCCTTTAACAAAAGTCTTAGATTTGGCAGTCCAAGCTAAAGAAGCTAATACACCCCTGGACCCTGAGGTCATATTGGATTGGGTGCAAAGGGCTATAAGCCTTTTAAGCAATGCGAACTGGGCCATGTCTACTGAGCGTAGTCGCTCTTTCCTCGTGTACCTGGACACGAAGCAGGTGGATATGGCCAACAGCTTACTATTCTGAGACAAGTTTGTCAAAGATCTAGGCAAGTACGTAGCCACGTTTACGGTGTTCGGATAAGGTGTAAACTTCCATCAAAAAGGTCTTCAGCTATGATCTTTTTACCCGGGCCGGGCGCTTTAGAAGCCGAGCGCCTGGCTGTGGTTACCAGCCTTCACAAATTTCCACTCAAAGATGCAGAGGTGGTAGCTATCCTTCGTCTACGTTCTACCCAAACCCGCTACAGAGGTGGTCGTGGACGCATTTCCAGAAACTATTGCGGAAGTGGTATCACTCCTGACTCCAATGTCGCAGGTAAAGATTATTATTCCTTCTTCAGACGTGGTGTTGGGGGGCAGAGTTCAATATTTTCTCAATGCATGCCTGACTATCACACAAGATCCTTGGATGTTGCAGATAGTTCATGGGTTTTTGACTGGAGTTGTATGCTTCTCCAACCCAAAGCTCCCCCTGCCATCCTTCTTTTTTATATCGAAGATCGCTCCTTCATTGAGGAGGAAATCTTTGCGCTTCTGCTGAAAGGAGCTGTAGGGGAGATCCTTGGGGGTTTCCTAGTTTAAAAGAAGGAGCAGGTTTGTGTCTCGTCTTAAACCTCAAACACTTCAATTCATGGTTCATGTATCGCCATTTTAAAATGGAAGGCATACACTTGCTCAGGGATCTCTTAAGAGAGAGGGATTGGTTGGTTCCATTCGGCCTCAAAGATGCCTACCTTTCAGTGCCCATTTTCGCACCCCACAGGCGGTTTCTACAATTGCAGTGGGGTCATCTGTGGTTCGAGTTCACCGACCTGCCCTTCAATCTGTCCTTGGCACCATGGTGCTTCACCAAGCTTTTGTGTCTGATGGATCAGCATCTGAGAGAAAGAGGTGTGAGGCTTATCGTTTTCGTAGATGATATTCTGATCATGGCACAGGAGACAATCCTCTGTCATCTCAATTGGCTAGTTCAATTGCTGCAAGACCTCAGATTTATCATCAACGCTGATAAATCTGGTATACCACCTTCTCACAATATTGAGTTCTTAGGTTTTCAGATGGAGTCGATGAAAGTCCTAATTGGTACTCCCTCTGGTCAAGGGTACTTCGAGCAAGAAAGAGTTGAAGAGAGCCCTTGCCTTTCCGACAATATCATTGAGGACATTGGCCAGGCTAGTGGGCCTGTTTACATCCTCGATCCAAGCTATGTTGCTGTGACCTCTGCATTACAGACCCTTTCAGCGTTTGAACATTTTACACCTTCAGAAGGGCCTTCAATACTCGGAACAGGTATTGCTGTCAGAGGAATCCAAGACCGAGATCTCCTGGTGGCCCTCCCACATGGACACATGGAACGGCAGAGCAATATCCACCTCTGTTCTGAAAGTGGTAATAGATGCCAGCCAGTGGGGCTGGGGAGCTCATTTAGGCTCTTTGGAGATGGAGGGGAGGGGGCTGCAGGATGGGGTGGGGGGATAAGAGGTGGGCAGGGGTATTGGAGGGGGGGTCTTGGTCCCAGGGCAAATAAAATTACCACATCATTTGCCTGGCAGGAGTGCTTGCGGTCGGATCTCTATCCCTTCGCAAAGTTCAATGTTATATTCTTCTCCAAATGGACAATATGTCCGCAGTCAGGTGTATAAATAGCCTGGAGGGGTACCAGCTCTCGACTGTTAGTGGAGATTGCGAAGGACTTTTGGCTTTATTGCCTGCAGCAACACATTTCGGTGATTGCAGAATATATTCTGGGCCACTCCAATGTGACAGCAGATTGGAATTCACGCTTCCTTTGGGATTACAGCGATTGAAAACTCAAACCACAAGTTTTCCAAGTGTTACAGCAGCGGTGGGAACGATGTCTTACTGACTTATTTGCCTCCTGGCTGAACAGCCAACTTCCGACCTACTTCCGTTGGAGTTAGGACCCTCATGCAGGGGGGACGGATGCTTTTCTGCACTCCTGGTTGGAGGGTCTTCTGTATGCCTTTCCTCCGTTCACCATGATTCTGCGGGTCCTTACCCTGTTACATCGACAAGTAGTGAAAGTAATCTTGCTGACACCGTATTGGAAGGCACAGCCTTGGTTTCCGTCAGCGATGGCTCTCTCGCATGAGTCTCCAGTGATGTTGCCATCATGCCAGTATCTTTTAATGGATGCGTTGGGACTTCTGCATCCTCTGATCGTTCAAGGCCAGCTGTCACTGATGGCATAAAGGCTTTCAGGAGACGCTGGCAAGTGACAGGAGTTTTAGAATCGGCCCTGTTTTTCCTATCATAATCCTGGGCCCCCCTCTAGTCATAAAAGATATGACAAGCCTGGCGAAAGTTGGTATATTGGTGAGGTGAACGGAGTTTGGATCCCTTAAGATCAGAAATTCACAACATAGAAAATTCACTTTCTGATTTAGCCTCTCAAGGCTTAGCCTATAGAACAATTCATAATTTTAGGATGGCTATTTCTTGCGGGTCATCCCCATATTCGGGGACAACCACTGGGGGAACATCAATTAATTTGTAAGCTCCTTAGAGGCATTGGTATGGTTAAGCCTCCTCAACTAAAGTAGTCCACCTTTATGGGATGTCAGTGTGGTCCTCCGATTTCTCAAGAGTTGGCCTTGTAATGAAGATCTTTCATGTAAACAACTTTCAGCAAAGGTGACGTGACGATGTTGTTATGCCTACTCTCCTGTAGACATGTTTCGTATGTTCAAGCCTTGGATATAGGAGGTAGAGTATTTACTTCCTCGGTAGTGTCATTTTCTATTTCAAGACGCACTAAAAGTGCTGCACGTTTTATTGCATACCGGTCTTTTCCTCATGATAAAAAGTTGTGTGTGTGGTTCAATGTATTAAAGTTTATGAAGATTGTACTTGTGAATTCAGGCAAAATGCTTCTGGTCGATTTGCTCATTTCTTTACAGAAACCTTTCTTCTCCTCCGTGGACTTTGGTTATTGGCTGAGGCAGGTATAGATGTCTCTCTATTTGGGGCTCATTCTGTTAGAGGAGCTGTGGCTTCTAAAGCTTTTTCCACTGGTGCAAGACTGGAAGATATCATGGCCGCGGTGGACCGGTCTTCTGATTCTACTTTAAAAGTGTTCTATCATAAGCGAACTGGGGATGTGGTGTCTGCAGTGGTAAATCAACTTTAAACTAGCATAATCCGAAGCCTCCGGTCCTGCCATAGAATAAAGGTTTTTCTTGCTAATGCATCAAGAATTTTAGATTCTAATAAGGACACAAAGGCGAGGATTATCCCACCCAACAAAATTGTGTGTTCTACATGTGATTAATGCTTATTACCAGATGCGTTCATTGATTGCGAAATTGCCCATCCCTACATGAGTTTGAATATTAGCTCTTATTTTTGTTATCTCTACCAGGGGTGTCCAATTCCTCTACTTGAACTTGGGGTTCGATGAGTGAAGGAGTACTTTGGTTCAGGAGCTCTGACCCTAGGCAGATGCCATTGCTGGTAATCGACTTAGTCAGTTGCTGACATCTTCAAGGATCGAAAGGCTGTTGGCGTAACTGTTTTTAAGTTGTATTTAAGTTGATATCTTCTTGCTATGAGTATATTGCAAAGAAGGAGGACAGACTTTTGTGTAGGAAACTTATATATCCCTGGGGAAAGGTTATGATTGGATGTAACTATACTTCATGGGAAATGTAGTTTAAACTTTGGTGTCATTTTATTGACTGTTGTGTTGACAGTAAAGAAAAGAGAAAGCATAATCCTCGCCTCCATGTCCCTAATAGAATCTAAAATTCTTGACTCATTAGCTAGAATTTTTTTTACTCTGCTACAGCCATAGTATCCCTTCAAAGCGTTGTCATCAGCAGGAGGAAGGGAAGGATCTGAAGTAGTCAAGCAGGTGGCAGAATAAACCATTCACACAATGGTGGGTAAATCTATGACAGGAGATGAGACAGCACAGCAGGGAATAAAAGGCCATGTTTGACAGGGTAAATGCGTAATTCCTCCTATCGATTTTTGTAAAAATTGCCCCGATGGTGTCTAATTGGATTGCCATTGAAGCGTTACTTTTTAACACTTAAAATAGCAACTGTGATGCAAAGAGAGCTCTTATACCGGCTTGTATTTAACTGCCCCTTGTCAAAAATAACCAAAAACTGCCTAAAAATGTCATAAAGAGCCTCACAATCTGATATAAATATCTATACGGTGGCATTTAAGGCAATTATGTACTGACTTTTTGAGGACAAAATAGATAACATAAAAAAAGGCTTATAATCACACTAACTGCACAAGCACCCTTTCCCAACATAGCGGGCATTTCACGCCGAATAAATGTGAGATCGTTACACACTAGTACTACTCGATTCTGAGTTGCACAACAAAACCACAGGGGTCTTGCAGCATCTGAATGCAATTAAAACAAGCATTTGCAATGCAATGGATCTTGCAGTTGCTTGAGTTAGAGCTAGTGGTGTTGTAAATTCATAACTGGACTTTTCTTGCTACATAAATTGGTCAACCCGGTCTCATAATTTGGTCTGTTCCTGTCACATTATTCTAGTGGCCCTGCAAATAACTGAAGCACGTCCATTTACCTCCTTCCCCTAGCTGCAGCCAAAAATGAAAATGTTGCCATTTAGCATCCTAATTTAAATCTGCTATGCTAATTCAAATAGAATACCACTTTCACCACCGCACCATCAGAGTTGCTGGCTGGCTAATACAATTAACAAAAAGACACAAGACAGCCATGGAAGAGTAACGAGAGAAGTAAACTAGAAGGTCACCTAAAAATATTAAGAGTTTTCAAACAGTCATAGTGTAATAAGGATGTTAAGTTGGCCTGAATCATGGTCACAATTGCAATAAGGAGAGAGTAATAAAAAGTATACAATTATCATATACACTCAATAAAAACCTTTATCAGAAATAAACTTTTGGCATTAGATTGTAATGCTCAGGACAGCCCCTACAGGACACTACAATAAAAATAGCATTTGTAAGAAACATGGTGATGTAACCATATAGTTAGACCCTAGAGGGCATAACGACATAAAAAGAAAATGGCAGAAAGTAATGGAGTGTAACCATATATTTAGTCCTTAGAAGGCATAACCACATAAAAAGAAAATGGCTGAAAGTAATGCAGTGTAACCATATATCTATCCCCTAGAGTAGTGTTGTCCAACCTTTTTATCGCCGCGGACCGGTAAATGTTGGATAATTTTTCCGTGGCCCGCTTGGGAGGGCGCAATGCTCTGCGCCTCGGCCGCCCGCCACAGTGAAATGAAGTTGAAGTTCCTCGGGCGGCCCGGTGCCGATTGATCCACGGACCGGCACCGGTCCGCGGCCCGGGGGTTGGGGAACACTGCCCTAGAGGGCATAACACGTTACACACTTTTAGGGCTAGCAGCCTACTGCAATGATATTACAGTAAAACACAAACTGCTCTCAGCTGTAAAATAAAGGTTCCAGCCGTAAGAGAGCCTAAAAAGAAACAATGGTGGGAGGGTTATTTTGGGGAATTATATATTCTAAAGTGTGAGGCCGTGCACAGCCATGTATATGTCTATCACATTAAATACAACATATTTGAATAAGAGTTTCAAAGAATAGGAGATCCTGAACATTCATTTGTCATAAAATATATAAATACCACAATTACTACAAAAACATGTTAACACACACCATTGTACTAGGGTGAACAGATCTTGAGAACCAAAAACGGGAACATTTTCCAAAAATAGGACTACAACTTTACATCAAGGAAGCAGCACAGACTGACAGCTCTCAGAAATATAGGAGCACAGAAGAGGTACTGAGAAAATAAATAAATGTTACAATTTAAAACCAGCACCATACATGTTAATTAAATCGCGTAATTTTAACAGAGTATAACTTGCACAGCTTTAGAACACCTATAAAGTGCCTCTCACTGCTTACAGTCGAACCCTGCTTCAAACTGGGACATGAGCCAAATCTGCCGGTAGAGCTGGTGAAAACCAAGACAGTCCCAGTAAATCCAGGATGACTGGTCACCATACATTGTACTGTATTTAACCTCGTCACTAGCCACCAAGACTGTAAGCATGCACTCTGCATCGTTCTGAAGTGCCCTCGTGGAATTCAGCGCTGAAAAAAGAACCCCTGAAATTCAGAGTTCAGACTGGCCCGCATGTGAATCTGTATAAAAACTTGAATAAGTGCACAATATATTCACGAGCAGGAATCGCGATGTTTCATTTATTTAACTTCTTGGATAAAGAAGTAGCTGAAGGACTCTGACGTGCCACTGTTGAAATAATTGTGGTATTACACGTATACTATCTAGGTTACGAACCCATATGCACAATCCATTAAAACACGCACACACATTTCCATTTTTAAGTCGGTTTAATTGTTCAAGCAAGTCATCAGAGACGCACAAACAGCTAGAAGGAGGACATGCTGATGGACTTGGTTTAGAAACTTATTAAGTGCAGGTGCACCACAGGGGAACCTTGAGAACCCAGTCCCTACCCTCAACTTCCAGGCATATAAAGAAACAGCCCCAGCACACTGGTGTGCACAGTTCATTCCTGGACAGAATTTAGCCAAAAGACTGCTGTGCATGATTTACTGTAAAGAAAAACTGCATTTAGACATGTATATGGAACACTGTGGTCTTGTTCACTTCAACAATGACCTTTTTTCTGTCAAAATAAATATATGCGAATTGCTGTACAGTGCCCCTGAATGGGCTGGTGCATGCTGTGGAAAACCATAAAATTACTTAAAGTAAAACGTAATCACTGGTGTTCTTTGTAACCTAAGTAGCCCTGTGGCCGGCCGGCGAGGGTGATGCCTGCGAGGTGACACCGAGGGAATGCTGGTGGATGTCTCCCAAATGCTATCTCTTCTCCCCTTCCCCCATAGGCCAATAGTTCACCAGAATGTCAACAGGCTGGCGCTAAGCCATCACTCAGTAAGGATCAGGCACAACAAGCCCACATCATAGGCAGAGAGCAGGGAGGCAGAACCTGCCTGTAGCCTGATGCACCTCGCCATTGAAAGGGACGTTTTGAAGCAATAAATAGAAATTGGCCCCAGGGCGCAGGGGGGGTCACGTTACACCGACACAGCAAGGCACTGAGTCGAGCTACACTGTTCAAAATCAGTAGATTAAAAAAAAAAATGATTTAAGACATTGGGTAAGGGAACCGTGAATACAGCTATTATAAGGACAGCATATCCTGAAAGGACATACATTGTTTCAGGAAAGGGGCTGGTGTGTGTTAAGAAGAACGACGCGCACAGGTGTCCGAAAAGGAAATTACTCTGATTTAGATAATTGTGAACAACGTGACCAGCGCTTCAATACTGCGGATCGCGTGCACGCTGTTGTGCCTGTTCGCGCTATGATCACCATGGCTGCCATGCAGCAGAAAGGGGAGAGACCAAAGGGAAAAAAATAAGTTCGCCCATGTTGAAGTATGTCGGCTATCGTGCAATAATCCATGTAGTAGGGGCAATCTGCAAGGCGTGACAAAAAACAGCCTCAAGGAGGGACAAACGTAAAGCACCTACCAATGACATCAAGTGATTTTTTTTTTTAAAGGTAAGCCAACAAACAATTGAAAGTGATGGGCGTGGTTAAAATCCTACAACACTTACAACAGGTCAAAGCACTTTCGCGTGGAATCTAACAATCGTTGCCCATCATATGGCTTTTTGTAGTAATGTCGGTGAGGTGTGGCGGCGAGATGGATGGCAACAATGGAGCGAAAGGGGGTGGGAGGGACCTTTCAAACAAGGACGGGAAAGGTGAGAGGGATTTCGAGGGGTAAATGGAGTCTGCAAACACTGGCACTCTTAAGGAGTGTCTGATTAAAAAGCTAAATAAGGCACTTGTACAAGCTGAAACTGAAAACTGTACTTTGTTCGAGCTCCATGTTCAACCGGGCATCAGGCAAGCACTGAAGGGAAAGTGGAAGCAGCAGGAGGCTCTGGCCATTCGGAAGCTGGGAGATGAGAGCAGTGTGGGAGTCAACCAATGGTTAGGCGAAACCTAACCATGGGAACTGTGATGGGGTGGGGTCAGGGAGCTAGGGGTCAGAGTCAAAGTGTGGCTCAATACATAATATTCTGGACGTTTTTTGATCTTTCACCATCAGGTAGCAACATAAAATAATGCACAGCTTAAATGTAAAAACAAGAAATAAAAAAATAAAAATAAAAAAAAGTTGTTATTTAGTGGGAAATGCACTACAGTAAAGTATGAAACCTCTATGAGTTAATGTACTGCAGAGGTCTGTATGTAACCAGGGAGCCACAGAATGGCACCTTGGTTGGTGCAGTGGGGAATAGTGACGTGTACATTTACTGCTACGAGGTCACAGCCTGTGAAAAGAAAGCATTGTGAATATGTAAGTCATTTTGTTAAACTTGCTATACACACAATATAAGATAGATTGCTACAAACTGCACAAAAAGGTTTAAGATAAAATGGTGCTTCCCAAATACAGATTTTAGCAATACCCAGACTGTACGTAATGCATTTTTTTATTTTTATACAACTGACCCCTTCAACACCTCGTCAGGGGTAGTATATAAGTAAAATTACAAACTGCTCAGTTAACTCTTTGCGCTACCACTAAAAAATAATAATTATGTCATCACAAAGCTTCGAGTGATGTGATCAATTAAAGTCAGTACCAGCTCCTAAGCATCCTTTACAGTTTTAGATTACCCTTTACATTTCCAAATTAACTCCTTGTGCACATTTGCATTTCTTTCCGGCTCCCTGGTAGGAACACTTGTTTAGCTGTCTGCTCGGCTTCGTATTCACAGCACAGGGGACTGAATGACACTTCAGCTGAAGCATTTAAATTATGGGAATTAACCGTCCTGGGACAGTTTTTTTTTTTTTTTTTTTTTTTTTTTTTTTAACAAAAAGTAGGGGTACGTTTTTTCAAAATTTGAAAACGTACGGGCACGTCGTGCCCCTTTGATCCTGCCCAATTTGACTTCTGAGTGCGGGTAAAAAGCAGATGGCTCGGCTTAACTATTACTGTTGTTTCAAACAGAAACTAACATCCATGCAGAACGTCTCTTGAGACCTACCACGGTTCAAACTTGGCTTAAGCTATGCTATTTTACTAATGTGTGTTACAACCCACTCCCTCCGCCTGCCTGTCACTCAAGGTCATCTCACCCCTTTTCTACCATACAATTCATTAATATGAATTTGTGCTACCCCTTACTTTTATCCTCGTCAAGGAGCCTAAATTCTTAACAACTCACACATTGTTGTATGAGTGTCTTAATTGAATCCAGATTTGTTACCCGAAATATGCACCTCGTTACAGAACATGACTCTCACTAGTTTAATCAAGTCAATGAATAAGAACAAATTTACTCAACAATAGGTGCCACTGCCCTCAGTGTACCTGGATCACACACATCGAGCTTCGTTCATTTAGGAAGCAATGTAAAAGAAGCATCAAAATGAGTAATAGCTTAGTACTTGGCATAAAAGGCAAGTTTTTGTTTCCTAAAGCATGACTGTAAATAAAACCTACAGTTGTAAGTACTGTGCTTCTAACTAACAAGCAGATTTGTCTGGCACCCATCAGGATTGGAGTTGATTACCCGCTGCACTTTTAAATCAATCAATGATGGTCCCAGGTGCTTTTCAGGGAACATTAATAGGTTCACTTTGGGTGAAGCTGTATAACAACATATTTCTTCTTTGTTCAGAGTTAGTCTTCTTTAAATCCACATTTTAGAGGAATACGGTAATTAGCATTATAACAGTGTAACTAGTTGTATACATTTTGGTAATAAAGCACAGTTCAGCACCGGCCCTACCACTTGTGGGGATCCTGAGTCCAGGCAGGGGCTCACTTTCATCCCGATTGCTTGGAGCCTGGACTGCGGTGTATATTAATACTGTGGGGGACTGCTACAACAAAGGCAGACTACGCTCCTTGGACAAATTGGTGGTGGGTACAGGGCAGCTGCCCCCTCCACAGTTCCTTACGTATGCTAAGGGGGCAGGAGCGTTCTCCATATCATCTTAACATTTTGGAGCAGGCCATAAAGTAATCACTTGGTTCTAGAATTCGGCTCTGCTTCATCCCTGACCGGAAGCGATTCCGTGGCAGATTGGGGCCAGAGTTAGGTCCAAACATGCGGGATGGGAAATGGATTCAGGTACTGGAAATGGTTCATATAGTATTCACGAAAACACTCTTTCTTTACACACAGTTACATTTTCTGCACATGATGTATCTGACAAAACACCGCCTTCATAAAATAAAGAGTACAGACAATCAGTGGTGCCCCCGGTGCTAGACACCCGACGCTGATTTCATACACATGACCTGGTCATGCAGGAGCGATGAGACTTTGGCGAGGTGTGATGGCTGACATGGGGCACATCCTGGGCTGCACTGTCTTGGTGGTCACTGATGCTGGCCAAACAAGCCTGGCCATGTCCTGGAAGTCCCCTGATGGGCCGCCTCACTGTAGATGGCAGACTGAGGTGGAGTGCTGGGCGACGGCAGAAGAGATGGCGCTGAGGGCAGAAGAGAATAAGGGTATTCGCCAGTACCCGATTGCTGACAACTGGGCATCCCTTCTTACAGCCTTCAAGGAGAGGGTGTAGGAGGACTGGAGCCTAGTGCAGAAGAGAGGGTAGGGTGACCACCTGGCAAGAAGGCAAATTCTGGACAGTAACAGTAAAAATCCAGGACAAAAGGTAATTTTTACAGGCACATTTGAGGACGTTGCAGGATTATAAAATAGACAGCTGACAGAAGTCCAAGCCAAGATACCTTTATGTTTTTTTAGTTTGTATTGCACATTGGAGTGTTGAGCAAACATTCACAAATAGCTGGACAGAGTTAAAGATGAAAAAACTTGTAAACATATACACTCCAAGCATAATTTGACAGCCGACATAAGAGGCAGTTTTCACAATTCTACCCCAGTACCATGCATGATCATGCCAAAAGCAGCACTCTGTTGCTGAACATAGACTTAGAGTTAACAGAAGGTAGCACTGGTAGAGAGTGTGAAAAAAGAGGGAAATTATGGTGAGAAAGGAAAGTGGGCAATATACTGAGGAGAGACAGAAGGTTGGAACAGTGAGAAAATTGGAAAGCAGATGCAGAGATGCTGAGGGTGACAGAGAGAAGGTTGAAAAGAGAAAAAAAAGGTAGAGGGGGCTACAAAAGGCAAGGTAGAGGGAACCAAGTCAAATGGCTAAGTAGAGGAGAGAAGGGAAGAGATGGTGAAAAGGGAACAGAGAGAAGAGGTTGAATAGGGAGTGAAGTGATGTAAGGGTTCACTTTGTAACTTTTATGTCAGACCTTTCAGTTCCAATTCCAGTGCACCATATCTTTGAAAGTCTGGTGCTGCTGTCCTCTTTCCCTTTCACGCAGCACAGCGCAACAACTTCACTTACTGTGTTGTGTTGCATGAAATGTTAATAAATATGCCCCCTCAATTATTTGGCTCAGGTGTTCAGACTTAAATTTTGTCTTGTAACTTGTTCAGTGCTCTGCTGCCTTTTGGATAGCGTTGCGTTGGTGAAACGACACATACGTACATACATACATACAGGCAGAAAATTAGTGCTTGTTTAACAAAAGGCAATTTTTCAAAGAATGAGGGAGAAATCTAGCCAAGGTTCCAGCCCAAAGCATTTGTCCAGCAGGTTACATTGTGGCACTAGAAGATTATGGGATTAGAATACTTTGGTCATGTTATATAGGCATTTCTACTTGGGCTCTTACCTGTCACCATCCTACCCATCTTGCTGTTGTTGCTGTCGTTACTGCCCCTGTACAGTTCCCATGAGACAACAACTGATCCATAGCTTTATTTGTAAATTCTCTCATCCTTCGTTTGCATTCCTGCATGCAGCACACTACGAACAATTTGTGGGATCTTTCAATCTAAGATAAAAAATTGTTGTACTCCTTCTCTTTCTTCTTGGTTACCTAAATCAACGCTTAATTTGTATTTTAAAACTTTTTACTTGCCAGTAGTACACTAACATTCAAAACACTTCTGAAAGATACCAAGCACAGCAAATTTGGCAAAGTCCTATTCAGCTGATGCAGTGATAGCACTCTATTCCCTGGCTACTCCTTAAATAATATTATCTTATTAACCTCCCACATAAAACAGTGCCTTGCCTTTTGTGGTTTATGTAACGTAATCCTTTCTTAACAAAACATCTTATTGAATGGTTTCACTTTCTGCTAATCCAACTCTCAATGACACTGCAGATCTGTAGCAATTAATAGCCCTATAACTCAAGCTCTGAAAGTACAGTCCTGACAGAAAATTCACAAAAATTACTGCAGAAGCCTTAAAGTCCAAATCCCTTTCCATGCATCAAGCCCTGCCATTGCCCTCAATTCCTCTCAATGGTTCTTCATGCCCAAGAGTCCCTGTGTAGGCCAGAGTAAGTCATTCAGGTATTCGAGAAATCCTGATTTTTTCCAAATAAGAAGGTTCGGGATCCTACTTTGTAACAGAGGATGCTCCTTCATCTAGACCTACCAACATACCTTTGATGCAAGAATCAAAAAGGGCTCTCCCATCGCCATTTCTTTCAGCAGTAAAGTCAAGGGCTGGAACACCTAAAAAAAATAAAAACCATCACCAGTGCTGCTGAAAAACATCCACCACAAACGCACCTGTATCCGGCTTTGAACTAAAAGACTTCTGTAATGCAATCCAGTGAGTCTCTCTCATCCAAAAGACCTTTTGAATCAACAGTCATTGTTGTCCCTTAATGTCTTGTAACTCCGTTTGGCTCAATGAGCGTCCTGATCCAGAAGATATTGCAGTTTGAGACCAACCCTGTGCCCTAAAAAATAGTGCCACAACTCCTGTGTCAATTCAGACAAACTCCTCATCCTTGTTTTCCCTCCAGTTTATGTAACAGACAGCCAACACATTGTCCATCCTACATCTCTAAAGAATTTATGTTCAAAACCCTCTCTGAAAGGCCCATCTGTTCCCTGCCTCTTTGACCCACACAAGCACCCCACCATATTCACATCTTTCTAGTACAAAATCCAGGCTTGATTAAAAAATTAAAGTCCTCTAGATTCTTCATCTATCAAATAATTTATTCCCTTGTTTACTCTGCCAAAGTCACCTTGTCCCCATATTAAAAACCCTTTCTAAGGCTGTCCGCCTTCAAATGCTGAAGACCTCTGTCACATAACAGTACCTTAACATTGCCTCAATTAAAGATGAAAGAAGGCCAATAAAGCACTAACATTCATTAAAAGAACTTATCACTGTTCAACAGCATCCTTAAATCTAACTTTTACCTTCCTTCCTGGATTTTCAGTACAGTCTTCACAGTTTCTATTTGGAATCATAAAACCTCCAACCCCCTTAATGGTTCCATAGTACATTTCTCCTTGTTTATCACAAAGCTCAGACTCTAAGAAATATCTCACAAAATCGAAATAAATGTGCAACATTTTGGCATTTTGAGATATAACTGAAATGTTGTTCTCTTAAATGCCCTGCTTATCTGAAAACCTTTTGTGAGGCACCAACAAGCAGACAATGGACAGAATGCCACACTCAGAAACTGATAAAGATGACCTGCCCATCTGTATCAAAGCAATCTGTTCCTGAACACCTAGCCTGCCACTTGCCTGTGGCTTCCAGTTCCTGCTTGTTCCAGACTGATCCAGTAACACTGCAGCTGCCTGGGTTTTCCCAACCGTTTTTTCCCCACTCACGTTCTTCCTGTCAACAGGAGCCCCACTCACCCCAGGATCTACTTAACGGAGGCCTCAGTGTGACCACATCAGTAGGAACCTGGACACCTAGCCTGCCACTTGCCCGTGGCTTCCAGTTCCTACTTGTTCCAGACTGATCCAGTGGTGCCGCAGCTGCCTGGGGTTTCCTAAACATCTCAACTTCAAGCTCCACATAGATGACTAAAAAACCATCAGAGGCACCCTCACATACCAACAACTCCAGGCCCATGCTCCAGCTTCTGCAACACCATTGCAGACTTCATTGCACCCCTAGCCTTAGACTCCAAGTACTAAATCTTCCTCTGCAACCTAAATTTCCACATTGACGACAACAACACACTGCACACTTCGACAGTATGAGCTGCATCAGGTTGACCCAGGTCATCCACGACCCTGCACAAATCGCAGGACACACTCTGGGCCCCAGTTTTACCTCCAGCAACTGCGTCAGGTATAGCTTTGTCACAAAACTCACAAGGACTGATTACTCTATTGTCCACTTTAGGATCTTCAGCCCCCACATCGCCACCCCCAAGATGACCAGCGGCCCCCACCAGATGTGGAACAATCTCAAAGACCAGCTACGCGGACACCCTCAATACCTCCAACCCCGCTACTGCCACCAGCCTTGAGCAAGGAGTGAAAAACTTCAATGCCTGGATCACCAGTTAACCCAACAGCATTGTTCCCATCAAGAGCAACATCCAGAGCAAACCCTCCAAAAAGGCCAACCCGTACACTGAAACGAGACCACAAACAGCTGGAGTGGAGATGGCCTGCCAGCAAGGACACCTTCGACAGAGCAGTCTTCAAGACCCCCCTCAACCTCTATCACCACCTGCTGAGGACAACAAAGAAGACATCCCTTGCCGCACGCATCAAAACCAGCACCAACAAGACCAAGGAACCTTTCAAACATCATTAAAGAATTCTCCAACCCAGCTGCCAGCGAAAACAGCCCACCCTCACAGGAGCGGTGCGACAACCTCACCCACTTCATCCATAATAAGATCACAACTATATACAGAAACTTTGAACCCCAACGCACTTCCTTGACAGATACGCCACCACTGTAACCAACATAAACCACACACTGACAACCTGGAACATCCTGTCCCCCCGGGACATCACCTCCACCATGAAACCCATCCACTCGGGAGCGACCACAGACCCATGCCTGCACCACATCCTCCACCTTGGAAACCAAAGGATCGTCCAGGAAGTCACCACCCTGCTCAACACCTCTATCACCACCACAACATTTCCCCATGTCTGTAAATATGCTGAGGCCAGGCCACTACTCAAAAAACCCTCCACCAACTTCAGCAAACAAAAAATACTGGCTAATCTTCCTGCTCCCATGCCCGGCAAAGGTACTGGAAAATTTAGTCAGCAAGTAACTCGCAACATATCTAGAGCAGAACCAGCTACTCAAGTCCTCCCAATCTGGCTTCCGCAGCATTCACAGCACCGAAGCTGCCTAGATCACAGCCACTGATGACATCCAAACCTTCCTCGACCAAGTAGAAACGGCAGCTTTCATCCTTCTTGACCTCTCAGCAGCCTTCAACACTGTTTCACACTGTATGCTGATAAAAAGACTCCACCACATCAGCATCCAAAGGGACATGCTCAGATGGATCACCTCCTTCCTCACCGGAAGAACCCAGAGGATCCACCTCCCACCTTTCTCCTCCGAACTCAAGGAGATCTCTTGCGCTGTCCCCCAGGGATCAGCCCTCAGCCCCATGCCCTTCAGCGCATATGACCCTGCTGGCCAACATCATCAGATCCCACGGCCTCAACATAATTTCCTGCACACATGACACCCAACTCATCCTCTTATTCACCATCGACACTTCCCCCCTCCCCCAATCACCAAACAAACTTCCACAGATGAATGACCAACATCGCAGACTGGATGAAGAGCAACTGTCTGCAGTTGAACACCAACAAGATGGAAGTACTGATGTTTGGCAACAGCAGCAACACGTGGACCGGCTCCTGGTGGTTTTCAGACCTAAGACCCCCACCCTCTCCCTCCGACCATGCCAGAAAACTCAGAATCATCATTGATAACAAGCTCACCATGAAATCACAGATCAATGCCATCTCCTCCGCATTCTTCCTCACTTTGCGCATGCTACATAAGATCATCAAGCGGCTACCCCTACACATGAGGCGCACCTTGACACAGGCCGTCATCACCAGTCGACTGGACTACGGTAACACTGCCACTTAGGAATCACTGCACACATCCTACAGAGACTTCCGACTATACAGAATGCCGCAGTCAGACTCATCCTCGGCCTTCCCCAACAAACATACATCACACTCCACCTCGGGCTACTCCACTGGCTCCCCATACAGAAGAAATGCCAATTCAAGCTGCTGACCCCATGCCCACAAGGCTGTACACAACCAAGAACCTGCATACATTAACCACAGCCTGAACTTCCACCAGCCATCGAGAAGAGTATGCTCTGCCTCCCTTTCACTTGCATATACTCCCCGCATCTACTGACGCACAAGCAGAGCACACTCCTCTGACATCACAGCAAAAACCTGGAACAGCCTCCCCACGTACCTCTGGACCATTACCTCACTTCCAGGATTCCAAATACCCCTCAAAACCTGGCTGTAAGACTAAGCCTCCGGAACCTGCAAGCACCAGGTTACACTAACAGGTGATTAGCCACGCTTTATAAATCCTGATTGAATGATCTTGGCTCTCTACCTCCAACCACTCCATATGACAGCCACATCGTCATCTTTGGAATGTGCCTCCTCCACAATAGCTAAAATGCGTGCCATGGTCCAAAGTAGTTTTAGCAATTTATCGTGGCATGGCTTCATAAATCTTTTGAATATTTCCACCGATCTAGGTGCATTCTTAAAGAAAAATTATTATTATTATTATTTTTTTTTTTTTTCTTGTCCGATGAGATGGCCCTAATCTGGGAGTCATACATACTTTATCAAAAATTAAGAGGATTCAACTCTCATTACGCCTCTGGTCTCCCTTTCCAGATGTTTACTGATCTACTTCTTTATAAATTCACTCATATAATCAAATGACCATCACTTAATAATCTTTTGAATGTTTCGGTTTGCATCATGGACAAACATCTTCACCCAGAGGATCATTTTACCACAGTTTTATTTAAATTGTTTAATTCCTTCTCGTCATAATCCGTATCCCATTTTTTTAATTATGACAAATACAAAATATATTCCTCTTAAGCCACATCTGATTTCCTTCCAGTGAGCCTCCTCTTAAATGCTGTCAGGATGCAGCTTAATATCTTTTGTGTCGCTCTAGATATATAACTTTGTGCCACGAAAGAAAGCTTTCTTTTCCACGACACTGAGACTACCTTCCTCCTGTACACTACAATATTTATGCTTTATCAATTCAGATGCTTCACTTTCCTCCTTATCTTTCTCATCTAGAAACTAGAAGTCCTCCTCAGATGCCAGGTCCATTTTTCTCCGTTTCCCAAAACGGGTCTTATTACCTATTTAAAAGATGCATTAATCTGACTGCTTCCTTTAAACACGTCTTTCTGCACGATCTCATTGGGACTAAAAATACCAGCTTCCCCTGCCACTTTTTTCTTTTTCATTCAATGCAGTTTTCCATAAACAATCCTGTCGCTGTAGAGAGCTACATTAACTCCCTTGATGAGACAGTAACTTCTCTTGCATAAAAAACACAACTCAACAAAATTCACCTGCCTTAAATTGAGCTCACCCATAATCATTATTTTATATTGTTAGTTTCCCGTATGGAAATGGTAGCCTAGTCTTGCAAGGCTTAAGTCGTATTTAAAAGTTACTTGATGATTAGAACCACATGATCACCGTCTTGTGTTCTGATGCGGTTAACAGAAAAGCCGCTTGGTTCAGTATCCAGCTGTTTTGCATGACATCTGCAGTCCAGATCAGTGCTCTGCACTAGGACGGGTTTGAGCTAGAGCATGACCCACAAAATATCTACCTCTCTGTGGGCTGCACACCTCCCGTTATTGAAATGTAACCCCAGTAAAGGCACAAGCGTGCACCAAACCCCAAAGTAACACTGTTAAATGGTCTTTTTTTAAACAGAAAGTTAGTATTCTAAACAGTACTGCCATCACAGAAAAACAGAAAGATTTTCGAACTCTGCTCTTTAATTGTACAGTAACTCCCTTCTTAAAGTTGTTTCCAGGAATATGGGAACATCCATTCCCACACAGAGACATGCCAACCCTTACAATAAAAACCTGAATGAGATTTCCAAGCCCACAGACTCGCAAGCCTCATGATAATAGTGCTTAATGACAAAAAAGCAAGACTCACAATGCTGTTAAAGAATCCATGAGAAAATGCATTTGACATTAAGGGAAAACCATCAACCCAGAAAAAGGAATAATAAAAAAAGAGTTGTGGTCAGCTATGGTCCCTCTAAAGTAGAAACGTATTAAGATGAGCTGGTCAGTTGGCAAAAAGTGACACGAGTTGATGAAAAAAAAATAATATATTGAGACTTGACACGGTTAATGTGAAAAAAAAGAGCTGATGTAGCGTAATTTGTGCAGTTGCTTTTTAAATCACATTTTCAATTAAGAAGGTGAAACATTTACTCATTTTTTAAAAAAAAACTCTTGGGTGCCAGGGCCAAATTGTCTTAATGGACATAATAAAAAATATAATTTTGGGCACAGTTTTGAGCTCCCTTACGTACAGCAGTAATATATTTACATTTAGTGCATGATTCATGGGCATAATCCATTGAACAAACCAAATACAAGAAAGGTGATGGTGGCAAATGAAACCTATTACCTTACAGCCCTTCTTGAAAAGTGACCCCAGAGTATTTGCATTACTGAAAGTACTGCAGGAACGGGTTGAGAACAGCATTGTACTAACTCTAACATAATTTCCAAAAGCAAGACCTTTTAGATGAGTTGCATGTTGCCACATAGCTTATGCGGCTGATTTTGGTACATTTAATCTGAATACATTCTGGGAAAAGCTGAACAAAGGGATGAAACAAAACTGCCTTTTTTCTCAGCAGTCTTTAAATTGACTGCGGTCTCAACGGTCCTTCAACCTCCTCTTTTTCATGACTGGCCATACTCCATGGTTTGTAATCTTGAAATCTTTACTGTCCCTGAATCTACTCTCACCTATAAAAGGAATTTTCCTCACTGCAACAGCTTGATAGTTGCTTCATAAAGTAGTCTTTTGCTAAACTACAAAGAGTCAATAGTTGCTGCTCAACACGCACTCTTACTGAAATGTAATAACCGCATTACACATGCTCTTTTTTCGCTTCATTGCTTCCTGGTCCAAGACATGCCAATTTAAAGCACAGTTTAGTCCAGAAATTGATTGATGCTCTGGACTGAGCTTTGACGTATCCGCTTCACAGGAGATTGATATTGGCCTTCATGAATATTCCCTGTATAAATGTACAAGATTTGGTGGAGGAACATTCTGTGTCTAAGGCTCTGTTGCTCGAATGTGAATTTACCTTGAAAAAACAAGAGGAGGCATTTGACATACAGGAATGGTGTTTAATTAAACATTACAGCCGGGAGAGCAGTTACAAAAACGGGGTCTGACTGTCTCTGAATGTACAATTGGTCTCAGTGGTTTTTATACATTTCTTTGAGTGTCATAAAACAATTACAGCATTCCCTTTGAGGTGAAGAATGTGAACAGTTGTCTTGGAGTCATAAATAAGGTTCTGATAACCTATGCAGATGGGCCTCGACATGGCGTGGACACAATGAGGGTCAGTAGGTAACGTGTCCAGATGTCCAGCCTGAGGGGCGCATGATCGCTGTGTCTGTTGTGTTCTAATTGGCTAAGTGTTCCTAACTATGTGTGACATCTGACTTTATGGTGTTTGGGAATGCAGTCATCCCTCCGACCATGCACATTTTATCGGGGCCAATCTCCTAGGACCATTTTGGTATTGCTGCGCCTATCTGTTGGACTGATTTTGAGTTACCTGTTCATGCGTTTGTTTACTGGCTATGTGCTGCCCCACCTGTGACCTGTCAGTCAGTAACTTCAGGCCTATGTTTCAGAGCCTGCCTGACCACGTATCTTGGAGTCGGGGTTGATGAAGAATTGATGTCTGATGGATTATCTAATAGTGATGTGATTTCGTTCCTAAATGTGATCATGTAATGGTGCACATTGACCTTACCAATATTAGCAGCTCAACTGTCTCAATTATGTTTTTTAATCTTCCCTCGATCTTTAGGACTCAAAGAACTTCTAAGATTCAGAAAAATATTAAAAAGCCTATCTATAGACATTGTAATCTGAACTAGACACCAAGCTGCAATTAAGTTTCAAGAATGCTTCCACATTCTGCTTTTGTTGTTCAGATGCTTACCATACCACACGGACTGGTCTCCTGCTAGACTGATTCGAAGGCGTAGAAAGCTGGCTCTGTATATACTATATCAAAATGAGATATAGTGTACACAGAGTCCAGGGGTTCGCCAGAGGCTAAAGTAGAAAATACTAATGCTGTCTTTTGTGGTAGTGTGGTCGAGCAGTTGGGCTTATCAGAGGTTAGTGCAAAGCATTTGTTGTACACACACAGGCAATAAATGAGACACACACTCAGACTTAACTCCAGACCAATTGTTTTTATATAGAAAAATATATTTTGTTTATTTTTAGAACCACGATATTCCATTAGAAAGTAAGTACTGTTGCAGGTAACTATTCAACATAGATATCAATGTAACTTTGTTTCACTTTAGCAAACTAAACGGTTCTTAAGAAAAGAGAGAATATCTATTTCAAAAGTGGACACTGCAATTTTCTGAAGCAGTTCCAGTGGGAAGAAAAGAAAGTACAGTTTTAGAGGTAAGTACCAGACTTACAGTACCAGTCTCCAGAGGTTAGGTTGTGCTTCGGTCAGGGTTCAAGTTAAGTTTACAATGGGCTCCTATGGAGACTGGGGGCTCTCGGAATCAGGCTTGTTTGCAGGTAAGTACCCACGTCTTCGGAGGGCAGACCTGGGGGGTTTAGAGGAGCACTGGGGGGGCCACAGGTTAGCACCAAACACACACCCTCAGCGGTGCAGTGGCGGCCGGATGCAGGGTGCAAACGCAGCATCGGGCTCCCAATGCTTTCCTATGAGGAAACCCTGGGGGTCACGTAGATGTTGCAGGCGGGGCCAGGGGGTTGGTTTCAGAAAAATCACAGGCTGGACAAGTAGGAGGGCCGCCTGCTGAACGTGGCTGCACCAGAGGTTAGGCTCCCCAAGGCCAGGGGGCTGCGGGTGCAGTGTAAATTTTGGCGTTGAGTATCTTCGTCTGATTAGGGGGGGTCCTCTGGATTCACACTGTAGGCATCATCGTGGAGGACAGCAGAGGTCAACCAAGGGTGGGCACTTGCTCTGAATCGCCTGGGGATCCTCTCTAGTCGGTTGGGCCACCTGGACACTGGCCGTGGCAGTCGGGTGCAGAGTGGTCAGGACTCGCAGATCCGAGGAGGCTCTGGAGTCCTTAGGTGTTTCCTTTTGGACAGGGCGCTGTCCACAGGAGTTCTTGGTCCTCTGTGGTGCAGTCAGTCCTCTGGAAGCTTGGCAGAGGTAGATGGACCTGCAGGATGCAACGCCTTCTTTTGTATGGCTTTTGAAGATGGATACAGGCCGGTATGGCTGGGGCCAAATCAGTTTGCACCTTCAGTCTTCTGTGCGAGGGTTCAGTTAAGCAGTCGTCCTTTTTTTCAGTCTTCTTGTGAGGTTGCCAGGAATCTGGTGAGCTGGGTTCAGGGAAGCCCTTAAATACAAGTTTTAGGGATGTAACGGGGTCAGAGGGCAGTAGCCTTTGGCTATTGTCCCTGAGAGTGGCTACACCCTTCTTGTGTCCACTCCCTTTGGGGAGGGGGCACATTCCTCACCCTATTGGTCCCTGTCCTCCAAACCAAGATGGAGGATTCTGCAGGGAGGGGGGTCACTTCAGCTCTGGAAACCTTAGGGGTGGTCCCAGATGAAGTAGTCATTCGTTCTTGTTTTTCCTCAATTTCCCGCTGAACTTGCTGCCAAAAGTGGGTCTTTGTCCGGGGGGTGGTTATCTCCACTAGCTGGAGTGCCCTGGGGCACTGTACAAAGAGGACTGAGCATTTGAGGCTCACCGCCAGGTGTTACAGTTCCTGCTGGGGGTGGGGGTAGTGTGAAGCGCCTCCACCCAGAGCTGGCTTTGTTTCTGGCCTCAGAGAGCACAAAGGCCCTCACCCCAAGGTGTCAGAAATGTGTCTGTTAGTGACAGGCTGGCACAGACCAGTCAGTCCTACACTAGAGGATTGGGTAAAGTACAAGAGGTATCTCTAAGTTGCCCTCTGTGTGCTTTTTAGAATAAATCTAACACTGGCATCAGTGTGGGTTTATTGTGCTGAGAAGTTTGGTACCAAACTTCCCAGTATTCAGCTAAGCCATTATGGAGCTGTGGAGTTCATAATGACAAACTCCCAGACTATGGGGGTTATTACAACTTTGGAGGTGGTGTTAATCCGTCCCAAAAGTGACGGTAAAGTGACGGATATACCACCAGCCGTATTACGAGTCCATTATATCCTATGGAACTCGTAATACGGCTGGTGGTATATCCGTCACATTTGGGACGGATTAACACCACCTCCAAAGTTGTAATAACCCCCTATATACTTAATATGGCCACACTGCACTTACAATGTCTAAGTATGGACTTAGACACTATAGGGGCATTTTGCTCAGGTAGCTATGCCCTCAGCTGTGGTATAGGGTACCCTGCATTAGGGCTGTAAGACCTTCAAGAGGGGTTACTTAACTATGCCACAGGCAGCGTTTTGTGGACATGACACCCTGAGTGGGGTGCCATGTTGACTGTGTGCCAGAGGTGTGCCAATTGTGGAAACAAAGGTACAGTTTTAGGGAGAGAACAGTGGCGCTGGGGCATGGTTAGCAGGATCCCAGCACGCTCTGTCATGTCAGTATCAATATCAGGCAAGATGTGGAGGTGGGGGGCTGCAAACAAGGGGCCAGTTTCCTACAGAACGGTTTTCCATTTCCATTGCAAGAATGTTCCCTATCTCAAGAGACTCCATTGAAGGATTGTGTAATGCAGGGCTGTGTATCTTTAGAGTCGAGCGCGCAAGTGCTGTGGCCTGTTGTAATCTCTCTGGGCTTTTAGCCACGCCCACTCTTGCTATTTGTTGTTTGTTGTGCTTGTTTTAAATGTTTCATTTTTATTGGTGCATTTTGTGAAATGTCCCTCCTTTGTGTGCTGAGTTCCCTCCCAAAAACGATCTCACTAAGTGAACATTTTTGTTGCCCATCACACTACGTCATGCTTCCTCCTGTTACAGCGGGTCATAGCCCCTCCTCCGGTTTCGGTTTGCCTTTCATCCCAGCTACGTTCCTTTCTAGACATTCATGCAGGGAGCCAATAACTCTCACGGCGGTGGTGGCGCTTTTAATCAGCTTGCTTCTTTTACTTTTCATTTTCAATTTATGTGGCCAGAAACGTCCAGTGAGGAATTTACAACGATAATAGCTCTAACTTGAGCGAACGCGAGACCCATTGCATTGCAAATGCTTGTTTTGTCAATGTTTTTGCAAAGCTTTGTTCAGGAAGCTGCTGGACTATCGTCAATCTACATTTTGGCTAAAAGCAAAAATGTTGTTTTGGTCTCAAAAAGCATGCATGGCCGCAGTACTCCCTGTCACTGAAGAAAGATACATACACATAATTTCAGTAAAATCATAATGTCCTGGCTAACACAGGCTTAAAAAAGTCCATTGGTCTGGCAGTGACTGCCTCCCTCTTGCTTTTGGTAAAGAAGGCAAGAATGAAAGAATGACTGAAAGAGGAAGGCAAGAAAAAGGAAGGTAAGACATAAGAAATAGGAAGGCAAGAAAGAAAAAGGCAAGAGTAAAGAAGGAAGAGGGAAAGAATGAAGACAAAAAGGAAAAGAGAAGACAAGGAAGGGAAGAAGGAAATGAAGAAAAAAAAGGAAAGAAGAAAATAGGAAATAATGAAAGCGAGAAGAAAAGAAAGCAGGAAATAAAGATAAAGTTAGGAAAGAAGGACAAAGAAGAAATGGCAGGGTTGCAAAGATAGAACCCTTCATGAAATTCTATTCAGAATTCATGTGAGCTGCTGGTATGGTGTGAAAAAGCAGTAGTCTGATAAAAAAGACCACTTCAAAAGGAATTTACAACAGCATTGGCAGGAAACCAGAACTGATAAAGCTGGAATATGCCCTGTGCTCTCATCTGGTAGAAAATGTCCTGCTATCACATCAGGCTCTACAAACAAAGGCAACACTAACGCAATAATAAAGTAAAAACAAAAAGGCTGGAGCCTTGAGTGTGGATGTGCTACTTGTGAAAGGGCTCAATGCACTCTTCTCAAAGTGATGTTAACCAGTGGCTGAAGTAAGCTGACCCACTGGTGAATGCTGTAGTGGGCAGAAGCCAAATGTGAATAACACAAGAACAGACCAGGGGATGTGAAAAAATAATGTCTTGATTATGAAGTTGCTTGGTGCTTAGCAGTTGTACAGATTGTGGAAAAATGAATGGTGTGCTTGTCCTTAGTGCAGTGTCCTGTGCATGTTTCTGTTTAACATTGTCCCTCTTTATAGCCTTGGTTTCTCTCACTTACTATCTTTCTCTCATTCTGAAAACAGTCCATGAGACAAAGGAGAGTCTGTGGCATGGCAGAAGGCAAATTAAAGGACACTAAAGCTCTCTGTTTGTTTCCTATGTCTGTCTCTTTATAATGGAAAGCTAGTGTAAGCGCAAAGACTGCCTTTGAGACAATATGGTGTCTGTTGCAGTAAGAAGGAAAATGAGCACAGAAAAACCTATTTAGAGAGGACCGGGTTCATAGAGTTAAACCCACCCTTCTGTAAATCCATCATACCAATCAATAACCGTGATATTATAGCAGATTTACCACAAAATGTGAAATAATGAAGAAATACTAATTCCACATGCTTTTCTGCATGTAAACGTGCATAGTTGTCTTATTGTTTTTGCTGGTGCCAATGGGTATGACTTTTCCCTAAAGTGAAGATACTTATATATATTAGGTTCTCGTTTGTGGGCTTATGTGCTGTTACCTGTAAGACATTTTGTTTACTTATAAGAATCTTGGAGCCTGTCCATTGCTTATCATTGCTTGGCTTAGTTGGCACTCTTTTCCTTGCTTTCTTTGGTCAGCGTTTGCTGGCTTGACTGCTTCTTCCCAAGTATGTGTGTGCTTTCAGACCTACTTATTTCTTGTTATGTAAGTACTCCATAAGAGGCTACGTGTTCTTGTCTTCTCGCACCCCAAAGTGGCCCGGCCATCCCTTGAGGGTTTCTTGATCCTCTGCTCTGACTGTTGCTTAACATCCATTACCTAAGTCATTGGAGAAAGGTGCAGCTCTGGATTATTGAGGGGTCTGTGCTAGTGTGTTTTCCAGGGGCCTGGGTTTGCCATTTTCTTTACTAACTCATGAAGAATAAGGTGTTGAAGCTGGAGCTAAGGAAAAGGGAGTCTCTGGTTCCTTCGGCTGTGACCTGTCAGAATACTTCGAGACGTCCAGTCAGGATGGCAATTTAGATTCTTTAGTCCCTGGATTAAAGCCTAGTAGTTGGCTGTCTGAAGTTAGGACATGCATATAGCTCACTGTACAACCTGATAGTTGTCCTGAGCTCTAATCTCTCGGATCCTCCCGTTGACCATATTGTGTGAGCTTCAGGAAAATATCTTCAATAGTGGAAACTGATGTTGACCAGTTTCAAATGGTTTCCACTAGGTTCTGTTGCTGATATGTTTTTTGATGTCTACTAAAGTAATGCAAAGAGACCCTGGACAGATTGTTCTTATATTAGCACTTATGCCACTGATAGGTTTATCATGTTAGTTTCTTGTAATTCCTTATATAGATCACTGTTTCTTTTTTTGTTACTTATCTTATCCTGATGAGGTACATATTTGTGGTTGGTTATCTGGTCTTTTACTCCTTATTAATACGTCCTTGTCTGCTCAGTTGGATGTTTTGCCTCTCTTTCTGTTGTCTTACAGAGGGATCCGAACATTTTCTTAATATCCTTTTATTTTCAGGCATAATGATTACCAATTTTGTGTATTTATTCACTCTTCTTGCCCCACTTGAGCTGCACGATCACACGTTTTTTTTTTTTTTTTTTTGGTTTGTTCTCCATTAGGCTACTGTCTTTTTGTTATTTTTTTTTTATTATTTTTTTATTTTAATACCTGGGAGTCGTGCTGCGTTTTCCTTTGGATTTCATGCTGTTCCACTTTCCGGTTGGGATGGTGGGAGGGGTGGGTTGGGATGGTGGGGGGGGGGGGGGGTTGTTTTGGAGCCGGTGGGCTCTATGTCTGTTATTTTTTATTTATTTCTCTTTATTCCCCTTTCCTGCCCCCTCTTTTCTAGTTGCCTTCTCCTTTCAAATTATACCATTGTCATATTTGGTAAGAACGGCTATCAGTGCTTACTTGTATTTGTTTCTTTGCTACAATGGACATCCACGTACGTGCTCTCAAAACTCCATCCCACTGGGGGCTTAACTAAGCACAATAAGGTCAATTCAATTCCGCTTTATTTCAGTAAAAAAAATACCATAAAAGCAACAATACAAACATTAAAAGAAAATAAAACACAAAAAAGGAGTAAATTCTAAGTACAACATTAAAAACACAATATAAGTTAAAACCTGTAAAAAGCAACACAGTCCATTCTCGATTACTTCTACATGGATGATGTCAAACTCCCTAAAATTGATCTCCTTTGACACTAAGGGGCTGAATCATCCTGCTAACCAACGGAAGATTCTTGACTACTTTTACAAATTTAAATGTGATATAGTCTTTTTGGAAGATTCCAAAAGGAAATGGCACCTATAGTTCACCTGCACAAAAGAATTAAAGTGGAGCTATTAAGATTATTACTAAAAAGTCAAATATCACAGTCCTTGGCACACTGGTAGGCCAGGGAAGTTGCTGTGGTTTCTCAACAAACTATTCCAAGTCAGGCATCGATTTTTACACACCTAATACTAATGATTTGGAGACTATACCTTTTACTCCTCCCCACCTCCAATTAATTGTGGTCCAGGATTGACTATTTCTTAGTATCTGACAATCTAGCAAGAATGAGCTCCGACTCTTGCATTGATCCTCAACTGATTTCAGACCACTCGGTCTCAAACACGTTGGACTGAGCCACATCTGGCCCCTCTGACAAATCCTGGAGACTTAATTCGGAAATTGTACAAAACCCTGCACACTGTGCAACAACTCAGTCAGCCACTGTTAACTTCTTTAAAGAAAATAGATCGGGAGTCCCCCCCCCTCCCCCCATCCCCTCCCCCACCCCCTCTTCTCCAAAAAACATTCGCTGGGAAGCCTTTGAGGCCACTATTAGAGAAATAATAATAGAAATCAGTGCCCATGTCAATGAATCTGTAAACTCCTGGATGAAGGCTCTTGAAGTCAAAATTAACCAATTGGAATTTCAACGTTAATCAGAGAAAGGTACCTTCCTCTTAGACAACCTTAATCGTGAAATGTATGTATATAACAAGATTTTAAGTACTAAGGCAGGCCATTGGGTAACCAAATTCAACTCTATAAAAATGTGTAGGACATTTTAGCCCGTTACCTCAAATATAAACAAAGTCGTCGTCCCCCTCCCGGCCCCCCCTCCCCCCCAAAATGATCTGAGTTAGAGATAGATGGCTTCTTTCACTAAGATCCATTGAAAATATCTCATATTTTCCTGGACTGCTACAAACACCTATATAACGAAAATAAGACTGTCAATGCCTCTACTGATACCCTGGACTGCTTAAGTAAACTCAACATTCCCACACCTGATCCCAAAGGTCAGCTCCTCTTAAATTAGGTTATCGCTGACGCCAAAGTGTAATTGCCATTAAATCCCTTGAACTGGGTAAAACACCTGGTCCAGACTGACTCATTGCTCACTTCTATAAACAGTTCTCAGATTTACTAGGTTCTCCTATTCTTGATCTTTTCCATAACTATGCTGAGTCTGGATCTATCCTGGGTACCATAGCGGAAGGTATACCATACTTATTCTAAAAACTATAGGCCAATATCTGTTATTAATTTGGACTGTAAATGATATGCCAAAATCATAGCTGAAAGAACCAAAGCGATATTACTTCTCCAATTGGCACCTATCAATCCGGCTTCCTCAATGGTAGGCTTTCCAGTGACAATGTCAGATTGTTGGGTCATTTATTACATATTTTGCCATGTCTAAACCCTTTCCTGTGTTGGCAATAGCTCTGGATGCTGGATTGCCATTTCTAAGAGCGGTCATGTTGTGCTTCAATTTAGTTGACCCTTTCAGAACGATGACAATGGCCCTTTACCGTAACCCCTATGCTAAAATAAGAACCAACTGTGTCTTTTCTGATCTATTCCCAATGAAACAGGGCACCAGACAGGGTTGCCTTTTATCCCCTTCTTTATTCCTTCTTGCGATCAAACATCTTTTACTGTCTCTCAATGAGAGATCCAACCTTCTTGGAATAACTGAATGACAGCTATTTAAAAGCAGCTGCTTATGTTTATATCTTGATTGTGATAGATCACGCTGACTTAGCAATCCTCAAAATTGTCTAAAATTGACTAATACTCCTTGTTATTGGGTTACACACTCAATAGGGATACATCAGAAGTCCGTCTGGTACACAACAGGTTGAGCAAAGAAACCCTTGGTACCTCTGGTTTGGCCTGGCAGCCCAATTTTCTCAAATACCTGGGTCTTGAGTTTAGCAATTATCTAATTGAATCAATAAGACATAATGAATCATTGGTTAAACAAAATGTTGAAAAATTCCTAGATGGGTGGTCGCAAAATTTTCACCTGGTGGGTTAAACTAGAATTTATTAAAATAGTCATCACCCCGATTGTCAACTATCTCTTATCAAATTGCCTTTCTAGTATCTCTGAGCTCGAAATGGCTAGATAATAATTTGGATTTAATCCCTCTGTCCTCACCCTGGAGAGGCTGCTTATTGAAAATATCTCCCTAGCATCTCTATTAACAATTTCCAAAACGCACCCAATTCTTACAAATCCTATTTTGAAGCACTCTGGATATCTTTTGTTACAGAAATCTCTAGGCAATGCCTCGAGCAATGTCTGGTGGGAATGGATCCGTTACACCAGGAGAGCACAGACAATTATTTCTATCCAGTATCCCTGGTTCTCTGCCAACAAGTCCCTGTGGCACAACCTAGACCATTAACGGTTTGCCAATGTTGACGTGTAACACTGATTACTTGAGATATTACCAAATAGTACTGCAACTTCATGATGATATATAATGATTGACTATATACCTGTTCATGATTTCTTATCTCACTCTGATGGACATATGATTTTGACAATCTCTCTCGTCCCTCCTTCCCTCCTTTCCCAATACTTCTTTGTTTTAATCCCCACCTTGCGGTCGGCCCACTAGCATCCTCCATGTCCTGTTCTGTACTTTTCCGTCTTCTCGTTTAACAGCCTTTATCTGCTATTATGGCTTTATCAATAGTTAAGTATTTTACACCGTTATTGTGCTTACCGCTTTTTCTATGGTAAAAACCTAAAAAAAAGTTTGAAATAGAAAAATAAAACATTTAATGAGTACGTAAATCTGAGAAGTGTAATGTGCAAAATCTGCAAAAACTCCAATTACATTGTCTCGTGGGGTTTTGATGTACAACAATGTAACTACAATGAGGAGTACTATCTGCTGTTTTTTTGTTTTTTAATCATAATAGATATGCAGGCCGGATGAAAAGGTAAGATTAAGTAAGTGGTAAAAAATATGACGGGCTTCCACATCACTCAAGCAATGGGCTCCACTAACGTTAGCTGTATCGTGTACATTTTAATTCTTAAAAACAATTGTCAAGTTTTTATTTTAGGGAGTTTAATTAATCGGGAAAAGTGAGCACCAGTACCCAAAAATGGCATGATATCCTAGCAACGTGAAGCAACACGCGTACTCTATCTGCTAAACCATATTGTTTAGATTAAGCAATATCTGGAATTCTGAGTCATAGACATTGGTGAAATCTGGCTTACTGGGCAAAAAAAGAAAAGAAAATGGAAGCGAAACGAAGTGAACCAGAGCCCTAGGGTGATCCGTGGAAAAGAGCATTTAACTGTCCACTACTTCATTACCAGGGCTAGTCAAAAATAGTAAAAGTCAGAAAAGCATTTCAATAGTTAAACTGTTCTATGCAGGCTTCGGCTCTTCTTTAGGAACGACTGCAAATTATAATAGCTTCAAGCCTTGATACAGTCTGTAGCGTTGCCCCATTTAGGGTTACCTGGCCTCCTAGGACATGCCCCCACATGTAGGTATGTGCCACTTTTCCTCTTAGCTACAAGCTCTTATTCGTCCCTCGCATCGCTCTTCATATTTTGATTGTGAAATGTCTCTAGTCCTCAGCCGGGGAGGGGGACGACTGATGTCCTAATGGGGAACACTGTAAACTTTAACTTCAAGGTATAGTGCTGGTGTTTGGTGCATCACTGCACATGTTCCCACCTTGTTCTTTTCTGTCGGGGTAGCGCAACTCAGCTTCTCTGACCTTATGCACAGCACGCACACTCCATGCCTAGTGCCGCTTTCCAAGGCCTTTTCCAGTTTATAGTGTTTTAAATACAGTGACTGCTCGAAAAAGCCCAACAAACATTCAGGAAAATTATGCATTTTTTAATTTAACAATTTGATTAAGCCCACCAGTCCCACAGAAACTATTCGGGTGCTTTATATAGAGTTCATTTGATGATTTACCACAAAAAACTGGAATAAACAGACCTTAGGACATGAATCAGTATATTTAAGGTAAGAGGATTACTAGAAGTTATACCGCAAACAGTGAGCTAATTGTTTCTTCAAAACGAGTAGCTTTAGTTGTAAATTGATATCCACAGGCAAGGAGTACCAGATGTGCTTTCCAGCACTGCTGAGGTGATTTTTTGGAAAAGGTGATTCTGAACTTGGTGGTGTTGGTTGGACAATAGAGTACAAAACTGAATCCATCCCTCAATGATTGCAGGGCATGTTTTAAATGTAAGATTTAACCTTGTTCAAAGTGTGACGCCCAAATAAAATGTTGCAAACCAAAACATTTCGTGTATTTGTAGGGATGGAGAGAGAAGTTCTTAAACTGTGATATTTTACGTGTGTGTAACTGAAAGACTAGCATAAGCATGCAGCAACCTGCTATTACTAGCACAAAAAGAAATAAGAAGTAAAATATTCTGTGTTAGGCATGAACTGAGTGCTTTATCTTGGTAAATGCACCAATGCCTTCATGGCTTGAAGTTTGATATTTTGGGGGTAGGGGTCGTAAGTTTTTTTTTGTTGTTGTTTGTTTTTTGTTTGTTTTACTCCTTTCATTGAAAATATGTAGACAGAGCAGAATTTCACAAAAAAGCAAAGTATATGCTCTTCAACTTCAAAGTATATCTACTAACAGATCATGGAGCGAGTGGAGCTTATAGAGCTTGCTGTATTTACAGCAAGTTCATGTTTAGGAGGTTAAAATTCTTTAAGAAGACAGTAATATGCCTGTTGTGGCAAGAATGAAAAAAGAACCATTAATTAAACAAGCAGTGATAAGGTCAGTCAGTGTGGCCTTTTGGCGTGGCTTTGCCAGTTCAGACCTATTGGCTTTAAGGTGATTTTTGCTAATGCTATTTACCAACTGCAAGAAGATGAAACAAGCATTTGCAATACAATGGGTCCAGCATTTGCTTGAGTTAAAACTGTTGGTGTTGTAAATTCATAACTGGACTTTTCTTGCCACATAAATTGGTCAACACTGCCTCATAATGTGGTCTTTTAATACCACATAATTCCAGTGGTCCCTTCATACAACTAAAAGGACTTCCATTTACCTTCTTCCTCTATCTGCAGCCGCATATAAACCTGTTTCCATTTAGCATCCTAATTTTAATCTGCTATGCTAATTCCAGAGTTGCTGTCTGGCTAACAGAATTCCCAATACAAGACAGCCATGGAGGAGTAACCAGAGAAATAAACTAGAAGGGTCAGCCAGACATATCAAGAGTGTTCAAACAGTCATAGTGTAAAAAGGATGTTAAGTTGGCCTGGTGCAGTGAGGGCCATGGCTGCCTTGGAGCACGAAGGGGGGAGACAAAAGAAAAAATAGTTCGCCCACGCTGAAGTATATCAGCAATCGTACAATAATCCATCTAACCGGGTCAGTCTGCAAGGTGGTAAACCCCCCCCCCCCCCCCCCCCCCACTACCACCAAGGCGGGAGAAACGTAAAGCAATTACCAATGACATCAAGGGAATTTTGAAAGGGAAGCCCACAAACGAATGAAAGTGATGGTCATGAGGTGAGCGTTGTTAAAAGCCCACAATTCTTAAAATAGGTCAAAACACTTGTGCGCTCGGCCTAAAAATGTTTACTGCTGATGTTGAACAGCATCAACAAAAAAGTGTGAAACTTTTGTACACTCTCATGCATGTTGACTCGTGCAGAAATGCATGACGGGCACTGTGGTGGCCACTGCGTGATGGGTAATACAGGCATCAAAACGAGTCATGCAGACACATAAATTGTGACGTAGTTGCCTTTTTATAATTTACCATTTCAAGACGTTAAATGCTCTTGGAGTGGTAAATTAAAAAAATATATATATACATTTTGGAAAAAACCAAAGATGCACGAGAGCCTATTTTTAGTAAGGAGCAGCTCAGGAGCAAATTGTAGATGCCACCCCTCTTTAAAGGTATTGGTAAAAATACTAAATAATTAAAAGGGGCAGGCAAGAGGCGGTGAGGTGGTGGGGAGGAGAAACAGTAATGCTGAGTCATTCTGAAGGCAAACGTGCATTATGACATGCACATGCATGCCCTATAATAAAAGTGCACAGCTTCAAAAAAATGTAGGCACCTTTTTTTCTTTTTCTATAATTCACCGATCAAAGATGGTGATGCCACTAAGACTGATCTATTTTAAAAGATAAATAAATTATAAGTGCACCAAAGAAGCAGCTACTGGGCTCTCTAAAAAAAGCTCAAAGGAGAGAGCAACTCTCAGTGTAGAGAAGAAGCACACGAGGGAGGGACCTGGATAACACATGCACTCTTGGAGTGCATACCAAAAGGGAAACAAAAGTTCCAGCAAAAATAAATTGTGGAATGAGTCAAGCTGGCCATCAAAAGGATGGCAAAGAGGCTATCTTTCAGGAGAGGGAGAAACACAAGAAAAGAAAGGCAAGTCAATAAATAAGAGCAAACGAGTAACCTTAAAGCCACCTAATACTCAGCAATTCACAGGCTCCAATTCCGCTGCAAGGTTTTGGGAAGCCCACAAAATATTTTCAGCAACCGTGCTGTCTTTTAGGTGAGACTTCCAAATTAGAGGGACACACTGAGAATAGGGAAAGAGAGCAATCGAGAAGTAAGCTGGGAAATCAGATGAACAAGAAAGTCATTCAGTTAAGAGCAAGAACAGGCCAAAATGTATTGAAGGTATAGCTCTACAACAGAAAACACCTAACGTGGTCTAGTACTTGAGACCTAAAGGGGCATGAATGTATACAATGGAAAACGATTTACTGCATCGCACATTACCGAGGCAAGAGACTGCACTTCAGGGCATATTTCCATGTACAATTAAACAGTGGACACACTACATCATCCACCTGACAAATTGCTAGCAGAATTGCAATTGCCAGTGATAATGAACTACATTCCATCCACTTTACAATTATAACAGTCCCACACCATCCTGTGATCAATAAAGGATGGTCTAGAGCACGCTGCCATCTAGATGAGACAGCTGATAAGTCTTGGTATAGCACTTTGATTCCATTATGACATGCGAGTCCAAATTCTTTCTGGGCCGGTGTGAACCAGAGACATCCATTTGCACCTGTTGAAAGTTTTCTGAGTGTCCAGCAGGATCTCCCACAGCCCCAGTCCCCATTACTCTACCAGTATCAATTATGGCTCTTGCTATACTGTAGTGGAATGTTGGATCACTGACAAAAAAGCCTTGCACTGGCGAGATCAGTCGAAGAAAATAAGCTGTCTGGTTAGCCAAAACCTTATAATAAATGTTTGAATCCCCCCATTAATGATATTGGGTGATCAGTACTACACTTCTTCGCATCCCTATTTTTCTAAGGGAAGACTTCAATATTCATTTCTTCCCGTGGTGGGGGAATATCAGTCTTGTCACCAAATCTTTTAATAATTTCAAAAAATGTTGGTGCTATTAGCATGGAAATGTACCAAAGCTTTTAATAATTTCTAAAAATGCTGGTGCTATTAGCATGGTAATGTCTGGTAGAATTCCACAGTTTCGTGTCTCTTCCGTCATTTATTTGAAGAGTGCAGTACTATCACCCCTGGGGGTATCTGGGTGCTGGGGTGTGAGGTGTTTGTCGAAAAGCCAGGTCTTGAGTTTCTTCCTGAAGTCTGCAAGGGAGGGTGGTGTTCAGAGGTGGAGGGGCAGGTCATTCCATGCCTTGGATGCATTGGAGGAGAAGGAACAGCCACCGCTGCATCTGCAGTGGTTTTGTGGGGTGTGCAAGGGCCAGTGAAGAGGAGCACAGGTGTCTGGCAGGTTGGGTAAAGTCCAGTCAGTGGTTGATGTAGGCCGGCCCTTGATTATGTAAGGCATGTGTCAGGATTTTGAACAGGCATCCCTTCTGGATGGGGAACCATTGGAGGTTTCTAAGGTGGGGTGTGATGGGATGTGGGCACGTTTTGGGAGGTCCAGGATGAGTCGAGTCGCTACATTCTCTATGGTCTTGAGTCTGTTGACGACTTGGGTGGAGATGCCAAAGTAGAGTGCGTTGCTGTAATCGAGGTGGCTAGTGATGAGGGCCTGGGTGATGATTATCCTGGTGTTGGTTGGGATCCATCTGAAGATCCTGCGGAGCATGCAGAGGGTGAGGAAGCGACTCGTTGATTTGTCGCTTCACGGTCAGCTTGCTGTCGAGGTTGATGCAGAGATTGCGTGTGTGGTCAGTATGTGTGCGCGTGGTTCAGAGTTCGGCTGGCCACCAATTGTGCTCTCATATAAATTTGTTTCTTCCAAAGATGAGAACTTCTGTTTTGTTGGCGTTGAGTTTGTGGCAGTTTGATTTCATGAAGTTGGCTAAGTTGGTCATGGCTTTGCGGAAGTTAGTCCTGGTGATGGCCGGGTCTTCAGTGAGCGAGAAGATGAGCTGTGTCCTCCATGTAGGATATGATGTTGAGACCATGGGACCTGATGATGTCCACAAGGGGGGATCATGTAGATGTTGAACAGTGTGGGGCTGACGGACGATCTCTGGGGTATACCACATACGATGTTCTTGGATTGGGAGGTGAAGGGAGGCAGCCAACTGCTCTTGGTTCGTCCTGTCAGGAAGGCGATCAGTTTGAGGGTGTTTGCATGTATTCCAATGCTGTGGAGTCTGTTGATGAGGTGTGGTGGAATACGCTGTTGAATGCTGCTGAGAAATCGTGGAGGATCAGGGACATGGTCTGCCCATGATCGAGGAGTGTTCTGATGTCATCTGTGGCTGCAATGAGTGCGGTCTCAGTGCTGTAGTTGGCTCAGAATCCTGATTGGGAGATATCAAGGAGGTTGTTGTGTTCCAAGCATTTGGTGACTTGTTGATTGGTGGCCTTCATGACTACTTTGGTGGGGTAGGGCAGCAGTGAGATTAGTCGAGAATTCTTGAGTTTGCTGGGGTCAGTGGATGGTTTCTTTAGGAGGGTTTTGATCTCTGTGTTTCCATTTGTCCGGAAAGACTGTAGTGGTGGTGGAGGCGTTGAGGATGCTGATGTGATTGGTTCCAAGGTTGAAGAAGTGGTAGGGGCATGGGTCGGAGTGTGCTCCAGAGTGGATGGATGGCATGGTGGCCAAGGTGGATTGAGTGGTGAGCGGCATCCAGGTGGAGATCGTTTGGCTGGTGTGTGCTCGTTGGTCAAAGCTGCTGAGGTTAAGGACTCTGGGTTGGGGGTTGAAGTTGTTGTATATAGTGGCAATCTTGCTGTGAAAGTAGTCCGAAAGGATGTCGCAAAGGGGTGGATAGTATTTTCTGTGGCTGTGGGGCTGGAGTATTGTTTGACTATTTTGAACAGTTCTTTTGTTTAGTTGGCTGCTGTGTAAACTTGGGCTGTGATGGCTGCTCTCATTGCTTCCTTGATTTGCTAGCAGTAGTTGCTAAGGGCTGCTTTGTGGGCGGCTCTGTCAGAAGGGTTTCTGGTGGGTCACCATTGTTTCACGAGACAGTAGCAGCTATGCTTGGTGGTTTTGAGCCTTGGGTTGTACCAGATGGCTGGTCTTGAGGTGTTGTTGGTTCTGGCTGGCTTCAGCTGGGCGACTCTGTCAGCGCATTCAGTGATCCAGGTGGAGAAGTTCTGCATGATCTGTTGTAGGTCTAGGCTTTAGGTTGAGCGGTGATGAGAATCTGAGTCCAGTGTGTTTCTGTTACTCTGCCCCAGACACAGTCGGAGGGTTTGTGGTGCCCATTGATGGTGTACTTCGCATCAGAGATGGTTAAGTGAACTATGGTGTGGTCGGATCAAGTGAGTTCTGTGATGTAGCTGAATTTGACTCTGTCGCTGGAGGTGAAGATTGGGTCGAGAGTATGCCCGGTTTTGTGCGTGAGTTTGGTGACCAGTTGGGCAAGGCCAATGTTGCTCAAGTTTTCCAGGAGCTTTGTGGAGATGGAGTCATTGATATGGAAACTGAGGTCGCTGAGTAGGATGTAGTGGTTGGAGTTGATGGCTAGAGGGGTGATGAGGTTGGGGATGGCGTCGCAGAAGGCCGGTCGAGGTCCCAGGTCGAGGTCATTGGTGGCGATGCAATGGATGATTTCCTTGGAGATGATAGCGATGCTGCCGCCGTGTTTGTTGGTGCGTTCTCGGTGTATCATCTTGTAGTCTTAGGGACTAGCGATAGCTACGTCGGGGTTCATGGAGGGGCTGAGCCAGGTTTTGGTGACAAAGGCTACATCAGGGAAGAGGAAGGTGATTGTGTCCCAGATTTCTGTTGCGCATTTACAGAGGGATTGGGCATTGAGCATGATTCACTGGAGTGACTCCGGATAGGTTGGGCCTTCTGGGTGCGTGTGCTGCGGAATCCTGTGCAGACTGGCGGTCATTTTTTGGCAGGTGAAGCAGCAGACATGGCAGGTGAAGGGCCCTTTGGTAGCTCAATGGGAGGAGGTGCAGCAGTTACTGTTGCAGCGCCCTGGTCCAAGGCCACAAACTCCTTGGCGGTATAGTGTTGGGTGGCGGGAGGGCCAAGCTTCCTGGTGCTGGTGTGTTCCAGACAGGCTTGCCTTTGATGCGCCCGCGCTGCGGCCTCGATTATGTAAGTCTTGGGAGAAGAGAGGAGGGTGGCAGGAGGAAGGAAAAGGTGGGAAGAGGACTGGAAGCAGGCGGGAAGCAAGGCAGCGAACAGAAAATAAAGCAGAAGGTGTCAAAAGCTTAAAGAATCTAGTGTAGAGGGGTAAGAACAGAAAGATTAGAAAGAGGCAAAAGCATGAGAAGCAGGGGCAGCAGTGGTAGAGTGGCAGACTGCAGGAAGCTGAACTGGAGACTTGTAGTGCAGGGAGCTGGCATGAGGACCTGCTGTCTTTGGCATTACTCTAAATGAGACTGATTACTTACTCCATTGTGGTAGGACACACTAATATAACTCTATAATCGGTGTGTGAGAGGTCTGCTCGATTGGATTCCAATTCTGATAACTGTAAGTTGTTGAACATGCATAGCTGGGCCATGTGGATTTGCGCAATACACTCAACATACTGTAAATAATGCCTTTCCTTTAGCACAAGCTTAACAACAGTTCAGTGTCCCTTATCTACGTTTCTGTGCAGACATTTCCATGTGACCCTCTTGCAAAGGATGGAATTGTATGTCCTGAAGACAATCAGTGTGGTAGCAGCCAGTTCCCGAAAAGCCTAATAATTTCGGAACTGACTAATTTCGTACTGCGATAAGGGTCTCATGTAGCCAAGGCAATGTCCGGTTTTAATTGAGCAAGCTCTTTCCCCATGTCTTACTATTTAGGGCCAGAGACATCTGTATGCACCTTTAGCCATATCCACTCCCACAGAGACATTACCATGATGCCTCTCTTTCCCATGTTAGCCTTGGTGGATATCGGCTGCATCCAGACTGTCAGATCAGCATCCTTTGGAGAAGGGTCACCATACCCTACCACAGGAAACAGCCATGCAGTGCCTTTACCACATATATGCCTTTACCATGCGTATGTTTTTACCATGCAAGGTAAGTAAATGAATTTAAGGTATGTGTATTTATAATAATAAAAAAAATATATATATATATATATATATTTTTCTTTTTTTTTTGTTTTTGTTTGTTTTTTACTGAAATGTTCAGTAACGTTTTCAGCTCTTAAAACCATAGAAATTCACCAGTTATCTCAAGTAACTATAACTCATACCCTTAAGTAACTATAACTCCCGCCCTGCCATGCAGTTTTCTTATCAGTAATTTAATTGCAAATGTTGCAGTGAGATAATCAATGGTGTCATAGAAGATGTCTTGAATGGTGTAGTATGTGAGGTAGTTGGCAGTGCACGGTAAGGACACGGGTTATAGTTACTTGAGATAAATATGTGGTGATTTTCTATGGTTCTTAGAGTTTAAAACATTGTGTTACAGGACATTTCACCTAACTAGAATGTTTTAAACTTTGGGGATTTTAGTGAACTTGTAGGTTTTAAAAAAAAATGTGAAGTAATTTATTTTATATGTAAAGCCCTCCTCCTTCCGGTGTGTTCAGCGATAGGTTGGCTGTAGAGCCTGGCTTGTGGTCTACCTCGGAGTCAGCCAACCTCACAATGTGCATGGCCGCATTGGGTTGGGGGGCTGGTGTGGGGGAGGGGGGGAATTAGGATGGCCCCAGTCTCTGCGACGAACCTCCAGCACCATATAGCTAAAGCAGATCTATCATCTTTCTCCAAAAAATAGCAATACTCTTAATTAAATGTAGATTTCAATACAGTTTTCATTATAAAACAGTCTATTGATTACTTAAAGTTTTATTAAAGTACAAGTCTGACTCTTTTTACATAGTTTTTATTACATTTTTAGGGTGAAAAGTGTGATAACAAGTAGTTAGAGATAAATTGGTCCTATTTTTTTCTTAAAGAAAAAAGAATACATCTCTAAGTCTACCTTTTAACATATTGTATCCCCAAAAAATACAATCATAAAAATAGCCACATAAAGGCCCTGTATGTTATGTAGTGCACTGTATCGCATAAAATTCAACCATACAACCACCCCCTAGGTGACAATGCAATACCTGCTGTAGAGCAAAAGCTCCACCCTTGGGAGTGCTTTTGAAATGTATGGTAAATTCTCCTGGGTTTATTATTTCAATAGCCCAGGAGAGTTATAGGTTTTTTTCCCTAATGTGGCTGCAGAATTTCCTGACCCCCACCACCAACATTAAAATATTGATGTCTCTGCCCCTTCTTTGGGACATCACCAAATGGGACGCTCCTTGAAGGGGCGAGAAATGCATACAAATGAGTGGCTGTGTCCTTCATTTATTATTCACTTTTTCATTTATTTAATTTTTTTATCTATCTATATGGGCTGTGGGGGGAGCCCCAGGTGCCCCAGTGGCTCACTACAAGTAGTATGCTTGTTTTTTTGTTTTTTTTAATTGAAGGGGTGCCCCCAGGGCACAATTCTCCTGCTTGCACCCATGAGTGGTGCAGCGGGAGCCAGCATTGCTCCAACCCCACAGCAGCAGTTTTCTTTTACTCCCGCGGGGTGGGAGCAATTCAAAGTATTCCCCTGCCCAAGAGCAAGGGTAAGGAAATATTTTGCTCTCCCACTGGGCGGGAGCAGCTTTGTGCTCCTGCCCGATGGGACAACAATAGCACTTTTTCTGTCTGTGCCCACAGGCAGGGAAATAGATGGTGCCCTGGGGGTTAGAGACACCATCACTGAGCCTGCTAGGGTGATGGAGTCCCCGAGGCCATTGTATGGTTCAGGGAGGGTGGGTTGCCATACATCCCTATCCCCTTTATTCAAATTACTGGCCTCGGAGGATGGGGTTCCTGGAGCCTTTCCTGGCTGAGGGGTGGGGTGGTGGGGCTGCGCCCTCTCCCCCCCCCCCCTTTATTTTTAAAGGATGGCCCCAGGGGGATAGGGTCCTGGCTGTGGGAGGGAAAAGATGACACATACCCTCCACCTCCTAAAACATACCTCATGCCTGCCAGGGTCCTGTGTGTTTTTTTTTTTTTTAAAGACATTTTCCTGGATCTGCTGTGAATTTGTGGCAAAATTATAAAAAAAAATAAAAAAAATTAAAAAAAGATTTGAGGACCATGGGGTCAGAGTCTCTGTATTTTGCTTTTCTTTATTAAAACCGTGGTACTTTAGGGTTTAGAAGTGGGCAGGAGTATAGGTTGGTAAGGATACTTTTTGGGTTTCAGGGTGGGTAGAGACAGAGGGCGGTAAGGGTATTTTTGTTGATTAAGAGGTGGGTAAGGGTCTAGGATGGTAGGGTATTTAAAAAAACAAAAAAACATTAAAGGTGAGTTTGGGTGTCCCCTCAAAACACAGTTTTTCTTGTGTGCCTCCTTTTTCCAATTTCTAAGTAACTGATGGCTTTAACTTCAGAGAACAGTATTCCGTCCTGCCCTCATGAATGGTCTCCTGTAATAAAAGCACTGTGCCAGAGGCCTGCAGCAGTATTATCATTTTCTTCAATGGCCACCGTCTCTAGGCAGTAGCATGACAGAAATTGCCCCATGAATGAATTGTGATTGTCCGTGTGTGGTGAGTGGTTTACATGTCCAAGCATTTTCATTTGTCTCAGACAATTGCCCACATAGATCGGTGTAGCTCAGGGTTTGACTCAAGCTTGCCAAAAAGGGGCCCAATGTGTGCCTTGATTTTAGGAATCTAACTCCCAGTGTGACAGCTACGTCAAAACTTTCTGAAAGGCTGACTATTCCTTATGATCAGCACATTCTACACCACCTTGCCAAGCACCTGAGACTGCTATACTGGGACCAGTTTCTAACTCTTCATGCTTCTAGAGGATGTCACCAGATTTAGCATCTATCTTGGAGAGGTGTTTGCTGAGTTTAATGGAATCATCCTCATTTGTGGAGGCAAATTGTTCAGTTTCAGAGATGCGAGAAGCAGTGTTACGAACCACAGCTTATATTTTAAGGTTAGCCACTTTCACTGTCAGATCATCTTTATGATTGTCTTCTTGATGGGCAATCTGCCATCCAGTTTTTCCACCCTGGTATATCTATATATACTTTTTTCTCATTCTTATAACCCTGTAATCTGATTGCCAGTCTTGCAGAACTGTTGTCATCTTAAGCACAGGCTTATGCTTTGTCCTTGGCACAACCAAGGGCCCCTTATATATGTCTAGGAATATTCAATACGCCAAACAGCTGCCAATGAGCTGCACTCAATTACTGAGTAGTTCTTTCACCTTTGAGTAATAGGAAGGAAGCTAAAGAAGCAGTCTTTTATTTTCCTCCCTGGGATTGTAAAATAACAGCCCAAGTTCCTACTTCACTTGAATCCGCTGTAACAAATGGTTTTCTCTGTGGGTGACAATATACTCAGCTGTGCCATGCAGTCTTTAATCGCCTCCAAAGCCTTTTGTTGTGCATCTCCTTCCTCAAAAGATTTTCCTTTCTTTAGCAAATCTTGCAAATCCTCTATTTAGTTGGCAAGATCGTTAATATATTTTGTATAATATTCAATTAGTCCCATTAAGCACCCCAAGTAGTCTTGGTATAGTTGTTCCCTTCTTAAAACACTCAAGATTAAATTTTATATCCCAGGTATTCTAATTCTTTCTCTAAAAATGTATGTTTCCTATCGCAGTGTCACTCATTCCATTCCCAAATTACCCAGTACACCATTTTATGCTTTTCAAAGGCCTTTCTAAGTACTAAAATTGTAACTTGGAAGAAAATGAACTTTTCTTACACTCTAATTTTCCCTCATCACAAGTTGACAATATGCTAGCTACTGATGTTGGCTCAAAAGGTAAATGAGAAAAATGAAACATTCCTTAAGTAAAAATGAGCACAGTTAGAGCGGTAGACCGGTGATGTAATCTGACTTGATGGAAAGTAAGTTGTCCTCAAGTCAAAGTTTGAGAAGTACTTGCCATACTTCAGCAGTAACACCACCTTATTGATGTTAGACTGTTTTCCAATACCAAATACAATGTTTTGATTTAGGCAGTGAAGGTTCACACACAATCTCAATTTCACATCCGCCTTCTTGGTGATAACCATAGGGGACAACAATTGGGAAGCCTCTACTGGCTCTGTTATCTCCCTCCTCCACCATCTCCTACAACATGACCTTAATTTCTACCCTTATTAACACTGGTGCTCACTTTCACTAAGTGTACCTCCTTGTAGTAGAAGTAGAACCTCAGAGGAGAGCTGAATTGAGCGTAAAGATTTTATACTGGTTCTCAAGCAGTTGGGTATATTCATTCTTACGTTGGGGTTTGCTGCAGATTGTATGTATTGTTTGGTGGTCACAATGTGGCTGTGTTATCATCTTCATATATAGTAATCACCCCTTTTTTTTATTCTGGGAACATTAATTTCCTATTCTATGTTGTTGATCTAAGTGCGTCTGCAGGAGAGGTGTGGCTGGAGACAGAGATAGGACTTCCATGGCTCAATACTGGTAGCTTGGGTATAGGGCATGAAACAGAGGCGAGGCACAAGAGCTCTAGGGCCTGAGAGGTGAGACACATTTGGGATGAAGGGGTTGTGTGGGGCTGTATCAGTAATTAGAAACAGATTTGCAGGAGTGAGCTGTGCATTGGAATTGCTAATGTCAGCTGTTGGCCAAAAAGATGTGTTGCATCACTTATTCAATATTGGTTTTAGCTTGTGCTGGCCCCCAAAATTAAATAGACACTCTTAGGTGTTTTTTCTTACCACTTTTAAGACATTGTTCTCTATTTTGCCAGTATTGATGCTAGTATACTTGCTCATCTTCTGTACTGTGACACAAGTTCACTGTCTGTGGATTCATTTTCTCACCATCTGAGTTCTCCTGCTGAGCTGCTGGCCTCCAAATTGTTGTGGAGTTACTCAGGAGCCACTGCAAAGAAGTTTACAACCATGTGGTGATTCATCGCAGGCCAGTCAGCTTCTACTGACACCTCAGAACCCATAGAGGGGGGAAAAATGTATGTAACCTCACAGGATTCTACCATTCGTTAAAGATACAACAGTACCACCTCAGAGTTTGTGTCTTCATCTTACCATGATCTCATTTGGTCCCATCACCAGACATATCAGTGAGATAAAAAAACATTATCTGAATGTCAGTTGGATAGTTGTATGCCACCCTGGGCCTTAGCTGGGTATTCCTTAATTTATAAGGGCCATGTTGCCCAGATACCCCAGACTATCCTGCAGGCAGCTAACTTGGGGATGTTCCTGGTACAGGAGCACTATTATTTCTTTAACTGTGTTAGCAAGAGTGATTTTCTCATCTCCCAATGGGTACTCCATTGGCCGGAAACAAAGGTAAGATTGAGGGACCGGAAACCGTAGTTCTTGTCCCCAAGGTGAACTCTGGGCATGGCTTGGAGGAAGGCTCAAACCTATTAGTGCCTGCTGAACCCTCATTTTCAGTTTTCATAGTGGACTTTCGAGGGGGTGGGGGAGCAGGTTGTGGTGAGGGTCCATAGCATTTGCAATTCTCAGTAGCAAGGTTACTTAGCATTAAGGTTGGGAGAGACCACGTACTCCGGGTTAGAGAACAGTTTTGACTCCATTTCTGTGCAGGTACCTGTTCAATGCTCGTCTGGGATCCAATAGCATGAAATGCCTTATCTCTCACCACTACACCAGTCTCTGGCTCTGTTGTAGTGATCAGCTACCACTCTACTTAAGTAGGTAGCCGTGTCCCCAGTTTCTTCCTATGCGGCCTCCTCAGTCTCTGTGGTCAGTGTCTGTCAGCAGCAGCCCTCTCAGTGGCAGAGACAATATCTGAGCCCCCTCATGAGTTGCACCCTTTCGAGTGAGGTGGAGGATTAGAAAGCAACTGTCTTTTTGCCAGTTTTATCATCCTTACCTATGACAGCTATAGGATCGACTTGCTCTCTGAAGAAAGAATAAATGCTGCATCTTGATGATTTAGCCTTGTCCTCACTGGAGCTTCAGCTGATTCAGCTCATCTGTCAAATTCCAGCAGCCACTGTGACCCTTGCCTGTAGTCAAGACCACCTCACTTGGTGCTATTGAGACACTTCTCATCAGCTTTCCTGGGTATTTGACAGCACCACATCCTTTCTGTCACATGACCATGGGAGTGCTGCTCCTTCCTGGTGGTCATCTGAACAGTCTGCAGCACCATACAGCTGAAAAGAGCAGCAGTGACAGAGGAACTCACTTGCCTTGACTGCTGCACAAAAGTGAATCCAGAGCTCTGGCCACGCTTGTGGGTGTGCAGCCAATTCCTGCCAGCACCAGATACAGACCACCAAGAAGACTGGGTACCAGGGGTCAACCGTACCTCAAGAAGGATAACAGGGCAGTAAAACTGTGAGTTTAACGAGAGCGATGACCCTCCGACTGCAGGTGCTCCAGAGTGACAAGCGGTCTGAGATGTTTTAAGGCATGGACAAAGAGGGCTCTGGCCCAGGGATCCCACTTTTCATGGACCCCCCTTGTTAGGCTTTTATAATAGTCCCAGACTGTCTAGAAGTTGCACGTATTCAGTTTGTTCACTTACTTTATTTTGCCAGTGCAGGCTGATTCTGGTTTGCTTCAGCAAGCACTTTAAGCTTTTAGAGTTCATAATCCCAGTCCAGCTGCACAGGGCTTTGCTTTTATGTAGTATATGCAACTTACTTTGCAATGGAAATTGTCATTTTGTGCTCCCTTTGTGCAAGCATTGCCCTTGTAGAACTGCTGCAAGATCGGTGCCACCACAGCCTATTGCTACCTGACTTTAAATCCCAGACCCATGCAGCTAAGGCAGTGCAGCAAAAAAAAAGTACCAGTCAACACTATATACCTGAACGGTACGATCACAGTCTAGTGCCACCTGATGCAGAGTCCCAATTCCTCATAGAGCTGAGACAGGAATGCAGTCATCATAAATAAAAACACACCCTCTGTAGGCACAGGCCCAAAAGTGAGATCCCAGTCCACATGCAGCTAACTTGTTCACATATCAAGGGCCAGATATACTAAGCCCTTGCATTTCCCTCATCCATGGCACTGCAAGGACTTCAATGAGATTTATTAAGCCACCCACAGCCACCTTGCATGGCTGCGTGTGGCTTAGTAAATCCAGAGCAAAGATCACTGCCTTTCGTTACTCTGCATTGGGTTGGTGTTCCATGGGTGGAGCATGGCCACTCCAATGCATCCACCCATGGATTCTGACGCAATCCCAGACTTATTAAGGGTTGTAAACTTGTGGTTGCATGAAAATAGTACACCTTCTAAACAGAGGTGTTAAAAGAAGAAATATCTTTATTTCTCCTCATTATTTCCTCTTTCTACATGTGCTGCATTCTGCAGCACACGTAGACCGAGGGAAATGGGTTGTTCTTGTTCGGGGAGGAGTTCCTTCTATCACAAAAAGAATCCTGCCTGTAATGCAGGTACCCCTGCACCATGGCGTAGGAGTGCTTGCATTGGTGCTAGGCAGCACTCTGTGCACCAGTGCAGGGAGAGAGCAGGAATGCACCATATTTTAGTAGATTTGCTACCTTCCTGCTCTCTTTGTCATGCAGGTCAGCAAGTTGTCTTGGTGGATTGCGTTGCATGACATTTTGATAAATATGGCGCCTAGTCTTTTGGCTTCCCTGCAGTTGGCGAGACAGAGACACTGTTTATTCTAAGGTTGGGCCCAGATGGCAGCCGTCCAAGGAAGAGGATTGGCAGTGATCCGACCATAGTTGCAAAAGGCAAGAATGAGCTGAAAGTGGATAAATTCAGAGTTGTTATGCGCAAATTATATTTGGCCCATGGCCACGAAAAACTTAAGATGTCTCTGCAAGCAGCCACCATCTTTCCCCATCCTCCGGTGCAGGTAAATACTTTCCCACTTACAGAATACTGTTGTCAAGAAAGAATCACTTATTGGAGTCAAGCCTACGAGTTGACGCTTGTGAGACTGTGTACAGTAAAGGGCTTTGAACCCTCCTGTAGGTTACCATTGGTGAGCTTGCATGGCTTCTTTCCAGCCTTCTAATTCGTCATTGCAGGCCTAGCATCATTTCCGTTCCTCTGTGTGGCGCAGGGACCAAGTACTGATTGAATAAATTTAGTCAGTGCCCGTCCACTGCTCCCGACGTGATTGAGGTACTGTTTTGTTCTTTTAAACTTCTAGTGCCCTGCAAAAAAAAAGGCTTATGACTGTCAAATCATGCCCAGCAGGACAAACAAAATTGCAAAGTTATTTATTTTTTATAGCTAACTTTCTTTCATTTTGCAAGTCCTATTTTCTCAATCTGCACTCATATTTAATTTTGTTTTTGCTTATGGTCGATGTTCTCAAAAGATTACGATTATCTAGTTCTAAATATTGCAAAGCGACATTGTTTCTTTATTATGTGTAATTACTGAAATGATGCTTTAACACCTACTACTGCAGTACACTCTAATCCACCCCACTCCAACCTACCCCAATTTATTATGCCCCACTCCAATCCAAAACGATCTGCCCCACTCCAATCTGACCAACTCCGATCCAAAACAATATGTCCCACTCCAATACAAAACAATATGCCCCACTCCATCTACCCACCTCCAATATGCTGTACTCCAATCCAAAACATTCTGCCCCACTGCAATATGCTGCACGCCAATCCAAAATCTGCCCGCACCAGTCTGACCCACTGCAACCCAAAACAATCTGCCCCACTCCAATTCAAAACAATCTGTCCCACTCCAGTCCAGCTCACTCCAATCTGCCCCACTTTAATCCAAAACAATCTAGCCCTCTCCAATCTACCCAACTTCAGTCCTTTCCAATCCAAATTAATATGCCCCACTCCAATCCAATCCACCTCACCCCAATTCAATCCACCCCACTCTGTCCCATTTCATCCCACTCCAATCCACCCCACTCCAATCTACCCTAATACAGTCTGCACCACTCCAAACTGCCCCACTCCAATCCAGAGCAATCTGCCCCACTCCAAACCCCCCCACTCCAATCCATTTCAGTCTGCCCCACACCAGTCTGCCCCACACCAGTCTGCCCCACACCAGTCTGCCCCACACCAGTCTGCCCCACACCAGTCTGCCCCACACCAATCTGCCCCACACCAATCTGCCCCACACCAATCTGCCCCACTCCAATCTATCCCACTTTAATCTAAAACAAGCTGCCCCACTCCACCCTGCCCCACTCCAATCCCAAGTAACCCACTTCAATCCAAAACAATCTTCCCTACTCCAATTTGCCCCAATCCACCCCACTCCAATCCAGTCCACTCCAGTCCCCTCCACACCAGTCAAATCCAGCCCCGTCCAATACACTTCACGCAAGTCCAATCCACTCGCGTCCAACCCACCCAACTCCAATACAACCCAACCCACCCAATCCAATCCAGCAAATTCACCCACTCAATACACCCCACTCTAATCGAGTCAATCTACCCCACTCCAATCCACCTATCTCCAGTCCAGTCCACCCACTTCAATCCAGTCCGACCCACCTCAGCCCTATCACTACAATCCATATCACCTACCCCAGTCCAATCCAATCAAATCCACGCCAATCCACCCCGCTCCACTCCAATACACCCCACTCTACCCCAGTCCAAACCATCCCACTGCCACAATCCATTCCACCCTACTCTACTTTGACACACTCTGCCACTGAACCACTGAACTTTACTCCCCTCTACTCAACTCTACAACATTCTACTTCTCCCTATTCCACCCTATGACACTTCAACAAATTTACTCTGACACTCTACTTCTCCACTCAGACACTCTACTGCTCCACTCAGACACTCCACGCCACTAACATTTAACCACGCTGGACAGCAGCCATGCTGGTTTCCAACATGGCTAAACACATTGCCAGAACTAGTAGTTCTTTAAATAGACTTGAACCATTGGCTTTGCCAATGCTTGTTTTTACACTTTCTCGGAGATCAATATGCCCCAACTTGCAAAACGACTAAGTAAAATGCTCTGCCTGGAAGACTTATCAAGAGCCCTGATTACAAGAACAGGGAGGTTGAACTTCTAATAAATTGATCATCTTGTAATTCTAAAAGCAGTGGTACTTGCTCTGCCGACTGGTATGTTGTGTGAGCAGTGGATTTCCAATGCTGTTTTATTACGTGGCAGCCTTAACAAACACATATATATTATTTGTTTTTTATGTATATAGCTTTACCCGTACTCTGCAGTCAAGTGCACGTCTGGCCATTCAGTATGGAAGTACAGCTTTGCACAGCAGATGACATCCAGTCACTTTTTAATTATTAATAATAAAGTGGTTTGCATCTAGACCTTCCCTGTTTGGGTGTGCAAAACTGAAGAAACCAGTTATTAAGGGATTTAAATCACACATTTCTGAAGAAAGATCCCTTTATCTGAAAATCTAAACATTAGAGGGAAGGAGTGGTGTGTGTGGTACAAATTCGAATTCTTAAATTAAACCACCCAATAGAAAATGCAGCAGATATAACTAGGCAGATGCTCCTACAAAGAGATGTCACATGGGGAGTTCTGTATGTTAAGGATTGACTTGCAGAATATGTACAGGATACCTTGAACTGCTTGTACAAATATGGGAGACCATAGTGGCAGGACGGTTAATAGGAGTAATTAACCAATGCACAAGATGGAATTAGTTTTCTTACTGTCTGAGAGGCCAATTATAAAAGGAAGAACAGTGACTCGCGCTCTAATTTTGTCAAATGTAGCAGCAAGCTGCCACTCAACCCAAGGCGATAGTGGCCTGTGCTGGTCTCGTTTATACTGTTGCTAGATAATTGGAAAATCACTAAGAAACAATGAATATCTTGTTCTCTCCTACGTAAGCATTGTGCCATCACTCATAATATTATTTCGTAAAGGCTTTGACACTTGCATAAAACAATTTAAAAAAAAATGGTTATTTTGTCTCTCTGCTCAGTGGAACTGAAGACTTCTGCATCAAATACAGATGTACTACCCTTTAATGCCCCACCCCCACCTTATTCATGCGCCAGCCCAAGCTTTTGTTCTTTCAGAAAATAAGCGGAACAGATGTTGGCATTAAATAACTGCTTCAGAGGGCCTCAGAAACAGGCTGAATTGAAAACATTCTTCACATCTGACATGCAGTCTGTAGACTTTTCGAAATGTAGTTGTCCCTTTTTAGGGTTCTGCTATAGAAAGCTTTATCTGTCTATATGTAGTCTATAGGTAGATTGATATTTGCTGTAAATAGGTTTACTTAGTGTATTTTTGGTTAGCATCTTGCCCATGATTGGATGACTTTCTTGTCCATTTCAGTTGTTTAGGGCATTTTGGACTAGCTGTGTTCTGACTGGATGATCACTCTTTCCACTGCATACTTGAGGGCACTCCATTTTGGTCTGCCATTTAATGTTGCTTGAGCCACTCACGTCAAACATATTGCAATGTATAGACAAATAATGCTTACTTACAGAAAGGGACTTCAAGCAATATTTTTACACCTCCTCCCATGCCCCTTTTAGCCATTGCTTTGTTACATTGTCAGTTACACTGTGGTTCAGCCCTCTAGCATACTTAAAGTGGGCAAAGGATCAGCCCTCCTTCCGCCACTATTATTGCTGCTATCTTTCACATTCTGGAACAGTCCACAAGACTCACATTTGACTTGCGTGCCAGGCAGCATAAGTAATGTATTTTGCACTTTGCCAGCATTGGGATCGCTGAGTATCAAAAATGGAAAATAGCCCCGTTAAGGAGAACCTTTTTCATGCCAAGCTGCTCGTCCATTGTCATTAGTTGGGTGGCCTGCACAATTAATGGGTCTACATTTGTCCTCCACTGAAAACCAAACACCCCGTTGAAGCACTTTACTCTAACAGGGTAGCAAAGCAGAGTAGTCCAAGGCCTACTCAATGGTGGTAGGCTAGCAAGGTGTGGGCTAGCAATCCCCATTCAAAGGTAAGCAATAATAACACTCAAATGATTTCCCAGTCTGTGCTTTTGCTTTTGAAAAAGCAAAAAATACATTTATCACACACAGACAGTACTAAATACTATGCAACAGTTAACAAATATACACAAGCTGTTGTAAATACTTCTGCATGACATTGGGTAATCATTGTTGTCCCTGCCGAGGGGAGATTGAGACCAACAAATCGCACGTCAAAAATATTCATTTGTTTTCAAATGCAATATTTGAGTATAACTTAGGTTAGAGCTCTTAATACTGGCAATAAAGCACATACACTTTGATCATGAGTGACTGTCAGTCTCATTATTTAAATAAAGCATTTGCAAGAATATGTTATAGGCATATTTGACTGATTGGTGAATTCAGCATAAATAACGCAATTCAAATATAGCCCCTGATGGGGATCACCTTTATGATTCAAATATATAGCCCCTGGTGGGCATCACCTTTATAATGACAACAATATGCTGTTGCAGACTTCCACCCCTAGGGAATGTTTGCAGCATATACTTTGAATCACTGTCAACATACAATACTGTCCTTTTAACATAGTCCTTAAAGGACATCACTTTTGTAAATACACAAATGTGCAGTTGCCTCCTTTCACCCCTAGAGGGTATCAGTCAGCATGAAAACGTCCATTCTACCCCACAAGCAGTGTAGCTATGCTCTTTCCCCTAGAGGGAGCAGCACTTCCAGCTGTAGAACAGAAGCTCCAGTCTGGAGAGTGCTTGGAAATACAGCAAAACACTTGACAGGGGTTATCATTTGAGTCCCACACAACTGAGGGTGGGGACACTGAACTTCTTTTTGGGGGAAGGCTGCCCTGCTTCTGCAGCTCTCCTTGCACTTTTGCTTTCATTGGGTAGTGACCCCCACCACAAGCAGAGAGCGAACGTTTTTCCTGAGGAAATGTGTCCAGGCCCCACAGGTTATTATGTGACGCTATTCCATGAGCTTTCTGAATATCCTACCAGGGGCACTCCTTCAGTTTCTTTAGTTTTTTTTTTTTTTTTTTTTCCTATGTTTTTGAAGCGGCATCTTGCCGTGCATTTCCTTTTAACAGCATGGCCACTACTGCCTGGGCACCGGCCTTGGAAGCCCACCCTGGGTGCTCTGCGTGCAGCCCACATTGTGGAACAGCCTTGGGAGCCCACCTCAGGCTGCCCTGAGCCAGCTCTCCGTGCTCCAAAACGTTGGATCCAGCAGCAGCATTCTTGTCTGCCCACTCCTACGGGCAGACATGCACTCAGTGGTTGGCCTCCCTGATCCCCCAAGACTTGGGAGCAGGGAAGGCAGGCCACTCAGGGGTGGGATGGGGGGGAGTGCAGCAGCACCCCCCCCCCCCCAATTCTCTGCCAGCATTGGGGCCGAGGGATGGGGTCCTGTGCCCTCTTCTTCCTCAGCAGGGAGCGAAACTGTGCTTCATTGTTCATTCCCTTGACAGGGCTGAGGGATAGGGTCCTTGGCCCCTTCCTTGCATCACGAGGGGGCACGGCAGTGCTCCCACAATCTGTCATTGTTCCAGGGCTCAGGCATGGGATCCTGGGTCCCTTCCCGTTTCCTATGAGCAGCGCTTCCCACGTTGCCTCCAGGCCCTAGCTCACCCTAGAGGCCAGTCAAGTCATGGCAGCGGTGCACCGTGCCCTCTGTCACTTGCTTGGCAAAAGGTCACTAAACGTCCGATGACCATAACACATGCCCCCTTGGGTCAATTTCAGCGATTGTTGTGTCATTCTGCTCCTGGTGGCAAGCCCTGCCACCTGGAGCACTTTCTGCAGGCTCCTGGCCTTCAAACCACAAAATTGGTAGGGAGTAGGTTTCACTGGCTCCCTGTACCACCCTCACCTTAATGTCCTCTGGGCCTCTCCTCCTTGCGCAGAGCCCAGTCTTTCCCGCAACTGGTCCTCAGTGGTTGTAAGGGGACCAGCTTCCCTGGTCCTGTCCTGGGTTGAATCAGAGGAAGAGTCCTTGATCCAGTGGGCAGTCAGGGGGTTCTTCCTTCCAGTTGCCCATGGTGCCAGTATCCAGTCCCAGTGTTTTGCAGAAGAGCACAACCAAGAGAGAGCTCTCTCTCTCCTGCTCAAGACCTTTTAAATGGGGGTCAGAGTGTCTATCAGGGCTGGACCTCTGGCCACACCCTGATGTGCCATACCATCTCTCCGCCCCGTCCCAACCTTCCCGCACAGTCTTCTGGGATAGCTCAAAATGGTGTCACCCAAGAGCCAGTAGCCACATGCTTGCCGGGGGGGGGTTGTCTCAACTCCACACCTCGCTGACATCACTGCCGGGGCATTCCCCCAGCCAATCCTTAAAGGAGCCCCTGCCACTGGCTTGGCTCCAGACCTCTGGACCCCCTTCTTTGTTGACTGGCCTGGGGCAGGCCATCTTCCTGGTACAGGATGACAGCTGGCTGATTGATGACGAGCAATTCACCCAATCCCTTCTTCCTTCAGAGCTGACTGAAGCAATGCTAATTGCTTCCTTTGATGGGTGGGCCTTTGTTCTTGCAGCTGGAGAGAAAAGTAATTAACCCAGCCCAGCAGGGTCACAAAAGGCCTGGGCACTGATCCTGAGCTGAGTCTCAGAAATATGACATTCCTGGATGACTCATTAACTGATCAGATATTCTTTTTGGACTTCAGAATTGTTCTTTTTACACAGATTACAGTGTACATTGGTGCAACTCTAGAATCTGTCGACCCCAGGGAACTGGAGCTGCGCCCTAAGGCAGCCTTTCCTATTGGAGTATAATGGAGTGTCACTACAGTCAAGCCAGTAAAGTACACCCTGACTTTCCCTACATGTGTAAACCCACATTATAAGGCCTATTCCAGGGCACCACCCAACTCTGCATAGTTACTTCTGTGCCAGGTTAACTGTGTGCAGTTTTTGGGCTGCACACATCATGAGTGTTCCACAAGCAGACCTCACACATGTACACACATGTTCACATGTAACCAGTCAGGTGCCTCTTATCCTTGCTGCATCGCAGTGGCCTTACCTTAAAAGGCAGACACTGGTGGTAAACATGTGCAGTTCATTTTACCATGAGTTTACTGTGGGTGAGCCACAGGTTATGAGGCTCCCCCACAGTAAAAGGTGAAAAATCAGGTAATCAAAAAGCAAAATAGGTGGATTAGATGGTCAGAGCCCCCTTTTCACATCCATGCATACGGGAAAAATGCATACATAAAATATTAGGCAAAGGACCACTGCTTCTGGGGAAATGTGCTTCCTGCTTGGGTGCTTATTTAGTGTGCAGAGCGACGGACAGCCTCCACTCCACTGGAATAAAGGTGCACATCGTTGTCTGCTGCTAGTGGAGTCTTCTGAATTATGCAACTTGCAGCATGTTTCACTTAGCATAACTTCCCATTTAACTAAAAAACACTGCCTTTTTGCATTTCACACGTTTAGTAGGGGAGGCACAATATGGTCCCCAGCCCTACTTTTAAGTGTTTTGGGGGGAAAAAGCTGTTTACCCCAGCATGAAATTAATTGAAATAATGTACGTGCCTTATGGCAGAGAAACAGGGAACCTAAGTCATTTCCCCATGGAACTGAGTATCCAAAACATAGTGAGTGTTTAACACACACACACTCTCTCCCTCTATCCTTCTTTCCCTCACACAGTTTTTGAATTCTGGTGTTTTGTTGCTGTCTTATTTGTGCTTGCTAAAGATATATATATATTTATATATGACCAGTGAACCAACCCAGGAGAATGTGCTCTTCACCCCTTGTAGATCTACTTGTGTAAAGTCCTCCTGTTACATGAAATCAAATTATATTACGTTTCCCCCTACATTTTATCCTAAACGTTTAGAGCATTACATTTATGCCCAGTGTGATTGCTGAACAGCAGGTCTTGTACTCACTTTAGAACCATTCATCATTAGCAAAAACACGCCAAGAACAACCACAGTTATGTCAATACTGTCGTCAACACTCTCAATTTAGGTGTTATTTTTTGCAGCAAAACATGCCTTTTAGCTGTCTCCCATGCTTAAAAAAGGCATGTATGTCTCTAAAGGAGTCCCACATAGTTACAAGATAGACAGTGGTCTTGTGGGTGTAATTCTTCCACAGATCTACTTATCAACGTAGATACTTCACACTGGGGTGGAGTAGTATAAAACTCAATGAAACATTGTGCCTCTAAGTAATTTTGAAATTTGATGTATTCTTGACATATCGTGGTACGGTAAATGATACCGTCTAGTGCATACAGCTCAAGGTGGAGAAGGAGCGTGCTTAATGAATATTTAGAAATTTAAATATACACATAGCTTACTTGGGTGTCATGATACTCTACTTCATACTCATTCAAAGTCCACTATTCGAGTCCTAGTTTGGCACAAGTAGCAACCCAGAGAGTGCTGACGTTTTGCCCATGAATGAAGCAGTGGGTCTATTCAGGACAATGGCGTCCTTCTAGTCATCTGTAGAATGAGAAACAGAGCCCATAGTTTCTAATCCACTCTTAAAGCAATAATTGATAGTCCGAGTCTTAATCTGCCACCTACCTTGGTTGAAGATTGATGCTTCCAAACCGACTCTGTCCACATCATCATATACTGCAGATCTATAAATAAATAATACAGAGGTTATCACTTAAAGAAATATATCAGCTCCTACCCATTCCCATCATGTGTCCTTTTATAGCCTATAAATGTCCACGAAGGAGTGAAAGTCTGAGGGACATGTGCATGGGCTCAGCGGGTCACTGCTTTAAGTGTTTTATTTTTCATGCACTACCTGTGGGGTACGTGTGTTGAGGACTAGCCATCAGCTGGGACCAAACTTGTGCTTAGAGTAAAATGGTTGACGCCCAACATGGCCCAGTACCCAGGGAGTGCAATGATGTGTACACACTAAGGGGTGAGGGATTCCTTCCCTAATCTTGTTCATTATGTACCCAAGGTGCATCTTCTAACCTGCATATGAAATGGGGTTGATGTGCTATGTTAATAGCCATAACGTAGTACACCACGAACCTTAATCACTGAAGTTTAATTGAAATTTCATGCCAGCTTGAATTAATCATTTGTTATCCACTTATGTAACCCATGGATTCACTGACTGCATTCTTGCAGCTCCACAAAAACACACACGTCTAAGTTAATTTGTTAATTACCAGCCACAAAAACACAGGGAATGTGAAGGCACACGCCACTTGCAAAAGAACACTGACATGCAGGCTCACATATAAATGCACGCGCACATATATGAACAGACATGCACACACCTTAGGAATGTCCCACAGCAAGCTTCTACTTAAAAACACAGAGACAATTCAGTGAGTGATATGAGCTTTAGAGTTGACTAGAATTGTTTTCTCTCACCAAGATCGTGACAATCACATACTGTCAGAGCTGTCTTTTTATGGGAAGCAGTGCTGTATAGCTGTTTGAATATTGTGGGTGTCAAAAATCTTTTTTTGTTATGGTGTTCAACATTTTAGCTTCTAGTGGGCGTTCAGGCAAACCACTAAAAATCAGCCCACCATGTCCGTGTTCTGGATAGTGTATAACTTACATGGATAGCTATCTATACCGCCCAAACTTCAAATCTTTTGGATTTTCAAATACTGTTTTTAATTGTTATTAACGACCCAAAGGGAGTGCAGGCGTTCTCTTACTCTGTAACCCTCTAAAAACTTGTCTGCTGTTCCCAGTGCTTATCCAGAAGCACACCAGCATTGATGCGTCTGATAAAAGCTGAATTTTGAGTGGGCAGAGATTATGCTTTTTTAAACCAACGTAAAGTTGGTCCTTCTGGATGGAGCAGAAACTTGAAGGACAACAGTGACCTCCACCAAACAAAATCCAGAAATTAATCTACACCTGTCAGCAGAAGATCTTCCAAATCCACTGGCCAAACACCATCAGCAACAACAACCTATTGCAGCAGACTTTCCAACACCCTGTCCATGATTAAATGCTGGATAGGTCACACCCTTCGCAAACCTGTGTTAAACACCAGGCAAGCCCTGACCTGGGACTCTCAAGGAAAAGAGGAAGATGAAAAACACTGGGCGTCAAGGACTTGAGACTGACTGCAAAGATGTGGGTTACACCTGGAGTCAGATTAAAAGAAAACCCCAAGACTAAGATGTAGGAAAGTACGATCTTGCCTGGCATGTTACCCCCATATTTCACTGTATATATGTTGTTTTAGTGTATGTGTCACTGGGACCCTGCCAGCCAGGGCCCCAGTACTCATAAGTGTGCCCTGTATGTGTTCCCTGTGGGATGACTAACTGTCTCACTGAGGCTCTGCTAACCAGAACCTCAGTGGTTATGCTCTCTCATTTCTTTCCAAAATGCCACTAATAGGCTAGTGACCAATTTCACCAATTCACATTGGCATACTGGAACACCCTTATAATTCCCTAGTATATGGTACTGAGGTACCCAGGGTATTGGGGTTCCAGGAGATCCCTATGGGCTGCAGCATTTCTTTTGCCACCCACAGGGAGATCTGACAATTCTTTCACAGGCCTGCCACTGCAGCCTGAGTGAAATTATGCCCACATTATTTCACAGCCATTTTACACTGCACATAAGTAACTTATAAGTCACCTATATGTCTAACCTTCACCTGGTGGAGGTTGGGTGCAAAGTTACTTAGTGTGTGGGCACCCTGGCACTAGCCAAGGTGCCCCCCACATTGTTCAGGGCAAATTCCCCGGACTTTGTGAGTGCGGGGATACCATTTCACACGTGCACTATAAATAGGTCACTACCTATGTATAGCGTCACAATGGTAACTCCGAACATGGCCATGTAACATGTCTAAGATCATGGAATTGTCATCCCAATGCCATTCTGGCATTGGGGAGACAATTCCATGATCCCCGGGTCTCTAGCACAGAACCCGGGGACTGCCAAACTACCTTTCCCGGGGTTTCACTGCAGCTGCTGCTGCTGCCAACCCCTCAGACAGGTTTCTGCCCTCCTGGGGTCCAGCCAGGCCTGGCCCAGGAAGGCAGAACAAAGGACTTCCTCAGAGAGAGGGTGTTACACCCTCTCCCTTTGGAAATAGGTGTCAGGGCTGGGGAGGAGTAGCCTCCCCCAGCCTCTGGAAATGCTTTGATGGGCACAGATGGTGCCCATCTCTGCATAAGCCAGTCTACACCGGTTCAGGGATCCCCCAGCCCTGCTTTGGTGCGAAACTGGACAAAGGAAAGGGGAGTGACCACTCCCCTGACCTGCACCTCCCAGGGGAGGTGCCCAGAGCTCCTCCAGCGTGCCCCAGACCTCTGCCATCTTGGATTCAGACGTGTGCTGGCACACTGGAATGCTCTGAATGGCCAGGGCCAGCAGGTGACGTCAGAGACTCCTTCTGATAGGCTCTTATCTTTCTTACTAGCCTATCCTCCTTCCTAGGTAGCCAAACCTCCTTTTCTGGCTATTTAGGGTCTCTGCTTTGGGGAATTCTTCAGATACCGAATGCAAGAGCTCACCAGAGTTCCTCTGCATCTCCCTCTTCACCTTCTGCCAAAGGATCGACCGCTGACTGCGCCCGCAAAACCGCAACAAAGTAGCAAAGACGACTACTGCAACCTTGTATCGCTTCATCCTGGCGGCTTTCTCGACTGTTTCCTGGTGGTGCATGCTCGGGGGTAGCCTGCCTCCTTCTTGCACCAGGAGCTCTGAAGAAATCTCCCGTGGGTCGACGGAATCTTCCCCCTGCAACCGCAGGCAACAAAAGACTGCATCACTGGTCCTCTGGGTCCCCTCTCGGCATGACGAGCGTGATCCCTGGAACTCAGCAACTATGTCCAAGTGACTCCCACAGTCCAGTGACTCTTCAGTCCAAGTTTGGTGGAGGTAAGTCCTTGCCTCCCCACGCTAGACTGCATTGCTGGGTACCGCGTGATTTGCAGCTGCTCCGGCTCCTGTGCACTCTTCCAGGATTTCCTTTGTGCACAGCCAAGCCTGGGTCCCAGACACTCTAACCTGCAGTACACAACCTTCGGAGTTGTCCTCCGGCGTCGTGGGACTCCCTTTTCTGACTTCGTGTGGACTCCGGTTCACTCCTCTTCTAAGTGCCTGATCCGGTACTTCTGCGGGTGCTGCCTGCTTCTGTGAGGGCTCCCTGACTTGCTGGGCGCCCCCTCTGTCTCCTCATCCAAGTGGCGACATCCTGGTCCCTCCTGGGCCACAGCCGCATCCAAAAACCCTAACCGCGACCCTTGCAGCTAGCAAGGCTTGTTTGCGGTCTTTCTGCGTGGGAACACCTCTGCAAGCTTCTTAACGACGTGGGACACCCATCCTCCAAAGGGGAAATTCCTAGTCCCCTTCGTTCTTGCAGAACACAAAGCTTCTTCCATCCGGTGGCAGCTTCCTTGCACCCTCAGCTGGCATTTCCTGGGCATCTGCCCACTCTCGATACTGTTGCGACTCTTGGACTTGGTCCCCTTGTCTTACAGGTACTCGGGTCCGGAAATCCACTGTTGTTGCATTGCTGGTGTTGGTCTTCCTTGCAGAATCCCCCTATCACGACTTCTGTGCTCTCTGGGGGTTGTAGGTGCAATTTACACCTACCTTACAGGGTCTTGGGGTGGGCTATTTTTCTAACCCTCACTGTTTTCTTACAGCCCCAGGGACCCTCTACAAGCTCACATAGGTTTGGGGTCCATTTGTGTTTCGCATTCCACTTTTGGAGTATATGGTTTGTGTAACCCCTATACCTATGTGCTCCTATTGCAATCAACTGTAACTTTACATTGCTTGCATTACTTCCTTTTGCTATTACTGCATATTTTTGGTATTGTGTACATATATCTTGTGTATATTTGGCATCCTCATACTGAGGGTACTCACTGAGATACTTTTGGCATATTGTCATAAAAATAAAGTACCTTTATTTTTAGTATATCTGTGTATTGTGTTTTCTTATGATATTGTGCATATGACACCAGTGGTATAGTAGGAACTTTGCATGTCTCCTAGTTCAGCCTAAGCTGCTCTGCTATAGCTACCTTCTATCAGCCTAAGCTGCTAGAAACACCTCTTCTACACTAATAAGGGATAACTGGACCTGGCACAAGGTGTAAGTACCTCTGGTACCCACTACAAGCCAGGCCAGCCTCCTACATAAGATGGCTAAAGAGTCCTGCTTGATTACCTATACCCCATGAGGGGTTGTAGGCATAATTACGTGAGTAGGTAGATCTCAGGCTTCATAGACAAGAGGAATCCGCAATAGGTGGTCTCACTACAGTTTTTGCAAACATTTGTGAGTCCTAAGTTGTTATCTGCTTGACGATTTCAGCATATGATTAGCTGTGTGTCTGGGAGGGTGTTCTCATATAACCAAATGTTGACTTGTGTGGCCAGGAATACTGACTGGGACATTTTATTTCTTATGTTACTGGACCTGGTTTTGCAGGCACATTACTCAACATTATGGAGCTTGGACTCCTTTGCATTTTTTGGATAGAAATGTAAACAGATCTCAAGTAATATGATCCAGGATCCGTAAAACCAGGACTGGCTACTGTCTTGGAGGCACTGGGGAACGTTGGCCATCATGCTCTTGGCTCAGACAAAATGGTTTCATCACGAGATGAGGCCCCTGCTTTATCATGCAGGAAAAATGCAGCTGGAGCTGTCAACCTGTAGGATCTCTGTAACCTCTTTACACTTTTAAAAGTGTACGCTTGGTACTAACTAAACCTCGCGGTCTTATGCTATACAACTTTCTTACACTGGCTAAAATTAGGTTTTCTTTCATGGAGTGTATAGTTTTGTTAAGTCCTCAAACAACTTGAGAGCCGTGGCTTATGTTTTCAGTTTAGCTCCCTGTGGTTTAGAACCATGGTTAACATGCTGCATGTCGATCAGTTTGTCTGTCGATTATTGTTATAATTGTATGCTTACTTTCTATTACCAGTGTATTAGTCGGACTTTCTTTTCTCCAGCTATGGCCCAATTCAGTAATTTACTTTTTTGTACCTCTGTAAATCAGTATTTATTTCAGAATTATTTTTCTGTAGCACCAATTTATGTTGCCTTGTGGACACTTCAGAGCAGGTTCTTAAAAGACTAACTGCAGAAGAACTGACATCAGATAAAAGCAGGCTCTACACAATCATGACACACATGCTCAAAGACCTATACAACTACCTACACATCCCAACATACATACAGCCACCCATAAACCCAGGCTAGAAGGCAAGCCGGTACATAGGCACACAAATTTACTTATTTATGTGACCTTGCACTGGTCCATAAGTAGGTGACTCCATGCACAAAGCTTAATGGACATATAAGCAGCAGCCCCATACGGACAGAGTATATACACACCCAAATCACACCGGCTCCTGCATGGAATACAGACACGCAGAGTCTCACAGTGCAGATGTAGACAGTGGGATGGGTGGATGGACATGGACAGACTGAAGAACAGACAGTGTGTATACGCAATGACTTGCATGTTTTATAACTGTTAATGTATAATTATTTCTGGATGGATACATACTTGCCACATTGATGTAGGGTTCATGCCTACTAACTCTTTAGCCCCACAGCTGATGAAATAAGATTTGGAGAAAGCGGAGTATCCATGGTAATTCTGCCACTGGCTTCTCCTTGGAACAGTCCGTTTGTTCTGGGGGATGGTATGTCTTTTTTCATCCCATATAATCTTTCCTATCTATGTAATAGGTAAGAATAAAGTATACTCTGCATGTCCTTATCGTCCTTTGCGTCCTCAGTATAACCTTATGTGTGCAGCATTGCACGTCCATATAGGCATATTTTTTGTGCCAACCTGTGATACACTAAGATTGCCATATCTTGAAATCTATACTGAATAATGTGTGTCCAGCTCTGGACTTTCTTGTTATGTGTTAGTCCAGTTGGTCTATAGATTGGCTAAGACTGAAACATTTGGTTTTCAGGGGTAAACTTGGCTATCCTAGTTAAAGGAAAATGTACATTCCATTAGTCAATCTGAGGAAATGGTATTGCTCGCACAAGATAGATTGAAGGGTGCCTTGGATGTGTATGAGCTGATGGAAGACGTTCTTGCATATTGTTTGTGTGCAATGCAAGACAAATCAGATAAGAGAATGCCTGGGTTCTTGCCTTGCTTAAATGTTTCAGAAATTGAAATCCTGATTTATATTTTTGCTCAGTTGCAAACATGCCAGAGTTTTCATTCATTAATGAACATTAGAGAGGCGTCTTTGTCGTGTTTGTAATACTTCTGATCGTTGGCAGTTTTAAAGTGGATGCCAGTGTTCTCTGTCTCCAGATCATATCCTATTTTGATGTTACTGGTGATGGTTGCTTCAGGGGCTATGCTGTGGCCTGAGCATAATCCAGTAAAGAAAAACTGAAGGCTCAAATGAGGACAGCCAGTGATGATCGAAACATATTAAAATCAGTATGCAGTAGTGGGTGCCTTGTAGGTCTTCACAACAGTCTCAGGATTCCATGAATCCATAGGAGGTTAGCAAGACAGTGTGACCTGTCCTTCAAAAAGGATCTATTGTTTTCGAAGACTGACCGTATATGTCAATCAGTCAGTGTGGCTTAGCCGAGTTATAAAGATTAAGTTGTTGAGGATGTCAAACAATGCTGAGCAAAAATAGTTATAGGACCATCATGCTGACCCAAATCTAAAGGCTTCATGTGAGTAGATGAGACTTGCTGCTGGCATACTCTTGAAGTTCTAGAAGTATTATACATTTACATATGAAAAGGAGCTTTGTGACGTGGGCCCACAATATATATTCAACAGGAGTCTTGGGGTGTCCAAACATTGACCAGCTCATCACCCAACTTCCTACTTTCTTTTTATCCAGCCGAACAGAGAGGCTGAGTGAACCGTTGCTTTCAAGAAAGAGCTGCAACTGATTAATCACTACCATGTTTAGAAGTATAGTCAGGAATGGCAGACCAACCCCTGGGAGGTAGTTGCCTGGTTCCTTGATTGCATGTGAAATGTTTGTAAGTTTCACGATTGCCTTTTCAGTTCTGGGGATTCTGAACGCTACACCAGATATGGTGTTTATTAGATCCTGCATAATTTATGATGGTTTTGTTTTTTTGTAGAGGATTAATAATGAGCCTGATAAGTTGCAGTTCTTAAAAGTATGTGCAACCTCATCAAAATCCAGTAGTTGAAAGTAAGACAGCTGTGGATGATAAATTAGTAGCTACCAGGCTAAGCAACTTGTCTTCTGTTACACATCTGCAACATGGTTTTAGATCTTGGCTACAGATATGTTTTGTCTTTAGTCAGACCTGTTGTTTGCAATGCATAATTCATCAGCCCCTTGCTCATGATTATATGTCTTTATTGTCTAGCTTGATTTCCTGCTCTTGATTGATTAGATGGTTTTCCTGCCTATTTTTGTGTTTGTTCTGCCCAAGAGCGTTTTGCTGTGTGTTTTGTTTGGGTGAGTTGTATCCTTCCACTCAATACTGGGGGGGACTCTATTTCTATGGAGCATTTCATAGGAGTGCAGGTGTTTCGTTTCTGTGTTCTGCTTTTTCCTTCCTGCCATGCTTTTGTACTCTTCGCCCCACCCCACCCCCCGATGCTCTGTGTCCTGCTCACTATGATGCTTCCTGTGTCCAGATGCGAGTTATAATGTTATACTGTATTCATTAATGGGTTTATTTTTACATGGGCCCAGCAGCTGCACAGTGCTGCTGGGACACTCACATCATTTTTTTGTGCTTTTATACGTACGTCCTACTTTTTACATATTTTCGTTTAATATTCTAGCCTGCAAATCTGCCATTTTAGAACAGTAAATTAAAGTGGCCTCCATGGGTCACAATGTATGCATGCACCCTGACCTAGGCCTTAGCATGTGCTCATCAAAGAGCATTGCCAAAGCCAATAAATATCTCAGCCTTTTAGAGCCTTCTTTGTACAAAAAAAAGTTATTTATTAGCATTTAAAAGTGTACAACTAAATACATAGTAATACTATCACAGAAGCATCTCCACACAAGGAATATAAACACGTGTCAAAATAAAGCAGACATTAGAATACATGTTATTATGCAGCAGAAAGCCTCTAATGCTCATAAATTTAGATGATAATGATTTCAGCAACTAAAGAGCATTGCATTTATTCCCCATGAGTTGAATTGTACAAGCATCCTAAAGTGAGCATAAGATACAGTATAGAAAACTACAAAGTTTAAATATTTCTCCAGTTCTCCTCCCTACCCCAGTGGCTTCCAGTCATCTCATTGTGCAGTGATAAGTAACAGTCTTTTCACCATGTGTTTCCCTCCACCTGGCAGGTATATATTTCCGTAGTCAGCAAGGGGTAATGTGCATACATCTGGGGTGGTTTAGACATGGTCTGGTATACTTAAACCATTAGTCAGAGGTACTCTTACAGTTTTTTATTTTCAACACCAGAACAGTCCACTCCAGAGGGCTCCAAAAGAGCCTGGGTAATTGACTCCACCAAGCAATCAGGGTGTCTGCTGCTCTAGTGTCCCCACATGTTTTCCTTAAATGTGCCTCTTCCGCTCTAGCCCATTTGACTCAATTGTTTTCCAATCTACAGCCATCATGGGTTGATGATTCAGCCATTGTATTGCAATTTGCTGCTTTGCAACCGTAAGTCCCAAAACTGCTAATCGTCTACTTAGTGTCTTTTTTTAGGGTTTTCGGTGAGCAGATGCAGCAAACATTTGATAATCTGTCACTTCACATCCCAACCTGTTGAGTTCTTTATTTGTGAAAGTGAATCCACCCAGAAAGAGACAATAATCGTACAGTGCCATAACACAGGTAAAAAATCTGCTTCAGGATCTCCACATCTGGGACAGTGTTGGGTCCTTGTCGGGGTAGATGAAATGCAGTTGTCTAGGGGAGAAATATACTGTAGGCACAATAATATATTTTATCTGTTTAAATCACACAGGTGGTTGCCCTACCGGCCCCCGGTATGAATTTTGTGCCATTCTTCTACAGTAATAGGTTAATCACAAAGATGTTGCCACGTCTCCTGCACACTTAGAGGTGCTGTCCATTTATCTGCTCTAAGGGCTCTATATAAATGGGTTATGAGTCTACGGCCACCTACCATATTTATCAGTGTCACCATTTTGTATGATGATTGAGGGAATGTTGGCCATAATTGTCATGCTGTTGTCCCCCTCCCAGCCCAAACATCTCCATGAACTCATGTATAGCAATAAAGCGTCCCCCAGGGTAGAGATGGAACAACATTATACAGCTGCCCTCCTGCCATTCATCAACTGTCATATAGTCTGCTATCCAAGCAAATGGGTATAGTATCCAAATATCTAAGACCGTTGCGTATGGAGTCCTTCTGATCACTGCCAAACCATTCCAGCCCACAGTCTGATTATCAGTCAGACCAAGTAGGGATGATTAACCGGAATATACAGTCTCCACATCAACAGTTTTCCTAGTTGATACCCGTTGTGTATACCCTCAAATAATGATTCCTCCTGTTTAGGGATCACCATCCAGTCAGTGGACAGCATGCTGTAGTTGGGCAGCAAGATAATACAATTCCAAGTCAGGGACTGCCACCCATCCCTCTTACTCCATTCCCTCTTAAGTATATTGAGACCCCCTCTGCTTCTCCCATCGGCCCTCAGACGTTCCACCAAGTGAGAGTCTATTTCTCTGAACATCTCCCGGGGAACCTCATACATAGTGCCCTGTAGGACATAAAGACGAGGCAAGATCACCATTTTTATTATAGCTATTTTCCCCATCAGGGACAATCTGAGGGTGTTCAAGAACTTGAGTGAGGGGCGTAAATTACATATCACTCTGCCCATATTCTGTTCAAATGTCAATTACACATCATGTGCAATACATATTCCACAATATTTAACCTTGTCCAGTGTAGGTCCACTACCAGGAGTTGTGCAGGCAAGCCCTGCAGTCGGCCTAGCAGGGACAATACCGATTTAGCGCTATTAAGTCGCGATCCCAAGTATTCCCAGAACTCATGCATTACATTGAGCAATAGCAGAACTGATATATCGGGTTGACTGAGATATATCATCGTGTCATCTGCATACAGTGACACCATATGTTCAGTGCGGTCAGGTTTGCCAATACTTATTTTTCGGATTTCTTTCAGGCTATTTTGTGAGCATTGTTTAGAGCAGGTGATCTGTGGTGAATGGTATAATTATGCAGTACGTATTTAATAAGGACTTTTCTCTGGCTTTTGGAGTAGTCAATGGTGAACAGTATCCCAATGGGTATGACCATTTAACACGGGTACGATTTGGGCTCAGTTACTTCTCCAACTCCAGTTGGATAACCAAGGTCCTTGTGTATCGTTTTATCGTAGGCACAGATTGAATAAAACTCTTTTTCATATCAGGCTCCAATTTACTCCCATTGTGCACTTCATTCCCAATGGTAGCTTGGTAGTCAATGCTTAATCCAGCATGTGGTACTAGGTGTGGTCGGTAGGACAATGATTGCGCACACTACACATAAAGGTCCAAACAGAGCTATAACTTAAAAAAAAAAAAAAAAGATTGTGTATTTGCACCAAAGAAACATAGGAGAGTTAAAATGGTGACCGAAAGAACTCAGAAGGTTATGGAACCCTCTGGGTCTGAGAACAAACGGCAAACAAGTGTGATTGCTTCTGTGCCATAAAATATAACTAACATGGATTTTATGTACACTGATTTTCTATGGGGAAAGTATGTGAAATCTTGACTATCATACAACGGATTATGATCTCCATTCTCTCACTATGGGTTTGGTTATAGACTCAACGGAACTAATGGTGCCAGGCGTTGTTATATTTGATCTAGTTTGCCACAAGTTTAATGAGTTTCCTCACAGACAGTCGAGACTGTGGCAAAAATGTCAAAATACTTTAAACCTTGAAAACCTACCAAAAGGTGAGCTAGAATTCTAACCCACAGAAAATTATAGTTTTAGGATCACAAGGAAATGGCCCAGAAGTCAGTCTGAGTGTTTACTTAACAGGGCCACTGGATCCGAGTGGTCAGTCATTGAAGGTACCATCTGAAATGGTCGAGGAGATACAGTTATTGCCCCCACTAGGTTACAGCACAAGAGATTGATTATCATTGAGAGTGGGACTGGGTTGGCAGCCACTGTGGGTTTATGTACAAACGTCCTAGGTTTACTTGCTCTTTGCATCGCTCTCGCTCTCTTTGAGAGAAGGTAGGAAGCTTGCCTTAACGTTTTCAGATGATCATAAATGCAGGGCTTATGATGGATAGGCAAAGGTTCTGCTTTTCAAACATCTGCAATGACTGCCTCCCCTTCTTTTTAGGGTACTGATTTGTCCATTTCCCCACCTCTCTGGTTCTTTGCCGGGCATCTTGCCCTCTTGTAAGGGGTCCGCCTCATGGCCATTATAAGGAAAGGGACCTTCAGAAACCACACGGACTGTGAGTGTACTCGGCTCTTGGCAAGCAGGCTACACTCTCTGCATCTGGGGAAGAGAGTGGTTTCTTAAGCTTTACCTACACAGACAGCAGTAAGAACCATTTATTGATATATTGGTTGGCCGGGAGCGCTTTCTGCACTGGATAGTCGACTAACCCAGTTACTTTGCAATACACAGCCTAGGGCTGCATTGGTGCCGGCAGTGCCTCCAGTGTTGGGACGAAATACGAATTGTGAGCAGGGAATTGGACAAGAAAGCAAGGGTCTTACTCGGGTAATGTTACAAGACAAACTCTAAATACATGTTAACACGCTGAATACAGTACTGTCCGCGACCAAATTTCACATATTGACATGTTCTGTCATCTACTTGAATAGAGTATGCTAAGGATGTTTAAAAACACGATCTAGTCCAGAATATGACGACAGTTGAACTTTAAAGGATCCATCGTGTTGCTCCTAGTGAAACTGATTTAAGTTGCTAAGAGTATTTGCTGCTTGCCAGCCTGCATTACAAAAACCCACTACAAGGAGTGGGAGCTGGGATCTGTCCTAATCTTGTTGACATGTGATAGGAGTGCAGCCATCACTGAGCAGAATAGTGTGTAGGCCAAGTTTCGGGACATTATGCGTTTGGTTGCAGATAACGTCGTCATTGCCTGTTCACTTGATTTCCTTTTATGGAAAGGTATGCCTTACATAGGGAAGTGCGCTTTAGACAGCTTACTGGGAATTTAAACTCCAACATTCCCTTTAATCGAGTGCTGTTACAGAATCTTTGCTGAGGTGGATTCTTTGACCTGTTTATTTAAGGAGCATATTAAGGGCTTGCTACTTGCAACCAGCCATTAAAGTTATTTTTGGTTCGGTTACTTTTTTCGTTTAATCAAATTGAACCTCCTGCTTCCCACATAAGCAAACCAAGGTCATTTTGACTCGCAGAGAAATGGGTAGCCATCTTGCCATCCCATGCCCAGTGCAACGCAGCTGTCTAATTTTGACTGTTGTACTGGGAAGCCATCTTTCCCACCTGCAGCACAGCATGCGAATGTCGTTTCACCTCATAAACCGCTTTGTACGGGCCATGTTATTTAGCTGTTTTAATTGAATGTTAGTTTGGGTCCGCAGCTCCTGTTCAAACAATTGCAGGATTGGAGCACCAGTGTTGGAGATTTTTAGGTTGAGCATAGCTGCGCGCAAGCGTTGCTTTTCCAACGTGTTGGTATGTATGTGGACTTTTAACCACGCCCATCACTACCACTGGTTTGTGGGCTTGCCCTTCAAAAACCCTTTGACATTGGGAAATGGTTTACATTTGTCCCTCCGTTGGGAGGTTTTGTTACTGCCTTGACCAGCGCTCGTTACATGGCTAATTGCACTTTTGCTGATAGGTTTAACTGCAAGCAAACTTTTCTTTTTTCTTTTTGTGTGTCTCTTCATGCTGATTATCATGGCTGCCGTGGTGCTGTGAATCGGCTCGCTTATATGAAACTGTTTTACTTTTCATTTTCAATTTATGTGGCAAGAAAAGTCCGGTTAGGAGTTTACAATGCTAATAGCTCTAACTCGAGCAAATAAGAGACCCATTGCATTGAAAATACTTGGTTTTTTTTTTGGTTTTTTTTGGGCTACGGGATTAGTCTCCCACAGTTCAGTCTCAAAATGCTTCAAAACATAACTGGATAGTCCGGCATAACAATGTCCAGTGCCAGAGAAGGAAACCAAAGCAGCCCTGGCACACTTTTTCAGACCAGCCCCTGTATATAGGGAGCATAGAGAACGAGTCTGACCACTACAGTGGGGCTTGGTGGAGTTCTCCTACCCACTTCAAGAAAATTTGGGAAAAAATTGCAAAAATGTTGCATTCTATAAAACATTTTTCATTTTATTTTCAATTTTGTTTGTTTTTAAAGCATAGTAAATTATTACGTACATAGCACCAGGATACAGCAGTCTTTAATGGGGCTCTTCAGTGATCCCCTTTAACAGGGCCTCTCATTTCTCAGTAGCCCCTCTCTCACATGTATTTCATTTGTTTTATAGCTCCTCTTTTACCATCGTTGGAGCATTTTACATCACACACACACACATACAAAGACCATGAATCCTGTGTGTGTAAATCAGTGTATAGAAAATGTTACAGAAGACAAAAGGGACTACAAGGTGTAGGATTCACATGTCATCCATAATGGTAGGCATTTTATAAGAGTGCTGGGTCTAGAGGAGCATAAACTCAGGATTCAGAACCTACCACGGTTGTTAGAATTGACTTTACTAATAACAATTTCTACCCAAACAAACCCTTTTTTAGCAAAATTAGGATAATCAAAGACCGAGAAAACAACATAACTTTTAAACCTGTACCATGCAGTTTGCATGCAGCTCTTTAATGGCAGTTCATAGCTAGATTATGATTGTAATTTATGAACTGCACAGTAACAAAAGGCTCTCAATGACAAAAGCAGTATCCCGCTGAGTTATGCGTATAAAATACTGTTCTGCATATTATGGGTCCTTTGCAGCCGGCATACTAACTCTCTGCAGTACCTGAAACAAGTTAAAACTGCCGCTAGACAAAACTCTGATCTCTCTCCAGTGGATATATCAGTCGCCATAATTAGATTAGAACTCTTATTGTTCCTGAAATTTTTTGGATATACAAGGAACTCTGCTGTGCTTTTAAACCCACTACAAAACTGTCCCCCCAGTAATAAAAACAACCCCTCTCTCTTCTAGCCTTCCAGGGAAACACCTGATGCCCGGTACGGCCAGTACAGCCTTGACAATGTCATTTATATCTGACGCACAGCAAAAGAAAGGGATGCAAAGATGGTTAAACCTACTTTGTTATAAACCACAGTTAAAAAATGTAACCAAAATTACAGTGGGGATACACAAATAATAAAGATGTTTCTTGCAAATCATTTAGTGATTAGTCATGCACTTGTTTTCATGAGATGGAGCCTAAAGAGCAATTGATTATGGTAGCAATATGTGTGAATTGCAGAGCTTGGCTCTGAACTATGTAAATTGATGGTCTATCTCCGGTCCAGTCCCCTTCTTCAAAATATGATACCAATCCTAGTGTGACTCATTGGGGACAAAGTGGCAGCTGTAAAAAAAATTTGCTTTCTTTCTTCCAGCAAAGGGTTGAGATTCACAAACTCCGTCAGGGGGAGAACTTGATACTTGGCTTCAGCATTGGAGGTGGAATTGACCAGGATCCGTCTCAGAATCCCTTCTCTGAGGACAAGACTGACAAGGTGAGGCTCCATCACAAACTTTGTGAGGCTCATGACATTTGCTCGCATACCTTGGTGATATCTTGGGCAGTGTGGTGAGAGGATGATGACAGTTGTTTTTCATTCAACAGAAATATCAATAGGTCTCGCCTAAAACTGCAAGTTTATTTTTTTTGTTAGCTTTAAGTGGAAGTCGAGATCGCACATTCTTTACTATTGCTTGGCCTTATCACTCAAATTTGCTTGCTTCTCATTTGTTAGCACATATCGGCTTTGCATCTTTTTCTTGTGTTAGCTCTTTGTCTGGAGTATGGCCAAAGTACTATTGTCCTTCCACTGCTCGCGTTATGGAAGCTACATTTTGTTTTTCTTTTTCTTTTTCTGGAAGCACTCCAAGAGTGCATGTGTTTGAGAGCTGACTTCCTCAACGGTCTCTCTTTCTCTCTTTCTCTCTTCTCTCTCTCTTCTCTCTTTCTCTCTTTCTCTCTTTCTCTCTTTCTCTCTTTTTCTCTTTTTCTCTTTCTCTCTTTCTCTTTCTCTTCTCCCGTGTTGTTTTCTCTCAGTCATGTGCTTCTGTCCACCACACTCTCTGATACTCGACTCTCTCATCCATGTTCTTCTGCCCCGATGTTGCTGTCATTAGGCTGCAGGCTTCTGCCTCATCACCACATGTTGCTCTTGTTCGTCTTGCTTCTACAACCCCGCGTTGCTACCTCCCCAACCCGCTACCCAGACCCCATTAACATTTAAAAAAAAAGCACCATGAGCCACGTCAGTTTGTTGGCACGAGCATGCATGTTTACTGCATGTGCGCGCCAGCAAAATTACACTTCCGAGCAGCCATGTCATTGTGCTTTTTAAAATGTTTTTTTTCCTTCATGCGGTATAGCATCTGCTTTGATGCTGTACAGCATGTTTTGTAATAGGTGCTTTCGGGCTAAAATAATATTTGGTTCAAACGGGAGCAGCAAGCACAGCGCTCATTTAGGTAGCTTACAACACACTGCCTAACATAGCTCGCAGCTATGAGTTTTTTGTGCTCCAGCTTTCACTTACATGTGATGTGAGTAATAAAAACAGCGTGCTACATTCTCCTGCTGAAAAGGGGGGCGGGGGTGGGGAGCAGCACTCACTCAAGCTCATACACCCTGGTAACAGCCTAAACCATCTGCCTTCATGGAAGGCACTTATTATTTAGAAATGGGAAAGTGATCTAGGAAAACAGCCCCAACATAGTGAACACAAACTAGCCCTGGCAAAGCCAATAGGTCTCACCTATGCAAGAGCATTAGCTTTGCAAATGTCTTTTAGTCCTGTTGTACAGCAGCGTGGCTGCTGTTCAGCATGGCTAAAAGATAGTGGTGTGCCATAGCGTAGCACCATGTAGAGGAGAGTGCATGGAGTGCAGTGGCTTAAAGTAACTTGGTGTGGAGTGGTGTAGAGTTTAACGGAGTGGACTACAGTGGCACAGTGTGGTGTAGAATAGAGTGGCATGGAGTACAGTGGAGTGGCGTAGAGTGGAGTAATGAAGAGTAAAGCAGCATAGAGTAGAGAGTACAGTTGTGGATGTAAGTAACTTTAAACAAGGAGCCTAACTTAAAATCAACCCAAGGATATGAGGCCTAAAGGAGAAAGCAGTTTGCGAACTGGAAATAGAGCAAGTGTCCTGAAATGCATACATGTACAATGATAAGTAATATAAAAAAAAATGTATATAAAAGTGCAGCAGCTAAAGAAATAGTTCCTCAATCACAGCGTAATCAGCGGACTAATACTAAATTGAAGCAATCTGTGTTTGGTCATTGCTCCAAAGAAAGAAAAGGAAGTGACATCCAACAGGCACTGGTTAACTAGAAGGCAGCAAAGAAGAGTGACAACGAAGCCAACGGATGGTATGCAATAAGTGGACACCAAACCTTTTATTGTAAACAATACCCTTGGCATCTGTTGCCAGGGGTCCTAAAAAAACAAATTGGGTGTCGCCGCATAGCCTCGTCCTGTTCCCTTTCCTGTGTGTTCTGAAAGAATGCCGTGCTCTTTTTCACTGTAAGTCACACAGACTTTAAACTTTTTACATCCTGGTATTTCTGTTTTCAAGAAAATATCTGAAACTTAGCTACTTTCTGTCTGCACCAACAGTCATTAGTTTAAAAAAAAAACTGTTCCCTAGACGAAGCAATGTCTAACAGCAGCGCTGAAAGCACACACAATCGAAGATAGTTTGTATTACTGCTCTCCCCATTCTGCAGCACGATTTTGAAAGTTTATATTTCCCAGTCGTGGCTATGGCCTTCGGAAAGGGACCCGGAAATTCACCAGTTTACAGTTCAGTACCTGTTGGACTCAATTCCTCCATGACCTTCTTCGTCACTCTTAACAAAACAACAGACTGCAGGAGAAACTATATAGCCGGACTGTTGTCATCGTGACTTGTTTCAATAACTCTCTCTGTCATGCACCCTTTTGTCCCACCCTCTCTTTCTCAATTTCGCCCCCAGTGAATACAAACACTAAGCCACTGCACAGGTGTGCACATGTGTCTGAGATGTATACTCTGTCAGTTTTATACAGACCTCACTCACACAAAAGGCACAAGGCACAAAGCACATTGCACAAACATACACCCCACTAAGGAAAAGGAAACACAGCACACACAAATCCATGATCCTTTAACACTTGCATCACAGTTAAAACACAGATCACCAATACGCAACCATAGCAACAAAAGTACACACACACACACACACACACACACACACACACACACACACATATATATCCCTCTGCCCCTCTCAGAAACATGCATTACTCGACACCCAGCCACAGTAACAAAAACTTGCAATCACAGGATGACCACTCAACATACGACAGACTAATGGAACAAACCTAAATCTTGTCTACAAAATACAGCAGGCATAAAAATTCTCTCGCACCACACCATGCACTCAAATATGCACACAACTGAAACGCACGCCATACCAATGCACACATTAGCACTAAATATTGATAAGAACCCATGGTTTAGCAGCATCCGGTCATTCAACTAAGCTTTTCTTCCTGGCTTTCGTTCCTCCACGCTAATCGAAGTGGTAAGCTATGTTTCTAATCCCATTGTTACTGTGCAGTTTCAGGGATGCTGCTTGTCCGTATTCATCAAGCATTCCTTAGTTTTTAGGTCTTACCTGCCAGACAGTGCAAGTTGTGTGGTTGCAAAAGACCTATTGTGAACTTACATCATTCTTACAGCCCACCCATTGCTAACCATAACTTGGCTTTATTGTCACACCTATTTGCTTTATATTAAATAGCTTGCCTTATCCTTCTTGTGTTTGTCCGTCCCCTGCAGCATAACCTCTTTAAAGTCATTTTGATTGGATGACTTGTATTCTTCCAGTACTCACATTTAGGGAACTACTTTCTAGGTTTCGCCTGCACAGCACTTGTGCTGTGCTTATGAAATCTCTTGTAAAGAAAAAAATCTTAAGAGGGACTTAGAGCCCACACATTACTTACATTTACTTACCATTGATTGACTTCCTGTGTTTGTTCACTTAAATTAAAGGACAGAACTTTTCTAAAGCCACACTGATTCCCCCCTTTGTTCCTCTCAAAAGGAAATGATGCCACGTGGTTGGTATAAAGCAGGCTACATTTGGGAATACTTAATCGGATGACGCCCACTAACTTTCCTTTAGCAAATGTGAGTTTCAGCACTGGGAGTTTCTTGATTATGTCCTCCTTACTAAACTTCATCTGGGTCATTATTTTTCAATCATAATTGGTCCACTTCCATCTGGCCATAAGGCAATAAACACATTTAATTTTGTCACCATGCTGTCCGCTGCCCAAGGCAGGAGCTTGTAGAACCACCTTTTTTTTAGAAATGCTTTTAATCTGCCGAGCCATCCTACGCTGTAAAATGAAAACTAGTGACACCGTTCACAGTACTGCCGAGATGAAAGAGCTATGCTGAATGGATAGAGCAGCGGAATACCGATTTCTGTAACAGAATTGGAAAAGGTGCCTGTGTTAAATGCTAAAGTTAGACATGCTGTTTGCAAAGCATCCAGAAGACAATTACTAGTGACTCCAAGGGAAGATTCTCTAGATAGGGAACTCAGGCAACTGAAACTGGAGGAGGCCAAGCTGAGGCTGCAGCAGCAACAGCTAGCTCTAGACAGGGAGGCCTGGGCAGTGGAGAGAGACAGATGCTGGGGTTTGGGTTAGCACCCCATGGTGGCCGCAGCAACTTTGGTTTCAGAGAGCCTAGGGTCAGAAAGGACTCGTTTGATTACAGAAACCTAAGTAAAGTTGTTCCCCCACTACAAGGTAGTGTCGTTTTCAAGCCCAACCATTTTATTTTTTTTGCAACAATGACAAACAGGCCTTTTTTAGGTTTCACCTATGTGCTTTCTGGAAAAAACAAATTGGCAAACCTAGCTTGTTTTGCTTATACGACATCTATTACCTTTTGTCAAGGTTTTTTTTTTTTTTTTTGTAAAGTTAAAAAAATTTAAATAAAAAAAAAAAGTGCCATGGTGCGGCCAGTGTGGACTGCGTCATCGCACCGTTTTTTTTATGGGCGAGCACAAAGTGCTCCGTCCATTCTGTTATCTCTCTTTGGGCTTTAAACCACGCCCATGCCACGTCAGTCACTTACATTGGTTTGTGGGCTTGCCTTTTAAAATCCGCTTGCTTTAATTTGTGAAAGGTATGCATACGTCATGCCTTTTCCGGTGTTTAGCCCACCTACACAGCACCGGTAAAGTACCAAAAACATACGAGGCTCGATGTTTTCAGCCTGGAGTCCGGACTACTTTATCTGTTTATTTTCCACACAGCGCGATCGCGCTGCATTTTACACAGCGCGATCGTGCTGCGTTTTGTTTTTTTGCTTTACAACGCTCATAGCTCTAACTCGAACAAATGCGAGGCCCGTTGCCTTGAAAATGCTTGTTCTTTTTTTTCTTTAAGCATTGTTGCACAGCAGCCCGCTATGCTGCGTAACCCATCTTAAAAAAATAAATTTGACAAAGCCAATAGATGTTACATTTGCGAAACCTTGCCAAGACTTGTTTCCTTTCATTCAGCCCTCATCAGAGTGCATGTGGTATTAGCGTTATCCCTCATGTGCTGGTTCTCCTCAAATATTCATGCCCTGCTCTGTATTGCTCCCTACCCCTCCCAGCTTATCTGTAAGAACAACAATAACATGTATTTTTCGCTGGGACATGGCTGAGGAGCAGACTTTAAAGGTTATCTTTTTTTTTTAAAACCTACTACATTTCACTTCTTAGATGCAAGCACAAGCTTTGGCATACACAGGCTTTTATGGTGCTGCCGGATGGGTCCTTTGGTGCATTAACTAAGCTGGTGTCTGAGGCAGACGTGCACTTAGCGTGACACTTCTTTAGGAGGTCCATAAGTTGTCCCCCTGGGCTACTAAAGAGGACTAAAGGGATGAATTCCGTAAAGAAAATTATACCTTGACAATTATTTCCCTTTGTATTCTGACACTGCCTTATTCTTTATAAATTCCGTTCAGAGTTTCCTGAGTGAAAAGTATAAAATAAACCATTCCATTTATAAGACTGAAAACATTGAATTCAATGTACAGTTTTTAAATACTATAAGGTATGTACTTGCTTTTCCTCCAGTATTTTAAAATGTTTTTCTTTTATGTTTTTTAGACCGTACTTCAGACCAAAATTGGGAAAGCCAACAGCTTGGCACTTGCATTGTAAAGGCAAGACATAATGGCTTTGCCCATGCTTGCTTAACTTGTGTTTACACTGGTAAAATAAATATTTTAGCTTAATGTAGTGCACTTGCTTAGAGGTCATGTGCTAAAGTTATAAGCTAGAAATAAACAGCAATTTTTTAATCTCAAATTGGCAATACCTACTCAGGGTCCACAGCTGTTGGAAAAATGATATAGTCGTCTATATACATAAAAAAAAAAAAACACTTTAAATGTGAAGGAATTTGAAATTGGAAGCTGAAAATTAATTTGGTAACCTTGGCTTGATTCATATGGAAGCGCAAGTACGGAAAGCTGAATCTAAAGTTAGTCAACTGAAGTTTATTAGCACTTTTGACATTTCGTGTAAAGGAAAGGCAAAATGGAAAGAAAATGTATTTCTGTATGTACAGCAAATTAAAATAACAAAATAGACACTTCTAAAGTGAAACAAGTTAAAAGAAAACCGCTCTGAAGTAGAGTGGCTTGCAGCAAAGCAGTGCACCTCGCATGAGGGCCCTGTCTCACGATCTGAACGCGAGACCATCTCCTGACAAACGATATGTCAAGATTGTAACTAGATCTATCCGGTCACCTTGCATGTATCAATTCTAATATATTTACTTTGCTTTCGCAGTTTGTCCATCACGAAAATAATATTTTTAGGATCACTCTCTGGTTTGGGTTCTCCATTCTCGCTGCTTACTATACTATGAACCCCGTGTGTACTCCTGCTAGACATGTCGGCGACACATACAAATAACTGACATGTAATAAATGCGTTTTTTTTTTGTTTAGATGTTTCTTTGTGTTGCCTTTGGCATAAGCTCTGTAGATTTCCTGTGCGCACACTTCATGTGTATTGAAAGAGCTACTGCATTTCATCACTATAAAATGTGATTTCACCTCTGCCAGTCCTTAGAATTTTATGTCACTTCATGGCTATTGCACTGGAAGGCGGTATGGTTGCACTGTTTGCAACAATTGAGAACTGTCATGTGTTTTTGTGATGTACATAGTTTCTGTTTATTTACGTTTTTTCTGTGATAAGGAGTGAATATCTGTGGAACTGCAGTTATGGTTACACAATCTCCCCCTCCCCCTCCCCCCCCCCCCCCTCAACACTCCCATAATATATTGTCCTCTTTACGTTGTAGTTGGACCATGGGTAAGTTATCCTTGCAGTGATGGCCATAATCGAGCAGTTTTAGAGGTTTGTAAAGTTTAGATCTAAACATATATGTAATTTTCGTTCTGTCTAATAGCTCATGGAGTTTTACAATCGCATGAATGCACCTGAATAAAAAGATGGCTATTACAAAAATACAGTGACCTGTATTTAGGGTTTAAGGTCATGCCCTTTCAGCCCTGTTAACGCTTAGCATGCCTCTATGCGCACTATTTTGTGCCTGTTTGTGGACAGGGTCTGCAGACTGAAAAGTAAAGCTGGTAAATATTTTTTTCAGCATCTTTCTGGCCCTTTTACATTGCTTACCTACATATCAATGAATTTATTTTTAAAACTGCGGCAAAATTACTGAACATAGCTGCATCATATATGGAAAAGCACTGAAAAGGCAGTGGCCCCCTGTTCATGTGAAATATGGCTCCACTCTATTCAGCCATTTTTGTGCCACGCTTAAATAAGGTGGGCATTAGGATTCCATTTGCACCCTTCCAAAAGGCCAAACTATTATCACCTTTGTACACCTTTTCAATCAGCACACACTTCCCAGCGTCCAACAAAAGTGCAATAGAATATTTATGGGGAACGTGAACGTTTGTTTTGAATTTAGCAAATGACATCATTTATTGGCAAATTAACATTTTCTATTCATTTTGACCAACTGATCTAACGTTTACTGTGTCACTGTAATTCAAGCAGGCACCATGACCAGGCCTTGTGGCTACGTAGTCTTTGATAACAGCAGCATCCAGAGAAACCGATTTCGCCATCTCGATGTCTTTGAATGCATGTAGTATAAATGGTGAGACAAAGTCAGACTTTGAGACTGTGCAGCTGGAATGAGTAGAGTAGACCATAGTCCTGCATTAGGGAAAGTCCGGTTCATCGCGAAAATACTGTGATTCTGAAAGTCTTACTGTAACTGGGATTCACAATGTTGCGGCAGATTTAGCGTTACGGGGCAATTAACCTGTAGAAATTGAATTTCTGCATGTGTTTCCACATTCATGGGGGAAGTTAGTTCAAGCATTCTACTGACCGGCAAGTGGAAAGTGTAAATCCACGGAAATCCACGTTTTCATTGAAAACACTTGTTATACCTCCAGCTGTCTCTGCCTTAGATGCTTACTAGAAGTCATCTGTATTTTCTTGAATGTAAATTTCTCTCTGGTATGGATAGAATTTTTAGTGAATAGAGGCTAGATGAAAGCAATCTGGGAGGCCATGATGTTTGCATAGGTACGGCAATGGGCAAACCAAGATGGACTAGTAGTCCGTGCTTGCTTCAGTTTCCTATGTATCTCTTGTTATATGTGAGCTGTTACTATGGTGTTAGAACAAAGCCAGACCTGTAGAATTAGTGTCAAGATAGTTTTCGGTGGTGTGGGCAATTCAAGGGCACCTAAGCAATACTTTTAACCAGGATCCTCTACTGTCCTTGCAACATATTACTGCAGCTCACTGAGCTGCCTAGTACTTCCTTAGTAGGCCTTTATCTTCAGGGGCTAGCAAGGTCGGATAGTCCAGGCTTACTTTTGGAGGTTAGTGGGGACTAGTGTGCTCTAATAGAGATCACACAGGGAACCCACAGAGATGTTAATGAGTAACTCCAAGGGCTGTCTGCAATACGCTGATGCTGACGCTGACGCTGAGACGCAGGTGGGCAGGTCTGGCAGCAGCAGTGCGTCACCGCTCTGATCGCCAAACGCCGAGAGAGGAATGTGGAGGTCCGCAGCGTTCTTCTTCCCCTGTCTCCTTCTCCTTGCTGCCGCTCCACCTTCCTCCCTCCGACGGACAGACAGTGGACAGTGGGGGTCTGGTGGGGCGGAGGTAGATTAGGGGCTTTGTAGTGTTCCTTCGCTCCCCCGGTGCTCCTCGCTTCTTGTTGCCTCTTTCCCTCCCGGAGACGGAGCCAGACTTCGTGGTCCCAAGGCAGTGGACCGGTGACTAGGTGGGGCCCGGAGTGGTGGCGTTTGATTCCCCCTTTAGTAAACTTCGGAGCTGGTGAGTCCCGGAGTACTGGAATGCCAGAGACGGGTGGAGCTGAGTGGGTACTGATACAAGCATAGTTCTGCATAGCTTGTCCTTCTGAACTTTGTACTTTGAACACTGGGTGTTGATTTAATGCGACCATGCATCGTCCCATCCCCCCAAAGCCCACTTAATCCTCACAAATCGCCTCGCAGATCAGTAATATTGAACAGCAGCAGGAGCAATATTGCATGGTTTTACAACAGAGTACTCCTTGAGCATGCTCGTGGCCCCGCCCCTGCGGGCCTATGGTGATAGAAAATCGGAATACAGTGGTGGAGGGGCAGGGGGCGAGGCAGCGTTCAATATTGATCTGAGGCAGTGGTGCCTGCATGATTGCCTGTCAGTTGTACTTTTTACTGGCCTCCTTATCTCTAAGTCCAAATTGGTTTGATTTACTCACACTATCATGCTTCTGATCTAAGTGGCACACGGAAGGAGGAGATTATGACCTTAAAGAAACTTCGCTTTGGATGTTTGTTGCCTGGTCTTGAGTAAAAATTAGATCTAACCCTCTTCTAAATTTAGGCATCTCAGCTTTCCAGCTAAAAGGTCAGAATCAATTATTCTCCTTTTGGGAGAAAGGTAAATCTTCCCAGGCTGAGTCAAAGTGCGACACTTCTATTGGCCTGACAGAGGGTATGGAGTTAAGTGAACCTTTGTCAAAAAAGGCCTTAAAAGATGTTTGCCCAGTATAGAAAAGTTCATGGGGGACGCAGAGGAGCTCGTTACCCAGTTCTCTCCATCAGTCACTACGGACTACATTCAGAGTTCTCAGAATACCCAAAGCCTGCTTGGAACGCAGCCTCCTCGCCCCTCCCCCTCCTCCCATCTGTCATTTGCTAATTGTCCCCGCTGAAACAGTTTGTCAGCACCTCAAGAACATGGTGTTCAGATAAAGGTTGCCGATTAGTCGGTTACCGGTCTTCAAGACTTTACCCTGCCCAATTTGGACTTAAACTTCCGCAGTAGATACGGGCATTTGGTAAAGGGCCACTCTTCGCCTTCTGGGGGCCCTTTGTCTGCGCTCCCTGCCACAGGACTACATCTGTTCAATACTTCTAGCTCACTACAAGACTCTGTTTATTCTTATCTATCCACGAGCTCAGTCCACGATCCAAGTAGTGTATTGCCTAGTCGACCTCCAGATCCGGAGGTTAGGCTCTCTGCCTCCTTGAATAGCTTGGAAAATCTTTTTAAAATTGCTGGAGAAATTTGCAGGTGGATCAGATTGTATTCTCGAATCTGTGACGGCTATCCTGAAGGAACTGACTAAAGAGAATAAAAACTGGTGTGTGCTCCTAGACCTTTTTGAGGCTCGGGCTGTGACATCATTGTTAACAAAGGCCTTTCTTAGTAGGGGCTTCAGAGCCGAGCTAAGTACACAAACTTCTAAACTTCATAGTAATAAGCCACGTGTTGAAAGGTTTTTGCAGGATAGTCCAATGGAGTTTATCAAGTTTCTTTGATTCACCCCGAGTTATCACTAAGCAAGAGGAAAATCTTAACCAAGCTGCCCAGGAGTTATTTCCAAACTCCAAAATTTCATCTAATCATAAGAAGGTCTCCTCGGAAATGCATCCTCCCTTAAAAGTGGAAGGAAAACATAAGAAAAATAAGAAATGTAATCGGAAGAACCTTAAAAGTGAGAGAATCTCGAAAAAGCAAACTCAGAGGTTTAATAAAGGCAGAAGAATAGTACATTTTCCTTAGATAAGCAATTCCTCACAAGTTTGCCTGGAGTCTTCTAATTCAATTGCTCAACCTACTATGGAGCCTTGCTCCACTCCAGGGTTAACTCTTCCAACTTTGCCACCCCCAAAGTAGCATGGGTGGGACCCCAGGAGGGAGACCCCCCTCACCCCCCAAACCTCCCTCTTGGGTGGTCTCCTGCTTTGAACCCAACAGCTCCAGTATTCTTGCCTTCGAGGCCTTTGGGAGACCTAAATGACGCCCCATGGATGGAGGGTTCCCCTGTGGGGGAGGGGGGGGACATTATGGGGGTTCACTTACTTTAGAATTTTCCCCATTTTTTGATGTTGATTTAATTTTGAATAGATATTCCATGTTAAATTGCTTTTTAGATTCTAGTTCACTGAAGTCAATCCAAAGTGAAGACCGCTTCGGTTTCGTTATTAGACTCTGATGGAGGTTTTAAATCAAGGATTACATTTCGCTGCAAGCGTGTGATGAACTTGGTCCTCCAAAATGCTGACTTTATGCAATGTCAGGGTATTGATGTGGTTCCTTTTCTAGGTTCTAGCCATACTGGGGTGGGTGATTAGAGGGGTGGGGAAAAGGTTTTCTGCTATCCAGTCTCTGAGTCCTACAGTCAGCCTGGTTATCATGAGTTTAGGCCTAGGATGCACATACAGGCCCTTAAAGTCTCTTTAACTGGGTATGATAGGCAGGTGTTCGTGCAGGAGATACAAGCTATCCCTGAGCAATGTGTTTCTGATTTAGATGGGTGGAATTGCTCCCAGGCGTCTTGAGCCAGGCGTGGGGGTCCAGACTGCTATCCAGCTACTCTAACTAGCGCAGGCCTAAACATTATTTCTTGGAATATAGCAGGGGTAAAATTTGTGAAGGAAAAGTTATTGTCCCTCAGCTCCCTAAAACCCAATTTAACTTGTCTTCAGGCCACATGGTCTGATAGAGATCTATTGTGGGATGATTATTATTTTATCAATTGCAAGCCTACTCCCTCTAGGAGGCAGATCGCTCTTCTAGATGCATTAGGAAATATGTTTAGCTAAATGTGTGCTTTCTAGACTTACTGATTGGGGAGGGGAGAGTAATAATATCCCCCTGGAGCAAACTGGGTTCAGGCGCAATCATGGTACAAAAGATAATATTGCATTGTTAAAAGTAATTACAGAAAAATATAAGAGATTAAGAGGTGGGGATGTTTATGCCACTTTTATCGATTTTCTCAATGGCGTGCTATAAAGTAGATAGAGCTCTTTTATGGGGAAAACTGGCCACACTGGGTATTCCTTCCACCTTTCCTGAGCTATTGATTGCTCTCAACTCTTCTACCTGGTGCAGAATCCTCTTGGGAGGGGTGGGGGGGGATAGAGGCTTAGCATCTGAGATGTCTACTTTGAATGGATTAAAATAGGGACGCCTTTTGGCTCCCTAGCTCTTTTCCTTATACATCTTGGATCTGCCCTCCTTTCTATCTGAGTCAGGGTTTTTCCCCCCTCAAATAGGCGGATGCCCTGTTTGTTGTTTGTTGTATGCAATGCTTTTATTATTTTTGCTCTAACTCCTAAATGCCTACAGAACAGTCTTCAATCTCTGTTACAGTTCTCAGAGTCCCACTTCTTAAAGATTAATGTTTCGAGGAGCAAGATTTTACGTTTACATGATAATAAAGTTAAATTTTCTAATTTCCATTGGGCATTAGGTAACCAAAAACTAGAAATTGTGAACTTGTACACCTTTTTAGGGAAAATTGTATGCAGGAATCTTAGTGACGCGGCCCACATTACTTCTAATAAATCTAAAGCTGATGCTCAAGCAAGAGGTTTGGGGGCGTTGGATATGGCCACGGGAAAAAGGATTTTTGCCCATCTTTTATCGGTCTTCCAAGCTAAGATCCCCACTTAACCCCTTTATGGTTTGGAATTCATAGATTCCTCTGAATCTTCTGGAAGGTAAGATCCTCATAAATCTTTTATCTGTAAATACAGTTGTGTCAGTGGTTGCCCTAAGGCTGGAATTGGGCCTGAGTGTTTGCCCAGGGACTAGCTGGGGTCGTATGTTGGGCTGTTTCCCATATTAACGCTGAGTATAATACTCTGAGGACATTACTGCAAAAAACAATCTTGCGGAAAACAAGCCCTTTAGGACTTAAGAACCTTACGTACGCCCCAGAAATGGTTGAGGTAGAGTTCAATCAGGTCTTGGCTTCCCTCCCCCCCCGCCCCCCCGCAAAAGTGGCTCGAAACAGGCAACATGGTCTTTAAGTTATCGATTGGAGCTGTGCAAAAAGATCGCTCTTGAATTTACCAAAATCCTTAGTAGCAAACAAAGCACGACCTTATGTAATATGGAACTTGCCGCATGGGTCGTTTTTGGTTGCTTGTGCGTTTGGATTGCCACTTTTAAATGTGTTGTTGGCAAAATGGTATGGCTCAACTAAATAGAACATGGTTTAAGACTAGAGTTTCGGCAGAACAAAAATTACACTATTTGTCTGTCCTTCCCCCGCCCCCTATCAGTGTAAATGGCTAAGACCCATCTGTCTTCAGCTCTATCTGATCTCAGTACCTGAGTTTTTCCGAGCCTTGCACCCCCCCCCCCCCATCCAATGAACTGTAGGTATGCCTTTTGTTCATCTATGTAGGTTTTATCTTTGCTTTATTATTTGGACCTCGTTTAGAGTTCCTAAACATAAATAAATAACATTGAATTGAGTAGCTATTGTTATATCTTTCAGGGAACAAATTAGACTTCTTTTTTCACTTTTATTTCATTGGCAGTAAAATGCAATCACACCACAGTTAACCCTTTCTACACAATCATTTTACGTTTCTTCCTTATAGCAGTTTTAAAAAATGTGTATGGTGGCAAGTCCGGCATGGGTAGCAAAAACACACTCTGGGAGATATCTACAGCCATTCTGCTGCATGACAGCTCGGTCATTACAGTCTCAGGCCCTAATTTTGAGTTTAGCAGTCTGGCAGATGGCAAAGCTGCTGGGCCTACACACCTTGGGGGGGGGGGGGTAAAACTCCCTGCAGAAGGCTAACATATGTTTTGTGGTGGAGCTGGTGGCCTGCATCCAATCAGTGCAGGTAGGCCCATAGCACCGATGCCTTTCAAACAAGGTGTGGCAGTCAGAGCAGACTAAGAGCACCTCAATAACTTTCACCTAGGTAGAAGGCCACCCGGGACATAGTTAAATACTGCCACAGGCTGGTATTGGCCGCTGCAGTAGTGACTGTATTGAAGCAGGAAGGGAAAGAGGCTGGCTAAATGGTCACAAAATCCTTTGGAGCAACTGCAAGATCAACAGTTCCTGGCAAAGCCAAAATGACTTTTAGTAGCGCTTAGTTGTACTTCTGTTATGAGTGTTTTTTTTTTTTTTTAACGTCTCCTTATTTAATCAAACAAATAGCACAGTCCTGTCATTTATCTTCGCTCACTCACTGCGTCAGCTGAATCCTTTTACTCTGAGGTCAGCAACCTGAATATAGCTACATATTTAAATGTGCGATTTACATATCTCATGTACCACTGACACTACCTTCTTCCCCAATCGAGCCTACCGCATCTTTTGTTAACAAGTATCTTCTCAAGTACCCTCCTAGCTATCCTTTGGGGGTGCTTATTCAGGGAGGAGTTTGTCATAAGTCTGACTACATTGGGCTAAGTCTTTTATCTAGGCTTCTGTAGTGGTTACCGTCATACCATTCCAGGTCATTGCCAGCCTTCTCTCCCCCAACAACAATGCTATGCTCACACATTTTCGACTGCTTTTTGAGACTTTTTTCACTCATCCTAGAAGTGCTATTATTGGTTTAACCATCAAGTTAAAGTCTCATATCGTTTAATTTAGAAAACAGTTGATTCCAGAAAGTAGCTATATTCGGGCAGCTCCACCCCAAATGCAGAATGGCCGTCCTCTCTGCACAGCACCTAGTACAATTTTCATTTTCATTTTCCTCCCACGTATTTTACCATACTGGCTGGCAAATGTTACAAACAATGTAAATACTTATATTGGCGCAATCTATTGCGATCATTCGAGGACACTGTATTCCCATTGATCCTGCAGTATCTCTACTCTCAGATCTTGTGCCCACTTCTCTCTAGTTCTGCTGTCTTCTGAGTTCATATCAATCATAACTATTTTGTACATCATTGTGACGAGCTTCCTGGGGGTTGCCCCTGCAGCCACCAATGACTGCAGTCTCCGCCTCGCAGGTTCTTGTGGAAAGGAAGGAAACACCTGTTTGATCAATTCTCTAAATCTGTGGTATGGAAAAACATCCAGGTGGGTTGAGATATTCAGACCTAGAGATAAACAGTTTGTGTTTATAGAGATCTCCCATCCTATTAATCTTCCTTATCTTCAAGTTCTTAATCATGTATCTTTCACATGTAATAGCTATTCTAAGATTGCACTTTGAGAGTATGGATGGTGAGTACACGGTCTATGTTTCACATAACTCTACCAGTCTAGTCCATGCTCATACTGTACAAAATACTGTATGTATTTCATCTCTGGGTCTGATCAGTGGTTTCAGTAGTACATTTTTGAGTGGATATGGGTCCGCTAGGTCCATCTGCAGGTCTCTGTTTATTTGCCTACTGTTGTGAAACCAGTATGCCGCAAACTGCACCTGAGCTATTGGGTAAATTATCTGAAAGTTTGGTACCACAAATCTCACCATGTTCATATGATGTTTTAGCATTGTTATTGGACTTATTTGCATCTGTTTCCTGGCCCAGGCATGCTGTGTTTTGAGTGTTCGCAGCTAGACAAAAATCTTTAGTTCGATGTTACTGGTATGTTCTGAAATACACAGGCCATGAGCCAGGACCCCAAATTTAGGCCATTGGTACCACTTGGATGAGGGTGGGTAAGTGGGCGGGGTTGTTCCAACATGAGTTTTTGGCAAGGTATGGATGCATAGAGATAGAAAATATGTGATAGCAAGTCATCACTCTGTCTTTTGTCTGATATTAATGGATTGGCAACTGCAACCATATTTTATTTTTTTTCTTCATAAAATCTAATTTCACCAGATTGGTTAAATTCGTTATAATTTAAAAATATTTGTGCGTATTAATTGTGATAATAACAATTTAGTCCTTAAAATAATATCAACAAAACTTCATTGTATTCCTCATTGATGTAGATTATATGCATAATTTTCACTGTTCGCGTATTTCACGCACGTTCAATATGTTGGATACTATGTCTTGAGATGCCTTTTTTGCTGTGAAGAGACTGAGATCATGTGGCCCAACAAATGGGTTTATCCAGCTTTGAACCAGACTAACAGCTCTTGTAATAGTGTTTTCGTCTTTTTCAATTAGTGACTAATGTAGGTCTGCGTGAGTAAGATCTGATCTGTTACAAACCATTTCCCTAATCTTACCCAAAAAGGCACTTTTTTTTTATTTTATTTTTTTATATTTTTTTTATTTTACAGTCCTCATATAATATCTTTTCACAGCTCTCACCTTGAGATTGAACCTTGTACCACCCTGAGTCTGTGTGTCTTTGTTGACCGTTATCTCTGTCGCGTGATCGACTGGAATTCGTCCAAACTGATTAACATCTGACAGTTGAACTGAAAAGAATCTGCTGATGAAGTTGTGGTGTATCTCTGGATGTTTCACTGCAAGTAATGTCATTTTGGCGTGGTGTACAGGAAGATATCTAGCGTAGTTCATATGCAAAATACCATGGGATCAAAGAGCGTATCGCGGTAAGATGTAAATGCCAATTTCCTTCTCGAGCAGCATGCAACAGAGCCAGCAAGACAATTAGTATGTCTGGATGTTTCACTGCAAGTAATGTCATTTTGGCATAGTATGCAGGAAGCTAGCTAGCGTAGTTCATCTGGCCATACGCAAAACACCATGGGATCATAGAGCGTATGCCAGTCTGTTGTAAATGACAATTTCCTTCTTGAGCAGCATGTAGCAGAGCCAGCAAGACATTTTCAACAATGTCTGCATACGACATCCAAAATGCAGAGTTCTCAATTATGACGAAAATGTTCCTGGAATACATCCCAAAGCTGTTTTACTTCAGCAAAGGCAGTATTCTGCAAGCGGTAATCTAATCTTTGTTGGCATAGGTCTTTTGTAGAGTCATTAACATCCTCAATGAAGGAGTAGACTACCTGAATGTTCTCTTTAAAACTCTTCTCCACCCAGGGGCTAAATTCCAACCAAGCCTGTCTCAACATAGCTTCATACATTTGTGTACTCTAACTGCATGATTGTACATACAACCTTCTAGTACTGATGATAGTGATCCTTAAGCTATCATGTCTTCTTCAATGCAAAGGTCGCGATGGCCAGCGTCTTGAAAGCATTTTCTAAGAATGGACATGACATTTCAGATGGTGTACATGGTGCCCATTCAAAGAATGATTCTGTCGTACATTGCTTTATGCTTCCCCAAAATCTCAGTTGCTTTTTCGCCGAGAGCTTGATCCATGACCACTACAATTTTTGCCAAATGTAGTGATTCCCTTATCAGCTCTGACTGTTTCAAAATTTCAGAAACAGTTGTCAACTCAGTTGCAGGGGCATTAAGGGTGGGCAGGTAGCCACTGGAATCATGTGATACTCTAACTAGGTCTCTAGTACTGCTGTTAAATCCTGTCCAACTTGGTATGATATGTGCAAGGCTCCATTCTTATCTTGTAACAACCCAAACATGTTCTTATTTTGTGCAAGCTTCAATTGGGCATCACCTTCTGGCATGACTTTGGTACTTGTCATCAATGGCTGAGGCCCAACTTGTTAACCAGAAACATACATGAACAATTCTTCAGTATTTGTGGTGAACAATGTTCTTTGCTTTTGTTTCTCAATGTTTGGGAGAGGAGCTCTAAAAGGTTGTGGTTTAAACAACTTGGGCTGCACAGCTATACTGTTGACTCAATGAGTTGTCCCCTTACCAGTAAGACTTTCTTTCAGCCGATCAGTGTTATCCAATGCTAAGCTAGTAAAGACATAAGGCTGAATGTCGGCTGGAAGAACAGTTTGTTCCTTTAAGGCAGCAACGAGTTTCTGAAGACACAAGGTGGTATAAGTTTCTTCCAGTTGTGAGTATGCAACACCAAGGCCAAGTTTAGAGTGCAAATGATTTCAACATTGCCTGACAGCGTTTTTATGGCATAAGGGAGCAACAATTGCTTGGGGGAGTTTCTGCTGGCCATTTGTGACTGCATATATAATGTCCTGTCTGAATGATTGCATAAGTAAGGTGACCCTATTGGACGGCTTTGTGCTTTTTGGATCTCCAGTCAGAAGTCCTAATAGGAACCGTGTAAGGTAATCGGGCACTGTAAATGAATCTTTGTCAGTGTCTTATGGATGATATGGCCATGGTGTTGATGTCAAGTTTGTTTTAATCATTGTTCATATGTGCAATTATGTTTGATCAGTGATCTTGTTCATGTCTGTTGCCTTAACTTTTAAAACTCTGTTTTTCTCTTGCAACGTCTGGTAGCATGACACTGTCGGGTTGGGCCAATAATTTCCCTTGGTTGTCTAGGAATATGTGGAGGCTGTCACCAAACTCACAGTCCAATTTTCTTCTAATATGCTTCTTGGTTGATTTTTCTGTTCCCTGTATTTCTTTGTGTGTCATGAGGGTTTCAAGCCTTTCAGTGAGCGTTGTCACGTGTTACCCCTTTGTTAAGAATAATCACAGTTCTAATGTATTAAAATAGTTCATCATATGCTTCATCTCCCATATTTTTGTAGTGCTAATCGGTTTGAATGCTAGATGCATGAGCATCCTCTGTTGCTTTAAACCTAGTATAGTACCTGTTCCTATAACAAGATGCATGATAATGGGCTTCTGCAGCCACTATGTCCCTACTACAAACTGCGAACCCCCTGTAGCACAAACCCTTTGGCTGCCAGTTTATGGAAAAGGGAACTGTCTGGAGTTGAGGTAATATTTGTGTCCATATGTTAATGCTGTTCAAACTTGTATTTATAGTTCATTAATGCAAAGGCTTTATTATTCGGGTGAGCACTATAAATAAACGTTGTAAGGTCACACCACAATACTGACAGTGGTTCCAGTAAAAATAAGTGTACACACGTTTGAAAAGTTTAACAATATGAGGCTACATATAATGCTCCCAGAATGCTCTCCGATTAGATGCAAATGTTTGCCGAAGCCTGTAATCAAGATTGATAATTCTTTGCTTTCACAATAAAATGTTAGAAAAAAATGTTTTGCTAAATTACTGTAACATTTTAGGTACTATTTCTTTGAAACCCCATTTAGTAAAAGATGTTGGTGCACACTAGTATTTCCAAAACATATTCATAATGGAAACTCAGTATATCCATTTTCAACAAGATTATGGGAAACCTGGAAATAAACAAGCACTGGCAAAGCCAACTGATCTGACATTGGTTGTCAGTCTTTTGGTTTTGTTAATGCGTTTTGACATGACTTTTGTAATACTTTATTGTTATGGGAGCTGCCAGGCCCTCGCCATTGTAACAAACATTGGCAAAAAGCAAAAAAAAGTGTTTTGGTCTCAAAGAGCACACATTGCCACATAGTTCCTGGTACTGAACAAAACTACTCTGTGTGCCAATTTGTCCCTTGCGGAAGAGACGAGTGATATCACTCACAGTAAAGCCAGTCGATAGATAGAGAAATAGAATTTTAATAAAAACAAAATGTCTTGTTTAACGCTAGACCTAATTAGGGGCCCAATTCTTAAAGAAAGTCACAAAAGTGCACCCTTGATATGTCTTTGAATCAGCAGCTTTCATTAACTCACAAGAATTTACAGGCGTAGACCAGGAAATCGTACTCCTAGAACATATTTGTGAACTGTATTTTAGCATGAGCAAATATGCATGTGTAGATTTTCTCATGCGAAAATCTATTGAGCGTTTACAAGTTCACTTTCCCTCCAACCACTTTTGTCCTAACCCTGGAAGAACCTCTATTTCTACTCGTCGAGAGTAAATTTCCAATTTTTCTCAGTAAGGCAAAAAGATTAGGGAAGAGCTGGTGAAAATCCTTAAAACGTGAACGTTAGCAGGTTTGCAGAGACTCAAAGGCATTCCAGCCCTGGAACTATTGCTTATTGCTTGCTCCAGTCTCAGTATGTAGATCTGCGGAAAGGTCGCAAGATAAGGAAATTTCTGTAGTAGGGCTTGAGATTGCTAGTATTCAAGCTCTACCATAGTATTAGCCCTGGCATAATCAGAGAGGCTATCAGAGCTCTTACATAATGAGATTGCTGCCATAATTTGTTGCCGCACTATATGGCACCAGGGGGACAAGTTTTTTTTTTTTTTTTTTTTTTTTTTTTACAGGACAAGTAGATTTAAGAAGCAACCTGTCCCATGGACAAGTATATATTTTATTAAATTCCACACCCCTGTTTCCACAAAATATACATTCTTCAGCATACACACTTGTGCACTCACTCATTCCATCGTTATCACGGACACTTGCTTCAGCTTTTCGCTTAATAGTCTGTAAATCTCTCTTCATAGTAAACCGGCTCCTGCACTTCCTGTGGTAAAATACTTGGGGAAACTGTGTTGCTTTCCACGTTTCAGGCAGTGTCTAACAGTGGAATGTGATTCCTTACTTGAGCTGCCTCGAACTAAGGTTTCCCTGATGAGTAGTCCTGTGGGCTTGTCGGCGTAACTCCATGTATGACATTTGTCCATAAAATAATTATATCATGGGGATCAGAGGGACAGAATGTGCTTGTTTCAGTCTTGTTCAATGCCGTACGATCATTCACCACCAGATGTGGAAAAAGAAATTAATTAAAAAATGTATACATTTTACTTGGTATAATTGATATAATCCTAACTGCTATTATAATTATCAATTTTTATAATTACATTTACTGTAATTGGAATTTTTAATAATAAAATGCACAATAATAAAAATATGAAAGGTATCTTGGGAGTGGAGTGGTAACTCACAAATGACTTTCTATCACATATTTTCCATCTCTAGGTGTCCATACCTTGCCAATAAATCATATTAGAGCCCATCGCCCCAAGTGGCACCGATAAAATGATTGGCTCTAGGCCTAATAGTAATTCTGAGAAAATCACCATGTTCATAAGCACAATTATTCCTACCATTATCAGGCACTGTTGGATCCATTTGTTTACAATAGATGCTATTTTATCAAAAGATTTCTTGGACAAGCACTGCTGGGTTGGAATGAAATTTTAGATGTAGATATGGTATTGGTTCTGTTTTTTGTTGTAATAGATAACTTAATCTCAGTTGTACTGTGCCGCTTGTAAACAGCATTGTAAAGGATTATGAATAGTTAATACAGAGCCCAGACCTCTGTCCCTAATTTGTAATCTCATCAAGAAGTGGCTTTAGATTTCTTTCATTATATTTTTTTTCCTAGCAACAGAACATCATCGGCATACTGTGATATTAGGGCATTCCAAACTGGATATCCCTGTCACATGAAATTCCTTGTACAGACACAAGTGGTTCTGCTGCTAATGCGTACATTATTAGTGACTATAGACAACCCTGCTGAGTACCCCGCTTTATAGCCTTAGGGTTGGAAATCTGGTCATTTATTCTGATCTTGGAGACCGGTTTAGTAAAGCGGATTGTAATCCATTGGATTGCTTTCCCCAATTCCATCTTATTTGGCACTTCCAAAATTATTGCAGATGACTTTACCAAGTTCTCAGATTGTCTGCCGTGAAGCTCCCTGGTATAAAGCTGGACTGGTCTGGTAGTACCAGCCCCTACAACAGTGGCAACAGTTGTGTAGCAATTATTTTTGCTAGAATCTTGTTGTCTGTGTCAATTAGCCACACTGGTCTATACAAGTCGTACAGACCGGGGTCCTTACCCAACTTTAATAAGGTTATCACAATGGCTTCTCTAAGCTTGAGAGGTAGTTCACTTTTCCAGATCGCCTTATCGTACATATTTAACAAGCGTGATACCAATAGCTCTACAAACTCTTTATAAAATTCCCTGTTAATCCATACCATCTGGAAGCCTTCCCATTTTTCAAGTCCCTGATCAGACTTTTGATTTCTCATAATGTGAGCTGTGAACAAACCACTTCCCTTTCTATAGTCTTCATGCAGGCCATAGTAATCCTCTCCAAGTACTGGGCAATGTCCTCCATATTATTCTCACACTTTGGCTCATACAGTTGTTCACACTACTGAACAAATCCCTCCATTGTTTCCTTAGTTTGATACAGAGGAACCCTATTCTGTGCTTTAATATGCATAATGTAGCCTGGCGCCCATTTATGTCTAATTAGCCCCATCGAGGGCCTAAAGGACCTCTCTTCCTCTTCATACTAACTGGCAGTGACATAATTCTCCAAGTATCTAACTATTCTATCTGCTGCTTGGAGAAAGTCTTGCAGTTTAGATTGTATCTGTATCATCGCAATTTGGCTTTTAGCGTTCTCATACTTCTTCTTGGTTCCTAAATGTACCATTCTTTTCTGCTTAGCCTGCCTTTTATATCTATGGCTTTTAATATTCCATGCCCTTTAGAAATACATCCCCCTCCCCATTACTACTTTAAATGCTTCCCAAATCGTCCAAACATTTGAGTCTATATTTGTCCCAAAATATGTTTTTATAGCTTGGGGTATTTCTTCTTTAAATACAGTACCCAATAGATTACTGGGTTGGAGCCTGCCCCCTGTGTGTGGTGTATGTTGGATGCACAATTTTAGTACTACTGGAGAATGGTCTGAATATATAGAGGTAAAGCCACCTTCTGTCGAAGTTTGTGTATACTTGCTTCTGAACATTTTTAACTCTCCAGAGGTCTACTGTTTCATTCTGCTGCACTAATATCAGCAGTGTAGCACATACTGCACGGTGATATGCATCACTGTTGTTGGTGTTACATTATGGCCCCCACTTCATATGATCGTACGCTCCTGCATTTTGTCATTAGTTTCTGGAAAAACCTATGGTCATGATAACTTGACCCATATACAGTTACAAATGTGATATATCTGATACTGTACTCCCTGCAGTATTATATATTCACTTTCTGGATCTACAGCTTCCTGTATATGTTGATATTGCAGTGCCTTTTTTATTAAGAAAGCAACACACCTGCAGTATCTAGAGGAATTTGTAAAGTATCTGTGGATTCTGTCCAACTTCCAGCCATAGTCTTACACCTTTCACATACCAAGTGTTTCTCCTACAACTGCAAGATATCGATAGTGTACCTATTAGCATATGCCACAATCTGTATTGTTTTCCAGAGATTGTTTAACCCCTGTACATTTATGTCCTGTCATATCTGTGTTGGTGGTCTCTCGCTTTTTTGCAAATAAATTTTATTGAGGTTTTTCGGTTTACATTCCTTGCGGGTACAAAACAATTAACGGAGGAGCAAACAGCAATCGACAGTCGTTTTGCAAATATATTACAATACACATGGAGTGTTCAGAATCTGTTGCATAACGTTAAAATTGTAGACAAGAAAACAATCAAGAGAATAGTCTTCTTCCACAAGGTGAAGTCACAGTGGCTCATTTCAAGCTATATATATATATATATATATATATATGTGAGCATGTTGTTGGACATGTTTGACCAGTGCCTAAGCCAACTGTGATAGGTTCGAGGGCTCTGCTGAGCTAAAATTAATCCAGTATAAGGGGATATTTGGAACCTCCTGCAACTTGTAGGGTGAAGCAAGTAACTAGGGCACGGTAGGGTTTAAGGAAGTAACAGGGTAGGGAGCGCAAGCAACAGCGTTAGATCTGTATCAAGTTCGTGGAGCGGAGATGAGGACTGGAAGGCACAAAGGGGGTAGGAGGGGCGAATGGGAGAGCAGCCACTAGGGCTTTCCAACCCTTGCACCTCTGCCCAGAAGGCTGGAGTGAAGGGCAGGGCTTGAAGAGTGCCTTATGAGTGCAAGGGGGGACCCAGGAGGCTTCGTAGGGTCCGTCAGGGGATCATCCAATGCTAACTGTCTCTGGGAATCGGAAAAGGGCAGGAGAGCTAGGTATTCTGGGAGGGGGGAAGGGATCTTCAGTAATTAGACCCTTGAACTGTGTGAGCATATTGTCCCCGGCGGCTGCTATGGGGCACCTGCGGATATGCTGAGCATCTTCCCAATGTAGGGCTGAGCTTTCCACCCCCAGCCCCCCAAGCGGAGTAACACCCTGTGCCATTGAGGTAAAGTCGGGAAGTGTTGGGCTTTCCAGCGAAAGGTCAATAAATGTTTAGCCAATAGAAGACCAAGGTTAGAGAATCGCACACGCACTTTGTGATTTATTCCCCTACGGAAGATGCACAGGGCTGTAGCCTCCCAGGTGCTTAGTGTTGTAGTTTAGGAACGGTGGCTAGTGTAGTGTGTTTGACTTGCCAGTAGCCAGCTATCGCGGGGCATGACCAGCACATATGTTGTATATCAGTCATCTGAGAGTGGCGTCTGTGTGGCGGTCTCCTCTCTCCCAATTAGTGGTTTGGTTGGCTAGTATCAACTTTGAATGCAATTAGTTTAAATTGAATCCCTTCCCTCTCTGAACCAAAACTTCCAAGCAGCAATCCCAAATTGAACTACCCACTTACAGCCCAATTTACTCACCCTCCAGAACTCACCAATATTAAACTGTTTACTCCTGGAGGCGACATATCAAGTTATCCTAGGAACTGTATTTCCTACAACATTGTTTTGCTATCAGCGAGCCAATTCCAAATCCTCCAAATTCTGAGGTGATTGTCTCATTCTATATACTAGCTGCTTTGCCACACCACAGTTCAAGAATAGTTTTAGTTCTCTGCTTTCAGCAGCGGTTACCAACAAGCATCTTATCTCATCAACAGCAGCATTGAGATTGTGCGCAGTGTTTTCCTTCTGCTGCTGAGACTGTCATGCCTGTGAATGCCAAGTTAGTCGTTATCACTCATCCCATGTCCTTATACTTAATGTGCCGCTTCCCTGGCACTATTAGTTTTTAGCAACTTCTGTTCAGAAACTCGGCTGCCGTTTGGTGATCCTAAAACACTTGCATTTTCCCATCAAGGCTGAACTGCAGCCTGGCTGGGAAAAGCATGGCGTGTTTTACATTACGCTTTTGAAATCTTGTTTTTTGACTAATGTGAATTTCCATTTTGCATTCAACACCGCTTTGGTATGGTCCGAGTAGAAAGTTATCTGAAATCCTTCATAATTGTCTCCCTTGTGCTGCTCCAGCACTAGAATATTGCCCTTATCTCTGTAGTTTAGCAGCTTGGCCAGGGCGGAACATGGAGGTCCCCCCCGGGGCAGGCCTTGCCCCCAGCGTGCGATGCCCTCTCTTAACTTTGAACAGAGACATGTTAACTGGGACAAAAATCAAAAAAGAATTTCCACAAAGATCTCCATTCTCAGATTTGGCAGTTGATTCCCGTACCCCAGTTACATGCATATTACTTCTACAGAATCGAGCTTTCAAGTACTCGCTCCTCCTTTTTAGTTTATTCTTCTGGTTTTTTTTTTGTTTCTTGGTTCCGTTCCGTTTCTTGGTTCCGTTATTCATCGTGTTCTATCTGGTTAAACTTCACCAGCCGACCTCTCCGCATTATTATTTAAGTAAGCACATTTTCACAGCTGCCAAATCACACTGAGTGCGCCCATCTAGGTCAGACTGTGTCTGGGTCCTCCTATCCCCATTATAAAGTTTTTAAATATGAATAATGCTACTAGAAAAACTGTGCAAATCTTTATTTTTAGAACTATACACACTCACTTTAGTTGAGGAGTGGTTCGTGTTGATTTAAGGAACATTTGAACACCTTTAGCTCACAAGGTTTTTGTGATGTAGTGCACTTACCGCAAAACCTAAAAGCATGAAATTGATCTCGTGCAAAAAATAATTAGAAACCCGAGCAGTCTGCTTTGAAGCTATACGGTTGTAATGCAGAAACTAAATACAACAGTTCCATTTCCCAGTTGTGGTTAACTGTGCAACGGTAATGACCCCTACGCTCCCACACCCCATTGCACTGATCATAAACTCTTCATTGTGAACTTTACAAGTGCTGGTTAACAATTACATTATCTGATAGAGACTTCTAGATGCAGATGCCTTACCCTTAGAATGTTCCCCATGCGTCCGAGTGGATCGGTAAAATCTTCAGCTGTACATCTGCTTGCCAGTAGGTGGTGTCTATCCGCTCAGCTTCAGTGTTGTCTACACTGAAGTGACATGCGCGGAGCCCGTATAGGCTCCACCCCAGTGTATTGACTTCAGTTCTTTACTTTCCTTACCATCAGTGCAGAAACAGAGAGCTACTGAGGTCCATTTTGTGGGTTGTTTTTGACTATTTTTTTTTGGATGTTTTGTCAACCTTATTTTAGGAGTTGTCTCCCAGCATGCTAGGGATGTCCCCTTAAAAAAAAAAAAAAAAAAACTGTGGGGTTTAAGCCCTGTGGTTCCTGTCAAAGACACATGTCAGTGATATTGACACACCAGCACCTAATTTGCCTCTGATGCCAGGAGCCACTGACCTTATGAGTTAGTGCCAGGGCCCTCTTTTTTCAATAGGCACTGTGTGGAGTACAATTTGGTGGTGAGGTGTGAGGATCCTCATGGGTATCACAACCCCACGTAAGAGCCCGAAAAAAACTGGTATGAGGAATTGGCAGATATCTGTTTTTTGGATACCTCCACAGACACTGGCTTAGTCTCTCCTCCAAGTGTGGCTATGAAGGAAGGGGCTTCCTTTGCCCTGGCGGTGAGGAGGAGGGGATTGGCTGGACCTTATTCTGCCCTTGGTGGCATATCAAGATGAACATGTTGACAGAGTTGCTTCAGCCAGGAGATGCCCCCACAGAACCCCTCCTCCCTTTTAATGAAGCAGTCACAGATGTCCTGCTCAGGTATGAGCCAACCACTGCACAGGAGTCCCTGTGCACAGGACAATTTCCTGTCTGCACCGCACTGCTTTTGAGGACTCAGGGTTCCTCACCACAGAGAACCTGGTCTTCCAGGCCTCCCCCAAAGTCAATCCTGGTTCATTCCTTCCCACACTAGGCTGTTTGGCAAGACTGGCACATGCAGGCTCTGCAATTGGACCTGAAGTCCTAGTGTGTGCAGCACAAGGGCAATCTCTCCAACTAATCAGAGGGAACTGCAAAAGATCTTTATTGGTGACTGACTAATAGCGATTGGGTCAGTGGCAGACCCTTCTCTCTTCCCCACCTAGAACTAACTGCAGTGACAGATGCATCACTCCTGGGTTGGGGCAGCCATCTAAGGTGAAATCTCAGGTCCACATCAACATGTTTGAGCTGAGAGCGATTTGCCTGCCACTGAAAGCCATTCTTCCCTCCAACAAGGGAAGGGTAGTTCAGGTGTTCAGACACCACCACTGCCATGTGGTATTGCAACAGGCAGGATGGTGTCGTGGACCCTGTGTCAAGAGGCCCTGCGCCTCTGGACATGGCTGTAATGTCATATTCCTCGATGTACAACATCTGGCAGGCTCTCTGAATGCCAGAGAAGATGAACTCAGCCGTCGATGTCTCGCAGATCACAAATGGCATCTCCACGTGGAGGTGGTGCAAGGTCTCTTCAGAGATACGTTCATCTTCAGTGGAACTCCAGGCTCTTGTACGCCTTTCAGCCAATACCACTCCTGCCTGAGTTGTCAAGAAGATCAGGAACGACCAGCCCTAAGTCATGCTTGTGGCTCCTAATGGGAAGACAAAGAATATGGAGAATTGGGCACTGAGAATATGGTACCCCAAACTCCTGAGCAATGTCATCGGTCCTCTGATCAGGCTGCCCTCTTGGGAGCATCTCCTGTCACAGCAATATGGCAGGGTCCTTCACCCAAACCTGCACACACTCAGCTTTTGTACACAGAGATTGAGCAATGGCAACTAACAGTTTTTGATCTCTCTTCACCACCATATTAGTTAATTTCAGGCTGTTGACCATAAAACAATAAATACAACCTCACAATTCATACATTTGTACCTATTAAAACCAATAAAACATAAGTAAAATCACCCTCATCTTAGGAATAGTTGATACACAGCTTATGATACAGTACAGTGACATTTTAAAGTTTTAGCCCATCCTTTTTCCTGATTAACCAGACTTCATGTAACTATCGGCTGACCCCACAGACAATAGACTCACTCAAGTCAGAGTGCAAAATGCTGTAAGCTTCTTGGCATCGCCTCACACCAATGTTGTTACATAAAGGTTTGATCCAAGATCGACACAACTTCTTATGTCTAGGCCAAAAGAACATAATGTGTGCAGTGTTCTCCCTCGCATACCCACAATACTGGCACCCGGGTAAGGTCAGTGGCACAGATTTCCATTCAGTCACAAATTAATTCACTAAAAGGTTCCCCAACCAAAATTTAACAACAAGCATTTCCAGTGCAATTGGTAATGTATTTGCTTGAGTTAGAGCCATTAGCGTTGTAAATTCCTAACTGGACTTTTCTTGCCACATAAATAGAAAATGAAAAGTAAAACAGTTGACATAAGCAAGCCAATTCAAAGCGCCACGGGCTGCCATCAGCGCGAAGGAGAGACACAAAAAGAAAAAGTTTGCTCGCAGTCAAACGCATTAGCAAACATGCAATTATCCATATAACTGGGTCTATGGCCAAGGCGGTAACAAAACTGCCCCAAAGAGGGACAAACATAAAGCATTTACCAATGATGACAAAGGATTTTTGAAAAGCAAGCCCATGAACAAGTGATAGTGATGGCCGTGCGGTGGGCATGGTTAAGAGCCGACAGATTGCAACAAGTCGGAGCGCTTGTGCACTCGACCTAAATAGCGTCCATGCAGTTGGAGGGCAAATGGCTTCTGCATAGAGCTCTCTTCCAGGCAGCGTTTTTTGTTCTAAGAAATCCTCCACCAGGCTCCCTTGCTTAGCCTTATGTTGGCACTCAAGGACCCTCTTCTGCCAAAGGCAGTAATAATCCTCTGGCAGCTAAGCTGATCTCTTGGGGGAATGACCAATACTCCCTCAGTTACAGATTAACAAGGTCGCACTTGACAAATATGAACCAAGGGAAATTATGGTCCTTACTAAAAAATCACCTCCTCCGCAGCCATCTTATAGTAGTGAATGAAGCTCTTTCCTATACCATAGCCTTGCCCAATATAAGAGTGGTCTTAGGACCGCCAGATCCCCCCACTCGTTTTAGCCCTATATCAAAACGTAAAGGATTAATCTGGTTACTCTGAGTTGGAGAGAAGAGTGACCTTATAAATGTTTGTGCTCACTGTTAAGGCCCTGGTATTTTAATACCCTCATACGTCTGCACCATATAGGGCGGCAGCTTGTACCTTTGCCCGATGGATCTCAACCGCTGTGGATTGGGCTTTCGGGATAGTCCCCTAACCTGCTTGGTGATAGCAGAAGTGGCATGTGCCAGCACCATTCCACTTTTTTCTATATGGGACTTCCAGGATCTAGATTTAGCAAACCTTATCCCTAAATAGTCAAATGAATCGACCTGTTATTGGATTTCCTCCTTCATGCTAAATCTCCCTCTACATGATCCGTGCCGATTATATTTATTTAAAAAAAAAAAAAAAAAAACATGATTTTTGTCTAAGTGATGTTAACCTCCAAGTTTCGGGCTTTACAGAAATCAAACTTGTTCAAAAGGTTCTGGAATCCAATCGGCGTATAGGAAATCAGAAGACTGTCATCAGCAAATAGCAATGCAGGGAGTGATGTTCGAGCCAGTTTCGGGCATTCATAGAAACAGTCATGCAAGAAATCAACAACATCATTTATATTTAGTGAGAAAAGATATGGTGCCAAGATACATCCCTGGTGAATTCCAAGGTGGACTGGAATTGGGTCTGTAAGCTCTCCATCCATCCCCATCTCATCTGGTTTGGGTGTTCGGCCTGAAGGCATTGCACAAATGGGTTGTAGAGTTTCCTCCAATGAGAAACATACACTCCCCCCTACTCCCATCCAATGGTGCACTCTAGCTACTATTTCTTCCCCCATAATCCCCATGGAAGGGGGAACATAAATTCTAGTGAAATGGTCTACCCACTGACAGGGCTGCACTAGAAGTTCCAGCGGACTGTTAGATCTTAAACACCCATAGGCCAATAAATGTCAAAATGTTCTGAAGTCCCTTATGTGGGCGGCCCTTAGCAACTCCATCCAGTTTTCATCAATCCGTACCTGCTTCTGACTAGCAGTTATTTGTTTATATTCTTTCCTTACTGCCTTTACCCTCTGTTGGTCCCCTCTACTTAAGGCCCTTATGAGCTCACTCTTAACTTCCTAGCATTTTTTGTTATACCATTTAGGCAGATGCAGCATTGAGGCCTTCCCGGCAAAGTCTCTACTGCACAGATTCTTTAGGGCAGAAAATAAGGCTGCATGCTAGTCTGCTGTGGTTGATTTATCTGTGGGGCTCAAACGCAAGCGCTTACTAAATGTATTATACTGACCAAAAACTCCCCATCTAGGCACAGTGTCGCCCACTTGACTGTTATCTTGTTATTACTTAATATGATTGCTTCTGAACTAGGATCCCAGACTATTGCCCTACCAGAGAAGAGCCCCCTCATCATGAGTCGCTGCCCATTGTGATCACTCTCCAGTCATTTTGTAATTTCAAAATCAACTGCACATTGCCAAAGGTCCAAATCCAAAAGGACATAGTCTTACTTAATACTGTCCCACGATTAAAAGTGGGACAGCCCTTCATATCTGAGGGGAATCTCCCATTGCATGTCCATACCCCGTGGTTCAATGTTAAGGACAAAAGCTGGACAGCAGCCTGGGGCCAAAACAAGAGAGACTTTGCCCCTAGGGCAGGAATGCCTCTAGCCAGGACTTCATCATCATAGATTTGTTCCAACCCTTCCAATGGTTCAAAGCTGGTATTGAAGTCACCTGCCAAAATTAATGGCTGCCTTTCTCTCCTATTAAGCAAATGGCAATCCAATATCGCCAAAGTAGGTGACTCCCTATTATGCTCTGTGGTATGATTATTGATATTATATATGTGCACCCAAGCCCCCCCTTCCTCTCCTTACAGCTAATTTCTTTCTTGACTATTTTCATCCAATCTTTGAATCTCCAAATCCAAGTTGTTTTTGACCCAAATGATTAGCCCACCAGACGGAATTCCCCCTTTTTGAGGGTAATGCCTCAATGCTATAACTCATGTATTCCAATGTATGGACCTGGCCCAGGGCCCATGTCTCTTCAATGAGAATTAGATTGTATTTATTTATAAAAAAATCTCCACTACTAATCTACGATTTCATCTTTTAGCCCTGTCACGTTCCAAGATAATAATCCAATGCATTCCATAGTTGCCGAGGTGTGGGCACTGGCCTGTCGCCCACCCTTAGCATTAAGCTCCGTTCCCGTTACAACTTGATAGGCTGAAAACCCAGGGCGAGAGATTACAACCAGAAAGCTGGAACTAAGTGGTATCTGTACAGGTTCCCCAGCCCTACAACCAAGTTCAGTTCCCCATGTGTCGTATCGGGGGCTTCACAAAACAGATCCCTCCTGAACTACGCTCAGTGTCTGGCTCTTGCTCACTTCTATAATCACAATAGAGTAAGTCCTGTGTCTAGAGATTGGTAAGGATCTGAAATCTGTTATCGACAGGAACATTATATTGTGACCTCGGCTCATTTGGGCCTACCTCAAGCCCCACCCCCTCATTCTTACTTTGGGTCATAACCCCCTTTGATGGGAGTAAAAAAAAAAAAACAATGGAACAACCCTCTCACCTGTATTCTATCTAAGTTGAGTGTATTGCCCCAATAGATCAGCCGTTCAGCAAGCGCTGGATACCTACAACTAACTACCACACAATCCCCACTTCTAATTTTGGCTAGCAGCCCATTCCACCCAGTTCTCCTCACCATCAAAATGTCGCTAAACTCATGCCACTTAAAATCCGTATTTTGCACTAGTTAGTGACATGCTTTATTTTTCAACTCAGATGTAGTTTCTTCTTTTTCCTCAGGACCGACATGGGGAACATTTATCAATACCGCCACATACAGGCAGCAATCTGGTGGCAGGTCCAATCTGTCATTCGAGGGGTCAGGGGATTTGTGCCTACAACCCAACACTTCACCATGGTTAATAGCTTTCCTCTCTGCTAATCCCTGCTGGAGTTTCCCCTCTTTGCCGAGCACCAGCCTCTTCTCCAGAGGACATTAGAGCTGCGGGGTCACAAGAACTTGTCACTATATGAGCCCCAGTCCCAACCTGCATGATCTTTCCTCCTCTCACCCTGCTTACATCCCTGTCTGAGCATGATGGAACCTACTTCAATTTAGGAGTGGGACCTTCTCCCAAGCTGGTAGCCCCCCCTGATGTAACTGATTGTTCACAAGATATCACACAGGATGGTGGAATACTAGATACACAGGCCGAGGATTAGCCATCTCTCATCACAAGAACACACCAAAGATGTACACCTAGATAACCTTGTTACAATCTGAGCGAATCGCACAAGTATCGGGGCCAGTTTGTTGTCAAAAGCTGTTAAGGATTTAACATAAAGAGCCTGCATTAATGGTTCCAATTTATCAATTCTTACATCAGATACTTCTTCATCACATATGAAGGGAGTTGTCTCAATGCTCATACGCGGGTGCTTAGACCTTCCTCCAGCCTCCCCCCTCTTCCTTTTCCCCATAATAGACTCACCCTGAATTCAAGAAACCACTAAATTATAAGGCTCCAGAAGAATGGCCAGATTGTCACCCCCCTGGGGCATGGATTCATCTCCCTGCAGAGTCATGATGCCATTCAAAGGCAATGTTCCCTTCCCCCCATTGTAACTAGCACTAGTGACAGTCTCTCAGAGAGGTGAACAACTGGTGGGGGTGGGGGAGACAGACTGCGTTCTGCCAATTCTATCTCTTTGCTAATGACCCCCACCGCATGTTGCAAAAAAACATCCAGGGACATTGGGGTGGGGGCGTGGGATTTGTTCCACCTGGCTGACGTTTTCCCTTTTTCACAAGGATGGCTATGATCGCTCACGGGCTTGTTATATTCCAAACATAAACAAAACAAATACAAATATCATACCTAATTAGTGGCACAACCAGAGAAGAAACACACAACAAAAGAGGGGTGGCCCAGCCCAGTCTCTTCCGGGTTAAGATGGGCACAGTCTTCGCCCAGGCACGCACCGTTGTGCATCCCCCACATGTCCTGTGCAGAGGGGTGTGTCCCGTGTGTTTATAGCACCTCCAGGCGCAAACAATCGGGCCTCCAGCAGCTCCTGCTGCGAGTCACATTTGGGCTTGTGGTCCTGTCCCCCCAGCTGTCGCCAAGTTCCTTCCCATCCAGTGCGGCAGGTCCTGTATGTTTATAGTGCCTCCAGGTGCAAACAATAAGGCCTCCAGCATCTCTTGCCGTGAGTCACCTTGGGGCTTGTGGTACTAACCCCCCCCTCCCAGCTGACACCAAGTTCCTTCCCCCCTCTCTTCAGAAGCCTACAGTGTCATTCAGGCAACCTGACATCCCTCAACAAAAACAGTGTACGTCTACCATTGGGACAAATTTGTGGCATGGTGTGCTTCCAAAAAATGTTTGTTCCCCTCTCTGCACCTTTGTCTGAGGCGCTGTTGTTTGTTCTGTCATTAGCCTGTCGAAGATTTGCTTTGGGCACAGTTACAGGGTACCTTTCAACCCTATTTGCTTTCATGTGGTTGCCGATTCAGCTCCCCGTGGTTCAAGTCACTTGTTGTGACCTGTTTTCTCAAAATACTCCAACACGTTTCCTCTAAACTCCTTATGCTCCAATGGAACCTGAACTTGGTTCTGAATTTATTGATGTGCTCACCATTTGAGCCTATGCATGCCTGCCCCTAGTGACTCTTTACCATCAAAACAGCCTTTTTAGAAGCCGTAACATTGGCCAAGAGGGTTAGTAAGCCTCATGCACTTTCTGTGCACCCTCCAACCACTATTTCCAGATAAACTGGTTATAAGAAAACATACCTCTTTTCTACCGAACGTGGGGACATACTTTCGCACTGCCGATCTTTGCTCCACCTCACCCTCCTGGACTCCAAAAGAGCATTATCGTTTTACACTGATCGAACCAAAGAGCACTGTGTGGACCATCAACTCTTCATTGGGTTTGTAGGGCCAAAGAAAGGAAAAGGTGTGCCAAAGCAGACCATCTCCACATTGATTGCACTCCGCATTAAGATCTGCTACCCGCAGGCCAAAACGCAACCCCTTGAGGGCTTGCAGGCTTATTCCACCAGAGCCAAGGCTGCAGTCACTGCTTTAGCTCGCAGAGTTCCTGTCCTGGATATCAGTCAGGCTGCAGTGTGGGCATGTCTGCATATGTTTACAAAGCACTACTGCCTGGACAGTCAGGCAGTTTGCTTGTTTGGTCTTCTAAGACTTCCTGGTTTGAATCTGTTTGACGAGTCTCGTCTGGGGAAGTATTGTTTGGCTATCTATTCTAAGGTTAGGACTCTGTGGCCAGAAGTCCTTATCAGATGAACAAGTTACTTACCTTCGGCAGAGACTATCTGGAAGTCACTATCTAGCCTCAAAGTCCTTTCCTGATCCCGCCCACTTCTGTGAATGGATTTATCCAACTGTAGGGACCCTTGTAGGTCCTTAATGTCTGCACACTGGTCTATCAGAATTCTGTTGTGACTGTGCTTCTGGCACAGAAATGTCACATAAAAATGTGATATCAGTGCACTGTGATAGCTCCAGATACAGGCACTGCACACATCACTTCCAGCTCGGCTGAGGCGGAATGGATCGATGCCACCTACCAGCGTGCAGAAGCATTGCCCAAGATTTTCCAGATCTAGTCCGACAACTGGGGAATATTCTAAGGTAAGGAATCGTCAGCTTGATAAGAGTCTCTACCATTTACCAAGCAGCACAAAGGGCCTATTATATGGCCAAAATAGAAGAGCACACCAACTCCCCTAAAGAAATTTTTAAGCTATTAAGAGAAATTGCTGTCCCACATCCTCAAGTTGATGACGTAGAAGCCTCTCATAAACATAGCAATGATTTAGGCTCCTTCTTTCAGAAAAACATTTCAGACATTTATTCAGCCTTTCCGATATGCTCCAACAGCCCCCAAGACATGGGTGAGCAATGTTTCAAGTGCTCAGTAAGGCTAGCACGAATCCCACCTCTCTCCCTTGAAAAAGTTCTAACATCATTGGGCACACTTAAATCAGGATCTCCTCTTGATCCTACACCTCCATCGATTTTTAGCACAAGAATCTGCAATAATAGCCCCCATTTTGACCGATTTGTTGAATCGGTCATTGGGTAATAGTTCTATTCCCCTACAGTGGATACACGCTATTGTGAAACCCCTGCTTAAGAAGCTTAACTTAGACCCATCCATACTCAATAATTATAGACCAATTCCCATGTTGCCAGCTTTTGCCAAAATACTTGAAAAATACTTGAAAAACATGTAAACACTCATCTCTCCAACTTTCTGGAAGACAATAACATTCTTCATCCCTCCCAGATGGGCTTCAGACCCTTACATAGCACGGAATCAGCACTAATTGGAGTAATTGAGGAGGTCAGAATGCGCTTAGATCAAGGACTGACCTCTGCAATCGTGCTTCTTGACCTCAGTGCTGCTTTTGACACTGTAGATCACGGTATTCTACTCCAGAGAATGAGGAAAATTGGAGTCACATGGACAGCTTTAAGTTGGTTTACCGAGTTTTTGGATGCAAGATCTTCTCAGGCACTTGATCAATCTTTTTACTCAAGTTGCCTCGAGCGGCTGGGGCGTACCAGAGGGCTCCTTTCTTAGCCCCACGTTGTTTAATATCTGTATGTTGCCACTGGCTAAGGTAGTGGAACCTTATGGTCTCTCCTTAGTATCATAAGCAGATGATACCCAGTTGGTGGTATCTCTTTCCACTGGACAGAATTCATTTGAATCTTCGCCTGGCCCCTGTCTACGAGCAGTATCCTACTGGATGTCTGACTGCAAACTCAAGTTGATGGAGATAAAACAGAGGTTATGTTCTTAGGTCATCACGCCCAATTAAATCTTACCCCTTCTGTTCTACAATCACTAGGAGACCTTCTATCCCCCAAGGGATTCATTAAGAGTCTTGGTGTATGGCTTGACCCATGGTTGTCCATAGACCACCAGGCGAAGAGAATATCTGCCATATGTTTTGGCATATTTAGACTTCTCAGAAAGGTGTTTAAAATACTCCCATTCATTGCAAAGAGACATCATACAGGCATTAATCATCTCGTGTCTGGATTATGGGAATGCCTTATTTCCTGGGGCTCCAAATTATGTGAAAAAGAAATTGTAAGTGGTGCAGAACCCTGCTGCCTGCCTTCTATTTAATATACCCAGGCATGAATCAGTTAAGTCTGCCCTCTCAGCTGTGCACTGGCTCCCATTGGAGCAACGGATAAAGTTCAAAGCACTATGTTGTATCCATAGAGCTCTGTATGCTAAAGGTCCTCCTTATCTGCGAACCTTGGCACCTTTAATAAGCCTATCAGACATCTTAGGTCATCTTTGGCAGCCTTGGTTGTAACTCCGTCAATAAAAAAGGCCAAATGGGGCAGAAGATCCATGTCCTACCTTGGCACTAAACTGTGGAATTCGCTACCTTGGTCCTTATGTCAAACTGACCACAAATTATCTTTCTGTGGGCTACTGAAAACATTTCTGTATTTATCTCTGCCCTTATGGTATTGTTGTGGAAGATTTGTCTGTAGCGCTGGGAGGACTTTGGGTATCTATGGGCTCTATAAATTTCATAATATTTAAGGCATTACTGAAAGTAAGTAAATTGTTCGTCATGGTGTACACTTATGTGCGCTCACTGTTGCACCAATCTAGTCGCAAACTTTCTGTTTGTGTTATGCTCACATGTTGTCGCACTCTGAGCACAACGTTTGGTAAAAAGGGTAAACCAGTTTAAACAGACACTCTATAAATGGAGCAACATCGTGTGCTCCTCCTCCACAGAAACGGGCGCATTTCAGGGTTGGAACAGAAATTACATGAGAACTTTAAAAACAAAATCAGTCAATCTGATACAATGACGACCTAAATTGTATGTACAGCTTGCCCAATTACCCCTTTAAGACAAGAGATTTTCAAATTCCGTACAGGATGTAATCCATTGTTTTCTTCTTTATCCTCTGGTAGACCATATCAAAAGAAAGAAATAACGTGGCAGTTGATCCTTGCTGTAAATTAACTGACGTAAAAAGAAGATGTCAGCCTTTTCAATTATACTTATTTTCAAAGTATTGCATAAGCCTAATTTTATTTTATTTATTCTACTGTTCATGTTTAACAGACTAATTGTATAAATGAACTATATTTTAGATCCTTCTACTGTACAAGTTTAACAGACTAATTGTATCAACAAACTATATTTTAAACCCTTGTCTGATACTGCGTTTTGGTTGGTGAACGCGTTTGAATCGTTGTGCTTATTTCCATCTTTCCTTATTAAATATATTTAAAATAAAGGTTTCTTTTCACAGGGCATCTATGTGACCCGGGTGTCAGAAGGTGGGCCAGCAGAGGTAGCCGGACTCCAGATGGGAGACAAAATAATGCAGGTAGATCAGCATTTTTCTTCTAGAAGGCGTTTTTCAGTGGAGTGGGTGGGAATGATATAAAATTTCGCAATCTTACAAAAATATACCAATTCATTTTTAGATTAAGATCTGTCTTTGATCTCAAAGTATGGTAAATTGTTACTCCTGTCTATGAAGTGAGGAATAATCAAAACCTGGAAAAAGTGGAGCAATGCTAGAGTAGCTCATCAAGATACCTACCAGAACAGTTTATGCAAAGTTGTTCAACTGACAAATATGTGATTCTATATTCTTAATTTTTTTAAGAAAGATGCGTCAACATATGTACAGGAGTTTTACAATAGGCAAAGTACTCTGAGTTGTTATTGGATTTTTTGTGCGACATAACATGAACAGAAAGTAGAATCGTGACTGGGTTATGTATTCCTTCCTCACCATACTTGCACAGACAAGCTCCATTTTTTAAAAATGTTTTCCAGAACTACTTTTATGAAAATTGTTCTTCCTTGAGGCGTTTAGGCCATTCCCCCAAGCCACCTCGAGCGTAGGTCTTGTGGAACAATGTCCAGTGTTTAGAAGGATGCTCAAACCACTGCCCCAGAGAATACATTATTTTAATCATTTTACAACCAGTTGTTGCATTGGCTGAATAGGGATTTTACTCCCCTACTGTTCGTGAACTAAGTGGTTAGGTTGGTTTTGTGAGCAATCCAACAAGGCAGCTCAGTGAGTTAACACTACACTGACCTCCGCTGTGATCTACAGGCCAACAAGTTTGAATGTTCATAACGTAGACACAGTTTACCATCCTTCCAAGCTGGTCAAATTGGGCATCATTGACCTGGGTAAAAGTAAAATCCAGTATCTGCTGTCCTTACAAATGGAATAAGTGTGATTTGAAGCACTATTACTATGTAACAACAAATTGTTAGTATTGAAGACTTGGCCCTCCAGTACTGATCTGGTGGCTGATGTCATGCATAGAGTTTATATTTTAATCAATGATATTTTTCAGTGGATTGTTTTTTCCCCCACAATACAGGAGCCAGCAAAAAGCCCTGGCCTTAATAGCCGATCTACACGTGTTGTTCCACAGATCTCCCTTTCACTTACTGCAGAGATCCTCCACATCCAGCGTGTGCAGCACAATATGTAAACTGCTGCTCCGATCCTTCTCATTGGTTAGGCTATCGGGTTACAACTAACCTAATGGAGTACCTATCAAAGATAAGGCAAGTAGATAGAAAATAACTTGGCAAACTTTAGCCAGGGCAATTCTAGGGAGTCTAGTAAGGGAAAAACTAAACTCTGCTTTCATATAATGAAAAGGGGTTGACTATTTTTCTAACTTTTAATGGTAATAACCGTCACCACCTGACAGAAACTGATCTTACATGTGAAGAATTCCAGGTGTGATCCCTATCACTGTTACTTGCTTGATGCTAATCCCAACCTAGCGTCCGCCAGTGCCCAATGTATTGCTGATTTTATACAGGAATGTATGTCATGTACCTTACCCTGTGGTGTGCATATATTTTCACTCTGTAACAATTATTTTTTGTACTCTTGCTTGTCTTACATGTGTATATTGTTTCCTAAAATAAAGTGTTTGAACTAAAAATCACATTGATTTTTAAATGTTCGAAACTTGTGGTGGTCTGTGCAGATCTACAGGCGCCTGGCTTCTTATGTGGCTACAAAAGAAGGATATCGACTGATACCCTAAAAATGTATGCCCGACTACTGACAAACGACAATTTTGGAATATACCTAAAAAGATTAAGAGATTCCAAGTGGCTTATATACAGCACTAGGTGGAGATTTCAGTCTCCCAGTCCGCCCCTTAGATGGACACTCCAGTTTCGCTTTTAGACTTCCAAGTCACATATGTTAATGCATGAACAAAGCTCCCCACACAACCTGAAAGATCCATTTCTTGAGATTGTTTAACTCTAGAAGTAAAGACTACGCTTTTCTTTTCTTTCAAACGTCCATCATAGTTTCTCCAGAATAGCCTGCAGTCTTATTGATTGTGTCAATATAAATAAAACACCAGTCATAGGATTGAGCCTGTTACTGTCTCAGACCTTATACGTATATCCATATCCTTTAGTATCTGCAGACACCAAACCACAGTGTTATGGTCCTTGGTGATTTTATTCTCCAACCAGTGCACCGTTCATTAAAATGTCAATATCTCTGTTTTAGTCAGAGAAGGAAATCTCATACCCCTCCCCACTTATTTTATAGGATGCACTGAAAGCTTACCTAAGAGGAATCATTATTAAGAAAATGGCAAGAAAACAAAAAAATGATTTTAGGCTATACTCACAAAAGGTGAGTGTTAAGCAGCTGGTGTCCAAACCTAGGCATACTACCGGACCTGGTTTGCTGGATGCTGTTAAGAACCTGAAGTGTGAGCTTAATAAAATACTCCTCACTAGTGTTCACAAAATGGTGATGGCCCAAAATTCTTAATTCCTTTTTCTAAAATAAGGCGATCAGGATAATGGCAGCCTCTGAATTAAAAAAAAAAGTAAAAGCAATGTCAGTGTGATGAAAGCCAAGGATGGAGTGTCATTTACAAATGCTCAGGGTAAGTTGAAAGATTTTCAACTACGCTGTGCTGATCTACATAACCCTGGTAAACCCTTATCTTATGTTACCTGTGAGGCATATTTGAAAAAACGAATTAGACTAGAGGCTTCAGAGGTGAAGCGGGCTAAAATCAATAAGGTCAGTGAGGTAAGCGAAATATCTAGAGCAGGGGTCTTCAGACTGGGTGCAGGCCACAGTAGGGGGGGAGGGGCCCTCAAGTGATCTGAAGGGGAGGTCCAGGCTCTGGCCAAAAGAAGCATTACACAGAGAACGGTGTTTTGTTTTAAGCAGAAACACATTATTGCATTTAAATGAAGGTAACAGTACTTAACTGCAATGTTTAAATACATGTAGACATATTTAAACATGGACATCTTTATAAAATATTTGTGAAAAACTCTGGTGGGGGGGGAGCAATGATTTTTATTTTTCAACTGGGGGGCTCAGCATTAAAAAGTTTGGAGACCACTGACCCAGAGACATTTACTTCTACAAAACCGGTATGGCCCAGGGGCTGAATAGCTTTAGGACACTCTTTAAAGTATGCAGGGATAACATTCTGGATCTAAATCTGTAGTCAAGGCAGAACCTGGACTACTTTCAGTGTGTGGCACTAGCATAGAATTTGTGTTTGTTCCTTTTTAATTTTCAGAGAGTTTTACAATGTTAGTTTTTTTTTGTTTGGGGGTGCATGCTTTGAAGGCGTAGGATTCTCTTTGTCTAGCATTTTCTCAACATCTTCAATTAAGACATCAATGTCTCGTAGAGGGACAGTTTGTAAATGTATTTTTGCCCAAGTGTGTCCCGTGCAGTGGTGTCTCTATCTGATAGAGACATCTAGCTAAAGATTCCTTACCTTAGAATTATCCCCAAGCATCAGACTTGCTTTAGATTTTTTTTTTTTTTTGTGAGCAGGATCCCTGCATGCCAGTAGGTGGTGTCATTCGGCTCTGTGGCGTCCGCATAATCTGTGCTGGTAGTGATGTGTGTGGTGCCTATATAGGTGCCAAACCAGTGCTCTGACGTCAGTTCTTTTCTTTCTGTGCAAGTCAGCGCAGATCCTGAAAAGAGCTACTCCTTAGTACCTTTTTGACTAACTTTTTTCAACATTTTGTTGAAATCTTTTTGAGGCTTTCCTCCTGGTGTGGCAGTGATGTTCTCTCGGAAGGCTAGCTTCCAGCCCTATGGCACCTGTCACCACTCGATATTGGTGATGGACCCGCATCTTGTATGCCTTTGGTGCCGCTAGCGCATGTCCACAACCCTAAGGCCCACTTGATTGCCGCAAAACATGTACCCAGAGGGCTTGAGGAAGTGCTCCCTCAAGCTCCTGGCAGATCAATATGTGACACCACACCAATCAAGATCTCGGTCGAGAGGAAGGTCCTGGGAGCAGTCACAGAGACGGAGATCCTCATCACACTTGAAGTTGCCAGGCCACTCGATAAGTCCCACCATAAGAAGTTGTCGAAGAGGTCTTCGTCACCTCATCTATCGGCTGACGAGATGAGGGTGCATCTGCATTCGAGGTCTGGTTCTGCGGTTGAGCCAGTGCCTGGGCCGTCTCCGTGCCTTCCCGAGTTTCCAGGATCCTGGATGACCTCCACCCAATTAAAAATAAATTGAGGCCATGCTCCTCATATTTGGGTAACCCGTTCTTTCTTACGTGCCTTTGGATCCTGTGGGTTCAGGAGCGGGCCCTACTGGATCCACACCGGCTGCTCCGGCCCCAGCATCAGTTAAGCCCCTTTTATCCACAGAAGGATCCAGACAGGTGCCGGTCGTGCCACCTCAGCCTTCCCCGAAGCTGATCGCAATGCCAATGCTCCTCGAGCCCACCGCCGATGCCTTCCCCCCTGCTAATCCACAACTCTGACACAGATGGAGAAGCATCGTCTAACACCAACTGGAGCCATGCCTTACAGTCAAGACAAATGCCTTGACAGAATTGCTTAAAAAAGGAGTGTCCCCCTCAGAACCGCTTTTCCTGTTTCACAAGGCTCTTACTGATGTCCTGCTCAGGGCCTGGTCCAAACCTAGCACAGGGGCTCCTGTGAACAGGACAATTGCCTGCTGCCAATGCCTGCCCACAGGGGCCCCCAGCTTCCTCACAAAGCACCCTACCCACGAGGGTTGGTGGTCCAAGCCTCCACTTCTCATGTAAATCTTGGCACATTCCCTACCGCACAACCGTATCAGGAATCCAAGAGGCTGCAAAACTGAGGAAAGTTGTTTTCTTCCACCAGCCTGGCACAGCAGTCACTGAACACTGCTTGCTTTTTTTACTGCTGTTCTCAGGCTCTATGGGAAATGGTTGCGCAGGTGCTGCCAGGGGTCCAGCAGGAGGCCCGGGCCGTATTCTCCCAGGCCGTTGCCGAAGGGAGACACAGCTAACTTCACAGTAAATATGGACTGGACAGTACGGACTCACTGGGCAGAGCGGTTTGCGTGCCAGTGGCCTTACGGCGCCACACCTGGTTGGAGACAACTGGCTTTTCTGGGGATCTCCAAGTATTGCTTACGGACATGCCCTTTGATGGCACCCTTCTCTTCGGAGACAAGGCAGAATCAGCACTGGAGTGCTTTAAGGACAGGAGGGCTGTAGCCAGGTCCTTGGGCCTTTCCCAGCCCCTCGTCTCTTCCAATCCACCTTTAGGGGCCACAAAAGTGGCCTCCAGCTGCGTCTATACCATCCTAGCCATCGTGGCGCTCAAGCTTCCCAGCCTGTGTGTGCCCAAGTAGGCGGTACCACAGATCCACTCCCCCACCCCTCCACCCCGCCCCCGTGGCAGCTGCTCCCTCCCTCCAAACTCTAAAAGTCGTCCCTCTTACCATCATGGGCACCCATTGGGGGGCAGGATCGGCCATCACTGGCAGTCATTAACATCGGACCATTGGGTTTTGCAAATTGTCTGAAGGGGCTACTCGCTCCCTTTCATGTCTACCTCCCCTTCCATCCCACTTACGACAGAATGACCCGAGGACCATCTATCCCTTCTGCACCAGGAAGTGATGGCTCTTGGCCAAGGGAGCCATAGAGAGGGTGCCTACACCATAAGTGGACCATAGTTCTTTTTTCTCTCTATTTGTTGGTGCCCAAAAAGAATGGAGCCCTTTGTCCTATATTACTCCTGCATCCTCTCAGTGTCTTCTTCAAGAAGAAGTTCAAAACGCTCACACTCATTAATGTCCTGTCTACCCTGGACCCAGGAAACTGGATGGTAGCATTGGACTTGCATGATGCACACATTCACATTCCCGTCCTGCCTGCCCAGAGGAGTTACTGGTGTTTCACGGTAGGTCACTAACACTTTCAATTCACTGTGCTCTCTTTTGGCCTCACCAGTGCCCCTTGAGTATTCACCACTGACAGTGGTGACGGATGTCACTCCTGGGATGGGGTGGCCATCTGGGAGCGGTGGAGATCAGAGGACTCTGGTTTCTGGCAGAATCTGGACTCCACATCAGACTGTTGGAACTCTGTGCAGTCTAGCCAGAATAGAAAGCTTATATACCGTCCATCAAGGGAATGGTAGTGCAGGTGTTCACATACAACACTAGCGCCATGTGGCGCGGCAACAAACCGGGCAGGGTGGGGTCGTGAACTCTTTGTCAAGAGGCCCTATGTGTCTGGACATGGCTGGAATGTCAGGGCTTTTCCCTAGTGGATCAACACCTGGTGGGCTCTCTGAACGCTAGGGCAGCTTGAACACAGCTGAAGATGCCTAGCGGATCGCAGATGGCGTCTCTATCTGGAGGTGGTACAAGGTCTCTTTCAGTAGTGGGGAGAGCCTTGTTAGATCTGTTCACCACTGACGAGGATGCACAGTGTCAGCACTTCTGCACACTGGGGGTTCCAGTGTTCTCAAAAAGCTCAGGAATGACTGGGCCCAAATCATTCTTGTGGCACTGTACTGGGCACAGACTGGTATCTGAAGCTGTTGAGCATGGCCATTGGTCCTCACATCAGGCTGCCCCTTCGGGAGGATCTTCTGTCGCAGCACCCGTACCTGTCAACTTTTCTCCTTCTTGCATGGAGATTGATCAGCAGTTTACAGCTTTTGACCTTCTTCCTAAAGACTGCAACATTATCTTGGCAGCCAGGCATCCCTTCACTGAGATGGTATAAGCCTGCTGTTGGGGAAAATTTGTGGCATGGTGTACAGACAGATCGATCGATCCCCTTACTGCCCCTCTTTCCCAGGTTCCTCTCACCATTCTTTCTCTTGCCCAGCAGGGGTTTGCTCTGAGCACTCTTTAAGGGCTATCTTTCTGCTATTTCAGCTTTCCGGCGGTTACCTGACTAGCCACCCCACTTCAGATATCCTATTGTAAATAGTTTTCTGAAAGGTTTACAACATTTGTTTCCCCCTTATTCTTTCATTTTGCCTCAGTAGGACTTCAGTCTTGTCTTCTAAGGTTCCTTTCCACCAAGATGACCTTCCTTGGTGCTTCGTACGTGAGCTTCCTTTCTACTGAAAATGGTCACTCCATTTCATGTAGGCCAGTTCATCACTCTGTCAGTAGTTTACGCACTGCCACATTCCTCTAAGGAAGAGGAGCAACTTCGCCATCTTAACCCAAAAAGAGTGTCATTCTGGTGAATGATCAACTGTTCATGGGGTATGTCGGAATGAAGAAAAGATGGGCCATGCAAAAGCGGACCATCTCCCGATGGATTGTGCTGTGTTAGAATCTGCTACGTATTGTCCAAGAAGCCACCCCTCTGAGGGTTTGCATGCTCACTCTACCAGACCTAAAGCTGCAACCACTGCGTTAGCACGTTGAGTTCTGCTGGACATCTGCCAGGCAGCAACATGAGCTTCTCTGCACACGTTCACAAAACACCGCTGCCTGGACAGTCAAGTCCACCAGACGGGCACTTTGCACAATCAGTCCTGCAGGAATTCCTTATATGAAATTGGTCCGCAGACCCACCTCATAAAAGGTATTGCTTAAGTATCTATTCTATGCTAAGGAATCTGCGGCTAGAAGTCTCTATAAGATGAACATGTTACTTACCTTCATCTGACTGAGACTCTGTCTATCCACAGATTCCTTACCGACCTACCCATCCTTCCTAGTCTGCAAATGGATTTCTAGGGACAGGGCTGTTCAATTTCAGGGCCTTAGTTTTCTTCACCCTTGGTCAGTGTTCTTCGTGGCTCTGAGCTCCTATCGTGGAAAGTCACAAAAAAAACTGACAGCGTGCTGGAGTAGTGCCTATATAGGCACTGCATATATCACTTCCAGCACTGATGACTCTGCCATCACCACGTGGAGCCAAATGAAGCCATCTACTGGTGTGCAGGGATATTGCTCACAAAACAAATTCTGAATCCAGTCTGATGCCTGAGGATCATTCTAAAGTAAGGAATCTGCAGCTAGATTGAGTCTCTACCAGATAAGGCGTTATCAAAGGTAAGTAACTTGTTTGTTCACGCTATAAGTAGATTTTCTATCTTCCCTGCCTTCTCCTCCCGGCGGGCAGCTCGGTGTCAGCAAGGTATTGTGGGCAATGGAGTGCTTCAGCCAGCACATCCTGCACAGCAGTGTCTCTTTTCATGCTATAAGAGTGTTCTCCAGCTGCCCCACCTTCTCCCAGTGGGCAGCACAGGACGAGCAATGAGTTGTGGGCAATGGAGTGCCCCTGCTACAGTCAAAATCAACTTCTTTTTTAGGGTTTACTATTTGTACAGAAAGGATGACTATTCTTGTTTGAACAAACATAAAAAACAAAATATCTTGTTCAAATGTAGAAACGTTTAGTTCTAAGAGCTAATATAGCGGACATATTAAAAACAGATTTTTTTTTTATTTTTATTTTTTACCTTTACTTAGAACTTTACATTGGTTAGACTAGATGAAGGTGAAAGGTAACCCAATTTTGCTGATCTCTTAGAAGCAACTGACGTTTAAATAAAATCATACTTTTAGTGGATACAGGTTCTTGTGAAGTGAGATGCCTGTATTAAATACTGTGAGAAAGAAGAAAATTTGATTCTTAACTTTCCAGTCCGCTCTTTCATACCATCCTAACTAAACAGTCTCTACCAGTACCAAATGTGACCCCTTACTCTCTCACCACCATCATGATTGGAAGTGTAGCATACACCCTTTTCCAAAATAATCAAAGCTTAATCTTATCAACAAAAAAATACTACACAGAGAAACCCACTTTTCACCTTTGTTCATTCCCAGGTATCTTCAGTGTAGACAAGCAGACTTTTGCACAAACATTTGTACCTGGTACATGACATCAAAGGCATTAGCAGACATGTAAAAACAAACCTCATTGGCTGGTTCTCTTAGCAAACTCCTACTTCTGTTTATGTTGCGTGTGCGGTCAGCAAATAGTTTACTTCACCCTTGGTTCCTCCAGATACAGAACGTATTTGCAGGTGACTGCTAGAAGGAAGGTGTGTATTCGCTTTCTCAGCTATCCTGAGAGTAGCCAGTGATTCAGGATTAAGTCATATATGACAGGGCCTTCTGGGTTAAATGAGGGTCTTATGAAAACTGGACGTGAAAGATTGTTTGGTTTCCATACAAATAATCCTGACTGCCAGAAATTTTGCAGATTGGTCTGCTAACAGATTTTCTCTTGGTGTTTCATGACAGTATTTTCATGGCATAGATGTGATATGTAATGCTCATCAGACGTTCCTAAATCTAAAATCTCAGGCAATTACATTATTGAATTGCAAAAAGATTACAAATTGACAAGTGAAAACAGAAAATGTTGATCAAGCTAAGATCAGATGGTCTTTTAGTGGAATCCTTGGTAAGCATTTTCAGATCCATTATTGACCATGGCGTCCTTATTAACAAGTCTAGAAATGATTTGGTGGAAACAAGAACACTGGGCAATTGTCTTTCAAGGCTTCTCTTATGTTGACTGTTTCAGTAGCTAGGGAGGTTAGTGAGATGCAGTCTCCTTTTTTTTTGTTGCAAATAAGCACTATATATTGTACCTCAATAATAACAATCTGTTGTTGATCTAGCACATTTTATGAATCTGGATTCTATCTTCCCTACTTTCCAAAATCATATTTGATTTTCACTTCAGTCAGACTGTCTGGGGCAGTGCACGCTGGGTGTGCTTTTATTTATATGTATGCTTTTGATTATTCAGCTCTTCAATACCAGCCAATTGTAGATTACTTCAGGGATCTTTTCTGACCCCTACTCTGTCTGTTGATCATTTAAATTGGAGATCTCCTAGACCTTCAGAGAAGCTGTCGCTTTTCTTTTGATTTTTAAATCAATGACACACTGATGGTCCTGTGAGTCAGTGGGCCATGTGATGACTTTAGGAGGGTCACTGTTGGTTTAAGCAATGTGGACTCTTCTGAGTACTCCCATTCTGCCCCCAGAAGTCAACATGATTTTTTTTTTTTCAAACTGCCCTTTTGGACCCGCTTTGGTTCCCCCTCAATTTCAACATGTTTTTGGCTCTTCCCTGTCACAGGCACTTGGCCCACCTACACAAGTGAGGTATCATTTTTACCGGGAGCCTGAGGGGAACGTTGGGGGGGGGTAGGAAATGTGTCCCGGTGCGGTGATCGCACACAGACATGTGGGAAAAATGTGATTTTTTTTTTTTTTTTTTTTAAGCTAAATTTGAGGTTTGCTGAGGATTCTAGGTAAGAAAACATTGGGGTTCCATGTAAGTCACACCTCCCTGGACTCCCTCGGGTGTCTAGTTTTCAGAAATGTCTGGGTTTGGTAGGTAGGTTTCCCTAGATGACTGCAGAGCCCAGGACCAAAAACGCAGGTGTTTTCCCCCCACCCCCGCAAAAACAGGTAGTTTTGTATTTGATCATTTTGATGCGTCCAGATAGTGTTTTGGGGCATTTCCAGTCACATGCACTAGGCCTACCCACACAAGTGAGGTAGCATTTTTATCGGGAGACTTGGGGGAACACTTGGTGGAAGGAAATTTGTGCTTCCTCTCAGATTCCAGAACTTTGTCACCGAAATGTGAGGAAAAAGTGTTTTTTTTTACCAAATTCTGAGGTTTGCAAAGGTTTCTGGGTAACAGAACCTGGTGAGAGCCCCACAAGTCACCCCAACTTGGGTTCCCCTAGGTGTCTAGTTTTAAAAAAATTGCAGGTTTTGTAGGTTTCCCTAGGTGCCAGCTGAGCTAGAGGCTAAAATCTACAGCTAGGCACTGCAAGAAACACTTCAGATTTCAGTGTAAAAATGTGATGTGTCCATGTTGCGTTTCCTGGTGTGAGCATTAGGCCTACCCACACATTTGAAATTTGCCCCCTGTTCGCAATCATTTGTGTTCTACTTTTATATTCATAAGGTACTGCTTGGGGGTAAAAATATTTATTTGGGGTGACTTTTGTCCACTCCTATGTAATAAATGACAAGTTAATTTAGAAATCGAATTTCATGTGAAAATTCTGGTTTAATGTAGACTATACTGTAGAATTTGATGGGGATGGTTGTTTTTATCAGGAGACTTGGGGAAACACAGAATAGCAAAACAATTGTTATTGCCCCTTGTCTTTCTCTAAATTTTTTCCTTCCAAATGTAAGACAGTGTGTAAAAAGACGTCTATTTGAGAAATGCCCTGTAATTCACATGCTAGTATGGGCACCCCAGAATTCAGAGATGTGCAAATAACTACTGCTTCTCAACACCTTATCTTGTGCCCATTTTGGAAATACAAAGGTTTTCTTGATACCTATTTTTCCCTCTTTATATTTCAGCAAATGAATTGCTGTAAACACCGTATAGAATGAAAAAGCATTGCAAGGTGCAGCTCATTTATTTGCTCTGGGTACCTAGGGTTCTTGATGAACCTACAATCCCTATATATCCCCGCAACCAGAAGAGTCCAGCAGACGTACCGGTATATTGCTTTCAAAAATCTGACATCGCAGGAAAAAGTGGTGAAAAATTGCTGTTTTTTTTCACCTCAATTTCAATATCTTTTCATTTCAGCTGTTATTTTCTGTAGGAAAACCTTGTAAGATCTACACAAATTACCCCTTGCTGAATTCAGAATGTTGTCTACTTTTCAGAAATGTTTAGCTTTCCGGGATCCAGCATTGGTTTCACACCCATTTCTGTCACTAACTGGAAGGAGGCTGAAAGCACAAAAATCGTAAAAATGGGGTATGTCCCAGTAAAATGCCAAAATTGTGTTGAAAAATTGGGTTTCTGATTCAAGTCTGCCTGTCCCTGAAAGCTGGGAGTATGGTGATTTTAGCAAACCCTTTATTGATGACATTTTCAGAGAAAAAAACACAAGCCTTCTTCTGCAGCCCTTTTTGTTCCCTTTAAAAAACAAAAAAGAAAAAAACTAAATTTTCGCTGTATTTTGGCTAATTTCTTGGTCTCCTTCAGGGGAACCCACATACTCTGGGTACCTCTAGAATCCCTATGATGTGTGAGGCAAGATGGCGTCCGCGAGTCTCTAGCGGTCGGAGGTTTTCTTCTCCCCCGACTCCTGTTTGGCGTTTTGTGTTTTCCCCCGCTCGCGGAGAGGATTATGCGGGCGGTTTCTGACTGGGGCACGCTCGCCTACACTTGCAGTAATTACCCGTCAAGCGGCATTACGTGCGGAAGCAGCAGGAGCTCCCTGGTCGACCTCGGTGATTTTGTCCATAACGGCAGGGGTTTTGTGGTTTTGACCTTTGTCATCTTTCTAGCCCCACGAGGCAAACAGCGGCGGATGGCCCCGAAGGCCGCACGCGGCAGCCGGCCAAAACCAGGGTCGCAGGATCGGCGACCTTTGGACTCTCAGCCCCCCGCTCGGGGGGGGGGCATATCCAGGAACAGCAGCTTTGGAAATGCCGGCAGCTGTGAGTGCGTTTGAGGGCAGACAGCCAGCTCCAGGGAGTTCAGCGGCCCTGGGGCAGACGCACAGGGTGAAAAATGGCACAAAACCGATTGGAGAAAAGGAGGAAGGAGGGTTAAAAAAGAAAAATGAAAAGGGGGGTGATAGGGGTTGGCAGCTCGAGAAGAGAAGGAGGAGGGATTCTCTTCTTAAAATGGCAGGCTTATGGGGGTTTTGTCTCTAGGAGAAACAGCTTTTGCTAGTGAACTTGTTTAATTTAGGAGTCGCCGCAGGAGCCCTCAAAAAGGGGGGGGGGCTTGTCCATCTTACAGACTACAGTCTGGAAGCCTCATTTGGTAGGGTGGGGGGTGGGTTGGGGGTTAAGGTAGGGTTTTTCTTTGTGGGGGGGTGGGGACAGGTGGGGTGGTTTGGGGTTGGGTAGGTTTTGCATGGGAGATGCACAGAAATATGTATTTGAAGGCACAGGAGTTTATTAGGTGTATGATGAAACAAGATGTAAGTTTGGGTGTATTTGTTAGAGCCTTCAATGGGGGACCGTAATGTTCTGCGGGTGGCCACCTTAAATATATGTGGGCTAAACGATTTCAAGAAAAGACGCCTTGCCATTCATGAGCTCAAAACATTAAGGGCGGATATAATTTGTTTGCAAGAGATGCATGTTACCCCGACTAAAAAGCATCTGTTGGACTTTCCTGGTTTCCAACTAGTGGCGTACACCACTCAAGAAACTAACACTAGAGGGGTTGCAGTACTTGCACGGCGAGATCTTCTTAAGGTGGTCAAGAAGAGGGTTGATAACATGGGCCGATGGGTTATAATAGAATGTGCTATGGGACAATCGAATTTTACTGTGTGCTCTATTTATGGCTCCAATTTTGATCATCCGGCTGGTATTAATATGTTGAATACTGAACTTGTGCTTTGGGCCTTACCGCTTATTATATGTGGGGACTTTAATATACATATTGAGACTAATATCCCCTTACAGAATCAGGATTCATATTTGGGATGGAAACCGAAGGTGTTTCGCGCCTTACAAACGCTGGTGCAGACTCATGGCCTTGTGGATGCATGGCAGCATTGTATGCCTATGGATCCTGGGTACACTTTCTCCTCTTACCCGCACCGAAACTCTGTCCGGTTAAACTATTTTTTTTTGTCACCATCGCTATTGTGAAGGACTTTTGATGGAAAAATTCCCTAGGGTCATATCTGACCATAATCCTTTGGTAGTACAATTTCCAGACTTGCGTAAAGAGTGACATTTAAAACCCTGGTCTTTTGACCGGGGTTTGCTGCTTGACTCCGCTTATGTGTCACGGATGAAAGTATGGATAACGGAATTTTTGGGGTTTAACAGGGACACGGTCCCACCGGAGATGCTATGGGATGCTTTAAAGGCTGCTATCCACGGGGAAACCCTGAGCTATGCCCTTAGGCGGGAGAAACAACGTCACCTAGTTATATCTGCGGCCCAGATTGAATTGGCTTCTCTGGAGAGTCAGATAGTGGGGCTGACAAGGAACAATGCTCCAATACAAGATACTTTGGATAAGATTGCGGCCATGAAGGCCAAGATCACTCAGCTGTATCTAGATCAAGACATTATCAAAGCCCAGACTCCCAGGCAGGAATGTTATGAGTTTAGTGAGAGGGTGGGTAAGGTGCTTGCATATAAGACTAGACATAAGGCGGCTCAGAGCGCCATTTTGGCAATTAAAGATAGGCTGGGGCAGGTTGTGTGTGGAGATGCGTCGGTACTACAGATGTTTAAAGAATATTATTCTGTATTGTACCAGCAGGAAATTCTCTTCTCGGATGACAGAGACGAAAGGATTACTCAGTATTTGAGTGATATCCCATGTCCAAAGTTAACGCAAGTGAGGACTGTCAACTGACTGTCCCCATTGAGTTGGATGAGATCATCTCGGCTTTAACTGCTTTATCTAATGGGAAAGCTACTGGCCCTGATATGATCCCAATAGAATTCTTTAAAACTTTTTTTGAGGAATTGAAGGATGATATTATGGCACTCTTTACGTCCGTGCAGGCTGGAGAGCGGATGCCGGGCTCATGGCTGGAGGCCAATATTGTTATATTCTTAAAAAAAAGAAGAACCCACTTTTACCAGGCTCCTACCGACCTATTTCATTGATAAACGCGGATGCCAAATGGTATGCCAAAATTCTCACGGCTAGGCTCAGTCGAGTTATTAGTGGGCTTGTTTCCCCTTGGCAACATGGGTTTATTCCTGGGCGGGGGACCGCCGAACATGTTAGGCGTGTTATTACCATGCTAGATGCATCTCAGGTTATGGCGGCCCCTATGTAATTAATATTATTAGATGCCGAAAAAGAGCTGGAAATATTTATGGACAGTGCTTAGTAAAGTTAATATAGGGGCTGGTTTTATCAGGGCTATGCAAGGCTTATATCAGAAGCCCCTTGCTCAAATTCAACTAGCCGGGGCAACCTCGGAACCCTTCTATATTACAAGAGGAACCAGACAGGGTTGTCCCTGCTCCCCCTTACTGTTTGCACTTTATATAGACCCTTTTATTAGGAAGTTATTGCAAAGTACTTTGATCTTGCCCATGGTAATGGCGGAGGGCAGGTTTAACATTTTGGCATATGCTGATGATATAGCTGTCACTACTCCTGAACCAGGGAGGGCGATTGAAGAAATAGAGAAGCTAGCCGCGGAGTTCGGCGAGATCTCGGGCTATGCATTAAATAGGAGTAAATGCCAAATACTGGCCAATGAGTGGGCCATTATTGAAGACAACAGGAGGGCCAATCAAGTGACTTATCTAGGTGTCAGATTGTTGGCCAATTTGGACCAGATAGTGGAGAGTAATCTTGCCCCTGCCTTAGCTAAAACCAGGAAAGAGTTGCATCATATGAACAATTTACATTTAACGATTATTGGTAGATGCAATCTTATTCAAATGATTTTTTTACCTAGGGTCTTATATTTTTTCCGCACTATCCCGCTGGAAATTAGCAAAGACTGGTTCAAACACATGGAGAATTTAGCAAGTAGCTTTATTTGGTCTTTTAAAAAAGTACGGCGGGCATATAAGTACTTAGGGCCTGATTCTAACTTTGGAGGACGGTGTTAAACCGTCCCAAAAGTGGCGGATATACCACCTACCGTATTACGAGTCCATTATATCCTATGGAACTCGTAATACGGTAGGTGGTATATCCGCCACTTTTGGGACGGTTTAACACCGTCCTCCAAAGTTAGAATCAGGCCCTTAGTGTTACCCAGAGAGAGGGGGGGTGGGCGCCCCTCACTTTCTTTTTTATTACTGGGTATCTGCACTACAATATATTCAACCATTAATTAGCCAACAGGCTGATAATAGAGATTTTGGCGAAACCTGTCCTACTATATATAATATGATTTGGGGAAGATATCCCAATGCAGCTTTTCTGAGAACAGTGGAGCCTAGTTATTTAAAAAAAAGTTAAGTTTAAGACTGTCTGGGCTGCATTTAAGGTGTGCACCAATGTTAAAAAAAAAAAAAAAAAAATGGAATTGGCTGGATTAATTTTTATACCCCAATTTCGAATTCTTCTGTACTTCCTGATATTTTTAAGGATGAATACTGTGCCAGGTGGGCTAGGCTGGGTGTTCGGCGCATTGGTGATTTCTATGGGAACACCCACCTTCAATCTTTTGAAGAATTGACAAATGAATTTTCAGTGGACACTAAGGATTTTATTAAATATTTGCAAATTAGACACTTTTTGGGGGTAAACTCTAGATCAGCAGCTGGGAGATAGAATCCCAGTTATGGAGGTTCTTCATAACCCCATTAGATGGCGGGTCTGTTCGCTTTATCCTCTTTTTTTGAATTTAATGTCAGATGATTTGAGCAAACAGGCGGAGAGGTGGGCTCGGAATATTGGAGTTTCTGAAGTATCATTATGGACCTCTTTAGATATAGCACAGCGATTTATATTAGCCGCTGGGCCACAATCCCAACATTATAAAACTGTTTTTCATCTATATTATACCCCCGCTAAGCTATTCAATTGGGGCAGTTCAAGGGGGGTGGTGTGTCCCAAATGCAAGAGTGTATCGGCCGACTTGGTACATATGTTTTTTAGTTGCAGTAGGCTACATGAATTCTTTACTGATATGGCCAATTTTTTAACTAGGCTTATTTATCAGGAGGTGGTAATTACGCCGCAACTAGTATTATTGGGAATTGATGGAGTGGTGTACCTAGAATATTCGCAGAGGTTCTTGTTTTTAGCTATGTCTGTGGCTCGCTGCTGTATTACATCTGATTGGCTGGAGTCGACCCCACCAACTTTTAACCATTGGCTGGCTCGGATGTGCTCAATGTTTTATCTAGAGATGGGCTCTTATGCGTGCAAGGGCCGCACGCGCAAACGGATGGGTGAAGCTATCTGGGCCCCGTTTGCACAATGGTTAGGTAATAACGGAGTCTTGTTTCTAGGGGATTTATCTATTTAATCATGTTCAACTTTTGCACTTTATATGTATTTTAAGGTCTCTAATAGGTTATTCACGCTTCCCTTTTTAGTGGTCTTGTTGTCTGCTGCAGATTGATGAAACAAACATATGTAATGATGTGTATTTATACAATGTATTTATTGTATTTATTCAGCCTTCTTTGTTTTGGTTTCTGTACATTGTGCATCTTCAAAATAAAATTCTTTAAAAAAAAATAAAAAATAGAATCCCTATGATGTTGGAAAAAAAAGGACGCAAATTTGGCGTGTGTAGCTTATGTGGACAAAAAGTTATGAAGGCCTAAGCGCGAACTGCCCCAAATAGCCAAAAAAAGGCCTGGCAGCGAAGGGGGTAATAGTTTCTTTACTGGACTATGGCAACATACAGAGTTCTGTCTAGAGTAACAGTAGCCTATTTTACAAGAGCTTCTAGAGTTCCAAGGTCAGATTAATTTTAACTTGAAGAAATAAAATCCTGTTACTTACCTACTGATGATCATCAGGGTGAGCTTTGAAATCTTAACCCTGTATGTGTTTTTTAGAGGTATGACCCAGGATAACCAACTAATATATTAACCTGTTATCTGTCGACGTTGCTTTTATTTACACTTGGACAACATCTGTTAGTGATCCCACATACTGTCTGGGACAGATTCTTTTTCAAAACTATGTGTTTGATGGCATGTGTGACTGTAGAATACACATGCTTAGCACAAGCCCACCACCTAGTGTTGGGTCCGGAGTGTTACAAGTTATTTTTGCTCAAAGAATCTTTTTGAGGCATGAGATCAAGTGACTCTAGCTCTCGGTGATACTGCGCATGGGCATCGAGTCCTTTGTTAGATTGTTTTCTCTCCCCCGTTGGGTTAGGACACTCTCACTCCGGTATACCTCAGCTCAGTCTATTCCGAACTGTTCTCTTCAGTCTTTAGGTCTGTGATGGTATTGTAATTCGAACGTGTCTTCTCGACATCTCGTATTCGATTCAAATTTCTGCACCAGGAGTCAGTTCATCACCTTTCGGGGCGCCCGTCTCTGGCTTACCACTCAATGTGGTGTAGGGATATGCAGGGCTAATGGAACAGACTAAATTTCTGTTTTGCTCTCTGCCATTTGAAATTCTCACACACCGACTAACACCTGGTGTGTAACTTGTGTTTCACCCCAGACCACAATGAACAAAAGCTGCAACACTTGCCGTTCCTTTCGATCAAACAAGAAACTTCAGGACCAAAGAACACATCGATTGGAAATGGCGTAGAAAACACCAGACAACACTCTGGATATCTTTGGGGAAGACTCCATAGAGTACTCTGAGTTGGACGTCCAGTCCGACATTGAAAGTCAACCTGTTACCTCCACACAAACCGCGGATGCAAATGCCCGACTCCCTATACAAAGACTTTAAAAAGAATCCCCAAAAGCAGGTTGCCGGACCGCCACTGCCTTCGGGCCATGGTTGGATCCGAAAAAAACCTTTGGGCGCCCCGCCTTCTGGCTTGGCACCACAAATAGCCAAAACGTCTTTGCCATCAACCTTCGGCTCGGGAACATCCCAGACAGCCTCGGGATCGAGCAACAAACAAAAAGCCTACCACAACGGCTTCAAAACCAACGGCCTCCCCTCAACACAAGTCTTTGACTCTGAAAACTTTGGAACATAAGACTGTGCCTTCCAGAGACTCCAGTCACTCCTCAGAAGCAGCCTCACCAGTGGAGCCCATCTTAGACATAATGGACGCTCATCAGTGCCAGCTCCATTTTCAAAAAGGAACAGGGAGAATAATTGCTCCCCCCATGCCAATCAAGAGCAAGCTTAGATTTCAGGAGGCCTTAGACACTGTTCCTTTACCTAAAAAGGTCTTCTGATGGATACAACTACCTGTGGATTCCTCACCTTATGAATTCATCCATGCGCCAGCATCCGACGGGAAATCATCTTCCCAGCTCTCCACGTCGACAAGGACGTCACGATTGCACGGCTCCATGTGACTCCGTCTGACGTCACTGTGCCAATTAGAGGTCCTCGCCGGCGTGCTGACGTTAGTTCCCTTTTTTCTGTGCCTTCGATGCAAACTGTTTTCTCCTAGCTCTCACTACTGTTGGAGGTGTTCCATCTTGTTGCTAGTTTCTATCCAGTTTCTAGTTACAATGTCTCCTCCTAGGAAGTCTGGATTCAAGCCATGTCGAGAGTGTGAGGTCGCATGTCGGTTACTGACCCTCATGACGATTGCCTTTGGTGTCTGAGCTCTGAGCAGGACATCGAGGAGTGTCTCCTGCCACAGCATGAATCCTAAGGCTCTGAAGGAAAGAGAGGCCAAACGTTTTGGCCAAGGCGAAGAAGGGGCATAAGAGCCATCGTAGATCCTCTTCCCATGCTTCTTCGAAGAGACATAGGAAACGGCATTGTCATGACTCTCTGCGTCATTCGGCTCGGAGCAGATCAAGGTCTCCATCTCGACGGCACCGTGCTAGGTGGGAGGTGAGTCAGATGGTGACTTCACAACCTCAGAGCCCTGTGGCTTCTCCAGCGCCATCAGTCTCCGGACAGTCCTCGATTTTTCACCTGCTGCTCATGTGTCCAATGTTAAGCAAGCACAGGTGCAATGTGGAGATTAGCAGTATCCTACCTTCCCGGCTCCGGGAGTGGATCCGGCAGCATTTTTTAATGCCATGTTCTCGATGTTCAATGCTATGGTCCCTGCTGGTGCACCGGCTGGTCCCACGGGTCCATTGGCATTTTCGTTGGGCTCCCCTGCTCCATACAAGGCGGTGCCGTTTATGCCATCTATTGGGCTGCGGGTGCCGGACCGGCACCGATGACGTCACCTTGAGGCCCTGTGGTTCCCATGACGTCGCCTTCCAGGCCTATGGCGCAGATTTCATCGCCCCGTCAGTCGATGCCGATGGAGGAGCCGCAAGTGTCCTCGGCGCCGTTGGGATCCACTCCGGCGCCGGATCCGAGTGATGGATTCGACCAAATCCAACCTTCCTCTCCTGTTCCGCGTCAAGTGTTGAAGTCAGTGTCATCAACGTCGGCCAATTCTATGTTGACGCCGAGGTTAGAGGCTAGACTGAGGTCACACAGAAAGGCATTGAGACTCTTAGAAGAGGAACCAAAGGCAGTTGTTGGAGGAGGGGGAGATTTTGGAGCCCTTGGGAGAATATCAAGGGCTGGATTCGGCCCGTGGGCTTGACACGTCCCCAGAATGGGACTTGTCTTCACCTGGGGAGTTCACGGAGGAGGCGGCCTCCATTCACACAGCAATTAGAAAGGCGGCAAACTTTTTAGATCTTCCATTGCCTGCTGCAGAGGTTAAGACAAACATTTTAACTGAGGTCCTGCACCCTTCTTCAACTTCTGCGGATCCTTTGCTTCCGTTCAACAATGCTCTTACGGAGCCCATATAAGAGCTTTGGAATAGATCTGTAGCACGAAGATACAGAGTGGCGCCTGGAGATCTGGGGTTTTTATCAAAACATCCTACCCCGGAAAGTCTGGTTGTTCAGGCCTCTTGCTCTACATGGTCTGCTCCAGGCTCCTTCCCTGTGATTCCATCGGACAGGGAATCCAAAAGGATGGAGCAATCCGCAAAGAACACTTTCTCTTCTTGCAGCATGGCTCTTAAGGCTGCAAATGCTACCTGTGTTCTTGGTAGGTACGTCCACGCCCTGTTGGACTCCGCGAAGGCTATGGTTTCTAACCTGCCGCAGGATGTACAGAGACCATTTGGTGAACTTCTATCTGATGCTCAGGCTGTGGCAAAACAAATAATCCAGTCTGGTCTGGATTCCACGGACTCCGTGGTCAGGGCATTGGGTACATCTATTGCTACCAGAAGGCACGCTTGGTTGAGGTCCTCTGGGTTTTCTTCGGACGTACAGACTACTTTATTGGATTTGCCCTTTGATGGAGAGAAACTGTTTAGTGATAAAGCGGACACTGCCCTAGAGCGCTTTAAAGATAGTCGGGCCACGGCAAAGTCCTTGGGTCTGCAAGCCTCTTCTGTTACCCCTTCCAGGTCCTTTCGGAGGTTCAGGGGGTTTGGGTGTGGAGCTGTTTACCGTGGAAGGCCCCAGTCCACAGTCCAGCAGCCTACCAGCCTCCCATATCGATCCTTTAGAGGGCGGCGGAGGGTTCGGACAAAAGGGGCCACCCAGCAGCACCTTGCATCATCCTCTTCCTCTGGAGGACAACAGAAAGGGAAGCAGCCCTAGTTTTCTCCCCTTTATCGACCACACTTCTCCTGTAGGAAGAAGATTACGTCTTTTTCTCCACGAGTGGGAGTTAGTTACATCAGACTCATGGGTTCTAAACATTGTGAGAAAAGGATATGCTCTCCCTTTTCAGGAGTTTCCTCCTCCCATCCCTCCCCATCCCTCGTTTTGCTCAGAAGACCATCTCCTGTTGTTGCAGCAGGAGGTTCAGATCCTATTGTCAAAAGGTGCAGTGGAGTTGGTTCCAGAGCAGGAAAGGGGCCAGGGTTGTTATTCAAGATACTTCCTGAGCCCCAAGAAGGACTGTCGTTTGAGACCAATTCTAGACCTGAGGATTCTGAATTTGTTCCTCAAACAGGAAAAATTCAAGATGCTGACTCTGGCACAGGTACTTCTGGCGTTAAACAGAGAGGATTGGATGTTGTCTGTCGACTTGCAGGATGCTTACTTTCATATCCCTATACACGAGTCACACAGGAAGTATCTCCGGTTTGTGGTAGGGTCACAACACTACCAGTTTGCGGTCCTTCCTTTTGGTCTTAATTCAATACCTCGAGTCTTCACGAAGATGATGGCAGTGGTAGCAGCAAGTCTCATAAGGAAAGGGGTATTGGTATTCCCTTACCTGGACGATTGGTCGATCAAAGCCAAATCTCCAGAGCTTGTGTTGCATCACTTGCAGATGACAACTCAGTTGTTGTTCAGTCTGTTTTTTTCGATAAATGTACCCAAGACTCACCTGGAGCCCTCTCAATGCCTCCTGTTCATAGGGGCAGTACTGGATACTGCATTGAATCTGGCCTATCCTCCGCCTCAGCGGATTCAGGACATTCAGGCGTTGATTCCAATGTTTCAAAATGGAGCGGTTGCTCCAGTCCTCAAGGTCTTACGTCTGCTATGTCTGTTCGCTTCTTGCATTCTGTTGGTCACTCATGCACGTTGGCACATGAGGGCTCTTCAATGGTGCCTCCGCAGGCAGTGGTTTCAGCACAAATGGGATCTCAAGGAGTCGATAACGATCTCCAGAGACGCTGCAGCAGAGTTACATTGGTGGGCTGTGGACGGCAACCTTTCTCAAGGAAGGCCATTTTCACTGCCGCTTCCGGTGGCCACGTCATGATGGATGCTTCCACTCTAGGGTGGGGAGCTCATCTGGGGGACCTGGAGATCAAGGGTCGTTGGTCTCCAGTGGAACAGACTTTTCATATAAATCTGTAAGAATTGCAGGCGATACGTTTGGCTCCCAAGGCCTTTCTCCCATCCCTTTGCGGTCCGTCAGTTCAGGTCCTGACGGACAACACTACTGCAATGTGGTATATAAACAAGCAGGGAGGAGTAGGGTCGTATCTTCTCTGCAGAGAAGCTCTGCGTCTCTGGTCCAGGCTTCAGGACCATCAGATTTGCTTGATAGCGAATCATCTGGCCGGAGTGCTCAACTTGCGTGCAGACTCTCTCAGTTGACATTTTTCGGCCAATCACAAGTAGCGTCTCCATCCGGATCTGGTCCTGCACATCTTTCAGATGTGGGGTTTTCCAGTGATAGATCTGTTTGCCACTCGGGAGAACACACATTGCCCGTCATTCCGCAGTCTCCAGTATCCGGCGCAAGGAGCTTTGGGGGATGCGTATCAGATCTCTTGGTGCAACCAGTTGCTTTACGCATTTCCCCCCCTACCTTTGATTCCTCTGGTTCTGAGGAAGATTTGCCAAGATCGGGCTCAGGTCATTTTGATAGCCCTGGATCGGCCAAGAATGGTGTGGTACACGGACCTTCTCCAACTCCTGCACCTTCATGCCTGGAGATTGAACGGGGAAACCTGAGTTACTTGTCTCTCCCACCAGATGTAGTGGATGTTATTAAATTGGCCAGGCGACACTCCACTAAGACCTTTTATGCCGGCAGGTGGGCAAAATTCGTGGCTTGGTTTGGAGGAAGACAAATTGATCCTTTAAAGGCCCACCTCTCCGGTATTTTATTATTTGCTTTAGATTTAGCAAAGAAGGGTTGTGCAGTGACTACAGTTAAGGATTATTTAGCTGCCCTGTCAGCCTTCCTTTGCCTCCCGGATCAGCTCTCATTGTTTAAATCACCTATTGTGATTAGGTTTCTGAAGGGTTTAGTCAATAGGTTTCCTCCCTCTCCTTTTCATGTGTCTCAGCGGGACCTAAATCTTGTTTTAACCTTTTTAATGGGGTCACCTTTTGAGCTCATGCACTCTTGCCCATTAAGGTTTCTGGTGCTTAAAACAGTTTTTCTCGTTGCTTTACCCTCAACTAGGCGGGTTAGTGAGCTTCAAGCTCTTTCTGGTTAAACCCCGCTTTACCTTGTTTTTCCTGGATAAAGTAGTGTTGAAAACCAGGGCAGCTTTCCTGAAAAAAGTTGTCACTCCTTTTCATATAGGGCAGACCATTACACTTCCATCTTTCTACCCTCCTCCTCACCCCTCGAAGGAGGAAGAGAGGCTCCACCATTTGGATCCTAAAAGGTGTCAGGAAGACCAGATCCTCGGGCCTGTGCACGCTCCCAACATGTCCACCACAAGACAGTTCCAAAACTCTGATAGAAATATCACAGAGCCTAAGAGAGTCCAAGTGGGGAAAAGGGGATTAGGAAGGGAACAGTTGGGAAGGAGACCTGTTGGAAGCAAAAGGTTAAACAACACAATATCATAATATAATCACATTGACTTTCACTAGACTATGGTCCTAAGCATTGTCTCACTATAACCATGGGTAATCTAAGAAGTGACTTTAACTAGACCTCACAGAACTCTGAGTACCTGGAACAAGTCAAACATGATTAATGCAATGTTTCATATGAGCTTTTCATGAAATATCACATACAGTCTAGAAATACAAGAACCTTCTAGAATACTGTTTCAGAACAAACATTGCATCTTTACATGAGGACAAAAAGCAATCTGAAACATTGCCTGAAAAACAATAGCAATTGTACTAGGGACTTAATATGCACAAAGAATGTAACATCTAGAATTTAGCATCTTTGCAGAAAATCAAAAAGGCCCTGGATAAATATGTGCACTTCAAGAAACACTACACATCATAGTTTTGATTGCCATGAAATGATCGCGCACACTGTTAGCGATCTGAACATCAAGGTTTAAATGCGGGAAATGAATCGCACACACTGCCGATTCCAACAATTATATGCAAATGCCATGAAATGATCATGCACTGTTAGCGATCTGAACATCAGGGTTTAAATGCGGGAAATGAATCGCGCACACTGCCGATTCAAACAAGAATATGCAAATGCCATAAAATGAGCGCAAGCCTTTGCCGATCTGAACACCAAGATTTGCATCAGAGCAATGATTTGCGTACTCTGAAAGTTTCACAAGTAGGGCCCAAAACTCAAGAGTCTTTTAGAACGGGGTCGGGGGCCCAGCCCGACCTCCGTCTTACCACCCTGCTCAAGGATCACCATGAGAATGCAGGGCAGGACTGGAACGTCAAGGTAGGCCTCCGGAACAGGAGCTCAGGAAAATGCTGCTGCTCTGCACCGGGACCTCTGAATTGTGAGCACGTGGAGCTGGGCTGGCTCCCTTATATAGTCTGGCCCAGCCCACAAACCACACCCAGTCATGCTGCAGGGAAAGCTAGAAGGTCCTAGAAAGGGACCACACCCTGATACACTCTGTAAGCCTGCAGCAATACCTTGCAAATGAACATTTGCAAACATCATTAATAGTGGTTTCAAGGTAAAACTCTGCAATGCAAAAGGGTGCTTAGTTTTTTTTATTGAAAGGACTAAAGACTTTAGCCTGGAGGACCAGCTGTTCGTGGGGTATATTGGACAGAGCAGTTCATAAAAGAACAATCTCCAGGTGAGTCATTCTTTGTATCAAGATTTGCTACTCGTAGGCAAAGAAAGTTCCCCCTGAGGGTATCAGAGTCCATTCCACCAGGGCTAAGTCCATTACTTCAGCCCTGGCAATAGGGGTTCCAGTGGTGGTAATTTGCAAGGCAGCAACTTGGGCGTCCCTCCACACCTTCGCAAAGCATTACTGCTTGGACTCGGAGGTTAGGTGGGATGGCCATTTTGCACGATCTGTATTGGAGGACTTCTTGGTGTAACCAGGCAGGTTCCCACCTCTGAGTGCAGTACTGCTTTGGGACTCTATTCATAAGGTGAGGAATCCACAGGTAGTTGTATCCATCAGAAGAACAAGTTACTCACCTTCGGCAACTCTTTTTCTGGTGGATACAATAGCTACCTGTGGATTCCTCACAGTCCCACCCGCCTCCCCGTTGCCTGTCTGGTTACACTAAGATATGTGGTTGTATAGGTGTATGTATATATTAATGTCTTTTCCTGTATATATAAATGATGGTTTTGATTATATTGCATCATGGTAGTTTTATGTATATATGTTTTTATTGGAGTTATTGTGGGGTCGGTCCTCGCCTGTTCGCCTCAAAGGCACGTAAAAAAAATGGGTGAAACTGACATCAGCACGCTGGCGAGGACCTCTTTTTGGCATGGTGACGTCAGACAATCGCGTGGAGCCGTGCAATTGTGACGTCCTCGTCGACGTGGAGAGCTGGAAAGAAGATTTTCAGTCAGATGCTGGCGCATGGGTCAATTGATAAGGTGAGGAATCCACAGGTAGCTATTGTATCCAGCAGAAAAATTGTTACCGAAGCTAAGTAACTTGTTCTTCAAGGACAAGGCTCCAGTTCGACCTCAGCCTTCTCCACCACACTCTCCTGTGCTTCCTTCTACCCTTCCACCACTTACCCATTCTTCTACACCTATTACTGAACCACAGAGTTCACCACCACCACCTCAGGGAGATGATTTAGGGGACATCCCACAGGACATCCCACAGGACATTGACCCATGGGATTCATACAATCCAGATCCCATTCTGCCAAATGACCCTAATCTATGTCCAGCACGTCTATCACCTCCAGAAGACACAACTTCATATCAGCAGGTCATAGCAAGGGCAGCTGCATACCACAATGTCCACATGCACGCTTGACCCTATTGAAGAGGATTTCCTCTTTGACACACTATCACACATAAAGTCAGTTTTTACCTATGCTACCTGACATGCTTAGACATACCAATGATATTTTTAAAGAACCTGTTATGTCTAGAGTTATCACCCCAAGGGTAGATAAAAAATACAAATCTGCACCTACAGACCCTATGATTGTACGTGCACAAATCCCTCCTGACTCAATAGTAGTCAGCACAGCTCAAAAACATGCTAAACTGCAATCCAAAGGAGATGCACCTCCTCCTAATAAGGAGAGCAAAAAACTAGCTGCAGTTTGCAGGCACTTTTAACATGTTACGAGAGGGCACACTGGGACAAAACGGAGGATCTTCTCTTACTTCCCAGAGGAACACCAAAAAGGGCACAAGAGATAGTTTCTGAGGGTCAAACCATCTCCAACAATTCCATCAGGTGTGCAGCTGATGCCGCAGCACATGGTCTAAATACCTAGTATCACCAGAAGACATGCTGGGCTCAGGGTTCAAGCTATAAATTCAGCAGGCAGTTCTCACCATGTCTTTTGATAGAGAACATTTGTTTGGTCAAGAGGTTGACAACACCATAGAGAAGCTCAAGAAAGACAGACAGCAAAGGCTATGGGGGCATTGCTCAACACACACCACAACAGGGTAATTTTAATCACCCACAATTCAGGGGAGGCTTCAGACAATCTTCTACTGAGCCCTCCACCTCACAAGGCACCCATTTCTATAATAGAGGCTCCTTTAGAGGCTCCTACAGAGGTGCAAACAGAGGCGCAGAGGAAAGGCATCCACCTGCATAGGATTTGCCTCAACCGCATGCCAGTGACTACCTATGCTTTCCACCTGCCCACACCTCTCCAGTAGGAGGAAGATGTCTTTCCACAATGGTACAATATCACCACAGACCAATGGGTTCTCTCAATTACCCAATATGGTTACTGTCTGGAACTCACTTCCACTCCTCCAAACATTCCCCCTTGGATTCACAAACTCTCACAGAACATCTTACTCTTCTTACAAAGAGGTGCAATCCCGTCATCTCAAAGGTGCTATAGAACCAGTTCCCCTCTCACAGCAAGGGTTAGGAGTATATACTCCCTATACTTGCTCATACCAAAGTAGGACGGGTTACTCAGGCCTATTCTCTATCTCAGACCACTAAACCTCTACATTCTCTCAGTGCATTTCCATATCGTCACTCTCCAGGATGTCATTCCATTGTTACGGCAAGGCAACTTCATGACACCTCTAGATCTAAAGGACGCATACTTTTATATTCCCATTCATCCAGCACAAGAAAGTATCTCAGATTTGTCATTGCAGGGAAACATTATCAGTCCAAAGTTTTACCATTCAGGGTAACGACCGCCCCCAGTGTCTTCACAAAATGTTTGGCAGTAGTTGCAGAATACCTCAGTTGTCAACACAACCATGTCTTCCCCTACTTGAACGATTTGCTCATCAAAGCCAGTACCATCCAACACTGTCAGCATCACACTCTGGTCACAGTAGACCTCCTTCACACTCTGGGACTCACAATCAACTTCAATAAATTCCATCTCCAACCTTTGCAGAGACAGCTTTAACTAGGAGCAATTCTCAATGCTCAGTTAGGGTTGGCATATCCAAGCCCAACTCAAATCCAAACTTTTCAAGCTTCCATTTCTCAGCTACAGGAAAATCAAACTTATGCAGTCAGTACAATGATGCAGTTACTAAGGATGATGGCATATTGTATTGCCATTGTTCCCCATGCCAGACTACACATGCATCCCTTACAGCAATGTCTCTCTCGTCAGTGGTCTCAGTCACAGGGTCATCTCCAAGATTTAGTGTTATTGGACCGCCAGACTCACCGCTCTCTACAATGGTGAAATCCCACCAACCTATCTAAGGGGAGGCCCTGTCAGGACCCTGTGCCTCAAATCATTCTGACTACAGATGCATCACAGACAGGTTGGGGAGCTCGCCTCAACAACCTCACCATACAAGGAAATGAGATTCCATTCAACAAGCCTCCTACATCAATTACTTGGAGTTGCAGGTAGTTTTCCTAGCAGTCAAAGCCTTTCTGCCACAACTCTCCCACAAAGTGGTTCTAGTCCGCACAGACAACATGACAGCCATGTATTATCTGCAAAAACAGGGGGAGGGACATGCTCTTCACAGTTGTCCCATCTTCCTTTATCAATATGGAAGTGGGCAATTCACCACCACGTTAATTTAATGGCAGAGCATCTACAGGCATCGACAACCGGTCTGCAGACCTCTTCAGCAGGATGCAGCAACAAATCCACGAATGGGAATTCCACCCACAAATCCTTCACCAGTACTTTCAAAAGCAGAGAACACCTCAAACCGATTTGTTCACCACCGCAGAAAATACAAAATGCCAAATCTTCGCCTCCAGATATCCTTAGACCAAGGGCAATACTCTATGGATGAATTGGTCAGGGATATTTGCTTATGCTTTTCCGCCTCTCCTACTCATTCCATTTCTGGTGTGTGAACTGATACAAATCTCACTCACCTTGTAGATCCCACATGGGCATGTCAAACTTGGTTCGCAACACTTCTGGATATGTCCATAGTTCCCCATGATAAACTCCCCAGCAGGTAGGACCTTCTCACTCAAAATCAAGGTCAAATCAGGCACGCAGACCCCAAAACACTCAACTTTGTGATATGGCTCCTGAAGTAATAGAGTTCAGTTATTTAAATTTAACGCCAGAATGCATGGACATTCTTAAAGAGGCATGTAAATCTAAAACCAGACAGTGTTATGCTGTGAAATGGAAACACTGTACTCTACTGTACACCTAAACATATTAACCCACTCAAAGCCTCGGTCCAAGACATTGTTTATTTGCTGCATTTGCAAAAGGCAAATTTAGCCTACTCATCTATTCATCTTGTTTTAGCAGGTATAGCTGCTTAACTCCAAAACAGACAACATATCTCTTTATTCAGAATTCCAGTTATTAAAGCCTTCATGGAAGGCCTCGAGTCATTCCACCTAGAGTTCCTCCAGCACCATCCTGGAATCTTAATATTGTACTTACTAGGCTCCTGGGTCCACCTTTTGAGTCTGTGCATGCTTGCACCTTATTCCTTTCATGGAAAGTAGTTTTTTTTTTGTGGCAATCACTTCCCTAAGACAAGAGAGTGAACTCCAGGCTCGAACTTTAGAAGAACCATTTTTCCAGTTACACAGAGATACTAGTTCTCCGCACAAACCCAAAATTCCTTCCAAAAGTAGCATCGATCAGTCAATTGAATTACCAGTCTTTTTCCCAAACCCAGACTCGGTGGCAGAGAGAGCTTTTCACACACTAGATGTAAAAAGGGCTCTTTTGTATTATATTGACAGGACCAAGCAGTTTAGAAAATCTAAACAACTTTTTGTAGCATTTTCAAAGCCTCAAAAAGGTTACCCAATATCACAAAATAGTATAGCCAGGTGGATAGTCAAATGTATTCAAACTTGCTATGCCAATGCCAAACTCAAACTGCAGTTACCTATTGCCCCTAGAGTACATTCAACCTTAAAGAAAGGTGCTTCTATGACTTTTTAGGTAAAATCCCAATAGCAGACATATGTAAAGCTGCTACTTTGCCTACACCACATACATTTACTAAACACTATTGTGTAGATGTTTTAGTATGACAAGAAGCCAATGTTGGCCAAGCAGTGCTTAGAACACTTTTTCAAGCAACTCCAACTCATACACGCTAGCCACCGCTTACTTGGAGGGACTTCCTTACAGTCTATGCAAAGCACTGTACAGCCACACCTCATCGAACGGAAAATGTTACTTACCCAGTAGACATCTGTTCGTGGCATGTAGTTCTGTAAATTTGAAGTGAATCCTAGTTTGTTTTAATGGGATAACAGGAGTTAGCTTAGCCTCTGGCATGCAGACTCGTGCCCCCGTCACCTAGTGGCTTTTAACATACTTAGCCTGCTCTGTCTTAGCCCATTTAATTATTTAATTCATCTAAGATGGCTGCCTTGTTTATAGTTAGGCCACTTGTTATGCTTTGCATTATCAGAGCCACCGCGCTAAAGCGTCAAGATCGAGCAATAAAGACAAACAAACAGTAGGTGTTCACACTTAGGGATTTTCCCTCTCTATACTTTCGAGGGATTGTTTATAATAATTGCCGTCCCAAGCATGTCTGTTATCTATTGTTTGGGAACACACCTACGTCAGGGGTCCTGGTAGATCTGTATAAACACATCGTACTTTAGACAGATAATTAGAGAGATTCCGACCAGAGGGCACCTGGGAAAACAGTCTCTAACATGTGACCTTGGTCTTTGAATGCACAGCAAATGTAACGGAAGGAGAACGTGATTTACAGCCCTGTTTACAGAAACATAGAAATTCAGTGAGAAGGGCTTTGCAAGATGGACGGCGATTTCATAGCGCTGCAAGGATACTTTTAATTGAACATGCACACCAAACTGCACTACATGCAGGGGGTTATTGCACTACGTGCCTGACAAAAGGCAAATAAGCTGCCTGACATCAGAGCTGACCATACACCCGCCACAGTGTAACACAAGCAAGAAAGAAAAAAAAAATAATAGTCCCTCCATGAACAGATAAACACAACAAAGTGTAATGATATTGTATTTAGTTCCTGCTCCGGGGGAGGACCAAAGAGAAAAACGAGGAACAGAGGCAGGACTGACCACTAGCAAGAAAGCATTTTTAAATGACCGTAAAACAAACAAATGAAATGGCTTTAAGCCCACAAGAGAAGTATACTAAAGTATATAAGAGGTTGTACGCTTACCCTCAACCTAAAAAGGAGAATGAGGCAAATTCCTCTCCAGCGTATAAACTAGGTAATTCCAACCAAAACAAGTTGAGTAGCCATTATAATTTCAAGGTCCTTATGAATATTTGTGCTAGAAATACTAACGGAGAATGCAGGCAGAAATGTTCCTTATCATGTGAGATTGCAAAACAGCCATGGACAGATCACCTTGTGCGCAAACACCCAGTAGGGACATGTGAAGAGATGATTAGGAGAAACTACAGGATTTGAGCTTTCTGGGTGCTTGGTGAGACACTCCCTGGGAGAGGGATTTTACATTCCACTTCTCTGTGCATTACAGGTACTCCAGGATGGACATGGTGTTCCTTTCTACTCAAGTAGTGCGTGCACTGAGTGATAGGTGTGAGAACAATGGTGATGACCGATCATGCGCCAATATGAATTATGCCCAACAAGGCCCAGTAGAGAAATAAATTGGAGGTTGGGTAAATACATACTCCAAGATGTGGCCAGCATGGCTTAAGTGTCTGAAGCTATAGATGATTACTTAGCAAGTAATACCATAAATGACCCTTCCAAAGCAATGTTTTGAGATGCTTTAAGGCTGTAACTAGAGACCGACTAACCACCATAGCCAATAGGGAGAGCGGATTAGTGCAAGCTCAACTACATGCAGAGTTGAAACGGACTGAAGATAGACATGAACAATTTGGCTCTAAGGCAGGCCTCAGAGCACTTATTAATGTTAGAGCACAACAATGAGCTCTTCTGGTTGACAAAGCAGAGGGGGTCCTTGTTACATTAAAAAAGAAGGTATATGAGACACGCAATAAAGCAGACCATCTGTTGGCCAAAATGCCTAGTGCTAGAACAGATAGTTGGACTGAGAACTGCAAGTGGGGATTTGACAATAAGATGAAATCAGATAGGTGCAAACGATTTTGTACCTTACGGGAAGTAGTTGGGATCTTCTGTTGAAGAAGAGGAGATTCCGTTAGCTATTTAAAAAAAAAAAAAGATAAAGCATCTTTGCCATATATCTTTAGCAGGGAATTTTAGAGAGCCTACCCTCCAAAACTCACTCTACTTCTTAAAAAGGTGTTAAATTCATTCCCGGGGGTCAGGAAGGATTAACACAATCAGAGAGGATGCTGCTGCCGTAGTAATCCTGATGTCTGGGCCAGACCACTCAGATTGTTCGGCCTATAGATGAATCGTGTTATTGATCTAGAACAAAAAAATTTACATTATACACGAGAGCCTATTGGGATGTGTCTTGGGGCGACAGCCCTTCAGCACCATCCGAAGGTTAGCCAACCTCATTGAAAAGGTGAAACATAAAAGATTGAAGGCAATGCTGTTGGTGCTCGATACCAAAAATTATTTTCAGCAGGGTGGATCGGACCTTTATGACTATAATACTCAAGAAATTCAGGTTCAGAATCACAATTATAAGGATGGTAATGGTGGGTAGTGAAGCCCAGATACTATGGAGGTGGTGGACAGAATGTCTTCAGGGACCTTTAATCTATTGCCAGGTACCAGACCGGATTGCCCCTTCTCATCATTGTAGTATGTTGTGGTAATAGTCCCTAGCTACGAAGGTACTTTAATTTGGTGGGGTACCGAGGTATGGCCTTTTGAAGAATAGAGCAGAAAATGTCACTATAAGCAACAGGATGTGCTGCTATAATTTGGTGATCCAGAGATGTCATTATCACCATTGCTCTGGGTGTTTATGGATTATAGTAAAGAATCTGGATTATAGGTAGACAGCCATAAATCGGAGCTTCTATATCTAGATTGTGTGACCAAACACATACAAGGTTTCAGATGGGTACTATTCAAAATCACAAACTCAGCAATACAATATTTAGGTGTGCCGTTAACATCTTTTCTTGTGGGATGGAATTCTGCAAACATACTGTTCCCCTTGCAAGATACTGAGACAGATCTAAGGAGAAAGGAGGTCTTGGTGTGGCAGCATAGCAGAATCTAACATTAACATAATACCACGACTACTGTACGGATCCGCATAGATACCAGCATTGGAAAAGCCAATGAGTCTTTTCTAAGTGAGATCAATTGGCTTTGTGAATTTTTTTTTTGGCATGGTGCACAAACCAACCAACCTGCACAAATTTAGCAGGGAGCAGAGAGGGCACACAAAGGATACAGGTGGTGGTTGTTGTTGTTGGTTCTGCTTCCTCATTAAGAAGATCTGTCTGTGAATGTGACACGGCAGCAGGATTCAGGAAGTCACAGTTGGAAGTGAATAGTGCTGTGAACATAGAAGAAGGACATTTTTGAAGCGAACTGCTCTGCTCTCTCTAATCTGGCGACCATCTTAGAAAGGCAAAGTTTCATAGTTTTTAAAAACTTTCACAGAAGATCTGAGTTTGGCAGCCTCAGGTGGGGCCAGCGAGGGCCCTGTGCAGGGTCACACATCCCACGACGGACGACCCTGGGTGAAAGCACTAAGAGAACTCCTGAGAGAATTCCTAGTTGCAGTCTATTTCGATCCCCCCTAGGACTCCCAGAACTGCCCAGGACCGGAACGGCGGCCTAAGGCAAGTGCACAGCATTCTGCAAGCAGGGTCAAGGTGTTTGGGCTCCAATAACTTGAAGCTAGGCTGCAGGCAACCTGTCTTTGACGGAAGCGGCTGGCGTTAGGCCAGTGCGGTTTGTCTGTACCGTGTTGCTGTGCTTCTCCTGCTCCCCCTGTCTCTCCTGCTCAATCCAACTTAACTGGTCTCTACTATTCTTCTCTTTTTCCATAAGCTGCAAGTCTTCAAGTGTAGTACTGACGCCCCTCAAAAGGGCTACAAGCGTTTCTAAGAACTTATTACGCTGAGTCACATCTCCCTTTGACCCGAGCTTTGCCAGATAAGGGTGGACTTCTGGAGTGCTTCAACATGAGGTCTGGTAAAGTAAGGAATGAGCATCCAAACCATCAAAAACGCAAGAAATGCTGCCGCAGTAATGCTATTTTGCCATCGACCCCTGAAAAGTGGACTTATCCTCTTTCACCTACCACAATTACAGCGGCCACTTCTCCACTGGCTACCGATCCGTCCAACCCAGTCACTTTGAAGTCTCAACTCTCCGTTGTTCACACATGCCCCTCAAAACTTCGTGAATCTTCGCTTCTGGATTATTTCAAGAAAAAACCTAGGTAGGAACCTCCGGCAAACGCTGCGGAGAATGCGCTGGTGCCAGCCTGGGGCGTCTCTTCAGAATCTGCAGTTATTGATGCCCTACCTATGGCTTGTGGTTATTCTACAACAGTGGCTCAAGTTCATTGTCCTGCTTTATTCGCCTTCTCTCAGTCAGGATCAAGTATGCCATTCGCAACCCTATGAAGGCCAGTCGGCCGTGTCCTTGTCAAAACACGATCTTTCGCCAATTATTATTTCCAGCGATCATTCTTTCAACGTTGGAGAGTGGGAGTCCTCTTTGGTAGCCTCTCCAGCTGTCCTCCCTCGGCAGGAGGGGCTGGCTGTGAGTTGTCACGTTCCTCCACAGGACTGCAGTATTTCTACGTCATCTAGTCCACCGGCAGCCCAATGGATTCGTAGTTCAACTGGCAGTATTCATCCAATGTTACCAATAAGGTCCTTTAGCGGGGCAGGCGACCCTAGCTCTCAAATGGAGCCTATCAAGGGCGAATTTAAGGACCAATCGCTCCTTGATCTTTCCTGTCTTCAGCATGATTCTTTGAGAGGGGCTGGTAGGGTACCCAACCCTGTGCCCTCCTCTTTGGTTGCAGCAACTGACTCTGTTTGTTCTCAGCTTTTGCTAACTCTTCAATCCACTGTTTTGGCCTTGGACTATCATTCTGATAAGTTGGACGTCCAAGTTAATTTGCTGAATACACTGGCCTCTTACGTAGCTGGTATTGATTTAAAAAAAAAAAAAAAAAAATCTTAACCAGCTTATTTCCAGAGCTCAGGTGAGCTACAGTCTTGCCCAACCCACATGCTGCTGCTCTCCAATTATTGAAAGTCTTTCATCATTGCCCACCTTATGAAGTTCGGTTCTATGCGAAATTAAGAGGTTATCTCCAGCTTCTGCGCCGGTGGTGCCTCAGCCGTATTCAAGCACCCATTCTGACTTGGCTCAGGATCCTATCAAACCAAAAACATTGGACGACTACTTCCTTCCAGTCAAAAATGCAATCTCTATCAATTCTTCTCGGCTAGCTGCTACAGGAACTTTGGTGCATGTTACTTTGGTCAGTCGTGCTCCCAAGATCTCTCCCTTACCTGAACCTGAGTCTATGGTGCCTGTCATTGCCCCCCCCCCTCATTCTTGCTCAACCAGCTTCAACACATCCAATGCCCCTAGGAGTTGATCTTGGGGCTCAACATTCGCTGAGCAAGAGGGGAAAAAAAAAAAAGACTCTGCAAACATCAGAATAAAAGGCGGAGCCAATCACCTCAAGGATTCCTAACTAAGGACAACCGCTGGCCAGTCTTGAGGCATCGCAACACTTGCAGCCGCAGGTGGTCCACAGGGTGCCACGATTGCCCTGTTCTCAGTTTACCCCATTGGTTGGTCCTCCTCCCTCGATTTGAGCTTGTTAAAGATCCATCTGCTGCTGTCACAGTGCGGGGAACTGAACCTCCCTTCAAGGACCCTTTGACGGTGGTTGAAGAAGGCAACTTAGGTAATGTATTTGTTGTGATATAGTTGTTATAATAATAGTTATAAACTTACATAATGTTAAGGAATCTATTCACATTAATATAGCGTTATGGTAATCATTGTATGGGATGGTATCTTCCCTAGTGCTTCCCTCCTGTGTAGGATTTTGGGTCAATTGGAATGTTGGGAGAGAGGGAGGTCAGTTGGCTTTGTGAGGAAGGACCTGTGAAGGGAGTAAGCAGTTGGAGCAGTGGAGTTGGAATAAAGTCTTACTTGAATTTCCCTGGTCTTCGACTTTATATCACTGGCGACGAGTTTGTGTGTGAGGGGACATCGCCAGCTCCACCCCTCCTGTCATTGTTCTCCAACTGTTATTTGAGGACTTCGTAAGTTTACTACAATTAAGCTTTCAAGCACGGCAAGCGGCTAGGTGACGACGGTTGTCATCGTGAGTACCGATTAAGCAGCTTTCATTCCTGCATTGGTTGATCTTGAAGGATTTCTTCAGCGCGTCTGTCAAGTAAACGCGTTCGTTTTAATTTCAATTTCAAACATGAGGTAAATTTCAGCATCGGCGCGCTTCGAGGGACCAGCATTCTGCTCGTATACTGATAACTATAATTAGCGGGTCTGTCAAAGTATATTTGTTTTCTGTGACCTGAGGTAACGGGTCAGAGAGCAGGCGTCTAAGGAAGAGCATTCCGCTCTAATTACGGCGTGTTGAAATTGACTAGACGAAGGGGATAAGGATAGTGCGGCTTTCCTGATCTGAGGAAACATTTCTGCCGAGCTGTGGTGTCTAGGAAAAGCATTCCGCGCTAAGTACTGTGAGCTAAGATTGATTAGACGAAGGCGGTCGCCATCGAACGCTCGACTTTTCAATAAACACGGCTTTACAGCTATGAGGAAACATTTCTGTCATACTGACTAAATGAAGGCGGTCGCCGTCGAACGCTCGAATCCTTCAGTCAACGCGGCTTGACAGCAACATTTCTGTCATATTGCACATTGGTTAAAGACATTAGGCGTTTTAGTTAATGAATAAGCCTGTTAACACGCTGACAGGCACAGCTTAAGTATTCTTGTGCACAGTTTTCTCTGCACCAATTAACTAACAAAACGCTGGTCCTGGTAAAACGCTGACTGGCACAGCTTGAGTATTCTTTAAATAAAAGGCACAGCTTTCTTTATGATTATTTTTTATTTTAATATCAGCATAAATATACTTCTTGTTTTCTTCACAATTATACATGATGTATGTTAAAAGTAGTTAATTGTGATTCCACTTAGTGTATTTCTTTGCGATTTCCTTGCAGTTCTTTCCTTTGGTATTATTATTATCATAACAACGCGAATATACTTTTACAGCTTAAGGTACAGCTTTACAGCTTAAGTACAGAAGTTAAGTTAAGTTAAGTACAGTTAAGTACAGGTTTACAGCTTAAGTACAATTAATATTAGAGTAAAGTTTGTTGGTACCAGAATTGATTCAAGTACAATGGCAGCTGCAGGCATGTCTCAACCAGTACCTTTTCTCAACGAAATGGGGGAACCAAACGTGCCATGGAAAGAATGGATAAAAATATTTGAGTCTTATTTAATTGCTATTGGGGGGGATAAATTCAACCCAATCAGGAAACAGCACATCCTGTTACATAATTTAGGTACCCATGGCAGGAAAATATATGAATCCCTACCGGAACCGCATATTCCTGATGGACAAGTGGATGAGTAAGTCACTACTTATGTTAAACTTGAAAAACAGTTTGGGGATAGAGTTAATGTTGTTCTTGAACGCCACAAATTTTTCTCTCGCGTCCAAGGTAAACAGGAAAATGTAGTTAGTTACATTGCTGCATTAAGAGGCTTATGTTCATTGTGGGATTTTGGAGAATTAAATGACTCCCTCATACGAGATCAATTGGTCCGTTGCACAAATAACATTAAAATACAGGAGAAATTACTTCAAAGACAACCTGATTTACAAGAAGCTATTGAGATAGCAAAATCTATTGAGCACACGGCCATTTGTCTACAAGAGATCAGATCCTCCTCTTCTGTTGAACTGGTAAATGAGATAACAGATAACACATCTAGTGAGAATGTTCTTAAGGTGAAAACTGGTGATAAGCCTATACATAAACAAGTTGGTGTCAAGAGTGGGCTATTGTGTTTCCGTTGTGGGAGTAATAATCATTTAGCTAATTCTTCCTTTTGCCAAGCAAAATCAGCAGTTTGTAGGAAATGTAACAAAAGAGGCCATTTTGCTAGGGTATGTAAGAATCATTCTAAAATAGAATCTGATAATAAGAAATGGGAAGACAACTCCCAAACAGTTAAGAAGATTGTACTTCAAGTCAAAGATAGAGATACTGCTCCGTCGCAATATCCTGAATGCACTATATCAATCAATAACAAAAACATAAGAGTCTTTGCGGATTCATGCTCACCTTTCACCATAGTAAATGTGAATGATTTCAAGCATGTGAAGAGTGACAATGAAATTGAGTTAAATAAACCTGATGTCAGCCCTAAGGGTTACAATAAGGATCCAATCCTTCTCAAGGGCATGTTCAAAGCGGTCATTTCTTTTAAGGGCCGGTCTACAGTTGGAAAAATGTACGTAGTGGAGGAAGGGTCTAGTTTACTGGGATGGCAACATCAGAGAGAACTTGGAATAAGGTTAGACCCTAACGATCCCGAACAAGTTTTAATGGTAGACAACTCTAGTAATAAGGAACACATTTTTCAGAAATTTCCTGAAATTTTTTGTGAGGAATTGGGCCTTCTTAAAACTTTTCAGCATAAGATCAAATTGAAGCCTAGTGCTAAACCTGTGATACACAAAACCAGATCTATTCCACATTTATTGAAAGATGCAGTCAAAAAAGAACTTGAAAGATTGGAATCTCAAGGCATTATACAACCTATTGAATGTTCAGAGTGGTTAGCCCCCATAGTTGTTGCAAAGAAAAACAATGGCAATGACATTAGGATATGTGTGGACCTTAGAGACTTAAATAGGAACATCTGGGTGGAAAGGCATCCACTTCCGAGGATTAATGAATTATTAAGCACAATGGGCGAAGCAGGTTACTTTTCGGTTCTCGATTTGTCGAGTGCATATCACCAGGTACTTTTACATCCCGAATCCAAAGTTCTTACTGCTTTTACCACTCCTTTCGGATCTTTTATGTTTAATAGGATGCCTTTTGGGCTGGCCTCAGCAGCAGCAGTTTTTCAAAAAATAATGCAACACATTTTAGGTGATGCTAGGTGCACACTTTGCTTCCAAGATGACATTCTAATTTATGGAGCTAATGAAGAAGAGCATAATAACAATTTGACGAATGTATTGAATAAGTTAAAAATAGCAGGTCTTACTTTGAAAAAAGACAAGTGTCGTATAGGAGTTAATTCTGTAGAGTATTTAGGGCACATTATTTCCAAGGACGGATTCAAACCCAAATCCTCACTGGTGGATGCAATTAAGAAGGCAGAAGCTCCCAAGAACAAAGATGAATTAAGATCCTTTTTAGGCCTGGCAGAATTTATGGCTAAGTACGTAAAAAATGTTTCCTCAATATCATTTGGCCTCAGGGAATTACTCAAAAGTCATGTCCCATACAAATGGTCGGAACATCATGAAAATGCATTCAAAGAGATTAAGTTAGCTATATCTAATGCTCCCTACCTATGCAGTTTTGACCATAAAAGGAAAACAATCCTCACCACGGATGCTAGCAAACGTGGTTTAGGTGCAACATTATCTCAGATTGTGGATGGAAATGAAAGAATTGTAGCTTTCGCATCTAGGGCCTTGAGTAAGGCAGAAGCAAATTACTCTGTAATAGAGAGGGAGGCTTTAGCGTGTTATTGGGCTATCAAACATTTTAAATTTTTCTTATGGGGCATTCAATTTGACCTGAGAACTGATCACAAACCGTTGATTTATATTTTCTCGTCCAAAGGATTTCTTAGCAGTACACCTAGAATTGCTAGGTGGATTTTAGGATTAGAAAATTTCTACTTTAAAATGGAATACCTCCCTGGCAACAAAAATACAGCTGCTGATTTCTTATCCAGAGTTCCGTTAGACCTTAAAGAGGACTTTGAAGTCGAGGAATTTCCGGTTATGATGATCAATGTTCCTTCAATCAGTAAGGAAGAATGGGTGTCAGCATCTGAACTTGACGAGTCATTAAATTTGCTTAGAACCAAGGCAAGGGATGGGTGGCCAACATTGAGGAAGAACGTTGAAGAAATCATCAGCAATTACTGGGAAGTGAGGTACGAAATTAATGAGCATGACAATATAGTATTTAGGAATGATAAAATCATTCCACCACAAGATCTGAAACTCAAGATTATTAAGTTAGCTCATGAAGGCCATTTAGGTAGAAGCCTTACCAAAGCTAGATTGAGGGAAAGGTTCTGGTTCCCTAACATGGATGCTATGGTGGAACAAGAAGTTAAAACCTGCTCAATATGTGCACTTAGTGACAAAAGTAAGATAGTTCACAAAATCCCGATTTCTCCGGTCAAAATACCAGATAAACCCTGGACTAAAGTAGCCTTTGATATCATTGGTCCTATCAATATTCCAGGTGTTAGTAAAAGATTTGGCTTAGTTCTGATCGATTACCGGTCACATTGGATAACCACCAAATTAGTCAATCAAATAAATACTGAGGCAGTCATTAATTTTTTCAAGGACTCCTTTGCGGTGGAGGGTATTCCGGAAATTCTCATCACAGACAATGGAGTTCAATTGACATCCTGGGCAATGAAGAACTTCCTTGAATCTATTGGTGTAAAACACCTTACTACAGCACTATATTGTCCAAGAGCTAATGGGCTAGCAGAAAGGACAAATCGTATGATCAAAGATTGCATTCAATTAGCAAGTATCAATCACTTGAATGTAGAAAGTGCTATCAGGGATATGTTATGGGCATATCACACCACCCCCAATTCTGTCACTAACGTTTCTCCATTTACAGCGTTGAAGGGCAGGAAACCATGTACCAAATTTTTTCCTGTCTGGTTAGGAGGCGGGGATAAGTGTAATTATTCCACCCGTCTTAGCAATATCAAAATCTCCGAACATCAGGACAAATATAAAAGCAGGTATGAGACCACACAAGGAGTAAAAAAACAGTATTGGAATGTCAATGATCAAGTGTATATAAAGAAACCATATGGTGGAGTACAGGCAGGTATGAAAGACACGAAATTCATGGGCCCATTCCGCATTAGTAAAGTTAAGAAAAATGTAGTGATATTAGATAATGGTCAATGCTGGAGCATGGACAGACTTGTCAAATTGTCGGTGAATGATGAAGTAGAAAAAGGGAGCGTAGTGGAAGAAGCTGCGGTAAAGGGTTTGGCAAGAAATTCTCCTAGAAGCGAGTTCCAAAGGAGGTTGGGATTTCGACACATCAAGCCTCCACTATGGCACAAGGACTATGAAGTGACCACAAATATAACATAAATGAACATATTGATGAAGTCAATCCTTGAGTTGTATCTGTGGAATAGTATATGATATCTAATTGTAATTTGAATATATATATATTGTAACTTGTTTATAATTATTTACACACTGTTATTTGTTATATTTTATATGGTTAGGCATATTAACATCATATTATAAGGTGAATGTATTAGTTCTCAAAATTCGTTAAGGGGGAAGATGTGTTGTGATATAGTTGTTATAATAATAGTTATAAACTTACATAATGTTAAGGAATCTATTCACATTAATATAGCGTTATGGTAATCATTGTATGGGATGGTATCTTCCCTAGTGCTTCCCCCCTGTGTAGGATTTTGGGTCAATTGGAATGTTGGGAGAGAGGGAGGTCAGTTGGCTTTGTGAGGAAGGACCTGTGAAGGGAGTAAGCAGTTGGAGCAGTGGAGTTGGAATAAAGTCTTACTTGAATTTCCCTGGTCTTCGACTTTATATCAGTATTGGATACAGTAGCCTTACTTCGGGGAGGTGGAATGCCTGCCTGCTCCACGGTCACATTGTCTGAACCCAAAACTGTCTTTGGAAATACTGGTGGTAAGGCCCTGGCCCCTGGTTCTCCTAATTCCCTTAAGTTGCCTTTTGATAACATAAGATGCCTTCCTGCAATCCTGTCATCAAACCTTCAGTCAGTTTGTGCAGACATGCCGGCCCTGGTGGGCCCTGTAGGCACACACATTGTAACGGATCAGTTACAGCTCTTATACCCCCTGCATCCCCCAACGACCTCATTGGGGGGGTATAACCTCAATACTTGTGTTTATTCCTGAATATCGTTCAAGGGGGCCACATGACATTTTGAATAGGGGGAACATTTTGAGGCTCTTCAATGCTGTTTGGGATCTTAATAACATCGGCTATAAGGACATTGTATCTATTGAATTTCTGGACACAAGCGGGTCTAGTTCAAGAGAGTCCACACTGGTTTCCTTATTTTCTGCCTCAATAGCTCAGTCCATTTTTTTCTAAGAGAGACCGATTTTTCTCATGGGGCATTACAATCGTTCCTTATAAGGAGTCTGGTTATCCTGCATTACTATCAGAACTTCAACGTCCAACGGCTCCCACAGTATTGAAGCCTTTATCAATTTTGAAAGGTGCTCTAGGTGAAACCTCTACCTTTGATGGGTCCCCTTGCACTGGTCTTGGTTCCCAGGGGCCATCCAATTGGGACTGGCTGCCCTCCACCCTCCTGCACGGGCATCCTCATTGACCATCACGGGTGGGTGGGTTTGGGACAACATCTGGATGTCTGTCCCTATGCTCTTGGAACATCAATGGGATTGTGCATAAGTTTGCCTTGGCTGATCTCTTAGCATTTTTGAATAGCTATGATGTAATTGCTCTTCAGGAAACGTGGGCTGAGACCAGCTGTCGGCTGTCCGGGTATTTAGAAATGTGGAAACCTGCTCTTAGAACGAGCAAGAATGGTCGTGCCAAGGGAGGACTGGCTTTCTATGTAACTGTCGAACTAAATGGGAGTATTCTGCCACTGGTTTGGGATAATTGGATTCAGGGGTCAGTCATTAAGGATAGGACTGTACAGCAAACCCTTATAGTAGTTAATGTTTATATCACGCCTGGCATAAAGGATAAAAGGGGCAGGTTCTTTCGACTGATGCGGATTATGGGCAATCTAGTTGGGGAGTACCCTCGTGCCAATTACTTCATTACCGGTAATTTTAATACAAATTTGTTTCAAGACACAATGGAGGCTCTGGACGGCCCTGATCTCTGTAACCGCCAGTTAATTCCCGAACAACTGAGGCCTCAGGGCTGTTAGCATTGCCCATTGGGAGAGTGCACAGTAATGCACCTTAATGGTATGGTCTTTAAAGTCCTGAATGGGTGCTTATGCGACGATGTGCCTCCCCGGTGGACAAGATTGGATGGTCGATCCTACTCCTATTAGATTACACTATTACCACAGTTTCCCTTTATCAAGATGTTTTTGATTTTCCCTCAAAGTGAGAGTGACCACCGTCCACAAATTGTATCCATCAAATCCAGATTTTCTTTACATTATGTTATGTGGGCAGTGGCTGGTGGCGTCTGCTCTGAATCTTTAAAGCGCATGAAATGGAATTCTTCTATTGGCAGTATAGTGTTATCTGAATGTATTAACTTTTTTGATTCTGAGGGAGCGGGTTGTGAGTCTCCAATTCTGTCTTGGGCCAAACGTTCCTAGCTTTTGTTGTCAAGGTTTCACCGACCTGCGTGTAATCGTGCTCCACCCCGGTCCTTGGTCATTTCTAGGGAATCCAGGAATCTAAAAGCGTGGAACAGACTAGTAAGGGCACTCAGGAAAAGTCCTAACTCCAAGTGTTTACTTATTAAATATAAACAATTGAGGAAAGACTACAGGAAGGCTGTTTATGATGACCACCAGTCCCACCTTAATCAGTTTTGGGCTAAACGTTTAAGTGCAAGCAAAGACTTGAATCCTAGGAAATTTTGGTCTCTTATTAACAATCTAAATAGAAATCAAAGAGTCATTGGCATTGCCAACATTTCTGAAGGACTTCGGACGTCTTATCTGACGACCCACTTTTCTGCAAGTAAGTCGGATGGGAAATCATTGAAAGTGGGGGCTTATAGCCCTAATATCGCTCTGTCTAAGACATGTCCCATGCCCTTTGGGTCACCAACTCCAACACAGGGGGTGAAGAAGTCCTTTCAATTACGCCTTCCTCCTATTATCTTGAGGGCTAAGCAATTTGGAGCTCCCGGCCCCAATGGTCTCCTGCAGGCACTGTTCAAACTGGATCCTCTCTTTTGGGCCAACCATCTTGCCCATCTGTTTCAGCACTGCCTTTTGACTTCAACAATTCCTGAGTCTTGGCAGGGTGCCATTTTTCATTCCTTGCATAAAGGTGGTTCAAGGTCAGATCCCGCTAATTTTAGGATGATAGCCCTGCTGGATAACGAGGCAAAGTTGTACGCCAGTCTTTTGTTGCAAGATCTTTGTGCCTGGGCTGACTCAAAGGCCCTAATTCCTGCTGTTCAAACAGGGTTTTCTGCTGGCTCAGGCACGTCGAGAAATTTGCTACCACTCTCTATTTTGATCGACAGGACGATTTTATCAGGCTTAATGCTGAATTGCTGTTTTGTTGATTTTAAGGCTGCCTTCAACCGGGTCTCCCGGAGCGCTTTGTGGGCTAAACTGCAGAATTGGGGTATCCCCCCAGTACTCCTTGGTGCCATCATAGATCTTCATACAAATACTTGGGTCTGTCTTAAGCTCGGTGATGGGTGTTCACTTTCTAGGAAAATCCCCACCTTTTGTGGTGTGAAACAGGGCTGTGTGCTTGCTCCTCTTCTTTTTAATTAGTCTATTCCAGATCTATCAACGTCTCTGGATGTTGTTAATTCTCATTCCTCTAAGATTGGTGGCCTTAGGCTCAGTCATCTGCTTTATGCAGATGACCTTGTACTATTTAGTTATACTAAGATTGGCCTTCAACGGCTGCTTAATCAACTTGCATCTTATACTTTCGAGAATCAACTGGAAGTTAATTTGCTTAAAACCAAAGTGGTTTCCTTTGGAAGGAAAAAAACTTTTAGGTTTCAGTTGGTATTATAAAAGCTGTAAACTTGTCTCTGACCAGTCTTACAAATATTTAGGGGTGCATTTTGATTCTAGGGTCAGTTTTGTTAAACACAAGAAGGAGATCGAACTCAAAGCTGTGGCATTGCAGGTGGCGTTATCCAAATGATCCAAAGCTTTAAGAGGGCCTACCTTTCTTCCCTTAATGGAAGTTATGAGAGTAAAGATTATCCCTTCATTGGTCTATGGTCAAGAAATTCTGTTGGGCAAAGGTTCCTGCCTATTAAATAGGCTGGTTAATAAAATCTATAAGAGTGTCTTCTACGTTCCGCGCCTTGCCTCACCTGTGCAGGTACGGTTGGAATTTGGGCTTCCGGATTTGGCAGCAGTTGGTGCTGGTGCTTTTTTGAAGCTCTGTCATAAGCTGCGCAGTGCCACAGATGGCCGTTTAGAGGCAGTCCTGTGGCAAGAAATCAGTAAGTCCAAATTGAAGGGATCATACTTCCACTTTTTTGGCCGAATGCAAATGTCGACTGGGCGTTGATGATCTCTGGTAAAGTAACACCTCCCATTCTCTGTTCAATTAGGCTTAAAAAGGCTTGTTCAACAGTATTCGTATCACTGATTGTTCCCTCCTTGTTCAACGGAAGCATGCCTGGTCAGTAATTAATTCCTTTAAGCCAGGTTTGCCTTCTAGCTTCTTTTCCTGTTCTTATGTGTTTCTGTTGAAAAGGGACTTTTTGGCCTTAAGGATGGGTGATTGGTTTTTTTTTTAAACATCTACCTCAATGGCGTCTATCTTCTGGGGAAGTGGTGAAATGCAGAGGCTGTAATGATGCGGAGGAGACTCTAGATCATGTGGTCTGTCTGTGTCCAGCTTTACTTCATGAGCGTAGATCTTTGCTTCGATGCAAATTGAATGAATTGAGAATTCACTCCTGTCGACAGGCTATTATTCAGTCTCTGGACCATGCTAACTCAATGCTAAATGTGTTACTCATTAAATTTGTTAAAATTGCTCAATCTAAATTTAGTGGCACTGTGAGCAAAGGATAGGCAGGATTGGAATTTGCTCTTGCCACGCCGTTGCTGTTGGTAAAGTTGTGGATTTTAATGGCACATGCTGGCACTCATTGTAGCTTTTTATTTTTTTTTTTTTTATTTTTTTTTTATTTTTTGCACTTTAGGGCCCGAGCTTATGTATTTTATTTTGTTATGCATTATGTAGAATTCCGGGCTGGTAGTTTACTCTATTTTTATACTTAGAACTGTTTTTATATTTTTAGGTAGGAATGCTTTCTTCTTATTATGTGTGTTCTAATTATGATGTGTTTTAGTAAGTATTTAGCTTCCACTTGTATTTGCATTTCTTTTTCCGTCTGTCCAATTGTATTGGATTTTATTATCTGTACAATAAATATGCCTTCAGTATTTAAGGTGATGGACCTGCTTACTTTCCTATGTTCCGGCTGGTAAATGTTGGTACTTGCTCACTAGATCAGAGCGACGGAAGGCCACATAGGCTGTGTAGAAATTGAAAACCCTGTTCAGTCAGCATTGGAGTTCTTTTCTTGCCCACCTCAAGACCAGTGCTTGATTTGTAAATAAGTTGCCGGTGCCCAAAGCTCTCTTAAACACGTGGCTGCTGCAATTAAATGTGTGAACACTGAATACTCGGGCAGCGTAATCCTGAAGCCATCTCGGGCCTCTTTAATTGATTTAGAGCTGCTCCCCGTCCCTTCAGCTCACTCTTGCAGCTTTCTGCTTTCTCCTGTTGTGAAGTTTTTTCGTCTTTCTCTTCCTCCGTCTTTCCCATACGTGTCTTTTGCTTGCAGTAAAAGCTTGAGGTGAAAAATAAGCGCCGGCCCTCAAAGATAAGTGCCGGTGCTCCGCACTGGAAACAACAAGCACAAATTAAGCATGGCTCAAAACTATATTAAAGGCATGTATATTCTACATACATCTTTAAAACAAACTGAACTCTCTCTAGTACTTTAATTGTATAATGCATAAAGTCCATGTTCATATCTTTTCTTGCGGTGTTTGCTTGCACTTCATTATGGTGCGCCCTCACTGTGGCCCACTAACTAGAGAGATGCACTGTACTGAGCGATCTCGGATGGAAATCTAACACTCTAGTCTTGTGTTTGCAGGTCAATGGCTGGGATATGACCATGGTGACACACGATCAAGCAAGAAAAAGACTCACGAAGAAAAATGAAGAAGTGGTGAGGCTGCTGGTGACCAGGAAGTCCCTCCAGGAGGCTGTGCGCCACTCCATGCATTAGTAGTTTGATAAAGATCGATAAAGGGGAAGAAGCAGGCCCCAAAGGCGACCAGACCAATCCAGCCTACTAGGCACTCTAAGTGCCAGAGCCAAGCAGAAAAAGGCTTCAATACAGATTCATGATTTTCTTTTTTTAGGGGGGCAAAAGGGGAGGGTGGAAATTACTAATGCTTTTTAAATACCTTTCCTGTTCTTTGGCTTGATGCTTAGTAACAAACCAGAGAGTGTTTTATCAATTGTTAAAGAATGATGCAATTGCATTTGATGTGAAGGAGAAATCATAAAGGAGTGTTCGATGATGGAAAAGGGCTGCTGGTAGCCTGTATGTGCCCTGTTTTTTACTTTTGCCGTTGAGGTGCTTATTCAAGGAGGATGTATTTTGAAATATACATTTTAACAAAACGGTCAGATTCTTGTCAAAGCAGTGCGCTTCTTGCATGGGAGATAGGATCCCAGTGTAGTTCCCTCAAGCAATGAGACAGACCTCATTAGGATCAGTTTTTACCCTAGGATGAGACAACTACTAGGCTCCGATTATAGGACACCACATTCCTAGGAGGGGACAACCACACCGGCCTGTATGTACAGGACACTGAATGAATTTAGGTGGTTGAAAGGGAGTGGTGAAAACACAAAGTTGACAACTGTTGAGTAGCCAGCCTTGCCCTCTCACCCCTTACCTTCTCAGGCTTGTTGGAATTTCTAATTTACAGCTTGCTACAATAATGTGATCTAATCAAAATACTTCAAGGAGCAGAGCCGGGGTTTCTTTTCTTCAAGGCCCTTGGTTTAAGCAGTGAATGAGTTCTGGGCCCTTGCAGAGAGGTGGGCAGATGATTGGTCTGGGTAGTTTAGATTTTAATTTGAGGAAGTGCCATCACAGAGCGGAATGTAATTTAGTCAAGGCTGAACATCTTGCTCTGAGTTGATCTGCTGGATTGGGTTTTTACTAGATCAGAATCCTCATGGAGTGGTTACTCCTTTCTGCACACGATTTACCTACCCTAATTCAGTAATACAGTCACGCCCTGTTCGCTCATTTAAATTATTGACAGATGTACATTTTCTCACTTGTTTCCAATCCAGCAGTTGTAGTTATAGCATTAATCCCATAAGATTCGGGCATGCTGGTGGATAGTGCCAGCTGCAGCAAGAAACATAAAGCATGGACCTAAAACTTACAAATATGTTTTCTTTTGAGTGGACGAGGCATACATTTTTGTTCAGGCACAGTGATGAATACGGTGAGAAAATAAGTTATGTGCCCACATTTCATTCCATTGTAGTGATGTCCAGGTGGTCTTGGTGTCTTCCCATTCTGGTTGCCTGCTTGTCTGTGGATGACAACTGTTGTAGCGAAGCAGTCAGATGCTCGCTGTAAAATGATCTGATGCTACCAGTAATTGTCCATTCCCTCTCTTCAGGAGTGCCCAGAGTAGGTTCAGAAGGGTATGATCCATGGCAGATTTTCAAGATGTATTTAGGCAGAATTGCTTTAAATGGGCCTCAATACATAATCTGTGGTTATCCTGGAAATCTGGCATGGATCTACTCTTTAGACTGCCCTGCTCTCACTCAGTGCAAATGACTTTCCGTCCTGTATGACTGGTTGATTTAAAAAGGTGGATTAAGATGCTCTGGAGCAGTCACACAGTGGAAATCACACCCATTAGATGTGTCTAATATGCTGGCTTTGGAACTTGGAGACTAAAGTTGTGGTTCCGACATCTCCACCTCATCACACTGCATGATGCTACTCCACTCACTTTATTACCTTGTGCCGCAGTTCCCTCCTATCTGAGCTGGTAACACACTAGTGACTGAAACTAAGCAGATTTGCTTTTTAACCATGCTAATCATGATAAGGACCTTGTCTAGGCTGACGGAAACAGGTTTGTGAGATCATTCATACCAAAGGATTGTGATAACTGTGGTATTGATACCTAGGGGCTATTTGTATTCGTTTTATTTTTTTGGGCTTCCCTGCTTGTAACACACTAACCCTGAGCGGCCTCGTCCAGTGTATTGAAAGACTGTTTTGAATATCTGAATTGGGGTTGGCATTTTAATTGTGTACTAGTAGCGGACCAGCGTGCTCTTGACTTAAACGTTTCTTGAAATGTTCTAGAAACGTGAGAGAGCCTGTTTTTAAATTGTGCTTTTTAACCAATTGCTCTTATAACTAAAAAAACTATTGCCAATAATTGATTGGTGTATATTGTGGATCAGTTAAGGTGGTGTATATTGTGGATTGGTTAAGGTGAATTTCTCAGAAAATTATGTATTTCTGCAGCAGCGGCCACTGCATATGTCAAAGGAGGGCGGGAGCGACGATGGGGGAAACAGGAAGGAAAAAAAAAAAACAGCCACTTACCGGTTTTCCTCGCCGTCGTCATCACTGCCTTGATCGTCGCTCCTCTTCGTCTGGTGTCCTAGCATGCACTGGGACAACAGCACAGGCTCCCCAGCAATACTTGTGCTACTTTAATGCTAAACATAGCAGGAAAGCAGGGTTGGGATGGGTCTGAGCGGCTCAGACTGCCGCTCAGACACAAGCCTGAGGTCTGTGCTGTTTCTCTAGCCCGGCTGTGTATACAGCCAGGTTGGAGAAACCTAAGTGCGCATGTGTGGTTGGTCGGCCTCAGATGGCGGGCCAAAGACACATGCGCACATAGTGCACTCTCCACTCCTCCCACCTCCTGTGGCCCAACCCGCCCCTCCCTGTACACACAGGTGGCTGGCCCAGCAGATGAAAAATGATGAAAAATAAAACAATACGAATCTAATGTTTTATTTTTCATCTGCTGGCTCAGCCAGGGGGGATGACGCCCCTCTGCCACAGCGGAGAAGCCGCCCCAGTATTTCTGTGATTGAAACCCCACGTTCTCTGCAAATCCACCCCCGAGTGCACATCCTTCTACCATGTTAAAGATGTCTAAAAAATAAAAATATAAACATGATTCCGACAATGCATTGGGTGTGTTGTTGTTTAGGCCAGTTTAAAAGCATCCTCATGCTGATGGTACGATTACATTTGTGTTTCTGAATCTCCAGCTATTGATTTTTATAATTTATTGTAAAGCTGGGCTTTAAAGAAGGGAACAAAAGATGAATGTTTATTTGAGAAAATTGGAGGCTTCCACATTTTCAGAGGATGTACTTTAAGAATTTCAGATTGTTGATGTGGGTGAAAACAATCAGGCCTTTGGGGTTGAACTGCAAACCCAACCTAGTGTCCCTCTACCCACCCACCATCCCCATTTCTTTATGAACAGTCCAGCTCGTCCTCTTGCGATTTTGCAAAGGGGCTCAGATCGCTCCCCAGCCACTAAAACGTGCTGCAGTTTAGAACCATGTGATGCTACTCTTAAACACAAATGTGTAATTATGTATTTGTTGGTATCCAGCAAATAATTAATGGACAATTTCACAACACTGTTTCGGACCTGCTTCTGATTTTTCAGCCAAGCTATAAACCAAAATGCCAAATACCTGTGTATATTTTTATTTTCTTTGCAATAGATCTTTGACTAAATTACTGCTTTATTGTGTGAGAATGTTTGATGATTTTAAATCTTTAAACCTGTAACAAAAGTTTTTTCTAATCAACAGACATTGATACAGTATCTGTGTCATAATTTTTCAAAAATCTGCACAGAGGTAGAATGTAACTGGTGAGAGGCATTAAACCTTCAAGCCAAATCTAAGTGCCTCAAGTGTTGAAGACTTCCCTGAAACACTAAAATATTTTTGTATGAAGATGGAGCGGCACAAAAACTGTCCAGTGCAAGCATTAGAAGCCTTTTGAGTGATGTGCACCACTCGAGCGCAACTGACGCTTTCCAAATGCTCCCTCATCATTAAAGAAATACATCGATTTTGTGGTTCTTCCCACTGGCCGTCACAGGTGTTAATGACTATTTATATAGCACACACTACATACAAACTAACCTGTCTATAGGACCTTAAATAATAGGTGTTATTAACAAACCTAATTGTAATCTGGTAGGTCAGAAGCTGATTGTGCCATCTTGAAAACCTACCCAGTGACCAGTATTTCATGGGGAGGCGCTGTGCCTGTGACCACTAGTAATTGTCATGTAAACTGCAGTTATGTGACGTGTCATGTTTGGTAATTTAGTAAAGTTTTGTGTTTTCATCCAAGTGTGTGCCTTCTTGTTGGTACTTACGCTGCTGTTTTGTACTTATTTCCTTCTAATATTTTCTAAATACAACTTCTCTTTGCATAAAAATAAAAAATAAACTACTCGTGCTTGTATTTTTTGTTATTTATTTACCATAAGAATATTTCAGTCTTTAATATGGGCTCCGTCATCTGGCGCTTTGTAGGAACGTCTAGCAAACTCGAAATCACTCTAATGTATTTGTATCTTCTGAGTAACAAGAAGTGCGGTTTTGATGACGAGTATGATTTGCTTTATCCAAAGCTGATTAGAAAGAGTGTTCTAATCTGTAGCTATGTTTAGCTGTCAGGCAGTCACCACGTTGTGTTTTAAGTCACTATTATATTATCATAGTTTGGTAATAACCCCTCTTCAGTTTAATTCATTTCAGAGCATAGAAACCGATTACAATTGATGGAATAAATGTGCTGATTGTAGATCTTCGATAAAGGCCTGTTTTTATGTAAACTGTGACACTTCATATTTATTATATTTTAGCTTTTACCCAAAGCACTGTCTGAAAGCCAAACTGTACAATTTAAGAACTGCAGATAGACGCCAGCATGTGCTCAAACCTCATTAGACGAGGCCCCTTCTGCAGTTTCTTCAAGGAATGGAGTAGAAGCACATTTGATATCAATAGGAAGCCTATTCCACAATGTGGGGCCGGTAGAACAAATGTACAAAAACGGAAAGCAGCACTATGTGTTTGAGGGCCAGACAATAGAAACTTGGAAACCAAATGAAGAGCCAGAGCAGGGCTATAAGGAGATACCAACCGTCGAGCACAGATAAGGAGGGGTGAGAGTGTGATATTTGAAAACTATGGGGGTGATTATGACCTTGGCGGACGGCGGATGCCGTCCGCCAAGGTACCGCCGCCAAATGACTGCACCGCGGTCAAAAGACCGCGGCGGCCATTCAGACATTTCCTCTGGCCCGGCGGGCGCTCTCCAAAAGAGCGCCCGCCGGCCCAGAGGAAATGCCCCTGCAACGAGGACGCCGGCTCAGAATTGAGCCGGCGTAGTTGCAGGGGTGCGACGGGTGCAGTTTGCACCCGTCGCGTATTTCAGTGTCTGCATTGCAGACACTGAAATACACAGTGGGGCCCTCTTACGGGGGCCCCTGCAGTGCCCATGCCATTTGCATGGGCACTGCAGGGGCCCCGCGGCACCCCCTACCGCCATCCTGTTCCTGGCGGGAGACCCGCCAGGAACAGGATGGCGGTAGGGGGTGTCAGAATCCCCATGGCGGCGGAGCCCGCCATGGAGGATTCCCCCGAGCAGCGGGAAGTCGGCGGGAGACCGCCGACTTTCCGCTTCTGACCGCGGCTGAACCGCCGCGGTCAGAATGCTCGTGGGAGCACCGCCAGCCTGTTGGCGGTGCTCCCGTGGTCGGTGGCCCTGGCGGCCACCGGCCGCCAGGGTCAGAATGACCCCCTATGTGTTCTGAGCATTGGCTTGGATTCATGAAAGTTAAAAATTGGCCTCTTTGCAAAATTGTATAGTTTTCATGTGAGTGAGATTTAATGGTGACTGTAGTCTGTGTGTAAAGTATGGGGATTCTTTCTTTACTCCTATTGATAATAAATTACTACATATTGAATCCTTTACAGCCGCTAGTATAACGAGACAGCCACAAAGTCCCCAGACTGGTATCTTTAGTTCAGAACAACTAGACCTAGTACATTTTTGCTCCACTACAGCTACCTTGGATGGGTAGGATTAAAAAAAAACTAAGTTTCTTCTGTTTGTTTTCTACACATCCAGCTTTACACGCACCCTATAGGAAAATGGACAGCAAACTAGTAATTAAGTCTGGGAAAGTAAGAATACACTGGTAACATTGTATTCAGGTCCCGCTCCTTCTTATTTGTGATTTTTATCTTACCTTGAGGCACGACATATTCGTTTCTTAATGGGTATTAGAATTCCCTTGTGGAACACCAGTGGCCTGCAGAGTAATTGGGTGTAGTTTCCCAGTATGTACAACTGAAGCATATGCCTGCCTCTTTAACTAAAAAAAAAAAAAAAAGACTTCCGTCACAGGTTACTGGTCAAGCATCCAGAATTAGAGGTGCAGCAATTCCAACATATATCCCAGCGATCTTTGTACTTGAGTACTACTGTAGATCCCAAGGGAAGATGGGTTTTACATGCCCAACACCTCGGTTCGTGCCGGATTTGTTCTATATAGCGACCAAATAATGCAAATAACCACTTTTGCGTTGCTGTCCAAATTGTTAGCGTTTTTGGGAAATGTGGAGATTTTCATGGAGCATTCATCCCTCTTCACAGTCGGTCTGCAGGACGTCATAGCCAACATGTCGTGGAAAATAATTATGCAAACAGGGCCTTATTCTCCAAGGTTTTTGGGCCCCTCAGTTGAGGACAGGACAAGTACTTGATTTCCGAGGGTAAACTCACTTTTGCAGTTTTTCAACATCTGGATTTACACTCGCATAAAATAAGAAGTCTGGTGATATTTTGTGTGAGCTGGCCTCCTCACCCGGTTGGGTTGTAAATATACTGGACAAGCGTGGCTGCCTAAGTAGCTGTCCATTCACATACTTGCAGAAACTTTCCTACTGCGGATATAGTCGGAGTTTCTAACATGGGTACGAGTCATTCTCTATCCAGAGTAGAATTGGGAAGTGACCACCTGCAAATAAAAAGTGACTTTGAAGCATAGTACGTTTCTCCATGGGCAGTCGTATTTTCCAAGTGTAGAGGGAAAAGGGTTTGAAGTGTAAATGCCCTTGTGTGGTAAACTGAAGCCTGCATACATTTATTCTTTATACCCATGTTTAAACTAGTTACATATTGGAACAAGGAAATCGCAAAGAATTCCAGAACTACTCCTGGGGAAACTTTGGCTAGAAATGATTCACAAGAATCCTGTTTTTTTTGTGTGAATTCCATGATAGTTAGAAATGTACGCCACTATGTAGGCACAACCCTACAGGAGTGTATTTGAAACTGTCTATTTTTGGGTTTACAGACTACCCTCTAATTTACATGCTATTTGGAAGACCATCTGATGCACTCTCAAAATGATTATTTCCCTACATTTAATTGTACTTTATTAGAGAATGCACTGATTATAATTGAAAACCATAAACGAAAAGGAAGTTCATCCACTGCTCTGGACTCTTAATAGATCCATCTTATTGATCAAATCTGTTTATTGTTTTAAGCACTGAAACATACAAATATAAAATACAGCGCATCACAGTACAATAGATGGTATAGATCTCCGCTGCAGAAGCTCCAAGTCTACAGACAAGAGTCTCTCTAGACAATCTCTAAACCTTGCTCAAAGGAGCCTTGCCACTAGTCTCCTCTCAGCGATCCAGTGAGTATGCGGAGTATGCTTAAAGGTCTTCCAGACTGCGAGGCCCGTATATGAAAAACAAACAAACATACAAATAAAAACACACCAACAATGCTTCCCCTCCAGAGTACAGAGTCCGTGTCATCCTCCTGTCTTTCCACTTTTCCACCCCTCCCCCCGCCAAATCGCCGCCCTCCTAAATATCTCTCCATATAGCATTCTAATCAAGGTTCAGGTCAGCCTCAGAACTCTCAAATAAGCCGGACATGTCAACTCTGTAAATTCTGCAGATAGAATCTGTAGGAATTGCTTCCATAATTCACCCAATTCAGCCATCCGCTGCTGAGAGGCCAGTGTGAGTTTCTCCATGGCAAGGATAAACCAGAGCTTCTGAAGCCACGCAGTACGCGTCGGAACCCTGTCCGTACCCCACATAGCGAGGATCGGCTGTAAGGCTGCGTTTAGTGCCAGGGCCATCTGTCTCCCTTTTAATGACCTCAAGGGAAAAGTAAGGGGATTGGGCAGCCCCAGTAAGCTATATGATGGGAATCTGGGGATCTTAGTATGGAACGCTATGTCAATATCATCAATAATGCTCTCCCAATAGCGATGAAGCTTGGGACAATGCCAGAGCAAATGCACGAGTGTGCCCGTGCCTCCACACCCCCTCTAGCAGAGGCCAGACTTAACAGGGTCCCATCCGTGTAATCCAATAGGAGGCCACTTTATGACGTCTCCCTCCGCTGCATTATAGGCTGTGTGATGTATTCTGTAGAATATTCTGTCCCACTCCTCATCCGAGAATTCCCTCTCCAGCTCCCTCTCCCATCGCAACTGTCCTCTATTCTTAGGCGGGCGCTGCTCCCCCTGCAGAAGCCGATAAAATTCTGAAATGACTCCTTTATCATCTTTCTTTAACAAGAGCCATTTCTCGAATGGCGTAAGAGGCGTATCTATTAACGCCCTGTTCGGCGGCAACAAAGCCCAGTGCCGTATCTGATAATACATCAGTCTATCTGCCTCCATCAAGCCGTATGCTTCCCTCATCTGATCAAAAGACAAGACCCCTTGTTCATCAAAGAGACTTCCCACCCTCTTGCAGCCCCCCCTCGTACCAGCGTCTCAGACCTTCCAGACGAAGCCCAGGCTCGAAGTCCGGATTCGCGCCTATGGGGGTCATCGGAGCCGGAAAAGACGTCAGCCCCGATCGGCAGGCCACCGCGTCCCATATGCGTAGCGTTACTCCTGTGACTGGGAGGAGTAAAGTCTGGCTGCCCTGTGCCGACGTCAAAGCCAAGGCTCGATCCATATATGCGAGCCCGCTACCGCCTGATCCATAAAGCACCAATGTTTCTCGGTGAGCGGGTGATTCCACTCCAAAAGAAAGCGCAGCTGTGTCGCCTGAAAATATCTCAGAAGGCAAGGGATCGCCAACCCTCCCCCACTCTTAGGATGATATAAAACCCCAGCGGGAGCCGTGCTGGCCGACCCTCCCATACAAATTTCAGAATCGTCGATTGAAGAGTGGCTATCGTTCGCGGAAGTGGATTCAACGGAAGCATCTGAAACACATAGAGAATGCGCTGCAAGATTGTCATCTTCACCGCCACCACTCTACCCAGCCAAGACAGTTTGTCTCCCCCACGACTCCAAGTCCCGCTGTACTTCACAAACTAACGTCGTATAATTCAAGCTTGCCGTCCTAGCAGCAGAGGTCGCTAGCTCAACTCCTAGGTAGGAAAGGCTCGAGGACGACCAAAGAAAGGGGTATCTAGCTCCCAGGTTAGCCTCATGATCCGCGCTCACCGACAAACTGAGAACCTGAGACTTCTGCATATTAACCCGAAACCCCGAGACCTGACCAAACTCGGCTAATATCTCCATAAGCGCTGGCAGTGAGGTCGCGCGCTCCGCCAATGTAAGGATCACATCTGCGTAGAGTTTAACAAGATGGTGGTCTCTGCCAAACTTCACACCTGAAACCAAGGGACTGTCCTGCAACCGCTGCGCAAGGGGTTCCATATATACCGCAAATAAGAGGGGAGAAAGCGGGCATCCCTGTCTAGTCCCACACCTAACCGGGAAGGGAAGGGAGAGCACACCATTAACTCGAACCGCCGCCCTGGGAGACCGATAAGCGCATCGGATCCAGGACCTAAAACTGGGCCCCAGTCCGAATCGCTCCAGTACCTTAAAGAGATAGGGCCAATGAACCCTATCAAACGCTTTTTCAGTATCGATAGAGAGGAAGAGCGCCTCCCTACGGGAGCGGTCCATTTTATCCAAAAGGTGCAGGAGCTGCTTCGTGTTATCGCTACGTTGTCGGTTTGGTATAAAACCTGATTGATCCGGATCAATAAGGCCCGGCATGTAGAGATTAAGGCGGTAAGCAAGAATGCCAGTAAACAATTTGGCACCGATATTCAGGAGTGAGATCGGCTTATATGAGGCGCACTCCTCTGGGTCAGTTTATGTATAACTGCAATAGTAGTGTCCAACATACTAGGTGCCAGGGCACCTGTCGTCCGAAAAGAGTTAAAAAGCCGCACCAAAAGCGGGGCGAGTTCCACCAAGAAAGTCTTATAGAATAGGGCCGTAAACCCATCAGGGCCTGGGGACTTCCCTACCTTTAGTCGAGAAATTGCCGATATAACCTCTTCCAACCTTATCAGCTGGTCCAACAGGGACGCCTCCTTCGCACCAAGGGGCGTAAGTGCTATGCCCTCTAAAAATGAATCCAAGGCCGCGTCGTCCCCCTCATCAGCCGCGTATAATCCCCGGTAGAACTCTGCAATCTGATTACTCGCACACACCTCCATTCCAGAAGGGGAATGGATCAGTTTTATCGCGGACGCTGCACGCTGTGCTCGCAACCGGTGCGCCAATAACTTCCCGCACCTATTGCTCCCATCGTAGAATTTATGCTTAAGTTGCACTATCGTATACTCCGCTCTATCCCAATCCAGCCTCTTCAGCTGTTGCCTCACCTTCTCTAATTCCCGCCAGAGTCGAGGCGCGCCAGTAGATTTGTGGGAATGCTCCACTCCAGCCACCCTCTGCTCCAGCTCCTCCTGTATCTCCCTCCTTGCCTTATTATCTCTCGCGGACAATGCCATCACCTCGCCCCGCACTACTGCCTTCAGAGCCTCCTATACGGACTCCAAAGAAGTGCCACCATCATCATTAAAGCAAAGGTAGTCCGTGATCGCGCATCGAAGCAACTCTACCACTGTCTCACTCTGGAGCAAAGAATCCCTAAAGCGCCATCCCGGAGTACCCGCCCGCCTCCACAGTAATCTCTACGGTAATTGGGGCGTGATCAGTCAAGGCTCTGGGTTCAATCGTGGCCTCCCTGACCCGGGAAACAAATTCCTGCGAGGCCAGAAAAAGATCGAGCCGAGCTTAAGTCTTGGTTGCCGCCGAGTAAAAGGAGTAATCTCGGAGCGTAGGATGCAACTTTCTCCACACATCCTCCAACCCGCCTCCGATAAAGCCCCCGCTTGCCCAAAGCGTTGGCCTGAGCGGTCAAGCTCATTATCTATCACAAGTTAAAATCTCCTCCTACCAAAATAGCACTATCTGGTGAGCTAAGTGTTGGGGAGACCGCCTGTCTCAGGAACGCCTCCTGCTGGGCGTTCGGAGCATAAAGAGAAGCAATAGTGAAGGAGAAAGCCCCAAGTCTTATTCTAATGGCCAGGAACCTGCCTATCCACCACTATCCCCACTATCTCACCAAAAAAGGTCCTAGAAAGCAGTATCGCCACCCCTGCATGCTTTGTAGTTGCTGAGGACCAAAACTGCCTAGGAAACCACCTTGAGCGCATGCGGAATGTGTCCTCATGCAATAAATGTGTTTCTTGTAATAAACATATGACACCCAGATTTCTTTTGGCCTGACAGAATCGCTAACCGCTTGGTTAGATTATTCAGCCCACGGACATTCAAACTAAGACACTTGACTGTCATACAGCACGGGGAGACATTTGCTCAGGTGGGGAGGAGTTCAACGGAGGGGCCAGGATCCAGAGCAGCTCCTCTGCCGCTCCAACTCACATAGCCAAGCCTCCAGGACCACCAGTGACCATACTCGCAGGGAAGCATTCAAACATATAACCATAATGCACAACGGGTGCTCATACCAGAAATGTCCTCTCCCACACATCCTAAGAGGTAAAAGTCTCAACAGGGCCGTAGAACCACACAAGTTCGTCCACCAAGTCCGTCGGCTCTGCCCCCCAGGCCCTCTTCATTCAGCCACAGGCCCGCGACAAGCGACCCCAGCCGTCCAGCGGGCCCTCACCACTTCTCATTTAGGCACTTGTCCCAGCTGCCATGTTGCTCACTGCCGACTGGCGCTCCGAAATCTGCTCCAACGCAGTTGGGCATTGCTGTTTTTTCCTTCTCTCCTTCCTCCGCCAGCGCGGGCGATCCCCGCCGAGCGGTCCCAGCTTCGAACTCGGAACCGGGGTATCCTCCTCCAAGCCCAGGATCCGGTTAGCCTCCGATATTGACTTCACCAGGTGAAGCTGATCCTCCCAGCGAAAAACAAGGCAGAACGGATGGCCCCACGAGTAGGACACCGCCTGCGCACGCAGATGCTCTTTGATGGGTTTAAACTCACGCCGCCTTTGCAGAGTCCAAACAGCCAACTGCTCACCCAAGGATGAAAGCTCAACTCTCAATTCCTTCACCTCATGAGATATGTCTTTGCGGAGTTCCTGGAGGTCACTCCGGAGCGATTCGAACGCGGAGGTAAGAAAACCCTTAGTAACTGGAGCTGCCTCATCCCCCGTCACCGCCCTCCTGGTCTCCGGAGACCTCGTGTTCGGCAGCTCCTCAGGGGCCCCTCCTGGCACCTGGCGACCGCCGGTCAGCATATCTCGTACCGTCCGGTCCCGCTTGGGCTTGGAGGCCGCCATCCCCTCTGCCCACTGACTGCAGGTGTTCAGATAGCTCAGTCGGGCCCCTTCGCAGTGTCACTGTAGGCCGCGTCCTCAGGGCTTCAAACCCTCACCGGGGGTCACCAGCCATCCGCCACAGGACAGTCCGTAGGCCTCCCCCCAGCACCGCTCACCTCCGCTTTGGGTAAGGCCACCGCGGGCCTCCCGCACCGCCGATCGATGGCTCAGACCCACCGCGCCAACCAAGAATCTCCGCACCAGCTCCAGCCGACCGCTGAGCCCTTCAATCCGCTCTCCTTCCTCTCTGGGCTTCCACCCAGAAAAACCCAGCACAGGGGTCGTGGTTGTCCCCAGGGCCCCGGCACCCAGGTCTTCACCGGGCCCTCAACGCGGGTCCCACCTCTCTGCGAGGGCACAGCTCCCTCCAAGGGCGCCGCTGCACCCCGCACCCAGCCAGCAGTCTGTTGGGCCCGGGGCACGCAGCGCGGTATAAACCGTGGCCCTCCGCGCTGTCCAGCCACAGGCGCCGATCCAGAGCCCTCGGCTCCACGCTCCCCGCCGCACCGACCTCTAGCTCCTCCGGCTCACACAGAGCCCACGATGCCCCTCCAGCCCCAGGCGTCACTGCAGAGCACCACCGGCCGGCAAGCCCCGCAGTCTCGAAGCAATTTCATGGCCCGGGCGGCGGAGCTCGGACCAACGCGTCCGCTCACGCCGCCATCTTGGCCCCGCCCCCAATAGATCCATCTTAGAAGATACCACGTATATTATATTAAAGAAACTGAAATCGAAACAGAGAATTTTATTAACATTAATCTTTGAAATGCACACCACAGTTATTTGGAACATGCAAAAGCTGCAGTGTCTTTCACCAGCAAGACGATCAAAGAATGCAAAAAACAGTTACAAAGGAGGGAAGTTTGACCCATGACATGAAAGTATTTACTAAAGGACACATTTATCATTCAAGGAGGCATTTGGAACATACAACAGTTATTTAAAAAGAAAATAGAAGCATAGGGCTAGCTCCATCAATGACACAACATTGGTACTTTTATTGGATGTACCACGGGATACACACATGAAGAGCATAATTTGAAGGAGGATTACAAGTGATAAAATATGAAGGAGGATTGCAAACAATAAAGGATAATTGTTGGGCTGATTCTCAACAAATGTGTTTTTCCTTGGACATTGCCATCAGCTGTTGTTAGCATAATAATATTACACAACACGATTTCCTTCTGGTTTCTTACTAGCAAATGAACAGTATACGTTCCCTTTAGTCATTTTCTTTTTCTAGAATAAAGCACAGTTAGTGATGTTACTTGGTATTATTTACATTGACATCTCCAAGATTGGAGACTAGCATTATGCATGTTCAAAGCTTTTCAAAGCAAAGGACATTAGATACACTGTTTTTTTTTTTTTTTTTTGCACCTTGTTCAATGAGAAGCCCACTAGCAATTTTCATGCCATTGAGGTGGCTGTCTTGGCAAGTAACAACGCCAAGTCCAGTAATCTATTGCCTCCTTTCCTTTCCTTTTTTTTTTTTTTTTTTTTTTTTAAATGGATGAGTTAATATTAACTGCAATCATTTTCTAATTTTATCCACTACGGTGTGAATAGTTATTGCACTTACCGATTTTAATGAATCATGCATAAGAAATAAACTGAAACTATTGCCTGCCTTTTAAATTTTTTTGATGAAGACATAGGGCCTGATTCTAAGCTTGGCGGGCGGCGGGAGCCGCCAGAAGACCGTTCCGCGGTCAAAAGACCGCGGCGGTCATTCTGGGTTTCCCACTGGGCTGGCGGGCGACCGCCAAAAGTCCGCCCGCCAGCCCAGTGGGAAACACCCTTCCCACGAGGAAGCCGGCTCCGAATGGAGCCGGCGGAGTGGGAAGGTGCGACGGGTGCAGTTGCACCCGTCGCGAATTTCAGTGTCTGCAAAGCAGACACTGAAATTCTTTGTGCGGCCCTCTTACGGGGGCCCCTGCAGTGCCCTGGGGCCCCCAGGGGCCCCACGACACCCCATACCGCCATCCTGTTCCTGGCGGGCGACCCGCCAGGAACAGGATGGCGGTATGGGGTGTCAGAATCCCCTGCTGCGCCGCCATGGCGGATTCCCATGGGCAGCGGAAAGTCGGCGGTACACCGCCGGCTTTCCGCTTCTGGCCGCGGCTGTACCACCGCGGTCAGAATGCCCGGCGGAGCACCGCCAGCCTGTTGGCGGTGCTAGCGCCAACCCCCGCCCTGGCGGTATTTACTGCCAGGGTCAGAATGACCCCCATAGTCTTGGTAAGCAACAATCCAGGGTGAACTGCTTGTCTTCTCTAGAGTGTCCATTAGATGGTTGGTAAACTCTGGTACAAACTGGCCTATAGCAGGGATTTCCAAGCAATATTTAAGAACCAGGCAAACAGGGAAGGCCGCAGTGGTCTGGTTAGAGATTTTTTTAATTGTCTTGGGGGCAGGGTGGGTCCGATAGGTTCTACATAGATAGTTAAATTACACATATTTGATATATGCATTTCTCAAAACCTTGCAGGAGTATTTGGGGGCTGCACTCTGTCCCCTACCTTCAATTTTACTCCCATGGCCTTTATACAATTCCTCTTTTTGTACGGTCAGATAATTTTGGTAATGCTGAGGAGGACTCCATAGAACCATGTTGCCAATTTCCTACTTTTCACTTATTGTGAATTATAAATTGACAGACTTGTTTCAAGTGCCCCTTTCCAGCTTTTTTCTCCTACGGTTTGCTGTAGACAGTTTTGTGGGTATGGCCCTTCCTTTTTGTGGTATTGTCTCTCAACCCCTTGCAGGCCTCATCCTCCTGTCTGGCAAATCTGTAGAACAAAGATGTGGCTGATTAGACAGGGTGAACTCCCCTGAAATCAGATGAGCCACAACAAACTACACCTGTGGAAACTCAAATTCTAGCCAGATTATCCTGAATAAGGATGGTGTAAGTACCCTTGTCTGAGTGCCTGGATATCGTAAAGGATTGGCCCCAATACATCAGTGTGCTGGACAGCTCTGAGGACGGCAGGAACTGTAATCTTGGTTTGACAATCTCCCTCCCAGGTCACGAACGGATCTGGCAGTCTTGTTGAAACCCTGCTAGAAGCAATTAAGGGGCGACCTAAAGCAATAAGCTGCTGTAGAGAAGGTAAGCATTGTTTGAACCTGAAACCAAAACGTCCCGCCACAGACGTGTGCTCTCACCGTCCATTATCCATGCTAAACGTGGATTATAAAATACTCAGTCAGATCCTAGCCATGAGGCTTCTACCTCAAATGCAAACACTGATTCATATAGATCAGACAGGGTTCATCCCGCATCGTAGCACTGCCATTAATATCAGACAACTGACTAAGATAATACAATCTAAGTCCTTGAACTTACGAAATGCAGCTATTATAGCAGTAGACATTGAAAAGGCCTTTGACAGTCTTCAGTGGATTATCTGGAACATATAATGACACAGATGGGCCTGGGCCGGGCATTCATTAAGTGGACAAAGCTGTTATACACAGCACCCACCGCCCGCGTTCGTATGGGCCGCATAATCTCGGAGTCATATGAGGTCAGCAGGGGAACCAGACAAGGTTGTCCTCTGTCACCTATGTTATTTGCCTATACAATGGAACCACTGGCACAGGCGGCAAGAAGAGGCAGTTACTATAAGGGACTATGCATTGAGGGTCAGACTCATCAAATCGCACTATACGCGGATGATATGATACTCTTTCTAGACGATACAGAAACAGAACTGCCGGGAGCAATGGCCCTCCTGGAGAGGTTTGCAGACTTGTTAGGACTTGGCATCAACTGGCAGAAGTCTCAAATTTTTCCTTTGAGAGAGGAGACACAAAGGGTGAGGAACACAAGGGGCCTCAAATTGACCTCATCCACTTTCCAATATCTGGGAGTAAACATTTATCACAAACCTGAGGACTTCTTAGAGGGGAATGTGAACAGAGCGATACGGAAGTTGCGGACAGATGTCCAGTTCTGGAAAACACTTCCCTGGTCGGTGGCAGGAAGAATAGCACTGGTAAAAATGATAGCGCTACCTAGATTAATGTACTACTTCTCGACACTACATTTACTCATTCCTCGTCTGTTATTTCAGGATATCGACTCCATTCTAACCAGTTTTATTTGGGGGACGGGAAGGCATAGGTTGGCACTACATAAACTCTAAAGGCCCACAGCGGAAGGGGGAAAGGCAGCACCAGATGTTGAGATGTACTATCTGGCATGCCAACTACAGTGGTTAACAAAGGCACTACATACCGCGCAGTAGGATGCGACCATGGGACACCACACGGAGCACTCCATTAAAACCCTCCTAGGGATACTATTGAACCCCAGAGGGCAACACACAGTAAATCTGTCAGACTTGCATGTATTATGCAACTACTGGTTGCCCAGTTTACAGCGTACAAGAACCAACTTCCCATACACGCCGGACATACCGTTGTGTGTCCTAACTACACTCCCTGGTGGGCATGCCTTACCGGGCATTTCAAAGCTAGCTGCATACATCATCTCTACAATGGGGGATTGCTACAAATGGGGTCTTTGGTTGGCAGCCAGGTTACCCCCTGTCCAAGGAAGAACCCTCACTCTAGTCAGGGTACATGACACACAATCCAAATTATCCTATGCCCACCCTCTGGTAGCTTGGCACTGAGCAGTCAGGCTTAACTTAGAAGGCAATGTGTAAAGTTTTTGTGTAATAAATCATACAATACCAGAATATAACACCACAAAAATACACCACAGTGTTTAGAAAAATATATAATATTTATCTGGATAAATGCAGGTCAAAACGATTAAAGATGAAATAAGCAAATGTGGGATATCACTGAAAGTGATATCAAGTGTCTTAGAGTTGAAATATTACTATAAAGCAATAAAAAGTGTCTTAAGTTCTAGAAACAGCAAGTGTCTCTTGCAGGGTAAAGTACCTGGTTTGCATTGAAAAATCTTCGCAAGGGACCTTAGGGGAGGAGGTGTGTGAAAAATGGTGAGTGTGTGTCTGTTTCACCTCTTCGCACATGAACTTGCAGTGTTATTTTTGACGCGGGTAAGACGTTGCGTCGATTTCCGGCGCGCAGACTTGGATCCTCTTCGGGTTGCAGGGTTTCAGATGCCCCGGGGTTCGATGCGTGGAATCCTGGGCTTGCAGAGCAAAGTCACAGGGGCTGCGTCATTTCTGGTAGGTGATGCGTGGAATTTGCTTACGCACAGCAGGCGCTGCATCGATTCCTCTCAGGAAGTCAGGCGGGGTCATTCTGAGCCAGCTTGTGTCGATCCAGTAGGGCCGTGCGGCGAAGTTCCGGTTGCGTCACTGGCGATGCGTCTATCTTCTGTTGCGAAGTCGGGGCTGCGTCATACCGGTCTTGGCGTGCAGTGAATTTTTCACCGCGAGCAGGCTGTGCATTGCTTTTGGCAGACGGTGCGTCGAATTTTCACTACGCGGGGATTTCAGCTGAAGGAGAGAAGTCTTTTTGGTCCTGAGACTTCAGGAACCAGGAGACCAGCTCTATCCAAGCCCTTGGAGAGCACTTCTGCAGCACAGCAAGACAGCAGGGCAACAGCAAGGCAGCAGTCCTCTTCAGAAAGCAGCCAGGTGAGTCCTTTGGGCAGCCAAGCAGTTCTTGTCAGGGTGCAGGTTCTGGTTCAGGTTTCTTCTCCAGGAAGTGTCTGAGTTGGTAGGACAGAGGTCCTATTTTTATACCCAAATGTGCCTTTGAAGTGGGGAAGACTTCAAAGAGTGGCATAGAAGTGCACCAGGTCCCCTTTCAGTTCAGTCCTGTCTGCCAGGGTCCCAGTAGGGGGTGTGGCAGTCCTTTGTGTGAGAGCAGCCCCTCCACCCTCCCAGCCCAGGAAGACCCATTCAAAATGCAGATGTATGTAAGTGAGGCTGAGTATCCTGTGTTTGGGGTGTGTCTGAGTGAATGCACCAGGGAGCTGTCAAATAAACCCAGCCAGACGTGGATACAGAAAGATTTAAGTGCAGAGAAATGCTCACTTTCTAAAAGTAGCATTTCTAAAATAGTAATATTAAATCCAACTTCACCAGTCAGCAGGATTTTGTATCACCATTCTGGCCATACTAAATATGACCTTCCTACACCTTTCAGATCAGCAGCTACCACTCCAAAAATGTATGAGGGTAGCCCTAATGTTAGCCTATGAAGGGAGCAGGCCTCACAGCAGTGTAAAACGAATTTAGGAGTTTTACACTACCAGGACATGTAAACTACAAAGGTACATGTCCTGCCTTTTAACTACACAGCACCCTGCCCTAGGGGTTACCCAGGGCACACCTTAGGGGTGACGTATATGTAGAAAAAGGGGATTCTGGCAAGTACTTTTAAATGCCAAGTCGAATTGGCAGTGGAACTGCACACACAGGCCTTGCAATGGCATGCCTGAGACAAGGTTAAGAGGCTACTTAAGTGGGTGGCACAATCAGTGCTGCAGGCCCACTAGTAGCTTTTAATCTACAGGCCCTGGGCACATATAGTGCACTCTACTATGGACTTATAAGTAAATTAAATAGCCCAATTGGGTGTGATCCAATGTTACCATGTTTAAAGGGGGAGAGCATATGCACTTTAGCACTGGTTAGCAGTGGTAAAGTGTGCAGAATCCAAAAACCAGCAAAAACAGCCTCTCACAAGTGGAGGGAGGCAAGCAAAAAGTTAGGGGTGACCACCCTAAGGCAGTCAGGTCTAACAGGGATCTGTTCCGTAATGTGGAACTGTTGACCTTTAACGCATTAATGGAACAATTTGATGTCCCCCCCCATAGTTGTTCCTTACACACAGATCGCTAACAGCACTCCTATAGTGTAATTGGAAATGGGGATTGTGCGAACCTCCCACTCACGCAGGATGTCAGGCTGCCTGTACAATAGGGGGAGATAGAAAGGTTGTAGCTACCCTTTACAAAGCATTGCATAAAGACAAGAGGACATTGGGATGTCCTTAGACAAACCACAATGGGAAAAGATCACAGCACACATACACTCAGTATCTAGAAATGCTTGTTTCAAACTGATCAATCTATACGTATTCCACAGAGCATACCTCACACCCTACAGAATAGCAAAGATGTTCAACACTAAGAATAGTGGATGCCCACACTGCTCTGAGTCAGAAGCACATCTTGTGCATATGTTCTGGAGCTGTGCGAAGATGAATCAATACTGGGAAAGAGTGCTACAAAACATAAATGCGGTGACAGACAGACTTCAGACGTCACCACTGGTGGCCTTACTGGGGGGATTTCCCCGCTCCCACACACAAAGAATTACAACTAAATACATTGACCTGGCATTGGTACTAGCCAAAAGAGAAATTATGCTGCACTGGAAAGATCCATGGGGACCTCATGTACAAAGATGGCAGGACACATTAGTTAAATGGGCTGAGGCAGAAGGGAGAGCCCTACACCAGGAAGCAGCGAAGAGGGGGTGACTCTGTAGAAACGACACGGAAGTGGGACTATTTGTTAGATTGCCTCAAAGACTTGACTACTGAAACGAGAGATCAAGCCCCATCCTCCGATGACCCAGACAGCAACGAAGGACACAGCCATCACAATATTGCCAGACACTGACTTTGATTCAAAACTATTGATCAGACAGACACTACTAGAGTAAGAGTCGAAGCCTGGAGATGGGAGCTGATAGGGGAGCAAGGGTAGATAGTTTAATCGGGATGTTGATCATTCCTGTATTTGTTGTCAACAAAACCAGTAAATATATATAAAAAATAAAAAAAAAGCATTGTTTGAACCTTGATGTAGTATTTGTTATTGTATTCTGTATGGAGTTATGAGTCTCTAAGCCTGCACCACCTCCCTGTGTAAGCTGTGGATCATTCTGCTTTGCTACCCATAGGATCAACTGTGTACTTGAGCCTTCGTCTTGGATTCATTGGGAGATATCGCCCCAAGACATTAGAGATGAAAGGAACGAAGTGGAGACATGTAAACCCTGTGTGCCACGTGGCTCCCAAACCTGTTGCCATAACATTTTTAGGACATAATGTTATCAGTTTTGTAGAGTGATATAATCTGTATCATGTGCTAGGTTATCCGAGTCATGGTTGTTGAAGTGACCAAAACTGTCAAACTGTAGTATTTGTAGGTTTTGAATCACAATACAGTCTTTCAGCCACGACCTCTAATCTAAGTAAATAACTAACTCCGATTGGGTGAGTTGCAGTTGTGCCAATCACCTCTGCTGGCGAATTTCAGCATTTTAGGTTTTAGATGATAAGAAAAATGGTCCTTCATTTAACTTTTTTATTTAACCGGTATGTATATCTTTTCATTACATAGCATTTTTTTGTGACGGGGGAGGGGTAAACAACCATAACTTTCCTTTTAACAAAGCTATTTCAATGTATTCATTCGGTCTACCTACTATAGGTGTTTGCACCTGTTCTACGTTTGGCTCCATGTTTGCCCTGCTAAATTACTTTCTATAGACTACAATTAGGAACCAGTGAAAAAAGAGGAATAGTATAATTTTACATGCCACTATTTAAATCTGTTTATCCTTTTATTTTTTAAAAATCCTAAATTAATTGTGTTCTATAATAGAACACTTATAAACAAGGAACTATGGCCCTCGTTATGTCATTGATGGTAAAAAACACCTACCGCCGCGGTGACAGCCCCAAAATACCGTCACTGTGGCTACCATCCATCTGTCATACTATGATCACTGATGGACTTGCGCCACAAGAATGGTGGAAATCCAGCAGTGATCATACTGGCAGATGGTGGTAAGCTGGCGCTGCTACCACCAGCACCACTACGCCCTTTGAACGCTGCGAGCCGTATCATGATCTGTGATACGGCCTGGTGGTGTTCTGCTGGTGGGGCGCTGCTACCGGCGGCAGCACCCCTTCCCGTTCCCTGCTGGTAGACCTCCTAGAACAAGATAAGTCGGGCTTCCAACAGGGGAGGGGGGTGGGGGTTGTTGTGTGTGTGGTTGTGTGCATGAATGTATGACTGCATGTCAGTGTGTGTGTAGTGTTGTTTGCATGGGTGTATGCATGTGAGTGAATGCGTGTAAATATGGTGAAGTGAGTGTGTGTCTGGTTGTCAGTGTGAATGTGTGTAATCATGTGTGCGAGCATGACTGGATGTATGCTGTATGAATGCATGTACGCCAGTGTGAGTGATTGGGTGTATGTGTGGTGCGTGTCTGCGGTTGTGTGCGTGTATGGGGGAGAGTAAGAGGATCGGAAGGGGGGAGGTTGGATGGAGGGGTGTGTTAGGTGGGTGTTGAGGGGGGTGGGGGAGCCGCCTACCGGTGCCAGGGAATGATTGGAGAAGTGGCGGGTTGATTGCAGCCAACCCGCCATTCTCATAATGTGGTGATATGTACCGCCAGCCACATTACCACTCACGGGCTGGGGTCATAATGACCCCCTATATCTTGCGACTTCAGTGCTGCCCTTTCTTTTAGACAGGGCATTCCTGTCCTCCTCTAAGGCGCAGCATTCCATCAAATTTTATTCCCTTTGAGGTCCTTTTCACAAACTACTTACTCTGCGGCCTACGTGGCAAGGAAAGTCTCATACTTCCTCCTTACAGCTGGTTATGTCTCTTGTTGCGATTAGCCGTTTTTGTCAGTGTCTCAAACAGTGCTGCCTTAGTTCTCCTGTTGCTCCTACTTCCAGTATTGCCCCTACTAGGGAAGTGTTTCCTTGGCTAAATCCTCAGGCGCAACATAATTAATGAGCACATAAATATTAAATACACCGAAAATAATTGCTAGGTTCAAGGCCACTCCTGAAACACAGCTAACAGGGTAATAGACACAATGAGCTGGCTATGGAATCGCCTTCCTTATTGAGGTATATACAGAGAGCTAACTGGAAGAAAAACGTTTCAGCAGAATATCACGAGGTTTGCTATTTTTTTGAAGATAGGCCAGCTTTACTGGGACGGTTTTAAATACTTCATATCTCAAATACTAAAATGTATTTTTAAAATCTTAACGTTCTCCCTACATGATTTACTTTCTGGCTTGATGTCTGGCTGCCATCCGCGTGTCAGCAGCATCACCATGCCACATTACTTCTACCTGTATTCCCCCTGTAACCCTACTGATCCTGCCTGCCCACTGTGCTGCTCTTCATAGTGTCTATTATCCTTATTCATGTATGCACGTTACATAGCATGTACTAAAAGCTAGATGCCTGCAAGTACTGCACCCACTACCTACACCATATGTTTGCTTCGTCCAACAATTCTGCGTTTTACATCATGCCCATTGTATACCTGGTGATAGAGCTAGCCAGTGGGTTGTGTCTAAGGTGGCACCCGCTGTGTATATTAAGGGTGGACTCACTACGCCGTCATGCTTATTTGGTAAATCATGGATGAACAGTTCAGTACTGTCTCAACTCTTGGTAACAGGCTATTTGGCCCCTAAACTAAGATTTTTTGAAGGACCTGAGGCACCTGATGTAGACTGGAAGACTCCTCAGACTCTGGAGCCTCTCAAAGCGAAGCATCAGCTTTCCATGGAGTTAGAGAGGTGTATTGATTGTAGTACAGGCACAAAAGGGGCAACACCTGCTATGAATTTGTTGATTTATAAATTGAATCTGGACATTTTTATAGCCTGTGTTGATTCTGAAGCACAGGAAGCACCAGATCTATTCACCCAAATTGATTGCTAGATTTTCATCATAAACTGAAAACGCTTGTGTGTGTTTAACTTACTCATGAACTTGGTAGTCTGGTCTTGCATTGTCTCCATTATAGTGGCATGCAAAGTTGGGGCTATGATAGAGAGGGTCCTGCTAAATCAAAATAGCCTGTAATGCCACGTCCTTGCCGTTGGACATACTTAGGCCCCATTATGCCCTGGGTTTGGCTAGACTCACATCTGCTCAGCACCAGGAATATCCAGTTCACTCCCCCATATGGTGTTAGTATGCTCTACTAATTTGCATAATATAACCTGGTCCCAGTAAATTATTTTGAAGATGAATGGTTGGCGCTGTCGCGTGGGCTCTCATTATCCTAAATGAGACTACTGGATTTCTAGGTAGCAGGATCGATCACGGTGTGGGGGACTGAGTCTGACCCACGTGGAAGGAGCTCTGTCACCCTAAATCCGGTTTTTGCTCCGGCTAACTAGCAGTGCCTCATTTCTTCCAAAGGGAAGAGATGATTGGGCAGCCGAGCGCATGACATCTTTGGAACTTCTCAGGGAAGTCGTGGTCACTCAGATCCAAACCAACTCTCTCATTTACAGTATGATCTCATATACAAATGACAAAGGCAGTATAAGTTTTATATAATGTTTTAATAAAACGACTGCATTTTAGATATTAAGGCGTGAGCCGCAATAACCAGAACCATACAACACACTAGGATTGAAATAGTCACCAGGAGAGTAAAACATAAGAACAATGCTATCATGGTGTTTAACAGTTTCTACTCTCCCTCTGCTAGTTCTATTTCGAGCACAGCATGTTAAGCTTCTAATATGCCTTTCTGAATCCCTCGGGAGACATAAGCCCTCATACCTGAGCAAAGGCCTGTGATCTGGTTCAGCATCTGCAACGAGGCAGTCAGCGTCTGGTTGTGGTTCCCTGGTCGGAATCTCCCTCTTGTGTGTATTGGGACAAGGAAGTGTTTTTATAACTAACATGTCAGCGTGATCACAAAATGTCCCTACGCAGGAATGCCAAAGACTAAACTCCTACCACGTCTATCGGCAATGTACCAGACTGTATCCTTGACTGAAGCACAGAGTGAACAAGAATGTGTTATGGAGAACTCCAGTGCTGAAGTAGGCTAAACAGTGTGATATGAAATATAAAACAAGACCGTAGAACTGGCTATTTGAAAAATAACAGTACGAAGCCGAATAAAAAGCATTTAGAGCAAAGTGCACGGAGGCTCTAAGCTGCGAGCAAAGGAATAAAATACATCCAGGGCAAAATGCACAAAGGCCTAAAGCCTGAAGCTAATGCGCAAAGGATACGTAAAACTGACCACACTACAGCGCAAAGGGCAGGGCATCATAACATGTATTTTTGAACTAGCAATGGGACCTGTTTGTCTCTGTTTAAGCAAAAACAACAAGTGATGGACGGAATGCTGAACATTGTCAAACATTCACCCCCAGTACAGTGATCTGGGTCTAAATCCATCGTTTTTTTGCTGCCCATACCATTCCAGTTTGGACCCAGCCATAAGCAAATCAGTCTTGACCCTGTTCCCCATGGGAACAGTCCAGCCCGAACTGCTAGGCCAGGTCTTCCCTGGACTGGAAACAAGCATCCTGGGACCGGTTTCGGGGTTTCACCCCTCATCAGCCAGGCTAGCTTGAATCCAGTGGCATGGGAAGCACGGGACCCACGTCTGGGCATACCCTTCCCACTTAGGGCGACAAAGCAAAAACAACAAGTGATGGACGGAATGCTGAACATTGTCAAACATTCACCCCCAGTACAGTGATCTGGGTCTAAATCCATCGTTTTTTTGCTGCCCATGCCATTCCAGTTTGGACCCAGCCATATGCAAATCAGTCTTGACCCTGTTCCCCATGGGAACAGTCCAGCCCGAACTGCTAGGCCAGGTCTTCCCTGGACTGGAAACAAGCATCCTGGGACCGGTTTCGGGGTTTCACCCCTCATCAGCCAGGCTAGCTTGAATCCAGTGGCATGGGAAGCACGGGACCCACGTCTGGGCATACCCTTCCCACTTAGGGCGACAAAGCAAAAACAACAAGTGATGGACGGAATGCTGAACATTGTCAAACATTCACCCCCAGTACAGTGATCTGGGTCTAAATTCATCGTTTTTTTGCTGCCCATGCCATTCCAGTTTGGACCCAGCCATATGCAAATCAGTCTTGACCCTGTTCCCCATGGGAACAGTCCAGCCCGAACTGCTAGGCCAGGTCTTCCCTGGACTGGAAACAAGCATCCTGGGACCGGTTTCGGGGTTTCACCCCTCATCAGCCAGGCTAGCTTGAATCCAGTGGCATGGGAAGCACGGGACCCACGTCTGGGCATACCCTTCCCACTTAGGGCGACAAAGCAAAAACAACAAGTGATGGACGGAATGCTGAACATTGTCAAACATTCACCCCCAGTACAGTGATCTGGGTCTAAATCCATCGTTTTTTTGCTGCCCATGCCATTCCAGTTTGGACCCAGCCATATGCAAATCAGTCTTGACCCTGTTCCCCATGGGAACAGTCCAGCCCGAACTGCTAGGCCAGGTCTTCCCTGGACTGGAAACAAGCATCCTGGGACCGGTTTCGGGGTTTCACCCCTCATAAGCCAGGCTAGCTTGAATCCAGTGGCATGGGAAGCACGGGACCCACGTCTGGGCATACCTTTCCCACTTAGGGCGACAAAGCAAAAACAACAAGTGATGGACGGAATGCTGAACATTGTCAAACATTCACCCCCAGTACAGTGATCTGGGTCTAAATCCATCGTTTTTTTGCTGCCCATGCCATTCCAGTTTGGACCCAGCCATATGCAAATCAGTCTTGACCCTGTTCCCCATGGGAAAAGTCCAGCCCGAACTGCTAGGCCAGGTCTTCCCTGGACTGGAAACAAGCATCCTGGGACCGGTTTCGGGGTTTCACCCCTCATCAGCCAGGCTAGCTTGAATCCAGTGGCATGGGAAGCACGGCGACAAAGCAAAAACAACAAGTGATGGACGGAATGCTGAACATTGTCAAACATTCACCCCCAGTACGGTGATCTGGGTCTAAATCCATCGTTTTTTTGCTGCCCATGCCATTCCAGTTTGGACCCAGCCATATGCAAATCAGTCTTGACCCTGTTCCCCATGGGAACAGTCCAGCCCGAACTGCTAGGCCAGGTCTTCCCTGGACTTGAAACAAGCATCCTGGGACCGGTTTCGGGGTTTCACCCCTCATCAGCCAGGCTAGCTTGAATCCAGTGGCATGGGAAGCACGGGACCCACGTCTGGGCATACCCTTCCCACTTAGGGCGACAAAGCAAAAACAACAAGTGATGGACGGAATGCTGAACATTGTCAAACATTCACCCCCAGTACAGTGATCTGGGTCTAAATCCATCGTTTTTTTGCTGCCCATGCCATTCCAGTTTGGACCCAGCCATATGCAAATCAGTCTTGACCCTGTTCCCCATGGGAACAGTCCAGCCCGAACTGCTAGGCCAGGTCTTCCCTGGACTGGAAACAAGCATCCTGGGACCGGTTTCGGGGTTTCACCCCTCATCAGCCAGGCTAGCTTGAATCCAGTGGCATGGGAAGCACGGGACCCACGTCTGGGCATACCTTTCCCACTTAGGGCGACAAAGCAAAAACAACAAGTGATGGACGGAATGCTGAACATTGTCAAACATTCACCCCCAGTACAGTGATCTGGGTCTAAATCCATCGTTTTTTTGCTGCCCATGCCATTCCAGTTTGGACCCAGCCATATGCAAATCAGTCTTGACCCTGTTCCCCATGGGAAAAGTCCAGCCCGAACTGCTAGGCCAGGTCTTCCCTGGACTGGAAACAAGCATCCTGGGACCGGTTTCGGGGTTTCACCCCTCATCAGCCAGGCTAGCTTGAATCCAGTGGCATGGGAAGCACGGGACCCACGTCTGGGCATACCCTTCCCACTTAGGGCGACAAAGCAAAAACAACAAGTGATGGACGGAATGCTGAACATTGTCAAACATTCACCCCCAGTACGGTGATCTGGGTCTAAATCCATCGTTTTTTTGCTGCCCATGCCATTCCAGTTTGGACCCAGCCATATGCAAATCAGTCTTGACCCTGTTCCCCATGGGAACAGTCCAGCCCGAACTGCTAGGCCAGGTCTTCCCTGGACTTGAAACAAGCATCCTGGGACCGGTTTCGGGGTTTCACCCCTCATCAGCCAGGCTAGCTTGAATCCAGTGGCATGGGAAGCACGGGACCCAGGTCTGGGCATACCCTTCCCACTTAGGACGACAAAGCAAAAACAACAAGTGATGGACGGAATGCTGAACATTGTCAAACATTCACCCCCAGTACAGTGATCTGGGTCTAAATCCATCGTTTTTTTGCTGCCCATACCATTCCAGTTTGGACCCAGCCATAAGCAAATCAGTCTTGACCCTGTTCCCCATGGGAACAGTCCAGCCCGAACTGCTAGGCCAGGTCTTCCCTGGACTGGAAACAAGCATCCTGGGACCGGTTTCGGGGTTTCACCCCTCATCAGCCAGGCTAGCTTGAATCCAGTGGCATGGGAAGCACGGGACCCACGTCTGGGCATACCCTTCCCACTTAGGGCGACAAAGCAAAAACAACAAGTGATGGACGGAATGCTGAACATTGTCAAACATTCACCCCCAGTACAGTGATCTGGGTCTAAATCCATCATTTTTTTGCTGCCCATGCCAGTCCATCCCAGTTCGGTCTGGACTGTTCCCATGAGGAACAGGGTCAAGACTGATTTGCATATGGCTGGGTCCAAACTGGGGTGGCATGGTGAGCAAAAGAACGATGGATTAAACCCAGATCTATGACTGGGGGTGAGTGTTTGACAATGTTCAGCATTCCGTCCATCACTTGTTGTTTTTGCTTTGTCGCCCTAAGTGGGAAGGGTATGCCCAGACGTGGGTCCCGTGCTTCCCATGCCACTGGATTCAAGCTAGCCTGGCTGATGAGGGGTGAAACCCCGAAACCGGTCCCAGGATGCTTGTTTCCGGTCCAGTGAGGACCTGGCTTGGCAGTTCGGGCTGGACTGTTCCCATGAGGAACAGGGTCAAGACTGATTTGCATATGGCTGGGTCCAAACTGGGGTGGCATGGTGAGCAAAAGAACGATGGATTAAACCCAGATGTATGACTGGGGGTGAGTGTTTGACAATGTTCAGCATTCCGTCCATCACTTGTTGTTTTTGCTTTGTCTCTGTTTAAGTCTGCTTCATTCTGATCTTTGGATATGTTGGATGATTGATGAGAAGTTCTGCAGAACCTAAATCCAAGTAAAGCCTGAGGCATCAGAATATAGTCATGTTGGGGAACACATACACATTGAGGAGCATATTCCATTGGGTCAGTGCAGGAGACTGGGAGAGAGTTTCAGAAATTCAGCCTTGGTCCAATTTGTTCGCAGTTTCTAGTTTATCACTATATAAATGCCTACTGGAAGGTGGCCCAAGTTTCCCTAGTACAGAATTTCCCATATATGCCAGGTACTGTTGACCTGTGGTGGACTAGATTGATCTAAATCACCCCCACAGAATACTTGATTCAACCGGAACAAGGCACCTTGCCAATCCCACTCCATCTGTTATAAAGGCTGCCTAATGGTTTATCCACAGCATGCTCTGCTCTTGATGTCAAAACTAGTGGGTCCTGTTAACCAGTAAAAAGGGCCACAACATTCCCTTCTCCATGACACCAATAATCTGGATTTTCACACTGGAGTTTTAGATCCTGGATTCAAGAAATAGTGGCTTTGTGATCAGCCGAGCATAACATAACTATTTTTTAGAAGGAAAACTCCTGCGTAGACAGACATGCATGTCTTCCTCGGACTGGGGCGGTGGTTGTGTATCATCTCACCAACTTGAGGCACTCCCCAAGCAAGCAAAATATCAGAAGCAGGGCCTGTAGAAACAAAGGGGCATATTTATACTCCGTCTGCGCCAAATGGGCGTCAAAACTTTTGCCGCACATTCGGCGCAAACCGTGGACCATATTTAAACTTTCACGCCCGAGCCCACGGACATCAAAATCCCGCCGTGTGCGTCATTTTCTGGATGTGGGAAACCGCCTTGCATTAATGACATGCAAGGTAGCCGTTCCCGTCCAAAAAATGACACAAACACCGTGAGCCTTATTTATGCTACTGCGCAAGAATCCCGCACGGCCGGGAGGCGGAGGCGGAAAATGACACACAGCCCGATTTGCATCAAAAATTAACGCCTGGGTCAGGGCAGGCGTTAAAATGGGGCAAACACACCTGTATTTCATGAAAACACACAGAAGCAACAGCAGAGCTCCAAAAAGGAAGACATGGAGGTGCTTTTCATCCAGCGTGCACGCAGACGCAGAGCACAGGACCAGCAACAGCAGCTTCCACATCACCAGCAGGGACCCCAAAGGCAACAGAGAAGGCAGGAGAGGATATTCCGCACCAGGACAACCCTTCATGGCCTCAGGGAACATGACATCACCCAGAGGTACAGGTTGAACTAGCAAGCCATACAGCAGCTGCTGCCCAACATTGAACCACAGTTGGCACCCAGCTTGCAGACACCCTGCACCATCCCACCAGAAACCAAGCTTCTAGCTGTACTACGCAAGTGGCTCCTTTCAAACCACTGGCACCGTGGTTGCTGGGATCTCACAGCTATCATTCTCCACCTTCCGGCCCAAGGTACTGGATGCCATCATCACAACACACCCCGCCACATCTGCTTCCCCAACACACAGCAGAAGCAGCAGGAGACAAAACAGGGGTTTTACTTCATTAATGGATTCCCACACGTCCTTGGTGCCATTGACTGCACACATGTACGCCTTGTGCCACCTGCTGCAACTGAACATCTGTACCACAACAGGAAGCACACACACTCCATCAATGAGCAGGCCATTGTGGATCACCAGGGATTGATCACCAACATCGTGGCAAAGTATCCTGGGAGTGTGCATGATTCATTCATCTTCCGTCACTGCACCATCAATCAACTCTTCCAGGATGGACGATATGGAAATGGACTACTTGCTGGTAAGTACAGAAACCTACTTATATACACACTGCACAGCAACCCTCTAGGACAAACAACACATACACCACAACATCGACATGTGGACAGGAACACACTGAGGTTGTGACACCGCTAGGCATGTTTGATATCCTCACTCATTTGGATACACACCTATGGACAAATGACAGATCCAAATAACAACAGATGCCACTCCACAGACACAAGGGAACAATTTAAAACAAAACAAAGACAATGACATGGCCTCAACTGGCAGTACAACTTGGAAGAGTAATCTTTCAATATTACATCAATGACACTCAATCAAACACCCTTCCAACCAATACGTACTGTGTAAGGGGTGTGGAATGTAATTTGCTGCAGGTCAAACACCGTGACTCACATAGCATTATGATGACTACAATAAAGGTCACATGCAATCATTGAGGCCGTTCCAATATCTCATATCACTCCTGCTCTCACATTGCCCACTACCAAGAGGCAAGTGGACTGTGCGAAGAACACATCTTGATGGGACAATATGGAAGGTGCACATTCCTACACATATGCATTGTGACAAATTAACACACACACACAACAGATGTACTGCCATACGGACCTTCTGAAACTCAAAATGACAACCTCACATCCAAGTTAGCCAGCTGAACTAGACCATGTGCAGTAGTCTAGGTAGATGTTACAACCTGAGTCAACTTGCCACGGGCAGAGAAATAGGTCTGCAGTGAACTTGTCACACATGTGAAATTAGTGTTCAGTCAAATGTTAAGACGTCAATGATCACAACGTACGGAGAAGTTTTGCTAATTGTCACCTTGCAAAATGTAAGCGTCTCACTGATGGTTAATTTAATCTATTGCATATGTCAAAATGTATGGGATGTCCAGGATACATAGATGCAAACGTGTTACCACCACTGTCGAATTGATTCTGTGTATGGGACTATCATCTCACCCCCAGTGAAGACACGGGGACACCTGTATCACAAGTCACAATGCAAGGGAGTACATACTGTACTGCAACTCTCCAAAAATACTGCTGACATCCGGTCAACAGCCAAACACCCGTTCAGATAAGGAAACAACCCAATGCTGATGGTACATCCTAGAAGCCTAGGAATCAACACTATAACGCAAACACATATTAGTCACAGACAACACAAGAGAACTAATGCCATGCAAGGTGATATTCATGGGGCAAGCTACATCAACATGATCTCAATCATTTTCTCTTTCAGCTGATCAGGGGTATGGGATCCAGCCATGGATTATGACCCCATTTGCCAACCCAAGCCCTGCAGCAGAGTGTGCCTACAATGAGGCACATAGGAGGACACGAACCATAGTCAAGAGGACTTTTGGCATCCTGAAGTCAAGATTTAGGTGCCTTGACATCACTGGAGGCAGCCTCCTATACTTACCAGAAATGGTCTGCAAGATCATTTTAACCTGTGCCATCCTGCACAACATTTGTGTACGAAGGAACATTCCCCTATTAGAACCAGAGCCACAAATGCCTGAAGAGGAGGATGCTGGCCATCAACATGAGGTGGACCAACCAAACACAGCTGCAGGATTGCGTAGGCGCCAACATATTGTCACCAATTTCTTTTGACTCAACTCACCATCACCACTGTATTAACATATGTAAACAAACACCTATAATAATCACCATATCATGGTCTGGGTAATCATTTTTGCTTACCTTTATCTCTAACTATCAGAATAAGAGTGTAGCCTCATGGAGCATTGCTGATATACCGATCAGGACACAGACATTTCCAAAGCAATTGTGATGCGTATGAATCAACAGTCACATTCACACACACTGTAAATGACATATATCCTGTACATTTTACCTTTGAAGGGCAATAGCAGAGGACCACACCTATTTCACACATACATGTTGGCAACATGGTTCATTGCAGCATATGACACACAACTAAGACACCATAAGTCAATAATGGAACAAAAAGCATCATACATGAGGCAGTGGATGTGCAATTGCAATAGTAATATTAATGTATGGCCAGACCCTTGACAGCAGTAACTGTTACATCACCCAATCTTTGCAATGACTATGTGTGACTAGAATTCCATATAAGCAGAACATAGATAGCACAATTGCCACACCTATGACAAGCATTGCGCACATGACATTCCATGTACATGTCAGTTCATGTCCTAAGTCCTGACACACCCATGTTCCAGGTCTCACCCCACCTGTCGTAAGAGGTCTCTGGAATGGTAATATGTGTACCCAGATAATCCCTCCTCTACACACACACACAGACTCACAATGTTAATCGAGTGTGCTTCACCCTTTAGTATGGTATGCCATAGTCATTGTACTTCTGTCTGCATGGACGTCAGGTTAAATAATGCACTGGCTTGTAGTCTCTAAGCCCTGTTATCACCAGTAGATTGCTTCCCATGTGAAAGGTACTGTTGGCCATTTGAACTTGAATCTCACCTACAGGACTTGTGAGAGACTGATGCAGCACACACCCGTGAGCGCCTCCATGCAGACCAGCCATTTTAACATGCACTGCCCTTGCAGATGCTTGGAACAGCATAGAAGCTGTCATTTTATCGATTACACTGTTATACATTGCCATAAAAATCAGCTGTGTAACACAGCCCTTGGGTTAATGTGTCACCTTCCAAAACACAGGACAAACACAGTTTTCCATGTCAACTGTCTTGTTCCTCCTCTGACCAGTCTCAGTCAGACCACTGAGTATGTACCTTGTGAAATTGCTAGATCCTAATGGACCATACATCCTGTTAGCCTGACTGGCTCCTGTCTGTGCGTTACCCTAAAGGTTCCTTGTGGCTACATATGTATCATAGTTGCTTTCCCAACCCTCACATTTCTCCTGGGGTATTTTGTCAGGTGGGTCTACAATGCATACTCAAATACATTGTATAGCATAATCTGTTTATTTATCGTACCATTGTTGGGAACTTGTCTCCAGATACCTAAATCATGGTCTATCCCTTGTCTGGGTCTCATGTATGCATGAGTGACAAATTGTGACAGTGTACCATGGCTGTATGCAAGGACTGGGTATGGTGTCTCCAGCAGAACCAGCAACGTCAGATAATGTGCATGAAAAGTCCACACATGTTAGGGCCCTGGCAGTCCACACGCTGATTCACATTGCTCACAACATATTGATGGGCCGTGCGTGGTGAATAGCTGCGAAAATAATCAGCACAGAGGCTATGATGTTCCCAGATGCAGTGGCCATTTTAGAGGCCAACCTGTGTACAAATGTTGTGATGACACCTGCCGGTACAATCCTCAGATATTATCTTACTCAGCACACCAAGGTTGCCCTGTTGACAGTCTCATAACACGTCTGCAGTGACAGGGTAGGACCATCCCCATGTGGGTTCTCAAATCCTCATTGGCTTTACTTCCATTGATCTCCAAAGGATACTCAGTAGATACAGGAATAGCTGCCACAGACTCATGACTAGACCTGGACGTAACTGTGACAACATAGACCCCTAAAAATATACAGGCTAAACATTGGCCCACACACGTGAACCAGACACCTCTGTGCAATTGATCACTGGAAATATGTGGCCATGTGCTGCTTGGTCTGCTGGTTCTCCACTGCCACAGGAGAGTTGTGGCTCAGTTATATGACCTCAACTGTGGCGTGACAATACAAATGTGGTTTATCTTTGGCTCTCCATGTCACAAACACGGTACCCACTTAGTATGTACATGTGCCTGACTCATGGTGGGTTCACCAACAAGTGCCTAGGAAGCAGTATCCAAAATTCCAGGACATGTGATGGCCAACGTTTGGACCATTGACATGAACTACCGTCTGCTATCTATCTGGTGCATGCTTTGCCATTTGTGGTGTTGATGTTACCCAAAAACTAGAAAGCGCACACAGCAGTTGTTGCTACATGTATAACTAACACTTGTCCTCTCTTATTTCCACACTGACTTGCATCTGAGGGCTGGACACATTGACTCCACATGCATACAAGCATATTTGCAATAATGCATCTTGTGATGGTCACACAGAGGGTCAACAACAATATTAGTCGCCAAAGCACACACATTGAGCCATAGGCATTGAGTTATTGTACTTATGTGCGTCACCTTGCTATCCTCTCCTGACACCAAACATGCCCAATTTGTGTAATACATATACGTAGGACACAAGTTTGGCCATCTATTGCATCAGTCAAGAGTGAAAATCCTGTACATGAAGTAGCAGATCATGGTCCGCAGTAGTATGTGTCACATGTGCCCATACACCGTCATGCCCAAAGTGGGTGCAATCAGACTATCTCAGTATTGTCACAACTGTAATGTTCCATTAAAATGGTAAAATGACCCAAACCCAGTTAATGCCTGAAATGTTGCTGCTTATGCGTCAAAAAATGACGTACATGCGTCTAAAAATGACGCATAATGCCCTGAAAGAACCATTGGCCCTGAGCGGTATCTTCCACACTGTACCTCCGAAAATTGGTTAAGTTTGAAACAATTTTGAACCTGTGCGTCAATAAAACATGACGCGCAGAATGTATGCGTCAAAATATTTTGACGCATGACAATAAAAACGCACCGCATTTTAGGCAGGAAGTGATGTAATAGGATATCCTGTTTACAGAATAGGTACAGTGGGTGTACTTTCACTTTCACTTTGCAGTCTGTGGTATTTCCTGACTGTGTGGCTGTGTCTCGATTTGTCTCTGCATTTAGTGAATTTGTCTCCTGTGTGGTCTTTTTATTGTCTTTTTGTGATTAAAAACTTGTTGTGGTATCCTGAGTTTTTTTGTGGTCATTTGTGTTGTAAACTATTGTCTTTGTTTTGTTGAGAGTCTGTTGTGGGTAGTGTTAGTTTGGGTATAGATGGGCTGTGTTAGTAGTTTATTTGAATTTTTCCTGTCCTACTTTCCCCCTATTCTCCTTTGTTCCCCTTTATCCCATATTTCTCTTTTTGTACCATTATGTTGGGTAGGCCTCGTCTTGGCAGGATGGGAGCAGAGGAGCTGGGTGGATTCATCTGGCTGGTGTACCATTTCCTACCCCTGATGATTGAGGCAGGCGGGCATGTGATACAGGGGTATCACACTGAGGCACGGAGGCTCCGGTGGACAAAGGTGTTGCATCATCTGCAAAGGATTTACAACACACCCAGAAACGACCACCAGCTGAAGCACCGCTGGGCTGACCTTGTCTCCAGGTAGCAAGATCTGCTGGACCACCTTGGGATTGTGATTGGTGGCCCTGTTGGTGAGTACAAATCATGTAAATGTGCACGTTTAAATGCTCTGTAGTGACATTAGCTGATTTTTACAATATCTGCCGGCATTGTTGTTGAGTGTGTGGAATGCTAATGAAACATACAGGGTCCTATTTCTACTTTAAGGACCACAATTGCGAGCTGTTTGGAAGCAAGAGCTCTGCAAACTTACTGAATACATTGGAAGTATGTAAGTCAGTGGCGCCTTTGTGTCAAACAGCAACACAAATCAGGTGCCAATTATGTATAAATATAGGCCACAGTTGCCTGTGAGGTATAGAATTTTTCGACACATTACCGTCATTTGTTGACGCAACAGCTAGACTAACTTTATAAACACAACAGGAGCCTGAAAATTAGTGCAGGCTTCATGTCAATTGATGATAGCAATGTGGCGCAAACATATGTCTCATGTGTGTTTGGTGGGTGTGTAAGGAAACCGATCATGGAAATCCCCAAAGTCTTAGGAATTATTGTGCCCCTCCTTCATTTCGGATACATGTCTGAGCTGGATTTGGACACATAGGTAACAAGTTCTATCTGCGCTCAGCTAAAATCTTAGACTGGTATTTGGAGTTTGTAGTGCCACATTTAAATTAGGGATGGCTGGCAAAAGGTATGCATATGGGTTCATATCTCTATGGTTGGTGCAACTCATCATAGCTGTGCCACATCAAATGAAGAAACTGTATCAAATTGAGGGCTAGCAACTGTCCCTGGCCCTCTGTACATTGTACCTGTGTGTCATAAATTGGTCATAGTCACAATGGCTGGTTGACTGGTAATGCAGTCCTCACAAAAAGTGGCTTTGGATGTCTCTCATGGATACACATGATGAGACGAATACACTCCATGATTTTGTCTGCTCACTAATGAAGGAGCATGTTTGCCACCACATGATAGTTAGGGCCACTGCATGTGTGCAGATATGTGTGTATCACTCACTGGAGTCCCTGGGTCTATACATGTTTGCCGTGGTATGTAGGATGCAGTATCATCATGTCTGAGAGGCTTTACTTTCTGATGTAAACTCACACATCATATTTGTCTTTGGAATTGTTGTACAGTGCACATACATTGAGCACATTTCTCCTTTCCATGCCTTACAGGTGGACCGGCACCCTACACTGTTGGTCGAGGTGGCTCGATTTGAGGACCCAGACATCTCCAGTAAGTGTTGATATGTCTGTTATGTGTTGTGTTTGCTGGTGATGTGTGATGGACTCCTGTGTGTTGGACACATAGCAAGGTGTGATGCGCTGGCCAATCATTTGTTTTGTTCCATGAGTAGAATATCATTTTATCACCATCTTTGAGTTGGCCAATCCTTATCGTATTGTGATATTTTGGTATTCTAGGTCAGTCCTGTAGGCACGGCAATGTGAATAGGGATGAGTCATGTGGATAAAACTTGATTCAGAAAAAGTCGCACTGGACCATATTAGTGAATTAGTCAGCAAGTCAGACCCAAATTCTCCCAGAATTGGGATGCCAAAGTCTTACCCACAGACGTCTGCTTCCCTATTCATTAATGAACATGTTGAACTGTATGTTAAACTTCCTAGCAGCATGTAGCTCCACACGTAGTGCTACAAGTATGTGGCACTTGAGTACAAGGGCCTAGGTGTGCATACAACTCATGGCCAGAGGTGTTCTCGCATCTCTCTGTTTGTTGTAAGTCATGGCTTACTGGTAGTAAATAATGTGGACAAAGGTCTGCATTTCCAAACATGAGTGTTGATGGGATTGGTCAAGGGTTAGCTGTCTCCTATTTGAAGAGCCTCCTTACCTGTGGTGTGTGTGCTGGGCCAAACCCATGTCCAGCTTTCCTAAGCTTCCTGGGTGTCCTTGTTGCTAGAAATTACTAATCGATAGTCCACTCCCCTTCCCCCCCCCTCCAGACACAGGCATAGGGTTGTGAATAGTGTACCTAGGACCGATGATACAAGTTTGGTACACAGACATGTAAATCAATGAATCACTTGTCTGAACCTAGTATACCCACTCATGATTACCACATGTTTTCTATACTGGCAAGTCCATTGACAACGTGCAGATCACGTGGCCCTAGATTGCCATCCCGTACAATGACATTTGTAGCCCTGGCAGTGGTGGAGGATGTGCAGCACTATTTTTAGCTGACAATTGGCAGAACTATGATGCCAAAATCATGCCAGTTGTTACCCATCTTGTAGGGTTTGGATGTGCTATGTGTGATAGGACCTTTGTAGGCTGGCTTGCCATGTACTTCCTCAGGGACAATCAATGATCTGTATGATGATATGGGCTGTTACAAGTACATTAGATGTATTGTCTGATTTACTTATTGTGCCATTACACAAAATGCAGTACCTAATGTTAGATTTTCTATTTGTCTTAACAGCTGCAAATATGACTCCCATCCAGGTCACGGAGTTTCAACGGCTGGCAATGAGATACCGCCACATACTTGATGTTGAGTCTGGGTACAGCAACATGGCCCGAAGATATCGCCATGAACGAGCCTGGAGGGCATTTGCACAAGGCGGCCCTTCTTTGTCTACCACAGCCAGCACCACCACCAGCACCACCACCACTACCACCCAGGTGGCACCAACAGCAGCTGGGACGTTTGCGGGACCATCAACTGCAACTGCTCCTGGACCAAACACAGCACCACCTGCAGGGAAGCCTCCAGCCATTGCCACAACATGGGCCCATACTTCCTCGGCTGGCACCCAGACCACCCCTGCTGCAGCCATTGACCCTGCTGCTTTTTCACAAATGCAAAGGAAATTGGACTGTGTCCTTAGAAAGATGACCAGACTGCAGCAGGAGGTGCGATAGGTCAACCAGCGGGTACGTTCCATCAAGAAGACCCTCCGGAGGGCCAACCTATAGACATGTAGACAGACATGATTCCCTCCCCTCCCTCCTCTTTCCTGGTTCTTATACTTTGTGGGCTTAGGGGGCTTAGTGTTAAGTTAGTATAGGCTGTTAGGGCCATATTTATACTTTTTGATGCAAAACTGCGCTAACGCAGTTTTGCGCCCAAAAAATTAGCGCCGGCTAACGCCATTCTGAAGCGCCATGCGGGCGCCGTATTTATTGAATGGCGTTAGCCGGCGTTAGCCGGCGTTAGCCGACCGGCGCTGCCAGGTGTGCGTGAAAAAAAACGACGTACACCAGGCAGCGCCGGCGTAGGGAAAAATGGCGTTTGGGCATCCCAAAATGGGGCAAGTCAGGCTGAGGCAAAAAAATCGTCTTAACCCGATTTGCGCCATTTTTTTTGGGCGCCCAGACGCCATTAACATGACTCCTGTCTTAGCAAAGACAGGAGTCATGCCCCCTTGCCCAATGGCCATGCCCAGGTGACTTCTGTCCCCTGGGCATGGTCATTGGGCATAGTGGCATGTAGGGGGGCACAAATCAGGCCCCCCTATGCCACAAATTTTTTTTAATAAAATACTTACCACAACTTACCTTTTCTTCCCTGGGATGGGTCCCTCCATCCTTGGGTGTCCTCCTGGGGTGGGCAAGGGTGGCAGGGGGTGTCCCTGGGGGCAGGGGAGGGCACCTCTGGGCTCATTCTGAGCCCACAGGTCCCTTAACGCCTGCCCTGACCCAGGCGTTAAAAAGATGCGCAAATGCGGGGTTTTTTGCCCCGCCCACTCCCGGGCGTCATTTTTGCCCGGGAGTATAAATGCCACGCACATGCCTGGGAGTAATTTTTTAAGACGGGAACGCCTACCTTGCATCTCATTAACGCAAGGAAGGTGTTCACGCCAAAAAATGACGCTGACTCCATGAACTTTGGCGCTAGACGCGTCTAACGCCAAAGTATAAATATGGAGTTAGTTTTGCGTCGAATTTGCGTCGAAAAAAACGACGCAAATTCGGCGCAAACGGAGTATAAATATGCCCCTTAGTTTAGTTAGTGTTAGTGGGTGGGGGGTTGGGATTCCTGAATATTTCAAAATACACACGAAAGTACGGGGTTCTCTAAAAGCGGACGTCGCGGATATTAGCGTAGCCCTGGGTTGTATGTATTCCTATTTGGAAGGGTAAAGTCAGTGGAATGTCAGTTGGAAATTACCGAGTGGAACAGCGAGGGGTGGGAAGAAAGGGATTTCCTTTTACGGACTAGGTGGTCTCACACACTATATAGTGTCATGCTTCATCATTTGACCACCTAGACCCACCCAGGTAGGACAGTGCCACCTGGGCGGACTCAACCTCACTGTTAAAGGAACAGGAGGGAGTGCGTAAATAAACTTGTTTCTGGAAAGATCGGGATCCAGCTAATCTACTGAAAAACTAAAAACACCTAAGCAGACACCTGTGAAGAGCAACAAATTTAATGGTGGTGTCTGACTGGTGTAGTTAAAAAGGGGGGTTGGGACACCTCTGTGAGGACAAGGACTCACAGGGTCACCTAACTAATTACTAGCCAACATGTTTCTGCCCTCAAAAGTGAGCCAATGAAGGTCTCGGGGCATTCGTCAGGGCCTAGGATCCCTACGTCTCACGTTGGAGGGAAATACTCTATGGGGAAATCAAAGAGTGAGAAAATGAAAAATGAATGATCTACATTACCCAAGGAATTACCTTGAGGCGGCCCTTTTCTTAGAGGCAGCTAGCCTCTGGTATCCAGGAGGGGGAGTGTCCCCTTATAGTCACACATACATCAAAGGGGACGCTCGCCGTGCGCCTACTTCGTCCTCTCCTTGGACCGCTTGTGATGTTGGCTAGTAATTAGTTAGGTGACCCTGTGAGTCCTTGTCCTCACAGAGGTGTCCCAACCCCCCTTTTTAACTACACCAGGTGGTCAAATGATGAAGCATGACACTATATAGTGTGTGAGACCACCTAGTCCGTAAAAGGAAATCCCTTTCTTCCCACCCCTCGCTGTTCCACTCGGTAATTTCCAACTGACATTCCACTGACTTTACCCTTCCAAATAGGAATACATACAACCCAGGGCTACGCTAATATCCGCGACGTCCGCTTTTAGAGAACCCCGTACTTTCGTGTGTATTTTGAATTATAGGGAGCTAAGTACGGAGTGTTCCTCCATATTTATCCCCCCTCCTCCCTCTTCCTCTCTCCATGTGTAATGATTCCTGAATATTTCTACTGTTTATTTTTATGTGTGTGTGTGGGGCAATGTTGGGGTTCTTGTGTTTAAAAAAAATATATATATATATATTTGTTTAGTATAGGATAGTATGTGTTTAGGTTAGTATGTGTTGTCCTCCATGTGTCCCGTCTCATAAGGGGGGTGGGGATGTTGATGTTTAGATTGTTTCGTTAAATGTGATAAGTAGGTTTAGCTTAGGTTAGTTAGGGACAGTTGTGGGCAATGAGTAGTTAGAGTAGATTAGGTTGGGTATGGTCTTTCCCCGAGTTTTCACTTCTGTTTTTACTGTTTAATAAATATCTACGTAATCCTTTACAGTATGTGTCAAATGCTTGTAGATAAGGGCCTTGGCATGAGTGAACAGTGTCTCTTTTGTATTAGATTTTGTGTCCTATGCTGCAAACAAATCCCAACTGAGCTGTAACATTGGCAGCTACCCCAAAGCTACTTAGCTAAGATTCGGCCATTCATTGCAACCAACAATCACAGTTACTATGGATCTCAGAGTTTGTTTTTTTCCATGATGTATGTTTCAATGTCACATACTGTGCTTCCAGATTTAGTATTGGGGACGCTGTGTTAAGTCTGACTGCAGTCTCTTGTCCAAGGAAATCCTTATAAGGTGAGTGGTGTAGTAAGCTCTCTTGTGGTATAGTGTACATAACTCACATAGATCATTTGTTACACTGTTCAGCATGTTTACTTATTTGGATGTAAACTCATACACCTTCATTCGTTCAGTTTGGTGTGTGTTAGCTTAAATTTGTGGGAAATGTCACATACGTTAGTTTTGCATTGAAGCAACAATTTGAAGGCACTATTTTCTGGATTTAACATCCCTTGAGGAAGCGTTATTCTGTCCAACACAGAATTATGGTGTATAGTTTCTCTTTTCCTTAGAAATAACCCTCAGGAAGGGCAAAGTATGGTAGAATCCAGGCCACTGCGCATAGTTATCAGCCCACATTATTTCAGGACAGTTGTATTGACAATCTATGATAATTGACAAAAGGCATGATTCACTGATCTACTGCATGGTTGATGTGTCACATTACACAGAGACAAAGTGGTTGTGTAAGTGCTATTTATTGAAAAGTGCTGTAGTGCTATATGTACATTATCCATGATTGTGCATCCATTATAGTGACATCTTCCATTGTGATCCTACACATGTGCAAAAGGACATGTCATTGGACATGCTGGGGTGAAGTGTCAGACAGTGCAGAGGGACAGGACTTGCCAATGAGTTAGTGATATACAATCACAGGGCAGGCTGACAAGATAAACAGTGGTTTGCAGAACAGTGCTTGAGTACAGTTGTTGCAAGACTGGCATGTTACAAAGCGCAGGACCTTGGTAATAGGTGGCCATGTGGCAGGGACTAGTGCTACCGGGTACTCTTACGTGTGAAGGTGATCTGTTCCTGGTCTTTATCTTCTGATGTGTGTGTTGCCTCCTGTGCACCTGGTGGTGGTGGTTGTGAAGGGGCAACACACACCTCAGTGTGTGTAGACGTGGAGTCAGACATGCTGGTAGCTGCTACCTGTGGGGGTCTTAAGGGCCGTACTGCTGCAAGGAGGGTCTGCTGGTTCTTAAGAATAGCAGCCACATCACGATGGTAGGCAGCCAGGTCAGCCCTGAGGGGTTCAGTGTTGCATTCGTGCACGCGTGGACAGGATTGCTGTTGTAGGTGTCAGGTCAACTGTATTACAGCTATGCTGATTTCCTTCAGCCTTTTTTCTACTTCCTGCAAGATAGTTGTTCACCATTGCATAGCTGCTGCCTGTTCTTCAGTTGACATCATGCACGAACGCACCCCCTCTAGGCTGGCTGCCATACTTTGCATCCCCACCCGCACCTCCTTGGCCAGCTCCCGCTGTACTCCGACTACAGTTCTCTCAAAGCTGGTGCCAGTGTCGTCAGAGTCCTCAGCTGTATTGGAGCTGGCAGGTCGTACAATTGGGGTGGTGGGTGGGTCCTCTGTGATGGCTGCTGTATCTGTGCTCCTCCTTGTGACTGAAGGTGGGGTCTGGAGCGTTCCAAGGACCTCTTGGAGGGTCTGCTGGCTGATGTTTGTCAGCTCGTCATCCATGTCATCAGGGTAGTCCTGGACAGACATAGCCGCAGGAGATCCATCGTCCCCTGCAATGAAATACGGTACAATTAGTGTGTCAGTGTTGTGGGCTTTGTGATGTGACATGCCTGCCTTGTAATTATTTTCACATTGTGATCTTGGTTCCTGTTCATTGCTCCTGTCTTTCAGATGGGCAGTCTCCCAGGCCTATGCCCCACCTGCATGTCACATGTATTGTGGTCAGTTTGTGGACTTGTCAGCATCATCTCCTCTAGGTGTTGGTTCTGGCCAAATAGTGATTTGCCACCTTCTTGTCCTACTCAACCCTCTGTCTACTTCCATTCTCATGGTGAGGCCTTTCACTGGCTGTGGGTGCTCTGATGGCACTAGCACCACACTTAACAATCTGGACCTGCCCCAGTCTCTGATCTTTCACATCCACCTATATGTAGTTGAAATGTAGCATATACTATGTATAGCATTGTTATGGCACAATATGGATGTCAGCATTGGTAATGTGTACTGCTGATGTTGGAGAATGTGTGGGACATTGGATTGCTCTGATAGTTGTAGCAGTGTTCTATTTCCTCCTCTGACTGTGCGGGTGTATTTCTGTGATCAGTTACATGTGTCCTCCCCCTCAATGCTGTTGTCTGAGCAGTATGACATTTGGGATGTTGCATTGTGACCCAGGCACAGGATGGACCTTGACATATGCAGCATGGGTATGACATTAGTGCTGAGTACCTTGTAATGTGGATGACATTGGCTGATGTTTGCGGCGACTATGGTCATTCACATTTGACAGGACTGGAACTTTTGTCTTGTTTCAGGGGATTGTTAACGTTGTCATCCTAAACCCTCTAATTTGGCTGTGTTTGATCCATGGGGACGTTACTGCCATTAGCTACTTGACCAGCACACATAGTGGAGGTGGCAGTGGCAACTGTTGTCAATGTTACATTCCAGTTGTCAGTATGGCTAGAAATTGTTAATTGGGCCCTAGTTAAGGTAGGGAGTATAGTGGCTGACGTGTGACGCGATGCCAGTTTGACGTTGTGCCCTTCCCTCCTGGCCTGGCTTTACCTTTGCAACATCGTTGGCATGGCAGCATACACCCATGGAAAGGTTGTTGGTGTTGTGTAGAAGTGTGCCCCAGGTTTCCTGTGAACGGGCCATGTCCCGGTGCCATGCCCCTTTACCCATGCCACTCCCTGAATATAATGACTTACATGTATTGTGTAGTAGGTATTCCCACCCCCCGCTGGCAGTTAACATTTCTGCATTTTAATTCCCCATGCGACTTACCATGCATGTGCGTTGTCTCCTGGTAGTCTGTGCTGTCCTGTCCTTGAATCCCTGTGACGATCTCCTCAGGGATGACAGCTGCGACCATCTCCTCCATGTGGTCCAGCGCCTCCTGTGGTGCTGGGCTCCCACCTCCAGTCTGCAGTGCTGCTTTCCTGTTCCTGGCCATCTTTTCCATGGTCCTGCGCTCGCAGTCATGCCAGCATTTCTTGCACTCAATGATTGTTCTGCATACTTCTGCCACACTGTTAATCTTGTCAACAATTTGTTGCAACATTGCCTCTCTCCTACTGATTGGCAACTTTGAGCTGACAAACAGTTGGTGCTGGTGTTCCGTCACCTCTTTCACCAGAATTTCCTGGTCCTCTGCACTGAAGCGACACTTTTTTTCTTCTTCTCCCTGTCCTGCGTCTTGTGTGGGTCTTCCTGGCTGGTTCCTGGTCTGTTGTCATCTTCCTGGGGTCTGTGCAAGCATCTGGGATCCATTTTGTCTCTCCTCTGCACAGACTGCTGTGTTTGCGGCGAGTTTTGATGCTATTGCGTCAAAAAACGCCGCATATCCGGTTTGCGGTGTCGTAAATCGGCTCACAGTCATTTCCACTGCGTTAACGTTGTTTTTCTTTACGACGTAACTCTGTGGTGTGCGTTAAAGAAAATGACTCACACCTGTGGTTTGCACCACCGTGCGTCAAAGTAAAAATTTTACGCCCGCCCGGCACATAGAAATGGCAACCTTAGCTGGCGGTAATATTTTTTACGCAAAACTGCATCGCGCAGTTTTGCATCAAAAAGTATAAATATGGGCCAAAGTATTTTATTTTCCTCTCTCAATGTGGAACAAAGAAAGGAATTGCCCTATTTTACATTCCCAACTAGAAAACATCCCTTTCTAACTGTTTAGGAGAAAACCCTGGGTGTGGAGATGTTGTCTAAGAGACATGGATCAATATATGGTCAAGAGAAGTAAAATCATTAATCTGCTTCCAAATAGAGAAAACACTTATAATGTCATCATCATATGGTACTTCACCCTCCACAAGTTTGAAGGTGATGTCTGGAAGCTTAGGGCTATGTTGGAGAGAATGTGGGGCAGAGGGATGATATATACATAACTGGTGCACTGATCGACTTTGAGCAGAGATATTTCACCCTGTGAGTTTGCCTCGGGCGTCAGACTGGATCAGGAAAATATCTATAGCAATTCCCTTGCGTGTCGACAGGTGGCTTTGTGTGGCCATTTGTGATGCTGCAGCGAGTTCTTACCTACCTAGCATGTTGCCTAATAACTACCAACACTGGACTCCTTGTTGCCATAACATCAGCCAGGTGAGTGAGTGAACTCAAAGTGTTGTCCATGGTACCCTCCCTGGCCAGCAGTGCACCCCCATATTTGCTTTTTTCCAAACCAACTAGTCCTACGGAGGAAAGTGGCAATTCTGCCCAACGTAGTCTCATCCTTGCCCCAAGGGCAGTGCTGCCCCTTACTGGCTTTCTACACACCACCTTACCCCTACAAAGACGAAGACCAGCTCCACCACCTTGACACTAAGGCCCATATTTATACTTTTTGATGCACAACTGCGCCAACGCAGTTGTGAGTCAAAAATTTTACAGCCGGCTAACGCCATTCCAAAGCACCATGCGGGCGCCTTATTTATTGAATGACGTTAGCCGGCGCTGCGGACTGGTGTGCTGTTAGACCTGACATGCCTTAGGGTGGTCACCCCTAACTTTTTGCCTGCCTCCCTCCACTTTTTGGACCCTGTTTTGCTGGCTTTTAGACTCTGCGCACTTTACCACTGCTAACCAGTGCTAAAGTGCATATGCTCTCTTCCTTTTTAAACATGGTAACTCTGGATCATACCTGATTGGACTATTTAATCTACTTATAAGTCCCTAGTAATGTGCACTACATGTGTCTAGGGCCTGTAGATTAAATGCTACTAGTGGACCTGCAGCACTGGTTGTGCCACCCACTTAAGTAGCCCCCTTAACCTTGTCTCAGGCTTGCCATTGCAAGGCCTGTGTGTGCAGTTTCACTGCCACCTCGACTTGGCATTTAAAAGTACTTGCCAAGCCTAGAACTCCCCTTTTTCTACATATAAGTCACTCTTAATGTGTGCCCTAGGTAACCCCTAGAGCAGGGTGCTGTGTAGGTAAAAGGCAGGACATGTACCTGTGTAGTTATATGTCCTGGTAGTGTAAAGCTCCTAAATACGTTTTTACACTACTGTGAGGCCTGCTCCCTTCATAGGCTAACATTGGGGCTGCCCTCATACACTGTTGACGGGGCAGCTGCTGATCTGAAAGGAGCAGGAAGGTCATATTTAGTATGGCCAGAATGGTAATACAAAATCCTGCTGACTGGTGAAGTCGGATTTAATATTACTATTTTAGAAATGCCACTTTTAGAAAGTGAGCATTTCTTTGCACTTAAATCTTTCTGTGCCTTACAATCCACGTCTGGCTGGGCTTGGTTGACAGCTCCTTGTGCATTCACTCAGACACACCCCAAACACAGGGTACTCAGCCTCACTTGCATACATCTGCATTTTGAATGGGTCGTCCTGGGCTGGGAGGGTGGAGGGCCTGCTCTCACACAAAGGACTGCCACACCCCCTACTGGGACCCTGGCAGACAGGATTGAACTGAAAGGGGACCCGGTGCACTTCTTAGCCACTCTTTGAAGTCTCCCCCACTTCAAAGGCACATTTGGGTATAAAACAGGGCCTCTGCCCTACCTCATCAGACACTTGCTGGAGAAGAAACCTGAACCAGAAACTACATCCTGCCAAGAAGAACTGCCTGGCTGCTCAAAGGACTCACCTGTCTGCTTTCTACAAAGGACTGCTGCCTTGCTGTTTCCCTGCTGCCTTGCTGAACTCTTGTCTGGCTGTGAAAGTGCTCTCCAAGGGCTTGGATAGAGCTTGCCTCCTGTTCCCTGAAGTCTCAGGACCAAAAAGACTTCTGTTTTTCACTTGGACGCTCCGTGCGCCAAAAATTTCGACGCACAGCTTGTTCCGCGGCAAGAAAAACGGCGCACACCGACGCTGATCAACGCGACGCTCTTGGGACGACCGAAAATCCGACGCGCGGCTTCGCAAGGACAACGCCGCCCGATCTCTAGAGGAGAAATCGACGCGCCGCCTGCCGTGAGATCGTAATTTCGACGCGCAGCCCCGCAGCCCGACCTCTAGAGGAGAAATCGACGCAACGCCTGCCGTGAGATTGTAATTTCGACGCGCAGCCCCGCAGACCGACGCACAACCGGAGAACAAGCAGGAAAATCCATGCACAGACCCGGGACATCTGGTAATCCCCGCGATCCACAGAAAGAGACTGTCCGCGCGCCGGAAAATGACGCACGACTTCCCCGCGTGGAAAATAACAACGCGAGTCCGTGTGTGCTGGGGAGAAATCGACGCACACACCCTTTTTCCACGCACCTCTTCCTTTGTGGCCCTCTGAGGAGATTTTTCCACTCTAAACCAGGTACTTGTGCTTGAAAGAGACTTTGTTTATATTCTAAAGACTTAAGACACTTTATATCACTTTTCAGTGATATCTCTACAATTTCCCATTGCAACTTTATTCTTTTTGACCTACAATTATCGTGATAAATATTATATATTTTTCTAAACACTGTGTGGTGTATTTTTGTGGTGCTATATGGTGGTATTGTATGATTTATTGCACAAATACTTTACACATTGCCTTCTAAGTTAAGCCTGACTGCTCGTGCCAAGCTACCAGAGGGTGGGCACAGGATAATCTTGGATTGTGTGTGACTTACCCTGACTAGAGTGAGGGCTTTTGCTTGGACAGGGGGTAACCTGACTGCCAACCAAAAAACCCATTTCTAACATGTGCGTCAAAAAAAATGACTCACACCAGGCAGCGCCGGCGTAGGGGAAAATGGAGCTTGGACGTCAAAAAATGGGGCAAGTCAGGTCTGAGGCAAAATTCAGGCCTCAACCTGATTTGCGCCATTTTTTTTGACGCCCAACCCCCATTGAAATGACTCCTGTCTTAGCAAAGACAGGAGTCATGCCCCCTTGCCCAATGGCCATGCCCAGGGGACTTATGTCCCCTGGGCATGGTCATTGGGCATAGTGGCATGTAGGGGGGCACAAATCAGGCCCCCGTATGCCACAAAAAAAATACGGAAAAAAAAACTTACCTGAACTTACCTTAACTTCCCTGGGATGGGTCCCTCCATCCTTGGGTGTCCTCCTGGGGTGGGCAAGGGTGGCAGGGGGTGTCCCTGGGGGCATGGGAGGGCACCTCTGGGCTCCTTCTGAGCCCACAGGCCCCTTAACGCCTGCCCTGACCCAGGCGTTAAAAAACGGCGCCCATCAGGCTGGGCGCCGTTTTTTAAGGCCTGCCCCCTCCTGTGCGTCAAAATGACGTCACAGTATAAATATGGGGCACAGGCCTTAAAGTCATTTTTTGGAAGGGAACGCCTACCTTGCATATAATTAACGCAAGGCATGTTCCCCCTTCCAAAAAATGGCACACATGGTGGAACTTTGACGCCCGCTGCGTCGGACGTCAAAGTATAAATATGGGGCAGGGTTTGCGCCGAATGTGCGTCAAAAAGTTTGACGCACATTCAGCGCAAACAGAGTATAAATATGCCCCTAAGAGTGCATGCCTTTTACATTGATCAGAGCAGGAAGTATCGGCAAAATGACCACCTTTACATCAGTTTCTCCAGGGCAAAAAAGGACAGTGTGCAAAAAAAACACTACCGTTTGATTTTGGTATGCATCAAGATCTGTTAATGGGCTAGCCGAGAAGCAGCCTTGAGATGGTTTACATGCTTATTCCTCCGGGGTGAAGACTGCAACTACAGCACTGTTGTGAGATGTGCCAGTTCCAGACATCCGCCAGGCTCTACGTGGGCATCCCTCCCCACATCTGGGACACACTCCTGCCTGAACAGCCAGGTCTGGCGGAACAGGCATTTTGGTCCTCCAGGATTTTCTGGTCGAGCCACTCTACAGATCCATCTTCTCAGGAGGTACTGCTTTGGTATATATTCACAAGTTGGAAAATATGTGGTGATATGTCTCTATCAGAAGAACAAATTACTTACCTTCGGGTAAACTGCCTTTTCTGTTAAGAGACTCTTTCTAACCACAAATTGATCACTGACTCACCTTCCTCCACATTCTGTGAAATAGTGTCATGAAGCCTACTAATAAGATCCCAATCTAGACATCTGCACACGCCCACATTCTCATTTCAATGCATCTGCATCCATTGGTGGAGACAGATCACAAAAAACTGACTTCAGTGCATGGAGATAGCTCATATAGAAGGGACCCTCATGCATCTCTGTGTCGGGTCCATCTGCACATCCAGGGTGGATGAATCAGACACAGAGATGCATAAGAGACTTGCTGCAAAAAGTTTCCAGAACCAGGCTGGCACCTCGGGGGGAAGAGGGTGGGGGAATGACCTCTATTATATTTATTTATATTATATTTATATATATATATATATATATATATATATATATATATATATATATATATATCTCCAGAGGAACGGGTAGCTCACTTTTTTGTTTACTGAATATAAATCACTTAAAAAGGTAAAATACACCGTTATAGCCAACACGTGGTCAACAAATGAAGTGGCTAGGATCACAGCATTATATATGCCACCATAATTAGCACCTAAGTGTGAAGGGACTGTGGACTCTACTGGGTGAGATGCATGCGCCTTCAGATAGTTTCGTAGAGGATTCCAGGATCACAGCATTATATATGCCACCATAATTAGCACCTAAGTGTGAAGGGACTGTGGACTCTACTGGGTGAGATGCATGCGCCTTCAGATAGTTTTGTAGAGGATTCCAGATGTCTCACGGCTGGGACATAGGTGTCAAACGTTCGGCATGCAGTGTTGATTATTTATTATAGTAGATCAGGTCTGTGAGGGAGTCCTTGGATTTAGGTGTCCGCCCAGCCCCCTAATGGCAGGAAACACGTCTCTTGGCAAGGAATAGGGACAGTGCCATATGTTTTTTGTATGCAGCATCCAAGTCTTTCACATGCCCAAGAAGAGCCACTAGGGAGGTCAGCAAGTGATCTCACTCTATCATGCTGGAGAGAGAGGGGCACACACCTCTTGCCAAAAGGACTGCACCGGCTCACAGAACCAAACCAGATGGAGGAAATCTGCAGCGGACATCCTGCATCTGGCACATGTATCAATTGGCTTAAGTTCAAATCTGCAATCTAGCAGGAGTGTAACATTCCTTATGAAAGAATTTGAAATGGATAATTCGAAGTCTGATACAGGGTGCTATCTGCCCGTCTGTGCACAAAAATACTACTTCTGCTCATTCGTGAGGGCCACTCCAAGTTCTGTTTCCCACTGGGACGTTGCCTGCCCCGATAACTAGGAGATTCTGCCTGCACAGTACAACACAATAAAGAAACCAGGTGATGTGTACTAGTGACTTGAAGCAAGTGATGAAGGGTATTAAAGATGGGAGCTGCATTTTTAGTGCCTTAAAATATGAGCGATTCAGCGGAGTGGGGGTGTTCAAGAAGATATATAAAAGCTTGGGCAGAAGTATCACTTTCATTAAGGCGATGCGGCCTGCTGACAACAGCCAATGAGTAATGTGATCAGTGAGCGTGGAAAGGGCAGTGCCATAATTAGAATGTATCACTTCCTCCTTGTCCTGGAAGACCACAATCCCCAAATAATTAAGTTAAGCTGGGGACCACTGTTGTGGAAAGTCTGGACTGAAGGGTATAGTGGGTTTTGTGTGGGAAAAGAGTTGTGGCTTTTCCCAATTGATCTACACACCTGATAAGACACCATACCAGACAAACTTCCTCGGGGGAGTCTCATCCGTTGTAGCATAGCCATCGGGAAGTTCCATTCAAGAGAATCAAAGGACTTAGTAGTACCTAAAAAGACCACCACCATGGCCTATTAATATCATGCAGCACTGTAAATAGTGTTCTCATTTTGTAGGCTGATCGTCCGGAGATGAAACCAGACTAATCAGGACGGATCAGAAAGATCATGAGGAGGGCCAGCTAATTAGCAAGCAACTTAGGTAAGATTTTAATACAGCAATTGATCAGGGATCGTGGTCTATAAGACTCACAGAGATCTGGAGGCTGACCTGGCTTAAGTAATGTGATAATGAAGGCTTTGTGCATGGAAAGGGGGAGCTGCCCCTCCTCCCTCTAAAAGACAGTAGGCATACTGGAGCCAAGAGGTCCACATAGGTCGTGTAAAATTCCGCAGGTAGCCCATCGGGCCCCGGCACCTTCCCAGCCTGTAACTGTTGTATTGCCTCCCTGATCTCTCCTATAGTTAAATCCTGATCAAGGAAAATGTGCTGTGCGTCGCTGAGCCATCCCAGTTCCAGGTCCTCTGAGACCACCTCAATGGGGTGTCTCCATCGTGAAGTGTAGAGAGAAAGCTATAGAAGAACGAAACGGTCAAAAGGATGCAGGGGTATCAACATGTATCTGGTCCTGCTCTCCTCGAATACTCAAGATATCATTGGTGGCCATAAGACACCTAATCATGGTTGCCAAGGCTTTTCCCGGGCATTTGTCCTCTCCATAAGCTCACGCAGTAGCACATTTGAAGGAGACACTCTATATTGGCCACCTCATGGAACTCCGATAGCACTGGCTTAAACTGATGGGCTAGGAGAGGGTCCCCACCTGTGGCCTGCTGAGTTTCTAACAGCTTAAAATCCCTCTCCAAGCGGGCTAAATGATCTCTTAAGGAATGAGGTACCCCCAGTCTTAGTATGGCAGAACCTTCAGATGGTGACCTTGAAGGCCTCCCATACCTTTCCAGCAAGAGACACCATTCCAGCATTTCCTCTAAAGAATTCATAGATATCCTGCCCAAGCTCTTCTTTGAACTGTGTGAATGGAGAAAGGTGGCAGTTAGCTCCTAGGGGTATCTGTGAGGGAATAGAAAGCACAAACAATATAGGGGAATGGTCTGAGTAGGTACGTGACAGGTGGGTAGCCTCCCGCACCCAAGATCCCACCCCTATAGGGACTAAGCAACAGTACAACCAGGATAACCTCTATGTACCCCTGAATAAAAAGTGCTTTCTCTGCCATGTGGGTGGCGTATTCTCCATATGTCTAACAGTTCATCGTCCCTTATGATATGAAGGTGGCGTGAGGTGTTACTACAGTAGCTGAGTGGCACTTGTGATCGGTCCACACCTTTAGCGATAACACTATGAAAGTCCTCCCCAGAGCAACAGAGATGTCCCTACAGATGCAATTTGACCCCAAAGGCAGTCAAAAAAGGTAGGGTCAACCATATTGGGTCTGCAACAGTTGACAACGGTAATGGTATGGGAGAGCAGTTTACCCCTATGTTATTGTATAGCAACCCTGGGCATCTCTCAAGGACCCCTACAGAATATACAGTTCTCCTTTACGAACTAGTGTGACTGTACCTCGTGCACAGGAGGAGCATGAGGAGAATACAGTGTCAGTGGCCCATTTCCTGACAAATTATGTCCTGTTAGAAAGGGCCAGATGGGTCCCAGACCGCATATGTTCTACGTGATGCATTTGTAGAGCGTTTGGGAAAGGGTAGCATTATCATGGTCAGTAGTGGTCATACTAATAGGTGTGAGGGGAAGAGTACGAGTCAGTTGCCATGGAGCTGAAGCACTGCAGATCAGCAAAAACTGTATATATGTCACAACATTTAGCACTGAGGAAGAAGAAACACATATGTGGCCCAAACCTGTCAGGAAGAAACTCCCACTCCCTCCTATGTAACCCAAAACATAAAATTACAGAACATTAAATCAATTAGATTAGCTATAAAGAGAAAGTAAACCATATAACCATTTTGAGGGGTATCCTACAAGGTGCAGCGAGAAAGAGAGTTGGGGAGGGGGGGGAGGAGGGGGTCATCTTAGTCAAGTCGAGGGTGTCCAGGGAAACCAAGCAAGTGTACAGAACAGAGGTCGTAGTGGACCACAGAGGAAGGTGTACAAAAACAACTGAGTGGCAGCATCCGATCATGTTGAGGTCCTTAAAGGATTAACACTTGCCCATGGGAGAAGTAGAATGATTAATCCAAGTCTGCAGATGGAGATGAGGTGCACGATGAAGCAGCAGGGGTTGCCAATTCTGGGTCACATATGGGGTGTTTATGCAAGAAGTCTGTAATCTGTTGAAGGCTGGTGAAGAAATTATTTCTTCTGTGCAGATATTTGAAGGCAGGCAAAGTAGGACGTGGTGTGAAGGATAGCTGCGTGTCGTAGCTTCTGTTTAACCGGAATAAATTTATGACACGCCTCCTAGACTGCTGCAATGACGTCTGGGGTAGACGGACTTCTTTGCTGTCGAAGCTCCGAGAACACTGCTCCCTGGCTAGCTGAACAGCAGTATCACAGTCATGAAAACAGAAGAGTTTGGCTACAATAGGGCGCGCCAGGGGCCCTGGTGGATGTTGGGCTAACAAGATGCAGTGTGCACATGCTACAATGAGTACTCTCGAAAAGGAGTCTGCACCAAAAAGTGAATTTCTATGTGTTTTATTGTAAAGTAATATAAAATTACGCACATTAATACAACCATTGCCGCGCATGGCCTTTGGTTATGTGCAGTGGGGGGTTTGGCCAAAACATAGAATTTCACTGAAAAAAAAACAAAGGTTACAGGGACGTTACAGTTAGGTAGACTTTTTACCGACACAAAACCATAGAAAATTAGTAGTTATAATTATACTTACCTGAAGAAACTATAACTTGTTCTATAAAGTAACTTTAGTTATATCAGCAACAAGGTCTCAAAAGTATCAATCAAAAATTAACAATCACAAAATCATACAAAAACACGAGAGGGAAGCTTCAGCTTGTATATTGCAAAGATATATAAAAAGATTAAGCAAACATGAGAAAAGGATAGCATCCACATTTACCCAAAACTGTGCAGTGATTAAAGCACACAGTGCTCGTGAATATGTACCCAAAATCGGCATATGTGAAAAAAAACACAGAAAACGTAACAAAAGAAGCAGCTAGTATATAGGGGATATATATACATATATATATATATATATATAACTTTTCTTCCAGGAGCCTTTCTTCTTCCAAAACGTCTTTGAGGGTTCCAGAGAAAAGAGAACTAAGGCGGCACAACCAAATCTGAGTTTCAAAGATTCTTACTTCATTTATTTATTTTCAAAGTGCTCGGTGCTCATAAAAATGGCGACGCGTTTCGGCCTGAGCCTTCAACTGGGTTCGAGTGGCTTAGTTATATCCAAGAAGAAGCCACTCCCTCTACACACTGCCCTCATACAACCCATGGGGCATTCACCTTCCAGTCCTGATTTTACCATTTCCTGTACATTGCCACCTCCATCTCTTTTCTTAAAATTGATGTTAAATCTTGTTAGGTGCCTTAATGGAGTAGAATTCCAACTTTGGGATTCAAATTTTCATGTATAAGCATTCAATTACGATAAGGACATTAGTAATCCCTAAATCTTGGTATGGTACCTCTAAAGTAATATATTTTAAAATAATAAGTATATTCATTATTGTCTTTTCCCAAATGCTATAGACATCACATATTCACTTTTTTATTTCATGATAGTAATCATGTTATCTTATACTTCCATTCCCCTCCACAGAGACAATAAGACTGAGGTGCTCCCTAGATTGTAGCGTGACCGCTAATCCATTAAGTCACAAAACGTGTTTTCTTAAGAAAGTGCATTTTTCTATATCTCATTTTCAAACTTATTTATTCTGAACTTATTGCATCCATCCCTCCAATGAGTTCTAATCCAACTTAATGTGAACAGTTATTGCATAATGAGTGTCTAACAGGAGAAACCATTGATGAAGTACCAGATATAGTACCTATACCTTCCACTAAAGGTTCTATCATATCCTAATTTCTATCAGAGTTCTTAGATTTAGTGTTACAGTAAATTCATTAGTGCTAGCCTTTCATCTTCAGTAACTCTCTCTTGCTGCTAAGATGTATTGACCCCATCCCATGACCTTCAATCGAGCCTTTATGGGTCCTCGTCATAAATGTACATATAGTTCTGCATCTACATTTGACCCCCAGGGGTTCACAGTTCCCATGAGGATTATCCACCTTGATTCCATTCTCCATAAATGTTGTTCCTGACTTCCGCCTCTAGGATTGGGGTTAATTATATATATATATATATATATATGGAAAATGTTACTTACCCAGTAGAAATCCGTTCATGGCATGTAGTCCTGTAGATTCACATGTCTTGCATAAGTCCACCATCTATTGTTGGGCTCGGAGTGTTACAAGTCGTTTTTCTTCAAAGAAGTTTTTCAAGTCACAGGTTCAAGTGACTACTCCTCTCGGTAATACTGCGCATGGGCATCAAGTCCTTTGTTAGATTGTTTTCCTGCAGGAGGGTGAAGTAAAGAGTGTAAAAATGTATATGTAGATATGTAATAAAGAAATGAGATGTCCATGCAGCGTATATACGTATGTACAATATATTGCACTACAACGGCTACAAGCTCCCGGGAAGGCGGGGCGTGCATGTGAATCTCCAGCACTACATGCCACAAACAGATGTCTACTGGGTAAGTAACATTTTCTGTTTGATGGCATGTATAGCTGTATATACACATGCTTTGCATAGAGTGCAAAGCAGTCCTCTCACAAAATAGGCGGTGGATGGCCTGTAGGAGTTAGAGTAGTTTGAAATAGTGTTCTAAGTACTGCCTGTCCAAAGTTTGCTTGTTGGCAAGATAACACATCCACACTGTAATGTTTAGTAAATGTGTGTGGTGTAGACCATGTGGCAGCTTTACATGTCTGCCATTGGTATATTCCCTAAGAATGCCATTGAAGATCTCATGTTCCTATTGGAATGTGCTTTAGGAGTTACTGGTAACTGTCTTTTAGCTTTAAGATAGCAAGTATGAGTACAATTCACTATCCATCTGGCTAATCCATTGTTTTGAAAAAGGGTTACCGTCTTGAGGTTCTGAAAATGCCACAAAGATTTGTTTGGATTGTCTGAAATCTTTTGTTCTGTCTATATAGTACAGGAGGGCTCTTTTAACATTAAGGTTGTGAAGAGCCCTTTCAGCAACTGAATCTGGCTGTGGAAAGAAGACTGGTATTTCTACTGACTGACTGATATGAAAAGGTGAAACCACCTTTGGTAGGAATTTTGGATTTGTTCTAGGAACTAATTTGGACTATGAATTTGAAATAAAGGTTCTTCTAAAGGGAACGCTTGAATTTTGCTAACTCTTCTTAAAGAAGTGATTGCTAATAAGAAAGCAACTTTCCAGGATAGAAACTGTAGAGTACAAGGACGCATGGGTTCAAATGGTGGTCCCATAAGTCTTGCAAGTACAATATTAAGATTCCACACAGGGGCTGGAGGAACTCTAGGTAGAATAACCCTTTTAAGACCTTCCAAAAAGGCCCTTATAACAGAAATCCTGAACAAGGAAATATGTTGTCTGTTTTAAAGGTAAGGTTAAATGACTCCTAATAGATGAATATGCCAGATTTGCTTTTTGTAAGAGTAGCAAATAGCAAACGATATCTCATTATGAAGTTTTAAGTGGATCGATATTTTTGGGTTGACAATAATAGACAAAACGTTTCCATTTAGCTGCATTACATTGTCTAGTTGTGGTGGGTTTGCGTGTTTCTTTTAGAATATTCATACATTCAGGTGGAAGTTGTAAATAGCCAAACTCTATGACTTAAGGAGCTATGAGTACCATAGTGAGTGAGGTTTGTTTAATTTTTTTTGAATCACAGATGGAATTAGTGGGAGAGGTGGAAAAGCGAAAGTAAAGATCCCTGACCAGTTCATCCATAGAGCATTGTCCTTGGATTGAGGGTGAGGGTACCTGGATGCGAAGCTTAGGCATTTTGCATTTTCTTTTGTGGCAAAAAGGTCTTTCTGGAGTCCCTCACATTTGGAAGTATTGTTGAATCACTGGTGGGTGAATTTCCCATTTGTGGACTTGTTGCTGCGTCCTGCTGAAGAGGTCCGCTAGTTCATTGTATATCCCTGGAAGATACCCTGCCAGTAGTTGAATGTATTGTGAATTGCCCAGTTCCAAATTGCCTTTGCTTAAAGGGACAATTGAGATGAGTGTGTACCCCACTGTTTTTGCAGATAATACATTGTGGTTATATTTTCTGTCCGTATTAACACTACCTTGTGTCTGAAAAGTGTAGAGTGCTAGGAATACTGCTAGTAATTCCAAGTAGTTTATGTGATGTCCCATTCCCCCTGAATAATGAGGTTGTTGAGATGAGCTCCACAACCTATCAATGACGCATCTGTTGTGATTGTGGTCGGAGGGAAAGGGTCCAGAAAGGGCCGCCCCTTTTATAGGTTGGTATAGTTCCATCATTGCAGAGAGTGGTGAATCTGGCGGTCCAACAACACTAGATCCTGAATTTGACCCTGTGCCTGAGACCATTGTTGAGAAAGACACTGCTGTAGTGGTCGCATGTCCATTCTCACATTGGGGACTATGGCTATGCATGAAGCCATCATTCCCAATAGTTTCTTCACTAACTTTACTGTATAAGTGTGGTTGTATTGTTGTTGAGATATGAGACTGTGAAATTCTTGGAACCTTACTGAGTTTGGATATGCCAATCCTGATTGAGTGTTCAGAATTGCTCCCAGATACAGATGTATTTCTGATGGTTGCAGGTGAGATTTGTGGTAATTGATTGTGAATCCTAGATTGTGTAGTATGTCTATGGTATATTGAGTATGTTGTTGACAAATTTGAATTGTACTGGCTTTTATGAGCCAGTCTCTAGATATGGGAAGACATGTATGTGTTGTCTCCTGAGGAATGCTGCAACGACTGCTAAGCATTTGGTGAACCTCCTTGGTGCTGTTGTTACTCCGAATGGTAACACTATGAATTGGTAGTGCTTTCCTGCTATGACAAATCTTAGCTATTTTTTAGGTGCTGGATATATGGTATTGTGGAAATACGCATCCTTGAGGTCTAATGCTGTCATGTAATCTTGTTTTTGTAGTAGGGGAATGATGTCTTGTAGAGTGACCATATGAAAGTGTTCTGAAAGGATGTATAGATTGAGGGGTCTGAGATCCAAAATTGGCCTTAAAGTACCCTCTTTCTTTGGTATGAGGAAGATTAGTGAATTAACCCCTAACCTCTGTGGGGATATAGGCACTATCTCGATGGCTACTTTGAGTAGTAGTGATTTTACCTCCTGTTTTAATAAAGTGGGATGTTCCTGAGTAAGTCATTGTGAACGAGGGGGAATGTTTGGTGGAGTACAGATGAGTTCTAGACTATAGCCATGTTGGATAATCAATAGAACCCATTGATCTGTGATGTTGTTCCATTGTGGGTTACAATTTACCAGTCTTCCTCCCACAGGAGATGTATGCTCTGTGGGGATGTGTAAGAAGTCACTGTTTTGTTGAGATAGAGGAACCTCTGGGAGCGGCTGATTTACCTCTTCCTCTATAACTAGGTCGTTTAAAAGAGCGTCTGAATGAACCTCTGTTATAGAAGTGTGGCCCTTGTTTTTGCTGTGAGGTGGATGATTCTGTGGTTGATGTTTGAAACCACCCCTAAATTGTGGTGTACGAAAAGTGCCTCTAGTGGGTGTGGTGTATAATGCACCCATAACATTAGCTGTCTCTGAGTCCTTTTTAAGCTTATTTATTGTGGTATCAACTTCTGGTCCAAACAAATGTTATCGAAGGGCATGTTTAATACTGCTTGCTGTATCTCTGGCTTAAATCCTGAAGCTCTTAGCCATGCATGTCTCCTAACGATTATGCTGGTGTTGACTCCCATCAGCTGCATCAGTAGCACATCTAGTTGCATTGTTAGAAATAGCCTGTCCTGCTACTATATGTTGCCCCCGTTTTTGATGTCACGGTGGAAGATATTGTAACAAGTCTTCCATCTTATCCCAATGAGCCCTATCATACCTTGCTAGGAGTGCTTGTGAAATTGCAATCCTCCAGTGGTTGACAGCTTGAGTAGCAACTCTTACCTGCTGCATCAAATTTTTGACTTTCTTTGTCTGGAGGAGCATCTCCTGTAGACTGGCTATTGGCTTGGTTTCTTGCTGCACTTACCACTATAGAATCAGGCGGTAATTGTGGCCTAACAAAAACTGGATCAGAGGGTGCAGGTTTGTATTTATCAACCATGGGTGTAATGATTCTTGCTTTTACAGGCTCTGGTACTCTTTGTGCGTAGATGCTAAAGTATTAAACAAAAAATCATCCTCAATAGGATCTGTATGTAAATGTACGTTATGATATGCAGGCAGCTGCCCTGGCTATAACTTGATTATAGGCAGTGGTATCTTCAGGGGGAGATGGCCTCACTGGGTATACATCTGGGTCATTATGGGGAATGGGATCTGTGTCATATATATCCCATGGGTTTACCTCTTCTTGAGTATCAGTTAAATCATACCTATGTGGTGATGCAGATGAGGCCTGTGGAGAGAACTGTGAGTGTGTAAGTGAAGGTGGTGGGGTAGAAGGAAGGGAAGGAGAAAATGGTGGTGAAGGCTGTTTGTTGCATTGCTTTTTGTTCCCCTTTCTGTTTAAGGACTTTGATAGGTGGAGGCCCAGCGTCTAAAGTCTCTTGAAAAGTCAGTTTTCTTTTAATTGTTGGAGGAAGAGAGGCTATGATCCTTCCTGTTTCCTTGTGTATATTAATTTTTTGCTGTTTATCATCCATAATCTCTAAATTGGGTTGTATCTCAGATGACTCCTCAGTAGCTGGAGAATGTTTACTACTGGCAGCTTTCAATTCTGAGGGTTTTGATATGGAATGCCTGACTTGGACCGAAAATGTCTGTTCCAAAAGTACTGTTATTTTTTTCGTCTCCGAGGTGGAAAAGTCAGATTTTCGGCTTGGTACCGAAACAGATGTGGCAGTCTATTTAGTATATGCCAAATGCTTTGGTGCCGAACCCCAGGGTTGTTCATCCAAAGGTATTTTTCGAGTCCGACCATGGCCTGAAGGCAGTGGAGGACCGAAGACCGATGCAGGAGTCTTTTTAATTGTCTTTGTTTGGTGTGACGGGGCTGGTGTATTCGTACTGCGCCAGTAGGATGGATTGGCTGTCGAAATCTGAATCTCAATCCAAATTTGCAATGGAAACTGCTTCATGCTGTCCTACTTTCTCTTGCGTGTGTTTGTCTCCAAAAGATGTGGAGTGTGTGTTCTGACGACTTGGACGCCATCTCCATTCGACGTGATCTTCGGTTCCAAAGACTCTTTTTGGATCAAAACGATCTACAAGCGTTGCAGGTCTCTTCTCTGTGTTCCGGAGACAGGCACAGATTGCACAACTGCTGATTGGTGTAGGGAAATTTTGCGTGACACCGAGGACAGAACCGAAACGAGTACGTTCCATCAGCCTAATATTGTTCAACTACAATGTGTCGAAGTAGGCCCAAAAAAGGCGCAAGGTTGCCCCGAAGGGCGTGAAATCGACCCCACTATAAGAGTGGAAAAACAGAAACATGTCCAAATCCGACAGTAGAAAGAAAACAATGTAACAAAGGACTCTATGCCCATGCGCAGTATTTACCGAGAGGAGGAGTCACTCGATCCCGTGACTAGAAAACCTTCTTCGAAGAAAAACAACTTGTAACATTCCTAGCCCAACACTAATGGCGGACTTATGCAAAGCATCTGTATCTGCAGCTACACATGCCATTGAATATATATATATATATATATATATATTTGAGGTATGCACAGATTCTAACAGGGCAATGTACGGTAAACGAGGGATTTTCCATCTTGCTGTATTTCATTTTTTTAAAGTAAAGGAAACTCGAACTAAACTGAGCAAAGTGGAGAGCACTATTTATTGGGCCCTTTAAGAACTTGACTGAAAGTGACAACCCACATTCACTGAAGAAATGACTTCTACTAAAGGAAATTAAAAAACAAGGGTGTCACTGGTTGAATAATATGGAGCCTAAACATTGAATGATGGCGGGACCTGGATGGCAGAGCTAAGGTGAACTGATAGTCCGTCATCTGTCTTTCCATTTGAAATATCGACCGATCTATTTAAAGACTGCTCAGCTGTTTGATTCTTTTTTGCGCATTCACATTGAGAAAGGCAAGTGTTGCTGAAACGCGTCTGTGGCGCAATAAATTGGATTCAAAGCACCCGTGAGTGCTCCATGCTTTCTTTTGTTTGTAAATTGATAACGTGCAGCCACTAGCACGTAATGGAGGCACCCGTGAAGAGTTCGGCAATTACAAGTGGACATTGGTGATTAACAGAGTTTACAAATGCCAGAACCACCGTTTGCCTGAAGGAACAGCATACCTGCTGACATGAGGTCACACATTACTGGAATGTGAAGGCTCTGATTACGAAATCGGCGCTTTGAGGTATGCACAGATTCTAACAGGGCAATGTACGGTAAACGAGAGATTTTCCATCTTGCTGTATTTCATTTTTTTAAAGTAAAGGAAACTCTAACTAAACTGAGCAAAGTGGAGAGCACTATTTATTGGGCCCTTTAAGAACTTGACTGAAAGTGACAACCCACATTCACTGAAGAAATGACTTCTACTAAAGGAAATAAAAAAACAAGGGTGTCACTGGTTGAATAATATGGAGCCTAAACATTGAATGATGGCGGGACCTGGATGGCAGAGCTAAGGTGAACTGATAGTCCGTCATCTGTCTTTCCATTTGAAATATCGACCGATCTATTTAAAGACTGCTCAGCTGTTTGATTCTTTTTTGCGCATTCACATTGCGAAAGGCAAGTGTTGCTGAAACGCGTCTGTGGCGCAATAAATTGGATTCAAAGCACCCGTGAGTGCTCCATGCTTTCTTTTGTTTGTAAATTGATAACGTGCAGCCACTAGCACGTAATGGAGGCACCCATGAAGAGTTCGGCAATTACAAGTGGACATTGGTGATTAACAGAGTTTACAAATGCCAGAACCACCGTTTGCCTGAAGGAACAGCATACCTGCTGACATGAGGTCACACATTACTGGAATGTGAAGGGTCTGATTACGAAATCGGCGCTTTGAGGTAGTAAACGAGGGATTTTCCATCTTGCTGAATTTCATTTTTTTAAAGTAAAGGAAACTCGAACTAAACTGAGCAAAGTGGAGAGCACTATTTATTGGGCCCTTTAAGAACTTGACTGAAAGTGACAACCCACATTCACTGAAGAAATGACTTCTACTAAAGGAAATTAAAAAACAAGGGTGTCACTGGTTGAATAATATGGAGCCTAAACATTGAATGATGGCGGGACCTGGATGGCAGAGCTAAGGTGAACTGATAGTCCGTCATCTGTCTTTCCATCTGAAATATCGACCGATCTATTTAAAGACTGCTCAGCTGTTTGATTCTTTTTTGCGCATTCACATTGAGAAAGGCAAGTGTTGCTGAAACGCGTCTGTGGCGCAATAAATTGGATTCAAAGCACCCGTGAGTGCTCCATGCTTTCTTTTGTTTGTAAATTGATAACGTGCAGCCACTAGCACGTAATGGAGGCACCTGTGAAGAGTTCGGCAATTACAAGTGGACATTGGTGATTAATATATATATATATACACACACACATACACACACATATATATGGAACATTTCAGTCCATCAGTGTATACCGAGCATCCCGTGCCATAAGAAAAGCTGTTCTCGTACCAGATGTAGAAGCATGTTTATGCTCCAGAAAGAAAAGCTTTTCTCAATTAGAACGCCAGGTTTATTTTTTTCAGTGAGTGTCATAAATGTGCTCTGCAAAATACATAGTATTGTGCCAGACTATTAAATTAACTGAACTACCATCTCGGGTTCCTGAATCTGAGAGTACCCAGCAGGGGAAGCCCATAATGCCTGGGGTGGCCAGGTCTGGACAGGTGTCAGCCTTTCATTACAAGGTGAGATGGAGAAAGCCTTTACTTTTAGGTACTCTGAGGGGGCGTGAAGAGGCCATATACCAGAAAAGGACTCCCGAAACCAAGAATACAGCCTAACCAAGCCTGACTGGCATTGGCATTATTCCCATTATTTAGTTAATGGCCAGGCTGCTCCTGGTATCTGGTGAAAGAAACTTTGGAATAGCAAAAATGACTACCACTGCAGTTGCAGAGCAAACTAGAACAGATGACAAATGTATTAGCACAGTGTACATTGTGTCACTAAAAATGAAGCTCAAACGTGACATTTTGCTGATGTTTTCTTGGTTTGTAATGTCTGCAGCATTAGAGTACCCATAAATGGTCTGTATTGGGCACAACACTTGTACACACAGTCACGGAGACACAAGCTGACACACAACTCTGACATTTCTTTTAAAAATCATTCCATGAGCGTCAAGATTCTCTCCCCTTCTCTCTTTCTCTCACACACACAAGCAAGCAGACATTTACTCTCTCAGAATCCAAAACAAGACTAGAGACATTTTCTTAATCCTTAGGGCTCTCACGGCTTTCTTTATTCTTGCGCTGAGCCAGCTGCTCTGGATTTCATTTTCACAACTCCTAGGCGGCCGTACACACCCACACTGTGAACGTATCTGACAGCAGTTGTGGAAATTGCACCCTATGCTATCAACCACATTGTGACGCTGGGGGTCTCAACACTCAGAAAGCCTTGCAATTGGGCTGCTGCTGAATAATTCAGCAGGGAATTAGCCCATGGCTACAGTGACGTCTTGGCATCCAGAGGGTGCACAGACAGACTCCACCCTGACAGCGCCAGCAGCACTAGCATTACTGCGCCTGATGTTCTTGAGTACTGGTATTGTCTTTGGCAACAGAGACTTGCCGGTACTGGGCTCGGGTACTGATTGAGAGAAGCTCAGGGGATGTCCAGCTTAAGGGTATAAGTGTACGGACTTTCCTTAAGGAACAAGCCAAATGGGAACGTGAGAGCTGTCCAAACAAAAGAATGTGCACAATGATTAGCCTGGGTGCTACTGGTAATGGTCTCTTCATCAACGTTGTGCTTAAGTAGGGCAGAGTTCAATGCATACCAGAGGATGCAACTTTCAAAATTCAGACACAAACTCTTATTCAACAATCACACATATTCTAAAAATGAAAATCGTTAAATAAGTTTTTTCATGAAATCCACCAATATGGCGTTTTTATTTCGGAGAAAAGCATTGCATCAATGCACCAATAAATCGAGACATTTTAGCAAATGACCTGGTATTCTATGGATTAAGAGGTAGGCTGCTAGCACACTGCAAAGTAATTACTCATTAACATTGGCCATGATTTAAAATGCACCCTCGATCAATTCAATCATTCCTAGCTGGAATATAGATTCTGCAAAATTAGCTGTTCTACATCTGATTAAAATAGTGATTGTAATCCAAGTGTTTTCCAAAAATGATAAACTCCACTGCTATTGTGGAATGACAAGCATAAACAGCCACAGTGTTATCCATGTTAATTAATGCAAGCCTTTGACCCTCATTATGATCTCAGCGGTCAGTGCGGGCGGTCAATAGAAGACCGCCAGCGGGACTACCACCCCCGCAAGCTGTATAATGTTTTCCCCGCTGGGCGGAAACAGTGTTTCTGTTCACCGGCTCAGCAGGGAAGAGGGCCGTAAATCGGGCAGTGACCTGCATGATGAGGCACTGCATGGGGGCCCCTGCACTGCCCATGCCAAGTGCAGGGGCCCCCAGGGGATCCCCGGAGCACCCCTTCTACCAGCCTTTCCGGCTGGTGGAAAAAAGGGATTATTATCCGAAGGGCAGCGCTGCCCTGTCGGATAATGATTTTCTCCACCGTCAGGCTGTCTGTCGGCGGTAGCCTGGTGGTGGAAGAGGGCCACCACAGGCGGCCCTCCCTGTGTGCATTATATGGCGGTTCAGACCGCCGTGCCAGTGGCGGTCTTTGCTGCCGCCGCCCGCATGGCGGTCTGAACCGCCGGGGTTCATAATGACCACCTTTGTGTCTAAAATACTGCCAGGCCAAGTCATTACAGAGACACAAATACACCTGTAATATAACTAAGTAAGGAAACAGTCCTTTGCAGTTAGGGAAAGTGGTGAAAAATGCACAGATACCTCTTTCATTTGCTGTTTCATGGATATTGCTTGTTTAAATCAGGTATTTCTGGACAGAGATAACATACGGCGACCACATCTTGATAATGTAACACAACTGTATAAACACATAAACTGACCCAGGATGCCTATGTCTTTAGAGTGCTGTATTCCTGTGTAGGTTGTAGAAAAGCATGTCTGATGTACGGTTCTTCTGCTGGCAGGCCTTACAGCCAATGGGTGGTTATGCTTTTAAGAAGCCAACCTGTTGTATGAAGGTAATACATTCTTCAGGATCCGCTGAAGCTTTTTTTAAATCTGAAGCAAGTTGTCTGTCTTGGCTGAAAAAAGCATGCCAGGCGTCTACGGCTGGCTTTGTTTTTTTGCAGCACGTGTGCTGGAGTTGTCAGTATCTTGTGGCTTTAAACACAGTCAACGGCTCAGACTCTGGGTCTCAAAAGCATAATACAAAAATTAAAACAAACACAGATGATGTAGGCTGAGGCAAAAAGGAAATCACACATTTAAAAAAAAAATGCTTTGAGAGAAAAGTGCTTTCAAAAGCATAACAGTTGCTACTCTTATATTCCTGAGGGGTTGTCCATCTAATTTCATCCCTTCCACAGAATGGGTCCTCTAACTGGATAACTTCATCCATTGTTCCCAAGGTCACAATGGTCTGACTCTTCTATCAGCCAGAATGTTTGCCTGAGGTCTTCCTCAAAACTTGAAGAATCATTGAGTTGAAGTATTCACCTGCATGGTTGGGCCATACAGTAAGGCACTACTGGTACTTATCATGAAGAATGATCTCCATGTTTGTAATACACTTGAAATGTAGTTCATGATAAATATACATTCATCAGATATCTAGGTACATGAATCAATCATCTTAAATAATTTCTTTTACGTTGGACATTATTGGTCATTTGATAAAATTTCATATTTATGTTTGTATAAGCAATAATGCTGGACCATAAACACAATATCAAAAACGATGGAGAACAATCCCAGGCCAAACTTCGTTGGGTCACCAAATATCAAGGTCCATTCATCTATTTCAAAGAAAAGAAGGGATTTTTTTTAATAACATGAAATGCATTCTAATACGAAATACACAAACTTTTGATTTTTTTACAGTATGATCATATTCAGTCGTGTTATTAACAGCATTAAATCCACTCCAACACCCTCTAATATCATTACTTCTCTTGAATTTTCCAAGAGAGATCTCTAATCTAATATACTGTTGCGTGGATCAGATTTGCAATGCTTTACTATTTTTTTTTAAAGAAAATAATACAAAATTATTAAAGCAGCAAATCCGTCTACAATACCCAGTAAACTGACAGGTTTGCAAACTGAAAGAAGTTGAATAGACCAACAAGCATGAAGCACTGCTTCAATATGTGGGTGTGGATACTGGCACATAGAGAAGCATAGGTGTGAATAAATATTGAATCTGCAAACAGACAACTTCGCATCACTTGCATGCTCAAACACCTGTATGATCTATACTTTCAAGGTTCTCCATTGGATATCGGTCACGACATTCAGGTCTTCAAAATGTCAGATGCATTCCAGTATGCTCAAAAACACAATTACCTAATTACAACCCTGTCATCAACAATGATGGCAACTTAATGTCTGAATGGAATATATATATATATATATATATATATATAAATATATATATATTATATATATTCACACACACACACACACACGAGTTACCTACCTGTAACTGCAGTTATCCAGTATTAATATTTTCATACATTCATATGCTTGAATCATTCCCGGACATCGAAGTGTCAGTCCCACGGTACTATAATAAAGCAGGATGCAAGAAATATAATAGGATATAATGGTAGTAGGCTATCAGTTTACTAGCCTATGTCCTTTTTAAAAAAGGACCAAACGTGAACTATGACCAATCAGGTGCTAGCACCCTCTAGAACACTCCCAAGAGAGGCTGATTCCCTCAGATTTTCTACCTTGCATCGTGTGAAGGAAGTCTCCCTCAGTTTTTATTTCCTGTGAGAATCAACCTACCTACATTACAATGTCTGATTCATCCAAAAAAGTCTTTTTTGTTCCTGAAAGTACTGTGGGAAGAAAAGGCTGCATGTGGATGACCCACACAGAGACTGTCTATATTGCATTTACCTACAACTTCGGGTGAAGGAGTGTAAGATCTGTGGAACCTTCTCCTCAAAAACATTGTGAGACAGAGAAGGAAGACTGCTTCTGTGGCTACAGATGTCTAGATCCCAAAGATCCAGCTCTTCAGGTGAGGACAGTGACACCACTGCAAAGCCCCATAGAAGTCAAGATTCTCTGACCAAGGGGTTTCTGAGGAGATCAGAAAGGCTTTGAAAACCCACCACAAGGATCCTTGCAAAAAGGAGGAAATTCCTTGTCTCTTCACAACCATTCACTCCATCCCTGAAGAAAAAGGAGACTCATCACTGATCTCCTTCTTCTGAACCATTGAGGTCAAAATCTTCACTTAGAACTCCGTCGACACCATCGTCGATGCTAGTGTTGATGACGGCTACCACAGCAATGGCTTGTTCCAATAGATGTACTGAGAACGTATCTTGTATCTCTCTTGTGTTTCACCTGGGCATGCATGAGTAACACAATGAAAGGGCAAGATCTGTCTCCACAATTCCCTTGAGGACTACGGTTTCATGTTCAGATTGCCATAATCACATTCCACCCCCGTAGCGTTAGGGGTTTGGGGGAGGCACTGTGAGCTAGCCAGAAACAGGGTTGACCATTTCTGATGGTGTGGACGGACTCAGTCTCCGGATTCTAAAGTTCTGTTGTCCTAACATGCAGTCCTATTGTTTTAGTAGGAACCTATAACAACTATAACTGCTGAATTTCTATGGTTTTGTGGGTGTAAAATCTGAACTATAACATACCTGTGACCTTTTTTATTTTGTGAATTTCAAAGGTTTTTTTTTATTTTATTTTTTACACAAAGTAATATTTAATTACCATACATTAATCTAACCGCATGCAGCCAACCCCATTACTGTAGGTGTGTGAGTGGGTGTACGGTTTTGATAATGCATGTGTGGTCTGTGACTGCGTGTGGTAGTGGTTCTGTGGGTCTGTGAGTGGGTGTATGTGTGAGTGGTCCTGTAACTGGGTGTATTCTTTTTTAAATAGTGGAGTCACATAGGGGTGAACACGCTGAGCACCGAGGAGGATCCTCAGATCCTTGTGCTCCCCCCAAAAAACATTTTTGGCCAATTTCTTGCCCATGAGGGGTCAATCAAAAACCCCTCAATCAGTCCCAGAAGTAGTAGTAGTAGTAGTAGTAGTGGTAGTGGTAGTAGTAGTAGTAGTAGTATTAGTAGAGGTACCCTGTTCCCTTCTATCACTTTTAAGTTTTATACATCCTGCCACATAAAATGGCACCTGGAACTTTTCTTTCAGGTTGTGGCCAGCCAATCAAGGCACTGTTATTTGCATGCGGATCTAGGATCCACCGTGGTGAGCCTGCATTGCTAGATGTACATAAATCTTTTATTCTCTTGAACTCCAAAACTATTGAACAGATTTACACCAATTTACAAAAAGAAATGACATCATTGATAATATATATGACTGCAACATTTGCAATAAAATTATGGATGAAAAACTGTGCATGGCGGGGAGCAAGGTATAGTTAATGAAGGGCACGTGTTATAGTTACTTCAGATAAGTATAACTATAACTGTTGAATCTCTATGGTTGTGCATGTAAAACCTGAACCTAACTACAACGTCCCTCTAACCTTTTGTTTCTTAGTGAATTTCTAAGGTTCTCTCAAATTATATATATATATATATATATATATATATATATATATATATATATACACATACACATACACATACACATACACATACACAGTTATAATTAGGTCTGCTTTTCCATAGACAGAGCGTTTTTTTGGGTTGCTAATAACTTAAGCTCTGCTTGACGAATCTTCACAACATTTTCAGAAAAAGGTTCATCCACCTCAGGTCCTTCCTGGCAGGCGGAGGCCAAGAAAAGGGGGGAGGGTCCAAAATGTAAAATCTCCATGCATTTTCTGTAAACTTCTTTGAGACAGGTTTTTAGCAAAAACCGCTGAACAGAATTACACCAAATTCACCAGGATGCTAGATCTTGTGCCACAGATTGTGCATTTTGTGATTTGGTGTACATCTATTCAGTAGTCTTTGAGAAATTAAGGGTGACAAATAATTGTATATTTTGGCAGTTGGGCTCGCTAGAGTCCAGCAAGTCTCCCGCAAGAGCAGAAAAAAACTAATGGAGCCCTGTGATTGGTTAAGAGGCCCATTTTTCCCCATAAGCCTTTGCGCTCTTGCCGGAGCAAAAGAGCTCTGATTTGCTGGCTGTTGGAATGTTAGAAATGGAATGGCCGCCATTACTGTTTACTGTGGAAAATTGGAGGTGTTGTGAAAATGAAGTAAGAAAGCTGTATAAGAGGGAAGCGGAAGGACATGCTGTCCCCCCCCATATTTAGAAAGGAAATGTCTAAGGGATAACTACTGTGAAGATTATAAATGTATATTGTTTTCAACTTATTTGTATGATCTCACGAGGCTCTCGTGTGATTGTGAATAGTAAAAAGAAGTATGTGAGTTATCAATACACTATACTAGTAGAAATGTATACTGTGATCCTTGTTATGGAGAGGAGGAGCAGAATGTTAATTCTTTTTTTATTTTTTTATTACAATCTTGCATGACTCTTGCGGGATTGGGAAACATACTAAGGAGTAGGTGATCTTTGAATACACTCTGGTGTGCACACTTGTTACAGTAGGAAGGAGTCTTACTGGAGATGGTCTTTATCATAGTCTACTATTTACGTACGAAGTGAAGAATCTATAAATGCTCAAAAAGCTAAAAACTAATGAAGTCAGCAACATAATAGGTTTTCCATTTTCTTACACTTCCGGAGTTAATGTCCTACTGCACCTACAGCCGGTGGTTGAAAACTGTTCAACAGAAAGAGAAACCTTTATGTCTAGCTTTCACAACTCTTTTCAATTTAGTATATACTGAAAATACATGTGTATTTCTACTGCCTATGTAATATGGTTGATTACTGTAATGGAGGTCCACAGTTCACTTTGAACTTGCAATAAGATACACAGACGTTTGTAAAGGTAGTGCTAAATGTGTTAGAAAGTGAGGAAATTCCAATTAATGACTTCATTACAACAAACTGTTCATAGAACCATGAATGTAAATTGTCGCTATTCAGGTAGAACAGACATTTAATCAGAGCGATTTGTGTAGCTTAAAGTACTAGATTACAAGTCGGTGTCATTTGAAAAACTATTTATGAAAGTTGCACAAACCAACTCCTGTCCAGACACACATCAGAACTGTCATCTACATTAGTTGTAAGACACAATTCAAAATATCTCATTCTCATGCTACAAAGATGCAGATGAGCTGATGGTAGCAAAATCAATACTAATATCACCAACTTTAAAGCTAGTCAGATTTCAATCCATAAGAAAACATACACTAGTGTGGCTATTGTTTTCCATCGTGGACACTCAATCAACTCTGGTAACTACACAGTAAACCTTAAAACTTCATCTGGCTGGATTGCATGTGATGATGTTTCTCTTAGTAAAGCAGAGATTACCCTGGAAACTTCAAAATTCCTATCTTACATTTCTACAACCAAAGTTTCAGAAGAAACAATATTTGGAAACATGTAATTAGATACCAACAGGGACAAAAACATCAAAGTTCATTTTCATTGCTGATATGTAGCCTATCAAGGATAACGACTATATAATGATTAATTTTTTTAAATAATTATAAATGGACTTAAAACAAATAAATAAGTATCAATGCATGCTACGTAGCAATGTTGGTCTCATGCACATAAAACATGTGTTTTATTTCCCCATAAATCTAAGTGAATTATTTTGCCCACTGTTATGTAATGGATTGTATTCCATTAAACTGAACACACTGTTAGTATTTTGGTGCATATAAATTGTACATACTACATCAGGATATATTCAGTGTAAATTCAAATCCATTATCAAAGGTATGATCTTATGAGAGACAACCAGGAAGCACTGCCCCCTCGTACTGAATGCAGGGGGTCTGCATCCGTGGCTCTCACAAGATATTTTAAGAAGGGGAAGAAAGGGAAACATAGTGCAAACAATATAGATCATCAAAGTAGCGGGTAGCTATGAAAAGACTTTTATATTTATTTGATATTTTTCATTTAAATGTTCTTAACATTTTGTTAAGAAGGGTACAACAAAAACCTACAACTTGAGGTGTTACACAAACATCTCCTTAAAAGCAAAAATGAGAAAAACGTACACAAAACGGTTTAAAAAATACCTAGGGGGTACCTGTGCAAGCTAGACCTGGGCAGATCTGCTTGCCTCTTATAAAAAAATTATCTGCTAAGACAAGCTGCAAAATAGCGCTTTTTAAGTAAGCAGGGCTATTGTCGGCCTGTGCTCTTAGAGCCTGTGCAGTCACAGTATCACCTGGAGCAAATTATATGGAAGACCCTAAAGAGTTGTCTAGCTCCGCAGCATGAGCCAACTCTGCCCGTGCAAGCCTTTGCGGATGCATAGACCTCAGGTGTCACCACATCCCTGTGACACTCATGCATATTGTTTATTTGTCCTACCCCAGCTGAGCTCTGCTGAGAAGTTTACACGTAATGTACTTCACAAAAACTTTCTTGGCACCTGGCCTCATTTCAAAGAATTGCCACAGCAAGGATTCTTGGGTGGCTGAGCTGGTGAAGAAGCCCGGCTGTCTTCTGAAAGATAAACAGGATAGGAGAGCAAGTCAAATATGTCTACTATCTGAAAAATCCAATAGTGAAATAAAGCAAAAAGGAAGGAATCTTCTTCTTTTAAATAAACACATCCATAAGAACCAATCAGAATCCTTCCATTGGGTGTGCTTTCTCTCCCAGACCTCTTGCAAGTGTTGCAGGGGTGTCTCACAAGACTATAAATAAATACTTCCTTTAAACCTTCCAATTTTGATCTCTGCTACCTGTAAAGTGTATGCGATAGGCTCAATGTTGCATACCTTGCTTGTTGTCAACATCTAAGTGAGTTGTGTGTGTGCTGGCAGTAGTAATGGATGATTTTCTCCTGAATAATTTTGTTATTACTGTCAGGACTCTAATGTCATACTAATTTAACCCCTTCACTGCCAGGCCTTTTTCCCCTCAGGTGCCAGGCCATTTTTTTGGCTATTTGGAGCAGTTTGCACTTAGGCCCTCATAACTTTTTGTCCACATAAGCTACCCACGCCAAATTTGTGTCCTTTTTTCTAACATCCTAGGGATTCAAGAAGTACCCAGAGTTTATGGGTTCCCCTGGAGGACACCAAGAAATTAGTCAAAATACAGCAATAATGTAGTTTTTTTTAAAGAAAATGGGAAAAAGGGCTGCAGAAGGCGGCTTGTGTTTTTTTTCCCCTGAAAATGGCATCAACAGAGGGTTTGCAGTGCTAAAATCACCATTTTCCCAGCTTTCAGGAACAGGCAGACTTGAATCAGAAAACCACATTTTCAACACAATTTGGGCATTTTACTGGGACATAACCTATTTTTACTATTTTTTGTGCTTTTAGCCTCTTAGTTAGTGACCGAAATGGGCGTGAAACCCATGTTGGAACCTGGACAGCTAAACATTTCTAAAAAGTAGACATAATTCTGAGGGTTCATTTATGTGGATCCTACAAGGTTTTCCTACAGAAAATAACAGCTGAAAAAAACAAATGTTGAAATTGAGGTAAAAAAAACAGCCATGTTTCGCCACGTTTTACTCTGTAACATTTTCGTCCAATGTCAGATTTTCAAAAGTAACATACCGTTACGTCTGCTGGACTCTTCTGGTTGCGGGGATAACCTAGGTTCATCAAGAACCCTATGAACTCAGAGCCAATAAAGGAGCTGCACCTTGCAATGGGTTTTTATTGTGTACCGGGTATACAGCAACTCATTTGGTGAAATATAAAGAGTGAAAATAGGTATCAAGGAAACCTTTGTATTTCCAAAATGGGCACAGGATAAGGTGTTGGGATACTTGCATACGAAATACAGGGCATTTTTCAAATAGTCATCTTTTTTACATACTGTCTTACATTTGGAAGGAAAGAAAGTAGAGAAAGACAAGGGGCAGTAACACTTGTTCTTCTATTCTGTGTTCCCCCAAGTCACCCTATAAAGATGGTACCTCACTTGCATAGGCAGGCCTAATTGAAATCGGACGTGTTTTTTGGAAAGTGTCTAGCTGTGAATTTTGGCCTTTAGCTCAACCGGCACCTAGGGAAACCTACCAAACCTGTGCATTTTTTAAAACTAGACACCTAGGGGAATCCAGGATGGGGCGACTTGTGGGACTCTCACCAGGTTCTGTTACCCAGAATCCTTTGCAAACCTCAAAATGTGGCCCAAAAAAAACCCCACTTTTTTCTTCACATTTCAGTGACAAAAAGTTCTGGAATCTGAGAGGAGCCAGCATTTCCCCCAAGTCTCCCGATAAAAATGGTACCTCACTTGTGTGGATGGGCCTAGTGCCCGCGACAGGAAATGCCCCAAAACACTACGTGGACACATCAAAATTATCAAATACAAAACTACCTGTTTTTGTGGGGGGTGAGGAGGCACCTGCGTTTTTGGTCCCTGGCTCAGCAGCCATCTAGGGAAACCTACCAAACCCAGACATTTCTGAAAACTAGACACCCTAAGGGAGTCCAGGGAGGTGTGACTTGCATGGATAAGCACGTGTTTTCTTATCCAGAATCCTCCGCAAACCTCAAATTTAGCTAAAAAAAAAAAGAAATCACATTTTTCCCTCATTTCTGTGTTGGATCAGAATACCAGCACAAATTTCCTACCACCCAACGTTCCCCTCAGTCTCCCGATAAAAATGATACCTCACTTGTGTAGGTGGGCCAAATGCCTGTGACAGGGAAGAGCCTTAAGAATGTTGAAATTGACGGGGAACCAAAGCGGGTCCAAAAGGGCAGTTTGAAAAAAAAAAACGTTTTTACGTTGACAAGTGGGGCAGAATTTTTATCAGTGTAGCTGCGACAATGCTGGGTGGTAGGAATTTGGTGGATTCCTGCAGATTCCGGAAGGTTCCATCACAAAAATGTGGGAAAAATGTGTGATTTCAAGCAAAGTTTGAGGTTTGCAGCGCATTGTGGTAAGAAAATGGTGCAGGGTGCATGTGAAGCACACCACCCTAGACTCACCCAGATGTGTCTAGGTCTCGTAGATTTTTGTACATGGCAGCATCCCAAAGTCCAAAAAGTGCACCCCTCACCATTCCAAGTGGGACGATTTTGAGAGTTAGACAAGCTCTCATGGCCCAAATGTAAAACCACAGCCCAAAATAATCAAATGTCCATTTCCTTGCTGTGGCATAAGATGTTTTAGTGTGCAGGGTGGGAACTGAAAGACTGTTACCCTTTTCAGTTGGGGTAGGGGCGTAACCAGGACCATACTGGTTGGTAGCCAACACCCCACTATTTTATTTTAATTCCCTGGCATCTAGTAGACTTTCTGTCCCCCTTCCCCCTGGGGTGTGGATCATGGGTAATTGCCCCATCTGCCCACTGGTGGGCAAAACAACTTTGGCCCCATTTATTTGGGGTGGGGGTATGGCCATACCTCCACCTTCTTATTTTGAAAAAAAAACAAAAAAAAAAACTTCCTGGTCTCTGGTGGGCTTTCTGCCCCCCTTGGGGGCAGATGGGCCTTCCAAAAATAGGCAGATCTGCCCCAACGGGGGGCAGAAATGGCCAACAGTAATGTGCCCCCATGGGGAACGACCCTTGCCCAAGGTGATGTCCCCCCCAAACAAAACACACCAATCCCTGGCCCCTAAGTGGTTTCTGCTCCCTCAGGGGCAAATAGGCCTAATAGAAATAGGCCAATCTGCCCCTAACAAGTGCAGAAATGGACTAAAATAAATTTGCCCCCCAGGGGTGAGACCCTTGCCTACGGGGTAGCTCCCCATCTGTTAAAAAAAAAAAAAAATCCCCGGTGCCTAGTGGTTTCTTCCCCCTTGGGGGCAGATCGGTCTAAATGAAATAGGCCGCTCTGCCCCAGAGGGGGGCAGAAGTGGGCTAAAAAACATTTGTCCCCAGTCGAGCGACCCTTGCAGAAATGGTCTAATAAATAAACTGCCTCCCAGGGGAGCGACCCTTCCTGAAGGGGTCGCTCCCCTTCATTGTTTACAATTTTAAAAAAATCTCCCTGGCGTCTAGTGGCTTCTGCCCCCCTCGGGGGCAAATTGGTCTAATTAAAATAGGCTGATCTGCCCCTGGGGAGGCAGAAAAGGCCTTCAAAAAAATGCCCCCCTTGGGGAGCGGCCCTTGCCAAATGGGCATTTCTGCAGCCCGATCGCTTCACGATCAGGCTGCAGAAATGCTCAGAGAGACATCAAAGGAAAGGCCTTTCCTTTCCTTTGATGCCTCTCCTGCCCCCAGCACGTGATCGTAAGAGAAATGCTTCTGCATTTCTCTTCCGATCCGTACCAGAAGCTGAGCTTCCAACGCAGTTTGGGCGGACTCTGATGAGATCAGTGCACAATCACGTGCTGACGTCATCAGACGTCACTGAGGGAGTCAGGGTGGAAGAGGAAGCGATTCCCCTTCCATCCCTGCCAATGGGAGGTGGGAGTGGGGGGGGCGTGGCCCTTGGAGGGGAGCGCTGCAGCCAAGGACGTAACTGTTACGTCCTGGGCACCCAAGGGGTTAAAGAGCAATATGTATGAAAGTCAAATTTGGATGATGTCATCAATGATGTCACTTGAAATTTCATGAGTGATGTCATATGTGAGGTTATAAGTAGCGGATGGTGAGGGCACAAGTTATAGTTAGTGCTACTAAATGTAACTGCTTAATTTCTGTGTTTTTTTTTTGTTTAAAACGTCAATGTTGTCACTGAGAAATTTCCCTAACTATTACATTAATTTAACCTTTGTTTTTTTTCCGAAGATATATACACATTTAGATCATACAGGAGTTGTCCACATTCCCTGACATCAGTATGTGAAATGTTTACGCATGCTTCATATAAACAGAAGCCTCACCTCTCTCACTTGACTTAGAATTTTTAAACACAGAGACTTAACTCTGTCATAGCAACAGAATTGCTGAATAACTATTTTCTGCTGCCTAAATCTTACACCTAGATAACTCACTGGGTGGCACTTCATTGATGTAACCACTCTCCCTTACAAGAAGGTCAAATGGAAAATAATATATAACATAGACCTGTTAACTAATGATATGTGAAGTGTCAAGTCATCATGTGTTAATAATGTGGTTTGCTGTTTGTTACATCTAATCTGCAAAACGAATTAGGCATGGCACATTCAATGGGCTGAGACCATCTGTTTGGGCATCAGTAAGCATCACTCTGTCCACTTATGAACCCACTATTACTAATCCAGTCACATAATTACCTTGGGCCGTCCATTTTAATGAAAACCTTTCACTTCTGGGGACTTCAAATGGAAAGGTGGGGTTATTTGCAACTGCCAACTAGAAGGAGAAAAATGTATACCAAAGCTCGATAGAGAACACGGATAAGGAATGGACGCAACTTAGTGAGGCTCAGTTCGCTGGGGATGTAATCCAACACTATCCAACCTTGCTGATCACAGATATAAAGGTGGAAGCCATTTGTTGCCAGTTGAAGGCAGTCATGAGGAAATCTGAGGCAGGGCCAAACATGCAGAGTCTGACAGGGAGAGGCAGCACACAACAGGTCTGCTACATGCCCCTAGACTCCTCTGGTGAGTGGGCCAGTCGGGCCAAGGACTGAAAGAATCCTGAAGCCGCAGGTGAAGATGTCTGCAATGGCTGGGCTTGGGGGGATGCTTTGTGTCAATAACAAAACAAGGCAATGAGTCTAAATTCACCTGCGCAGCTTGCTTGGAGGTGGGCGAAGATTAGACCGTGCAACACCCCTCCTACAGTGGACCGCTCTTCAGGGATGGGTGTGGGAGTGCTGGAGAGAAGGGACACCGACCTTACTCCGGGCCACGAGATGGCGTAAGAGACCGTTGGGAATGGCAGCGAGTGTCACCAAATCACTGCCACAGTCAGACTACTTAAGCTATCACTGGGAGCACAGGAGGTGCCATGCATTAAGCTGCAGCCGGGTGATGACCCACCTCCCCAACCCCAACTAGCTGCAGGGTGATTTCTGGGCCCTCAAACAGAGACTGACAGCCTACCCTAGCCCACAACACCGAGCTGAAGCAGCCTCTTCATGGTGTAGTAGTAGTTGCATTACAGATTTTGTGGTGATTCTAGACAGGCAGGCGTAAGCAGTGATAACCAGGGAGGCGACCCACTAAACCATCCTGTGTGCAGAGATGATAATTGAATGAGAGTCCCAAGAAGCCAAACCCCCTAGGGGGCCAATAAAGGGTGGAGACAGGGACAAGAGCGGGTGCATAATCAGAATTATAGTAGTGCACACTCCCTGGGTTCCAGAGTCAAGGGAATGCTGACCGGGCTGCCAGAGGCTCCCAAATTGTTTACAGCCTGTAATGGAAAAGTGCGGCTGGGGACATTGCTGACCCTATGAAGGACTACTGGTTGGCAATACACTCAAAGTGAAGCCTTTTAACTTGCCTTCCCACCGCACATCCGGCGATTGTCTGCTCACACCCCCTTTATATACACGCTGACACAGAGCTAGTGGGTCGAGGCAGGGCCACAATCTGACTGAAACAACTAGTACCCAACTCTGATATCCCTGGACTGGGGCTGTACCCTACTAAGCTCTACCCCACCCAAACAAGATGGGACAGGCTGTGAACAGTTGTACCAGACTACCAATATGAGGAAGGCAGGTAGAAAGCAAGCCAAGCTGCTCGGCTCTTCGAGTCAATGCTATCAGGAAAAACTCTCACCTAGGAATCAACTGTGGACAAAGCAGAGCCGTCATGAATTACAGAGCTCAATGAGGAGACTTACCTAAACTGCTCCTACTGGAGATGAAACATCTTTTAGAAAAAATAGATTCCAAAAGAGAGACACTCTTGGCCCACTTAGACTATAGGAAAGACAGAGTGTATGGATATCACAAATGAGTTGGCCGTCTGGACCAGCAGGTCTCAGATTCTGAAGACTTCACTCATTAGCATAATGAGTCCACAAACAAGATCAAAATGGAGGACTACAGTAAGTGTATGCTCAAACAGCTCTTACCTGAGGCTGAATTCACCGAAATGTCTTCAACAAAAACAACCTGCCTTCCCCTCTCCCCCAGGGTTCCCACCCTCCCTGTATAGCCAGATTTCACCTTTACGGTGCAGTCGAGCCACAAGTTCAAACTGACCAACAGAACACTACGAAAGGCGGGTATCAAATATGTTCTCCACTACCTCACCAAGGTGTGAATCATAGTGGATGACAAAACGCATGTATTTATGGACACCACGCTGGCCAGAATGTTTTATTCATGGTTAAGGGCAATCCTAACCATGTGCATAGGCGCAGAGGCTCTTAAGACCTCACAACACAACAGCGACTCAGACTGATCAACTACCCAAACACATGCAAACTATTAAATTAATAACCTGTAACATTTGGGGGCTTAACAACCTGTGCAAAGCCATGCAAGTTTTTAGAATTTATGAACAGGTACAGTACTGAGATTAGCATGCTGCGAGAAACAGCTCACAAACGCTACAGAGGGCCAGCTGTAGTCAAAATGGGTCAATGACAAACACACAGCCTCTTACTATGCCCATGGGGTACCTATCGTAGTGAGGAAGGGGGTGCTGCTGTGTCTGTTGAACAGTATTATATGTCTGGAAAGCAAATAAATAATCCTACATGCTCAGATAAGTAGAAACACTTATGGCCAACTGTGACAATCGAACCTTTTACAAGACCTATACTCTAAACTCCTGCAGCTAGACATCCAAACCATTCTATGGGGGAGAGGGACTTCAACATTACACTAGACCCCTCACTTGATTGATCAGGATGCTCTTGCTGCTCCAACCTGCAATCGCCAATGAAATAATAGACATAACTGTACGAAACTAGCACCTTTCTGGCAGAAGGGGGCCACAGAGATAGGTCCACTTTTACTCCCCCTGGGAGGTTCCAAAGGGTTACCAGGAGGAAAGGATCCTTCTGAACTTTATCCTCACTCTCCTCAGCATCCTGTGCTGAGTCCATCTACTCTAATAACTCAGAGGAGTTAGTGTTAGATAGGGGTTACACCAGCTCAAGTTTGAGAAAACTAAGCTCAGGCTGAAAGGGGGAGAGGGGAAGAGGAGAGAGGGGAGAGCAGAAGAGTTTGGAGTTATAACCCCATGGTGGCAGCACTAGAGACTCCAGGGTCAGAGAGGTACATTTTGGCTCTAGGAATCTCAGCAGGATAGTTCCCCCTTACAAATCTGGGGATGACATCTACAAATGGGTAACTGCTCTGGAGAGGGCCTATTAAGTCCAAAAGGTCCCCCAGAGACAGTAGGCAGCTATCCTGTGGCGCCCCTTTGCAGACAAAGGTAGAGACACACTTTTGGTAGCTAGAGAAGAGGAAAACACAACCACAAAATTTGAAAAATGCATTGATTGATGGGTTTGACTTACTACTGAGGAATACAGGATCAAGTTCAGGGAAACCCAGAAGGCGTCCTCTCAAGACTGGGTTGATTTTGTAGACTGTGCAGTTAAAGCTCTGGAAAGCTGGCTACATGGTAGTAATGTACATGACTATGAAGGGCTGTACAATTTGATCATGAGAGAGCCCATCCTTCATAACTATGTCTGAAAGCCTGCACCAATACCTTGTGGACTCTGAGCTGACCTCTCCCCAAGAATCGGAAAAGAAGGCAGACAAATGTGTTCGCATAAGGGCGAGTAAGAAAACTCATAGTGGGATGATCAGAAGAAATAGAATACTTCTAAGTCCCAAGAGAAGGATGGGGAGAAACCTGAAGACTTAAAGAAAGAGTCTTCTTCAGGTCCACAAACTTCTTCTGGAGGTGGGTCCAAATACTTCTCTTCTTCTAACAAGAAACCATGGTGCGTTCTTTGTAAAACAAACAGCCTTGGAATATTTGATCCAGTTGTCCTAAGAAAAGCACCAGTACTGCTACTACTTCCCCTAGTGCCCCTAGCAATAGCAATAGCAGCAGTACCACATCCAAGAGGGTAGCTAGGTTCACCTTGGGTTCTGCAGTGGACTCTGGCCTAGCCGAAGAAACCACTGTTTTGGTGTCAGAGGGTGCATTTACCTTGCCACTTTGGCTGCCTGGCCTCCTAATATGAGGAAATACAGGCAGCATCCCATCATTAATGGTATTGAGACAGAGGCTTACATGGACACAGGTGCAAGTGACAAAGGTACAAGTGTCACCATGGTGAATGAAAAGCTGGTGACACCTGACCAGATCCTACGCGGATAACATCATTAAGTGCCACTCCATGGCAGTGATTAATTTCAGCTGGGGAATGGGGGTGCACTGGCCCTAATAAAGTTGTAGTATCCTCATCCATTCCTGTAGAGAGTCATAGGGGCAATGATATGGAGACTTCAGCATGGGCTGAAGTGGAGTTACAGGCCCATGCATCATTACTGAGTGTGTTTGTGGCAACTAGAGCACAGGTCAAGAAACAGGGAGAACAAGGTGCATTGGCGCTTGGAACAATGGCCGAGGCAGCTCCCATGAAGAGAGGGAAGAAGGGTAAAAGGTTACCTCCTACCCAGACCTCATGTGAGGCTCACTCTCCACAAGAAGATGATCTTGCCCCTTGTGAGGAAACTACTGCATAAGAGCTTGGGTGTGACACAGCTGAGCTTCTGGGGGCCGAGGGAGTCTCTAGGGAGAAATTGAGCCTGGAGCAGAAATCCTGCCCCCTTCTTCAAGGCCTCAGACAGCAAGCTGCTGCAAAAGAGGCAGGGGATGCCAGTGGATCCCAAGGATCTACTGGGAAAATGGTCTCCTTTATTCTGAGGCTAAAAACCCAAGCCCGGTTGGTCATTCCTCAGTTTAGGGAGTTCTTATTGACCCTGGCACATGACATTCCCCTTGCAGGACATCTTGGGCAAAACTTGGGACAGGCTTGTTCCACACTTGGCCCCACAAGTCTGAAGACACAGAGGAGTTCCCCTTAATTCCACTACCAGTGGCTGTGGTTCCCTTTGAAAGGGTAGGGAGTTGCATTGTTGGTGCCCCTGACCCTCCTACAGCCTCTGGGAACAGATTTAGGGCCTGATTACAACTTTGGAGGAGGTGTTAATCCGTCCCAAATGTGACGGATATACCACCAGCCGTATTACGAGTTCCATAGGATATAATAGACTCGTAATACGGCTGGTGGTATATCCGTCACATTTGGGACGGATTAACACCTTCCTCCAAAGTTGTAATCAGGCCCATAGTCTGGTGGTGGAGGACCATTCCACCAGGTACCCAGAAGTTATTCCCCTCTGGATCACTACTTTACTTGCAGTGACCAAAGCCCTCTTAGGAATCTTTTCCGGAGTGGGCTTCCCTGAGGAGGTGGTGCAGGCAGAGGTGCAAACTTCATGTCTGGCTACGTGAAAGCAATGTGTAAGAAGTGTGGTGTAACCTATAAATTCACCAACCTCTACAATCCACAAAGAAATGGGTTAGTTGAAGATTAAAAAAAAAAACTCAAAGGTATGATCATGGGACTCTCTGAAAAACACAGGAGGAGAGGGGATGTCCTACTACCTTGCCTTCTATTTGCCTACAGAGAGGTTCTACAGAAGGGAGTGTGTTACAGCCCATTTGAGCTTCTGTTTGGGCAACCAGCTATGAGTCCTCTTTCTTGTGAAGGAGGGATAGGCGCAATCTCTCAAACTCCCCAAACAGGACATTTTGGACTATGTACTAGGCCTGCGGGCACTAAATACCGTGAGGTCAGCCAAGAACGTCAAATGTTGTGGCATGACCAAAAGACAGTGCTGAATGTTTACCAGCCAGGGCAGAAAGTGTGGGTTTTGGAGCCTGTGGCCCCAAGAGCACACCAGGACAAGTGGAGGGGCCCTCACATAACTGTTGAACAGAAGGGTGAGGTCACCTACCTGGTAGACCTGGGCACTCCAAGAAGCCCCCACAGGATGCTTTATGTGAATCACCTGAAACCTTACTTTGACAGGGCTGACATGAGCTTGCTCGTGCCACTGATGAGGGACAGGAAGAAGAGAGTGACTCTCTTCCTGATCTCTTCTCCCACAACCCTGTTGATGGCTCAGTAGGTGAAGTAGTCTTTGCTGACAGCCTCACTGACCAACAACAAGCTGACTGCAGACAAGTACTCAGTCAGTTTCCAGAACTCTTTTCCCTGACACCCAGTCAGACCACCTTGTGTGATTACGAGGTGGACACAGGTGATAGTCTCCCTGTCAAGAGCAAGATCTACAGGCAGCCTGACCATGTCTAAGATTGTATCAGGGCAGAGGTCTAGAAGATGCTAGAGTTGAGTGTTATTGAGCCTTCAGACAGACCTTGGGCTAGACCTCTAGTCCTTGCACCCAAACCTCACTCACAGGGCCAAAAGAAACAGACAAGATTCAGTGTAAACTACACAGGTCTTAATGCAGTCACTAAGACTGATGCCCATCCTATCCCCAGTGCAGATGAACTCAATGATATTTTGACTGCAGCCAAGTATCTCAGCACTTTTGACCTGACTGCAGGTTGCTGGCAGATCAGGTTAACAGATACTGCCAAACCATTTTCAAATCCTGGCGGGCACTTCCAGTTTACTGTGATGCCCTTTGGTACAGAAAATGTACCTTCCACATTTCAGAGGTTTGTGAATCAAGTTCTGGCAGGCCCAGAAGACTTTAGTGCAGCATATCTAGATGATATTGCTGTCTTTAGTTCCACCTGGCAGGATCACCAGGTCCACCGCAGAAGTGTACTTGAGGCCTTAACAAAGGCAGGCCTCACTATCAAGGTAAGTAAATGCTAGACAGGGCAGCTGTTTACTTGGGCGATCTGGTAGTTGGAGGCCAAGTTCAACCTTTACAGAGAAAAATCCAAACCATTGTGGATTGGGTTGCTCACACTACTCAAACTCGGGTAAGATCAATTCTGGGACTTATTGGGTATTAAATTTGTAAAGGGGAATGGTCCATTGTGACACCCCTGAATGACCTGACTTCCACGAAGATGCCTAAAAATGGCAATTGGACAGTTAGCTGTCCAGAGGCATTTGATGACCTGAAAAAGGCCATTGCTCAGCTCCCTTTCTTAAAACCCCTGACTGCTCAAAGCAATTCATTGTCCAGACAGATGTTTCAGAAATAGGAATAGGAGCAATACTACCCGACCTTAATGAAGAGGGCCAGGATCAACCAGTAGCTTTCATCAGCAGAAGGTTGACCCCCTGTTAGAAAAATTGGTCAGCAATAGAGAGGGAGGCCTTTGTTTTGGTATTGGCCCTGAAGAAGTTGAGGCCATACATGTCTGGCACTCACTTCATTGTTCCGACAGACCATAAACCTGTCTTATGGCTCAAACAGGTGAATGGTGAAAATCCAAAACTTTTGAGGTGTTCCATTTCCCTACGGGGGATGGACTTTTCAGTGGAACAACCAGTGGGAATAACCATGCCAACACAGATGGACTTTCCAGATATTTCAGGTTAGAAAATGAAGACTCACCTAGGTAAGCCTAGTCTTTTCTTTCATTTGGGAGGGGGTTATGTCGGAAAGTAGCACCTTTCTGGCATAGTTAATCCCACTTTTAGCCTGGGACCCATGTGTTTAGACTGTAGTACACTGGCATCCTGCTTAACAGGACCCCAGTTTCAGTGTCATTCCTCCCTAAATGTAGCTGTTTGGTAATGTTTACATCCCACAATTGGCGTACTGGTGCACCCAAGTAAGTCCCTAGTACATGGTACTTAGGTACCCAGAGCACTGGTACACCAGAGGCCCTCAATGGGCTGCAGCATGTATTGTGCCACTCATAGGGGCCAATGCAAACGGTGACTATAGGCCTGCCATTGCACCCTGTGTGAAATGGTGCATGAACTTTTCAATCCAGATATAAGGGTTGCCTTATATCATGGTCACTGCACTCTGACTCTGTAAGACACCCCTAAAGTAGGCCTGTCAGCACAGGGGCAGGGTGCATACTTCTAAGTGTGAGTGCACCCCTGCATGAGCAGAAGGGCTGTTACAAACCCCAGACTCCATTTCCTGGGCTTTGTAAGTGCAGGGAAGCCATCTTAAGGTATGCAGTGGACACTGGTCAACACGAGTTGTCCAGCTAAATAATGGCTTCACCGAACATGGGCATACTTGGTTTTAAACATGATGGAATCATGCAACTACAACGATTCCAATGCTAGTTGCATAATACCATGCACTCTGGGGGTTCCCTACAGGGTCAGAATGCCAGCCCGTGCTGCTGACAACCCCAGACACTGTTCTGCCCTTCTGCTGCTAAGCTTACCTCGGGCAGGGTAAGGCAGAACAAAGGATTTTCTGCAAGATGAAGGTGTGACCCTCTTTTCTTTAGAAATAGGTTTCTCTGGGCTGGGGTGGGAGTGCCTTTGAGTGCCACCAAACTGCTTTGAAGAGCACATTTGGTGCCCTCCTAGCATAAACTGATTTGCACTAGTGCAGGAACCCCCGGTTCCTGCTCTGGCGCAAAACCACACAAAGGACAGGGGAGTAACCACCCCCCTGTCCAGCTCCTCCCATAGGGAGGTGCACAGAGATCTGCCAGGTGGCCACTTGATTCTGCCATCTTGGAAATAAGATGAGCAGAGGCCCCTAGGAGCATCTGACTGGTTAGGCCAGCCAGGTGACACCCTTGGCCCCCTCTGATAGGTGGGTCACTGCAGTAAGTGTCCAGCCCCCTTCCTAGGTTACTTAAGGGCTCCTCTGAGGGTGGGACCCTAGATTAATCTGCAGGACATCAGGAACCATATGCAAGTCTCCTCTGCAAGACACTTCTGCAACCTGGACGCTGGAACCAAGAGCAAGACTGTAACCAGTAGGACGGCTCCTACTGCAACTTTGTTTCCAAGTTCTACAAAGACCTCTGCAAACCTGTGGCCGTGCAATCTCCAGAATCATTGGGACTCTGCCTGCACTTAGGAAAGAAATAAGGAATCTCCCTTGAAGTGAAGGAATAAGGAATCTCCCTTGAAGTGAAGGAATCATTCCCTTGCATCTGTAGGTACCTTGACAATGATGACTGGCTTGTGGATCCTGCTGTCCCACGGACTCCTTGAGGCTCCACAATACAGGTGGTGGTTCTGTGACTTTTTAGAGGTCTGACCTATCTTCCTTGCAACTGGCAAGTCTGTGGTCCCTCGCTGAAGCTGCTTTGCTGGTACCCTTGTGGACTGCGTCTGTTTGTCATTGCAAAAGCTTGTTAGCTCTTCAGTCTGAAGATCTCCTAGCTCCAAGAAGCCCCAGCCTCCAGCACTCTCCAGCTCCAAGAATGACGTCCTCTCTGCAGCTCCTGCGAAGTGGGCATCAACTTTGCTGTGCTGCTGAGACCTCTCTGTGACTCCCTGCGCCTGCTGCCAGAGGGTCCTGCTGGGTGCTCCTGCTGGATCTACTGCTTGATGAGGGCTGGCCCTGACCTACCCAAAAAGACTGGGTCACCTGGACCTTGCTGGTCCCCACAAATCCTGCAAACGCCAAGCAACGCTTCCCTGCATTTGCCAAGGCTTGTTGGTGGTCCTACTAACCCCTCTGCAATTCGAAAACCGTCATGGGACAGCTCATGGACTACTCCTGGGCTCTTCCTGCATTGGTTGGACTCCATTGCTGTACTTCTTCGTCTACCATCTGCAACAGGAAAGCATCTCCAATAAGGGTGGACATTGCCCTCTTGCATCGCCAGGGCACCTCTGGGTGGTCTGGACGCTGTCCCCTCTTTCCTTACGCCTTCTTTTTCAGGAATCCACACGATTTGTTGCTCTCAACAGCTATCCTTATGAGAGCTCTGGTTACCTAGGGCTGCCTACACTATTACTAAGAGTTGCCTGGACTCAGTACAGGGTGCCTCACCTTTAGTTGTACACCATATACTGAGCCAGCCTCTTACAATAATGACTGACAGAGAACTGATCGATCTGTGGTGCCTTTTACACCCTGCCATGAGCGAAGGCACATGCCACTCTTCAGGTGCAGGCACTTGGTCCTGGATTGATGACTAGAGACCAGAGACATGCTCATAGGTCAAACAGAAATGGCATTTACTGTGTACACTATCCGAATGCTCTTTTTTGGAACTTCAAATCCCTACACCCACCAATATTTGCATGGAGGCTACCACTTGACACCCTACAAGACTGGGTATTTAGAGAGGGCATGAAAAGCAGCATAACAATTATTTCACCCATAATGAGGGCTCTGTCCAAAGCACATTCACGCTCTCAGGGTAGTTGTTAGGTGAACCTGCATCACTTAGCAATCAGGCATTCTAAAAACATACGCAGATGTATGGACTGGCTAGAAGCAGAGATTAAGTCCTTACAAAATAAACTCCAAAACCAACATGACAAACCAGCATTTGCACAAATATGCTCCAAGCTTTCTGAATTCAACGAGGTCGCTGACAGCGAACTTAGGGTTATATTGATCAAAAGATCATGCAGCGCAGCAAGACGCCTTGCTGTGCTGCATGATAGGAAAAGGGCAGGAATGTGCCATATGTAACATAGTACTGTGCATGCCTGTCTTTTCCCAGCGCTGGCGCAAATTGTACTGCCTAGCACCAATGCGGGCATCCTTGCAAGGATGCCTGCTTTGCAGACAGGATTGTTTTTGTGTAGGAAGGGGCAGAATGCAGCACACATAGAATGAGGAAGTAACAAGGAGAAATAAAGATATTCCTCTTTGTTACGCCTCACCAGGGGAGGTTTAGTATATCAAGGCACTCCCAGGTCTACCAGTAATGGTAAATCTGGAAATGCGCCAAAAACCATGGGTGGATGCATGGGAACACCCACGTTCCTTCCATGGACGAGGGCAGAGTAATGCAACGCAGCAATTTGAGCTGCGTTGCGTTACTCTAAATTTATCAAGCGAGGCAAGGCCATGCAAGGTCTTGCATGGCTTAATAAATTTAATTTAAGAGTTGCGTCGCTTTTGTGCCCCATTGTGTGGTGCAAGGGCACAGCAAGTACCCTTTAATTTCCTGGGCAGGGAGGCCAGGGCAAGATCATATGAGAAGTGAGACAGGCCAAATAAGAACCTTGGTAGCCTGATTAGATGCTCATGAGTGAGCAGAGAGATACCCATTTTTACCACATGTAGGTGAACCTGTATCGGAAGCTAAAGATATCATAGAGGAATTACACAAATACGGCACAGAGTTGTACAGCTTCCAGACCACCCCATTGTCCTTAATAAACTTTGATAACAAGATCCAAGCCAAAGTCCTCACTATCTAAGTGGTGCCCTAGCTCCCTTCTTGGGTGTGTCCTAACCAACCCAGTTTCATTCAAGGCCTATTCCCTTCTCATGACCTTCCACCAACTCAGCTTAAAGCTGCTGCAATATTCCTCAATGCAACAAAAGCTTCTGAATTGCTTAAATGGAAGGACATTTTAACTTACTGGCGAGACTGAGATTCAGTGATGCATTTAGAAGACGGGTAAAACACCTATACTGGGTTCTCACAACCAGCATATAGCAAAACATCCTTATGTCACAACCATTGATGGCTGAAAGATGGACACATCAAGGGTGCTTGCTGTTGCCTGTCCTCTCTGTGATAGCCATTGAGCCACTGGCTGCTCAGTTCAGGCAAAAACACTCCAAGACGGGACTCACCTTCCTGTCACAATACATCCCAATGTCCATCTTTGCTGACAATGTTATGATGTATGTATAAAACCCAGAAGCCAATGTCAACCCCCAATCCAAGAATTCCTTAAATTCCCCCCATTGTGAGAAATACCTATAAATTGGGAGAAGCTGGAAATGTTTCCCTAGACAGGGGCCATCACTACCTGTAGCTTGGACTATCCACTCTGTTGGCGGAACCCCATAGTGAAATACCTGGGCATTTGGGATAAGGACACAGCTGTAGTACTGCAGGAAAACTAGGGTGTTGCAATATCCCATTCTGAAACCCAAATGGACCGCTTTAACAAGCTACCACTGTCCTTGGCATGCAGACTGGGACTGGCCATGATGACTGTCCTGCTGAAGCCGGTATATCTATTCACCAACTTTCCCCCCTCATTAAGTAAAACCTTCTTCAAGTGACTGAAGACAAACATGACTCGCCTGAAATAGGTGAGCAAGCAACTTAGGCTGATGTGTGAGGTTCTGACATAACCATTCAAATGGGGGGGAGCTTTCTGCCAGAATTCGAGGTATACTATTTACACACCAAGGCACAATTCAACCACTTCAAAAAGTTTACAGCGCACCCACTAACCTTACTTGGTGATTCATAAAAGACTCAATATGTGCAAGACTCATGGCCATAGCCAAGGCCATTTGTGCATATCCTAGCCGCCCCCAGTGAGTCATCTACAATGTCTGCTGCACACTGTGGTTATGCAAAGTCCTTTACTGGAGGGTTGGGCTGGAGATGCTCTATGCCCCCAGCATACCTCTGGCATTCAAAACAGCCATGTCACCAACCTGTGACTCAAAAGCATGCAAACAGTTAGTCACGTTATACCTGGTGACACACTATCGTTAGAAGCAATAAAAATCACAAAGAGGTCACATTCCACTGGACATCTTTCCATACTTGAGGCTACGAGTGGCCTATAAAGCCGTCGAAGAGCATTTCCTAGTCCCGCCACCGACAGCAGCTCATATATTGCTGGGATGCATGAATGATTTTCTGTCACTGGACCACAAACTGAAAAAGCTATCCATGCTGATGGCGAAGAGTGGTGATGCCATGGTGCCGTAGCCCCCAACCTAGAGTTGCTGACTGGCTGCAAAATATATCCTTCTGTGGGGAACAGCTATACTCATTCTGGGACCTTATGCCACCAATGTCCACACCAAAAGATCTATGAGCCCTCTTGAAGGTTATTTTCAGCACACAGGGGCCAGGAGATGCTGCCAAAAATGACACAGGAACATAGCAAGACTTTATCCAGCGTCTTTTACAGATTAGTGTCAGAATCCCGTTTTGAGGGGCACACAGGGGTTACGGGACCCAGCTGTAGGAATTGAGGTCTTTTATGTCTGGTATCCCATGTCCTGACCTACTATGGATCCTAAGTAACTGGAATAAGTACCCCTTCTGCACTTCTCTCAGGGTAACCGTAATCCAAGCTCCCTCAGGGTGGGGGAATGGTAGGTGTGGATACAGGGGGGTGAACACTGGCTGATAACTAAGCATGTGTGCAGCAGCAATAAATAAAAATAATTGTCCAGCCAAATAATTACTTTTGTGATAAAGTAATTATTTTTACCATTGTCTACCCAAAGGGAAATACGAAATTCACAAACAACCGCACAGTCCCCTTGAGGTCAGGGCTCCAGTGTTTATTTTAGGTGGCTACCCTGGGTCTCACTCCCTTCTTGCTCCTAGCAATCGTTATCATTCCCTATTCACTGTAGGGAACATCCGGGAAAAGCCTGCTACTAGTCCCAGTCTCAAGAGTCCAGTTGGACTCTTTTAAAATTTAACAGTGTTACAGCACCGCAGCTCTATTAAACAAGCAAGTTCTCTTGTGGCCGATTGTCCCAAAATCAGTCTCACCTCCACCAAAGGCCTCCAGCAATTGGAGTTCCTGAGAGCACCCCGCCCCAGGTGCATGGAGTGGCAGCAGTTGAATCAGGTGAGATGCCGCATGCCTCCTGGACCGGCCTGCACTGAATCGTGGTATAGTTCCTAACTAGTGGTTGTACCACCAAAGTGACCTGAGGCTCTCCGCAGCTTCTCCAGACATATGGGGTAAATTTTTGCTCCGTCCCACAGTTGGGGCGGAGGTGACGATCCTGCCACTGGTGCTTTGCCCAGATGACGGCAAGCCAGTGCTCTCACGACAGCCTCCCTTTTCCGGCCAGTGTTCAAATCAGGTTGCATGTCTTTGCTGCTCCCAGTGACCCCCTCTGGCATAAAGGGACACAGTATCCTCTCTGTGCACAGGCTCACCCAGATCTGTACAGCACAGTCCTTAGTGGCGGCCCCTCCTGGTATACGGGGGTCGTGGCTCACTGATGTACATGGGCTACGGCCCTTAAAGCACGGCAATCTTCTCACGGCGGCCCCTCCTGGCATACGAAGTAGTTGTCTCCTCACTATGCACAGACTCCGGCCAAACAGCCATAGACACTGTAAATTCATATCTGGCATAAGAGGGTCATCGGCTTCGTCCTGTGCAGCAGCCATGTCCTTGCAAATCATAAATGGAGTCCAGTCGACTGGTCTACCCCCCTGGAGTGTGCTCCCTCTAATTCTATCTTCTCCCTCACAGGGCACACTGGTCTTGACAAGCAAGCAGGCGCTGGTGCTCTAGGCACCAGAGTAGGATGATGCCCCCTAACCCAGACTAGCCGGCTTTGGCCCTCAGTCCTAGTCACAGGCAGGTGTCTTGCAGAGCTTCCCTTCCTCACACAGCACCTGTGGCTTTTTAGCAGATGCCAATTTTTGTAGTCTCAAGCTCCCTTTCTTATAGTCCATTTCCAGACACCAAATGTGATTTAGATTCTGAGTCTTTGAAGTTTGTGTTGGGGGTATGTTCTCTTTTGACGTTCCCACCCCTCTGCCACCTCTTCCGCTTTAAAGCAGTCTTTCACAGCAGGAGAGACTCTAAAGCTAATAAGCCCCACAACACGGGCCATGGGAGGGATTATAGTTCACACCTAGATGACAGCCACAGTGCTATGTTGTTAACAAGGTTAGCACAGCGCACCACCACTACTCCTTATGATTCTCTTATCGGCCACATCTCTTTCCTGAGATGTCCCGAAGCCCCTTCCTTGTGACCTCTCACTGAATCAAAGAGCACTCTTAGAAGTATATGAGGGAAGCCTGGCTCTTCCCGCTCCAGTGTGTGCCCACCCAGCTAACATGAATGCAACAATGCGCAAATCTGTCAGTGTGGTGTCTTCTACCTCCTCCCCTTATATTTCACAATTCAGTCCTGTGTCTCCCAAAATGGAACAGGGGGTCCTCCATGCACTGTACAATATATATATATATATATGACAATATAGGCCAAGGGTGAGTTAAGCACACAGCAGCTGAACTTTAAAATGAGCAAGCCTGTGGGCCTCACATCAGTGACAGGTTATAAAGGATCTGTTCACTACATCTGATCCCTACACGGTATGCTGCCACCACCAACATGCTCGTACTGTGCTTAACTCCTTTTGAAGACAGTAGCCTTCCACTACTATGACGGTAGCACTCTAGCTGCACTTGGTAGCCAGACATCAGTACAGTTGGGGCACTCAGGGCAGGGGTGCACATCCATTACCATTACCCAAAAAGTACACTGCCCACAACCCTCAGCGAGCCTGCCTGCGCCTCCAAGCTTACGCATATGTTTACCAAGAGTAAGGTTGTGCAGTCTGATGTGCTGCTGGGCTCCAGGGTCCAAACAGTTCAACAACATTAGATCATACAACAAAGCTGTTTTTCCGTAAGACTTGGAAGAACTAGTCCTTACATTTAGTATATCTCTGCCCATGACCCGATGAAATGTTGGGAAATTAAGTGTGTATTGCTTGTTCTATGCAGGTTTTTATGCATAAATCTTTCTAAAAAAAACAGAAAAATGTATACCAAATCATTTAGGAGTGAGTATGATGGTTTTGAGTCCTCATTTTCTCACTCCTTCTTAGTGCACAATGTTCCATACTACTCCATTAAACAACATGAAAAAATACACTGTCATGGTAAAAAAAGATTTCAGTTTATTTTTCTGTAAATGGTAGTTATTGGGTCAGATTCACAAACTTCATTTTGTAGTACATAAAGTAGTACTACTCAATACAACATGCAATTCACAAACACACAAGAAGACATCTCGAGCTCCACCTCACCTATGTTTTATACAAGAGATCCTCAAACATGTATGTCTACTACTTAGTAGTAAATGTGGAAGGGACCTTAGTAGTGATTGTAAAATGGGGAATAACAGTAAATGGAGGGGCTAAGGAAGGAGTAAAGGGGATTAGATAGGGATAAGGGGTGGTTTAGAGAGAGATAGATATCCACCCATACAAGAGTAAAGCCTCTTGCTATTCACCAACTGCAATGTTAAAGTTACTACAGCCCAACAGGATCCAAAACAGTAGTAAATATATTCCAGCTCAGACCTGGAGTAAAGTCCAGAACCACAAATGACCAATTGATGGTAGTGCAACACCCCCTCCAAGGAAAGCAATGGGGGCACTTCAAACAGATCCCTAATAAAAAATAATAATAATAAAATAATGTATTTTGATTTTTAAGATATATATGGAAAATGTCACTTATCCAGTGTACATGTGTTCGTGGCATGAGTCGCTGCAGATTCACATGCTTTTCACATCCCGCCATCTAGTGTTGGGCTCGGAGTGTTACAAGTTGTTTTTCTTTGAAGAAGTCTGATGCGTGTAATGGCTGGATTTGATTATTATGGCAATAATAAACAAATCTTTTCCACTTATTGCTAGATTCAGCGATGCTGGATTTGGGTGTCTGATCTGTTGTTTGTGTTGAGTTAACAGATCTGGTTTGTTTGGTAGTTTGACATGAGGCACTACTGAGAGGTCTAGTAGTGTTGTGTACCAAGGTTGCCTTGCCCAAGTTGGTGCTATTAGTATGAGTTTGAGTTTGTTTTAACTCAATTTGTTTACCAGATATGGAAGGAGGGGGAAAAGTGTATGCAAATATCCCTGACCAACTCATCCATAACGCATTGCCCTGAGACTGATCCTGTGGGTATCTGGATGCGAAGTTTTGGCATTTTGCATTTTCTTTTGTTGCAAATAGGTCTATTTGTGGTGTTCCCCATATTTAGAAGTAAGTGTTTAGTATTTGGGGGTGAATCTCCCATTCGTGGATCTGTTGGTGATCCCGAGAGAGATTGTCTGCTAACTGATTTTGAATCCCTGCAATAAACTGTGCTATTAGGCGAATGTGGTTGTGAATCGCCCAATGCCATATTCTCTGTGCCAGGAGACACAACTGTGTTGAGTGTGTTCCTCCCTGTTTGTTGAGATAATACACCGTTGTCATGTTGTCTGTTTTGACAAGGATGTGTTTGTGGCTTATTATGGGTCGAAATGCTTTCAACGCTAGAAATACTGCCAGTAGTTCTAAGTGATTTATGTGAAACTGTCTTTGCTGAGTGTCCCATTGTCCCTGGATGCTGTGTTGATTGAGGTGTGCTCCCCACCCTATCATGGAGGCATATGTAGTTATTACGTATTGAGGCACTGGGTCTTGGAAAGGCCGCCCTTGGTTTAAATTTATATTGTTCCACCATAGAAGCGAGGTGTATGTTTGGCGGTCTAGCAACACTAGATCTAGAATTTGACCCTGTGCCTGTGACCATTGTGATGCTAGGCACTGTTGTAAGGGCCGCATGTGCAATCTGGCGTTTGGGACAATGGCTATGCATGAGGACATCAGGCCTAGTAGTTTCATCACCATCTTGACCTGTATTTTTTGTTTTGGATACATGGCCTGTATTACATTGTGAAATGCTTGTACCCTTTGTGGACTTGGAGTGGCAACCCCTTTTGTTGTGTTGATTGTTGCCCCTAAGTATTGCTGTGTTTGACACGGCTGAAGGTGTGACTTTGTGTAGTTGAGTGAGAAACCTAGTTTGTGGAGGGTTTCGATGACATACTTTGTGTGTTGTGAACACCGTTCTTGCGTGTTGGTTTTGATTAACCAATCGTCTAGGTACGGGAACATGTGTATTTGCTGTGTTCTGATATGCGCAGCTACTACTGCCAGGCATTTTGTAAAAACTCTTGGCGCAGTTGTTATCCCGAATGGCAACACTTTGAATTGGTAATGTACCCCTTGGAATACAAACCTTAGGTACTTTCTGTGCGAAGGATGTATCGGTATATGGAAGTATGCATCCTTTAGGTCTAGTGTTGTCAGGTAGTCTTGTTGTTTGAGCAATGGGATTACGTTCTGTAATGTCACCATGTGAAAGTGATCTGACTTGATGTAGGTATTTAACGTTGTGAGATCTAATATAGGTCTTGGAGTTTTGTCCTTTTTGGGTATGAGAAAGTACAGAGAGTAGACTCCTGTTCCTTTCTGATGAATTGGTACTAATTCTATTGCTTCTTTTTGTAACAACGCTTGGACCTCCAGTTGTAGAAGATCCATGTGTTGTTTTGACATATTGTGTGTTTTCAGTGGGACATTTGGAGGGGATTTGAGAAATTCTATGCAATAACCATGCTGGATAATTGCTAGAACCCAAGTATCTGTTGTTATTTCCTCCCATTGTTTGTAGAACTTGGTTAGCCTCCCCCCGACAGGTGTTATGTGTTGGGGATTTGTGACGTCTAAGTCACTGCTTGTTTTGTGGAGTTTTGGGACTTTGGATCTTCCCTCTACTTTTTTGGAATTGTCCCCCTCTATATTGTCCCCAAAAACGTCCCCGCTGATATTGACTCTGATAAGTGGGCCTTGTCTGTGAGGTTGTGGGTTCCGTGCTTTGTCCTCCAAACCCCCCTCGAAACTGTGTTTTACGAAATGTGCCTCTGCTCTGTGGGGAGTAGAGTGTGCCCATGGCTTTGCCCGTATCAGTGTCATTTTTAAGTTTTTCGATGGGAGTGTCCACCTCCGGCCCAAACAACTGCTGTCCATTAAATGGCATATTCAGCACGGCTTGTTGTATTTCCGGCTTGAATCAAATCAAATCAAATCAAATCATTAGCATTTATAAAGCGCGCTACTCACCCGTGCGGGTCTCAAGGCGCTAGGGACAAAGGGGGTGGTTATCGCTGCTCGAACAGCCAGGTCTTTAGGAGTCTCCGGAAAGCGGAGTGGTCCTGGGTGGTCCTGAGGCTGGTGGGGAGGGAGTTCCAGGTCTTGGCCGCCAGGAAGGAGAAAGATCTCCCACCCGCCGTGGAGCGTCGGATGCGAGGGACGGCGGCGAGTGCGAGGCCAGAGGAGCGGAGGGGGCGGGTGGGGACGTAGAAGTTGAGGCGTCTGTTGAGGTATTCCGGTCCCTTGTCGTGGAGGGCTTTGTGTGCGTGGGTGAGACGCAGCCATGCATGTCTCCTTATTGTCACTGCTGTGTTTACAGTTCTAGCAGCTGTGTCTGCTGCATCCATTGCTGACCGTATGATTGTTTGAGATACTCTGTCCTTCTTCCACCACTTGCTGTGCTCTCTTTTGGAACTCCTTGGGCAAATGTTCTATAAAGTGTTGCATTTCATCCCAATGAGCCCTATCGTATCTGGCCAACAAAGCCTGTGAGTTGGCAATACGCCACTGGTTTGCTGCCTGTGCCGCCACCCTTTTCCCTGCTGCGTCGAACTTACGACTCTCTTTGTCTGGAGGTGGTGCATCTCCTGAAGTGTGTGAGTTTGCCCTCTTGCGAGCTGCCCCTACTACCACTGAGTCCGGTGTTAACTGTTGTGTGATGTACACGGGGTCTGTTGGTGGCGGTTTATATTTTTACTCCACTCTTGGAGTAATGGCCCTTCCTTTTACAGGCTCCTCAAACACTTGTTTGGAGTGTTTTAGCATTCCAGGTAGCATGGGGAGACTCTGGTACTGGCTGTGTGTGGACGACAGTGTATTAAATAGAAAGTTGTCTTCAATTGGCTCTGCATGCAGGCTGACATTGTGAAACGCTGCTGCCCTTGACACCACCTGTGCGTAGGCTGTACTATCTTCTGGTGGTGACGGTCTAGCTGGATAACAGTCAGGACTGTTATCTGACACTGGTGCATCATAAAGATCCCACGCGTCTGGATCATCCTGACTCATCCCTGTATGAGTTGGGGATTACATCATTGGTGGAGTGGCTACCGGTGATGGTTGCGGAGAGGGTTGTGGAGACGGCGGCGGGGTTACTTGTTTAGCCACCTTTGCCTGTGGCTGCTTGTCTTTGTCTTGGAAGGCAAGTTTGCGTTTCATTCGGATCGGAGGGAGAGTGCTGATCTTCCCTGTTTCTTTTTGGATGTGGAGCCTTCTTTGGGTGTAGTCTGGCTCCATTGTCTCCAGTTCCTGTCCAAATCTATGTGTTTGCATTTGTGACGACAGGCCTTGTTCCTCTGTGTAGGAACTTGATTTCGGTTTTGAGGCCGGATGTTTCGGTATCGAAACCTTTTCGGCTGCCTTTTTCGGTTCCGACAACACTTTTTCTGCTCTTCGGCGTACAGATTTCTCGGTGCCGACTTGGTTCGGTGACGCTCTCTCTGTGCCGAGATTGCTCTGACCCGGTGTCGAGTCTGCTCTGACCCGGTGTCTCGGGGTCGAGTGTGCTCTGTGCCCGTATCTCGACCGGAGTCGGATGACTTCGACACATGCATGCCCTTTTTCGGTGCCGATGACCGGTCACCTATTTTTCGGGTTAAGCCATGGCCTCTTGGCAGTGGCGTCCCCTGGGCTTTACTGCTTTTTACGTGAGTCTTGTGAATTGGCGTCTTACTCACGGTTTTCGGCGTCTGTTCTGGATCGACCTCTTCTGAGTCCGAATCCTCGATGGAGAAGGCTTCCTCTTCTTCCTCCATGTTTTTTTGTCCTGTCGGCACCGACGCCATATGTAATCTTCTTGCTCTTCGGTCCCTTAAAGTCTTTCTGGACCGAAATGCTCGACAGGCCTCACAGGTATCCTCTTTGTGTTCTGGCGACAAACACAAATTACAGACCAGATGCTGATCTTAGTCCGGGTCTTGAACGCCAGGCTCGGGAGTCGCGTACTCGCATATCACAGCTTCTCACTACGCAATATTTGCGTACTCGCTTGTCCCTGTTCCTTTCACGTTCGCCAGTGGGGCACACTTCAATTACATTTCGGACGCGTTTCTAACGTGTGCATACACTGCATATAGAATTTTGGGGTCATCATTTACTTACCAGTTCGTATTTCATGGACGCTGTTGGTTGACGGTTGAAATGGGTCAACCTCTGAAGGATTAGGAGCCCTGAAGAAGTCGTTTGGGAGTGGATTGGAGTTTTCCCAAGACGAAACACGTGTTGGCTTAAATTGTACTGTCATGGAGATGTGGTCAGACGCGGCTTGAGTTGTATTGCTATAAAGACATGTGTATATTAATGAGGAACAACTATTCAAAGCACTGAACAAGAATGGACTTTTACAATCATGTATTAAAAGTTGATGCTGGACTCTCTTTAATGATCTATTGACTATCTTTATAATAAGTTTCTGTTAGGTGTGCCGCACTACATATTATTGTTTGTTGGGTTATTCAAACCTGTAAGGGATGGGTGTGTTCCCTTGTGCTGGCACCCTTGCATTCTCTGTTTTCATGTTTACTTGAATTAAATTAATGCCATTTATGATCCTGAGCGCCTGCGTAACCCCAATCTTTCACCCCACTATTAGAATTCTATTTTTCGGGTTAAGCCATGGCCTCTTGGCAGTGGCGTCCCCTGGGCTTTACTGCTTTTTACGTGAGTCTTGTGAATTGGCGTCTTACTCACGGTTTTCGGCGTCTGTTCTGGATCGACCTCTTCTGAGTCCGAATCCTCGATGGAGAAGGCTTCCTCTTCTTCCTCCATGTTTTTTTGTCCTGTCGGCACCGACGCCATATGTAATCTTCTTGCTCTTCGGTCCCTTAAAGTCTTTCTGGACCGAAATGCTCTACAGGCCTCACAGGTATCCTCTTTGTGTTCTGGCGACAAACACAAATTACAGACCAGATGCTGATCTGTGTAAGGATACTTGTTGTGGCATTCGGGCAGAAGCGGAATGGGGTCCGTTCCATTAGCCTTGAAGACGCACGCCGTCGGGCCGACCAGGCCCCGCCGGGGAATCGAAAACCCCGAAGGATCGCCGGAGCTCTTCCGAATTCGGTGTCGATCTGTTGTAGCTCACCCGATACCGAACGCAAACAATACCGTCAAATTTTCCGATTTTTTCACTAACTTTCCGACCCGAAGCGCGGAGCGAAAAGGAGCACGTCCGAACCCGATGGCGGAAAGAAAACAATCTAAGATGGAGTCGACGCCCATGCGCAATGGAGCCGAAATGGGAGGAGTCCCTCGATCTCGTGACTCGAAAAGACTTCTTAGAAGAAAAACAACTTGTAACACTCCGAGCCCAACACTAGATGGCGGGATGTGCAAAACATGTGTATCTGCAGCTACACATGCCATCGAACATATATATATATATATATATACAGGGAGTGCAGAATTATTAGGCAAGTTGTATTTTTGAGGATTAATTTTATTATTGAACAACAACCATGTTCTCAATGAACCCAAAAAACTCATTAATATCAAAGCTGAATATTTTTGGAAGTAGTTTTTAGTTTGTTTTTAGTTTTAGCTATGTTAGGGGGATATCTGTGTGTGCAGGTGACTATTACTGTGCATAATTATTAGGCAACTTAACAAAAAAAAATATATACCCATTTCAATTATTTATTATTACCAGTGAAACCAATATAACATCTCAACATTCACAAATATACATTTCTGACATTCAAAAACAAAACAAAAACAAATCAGTGACCAATATAGCCACCTTTCTTTGCAAGGACACTCAAAAGCCTGCCATCCATGGATTCTGTCAGTGTTTTGATCTGTTCACCATCAACATTGCGTGCAGCAGCAACCACAGCCTCCCAGACACTGTTCAGAGAGGTGTACTGTTTTCCCTCCTTGTAAATCTCACATTTGATGATGGACCACAGGTTCTCAATGGGGTTCAGATCAGGTGAACAAGGAGGCCATGTCATTAGATTTCCTTCTTTTATACCCTTTCTTGCCAGCCACGCTGTGGAGTACTTGGACGCGTGTGATGGAGCATTGTCCTCCATGAAAATCATGTTTTTCTTGAAGGATGCAGACTTCTTCCTGTACCACTGCTTGAAGAAGGTGTCTTCCAGGAACTGGCAGTAGGACTGGGAGTTGAGCTTGACTCCATCCTCAACCCGAAAAGGCCCCACAAGCTCATCTTTGATGATACCAGCCCAAACCAGTACTCCACCTCCACCTTGCTGGTGTCTGAGTCGGACTGGAGCTCTCTGCCCTTTACCAATCCAGCCACGGGCCCATCCATCTGGCCTATCAAGACTCACTCTCATTTCATCAGTCCATAAAACCTTATAAAAATCAGTCTTGAGATATTTCTTGGCCCAGTCTTGACGTTTCAGCTTGTGTGTCTTGTTCAGTGGTGGTCGTCTTTCAGCCTTTCTTACCTTGGCCATGTCTCTGAGTATTGCACACCTTGTGCTTTTGGGCACTCCAGTGATGTTGCAGCTCTGAAATATGGCCAAACTGGTGGCAAGTGGCATCGTGGCAGCTGCACGCTTGACTTTTCTCAGTTCATGGGCAGTTATTTTGCGCCTTGGTTTTTCCACACGCTTCTTGCGACCCTGTTGACTATTTTGAATGAAACACTTGATTGTTCGATGATCACGCTTCAGAAGCTTTGCAATTTTAAGAGTGCTGCATCCCTCTGCAAGATATCTCACTATTTTTGACTTTTCTGAGCCTGTCAACTCCTTCTTTTGACCCATTTTGCCAAAGGAAAGGAAGTTGCCTAATAATTATGCACACCTGATATAGGGTGTTGATGTCATTAGACCACACCCCTTCTCATTACAGAGATGCACATCACCTAATATGCTTAATTGGTAGTAGGCTTTCGAGCCTATACAGCTTGGAGTAAGACAACATGCATAAAGAGGATGATGTGGTCAAAATACTCATTTGCCTAATAATTCTGCACTCCCTGTATAGTAAACCAAAATAATACTATACATAACATTTAGTATTTTTATTGCATAATAAATAAAAACCTTACTTTAGGTGGGTAACATTATTTCCTATTGGTTCTTGTTTTAAGTCTGTCTCCACTATGTTCTACAGGAGGGGTGTTGCAGTTCCAGCAGTGGTTGGCCATTTGTGGTGCCATTGTTACTCCAGGTCTAAGCTGAAGTGTATTTAACACTGTTTTGGGCCCTTAGTTTCCGGACAGCCTGGACCGCACCCAGCGCCACCCCCCTTGCCCCTCGCGCCCCCCACACGACATACGCCGTTATACCGCCAAAGAACTCCACGCGCTCAACCCTGGCCGCCCCACCACCTGCGTCCAGATCTCCCCAAGGCACACCCATGGGCCCTTCTCCTACTGGATGTGCAACTTCACCTGCATCCAAGCCACCAAGCACCATAAAAGCTCCACCCATAACAACCACCTTAGCTGCATTCTCCTCAACACCTGCTTCGTCCACAAGCACGCCGTCGAACTCTGGGACCTTCTCACCTCAACCTCCCCAGACATCGCCTTCCTCACCGGAAACTGGATGAACCCCTCCTCGGAACTTGCCATAGCCATCCCTGAAGGCTACAAAATCGCCCTAAGAGACAGCACCAACAAATCGGGAGGAGGAATCGCCATATTCCACAGAAGCACCATCAGGATGTCAACCAACACCCATGACACCATTGATGCCGCCGAACACTTGCACTTCCAGATTTACGTCAACACCACCCTGAGAGGAACCGTTGTCTACAGACCCCCAGGCCCCCGTCACCAGTTCTGCGACGCCATCGCCGACACAATCAGCACCCACGCCCTCGCCTCTAGACTACATGCTCCTCTGTGACCTAAATTTTCACCTGGAGAACACCAACGACAGCAACTCCTGAGCCTTGCTCGACAACCTTGCCAACCTCGGTCTCAAACAGCTCGTCAAAACGCCGACCCACTCAGCCGGCCACACACTCCACCCCATCTTCCCCACCAGCAGCCACATCACCGTCACCCACACCACCAAACTACACTGGACCGACCACCGCTGTGTCCACACTTCCTTCCAGAAACCCACTGCTCACCACAACCAGCAACGGACCCCTCACCGCAGCTGGAACAAGATCTCAAAGGACCAACTGATCTCCACCCTCGCCTCGCCATCCAACACCAGCGACCCCAATACCGCCGCCCTCAGCCTTAAAACAATGGATAGACCACTGCACCAAAACACCCTCGCTCGACTTAGGAATTCAACCAACACCCGCAACAGCAAGAAAGCACCCTGGTTCACCGCCGACCTTCAGGCCTCCAAGCGGGAGTGCTGGAAAACCCAGAAGTACTGGTGCCAAGAACAAACAGAGAGCAACCACACCGCCCTCAAGACTGCCATCTGAAAGCATCACCAGCTCATCCGGACCACCAAAAGATAATTCTACAAAGAACGAATAGACAACAATGCACACGACAGCAAGGAGCTCTTCAGCATTATCAAAGAACTCACCAACCCCAAATCCTGCTCCGCCGACCCATCGCTCACAAGACCTCTGCGTCTTTCTTGGCACCTTTTTTCACCACAAGATCATGGACATCTATGGCAGTTTCGCCTCCCCGATTCCCACGACCATCGTTGCCATTGCCAACCCCAACGCACCCAACTACAACAACCTCCTGAGTGCCTGGACCCACACCAACGACGAGGACACCTCCAAGACCATGAGCACCATCCACTCAGGATCACCCGCCGACCCCTGCCCTCTCCATGTCTTCAATAAAGCCAGCCAAATCATCGCCCCCCCCAGCTCGGAACCATCATCAACAGCTCCTTCGAGACCGCCACCTTTCCGGAGAGCTGGAAACACAGCGAAGTTAACGCCCTACTCAAAAATCCCAAGGCAGACCCCAAAGACCTCAAGAATTACCGGCCCATCTCCCTACTCCCCTTCCCTGCGAAGGTCATCGAGAAGATAGTCAACAGCCAACTCTCCCACTTCTTGGAAGACAACAGCCGGCTTGACATCTCCCAATCTGGCTTCCGCAAGAACCACAGCACCGATACCGCTCTCATCGCCGCTACCAATGACATCAGGATCATGCTCGACAAAGGCGAAACCTTGGCCCTCATCCTCATTGACCTGTCGGCAGCCTTTGACACCGTCTGTCACCACACACTTAGCACACGCCTCCACGATGCTGGAATCCACCACAAGGCCCTGGACTGGATTACATCCTTCCTCTCCAGCAGAACTCAGACAGTCTGCCTCCCTCCATTCCTGTTAAAAGCCACCAGGACCATCTGCGGAGTACCCAAGGCTCCTCACTCATCCCCACCCTTTTCAACATCTACATGGCGACGCTCGCGAACATCGTCCGATCCCACGGCCTCAACATCGTCTTCTACACGGACGACACACAGCTGATCCTCTCACTCACGAAGGACCCCGCCACCACCAAGACCAACCTCCACAACAGACTTCACGCCATCGCCAACTGGATGAAGGTAAGCTGCCTCAAACTGAACTCAGACAAGACTGAGATCGTCATCCTCGGCTCCAACAAATCAGCATGGGACGACTCGTGGTGGCCTGCCATTCTAGGAGCCACTCCAACTGCCACCACCCACGCACGCAACCTCGACTTCATACTGGACTCATCGCTCACTATGACCCAGCAAGTCAACGCCATCTCATCCTCATGCTTCAACACCCTCTGCATGCTTCGCAAGACCTTCAGATGCATCCCTGTTGAAACAAGAAGAACGGTCACGCACGCCCTCGTCAACAGTAGACTGGACTACGGCAACGCACTCTAGGCAGGAACAAAGCCAAGCTCCAGAGGAAACTTCAGCGCATTCACAATGCCTCGTCACGCCTCATCCTTAACCTCCCTCGCCACAAACACATCTCAGCCCACCTCACAGACCTTCACTGGCTCCCTGTCAACAAAAGGATCATCTTCAAACTCATGATCCACGCTAACAAGGCTCTCCACGACGCCGGCCCTGCCTACCTCAACGAGCGCCTCAACTTCCACGTCCCCACCCGACAGCTCTGCTCCGCCAACCTCGCCACCATCCCCTGCATCCACCGTACCACTACCGGCGGCAGATCCTTCTCCCACCTTGCCGCCAAAACCTGGAACTCCCTCCCCGTCAACCTACTTCTGACCCAGGACCTCCTGACCTTCAGGAAGCGTCTCAAGACCTGGTTGTTCGAGCTGTAGCACCCCTCTCCCCACCCCCCCCCAGCACCTTGAGACCCTAGCGGGTGAGTAGCGAGCTTAACAAATGTTTGATTGATTGATTGTTGGATTTTTGGTTGTAGTAACTTTACAATTGTAAAGTTAGCTCCACCCCCGTTTCAGGGGGTGGAGATATGCAAGTCCACACTTTGTGGTACATTTACACTTGGAAATGGTGAATAGCCAAGAGTAGTAAATTTACTACAAAGTTTAGAAGTAAATTACATGTGTAGATTTACCCACACGTAAATTTACCTTCTTGAATAGGCTCCATCAATAAGCGATTACACATTATTTGTGTCGGTTTCTTATAGGAGAATAACAAATTCAGAGTGAACTTTGTGAAAATGAGGATCTTGTCATCACTAATATTGCTTACCATTATTGTAGGACTGTAAAAACATTTGAAGAAGGCTGAAACTCCCTCCTGTGAAATCGAGCAACACGTTTCCAATGCTCCACCCCTCTGTGCTTTTGCGGCGGAAATTCAAAAATGCCTGGAAATAAGAACAACAACAGTTTTCAAAAGTTGCTTTTATATAGCGCTACATGTCCCTCTGACTTTTCTAACCTGTATAAACTCCCAGATGTTACTATTACTCAAATCATTGCTACTCAATTAACCAGCCTCAGAAGGATGAAGGATGAGTTGATCTTGCAAGGATTCAGACTCCAGACCTGCTCATAACACATGCCATTCTGCTGGCTGAGGTATATTTTTTATATAATATCTAATGGCTTTTCTTGGTGAATCTGGGCTTCATTTATGAATCACACCAATGCCAGACATAGTGTAAAAGATTTTGAGGATCCCTGTGTATTCCACATCTCACAAGGAAAAGTGTATGTTTTAACAGCACTGCTTTAACTTCTTAAGTAAAGAAACGGTACATACCGCCTGGATGAACTGCATAGTTATTTTGTTCCTACCTTTCACCTAACAAACTTTGTAAGATATGTTCCATAAATGATTCCCACACGAATAAAAAGTGGTGATTTACCTAGCCCATGAACAAGCGCACGACAGGACTCCACGGAGGAGAGACAATGCCTTGCACAGGGGGTGTCAAACACCTAAGTGCACTCCTGCAAGTGGAGAAAACTAAAGCAGTTCCTTCTTGTAGATAAAGGTGACAACACAGAGGTAGCCATCATGAAGGGAAATAAATGCATTTGGGAAGAACAGGCCCACCTAAAAAATATGACTTGTAATGCTGGCACTCTACAACGTGATGCCCTATTTCACAAAAAGCGTGGTTTGCTGTACTATGCAGCTTGGTAAGGATGTACTGACAGCAAGAATGTTGTTTGTCAAAATATCGCAGACTAAAGTACCTAGCACCAATATAGGTTGCCACAGCAGAGTGTGGAAACTGAATTAAAAGTCAAAATAGGGGTGTCACACAGAACCACGATTTTAAAGCTCGGAACGCATGGTTTTACCTGTGGAAAATATTTGACCAGCGTGATTCCCAGCTTAATGTAAGAGAAGAAAAATAGAAATTGGAGCCACGTGATCCTCCCAGAGACAGCCACAAACAGTGTGCAGAAGGCAAAGATCCACGCCAACAGTAGGAGGCCAATCGCAACTTTCGAAACCTTCTGACTTCCTCTCTGTAAAAGAGAATGGTTCAAAATATAAAGTCACCATTTCCCATTAGTAAACATTCCCAGATATTTTCTGTACAATACACAAATGGCCAGCTTACATTTTACGCTGCGGAAAGAAGAAGAAGCAGATCTATAATAAGTTGCTGGCCTAAGAGTTTTTAAACAGATTCCCTATTTTCTTGAGAAAACCATTTTTAAATAAACGCCCAGTTAACTGCAGTTATAGCTCGTTTGGAGAAAGGGCCGTGCTGCTGTATGAACTAGTGCGCCGAGCCCCTTCGGTAAGAGAGTGTAGGAGCAACAACATTCCAAGGCCTTTTGAAAAAACATGCGGTCCAATGGTACAATTTGAAAAACATATTTCTAAATTTAGGGGTGTACTATGGTAGAAATGGGTATGGTCTTCCAAAGTAGGGAGTTGTTTTTTTTGTAAATTGCAACGTAAACAGTTGGCACCTGCCTCAGCCTCTTATTTGGGGAGACACGGGTTATTTTTGATTTTCAGTGGTTATTTCCAAAGACAGGATTGGTAGAAACGCCATGAGTCTATCCAAAGCTTCACACTTTCATCAGAACCACAAGTGCAGCTCCAAAACACCTTGTGCTCTCCTCGGAAAATGTGTGCCCAACTGCAGTCTTGGATGTACTACATGAAAATTGCTAAAATACTCCCTACATCGAACACTGACTCACAAGACCAAATTCCAGCACAAATAATGACTATAAGAGATAATGAGTAATAGTTAAAAACACCATGGGAAATATAGCACGACGATAAATTCTGCCACCAGAAATACTGTGCAGCCATGATTGTTCTGTGTAATCAAATTATCACCTTCAGAATGTTATTCCTTGGACCAAAGCGCTTCAAAATACTGGGGTAACACTATGCCTGCCAATCAGTAGGGAACAGATTATGGCTGTTGCGCAGTAGAATATTTCCTGAAAACATTTAGACATACGTAAGACTGAAGTAATCTGTGGGGTTGTTGAAGCGACGTTTTTGTTTTTGTTTTTGGGGGGGTCAGTCACATACATAGCACTGCTCTAAAAACCTAGACACATTTTAAGTGTTGCTCCTGGTAATGCTAAGCAGACTTAAAAGCACGGTTCTTCTTAAAACGGACACTTGAGCCGTAGTCTAACGACTGACTAAACGTATTTAGAGGTCTGCAAACACTCATATAATACTACTTTTGTTCTTAAAAGCACGTGTGTGTGGTATGTTTCTCTTGGTAAGCCCCAGATTCTGCTGATGCAAGAGAGAGGGTGTGCCAACAGAGTGGAGTTCTGTCGCATAGGCCATCTTCCATGAGCTCCCAATTACGGACTAGGTTGTCACCAGGCCCAACTCTCAGAGTAGCACCTACCTGAGCAAACCTTCTTCCACCATGTGCACTAGGTAATGTCTCATGTGAAAGTCAGGTTGACTCGCTAAGGCAGCCACTCCAGGGATGTGAGTAAGATTGCTGCCATAGAGGGGCTCTCAGTCCCAGAATACCCTTTGCCTGTCCTGTATGGGAATCACTCATACCTCTGATTCCAGAAAGTGCTGGGATGGACAACTACAAAAGTTAGCCTTGGCAGCACCTGAAATGTGCTTTTTTTGTGTCTGCTCTTAGAGAGTTGGCTTGTGTCCCCTCTACACCTGAAGCGAGTGGTGGGGAAGTCACCGCAGAGGAGAATACTGTTGCCAAACAGGAAATCTCGTACCCACAAGAAATTCTGCCTGCTGTCGACAGGAATTGCTGCCACCTCTGATTCCGGCAAGTGGCAGGGCGGACAACTACAAATATCTACTGCAGTTCACATGCACTGGAGGAACGCTGTGGTCTTGGCTCGGACCATGGATGGGGCTATTCGTTTCCGTCAAGAACCCAAGGTGAATGGATCAGGCCACCCTTCTTGGTCCTTCAAGGCAGGTGCCATATAATCACATGACCATCAGCGGTGTGAATATTGTTGCTTTGGCAGCTAAGAACAATGGAAAAAACAAGGGTGGATATTCCTCCTCTTTAGTTGGGCAGAGCAAGAAACAACAAAAGCCACTCTCTATCGTCCTACTCAAAGAAGGCCATGGCAGTTTTAAATTTAGAAGTTTGTGCAGGATGAGCAGTCTGTTCTTGGAGCGTAAGACAAATCGAGGCCAAAATGGAGAGTGGACAGTTCATTTGAGACAGCAACTCATTCTAACCACACAAACTATATTAATACAAATATATCTGGCACAATTTGTGATTCAATATCTCTCGAGATGGATCACAAGACAGTAAAACTTGGAAAGTTAATAGTACCTACTTTTAACACAAATGTAACAAGCGTATTTAAATATATTAATGCAGAGTCAATCACTTGTGATTTTAATCTGGTCAAGTTTAAACAAACTTGGAGACAATTTTTAATTATTTTAGCACCAGATAAAACCACTACAGTTATATGACACTGTATCACAAACTAATGAGGTTGACACTAACACACGTTTACAAAACCCATCTAGGACTGCTAGTTGGCCACAACACGGGCTAGTAACACCCAAACTGAATCCCCCACGGATTCATTAGCTCCTTTGTGAATGTGCAAAACCTTCAGAGTCCTACACATGAACTGAAAGCCGCACATTCACTTTATTTAAATTTACCACCACATGCTATTCCCTATTGAGTGGCTTGGACAAATGTGTCAACTTTAGCAGAGCGCCACCTATGTTAATTGCAGAAGTTGTCAGGATACTGACAGTTGGGAAGAATAGGATTCACATATTATGCAGGGATGAAGAAGCGCTTTTATCAAGAACAGCAAATGAGCTCCAATGTTGTGTTAAAAACTTTATTGCCTTGATTTGAAAACAAATGTAAAGAAATCACAAGTGATGAATTCTGGCCCAAGCATATCTTAGACCAAAGACTATGGGTGTCATTTAGAGCCTTGCTGGCACTGCCAGTCCAGAATTTTGACTTAGTGGTCAATCCAGCAAGGGGCCACCACATCTTGCTGAGAACAGGACGTCCATCACTCATTTTTCCTTCCTTGTCTGCCAGGCCAGATATGGTGGACGAGGGTAGGGACAATGCATATTTGTCCCATGTTGGGGGAAAAACTCCATGCATTTCAGGATCATTTACTTCTTGGTCAGAGAAAACGAACTCCAGCTTTGAACGTTTGTTTTCTCTGAACAAATAAGGCTGTGAGTGTGTGCTGCTTTAAACCTGGCACCCACTCAGCAAACCATCAGTGCTGTAAAGTGAGCTGCTATAGCAGCAGCTCCCTCTACAGCAGAGATCCCTACACCACTGACCCAGTCATGGTGCAGTAGGCAACACTTCAGATCTTTTGCAGTCTACCCCTAAATATGGGTACAATCCGACCTAGTCCCTTGATGTTGTGCCCACTGGGATTTGAGGTCCCACTGCAGAGACCGCATGTGTCATCTAACCTGTGCCACCAGCTGGATGCAGGAGGCTAAGTGTCCCAGCAGTATTAGAGATGACACATTGGAATTGTAGCCCAAAAGTCCTAGACTCTCCATTCCGGCAGACCAACATGAAACGATACATTATCCAGAATGAAAGGGAGCATCTATAAAAGAGTTAGTTGTATGTTCGGTTCGTTGATAGTTAGGAGGCCATAGGGCCTTTGTCTAGAGTTGATTGACCACCGCCTGGGGTGAGCCCACCTTAAACTATCAGTCATGGGGGGAGGGAAAGACTGGACCCATAAACTCCACAGATGTGCTGAGACTACTGCCATCTTCCTTTTGTGAACTGTGCGAACGGTACTGGTGTGGCCAAATGGGAGCACTCCTAACTGAAATTCTCCTGACCCACCATGAAATGCAGGTAGTGCCTATGGGCTTGCACTAAGAGGATCTGAAAATAGGCATCCTGTAAGTCCAATGCTATCATCCAGTCTCCAGAATCTAGGGCAGAAAGGACCTGGGTTAGCATGAGCATCTTGACTTTGTTCTTCGGCAAGAAGGCTATGAGAGGGCGAAGATCCAAATTAAGACATTTACCCTTATTCGACACAAAGAAGTAGCAGAAGACAAATACACAGTTCCTACTTCCGAGATGGGTGCCATCAGCTGGCATTTGCTGATCTTAGAGCGAGGCTCATGAAGGAAAAAAAAATGCTTACCACATGCTGCTATTCTTTAAGATTCACAATCAGGTGGAATACTAAGGAAGGCATGCTGGTGGAAGCCTGTACCACAAGACTTTCTGGAGTTGGGTGCTGTGTTGAGAAGGCAGGATCGCCTGTGGGAAGGCAAAGCCAGCAAGCATCCCGCATATTAATGAGCAGCTCTGAACAGGGCTTAGCCCAGGTGCCCAGAAGAGTGTCAGTAATTCCCTTGTTCAAAGGCAATAATGGCTCTGTGGAAGCCTGGCAAGATTGCAAAACTTCCATCCGTGTGTTAGTTTTCACTTCCAAGGCTGGCAACTATAAATCCAACACCTCAGCTGCCCTTCACATCACAACAGTAAAAGAGGCACTTTCATCTGTGGCAAGTCGAGAGTGAGGCACAAGGCCAGTATTAGGTAAACTGTAAAGTCTACTGGCATCCTGAAGCTCTTCATAACAGTTCTCATCATATTAGGGAACATATTCGTCCTTGTATCTAAGTAATCTGAATCCATGCCAAAAAGATGGTGTGAGGTCTGGGCCCTGTCATGAGGCAAGGTGTCAGAATCATAGGGATTGACAAGTGGCTGCTCGCAGCTCAGAGCTTGGCACGACTTTCGTTGTGGGCATGGTAGATTCAGCTCGGTGTCGGATAGCACTATAGGCTGTACATTTTCATTCGGAGTTGGCAGCATCAGTGTTGATATGAGCAGAAGCAGCGCAGGTGATGATGCCGGAACAGAAGCAGGCATCGGAGTTGGTGCTGAACTCAATACAGCTCCAAGGGTGGACCCACTGGTGGAAGTCCACCTGGAGGCCCCTGCAGATCCTTGGGGGCCGAAAGGGAGCCAGTAAAGTGCTAAAAATAATCAGCCTAGCCTCCCAGAAGGCTTCTACTTCGACATCACCGATGGAGTAGAGCTCAAGGTGCACCTGGACCAGTGTCGGATTTGGCTCTGATGCAGATCCAGAGCAAGACAAGGAGGCACAGTGATGCTTTTGTACCCTCTGTACAGTTCGGGAGAGGTTGGAAGGGGCTGTTTCCTGCTTGGATTTCTTTTTTTTTCTTTTGCTTACCAAAGATTTCAAACACAACCACGATCTGCTGCTGGGATGACTTCAGGAGTGGGAACAGATCCTTCCTTTTGACTTCGATTGGCCACGCTGAGGCATCTTTTACTTGGCGATGTAGCGTTTGGCCTTGTGGTCCTGTATGGCCTTCATGCTCATATGAGTACAATCACCCCAGGCCTTGAAGTGGTCCAACCCAGCCACCACAAACAGACTTAGGGAGGGTACGTCAAACACCTGTTTTCTAAAGTCCCTGAACTTTTCAAATACTGACATTTTAGGGGGTGACATTCCCCCTGCACATTGAAAAAATTGGTTGAAATAGTCTGGTCAAAGAGCATGTAGAAGCTCCGGATCTGCGCCTGAAGGTGTGAAAAAAAAGGAATTCACATCAGCATGCATGGGAGAAGAATCATGTTGATGCAGAGCCACAAGATTCCACGTAGTGGAGTGCAGGAGAACGACTTTGAAAGTTTCTGGATCCAGTCTGACACCTGGGAACTATTTACAAAGTGACTGCTGCTAGAAGTATCCATCGAAAGAATGTAAACATAGATATGCATAAGAAAATAAAATGCAGCACTTTGTAAGAATATGTTTTCCCTTTGCCTGCTTTAATTTGTCTCTGAAAACACATGCCAAATTCTGCCAAAAAAAACTCTTCAACAGGCTTCATTACTACTATTTTGAACTCTATCCAAGTGCTCTGGGGTGATGCAGAACTTGTTTCACCGCTAGTTAAAGCACCGCTAAATACTTAAAAAGACCAGAAGATTTTTTTCAAACAGGCATTACTCTAAAATATTTGTGGAGGTAGATATTTCTCTTTGAGTTAAGTGTTTAGGGACCCTCAACATGGAGCAATATTCTATTTTTTTTTTATTAATTCATATACCGCAGAAAGAAAACTAGGAGCACAAGGAACTTATCACCTTTCTTATTATTTTATTTTTAAAGTGCATGTGAGCCTCAAAAGATGCAAGATGTTGAGAGAAAAAAGAAAAAAACAGCAGAGGACTGAAAGGACAATCATAATACAGCAAACTGACAACAAATTAGCACAATAAAAGTTCTCAATGCCTTTCTAAAGACCACAGAGGTCTCTATTTCTTTATGTCATAGACAATTTTTTAAGAGTTTGGGGCAAATGTATATGTCCTCCTACTGCACAGATGCAGAGGAGGTGGAGGCTTTCAGAGTGCAGAGGTCAGGCTGGAATACATGTCTTTAGAACAGTGGTTCCCAACCTTTCGATTTCTGTGGACCCCCACTTTAACATTAATGGAACCCAGGGACCCCCACTGACTCATCACTGGAATCCGGGGATCCTGCCTGAGTCATTACTGGAAGCTCGGGACCTAATTTTTCAATATTTGGTAATATGTTTTCATTTTCTAGGCTCTCGCGGACCCCCTGACAAGGCTTTGCGGACCCCCAGGGGTACCCGGACCACAGGTTGGGAACCACTGCTTTAGAAGAATAGAGAGTTCAAACCTTTTACATCCATAAAACGTCTAAGAGTGATGCAAAGGCCTTTCAAGTTGACTTTTTGTTCAACTGATAGTCAGTGAGGTTCTCTCTGTGCTTCAAGTGATCGAAATTCTGAAGGTTGCAGGCCGTGCTGACTGTTAAATAGGGCACCAGCTGTAAAATCCCCAGAAGGTCGGTAGTCAAACCCTAATACAGGAGTTGCAGATTGCCACTGCAGAGACATGTGTCTTCAGTGATGCTTCATGACCTAGTAAGACTTCTGGAGTGGGTGTCTGGGGACCCCCACACAGAAAGGCCATAGGGCACTGCCCAAGCAATCCACTCTACCAAGACAATCATTCATAACAAACTTTCTAATCTCTCTACATTAGGTACTACAGGTAGTGTAAGCCAAAAGAACTCAAAGCATGATAAATTGTGTAAAGTGAGCAAAACTAACATTTAAGCAAGTTCTGAAGAGAGACCTGACCCATGTGGGTGTCTGTTCTCTACTCAGAATCAATGCACATTTTCTTAATTGGAACTTTCCTCGAAAAGCAATGGCTAGGTTTTTTCAGTAGCGGAAATGGCTCTAGACAAGGGTTCTGCAGGCTTTCTTGCAACATGTGGTAATGCATAACACCAACCGTTTGGTTCTGCACTGCTCCGTTAAGTGTGTAAGATATTGGAAATGGCACCACGAAAAACTAGTTGGTTGTTCTAATCACTTTGATATGGTCATAACAGTTCTGCAAGGGCTCCTTTTGCTAGCAGGGTGTGAAGTGATCTATGCAGGAAAGGGCCTATGCAGAAAAAAAGACAATGTGTCTGAAATCCAACTTCTGGAGTCTTGATGAATGATAAGTGTGCATTTGAAGAGGTCATTTTTACAAATACATTTAATGCTAATCGGTTTCAAAACACAGACACCTGTCTAAATATTGCTAAGCCAAAAAGCGTTATTCACAGATAAGGATGCCCTTCAATGACGGGACTTAAGATTTTGTGACAGCAGCTAACACTAGTCAGAAAATGATCATGGGAAACAACTTGCTCGGAGATTGAAAACTGTAGTACTAAAGGATCTAGGTCAGTGAAATCACGGTACTATAAACACACGAATGAAAATAGTGGCTTTGTCAAATACTACGAATCTCTCCGTAGAACGCACGAAAGCGGTTAGCGTAAAAAGGAAATTTAACTATGCTATGGAAAATGCTGAAATAAATATGGGCCAATTAACTGAAGTTAATCGGGAAATAGAAAGAACCATTGCTGGATGCCAAAATTTATGCAGACCTAACTTTTGTGGCCTTAATGAACAAAACAGGCAAGAATATAAACATTTCACTCTCTGCACAGAAAGATTTCTGATTAATTACAATGTGATCTGAATTGGCCTAATTAAAACAATCATATAAATGGGGCAGAGAGTACAGAACCAGACAGCCGTGCAATGCCGATCATAAAAGCCACTATGCTATGCATCAGGCACAATGTATACTGAAGCACAGGACGAAGGTAGGTAGGACAACTAGTGCCCACAAGTACAGCGAAGCCAGAATTCAGAGAATACCAAAAGCTCCTGCAGTCAGGTTATATTACATGCAGTTATCCAGTGTGGCCTTTACAATGGCCTTGCAGAGCCACCTAGGGCCTGTATCTTCTTCCTCCGATTTAAGGATTAAGACGCAGGGTAAGGTTGGATTAATGAACTATAACGTTAGTAAGGTATGTCTAGTTCTGTTTTTGCAAGAGGTATATTTTAATAATTGTGTGGTCACAAGTATTTGGCACTCTCTGGGATTTGCCAAAAGCCTGTAACTGTTGTCTGGGTTAATTGGCTCGGCCACTGCTTGGGGTATTGAGTGCATCAACCCGAATAGTGGTGGTGGGGAGGCATCAGATCCATCCATTGGTGTAGTGTGTAGCGAGGTGTAGTTTGCTGTAATCAGGTCTGTGTAATGTACCGCAGTGACTGGTTGGCAAGAGAAGGAATGGGTAGGATGAATGCTACTCTTGGCTTATCTGTGGATTGTTGGTGATATGTTAAGTCTAATGTGCTTTGTCCAAAATTGAATAGTAACAAAAAGGAGGCCGACCACTCTACATTCAAGGCCTGAAACTAGAGAACACCTCACACCCAACGCTGGTAACAGACCCCAAAGCTCTACATTTCTAAAAATGACTGTGTACTGGACTATTTAGGAGAGCCTTTGATTCAATACATTTGAAATGTAATTTAGACAGCTAACTAGACGTAACAGGGCAAGCTCACCTCTTCCCTCACCTGTCTGTCTAATAAGCACCCGAAAAGCAACTCCCACCTTTAATGCCTGGAGCACCTGTGAACTGGTAATACCCAGGATAGGTATTTACCCATTTGTGACACTGAAGCAAATGCTGTTTAACACATCTTTTTCGAATATTCTGAAGTATCTGGAAGGCCACAAACCAACACACTAAATGAAATAACCCAAGTAAATAAAAAGGTTAAATGTATGCAAATGGTCCATAGGCGGACATGGAAACATTTGTTAGAATCGGAGAGAATGGTCCATAAGCAAAAGGACAGACATTAGCCACGTATGGAACAACTGAGCACAATTACAAGTAAATTTAATAGTAGAGATTTCAATAAAAAGCAGTATAATATGTAAATATAATATGAGTAAACCCTTGCACATGCCCACAGACTCCCAAGAATGCCGTTAGAAGTGTGGGGATTTTCCTAAAGAACACACCCAAAGTTCAGTGAAATGTAAGGCAAATTAAAACATACAAAATGTCCTTTGCAAACAAGAAGGATACCTTGAAGATCCCATTTTTACATGAAAAGGCTCTTGGGTTTACGGACTTGTACAGAACACCATTTCTTCTTAAAAGGTCTAATGAATTTATTAGTTCCTTACTGAACTGACCAACAAACACTCACCATAAACTAGGCATAATTTTCATTACACCACCTCATGTTATATAATCTAATGTACTATCATCAATCAATTGCATAAGGCTCACAGGGCTGTATCCAGAACAGAGGGATGTACAGAACCATGCACACAGCACAGAAGCAAGGACAGTGAAACGAATTACCCAAAACTCTTTGTCATTCTCCCCCACATCCCATTTAGTGCAAGGGTCGTCTGTACACACATAAATACAAATACAAGCTTCCTTTTCTGAACAGTGTCCACTTAAGCATGAATTGATTCCCTTCTCATATATCCTCATACGAACACACAGTGTGTTCTGTATACCTCTCTACTGCTAGTGGTCCTGTTCAACCGCTATATACTGCCAATGCCCTCGAAGGTGTGGGTCCCAAACAACAGGAAAGCACAAAAGCAAACTGTTACCGAAGCTTCTCATATAAAAGCCACTCGATTAAAACATACAAGTCTCTAGGGTGCCACAAAAAACGTGTACACAGATGTTGGCAGTATTTTCCATATGACTGTTCTTAGTGCACGGAGAAACGACTTTGTTGACCTCTATGATGTCCCACATGTTTTAACATCTACAGGAGCCTGTAGTGTGGAGTTTACAGATTACTTGTAAATGTCTTGTCTGCAAGCACTCTCCCTGCATGTCATGCAAAGGTGTTCGGAGGTGTCAAAATACACTGCAAGAAGTAAAGGACCCGTTTCTCCAAGAATAGCCCAACAGTACACAGATAAAGATACATACTTGATAGGAGAATGCCCACCTCATAAATATAGCACTGGAAGATGACCACCAGTGTCAGCACCACGGCATGGAGGCTGAAGAAGACATCATTTGCATCCACTGGGATTACTCCATTAGGATAGACTTGCAGAAACTGCTCCTGTACAGAGTAAATATAGCTAGATTAGTGGGTCAATTTGTCAGAAAAAAACGTAGGAGAAAATGACGCAACTGTTCCTACCTTGATGTAAGCCACCCAAAACACTCCTACGTTGAAGACACTATACGCTATGAAACCCGTCAAGTTTAATGCCAAGAAATCAAAACTGAGCCCAACAACACTGCAAAACAAAACAAAAAACAGGAGGAGTAAAAGTCACTGGTTGATGAAAGTTTTATCAGCCTTACCTACTGGCAGTGCATTCTGTGCCTTTAAAAACAAAGCATCACATTAATAATTTCTAGGCCAGAAGGGTTTACAAAATGTTATGATAGAAGAGAGATCATTACTCCACATGTCGATTTTATCTTCTTGAATATTACAAAAAAACGGAAAACAGATATGTGGAACCTGTCATCGTCAAAAAACTCTTCATTGCAGCTTTCAGTGCAAGTCCTAGCACGTACTTGCAAGCATATACCAACTGTTATAAAATAACATTTTGTAGTAAAGAAAGTAAGTAAAATGTTTAACAGCAATGACCGATCATTACACCAAATTGTCTGAGGTTAAGACTATGGTTATTATTTCATACATAATATAAATATTGGAAGCATTATAGTTAGCACTACAGCCAATAAGAAACATTCTGTGAAAACTGTGGCGCTGTGACAGTAAACTGGGTTGGAGCAAAATTACTTCAAAAGGCTGTAAAGGGTCCAACTAAGTGACCAGAATCCGAGACATTTCTGGAAGTATTAACTTTATTACCAAAATGGAAGCACTGGAAGGATTGCTTTTTGTAACAAAAACAAAGCGGGGGGAAACAGTGGGGAGAATAGGAGGGTTCACTGGTTGCATGTCAGAATATATAGGAGAAAAAAACATGTTCTACCATTTTGACTACCACAATATAGTGAATGTAAGTATATATAGACAAGCAGAGATTACTATTCTTAACTCCACATCTACATACCTTGATAGATACTTATTATTGTTATTGAATCCTCAGTATTCTGGTAGAATTCCAGGTGCATTGTTGGATGGTGACGGAAATGGCGGTTGCAGCAAGTGCAAAATGAGAGTTGCAAGAGATTTATAATAGGAGTAAGATTTCTGCTGTGAGTAATCATAACCATTCCAACGTATGAGAAGAATTTTAATTTTAGGTGACTGGTGGTGATAAAGAGGGATGGATGACTGAAGCTGACAGGAAGCAAATACAGACTTTAAAAAATGCCAGTGTTACAGGCAAAGGTTAACTGGATTTAAAGTGTAGCACATATTACATAAATCCATCAGAACAAAGTCATGGAATTTCTCTTTTTTTGTGTGTGTTGATTTCAAAGAGGAGTGCATGTTTTTTTGTCTTAAAGGACAGGCATGTTGCATTCAGGACTATTCGTTGCAGCGAGTACAAATTTCAAGGTTTCAAGGAAATATGGACTTGGGTGTTTTCTGGGGCCAGTTGGGATTGTTAGTCCTTGGAAATGTAGCTTGGAATGTGTTGATTTTGCTCTGTTAAGGGTGTGAAATATAAAGAAAATAATTGTACCCATATTACTTAATATTTGATGTCCAACTGGGCAAATAGTAACTTTTACTGGTAGGATAGAGTGCAAATTAAGTCAAAGAATGGGATTTTTTTTTTTTACCTAATCATGCCTCCAACAAGGAGTAGCAACAAAGCATCTCTTCATAATGTAATGCTCCTAGTACATTTAAACCCGGGGTATCCAAAGAAACCTCACAGGAAGAAGTCGGGGTGTCAGGATTGGGACAAGGGAGATAACAATTAGTAATAAAGATAAGCATTAAGTAATCCATATTTTTGGGGATGTGATTGTCCAATACATGATGAATAGCTGTGTATGTCTGTCATAGGTTCGGATGGAAATGTTGACTACACGATGAATGGCTGTGTATGCCTGTCAAGAGGGTCCGACATGTGAATTGGTTATTTTAACTTTTTGCTGACAATGGCGTAACACTAATCTAGAATGTGCACAGAGACCTAGGACTGTCTCTGGAAGGTTGAGATACTGTTCTAAAACCAGGAGGGGCATACCTAGAGGGGCCTTTAAGCGGGCATACACCATATAAAGTGGTGAGGGAGGTGTGTCAAGTTTTATTTTTTTTTATGAGTTACAGTGGGACCAGATCTTTTTCTTCTCTGTGTTAAAGAGAATGTGGTCTACCAAGCCCTCTCTTGTAAAGGTCTGGTGTTGTGTGAACCCCAGGTCCTTGTGCCGACATTCAATGTGACTGCTGAGTACATATCTGTACAGTGAGTATGTGATACATGTATGATGGTTGGAATCTGTGCCATGTGAATCTGAGGCCTGTGACCAGTAGGATCCATTCTGGATAGCCCATGGTTTAGCACGATTCAAGAAGGAGGATTGATTACAGCTTTCCCAGGCAGTGGAGGTGTATTAACTGCATTTCTGTGGTTGGAGGAAAGAGATCCACACACGGACATCAAGGAGGATTTGAGACAGAGCCACCATTAAAAATTCAATAAGGTTCTTGTTAGCAAACTGCTGATTACAACACTGCTATCTGATGCGGACTGCAGTTTATGTGGTTCAAGTTGAGGAAGTTTTTAGACAGGGCCTGCCCTTTTGTCTGTCCTTGGTTAGTGCTTTAGAAAGGCTGATTATAACCAGGCACAGAGATCTTGCTCTTCATTATGCACATGTTTCGGAACCAGCACCATCACTACCTGTTGTCAGAGTTATCACTTTACATAAGACTTCATATGAAAAAGAAAATGTCATTTGAAAGAGATCAAACCAAACTGGTTCTGAAATCTTAGACATTGGATCTACATCCCCTATCTGGAAAGCATGAGAAAAAAAAACACCACTTTGTTCCATTTCAAAGTTCTTCTTGACCAAGGAAGGGAATTCTCCCCAGACTGCTCAAGGGACTTTGGTGACCAGACCTGTCTCCCAGAGGTGGGACATCACCAGAAGTCTGCACATTCTGCTGGAGGGCCCAAGGGTCAGTCCAGTGCCTAGACTCTTATGTGCATGCTGAGAGAGGGAAGGAGTGTGCCTCGCCCTGAAGGGGGAGCCAATGTTCAGGAGACGTCCAGCATGGGAAATTGCCAAAGAAAGTGAGCGACTACAAGGAAGGGAAGCAAGAAGCAACCCGTAAAAGGGTCTCCTTAAGCAGTTATTGCTGTATGATGCATCAAGACTTTTGAAATTGCCAAGAATTACTCATGATTGACAGCTCGCCATGTGACAGAGTCAGGTGCTAACACTGCCATAATCAGAGGTAAACTACTTTGTCACCAGTGAGGTGGGAACCTGATCGGTACAGACACCACCACTGTATTCAAGAACCCCATCCGCACCAGGTCTAGGAAGGCTGCAACTGCTGTAGATGAGTGCTGCTGTGTGAGCAAAAGCACTGACTTCACTTAGCAAGTTCAGAGCGCATCTACAGCCGTAGTCCCTGTAGTCCAAGAGCTACTGCAGATGCAAGATCAGAAACACACTACACTTGGTGCTCCAAGAAACCAAGCTATCCAGAGCCAATAGCTGAGATGCACCTTGCAATGGTTTTCCATTGTGTACCGGCTATACAGCAATTAATTCGGTAAAGAGTGAAAAATAGGGTATTTAAGAAACCTATGTATTTCCGAAATGGGCACAAGAAACAGAGTTTAGAAGCAGTGGTTATTTGCACATCTCTTAATTTGGGAGTACCCATACTAGCATGTGTATCAGAGGGCATTTCTCAAAATGACTTCTTTACACACTGTGTTACGTTTAGAAGGCGCAAATGCACAGAAAGACAATTGGTAACAACATTTGTTCTACTATTCTGTGTTCCCACGAGTCTCTCAATAAAAATGATACCACATATGTGTGGGTAGTCCTAGTGCCCAGGACAGGAAATGGCCCAAAACACAACGTGGACAGAACACTCTAAACTGACCCTTTTTTTTGCAATGTGCCTTGCTGTGGATTTTGGACTCTAGCTCAGCCAGCAACTAGGTAAACGTAGCAAACCTGTACATTTTTGAAAACTAGACACCTAAGGAAATCCAGGATGGGGTGATTTGTGTGGCTCTCGCCAGATTCTGTTACCCAGGATCCCTTGCAAATCTCAAAGTTTACCTAACAAGACACATTTTCCTCACATTTCTGTGATGAAAAGTTCTAGGAGAGAAGCCACAAACTTCCTTCCACCCAACATTCCCCCAACTCTCCAGATAAAAATGGCACCTCACTTGTGTGGGTAGGCCTAGTGCCCACAACATGAAAATCCCGAAAGGCAACATGGATCCATCACATTTTTCCATCCAAAACGGACCCTTTTTTCAACGTGCCTAGCTGTGGATTTTGGGTCCTATCTCATCTTGCACCTAGGGAAACATAGCAAACCTGTACACTTTTTAAAACTAGACACCAAGGGGAATCCAGGATGGGGTGACTTGTGTCGCTCTCACCAGGTTTGCTACCCAGAATCCCTTGCAAACCTCAAAATGTGTCTAAAAAAACATATTTTCTTCACATGTCTGTGCTGGAAACTAGACACCGCAGGGAATCCAGGATGGGGTGACTTATGTGGCTTTTACCATGTTATGTGACCCAGGTTACCTTGCAAGCCTCATAATTTGCCTAACAAAACACATTTTCCTCACATGTCTTTGATGGAAAGTTCTGGAATCTGAGGAAAGCCACAAGCTCCCTTCCACCCACATTCCCCCAGGTCTTCCTATAAAATTGGTACTTCACTTGTGTGGGTAAGCCTAGTGCCCGTGACATGAAACGTCCCAAAATTCAATGTGGAACCATCACATTTTTCCATCCAAAACTTACTCTTTTTTTTTTAATGTACCTAGCTGTGCATTTTGGGCTCTAGCTCAGCCGGCAACCAGGGAAACCTAGCAAACCTGTACATTTTATAAGATAAGATATCAAGGGGAATCCAGGATGGGATGACTTGTGTGGCTCTCACCACATTCTGTTACCCAGAATCCCTTGCACACCTCAAAAATTGTCTTAAAAAAAAAAAAAAGAGAACACATTTTCCTCACATGTCTTTGATGGAAAGTTCTGAAATCTGAGGGAAGCCACAAACGTTCTTCCACCCAACATTCCCCCCAAGTCTCCTGATAAAATTGGTACTTTGGTACTTCACTTGTGTGGGTAGGCCTAGTGCCCGCGACACGAAACATCCCAAAATGCAATGTGGGCACAGCACATTTTTCCACCCAAAACTGACCCTTTTTTTGCAATGTGCCTACCTGTGAAGTTTGGGCCCTAGCTCACCTGGCAACGAGGGAAACCCAGCAAACCTGGACACTTTTAAAAAACAGACACCCAGAGGAATCCAGGATGGGGTGACTTGTGTGGCTCTCACCAGGTTCTGGTACCCACAATCCCTTGTAAACGTCAAAATGTGTCTTTTAAAAAAATACATTTTCCTCATATATCTGTGGTAGAAAGTTCTGGAATCTGAGGGGAGCCACAAATGCCCTACCACCCAGCGTTTCCCTAGGTCTCAATTGTGTGGGTGGGCCAAGTGCCCATGACAGGGAAGGGCCCAAAACGTACTGTGGACACATTGAAATGATCTATCACAAAACAACCTGTTTGTGCAAGGGGGGGCACTTGCTTTTTTGGTCCCAGGCTTGGCAGCCATCTAGGGAAACCAACCAAACCCAGACATTTCCGAAAACTAGACACCCGAGGGACTCCAGGGAGGTGTGACTTGTGTGGATCCCCCAAAGTCTTCTTACCCAGAATCCGCTGCAAACCTCAAATGTAGCTAAAAAAAACTAAAATCACATTTTCCTCACATTTCTGTGTGGGATCACCACACCAGCACATAATTTCCTACCACCCGTCTTTCCCCTCGGTCTCAAGATAAAAATTATACCTCACTTGTGTAGGTGGGCCAGAGGCCTGTAAAAGGGAAGGACCATAAATGTGTGGAAATTGAGGAGGAATCAAAACAGGACAAAAAGGGCAGTATTTTTCATACATTTTTAGGTTGACTCTGCTTTGGGCACCCACACAAGAGAAAGATAATTTTTATTGGTACAGATGGGGCAATGATGCGTGGTAGGAATGTTGTGGAGTCCTGCGGATTCCTGAAGTTTCCATCACAGAAATGTAGGAAAAGGTTTGCAAGCTATTGTAGATAAGAAAATGGTGTGGGGTGCATGTGAAACACACTACCCTGGACTCCCCCAGATATTTAGTTTTCAGAAGTGTCTGGTAGGTTTTTCCAGGTGGCAGCTTACCAAAGTCCAAAAAGTGCAGCCACTCACCATTGCAAGTGGGACGATATTGAGAGTTAGCCAAGCTCTCTTGGCCCATATGTAAAATCAAAACCCACAAGAGTAAAATGTCCTCTTGCTTGCCATTGGGATGAGATGCTTTAGTCCACAAGGGTGTGCGTGGGGGTAGACTGTTACCCCTTCAGTTAGGGTGGGAGGCATAACCATGCCCATGGCGTTGGGCAGCCCCCACCACTCTTATTCATTTTTTTGTTTTAGTCCCTAGTGTCTAGTTGCTGTCTGCCTTCCCAGGGTTGGACCGGGGGCAGAAAGATTGTGCATATTATTTTTGGGGTTGTGGGGGCATTGCTGTGCACATTCTGGGCAGCCCCCAACTTTTACTAAACAAAAAGAATAATCCCTGGTTTTCTGTCCACTGAGAGGAGTGTGGGGGGTGGGAGGTAGAAAATAATGAATTGTGCCAAAATAATTATTGGGGCAGCAAAAGCCCTTGCCAGAGGGGACCATCCCCATCCCTGGTACATACTGGAGTGGATCCCTGCTTGGGGATCATCCTCCAAGCAGGGATCCACTTGAAAGGGGTACCATTGAAAAGGGGAGATTCCCCTCTTTCTAATGATACCTCTCCCATCTTGATCAGTACTCGAAGGCTGAGACGGCCCTACAAGAACTGATGCAGAGTAAATGAAATGAGCCGATTGGCTCATTTCACTTTTGTTTTCAGAGAAAATTACATCAGCGAGCTGTGTGCACTGATCGTCATTTCCCTAAAAAACAAAAAACAGCATTGGGAGGTGAAGAAGCTGCTCCCCACCCCGAGAGGCAGTTTTCTGCAGCACAGAATACCTCTGGTGCCCGCACCCAAGGGATTTCTTGCCTCGTGTGAAGGACAGTTGGGAGCCACATGAGCACCACAGCATCGGATGGCTCCCAGGCATCCGACGTACGCAAAGGGTTGAGGTGAATACAAATGTATGCCCTTTAATGACTACATCCGATGGCTCCCTGAAGCGTTTTATAGCTATCAGGAGAAGAAGTGTTCAAGCTACTAAATCTAGTATAAACAAATCCTGCAAAAATATCAAACTAGCTAAAGTACCATCAACTGGAGGATTCAAACCCTTCAATCAACACCATTCTTAGAGAGATGGCCAATGTTCACCAAAGACCCGCTAAGTAGGCAGTTTGTGCAACCTTTTAACAGTCTTCACTAACTGTCTAAGGTAGTAATTTCTTATGAAAGCCTTTCTGCTCAATTGTCACACTGGCCAGGTCATGTAATGGGCAGACTGGACTGAGTCTACCATACCAGAGTTAGATCAGAAGGTAGCCTTTAATTTGGCACGCCTGCAAATTGAGCCAGCAATGGAAACCAATATCATGTTGGTTAGTACGGAAATATCAAGAAAATACCCACTTTTCTTTTATAGCCTAAGAGCCTCAGGGTAATGGGAGGGATCGTATCTAGGAGACCAAACAACTAGGATAAGAATAGAGCTTATGAACCCGAATCTCTTACTTCAGCTAAGTGTCCTCAACCCATCCTCTGACAGTCACAGGGATATACGAGACCCTTAGGTGGCATACATCAGGGCTGTCTTCTAGGAAAAGAAGAGGACGAGAAATCCAAAGAGGAAGACTCTTTCCTTCTGAGTTTCCTTTTGTATTGCATGCTAATTTCCTTGTGGGCCACCTATTATGAAAGCATCTGCCCACACTGCCACCAAGGTGGTAGGTCCCAGCACCATCATTTACCTTGACCTTCTGGTAGATAAATAGTAGAAAAGGTATCTATTCAGCCATCTCTGCCCTCTCCTTCATTCTATCTACCAAGGTGTGGCTGCAGAAACTGGAAGTCCTTAGCATGTGCAATGTATGTACTCTTCAAACTACAGCCTGGAGAGGATCCTTCGATTTGCCAAAAGCATTACATAATTCCAGTCTGCTGAAAAGCAAGGGAGTGGTTAAGGAGTGCTCCAAGCCTACAGCTTGAGCCAACAGGGGCTGTAATCACAGTATTCATTATCTATCTCTCAAGACACCTGTAATAATCCAAAAAAGATCATTTGGTGCAGTTACATTTTTAATCTAGCCTACATTCAGTTAGGAGGAAAAATGTTTTTTCCATTCTTTTGATTCATTTTGCAGTAAACGGTTGTTGTAGTCATTTTTTTGTGCTTCTTGCATTGTTTTAGGCTGCTAGGGCTCACTCCCTTTTACATGAGTTCCTTTTTACTGCAGTGCGTTTAACTTTGTGCGCGGTTCTACAGCGCTCCACATTGTTATGGAGCGCTCCACTAAAAGCCTACTGGCAGTGTTTGAACTTCAAAATGCACTGAATTCAACTAAACTATACATGTTTGTGTTGCGAAAAATAAAAAGATAAATAACATACTTACTAGCACGAGAACGGAAAAATACACTACTTAAAAAAGAGGCTTTGAAAAAAAATATTAGTATCGTAAGGCATATTAGTAAATGATTCCACTTTATAAAAATTATGTCAGGCCTTCTAACAGTATAACCAAATTGGGAAGTTCAGTGTTATCAATCTGTATTCGACTATGTTCCAGTTAAGACAAAATACAAATAGATCTCGTCATAATCCTGCCGAACAACCTCAAGAATAAATGAAGCTTCTTAGGGAGCCTCGCCCTGGTTCCCATGTTGTAAACTTCTTTTCTGTTCTAGCCTGATACTTTGAGTGACTCATTTCCCGTGAACAAGCATTAAAGAATGTAAGCCGGTTCCTGGAAAATCTGGGAAGCTGTTTGCGAGCCTGGTAATCTTAGGGGTGGAAGAAAACGTGGCAGGAAGCAGTATTATTCAAATAAAAATAGTTTTTAATTAGGTGAGCGGCATAACGCCAAACTACACCTTTAAAGAGGTGTAAAATTTGCTAAATTAGCGCGGGGCAGTGACTTCTAGGCTGCAAAACTTAAACAAGGAGCGTCAATTCTTGTAAAACGAATTTACCATTAGTACTTTTCTTCTATTGTAAAGAATTGTATAATCTCTTCAACTCAATGCTTTAAAACAGACAATTTAATCTCAACACATTTCTGACGCAAAACTGCCCTCCTTAAATGTATGTAGTGGAGGCTATCTGCGCCTTCTATATTTGGTTTTAATGTGTACAAGACCTTTAAAACACTCGAATTTTCTTAAATTTCGATTCGGACAGAAACGTGATTCGGACAGAAACATGATTTGCCACACGAATTCCTAGTTGCGTGAGGCAGCCCCACCTTCTGGGCTTTCCCCGAAATACATTTCACCTTCTAAAAGCAGAGAGAATATATCTGGGAAAAGTTGGCCGAAATATGAAAAAAGTCTATGGAAAATGATTCGCGGACACCAGTAACTTCCAGGACAACAAACTCACATTCATGATGAAAAAACACACGAAATTCCTCGTCAGTATCCGAGAGTTCAGACCGCAGCATTACCTCATCAGTACTTCTTAGGAACGCATTACAATGGCCTCGGTCAGATCTTCACTTTTAAATCCTAAAGACAGTCTCAGCAGTGGTTCAACTTTTAAAACCAGCAAAACCAGAAACCCGGGCAAACAAATACAGCCTCTTTGTCAAAGAAGTTGTATTACTACCTCTCCTAATAATGCAGCTTTCCTTCTGTACCTTCATCATTATTTTAATTCTTCAAAGCATGTTACGTTATCTCAAGGTAAAGACTTTGAAAGGTATTAATGTCATTTCAAAGTTTTTCTGCAGTTATCAATTGCCTTTGGTTTTGGTTCGTGCTGTACAATTCTATGTCAGGACCGGAGGCTCCGATTGTGTTGTATTACTGTGTTTCTTTTAACGATATAGCATCGCGATTTAGCGCGCTTTGTATTGAATGTTAAAGCACCTCTCGCGCGGTATGTTTTATCGGCGTTTTTGCAGATTTTGTTCCCATTTCTAATATGGAGCGGGAGCGGACTACGTGTGCTTCACGTAGTCCTTCTTCTATTGCTGTTTTCTCGCGTCGGAGATGAGCCGATCCTCAGTTTCTGAGAGATCGGCTCGTCTTTTCTGGGCTCGTGGGACAGAAACAAGACTTTGGTTATCTACTCATGCTCCCTGACGCTATTAGAAAATAGCGTGGGCTGCAAAAATTAAAGAGGCTCCCGCCTAGAGTGTTATCAGGCAGCTCCCTCCACTCTCTATATTGGGCCTTATTATTGCCTGCTTTGGGGTTTTTGCACTCCCCCTGCCATTTGAGGACATTTTGGTCCTTTATTTTATTGAATATATTTTACCTTTTTTATACATTTCTATAATGGCTCAGTGGAATGATCAAGAGGGAAAATATTTTACTCTGATGAGTTGGGTAACCAACTGGAGGTTAACTTGGTGGAAGCCCTTGATACTAGGGTTCAGCAATCTGTGAATGATGCCCTGGTGAGTGTCTTGGGACCCTTTTCAGGTCAGCTTTTTGATTACACAGGTTCCCAGGGTTGGATTCAAGGCCAACACTCACAACCCGAAGGAACAAAGGCAAAAGCTAAAGCAAAAAATTTGGAAGAGACACGCACAGATGCTAGTGATGTTCACGCCGACGCCTTCGATAAACTTCGCAAGAAGCGTAGTGGAGAACACAACTATAGTTCTAAAAAGGATGCCTCCTTTTCCCCTTCCTCCTCTGATAAGGATTCGTCTTCCGATGATTCGGATGACTCGGATGCTCCGGTCCCCAGCAAAAAAGGCGGTTTCGCCTTGTCATGTTTTGGATTTTGACCCTACGGAAATTATGCATCCCAGAGCTTCCAATTGGGTTCCTCCTCATGAGGTGGCCCAATATGTCCAGTCTAACATTAGGAAAAGCTTTGACAAGGAGGTATGGTCTCATCTAAGGGCTGAGTGCCCCAGACCAGATTACAAAGGTAAAGTCTCTGATACCCCAGAAATTGACCCCACTATGGTTAAGTTTATGAGAAAGTTTGCAAAAGATCCAAAAAAGGGTTTAGATAGATCATGGTGTAATTGTCAAGACAAACTTTTGGACCTGACAGGCCCTTTGACTAAGATTCTCGAGATGGCCTTACTGGCGAAAGAATCAGACTCTCCCGTATACACAGATGTTCTTACTGGATGGGCCCAAAGAGCCATTTGTCAACTCGGTAACACTAAGGGGGTTATTCTAACTTTGGAGGAGTGTTAATCCGTCCCAAAAGTGACGGTAAAGTGACGGATATACCACCAGCCGTATTACGAGTTCCATAGGATATAATGGACTCGTAATACGGCTGGTGGTAAATCCGTCACTTTTCCGTCACTTTTGGGACGGATTAACACCTCCTCCAAAGTTAGAATAACCCCCTAACTGCGCTATATCTTCAGAGCGCAGGAAATCTATACTGATGCGCATTGACCCTAAAATGTCTGATTTAGCTATTTCTGAAGCAGGTCCTTCTGCCAATGGACTTTTATTTGGGTCTTCCTTTATTAAGGAACTGGTCAAGTTCTGTTCCATTTTTTCCTCATTAGACAAAGCCCACAAGTCTCTCAAGAAAGTGTATAGACGGGGCCTTTTTTGTCAGGGCCGGTCGTTACGGAGGACGCATGCCCGGCCGAGTAACAATCAATGGTCCTCAGAACTATTACCCCAGAGGCAGAGGGGGTTGGTATGGTGAACAAGACCCCACCTTCTACCCCACACGCTCAAAGGGCGTCTTCGTTTCCGCAGAGGTTCCCACAGGGGACAACAAGGAGCTATACAGGACACAAGTTACGTAGGTGAGCATTATTAATTTTTCACAGGTGACTCTTGGGGCAGAGTGGCATTGTTTTTAAAAAAAATGGAGAGAGATCACTGGAGATCCTTGGGTTCTCCAAACTGTTTTGTGTTTCCATCTAGAGTTTATCAGTACGCCCAAGCAACACAACGGCCTCTCCAGATATGTTTTTCCCTAGCAAATTAAGTTTTTATAGACAAAAAGGTTCAGGCCTTACTAGAGAAAGGTGCCGTGCAGTTTTCCACTCCTCACCCTTCAGGTTTTCTCAGCTCTATTTTTGTAGTAGACAAAAAAGGGGGAGGTCATCGCCTGGTCTTGAATTTAAAGGACTTCAATCATTGGATTCTGTACAGACATTTCAAGATGGAGGGAATTCACATGTTGAGAGATATTCTATTAGAAGGAGATTGGAAGGTCCGTCTGGACCTAAAAGATGCTTATCGGTCGATTTCAATCTTCCCTCCTCACAGGAGATTTCTTCAATTCCTGTGGAAAGGTCAGTGTCTGGAGTTTCTTGCTCTGGCCTTTCATCAGCCCCTTGGTGCTTCACGAAGCTACTGAGACCTGTGATGGAATGGTTAAGATCCAAGGGAGTCCGATTGATTATATACCTGGACGATATTTTACTGATGGCTCAGTCTCCCCAATCCCTTCTTTCTCATTTGAACTGGACCATCAGTCTTCTGCAAGATTTAGGTTTCCTTATCAATGTGCAGAAGTCATTATTGAAACTGACTCAGGTGATAGAATTCCTGGGTTTCCAGATAAACTCAGTCCTATGTCAACTAATTCTTCCCTCTCAAAAAATTTGCAACATCAAGAGGGAATTGAGATCTATTCTGGCCAGCCCGACTGTTTCTTTAAGGAACATAGCCAGGGTAGTGGGATTGTTAGCCTCGTCTATTCAGGCAATCTTCCCAGCCCCTTTACATTACTGTACTCTGCAGAGACTCAAAATCAGACTTCTTCAACAGGGTCTGTGTTACTCAGAACAGATTCCATTGATGTCAAGGTGAAATTGGAGATTCAATGGTGGCTTCATCACATGGAAGCCTGGAACGGCAGAGCAATTTTCGGGTCTCAATCCGAAATCGAATCCGATCCCAGGCGCTGGGGGTGGGGAGCCCGTTGCAATTCTCTAGTGACAGGAGGCAGATGGTCGGAATGGGAGCAACCCCTGCATATCAATTGCCTGGAACTTCTAGCGGGTTCCTTTGCCATAAAGAGTCTTTCCCCACAGAAGACAGATTGTTGCATTCTATTGAGGATGGACAATGTCTCAGCAGTGAGCTATGTCAACAAACTGGGGAGGACGAAATCCAGAATTTTGGCAGAGATTGCCAAGGATTTTTGGCATTATTGTCTAACTCAATGTCTGGTGGTTATAGTGGAATATCTTCTGGGAGACCAGAACATAATAGCAGGCTGGAATTCCAGACACCTGACAGATCCCAGCGACTGGTAACTGGATCCAGTGATTTTTTCTCAGATAATCAAGGAATTGGGCAATTGCGAAGTGGATCTGTTTGCCTCTCGGTTCAACTTCTAGATTCCAAAATTTTACAGTTGGCGTCCAGATCCTTGTGCAATGAAGACAGATGCATTTCTCCAAGATTGGTCTCAGTTTCGGGGATATGCATTTCCTCAGTTTCTGATGATTGCCAGGGTGCTGTCTCAGGTACGGAGACAGAAGGCAGAGATTGTTCTGGTGACACCTTTCTGGAGAGCTCAACCTTGGTTCCCAATAGCTCTGCAATTAGCTTGTGCCCCTCCTCTTCTCATTCCTCCCAGTCAGAATCTTCTATTGAATCCGGAGGGCCTTCAACATCCAATGATCTCGTCAGAGAAGTTGACTCTGTTAGCTTGGTTGATTTCAGGTCAAGATGGAGTACCCCAGGCATTTCGCAACAAGCTGCGGACTACATTAAACAGGCTGGGGCCAGTAGCACCCATAAAAGATATTCCTCAGCCTGGCGTAAATGGAATAGTTGGTGTGATGGAAGAGGTGCCAATCCAGTGGAAGCACATATTGAGTTGATTGTTAATTTCCTAGCGGAATTAGCAAGTTCAGGTTTAGCATATCGATCAATAATTTCAGATCAGCCATTTCGGCTGGACATCTTCATATTGAGGGTAAACCTGTTGGAGAACACCCTTTATTCTGTAAACTGTTGAGGGGTATCCGTTTATCTAAACCTCTTCAAGCTAAATATTCAGTGTTATGGGATGTTAACATTATTTTAAAATTCTTGGATTCTTGGCCTGCCAATAGATATTTGTCTCGCTAACAGATTTCAGCTAAGCTAACCATGTTATTATGTCTGATTTCTTGTAAGAGGGTGTCAGATGTTAAAGCTCTAGACTTAGCTGGTAGAGTGTATTCCCCTGATGGGGTTACCTTTACGGTGACCATAAGAACTAAAACGAATTACAGGTCAGTATCATACCCAATGTATCCAGACAATTCTAAGTTATGTGTGGTTCAATGTTTAAAGGTGTATGAAGCGGTTACAGAAAAATGTAGACAAGATGTTAACGGTCAATTGTTGATTTCTTTGCAAAAACCTTTTAAACCAGTTACGTCAGCTACTATATCTAGATGGATGAGATGGTTAATGAATGAAGCGGGTATAGATGCCAAACATTTTAGAGCTTATTCTGCTAGAGGAGCTATGGCTTCCAAATCATATGCTCTGGGATCCCGTCTGGAAGACATTATCAAGGCTGCTGATTGGTCTTCAGAAAATACTTTTCGTAAGTTTTATCACAGGCCTGTGTTGGATGTAGCCCTGTGGTAATGGAGCAGCTTTAAACTAGCATAATCATAGCCTCCGGTCCGGACATAGAATAAAAGATTTTCTAGTTTACGTGGCAAGAATTTACAATTCTATTAAGGACACAGAGGCAAGGATTATCCCGCCCATAGAAACAGTTGACTAAAAAGTACCTGTTGAATCTGATTGTTTTGATTGCTATGTATTACCACCCATTTTAAGTATACTTATATGAATATCAGTTTTATTGAAAATCGTTCAATTTATTTGAATATTACCTACCTGTTTTATTACTTATAGGTTCTGATCAGAAGAATTCCTGAATCTTGTCTGCTTCTTGATGAGGATTCTTTTTTGTGTTATTCTTCCTGGGACTGGTTTTCCCTTCGAGTTTGGGCTCTTTTGAGTTATTTGATGTTTGGTTGGAGTGGCTGTTCCTGACTCCTGATTTCAAGCCTATGTAAGAGGTTTCGATTTCAATTTGAACTTTATCTGAGCTTACCAAAGAAAGAGGAAGTGACATCGAGGGTCAAGACATTTATGGACTAAGGTCGATGTTGGTGATTGGGCCACGTGACTATATGTTAGGCATCATAGGATGTGTAGTTTTTTGTTTAACTGTATTTTGATTGGCTGCTGTTTGGGTCAGTAAAAAAAGAGATAGCATAATCCTCGCCTCCATGTCCTTAATAGAATTGAAAATTCTTGATGCGTAAGCTAGAATTATTTTTATACTGCAACTACAATAAATATTATCTTTAATTAGGGATGGGTGAAAAATTCAACTCCACTGGCAGAGTTCACAGAGTTTTGGCCACTCCGCGTTATGGATGTAACATGGAGGTCCAGCCAAATTCCACACTCAGGCACATGGCAAACGTGAATTGGCGTCCCCTGGCATGATTTTCGGGCACTAATAGGGCACTTGGTGAGTTTTTCCCAGTGTTGGCGGATGTGATTATTTGCATCGGAACAGCTGCCGCTGGAATAGAAAATCTACTTGAGTGCCAGCAAAATCAACTCAAGAAGTAACACTCTCTAGCGAGCCAGGTGGTGCACTTTGCTCTGCTTTCTCAGCGAAAAACAAGATCCAGTGCTAAAAATAACTGCGGGCAGTGTGACGTACTGATTTCTGCCCGCTAGCAGAACACCACGGAATCTCGCAGAGTTTTTATGTAACTCCATGAAATTCTGTGAAGTGAAACTCCATGAGTTCCGTCCACCCCTACTTTTAATTTAAGATTTAAAAGGGGTGCTGACTGACATGTACAACCATGACAGCCATTGTGTGCCTTCTTTGCTTGTAAACTATTTGCCTTGAAATAGTCCTCATATCACTCATTTCAATTATTGGCAAACTGATTTGATAAAGTGTTTCTTCAATAAAGACAATGATTTTAGGATTGAGTGGAGATTAAATGTTCATGTTACAGATAGCCTCACATTGCAGACACTAGCAACCCAGAGGAACACACATCCAGGTGATGTCAGGTTAAATCTTAGTAATAAGTGTAAAGCAACCACATTACATTTCTAAGACTATTGTAAGGTAAATAGCTACTTCACCTTTTTCTACGCCAATTCTCGATCACTTGGGGATAGAAAGAGATCGACCATGCTAAGAAATAAATCCAGCCGATTATCTGATCCAAAATCTGTACTGGCCGACTGTGGATTGCTAAGAACCGGATCCTTGGCCTGCAAAGAAAGTAGAAGAAATAAAATAATTCCTGAGAATCTCTTCAAGAATCCATTGGGCAAGCCCACAGTCACTCTGCATAACTTTCTGCAAAAGGCAAGGTTTTGATGCACAACTTATACCCAAAAGTGAAGTTATTCATAAGATTGGCTCTGGATTTCTTATTATATAGCTACATCATCTATCAAACAACCACGTTAGTGCCAGAGTAAATACCTGTGGGGTCCTGCGGAAACCCCTGCACCCATGCTCGTACTCTAGTAGCAGAGTGGTTTATATGGGTAGAGAAGATTTGGCTTTCTGCATTTGCCTAACAAGTTATGTAACATTAAAAAAAATAGAAATGTGTCTGTGGTAACATTGGTTCTACTGGATAGCACATTCCATCTGTAAACTATTTATTTTTAAACTATGCAAGTGTGTAACCCTTTTAAAATACACAATTCAGGGCACCAGTGGACGCCACTTATATCCGGGGGTGGTACATGATGCAGCTAAGACCTAAAGACAGCTGGCTCCATCTTGCAATTCTTCTTCACTTCCAACAAGTTTCCATTATTGTGGAAATCAGACTTTCTAATGCATGGGAAAGAAGCTGACCTGGTGTTAAAGAACAAGCAGAAGAAATAAAGCATGGGTCCCATTCAACTTTACCATAAACACCATCTTTTCTTCTAATTCATATTATACCCTCTGCAGATTCTTTATCTTTCAAAGATTCCTGGGAAAAAATTTACCTATTTGGATGGAGGCGGTCTGATATCTCGGAAAAAAAAGGGCTTTTGGAACATAAGCTGAAACTTTGGTCTTCGAAACAAAGGGTCCATGCAATGGTGTTTGCTGTTGTATGTACAGAAGACCATGTGGGCAACTTACATATCTCCTGCAAAGGCACTAGTATGAAGAAATCAGAAATGACTGCACTGTCCACGGAGGAATGCACGATTAATGACTGAGGCAAAGCCCAGATAAATGCCTCTTTGGACATACAAAAGTATGACATTATCCAACTGTTGGTTTTGTTATAGCCATACCTTTACAATCAATTCCACATGCAGCACAAAAGCTATCTGTCCATCACAGAGTTGTCAGATCAGATAAAAATATGACAACTAAAAGCCCTAATCGTGTCCCATCTGTTACCCTCTTTAGACAGATTCTACCAAAAGAAACACTGGTAACTCAAGTAGCTGAAAATAATGCCCCTTACCCAATAAACAGGATGATATCTTTACCCTAAAATATATTTGCCATTTAAGAACACAGTGTGTAGCGAAACAGCCACAATGGCTGCAATTCACTGGGTGATGTACTTCAACTCAGTATCAAAGAGTACTCACTAGCTGATGTATTTATTACTAAGGGAACAAGCACTATGTCAAGGTACGCAACAACATCCCACGCAACAAATGTACAAATAGTGGAGCCATCAAATAAAATAAAATGAAATGAAATCAGGATTTATACAGCGCAACTACTCACCTGTAAGGGTCTCAAGGTGCTGAGGGAGTTTGTCCTCTTTGCTTCAGTTGAAGAGTCAGGTTTAAGGTCCTTCCTGAATTGAGGTAACAATGGTGACTGCCTGAGGTGCAGGGGCAAGGTGTTCCAGCTCTTTGCCTGAGGTAGGCAAAGGATCTTCCTCTAGCCGAGGTCTTCCGTATGCAGGGTGCGGTGGCTAGTGCCTGTTGAACGGAGCAGGGAGATCTGGTGGGGGAATAAAAGGTGATGCAGTGGTTGAAGTAGGTGGGTCCTAGGTTGTGGAGGGCCTTGTATGCATGTGTTCGAGGAGTATGAAGTTAATTCTTTTCTCAAGAGGAAGCCAGTGGAGGTCTCTTAGGTGATTGGTGATGTGTTTATGGAGGGGAACATCAAGGATGAGTCTGGAGGAGGCATTTTGGATGTGCTGTAGTTTCTTCTGGGTGCTGCCAGCGTAGAGGGAGGCACAACCCAGGGCATGGGTTAAGGTTCTACGTCAGTCCTTTGAGATTCATTTGTAGATCTTCCGGAGAAGTCGGAGTCTGTAAAAACAGGAGGATGCGACTGAGTTGAACTGGCAGGTCAGGGTGGGCGATGAATCCAGGATGAAACTAATGTTGTGTGCATGGTTTGTTGGAGTGCGGGGGTGCTGAGAGTGGCTGGTCACCAGGAGTCATCCCAGGCTGATGTGGAGGGCCCCAGGATGAGGATCTCGTTCTTGTCAGAGATGAGCTTGAAGCAGCTGTCCTTCATCCAGGTTGAGACGGCTTCCAACCCGTTGTGGATATTCTTTTTGGAAGTTGTGGGGTTTTTGGTCAGTGAGATGATCACCTGGGTGTCGTTGGCGTAGGAGGCGATGTTCAGCCCGTGGTTCCAGAGAATGGATGCAAGCGGGGCCATGTAGATGTTGAAGAGTGTGGGGCTCAGGAAGGAGCCCTGTGGAACGCCACAACTGATCGCCGTAGGTTCTGATAGGTAAGGTGGGAGTCTGACTCTCTGTGTTCTGCTATCAACAAACTAAATCAAGGTGGGGTCCGCAGATCTACAATATAAAATAAAGGCTGTAGGTAACGTGTTCACCAACACATCTCAAAATTAGAAATCCACCAGAATATCAAATAAGTAAGTCCTATCATGTCTTTGCAAGATAAATAAATCAATAAAAAATCAAATTAACCGACCAGCAAACAACGTCTTATGCTGGAGACATACAAATCTACTTTGGCAAGAGGCAAACAAAACCTAGGCCTTCTGTCGCACAAAGGGCATATCAAAATGTTTCTGACAGCACCACCTACATTAGTACAACAGTCTTGTGCCTGGCAGCCATTTAATCATCAATCACTGTCTCCCTCCCTCCCTCCTAGAAAGGCTGGAAACAAAAGCAGTATCACTGATTTTCAGTTTCTGTAAAGAGGGGCACAAAATCCTCCTTCACTATTTGAGTGTTACTGGAATCATTGCAATATATACATTTCCAAAACATCTGAAGACCATTTGTAAGAATGGAAAGGTAGGAAGGCATATGCCACGCTTGTGTCCAAGCAAGGAGTTTCCCATCCTCTAGAGCACCCTTTCCATGCAAACCCCAGTCAGCAAAGCTACCAGCTGCATACTGATCCAAATGTGGCTACTCCCACATGTAGAAAGGGCTTCAAAGTTTCACATGAAGACAGCTTAAGTCGGATGACAGATTTTGCTGGAAGAATGGTGTGCCATGCCAAATGAGTAACATACATAAATATACGCCATAAGATTGTTCTTGGAAGGTGCTGCTTCCCCCATCCTCATTGATACACTGAATGGCAGAGGTGGCATCTGCTCTGGGGGACCAAACTGATGGGGTGTAGTACTGTGTTTTCCGACAAAGGCAATTATTCTTCAGCTCAAAACTGTGAAACAATGAAGCAGCCTGCAACTGAAACTTGATGTGTTTTTCCAAAATCCAGGTAACTTTAGACGTTGTTGTACTGCATCCACAAAACCAGACTGTCTAACATCCTACCTCAGTAAGGGTCTAATTGATAAATGTGTTTGGACACCTAAAAGACACTTAGGTACGCCAAAGGAAGTATCTAAACATGTAAACTCAACTTATTGCTAAAATGCGAATTTGTACTCCTAAATGGATTTTTGTACACACAAAAGCACACTTGTATGCGATCATATTGGTGCAATATTGTGTGTGAGTAAATGTCCTGAAATGGGCCGATTGTAGCCTTTCAATGATGTGAGCTCCTACAATAGTTTGGGAACACGCCAAACTCGTAATTGTTTTGATATTTTCAAATCTTTTGTGTACCAACTCCAATCCTGGAGGGAATTTGCACGGAGGATCAAAAAGGAAAGGGATCAATTTCAACATTGATGAGGTTTTAGCGCTGTAGGTTAATGGCTATCCAAATGAAGAAAATAATGTTTTTGAGTTACACTGCAGGCTGCAATAATTCTTATGCATGCAAGTAAACATGGAAGGCTGCAACAGTCACAATACCAAAGAGTACTACTGGAATGTCAATGTAGATGAAAATTTGTCCAAACTAAATTTTTATTATACAAGAGCAAATTCCCTTTCTCAAATTTATTTTTGAAATGGATGATAAAAGAATAACAGTATATCTCCATCCGTGTGGCAAACAAAATTCTCAATGACCACTGTGGAAAGTCCTCCTCAGCCAACCCTGAAGTACCAACAGAATACAAGACGCCAGGCAGTGTATCAAACTCAGAAACATAACTACCTGAATTGTACAGTCGTATACAATATGTTAAGAACACAGGAACTCTCTGTTGGACTTCTTACAGTCAAAGAAAAGATCTACCATTCTGGAACCTACCAGCTTAACATGCTATAGGGTGTTCATTAGGACACTTACCCTGAGTAAAAAACACAACAGTAGCAAAGCATCAAATACTGTCTTCCATTTTTTTTGTTCCCGGCCCTTTGCCTCACAAAAGGTTAACTCCTGCAAAATGTAGATCTGCGGTTCTGAGGCACTGTTCTATGATGGCACGTAAGTTTGAGGTTTTAGACATAGCTGACAGTTCCCAATTCCTCTGGACTCTTTAGATTTCTCGGATGTAATGCCATCCTTGCCACCAAGTAAATTCTCCCTTTCGAGAACAATGTTACAGCTCCAGAACTGAACAGTTTGCGAAAAACAGAAAATGGAAAGAACAGAGCTGCATTAGCAAAGAGGAGGTATCCATCACTAAGGCAATACATTCAACCAAGGCAAGGCAAGACCAGGCCGTACTATTCCTAGTTCAGACATGCTAGACATAATACAGGAAACAGATTGGGACCAGTGAGAACTGTACATCACGAGGTTTGTGTGGGACAAGAGAAAAAACATAATGATATTGTCAGAATCCCTTTCAGGAGGCCACAGGGCGCATGGGGGCTACTGGGCCCAACTGAAGTGGTTGAGGCATTTTACTCCTGATGCCCCGCAGGCCACCCTTCTATGGATCCTGCTTAACTGGATCAAGCACTCCCTTCTGCACCTCTCAACTGGGTAAAGTAGTTAGTCAGGGTTCCTTCAGGGGAAGCTAGGGTACAGATCAGTAAACATGACTCATAACTCACTGTGCGGGCAGAGAGACAATAAATCAATGTCAAGTCATGTATTTATTTTTTGTATAAAAATAAGTTTTTTAATTCTAACTCTGAACATGCAATGGTAAACAACATTCAAAAAGTGATAACACAATTTCCTTGATGTCAGGGCTCTAGTAGTTGTCAGGTCACTCCTTGTCCTCCAACTTCTAGTGCAACGGGTTCGGTGTTATTCCCCATTTACTGATGGCTACATCCAGGGAATGTTTACTAATAAGCCGCACTCAAGAGTTCTTACCTAAGACTCTGCTTGGAAGTCCAGTCATTATAATATAGGGGTTAGCAGCACCAATGGTAGCATGTCTCCTGTCTCCAATTCTCAGCTTACCCCCTCTGGTGGTAGAGAACACTGCGGTGGTGCAGCACGGTCCTGTTCTGGATCGGCTGAGTCTGGCCAACCGGGGTCACATGCTGCAGCACTTGGCAGGCACTGGCTCTCTTCAAGCCATGCTACCTGCCGATCTGGATGAGCAAGGTGCTCCAGAGGTCACGAGGTAAGTCAATTCTCCCTCACCAAGGCAGTGGGAGGGCGGGAGGGGGCCCAGGGGGATGATGCGTTGGTATCCTTGCTCTGACTGGGCTCCATTGGTGCAGTCCACACAATAGGCTTGGATCCCACTTCGATCACAGCAGTTTCCCAGTCCTTCGCAATGTCGAGGACTTCTCAGCTTTAGAGTATCAGGCAGCCCCTCCTGGCATACAGGGTCGCCACTCCAGTTCTCACACTACGGTCAAGCTGGCCTGATGTTGGTGTTCACGGCAGCGCCACCTGGCTTACAGGGTCACCAAGTTGATCCAGCATACGGGCTACAGCCTGATTGGTATGGGTTTCTCCCACCACACTACTGGATTCACTCAACGGTGGCCCCTCTTGGCATACTGGGTCACAAAGTCACTTCGGCATAAGGGCGATGGCCTGATTGGTGCAGGAAGCAGGTTTCTCCTACCACGCTCTTCAGGCTCAGGTAAAAGTGGCCCCCCCTTCGCATACAGGGTTGCCAATTTAGTTCAGAACACCGTCTACGCCCCGATCAGTGCAGGGAGCGAGTTTCTCTCACCATGCTCCTCAGTTCAGTTCAGTTCAGTTCACAGTGGTCCCTCTTTGCATACAGAGTCATCGATTCAGTCCGGCAGGTGCGGCTCCTCCATAAGGGCAGAGGAGCGTTGTTCCCCCACCAGCAGCGGTAGCTGCAAACATCTTCCTCAAAAACTATAGTAAACTATATTTATTATAGTTTTGGGGGGAAAGGGACAGGGCCCAGAGGGGGATGAGCAATGACTCCCCCTCACTGCGCACGCATGTTTGGCCGGCCTTCTTATGTCGGCCAAACACACATGCGCAGAAGGGTCACTCCAGCCCAGCAACGACGTTGCTAGGCTGGAGAGAGCATGCACAGGCTCCCATTCTGCCTGTCAGCGCCCTGGCTGGGCGTTTTCCAGCCAATCCTGACGCTGCTCTGAGCAGCGTCAGGATTGGCAGCAGGGCAGACTGGGAGTCTGTACTGGAGGAGACGGAAAGAGCAGAGGAACGGAATGTCCAGGCCCCTTCCTTGTGATCTGTCACTGAATGAAAGAGCCCTTTGATATGAACAGGGAAAGCCTGGCTCTCCCTCATCCAGTGCTCATCTGCTAATCCCGCCCAGCAGGTGGAATGTAGCAATACATAAATCTGTCAATGTAGCAATACATAAATCTGTCAAAGGGGGGGATGATTCCTTCCACCAGACAGGTCTAGACTTCCCAAAATGGAACTCAAGGTCCTCCATGAAATGTACCAGTGCAGGCACTTCTGCACTCACTGTACATCTACAGCACACTCACTGCTACCCTTATGTATTATGCCACCACCAGCTCTCTGCACACTGTTCTGTACTGCAGCCTCTCTGTACTGTACCGGAATGTGTTATTTTAAAACCACACACTGCCAGCACACACATTTACAATGTAAGAACTGTACCACTCTTCACCCCCTCATGTAGTTTGTGTCTTGCAAGCATACGTGCTCAGCACGTTCTCACCACACAGACACTTCCACATCAACCAGATGTAGGCTGTAGCACACAGCAGCTGAACTTTTAAAAAGATGAATGAGCCTGAAGGCCTCACTCTAGTAACTCAGGGTAAAAAGGACCTGTTCATTACTACTGATCACGACACAGTATGCTGCCACCACACTTGTGCTGCTTAATTCCTGGTGAAGGCAGTAGCCTTCCACCACTATGAGAGTAGAGCTTTGAGTGCCCTCTTGGTCCAACAAGACCCCAATCCATGAGACAGGCCTATTTCACAGGGCACAAGCATGATCAGTGTTCACCTATGACAAAAGAAAATCAGCATTAGGGATCCATTCAATAACACAGTTGAGCACTGAGAACAGGGGTAGACGTCTCTCACCATGCAGAGAACATTTCCATCCCAACAGATATTTTGTCTTCATAGAAAAATAATGTGTTTTACAATGAAACCAGGTAAAAAGTGATGTCAGTGAAGGTGGCAGTGGCAGATGCATCAGTAGGTTTATATTAATGTTCATGTAGGTGTCCTTGGAGAGTGATTTTATTAATTGGTAGGGGGTATAGGTTCCTCAATCGGGTTTGAAGCCCCAACCAAAGAAGTGGTACTAATAGGTCAAAAGGGCTGAAAGTCCAGGGGGCACATGGACTCAGAGGAAGCAGAGGCTATCTGACCATAAGGCACAAAGTGGGTGCAATGTTTGATGAGCTGTAATACTTTGAAGTCAAGTGGGAGGCGTTTTCACTAGAATCTATGTTTAGCTGAAAGCAGCACCCATTATATGACCTCTGCTTCAGAGATCCAACAACTCAAACTCTGCCTGCACACCAAGTAGCCCAGGATATGCAGTGCCTACCTAAACCTCAACCCAACAAAGACAGAATTCCTCTTATTTCGCAAGAACATTAAACAGGTAACAGTACTAACAATGGCTGAATGTCAAGACCTTGTGGGCTTCAAAACCTAACTTTCAATGAAAGCCAAGTCACCTGGATTCACCCTGAACTCCAACTTCACCCTCAAAGAACACACTGTCAAAAAACAACCAAGGTCTGGTATCAGCGCTCTCATCTAAAAAAAAAAAAAAAAAAAAAAAAGTGAAACCATTTGTTCTGGTAAGCAACTTTAGAACTGATGTTCAAGCCCTCTTACTCACGCATCTGGATGGTAGTAACGCCCTGCTCCATGGCTTCCAAGGCATCACAATAGCACCCTATAAAGACATCCTATGTGCTGCAGCATGTCTCATCCAGGACTAAAAGAAATATGATCACAATAACCCCTTCCTGATGGAACTGAACTGGCTTCACTTTCCAGACCATACCACCTTTTAAAACCAGCTGCATCATTTAAAAAGCCATCACAACCAGCACCACGGCTTAGCTTGCAGACATGCCAATCAACTCTGGTGGTTTTCTGAACACCAGCAGCCAGGTCGCCAACAGACTTCAGACTAAGCAGTGTAAAAAAGAAAGAAAGAAAAAACAGGGCAGGAAGCCTTTTCCATCTGTGCACCCCGGATTGGGAACACCATCCCCGTATCAATCAGGACTGCCCCAATGCTTCTCCAATTTAGGGAAGAGTAAAAGATGCACCTTTTTACCTGTCTACAAACCAGCTACCTCTCCTATCACACATTGATTTTATGCTTGTCTTTGACCCTGTACACCACATCGCTGTCTTTTGGCTAAGTTTGCACTATAGAAATAACACATACATAAAGAAATACTGGCAAACTCAATAGGTTTCGCCTATGTCTTGGTCAATGTTTTTCTACATGCTGCACAGTTAATATAAAACTAGCATCCAAAATAAAGTAATGTTTCCATCAGGGTGTTTTTTGAAGAGAATGACCCCCCCCTACAAAAACACTAAGGCGCCAATACACACAAACAAAATACAACCACAACTCAACATTCCCTAGTGCTCTGACGCAGCTGCATGGATGTCAGCACTCAAAGCAAACCATAATCTTGGCAACACATGGCCCATTAAAACATTACCATGGGTTCTAACACCTAAACTTGAGCCAACAGGACAAAGAGACTCCTGCTCTTTTGCATGATAAGGGCGGATGCTATCTGGCGCTGGGCCAAACATTCATGAACAGCAGCTTTTTAAAGTGCCCCCTGCCAAAAAAAAACACACATTCTAAAGAATAAAGTGCTATGACACGTCCAGCACTATCCATCATAGTGTTTTTTGTTAGTTTTTTGTAACGGAGAGGGGCAAAAAAAGGAAAGGACATGGGAGGGATGGCAACAAGTAACATCGACAGGGCTAACAACAAGGACGGGGATTGGAGGAATGGGTAGTGGTAGAAAGGGACTGCAAATACATGCACTTTTAAGGTGTGCTAGATTGTGCCAGGGATAGTGGGTGAGTGTTATGACAGATGCAGTTCGAATGCACTATGAATGATGGGCCGTGGAGGCCTTGCCACCTGGTCACTGTCTTGCTCTCACCTAGACCAGGGTGGGAGGTTTGTCACAAGGTGTGCTGTAACAGGATTATCTGCATCAGAGTGTGGGCCCTGCCTCTCCCTGTCCCTGCTTCTTGAATGCAGCCCCAGCATATGACACCTTACGTTTTAAACAGCTGTTTATTCAGATGTCTCATGCATAACCACTTACGCCTTCCGTGTGCTTCTGTTATACAAACACTACTAGTGTTCCAGACCAATGATAAGGAGGCTGGGCTGCAATTTCCCATCTTCGATCTACAGAAATTAATTGGAGGAGAAGATATAAAGTGTAGCAAGGATGGGGGTTTGTCCAAGATTGCGACCGCATCAGACGCTCTTTAGCGAGCCCCGAACGGGGCCCGATCATTATCCTGTATTTTGCCGATGCAGGGGTACTGCGGACGGTGCACCGACCTGCCGAGCTCGATCCACAATTGCAGAGTCCTGGATGGTGGCAGCGGTGCCACGTGTAGCATTGCGAGGCTTGAAACGCCCGATGCTATGGAGACCACGGAGGCGGTGAAAATGGCGCCTCGCTGCTGATGCGAGGACTGGCGCTGTGAGTAAGGGCCGCAAGAGAGCTGCATACGCCCCCCCCCGGCACCCATCTTACACCCAGGGTCACACGGAGACATCCCGCGAGCAGCGACACACGCGCCGGGCTGCAAATCAAATATGCTCTTCTTTTCCCAGTGAAACTTGAAATCATGGATCAGGAAAAAACGCAAATTTTCCAATCCCCAGAGGATGTGTAGACTTGGCTGCATGCCAAAGGCCTGGCCGCAACACTTGGAAAGGAGAAGGAGACAGACACATGGGTAAACCCTAAACCACGACGGCATCGCAGGAAGCCACCCAACTCCCGCCCAGATCAAAATCAAGCAGCAGCAGAACAAGCTCGAGCAGTAGTAGCAGTGACACAATATCGCAATGACTCCTTCACTACTCTTCCCTCCGATCATATACAAACATCGGGGTCTGACACTGGTGGATCCGAGATCCGCTCAACTGGCAGCAAATAAAAACCTCAAATCACACCTGGATCAGTGGACGAAATTATTTGAACCCAAGCAACCAATGGGTTTTGCACTATGATCCAGTAGATACCACCCCCCTCTCTCATCAACCAATGGGACCTTCCTGTAGACATTGACTCTTCCGGGATCTTCCTTCATAATATATCACAGGCCCCACTGCGGGGCAACCCAGTATCTGTGTTGACATCGCCCCCACACGATGTATCTTTGGACACGTTGTTCATTAAATGTAAATTAGTAAATGTTACTTTGTGCATGACTATGCGCATTGGGCGGTGTACTATATAGTTGTGGCCCTGAGGAGATTGTTACTGAAGTTGTTTTTTTTATTTTTTTTATTTTATTCTTTACCTGCTTGATTTACCATGCTTAACATTGCATCATTGTGCACGATACTGCTACTGGGGTAATAGTAACAGAGATGAATATGAGTGGTGACCGCTGTGACTGCAGTGGGGAGATCAAGCAGTAAGCTACACCTAGTAGATAAGAAGATATTATCTCTCACGCATTGTTTTAGAAATGATGTCTAACACACCCTCACTGACCCACACTCCACAATACAGATCCTTCACCTGGAATGTAAGGGGTATGGCATCCTACATCAAACGTTATAGAATATACTTGTATCTCAAACGCCATCCGGTGCATATCGCAGTGCTCCAGAAGACACATCTTACGACCTCAGAACTAGGTAGAGTAAGGTCTAGATGGCAGAGACAAACATATGGTATGATTACATCTGCATATGCAAGGGGAGTTCTCATATGGGTGGCCCCTGGAATCTCCTTTGGCCTTATGACACAAACTATAGACCCAGAAAGCTAGTACGTCATCTTAGAAGGTAGGCTTGAAGGCACACCTATTAACTTGGTGGCCGTATATGCCCCTAATGCGAACCAAATACAATTCTTAGATTCCCTGACACCGGCGCTTTTTCAAGACCCACAAGTTCCGGCAGTGTGGGGTGGAGACTTTAACTGCATCCTGGACCCTCAACTGGACCGCTCTTACCCTGCACTATCAATTGCATTGCCCACCACTTTCAGAACTGGAGTACACATATAGAGCTTGGCGATATATGGCGCATGGGTCACCCGCACAACCTCGAATACTTGTTCTACTCCCCTGTACATGACCTACATACTAGGATAGATATCCTATTTAGCACCACTAACAATGGACCCCTCCTAGATCGCTCCGAATACCTAGCAAAAACTCATTCGAACCACAGCCCACTGACAGTGGTACTGACTTGGGGTTTATCGCGCCCCTCCATACCTAACTGGCACATACAAACAAAAACTGACATCTATTAGATCCTCCATTTCGGGAGGCATTGTCGCGGACCATCCGGCAATACTTCATAAAGAATGCTGCCTCAACCTCCTCTCAGCTATAGAATAGGAAACTCATAAAGTGGTGATTCGCAGACACTACATGGCCACTACTTGGGGGGTTAGGCAGCAGTTACTACGAGACCTCTCTGAGGTGGAACGAGACTTATGTCACACGGAAATACATGATGCAAGGCAAACTGTATCGCCCATACAGCTCCGTCAGCTCTGCATCCGTCGCCACGAAGCAAAATATGCCCTGAGTCACCACGATTATCATACGCTAATGGCTCTGCAGCATGCCCAAGGAGATTGCTCGGGCAAGGTTCTTGCCTGGCTTCTCCACGAGGTGCACTGCGGTACACCGGCTATGTCAATCAGGACAAATGATGGCACAGTAGCCATCTCACAACTGGCTATCAATGACACTTTTCGGAATTACTACCGACAGTTATATGAAAAACCGATGAACTTGGACATGAGCCATTTACAGGATCTTTTGAAAGGAATATCCCTCCCTAGTCTCACTGCCACACAACACATTATCATGGAAGAACCCATACAATTAGAGGAGATCACGGCAGCTATAACGCAAATAGCTTGCAACAAAACGCTGGGTGCTAACAGCTTGCCCATTGAATATTATACTACTTATTCCACCACCATCACCCTTCGACTATTGGAGGTTTATAATGAGGCATTTGAACAGGGATCCCTATCACATTCTTTACGAAAGGCCCTGATAGTAGTATTGCCTAAACCGGGGTGTGATGCAACAAATGTACAATCCTATCGCCCTCTGTCCTTGCTCAACTTGGATTGTAAGATACTGGGAAAGGTACTAACCAACCCGTTACTCCCTGTAATGCAAACCTTAGCACACCATGACCAACCAGGCTTTTACCAGGCCGAACCACATTTCTCAATATCAGGTGCCTTTTACATATGATCCACAACATGTCAACTGGGGACACACATCAAGTGACAGTCTCCCCAGACATAGAGAAAGCCTTTGATACCCTGGGATGGGATTTCCTTTTTGCATGTCTTGAAACAATGGGTTTCAGACCTCATCTTCCGTGATGGGTTAAAACGCTGTATAGGGAACCAATGGCTAGGGTGAAGACGGGCCAGGTGATATTTGACTCCTATAGCATATAACGAGGGACGCGACAAAGTTGCCTGCTGCCACCTCTCCTCTTTGCCTTGGCCATGGAACCCCTGGCATGTTATTTGCGGAGCCAGGCTGAAGCTTGGGGGATATGGGACTCACAATGGTTCCACGTGCTATCTCTCTATGCGGACGATGCTCTCATTTATCTTAGAGATGTACGCACTACATTATCTGAGCTTGAACAACTGTTGACAACCTTTGGGAAGATCTCGGGTCTCCAGGTCAATTGGCCTAAATCATGTGTGTTCCCGCTGGCAATATGGCCCCCTGCCGACAGACTTACCATGACCAACTCCTGCTTGCAATGGCAATATGATACTTTCAAGTATCTGAGAGTTAATATCTATCATACGGCAAAAGACCTTCTTGATGGCAACTTACATAGGGCGATTGTGAATATGCGCTCATCCCTTATTTTCTGGCAGTCACTACCGTTATCGCCGATTGGTCATGTGGCAATATCCAAGATGTTAATCCTACTCCAGTTGCTGTACTTTTTCTCAGCACTACCCATAGTGATACCGGGTGCCTTCTTTAAAGCACTGGACAGCTTGCTCTTAGATTTGATCTGGGGGGCCAGACGCCGTAGAGTAGCCTTTTCTAAACTCCAGAGGCCTCTTAGAGAGGGTGGACTGGGTGACCCAAACTTCGAGATATATTACGCAGCGGCACAATTGAAATGGCCAACCTCATGGTTGGTTTCACCACTGCATCTAGAAACGCGTGACATACAAGTCCATCTGGGGAGCGTTGCAATATACACTTGGCTAACCTATCACAATAGATCTTTCACCACTATGACCCCACTAATGAAAGTGGCACACACATGCTGGCACCATTATTTACACTTCAAGGGAGCTTATATCCCCTACTCACCGGAGATCTCAATATGGGAGGTTCCCGGGGTAAGACAGAACACACAAACCCATGATCGTGCCCACTGGATAGAAAAAAGGGGCTACCCGCTTGGGACACTTCACTTCGGAGGGCACACTCAGATCCTTTCCAGAAATTATCACAAAATATGACATTACACCTGGACAATTTATTACTTACTATACTATATTACAGATCATGTGTAGCCTTTGGGGTACAGTGTCTACTGAACCACCCATATCTCACGCATTACACTCCACTTTAGCAGCCAAGACCACTAAACGCGCTATACCCACCCAGTATACAGTATTGCACATGTCTGCAAGTAACCTTTTACAAACTGCACACGAAAAGTGGAACACAGCGCTGCCACAACCACTGACTGCAAACGGATTGGGACAAAGTGGTACACTCGGTAAGGGAGATATCCCTAAATGCCAGATATCCCTAAATTCACCCAATTTAATTCTATACATCACGCATATCTTGATCCTCAACGCATCCACCGCATGTACCCTACACATGAACCGGTTTGCCCGCGTTTTGCCTCCCCCTCAGCAGGTTTTTACCATATGGTGTGGGACTGTCCGGTGTTATAGACTACTTGGCACAAGATTACCAAGATGATATTGGAAATGACTACTCATCCTTTACTCGTGACACCAACCTCTTGCCTACTCAGCATTCGCACAAAAAAGAAAGGAGATAAATACCTTCACAGGTTTATTGATTTAGCATTTGTGTAATTTAAACGTAGGATTGACATGTCATTGAAATCACCGACTCCCTGACCATAACACAATGGCTAAAAGATTTTTTAATTTGGTCTAAAGCAGAAGCTCATCATCTCTGCTGGCTTCGAGCACGTGGTATCCTTCACACAGGAGTGGAATGCTGGGACCCCCTGGTTCTGAATGTGGAAGCCGAAAATGATTTAAATCCACCCTGAGATATGTGATCCTCACTGATAAACGCATTACTACATCACACATGCATACCCATTCAGATGCCAAAGGTAAATACTTACACTGCAAATCCTCTCTTTCCTCGGATACTCAACAGAGCACAATGCACTGCAACCATTCCGTCCCACTGTATCGCACACAAGCACATGCAAGCATGGTTATGTTTTTCTTTTCTGGTTGAAAGCTTTAATGTTATATAAAACAAATGTTTGTACACTACTATGTAAGGATGCTTTTTGAAAAAACTGGGAAAAGTCCATCAAAACACCTTCCGAATGTATGTATTTTGCCATTTTCTGCAACAATGTTAATTTGAACAACGGAATATTATATTGTACTGTATAACATAAATTTTTGAAAATCAATAAACAAACGTGAAAAAAAAAAACATTGCAAGGATTTGGGGGGGCAGACATGAGGACTGATTGTTAGGGGAACATGCTGAAGTACCACTATCTGACTGAAGACACACCTGCTTACATAGCTTGATATATAAATAGTCAGGGAATTCTAGTAAACATTCAGCCAATACAAAAACTATGAGCTGGTAATACATATGTAGAAATTCCACAACTGTGTTTGCCTACTGCTTCTGGGGCCCAGGGTAGGGTTCCGTATCTATAAACAACAGTCGTCCTGCAGATGAGGGTTACTGTGACAGTTTTGTATGACTCATAACACTTTCTGTCAACATGAGCATTACTTGTCGTGCTGGGCAGTGAGACACCCCTGAACATTCTCCTTTTCTATGAAGTAGACCAAGTATTATTACTCTTGGGGCTTAGAAGATCTACCGGGGAGGGTCCCCCAGGAACTGGGGTTCACAACATTAGAAATACATTGTTTGTGTATGAAGAAGAACCCAAAGCAAGAAATATTAATATCTTAAGGCGAGGAGAAGGTTGAAAGAACAGGATCAAGCCTGAATTATCACAATAAATAATAAGTTGATTTTAAGTTACTACCACAGCTCCCACAGAACCATATTGTGTAAGTTGAATCAAGTGACCTAATTGTTAACATCATTTTAGATTAAAGTGACATAACATGGTTGAACATCAACACTATGCATCAAAAACAGAGTGTGAAAAATGGAATGGCATCAAGATCACCACTATCACAAACTGCACTGCAGTAGTAGGATGGAAGGTAAACACGTCCCTTCCATCCTGCATCATATTTTTTAATACAAACATACTCACATTCCAGGAGTGATACCACTTACAATCGGGTTAAGAAGCAAACTGTCACATTGAGTTTCACCAAGTAGGCGTAAACCAGGTTGAAAAAGGAGAAAGTAGAGATTTCACAGCATGACAGAGTAAGAAGTCAGCCTGGCGTCAGGGCGTGACCCCTAGCCAGAGCAAACGAAGCAGATCATGCACCGTACAGGGAGCACTCACGCCTACAATGAAGTGAGTGTTCTTTGAATGACTTGTAACCCCTTTAGCAGTGCTTTAAATGGGCCGGTACTGAGTACCAGCACTTTTTTTTATTTTGCGAGGGAGAGTACCTGCACTTTTTGGAAAAAAGCTAATACTTTCAATTGGAGAGTACCAGCACTTCTCAGAAACAATCAGGTACTCTGGCACAGAGTACATGCACTTCTATTTTTCCATTTCAAGCACTGCCCCTTAGTGCACAGAATTACCAGTTAACACCCTCTGCATACTTGTGCAGAGGACATAAACGGGTTGTCCTCTGTATTGCAAAAGAATAGGTTTCTGTAGCAAACAGCAGAAACATTTTCTTCTGTAAAATCAAAGTCGGGACATGAGGGAAGTGCTTACTTTGCATCCGGAGTTTGATTATTTTTTTGTTTTGCTGTACCACCAGCTTACACAGTGCACTGACTGCACTAGAAAACATACTGAAAGCAAACTGTGTTAATGGTGCAGTCTGGTTTCACACTTGATCGTGCCTGGGGGTTATAACTCTGCCCCCAGAGCCCTGATCAACACGGGAGAGACGGTGAGGGAAAAAGCACAATGTTTCCTTTCCAGTGCTGATGTTCCCTAGTGGATTGTACCAGGCACACAATCCATAAGCAGGGATACACTTCAACGGACAGCTGGAGATCATCCTGCAGAGGGGTGGGTGCAGGGGGAGGCGTTGGTGGAGATCCTCCTAGCCATGAGCCTGTGATCCCACACCCTCACATCAGTCTTTGTGCCCATTCCCCCATGGAGATGAGGGAATGGGGGAAAAAGGGAAAAAAGGATGGGGAGTGAAGACAGCCATCAGTGGGGCAGGTTGTGCACCTCAGTAGAACGAGAGCAACAGTTTTTCAGCCCCCCACTTGGGGGTTAATTATCGGAATAGAGGATGGATTGCCAATATGCCCTCCCAGAGGGCCAGAAAACCCACTAGATATCAGGGAAATGTAGACCCAAAAATAAGAAAGGGTGGGAGTGGCCCTTCCAGACATAGGCCTTGCCATCCCCAGAACAAGCACAACAGTCTTACATGAAACCCCCGTGGACTTAAGAAAAAAATAGAGGGTAGACCTGGAAACTCAAGCCTATCATCCACCCCTAAAGACCCAACAGTACTTCTGCCCGCCTTGGGCCTAAAACATTTCCATCACAATGTCAAGTGAGAGATGATTTGGATTCTTATTAGCGCAGTTTTGAGATATGGCCAGCAAAGTGGGGGTAAATCTCAGTTTACTCTTGCAAGAGGTGCAGAATTGCTGCACTATTTGGGCTGAGAGCCCACCAGCAATGACTAGACATCGCTAAAACAAGACACCTACCAGAATCCAGGAAGGTGTAACATGCATGAATCCCACTATGTTTTCTTGCTCAGAATGCCTTGCAAACAGCAAACATTTTCCTCTCTTTTCAGTGAGGGAAGCTTCAGGAACCTGTGGGGATCCACAAAACTCCTACCACTCAGCTTTCCCACAACTCTTCTGATAAAAACCTTAAACTCCTTGTATGGCTGGACACCGTCCTGTGACAGGAAAGATTTCATCAAAATTTTGGTACGAAAAACAACCCTTTTTGGCAATTTAGGTAGCTGCAGGAGTTTGGCCCTAGCTCAGCCATCACCAATGGAAATCTACAAAACCCAGACATTTCTGAAAATTAGACAGCCAGGGGAGTCCAGCACCAAGGTGTGACCTGCATGGATCCCACAAAGTTCTGGTACCTGGAAAAGCCACATAAACCCCAAACTTTAACTAAACACATGCATTTTCCTCACATGTCTCTGTAGGACACTTCAAGAGTCTGCATCAAGCACAATGTTCCTAACAGCCACGTTCCTACACTATAATAAAAACAGTACTCCACTTGTGCGGTTCAGCCCAGAACTCGGGAAAGGAACAGCTCAAACCAGATCCTGTGCTAAGGCTATATTGACTTGAGAGATCCTGGTTTGATCTGTACCTGCCACGGAGAAAAACAGAAAGCAACATGTGCTAACTATGAAAAGACTAAGAAATAAAACAACATTACTGAAATTATAGCATCAGACATTCGATATTAGTATATTTGAAATACTTCACAGCAGAGAGTCCAGGAGATGGAAGTAGCTGCTTTTTAACAGGGGCACAAATCAAGCAATACTGCAGTATGTGGGGGGGTGGGGTGTGGGGGGGGGGTTTGACGACTGAATCAACAGTTTTTTGTACTTAATGCAACACAAACATGCTTTTGCTTTCACAGGAAATTAAAATATTAATGTAATCATCTGTGGGCCTGATCAAAAACTCCATGGACAATCCATTGAGTGCATGACTAAAGGAGACTCACTCAAACAAGCCAATAAATTAAGAGACATGGGCCAAAGTCTCTTTCCTCGCTTTTGTATGGTGCATGTTGTTTGTAGCTGTATGGTCAAGCGGTCTTGCCAGACTGCTAAAGTGGCTTTATGAGACCTAAACATAGGTTGTAACAGAACAAATAATTCAATTCAGGGTTCCAACGACAGCACTCTAAAATTATGTCCATATCAGTGTCTTCAGCAGCTGCATACCACAAGAAGACACTCTCATATTTTAAACAAAAACATATTTGTTAATTTCAACCAAAAAATAAAGCATGGCTCGCAAAAAGAAGTCTTGGTAAAATTAAAAATGTATTTTACATTATGTTATCCACTGAAAAAAATACTGGTATCAGGACCAGACATCGTTTTTTCTCCTTTAGAAATTATTTTATTCCCCACTTCCAAATGAAGAGAATAAAATAAACCTATTTCAAGACCTTATTTGGAAATCTGAATTAGGTAGGCAGAGGTGGGTGTTGTCACGTCTGATTCCACACAATTGATGCTTATAAATGCCATGGTTGTTTGTTAATATATTTCCAGGATAAAGAATTGGTAGAGGGAACACATTAATCACATAATTTTGCCACAGGATATATGGCAAAGATTCTTCAAAGGCAAAATCTGACCAATTAACTAATGTTTGAGGAAGACTGCTATTACTGCCCTGCCCTGCCCTGTGATTCATGTTAAAAGCAGACTATAAGTTAACTGTATGTCTGCTCACCCAGTTTGGTTTGAATTATTGATGTGCAGGTACGCAGTCACTTGTCCGACATCTACAGCTTGAGCTAAAAAAAAGGCCTTGTCTGTCCTCGCAGGGATGATTACCTGTAAAAACAGAAATACAAGTAAGCTATAGAACCGGAACATAGAGAAAATAACATTTTAGATAAGAGTTTATACAAAGATTAATTTGTTAAAAAGGTAATTAGATCTAATGGTTGGATTAGGCTGACCCATTGCCTGAAGTTGTATGCCTTCGTTGGCAGATGCAACATGCGGATGACATTTAAATGGACCAATGAATGAACAGCGCTGAAGGAAATCCTCTATATTCACCATTAATCCCCCTGGCCAGCTAACATGCAGTTACCCAGCATGTTAGGACACCAGCAGTCATGTTTTTCAAATATAAAAATATAAACAGTGTGGTGTGCCAAGTATCCTGCCACAAGGCATGCCTCACTCTGACTTCTACCCCCGATCGGTTCCACTGACTACAAACCAAGAAATGTTAAATACGAGGAAGGGGACTATTTCCTCAAAGTTGTAGTGATAAATAATGGAATTCACTGCCAACAGCATATGTCCTACTGTACGCACTTCCACACTCCCCCAATAAAAACGTTACTTCACTTGTGGATGGGCACATTGTAGAAGAGAGGACCAAGGAAAGGCCACTACTAAGTCAAATTAATTTCCCAAGGCTGGTTCTGGAAGAGTTTCACCACAAATGGTAATGTTTAGGAGCCCTACCAACCACAGTCTTTTTTTAAACCTAAAGGCGCAGGAGGCCGAATCTGTCAGGATTACACTATTTTTTCTTATTCAGAATGTCGTGCAAAAGCTAAACTGTGATCAAAGCTACACTAAATCCAAGCATTCATGTGCTGTGAAATGTTGTATGGTGATGGCAAAAATAATGAATATTTTTTTGTTCCTACATTTTCCCAATAAAAGGGTTTCCCACATGTATGTTTGGGTATATCATATGGAAGAGAAATGGGCTACACCCACGACTGTGGGATATGCTTTTTATCAGAAGTGTAAGAACTTAGGATGGTAGAGTTTTTGCAGTTAGCTCACAAATGATGCTATTCTTGCACACTAGCTGTTTTTAACTATTGTTTAGGCCTTTGCTATAGCTTTTAAGTTTTACTTGTTGGTAACAGGCGGGGGAAGACGCTCAATGGTTTTTGTGGCATCTAATGTGTCTGTGAGGAAAGTATTTTTTTTTTTTTTTGCATTTCGATTGTAACCATAATGCCCTATTTTCTCCTTCCACACTGGATGCCACTAGGCACCCATCTTGGTCGGTGTTCAAGTTGTAGTCTAGCTGCTGTTAGTGATGGCGCAGAATTGTGAATGTACCATCATGCCTTACAGAATTGACATGATTATGTAATGTTTATATTATGTGTTTAATAGTAGTAATGTAAAGATAAATGCTAAAACTGTATTATTGAATGTATGTTCACTGTAGAGAAGTAGAAGTTTTTATTTACATGTATTTTAATGTGTGGTTTAACATGTTGAATTATAACACGAATGCACATTTGTATTCATGTAGCTCTGAAAATGGTATTATGTAATTGCATATAACCTGTTTCATTTATGAGTCATATATTCATTATAATGGAAAGATGCATTTATAATCATATATTCAAAATGTGATTAAGGCTATGCTGAGTTAGTGTGACCGAAGGCCTGAAATGTTTAAATTTCCCGTGTTAATCTTGAATGTAGAGTTCTGTTTGTATTTTAATATTTTTCTGTTGCAGGTGCGTTCGTGCAACGTCTACAGTTAATGAAAGGCATGTTAAGTGTGATAGAAAGTGGGGTACTGGCGGATACTTTGGCAAGGACGAAAGAAGCAATAACAGTTGGCTTTAAATTTGTAATACATTTTTAAACTTTATCCTCCTACTCCTGGATTTAATGTGTAGCCCAATTGGTTAAACTGTAAATTGATTTGAAGAGTTGATTTGTATTCCCCTTTCCCGGCGGGACTTCTAAAAAGAACGGAGCTGGAGCTTCTTCACTGGTTATGTGCAGGCAAAAAGACACCTATTTCAGGCCACCTGCAGGGTGTCCGCGGTGGTACTTCTACTGTTCTTGCACATTAACTATTTTTTAAGGTCCATGCCCTTGCTTTTATTGCTCTTGTTGTGTAGGCTCTCATTTATTTTAATGAGACTACTGGATTTTGAACAACAAGATCGTGCACGGTGTGGGAGACTGAGTCTGACACACTGTGGATGACACCTGTCGCCCTAAATCGGGATTTTGCTCTGGCTAACTACCAGTGCCTCATCTCTACCAGAAGATAGGGATGATTGTGCAGCCGACCGCATGACATATTGGGCTTCTCAGGGAAGTGGTGGTCACTCAGGTCGCATCCGGTTCTCTCACTCACAATTCGGTCTCATATATAAATGACAATAAGAAGCAGTATAAGTTTTAATGACTGGTTTAATAAAACAACTGCATTTTAGATAGCAAAACGTAAGCTGCAATAACCAGGACGACACAACATGACAATATTAAAATGCTGACGAGGAGAGTGAAGCATAAGAATAACACTATCATATTGTCACTAGGATTTATGGACTATTTCCTATCTGAGCACAGCATGTTAAGCTCTAATTATGCCTTTCAGGTTCCCCCAGGAGGACATCAACCCTCATACCTGAGCACAGGCCTGTATTCTGCGTTAGCATCTGCAGCGAAGCATTCAGCAATCAGCATACAGTCGTGGTTCCCTGGCTGGAATCTCCCTCTTAACGTGTAATGGGACTAGGAAGTGTTTTTATAATAACACAGCTGATGTTCTAAGAAAATGTCCCTACGTAAGGATGTGTATTTTCTACAAATGTTGGAGACTAAACTTCTACCACATTCACCGGCAATGTACCAAACTGTAGCCTTGACTGATGCACAAAGTGATCAAGAATGTCTTGTTTGAGGACACAGTGCTGGGCTAAGCAAAAACAGTTAGATAAATGAAAATAAAACGAGACCGTAAAACTGGTTATTATAAAAAAATAACAATGCAATGCCGAATAAAATATATCTAGGTCAAAGTGCACAGCGGCCTAGTGTATTAAACTAACGCGCATGGAGCTATAACTAAAATGGCTACACAACACTGTTAACATACTTTATACTTACTTTTTTGTAAGTCTTTGGCATAGCTTTGAGCTCTCCTTGTTGGGAATTAGTGAGAGCGATGCTTGATGGTTATTGTTACGCATGTTTGTTGTGGCGCCTCATGGGTGAGGGTGGAAAGTATTTTATTTTGCACTTTGATTGTTAGACTATTTGGACTGACGGGGAGTACTCGACAACCCAATGTCATTTTCCCTCCATGCACACCGGACATGACCAGGCATCCATCATGGTCGGCAATCTAGTTGCTAAAGGTCATGTGCAGACAAAAGGATGCCTTTTTAAATCTGCCTCCAGGGCGTCCATGCAGCAGGCGAACAGGTGGTGCGCTGAAGGCAAGCTTGTCAGTGTGTTTTCCACACAGAGAGCTGCTCATCTTGCTATTAACCACAGATGTTTTAAGGCATGGGCAAAGGTGGGAGGGGGCTGATAGAGCCATCTCTGTTCTGCAGAAAGGCTTGCCCTGATGACCTTGAATAATTCTTAACACGGTTTTCCTTTAATTTATTTTAAAGTGGGTGATGTGTGAGTCTATTAGAGGCATTTTGCAGAGAAAACGTGTGTTTATGTTTTATGAAACATCCATAAAATAGTCTCTTTTAGTTCAAAATAGAGGCTTCATATGAGCAATTGAAGTGGGTCACAGAGATTACTTGCAGTAATATTAGTTAGCAGCTGCTGTGTTACAATATTAAAAGACCAGGTCACTATCCCTGAATATTAGGTGTAAACACATTTAGAATTTGAAACGCGCATGTGCGCTGTCAGTGACCTGGCCAAAGAGGGCCTGACAGAGCTGAAACTGAATCATAAATTCAAAGCTGTTCTGAACAGGGCCCCCAAAATATGTTTGGCCCAGGGGCCCAAAATCCTTACGATGTCCCTGCTATTCTGGTTGCATTTTGGACCAAGTGAAACTGGTTGTCTTGCTTATTCTCGCAACGAGGTATTGACCACTGGTGAGTCATGCTTAGGCTTTGGCCAGTTCAGAACCTCAAAAGTGAAGGTTTTGGGTTGGGGAATCCACTGTGAAGCCAATGTTGAAGAGTTAATCATCCGCTGAAAAATGTTGCTCCTTCACCAGTGAAACAGGGAGCCAGCTTGCCTTGCACTTTAATCAATGTGTGCTTCTTAGTCAAGCAGTTAGTGGAGATAAAGAGACTGTCACTCATAAATTAGACATGCTTTTTATTATCATTCTTGGACTTACAACGTCGGTCTGGCCAATAGGGAAATCATAAAGTGACCAACAGGCTGGTCAGACAGGTCAGTGAGTGGGCCGTTTTTTTTTTTAGCACTTTGTTCACCTGTTTTATGGTCTGGTGGGCCGGTGTTTCCTGTGGATTTGCCTAATATTTCTACAAACATTACCTGAAGCAAGCACAAATGCATGTAGTTCTTCCATACTTTGTAAAACAATTATAGCTTCTCTTTACAAGTTCAAAACTGTCCCATCTGCAAACATGGGACACTTTTTTAGCTTTCTGACTAACGGGTCCACTTTTATTTTGGTGCTCGGGCCTATTGTGTGTTCTATTCCAACCATGTGGACTTCTGAGGACTCCACACCTGATTTGATAGCTGCCTGCCCCGAAGGCTACAACGTTTTTCATTTTCTCCCACCCCCATATGAGAGGTGGAAGCCTATTATCTTTAACAAGGGTTTGATGGCTCAGCCTCTAAAACACCTTCCTTTGACAGAACGACTGGTGTTTTCTATTTCCCTTTTCCCCCACAGTATCATTTGTTAGCAACCCTCTGGAGTTTGGATCGATTTTTAGGATGTACTTGCAGACTTTCTGGCCCCCTGCATACTGCCTTTTTCCTATTGGAGTGTGGACCAAGCTCCCCAGTAACGCGCAGCCAAAGACCTGATCAAAACACTAGCTGCTTTACACCTCCTTCTCCACCATGAGGATCATATGCTTGATTTGATTTCACCACAGTGAGTGTGGGTACTATTCCTCGAGTCGAGTCTGTTCCAACCATTTCCTAATTTATTTTAGGACTAACATGGTTTAAGGAGGGGCAAGGCTCAAAGGGGGTTAATAGGAATTCTATAGTGGTACGCTCAGAGGTCAAATTATCAGCAAATAATCCTATGTATAACTTAAGAACTTGAAGTTCTCGGCGGGAGATGGTCCAGTTAACAGTGACTACAAGAACTATCTTGAATCAGTCACTTCTGCTCTGGAACCTGTGCTTCCTCTTCATATCCACTGCACAAGTGGCCAGTCTGATACTGCCTGGTACGATGATTCACTGAGAAATGCCAGAAACATCTGTAAAAAACTAGCATGGGTTTGGTGAACCAACTATGCCTCAAAGACTAGATTGATAGGCATTAAAAACTAACAAAAAGTTGGTACAAAGTGCCAAGTACAATTTTTTTACAAAAGTATTTTGGAAGCACATCACACTTTCACTGAGATTTTCCCAGTTGTATCCTCCCTGACCTCTTCTTCATGCACCAGCCAAACCTTTGACCATACACAGAAGTTCTGAGAAAAAATGTTTAAATTCTTTGATGGGACAATGTCCAAGAAGTGTGAGAGTCTGGTGGCCCTGCCTAATAGCTCATGTTGTGAGGTCAGTCTGAACGACTCCGCTGTATCTAGTCTGGCCTGTGAAACTGAGATATCTATGTGTACCAAGTTTGAACAGTTACCCCATTTATGGATTTGGCAAAATTAGTCACATCCGGACCCGTTCTGGACCAGATTCCTTTAGCAGTCTGAAACGTGCTAGCTGCTTGTTTGGCAACCCCTCTTCTGAGCAACTATAATAAATCCATCTTGAAAGCAACAGTGCCGGACAAGTGGAAAACATTTGTCGTTGTGGCACTGTTGAAGAATGCCAGTGTTGACCTTTCCACCTTTAGCAAGTTTCACTCTATATTGCTGATGCCTTTTCCTGTCACAATTTTGGAGAAGTTCATCAAAAGCCAGCTTTCTCAGTCTGTTGAACAGCACAACATCTTAGACCTGGTACAATCAGGCTTTTGCCTTGTATATGGGATGAAAACTACTTTGATTTCTCTCCTGGATGACTTTCAAATGTCGGCAGACAATGGCCACTTGATTCTGCCTGATTTGTCCGCTGCTTTCAATATAGTGTCACACAAAAGATGGCTTTTAAGGCTAGTCGAGGCAGACAATCAGGATTCAGTCCTTCTATCGGTAAGTTCCTATTTGGAAAGCAGATGTCAGGATGCTCATCTCTCCCCATTTTGTTATGAGTTTTAGGCCTTGTTGCATGGCATTTCACAGGGCTCCCCATTGAGCCACACTATGGGGGTCATTCCGAGTTTGGCGGGCGGCGGTTGCCGCCCGCCAAACTAACCCCGTCGAAAGACAGCTCCGCGGTCAAAAGACCGCAGGGGCATTTCGACTTTCCCGCTGGGCCGGCGGGCGACCGCCAAAAGAGCGCCCGCCGTCCCTGCCTAAAAGGCCCTGCAACATTGAAGCCGGCTCCAAATGGAGCCGCGGTGTTGCAGGGGTGCGACGGGTGCAATTGCACCCGAAGCGATTTTCACTATCTGCAAAGCAGACAGTGAAAATCCTGCTGGGGCCCTGTTAGGGAGCCCCTGCACTGCCCATGCCAGTGGCATGGGCAGTGCAGGGGCCCCCAGGGGCCCCACGACACCTGTTCCCGCCATCCTGTTTCTGGTGGTGAAAACCGCCAGAAACAGGCTGGCTGGAAGGGGGTCGGAATCCCCATGGCATGGAGGATTCTCCCAGCCGGGGGAAATCCGGCGGGAAACCGCCGGACTCGGCTGGGCGACCGCGGCTGTCGGAATAGCAATGGAAGCACCGCCAGCCTGTTGGCGGTGCTTCCGTGGTCGTCGACCCTGGTGGTCGATGACCGCCAGGGTCAGAATGACCCCCTATGTTTTATTTATATATTTGCCCTCCTTACACGATTATATGTGGTGAAATTTATGGACTATGCTGACAACATACAATTGTTAATTTCTATTTACAACAGAGGTTCAAACCCCTGTGCAGTCTTCAACAACTGACTGTGGGTTTCTGGCTGTCTGGAGAACAAGCTGACCCACACAAGTCAGGCCAATCATCTATCTACAACACGTTTCTCTCTTTTAAAGTTGTTATAAAAAATCTGTCCATTTTTTGTTTACCTTTCCCCTTATGACCATTGCTGGCTCAGACGAACATTCGTAGTTACCTGGATTTTTCTAATTCTATGTTCCTTGGGTTACGGGCAGGGCTCCTAAAAAGGCTGCAGCATATCCAGAATGCCGCTGCTAGACCAACTCTACAGTGACATCATTTAACATCTGCCTCAGCTGTTCTTAAAATCCTACACTGGCTACCTGCTGCAAAAAGGATCAGCTTCGAAGCCTTGGGCTGCAGACACAGGGTGTTTTATAGAAAGGGAGCCTGCTATCTGCAGCTTAAATTTATTAACTGTACTCCTGCACGCAGGTTGCACTCTTTTGATGCTCTTCAAGTTGTAGTAGATTAGATAAGCATAAGCGGGTGAGACGGGTGGGGTACAGGGGTAGGTCATTTTCTGACACAGCTGCTCCTTTCCTTGCACAAGGTGCATGCTCAATTTCTATTCAAGAAAGCCTTAAAAACCTGGCTTTATGAACAATAATTAGTCATGTTCTCACTCTTTTTCAGTTCTAAAATTAGGATTTACCTCAGTACGTTCTATAAATCTGTTATAACAAACCATAACAAATTAAGGCACATAAAAGTGACACTGTGTTTTTTCCCATAGTTTAACATTTAGAGGGCACACTGCATAACGAAGTGTGGTGGGATCCATGCAAGAAACATATGCCTTGACCTTTCCCCCTCGGATCGGTTTCTAATATTTTAAAAAACATTTGAGTGTTTGGCGTCAGTAGAGTTGATGGGTACTACGAAAGCCCGGCTCCAAATGCCCAAATGTACAGACGTCTCCAGAAGCATGAGTAGTAAGGGTGTCTAGCATGGTGCTACTACAACATTCATTTACACTTGCATCATTTTTCTCACCACGTATGAAATTAAAGGAAGTGGAAGAAAAACATGAGCAAATATCCCTGACCAGCTTATCCACAGTGCACTGACAATGACTGGATGTGAAGTTTTGTGTTTTCCAAAGTGGTAAACAAATCAATGATAGGAGTGCTTCATTGGAGTATGTGCGTTTGAAGGACTATGGGAGTCATCTCCCTGTCCTGGGCTTTTTGTTCTACCTTGCTTATCAGGTCTGCAAAGTCGCTGTACATCTCCAGCAGATGCTCTGCAAAGAGCCGGATTTGATACCAGATGGTCCAATGCCAGATGTCCTGGGCCAGTGCAGACAGGTGGGGTGAGTGAGTGCCCACCTAACCCCCAGGCACTCCCTTCCTGGGGACTTTTAATAACGTCCTTGCAGTGCACTGTGAACCAACTGAAGCCTCTACAACAAGCAGGCTGGAAGGCCCAGATACAAAGCAGTGGCAAAGCCTAATCAAGAGGTTATAAGAGCATGTATCACTGTGTTTTGCACCTGGAAAGGGAGCACATAAAGGAATTTCTTTACAGATTTTAAGAGGCCAAAGCAGAAACCAACCACTGCCGCTAAATGACGGTCTAAGGTTAACTGACAGTCGATCTTTATACCTAAGTTGCGGGCAACAGTGGCAAACCTGGCCAGCACTACATGCCCAAACGAGGAGGAGGGAAGCCAAACAACGAGATCTCTGTTATCCTGGCATTACACTGTAAATTACTAGCCCACATCTACTGCAAATACACTGTCAGGCAGTTTTTAAACATCCTACGTCCTTCAGGAGAGTTTTATTTCCATAGAAAGAAAAAGCTGCGTGTCGTCAGGATATGACACTACATGGACCGCAAAGGACTCAATTAAGGAAGCCAAAGAGCCATACAAATGTTAAAAAGGGTTGGGCTCAGAGCAGGTTCTTGTGGGACTACAAACTTGATCACTTTATGGTTTTAATACGGTTGGATGCACAGAGAGCCATCCAGACAGACTGACCTGTCAGAGAGGAAAGAGCCAATCCATGCCAGAACAGAACCTCTGACTCCTATGTCTTCCAGTCGTTTAAGGAGAATAAAGTGAGACACTGTGTCAAAGGCAGGGGATTGATTGAATAAAATCAATGCATCCTGTTTCCCCTGATCAAGTGCCAACTTGATGGAATCTGTTATTTCCACTAGTGCCGGTTCAGTACTATGTCCTGGCCTTAATTTAGACAGTGAGCAGTGTAACACGTGACCCTGTCCAAGGATTTGAAGAGCTGTCTATTAAAGAGTTTCTTCTTTGACACCGCTTGTAAAAGTGATAGAGGCCTGAAATTAGCAGGCTCTGATCTATCCCCCGGGGGTTCTTTTTATTAACAAAATTAGTCTAGCCTAATTCCAACAAGTTAGCATAGCAGCCGATTGGATGGAACTGTTGAATAGTTGATTCAGAAGCAGATTAATCACCTTCAAGCTAGCAACCAAAGTCCGTGCTTAACATGGAGCATCAGGCGAACAAAATTCAGAAGAATAGATAGCCTGTTCAGATTCTTCGTGATTCGAACAAACTCGCACAGGTGGTTCGACAAGATGGAATTTTCTCCATGTTTTCCACCATAGAATCTGTCCTCAAAATGTCAACAGTTTTAGTGATCTTGTCCTCAGAAAAGTCAGATAACTCATCACATAAAGGTGTCAGAAGCTTCTAAAGGCTGTGAAAGAGTGACTGGGTGAAGATTGCATTTTACAATTTTGAAAATGCCTTGATAATGGTTATTGGAGCCAGCTTTTCGATCAGCAAAAAAGGCCACTTGAGTTTTCTTAATCATTCCATTGAAGTTATTTAGGGCCCTTTTATAAATTTCTTTATCCTTAGCAAGACAATGCCTTGCCCGACAACTCTCTAGTTTCTTGCAATGTTTGCACATTATAGAACTCATGTTGAAACCATAGAGCCTACACATGTTGTCTAGAGTTGGTAGGAGAATTTCGATTTTTCATTAGGGATAATGTATTTGCCATACTCAGTAGCCAATAATGGACCTGCTGAGGCATCTGCGTCTGCCTCCATATTCATGCAGGATGAAAAGTTTCCTAAAAGGGACTCTATATCCGACTCCTTAACTCTGGAGCAATTCCGATACAAGGCCGACCTCCTCAAAAAAACTTCTGGGGAAGTGATCCTGAACACTCCGAGAAAATATAATAGAATGATCAGGCCTATCTATGTTTTAAATATCCTTCAGTTCAACCTTACATTTAGAAAATATAGGGTCTAAGATATGGCCACTTGATGAATGTGATGATTGATAAATTGCTTTAAATTTGAGATCTCCCAAAACCATGAAATATGACAACCGAAGAAGGTAATTAGCTGTAACATCATCCAACTTTAAGGAACTCTACTGCGTACCTTGGGGGTTGGTTAATCAAGGTTCCTGCCAAAGAAATTTGAGGCGACACTGAAATACAAACATCCAGAGCCTCTGTTCCACGAAGCTCAGTCAGCTTCAATGTGGCACATTTAAAACAATTCTTCAAAATAATAGCTACAACCCCAACTCTATTACCTATTCTATCTACATGCACTAAAGTGTAGACTCCAGGTATGGCACACACAACTTCAGGCACAGAGAACTCAGTCATTCATGTCTCCATTAGAAATAAAACATCCACATTATTCTCACTGAGCAGGTCAAAATTATATAGCATGTTTTTATACAGAGAGTGCATATTGAAAAGAGGAGCTTGCACTTACACACACCCCTCTACCTTCTTTCACAGAGAGATCTGAAAATGAGAGTACTGCCACTATTCACCCAGGGGGAGGGTGCTTCACATAGATCACCAACATGCAGCAAGTACAGGATTTCCATAGAGGCTCATCTCTACAGCTGGTATTGTTGTGTAGCCATTTTAGTTATAGCTCAATACCCGTTATTTTAGCAAACGTGGCCTGCCGCTGTGCACTTTAACCTAGATTTATTTTATTCAGCTTTGTTTTATTATTTTCACTAAAGCCACATTTGCAGTCTTGTTTTATTTTCTCTATATAGCTGTTCTTTGCCTAGGCCAGCACTGCGTTCTTAAGCAAGATATTCCTTTCACTCTGTGCTTGTCTCAAGAATGCAGTAAGATAGGTTGCCGGCAAACGTGGCAACGCTTTGTCTCTAGTGTTCATAAAAAACATACACACTTATGTAGGGACATTTTCTCAGAACATCAGCTGTTTTATTATAAAAATACTTCTCTGACCCATACACTTTAGAAGGAGATTCCAGCCAGATGACCACGACTGTATGCTGATTGCTGAACGCTTGGCTACAGCTGCTTATGTAGACTACAGGCCTCTTGCTCAGGTATGAGGGATGATGTCTTGCCAGGGGAATCTGAAGGGCAGAACTAAATCAAATCAAATCATTAGCATTTATAAAGCGCGCTACTCACCCGTGCGGGTCTCAAGGCGCTAGGGACAAAGGGGGTGGTTATCGCTGCTTGAACAGCCAGGTCTTTAGGAGTCTCCGGAAAGCGGAGTGGTCCTAGGTGGTCCTGAGGCTGGTGGGGAGGGAGTTCCAGGTCTTGGCCGCCAGGAAGGAGAAAGATCTCCCACCTGCCGTGGAGCGTTGGATGCGAGGGACGGCAGCGAGTGCGAGGCCAGAGGAGCGGAGGGGGTGGGTGGGGACGTAGAAGTTGAGGCGTCTGTTGAGGTATTCCGGTCCCTTGTCGTGGAGGGCTTTGTGAGCGTGGGTGAGAAGTCGGAAGGTGATCCTTTTGCTGACTGGGAGCCAATGTAGGTGTCTCAGGTGTGCGGAGATGTGGCTGCTGCGGGGTACGTCGAGGATGAGGCGGGCCGAGGCGTTTTGAATGCGTTGTAGGCGATTTTGGAGTTTGGCTGTGGTCCCGGCATAGAGGGTGTTGCCGTAGTCCAGGCGGCTCGTGACGAGGGCGTGGGTCACGGTTTTTCTGGTGTCGGCGGGGATCCAGCGGAAGATCTTGCGAAGCATGCGGAGGGTGAGGAAGCAGGCGGAGGACACGGCGTTGACTTGTTTGGTCATGGTGAGAAGAGGGTCCAAGATGAAGCCGAGGTTGCGGGCGTGGTCTGTGGGGGTCGGTGCGGTGCCGAGGGCCGTGGGCCACCAGGAGTCGTCCCAGGCGGACGGGGTATTGCCGAGGATGAGGACTTCCGTTTTTTCAGAGTTCAGCTTTAGGCGGCTAAGCCTCATCCAGTCTGCGACGTCCTTCATGCCCTCTTGTAGGTTGGTCTTGGCGCTGGCGGGGTCCTTGGTGAGGGAGAGTATAAGTTGCGTGTCGTCGGCGTAGGAGGTGATGATGATGTCGTGCTTGCGTACGATGTTGGCGAGGGGGCTCATGTAGACATTGAAGAGTGTTGGGCTGAGTGATGAGCCTTGAGGAACGCCGCAGATGATCTCAGTGGGTTCTGAGCGAAACGGAGGGAGGTAGACTCTTTGGGAGCGGTTTGCGAGGAAGGAGGCGATCCAGTCCAGGGCCTGGTCTTGGATCCCGGTGGAGCGGAGGCGGGTGATTAGGGTGCGGTGACAGACGGTGTCAAAGGCAGCCGAGAGGTCGATAAGAATGAGGGCGACTGTTTCACCGTTGTCCATCAGGGTTCTGATGTCGTCTGTGACTGAGATGAGGGCGGTTTCAGTGCTGTGGTTGGTTCGGAATCCGGTTTGTGAGGGGTCGAGCAGGTTGTTGTCTTCCAGGAAGGTGGTCAGCTGTTTGTTGACGGTCTTCTCTATTACTTTGGCTGGGAAAGGCAGAAGGGAGATGGGGCGGAAGTTTTTCAGGTCGCTCGGGTCAGCCGTAGGTTTCAACTAGAGCTTAACATGCTGTGCTCTGATATAGCCTAGGTAGGAATTAGTCTATTGACAATATGGTAGCGTTATTTCTATGCTTTACTCTCCTCGTCACTATTTTAACCCGGTCATTGATTTATCGTCCTGGTTATTGCAGTACATGTTTTATTATCCAAGATGCAGTTGCTTTATTAAAACCTTATTGAAACATATACAGGCTCTGATCGTCCGTGTATATGTGAGACTACTGTTAATGAGAGAAATTGATGCGATCGGGGTGACCACTATTTCCCTGAGGAATTAATTGTGTCATGCGCTCGGCTGCCCAATCATCCCTGCTCTTGGGTAGAGATGAGGCACTTCTAGTTATCCGGAGCAAAACCCGGATTAGGCCGAGAGGTGTCACCTGTAGTGGGTTAGACTCAGTCCCCCACAGTGCAAGTGATTCTCTTGCTCAAATCCAGTAGTCTCATTAGGATAGAATTGGCGCCGCCAATGTTTGGTCAGGCTCTAATTTTCGGGTCCTCCTGAGTATCTCTGTCTCAATATATACAAAGACACCTCAGTACTATATACAGAGACGTCCGTGGTATTGAGGATTTTCCTCCTCAGTTAAGTAGGGAGTACCTAACACTGTAGGTTGTTCAAGCTTGAGCCATTAAAAGGATAATCCCCATTTGGTGTGCTTATCTAGGAACAAAATTGACCATTCATTATGGTGAACCCGCAACAGATAGTAATCGCAGTCAATATGCGACCACTCCTTGCTGCACATTTACTGGCACATGGCCTACAGGCCCAGGTGGGTTCAGTTACATTTGTTGTTGAGGCTCATCCAACCTATAGAACAGAAATGTTTTATTCTTGGATCACATTTCCAGCAGCTGATGGGAACACAAATACATTTCATCACTATACACCTGCAAATATACTTGCACAATACAGAACATATGCATATCTAGAAGTACCTCTATATTATTATCAAGTGACCACGATTTCCCAGAGGAATCAATTGTGTCATGCGCTCAGCTGCCCAATCATCCCTGCTCTTGGGTAGTGATGAGGCACTGCTAGTTAGCCCGAGCAAAATCCAGATTAGGCTGACAGATGTTTCCTGTAGTGGGTTAGACTCAGTCCCCCACAGTGCAAGTGGTTCTGCCGCTCAAATCCAGTAGTCTCATTAGAATAATGAGAGCCTATGCGACAGTATTAGGACGGAGGAGGAAAAACTCTTGCACAGAGTGTCTTAGGTCTGAGAGCGAACTCAGATCAGGCAGCATGGCTAGTACCGAGCGCAGATGGGTTGCGCCTTCGGAGCATCAAAGCACATTTATGCAGTGGCTCCTCTTATAAGGGATAGGAATACCCCCCTACTCAAGCAGTCAGACTGCAACCTCAAGGGAAAAATGGCAGCTTTCAAATCCGGAGTAAAAACGGCCTCCTGGATCGTCTCGCAAAGCAAGAGAAAGTTCCTGATAATGCTGAAATGCCTTCAAAATTAAGCACCCTCTCCAACACCAGACCCACTTTAAAACAAAACCATCATTAAAACGTGACTTTACAAAAAGAAGTTGATATGGATATGCTTATATGCTGTGGCACCCAGGTGCTCTGGGCTGTCAAGTAGTAGAGGTGTGCCCCCCGTCCCATGGGGGAGACGTCTGTGATAACTGTCACCTGCAGAAGTAGGTCCAGAAAATTTATACCCAGCAACAAGTTCCTGTCGTTTCACCATAAGAGTGTGCGTTGAATCTTGGGCTGTACCAACTACATAATTTTCAACAACCTCATTACCATCCTTACAGTTAGAGGACGTTGTATCTGAAAAAGAGACAGCAGCTTTTGGAATGCCATCGCCCTCTCTTGGTTAGTGTAGGCTTTCCCAGTGACAGCACTTAGAAAAGACTCTAGAAAAGGAAGAATCTACCTTGGTTGGAGGAAGGACTTTTTGGCACTGATGGTAAAGCCTAGCCTGTGTGACAAACACAGCCACCTGAGTGGGTGCTAGGCATTGACGTTTGCTCTTTATCAGCAAATGGTCTAGTAAGGAAAGACATGAATGGCGTTTCTGGGCATGATTTTAGCTACTACCACTAGATATCTGATAATCACCCTCAGGGTCATAGTGGTTGTGAAAGAAAGAACTTTGAACTGGTACTGTTGCCTGCTTACCCCAAAGCATACATAAGTGTAGTGAGATGCATGCATAGGGATGTAGAAGCAGGTGTTCTTGAAGTTGAGGGGCTGTCATATAGTCCCCTTTTTGAGCAGCAGGATGACATCCTACAGAGAAGTAATGTGGAAGTGATCTGATAGGATGCAGAGATTTAGTGGTATAAGATCCAGGATCAGCTGCAGAGTTCCATACTTTTTGGAGATTAAGAAGTGCTGGGAGTAGACTCCTTCACCACCCTCATGGGATGATGCCAGCTAGATTGCCTCTTTGGCAAGGTGCACCTCCACTTCCTCCTTTAGAAGTCATGTATGGTTGCAACAGAGGATGTGGCAGCGAGGTGGTGTGTTTGGTTGTGTGGTGTGGGACTTTGGGCAGCTCCCCCTGTTCCATCAAAAATCACTCATCTTTCTGATGGTATTTTCTCTCATTTGGGAAGAAAGAGTCTCAGACTTTCCCTGGCAGGTGCTGAATGATCAGGGGAATGGTAGGGGAGTCACTGCTTAGAGCAACCACCTCTTCCCTTGCCTCTGCCATTAACATGGTATCCACCTGTGCCTTAGGAATTGGATGCTTGAAATCCTGAAAGGGCTATTGGTTGAGGTATCCCTGTCTCTGAGGATGTACAGATGTCTTCGTTCCTTCTCAAGCCTTCTGCCAGCAGAACATAGACCTAGGTGTTGAGGTCTGTGCGGCACTCGTCGCCTTCGCAATCTCTGTCCTTCTTCATCGGTGCTACCACTGAATCCACCTGAGGAACAAACAAATGCTCGCCATCAAAAAATGTTAAGGAGATACTGCTGCATGCTGCACCTCTGGCCTAAACTCGGAGACCCTCAGCCAGGCATGACACCATAACTGGACACTGTTGTTCATTTCATGCAAGACAGCATCCGCCAAGTCCAAAGTGTATAAGGTATTGGTGTTCTGAATAGTCTTGACTTCTGTCACCAGCTGTTGGTCTCTCGTATGCTGGGCTTCGGGCATGTGTTTGACTATCTCCTCCATATCATTTCAGAGATGGCCATCGTACCTAGAAAGTAGGCCGATTGAAGTGCCAATTCTCCACTGTGTGTTTGTTCCCAGAGCACACACTTGCAATCTGCTCTAATCCTTTTACTCTCTTTACTTGGGGGAGCAGCACCCCATGTGGAATGGGCCGGGGCCCTTCTTCTAGCAGTATGGACCACTAGTGAGTCAGGCTAGACCTGGTCTCTGATGTACACCTGGCTGCTTTATACTTCTTTTTTAACAGGAGAAGGGTCACAACACTAACCTTGACCAGGTTGCTGAAGGTCTCTACTGAGATCTTGAGCATGCTGAAGAGCATAGAAAAGTACTCAATTGACCTTTCTGTCTTGGACAGTCTCAGTCTCAACACTAATAAGTCATCCTTGTACCACATCACTTGAAGTTTGACATTTTTTGACTGAGGGACCTACGTAGCATGCAATAATGTCATGTGGTTGTGAAGCCGTAATTGCATAGGTCTAGCTATGGGTCATTTGTATGGTTACCCTGATAGTTCTCCCAAGGTTCATCGCTCTCCTTGGGTAGAACAGGCTCGCAATATGGTGCGTGGACATTGTCTGGACTAAGATGATCTAATCCATGTGATCCAAGTGTGAGGTGGAGTGCAGTGGGTGAGGAGTGGTTTTGTGGGGGTGAAGGTGGTGGCCTAGATGGTCTTTGCGTAAGGGACTGTGGTGGAGGACTAGTGGCCCTCTCCCAAACCTTCCTAAGAGGGGGAAGGTGAGTGGCTCCTGTGTGAGCTGTTCCTCAAACGTGAACTTCCTCTCTTTGGGGATCTGTTGTGTGAGTGGTTGCTCCTGTAAGGGGACACTGGTAAGGATCTTCCCCACGGAGGGATGGCTAAAGATCTTTTTTTGTACGCCATCAAGGAAGTAGAAATGATGATGTATAAGATTGCCCTGCCAACCACTTAATCTTTATCATTAATAATATTTAGAGGTTCAGGTCTTTTTACAGTCAATTTTACTTTTAAAATATTTCTATCCATTTTGCACATGGTAAAAATAGTGGAGAATAGCAGAGATGCACGGACTTCATCCAATATTTTGGTTTTAAATTATCGGAGTGCAGCATGTTAAAGGCACTTCACATTCAGGCATCATATCAGATAAAAGTGAACAGATTCACTAAGATTCTAAAATAAACATTCCAGAGAATTAACATCAGAATTACCCAGGAGGACATTATTATAGTGTGGGAAGGAAGCTGGATGGTGAAATACAATCTTGCTATCACAAATATGTTAGATGCTTTTCCGAATTTTCATCTACTCTGGCGCCTTTGTCCACTACAAACATCACAAAACCATGCATCCACTTCAGCTGCCTCAGAAGGGAACCGGATGTTGACCACCACTGTTGGAGTTGAGTCAGAGCTGCATGCGGGCCATGGAGCTGCCGAACCGCTGCCGCCAGTCCCTGACAGTAGTCACCTGTCTCCCCCTCCTGTCTCCAATGACAACAGACAGCAGAGAAGGCGGTTGTGTGGGCTGAGGCTGCAGGTGGAGGGTGCCACGAGTGGCCAGGAGCCAGTGTAGCGGGTGCTGTGGTCTGCCGCAGGATATCGCTTCAAGACAACACGATTACGGTGGAGCGGAGCCCAGTGTTACACTGTGGGGTGCAGGCGCAGAGTGTCTTGGAGCACCCATTTAGGAGCTATCTACGGTCCTACCAACCTAGCAATCGTACAATCTTGGGCTCAAGTTAGTCTGAAGCCATTGCAGCCATTTTGCACTTAACTGTTGAACTTTTGCTAGTGTGTGTGTCTTTCCCATGATAGCCGCTGTAGCGGATATTTAAACGCCTTTGCTACACTTTTGTGATAATTTTAAAATGTCTTCAGTACAATGTCTGAACGGTCGGGGGGAAGGAGGCAAAGCTTAGAACTGCGGTAACCACAGGAGAGAGCGGAAGCAGGCAGAAGTAGGCTGGTGCAGCTTGCTTCTCTTGTTGAATTCGTCATAGCATTTCCACCGGCCATATCACTAGTACAACTGTTCAGCCTTGCATACTTTTGTACATCTTTGCTGTAGGCTCACAAGAAAATGAGATCTGGAAAGATACGGCAACAACCCGCCCACAAAAAGGCAAATCAGAGAAAACTTTCCAAGAATTTAAAAGCATGAAAAGCAACTAAAGAGACAGAGGCAATGGGAGGGTTAGCTGACAGGACAGGAGGAGTCTGCGGCAGTCCTTTAGTTTCCTCCCTGCTAACCTTCTTTGGGAATTCGAACCCTAGTATGCAGTTTAATTGTTTTTAAATCCAGGAGCTGTGATATACACAATGCCAAGCAATTTAGTTGATCTTCCCAATCCTCTGACTCCTGAAAACTTAACTCTGCAAAAAACTCAGGATTAATCAGAGTATCAATGTCACAGAGATATCCCTTATCAAATAGGAAATGTGACATATAAAGGGGTTTCAACAGGGGCGGGCCAGAATCTCTCTCCTAGAATAGTGCCCTTAGTCTCAAATGTTATAACAACACAGGCACAGATACAGTATGTTGTTCTATTAGAAATAAATCTCCACCTTATTATCAGGATATTGGGATAGATCAAGTTTTGCCAATGGGAACTAAGACCCACGTGGAAATTCAAACACATTCGACACCAAGATTCTGCACAAGCTTGGACCTCTGTCAGGAGACGGAAAGTTGTTCTCAGGAAGTTCTGAACATTCAGGATAATGCCTCGCTCAGATCAATCTCATTCTCAAGCAGTGTGGATTTAACTCAGGCTATGGAAGTAAAAACCATTACTTTAGTGGATGAACTCAGTTCACAGAAAAAAAACAAAGAGTCTAAAACAGTAAATACATTTTCACTAATTGCAGCAAATTTACCATTGCACAAAGACAGTCCTGAACATTTAAAGTTCGTAAAAAGGTAATTGGATTTGACATAGCCTCAAAAACCTCCAACTGTAGCATGCAAGCAAACACTAATCGGTCAGCAGGGTCTATACTACCAGCAACAATGACACCAATAGAGACAGCCCCAAAACCCACCACAATAACAGCATCACAGCTGCACACCGAGTTAGGGCTGGTAGGCACACAAAATCTTTATAATACGCTGCAAAAAACTTTAGAAGCTTAGGTTGTAGCATTAAATATTCAAACAGATAAACCGGACATTCATATAGAATTGATGAAATTAATTGTTTCACAAATATCAGGAATAAAAATAAAACTGGAAAAATTGGTCGATCTAATTACTAGAGTACAAGCAATTCATCCTCCTTTATAGCAACTTGTGCATGTGGCCCGATTATTAATTAATTAAGAACCTTGCCAACAGCAATTGCTGGACTCATAGATATGAAAAAGAACAGCCAGGAAAAGCAATTTTCCAATAAGTATAGTTTGCATGACCTAAGAGTAATCAGCATACAAGAACCATTTAATAATGACCCATCTCATGGAAGCCAAAAGTCCAGCCAGTCATGTTCATTATCACGGTACGTCTCGCCTGAGGTGGTAAGGCCGGTTGAGGAAGCAGCCCAACAATGTCAGATTCTGCTGTGGAAACATCTCTAGAGCTCTAAAAGACAAATTTAGAACCGCTACTAGGGAGAGGATTTGGTTTTCGCAAATTAACAAAGAAAGAAATGAAGCAAGTAAGAAAAGCAAGGAACAAAAACACAGTGGCTAAATGTAAGGCAACTTGTAGTCTATACCCAATGTTTAGCACAAAAACAGGTGTAGGAGCCACAGTAGAAGAACAATACGAACAGCAAAGGGCTACTCGAAGAGGTAGTCTGACAACACTTCTAGAAAGTCATCTACCGTAACTCTGGGGACGGCACTTCATAATAACACGGAAACTGGCACAAGAAGTGAGGAAAACAGTTCCCTCGTTCAATTAAATGGCAAGGTAGAACATGAGTTGCTTCCTCGAAGTTCATGTCAAAGTTCCCCATTAAAGTTAATTTTAAGTTCACTCCAGCCACCAGTAAAAATAGAAGAACGTGCTACTAGTTTCCAACATCTGGTCGCCCACTCCGCCTACAAACGCAGCTGAGACATGGGATGCAAGGATGTCCCCCAGAGGCCAAGATAGCCACACAATATCACCCCCTATGGTTGACAAGCAAAGTGATTCACTACCCATGGATACAGACCCAGGTCGGTTAGTTATGAAAACAGCCACAGGTAATATGAAATCTTCCTTGCCAGTAGACAGGCAAAATGACCGAGCACGAACCAACATGGAACCTCGCAGATTAAGGATTAATTTAATTACGCTCAACTCCAAGCTATCAACAGAGTGAAAAATCCATTTAAAATCTCCTGAAGGTAGATTCATCAGGAACATGCAGGAACCGCTGGGACGAAAAGGCCATGGCGGAGTGGGACTCAATCATCTCAAATATTATTCGAGAGGGCCATATGACATCCTTAATAGGGGCAACTAACTTACTCTTTGCCGATATACATGAACTGCAACATATAAATTTCACAGACTTGCTATTCAGTGGAGTTTATCCCCAGTGAAGGCCCTAAGCATACTTTATGGAGAACGGAGGACATTTTTCTTCAGATCCTAAGCCTTAAAGAAAGGCTTGAAGCATGGGCATCATATTACAAAGAAAGGAAAAAACACAATATCCTCCTCCTATCGTGAAAAGATCATCGCTGACACAGCCACAGAAAACGAATTCGACCTAGGTCTACTGAGTCCTGAGGAGTGCCCAAGGGAAAAGCCAAAGCATCAAGCAGCATAGTTTGACCCCGCAGAGCAGAAATAGGAGTGTAAAACACTGGAGCTGGATATCAGCTACCTTAAATGCCCTGAAGAACAACTGACCTAGCAAGAGAGGAGGGCATGGGAGGGGGGCAAATAGAATGTATGCATCCTCTTCTGGAACATCACAGGCACCAACACATTGCTGCAAAAGGGTAATCCCTTCCCAGCTGGGAACAGTTTGACATCATAACACTACAGGAGCCATGGGCAATAGAAGAACTACCACTTGAGAGCAGAGTCAATCATTTGGTCAAAGCAGAAAGAATTGAACATTTTGGAAGAGCAAAGGGCGGATTAGCTGTTCATGTACCTGCAGCACTAGACGTGACCTCAAAGCAATTACCATCCCCAAATCCAGAACTACAATTGGCGGAGAAACAACTCAAACCTGGTTCTGATGTTGAACTTGTATATGCAACTGAACTCAAGGAAAAACATGCTGTGAACAAATTGATAATCTACTGAAAAACAAATTAAAACGGGTTGTCAGAAAGTTAAAAACCATAGATGCAGATCCTGCAGAGTAGGATAAAGTGAAGAAATTGAGAAAAGATTACAAGAATCATTTAAGTGTGGATAGGAATGCAATGAAAGAAGCGTTCTGAACAAAAGTTCAAACCCTAGATCATTTTGGGAGATTGTGAATAGTCTGAACAGGCCAGGCAGATCTGTAAACAATTCCAACGTGCAAGAGTCTGATAGGGTAGATTATTTGATTGAGATATTTAAGGGGGGCCACATTTTGGTCTCATCTCCGGTAAAACATGACTCATTAAAAATTAACCAAGTGGGGGGGTGAGAAGTCCCAGGCAAGGGGCAGGTCTTGGAAAATATGAACCAGCTTTAAGTCTGCAGTAGCAAACACACTCCTTGTACCCACAAGAAAGAATTAGAGCAGTAATAACTAGAGGCAGAAGAGATGGTGCCACTGGCCCTAATGGTATTCCGCAGGTCATCTTTAAATTTGATCCAGAATATTGGGCATGCCCGCTGTCGAGCTTGCTCAGACAAGTGGAGCTGACTGGCGATATACCTACTGGTTTGCGTGGGTCTATCATCAACCTAAATTTTAACAGGAGGAGACCGTGCAAAACCCAGGTTGTTATAAGTTAATTGCTTTAATAGACATAGAAGCAAAATACTATATGCCACTACTCTAGAAGATCTCATGGAGTGTTCAGAAAGGAATCACCTTATTCCACTGGACCAGACTGGCTTTCGGAAAGGCCTGGGTACAAATATAAATGTTTTAGCCATCTCAATAATTGTAGAATTATGCAAGCAGAAACATCAAGAACTGAAGCTATGTTTTGTGGATTTGAGAGTAGCATTCAAGCATGTTGACTGGAATATCCTATGGAGAAAGTTGTGACTGTGGAATGTTCCAGGTAGAGTGATGCGAGGAACAGAGCAAATCTACACAGATGCTTTTGTCCGTGTGAAGTTGGGTGACGGTACACGTATAACAATAAACATTCCAACTAATAAGGGCTTAAAACAGGGGTGAGTTCTGGCTCCACATCTTTTCAATCTATTTATGGCAGATCTAGCACCTCAATTGGACCAAGTCAACTCACCTCCCCTTACCTGGGTTCCCTCCAACTGACACATATTGCTTATGCACATGATGTGCTGTTGATGAGTCTAACAAAGGTGGGTCTGCAATGGTCAATTAATTAGTTAAGGAATTATGTAAAAATTAACAAGCTTGAAATAAATGTGATGAAAACAGAAATTATGTCAATATGGCAGACGGCTGGCTCTACTCAAATTTGGTTAGATGGACTCCAACTGGAGGAGGTTATATATTATTATAAATATTGATAACAGATTTCATGTTCAGGGACAGAAGCAATATCCGTTAAACAAAGGGTAAAGCCCTTGTTATGGCCTTCCATTCATATTAGCAAATAAATTGGATGGTCCGTCGTATAAACCCTCCCTAACCATAATGGCAGCAAAAATGCTGCCTTCATTGTCTTATGTAAGTACTGCTGTACATGGAAAAGATGCTGACTTATTGAATAAACTTCAGGCAATGGCCTACAAGAGGTGTTTCAGTTCCCCCAAAATGCATCGCCTGCACAGGTAGACTTGGAATTTCGTCTGATTAATGAAAATCTGGGGAGAATGTATGTATATATAAAAAGCTGCTACAAAATCAAACTAAACAAAGACCAATCTCTATTAAGTAATGCAGTATGGTTGGTGTCAGTCAATGACCACCAGTCCGTATACTATCAATAGCTCCAAAAGGCACTACAGGACACAAATACAATACAGTTATGGGGCATGCAATTACCTTTTGCTTCATTTAGGAAACGGATTAATAAAGCCGCAACACAACATTCCTTATTGGTGGACAAAAACACTTTTAGCAGCCACTCGCATGGATAGTCGGTGCTCAAATATTACAAAAGCTTTAAAGCTGGCAGAGTGTTTAACCCTGACTTTTCCAGCATACATGAAAAAGAAAATGATGTCAATCTGGTTTGGTCAATTACCGACACTGGCTGATCAACCATTATAGAAATATAGTGGTGATGTTTCAAGTAGACCTTGTGGTTATAAGCAAGAGGACTTTATACATCGGATTTGCATATGTCCCCATTTGGATATTCCTGGTGTAAGGCTATTAAAAAAAAGGTTTGTGGTATTATCATATGCAGAGAGACAATAATAAGACGCCTCGACCCAGCCAATCCTCAGTTAAATACAAAATTAGTTACATTTTTATTATTACATGCACAAGTAATTTCTAACTGAAACATGTGCACTTTATAGCAGCATAGAAATTACTTAATTTGCACAAAACTCAGCCTCGGTAAGTCGTTGTATTGATATAAGAACAAGATTACCGTAGGTACTTATGCTAGTTATTTTATACTGCACATTTTTAGGTCCATTGTATAAGTAATAATATTATTACATGCACTAATAATTTTAATTTAAGCATGGGTACATCAGAGCAGGATAAATATTGCTAAATTTGCACAAATTCATTCGAGGCAAATTTGTTAGACTATTAGTAGAACAATATTATGGCAGCTACTTATATCTCAATTGTGCAGTTTATGTTGGTTAACTGACGTTGCACATTCTACGTCTACTGCAGTACTGCCAGATTTTATAGTATTACCATTTCCTCGGCGTGTTATATTTATAAGCTTTTAATGAATATTAACTGTTTAGGATTCTGTGCTTTCAGTGTCTTAGAATGACAACTGGTTAGAAATCTGCATGTTGCACTTTAGTGTAGTAACAATATTTACAGACGTATTTCTTGTCTGAATTTTAAATAATTTATTTTATATGGTTTTATATTTTAAATGCAAACCACATATTATTATGGTTTTAATTAACTAAACAATAAATATATATTTGGATATTTTTGCTGCCTCAGAATGTAGCGCCTTGATGACTATGCAACAGTCTGCCAACCGCAAAAGCCAATGCCAGTATCTTTTACTTAATTGTGTTTCTTGTACGTGCCAGTCAAGCAGCCCATCGTTTAGCAAAAACTATGTATCCATCATGCACGTCAACTCAACCGCTTGGATTTACAGACATTTCCAAACTAAGTGGATACAAGTGTTCCCATGAAGACAAATGTGACTTTAAATGGCTACTTAAAAATTTACTGTATGTGTTTTGCGTCTTACCTGGTCAGGGAGATGGATGATAGGTGTATCCTTGGAAGCATATGTGACATTAAAAGTAACTAAAAAACCTTCATTCAGCGCAGCACTGTCAAAACAGAAAGAACAATGTCTTGTCAGAAGTGAAGACTTGGCTGTAAACCAAAGGTTACAATTCTAGAACGCTTCTGACCTCATTCTTTTTGTGGAATGAGGAGAAAGAGGAATGCCTAGGGCACTATCCACGCTAGCACAACAAATGTATAGACAGAAAAATGGTGCCTCACTTTTCACATCATAAATAGATTAGAATAAATAAAAAAGAATATACGTACTTCACTGTTATGCTGAGGTTCTGCGATGAGCCATTTTCCAAAGTGACAACGTCTGGCACTGACAGGATGGTAACTGCATCTAATATGGGAACAAACAAAGTACACAGAAGTAGGCATCTGACCAAGAGGAGTCTGGTGTGTTCATGCTGTTTTTCAGTAATCTATGTTGTAGTCTCGGGGGTTCTGGCAAGGTTGCTGACTGATTACCTGGTGGCTTGAACCAAATAAACCTCCTCAGAATCCTACACTCCTGAAGACGTTCTTCCGTTAAGTAGCTGAACAGTTATTTCCCTGTGCCATGACCCAAAGAGAACCCATCTGTCACTCCCCACCCCCTCAACGCTACACAAACATTTCACCAACTCCCACTCTGCTGAAAAACAAACCTCAATAGCAGTTGAGTCTTGAGAAACCACCTAGAAAACATTATTTTCGCATTGTCTATATTCTGCATGCCCCTTAGTCCTTCGGGGCAGGATAGAGATGTGGCCCACCAGTCCTGTCCCTCCATGACCTTGACACTCACTAATGCTTGAAGTCTCCATATCAACATATGGAAGAAATTTACAGAATCTACAAAACAAATATGTACATGACCATCTCCTACTGTAGAATGAAGTGTCCCACCCACCACTCTAGCACCTGCCATTAAATTCCATACAGGGCCATCATTCAGGACCCGCTAGTCTGAGTGTCCCTATTGCTGCCAAACTGATTCCCTGCACTGCAGCACGACCAGGACAGCTCCTTGCCAGGCAGTTATGTTTTAAAAAAAATGTAACTTTGCATTTTGGAAATCCAAACACTGTCAGTTTACAGACTACTGAAACCTATCCATAGCGTTCTCTTACTCAGTAACCATTGTCACGTCTGCAGCAACAGACTGGAAATCTGTCCTTTCTACTAAAAAGAGAGCTCATTTCATTCTGGTATTAACAAATCCATTATGTGATGGAATGAATGCAGTCCTAAGTCAACTTCTCAACTAACCTAGGGTTCAGAAACACCAGTGATTGCCCAAAATCACTTTTTTGTTTCCAAAGCCTAATCCTGATTAATGATTTTTGACTTCAACCTCAAAGCCATACATTAAGAGCATACATAAGGCAACATGATAACTTAAGAATGAGTGGCACAGATGAGGGATTTAATCTCGGATATCAAATCTTGTCACCATCAGACTTTAAAGTGTACAAAGCTGAACATTTGCTGCCGTGGCGTGCCCCGTTTCCAAGCTCAACAACTTTGTAATACTGCCCTTTTGTTAGAAACTTCATGCACGTTAATGTGCTCTGCAAAACATAATTTGTCAGCAAATGATAATATGGCATTTTGCTAGTGCCCCATCCCCTTCCTAAGAATCAATCCCTTTCTCCTTCACAAATATACACAAGTAAGCTATCCATCCATGACTTGCCTTCTTCAACAAAACTATTACCGTCTTTAACCCACCACTACCCTCTTAAACACGCGGCGGATTGTGACTGGGTAAACCTCTTCACCATTTACATAAGGACGTACAATTACATGGGCACTTTCATGGGAATCCATTGGTGTCCTTTTCTAAGCTCAATTTTCCCTTTTCCATCATACTCTCCCATTTTTTGTCTAAGATCTTACAGTATTGTTACTCCACCATCTGTGTGTTCCACATTCCATAATGTGTGTATATGAGATTGGAACTTGGAATAAGTTGTAAGTAATAAGCTTGCCGACCTGATCTTTAATAAACAATCTCTTCACTTCAGATTGCGTGTGGTATTTCGCTACAGATCTCTCTAATACCAGTGCCTATTAATGACCAAACACTAACTCAACCTGTTGCTGTTCAACACCAACAAGACACATGGTGCCCATGTGCATTTTCTACAGTCTATTCTTTGCCCTTCCCCTTCACTGAGAGAACAGATGCTCACCCAATATTTATTTTGGTTAACTGAGGCACCATCAGACTGTCTTCAGATATGGTCAAGCTTCTCTTCAAGTGAGACATCAACAAATCCTGCTCGTAAAATCCATTCTCCAAAACATTCTGAGATTTGTCCAAAAACTAGAAGAATATATGGCAGTTAACAGTTTGTGATCAGATTTTGGATGCCGTTGTAAAAGGTGTAAAATGTGTACACTTTCTGCTTCTTAGTCTTAAAGCATTTAAACTTTTATAAACGGACGGGCCACCAGACAGAATGAAACACATCTGTACAGTAGGTCACCCTTTGAGTGGTAGCCACGTTTAAAAGGGACACTACCTGTACATTATGGGATTAGCCTGATCTTTTTCTTGGAATTACTGAGCTAAAATGAATGTGTTCCTAAGTGAAAATGTGCATACCCACACGTTTGTTCACAACGTTTCGTGTTTTGCTAATTTATGGGTGTCGAGATTAACTGTTTCTACAAACAACAGAACAACGTTAAACTTCAAAATATAACTCACCACACGTCTTCTGAATTGAAAAATAAAAGGCAAAGGCGAGTGCAGCTCTCCTTAGCAACATTCTGCACTTCAGGGAACAACTACAAGACAAAAGAGGAAGCGACCGTTGACTTTAATCTTGCTCGGACAGCACTTGACCGAGGAATGTTTTCTGTTCGGGGGAGGGGGGGGGGGAATGGGAAGGGGTTTGTTGAGTATCACTGCAAAACAGTATTTTATGTTACAAATATCTAATGTTAATTCAACGCACGAATCTTAAAAATAGAAATAAAACATTCCAGTGCTGTCTGTGGTGAAACATGAATTTGCATAAATAATGAAACGCGGCATTTGTGTGACAAACATGGCATTTTTATTTCCATCCTGTCTGCCTTACATTTAACTGTCAAGATTTTTTCCACGGCATAGATAAAAGCTCAACAGTTCATCAAATGGGGATATTATTAGCGTGTACAGGAGTAGCCAGAAAATTGAAATACACCCCCACACTTTCAATCTATGCTCTTATGCACCAAGCAAGCAAAGCAAGTCAAGTCATCCCTCCCCTCCCCGGAAGGGCCTACTTATCTCTTCCATCGAAGCATCTATCCATTCATCCTTCCATCCCAAAGCTGAAAATCACCATTTCACTTTTAAATTCTGTTAACCATTCTGTCCATCTGTCAGCCTATCCATGTCTACATCTATCCATCTGTCTTCAAACCTAGCCTTCAAACATATCCATCCTTTCACTTATCCATCCCCTTTGATCTATTCATCCATTATCCATCTTTTCAATTGTCTACCATCCTTTTGCTCATCCATCCACCCCTTCACTCATCCATCCTTTCACTAATCCATCCTTTTACTCATTTATTCACTGTTCAACCCATCTATCCTTTGACTCATCCATCCATCCTTTCACTCATTCGCACATCATCCCTTTTACTCATCCATTCGACCACACTTACATCCGGCCATCCAACTACCCTCCCTTTCACTCATCCATCTATTCTTTCACTCATCCATACTTTCATCCATACTTTCACTCATCCATCCGTTTACCCCTCACTCATCCATCCACACTTTCACTCATCCATCCATTAATCCTTTGGGTCATCCATCTGTCTATGCCTTCACTTAGTCCATCTATCCTTTCACTCATCCATCCATCCACTCTTACTCTCTTTCACTCACCCATCAATTTTTCCTCCCTTTCGCTCATCCGTCCCTTCACTCATTCATCCATGCATCTATCCATTCACCTTTTTCACTCACACATCCACCCATCCTTCCAGTCACCTTCCCACCCTTTAGCACTAATTATGAGCCTTTGTCTGCCCAGTTGCAGACATAAGAGGCCCATCAAAACCCAACCCCTGCTGTAGCTGCTAAACCGGGGTTGGGAGGAGTCGAGGGTTACCTCGTCCGAGTGTGTGCCTAATGGCTTTACCACATTTATAGCTCTGCTGCTCTACAATAAAGTTGACACATTTCCAAGAGGAAAACATCCGTTTGTTGTTGTTTAAAGAGTCTGCAAGGGGCGGGGCATGATACCTAACACAACTTTAAACAAAATCGTATGTTGTCATTTGTAACATGACTTTTCTGACTTTGTTCACTTCACTAGTCAGGGATTGTTAACAAAGCTCTAGGTCACATTTAAAAGTGCTTTTTTTTATATCTGCTGTGTGAACTGTGTACAGATAAGGGCTACAAATACCAGCATTGGGTGATTTGGCTTAGTTTTGTCCCAGCTGGGATATTAAAATACCAGCGGTGCCGGTAGAAAACCGGCAATGCGGGCAACCAGCTACACGTCATTTTTTTCAGTAACTTTTGATCCATTTCAGCTATCTACACATTTAAAATATACTAATTGAGCAGCTAATAAAAAATAAAACAATAGTTTAAGAATTAGAGGATGAGGAAGGAAAAAGAAATATAAAGGAGGAACTGACTTAAAACTTTAATGATTATGTACATTAGTCACAAGTAAAGCATCAAATCGATAACTGTTACAAGTAAATAAATCTACAGAACATTAGGGGGCTTGCAAACTCTGTCTGAAGTATAAGAAAGCGCAGCATGGTTAGATAAGTAATTTGTCAAAGGAAATCATAGTTTATCATGTTTATTTGCCATCTGCAGAAAATTCCACTTGAACCGGTCTAATCCAGGTTTCTTCAAACTGTGGAGTGCACACTCTCGGGGGTTCGTGGCTTTTCTTCCAAGGGGGCCCAAACACCTCAGTAAGTACTTGTAAATGAAGATGGTATGGCAGCAGACTTTATGTGTCGAATTTACAGACTGTCTTCATTTACATACAGACTTTGAAGTGCATAAACGTATGACTGTGATCTTGAGTGCTGTGGTGGTGGGCTCAATGTGGCTAAAAAGAACAAGTCATTCTACAAGTATTTATGTTGTTTTTTGAGCTTCAGGCAACTGCATATAAAATTATGCACAAATTAAATGAAAAATAAATGCAAATGAAACTGATCGGTAGGAGGGTCACTCTTTCCCATTATGAAACCTCAATTGATTAATACAGTCGGTTGTGAGACCAGTGAGTCACAGTCCTGAACAGTATTGGCACAGTTTGGAATAGTGACTTGTATAATGCTATGAGATTCCACCATCTAACAGAAAGCATTGTGCAAGTATAATTCATTATTAAAAAAGTGTATTCCACCTGTATAAACAGGGCCACTGGAATTATGTGGCAGGGGAGAGCCAAATTGCGCAGTAAGTTCAACTAAATTATGTAGCAAGAAAAGGCATATTAGGAGGTGCAATGTGGCACATTTTGTTATAGTACTACTTAATTTTTTGTCATTTTTACACATGGTAAAACTGTCTGGGAAAAGATTTCACCTTATTTGTACCAGGTTTAACACCCAAATACAGCAAAAAGGGATTGAAAGATGACCGGTCATGGGTGCACCTGCTGCCACATTTCCAGTAACATTTGAACTATTTAAGCTAGAAACATTTTACTTACTAAAATCTGAAGATATGCAGCAGATGATGAATTATGTGGCGAATGTCCCAAAAAATCCATAGTGATGCAGAAAATTCTGCAGTCACAGCATCACACATTTCAAGTGGCACTGAGGATGAAATAGGCTGCCCCAAAATGATTCAGGGCCTAATAATGAGTTTGGCAGATGGGAACACCTGTCAACCAAACTCCCGACAGGGTGGCTGCCACCCTGTGGCGACCACCCCACCGGACCTATTACGAGTTTCCCGATAGGCTGACAGGCGGAAACCAAGCGGGAAACTTGCAGCAGCTTTGCCTCCGGCTCGGAATCGAGCCAGCGGCAATGCTGTCGCCTGCAGGGTGCACCACATAGGTAATCAGACTGTACCCAGTGCAAATATTTTTAAGCCCATTAAAAGCTTACTTTCCCATTAGTGAAGCAGGTACAGTGGCACTGGGGTCCAGAGGTGTGAGGGGACCACTGCATCACAATTATGACAGGCTTACTTTCCAAAACAGGCATTGGGGCTCATTTTCCTCTGTAGCATTATGGCTGAGGGCATCCGTGCTGCAAAGAGAAAGGCAAAACATGGGGGCGTGGCTGAACAGGCCAAGATGGCGGCAGCATAATTCATCAGCTTAGGAGGGGCCTACAATAATCCACCAAACCGAGCCCCACCCCGGGGCCATCACTGAGAGTACCGCGCACAGGACCTGTCGGGGGCTGGAGTCGAGCGGCAGTGGGGGTCTCCAGGCCCCTAGATCGTTCCTGGACGCGGGCGGCCCCGGCGAGGCCCGGGGGTGAGTGGAGGCCGGGGGCTCGAGTTACGGACCTGCCCGGCAGCGGCCGGATCGTCCTGCGGGACGCTGCGAATGGGAGGAGCGGCGGCTCCGGCTCCGAGGCCCCTTAGGACGAGGTCTGCTTGCCCTGGACTCCGGGCGGGGCAGACCTGGCCAGAGCCGGAAGAGGACACGTGGTGCCCCCGCGCAGCAGCCTAATCGAGGTGGGGCTGCTGGCTGGGGCCCGGGCGCGCGGACAGCGCTGAGCCCTTGGGCCCTGGCAAGAGGGTAGGGAGACCCCGGGACACACCGGTCCCCTTGACGGAGCCGGGACGCCGAGGAAGAACGGGGCGAGATGCCCGGTCACTGGCGACGCCGCTGCTGGGTTGGATCACCCGCGGGGCTCGAGGTGGGGGCCCTGCTGCCACTGGCTGCGCTGGACTGCGGGGGCACTGGGATTGCCGCTGGGGCGCCAAGGAGGGCCTGAAGTCTTCGGTGGACGGGCCCTGGGGCCCCCGGGCGGTGTGGTGCTGACTGGATCTGTGGGAGTCATACTTTACGGCGCTAAGTGGGGCCCGCGTTGATCCTGGTGTTGGCCCTGAGGGACAGGTGCGGTCGGACTCGGCCGGTCCCGCTGGGGTGCAACCGACACAAAAGAATCTGCCACTACATAACGGCCAGAGGAACGGGACGCTAAGGGACCAGGATGCTGCCTCTCCGGTACAGTGGTTTGAGCTGGGTGCATCTGGGCCTGGAGTAGCGGGAGTCGGCAGTGTCGCAGTAAAGGGCCACAAGCCACATTGAAAACTCGGGTACAAAGCCATCCAGCGCCGATGACCTCCAGAAACCGATGCGGGGGTAAAGCAATGGAACGCACAATATCCGCCGACCGCAGCGGAGGGGACCTGCAAGACCTCACGCAGTCTAAAGTTCAAGACACACTGTACAGAATACTGGGTGCAATCGAGGACACAAAAGCAACTCTACAGCCGACATTAACCAGGTTGCAGTAGAAGTAGGCCTCCTACGGGCGGACAACCAAAAGCTGACAGACAGAGTTAAGGAGACGGAGACCACACTAGCGGTCCTCGCACCGAGACAAAAGGACCTAGCTACCACAATGATGAGTCTCACGGATAGAGTGACACGGCTGGAGCGCAGGGCAGAGAACGCGGAGGGAAGAAATCGAAGGAACAATGTACGGGTTGTAGGTCTCCCGGAAGGTGCGGAAGGCACGAATATGATGGAATTCCTTGAGGAATGGCTGCGTACAGTTGTAGCACCGGGACAATTGACACCATTCTTTACACTGGAACGAGCGCATCAAGTCCCCTCAAGACCCCTAGCACCTGGGAGGCCGCCCCGAGTGGTGGTTGCCAGCTTACTCCACTACAAAGACAGAGATATCCTGCTCCAGAGGGCCAGAGAGGCGGGTCCCTTTAGAGTGGCGAAAGGAGAAGTGACCCTCTTCCCAGATTTTACAATTGATGTCCAAATTAAAAAAGCCTCGTTTCTGGCAGTGAAAAGGGCCCTTAGGTATGAAGGGATCCAATACTCACTTCTCTTTTCGGCAAGACTGAGAGTGATAGTGGAGGACAAGACCACATCCTTCCAGAACCCTGAAGAGGCATGGGAGTGGTTGGAGGCCCGCGGAGGACAGAGAGGACAACGCGTGAGGTCAGGCGTTGCTGAATGTGGATCACGGAGGGGCCCCGGGGGGGGGGGGGGCGACGGCAGCGGGCCCGCCTACGGGCCGAGCCATCACGATCCCAGAAGGAGTCTGGGAGGATAGATGCCCCGTGGGCGGCGGCCTCCATGGGCAGAGAAGTATCCCCTCCGGAGAGCAATGAGAGAGACTCGGGCACAACTGTCTCGTCGGTGGATGGCTCCGGCTGCTCCGGGCAGCCCCCGAAGGTGACTCCATAGACGGCGGATGATCTGGGATAACTGTACCCATAAACTGGTCCTGGTGTGAGGTGTACTGTGTAATCAGTAGGCCCCAACGGGCACGGACCCACCCCCTTATCGGCTTCTTGTCCACTCAGTCAGACTGGCGAGAACTATATTTACTTGGTTGACAAAGTTGCACCGTTGCACAGTTTGCTTGGGCAGCCTACATTTTGAGAGGCACACTGGGGATGGGGAGTTGGGTTTTTCAATTCTGAGTTTTGATGGCGCCTGGGGATTGTGGATTGCTTATATGCAGCACATGAAAATGGACAAAGGGGAGTGGGATGCCGAGGGAGGTGGTTGGGCCGCAATTCTCTTGATACATCTATATGGCAGACTATAGTTTCCTAACATGGAATATACGTGGGATGGGGTCACCAGCTGAAAGACACAGAATATTGTCCCATCTAAAGAGGGGAGGCATACATGTAGCAATGCTGCAGGAGACTCATTTGACAGCAAGTGAGGTGGAGAAACTGAGGCGTACATGGAGAGGGCAGGTGTTCGCCACTAAATATTCTGCTTACGCCAGAGGAGCGTTGGTCTGGGTTCGTGCGGGAGTCCCCTTTGAAGTAGTATCGACTGACATAGATCAGGAGGGTAGGTTCGTGATAGTGGAGGGGAAACTTCATGGTTTTCCAATAGTACTAGGAAGTATTTACACTCCAAATCAGGACCAGATCCCCTTCCTACAGCATTTGTCGAGCCGCCTTATTCGCCAGCAACATGGAGAGTTGTTATTGGGGGGGGGGGACTTCAATAGCATACTGGACATAGACCTGGACCGCTGTACCCCACCGCTGCCAGGAGCAGTAACGCATAGAGTAGCAAAAAAACTGAGAGTGGGTGCACGTCTGGGGATTGATTGATGTCTGGCGCGAACAGCACCCTGACGACAAGGACTACTCATATTACCCAGGGCTACACAGAGTACATACTAGGATAGACAGGGTGGTATGCTCAGCCAACCTAGCGCGGGGTATGACCTATTCAGAATACTTGGGGCGCACATTATCCAATCACAATCCCCTGTTGCTCACTTGGCGGGTGGCTGAGGACAGACCCCCCCCTATACCGCTGTGGAGATTATCTCCAGCTGCACTGGAGGACCAGGCATACAGAGAGGCGCTCCGCTCATTTCTGACAGATCACATTAACATTAATAAAGGATCTGCCTCCTCCAGATATACAGAGTGGGAAACGCCTAAAGTAGCAACGATAGGTTACAGTATAGGACAAACGGTAGGGATAAGGTGCACTCTGGAACGGGAATTGATCAGTCTAGGGAAAACCATATATGAGGGGGAAAAGAAAGGGAGCAACGGCACACCGGAACAAGAGGAATATATGCAAGCGAAGAGGTCCCACTCTCAGGTAGAGGAACAGCTTAGAAGCCACTGCACGCAGAGATACTTAGCATTGGTGCAAGCCGAGGAGGGTAGGTCCGCTAAGATGCTGGCCTGGTTGGTGAGGTCGGGTGGGGAGGGGTCACCCATTGTGAGTGTGCATGATATGAAAGGCGAGCGTAGATTCAGGCCGGGCCCCATAAACGATGCTTTTAGAGATTACTATACCTACCTGTATCGGAGTCCCGGCAATATCGAGGCAGGCCATCTAGATAGTTTTTTACGGTCGCTCCCACTGACTACCCTGACACACGAGGGAAGGGAAGGACTGGAGGGGCTGGTGACGGTAGAGGAGGTATGGGAAGCCATTACGCACGGTCTCCCAATGGACTTTTACAAGAAGTACGCAGCGATGTTGGCGCCACAGTAGGTGGAATTGTACACAGACGCATTACACCGGGGCCTACTACCAGACTCACTTAGGGAGGCCTTGGTGGTCCCTCTGCCCAAGTTGAAATCGGGTGACGCATACGTCGCTGATTTCTGTCCGCTATCTATGCTGAACGGTGATTTCAAAATCCTTAGCAAGATCCTAGCCAATCGCTTGCTTCAATATATTCCCACATTAGTACACGCAGACCAAAATGGGTTTGTCCCGAACCGTAGCACCTCGCTGAATCTCAGACGCCTCTTTGCCATCTTACAGATGCCAAAGACAGAGAGACCCCCATCCGGAACGATGCTTGCAATTGATTTCGAGAAAGCTTATGACTCGGTTCGATGGAACTACTTGAGGACAGTGATGCTCAGGATGGGTCTGGGGGAAGGATGGGTAAGATGGGTGGACCTATTATATGCGACCCCACTAGCGAGAGTGAGAACGGGTAAGACGATTTCAGAGCCCTACCCCATATGCAGGGGTACCAGTCAAGGTTGTCCGCTGTCACCATTACTATTCGCCCTGGCTATTGAACCTCTGGCCGCCCAGCAGGGGAGTGGAGTGGAGTGGGGACAGACCGAGCACATAATTTCACTCTATGCTGACGATGTCCTAATCTATCTCAGAGATGGGGAGTCTGGACTTCCGTGGGCCCTGCAAACACAAGACTGCTTCGGGGGTCTTTTGGGACTACACCTCAATAGGATTAAGACATTAGTCTTCCCAATGACGGCGAGATATGACCGCCCCTCCTTGTGCCCTGGGGATGTGGTATGAGCACCGCATACTTTTAAGTATCTGGGTATACAGGTATTCCACGACATAAAAGACCTCTGTGATGTGAACATAGGTAGTGCGCTCTCCTCCCTCCGGGCTTCTGTTGGGTTCTGGCGGTCACTGAAGCTATCGATAATGGTCAGAATATCATTATCTAAAATGATTATGTTACCTTGTGTGGGATGGAGGTCGAAGGCGTACAGCGCTTTCGATTCTCTGTAGGCCAACCCTTGAGGGAGGACTAGCTTCCCCAGATTTTGAATTCTATTACCTGGCGTGCCAGTTACAGTGGGCCTCCAGGTGGTTTGCAGGAAGAGATCGCCTAGATAGATGCACTACCAATGGCGAGATAAGTCGCGATGAGATTATAGCACAAATGATAAACCGGAGGGTGGAACCCCAGAAAAAAAGTGCAATAACAAAAGTGGCCTTAACCTGCTGGAAGAGATGCTCGCAGCGGGTGGGTGTAGGACTGGCTTACTCCCCTGCCTTACCATTATCTGTACTAACGTTAGATACGGCGGACGGGAGCCTAACGGGCGCTGGACTGGGAGCATGGACGAAGGTGGGAGTGGAGACAATTGGAGGCCTCTTCTGCGATGGGGCGCTGAGGCCCTTCACTGACCTGATGGATAGCAGTGGGGTTCCGCGTGGACAGTTCCTCTTAGATCAGAGGCGGATACACATTTTAAAGGAGCATTGGGACACGGTTAATGTGGAGCCCGCCACACACAGGGTCTTACATCTCCTGCTAACATCGGGAGATGATACTCACCTAATAACTAAACTGTACGGAGCGCAAGTCGAAGGTATGTTAGACCCACTACAATCCTAGAGGGAAAGGTGGGAAAGGAAACTGGGCAGGGATCTCCCGGACACGGAATGGCAGGAGGTGTTGGCATACCCACGGGGGGTCTCGAGGAACACGCACCTAAGATATATCCAATACAATTATAAACACAGAACGTACCTCACTCCACGTCGCTTGACTCTTATATACGGAGGAGTCCCTAAGGTGTGCCCCAAATGTGACGAATTGTACGCTGACTTCGATCACATGGTATGGCACTGTCCCGAACTTCAGAGGGGCTGGGGGGCGGTGATGATCGACTTGAAAGACCTGCTTGGGATGGAAATGACTCCGACACCGACTGTGTGTCTACTGGGCCTGAAAACGGGATTAGCAATTGAGAAGGTAAATGAATGCTTCCTGGACCTAACCCTGGTTCTATTCAGGAGATTAAACGCACAGGGTTGGAAGTCACCCAAGGGCCCCTCCTTGACTGAATGGAGACGAGACGTGAGGAGATGGGCTAGGGCTGAACTACAAGTCCTGAAGAGCAAAGAGGCACGGGCCTACGCCAGACACCCATTGCCCCGGTGTGGGAGGAAGTATTGATGAAATGGGAACGTATAATGATGGGCGAGAGAGACGCTGAAGAGGGGACGGTTTGACACACAAGATAAGGTGGGGAGATATCGGGGATAAAGAGCCGTATTGTAGGTCACAATGAGCTGCGAGGAAGGGAACAGGACCAACACTGGGCGAGGGATGGGGTAACTGGAGCCAAGTATGAGATGTGGGTCTTCGAGGATCATGAACAGAGCGGGATGGGAGAGTAGTTAAGCATCAAACGGAGTCGCACCTGACACACAAACAAATCGACGGAGAATGAGCAAGGGACCGGGCTCCTCCCTGGATGGGTACACTGAGGCATCCCCCAGCAACTAGACCTTACACGTCCCCAAGCGCGCCATCATGTTATTATGTTTTTCAGAGTTTGACAAATACTGTTGTGTGGGGAAGTGAATGATAACATGGTATATGACAGACCCGATCACGAAGGTCTGCATCCAGAAGTACATCGCTGGGGACTTACAAAAGCGAGGCAATGATATAGTGATAATATGTCGCAAATGTTAGACCCAGGATTATGTCCAGGAGAAGCAAACAATGTCGTCCATTGATGTGATAAGAACCAGTCAATGCCATAATTTTAGTTGTATTTGTACAACAGCAAAATGTTAATAAAAACATTTATAATAAAAAAAAAAAAAGAGAAAGGCAAAACGCGTGAGAGCTCCTTTTCTTCTGAAAGGCAAAGAGGGTATGTTTCAAGATTGGAGAGATGGTCAGGCATGGTAGGGAAGAGCTGGAGGAGGCAAAGGGGCCAGCCAGTTACTTAGAGCTGCAGGTGCAAGTGCATTGGGGCCCATGACTGTGAGGGGCACACAATACTCCACTTATGGAGAGTAGAGTTTTTTTTTGTCAAGTTCTGTTTATGTTTCATGTATTTGTTCCTTTACATGGCTCATTTTAAGTGATGATTATGAATTAAAGAAAAAGTACCTCTAAAATGTTTTCATGAGCCCCGCCTCCTCTGATCAGCTCTGTCAACCCCAGTCCAAGTGTAGCAATAATGTTTTAAAGGAGGGGCCCCACTTCACAATATTTTGCTGGGGAGGGGTGTCAGAGCAAAAATGTTTGAAGACTTCTGATTTAATCTATGATCAATATATACGTTCCACCTAGTCTTAAGTGTTTTATTGTCATCTGACTTTTAATTGGTATTTATTACTTACGAGACAAAAGCAATCAAAATATAAACCAACAAACAAAACAGTTATAGGAAAATAGATTATGAGCCTCACCAAAAAACATATTAGCAACTAAAAATGCAATGGAGACATTGAGAATCCAATTATTCTCTCCCAGGCCTTTTTAGAAAATGTTTGAATTTTTGGGCACATAAAAAAGTATGTGAAGACAAGTACCACTATGAGATTCACAAAACAAGCAAACATCTTGTTTTCATTACATTTTGCAAAGATAACGTGCAGTGAAATGAACCTTATTGAACTATACACAGTTGGCTGTTTGTTGGCCTGCTTTTTGGTCAGGTGAGCCGGTGGTTTTTACTGTTGATTTTCATGATATTAAAACAAACGTTCCTTGCAGAAAATTTAGTTTGTTTATGTCACGTGCTTTACTTAAGAATATGGCTATCTCCAGGATTTTGTTTCTGTATTTCATTTCTCAGCATGCGCATTACTCTTGTATGGTGCACATTTTGTACTGAGTTGCCTCCGGGTGTTTGTAACAGGATACAGTTGAGCGCTTTAGAGCTGAGGCTGAAGACAGTACGACTTTCTTCGTGTGCCTCTCTGTGGTTCAAAAAGGTGTTTGGAGTACATAAACATTCAATACATGGCCTCTCTAGAGAGCATGTACAGCAACGGTCACATATTCAAATTGCAGTTTGTATTCTGTGCAAATGTGTGTGAAGGAGGTACTCATTGGTCAAAATATTGACAAGAAGAAAGTAAAATAATTTACGGTTGTTTCTCATTTATTTTTAACAGCCAATAACCAATGACAAAAACAAACAGAACAGGAGTATTTGTTTTAGGTGTATGCCACTTGTTGTGCTATATTTCTGGATTCAATCGCATAAAGCACAGAGAGGAACACTCTGAGAATCACAGAAATTCAGATTATGTGTTTAATCGACACCTTTAATTACACAGAGCATACCCTTTTTAGAGGCCCACCTATTTTTTTCCACCCACTTGAAGCCTGGGCTTGTGGAAACGGAGACAGGGGAAGAGGCGAGATGGATGTATCCAGCAGAATCAATGAGAACAAGTTGGTAGAGAGATGAGGCGATGAGGTGAAGGGCACTGCATGCAAAAGGCAGCAATACAAGAGGGGATGAATCCACATGCAAAGGTAAAAGGCAGGGAGACTGGTGAACTTTGAAATACAAAGGTGCCTAATGAAACATACAATAATATGCGCTGTGCCAGACAAGCCTCTTCCTTCCAAGTGATTTTGGAACACCTCCCCAAGAACACTTTGAAAAATAGTGGAAGATAGCATTTGCGGCCTCGTTTCCCAAAACAATGTGGACAAGAAGCCACATGTGTGATCCATTCTAACCAGTCTGCAATGCTTTCTTGTACCTGATTATCATGTAAAAACTGCACTTCTGTGTTTTCCTTTTTCCGTCCTGTAATTCTCACATTCCCAGGTGCTCTATTATACTCTTTCAATCACCACACTTTCCTATCTGCAACATTCTCCCCTCTGCCTAGTGGTCAAAACAAGAGCAAGCGCCATTTGCATGTGGGTCCTAGTGTAAACAATACTGCTATATAGGGTGAAAAGTCTTTTTGTAACTATTTCTGCCATACCCGGATCTAAATTACACTGACAAAGATGATACTAACAGTTACATCCGACTGTACTCAAAGGATATTATCTCAATTAGACAGGGGAATCACCCAGGAAGTCGACATTTCAACTAACGTCGCAGAATGCGGGTTTGTGTAGGGAATAAAACGTATTTCAATTTAAGTAGCAATGGCCAGCAGGTCACAATTTTTAATTGGCTATTAATAAAATATTCCATGGGTGACTCCAATAGTCACACATTTGTCAAGGATAATCCCCTTCTGTGGTCCTACCCTGCCTCCAAGCACAGCCGTCTGGTAGCCTAGGCCACAAAGACCATGAGGCAATCACCCCCCCCCCCCCCCGATTCAGTATATTACCTTTAATAAAACAAGCAAAGATAGGTCCTTTCCTGTATTTTCATAAATAGAAAGAACACAGGGATCCTGAAAGCCATGATGAATACCCAAGACCTTTTTAGGCTACATTAGTGGCAGAAACATGTTGGCACCACAGGGTTACGTGAGGGCCATGATACCCAACAACATCCTCTGAATGTACTTTCCGAAGTATTTTTTTTTACTGATACCAAGGGTACTAACAAATAAAGTAATTCTTGTGGTTTACCCAAAAGGTATTTTAGTTAGGTTAAACTGGATTCCAGAGAACTATCTAGATAAATAATTTCTAAGAACTCCCTCAAGATAGTCCCCTTTGAGGTTGAGTCCGCCCTGGTAGTAACATCTCAAAAGGGTGGGATGAGGTGGCAGATAATAAAACATGTCACGTTACGTGTGTGAGCCCACCTCATCCAGATCTTGGAATTGCCCAGATTTTGAGTAGGTAGACAGTAGAGGCTAACTCAAAAATTCTCAGAGTTGGTACTAACCAAGTAGGTAATTGTACTATTCCAGTCAACCACCCTACTCAAAGGTAGACACTGCCAGTCTAAAGTAGTTCAATCAAATTAATATATGTCTGATCTACATCGAGGGCTCTCACTGTTTTGCACGAAATATATGTTTGTGTTCAAACTCAGAAATACGAAATACTGCAGCACAGGAAGTATGTGGAAAAATAGTGCCAATACACCACACTGCCCTATTGTCCTAGCTTTTAAAATAAACTCAATGTACAATCATGGTTACTACTTAGAGAATAAATCTTTATTTGCACATGCGATAAGGCTATCTTATTGGACACTCAAAAGGCCAACATGCTGTGACAGTCTTCTCTGGTATGTGACACCATGTGATCCTAGATGATTCTCAACTCAAAAGATTTTTCACACAGTGTGATTTTAGGGTGAGAAAGCTGACACAATTTGTGACCACCCACACAGCATACCAAGGCCTTAGTGTTAGAAAAAAAAAAACCTGGCCAGTGGTGTGCAAAACAGACAGGCGAAACCATGAGCAGTGGAAACAGTCTAACTTAAAAGCTGCTACAGGGGCAGGTTTCTATGGTTCTTCATTTCTGGTGCACTCAGTCCACAAGTCTGTGTCTCTGAACATGTGTTTGCTGACAGCCCTATCAGAAGACAAGATAGGAACAGGGGCTGGCCCTTCAGCCCAACTCTATCATGGCTTCTGATTGTGCTTGGGGGCAACACTACTACAAAATGCATCACTACCCAAGCATGCTTCTATGTTTCACAGGCGTGAGTTTCACGGGATATTGACAGCTTCTCTATGTCTTGTGAAAGGTGTGGGAAGGACAATAACACTGATGGAAGTAAACAACCAAACTGACTGTTAGTTTGAGTGCTTCTACTTTTTGCCTTTCAAAGCTGTTCAAAGCAGCTTCTTTTTATGCCTGCTGATATTGGGCTGCAGTGCTCTAGCGCCCTCAGGCACCAGACACCATTGGTAAGAGGACTGGGAAGAGTGGGACAGTGGAAGGGTAGAGGTGGATATAAAGGTGGAGAAACATCAAAACAAGATAAGAGACCGAGACGAAGAGTGGTGAAGATCAGCACATGGAGAGGAGAGGTGGATGTTATAAGGTAAGAATCAGCAAGAGGAGGGTTGAGGCGGGGAGAGATGAAACATGAAGAGTAGAACATGGAGGGAAGAGGTGAATTTAAAAGGGTGCATACCCAACGAAAAACGTTGAGGCTGGAGGGTGAAGATAAAAGGTGCAAAGTAGTGCATGAAATGGGAGCGGTTGATACAAAAATGCAGAATCATTAGGAGAACTTAAATGCAGGAAGCGGGAAGGGTGAGAGGTATGGAGGTAAGAGGGCAAGATGGCCAAGAGCAGGTAAGAGGCTGGGCAGAGAGGCAGGGGAGAAGTAGCTGTTACAGGGGCAGAACCAGTGAGAAAAGATCAGCGGTTGAGGAGAGATAAAGTATGCAACAGGGAGGAAAGAGAGGGGTGAAAAATTAACAGAATCACTGAGAAAAGTAAGGAACAGTGGCGGAGATGAGATGAAGTGTAGAGCACAAAAGGAAGAGGTAAATATAAGAGAGGCAGAAAGAGTGAGACAAGATAAGAGGCTGGGTTGAAAGGGGAAATGTGGATTTAATTGCGACAGACCAGCAAAAAAAAGTACAAGGTTGGAGCGAGAGATGAGAAGTGAAGGGTAGCACATGGATGGGCGATGGTAAGAGAGGCAAAGCCAGCAGAGAACTTAAGTGGAGGGGAGAGAGAGGGACTAGTGAGAGATAGATGTAAGATGGGAAGAAATAATCTGTGGGTACTCTAAGTCAGGCAGAGAGATGAGGTGAAGTGTAAAGCATTGAGGAAAGAGGTCAATATAAGAGACAAAACCAGTGAGAAACGAGATGAACCAGGGAACGTGGGAGGGATAGATTACACAAAGTCAAAAAAAAAAAAAAAAAAGAGTCTGAGGGAAAGATGAGAAAAAGAGTAGAGCATGGGGGTGCATTTTAGAGGATCAGAATCAACAAGAAAATATATTTTTTGGAGGATGAAAGGGGAAAAGTGGATGTAAATTAAGTAGAACATGGAAAGAAGTTATGAGGCCGAGTTAGACACGAGACCTGAAGGGGAGTGTATGGATAAGATGTGTGGATATAACTGAGACAGGATCACCATGCGAACATAAGCAGAGTGGAGAGAGAAGTAATGGTGAAATGTGATTGTAAAAAAGCAGAACCACTGAAAGATGGAAAGCGGTTAGGGCAGGGGAAGACTGGAGGGGAGAGGTGGAAGTTAGATGGGCAGAACCAGCAAAAAAAAGTTGAAGCAAAAAAGCAAGAGTATGGGGGGGGAGGTAAAAATGCTACAAAAATCTTCAGCAGGCTGAAAACCTATCAGCACCTTTGGACATCTCTTTGTTGCCCATTTCTCTAAAATCCTAGAAAAGAGAGGTCAACTTCCAAATCTCTTTCATAAAAAGTAATGTACTCATTGACAACTCTAGTTTAATTTAATATTTCTTGCTGTGCTAGATGATTTGTGGCTGACTCTTGTTTAAGGAGTTAAAGCAACCTTAATAATATTAATAATTAGTGCCACACTTGTCACTCTTTCCTAGCTGGTGCTTAACCTGGAATTTAAGGCATTCCTCTAGTGTGGCTTACCTCTATCCTACTGGGAAATTTGAGACAATCCTCTTGCCCACCTATTCCTTTTAAGTACTAAACCACTAACTTGTGGGATTTGTTGGGTCGCCACTGTTTAATCTTTATCATTCCCAGTTAGCCTTACTCATAGAGTCCTTTGGGTTCTTGCTAATATCTTGTGTATATTGATACCCAAATCATCATTTCCCCCAGTGACAATGTGGTCTCTGCTCAAGAACATGTTTGGTCTGCATGCTAGCAGTTGAGTTCTGATGAAGACAAATTCATTAAAACATCAAAGTGACAAATCAAGTGCCCTCCTTTTTAAAGGATCTCATACAATATAGTGTTCTTTTTGGGAGCTAAATCAATCGCCCACATTGACGGAGACAGTGAAAATAATCTTAGACTCATTTTCCAACATCTGCTCTTTTTTTTTTAGAACAGATTAACCATGTTTTATCAACTTCTTTTTACTATATCTATAAGCAACACTGTCGTACAGTCAATTATCTTTTCACTAGATTATACAATTGCATTCTATCTTCGGCTTCCCGCGTTTTTTCATTTGTTACCCTTCAAATCATTCATAACCGTGGTAGGCTTCTCATCTGAGACTGCTGCAGCGCTATGCCATTTCTTCTCAGTTTTCTGCAGTCTGTTTGGTGTTTGGTTCGAAACCATCTGTCTGCAAGGCACTATCTATTTATCATAATGCACTGCATTAAAAAGATTCTCTATTTCTCCAGCACTCCTTAGGTTTATTCCAGAATCCTATACTCTGTGCCACCCACACTATTGTACCATCCTAAAATTAGATTGACCTAATTGGAAGCAGATCCTTCACCCTTCTAGTCGTGCAAGACTGGAACTCTCTTCCTCTGAAAACTGTCCTTTCTTCAAATTAGTAAAGTCTGCACCTGTCCTTTAGAAATATTTTAGTACCAGAGTGTCCAGCTAGCATATCTTGTTCATTCATCTCATTCAACAGAAAAATAACTATGTTTAATTAATTTAATTTATTTCGAGCTAACAGAGAATTAAAATATACACATGTATTTTATTAGGACTATTAATTATATTTGTAACCATTTTACTGATATCCAAACTAGGTAAGTAGCTTTTTGCAGAGCAGCTTCAACAATGCCAGCTAATTAATGGTCAATTAATATTCCTACCTGTTATGTCACTTCTGTGAGGCTCAATCTTATGCAAATTATAAGGGCCTCACATGTTCCCATTCTGCTCGAATGTAAGAGCAATAGCAGATACGGCCATATATACTGTACAGTTCCAACATTTTGCGAGTTCCTAATTGCGACCTTTACGACTCGTAAAATGTGATGGACAACAGTGTCTTAGACACTGTTTGCGACTCCCAAATGGGTCGCAAGGGACTTCCCCATCAATATTAATGAGGCAGGTCGCAATTTGCGACCCACTGGGAATGGCCTGCACTCACAGGGATGGTGGCCCGCTGGAGTCAGCAGACCACCACGTCTGTGACTGCTTTTTGAATAAACCATTTTTTTTTTAATGTAGCTGTAGTGATGTGACTCTGTTTTTGAATGCCTTGTGCTCGAGATGCCTCGCGCTCAGTGAGCGACACAGAGGCATTCGAGAACGGTTACAGACAAGAGAAGGAAAACGGTTTGTGAGACGGACGGCCGTAGCTGCGCATCTCCTTTATGATTTGAACTTGTTCCAATGAACTATGAAGCGTTAAACTCGACAGTGTCAGAAGTGGATCATTTCAGTAGCCTGGTTTCCTTAAAGGGTATTTGGGACCACTGTTTGCTCTTAAAAAATGTTGGTGTGCACATTCACAAAGGGGAAGAGGTCCCTTTAGGGCCCCTTCCAGTTTGCAAATGGGTTACTACCTCCTTCACAGTCAGTAAAAGATGAAGGTTTCGCGACACACCTCTCCCTAATACCAACTCACAAATTCTATTTTGCGGTTCGGTAATTGGTTACCGAATCGCAAAATAGGCTTGGTACATGTCAAAAGGCCAGTTAGCATTCACTAATCACCCAATTTGCCGTTTGCGAACGATAAATACTTTTGTACAGGGGGCCCATAGTCCTTCCCTTCTAGATCAGCTCCGTCGTCACTCCTATCGCTAGGCAGAACAGCGCCTGTCTCCCCTCTCTAAGGGGTCAAATAAAGAAAGATGTTTCTGGGAGCAGGTCTGACATGCTCCTCGGTTTCTACTATGAAATACAAGCACTGATGACGGATCTGATCCGGGGGCAGCCAAAGTATCTGAATCCTCCCTTTAGAAACAGGGATATCTGCTTACCTAACTCTATAGATGCACCAATGCCTGTCAACACCAAACGACTTAATGTATACCCCCGGACTGCAATGTTATCCCTCGCAACCGCCCCTCCAACTCCCCCACCTCCTTTTCTTCAGGGACTTCAGGAACCTCTCTTAACGTAACCTCTCCTTGCTCCCCCTAAGAGCTGTGCCTCCTCCTTCACGGGGACGGAGGTGTTGGATTTTCTCCCTCCAGCCTGAGTGAATACTTATTCCCTAAAATGCCCGGTGTCAGCACCCGCAACCCCATTTCCCCCAGTCCATACGGCTGCTTCTGCATGCCCATCTACCCTTTTCCGCATCCTCCCCTCCACTCTCCGGCTCCCGTGTGTACTTCCCGCATCCTTTGCATGGGACGCACCTTTTATCTCCCCTTTACTCTCGCAGCTCTCACCTGTAGTCTTCAAGGGACTCCCTTGGCTTTCGCTCGGCCGGCGTCTTCAACTTCCTGGACAGTTTCTCCACCTAACTGTGACATCAGAGAATGCTCCCCGGCTCAAGAAACAAAAGAAGGACTACAGCCGACGATCGACTGCAGTACTAAGACACCGATGACAATCGAGGGAAAGTGATGCTGCAATTGAGGCCATGAAACCAACGCATTAAATACAATGTTTTAAGTTCAGTGTTTGAAGTATATTAATGAAAACTATGAGAACTGAGATCAAAAGTCAAGTGAGGTGAAATCAGTAAGCGCGGATGCGCGATCAGGGACGTGGCTAAAAAGAACTAAATATTCTGTAACTATTTTGTTGGTATTTTAACCCTGGTCAGGGGAAGTAAGCGCTATATAAATGTCACCTTCTTATAAAATAACACACGTTAAATGCAAAATAAATGCAAGTTAAACTAATCAGAGCGAGGTGCACTTTTTATGTTGTGAAACCTCTATTGGTTAATACAATCATTGCAGATATGTGTGTGTTTAAACCAAGACCCATAGAATTGAATTCTTATTGGAGCAGTGGGGAATAGCGACATGCGTTTCTAGTGGTACGAACTCTGTGACAGGCAGCACTGTGCATATGCACAACATTTACATACAGTGTAAGATAGGCTGTCGCAAGGTGCCCAAAAAGATTTAGGTTTAGCGAAAACAAAGTGCTTCCAAAATATAGATCTGAGTAATATGCAAATTGCATCTAGTGCTAATTTGTTTTTTATAACAGTCCATTAAAAACACACCCTCCACAGCTCTTCAAGTCATCTTACAATACCACTTAAAAAATATACTCTTCAAGTGACTCCATCATTCACAGCAAATACCTAAGCAGCCTTTACATTTGCAGATTAACCAAATGTGCACCTTTATATTTTTTTCAGAGGGCAGATAAGGGAACTGTTTTTGGCAAATGTAACCCCTTTGCTGCCAGGCCTTTTCCCCCTCAGGTGCGGGCCTTTTTTGGCTATTTGGGGTAGTTCGCGCTTAGGCCCTCATAACTTTTTGGCCACATAAGCTTTCCACACCAAATTTGCGTCCTTTTCTTCCAACATCCTAGGGATTCTACAGGTACCTAGAGTTTGTGGGTTCCCCTGGAGGAGACCAAGAAATTAGTAAAAACACAGCAAAAAGTTAGTTTTTTTCCAAAAAATGGGAAAAAAGGGCTGCAGAAAAAAGCTTGTGTTTTTCCCCTTGAAAATGGCATCAACAAAGGGTTTGCGGTGATAAAATCACCACCTTCCCAGCTTTCAGGAACAGGCAGACTTGAATCAGAAAAACAAATTTTTTCAACACAATTTAAGCATATTTTATGTGCCTTCAGCCTACTTCCAGTTAGTGATAGAAATGGCTGTGAAACCAATGTTAGATCCCGGACAGCTAAACATTTCTGAAAAGTAGACACAGTTCTGAATTCAGCAAGGGAACCTTTGTGTTTATCCTACACTGTTTTCCTATAGAAAATACTGTCTGAAATAAAAAAATATTGAAATTGTGGTGAAAAAACAGCCATTTCTCTTCACCTTTTACTCTGTAACCTTATCCTGCGATGTCAGATTTTCAAAAGCAATATACTGTTATGTCTGCTGGGCTCTTTTGGTTGCGGGGCTATATAGGGCTTATAGGTTCATCCAGAAATCTAGATACCCAGAGCTAATAAAGGAGCTGCACCTTGCAATGGGTTTTCATTGTATACTGGGTATACAGCAATTCATTTGGTGAAATATAAAGAGTGAAAAATAGGTATCAAGGAAACCTTTTTTTCCAAAATGTGTGCAAGATAAAGTGTTGAGGGGCAGTGGCTATTTGCACATCTCTGAATTCTGGGGTCCCCATACTAGCATGTGAATTACAGAGCATTTCGCAAATGGACGTCTTTTTTACACACTGTCTTATATTTGGAAGGAAAAAATGTTTAGAAAGACATGGGGCAATAACAATTTTTCTGCTATTCTGTGCTCCCCCAAGTCTCCCAATAAAAATGGTACCTCACTTGTGTGGGTAGGCCTAGTGCCCCCAACAGGAAACACAACATGGACACATCACACTTTACATTGAAATCTGACGTGTTTTTTGGAAAGTGCCTAGCTGTGGATTTTGGCCTCTAGCTCAGCCGGCACCTAGGAAAACCAACCAAACCTGTGCATTTTTAAAAACTAGACACTTATGGGAATCCAGGATGGGGCAACTTGTGGCACTCTCACCAGGTTCTGTTATCTAGAATCCTTTGCAAACCTCAGAATTTGGCAAAAAAACACTTTCCCCTCAAATTTCGGTGATAGAAAGTTCTGGAATCTGAGAGGAGCCACAAATTTCCCTCCACCCAACATTCCCCTAAGTCTCCTGATAAACATGGTACCTCACTGTATGGGTTTGCCTAGTGTCCGCAACAGTAAATGTCCCAAACCACAAAATGGACACATCACATTTTCCCATAGAAAACTGACCTGTTTTTTGGAAAGTGGCTAGCTGTGGATTTTGGCCTCTAGCTCATCTGGCACCTAGGAAAACCTAGCAAACCTGGGCATTTCTGAAAACTAGACACTTAAGGGAACCAGGATGGGGTAACTTGTGGTGCTCTCACCTGGTTCTGTTACCCAGAATCCTATGAAAACCTCAAAATTTGGAGAAAAAAAAATACTTTTTCCTCATATTTCGGTGCTGCAAAGTTCTGGAATCTAAGGGGAGGCACAAACTTCCTTTAACCCAGCGTTCCCTCAGGTCTCCCGATAAAAATGGTACCTCATTTGTGTGGGTAGGCCTACTACCTGCGACAGGAAATGCCCCAAAACACTACAAGGACACATCAAAATTATCAAATACAAAACTACCTGTATTTGTAGGGGGGTGCTTTTTGGTCATGGGCTCGGCAGCCATCTAGGGAAACCTACCAAACCCAGACATTTCTGAAAACTAGACACCCGAGGGAGACCAGGGAGGTGTGACTTGCGTGGATCCCCCAGTGTTTTTTACCCAGAATCCCCAGCACATCTCAAATTTAGCTAAAATATCACATTTTTCCCACATTTCTGTGTGGGATCACAGCACCTGCACAGATTTCCTACCACCCAACGTTCCCCTCAGTCTCCCAATAAAAATGATACCCCACTTGTGTAGGTGGGCCAAGTGCCTATGACAGTGAAGAGCCAAAAACATGTCAAAATTGAGGAGGAATCCAAGCGGGTCCAAAAGGGCAGTTGAAAAAAAAAGTTTTTAGGCTGACAAGTGTGGCAGAATTTTTATCAGTATAGATGCAACAATGTTGGATGGTAGGAATTTTGTAGATTCCCGCAGATTCAGGAAGGTTCCATCACAAAAATGTGGGGAAAATGTGTGATTTCAAGCAAAGTTGGAGGTTTGCAGGGCATTGTGGGTATGAAAATGGTACGGGGTGCTTGTGAAGCACACCACCTTGGACTCACCTAGATATTTAGTTTTCAAATGTGTCTGGCTCTGGTAGATTTTTCTACATGGCAGTGTCCCAAAGTCCAAAAAGTTCAGCCCTCACCATTCCAAGTGGGACGATTATGAGAGTTAGACAAGCTCTCATGGCCCAAACGTAAAACCAAAACCTAAAATAATCAAATGTCCTCTTGCTTGCTGTGGGATAAGATGTTTTAGTGTGTGGGGTGGGAGCTGAAACTCCCCTTACTGTTAACCCCTTACTGTTATGAGGGCATAACCATGCCCATACTGAGTGGTAGAAACCACCCAACAATTTTTTATATTTTTTTAATTTCCTGGCATCTAGTAGGCTTTCTGTCCCCCCAGGGAGTGGATTGGGGGTAATTAACCCATCTGCCAACCAGTGGGCTGAACAAATTTGTCCCCATTTATATGGGGTGGGGGTATGGCCATACTCCCACCCTCTTTTTTTTAAAAAAAAACCTTTCTTGGTGTCTAGTGGGTTTCTGCCCCACTTGGGGGCAGATGGGGCTTACAAAAATAGGCCAATCTTCCCCCAAGGGGGGCCAAAATGGGCAACAGTAATGTGCCCCCAGGGGGAGCGACCCTTGCCCAATGGGCTGCCCCCCCAAACAAAACACATACACATCAATCCCTAGTGCCTAAGTGGTTCTGCCACCTGTGGAGGCAGCTCAGCCTAATAGAAATAGGCCGGGGCAGAAATGGCCTAAAATAAATTTGCCTCCCAGGAGAGCGAGCCTTGTCTAAGGGGTCACTCCCCATCAGTAAACAAAAAAAAAAAAAAAAAAGAATCCCTGGTGCCTAGTGGTTCGTTCCTGCCCCTCCTTGGGGGCAGATGGGCCTAATTAAAATAGACCAATCAGCCCCCAAGGGGGGCAGAAATGGCCTAAAATGCTCAGAGACATCAAAGTAAACTAAAAACCTTTCCTTTCCTTTGATGCCTCTGCCCACCCCCACCCCCAGGATCGGAAATGCAAAGCATTTCTCTTCCGATTGCGCTGGAAGCTGGCCGTCCTGCGCAATTGGGGTGGCGTCTGATGAGGTCAGCGCGCTGTTGCGCGCTGACTTCATCAGACATAGCGGGAGGCGGGGTTGGAAGGGCAAGCGATTCCCCTTCCATCCCTGTCCTCTGGGAGGCTCATGGGGGTAGCGCTAGCGCTCCCCCATGAGCCGGGTGCAGGTCGTAATGGTTACATCCTGGACACCCAAGCGGTACAGCCCAGGACATAACCGTTACGTCCCAGGCATCCAAGCGGTTAAAAAGTATAAGCCTGTCATGCCCATCAGATCCCACCCACTTGGACCACTGACCAAATCATATATGAGTCTGAAAACCTATTAGTAACATTTTGGTTAAGGTGACATTTTGGGTTAGGTATGTTACAAAAATTAAAGTCCCTGGAAACTGGACAGTCGCTGATTATTTTTGTTAGAATTTGCTCGGTGTAATAATGTTTTGGTGTGGACTATAAATAATAATGGTCCCTATCACAGGTTATTAGATTTTATAATGTAATCTAGACTATAATGTTCCTTAATGTAAGGTTTTCAGTTAATTATTCATGATTCTGTTGAGTTAAGCATGTGTAGTATCAAACAACATGCTTTCTCACCCCTGACAAAACGTTTGTGCTGAGGGTGAAGGTGGCATGGACCCAGAGGGCCCACAGAGTTGCCTCAGTTTCTTGTGCTCTGGCTGCCAGCTAGCATCTGCTGCTGCCAAGACATGATTCTATCCCCGGGCAATAGTGTGGAGTAAGGACAATGGCCTGGACGGGATGGAGGTCACATCTCCCTCCCTCCCAGGAAGGCTAGTGAAGTGGCATATCAAGGCAGTGAACTTCAAAGGACACACCGCTACTGATATGCAAGCAGGCTATCCTCCCTAGAGGACAAAGCTGTCCCCCGGTACATTTGCATACGGACGGGTAGTAAAATAAGTCCGGAGGTGTATACAGCCCAGTAGACTAACCCCACCTCTAGGGTGGACAGCTTGGTCTGTACAGCTAAGGAAGACTTATACCATCTTGAAAAGTGGCAAAATAGAAGGTTCTGGGAAGAAAGGGTGGCAAAACCCACCTTAGGGGTGGATTAGCCGCTGGGTGTAGGAGGCTGGCTTGGCTTGCAGTGGGTACCAGAGGTTCTTACACCTTGTGCCAGGTCCAGTTATCCCTTATTAGTGTAGGAGAGGTGTTTCTAGCAGCTTAGACTGATAGAAGGTAGCTATGGCAAAGCAGCTTAGGCTGAACTAGGTGACATGTAAAGCTCCTACTATACCACTGGTGTCATATGCACAATATCATAAGAAAACACAATACACAGATTTACTCAAAATAAAGGTACTTTATTTTTATGACAATATGCCAAAAGAATATCAGTGAGTACCCTCAGTATGAGGATAAGTTATATACACAAGATATATGTACACAAACCAAAATTGGGTAAGTAATAGCAAGAAAAGTAATGTAAACAGTGTAGAATTACAGTAGATTGTAATAGGAGCACATAGGTATAGGGGCAACACAAACCATATACTCCAAAAGTGGAATGCGAACCACGAATGGACCCCAAACCTATGTGAGCCTGTAGAGGGTCGCTGGGATTGTAAGAAAACAGTGAGGGTTAGAAAAATAGCCCACCCCAAGACTCTGAAAGGTAGGTGTAAAGTTCACCTACTACCCCCATAGAGCACAGAAGTCTTGATAGGGGGATTCTGCAGGAAAAACAAACACCAGCAATGCAACAACAGTGGATTTCTGGACCTGAGTACCTGTAAGACAAGGGGACCAAGTCCAATAGTCGCAACAGTGTCGAGAGTGGGCAGGAGCCCAGGAAATGCCAGCTGAGGGTGCAAGGAAGCTGCCACCAGATGGAAGAAGCTTGGAGTTCTGCAAGAAAGAAGAGAGCTAGGGACTTCTCCTTTGGAAGACCGATGTCCCACGTTGCGATGAAGCTTGCAGAGGTATTCCCACGCAGAAAGACCGCAAACAAACCTCTCTATCTGCAAGGGTCGCTGTAGAGGTTTTTGGGTGCTGCTGTGGCCCAGGAGGGACCAGGATGTCGCCACTTGGAGGAGGAGACAGAGGGGGCGCCCAGAAAGTCAGGGAGCCCTCACAGAAGCAGGCAGCACCTGCAGAAGTACCTGAACAGGCACTTGGAAGGAAAGTGAACCGGAGTCCACGCGAAGTCACAAAAGGGAGTCCCACGACACCGGAGGACAACTCAGAAGGTTGTGCACTGCAAGAAGGAGTGCCGGGGACCCAGGCTTGGCTGTGCACGAAGGAAATCCTGGAAGAGTGCACAGGAGTAGGAGCAGCTGCAAATCACGTGGTACCCAGCAATGCAGTCTAGCGTGGGGAGGTAAGGACTTACCTCCACCAAACTTGGACTGAAGAGTCACTGAACTGTGGGAGTCACTTGGACAGAGCTGCTGAGTTCCAGGGACCATGCTCGTCAGGATGAGAGGGGACCCAGAGGACCAGTGTTACAGTCTTTTGGTGCCTGCGTTATCAGGGGGAAGATTCCATCGACCCACGGGAGATTTCTTCAGAGCTTCTGGTGCAGTGTGAAGGCAGGCTCCCCAGAGCATCCACCACCTGGAAACAGTCGAGAAAGCCGGCAGGATGAGGCGATACAACGTTGCTAGTAGTCGTCTTGCTACTTTGTTGTGGTTTTGCAGGCATCCTGAGCAGTCAGCGGTCGATCCTTTAGTAGAACGTGAAGAGGGAGATGCAGAGGAACTCTGATGAGCTCTTGCATTCGTTATCTAAAGAATTCCCCAAAGCAGAGACCCTAAATGGCCAGAAAAGGAGGTTTGGCTACCTAGGAAGGAGGATTAGCTACCAAGAGAGGTAAGAGCCTATTAGAAGGAGCCTCTGATGTCGCCTGCTGGCACTGGCCACTCAGAGCAGTCCAGTGTGCCCCTAACACCTCTGTTTCCAAGATGGCAGAGGTCTGGGACACACTGGAGGAGCTCTGGGCACCTCCCCTGGGAGGTGCAGGTCAGGGGAGTGGTCACTCTCTTTCCTTTGTCCCGTTTTGCGCCAGAGCAGGGCTGGGGGATCCCTGAACCGGTGTAGACTGGCTTATGCAGAGATGGGCACCATCTGTGCCCATCAAACATTTCCAGAGGCTGGGGGAGGCTACTCCTCCCCAGCCCTCACACCTATTTCCAAAGGGAGAGGGTGTAACACCCTCTCTCAGAGGAAGTCCTTTGTTCTGCCTTCCTGGGCCAGGGCTGCCTGGACCCCAGGAGGGCAGAAACCTGTCTGAGGGGTTGGCAGCAGCAGCAGCTGCAGTGGAGACCCCGGAAAGGCAGTTTGGCAGTACCCGGGTACTGTGCTAGAGACCCGGGGCATCATGTTACATGGCCATGTTCGGAGTTACCATTGTGACACTATACATAGGTAGTGACCTATGTATAGTGCACACGTGTAATGGTGTCCCCGCACTCACAAAGTCCGTGGAATTTGCCCTGAACGATGTGAGGGCACCTTGGCTAGTGCCAGGGTGCCCACACACTAAGTACCTTTGCATCCAACCTTCACCAGGTGAAGGTTAGAAATATAGGTGACTTATAAGTTACTTAAGTGTAGTGGTAAATGGCTGTGAAATAACGTGGACATTATTTCACGCAGGATGCACTGGCAGGCCTGTGTAAGAATTGTCAGAGCTCCCTATGGGTGGCAAAAGAAATGCTGCAGCCCATAGGGATCTCCTGGAACCCCAATACCATGGCTACCTCAGTACCATATACTAGGGAATTATATGGGTGTACCAATATGCCAATGTGAATTGGTAAATTTAGTCACTAGGCTGTTAGTGACAAATTTGGAAAGCAGAGAGAGCATAACCACTGAGGTTCTGGTTAGCAGAGCCTCAGTGAGACAGTTAGGCATCACACAGGGAACACATATAGGCCACAAACTTATGAGCACTGGGGTCCTGGCTAGCAGGGTCCTAGTGACACATAACAAACATACTGACAACATAGAGTTTTCACTATGAGCACTGGGCCCTGGCTAGCAGGATCCCAGTGAGACAGTGAAAACACCCTGACATATACTCACAAACAGGCCAAAAGTGGGGGTAACAAGGCTAGAAAGAGGCTACTTTCTCACACAACACCCCCTCCCCCCATACGAAGGACAATAAGGCTAAGCTTGGACAGTTTAGTCTTTATTGTCCAAGTGGTGATAAGTGGAGAGTAGCTCTGCAATAGACTGGTTACTCCCTTTATCATCCACTATATGGTTACTTCCCTGTGGGGATGTAAACCACCCTGTTTGAAGTTTTTTAGCTAACCAACAATGTGAAGATGTATTCTCAGAGTTCCTATCAGTAAGTTTTAGTTTAGAACAGTGGGAATTGTCCACTGGACCTATTTCTAGTGATGAGAATGCCAGACAGGGATGCTGTCTCAGTAAATCCATAGCTGTGCAAAAACTTTGTCCATATGGCTGTAAGAGAGAACAGGGATGCTGTTTCTCTTGTTTTGGAGCAGGGCAGGGATGCAGTCCTATGAGCTCCACACTAGGGCAGGGCTGCTGTCCTAAGTGTTTTGAGGCAGTACAGGGTTGCTGCACTAAAGTTTCTCTGGGAGGGTTGGAGGGATGCTCCATGTTAACTACAATGGTGGACTTTTTCTCACCAATATTAGTTATCCCACAGAGAGGTACTTCCACCTCAGGGAGTACAGCTGTGCCGGCTGATGGTTCCCTTGGTACAGGTGCCACCCCAGGAGAGGTTTCTCCTACCACAGGAATGGTATCCTGAATGGCAGGGTGGGTAGGGGATACTGTGATGCCATTTTTACCTGTTGTTGGAGAAGGTTCCTGAGTTTTCACGTCTGTTCCTCTCCTTTGCTTTTTCATTTCAGCTGAAATGAGAGGAAGCAATTCCTCAGGGATACCCAGCATGGCTGCATGGGTACGAAACTCTACCTCAGCCTAACCTGAGGTCTCTAGGTCATTACCTAAGAGACAGTCTACAGGTAAGCTAGGTGACACTACCACCTGCTTAGGGCCAGTAACTCCACCCCAACTAAACTGAACTATAGCTAAGGGAAGACACTTAGTGGAGTTTTGGACATCAAAAATCTTGTACTGTTGTCCAATGATGTGTTGTTCAGGAGGCACTAGGTTTTCAGTCACCAAAGTGATACTGGCACCTGTGTCCCTGTAGGCCTGGGCCTCAACACCATTTATTGAAACTGTTTGCCTGTACTTATCCATTGTAAGGGGACTTGCAGCCAGTGTGGCAAGGCCAATGCCAATAGGTGTGACAGAAACTGTCTTGAGACTGACTACCCCAGTTTCTATGATGGACCCATAAGTGAACCCAACTACACCCTTACTTTGACTGCTGCCAGAAGTCCCACCACTATTACCACTACTGCTACGGGCACTAGAGTTTGATGTATTAGTGGTGGTTGGCACAGGGGGTTTACCTGGATAGGACTTATCCCCTTGCCAATGGCCTTTATTTTTACACACATAGCACCAATGATTTTTAATGTGTGTATGTTGTGAAGAAGAGGAAGAATTTGATTTATCCCCACCCCCTGAAGAGTGTTTAGGATTTGAAGAAGGATCTTTGGTTTTACCCTTATCCCCATGCTTATCCTGAGATTTCTCACCATCTTTCTTCTTGCCATCCTTGTCACCCCCTGTATGAACTTTTCTGTTCACTCTTGTTCTGACCCATTTGTCTGCCTTCTTTCCCAATTCTTGGGGAGAGGTCAGATCTGAGTCCACTAGATATTGGTGTAACAAGTCAGGGATACAGTTATTCAGAATATGCTCTCTCAGAATAAGATTATACAGTCTTTCATAGTCAGATACTTTACTGCCATGTAACCACCCCTCCAAGGCCTTCACTGAACAGTCTACAAAGTCTGTCCAGTCTTGTGAGGACTCTTTTCTGGTGTCTCTGAACTTAATCCTGTATTGTTCAGTGGTTAAGCCAAATCCATCCAAGAGTGCATCCTTCAAAACTGTAAAATTGTTAGCTTCGCTTTCTCTAACAGTAAGGAATCTATCCCTACCCTTTCCAGTGAAAGATAGTCACAAAATAGCAGCCCACTGACTTTGAGGGCCCCCCTGTACCATACAGGCCCTCTCAAGTGCAGCAAACCACTTGTTGATGCCATCCCCCTCCTTGTAAGGGGGGACTGTCTTGTGCAGATTCCTGGAATCATGCTCTCGAACATGATTACTATCAGGAATACTGCTGCTGCCACCATGGGGTCCAAACCCCAATCTCTGTCTTTCCTTCTCCAGGTCTAGGGATTCCCTATCTAAGGCCAAATGTTGCTGTTTAAGCTTCAGTCTGGTCTCTTCAACCCTCAACTTTTTGAGTTCCCTTTCTAACAAGTTATCCTCAGGGTGGGTGGGTTGGGAATGCTTGGACACAGAAGACAAATTGGAAACAACAGAGGGGGATGTGTCCCTAACTGACTTGACCCTAGCAACTTGGCCTCTAGGAATAAAGACTTCCCTACTGTGATGGGAACCTCCATTACTACCAACATTACTGGGTGTCCTGCTAGGGGGCAGATCCTGTTCAGAACCCTCCCCACCTCCCTCAAGGAGATCCCCTGAGTCAGAATGGGAACCTTCTATTAACCTCTCATTTGATGTGCCTGCTTGGAACTCATCATTCACAATAAGCATGTTAAATAAAAAAACTCTTTTGTAGGGTTCTTACCTATCACTAAACCTCTATCCAAGCAGAGACTCTTTAGGCTCTTGTAATTCAAATTCTCATAAGTTGCATTGACCATTTTAAGAGTAGAATCTACTACAGACATGATAGCAAAAAGGTTTAGAAATAGTGAGAAGGAAGAACATGTTTCAGAACTTTTTAAAGAACAGAGAAAAAAACTTTTTCTAACTTTTAGAAAACTTTTAGAAGTTTTAGAAAACTTTTCAGAACTTTTTAAAAAGTTTAAGAGGAGAAAAGCAAAACTTTTTGGTTAGGTGTACATACACTGAACTGTTTTGTATATTATTCTATTATGAAAGGTACACAATGACAAAGTGGTAAGTAGCTACAAGTACTTATCCCACTGCTGCACAACCAATGTAGGAGGCTGGCCTGGCTTGTAGTGGATACCAGAGGTACTTACACCTTGTGCCAGGTCCCATTATCCCTTATTAGTGTAGAAGAGATGTTTCTAGCAGCTTAGACCAATAGAAGGTAGCTATGGCAAAGCAGCTTAGGCTGAACTAGGAGACATGTAAAGCTCCTACTATACCACTGGTGTCATATGCACAATATCATAAGAAAACACAATACACAGAGTTACTAAAAATAAAGGTACTTTATTTTTATGACAATATGCCAAAAGTATATCAGTGAGTACCCTCAGTATGAGGATAAGTTATATACACAAGATATATGTACACAAACCAAAATTAGGTAAGTAATAGCAAGAAAAGTAATGCAAACTGTAGAATTACAGTAGATTGCAACAGGAGCACATAGGTATAGGGGCAACACAAACCATATACTCCAAAAGTGGAATGCGAACCACGAATGGACCCAAAACCTATGTGAGCCTGTAGAGGATCGCTGGGACTGTAAGAAAACAGTGAGGGTTAGAAAAATAGCCCACCCCAAGACCCTGAAAGGTAGGTGTAAAGTGCACCTACTACCCTCAGATAGTACAGAAGTTGTGATAGGGGGATTCTGCAGGAAGAACAAACACCAGCAATGCAACAACAGTGGATTTCTGGACCTGAGTACCTGTAAGACAAGGGGACCAAGTCCAATAGTCGCAACAGTGTCGAGAGTGGGCAGGAGCCCAGGAAATGCCAGCTGAGGGTGCAAGGAAGCTGCCACCAGATGGAAGAAGCTTGGAGTTCTGCAAGAAAGAAGAGAGCTAGGGACTTCTCCTTTGGAAGACCGATGTCCCACATCGCGATGAAGCTTGCAGACGTGTTCCCACACAGAAAGACCGCGACCAAGCCTTTCTAGCTGCAAGGGTCACGGTAGAGGTTTTTGGGTGCTGCTGTGGCCCAGGAGGGACCAGGATGTCGCCACTTGGAGGAGGAGACAGAGGGGGCACCCAGCAACTTAGGGAGCCCTCACAGAAGCAGGCAGCACTCGCAATAGTACCTGAACAGGCACTTGGAAGGAAAGTGAACCGGAGTCCACGCGAAGTCACAAAAGGGAGTCCCACGACGCCGGAGGACAACTCAGAAGGTTGTGCACTGCAGAAGGAGTGCCGTGGACCCAGGCTTGGCTGTGCACAAAAGGAATCCTGGAAGAGTGCACAGGAGCCGGAGCAGCTGCAAATCACGCGGTACCCAGCAATGCAGTCTAGCGTGGGGAGGCAAGGACTTACCTCCACCAAACTTGGACTGAAGAGTCACTGGACTGTGGGAGTCACTTGGACAGAGTTGCTGAGTTCCAGGGACCACGCTTGAGAGGGGATCAGAGGGGACCCAGAGGACCAGTGTTGCAGTCTTTTGGTGCCTGCATTAGCAGGGGGAAGATTCCGTCGACCCACAAGAGATTTCTTCGGAGCTTCTGGTGCAGTGTGAAGGCAGGCTACCCCCAGAGCATGCACCACCTGGAAACAGTCGAGAAAGCCGGCAGGATGAGGCGATACAAGGTTGCTAGTAGTCATCTTGCTACTTTGTTGCGGTTTTGCAGGCGTCCTGAGCAGTCAGCGGTCGATCCTTTGGTAGAAGATGAAGAGGCAGATGCAGAGGAACTCTGATGAGCTCTTGCATTCGTTATCTAAAGAATTCCCCAAAGCAGAGACCTTAAATAGCCAGAAAAGGAGGTTTGGCTACCTAGGAAGGAGGATTGGCTACCAAGAGAGGTAAGAGCCTATTAGAAGGAGCCTCTGATGTCACCTGCTGGCACTGGCCACTCAGAGCAGTCCAGTGTGCCCCCAACACCTCTGTTTCCAAGATGGCAGAGGTCTGGGACACACTGGAGGAGCTCTGGGCGCCTCCCCTGGGAGGTGCAGGTCAGGGGAGTGGTCACTCCCCTTTCCTTTGCCCAGTTTCGCGCCAGTGCAGGGCTGGGGGATCTCTGAACCGGTGTAGACTGGCTTATGCAGAGATGGGCACCATCTGTGCCCATCAAAGCATTTCCAGAGGCTGGGGGAGGCTACTCCTCCCTAGCCCTCACACCTATTTCCAAAGGGAGAGGGTGTAACACCCTCTCTCAGAGGAAGTCCTTTGTTCTGCCTTCCTGGGCCAGGGCTGCCTGGACCCCAGGAGGGCAGAATCCTGTCTGAGGGGTTGGCAGCAGCTGCAGTGGAGACCACGGAAAGGCAGTTTGGCAGTACCCGGGCACTGTGCTAGAGACCCGGTGGATCATGTTACATGGGCATGTTCGGAGTTACCATTGTGACACTATACATAGGTAGCGACCTATGTATAGTGCACACGTGTAATGGTGTCCCCGCACTCACAAAGTCTGGGGAATTTGCCCTGAACGATGTGGGGGCACCTTGGCTAGTGCCAGGGTGCCCACACACTAAGTAACTTTGAACCCAACCTTCACCAGGTGAAGGTTAGACATATAGGTGACTTATAAGTTACATAAGTTCAGTGGTATATTGCTGTGAAATAACGTGGACATTATTTCACGCAGGCTGCACTGGCAGGCCTGTGTAAGAATTGTCAGAGCTCCCTATGGGTGGCAAAAAAAATGCTGCAGCCCATAGGGATCTCCTGGAACCCCAATACCCTGGGTACCTCAGTACCATACACTAGGGAATTATATGGGTGTACCAGTATGCCAATGTGAATTGGTAAATTTAGTCACTAGGCTGTTAGTGACAAATTTGGAAAACAGAGAGAGCATAACCACTGAGGTTCTGGTTAGCAGAGCCTCAGTGAGACAGTTAGGCACCACACAGGGAACACATATAGGCCACAAACCTATAAGCACTGGGGTCCTGGCTAGCAGGGTCCCAGTGACACATAACAAACATACTGACAACATAGGGTTTTCACTATGAGCACTGAGCCCTGGCTAGCAGGATCCCAGTGAGACAGTGAAAACACCCTGACATATACTCACAAACAGGCCAAAAGTGGGGGTAACAAGGCTAGAAAGAGGCTACTTTCTCACACTGGGGTTAACAGCCTATTGGTTATCTGTAACCACATCCCCTAGTACCCCTAAATCAAGAATTTAAGGGGCTCCCCTTGCACCAGAACCTCATATCTGTAACAACCTGAAAAGAAAAGACAAGAGAAGACCGCATAGACGACAACGGGAACCTGCATGAACCAAAGGCATTATACCTTTAACAACCTTCCTGGAACTGCTCGACTGCGCCTTGCCATGGACCAAAGAACTATTCCCCCAGCAAATGGGAACCCCAATACCAGACTCCCTTGGACTATTGGCACTAGTCCTTTGCCCACCACAAATAAAAAGCACCTACTGGAACCAAAGAAGCACTGGCCATCAGGCCCTCCGAAGGATTGCACAAAAGCAGGTGGTGCAGTGCAATGTGGGAAGTGTAGTCCAACTCCCTGCTAAGTTACAGCTGGATGCCATTTTACACTGGACCTCTGGAAGGGGAGATAGCTTCCACCTTACCACAGCCAAGGCTTGTTAGGGGCCAGGCCAGTCATCACCACCTTCACTCGATGCTGCAATTCGGGAGCACACCGCAACACCTTCTTCCAACGTCACCTCTGCCTTTGTTGTCGAGTTTTTGCATCTGCTTCCTTAATTGCATCGTCTCAGTGGTAAAGCCAGGAACTGCAGCTTTCGTTCAGCAGCAAGAATACACAAGCACACTTCTGCAGCCAAGATGCCCAGCTAGGTGGAGTTCTTCTGCCTGGTAAATACTGGTCCATGGGTCCACATAAGCTAAACTCCCAGTGGGCTCCCACAAACTCGACCTGCAAGTGACCAAGTGTCACAAGTACCATTTTTCAGCACCCGCAGCTCCCCCATTCAGCACCACAGACAGCCAGGACACCTCTGCACCAGGGCCCCACAAGGCAGGTAAAATTGGTCTGACTGTTCCTCTTAACTCACCCTGCAAGTGGCTGAGTGTCACTAGAGATTTTACCCATTGACCGCAATGGTAAAGTTTGACAGCTTGTAAATGTACTGATTTTATTTTCACTCTAAAATCCATAACTATAGTCATAAATATCTGATTTACTTTGTTTTGGTGTCTACATTTATATACAAATCTGCTCCATTTTTATAAATTGGTGTCAGATTTGTTTTGAGTCATGTCAATACGTATTGTTCATGTTGGTACTCTGAAATGCTTAACACATGTTCTTCTAGTACAGCCTGACTGCTTTTTCCCACACTACTAGTACTGAGCTAAGGATATTTAAGAATGAATCCAAATCTCTAGGGTATTGTGAGAGTATTACATAGTGAAGTCTAACCAGCATCACAGCATAATACTCTGCTTTCCTACAATATATGACTATAGTCCAGGCAAGTCAAAAGTCAAATACAAAGTCAAATTATTTAAAGGTAAAATAGACAAATTATATCAGATTCTGTTCCAATAAAGGGAAACTCGCAAATGCTTAGTGAAAGTTACAGGCAAAGTCAGAGAAATCCATGAGCGGCAGGTGTCAGCAAATAGAGTATATCAAATAGAACCAAATGAAAGTTCCAATCAGAAGTATAAAAAAAGGTGCTTGCTCGAGAAATTAACTCTAGGATCACGAATAAATGGAGCATCTGGTCTCTAACAAGGGGAAAGGATACCCGCCTTGAAGAGGAGACAGAAGCAATTCTAATTATCCATACCAGAGTATGTAATTAAATTCAGGAGATACAACCAAGACACAATCTGTCTGATGTTGGGCCACTTCTCACAAATAATACAATGTTACATTTTTCTATCGTTGTGGCCTTCATAGATATCATATAAGGGAGGATTCTTCTTTAACTCCCTTCTCACGAAGGTGCTGAGAATCACCATCCAATTTCTAAAAGTGCAACAGAAGTGACTTTCAAACAGAGTTCTAACAATAACAATGCAATATAAGAGCCCACAGTAACTCTTGGCGCCTAGAATGAAAACAAAAAGATTATGCAGACCAGGCAAAAATAAAACATTTAAGTTAATGTAGAGTCTTTCAGCCAGTGCCTACAAAACTCCAGCAAAGTTCTAACTATAGCTAGTAGTTATTGTAAAAGTCACATACTATAGGCAGTCTAAATAAAAAAATATAGATGAATATATGTAATAAACAATTATATGTGTCATATCTTAGTAGGTATTTAAAATGCAAATGAAAAAGTGACACTGCATCACCATCAGCATCAAGGAGCTACATAAAGGTGCAAGTTATTTGATCCTGAGCTTAGTTCTAGTTCCTGTTGTCCCCTTTTGGAATAATTGCATTTTAGAAACCTTTGGAATATACTCATAGCATCTTTGTTTTGGCATATGTCTCTCCTTATCGTAAATGGCCCCAAAAATACACCTTGTAGATCTAGTTTGTCAAATGTTGCTGAATAGTTCCCGATCCTAAGGACCAGATTACTTGTACTAATCATTACTCTTAGTTCAAATTGTCCTCATCATGGTCATTACTCCGCGAGGTTTGTACCCGTTCTCAAAAAGAGGGAACAAAACAAGAATGCTCCACATACCCTACTTACCCTCAGCTGGTGCTACAAATAACCTAGCATTTTCAGCACTTACTGTGATCCCAAACTCTGTCAAAGTCCTGGAATCAGGGAGGCTGTGTGAGTTGGACTAAAAGTAATGAAACGTACAGGTAAGTAATTGGGCCATTAGTCCTTTCCAGTTATCACTCCATGAAGTATATCAAAGCCATAACACATTTGGCATAATACACAAAGCATAAACAAAAGATATATAACTACAATTTAAAGCAACACCCAGTGATTACACTGTAAATACAGTGCTGGAAAAATAACAGCCACAAGAATCAGAATAATGAAAGGCCCATGATAATTAAAGTGGATTGCAGTACTCCTGAAATAAAATTCCTATCTCCATCAGGAACATTCTGTAGATGATAGTGTCTTATAAAAGTGTGATCAGAAAATCAAGTCCCAGCTCTACAGATCTCCTATGACACACCTTACAATTCAGCCCTTCATGCTGAAACACCATGGTTGAGCCCCCGTTTACTGGAACAGCTCCATTGCTGCTTGAATAGGCATATAGGCAGTCATTACAACATTGTCGGTAAAAGCCGCTTACCGCCGTGCAGAAGACTGCCAACACACCGCCGCGGAATTCCGCCACAGCTATTATGACCCACAACTCAGAATCCTCCAAAATACAGACACCCACACAAGTCTGCCACACCAAAGGTCAGTGATAAACTGGCGAAAACAAAACCTCCACCGTCACGCCAACAGAAATACCCCCACAATATCACGACCCACGAATCCACGCAGCGGTCTTTCAACCGCGGTATTCCATTGGCGGTACACACCGCTGCGCTCAAAATTCACACACATTTACAAAACACAGCCACATTGGACAATTTGAAATACACACACCTGATACACATACACACAACACTCCCACACTCTCAATACAATATAAAACACACACCCAGCATCACCCACAAACCCTTACGACAACAATTACTGAGAGAAGGCCAGAGAGAGACACCACCATCAACAATACTAGCATCCACAGGCACACAACACCATCACCCACATAACTTCCACGCACCGCACACTACACACCACTACATATCAGCACACTTATCACCCCACACACCACCCCACACATCACTTACACCACCCCATGGCACGGCAAAGACACCCCAGGTTCTCGGAGGAGGAGCTCAGGGTCATGGCAGAGGAAATCGTCTGGGTAGAGCCACAGCTATTCGGAGCACAGGTGCAGCACACATCAATTGCAAGGAAGATGGAGCTATGGCGAAGAATAGTGGGCAGGGTCAACACAGTGGGACAGCACCCAAGAAATCAGGAGGACATCAGGAAGAGGTGGAACGACCTATGGGGGACGGTGCGTTCCGTGGCCTCAAGACACCACCTGGCGGTTCAGCGGACTGGTGGCAGACCCCCACCTTCTCCCCCACAACTAACAACATGGGAGGAGCAGGTCTTGGCGATTCTGCATCCTGAAGACCTCGCAGGAGTAGGTGGAGGAATGGACTCTGGTAAGTCAAATCTTAACTATTACATCCCCCACCCTACCTGCATGCCAGCACATACCCCCACCCTCACCCTCACCACCATCACTCTAACTCCTCACAAATGTCCCAACATCACAAACCACACATCCTAACACCAAGTCCTGCATGCAACAACAAAGCATGGACACCCATCACCAAAGCATGCCCACTGCACATACCCATACAGCCCCCTAAACCATCATCACACAAGGTCCCACACAGGAATGCAAGCCCTGGGGTACACGGTCAACCACCCATTGCACACCATGACACACACAGATGTAATAAACATTCTTTTATACCCCTGCAGGACCCCTACCCAACGTCACCGGACAGGAGGGTCCACACATGTCCACACCACCAACAGAAGAGGCCCACAGTGATGACAGCAGCTCTGTCCAACTGGATCTAGATAACAAGCCTGGCCCATCGGGGACCTCGGGACAGTTGGTTCCCCACACCCAATCACAGGCCACCATAGAGCTTCCCCCCTCTGGAAACACCAGCACAGCACCCACCCAGTGGGCCCATACTTCCGTCCTCAGGACACGTCAAGCAGCTGTGTGTCCACCACTACAGGGAACCCAGGCTAACCCACCACCCCAACAACAACAGGGACCTGGGGGCAGTGGTAGTGGGTACACGGTCCAGGGGACGGAGGCCCAGGAACACAGGGGAAATGGGAGGGCTGCTGTGCGACAGGGGGCGGACAGGCCCAGGGAGCCCACTCTCCATGAGGCCCTCTCCTCCATCATGGGAGCCTACCACCACTCCCAGGAGACGATGGCAACGGTACTGGCCAAGTTTCAGGAGACCCAGCGCCTGCAGGAGGAACAGTATATGGGCTTCAGGGAGGAACTCAGAACCATCAATTCCACCCTGGGCACCATCGTAGGGGTGCTGAAGGAAGTACTCAACACCAGGAGGGACACTGTGGCACTACAAGGGGCCCGTGACACTAGCATGGACAAAGAACTGCCCACCACCTACGCCGGTGCTAGTGGACAGGAGGCACCGCCACAGGATCACCACACCAGCACCCTACCCCCTGCAGAGGGAGAATCACCTCGCAAACGGTCCCTGAGATCCAGGACAAAGACAGAGAACGATGCCAAAACCCCCGCCAAGAAATGAGACCACCCGGATTGTCATCCTACTGTCCCACTTTGTCACCCTGTCCATCCTCAAACTGCCCCAGCTCCACTTCCCATGCCCATATGGGCAATGCACCTGTGAGACTAATAGACTGGACTCTGCCATGGACATTCCTCCGCCATCACCCCTCACCATTTTACAACCCCCTCCCATATTGAGCACTTAAATAAACACCCTTAAAGCACAAAACAATCTGGAGTCGGTCTATGCTTTTGGAATACTGTATTAGCAATAACTGTGGCAAAAAGCTTTTTCATTGGTAATGTCAACATACCTATGTCACACAGCTCTAGTCCATGAGGAATCAAAGCAGATGTCACACAGTGGGACCTACATCTGTGAAATCGTAAGGGAAAGTGACAACTCAGTGACCATACACTGGGTGAAAACGACAGACAGTAGAGAGGCAGTAGTGTTAAAGTACATGTAGTAGGCAGGTCTGTATTCTTACCTGTGTCTCACTGGAAATATTGATGGATCACTGAGTCCCTGTTGTCCATGTCTTCTTCCTCTACTTCCTCGTCTTCACTGTCCACAGGCTCCACAGCTGCCACAACACCGCCATTTGGACCATCCTCCTGCAGAAAAGGCACCTGTCATCGCAAAGCCAAGTTGTGAAGCATACAGCAGGCCACGATGATCTGGCACACCTTCTTTGGTGAGTAGAATAGGGATCCACCTGTCACATGGAGGCACCCGAACCTGGCCTTCAGGAGGCCGAAAGTCCGCTCGATCTCCCTCCTAGTTCGTCCATGGGCCTCATTGTACCGTTCCTCTGCCCTTGTCCAGGGATTCCTCACTGGGTTCAGTAGCCATGACAGGTTTGGGTAACCAGAGTCACCTGCAAATGGCAAGGGACAACTGTTAGACACACACTAATCTGGAGGGATATCCCCAGACCCACACAACCATTCCCACTGACTAGCTTCCAGGTGCTCACCTAATAGCCACACACAGTTCCTCTGGAGTTGACCCATCACATAAGGGATGCTGCTATTCCACAGGATGTAGGCGTCATGCACTGAGCCAGGGAACATGGCATTCACTTGGGAGATGTACTGGTCTGCCAAACATACCATCTGTACATTCATGGAATGATAACTCTTCCGGTTTCTGTACACCTGTTCACTCCTGTGGGGGGGGGGGTACCAAAGCCACATGTGTCCCATCAATGGCACCTATGATGTTGGGGATATGTCCCAGGTCATAGAAATCACCTTTCACTGTAGGCAAATCCTCCACCTGAGGGAAAACGATGTAGCTCCGCATGTGTTTCAGCAGGGCAGACAACACTCTGGACAACACGTTGGAAAACATAGGCTGGGACATCCCTGATGCTATGGCCACTGTTGTTTGAAATGACCCACTTGCAAGGAAATGGAGCACTGACAGCACCTGCACTTGAGGGGGGATTCCTGTGGGATGGCGGATAGCTGACATCAGGTCTAGCTCGAACTAGGTACACAGTTCCTAGATTGCGGCACGGTCAAGCCTGTATGTGAATATCACTAGTCTTTCCTCCATTGTCAACAGGTCCACCAACGGTCGGTACACCCGAGGATGCCGCCATCTCCTCACATGTCCCAGTGGACGGTGCCTATGAAGGACAACAGCGAGCACAGAGTCAAACAACTCAGAGGTACGTACCCACAGCTTACACAGAACACCATTCATAATCTAAAAAGTGGCCTGTATGTGTGTTGAGTCTAGGCCTAGGTGTGTGTGACGCAGTTGAAATTGTAGGCATGTGGGACCCTGAAATGGCGGCTGCCTGACCTGTTAAGTGGGACAATGGGATGTGAGGTAACTGCGCTGGCGTTGTACACCGTCGCGGTAGGCGGTCGAAGACTGCGGCGCAATGCTGCATTGGTTAACATTGGACCCTATGGGTCCCAGGAGCCAATGACGATGTACGCCGGTGGTGACGGTACGCACCACCGCGGATGTGACTGCCATTTTCTATCTGTTCAATCACTCGATACCTGATCTTCGACAGGGGAGGACCTACACTGCAAGTGCTGCTGTGACCTCGGTCTGGAAGAGACAATGGCTCGAGTGTCTGGGGAAAGGGCCCCTGCCTTCAAATCTGAGGAGTTGGAGAAACTCGTGGATGGGGACCTCCCCCAGTACATGCTACTCTATGGTCCTTCAGACAAACAGGTATGTACACTAGGAGCATGCTGTATGGGTTATGCCTGTGTGGAGAGGGGTGGATGTAAGAAGGAAGGGGGGAGAGTGCGGCGTGAATGAAACGACGGTGAGTGCATGTGCCACATGGCAAGGGTAGGGATGGGGGCCAATCACTTTGACGGTGCAGTTGGTAGTAACTTTCTCTTCCCCCTGTACAAATCATGTAGGTCAGCGCCCACCAGAAAAAACATATTTGGCGTGCCATCGTCAAGGACGTCCCGACCCTGGGGGTCTACCACAGATGGAGTACCCACTGCCGGAAAAGATGGGAGGACATTCGCCGCTGGAGCAAGAAAACGGCGGAGGCTCAGCTGGGGATGGCCTCCCAACATGGAAGGGGTGCCCGTCGCACCATGACACCCCTGATGTTCAGGATCCTGGCGGTGGCGTACCCGGAGTTGGATGGGCGCTTTAGGGCATCACAGCAGCCACAAGGGAGTGAGTACACTCGCATTCTGCTGATTTTGTGCGCAGTGGAGGTGTCTGGGTGGGGGAGGTGGGCTGTGGGTTTCCCTAGGCCAGGGTGAGTTCCGTAGGCAAGGTCGCTACGTAAGGCAGGCCATGTGGCACCCCGCCGCACCTCTGTAGAGTGACAACTACACCTAGTCATGCCCCTGTGTCAGCCATGTGTGCATATGTCGTCCATAGCCTAGTAGGCCATTTCCCAGGAATTGAACAGTGAAGCCCAAGAGCGCGGCGTAGTGCAGGGGGCTTCTGTGTTTGTCGTGTCTGCCAACAGTAGCGGTAATGCATGCACTCAACATGTCTTTCTTCTGTCATTCCCCCCCCCCCCTTTTTGTGGTCTCCCTGTTCTTGTGTGCATTAGCATCATCAGGTGGAGGAGCAGTGGCACCGGAGCACGAGGGGGCTGCATCCCACATGGCCATGGAGGGCCACACTACAGACTCGGACTTCACCAGTGGGACGGAGGGCGAGGGGAGCTCCACGGCGGGGACAGGAGCTGAGACCAGTGACACAGACTCGTCCTCTGATGGGAGCTCCCTTGTGGTGGCGGCAACATCTGTGCCCCCCCCAACTGCAGGTACAGCCGCCACCCCCCCTTCCAGCACGGCCCTCCCAGCAGCCCCTCAGCTTTCGCCCCGTGCATGCTCACCCGGGAGGGTGGGCATCACCTTCGCCCCAGGCACCTCAGGCCCTGCACCAGTCACCCCTGCTGCCCTCAGTGAGGAGGCCATTGACCTCCTCAGGGCTCTCACTGTTGGGCAGTCTACCATTTTGAATGCCATCCAGGGTGTAGAAAGGCAGTTGCAACAAACAAATGCATTCCTGGAGGGCATTCGTTCTGGTCAGGCGGCCCTTCAGCAAGCTTTTCAGTCTCTGGCCTCAGCACTGATGGCAGCCATTGTCCCTGTGTCTAGCCTCTCCCCTCCAACTTCCTCCACCCAGACCCAATCCCCTGTACCTCAGCCTATCCCAAGCACACCATCAGACCAGCATGCACACACACCAACACACAAGGGAAGCTCAGGCAAACATAAGCACCACACATCCCACAGGCACTCACGCAAGCATCACACACATGCAGACACACCAACATCCACTGCCTCCACTGTGTCTCCCTCCTCCTCGTCTCCCACCCTGTCTCGTCTACACTCACACCTGCATGCACTACCTCTACAGCCACTACCACCATCACCAGCACACCCACCACCACAACCCGCTCACGTGCAGCCACCACCCCACTACCATTCACACGTCCCCTGTATCCTCACCCAGTGTGTCTGTGACACCCCCTCCCAAGATACACAAACGCAGGCACACACCCACCCAACAGCCATCCACCTCACGACAGCCTCCAACGCATGCACCTTCACCCAAAGTCAGCAAACGAACACCTCCTACGACCACAACCTCTTCCTCCACTCCCAAACCCCCTCCAGCTACCCGTCCCAGTGTCTCCCAAAAACTTTTCCTGTCCAACCTTGACCTCTTTCCCACACCTCCCCCGCCCCGTCCATCTCCTAGGTCCCGAACTAGCACCTCAGCCACAACATCTCCGGGACCAGTGGTGCCTGTAGTCACCGGAATCTGGAGTGCACCAGCCACCAGGGCAGCCAGTGTGGCATGGAGCCACAGCATAGACAGTCCCCCACCTGTCAAGCATCAGAAGTTGGCCAGTGCCCAGCGGGAGAGGGGGAAGACTCCAGCCACCAAAGCCGCTCTCAGGGGTACAGGTGGGAGTGTGGAGTGAGCTGCGACACCTTCCAAGGTGGGAAAGGGGCACAAGAAAGTCAGCAAGTCTGGGAAGAGCAGCACGGCGGAGAAGACCGCCATCATCCCAGCTGCCCAGGAGGCCAGCACCAGCCCAGCTGCCCAGGAGGCCACCGCCAGAACCAGCCCAGCTGCCCAGGTAGCCACCGCCAGCACCAGCCCAGCTGCCCAGGAGGCCACCGCCAGCACCAGCCCAGCTGCCCAGGAGGCTACCGCTGGGCCATGAAGGACCGCCAGCAATAGCCCCGCTGGGCCATGAAGGACCATCAGCAGCTGAGTCACTGCAATGGAGACCGCTGCCTCAAGAACCGCTGAACAGGGCACCGCCGCCTCAAGAACCGCTGAACAGGGCACCACCATTTCAAAAACCGCTGAACAGGGCACCGCCATCTCAAGAACCGCTGAACAGGGCACCACCGCCTCAAGAACCGCTGAACAGGGCACCGCCGTCTCAAGAATGGCTGAACAGGGCACCGCCGTCTCAAGAACTGCTGAACAGGGCACCACCGCCTCAAGAACCGCTGAACAGGGCACCGCCGCCTCAAGAACCGCTGAACAGGGCACCTCCGCCTCAAGAACCGCTGGCCCATGAGCGCCAGGGGCACTGACAATACTGTGTCCGTCACGGGCAGAATGAAGCACCCTGGGCACCATGCACCCTCCAGAACCAGTGGAGAGATCCATCCACTACCTCTGTCCTTAGCAGGAAGAAGCACTCTGGGCACCATGCCCCCTCCAGAACCAGTGGAGACTGTTATCCACTTGAGAGACTGTGGCTTTGCACTCCCCAGGATGGAACAGTGGGCAACCCATACCACTGTAGAGACTTGAGAGACTGTGGCTTTGCACTCCCCAGGATGGAACAGTGGGCAACCCACCCACTGTAGAGACTTGAGAGACTGTGGCTTTGCACTCCCCAGGATTGAACAGTGGGCAACCCACCCACTGTAGAGACTTGAGAGACTGTGGCTTTGCACTCCCCAGGATTGAACAGTGGGCAACGTACCCACTGTAGAGACTTGAGAGACTGTGGTTTTGCACTCCCCAGGATGGAACAGTGGGCAACCCACCCACTGTAGAGACTTGAGAGACTGTGGCTCTGCACTCCCCAGGATGGAACAGTGGGCAACCCACCCACTGTAGAGACTTGAGAGACTGTGGCTCTGCACTCCCCAGGATTGATCAGTGGGCAACCCACCCTCTGTATAGACTTGAGAGACTGTGGCTCTGCACTCCCCAGGATGGAACAGTGGGCAACCCACCCACTGTATAGACTTGAGAGACTGTGGCTCTGCACTCCCCAGGATGGAACAGTGGGCAACCCACCCACTGTATATACTTGAGAGACTGTGGCTTTGCACTCCCCAGGATTAAACAGTGGGCATGTGGCCCCCTCGTGGATTTGGCGACGTGCACTCAACCGGCTGAGGTGCCCCCCCCTTTCCCTCCCCCTGAGGTGCCTGTTTTCTTGCTCTCTGATGCCCCTGCAGTGTTCTCTCCGTCATGGTCAGGGATCTTGTGTGGGCCTCGCCCATACCTTGTGGGCCCAGTGTTCCACGGACTTAATTGGAGCACTACCTGGACTACTATGCTTGGTATATATTTTGTACATGGTATATATATATATATATATATTTTTTTTTTTGCCTACTTGATTTTAATATATTGCAATGGTTACACTCATTTTATATTGTCTCTGCATTCTTCCGGGGGGGGGTTAGGGATGTAACTGTGATGTATCAATATGCATTAGTGTGTGTGTTGTAGTGGGTGAGGGTGGGGGTGTTGTGTGTGTGTGTCCCTGTTTTTTCCCTCCCCCCTCCCCTGTGTCGTAGGTGCAGTACTCACTGTGGTCTTCGCTGCCGGCATTCGTCCTCCTGGTAGAGGAGCAGGAAGACTATCGCAGGGAGAATTTGGAGTTCTGGGTCCATGGTGTTCCTCGTGGGGTGTGTAGGAGTGAGCGTTTTCCCTTTGGAATCCTGTTTCTGTCGTGTTTTTATCCGCGGTGAATCCGCCCCGGAAAAGGTGGCGGATTGGCCTGTCATAATAGTGTGGGCGGTACATTGTCTCCCGTCTGTCTGTTGGCGGTGACCGCCGCGCTGTTTGTTTGTACCGCCGTGGCGGTCGGAGTGTTAAAGTGGCTGTCTTTGTTGCCGGTTTCCGCCACGTCGTAATTGCGAATTTCTTACCGCCGGCCTGTTGGCGGTCTTACCGCCTCTTTAACACCGTCTGCCAGGGTTGTAATGACCACCATAATATTTTGTATTTACTTAACCGGTTTATAGTTATTTTAGAAGGGTTAATAAAACTATTTTTCTCTACTGACTGGATCTGTTATGATAAAATGATAATGTATGTTTTACATTCAATAGGTTCAACCTTCTCTCTTTATTAGCGAGGGAGATGGGGAAAAAGAGTGAAGATTAATTTCTTTAAGAGGTGAACATTTAGAATGCACTTTAGGTAGAAAACAAGGGTCAGGGTTCACAATCACTCCATCATCTTGAAACTTCGAGAGTGGATGGGAACAGAGAGGAGCAGAGAACTCCCATACGCTATGTACTGAGTAATTACAACCCAAAATACACATTAAAAGAATTACATTTTAAATCAACTCTGTCCAAAGGCTGCAAGGATAGGCCTGCAAGCATTTAAGAATTGAAGGAAGGTCTTAAGGATGAGCCAAAGGACATACTAAGATCTTAAAATAGAGAACCGTCTAAACAGCACTGAAACCAAATCCTTAAAGAGGCAGACATTTAGAATTCACTTTAGGTAGAAAACAAGGGGCCAGGTTTCAGAACCACTGCATCATCTAGAAACCTGAAGAATGGATGGCGACAGAGAGGCACAGAGAGCTCCCCTTGCTATGTGCAGAAGTAATTAACACCAAAAACACAGTTTACAAGAAAGACATTTTAAATCAGCTGGATCTGAAGGCTGCAAGGAAAAGGCCTGAAAATGTTTCAGAAAAAAGATCTTGAAATATAGAACCCCCTAAACAGCCTTGAAACCATAACTTCTGCTTCCTACAATGATTTATCATCCCCAAGAAAAGGCCTAATAAAAAAACATTGCAATTTAAGTGTAGAAAGGGATACATTCTTATGAAACCCATGTAACAAAAACTGAAGAATAGAAGAGACAGAACAAGACAGAGAAGACACCCTAATTAGAGGAATACCAAGAATCAAAGTTTGTCCAGTTCCCAGAATATGTCTTCAGAGATTAGGGTTTCCTTGGAGCCTATCTAAGAAGAAAGGTGGAGCTATGAAAGTATTGATTAAACATTTGATAAATATTTGTGGAATTTCAATTTGGGAATATATTTTTTTAAGAAATGATTAGACTATTTAGAGAGAACAGGGCTGCAATCTAGCCACAATTTTACCCTCAAAATGGCACCCATCTGGAGCACTATTAAAAAATAGAATACACACAACAACAACCTGCATGCGTTACGTAAACACTTTTACACATTAGCCTATTTTTGCCACGACCCATGAATGAGAAATTGACTTCCGGGGTCATGGACCCAGGGATCTTTTACAGCTTCTTTGATGGTGGTGATTTTGAATAGACTACTATACACTGCTTCTAACTAAATTTACCATACTTTCCTACCAGATGCAAAAGTAAGGAAGCTCTCCACGATTACCCAAAGGGCCCGATTCACAAAGGTTCTGGATAAGATCGTGCATTGTGCATCTCTTACGATTCTTTTAACTGTTTTGCCGTAAGATTTATTACCTCCATTATTTTGTAAGTGTGGTGACGTTATCATACACGTCACACACACACACACACTAGGCATTCAAGTGTATGGTAAACATGAAGGGTGCACAACCTACCAATCTACTGCCACAAAAAATTGAAAGATCTATGCCAGAGCGATTGCAAATGTTGATGTGTGTATGACAATTATGATGTATATTTGTTACAGATCACAGGCCATTTATGAATACATAAAACACAGTGAGTGAGCACCATCAAAATGACAAGGGACTCCATTTGGTCCTAATGAATTGCAGCGGATCCGGAGTAGTGGGGATGGGGGGGAAGAGAGGGCCACCTGGACAAGAAACATGCCAATCGCACTATGAACCTAAGAAACATTATTTCCAGTCTGGTTCAATCGTTTTGTACATCTAAATAAATTAAACCTAGTTTTTAGGTGCTCAGTTAATTTTAACTGACTATCAACTCTCTTCACCAATCTACCATCACATCTAATGAAAACATTTTCAAGGGCACGTCTGTCGTTTGAAATGACTTGCTTTATTTCTGACATGAGAAAAGATCTCCGGCAAAGAGTTCCCTCTGAAGGCCAAGTTGGGCATTGCAGCGGCCACATGATAAAGCATGCCATCTCAGTCGGTGAGGGCCTTGTTTCCCATGATTATCGGAACTCCACATTTGATTTGTAGGACATGCTTCCTTGGAGCCTAGACTGCTTCTACCAAATGAGGGCATGTGTCAGACCTTTTCCCGTGAATATAACAATTCAACCTTCAAACGAAATAGTGATTTTTATAGGAAGAAGTGGACTGACAGGTTTCAGATGAGATGACTAGTGAGGAAGAACCGATAGAGGTTGAAAAGCTATTTTCTTGAGCAATGGGAATAATAACGTGTGTGACCAGAAGATAATTATTCCTGTTATGTCTGCTTTCTTCTCCTGAATTTTCAACAAGAACTTGTAAAACAACCGAACCAGAGGAAAAGCACAAAGTAGCTTGTTTAGCCATTTCAGTAAAAGAGCATCCATTCTCCATGCCATTTACTTTGGGTACCTGGAACAAAAGATCGGAAGGAGGTAGTTGATCCTGGAGGCAAATAGATCTATAAATGAGGTACCACACACTCTGCAAATCTTCTGGAACACTGATCCGAGTAATGTTTGCTTTTGTGATGATGAGAAGATACTGCTGAGGTGATCCACCTCCATCTTGTTTAGAACCTTGATATGAACTGCTGATATCGATAGCAGATGCTTCGCTGCCCTAGGGAGCATACTATGTCATTCAGAGACCACTAATGAGTGCTGCTGTTATGATTTATATAGGTGACTGTCACAGTTTTGCTGGAGCTTAAAAAGACTCTAGACTGATACAATTATCGCTGGAAATGAAGGACAGCAGGATAAGGAGCTGTTAGCCCCTTCCAATTTGATTACTTGGAGGCTTCCATCAGAAATCATCTTGTCGGCACTGAAAGGCTTCTCAGTGTTTCACCCCAGTCTTTTGTATTGGTATTTGTAGTCAGAACCTTTGGTAGATTTGGAAGGATCAGTACGCCCTTGCTTAGAGTCTCTGGAACCATCCACCACTGTAACTGTGATTTGATTCCTGATGTCTCTTAGATAATTTCCTCCAAGCTCTGGAATACTGAGACCAGTGTCTGTGGAATCGCCAGAGAAATGACCGAAGATGCAATATTTCCCACTGCAGCATGAACACTCATGATGAAAGTTTCCCTCGATTTTAATTCTTCTGCAAGGCCTCCTGAAATTTGAACACAGTGTTTAAAAGACTACAAAGATGAACTACTCTCTCCATTGATAGAAAGATTTTGCCCAAGTCCGTTCTGGACCTTGCTCCAATGAAAGTCAGATTTCTTGAAAGTACTAGTTGGCACTTCCGCATATTTATCAGGAAACTGTGCCAACTTAATGTGTGAAAGTACCTTCTTTCTAGCCTTGTTACCCCCACTTTTGGCCTGTTTGTGAGTATATGTCAGGGTGTTTTCACTGTCTCACTGGGATCCTGCTAGCCAAGGCCCAGTGCTCATAGTGAAAACCCTATGTTGTCAGTATGTTTGTTATGTGTCACTGGGACCCTGCTAACCAGGACCCCAGTGCTCATAGGTTTGTGGCCTAAATGTGTTCCCTGAGTGATGCCTAATTGTCTCACTGAGGCTCTGCTAACCAGAACCTCAGTGGTTATGCTCTCTCTGCTTTCCAAATTTGTCACTAACAGGCTAGTGACTAAATTTACCAATTCACATTGGCATACTGGTACACCCATATAATTCCCTAGTATATGGTACTGAGGTACCCAGGGTATTGGGGTTCCAGGAGATCCCTATGGGCTGCAGCATTTCTTTTGCCACCCATAGGGAGCTCTGACAATTCATCCACGTTATTTCACAGCCATTTAGCACTGCACTTAAATAACTTATAAGTCACCTATATGTCTAACCTAACCTTCACCTGGTGAAGGTTGGGTGCAAAGTTACTTAGTGTGTGGACACCCTGGCACTAGCCAAGGTGCACCCACATCGTTCAGGGCAAATTCCCCGGACTTTGTGAGTGTGGGGACACCATTACACGCGTGCAGTATACATAGGTCACTACCTATGTGTAGCGTCACAATGGTAACTCCGAACATGGCCATGTAACATGTCTAAGATCATGGAATTGTCCCCCCAATGCCATTATGGCATTGGGGGGACAATTCCATGGTCCCCCGGGTTTCTAGCATAGTACTCAGGTACTGCCAAACTGCCTTTCCGGGGTCTCCACTGCAGCTGCTGCTGCTGCCAACCCCTCAGACAGGTTTCTGCCCTCCTGGGGTCCAGGCATCCCTGGCCCAGGAAGGCAGAACAAAGGAATTCCTCTGAGAGAGGGTGTAACACCCTCTCCCTTTGGAAATAGGTGTGAAGGCAGGGGAGGAGTAGCCTCCCCCAGCCTCTGTAAATGCTTTGATGGGCACAGATGGTGCCCATCTCTGCATAAGCCAGTCTACACCGCTTTAGTTATCCCCCAGCCCTGCTCTGGTGCGAAACTGGACAAAGGAAAGGGGAGTGCCACTCCCCTGACCTGCACCTCCCAGGGGAGGTGCCCAGAGCTCCTCCAGTGTGTCCCAGACCTCTGCCATCTTGGAAACAGAGATGTCTGTGGCGCACTGGACGGCTCTGAGTGGCCAGTGCCAGCAGGTGACGTCAGAGGCTCTTACCTCTCTTGGTAGCCAATCCTCCTTTCTTGGTAGCCAAACCTCCTTTTCTAGCTATTTAGGGTGTCTACTTTGGGGAATTCTTCAGATAACGAATGCAAGAGCTCATCAGAGTTCCTCTGCATCTCCCTCTTCACCTTCTACCAAACGATCGACCGCTGACTGCTCAGGACGCCTGCATAACTGCAAAAAAGTAGCAAGATGACTACTAGCAACCTTGTATCGCTTCATCCTGCCGGCTTTCTCGACTGTTTCCAGATGGTGCATGCTCTAGGGGTAGCCTGTGGGTCGACAGAATCTTCCCCCTGCAACCGCAGGCACCAAAAGACTGCATCACTGGTCCTCTGGGTCCCCTCTCAGCACGACGAGCGTGGTCCCTGGAACTCAGCAACTGTGTCCAAGTGACTCCCACAGTCCAGTGACTCTTCAGTTCAAGTTTGGTGGTGTTAAGTCCTTGCCTCACCACGCTAGACTGCATTACTAGGTACCGCGTGATTTGCAGCTGCTCCGGCTCCTGTGCACTCTTCCAGGATTTCCTTTGTGCACAGCCAAGCCTGGGTCCCGACACTCTAACCTGCAGTGCACAACCTTCTGAGTTGTCCTCCGGCATAGTGGGACTCCCTTTTGTGACTTCACATGGACTCCGGTTCACTCTTCTTCCAAGTGCCTGTTCAGGTACTTCTGTGGGTGCTGCCTGCTTCTGTGAGGGCTCCCTGACTAGCTGGGCTCCCCCTCTGTCTCCTCCTCCAAGTGGCAACATCCTGGTCTCTCCTGGGCCACAGCAGCACCCAAAAACCTCTACTGCGACCCTTGCAGCTAGCAAGGCTTGTTTGCATTCTTTCTGCGTGGGAACCCCTCTGCGAGCTTCATCGCGACGTGGGACATCCGTCTTCCAAAGGAGAAGTCCCTAGCTCTCTACTTTCTTGCAGAACTCCAAGCTTCTTCCATCCGGTGGCAGCTTCCTTGCACCCTCAGCTGGCATTTCCTGGGCTCCTGCCCACTCTCAACATTGTCGCGACTCTTGGACTTGGTCCCCTTGTCTTACAGGTACTCAGGTCCGGAAATCCACTGTTGTTACATTGCTGGTGTTTGTTCTTACTGCAGAATCCCCCTATCAAGACTTCTGTGCTCTATGGGGGTAGTAGGTGCACTTTACACCTACCTTTCAGGGTCTTGGGGTGGGCTATTTTTCCAACCCTCACTGTTTTCTTACAATCCCAGCGACCCTCTACAGGCTCACATAGGTTTGGGGTCCATTCGTGGTTCGCATTCCACTTTTGGAGTATATGGTTTGTGTTGCTCCTATACCTATGTGCTCCTATTGCAATCTACTGTAATTCTACACTGTTTACATTACTTTTCTTGCTATTACTTGGTTTGTGTACATATATCTTGTGTATATAACTTATCCTCATACTGAGGGTACTCACTGATATACTTTTGGCATATTGTCATAAAAATTATGCACCTTTATTTTTAGTACTTCTGTGTATTGTGTTTTCTTATGATATTGTGCATATGAGACCAGTGGTATAGTAGGAGCTTTACATGTCTCCTAGTTCAGCCTTAGCTGCTTTGTCATAGCTACCTTCTATCAGTCTAAGCTGCTAGAAACACCTCTTCTACACTAATAAGGGATAACTGGATATGGCACAAGGTGTAAGTACCCCTACAAGCCAGGCCAGCCTCCTACACTTACCAGTAGTTGTGGTTCGATATTAATGCTGCATCAGTTCTTCCTTCGATGTTGCATGGATCAACCAATCCTCTAAATCGAGAAAAAATGAGATTCCTTGTATATGAAGGGGAGCCAAAACCTTCCTGAAAACTCTTGGAGCGCAGCATAACTGGAAGGGAGGAGTTCTGAATTGTCAGTGTCAATTCTGGATGCAAAATCTCAAATACTTCTAATACTTCTCTGTCATTGAAACATGCAGGTACGTATCCAGTAAGACCAGGGTCACCATAACAGGATCTTTCTAAATCAACAGAATAACTCTTGGAGGGTTTCAATTTTCAAAGTAATCGGTTTCACACATTTGTTACGTCTCTCTAAGTCAACTACAATCCTGAATCCTCAGTTGGAAACAAGGAACCCCCCCCCTTTCTTGTCATGACTGTTCATTAAGTCCACTGGACCTAAAGTATTGATGCCAATGCCAGTAGTGAGGAACAGCCCTCTCATCTCCTGCTTACTCACTTACTATTTATTGTACCTTCTTTGCTGTGATTGCTTTTAGTTCCACTCCAGGACTGTGGGCATTGTGCCTCCTACGGTTCACCAAAACAGCATAGATGTTAGTAGACATTTCATGGCACAGTGTAGGGTTTTGCAATAAATCCTTAGCAAGATGTATATGGCCCAATCTATCGCCATTTGTTATCCCATCCTCTATTTACACTGTATGTTTCAATTGGGGATATTTTCTAATGCCTTATGCTCAGGTAAATTAGCTACTCTTGAAATATAGCACTTTGGAATGAGAGATGTTGGACCTGGCCTTTTTTGCAGGGTCATCTCCAAACTCCAAACTTCTTCCCCCCTTCCTCCTATTTTTCTGACCAATTTTTGTTGGCTTTAGGACTCTGGGCACTTTACCACTGCTAACAAGTGTTAAAGTACATATGCTCTCTCTATAAATTGTATTGTTGATTGGTTTATCCATGATTGTCATATTTGATTTACTAATGAGTCCCTATTAAGTCGCGCTAGAGGTCCCTAGGGCCTGTAAATCAAATGCTACTAGTGAGCGTGCAGCACTGATTGTGCCACCCACATGAGTAGCCCTGTAAACATGGCTCAGACCTGCCACTGCAGTGTCTGTGTGTGAAGTTTGTAAACTGCCAATTCAACCTGACAAAGTGTACCCACTTGCCAGGCCCAAATCTTCCCTTTTTAAAAATTTAAGGCAAACCTAAGGTAGGTCCTAGGTAGCCCCATGGGCAGGATGCAGTGTATCTTAAAGGTAGAACATGGGCTGGTGTGTTTTTACATATCCTAACAGTGAAATACTGTCAAAGTCGTTTTTTACTGTTGCAAGGCCTATCTCTTTCATAGGTTAACATGGGAGCTGCTTTTACATAACTTTTAAGTGCAGTTTCCCTTTGGGAGCAGATATCTTTTGGTAAAGTGGGTTTTTAGATTGGCAGTTTCAAAATGACCCTTATAGAAAGTGCACAAAAGGAACACCAGCCAACACTGTAATTGACTTGGAAAAAATATTATTTATTATGAGAAGACAAAGCAAATTACCTCTCTCTGGTATTATTACATGACATTTATCCAGAACAATTCTAATTGAATAACATTTGTCACATACAGAAGAACAAATTCAAAAGCAATCAACTACCCATCTAAAAAAGTTTTTTTGGCACTGCACACACATTAGATACATCAAAAACATATGACAATATACAAATAGAAAAACACAAATTGACACAAAACATCAACCTAAAATTCAGGTTTTTCACCAATTTGAGAGAGAGGGAACTCAGAGCCTAACTCATTCGCAACATTTTTAAGGCTCCTCCTTAAAGAGCAGAAAGGCGCAAAGGTGCAAATTATAATTCTTTGTGGTAGCTCAAACATGAATGATGTGCAATACAAGACAATGCTTTGAATTCTCCCTGAAGGCCATATCTTCTTTAATAGCGCTCACTGCTGCTCCCTATTGTCGACGTGTTTCGAACCCACTGGATTTAAGGGTTCTCTTCAGGACACAGAACACCAAAACTCAACTGGTCAGAAGGAACTGCCATAAGTATTGGCCCCAAAACCCCAGATGTTTAAATTACTTCTGGAACCAAGAGGAACCTCTGCCAAGGAAAAGAGCTGAATGAGGGCCTGAGACAGATAATCTGCAAGACTGTTGCAACAGGGCTGATGCTGACTATCAAAGTCATATGTATGAAGCTGCAGAGACCACGTCTCTCTTCTGGGAAGAATGTCAGGTGCTGATTGTAGAAACAGTGCTATTACTGGTTTGTGGTCTGTCACTCATCTGAATTAATTTCCATAAAGGTATAGGTGTGCTGTTCTGTGAGGCAGTGAATGCAGTAGAATGTTACCTGAAGGTGGGAGAAACACTCAGCCACGTTTTTCCATCTGCACTGCCGATACGAGGGGCAATAGGACTTATGCTTTATCTCACTGCCAGCACCTAAGTAGAGTGAAACCAGTCTGGGGTTGCTTGTACTCCCAACTGGAGGGGACTAGGCCTGACAGTTCAGGCTGGACTGTTCCTTCGATTTGCATAGGGCAGGACTCTGTCCCTGGCATACTGGGTGAAAAACGATGGTCTGGAGAGCGACCCAAGGGACTGCAGGTGGCTGAAATTAATTTAAGTGTACCTTCCGTCACCTTGGTGTTTTTGTAGTAGATGCGCTAAGCTTGATGTGCATGTCATGAAGTGTGTCTCTTGCTCACTACAGCATAGGACTCAAGCTATAAATGACTGACAAGGCCTAAGTAGGTCAAAATCAGTCTGGGGTTGCTTGTGCTCCCATCTGGAGGGGACTTGCCTGGCAGTTCAAGCTGGACTGTTCCTCGTGGAGCATCACCATGACTGATTTGCATAACGCAGATCTCTGTCTAGAATGGCCCAGTGAGAGTAAAACGATTGTAACGGAATGCATCCCAAGCGACTGACAGTGGCTGAGATTAATTCTAAGCATTTCTCATAATACCTTGTTTTTGCAGCTGCCGACATGAGTGGCATATCCCTTATTTATTGGGCCCACTCAGCAGCCCTCAAACTGTGATGGTGTGTGATATTCGGATATGTAAAGGATGCTACAATTGAAATCAATTATAGTCCCAAGCACCACTATGAATCATAGGTAAAAAACCCTTCAAACAATTTGAACCCTCAAGTGGAAAATTCCATGCGTGAATTTATTATATGATTTCAATATTATTCCTGCATCACATAGTTTCTTTATACTGTACTGATTTAAATACAGTTTTTATATCATGATTCCCAATGCATTTCAGACAACATATCTTTTATCACGGGACAATTCTTATAACATCTAGAAAGTACAAAAAAATAACCTTGAAGGAAACAAATCTGTTGACCAAAAAATGTAGAATTCATCTTGTGAACGAAAAAAGACTGGTCCACCACCTAAATGATGTGTCACACGGAGAAAACAAAATGGATGCCTGGACATTCCAGAACCAACATTCTACTCACATCCACAAGACCAAGCAGCAACATCAGCTGAAGCAAATCAGCACTAAACAAAGTTGATCGTCGTCTAAATCTTCATCCAAGAGTTCTTTGATATTTTTGTCAATAGACAGTGTAGAAGATGGATGTACAATGTCAAAATTCACCTCAGAGAAATGGGGCATATCAGACAAGCCACGTGCAAGGAAGAAGACAAGTCAAGAAAAAAGTCGACAAATCACAAATGTCATTCACACATTGTCCTAAAATTACACTAAGGTGAACGGTTGTTTCGCACCTTTTATTATAGACAATGGTGCATCAATAAACATTATACCTGAGGAGAAGTACCATGAATAAACCCCAGTGCCCCATCTCACACTGTCGAGGACTAAAGTGTATGCATGGGCTGCACTGATGTGATTAAAAAGTCAAGGTTCATTCTTAGCCACAATGAAACACAAAAATATCAAGTGCCTGTTTACCCAGCTTCTGTACTGCTGCTAAAATGGGACTGATACCTGTAAACTATATAAAGGTTCATCATGAAATAGTGAATCAGTTTCCATCATTTCCTGGATTAGGAAAACTTAAGATCCTGAAACTATAACTACAGATTAATGAGGACATGCGTCCTGTTGCTCAAAGACATCGTCGAATTGCATTTCATTTACAGGAAGCTGTCGAAAAAGAACTTGAGACCTTACTAAAGCATGATATCATTCAGAGATCTACTAGTCTGACCACATGGGTTTCACTCATAGTGTTAGTGCTCAAAAAGTATTCTGAAGGAGCTGTTTGCAGCTGTGTTGATATGCATCAAGCTCACAAAGCAATTGAAAGAGAATGACATCCAGGTCCACGCCTAACCAACAAGGTCACACGGCTAAATTGTGCCTTCTCTCTTCTTGATCTGAACAAAGGGTATCATCAACTGGAACCTGAGATAATTGCAGGTACATTACCACATTTTCTACTCACATTGGTTTGATTAGATATAAAAGATTAGGTTTCTGTGTGTCATCAGCTACAGAAATTTTTCAAGATGTCATTCGACAAATAATACAGCCTGTTACGATCTCTCTCAATTACATTTATGACATATTGGTCTTTGGGGCCATACGAAAAGAACATGATAAAGCCCTTGCCCAAGTTTGTCGATTACTTGCTGATGCAGAAACATGTGAGTTCCACAAAATGAAGCTCAAGTTATTTTGCCATATTTTTCTCCTGGGGCAATGACTCTAGATCCAGCTAAGGTACAGGCGTTGTCAGCCACCTGTCACCCCCCCCCCCCAAGATGTTACCATGTTATGTTCTTTTCTTGCCATGGACAGTTACTTTAGTTACTTTTCTAGGTACATACATTGCTTTGCCACAGTAAGTGGTCCTTTAGGAGCCTAAATGAAACAAAATGCTTCAATTCACTGGTCACATAAGTGTGAACAAAACTTCAAGAAAATCATACATGCGATTGAGAATAGCACTGAAATGGCCTCATTTTATCTGAAGCTTCATACAGAGGTTGTTATTGAGGCAAGCTCATTCAGGTTAGGTGCAATTTTTGCACAACACAGTGGACAAATAAATGCTCAAAGGCGTATAGTGGCATGTGCTAGAACAATACTGAACTTAACACGCACATTCACAGGTGAGAGACCACTTTAGCTGCCTCACCAGCCTCATGTAATCACACAAAATTATCACAAATAAAAATACTTATATACATACATACAAGGGCTCAGTATCAGCCCCCTTCGTCCACTGGTCTCTTCAGCTGTCATTCATATTTTGCTTTCACCCACCACAACCTGGGGCAATGGGTCATCCATCCTCAGCCATTGCTTCTCTTGCACTGAGGGTGATGATGTCTTACGCCTAAAAAGTAGTGCATTCCAGTTCAAGGGCTTGTGGGCTAATACTTTACTTTGCCAATACCTTTTAACTTCTATTTGTATATTTCAAATATGTCTACATGTTTCAATAATTCAAAGCGAAAACTAGACCCTGAGCATTCTTCTAACTCATACATAAAAGGGCATTGAACAGGGGCTATGCTTTGTTCCCACAAATAATCCTGACCCCTTTAAAACACGGACAGAACTACCTCAGCTACTCAGGAAAGTAAGATCACAATATTTTTAAAGGGAAAAACTTACATTCCATCTAGGTAAGTACTAAGAGCTGAAATTCAAATTCTGTCCCCCTGCAAGTAGTATCCCTCAGAAGTGATAACATTGGAAAAGCTGTATTGAATGATTTAAAAAAGAGGAATCCAGAGACACAAGATGGTATAACTATCTACCTAAAGAAGAATGCAAGGCCCTGTTAAATGTTATGTCATGAGAATTTGTAGAGCGCTACTTATCACCAGTGTGGGTATCCAGCCACTGAGCAGGTGCGGGGTCAGGAGTCTGACTCAGGGGTCAGGCTAAACAGACTGATTCTGGGTTTTTTCATGTAGTAGACCCTAGGAGTCAGGTTTTGAGGGAGGTGGCGACCCTAAAGTGATGCAGGAGGCCATTCCGGGTCTTGGCTGTGATCTATGAGAGTGATCAGCCTCCAGCTCTGCTTCTATAGATGCAGGGAATGTGTGTTATGGAGATCGTTGTGGATCGGAGTAGTCTGGTAGGTTTGTGGACTTTCAGGCAGTGGTTGAGGTATGAGGGACCGGTGTTGTGTAGGGCCTAGGATATGTTGGTCACGAGTTTGAAGAGACAGCGTTTCTATAGAGAGAGCCAGTGGAGCTCTCCAAGGTGTGCTGTGATGTAGGTACATTGTGTAAGACCCAGGGTAAGTCTAGCAGCTGAGTTCTGGTTGGTTTGGAGTCTGTGGAGGAGGTTGGTGGATATCCCTGAATAGAATGCGTTGCCCTAATCCAGTCTGCTTGTGATGAGATCTTGCATGATGGTGCGTCTGGAGAAGAACAACATAGAGAACAAAATAAAACAGGTTGACAAAGGGGGAGATACTGTACTATAGGATATGTGTGTCTACAAAGATGGGTGCCACAGACTACTATCTGATTCCAATAGCTGTCAGAAATTACAAGGAAACCTAATAATCCTTTTAGTTCCAAATTAGATGATTTGATGCTGAAGCTAAACTTGCAGGATGGCTATCAAACTAAGAGAATGAGTTTATCATTACTGAACTATGAGTACCATATTAAACACACTCCTCAACATACATATAAACAAACTTCCACCACCAGGGAGACTACTTGTGTTCGGAATTGGGTCTGTCCTAAAATCCTCACTACAGTACTTAATTTTTTTTCGTACACCCACTGTTTACACAAAGGCCCTCCACTATGAAGGATACTAAGAAACACTTATTTCAAGAGTTGCAATTTGATCTTTTTACATAAATAATGAGCTCATTTGATGTGGAAGCTCTATACAAGAAGCTTTCCCCAAGTGTTCATCTTGCGGGTAATTGTGCAGCACCTTTTAAACACTGAGTGGGAATACCACACTCTCAGTAGCTTCTTCACAGAATGGGTCATCCTAGTACTCACAAATAATTATTTTCAATATGACGAGGAGTAAGTTTTACAGATAGGCAGTCCTAACATGGGTTGTTTATGTGCTCAAAGTATAGCAAATATTTTTGTTCATAATTTCGGGTAGAGTATCCTGGCTGTGAGCAGGTTTGTGAGCCTAGCCCAGCCTATAGCCTGGTGTGCTCAGGTCGGTACACAGAGATGGCAGAAGCCCACTCCTCTTCTTTGATGCTTTTCCGCCTGCAGCGGTCAGTCCCATGGTGGTAGGTCTGTGGTGGTGTGGGATGGGTACATTGAAACTGACAAGGGTGTGGTCTCTCCAGGTCATAGTTTCTGGCTTATCGACAGTGATATTGTGGATTGAGGAGAAAATTGTGTCCAACACATGTCTAGCGGTGAGGGTGGGTTCAGTAATGTGTTGGGTGAGGCCAAGGTTTTCTAGAAGGACTGTAGAGTTTTGGTCAGTGCAGATTTTTATGTGAAAGTTGAGGTATCCAAGCAGAATGAAGGTGCTGGTGTTGATAATGAGGAGCACAACAAAATCCATGATGTCACCTGCAAAACTGGTGCAGGTTCCTAGTGGTCTTTATACAAGGGTTTCGCCCAAGGATAAACTGGCTGTGATGTGTATCTCGAACGTGAGATGCTCCATGTATGAGTGTGAGCGGGTGACTGGTTTATGAGTGTGAGCAAATGGGATGCTGGGTGCTATTGGTGTGGTAGTGGTGGGTGTAGGAGGCGGGTCAATGCATGAGAACTTGCAGGATGTGAAAGTGAACGCTCCTTCTGTGTTGTGTAGTGTAGCAGTACAAAATGTACTTTAACCATTTTGGTTTGCTCCAAAAGTGAGTGACTAGCTTTGAACTTGACTGGACAGCAGAAGTTGGCCCAAAGGACGTGAAGCAGCACGTCCACAAAAGGAAAAAGGTAGCAAGGAAAGACTACGCTCGCAATCCGCGTTTCACGCTCCCACTCCCGCTCCACATGAAAGGGCCATTGAAGTCGTCATGAAGCCGATATCAAAACAAGCGTGCGAAGCGCTAAAAACATCGAATAAGTGAACGAAATTGCATCGCTAACAATAACAAGCATACATAATTAGATACAAGCATTATTAAGTATAAACATAATAGGAAATAAAAGGAACTTACTTGATCTCAGTCCTAGAGGGATAGTCTTTATCCTTCAAGGGCAAGTCTTTATCCTTCAAGGCCAAGCATCTAAGAATCCTGTCACTGTTATTCACCTTCAGTATGTAGGGCTTCCAGTGACTGGATATGCAACTTGGGCAGTTTATATCCAGACCTGGGTCAGCTGGGCCAAGCTTTGATTTACTGCACACCAAAACGCATGTTTCAATTACTGCAGCAGGCTCTCACTACGATGTTCAGGAGGCAAAACATAAACAAACTGAATACTTCAGATAAGCTTTGATTTACTGCACACCAAAATGCATGTTTCAGTTATTGTAACAGTTCACACTAAGAGGTTTAGAAAGCAAGATATAAACAAGCTGAATACTTCAGGTTATAAACACAGTGCAAACATAAATAATCAGGCATAATAATAGAGCAGAGAAACAAAGGCCTTTCATCCCTGTGTGTAAACTTAACTTAGTCCACGACATGCTGGGAAGCCCTCTACCGCCTGCTTGGACCTCTCTCCCCCTCAAGCACCACGGTCAGCAAAACAGGGAGGCAGCGCTGGGCCATGGCAGCTTCCACAATTCCGTCTGCGAGCTTCCAAATCCCTCACCCACACTTCAGTGCTTAAATAACTCGAAGCTTGGATTCTATCTCATTCTGGCATTTTCTAGCTATGTTATCAGTACTTGGCTGCTCTGCCCTTCTCCAGCCTTTGTTTTCATTCCATCTTCTCCCTGTACTCTTGTTCTCAAGGTTGAGACGGAGTCTTCTACACAAACAATATCATGAACATTTCCACGATGTTTGAGAGGGGGTTTCAACAGGCATTACACTCATCTACACTGCTCAAGCTAATTAACCCTTCTCGTCACAATGTCTTCCGCATCTTTCCCTATACTGAACAGGGGTGATGGTGGAGGAATGTCCATGGCAGAGTCCAAGCTATTAGTCTCACAGGTGCATTGTCCAAAGGGGCATAGGAAGTGGAGCTGGGGTGGTTTGAGGATGGACAGGGTGACAAGGTGGGACAAAAGGATGACAATCAGGGTGGTCTCATTTCTTGGCAGGAGTCTTGGCATCGTTCTCTGTCTTTGTCCTGGATCTCAGGGACTGTTTGTGGGGTGGTTCTCCATCTGCAGGGGGTGGGGTTCTGGTGTGGTGGTCCTGTGGCGATGCCTCCTGTCCATTAGCGCAGGCGGAGGTGGTGGGCAGTTCATCGTCCAGGCTAGTGTCAGGGGCCCCTTGTTGTGCCACAGTGACCGCCTGGTGTTGAAGACTTCCTTCAGCACCCCTACGATGGTACCCAGGGTGGAATTGATGGATCTGAGTTCCTCCCTGAAGCCCAAATACTTCAGGGAGCCCAAATACTGTTCCTCCTGCAACCGCTGGGTCTCCTGAAACTTGGCCAGAACCGCTGCCATCGTCTCCTGGGAATGATGGTAGGCTCCTATGATGTTGGAGAGGGCCTCGTGGAGAGTGGGTTCCCTGGGCCTGTCCTCCCCCTGTCGCACAGCAGCCCTCCCAGTTCCCTGTTTCCCTGGGCCTCTGTCCCCTGAACTGTGTGCCCACTGCCACTGCCCCCAGGTCCCTGTTGTTGTTGGGGTGGTGGGTTAGCCTGGGTTCCCTGTAGTGGTGGACACACTGCTGACTGACACGTCCTGGGGACAGAGGTATGGGCCCGCTGGGTGGGTGCTGTGCTGGTGTTTCCAGAGGGGGGAAGCTCTGTAGTGGCCTGTGACTGTGTGAGGGGAACCGACTGTCCAAAGGTCCCCGATGGGCCGGGCTGGTCGTCTAGATCCAGTTGGACAGAGCTGCTGTCATCACTGTGGGCCTCTTCTGTTGGTGGTGTGGACATGTCAGGACCCTCCTGTCCGTGACGTTGGGTAGGGGTCCTGCAGGGGTGTAAAAGCATGATTATTGCATCTGTGTGTGCCATGGTGTGCAATGGGTGGGTGACCGTGTACCTCAGTGCTTGCATTCCTGTGTGGGACCTTGTGTGATGATGGTTTGGGGGGTGTATGGGTATGTGCAGTGGCCATGCTCTGGTGATGGGTGTCCTTGCTTTGGTGTTGCATGCAGGGCTTGGTGTTGGGATGGGTGGTTTGTGATATTTGGACTTTTGTGAGGAGTTGGAGTGATGGGGGTGAGGGCGAGGGTGGGGGTATGTAATAGCATGCAGGTAGGGTGGGGGATGTAATAGTTAAGATTTGACTTACCAGAGTCCATTCCTCCAGCTACTCCTGGGAGGCCCTCAGGATGCAGAATAGCCAAGACTTGCTCCTCCCATGTTGTTAGTTGTGGGGGAGGAGGTGGGGGTCCGCCGCCAGTCCTCTGAACCGCGATGTGGTGTCTTGAGACCACGGAACGCACCTTCCCCCGTATGCCGTTCCACCTCTTCCTGATGTCATCTCTATTTCTTGGGTGTTGTCCCACTGCGTTGACCCCGGTCCACTATTCTTCGCCATAGCTCCATCTTCCTAGCTATGTAGGTGTGCTGCACCTGTGATCCGAATAGCTGTGGCTCTACCCAGATGATTTCCTCCACCATGACCCTGAGCTCCTCCTCAGAGAACCTGGGGTGTCTTTGCCGTGCCGTGGGGTGGTGTGGGTGATGTGTGGGGTGATATTTAGTGGTGTGTTGTGTGAGGTGCGTGGATGTTGTGTGAGTGATGGTGTTGAGTGCCTGTGGATGATTGTTTGTAGATTGTGGTGTCTGTCTCTGGCCTTCTTTCGGAATTTTTGGTAGTAGGGGTTTGTGGGCGATGTGGGCGGGTGTTTTATATTGTATTGGTTGTGTGGGAGTGGTGTGTGTATGTGTATCAGGTGTGTGTATATGTGGAATTGTCCAATGTGGTAGTGTTTTGTATATGAGTGTGTATTTTGAGCGCATCGGTGTGTACCGCCAATGGAATACCGTGGTTGAAAGACCGCCGCGTAGATTCGTGGGTCGTGATAGTGTAGGCGTATTCCTGTTGGCGTGACAGTGGAGGTTTTGTTGTCGCCAGTTTATCACTGACCTTTGGTGTGGCGGACTTGTGTGGGTGTCTCAATTTTGACAGATTCCGAGCAGTGGGTCATAATGACCGTGGCGGAATTCCGCTGCCGCCGCGGTGTATTGATGGTCTTCTGCACGGCGGTAAGCGGCTTTTACCGCCAATGTTGTCGATGACCCCCATAGCGTGGTTCAATGTTTGAAGGATTATGAAGTGGCCACTGATGAATTTAGGCAGGTTACTAATGGACAATTATTAATTTCTTTACAAAAGCCTTTTAAACCTGCATCTTCCGCCACTCTTTCAAGGTGGGTGAAGTGGTTAATAAATGATGCAGGTATAGATACCAGTCATTTTGGTACTCATTCTGTTCATGGGGCCCTGGCCTCCAAACCTTATGCTTTAGGTTCTCGTCTAGAGGACATTATGAAGGCAGCTGACTGGTCTTCTGAATCTACATTTCGTAAATGTTATCATAAACCTGTGGTAGATGTTGATTCGGTAGTGATTGAGCAACTTTCAACAAGCATAATCGGAGCCTCCGGTCCTGAAATAGAATAAAATAAATTCTAGCTTACGCGTCAAGAATTTTCAATTCTATTAAGGACTCGGAGGCGAGGATTATCCCTCCCTTAAAAATATAGTTATGTCATGTGCAAATAATATGTCTTTATGTCATATGGTGAATGTTGATTTCATTTTTCCCTCCCCTTTTTTAATACATTTGTCACGTTCAAAGTATTATGGTATATCTTGACTGGCACGAAATATTACCTTTTACTATGTTATGTTTATAGAGTCTGAACAGAAGACTACTTGAAGTTTCTCTACGTTGGTGGATGGCTTTCATCATCTATATGAAGTTCAATTCCTAAGGAAGTTCATTTGCTTCTAGCTCCTGTTGAGCTTAGTTCTTGCATCTAGATCTGGTTGGAAGTTCGTTAGAGCGAGATCTACGTAAGAAGTTTCAGTTCGGAAGTTTAAAGGATTATCTGACTTTTACAAAGAAAGAGGAAGTGACATTGGGGGTCATGGTATTTATAGGCTGAGGTCATGGCTGGTGATTGGGCTATGTGATATATATATTGGCATCATGGGATGTGTAGTTTTTTCCTGTACTGTTCTTTGATTGGCTGCTGTGTTTTGAACAGTAAAGAGAGAGATAGCAGAATCCACGCCTCTGTGTCCTTAATAGAATTGAAAATTCTTGACACGTGAGCTAGAACATTTTTTATCCTTGTCAGAATGAACTAACTAAATTAACCTGCACTTAACCCTATGGTAGCCTGGCACCAAGCAGGAAGGCATAACTTAGAGGCAAAGTGTAAAGTACTAATCTAACACTCGAACAGTAATAAACAGAAAACATAACAAAACAAGTCACATACCAAATAGACAGAGTAAATTTTTAAAAAATAAAATAAGACAAAGCAACAAAAATCCAATAAGTATATCCAGAGATATTCAATTCCAAAGATTGAAGTAAAACAGTGTTTAGAAGTGCAAAAGGCTAACTGACGTTATCTGGCCACGCTGAACCAGGACAAATTCACAAGTTCAGGCTGACTGCAATGGAGCCCTGGCCAGGTACAGGACCAAGTTCAGTCCTCTAAGAATTGTAATGCGCCCTTGGGGTTCAAGATGCGAGGTACATGTCGGCCTGCACCGTGCTGCATCTGTGATGCTGAAGCTGTCAAACAGGAGATGCTTTGTGTTGAGTCAGTGCTGATGAAGCCACTGAACAGGAGCTGTGATGCAGAGTCCTGCATCAAGATATGTTGTGCAGCATTGGTTCCGAAGGAAGCAGCCAATCAGGAACTCTAATCCAGTTTCCCATGTTAGCATGCCCCATGCTGGTCAGTTCTGATCAACTGTCAGTTGTGCCAAGTACACGTTGATGCCAGTCAAGACTCAAGGGCCTGGGGGTGCACCTCTTGGAAATCAGGCACTTACTCCAGCAGAAGCCAGCGGACTCCGGCAGGTCCAGTGCATCAGGTCAGCTGGTCAGTTGCAGGGAGGCCTCTGGAGCTTGTTGTGTCCCTGTAGCTCAGAACTGGAGGTCAGTCAACAGACCCTTGAAGTCACCCAGGTAGCCCGCGATAAAGGGAGGTCCATTTTCCCTTCGTAGAGAGCAGGGCAGTTCTCAAGCAGCAGGGAAGTCCTCTATGGAACAAGAGAAGCCTCAAGCAGAAGGACAGTCTTCTGAACAACAAGGCATTTCTTCCTCTGTAATCTCTGCAGGTACAGGACACTACTGAAGAGGTGGTTCAGAAGGTCCAATATTAATATCTGGTGCCAGCCTTTGAAGTGGGCGTGACATTCTGGCTACTCCCATAGCTGGTTCTGGAAAGTTCCTTCCTTCCATCCACTGCCAAGGTTAGAAGTAGTCTAGGGTCACAAAAGTGGCATTTTCAATTGTGACTTAAGATCCAACTTTATCATTTAAAAGGATTTAAAATTAGAATTAATTTGAGTCCAAACTGGCATCCCTATCTGTTTCTAATCAAAGGTTAGCACTTATTAAATGTGATAAGGTAACCTAATGTTATCAATGGGAGAGATAGGCCTTGCAGCAGTGAAAACTAAATTTAAGAGTTTTTCACTAAAGTGAGTAGCTTAGGGTTAGAATCGTGCAAAATGTGATTCCAACATGAAACTTTGCACAGAGCTTATTAATAAGGTAAAAAATTAGGGATGATATAGACTCCGAAAATCGTATGTCTTCTTTGCCTGTATAATGTCATAAAAGAAAATAGGTGTCGCTATTTTTTGTATAGCGATTATGAATCTAATATTAGGCATCCATCACATCATTTCACACATTTATGTGGTCGGGAATGCCAAAAGTGGTACAAATTCTGCATTTTAGTTGATCCCTCATGAAGTATGAGAAGTTTTTATGGATCCAGTAAGTAAATACCTTATGATGTAAATCAAAAAGTATGTTGTACTCCCCTTGTAAACTAAAAAAATAATTTTTTGTTACAGGTTTCTGAAATTGTGAAAAGATTATCAGCTGTCAATGAGTACAAATGTCTACCAAAAGAAGATGTGAATTTGTAAGCATTAATGAATAGTTTATATCTAGTACTCAAGATGTTGGTACTGAGATTGACTGGAATCTGTATGTATTGTGTCAACAAGATTTGCCATAAGTTTTAGTGTGTCCAGCTAATAGTGAACATTCTGATAAAGAAATTGGGTACAAAGGTTTGCATGACGATCTGTTTGATGAAATAAAAGGACTTCCATCAATCATCAAGACAAAATTGTTAAAAACTCATGATGTAGTTGAATAACTGCTAAATTAAAACTGTGAAAAATTCCATAAAACGTGTAGAAACAAACTTGCAAGGTTATCAAAAAAACCTAAACTAGTTCAAGACAGTTTTCAAGAGAGTCATTCAAGGTATAAGTGTGCTCCATCTATAGTTGATAAATTGAAAGATACGTGTTTCTTCTGAGACAAAGAGTCCGGGCAGAGCTTATGAATGTGCGTACACATGAATTGAGTAATCGAGTTTGAGATGCTGCAGTTGCATTAAGTGATTTAAAAGTAGTTGCCAAGTTAAGTGGTGGTGATATGGTGGTGACGGAAGCGAAACAGCACTAAGAGTGTCTTGTTAGTCTTTTTTTCCAGCTTCGGCAAATACAGAACAAAAGCGAAGACAACAAATTGAAAATCTATGGCATACTATTAGGAGAAATTGTAAACTATCTTGAAGATACACTTCAAAATTCTGAAGTATCACCAGTATTTACTTTATCTAACATCAAATCACTTGTAGTTCATCATAAGACAGAATTAGGTGTAGAAAATGCAGACAAATATGTTCCACAGCACACAATTAAAAGAAAAGATTCTTGCTTTCATACCAGAACTTACAGCTGAACCAAAAGGTAAAGATATTCCTCTAATACACAAAAACAATATAGGAATAGAAATATATTCAGCATCTGTAAACAAAATGCTCCGCAGGATGGTGTCTGCCTGACCAATGCAGCTGCTATTATTTGAAAAAAAATGTTTCAACTTAAAGGATTTAATGGACAGTTTGAGCAAAATTGCCAAGAAAAGTCATTGGGGACCGCTATGCTAAATCTAATATGAATGATTTTGGAAGGTTGTAACATGTTAAATCACAGCACAGTAAATGATAAGATGAGTGTAGCATTGTCAGTCTTGCAGCTTGTTCAGTATTATACCAGTAAGTATAGGAAGGCAAATCCTAAAGGTAACACCAACCACAAAAAGATAATGAAACTCCACTACCTCTTTATATTGGAATAATGGTGCATGCTAAAACTTGAAAACAGGAGTTAGTTGACAAATTGGGCATATGAGTGCCTTATGAGCATGTTCGAGAAGTATTAGCAATAATAACTAACAAACAATGTAAGGAATTCTGCAATGACAGGGTTGTGTGTCCAACAGGCATTGAACTCTCCACTTTCACTTGTGCTTCAGTAGACAATATTGATCACAATCCCTTGTCAGCTTCATCCACTCAGTCATTCCACGGAACACCCATATCTCTGATACAGGGAAAATTAAATGCACAGGGGAGGGGATATCATCCGTCTTAAAAATTGAAAAAAATGAGTGGACCAAGAAATGTACTTCATCCCTACCAAAGTGGTATTTGCAGTTGCCACGTACAATGACAAAAAAACAGCCAAATGTATCTATAATTAAAAACCAATGCCTTCTAGCCTCCTCCTATTCATAATGAACCTATGTCAGACAAATGGCTTCAGATGATTCAAACTCTTGAAATCCATAATGTAACCAATATAAGGCACACCAGTTGAGCTTCTTTCCACTCCAACAAAAGTGGTTCTGTCACAAAAAGCCATAGTGTATTGATACTTTTATTAAATGAGTCAATACATTGTACTTCTATGGCACACCACTGCTTTGATATACTAAAGAGTAAACTGGACACAAATAATCCTATTTAGACTCCTATGGTGACATGTGCTCCACCAATCTATGCAACAGCTAAACAATTACAGTTGTTACTTGCAGAATTGTATGGGGAAGACAATGGAAGTCATGATGGGAGCATTACACATTGAAATGTAATTCCTAGCAGTTTTAGGAGATTGGCTTGATGGTTGTGGCTGGGCTGATATTTTAGTTGAAGCCAATGTTACCAGTGAGGGTAAAGTTGGACAATTTCTAAAAGGATCTCATGTAAAACGATCCTGCTACATACTCAAAGTTAGTGTTGCATCACTGTATGTACTTTTGAAGAAGGCTTATGATGTATCTACCGATGGGCAAATATCCATGAAAGAATGGATGACACGAAGAGTTGCACAGCCTGTTAATTTTAAATATTGGTATATTGTACTTCAACTCGAATGACTGCTATTCCTATTTCTTGATACCATTCGATAAGCAAATTGTGAGAAGTTTATTGTAACCCTTCACATGATCTGTCCTTGGATTTTTGCTATGGACCACACCGACTATGCCAGGTAGATGCCAGTGTTCATTAAAATGCATGTCAAGCTGAAAACAAGAATTGCAGATGTTTATAAAAACAATTTAACCGGATATTTTGTTGCTTGTAAAAGGAGTAGAACTTATTCCTGCATATCTCAGGATCAGATGCATCAGCAGTGTAACAAGAATATAAAATAAGACGGCAGGGTAGTTCATATTCTTAATAATCCTAGTGCATTAATAAAATGGATGGTGTCCGGACCTGTCTGAAGAAATGGGATTCAGTGAAAACGAAAATAACTGTGAGCAAAACGAAGACCTCTCTTGCAACACTTGATTTGTAAATGATGCTAAGGAACTTACACAAGTGTTTTCGCATAACAGAAATCCTTACGCCTGTGGTATTGTCAAAAATCTTATGAACATTGCATCCAGCTTAATCTTGAGTGATAATGCAAATAAATCTGTGTGCATTGCTGATGACGTGGGGAGAACTCAATATGGAACGTTTGTTCAAGAACACCTGGTACGCTGCGAAAAATCTATTTTGAACCTCTTCAGAGAAACAAGCTGTGTTTATTTCATAAGGGAGTCCCAAAATCAGTGAACCAAAAGTATCCATCTTAAAAAATTACCGCTCACGTTTCACTAGACTGTATATTGCTTACCAATGTGGAGAAGGAGATTTAAAGGAATTTTTTCCCCTTGGGAATCTTGACTATTCCCCATCACTTTCCGAGGGAGGATTGCTAAGAAAAGGGACAAAGCCTGATATCATCTCTTGTTTGGAAAAGTGTAATGGTGGTGTAGATAACATGAATAACATTTCAGACACTGCCAGTTGTGGATGGATCAGCAATAAACCATTTCTTAAAACCCGAAAATTTACACCATTTTCAAGAATACATCACCTATATAGTCCATCCTTATAATATGAACATACATAACAAATCAAAACAAGTATAACATAGTATTTGACCGTTACATAGGGGGGTCTCTGAAAAAGGAAGAAAGAAATAGACAAGGTTTTGGTCCATGCTATTGTGTAAAAGGTTCAACAAAGATATAAAAAAACTGGGTGACTTTTCTACAAAATGAACATTAAAAAAATGGTTTATTCCAATTCTTGGCTTCTAACATTTTGAGTCTTGAGGTAAAATTGTAGTACTGACAAAGGATGATAACGCGCTGAATAGTTCAGAAAATCTGAATGTATCTGAACTCAGACTATGTTATCAAGAAGAAGATGATACCAGAATACTATTACATGCAAAACATTATATTGAAAGTGGCCAGATGTCTATAACTATTCACACTATTGATTCTGATGTGGCTGTTAGCGCTCTTTATGCACTTAGCAGCTTAAATCTTTCAAATTTGTGGATTGAATTTAGTATTGGGAAACATCAAGGTTACTGCTTATCCATGAGTATGCTAATAATTGTGGCAAATGTGTTTGTGATGCTATTTTAGTTTTCCAAGCATTTACAGGTTGTGGCACTGTATCTGCATTTGCAGGTGGTGGCAAGAAAACAGGTTGGGAAATCTGGCAAAATTTTCAGGCTGTCATGGATACATTTATTGAGTTCTCTCTTTGCCCACCAGATATTTCAAATACCAGTTTCAGTCAGCTTCAGCAATTTGTAATTAGATTATACAATAAGAACATTAAAACAGGTTCTATTAATGAATGTCAAAGAATGGTGGTGACCAAAGTAAACGCTCTCTAGAAAATGTGCCACCAAGTGAGGTTGCTCTTTTACAGCACAGCAAGAGTGCTATTTTCCAAGCAGGTTATGTGTGGTCTCAGTGGTGAAATGTGTATCCTGATATATCTGATCCAGCTCAGTGGGGATGGCAGAGGGAAGATTCTGGAAATGAACCTCTCTGGTCACTTTTGCCTGATGCTTCAAAATACTGCAAGGAACATGTTAAGTGCAGATGTAAAACATTGTCTACCCATGCTTGTAAATGTAAACAATTGTCTTCTGTTTGTGATGGACAAAGCAATCAGGAAGACATGTTTCAGAGGACTGACCAAATTGTAACCTTTAAAAAAACGGTTGACTAATATAACAATAAACATTAATAACAATATCATTTGAATCTTAATTTTTTTTTAATGAAAAATGTTTTAGTGTTTAAATGTTACAAAATCAGTTTTTATTACAAAAAATATAGCAAAAATATGTAGGGTGTCATTTAATATTTTGTAATAGACTTTTGATGTAAATGAGGCCCAAGTGCCCCTAAAATAGTAACAACATAAACTAGACACCATGAATTTTGTTTGAAATTTCTATCTTTAGCCGTTCAAAGGTTAAGGGGGGTAAGCAAGGTATGTTGCACACCCTGCATATCTGCCATATATCTACATACTTATCATAGTGTACCATGAGTCAATTAAATTGGAACACTTTTTAAATCCTTGGCTAAAAATCCATTACAGTTATGTGCTGGAAGACTGATATTACATTTATGATAATTAACTGGTTCTTGCGGTGGCCATTTTCTATTATGACATCACACACCTAAAATGGGGAGTCAGATTTTCAGGGTCTATACCAAAAATCACTGTTCATATGACTACCTAATACTGTTCCAAGTGCCATATTAGTATCACATTTTGCATGATTTTGTAGGTTTTTGGCTCTAAGCTACCTCACCAGGATATGTAAAACTGGAAAACACATGTCCTACTTTTAAAATACAATGTACCCTGCCCTTAGGCTGTTTAGGACCTACTTTAGGGATGGCTTAGATGTTTTCAAAAGGAAGGTTTAGGCTTGGCAAAAAAGGCTAATTTGCCAGGTCAAACTGTCAGTTTAAAAATGCATCCAGTCTGCAATGGCAGGCCCGAGACATGTATTGACGGGATAGTGCGGGGGCATAATGAGTGCTGCAGTCCCACTAGCATTTAATATATGGTCTTATAAGTACACTAATTGTGCCAATCTAGTGACGGCCAATTGTTCCATATTTTAGGGAGAGACCGCAAGTAATTTAGCACTGATTAGCACTGGTGAAGTGCACAGAGTCCTAATGCCAAAAAAACACAACATTCAGAAAACAGGAGGGTTGTAGTTAAAACGTTTCGAGGTTACCCTCCAGAGATGGCCAAGTCCAACATATCCATATTGCCACAGAGGTACGCAGAACTGCTAAGTCAGGCCACGACTGGACATGCTGGACCAAAGAAGTTGAACGCCTAAAGAACCATTGCAGGGCATGACACAGGCATGTGTGACATTGCAAATGCACCCCAAGTTGGTACTTTTTCCCCTGTTGTGGGCTCCTGAAGGTGAAATATGTTACTTCTATCAGCACTACCATCTGTGGCCATAAGGTCAGCAGCGGTGACCTTGTCAGGCCACTCAGAGGTAATGGTTCCTCACCGTCTGTAAGCTGGTGTTAGTTTAGCATGTTTGGCTCTGTTTTAGCACACAATGTTGGTGGCCTGTCACCTGTTGTTAGGCTCTGCTCAAGTCAATGGCATGGCATCCCATTGTTAAAACCCTGATCAGCTAGTGAAGACATTGCATCCCACAAGAGCTTCTGCGATCATCCCATAGATCAGCATGGAATTTTGGAATTCATGTGTACACCAGCACTTGTTTGCCAGCAGTACAAGCAAACAAAGAAATGCTGACTGAATTCCAATTCACAAGTTCCCTAAACAACTATTGATGTGCTCAAGGACCCTGAAACTGTAAGACAATGTGGCATCAAAGAAGGCACCATATATGATTGTTAATTTATCCCTGATTCACCGCAAATTCCTCCCCTGCTGAGCATCTCTGATTTACAAGTTAAGTTATTAGGTCAGAAATACAACATTTATTGTGAGTGACACATTTGCTATCTGAGCTGGACATTCTACCCCACACCACCACTCAAGACCAAACCTTGACTGATCAACTTTATTACTCCTACAAAGTTGAAACCTAAAGAAGAGGCAATTAACATTTCAGTATGTTTACGGTAGCACCTGTTTTTTTGTTTCCAAGAACAATGGCAACTCTCGTCACAGGGACTGTCTAACTACATTTAAGTCAAACAGGTTCTTGAGGTCTGGTTTGCCACTTGAGGCAAGCAATAATGGATCAGGACCATAGATCTCCAGAAGCACTTCATACCAAGCTATACGTTTAAGTCATTATTATGAAGTGCCTAGTAAAGATGGAAGAGGAGTACAGATTTATTGATGCCGAGTTGACAGCTATATCTGCAGATGAGCTATGAGCGGTCTACAGAGTTAGGCATGCATGAAAGAAATATATTGCTGAATTCTAAACATGTTTATTGAGCAAACATATAGCGATGGCTGCTCTGTGAGACAGAACTTCAATTCAGCAAGCATTTGAGCATCTAATGCTAGCTTCGCCTCAAACTCACCCATTTAATACATTTTCATACATGGATAGTTAAAGCAGCACAAAATTTGACAGTAACTGAAACTTTAGATAATGGAACAACAGGTGACTGGGTTTCTCATGAAAGAAAAACGTAAAAAGGACCTTGAGGAAAGAAACAACGCCAGAGATCTCAGACACTGAGCTAGCTTAATTAAGCAACCTCAATTTGTAGTGCCAGGCATGAAAACGAGGCTGTGCACTTCAAAGACGAGAGAACTCAAGCACATTAGTTTAACATGGGCATGCAAAATAGCTCTGGGGTACTCGAGAATGCAGTTTGCAAATCTCTTATTAAATCCTGAGAAAAAAGCAAAACGAGTTCAAGCGCCAAGTATTCCACTTTGCATACTGCAAAGTAAGTGGCTGAGCTCATGTGGTGGCAGGGTGCCACCCTTAAGGCCATAATTTAAACTGATGTTAGAGAATGCCAATTAGAAAATTATCCCTTTAGAGCACCCCACCCTTAGTGGCAACCCTTGTTTTCCACATTAGCCACACATTTAATCTAACAGTGAGAGAGATCAAATTTCATTAAGACTTTAGTGGCATAGAAGTTAACTTATAATGATTAATTAATGTTCATGAAAAATGCCTAACAGAGAAAGTTCCATACAAATGTAAAATGTGCATGTTTAAATTATGGTGGACAATGTGGCCGCCATTCATATTTTAATATCATGTTTTAACATGTAGATATTGTGCATTCATGTTTGAGTGGGTTACTGACATGAATTAATAATGAAAGTATTATTTGAAGAGAAACATTAGACGTGATGTATATTCTGAGTATTAAACAAATGTGAATTAATCGTACTTATATTGGTTTAAATGAATTCAATTAACATGAGTTAGATGTGTGCAGAATAAAAAGGCACGTTTAAACTGTTCTAACATGTTGTAAGTGATGTTTGTCAAAAAATAATTTGCTTTCCTTATTCGGTTTAACTGTAAGGTGTGCAATAGGATTTATGATTATTAATTTTATTAATGTGCATTTAGGCTTTCTTACCTTAACTAGGCCTGAGGTTTCATTTTTGCAGCAGTAGACAAAAAGTAATAGTTTAATTCTGTTCCCTCTGGTTTGAATTCTTTCCCTGGGTTGCTGATGTGATACTAATTGTCCCATTGAATTGAAGCAAGGAACACGTTCCAATGATAATTATGTAACAATATTTGTTCTAGCTGTTGAACAAGACAGGAAACTCATGATTTTCTGTATCAGAACTGCTTAGCCCAATTTGTGTATTGTGAGAAAGGATTCTGAAGTAACTAAAAAAAGAAAATGTTTTGTAGGAACTGTGAAATCAATGAAATGACAACGCAATTTGCTGAGAAAATCCAGAATAGTTGCAAACTTGATGATGCTACCGACAGCCACTGGATGTCTGATCTTGTGCGTAAGATGAGCCCTCTTGAAGGACCAATCAATGGATATTTCTAATTAGTGAGAGACTTTGGAATTAGGGAGAGTCTGTCTGTTAGCCTGAGTCTGCTAGCTTCATCCAGTCCGTCTAGCCACTCTCTTCTAGTGTCAGTCTGGATGCTATTCTCTTTTCCTTTTTAATCCCGCCACCCTTTAGCTAATGTCTAATGAAAATTTAATTGACTCTTTTGCTTATGCAGTTCAGTACTAATATTGCCAACCAGTTCTGAACTGCTGACCTGCCCTATGTGCAGCCCGTGCTCTGCACTGTCTTGATGCTGCTGTCTAGTGATGCCGGGAGAAGGTGAACGCTCTGACCGTTGAAGTATTTCTGTCTGCTGTTCCATGAGCAGAGGTATAAATAAATGTGGCTTCTTGTTTCCTTTTCAGCTTAGATACTTACACCAGTATATTTTTATAGTGAGTTGCCCTGGTTAGATGATTTCTCCAAATTATTTATGTGCTTTTCTTTTTGGTTTTGTCCACACATTAGCCCGTTCCCACACATGCAAGTCCAAATTCGTGTTAATGGTAGGAATAGCCCAGTCCTCAAATCTGAATTTTATAAACTGGATTTAGGTGATTTGCTGATGTCACGACTATCTGCTTTGAAATCTGATACTAATGTGCATATTGTGGATTTGCTCATTTATGTCATTCTTTTAGAGTGTTTAACAGGATTAATCTTTAGTAGGTTAAACCTCTTTGGACGTTTTGGCCAGCCAACGGTTTTCATGTATGTGTATAGTTTATTTTTGCACACCATATACGTTTCCTTGTTATTGGGACTGTAATAAAGCTTTGAAACTTTATTCAGTTTGGAGTTTGATTTAGTGTGAAACTATTCATGGTGTTCAAACTTGTTTATGTTTTTTATGTTGTTGATTTGTGTTGAATTTGAATCTGACTATTACACTTCTCACTAAGTCCAAAGATCCAAATGTGTTTAGGAGATGAGATAGGGTAAGGTTGTCTCACCTGTGCGCTTGTGGTTTCCAAACCCAAGGCGGGAAGAGGACCTCTGTGGGTACGCCAGCAGTTTTTGGCAGCAGAATTATGGTTGGCGTCTTATTAGAAATAGAGTCAGAATTTGCCCACATTGTGAGTTGTTCTTGGTGTAGTGTAAGGATTGATGAAATTCCAGCATTGTGTAACAAGCGTACGGTATGTGTGTTAAGTAGGGTTTGTGCTTCCAATGCTTTTGGTTAAACTGCGGTGAAGCGCAGTGTATGAAGTGAGTAGGGAGTTTGCATACTCCAGGTAAATGAATAGGGAGTTTGCGTTTTTGAATTAAAAGAGTGGGAAATTGTCATACTCCAAGTGAATGCTGCACTTTGTGGTAAAAATTGCTCATGCGGTTGTTGAGGTGGGTCCTGCGAGGCCTGAGACTTCAAAATACTGTACAAGTGTATGGAGACACTTGGTTAATGTATTGTCTGCGGTGAGGTATTGGTCGATTGAGCACCGTCGACAATGCAGTACATTTCCCCTGAGGGTGTGAGTTGTTGGTTGTATTAGGTGAATCCTGAGTGCACAAAGTTAATCTGTATCAACAGGAGTAAGATTTGCGTTTCAAATCTTACTTGTGTTTGTGAGAAAGACATTGCCAAAAGAGTAGCTGTTTGTGGGAAAGGCCACCGTCGAAAGTTCCATACAGCTTTCAAAGCATTTGAGTCCTACTTGTAGTGAGCAGACAGGTTTGGTTTTTGTGCTCACAATATTTGTATTTAGGTGTTTTACCTGAGAGGTGTATGAGACAGCTCTGATATGAGTTGCAGCTGCTGAGTGAAGTGAGTGTGAGGTCGTTTGGTCTGCGTTGGGATAAGTTGGTTGGTGAGAAAAGCTGCTCCCGGATTGGTGGACAAGACTGCACTGCTTTAGGTTGAGAACAGCTTGTGAAAAGGATTATGGGATTGAAATTACTTCCTAGATTCGTAGAGTTTGTGCTTGTGAGTTAGATTTGTGTAAACATGTTTTTCAAAGCTTTAAAGAGTGGGCGGCAGAAAAGAGATGTTTTTATTCCAGTTAGAGAGGGTGAGCCTAATCCACCCAAGGGTACATCAGCATTTGAGGTGATGGAGGAAAGAGGAGTTTAGGCATGCCTTTGGCCGATCAATGCTGCAAAATAACTGAGAAGGAAAGTAACTTAGCTTTCCCCTGTTATGGAACTTTTAATTTAGGAGTATTAGAGAATCTGAGGAGGGGGCTGTATAAGTCAAAACCCCTCCCTAAACCTGCACAATCTGAAGCACTTGTCATTTGGGAATTCGAAAGGAAAATGAGGAAAGCAGAAAAGACGTTAGCAGAAGCTAGATGGGATGAGGAACAGAGAATGTGGAGAGCAGATACATTACATGCAGTGAAGTTATTCCCAGCAATTACACAGGAAGGTGATGGAAGTGTTAAAACTAAAAAGAAATCTGAAGAAGATCCAGAACAGAAGTCAGGTGAAAATAAAAAGGTACCTGATAGTGAAAGTGATTCAGAGGCTACGTTTATAATTGATTTGTTGCTGAATCATCCCCCACCGTATAATGCAGTTTAATCACTGAATCAGTATGAATATTGTCAAGCTCTAGCTGCACAAAGTCAGATGACTCCAAAATATTCCTACTGCTAATGTTGCACAGATGCCAGCGGTTTATCCGACAATTCTAATTGTTAATACTGCCCAGATGTCATAGTTTCAGTTATGCCAGAGACAATTCAAAATGCAGAGATGACACAATTTGAGTCCACTCCTAATGTAAAGATACTTGCACAGATTGTAAATCAGAGGCAGACAATGCCTATGTATTCCCCAGTGACGACACCACAGAATAGTGCACTGAATCAGTCGAGTCAGGTTTTTGGTACAGTATGAACTGGCCCAGGTAAAGGACTAATGTTTCCGACAAGTCAAACTTATTCGTCAGGACATGATGCATTGGCAGTTCCTGCAACAGTTGTCCCTTTGTACGCTCAGGGAAATAATGAGAGTAGTTCCCAGATTTAATATCCAGCATCAGCAATGAATTTTCCTTTTGGAACCAAGGTGGAAATGTTGAGACAAAGCACTTCTGTGCCAACTATGACCCCTATGAATTCTTCTGGTTCAAACCAGACACATAACCGGGTAGGTCCCCTGCTTGATGTGACAGGTCCCCCATGCTCTGCAGGCTCATCTGTATTAGCTCAGGAGCAGTCTACGAGATAATCTTGTATTCACCCTCTGCCCCTATCCAGAGGTTATAACATTAATTTACAAGTGACTGAATGGTTAGATAGTTTAAATGAAGGGTCAGGTTTGAAAATCACCCCAGAGGGAGAAATGACATTGAACATGGCTAGATTACAATTGGAATTACATTAAATGATTGAGGGAACACTTGAATTGGACAGGTTGGATTTCTACAATGAAAATGAGCTGTGCTTTATGTTCAAGGATGTTACTTTTTGAGAAAGAGAGATTAATGAGAAAGTATCTAATTTAGCCAAGAAATATGAATATGAGATGAATAAATCCAAACGGTTAAAGAGAAGTTACTGATCAGAATTTGATTCGAGAGACATTGCAAACATGAGATCACATGGAATGAAAATTCACATTAGAGAACGAATCCGGAGCATTCACACATTGGGAACATTAGATAAATGGGAAGGCAGATGGGTGAAGAAGAGAGAACAGAAGAAAAAGTTGACTGCATATTTAAATGATGTACAGCAGGCTGAAGGAGCTGTTAGAATGATGCCAATGAGAGAGATTCCAGGAGGGAATTTTGTGCATGTCCCATGGAGCAGAAGTGACATATTTTCATTTATAAATGATTACCCAAAGTTGAGCCAAAAACCAGTGGAATGGTACCAGTAAACAGAGAGGGTTGTTAAGCTTGCAAAGTGCTTGTGGGAAGATTTAAACACTTTATATGAAATTGTGGTTCCAGCAGATTTGTGGGTCAAGTATAAGCGGAGTGTTGATTGGCAAACATGTGAGCTGCCAAAGGATGCAGTGACAGGTGCACTGTCTGAAGAAGTGATGAAAAGCTTTTACAAGTTGACTTAGTTTTTGAAAACTGGAATTTCCCTTAAAGATGTTGATTGGCAAAGAATTGACAGAACAGCTCATGAGTCAAAGTAGTCTGTACATGCTTATTATGAGAGACTGTTGCAAGCATTCAAGCAATACAGTGGCACAGAGACTATTGAACAGAGAGATATGATTCATTTTGTGTTCAGATTTGTTCAAGGATTGAAGCCTGAAATTAGCCACATGATTCGAAATCATATGATTTGCTGGCAGGGAAAACCGATTGATGAAGTATTACAGTATGCAAAATATTGTAGCGACGAAATTGAGGTGAGGCAAAAATGACTAAAGGAAAAGGCAATGGTGATGCAAATCAAATCTGCCCAAGCAGGAAATATGCAGGGATCACAAGGAATGGTAAATGCAGGTGGAATGCAGGGAACACAGCAGCAGGGAAATATGATGCCTCAGTTCAGAGGTAGAGGTCGTGGAATTTGAGTAGACCCAAATGTTAATGTGGCTGATGTTCAGAACATGAAGAAAATGCTTCCTTGTCATGTGTGGGGCAATGTCGGACATTGGAAACAGGAGTGTCCCTACAATAACATAAATAATATGATGCAAGGTGGTGGTGTTGCGCAGATGGTTGACAAAAGTCAATTTCAAAACCAAAGAGTTCAAAGGCCCCGAAATCAAAATATGAATTTTCCTACTACGGCAGTCCACGTGCAGGTGCCCCAGTAACAAGTACAATTTTCCCAACAGTAAATCCAAGCCCCACAATAAATCCAGATTCCCCAAGCTCCGATGGCACAGCCACAGGTAATGGTTCCATAACAGAAAGCAAACCAGAGAGCAAATGCAAACGGAAGTCAGTTAATCACACAATACCCATTGGTTGATTTCAGTGATGATGAAGTGAGTGAAGAATTTACGAGTGAAAGTTCAGAAGAGAAAGAATGTGTATTGGCTGCCTCACTGGAGGTAGATTAGTATGGTTCTTATGTGAATGCAAGTGTCATGGGTCATGATGTTTCATTTCTGGTTGACACTGGAGCAACTCGTTCAACTGTCAGATCTGCAAAGTCCCTAAAGTGTCCCTTTCAGGAAGGAACTTCACGTTGTAGGAGTAGCAAACCAGCGTTTGGTAAACCCCATTATAGAGCCCATTCTGGTTAAAATGGGAACCTTTGAGAATTTGAACCAATTTCTAGTCTGTGATTCCAGTCCTGTGAGTTTGTTAGGAAGAGACTTATTATGCTAAATAAAAAGTTCCATTACGTGTACTCATGAAGAGATAGCAATTCAAACAAATAGTGATGATGAAATGTCTAGTCAAGTTGATGAGGTGTGTCCTCTCATTATATTATTTCCTGCCATGACAATCAAAGACTTGCCTGATGATTTACAAGGCACAGTAATGCTGAGAGTTGGGGATCTCTCTGGAAAAGATACTGGACTTATTAAAGGTGTTGAACTAGTCAGAGTGATTGTAAAGTCAAATGCAGTTTCTTCCAGAACGCCACAGTACATGACTCCAGAAGTCGTGGAAGGAATTACCCCAATAATTGCAGATTTTGTTCAGCAGTTAGTTCTAAAAGAAGTGATGGGCACCCCAAGTAATTCTTCTATTATGGGATTGCGAAAGCCAGACGGGAAATATCGCATAGTATAAGATTTGAGAAAGGTAAACTAAATTGTAGTATGTTGTTGCCCTGTGGTGCCAAATCTAGCAGTAATTTTATTGCAGATTTCATGTGAAGCAGAATGATTTTCTGTTATTAATTTGTCACAAGCATTCTTTTCATTGCCTCTACATGAGGATAGTCAATTCCTTTTTTCATTCAGATTTGGCAACCGTGTAAATTCATGGTGCCGTACTCCACAGGGGTTTTCAGAGTCTCCGTCCATTTTAAATCATATCCTGAAAAATAATTTAGTCCCTCATTATGAACACGGCGGGAATTCCCGCTGTGTTCAGGCTGGCGGTCTAAACACAGACTGCCAGCCTGTTGAGGGCTGTGTCAGCCAAATAATCAACATTCCCCTGGGCCGGTGGGCGGAAACAGCGTTTCCGCCCGCCGGCCCAGCGGACTGCTGGGCTTGGACATTGCCGACAGCTCCACATGGAGCTGTCATCAATGTAGCAGTGCGGCGGGTGCAGCAGCATCCGTCGTGCATATCACTGCCCGTAAAACAGCTTCTTCCTGAGCTCCTGTCCCGGCGGCCTATTTGGATCTTCCAATCTTCTGCGCTAATCCTTCATTGGTGATCATTGTTCCAGGCGGTAAGACGGTGGTTGGACTGTTCCGACACCGTTATTTAGAATTTTCATATTCTTGGTTTAAATTCTTAAATGTGTAACAGATTACTTGCGCGCTACCATTTCTTGACACTTATATGGTAGTTTACAAATAGGCAAGACGCGCAATTTATTTCATAAAGGTTTGACTTTGTTATTCATTGCGCACTACCATTTCTTGACATTCACATGATGGCTTAAGAATCGGCAAGACGCGCAATTCGTTTTATGGTGTTTAAACATTGTTGTCTATTGCGCGCTACTATTTCTTGACATGTACATGATGTTTTACGAATTGGCAAGACGCACAACTCGTTTCATGAGCATTTAACTTTGTTGTTCATAGCGCGCTACCATTTCTTGACATTTTACATGGTGGCTTAAGAATCGACAAAAGAAGCGCGATTCGTTTCATTGTACTTTGATCTTGTTATTTATAGTGACCTGTTATTCCTTGACATTTACATCATGTTTTACGAATCGGCAAGACGCTCAATTCGATTAATGATGATTTGACTTTGATATTCATTGCGTGCTACCATTTCTTGGTATTTTACATGGTAACACTCGAATTGGCAAGACGCACGATTCTCTCCTCAAGTTTGATTCATGTTGTTTATTGTATGCTACTATTCTAAGATATTTATTATGTAATATTCGAGTTGACAAGTTATGTGATTTGTTTCCTGAATCCATATTGTGTTATTCATGGTGCGCAATCTTTTTGTGGTGTTTACTATATATATGTATATATATATATATATTTATCTGCAATATGCGCAATTTGTGTTGAAACATTTTAAGAGTACACCGAAGGCCAGAGTTTCTAGATGCAATATTGTATGGTCCTAGTATACATTCTCAAAACAGGATTTATATGACTGGTTTAAAATTTAGTGAGAATGTTTTTTCTGATTCTCATGTAAAGGAAAGTACTTGAATAAGAAAGTTTTCATTTAATTCATCTTGATTCCCCTACAGGTATCCGGCTATCTTGAAACTTAGTCATTTTAAACTTAACTCTTAGATTGTTCATGTTTTCAGAGTGACTAGGCTTAGAATTATAGTCTAGTATTGATTTCAGGAGGTATAATTTTCATATTGTGTGTTCTAACCTTTTTCTTACTACAGGTCTCCTTCCCAGCTGTTCCCTTCTTAATCCCCTCTTGAACTCTCTCAGTCTCTATGATTTATCTATCAGAGTCTTGGAGCTGTGCAGTGGTGGACGTGTTGGGAACGTGCACAGACCCCGAGGATCTGGTGACTCTGACAATGGGTCTTCCTGGGCTGGGAGGGTGGAGGGCCTGACACTTACATGTCAAAGGACTGTAGCCTAGCCTCACACAAAGGACTGCCACCCCCCCACTGGGACCCTGGCAGACAAGATTGAACTGAAAGGGGACCTGGTGCACTTCTAAGCTACTCTTTGAAGTCTCCCCCACTTCAAAGGCACATTTGGGTATTTAAACAGGGCATCTGCCACTACCAACTTAGACACTTCCTGGAGAAGAGAACCTGAACTATAATGTGCATCCTGCCAAGAAGGACTGCCTGGCTGCCCGAAGGACTTACCTGCCTGCTTTCTGTGAAGGATTGCTGCCTTGCTGTTGCCCTGCTGCCTTGATGCTCTCTGGCTGTGGTGAAGAAGTGCTCTCCAAGGGCTTGGATGGAACTTGCCTCCTGTTCCCTGAAGTCTCAGGACCAAAAAGACTTCATCTCTACAAGAAGGACTCCTTGTGAGGCAAAAATCAATGCACAGCATGCCAGAAATGATGCACAGCCTGCACTGCGGTGAAAAATTCACTGCACGCCGAACCCGAACAACGCAATCCAACTTTGCAACGAGAAGATCGACGTAGCGCCAGCATAGCGACCAGAAATTCGACGCATGGCCCACTGGATCGACACACAGCCGAGCCGGAATGACGTAGCCCAACTTCCAGAGAGGAATCGATGCAGCGCCTGCTGTGCGGTACAAATTTCCATGCATCGCCCACCGGATCCACGCAGCCCCTGTGACTTCGTCCTGTCAGCGCCGGAAATCCACACAACGTCCCCGGGGCATCCGAAAACCCCCCAACCCAAAGAGGATCTACGACCGAGCACCAGAAATCGATGCATAGCCGTCCCTGCCTGAAAACTAAATGACGCATCGCCGTGTGCAGCCTGAGAAATCGACACACACCCCCTTTGTTTCCACACATCTTCTCCTCTCCAGTTCTTTGCGGATATTTTGCACGCAAACCAGGTACTTTGCGCTTGAAAGAGACATTTATTGCTTTTTAAAGACTAAAGACACTTGATATCACTTTTATAGTGATATCTCAACATATACTTATAGCATTTTAATCTTTTTGACCTGTATCTTATCAGATAAATATTATATATTTTTCTGAACACTGTGTGGTGTATTTTTGTGGTGCTATACTGTGTTATTGCATGATTTATTGCACAAATACTTTACACATTGCCTTCTAAGTTAAGCCTGACGGCTCAGTGCCAAGCTACCAGAGGGTGGGCACAGGATAATTTGGATTGTGTGTGACTTACTCTGACTAGAGTGACGGTCCTTGCTTGGACAGGGGGTAGGTAACCTGACTGCCAACCAAAGACCCCATTTCTATCAAGCAGTATCTGCAAATGCACTTGCGAACATAACAGATGACATAATGCTAGATTATTGCAAAGGTCTGGCTGATGTTGTTCGCTCTCTGTCTCATCAAGTTGAAGCATGAACAGTTCAAACAGTTCAAGAACAGTGTCACAGCTTGAAAGCTGGAGATTGCATTTTAGTAAAGAAACACGTAAGGAAGACTTGCCTAGAGCCAAGGTGGGAAGGATCGTATCAAGGTATCTTGGTGACGACAACAGCAGAGAAGTGTGCTGGTCTTCCAAACTGGATTCACACAAGCCATACATGCAAAGTTCCATGTCCTCTCGAAAACACAGAGTCTGATTTCCTAAGAGTGAACACAGATGAAGAAGGAGTTCAGAATAGTCAAGCTGTGAGGTCTGAACCAGTAGCTGAAGCAGAAATTGTGCAAAGTGGTGAAGGTGCAAATAATCTGAATGCAGACAAACGTTCATAAGAGGTGAGTCAAAGGTGACTGACTCCTGCCAACACAGCAATCTTTGTGAACCCAGTTGCACCTGAAAAGAGAACTGTGAAAGGAGAAAAATGACCTGAAGCTCCACCAGAACTGGTTGCTGATCAACTCCCAACCATACCAAAAGCAGTAGAAGCGTCAAATCAAAGTGAAGATGAAGATGGTGTTGGTAAAAGAACAAAGAGGAAAGGAGTACCAAGTTGAAAATACTCTTCACCTGAATAGATATATGTTGTCACAAATGAATGGGGGAACAAGTTTATGGCCTTTTGTTTTGAACTTTGAAATAACCTTGCCAATTGATCAACAAGGACATTACACTCTGGAAGTCACCATAAGTGGTCATCAGACTGTGTTTCATTGAAAACTAACATTTTGAACTATTCTGAGAAATCCTAGTTGAAACTAGATTGACTTTTTGAAGATCGAGAACTTTTGAAAAGATTGCTGAACATTTTTGAAGAGCTGCTTTTGTTCTGATTTTTACTCATTTTTGCTTTATATTTTTATTTTATTTTTCTTCTCTGATCCACAGAAGCCATGAACCCAGAACAGGGTAAATGCAGTAAATGTAAATATGTGTGCATTGGCTTAATTGTAGTATGACTGCATGTATTTTATTGATTGCAGGAATGAGTGTTTCAATGAAAGGAGAGGTGCAAAGCACATCAACTCCAGTGCAGAGAATGATAAAATCTAGACAAGTAACGTTTTATAAGGATGAGAGAGTGCTGCATTTAGATGACAGAAAGGGAGATTTGTCTTTCAAAGTTTATTACAGTTTGCTGTATGAATACGTGGATACAATGAATGTGCATGATTGTTATGTGTGTGCACAAATTCTTTAATAAGTGGAGAAGGGAATCACTTATCACAGATTACCACTGACTTATGGAATTAGTTGTAGTTTATTATAAACACACTTATACAGTCAAGAATATGGGGGTCATTATGAGTTCGGCCGCCACTTCACTGCCAGTGCGGTGAAGCCCCCACCGGCCCTATTATGATTTTCCCACTGGGCTGGCGGGAGGAAGCCAGCGTCAATGTGGTGGTGGGGCGGGTGCAGCAGCACCCATCGTGCATTTCACTGCCCGTAATTCGGGCAGTGAAATGCACAATGGGGCTGTAAAATGTGCATGCTTAAATAATAGTGGACAAAGTGCTGCCATTCGTATTTTAACATCACGCTTTCACATGAAGATATTGTGCACTCATATTTGACTGGGCTACTGACATGAATTAATGATGAAAGTAATATTTTAAGAGAAACAGTAGAAATGAAGCATATAATGAGTATTAAATGATTATGAATTAATCGTACTTATATTGGTTTAAAATAATTCTATTAACATGAGTTATATATGTGCAGAAAAATAAATGTACGTTTTAACTGTTCTAGTATGTCATAAATGAAGTTTGCAATAAATAATTTGCTTTGCTTATTCAATTTAAATGTAAAGTGTGCAATAGGATTTATGTTTATTAATTGTATTAATGAGCATTTAGGCTTTCTTAGCTGAACTAGGCCTGAAGTTTCATTTTTGCAGCAGTAGAGGAAAATTATTTGTTTAATTTTGTTCCCACTCATCTGAATTCTTTCCCTAGGTTGCTGACGTGATATTAAATGTCCCATGGTATTGAAAGCGAGGAACATGTTTTAATGATAATTATGTGAGATAGACTTCTTGAGGCTGTTGAACACAGGAAGACAGGAAATTCATGATTTTCTATAAGAGAACTGCTTAGCCCATTTTGGGTATCGTGAGAAAGGATTCTGAAGTAACTTACAAATAGAAAATTGAATATTTTTTGAAACTGTATGAAATCATTGAAATGAAAACGTAATTTCCTGAGAAAATCCAGAATAGTTACAAACTTGATAGTGCCACTGTAGGAGGCTGGCCTGGTTTGTAGTGGGTACCTTTGGTACTTACACCTTATACCGGGTCCAGTTATCCCTCATTAGTGAAATGTAGTAGTATTCTAGCAACTTAGGCTGATAGAGGTAGCTGTAGCAGAACAGCTTAGGCTGAAATAGGAGACATGCATAGCGCCTGCTATACCACTATAGTTACACAGTACTCATACACAATGAAAGACAATACGCACTGTTACCAAAAATAAAGGTGCTTTATTTTAGTGACACACAGGCAAAACATTCTTAGAGGCAATACTCCTTCTGGAGGTAAGTAATATACACAATATATACAGTAGACACCAAAATAAGGTAAGTAAAATAGTCATGGGATAGTGCAAACAATAGAAAATACCATAGAATGAAATAGGAAGAAATAGGTCTAGGGGCAACACAAACCATATACTAAGAAAGTGGAATATGAATCACAAATCCCCCCAGACAAGTGTAGGGTGTAGTGAATCGCTGGGAGAGTAACAAAACCACAAAGGTGAATAAAATACCCCACCCCAGAGTCCTGGAAAGTAGGAGTAAACTACTGCAAGTTTCCTTAAGACACACTGCAAGTTGTGATTAGAGTTACTGCAAGAACCAAACAAGATTGCAAGCAACAAATGGTGGATTCCTGAAGACCTGTAAAGAGAGGAGGCCAAGTCCAGAAGTCGCAGAAGATTCCAGGAAGAACAGGAGCCCATGCCAACCTAGAAGATGGTGCAAAAGGGGAGTCTCAGGTTGGAAGAAAACTGCAGAAGAGCACCAAGGAAGATGGCTGCGGGTTCCTGCATGATGCAAAGGATGTCCCACGTGGAGATGCTGGATGCAGGCGAGTTGTAGCACTGGATTCGTCCAACAAGCCTTGATTCAAGCAATGTCGCGTACTGCGTCAAAATGGCACTGCCTGGATCCAGGAGGGACCTGGGGGGCCTCAACTCGGACTGAGGAGGCAGAGGGGGCTCCCAACACTGTAGGGAAGCCACAGATGACCAGGCAGCACCCACGGAGGTCCCAGAACACCAGGACAAAGAAGGTACAAATTGCAGTTACTGCAGCACTACAAAAGAAGGTCCCACGCCGCCAGAGAACAAGTCAGCGAGTTGAGCGTTGCAGGATACAGTGCTGGGGACCTGGGCCAGGCTGTGCATGAAGGATTCTTGCAAATAGTGCACAGAGGCCTCAGGAGGTGAAGATGACGCAGTGCACAGCGGTACTGTTGCAAACGGGAAAGGCAAGCTCTTACCTCCTCCAAATTTGGACAGCAGGACCTTAGGACAGTCTCTGTCGAAGGGGTCCACTACCTGTGTTCCAAGGAGCAAACTCAACACCAGAAGAGGAGTCCAAGAGCATTGGTTGTTGTCTTAGAAGGTGCCTGCTGGAGCAGGGAAGGGTCTCCGTCATTCCACTGGAGATTTCTTCGGTCCTTCTGGTGCAGGGTGAAGACAGTGAGTCCCCAGAGCATGCACACCATGGAAACTGTTGCAGTTGCTGGCTGGAGCTGAAGTTGCAGAGTTGAAGTAGCCCTTCTGGATACTTTGTTGCAGTTACAGCGGTTCCTGGAGCAGTCTGCGGTCAATCCGAGGTCAGAGAATGAAGCAGTAGTTGCAGAGGATTCCTGATGGAAACTTGCAAGCAGAATCTGAAGAGAAACCCACAGGATGGACCCTAAAAAGCCCTGAGAGGGGGATTGGCTATCTAACCAGGTATGCACCTATCAGGAGGGGTCTGTGACGTCACCTGCTGGCACTGGCCACTCAGAGGCCTCCAGAGTGTCCCCACACCTAGAAAACAAGATGGCTGAAGTCTGACAACACTGGAGGACCTCTGGGCACCACCCCTGGGGTGGTAATGACCAGGGGAGTGGTCACTCCCCTTTCCTTTACCAGTTTCACACCAGAGCAGGGACTGGGGGTCCCTGAACTAGTGTAGACTGGCGTATGCAAGGGGGGCACCATCTGTGCCCTTCAAAGCATTTCCAGAGGCTCTGGAAGGCTACCCCTCCCAAGCCTGTAACACATATTTCCAAAGGTAGAGGGTGAAACACCCTCCTCCCAAGGGAAATGCTTTGTTCTGCCTTCCTGGGACTGAACTGCTCAGACCCCAGGAGGGCAGAACCCTATCTGTGAGGTGGCAACAACTGTAGCTGCAGTGCAAGCCTCAGAGAGATGGTTTGTCAGTACTGGGGGTCCATGGTGGAGCCCCCAGGATGCATGGAATTGGCTCCCCAATACCAGATTTGGAATGGGAGGGGGCAATTCCATGATCTTAGACACCTTACATGCCCATATTCGGAGTTACCATTGTGAAGCTATATATAGGTATTGACTTATATGTAGTGCACACAAGTAATGGTGTCCCCGCACTCACGAAGTCCGGGGATTTGGCCGTGGACAGCGTGGGGGCACCTTTGCTAGTGCCTCACACTTAGTAACTGCCCCTAGCCTTCAGTAAATGAAGGTTAGACATATAGGTGACTTAAAAGTTACTTAAGTGCAGTGAAAATGGCTGCGAAATAGTGTGTGCAGTGTTTCACGCAGGCTGCAGTGGCAGTCCTGTGAAAGGGGTTGTCTGAGCTCCTTATGGGTGGCAAAAGAAATGCTGCAGCCCATAAGGATCTCCTGGAACCCGAATGCCCTGGGTATCTAGGTATCATATACTAGGGACTTAAAAGGGGGGTCCAGTGTGCCAATTGGAATTGGTAGGTGAAGTCACTAAACTACAGTGACTAATTTGGAAGCAGAGAGAGCATAAGCACTGAGGTTCTGGTTAGCAGAGCCTCAGTGACACAGTTAAGCACTACTGACAACACACACATTAGGCCACAAACTATGACCAATGGGGTCCTGACTAGCAGGATCCCAGTGACACAGTAAAAGCACACTCACAAACAGGCCAAAAGTGGGGGTAACCATGCTAGAAAGAGGCTACTTTCTCTCAGCCACTGACAGGCATTGGATATCGAATCTTGTGCATAGATGAGCCCACCTGAAAGACCAATCAAGAGGACCATGGATATTTCTAATGATTGAGAGACTTTGGAACTTAAGGGAGAGTTTGTCTGTTACCCTGAGTATGTTAGCTTCGTCCAGTCCGTCTAGTCACTCTCTGCCAGAGTCAGTCTGGGCGCTATTCTCTTTTCCTTTTGAATTTTAATCCCTCCACCGTTTAGCTAACTTTTAATTAATAAAGTTATATTTTAATTGTCTCATTTGCTTATGCTGTTCAGTACTAATATGTCTAACCGATTCTGAACTGCTGGCCTGCCCCATGTGCAGCCCGTATTCTGCACCGTCTTCATGCTGCAGTCTACTGATGCCGGGAGAAGGTGAACGCTCTGTCCGATGAAGTATGTCTGTCATCTGTCCCAAGAGGAGAGGTATAACTAAATGTGTTTTTTTGTTTCCTTTTCAACTTAGATACTTACACCAGAATATTTTATAGTGAGTTGCCCTAGTTAGATGATTTTTGTCCTTTTCTCTTTGCTTTTGTCCACGTGTTAGCCCGTTCCCACACATGCAAGTCCAAATTCTAAATGTTATTAACTGTATTTTTCATGGTCTGCTGATATCACCATCATCTGCTTTGCAATCTGATACTAATGTGCATTTTGTGGTTTTGCTAATTTATGTCATTATTTAAGAGTGTTTAACAGTATTAATATTTAGTAGATTAAATATTTTCAGACGTTTTGGTCAGCTGCCAGTTTTTATATATGTGTATAACTTAGTTTTGCACACCATATATGTTACCTTGATATTGGGAATGTAATAAAGCTTTACAACTTTATTCAGCAAGGAATAAGTTGTTGCTTTTCTGTTGAATTCGAATCTGACTACTACACTCCTTACTAAGTCCAAAGATCCAACTGTGTTTAGGGGGTGAGATATGGTAAGTTTGTCCCACCTGTGCGCTTGTGGATCCCAAACCAGAGGCAGGAAGAGGACCTAGGTGTGAGTGCCAGCAACAATAAGCCCAGAATTTTTAAATAGCACAATACTAGTCTTAGGAAGCTAGAGCTAGAAATGGAGCAGCAGAAGACTTCAATGGGAAATGGGAAGAGATTGTCAGAGTTTAAAAACTCTGGCTAGAAAAGAAGAAACTTGCTTAGTGTGAGAGAACAGGGCTGATTGCAGAGGCCCCTAACTTTTTGTCCCAATTTTTCACTTTTTGCTGGTGTTTTTCTGACTCTGATGGTGCCCTGGGTACTGATAACCAGTCCCAGGGCATGTGCTCTGTGTAAAATCAGTATGCAAATTAGGCTAATTATAATTGACTAAGTCAACCTACCTATAAGTCCCTAGTATATTGTAGGGCATGTAGGTTTAGGGACCCCAGCATAGGTAGTGCGGTGCACTGCTGAGGTGCCCAGTGTCATTTTAAAGGCAGGCCTGCCTTGCTGGCTGCTTTTAAATTAAAGTTACATGCAAATTCGACTTTGGAATTGAAAGTAGTTTCAAAGTCTTAAAGTACCTTTTTTTTTTTACATATACGCCACCCCTAAAGTGTGCCCTATGTGCCCCTAGGGCTGGGTGCCATGTAACTATAAGCAGGGACCTTATAATAATAGTTTTATAAGCCCTGGTGAGGTAAAACAGCCACATTTGTTTTTCCCTCATTGTAGTGAATGGCCTCAATAGGCTAGAATGGGGAGACTTTATTTTAATTTTAAAAGTCCCCTTAAGTAACAGATTCCAGAAGTTTGGTATCACATTAATTGTTATAATAAATCCCACAACTTCCAGTTGTTGGATTTAATATACCTTGTTCAGGTAAAGAGTTTTAAACTTTACCTGAAAAGTTGCCAACTTCAGCACTGCAGTGTTTTTGCTGCTGTGCTCTGATTGGCCAGCCTCTGGCAGCCTGGCCAGGATGCCTTGATGAGGTGTGAAGTGGCCTGGCTCCACACAAAGAGATGTGCCTGGGGGAGGAGATCTCCCCTCAGCAGATGGTGAAGCAGGAAGGGGAGGGCTGCCAAACTGGTCTTCAAAGGCAGGGAAGGGCATTTGGAGCAACCCAGCAACACCCTCACATCCTGCAAACCCAGACAATTAGGTGCCCCCTTGATTAGATTAGGAGAGGGCAGGAGAGGGGTGTGTTTAGGATTTTTAGCCACACCAGTGGGTGGGCTCAGCCAGATGTATTCTGGGAATTGTAGTACCAACTCCCAAGGAGCAACTCAGAGCTTCTGGAACCTTGGATCAAGTTGTGAATACTTCAAGGACACAAAAAGGACCTCTGGAAGAAGATCCAGAAGTTTGGAGACGTTTGGAGCAACTCCATAAGTTGAAGAGGTGCATTGTGGGGGTTGTCATCCCAGACCCCAAGAGGAACACCAATGCCTCTGAACCCTTGGTGGGTGCTGTGGACCACTTTCTGAATCAAACACTTCTGAAAGTAAGTGTGACAGTGTTACCTTCTGGATGGCCTGAACTCTGGACTTTGTTCCTTTCCAGTGTGACCTTTTTTAACCCTTTGAGCGCTAGTTGCTTCTATGCCCTAGAAAGCATTAATTCTTTAAAAATTCATATCTCCGGTTCCCCTTATCCGATTTTATTCATTTTGGTGTCATTTGAAAGATAAAATTATAATCTATTTTCGTACATTGATTTCGGATTTGTAAACTGTTTCCTGTGATTTATTTAATTACTGTTTTGTGCTATTTTAATGCTTTACGCTTTGTCTTCTAAGTTAAGCCTTGTCGCTCGTTGCCAAGCTACCAAGGGTTGAGCTAGGTTTAATTTACTGAGACCTAACTGGACCTAAGTGGAGGTTAGTGGCCTTTTGCTAAGTGTAGGTACTTACCTGCCCTTAGCAATAGCCCATTTTCCAACACTTAGGAGAAACCAGTCAAGGAGCAAAATACGAGATGGAAAAAAAGTCATGGAAGATGAGCTCGTTTATGGTTAAGCAGTCTCAAAAGTAAGACAAACAAATATTTCCCTGCAGTCTAGTGAAAACAACATTGGGTGCAAAAAAAGCATCTGTTGGTCATGTGGCTGCAAAGATGCAACCACACTTTTTGTTGAATTCAATGTATACATTTTTGTTTTGTGAACAGAAAACAGAATTTTGCATTGGTAGAGATATTTGGACAGCTACGTTCAACCTAGAAACACAAGTACTTTTGTGAATTGGGCCCTTAAACTGAGGATCACTTTGTTGCTATGCTGTTAAACAACCCTGTGAATCGGTCAGCGTTAGCTCATAAACTCTCCTCAGTACAATATAACTTCACTTATTCCCCATGCTGGAGCAACTTCCCTACCTGAGGCTAGTCTGCTCCTTAATGTGTTGCAATAACTCCTCCCTGTTATGTTCTCAGGCACTGTACATGGGCTAGTTCATGCTTGCGCACATCACAGCACGCCAACAAACACCCGCAAGCACTGCTCGCTCCGGGCATGAAAACACTGAACCAACAAAGACTTGGAGTGCTTGTTCAGGTAGTGTGCAGATGAGAGCTGGCGTGTGTTGTATTATCTCTTCTCTGCACCTCTCCTTCTTTGGCCCGTGCGTACATCTCAACACACAAACATCAATTGGTGAAGAGGGTTGTGATTCTCCCTCAATAAAAACCTTACATTTTGGAAGAGAAGGTTTAGTGCTCAGTATTCTCCCACTTCACTGTGCATGACAGTTCTAATCCTGACCAAACAAGGCCAAGAAGAGTGAGGATTATGGAACAGACCTCAAACTCCACACAGCAGCCTGGTAGGGAGTACATCTTTACTCATTTTGCCCTACCTGAACAATGTTCCAATTTACTCAAGAATGACAGGTGATAATTAGGAGTTGGGAAGGTGTAATGGGTGTGATACTCTGGCAGACTAGGTGATGACACAATGAGGTTGGAATGAGGCAAGCAGAGTCAATAAGGGCACACATTGCATAAGCTTTAGTTTTCGGCTGAACACTTCTACTGCATGTCAAGCAGCAACAGAATAAAAAGACAAGTGAAGCTTTAATCGACTAGCAGCTCTTCACTGCCACTAAATTCACACCCAGGCTTCGTTCCCTGCACTCTGATTTTTATACATCATGTTTCCTTGGGCTCAGGTATCCATTGCAAGGCCGCTGGGCTCACCTCCACTCCTTGGCTGATGACCCGTGAGCGCAACTGGGGAACCCTCAATCAGCCAAGGCAGAAGCTTGCCTGTGGAGCGGACGTGCTGCCCAGGATCTGATTTGAGATCCCAATCGGGTTTCCTGCCTTGTATGATCCAGGGTTTCCCAGTCATGCTGGCGAGGATGTTGTCAATCCCATTGGTGATGTATTCTAAATCTTTATTATTTAGCTCATGTATACATGCTCTGTTGATGTATTGCACATTTCTTTTTAATTCTTGACCACGTGATATGTGCATTTATCTTTGTGTATTTTAATGTTTTGCTGCTGTATTTGAGTTATATGGTCACTCATATTTTTGTATGACTTGTATTTGATATTTGGGAAGTGCCATAATAAATTCATCATTTAGACAAAAAGTGCTGAATCCTTTAGGCATTGTGTCCTCTTAGTTTAAGTGAGAGCAATACACTTGCTTCACAGAACACTTGTATAAAACATATATAAGATATTGATGTAAGGGTGGGGCTACACACAAGGAGTGATTGCTGGAAGGATGCTGAGTCATAGAGTTCCATCATCATACTCAATGGCACAATAAGGTACTTTCGGGAGATTTTACATGACTTGGCATGTGCTAGAAATGGGGGCTTTGGTTGACAGTCAGGTTACCCCCTGTTCAAGCAAGGACCCTCACTCTAGTCAGGGTAAAAGAGAATCACCCTCAGCTAACCCCTGCTTACCCCCTTGGTAGCTTGGCAGAGCAGTAGGCTTAACTTCAGAGTGCTAGGTGTAAAGTATTTGTACCAACACACACTGTAACTTATGAAAACACTACAAAATGACAACACCAGTTTAGTAAAATAGGAAATCTTTATCTAAACAAAACAAGACCAAAACGACAAAAATCCGACATACACAAGTCAAGTTATGAATTTGGAAAGATTAAACTAAAAAATAGCGCTTACAAACACAAAATGCTTCGATGAGGTGTTAACACAGCGTCCTGACGGAGTCATTCACAACAAGCTGACACCAGCGGTGCTGGACACGGAGTCGCGTGGATCCCGAAGTACAGTGCCTTTGGTGAAGAGTGAAAACAAGTTGATGCGTGAAGTCGGGGATCGCGGCGTCTGTGCGAAACGTTGAATCCGCGCAGTTTGAGCGGCGTCGGTCACGACGTGGTGCAGTGACCTCCACGGAGTCGCGGACTTCAGCGGGGCTGCAGCGGCATTGGGCCTGCAAAGGTTGTTGCGTTCCAGCGAAGATCACGAAGTCGGATGCAGGCGGCATCACCGGATTCAGCAGCGGCGTCTGTCAGAAGTCGATTTCCTTGGATTTCCACCAACTTTCCTTTCAAGGGCCCAGGGACTGGATAGGGCTGCACTTGTCAGAGCAGGAGTCTCTCCAGAGACTCCAGGTGCTGGCAGAGAGAAGTCTTTGCTGTCCCTAAGACTTCAAACAACAGGAGGCAAGCTCTAAATCAAGCCCTTGGAGATTTCTTCACAAGATGGAAGGTACACAAAGTCCAGTCTTTGCCCTCTTACTCTGGCAGAAGCAGAAACTGCAGGATAGCTCCACAAAGCACAGTCACAGGCAGGGCAGCACTTCTCCTCAGCTCTTCAGCTCTTCTCCAGGCAGAGGTTCCTCTTGATGTCCAGAAGAGATTTAAAGTCTGAGGTTTTGGGTGCCCTTCTTATACCCAATTTCTCCTTTGAAGTAGGCCTACTTCAAAGTAAAGTCTCATGTGAATGTGAAATCCTGCCTTGCCCGGGACAGGCCCCAGACACTCACCAGGGGGTCGGAGACTGCATTGTGTGAGGACAGGCACAGCCCTTTCAGGTGTAAGTGACCACTCCTCCCCTCCCTCCTAGCACAGATGGCTCATCAGGAAATGCAGACTACACCCCAGCTCCCTTTGTGTCACTGTCTAGTGTGAGGTGCAACCAGCCCAACTGTCAAACTGACCCAGACAGGGAATCCACAAACAGGCAGAGTCACAAAAATGGTATAAGCAAGAAAATGCCCACTTTCTAAAAGTGGCATTTTCAAACACACAATCTTAAAATCAACTTTACTAAACAATGTATTTTTAAATTGTGAGCTCAGAGACCCCAAACTCCACATGTCCATCCACTACCAAAGGGAATCTACACCTTAATCAGATTTAAAAGTAGCCCCATGTTAACCTATGAGAGGGGCAGGCCTTGCAACAGTGAAAAACTAATTTAGCAATATTTCACTGTCAGGACATATAAAACACATTACTATATGTCCTACCTTAACCATACACTGCACCCTACCCTTGGGGCTACCTATGGCCTACCTTAGGGGTGTCTGACATGAAGGAAAAGGGAAGGTTTAGGCCTGGCAAGTGGGTACACTTGCCAAGTCGAATTTACAGTTAAAACTGCACACACAGACACTGCAATAGCAGGTCGGAGACATGATTACAGAGCTACGTATGTGGGTGGCACAACCAGTGCTGCAGGCCCACTAGTAACATTTCATTTACAGGTCCTGGCACCTCTAGTGCACTTTACTAGGGACTTACTAGTAAACCAAATATGCCAATCATGGATAAGCCAATTACATATACATTTTGTAAAGGAGCACTTGCACTTCAGCACTGGTTAGCAGCGGTAAAGTGCCCAGAGTAACAAAAACAGCAAAATCAGAGTCCAGCACACATCAACAACCTGGGGAACAGAGGCAAAAAGTTAAGGGAGACCACGCCAAGGATGAAAAGTCTAATAGCATGTTACTTCAAACAAACTAATACAACTATACTGATAGGAAGTTAATTACAACTTAAGCAGGGCATTTAGATGAACAGGTTAGCAACGTATGTTTGAAATCTGAGTAGGGCATTCTTAACCTTTACCCTAACTTGTATAATAATTGGTTTGCTGTTTATAAAACGTACAATCCTTGTTTTGCACAAGATTTGTAGACAAATTACGTATATTAAATAATCCTAAAGTATGAAATACCACTTGTTGTGCATGCATATGTATTTGATGGTTCAGGGCGGCACTATATGTACCACCTGCAGATGAGAGATTACGTCAAAGGCTTTGTCTGATTCCTAACAGTTCTGTCTATTTGAGTATAACTCAGTAGGGAAGAAGTGAGAGACAAACTGCGATTTTTCGTTTCTCCATAGAAAGGGGGCTGTTGGGACTATACCAAGTCTGACCCCTATAAACTTGGGTAACACAGCAATAGCATCATATCTACTGACATGGAAAGAAGACAATGTCTTAAATTACATTCAACCAAGGATTTAAAGAGATTCCTTCACCATTTTACTGCTCCAGCAGGAAAACTAATCATTCTTCGTACTCAAGCCGAATGAAAAGTGTAGACCTTATATTGACTACAGGCAGGCTTTTACCCAATTGCTTATTATTGTCAGACTCTTACAACCACTGAAACAAATGTAGGCCATCCTGTTTACAATTAAACTTGTTTTGGCTAATATCTTTTTGATGGAAGTCATCCATTTACATGACACGGTTTGGCAGCAGCTGCTCTTTATCAGGGGCTACAGGGTGCAGCCCTCTCTGCCTCCTGTGAGACCCTTGTTCATTTTGGCAATTTAGCAGTGTTCATGAAAACACAACTTTCTGGTTTTCATGAACTTTTCCAGTGCACAGGTCAGCACTCTCGGCCTCATTTCAAATACCAGGAAAAACCATAGAACTCATCTTTGTAGTAAACCCCTATCTGTTGGACTCTGTATCAGGCTCCTGCAGGCCTTTGACATAATCCCTAAAATAACACAAGAATATGTCTCTTTTAATGTTTGTCATTGAAGCCAAGCATTTTCACTGACAAACCCCCTTCCATACAGATGGGACAAGACTAATAAGTGGTCCAGTGGATGATCGATGCCTAATGTTTGGGTTAAGGTGTGCAATTTGTGGTCGAATTAAAGGCATATGAGCCGGATGACTGGTCTTGGATTGCTAAAAGCATGTTCGGGCCCTAGATTTGTCAATGCGTATGACAGATTGCATCTACAGGCCTCTATGGCCTCGAGAAGCTTATGAGGCCTTTGTTGGAAGGATCAGCTTGGTAGTGCCATTCCACTTGTGCTCAATAGCATGGTCCATTAATGACTGGGCAGCAGGAGTCTGGAGCCATTGGGAAGGATGCAGTAGGGAATGCCACTGTGAAGTGTAACTACCGAAACAGCAGAGCGCTCCAGATTACGCTAAAACCATACTGGAACCTATAGAGCTGCAAGGTCTGCTTTTGTAGAGCAGAATGAGGTGGTGTCACCATGCTCACGGTTTCGCACACACACCTGGCGGGAACCGCTAGAAGACCGTACCGCGGACAAAAGACGGCGGCGGTCATTATGACTTTCCCGCTGGGTGGGCGGGCGACCGCCAAAAGGCCGCCCGCCCGCCCGCCCGCCCAGCGGGAAAGCCCCAGCAACGATGAAGCCGGCTCCGAATGGAGCCGGCGGAGTTGCTGGTGTGCGACGGGTGCAGTGGCACCCATCGCGATTTTCAGTGTCTGCTAGGCAGACACTGAAAATCAATGTGGGGCCCTGTTAGGGGGCCCCACGACACCCGTTCCCGCCAGCCTGGTTCTGGCGGTGAAAACCGCCAGAACCAGGCTGGCAGGAAGGGGGTCGGAATCACCATGGCGGCGCTGCTTGCAGCGCCGCCGTGGAGGATTCACAGGGGCAGGGGAAAACCGGCGGGAAACCGCCGGTTTCCCTTTTCTGACCGCAGCTTTACCGCCGCGGTCAGAATTGCCCTTGATGCACCGCCAGCCTGTTGGCGGTGCATCCTCCAACCCCGGAATGACCCCCACAAAGTCAATACACCTGCAATCAATTTGTAACCATGAAAGGTGTATCAAAAGAAGGTTTTTATATCAGAAAATTGAGGAGAAAAATATTGCCCAGCCAAAATATTGTGGCTAAATCGCAGTACTGTGAAGGTAAGTACAATTACTACTTTTTACTTCTTATCTATGTACTTTGGAGATTAATATATTGTCAATTTGCGTATATGTACAGTCAAGAATAGTACATCTATACTTACTCATGTATATTCACCTTCACAAGATTGTGTTAGTCGATGTTTTCAGGATGATTTTTAGGAACTTGAAAGCATACTAAATTCACACCTACAGGAGAACAGCAACTTCCTCAATATGAGGTATGATCTGTAAGATGGTTTATGGTGCCCAGACCTGCCTTCTGTATTTAACTGCCAAGGTAATTAGACTTTGTAATTATCTTTTTCCAGTCCCCTATTCTTCGTCCTCTATTGTAAGGGGTCCTGTTGGTTCTTGTTCCTCTTTACTTTGTACCCTTCTCCTGTCCACTCCTGATCCAGTGACGCCATCCTAAGGGGAGGATTTCTTTCTGAATGAAATCACTCCCCTGCACTTGTGTCACCTTCCTATTATTCAGGCAGGAAAGGATTGATCAGTGTTTATCAAATGTTGCTCCTTGGTGTAGCAACAGCAGTGCTTCCTGGATCATTTTGTTAACTTGGGAAATCAGGCAGATGGGGTGAGATGGAGGATTAGCAGAAACGTAAGGTTTAGGTAGTTCAGACTTCTGACAATTGTTCTTACATTTCTGATCCTCTGATGTAACTGCTTCTTCCATTTCCCTGATTGGGGCTACTCGCTGTCCATTCTGATGCAATGGTGATTAGTGCGCTCCTTAATGGGCTAGGAAGGCAAAGCCTTTGACTCACTGCTGAGAGTACGTGTCTCCAGCACCAGGCACTTTCAAATTAATGAGATACTACAACTGGCCTTGCAATAACATAGAGTCTGGAATTAACTCAATCTCGAACTCTGAAAAAAACATCAACGAGGATGGGATGGACAGGAGTTGATGAGGGGGTGGGGGGACCTCGAGTTTAGTACAAGACACTTGCGGACCTGGATGAATTTCCTAATCCTTCAGAAGGAATAACACACCCATTACGGATCTAATTAACTTCGGGATTCAAAGTCACCCATGAGTCGAGTAGTGAACTTTGAGTGGAGCCCTATATGGATAAAAAGCGTTTTCACTCAACCAAACCATATAATTTACCCGATATGAAGAACAGGTCGGATGTTGCTGATCTGACAATCACTTCTAGTCCGCTTTGGCTTTAGACAGATGCAGAAACAGTAGATTCAAAACCCACTAAATATGAAGCAAAATTGCTGACACTGCTGGAATCAAAGAAGATAAAACATCTTATAAAAAATGTGGGGATGAAAGCCAGAAGGTCAAATGAAGGGGGAGCAACCCAAGGAGTTTAGAAGGTATTTGAATGCAAATTGTGCAGTGGGTGCAGCCAATCATTTTGTTGAGATATCAGAAAACTTCGAAATCATTGTTTGTAGATTATTAGGCTTTCAATTTGCGGATGATAGCTAGCACATATGAGTATTCTGTACCTCATCATTTGGGCACAGTTTTCCAAACAGCATTGGTGGATGGTGATCTTTGAAAGTGGTGAGGCATAACATTGGCTAGGGAATCCCCCCATATTTTTCAAAATGTACGTGTCATACAATCTCCCTCTCACATTTACTCTCTTCCCACTCACACTAACTCATATTCCCTCACTCACACTCACTTCCATTCACTGTTACTCACACACATACTCATGCTCACTGGTTCTCATTCTCACTTACTAACACTCACTGACCCTGGGCATTGGTGCAAATGCACCTGCCACGCCATTGATAGCTACACCCCTGACTCACTTCCACTCCCTGTCTTACACATTCACACTACTTCACTCACTCACTCATGCTCACTTTCACTTCAACATACACATTCTCAACCTCAGATTTGTAGTCATTTTTACTGGCACTCTCAAACATACTCACACAAACACACTTTCACTCAATCCCATTCACTCTCAATCCTTCACAATCACATAAACTTTTCTTTACTTACCTTGCTTTCTTAGCTAGCAACTCTGAGGCTCCATGGCAGCAGCAGAGCAGCAGAGAAGGAATCTGATGCTGGGCATCAAAACCAGCAAGCTAGGATTCCCAACCAGGTGCCAGACAGACCTGCGGGGATGGGTTTGAAAAGGGGAGGGCCCATCTCAATTCCTCTCCCGGCTTCTTGATCAGACTGGAAACACATCCACAGAAGAAGCTGGGTTAGTGCTGGGAATACTGTTCCTGCTGCTCTGTGTGGCTTTTTAATTGGCTTAAGGGGCGCACAGCTGTGCGCCCAGACATCCACTTGTTAATACTGTGCTGCCTGAGACGTGCACAGTATGTCTGCTAAATAAAATGTGCCTGTGCAAGGGGATCGCAGTTGAGCAACGCCTCTCAGAGATGCACTGTCCGCACATCCAGCTACTCAGTGTTGTGTTTTAACACCACTCTGTAGCTGGATCATTCCTCAGCCTTCCGCCCGTCATCAAGAGCTTTGAAATGAGGCAGAGAGGGCTGACCTGTGCACCAGCAGAGATCATGAAAACCAGAAAGTTGCGTTTTCATTAACACTGCTAAATTGACAAAATGCACAAGGGTCTCACAGGAGGCGGAGGGGGCTTCACCCTGAAGCCCCTGATAAGGAGCTGCTCTTGCCAGACAGTATCATGTAAAGGGTGGAGCATGGTGACTTCCCTCAAAAAATATTGACCAAAACAAGTTTTATCAATGAAATGAAATGTGTAACTAGCTCCCTCATTGCAAGCAGAATGGTATACATTTGTTTCAGTCGTCAATTTGACTGTGACGGTACAATCATTCCAGAGCTTGGCAGTCAAGTAAGAAAAAGAGCAGCCCCACATAAGAGACTTAGAAATCTGAGAAATGACCAGTTCCTTAGCTGAGGTGCAGTGAAGGGAACGAAAAGTAAGGTAAGGAACTAACTTATGTCTGAGGTATATGAGACCCGAGTGGCCCTAGTGTCTTGAGTAAGCTATTGGTTTTTGGCCTGTTTGTATGTCAGCATTTATTGGATAGACTGTAGAAAGAACGTTGTTTGCACTGAAGTTTTGCAAGTCTTCAGAATGCCAAGGAAGGCGGTACAATGAGAAACAGAGCATTTGTGGTGGTCGATTATGTACTGAGTATTTGTGATCCATGAATTGAACACAGGGTGGTGAGGGGGGGGGGGCTAGATGATGGACAGTACATTTTGGCTTGCAACTCATGCATCGGTAACAAGAGGGTGATCTTTGATTAAGTAAGCCCTTGGTGAGGCTTATGATTTGTGCAGGGGGGTGTCAAACATGTTGGCCAGGGGCAGAAGAATTGCCATGTCACTGCCAGATGATCAGAACAATTCAACAAGAAGCAGCTGTAGGTGGACATGGTACCAAAATTAACGACAATAGAGTCAAGCGTATGAGAGGTGGGTGGGGAGATTTTGAGGGTATAAGAACCGGGGCGGGGGAGGGGGGGGATCGGGAGGCTGGAGAATCCAGGACCTGAAGCAGGGGTAGGGCTTCTGAGTCTTAGGAGTCCTCTAAAATGATGTTAAAATGCCAGAGGATGAAGAAGTTATGGGTGCTGAGGTAAAGTGGTACCACAGCATCTGAAAGATTGGTGGTGAAGGATGCTTTGAGCCCACGAGGGCAATAAATCAATGACCTCAAGGTATGGGGTTGAAAGTTAGAGAGAAGGTCATGCCTTTGAATTAGGGAAGACAAGGAGTGGTTAAAACCATGTTTTGAGGGAGATTTGAAAGACAAGATCAATTCTCCCCCCGTGGTCAACATTGTGCATGGTGTTGATGGGGGGTGACATGAAGCCAGGCCCCCTAAAGAATAGCTGATGATGTAAAATTAAGTCAAAGGTTTATGTTTGATGTCTTGGGCGCTGTCTGATGTTAATGAAACAGCAATTGGATCCAGGAGAGGGCTTAGCAGGTTAAGAGGTGGGTGCAAAAGGGGAAGTATGAGAGGAAGAGTGGACAATGAGGAAAAGCAGTAAAGCATACAAGAGAAAACACCTTCAGATGAACTGCAACAGCCTGTGTGAGTGGTCCATACTTTAACACGATCTTTCACAGCAAGGAGGTCCTGAGTGTAGTAGCTTAATAAGCCTGGGGGGTGGAGGCATGGGCAAAGGTGACAGCTGCGGTCTGAATGGGCTTGCCTTTTACATGCCTTCGGTGTGTCTACTGCAAGAATCCACTGTGCTTTTTACATAAGCAGCAAAGAAGGAGGAGGGGCGTAGTCTTTGACACAGTAGCAAATAAAACATTAAGGTGGTCATTATAACCCTGGCGGATGGTGTTAAAGCGGCGGTAAGACCGCAAACAGGCTGGCGGAAAAAAAATGGGAATTATGACCGTGGCAGAAACGGCCAACAAAGACAGCCACTTTAACACTCCGACCGCCACGGCGGTACAGACAAACAGCGCGGCGATCACAGCCAACAGACAGGTGGGAGACAAAGTACTGCCCACAGTATCACAACCTACCAATCCACCACCTTTTCCGGGGCGGATTCACCGTGGATAAAATCACGGCGGAAACAGCCATTTCAAAGGGAAAACGCTCACCTCTACACACTCCACGAGGAACGAGGACACCATGGAACCGGAAATCCAAATACTCCCTGCGATAGTCTTCCTGCTCCTGTACGACCATCATCAATGCCGGCGCCGAAGACAGCGGTGAGTACTGCACCTACGACATAGGGGAGAGGGAGGCAAAAGTCAGGGACACGCAACACCCCACCCCCACCCTCACCCACTACAACACACACACAATGCATATCCAAACATTACAGTAACAACCCCCAAACTCCCCGGAAGAATGCAAAGACAAAAGGAAATGAGTGCAACCATTGTAATATATCAAAATACAGTAACCAAATATATACAGATAAATATACACATTCCACAAAATATACATCACGATTAGTAGTGCAGGTAATGCATCATTCAATGTCCGTGGACCACTGGGCCCAAAATGCATGGGCGAGGCCCACACATGATACCTGATCAAAACGGAGAGAACACTGCCGGGGCATCAGATAGAAATACAACAGGCATCTCAGGGGGAAGGGAAGAGGGGGCACCTCAGCCGGATGACTGCACCACGCCAGATCCACGAGGGGGCTCCATGCCCATAGATGTATCCTGGGGAGTGCAAAGCCACAGTCTCTCAAGTCTCTACAGTGGGTGGTTTGCCACTGTTCCATCCTGGGGAGTGCAAAGCCACAGTCTCTCAAGTCTCACAAGTGGGTGGTTTGCCCACTGTACCATCCTGGGGAGTGCAAAGCCACAGTCTCTCAAGTGGATAACAGTCTCCACTGGTTCAGGAGGGGGACTGGTGCCCAGAGTGCTTCATCCTGTGAAGGACAGACGGAGTGGATGCTGTTCTCCACTGGTTCTGAAGGGGGACTGGTGCCCAGAGTACTTCATCCTGTGACGGACAGACAGAGTGGATGCTGTTCTCCACTGGTTCTGGAGGGGGACTGGTGCCCAGAGTGCATCACTCTCCCCGTGACGGTCCCAGTTCCGTCACTGCCCCTGGCCCACACATGGGCTAGCGGTGCTTGACTTTGCAGTTTCTGACCTGTTCAGCGGTGCTTGCCCTGGCGGTCTGTGCCCTGTTCAGCGGTGCTTGCCCTGTTCATCAGTTTCTGACCTGTTCAGCGGTGCTTGCCATGGCGGTCTGTGCCCTGTTCAGCGGTGCTTGTCCTGTTCAGCGGTGCTTGACTTTGCAGTTTCTGACTTGTTCAGCGGTGCTTGCCATGGAGGTCTGTGCCCTGTTCAGTGGTGCTTGCCATTTCGGTCTGTGCCCTGTTCAGCGGTGCTTGTCCTGTTCAGCGGTGCTTGACTTTGCAGTTTCTGACTTGTTCAGCGGGGCTTGCCATGGCAGTCCTTCATTGCCCAGCGGGGCTGTGGCTGCCGGGGCCCTCCTGGGACTGACTCTGGCGGTGGCCTCCTGGCCAGTGACGATGGGGCTGCCCTTCTGGGCACTGACTCTGGCGGTGGCCTCCTGGCCAGCGACGATGGGGCTGCCCTACTGGGCACTGACTCTGGCGGTGGCCTCCTGGCCAGTGACGATGGGGCTGGCGGTGGCCTCCTGGACAGCGGGGATGATGGCGGTCTTCTCCGCTGTGCTGCTCTTCCCAGACTTTGGCGACTTCTTCTGACCCTTCCCCACCTTGGGAGGAGTCACATCTGAGTGGACACTCCCCCCCGGAACCCTTGTGATCGGCTTTGGCGGCTGGAGTCTTCCCCCTGTCCCGCCGGGCACTGTCCAACGTCTGGTGCTTCACTGGGGGAGGACTGGCTGTGCTGTGGCTCCGTGTCACACTGGCTGCCCTGGTGCCCGGTGCATTCCACATACCTCTAACAGGCACCACTGGTACCGGCGATTTTTTGGCGGAGGTGCTAGAACGGGACCTATGAATTGGAGGGGGGGTGGTGGGAAAGAGGTCAAGATTGCGCAGGAAAAGTTTCTTAGGAACACTGGGACGGGTAGATGGAAGGGGTCTGGGAGGAAGAGGAGGTAGTTGTAGGAGGTGTAATGTTTGTGGCTTTGGGTGCAGGTGCATGCGCTGGAAGCTGTTGTGAAGTGGATGGCTGTTGGGTGGGTGTGTACCTGCGTTTGTGTACTTTGGGAGGGGGCGTCACAGACACACTGGGAGAGGACACAGGGGACGTGTAAATGGGAGTGGTGAGTGCAGGTGAGCGGGGTGTGGTGGTTGGTGTGCTGGTGCGGGACCTAGTGGCTGTAGTGGTAGTGCATGCAGGTGAGAGTGTAGACGACACTGGGAGGGAGGAGGGAGACGAGGAGGGGGACACAGTGGAGGCAGTGGATGTTGCTGTGTCTGTATGTGTGTGATGATTGCGTGAGTGCCTGTGGGATGTGTGGTGCTTATGTTTGCCTGAGCTTCCCTTGTGTGTTGAGGTGTGTGCAGGCTGGTCTGATGGTGTGCTTGGGATAGGCTAGGGTACAGGGGATTAGGTCTGGGTGGAGGAAGTGGAGGGGGAGGCTAGAGACAGGGACAATGGCTGCCATCAGTGCTGAGGCCAGAGATTGCAGGGTTCGATGAAGGGCAGCCTGACCAGAATGAATGCCCTCCAGGAATGCATTTGTGTCTTGCAATTCCCTTTCTACACCCTGGATGGCATTCAAAATGGTAGACTGCCCAACAATGAGTGACTTGAGGAGGTCAATGGCCTCCTCACTGAGGGCAGCAGAGGTGACAGGGACAGGGGCTGAGGTGTCTGGGGCGAAGGTGATGCCCACCCTCCTGGGTGAGCGGGCATGGGGCGAAGGCTGAGGGGCTGCTGGTAGGGCGGTGCTGGTAGGGGGGGTGGCGGCTGTACCTGTAGAAGTGGGGGTCACAGATTTTGACACCACCACAAGGGAGCTCCCATCGGAGGACGAGTCCGTGTCGCTGGTTGCTGATCCTGTGACCGCCGTGAAGCTCCCCTCGCCCTCCGTCCCACTGGTGTATTCAGAGTCCGTGGTGTGGCCCTCCATGGCCATGTGGGATGCAGCTTCCTCGTGCTCCGGTGCCACTGTGCCTCCGCCTGATTATGCTGATGCACACAAGAACAGGGACAGCACAAAAAGGGGGGAGGGGAACGACAGAAGAAAGACAGGTTGAGTGCATGGCTTACCGCTACGGTTGGTGGACAATACAGACACAGCAGCCCCCTGAACTACGCCGCCCTGTTGGGCTCTACAGATGCAGTTCCTGGGATATGGCCTACATGGCTATGGTGGACATCAGCACACATAGATGACACAGGGGCATTAATACCTGTACTTGGCACTCTACAGAGGTGGGGTGGAGTGCCACATGGCTTGCATTACGGAGGGGCCTAGCCTACGGAACTCGCCCTGGCCTAGGGAAACCCACAGCCCTCCTCCCCCACCCAGACACCTTCACTGCGCGCAAAGTCCACAGAATGATGTTGTACTCACCCCCTTGTGTCTGCTGTGATGCCCTCAAGCGCCCATCCAACTCAGGGTAGGCCACCGCCAGGATCCGGAATATCAGGGGGGTCATGGTGCGACGGGCACCCCTCCCACGTTGGGAGGCCATCCCCAGCTGAGCCTCCGCCGTCTTCTTGCCCCAGCGGCGAATGTCCTCCTATCTTTTACAGCAGTGGGTACTCCGTCTCTGGTGGACCCCCAGGGTCCGGACGTCCTTGGCGATGGCACGCCAAATATCCTTCTTCTGGTGGGTGCTGACCTAAATGAAATGTACAGGGGAAGAAGAGAAGTCATTACCAACAGCACCATCTAAGTGAGTGGCCCACATCCCTACCCTTGCCATGTGGCACATGCATTCATAGTCCTTCATGCACGCAGAACTCTGCCCCCTTCCTTCTTACAACCAGCCCTCTCCACACAGGCATAGTCCATACAACTTGCTCCCTGTGTACTCACCTGTTGGTCTGGAGGACCGTAGAGTAGCGTGTACTGGGGGAGGACCCCGTCCACGAGCTTCTCCAACTCCTGTGCAGTGAAGGCAGGGGCCATTTCCCCAGACGCACGAGCCATTGTCTCTTCCAGACCGAGGTCACAGCAGCACTTGCAGTGTAGGTCCTCTCCTGTTGAAGATCAAGTATCGAGTGATTCAACAGATAGAAAATGGCCGTCACGTCCGTGGCGGTGACGTCCGCGGCGGTGTGTATCATCACCGCCGGCACACTTTGTCATTGGCTCCTGGGACCCATTGGGTCCAATGTTAACCAAAGCAGCATTGCGCCGCGGTCTTCGACTGCCTACCGCGATGGTGTACAACGCCAGCGCAGTTACCTCCCATCCCATTGTCCCAGTTTAGAGGTCAGGCAGCCGCCATTTCAGGGGCCCACATGGCCAAATTACCAACTGCCTCACACATACCTAGGCCTGGACTCAACACACATACAGACAACTTTTTGGATTATGTTTCGTGTTCTGTGTAGACTGTGGGTACATATCTCTGAGTTGTATGACTCTGTGGTCGCTGTTGTCCTTCCTAGGCACCGTCAGCTGGGACATGTGAGGAGATGGCGGAATCCTCCGGTGTACCGACCGCTGGTGTACCTGTTGACAATGGAGGAGCGACATTTAATCATCACCTACAGGTTTGACCGTGCCACAATCCAGGAACTGTGTACCCAGTTGGAGCCTGACCTGATGTCAGCTATCCGCAATCCCACAGGGATCCCCCCTCAAGTACAGGTGCTATCAGTGCTCCATTTCCTTGCAAGTGGGTCCTTTCAAACAACAGTGGCCATGGCATCAGGGATGTCCCAGCCTATGTTTTCCAACGTGTTGTCCAGAGTGTTGTCTGCCCTGCTGAAACACATGCAGAGCTACATCGTTTTCCCTCAGGTGGAGGATTTGGCTACAGTGAAAGGTGACTTCTATGCCCTTGGACATATCCCCAACATCATAGGTGCCATTGATGGGACCCATGTAGCTCTGGTCCCCCCCTCAGGAGTGAACAGGTGTACAGGAACCGGAAGAGTTATCATTCGATGAATGTACAGATGGTATGTTTGGCAGACCAGTACATCTCCCAGGTAAATGCTATGTTCCCTGGCTCTGTGCATGACGCCTACATCCTGCGGAATAGCAGCATCCCTTATGTTATGGGTCAACGCCAGAGGCACTGTGTGTGGCTATTAGGGGACTCTGGTTACCCCAACCTGTCATGGCTACTGACCCCATTGAGGAATCCCAGGACCAGGGCAGAGGAACACTACAATGAGGCCCATGGGCGGACTAGGAGGGTGATCGAACGCACCTTCGGCCTCCTGAAGGCCAGGTTCAGGTGCCTCCATATGACAGGTGGTTCACTTTTCTACTCACCAAGGAAGGTGTGCCAGATCATCATCGCCTGCTGTATGCTTCACAATCTGGCTTTGCGACGCCAGGTGCCTTTTCTGCAGGAGGATGGTCCAGATGACGGTGTTGTGGCAGCTGTGGAGCCTGTGGACAGTGATGAGGAGGAAGCAGAGGAAGAAGACATTGACAACAGGGACTCAGTTATCCAGCAATATTTCCATTGACACACAGGTGAGTACACATTCCTGCCTACTACAAGTACTTTCACACTTCTAACTCTATCCTGTCTGTCAATTTCAACCAGTATATGGTAACTGAGTTGTACATTTCCATTACGGTTTCACAGGTATGGTTACCCACGTGTGTCATCTGCTTACATTCCTCATGGACTTGTGATGTGTGACATAGGTATGTTGACATTACATTTAAGAACGGATTTTGTCACTGTCATTGCCAATACACATTTTCAAAATCACAGACTGACTCCAGATTGTTTTGTGCTTCAAGGGTGTTTATTGAACTGCTAAATATTGGAGGAGGGTGGTAAAATGGTGAGGGGTGATGGTGGAGGAACGTCCATGGCAGAGTCCAGTCTATTAGTCTCACAAGTGCATTGCCCATATGGGCATAGGAAGTGGAGCTGGGGCAGTTCCAATATGGACAGGGTTACAAAGTGGGACAGTGGGATGACAATCAGGGTGGTCTCATTTCTTGGCAGGGGTCTTGCCATTGTGCTCTGTCCTGTTCCTGGATCTCAGGGACCGCTTGCGGGATGGTTCTCCGTCTGCAGGGGGTGGGGTGCTGGTGTGGTGGTCCTGTGGCGGTGCCTCCTGTCCACTAGAGCCGGCGGAGGTGGTGGGCAGTTCATCGTCCATGCTAGTGCCAGGGGCCCCTTGGAGTGCCACGGTGTCCCTCCTGGTGTTGAGTACTTCCTTCAGCACCCCTACGATGGTGCCCAGGGCAGAGCTGATGGTTCTGAGTTCCTCCCTGAAGCCCAAATACTGTTCCTCCTGCAGGCGCTGGGTCTCCTGAAACTTGGCCAGGACCGTAGCCATCGTCTCCTGGGAGTGGTGGTATGCTCCCATGATGGAGGAGAGGGCCTCGTGGAGAGTGGGTTCCCTTGGCCTGTCCGCCCCCTGTCGCACAGCAGCCCTCCGAGTTCCCCTGTGTTCCTGTGCCTCCGTCCCCTTGACGGCGTGCCCACTACCACTGCCCCCAGGTCCCTGTTCTTGTTTTTGGAGTGGTGGGTTATCCTTGGTTCCCTGTAGTGGTGGACACACAGCTGATTGACGTGTCCTGGGTACGGAGGTATGGGCCCGCTGGGTGGGTGCTGTGCTGGTGTTACCAGAGGGTGGAAGGTCTGTGGTGGTCTGTGCCTGTGCGAGGGGAACCGACTGTCCCGAGGACCACGATGGTCCGGGCTGGTCATCTGGATCCAGTTGGCCAGAGCTGCTGTCATCACTGTGGGCCTCTTCTGTGGGTGGGGTAGAGATGTCTGGACCCTCCTGTCTGGTGACGTTGGGTAGTGGTCCTGCAGGGGTGTAAAAGCATGATTATTGCATGTGTGTGTGTCATGGTGTGCAATGGGTGGGTGACCCTCTACCCCGGTGCTAGCATTCCTGTGTGGGGGCTTGTGTGATGATGGTTGGGGGGGTGTTATGGGTATGTGCAGTGGGCATGCTTTAGTGAGGGGTGTCCATACTTTGTTGTGTTATGCAGGGCTTGGTGTTGGGATGGGTGGTTTGTGTTATTAGTACATTAGTGAGGAGTTGGAGTGATAGGGGAGGGGGTGAGAGTGGGGGTCTGTGATAGCATGCAGGTAGGGTGGGGGATATCATAGTTAAGATTTGACTTACCAGAGTCCATTCCTCCACTGACTCCTCCGAGGCCCTCAGGATGCATAATGGTCAAGACCTGCTCCTCCCATGTTGTTAGTTGTGGGGGAGGAGGTGGGGGTCCACCGCCAGTCCGCTGTACCGCGATGTTGTGCCTGGAGACCACGGAACGCACCTTCCCCCGTAGGTCGTTCCCCCTCTTCCTGATGTCCTCCCGATTTCTTGGGTGTTGTCCCACTGCGTTGACCCTGTCGACGATTCTTCGCCATAGTTCCATCTTCCTAGCTATGGAGGTGTGCTGCACCTGTGATCCGAATAGATGTGGCTCTACCCGTACAATTTCCTCCACCATGACCCTGAGCTCCTCCTCCGAGAACCTGGGGTGTCTTTGCCGTGCCATGGGGTGGTGTAGGTGATGTGTGGGGTGGTGTATGTGGTGATGAGGGTGGTAATGTGTAGTGGTGTGTGGTGTTTTGTGCGTGGAAGTAGTGTGGGTGATGGTGTTGTGTGTCTCTGTGTGGTGGGGTTGTCTATGCTGGGCAGTCTCTCTGGCCTTCGTCAAAATTTTTGGTCGTAGGGGTTTGTGGGCGATGTGGGTGTGTGTTTTATATAGTAATTATTGTGTGGGAGTGGTGTGTGTATGTGTATCAGGTGTGTGTATTTCGAATTGTCCAATGTGGCGGTGTTTTGGAGATGTGTGTGTATTTTGAGCGCGGCGGTGTGTACCGCCAATGGAATATTGTTAGACCTGACAGCCTTAGGGTGGTCACCCCTAACTTTTTGCCTGCCTCCCTCCACTTTTTGGACACTGTTTTTGCTGGCTTTTAGACTCTGCACACTTTTCCACTGCTAACCAGTGCTAAAGTGCATATGCTCTCTCCCTTAAAACATGGTAACCTTGAATCACACCTGATTGGACTATTTAATTTACTTATAAGTCCCTAGTAATGTGCACTCTATGTGCCTAGGGCCTGTAGATTAAATGCTACTAGTGGGCCTGCAGCACTGGTTGTGCCACCCACTTAAGTAGCCCCTTTTCCTTGTCTCACGCCTGCCATTGCAAGGCCTGTGCGTGCAGTTTTACTGTCACCTCGACTTGGCATTTAAAAGTACTTGCCAAGCCTAAACCTCCCCTTTCTCCACATATAAGTCAACTCTAATGTGTGCCCTAGGTAACCCCTAGAGTAGGGTGCTGTGTGGGTGAAAGGCAGGACATGTACCTGTGTAGTTTACATGCCCTGGTATTGTAAAACTCCTAAATTCGTTTTTTGCACTACTGTGAGGCCTGCTCCCTTCATAGGCTAACATTGGGGCTGCCCTCATACAGTATTGAAGTGGTAGCTGCTGATCTGAAAGGAGTAGGAAGGTCATATTTAGTATGGCCAGAATGGTAATATAAAATCCTGCTGACTGGTGAAGTTGGATTTAATATTACTATGCTAGAAATGCCACTTTTAGAAAGTGAGCATTTCTTTGCACTTAAATCTTTCTGTGCCTTACAATCCACGTCTGGCTTGGCTTGGTTGACAGCTCCTTGTGCATTCACTCAGACACACCCCAAACACAGGGTACTCAGCCTCACTTGCATACATCTGCATTTTGAATGGGTCTTCCTGGGCTGGGAGGGTGGAGGTCCTGCTCTCACACAAAGGACTGCCACACCCCCTACTGGCACCCTGGTAGACAGGATTGAACTGAAAGGGGACCTGGTGCACTTCTTAGCCACTCTTTGAAGTCTCCCCCACTTCAAAGGCACATTTGGGTATAAAACAGGGCCTCTGCCCTACCTCATCAGACACTTGCTGGAGAAGAAACCTGAACCAGAACCTGCATCCTGCCAAGAAGAACTGCCTGGCTGCCTAAAGGGCTCACCTGACTGCTTTTTACAAAGGACTGCTGCCTTGCTGTTGCCCTGCTGCCTTGCTGAACTCTTGTCTGGCTGTGAAAGTGCTCTCCAAGGGCTTGGATAGAGCTTGCCTCCTGTTCCCTGAAGTCTCAGGACCAAAAAGACTTCTCTTTTTTACTTGGACGCTTCGTGTGCCGAAATTTTCGACACACGGCTTGTTCCACGGCGAGATAAACGCCGCACACCAACGCTGATCGACGCGACGCCTTTGGGACGGCTGGAACTTCGACGCACGGCCTCGCAAGGACAACGCCGCCCAACCTCCAGAGGAGAAATCGACGCGGCGCCTGCTGTGAGAGCGAAACTTCGACGCGCAGCCCCACAGAACGACACACAGCCGGAAAACAAGCAGGAGAATCCACACACAGACCTGGGACATCTGGTAATCCCCGCGATCCACAGAAAGAGACTGTCCGCACGTCGGAAAACGACACACGACTTCCCCGTGTGAAAAATAACTACGCAAGCCCATGTGTGCTGGGGAGAAATCGACGCACACACCATTTTTCCACGTATCTCTTCTTCTGTGGCCCTCTGAGGAGATTTTCCACTCCAAAGCAGGTACTTTGTGCTTGAAAGAGACTTTGTTTGCTTTTTAAAGACTTAAGACACTTTATATCACTTTTCAGTGATATCTCTACAAATTCACATTGCAACTTTATTCGTTTTGACTTATAATTATCCTGATAAATATCATATATGTTTCTAAACACTGTGTGGTGTATTTCTGTGGTGCTATATGGTGGTATTGTATGATATATTGCACAAATACTTTACACATTGCCTTCTAAGTTAAGCCTGACTGCTCGTGCCAATCTACCAGAGGGTTGGCACAGGATAATCTTGGATTGTGTGTGACTTACCCTGACTAGAGTGAGGGTTTTTGCTTGGACAGAGGGTAACCTGACTGCCAACCAAAAACCCCATTTCTAACAAATACTGCGGTTGAAAGACCGCCGCGTGGATTTGTGGGTTGTGATAGCATGGGTGTGTTTCTGTTGGCGTGACGGTGGAGGTTTTGTTTTCGCCAGTTTATCACTGACCTTTGGTGTGGCGGACTTGTGTGGGTGTCTGAATTTCGGCGGATTCCGAGATGTGTGTCATAATAGCTGTGGCGGGTTTCCGCGGCCACAGCGGTGTATTGGCGGTCTTCTGCACGGCAGTAAGCGGCTTTTACCGCCAATGTTGTAATGACCCCCAAGTGAAGTCTGGCAAATCTGGTTCCCACTACCAAACTCCTGGCGGTGAAAACTACCCTTGACTGAATGGACAGACTTCAGAAGAGATATATGGAATATCAGATGAAATGTGAAAGTACGAAGAAACCCACTCAAACAGATTTAGGAGTCATTGTATTTTGACACTGCACCTTGTCTGTATTTGGTTTTAGCTTAGAAAACAAGTTGCAGGTTAGTTCATGCTAGCCAAACAGTTTCTCCCGGCTTAAAAAACAAAGTGAGGTATTACCTCAAAAACCGCCTGCTGTGTTCTTTAAACTTTTGTAACAATTTGTCATTTTTTATGTATCTATTTTTAGGGAGCATATTAAATCTTTAGCTTCTGGTACAGGAAAAGACTAAGGCAGTGGAGGAAATCTTTTCTGTTCCCTTACTCCCCTTAGATTTTTTCTTTCTGACTCCCCAGTTTGGGACTTATATTGTCAGTGAATTTCACCAACTGAGTGTCACTCACAGTAAATTCTGTGGAAATGGACTGAGATTGATAACCACCAGTGGCTGTCCTTTTAAAATTAGGCTATTTCTGTGCAGCTAGGACAGGAAGCTCTGGGCTAGTTACATGCAAAAGTGAGCACACATGTATGCACACATGTACAGGCTGAGCGTGTAAGACTATTATCTAGCTCAGTCCAGTGTCTGCGCACAGGTAGCATGTCATAGAGAGGACCCTTTTGGGATTGGTTTTGACCTGGTGTAGGCTTTATAACGTGAGTGGGTCTTCATAGTACAGGTCTGTAGTGTTTACTGAAAGGCTGTGTACTCACTGCATTATACACAACTGCACAGTTGTGCCATACTTAGGCCTGGAGATACTGATCAGGTCTGAATTTTAGGGTAAACATGTACACCAAGTGCAGATCCACTGTGACATTTGACTGTACTCCATATGGCTCTTTGCCATAATCTGGCACCAGGCCTCTGTCCACCCCTACAGGGACAAGTTAATTAGTCTGCCGGGAAAGAGGATCAAAGGTCTCCCCACACAATATAGCCATTAACAATGCTTGACCCAGTTCTTGGAAAATGAAGATGTGTGGCGGAAACCTGCATGTGTTAATTAACACTTCATCCTGCGCCTGCCCAAGCCCACAGAAATAAAGAAGGGAGGTCAGACCTCTGGAGCCAAATAAAGTAGAGGCTCCCCTTTGAAGTTTAAGTGGGAAGGGATCAGGCAGTAATGTCGGTTGGGAGCCAGCTGAGTTTCCCATGGAAAGTCTTTCATAGACACTTGAAGGCACCACCTCCAAATGTCCTCCAATGCTATGAAGGAGAGTTGGGACAGAGGGGAGTGATGATGTGGCATCCTTGGATTAGGCAGAAGTGTCTGCCTACAGGAACGTTCCACCCCCACTTAAAATTCCCTGTGCAAGCTAGAGACATAGGGAAGGCACAGGACTTCTGGCTGCAGCACCTGATTAATGCCGTTAATGGAAGGAAGAAACCCTCTGAACCTCAGCAGGGATGGACTTTGGGGTCTCTGAAACTTCAGCTGGCACCGAGAACTAGGATAGGTCTCTCCAAGGCCAGTGGCACTGGCCCACTCATGCCCTCTAAAAACAGCAGTGGGAATAGACCAGCTGGGAGACCCTGGTGAGTTACCCACGGCTTCTTTGTACTGCCACCTGACTCCGCTGCTGACACACACTCACCCTAAAAGACGGCCATGGCTGTGGGGCCTGGTAGGTGCAGTAGGGAGGGTGTTCTCCTTGTTGACTGTGGAAAGGCTGTGGAAGACTCCCCCCAAGCAGGAGAAGTCATCAGGAGCCCAGGCAAAGGACAAGTTTGGTGAAAGGAAACTTAAATATCAGGCTCACCAATGAAAGCAATATAAGCTGACAGAAGACCTGAAGAAAATGCTCCTGGTGGCTAGAGCTCACCACTGTTAGACCTGGTGGCCTTATGGTGGTCATCTCCCAACTTTTTGCCTGCCTCCCTCCACTTTTCTGACACTGTTGTTGGTTTTAGGACTTTGTGCACTTTCCCACTGCTAACCAGTGCTAAAGTGCATTTGCTCTTCCCCCAAACATGGTAAATTAAATGCTACTAATGGGCCTGTACCACTGATTGTGCCACCCACATAAGTAGCCTCTTACCCATGTCTCAGGCCTTCCATTGCAAGGCCTGTGTGTGCAGTTTCACTGCCACTTCAACTTGACTTTTAACTTACAACCTGTTTGCCAAGCCTTAAACTTCCCTTTTCCTACATATACGTCACCCCTAAGGTAGGCCCTAGGTATTCCATAGGGCAGGGTGCTATGTAAATGAAAGGCAGGACATGTGCTTATGTGTTTTACATATCCTGGTAGTGAAAAACTCACCAGGTTGTTTTCCACTACTGTGAGGTCTGCTCCTCTCATAGACTAACATTAGAACTGCCCTCGTATACTTTTGAGAGGTAGATTCTGATCTGGAACGAGTAGCCATGTCACATCTAGTATGGCCAGAATGGTAATAGAAAATTCTGCTTACTGGTGAAGTTGGATTTAATATTACCATTGTAGAAATGCCACTTTTAGAAAGTGGGCATTCCTGTGCACGTACTACCATCTGTGCCTTAAAGCCTGTCTTAAATCCACACCTGGTCTGTGCTAACTGACAGCTCCCCTTATACATTCCACCCAGGCAACCACAAACACAGGACACTCAGTCACATCTGCATTCATCTGCATACTGAATGGGTTTTCCTCGGCAGGAAGGGTGGATGGGCTCTCACTTACATTTCAAAGGAGAGTGGCCTGCCCTCACACAAAGGACTGATAATCCCCCCACAGGGATCCTGGCAGACAGGACTGGGCTGAAAGGGGAACTTGTGCCCTTTAAAACCACTCTTTGAAATTTCCCCACTTCACATGCATTTTGGGGTATATAAACTGGGTCTCTGACCCCAATAAATCAGACACTTCTGGACCTACACCTCAACTCTGTTAGAAGAACTGCCTGGCTCCCCAAAATACTCACCTTGACTGCTTTGCTGAGAAGGACAGCTGCCTTGCTTGTTGCCATGCTGCCTGCTGGCCTCTGACTGAGCTCTGCTTTCCCCAAAAGTGCTCTACAAGGGTATGGATTTAGCTGCCTCCTGTTCTGAAGTCTCAGGGACAGCAAAGACTTCATCTACTGGCTTTTAGCTAGTTTTCCACCTACAGAGATGCCAGGAACGACTTCAGCGATGCCAGCACCGATGCAGCAGCCTGCTTCCGCTTTGCGGACATCCCTGCACGCAACGACCGTGGCCTGCGATGCAAGTCCGACTTTACCGCGACCCTGATGATGTTACGCAGGGTCAGCGCAACACTGCGAAGTTGACACATCACATCTTCACCGACTGGACCCATTAACCCCACTGGGTCACAAGGAACTGATGCATCGCCACTGATGCCACATCAGCTCCTCCTGCAACCAGACAGAACCAACACCTCGCCTCCCTTCCCTCTGCCTCACAGTGCGGAACCAATGCCACATCTCCCCCGACGCTGGAAGGGACTGATGCCACACCAGCCCCAGCAACGCCTCATCTCACAGACTCCAGGTCATGTCTTTGCTTCTTCGTTTTCAAAAGGAACTGCACCTGGGGGTCCAGTTGATTCCGTGACCGGCGCCTGTGGCGTCGGATTATTGGGAACAACTCTGCCGTGATAGCCCAAGTTAGAGCTAAGTGCTTTAGTGGGATTTAATCTTTAAAAATTCATAACTTTGCTTGTGTACATTGGATTGTTATTGTTTCAACCGTATTTTATTCAGATAAATATTTTCTATTTTTCTAAGCCTGTGTGGTGTATTTTTGTGGAGTTTTCCTGTATTTATTGTATAAGTCCTTGCACACATATTTTACACTGTCTTCTAAATTAAGCCTGACTGCTCAGTGCCAAGGTACGAGGGTGGGCACAGGATAATTTGGATTGTGTTGTGGCTTACCGTGACTAGGATTGTGGTCCCTACTTGGACACAGGTGTACCAATTGCTAACAGCCACCAGGAGCAAAATGATGCCAGAATGAACCAAATCAACCCTATGGAGGTGGAGAAACAGGCCTAGAAATCTCAGTTCCCTGGGGGTACCTGGCAGGAGAAAGAATGCATAGCACTTCTCTGCATATGTCAAATATGCCCCCTGGGGAGGGCCAAGCTCCAGTGTGTCAGCACAACTTCCTTTTAATACATTTATGGGGGGGAGTGCATGGGACACCCTCCTCAAGCCACTCCTGGCCACAGGAACCCCATTATCTGTGGATAGGCACAAGATTGTTGCATGGGCCTCATTCCTCCATAATACAAATAACTGGAGTGTCCTTGCACTCTGCATTGAGCTTCCCCACTGTCTGTTGAGCGAGAGGCACACAGTACACAGTTCTCAGCCTGAGCGAATCAAGGACTGAGAAGAACAAAGAGGATACCATCTCCACACTAGCACACAACAGCTGTGCAGGCCACACAGAACTGAGGTCCTCGCCATCCTCCAGCACTGTTGTATGCCAGGTGCCTCACAACCGGGGAAGAGGCACTGTGCTTTTTAACAAAAATGAAAAGTGCAAAGCTGCCAATTTAAAAGGAAAGCCCAGCACTAGTCCACTCATTTGAGATTTGTGCCTCAGACTAAAGAAGTGTCCCAGAACCCTCACTGGTATTCAAAATTTTGCATATCTGTTTCTCGTGGAACCATCAACATGATATAGGATGTTTGTGAAGCTGGCAGGAGCCCCTTAGCCTAATTTGTCTTGTGGTCACCCGAATCCTCCCAGGGGGTTGTATCTCTGCCCCTGCAAGAACTTTTATATGTTCTCAAAGCATTTCTAGAGCACATGCACAAGGGTTCTGGATTAAAGTGGCAGCAGTGTACAGGTAGAAATAAAACTGAGGGACGTATGCTATTCAATATAATGCTTGATTGGCATAGTTGATGATTCGAAATGCAAAGTTTATGTTACAATGACTGAATAGTACTGAATGTTGATACTATGGTGGATTATAACATGATTTTGCTTTTACTAATGTAGTGACACCCTAACAAAGCCATAGGCCTTCCTTCTTCTTAACAACACCCCCTTATAATCTGATATTAAATATGGTGTAGGTAGGAGGATCATGATTATTAGCTCATGGCTTGCTGGGGGAGTAAACTATTCTTAGGGTGACACAAAAGGTTATTTCAAGCTACCTGATTGTATAGATTTGTAATTAATGCATAGTATTTAGTAATCTGTGATATAAAATCATGTTCCATTTTTATCAGAAAAGGCACTGACTGGACAAAGGCTTTGATTTGTTGTTGCATAAGAGTTAACTGGGAGTACTCGCCCACATCACATCTTCTGAGTAGACTTGGACTTCTCTGCTTTGATGTTCTGAGATGTGGAATCATACCCCTCAAAGCCAACAAATACATCCGCCTGAAGGGTACAGCAGATTTGCACTGCAGATTGTGTAAATGCAAACTTGAATCCTTATTGCACATAATCTCCGTAAGTAAGGAATTAATGGGGATTGAGAGTCTTCTGGTTGGCTCCTGTGTTTCAAAGGCTAGGGATTAGAAATTGTCATAGTGTAGTTGTTGCGTGTTTAAGCAGGGTTTATCCCCAGTCATCTGTACGATTGTTAAACTTTCTCAAGGCAGCAGTCAAATCTCTGAATAGGCTCGCAATACTTTGTTAAAGTAATTAACATTCATGCACGAGGCACTTTGTTGATATTTGCACTACATTGGCAGTCTTTCTTTGGCAGGTTATTTGTGTTTGCACGTTAGGGACAATGAAACCTTAGAGCCCTACTGCTGTTGTTTAAAATCTCACATATATAGCTATGTTTAGCTTTCATGCTCGCTGCACTTTGTAGAAATTTGCACTTTATCAATAGGGGTTCTAGCCGACTGTGATTGGGAGGTTACTGGTTGACACCTGTGTTTGCATGTTAGGGATTAGGTGTCTCCGGAGTTCAACTGTGGTATGCGAATAAGGGCCAACTTTTTAGCTATTTGTTACATTTGGTAATTATTTGAGGATAAAGATGAAGAGGACCGGTTTAAAGTACTGAAACCCTTATATTTGCTCTTCACCTATGTTATAGATATTACAAATATCCAATGTAAAATTAGGATGGGTTTTGTCATCATGAAGTGAATTAATTGTTTTGGGGTACTGAACAGCTTGACCAAATCATTATATTGTGTTTTAAAGGTACTAAGAGGGAGAAGATAAAAAAATACAATAGGAGTTTGTGAAACTGAAGGTTGCTATTGATGATCTTTTAGGCTACGTATGCACTGTATATTTTTCTTGTTTTTATTGTTTATATTGTTATGGTTTTATCTAACTAAACAATATACTTTTACCTACCTGCTCTGATACCCTGACAGAGGTAAGTGCTACAATGGGGTACTTGTTTCTCAGTGAAGAGAAAGTTGTAGACTTATTACCTGTAACTTACTCACATCATTTGCAACTAATAACCCAGTTTCTTACAGACAGTGATAACAGTGACCATTAAACAATGGCATGCATAAAACCCAAAGGAGAATACATACTCCTGCAGCTGAATGAGAAGTGTTATTGCATGTAAACTCAACCACAACAGTAGATCAACCTACTTAGCTGTCCTATTATGTACTAACACAAATATGATACTGCTTATCTCTCTTATTAGTTATGTGCAATTCTATGTGAGGAATTGCGCTCAACTGTCCTCACTTTATTTGCATCCAGCAGCCACAAGATTCAACATTAACAGTAAAACTACATTTCCCATGAATACAAAGAAGGACGATGTCTAGTCATCACATAGATCACTACCAATAATAGGCTCTGGAGGTCTTCCTTCCTCCTCTTTCTTTGCTGCTCCAGCAGCAGGATAGATAAGTCAGCCTTTTCTCTCTTTTCTATTACTGCCCTCTGGTGCCGCAGAGGTACTACTGAGTGCTTGCTTTCAACTTTGCTTCGGTATCTGTTAAAATGAACTAGAGGTTTAGTAGCATTTTATTTTATTATTCTATGCTAGAGCAGCCGCAGGAGCATTTCTTTCGTTTCCTACGCGGCGACTGTCACTGGCTCATGCGCGTGGTGCGGTCTCCAACCATTAGGGGGCCTGCACACGATTCTGTCCTCATCGCGCTTTACCCCTCCCTCCCATCGGCCAATGCATCAGTTTCACTCGTTGACAGGGGTAAAGCGCGTCTGGCCGCAGCAGCGAGCGGGGGCTGTCAAATATGAGTTTTACTCATTTTCAAGGTATTTTTTCCCACCTCTGATCCTCCGCCTGGAGACTGAATGCCCGCGCGGCGGGTAGAATTAATTGTAAGGTGCTCTTAGCAATTTTGTGGGATTTGTCCCAGGTGGCTTTCCCTGTCCAATAAAACAGGCGGCAGTCCCACACTGTTTACTCATAAGCCTCGAACCTTTGGGCTCTGCCCTGCATATTGCGTCCTTTGTTGAGGCGCAGCTCCTCTTTCAGACAGGATTAAAGAGCTCCTTGATAATAATTACTAACCCTCCTGACTGAGGCCTAGTTCCCCTCACTGCTCACCTACCAGGGTGTACCCGCTTTGCACTACTGTAACATGGGGGATTTTTAGTGGAGTCAGAAACATATAAGGAAGAAGAGGCTGTTACCTACCTCCCCACAGATGACCACTGTTGTCAAGTTATGGATGTCTACATCTTCAAGGTGGTGCCCTTGGAGAAGAAGACTGGGAAACTGCAAGCGCATTGCCACCAACCCCTCAGTCAGAAGGAAGACATGTCAGGGCCTCAGACCTTAGAATCTCCGGGGCAGCCTAACATTCCCACATCCAAGTGCAAACATCCCGGCGAGGCAGGGGTGGACCTTAATGCTTTTGCACACTTAAAAAAGGTATTTATTGGTTAGCAGCCCCTCCTATGGAGCATCCCATCCAGGGCTCTACAGGGGACTCCTTGCCCCCCTTCTCGGATGACCATTTGGGTGGCGATGACTCCCCGAATACCTCGGACAGCAATGCAGGTCCCAGTAGGCCGTGGTGCCCACCCTCAAGTGATAAGGTTCCTGACAATGTACCTGGCGTGACCCCCTGCCAACCCTATCCTAGTCTCCGATCAACCCTGATGGTCTTTTGCATCCTCGATCTTCGGAGTGGTGTCCTGCTCCCAAGGTAGCTTCACATATGGCAGACCGTTTATGCAAATCTTTGGGCAAAGAGGTTAGGAGTTGCCTCCAAGCGGAGTGTCCTAGACCCTCTTTGGAGGGCAAAGTAATGCACACCCCAGAGATCGACTTCAAGATGGCCACATTTCTGGCAAACATTTTTAGGGATCCTAAGAAAGGGATCTATAGGTCTTGGCGTTCTTGTTAAGACAAGTTTCTGGACGTGGCAGGTCCAGTAGCCCAGATTTTGGACATGGGGGAGGATGCCAACGCATCAGGGTCCCTAAACTCTGCAGACACTTTGTCTAATTGTGCCCAGAGGGCTATCATCTTTTTGGGGAACGCCAACTGTGCGATTTCCGCTGAAAGTCATTGTCACTGTTGATTAAAATAGATCCCAAGCTTGGGGAGCTTGCCACGTCGAAAGCGGGTCCTGTAGCCCAGGGTAACCTATTTGGTGACGCCTTTTTTTGGGAGCTGGGCAAATTTGTCAATACCTTCACCTTCCTGGACAAGGCCCAGACCTCCATGAAACGTGTCTTCACTCCATGTGTTTTTGTGGCTGACGGTCGTGGTAGGGGGTGCTCGACTGGCCGCACCATCTTTCAAGCTTCAGCTCGAGGTGCAGATATGCATCAGTGGCAGGATGCCTCCAAATTTGGAAATTTCTACTACAGAAGAAGTTACCCCCATAACCAGGGCTCCAGAGGTGGTTCAAGTGGCTCCAGTTCTAACGCATTTTTCCAAGGTCAGAGTCCAAGATTCAGGGGGTATTAGGATTCGGGGGCAGATTGCACCATTTTTGCAGGCTTGGCAGAATCTACCCTCAAACGCCTGGGTATTACAGACAGTCAAAGAGTTCCAGATAGAGTTTTATGGTTCCCCTTTTTAACCCACAATACCTGCTCCCCCGTTTTTTCCTCCAGAGCTGGAGTGGCTGGAGGACAATGAAAAAACAAGTCTCCCAGAGAAAGTGGCAATAGTACTGTCGACCCTGTATCCATCAGGTTTTCTCAGCAATCTATTCCTGGTGGAAAACAGGATGGCAGTCTTCACCCTGCTATCACTCTGAGAGAGTTCAATGAGTGGCTAGTTTACTGGCACTTCAAGATGGAGGGGATTCACATTCTCGAAGATCTCCTTTAACGGGTAATTGGATGGTCTGTTTAGATTTAAAGGATGCCTATCTGACGGTTCCCATATTTCCACCCCACAGGTGCTTTCTCCAGTTTCAATAGAGATCACAAATATTCAAGTTCATCTCCCTTCCTTTCTGTCTGTCTTCTGCTCCTTGGTGTTTTATCAAACTGTTGAAGCCGGTTACGGGGCACTTATAGCCCCAGGGGATGCGTCTCATCATCTACCTGGACAACATTCTCCTTATGAATCAGAGTTCTTTGTGTATGACCCATCAATTAGAAGAGGTTATCCAGCTCCTGGAATCCATAGATTTAATCATAAATGAGACAAAGTATTCCCTTATTCTTTCCCAGTCTCTACAATTCCTAAGGTTTGTGGTGGACTCCGTCAAGGCAGTCCTAAGCCGTCTGTCTCAGAAGCTAGCCAAGATCCACTACAGGCTCATGAGAACCCTGTTGAAATCTCAGATCTCTCTGCACCATTTGGCCAGGGTTGCTGGCCTCCTGTCCTCATCTAGTCAGGCGATCTTTCCTGGCCCTCTTCATTATCAGGAATTGTAGTGCCTCAAAAGTTCACATCTCAAGCGTGGTCTAACCTATTCCCAATATGTCGCCCTTTCAGAGGAAGCAAGAGAGGAGCTCCATTGGTGGATTGCCCACATGGAAGCCTGGAACTGGAAGGAGATCTTCAGCTCTCAACCAGATTTGGTGATAGTGTCAGGTGTCAGCTCTTTGGGCTGGGGAGCGAGATGCTGAGAGTTCTTCACAGGAGGAAAGTGGTCTTCTGCAGAACAAGCCCTTCACATAAATTGTCTGGAACTCATGGCAGGTTCCTTTGCAGTGAGGTGTTGGACAAAAGGCAGGGTGCAATGTTGTGTTCTCCTCAAAATGGACAATGTGGCGGCAGTGTGATACATCAACCACCTAAGGGGCACCCGGTTCAAGACCTTGTCGGATCCGGCTCGCTCCTTTTAGGAATACTGACTGGCAAATCATATTTCAGTTTCCACTAATTATTTCCTGAGAACGTCCAATCAGGTGGAGGGTTTGCATTACCGTTATTAGAAGGACTCCAGCCTCTGGATGCTTCATCTGGAAGTCTTCATACGGCTTCAGGAACATAAGGGCCCTTTCCCCATAGACTTTGTCGCCCATCTGGATTCCCAATTGCCCAGGTACTGCAGCTGGAGACCCGACCCCAAAGCGACGTTCACCAATGATTTTCTCCTGGACTGGAGCACAGAAACGGGGTATGTGTTTCCTTGATTCACAGTGATTATGCGTTTAACCACGCAGGCTCAGAGGCAGAAGGCGGATCTGGTGGTCATCACCCCAATTTTGAGATCTCAAGTCTGGTTTCCAGCTCTGATGGAACTTTCGTGGGATTTTCCAATCCCTCTACCCCTGTTTCTGGATCTCCTCAGGGATCCCCAGGGCAAACAGCATCATCTAGTTCTTGCCAGTACTCTGCATTTCAAGGCTTGGCGGATTACCAGAAATGATGGAAAGTCCCAGGCATTTAGAAGGAAGCAGCCTCCCTACTCCCAGAGCTTGGGCAGACAGCACCACCAAGCAGTACTGCTCCACCTGGTTTAGACGGCTGCATTGGTGTTTTCAATGGCAGCTGGATCCTTTGGGGGAGACATTGTCCACATTTTGAACTTTAGCTTTAGCCTCAGAATTGTGGGCATACAGATCAAACAATACCTTCCGCTCTGCCATCTCGCCAGGCCTCCTGCCGTTGGACGCTCACCCAGTGGGAGAACATCCCCTAGTATGTAAACTCTTATGGGGTATCAGACTGTCTACTGCCCCAGAACCACGTTACTCTAGATTATGGAATGTTAATCAGGTCCTCAATTTGTTTAAGACGTGGTCTTCTAATAAATATTTCTTCCTAAATGGCTGCCTTGTTATGCCTTGTTTCTTGCAGAAGAGTTTTGGATGTGAGAACTCTGGATATAACAGGTAGAGTTTTTACCCCTGATGGGATTACTTTCCATATTTCTCATCAAACAAAGTGTAATTTAAGAATACCATTCTACCCGATGTTCCCTGAAGTCCCCAAATTGTGTGTGGTCAGGGCACTGAAAGCGCATGATGCTATGACTGAAGATCTTCGTCCTCCAGGCGAACGCCAGCTTCTGAATGCCTTGATCAAATCCCATATGGTGGTTTCTTCCTCTACTGTTGGCAGATTGGTCAAATGGGCAATGCAGGAAGCAGGTATAGATGTTTCCCAATTTGGAGTTCACTATATGAGGGGTGCCATGGCTTCTAAGGCCTTCACTCTGGGAGCGAGATTGGAGAACATCCTGAAATCTGTTGATCTGTCATCCGATTCTACCTTTAAACCGTGCATTTCAAACCATTCATAAATCTGGCAACTCTGGTGGTGGACAAGCTTTGAACCAGCCTAATCCATGCCTCTGTGTCCTGAAATAGAATGAAACATTTCCTAGCTACCGTAATAGAAAGTTTCAATTCTATTTAGGACACGGAGATGAGGATTAGCCCATCCTCTTCCAGTGAAAAGTCGTCCCTCCCAACAGGATGTCATTTTTCTATAAGTATGTAATGTTTGCTATTTCGTACTCATGAATATTGCTATTAATGACATAGTGCATTTGCGATGATGATTGTATATCTTGGTTTCCATGGTGGCTGATTCTGAAACTCTGATTTTTTTCCCTCAAGGATAGATTCTGGCAAACAGGACTGATGGAAATGGCTGTCTTGCACGAAGAAAGAGGAGGAAGGAAAACCTCCAAAGCCTATTTTTGTGGCATTCTATGTGATGATTGGACATTGTCCTTTCTTTGTTTTTATTTTCTCACTTATTCCTGGGAAATGTAGTTTTACTGTTAATGTTGAATCTAGCGGTTGCTGGATGCAAATAAAGTGAGGAGAGTTGAGGCTAGTCCTCACCTCCGTGTCCATAATAGAATTGAAACTTTCCGTTACTGTAGCTAGGAAATTTTTCATTGCCTCTCGCTCTAAGAATAATAAGCAGATCAATAATATAACTGGAATTTTAGTCTGTGGATCTTTCTTTAGAATCTATTCCTGAACTGAGTTTTGTTATCTGACACCATTTTGCGTGGTAATCTGTGTGCACAAGAGATGTGTTGGACAAAATATTAAGCAACAGCCATGGATGAAGGAAGGGGTCTCAAGGGTATGAAAAAGACCATGTTAGTGTAGTGATCTATCACAGAAGAGGTGGTAGTTTATCCATGCTACTGAAATTAATTATGAAATCCATTAAACACGTATGCCATGGATGTGCTTTATCTGTACAGGATTAGGCATGCCCTGAAGTTTTTGGGCCATGTTATGGCAAAAGTCATAAAACTGCTCCTGTAGACATTTGCAGCTAGCTCTTGTCAAAGTAGCCAACTAGGCATATCAAATGATTAGCTTGTAGATTTTGAGAGTACCAAAAATGCACAGTGGTGTACCTTTTTATGGCACCATTCAAGTAGTTTTCTAGTTTATTAAGTATAACAAATGTAATTACTTTGGTTTACTCCACTTTTCCTTCCATATGGATGAGGAATAAGATATCAGTTTTGGTGTTCCGAGAACCTGGCCTTGAAGGTAAGTGCAAGTAGTCTGGAAAATGCAAAAACTACAAAATTTCATACATTAAGACTAAATATGTATAACAACGAGATGAGTCAATATTTGTGGGCCTGAGGTAACTTTAGATTAAGCCTCCCTATCCCTTGTTTCTTATTGCTTCTTGCTCCATCTACTATTTTCCCTCTATCACTCTTACTGAATCTGTCCCTTCACTTTCTTCCTCACTACTACTCTGTTTTCCAGCGTGCCTTCCTTTTTCCTGTGCATTTCTTCACTCTGCAACTGTCCTATTTCTGTGCATGTCACTATCTCTATCTTTCGCGTTTCAAGCTGTACAATGGCATGCTTAAGTATATCATCCAATCTTTTTTTGCTTTACGCTTACAAGAATGTACATCTATCTTTGTCAAAGAAAATGCAAAACTATTAATATAAAATAAAAAAACAGGCACTGGCAAAGCCAATGTGGTTAATACGTATTTGTCCATGCATTTATCTTCCCGCGTTTAGAGCAGCGGAGATCATGGAACCCACAACCATTTCTGGAATCTAACATCCTCTATCTGAGTAATGCAAGATTCTTGCAGTAACGCAATGCAGACCTTTTTGCATTTAAGGAAAGAGTGGATTTTATACTCTAAAATTCGAGGAGATTATTTTGTATGTCTGCGTGTGAGACACTTAACATGTAAAGCACCTGCTGTATCCCATGTGGGGACCCAGGTCCAATGGCCAGTTGTGTGCTAGGGACCAGTGTAAGGAAATGGCTCCCTGTTGCAGTTACCCCCCACTTTTGCCTGATACTGATGCTGACTTGACTGAGAAGTGTGCTGGGACCCTGCTAACCAGGCCCCAGCACCAGTGCTCTTTCACCTAAAATGTACCATTGTTTCCACAATTGGCACACCCCTGGCACAAAGATAAGTCCCTTGTAAAAGGTACCAGTTGTACCAAGGGCCCTGTGACGAGGGAAGGTCCCTAAGGGCTGCAGCATATGTTGTGCCACCCTAAGGGACCCCTCACCTAACACATGCACATTGCCATTGTAGATTGTGTGTGTTGGTGGTAAGAAAAAGGCAAAGTCGAAATTGCATCCCCCTCAGGATGCCATGCCCACAAAATACTGCCTGTGGCATGGGTAAGTCACCCCTCTAGCAGGCCTTACAGCCCTAAGGCAGGGTGCACTATACCACAGGTGAGGGCATAGCTGCATGAGCAATATGCCCCTACAGTGTCTAAGTCTATTCTTAGACATTGTAAGTACAATGTGACCATATTAAGTATATGGTCTGGGAGTTTGTCAAAAATGAACTCCCCAGCTCCACAATGGCTACTCTGAATACTGGGAAGTTTGGTATCAAACTTCTCAGAATAATAAACCCACACTGATGCAAGTGTTGGATTTATTAAAAAATGCACACAGAGGCATCTTAGAGATGCCCCCTGTATTTTGCCCAATTGTTCAGTGCAGGACTGACTGGTCTGTGCCAGCCTGCTGCTGAGAGACGAGTTTCTGACCCCATGTGGTGAGGGCCTTTGTGCCCTCTGAGGCCAGAAACAAAGCCTGCTCTGGGTGGAGGTGCTTCACACCTCCCCCCTGCAGGAACTGTAACACCTAGCAGTGAGCCTCAAAGGCTCAGGCTTCGTGTTACAATGCCCCAGGCACTCCAGCTAGTGGAGATGCCCGCCCCCTGGATACAGACCCCACTTTTGGCGGCAAGTCCAGGGGAGATAATGAGAAAAACAAGGAGGAATCACCCACCAGTCAGGACAGCCCCTCAGGTGTCCTGAGCTGAGGTGACCCCTGCCTTTAGAAATCCTCCATCTTGGTTTTGGAGGATTCCCCCAATAGGGATAGGGATGTGCCCCCCCTCCCCTCAGGGAGGAGGCACTAAGAGGGTGTAGCCACCCTCAAGGACAGTAGCCATTGGCTACTGCCCTCCCAGACCTAAACACACCCCTAAATTCAGTATTTAGGGCCCCCAGAACTGAGGAAGATAGATTCCTGCAACCTAAAGAAGAAAGACTGCTGACCTGAAGCCCTGCAGTGAAGACGGAGATGACAACTGATTTGGCCCAAGCCCCACCGGCCTGTCTCCCTACTTCGAAGAAACCTGCAACAGCGACGCATCCAACAGGGTCCATAGACCTCTGAAGCCTCAGAGGAGCACCCTGCATCTAAAGGACCAAGAAACTCCTGAGAACAGCAGCCCTGTCAAAGAAACTGCAACTCTTTGCAACAAAGAAGCAACTTTTAAAGACCACACTTTTCCCGCCGGAAGCGTGAGACTTTCCACTCTGCACCCGACGCCCCTGGCTCGACCTGTGGAAAACTAACACTATAGGGAGGACTCCCCAGCGACTGCGAGCCCGTGAGTAGCCAGAGTTGACCCTCCTGAGCCCCCAGAGCGACGCCTGCAGAGGAAATCCAGAGGCTCACCCTGACCGCCACTGCCTTCTTCAAGGAACCCGACGCCTGGAAACCACACTGCATCCGCAGCCCCCAGGACATGAAGGAACCGAACTCCAGTGCAGGAGCGACCCCCAGGTGATCCTCTGCCTAGCCCAGGTGGTGGCTACCCCGAGGAGCCCCCCCCTGTGCCTGCCTGCATTGTTGAAGAGACCCCCGGGTCTCCCCATTGATTCCTATTAGAAACCCGACGCCTGTTTGCACTCTGCATCCGGCCGCCCCTGTGCCACTGAGGGTGCACTTTCTTTGCCTGCTTGTGTCCCCCCAGTGCCCTACAAAACCCCCCTGGTATGCCCTCCGAAGACGCGGGTACTTACCTGCTGACAGATCGGAACCGGGGCACCCCTATTTCCATTGAAGCACCTGACCAGCCCTGAGCTGCTGATGTGGTAACTTTGGGGTTGCCTTGAACGCCCAATGGTGGGCTACCTTGGATCCAACTTTGAACCCTGTAAGTGTTCTACTTACCTGTGAACTTGACATTTACTTACCTCCCCCAGGAACTGTTGATTTTTGCACTGTGTCCACTTTTAAAATAGCTTATTGACATTTTTGTCAAAACTGTACATGCTATTGTGATTATTCAAAGTTCCTAGAATACCTGAGTGAAATACTTTTCATTTAAAGTATTGTTTGTAAATCTTGAACCTGTGGTTCTTAAAATAAACTAAGAAAATATATTTTTCTATATAAAAAAATATTGGCCTGGAATTGTCTTTGAGTGTGTGTTTCTCATTTATTGCCTGTGTGTGTACAACAAATGCTTAACACTACTCTCTGATAAGCCTACTGCTCGACCACACTACCACAAAATAGAGCATTAGAATGATCTCTTTTTCCCACTGTCTTACTTCTAAGGGGAACCCTTGGACTCTGTGCACATTATTTCTTACTTTGAAATAGTATATACAAAGCCAACTTCCTACAACCAGAAAGTGGAGACTGAAAGAAAGGGAGTGGGGATGCCACCTCAAAGGTAGCAGTAACTGGGGAAACAAAAAACATTGCAAAATTCCAAATGAATACAAGAAACAGAAAGCCAGTCAGTGACTGTCCGATCCAGTCAAGAACATACACACAGAGGGACAAGGGGTGGTAAACTGCTTGATGGGATAACCATGGGCTAAGGCTACTAAAGATAACAAATCAACTTGGTGGAGGACAGACAAAGGGCAGCAGTCTATGGAGGGCAAAAGCAGCGCAGGAGAGGGGTAAGAGTTAAAAGAGATCATCAGTCTGCAGAGTCACACGGGAAGGGGGTGATTCAGCATCCTGGAGTATGAGAAAAGAGGCCTCATCTTCCTCGGAGGACCCCGTTGAAGAGTTATTGGCGTCATCCTGAAGTCTTGGAGGGCAGCCAGCCATCAAGGGCAGAACATCAGCCACTGTAGACCTGTTCCTGGGATGGATTCGCTGATGAGGATGAAGCTAAGCCCTTCACCGACAGAGATGCAGGAGGAGGGAGGAGGCCAGGACGCCACTGAGACATTTACACCAGAGCTAAGAAATCTATGCCAACATCCCAGTCCAGGCATCCACAGGGTTTGAGAAAAAAGTGAGTTTTCTGGTCTGCCATAATTTTGAGTTTTGTGGGAAAGAGGAGAGTCCATATTTTCGCAGCTTCCATTAGGCTCCAAAGGAAAAGCCCCTCTGGAATTGGACAGCCAATGAGTAGTTTGGGAAAATGAGAATGAAGTGGATCAGATTGCCTAGTCGTTTTGAGGATAGTATCCCTATCTTTACAGTAAATGATCTTGGCCACCACCAGGTGCAGGGGAGTCGCGCTGGCCCCTCGCCATTGAGAAATAAGGTATGAAGTCCTGTGGGGGGACCAATTTCCTGAGCCAGAATTCTAGGAAATCGTCCATGCAGTGACAGACGCAGCCTTCTGGGAAACCAACAGGCAAGAGCGGCCCTCTGCGCTTTTAAAGAAATGGATTCTCTTAGTTAGGTCTCCAAAGTGCCTTAGACAGGTTAGCTGTCTGCGGTTGTAGGTCAATAATCTTTTTTTTTTATAAATACCAACACAGATAAATTCTTAAATTACACTATTTGTCACAAGACAGTGATGTTAGAGTGCCCAGTAATAGTGTTGTCTGGTTAGCGAGCTGAAAAAAATGCATAAGGAGGTCTGCTACCTAAAATAATTTGAAGGTGGTTGATAAATTGTAAATGAATGTTATAACTATAACTTTAGAATTTTTAAAGTTTCTGCAGTTTACACTTGGTTTGTAGAGGGAAAAAGGTTTTCATAACTGTAAGCTTTATTCTTTGTTTTTTTTAATTGAATTTCAATGTTTTGAAACATTTTTTAATAAAAATTTGTTTCACAGCGTAGGCTCGAGGTTCTTAAGTGGAGTGTTGTTATGTGGAATGTTGTACAGTACAGTGGAGGAGAATGTTGTAAAGTCCATTGTCATTGAATGGAGTTTTTTAGATTGGAATCAAGTGAAGTAGAGTGTAGTAGTGTATTGTTCACTGTAGTAAAGTGTTATATAGTGTAGTGGCATGGTGTCTGATACACAGGAGTCCAGTATCATAGAATGGAACAGCAAGTTGTACAGTGGAAAGACGTGCTGAACAGTAGAGTTGGATGTCATACACTGTCAGAGTGGAGTAGAGTGTTTTAGAGTGGAATAAGGTGAAATAGAGTGTCGCAGAGAGGAGTATGGTCAAGTGGAGTGTCGTACAGTGCAGTGGAGGAAAGTGTCAGAGTGGAGTGCTGTGTAAAATAGTGGAGTAGCATATCATAGAGAGAAGGCGAGTGCAATGTTGTCAAGTGTCATACAGTGTAATACTATGTTGTAGAGTTGAGTTGCATACAGTGGAGTACAGTGACAGACAGTGAAGTGGCACAGAGTATAGTACAGTGGCATAAAGAGGGATAACGTGTAACAGAGTGGAGCAGAGTAAAGTGGAGTACACTGGAGTGGACTAGTGTAGAGTGGAGTAGCTTGTCAGACTATAGTGGTGTGGAGTAGTGTAGCATACAATTGAGTAAAGGTTCATAAACTGGAGTAGAGTGAGGTGGGGTGATGTACAGTATTGGAAAGTGATGTAGAGTACAGTAGAGTGGCATACAGTCTAGGTGATTTTTGTAGAGTAGATTGGTGTACAGTACAGTGTTCTAGAGTGTGGCACATTGGACTGGCATACACTGTTATAGAGTACAATGGCATTTAGTGGCGGAGAGTGGAGTGGCGTACAGTGGAGTAGAGTGAAGTACTGTATCAGAGTAGAGTGGAGTAAGGTGGGGTGCAGTAGCATACAAAGAGCTGTGCACAGTGTCGTATAATGGACTAGAGTATGGTGGAGTAGAGTATTGTACAGTGGCATACAGTACATTCTTTTACAGTGGTGAAAAGGGGTATAGACAGGAATAAAGTGTCAGAGAGTGGCATACAGTGTAGTATAGTGTTGTAGAGTGGAGATTCAAAGAGTACATTAGTGTGTAAAACAGTGGAGCTGCGTATTGGAGTGTTGTATAGTAGCATATAGTGAGGTAAAGTCTTGTACTGTGGATTTTCATGGAGTGGTGTAATGTAGTGTGGAGTAAAGTACAATAGAGTGTATTGGTATGTCATAGAGTGGCATGGAGTGGAGTGTACTGGCGCAGTGTAGATAAACTGTTATAAATTGGAGTAGGTTCTTGTACAGTAGAGTGGAGCTATAAAAAAGTGTTGTACAGTGGAATAGGGTGCTGTACGTTGGAGTGTATCAGCAAAGAAAAGAGTATATAGTATGGAGTGTATGGGGATAGAGTGGAGTACAGTGTCCTTGAGTGCCAGGAAATATGTTAGACTTTTATAGAATGGAGGTTTATAGAGTGGAGGAGAGTGTCATAAAATGGAGAGTGGAGCTGCTTACACTGCAGTGGCGGAGAGTGTATTACCGTAAAGTGGAATAGCGTACACTGGAATACTGTACAGTGGACTGTAGAAAAGTGGAGTGGCATTAAGTGGAATAGCATAGAGTGGAGTGGTGTAGTGTAATGCAGAGTAAGGTTCAGTGGATTAGCATAGAGTGGGGTGGCGTACATAGAAGTTGTGTAGAGTAGATGAAACTGTAAATTGGAGTGGTGTTTCATACAGTAGAGTGGACTGCTGTGTCGGACAGCGTTGGAAACCCATGAAGTGGAGTACAGTGTTGTACAATAAAGTGCACGGGCATAGATCCGAGTGCAAATTTGGATAGTGGTGTGTGTTGGGATAGAGTGAAGAAGAGTCTAGTATAGAGGTGTAGAGTCTAGTAGAGTTTTGTTGAGTGGAATTATATAGAGTGGTGTAACAGACTGGAGTGGCGTAAAGTGTAATAGCTTATAGGGCAGTAGAGTATAGTGGAGTGGCATACAGTGAAGTGGTTTAGACTGGAGTGGCATATTATGTAGTGGGTTAGAGTGTAATAGCATACACTGGAGTGGAGTGGAATACCATACAGTAGAGGGACAAATACTGAAGTTGCGTACAGTGCCATAGTGTAGAATGGAGTGGCGTATAGTGGAATAGTGTAGAGTGGAGTACAGTGGAGTGGTGTAAAGAATAGCACATAGTGGAGTGGCATACAGTGGATTGATGTAGACTGGAGTAGTGTACAATGGAGTGGGTTAGAGTAAAATAGCATATAGTGGAGTGGCATACAGTGGAGTGGTGTCCAATGGACTAGCATAAAATGGAATGGCATAGAGTGAAGTAGTGTACACTGGAGTGGTATAGAGTGGAGTGGCATACAGAGGAATAGCGAAGAGTGGTGTTCTGTAGAGTGGCGTACACTGGAATAGCGTATAGTGGAGTAGCATACAGTGCAGTGGTGTTCTGTAGAGTGGCGTAGACTGGAATAGCTTACATTGGAATAGAGTATAGGGGAGTGGCATACAGTGAAGTAGTATAGAATGAAGAGGCATACAGTGGAGTTGCATACAGTGTAATAACGTTGAGTGGAGTTGTGTACAGCGTAATATCAGAGTGGAGTGGTGTAGAGTGGACTGTTGTACAGTGGAGTGGTGTAGAGTGTAATAGTGTATAGTGGAGTACCATACACTGGAGTGGCATATAATGGAGTGGTTTAGAGTGGAGTGGGGCGCAGTGGTGAGGAGCAGAGTGTAATAATAGCATGCATTGGAGTGGTGTCCAATCAAATAGCGTAAAATTAAATGGCCTGGAGTGGACTGCCATTAACTGGAGTGGCCTAGAGTGGAGAGCTTACAGTGGAGTGGTATACAGTGGAACAGCATAGAGTGAAGTTTAGTGGAGTGGCATACAGAGGAGTAGAGTGGCGTACAGTAGAATGGCGTAGAGTGGAATAGCTTATACTGCAGTAGTGTCCTATGGAGTGGCGTACAGTGGAGTGATGGAGAAAGGATTGGTGTACAGTGTAAACGCATAGAGTGGAGTGGTGTAGTGTGGAGTCTCATACAGTAGAGAGGCATAGAGTGAAGTGGAGTAAAGGTGAATAGTGTATAGAGGAGTGGCTACGGTGGAATTCCATTCAGATGTATGTGAAATTTAGCAGCAATGTAGATTATGGTGTGTAAAGTAATGCAAAACAGTGATTTGCACTATCTTGCATTCTCCAGAATTACCAATCAATGCAGGGCCACGCGTGGGGGCATGGCGCTCCTTTGTAAATCCTTTGTAAATCTGACTTAGGTATTGCGTTGCTCATGCAACACCATGAGTGACACAAGAGTACTCCAATCCAATACAGCTAGACCTTAGCTATATTTAGGGCGTTGATAACCTCGCAGTATACTGTGGTACATGGCAATGACAAACCAGTATATAATAGGGTAATGGGTGTTTTTTGAGAATCATAATGCAGCCATATTTTTTTTAACTACACTTTGGCTGTGTCCAGTGTTAGGGCCCTAGATAAAAGTAAGTATATGGTCCCTGTCTATTACCAATTTAATAAACTAATAATAGCTCGGGAAATGTAGTTATAATTTGTATATGTATTTAAATAAGTTTAAGGCCATGTGTTGCAGTAGGTTCACAAATTTTTGTGAAATTCTGTGAAAATGCAGCAGTGGCAGCTGTCACTATGGGGGGCATTATGAACCCCAGTGGTTCAGACTGCTATGCCGGCAGTCCTCCTCCATCGCCAGCCTGATGGTGGAGGGAATAATTTTCCGACAGATAATGATCTCTTCTTCCACCAGCCTTTCATTTCAAACCAGTCATAAATCTGGAAAGGATGGCAGAAGGGGTGCTCTGGGGCCCCCCTGGAGGCCCCTGTACTGCCCATGCAGGGACCCACGTGCAGTGCCCCATCGCGCAGGTCACTACCCGATTTACGGGCAGTGATCTGCGTGACGGGTGCTCCGGCACCCACCGCACACCAACATTAGCGGCGGCTTCATTTGTAGCCGCTGACAATGTTATGGCCCTTTTCCCTGCTGGGCCGGTGGGCGGAAACACTGTTTCCGGCTGCCAGCCCAGCGGGGAAAACATTATACGGTGTGGGATAGTCAGGCTGGCGGTCTTCTATTGACCGCGAGCACTGATCTCGGCGGTTTTAACAGCCGAGATCAAAATGAGGGCCTAAGTTTAAATCCCTTATAACTTAAATATTCTGACCCTACTTAGGTGCAGGACCCTCAAAGCATCATCTCTGCACCATAATGTAGAATCCTGACAAATTAGATGTAAATCCATTTAGCAGTTTTCGCGCTACGTCAAATACAATAGACTATGGAAAATGCATTGGTGGAAAACATGTCTTTGGACCTCCTTTTATCTTTGCATCCCCTTAAAAAGACACAACAAAAATTTACATCATGTCAAAATGTAGGAAATGCTATTTATCTGTAAAGTTATTTAGTGATTCGTCAAATGAGTGGAAAGTTATTAGGGAGGTAATATCCAAAGAATTCCTCTTTGGAAATACTAACTATAACTATAGAGTGGCAATGAGATTTTATGTGATTTCTTTATTTTCATCTATTGTATTTGTTATGTATTTGCTTATTGGTTTTGTTAGACCTGGCATCCTTGGCGTGGTCTCCCCTGTCTTTTTTGTCTCTGCTTCCTCTGTTTTGACTGTGTGCTGGACGCTATTTTTGGTACTCTGGGCACTTTACCACTACAGACCAGTGCTAAAGTGCAAGTGCTCCTGGGTAACGTGTGTGTGTGTAATTGGCTTTTCCTGATTGGCATATCTGATTTACTAGTAAGTCCCTAGTAACTTGCACTAGAGGTGCCCAGGGCCTCTAAATCAAATGCTGCTAATGGGCCTGCAGCATTGGTTGTGCCACCCATTAAGCAACCTTGTAAACATGGCTCAGACCTGCCACTGTAATGTCTGTGGGTACAGTTTTAAACTGCAAATTTGACCTGGCAAGTGTACCCACTTGCCAGGCCCAAACCTTCCTTTTCTATACATGTAAGGCACCCCTAAGGTAGGCCCTAGGTAGCCCCATGGACAGGGTGTAGTGTATGTTAAAGGTGGGACATGTACTGATGTGTTTTACATGTCCTAACAGTGAAATACTGCCAAATTCGTTTTTCACTGTTGCAAGGCCTATCTCTTTCATACCTTAACATGGGGGCTGCCTAAGTGCAGTTTCCCTTTGGAAGCAGATGGAAATCTGGAGTTTAGTGTCTCTGAACTCACAACTTAAAAATACATCTTTTGGTAAAGTTGGTTTTTAAATTGTCATTTTGAAAATGCCACTTTTAGAAAGTAGTCATTTTCTTGCTTAAACCATTCTGTGACTGCCTGTTTGTGGATTCCCTGTCTGGGTCAGACTGACAGTTGGGCTGTCTGTGAATCCTCTGTAGACAGTGAGACAAAGGGAGCTGTGGTGTAGCCTGCATATCCTGATGGGCCATGTGAGCTAGAGTGGATGGAGGAGTGGTCACTTACACCTGAATGTGTTGTACCTGCACTCACACAGTGCAGTCTCCAACCCCCTAGTGTGTGCCTTGGGCTAGGCCTGGGCAAGGCAGGATCCTGTGAACAACAGAGACTTTCCTTTGAAGTTTGCCTACATCAAAGGCAGAAAGGGGTATAAGTAGTGAACCCAAAACCCCAGATTTTAGATTTCTTCTGGAATCAAGGGGAACCTCTGCCAAGGAGAAGAGTTGAAGAGCTGGAGGAGGAGTACTGCCCCTTAGCCTGTGATTGTGCTTTGCTGGGTTGGCCTGCAGTTGCTGCTTCTGCCTGACAGAGGACAAAGACTGGACTTTGTTGTGCATTTATGCTTGAGAAGAATCCCCAAGGGCTCGAACTGAGCTTGCCTCCTGTTTTGAAGTCTCACGGCCATCAAAGACTTCCTCTGTCAGCATCTGGACGCCCTGCTGAGACTCCTGCCCTGCCAAGTGGTGCCCCATCCAGTCCCTGGGCCCTTGAGAGGTGAAGTTGGCAGGACTGAAATCCACACACAGAACACCGTTGGGGGAAATTTTCAACGCACCACCTGCAACGGGGCTCAAAAATTTAGCTCGGCAGCTAAAATCGACGCTCTACCTGCATCGCGGCTGGGAGATCAAGGCGTTGCTGCTGGAGAAACGACGCAACACCAGCTTGCAGCTGCTGATAGCGAGGCAAACCTGTGCGGATTTGATGTGACCTGTACAGAAATGGATGCATGGCTCTTTTGCAAGGGAGAAAAAAGATGCATCGCCGACCCGACTGGAGAAGAAACAATGCACGGCCTCATGAGCAAGTAAGGAATCAAAGCATCGACTTTTCTGACGCACGCTCGCCCGTGCAGCTTTATTTTTGACGCAAACCAGGTACTTTGTGTAAAATCAACATCTCCATTGTTTTCTACGGCGTAAGTCTCTTATTCTTTTAAAAATTCATATTTTGACTTTTGTATGTTAGAGTTTTATCATTTTTGTCTTGTTTGATTTAGATAAATATTACCTATTTTTCTAAACTGGTGTGGTGTCCATTTTGTAGTGTTTTCACTGTATTACTGTATGTGTTGGTGCAAATACTTTACACATTGCTTCTGGGTTAATCCTTTCTGCTCATGCCAAGCTACCAAGGGGGTTAGTGGGGGTTAACCAGGTGTGTTTCTCCTTTGCCCTGACTAGAGTGAGGGTCCATGCTTGGACAGGGGGTAACCTGACTGCCAACCAAAGACCCCATTTCTAACAGGCTTACATAATCATGTGACCATACATGTGTCTTTTAGTAGCTCATGTAGGAATTCTGAAACTTCACATATACAGTCTAGTTTTTGTTTTGGGCTACCTTGCTACTTTTAGTAGGAGTTTGCTACATATAAAGGCCAAGGTGAAAGAAGGGCAATCATTGTTATACAAATTGAGGTTATAATTTTTTTCCTAGTGGCCAATTATCATGCTCTCCAAATAGTAGTTTATGTGGCTCGCTGTTAGGTCAATTTTTCCTTTTGTTGCACAGGAGTGCATAAGAAAGATAGTTTTTGTTTAGCCTGTTGAACCAGTTTTATTTTGTGCGCCAGAGAGCATGCAAAGTATGTAGATTAAGATGTTTTCCATTTGTTATGTATTTGTTTATAGGTTTCCATTTGCATGTGACCATAAATGGTTCTTTCAGTTGGTCATGCAACTTAACATGTACTTACTCTACTTACCTACATTACCCCCACAGAATCATCTGCGCTCCCAATATTTAATAATTTCAAATATTATAAAAATCCATCTGACGTTTTCTGCACTATGTGAAATAAAGTATATTGTTTTAATTTGATGTTAAATGACCTATATTCTTTACTCTCACATTGTATGTAAAATGTATTCGACAATGGTTATTACACATAGTTGTAATCTTCACTAAGCTATTATTTAGTAAGCTATTTTTGTGTAGTTTAATTCTCTATCTCGGAATGGTATACTCCAGATGTTCTCCTTAGAATGTTGGATAATGGAATACTCTGTAGTTCAACTTAGAATGTCAGAGATGAAAGATGGTGTGCGAGGAGTCTGGTGAATAAACTTATGGTTCCCTCTTGACTTCAGCTGTATTACTACAGAAAATATGGCGACGAGGATGGGATTACTGCGCGGGGGCAGTGAAGACTCCTTGCCCCTGATTTGGTACCACCACGTCATTATGGATACTAGTGTCTAGTGAGTTGATTATAATAGGAGCCGTGAGGATCAAGGTGTCATGTACCCTGCTGCATGGAGAAAGGTATAAGCACTGTTACCGATTTTGGAATCTGTATTGACTTTGTCCTGGAAAAGGGCATTATCTATACAGCATGTGGAATTGAAGGAGTGGTGCTTCTACCTCATTATGTGTGTCATGGGAGGAGCGGTTGCCAATGTGTAGTAACGCTCCCTGAGGAAAATAAAATATATAGGAGAAAAGGAAGAAGATAAACCGTCTATAAAATACACTGTTGTCACCTGGATTCGAGGACCCATCGCATTCTGCATGGTGAGGTGGAAGAACGTTCCAGGTACTGAGCTGGCGGTGCCACTGTGGCAAAGTACTCAGCAAGCATAACGGAACATCCCAGTGGAGCTCGCCGAAAGAGACGTTGACGATTCCGGGAAGTGGGAGAACAGGGCACAGCAGGACGTTGTGTGCGGAAATCTATGGTGGCATCCAGTGTCAACAGAGGGGACGTCAGGAAGGCTGGACCGCTGTTGCTTCCTGACGTGGATTCTCTTCAAGGAAAGAGCCAACGCTATTCCAGGTGAGGAGGAGCTTCGACCCCTGGTCCAGTCTCCTCTCGGAATAGAAGGACTGAGGTGTGTCTCCTCTGACACGGCGTGTGAGCTGGAGGGAATAGGCAAAGTTTGGAGACGGTATTGGGGACGGCTGGAGCGCTTGATTAGCCCTATACAAGCATATAATGTCAATTGGGTGTAATCGAGGGTTGTAAAGGTAACACTTGCATGAGGACAAAGACCAAAGTATAACTTACTGCATTTATTTTCTATCATCATAGCTGAATGCTAGTATTTTGACAAGTCTTCATATATCAGGTAAGGTTGGGTGCATTACAAGTGTATATTTCTCATTTTAACCCAGACAGACTGGAAGGAAGAAGAACAATCGCCTGTGTCTGGTTAATGGGTGTGTGGGTAACTAGGATATAAATGATGGTGGGTTCCCTTGTATGAACTGCTTTTACCTATTGCTCTCCTACGGTAGTTAACCACAGAATATACACAACATAGTGCATGTGTCATTTTTTTAATTGCTATTGTTATAGTATTATTGACTAAGGAAAGGATACTCAAAGTACAGCCCGGGGGCTGCATGCGACCCTCCTGACCTTTAATTGCGGCCCCCACATGAACAGAAACACTGATAAACTGCCAGCAAACTTTGTAAAAGTGTTTAAATGCATGAGCGTTTTACCTTACTTTGTGCCCCCCATTGTGTTCACCTTCCATCACCCCCTACTCTCAGCCTAATGGCATCACTGCAGCCCTCTGGCATGCCACAGACAGTGTTTTGTGTCCCCTGGGGAAATGTTTGCGAGTACCCATGGACCAAGGGTACTTTATCACATATATCACTATGGCAGCAGCAAGTATGTCTCAACCTCCCCCGTTTCTTAATGAAATAGGTGAACCTAACCTACCTTGGAAGGAATGGTCAAAATTGTTTGAATCATATTTAATAGCGATAGGAGCGGAAAAGTTCACGGCGATAAGAAAACAACATATACTTTTGCATAATTTGAGTATTCATGGGAGAAAAGTCTACGAACGTTTGGCAGATCCTAATGATGATGGGGAGGATGTGGGTGAAAGTTCAGATGAATATGAAAAAACACTCAAAAAGCTGGAGAGCCATTTTGGGCACAAGGTTAATGTGGTCTTAGAGAGGCATAAGTTTTTTAGTAGAACACAAGGAAGAAATGAAAAGGTGTCTAGTTATATTGCATGTCTGAGGGGTTTGGCCAACACGTGTGATTTTGGAGATCAGGGAGACTCCTTAATTCGAGATCAATTAGTGAGGTGCACCAATAATCCATGGGTGCAGGAAAAATTACTGGCTCACAATCTTGCTTTGAAGGAAGCAGTTGATATAGCAAAAAGTATTGAGGATACAGCAGAGTGTATGAAAGAAAGTAGACACTCCATGGACTCTGAGGCAGTAAAAGAAGTTAAAGTATGCTCTAAATAGGAAGAAAGAGGATTGAACCAAGAGGAAGACTTGAAGATACATGAAGTATCTGTTAAAAGGAATACAGCAGTTAACATTGAGGGTGGTAAGAATAAGTGTTTCAGATGTGGAAATAGTAGACACTTAGCCAATAACCCTATGTGTCCAGCTCACAATTGCTTATGCAGGAAGTGTGGTGCTAAAGGTCACTATGCACGAGTTTGTAAGAATGAAAGAAGTGATTAAAAAAAACATGCACAAGGTTGAAGAAGTACAAGATCTAAAAAACAAATTTGTACTATAAGTAAAGGAAACAGTGGTGTCTAACCAGTTAGATAATGTGTATCCTGCCTGTGATATTGAATTAGATGGCATCTGTGTAAGGACGTTTGCAGACTCTTGTTCGCCGTTCACTTTTATGGATTACAGTGTATTTGAAAAAAAAAAACAGAATAACGGATATAAGTTACTACCTGCAGACATAAAGCCTGGAGGGTATAATAGGGATCCCATACCCCTAAAGGGAATGTTAAAGTTACATATTACCTTTAAGGATCGCCATACTAGTGGCAATGTGTACTTTACGAATAAAGGGTCCAATTTGTTAGGGTGGAGGCATAAAAAATAACTAGGTATCAAGCTGGACCCCAACAACAAGGAACAAGTTTTACTAGTGGATAAGTCTATGATGGGGGAAAGTATATGTGAGGAATTTCCCAAGTTATTTGAGGATAGGTTAGGGCTTTTGAGAGACTATCAACACAAAATTAAAGTAAAAGAAAATGCCATACCTGTGGTTGATAAAGCCAGACCCATTCCACATCACATGCAGGAACTGCTAAAACAAGAATAGATCAGACTGGTGGAACAAAGAGTCATAGAACCTATAGAAATCTCCTTATGGTTGGCCCCCATTGTGGTCACCAAGAAACCCAGTGGTAGAGGTATACTTCTATGTGTTGACTTGAGAGATTTGAATGCCAACATATGGGTTGATGGGTATCCCTTACCCAGGATAACTGAAATGATAAGCATGATCGCTCCAGCAAAATATTTCAGTGTAATAGACTTATCATCTGTGTACCATCAAGCCGAACTTCATCCTTCGTATTGTTCCTTCACATCCTTCATAACTCCACATGGGGCCTTCAGGTATCGCACAATGCCGTTTGGCCTTGCTTCAGCTGCAGCTGTGTTCCAGCGAATCATGCAAGGCATTTTACAAGGAATTGACCAAGTAATGTGCTTCCAGGACAATATATTGGTTTGTGGAAGTACAGGGAGTGAACAGAATTCCACCTTGAGGAAAGTGTTTAAAGAATTAGATGAAGCAGGCATGACCATCAGGAGGGATAAATGCCAAATCGGCGTAGAATCAGTGGAATACCTTTTCCATAAAATAATGAAGGATAGTGTAAAACCTAAATGTGATTTAGTTGTTGCCGTAAAAGAAGGTCAAGTACCCACTAATAAGGATGGGCTTAAATCCTTCTTGGGGTTGGCAGAATTCCTGGCAAAATTGTTACACAATTTTGCTGACGTCACGGCCCCTATGAGAACCCTATTAAAAAAAATATCTCCTTCGAATGGAGTTTGGATTGCCAAGCAGCATTTGATAAAGTGAAGGAGGCTTTAGCCAAGTCCCCAAGTTTAGGAAACTTTGACCCAAATAGGAAAACGTTACTTACCACTGATGCCAGTGGAAAGGGTAGACACTTTATCCCAGTTAGTGGAGGGGCAAGAGAGAATCGTAGCATTTGCGTCCAGATCTCTTAGAGATGCGGAAAAGATAGTCAAGGGGGGCCAGAAAGGTCAAAACACTTGGAAGAAGAGTTGAAAGGGTATTGGGAGGTGAGGTCGGAAATGCATATTTCCAATGACATGGTGATGAGAGAAGAGAGAATTCCCACAACTCCCAGTGAGTTGTGGGACAAACTGGTGAGCTTAGCTCATGAGGGCCATTTGGGAAGAAACCTCAACAAAAATAAATTTAGGGCCACGTATTGGTTCCCCACCATGGACAGGATGGTAGAAAACACAGTGAGAGATTGTGTTGTGTGCTACGAGTGATAAAACCAAGGTGACACAAAGTTCTCCATTGTCCCCTGTAGAGGTGCCAATAAAACCTTGGGATAAGTTAGGGTTAGACATTATGGGACCCTTTAGTCAATCCAATGTAAAAGAAAGGAAGATTTTCACTCACATTGGATAATGACCAAATTTGTGAACCATGTGACTACCCAGGATGTAACTGAATTTCTAGCTGTTGCATTCATGAGGGAAGGAATCCCTAGCACACTAGTTACTGACAATGGGGTACAGTTCACGTCAGAGGCAATGAGGGAGTTCTTAAGGAAAAGTGATGTCCACCATTTTAGGACGGTGTTCTACAATCCCAGAGCAAATGGTCTGGTGGAAAGAGTCAACAGAATGATCAAGGATTGTCTGCAGATGTCCTCGATGTCCCAAGAGTCAGGGGAACTAGCTCTTGAACACATGTTGTGGTCATACCATATCACGCCCAACTTGGTTACCAGGATCTCCCCATTCCTCTCACTAAAGAGAAGGCTTCCAGGAACCAAACTTAATCCTAACTGGTTGAAGGGGGGACCTCTCTTGGTGCAGCTAGAGAAGGCTGCGAAATGTGTCCAACAGACTCAAGGGAAATACCGGATGTGGTATGATAACAAATTTGGTGCTAAAAATAAACTATGGAGGGTTGGACATTGGGTTAAGGTCAAGCTACTGGAAACCTCCCGGAAAGAGGGCAGCAAGTTTTCCAAACCTTTGAGGATCACCAGAGTACAAAGGAATGTGGTAACATTGGAGGATGGCAGAGTGTGGAGCATGGATAGACTGTCCTGTAGCAACGTTGGGGATTTAACGCGATGCAGGAGTCCAAAGGAAACGCAGCGGAATCGCCCAAATTGGGTGGCTATGATAGACATCCAAGGAAGATAGCGCGCCCATCATTGCACAAGGACTACTTGTTTCATTATTAAGGAAGGGAGATGTGTTGTAATCTGATGTTAAATGACCTATATTCTTTATTCTCACATTGTATGCAAAATGTATTCGACAATGGTTATTTCACATAGTTGTAATCTTCATTAAGCTATTATTTAGTAAGCTATTTTTGTGTAGGTTAAGTCTCTATCTCAGAATGGTATACTCCAGATGTTCTCCTTAGAAAGCTGGATAATGGAATGTTCTGTAGTTCACCTTAGAATGTTGGAAATGAGAGATGGTGTGCGAGGAGTCTGGTGAAGAAACTTATGGTTCCCTCTTGACTTCAGCTGTATTACTACATTTATGAAAAATTAAATGGGTTCAAAGCCTGTTTTGGGACCCCCTTATTTCATTGTAACCCCTTGCCAAACACTGTAAAACTTTCAGTCCTCTCAAAACAAAACGAAGTAGCAGGTCTGCAAAGTTTCATGCACATTCATCAAATGGGTACAAACTTACAAAGAGACAAAAATCCAAAGAATCCCTATCTCCGGTCACTCTAACCATAACATAAATACATAAATATATACACATATATACGAATGACTATCAGACAATACCACTGCATTGCTTGGTAAAGGCATGCTTTGTAAACCCCATGTGTGGTATTAGAACATGTTGTTAAGTTTAGCGTGTAGTAATGCCTGTGGGGTAAAAGCAAAGGAGGTAAATCACTGTGCTGTAACACCTAAAAGTCTGTGACAATAAATACATTTGTGCATGCAGACAAGACATGATGTTTAGGAGCAGACAGTGTCATGAAGAACATACACCATGATAAGCATCAGTGGGCTCCATTTGGAAATATGAAGTGTGCCCTGTTGGAGGGGAGTATTATATGAAGTCTTCCAAGCAGTGACCAAGAACAAACCCAAATACAGACACTATTAAGCCACCACAAGGATATTCTATGGCTTGGGTTTCTAGTCACCAGGGGCTAAACTATTACATTGGGTGTATGGGAAGGCTTGCAAGTAGGCTCACTGTGTGGGTGCAGCAAAGAAAACACTATCTCCACATAGCTATCAGTGCTGTGGAAGAGGTAAGTGGGGGAAGAATAGGCAAACAATAAGAATGAACAGCTTAAGGGGGAGAGGAAGGTGAATAGTAATTATTAATTATACCAGGAGAAGATACATCCAGCCGAAGATAGGGGTGAACTGCCCTACGTAGTGAAACTGCAAGCTGTACATTGGATGAAACCTAAGGACAAACTACAACAGGAGCTAAAGCTTCAGCTGCATATTTGTGCAAAGTGACTGCAGAATAGCTGTGTTCAGACAAAAGCAAATACTGGTGAGACATTTTTTTACTGACTGCAGAGGACCGTCAAGTTGCCATTGCAGTATGTGATCTAACAAGATCCACCCATGGCATGCCCCATGTCTGAGAGATGGCAGAGTAAGTCAACAAATACAAAATAAAATGTTTTGAGCAAAACTGTTGTCAATGCATGAACCAAAACACCATTTCACCAGTCTTTATACATTTTGCCTTTGCTCACTTTGGACTCAGAGCCCAACCCCTGCACCCTATTCTATCAATAACGTATCCAAACCACTGTTTAGTCTGTTAATGTGACTGCCTGGTTCATTTTTCTTAATCTTGATTCTTAGCTGTCCAAACAATGTTCCTTTCAGAGAGAAAGAGGTTGTTATCCAGTAGGAGTTGCACACTATGTACAAATGTCAGCTAGTTTAGATATTGTCTCCTGTTAAGCTCAAAACAAGTGTCCAGCCACAGCTGCCAAACAACAAACATTGTGCCCACTGCTGTCAAAGATTAAACTCTGAACGTGCTCAAATCCCACACTACTGCATGACAATTGAGTCTGGGTGAAAAATAATGGTCTTTGTTCACCCTGGTCTGAGAAAGATCACAAGGCCCTATATATATAACATTGGCAAAAAGCAGTAATGTTTTTGTTCTAAAGCAAGCACATGTCGCATAGGTTCTCATTATCCTAATGAGACTACTGGATTCGGGTGGCAGAATCATCTGTACTGCAGGAGACTGAGTCTGATCCCGCACCATATGACACCTGTCGGCCAAATCCGGGTTTCCTCCGGCTAACTAGTAGTATCTCATCTCCATCCAAGAGTAGGAATTATTGAGGCAACCAAGTGCATGACAAATAACTCCTCAGGAGAATCGTGGTCCCTCAGATCCCATCTGTTTCTCTCAATTACATTAGTCTCACGTTTACAAGGACCATCAGAGGCAGAGTATAGTTCAATAAAGTTTTATTGAAGTAACTTCATCTTAGATAAAAAAGGCATGCATTGCAATAACTAGGATGATGAAGCACAATAGGATTACAATTGTGACAAGGAGAGTAAAACACAAGAATAACACTACCATGTTGGCACTGCTTAAACACAAATTAGTTTAATACACAATGAGTCAACACTAAATTACGCTCTCTCAATCCCTCCTCTGATGACTAAATATGTCATCTCAAAAGTTAAATCAATTAATATTTGTATTAATTCTCATTAGTTTAAAATGAAGTTTCTCTAAAATCTCCATTATTTCTTTTATCCATCTTTATTTTGTTAAGTCTCAAATCGCGATAATGTTTGCTTCTCATTTTTACAAGTCGTATCTCCTCCCTCCTCAGATCATTTCTCACCCATTTTCTTATAATCAGGTTGAAAAGATAATAAGATCCTATAGCACAGATGACACATGCAATCACAATAAAAAATGGGGTCAGTATTTTCCCTAAAATTCCCTTTCCAAGGTTGCTTAACCAATTTTTCACACTTGTAACACCTTTTCCAATTTTCTCCCAAAGCCCAGGTTCTTTCAGATCTTTTAAGTCAGTACTTAAATTTGTCAGGTTCTTAATCAAATTCCCAACCCCCTTACAGTCAGGGATATATGTACAGTAATTTCCAGATTTTAAAAATTTACAGACTCCGCTTTCCTTTGCTAAATGATGTCTAACGCAAAGCGGTTCTGAAGAACCATCGCTCGAACCGCGGTCATTTCAATATTTATCAACGTTTCAGCTCCAGTAATTTTCGTCAACATGTCATCCACAATAGTAGACAAGTTTCTAATCTTTATGGAATTCAGATCAACCCCTACAGAGGGAATTATTGCTCCAAATATACCTACAATTATCCCAGAAGTTCTCTCCCTTTTTGATTTTAGTTTTGGGATTTCCTTCAAATTTGGTTTGTCATCTATTTTGTCAACTTGATATATCTTTGGGAGTACATCTCCCAGGTAACAAGTCACATTCCATACTTTAGGAAGACGTTAATAGGCATTTTTCCCCCAAATAAAGTAAACACCGGGAACAGCTGGATCCTGACCACTAAGCATAAAGTCCCATGTATTCTTTAATAGGAATACATGTCTGCACTCACTCATTCCAACAAAGTTAGTATCAGTCTTCGTCTGTGGTCTAAATATACACAGCTTTTGTACGTGTAGGGCATCTAAAGCAAGCTTCCCTTGCGTTTTGACTTCTGAATAAGCAAAATCATTCTGATAGGTCCTCAACACTAATCCCTTCTCTATCTTCTCCTTTAATGCTTTTCTCCTATCGTCAGTGTGACCTAGGGAAGCCTTTTCTACTTGTGAAAGCAAGCACGTCAAGATGTTCCTGTGTGCACAGGCTGTCCCAAATGTTTGTATAGGCTCAAATAAACCTACCACTATATCTATGACCTTCTCTTTGACCATTTTACTCAAGTGCAGGTTAAGTGGAATATAGGAAAATACTATATCTAGGTTAGAGTAGAAATACTGAATGTATTCCTGATTATAGAATCTTGTTGGTAAAAGACTGCAAGTAAAGGCATAAGCTAAAGGAAGACTATGATGGGTAACTCCTTCCTGGACAGAAGAAGGAATTTGCGTGCACACTTAACACTCTATTGCATCCATTGTTCCAACATATTCATACAGCAAGCAATAAAAAACGTTAGAGAAAGGTCTCCTTGAGTGCTGTCTACGTGCAAGTATTTCTCATCTCTATTAAACTTCCCTATCTCTGAAAGTGTAATAATTTCGATAGGACTAATATAACTATCCTCGGGTGTGTAATGAACAGTCATACTTATAATTATTAACAAGCACACTAAAAACACACCCAATTCCCAAAGCAATACACACACATTTACAACACCCTTTAGATTTTGATCTAGTTGGTTTGTTATCCGTCCTGTAAAGATCAGAAAGTTAAAGTGATAAAAGAGAAAATGTATGCTATGCAGCAAAAATCAAAAACAAAAGTATCTACTTTGCGAATATTTACAGCTTCCAGCTTCTAGTTTTTTTTCTTTTTCATGCTGTCGTCAAAAATTAGTTCAGCAGCTTGTCACAGTCGGTTTCAACTTGTCAAAATCAGGCTTCAAAGTTTATTTCAATACATCATAGTCTTTCAAACAATGACCTTCATTTGCACCTGTAGCATGTAATGTTCTTCTTGTTCAGGTGGTACTTTATTCTCAAATTTCAACTTAAAGGCAAATTCTAGTTCCAAAATCTTGACCTAGAAAGTCACGATCAAAACAAAAAGACAAGAATTCTCGTTGCCACTCATCAGTTGTCCAATACGCCCATTCAGGACCAGAGTACTTTCTATTTACAACTGTCTTCCTTTTGGTTCTTCTGTTTGTGAGTACTTCTCCTTCACTCAGATCATCCCCTGCATTTGCTCTTGTTGTTGTGTGTGGCTCTTCACTATTGTCTGCAGTACATCTGGAACTTCTTTATTTGTTTGCGACTTAGGCCACTTATCTCCTTTCAGTCTCTTGCAAAACTGGACTTACTTCTTCTGCAGGATTTACACATTGACTTGATGTACCTGCACCATCTGCCAAATCCAGGGGAGTCAAATCGGCATGACTTTGATCTAACTTAAATCCTTCATTAGCTGCTTCAAGAAACGTAATACGTCTCAATTGATCTTCCCACTCGTCTGCTTCTGCAAGAGTTCTCCTCTGACTTTACTCTCCTGCTACATTTGCTGATTTTCCAGCAACTTCAGGAACCTCTATTTCATCTCTCAGAGGTGTACCTGGATCATCACCAGTTTGCACTGTCTCTGTCTCTGTCTCTACAGTCTCTTTCCTTGCCTCTTGAGACTGCATATCAGTTGTGGGTACTCCAAACAACACATCTTCCGTTTCTTCTTGTGGGTAGGACACTTTGCTTGTGTGACTGGCATAAATCCAGTTTGGGATCCCTGTGCACTTCACAGTAGTCCTTGTAACAAGGACAACTTGGTGTGGCTCCTTCCACCTAGGTTCCTGACAAGTTTTTCTCACGTGCTTCTTGACCACCACCCAGTCACCAGCCTGCAGGCTGTGACACTGGTCTTGGTGTGCGGGCATGTTTGTCGCTTCCACCTGATGAGAGAAAGAGCAAACCACATCAGCTAGGTTCTTGCAATAATCCAGCACCATATCATCTGTTATGCTTACAATAGCATTTCTGGGGACAGCTGGTAATGTCATTGCTCGACACACGAGGTTTTCAGGGGGAGAAAGTCCTGTTCTCCTGTCCTCTCATGATCATCAGGACCAAGGGCAAAGCATCTGGCAATTTCAAATTTGTGGAGGCACACATCTTTGCCATCCGTGCTTTTAGTGTACCATTCATTTGCTCTACCGGTCCAGATGCCTAAGGTTGGTAACTACAATGCAGCTTCTGTTCAATGTTGGACACAGCAATTTTATTGCTTCACTGTTGAAGTGACTTCTATCTGATTATAAAGAGGCTACCAAACCTTGGCATCAATTCCCTAAGTAAAAGCTTTGCTACTGTGAGACTGTCATTTCTACGTGCATGGTAAGCTTCAATCTAATGGCTAAATATGCACACAATCACCAACACATATATCAAATCACCACGCCCGGGCATTTCAATGAAATCCACTTGCATTCTGTAAATGGTCCTCCGGCTATTCCAAGGTGACTTTGACTAACAACTGTCCTTTTCCCCACCTTATTTCTCTTGAAAACGATGCACCGATGACAAATTGCTTCAGCAACTTTTCTAAACTTTGGATTAAACCAGTATTGCTTAAAGATACGAATCATCTCATATATACCAATGTGTGCTTGACCATGATATGTCTCCATTTGCGTCAGTAGAATGTTTGGCAAAGCACTTGCCCTTTGTGTGTAGCCCATAAATCATTAGCATCTCTTTGAACACATTTTAATTTAACCCATCCTTGTTTTTCATCATCAGACACATTTTCCTGCAAATTTCTAAATTCATCCCATGTGTCAACTGTAGACAACAGGTAATTTGCATTGTCCTCATTCTCAATTTTCTGACATTCTTCAGTAATAGTTATACAGTTCAGGGAACAATATCTAGCTACTTGATCAGCATAGGCATTTCCTGTTCAAACAACATCAGTGGATCTCTGATGTGCACTGCATTTAACCACAGCAATTCGCTCTAGTAACTGTAGGGCTTATAACAAATCATGAATTCTATCACTATTTTTAACAGGTGAACCAGGAAAAGACATGAAACCTCTCTATGACCACAGCTGGCCAAAGTAATGCACTATTCTGAATCCATATTGGCTGTCAGTAAAAATGGTAACTTTGTGTCGTACACTGACACAACAGGCTCTTGTAAGGGCGACTAATTCAGCAACTTGTGCAGAAATTACTCTTTGAAGCCATGAAGCTTTGAGTATACCATAAATTGTGCACACAGAATAACCAGCTCTCAGGTTACCTGCATTATCCCTTAAACAGGAACCATCAACAAAAATAATTTGGCCATTCCCTTCTAAAGGGGTGTCTTGAATATCAGGTCTGGGTTTTGAGCACAATTCAGTCACTTCCAAACAATCATGTTCGACTTCTTGCAACTTCTCAGGCTCAAAATTCTTGATGAATAGTAATGTTCCTGGATTAAGTACTGTACACCTTTTCAGAGTTGAATTGGGTGAGCCCAGTATAAAGGACTCATATTTGGTCAACCTAGAATTAGTCAAGTACTGGGTCTTTGTACATGTCAATAAAATTTCAACAGAGTGAGGGACCAAAACTGTAATGGGATGCCTTCGCATTGGGTCAGTGAAACACAAACCACTGTAACAGATCACAAACAACCAGGTAAAGCTGATGCAACTGGATCCAAAGTAGCAGAAAAATATGCTATGGGCGGTTTACTCCACCATGTGCAGGACAGAAAGTGCACAAAAAATCTCTTTCATGACAAAACATAAATGGTGTAATCAGGCATTCCCAAAGCAGGTGCTCTGCACAAACTATCTCTCAACTCAGTAAAGACTTTCATGCAAGCTTCATCAAATGGGAATGGTTCCGGGACATCTTTGTAAAAGCTTCAAAATCATAGAGAAGTTGGGAATCCACTGGCGACAATAGCTCACCACTCCCAGACACTTCCTGACATTTTGCTGTGTAATCAGGGGATTCATTTGTAAGATGGCTGTAACTTTCTTTGGAAACTTTCCTTGTACCTTTTTCTATCTGGTGTCCCAAATATTTAACTTCTTTATGACAATACTGTATTTTCTCTGGGGAAACTTTGGCCCTCATTACAACCCTGGCGGTCAGTGTTAAAGCGGCGGTAATATCGCCAACAGGCCGGCGGTAAAAAAAATGGGACCAGACCACGGCGGAAACCGACAAAACATACAGCCACTTTAACACTCCAACTGCCACGGTGGTAGCAACAAACACTGCGGCGGTAACCGCCAACAGGCAGGCGGGAGTCAATGTACCGCCCACCCCATCACAACCCGCCCAACCGCCAGATTTTCCAGGGCGGTACCAACGCCATCAAAAGCATGGCGAAAACAGTACTTGGAAGGAAAAACACTCACCTCTCTGCACTCAACGAAGAACCAGGACGCCATGGAGCCCGAGATGCAGGTCCTCCCCATGTTGGTCTACCTCCTCATCTACCAGGAGTACCAACGGCGGCGGCGACGACCACGTGAGTACTGCACCTAGTACACAGGGGAGAGGGAGAGGAAAAAGAGAGTGACACACACACACAACACACCACATGCCACACCCCCACCACCACTCTCACCCGCAACACCATACACACAAACACATGCATCAACATTACATTTACACCCCGTAACACCATGGAAGAACGCAAGGACAAAAGGAATAGAGTCAAAACAGTGATATATTAGAAATAGTCAGATATACGTAAGAATTTTAAAAACAGTATTTACAAAAATATACAATATGTACCTAAGGCAGTACATTGTCCACACAAAATGTCCGTGGACCACTGGGCCAAAACTCATAGGCCAAGCTCACACTTGACTCCTGCCTCAATACGGACAGAACACTGCAGGGGCATCAGGTCGAAAACAAACAGGCACCTCAGGGGTAGGGGGAAGGGAGGTGCACCTCAGCTGGAATATGGTAAAATACCACTGCTCCTAAAGGTGGCTCCATGCTCACAGTGATGTACTGGAGAGTGCAAGGCCACAGTCTCTCAAGTGGGCGGGTTGCCCACTGCTTGGTCCTGGGGAGTGCAAAGCCAGTGTCTCAAGTGGGTGGGTTTCCCACTGCTTGGTCCTGGGGAGTGCAAAGCCACAGTCTCTCTAGTGGGTGGGTTGCCCACTGCTTGGTCCTGGGAAGTGCAAGGCCACAGTCTCTCGAGTGGATGCCTTCTTCCACTGGTTCTGGAGGGGGCTTTCTGCCCAGTGTGCTTCATCCTGCCAAGGATTGGGTGAGTGAATGCATATCTCCACTGGTTCTGGAGGGGGCTTTCTGCCCAGTGTGCTTCACCCTGCCAAGGATAGGGTGAGTGGATGTCTTCTTCCACTGGTTCTGGAGGGGGCTTTCTGCCCAGTGTGTTTCATCCTGCCAAGGATTGGGTAAGCAGGTGCATATCTTCACTGGTTCTGGAGGAGTCTTTGTGCCAGTGTGCTTCGTGATTCATCCTGCCAAGGATTTGGTGAGTGGATGCATATCTCCACTGGTTCTGGAGGGGGCTTTGTGCCCAGTGTGCTTCATCCTGCCAAGGATAGGGTGAGTGGATGCATATCTCCACTGGTTCTGGAGAGGGCTTTGTGCCCAGTGATGCAACACTTGGGGTGTGGCAGTTCACAGTCCCTCACAAGGGTGTCTGAGGCACGAGATTTTCAGGGACCAGGTTGCATGATAGTCTATGGAGGCAGGGCTAGACTCCATCCGGCAACGGCTATGGCTGCAAACTGGTGGTAGTGCCGGGGCTAGTGGGGGTGCTGCCAGTGGTGGAGGGAGGCTCCAGCCCTTCTCCTGCAGCCTCGGACGGCTGCCCACTGGGGCTGCTGCTAGTGGTGCTACTGTCAGCGGTGCAGGTTGCGGTGCTCGCGGGGGGGCCTTCAGCGGTGCTAGCGGTGGTGCAGGTGGCGGTGCTGGCCGTGGTGCAGGTGCCGATGCTGACAGTGGTGCAGGTGCTGATGCTGTCAGTGGTGCAGGTGCTGATGCTGTCAGTGTTGGAAGGAGGCTCCAGCCCTTCTCCTACAGCCTCAGGCGGCTGCCCGCTGGGACTGCTGTTGCTAACAGTAGTGGTGCTTGCGCGTTGCAGGTGGGGGGGCTTTGGGCGGTGCTAGCGGCGGGGCTGCTGACAGTGCTGGCTGTGGTGCTGGTGGCAGTGCTGGCGGTTGCGCTGGTATCCAGCAGGCCTTCACCTGCAGGCTCGGACACCTGAAGTGCCTGGCTGGTGTTTTCTGCCTCTTCGTCACCTTGGCAGATGGTGGTGTGACCTTGGGTCTGGCAGCTCGAGTCTTTGACGTGGCCTTGCTGGGTGGTTGTGGCTCCTTCCCCTTGCTGGATCCTGTTCCCCTCTTCACCTTGCCAGGTGGCAGAATGGTTTTGGCCTTGGCAGGGGTTGGTGGCACACTGGCTGGGCTGACGGGTGCCTCCTTTGAGCCTTTGATAGCTGCAGGAACCACAGCGGACAATGATTTGGTGGCTGAGGTGCTGGGCTCGGTTTTGGCCACCCTGGCCCAAGGGTAAAGATGGGGATGGAGGGGTAGGGAAGAGGTCAAAGTTGGCCAGGAAAAGCTTCTTAGGGACCCTGGGACGGGAAGAGGGAGAGGGTTTGGGAGTGGAGGAAGAGGGAGTGGTTGTAGGAGGTGTCTGTCTGCTGAGTTTGGGTGCTGGTACATGGGCTGGATGCTGTTGTGAGGAGGATGGCTGTTGGGTGGGTGGGTGCTTGCATTTGTGTACTTTGGGAGGAGGGGTCACAGACACACTGGGAGAGGATACATGGGACATGTGCATAGATATGGGGGTGGTGACTGCCAGTGAGGGGTGTGTTGTGATGGGCGTGCTGGTGATGGAGGTAGTGGATGAGGATGTAGTGCATGCAGGTGTGAGTGGAGACGCTACTGGGAGGGAGGTGGAGGAGGAGGGGGGCACACTGGAGGCAGTAGATGTTGGTGTGCCTGCATGGGGATGGTGCTTGTGTGAGTGCCTGTGAGATGTGTGGTGCTTGTGTTTGCCTGAGCCACTTTTGTCTGGTGATTTGTGTGAATGCTGATCTGAAGGTGTGCTTGGGATAGGTTGAGGTTGAGGGGATTGGGACTGGGTAGAGGAAGTTGGAGGAGGGAGACTAGAGACAGGGCCAATGGCTGCCATCAGTGCTGAGGCCAGAGCCTGAAATGCTCTCTGTTGGGCTGCCACGCCAGAGAGAATGCCCTCCAGGTATGCATTTGTTTGTTGCAAATGCCTCTCAAAACCCTGGATGGCATTTGGTATGGTTGACTGCCCATAGAAAGGGATCTCAGGAGGTCAATAGCCTCCTCACTGAGGGCAGCAGGGCTGACTGGGGCAGGGCCTATGGTGCCTGGGGTGAAGGAGATGCCCACCCTCCTGGGTGAGCAGGCACGGGAAACATGCTGAGGGGCTGCTGGGAGGGCGGTGCTGGTAGGGGGGGTGGCGGCTGTACCTGTTGTTGGGGTGGGCACAGAGGTGCCTGCCACCGCCAGGGAGCTTCTATCGGAGGAGGAGTCGCTGTCTGTGGTGTCTCCTCCTGTCCCCGCTGTGGTGCTCCCCTCACCCTCCGTCCCACTGGGGCCCTCCCCGTCGGTGGATTCGGGCTCCAGGCCCATGTGGGATGCAGCTCCCTCCATCGCCGCTGCCTCTGCTCCTCCGCCAGATGAAGCTAATGCACACAAGGACAGGGTGACAAAACAAAAAGGAGGAGGAGAGACAGAGGATACACTTGGTCAATGCCAGCAACAACACTACCGTTGGCGTAGACAACTCACAGAGAGCAGCTCTATGCACTAGGCCATGCACTACCAGTTACTAAGATAGTCACCAGCCCATGAGGTACAATGCCTAACGCCATTAGCTGCACACCTGAAACCCACAGGACCCTGCCCAGTAGTAGATGTCCACTACCACTATTGGGGGTGGTGTGCTTCAGAGCCTGCCCAACAAGGGACCTATCCTGCCATGTTCGCCCTGGCCTACGGGCACCCAAAGCCCACATCCCCCACCCAGGTAAACCTTAACACACGCACAGTCATTAATCTGAATCTGTATTCACCCCCTTGTGGCTGCTGCAATGCCTTCAAGTGTCCATCCAACTCCGGATAGGCTGTGGAACATCAGGGGGGTAAGGGTATGACAGGCACCCCTTCCTCATTGGGAGGCCAGCCCCAGCTGGGCCTCCACCGTCTTCCTTGCCCAGTGGCACAGGTCCTCCCACCGTTTGCAGCAGTAAGTGCTCTGCCTGTGAAAGACCCCCAGGGTCTGCACCTCCTTGGCGATGGCACGCCAAATACCCTTTTTCTGATGGGCGCTGACCTGCATGATATAGACAGCAGAAAAGGGAATTAGTTAACCGTCCAGACCGTCACACTCATGGCCCACCAGATCCCTCCCATCCCTGACGCACATACATTGACCACCATACATGCAGCACCCTGGCCAGGACACCTCAGCCCCCCCCACATGTGGCTTACACACACAGCAATCCATACATTCATGGCCCACGCATCATGCTCACAGTGTACTCACCTGTTTGTCTAGAGGACCGAAGAGTAACGTGTACTGGGGTAGGACCTCATCCACCAAATTCTTGAACTCCTCCGCAGTGAAGGCAGGAGCCCTTTCCCAAGCGTATGAGCCATTGTCGATTCCAGACACAGGTCACAGCAGCACTTGCAGTGTAGGTCCTCTCCTGTTGAAGGTCCGGTAGCAAGTGAGTGCACAGATAGAAAATGGCGGTCATGTCCGCGGCGGTGCGTACCGTCACCAACGGCATACATCGCCATTGGCTCCTGGAACCCATAGGGCCCAATAATAACCAATGCGAAGTTGCACGGCAGTCATTGACCGCCTACCGCAATGGAGCACAACGCCAGCGGAATGACCTAATTTCCACTTGTCCCTCGTCACAGATCAGGCAGCCGCCATTTCAGGGGGGCACAGGCCATGGCACCTAACTGCATCACAGCAGACATTGGCACAGCAACTGACTCTCAGATTCACATACAGATTCTGTAAAGGAAACAATGCATCATTATTTCAATTGATGTGTGAATATGACCCTCTGCTCACCGTTTTCCTCGAAAGGCTTCTGCCACTGAGGATGAATATGAGATGGCGACATCCTCTGGTGTAGAGACTCCTGGTGGACCTTGCGACTATGGAGGACAGACACATTATCCTAACCTACAGACTTGATCGGGCCACAATCCAAGAACTGTGTGCCCAATTGGAGCCAGACCTGATGTCAGCTATCCACCAGCCCACAGGTATCCCCCCTCTAGTGCAGGTCCAGTCAGTGCTCCATTTCCTGGCAAGTGGTTCCTTCCACACAACACTGGCCATGGCATCAGCGATGTCTCAGCTAATGTTCTCCAACATGTTGACCAGAGTGTTGTCAGCCCTGCTGAAACACATGTGCAGCTACATTGTATTCCCCCAGGTGGAGGATTTGGCCACAGTGAAAGCTGACTTTTATGCCCTGGGACATATCGCCAACATCACTGGTGCCATTGGTGGTACACATGTAGCATTTGTCTCCCCCCCTCCTGGAGAAATGAACAAGTGTTCAGGAATAGAAAAAGTTATCACTCTATGAATGTGCAGATGGTGTGTTTGGCGGACCAGTACATCTTCCATGTGAATGCCAAGTTTCCTGGCTCTGTGCATGACGCCTTTATCTTGAGGAATAGCAGCATCCCATATGTGATGGGCCAACACCAGAGGCACCAGGTGTGGCTAATAGGTGAGCCAAAGGTCCCCACCCAGTATAAGTTGGTGTCTGGCTATGGGGTAGTCCCAAACGGTTAGTGTGTGTCTAACAGGTATCCCTCGATATTTGCAGATGACTCTGGTTACCCCAACCTCTCATGGCTACTGACCCCAGTGAGGAATCCCAAGACAAGGGCAGAGGAACGTTACAATGAGGCACATGGGTGAACAAGGAGGATAATTGAAAGAACCTTTGGCCTCCTGAAGGCCAGGTTCCGGTGCCTCCATCTGACAGGTGGATCCCTGTACTACTCACCCAAGAAGGGGTGCCAGATCATCGTTGCATGTTGCACAACTTGGTCTTGTGACTCCAGGTGCCTTTTCTGCAGGAGGATGAGCCTGGAGATGGTCTTGTGCAGCGGTGGAGCCTGTGGACAGTGAGGAAGCGGAGGCAGAGGAAGAAGATGTGGACAACAGAAGTAATATAGTACAGCAGTACTTCCAGTGACACACAGGTAAGACAGTGTAACTTCACTTTACATTTCAGTTTTCTGTTGGACATTGTATATGGCAGCCTGATTTCCCTATGTCTATGGCGACTTACTGTACCCTTTGACATCTCTACTTTCAGATCTCTGTGGCCCACTCTGCCTCCTGGTATGTTTACTGCTGCCCAATAAAGGTCATGCCAATGTATAAATGACTGTATATATGACTTGCAAAGTTTTCAAAATGATGTACTAATACATAATTCAATCATTTGACAGACTCAAGATTTGTATTTTTTCCAAGGATGTTTATTTAAGTGCTCATATGTAGAGGGGGATGTGTAATGGGCTGGGGCGATGGTGGAGGAATGTCCAGTTAGAGTCCAGTCTCTTGGTATCACAGGTGCATTGTCCAATGGGGCATAGGAAGGGGAGTAATGGCAGTTCAAGGTAGACAGGGTGACAGAGTGGGACAGAAGGGTGACAATCAGGAGAGTCTTATTTCCTGGCGGGGGTCTTGGCAATGTTCTCTGGCTTCTGCAGGGACCGTTTGCAGGGTGGTTCTCCTTCTGCAAGGGGTTGGGTGCTGGTGGCCTGTTTGTCCTGTGGTGGGGCATCCTGTCCACTAGCGCCGGAGGAGGTGGAGGGCTGTTCATTGGTGTGGCTAGTGTCAGGGGCCCGTTGTTGTGCCACTGCCTTCCTCAGGGTCTTGCCCATGTCTGCCAGCACCCCTGCAATGGTGACCAGGATGGTGTAGATGTTTTTGAGGTCCTCCCTAATGCCCTGGTACTGTCTCTCCTGCAGCCGCTGGGTCTCCTGCAACTTGTACAGTATCTGGCCCATGGTCTCCTGGGAATGGTGGTATGCTTCCAGGATGTTGGAGAGGTCCTTCCTGGAGAGTGTGTTCCTTGGTCCTGTCCTCCTCCTGTCACACAGCAGTCTTCCCAGCTTCCCTGTTGTCCTGTGCCTCTGTCCCCTGACCTGTGTGCCCACAGCCACTGACCCCAGGTCCATGATCATCCTGTGTTTGTGGGGTTGCCTGGGGGTCCCTGTAGTGGTGGACACACTGTTGATTGACGTGTCCTGGTGACAGTGGCATGGGCCCGCTGGGTGGGTGCTGGTATTTTCTGAGGGGGGGAGGCTCTGTGTTGGGTTGGGATGGATGTGGTGTGAGTGATATGTGAGACGATGTGTGGGGTGATGTGGTGTGGTGTGTGCTGTGAGGTGCGTGGATGGTGTATGGGTGATGGTGTTCTGTGGCTCAGACTGAGTGGGTGCTCCTGGCTTGTGTCTCTCTCTGTTGGCAATCTTTTTTTCCGCTGAAAGGGTTGTGGGTAATGTGGTAATGTGTGTGGATGTTTTATAGTGGTCTGAGTGTGTGGGTGTGGTGTGTGTATGTGTATCGGTTGTGTGTAGTTTGAATTGTCCAATGTGGTGTAGTTTTGTGAATGTGTGTATATTTTGAGCGCGCCGGTGTGTACTGCCAATGGTTTACCGCACTTGAAAGACCACTGCGGTGATTTGTGGATCCTGATACTATGGGCATATTCCTGTTGGTGTACGGTGTTGGTTTTGGTACCACCAATTTATCACTGACCATTGGTCTGGTGGACTTGTGTGGGTGTCTGTATTGTGGCGGATTTCTCAGTGTGGGTCATAACACCCGTAACAGAATACCGCCACGGTCACGGTATGTTGGCGTCCGTCAGCACAGCGGCATTTACCGCCAGGGTTTTAATGAGAGCCTTTATGTCTGTTCCCTCCCAAATGATTCAACAAAGCAATTGTATCTAGCATGCATGCTTCTCTTGTCTTTGAGGCAATCAAAAGATCATCAATGTACTGAACTAATGCTGATTGGAAAGGCATTTGCAATGGTTCCAAATTCTTTTTCAACACCTGATTAAATATTGACAGTGACTCTGAAAAACCTTCAGGGATCCTACACTAGCTAGACCTTATTACAGAATTTAAAACTGAAAAGAAATTGGCTATCCTCATGGAGAGGCACAGAAAAGAATGCTCATGAAAGATCCACCACATTGAACCCCTGCATTAGGCTTAGCTGTGACTTTGACTGGATCAACTACTTTGATCAGACCAATATCTTTTCCAGACAGGATCCTTTACTGTGAAAGCAGGATAGAAGCTAATCAGTGGAAACTTTTCATTAACTGAATCATATTTGGTTTGCTGAGATGAATCACCCTCATCATCACTACTCGTCTGAATAGCAATCCCATCATATGAACAGCTGATTGAGCATTTTGTTTTGCACAATAGATCTCTTCCTAGCAAAGAGACTGGACTTGAGCCAGAAACTACAAATGTATGCATTCCCCCAAAATTTCCAATTTTAACAGAGACTGGTTCAGTAATTGGGGTCGTCAGGAACTAATTTGCTACTCCTACAATTTGGATTGTTTTCCCAGAAAGTGGTACATTCAGGACTTCTGCTGTTCTTACTGTGAAGCGTGTAGGTCCTGTGTCAAATAGAAATTAGACGTTATTACCCATTACCTTTCTGTTTACATAGGGACCCTTATGATCCACTTTTAGTGAAGCAGCCAACACACATTCTTCTACATCTGAACTCTCACTCATCATTTCAGTATTTGACTCATCCTCACTGTGAAGTGTAAACTGTTGTGCAGTTCGATTTCTGTGATTTAACTTTTGACCCATGTTCTGCTGAGAAAGCATTGTCTGCTGCTGTACTATAGGAGCTTGAGGTATCTGCATTTGCTGCTCTGGTACCATTTGTACCTGAGGCTGCATCAACTGTGTCTGTGGCATCTGATAATGTGGCATCTGCATTTGTTGCATCTGTTGGGGAATTTGCATTTGCTGAGGAATCTGTATCTGATTACTTTGGACATTAAAATGTTGGCTCCTCATTCTCAGACCTTTCGAATTTGGGAAAAGATTGCTTTAATTCATTTGCGCAACTTCATCATCATCGGACATTCAAGCTTCCAATGTCCGAAATTTCCACAACTGTGACAAGGTAATATATCCTTTTCATTGCCGGCATATCACCTGAATTGACAATCACATTCGAATCAACACGATTACCACTTCCATTTCCACCACGATCTCTACCTCTTGTCTGATTCTGAAACAACACATTTTCCCTGTCGCTAAGGATAAATTCCTTGCTGCTGTGGAAAATTTCTGTGCATCCCTAATTGTGCCGCTTTAATCTGCATCACCATTGCCTTTTACTTCAATTTCTTCTGCTTCATTTCAATCTCATCACTACAGTATTTTGCGAACTGCAACACTTCATCAACTGGTTTTGCTTGCCAACAAATCAAATGACTCTTAACCATCTGGCTAATTTCAGGTCTGAGACCTTCAACAACTCTAAACACAAAGTGAATCTTGTCTTTCGGCTCAATTGCAATCTCTCATAGTAAGCTTGTATGGGCTCTTTCACTTCCTGTGCTGTCCAATTAATTCTCTGCCAATCAATGCTCTTGGGGGAAATTCTCGTTTTCAGGAACTCAATCACTCTGTAATACGACTTTATTACCACAGGCGACGGTGCACCTGTGACTGGATCACGTGGAGGTTCTTTTGTTGGCCAATCTACACTCCTTTTACATTCGACCCACAGATCTGCCGGAACCACAATCTCTAATAATGTATTTAGGCTCTCCCACAGACACTTTACAAGTATTACAAAGCTATCTGCTGGTACCAGTCCACTAGCTTCTCTCTCAATCTCGGGTAGTCATTTGCAAATGACAAAATATCACTTCTGCTCCAAGGGACCTGTACAAAATTTCCTCTTGTAATTTCTCTCATCGGAAACGCCCTAAATGAATTATCTGCTTGTTGTACATTCGAATTCAAGGAAGTATTCATGTTTACAGGTTCCCCTTTCTTTTTGTCTCTCTTCTTCATCCATCTGCCTTCCCATTTATCAAAAGCTCCCTATAGCTGGATACACTGACTTAATTCCCTAATATGAATTTTCATTTCTGGTATTCTCATGTTCTCGAAATCCTTTGAGTCAATTTCTAATCAATAACTCCTCCTCAACTGCTTCGTTTTGTCAAGATCTACATCATATTTCTCTGCCAGGTCTGCTAATTTTCAGTAAGTCAGTTCTGCTGTGTGTGTTATCACTCAGCATGTGTAACGTAGCTCGTCTTCAGTGTATTTATCTATTCTACGTACATCGATCCCTCTTTCAATTATTTAGTCTAACTCGAATTTAAGCAGTGTCATGTTCATTGATTTCTCCCTTTCAGTAAGTGTCCTAGTCCTTATTTCGCTCAACTTTTCGGGCCAATCTGTCAATTGTTAGGCTGTCAACCACTGTAATGAAATGCTATTACTGTCTACCCCGGATATATTTTGAATGTGATTCTCAGTGTTTCCAGAATCTGTGAAGACCTGAGCAGCTCAAATCAATCAGTGGACCTGTACTGTCAAAAGCTTGGTTTGCTGGAGTTTGAATCATAGGGGTTGGGATCATTGGGGTCTGGTTCTGTGGAGTTATGACTCCTGTATGAACATTCAATCTCGCCATTCCTGCATTTGAAGTGAATATACTCTGTACGCTATTTTTGTTATTTCCCTCGGAAAACAACGGAACAACAGGACCAATTGTTACTGGTACTGTTAATGCTTCTGGACTTGTCTGAATATTCTGATTTCTTGGGTAAATTATTCCTGAACTCTGGCCTGTCAATACTGTAGGATTCGGTTAGGGATTCATAACCTGTGTATAACTCGGAATGTTCTGAACTTGCTCTGGAGATACAGAAATATGAGCATCTCTGTGAATATTCTGAACCTATACCGGGGACAGTGATCTAGGTCTGAGTTCCATCTGGACTGTCACTGGTCTCTGGTAAACTTGTCGTTGTACCACAGGTGCTGTAATAATTGTCTCGGAACTTACAGCCGGAATAGTAGGATAAATCTTAGGCGGCTCAACTGTCTGCATCACTGGTGTCTGTGTAACCATTATAGCAGGAATATTAGTTGTAACCTGAACTTGGCTCTGCGTACCCTCAAGTGGCAGTGACATTGGGGCACTTGGATTAGTACTAGTATTTGGCAGGGGTTCTTGTTCTCCATATGGTGGGGGACGATTCCTCAGTAACTGAATCTTCATTGTAAATCAACTATTTTCTAGCCTCAGGTGACTTTGACCCCTCCTCTTCTGAAGAGTCTCTATTCGTCTTAGCCCTCTATTTAACACAGCTCTCTGACTCTTGTGTAATTGCAGGAAACATTTTAATTCCCAGCAAAGTTTCAGTTCTCCAAAATGTTAACTTGTTGTCCCATCTAGCTTCTGCCAAAGCCTTTTCCGCTTTTCTCATTCTTCTTTCAAATTTTAATTTCTTTTGTTGTTTGGCCAGTAATTCCCAATGGCTAAAGCTTCAAACTCTGCTGGTCTAGGCAGAGGTTTTAAATCACACAGCCCTTGTCTCAAATTGTTCTCAAGTTAAAGGTTCCATGTGTAGGAAACACTAAATTCCCTTCTTTCTCTGTGATTTTGCACCAATGTTTTAACCGAAGACATGCTCGGGTACCTTTCTCCTCAATTATGATGTATGCTGGAGTACCTCCTGGCTGACAAATTTCTCCTACTCTAGCTGGAATATGCTCATCTCCTCTAAGTGCACTCTTTAATGCTTTGATAAATGTCATCTTTTACTCAAATGGGACTCAAAACTACAAATTTTAATTTCAAAACAGAAAGTAATTTGATCCCAAAATAATTTTTGCCTATCTCCCTAGATCAATAGTCTCTCACGGTTGTCCACTCTTTTCACCAACCAACCTATCTCAGCACAGACCTATGTGATGTCATTCACAGGTACACGAGCTGACAAAGTCTTGCGGCTTGTCCTCTCAAAATCTCACAAAGCTAATGCTGAATATTGCGGGCACTAATAAAAATCAACACACCAATTTGTCTTCTTGCTACAGGTAGGGAACACAATCCCTTCGGAAGCCTGACGGAATGTTCGATTGCAGCATTTAGCTCTGACAACTACTTATTCTGAAGCTTTCTGGGACTCGCAAGTAAAATTCGACCAGCAAATTGTACCCTTGACCAATACTAGATCCTCCTTGGGCCCTCAAGAATCACCAATATCAGTTAAACTATCACTCCCTTCAACACTCATTAACTCAGAAATTTTTGTTCACCTCGCCCAATTGACCTACTAAAACAGACAAATTAAAACAACAACCAAGTATCTCATATACTTGTAATACTCCGGAGTCTTAGACCATCACAGGGTCCGTATATCAACAGCCACGTGGGGAATTATTTAGCACAAAGTGCCACTCTCAAATGAAGTTCGATGACTTCCCTACATACACCCTTTGGAGTACGCACACTCCCTAACAAACTAAGTTGGAGTACGCAAACTCTCCAATTCTCACAAACATAACAATTCACCTGCAATTTTCTTAAGGTGTGCAAGTGCAAATACTAATCCATTCACAAAATCACAATAGGAAAGCTGAGAAACATTTCAAAAAAGTATTGGCAGATCCAAATTTGTGCAAACAAGCATAGGCAAATCCAAATTTCAACTTTTCAAACAAGCATTGGTAAAACCAACTCTTACCAAGAGAGGACCATAACACTCTGCTATCAAAACTGCTGCTGCGTCCTTTAGACCTTTTATTTCTGTTGATATCTTATTTTATAATGGGACACATTGGGGGAGGTGGCATGGACCTTTGGACTTTGACAGTGAGAAAGGGTATGGTCTCAAAACAACCCATCAATAAAATTTCAATCAATATTATCACAAATTTGGAGAGTCAATAACTTGAACGCACCATGACCTATGTGGCCACAAATCACCACACCAGTTTTGTAAAGTTTAAACATTTATTTCCCTAGATTAACAATGCCAAGATCATGTAAAGTAAGCGCAGAACAAAATGATCAAGATACACAAATAACACTGGCTGTCAAATCTCCTAAAGAAATTCAACTTCTACAAAACTAATATTGTTAAACACTCCAGAATAATCATACAGAATAGTAACAATATCAAATGAATAATTGAAACAGAAAACATTGAGTTATGACAGATGAATCAATAACAATCAATTCATTTAACAGACAAATTTTGGGGGTATGTAGCGCCCTAAACTATTACCCTAATCTGATTGCGCATGTTTGGGCTTCATGCAAAAGGAAAAATCAGGCCATAATATAATTTAGAAAACATAAAAACCTGCAAGGAAAACAGATATACATTTTTGTACCTATCCTTTATGGGTTTAGCAGGCAGCGAGGTTTCTGATGGGCAGTGACATAAGGGAAATGGTTCAGTTCAAAGTAGGCTTAAAGTACCTGAACCATCAATGGCAATAAGCTAAGGTTAAGCATCAAGAACTGAACAGAAAAGACTGCAAAAGAATTGGAAAGCAACTGAAATATGAAAGAACAGAAAAGAATCTGAAGAGAAACTGTACAGAATGCTGAGCAGGAGCTAGAGAGACTGAGACTGAGAAAGAGATAGAATGAGAGGGACTGACTGGCTTTTCTCCTTATCACTCGAGGTTTTCTCTTTAAGTGTCAGAAAATTTATAAATTGTCTGCCACTGGACAATTACTAAGGTGACTAGGAAAGAACATATTAAATTCATACAAGTTCCACACTGTAACAGATGTCTTTGGTTGTTTCTCTTCAGTCTCCTGTTCTCACGCAGAGATTTTCACCAACTGCTTCTCATGGTGTTCACAAAGTGCAGACTGTACGGCATTGTTCTTCCCTGGCACACTATCATCTAAAAAAGTTACAAATATGTTGCAGATAAGAAACATTTCTCATGTTCTGCATGATGCTCTGGGAAAGAATGAGAAAGCTTCTTCGTTTCACATCATAAATGCCAAACCTTTCTGTACATGTTGAGTTAACTAACCCAACGTGGGTTTCAACTGAAAGAAAACACACATTTAAAATGTGCAGTGTGAACATTTCACAAGGTCCAAACTAAAACATCTTCAGTTCATAAATTATTAATCATTGTGCAGAACTAGTAAAATACGAAATACATTTCACAGTGTGCTTATTTCAGTAATACATTTGTATAATAACATACATTCATTAGTAAAGTGTAGGCCACATTTAAAACGTGTGCTCGTTATTTTCTTTGTGCACTGTTTAAACATACATTAGTTAGACTAATTAATCACACAATTAGTCAACAGTAAATTGTATTACAAGATCGGATGCTCCTATAATGCTTATCTTTCCTCACTTTATTAAACAGCAGCCAAGAACTACAAATCCCAGAAACCCTGGGAGAAAAACTACCTGGCAGCATCACAATGGGGTGATCAATCCAACGTCGAGTATGCACATAATCATCTTGACTGAGAGCAACAAGCCCTCTTTTGTTGCTGCTCGCAGTCAAGATAAGTACTCTGCTTGCATTATTTTTTAAGAAACGTTACTTGTTATTGTATTTTTTTGGTGCAATGTTACTTGTAATTTCAATAGCGTTTATTTCATTTACTTAGCTGCAAGTGCGTGCTCCTTACGGTCTTTCTCTTGTTGGCCTCACGCTCGCGATGCTCCTGAACGTTCTTTAACGTTTGTTCGACAGTTCTGAACCGTTCCCTCTCTAAGCGCATCACGTAAGGTCCTGCTGAAGCGCTGACATCTGTCATACAAAGCCGTCCTCCCCTAACAAACTTCTCTGCTCGTTCTCAAACAGCTGGTGAGGGCTTTCCTTATCGTGGCTGGGTCCGTTTCTGGGCATGCCACCTCCCTCCTCCTTCCATTAAGGCCCTCTCTCTGGGGTTTTCCTCTGACCAACCCTTTGTTGTCAGGTTTTTTCTGTTTTTCAACAGCTTTTCTGAGTTTCCTTTAGTTTTTGGTTAATCCTTCATTATTTTAGTCGATTTTCAGGGTTTTTTCTTTAATAAATTACCTTTATTTTCAGTTTTTCTGTCAGGTGATGAGCAAGCTCAGTCCATGAAGGAAAATTTGAAATCCTTCATTAAAGACTCTGTTCAGCATGCGGTCTCTGTGTCCATGCTGGACATTTAAAAAAAATTGGAACCCTCTCTTTCAAAAATGTTACAGAACCCCAAAGATGCTCCTCCTATAAGTAGGACGAAACGTGCAGCACTCCCTTCTGTGCCTTCCAAAGGAGTTTCTGTTAAATTTGGGCCTCCCAACCAAGAGGCGAATTCTTCGGGGCTACCTTCCTCTCCCCTTAGTATATTTAATCTTAGAGACATTGACAGTGATGGGGATGACAATTTTGATGCCACACAAGCAAATAATGATGCTTATGATGATGGGCCTCTGGAGAAAAGGTGTAAAATTTCTCCCTCTGTGCTCTCCCCTCATCTAGTGCCTGACGATCTCATTGATCATTTTGGTGAAGCCATGTTTGACCCTATGTCAATCCACTACCAAAATTCTTCTGAGTGCTTTCCGTCCGATCATGTTTCAGATTGTGAATCCTTTTATTTACGACATGCACTGGATAAGTCCTCTAGAAATAAGTTGAAGTCCGAGTGTCCTAGACCTTTCCTTCCCTTTAAGGTGTCCGATACCCCCACGAGTGATCCCAACATGCTGGTATTTTTTTTACTAAGTTTGGGAAGGACCCCAAGAAAGGAGTCGATATGGCCTAGTCTAACTGCCAGGATAGACTCTTGGACCTATTTGGACCTTTAACTACGATTCTGGATTTAGCCGTAGAGGCTAAGATGGAGGGCAAATATGAAGAAAATATTTTCCCAGCATGTTTTTGGAAGGGTCGGCAAAGGAAGGGGTCAATTTGGTGGCCCTTATTCTTCAAGAGGGCAATGCCTCAGCAGAGGCTCCTTCAATCAGGGCACACAGCAGGAATTCTACCAGGGGTACAAACCTCAATTCTATCCCTGACGTTTCAATGGAGGCCGTAACAGGGGATACAGATCCAAAGGAGATCAGCTTGCAGGTAAGAACTTCCAATTCTGGACTTCCTCCCGTAAGAGGCAGACTGGGGTCTTGTCTACATGCTTGGTTATCTCTAACTTCGGATCCTTGGGTTATCCAAACAGTTCAAGCTTACTGTATAGAGGTTTATCAGGTTCCTTTTCAAACTCACTTACCTCAACCTCTGCATTTTTCCCAAGATCAGTTCCTTCTGGTTCAGGAGTAAGTGCAGTCCTTACTGACAAAACAGACTATAGAAAAGGTTTCCTTCGACCCTTTGGGTTTCCTCAGTACCATCTTTTTGGTTCAGAAGAAGAACAACAAACATTGTTCAGTTATAAACCTGAAACTCCAACAATTTCGGGGTTTACCATCATTTCAAGATGGAGACTATTCTCCATCTGTGAGATCTTCTGCTTCAAAATGACTAGTTGGTCCGTCCGGACCTCCAAACGCATATCTCTCAGTACCCATTCATCCTTCTTACAGAAAATGTCTTCAGTTCCAATGATGGACCTCATTCTTTCGGTTCAAAACTCTCCCTTTCGGTCTTTCATCAGCTCCTTGGTGCTTTACCAAGATCGTCAAACCAGTAGTAGCCTTCCTCAGAGGTCAAGGGATAAGACTCATAGTCTATCTGGACGATTTCCTCATCATGGCACAAGACAAGTCTTGTCTGTTGGATCAATTAAACCATTGCCGGGATCTTTTGTCAAGGCTGGGGTTTCTTATAAATCCTCGAAAACCGTTTTTAATTCTGACCCAATGTCTCAAATTTCTTGGTTTTATAGTGAACACTGTGAACTTGGTGCTTCAACTCCCTCAACAGAGGGTGACTCTGATAAAGAAAGAGAGATGTCACGCCTTATCTATCCCTCTCTGTTCCTTCAGATCCTTAGTTTGTTTGGAAGGTCTTCTTTCCTCCTCCATTCAGGCCATCTTTCCGGGGCTCCTTCATTACAGAGCTCTTCAAAGATCTGTTACCTTCGAAAAGGTCTAGCCTACTCAGACCCCGTTGTGCTGGATTCCGAGTCCACAGAAGAGCTTTGCTGATGGAGGAGTCACTTAGACGCCAGGAATGGGAGAACGCTTTTCTCTGCTGTCCCAGATCTTGTCTTAGAGCCAGATGCAAGTCTGACGGGTTGGGGCACAAGATGTGGTCAACTGTTGAATGGGGGTCCATGATCCGTTCAGGAGTCCTCTCTCCACATCAGTTGTTTTGAGATGCTTGCAGGTTCCTTTGCCATCCAGTCCTTCGTAAAAGACAGAGTAAAATGCTCAGTCCTTCTTAGAATGGATAACCTGTCTGCTGTCAGGTACATAAATCGTCTGGGAGGAATGTGATCCAAACCACTGGTGCTTTTGGCCAGGAGCCTGTGGGAATTCTGTCTCCCAAAGAATATCTCGGTCAGTGCGGAGTATCTTCCAGGCAACCTGAACATGGTGGCAGATTGGTTTTCCAGGCATACCTACGACTCAAGCGACTGGAGACTTCATCCTTCCATATTCATTCATCTTTCTTTGATCTTCGGTCCCATGTCCATTGACCTCTTTGCTTCCCAGATCAACACTCAACTTTCTTCCTTCTTCATCTGAAGGATGGATTAGTTAGCTGTTGCTACAGATTCTTTCCTTCAGCCATGGCCTTCTTCTTCTCTCCTTAATGCCTTTCCCCCTTTCCTCTTTATTGCTTGGGTGCTATCTCAGGCCCGCAGGCAACACACATCCCTGGTTCTGATCACTCCTTTATGACAGTCCCAACCTTGGTACCCAACTCTGTTGGAGCTTGCTTCAGATCTTCCAGTATTGATCCCATTTCCCGATCTGCTCTTGAACAACCAGGGTCTTCCTCACAGTCTAGTCTTAGAAGGCTCCCTGCATCTCATAGCGTGGAGAATTTCGGGGCTCCCTGGAGAACCCTAGGAATTTTGCAAGGTCCAGTTCATCCAACAATCCTGGGCTCCAGGTACAACAAGGGTTTACAAATCCGCTTGGTTGGTCTGGTGTAGCTGGTGTTTGGACAGGGATTCAGATCCCTTTTCAGCAGATGTAACCTTGGTGGTGAGTTTTCTGGCTTATTTGGCTTCACAAGTTAAGCCTTATCGCACTGTCAATACTTAGAGGTCTGTGATCTCTTCAAAACATGTCAGAGTGGATGGAAGGCCTGTTGGAGAACATGCTTTGGTTTGTCGACTCTTAAAAGGAGTAGGTTTTGCTAAACCTCCTGTGCCTAAATACAATATGATACAGGATGTTGACTCAGTACTTCGCTTATTTCTCGCATGGCCGGATAATGCTGATTTATCGCTGAAACATTTGTCCGCCAAATTGACTATGCTCTTGTATTTAGTTTTTATTAAACGGGTGTCAGATGTTAAGGCCCTGGATGCTTCCTCTTTCCGTTATTCCTCTTTAGGTGTGTATTTTCAAATCACTAGGCGTACCAAAACCAAATTATCCACTGTACATTACCCTTTTAACCTAAATTGTGTGTTGGTAATTGTTTGAAAACGGACGTTTCTCGAACTGCAGAGCTCAGAACTTCCTCCTCTTCCCTATTGCTTATTTCCTTTCAGAAACCCCACAAACCATATCGGCTCCCACCTTGGCTCATGTCCCTGGCTGGTGTCTCTACTCACTCTTATGGCACTCATTCGGTGAGGGGGGCTGTGGCCTCTCGGGCCTTTTGGGCAGGCGCTTTTTACAGGACATTTTCAGATCTGCAGATTGGTCAAACTTTAGTATGTTTAGAACTTTATATTGTAAACCTGTAGATCATCCATTGGACAGTTATTTCATTGCTTTAAACAAGCATAATAGGAGCCTCCGGTCTTGTAATAAAATTGTGATTTTCCTAGCATTGGTTTCTGAAAGGCTAGATATTATTAAAGACACGGCGGTGAGTATTATCCCACTGCATTTGTTTTAACCCTGCCTGTTGCTTCTTCTGCAGTTGCCATGCCTTCAACAAGCTCCGCTGCATCCGGCTGATCCACATCCAGTTTCTCCTTGTCTGATACCTCAGTATCAAAGTTCTGGATCTGCAGATCTTCCTCCTCGGCTCCTGATGGACTTCATTAAGGATTTCTTCTCAGCTCTACTGCCCTGTACATAGCTTTTTTTTTGCTATCTGATCCTGTTTTTGACTCTTGCAAAAAAAGAGGGCTTGTTGCTCTCAGTCAAGATGTTTATGTGCATACTTAATGTTGGATTGGTCACACCCCATTGTGACGCTATCTGCTCATTTTTCTTCCAGGGTTTCTAGGATTTGTAGTTCTTGGCTGCTGTTTAATAAAGTGAGAAAAGATAAGCATAATACCCGCCTCCTAGCCTTTCAGACACCAAGGCTAGGAAAATCTCAATTATGCTCTCAATAGAACGTGTATTCATCTTTAGTTGCACACTGGGAATAGGGGGGCAGTCGTTTGCATGCGTTCTATCCCTGGCATTCTTTATTGTAATATGTGCAAGTAATATGGCTCTAGACAGGGGGTACTTAAGGGGCGGAACAGAATGAAGGATACGTATTACTGTTGGAGATTTCTCGAAGAAAGTTATACCGCTATTGCCAATAAAGGATTTATTCACTTTAAGAAGTTCGCCTTTTAATTGATCAGCAGCGCATTTCACATTGTTCAAACGTATTCAGCTCGACGCGCGTACCATAATCATTAAATTCCTGTCGACTGCTGTGATGAGGCAAGATGATTGACATCGGACCAACCTGGGCAACCGAGGCACAAACCTGGCGTTAAGAAACTGGTCCAGAGACAAGACACAGGAAGGATCGAAACACTGCCTACCGCGGTGCCTTTAGGGTGAGGCCAAGCAGCAGCTAGCGAGCCACCCCGAAGAAACTCGCACCCCATTGGAAGCTGCGCCTGCCTCGGAGGACGTAACAAGTCCATTAGCCGCAAACATCCTCCCGATTGGCTATGTGTCCTAGTAGGGGCGTGGCGAAGTCTGTGGCCGAGAGAAAATATAATAAAAAACTTTTTCCCATGTCTGATTAGGGTGGATAATATTTACAAAGTGTGATTATGCAAGACAGTCGGCCGTTGCTTCAAATGTTAGTACTACATCGGTAACTGAAATTTTGCACGGCTGCGCTAAGCCTGCGGTGTTATGTTAAGGATGTCCCTCTTCTCTTTCTATGACAGGTCTCTCTGAAGCGGACTCGCCCTCCCCGCATCTGGACCTTGGACCTGTCCCGCTCTTCGGAGTCCGCAGTAGATGACCTGACATAGAGATACCCTGTGGTTGGGAACATGGAACCACTGGTGCTAGGAATAGATCTGGGAACCAGCTCTGTAAAAGCCGTATTGCTTGCAACCGACTCCGGTGACGTCATAAAAAGCTGCTGCAAAGAGACACATGCGCAGACCACCAGCAACCTCTGCCCTGAGGTGAGAGGGCGGGGCAGTAGATGAAACAAATTCACCAAGTATAGAGCGACCTAAGAGATAGCTAAAGTGCCTCGTCTTTAGGCTCTGGAAGTAGAGGTGGGGTTACCTCTAGTATAACCCTGCCCGAGTTCAGAAGGTTAATGATCACTAAAGATGCCTTTACATTTTTGTTTATTTCTTGTCATAGCGGTCAAATGTTAAGTTTAGTTTTCTGACAAACTGCTGTTCAAATGTTAGGGTTAGTTTTCTGACAAACTGCTTTTTATTCTTTTAGTGCTCACTTATCTTCCTCTGACTGCAAAGTGAGAGGGTTTTGTAATGTGAACTATGCCACAATCTTGCTGCATATGAAATGAAAGGCTGTTGGATGTTAATTTTTTTCATTATACAAAAACTTTCAATGGTCCAGGTATTTCAAAATATATTAGATGTTTAGAAAGCACAATAAAGCACCTTCTTTTGTAATTCTGAAGTGTTATGAAGACAAATGTTTTAACACAATTAAAAACAAATCACATTACCACTAGGTGATGCACAAATTATAAGTATTCACTGAAATCCAATTTCCATAAATTACAATTTGTGCTCTATATAGATTTATTAGCAGAACTACATGCCTCTATAGAGTTAGGGACAATTTTAATGTAAATCACAGTGTGGTACCATACCATTCTTTTGTAATATATTTCCAACAGTGTGCTCCAAAAATGCACCACCACTACATACCACATCCATGTCACTTCACTGCTAAATGGGCCTGGCTCATTAGCTACACTTGTCTTTTGAGTAATGCTTGAATTTTTCACAATTCCTATCGCTTCAATGTTGTAATACTGACTGCAGCACCCCGACTCTGAAAATTGTTCCTACACCACTGTCCAGCTCCATCATACAATGTCGCAGGAGTTTGCTGGGGCTGCTCCAAAATATTGGCAGTGTCTCTCTTGCCATCCAAATACAAGCGTTCTGACGTGACGTTGTTACCTGACAGATAAGGGTTTGTGCTACTGAGAGTACTTGCAGAGTTAATAGGTATGATTCTGCAAATTACGTGTGCACCAGTCTGTCACATTAACCCAGATACGACTTCCCTGAGTTTTGATGTGCTTTGGATAGTGCAGTGTTATTTATTCAGTAAATTGTCAGAGGATTGTGCTCTGCTGTTATTTTGTTCACTGCTCACTTGTCATGGCTTTTTTTTTTTTAAATGCACAGTTTTCATTACTGTCTTAACACATACCGGTCGCATACAACGTTCTGTCCGTCAAGGACTTAAGAAACTGAAAACATATCTTTGAACCCGATAATTCCAGCCCAGAGACTGTGAGCCTAGACTTTTCAGCAGAGTTGGAAGGGAGCTACTGCGTCCCACTACCACCCACACACAAATGCCGCATTATGGATCACTTTCCATTCCTAATCTGCACTTTCCCAGCCCCCCGCCCATGCCATCGTACAACAGACCTCCGAAAAGCACCTGTCCACATTTACCACAGACTCCAAGATAACATTTTTTCTAGCATTCATGCTAAGAATTTTTCAATTCTGTTAAGGACACAGAGGTGGGAATTATCCCACTCACACTTGTTGATCTGTTTGCTAGAAATTGTTTATTTTGTCTGGACCGGAGGCTCCAATTATGCTTGTTCAAAGCTGTCCCACTACCACAGTAGCAATGTCAACAATAGGCTTACAATAAAATGATTTAAACGTAGAGTCTGACGACCAATCAGCCGCCCTTAAAATGTCCTCCAATCTGGAACCCAAAGCAAAGGATTTAGAAGCCATGACCCATCTAGTGGAATAGGCACCAAACTTCTAAATGTCAATGCCAGCCTTGCACTGAAGCCATCAAACCCATCTTGCTAAGGTAGCTGGTGATAAGGCTTAACAAGCAAAATTAATAACTGTCCCCCATATCAGAACAAAATTCTTCTGTATTACCTCATAAGCTTTTAAACATTGTAGCACACAAAACGTACGTTTGTCCATAAAACATGGGTACGATACAGATTTAGAATTGCATTTAGTATGACGAGATATGACAAAGGTCACACCTTCAGGAGAAAAAAACCTTGCCTGCCAAATCCAAGACTCTAACATCAGAAACTTGTTTGCAAGAAATGAAACACAACAGCATAGTGAGTTTAGCAGAAAGCTGTTTTCTAGAAAGAAACCTATTAGATGGCCAGGATTCCAAATATCTCAAAATAATATTGACATCCCAAAAGGTAGAATATCGCTGACGAGGGGGGTTAGCCAATCTGATGCCCTTCATAAGCTTGTAAACAATGGGGGGCTCCCCCGCCGGTTTACCGTCCACAGGTAAATGTCCCACAGAAATAGCTGACCGATAAGAATTGACGAACCTGTAGGCCATACCAGACGATGCCAGAGAGGACAAAAAGTTCAAAACCAGACTGCAATCCACAGAAGAAGGATCTGCGTTCCGTGCACTGCACCAAGAACACCAGCGTTTTCTAGCAGAGGAATATCCTTTATGGGTGCTGGAAGACTAGGCCCCTGAAATGAAGTTGTTAGATTCCTGCGAAAGCCCTTGGAGACACCATCTTTCCCTGAAAGTTGCCACTCTATCAGAGAGAGCTGACCCGATAGGATCAGAGGATGTGGAAGGCCCATCGGATCTAGAAGCAAGTTCTACCTGTGTGGAATTAACACTGGAAGAGAACAGCTCGACTCCAGAGTCAACGGGAACCACTCCTTGGTTCTCCAAAGGGGAGACACCAGAATGAGATCCGCCTGCTGATGATGGACGTGAGCCAAAACCCTGGGGATCATCAGAAAAGGGACCAGTCCTAGAGAAAGGCTTTGTTGCTATAGCTTTGTGGTCAAAACCTCTTCAGATGCCGATTGAGTCGGAAGGCAAAGTGATCTATCGAGAAGGAGCCCCACAGAGACTGGAGAGCTTGAACAACTTTCAGATGAAGCCTCCAGTCGCTGTAGTCCCGAAAATGGCGAGATTGCCAATCCACCACTGAGCTCTTGCAACATGGCAGATGCTCCGCTACCACCGAGATCCAGTGCTGTAGGCAAAAATGCCAAAAACCTTTGCCAATCTCTATCAGAATGCAAGACTTTATCCCGCCCAACTTGTTGACATATCTCAGTGCAGGGATATTGTCCATTCGAAGAAGAATACAACAATCCGCCTTAAGGGGAAAAAGACTCCTGGTCACAAACAAACCTGCAAGAAGCTCCAAACAGTTGATGTGAAGACCCAGTTCCGCTTTGGACCAATGACCCTCCGTAGACACTGGGCCGCATCGAGCTCCCCACCCCCAGAGACTGGCATCGGACTCTTATAACAATCTCCTGAGAGGACCCAAAAATTGCTCTAACGTTCCAGGCCTCCATATGGTCTAACCACCAGAGCACCTCCATCCGAGCCTCTTCTGAGAGGGAAAACAGATCCACATAACTATGGCCCTTCCTAAGATGAGAGATCTTCAAATTCTGCAGCACCCTGTAGTGCATGGGACTTTGAAAAATTGCCTGAATCGAGGAAGACAGCAGACCCACCATGTGGGCAATCACCCTCAATGATACAGTCTGTCTGGACAATAGTAAACTCAATTCCCTCTTGATTTCACAAAGTACAGTACAGTACAATACAATCTAAAAATATATAATACAATAATAATAAACTTGCAGTGTGACAATTAAAGAGACAGATGAATAGATTGTACTTAACTGGCTGCGAAGCAGCAAAGAAAGAGGAGTTGATACTTTGTTGTGTGTGTTTTATAGGAGGGGCTCTATGGTTATCACGTTATGTAGATTCATGGGATTTGTAGTTTTTGTTTTTGACTCTCTGATTGGCTGCTGAATAATTAAAGTGAAGAAAGAGAAGCATAATCAGTGACTCCGGCCCTGACATAGAATGGTATATATATTCTGGTTTGGGTCCCTAGAATCGGAAAAAACATGCATATTTGGCCCCACAATTCTTGGTTCCCTGTGAGAAATATCTTGTTATCTCCAGATTTAGGTGTAGTGATACAGACCAAAATCAGAGAGTCTGGGTTTCTGGTATTCCTACATTTGAATCTTGGTCCTGTCAATGAGGGCTCAAAGGTACTGCAGCTTCACTTAGAAGCAGCATCACTCTCAGGTACTAGTACAACAGTCTTGATGTGAGGTGCTGGCACTGTGCATTATTTGTTCAGAAGCTTTCCTGAGAAGCCTTGTTAATATAACTATAACATTTTGCTGCCCATTTGAGATTTGCTTTGCCGTGTATATGCCTATATGGTATTTCTATAATGGAAACTTAGCCAAAAGGCAGCAGAGTGCTGTACAAAAATCAAAGGACAAGCATAAGGTCAACAAGTGTTAGGACAGGAGTTGGGTTGTGGAGAGTTAATGCACTGTTATGTAGTGGTTTGTAAATAGGTTAGTTTTCAAGTCTTTCCTAAATTCGAGTAGCTTTGGGCTGGCCCTGAAGGATACAAGGATACTATTCCAGATCCTTGGTGCATAGATGAAAAATGCTCTATAGTTTGATGGTGTCTCAGCTGCAATGCTGATAACTGTTAGAAAGGGTGTCGGAAGCTGGCTCTGTATATACTACATCAAAGTGAGATATAATGTGCACAGAGTCCAGGGGTTCCCCAGAAGCTTAATAGAGGTTAAAGTAGGGAAAGCAAATGCTCTTTTTTGTGATAGTGTGGCCGAGTAGTTAGCCTTATCAAAGGGTAGTGCAAAGCATTTGTTATATACACACAGACAATAGAAGAAGCACTTACTCAATGGCTTAACTCCAGACCAATGGATTTTCTATAGTGAAAATACATTTTCTTAATTTATTTCTGGAACCACAATATTCAGGTTGCAGGTAAGTACTTAAGTAGATTCATATTTCACACATATATCAAAAGCACTTAGTTTGAAATTGATAAGTTATACAGTTTTTGAAATATTGGCAATTATCTGTTTAAAGGTTGACACTGCAATATTCAGAAACAGTTCCTTGGTGGAAGAAAAGTTAGTACAATTTAGAGGTAAGTAATCGACTTACAGTTCCAGTCTCCGGGGGTTAGGAAGTCCTCAGGTTGGGGTTCAAGTTAACCCCAAACACCCACCACCAGCAACACGAGGCTGGCCGGGTGCAGAGGTAAAAGTGAAAGCAAAATTAACATGGGCTCCCATGGAGACTCGGGGCACTCGGTTTCAGATCTGCAGGCAGCTAAGTACTCGCGTCTTCTGAGGGCAGACCTGGGGGGTTAGAGGAGCACTGGGGGGGGCACAAAAAGGCACCAAACATACACCTTCAGCGGCGCTGTGGCAACCGGGTGCAGAGTGCAAACAAGGTGTCAAGTCTTCTATGAAGGGGACCCAGGGGTCACTCAGAGGCTGCAGGCGAGGTCCAGGAGGTCACCTCGGGCAAACCATAGGCTGGACAGGGAGGAGGGCTGCCTGCTGAACGTAGCTGCATTGAAGGTCGGGTTTTCGAAGGCCTGGGGGCTGAGGGTGCAGTGTGTCTTTAGGCGTTGGATATCTTCGTCTGGAGCTTTCGCGGTCAGAGGTGTTCCTCTGGATTCCCTCAGCAGGCGTCGTCGTGGAGGGGTGGAGAGGTCAAGCCAGGGTGAGCACTTTCGCAGAATCGCCTGGTGATCCTCTCTAGCTCGTTGGGCCACCGTCCGTGGACGTCGAGTGCAGAGTGGTCAGGACTCACGCATTTGGAGTGGGGTTGGAGTCCTTAGTTGTTGTTTCTTCTTTGGACAGGGCCGCTGTCCATGGGAGTTCTCGGTCTTTTTGGGTGCAGGGCAGTTCTCTGGAGCTTGGCAGAGGTCGCTGTTCCCACTGGATGCGTCGCTGTGCTGGGGCAGGTTCTTTGAAGCAGGAGACAGGCCGGTAGGGCTGGGGCCAATTAAGTTGTCGTCTCCCTTCTTCTCTGCTGAGGATTTCAGCTTAGCAGCCCTTCTTCTTGTCAGATTGCCAGGAATCTGGTGACCTGGGTTCAGGGAAGCCCTTAAATAAAAGATTTAGGGGCATTACAGGGGTCAGAGGGCAGTAGCTGTATGGCTACTGTCTCTGAGGGTGGTTACACCCTTCCTGTGCCCACTCCCTTGGGGTGGGGGGGGCACATTCCTAACCCTATTGATCCCTGTCCTCCAAACCAGGATGGAGGATTCTGCAAGGAGGAGGTCACTTCAGCTTTGGACACCTTAGGGGTGGTCCCAGCTGCAGTGGTCACTCCTCCTTGTTTTTCATAAGTTTCCCACCGAACTTGCCGCCAAAAGTGGGGCTTTGTCGGGGGGGGGGCATCTCCACTAGCTGGAGTGCCCTGTGGCACTGTAAAATGAGGCCTGAGCCTGGTGTTACAATTCCTGCAGGGGGAAGGTGTGAAGCACCTCCACCCAGAGCAGGCTTTGTTTCTGGCCTCAGAGAGCACAAATGCCCTCACCCCATAGGACCAGAAACGTGTCTGCTAGTGGCAGGCTGGCACAGACCAGTCAGTCCTACACTAGAGGATTGGGTAAAATGCAGTGGGCATCTCTAAGATGCCCTCTGTGTGCTTTTTAGAATAAATCCAACACTGGCATCAGTGTGGGTTTATTGTGCTGGGAAGTATGATACCAACCCCCAGTATTCAGTGAAGCCATTATGGAGCTGTGGAGTTCGAAATGTCAGGTTCCCAAACCATATACTTAATATGGACACACTGCACTTACACTATCTAAAAATGAACTTAGACACTGTAGGGGCATATTGCTCATGCAGCTATGCCCTCACCTGTCGTGTAGCGCACCCTGCCTTAGAGCTGTAAGGCCTGCTAGAGGGGTGACTTACCTATGCCACATGCAGTGTTTTGTGGGCATGGCACCATGAGAGGGATGCCATGTTCACTTTGACTTTTTCTCCCCACCATCACACACAATCTGCAATGGCAGTGTTATTGTGTTCGTTGAGGGGTCCCTTAGGGTGGCATAACACATGCTGGATCCCTTAGGGACCCTCCCTGGCCACAGGGCCCTTGATACCACTGGTACCTTTTACAAGGGACTTATCTGTGTGGCAGAGGTGTGCCAATTGTGGGAACAATGATACATTTTTAGGGAAAGAACACTGGTGCTGGGGCCTGGTTAGCAGGATCCCAGCACACTCTCAGTCGAGTCAGTATCAAATATCAGGCAAAAGGTGGGGGAGGGGTGTGGGAACTGCAACAAGTGCCAGTTTCCTATATATGGTGTCTCTAGTTGACAGTCGGTTTGTACCCTGTCCAAGGGACCCTCACTCTAATCAGGATAAGGGAGGTACCCAGCTCAGATAACCCCTGTTCACCCCCTTAGTAGCTTGGCATGAGCAGCCAGGCTTATCTCAGAAGCAATGTATAAAGTATTTGCACATGACACACAGTAACACAACGAAAACACCACAAAAGCACTCAACACCAGTTTAGAAAATAGGCGTATTTATCTGAGCAAAACAAGACCAAAACGACAAAAATACAACATACACAAGCAAAGATATGAATTTTCAAAGATTAAACTTCAGGATAGTGCTTAGAAACACTATAGCTCCATCTTGGGCTATTGCGACTTCGTTGACTGAGTAGTTCCCAACAATCTGACGCCACTCGCTAGAAGGGTGGCGCCGGTCATGGAGCCGCACTGACCCCCAGGTACAGTACCTTTGGCAAACAAAGAAAACAAGCTGGTGCACGGAGTTGGGGAGGTGAGGCGTCACTAGATCTGGTGTGGCTTCAGTTCCTTACTGCGGAGCAGGGGATGTGATGTGGCATTGGTGCGAGTCGCAGTTCCTGACAATCCGGCGGGGTTGATGAATCCGTCAGGTCAAGACGCGTTGGTCGACCTCATGGGTTGCAGTCATGCAACGGGGCTACAGGCGCCGCGGTTGAGTCGGGTGTCACGGACATCAGTGACACAGCACTCGGGACTCACAAAGTCACGGGACGTCAGCAGGGTTGCCGCGGCGTCGGGCCTGCGATGACAGTCCGGATCATCGCACTCCAGCGGGAACCATGGCTTCATGTTGCAGCAGCACTGGTTCTGGAATCGTCCGGAGTGGGTGTACCTGGAGCTTCTTGTTTTCTCACCAGAACTCACTTCCAAGGGCCCAGGAACTGGATATGCACCACTTGGCAAGTCAGGGTCCTCAGCCGGAGTACCCAGGTGCTGGAAGGTGAAGTCCTCCTCCAGCATCAAGCTCTTCTCCTTGGCAGAGGTTCCTCTTGATCCAGAAGTAATCTAAAGTTGTGGGGTTAGCAGTCCAATGCTTATACTCAATTGTGCCTTTGAAGTAGGCAAACATCAAAGGAAAGTCTTTGTAGTGCACAAGACCATGCCCTAGACATACCAGGGGGTCAGAGTCTGTATTGTGTGAGGGCAGGCACAGCCCTTTTTAAGTGAAAGTGCAGGATATGCAGGAGACACCTCAGCTCCCTTTGTGTCACTGTCTAGAGTGAATTCATAAACAGCCCAACTGTCAGTCTAACCCAGACATGTATTTAGCAGCCAAGCAGAGGCACAGAATGGTTATGCAAGAAAATGCCCACTTTCTAAAAGTGGCATTTTCAAACTGACAGTCTAAAAACCAACTTCACTGATGTATTTTTAAATTGTGAGTTCAGATACCCTAAACTCCACATCTCCATCTGCTCCCAATGGGAAAAAACACTTAAAAGATATTTAAAGGCAGTCCCCATGTTAGCCTGTGGGAGAGAGGCCTTGCAATAGTGAAAACTGAATTTGGCAGTATTTCACTATCAGGACATGTACCACGCAACAGTACATGCCCTACCTTTTAAATACACTGCACCCCACCGATGGGGCTACCTAGGGCCTACCTTAGGGGTGACTTACATGTAGTAAAAGAGAAGGTTTGGGCCTGGCGAGTGGGTACACTTGCCAGATCGAATTGGAAGTGCAAAACTGCACTCACAGACACTGCAGTGACAGGCCTGAGCTTGTTTACAGGGCTACATATATGGGTGGCACAATCAGTGCTGCAGGCCCACTAGTAGCATTTTATTTACATGCCCTGGGCACCTGTAGTGCACTTTACTAGGGACTTACTAGTAAATCAGATATGCCAATCATGGATAAACCAATCACCAATACAATTTAGACAGAGAGCATATGCACTTTAGCACTGGTTAGCAGTGGTAAAGTGCCCAGACTCCAAAGGCCAACAAAAACAGGTCATAAAAAATCGGAGGAAGGAGGCATAAAGTTTAGGGATGACCCTGCAAAAGGGCCCACGTCCAACACAGGTAATTTAATTCTACTGTGGAAGGAGGCAGTGGTGGTATTGATTTTTAAAAACAGGAACAAAAACCTGCCTAGTTGCTATAGACCAATTTTCTTCCTGGACCGCTCATGCAAGAACCTGGGCAGGGTTAATGCAACCAAACTGGAGGCCTGGATGGAGGAGAAGCAGTTACTTTCTAGGGCACAAAATGAGTTCCACAAAGATGTTGGTACTATCAATCAGTGTCTAAATCTCTACCTTATCCTGGGAAAATGTCAGTGCAAAATGGGGGGGAGGGGACTGTTCACTTGGCGTTTGTGGACCTCTCCAGCACATTTGATATGGTAAACCTGTATGCATGGTAAACCTCCCTATTCTGTAGCCCATTATGGAGAAACAAGGGCATTGATAAATTTGATGTGCAGTATGCACTCAGATACTTAAGTGAAAATCTGGTACGGAATAGACGGGTAACTTTCTCCTAAAATCGGGTGCAGGGTGGGTATGTGGCAAGGTTGCATGTTAGACCCTTTGCTGTTTTTAATTTATATAAATGGTCTGGAGGAATCACTTTGCGGTGTAAGGAAAGATACACCTAAAATCAAGGATACATCAATTCCAGTTCTGCAGTATGCAGATGATGCCTTACTGATTGCACGAACGGCGAAGGGGGCAAACCCTCCTGAATGGGTTTAAACATTTCATGGAGTTATTAGGCCTGAATACAACCCTAAGTAAATCCTTTGTGATGATTGTGGGCCCTAAAATAACACAAAACTATGAAATTCTAACTAGGTGGCACTGAGATAGCCAAAGTAAATAATTTTACTTATTTGGGAAATGAGTTTGGTTCTAAGATGAGAAAGGATTTTACATTTGAATTACGTTCCCTTCACTTTCAAAGATTGATTGATTTAGTACTGAATTTTGCTAGAAGGTTGGGGCAAAAACAAGTGAAGTAACTTTCTGCAATTTATAATGCTAAATGTGTTGTGATAGCGACCTACGGAGCAGGAGTGTGGAGTTGCAAAAAAGATGATCCCTCCAGATAATTGAAAACAAGTTCTTGAGTAATTTGCTGGCAGTAGCACAGTCCCTTTCTACTATTGCTTCTCATTTGCAGCTTAATGCAAACTAGTTAGAGGACAGAACTAAAATTAGCTCATTACTTCTCTGGGTGAGAATTTGTCTGACTCAGGAAGCTAATCTCACAATGGAGATTACACGGATAACAGCAGGGAAATTCCCTGGTTGAAATATGTTATATCTGTTTTTAAGAATCTGGGAATTGAAGAGCACTTTATAAATCCACCTGGGTACCAAGTCACTGGTTAAAGAGCTGTTTTATAATTGGAAAGAAGAAGGCCCACAGAAGGATTTTTCAGCAATCCTAGACATGTCTGTACTATGTTTCCATTAAACCCCTATTAGACCCAGAGTTCTATTTGTCACTAGTTCACAATGAGAGGTATAGATTTTTTCTTACCAGTTTTTTTTTTTTAATGAATTTTCTTGTAGCATATCTTTCCTAGGGTACCTGGTTTGTCAATCTCCCCAAATGTCCTTGTGACTCAGGGCCAGATTATGACCTTGTCGGACGGGATTACTCCTTTCCAAATGTGATATCCTGTCTGCCGTGTTACAAATTCCATAGGATACAATGGAAGTTGTAATACAGCAAGTGGGATATCCGTCACATTTGGAACAGAGTAATCTCCTCCACCAAGGTCGTAATCAGGCCCTCAGTCACAAAACAAAGAGCTTTGTGCTTTATGCTGTTTTGTAGTTTGTACTCTTCGCACAGGAAGCATTTTTTGGCTCCAGTTCTCCTTGCAGCTAATTGCAGGCAGCACAGGACGGCTCTCACCATGTTGCAAAAGCTGGATACCCCAGACATGTTATGCCGTGATCAATTTTATTAAATGTGCATTACTTACAAGGAAGAAGCATGGCCAGGCTTTAGCTATATATCGATTATTAACTTTAGGGTTGTGCCCTGCAGAGATGTTTTATATTCTTATATTTTTATATTGTACTTTATGATTATTTTTAAAAATGTTTTATTGTATTTTATGAATTATGCTTTTATGGCGGAAGCTTCTGCCGAGTAAAGTTATTTTGATGACATTTATTAGAAGCAATCACTTTTCAAGATAATCAATTAAGATACATCTACTAAACCCCTACTTTGCTATGTTATAATAAAGAAGTGTAAGTAGGAAATGGCACATTTATTGAACTTAACTTTGTTGTTGGCTTGATAATAAGGCCATGTATGTTAACTGAGGAATAAACTTCAGTGGCTCTGAGACGAATCGTATAGAATCTAGCTGCCCGCATATGTTATATGGAAATCTCTGTGTTATTAACATCAGATTCCATCATAACATAACACATTTAGGTCATTTTCTAATGGCCACCTTCCTTTTCCCTCTTACTGACTGACAAGTATAAATGTGAGAACATTGTTCAGAAAATAAGTCAGTATATCTGTCATTTGTGTTCCGGGTACCCCAGGACTCAGATTTATACCCGCTCTCAAAATATATCTGTTTTCTGTTCACCTACAACATCTTTCAGTAAAAAGGCTTTAAAGCACCTCAAGTAAAATTACATAATGTTTTCTATATAAGTGTTATCATTAAGGCTGTGTGTGTGCTAAGTAATGATGAATGAGACTGTGTGATTGACACAGAAAGTGAAAATGATTGTGCACAATAGTGTACATGAGTGATGGTAAAAGACTGGTGAGGGGAGGTGATTGCATATAAGTGATGGTGAAATTGCTGTGCGTATAGTAAGTAATGATCATGATGTCATGAGCTTTGGTGAGTGTTTGGTGTGTGATGATGTGTGGTACTGCAAGAGTGATGGTGAAATGATCACTGGGGTGTGGTGATTAATAATGAGAGCTATAGTGCCAGATGTCTCCAGATCATGAAGCAGAGTATCCAGGCAGCGGCTTTTTCAGTTGTTATTTGTTATCAAGCATGCAAACCCTATGTTGTTCAGTTGCAGCAAGCCAAGATTACAATTACTGAAATACAGTGGCTTCTTAAATAAAAGTCCAGATCTGCATACTTTGTGCTCTTGTGACATGGAGTCATATGGGATAATTCGGACTCTTCTGCAAAATGGGGGAGGAGGTGTAATTGGGCATGTGCACATTGTAGCACCACCACTTGCAGTAATTACTGTATGCAGTGTGTGTTTTAATTTAAATATTGTATTACCACTGTGTGAAACACACAAAGCCTAGTTAGCAACTACTCAACCTTACATCATTGTACAGGTGGTGATATGCCTTCTATACAGACAAATGTGATTGATGTCTTATGATAAGAAGAGTGCTAGTACACTGATCAGTGATGTTAACCCACTCTTAACCCTCAAACTTAACACAACATTTGACTATATCATAGGGCACCTGGTGCACACGTATGGGAGCGCTGGAGTGCGTGTGGGTGTGATTATTAGTAGAGGATAGTACCCTGCGCTCAGGAAACGGATCTTGGTCTGGTCTGGACTCTGTTGTCTTTGTCAATCACTTCTTCTGCAGCTTCGGCACCTGTGTGCAACACGTACAACTACAGGGGTGCCCGTAAATCTTTTGGCCTGGACTTGGGTAGCATAAGGTCCCAGTATGAATTCAACTGTTCCATCAATAGGGCATGTCACACAGCTAGTCTGTGGTTCTAGGCAGGGGGCCTCAATCCTAGTATACTCTTCACTTCACTAGAAGTGTGGGCAGTGCTGTCAGTTTTCAGTGTGGTGGAGAGAAGTCCTTCAAGTAGCCTAGCAATGCAATTTGTATCAACTGCTGGGCTGCATGAGCTACAATTTCTGATCTATCTTAGTATCTGCTGTAGGGGTGTGGAATTCCTGTAGTCCAACGCCTAGGACATACGTTTTCATATTTATTTTGTCCTTCCGACAAGTAGCCCCAATCCCCTGCAAACACAAACCCCTTGGCTGCTACTTTATAGGCAAAGTAACTGTCTGCAGTTGAGATAACATTTATGCCCATATGTTAAGGCTGTTCGAACTTGAATTTATGGTTCATTAATAGAAAGCTTTTAATATTTGCGGTAAGCGCTCTAAATAAATGTGAGCTCAGACTGCACTACTTGACAGTGGTTCCAATAAAAAATGTGCACACACGTTTGTAAAATGTAAGAATATGAGGCTATGTATAATGCTCTCTGAATGCTCTCTGATTAGATGCAAATATCTGCAGAAGCTTGAAAGCAAGATTGATAATTATTGTCTTCCAGAATAAAATGCAACTGGGAAAAAATGTTTTCCTAAACTACTGTGAAAGTTTAGATACTATTTCTTAGAAGCATCATTTAGTAAAATGTGTTGATGCATGCTAATTTTTCGCATAATATTTATAATGGAAAATCACTAACCAGTTTTGACAAGATTATGGGAAACATGCAAATAAACAAGCACTGGCAAAGCCAATATATCTGACATTGGTGGTCAGTCTTTTGGTTTTGCCAATGCATGTCTTGTTTTGACATGGCTTTTATAAAACTTAATGTTGTGGGAGCTGCCAGGCCATCACCATTTTAACAAACATTGGCAAAAAACAAGATTATTGTTTGGTCTCAAAAAGCACACATTGCCACAATAGTTCCTCGCATTACTTTGTGTACTGATATGCTCCTTGTGAAGGAGCAGCATGCTATAACTCTCAGAGGAGACAGTCGATAGATGGATAGAGAAAGATATAGAATTTTAATAAAAACAAAAAGGCCTTGGTTAATGCCAGACCTAATTAGTCACAAAAGTGAACCCATGGTATATGTCTTTGTATTATTGCAGGTTTATGTATTAGACAAATTCCCAAAAATCTACAGAAGTAGACTAGGAAAACATACTCCTAGAAAATTAATGAACTGTGTTTTAGCACAAGCAAATATGCATGTGTAGATGTGCTCATGTGAAAATCTGTTGAGCGTTTGCAAGTTCGCTTTCCTTTCAACCACTTTTTTCCCAGCCCTGGAAGAAGTTTAACTTCTGCCCTTGTCAGGAGTTAATATCTAATCTTTCTCAGAATGGGAAAAGATTAGAGAAATGCTGGTGAAAATCATTAAAACATGCAGGTTAGTAGGTTTGCACTGACTCAGAAGGGCATTCCAGCCCCAGAACTACTCCTTATTGATTCCTCCACCCTCACTATGTAGATCTGTGGACCGGTGGAAAAATAAGGAAATCGCCAGTACTCACACCCAACTATAGTATGAACCCTGGAATAATCAAAGAGGCTATTATTAGAGCTCTTATATAATGAGATTGTTACCCTAATTTGTTGCCAAATGTGACTCCAAAGGGACATGTAGCTTTATTCACAGGATAAGTAGCTTTATGAGGCAACCAGTCCCATGGATAAATAGATATAGTAATACATTCCACCCCCTGCTGCATCCAGTAGCTGTATATCAGTGGGGTGAGGGGAAGAGGAAGTGTCGACACTACCATGCCACAAGAATAAAGTCAACGCCCACCAAGACACATCTAGAGCAGCTCCAGTCAGGCAGCAAGCCCATTCGGTGCAAAGAGACAGGTGTAATATATTTTATGGAGGAGTTGAAGTGAATTAAGCACAACCTATAGTTGGTTGAAAGTGTCCCAGTTAATTTGAAGCAAAACTCCCATTGCGCCCCAGTCATAGGAGGGATAACATTTATCGACCATTTATGTCTGGCGTGAGACTGACACATTGGCTTGGTATCTTGCATCTCCCTGTAAAGTCTAGATACCACCCTTTTCTGTGTTGGTGTAGTCAGCATCTTTTCTAGTGGAGCAGATGTCAGGGGTGGGACAGGGAACTGGTTGTTAGCAGCTTTGTAAGCCGCACATACCTAGATGTATAAAAATATGTCCAGCGGTGTGTGGTCTCCCTGAGCTTTTATTGTTTTAAGTGATAAAAATATGTAATTTGGATAGAGGTCTCTCAGCTTCACCAGTTGTAGTTTGTCCAATTTTTCACATGCCTTGGTGTCACAGGTCAGCTGTTATGTTGGGTTGTTCACCACAGGCATCATGGGGCCATAAAGGAACTCCAACCTGGCCCTCCAGCGAAGCCCCTTCCACACCTATTGCATTTAATAGACTGGGTTCATCACCCTCAGCGGTCAGCAAGAGTATATGCAGATGGCCATGTTCAATGACTGGGGGTCACAGAGTCCAGCTCGATTGCTGAGTGTGGCTGGTAGGGCACTGGGAATTGCCAAAAATAACTGAATTCTGATTGGGCACACAGATAATACAACTCAAAGTCAGAGGTGGAAAGGCTTCTTATTCAAATGTCATGGTTAAGACCTCCAACACTAGCATAGGCTGCTTGCCTGCCCGTGCCAGACCGGTCACATTTGACTTCAGTCACCAGAAGAATGTTTTGTTTAGCGATATGGGAATATAAGTAAACAATAGCATTTTTGCTTGAACAGCCATCCTTTCCAAACTCAGGTGCTCATTATGAACACGGCGGTAACAACCGCCGTGTTCATGCTGGCGGTCAAAACACTGACCGCCAGCGTCCCTGGATCCCCACCGGCCAAATAATGAACCTTTCTGTGGGCCGGCGGGCGGAAACATTGTTTACGCCCGGCGGCCCACAAGAAGGTCTGGCCGGGACATTGACGGCGGCTCCACATGGCAGCGATAAGAAGCTGAGTCTCTTCTCTTCGTGATGCTGTCGGAGTTGGGCGGCCAGTGGCTCCATATATTTTTCAAAGAGTATACGTGAAAATGGGCACCTCTGCCTCATTCCCCTCTTGATCAACAGGAATTCCAACTCTAGGCCGTTTTAGTTTATGCAGATAGTGGGGGCCCAGTTTAGGAACTTCACCCATCTTATAAATGCATCTCCAAATCACAGCCTGGCAAGCAGGTTAAATAGGTACTTTCAGTCGAGTGAATCAGATGCTTTTATACCATCTAGGAATATTGTGACTTCCCAAAGCTATGGGTCTAGATGGTGTAACAGGCCAAATATACTGCAGAAGGTATGGGAAGTATAGCGTCCAGGTCTGGACCCTGGTTGGTCAGGTTGCACCAAAAGTAGCCACTCGGTTTGAGAGGTCTCTTGTGAGCCAAGTTTTTGTTGTCTATGTTTACTCTGGACAGAGGATGGTAGAATTCACATTTATCTTGGATTTATTGCATTTGCGTAAGATGACCATGAGGTTGACTGGAGTACGCCCTGTTTCTATGATTTATCATATGTGTCCAGAAAATGTGAGGCTAGTAGGTAAGATTTTAATAACCTGTATCAGTTGCCTAGATATTGTCTGTGAACTTCTTTTGGCCAGGCTAGTACTATAGTGTCAAATGAGGCAACATGGTTGGAGTCAGTGGATTTGGTCTGAGGGCTGTATGACTGCATCTTATCTGCAGAAATCCTCCAGGATGTCCTTGACCTTTAGTATAGGTGTGCCTGCTTATGTGGATAGGGCAGGTATCCATATGCTCGGCCACGAGGGCCCAATTAAGGTGGCAAGGGTCTTGCTTGGCCTATCGCCCTCCCCATATGACCTACCATGACAAATTTGTGCAAGTGTTAATTCATCGTGTCTTCAGTGGACCTTCACTTCTTGAATTTTGATCTCTGTCTCTAGCCTATCTAGTTAATTTACTTATGTCTTTTAGAATTCCAGATTGATTAGAAATGCAGCCACCTCTAGCGATCACCTTAAAAGTCTCCCACAGTGTGCAAGTGCTTTGGACAGAACCCTTGTTATGGGTGAAATATTTTTTTTATAACATTTCAAGCATTCCTTGAATATCTGGTCCTGTAGACAATAAGGTGTTAGTCTGCATGTCAATATAGGTGTGTTTAGGTCTGGAATTAGAAATTCCAACAGAACTGGGGAGTGTTCTGATAGTGTACACGGGAGGTGTGATATATATTTGACCAATGGGCATATGTCTCTGGTGACCAGCCAGTAATTGATACGGGATGGCGTGATGAATAGCTGGTGCCTTCACACACAGACGGATAGATAAGGCACCATACGTCCACCTGCACTCTATTGACCATGATGTCACGCACATGTTTGGCTGATTGTGGGTTAGGGCAACAAGCACACCCTTATTGGTGAAGTATTGGGCCTAGGATATTGTTGAAATCTCTTCCCTTCAATAAAATTTGCATACGTAGTTTCAATAGTTTAGAAAACAGGTCTTGATAAAAGAACGGGTCATTAGTTGTGGCGGTAAACATTTACCAATTTTAGGGAACATCTACTGAGCCGGACGTGCAGGATTATGACTTTTCGCTGCTGTCTAATACTTCTGCTCTCTACTGATGATGGGCTAAGCCCAGAAACACGTGTCTAGAGATAACAGCAGTACCAGCATCAACTTTGGTGAAAAACTACAACAACTTTGAAGTAAGCATGCTGCATTTACCAGAATTCAATGGGGTGATCTCTCTGGGATGAGCGGAAGTGTGCTCCCTCCCCCCCTTGTGCAGGATTATGTATCTGCCTTCTGGACATCACTGTCTTAACAGCACCCTCCTCTTATTATGATGGTTACCCCATGTGCATATGAGGAGTAGGACAGCACAGGTTTTAAATCAAGCCATTTGACATGCAGTCAGCTCTCTCAGGCTTTTGAAAGGTGTGCTTACTTTAACATGCATAATCAGCCTTGTAGTTTGCAATGGTATTTCTTTAGTGCTTTAGGTTTCTTTTTCTTGTGTCAACTTGAGGATCAAGTCCCGATATTTAAAGTAGAGTAGCGGAGCTATGATAGGGTCACAGCTGCTCCTCAAGAGTGGCATGTGCCTGCCGATCTATCGGCTCTTTGAGAATATCGTGGTGAATTCGGCCTCAGGGAAGATCTGTTTCAGCATATGATTGGAGTAATCTTCCATTATCCCCTTTTTTGTGGACTCCGGGATCCCCAGGTTTCTGAGGCTGCTGTGGTGCGACCAGGCTTTCATATCTTTTTTTGACTTTGATGATTTCCCATACTTTCTCCATGTGAAATTTTATCATTACTCTGTGAGTGCTGTCTTCGGCATTCAAGACCCATTTTTCCAGATAGTTCCAGTTGGCTGATATATTTGTGGAGCCCATCCACTCTCTCTTTCATACGGTCTAGACGGTCTGTAAGCGTGTCTATGTTAGAATAGATTTTTTTCCAGACTGTGTTTCATGTCCAGTAAAAGCACCATGTGGTCTGGTTTAGCCTTCAGCTCAGTGATATGAGAGGGAGCTGCTTTATCCGCCACAGAGTCTTGGGTGAGAGGTTTGCTTGAGCCCTTGGATTCAAATGTCAGCTTAGATTGTTTTCCGCCAGCCTTCCCCAGGCTGTGGTCTAGCAGCACTGTCCATGTCTCAGCCGCCTTGTCCTGTCATGTTTGGGAGTGGTAGATCACTCACGGGTAAACTCCAAATTTATGATCTCAAAGGCTGGATGAGAGTTGTTCTCATTGAGTAGCGGTCCCTCCTATCCCTGCAGCATTGTCTATGCATGGGGGGGACATTATCAGAACAATTCCCAGCATGCCGAGTCAAAGCAAGGGTGCCCCCGTGACATGGAGCATCTACTCAGGCACAATCCCAGCCCGGTTGGCGCTTCACCAGAATTTCCCAGAGTCCCAGGGGAAACATGTTGTATGTGTCAACATCAGGACAGTGCGCGCTCTACGGGCGACTAAAATGCAAAAACCCAGTCTTTATGCAAAGGCATAATTCATGCATTATGTTTTTCTGCAGTTTGTTAACCTTTTACATTGCAGAGTTTAATCTTGAAAACCACTATTAATGAGGTTTGCAATAACTGTTCATTTGCAAGGTATTGCTGCAGGCTTACCGAGTGTGTCAGGGTGTGGTCCCTTTCTAGGACCGTCTAGAAGCTTTCCCTGCCCCATGACTGGGTGTAGTTTGTGGGCTGGGCTTGACTGTATATAAGAGAGTCAGCCCAGCTCCACGTGCTCACTGTTCAGAGGTCCTGGTGCAGAGCAGCAGCAACTTCCTGAGCTCCGGTCCCAGAGGCCTACAATGATATTTCCAGGCCTGCCCTCATTATATTGACGATCCTTTAGCATAAGGCGGAGGTGGGGCTGGGCCCCCGACCCCCGTTTCCAAAGACATTCGAGTTTTTGGGCCTAGTTGTGAAACTCCTTGTGTGCGGGATTGTGTTTTCATGACATTTACATATTCTTGTTTGAATCGGCAAGGTGCGCGATTCAATTCTGGGATATGATTCTTGACATTCAGATCGCCAACATGGTGCGCGATCATTTCATTATATTTGTATTGTGTATTTCGAATCGGCAAGGTGCGCGATTCATTTCCTGGCATTTAACTTTGACATTCAGATCGGCAACAGTGTGCGCGATCATTTCGTGATATTTGCATTGTGTATTTCAAATCGGCAAGGTGAGCAATTAATTTCCTAGCATTTAACTTTGCATTCAGATCGGCAACAGTGTGCGCGATCATTTCATGATATTTGCATTGTGTATTTCGAATCGGCAAGATGCGCGATTCATTTCCTGGCATTTAACTTTGACATTCAGATCGGCAACAGTGTGCGCGATCATTTCATGATATTTGCATTGTGTATTTCGAATCGGCAAGGTGCGCGATTCATTTCCTAGCATTTAACTTTGGATTCAGATCGGCAACAGTGTGCGCGATCATTTCATGATATTTGCATTGTGTATTTCGAATTGGCAAGGTGCGCGATTCATTTCCTGACAAAAAAACTCTTGACATTCAGATCGGCAGTGTGAGTGATCTTTTCATGACATTAGCATTGTGAAACTTCGAATTGCCAGCAAGGTGCGCAATTCTTTTCTGGCAGTAAACTCTTGATTTTCAGATCGGCTGTACACGCGATCTTTTCATGGCATTGAATATCTTGGTGTGCAGTGTTTGTTGAGGTACACACATTTATCCTGAGCTTTTGGTTTTCTCGAAACGCTTAATTCAAAGTGCGGCATTCTTTGTGCTAATTAAGCGCCTAGTACATTTCCTGTTGTTTTTTCATGGAATGTTCAGAAAGCCTTTGTCCTCCTGTAAAAATGCAATGTTTATTCTGAAACTATTTTGAAGAAGGTTTTTGTTTTCTAGACAGTATATGAAATAGCCTGAAAAGCTCAAATGAAACATTGTATTAACCCATTCTTGATTTTTCCAGGTACCTAGATTTCTTGAGGCCTAGTTATAGTCATGTCCTAAGTTATCCATGATTACAGTATAAGAATTCTTAGAACCATAGTCTATTGAAAGTCAATGTGATTATATCTTGACATTGTGTTGTTTAACCTCTTGCTTCCTACAGGTCTCCTTCTCAGCTGTTCCCTACCTAATCCCCTTTTCTCCACTTGGACTCTCTCAGGCTCTGTGGTATATCTATTGGAGTTTTGGAGCTGTCTAGTGGTGGACGTGTTGGGAACGTGCGCAGGCCCCGAGGATCTAGTCTCCCTGACAGTATGCCGATCAGGCGTCCATCCCTGCCTTGATCCAAGCCTTTTATTGATGCTTGAAGAGGGAGTTGTTTCGGGATCCATTTACTTTGAATTACCTGCTTTGCCTTGCAAGCCACATCAAAGGGCCCCTGAGGCCAACGACTGGTCAAGCTCCCTGTCTTTTGTACCTCATTGCTCAGATCATGCATGAGGAAGCTCCAATGCCTCAGGGGTAGCTTCCATTTAATAGAGCGACTCAGTCACTCAGTCTGACCAACTACTAGTCTCCAAGAATCTAAAGGGCCCCTCGCTGCCCAGGGAACCACCCACACGATTTCAGCCCAAAGTGCAGGCTCTCTATGTTCCTGACACCTGTCAAGTAGACGCAAATGAGGCAATGTTGGTGTTCATCAGTGTTAGTGATCTTCCAAACCCTCTCATGGACAGAAGCAGCCAGGTGCCCTCCCACCGCCTATGCGGGTTCACCTAGATGCCCACAACTACTTCTGAGTTTTTTTTTCTGGGGGGTGGGGGTGGGGCACGCAGTCTTACACTCTCTTTCCCCAGTCAGGTCATGTGGGCGGGTACCTGTGGTCTAGCTTGCTACTCAGCTCCATGCTTGGAGCACCCCACAGATACTTTGGGCATTGTAGGCCCCTCAGAAACCTCTCCAGTAGGCATCCAGGTTCCGGTCTTACAGTCCCCGCCTACCTGACTTCCCACCAATGCACAGCCCAACCTCCACAGAGCCCCCTCCCTACAGCCCTGAGAAGTGGGTGCTTCAGCACACCTTTCACTGGGGTCCTCTCCAGGCAGCAGCAGGAACGTTCTAACACCTGGTTAAGCGCCCCTAGGAGGGCCGCTACTTCTTGGTTCCTGTGCGCATAGTTTCATCTCTGTTTTCCTCGCAGTTGGTTTTTGACCAGGCATTACTGCATCTCAGCAATTATGTAACAAGTTGGGTCAGACATGCCCAGGCACCAGCGAGGTGTCGTAGATCGGCTTCCATTATGAGGATAAGTGACGGATTATGATCACAGCACAAGGAGTCTCACAGGAGTCCAGCATTTCCGCAATTGCTCTCTCTAGCACCCCTGTGGATGCACTACATTCTGATTTTTGGACCTTCAAATGGGACTAAATCAATATTTACATAGTTTCCCCATTGTGAGGTGCTCAAATTCTAAATTTCATCCATAATTTGGTACCGATTTTACCTAGTGATAAGTGCGAAGGCAAACTCAGAGGGAAGACAGTTAGCACCCACATTTTAATATGGATTGGGGCGCAAGCAAGATTGGTGCAGAGGAAAAGATGAAGGTTGTGGGCAAATGGAGGAAAGGAAAGAACAGGGGAGGGGGTATTGGGTGGTACCAGAGAGGAAGGTCTGGAGAACAGAGATGAATGACAACGACAAAAAATTACCGTAGTTAACAGAATTATTCCTATTAGCAGTAAGGTAATATGGCAGTATCATTATGCCACATTACACTCTTAACTCAGCAGATGAGAAACTGGGACTTGATACCGAACGAAGGGCTCTGTATTGTCCGATCCTTGACTGATGAAAAAGGGGCAAAAACTGTGGCTTCCTTGGGCAGTTATGCCCACTTAAATGGGGTCCCGTGTGTCAGGGAAGGGGATTCTGTGGACCAGGCAACGTGGCGCAATACATGTCAGACTTCCGTGGAGTAGAACTGACATGATTCGGGAGGGGAGGGAGGCATAGAAATAGGATTCAAGAGGTCCTCTCTTCCAATACGAGGAAGACAACCCAAACTTTCTCAAGTTTGTCAAGTTTAAATTTCATTTTGCAGATGGTCCTTTCATATTGTGCCATTCTGTGTAATTCAACGGGCCTGATGGCGTCTCCAGTGAAGATGTATGCATATTTTGGTGACTGACAAGGAGGTGGCAAGCTACTGGTGAGCATATAAATTAAAGTCCAGAATGTCAGATGTATTGTGTAGAATAGCTAGATGTGGAGAGGATGGAATAGGGAAGGAAATATAGGCCCTCATTACGACCCTGCCGGTATAGAACCGCCAGGGCCGCGGCACGCGGGAGCACGGCCGACAGGCCGGCGGTGCCCCGCGGGGCATTCTGACCGCGGCGGCTTAGCCGCGGTCAGAGAAGGGAAACCGGCGGTCTCCCGCCAGTTTCCCGCTGCCCCCAAGGAATCCTCCAAGCCGGCGCAGCTTGCTGCACCGGCTTGGGGATTCCGACTCCCCCTCCCGCCATCCAGTTCCTGGCGGTTCTCCCGCCGGGAACCGGATGGCGGGAGGGGGAGTTGCGGGCCCCTGGGGGCCCCTGCAGTGCCCATGCCAACAGCATGGGCACTGCAGGGGCCCCCGTAAGAGGGCCCCAAAATGTATTTCACTGTCTGCATAGCAGACAGTGAAATACGCAACGGGTGCAGTAGCACCCGTCGCACCTTCCCACTCCGCCGGCTCGATTACGAGCCGGCTTCATGGTGGGAAGGTCGTTTTCCCCTGGGCTGGCGGGCGGCCTTTCGGCGGCCGCCCGCCAGCCCAGGGGAAAACTCTGAATACCCGCCGCGGTCTTCCGACCGCGGTGCGGTATTCACGACGCGCAACTTTGGCGGGCGGCCTCCGCCACCCGCCAAAGTTGTAATGAGGGCCATAGTGTCTAAGATGAGACCACACCTTCATCCAATAAGATTGTAGGACCAGACAGAAGCAGAGAATATGGTATAAATAACAGTTATCTACACTGAATGTGCTAGGTCAGTCTGGTCGTATTAAGCGTTGGGATGTTTAATAAGGACTCCATAGCGCCCAGACACCATTGCCTTGAATCTGCTTCAAGTCTTGAATCAGGGACGTCAGGCACACCGCTGATAGGAGGTGGGGGGTTAAATGTGGCCTGATAACAGGGTGCCAACTGTCGGTGTTTCCAGCAATCAACCGAAAAGAGGCCAAATTCTTCTCTGAGAGTCTAGAGCGACTTAAGATGGCACTCACTAAACATTTGGTTGATCAATTTCACCCCTTCACTTCTCAAGACACCCAGTGAATGGGTTTGTCAGCTATAAGCAGCACGTGCTATGCCACAATGGAACCCCACTGTGAAGGAATGGGGAGTTACCCAAAAGCTTATGTGCGGAACGCCACGCAATTACGATCTCAAGTTTGATTTCGTTCCTAGCTTTGGGCTGATGTGTAGTAGTTAAAAAGACCAGTAGGAGCATATTGGGGCATTCAAGAAGGCAGCCTTTGAGTGGAACTAAATTGGGGTCTCCCTCAAATTGCAGAGGTAAGATGACGAGGGAAGGCCAAGTTATAGGTCATGTGTGGTAAACGTAGACCTACTGCCACAGTGTCGGCCCATAACGTAGGTGTCCGCAGCCTGGGCTTGTGGTCACTCCAGGTATAAGTTTGAATATCTGCTCTCTATCCCGAATAGAAGCATTCAGCTACCCAAAGTGACAGTATTAAAATGACATAATTGGACCTGTGAGCAACAGTCATTTTTACAGATTGTACTTTCCCCCATAACAAAAGGTTTAGGTGCTGCCAATTGAGGAAGTCTTGCTTAGTTTGGTCAATATAGGGAAAGAGATTATCCTCGACCATATGTCGTAGCTCCCTGTTGATGCAAATAACTATATATCGGAGCCCCTTGGGCGCACATTTCGTTCACGTTTGGAGTGCTTTGCATTTTGGCCAATTGATTTTGTAGCAGGATCGCTAGGAGAAGTCGGAAATGATGGACATAACAGCCTCAATCGAGGACTCAAAATGGGACGAGAGGAGCAGGATTTTATCTGCATAGAGCAAAGCCTTTATCTCTTTTTCTCCTAATTAGAAACTCCTGTCTGCCAGAGCCAAACATAACTGTGGATAGGGGACAACCCTGCCTGGTGCCTGGATCTTGAATGTGTGAGACAGAAAGCCTCCATAGTTAACATCTGCCGAAGAAGAATTGTGACGGAGACAGACTTTACTTAAGAAATCCTCACCCAGACACATTGTACACAGTATGTGAAAGAGGTATGACCATTCAATGTGATCAAATGCCTTTTTGGCGTCTAAGGAAGGGCTAGTTGTTCCTTAATATTATCCTTTGTTTGCCAGAGTAAAAGTGCCAGGGTCTGGATCTACTTAGAAAAGCAGTGGCCTGACACAAGCCCCATTTGTGATTTACAAATCAGTTGAGTCTCAAGGATATTTGCAATGATTTTTAAGTCCACATTAATCAGTGAAATGGACTATAAATAGCACACTCCATCGGGTCATTATTGTCTTTCAGGAGACGATTGTTGGTGGCATTATTATATATGCGCTTTAAGCAACTTGCCTCCAGAGGCATTACAAAGCCTTCCTGCATGGTTCCATCACAGAACTTAGCCCTCTAGTTAGGAGGTGGAGGGTTCGGGTTGAGGGGGATCACACTCAGAGGGAGAGGCGCTTCTGCCGTTTTGTAATGTGGGCTGGGTTGGTTGAACCCGATCAGCAGGTTGCAGTCTTCCCCATGCCAGAGCTTCAGTTTGGCACAGCCATTTTTGGTTGGCTCTGAGCTCCCTATATCTCAAATTCTTTATGAAAGGGAGATAATAAAACCAGGGTGAAGCACACATGTGGCATGATGTGGGATGATGACAGGTCCTGGAATGCGTGGCGTGAGATGCTGTACCTGGGATGGTGATAATGCAGCTGACCATACTTGTGTTTATTCAAGAGTACAAGATTTGAGGATTACAGAAACCCTCACCTACATCGACCGTCAAGTCAACCAAACAAGACCAAAAATATCAACAGTCCCCACTCCCTATGTTGAGTACCCGCCAACCCCTCCCAAGCAGAATCACCAACCCCGATGGATGTGTTTCATTAAACATATGTTTACTTTGAAGTGATCTAAAACTTCTCTGGGTGAACATTGGGTTCAGAGCCTCTTACTGGAACAACTATGTGAAGAGCTACAAGGCTTTCAAGTGCACTGGAGCAAAGCACTTTCATACCATATGTGACTAAAGAGATCTACATTTTAGATAAGGTTCCTTGCCCATGAGATTTTGCGTTTGCTTCTCCATTTTCATCAACTGCCAGAGCCTATGAAACCATTGAGCTATTCCCTGTGATGCCTTTGATTTTCTATGAGAGTGATCAAAATGTTTGTACTGAACAGCATCTGTAACAGAATCACCTTTCTTGCCCTACTCAGGCCCGCTAGATAATGCAGTCCAGTACCCAATATGATCAGGCTTCATTCCTCTGGTATTGGGAAGCCCAGAGGCCCTTTAGTATGTCTCAGCGCCTCCTTCCAGAATGTGAACATTCCTGCCAAATATGTAGGAAGGAGCCTTCCCTGGTGTTTTATCTCAGCACTTATTGACTATGAAGGGAAAAATCCTCTGGAGGCACTGTGGGGTTAGATACCGCTGCCACATGACTTTATAGGCAGATTCCCTATGTGGGATGCTCCTTAAAGTGTGTGGAATGGTGTACCATAGCTCAGACTACTCTTTTACCCCAGGCAGGACAGATAAAGATGATCCCCATTTGTTTTGCTATGCTTATGTGTGAACCTACTGAACTTCTTGGACAATCAAATGCTTTGCTCGCATCTAAGGATACAATTGCATTGCCCGTCGATGCCTCTCGTGCCAGCGGCATGTTATTGTGGAGGTGTCTGAGGTTCAGCCAGGTCAATCGGCCCGGCATGAATCCATTTTGGTCCTGGTGCACTAGTTCTATGATCACTGTTTTAACCTGTTTGCCAATACCTTAGCCAGTATTTTTATATCCCTATTGATTAACAAAATGGGCCTATATGAGTCAAACCTAACTGGCGGTTTCCCTGCCTTTGGAATCAGTATCACTACTGCTGTGCGCATGTCTTTGAGCAGTGTACCTATTCTGTACGCTTCCAGCAGGGCCTTATGCAGTGGATCCTTCACCTGTGTTCGCAGTCTTAAATAATTCTAGTGGGAGTCCGTTCGGTCCTGGTGCCTTGCCTGATTGCATCTGCCCCAAGACCTGGGTAAATTCCTCTACAGTAGTATCTTCTTCTAAGGCTGCTTTCTGGGTTTCGCTTAGTTTCTTTATTGGACAATAAGCAGTAAGCGCCTGGATTTCCCCTTCAGGGACTGTTATGTGAGAGTCATAAAAACTTTCCATATATGTCGCAAATTCCTCAACTATCTCTCCACTGGTACGGATCAGGTTCCCTGATGTCTGCCTAATTTCTTTAATCGTCATTTTGTCCCTTTCCTTTCTTCCCATCCACGCCAGAAGTCTCCCTGTTTTACTACCTCCTTCATAAATTATTTTTTGCTTTGCAATGTAGGAGAGTTTTGCCTCATTTTTTGCTACCTTTTTGTATACAACTCTTTTCAAGTCAGCAGCTTGCTTACTATTGGGATCTCCCTGTATATGTCTCATCAAGGTATTTCATTTCTTCCTCAAGTTTATCCAATCCTGCCCTTCTCTCCTGCCTATCCTGTATCTCCCCGGAGATAATTGTGCCTCTTATTGTTCCTTGTACGCCTCCCATAATATCGTTTCACTTTGCACGGAATTTCTATTTTATGCAAAGTAGAGCTCTGAGGCCATGGTCAGGCGTTTTACCTCTTGTTTGTTAGTAAGTCGACATGTTTCCATTCTCCATTGTTTTGTGGGCCTTCGGGTTTGGAGATCCAGCAACATCCACAATGGGGAGGCACCACTTATACCTCTAGCTAAATATTTTGCCTCCCTAGATCTGTTGAGTGTATCACCTGAGGTGAAAAAGTAGTCTAAGCCTGAGTACAATGTGTTTGCTCCTGAGCAGAAGGAATAGCATGTTTCCTTTGGGTGCAGGTTTTTCCATATATCCCATTATCCTGTTGCTTGCATGAACCCTTCTAGTCTACCTCTCGTCCCACTTCCTTCTTGACAGGCACTATTTCTATCTTTATTTGTGTTCATTACTAGGTTGAAATCTCTGAGTACCACCAGGGCATTTGGGGCCTCTGCTAGTATGTCTCCCACCTTTTTAAGCTCTCCGTTTTGAAGGCCTGGTGGCGCATAGACATTCACTAGTAGTATATCCTCTCCTTCCAAGTCCCCCATTGTAGCTGTGTGTGTACCCTGTTTATCCATCCAGGTTCGTTTTTTGTTAAATGGCAGTGATCTCTTAATCAAAATTACCACTCCTCTCGAGCCAGAGGTGAATTGTGCCCAGCTGCCGAATCTATATTTCCCTCTACCCATGCACTGATGTTGTTGGTCTAGCGGGTGTGTCTCCTGAAGAAATACTCTAGTCTATTGAGTGCTTTTTGAACAAGGCTCTGTTTAACTCTATATCCCAGGCTGTTAACATTTCATGTTAGTATTGATACGGTTTGTGTCTGCATCGTGGTGGATGTAGTCTGTGTGTGCGTTCGCGGCCGCCTCTGTGTTTTGTTGTAGGACCATGTTTTGTTTTGGAGCAAGACTGCACCCCTTTGTAACCTTCCCCCCCACCCTACCTTACAGTGCGGTGATTCCTGAACTAACCACCCCCCAACTTACAGTATGTGTTATCCCAAACCTTGTAACCTAACAAACGTTTAGTGCTGTCATCACCTGGGCGTGGTGGCCCCCCATTAACGTGCTGGCCATAGGGAGAAGTTCTCTGCTCCCCCATTTCGACGCAGGCGTCTATGTGGACTAACCGGTCTCTCAGAGAGGATATCGGAGCCTGAGGCCTGATTTGGCCCTTTCCAACCATTCTGGTTCTCGTCACCTTTTTACCCTACGTGATCTGATGTCATAGGTGTTACTATAGGTAGCAGTTCCTCTTCTGTTTCCTGTCCTGTTTCAGTGCAGTCTGAATTGCTGTAATTTCTTTCAACTGGCAGTACCCTCCATTTATTATCCGTTGGGGTCCTCATGTGCTACTCTAATTCTTTGACAACCTCTTTCTGCGTCTCTGTTATCTGTTCTTTAGTAGGTGCTGCAGCGATCTTTTTTTTTTCTTTGTCCCACCGTTGTATTGGTGCACAGTTCCTCCCAGTTACTTTTGTTGTCCTTGGTGGTGACCCTGTTCCCAGACCCTGGTTTTCTATACATGTCCAAGTGTCCTGTGCAGTTTGCAGGTAATATGCTTTCTCGTTTAGTTTCATTCTTAGTTTTGCAGGGTATATTAGGGAGTATTTCATTCCTTGTGGTCACAGTATTTTCTTTATTGGTACATATTTCCCCCTTTAACTTTGTACCAAATTTGTGTAATCTGGATATATATGAGCATTTTCAGTAGTCCAAGAACCATGTTTTCTCGCCAGCTGCAGGATAACGTCTCTGTCCCTGAAGTTTATCAGTCTTACTATTATTGGTCTGGGAGGTGTTCCAGGTTGCCTAGTCCTGGTAGGGATTCTGTGGGCTCTTTCTACGGAAAAGAATTTGGATGGCTTGCCTTACTGTACAATATTTATGAGCCAATCTTCCACATATAGTTTGATATTGTGTCCTCCTACTTTTTCCGGTACCCCCATCAATCTCACGTTGTGGTGTCTTGACCTTCCCTCTACGTCCTCTAGCCTGGTTGTTACCTGTTGTAACCCCAGTTCCAGTGTCTTGCATTTTTTTATAAGATCCGCTACTTTGGGAGTGGTTGTCTCTATCTGCTCCTCCGTTTCTTTGACCCGGTCCGTCAGTTTCCGATGTTCTTCTCAGAGTAGACCTGAGTCGTTGACCACCACTGCTAGTTGGGTCTCCAAGGACTGTTGTATGTCTTTGATCACCTCTAATATAGTTGCTGTGTGGAATTCCATTGCACTTGATGCTTTCGCTTTGTCCATGTCTGCTGCTCCCCGTTGGGATGCTTTTCCCCCCTGCGCGGTGTCTCACCATTTCGTTATGTGTCTTATCTGGGTATTTCCTCTTGGGCCACTTTGTGCTATTATATTCTGTGCTGCAATGTTCCCGCCAAGGTTCCTCCGTCCTTCACTGCTGCTGCGCTTCAGGCCTATGTGCACTGTAATCTTCCTGCTCTGCCCAGGATGACAACCGATGCACTTTCCCCATGTGCCAGCTCCGTGTCTTTGGTACCTGTGCGCTGTCAAGTGGGGAGAGGGTAACGGTGTCTTGCCTGTTTCAGAGGCTATCTCCCTCTGGGGCTCAGGCGCGTGCAGGGAAAGAAGGGTGGTGGGGATCCCTCTCCATCTGCCAATAGCCGCTGGTCGCGCCTTCTCACCTACCCCCCACCCTGGTGCCCCGTCTGCTTGTGGCGTCTCCCTCCTCCTACCGCGGCACGGGGTAGCAGGACCACTCTCTCGTAAACGACAGCCACCGGGCACTTCCTTCTCACCTCCGAGTTGTCCCCCCACCGTCGCCCCTTCTACCTGCGGTGGGGCTTCCGCTTTTTCCCTTCTCCACCTTCTGTGTCTTGGGCGTGTGCGGAGGGGAGGTGGATTGCTCTCCAGGTGCTGGTGATCGCCGGGCGTTTCTCCCACCTCTAGATTGCATGGTATCTTCCCCCGTCGGGGGCCCCGTCTCCGGTGCATTTCTAATTATAGCCGTGCCCGCCTCCAGCGTCCTCCGTTTCTCTCGACTCGTTAGCCGTGTCACTTGGCGGCTGCCATGTTGTCTTCGCTGCACCGCCGTCTCCAGGGCTCGCCCACTGATTCTCCAGTTGTCTCCCCTGCACTACTTTGTCTCCGTAGGGCTGAATGTTATTGGAGGTCTATAGTAATGCATTTAGGATCTGCTTATCGATTTATGCAAGATTTATGTGCCTCGGGCCTCCGTCCCCTCCTGGAGCTCCAAGTTCTGCCTGCTACTCCATACGTGGCCAGACGACGCCCCCCCACAATTTCAGACTTCTGCCATGGGCAGTGCAGGCCCCCACGTGGCCTCCAGCACACTCTCAGCACCAACCTTTCCATGCCTTTGAAATTGCTATGGAAAGGCTGGCAGTGAGGGGAGTTGTAATCAGCCAAGTGGCACTGAGTTCAGCACCACCCTGGCTGAGTACAACTCAGACTGCTCTCACCACGTCTGGAACCATGTTTCTGGCGGGGACGACAGTCTCCTGGCATGTCTGCCCCCCAGGGTTGTAATTGGGTGGTTGGACCACACGGAGGGTGGCGGTCCAACCGTCCATGCGATTGTGTCGGTCCTCAGACCGCCACGCTCGGAATGAGTCCCTTAGTCTTTTAGGTTCCTCGTCTCCTTAATAATAGTTCCTACAGTCAGAAGCTGTATATCTTTGCTACTCTCTCTCTGGGTTTGGTGTTCAGGTCACCTCATCCCCTTTCCACTCGCTGAACTCTAGAAGAACCCAAGGATTTGTCACAGGGTTCCATAGATGTTCCTACCCTGTGTATCCTCTTTGAGGCCCCTCACCCTGATGTTGTTACTCTCTGTGCTTTTGAGATGATCTGACTTCCAAGGTATGGATTTGTGCCCTTCATTAGTACAGATTTGTGCCCTTCATGTCTGTCTTCACCTTAGTGATGTCCTTATTTAGGTCTACTATGAGAGCACTTTTGTTGTCTGTGAAGCTGTTCTCTGTGTGAGCTCAGCAAAGTACATTTTGAGGTATTCTTTTGTGAGTTCCGGTGAGCTTTTTGTTGCCTTGTTGGCAGTTGCAGCCTCCTCCCTCTGGCTCCGCAAAAGTGTATCAGTGCCACTTTATTTAAGCTAAGTGACTGTTACATTCATGTGTGAACTGACTCCACTAGTATTTAGACCTGCTTTTCATGAATTTTCAAGATTACACTCCCCGTTTGACACTAGGTGCATTTTTTGCTCATCCGCTATTACCACTAGTGTATCTGTACTATCTGTCGTCGCTCTCTCTCTGGCACTACAGATGTGGTGCCATTAGCTTTGTTTTCCACTATGGGTTTTCCTCAGAACACCAACCTTCACAATTTGTTGAACCAGTTTATCTCCCAAAATCTTTTCTACTGTACCTTGGGAGCAGTTCCTTACAAGCAGTCTCTGTAAATCTCTTATCATGCTTCTTTGCTTGCTTGTAGCCCTTACTAGAGCTGCGCTTCCTCATTCTGGTGACTTTGAAGAATTCTCCTGACACCTGTGAGGAGTGAAATAGCTATTCTTTCGGGCACCAGTTGTCCAGTATTGATGCACGGACTGTCAACGCGGTTTCTGTTTTGTCCCAATTGTTCACATCTTTCTACTGCTGCACCACTTGTTCAGCGTATGAAGTGGATGGGGCTTTTGCCTGCTAGGGAGGCCTCACCTTACTTTGCCTCCAACTGCTAAGTGGGGTGCACTTGCAATGAACGCTTTCTGTTCTGATGCCGTCCCAGCACCAAAAGAAGATATGGGTAATAAGAATACGAGGGTTCTTCTCTGATAGATGAGAGAAGGAAATCATATACCTGATTAAGTTCTAATACTTTGTTTTTTTTCTGTCTTGTATGTATTTGGCTTGTATTTCCGGGTTCCTTATTTGGAACTGTTTTAATTGATTTATATATATTTAAGAGCTTCATTCAGGCCACAGCTTTTGACGAAAATTCCCTACTCGTTTGGCAGGAAATTCTAAATTGGGTCTGCTAACAATACGGCTGGTCAGTCGTGCCTTCTTCCACTCTAGCAGCTTAGCAAGCATTCCTCCCTGTTTAGTACTCCTTACCAAAAGGATTGGCAGTGATCACCACAAGTACTTCTATCAACACAGTGGGAGTACTTTTGATGAAACTGCATTGCCGTCTGGCGTTTTTATTAATTTCTCATTAACAAAAAAAATCAATGTCCTTTTCAAGTTTTGTGCCCAGCATGTGTGGGGATTTCTTTCCTGCCTGGGACCCATATTCCTTGCAGGTAATTAAAAACGGGAAGACCTGCTGTAAATACAGTGGACCTTCCAGTGCTGGGAGCTGTCTTTTTCCTGGTAGCTGGCATGCAGGGCATATGTTTTTTTGTACTGTAAATATGATGTGCCTTCCCGTGCTGGCAGCTGTTTGTTTCTTGGTAGCGGACATATGGAGCATATGTTTTTTGTACTGTAAATATGGTGGGCCTTCCAGTGCTGGAAGCCGTTTGTTCCCTGGTGGCTGGCCTGCAGGGTGTATGTTTAAGTCGAAGCCCTGCACTGTCTGGTTTGCTAAAAGCATCCTGGTAACATTCAGGAAGCTTCCCTGGAATGCTTTTTGTCCGTTGCTTACCATTTTCTTTGTGGTTTGTAACTCATATTTTCCGGCTTTCTTTTTGCTGGCTTTATTTGGTTTTGACTTTCCAGCTTGAGTTTGTCCCTCCAAACGAGCAGGGCCTTTTCACACTACCTTTTCTTGTCACATTTGCTGTGCATTCAGAGATAGAGGTCAAATGTCTGGCTCTGTCTTCCGAGGGAGTTTGGTGTTTACTTTTCTTTTTCTAACTTCAAAGTGCAAGGGTTTATGTGACAGTCTTGCTGGATCCTGGGGACAGGAAAGGGTTTTTTCTTACACATTTAAATGAACTGTGCAAGCATTTCAGAATATATCAGAATTAGGACAGCACAAATGAATCACGTTTTCTGTTAATTCAGAAGTGTGTTGGAAGCAAATTATGATCACAGTATATCAATAGACTAGGTGATATAATTTGTGCACTGTATAGTTTTATTGGTAAAACTGTATGTCCCTGCAAATGTAATGATCATTTCAATTGAAAATATGTTGTTTGTAATGGCAGTGTGCTACCACACCATGCATACTCCACTCTACACCACTCCACACTGCTCTGTGCCACTCCATGCCACTACACTTTATTCTTCACCACTCAACGCCACTGCACTTTACTGCACTGTGCACCATGTGACTATACGCCACTGCACTCTACTCCACTTCACTCTGTCTCTCTACTCCAATGCACTGTATGCCACTCTACTCTAGACCTCCGCACTCTTCCGCACAGCACTCTACACCCCTCCAGTCGAGGCCAGACCACTCTCCTCTGGAAAGCTTCAGTCTACACCACTCAAATCTATGACACTTTGCAATTTCTGCACTACTGCAAGCTATACCAATGCACTCTATGCCACTCTACTCTGCATTACTGCACTCTACGCGACTGTACTCTGGAGCATTCCACTCTACGCCACTCCACTTTCTTCCAACATACTCAACAACACTCTATGCCGCTGCATTCTTTGTCACTCTATTTTGCACCACTCCACTCTGCGCCACTGTGTTATACCACACTGCATTGCTTGCCACTGAATTCTGTGCCACTGCATTCTACGCTACCATACTCTGCAACACTCTACACCACTCCACTGTATGCTCCTTTACGTCACTGCACTCCACTCTGCACCTCTCTAATCCATGCCACTGCAAGCTGTGGCACTGTACTCCATGCCACTTTACTGTACTCTGAACCACTTTACTCAACACCACTGCACTCTATGACACTCTAATCTGCACCACTGTACTCTGTGCCACTGCAATCTACACTAGTGAACGCTATGCCACTCTACACCATTCACTCTATGACACTGCTCTGCAACACTGCACTCTGATCTACAATGGGCTGCAACACTCTACACCAATACACTCTACACCAGTGCACTCTACATAACTCCACTTCACTGTACGCTACTCTATGCTGCTGCACTCTACTCTACTCTGCACCTCTGTACTGTATGCCACTGCAGTCCGTGGCACTGTACTCTATGCCACTGCACTCTGTCATTGCACTATACACCACAGCACTCTGCTCTGCACCACTGTACTCAACACCATTCCACTCTATGCCACTCTACTCTGCACTTCTCTACTCTTTGTCACTGCACTCTACACTAATGCACTCTACGCCACTCTACAACTCTGCACTCTGACACTCTGCTCTACTACAACAGACTCTACACCACTAAACTCTACATCACTCTACTATGCACTACTGCATTCTCTGCCAATGCATCCTACGTCACTGCACTCTACACCATTCTACTCTGCATCACACACTACTCTGCACCACTGCCCTTTATGCCACTGCACTCTACTATGTAACACTCTAATCTACATCACTGTCTTCTATGATGCTACATTGTATACAGCAGAATTCTATACCGTTGCACTCTACGCCACTGCGCTCTACACCACTATACGCTGCAAAACTCTAAACCAATGCACTCTACAGCAGTCCATTATACTCTACGCTACTTCACTGTACCCCACTCATTGTCGCTTCACTCTATGCCACTCCAGTACACAACAGTCTATGCCACTCCACTCTGCAGCAGCCATGCTCGTGTACAATATGGTTAAAACACATTGGCAAAGCCAATAGCTCTTGCATAGGCGAGACCTAATGGCTTTGCCATTCCACTGTCAGAAACTAAATGGTTTCCATACTTCTGAATAAGACATGGAATCTGAGAGGTGAGCATTTTGAAACCCTCTGAAAATTGATGAGTTTCCTGTTACATCTGTTTTTGTTATATTTTTCTCTAATTGTTATGTGTGTTTTGATGAAAATTGATGTTATTTTCTCTGGTAAACTCTTGAATTAGTCCTAGCCATTTGGGGATTTCTGTATGAATTAATTCAACCCCCACTTCTATGAGATTATTATTCTAGTGCAGGGATACTAAGAGTAGGGCCCGGGGATGGCTTGCAGCCTTCCAGACGTTCAGTGCGGTCTCTTACTGAACAACTGCACTTAACTGTGGTTTACTTAAAAGAGCATAAAAATTCAGAAAGATGTAAAATACACGGGTTAAGCTTTTATTTACTAACTCACTGAAGTTAATGTAAAGGAGCAAATACAATATCCTGCTCTACTGAACTTTAAGAAAACATTAATTTTTAAGACGTCTTGCAACATGAGTATAAAGAAAAAATTACAGTCTCCTCCAAATTCATAAACGTTAATTTTAGTAACATGCAGAGGGGTTTCACCTTAGTACATTATATTAAATGAGTGAATTGAGAAGTATTTGTTAAAGGTTATAGTTTTCGAAAATGAACTAGAAATATTCCTGTTACCTCTACCCTTCCAACAATGCCAACAGTAAGCTAACAGGCAGGTCAGCTGTCTTGTGAAACCCTTTTGGTGGGCTGGGTTGTTACATTATAGTTTATTAAATCTAACACAAGAGGTTTTTGGTAGTGCACATCCTGAATACTTACTTTTCAAGGTGCTCTTACATATGATAATAAAGAGAATGGAGGTAAAGTGAAAAAAAACAATTGCCTAGGAGCACAAAATATGGTCAAGTGGGGAAGCCAGGATTTATTGTAGGTTTTCTTGTTTCACATTGTGCAATTCTGTTTCTTTCCAATTCAGTAATTAAGTTGCTTTGTGTTAAACCTAGCATCCTTTGCGTGGTCTCCCCTAACTTCTTGCCTCTGCTTCCCAGGTTGTTGCTGTGTGTTGGACTTTGTTTTTGTTACTCTGGACACTTTACCACTGCTGATCAGTGCTAAAGTGCAAGTGCCCCCTATTTGAAATTGTATGTGTAATTGGCTCCTTCATAATTGGCATATTTGATTTACTAGTAAGTCCCTAGTAAAGTGCACTAGAAGTGCCTAGAGTCTGTAAATCAAATGCCTCTAGTGGACCTGCAGCAATGATTGTGCCACCCACATAAGTACCCCTGTAAACATGGCTCAGGTCTGCCACTGCAGTATCTGTGTGTGCAGTTTTAAACTGCCAATTCCACTTGCCTAACCCAAACCTTCCCTTTTTGTACATTTAAGGCACCCCTAAAGTAGGCCCCAGGTAGCCCCAGGGGCAGGGTGCAGTTTATGGTAAAGGTAGGACATGTAGTAATGTGTTTTTACATGTCCTAATAGTGAAATACTGTCAAATTCGTTGTTCACTGTTGCAAGGCCTATCTCTCTCTCTCATATCTTATAAGTGCAGTTTCCCTTTGAGAGCAGATAGGAATCTGGAGTTTGGGCTCTCTGAACTTACAATTTAAAAATACATCTTTTGGTAAAGTTGTTTTTTAAATTGCTTGTTTGAAAATGCCACTTTTAGAAAGTGGGCATTTTCTTGCTTAAACCATTCTGTGATTCTGCCTGTTTGAGGATTGTTGTTTGGGTCAGACTGACAGTTGGGCTGTTTGTGAATCTCCTCTAAACAGTGACACAAAGGGAGCTGGGGCTTAGCCTGCATATCCTGATGAGATATCTGGGCTAGAGTGGAGGGAGGAGTGGTCACTGAATGAGCAGTGCCTGCCCTCACACAATGCAGTCTCCAACCCCCTGGTGTGTGTCTGGGGCCTGACCTGGGCAAGGCAGGATCCTGTAAACAAGAGAGACTTTTCTTTGAAGTTGGGCAATTTTAAAGGCAGAAAGGGGTATAAGTAGTGGACCCAAAACCCCAGACTTTAGATTTCTCCAAGATTTGCTTCTGGAACCCAGGGTGATCTCTGCCAAGGAGAAGAGCTGAAAAGCTAAGGAGAAGTGCTGCCCCTGCCTGTGACTGTGCTTTGTTATCCTTCAGTTGCTGTTTTCTGCCTGAGGAAGGAGGCAAAGACTGGACTTTGTGGTATATTCCTGCTTGAAAAGAATCTCCAAGGGCTTGGACTGAGCTTGCCTCCTGTTCTGAAGTCGCAGGGCCATCAAAGACTTCCTCTGCCAGCACCTGGACTCTCTGCTGAGACTCCTGCCCTGCCAAGTGGTGCCTAATCCAGACCCTGGGCCCTTCGAAATGAGAAGCTGATGGAAAATCAAGAAGATCCAAGAAAACTGACTTTGGAGGACTCCGGACTGACCCCACTGCTGAATCCCGTGACACCACCTGCAACCGAAGCCGAGGTCCTCGCTGGAGTGTGACGAATCCGCAGGCCCAATGCCACTGTAGCCACGCCAAAGTATGCAACTCTGTGGAAGTTGCCACACTACTTCATGACGGCCAGATATCAGCTTTGCCGGAAGTGTGTGGATACAATGCTGCGCACTGACTGTGCCTCACCTCCAACGCTCTGCAGCAGGGACCCGACATCTCTTCATGATGCTTCTGCTCCTTCGCAGCATTGGAACCAACGCCGCCTCGACTCCAGCGATGCTGCTATCCCCGACTCCGTGCACCAGCATGTTTCCTCATTTTGACAAGGTACTGCACTTGGGGGTCCGTGTGACTCCGTGACCAACACCATTGGCGTCAGATTGTTGGGAATGGCTCTTTTACGACACCGTGCTCTCACCTAATCGAAACCTTTGTGTTTCTAAGCCCTATATTGAATTTTAATATTTAAAAATTCATAACTTGACTTGCGTATGTTGGATTTTTGTCGTTTTGGTCTTGTTTTGCTCAGATAAATATTGGCGATTCTTCTAACCTGGTGTTGAGTATTTTGTAGTGTTTTTACTGAATTATTTTGTGTGTTGGTACAAATACTTTACGCATTGTCTCTGGGTTAAGCCATTCTGCTCGTGCCAAGCTACCAAAGGGGTGTGCGGGGGTTAACCGGATGTGCCCTGACTAGAGTGAGGGTCGTTGCTTGGACAGGGGGAACCATGACTGCCAACCAAAGACTCCATTTCTAACAATACTTGTTAACATTTTTTCCATATTAATTTTATTAAGTTTTCAAACATGGGCATGATCAACAGTTACACATGGACAGTCATGGATCCAGGACACATGTTGTCAGCAGAGCACTTCCAGTGTTGCTTCTTGTTAACAATTGATTGTCCCAAGGTAAAGATAGCAAGTAGAGAAAGCTTTCCTAAGGTGCAGTAGAGGGATAGCGATTCAGAAACTGTACACAGTATTGTCAAATCTATGACTCTTCTAGAGACTAGGTGCTTAACTTAAAGGGCAGTGTGGAATTGAACCTGCATTGCAACTACATGAGTGACCACACTGTGTGCATGCTGTGCTTCCCCCAAAGCCCTCCTTACACCCCGCCCCCTTCCCACAAAAATCCCATTCTCACCATGCTGGCATCAGTGCGGCCCTCAGGCACACCACAGACTATACTTATTGGCCGTGGGAAAATGTTTGCGAGTACCCATGATCTAGTGCGATAACAATGTAACTAGGCATACAGTATCATTAATCTTAAATTAATGCTCAGAAGGAAAGAGTGTTATACCAATGAAAATGTCGTGCCACTTTTCTTTGTTTTACATATACTCTAAATGGTTTGAACAGTCCAATTAAAACAAGTATTGCAGTAGAATTAACAGGAAGTAGGTGGAAACCACATTTCTATAAGTACCACACACCTGCTGCAGAGTTGTCCAACTTATATCTAAGACTCCAAATGTAATTTGGAATTCTCAAGCTACTTTGAATCTAACTCTAAGGGGTGTCTATTTAATTTTGTGATACAATTATGTACAAAATCTCAACAGTAGCAAGTGGCACAGAATGCACATGTGTATTACTGTTAATAGAGGTACGGTTTCTTCTGTTTTAGGTCCAGTTGGGGCCCCCAAATCAGCATCTCTTTATGATCTTTCAAAACACGTAGGATGTGTGGGTGACATTTCCTTTGTGCAGTATTGGCAGAGGTTTTAGTTTGGATCAAAATTTAGCAAAAGGTTGGTTGACACACAGTAAATTGGGTGGGACATGTCTTACTTAGGAACTCACAGCATAATGCAGATATTTCTAATGTTTAACGTTTAGATGTACTATATACAAGACAGGCTATACTGTGCATGATACACACTCATAAAATGATTTGTTTATGTCACAATGGGTAGGACATGACATTTCTAGGATAGAAATAGGCAAGAGATTGTTATGCAGTGATCATGCCAATGTATGATTGTTTTTTTTATGTGTTTGATGTATTTATCATTAGAGAACAAACTAGTGACTGAGTTGAAAGTGGATATTAAGAATCTTATGCACTTAATGAGGCAAACTCATAAGTTTTTTTTAAAGAAACGCGCAGAGAGGCAAATTTGTTAATACAGAGAAGGCACTTAAGCCTGAGGACTTGAAGGTGGTCTAATTATGTTTTGAGCTTAAATAGAAAATGTTTTCGCCCGCAATAGATAAGCGCTTGGGAGCAGTGTGAAGAGCCAGTGACTTTGATGTCAGAATGCTGACTACATCCTAACGTGCAAATGTGGGAGAACATATTTTCCTTTGGGGGAAAAAGTTAATAAAAGCTACAAGTCCAATTGCACTTTTCCTCTGAACTTACACATACATAAAGCTATAGCATGTTCATCTGCACATATTTAAATGCCTGTTGACGTGTGTTTTCCTGACACGCTGCAAATCTTGCAGATTTCTAGAAGTGCTCATGAAATAGTTTTTGTGAATTCCAAAGATAACTTACATTCCCTCCAAACATAGGGGTAAACCGATTGAATTAGCTACATGACTTTAAATATGAACATTATTTCATAGAATGTTTTTTCAGGAAGTAAGAGATGGAACGGTTTGAATTGGAACATAGGTGGATAATTATCAGAATCAAGATGATTGTTCTGTTCATTATTTTGTATGCTTTTCAAATCATTTCTTATACTTTATGAATAGAACAAGCAAGACAATGGATGAGAAAAACATGTCTCTTGGGGAAGATTATGTGTCAATGATTCCAAATTCAGTACTTGTTAAAAAAAAGTCAACAAGAGTGGACATAACTGGGATTCACTTGACATTTGTCAACCATTTAACTTCCATAATTCTCAAATTTGGTTTCAAGCATTGAGCAATCTACTAGAATGCTGTATTATTCAAAGATTGTTAGTACTTTTACTTCTCCTGAGGAAGAAGTTCAGTTCTAGATTGATTCCTCCAGAAGGTAAGCAGGCTTCCTTAATGGGAACAGTTCCTAGGGGATCACAGTAAACCATATCTTATATGTTTGATGTAACTGTCTGGTAGAATCCTGAAGGTATAGAGGAAATGTTGGATTTCTAGTGGAGTATGGTAAAGTAGCACACCTCTGTGAATGTTGGAAACTTGAATGAGAATGAACTCTTTGTAGGCAAAGGCTACTGTAACAGGCCATAAATAAAGCACTTTGTGCTGCCAGCTTCTTGCCTTTGAGAAGCGGTCTGCTTCCTTATCCCCTGACTGCTTGTCTGAGTGTTGAATTCACTTCACCGCAGCAAGGGTGTAAATGGCTCTTCAGTATATTGCAGTATCATAAACTGCTTTCTCTGTTGTGCTGTGCTGGACCCTCACCTTCCTTCATTTAGGGAAATATAAGTCCTAATGCTCAGTACAACAAGCATTTGCAATACAATGGGTTTCACGTTTGCTCGCGTTAGAGCTGTTAACATTGCAAATTTCCAACTGGACTTATTTTCCCGCTTAAATTGAAAATGAAAAGTAAAACAGTTGACATAAGCGATCTGATTCAAAGAGCCATGGCCGCCATGAGCATGGGGGGGTAATTTGCCTTCATGTACTTTGCAGGGGAGCCCGCTCAGGTTTCGTTACATCACTGGGAAAAAAGGTACCTGCTACTGGGGCCCATAGTTGTGGCAAAGGTAACTACTGTGAGGGCCACAATGGGTTATTTTGGATTTCTTAGAGAAATTATATGCTCATGTTAGGAGAAAACTTTTGTTACACTGAATTGGAAACATTTCTAGAGCTTAGAACTGACCTGTTAACAGAGAAAACAATGCTAAACTTGCGGACGTTATTTTGTATGGTGAAATTTAATTGGCTACTTGTAATATTTAGCTTTTTTTGAGGATGGTATCAATCGGAAGAGGATTACAAATAAGGTGAAAAAAAGATAATTAACTAAAATTTTACTTACTACATTCAAGTTTTCATGGTCCAATTGATTAGTAATTCTATAAATGGTAAAATTAGAATTGAATCTGCATTTTATCAATCAGAAATTATAGATTATGCTGTGCCTCAAAAAAGGTCTACATTTGGCCACCTAGAAGCAGACATGGTGGCCTTGTACAGTGAAGCATTTTATCCGGTGCTGTCAGACTGTTTTGGAGTTCGGTGTTAGACAGGACTGGGAGTTCATCGATCACCTAGAATGATCTTGATGATGTTCGCTCTAAATCATAGTCTTTGTTATTGTGCCAGGCGTAGACGCAGGAAACTTTTAAGAAACGGAGTTGCTGAAGTGATTTTATTACTCATGTATAAGAAGGCAATGTTTGCCTTGCAACTGTCAAGGTGATTTTTCTGAAGAAATCTGTAACGTTTTTAATGGTCTACTATTTCAATGACCTCATATGGGGTGCAGCCACTGTGTATTGTTTTTGAATTATGATTTTTGTATTACCCTGTATTCCTTAACATGTGTGACATGTTATCCTAAGCAAATGTCCTGCCTTGCACATAAGTTGACGTAAATGTCTAATGCTTATTCTCTTTGATTTCTTTCTTGGCATTTGTTGCACTCGATGTAATTCTACAACGATTGTGGTTTGATAGCATTTAATTCAATAAAATTGTTGTCTACCAAACCGAACTAAAGAAAGTTTGCACTCCTCTTTTGCAGGGGAGTGAGCAGGATGTCGGGAAGATTGTGGCAGCTCTAACCGAATGCCTGACTGCTTTATCTGGTGAGCTGCTTCAGAGAGTGACGAGCATTGGGATTTCAGGACAGATGCACGGCGTTGTGTTTTGGAAAATAAACCAAGGTACACACAATAAGACGCAGCAGTAAAAAATATCATTCGAGTATTAGAAGGCGTTTTGTAACCCACATCTGTGAAATGAAAACTAGCATTCACTAGGCGTTTTCTGCTGTGGTATCCGACTGTGTACACTCAAACAGCTTTCAGTCCTTACTGACGACAAAAAAGCAACTCAGCACAATAAGAAGTGCAGCTGACAGAAAAGCTGAACAAAGGAGTGATGACTTATTTTTAGACTCCTCACATTACGTTGGCGCTTTTGAGCATGAACTATTACCCCTTTTCTTTGATGGTGATTCATGTTTTCTTGAGTTGTGTAAGATCTTTTTTTTTATATTTATTTTTTAACATGTAATCAACAACAGTTGCGTAGTCAGTCTATTGCCACAATGTTCCATTCACTTTTCAAGTTATTGTTTTACATGAAAGCATTTATAGAAGATGCATGCTATGGTGGTCAGTAAGCAAAAATAGACATCTGTTCATTCTCATCTCACAGCCTCACCAGACAGGCATTCCTCTGTATCAACAGTACAAACCAGCGCTGCCCTGCCATGATTTATTCCTTTGTCGCATCAGATATCCCCAGAGGGGTCCCCAGACATCTGGGATGTGCTGCTGGAAGGTTAAGGGTATTCTATGCTTCCGTGCGGTTCTTACAAACCATCAAATCTCTGAGCCGTTCTTCTGACATAAGTGTAGTGCGTCGTCCACAATTCGAGTTATTTACGGTAGACCCGAAGTGGGAGTAGCATGTTCAATAAACGTTTAAAAAAACAAAAAGAGTAATCTGAGCGTTTGTCAATTTGTTAGGTCAAGGTGCTATTTGTGGTTTTAGTGACTAAGTAAACTCTGTTGTGTTGGTACTACAATATTATGTCGCAAGAACTGACTAAAATCATCAACTTTCTGTCTCTGCAAAAGTCTATTGCTGTAGATCATGCATCATTGCATATTGATGCAGGCTTGGCACAATGAATGGCTACAATTTAGGGTGAAGTCTTAGGAAAATGGCTGAGTGTGCACATGTTTCTCGTAGCTGGGCAGTAGGAAGAGGCACCAAGGTACAGAGATAATGCAAAAACAATCTCTATGAATTCTTCTGGAAGCTGCTAGCTTCATTGAGCAGTAATAGGTACAATCTACTAAAATTTGATATCATAGGACTAGTAGTATTTGCTGTTATATATTTATGTCTATTATTTATAATTCCCATGTATAAATAGGGATATTAATTAACAGGTATAATTTTGTTTTGAATATTTTGTAACCTTTTGGTTTAGCTTCATGGTCGCCTATTACATGTCACCTTTTTCATCTGAGACTGATATGTGATGGAAACAGTCCACAGGATAAATATCTGTGACTGTTGGGAATGTTGATCCATAGAAATGTGCATTGTGATCACTAATTTACTTTTTTGTTTTGCATCATGCAGCTGTTGCTCTTACACAGGAGTGTTTCAGCTATGACTCTCATGGTTTGATTTGATGTACCATAACGGACTGCAAGCAGGTGGCTCAGTCTTCAAGTAACTCATATTGGTGCTTATTAGTGACAAGAAGAGTGGTCTACTGACAAACATCACCACACACAACATGAAGACAGTCTACTTTAAGTTAGTTGATCAAAACTTGAAAAATACTCGAAATATTCCAAGTCGATCTGGTCAAATTCATAAGAGCCTACACACACTGTAAGATCTAAGAAGAATTTGGCAAAACCAACATGTCTAGCTTACCTGTAGCAAACAAAACAGACAAAGGTGGTGCCATCATTCCATGCATTAGAAACTGTGAAGGAGAAACATACTATACCCGCCTCACCTCTGACATAATGTTTTAAACACACTGTAAAACATCCTTGTATGTTATGACTCTGGTAGTATGGAGCTCGTCAGCAATGCCAGAAGACGTCCATATCTATCTGTTACCAGATACAATAAAGTGCTACAGAACATAAACGGCTGTGTTAAATATAATATAATAGTCACATTTACTTTTAACCAAAAGATGCACAATGATTGAAAACCTAACCATATTATTTCTCTGTCACTGTAAAACTGAGCATGGGAAGTCTAACCTCCATCATATGTGAATGCCATATGATAGTACAAGAAAGAAGCTTCCAGCGGGGTACTTAATAATATCTCAAGGGAAGAAATTAGGTGTTAATATAATATCCTAGTTGTTTCACTAAATTTAGAAAAGAACATGGAAATGAAAAAAACATGCTCCCACACATACTTGCAAGAAACTGGTTCTTTGATAGGATGCTTACAACTGTGCTGCAATCATAGTGACCATGCTGCAAAGGAGGTAAAAGCTGCATGGTGTAGTGTAACTGAGTGCACTAAGTATTAATTGACAAAACATATCTTCAACCATCTTCAAAATAAAATGTTACTGCTTGATGCCTTGCACGTGGAGTAGTGCTAGAAAATGAGGTTAGATCAAAGATAGGTATTTTCTGTAATTGTTTAATATATTCAGGCTTATGTCAAACAGCAAGTTTGCAATGCTGGTAAGTTTATTTTCAACAGGTCCAATTCGAACCTGAACTCTCCCACTGTGTTGGCTGATGCATATTTATAGGGAGAAGAATGTAGATTTTCAGGTGTAGGCTCTCATGTCTCAATTTGAAGGAGAGGTGTGATAAAGATATTTTCGGTATCAAGGTAAGATGGGAGCTCTTCTGTGAAGATAGTTGCCTTCAGATTTCCTTGTAATGCTGCCAGATTTGGTCTTAGATTGGTATTAGAGAGCTACAGAGCTGCGTTTCGATACCATGGGTCATATTGCCTCGACTGATTAGAGCTCCATGGTGGACACCAGATGTTGGTTGGGTATATAATGTTGAGTCTGCTCTTTAGTATATCTTAGATTGATGTGCTAACATGGTTTGAAAATGGATCAAAGTATTTTGAATTTATTCTTGAATTTATTTTTGGTGCCCTTGAAAGAGCCGGAGTAATGAGGGACAGTTCAAGGTCACATAGTGCCTTTCTGTTGGGTTTTGTATTCTCTGGGGTTTGAGAGTCAGTTTTGTCAATGCTATTTAATAGTTTGTGTTAAACTGACAAGCCGAGACAGCACTAAGCCAATGATAAGCATAGTGTGGTGTATTATCAAGAGTATAGTGATGATCCTTATCTATATCGTACGATGGTAGCTGGTATTTTTAATCACAGCAAAGTTAGCTTTCATTCAGATCGAGAAGTATATGTTTCAAGCAGGTATTGTTGTGTTTTCACTGTTTTATGTGGCTACTCGGATAGATGTGTAGTTGCATATTATCTGCAAACATTTGGAACTGTAAATGATTTTGAAAAATAACCTGGGCCAGTGATCTCTTGTGGATACTGAGACATTGGAATTTCTTGTGTGGCATGGAATCCACTGTGTTTCGCTGGTGATGAGAAGGAATACTCATGATCAACACCAATAAAGGGCTGTACAAGTAACCCTGACACATAGGGGGTCATTCCGACCCCGGCGGTCAAGGACCGCCGGGGCCGGGGATGCGGGAGCACCGCCAACAGGCTGGCGGTGCCCCGACGGGCATTCTGACCGCGGCGGTTTGGCCGCGGTCAGACAAGGAAAACCGGCGGTCTCCCGCCGGTTTTCCGCTGCCCTTGGAATCCCCCGCGCCGCCATGGGGGATTCTGACACCCCCTACCGCCATCCTGTTCCTGGCGGTTCGCCCGCCAGGAACAGGATGGCTGTAGGGGGTGCCGCGGGGCCCCTGGGGGCCCCTGCAGTGCCCATGCCAATGGCATGGGCACTGCAGGGGCCCCCGTAAGAGGGCCCCACTGTGTATTTCAGTGTCTGCAATGCAGACACTGAAATACGCGACGGGTGCAAACTGCACCCGTCGCACATACCCACTCCGCCGGCTCCATTCGGAGCCGGCTTCCTCGTGGGGAAGGGTTTCCCGCTGGGCTGGCGGGCGGCCTTCTGGCGGTCGCCTGCCAGCCCAGCGGGAAAGCCTGAATGGCCTCCGCGGTCTTTCGACCGCGGAGCGGCCATATGGCGGTTCCCGCGAGGCGGGTGGCTACCGCCGCCCGCCTCACTCGGAATCAGGCCCATAATGTCTCACAATCTACTGTGCTGCAGCAGAAAGGTGTTTGTTGCCTCGTTATTTTGATCAAACCCATTCATCTGGTAGATAGATTTTCAGTTCTTAGGCGTGGGTTTGATGCTTTTAAAGCCACAAACTTGTCATTTCCACATTCCTAGTTTTTTAGAGAGAGGCACATTTGTGTCATGCAGTAAAAATGTTACAAAAGTGATTATTGAGAACACTGTAAAGTATTCTGAATAAATAATAATAATATTTCCCACCAGAAGTGCAGATGCTACAGCAGGCAGGTGAGGGAGTTGGGTGTCAATACCTCGGTCAGTGCTGCTGCTGAGTTTCTGTTTTTCGAAACACCACTGTACTTAAAGAATCAAGAACACTATATTCTCTGTCAGAACTTTGATTTTGAAACATTATGCTGAGCATTATATATATGTTCATTTTCAAATGCATACTTGCATAGTGTTAGAAATGGGGTTTTTGGTTGGCAGTCAGGTTACCCCCTGTCCAAGCAAAAGCCCTCACTCTAGTCAGGGTAAGTCACACACAATCCAAGATTATCCTATGCCTACCCTCTGATAGCTTGGCACGAGCAGTCAGGCTTAACTTAGAAGGCAATGTGTAAAGTATTTATGCAATAAATCATACAATACCACCATATAGCACCACAAAAATACACCACACAGTGCTTAGAAAAATATATAATATTTATCAGGATAATTGTAGGTCAAAACGAATAAAGTTGCAATGTGAATTTGTAGAGATATCACTGAAAAGTGATATAAAGTGTGTCTTAAGTCTTTAAAAAGCAAACAAAGTCTCTTTCAAGCACAAAGTACCTGGTTTGGAGTGGAAAATCTCCTCAGAGGGCCCCAGAAGAAGAGATACGTGGAAAAGGGTGTGTGCGTCGATTTCTCCCCAGCACACACGGACTCGCATCGTTATTTTTCACGCGGGGAAGTCGTATGTTGTTTTCCGGCGCGCGGACAGTCTCTTTCTGTGGATCGCGGGGATTACCAGATGTCCCGGGTCTGTGCGTGGATTTTCCTGCTTGTTTTCCGGCTGCACGTCGTTCTGCGGGGCTGTGCGTTGAAATTTCGATCTCACAGCAGGCGTTGTGTCAATTTCTCCTCTGGAGGTCAGGCGGCGTTGTCCTTGCGAAGCCGTGCGTCGAAGTTCCGGTCGTCCTGAAGGCGTCGCGGCGATCAGCGTCGATGTGCGGCGTTTTTCTCGCCGCGGAACAAGCTGTGCGTCGAAAATTTCGGCGCACGGAGCGTCCAAGTGAAAAAGAGAAGTCTTTTTGGTCCTGAGACTTCAGGGAACAGGAGGCAAGCTCTATCCAAGCCCTTGGAGAGCACTTTCACAGCCAGACAAGAGTTCAGCAAGGCAGCAGGCCAACAGCAAGGCAGCAGTCCTTTGTAGAAAGCAGACAGGTGAGTCCTTTGAGCAGCCAGGCAGTTCTTCTTGGCAAGATGTAGTTTCTGGTTCAGGTTTCTTCTCCAGCAAGTGTCTGATGAGGTAGGGCAGAGGCCCTGTTTTATACCCAAATGTGCCTTTGAAGTGGGGGAGACTTCAAAGAGTGGCTAAGAAGTGCCCCAGGTCCCCTTTCATTTCAATCCTGTCTGCCAGGGTCCCAGTAGGGGGTGTGGCAGTCCATTGTGGGAGAGCAGGCCCTCCACCCTCCCAGCCCAGGAAGATCCATTCAAAATGCAGATGTATGCAAGTGAGGCTGAGTACCCTGTGTTTGGGGTGTGTCTGAGTGAATGCACAAGGAGCTGTCAACTAAGCCCAGCCAGATGTGGATTGTAAGGCACAGAAAGATTTAAGTGCAAAGAAATGGTCACTTTCTAAAAGTGGCATTTCTAGAATAGTAATATTAAATCCAACTTCACCAGTCAGCAGGATTTTATATTACCATTCTGGCCATACTAAATATGACCTTCCTACTCCTTTCAGATCAGCAGCTACCACTTCAATACTGTATGAGGGCAGCCCCAATGTTAGCCTATGGAGGGAGCAGGCCTCTCAGTAGTGCAAAAACGAATTTAGGAGTTTTACACTACCAGGACATGTAAACTACACAGGTACATGTCCTGCCTTTCACCCACACAGCACCCTGCTCTAGGGGTTACCTAGGGCACACATTAGAGGTGACTTATATGTGGAGAAAGGGGAGGTTTAGGCTTGGCAAGTACTTTTAAATGCCAAGTCGGGGTGACAGTGAAACTGCACACACAGGCCTTGCAGTGGCAGGCCTGAGACAAGGAAAAGGGGCTACTTAAGTGGTTGGCACAACCAGTGCTGCAGGCCCACTAGTAGCATTTAATCTACAGGCCCTAGGCCCAGAGAGTGCACATTACTAGGGACTTATTAGTAAATTCAATAGTCCAATCAGGTATGATTCATGGTTACCATGTTTTAAGGGAGAGAGCATATGCACTTTAGCACTGGTTAGCAGTGGTAAAGTGCGCAGAGTCTAAAGGCCAGCAAAAACAGTGTCCAAAAAGTGAAGGGAGGCAGGCAAAAAGTTAGGGGTGACCACCCTAAGGCTGTCAGGTCTAACATGTGTCCCCCCCCAGCTGAAAGTGGGGAGAGCTACCCGAGCTCCTGGGAGCTCTCATCGCTAAGGCGGAAGTATCTGGAGAGACCATCAGCATTGGCGTGGTCAACCCCGGGGCGATGTTCCACCGTAAAGTCCACCCCCTGTAGGGAAATGGACCACCTCAAGAGTTTTGGATTCTCACCCCTCATCTGCATGAGACATCTGAGGGGCCTGTGGTCTGTCTGAACCCGGAAGTGAGTCCCAAACAGGTAGGGTCTTAGCTTCTTCAGTGCCCAGACCACAGCAAAAGCTTCTATTTCACTCCACCTCTGTTCCCGTGGTAATAGCCTTCTGCTAATAAAGACTACTGGTTGGTCTAGGCCCTCCTCATTTAGCTGTGCTAGGACCGCCCCTATGCCATGCTCTGAGGCGTCTGTCTGCACGATAAATTCCTGGGAGTAGTCAGGGGCCTTGAGCACGGGGGCCGTGCACATGGCTTCCTTCAGGGAGTCAAAGGCTTTCTGACAAGCCTCTGTCCAGTTCACCAACCTAGGTTGTTTCTTGGAAGTGAGTTCTGTCAAGGGTGACACAATGGTACCATAGCCCTTGACAAATCTGCGGTAGTATCCGGTGAGGCCTAAAAAGGCTCTCACCTCAGTCTGAGTTCTAGGTGGTTGCCAGACCTTGATAGTTTCAATCTTGGCCTGGAGTGGCTGCACCTTGCCACCACGTACTAGGTGTCCCAAGTACACTACGGGACCCTGCCCAATCTGGCACTTACTAGCCTTGATGGTCAGGCCTGCCTGTTGCAGGGCCTGAAGCACCTCCTTGAGGTGGAGCAGGTGTTCCTCCCAGCTGGAACTGTAGACAGCTATGTCATCCAGGTAGGCTGCACACAAGGAATCCTTGCCAGCTAGGACCCCGTTAACCAACCGTTGGAAGGTAGCAGGGGCATTTTTCAATCCAAATGGCATCACCCTGAACTGGTAATGGCCATCAGGGGTTGAAAATGCGGATCTCTCTTTAGCCCCCTCAGTCAGGGCGATCTGCCAGTACCCTGAAGTAAGATCAAACGTACTCAGGAACTTGGCAGTGCCCAGCCTGTCAACGAGCTCATCAGCTCGGGGAATGGGGTGAGCATCAGTCCGGGTGACTGAGTTGAGACCCCGGTAGTCCACAAAGAACCGGAGTTCTGGCTTCGCACCTGGGGCAGTAGCCTTAGGGACCAACACCACTGGGCTGGCCCATGGACTACTGGATTTCTCGATAACCCTTAAAGCTAACATCTTGGAGACCTCCTCCTTGATGCTGGCTTTCACCTTATCCGATAACCTGTAAATTTTGTTCTTCACAGGGAGACTGTCACCGGTGTCAATGTCATGAACACAGAGATGGGTCAGTCCAGGAGTAAGGGAGAACAGGGGGGAGAACTGCTCCAACAGCTCATACTTTCTGGTTTAGAGTCAGGGAGTCAGAGAGGATGACCCCTTTCACTGACCCATCACCTTCTTGGGCAGAGAGGAGGTCGGGGAGAGGTTCACTCTCCTCTTCCATTCCTTCATCTGTGACCAGAAGCATGTTGACCTCAGACCTCTCAAAATGAGCCTTTAGCCGGTTGACATGGAGCACCCTTAGGGGGTTCCTAGGGGTTTGGAGGTCCACTAGGTAAGTGGCCTGCCCTTTTTGCTCCTTTACTTCAAATGGGCCAGACCAGCGGTCCTGGAGAGCTCTAGGCTCTACTGGCTCCATTACCCACACTTTGTCTCCAGGTTGAAACTCTACCAGTGTGGCCTTCTGGTCATACCAGCGTTTCATTACCTCTTGACTGGCCTCAAGGTTACTTTGGGCCTCTTTCCAGAAGCGGGTCATCTGGTTGCGGAGGGCCAACATGTAGCTGACCACATCCTGAGGGGGTGCCTTTGGAGCTCTCTCCAACCCCTCCTTGACAATGCTTAAGGGTCCCCTGACAGGGTACCCATAGAGAAGCTCAAAGGGACTGAACCCCACCCCCCTCTGGGGGACCTCTCGGTAAGCAAAGAGAAGGCATGGTAAGAGGACGTCCCACTTACGCCTCATGGCCTCAGGGAGGCTACCAATCATGCCTTTCAAGGTCTTGTTGAATCTCTCCACAAGACCATTAGATTGGGGGTCATAGGGTGTGGTGAAGTTGTAGGTTACACCACACGCATCCCACAGAGACTTCATGTATGCAGACATGAAGTTAGTTCCTCTGTCAGACACAATCTCCTTTGGGAATCCCACACGGGTAAATATCCCCATCAGAGTTCTGGTCACCACCGGTGCAGTTACGGTCCTCAGAGGGATTGCCTCTGGGTAACGGGTGGCATGGTCCACCAAAACCAGGATGAACCTGTTGCCTAAGGCAGTTTAGGGGTCCAATGGACCAACAATGTTGATGCCCACCCTTTCAAAGGGGGTGCCAACGACAGGAAGTGGAATCAGGGGGGTTTTAACCCTTTTCCCTGCTTTATCACTGGCCTGGCAGGTAGGACAAGATCTACAGAACTTATCTGAGTTTGTCCTCATTCTGGGCTAATAACAGTGGGTGACAAGCCTGTCAAAGGTCTTACCTTGCCCCAAATGTCCTACCAGAGGAATGTCGTGAGCCAGACCCAGTAGGAAGGTTCGGTAACACTGGGGGACCACCAGCGTACGCGCTGCCCCAAAGGCCGGAACCTTAGGCTCACTGTAGAGGAGATCCTTCTCCCAATATATGTGGTGATCGCCAGAGGCTTCACCTGCCGCCTGGTCTGAGGCTTGCTTCCTCAGACCATCTAGAGTGGGACATTCTTTCTGCACCTTGCAGAATTCCTCCCTGGTGGGTCCACCCTCAACTTGCCAGCCAGCAAGCTCCGGTAGGTCACCTAGGGTGGCAATGTCTTCCCCAGTTGGCTCGGGAGCCTCCTCCTCAGGAGCCCCGTCAACCACTGCGGGAACTTCTGGGACCGGTTTCCCGCGCCCCTTGCCCCTCCTCTTGGCAGCTCTCTGGGCCATTGTTACAGGCTCCAGACGCCCTTGACTTCCCTCTCGGTCAGCCATGGACCGTGTGGTCATGCAGACCCACTCAGGTAACCCTAACATCTCCAGGTGAGATCTGAGCTCCACTTCTTTCCAAGCAGTATGCTCAAGATCATTGCCTAACAGACAATCTACAGGCATGGCAGGACTCACAGCTACTTTCAGAGTACCAGAGACCCCCCCCCCCCACTCAAAGGGAACCAGAGCCACCGGTAGGTGACTCTCACGATTGTCAGCGACTATGACCTGGTGGAATGTATTAGGGACTGTCTGCTCTGTTGACACCACCTGACTCTTGATAGTAGTCATACTGGCTGCTGTGTCACGCAGAGCCTCCACCTTCTGCCCATCAATGGTGACCCACTGCCTGTACTTGGAAGTATTTTGGGGCATGTGGGCTTGGGCACCATTTCTCCTTCTCCCAGGGACACTAGGGAAATCTCTACCTGTTCCCCAAAGCTATCTGGATCCATCTCCCCCCGAGCGCTACACTAGTCAACCCAGGTGTCTGTCCGGTAGTGGACGGTGCTCTCTTGGAGCACTGGGGGTCGCCTTTATAGTGACCATACTGGTAACACTCCATGCATTTGGGGTTGGATTTCCCTGACCTATCATATGTCCCTGGCTTTTTCCCAAATCTGGAAAAGGAATGGTTGCCACCCCCTCCCTGGGAATTCTTTTGGGGGCCTTTGGAGAGTTCCTTATCTGTAAGTTTATCTCCCCCCTCTTTCTTCTGTTGGGAACCCTGACCACCTTTGTGGGTGTCCCCCCAAGGTACCTTCTTGGACACTCTGGTGCTAACCCAGAGGTCCGCCTCCTCAGCAAGCTTCCTGGGATCAGTCAGCTTACTATCCACTAAGTGCTGGTGCAACTCTGTAAAAGTAGTATTAAGCATATGCTCTCTCAGAATCAAGTCATATAACCCTTTATAATCATCTACTTTTGTTGCCCCGCACCCATCCATTCAGTGCCTTACAGGAAAAGTCAAAGAAATCTACCCATGTTTGTGTGGTTTGTTTGGTGCTGTCCCTGAACCTCTGACGGTATCCCTCAGGGGCAGCCCAAACTTGGCAAGTAAAGTGGCTTTCTGAAGTGGGTATATGTTTTGATCAGGTTGATCCAATGTGAGAAGTGTGTCCCTCCCCAATGGCGGCACATAACCCCACATAGCTACCCCCCATTGCCCTTCAGGAACCTCATGAGCCCTTATTGCAAATTCATAAGCAGCTAACCATTTATCTATGTCATCTCCCACCACAAAACTTGGCACCACATTTTTGGGTATACGAACCTTCTTTTCTCCAGCAGGTCCTGTCTGTATGCTGCCACCATTATTGCTGGATTCAGACTGTCTCGCCTTGATCTCCAGCTTCTTGAGACTCAGTTCATGAGCCAACAATAGTTTCTTTTCAGCCAAAGCTCTCTCAGCTTCCACCTGTTTGGCTGCTCTTTCAGATTCAGCTTGTTTGGCTTCTCTTTCAGCTTCAATTTGTTTGGCTGCTCTTTCAGCCTCAGCTTGCTTGGCTTCTCTCTCAGCCCTTCTTTCCTCCTGTTGAGCCTCAATTTTCAGTTTTGCCATTTGCAATTGGAACTCCTTTTCCTCTCTCCTTTCCTCTGCGGTCAGGCTTTGCACAGAGACACTGCTCCCTGGTCTGGAAGGGGCCACAATTGCAGTGGTAACATCATCCACAGATAGCAACAAATCCTCTGAAGGGCCATTTCCTGGCTCCTCTTCCTCATCATCCTCTTTTAAATGGGCTTCTGCCCAGGCCCTCAGCGCCACTTGAAAGTCCTCCTTTTTGGAGGCCCCTTGGGTGGGTACCCCCATTGCCCTGCAGAACCCTCTTAGCTGTTTGACCGTATATGTATCCAACAGGACTAGGTCAAAGTCTCCCATTTGAGACCCAGTCAAAGACATGTTGAGTGAGGATTTCGTTTTTGAAAATCGTCAGGGAGAAAAAAAACGAAATTTTGCAAAAAGAGATAAAAATCAAGTTGACCTTCAACTGTGGGTAGGTAGTGAAATACTTAGCTACTGTATGTCACTGCACAAACACAAGTCCTATCCTCACCGCTGATCACCAATGTTAGAAATGGGGTTTTTGGTTGGCAGTCAGGTTACCCCCTGTCGAAGCAAAAGCCCTCACTCTAGTCAGGGTAAGTCACACACAATCCAAGATTATCCTGTGCCCATCCTCTGGTAGCTTGGCACGAGCAGTCAGGCTTAACTTAGAAGGCAATGTGTAAAGTATTTGTGCAATAAATCATACAATACCACCATATAGCACCACAAAAATACACCACACAGTGTTTAGAAAAATATATAATATTTATCAGGATAATTGTAGGTCAAAACGAATAAAGTTGCAATGTGAATTTGTAGAGATATCACTGAAAAGTGATATAAAGGGCCTCATTACGACCCTGGCGGGCGGCGGAGGCCGCCCGCCAGGATGCTGCCCTCCAAAATACTGCGCCGCGGTCAAAAGACCGCGGCGGGTATTACAAGTTTTCCCCTGGGCTGGCGGGCGGTTGCTGAAAAACCGCCCGCCAGCCCAGGGGAAAACGACCTTCCCACGAGGATGCCGGCTCGTAATCGAGCCGGCGGAGTGGGAAGGTGCGACGGGTGCAGTGGCACCCGTCGCGTATTTCAGTGTCTGCAAGGCAGACACTGAAATACTTTGCGGGGCCCTCTTACGGGGGCCCCGCACGTGCCCTCTTGGCATGGGCACGGCAGGGGCCCCCAGGGGCCCCGCGACCCCCCCTACCGCCATCCTGTTCATGGCGGCTTTCCCGCCATGAACAGGATGGCGGTAGGGGGGGTCGGAATCCTCATGGCTGCGGAGCGCGCTCCGCAGCCATGGAGGATTCACACGAGCAGCGGAAAGTCAGCGGGAGACCGCTGACTTTCCGCTTCTGACCGCGGCTGAACCGCCGCGGTCAGAATGCTCGTGGAGCACCGCCAGCCTGTTGGCGGTGCTCCCGTGGTCGGTATCGGTGGCCGCCAGGGTCAGAATGACCCTCAAAGTGTCTTAAGTCTTTAAAAAGCAAACAAAGTCTCTTTCAAGCACAAAGTACCTGGTTTGGAGTGGAAAATCTCCTCAGAGGGCCACAGAAGAAGAGATACGTGGAAAAAGGGTGTGTGCGTCGATTTCTCCCCAGCACACATGGACTCGCGTCGTTATTTTTCACGTGGGGAAGTCATGCGTCGTTTTCCGGCACGTGGACAGTCTCTTTCTGTGGATCGCGGGGATTACCAGATGTCCCGGGTCTGTGCGTGGATTTTCCTGCTTATTTTCTGGCTTCGCGTCGATCTGCGGGGCTGCGCGTCGAAATTTCGATCTCACGGCAGGCGGCGCGTCGATTTCTCCTCTGGAGGTCGGGCGGCGTTGTCCTTGCGAAGCCGTGCGTCGAAGTTCCGGTCGTCCCGAAGGCGCTGCGTCGATCAGCGTCGGTGTACAGTGTTTTTCTCGCCGCGGAAAAAACTGCGCCGAAAATTTCGCCGCACAGAGCGTCCAAGTGAAAAAGAGAAGTCTTTTTGGTCCTGAGACTTCAGGGAACAGGAGGCAAGCTCTATCCAAGCCCTTGGAGAGCACTTTCACAGCCAGACAAGAGTTCAGCAAGGCAGCAGTCCTTTGTAGAAAGCAGACAGGTGAGTCCTTTGAGCAGCCAGGCAGTTCTTCTTGGCAGGATGTAGTTTCTGGTTCAGGTTTCTTCTCCAGCAAGTGTCTGATGAGGTAGGGCAGAGGCCCTGTTTTATACCCAAATGGGGGAGACTTCCCCAAAGTGGGGGAGACTTCAAAGAGTGGCTAAGAAGTGCCCAAGGTCCCCTTTCAGTTCAATCCTGTCTGCCAGGGTCCCAGTAGGGGGTGTGGCAGTCCTTTGTGTGAGGGCAGGCCCTCCACCCTCCCAGCCCATGAAGACCCATTCAAAATGCAGATGTATGCAAGTGAGCCTGAGTACCCTGTGTTTGGGGTGTGCCTGAGTGAATGCACAAGGAGCTGTCAACTAAGCCCAGCCAGACGTGGATTGTAAGGCACAGAAAGATTTAAGTGCAAAGAAATGGTCACTTTCTAAAAGTGGCATTTCTAGAATAGTAATATTAAATTCAACTTCACCAGTCAGCAGGATTTTATATTACCATTCTGGCCATACTAAATATGACCTTCCTACTCCTTTCAGATCAGCAGCTACCACTTCAATACTGTATGAGGGCAGCCCCATTGTTAGCCTATGAAGGGAGCAGGCCTCACAGTAGTGCAAAAACGAATTTAGGAGTTGTACACTACCAGGACATGTAAACTACACAGGTACATGTCCTGCCTTTCACCCACACAGCACCCTGCTCTAGGGGTCACCTAGGGCACACATTAGAGGTGACTTATATGTGGAGAAAGGGGAGGTTTAGGCTTGGCAAGTACTTTTAAATGCCAAGTCGAGGTGACAGTGAAACTGCACACACTGGCCTTGCAGTGACAGGCCTGAGACAAGGAAAAGGGGCTACTTAAGTGGTTGGCACAACCAGTGCTGCAGGCCCACTAGTAGCATTTAATCTACAGGCCCTAGGCACAGAGAGTGCACATTACTAGGGACTTATAAGTAAATTCAATAGTCCAATCAGGTATGATTCAAGGTTACCATGTTTTAAGGGAGAGAGCATATGCACTTTAGCACTGGTTAGCAGTGGTAAAGTGCGCAGAGTCTAAAAGCCAGCAAAAACAGTGTCCAAAAAGTGGAGGGAGGCAGGCAAAAAGTTAGGGGTGACCACCCTAAGGCTGTCAGGTCTAACCCATAGCTTTAAGACACACTGTAGGTTGTGTGCAAAATATAAGGGCCCAATGTATATGTTGATGGTCAGGCCATTATTCCGCCAGGGTAACAGAGTAAATACTCAGGAGATCCCGACCGCCAAATTTATAAATGACCGCCAAGCCGGTAGTCATTAATAAAGCATTGGCAGGAAACACTCTCATGGTGGTTCCTGTCTATGCAATCTGCTGTTTGGGAAAGAGTTGTGTCTGCATGAAGCAATCCTGCAGCAAACAGTATTCTTTTTTTTATTTCCAAAATGAAAATTCTGAAATGGGATCTTCTTTTTCAAAATAGAAAAGTACTGCTCCCCTTGCTATGGGAGTAATCCTCATGGCGGGGGAGCATTATTTATTTTTAACTGTCCCTCACCACCGCCTGGCAGTGACAGAGTGTAAAAAAATGGCTACATGTCAGCTCTTCCTTATTGAGCGGCCGAACATGGATCTGTTTCTTTGACAGCCCTTACTCCATCAGACCGTCTGAGCGGTTTGGCTATGGCAGCAACAGAGTAGTCGCCGCCGTAGCCAAAATAATGGCCTGCCTGCATTTAAACAGGGCTGGTGGATATTGAGTTTGGCGGTATGTATACTCAGTTGCCGGTGCAACTGAGTATACATACTGCCAACATATAAATGAGGCCCTATGTCTTCATACAGCTTGATAGATAGTTTGTTGGACCACTGTCAGGTCAGTGTTTTTATTTAGACTACAGTCACTTTTCCATTGCATTTCCATACTACTTATGGAAGAAGATTTTGTTTCAGACTTTCTTTGACAATTCACAGTTTCTCCCTTGAGATTATGGTGTGGAGAAATCACACATTTGTACTGATAGAAGGCCCTGTCAACACAGCATCAATCAGGCCATCCTTCTTTATTTTACTATAAACACGTGACATGGGCAGTGCATCAGGGTTTGTGTTTTTAGTTGTACACAACCTGGCCATCATTGGAAACACATAACAACAGCTGTGACTGTAGAAGGTAATAATTGCAAGGTAGCTCATGTGTACTTGTATCTGTGCACACTTTCCTCTGCTGCTACAGAGCAGTGGCCAGCTAGACCTGAACAATGGTAGCAATGCCAGCACTTCAAGCAGTGGGGTGGGGTCATCCTCATAGATAATATAAGAAAATAGAGTGACAAACTGGGCATACAAATCTTATACTATTAGAAAAAACTATACAGGTTAGGCAGCAATGGAAAGAAGATCCAGGAGTACCACCTACAAGCTTCAGCATTTGAGAGTCTGTAGGAAAGAGTCATCTTTATTGACATTTTTCAAAAAAATTCAAAATGGCAATTTCTGCATGGCGTTTGAGTTGATAAATCTGGAATGAACATTGCTGTTACTATCTAATCAATTCTTCACAGTTTGCAAATTATAAAATGTTATGGTTAGGTAACGTTTATCAAGTTCAAGGACTCCATTGTTCTGCTGTAAAACGACATGGGCCAGACATGTCATTTTGCTACTCTGCCGTTTTCCGGAGGGTTAAAAGATATCAATCAATCAATCAGAGTATTTGTAAAGAGCACTACTCACCCGTGAGGGTCTCAAGGCGTTGAAGGGGGGGGGCTGCTACTGCTCAAACAGCCATGTCTTGAGGTGTCTCCTGAAGGTAAGTAGGTCCTGTGTCTGACATAGGTGGGTGGGAAGAGTGTTCCATGTCTTGGCGGCGAGGTGGGAGAACGATATGCCGCCGCTGGATATTCTGTGGATGCGTGGGATGGTGGCGAAGGTAAGGTCGGTGGAGCAAAGCTGTCAGGTTGGGGTGTAGGAGAGCCGTCTGTTGAGGTATTCTGGTCCCGTGTTGTGCAGGGCCTTGTGAGCGTGGGTGAGAAGTTTGAACGTGATTCTCTTGTTGACGGGGAGCCAGTGTAGGTCGCTCTGGTGGGCTGTGATGTGGCAGTGACAGTGAATATCCAGGATGAGGCGGGCGGAGGCGTTCTTTATACGTTGCAGTCTTTTTTGGAGCTTGTCTGTGGTTCCTGCGTAGAGGGCACTGCCGTAGTCCAATTTGCTGCTTACGAGGGCTTGGGTGACCATCCTTCTGGTTTCAGTGGGGATCCATTTGTAGATCTTATGAAGCATGCAGAGGGTGTTGAAGCAGGAGGAGGAGATGGCGTTGACTTGCTGGGTCATTGATAGTGATGAGTCCAGGATGAATCCCAGGTTGCGTGCATGTTTGGTGGGTGTCGGTGTGGTTCCCAGTGTGGCAGGTCACCAGGAGTCATCCCATGTGGAGGGGGTGGAGCAGAAGATGAGGACCTCAGTCTTAGGATAGAGAGCTGCTTTCAGGGCAGGATGGGTGAATGTAAACAAAGCATACCTACCCTTGTAGCCCCATTCTAGCCCCACTAACCTGCGCATGGGACCGCTTTGAAGAATTTTGCCAGGGCTGATTTTGGTTTTAGGTCTGGATGTGCAAACTATACTTGTCCCGTGACCATGGATATTGCCACCCAGAAACATTAACTTGAAGGAAACATTGCTGCTTAACCTCCTTCTGAAATTATCTCGTCATGGTGCACCCAGAGGGGTGGAAATTGGCACCATAAAAAATATGGAAAGCGGTAAATGTCAAGTATTGCCACAGCCAGGAGGTGTAAAAAAGTCAACCACCTTCACATGTTACTTTGTGAGTAACCCACAAGAGATGACGTACTTTTCCAAATTAACATTTTAACTGAATTTGAATATGATAATTATATCCACTGATGCTCAAAACCCCTCCAGTCACACTTTGGGTCCATTAACATTTTCACATGAAGTTGCAATTCAGAGTATGAACTAATACCCCGAGTACTCCATCCCAGAGACATGTTGAACAAAATGATACCAACACCTACAAAATTGCTTATCTGTCTAAAGTGTGTGTAATTTCTCTAGGGCAAGCTTCTGCCACAGTTTGTGAAAGCAGTATATAATGATCAAATCTTTCTGATTACTCCGGTATAGGGCTGATAATCTCTTTGCCACCCCTGAAATGTGCAAGTTTAAAAGTTTATTGAAAAAGAAATAAAATAATAAATTTATCGCAAGCTGTCTCAACCAAACAATTTAAAAGTAGGTAACACTGTAGCGGCTATTTACCCTGCCACCAGGTAAATAGATAATTTACACTGCTATTTACACAACTGCTGGCTAAATAGCAGAGACTATGCACTATTTGACTGGGGGTCGTGTAAATAGGTTGCAAATTTCATAATTTGCCTGCTTGCTGACTAGATAGCAGAGATTATATAATATTTGGCTGGAAGTCGTGCAAACAAGTTTCACTGTTTATGCGCCTGCCAACTAGATAGCAGAGATAACGTACTATGTGGGCTGCTAGCTAAATAACAGTGATCATATACTAACTGGCCAGTGACTGCACAAACAACAAAGAGGTCTTCTTATTTACCCATCTGCCAGCTAAAATAGTAGAGATCACCAACTATTCATCAGCGAGCATGCGAACAACTAAGAAACTTCACTATTTACCTGGTCTCCAAATAAATAGCAGAGATGATGTACTATTTGCCCAGAGCCATGCAAATAGCAAGGAAACTTTACTATTTACCTGATTGCTGATTAAATAGCAGACATTATGTACAATTTGGCCCATAGCTCTGCAAATAGCAAAGAAAGTTCACTGTTTACCTGGCTGGCAACTAAATGGCAGAGATCAAGGGGAAACACCCGGAACAACGAGTCCTTAACCACGAAGTAGTGGAAAACGAAAGTGAAACAACGCTTTAGTTTTCCACGACTTCCTTGTTTTAGGGCCTTAACCACGCATGTGGGAACCACATACATGCGTGGTTAAGGCACAGAAGAAGGGAGTTGACGTGATGAAGGAGGAGGTAAGTTGGGCTGGGACTGGGGCTGTTTTTTTGGGAGTGAGGTGGGGGGCTCAGGGTGATTAGGGTTTAGGGGCGGGGGGTCAGTGTTTAGGTTTTAGGGGTGTGTTGGGGGTTTGTGGTGCTTTCGGTTTTAGGGGTGGGGTGGGGACTCAGGTTATTTTTAGTTTTTGGGGGTGGGGTGGGGGGCTCGGGCTGATTAGGGTTTAGGGGTGGGGGAGAGTGGGGTCAGGGTTTAGGTTTTAGGGGTGGGTTGGGGGTTGGGGTGGGTTGGCAGGGGCGACGCATGCTTATCACTAATTCCTTTGCCAGGAATGTCTTTACAATGAAAAATCATGGTTAAGGCACTTGTGGTAAAGGTAAAGGCATTAGTGATAACAACGAGGTTGTTGTTCCGACCTCGTTGTTCAGGCATGGGTGGTTGAAGCACTCGTTGTTTCAACATATAACCAGATCAAGTGCTATTTGGCTGGCGGGCATGCAAATAACCTTCACTGTTTACTCAGCCGGTGACTAGATATAAGAACACAAGGCCTCTTCTTTTGGCCTCTCATTTCACCTTGACCTGGTCATTCTCATCCTTCCTCTGACCCTTCTCACCTAACATGTCCCATTCCTAGTACACCAGTGCCTGCTCATGCTGGTCTTCTTGGACCACCTGGCCACTCGTTTTCTGGTACTCTTGGGCCTTGCCCTCTTAGCCCTTGTTTTCCTGATTTGGATCATCCTGGTCTTCCTGGCCCTGTGCCTTGTCTCCCATGGTATTTCTGCCACTGCACTGAGTGGTTAGGCCCTCTTGGTCCTAGTTCTCTTTGTCTGGGTCCTTCTGAGCCTCATCATTTTGGTCCTGTTTCTCTTGGACATCCAGAGTCAGTCCCTCTAGTCTTTCTGGCTCTGGCTGTTTTGGTCCTTCTAATCTTCCTCACTGTTCCTGCTACCTCTAGGCCCTACCCTTTCTGCTCCAGGTGGTATTCTGGGACTTGGCCCTATGGTCATGGTCCTCCAAGGACTACTAGGCTTTTATCTGGTCGCCTTAGCACAGATCCTTCTAATTCTCCTTGCTCTGGGCCTCCGGTCCTGGTGGTATCCTTGATACTGCCACCTCATCTTGTTTGCTTCCCCTAGTCCTTTTGGCCATAACCCTCATGCTCCTAATCTTCCTAGTCTTTTAGGACATGACACAGATCCTTCTGCTCTTTATCCTGTGCTTCTACACCAATTGATCATGGTCCTCCATGCTCTGGGCATCCTGGGCCTGGCCACCCTGCTCCGCATCTTCTTGGTCATCTTGTTCCTAGCCCTGTGGCCTGCTCCTCCAGGGTGTAGTCATCCTAGTCCTGATCTCTCTGCTAGTGATCCTCCTTTCCCTCCTCCTCCTGGATCTCCTGGACCTGGTACTCAAGGTCCTGGTCCTCGTTGCCCTGATATTCCTGGTCCCCCTAGTCCTTTGTTTTCTGGTCCTCTTAGAACTTTTCTTTCTGGCTCTTGTTTCCTCTCTGGCGTACTTGGCCGTGGTTGTGCAATTTATGTTTTTCATCTTTCTTGTCCTTCTCAAGATTATGGTGCTCATTACGACTTTGGCGGGGTAGACCGCCGACTGCCGTGCTGGCAGCCGCCAAAAGACCATATTACGACTGCTGGTGGCTTTCCTCCATTTTCCAGGTGGAAAACCACCAGCAGTTGTACTGGCAGTCGCGGTCTAGTGGCGGTTGCACTGCCAACACCACCACGCCAGCAAAACACCACCCGTCATATTTCAATTCGAAAAACAGCATGGTGGTGTTGTGTTACAGGGCACTGGCGGCGGTGCAAGCGCCAGGACCCATTCCCACCCGGAAGACCACCTCGATGACTAGGTAAGGTGACCTTTCGAAAGGGGAGGGAGGGGTTGTGTGTGTGCATGTGAGTGTGTGTCTGTATGGATTCCGGGGGCGGAGGGTGTTTTGTGTGTGTGAGTGAGTGAGTGTCAGGGAGTGTGTGTGGGTGCATGTGTATCAGTGTGTGGAAGTGTATGCGTTTGTGTGCGTGCATGTTTAGGGAGTTAAGTACAGGGTGCGGTGTAAGGGTGTTGTGAGTGAGTAAGTGTCAGGGTGTGTGTGTGGGTGCATGTGTATCAATGTGTGGAAGTGTGCGCGTTTGTGTGCGTGCATGTATGGGGAGTTAAGTACAGGGTGCGGTGTAATGGTGTTGTGAGTGAGAGAGTGTCAGGGTGTGTGTGTGGGTGCGTGTGTGTCAGTGTGTTGAAGTGTGTGCATTTGTGTGCGTGCATCTATGTGGGGGGAGTTAAGTACACGGTGCGGGAGGTCTTAGTTCTGGTACTCCTTTGTCTGGTCCTCATGTATTGGGTTGTCTGTTGCTGGTGTAACTGGCCTTGGTTTTCATAGCTTTCCTAGTCCCCCGATCCTCCTGCCCCATCCTGCTTCTAATAGTCCTCCTGGTTTGCCTGTTCCACATTTTTATTGTCCAAACTGCCCCCACTTTTTATGGTCCTCCTAATAATGGCCCGCTGGATCTGGACTTCCTAATCCCTCAGGCACTGGTTCTCCTACTTTCCATGTTGCGGGTCACCCTGGTTCATGTAGTCCTTGCCACCCTGATTTAGGATCCTTCTGAGTCCGACCTTCATAAACCTACTGATCCTGGTCCCACTGGTCCTGACCCTCAATATTCCCCCTAGACACTGTACTATAGTCTCTCCTGGCCCTGCTAGTCTAGGTCCTTTCTGGACGTTGTCTTCCTGGTCCATTTGCTTCTGGCCCCTTTGTCCTCCTTGATCTGATATCTGTACTCTTGACCCTCCTATCCCTCGGCCTTTTTGCCAGTACTGGTCCTCTTTGGTCTGTCTTCCTGGGTGTGCCTCTTCTGGTCCTGGTCATCCTCGTCTCTCTGGTTTGGTTGGTACACTCAGGAGCTTCTACCCTTCCTCGTTGTCATGGCCCTGGGCCTTCTGTTCTTTCTTCCCCTGGTCCTTCTGATCCTTCTGGCTCTTGTTCACTGGATCCAGATCCCCCTGTTCCATATCCTTCTGGCCTTCCTTATCCCTCTCACTTTGGTCCCCTAGTCCTGGTTCTCCTTCTCCTATTCTTCACCATCTCTTTGTTATTGGCCCCCTCTGGCATTGGTAACCCTGATCCTCATAGAATAAGTCTCTGTAGGCCTGGTTCTTCTTGTCGTGGTTCTTGTGGCTTTGGTCATCCTAGTCCTCCTGGTGATCCTCCGCCTGGCTCTTATTCTCCTACTTACCACCCTCCTTCTGGTCCTACTCCTTCCTTCCCCATCCCCTGCCAAAATGACGTTAGTGAGGTACAGCCTCCAAGCTTTTACAACAATGAGTGTTGTTTATCCTAAAACAAGAATAATTATATAGGATATGTTACTAACAACACACATTTGAGCCAAGCACAATATTAACATTAGTCATATACAGTAAATATTATTAAGTGTTATTCAAAAGATAGAAAACATTTATTTTCGATAATGAGGTGCCTTGGAGATGCCTGCTGTAGTTCTCTGGGATATCGTGTATGAACTACTAACAAGTATGAGCATTTTAGTTCTTATTACATCACTGTGATAGATCTTGCCACAGACTCCTGAAATGTATATTTAATTGATCCTAAGTGGGGCGAACAGTATGAACAAGTCTGTTTTTGCTCAAAGGTAGGTGATTGAAGTCCTTCTGTGAATTAACTAGACGCATTACTTACCTGTCTCCTGCTCTCACTTGCCCATTCCACAGAAGCCCCATTACTATGCCTCACTCAATGTACCTCCTGCAAATGCCTCAGAGCACTGTGCCCAAATGCACCAGTTGCCCCAATACCACCTAGCTGCCTGCAAATGCCTGTTTGGTTCTGCTTGTGTACTGCTCCTGTGTTGCCAGGTTTAAAACACTTAGAAAGCACAATCTCCCTTAAAAAGAAACCTAAACCTAGCACAAGGCCTTTCATAAGAAGCCTAAAAAGAGCCCAGCCCTAACAAATAATTGAAACGAGGATCATGAACATTAAAAAGTCTTGATATCTCATAAGTATATAAAACATTTATGTAACATGCTTTAGAACCACATTAATTTGTCTTTGCATACAGCAAATACTCCTAGATTGCAGTCCAAAATATCTGTTTGCCACGGTCCTGAAGTAGAAGCTTGATTGCCACATTTATTTGAATACTAAAATAACATAAATGTCTTTTTCAGAATTTATTTGACTGTGTTTTCATCTGTAAACACTTAAGCTTAATTTATGCAGTTACCTTTGTACAAACAATTGCATGTATGTTTGTATATGCACTTACTTTCAAATGCATGACATGTTGCATCCCAAATAAAGATGGCCACCACTCTACCATTGCATTTTGTCCCTTTTTTCCTATGGCCAGCTAAATCAAGACCTCCTTCACATTATTCATCCGGCCTCAGGTCAAATTGTACATCCACTCTGCTATTTAGTCTGTGACCAGCTAAACAGCAGAGAATATGTGCTATTTTGCCAGGCACTGGGTAAATAGCTAAGATTATTTACTGTTTGGCTGGCGCCTGGGTAAATAGCGACTTCCTTAAAAGAAAGATGGTGTCATACCCACCGCTATTTCTTTTATGCATACCTAATTAGAAACTGTATATAGTTTTCATAGTTTTCAAACAATCCTGGAAAGACACTATGCCATCAAACAAACAGTGCTGTATAATAAATGTTTTTATAATACGGGGCAAATATTAAAATAATACCAGTGCAGATGACAACTGCTCTTAAAACCTATGCAATCCGGATTGGCCTGACTCAATATTTCTGCTGTTTGCATTTCATAATTGGATTAGTGATGTGATGTCTCTTTTTCAGGGGTGTTGCACTATTGATTTTGTAGGTCTGTGCCGTGTATCTCTTTGTAACTGAAGGGAGAACTGTACCTTGTCGGTATCCATCATTAACGTTTTCAGAAAAAGCATGTAGCACCACGTTTTTCAACTGTGACCACCATTTTTAATTACTATCCGCTCTCAATATTTTTCTGTCATTGTGGATGGACAGACTGAGTACTCTTGTAGCCTGGACGTTTTTCAGAAATCGCTCATAGCTAATTGACACTCAGAGTGCCAGCCCGGGAGTATGGTTTCCCTCAGTTACAAAATACCACTCTGTTTCCTTTCTTTAACCACAAAAAGTCACTGTTTCGCCACCCTCTAGTTAGCAGCTGCTTAATATTTCATATGTGAGAGAACAATTTTTTTCATAGCCTAAATTGATGTAAGAGAACACTTGCCATTTCGTAATGACGTTTTTTCAGAGGAAACATCATTGAAAGACCGACAGTAGGAACAGGATTAGAGGAAAGAGCAGGGTTGAAACATTTTAAAGCCTTCCCTCACCTGAACTGGAATCTGGGACCGGTTTTGATGGTGACAGGAATAAGACGAGCCATGGCTCCCATGCGGTCATGACAAGCCTCACCTAGATTACTGTAAAGCTCTTAATGAGGCAGACAGTGCTAAAAAGTACTTCCGAATAGTGCAGCACACCCTAAAAAATAAATAACCTTTTCCCAGGCTGAGCTAAAACACCTACATTAGAGTATAGACATTTTATCATGTACATAATTTCCACCTACAACCACTGGCCAGTGGATTAAATTGCATAAAAACTTATAACAAAATACCATGCCTCTCCGTACCATTCCTATATCCTGCGTTATTACCTGTTCACTCTCTCTCCCTTCACACTGGCCCTTTCCAACTCATGTTGCAACTGTGCCTCTCGTCTGGGCTGTAGTAAAGCTTGTCAAGCGCAGCACTTGGAAATAGCACGGGCACATCAGCTCCCTGAACTCATCTGAAAGGTAGGAGATACAGGGCCCCCATACCTTTTCGAACTGGGGTAGGGATCCCATGGCCATTGCTGTCAATTTTTCCATCCCCATGACGTCCTACAGCTTGTGTAGCCAGTCCGTCTGTGAGGGCACCAACTCTGAGCCCCATCTAGCTAAAAGTAGCTGTTTGGCAGCTCCAATTCCAAGAGTAATGGCCCTGCCCTTCGGAGCCTTGAGAGGGTATACTCAACAAATTTAAAGCATTGACTTTGGTTCACAGGTCTTTGTTGAGCTGAGTTAAAGTTGAACCTATGCTCTACCTAAAAAACAATTAATCGAAATTCTATGTGAGACTCCTGGGATCCTGAATCACCTATCAAGAAAAGCCAAAATATATAGAGAAACGTGCACTCTAAATGTACATCTTCCAGGATAACAAACTTCCTCACTATTTTAATCTGTGTGAAGGACAATTCGTGTAAATCAACATATGATAACAATTTATCGATTATTTATGGAATTTAATTAACTGCACACATGTGTTAGGTGTTATCTTCAAGTGTTGTTATTAAGTATTTATTAACAGAACACTCTTAATAAAAAGCAGATGAATAGTTCTAATATGGACGTTGTAGCGAGTATTGTGTTTCTCTCGTTCATTTACATCTGGTAGAAGCATCAAAATTCCACCAAAATTACGTAGCTACTTTTACATTGAAACCAAGGAAAGGGGTATTTGCGATGACATGACCAAAAGCACCAGTGAAGGTTATTGGAGGCACATGACTTTGAGACACCAATCCTAATTACCCTCTTGATTGATGATGGAGAGAACCAATGTGTTCTTCTCTGCACATCAACATAAAATGACATCCCTCACTCCACTTTACTACTCAGTCTGCATCATTACCTGCAAGAGAGTAAACACAACTCTGCCACCAGAAATGTGATTGGTGCTAACAAAATAACAAACAATATCACCCTCATTCTCCAATTTAGGACGATATTGAATGAGCCTCAATATTTTTATTAGTTTGTCGTGGGTCCTTCTCTCCATGTCCTTAACACAGTTGCAACTTTCCTTCACTAGAGGGGAGGAGAACACAAAAAGGAGATGAAGAGGGAATACGAGTTAGCTGCAACAAACTGATGGTGGCATGCGGCAGATGGACAATATGATGAAGCAGCAGGCTGCAATCATTGTGCCAGAAAGTACTCCATTGGCAGAAAAGGAGAGGAGAGAGCGATAGACAGTCTGTAATTGGACCAAACAGGAGCCAGGGCTAAGTGGTAGGAATTTATTGAAAGCCAGAATCAAGTTCAAACAGAAGAAGATTCTCACAAATCTTTTTATCAGCCCAACATATCACTGTTCCAGGCATGTATCTGAGAGTGTGATCTCCGGGAAACATGATGGCCAGCTTCTAACACCTAAATTATGTAGAAACTTCTCAGCAAAGGCCAGAGGCTTAATGACAAAAGATGGACTGTCAATAGAGTGATTGACATGGAACTGTGAAATCACCTTTTTATATGGAAAAAAAATATGGTGAGGGTTTATGGTGGGTATAGGTTCTTGGGTGGGAAGGGAATTTTTAGGATTTAGGCTGGGTATAGGTTTTTGGGCGGTAAGGGAAATTTTAGGATTTAGGGTGGATATGGGGTTTGGGGTGATAAGGGAAATTTAAGTTTTAGGGTGGGTATGGGTTTTTGGGTGGTAATGGAATTTTTAGGGTTTAGGATGGGAATGGGTTTTTGAGTGGTAAAGGAATGTTTAAGGTTTCAGGTGAGTATAGGTTTTTGGCTAGAAAAGGATTTTTTAGGGTTTAGGGTGGGTATAGGTTTTTGGTTGGCAATGGAAACTTTTAAGTTTTTTGGGGTGGGTATGGGTTTTTGTAACCAGTTTTTTGTACATAGGGACCAGATGCTGAGCTCTGACTGCCAAAGTATTAAAGTTTTAAGTAGTGCAACAGATGACAAATTGTTTCCTTTTAAGGTTTTCATACATTGCTTTGAAAGTCGCTAATAATCAACTTCTGTGACCTTATTTGTCAAATTGCTAGATTGAGGGCTTTGGGATTGAGATGGAGAACCTGTCCATGATGCTAACCGAGCAAATCTGTATATCAGATAAGTCCGTGAGGTAAATGCAAGGCCATCTCCAAGAGAAAGGTTTACCACTGTTGATGTGCCTGTCTTAGTGCGGTCGTTGGTTCTGGTCTCATTTCTCACCCCACATCAGGGATCACTGGAAACCTGAGAAAAGCTTAGGCAGATGCCTCGGACCAGCGTATGGATGGCACACAATGCACCCCATAACTCAAGGACACATCAAATGCCATTACTCACCCACCTGCTTTGTTCTGCTCTTGGTAGTCTTTTTTTCCTGTGACATTTTGTGTTTGGTTTTGTGTTTTCTTCCTGGCAAGTGACATGACTTATGGCAGGTGCAACTTTTAATGTTTTCACGTTTGAGCCAGAACCAATACTCCAGTTTTTAACCGTTTTTTTCCCAGTGACAATGATTTTTTTATGATGCACTAAATTTGCAATCTAACACCCTAACCTCGGAGGCCCAGTAACCACTAAGGTGCGGGCAGCCAACGCCTGCTCTGAATGGTTTTGACTGTGCACAGAAAGGGTTGGCTGCAGTATCTGGCCTTTGACTTCCAGTGCCCAAACCACTGTAAGCGGGCAGCCCCCACAAGCCCAGCAACCGAGCTCCTGTTGGCTGACGTTTGGCCACAGGGTTAGGCTGCGGTGAGTGCACAACTTCCACATTGCACACCTTTGGCTCTGCAAACCTGGGGTTGCACTCAGGGCATGGTTTATAGCCAGGCCCTGCGACCAACCCACCTCAAGGTGTGAATCTGCCATTGATTACCAACATGGTCAGGGAATCCCTGATACCAATGCTCTTTAAATGTGCACAGCTGTTTTTCCCCTATTTTTTAATTAGGAAAATATTTTTCGATATTTTCCCATTTTAGTGAAAGTCATGATTTTCATAAAAAAGCTAATCTGAGCAAAATGTTTTGCTGGGTACAGATTCGATGTTTTTTTAATAAAATCACAATTTTATTGCATCTAACCCATTTTTGTCTTTTAGGCTAGTTTTCCACACTTCCAGGTATCCTCATGGGGTTGGCACCTCTCCTGGTGCCCTACCCATGGCAGTGGAATTTGTTTCCCATTATGTGAAAATTTGTCATAAATTGTGAATTTCAAGATGGTGGGGAAATCCCATTCATCAGCCCTTTACATCTGAGAAAACATTCAAATCTGATTTTCTAGTTTGTGATTTTATGTATTCCCCACTTAAAACCATTTTAATATGGCAATTTGTTAAAATGCTTATGTCTCAAAAAAGTACTGAATATATTTACACCAAACCGATGAAAGCACTCAGTAAATCTACATTCATGCTAAGATTGCTGCAAATTTGTGCAGTGGTTTTGGCTGTAAGCATGAGCGAAAATTCCTGTGGGGGCTAAAACACCTTGCTTTACATACCTCCTTCCCCTTAACATTTGTCCCCTCCACGGATCTGAACGAATATATATATATTTTATTTATGACTTTGTTTCATTACATGAGGCTCCGAGATAGGTTACCCTGGCTCTAGACCAGACCTAAAAAGCATCCATCTCTCTTCTCCGTTACCTCATTTATTGACTTTCAAGGAGGACTATAATAAACCTTGTCAGTCAGGTTTTTTTTTGTATCGGATGTATAAATGGGCAATATTAAAATAAATTATGGTGGTCATTATGAACATGGCAGTGGCTGTCATTACCGCCAACGGCATGGTGGTCCAGACCGCCATATTCTGAACACTGTAATAGGCCTTAAGAAAACTACAGAGGGCCTACTCTGGTCAACACACGAATTAGAAAACAAATGTGCAGAAGTCTATATTATACGTGAAAAGTACAGGCCTCAGTTTGAACATAATCGTCAATAAGGAACGCAGGGACAGAAAGGAGAATGAGGAGAGAGGCCAGGTGCAGGGTAAAGCAGTTATGATTCAGCCTAGCATACCACAGATAACTTAGAAGGACGCACACACACAAGGGAGAGTTTGAGCTACTTTCTGATAGCAGGAAAGGAGAATGGTAAATCACTACAGTCTAGAAAGGGACACAGTGTTAGATGTTTGTGTTTCAAGGCTGGCAGAAGGGAGGTGACAGGCCGTAAAACTTATGGAGTCTTGTAGACGTGTAGGGGGAACATATTGGTAGAGGTCATAGGGTAGGATTGAAGGACATTGTGTATGTTAGATACTATGTATGTAGTAAATCTGCTAGGACTGTATTTTTGTAACAAGCAGTCAGATAACGCTTAAAGAATTATCATTTTTGTTAATTGTAAGTGGGTGGGTTTTAAGCGCCCACTGAAGGTATAAAAATCACCCTGTGTAAGAGCTGAGTGGAGTGTGGCTTCAGTTGCAGAACTGTGCTGTACTCCAGGCCGTATTGTATTCTGTTTTATTTTAGTTATATAAATACTCAATTATTACTAGAATTGTGTCACTTCTTTAGTATTAATAAGAAATTTTATTACAACACAGTAGTGAACTGGCTGCAAAGCAGCAGTTCACAACCACCCATCGCCAGGCCAGATTCGGCCGCCGGGCCGACTGTAGGCACACTCAACCTGATGGTGGGATTTTGATCCCATTTCCACCAGGGATTTCCTAGCGAGATACCCCGCCAGGTAATCCCTGGCAGAAAGCATACGGGTGACAGGAATACCCATTCCTGTCACCTGTATGTGTCACGCCAGCCCCCCCCTTGCCACTACAACTAACCACCCTCCAAACCCCAAAAACCGACCCCCCAACTCTCCACCCCTAAAACTCCATGTAGGCCTCCCCAAGCTCGACCCTCACCATCCCCCCACTCCCCACCCCTACCTACAGGTCCCCCCAAACCCCAACCCTCTACATCCACATGCACCCATTTACCTACATGCACACATGCATACATGCACTCAGGCACACATCCCCCACGCATACACTCACACACACCCCTATGCACTTGCACACTCACACACACACCCCTCCTCCCCCCTTCCCTCTTGGAGAGCACTTACCTCTTCCGTTGCGCTGCTCCGAGAGGGATCGGGCTCCCTGAATGCTGCTCCGCCGCCATCGTCGCCTCTCCAGACACTGCCACGCCTATAACTGCTTCATTATAGGCATGGCGGTGTATGGTCTGACGTGGCGGTGAGGGTGGAGCAGCATCCACCCCCACCACTGACTGCCAGCATGGCGCATGACGGCCCTCACCACCATCAATGGCGTTGAGGCTCCATGCGTTATTATTTGGCGGGATGCGGCGGGGCATCCCACCAAGTTCATAATGGGGGCCTATGTATTTTCCAGGTTTCTAATTGGTGGAAATCCATAATTTATGTAACTCTGCAATTATCAGGTAATCTAGACAATAACTCACTGGTATGGCATCCCTCCAGACATATAGGCCTTCATTACGACCCTGGCGGTCTACAGACCGCCAGGGCCGTGGTGGCCGTCGGACCACTGCCCACGTGGCGGTCCGGCAGCCACATTATGTCCATGGCATTACCGCTACGGTCAGACCGCCAGCACTGCCACTTTTCAGCGGCCCTATGGCCTGGCGGTGCTGGCGGTCCGAATCTGTCAGGGCAGCGCTGCCCTGGGGATTACGACCTCCCTCTCCTCCAGATTTTACATGACAGTTGCCCTGACATGTAAAGGCTGCCGGAGATGGGGTGCAAGGGGCCCCATGAGGGCCCCTGCACTCCCCATGCACTTGGCATGGGCAGTGCAGGGGCCCCCATGGCCAGCCCGTCGTGTTTTTCAGACAGTGAAAGCGCAATGGGTGCTGGTGCACCCTATGCACCGCAACATTGCTGCTGGCTCAATTACGAGCCAGCGTCAATGTTGTGGGCTGATTCCCCCTGGGCCAGTGGGTAGAAACTCTGTTTCCGCCTGCTGACTCAGTGGAAAACTCTTAATAGGGGCTGCGGGAAGGGGACTGCACTGGTGGTAACCTGACCACTGGAGTTTGGCGGGAGGCCTTTTCCTCCCACCAAACTCATAATGAGGGGCATAATGCCTGTAAATTGGTTAAAACATTTACTACCCATCAGAAATTTTCGATTTTAGATTTAAGAGCAGCATATTTCTCATTGGGGTCTTTCTACAATGTGTTAAGCTTTATAATATGTAAATGGTTGCACTGATTGACATTCAAATCGTTGTGTGTTTGCTTTAGTGTATCAATATCCAAGCCTTTTCCGTTTTAAACAATGATGGTATGTAATAGAGCAAAAGTGGTTTGGTTTCTTTCTTTTGTTTTAGGTTGCAAGTGGACTGAGACGGGAACAGGTGTTGTATTTCAGCCAGATGTTGTCAGCAGTCTAGTGACCTGGCAGGACGGGCGCTGCAGCAAAGAGTTCCTTAATTCTCTTCCACAGCCCCAATCCCATCTGAGTGTGGCAACAGGATTTGGGTGTGCGACAATCTACTGGTACCTCAAGAACAGGTAACAAAAAGTGGGCATTTACAGTTCATCCAGCCATTCACATTCCCAGACCATTTATGTTTGTTACCTTAGGGCATAGCCTTCTATAGAGTCTAATTTGTTTTTCCAACCACGTTTATATTCCACTTTGTTCTCCCTGTACATTATCTTTTTAGTGAGTAATGGATAAAAACCAAAAACATACAAGTTGACGTATTGCTAACAATAAACATAGGTTGGACTTTGGTTTTACAATGTTCAACCATTGGCTTTCGTCGATCATCCTCGTCAAGTCTTTGTCTTGAGACATTGTGAAGCATGTGTTGTCTCAGCCCACTGGTGTAGTGATCTCTCATCTAATGCTGTTGGCTGTTTGAGTCTGTCCTATCACCTTCTCTGGATTGGTTCCATTGAACCCTCTCTGTTGAATCCTGTTGACTCCATACCGTGTCACTGTTATGTGCTAATTTGCTACATGTGCTCCTACATTGAACCCAGACCTATTAGCTTTGCCAATGTTTCTGTATTATTTTTGTCAGTGCTTTACTTTTATAAGCTTTTTTAGCACCATGTCTTCTACTTCTATCATTACATTTCACCTATCCAGTATTTAAGCTTGCTATCATGTGTTTTTATAAAACAATTTATGTGTTATGGTGAGGCCACAGGAGGGACTAGATTTCTTAGGATGGGTGCATGCAGTGTTTTCATAGATTACAACAACGGTGCTGCAACATGGCCTAGTGGAAGTGGGATGACTTCTGGTTACTCCTGGCAACAGGAAATCTGAGGCCTTGTGCCCAGCATGGTTTGTACTAGTAACATATAGTATAGGTGGATGGAGGTGTGCATCTGAAGTCTGCCTGGGACAAAATATTCTGAGGGATGAGTGAAGGTCTAGACTTGAGTGCATGCTTTTAGAATGCTTACAAGGTGCATCCCTTGAGAGGGCACAGTCTTGGAGGGGCCCAAAATTGTTGAAGCAGGACCTGAGGTGGATCCCAAGAGTAGAGCATGGAGACGCTGTCCAATCTTGAAATGCCGTTAGGGTATTCCTCGTCATTCCACGTGCAGCAAAGCGTGAGATGTAATAAATGAAGGCTTGTGTTATCTAGCTCCAACTATCCTGTAGCATTTGTACGTCTGAGAGGTGACAAGATCTAGCTTTATAGGGTATGAGAGTGACTATTGTATGAATATTCTTTTTGATTTGTAACACTCTGGATGGTGTGAATGGGTACATTAATTAACAGCGTGCCAGTGATGAACGTAATAAATTAATAAAAATAAATAAACAATATTGCTTAGCTTATATTATGGTGCTGCCACGCAGGAGACCTACGTTTTAATTTTCAGCCAAGTTTGGCTCATTGGTGTGGGTTGCTTGAGTCTTACTGGGTACACGAGTGACTGCAGAATGTTTGAAGGTACACTTGCAGATAGAAACAGCATCAAAAAAGATTCTTCAAGAACATTTAGGAGGATCATGTTCAAAGAGGATCATAAGCTTGAGAGTACTTCTTAATTTGTGGTCATTGTGAAAACTGAGAATTTCTTAAGCCGAGGACTAGAACCACCAAAAACAATTGCTGTACAGTCTGCATTAATGGGGGAAGCAGCCTTTATCACAAAGGCTAGCAAGAAGCCTTTACAACAAAAGGCTTTTAGAGCAAAACTCGTCAGAAATGTAAGTATATTGCAGTGTGTGTATATATATATACATATATATATATATATGTGTGTGTATATATATATATATATAATAAAACATACTCTTCCAGTGTGAAGAGAAACAGGACACCTCCGTAAAATGGAAAATCCAATTTAATTAAGCAAACACAAACTCCAATTTAATTAAGCAAACACAAACTCCAACGCGTTTCGGCTAAAAGCCTTTGTCATGGATTATATATGTATGTATATATATGTGCATATATATATATATATATATATATATATATATATATATATATATAAAATGTATAGGTTGGGTAGGTGTGTTTTGGGTGGGAAGGGAAGTTTTAGGGTTTAGGGTGGGTATAGGTTTTTAGGTGGCGAGGCAGTTTTTAGGATTTAGGGTGAGTATAGGTTTTTGAGCGGCATGGGAAAGTTTCGGATTTAGGGTGGATATGGGTTTTTGGGTGATAAGGAAATACAGGTGTTTGGGTGGTAAGGTATTTTTCGGGTTTAGAGTGGGTATGGGTTTTTGGGAGGTAAGGGAATGTTTAGGGTTTAGGGTGGGTATATGTTTTTGGATGGATAGGGAATTTTTAGGGTTTAAGGTGGGTATAGGTTTTCAGTTGGCAAAGGACATTTGAGGTTTTAGGATGGTTATGGGTTTTTGGGGGTAAGGGGACATTTAGGTTTCAGGGTGGTTATGGGTTTTTGATTGGTAAGGGTACTTTTATGTTATGGATTTTTGGTGGTATAGGAGCTTTTAGGGTGTTTATGGATTTTTGGGTGCTAAGGGAATTTTTAGGGTTTAGGGTGGTTATAGGTTTTTTGGTGGTAAGGGAGTTTTGGGGTGGAAAAGGATTTTTTAGGGTTCAGAGATTATTGGTTAAAAGGTGTGTGTGTGTGTATGTGTGTGTGTATATTTATATATATATTTACTTAAAAAAACAAAGGTTACAGGGATGTTAAAGTTAGGCTCTCATTTTAAATGAACCAAGCCATAGAAATTCACCTGTTACAGTTAGAATTATCTCAAGTAATTATAACTTGTGTCCTAACATAACTATAACTTGCACACTCGCCACAAAGATGGAAGGTCAATAGGCTAATGGACATGGAACTGTGAAACTACCCTTTTGTAAAAAAAAAATAAGAAAAAAAAAAGTGAAGATTTGTGCATAGCAGTACTTATTCTTATGAATCTGCATGAACTGCTCTTCCCAGGGATGTCGAGGGGCCAGTTGGCCCCCCTGAATTTAATAATATCTTTGGCTTTGGGGAGGTGCAGTTTCTCGGGCTGCGGGAGGGGGAAAGGCACTCCTTGCATTTAATACTATCTTTGGCCCTGGGACGGTGGCAGTTCCCGGGGCTACTTGGGTAGCGGTGGCTCCCCCAAATTTCTTTGCATGTTTGCCCCAGGGAGGTGGCGGTCCCTGGGACTTCAGAAAGCCCAGGAAGGGGGGGGCTTCATTCACACCCCTCCTTATTTTTAACATGCCCCAAGGACCTGGCCCACCCAGGGAACTACATTTTTCACCAGATCCGCCTCAAATCACGTCACTTTTTTTTTTTTTTTTAATGCTTTTTTGCTCTGGGGAGAGCACCAGAGTCAAGGGGAAAGAGAGTCCCTACCCTGGCACCTTTTTTTTTTTTGTAACCATTTTTTCTGGGACTTGGTTGAATCCCAAGATGGCTGCCAACACTTCCTTGTTGGGGAAAAACATACAAAACTATAGAAATTCATCTGTTATAGTTCATTATCTCAAGTAACTATAACTCATGCCCTAAGGTAACTATAACTCGTGCCCTCGCTACGCACTGCTAATTACCCCACAATTTATGCCACTCATGACATCTTTGATAATATCAATGTCATATTTGCAGTAACATTTTTGACTGAAAAAATTTGCATAGCGGGGGCGCGAGTTCTAGTTACCTTAGGGCACGAGTTATAGTTACTTGAGATAACTCTAATAGGTGAATTTCTATGGTTTTGTAAGTTTAAAATGTAATCCTAACCATAACGTCCCTGTAACCTTTATTTTTTTCAGTGAATATTATCATGCTTACATTTTGTGGTAAAGGCTTTCATTATAAAGGCATATTCATTGTAATGAATCTAGTTGTGAAAGCCTTTAGTTGTAAAGGCATTTTCATTAAAACGCTTGCGATATAAAGCCATTCGTTATAATCGTGTTATTTATTTCGCCGTACATCCCATTAATGGATCTAAAGAAGTATCTTAGGGTCTGTACTGTTGGGGCCTGTTTTGCTTTCACTAATGACCGAGCTGACAAAAATCTCTGTAATGCACTTCTCAGTTCAAAGAAGACATTTATTATTATTTCACCACGAGGTACCTAAAAAAGGAGATTAGTAGGTTGAAAGCACACGTTTAAAAATAGTCACAGCAATGAAAGGAAAATATATCAAAATGATTCTCAACTGCAATGTACACAGCAAATATATGTAGTTATGATTATGCAAAGCAAAGAATAAAGTAAAAATTCATCACTGTAGGGCCTGACAGATGCTTCATTTTTCTCATGCCAGCAAGAAGATGACCCTGTTCAACTGCGAGTAAGAGATCTCCACCCTCACGGGTCAGATGTTAGTCATTTGAGGTCAAATCCTGACTGAGGTCTCGGAATTCCACCGCTACTGAGCAGGGCCACCTTTTTATATCTTAAAGAACCAAAAGGGCTTTCTGGAGAAAACCCCTCCCATGAAAGAGAAATATTCAAACATGCTGGCTACTGTAGGTCAGAGTTGAAAGGAACGCGTTGAGAACTGGCCAACATCCCAAGGCATTTCTCCCAAGGCCAAACCGTTCCCCGCACTGAAAAAACATAAGTCTGGTACATTCTTATCATGCTGACTGACTAACTGTTCGGTGATAATATGTCCTAGCTCTTTGGTGATTAAAAAATACGAAAACAAGCACAGTTTACAGTATGGAATATTCCCAGCACATTTAACATGGCAGTGTCTGACGCTATGATAAAGTCAATAGGCAGCTAAACTGAATACAAAATGTAATCTGCAATCGGTGAACACTGAACAACTAATCCAGATGCAAAGTGAACCAACTTTTTGTCAGTGGTCAAAAATACATATTTTACCGCAGGTCCGAAAGCAGAATGTTCTACTGTTGTTTACATGCTTGTGTGAGGCACAGGACAATGCAATTCTCACGGAGGAGCTAGAGGTGTGAGTTCAGGATGGGACAATGTAATTCATTTGTTTATTGTCTATACTGTTGCAACTATTATAGGCAAAAGTTATGTTTTAGTTTCAGATGAGACAACGTTGCCCTTTACCTTAGCGGGGAACAACATCTTTCAGTGAAGGATAGAGTGTTGGGTGGGCATGCCACCTATTTTTCAGCAGGTATATATTTGAACAAAAGACAGTATAGAAAAATTTATATAAGAATATCAAATAAAGGATGAACAGTAGGAAAATATGTGATTACTTTTCTTTTCAGGAGTTACTGCTACTTCTGCTCATTTTCTTATATGCTTGTTCAGTTATTGTGCTGTATGAAATTCCTGAATACCAAATTGCCAGGTGGAAATTACAATGTTCAATCCAGGCATTGAGAATGGCTGTAATTAAATAAAAAGCATACTTCTACCTGAACTATTGCTGACTTTCCATGCAGGTTTGGTTTGCCTGATTTTGCCAACAAAAACATCATGTCATCGCTACATGTAGTAAAGTGGTATTCACAAAGTATGTGTTCTTTTTATCTGAACAGGCCCAATTTCCTGAAGCAGTATAACGCCGCTAGTACCATCCAAGACTTTGTGGTTGCCATGCTTTGTGGCCTCCAAACTCCCCTGATGTCTGTCCAGAATGCTGCCAGTTGGGGATATTTTAACACAGTGACAAAAAGCTGGAATCACGATATGTAAGTTAAAATGCCTGCACTAACATTTTTCAAGATGGGCGCAAGCGCTTCCGAAATGTAATGGAAAGTCCATTGAATTCCATTGTTTTTACCTACATTACAGTTTTTGAACATATGTTCATTGCTTTTGAAACTCCTTATATTGCAAAGATGTGTCCTAGAGTAAGTGGATTTCTATGTTGGATCTTTTTTTTGTTTATTCATTTGATGGATCATACTGAAGATCTAGTTTCAACATTACATGTTCACTATGTTGTTATAGCTCTAGCTTTTAGATATATCTTACTAAAAGTACCAAGAGTGATAATAGCATTTTAGTTTGAAATCTCTACATACTGGATATGGTTGGTGTCATTAGACCCAAGAGTTTGTTGATGCAGCTGTATAGGATTAGCCTTTGGACGGAATTAACTAGAAATCCTCCTGCACCTCTAAGCATCTTTCCAAATTCCAAAAACAAAGTTAATACTTGGTCCTATGATCAGATGTGAATTTTATATTGTCATGATATAGTTCGCTTACATCCCAGCTTTCTGCAGTACAGTGGCTATGTGGGAGCACCCACATCAGCCCTAACCCTTTGGGCACTCCCAGGGAAAGTAGGGGACAGAAACCACTATGCCATAGCATATAAAGAGAAACATGTGGAACTTGGTTTGGCATCTCTGTAGGTACACCTACCTGCTTGCTATATCCAAAGTAGCTTTTGTTAGATTTTTGTGCATGTAAGTTGTATCCCCGTTGCACAGAACTTTTTTGACAACAGTAGTTGTACCTGTTTGCTACATTTATGCTTCTGGCACAAATTACCTACTTGCATAATGTGCTGATCTCAATCCATTGAGACTGCTATACACAATGTATTCTTTGAGTTCATAGGGCGTTATACCCTATGTATTTATTTTATAAGCTGATATGTAGACACAACTCTTAAAAGAGCAATAGATCATAGCTTAATAAAGGCTCTCTTTTGTTCTTTAATACTAATTCAGTCATTCCTTAATGCTGGGGTTGCCTTTGATACTGCATTACGACTCGGGCAGCACTATACAAATACCTAGGGTGTCCAGTGCTCACATAAAACCAATTATAACTGATAAAACCCCCACAGTAGAAACTAAAAAACACAGATTTTGCTTCCCTTTAGCTGCTTTTGTTCCTGTTACCTAAATGTATAAGATCAACCTCTAATTCAAAGCACTTGTCTGTGATGGATGCTCCCACTATGACCCATTCAGGCCATGATAAGCCTCTACAAAGTCCATGGGCCCCCTGTATTATTAGACTTACTTTCTACCATTATGGAAGCATGGCGCATCTCATATGTATTCTGCTCACTCATCAGTATACATTACTGCATGCTGACTTTCAGGTTTGTAGCTGAACTATGAGCAGGGTCTCAGTTCAGGGCAAGAAGCACCACTTTGATGTCATCCTCCTTCACTGAGAATGGAATGGAGTTTTGCTTTCTTAAAGTTTAGATATCAAGATTGTGGCAACAAAGATCACTAGGGCCTATGGACGCCTCTAAAATCAATGTTCTCAAGTTTAGTCCTCTTGTTAGTTTTATCAGTGTAGTGGTCTGAAAAGCATGCATATTAAACTTTCATTCCTTCATATAGGAGACAAGGACCACATTGTGTGTATCATTGACCTCTTCAGCAATCATTCTCAGCCCCAGAAGGGTGCATGCGTGAAATTGTCTGTAATTCTGCTGCCTACAATGCACACATTAACTCAGAAAATCTGTGAGATAGTATGTGAGCTGCATTCATATTGTGAGCTGCACAGGCAACTGGCAGGAGGCATCCTGCAAGTGAAGTTTCTTTACTGTCTCATCTACTTCTTTACACAGCAGCAGAGTTTGCTGTCCCCAAAAGGCATATAGCTAAAAGTATGCTTGTTAATTCCTTAGCAAACCTCTACCCTGTTACCAGGTAGATCAGCAATAAGCCCTGAATAGATACTAATACCACATTTATTAGCTCAGCTGTTTGTCTGTCTCTTGAGACAAAGAATGTAATACACATGCCTCGAATGACAGAGCACCAAGCATTCATGGCCTAGGTAGGAAATCTTTATGCAGTCAATCTTTGTCATTAGTCTGAAGAACAGAACAGCAGGAAGGTGTTCTAGATGTTCCCATTAACCCTTTATGTGCTGCAATCAAATCTGAATGAGGAGCAAACACATACTTGATCACATATTTGTTACCCTCAATTTATTGGCATACTGATCAAAGCATCACATTAAAAACATCTCAGTATAAAAATAAACTCAATTTCTTTCATGAAGATTCCCGCTTTAATCCTCAAGAATTAACTGCAGCAATTTCAATTCTAACCGCCCATTTTAAATAACAGTCCTTACAGTCCACTTTGTTTATTTATTTCAAATATCAATTGTTTGTTGTTCTCAGTCAGTTTATTAGAAGCAAGATTATCATTCCCATCTTAACTTCAAAGCTTGTATGTGGACTTGAACAAATCCAAGTTGGAAATCCAGTCCTAAAGCCATGGTTATTGTAGTAATACAGAAGTCAGTGAAAGGGCTGAAGTAATTGAAAAAAGAGCCACTGTAACTGGAAAGGAGCTGAAGTAATTGGAGAAGGAGCAACGTGTGTGTCACTCCATGCTTCCGCTTCGTCAGGGCTCTCAAACCATATCAAAAGCCACTTCTAATCATCTCATACATGCTATCTTTTTGACATTCCACAGGCTCATCTCTAGTGCAAAATCCATGTCACCACTTAATATCTAACGAGCATCTATAAATAGTCCATGTTCCCACTGTCAAGCAAACAAACTTGTGGACATTTTCTCTGGATCATAATATTTGTAGTCCAAACTATCAAGGGCTATTTGGTAAAAAAATATATACGTAATGTTATGTAGTAATAATGTGTTTCATGTGTGGTATGCTACTCTTGAGTAGTATTTTGGTTAATGTAAGACAAACAGATTACTTCGCTTAGGGGGTTGAAAAAGTGCAGGGCCACAGGACCAGAGTAACCAAATTTTTGTGATATATATCCGTTCATGCATACTTTAGATACAGGGTGAAACTGGACTGTGGGGAATAGGAGCTTGAGTGCTGGGAAATGAGACGGGCATGGAGGCAAGGTCAATAATGAAGAGTTACTTGTAAGAGCAAATTCAGTGACAAGATACAGAGAGGGTAATTAGGAGCAGGAAATAAAGAAGGAAGGACAGCAGGAATAAACAAGGTAAGGAAGGAAATAAGAGCCAAATTGTTTATAAGCACAAAGGAAAAACATCTCCATGATTTGAACCGAAGAAGGTTAAACACTGATAATCACAGATTTTGAATTTTTTTTAACATTTTGTAAAACTGAAAAATACACCACTGGAATTCGCAACAAATAGAAAATAAAAACAGGAAAGCACACAGTGCCACATGACTACATAGGTGAATATAATAAATATATTATAATTCCTATTTCAGACAGGACTGTGTGCTGGTGGATGAAATCTTTGTAATCAATGCTCACTAACTGCTGTGGGACTTTATTATTGGACATACAACGTGATTAAACCTCTCTTTGCACAAGCTAACACAGGAGATGGCTCCTAGCTACCTTTACCTAACCTTGGCTCCATCCTGGGGTGCTCTTGCAAGCTTTTACTAACCAATCCAAAACATCTGCAGTTACTCAATGGTGTCCCAGAAGCTAAGAGCAAGGATTTTTTTTAACTTCCTCTGTCACCTTTCACCAGTGCATGCTCTGAAATGCTGGTGTAAACAAAAATCTGTCAACCTTGTGGTCTATCCTCTTAAGTCCCCTTGTGATACAACACTTGTACATTTATTGTTTTTTATTTATTTGCACTTTTATCTATGCAAACCTGACCTAAAAAGTTAAATGCCCGCCTTACATGCAATTAGGCTGCATAACACAATGCATATATTGTATGTACAAAAAACAAGCATTAGAAGACATTGTACAGAAATATAATTAATATATGCCATGAGAAATGACCCAAGAGGAAATAAAGAACTAGTGACTTGCAACAGTTTAAAACATGGTTAGTCGCAACACTGATACTATCAGGCTTTGATCACCTATCCCTATCCTCTCTCTTTCCTTCTCTCTCATTCTGCTCCTTGTCATCTCTCGATTTCCTCCTTAACTGTTTCTTATGCTGCCACTTTTATTACTCCCAAAAATTGACACACAGACTTTTTTCGTTCCTCATTCTTTCCTACACCTCCAGACCCATGATGCTGTTTCTTTTCCTCGCTCCCTTTCCATTCCACCAGCCCTTCCCGCTTTTGTGGGCATCTCAGAAAACAAACTAGCCCAGAGTTATTGTTGACCAGAAAAGGGGTCCTTTCTTAATAAAGGACAGGCGTTCTGTATTTACATCAGTCTTTGTTGTTGAATACTTAGAAATGGTACATTGTATTTACATTATAAAGTATAACAAAAGATGACCAAAAGTTCAAAGATAATTAGAACATTGGAATGTTGAGAACTCCATTGAAGACAATGGAGCAGCAGTGACCTTATGAACTGGTATAGGCCCACTGCTCTCAACATTATAATTTTCTAATACTCAGTCTCTCTCACTATATTTCCCCTGCCTCCCCAAAATATATGGATCTGGCAGGTGAAAGCACAAGGCAGAGTCTGTGCAGCAGGTCACACAGCAAGCCATCCTACCATCCTTCTCCAGTACCTCAGAAGGAGTGAGAAGGGAATCCTGCTCAGCTTCTGGGTCTCCTTGGCTCAGCTGAAAGAGGAAAAACAGTTTAGCTGAGCCCAGGGAGAACCAGGGGCTGCCTTAAGCCTCCTTTCACAGCTGTTACTGTGTATGTTCAACAGCTAACAGCCATGGCCCTGCGTGCAGCTATCTGTTGAACAATTACTGCAGCAGCTATAAAACAAAGGTTTCCGAGCCGCAGGGTGTTTCAACCCCCAAGATGTCTTTGTGTTTTTTTTAATAGGATTTTCTGCGCTCATATGGTGGAATGTTCTTATAGCCTTATACCTCGCCATAGTGGGCTGTACTGACCATTAAAGGCCTGCTCCCTTGTTAAAGGCCCTTACCTTCAGCTTGAGCGTTAAATGGCTAGTATAGCCCACTACAGCAGGTTATAACTCTATATGAAGGGCCTCTGAGTAGATAAAGAATTCTTTATCCAGAGGTTGCAGGTGCCATCAGCCAGGATTATTGCAGCATCCTGCTCAGCTTCTTATGGCAACAGTATTAACTTAAGAGTGCAGTTTAGACGCAATGCACTCACCTCCACTTTCCAAGGTAGTATTTGAATACAGCACAAAGGATTTCATATGATGCTACAAAAAGTAACATAAATTGGGACACTAGACCATCGTTGTGCCTCCTAAGAATCAACCTAAATGTAATGTGCTACACTCCCATTGATGGTGCTGTGATGCCAGTGGGATTCCGACAAGTAGAACCTTTTGTCAACATAGGAAGAAATGTAACCTACTGTAATACTGGATTACTGGAGAGGTCCAGTCATTGTTCCACTAAACACATCCATTGAATATAATCCATAATATTTCTAACATGTGGCAAAAACTAATTAATTCATAAAGTGGCAAAACATGCAGTGTACATTTAGGGCAGCAGTAAATGGGAATGCATTTTGTTCTGCTGCTACTTCAGCCATAGAGGCATTATTCTTATCGTGGCTCCTCAGGAATTCATGAGCAAATGTGTCTAGCAGGCTGTCACCTTGTCTTGATGAGTAGCAACTGCATAGGTGTATTGGGCTGTGAACATTCTGTCATACAGAAAAAATAACCCAGGAGGTTGAGAGATAGAAGACGGACTGCACTGCACCTGCATTGCTTGACTCGTAGCTCTGTAGAAAGTGCACCTGCTGGGATGACCTTAAAGGTTTTATTTGACAGGCTAGAATACATATGCTCTACTTCATTAACCTAAGAGTCTCAGGAAAAGCAAATGATCACTATTCATCCATTCCATTAGTAAAAGCTGCACAAGAAGTGAGCTGCTCTTCTATTACATAGATCTTTGCCTCCAGGAAAATTTTCATACGTAACCACACACAAGTTTGTGTGAGGGCTGCATTCATGGAACACTATTGTAGCTCTTTTCTTATGTGTTCTCTGAGGTCCCCTTGACATGTTTGATGATTTAGGTTCAGTCACTTAGGGCCTGATTATGTGTTTGGCGGTCCGAAACCCGACCATTAGACCTGTGGTTAGGAGACCGCTGCGGAGCTGGCAGTCTCTCCACCAGCCTCATTACGAGTTTTCCACTGGGCTGACCGGTGGAAACCAAGGCACAGCAGACAGTGCACATTCCGACAATGCTGGGGAGGGGGGCCCCTGCACTGTCCATGACAATGTTGTGGGCAGTACAGGGGCACCTTTGTGCCGCCCTGCATTTTTTCTCCACCAGCCTTTTCATGGCAGCTTAACTGCTGTGAAAAAGCTGGCAGAGAACATGGTTGTAATTAGCATGGCAGCGCTGGCTTCAGTGCCACCACGGCTAATGACAACCACGAGTGCTGTCATCCGGTCGGGATCAGAGATCCTGGCTAAGAGAGCAGTCTTTTGGCGGCACCGACTGCCAGTCTTATAATGTGGCGGTCGAACCGCCACAGCCGCGTTGGTCCGACCTCCACCATGAGTCTGGCGGTCCTCGGACCGCCAGAATCATAATTGGGCCAAAACTATTTGGTGGGAAATTGCGCCAGGCCTCTCTTTTTCACACAATGCAACTGTTGCCCTTGCCTGACTCCCAATACACAGATGTGCACACATCAAACTCTTCACTCACAGAGCGCTCCACAACATTGGCCTTGCCTACCTGAACATCTGTATTCACTTCCACCAACCTTCCAGACAACCCTGCTCTGGCGGTCTCTCGCTGGCCACACACCACATGTGTACACAAAAGCAGAGCAGGGGGTGTGCCTGCTAGCTGGACCCTAAAGCTTGGAACCGCATCCTACAGCACATCGATTGGTCCTCCTCTCTTCTTGATTTTTCAAAGAAGATGAGCAGCTAGCTTTTTGAGTAAGCCCTCAGGGCTGGCCTCACACCTTCCACAGAGCACCTGCATACCCTCACAGGTGATTAACATGCTATAAAAATACTGATAACATAACATTCCTCATGCAGGCACCATCTACCCCTTTTAGTTGGTACACCTCTATCTGTTGATCAGTTTGATACTAAACTGGAGAGAAGCAGGCTCACTTTCAAGTCTGGTGGGTCCTGGATCTGTAGGGACATATAGCCCCTCATTACGAGTCTGGCGGTCACTATACCGCCAGACTTGCTGATGGAGGTTGCATATTTCAACCATGGCGGTTGGGATCCTGGCGGTCTGGCGGTAGGCGGCGGTCCTAATCGGCAAGGGCAGCACCTCCCTGGGGTAGCACTGCCATGAAAATGTTGTCGGAGAAAGGGTGCAGGGGGCCCCTGGGGGACCCCTGTGCTGATAATGCACTTGGCATGGGCTCTCCTGGCCAGCACCCTTGCAGTGTTCACTGTCTGCTCTGCAGACAGTGAACACTGCAAGGGTGCTGGTGCACCCTGCATCCTACAGCATTGCCCCTGGCTCGATTAAGAGACAGAGGCAATGCTGAGGGCTGTTTCCCGCTAGGCCAGCGGGCAGAAACTCAGATTTCCACCCGCTGACCTAGTGGGAAATTCTTAAATGGCCCGGCGGGGAGGTAGCCAGTATAGCGGCAACCTCCCCATTTGAAGTTCGAAAGAGGGTGTAAGCCCTCCGCCGAACTCATAATCAGGCCCATAGTATGTTTCACATAATAGTGCCTTAATTCTGGTATGGGGTTCAGGAAACCTACTGTGTGTCTCTTTCAATAATAAAATCACACATACACAGCTAGTTGGTTGCCATTCTCTTAAAAGCAAGTTAGTAGCAGCATAAACTGTTCTCTCTGGAAAACGTACACATCCACTTACTCAAGGAAAATATATACTCATTCATGCCGCATCTCACTTGTACAAACCCATGCCATGAGGTTACCGTCCTTATCACCTACACCACAGGAAGGGGCACTTTTTTCTCTCTGGCAGTGTACACTCTGAGGTACCTCACATTTAATCTGGAATGACAACACAGTAAATGGTGAGGTGGCAGGTGTGAGTGAGGTCAGTTCAGCCTAAGTCCCTCTCAAGCCTACCTAAGTGGTAGACAATGCCTGAAATTCTTGATGGAAACGTGTGAGCTACTGTAAACGTTTAAGTGATTGTCCTTTTTCCTTCCTTCACTATAGTGAGCTAAAATCCCACAAGATGCCTTAACTCTCCCACATGGTTGGTAGCCCTTAGCAGTCACTTACTGTGTGTTTTTATTTACTGTCTACTCTAAGGAGACAGTGGATACTGGTTTGTTTGCTTCCTGTGTGCAAATTCTGGCTCACAAAATGGGTCTGTCAGCGGGGAGAGCCGCTGGAATCTGTGCACCAGTGGCCCGAATAGGCATAGTGCCTGGCCATTGGGTCCTAATCTCTCCTACTAATGCCTGGCCATTTCATTCTTGGGTCCCCTCATGAGTCTGGGTCTTCTTACAGATTGGTAAAGAAGATTTGCTCACAAGCTCAAATGCATGGGCTGCCCGAAGGTGTACTTTCATTCAGTGAATAGTTAAAGTTTTCTATGCAGCTAGGATGCACACACAAGGGAGCCCTACCAGTTCAACTTTCAATAACTGCTTGTATGGTTGCGAACAGTATAACGATTTCTGAGACATAAGCCATCAACCAAATATACAAGATTGCAATTTGGTAACAGTCAGTGAGGTCAGTAAAAGATTTGGTCTTTGGTCCATTTCATTGTTCGTTGGAAAATGAGAAGTATAGTTCAAGACAGGATATCTAGGCTGACCTGTGTTCCTGTTGGTGGAGTTCAGTGGTGTTTTTTCTCAGTGTTTTCCAAACCAAAAGCAATGCTTATCAGTGTTTATTCAGAACACCAAAATGGACAACATGTTGTTTTAACAGTGATTGTTCAATAGCACATCTTTAATTTATTTGGCAGAAGTAATGCAGGGTATGCAGTGAGCTCCATTAGACTAAGGTTCACTGTTTTAAGAATAGAAAGTCTGTGAATTGCACTCTAACTCTCACTTGCATCATTACCACTCTATCAAGACTCTGTCTGGTTTACAGGATTTCTAATGGTTTAAAAAAATAAGAGTGCATAGTGTTTTAATAAAAACATTCATGGACACAGTTTAGGATCAATCATACACCTACTTCTTACTGTATATTATGACATTGTAGAGCTGCTATCAACATACTACCTTGTGAAACCTTTAACATTTCGAAGTACACCAGATTAATTTGTAGCCCTCCATTTTAAGGCACCTGAAACTTGATATTTTAAGCACACTCACTGCTGCTCTTCTTCATTCTTTGCCTGACTACTACGGTGGCCCTGCTGTTGTGTAGGCATTCAAATCTGCTGAGTGTTCCCATGGCAAATGTTTAACTTTTATGGCTAATTACAAGTATGGCGGCCACAAGACCGCCAGACTCATAGTGGCGGTCGGACCGCTCTGGCTGTGGCAGTCCGACTGCCACATTACGATATTTGGGGGCAAATCTGCCAACCTACCGCCCTCCCCGACAGGATCCAAGATCCCGACGGGCTGACAGCAGTCCTGGTTATAATCAGCCTGGGTGGCGCTGAACTCAGTTCCTTCCGGCTGATTACAACCTTGTTCTACGCCAGCCTTTTCATGGTGGTTTGCTGTACAGACAGTGCACATAGCAAGGGTGCTGGTGCACCCTGCATGCGGCAGAATTGCCACGAGCTGTACCTTTCCCACTGGGCTGACCTCATATACTTTTTGAGTGGTAGATTCTGATCTGAAAGGGGTAACCAGGTCATATTTAGTATGGCCAGAATGGTAATAAAAAAATCCTGCTTGTTGCTGAGATTGGATTTTATATTACTATTTTAGAAATGCCACTTTTAGAAAGTGAGCAGTTCTCTGCACTTAAAAACCATCTGTGCCTCACAGCCTGTCTCCAATCAACGTCTGGGCTGGGTTGACAGCTCCCTTGTGCATTTTGCCCAGACTACCACAAACACAGGACACTCAGTCACACCTGCACTCATCTGCATATGGAATGGGTCCTGGGCTGGAAGGGGGGAGGGCCTGACACTTACATTTCAAAGACTAGTGGTCTGCCCTCACACAATGGACTGCCAAACCCACTACTGGGACCCTGGCACACAGGACTATACTGAAAGGGGAACCTGTACACTCCAAAACCACTCTTAGAAGTCTCCCCCACTTCAAAGGCATTTTTTGGTATATAAACTGGGGCTCTGACCCCGCTAACTCAGACACTTCTCGACCTGCACATGAACTCTGTCAGAAGACCCGCCTGGCTGTCCAAAGGACTCTCTGGACTGCTTTGCTGAGAAGGACTGCTGCCCTGCTGGCTTCTGACTGTGCTGGAAGGACTCTGCCTTCCACTGCTAGCTTTTTGCTAGTACACCGACTTCAGTGACTTCGGAACGACTTCAGCTATGTTAGAGACACTACAGCCTGCTCCCGCTCGGTGGACCTCACTGCACGCAATGACAGCAGCCTGCAACGCAAGTCTAGCATTGCCACGACTCCATTGACGTCACTCAGGGTCCTCCCGACACTGCGAAGTCGACATATCACATCCTGATGGACTGGAACCAGCGACCCCGCCAGGTCACAAGGAATTGAGGCATCTCAGGCACTGCCACATCATCTCCCCCTGCATCCGGACTGAGCCGACGCCTCACCTCCACTTACTTCGCAGCGCAGAACCGACACTTCTCTCTTCGGACGCCATGAGGGACTGATGCCGCACCAACTCCGTGCAATATCCTTGTTTCTCGTTTTCAAAAGGTACTTTACCGGGGGGTCTCCCATTGACTCCGTGACCGGCACGGGTGGTGTCGGATTATTGGGAACGATTCCGGCAACGACGCCATTATAGCCCCCCGTTGGAGCTATTGTGTTTTCTAGACACTTTAGTTTAATTTAACCTTTAAAAATTCATACTTTTGCTTGTGTACATTAGATTTTCATTGTTTCAACAGTATTTTATTCAGATAAATATTATCTATTTTTCTAAACCTGTGTGGTGTATTTTTGCGGTGTTTTCACTGTGTTACTGTATGATTTATTGCACAGATACTCTACACATTGCCTTTTAAGTTAAGCCTGACTGCTCATTGCCTTGCTACCAGAGCGTGGGCACACGATCATTTGGATTGTGTGTGACTTACCCTGACTAGGAGTGGGGGCCCCTTTTGGACTAGGGTATATACCTCTGCCAACTAGGTTCAAAGCATGGCTTAAATTCATGCTATATGTCCTCTCTGGTGCAGTATAAGGTTATCAGGGATTAAGAAATAAAGCTGAACATCGTCAAACACAAGAAGAGAGGTACTCATGCTAAAAGTCCTGGACTGATTCTGATCCAAGTGTTGGTCTTGGTTCAGGACGCCTTTCTCTGGAAAGTCAAAGATGAAGTCAAAGGCCAAGTCTTATTGCAAGCACAAAAAATCCAAGTGGGAGTTCACTCCTTCCTAATGCTGCAGTGAGAGATCATGCAGTCACTATTCTAAGGATACAATTCTGCCACTATCTTCTGACTCCGATCTCATTCCACAGTTAGAGCAGACATGCTCCAAATTTCCCTGGCAATCATCGATTCCACAGCAGATGGAGGCTTTCAAGATGGTGATGATGCAACTTTTTTAGATAATTGGGGGCACACTTGGAAAACCTTCAGGCCCCATAGATCCAACAGGGTCCTTAGTTGGCCATCAGGCCTTTCCCCATCCCAACTGATCCATCTAGGTCCTTGGTTGGCCCCATGCTGGCTGATTTCTGGAGGCTATATTTGGATCTTTTTATGATGCTGTAGAGGTCATTCAGCATGTTCCTCATGATGCTGAAAATGACGAGGAGGCAGACAACTTCCTCCCCACTTACTACATTTATGCTGCCTATACTTTAAAATTAGAAAATGCTAGTGGCCTTGACGCCCTTCCTGAGAAAGAGTTGGACACGCCATTTGGTCCCCCTCCTGAAGAGATCATATTTTTCGCTGGGGTAGTTAATAGAAGTGCTTGAGATGTAATCGCCCACTGTGCCAACTAAGGCGCATTAGCTCACAGAAGTTTTGTAACCAGGTCCAAGTCCTTGCTGCCTCTCAGTGATGGCTTGACAGGGACCATGATGGTGGCCTGATCAGTGCCCAAGAGAGCTGACCTGTTGCTAGGCACCTTAGGCCTGTCCCCAGAGTACTTAGCCTTCCCAGCACAGCATCTGATACCAGAAAGCCTAGATGCTCAGGTGTCTGGCAGTAAAGTAAATCCTAATGCTTTGCCCACTGCTCCTCTAGATAGGGAATCAAAGTGCTTTGACACACTGGTAAAGAGGCTATTGCCCTCTGCTAGTTTGTGTCTAAGGTCCTTCATGCCTTTTGGGCAACAGACTAAGGCACTGTGGGATATGGCGAGCAAGATCTTGTTCCCTTTGCCACAGGAATTCAGAGGTTTGTTAACTCGGAGAGTCTGCGATGAAAAGTATTCAGGCAAGTGCATTTTGGGGGCTACTTTGGATGCAACGGACTGAAATGGCTATGCGATGGGCACCATATTGGTTGTCTGGAGCCCTGCTTGCATGTGTGCCATAGGTTTTTCTGGTGACATACATGCGTCCCTGATGGATATGCTTTTTGATGATTCCAGGCATTTCGGAGAAAAGGCACACTTGACCTTGGTGCATTTCAGGGATAGCCAAACTGTGGCTTGCTCCTTGGTTCCTTGGGAATTGACAATCTCCAGTTTGCCAATTTCACCAGCAGTACCACAATTTCTGGGGCAACTTGGAGTGGCAGCACTCACAGCACATCCAACAATCCATTCATTCCTTTTTGTGTGTCTAGGGCACGAGCTACTGGTAGAGGCCCTGGTCATCAGTCCTCCTCCTCCTCCATACCTGCTGCGACCACCACCACCATCTACACCTCCTTCTATTCCTTCTACATTTTCTCAGGTTTCACTGGATTGTTTAGATTCAGTGGCTTCTTTCTTTCAATCTTTCAGAGCAACGGTTCTATGAACCAATATCGAAAACACAAATATCGTGATACGGAAATATTGATCACACAAATATTGGTTTCCTATACATATAATGGTAAGTACAAAAATATCAAACAAAAACAATCGTTTAACACTAATATCGAAAAAATATATTGGTTTTAAAATATATGTAGTTAAAAACAGTAAAACTTAAATAATTTAACATATAACATTAATATAATGTAAATTAAATATACTTAAGTAATATTTAAAAATTTATAAATATATACATATTTAAACAAAAACACACATATTTATAAGTTAATGTTTATATACAACATATATCATGTAAAACTATTATAAGGAATAATTTTTATTTAAATTATAGTTTTCTATTTTTTTATTTATTAATATAACAAATATATATATTTACATAAACATAATAAATATAACAAATAAACTGCAAATACATTTAAAATGTTTCCAATGTAATTATACATATAAAACAAACAGTAGATAAAAATACATCTAACTAAAATTTTTTTAAACTGCATACATTTATACATATAAATAATATAAAATTAAACACACAAGCACATAAAAGTAATATATATATTGAAACAATATTAACAACATTTTGTTAACTATAACAATAATAGATATACTACCCCCCATTCCAATCTATACAACAGTTGGGAAAGCATTGGACTCAGGAGAGATACAATTTACCATTTCCATTCCAATCTGTGCAGCAGTAGAGAAATCGTTGGACACTGGAAATGTACAATTTACTATTCCCACTCCAGTGTATGAAACAGTAGGGAAAGTGATGTACTCAGAAGAAGTAAAATGTACTGTTCCCATTTCAATCGGTGAAACAGTAGGATAAGCGTTGGGCACCAGAGGGTAAAATGTACTATTCCCACTCCAGTTTGTGTAACAGCAGAGAAAGTGTTGAACTCAAGAGGGGTAACATTAACTATTCCTACTCCATTCTGTGCGAAAGTAGGAAAAACTTTGCACTCAGGAGGAGTAAAATATACTATTCCACTCCAGTGGGTGCAAACGTAGGGAAAATGTTGGGCTCAGGAAAGGTAAAATTTACTATTCTCACTCCAGTAAGTGCAACAATAGGGAAACTGTTGGATTCAGGAGTGGTACAATTTACTATTCCCACTCCAGTAAGTGCAGCAGTAGGGAAAGCATTGGACTCAAGAGGGGTAAAATGTACTATTCCCACTCCAGTAAGTGCAGCAGTAGGGAAAGCATTGGACTCAAGAGGGGTAAAATTTACTATTCCCACTCCAGTGTGTGCAACAGTAAGTAAAGAATAGGACTCAGGAGAGCTAAATTTACTGTGCCCAGTCCAGTGTGCGCAACAGTAGAGAAACTGTTGGATTCAGGAAAAAATAAATTTACTATTCCCACTCCATTTAGTGCCACAGTAGGGAAAGTGTTGGACTCAGAGAATACTTCACTTAAACAAACAACATATTTTAAATACCCTTAAATCAAAAATTCCAAATATGAAAATGTAGGGCCTGAGAACGCCGCCAAGTCAGTGGCACCCCAACTGCCGCATTATGACATTCCAGCGTGGTTGGCAGTGTGTTGGCGGCGCAGTCAAGGCAGCGACATGCTTCAAGCGAGAGCCGACAGTGCAGACATAGGGTGGAATAACATGGGCCTCCGCCACATTCCACATGGCCTGATTCCCCCTGAGTCCCTTTTTTATGACCCTGAAACCTCCTTTCCACCACCCTTTTCATGGAGGTGTCCCTGGCATGAAAAGGTTGGCAGAAAGACAGATCATTATACACACAGTGGTGCCAATGCCGGCACTGCCACCATAGACCGCCGCTTTCCCTAACGCCAATGTCGGTGGTGGCAACAGTCTTTTGGCGGTTCAACCGCACAGATCCTAATGGGGCGGTCAGACCGCCAAAGACTGTACATTGGTCCCAAGAAGACCGCCAAACTTGTAATCAGCCCCAAGTCTCTCAATTAAAAAAAAAAAAAAAATAATATAACTATTACAATTTTTATCATTATTATCAATTAACACAAATATTATTAATATAATTAAAATACCTGACTATTTTCCCACAAACATAACAGCCAACAATTAATATGTAATAAAAATAAAGTATAACACAATTAACCTATGAAATAATTAAAAAATACATTTTGAAAAAATGTAAAAACTTTTTTTAAATGTATATACTTAAATACCTTCCCCCAATACTATCCAAACTAAACAACACACCTAAATATAACTTAACATAATTAGCAATTTAAAAGTAAATAATAAAGTAATAATTAATAAATAATTTATTGCTAATTAATTTCCAACTCTGTAACCTCAAAAAATCAATAATATACACCTAACGTATATTTCTAAAAAATATCATAATTACACAATTTAGATAATTATCAATCAAATAATAATTAAAATTAATCATTAATAATTAGTTTACTTCTCACCATGCTCCCCTATAAACTCCACAACCTGCACCTTAAGCATAAATTTACATAATTAATCGTCAAATATTAAAACATTCTTAATTATAATTAAAGTACTTCCCACCCTATTCCTCTACAAAACCCTCAACCCGCACCTTAAACTTAACTGAAAAAATGAATTAATTAGAGAATTTAGATAATTATCACTTAAATCATTAAAAATTAAACATAATTTATTAATTAATTAATTAATTAATGATAATTAAATTACTTCCCACCCTATACCCCTACAAAAGCCACAACCCGCTACAACACAAAAAATTACAATAAACAATCAAATAAAATTAAAAAACAACTAAAAATGTACAAACTATATTAAAAAACATTAACAATATTTATACAAACTATTCATAACATACAATTAAAACATATACTAAAACACATCAAAATATTTAAAAAACAATATTATAGACAATATTGCAAATTATATTAACAACATAGATATTTTTCACATCAATATTAACAACATAGATATTTTTGTGAACGATATTATCAACACAGGTATTTTTAACATCAACATTTTTATCATACATATTTTTAACATTGATATTACTTACCTCTAAAATGAAATGTTCTCGTCAATGATATTCCTGAATTACGATCTTATCTTTAAAACTTGATATTTCTGTATCTCTATATTTTTGATTTGATATTTCATCTGGAAACCAGAGCAACACAATGGTTTACAAATGAAGACAATTCAGAAATACATTTAGATTGCCACACACTGTAGATAGTATGAAGTTTTGTACCTTAAGTAATAGCCCTTAAAGGAATGCAGCTCAACAGTTTGTGCAGTTTAGGGAGCATTAACAGTACCAGAATATTGATCGAACACATCTTTTAAGCAGTGAAGATAATCAGCAGTCGTTCCCCTTTGTTTTGCTAACTACTATTCATCTTAATCCAATCAGTTTAAAAGGACAAAAGTCAACAATAGCATTCAACAGTGCACCTCTAGCAACAGTAAAGTAGCTTAATCAATGAATGTTTGTCACAGGTGTTGGACCTGGCCCTTTAACAGGGTCATTCCCCAGACTTCTTGCTTTTTGCCTCCTTATTTTTCTGACCTTTGTTGGCTGACGTTGTGACTCTGAGCACTTTTTCACTGCTAACCAGTGCGAAAGTGCATGTGCTCCTTCTTACAAAATTGGTATGATTGGATTATACCTAATTGGCATATTTAATTTACCTATAAGTCCCCTGTAAAGTGGTATCGCTATACCCAGGGCCTGTAAATTAAATGCTACTAGTGGCCTGCAGCGCTGCTTGCGCCACCCACTGAAGTAGCCTGTCAAACCTATCTAAGGCCTGCTAGCGTAGAGCCTGTGTGCGCAGTTTCCTGCCACAAGGACCTGGCATCTAAATTTACTTGCCAGGCCCAGAACTCTCCTTTTACTACATGTAAGTCACCCCTAAGGTACGCCCTAGCTAGCCCTTTGGGCAGGGTGCCATGTACGTAGAAGGCAGGACATGTGCCATGTTGCGTGTCCTGTCCTTGTAGTGACAAACAGCCTAACTTGGTGTCTCACTGCTGTGAGTGCTGCCTCCTCATAGGATTGCATTTGAACTGCCCTGCCTTATGTGTAAGGGGTATTGTCTGATTTATGAGGAGTAGCGTAGGCATGTTTGGTATGGTTGTGATAGTGGTGAGAAATGCTGCTTACTGGTGTAGGTGTATTTTTTATTACTATCACAGAAATGCCACTTCTAGAAAATGCACATTTATCTGTGCTTATGACTTTGGTGTTTTGCAGCTTGCCTCCAGTCCACGTCTGAGCAGACTGACAGTTGAGGCTTTGTGCATACTTGTCAGACAGCCTGAACACAGGGAGGGTGGAGGTGTCACAGAGGTGCATCTACATATTGTAAAACCTTCCTGGGCTGAGAGAAGGAAGAGGCGGAACACACCTGCATTTGTAAAGGCTGTGCCCTGGCCTCACACAATAGGGTCGTTTACCCCCACTGATGTTTGGAGCCTGTGCTGGAGGAGAGAAAGGGCACTCCCAGAACCAGTTGTAACTGGTTAGAACCCCCTCTCCTGGCAATTGCAAAACACACTGTAAACCTAGTATAAGTACAGGGGAATTTTCCCCACAATTTGAACATTCTTGGGACTTGAAACTGGACACGCTGATGAATGGACTCACCAGGAAACCACCTTGGACTGCTGCTGCTGTGGTGACCTGTGACCTGCCTGGTCACTAGAAGGAACTGCCACCATCTGCACCCCTCGTGCTGGCCTGTAGCTGGGTCCACCAGCCCTGTGCTTCTTTTTGTTTTCGCTTGTTCCCAGGGGCAGGGTGCCGTGGCCCCTGACCCCTGCAACGATCCTTGCACGAGGAGTGCTACCTCGGGGTATCCTTAGCGCAGAGAGATTGCTCTTCTGTGCCCCGTGCACTTCAAGGCTCCTTTTTCCTGCTGGATAATCACCACTGCAACCCAGGCTACAAATATGGCCTTAGGGCCTTGAAAAGCGCTTCTTGGCTGCCCTAAAGTCACCGCTCCAGCCCGGGCTTAGAAAAGAGCCCTCACGCTTTTACAAGCGCTTCCCTGTTGATTGAATCATCGCCGCAGCCCGGCTTTATTGATTGTAGTGCGCCAGAGCCGCGCTGCCCTGAGTGCCCCCAGGGCACCAGCAAAGGAATAGAAAGGAGCAAGCATGCTCCTGTCATGCCCCCAGCGTACGCGAACTTGGAAGAGTGCCCCTGGGGCACCGTTTGCACCTGCTCTCCGGAGGAGCCCTCACCGAAGGCAGAGAAGAGAGCGGCTTGCGCACCACATCAGGTGCGGCCGCCCTCCAGAGCAGAAGGGAAACCTCACCGGAGGCCCCTGCTCCAACCTACCTTCATTTCTGGCAGTCGCCCGAGGAAGCGGGTGGCTGCCTATTGCTGTCTACTACTCTGCAGGACACGGGATGGAAAGGGAGTTCTCTTTCCCCCCGGTCACTGCCTCAGGGGCGCAAACGCCCCAGCTACGTAATTCTTTGTGGCTTTTTGGGCCCCTCCTTTTGGGAGAGGGCCATTAGAGGCCCGGGGGGGGCCCACAAGGATCACGGGTCCCCAGAGGTGCCCGTTTCAACCACTGCAGAGAGGGCGCTGTCTGCTCCTCTCCCCAGGAGCAATGTGTGGCCCCTGTGAGCGCACAGGAGCACCGGGGGCCCCCATACTCCTCTTTCCAGGCACAAGGAATGCCTCTACACTAGGAAACCAGGTACTTTTTAGGGAAATAGTGGCTCAGTGAGCCAAGTATGGACCTAGGGAAATTATATGTTTTACCTGCTTTTCCTTCCATTACATATATGTGCTGATGTTCCTTTTATAGGCTGGGTTGCTGATATGTATTTTTATGACTTGTGAGATGTTGTCTAAGGTTCCTTTTATGGGTATTTAGGAGTTATTCATGCAAGTGCATAGAACTCTTACTCTAATTCCTGACTACTGCTTATGTATTAGTAACTTGTGTAACGTTGTGACAACTGCTAAGGGAGCAGGGTATTACTTGCGTGTAATGTTGGTCTAATTATGTTTTGTGCAATACAGATTATTTTTACATAGCTCAGTGTTGTGTTTACTTTGTGGTGTACATTTTGCGTCAGGTGTGTTGTGCAACCGCTTTACACATTGCCTCTGGGATAGGCCTGAATGCTCGTGCCAAGTTACCAAGGGGGTGAGCAGGGGTTATCTTGGACGTGTAACTCCCTTGCCCTGACTAGAGTGGGTAGGTTCTGCCTGGCTGAGGTGCATACCCAGGCCGACCAGAAACCCCATTTCTAACAACAGGCAATCAGCTTTGCCTAACAGTTGGCCTTTTTTTTGTATCTGGCATCATTGCACGTCATCAGACCAAGTGGGTTTGTAGCATTCAAAAAGGTTTTTTTTGTGCATTTTGCGGGTTGTCACATATTTGATAGAAACTGTGATATTGAGGAGATTGGCTGGGGACCAGGGAACTTGAATGGTGACTTGGCCTTCAAATCTGGGACCTTGGTATTATATAGGCAGAGAGCCATCTGGTTGAAGATGTGGGAAGTCACTTGGGCTCTCAATGTCCTACTCACTGGTTGAAAGAGTGTGTTGCTTATGTCAGGGCATTCTCGTATTCTCTTAAGCTGTTTTACCCTTCATCCTGCGTTATCTTGAGTGACAGACTGTGAGCCCAAACTTTCCAATGCATTGCTTCTGAATGGTTGGGTATTCATTGCTATCTCTTCAGGGGTAGAAAGTGGAGTGTTGTTGTGTCCACTTCTTATCTGTCACCCCTCTACTAGCAACATTCGCCATGCTTGCATGTGCGAGTTTTGCCTGTGCCCCTCCCACCTGTCCATTGACCTCCTTGTAATGCACGTTTGGCATCTCCTTTCAATATGGAGACTCTCAAAATATGTATTGTGACCTCCTCCTTTTCTTTTACAGTTTTAAAGTTCTCACTTGTAATTTGGGGAAACATATAAGGAGAAGGTGGTCCAGTGGGGGCACAAGCCCTAACTCTGTCTCTCAAGTGGCTACTTTGGTATGTCAGTTCCTTGTTGGTGTGTTTCAATTCTAGCACCTGATAAAGTACATTTACTCTCATACACTGACGCTCCTGTGCTTAAAGAAGCATGAGCACATCTTGCAGAGATCCTAGAGTGGCTAGATAAGTGGAGCTCTTTCATACACATTCATCCCCTAGGATCTGTACTAGGGGTCTCAGGCAACTGGGTCTCCCATACTTTTCTACAGTCTCCAGCTCTTAAACCATGGAATGCATGCATACATCTAGTTCCTACTAATATTTAACTCCCCAGTACCCCATTCTACCTACCCAAGCTTGTTTATCCCATTGTCTCCTGTCATTTTAGTTTCAAACACAAAGTACCCTTATGAATTAGTCCATTCTCCACCCAACCTCCCTACAGAGAATCCTCTGTCTTACCTATGGCACTTGGGGCTGGCGTCTGAAGTTCTTTCTGATCACAAACCCCTCCACCAAACCCAGCCAAGCTTAGGCATTTCACGGCCAAGCATGCCAGGACTGTATTTTTTGGGGGGGGAAATGTGTCTATTAGCATTTTATATAAGTGATAGTCAATGCTGGGTCAAATAATAGTGGACAACAACAATATGGCTGGTATTGGCTCACATTTTCATCAGCAAGAGAGAGTGAGAGAACCGTTGAACCTCCAGTAATCCAAGCAGCAAGGGAGGCGAATGGGTAGAGAGGAGAGTAAGGACTGATCCTCAACCTTAGGTGTCAATGCATTCAGAGGAAGGAAGACGAAGAGGGACAAATCTACAGGCCAGGAAGACTCACCGACACCAGCATCCACCCTACCTTATCCATTCACACCATGCCCAGAGTCAGCTATTTCACCTTATCGCTACAGCTGCCCTCCTCCTCCCAAGCACTTCCACTAATCTGAGTCCTCAGCAGGAAGATCAGTGCCCGTGGTGTGCAGGCACTCAGTTGGCAACCCATCCATCACTTTATCTTCAGGCCCACCCCCTCAATCATTCCATCGTGCAGCCCCAGAGTTCCAGGTCGCGCTCTGCATGGTCATCTGTACAGGCCCCACAAAGCCTGCATTCCTACACCGTTGCCCATTCCAAATGATCAGTTAGCCATTTCTCTTGTTTCAGGGGGTGCGGGGTTGGGCTAGCCCAATGGATAGTGATGCGTTGCCTCGCAAGTACTAACCCCAACTGTGCAAACTGGTATGCCATTGTTTTGCCCTTCTTAGGGAGGGGCAGCAGTCCAACAAACAATGTTTTACAGTTAATTCCACTTTAACTGCTGTTATTCTTTGCAGCATCTGCACTGTCTCATGCCAAAATGGCTGCAGTGTCCTGCAGGTCCACGCAACATGTCCAAATCCAGCCGGAGATGTGCTGCAGTGCTCGCAATTGTCTGGACATGCTGGGTTTATTTGATGAAGTCGCTGTGGTGTCAAGTAGAAGATAGTAGAATTGCACCAGCTTAAATCTGCCATTGCTAGACCCCTCATATACAAGTGCCCAAATCCTAGTCCACTCCGGATCCATGAGCGGTGTTTCCAGGTCCACATCCCACGCTGCGAGCATCATTGACACATCTGTCTAACTATTTTGAGGGCAGCGTATAGGCGGGATAGGATCTCCCTATGAGAGCCCGGGTCCAGCATTGTCCGCAACAGGTAAGATTCAGCTGGCTGCTCCAGGAAGGACACCCAGATCTCCCAAGCTGTCCGTGAGATGCTGGCATACTGTAGGAATTGTCCCTGGCCAATCCCAAACAAATCTCCGGTCTCCTCCAGAGTTACAAAGGTGGCATTTTGATATAAATCTCCTGCCTTGTTGCAGCCGCCTGCCCTCACTAGGGCAACCTCTGCAGCACCCGTGTTACTGCCCGTTCCCATGTCCAAGTCACCAGCAACCCCACAAAGGGCACGCCCACCGGCATTCTAGAGCCACACATAAGCTGTGCAGGGAGCTCCGGTATGCATACCAAGCCCTCTAGTAGCTTCTTCTTCCAGTTGGGACCATCGTCGCACCACAATGTGGCACTCAGGAGCAGGCCTGCCACAGACAGAGGTCCGGGAGCCCCAGTCCCCCCTCCGCTACACCCAATTTCAGTACAATAAGGCAGACTCTGCATCTCTTTCCAGCCCAAATCAAAGATACTAGTAGCTTGCCGATTTGGCAAAACAGGGATAGTGGCAACTCGCAGAACGGATTCTACATGACATATAGATAGCTGGGAGCAAGATCATCTTACTTAACGCGACTCTGCCCATAACCCAGAGTGGGAGCGTTATCCAGAATTGAATAGAGGCTTTGAGGCCATCTAGCACCCTGCCCATGTTCAGCTCATATTGTAGCTGAGGGGAATAATTCACCCACATCCTCAATATTGGAATGCGAAGGTCTCCTATGCTAGGCTCACTCACAGTCGATCAATTGCCTCGAGTCCAATCAGTGGCACCATGGGGTAGAGCACTGTCTTATGCCTTTTCTCGCATAAGCCCGAAACTGCACCGAATTCGTCCATAAGGTGCATGAGGAGGGGGACTGAGTACTCTGGGTCAGTCGCATACACCAAGGCTTCACCCGCATACAAGGACACAATGTGATTCACAGTGTTCACCTATATACCCCATTTCCACAGGCCCTCCCTAAGATGTATCGCCAGTGGCTCCATTTCAAGCGCGAATAGGAGCGGGGGTAGTGGACACCACGTTCAATGTAAAAAGGGTCAGATACCACCAGCCCCATGCACACCCCTGCCCTGGGTGCCTCATATAATAGATGCACCCATGACATAAAGCCCGGGCCAAACCCCATGCTGTCCATCACTTCCCATAGATATTCCCACGATAAGGTGTTGAATGCCTTTTCAATATCTAGGGCAATCAACGCTGCCCGCGCAGCCGAACTCTGGGTTTCATGCATCATGTATGCCAGGACTGTTAAATAAAATATGCTAACACTCTTCCAAATGGAGACTAAGGAGGTTAATTAACAGCCTGTGAATCACAGGTCCATCCGATTTTGAGTTTCCCATACCAAGCTGGGGTGGAACATGTTCAATGCATAAATGCAAGACCCACAATTATAGTATTTCACAAACAGTTCTGCAATGTAGAGCACATGATGCAGTAAAACAAAGGGAACATAACGGAGTCTCAAGACTAAGATTGTGAGAAAGAGGTGGACCTTAGTTTGCTGTAAACAATTTAAACATTACAGCTGAGCAAGGTAGTCAACACAGAGCCAAAGTGCGAAAGAGAGGCTCAGAGATGGGCATTCCTTTTATGTCTTTTTTTACAATGGACAGAAACACATGATTGAAGCATATTACAGTTGTGTTAATGTAAAGTTATTTCTCAAGGTAGAGGCCCATGCATGTCAAAGGTCCCTGGATAAACATTAGGCCGGGTAGAGCTAAGGCCCTGTAATGCTACCTAGTGGACAGCGCGGACGAACACTTTCTCCTGACTTTTCAGAGACCAGCTTCCCTAGAAAGTTCCACTCACAACATAAATACTGGCACACACATTGGCAGCCGATTGGCAGATTCCATCAATCATCCTCCAATCAGTTACATTTCCATTTGCATTACCCTCCCTTGCTTAATTAGTAGCTTCAGCTTCCTTCGGACCCTCTAAGCAAGTGGTTTGTGCTGTGCTGGAAAATGCCTGTGGCGACCACACAGCTCCCGAAGTGCATCCTCCAATACTTAAGGTGGCCATGCACATCATGCAAAGGGTCAGCAGCGGATATCATCCACAAATTTAAAAAAAGCCAAGTTAGACGGATGATTCTGGTGTTCCCCAGGAGATGAAGCAGATTTTGTTTGTCGGATCTCCTGGATTTGGCGCACAAGACTTGCATTGTACTACTTCATAGGGGTGATCTCCTATTTTAGTAAATAAGCTTTGTCTTGTCTCCTTGCTCTCAGTCACTGAGTTTGGCCTCTTGTTTTTTTAAACATCGACCTACTGACATCATGCAGACAGTCAAGAAACATTCCATGAAAAGTAAATAAAAAGGTAGATGGTTTTGTCAAGGGATGTTTAGCACAAGTCCAGGAGGTTCTTTTACCAAATTTTCAGGATACTCCCCGGTTTTCATTTTTATTGGATATAAATGTAGCTTATAGACATGTCCTAAAAATCTTGCATAGGTCTGGCCCTTCATTAGACACCTCTGGTTTAGGTTCTACCACTGGGCTATTTAGAAGTTTAATTCGTTATGTATTTGACCATCTTTTGTAATTTGCTAGATCACCTTGTTCAGTCGTCATTTAGAGTTATGGAGATCCTATCTTGTAGGAATTGGCATATACTAATTTAATGTGTGTTTTTGCTATAGCGATCAGATTATAATTTCTATTTTAATTGTTTCTTCCACTTACATGTACTCATCGGGGCTCCATCTTGTTTGGGAGCCTAGGAATATAAATTGGTCTCTGTTGGTTCATAAACCCTTTAAAACCACTGCATCTAGTGGTGTTATATTGGTGACATTGAAGACCAACCACACTCCTCAGGCAGGAGAATTATCAAGTTGCAGTTTTCTTTTGCTAAGCAATATAATTATATTCATGAACAAAATGTCTTTTTCACTATTATTGGACTGGGCAGCTGACAACCATTAATGGATAGGTATTTCGCTCCGCAGAGGAACCAGCGTTCCGAATGGATATGCTGGTGATGCAGCCGGGGGGGAGGGAGGGTAGCAAAGGGCTCTCTCTGATCCCCATCAACACTGTAACCTTCTGGGCCCCACTGCAGTGGTGGTAAACCTCTAGCACACAGCCACGCAGGCCTTGGGATGGAAGGGGAGGATCAGACAGGCAACCCACCATCCCCTATGGGACTCAGCAGCCCTGCGTACACTGGGACGTTTGCCAGGCTTTGATAAATGGGACATGTGATGCCAAGAAGATGTCATCCCTCTTACAGAACTACAATGCAACTATCAACTGGCGCCTACTGAAACATTCTGCTACATACAGGTCTGTCACACTGTGAGAATGGCGCTGCGGAGTGGGGAGGAGTAACTGTAACAATTTAATACATTGATATTAACAATAATAACTGACTAGCACACTCCACACTGAATTGTTGGTGGACCCTTGAAAATCAAATATTTTCAGAATTGTATTTATAGGAATAGACTTTAAATATTATGTTCTTCTTTACCATTCAGGCCCCAAAAATATCTAAAAACAACACTCTTTTACTTCCGTACTTGCAAGTAGAGTAGTCATGTAGTGCTGTAAATTTGCCAAATGTATTGGTCGAATGAAAATGGCATCAAATACTAATTGACCCAATCCCCAGCTCCCTCCTTGCGTAGCAGGATGTGACATATTTTAGAAGTAAATAATATGTCAGAGGGAAAGGGATAATGTGCCAAAAAGTAGATCCACCGTGTTGGGTTGCAATCGCTGTATGCCAGGGAACTGCCCTCATTAATATATATTGCCATCACATGCAAGGAACCTCAGTCACATGCTCAGTTCAATCAGCATAGGCCAGGGAACTGCCACCATAGAACAGGGCAGTGCTATCATATTTCAGAATATTGTCATCATTGGCAATTATGCTCAAGTGGTGCTGCCCTTACAAGCCATTTGTGTAGCCACCACGCCCGAGGAGGAAGCTGCTGTGATATATCACAGGCACGCTGATCATGTGCAATTGGTGTTCTGCTACCACATTTAACAGGTTCATCTAAAACATCAACTTATTCCCCCTTCTTTCTCATGACTCACTTCTTATGTTAGGGGAGCTGCTGGCCACGGCCCCATACATTGGTTCCCAGGTCAGAGGAACATGCACGCATTCTGTTAGCCAAGGAAAGCCCTCTCCTCATTGCCTCTAGTTTATAATCTGTTACAGAAAGCACGGGAAAATTATGAATTTTGGGGGAACAGTGTATTCAGCTTCTCCATCCCGTACGGTGGTGTTCTCATATCACATTCATATGCAACACTTCATTGTGTACAGTGTCATAACAAAATTAGAGGCCTCCTGAAAAGTACCTGGAAGTGCCTCCTTCCCCCAGGACCCAGTCAGGGGCCTGCCATCTGTGCACAGTGTCCTGTCCTGAGGGGGGACCTTGGAGCTCGGGGGCCCTCTGCACCGCAGGGGCCTTTATTACACCACTGAGTGTGTAACATGGTGTGGATGGGAAGATGGGATTTTTTCCTTCTTCCTGATTAGTCCTCTCAGCATACAAAAGAACCAGGGTCAAGGAATGGGGAGGTAAATGTGTAGGCAAAGTTGAGCGTCTGTGGGGCTCCAAAAGAGCTGGCTTCTATTGTTTGCAGTGTCTATGTACTCGAATGAGAAACGGACACCTTGTAAATCATTTTATGGACAAACTGCGTAAAAATTAATCTTTACATGCAAGATCTTGCACCGCTCCATGCACCTGTTTCATCATTGTTAAGTTGTTCTACATTTGCTGAACAAAACCTAATTGCAAACAAGTGTTGGCAATGGCGATAGGTTTGGCTTCAAAGGAGTGCTGTATGGTAATGCATGGGGATAGATAAGTATCTGCGTGGAAGCAAAGAGTTGTAAAATAATATTGGTATAGCTTAAACGGTCAGGTGACCGTTGCACTGTCAAGCCAGACCTAAAAATCCTTGTAGGTTTATGACTGCCCTCCTTCCATCTGTGCTGCTGTCTGAGAAAAACAACATAAATTACCAGGCTATCTAAGACACTTTAATAGCCTTCCATGTTATGTGTGTGCCCCTGAAAGATGAAGCTCAGGCAGCTGGATAAATAAACAAAATGATCACAGCTGTGTGGAGGGCAAGCAGCTTTTTTGTAGACGCACGTTGTGTCTGCTTAATTAAAACATGTATTTTATCGTGTCTTTAAGTGATGTCTAATTGGCTTTTCTGACACCAAAACTACTCACCATACCAAAGTAGTTCTCATTAGTACATGTGGTGTATCCACTACAGACCCAAGAATAGAGAAAGAGTTGTATCAACATGTTCAGTCATTCAGAGGTTTATGCTAATGTGCCGTTCATTATATGGACCAAGAGGATGACCTACAAGGAGAGCATCTATTTAATCAACAGTTTTTCCTGGTATTTCATGGATCCTGAGTAAGACCTAGCAAACATTTACAATGAATGGTTACTTGCCTACACTTTGACTGAGAAAATGCTGCAAGAAGACTGTTAGGATATACCAGGTATTTCTTGTATATCTTTGTCTTCCACTTGGAATTGTCATGGTCACCATCATCTGTTTGTCCATGTGCTTTAAATGAGATTGTGTATACAAAGTCAGTGAGTATGTTTACAGCATCTGATAGCAATATATGTTTTCTTTTTTCCTATTGTTACTTCAGTCTGAGAGAGTCTGGCTTTCCTGTATCACTGCTTCCTGACATAGGTGAGCCAGGAGAAGTGGCAGGCAGGACGTTGTACCAATGGTGTGGAATACCAAAGGGGGCCAAGGTGGGCCTCGCCCTCGGCGACTTCCAGTGTTCAGTCTACTCCTCAATGACAGAGAACACAGATGCAGGTATAACCTATGGCACTAAACATTAAACCAAAAGCATCTTCACTTTTCATGCACTTGTAGTTTTACCAGTGTAGTTTCATCACATTTATGTTTTCTGGTTGCTCAGCAAGATTAAATAAATCTAGGTAATTGGTCCACAATACAGTGTACATGTATCACCACAGATAGATTTATATTCTCGGGCTTGCTCACACGGAAATATATAGAGCAAAAAGATTGAGAAAATTCAGAGAAGTGCAACAAGACCAAATACTGGGTTGTAGTGTTACCATATAATGGAAAACTGACAGAGCATGCCAGCCTTCAAAATGGAAACCGAGATAGGGCATAGTGCCACTAGGTAAAAAAGGAAATGTAATGAGCCAATGCTTGAGTCCTCATGCCACTGTACGATCACTAATCTTTTTGGTGACTTTTAGTATCCTTATAGTGAATATTTGATGGTACTTAATGAAATACATTAATACACACTGGCCAGGGTTAAACACAGGTTTGATGATTTCCATTTGCTAGAACCAAAACAACAAAATCTCATGCTTGTAATGTAACCTTGGATTAGCGATTTTTGCTTTAATGAGTCACCCAGTGCAGGCACAACAAATACCTAGGATCGCCAAGTACAGGTCCCTCAAAAAATTACACAGATCAAGAAAAGGTGGACTAGGGTCATGGCATTCGACATACTGGTTATTGTACTATGGACTACACATTTGATGACCCAGGATGCCCATTTTAAGATAAGAGCAGCATCTGAAGATGTGGCTATTCTAATCTGATGCTTTTGCCCTGAAGGCCATACTGGAATGCTGACGAGAAAATGCCAAGGTACCACATATAGATGAATGCATGCTTCCACCCAGTAGTGACCGAAAGGTGACAGCAGTGCTTAGAAAAATTACTTAAGTACATAAATGAGTTAATAATTAAGCCCTCTAGCACAGAATTTGTATATGTGGGAAAGTTCCAAAAATGAATGTGCCCAAGTGTGTGAATGTAGAAGTAGATTGACTTAGTGCTCTGATTTAGAGCACAAAGGACAGACTGATGTCAGTCGTTTACAGTTTAGCAACCAATATCATCATGGGTCAAATGGCTGCAGGCCAGAAGAAAAGATTAATTGAAGTCTTCAAAAGATTTATTGAAACGCATCAAAGCATCGGCAGCACCAGGATTTGTGGAGCTCATCCTCATTCGTATAAAAAACGATACCAAAATGGATGAATTGACCAGGTGAAAGAGAAATCATATATATAGACTGAAAAGTAGTGTAGTAATACCGATGCCAATGGGACACTTCAAGCCTTCATCGATAATATGATGTGATGTCTGTGATTGGAATCAGTGGCACAGGATCCAACAAAGCTCAAAGAGTAGTTCTGAATACCTGACATCTACAAGCTGTACAGTAAAGAGGTCAGTGCCTCTTCTGGGCTGCCGCTGTTGTAATCATCCTTGGTGAGATGCCTGTTTTTGCCTATTTTTGAACAGTTTGGATGGCTGACGCCGGTGTGAGTGACGAAGGACCTGTGCATGTCCTTAGTAGGGCTCCCGTGGGGATGATACGGATCTACCTGAGGTTGAAATACAATGATTTGTATATGTTAAAGCAAGAAAGATGTTTAAAGTGGATGTTTTAAAATGCTCTGGAGAATTTCATAAGTTTAATTAAAAACTACAGATTTGACCTAGTTCGTTGTAAAAACCAAGCTCATCAGGGTCATATCGAGTGCCTATTATGTGTTATTTATGTGGTTGAGTGACCTTTAGGTCCATTATGTAAGCACTGGCGCTATTCCATTGCTTTTTTTTTAAATGTGTCTTATAATTTTATATTTTTTCTATTGGGAGTGTGTATTCAACGTTCCTTGTTGTGTGCAAGCAATTACTCGAAATGTACAGGCAGACTATATTTACATTTTTATAGCATGAATAGATTTAATGCGTTTGTCCACCTGTAAGCGCTCTCCCTTACACAGTGGAATGGATTACACCTAGAGCAATTTCCAGTTTGCCCAGTCAAGCCTTTACATCCATCAGTTGTATGCTGAATGAATCACCCTTTGTGACGTGGGAATGTCCCAACTTGAGTCCCAAGCTTCCTTTGCAATAGAAATCAAACATCTCCTCACGATAATGCCCAACACAGGTCTGGAGTTACTTGCATTCTGACCAAGAAGGGATGTGCCTAACATTTAGGCCAGGACTCTACCTTTTGGTGTTGGCACAACACTACTTTCCATATCGTTTCTTCCATTCTCTAAAGATACAGATGAGCCATGGAACTAATTGTGCCAACGTTAATCAAGAGTAAATCAAATGACTCATGTATTGCATCCATCAGTTTTTAACTGTTGTCGTAAATGTCAAGACCTTGCTAGGCAAGCTCTGGTCCACACGCTGCAGCGCATCCCGTATGGATAATTTGTGTTGGGGCTGCTTGTGGTCTGGTTAAAATTGGACAAAGCCTAGTAAACCTTATGAACCCTTCCAGTTGATGGAGAGAGTTATTGAATTACTCATGGTTGGTCCCTCTCCATTATGTCCTGATTAAGCTAAGTAATTAGGGAATGGAATATTCCCGGAGACTTAATGAGTGGGTCAGATTAATTCAATCATTACCATCCATAACTGTGGATTGTCTGATATTGGAAAGGATAAGGGCTGAATGACAATTATTGATGATAGACTGTGCCAGAGGTCAAGTAGTAACTTTGGCACGTGTGGGCTATCCACCAAAAATTGATAGACATCCTGTTTGCCCTCTGTAGAGTGTATACGTATGTGTATATGTCTGTATATATGTGTGTGTGTGTGTGTGTATATATATAAACACTCTAAATGCAAAGAGAGAAGACGGGACATCTGCCAATTTTTGGATATATACTCGTGTATGCACACTAAATAGGGCAGAAGGAACATCAGTGAATCTCTCCATAAACACCGCAATGTTTGAATATTGCCCATTGTGAAGCCCACACAAGCCACACATTAAATGTTCTAGGGCTGTGATTTGTGGCTTTCAGTTCTTTCTTCATTTAAATAGCCGAGTCCATGATGAGTACAGAATGGGATGCAAGCATTCCATTTGGTCATCTGAGAGGGTTTTCCTACCAGATTAAGAGTCCTGCTCTCACATCAGAATCAACAGTAGAAGATTGGCCACCCTCCATCAAGGGTCTATTGTAGTGGGCTATTTCCAGGGCTGACTGGGCTGAGATATTAGCAGCCAAACCTTCTGGCTGCGCAACTTCCCTGATAGCTAGTAGACAATTTACCTATAGGTATATACATAATTTACCGCTACAGAGAATTCGTGAATCTGGATTTCGTGCCAGATCCATAGTGCTGAAGTGTATCTTCAAAAGTACTTTAAAACGTAGCGCTTTTCAGCCAATGTTTTTGGAATGCTGTGCTCTAAAATGAATTACTTTGCCCTACTTACAAAATGTCTTGCAAGTTTAACGAGAAAATGCGTGCTTTGCTCAATGCCCATTTTTTTGGTCAATGTAGTATCAGGCTCTAGGTCTGCTCCAACCCCCAGTTCAGTGCCAGAAATGCTGCCGTTATCTCAGCACTAGACCGGGGGGGGGGGGTCAATAAAGCATTCGAGTTTGTTGTTATTCCCCCTCTCTGGTGTCTTCCATTTATACCAGGCACCGTAACTAGGCCATCATAAATACGGGCCCACCTGTTCTTCGCAGTCTAACCCTGACTCCTTTGTTTGATGTCCTAGTACTCAACGTCAGCACCTCGGCACAGTTGACCTTCTCTCTGCCTCCGGGGTTCCAGCCTGTGGAGAGCCCCGACCCTCAGGCAGCTGTCGCCTATTTCCCGTACTTCAACAACCGCTACTTGGCTGTGGCGGCTTCTCTCAACGGAGGAAATGTGCTGGCTGAGTTTGTCCGAATGCTGAGCCAGTGGACTGCAGAACTAGGTAATTCGTGTGGCCTAGGATAAACATATACCAATACTTAATTACAACAACAACAAAAATCTTAGGAGCTTACACCGGCACAGCCTAATGCCAGGATCGCCGAATACAAGGCTCTCAGGTTTTGATTCCACCTCATGCTTCTTTCTTTCACCGCCATGCCATTCCTGTCTTTTTATTTCAGTTTTGCAGGTCCTTCTTAGGTCTGGTGTTAGCCAAGACATTTCGTTTTTCGAAAAAAACTCATATACTACACACATTTATAGGACCTTTCAAGTAGTCCTTTTTTCATGCAGCCCTTTCCCTCTGCTGTAGTGTCATTCACATTTTTCTTCCGCCTACTGCAACGTACAGCATCGGGAACAGGGTCCGCCCTCATCAGCCATTGGTTTACCTGACTGTGAGTGATGGAATTGTACCATTGCACAATGTGAACATCCGTACAATAATTAGTCCCCTTCACTGCGAGGGACTACTGATGCAGTGTCTGGATTTACAGAAAAATAAGGAATTCTGGCATTTAAACAATGCTTGTTTTCATACCATGTGTACCTTCGTACAAAATGCTTTTACAAACAAAATAAACATTGGCAAAGCCAAAGGCTAAGCAACAAACAACAAACCTGTTGGCTTTGCCAATACATGTGTATCTCCACTGTCATCTTTTCACGTCCTCCTCCTTTTCTGCCTTTCTCTCTGTTGCTGTGGGTCAAAGTCTGATGATGAAAAAATCCCAGGCCCCAAAAACGAATGCCCACCACCTGCAACCAAAGGCACTGCATAAAGAATATAGGGCAAATAAGACAATACGGAAACATAAAGTCCTGTGTTTAGCAGATGCTGCTCTTCTTACAGCACTCCTGTGGTTACTGCGCCATAATCTTGGAAAAACTTTAGAAAAATCGGTAAATCATCAGGAGACTTTCTAAAAAGCCATTACTGCACTGTTTACTCTGAATATTCCTCTTTCTTATAAAAAAAGAAGCAAATGAAAAAAAATATGCTAGTGTTCTCCATTACGCAAAAGATGTTTGGTTCAATTGACATGAAATTAATGGTTCATTTTCACATTAGATGGTTTGTACGAGCTAGGCAGGCTGCTTTTAATTAATTACTTAAAGTTGTCTTTCTACAGTGCTTATGAATATTTGATAGGATGAAAGTAAGAAAATAGACTCATTTATAACAGTTAGATGGCCAGCCTCTATGATACCAGCTGACATGCTCTATTCGGACCCCCTGTGTTTCAATTTTTTGTTTGACTCGTAAAACATCCTCGACAATCTTATTAGCTGGTTGAGTGCATGATAAATCATCTTATCTGGTTGAATTCGTTTTTACGTGATAGATTTCAAGGTGTTAGGTTAGAAAATTCAACCTCTTGTAGCTGAATGAATGAATAAATGAACAGCATTTTGTACAGCGTGCTTTACCTTCAGTGGGGCATTCTGGTGCTAGCAGTTTGTTTGGAGACCTGGAAGAAAATAAGGTAGTGAGATAACAGCCAAGTTTTTAGTTTTCGTCTGAACTGTTTCTGAAGGTAACATACATTGCCTAACTTTGTTAACACACAGAATATGGGCGAGCTTACAAGTAGAGTATTGCAGCTCGGAGGCGTAGAATTTGCAGATACCTGCAACCTTTGTTAGAGAGGGATCTGAAAAGAATGTAGAATGTCTTGGAAATAGAGCAATTTTCAGTAGTTAACCAATGGTGCTGCCTAAGATGATTTGAAATGAAGTGATGGCAAGGTATGTTAAGAAGTAGCCTGTCGGATGCACTTTGGTCTATTTGGAGGTGCTGTAGGCGATAATGTGGCAATCCAAGATATAGAGAATCTTTCGTGAGGTAACCAGGGACTGGACCACATTGACATTGACGTAGTAATGGAAATTGGCCCTCAAATTACATGGGAGAGGGTTAACCCAGAGATAATTTTGAGGAAGGTTTTTGGGGCCAACATATCTAATATCGGTATTTGTTTGGACAATAACATAGAGGAGATGGCAATTAAGAGGACTTTTATTGAAATATCAAGATAAATTAAAGAAGCGCTAACTGATAAAACCGTAAGACAGGGGAGCAAGATGAAAGGATGGTTTGAACACAACTGCACCAAGGTCTTTGCATCCCTAAAGAAATGAACTAGATCCCAGACAGGGATCACTGAATGTAAACAGATACAAATTAGTCCTCGCTCAGGGGTTGAAAGCCATCAAGGAAGATTCCTGGGAAGATACAATGAAGTCCTCCACAGGACACCACATTATTTTGACAGATGATCAGTCACCCATGTTTTAGGTAGAAGGGGCTCCGTTTATAGAGGTGGCAATCTCAGTCGAGTGTATGTGCTTGTTAGTGGGAACTATGGGGTCATTCTATCTGCAAGCATTCTTGTAGTTTCCCATTATCATCTGAGGATTGGGTGATTTTTGAACCAACACTACAAGAGGTGGCCAAGGCCATTACAAACATACCAGTGTCATAGTCCTGGGGCCTGATGGGATCCTAGCAGATTTATTTAAGGCTGATTTTGAGTTCTGGGGCCCTCTTATAGCAGGTCTAGAGGTGTGCTTGGATCACAAGGAAATTGGAAACCTGGTCAGTATCTATCTGCAATTGTTCTGCCAATTTTGGTTGGATTCACAGTGATCCAACTTGTTATCACCTAATATCCCTGCTGGATACCCTGGCTAAGGTCCCAGGGAGGATACTGCTAGTGCGGTTGCAAGACTGGGTGGAGAAACATCAGGTCCTGGAAGATATTCAGTATGTGCTTTGGAGGGGAATAGGCACTGTTGACAATGCCTAAATATATTCCTTATGATTCACAAATATAAGATTGCAAAAATGGGTGCCCTGTATCTTGCCTTCATGGATCTGTTCAGCTCATTTGATTGTGTATCACACCGTAAGCTGTAGCACGTGATGGAGTCATAGGGATGGAAGTGGGCATCCTTAATTACCTGAACCACAGAACCACAGCAAGGGTTGGGTATGAAATAAATGGGAAGAGTTCTCATGAGCTCTTTTCAGCCGAGCGTTGAGGCAGGGCTCTGTCTTGGCATCCTTCCTCTTCACCATTTATATCAATAATTTACAGAGGTTCTTGATGGAGTGGTGTAGGGATATGCCACAGATTGAGCACCACACTGTCCCCACTCTCCAGAATGCGGATGGTGCGGCGCTGATGGCTTGCACTAAGAGCTTTGCATGATACCTTTGTTTTGTTTATAGGCAAATTGGACCTACAAGAAAATCTAGGTAAATAATATGTTATGATCGCTGGGAACAAGAAGCTGCTTGTCATTTTAGTATTAAGGACATGCTGTTAAAGCAGGTCAGTACCTTCTCCTCCCAGGGGTGTTTTTTGTTGTGGCAGGCGCATGGGAGCAGAAGAATAATCTGAGAAATGACCAGTTGACGAAGGTTACTTATGCACTTTTTGCCTTCTAACATATATTGGGAGTGCCATTTACAGCAAATTATATTGGGCTTCTTCTCCTCTTGTGGCATAGGCTATGGACATATCAGGAGGCACCGGTGAATAGACAGATCCTATCGGATTATTTGTCTCTTGATTGTGTGAGTCATATACCATGGCTCAGGCAACATTAGAAAACAGTCACAAATTGGAGCGACCACACTTTTTTGATGTCCCTACGACTCTAGTGTAAAAAAGCAGGAAATATTTAAGCATTTATGCCTTCAGCACTTAAAGAGGAAATACGTATTGTAGCCAGTCAGAAAGCCACCTACACACTGTACTCCTCCCTTTCACCTGACAGCATCCCTGGCCTTCAAAGATTTATTCTTACCTGGTTTAGATTAAGCCTGGTGCATTGTATTGTTTAGTTCCCAGTTGCAATGACTGGTCAAGGTCCTTAGAGCCTTGCCCTTGTGATAGTACCACCCAACATGACACTCTGCACTTTGTTTTCCTGCTGTTTTTACGTTCCTCCTAGAATTAATTTTTATCAAACCCATCTCAAGAGAGAATACAATAAGATGCTGTAGACAAGTCCTGTTTTTCTACAGCTAAATTGAGCTGTAATTGATGTCTGTCTTAGAGTGTCAACCCATATCTGGCATGCGATTTGCATAAGAGATAGTAATGGAAATTAATGTATTTCTGTTTAGGGTTAAGATCTCTTTTATTAGAAATTAAAGCAACAAGTACAACAATCCTCCCACCTACATTAACTGGTTGGAAGAAAATAACGTTAACAGGGGAGAGAGAAGAGGTATCAAGGAAAATTAGGGGGTGGGCAAGCCATGAGGGTAAATGTGTAGTCACGACTGTTGAGGTGAAGAAATCATCCAAAGTAGGCTGGGAAAGAGAAAACAAAAAAGGGTGCTGGGGTGGGTAAAGTCAGGCCATAGGCAATGGCTTGGCTCTTGACTAAGCCTGGTCTTGGGCACCATGAGTTAGGCAAAGACCTCGTAAGTATGTTGGGCATATCAATTTCTCGGAATGAGATAACGAATGCAAGGGCTTGTCAAATAAGGGCAGAATATTAATATATTACTGTTTAAAATAGGATTTTTACTGTTACTTGTAATTTAAGCTGATTTGTAAATCCAAGTATTGTAAAACAAGTTTATATATTTTATATCAGCATGCAATTTACGTGACTGGGTACTTTTGTGGTTTTAATGTATAATACTGAAAATAGTTAGTTTTCTGACTGACTGGGCTACAGTCTTACTGGAAGAAGCTGGTGAAAATTTAAGCACTTACCTTTAGAATCACAAAAGGGCAAAGAAGATCGATGAAACTTTAGAAACCTACTAGCAGTCAAGCCAGATCCTGAGGTTTTTGCTGAAGGAAAAGGGTTCAGCGGTTGGTGAAGAAAGGTTACCTCCACCGAGGTGCCCAAAAAGAAAGTTTTGAAATTAAAAGCAAAATGTATATATATATTTTTTTTGCTGTTGAGCTTAAGACAATTGGTGTGCATCAGCCTTGCAGCAGCAGACATACAGTAGCAGAACTTGTCCTGGAAGTCTGACTGATTTTTATAGTGATAAAAATGAATTGTGTGTCGTCAACGTAAGAGTAGGTTTTAAAGCAAAATGGATGGATATCAGCCAGGGGAGCCATACGAATATTGAAAATCTTAGAGTTTAGTCATGACCGCTGCTGGATAGCTCCTTGAGGCAGAGCAAATGAATTGAAGCAGTAAGGGGGCAGATAAAGTAGTTTGATAGTGATCTGTTGGACAGAAATGAAGTAAACATTTTCATTGTAGATTTACCAGTGTTCCATAAGGAACAGCACGCTCCTGGTGCTTTTTAGCGCATACTTGGGGCCTCTGATGAAATTGTGCAAGGCTTGGTAATTTTTTTGTCATAATTATGTTGTTGACACACTACTATTTTTTAAAAACATGAACATCTTCAGAAAAAGATATAAAAGCTTTCAGTGAGTACCTTCTGGCAACTGATCATTGGAGGGGCTTGAGAGACATAACGCTCAATCCAAATAAGACTGAGATAATGTTGGTTAGTGGCTGGCTATAGCCCTCACGATCCCATGTCCAGCCACCTGTCTTTGAGAAATCTTGCCATAGGTATGGGTGTCACTCCTAGTAAGGCATCTAGGGATTTGGATGGACTCAGCTCACTGTCAGATTAAAAATATAATACAGTAAGTTAAGTCGAATCATCAAAGCAGCATTACTCTACCTAGGTCTGTTGCACCAGCTCCTCACTTTACTACTCTCTTCAAAATGTCTGTGATAATTAGGTAAATACACTGTCCAAGCTCCAAAGCCGGTAACGCCATGCCACCTAGCTGTCCATGTTTGGATCACAGCATGCCCTTCCTTAAACCCCTAGATTGGCTGCTTTTCTAATAAAGATCATGTTTTAAGACACTGACCCTGATACTTGATTGAAGCTTTGGGCACACCTAAATTCAGCCAAGTTGTGGAGAGCAGTTATAATGGTAATATAAGCCGCATTACGACCCTGGCAGTCTTGAGACCACCAGCGTCGCGGTGGCAGTCAGACTGGCGCCAATGTGGTGGTCCGGCAGCCACATTACGACTGTGGCGATTGCAGCACGGTCGGACCGCCAGCAGCGCCAGATCATGACTTTTCATCGGTCTGGCAGTCCTAATCCACCAGGGCAGCACTGTAAGCAGTGCTGCCCTGAGGATTACGAGTCCCTTTTCTGCCGGTGATTACATGGCGGTAGCCCCGCCATGTAAAGACTGGTGGAGATGGTGTGCAGGGGGCCCCCCTGCACCACCCATACACTTGGCGTGTGCAGTCCAGAGGCCCCCATGGCCAGCCCCGCCATGCTTTTCACTGTCTGCTTTGCAGACAGTGAAAAGCGCAGCAGGTGCTGATGTACCCTACGCACTGCAGCATTGCCGCTGGCATCAATGTTGTGGGTTGTTTCCCGCTGACCCAGTGGGAAACTCGTAATGGGGCCTGCAGGAAGGGGACCAAACTGGCGATAACCTAACTGTGGGAGTTTGGCGGACGGCCTTTTCCATCCACCAAACTCATAATGACCCTTATAATCTTGCTCCTGATTCAGGAATTGTGGAATTTTACTTCCTATTTTGCCTCTGTGGTGTAATTTATGCATATACAAGCTTCCAAAGATAAAGTGAGTTTATGGAGGTCCTTGGTGGGTCCACCCCTTAAGTTATTGAATACCTGCCAACTCATACGCTTGTAGGTATTCACCTGTTATTTGCATGTAGCTTCCCACCCTGGAAACCTATACAGATCACCTTGTTTTAAGGGCAGGAGTACCTGAATTTTCAGCGTGAACACCTCCATAGTTAAATGGTGTGTAATGCAAATGGTTTGCCCCCAAGGAAAATAAGTAAATAAAAAGTTGCTTGTGCTAATGCACATATGTGCTGCATTATAAGAATTTAGGACTATTCCTACTATAAAGAAATCTGGCTTTAAACACAGAACGTTTGTGAATCAGGCTTTTTCTGTAATGTGCCTAAAGCCATTGCCTAGAAGTTCTCCAGGATAAACATTTACACCATCCTCACAACCAGCTACAAGCTATTCAATGAATGTGGAATTGTATAAAATATCTGCATGCCCAAGGGACTAAATGCTTCTGAAAAAAAAAACTTGATCCTTTTGGTGCCATGCATTGAGGTGGCCAATTATGGTTACATTCTCATTATGTCGGAGCTCAAGGAATAGACTCTCTGATTATCCTAGACCTCATATTAAATCTGGGTTTAGATTCTAGCTCGGCTTAAACTTTGCCATTTTTCCGCAATCAACTATCCAGGAATAGGAGAGGGCGAAAGTAGGAGTTCCAAGATTGGAAGGCTCCTGAGTTGGTGCATTCTCTTGTATCTCTTCCCACACCTGAAAACATCACAGACTTATTCCTCACAATGGATTTTCGCATGACTGAATGTATATATGTGCATATATGCTTTTGGAAACTGGAGTTCACAGCAGGTTTGAAGGCATAAGGTTTCCACGACTAGATCTTTAAACTCTTGTGAATTCTTGAGAGTTGTAAATGTGCATCGGTGCAAGGAAATACCCCTGCAGGTGCACTTTTGTAACTTTTTTAAAATAATTGGGTGCCTAATTTATTTTCATGGTGCCTTTAATGGTTTTACAACGTTTTCATCAGTAGTAATTTAAAAAAAAATATTTGTATGCCTCAACACATTTTTCTAATTGTTTATAATGGTGCAAAATAGTTTAACATAGCTTTTTTTCCCCACATTGCACATTTTGTATGTACATTTTTATTTTGAAAGCACATAGTCGACAAACTTGCCTCCAGTCTTCTGTATTTGTTTTGTATGCGTTCAGGGAGCTTCCGGGGAGTCTTAAGTAGTAGTCTCAATTTGTTATATATTGCATGTTTTTATACTGAAACCACTGTCAGTAATGCAAGTTGAGCTCCAAGCTCATTGTATATCCTTAGAGCGCTAACCCCGACTGTAAAGATTTTACATTAGTGAACTGTATACCAGTTTAAACAATTTGCATATCTTTATCCTTTTTCCCAGATCCATACTGTCTAACTGGAGTCTGGAAAACAAAGGGTTTGTGCTGCAGGGGATTATTCCTACTTGCTCAGAGGACAAAACAGACTAAAACAACTTGTTTTTTCTTGATCCTAAACAATATGTCCTGGGTGTCGGGCTACAGAAGTTCTACATCTCTCTTCAGTAGAAGGTTTCAAGACCCTACTAATTCAAGGTATAATCCTATGAATCTCACTCCCACAGCACATGAGACAGAAAGGAGAGTTGTTTGAGATTTCCAGAGGAAGTAGAGTCACATTTTCCTTTATGCCTATGCTTTTGATAAGGCCTGACTCATCAGAAAACCCACATGACTAATTTATTCTTCCTATTTTAACCCATTTAGAATCCTAAGACTGGCCTCCTTCCAGTCATGGCTCTTTTAAGTTCATATTCAGCTTCCTTCTCCGAGAATTCTCCACTTATACCTACTCACCGTAGAGGATATCTTGAAGATTGTGCATTTTTCTCTGACCATGTCTGGGATACAAAGCTGGCTTAGTCCCTAACTCCCCTGTCTTCCCGTTCTTTTTTCTTTTAATCTCAAAGCAGTTCAAAATAGCTATACATAAACATGACATATTAGACTTGATGTTACAAGGTGAACTCTTAAATCGGTCAGTGTTTTTTTGCAAAACTGGTTTTTGAGTGCCCATTTGCAGCAGTTTGCAAAACCCCCCGCCTCATCAGTACTCATGAGGCAAGGGTCTATTATGCCATAAATGCAGGGGTTGAGGCGTGCAAGGGACAGAATGCCACAATCCATGCATTTGCATTTCTTGTATGCCAGCATGTTTTTAAAAGCATTTCCTATCCCTTTATGGTGGGTGGATGCAAGAAAGAGGAGGTCTTGTTACACGTAGCTGATGAGAATGTCTTTGAAGGTACTTAATACCTTTTCCTTGATTATTTTTTTGTTGTTGCCCTTAATTAATTTATAGTGTTTCATAATGGAAGATGGACATTGCAAAGTAAACTGTCTTGTTTAACTGTGCTGGGGAGGCCGTGAAGCAATGGGGGTGAATGTGATGGCTAGATCTTTGCTGTCTTTGGAGTGGGATGGTTAATGGGGCATTTGTTGAAGTTTAAGATATAAGGGAGAGTTTCTTTCATCTTTTTGCTTATAACAAAATCTTAAGGTAAGATGTGATTAAATGGGAGAGAAAATGTTAAGATGCAGTTTGTGAACTCATTTGTGAAGCTTTTGTTAGACTCAGATGATAAGAATGTAGTTGTCTAAAGGTCGAAAAGAGGAAAGTGATGGGTGAGTGTGTGAGCAATCAAGGCTTACATGTAGTATGACACAAAGTAATAACACCTAATAAGGGACAGTACTATTAAAAAAAAAAAAAAATGCTGGAAAGTCCTAGCATTTATGTGGCTATACTCTAGTATATTATTAGAGCATTAACGTATCTAGGCTGTATATGGGCAATGTAATTTCATGAGTATGGAAGACTTTAGCAGGCTTAGGACAGTATTTAAAGATTGCTGGGCAGCCAGATGTGCAGCAGGGTAACAAAGGTAACAACCGTTGCCACTCTGGCAGATTACCGCCTGCCCTGTTTGGAGATCTCCATGCTTTCAGAGGAGATGTTGTCAGGGCGGCTCCTCCAAAAGTACTGAAAGTTTTCTGAGCAGCCGCCATGTTTCATTCTGAAGTTAAACAGATTTTTTGTTGCTCAAAAATAAACTCCCAACTCAAGGAACAAAAAACAAATGGCAGTGATAATGTGGGAGTATTCTCCCAGGAAGTGGGGGTCATTTTTATTTCTTTTATTTGCGGGACAGTCAGGGTTTTCTTGTCGGTCTCACAAAGGGATAAAAAACAATCTGATTACTTAGGGCAGACGGTCCGAGGTGCTTAGACTAGCAGCCTTGTGTCCGGCAGGCCTTTGAACTAAGGTGTTCACCAGTAGTAGCATGACAGTTCCCCCAACTCTAAATCGAGATGGCAGACTTTCAGTTTAGTAGTGATAGCGTGTCAGGACCTTGATAAGTAAACTTACAAGGAGACACACCTAGGCCGATGAACCTTTTGACAACGTTCGGAGACTTCCCAGAACGAGATATCTTTTTAACATCACAATCAATATGACAATAAGTCAAGCAATATTCACAATACCTAATCAACAAGTTAATCAATGACATTCAATAAGAATCGATAAGTGAACACACCATGACCTTTCGGCCAATGAATAACCACACAAATCTAATTTAAGTGTTAGGACATTTATTTCCTATTAGTTACAATCTAGTAGTCATTTCCGATAATCTCATTAGCAACCAATCTCATTAGTAACTCTTCAAACTTGTAATTAGAACACACTTAATCTAGTCATAGAGAACACTTATTCAGCATTATCACATCATTAATAAGAAGCAGTTTAGCAAAGTCTCCGTTGTGCAAGATTCAACTAAGCAAGAACCCAGTCATTTGTCTATTTGTGTCAGATTTTAGTGAGCACCTTAACTAACCTCGAATTAGCATCAGCATGTTGGGCTTCATGCAAAACAATTTAGTAAACACAAATTTGGAAAACATTCAACTACGGCTTCTATCAAAAGAGCAGTTGGTACCTAGAAAGAAAAGGCAAACAGACAATTACAATTTGCATCAGATAATTACCCCTCCAATGAATCAGCAATCAGCATCAGTCTTCGTCCTCATGACATCAGTCGATTCAGCATCAGCAAAGATAGGACAGGGCAAAGTCTAAGTATGGCATAGCTAAGAACAAGGCACTTCCCTCATAAGGAGTAGAAGTATGTATCACGTAAGGATTCAATAGACGATGGTTAAGATATCAGAACAGCAAAGTCTCAAAGAATAATGGCAAAAGTGTCCCAATAATGGCTGGGTTATGCTGTTATACCATAACTGTCGAACTAGCCCTTAATTCCTCATTGGATCAATTTTGGTTCATCATTATCTCTGTCCAATAATTCTCCACGCACCTCACTAGAATTTCTCACAAAACACAGTTCTCATGCAGTTGATTGGCCCACGTTGTTGACATCTTCATTGATAGGAATGTCCGGTAAGAAAGTTACACTTTACGCTCCAGTCAGTAGTCCCATTGTCTTCTCCTAGTCTAGACAGCCTTGTACCTGTCACAAATTACACTGTTGCATTCGTCAAGAATGTCTCCTTGAACAAGTCTGGTCCCATGAGAAAGAATTTACTACGGCTACACACATATCTCTAGCTTCTGGAAAAGTACAGCTTCGTGTCCTTCAGGAAAGCAGCACATTGCACTTTTAGAAAAACGCAGTTTAATATGAGACCAAGCAGCTAGGCCCAGACCCTCGCTAACTAAGGCCTAGTGATTAATTTAGCAAAACCCCAAAACATAACTCTTAATTAGAATATGCTAATACAAATTCATAACATTAGTACATTATTAATTAATCATTAATAAGTTTCATTAGTCCTTCTATATATTGGTGGCCACTCCCCGTGGGCACATTTCAAACGCGTGCATTATTTTCTATGTTAACACATTTTCTGTGTAGCTCCATTACAGAATATATTGCAAGCTTTTCATGTTAATATTAATTTAAAAGTCACACTCCAACAGTAGACAAGCCAATTTGCCATGTTAGTGGCAAAGTACCCTGTCCACCAACCTCTAGCTAACCTCCACATGAACCCCTTCACTTTACTAAACCTATGAGTTTCCCTGCTTCTAATCGATGGAATTATGGTTAGAAAGGGGTTATAATGCATTTCACAGAGCCGTGACTTGTCTGCTCTGTCTTTTGTTTTCATAGGAGCACAGCTTACTAGTCCTGAACTAACACTCCCATGCCATGACACTGACTTCCACGGTGAATTTATTGAAGTTAAATGGTGATCCCATTGAAACGCTTTTGACATGTTCCTCTTTAGCTTTTAATTGTGTTATTGAAATCATGTCCAACAAGAGGAGTTTAAGTGACTTCCATTCCACACCCGCTGCTGTTTTATCTCACTATTGCAGGTTTTTCATCCCTGCTTCCTCATTTTGTCACTGTTTGTCTGTCCTTCTCTTTTTCATCCTATTGTGTTTTTCTCTCTCGCTGTGGGTCAAAGTCTGATGAGGAAAAGTAAGTGCCAGTCCTCAAAAATGAGTGCTGGTGGGCCCCACCTTCAACCACTGTTGGAGATTAAGTCCTTCACATGAGGATATTAGTTAATAATATATTCATATTTAACTCATCATAAAATTGGGGATTTCTGCAAAATATTTTGAATTGTTTTGATTATGGTGATAAATTGTAATGGCAGAAGCCTAAACAGTTACTATTCAAACTGAACAAATTTGCATTTTGTACTCTCCCCCCCCCCAATGTCACTCGTTCTTTGGGGAGATTCCAAAAGTGGAATGGCTTGTTCTTACAACAACGATGATAACTGAAGACACAGAGTAGTGCTGCGAAATGATGTCTAGGAGACGTAACCACTCCAAACTATAGCACTACCATACCACATTGATTACAGGAGACACCACATTTCAAGATGGAGTCGGCTACTTGAGACCAATCGATATTGGTTCATGTCACTAAAATAATCTGTCTCAAAGTACACAGTAGAAGGAAATTGCTTCATTTGAATGTGTTTCTTAGTAAAGTGGCACTGGATGTCGGAAACTGGCTGTACACTGGAGACTGGAGTTGACCTAACTCCTCTTCAGGTAAGTTACCCGAAGCAAATGCCTCACCAATGCTAAAAACCCAGAGCGATCTGTTATATAGACCTGCAAAACTAAAAAGGGTAACACACCAGAATATAATGAAATCCCTCTGATCGGAAATTTTGAAATATTCCCAGCCACACCAAATTTAGGTGATTCTATGACTTTAACAGAATGTACTTGTGGCTGTTCAAGTCATGGCACTGGTTGAGGGAATTTGGAAACCACTGGTTAACCACGTCAACTTTATTGCACGAATGATATCTTTCTCTCTCTGACCAGAAGTTGTAGTGAAAGTTTATTTCTGGAGGCGTCTATTGACATGGTTTCTAGCAGCTTTGGTGAGGCTGCAGTTGTAGTAGTGCCTGCAGACAGCCACACTATTTGGCCCTCTCTCCTAAGATTGCAAATGCCATCTTTCTTTCTTTCAAGGATAGTTAACAGTACTTCTATCACCATTTCAAGATATCCAACATTTTTGTAAGCCTGCATATACTGTTCAAGTGTCTCCACATAACAGGTACAGGGGAAATAGGTGCTTGTCATTGTGGTACATACACTTCGTTGGCTGCTGTAATCAGTGCATCATGCATTCATTGGCTTTGTGTCTTGGAAGTTTTACTTCCCACTGATGTCCATTTGGTATCACAACCTATTAAGCAGTGCCTGGTGCCAGCCTACAGTGCTTCCTAAGCAGTGTATTTTTTCCTCCTCACCTTTCTCCCTGCGCTAGTAATAATTTACCACACTGTCCATATCCGTGGACTCTGTGCTACAATTCTTGGACATCAGGTGTGCACTTTGCTTTTGATGCGAGCCTACCATTTCCTGAACATCTGCACACTACTGTTGACTGGGCTTTCACATGGTGCCCTAGACCTCCACTCATAGCTCTACCCTAGACTTCTGCTCGCAGTTGCTCCCTCTCCTTCACTTCCACATGCAGCCGTGTCAAGGATGTCAGCTTGCAGACCAGCTACATGAATACCCTTTCTTGTCCTATAGTTTTGTTTGCAGCTTTGTTTTGGAGTTCCTCTTGAAGCTATTTTCTGGCTAGAGCTCCCACTTGTAGTCGTCTCCAGAACGTCTGCTTGCAACCCTGCTCAAGACATGCTGTCATATTTCTTGGGATTTTGCCTGCTTTGGCCTGCCCTAGGATTCTTGTTTCCTCTGGTTCCTTGTCCTTCGGTCAAAGACGGATAGACTTTGTTTTCATTTCTACCCACTGCTATTGTGGGATGAGAGACTGAACATATGTTCCGGATATTGTAACCACTACTGCATATACGTGCTGATTACTACAATTATCCGCATGCACCATTACCACCTGTCGATTGTGTGTCACCCATTTGTAGGTTATTTGAAACAATTTTGTTCCAATATTTTTGATCAAACATTTTAGTTAAATGTAACAAACCTCCTCCTCCGCTCGTCCCCACAAGCCTCATTTCTAATGGCATCCGGTTAGCACAGCATTCTTTCAGGTATGCCAGTCTCCTCCTTTTATCAGTTTCTGACCGAGCATCTTCCTTCCTTCTGCCATGTTTGTGCACTTTTCACAGAATGTCTGTTTGTCTCATGTACGCATTTCATCATATTATCTTCTTGAGGCTTTCATTGTCTTCCTCTCCCACCCTCACCTTTATCCAAGTGCTTTCTTGGTGGAATGTGATATTTGCCTTAAATACCGTAGTAATGTACCTTAGATCACTTTGTTTGCTTAAAATATCTGAAAACCACAGTGCATTATAAAATTAACTTGCATTTCTATGTATCGCCTAAGGCCACAAGACTGCCATTTATAAGCCCTGTATAGTACTGTTCTCTGTTTCTCTGTGAAGGGTAGCCTCATATACGTCCTGAGTACTTGGTAAATACTATTCCCTCTGTCATGTTAATCTCCCAAGGACAGAACAAGTTTTCCGTGTTATCAATTTGCCATGTTTACCTTAACTTACTTGCTCGGCCCAGAAAGGCCGCCTGACACTTATCATGAGTTACTTACTACCCATTGCTTGCACGGTACCTATAAATTACTGTGTAATTAACATTTGCATTTTGGTTGTCAGTGCATAATATTAAGTGGTTTTGTGTTTCAGACAGCCTTAATATTGTGTGCTGGGTAAGATATCCTTTACTTGCTGGCAAGAGACTAGCTATTAGTTTGGGATTTGACAATGTTTTTTTTTTCTCTTGTTAATGTTTGCAGGTTTTGAAGTTCCAGACTCCACTATATATGCCCAGATGATTAAAGCTGCCTCATCCTATGACAACACAAAACTTACCATCACTCCAACCATTTTTGGAGAAAGGCACATACCCCACCTCCTGGCCTCTGTGTCAAACATTTCTGTCTCCGAGCTGTCACTGGGTCATGTGGCCAGGAGTTTGTGTCGTGGGATTGTTCAGAACCTACATTCCATGCTGCCTTATGAACGGCTGAAGGAGGCAGGCATAACAAGGATTATAGGAAGTGGGAGTGCACTTTCCAGGAATGAGGTTTTGAGGCAGGAAGTGGAGAGTGTATTTCCTCTTCCTGTGGTGTATGGGAAAGATGTGGATTCTGCTTTTGGGGCCGCCTTGGTGATGATGCACAGACGATTATCTCTGTGACAAAATATCATGCATTAATAACCTGTTTTTTTGTAGAAGACGCTTTACTGATCAGGCTGTATAAACATTCCAAAAACGTGTTAAATGTTTACTTAAGCATACAATTCACTCTTTTCATGTCGTAACTCTGTCCTAAATATTTTGAAACCATTACATAATGTTTAGGTTTAATTCAGGGCAATGTCCCAATCAAATGTTTTATGTTAATACATAGTTGTTTCTAGAACAGTTAAACGTGTGGCAGTATTAACTAAACGTACCCTTGTTTAGTAATATGTACGGCAGACTGAAGGAGCACGACTTCCCCAAAGGTTTTGATGCAGGAGGCAAACTACAAACAGAGGTTGTGGGTAATGCAATTTCTTGGGGCAAATCTTCCCTTTTTAGATTCAAATCCTCCCCTCCACAGCTGTGATAATGTGAAAATCTGAAGGCATCATCCTTTCGGTGTGACTTTCTCACCCATAGACAGACATGTCAAAGATATTCGAGACAAAGGCAGAAAGAGGGGGAAGCCTGTCTGAACAAGGAGCACAAGCATGTGGAAAGACTGACTTCTTCAAAAAACACCACCTTCTGTTGTTTAATTGCCTTTCCAATTAGTCTGAGGATAACAGTGTTAGGACTTGTGTTCAGAAGTTGGTTGCAGCATCTATTTTGTCGTGTCTGGATTGTTGGATTGCTCATTAGTGTGATTCAGGCCGACAGATGTGTTTGTAACGAGAACACTACTTCATACAGTAGGCTGCAGAAGAGTCCACTGAAGTCCGTTGCTCAGTAAATGCCTGGTGCCTACTAGGATGCTGCTAGCATGCAACATAAAATATGGTCAGCAAGAGTTTGCCAGCAGTCCCTGATAAATACTGCACTAATCCTGCGCAGATCATTCAAGATGTTCAGGACGCAGCGAAGTACGTCATCCGCTCTGGGCTGGACACCACTGACTGCATGGACAGGGCAATCAGGGCTTCTGCGCCGTGCATGGATGAGATCTACAGGCTTCTCAGGTGAAGTTCAGTCATGACAAGTGGACATGCCAGTTGATAGCACTCATCTCTTCGGAGATAAGCCAGACTCGGCCCTGGATAGGTTCAAGGAAAGTAGGGCCACAGCAAGCCTCCTCAGCCTTTCTGCTCCAGTGAGGAAGTATCCCTAACAGATTTGCCCCTTTTGATGCCAAACTCCAACTACACTGCGTTTGAAAAAAATACTAAGGGAATACAGATCTACAAAGTGTCCTAAATAGACAAAGGGATGCAATTTCCAACAATCTAATTAAAGAAATATTAGATAATTCTTATGATAACTTTACATCCCTGTTCGTTGAAGCCACAAACTCCGTTCAGATAATGGCTCAGGAAGCCCTCAGCTGAAAAAGAAAACATTCAAACAGCAACAGGACAACTGACCAAAGAACACAAATTAACAAGTGAACAGATCCAGTTTATGTCATCATGACTTAATGCCAATGGATGCAAATAAAGAATACAACCTCTTCAAATATTAAAGAACTTCTACTCAAACAAACAACTGTAAAGTAACTAAGTTGGGGCCACACAAATTCAAATTGGCAGAAACACATCACCCTGAATGGCAATCAATGCCAGACAGAGGGCCTCATTATGAGTGTGGTGTTCCGAGGTCTGCCATTCTTGTGTTGACGGTCAGACCTCTGCACTCCGTGCGGTCCAACCTCCCAATTACAACTGTGGCGGGCGGACCCGCTAGAGGACCGCTGTTCCCGCCAGGAACATGGTTCCCAACGTGGTGACAGTGGTCAGAGTTGTACTCAGCACCACCTGACAGATTACAACTCCTTTCACGGCAGAAACCATGGCCCAGCCCAGTGGAAAACGTGCTGCGGCATTGGACTCGGCTCCGCATGCCAAGTCCAATGCCGTCAAACAGGGCCCCCCCAGGACCCTCAGAATGCACACTGTCTACACAGCAGACAGTGCACATTCCAACTGTGCTGAGGAGGGGGATCCCTGCACTTGTTCTCCACCAGCCTTTTAATGGCAGTGGCACCGACATGAAAAGGCTGGTGGAGAACATGGTTGTAATCAACATGGCAGCACTGACTTCATCGCCGCTGGTGCTGATTACAACCACCGTCATCCCGTCGGGATCAGAGATCGTGGTGGAGATAGCGAATTTTTGGCATCACCGACCACCAATCTTGTAATATGGTGGTCGGACAGCCACAGCCGCGGTGGTCCGACCTCCACCACGGGTCTGGCGGTCTTCGGACCACCAGACTCTTAATCGGGCCCTTAATCAGACTGCAGCACTTTAGTCAACATTATGGCAATCAGACTCCTTGCATACAAGCAATATCCAATTGTAGTTACTTATATGCTTGCTTTGGTGACTGTAAAAAAGTTGATTTCATCAATAGGCACCTCCTAAGGGGAAAACTTACCAAACGGGGAATCTCAGAAAAATCTCACTGACAGAAAAATCTCCTTAAATGTAAGGCTAAACCATGGATGCCTTTTAGCCTCACTACTTTTTAACCTCGATGTGGCAAGCTGAATGGACAAGCTGTGAGTATACTTTGGTGATGATGCAGCTTTAATAGATTGTACTTGAATCAGCCTAACACTCATCAAATAAGCTCAGACTTTACTGTTGAAAAGAATCCCTTCAACGTTAATCATAAAAAGCGAGGGCCCAGACCTACTAAGATTTTGTGTTGGGGTTGTATCACTTATTTGGTGCTGCCCCAATGCAAAATCCATTTTAGGATTTGCAAAGCCACACTAATCCTGATTTGTGTGGCTCTTTAAAAAAAGAAAGAAAGACAAGTTATACAATGCACCACATATTGCTGCCTTGCATTACTTTGCGTCAGGTAGGTGTCACATTGTAGTGCATGGCTGTTCTCGTGCATCCACAAATTTATTTTGGTCACAAACCAATATTAACAAAGATTTGTAAGCATGGGTTGGCACCAAATGGTGTGCCTATCTTTACTTCTCCTCGTTATTTACTATTGGCATGTGTACTGCATACTGCAACACACATGTAAAGAAGAAACTGGCTTAAAGGATAGTTTTTTTGTAGGGATTAATGCTTTCCTGCACACAATGCAGGCACCCTTGCACCATGACACATGGGTGCCTGCTTTGGTGCTAGGCAGACGCAAGTGCACCAGGGCTAGAAAGAGCAGGACTGTGCCATAGCTTTGAAAATATGGCTCTGTTTTCTCTCTTTCTTGCAGTGCAGCACAGCAACTGCCCTTGTTGTGATGCTTTGCATGAAATGATGAAATACTAGTAAATATGCACCTAATGTTCTGTGAATCAATGCAAAGAAGAATACAGGTTTAACCTGAAATGTAGCTGGGCAAACAAGCAGCAATGCCCAAACTTACACGTAGCTAGGAATCGCTGTCTGTGGAAGAGGCCACCACAGAGCTAATTTGCAAGCAATGAAAAATAAAGCTACATTGCTAAGCGATGCCCTCCTAAACTATCCAAGGACCTAGATGATCCAGCAGTAACATATGTTCAGAACCATTTTCCACCTCCCTAAAACATCTAGTCACACTCAAATTTGTTTAGAAATCAACTATCTTGATCAGCAAATGGTAATAAATGGTATTCTAATAAGGTGATGATTAAAAATGAAACTAGCTAATCCAGATTCTTACAGAAACAATCTCTGTAATGGATCTGAAGACTGCAACTGTCACTACAAATTGCACACTGCATTTACCGCGTCTCCTGCAGACCTGGAAGAGGTAGAACCATGCGACCTTGAGCTATTATATGGCAACCTCAAATGGCTACAGCACATTACCAATAAGTCTTGAGACCGAGAACTCCTAGAATTTGAAAGCCATCTTCATTCTAAAAGAATTTGTGTCAGTCATGTTACAGCCATATTGTGGGAGCTTCGGCTCAAATACCTTCGCTTATGTTTTAGACTCTTTGGTATAGAAGTTGAACAACTGGAATCTGAAAAAAAGAGATGCCTGGTCGCTGTTTCTGCACCTAGTCTAGGGAGAGTCGAGAACACAGATGCTCCTGCTCTACACAAACAACACAAAATACTTTCATTACCACCTTTCAAGAACCTAGGTTTCCAAACTTTAAAAAAGCACATTAGGCACTTTAATAAATATCTTTGTGAAATGAATGAACATTGGCCAGAGCATACTGAGCACCTAATCTATCGATCAAAATAATTAATTAAGTTTATTGGATTCTCTTATTCGAGCTGATAATCTATGTATTTAATGACATCATTATTTTATTGAGGTCTTTAATAAATTAACTAAATAGTGCCTCACCGCATTCAAGAGCTTCAGCTTGGAGGCAAACTACAAACAGAGGTTGTGGGTAATGCAATTTCTTGGGGCAAATCTTCCCTTTTTAGATTCAAATCCTCCCCTCCACAGCTGTGACAATGTGAAAATCTGAAGGCATCATCCTTTCGGTGTGACTTTCTCAACCATAGACAGAGGTGTCAAAGATATTCGACACAAAGGCAGAAAGAGGGGGAAGCCGGTGTGAACAAGGAGCACAAGCATGTGGAAAGACTGACTTCTTCGAAAAACACCACCTTCTGTTGTTTAGTTGCCTTTCCAATTAGTCTGATGATAACAGTGTTAGGACTTGTGGTCAGAGGTTGGTTGCAGCATCTGTTTTGTCGTGTCTGGATTGTTGGATTGCTCATTAGTGTGATTTAGGCCGACAGATGTTTTTGTAACGAGAACACTACTTCATACAGTAGGCTGCAGAAGAGTCCACTGAAGTGGAGGCTCCAACTTCTGCAATACTTTTAATCATTGACAGTCAGTGCTGGAAATTACTCATCAGAGTTTAAGCAGGCAGATGTACGTGCATGGATTGTCTCTTTGTCTATTAGCAGCAGTACATTGAGATGACAGCATGGTCTCAGTATTAAAAATCCCTTTTTATGCAATTAAATCTGACGTACTTGCATTTTGTATTTGCGTATATTCTTGCTTGTATCACTCTCACCCCTCCTTACTTCGCACAACCTCGATCTGGCAGGTTCAGGATGTACTTCAGAGCACCAGGTGACTATAAGAAAAGTTATTACAACCAAAAGAAGTGAGAGACAGAGATTAAATGAAAGCAGAAAAAGACTAACTTAACTATTGTATTCTTAGCTACAAGGTAGCTTCAAAAATGTGAGCTATTCAACTTATTCCTAATGGACTGTCACCTTAAAGACTATGGAGGATATTCTCGGCCTATTATGACCGTTGGCAGCTCTCCGTCCTTTTACGGACGGAGAGCCGCCAACAGCCATACTGGCGGGAGGCGGGGAAGTGAAGGTTGCTCCACCTCCACCGCCGCGCCAACAGAACACCGCCCAGCGAATCACGTCCTGTGATTCGGCGTGGCGGTGTTCTGTTGGCGGTGTGGTGTCGGCGGAGCTGCCCCCATGGCTCCCGTCCCCTCCCGGAGGATCGTTGGACCAGGATAGTCGATCGTCCGTGAGGGAAGGGGGTTTGGGGGGTGTTGTGTGCGTGCATGGGGATGTGCGTGTGTGTATGTAGAGGGGGTGTGTGAGTGTGGGTATGCTTGCAGGGGTGTTGTGTGTTTGGGAATGAGTACGTGTATGTCTGTAGGTATGTCTGTATGGATGTGGGCGTGTATGTTTTTTTGGGGGGTGGCAGGGGTGGTGGGGGGGTAGGGGAGGGAGTCGGGTGGGGAAGACCCCTTTCAGTGTCAGGGAAGGAATTCCCTGGCACTGATAGTGCTCACCGCCATGGATTTCATGGCGGTTTCAAACCGCTTGAAATCCATGGCGGTCAGCAGGGTCCCAATACCACCAGCGGTATAGTGACGGCCGCTGGGCTGGAGACCCAGATCTCCGCCCTGGCAGGCAGAAAGGGAGAAGTGGCAGTTGACCATGGCGGTAACTGCCATGGTCATAATACAAAAAAAGACCGCCAGCCTGTTGGCGGTCTTACCACCACTTCTCTGCCTTCCGCCAGGGTCATATTGACCCCCATAGTCTTTCTCAGTGAGGTGTAACAAAGAGAAATATCTTTATTTACTCTTTCCACTTGTGCTGCATTCTGCTGCACAAGCAGAAAGATGAAAATGCCTCTGAAGATTGTTTTTGTGCAGAAAGCTATCCCTTCCTGCGCAAAAACAAACCTATCTTTGTAACTATGGCACATTTTACCTCTCTCTCTTTTATGCAATATGGTGCAGCAACCTTTCTTGCTGCCCTGCATTGCATGAAAGATTAGTAAATATGTCCCCAGGTTTGATCCTAGCTCTGTGAAAGGTGATTGTTTGGTGGAGTTGGACCATGGATAGACGACTCACCATGCTCCTTCAGCACCCCGCTGTATTGATTAATTTTAAGGTAGATATGGACTGCTTCCACTCTTCTGAGTGATGCCAATGTGAAAAACTGATGCTCTGCCTTCCCTTTGATAAATTATGTGAGCAATCAGGGCAAGAAATGTTTACGGGTTAAATATTTCTATTGGCGACTCAACACAGCGTATTTTCAGTGCCACAAGAAAACAACTCAATTTTAGATGTCAGTGCAAAAAAGCTCAACGTTAGCACCAAATAACCTATGAAAGCCGCGCTTGCCTTTTTAAAATGAAGATCGCTGTTCCAGCAGAACACATCCTAAGCAGTGCCGGACTAAACCCTATGGAGGCTCCTAGGCAATCGAAATTGCAGAGCCCCCCTCACAAATTATCTCCTAATACCAGTCGCGGTTCGCGCTAATTAGAAGGGGTGGGCGGCACGCATGGGAGGGGGAGAATGAAATTAAATACAAAATAATGAAAAAAAAACCACTCACCTCTGCTTCTGCGCCGCACCGCTCCTCTGCCTCTTCCCTTCTTGCTGCAGACAGGCACAGGCTCCCAGCCTGCCCTTCGCCAATCCTGATGCTGCTTAGAGCAGCGTCAGGATTGGCTGGGAGCACCCAGCCAGGGCGCTCCCAGGCAGACTGGGAGCCTGTGTATTCTCTCTCCAGCCCAGCAACTATGTTGCTGGGCTGGACAGATCCCTGTGCGCATGTGTGTTTGGCCGGTCCCAGACGACAGGCCAAACACAAATGCGCTCTGAGGGAGAGTGCTGCGCACGCCCCCTCTTTGCTCGTCACCCACGTGGCCCCACCTCTTTTCCCAAAAAACGATCATAAACACGGTTTATGATTGTTTTTTGGGAAAAGGATTGCAGCTGTTGCTGCTGGCAGAGGGGGGGCAACGCTCCTCCGCCCTTATGGAGTAGCTGCCCCTGCCTAATACGTTTTTAATTTTGGCAAACAACAATTTTAATAAACCAATTTTATTACTACACGTACATAGTCTGCACCGATTTTTTTTACATACAGCTGACAAAAATGAGCTTTAAGAGACAACCCGTTATATGAATCTGATGTTTATGGCTTTTGTACTTTAATTTGGTAATGGGTACACTACAATAATACAGTCTGTCCTCTATAGAGTCTCTAATGTAAAGTTTTTGTTTCTTTGAGTTGATTCATTTTTTTTCTATCTTTTGGAAACAATTTAATAAAGCTTGATTGTAATTTTCTTTCAATATCAAATCAATATTATTTTGATCCATTGTCGCGGAACCACTAAAAGGAGTGAGGCACATAGGCCGGTGCCTACTTTGCCTTATTGGTTATCCAGCACTGACCCTAAGTCTTGCAAACAAGGCTCAAATAAAGGGTCTAGGAGAAGGAGATAATAAAGGGACTAGTGGGGTCTAGGAGGAGGGGAAGGGGATGGGGCACCATAGATTACTGAATGCCAACATTTTTATTCGACCCCAGCCCTCAAAAACAGAGGAAAAGCTCGGATTGAGTAACCGAAACAGAATGAACAATATCCAGAGACATGAAGGGATGGTAAACAGCCTGAGTTATGACGCAAACCTGCCACATGGGATTGCAGCAATGAATCTGCTAACTCAGGATTGACAAAACGGTACAACCCTTTACTCCGCCCCCCCCCCCAACTGGGTCATGTCGGATGAGATGATTATCACACCCGATACTCTGGCATCAGAATTTAACGAGTGTGGTAATTAGCGAGTAGCCAATTTTCGGGGCTCTAACATTAGGGGTTTTGTGCTTATGGACTAATGTCTGCAGTTTTTAGCTGCCTAAATCTAATGAAGAAAGTGAACCTAATTGTACCTGGTAACTACCAGGTGCGATTATAACATTTATAATTGTGGTCTTTTTGCCAAGGCCTCAGTATAATGGGCCACTTGTGATAAGGTCCTTAGAGTCACTGGGACTGGGGGAAGCTTCCAGTCTCTTGGCCAGTACCTCCTCCTTGAGTTTTTGCAGGTCCTGTCTTGGAATTCAGATCCGGAGGTATATGACTTTTCACTCCAAGTGCAAGTCTGGATGTTTCCATTTTGCTTTATATCTCGATTCTCTTTGCTCTGGATCAAAGAGATCCACCAGTCACATGCCAGTGTTCAGCGTATTTCCAAGGGAACATAGGGGCCTGATTACAACTTTGGAGGAGGTGTTAATCCGTCCCAAATGTGACGGATATACCACCAGCCGTATTACGAGTTCCATAAGATATAATGGACTTGTAATACGGCTGGTGGTATATCCGTCCCTTTACCGTCACTTTTGGGACGGATTAACACCTCCTCCAAAGTTGTAATCAGGCCCATAGTCTATTAACTTTATGGCCCACCACTCAAAACCCAAATTACACTCCCAGCACCCCAGTCTGCAAAAACTCCTGTGAAGTGTACTGCCTATCTTTTTTGCCATCCAGATGGGGTACACCTAACATCCTGAGGCCGGAGATCCTCACTGTGTGTGATCGTCAGATCACTGGGTAGTTCACTTCTTCAGATTTATGTTAAACGTTGCGAATATGTCTAAAATGTGTTTACTAAATCTTGAATTATAGCCTGATAGCGTGAATGTTAGTATAATGTGGCATGTTACTCGTTTTCTCTCCTATTTAGGGCTGTGTTGACTTACAAAATGTTCTGTACCTGTTCGGTCAGTTGACTGGAGAGGCCTTTCTCCTGGGCATCTCTATAGATGGAGTTTTAATGTAGTAAATTGTATTTGAAGAACTGGTAGTGATAGTTATTCTTCATGTGCCATTATAGTGCATACAGCCATTCATTTATATACAGCCTTGTATTACAGTCTTTTATATGAATGGAGTGGTTTTTGACCACAGTTAAAATTCTCATTTAAGAGCTACTTTTTAGTGGTACTTGATTGAATTACATGTAACACTCTTATGGGATGTCCTCTTTGAATGCTTCAAGGATCGAAATTAATTCATTACTTTCTCTGCAGAGCTGATGTGCACAATGCTTTGCATCTTAGAAAGCAGACCCTTTCACCTTCCTAGGACCATTGGTCATGACAGTTTCCATCACAGCGGACTTTGTGACATAACTGCATCCTTTAACTGCTCTAGCAATACAAACATCATTTTCAATGGACAAACAACACAGGGCTAATATTGTTTTAAGAAGATTGTATATTGGTGGTAACTGTGTCGGAGTGATCCTCTGGGCTACATGTGATGGTCAACAGCTTTTAGATGTGTTGTTGCTTTGCTGAACTCAGGTAAAGCTATCTTACGAATGCAACTGTCTGATGGTGTGTAGCTCACACTGCAAAATGGGGACTTTATTTCTATTTTAGCTTTTGCTTCGTGAGTGCTGGTTGCAGATGCCTAAGCCTAATGGAAGTTGTTGTAGTGCTTCTCTTTTAATCACGAATTCAGGAAACAAGTTGTGGATTAGAGATGAGATTACTGTAACTGCTCCCCAGTGCTGCATTAAGCAAGTGACTACCTCTAAACTCTTCCACTGGTTCAAAAGCAAACGGAAATTTGCCAGATGGCATCATTGCCTTCCCTGACTCGGATTACTACATAAGTAATACAGTAATACGGGTTGTGTTGCAAAAAGTAGAATTGCTAGCTTTGATTTTCCTGGAGCTGCTAGCTTCTGGAATGGTTTAATTTCTGCTTTATATCAGTTCTATGCGATCGGATACGGTTACACCGGTAGAACAGAATGCTGCAGCCAAATGCAAAGTAAACTGCTGATGAACGCATTTAAACAGTGCAGGATGAATGGAAAGAGGCACTTTTTGTTTAGAATGTTTACACTGAAAGCAGAGAATACTTTGAGACAGAAAAGCTAAAGCATGCCAAATTGTCAACAGCATAAGAAAAACTGTATGTGTTATTTTCCATTTTTTCATGCCTGTTGATGTAGCTGACAAGTGTCCCTTGTCGTGATACACCATCAGATAGTTATGGCTATTAAGCCACAGAACGTTGATTCCTGGGGCTTTTCTTTTTAGCATTTACCTTAATAAATAAATCCTCAAATTCCAGCATGTGAAACTTTGTTTACTATAATCCCAGGATTGGCTTGAGAAATGCATGATATGCGACCTCTTGCAGCTGAACAGATATGAAGTGTTCATATATACCTATATCATATGTCAGTTGTGTGTACCTTCATGTGTCGCCATGTTTGTTACTTGTACACTTGGGTGCCGCTATACAGGCCATGTTAAAAATGACATGTATCTACTAATAGCCTCCTACTCCTCTAAACAAATACATTAGAAAGTAAATCGTGTGTCACTGGTTTATAAAGTCACAATACATTTATTCTTTGCTTTCAGGTATTTGTAGTCCTGCTTCTATAAGGGGAAAACACAACAGCTCCAGTATACGAGCAATAAAACAGAACTCAATGAGCTTCTCATGTTTGCCAAGAGGCAACTAAAAGCCTCACTGTGTGGCACTCTGCTACACGTTTACTTTCTGTTGTAGAGCACATTGTACCCCTGTTGGAGCTTGGTCCTCCATAATGCACACAGACCTGTGTTCCTGAAATGTCATCACCCAGGCCCCCTTGGGGTACAATGCACAGTGCCCATCTAATGCATCTAATGCAATGCCATTTCTGCTAAGATGAACGGCACCCATATACAGCCCAGGTGCTGTGCTGATTCTCAAACTCCTTGAAGATTGCTTTTAGAACCTCTTCGCCCCACTCCCACTCCACCTTCTCTCCCTCCTACCGTCCTACCTTGTAAAGACGGTATCCAGGTTAATTCAAGCCCAATTTCTTATAAATTGAAACATCAATAAGCAGCTTACAAGTACATGTCTTGTCTTGGTCCTTTCACTCCAGCAACTGCTCACTGTTCACAGATAACAATCTAGAACACCAATGGAGCGTGCTGAAGGAATGAAAGGAACCATTCAAAAGTAAACATATACAATAAAATATAGAGTTACAATAAAATACAAAGCTACATTTACAAGTAAACCTGACACAATAAAGATAACACACCTAATATCCAATTTCCCTCTGGAATCCTGTTTAGCTCCCTCCAGGGGACCATGCCCAATTCTCACCAACTCCATACAGGGCCTGTGTCTGGCTTGCTGCTTTGAAAGTCTCAATGTTTAAAGTGTACAAAGACAACAAATGTAAAGGCAATACCTACTGCACCCCCTTCCAGGGAGGTATTCCTGATGAGAGTGAGTATTAGTTCAGGAGTACGGGCAATGCACCCTCTTCCCAAACATTCTCCCAGACGCACATCAGTTTAATGATATCCTCAGCTGAGCCCAGGCACTTGATTTCAGGGTACCTTCCCATTGAGTTCTCCTTCTCTGCCGCAGCTTAAAGACTTGCTGTGTTGCATCCAAAGGACTGCACTCTGCACTCCCAAAGCTTCATCCCGTGTCTCAGTCTCCATGCCTGCTGAGTTTCTGCGTTTCACCCCAGCCTCCACCATTGTTATTCTATATTAAAACAGGGGACTCTAAGGGTCTAGTGCTATGTCTCTTTTAGCCACCATCCGCATTTCTGCCACTTCCTATAATTTGACCTTGGGTGCTCTTTTGTAACTGAGACATGTCTTAGGGTCTGTCCTTTACTGTTACATTTGCAATGCTATATTGTATTTTCGTGATCCTCCCTGTCACCTTTGTAATGCTCTATTGTATTTTAGTGGTATTTCAGGGATTCATCTTGTGGAGCTCATCCGCTAAGGGTGTTGGGGGAAGAGCCTCACCAGAAGTTTCAAATTTCCCTCTGTTGTCCTGGAGTGGTGCACCTTGCCCCCTCCCCCTGCACACTAAGAAGACAGTGCAGCACGGCTCTAGGCCATCGGAGAGACAGCAAAAGTCAAGTTAAAACTGCATTGTGTAGACGGAGCGGCTCAACATAAATGTGCAGTTTTTGCTTTCTGGTTGGAAGGCGTATTAAGGGTTTTGTACTATGCTGTGACCCCCAGGAAAATGCACACTGGCGCCCCAAAGTCAGAGGGGCAGCTAGGACAGCGGATGGCATTCATTGCCACAGTGTGACTGACAACATGATACCTGCAATACAACCAGTCGTCAAGCCGCTGTTGCCTCATGACCAGTCGCAATGGTGTAGCGCCAACACTGTCAGTCACACTTTGTGTGCGTGTTTATGTGCATGTGTTGGGTTCTAGCATTGAATGTTAAAAGGGTTCCAAATCCGGGCAGAATGTGGAACGCGGGGGGAATGTGGAACGTAGTGGTTGGTTGTGGACAGTTACTGTGACGACGCAAAGAGAGAAGGAAATAAACTGGTACCCTCCTACCCGGTGTCGTCTTCCGTTCAGTGGTGACAAGCAGGCGAGGACATTCACACGACAAGGTGCTTCCTCAAATTAGTGAAGTGCCTGAATTGACACTGAGCCGAGCTAGGTGGCTGGTGGATGACCGAGTTTCACTCGTGCTGAGCGTGGCATATATAACCAAGGTACGCTTTCAGGAACAGATTTTGGGACAGACGGAAAAGCGTGCATATCTCGTGCATTCATTTGCCAGGGTGAAAGTGAGGAAGGACTACGGAGCTGTAGCTGACAGCTCACTGCGCGTGTCTGGTGGCCATTTTGACTGGTTGGGAATTAAACGCAACAAGTCCAACCAGTCATAGAAACAAATGCACAACAAGGAGCTCTGGCAGCCATCTTAGTGGTATAAAAAGGACAAAGCATCAAGCAGTTGCACAATATAAAAGACTTTGTAAAGTAGAGTAACAGAATAAATAAGAAGTAGTAGTGAAACAATATTTTAATGCATTGTGTCAGCACTTCAAAGAAAGACAGGACAGTTTGTAAAATATACTTTTGATGAAACAAGAACAGGATAGCAGGTAACACCAAATAATTTTAAGTATATATTTTGGATATAATGGAGAGGATATTGCACCGTTCTTACAGACGGCAGGAGCACCGCCTGTAGATTGGCAAACATGGAAAGAGACATTTGAAGCATATTTGGAGGCTACTGAAGGCAACACTTTTTCTTCAAAAAAGAAAAAAGCACTGTTAATTTACAACTTGTGAATAGAGGGAAGGAACATCTTGAAAACATTGCCAATAGAAGCAGTTAGTGTCTTAACAGTGGGGAATGATGGAGCAGGGTCGATGTCTACTGTTGATGAGTATGCCTCGATAATTAGCACATTGGATAAGAGGTTTAATCCTAGGAAAAACATTGTTTTTAAAAAAGACATAAGTTTCTTCAGCGCGTACAAATTCCAGGAGAGTCAATCGCCGATTTTGTGGCAGCACTACGTACCCTGCCGGCTACTTGCAAATACAGAGAGTTCAGAGACAAGATTATACGTGATCAGCTAATTGAGAGAACAAAGAACAAAAAGATTCAGGAAAAACTTTTAGCTACAGAAGATTTAGAAACTGCTTTGAAGTTGGCTAGAAGTATGGAACATTCACAGATCTGCATGCGGGAAATGAACAACAACGTAAAAACCACGGAGATCAGAGATATAAAAGCAAAACAGGCAGCAAAAACAACCATGAAGAGTAGCAAAGCGAGTGGATGTGGCATGAACTCCTGTCGTCCAGGAACAGGGATGTCACTAATGACATGACTTGCTACAGGTGTGGAAGTAGAACTCATGTTGGCAATTCAGACAACTGTGCAGCTGTGAACCATTCGTGTTTCAAGTGTGGAAGGAAGGTCACTTCATGAGGTTCTGTAAAGGAAGCATTGGCATGAAAAATATGGCGCACACAGTTAAAATTATTGACAACACCTATGCCACTTCAGATGAAGATGACAATATTATCCTTATGCTCTCGTCCAAGAGTCAGGAGGACAATGGTACTGTAGAGATATCTTCCACAGTGGCGACGCAGAAGAGGGATCCACCATCTTGTGTGGTGTCAGTCAACAATAAGAATGTGAAATGCCTGGCTCATTCTGGATCCCCATTCATGTTAATCAGTATGGCAGACTTCAAGAACACTGACGATATGGTTGTGCAGGATTCTCATATAATTTTTTTTGCATACAGAGGAAAACGTCTAGAAGTTGTGGGAGAGTTTGAAGCGACCTTAAAATTTGGAAGCAAATGTGCAGTGGGAACGGTGTATGTGGTCAAGGAGGGTGCAAATCTTTTGGGTTGGGAACAACAAGGTGAGTTGGGTATCATCCTAGACCCAAATCACCCAGATATGGTCTTATCAAAACATGAAAGTGTTTACCAAACATGTGCAGGAGCAACCAAGGATTGGATCAGAGACTACCCAGAAGTTTTTGCGGATGGGTTAGGAAAGCTCAAGGGATTCCAGCATTGCATAATTTTGAAACATGGTGCAAAGGCTGTGGCTTACAAGGTGCACAAGTTACCATTAGCACTACGGGCTGAGTTGAAGCGCAAATTGGAGAAGTTATGTTTGTTGGGCATAATAGAACCTATTGAAGGGTCTGAATGGTTGGCACCTATAGTTTTGGCGCTTAAGGCAGACAAATCATTAAGACTCTGTGTGGATTTAAGAAACTTAAATGCAAACATTTGGGTAGATTGTCAACCACTTCCCAACATCAATGAAATGTTGGCAAACTTGAAAGGAGCAAAGTATTTCAACTCACTTGACATTTCTTCTGCATACCATCAGGTGGAATTGAGCAGGGATTCTAGACATTACACGTCATTTGTAACTCTGGAAGGAGCATATAGATACATACCGATGCCGTTTTGTTTGGCATCTGTGTCTGCTGTATTTCAATGTTTGATGAGCAAGTTGTTTCTAGGAAAAGAGGGTGTCGTGTACTTCCAAGATGATATTTACTATATGGGGACACTGTTGCTGTACACGATGAAAGACTTAAGGGTGTGTTGGAAGTTATTAAGTCATGTGGGATGACTTTAAGGAAGGACAAGTGCAAGTTTATGCAGGAAGGTGTAGATTATTTGGGACACCATGTATCAGAAAAGGGTGTGGAACCAAAGATGAACATTTTGGATGCAATTCGACGGGGAAACATCCTGAACAACTAGGTCTAAACCACTACTTTCCTGAACCACTACTGCTAAACAACTAAAAAGTCTCTACAACTAAGTACTGAACAACTACTGTCTAAACAACAATTGTGACTGAATAACAATTGCCTGAACAACTAATTTTAAAGTAAGGTTTTCTTTTTGTTTTTTTGTGGTTTATTAGTTGTTTAGAATATATATATATATATATATATATATATATATATATATATATTAGTTGTTCAGTTGTACTGTCCCCGGTAGACCCAATAAGGTTAAAAATATACCTTCTTCCAAGTTGGCATTTGACATCTCAGGACCATTTGGGGTAATTGGTGGTGCACCAAAGTATGCTTTGGTGATGGTGGACTACATGACTAAATGGCCAGAAGTGAAGTTTGTGGATCATGTGAAAAACATTTCAAAGAAGTGTTCTTGAGGGAAGGTTTTCTGGAAGAGATTGTCACTGATAATGGGACACAACTGGTCTCCAAGGAGATGGCAAGTTTTCTAGCAAGTTTGGGAATAAAGCACACTCTAACATCCCTGTATAATCCTTGTAGCAACGGATTAGTTGAAAGATTTAACTGTGTTATAACAGAAAATTTGCTGTTGGTATTGGTCAATGGGCAGCCATGGAAGGAAGACTTACTGTGGGGGTTCAGGACAACACCCCATATCAGTACAGGGATATCCCCATTCATATTGTTAAAAGGTAGAATAGCTGGCTCAAAGTTGAATAAGGAGTGGATGGCGAGGAAGAATGTTGATGTGGACAAATTAGGTAAAGTGATGGATGTGAGATCTGCTGTATAGGAAAGATATAGAACGAGGACCCAACAATGTAAAGGTCTTGTTGTTCAAGAAGGAGATTGGGTGAGAACTAAGAAACCAGGATTTGTGCAGAAGGGCTTATCTAGGTTTTCTGCTCCTGCCAGACTGAGGAAAGTCCTGGATCATATGTTTGTGTTAGAGAATGGGAAGAGATGGAACAAATCTTTCCTTTCCGTTGTGCCAGAATCTAAGAGGGATTATGTCAACAGGAGATTGGGCATGGAAGCAAGTGAGAATTGCATGGAGGAGAGTGTGGATAGGGAAGTGTCAGGGAGGATGACGTCATGTCCTATAAAATTTAAAGAGTACATCAGATCTTATAGTCAATCACATGCATAGTTATAGGTATGTTAGTTTATCACGTGCATTCATGTATATGCTAGTCTTAGCTAATTTGTTGTATTTTTTTTGTCATTGTGAAGGAAGGGGGGTATGTTGGGTTCTAGCATTGAATGTTAAAGGGGTTCCAATTCCGGGTGGAATGTGGAATGCGGGGGGAATGTGGAACGTAGGGGTTGAGTTACTATGAAGACGCGGAGAGAGAAGGAAATAAACTGGTGCCCTCCTACCCGGTGTTGTCTTCCTTTCAGCATGGCACTGGCTCTAAGGAATGTCTGCACCGCTACGGAAGACAGTGTGCGAGCAGAAGTGGAGTACTGTGGGATCTGAACGAGGGGAAGAACACAGGAAAGTGACTGGGGGTGCAGAGGGGTTGTGGAGTGCTCGCCTGCACCAGTGTATGTTTTTGAGTGTGTGGATGGCGGTGTCCTCTGATCTGGGAGTATCCCACCCTGGCAGCTATCTGACTCCTGGCATCTTTTGCTCATTGGCATTTGAGCGTTATCTCTGTCATGATGAGCACCAACCAATAGCATTTTTGGTGATTTTTGCTGGCATCCTTGGCTTAATGATGTCCACCTTGATGCTGGGATTCCTTGCATTATGGATTGCATCACTGATATAAGATGAATGTCAGTTGTTACTTCACATGCTATTACACTGAAGTCATTAATGTAGTAATTACATCAGGAGCCCTACATCGGGAGTGATATTACATCCGGAGTGGTTCTGCTTTGTATCATTCAAGTTAAGTGTTTTATTTAGTCAATTTATATGTATGTTTGTTTTAAAACTAACTTAAAATCAGTTTTTCTAAAAAATAAAATAGTATTTTAACCCCTTCCCCGCCAGGGACGTAATGGTTACGTCCATGGCAGCGCCCGTGTGGCGCCATGGACGTAACCATTACGTCCTGGGACTGGCAGTCGGGGGAAGCGCTAGCGCTTCCCCTGAGGGCCGCCCCCCAACACCCCCAGGCCAGGGCTGAAAGGGGAATCCCTTCCCCTTTCACGCCCACCCCCAACCCATGACGTCAGCGCGCGATCGCGCGCTGATTTCATGGAAAGGGGGAATGACGCGCTGGAAGCCATTTGCTTCCAGCGCGTCAAGGGAGAAGGTGAGTATTTCACCTTCCTGCGGGGTGGGGGTGCTCTGAGAGAGGCATCGAGGGAAAGGAAAGGGTTTTCCTTTCCCTCGATGTCTCTGAGCATTCCTGCTGCCCGATCGCGATGCGATCGGGCAGCAGGAATGCCCACTAGACACCAGGGATCTCGTTATGTGTGTGTGTGTGTGTGTTTATTGGTGTGGGGGAGCGACCCCTTGGGCAAGGGTCGCTCCCCTTTGGGGGCAAATGTTTTTTACGTCGTTTCTGGCCCTATTTTTAGGCCGATCTGCCCCCAAGGGGGGCAGAAAGCCACTAGACACCAGGGATTTCGTTATGTGTGTGTGTGTGTGTGTTTATTGGTGTGGGGGAGCGACCCCTTGGGCAAGGGTCGCTCCCCTTTGGGGGCAAATGTATTTTACGTCATTTCTGCCACCCCTGGGGGCAGATTGGCCCTATTTTTAGGCCGATCTGCCCCCAAGGGGGGCAGAAAGCCACTAGACACCAGGGATTTCGTTATGTGTGTGTGTTTATTGGTGTGGGGGAGCGACCCCTTGGGCAAGGGTCGCTCCCCTTTGGGGGCAAATGTATTTTACGTCGTTTCTATTTTTAGGCCGATCTGCCCCCAAGGGGGGCAGAAAGCCACTAGACACCAGGGATTTTATTGTTGATTTTTATTTTTTGTGTTGGGGGGTGGCCCCTTGGGCAAGGGTCGCCCCCAGGGGCCCTCATGTATTTTTGGGCAGTTCTGCCCCCCTTGGGGGCAGAGAGGCCTATTTTTTTTAGGCCTTTCTGCCCCCAAGGGGGGCAGAATCCCAATAGCGCCAGAAATAGTATGTATGTATGTGTGCTTTGTGTTGGGGGGTGGCCCCTTGGGCAAGGGTCGCTCCCCCCAGGGGCGCAATGTATTTATTGTCGTTTCTGCCCCCCTTGGGGGCAGATTGGCCCTATTTTTAGGCCGATCTGCCCCCAAGGGGGGCAGAAAGCCACTAGACACCAGGGATTTTATTGTTGGTTTTTATTTTTTGTGTTGGGGGGCGGCCCCTTGGGCAAGGGTCGCCCCCAGGGGCCCACATGTATTTTTGGGCAGTTCTGCCCCCCTTGGGGGCAGAGAGGCCTATTTTTTTTAGGCCTTTCTGCCCCCAAGGGGGGCAGAATCCCAATAGCGCCAGAAAGATATGTTTGTAGGTGTGCTTTGTGTTGGGGGGTGGCCCCTTGGGCAAGGGTCGCTCCCCCCGGGGGCGCAATGTATTTATCGTCGTTTCTGCCCCCCTTGGGGGCAGATTGGCCCTATTTTTACGCCGGGCAGAAAGCCACTAGACACCAGGGATTTTATTGTTGGTTTTTATTTTTTGTGTTGGGGGGCGGCCCCTTGGGCAAGGGTCGCCCCCAGGGGCTCACATGTATTTTTGGGCAGTTCTGCCCCCCTTGGGGGCAGATATGCCTATTTTTTAGGCCTTTCTGTCCCCAAGGGGGGCAGAATCCCCATAGCGCCAGGGATACTATATGTGTGTGTGTGTGTGCTTTGTGTGGGGGTGTGGCCCCTTGGGCAAGGGTCGCCCCCCCCAAAGGGTGCAATGTAATCTGGGCGATTTCTGCCCCCTCCCCTTGGGGGTAGATTGGCCTATTTTTTTTTAGGCCCATCTTCCCCCAAGCAGAGAAGACTAGACACAAGGGAAAATGAAAAAATGGTTAGTGGCGGAGTGTTTGTCAACTGGCGAAGTATTTGCTTTTATGATAATAACAGTTTTTCTCCTTTTTGTTCTAGTTCAAAGCTTTTGCTGACTTTGCTGTGGCTTGTTGCAGTTTTGGCAGTAGTTGTCCTGCGGTTTGCGTAGTTGCATGTTTTAGGTAAGTAAATAAATTTACTCCAAGTGAGTATTGTTGCAATGCATGAATGACACGTTTGTAGGTGGTGTACTGAATGCAGGATTGTGTGTGAAATTGTACTTAGAGTTATGCACAATGATTATTGTGTTGTCTTATGTCTAATTTGCTTTTTTTTTTCTCTTTTTAGTGGGATATCGTTGGTGATTGCTGTGGCTGTGCAGAGTAGTTGCTGGTGAGTCAAGCTTTTTCAGGCAAGTGAGCAGTATAGTTTTTGAGTTTATAATTCTTAGTGATAAACCTATACTTTGTTACTTATCTTACACAGTGCTGGTTGTTGGTGGTGTATTTGTCCAGTTAATTTTTGTAGGAAGGATCATGGCCAGCCGTAAGATGACTGCTCAGCAGGTTGTTAGTGTGCTTTTTGAGTCATCTTCTGACCATGAATATGAGACTGACTCTGCATCTGAGGCAGAGGAGGAAGTGCAGGATTCTGGAAGTGAATTTTCTGTCAGAGATGAATCATCTGATGATGAAGCCACTCTCAGTGCTGATGAAGGGCCTGTTTTAGAGGAGGACAGTGATGTGCCAATGGTGCAGGAGCCAGCGGCTGAAAGGCTTCCCATTGGAAGACCTGACGCATGGGTTGCAATAAACATGGAGCAGCCACAGTTGCCTGCGTTTACTGGTTTTCCAGGGTGTCGAGTTAATACGGAAAACTTTTTGCCCGTCAACTTTTTTGAGTTGTTTATGGACGATATATTTTTGGAAGAGATTGTTGAGTAGACTAATTTGTATGCAGAGCAGTTTTTGAGGGACAACGCTGCCAGACTTAGGCCACACTCTAGAGCTAGCCGGTGGATTCCCACAAATCTGGAAGAGTTGAAAAAGTTATTGGGTTTAACTTTTTTGATGGGGCTGATAAGGAAGCCGTCGCTGTCTTCATATTGGTCTACTAGTCCCTTGATGGCAACTGCTATATTTCCTGCCATCATGAGTCGTAACCGGTATGAGCTTCTTCTTCGGATGTTGCATTTTGTAGATAATGCTTTAGCCTTGCCACGAGATCATCCTGATTCTGACCGTCTTTTTAAGATTAGACCTGTCCTTGATCATTTGGTAGATCGGTTTTCAGAGATCTATGTTCCAGGGAAAGAAATATCTGTAGATGAGTCTTTGGTCCTGTTCAAGGGTCGTTTGGTTTTTAGGCAGTACATTCCTAGCAAGAGGGCACGGTATGGAATTAAATTGTATATGCTGTCAGAAAGTAGTACAGGATATGTTTATAATTTCCGGGTCTACACTGGTAGGGATTCCAATATTGACCCCCCTGGTTGTCCTCCCACTTTTGGAGTTAGTGAGAAAATTGTGTGGGAACTTGGTAGACGACTGTTTAACAAAGGTCACCATTTATATGTAGATAACTTCTACACTGGAGTTCGGTTGTTCAAGGAGTTGTTCAGAGTGGACACTGTTGCTTGTGGCACAATCCGCTCTAATTGGAAAGGCTATCCAAAAGAGCTTGTCTGTAAAAAACTTGAGAAGGGACAGTGCAGTGCCTTGCGGAATGATGAGCTGCTAGCTCTGAAATTTGTAGACAAGAGGGATGTATACATGCTAAGCACCATCCATGATGAGAGTACTTCACCTGTGGCTGTTTGGGGTCAGGTTGCCGAAGTGCGCAAACCTGTGTGCATCTTAGACTATAATAAGCACATGGGTGGTGTTGATAGAGTAGATCAGAGGTTAGAACCTTACACTGCTGCTCGTAAGTCTTATGTGTGGTATAAGAAATTAGCGCTTCACTTGTTCCACTTGGCAACTTTTAATGCTTTTGTTGTGTTTAAGGATAGTCCTCCAGAGTCAAGGATGACATTTGTGAAATTTCAGGAGTCTATCATAGCTAGCCTTGTTGTGCTGGAACAGGCAAGAGTTCCTAGAGAAGCAGTGGTGGAGGATGTGGCTAGATTGAAAGATCGTCACTTTGCTGAGCACATTCCTCCCACGGCCCAAAAAAACTTTCCTGCTAAGAGATGTAGAGTCTGTGCTCGAAGAGGTATCAGGAAGGAGACTAGGATGTACTGCCCTGATTGTCCTTCAAAGCCTGGGCTGTGTGTGGGTGGCTGTTTCAGGAGCTACCACACACAGAAGAATTATTGGGAAATTCCGTGAGCGTAAACTGGTGTTTTATATTTTTATATGTTCGGTTTCACGGTTGGCATTAGTCATGTATTCAGTTAGAGCTTTTGTGTTTGTAGTTTTGTACTAATTTATGATTAGTGGTTTCTTTGTTGTTTAAAAACAAAAAAAAGGGGATGGCATGTGTAGAGTGGCGCTTGGCTGGCGGCGTGGGTGGGGTGGCGCTTGGCTGGCGGTGTGTGTGGGGTGGCGCTTGGCTGGCGGTGTGTGTGGGGTGGCGCTTGGCTGGCGGTGTGTGTGGGGTGGCGCTTGGCTGGCGGTGTGTGTGGGGTGGCGCTGGGCTGGCGGTGTGTGTGGGGTGGCGCTTGGCTGGTGGTGTGGGTGGGGTGGCGCTTGGCTGGCAGTGCCGGCCAAACGCCAGTCCACACACTCATCAGCTGGTGTGATTGCTGTATCAGGCATGTGGGCGTATGAAAGTGATGGGCCCTTGACTGGCGCTGTCTGTGGATGCGAGTCTTGTAATGTGCTGGGCCCGTGGCTGGCGGCGTGAATGGTCTAGTGCATGTCATGTATGAAAGGTGTGTGAATGGACTGTAAAGCGGTTGGTGCCTTGTCGTGGCTTTACAGCTCACGAGCTGTGAGTCATTGGTTCAGTTTTTTGGCCTTTCAGTTATTACCAGTGCATTTCACTTTTGTGAAATCTCTTGTTAATAAAATTTGATCTACTGAACCATCACTCACCCTCGTGCCAAATCCAACCAGTATGTGTGGTACAAATGACAAAACCTGCTCCGCTGTAATCAGGCGTCGCAGCACACTTGAGACACGCTAGGTGCCTCGGGTGGGACCCCGATGATGAAGCATGCCACCAACTTGGTTGGTGGGTGAGGGGTCTTCTTCACATAACCTAAGTGTGTTTCTTTTCACAATTTTAGTGTTTGGCACATCACGGACGTATGTGCACACATCAAAGTGATATATTCCAAAAATACCTGTGTTTGGGGGGGAGGGCCCACCTATGTTTTTGGTCCTGGGTGCGGCCGTCATGTAGGGAAACCTACAAAACACAGAAACTTTTAAAAACTAGGAACCCCAAGGAGTCTAGGGAGGTGTGGCTTGTGTGGCTCCCCCAACATTTTCTTACCCAGACTCCTCTGTAAACCTAACAATTTGCATAAAAAAGCATATTTTCCTGATTTTTCTTAGTAGGATCACCGCTCCAGCACAAAATTCCTACTCCCCATTTTTCCCCTCAGTCTCCCAAGTAAAATGACACCTCACTTATGTGGGTCCCCAAAGCAGAGTCCGTCTAAAGATGTATAAAAGAATATGCCCTTATAAACTTGCTGTGCTATCCCTTCTATCCCTTCAGGTTTTGGGCCTTATTCTGTTGCAGGCACCTGGCCCACCCACACAAGTGAGGTATCATTTTTATCGGGAGACTTGGGGGAACGCTGGGTGGAAGGAAATTTGTGGCTCCTATCAGATTCCAGAACTTTCTGCCACAGAAATGTGAGGAACATGTGTTTTTTTAGCCAAATTTTGAGGTTTGCTAAGGATTCTGGGTAACAGAACCTGGTCCGAGCCCCGCAAGTCACCCCTCCTTGGATTCCCCTAGGTCTCTAGTTTTCAGAAATGCACAGGTTTGGTAGATTCCCTAGGTGCCGGGTGAGCTACAGGCCAAAATCCACAGGTAGGCACTGTTTTCTCCCAAAATTTTGGATGTGTCCACGTTGCGCTTTGGGGTGTTTCCTGTCGCAGGCGCTAGGCCTACCCACGCAAGTGAGGTATCATTTTTATCGGGAGACTTGGGGGAACGCTGGGTGGAAGGAGATTTGTAGCTCCTCTCAGATTCCAGAACTTTCTGCCACAGAAATAAGAGGAACATGTGTTTTTTTAGCCAAATTTTGTGGTTTGCAAATGATTCTGGGTAACAGAACCTGTTCCGAGCCCCGCAAGTCACCCCTCCTTGGATTCCCCTAGGTCTCTAGTTTTCAGAATTGCACAGGTTTGGTAGGTTTCCCTAGGTGCCGGCTGAGCTAGAGGCCAAAATCTACAGGTAGGCACTTCGCAAAAAACACCTCTGTTTTTTTCAAAAATTTAGGATGTGTCCACGTTGCGCTTTGGGGTGTTTCCTGTCGCCGGCGCTAGGCCTACCCACGCAAGTGAGGTATCATTTTTATCGGGAGACTTGGGGGAACGCTGGGTGGAAGGAAATTTGTAGCTCCTCTCAGATTCCAGAACTTTCTGCCACAGAATTGTGAGGAACATGTGTTTTTTTAGCCAAATTTTGAGGTTTGCAAAGGATTCTGGGTAACAGAACCTGGTCCGAACCCCGCAAGTCACCCCTCCTTGGATTCCCCTAGGTCTCTAGTTTTCAGAATTGCACAGGTTTGGTAGGTTTCCCTAGGTGCCGGCTGAGCTAGAGGCCAAAATCTACAGGTAGGCACTTCGCAAAAAACACCTCTGTTTTTTCCCAAAATTTAGGATGTGTCCACGTTGCGCTTTGGGGTGTTTCCTGTCGCCGGCGCTAGGCCTACCCACGCAAGTGAGGTATCATTTTTATCGGGAGACTTGGGGGAACGCTGGGTGGAAGGAAATTTGTAGCTCCTCTCAGATTCCAGAACTTTCTGCCACAGAAATGTGAGGAACATGTGTTTTTTTAGCCAAATTTTGAGGTTTGCAAAGGATTCTGGGTAACAGAACCTGGTCCGAGCCCCGCAAGTCACCCCTCCTTGGATTCCCCTAGGTCTCTAGTTTTCAGAATTGCACAGGTGTGGTAGGTTTCCCTAGGTGCCGGCTGAGCTAGAGGCCAAAATCTACAGGTAGGCACTTCGCAAAAAACACCTCTGTTTTTTTCCAAAATTTAGGATGTGTCCACGTTGCGCTTTGGGGTGTTTCCTGTCGCCGGCGCTAGGCCTACCCACGCAAGTGAGGTATCATTTTTATCGGGAGACTTGGGGGAACGCTGGGTGGAAGGAAATTTGTAGCTCCTCTCAGATTCCAGAACTTTCTGCCACAGAAATGTGAGGAACATGTGTTTTTTTAGCCAAATTTTGAGGTTTGCAAAGGATTCTGGGTAACAGAACCTGGTCCGAGCCCCGCAAGTCACCCCTCCTTGGATTCCCCTAGGTCTCTAGTTTTCAGAAATGCACAGGTTTTGTAGGTTTCCCTAGGTGCCGGCTGAGCTACAGGCCAAAATCTACAGGTAGGCACTTCGCAAAAAACACCTCTGTTTTTTTCCAAAATTTAGGATGTGTCCACGTTGCGCTTTGGGGTGTTTCCTGTCGCCGGCGCTAGGTCTACCCACGCAAGTGAGGTATCATTTTTATCGGGAGACTTGGGGGAACGCTGGGTGGAAGGAAATTTGTAGCTCCTCTCAGATTCCAGAACTTTCTGCCACAGAAATGTGAGGAACATGTGTTTTTTTAGCCAAATTTTGAGGTTTGCAAAGGATTCTGGGTAACAGAACCTGGTCCGAGCCCCGCAAGTCACCCCTCCTTGGATTCCCCTAGGTCTCTAGTTTTCAGAAATGCACAGGTTTGGTAGGTTTCCCTAGGTGCCGGCTGAGCTAGAGGCCAAAATCTACAGGTAGGCACTTCGCAAAAAACACCTCTGTTTTTTTCCAAAATTTAGGATGTGTCCACGTTGCGCTTTGGGGTGTTTCCTGTCGCCGGCGCTAGGCCTACCCACGCAAGTGAGGTATCATTTTTATCGGGAGACTTGGGGGGACGCTGGGTGGAAGGAAATTTGTAGCTCCTCTCAGATTCCAGAACTTTCTGCCACAGAAATGTGAGGAACATGTGTTTTTTTAGCCAAATTTTGAGGTTTGCAAAGGATTCTGGGTAACAGAACCTGGTCCGAGCCCCGCAAGTCACCCCTCCTTGGATTCCCCTAGGTCTCTAGTTTTCAGAAATGCACAGGTTTGGTAGGTTTCCCTAGGTGCCGGCTGAGCTACAGGCCAAAATCTACAGGTAGGCACTTCGCAAAAAACCTTTTCTGTTTTTTTCCAAAATTTAGGATGTGTCCACGTTGCGCTTTCGGGTGTTTCCTGTCGCCGGCGCTAGGCCTACCCACGCAAGTGAGGTATCATTTTTATCGGGAGACTTGGGGGAACGCTGGGTGGAAGGAAATTTGTAGCTCCTCTCAGATTCCAGAACTTTCTGCCACAGAAATGTGAGGAACATGTGTTTTTTTAGCCAAATTTTGAGGTTTGCAAAGGATTCTGGGTAACAGAACCTGGTCCGAGCCCCGCAAGTCACCCCTCCTTGGATTCCCCTAGGTCTCTAGTTTTCAGAAATGCACAGGTTTGGTAGGTTTCCCTAGGTGCCGGCTGAGCTACAGGCCAAAATCTACAGGTAGGCACTTCGCAAAAAACACCTCTGTTTTTTTCCAAAATTTAGGATGTGTCCACGTTGCGCTTTGGGGTGTTTCCTGTCGCCGGCGCTAGGTCTACCCACGCAAGTGAGGTATCATTTTTATCGGGAGACTTGGGGAACGCTGGGTGGAAGGAAATTTGTAGCGCCTCTCAGATTCCAGAACTTTCTGCCACAGAAATGTGAGGAACATGTGTTTTTTTAGCCAAATTTTGAGGTTTGCAAAGGATTCTGGGTAACAGAACCTGGTCCGAGCCCCGCAAGTCACCCCTCCTTGGATTCCCCTAGGTCTCTAGTTTTCAGAAATGCACAGGTTTGGTAGGTTTCCCTAGGTGCCGGCAGAGCTACAGGCCAAAATCTACAGGTAGGCACTTCGCAAAAAACACCTCTGTTTTTTTCCAAAATTTAGGATGTGTCCACGTTGCGCTTTGGGGTGTTTCCTGTCGCCGGCGCTAGGTCTACCCACGCAAGTGAGGTATCATTTTTATCGGGAGACTTGGGGAAACGCTGGGTGGAAGGAAATTTGTAGCTCCTCTCAGATTCCAGAACTTTCTGCCACAGAAATGTGAGGAACATGTGTTTTTTTAGCCAAATTTTGAGGTTTGCAAAGGATTCTGGGTAACAGAACCTGGTCCGAGCCCCGCAAGTCACACCCCTTGGATTCCCCTAGGTCTCTAGTTTTCAGAAATGCACAGGTTTGGTAGGTTTCCCTAGGTGCCGGCTGAGCTACAGGCCAAAATCTACAGGTAGGCACTTCGCAAAAAACACCTCTGTTTTTTTCCAAAATTTAGGATGTGTCCACGTTGCGCTTTGGGGTGTTTCCTGTCGCCGGCGGTAGGCCTACCCACGCAAGTGAGGTATCATTTTTATCGGGAGACTTGGGGGAACGCTGGGTGGAAGGAAATTTGTAGCTCCTCTCAGATTTCAGAACTTTCTGCCACAGAAATGTGAGGAACATGTGTTTTTTTAGCCAAATTTTGAGGTTTGCAAAGGATTCTGGGTAACAGAACCTGGTCCGAGCCCCGCAAGTCACCCCTCCTTGGATTCCCCTAGGTCTCTAGTTTTCAGAAATGCACAGGTTTGGTAGGTTTCCCTAGGTGCCGGCTGAGCTACAGGCCAAAATCTACAGGTAGGCACTTCGCAAAAAACACCTCTGTTTTTTTCCAAAATTTAGGATGTGTCCACGTTGCGCTTTCGGGTGTTTCCTGTCGCCGGCGCTAGGCCTACCCACGCAAGTGAGGTATCATTTTTATCGGGAGACTTGGGGGAACGCTGGGTGGAAGGAAATTTGTAGCTCCTCTCAGATTCCAGAACTTTCTGCCACAGAAATGTGAGGAACATGTGTTTTTTTAGCCAAATTTTGAGGTTTGCAAAGGATTCTGGGTAACAGAACCTGGTCCGAGCCCCGCAAGTCACCCCTCCTTGGATTCCCCTAGGTCTCTAGTTTTCAGAAATGCACAGGTTTGGTAGGTTTCCCTAGGTGCCGGCTGAGCTACAGGCCAAAATCTACAGGTAGGCACTTCGCAAAAAACACCTCTGTTTTTTTCCAAAATTTAGGATGTGTCCACGTTGCGCTTTGGGGTGTTTCCTGTCGCCGGCGCTAGGTCTACCCACGCAAGTGAGGTATCATTTTTATCGGGAGACTTGGGGAACGCTGGGTGGAAGGAAATTTGTAGCTCCTCTCAGATTCCAGAACTTTCTGCCACAGAAATGTGAGGAACATGTGTTTTTTTAGCCAAATTTTGAGGTTTGCAAAGGATTCTGGGTAACAGAACCTGGTCCGAGCCCCGCAAGTCACCCCTCCTTGGATTCCCCTAGGTCTCTAGTTTTCAGAAATGCACAGGTTTGGTAGGTTTCCCTAGGTGCCGGCTGAGCTACAGGCCAAAATCTACAGGTAGGCACTTCGCAAAAAACCTTTTCTGTTTTTTTCCAAAATTTAGGATGTGTCCACGTTGCGCTTTGGGGTGTTTCCTGTCGCCGGCGCTAGGCCTACCCACGCAAGTGAGGTATCATTTTTATCGGGAGACTTGGGGGAACGCTGGGTGGAAGGAAATTTGTAGCTCCTCTCAGATTCCAGAACTTTCTGCCACAGAAATGTGAGGAACATGTGTTTTTTTAGCCAAATTTTGAGGTTTGCAAAGGATTCTGGGTAACAGAACCTGGTCCGAGCCCCGCAAGTCACCCCTCCTTGGATTCCCCTAGGTCTCTAGTTTTCAGAAATGCACAGGTTTGGTAGATTTCCCTAGGTGCCGGCTGAGCTACAGGACAAAATCTACAGGTAGGCACTTCGCAAAAAACACCTCTGTTTTTTTCCAAAATTTAGGATGTGTCCACGTTGCGCTTTGGGGTGTTTCCTGTCGCCGGCGCTAGGTCTACCCACGCAAGTGAGGTATCATTTTTATCGGGAGACTTGGGGGAACGCTGGGTGGAAGGAAATTTGTAGCTCCTCTCCGATTCCAGAACTTTCTGCCACAGAAATGTGAGGAACATGTGTTTTTTTAGCTAAATTTTGAGGTTTGCAAAGGATTCTGGGTAACAGAACCTGGTCCGAGCCCCGCAAGTCACCCCTCTTTGGATTCCCCTAGGTCTCTAGTTTTCAGAAATGCACAGGTCTGGTAGGTTTCCCTAGGTGCCGGCTGAGCTAGAGGCCAAAATCTACAGGTAGGCACTTCGCAAAAAACACCTCTGTTTTTTTCCAAAATTTAGGATGTGTCCACGTTGCGCTTTGGGGTGTTTCCTGTCGCCGGCGCTAGGCCTACCCACGCAAGTGAGGTATCATTTTTATCGGGAGACTTGGGGGAACGCTGGGTGGAAGGAAATTTGTAGCTCCTCTCAGATTCCAGAACTTTCTGCCACAGAAATTTGAGGAACATGTGTTTTTTTAGCCAAATGTTGAGGTTTGCAAAGGATTCTGGGTAACAGAACCTGGTCCGAGCCCCGCAAGTCACCCCTCCTTGGATTCCCCTAGGTCTCTAGTTTTCAGAAATGCACAGGTTTGGTAGGTTTCCCTAGGTGCCGGCTGAGCTAGAGGCCAAAATCTACAGGTAGGCACTTCGCAAAAAACACCTCTGTTTTTTTCCAAAATTTAGGATGTGTCCACGTTGCGCTTTGGGGTGTTTCCTGTCGCCGGCGCTAGGCCTACCCACACAAGTGAGGTATCATTTTTATCGGGAGACTTGTGGGAACATAGATTAGCAAAACAAGTGCTATTGCCCCTTGTCTTTCTCTACATTTTTTCCTTCCAAATATAGGAGAGTGTGTAAAAAAGACATCTATTTGAGAAATTCCCTATAATTCACATGCTTGTATGGTCACCCATGAATTCAGAGATGTGCAAATAACCACTGCTCCTCAACACCTTCTCTTGTGCCCTTTTTGGAAATGCAAAGGTTTTCTTGATAGCAATTTTTTACTCTTTATATTTCAGCAAATGAATTGCTGTATACCCGGTATAGAATGAAAACGCACTGCAGGGTGCAGCTCATTTATTGGCTCTGGGTTCCTCGGGTTCTTGATGAACCTACAAGCCCTATATATCCCTGCAACCAGAGGAGACCACCAGACGTAACGGTATATTGCTTTCCATAATCTGACATTGCAGGGAAAAGTTACAGAGTAAAACGTAGAGAGAAATTGATGTTTTTTTCACCTCAATTTCAATATTTTTCTATTTCAGCGGTTATTTTCTGTAGGAAACCCTTGTAGGATCTACACAAATGACCCCTTGCTGAATTCAGAATTTTCTCTACTTTTCAGAAATGGTTAGGTGTCTGGGATCCAGCATTGGTTTCATGCCCATTCCTGTCACTGACTGGAAGGAGGCTGATGCACAATAAATTGCAAAAATGGGGTATGTCCTAGTAAAATGCCAAAATTGTGTTGAAAAATTGGGTTTTCTGATTCAAGTCTGCCTGTTCCTGAAAGCTAGGAAGCTGCTGAGTTTAGCACTACAAACCCTTTGTTGATGCCATTTTCAGGGGGAAATCCACAAGCCTTCTTCTGCAGCCACTTTTTCCATTTTTAAAAAAAAAAACGAAATTTTCACTGTATTTTAGCCAATTTCTTGGCCTCCTTCAAGGGAACCCACAAAGTCTGGGTACCTCTAGAATCCCTAGGATGTTGGAAAAAAAGGACGCAAATTTGGCTTGGTTAGCTTATGTGGACAAAAAGTTATGAGGGCCTAAGCGCGAACTGCCCCAAATAGGCAAAAAAAGGCCTGGCACAGGAGGGGGAAAAGGCCTGGCAGCGAAGGGGTTAATATATTGTTTTATTCAGTTTGAAGTCCAAATTATGTTTTTTTCAAAAGTTTTATTAAATTAGGTAATACATTTTTTCCTTAAAAAACTATATGTATATATATATATATATATATATATATATATATATATATATATATATATCTCAAACAAAGCAGTCACACGGTCAATGGTGCACTTTGACTGCTGGTGCCAGCGTGGAGGGAGCAGACCCTCCTGAAGTATTCAATGCAAGCAATGAAGCAATGAAGCAGCCTTACTCCGGTATCTGTGAATACATGTTTATTTCAGCAAGAAATGGCTAAAACCAACGCCTGTGAATACACAGAGTCGAAACATGTTGGTGTTTGCCATTTCTTGCTGAAATAAAAATGTATTCACAGGAGATACTGGAATGCCATGGCTTCCTTTCTTGCAGGCTTAGAGTGCTGAATAAATTAGGCAAAACAGGGAACTCTGTGTAGTTCCCAAGTTTAGGTAGAGAGCAGCTTCTTTAAATGGAGCACCATACAACACCAGCAACACTCTGAATCTGCTCATGTCATATGTCTGTTGTTCTACCATAGTTTCAATGCACAAGATTAGAACAGTGCCATCCATGCCAAGCTGAAAAATGGTAAAACTCCTTTTACCACTCCAGGTACAACTTTGGATTGGCACAATACCATTCGAGCATACTTGGAATGAATAAAAGCCCCACCTGACAGGTGTTTTGTTCCAGGTTAGAGCTCATCAGAGAGGTACAGCATTAGCCAGACACAAGGAAGCACCCAGTAGAAGTCAAAACAATACTGTTTCAGGCTTAGAGTGGCAAATAAATTATGGAAAACAGGAAGCAAGGAACTATTGGTAGTTCCCAAGTTTAGACGGAGAGCAGCTCCTTTATACAGAAAACCCTACACTATTGACACTCTGAATCTTCTCACCTCAAATGTCTGCTTTTCTACCAGAGTTTTTTAGCATAGGATTAGCACAGTGCCATCCACACCGAGCTAGAAAGGGACACAGAATTTTGCCATTTTTACAGCAAAGTTTTTAAGCATTGGATCAGCACAGTAGCATCCATGCCGGGCTGAAAAAATGACAAAAGCCTTTTACAACTCCTGACACACGATTACAGCTTTGGATTGGTAAATTACTATCCAAGCCAACCTGGAACTAATAAAAACAACCCCTGACATGTGTTTCGCTCTAGTTAGAGCTCATCAGAGAGATGCAGCTTTGTCCAGCCCCAAAGGAACACCCAATGTAAGTCAAGAAAATGTCCGTTCAGCCCTAGCATGCAAAATTATGCAAAATAGGAAGCTGGGAACTCTGTTTAGTTCCCAGGTTTAGGCAGAGTGCAGCTCCTTTAAATGGAGCAACCCACAACACCAGCGACACTGAATCTGCTCACCTCAAGTGTCTGTTTTTCTAGCCTCTGGGTGACTGTGGAGACTGTGTAACACTCTGTTCCCTGCCATAAGTTTTGAAACAAACTCATCTCCAGCTTGTTACCCCCCACCTTCTCTAGTACATCTAAAAACACAATCTGTTCTTCAATGTAAGCCTTTCGAAGTAATAGCATCACTTACATATAACACTGACCTGGATATAAGGGTGGTCATTCTTTATATATTTGGGGCATTGTTGAAACTTTGGCGCACATCCATGGCATACTGCTAGCTATCCATATCATATTGTGTGCCCTTGAATTCGTAGAGCCTGTACTTGGAAAAATAGTGCCTTAACCTAATGGTGTCCATTTTAGCATACTGTGCATATCCTTTGCAAAACTGTGTCCACTACTGGCAAAAGGCTGGTATTTCTAAGCACATTGTAGCATCCGTTGCAGTATGGAGCCCATCTCTGGCAAAAAGGATGGTCCTGGCAAGGTGGTGAGCATTGTTGGCAAATTGTTGGCATTTTGTGATAATTGTGTCCATGCTGTGCATTTGATTGTGATACATGGGCAAATAGACATGTGAGGCAAAATTTGTCCATGTGTGGCAGTAGTACATTTGAGACCTTGTTGAAAATGACAGGCAATGTTTGGGGAACAAAAATGTATTTACTAATATGTGAATGCTTTTTCATGAAAAAGATAAGCATCTGTGTTGAGAATTCAGTTTATAAATCCAAAATAAAAGGATTGTTGTTGATAGCAGAGAACGTATTTCCCAAGGGCTAATATTTGAGTCGTAATTTCTGTTGAGGTTAAAAAGCCTTTTCCTGATATTCTCTTGGTGGCAGCGATTGCTTGCTGCTATAATACAGGTATTTCATGACTTATATGGGTGCATTTCATTATCTGTATTGATAAAACGTTTATGGGTTTATCACTATTGCTGTCAAAGACCTGAGTCTGTTAGACTGGTACAACCTGTCCTATAGATGACTTAACCTGAGTTGCAGCTTTCCAGTTTCAGCTATAATATATGCCTAACACTGCTTTTGAGATCTTTTTCAAGACTGTCTCTTCAAAATAGATTCTTGGTCATAATTGGGATATTTAAATAAAAGGGTAATGCAGAGGTCAGGACAGATGTTCTTTAAGTTTTGAGCACACAATGACAAAAGGTAGTATTTGAATGATGCACAGCACATGCACACAGAATCTGTGCACACACTGGCATGGATCATACATTCTGAGCACACGCAGACCATCATACCTGCTAAATACCCATTCACATAGACCAGCAGACAAACAAATGCTCATATGCACAGACCTACAGGGACCAATGCACTAAGACCCTCTGCAGTAATATAGACTTAGGGTCTGCCGTATTGGGCTATAGGGGCCATTAAAGGCCCGCAGCGTTAAAGGTCTGAGCCGAAGGCACCACCCTTCAGATGACACCAGTAGAAGGTGTAGGTCCCTCACGGGACGTCTTTGATGTCCCTGGGACCTCCACAAGAGAACAGAGAGCATGCTGTTGTACCCTTGGAGAGTTCACTTCAGAGTGCCACACTGTAGTGACCAGTTTGCCCAGGTCAACCACAATGTCAGAAGGGTGTTCAGTCCATTCCTGGGGACAGTAAATACTCATTGTGTACAACAGAGTCCTCTGACAGTGTGCACTACACGGTCCAGTGTCTCCGTCCCATGTTCCTTCAAGCGTGGTTCTAATTTGCTGAACTGTGGTTCCAGTAGACATACTAAAGTATGATTTTGAAGATGGGGTGGTTCAAAGGGTTACCTTTTGAACCACAGATGTCTCCCCTAAATTTCAGGCCTGTCTGCCATGGGGCCCTGGAATGCAGAGCATTATCTTTAGTGGTGCCATGATCTGTCTCCGAAAGGCCAAATGTCAAAACCTCTTCCTCTAATCTATCCTGCCAGGCCCACGACTGGCCTGTTGTTCCAGGTGCTCATGTTTTATGGCTGTCGATGTGCTTTCCCCAGGCTCTAGTGAATTAAAGTTGGAACTGAAAGGCACCAAATGAGAGGTTTTAGAAGATAGAATGCCTACTTCTTAGAAGTGGCATTTCTAGAGCATTACTGACAAAACCGACTTCACCATGATAGTGAACACCATGGGCTGTTCCACAGCAATCCACTGTTGCAGTTCAGGATCAATTGTAACATATTCGCATGTTAACCTATGGGCAGAGCAGCTCTCATGTGTAGTGAAAACACACACAGGTATTATTTTGCTATATCGGCACATGTGCCCTCGCACATGCACAAGCCTGCAGAGGGAGGCTTGACACAAGTTAAAGAACACCACACAGTTGCAAGTGCGCCCATTAAGGCCTGCTGCATCAGGCCAAGTACACAGGGGCACTCCAGTGTGCATATGTGCACAAACTGGTCAGCGCCATTTTTCTGGCATAGGTAGGAAGGTACGCGCGCTTTCACCCTGTATTCACAGTGGGAAAGCACAAAGGGCCCAAAAGGCACTTTAAAGCTCATTCTGCAGGTGCACAAACACCATTGTGCTGTGTCAGTCTCAGTGAACACTGGAACACTATTGTGCAAGTGTGCACATATTAGTAAGCAATGGCAGACCCGGTCCCTTATTGGACACCATGGGGCAAGTGAGCACATACTGACCTTCCAGGCCAGGTTCAGCACATGTCAGAATACCATTGCAAGTGTGCCCACTCTGACCCGCAGGTACAGGTCTAGTACACACTGGTTAGCACCACTTGCCACCAGGTGTAGGAGGGGTGCTGGCACTTCCCCACTGTACTCACGGTGGGACAGTGCCCCATTCCCTAAGGCCACTCACAGGGAATCATCAAAACCTATGGTAGGGGCCAACCCCCTAGGTAAGGAGAGCCCACATGCACGGGTTCTTCCCTGCCTGAGAAGAGAACACCCTGGTGTCCCTGCCCTGTGTTCGCCTACCACCCTCACTGCCCTTAAGGGGTGCACTAGTGGTAGCATAAGGCATGCTCAGGGTTGGTCAAGGCGTGAGAGATGCCACCCTGGGCACAGATGCACCTGCGCCTCCCCCAAGTCTGCACTGTCGGGCCTGTCAGGCTGTTCTGGTGGGTGGCACACTTAGTGCAACACTCCACCTGTAGCCAGGGTCATACCTACTCCGGGTATGCATTATATCTTTCTACAGGGCACTCTGAGGTACAGCACCTCCATCACCCAAGTATGCGCCCCTTCATGACCTATGTAGGAAGGGTATGTGCACATTCCCATTGCAGTACAGTCCAGAGTCCTAAGGCCACACCAAGAGAGTCAGCAGACAGCCGAGAGGAAAAAGCAAAACATTTCAGGGCAATCCCCCTAACAAGGCCATGTCTAACACCACTGAGAACTGAAGATCACTCAGAAGAATTGGTGTGGTGAAGGGATTCTGTCATGCAAAACACAGCCTGGGATTCCTGGCCCATTCTGGCAGGGAAAGGGCTGGAATGGATTGAGGCTCCAACAATGGTGACAGCTGCAGCCCTGGGACATGAAAAGAGTCCATTAACAGATTGAGCAACAAACAGTATAGTCACAGAGTGGTAATCCTACAATGCTGCTGTTGCTAATCTCTGTAAATTACAGGTATTACTTTTACCCAATGTAATGATTTTAAATTACTATAATTCTCTCCTAAATTGCGATAGATGGCATAGTAATAGCATGTAATCATTTAGCCAATTGATGAGTACAAGTACCGGCATTAGGGTGGTGCAACTGGTGCAGGTGCAGCTACAGCTGATTTCCAGGGATGCTTTGTTAGGAAATAACTTATGGGTTTAAAAGCACCTGCTAGCAGTTTTCAGGCCACAATAAAAATGTGAAAATAACTGGTGATTGATGGTCATGCTGGAGAGATGTTGTTAGAGATGGGGTCTTTGGTTTGCAGTTAGGTTACCCCCTGTCCAAGCAAGGACGCGCACTCTAGTCAGGGTAAAAGAGAATCACCCTTAGCTAACCTCCGCTCACCCCCTTGGTAGCTTGGCCCCCACCAGTAAGCTTAACTTCAGAGTGCTAGGTATAAAGTATTTGTATCAACACACACAGTAGCTTAATGAAAACACTACAAAATGGCACAACACAGATTTAGAAAAATAGGAAATATTTATCTAAACAAAACAAGACCAAAATGACAAAAATCCACCATACACAAGTCAAGTTATCAATTAAAAAGCAAAAAGAGCTTTCATGTAGTTTTAAACACACACTAACACTGTTAGGGTGAAAATGTACCTTGGCTGCGTCAAAAATAACCCTGCACGGGCGAGTGTATGTCAAAAAGGGCTTGCTATGCGTCAATTTCACTCACTAGCGAGACCTTGCGTTGTTTCTCCTTTCGTCGGGTCGGGCGCGTAGTTTCTTCTCTCTGCAGGAGAGCGATGCGTCGATCTGGTCAACACTCTCGGGTCCAGGCAGGCCTTGCATTGTTTTTACAAGTCCAGCGGTACTTGCGTCGGACATCCAGCCGCACGATGATCTGAAAACTACGCAGCGCGGGTTGCGATTTCACCAGCCTCCGTCAGCGATGCTGCGCGTCGTTTCTCCAGCTCTGTGTGTCAATTCTTCAGTTGCGTTGCAGGCGAGCGTCGATTTTCAGATGCGAAGCCGGCGGCGTGTCGATTTTTCAGCTGCAGATCGGAGTCGCGACGATCTTTTCCCCGCATGGCGTTCTGTCGTGGATTTATTCCTCTTAGGCTGCCAGCTTCTCCTTTCAGGGTCCCAGGAACTGGATGGGTACCACAGGGCAGAGTATGAGTCTCTCCAGAGACTCCAGGTGCTGGCAGAGAGAAGTCTTTGCTGTCCCTGAGACTTCAAACAACAGGAGGCAAGCTCTAAATCAAGCCCTTGGAGAGCTTCACAAGATGGAAGGCACACAAAGTCCAGTCTTTGCCCTCTTACTCTGGCAGAAGCAGCAACTGCAGGATAGCTCCTCAAAGCACAGTCACAGGCAGGGCAGCTCTTCTTCCTCTGCTCTTCAGCTCTTCTCCAGGCAGAGCTTCCTCTTAGTTTCCAGAAGTGTTCTAAAGTCTGTGGTTTTGGGTGCCCTTCTTATACCCACTTTCTCCTTTGAAGTAGGCCTACTTCAAAGCAAAGTCTCTCTTGAATGTGAAATCCTGCTTTGCCTAGGCCAGGCACAGACACTCACCAGGGGGTGTGAGACTGCATTGTGTGAGGGCACGCACAGCCCTTTCAGGTGTGAGTGACCACTTCTCTACTCCCTCCTAGCACAGTTGGCTCATCAGGAAATGCAGGCTACACCCCAGCTCCCTTTGTGTCACTGTCTAGTGTGAGGTGCAACCAACCCAACTGTCAAACTGACCCAGACAGGGAATCCACAGACAGGCAGAGTCACAGAAATGGAATAAGCCAGAAAAGTCTAAGTTTCTAAAAGTGGCATTTTCAAACACACAGTCGTAAAATCAACTTTACTAAAAAGATGTATTTTTAAATTGTGAGCTCAGAGACCCCAAACTTCACATGTTCATCCGCTCCCAGAGAATCTACACTTTAATCAGTTTTAAAGGTAGCCCCCATGTTAACCTATGAGAGGGACAGGCCTTGCAACAGTGAAAAACGAATTTAGCAATATTTTACTGTCAGGACATATGAAACACATTACTATATGTTCTACCTTAACCATACACAGTACCCTGCCCTTGGGGCTACCTAGGGCCTACCTTAGGGGTGTCTTATATGTAAGAAAAGGGAAGGTTTAGGCCTGGCAAGTTGGTACACTTGACAAGTCGAATTTACAGTTAAAACTGCACACACAGACACTGCAGTGGAAGGTCTGAGACATGATTACAAAGCTACTAATGTGGGTGGCACAACCAGTGGTGCTGCAGACCCACTAGTAGCATTTGATTTACAGGCCCTGGCACCTCTAGTGCACTTTACTAGGGAGTTACTAGTAAATCAAATATGCCAATCATGGATACACCAATCAACAATACAATTTACACAGAGAGCATATGCACTTAAGCACTGGTTAGCAGTGGTAAAGTGTTCAGAGTTTAAAGGCCAACAGCAACAGGTCAGAAAAAATAGGAGGCAGGAGGCAATAAGATTGGGAATGACCCTGCATAAACTCAAAAGTCTAACAGATGTAATTTTGTCTAGTGGCAGTATTAGACCAATCATAAAGTAGCACAGAGGGTTAATATGCCTGCAGCAAAGAACATGTACCATGAAGATGACAGAGCTGTATTTATGTGGATAGGTCAGTGGGTTACAGCTTTTGGCAGGCACAGTGATCCTTTTGTTAGTTGCAGTTTATGAGTTACAATCTTACTATAACACAGTAAGCTATGCACTACCATCAAAGAGCTGCAGCAAACTGCATGGTACATTTTAGAACGTTATGGTTTTGCCCCAGGCTTTTGATATCTTAATGTTGCTAAAAAAGGGTTGTGCAATGGCCCTTGCTCACTATATACACAATCCTGAATCATCCTTTACATTTTGTAAATCCACTACCCCTAGACTCCTGTGTTTACCTGCTATGTTTGCACTCTATAAATACAAACTTGTAGCAATATCCTCCCTGTAGTAAAGGACATCACTGGCACTCTGTTGTTACTATGTATAGAGTTTGTTTGATCATTCCAAATATGTCATATCCCATATGGGGGGACCCATCAAAGACTAAGGCTACTGGGCCTCAATCATGGTAATTAAAGTAATTTGCCACTAGGTTCCTGGGGGTCTGTCCTACTATAAAATAGAGTGGAGTAAAGTGACCTAGAGTGGAATGTCGTGGAGTGGCAAGAAATTGAGTAGAGTGGAGTGGCATAGACTCGTAGAGTGAAATGGTATAGAGTGGAGTGACGTAGAGCGGAGTAAAGTGACAGGGTGGCATAGAGTGGAGTAGACTGTTATAGAGTGAAGTAAGGTCGTATGGAGTGGCACAGCGTGGAGGAGGGTGATGTAGAGTGGAGTTCTGTAGAGCAGAGTGGAAGGGCATAGAGTGTAGTAAAGTGGCAAGGAATGGCGAAGAACTGAGTGTCATAGAGTGGAGTGAGTACCATGAGTAAATGTATTTTTCACACACTCACAGAATGAATCTGGTAAAAAACATCCCAGTAGATGTTGGCCCAAGCATTTTCTGTTATCAGTTGTGTAAACAACAGTACAAATAAAATGGCTTTGTCATAAATGGTGCCTGCCCCCTTCCCATCCACTGGTGCAGATTCTGCACTGAACTCTGCCTGTGTATTTAATCACTCTCTCGAGACAGGGTAAGTGGATGGTCCTTCAGGGACAGCTGGGCAGGAAGGGAGCATGAAATGAACAAAGAAGGAAGACACTTGGCGACAGAGATGGGTGGGGGGTTAACAGCATGTAGGTGGGGGTGAGAGAGTGCTGCGGGGACAGAGTCCATGCTAACAATCAATAGAAAGAGCATTGGGCAAAGTAGGGAGACACAGCATAAATCCGACCATCGAAAGCTGGTCTGAGAAACAGTATAGGAAGAAGGTGCAAACAAGGAAGAGTGATTGGAAGAAGGAGAGCCACATGCGAGGGCAACATTCTGCAAAAAATTGCCTGCATTCACTTGCAACATTTGTTTTTTTTTAACACATATCCTCGGCCATTTTCCAGTCAGGATTTAGACCCAGACAAGGCACCGGAACAGCTCTGGTACATATCAGGTATGACAAGTACCCTGCAGATGCCACCACAAGCCGTACAATATGATCTTGTGTTTGCAGCAGAGGCAGCAGGGATGGGAAACATGTTTTGGTCAAGCCTGCAGGCAGGGCATATGCGCTGTCGCCTGGCGACCTATGGTGTTTGAAAAAAAAAAGGAAACTCTAAAAAGGAGCTTTTAGCCTGCTCATTACTTACCATTGCTCAGAGAGTTCTCCTGCCCTATGGCCGACGAGAACACCATCTCTCCCTCACATGAACTCTGCAGCGCCCAGGCTGACCACTTTCACAACAAGATAGCCACCACCTTCGAGAACTTCAAGCCCCAACCCACAACTCTCCACATCCTCCTCGCCCTGATCTTATTTGTTGTTTGCTAATTTATTCATAAGGGGACGCGTTAAAGGTTCGTTGGACTTTTTGACTCACAATGAGTGTTCCATCATGGACACAAATGTTGCTCAAGACCTAACCAGCAACAATATGGCATGTTTGAGTCTCATGCAAAAGTAATTTAGTCAAAGTTAATTCAGAAAACATATAACTAGGGCTCTTACCCAAATAGCGTTTGGTACCTAAAAGAAAGAACAAAAATCTATAACAGAGACAATAGCTTTTTGTATACCTCTCCTCAATGGATCAGCAAGCTGGCATTTCTTCGTCAGTTGGACATCTGTTTGGTCAGCTTTTGCAAGAGGCAGTGAAAGGAATGGCTCAGCCACGGTTGGGCTCTAAGTTAACTGAACCAACTTGGAAAGAACATCAAGCTAAAAAACAGCATCAATAACATTAACAAATCTACGGAATAGCTAAAGGTTAGGGAGAAAAAGGCATCAGGAGCAGCTCTACTCCTTGAACAGGACTCGAACTACCAGAATGAGAATTTCTTCTAAGTACAGTTGAGGTAAGTTAAAAATCCATAAAAGAGTCTCTCACATTGTAATTGGTCAGAAAATCAGGTGTTCACAGTAGAACCAATAAACATTAATTTCCAAATCTATGATAAAACTAGACAGCCTTTCAGAGGTCGATGATTGACTCCTCTTCGCCCATTCCCATCACCAGTTTCATCAGGTAACTTCTTAGTTGCAATCTTAACCCCAGTCAGTGCAGCCATTGTCCAGTCCTGAGAACATTTGCTTCTCACGCATCAAGGATACATTTGTATCCATAGAAAGTACACTTCATTACAGCAGACAGTTCTCACAAGAAAATTTAAAACATCGACTAGTTAAACATTGCAACGTTACAAAACAATTTGGTCAGCACTGCATGAACAATTAATAATTCTCCACTTTTACAAAACATTTACGAATATTTATTTATGCCATGAAACTTAGCATGAGGCTTTGTCGACGAGGCCCACACATTTCACACTTACTCTATGCCTAGTAAAGTTAAGCAAATACACTTAGTTAATACATAAATATGACCCACTAATACATTTAATTGTGCAGGTGCGTATAAATTCTAAACATTTCATATAAGTTCTTTATTAATATCGTACATGTTATGGTGGCCACTTAAATGGGCACTTTTTCCAAGCCACTCAATTTCGCTACATTTGCATAATTCATGTAAATTCTTAGCTATTAATCAATGCAAATTTATTAGTAATTCATTCAGATTTCACACCCACGATCAGCTACTCACCACATGGAAAGAGCTCGCTGCTCATAACACCATAACCATCATGAATTCCATCGACGTGGGGGCACCCACGGATCCTTGACTCATCTCCTCTTCAACCTCAGAGGCAAAGACATCAGCAGCCAACTCACTACCATCCTCAACATATCCATCACCACAGCCTTATTCCCCGACACCTGGAAACATGCTGAAGTCAGACCTCTCCTCAAGAAACCCTCTGCAGACCCCAACGAACTCCAGAACTACCGCCCCATCTCGCTGCTCCCTTTCCCCACCAAATTCCTCAAGAAGGCCATCTACCAGCAGCTCACCGAACACCTGGACAGAAACAACTGCTCGACAACTCCCAATATGGTTTCAGCACCAAGACTGCCATGATCGCCGCCAAGGACGACATCTGCATCCTCCTCTACAGAGATGATTAGTTGTCCCTGATCCTTCTTGACCTTTCCACAGCATTCAACACCGCACCCCATACTCATCAAGAGACTACACCCCATCGGAATCCAGGGAAACACCCTCGGATGGACTGCATCATTCTCCACAGGATGAACATAGAGAATCCACCTACCCCCCTTAGTCACGAAACCCAAGAGCTCCATCAAGAGGCTGCACCACATTGGAATCCAGGGAATCACCCTCAGATGGATCACCTCATTCCTCACAGGATGAACAGAGAGAATCTGCCTACCCCCCTTTTGCCTCGGAATACAAGAGCACCATCTGTGGCATCCCTCAAGTCTCGTCCATCAGCCCCACCCTCTTCAACACCATGACACCCCTGGCCGACATCATCATAACCCACAACCTCAACATCATATCCTATGCCGATGACACACAGCTCATCCTCTCACACTCAGGAGACTACACATCCACCGATGCCACAGCAGAGGCCGCTCCTTCTCCTACCTCTCCGCCAAGTCCTGGAATGGCCTCTCCCTCCACCTCCAGACATCACTCTTTCTGGCCGACTTCAGGAAGAGACTCAAGACCTGACTTTTCTACTGGGCCAACCTGGCATCTGGATACCCTCATGGGTAGTTAGTCGCACTATACAAATACCAATTGATTGATTACTTGGTATTCATTGGCATCATATCACTCCTCTTTGCTGCCTTCTAATTCAGAGGTGTGTGTGAGGTGTCCTCCGTCACTTCATTTTCTTTCTGTGGGGCATGGTCCAAGTAGTGATAGATTTCTCTTAATTAGTGTTAGTTCGCTGCTCTCGTTGTGATTGAGGTGCTCTTTCTTTTTTTTAGTATTTTTATATGGCATGAACTCGACCTGACCCAGAGGTATTGGGTCGCTTTACATGAGCACCATTTAAATTACAGTAGGACAAAATCTATTTTTATTTTTTGGTAGGCAAGAGGAGATTAATTGATTAACCAGAATCACAGAATTTTGATCAAGTTGGCAGCTCTGGCATTAGGGCCACATCCTTTACTCGCCTTTTGTTCTGAGAACAGCTGTCTCCTTCTTCCCCACATAGTGCACCTTTTGTTGTTTTTTAAAAAAAACAAGCACTTGTTGGCTGTTTTCCTTCGTAAAATATTTTTTTTAACTTTTTTAATTTTGTCATCCAATCTCCCAAGTATGAGACGTGACAGGTTTATCATATCACTGTCCGTTTACTACATATTCATGTAACCAAGCAACTAGATTGTAGAACATGAGTTAAATAGATTCAAAATAGGCACAAACAATACATCTGATATATCACTCCCACCGGGTGCCAGCGGTGGGTCCATAGTTACGCAGCCCCTCCAGGTCAAGATTGGCCTTTTGAAGAATGGGGTTACATTGCCTGTTTTAGTCTCCCTGGAACTACGTGAACGAGTGATGGCTTAATTTCTGGAATGTGGTGGCAAGAACTTCGACATGCACCCTTAATGCGAGGGTGGAGAGAAAGGGTTCAGCTGTACTGATTGATTACAGGTTGGCTTACGGACACGAAGAAGGGAACAGCTTCCAGTGCCATTAATAACAATACCTGCCTATCCCATTTTGCTGTTAGGCGACTCATCTTTCTGGGAAATATATGGATGTGCAGAACGCATTTAATGCGTGCTCTGCTTGCGCAATCGTTTCCCGCCATGGAAAATCTGTTCATATTAGTTTTTCTTGCATTGATCCCCTTTTAGGCTGCAATGAACGCCCCAGAGCTCTTAGCATTCTCCACTTACCGTACAGCGGCTGGTGGTCACGTGATTATGCTGTCGCATCACAAGACTGTGCTGCAGCTCGGAGGGACAAGCAGATGCAACTTTCTCATCTTTAATGTGGTTTCTGTTCTCACTTCCTTAGACCACAATCAACCACGGGAACGAGTTACAGACAAGCAGACACGAATCACTGAGAACTTACAACGGGTATGAGAAGAGCTGCTGGAGGGGACTTATTTAGCAAAAGGTTATCAGATAAGGTGACACAAGCCATACATTCTACAATAAAAATCCCACAAAACAGTCTGCAAGCGTTATGAATATGGATGGGACTGACTCAGCCTTACACCTTGACATGGTTGAGACCATGGGTGTCATTGAATCAGATAATGTCTCTTCTGTGTATCTCGTTTGTGAAATATGTGTGCGTTGTTGGTTTCTTGCGTTGTGCATTCTACAAACTCAGTGCAAGGCATGAGGCTTGAAGAGGTATCCAGAAATGACTGCAAAAGTTCATGATAGAATGTTTTTTTAGGGTGAATAAAATGGAATCAAGTTGTCTAAAACAGGACTTGTTCTGCCTCTGATTCTGAGCAGTGCAGCATTCACTAATTACTTGGCTTCTTAGCAGTCTGATGTCTGTTAAAGATGTCCTCTACAGTCAGTGATAGCGACTTTGAGCCTTGTAGGGAATTGTAAGTGTGTACTCAGCAGTTTGGTAGGATGTTGGTATACCGATCAGTGTACGTTGTAGGGTAGACCCTAGTCTTAGGGGTACAGGAATATTGAGACCTTTCACCAAACGCTGGTACATGAGGGTTGGTAATGGATGCTGGTCTAAAGATAGGTCAAGTTTCAACTTTAACTGCTGCTAGTAGTCCATTTGGAGAGCTGCAAAGGGAGTTGGGCCTTGTCCTTTCCTCCAAGCCTTACTTTCTATCTCACCTGCTTTTCCAGGAAGTTAGATCGCACACTGGGCCCAGCAAGGTTCTGTGAATTATTGTTCTGGTGAGGTGAGAGCAGACTTGACTTGCTACTTATTGACCAGTAAAGCTTGGGAATTTTGGTGTTTAAGAGCTATTGCTCCTTAAGGTATTGATGCTTAGGTCTGCCTGTTCCTTGCAGGGGTATGCATGGGATGGGAATTCCAAATTTCCCGAAGGTTCAGCCCTCAAGGTACTGCTTTTAACATAAATGACTTCACAGGAAATGAAATCACAGGAAGTGACTATTTGACACATGAGACTTTGAGGAAGACGCTAGACATACAGATGTTGGAAATGCACAAAGCCTACTAGATTGAGGTAGGTGGGGATACATTAAGGCTAGCATAGTGGTCTGGCACTGCTGGTGCTGCAAGGAGGCTACTAGTGAATGATACAAGGGCTATATGTAGTTTGGCAGTTGGGGGTCTTTTCAGAAGGTAGAAATGAATGGGCATGGGGGCTGCAAATGGAAGGAGAATTCTAGGGTGACTTCAAAAGAAGATGGTGGGTACTGGATGAGGTGGGGATGAGTGGAGGGCTGTAAGGAGAGACAAGTAGTGGGCAGGTGTTACACAAAAAGGCCAGTAATAGAAGGTTGATACCTACAGGAGGAGGAGGCATTGGTTGTGGGGAGCAGAACAGGATGGGTTCTGGAGTTGTTTCTGAAAAACAAAAAGCCATTGGCACTATCCCGCAGAGAATTTTCTTACTGGTCAGAACCTTCAAGTCTAGGCACCTCTGGGATTCTCTCACGCATCACAGCCTGGTGATCTGATATACGAGGAAGTTGCTACTTTAAGATTATCGCACAATGGAAATATATTGAATACTGTTTTTCAGACTGTATCCACTACAGTGTTCATGCGCATAAATCAAATGTATCTGAGAAGGGGGTAGAAGGTATATATTAAGTTGATGTATATATTTGACCTAATTGTAAAGGCATCTGTTTGAAACTGCAGTTCCAATGTCTTATGCTTTTTGTTAGTTATGCTCAGGGCCACTGGAATTATGCAATTCTGCAGCTTTCAATTTTTTCGCACAATTATGGGTTTGCTGCATTTGCTACACAACGCATCTTCTTCTCAATGATCTGCAAATTTTAACATAAAAACATTTTGTTTCTTGCTCAAACGGATAAAAATGTTGAACGCTATGTCGGCTCTGCAGTGGAAGGTCCTTCGCAAAGATTATCTGCTAATTTTTCAGTTCATTGTTTCTATATTTGTTGGTTAAGCTGGCACTAATGAGGGGGCGTCTTTGTCAGTATCACAATGTGTAAAAATTTAAAATAATGAAGTGATACTACCAAAAAAGTGTCACATGACGCTGCATAATTTGCTTTTCCTTGTCACATAATTTAGTCGATCCTACCTCATAAATTGGTGCGGCCCTGCCACATTACTCCAGGAGCCATGGTTATGCTTTAGTTCCCCTATTCGACTTTTGAAATGTGACCTACTTCCATGTTTCTTTTGAGGTAATGACACAACACTGATCTGCGCTATAAAGTCTGTACACTTCTGTCTTTGATCTGCAGGTAGATTTGCAACTTTCATGGCGAAACGCAGCGGGCCTTGTTTCTGTGCAATAACATAATAATTGTGCACTTTCCAAAATCAATGATGGTGACAGATCCCCTTCTGTTTCCATTGTAAATAAACACCTTTAGAGAGGGAGGAGGTACCACTGAAGTGGTGGCTCATCGTCCAGGCTTTATCAAGGGAATAATTAAAGCCACCCCAGCTTTAGGCTGGGAGGGAGTCATGTTAGACATGGCCTTGTTAGGGGAATTTCCCTGAATATTTTTGATTTTTCCTCACAGCTTTTTGCTGACTCTTTTGGCATGGCCTTAGGACTCTGGGCACTTTCCCACTGTACTGCAGTGGGCCAGGAAGGGGCGTGTACATGGGCAGTTGAGATGCTGTACCCAGGAGTGATCTGTAAAAAGATACACCAAATAGCCAGGGCAAGTACGGCCCTTGCTACTGGTGGGGTGTTGCACTAAGTGTGCCACCCACCAGATAGCCTGACAGTCCAGGCCTGGGGAGAGACAGGTGCATCTGTGCCCAGGGTGACACCTTTCATGCCTTGACCAACCCTGAGTATGCCTTACCCTACCCCTAGGGTGCCCCTTGAAGGGCAGCGAGGGAGGTAGGAGTAAGACAGGGCAGGGACACCAGGGTGTTCCCTGCCCAGGCAGGGAAGAACCCCCATGTGGGTTCTCCTTATCCAGGAGGCTGGCCCCTCTATTGAGTTTGGCTGATTCCCTGTGAATGGCCTTAGGGCCCGGGGTACTGTCTATTGTGAGTACAGTGGGGAAGTGCCAGCGCCCTTCCTATGCCTGGTGGGAAGTGGTGCTAACCAGTGTGTACTGGACCTGCCCCTGCGGGTCACAGTGGGCACACTTGCTATGGTATTCTGACGTGCTGAACCTGGTCTGGCAGGTCAGTATGTGTGCACATACCCCATGGTGTCCAATAAGGAACAGGGTCTGCCATTGCCTACCAGTATCTGCACACTTGCACAATGGTGTTCCATTGTACACTGGTTCTGACACTGCAGCCCAGTGGGTATGCACTTGCACAATGAGGTTTAAAGTCCCTTTAGGACTCTAGGTGCCTTCCCACTGTGAATACAGGGTCACTGTAAAAGCACATGCGCCTTCCTACCTATGCCAGGAAAGTGCGGCTGACCAGTATGTGCACGTATGCACACTGGTGTGCCCCTATGTACTTGGCCTGGCATAGCAGGCCTGAATGGGCACATTTGTGCCCATGTGGTGTTCTTTAACTTGTGTCAAGCCTCACCTCTGCAGTCTTGTGAGTGCGCCAGGGCACATGTGCTTATGTAGTGAAAGAATACCCATGTGTGTTTTCACTACACATGAGAGCTGCTCTGCCCATAGGTTAACATGGGGCTAAGTTACAATTGATCTTGAACTGTAACCGTGGAATGCAGTGGAGCAGCCTCATGGTGTTTACTATCATTTGATTCACAAGGACAAACCAGTTTCCATGGAAAAGGCATTTTTGTCAGTAATGTATTAAAAATGCCACTTCTGAGAAGTGGGCATTTCTATGTTATAAAAACTTTAGTTTGGTGCCTATTAATTCCAACTTAATTTTTACTGGAGGCTGAGGAAAGCACATCTGTGCATTCCTCACTGACAGCCATAAAACATGGGAACCCAACATATTGGAGGGAGAGGTTTTGACACTTGGCCTCTCAGAGCCATATTACTGCCCCACTAAAGATAACGATCTGCATTCCATGGCCTCATGGGAGGCAGGCCTGAAATTTAGGGGAGGCATCTGTAGTTTGTGTTTGCAATCGGAAGTGTCTGGTGCCACTCAAGTGATGGCGCACCAGACGTTGTGCCTCATTCCAGGGAGGTACAGGAGTGGAATCCTTTTTGTGTTTTTAACCAGATTGTCTGGTGTGGCTCAATTCATTGTGCACCAGACGTCGTGCCTCCTTTCAGGGAAGTACTACATTGAGCACTTTGTGTTGGAGATCGGAATCGTGTGGTGCAACTCAAGTCATCGCCCACCCGACGTAGCACCTCCCTCTAGGGAGGTGTGGGATTTGGTAACTATTGTATATTAAGAGTGCCTGGCTCGGCTGGGTACCACTGTGAGCAGTGTGTGTCCCTCAACTATCATCCCCTTTTGCTTAGCAGACCTGGGCCCACACCAGAAGGCACAGTGTGAGACCGCCCAGTGAACTTCCATAGTGGTGGCCAAACCTCCATTTGTTCACTATTATCTCCACTGGTGTCTCTTCCTTTCCCCCTATATCGTCCCGAGAGCCTGAACAAGATTGACTCTGGCTGTGTGCGGCCTAGCATCCGGAGAACGACTGCTCACATTTTTAGTTAGTGGAAGTTGAGTACTAGGGCCAGCTGGAGGGTGCTGGAAGGGTTTGAGGCCAAAGGGGGGGAGGATGCGGGCGCAGTGACAGCTAACCTGCTAGATATCAGTGCACTGCATTAGGGTGCCTGAAGCAAGTGCGTGAGTTACAAGCTGCCTGATATCTGTGGCACTGCTTGGCAGTGCGGAGTGAGTGTGTGGGATCGACTGTAGGTGATTGTTACACCGTACGACGGTGTTGCCAGACATGTTAATTGTCTCCAGAAACCTTACACGATTAACCTTAGATTTTACCTGAGCGCCCCAGAGCTAATTTAAAAGGCTGCATATCATTGTGAACCGGGGTGCACCGTAGACCTATGTATAATTGAGTTGGGGTAATCACTTTGTTGGGCGTCGTGCTGACAACGTTTGGCACCTCATGCGGGTGCTGGGAGGGAATGTATTATTTTTCTCACGTGTGCATACTGCAAATGTCGTTTTAACACAGTTGGGCCTAGTACTTCTAGTGTTGTTTCAAATGGTGATTTCTGCGCAGAGTTACATGTTATTCATGTTGTGTTAATTAGTGTGTGTTGAATACAAAACTTATTTACATATACCTCATGTGAAGACTTTCTGTGACACTCCGTGCAATTGTTGTGTGGTATTGCTGGGCCATTCCTTTACACACTGCCCATGTGATAAGCCTGATTGCACTGTGCCAAGTTACCCAAGGGTGAAGGCAGGTGATACAGTGAGTGAAATCGCCTACCTCTGATGGGAGTGATTAGTTCTGCCTGGTTAGGGAGCAGCCTCAGCCAACCAGAATGTGCCGCCTCCAACAATCAGGTACCAAGGCAGTTTCTGCTATGCAGAAAAAGGGAAACACATTAAAAACTATCCAACAGAAAGAGAAGAGAAATAGTGAAATAAAGGAGAGAAGACAATAAAACCAAAAGTGACAGAAGAGTACAAAGAACGGGAGAGAGAGGGTTGAGGAAAGAAGGGTAAGAGGAAAAGTGAGAAAAGTGGGAGGAAATGTTGGAAAATGAGGAGTTAAATAGTGTAGGGAAAAAGCTAAGGAAAAATAAAAGAATAAAAGGAAGGTAAGGGAGATAGTAGATGGAAACCTGGAAGTTAAGAGGAGATAAAGGAGTCGCAAGGGAAGAAGGAATGTTGGAAGGGATGAAGAGAGTGAATGGTATGGGGGCTTTCTCTCACTAAAACACTAAACTGGGGTGTCTTCCCCTTCAAAACTAAGTCCAGCAACAACCTATTTTAGATGGTGATGGCTCTAGGATCGAACTAAATCAAAAAACCTATTTACTAAACCCAGTGGTTACAATACATAGAAATTTTAAGGGTTGGCTTCCCCAAAAGATAGGCTTCTCTCACAAGGTGTACTTTCTTGCACTCACTGTCTAATGCCTTCTGCAGAAAGCGACAGCAAGTAAGGGTACATTTAGTATTTCTTGCAATCGCACCTGCACCTACACCAGTACACCAAGTTTTACCTTCACACACAGGCCAGTTACACCTGCCTGCTCGGAACAGTATGGCTGTGCACCATACTTTATTACTGTGCCACTGTCACATTTCTCATTATCCGATCATAGGGCAAAGCTCTCGAGTTTCCATCTTGTTCCGAGCTTTCGACACAGATCACAAGGAAAGGCCTTTTTGTAGTGTTCAATCTCTGCCCAAGTCTCATGGCACAACAAGCTGGTAGAATCTCTTCTGTGTGAAAACTGTGCAGAGTTTTATCCCCACCCTGATCCAGACATGGAACCTCTACCCCATGTGATATGTCCAAGGCATGTCAAATGGTCTAGAAAGGTTAGATGTGTGACATTTCATCAGCAGACTAGAAGCCCAAAGTGATAGTTCCCTCAGATATCAACACCTACAATGGCAAGACTCATAAATACCAATGTTCCAGCAATGTGAGTACTGACACAAGCACTAAGAGCAATGTGATGTATGGAATGCTTGAATGAATTCCAGCAATCGGGCTGCATCCTAATCCGTCATTTTTTTTGCCCACCATGCCATCTCAGTTTGGACCCAGCTATATGCAAATCAGCCTTGACCCTGCTCCTCATGGGAACTGTCTAGCTCAAACTGCCAGGCTAGGTCACCCTCAACTGGAACAGGAGCAACCTAGGACTGGGTTCGCCCTAGTTAGGGCTCTTCAGCCAGCTATAGCTTGATTCCAGTGGCACAATGACCCGGTAACCCACTTCTGGGCATACCCTGTGCACTTATGGCAGAAGATGCAAAAGGAACAAGGTGATGGATGGAATGTTTGAATTAATCTCAGCCACTGGCAATCGCTTGGGCTGCATCCCAATCCATCACTTTTTTGCCCACCATGCCCGAACTGCCAGGTCAGCATTTTGACACATTCTCAGGTCTAACAGTAATGGTAAATCTGGGAATGTGCCAAAATCCAAGGGTGGATGTGTAAAAACACCCACGCTTCACCCATCAATGCCTCCCTGGAGCTGTGTTGCATTGATTTATCAAGCCATGCAGGGCCATGCCAGGTGATTTATTAAATCCAATTTAGGTTTTGCATCGCCCTTGCACCCCCTTGCATGGCTCAGGGGTGATGCAAAACCTACATAAATATGCCCCTTCTGTTTAGTGGAGAGGAAGCTATGCCAGTTGACCTTATTTATATTTATGAATGAAAATTAAAAAATACAAATACCAGAGTGCAAAGAAAATGAAGACTATATGAGCTGACTTATTACAATGTCTGCTCTTTGTTTCTGAGCCTGTGGTAGGTACCATCTGAGCAGAAGCTGGCAGATGTATGCCCTCCGGGTCTAGCAAAAAGCCAATCCCTCGAAAGTATGGAAAGGTTTAGTTAGGACCCACTTTCGTTCTAAGCTGTCTGCCTCTGTTCCAGCCTCTGTACCACTCTGTGAACCATCAGCTACATGCACAGCCATCTTAAGGATATTTGTTCAGAACAAGTGAAATGCATTACCCATTTGCACCTAATTTAAGCCCTCATGATGACAAACAAAACTTAATTATATGGTAAACTTTCAGAAATAGGGGTACGCGGAACAGATGAAACCTCACCCTGCTTGACCCCTTACCAAAAGATAACACAATTGAACTTTGATAAAGCCATTTCTTTTTGTGCTTACATCTTATTTTTTGGCTAGCAACAATATTTTACATGGAATTCAGTGTTCAACTAGTCTGTTCATCTCTTTATTGGAAATACATAATAATGTGATGGCTGTTGAGTGGACTAGTGTATAATACTGAAAAAAAACATAGGACTATATGTGAGATTCAGTCCACACACTCTCTAACCTGAATGGTGCTGGCCCAGCGGAAGCAATGAATGCTCTCCTTTACCCCTCTGTCTATGCCAGAGTGATATTGTGGCATTACCAACTCTGAGTTTGTGCAATGAGGGGAAAGGTGATGGGATTGAAAGAGGAAGTGATATGTGTTCACTGGCGTTGACTCAGGTCCAGTTGACTCTCTTTAGATTTTGGCGCTGGTTCTCACCAATCTTTCTAGTACATCACTTGTTCCTTATCAAGATATGCAACATGAGACATATACATCTATTGGCATGATTTACTCTCTACTCACTATTCAACAGAGTCATAAAAGAAATGACCTGCAGCTCTATTTCCATTATCATAACATACAACTGTCCGACTTCAGTTTCTTACTCTTGTAATTCTGTATTATTTGCACATGGATACAAATACTACACTTATTAACCTTCTGCTTTTTAACTGTCTGTGAATTGTTCAATTTAGTTTACTGACTTTAGTAGTTTGTTAACTCTTTGTTTCTACTTTTGTATGGTTTCTCTTTGTTGAATTCATCACAGTTGCTTCTGTAACTGCACTGAATCCTTTCTTTTATGACTGTATTATCTCTCTCTGAACGTATAAGTCAGTTACTTAACTTAATTGTTCTCCATGAGTTTTTAATTGAATGCTCCTGACATTGGTTTATGCCTTCTGGCACTTTACTGTTCACTCATATCATCCTATGGAATGGAGATGTCCCCATTGCTAGGATTCAGGCTGGTGTTGCGGGTCCTTCAGTATCACTTGGCAAGTGCAGAACAGTCACTTCCTTTCCAACTCCTTCTCGATTGCTAAGCGAGGAGTGGTCCGGCTGGGGCCAGGTATTTCTAACTTTGGTGCCAAATGGTCACCAAGACTTTGAAATCTTGCTCAACTGATACAGTTTGTTTTCATAAGGTTCACTATTACTTTCAATGATGGTGCCCTTGCAGCCTCACTGGTGCCTTTTTCTTCACTGTAAAATTAGTATGTGATTGGTTCATCCATGATTGGCATATTTGATATACTAGTAAGTCCCTAGTACAGTGCACTAGAGGTGCCCAGGGCCTGTAAATCAAGTTTCACTAGTGGGCCTGCAGCACTGGTTGTGCCACCCACATAAGTAGCCCTGTAATCATGTCTCAGACCTGCCACTGTAGTGTCTGTGTGTGCAGTTTTAAACTGTAATTTCGACTTGGCAAGTGTACCCACTTGCCAGGCCTAAACCTTCCCTTTTCTTACAAGTAAGACACCTCTAAGGTAGGACCTAGGTAGCCCGAAGGGCAAGGTGCAGTGTATGGTTTAGGTAGGACATATAATAATGTGTTTTCTATGTCCTGACAATGAAATACTGCTAAATTCGTTTTTCACTGTTGCAAAGCCTGTCCCTCTCATAGGTTAACATGGGGGCTACTTTTAATATGATTAAAATGTAGATTCCGTTTGGGAGTGGATAGAAATTTAGAGTTTGGGGTCTCTGAGCTCACAATTTAAAAATGCATCTTTTAGTAAAGTTGATTTTAAGATTGTGTGTTTGAAAATGCCACTTTTAGAAAGTGAGCATTTCCTTGCTTAACCCATTTCTGTGACTCTGCCTGTTTGTGGATTCCCTGTCTGGGTCAGTTTGGCAGTTGGGCTGGTTGCACCTCAAATTAGACAGTGACACTAAGGGAGCTGGGGTGTAGTCTGCATTTCCTGATGGGCCATCTGTGCTAGGAGGGAGGGAAGGAGTGGTCACTCACACCTGAAAGGGCTGTGCCTGCCCTCACACAATGCAGTCTCCAACCCCCTGGTGTGTGTCTGGGGCCTGGCCTGGGCAAGGCAGGATTTCACAAACAAGAGAGACTTTGCTTTGAAGTAAGCCTACTTCAGAGGGCAAAATGGGCATAAAAAGGGCACCCAAAACCACAGACTTTAGAACACTTCTGGAAACCAAGAGGAACCTCTGCCTGGAGAAGAGCTGAAGAACTGAGGAAGAAGAGCTGCCCTGCCTGTGACTGTGCGTTGTTGAGCTATTCTGCAGTTGCTGCTTCTGCCTGTGCTAGAGGACAAAGACTGGACTTTGTGTTGCCTTCCTCCTTGTGAAGAACTCTCCAAGGGCTTGATTTAGAGCTTGCCTCCTGTTGTTTGAAGTCTCAGGGAGAGCAAACACTTCTCTCTGCCAGCACCTGAAGCCTCTGCTGAGACTCCTACTCTGCCAAGTGGTGCCCATCCAGTTCCTGGGACCCTGAAAGGAGAAGCTGGCAGCCCAAGAGAAAGAAATCCACGCACCGACCGCTGTGCGGGATAAAAGATCGACGCAACTCCGATCTGCGGCTGAAAAATCAACGCGCCTCTGGCTTTGCGGCTGAAAATCACCACTCGTCGGCAACGCGACCGGAAGATCGATGCCCACAGCTGGAGAAACAATGTGCAGTATCATTGACGGAGACCGGTGAGATCGCAACCCGCGCTGCATGGTTTTCGGATCATTGTGCGGCAGGATTTCTGACGCAAACATTGCTGGGTGTGCAAAAACAATGCAAGGCCTGCCTGGACCTGAGATTGCGGACTGAATTGACGCATCGCTCTCCTGCAGAGAGAAGAAACGACGCACACCGACTTGAGTTGGAATCTGAATGACTATATGCACAGCTAGGGTCATGACTGTACCCACCCTTAATAATCGCCATCTTCGTTTGGGCTGTCCTAGTTTTTCTGGGTTGCTTGCATGGAATTGTCTAAAACGAGGTGTGGCCTACTCAGGGGGGGTCACAACTGCTTAGAATATTCGATAAACAGGCTGATAAAGTGTATATAAATAAAGAAGTAAAATGTGCAATTACAAATTTTAATATGTTCTGTAAATATGAAGAAATTTGAAATTGGAGACAAAAAATTAAGCTAGTACTGGTATTCTTAGATTCATTCATAGAAGCAGTGCAATTCCATCTAACAGAATATAGTATAGATGATAAGTGGCTTTAATTGAACTTAGAAAACCTCTAATCTTCCTATTAACATTGTTTTGCAGTTCAAATCATTGAAAATGTTTAGAAGGGGGTCCTCAACTTGCAAAAATGATTCTCTGGGGGTTCCTGTATGTAGTGAGGGGGTCCCTGGGTTCCAGTAATGATTACGTAGGGGCCCACAGTAGAGTGCTGACTTCAAAAACTGTAAGTCAGTATAGAGCTGAACTGTATTTCGGGCCTGCATGAGACAGTGGCACCACTCCTCAAAGAAACATTTTCTGGACATAAGCTTCTTGTCAGCTATACTATAATTTACTTTATTATGTGTGAACTTCCTTGAAAAATAAGCTACACTATGGATTTGCCATGTGTCCTGGTGTCTTTGAGACAACACACCTCTTATAGTACATTGAAAACCTTCTGCTTCCAATAAAATGGTTACCTTACACCTGGATGCCATAATAAAGGCACAGAGACAAGCTGCTTTACTAATTCTTGAAGGGCCCGGTCAGCTTCATCTGTCCATTTAAATGGAACACCTTTTCTCAACATGTTAGGTAGAAGCTGGACCATGTATGAACATTTTTGGATGAACTGTTTCTAAAAATTGTGAAAAATACAGGAAGCCATGTAGATCTTACACATTAATTGGAAATGGCTATTGTTTTATTGATGTGACTTACCATCATCCATCCAGCATCATCTGGGCTCAATGATATATCCTAGACACTGCACTGAATAAGCATGGACTAAACATTTTTCCAGTTCAGCAAAAAGATAATAATCTCTTAATCGCTGGAGCACTGTCTTGATACAAGTTATATGTTTTTACTCCAATGTCATCTATGAAGACTACACAAAAAAGATTTAGAATCCTAGCAGCATGCCATCCAAAAAATATTGGAATTCTGTTGGGGCACTGCAGAGTCAAAAGGGCATGTTCTGATACTCTAAAAGAACAAACTTGGTCCTAAAGTTGAGCTTCCATTTATTGCCCTGTTAAACTCTCACTTGATGGCCCTGGAGATCCAATTTGGTGAAGATGACTGCACCTTTTACCAGTTCGAAAAGCACCAGTATCTTTGGTAACTCATACCAGTTCTTAATGGTAAATTGATTTCTTGCTCTGTAATCTCTACAGGCACGTAATTCCCCACTTTTCCTTTGCACAAGAAAAGCGGAGAGGAAGCTGTTGATTAGAAAGGTTTGATAAACCTTGAGACTAGATACTGCTCTAGATATTCTTTCAGGTGATGTGTCTCTGGCTCAGTTAATGCAGAGATCCTACTACAAAGAACTGGATCCCACAATTGTAAATCTATGCTGCAGCAATAATAGTAGCAGTTTGGAGAAAGTTCACAAGCCTTTTTTACTCAAAAACATCCTAAATTTACTGATAATGCTGAAGTGAGGTTGTAATGCAGCAAACATATGTGCAACTTTGGATTGGGTCAAACATTGCAATGGGATTTTATCAAAAGTCACTCCAGCAACCTTTGGGATACAAGTTCTTACACAATAATCAGATCTAAAATGAACAGATCATGTAGCCAACAGAACAGTGGGATCATGTAACATTAGGCACTCAAATCCTACTACTACCTTAGATTGTGGTGCATCAATTAAGTTCAGCTGAATCTCCGATGTTTGCCAATATACATAATCACTGAGTAAGTATGGTGACAAACCGATACAGAGGACAGTGCATTACCCTCTACTGCTTTCCCTGGTTCTGAGCTTTTCTTCTTAATGTAGGGCATTCTAAAACATTGAGCATAGTTTAATGCTTAAAAAACTGCTTGTGTACCCTGAATCTGTGAACTCTTGATGTTCACTGGGTAATTCTAGTTGAATCATTACATTCAGGTGGAAACAGTAGACTTCAACATGTTTGCTAGCATAACTGAAACCTCTGTCAGTTTTCTTCTTGAGGAGTGAGCCTCTGTGTTTATGGAGAGCCTTTGTTTTCTAATTTTACATTGTTCTCTGGGCCCATTGCCACCACAGCTCGAGATTTTGAGGTTATCTTATTCATAAGGCTTTTCCAGTTTGCCTTCCAATCCTTCACAAAACAACTGCCTCATCCACAATACTATGCAGGTTTAGCTTTCTTCTACTTTCTTGCTCCTCAGCTGTTATCGGTCCCTTAATCTAATTTACCTACATTGATTCAGCACAAGCTAAAATGTTACTTCCTTTGTTTATTATTGCTAAGTTTGTACTCATTTAGTCTTGTCTGACTTCATTTCCAGCAGCCTATGGTCTAGCTGATCAACCAATGCAATTAATCCATCACAAATGTCTGGAACATGTATCACTTGAGAGAAGATGTAATTTTAATTAACTTTTTAATCCTTGATAATAAAGAGACGCTCCCTTCTATTCTGCTCATTCAGTTTCTTTTAAAATATATATTTAATGCTGTTAAGTAAGTTAGCAGGGTTTGACAAACCTTGTCTCAGAATTAAAAGTCCTTTTATCTAGAGATAACATGTCTTGTGGGTGAATAGTTTCTTCATTTTATCACACAGTTTTATGAAAATTATGTAATATTTGATCATTTTGTTTAATAACAGGTATGGTTAGAATTGGTGTGATTGAAGGTTCTAGGCTTTAATCCAGCCCAACCTTGACTTGCAGTTGATCATAGAGGAGAACCAATCTTACCCGTAATACCTGCTACCTCACTTCGTACCTCATTTAGTTCTTCTCTTAGGAGAGCTGAACATGAAAGTGGTGAGAAGGTAGTCAGAAGCGGGATATAGAGGGATGCAGAGCAATAGACATGCCAAATAAAAAGCAAAATAAGTTGGAGAGAAAGGTGAAGCAGATGGAGGTATGAGGAGATGGACTTGAAAAAGAGCAGAAATGTGCAGAGAGTGGTGAGGCACAGTGGGTAGACATGTGGAGTCTGGCAAAGGGAATGGCAGAGAGAGGAGAGGTGAAATCATGAGAGAGAGGCAGTAAAAATTGTAGAGGAGAGACAGGTTTATCTGACAGGAAGGTAGGAAGGCAGAGTGAGGTAGGAAGGTGAGCTAGAACAAGAGAGGATAGGTACATAATGATGTACAGGTAGGTAGGGAAGAATAGGTGAGGTGAAGTTTTGAGAGAGACATGAGACTGATAGGTGAGCCAGAGAAAGAAAGGTAGGGGGTGTTAGAGAGAGGGGATATAGGGAAAAGGGGAAGAAGTTAGATCGAGAGAAGAGCAGGCATTACAGGGATTAGCAACTTATTAGGCAGAGAGAGATGAGATACTGCAAGACAGCAAGGTAAAGAGGTAGAGGTGAAGATGAAATGGGAAGAAAGGGGAGGGAGAGCGAGGCAATGTAGTTAATAGGTGGCAAAGTGAGTAAAAGAGTGGTAAAGAAGAGAGCACTGGGGTCAGGCAGGAAGAGAGAGATAATAGTATAAGCAGTAGAAGTGGAGGGAAAGAGGGGTTGATAAAAAGGTAAAAAGCAATGAGGTATGGATAGGTGAGGGATATAGAATCAGAGATAGACAGGGAGAGGAAGAGAGATTGAGATAGATCACTTTACCAGGAACCCTTTGAAGGTGGAGGTCCTGGGTAATTGCCCACTTTTTCCATACATAAAAACATCTCTTCCTACAAGTAGCAAGTAGAATGTTTCAGGGATCGGGTGAATACAGTGAGGTTAAAGGGGAGAGACTAAGGTAAATGGGAGAGGACAGGAAAGGAGAAGCGTAAAAGTGCACACACAAATAAAAGAATGCAGAAAGAGGGAGACTGAAGGATAATAACAGGTATTAGTGCTAGGTGATGGGGAACAGATAGCTTCTTAAGGGGTACAATGCGTTTGGTGGCTGGTGAACTTTTAAACAGGTGGGACATGGAGACCTTATTCAAAAAGCATTAAGGGAGCAAAAACATGCAATCACAACACTTCCTGGAGCCTCCCCACTATGTTCCTTATATATTAGCATAAGCTGTCTGGTTGAGAATGACCTATTATGAAATTACAGTGGGCTTAGAGTCCGCTTTCTGGTTACTATTAGATGCTTTTATTGTCACTTTCATTAGATTCCTATTAATTTGCTGTTTTGGATAGGCTTACGCTCCTGTTCTGTATTTGTCCCTCCTCTGGAACATAGCCTCTTTACTTGTGTGGTGCCATATCATACTTTTCAGGAATTACATTTTCATTTTTGGTTAACCGCTCCATAACAATGCATGTGTTTTTCAGCTGCCCGAATTGTATACTTCTTTTGATACCCTTGCACCCTCAGCTGCTCTCCATCTTGCTCCTTCTTGTCTATGTGCTTGTCTCACACCTTCCTCCATGTTGAGCTCGCCCTTGTGTGCTTCTTCCACCATTACTTTCTTGCTTGTGTGCTTCTGTGTTGAGTGCTGCTTTTTCTGTACCTTTCCTGCTCCCTGTTGTGGCCCCCTTGCACTCTCCCACTCCCCTCATTCTCCCACTCCATGATTGCAATGAAGGTAGAGTTGTATGGTCAGTAATGGATTTAACTCAAGTGATTTTGCTTTGTGGGCTTTTCCGGCTGATTTGAGTAATGCAAGGACCTGCGGTAGCCTGTGTTTGGCTCAAGGACTCTATCAGCTTGTGGATGTGATGTTTTCAGTGTTAATCTCTTGTGTACCACTGATGGCTTGGGTTTTAGCCTCTTAGTGCAAGGAGTTGTCTGTAGGTTAGTGAAAGCTTGAAGGGTGTAACTGAAGTTGTGCAAGTGATTTGGAATTAGTTAAAGGGGGGTTGGGATAACTGCACATGATAAGGACTATCTACTGGTAATTTATTGAAAAAAAGAGAGGTTAGGAGTCTGTGTATGGGCTACCACTTCTAAAAGGGCTTGTGAATGGTGGTGTTGATGAGAAGGCAATAGCTGAGATAGGTATTGGGAAACAGCTGACTACGGTATGTGCAGTCTACAGACCAAGCACAGATGATTAAACAGTATATTAGAACTTTTAGACTTGGACAGGCAGTTGATTCTTTGTTGGGATAGCAATGTACAATTTCATTTGAGAGTGTACCTTTAGGGTAAAAGGGTACAGTCGCAAATTTCCATGGTTCATGGGTTCATAAAACACATTATTAAATCTTATGGCTAGAAGTCTTGCTGTCCTCCAGAAAAGGGTAATGAACTGGAGTGCACTTCTTGTTCCAATTCCCATAAAACTACTCACGTATAGATGATTTTTGTGCACTGAATCACTAATACAGCAAAATTCTCATAGACGGATTCATCCTTACATCTTAACCCTATTTCACTAGAACTGTTGAAGCTTTCTCAACAAAGTGATCCACCAGCTCAAATATGGACGTTTGATTGATGATTATCGACAGATAAGCTGTATATTACTAGGATGAAGGATACTGTACAGGTGTTTTTGCTGCTTAATGTTGCCATCCATCCTGTGAACATAGTCTGGTATAGACCCAAAGCCACAGTTAGATGAGCTACACTATCTTATACAACTGGCAAAAACAGGCTGGGCTGCCAGGCAAATGTGAAGCTATGGCTGCAATTGTATCAAACAATGTTTAAATTGCTCCTCAGACTGCTCTCATCAGAGCACCACCAACGGAATTTACATTTATAAGAAATTAGTTGCTATCTGGTATTTGCCAGTAGCAGGTTAATTAGAGATAAACTAGTTAATGAAATAATCATTATCGCATATTTTGTTGTAGCACAGTAAATCTATGCACAAAATCGTGGCACTGAAATAGAAAGAGAGGGAAACATTGATCACATTATCCATAATTTGTAACAAGGGTGGGTGTGAAGTTCAAAAACCAACAGGTATTGGGGAAGCCTTCCAAGACCCCTACTCTAAGCTCTAAATAGAAGCAGCAACGTTCTCCAAAAAACTTTGTGAGGATTATTTAAAACAATGGCAGCAGGACTGCATTGGACTCACATTTCACAAAGGAGGATGATTAAAAATCTCCCAGCTGATAAAACTACAGGCACCCATTCCATTCCAATAGAGTTCACTAAAATAATCTTCAAATTATTTAGAAATTTGTTTACCAATATGAATAACAACCTGGGTATAAAGTATGATATTCCTGCATCCAGGAACAAAACTGATATCGTTGTCTCTTTTTAAAAAACAAATATGAAGTTCCGAAGAAATGTAGATTTTACCATTCTGTCTCACTTATAAACTCTAATAATAATAAAATGTACTCCAAAATCATCACCAGTCATATTTCCAAAGTTGTTCTTCTGCTAGTCTTACCTATGCAACTAGGTTTTCTGCCTCATCAGAAAACTATGGCACATATTAACATGGCCATTTCAATATGTGACATATTAGCTGCATCCCAGTTACATATGTGGATGATCCTCCTGGACACTGAAAAGGCATTTGATAGTGTAGCCTGGCCATATCATTGGTTTATCCTGGCTGAGCAAGTTTTTAGGCCTAACTGCCTCAAATGTATTAAACTATCATACTATAACTGCTGGAGTGGTATGTGTGGTGGTAATCTCTCTTCCTTTTAATATAACAAGTGGAAGAAGGCAACAATGTTGCTTTCATGACTCATTTGCTGTCTATTTTGTGCCTAATTTATGACATCTTGAAAGGCTGAGAACATCCCTCTAATAATTTTAGAGGGAGCTACTTAGAAGAATTTTGCAGCTGACATGGCGAACTTCACCTCTAACCAGATCATTGCTATCTCCGCAATAGAGAGAGAGAGAGAGACATATTTTTATCTGGATAAACTACTATTTACTCAACAAACATGAAACACAAATTCGTATCAATTCATATGTCACATACAGGGATCAAAGTAGGATCTTCCCAAACCTGAATATCTGGGAATCATTTCCCCCGAGACAGATCAGCTTAGTGAACTCAGATACCAACCCTTTTGTGGAGTGTCATATCTCAAATGCAGAAGTGGACACGGCTTCCCAAGGGTGTAATGCACAGATATAAATAATTAAAATAGTATTTCTCCCATGGTTCCTATACTTTTGTTTAATCTATTCCTCTATTTCTTATCACAGAGGTCTTTTGGAAGGACAAATCTACCTCATCTAGCTTTACTTGGAGATATAAGAAACCCTGTAGAGCATTGTGCTATCTCAAACATTCACTTGATGAGTGAAGATAGACTCTGACATCCTACAGGTGTAAAACTGGGCTTCTCTGGGTTTCACTTGATCAAAGGTGGTAGATATCTGTAAAGAAGAAAGGCTGTTAGAAATCCTTAGTTACGGTGCATAGAAGCCAGTCCTTCAATTTCTATTTTTGATCCCTCAGACCTCAAACATGTACAATTCAAGACACTTACTTTATATGGCAATAAAGGCTACAGTTTTCACGATCACTAAGTAGTCTAGATAACTGAGAATCTGAAGTGATAGAACTCTGCATGAAATCCTTACGGATTCAGGAGAGGATGACTGGCATCAAACATGCCTAATTGAATAGGATTAGTTATTCTGTTGTAACCCACTTTGTCCTTTTTCAGAGCTTCGGAAGAGTTTTCTGTACCTCACTTAAGTTTTAATAAATGTCTGCAAATGAGGGATCTTCTAATTTGAGTATTTTCGAGTGATCTAAATCTACACTCTCCCACTCCACTGGAGAAAATAATTAATATAAGCAAGAAAGGCTCAATCAAAAAGCTACATATGTTATCCACAGAGTAGTAAGACAGCAACTTTGGACATTTGGTGAACAAATGGTCAAAAAGGCTTGAGGGCTCAATAACGTAAGAAGATATGGGCAACAGCATTCTACAATTTCAGGTCCATGCCAACCCTTGTAATTATACAACTCTACCGGAATTTCGAAATAATTTGAAGGACTGGATTATAATACAAGGATAGTTGTTAGGTTATGTATATTGAAATGTTTGTGTGATACTGTAGCAGTAGTTCTGGATTTCTGGTGTGCCTGTTTTATGGATTACTGTTGTCTTGAGAAGTCCATGGTGCTGGATGGAATAAATAGGCATCACTTTACTTTGCAACTTCCCAAGTTTATTATTATATATATATATATATATATATATATATATATATATATATATATATATATATATATATATATACATGCCAAAGGTAATCCTGTGTTCCTTCCAGCGCTCGCCTATCGAGGTTGGTGCTCAGTTAATGGGCACAGGAACCCATTTTAAACCACTCCAAATGCATTATATATATAAAGCAAAGTCTGGCACTCCTTACAAAAATGTCTTGGCCTTCATTTATTCCAAAATTCCATAAAGCAGAAACATAGGGCAACGCGTTTCAACCTTCACGGTCTTCTTCCTTGGCCCTTCTTGCAATACATGTCTAACAAAAGGTTGAAACGCGTTGCCCTATGTTTCTGCTTTTGGAGTGATATATATATATATATATATATATATATATATATATATATATATATATATATATATATATATATATATATATATATATTCTTTATTTATTCCACGAAGGCTTAGGTGGTATTTTACCAGACCATAGCTGTAATACTGTGCCTGGGTAATTTTTCAGCTATGTATGGATGGCACTAGTTATTCCTACACTCAAAAACTACGCAAGTAAAACAGGCATTTGAGGTGAGCAGATTCAGAATGTGGTGGAGCTGCTCACCACTTAATCTTGGAACTACCCAGAGTATGCATATATAATCACTGCCATCCGTACCTGTCTCTGGCCCTACCTAATTCTGCAAGACTCAAAGTGAGCACCGAGGCTACCTGGGACCCTGTTGTGGTGCCGCTGTCCATCTGGCAACCCCTGCAATTGTGCAGTTGACGGCTAGACCCAAGAGATGAAAGGCCCGGAAGGTGAGCAGGTCGATGAGCTGGGGCCTTGTGGAGCGGCGGCGGGGACTTTCACTGCCTCCCTCTTCTCCCCCCCATACATACCCAGATGTGATACCAGCAAGTGGTGAGCCTGTGTGGACGGGAACGGAGGGAGCCTGATGGAGAACCACTGAGCTGAAAGCGGCCGGGCTCCTTCAGAAGTGGCTAGGGGTCATCGAAAGTGTGCTGAACTGAGTTGTGGCAGAAAGCACGAACTCGGGGCCTGAGGTGTTGAAGAAGCGGCTCTGATCGAAGCCACGCTGTGGTGCCTCTGGGGGATGAGCGATAATACGACTGTATGGTAGAGTTGTTAGTGTCCCGAGAGAGGTGCTGTGGAGACATAGTAATGACCGGAGGCCACATGAAGGCAGCTCATCACTGTCTGGGTGATTGACTCCATCTGCTGAAGGTACGCCCCTCCGCTACTCCTCCCCCCTTGTTCTAAGATATTGTTGGGACAAACTGCAACTGGTGAAGCCAGGGAGGTGTGGGTGGCTGAGAACTGTTGCTTTTAGGCGTCTCTGTGGGTGCAACCTGACGCTGTCAGCGAATAGGGTAACCGGATGTGTCTACATGAAGGTTCTTGAATGCAACTTCCCTGCAAAGTGTCCAGTTTAAGAAGGGTGAATGACCCTGCTGCCTGGAGGCATGTTGAGGGATGTAGGGACAGTATTGCGTGTTCGGGGAGAGATAGTGGACACTCCCAACTTAGCTGAGAGAGGGCAGCTGGGCCCAGCCCAGGGACCTGCGAACTAGCAGAGACACTGTGAAAGGCGCCAGAAAATGGAGGGAAAATGGAGGGACACAATAGTATCTTTATAAAGAGATTTATTGATGTAACATATGGTGATATCAGTCTCTTATAAGGTGTCTTTGATGTTCGTTAGTCTTTTCTTCTCTCTGCCTTCTATGTGGGCCTTCACGCTTGTCCTCTTGGTCTTCTTCCTTTTCTACAGGGTCAACTCAGGAGAAGCATGCAAAAGAAAGAACAACACAGGGTTCTTCCTTATTCTCTCCTTCCCTCTCTAGTCCCCTCTTCCTCTTTCCACTGTAGCTTTTCAGGGCAGGATTTTCACCCGTTCTCGCTCTCTGTCCCTCTTTTCTGCTGTTGATCTCTCTTTAGGGTTTTCTTGCTGTCACTTTCTGCCTTTCCACTATTTCCACTTGCTTTTCCTTTCTTATTTTCTCTTTTCCCTCTGTCTCTCTCTCTCTCTCTCTCTCTCTCTCTCTCTCTCTCTCTCTCTCTCTCTCTCTCTCTCTCACTCTCTGTCTCTCTCTCTCTCAATCTTTGGGTTATAATTGTTCTTTCTTCTCTGTTTGTCACTGTCTGGACTGTGTTTTCTATCTCTTGCTTGTTTCCTTTATTTATATAATAAATAAAATAGTTTGTTACAACTATCGTCTCTTGTGTTTATTTCTGTTCACTAAATGCTTCTCAAAACAAATGGCGTATTCGAGGCCCCACTTATGGTTTGAAAATAAATACAACTGAGGAACAAAAACAACTCAATAGGCTTCCTGCCGCTTGGCTGGGATCTGGTCCTTTGTTATCTGGGAAACGCTAAAATAAATGTTTTGTAGGTTTTAACGAAAAAACAAACAAGATTGAATTGATGCTGGCCAAGATAACGAAACGCTACCCCCAGAACCACTAATCCCCAACAAACTTAACCTCTAAAAAAAAAAAACACCTATTCCCTACTTCCTACCTGGTGTGGCCACGCTCTCCAGAGAGTGGTCGGCTTCAGCGCGTTGCGTCCTCCTGGTTCCTGGCGTCCCCCGGTGCTGCTGTCGGCAGGCTTCCGGACTCGTTTCCCTCCGATGGATGCCTTCCTCTATGGTGGTGTGTGCTCTTAAAAAACCCGGCCGAAGCATTCCCCTCTGTCGTGCCGGGAGATGCCCAGACAACTTCCGGGTTGGGAACGCTGTTCCCGTAAGTCACCCCGGGGCCTGCCTGACACAAGGCTGTACCCCCGGGGCACCAAGGGGTGTCTTCCGCCGAGGACGCCCGTCACAGACACCCTTTTTAAAAATTACAATTGCATAATGGCTGAAGCTATGTCATTGAGACGTACCCTAACCACTACCAGAGGCCTAGAAAGCTTACATTGAGTGGGGGTGCTTGGAGTGATTACAAGTGACTGGAAACTGAGTGGTGGACCAGTGGGAGGTGGGCTACTGGGACTGTCTAGTTGAACTGAACGAGGGCCTCCCAGCACTGCAACTGGACAAGTACATAGGGGACCCTGGCAGAGGCCTGGTCAACAGAGAAGCCAGGTTTCACTGAAGGACAAGGGACATGGTGAGGAGCAGAGGGCCAGACCCCACACAGGCCAACAAAATGGACAAATACCATGTGACTAAGGCGACTTCTGAAACAGCGATGGGGGAAGATGCGACTGGTGGACCAGGAGTGGAGGCTCACCTGGCAGGAGACTATTGGTGGGTTTTATTATGGCAGCGATACAGGACATTAAGGGCACAATTGAGCTCAAGCTGGAAGCTAACTATAAATGTCACCCTTCGAACTGCAAACCAATTTGCTTCTGTCAACGAACAAGAGACTAGAGGACCAAGTACAATATCTCACAAAACAGAACTCTACCATTGCAGCCTAGCTTGAAAATTAAGAGGTAATAACTCGGATAAACAACATTAGAGTTGTGTGGGTCCCAGAGGAGGCAGAAAGACCCAGTGGCAATCTCTTCTTGGAAGATCTCATTGTCAACACCCTCCATCCAAAGCGCCTCTCCAAGGGCCAGATGTAGCAAACAGTTTGCACATCGCAAACAGCGAATTTCGTTGTTTGCGACGTGCAAACTGCACTTTGCAATGCACAAAACCCCTTTTGCGATTCGGTAACCTGGTTACCGAATCGCAAAACGGGTTTGCAAGTCGCAATTAAGAAGGGGAGTCCCATTCCTAATTGCGAGTCACAGTGCAATGCCAGATTGCTTTGTGACCTCGAACGCCATCGCAAAGCAATCGCAGTTTGCACCCATTCGCAAAAGGGAAGGGGTCCCCATGGGACCCCTTCCCCGTTGTGAATGGAACTGCAAACATTGTTTCAGAGCAGTCTGAAAAAATGAAACAAAAACGTTTCATATTTTAGTTTTGTAATGCATCTCGTTTTCTTTTAGGGAAAATGGGCTGCATTACAAAAAGAAAAAAACTGCTTTATTTAAAAGCAGTCACCGACATGGTGGTCTGCTGTTTCCAGCAGGCCACCATCCCTGTGAGTACCGCGAGTCTCAAGGGGGTCGCAAATTGCGACCCACCTCATTAATATTAATGAGGTGGGCGTTTGCGACCCCCTTGCGAGTCGCAGATGGTGTCAGAGACACCATCCTACATTCCAATTCGCGACTCGCAAATTGCAAGTCGCAAATTGGAATATACCTACATCTGGCCCCAAATTCTTCTCAATCAAAAGGGCACTTAGGGCGCCCATACTCCCACCAAGACCAGGGGCCCCTCGAGGACAATCATTGTCAGGGTGTTCAACTATTGGGACCAAGACGCAATCCTGCAGGCGACCCAATCACACGGTGACTTAAAATATGAACACTCCACGATATGCTTCTTCCTGGATTTTACATTGCAAGTGCAAAGGCACAGCTTTGAGGTAAAAAAGCGCTATGAGTGAAGGAACTCAAAAACATGATGCTCTACCTGGATATGGGTGGTGGTGGAGGGCAAATCATGTACTTCACCATACCAGAGGACGCCTGGGAATGGATAAAGGTGTTGCGCAACCCCAGGAACTTGCGAGAGACACGAGGAGGACGCAGTGGTGACAAGTCAGAAAATGGGCATTCTGAGCTATCAGGCATGCAACTGAGGCAAGAGACCCCCAAAGCCTAATGAACAACTGGACCCATATGGCATGTTTGCAGCAAACTGCCTCACGTCTAATAGGTGCCGCTGTTGGAACTGTTTAAGAGGGGGTGGAAAGAAGAGATGGGGACTGACCCTGGTGGCAACTGCAGATTCACTGTCACCGCTGTATGGGAGCTGTTGCGGGAAAGATCTAGCAGTGATGAATCATAACACAGAGGTATGGACTTATCATAATGCAAAGAAGTTACACTTCTTCGTATTCATTTTTACTGCCAGTCGAGGCGGTGCTGGACAACCAGTATTATAGATGACTCTGTTGGAGCAACAGGCACTCTGCATATTGGGGAGGTGGGCAGCTCTGAGTCTGTATTGCAGGGTAGCAGGGAGGGGGAATTTGTTTTTTTGGGTACAATGGTTCAGTTCAGTTTTTTCATACTTGTACTTTCTTTTCATTGCTCTGACACAATGACACTAGGCAGGTATAGACAGAGAGACGGGATGCAGTGGGGGCACATGAATGCTGCTGAGTGCTTAGTGTGTGCAGGGATAGACCATACCCACTTCAATTGCAGTTGAGGGTACCAATAGCACAGGCCTTAAGTGTCCTGATGTAAAACTTTAACGGGCTAGGTAGCAGAATTAAACGTAACATAGTGCTTCAATATCTCTGTAGACACGCCTCAGATTTTGTCCTCCAGCAGGAGACCCACCACAGAGGCAACCAGTACAAAGCCCTGGACAGATTTGGTTACACCCTTCTGGCACATGCTGGCTACACAACTGATTTTAGGGCAACGAGTATTATAATTAAAAAAATCGGTGGCCTTTATCCCTGAACATATGTGGTGTGATCCCATTGATAGATATGCAGGTCAGTCTGGGAGGTTAGAGGGTAACAGGCTGACAATGTATTCCTTAGAGGTACCACCAAGACTGCACCCAACAACATTCCCTGATGTTAATGCCTTGCTCCTGGAGGTTCCACCCGGTGTCCTAAAATTAGAGGAGACATAATTACTGTAGTCGATCCCAGTGTTGACAGAGAGAGGAAGGCTGTCCCTTTGAATGAACTGAGTCCACTACAGGCCTTCACGGACGCAATGGGATTTGTAGATTATTGGTGGGAACATAACCCACTGACAAAACCATTAATTTATTTCCCGGCGGCCCATGGCAGTTTCTCACCCCTCAATCATCTTTTCCCGACACATACATGAGGGCAAGCTCAGACACACAACACACATAGTGCGCGGTATCTCAGACCACTCACTGGTGGGGATAAATTTGTGTGGCCCCGTCTTGGACAATATACTGGCTCCCATAATCGATCCCTGGCACTTAAAGGACAGGGCATTCAAGGACAAGTTGAGGAAGAGGTCAAACCAGTACTTCCAAGAAAACAAAGACACAGTTGAATCTTCCTGTGTTCTGTGGGAGGCCTTTAAGGCAGTTATGCGCAGACATGTGCAGGCCCTAATAGGGGGGGGGAGAAGAAAGAGTGAATAACACAGTGCGAAGCACTCGAACATGACGTTGAATCACAAGAGATTCGGCTGTTAGCAGAGGGGACTGTGGACCTCAAACACCAACTTCGCCTGAAGTAGCATGAGTTGCGAGAGCTGGCGTAGGACAAGGCCTGTGCCTACGTGCTGGCAGCCCAGTGCTGCCCATCCAATGGGGGTGAAAAAGCTAATAAGTTGCTAGCATGGTTCGACAACAGGGACATGGGACAAAATTGGGTACTGAAAATCATAGATCCAGACGGACTCCTCCAAATGACCAGTGCCGCCATAGCAGAAACCTTTGCCACATACTATGAAGGCATGTACATCTCGACTACCATGTCTGGGGAGAACTGTGCCGACCTACTCAAGGACACAGATCTCCTGACACTTTGGGAAGATGATAGGGGTGCCCTTGAGGGGGATCCAACAGTAGAGGAAATAGCTAAAGCAATATGAAACCTCCAGTCAGGTAAGGCGGCAGGGTCAAACAGTCTGCCGGTGGAACTATATAAAAGTATGGTGTATAAGAACGTAGGACACGTTGGCATGCAGCACAAGGGGGGACAGCTTACTGGAGGATCAGAGGACTGCTACAATAGTGGTTATTCCCGAGAAGGGCAAATCGCCGGCTGAGTGTGAGTCATACAGATCCATATCTTTGCTTAATATAGAGGCTTAGATACTGGCAAAAGCCTAGGCAAACAGGCTGTGGAGGGTGATCACTACAGTGGTCCATCCAGATCAATCAGGTTTGATGCCCCACAGGAGAACCCGCTTAAACCTGAGGAGTCTATACAGGGTGTTACACAGGAGCACTACGCCGCAATTTGAGAAGGCTGTGCTCCTGCCCTTGGATGCCAGAATAATGTTCAACAGCGTTGAATGGACCTACACTTTTGCAGTACTTACTAAGCTGGGCTTTGGGCCCTAATTCTGTGGCTGGGTGAAGCTCTTATATCACGGTCCTTTAACAAGAGTGCACGTCAACAACACAATGCCTAAAGTCTTCAACCTGTAGAAGGGCATAGGGCTAGGGTGTCTCGTATCTCCTATAGCATTTGCGCTAGCTCTCAAACCCTTGGCAGCCTAGGTCCGCGAGGATCCCCTTATACGGGAAATGAGCAGTAATGGAGAGTGGGAAGAATGGATTTTCCAATACGCTGACAATATATTGTTATATGCCACTTGTTAGAATTGGGGTTTCTGGTTGACTAGGGTATATACCTAAGCCAGGCACAGCCCACCCACTCTAGTCAGGGCGAGGGAGTTAAACACCCAAGATAACCCCTGCTCACCCCCTTGGTAGCTTGGCACGAGCAGTCTGGCCTATCCCAGAGGCAATGTGTAAAGCAATTGCACGACAAACAACACACATGTGACGCACTATCCCCACCACAAAGGAAACACAACACCAAGTTATATAAATATAAACTGTATTGTACATATCATTAGACCAAACATAACATGTCAGTAATACCCTGTACCCAAGCAGTTGTCAGAACATTACACAGTACTATTACTCTGCGAAAGTCAGCAGTAGTCACACAAAACACATAGTTTACTGCTTATTCTGCAACATAAGCAGTAGTCAGGTAAACATTACTAAAGGAAGGCACACGTCATACTACCATCATAAACACCCATAAAAGAAACATCAGAGAACAACTGGCAAGTCAAGAATGTACACTGTAGCACATGCATTGCACAAAAATCACCATAATATCAGAGTTGCACATATCATGAAAACATATGTCACCAACAAGGTAGAAACAGTATCATGTAATGCACAGTGAGAATCATCTTGCACCAATGTCCCCAAAACACCAGGAATGCCCATAACGAGGAATCATCCCTTGCCTGTTTACCAGCCAAATCCCTGTGGCCACATAAAGGGGACTCCAGCGATCCTTTTGCGCTAAATGAAGCCTTCTGAATATGGGTGAGGAAGGTGGGGGTGGCACGCACCCCCTTCGATCCTCTAGGGAGGCCTCTTCCCTCCTAGAAACAATGCTAACCAGGGGCGCAAATTGCCCCAGGTGCCCCCCGGGGCCACAACCGGCCCTCGCCCGGGAAGGGATGCCACAGAAACTAAAGCAATACTGGAGTGTTCACGCTCCTCACGCAGTGACCGGGAGAGAGGGACTTACTCTCGGGGTGCCCCCTCCTTGTCCGGTGGCACTGGGCAACCCCCTCTTTACCGGGTGGGGCCTCCCCTCAGGCTTCCTCGCCACCTGGTTGAGGGAAACAGAGGCTCTCGCAACCTCAGGTGCCTCGGGGAACCACGTGTCTGCCCCTGAGCGCAATGTCGTAGTCGCAGACCTTATGGTGGCCCTGGGAGCAGGAGGGACCTCTAATGAGATCTCCCTCTCTCCTGGGCTGCTCCTCCACACTCGCCTGCGTTGATCTGGTGCACGAATGTCCACATCAATCCCCAGGCCGCAGCGTGATTCCAGCCAGAGTTGGTGCCTGCTGGTGCCGGGGGCCTGTGCTCAGTGCTAGTCGCCCCGGGGGCACCGCAAGGAGCGCACTCGCTCAATTCTCTGTCTTCCCGTGCCCTGGGTACACCGATAAGGAGCGTGCGTCACACTACTTAGATTTCCTCAGGTCGAGGCGTTGAGTCTCCCTCTGGACACATGGACATATCGCTCTGCACGCACTGGGCCCAAATCAAGTAGAGTGTTCTAGTAAAGCGCTCTAAGCTGAACAAGTAAATGAAGCGAAGCACTCCTCACACGCTAAACTCCATTACAGGACTATTCAGATAGAGCGCTGTCCTCGCTCTGGGAATCAATTAGATACAGGGGGCATGGGCCACAGCACCCAGCCCCTGGGGACACAAGTGGAAGCACAGAGCTGTAGGGCCCAACAGCAGGCTGGCACAAGGGGGATGTAGTCAGTGGCAGTTCCTTCTAGTGACACAGCAGGCCACAAGTCAGCACAGCAGCAGCAGTCCAAGGCGGTTCCTGGTGAGTCTCTCCAGCAGCATTTAGTGTCCAGTTCAGTTCCACAATGTCTCTTTTAACATGGTGACAATCCCCTATACTTACACTCAGTTTTTTACAACTGGTTCTAGGAGTGTCCCATCTCTCCTCCAGCACAGGCTCCATACATCAGTTGGGGATAAATAGGCCCTTTGTGTGAGGCCAGGGCACAGCCTTTATAAATGCAGGTGTGCACCGCCTCTCCTTCTCTCAGCCCAGGAAGACCATTCAATATGCAGATGCACCCCTGTGACACCTTCACCCTCCCTGTGTACAGGCTGTCTGAAATGTATGCACAAAGCCCAGCTGCCACTCTGCCCCAGACGTGGATTGGAGTTAAACTGCAAAGCACAGCGAAATGCTCACTCTCTAGAAGTGGCATTTCTATAATGGTAATAAAAAAATCCAACTGCACCAGTAAGCAGCATTTCTCACTACCATTACAACCATACCAAACATCCCTAAGCTACCCCTCATAGATCAGACAATCCCCCCTAGACCTAAGACAGGGCATTTACAATGCAATCCAATGAGTAAGGCAGTACTCACAGAATTGAGAAACCAAATAGTTTGTCACTAACAGGACAGGCCAAGCAACCAGGCACATGGCCTGCCTTCTAAATACAAAGCACCCTGCTCGTAGGGCTAGCTAGGGCCTACCTTAGGGGTGACTTACATGTAGTAAAAGGGGAATTCCAGGCCTGGGAAGTAAATGTAGATGCCATGTCCCTATGACAGTAAACTGTGCATGCAGGCCCTGTGCTAGCAGGCCTGAGACAGGTTTGAAAGGCTACTTCCGTGGGTGGCGCAGGTTTCCCTGCAGGCCCACTAGTAGCATTTAATTTACAGGCCCTGGGTATAGGAATATCACTGTACAAGCGACTTACAGGTCAATTAAATGTGCCAATTAGGTGTAAGCAAATCATACCAACTTTAGAAGGGAATACGCTTGCGCTTTAGCACTGATTAGCAGTGATAAAGTGCTCAGAGTCCTAGAGCCAACAGCAAGAGGTCAGAAAAAATAGGAGGAAGAAGGCAAGAAGTTTGGGGATCAATTAATCAATCAATCAGTTTTTGAAAAGTGCAACTACTGGCCCGTGAGGGTCTCAAGGCACTGGTGGTGGATCTGGGCGTCATTCAAACAGCCATGTTTTGAGGTTCTTCCTGAAGATGGTGAGAGATGGGCTTTGTCTGAGGTGCGTAGGCAGGTTGTTCCAGCTCTTAGTTGTGAGGTATGCAAATGATCTTCCTCCAGCTGTGGTTTTCCAGATGCTTGGGATGGTAGCTAGCACTTGCTGGGTGAAGCAGAGGGGCCTTGCTGGGTTATGGAAGGAGCTGCAATGGTTCAGGTAGGCCGGTCCAGTGTTGTGCAGGGCCTTGTAGGTGTGGTTGAGTTTGATGTTGATTAGCTTCTCTACTGGGAGCCAATGGAGGGTCCACAGGTTATGGGAGATGTGTTTTTGGCAGGGGAGGTTCAGGACGAGTCTTGCGGCGGTGTTTTAGATGAGTTATCATTTCCTGATGTTCTTTGTTGTGGTTCTGACGTAGAGTGTGTTGCTGTAGTTGAGCTTGCTAGTGACTAGGGCATGGGTGATTATTTTGCGGCAGTTGACCGGGATCCATTTGAAGATTTTGCGGAGTTGGCAGAGGGTGTGTCAGCAGGACAAAGTGACTGCGTTTACCTATTGAGTCATAGTTAGGGAGGAGTCAAAGATGATTCCTAGGTTGCGGTGTGGTCAGAGTAGGTGGTGCACTGAGCGAGGTGGGCCACCAGGTGTCGCCCCAGTCTGAGGTGGAGTTTCCGAAGATGATGAGCTCGGTCTTGTCCAAGTTGCGCTTGAGGCAGCGCTCCCTCGTCCAGGTGGCAATGGCTTTCATCTCGGTGTAAAAGGTCCTTTTAGCTTTGTCCAGGTCTTCAGTGAGGGATATGATGAGTTGTGTGTCATCATATGACTCAATGTTCATTTCATGGTCTTTGACGATGGCTGCCAGTGGGGCCATGTATATGTTGAAGAGCACTGGGCTCAGGGAGGATTCCTGAGGGACTCCACAGCTGACTTCTTTTGGTTTGGATATGAAGGGTGGGAGCCTGACTTTCTATGTTCTTCCGGTGAGGAAGGAGTGGATCCATTGCAAGGGTAGTCTTTTCTGCATATTCCTGCGTCATAGAATCTGGTGCATAAGGTGCTGTGGGAGACCGTGTCGAAGGCTGCTGAGAGGTCGTGGAGTATGAGTGCTGCAGTGTGTCCGCGGTCAAGGATTGTGTGGATGTCATCGGTGGCTGCAAGAAGAGCTGTCTCCCGTGCTGTGGTTGCTGCAGAATCAAGACTAAGAGGTATTTAGAGAGTTGTTGTCCTTGAGGATTTGTCGAGTTTATGGCTTTTTCCAGAAATTTGGCTGGGTAGGGTAGCAGCGAGATGGGTCGGACGTTCTTGAGCTCTGATGGATCGGCTGTGGTTTTCTTCAGGAGGTGGCAGACTTCGGTGTGTTTCCAGTCTTCGGGGAAGATGGCTCTTCTGATGGAGCAGTTTAGCGTCTTGCGGGGTTCAGGGGTGATGGATGCACTGGCTCTGTTCTAGATGAGGTGAGGACAGGGGTCTTTTGGATCTCCGGAGTGAATGCTGTTCATGATGATTTCAATCTCTTCTCTGGTGAACGTGGACCAACTGTGGATGGTTTGGGTGGGTTCTGGAGGGCTGGGTCGATCGCAGGTTCTGGCGCTGGGTGGGTTCTGCGGGAGGAAGCCGTCATAGATGTCCTCAATCTTGCTGTGGAAGAAAGTGGCCAGTTTGTCACAGAGGTCTTGCGATGGGGGGATGTTGGTGACTTCGGAGGGAGGATTTGTGAATTTGTTCATTACCCTAAAGAGTTCTCTCATGTTGTGCGGGGAGGTGTGGATGCGTTCACTGAGTGTGGCTATTTTTGGGTTCTTAATGCGTTGGTGATGGATGGCAATGCCGACTCTGAAAGAGGCGAGGTCTTCGCTGGTTTTGCTGTTTCTCCATTTCTTCTCTAGGCGCCTGCAGGTGCGTTTGGATTCTTGGAGTTTGGTGTTGAACCAACTGGCTTTTTTTGGGATGTGCTTGATAAAAGTTGATTGGAAGGGGCTAAGAAGTTGGCGCATTGGATGAGCCAGGTGTTAAGGTTGCATGCTGCGGCACTGGTGTCGTTGGTGGGGGTGATTTGGCGAAGGTCGTGGTGAGTTGCTCATCAGTAAATCAGTTCTATTTTCTGTGGGGGGCCCTGGGGACACACAGGCGACTGTTGGTTGCGGTGATGGTGAACTGCATGCAGTGATGGTTGGTCCAGTCTGGAGTGGAGGTATTCTTTAAGATGATCTGATTGCTTGAGATAAAAATGGGGTCTAGTGTGTGTCCTGCGGAGTGCGTGGTGATCAGTTGCTTGAGGTCGACAGTGGTGAGATTGTCAAGAAGGGAAGTGGTGTTTTAGTCGTTGCGGTCCTCGAGGTGGAAATTCAAGTCGCCCAGGAGGAGGTTTTCAGTGGGCGCCAGGGCGTGGGAGCTGGTGATGTCTACAATGGCGTCAATGAAGGCTGGGGGGGGGGGCAAGCGATCTGTAGACTCGGGTTCCGAGGAGAGAGGAGTTGTGAGTGACATGGATCAGGAAGTGTAGGTTTTCCATTGTGGTGCAGTGTTCCTCCGTGTTGACCATGATGCGGAGTGGGGACTTGTGTACGATGGCCAGTTTGTAGGTAGGGTTGGTCCAGGAAGGCGATATCTGGACGGGTGGATTCGATCAGGTCCCAGAGTTCAGTGGTGTGTTTGTGGAGGGAGCGTATATTCAGAAGAAAGCAGTTGATGAGGTTGTGGCAGGCGTCGGTAGTTTCAGGTTTGGAGTGTTCCGGTTGTCTGTTGTGGCTGATACTGAGATTGCAGTTCTGGCAGGATAAAGGTCTGTGGGTGTCCTTAGGAGATGCGATGCAGCAGGTGCTGAGACATCCGGTGTTAAGGCGTGGAGAGTCTTGGCCGCGCAATGGAAGATGGCCAGGGAATGTCTCATCGGAGATCCAGGGTTTCTGGCACTGGGCGCAGTCCAGGCGCAGCCGCCATTACGAAGGAGAGGGAGTTGGGGGGTCTGGTCAGCTGGGAAGCAGGAGGGCGGGAAAAGCACTTCACGGGGGCAAAGGGGTGGGCCCGCAGGGACAGCAGCAGCAGCATGGGAGGAGGGCAGAAAGAGAGAAAAAAGAAAAAGAAAAACCAAAGTAAAAAACAGAGGTAAAAGGCAGAAGTAAAAAGCAGGAGTAAAGAGAGACACAGAGAGACGGAATATACTCACTTCTGGATGGGCACTTGGCCACCAGGGATAAGGTGCAGGCAGGAGCCGGCGGGTGGAGGAGGGCCTCGAACTGAGAGTCAGGCAGACTCTCAGTTCATTCCTGAGGCAGAGGCAGCAGCAGAAGGAGGAGCTGGAAAGGGTAACTGACGTAGGCCAGGAGGTCAGTGGAGTGGCTCTTTCACAGAGCTGTGGCCGCCATTAAGAATGGGAAGTAGGTAGGGGGGTCAAGTCAGCAGGAAGGCAGGAAAAGCACTTCACAGGGAGCAGGGGGGTGGGGCTGCAGGGGCAGCAGTGGCGACAGAGGGGTATGGGGGGCAGAAAGGCAGACAAATAAGACAGAAAAAAAGAAAAACCAATGTAAAAAACATACAGAGAGAGATGGAAGATACTTGTTTGTTGATGGCTACTAGGCAGGGGATGACCCTGCAAAACGGCCAGGTTCAACACCACTTAACCGGCCTTCTCTAAAGACAGAATATTGCAAATTTTTTGAATCTTTGGGACCCACTCTGGGTACTATACCAACTGGACAAACCCTGATATTCCTTTTGACGGGAGAGGTCCTGAGACTCCTCCTGGGCTGTATGGTGATGCTAGAGCTAGAAGGCTTTTGATACCTTGGTATTTATGTCACACGAGACCCTAGAGAGTTCCTCCGCAGGAACCTATTTCTGCAAACAGACAAGCTCTGCAGAGATGTTGAGAACTGGAGGACTTTTCCACTCGCTTTGATGGACAGAGCTGCCCTCTATAAAATGATGACCCTCCCACGTCTCCTGTGTCCTTCAAATTTCACCATATAGGCTCCCCCCAGGCTTATTTAGGAAGGCTGATCAAGAGATGAGTCTATTGTTGTGGGATGGGGGCAGCTCTTGCATCACACCTTTGCAAATTACAGAGAGGTGTTTAAGATGGGGGATTAGCGGCCCTCGACATACTCAAATACTACTGGACCACGCAGTTAGTGTTGGTTAAAAATTGGGTGTTTGCAAACTGTACCAAGCTGGCCTATAGGGTTGACAGAGACGTTATGAGGAACAGGAGCTACCCGGCAGTTCTGTACAGGAGAAGCAAGAGTGTGACCTCATACTCAGACAGTGGTTGAGGGGGTGGCAAGAGGCTACAAGATAACTGGTGTAGAAATCTGGCTCTCTATATAGTGCACTAAAATTAAGTACAGTGTGCAGAGAGTCCAGTGGATCCCCAACTGGTATTGCAGAGCCAAAAGAAGATAGGACTAATGCTCTATTTGTGGTAGGGTGGGCGAGCAGTTAGGCTTATCAAGGAGTTGTGTTAGGCGTTTGTTGTACTCGCAGAGGCAATAAACGGGACACACACTCAATTAATAAATTCAAGACCAATTTAGAAAAAAAACATTTGCTTTTATATATGCTTTGAACCAAAGAACTTTGTTATAAGGTAATCATATTTTTAAAAGATAAATACTTGCAGTTTCAAAAATCAACACAGTGCAATTTTTCATTTCAGCAATGTTAACCTATGGGAGGAAACCGAATGTAGTTTTGCCTGTAAGTACACAACTTACAAATCCACTCTTCAGGATTTTAGGTCAATTAGGTCAACACCGGGCAAGGTTTTAATCAGTATCAACAGTGCACCCTCAGCTGCACAGGGTTGGTGGGTGCAGAGGTTGAATTCTGAGTCGGGTTCACAATGTTAACCAATGGAGACTGGGGAGTGAACCAGTGCTTGTTGTTTCCGGTGCTGAGCACCGGCACTTATTTTTGCGGGCCGGCGCTTATCTTTCTGCCGCAAGCACTCACTGCGAGCAAAAGACACATATGGGAAAAAAGGAGGAAGAGAAAAACAAAAGAGTCACTATGGGAGAAAGCAGAAAGGTGCAAGAGTGAGCTGAGGGGGCAGGGAGTACATTAAAATGGATTGAAGAGGCCCGAGATGGCTTCAGGATTACGGTGCCTCAGTATTCTGTGTTCGCACATTTAATTGCAGCAGCCGCGTGTTTAAGAGGAAGGCTTTGAGCACCGGCACCTGTTTATTTACAAATTAAGCACTGGAGTGAACAAAGATGCACTGTTCACAGGTGTCAGGTGTTGATCTCCTGTGGTTGAGGTAAGCACAGGGGGAGCCACAAGTCAGCATCAAACCCTCAGCAGCACAGGGCGGGCGGGTGCAGAGTGCCAACACAGCTTCGGGCACCCAATGCAAATCAATGGGGAAGATCAGTTGTGGAAAACGGCTGCAGGCTCGGACCAGGAGGCCGAACAAAGAAAATTCACAGCTGCTCAGGTAAGTTCTGATGCTAGGGTACGTAGGGACACTAACGGACCAGCTCCCCAAGGGCCATGGGCTCGGGGTGCAGGGGTGTCCTTTGGTGTCAGAAGCAGCTTTCTGGGCAGGTCACAGTCAGGGGGAGTCTTCGGTTTGAGACTGCAGGCTTGGAGGCAGAGTCCGGCAGGGGTCAGTCCACGGAGGACTCTGGAGAACCTTCACATAACCGGTGGGCAACTTGGACTCGGGAAGTCAGGTCCAGAGGTGGTTTTGCCATTCCTCAGGGCAGACTTCTTTTTCTTTTAAAGTTGGTTTCTCCTTGAACAGGTCCGCTGTTCTCTCGAGATCTTGATCTTTGTCGAAGGCAGGCAGTTCTCCCTAAGCTTTGGAAGTCCCTGGGCTGCAGGACAGGTTGTCATTTGGTGCAGGATCTTTGAGGGCTGAAGACAGGCGAGTAGGGCTGGGGCTTAGTTAACTGGTGTCTGCTAATACCACTCTGTAGCGTCCGGCTCTTATTAGGTCATCAGGAATCTGATTTCGAGTGTTCAGGGGGGCCACCTAAATACTCAATTTAGGGGCGTTATAGGGAGTGCCAGGTGGTTCCAATGGAATGACCACCTTCAGGGTGACTACACCCTTCTTATGACCACTTCCTCTGGGAAGTGGGCATAACCCTAACACTAGTGGCCTAATTCCTTTAAAAGAAGATGGAGTAATTTTAAAGGAGTGTCCACATCAGCTAGTCCACCTTAGGGATGGGACTGGCATAAAGTGGGCACTCCTCCTAATTTATCTAGTTTTCCCACATGTGCTGCTGCGAGAAGTGGGATCAGGACAGGGGGGTTGGTCATCTCCACCATTTGGAGAGACCTGTGTTGCATTACAAAGGCAGCAAGGTCTTTGAAGCTCCCTGCGCTGCAATGTCCATCCTGCCTAGAAGAGAAGGTAACACCTCTGTCCAGTGAAGGCATTTTGTCTCTGGGCCTCAAGAGCACTGGCTCTCACCATGGAGGTCCAGAAACGTGTCTGTGGGGGTTTAACTGGTCAGGACCAGTCAGTCAACACACTAGTAGCTGGTAGGTTTTCAGGAGGCACCCCTAAGGTGTCCTCTGTGTACATTTCTTAACAAAACTGTGAGGGTTTATTATTCTGAGATGTTTGATACCAAACCTCCCAGGGTTCAGAGAAGCCATCATGAAGTGAGGGAACTTGTAATGACCTTTGCCCGGCACATGCATTTAAAATGGCTTCCCTGTGTAATTACTAAAACACAGAATTGACAGTGGCATAAAAGGGGCATATCTTCTCATGCATTTATGATATGTAATATAATGCACCCTGCCATGGAGCTGTAAGGCCTGCTAGAGGGGTGACTTACATATATTGCATGCAGCGTTAGGGGACATGGCACCCAAGCTGTGTGCATTGTTGTCTTTTCAATTTTGGGAGCACCTTGCCACGCAGTCTGCAATTGCAGTCTGCATAAGGTTGGTGCTGGGTCTCTCAGAGTGGCACAAGTTCTACTCCACCTCTGTGGGGCCCTCTTAAGGACCCATGCCCTAGGTACTAGGGGTACCATTTATTAGGGGCTTATAGGGTGCTGAAGGGCCTGGTCACTTGGGGATCAAGGGAACAGGTGTATTTGTTTTAGGGAATGAACACTGACACTGGGGCACTGGTTAGCAGGAACCCAGTGCACTTTAGTTGAAGTTGCATCTAAAAAACAGGCAAAAAGTGGGGTGGTACTGCAACCAGACCCCCAGCTCCCTACACCTGGGATGGGGAAATAAGCTGACTGACCAAACCCTGATGTGGCACAGTGACCTCCTGAGAAAGGATGGAAACTTGGGAGGTTTTTCACAATGGGCACTGATTGGCATGGAGTGACTGGGTGACATATTGTGAGGATAGGCACTGGTGGCTTTCAAGGTCCCGCAACGAGAATATGAGATGGCGGAGACTGGGCGCTTTAGGTACCTGCAGCTGTGACATACTCTTAGAAGACACAATGGGGAGGGGAAACAGCTAACTGAGGCTGCCCCACTAGAGAGCTGCCTCCTCCTAGACCCACTAGCAGACAAAGCTATTTCCATGATATACAATAAAATAATGAATAACTCCCCAGACCCACTGATGCCTCTGAGAGAGGCCTGGGAAAGGGACACCAGGACATTTGAAGATGATGACTGAGTGGAGGAGGTGCAAAGCCCGAGGGAGGTGGCGATACGGGCCTACTTTAGGCTAGTACAATTGCAGATCTTGCATAGATCATACTACTGAAGAGTGCTGCTTCATAAGATGGGGAGGAGTGACTCTGCGCTCTGTCTGAGGGGATATGCACACCTTCTTCCATATACTCTGGGACTGCCTGGTAATACAGCTTTAGTGGACAGGAGTGGGATAGATAATGGTCGGGGTGCTCGGCCTGGTGGTCCCCCTTTGACGCAGAATGCCTCCTCTTGAATATCACAGATAAGGGAACATGGCCTAGATACCAAAAGACCTGGCTGGTTGTGGCAACAGGAGTGGCTAAGCACAACTTAGCATGCGCTTGGGGTGCAGAAACTCATCCCCTACCTCCTCAGTTGAAGACTGGGAGTCTGATATAGACTGGTGCCAGAAGACAGAGGAAGTGGTACATCATAGCAGGGGTTGCCTTAGGTAATGGGAAATGGTGTAGGGTAATTGTCATTTTTACTGAGGCTACTGAATGTGTGGGGATAGGCGTGAAGGCGACGGAGGGAAGCTTGGCATCTCTGCGTTCCAAATGTGCGGGACTGAGATCTCTGTAATACGTTATGGCTCCACTCATACTGACTGTCATTCTAATGTATATGCGACTGTCTGCTCTGCCTAAAGTGTGCACTGTATGATTGACTCAACTATTACATTTGCTGTACGCTGAGCAAAGTTTAATAAAAAGATTTAGTAAAAACAAATATGCAAACAAACAGAAGTGTTTCGGCTGAAAGCCTTGGTCAGTGTCCAGTGACGTATCTTGAAGCACATCAGCGACACAGTTAAAGTGTCCACCCCAGGTACAGGGTGTCTGCATGTTTCTGAGCAGAGTGAGAATTAATGTATTCAAGAATGAGACCAATTTAGTATTGTAAACATAAATTGCTATTAGATGCAATAATTCCCAATCTGATGCCCCCTTCATTTCTACATATCTTCTTTATGGGTAGATCTTTCTGGGTAAATCCTAGAATATTGTATTGTGAATGGAACCCCTTGAGAAATCCATACTAGCACAACCCTAGCGAACCCAGAACATGTTGTACTCTGCATTGTGCCCAATCAACCCTTGCAGAGTCTTGTCAGCTCTGTGGTGGTGACTTGTGTCTCCTGCAGACAACCAAAATATATTTGTCTACGTCTGAAATAGGCATTTATTCTGTATTTTTTTTGTATGTGCAGCCATATACCTCACATTTCAAATCAATACATTATATTCAATACATGTTATAGCCTTAGCAAAGTTATGTGATATGAAGTGAGGTGTCACAAACCGGGAACCTGTTCAAGTCTTACACCTCCACACCTTCATATCTTCTGGAAACCTCTGGTAGGAGTGAACTGTCTTAGTTCAAACACAAACAATCTTCCAACTACTACTACCTGGCTAAGGTGCACGTGGATCCTTAGCCAACCACAGAGCACTCTAAATATGTCCAACCAATTCTTCCACCTAGGAACCTGAGTGAAGCTAATACGTAATGAAGTCATAGGTACTTACACACAGCTGTCGGCCCATGACCCTGTAAATATGTTGACCACCCCCAGACATTATAGAGCTGCAGCTTTCGCCACTTCCCCAGATCCACACGACTAACACTGCCACATCTATTTAAGACCTACAAAAAGGATACATGCTTATGATTTTACATGATTTCAGCAGTCATCGGGGTGAGGTCCACACACCCTCTCCTCCCCATTCCAGTGCGGTGTTGTCAAAAGTCTCATCTTCAGACCCTTCTGCTCTTTCCAAATCAGATTCAGGGGATCCTCTATTAGAGTCAGTGTACTGTTCCAGTTCCACTACTGCTAAGGTCCTCTCCCTGGCTGCCTGCCTTCTGTTATCTCAAGTTGACCAGCCTTCAACAGTGTCCCAAAAATCTGCATGAGTAATTTCTCCATTTGATTCTAGTCACGACCAGGCCTCTTTTGGTATCAAAAAGAATCTCGTCGTGACCCCATCCAAGACCTTCAGCTAGGCAAAAAAAAATCCAAGCAGTTTTTAAAGCTGTTTGTCAAAGCTGTTTCTTTGCTGCGAGAGATTAGTCCTTCTTTCTCTGCACCTCTGATGTATAGTCCGGGAATATATTAAATTTACTGTTTTCCACTAGCTGATGTCCCTTTTTATCTCAACCTGTAGGATGTGAAGCCTATCTTGATAGTTTCTTTTTAAAACACTTTATTTATTGCAATTTCCATTGGATACAAAAACATTTGTGTTGGTAGTTGTTAGAAATGGGGTCTTTGGTTGACAGTCAGGTTACCCCCTGTTCAAGCAAGGACCCTCACTCTAGTCAGGGTAAAAGAGAATTACCCTCAGCTAACCCCTGCTTACCCCCTTGGTAGCTTGGCAGAGCAGTAGGCTTAACTTCAGAGTGCTAGGTGTAAAGTATTTGTACCAACACACACAGTAACTTAATGTAAAACACTACAAAATGACACAACACCAGTTTAGAAAAATAGGAAATATTTATTTAAACAAAACGAGACCAAAACGACAAAACTCCGACATACACAAGTCAAGTTATGAATTTTTAAAGATTAAACTCAAAAATAGCGCTTAGAAACAAAAATGCTTCGATGAGATGTTAACACGGCGTCGTGACGGAGTCGTTTCCAACAAGCCGACACCAGCGGCACCGGACACGAAGTCGTGTAGACCCCAAAGTACAGTACCTTTAGTGAAGAGTGAAAACAAGCCGATGCGCGAAGTCGGGGATTGCGGCGTCTGCGAAACATTGAATCCACGCACTTCGAGCGGCGTCGGTCACGACGTGATGCGGCGACTACCACGGAGTAGCAGACTTCAGCGGGGCTGCAGCGGCGTTGGGCCTGCGAAGAGCGTCGCGTTCCAGCAAAGGTCACGGCGTCGGGTGCAGGCGGCGTCACCGGATTCAGCAGCGGCGTAGGTCCGAAGTCGTCCAAAGTCGATTTCCTTGGATTTCCACCAGCTTTCCTTTCAAGGGCCCAGGGACTGGATAGGGCATCACTTGTCAAAGCAGGAGTCTCTCCAGAGACTCCAGGTGCTGGCAGAGAGAAGTCTTTGTTGTCCCTGAGACTTTAAACCACAGGAGGCAAGCTCTAAATCAAGCCCTTGGAGAGTTCTTCACAAGATGGAAGGCACACAAAGTCCAGTCTTTGCCCTCTTACTCTGGCAGAAGCAGCAACTGCAGGATAGCTCCACAAAGCACAGTTACAGGCAGGGCAGCACTTCTCCTCAGTTCTTCTTCAGGCAGAGGTTCCTTCTTGTTTCCAGAAGTGTTCTAAAGTCTGTGGTTTTGGGTGCCCTTCTTATATCCAGTTTCTCCTTACTTCAAAGTAAAGTCTCTTTGGAATGTGAAATCCTGCCTTGCCCAGGCCAGGCCCCAGACACTCACCAGGGGGTCGGAGACTGCATTGTGTGAGGGAAGGCACAGCCCTTTCAGGTGCGAGTGACCATTCCTCTCCTCCCTCCTAGCACAGATGGCTCATCAGGATATGCAGGCTACACCCCAGCTCCCTTTGTGTCACTGTCTAGTGTGAGGTGCAACCAGCCCAACTGTCAAACTGACCCAGACAGGGAATCCACAAACAGGCAGAGTCACAGAAATGGTATAAGCAAGAAAATGCTCACTTTCTAAAAGTGGCATTTTCAAACGCACAATCTTAAAATCAACTTTACTAAAAGATGTATTTTTAAATTGTGAGCTCAGAGACCCCAAACTCCACATGTCCATCCGCTCCCAAAGGGAATCTACACTTTAATCAGATTTTAAGGTAGCCCCCATGTTAATATATGAGAGGGACATGCCTTGCAACACTGAAAAACGAATTTAGCAATATTTCACTGTCAGGACATATAAAACACATTACTATATGTCCTACCTTAACCATACACTGCACCCTGCCCTCGGGCTACCTAGGGCCTACCTTAGGGGTGTCTTCCATGTAAGAAAAGCGAAGGTTTAGGCCTGGCAAGTGGGTACACTTGCCAAGTCGAATTTACAGATAAAACTGCACACAAAGACACTGCAGTGGCAGGTCTGAGACATGATTACAGAGCTACTTATGTCGGTGGCACAACCAGTGCTGCAGGCCCACTAGTAGCATTTGATTTACAGGCCCTGGGCACCTTTAGTGCACTGTACTAGGGACTTACTAATAAATCAAATATGCCAATCATGGATAAACCAAACACATACACATTTTGTAAAGGAGCACTTGCACTTTAGCACTGGTTAGCAGTGGTAAAGTGCCCAGAGTAACAAAAACAGTAAAATCAGAGTCCAGCACACATCAACAACCTGGGGAACAGAGGCAAAAAGTTAAGGGAGACCACACCAAGGACGAAAGGTCTCACAGCAGTACATATGTAGTGCATTTCAGTTGCATAATGCTTCCGACAGTGCTGTGCAACAGCAATCCCACAGCTAACTGCTCCACCTCCAACTAGCACTGTACTGATCTCACATTAATAAAACTACAGCACAATTCAAAGCCAAACCATAACCCCCTCAGAACACTTAGATCCCCCAGGGTGAAGCTAGCCCACTCGAATCCGGTACCGAAGACACCCTCCCATCATCTCAACCCTGTTCCCTGTATCCATATCCCATCCCTATCTTGATAGTTCATCAGGGAGGTCTGCTTGGTATCCTGTGTGAGTGTTCCACTGACAAGAAGGTTGACAGTTTTCCCTCCAAGACAGTAGCAGACAGCCATTCCTCCAGAAACAAGTCCAAGCTTGGACCCTCAGCTCATTTTGGTAGGCCCACAATTCTCTTTAATGATGCTAGAGGCCATTAGTGTTATCCGCTTTCTGTTTCTGTTTCTGTTTAGCAAGTCAACGCCGTGTCCTCCGCCTGCTTCCTCACCCTCCGCATGCTCCGCAAGATCTTCCGCTGGATCCCCTCCGACACCAGAAAAACCGTGACCCACGCCCTCGTCACGAGCCGCCTGGACTACGGCAACACCCTCTACGCCGGGACCACAGCCAAACTCCAAAATAGCCTGCAACGCATTAAAAACGCCTCGGCCCGCCTCATCCTCGACGTACCCCGCAGCAGCCACATCTCCGCACACCTGAGACACCTGCATTGGCTCCCAGTCAGCAAAAGGATCACTTTCCGACTTCTCACCCACGCACACAAAGCCCTCCACGACAAGGGACCGGAATACCTCAACAGACGCCTCAGCTTCTACGTCCCCACCCGCCTCCTCCGCTCCTCTGGCCTCGCACTCGCTGCTGTCCCTCGCATCCGCCGCTCCACGGCGGGTGGGAGATCTTTCTCCTTCCTGGCGGCCAAGACCTGGAACTCCCTCCCCACCAGCCTCAGGACCACTCCGCTTTCCGGAGATTCCTAAAGACCTGGCTGTTCGAGCAGCAATAACCCCCCCTTTTCCCCTAGCGCCTTGAGACCCGCACGGGTGAGTAGCGCGCTTTATAAATGTTAATGATTTGATTTGATTTCAGAAATCAAATCTTTTCTCACAAATCTGTAAGTTGTGTTTTCATGTTTTACATTGATGGCTACATAATCGTTAGGGTTGATTCATTGGTTTCCACCATTTATTTGAGTTCCCGAGTATCCGTGCAGAGTAATCCTACTCACCAACTCTCAAAGCAATCTAAATGACTTGCATCGCTTGTAGAATTATGTTGAATTTATCTCTGTGTTCTTGTAGCATTTTTCCACAAAGGGTGTGGGGGCTGCAGTGTACCAGACCTCCTTAACTCAATTGCTCACTTCACCGGGAGGCCCCAGGTGTTGGAGCTTCTGGGTTTCACCATGTTTGAGTCTCAATCAGTTTTCTGTCAAAATCCCATGCAATCCCCCTCTAAGGAAAATGTCAGTGCACGAGTACACTTGTCAACAAAGGCCAAGGGGACCGATCCTAGTGCAATAGTGTCCCGGGTCATCTCTCTTGCCACTTATGGAATAAGAGGATGTGCTGAAGTGCAGTCCCTATGAGAAAGTACAAAAGAAGAGCTAAGTAGATATACCATGTGGGATTCAGCCTAAAGGAGTACACACAGTAACAGGTGTACCACCTTTAATCGGCACCCTTTTGAGTACTATTTTTATAAGGTGGCTGCAGTTCATGGAATTAGGCCCAGCAGAGACCCGTTCTCCACCCCCCCCAAGCCTGAGATCACTCAGTCACATGTAAAGTCACATTGTTTTTAGGCAATGGGCATTATCCATATAAGTCTCCTGTCTGTGATTTTCTCCTACAGCAATAGTAATCACCCCCATGAGCTGAGGAGAGGATGGGGGAAGGGAGCGATGGGGTACAAGTCCATCCGCACAGATCTCAGACCTCACGTTTCCACACTGCAGGTCCATGGACATTAACCACTGCGCCTCGTTTCAACCTTCAAATGTGCTGGACTGGCACACTGTCCAGGATGCTGTCCTGATCAGCACTCGAGGAGTGTGCCAAAGGAGATGCTCCAACAACAACAAGCATCCTTTTCAGTTAGGTACCACCTGGATAGGAGGGGCGAGAGAAGGTTTACCCCACCTCTGACATATAAACAGACTGCTTCCTTCCTAAGGCATTGACTATGGTTCCAGCTTTTGGCAAGGCCTTACGTGGCCTAGGAATTCAGCGAACTGCTTCGATCGCACTCTGCATCGGTCCATCTTGTACAGTAGTTGGCATTGCACATGCACCCGCCCGCACAGCAAAAGATGCAGATCCAAACACCTTTCCACGTCTATGGCCCCACCAGGCATCTACACTGTCCACCAGGACGGGGTCACCAATGAAATGATGGCCTCTGGGGTGTCAATCAACAGATAGGCTTACTGTTGTCGGGTGGGAGGTCTCTATGAAGTGACATGCTCGGCTGCCATCTTGCCCCCCCCCCCCATAGTTTATGCTCTTGGTACCAATGTATTTGTATTTCAATTGGGTGTTTTTTGCTTTTTGGCATATAAAATAAAGTTGAGGCAGTATCTCACCATTTAAACAGTTGCACATGGTCTTCTTGGGTTATCATTTCGATTACTAAGCCTAGGGTAATACTCTTTTGGTATAAACATATACAAAGAAGGCCCGGGTCTCCAGTCACACTAACACAAGAGGTCTTTACTCACTTACTATTTACGACACAAAGAATTAAAACGTATTTTTCTCACAACACATGCTCAGAGAGATACAACTAGAGATTAATATCACTGTATTGCTAGACCTACAAGCACTTACAGGATTAACAACTGTACAGTGAATATGTATTTACCACTGAAGATGTGATTTGTCCACATGAATATCCAGCTCTCTGCGTGTTTCTGCACCCTCAAGTTCTTTAAGCTTACCTTCAGCAACAATGTTGGAGGTATATAGAACAAATAAATAAATGTGGTCATTGTGATAAGGTGTAGAGGTGTCTACGGCACATCAGGTATGGCAGATTTAGGGCACACTGGCAAAAATACCTATGAGCTGGATGAAGTATTGGCAGAGCCCACAGCCCCAGTGTGCTGTGTCCTGGGCCTCTTTCACAGGTAGCAATCCATGCCCCAGCGTAGGTAGTTTCTGAATATGTGTGACTCCCACTTTCTTTTACTGTTGTTTTTCTCCATTTTTTAGATTTACAAGTATCACTATTTGTTCATCTGTGTGACTGGTAGAAGGGGATTCAAGTCGAGGTTGCCATGTAAACGCCTAAATGAGATTTCATTCAAGATCGCTTAAGGAGTTCAGTTGTTAATTGTGTCCAACAATAAAACAGAAAACGTCTCTGAAGCCAATGCCCACAACCTCGGCGACAGCTCGCCAACTGAGAGACCATATTATCATGTTTTTGCTGCACAAAAGTATTCTTCACAAATGCATGCTTACAAGTTGCATTCTACAGCACGAAGCAAGTCGGAGTGACAATTTCTGCAAAGTTGACAATGTTGAGTTCAGTGTTTTAAGACACAGCGACCACCGAGCAGCACTCCCACAAGAAGCCTTGGTTTCTAAAAGCAGCCTGAGCACGTGCAGCCAACCTGGCTAACGAGCTCGAGCCCTAGGGATCCGAGGCTGCTGCGGCTGCTTCTTCGGAAATCTTTCAGCAATTACTGGACCACTTAGTGCCCCCTCCTAGCTGTCTATCCATCCCTGGCCAGGCAGCAGCCGCCACTCCACCCTACTGCAGAGACGACAAGAGGCCACAGTCCTTGGTGATGCGTCGACCGCTCCTCAAAGGTCTCGCGAGCGCAGCCCGCGCGTAGGACCGCACCACCTGCTTACTTTTAGCGGAGCCCAGGGTCCATCCGCATCTCATCCCATGTGTAAGTAATGAATTATGTTTTTCACTGCGCCGTGCCTTGATATTTCTTTCTTTCATCAGAAGTAGTTCGGTAACCTGTGGTTGAAATGGGCTGAAACCCAAGTAAATTTACTCAACCTAAGCAGCATGGTATTCGAAAAGCCGTGCGCCCTAACCCCTAAAAGAAGGTATGAATCATAGTGTCATGGATTTGTTGTACCCTATCAAAATTGAAAATGCCTTTACCTAGAATGACCGCACACCATTGCACGACTACTTCCAGCGGGCATTCGAAGCACCATAAATTCAGCTCACAAAAGTGGGGCGTTCTGGTGACGGATCTCTTCTCGTCTTTCAGAAAACAGGGAGTGGTAGAGTGGGTTTTGAAGATGATTTTCTTCCTGTTACCGAATACATCATGGGTGGGACACACTTGGTGCATTTTGAATAAGTGGGTTTTGGACAGTGTTTGTTGCATGTTTCATTGATAATTGTTAAGGAGTTCTGCAGCCGATGGTCTGCTGTGGATAACCAAGGGCACCTACTGTTTGCTTTCAAACAGGAGTTCTGAGATTTGCAAAGCACAACACGTAACATGCATAGTATAATAAGGCTGTGATAGCACAATAAAACAGCGTAATATTACCGAACTGCATGTCATGACAAAACAAAGTACAACACACACTGGAGGCGCAACAACTTTTTTTGACGCATCCCAATGACCTACCTCTCCACGGATTCCCTCATTGCCACCCTTCAACAGTGCCCCTCATCTCTGCATAGCCCATCTGTCACATGCATTTAAATTGATTTGTAGCGCTACTGATACCAGTGTAGTGTTTCAGAGCACTTTACATCACATACACATTATTCAGAGACAATGAATCATACATGTGTAAACCAGTCCGTAAGAAATGTGACATAAAACAGTGAGGATTACAAGGTGTAAGATTCACTAGTCATCCATGCTAATAGGCAGTATATTTAAGTGAGTGTGGTCTGGAGAAGCACAAACTTACCACAGTGGTTCGGGTTTACTAATAAGAATATATTTCTACCCAAACTAGCCCTAATGACATTAGGATAATGAAAGACTGAAAAAGTTCTACCCTATACAATGCAGTTTGTATGCAGCTCTTTGATGACAGTTCATCGGTCACGGTGATATAGTAACCCGTAACAAACGTCTCTTTGTAATAAAAACAGTAACCCACTGAGCTATCCACATAGAATACAGTTCTGTGATCTGCGTGGTACGCGTTCTTTGCAAAAGGCATATTAAACCTCTTTGCTACTTTTTGATGAATGACAACTGCCACTATACAAAGGATCTCTCTCTAACAGAAACATTAATCACCAGAGTTACCATGACATTTTTATTGTTGCCTGAAACTGCTGGACATACAAGGGACACTGCAGCAGGTGTTTTTAAACCCATAAGTTATTTCTAAGCACACTTCTTCTTTACCCCGAATTCAGCGCCAGAAATTACTTATACCATATTATTTAATCTCATCCCTTATTTTAACAAAATATGATATGAAAATGTACCATAACATGTACCATACATACAATTGCATAAGTTAACATAGCATTATATATGTTTAGCATGACAACACAACGAGTCATGACATAATAGAGTATGACATGATGTGATACATTGTAACATAACACAACATGTCATAACGTAATGGCCCTGAACAGAAGATGCAAGGTGGGGGAGGGGGAATGGTACCGTTACTGTGCATTAGCTATGCCCCAGTATAGTACAATTACAGGCAAAAGCCCACTGAAGGGGGAATTACACGTGGCACCAATTTATTTCTGTCATAAAACTACCTATTGCCATTTCATTCGGTTTTACTGCAAACATTGGCCACCTGCTCTGGGCAGGTAGTGAATATGTGCACTGGGTTGTAGGTTGGGTGAGGGTGGCGGGAGAGAAAGTATTTTCTGGCAGGGTCATAAAAAACGTGAACCCTACTCCAGCCAAAGTCTCATGTGATTTTTCTTGCCGGTATAACCATCTGGAAAGTGAAGTCAGGTTCTTTCAGACCCGGGTAAACCAGAATCAGGAGGAGTGGAATTCCATGAGCCAATTCTGCTCCACCTGACTCATAATCAGGCCGAATATTGTACAGCAAAGCATAAAAACACTAGTAAATAACATACCATATCATAGTTTAACTAAACACAGCATACCGACATGTCATAGCATAACATAGTATCACAGCAGTCACACAATACAAAACATGATATGGAAAGCGTAGCATGAAATATTGTGACATAGCGCAACACAACATAATCCAATACAGCATAGCAACAAGATTTAACATGGCAATGGAATAATATAGTATTACAGCATGACATTGCCTAAAATAACTTAACATATTGTAACACACGCCACGCCATAAAATAGTGTCAGAATATGCCACTATTATACACAACATAACAAACGTAATACCATAGCTTTCCACTTGTCACTAAACTAAGCAGACCAAGAGTGATGTACTTAACAAGTTCTGGGGACTTTGTCTAGTTCTCAATGAAAGCAAGTTAACATTCTTTGACTTCATCAAGCATTACACTGTTTTATATTTGAATTATTTGCAGAGAACATACCATACATTGCATATTTCACAGTTGCCAAAATAAACATATTTGATGTAGACAAGTACAGGTTGCATCCTTCCCCTTACAATCTAAAGTGTGTCAGTGCTCATCTCTCATATGAAAGGTACACATATTGAGCTTTTTCAAGTACATGTTTTTATGCTTTTCTCCGTTCTCTGTTGAAGTACTGTTTAGAAAGTAAATTAATAAAATGTACGATTAAAACAGGAAGGACATGAGAGCTTGTAAATAATACATTGTATAAAACTGGCTCTTTCTGGGAATTATTGATTGCAGCGCGTTAACAACAATGGTGCTGAGTTTAAGCTTGGCTGGAGAAAGGATGTATGTGATCTGCTTCCAATTTCTTGGCAGCAGCAAAAAAACTCTAATACTAATTCCTGTTACTTCACGTGAGCAAACTGAGTGACCCTGGGCAGATCACATGACTTCCACGTTTCTTCGTTTCTTCATCTTCCAATATGTTCAGAGTTTAACAATCTTTTCAGTTTACTTTTCTGCTATATTTACTTACTACAGATGCATATTTACGTTTAGAAATCTCTTTTAAATCTAAGTAAGGTGTATATTTCGAATACAAATTGAAATTCATATTCATTTTTATTCACAATGTAACAAATTATGCTCAGTTTGGAATATCTAGTAAAACTGGAAATGTTGTTGGAAAGGGGCAAATTTTCTGGTCATATTTGTACTTGAGGCGGTCATTATGAACATGGCGGTTCGCCCGCCATGCCGGCAGTGGCGGCTGAAGCCGCCAGTCGGCATGGCGGGCCGAACCGCCACATAATGAACATATGTGAACTTTTGTCGGCAAACTTAATATAAAAAAATAAATATTTCAAAATTGAAATGAGAATAAACACAACTGATGTAAAAAAGAAAAAAAGAACATCAAAGGAAAAATTAGAAAAAGTGACTTGGTGATGGGGGCATTTCTAGACATGGAATTAAAAACTTGGTTGATGGGGAATCTGGGGAAAATAAAACGTGAGCACTCTGGAGACGGTCCAATTAAAAATAGCAATGACAAAGTTCTCATTTGGGCGGCCAGAAGATACACTGAAGGCTTAGGGGTAATGTTTCATTACTTACCGGTAATCTTCATTACTCCGATCAACATTCCCCTCATTCCATTCATGACATCAGTGAGGCGATCCCGCCAATACCTAAGAATTGATAAATTTGTCAGGTTACTGGTGATGTGCATCGGTTTTGAAATTCTACTTGCACAGCTATCCCAACACTGAGACAACAACAGAGCTCACACAACGCACCTCTATTCAGGCCTGCGCCATAAAAAGATATTCCAGACTTTGACTAGTACTATGCACTGAGCAATCTGGCAGTAGACTTGGATAGTATAAGACTGGCCTTTTTCAATCATATGTGCTTTTTAGGTTGAGCATGGCAGTGAACAAGCGCTGCTTTTCCGACGTTTGGGTATGTGTCTGGGCTTTTAACCATGCCCATCTCACGGCCACCAGTACCACTTGTTCGTGGGCTTGCCCTTCAACAATCCTTTGATGACATTGGTAAATGCTTTACATTTGTCCCTTCTTGGGGAGGTTTTGTTACCGCCTTGGCTATCGCCCCTGCTACATGACTAATTGCACTTTTGCCAATAAGTTTGACTGCGAGCAAACACCTTTTTCCTTTTGTGTGTCTCTTCATGCTGGTGCTAATGGCGGCTGTAGCGCTGTGAATCGGCTCGCTTATGTGAGTCTGTTTTACATTTCATTTTCAATTTATGTGGCAAGAAAAGTCCGGTTAAGAGTTTACAACGCCAATAGTTCTAACTCGAGCAGATGTGCGACCCATTGCATTGCAAATTCTTGTTCTCAGATGAGATCCTGAAAGCTCTGAATGATGCTCTTTTGTGACTTGTTATATATACACTGTTAGTCTGGTAAACAAACATCGGGAGAGTTCTTACAACGCACCTCTATTCGTGCTTTCACCATGCTTTGGTCTTCAAGTACATAATCAGCCACGAGGCTTTGTATGCACTGATAATACCATTCACATGGTCTACCAGGCACCCTGCATTGCTCGCCCAGGGCCAACATTTCCTAATCGATCTGAAAAAGTTCCTCTATTTTTACTTGTCATAAACTACTATACCATTATTCAGACATTCACAGAGCTCGTCTAGAGCACCTCTATTCTGACCATCATGCACTGGTCTTCAAATACGGAATCAACCATAAGGCTCTAAAAGTGCACCTTAGTCTGGCCACTTTCTTCCAGGCCCTTACATACATTTCCCATTCTGAAGGTTTGTGTGATCCCTACTACATTCTGAGTGATGTAGTATTGCTTTGATTCCATTTAAATAATTTCACCAGTGGTTCGTGACCTGGGGTCAGTTACTGTTTACAAAGCTAAATAATACTAGCAGGTTAATAAAAAATATACACATAAAAAAGCAAAATGGAAAATATAAAAAATGAAATGCTCTAACTATGAAAAAGTGTGAAATTAGAGGCTAAAAGTTAAGTTGGTATATGGTTAGCTTGATTCGTAGGAGCAGTGGAAGTACATCAAACAGACTCTTGTGTGGACTACTGGTGGCCTTGATTGAAGTACTGGTATCCACCAACAAAAAGACAGTATGAGCAAAAAAGACAAAGCAATATAGTAGAGTCTATTATATTGCTGTGTATTTCAGAAATAAAAACCAAATGTTGAAAAGCTCCAACCTCCCCTAAAAAAAAAAAAAATCGTTTTGCATATTTTTGTGAATTAAAGACAGCATTACATGATTTGTGTAATTGTTTAATGTACACTAATTTTTATGTTCTTGTGTATTGCTTTGAGGTTCAAAAAGTAGAAACTGCTTAGACCAAGCTCCCCAACTTGCAATAGTCATTCACTAGGGATCCACAGAAGTTAAAGGGTTATGAACCACTGCATTCGACCAACACACATTAAATCTTTGTTTTCGTGGGTGAAAAGCTCAGGCCTAAAGACCGTGTCCATAAGGACCTGGGGTGAGGTAGTCACCCTAATGCAGTTCTCCGTACACTAATTTCCTAATAAAGAGACAGTCACAGATCTTGGCTTAAGACTCACGGAACTTTGACAAAGCACCTCCATTCGGAAATTTAACAACCTCTGCTCTTCTAACAAGGCACCAAGTTCTTACACTACACCTAGATATGACATCCTCGTAGTGAGACATTTTAATACCCTTTCTGTTTAATTTTGTTTCCCTTGTACGCTGATACCCCAGTGCTAAGTCATTCATACTTTCCATCATGCACCTGCAACTCCTAATGCATCATGCAGCACTATCCCACTACTGAGACATCCACCCAGCTCTCACATTGTAGTTCTGTTGCAATGCAATGCAATGCTATCCCAATGCTGAAACCTTTGCAGGGCTCTTATAATGCTGTCAGTATGCAAAACCACACATTCATTTTCCTCGTGAACGCACTGGCACCAAATCGGGAGTAGTCGAGTCCCTGCCGGACTTAGGTGCTCCCTGCTGGGCCCACCATGCTTAGTAAGCTAGGTAGGGAATGTACTGAAGGCAAGACTAAAGTATTTCTGGTAAAGAACGTCAGTCAAGAATCTTTGTTTTAAGATTTACTCAAATAATTAAAGTACAGAAATGCATAAGCTGGGCTATCAAGGATTAATCAATAAGCATTTATTTAAATAGAAAGTACAGCAAAACTCAGTAGAGATAAAAAACCATCATAAATGTGCCCTCAACAATAGGGGAAGTGTCTCCTCCTAGCATGGAGAAATCACACTTCTTTTTAGGACTTTAGACAAAAGCTTCATACTACATTAATACATGGTTCATGTGCTCATAACCAATAGAAATGAAGTAAAGAGCAACAGCTGCAACAAAATACATCTGAAGATTTTCTCACTATTCTAATACAAGTTCTAGTGTTCACAACATTAAAATGTTACATAGATTGTTAATCAGTCTCGGAAAGGTGCTCTGTCCTTGGGAAAGTACACTCTTCTCATGTGGCTACGAGGAATCATTTTCTCAACTAGGTCTTTATTATGACACAGAATAAACAGCAGTTCAGGTCACATGTTAGACAGCAATCTCATGAACAGATGGACAAGGAAGCCTAAGTTGTCCTAAGTTAAGGAAAACATGAATTCTTAAACTCTAAGCATCGAAATGTTGAATTATAAGCAACCCACGTTCACAACCACCCTTCTGATGATTATTGAAATCATTACTCTCTGTTTGCCAAGGCCATCGCCAGACAGTCATCATCGGCGTCGGGCTCTTGTATCTAGATCCTTCTAGCACCTTCATGTCATTGTAAAAGTCACATTGTAATGCCTCAACTTCAACATTGGTTCTTTCTTCTTTCTCCTGGTTGTTGCTTTTGTATCCTTTTACCCACAATTTAACCCACCATTTGATGAAAGTCTTCCGCAAAGTTTAAAGAAGAGAAGCGTGCACGCAGCAGCTATTAGTATCACTAACAGAGGGGTTAGCAACAATTTTAGCATTCTCCCTCCTACACTGCCTAGGCATTCGCCTACTTTGGCAAATCTCTTTCCAGTAGAGCTAAATACAAATCCTACCCTTTCCAGGCACCCGTCTCTTCCAGTTTCTTCAGTTCGTAAGTTACTTTAGTGACATAGCTGTCAAGTTGATTATCTCTTTTTGGAATATATGCATGGCATTCCATTGCATGGTTTACTTACAGACTATGCCTTCCTTGTCAAAAGCATATCAAGCACAAAACAGTTCTGAATTATCAGAGCTGTCATTGCAAGCAGCCCCTTATTAATCCACTTAAGTTGATAGTTTCTTAATCTTAACATTGTTGAGTGCAGTGCCTATTGAAGGCATTATTGCACCTAAAATGTCTCTCATTATCTGTCCAAAACTGTTTCAGGTTCATCTCAAATATGTGACAAGCCTCATGTTTAATTATTTGTTATTTGGGAAGACTAAAGCAGCATAACAATTTTCTACCCAGTTGTGTAAGTTGACTTACCACACACATAAACCACATTAGCGTCATTTTTTTATGTTAATGTGGCGTTGCAAGGCCAAGAACTCTAAACCATATTTACAAAGTGGCGCAGTGCTTGCAATGCGCCACTTTGTAACCCATTGCACCAAATTATGCCTGCGCCAGGCATAATGTATGCAAGGGGGGCGTCCTGGCGCTAGGGGGGTGCTCTGGAACTAGGGGGGCTGAAAAAATGGCGCAAAGAAATCTAAGAGATTTCTTTGTGTCATTTTCATCTGCTGAGCAGGCGTTAAGGGGAGGCTCCCATTGTTTTCAATGGACTGCTGGGTGCTTTGCAGGACGCTAATACTCCTGATCCTGCCATAGTGCACCGTATTTTAAATATGATGCACACATGGGGCGCTAAGGGGTGCAAGAAAAGTGGCGCTGCACTACGTGCAGCGTCACTTTTCATAAATCTGCCCCATAGTATACAACCTTAATGCTCACTTACAATTCAGAAAAAAATTCTACCTGTGGCTAAGTAACAATCATCACTGTCACTCTGTAGGAGGCTGGCCTGGCTTATAGTGGGTACCTTGTGGTACTTACTACTTGTGCCAGGTCCAGTTATCCCTTATTAGCAGAATAGAGGTGTTCTAGCAGCTTAGGCTGATAGAGGTAGCTATAGCAGAGCAGCTTAGGCTGAACTAGGAGACATGCAAAGCTCCTACTATACCACTTATATCATATAGCACTATATCATAAGAAAACACAATACTCAGACTTACTATAAATAAAGGTACTTTATTTTAGTGACAATATGCCAAAAGTATCTCAGAGGATATACTCCCTTAGGAGGTAAGTAATATACACAAAATATATGCACACAAACCAAAAATCAGGTAAATAACAGTTAGAAAAGTAGTGCAAACAATGTAGAACACAATAGAATCCAATAGGAAGAAATAGGCCTAGGGGCAACACAAACCATGTACTCCAAAAGTGGAATGCAAACCACGAATGGACCCCAGGCCTAGTGTAGTGTGTAGAGGATCACTGGAAGTGTAAGAAAACGCTAAGGGTGTCCAAGAGACCCCACCCCAAGACCCTGAAAAGTAGGAGTAAACTCACCCTACTACCCCAGAAAGACAGTAAAGTCGAGATAGGGGATTCTGTAAAGACAATAACTGACTGCAAAACGCTGAAGACAGATTCCTGGACCTGAGGACCTGTAAAGGAAGGGGACCAAGACCAAGAGTCACGCAAGTGTCCAGGGGGGGCAGGAGCCCACTAAACCCCGGATGAAGGTGCAAAAGGGCTGCCTCCGGGTGGAAGAAGCCAAAGATTCTGCAACAACGGAAGGTGCCAGGAACTTCTCCGTTGGTCAGAAGATGTCCCACGGCATGCTGGAGGATGCAGAGTTGTTTCCACGCAAAAAGACCACAAACAAGCCTTTCTAGCTGCAAGAGTCGCGGTTGAGGATTTTGGGTGCTGCTAGGGCCCAGGAAGGACCAGGAGGTCGCCCCTTGGAGGAGGAGACAGAGGGGGCGCTCAGCAATACGAAGAGCCACTGAGAAGCAGGCAGCACCCGCAGAAGCACCTGAACAGGCACTTAGAATATCTGAGGACAGCGGTCAACTCAGACTCACAAAGGAGGGTCCTACGACGTCGGAGTCCAACTCAGCGAGTTGGGCAATGCAGGACGGAGTGCTGGGGACCTGGGCTATGCTGTGCACGAAGGAAGTCTTGCAAAAGTGCACAGAAGCAGCTGCAGTTCACGCAGTACACAGGATTACTGTCTAGCGTGGGGAGGCAAGGACTTACCTCCACAAAATTTGGACAGAAGGGACACTGGACTGTCGAAGACACTTGGACCCAGCTCCTGTGTTCCAGGGACCACGCTCGTCAGGATGAGAGGGGAACCAGAGGACCGGTGATGCAGAAGTTTGGTGCCTGTGTTAGCAGGGGGAAGATTCTGTCGACCCACGGGAGATTTCTTCTTGGCTTCCAGTGCAGGGTGAAGGCAGACAGCCCTCAGAGCATGCACCACCAGGAAACAGTCGAGAAACCCATCAGGATGACGCGCTACAATGTTGCTGGTAGTCTTCTTGCTACTTTGTTGCGGTTATGCAGGCGTCCTGGAGCAGTCAGCGGTCGATCCTTGGCAGAAGTCGAAGAGGGAAGTGCAGAGGAACTCTGGTAAGCTCTTGCATTCGTTATCTGGTGAGCTGCCCACAGGAGAGACCCTAAATAGCCCACAGAGGAGGATTGGCTACTGAGAAAGGTAAGCCCCTATCAGGAGGGGTCTCTGACGTCACCTGCTGGCACTGGCCACTCAGAGTTGTCCATTGTGCCCTCACACCTCTGCATTCAAGATGGCAGAGGTCTGGGACACACTGGAGGAGCTCTGGGCACCTCCCCTGGGAGGTGCTGGTCAGGGGAGTGGTCACTCCCCTTTCCTTTGTCCAGTTTCGCGCCAGAGCAGGGCTAGGGGATCCCTGAACCGGTGTAGACTGGCTTATGCAGAGAGGGCACCATCTGTGCCCTTCAAAGCATTTCCAGAGGCCAGGAGAGGCTACTCCTCCCAGGCTCTTCACACCTATTTCCAAAGGGAGAGGGTGTAAAACCCTCTCTCAGAGGAAATCCTTTGTTCTGCCTTCCTGGGACCAGGCTGCCCAGGCCGCGGGGGGCAGAAACCTGTCTGCGGGGTTGGCAGCATCAGTAGCTCCAGTGGAGACCCTGGAAAGTTAGTTTGGCAGTACCCGGGCTCTATGCTGGAGACCCGAGGATGCATGGAATTGTCCCCCCAATACCAGAATGGTATTGCGGTGACAATTCCATGATCCTAGACATGTTACATGGCCATGTTCGGAGTTACCATTGTGACGCTACATATAGGTATTGACCTATATGTAGTGCACACGTGTAATGGTGTCCCCGCACTCACAAAGTCTGAGGAATTTGCCCTGAACAATGTGGGGGTACACACTAAGTAACTTTGCACCCACCTTCACCAAGTGAGGGTTAGACATATAGGTGACTTATAAGTTACTTATGTGCAGTGTAAAATGGCTGTGAAATAACGTGGACGTAATTTCACTCAGGCTCCAGTGGCAGTCCTGTGTAAGAATTGTCTGAGCTCCCTATGGGTGGCAAAAGAAATGCTGCAGCCCATAGGGATCTCCTGGAACCCCAATACCCTGGGTACCTAGGTACCATATACAAGGGAATTATAAGGGTGTTCCAGTGTGCCAATGAGAATTGGTAAAATTAGTCACTAGCCTGCAGTGACAATTTTAAAAGCAGAGAGAGCATACACACTGAGGTTCTGGTTAGCAGAGCCTCAGTGATACAGTTAGGCACCACACAGGGAACACGTACAGGCCACAAACGTATGAGCACTGGGGTCCTGGCTAGCAGGATCCCAGTGACACATATCAAACATACTGACAACATAGGGTTTTCACTATGAGCACTGGGCCCTGGCTAGCAGGATCCCAGTGAGACAGTAAAAACACCCTGACATATACTCACAAACAGGCCAAAAGTGGGGGTAACAAGGCTAGAAAGAGACTACCTTCCTACACACTCCATCCTACATCTTCTACTGTGTAATTACCTTCCTGTCTGTGGATCATACATTATATCTTTCTGTGTTCTAAATCTAAGCTCAACTTCGGATGCACATATTTCTTCTCTCCTTTCTCTCTTCCTCCACTTTCCCATACCTAACTTTTCTTAGTTACCTTTTCATCCTCCTTCCTGATCCTGTCATTTATGTCATGTACAAAGGTTCTCTCATTTTGACTAATTTTGCAAGTTAATTGATATGCATCAGTGTTAGTAAGATTGGTGTTTGTTAATGGGTAAAGAATTTCATCATATACTCATGCTTCTCTGTTCGCTTGAAGGTTTAGAAAAAAGATACACATGCCTAGTTGCCCAACGATGCAGGTTAGAATTTGTAGTAAATGGTACAATCATTTTTTGAGTAAAATAATTTAATTGAACTCTGGTTGTAGAACACATTCAAGAATATGCTGCAGCAAAATGCATAAGAAAACAGCAGCTGAAAGTAGGTCTCACCCTCCACTATAGAAGATAGGAGCATACGAAACAGTCTTGAACATTCATAATTTTAGTATATTCAGACAACATTAGAAAATACACATTGTAATTAAAACACTCTGGGCTTGGGAAACATGGGAAAATCTACTCTCATCAGGTTCTTTATTAACAGCAGCAATACTGGTAGTGTTCTCCCGCTTTGGCAAAGCACCTCCCTCCAACAGATAGAGGTCTAATATTCACCCAGCTCCAGAAACCACTATGGCAACTACCAAAAGTGCCAGGACAATTTTCCAGGGTTCCCTTGCCATTCTTACCTTGCACCAGATCAAGTGAGTACTAGTACTTGTGTCAAAGTTTGTTACTCATCCTACTACTACCCTATAGTCTCTACCCTATCTTGAAAGCAACAATGACTTTCGCTACATTGACTGGATGCTGAGTTGCCTGTGGTCCTATGACCTTTGCCCTAACTTACTAATTCATTCTTTGGTTTCTCAAAATGTCTCTTTAAATTGTCTCCTGAAAACGTCTCTTCAAGTCTTGGAAGTTTTTCAAAGTCGGTTAGACAGTCATCTGAGTCAGCTTGCGCAAAGTAAGTCCAATCTGGAACTGCATTTTTCCAGTTGACTGTTCTTTCTCTCTTTGATCTCTTAGGTTCTATCAGCTATAAGCTATTGTCAATGAATTTTGACTTTTGCTGGTTCTCTTATTCCTCTGTCTCATTAACTTCAGTGATAGGCTCAAGTCTCTTAGTTTTAGAAAGCAGTCTCTTTCGTCTGAGTCTTGTTTTTGGCCACTTGTCTTTAGCATGTTCAGTTTCCTGAGAAGTACTGGTTATTTGTTAATCAATCAATCAATCAATCAATCAGGACTTGTATTATGTACTTGGGTATCCAGGCACTGAGATCCAAACTGCTGAGTAGGCATCAATTAAAAAGACAGATCTTGAGTCCCCTTCTGAACTCCTGTAGTGAGGGTGAGATCCGGAGAGGGAGGCGGAGGCTGTTCCAGGATTTTGCTGCAAGGTGGGAAAAGGAGCATACTTCACTGTTGCTTCTGCGGATGTGGGTTAGGGAGAGGGAGGAAGATTGCAGGGGTCTGGAGGGTGGGTGGAAGCTCAGGCGGTGGTTGGTTTATGAAGGTCCTAGGTTGTGCAGGGCCTTGTACGCATGAGTCAGAATCTGAAATTGGCATCTCTTGTGGATGGGGACCCAGTGTAGTTTCTTCAGATGAGGGGTGATGTGGGCCCGTCTGGAGAGGTCGAGGATGAGTCTGGCTGCTGAGTTCTGAATGGTCTGTAGTCTCTTCAGGAGGTGTGAAGTAATCCCTGCATAGAGTGCGTTGCCACAGTCCAGGAGGCTGGTGATGAGGGCTTGAGTGACAGTGCATCTGATAGAGGCTAGGAGCCATTTGAAAATCTTTTGAAGCATGCACAGACTGAGGAAGCAGGCAGAGCATACTGGATTTAATGTGGTTCTTCATGGTGAGTTTACTGTCCAGGATGATGCCTAGATTCTGGGTATGGTCTGTGGGGATGGGGGTGAGTCCCAGTTCAGCAGGCCACCAGTAGTCATTCCACTATGAGGCAGTGTTCCCGAAGATCACAACCTCTGTCTTGTCTGTGTTGAGCTTGAGCAGTTGTCTTGCATCTATCCGGCGACGCTGGTCATGCTCTGGTGGAAGTCGGCCTTAGTGGTGGAAGGGTGTTCTGACAGAGAGAGGATGAGATGGGTGTCATCTATGTAGGAGATGATGTTCAATCTGTGGTTTCTGATGATGTTGGCCAGGGGGTCATGTAGGCGTTGAATAGAGTGGGGCTGATGGATGAACCTTGAAGGGCTCTTGGATTTCGAGGTGTAAGGCGGACTCTCTGTGTTCTTCTGGTGATGAAGGATGTGATCCACTTGAGGAGGTCTTCTAGGGTTCCGATCTGATGAAGACTGATGAAGACTGGTGATATAGTGTTAAAGGCTGCTGATTTCTGACTAGTAGGCAACTGGATCAACTTCGGAAGCTGTCTGTTACTGTTTCTCCCGATGCTGCTCTTGGACTGTGAAGCACGAGTTCTAGGCTGCTCACTCTGATTTCCAAGTGTTTTCATCTTTTCTGCAGATATGTAGTCTTAGTCTGGAGCCTCAATCTTCAGGGGCTGTAGACTTTGAGTTCTCACTCTGCTCTTGAGGTAGGTGCTGCTCTACTGCAGGCTGCGGAGCTTCAGGTAGACCTTTGTACTCCTCCTCAGAGGTGTCAGAAACCTGAAATCGAGCTGGACTCGCAGTGTTGGAGAAAAGCAGCACTCCCTCATTCTCTGCTAGTCTAACCCTCTTCAGATGGGAATCATGTACCCAGTTCTGCATAGTGGCACACTTCACAGTCGTATTGGTCCACAGCATGACTTGGTAAGGTCCTCTCCAGCGTTCCGCCAAGCACGACCAGCAGACTTAACGTTGCTAATGAACCCAGTTCCCATGGTTCAGTTCATGGCATGGAGCAGGACTCATGGAAATGGAGGCAATATAGACTTGATAAGAGACTGAAGGCACCACATCAACCAGGACTTTGCAGTTCTAAAGCACCAAGTCATCTGTAATGTTCACAAGGGCAGCCTCTAGAACTGAAGGGGTTCTCCTGGCTGTTCCCATCACAACTTCGTGGGAGGAAAGTTCTGTCTTCCTGCACAGAGTGTTTTAGATACTCATGAGTACCAAGGGAAGGGTGTCAGGCCATTTGAGAGATGTAGAGGTGCATGCCTTGCCAGTTTTTCTTTGATTGCCCCTTTTACCACCCCTATGACTCCTGACACTTCTGGCTTGTAACTGCAATGGAATCTCTGGTAAATCCCTAGAGTGATGCATAGCAACTGCATCACTTAATTCTTGAAGTGACTCCCTTAATCTGATTTGAGTTGAACTAGCATGTCGAATCTAGGTATCAGCTCTCTCAATAGTAGCTTGGCAACTGTCAGACTACCACATCTGGAGGGATATGCCTCGATGCAATGGGAGAACAAGCAAACAAAAACCAATATATACATTAACTGACTGCATCAAGACATCGCCACATAGTCAATCGTCAGACAACTGAAAGGGCCATCAGATTTACGTATGTGACTCATGGTCCCCGCAGCCTTTTTTCTAACATTTTGCTTCTGGCAAATGATGTACTGTTGGCACAGGCACTCAGATAGATTTTGAAAGTGAGGATTGAACCAACAACTTTTCAAGGTTAGCACCATACCATCTCAACCTACATGAGTCGGGCCATGCATGTGTCTCATCATGGCGGGTAACAGAGTCGGGTAATACAGGTTTGCCATTGCTTGACACCCAAATGTCGCTACCATCTTTCATACAGCCTGCCTTCTCCCTCCTTTTCTTCTCAATGGTGGGGGCATCATGTTGTAACACCTTCAACTAATTGAACGTTGGCACTGTGTTTAAAAGCATATTTGCAACTGCCTCCCCTTCATTACATGTTTAGTTGAAGTGGAATGTATTGGTCTCAAGAGCCCAATAGCGTGCTATGTCATCCACATATTGGCCCCCTCGGGTGACAAAATCCTCACTGCTCTTATGCACAGTAAATTTCACCACTGTGAGCTGTTGTGGCAATTGCAGCACATTTAACAGATTTGGGATGTTCAAACTGTCCCTAATCAGTGAGAAAGATGTAGTAAATAAAGCTCTCTGTGGCCACAGTTGGCCGAAGTCATGCACAAACACGATTCCACACTAGTAACCAGTATAGATGGTCACTCTCAGTCCATCATAGGACCAACAGGCTTTTGTAAGGGCAATCAATTCGGACACCTAAGCTGAAGTTATGTGACATAAGTGGGAAGCTTTCACAACACCGCTCAAGGTGCAGACGTATTAGGCAGCTCTTAAAATACCAAATCTGTCTTTTAAAAAAGAGCCATTGACAAACAAGATCTGGTCTTTTTCATTAAGGGTCACCTCTAGTATGTCTAGTTTCAGCTTTGTGAACAGTTCTGTGACACCTACACAATTGTAGTTGTACTCACATTTGTCTCCTCCACCTGAGGTAGGTAACAAGGTTGCGGGACTACGAACATTACAGAGCCATAAAGACACTTGTTTCTGCAGCCAGATTGGTTCTCTCATAGCAGGTTAGGTGGCTATTTCTGAGATGCTGTGTTCGCGTATGTGTCGAGTGCCTCAATGGAATGGGGTACCATGACAATAAATGGGAGACCCATCACAGTACCTTTAGTTTGCTCAATACTCAAACCAACTGCTGTGAGTGCTTTGAGACGACAAGGTAAAACTGTGGCTACAGGCCTTTTTGAATCACCATGAGTCTGTGTCAACAAAGATAGTGCACACCCATCACATTCATGACAGAACCGTACAAAATCTTTGGTATAGTCTGGCATTCCAAGAGTGGATTCACTCCAGAGTAATATTTTGAGCTCCTGGAAGGCTTCCATGCTCTTGTCCCCATTTGAAACTGGGTCACAGACATCAGAACGTGTAAGCGGCTGTAGGGGCTTTCCCACTAGATTAAAGTTGGGAATTCACTGTCAGCAGTAACCAACCATGTCCAAAAACATGTGCACCTCTGTTTGTGTGGTTAGGAATTTTATCTTAAGGATAACCTCAATGAGCTTATGGGATAGCCACCTTGCTCCCTTCTCAATCTGCTGTCCAGGTATTTGATCTCTCTTAGACAGTATTGTAGTTTCTCAGTGGAAACCTTGTTCCCGTTCTCAGCAAGGTGGTTTAGCAGGGCTACAATAATTTATCTGCAAGTTTCTTTGGTTATCAATGCCACAAGCTAGTCCTTGATATATTACACTTCGTTAGAACTGCATGAAAGGTGCAGAGTCTCTAGATTCTTCTTCAGGACTTGGTTGAAGTATGAGGGGCTCTCTGTGTACCCTTAAAGAGCACAGCACAACACAAGCGTTTTCTCTTGGAACCAGAATGTGAAAAGATACTGTCTGTCTTCATGAAGTAGTATGGAAAAGAAATCCTTGACATAGGTTAATGACCGTGAACTACTCAGCTTCTGGGGGAATCTAGAACAGGATTAGGATCACTGTTGTGGGAAACTGGAATAGGATCAGGATCACTGATGGGTTCGTTACCACAGGATGGCATGGAATGAATATTTGGTTTATTTACTATCATCTTACATGATTCACCATTTTTTAATTGCTTTTTGCACTGCCATAATTGGGGAGTTGCATGGACTCCCACTGACCTCCAAAATACTCTGTTTTAGCAAGTGTCAACACCAGGACAGTGCGCGCTCTACGGGCATCTAGAATGAAAAAACCCAACACTCGCAAGATAATGTAATTTATGCATTGTGATGATATGTTATTGTTTAACCTTTTGCATTGCAGAATTCCATCCAAAAGATTCATTTTTAAGGTGCTTATAAATACTGTACATTTGCAATGTATTGCTGCAGACATTCAGAGTGTGTTAGGGTGTGGTCCCTTTCCAGGGCCTTCTAGAGACTTTCCCTGCAACATGCCTGGGCGTGGTTCTAGGCTGGGCCAAGACTCTATAAAAGAGAGTCAGCCCAACTTCCAGTGCTCACTATTCAGAGGTCCCGGTGCAGAGCAGCAGGTTCTTCCTGAGCTCCTGTCCCGGCGGCCTATTTGGATTTTCCAGTCTTCTGCGCTCATCTCTCATTGGTGATCACTGTTTCCAGGCGGTAAGACGGTGTTTGGACATTTCCCAACACCGTAATTGAGAATTTTCATATTCTTGATTTTAATTCTTAAATGAATAACAGATTACTTGGGTGCTGCCATTTTTTGACATTTGTATGGTGGTTTGCAAATAGGGAGGACGCGCAATTTATTCCATAAAGATTTGACTTCGTTATTACATTGTTGTTCATTGCGCGCTGATATTTCTTGACATTTACATGATGTTTTACGAGTTGGCAAGACGTGCAACTCGTTTCATGAGCATTTAACTTTGTTGTTCATTGCGCGCTACCATTTTCTGGCATGTACATGGTGGCATTCGAATCGGCAACACGCGTGATTCTTTCCTTGAGTGTTTTTTCATGTTATTCATTGTGCGCTACCATTTCTTGGCATTTGCATGGTGGCATTTGAATCGGCAAGACGCGCAATTCTTTCCCTGAGTGCTTTTCATGTTATTCATTGTGCGCTACCATTTCTTGGCATTTGTATGGTGGCATTTGAATCGGCAAGACGCGCAGTTCTTTCCTCATGTATAAATAATGTAAATTACTGTGCGCTACTATTCTAAGACATTTTCTTGGTAGCATTTCAAGTTGACACGTTGCGTGATTTATTCCTTGAATCTACATTGTGTGATTTCATGGTGCACAATCCTTTATGGTGTTTAATACTCATATAAAAATCTGCAATGTGCGCAATTCACTTCCCAATGTTTTTTCTGAGATGAACACAACAATACCAGAGTTCTAAATGTAATGCTGTGTGTTCCTGATATATATTCTTAAAAGGAGATTCATATGGTTGTTTAAAAATTGCTCAGAGTGTTTCCTGATTCTCATGCTAAAGAAAGTACTCAAATCTGAAAGTCCTATTTAACTTTTCCTGTTTCCTCCTCAGGCATTCGGTCATCTAAAGCCTAGTCAGTTTTAGGACTATTCTAGGGTTGTTCATGTTTTTTGGAAAAGACGAAGCTTAGAGTTGTAGCATGGTACTGATTTCATGAGATGTAATTTTGATGTTGTGTTTTAACCTTTTGCTTCCTACAGGTCTCCTTCCCAGCTGTTCCCGTCCTAATCCCCTTTTCCCCACTTGGACTCTCTTAGACTCTGTGATAAATCTAATCAGAATATTGGAGCTGTCTTGTGGTGGAAGTGTTGGGAACGTGCACAGACCCTGAGGATCTGGTGACTCTGACAGCAAGTTCTCAATGATTTCGTTAAGTTTGTGGAAAAACTGAGTCGGATCTAAGAGTAATCTTTAATAGGATAGCATCTTTGATTAGGCCATACTTCTTTCATGACATTTGTTAGTAATGGGGTCTTTGGTTGGCAGTCAGGTTACCCCCTGTCCAAGCAAGGACCCTCACTCTAGTCAGGGCAAGGGAGAAACACACCTGGTTAACCCCCACTCATCCACTTGATAGCTTGGCAGAAGCAGGAAGGCTTATCCCAGAAGCAATGTGTAAAGTATTTGTACCAACACACACAGTAATACAGTGAAAACACTACAAAATGGACACAACACGAGTTTAGAAAAAGAAGCAATATTTATCTAAATCAAACAAGACAAAAACGACAAAAATCCAACATACACAAGTCAAGATATGAATTTTCAAAAGAATAAGAGTCTTACTCTATAGAAAACAATGGAAACATTGAGTTTACACAAAGTACCTGGTTTGCGTCAAAAATAAAGCCGCACAGGCAAGCGTGCGTCGGAAAAGTCACTGATGCGCTGATTCCTTATCGCAACTCAAGCTGTGCATTGTTTACTTCTCCAGTCGGGTCGGCGATGCATAATTTTTCTCCCTCGCAAGAGAGCAATGCATCGATTTCCAGACAGGGCACCTCGGATCCATGCAGGTTCACGATGACTTTGATGCCCAGTGACGATGCGTGAAAAATCTGGACTCACGGTGTTAGAAAACCACTCTGCGTGGGGTTTGCGTCGTTAGCAGCAGCACAAGGGTGTTGCGTAGTTTCTCCAGCTGCGATGCGTCAGTTTCAGCTGCGAGGCGGGTGGCATGTCGTTTATCAGCCGAGTTGCAGATGGTGCGTCGAGAATTTCCCTGCACGGTAATCTGTGCTTGGATTTCAGTCCTTGTTCTGCCAACTTCACCTTTCAAGGGCCCAGGAACTGGATAGGACACCACTTGGCAGGGCAGGAGTCTCAGCAGTGAGTCCAAGTGCTGGCAGAGGAAGTCTTTGATGGCCCTGAGACTTAAAAACAGGAGGCAAGCTGAGGTCAAGCCCTTGTAGATTCTTCTCAAACAGGAATGCACAACAAAATCCAGTCTTTGTCCCCTTTCACAGGCATAAGCAGCAACTGCAGGAAAGCCCAACAAAGCACAGTCACAGTCAGGGGCAGCACTTCTCCTTGGCTCTTCAGCTCTTCTCCTTGGCAGAGGTACCTCCTGGTTCCAGAAGTGATCTAAAGACTGGGGTTTTGGGTCCATTACGTTTACCTCTTTCTGCCTTTGAAGTAGGCAAACCTCAAAGGAAAGTCTCTGTTGTTCACCAGATCCTGCCTTGCCCAGGCCAGGCCCCAGACACACACCAGGGGTTTAGAGACTGCATTGTGTGAGGGAAGATACAGCCCATTCAGGTGTAAGTGACCACTCCTCCCTCCACTCTAGCTAAGATGACTCATCAGGATATGCAGGCTACATCCCAGCTCCCTTTGCATCACTGTCTAGAGGAGATTCACAAACAGCCCAACTGTCAGTCTGACCCAGAAATGGAATCCACAAACAGGCACAGTCACAGAATGTTTTAAGCAAGAAAATGCCCACTTTCTGAAAGTGGGAATTTCAAACTAACAATCTAAAAAAACAACTTCACTAAAAGGTGTATTTTTGAATTGTGAGTTCAGAGACCCCAAACTCCATATTTCTATCTGCTTGCAAAGGGAAACTGCACTTTAAGGATATTTAAAGGCAGCCCCCATGGTAACCTATGAGAGAGATAGGCCCTACAAAAGTGCAAACCGAATTTGGCAGTATTTTATTGCCAGATTCGGTTTGTACAACACATCAGTTCATGTCCCACCTTTAACATACACTGAACCCTGCCCATGGGGCTACCCAGGGCCTACCTTACGGTTGCCTTACATGTATAACAAGGGAAGGTTTAGGCCTGGCAAGTGGGTACACTTGCCAAGTCGAATTGGCAGTTTAAAACTGCACACACATACATTGAACCCTGCCCATGGGGCTACCCAGGGCCTACCTTACAGTTGCCTTACATGTATAACAAGGGAACATTTAGGCCTGGCAAGTGGGTACGCTTGGCAAGTCGAAGTGGCAGTTTAAAACTGCACACACAGACACTGCAGTGGCAGGTCTGAGACTGTTTACAGGGCTACTCAAGTGGGTGGCACAACCAGTGCTGCAGGCCCACTAGTAGAATTTGATTTACAGGTCCTGGGCACCTCTAGTGCACATTACTAGGGACTTATTAGTAAATCAAATGTGCCAATCATGGAAAAGCCAATTACACATACATTTTGCACAGGGAGCACTTGCACTTTAGCACTGGGCAGCAGCGGTAAAGTGCCCAGAGTAACAAAACAGCAAAAACAGTCCAGCACACAGTCAAAACAAGGGAAGCAGAAGCAAAAAGGACAGGGAAGGCTACGCCAAGGATGCCAGGTCTAACAACAGTCCTCCTTAACTCGATGGGCAAATCTTCTGGGGTAAGATCAGGAAAAAAATCAGACTTTGGACTCTTGCAACTTCAAATTTAAATTCAGCATCTGCTGTATCGGTCTCTAGCTCAACTCCGTCAGGTGTGCAATATATGACACAGTTGATATTTCAAGAGGTCTCTCCCCAAAAGATTTACAGAGTGTTAGAATTACAAATGGCAACTTGGTGCTCATCTTGCGTAGATCTTATCTTCACTAAGACAGCAGCTGAAACCTAATTTGTGTGTAGCTTTTTGCCTTCAGACCTCCTGTTTTTGCTGAAATTGTTTTTGCTGGCCTTAGGACACTGTACACGTTACTCCTTCCTTAAAACATCGTAACATTCACTTTTACCCAATTGGCATCCTTAATTTACTTGTAAGTCCCTAGTAAAGTGGAAATACTTGAGTCTAGGGCCTGTAAATTAAATGCTATTAGTGGGTCTGCAGCAATGATTGTGCTGCCCACTCAAGTAGCCGTCTTAGCATGTCACAAGCACCTGGATACCCTCGGTGAGTAGTGTGCTATAAAAGGCAATATAAGATAACAAAATATGTCTCAGGCCATAGCAAAGCCTGTGTGTGCAGTTTTAAATTGCCAGTTCGACATGGAAAAGTAAAAAGGGCATCTGTGCACTTCAAAGGCATGTCTCTAGAATCTTCTCCCCACTTCAAAGGCACAGCTGTGTATAAATACTGGACCTCATACACCACCACTTCAGTACACGTCTGGACCTGTGGGTACTCTACCAGGAGAAAGGGTTGCTGTGATGCAACAAGGACTGCCACTCTGCTGGACTGCTGCTCTGAAGGAACTACTGCCCTTCTGTGCTGAATGGCTGCTGGCTGCCCTCTTGCCTGGGTGGGAAGGACTGGACCTGCATCTCTTGAACCCAGGGTGACTCCAAGGGCTAATTGGCTGGCCTCCTAATCTTGAGCCTCTGGGACATAACAGGCTTCCAACAACTTTGCCTCTGCACTTGAACTCTGCCATCTGTGAATCTACTTTGCCAAGTGGTGCCACCCCAGTCTGGTACCCTTGAAAGTGGGCCTAAGGTGCTTGGCAGCCCATGTGGATCCATCAGAAGCGATGCATCTCCTCTACTGGGCGGTGGTGAATTGGACCCATCGCAGAGACTCGACTTGCCTCCGCAGCCCGTGCCGTCTTTGGAACTGACACTGCACGACGCATCCTCAGTGCAGGCACTCACATCACTTGTGGATGGCAGCCTCAATGACAAAGACAGACTCCACATCACAGCCTCACAGCTCTTTTGGAACCAATGCATCACCCTGATTCCATGCCACATCCTTGTCTTCGGACTTTGCATCGCAAGCCCAGTTGATTGGATCCTTGATGATAATGCAGGCCCTTGCATCACAGCCTCGCCGCACAGCGGTACTGACGCATCACCTCGGCTGGATGGCATATCTTTGACGTGGATCCACATAACACTCTTCAAACCAGGATTTAAGGTGCTCTTTTCTGCAGGCCTAACTAGGTCCCTGTAGCCGGCCCACAATCCATTGCGTTCACCGTGCACTTATGTCTTTTTCCTGGTCTGGCGCAACCAGATAGCTGCAGTTGGTGCTTTGTGCTTTTTGGTGCCATTGTTTTATTTATTAAATAAAGTTCTAGCTTCCTAACTTAGTGTGGGATCCTTTTGTGTGGCATTTTCACTTTGTTACTGTTAAAAGTGTTGCACAAATGATATACACACTGACTCTAAGTTAAGTCTGACTGCTCTGTGCCAACATAACAGAGGGTTGAGCACAGGTTAATTTGGGGTTGGCTTGTGCCTCACTCTGATAAGGATTGTGGTTATTGCTCGACCAGGACTCATACCCCAGTCAGCCAACAACCCAGTTTCTCACAGTTGCTGGTTTAAAATGCCTACAATTTAGACCTCTTTTCCTGAGAGAAGTAGGTTCAGGACTTCAACCATCCACACAGTTGAACAAGTGGCGCCAGTGACGATCAAAAATGACATGGTATAACCATTAACATCTCCCTCACATAGTGGCCACTCTTATTCACTGCCAGAACTGTGCCAAGTACGCACCATCATTGGAGCTGTTCAAGTCTTTCAAACATGATAGGGATCCTTGGAGCCTGATTCTGAAATAAAATAGATGGGTTCCTGAGATTTGACTGCAAGTGGAGATTTCTGTTCTGCATCTGGATGGGCGTAAAAGGAGCTTGACGCAAACCAGGCTTCAGGAATTTAGGATTCATTGGTAGTTTAAGCATTGGAGGGATTCCCTCCTGAACCATGAGTTTAGGTACTTGAGCATCAATCTGCATCCAGTCAGTATTAAATCAACACTCCCTCCTACAATGACCAACCTTGTTGCAAATGAGACCTGGGGTAACTTTCTTTAAAGTACTAATGCTTGTACCTTTCATGTTCTCTCGGCCCCTCCCATGTCCCAGTATATTTCTTCCATAGAGCATGGCAACCCCTTGCATGTTCAATTAATTGCTCACATCAAAGTCATCTGAATATCTTGGGCCAATTCATCTCCTTTTGGGGAACTTTGGTTTTAAGGCGGTTGATGAGTGCATTGTATTTGTCCCTCATTATTGGGAACGGGGCTTTTGTGTTTGCACTTTCAGGGGTTTCTGTGTCAGACAGTCTGTGGCCATTTTACATTTAGCCCACAAATCTTTCGGGACTGCCACTTCAATCAACATGTCCAAGACTTCTCACAACACTTCGGAGATAATCACAATTCTATCTACTAGAGCATTTTACTTGTTAGGATTCTCTCTTAACTTAAAGAAAATAGTGAATTTTTAAATGGAACAGGTTAACTTGAGACCATGGAACATGTACATAAGCTCCTGCCTGAATTTTCCTTAAAGGTGCTCCTTCATCGCCACTTCTGTGTCCTCTCCCTTCTCTTCCCCTTTTGTTTCTGTTCTCCATCTCACCTCGGACCTTTCCTTCTTTGACCATTGCTCCCTGAACTTCTCCAGATTACCCAATTCTCTGATGCATTTACTCAGTTCTTTCACATGCGTTCTCAAGCCCTTTGGCTTCTGTGCCCTCAAGCCTCTGTCACCGGCCAGCATTCTGGCATTCCTTTATAATTTTTTGTTTCTCTGGGTCAGATTATACCCACACTCATCTGCTAACATCTTCATCTTTACATACACCTTCTGTGCCACATTGCAGGTTTTTAAACCTAAGTAAATGAACTTGTTATCCGTGTAATGTCCTAGAAAGTCTAATCCCACATGTCCCTTGACAGTCTCTTCAATGTCAGTTTTCAGTTAGGCAATATTTAATCTCTGTGGAACTGATTCACTGGGTAATGGGATCCTTCTGGGACCTGTGGCCTCTACAGGGGTACTTATTGTTCCTCCTGTCAAATCTCCATGAACTGAAACATTTAAAGTCTGACTCTGTGGGGCGGGCTGAGCTTGAGCAGTACTCAGGGTTACACTGACTGACAGGGTGCTCCTGCTGGTTAGGGTTTCATTTGTAGCTGAAGAGGTACACTACACTGATTGGGTCGGTATGCTTCCTGCTTTAGTGCAACTTGGGGGCACACTCACTTCTGCGGAGGTCGGTGTGGTAAGTTCGTTCTCTACAGGATTTGGGGTTTTTTTTCTCTTACCTGGGCTGCATTATGTGGGAGTGATCTGGACCTCAGGAATTCATCTATGAAAGCATCCTCCTCATCATTCTCCGGGTCTGGCTCTTCTTTGAGCTTCTTTGGAGGGATAGGATTCTCCTTCCCCAGAATCTCACTGCCTATCACAGGGCGGCTACTGTCTCTGTCAAATCCTCCTTCCACCTTCTCTGCCTCTCATCATCCTGAATGTTCAGCCAAGAACAAACCCTTTTGCAGGTTTTTAGAGCAAACCTTTCTCTATGTTTCTCAATCACTATCTGTTTCCAAAGATTCAGAACCTCCAATTGAGTGGGCCTAGGCCGAGTCTTTAAGTCATACATTTTCCTCCTCAGATGCTCAAGCTAGGGTATGTGGTATGTGCCACACAGGGGGAACTGTAATTCCCCATCTTTTTCAGTATACTTGTGCCATTGTTTGAGCCTCACACATGTGTGCACCCCTTTTTTTGTCACCATCTCCCTTGCTGGGGGGCCCTCAGGTGGAAATTTCTCTTCCTTTTCTAATTCTTTCTGCTTTTTCGAATACCCATGATTTTTGCCTTTCAGTAACAACTGTAATCATTCCTGGCCTTTCACCCCCTTCTCTCTCACTCATGGAGTTCTCAGCTCACTGTCCAAACACAGCACAGCAAAGTCAAAGGTCAGTCAATCACAGCAGAGCTCTTGGTGTCTGCCAGCCTATCCCCGCGCATTACCATATGATGTAAGCAGCCCATGTTCTATAGGACTCTCCTGAACTCTGTTTTCTCTCACTCTGTCATAAATTCAACGTTGTCTGCTTAGTTTATGAAGACATTACTCTCGCTCACTCTCTCACAATTTCAACATTGTCTGCTTAGTTTATAAAGTCATTACAAGAACTACGTAGTCAGAAAAACAGTCATACATCAGCAGACGTTTGACCTGTGGATGTTTGTTCTGAGCATTGTGCTCACTCTGGTGCACCTAGGAATGAATGATAATCAGCCTTTATTAGTACAACTACACAATAGCAAGTTACGCCGCTATCTTGGTATGACGGATAGCGCTTCCCAATACACCTCACCTTAGCAGACAATATGTTAACCTGGTAAATCTCTGAGTTACACCAAATTTACCTTTTAAGGATGTAAAGCCACATCAAGGAATTTTCTACCACGCTAACCTATACATTCATTTTCCTCCTGAGCGCACTGGCACCGGACCAGGAGCAGGGTAGTCTCTGTCAGACTTTGGTGCTCTCCGCTGGACCTGTCTCTCTTAGTAAGCTATGTAGGGAGGGTACCGAAGGCAAGAATGAAGCATTTCTGATAAAGAACGACAGTCAAGGATCTCTGTTTTATGATCTACTGAATTAATTAAAGTACAGAAATGCATAAACTGTGACATCGAGTTTAGATCAATAAGCATTAAATTCACAAGAAATCCAGCAAAATCAAAATCCAGCATAAATGTGTCTTCAAGAATGGGAAAACTGTCTCCTCCTAGCATGGAGAAATCACAATCTCTTATAGGACTTTAGACAAAAGCTTCATGCACTTACTACTTCACTACATGTTTCCCATGCTCAGAACCAACTGATACTAGCAAGGGGCAACAGTGGCAACAAAATACGTTCAAAGTTTTTCTCAATACTGTAATACATGGAGATTTAGGCCCATTTGACCGCCAGGGCTGTTTTGGAGGAAGCACCGCCAACAGGCTGGGGGTGCTTCCAGGGGGATTACAACCCCGCGGTCGCACCGCCGGGACCGGCGGTTTCCCGCCACAGTGTTCCCGGTAGTTCTAATCCGCAGGAGATTACGAGTCCCCCAGGAAAAGGCTGGCGGAAAGGGGAGTCGCGGGGCCCCTGGGGGCCCCTGCACTGCCAATGCCACTGGCATGGGCAGCGCAGGGGCCCCCTGCCACGGCCCCGTGCAGCTTTTCACTGTCTGCACAGCAGACAGTGAAAAGCGCAACGGGTGCAACTGCACCCGTCGCACAGCCGCAACACCGCCGGCTCCATTTGGAGCCGGCTCCTGTGTTGCGGCCGAGATCCCCGCTGGGCCGGCGGGAGAAAACCAGGTTTCCGCCCACCGGCCCAGCGGGGATCTCATAATGACCGCGGCGGGAGTGCGGCTGCATTGGCGGCCGCCCGGCGGTCCAACCTTGCCGTGCGGCTTCAGCCGCCCGCCAAGGTTGTAATGAGGGCCTTAGTGTTCACGACTTCTGTTCATAGTACACCAAATGTTACATAGTATTTTATTCAGTCTGGAATGGTTGCTCTGTCCTTGTGGAAGTACACTATCTTCAGGTGGCTACGGAAAATGATTTCCTCAACTAGTGGAGTCTATCAGTTTTTATTATCACAGAATAAACTGCAGTTCAGGTCACATGCTAGACATCAACACCATGAAAAGAGAGACGACGAGGCCTAAGTTGTCTTAAGTTAAAGATCACATACATTCTTAAACCCTAAACACTGAAATTTTGAATGTTAAGCAACCCACATTTACAGTACTCACAGTTTCTGATCTGCAGCAACCACAGCTCTTCTGTCACTGAGGCATTAAGACTTCACACAATGCACCTCTGTTCTGAACTGCACCTTGCAAGTGAAAGTTCAGTGACTTAAGTGTTGACGAGAACTATACAGCCTGGGGATTACATCTTAAATCCCCAACGACCAACTAACATGCAAATGATTGAATGAGTGGCACAGAAATCTCTCTATGACCTACAAGTGAGAGGCACCAATACAAGATAGGCAGTTTGTAAGGTAATGCAGTTGCTTCAAAGGGGTGTGTTTGTGTCTAAAACCTGCAAGGTACAGGTTCTAATCCCGCATGTAACATACATGTCACATTTTCCAGTACCAGTAATAGAGGGGAAGGGTTTATACTTTCCAGGCAGAACTTTGTGTGGTCCATGTCATAGGCATTTGAAGTGGTGGGAACTAGTGACTACGAGACATGAGAACCACTGAACGCAAGGTGTTGGGGACTAACATAGATAGTGACAGGTACAGTACAATGAGCGAGTAGCACCAGGGAGTAACAGCGGAATCAAACCAACATTCACATATCACACTCACAACCACATACAAACTCTAAGGGAGGCTTGCACACACCATCATGCCAACATTCACACATCTCACATGCATCTTCCACCCCACACACACACATATACTCTGAGGGAGGCATACACTGCTGTCTCCCGTGCATGTCACGTTTTGTATATGTGTGGTAACCTTGCACTGCTACTGCGTCTGCAAATGGTGTATCTCTTCGGTGTGCAAGGAAGCAAGCACTGCTGCTGCCCTCAGTGCACATGACAGAAGCTAGAGTTGCTGGTGTTTGTGCATACTTGTCTGCTACTACATGTAATGTACATGTTGTTAGAAATGGGGTTTCTGGTTGGCTAGGGTATGCATCTGAGCCAGGCAGAACCCACCCACTCTAGTCAGGACAAGGGAGTTACACGTCCAAGATAACCCCTGCTCACCCCCTTGGTAGCTTGGCACGAGCAGTCAGGCCTAACCCGGAGGCAATGTGTAAAGCATTTGCACAACACACACACAACACACGTGACGCAATATGTACACCACAAAGTAAACACAACCCTGAGCTATGTAAAAATAAACTGTATTGCACAAAACATAATTAGACCAAACATTACACATTAGTAATACCCTGCTACCTTAGCAGTTGCCAGAACGTTACACAAGTTACTAATACTCTGCAAGAATAAGCAGTTGTCACATTAGAGCACGTAAGTACTCAGGATTCTGCAACATAAGCAGTAGTCAGGAATTACAAATAAAGAAATGTTTGTACTTGTCATGAACACCTCATAAATATCCATAAGAGGAACATTAGGGAACCTATGGCGAGTCAGGAAAAACATGTATCAATAATGCCCATAGGAGGAACATTAGGAAATAAGATGTTTCGCAAAAAGAGTACCTGTTTTTGAGAAAAAGGCACTCCTAGTGCCTGGAAAAGGAAAGTAGGGCCCCCGGCGCTCCTGTGTGCAAAACGGGGGCCACGTTCAGCTCCTGGAGGAGAGGTGCAGTTGGCGATCGGCCCCCCGGGCCTCCACTGGCCCTTCCACCAAGGGGAGCCACCAAAGAAGGCCAAACATTGATTACTGGGGCGATTGCGCCCCTAAGGCAGTGGCCGGGGAGGGGGAATTCCCTCTCCGGTCCCTGTGCCCTGCCATCTGCTGGATGAAAACGGGGAGAGAGGCCGACACATCTCTCAACGTGCGGCGCTCCTCCTGGAGGCAGCTGTGGCGGTGACGCTCCTTCACAGTACGAGCTAGCGTGTATAGGCTGGATGGTGCCCCGGGGGCACTCCGGGGAGCGATCCTTGCCCCGGGGGCACCGAAAGGAGCACGCTTGCTCCGGTTTCCTTTTCTGTGTGCACTAGGAAGCGCGCGACGCTCGCGCTTTGTCTAGTTGAAATGCCTGGGTTGCGGCGGTGAACTTGGAAGCCAGGAAGCGCTTTTAAAAGCACGTAAAGCAACACTGGTGTCCCGGGCTGTGGTGGTAATACGGGCCACACAGAAAGTGCTTCAAACAGTGCACAAGGCAACACTGGTGTCCCATGCTGCGGCGGTAATACGGGCCACACAGAAAGCGCTTCACACAGCGCACAAGGCAACACTGGAGTCCCTGGCTGAGGCGGTGATTTCATTTCTTCCAGCAGGTGCGCAGGATGCGCAAAGGAGCCCAAGGAATCGCTCCTCTAGGTGCTTCTCTGTTACCAGCCTCACTCCTCATGGCAGGGGGCAGGGGCCACGGCACCCTGCCCCTGGGGACAGAAATGAAGACAGAGCACAGGGCTGGTGAACCCAGCTACAGGCCAGCACAAAAGTGGTTGCAAGCAGTAGCAGTTCCTCCTGTGGGTCACAGGTCAGCACAACAGCAAGCAGTCCATGGTGGTCCCTGGTGAGTCCTCTTTAGCAGCCTTCTGTCCAGTTCAAAGAATGTCCTCAAGAGTGTTCCTCATGTGGGGAAAATTCCCCTTTACTTATACTCAGTTTACAGTGTCATTGTCAATGAGGAGGAGAGGGGGTTCCAACCAGTTACAGCTGGTTCTGGGAGTGCTCCTTCTCTCCTCCAGCACAGGCTCCAAACATCAGTGGGGGGTAAACGACCCTATTGTGCGAGGCCAGGGCACAGCCTTTACAAATGCAGGTGTGCCCCGCCTCTCCTTTCCCTCAGCCCAAGAAGACTATACAATATGTAGATGCACCTCTGTGACACCTCCACCCTCCCTGTGTACAGGCTGTCTGAAAAGTATGCACAAAGCCTCAACTGTCAGTGGGCCCAGACGTGGATTGGAGTCAAGCTGCAAAAACACCAGAGTCATAAGCACAGATAAATGTGCACTTTCTAGAAGAAGTGGCATTTCTGTAATAGTAATAAAAAAATACACATACACCAGTAAGCAGCATTTCTCATCACTATCACAACCATACTAAACATGCCTACGCTACCCCTCATAAATCAGACAATACCCCCTACACATAAGGCACGGCATTTCTAATGCAATCCTATGAGAAGGCAGCACTCACAGCAGTGAGACACCAAGTTAGGCTGTTTGTCACTACCAGGACAGGCCTCGCAACCTGGCACATGTCCTGCCTTCTACATACATGGCACCCTGCCCATAGGGCTAGCTAGGGCGTACCTTAGGGGTGACTTTCATGTAGTAAAAGGGAAGTTCTGGGCCTGGCAAGTAAATTTAGATGCCAGGACCCTGTGGCAGAAAACTGCGCAAACAGGCCATGCACTAGCAGGTCTGAGACAGGTTTGAAAGGCTATTTCAGTGGGTGGCGCAAGCAGCGCTGCAGGTCCACTAGTAGCATTTAATGTACAGGCCCTGGGTATAGGGATACTACTTTACTAGGGACTTATAGGTAAATTAAATATGCCAATTAGGTATAAGCCAATCATACCAATTTTACAAGGGAGAGCACATGCACTTTAGCACTGGCTGGCAGTGAAAAAGTGCTCAGAGTCATAACGTCAGCCAACAATGTTCAGAAAAATGAGGCAAAAGGCAAAAAGTCTGGGGAATGACCCTGTAAAAGGGCCAGGTCCAACACATGTTATGTTTGTGTAACTTTTGTAGTCCAATAAGCAGACGCCATGTTTAGCACAGACAACTTTGAACTATTGTGGAATGGATCATAGGCACCCTTGTGTGAACATGAACAGTGAAGACAGGCAATCATCTTCATACATCTCATACATACAGTACCTATGTACATATTTGCAGTGTTTTAGGATTACGTGAAGCCTGAAGGCTTAGTGTTCTGGTGCTGTAACACTGCTTTAAACACCTGGAGCCCTATTATGGTTTGCAGGCTTGTAATTTCCAGATTTGACTACTTTCTTTGCATAAGGTCTGCCTTCGTACCACCTAATCCAATACATTACTTAATTCGTACATAAGATTCATGTCGCTTGCCGGTTTTTCCGCAGGCTTTTAAGTGATGGCAACCCTTTAACCAATTCACTCATTTTGTTCTTTCAGATGTGGTCAGCATGGACACTCAGAAAATATAATGCTCTCTAAGCCCTGCTTTAAACCAACTGCTGTAGGATAATTAATCTCAAAATATTCTCTTGTGCGCTACTGTAACTTGCTCAGAAAAGCTCCTTGTTCCTAAAGAAAACTATTACATTTCTTTCAGGCGGATGTTGTCTTTACAGACTTTTTTCCAATTTTAGGCAACAGTTTGCTGATTCTATTCAACAAATTGGTGGTTGTCCACAGGTTACTTAACTATGGAAACTTAACTGGATCCATTCTTTTATAACAGGCATGGAGCAGGCTTTTTCCAGATCATCTTTTGATCATCCCCCATCTCTTTAGCTTCAGTCTAGGCTTCTCTGAGCAGGAGCTGGTGGTGAAGGTAAACAGATGCAGTCGTGCACACATAGGCTCCTGTGCATGCGTACCTGACTGCTTATATGACTTTCATGTTTAAAATAGGTTTGTCATGCTTCATAAGTATGTATTTCATGCAGCATTAATGTAAGCTTATTTTGTGAAGCATTACGTTTAGGTTACAGATAAAATTGTACTGTAACAATCACAGATGAACTCAATAAAGCCCATAAATCGCAGCCGACCTGAATCAGGAACCTTTGGGGAATTCTGGCACAATAGCATATCGGGCCCCATTCACAAAATCATTTATGAGTACAAGTAGTACAACAAGGGTACACTTACAGGTACACTTATATTTGCATGTACATTTTCTGTAAGGGGCCCGAAGCGTCCAACTCTCTAGTAGTAAAAGTGCAAAGAGGACACAGTCCACTCTGTTTCCATTAGTTTTATAGAAACAGTCCCTGAATATCCAAATTTTCTTTCCATTTTAAATGATTCGGGTCCAATTCACAAGATCATGGGGGTGTATGTAAAAGAGCGCTATAGGAGTACTACTGCCTTTGTAAATATGCCCTATAGTTTTTAAATGATGGGCTACTTGCAACATTGTATTATTGCATTGCTGTACATCAGGGATGTCTAACGTAGGTCAAGGCCGACTTTACTCATGCCAAATTTTCAGGATATCCAGGTAAGGAATAACTAGATGTAATGAATTTACATATAACAAAATAATTTATGTAGTCAATGGTTATCCTGAAATTCTGGCATGGATCTGGCCTACATGGATCTTCTTTGGCCAGCCCTCCTACAGGTACTGTACTAACTAAAACATCTGCAGATACCATCAGATACTTGTTCTGTGAAAATCGCCCTGATAAAGGAAATTGCCGGAAAGTGTGTTTTCCAAAATGTAGAGATTTTGCGATAATTAAGGACACCTAACAAACACAATGTTGAGTACAATAAAATATTTTTAAATCAAATTACAAGGCAGGGCTTGAGACGAAAAAAGGTACACCATCATTTTAAGGTAGTAAACTGGGCCACCTTTGATAAACTGTTGGATGCTTTTAAACCATAATAGCTTCTGCATTGTGTCCAACGATGGTATTATGTTTAAACAATATAACTGGATGTCTTCTTACTAAAACAGATTATAGATTCATTTCAGTGTCATGGATGCTTTTTGTGCTGCAACGCAAACGCCGAACAATGCATTTTACGAACCGGTACCTGGGAAAAATACGGGCTCCATGAAAAAAGTCCTCTCTGTATCATCGAGATCCTCAGCCATGTAGAGCACACTGTCATCTGCTTACAACTTTACATTTTTTGAACGAGTCATGCAATTTATCCATGAATTAGTCTGCTGGATTCTTATTGATAACAAGGTAAAAAGCAAGGGTAACAGATGAACATCCCTGCTCTGTTCCCGACCAGGAATGTTCTGGAAGCATCCATGCCTAGCACTGCCAGTCTGTGGAGAATATGATGTGGACTTTACTTGCCATAACGTGGAATTTGTCACACAGATCTTGAGGTTGCTCAATGCAAGTTGTGATACGCCATGTGCCAGTGTCAGAGTACATTGACTGATCCTGTGGTACAGTAGTGCAACACTGTCAACTGCTTCAAGAAACGGCTTTACCAGATTTCAAATCTGTATTTTGAGTGTGTCTGAACATTTGAAAGGGCTGGTTGAGCCTCAGTTGTAAACTGGAATGTATCATTCTTTTGTCAAGCCATTAGTGAATCCCTGTTGTCTAAAACTGTAACTATTCACATTTGGACATCCCATTCAATTGCTAAATAGGTTTCAAGTACTTTAGGAAGTACAACAGATGTATCATTCTGTGTTTAGCGTTTTGAGAATCTCTAATAGTCATAATCTACGTCCTTCACCCGACCCCCACTGAGATCCAATCTCAGACTGCCCGAGGAAATATCCATTGGTGGTGTCAGATGGATCGATTGTTGTATTTTGTTTATCAGAAAAGAATAAAATATTTCTTGGAACATCATTTTGAAAATGTGGGCCCCCTTTCCTGTACTTAAATATCTGTAGCTGTTGTTCCTGTGAGCCAGAGAGGGATTGACAGCTTTCAAGGAAATTGAGGACTCTGATTTATTGAGACCCTATGTATTAGCCATTCTATATAACTACCTGGATCACCTATCACTCCTTATTGCGATTACATTAAATTAAATTATGAATACAATGGGGGAGGTGAGAATTCAGTTAGAAACCCAATAATTTACAAAGCTCACGGAAAGACTCATGCAATACTTTGGGATGTCAGTGTGAGGCAGTCATTATATTTTAATTTGCTTTGCTTACATTACATTCCTATAAAGTTACACAGTAGGTTCCAGAAAGCTAATGTCCTCTTTAAATAAATGTTCAGCTTCAGCTTTTTAGGGACATATTATGTGGGAATGCCAATAGCAAGGAGAATTCGGGAACAAAATATAGAACATTTAGGAAATTTTGTTAGGAGAAGGCTTCGAAGTATATACATTTCCCCTCAGCTACCTAAAGCTTCCCTGCAGCATAACGTGTTATATTATTTACTTAGGGACTTTAGAGAAAGTAGAAAGACAAAGACTAAGACCCCCCCACTATTTTAAAAAAAACTGATGAAGCTTAAAACAGTTGCACAATTTGAAATCTGTTTACACTGACAGTGATATAAGTAGATACAATGATAAGGCCCAGAGGAAATGTATGACAGACTATCTATGGTGTAAGTCTTGGTTGATATCCAGGATGGGCTGCTGATAATTAAGGATCTCTATATTTTTTCAGAGAGTGTCAATAATGTTTTGTTTAGATTCGTGATTAATGATATATATATAGAATGCTTATTTTTTGCATAATTTATGCGCCACTCTAAACCTGAAAGGGAGTTGTTTTGACATATGCCGGGTGCTCCCATATGTCTGGACAAAGCCAAACCTCTCTGAAGAGCTATAATGATAGTGAAACACGTGTCAGGGGTTGCTTTTATTTATTCCAGGTTTGGCTTGGATGGTATTTTACCAATCCAAAGCTGTAATACTGTGCCTAGATTGGTAAAAGACTGTTGTCATTTTACACCTTGTCGTGGATGACACTGTGCTAATCTTATGCTAAAGACTTTGCTGTAGAAATGCCGAAAGACTTTGTCCCTTTCTAGCTCAGCATGGATGGCACTGTGTTAACCCTGTGCTTAAAGGTTTTGCTGGAAAAACAGTCATTTGAGGTGAGCAGATTCAGAGTGTTGCTGGTGTTGTATGATGCTTTATACAGGAGATGCTCTCCACCTACACTTAGGAAACAACCAGACTTCTCCCCCTTTTTTGCAATCTTCTCCTTTACATTCTCTTTTTTATTCAAGACTTAGGGGCATATTTATACATTTTGGTGCAAAACTGCACTAACGCAGTTTTGCATCAAAAGGATTTGACTGCAGCACCATATTTAAAGAATGGAGCAAGCCGGCGCAGTTTTTGAACCTAAAAAGGACATTAGGCAGGTTAGAGTAAAAAAATGACTCTAACCAGCCTAGTGTCATTTTCTGATGCAAAACCATCCATACCACATGACTCCTGTCTTAGAAAAGACAGGAGTCATGCCCACCACCCCAATTGCCAGCACATGGGGTAAGTGTCCATTGCACCAAGTGCCATGGAGGGGGGCCCATTTCAGGGCCCCCAATGGCACTTTAAAAAGTAAAATAAAATTCTTCCCTGTACTTACCTATATTTACCTAGGATGGGGTCCCACGTCCTCCGCTGCTCCTCTGGTGTGTGGGGATGTCCCTGGGGTGGGCAACTGTGGGCTTATTCCATGGTGTTCCACCATGAAAATAGCCCCACAGGTCCCCTAAGGCCTGCCCTGACCCAGACGTTAAATAATGGTGCAAAGCAGGCTTTGCACCATTATTTGACCCATCCTCCCCGTGCGTGATTTTAGCACGGGGGATAAATATGGCACTAAGGCCATAGAGTCATTTGTTGCACAGGTACGCCTACCTTGCAAGGTAGGTTTCCACGCCCAAAAAATGACTTTAACTCCATAACTTTGGCCCTAGACGGGACTAGCGCCAAAGTATAAATATGGAGTTAGGTTTGCACCAAATTTGACGCAAATTCAGCGCAAAACAAGTATAAATGTGCCCCTTAAACTCCAATTTAAAAAATAACATTCTTTCAATTAGAGCCAACAAAGACAAGGGCATAGATCTTTTGTAATAGTAAGAAATCCAATTGCTTCAACGTTGAAATGATCTTTTATGCCAATAGGACCGTGGCACATCGTACTATAGTATATTTGCTGTTCATCATACAAACCCACAGTTGATCCCACCAGGCCCCTTCATTGTTGTAAACAGATGTTGGTGAGATAACAAAGCATATGCTAAGTAAAACCTACTACGCCCAGCTAAACACTTAAATACAGACAATGTGTGGGACAAACCAGACTGCTGCTTCCGCGAGTGAAGCCATGCAAACACAACTCCACTCCCAATGACCATGAGTGAAAAGCATCTGATAAGACTGATCACACTGCATCTATCAGCATACACAATGTTCTGTATACATGGAAGAACCAGTGACAATGCATCTTATGCAAGTACCGTCTTTCTCCTAGAAGTATTTGTGAATTTTCATTCCCATAGCTTCCTCCACCTCCCCTCACACTACCCACAAAATGTTCCACATCTTGTGCAAAGTATCCCACTCCCTCACCATATCAGAGCTCATGAACAATCACTATTATTTACTCCTGCACCCCTGCTGAACGTTTTCAGTGTTTATCATGCTGCCTCCATAACTCAAACTTATTCCATTACCATTCCCCATGGCACTTTCCTCCTTCTCTTTTTACCAGAAGACATCTCATAAAGAATCCAAAATCCCTTTCCTACACCCTTGCCTGGAAACTCTACAGCATGCAATGTATCTGTTACATTATGGGGCATATTTACAGGAAAGTGGCGCATCAGCTCTGAAGCGCCACTTTTGTTGCAACGCCCTGTGCTCCCTGACATCACCATGGGAGCACTGTATTTACTATACAGCGCACCATGGTGCATGTTAGCACAATAGTTTATGACACTATTGTGGCGCTTTGCTGGAGTAGCGCCATAAATTATCACGCTAGTCCAGCAAACACAGGGAGGCCCATAGGACATTATGGGAGCTTTAATGCCTGCCCTGAGCAGGAGCTACAAATGACAGAAGTAATGGCGCAGTGAAATCTTGTAAATTTCATTGTGCCATTATTTTGGGCCTTGCTGCGTGGGAACCTGGTGCAGGTATATTGTGGTGCAAGGGGTTACAAAGTGGTGCAATGCATGCATTGCACCACTTTGTATATATGGCTCATGGTGGGGGCCTCCTTAACACCTCCCTAAAGTAAAACAAATGAAGTTGGGGCGACGCAAGGAGGCGCAAGGGGCTTGTAAATATGCCCCTATGTTTCTTCCACACTTTATTTTGTGAGTGTCAGGAAACCTGGGTGGGGTTGACTACGAGCCCATCCATATGGACAGATGAGTGGAGTGTTATATCATGCTTTCAGTCTGGCTCAAGGTACTCCACTGTAAATGTGTGAGACAGGTCCCTCAGAGAGGAACATTGAGCCTTTATAGTTACTCTGTATAACTAATCATGCTTAACTTAAGAAAAGCCCCAAGACTTATTTGGTTTGCTAATTGTTATTTTTTTCTTTTGATATTTTTGCTCGTCATGATTAGTAGCTCCATGATACCTTTAAGTGTCTGCATGATCGATTTAAAAATAAATAAATGAGTAAATAAAAAAAAACAATTGGCTTGGGCTCATGATCAGTGAAGGGTAAGGGCAGCATAGATATGAAGCTGCGGTTCCTCACACAGCTCATTGACAAATATATGTAAGTTTTCTTACATTCATAGAGTTTTCCAAGGTTGGCAAAGAAATATACAATGACAGTTCTCTTCACCACCACCTTCTAATAATGAAATTAGGGGCAGCTGATGGGCGCCTCGGAATCATGTTATCCATCAAACCTAATATATGCGCCCTCTACATTTCCCTCTTATCCCATCTTTGTCAACCCTGATCATTCATTACAATATTTATGCTCCTAGAACAGGGAACATGCTAGAATGGACGCAAAAGGGAACCTGTTATTTTTCAGTATGTTCTGTAGTTTGCCAGTGAGGAGGCATTGGGTGTCGGCAGACATTGGGGTGACTTGATTTGGCTTGGGGTGGTGAGGTTCATATACACATCTGCAAGGACAGGTGAGACCACTGTATCACTAGCAACAGCTGCAGGACTCTCCTCTGCCTCCACGTTGGTGATTTGAAGACCGCCTACAAGTCTGATGTGTCTCAGTACTTTGTTACATACTGATAAGAAGTGTCAGGTGTGGTGACCGAGTACTTCAGGCCTACAATAGCATTGTGTCTACTGTGTATCATGTGCCTCCAGATTGCATCCATGCCAACTCTATGCCCAAGGGCCCCTCCTGAGGATCAATATTGTAATCCTATGCTGACCAGCAATTCCATGTGAATTACCGCAAATGAGGAGTGGGTCATGTTTGTGGGCACTCATAAATCCATCAGTGTTTGCATATGGAGTCTAAATGAACGAAAAATGTATGGGAACTGTGATCCTGAGTGCAATGGAGGTTGGTCTTTGGGGTGGGGTTAGAGGCATGGCTAAATCAACCCATAACCCCTAAACCCACCCACCTCTAAACCCTAAAAATTACCTTACCACCCACTACCCTTACCCACCCTTAATATCCTTACCAACCCTAAAAATACCTTTACCACCCACATGTCCTCACCCACCCTAATCCCTGAAAACCCTTACCCCCAATACCCTCACCCACCCTTAAACCTTAAAAAATACTCATACCACCCAATACTCTTACCCACCCATAAACCCTAAACATACCCTTTCCACCCAAATACTCTTCCCCACCATAAACCCTAGAAATACTCTTACCACATGTTAGACTTGACAGCCTTAGGGTGATCTTTTGCCTACCTCCTCCATTTTTTTTTACCTCGTTTTTGCTGTCTTTAGAACTCTGTGCAGTTTACTACTGCTAACCATTGCTAAAGTGCCTGCACTCTCTTCCCTAAATAATAGTAACATGGCTTAATCCCAATTGGCATATTAAACTTACTGATATGTGTCTAGTAAAGGGCAGTATGTGTGCCCATGGCCTGTAAATTAAATGCTACTTGTGGGTCTTCAGCACTGATTGTGCCACCCACTTATGTAGACCTCTACTATGTCTCAGGCCTGCCACTTCAGAGCCTGTGTATGTGTTTTACACTGCCATGCCGACCTGGCAAAATAACCCCTTTGCCAGGCCCAAACCTTCCCTTTTTATACATGTAAGTCACCCCTAAGGTAGGTCCTGAACAGCCAAGAAGGCAGGGTGCAATGTATTGAACAGGCAGGACACGTACGTTTTTAGTTTAACATGTCCCGGTAGTGAAAAACTACCAAAGTAGTTTTTCACTACAGCAAGGCCTATCTCGCCCATAGGATAACGTTGGGATTACTTTATTATGTCTTATAAGTGTAATTCACAATCTGGAATAGATACGTTTTTCAAGTTTGGTGTCTCTGGAGTCACAATCTAAAACCTAACTTACGGTGAAGTTGGATTTTAAATTGCAGTTCTGAAACTGCCACTTTTAGAAAGTTGACATTGTTTTACTTTAGCCATTTCTGTCTGTCTCTGAATACACTTCTGGGGTGGGTGACAGCTGGACTTTGTGCATTCCCCCTATACAACCACAAACAAAGTGAGCTTGGGTATGAATGATTGGCCATCCACAGCTTAATGGGCCATCCTGGGGAGGATGGGGGGGAGGACCTGACACTTACACATGAATAGGCTGTGTTCTGTCCCTATGCAAAGGGCTACAAACCACTTCTCCCCTGTAGTGAGTCTGGAGCTAGGGCAGGGAGGGAGGGCCTCTGTGCACTTCAAAGACTTTTCTTTGAAGTCTCCCTCACTTGAAAGGCACAACTGGGTATAAGTACTGGATCTCTGATACCACCACTTCAGTACACTTCTGGACCTGTGGATACTTTGCCAGGAAGGACTGCCACTGTAGGACTCAAGCTCTGCTGTGCTAACCTGCTACCCTACTTGTCTGAGAGTGAGAAGGACTGGGCCTGCATCTCTCCAACCCAGAACATGATTCCAAGGGCTTGCTGGCTTGCCTCCTGTTTTCAGAAGTCTCAGGGACACAAAAGACTTCCAACTCTCCTTCTTTACCAGCTCTGCCAACTGTGAATCATGCCCTGCCAAGTGGTGCCAATCCGGCCCTGGGCCCTTCGAAGTGGGTATAAAGTGCTGCTCCAGTCAGAACCAGCGCATCAAAACGGGCACATGGGCCCCTGTCATGTGTATAGGAACCATAGCATCGGCCCCATTGCATGGATCTGAGTGGATGCATGGCATCTTCAGCACAGATTGACCTTGGTGCATGGCCTTTAGAACCACCAAATCTGGGATCTGAAGCATTGTGTTGTGTGGAGAAAATTCACGCATTTTTGCTACTGCTTGGAAAGCACCAACGCATCGCCTCCATTGCAGGAATCAGCCCTGACTCGTCGCTGCAGTCTGCACCCCACATCTTCGTTGACGCATCCAGGATCAAGGTACTTTTGTCAGCAGGCCCAAGTGGGTTGCAGCATCTGGCTTGCGCTCCATCGAAGTCAGCTTGAACATTTGGCTGTGCTCCTATCCAGCGCGATCAGATATCCCAAATAGGTGCTGATTGCTTCTAAGTGCTATTTTACAGTTTATTCTTTAAATATTAATGTCTTGACTTCTTCTTATTGGATTTTTGTACTTTTGGTCTTGTTTTACTTATTAAATTAGCCTTTATTTTTCTACCCAGGCGTTGTATCTTTGTGTGTGGTGTTTTCACTGTTTTACTGTTTGAGGTGTTGCACGAATACTTTACACATTGCCTATTAAGTTAAGGCTGACGGCTGTGTGCCAAGCTACCAGTGGGTGAGCATAGGTTGACCTAGGGTGTGTTTGTGACTTACCCTAATTAGAATTGTGGTTCCTGCTTGGACTGGGTGCATGCCCCTGACAACCAAAACCCAATTTCTAACACCACCCAATACCCTCACCCACCCCTAAACCATAAAAATACCCTTACCACCCAAATACTCTTTCCCACCCTAAACCATAAAAACTCTTTCCACCCAAAACCTTTCCCTACCCTAAGCCCTAAAAATACCCCTACCACCCAGTTCCTGCAGCCAACACCCTATAACCACCCAACCCCACACCACACACTGCCTTCGGCCATGCGCAGCAGCGGCTGGCCACAGGGCCTGCGGCTAAACCCCTACAACTATCCAACCCCACGCCATACATGGTCTTTGGCTGTGCGCAGCCTGCAGCTGAGACCTGACTTCAACCCCCTGCAACCATCCAAACCTGTGCCATATTCAGCATTTGGTCATGTGCGGCGGGGGTTGGCCGCAGGGCCTGGTCTGGGGTTGGGTGGCTGTAGGGGGTTGGCCGCAATCCAAAGATTTCACTGGGAAACAAGACTTTTATATTCCATCACAAGGAATGTTTAACGTGCAAAACACTAGTAAACAAACAGATACACCACCATAAGATAGGGGGATTTGAACCCTCAACCTGTGAGAGATTGAGAGAGAGAGACATTTAGAGGAAGACTTTGATAGAAAGCCACGCAAGCCCCTGACATTTATTTAAGTTCATTTGCCCCAGGGGTGGGGGTTGGGTGGTGGTCCCTAGGTCTGCAGAGGGGACCCCTCTTATTAATTTACCAACTTTTGCCCCAGGTAGGGGGTGGCCCCCAGGCTGAGTGGGCCCGCCTGCAACCGTTGTGTGCAGTGCCCTGTGGGGGCGGTGGTCCCTGGAGCTTTGATAAGCCCTAGGACGGAGTCCCTCTGCCCCCCTCATATATTTTGGCAGTGCCCCCAGGACCTGGCCTGCCCAGGGGCAAATGAAGTTTTTTATTTTAAATCACGGCAAAATGTGTGGATTTTCATGATTTTTGCAGTGATTTAAAAAAACAAATACTTTTAAGCCTTAGGGGGGTCCCTGTGAGACACCTGCACCAAGGCTAGAGGCGTAGGCTAACAGTACAATGCCCCCTTTTTATTTATTTTTACTTTAGGAGTATTTGCGATGAGTTTGTGCCTCTAGATATACAAATTTGTTTTTCTTTAATATCTCAAAAACTACTGAACTGATTTACACCAAATTCAAAAAGTTTACTTTCTGGACTAAGAGCTACCATCCTGTATAATTCTGTCCAGTGGTTTGGGCTGTAGTTGTGTTCAAAATCCCTATGGGATTCCATGGGGAAAAAAGTTTTGACCCCCCACTTTTTCTCTGCTCCCACTTGGCGAATCACAGCAAAACATTCAAGACAGCAGCTGAACTGACTGTCGTACTAATTAAAAAAATTCCATAAAGATTTGTCGAATGGCGGCAAAGTTATTGGCAAAAAAATGCTTTTCCTATGGAAAGTAGGTCTTAACTATAATTACCTACTGGTGACTTACAGTAGGTAATATACGTATATACACACCCACACACACACACCGCACACTCTCTCTCTCTCTTATCTGAAATATACTTACCATCTCGTGGCAAAGGCATGCGTGGTGAAGGAATTTGCACGAACTTGTTTGGTAAAGTCAATGTATTGTAAAGGATGCGTGCTAAAGGTATTGTGTGGTAAAGACCATGTTGTACAGGATGTTACCCACAGAGCACTGGCTCCCCTATATGGCAAGGCGTATGCTATATAGGTCACCACCTGCTTCCCTGGGTCAGTCCAAGGTTTTCCAGTCCTCAGCATCATCCCTTTTCAGTCTAAGAACTAATCATTTTCAGAGAGGGCCTGCAGCTCCTTGTTTCTATTTCCATATATTCACGGCCTTCCATACGTGTAGTTGTGGATGTTGTTGGTTGTAAATGGTCAGAGATAGTTGCCTTGGGGGTGCAGCCAGGCCACAACTAAACTGCACTCCTAAGAAAACTATATGGGGCCACTTACAGCCAGCAACAGTGCAGAGTAGTTGTGGTCTGGCTGCACTTTGTGCTAGCAGCGAGACAGAGATGTAGCCAGTGATAATCTTTATATACAGCCTTTTTACAACGTCAAATGCTCTAATGGCATTATTTTGCAATGTATCTCACAGTCTACAGTGTTCGCGTGACATCATAGAGTACTGAAGATACACGCTTCTGAAGCGTAATGTCATTAAAGCCATGTTAGGCTATAATCCCTCGTTCCTCTGTGCGTGTGGTCCTTCGAGTGCTGCTGTTCCGGGTGGATTGTCATAAATAGAGGCACTGAAATAGCTGAGTTCATTCATTATGGATTCAGCCCCATATAGGGAGTAAGATGGACGCCACGACAGACCATCAATTATTCACATGTGTACATTGATTTTATTCTGCTGCACATTAGTGTGTGGTGCTCATATTGTGCGAACGTTACTCTTTGCCTCTTTAAGGTAAAACATATGTTCTTGTTTGAGCGATGGTGGTGGTGGAGCGGGTGTGTTATTCCTAACGGTCCACAATGATGTCTACAAAGTTTGGGACTCAGTGGAATGTGTGCAGTGTGGCAGTGGTCGCCTGATCTTCCTGCACACATCTCTTCTGAGTGGTACATGCCGGTCACCCCCACGGAAAGATTTTTTTCTTTTTAGGAACCTGTCTACGCTCCGTTGCAGCCGCCGAAGACCGGGGGGACACACAATCCCAACTCTTCACTGTCGGTAAGCGATGTGTGCTTTAGGAGGTTGAAATATTTGCCCTAGAACTCTTGTCATAGATCTGTCAGTGGTGCTGGAACAATTACCAGAGTGAGGGTGCTCCCATCAATGTTACATCACTGAAGACACAGGGACAGCAAAAAATCCGAGGGAGATTATCAATCATTCAAGCAACGCAGCAGATCAACCTGCTGAGCTGCACTGCGTGAAAGGGAGAGAGCGGGAATGTGCCATATATACCGACACATGGCTCTTTCCTGCTTTCTGCCTGCGCTGGCGCAGACACTCTTGCTCCATGGTGCATGGGTGCCTGCGCTGCAGGCAGGATTGTTTATCTGTAGGAGGCTTTTTCCGCTTTCTAAATGTGCTGCAGAATCCAGCCCACTTAGAGGAAGTACCTAGGATAAATAATTACATTTCTCCTTGTTGAGCCTCCCCTGGGAAGATGTAGCATTTTGGCACATTCCCAGATTTACAGTCTTGGAAAATCTTGGAAAATCTGGGAATGCGCAAAAATCTCTAGGTGAGTGCGCGGACACAACCAAGTTCCACCCAGGGAACACCTTCCCAGGGCAGAGTAGCACAAGTCTGTGACTTGCGATGCCTTGTGTTACTCGAGGTTTACCAAGCAAAATAGAGCCACACAAGATAGCCTTTTGTTACTTGGTAAATCTGACTCTAGTGATACGTTGTCTTGCAACACCATGAGTGACGCAATAGTTATGCAATACTATGATAAATCTGGCTCCAAGTGTTTAACAGAGAACAGTGCATGAAATGAGTAACGCCTATTCAGAACGAATGTGATGAGAGTGTACTATGGTGCTGGTGGTGCATTCTGCAGCACACTTTAGCAAATATTTTACAAAAGCATGATTTGATAGCACACTCATTTGCAAGCAGCCCATTTTCCATCAAAATGGTCACTAAATCTACACAACCATACAGTTTTATTGGTAGAACTATATAGCGCACAAACGATAACGTGTGGAAAACAGGTTTAGCGCATAATTATAATTTGCACATCAACAAGTAAAATGTCTTGATTTGTTTTGATCCTAATAAAATCATTTGAGTCTGATTAAGAGTTTGGCAGATTTGTTCTCCATCTCAAAGGTGACGGACATCTTGTCCACCTTATCATATGTGCAGTATATCCTAATGCACTTTTAATAAGACGAACCGGACATCCACCACATTTTTGACAGAGTAGCCGCCCATCAAACTCTAAATCATGCCCTTTTCTCCCATAATACTTAAAAATGTGCTACAATTGTCCATTCCTAACTGCTGATATATTTTTAAATATTTGAACAGTTCATTTACAGGTATTTAAATGTGTTGCATGTTAGAAAAATTACATCCTCCGGCCTTTCTTTTCATACTCCTTGCACCACAGCAAGATTACTTAACAAAATCCCCTCTCTTTGCAGTCCAAGAAAAATAAACACCTATTTCCATGTTGAAAGGATAAGAAGCAATTTTTCAGACATACCTGACATTTGACCTCTGTCTCTGAACGCACAACTAATGTGGCAAGATTACAACAAAAGCTATCTTTATTACTCATTCATCTTCTGAACTCCAGCAATGTTATTTTGTGGGTGATGCAGAGCCCCCACCTCTTTTTTAGCATCTATGAAACCTTTGTCTGCTGGGGGAGCGAGTTAGAGGCAGGGGCAGGTAAAAAGCAGAACAACTCTATAGACTGTTTGTAGCGCTGCCTTCTGTAGCCTGTACTTCAGAGTGCTCTGGAAGTACAACGTTCCTGCTTCTTGAGAAGCGGATGTTTTGGACTTTGCATACCTAAACAGTGGGTGACTCAGTCAAATACTCACGTGAAAGCCATTCCAGCAACAATAGTGCCAAAACCATCAAACTGCATCAGTGAGTACCAACTGTGTAATTGTGGTGGTCTACAAGCAACATCTTGTGAATATTCAAACCATCCAGACATGCTCAACTACTTCCAAATCTCCATGGTCGGATTTCAAGAGCTTATTAAGATATATACGAAACTTTACAAATAACTTATAATAATGGTGTCAAGCCTAAATAATTTTTGCTGACAAAAACGTGAAGCTCAAAAGCTCGAACCTTTGTAAATAAAATATACTAACTCAATGGTTCATTTTGTATGTTGTATTTTAGTATTTATTTAGTACGTAGTCCCCTATGTGGGACACTGATGCACTTACCCGCAAGTGTAACTTGGCACCCTGTGCAGCCTTTGTGCTTGAAAGTGTGTTGCCTTTGCTTTCAGGCTATGTGAGAAGCATCGTCGTGCTGTGCGAGTGATCAAAGAGGTGCTGTTGACTTGGGACCACCTTCTAAAAGTGTGATGGATGAAAAGCGTGAAAGTGTAGTTTATGGTTTGTAGTGTGCTGGCATCTGCGATTAGCTCTGCAGCTTCCATTATTATGTTTATGGCTTATTTATATTTTGAGTCCAAATGTATATATTGACTGAAGCACGAATCACCCACTCTAAGTTCTTGGCATATAGAGGGATGAGATAGACAGAAATCTGCCTGGATGGACTTTCCTATCAGCATGGCCTTTCCTTGTTCTTATAGTTTGCCAACCATTAGGACTCAAGTAATGGTCAGAATATATATCTAGTCAGGACCTTCAGATGTGTTCTATTACAGAGCTCCACAGTGGTCAGCAGAGCAAAATAGCTGTCATTAGACATTACATGCTTGTCTAATTGATAAAAAGTGGTTAATTATAGTGGAATGCTTGATTTTATCCAATTATAAGGACGATAACATGATTCCATAGCTGGAGCTGGCAGACTGGTATAGTTCTCAATAGTAGGATGGAGGACAGGTGCTTGTGCGACAGGTAGTTTACTTATATCTATACTGTCAGCAGCAGCTGGTAACAGACATTGATAACTTTCGCAGTGCGTATTCTTGAGGTAGGTTGTATTTCTAGGCTCACTTTGCTAGGACTAGTAGCCTGGGGTTTATGATTAACTGGCGACTTCTTAATTTAACATGCTTAGGTATGGTCTGCTCTGTATTTTTCTGGACAAGGAGCTCCAAAGTTTTGCTACTTAGACCAGGAATGCAGAATGTTTTTTTTTACATTAGTTGGTGCAATGACCCACAGAACTAAACGCAAACGTAGCGCCCTCTTTTGTGAGATTTATTTGAACTTCAGCTGTTAAGCTAATGGCCCTTTTTCATCAGGCCCTGTAATTGAAAAAGAATTGCCAGACTGGCGCCATGTGTTCCTTTAGGGGGGAGCCAGAGGAGAAGTCTTGCTACAGCACTGAGGCCTTAATTATAGGCTGTTGCAATAGTCTAATATGGAGACCACAGGGTTGACTGATTTTTTGTTGTTAAGGTGTGATCAACTGGTCGAAAACGTTAGGGCACACCTTGTGTTTGTCTCTACGTACTCGGCAGAGTGCCTTAAACTGTACTTTGTGGCTTTTGTACAACCAATGGAGGGCTTTTAGCGCTTCCCTGGCTTTCTGATATTTTGGAATCCGTAGTAAAGTCCCAGCTGCAGCATTTTTAATGATTTGAAGTTTCCCTATCATTGCCCTGACTACCCAAATAGAATGAATTGCCATAATCAAGGCGTGATAGGATAAGCCTCAGGATCACTATTCTTCTTGACTTGGCCGGGAGCCACCTGAGGGTTCTTCTAAGTGCTTTCAGTAAACCAAAGCAGCTACCAGCTTTCTTATTCACCTGTGAGGCAATGGAGACCTGATTATCTTTGGTGAAGCCTAAACTCTTCACCTCCTGTTTGGATATAGGACGTTTACCTAACACTGTAGGCCAGCTGATCCCTAGCCGGAGGGATGGATTATTGCCTACTAATATCACTTCTGTTTTCCCCCGTTTAATTTTAGGCAGCTGCCCGCCATCCATTCGGATACCTGCCATTAAATTTTGTCGAGGTGGTGATGGTATCAGGAGACAGCAAGACTATCAGATGTGTGTTGTCGGTATACAACACAATTGTGAACCCAAAGGCACTGATGATGTCTGATAATGGACGGACATATTTATCAAAAATTGTAGGGCTCAGTGAGGAGCCCTGAGGATCTCTGCAACCCAGCTGATGACTAGTGGAATAAAAAGATCCCTTGCTAACTTGGAAGCCTCTCTTGTCCAAAAAAGAAGTGAGCCATTTTAAGGCATTTCCGATAATGCCGATTTCTTCCAGGCATTGAAGTAAAACAATGTGGGAGACTGTATCAAAAGCAGCACTTAAATCAAGGAGAATGCTACCAAGCTGCCCTGATCAAAGACCAACTTAAAATCTTCTGTAGCCTTTAAGAGTTCACTTTCTAGACGATGTCCGGCACGAAAACCTGTCTGAGTCAGGTGGAGGATATTATTGGATTCCAGGAAGGATGATATATTTCTGTTTATGATTTTCTCCAGGATCTTACGCTGCCCAGGAAGTAGAGATGGAGGCTTATAGTTCTTAACTGCCTTGGGGTCTAGAGAGGACACGCCCGGTCTTCAATGACAAACTGTGTAGTTCTGTCAACGCTGACAGTATTACACTGCCATCCTTCAATAGAATGTCTATTGGAGCAGGATCATGTGGCAAACCTCATGTTATCAATCGCACCACACAGGCAACCTCCTCTTTATTCAGTTTAGGACAATTCAAGAGTTCAGTTTCATTAATTTTAGTCAAGCCATCCTTCCAACTTGTCCTTAAGTCCTGAGACTAGAGAGTCATAAATACTGTTAACTTTCCTAAGGGAGTGGCCCCCCAGTAGTTCACAATGCACCTTAGATGGGGAATGGCCAACATCAAAAGGCAAGCTCTCCGAATGGCATTTGATTTTTTTTACGGAGACTTTAGAAATCCCTGGGAGTGCATTCTGTACTTTGCTGACCATTGGCCTTGTGTTTGTAACTCACATTCTCTGGCTTTCTATTTGCTGGCTTTATTAGTTGAAGGCTGTCCAGCTTGAGTTCATCCCTTTCATTTCCCAAATTATGTTTACTGTATTATTTCACAAACTTGCTTTCTGTTATGAGTCCTTTAACCCCTTCACTGCCAGACCTTTTCCCCCTCAGGTGCCAGAACCTTTTTTGGCTATTTGGGGCAGTTCGTGCTTAGGCCCTCATAACATTTTTTTCCACATCAGCTACCCATGCCAAATGTGCGTCCTTTTTTTCCAACATCCTAGGGATTCTAGAGGTACCCAGAGTTTGTGGATTCCCCTGAAGGAGACCAAGAAATTACCCAAAATACAGCCAAAAGTTCATTTTTTCAGAAAAATTTGAAAAAACGGCTGCAGAAGAAGGCTTGTGGGTTTTCCCCTGAAAATGGCATCAACAAAGGGTTTGTGGTGCTAAAATCACCATATCCCCAGCTTTCAGGAACAGGCAGACATGAATCAGAAAACTAAATTTTTCAACACAATTTTGGCTTTTTACTGGGACATACCCCATTTTTACGATTTTTCTGTGCTTTCAGCCTCCTTCCAGTTAGTGACAGAAATGGGTGTGAAACCAATGCTGGATCCCAGAAAGCTAAACAATTCTGAAAAGTAGACGGAATTCTGAATTCAGCAATGGGTAATTTGTGTAGATCCTACAAGGGTTTGCTACAGAAAATAACTGCTGAAAAAAAATAATATTGAAATTGAGGAAAAAAAACAGCAATTTTTCTCCACGTTTTACTCTGTAACTTTTTCCAACAATGTCAGATTTTTGAAAGCAATATACCGTTACGGCTGCTGGACTCTTCTGGTTGTGGCGATACATAGGGCTTGTAGGTTCATAAAGAACCCTAGGTACCCAGAGCCAATAAATGAACTGCACCTTGCAGTGGGTTTTCATTCTATACCGGGTATACAGCAATTCATTTGCCGAAATATAGAGTGAAAAGTAGGTATCAAGAAAACCTTCATATTTCCAAAATGGGCACAAGATAAGGTGTTGAAAAGCAGTGGTTATTTGCACATCTCTGAATTTCGGGGTGCCCATACTAGCATGTGAATTATAGGGCATTTCTCAATAACAATAACACTTGTTTTGCTATTCTGTGTTCCCCCAAGTCTCCCGATAAAAATGGTACCTCACTTGCATGGGTAGGCCTAATGCTTGCAACAGGAAACACAACATAGACACATCACATTTTTACATTGAAATCTGACATGTTTTTTGCAAAGTGCCTAGCTGTGATTTTGGCCTCTAGCTCAGCCGGCACCTAGGGAAACCTAGCAAACCTGTACATATTTGAAAACTAGACACCTAGGGGAATCCAAGATGAGGTGACTTGTGTGGCTCTCTCCAGGTTCTGTTACCCAGAATCCTTTGCAAACCTCAAAATTTGGCCAAAAAAAGACTTTTTGCTCTCATTTCGGTGACAGAAAGTTCTGGAATCTGAGAGGAACCACAAATCTCCTTCCACCTTGCGTTCCCTCAAGTCTCACAATAAAAATGGTACCTCACTTGTGTGGGTAGGCCTACAGACCGCGACAGGAAATGCCCCAAAACACAACATGGACACATCACATTTTCCCAAAGAAAACCGAGCTGTTTTTTGCAAAGTGCCTAGCTGTGGATTTTGGCCTCTAACTCAGCCAGCACCTAGGGAAACCGAGCAAACCTGCACATTTTTTAAAACTAGACACCTAGGGGAATGCAAGATGGGGTGACTTGTGGGGCTCTCACCAGGTTCTATTACCCAGAATCCTTTGCAAACCTCATAATTTGGCCAAAAAAACACTTTTTCCTCACATTTCGGTGACAGAAAGTTCTGGAATCTGAGAGGAGGCACAAATTTCCTTCCACCCAGCGTTTCTCCAAGTCTCCTGATAAAAATTGTACCTTGCATGTGTAGTTAGGCCTAGGGCTCGCGAAAGCAAATGCCCCAAAACACTATCTGGACACATCAAAATGATCAAATACAAAACTACCCCTATTTGCGGGGGGCACCTGCGTTTTTGGTCCTGGGCTCAGCTGCCATCTAGGGAAACCTACCAAACCCAGACATTTCTGAAAACTAGACACCTGAGGGAGTCCAGGGAGGTGTGACTTGCGTGGATCCCCCAATGTTTTCTTACCCAGAATCCTCAGCAAACCTCAAATTTTGCTAAAAAAACACTTTTTTTCCCACATTTCTGTGTGGGATCACCGCACTGGGACAAATTACCTACCACCCAACGTTCCCCTCAGTCTCTTGGTAAAAATGATACCTCACTTGTGTAGGTGGGCCAAGTGCCCGTGAAAGGGAAGAGCCAAAAACATGTCAAAATTTAGGGGGAACCAAAGCGGGTCCAAAAGGGCAGTTTGGAAAAAAACATCTTTATGCTGACAAGTACAGCAGAATTTGTATCCGTATAGATGAGACAGTGTTGAGTGGTAGGAATTTTGTGGTTTCCTGCAGATTCCGGAATGTTCCATCACAAAAATGTGGGAAACATGTGTGATTTCCAGCAAAGTTGGAGGTTTGCAGGGCATTGTGGATAAGAAAATGGTGCGGGGTTCATGTGAAGCACACCACCCTGGATTCAACCAGATGTTTAATTTTCAGATGTGTCTAGGTCTTGTGGATTTTTCTACATGGCAGCATTCCAAAGTAAAAAAAGTGCAGCCCTCACCATTCCTAGTGGGACGATTTGGAGAGTTACCAGCTCTCATGGCCCAAATGTAAAACCAAAACGCCAAATAATCAAATGTCCTCTTCCTTGCCATGGGATAAGATGTTTTAGTGTGTGGGGGTAGAGCTGAAAGACTGTTACCCCCTTAAGTTGGGGTGGGGGCATAACCAGGCCCATACTGGTTGGTAGCCACCATCCCACATTTTTTATTTTTTTATTCCATGGCATCTAGTAGACTTTCTGCCCCCGGGGTGTGGATTGGGGGTAATTGCCCCATCTGCTCACTGGTGGGCAGAACAACTTTGGCCCGATTTATTTGGGGTGGGGGTATGGCCATACCCCCACCCTCTTATTTTGAAAAAAAATCTTCCCTGGTGAGCTTTCTGCCCCCCATGGGGCAGATATGGCCAACAGTAATGTGCCCCCATGGGGAGTGACCCTGGCCCAAGGGTCTGCCCCCCCAAACAAAACACACACATACACACACACCACTCCCTGGTGTCTAGTGGTTTCTGCCCCCCTTGGTGGCAGATTGGCCTAACATAAATAGGCCGATCTGCCCCCAAAGGGGGCAGAAATGGCCTATATACAACTTGCCCCTTAGGGGAGCAACCCTTGCCTAAGGAGTCGCTCTTCATACATAAAAACATTAAATAAAATATATATATATATATCATCAAAGAGGGAATCCTGTGTTTCTTTCAGGGCTCGCCTATCGAGGTTGGTGCTCAGTCAATGGGCACAGGACCTATTTCAAATCCACGCCAAAAACAATTCAAAATCTGGCACTCCTTGCAAAACAATGGCCTTCATTTATTTCAAAAATCCATAAAACAGAACATATATGTATATCTCCCTGGTGTCTAGAGGTTTCTGCCCCCGAGGCAGATCGGCCTGATTATATTAGGCCGATCTGCCTCAGGGGGGGCAGAAAAGCACTAAAAATATTTTGCCCCCCACCCCCGGGAGCCGCCTTTGCCCAAGCGTTATGCGTTACTAAAAAAAAAAAAATCCCTGGTGTCTAGTAGCTTCTGTCCTAAAAATAATTTTGCCCCCCGGGGAGTGACCCTTGCCTAAGGGGTTGCTCCCCACATATAATAAAAAAAAGAGATAAATTATCTCTGGTGTCTAGGGGTTTTCTGCCCCCCAGGGGGCAGATCAGCCTAATTATAGTAGACCGATCTGCCCCCGGGGGGGGCAGAAATGGCCTAAACACAATTTGGCCCCACAGGGAGCGCTCCCTTGCCTAAGGGGTCGCTCCCCACACATAAAAGAAAAAAAAACACACACAAAAAAAGTTATCCCTGGTGTCTAGGGGTTTTCTGAGAACGGCCTAATTATCTAAGGCCGATCTGCCCCCGAGGGGGGGGGGGCAGAAATGGCCTAAAAATGATATAGCCCCCTAAGGAGCGACCCTTGCCCAAGGGGCCACTTCCTTTATTGAAAATCCCTAAAAAAAACAGAATTCTGATGCGATCGGGCAGCAGAAATGCTGTGAAAGACAAGAAACGAAAGGAAAGGCCTTTCCTTTCCTTTCTTGTCTCTCCCGCCCCACCTCCCGGTTGTAAGAGAAATGCAAAAGCATTTCTCTTCCGGGATCGCGCTGGAAGCAACTCTTCAGCGATTTGCACGCTGACTTCATCAGACGTCACTGGTGGGGTGGGGAGGGTCAGGGGGCTCGGGGGTGGAAGGGGAAGCGATTTCCCTACCATCCCCGACTGCGGGGTGTGGGAGGGAGGCCCTCGGGGGAGCGCTAGCGCTCCTCCCCGTGGGCCGGGTGCAGGACGAGCTGGTCTCGTCCCAGGCACACGGCAACATTGTGGCTGGACGAGACCAGCTCTTCCCCGGCATGGGAGGGGTTAAATCTTGTTTTTATCTTTTTACATTTGCTGTGCATTCAAAGACAAAGGACAAATGTCAAGCTGTGTCTTCGGAGGGAACTTTGTGTTTATGTTTCCTTCTCTGACTTCAAAGTGATGGAATTTATGTGAAATTTCTGCAGGGTGCCCATGTGAGAGGAGAGGGTTAGGTTTTTTTTCCTAGCACACAACAAAAACAAAAGACTGTGCTGATGTTTCAGAATATGTCAGAATTAGTATAAATAAAGCACATTTTATTTCGTGATTCTGAAGTGTGATGGAAACAAATATTTGAATACGACCAAACTCCATCAATACACTAAGGGCCAGAGTTAGAACTTGACAGTGTTGCCGCCATGCTGCGTTGCGGCGGACCCTTAAAGACCGTCAGGTCAACGGTGTTCCATGTGCCGTATTTAGATGTAACAACTCTGCAAACGGTTGACTGGTGACGGATTGCTGATGAAGGGAGACCGCGGCATGACCCAATGGACTTCGTACAATGTCAGTGACTATGGAATACACACACACAGTGTCCCATACCCATATGTGTCCCCTTGCACTACACACTACACAACACACCATTATCCATTACAATTTCAACACATCACGACCTGTACATGCAGAAAACAGACAGACACACATCCATGACAAAACACACACACACACCATTGACATTGCACCTACACACAACACAACCACAACAACCAACACAATTACACACTCAGTTGCACAAACACACTCACACACAAGCATAACTGCACACATCACAACAGCATCCGCCACACAACAACACCACTCACCTGATAGTGTCACACGGCAATACAACATACACAACAACATTGATCTCACATGGAAGTAACACACATACAGATACTACCATATCTCCCACTCCAGGCCCCTCCACCTCAGTCAGCCAGTTCACACTCACACACTCACACACACACACATACAGGTACTGACTCACATACACAACAGAAAGCACAAACCTACCCGTACAGGTCCCCTTGCAATGCGCACAAATAGACACCATTGTTCAGTGTGATTGTACTGTCATTGTGGTGCCAGCATTCATTTGGCAATGAATGATGACACGACAATGACAGTTGTGTATGTGTGGAGTATGCGTGTTGTGCCAGTGTGTTGTCTCCCCAACATATGCATGTCACAGTGATTTAAAATAAATACTGTGACATGTATATGCCTGCAGTGGTCCTGAACTCCTGTGCAGTGCCCACCCAACATACACTTGCAATGCAGCATCCCCACCTTCTGGTGGTGTGTGGCATTGTGTTTTCTCCGCAGGTTGGTGACAGCAGTGACGGCAGGTGTTGTCCAGTCATGTCCAGCCTAAGACAGAGGTGGAATGGGGAAAAAGGTGAGTTTTCACCCCTTTCCCTTCCCAGTCCGCCAACTCAAAAGTGGAGGTCGGACTGCCACTTTTTTCTTGTGGGGGGGGGGCGGAGAAGGCACATCAAAATCTGCACGGTGAGAAGGGTGGTTGGGGTCACGCCGGCATCCACTTTTCTCTCCCTCCCTGTCGATGTAAACAGTGTTCCTTAGCAGGCAAGGTGGTTCGAATGCAGGCTTTCGGCTATGGGACCATCCAACATCTAAATACGGCGGGCGGACTATCATGTCAGCAGACGGGTTTTCAGTTGAAAATTCAACAGTGGGGCTGTTACCGCCAACATCTAAATCAGGCCCTAGATGTTTACATTTGCACACATTATCTTTTGTGCACAGTAAAACCATATTTGGGTGAAAATACTTTCAAATAAAAATGAGTTGTCTGTGATGGTGGTATGCTACCATGCCATGCATATGCCACTCTACGCCACATTATGCTCTTCCTCTCTATGTCACTCCATTTCACTCTATGACATGCCGCTCCACTCTATGCTCCTTCCCTTGAAAGACACTGTATGGCATGCCATGCCACTCAACTCCACGCCACTCCAATCTATGAAACTCACTCCACAACACAACACGCCACTCTACTCGATGTTTCTCCACTCCACTCCACACCACTTACCACGCTCCTCTCCAATCTACCCCACTCCACTCTACCCCACTCTAACCCAGTCTATCACTCTCTATTCTATTCCACTCCAATCCAATTTTTAATCCAAGCTTGATTTGATCAAGTTTCAGTAAGGAAGGCGATGTCTGGGCGGGTGGAGTCCAGTAAGTCCCAGAATTCTATGGCATGTTTGTGGAGGGAGCGAATGTTGAGGAGAATGCAGTTGAGATGCTCCGGGTTGGTATTCGATGGTTCTGCTATGGGAGGGTCTGGTGCTTGGTGTAGGGTGAGAGTGCAGTGGCAGTGGAGGCATGAGGACGGTCCGTTGGTATCGCTGGGTGATGCAAGACGGCAGGTCTTTGTGTTGTGTGATGGAAGATTGGAGGGCGTTGGCCGTGGTCCATGTGCAGACTGGCCCAGATGGGCTTGTCTTTGGTGCGCCTTTGGCGCCGCCGCACATCAGCCGCCATTAAGAAGGGGAGAGAAAGAAAGAAAAGAAAGTGAAATAAAAATGACAGAAAAATAAGCAGAAATAAAATAAACAGAAGTAAGAAGAAGTAAAAAGCAGAAGAGAGACAGCAAGATACTTACATGCAGATGGCCAATGGCCAACATGGATGAGGCACAGACGGGAGCCTGCGGGTGGAAGTGGGCCTCAAACTTAGAGTCAGGCAGGTTCTCAATTCGCTCACAGCAGAGGCAGCAGCAGCAAACAGGTGAAGCTGGACAGAGGAGGGTCAACAGACATTGACCAGGAGGTCAGAGGTGTTGCCCTCTCAGTGCACAGTGGCCGACATTAAGAAGGGGAGGGAGGCAGGGGGTCCGGTCAACTGGAAGGTGCAAGGGTGGGAAAGTGCTTTGCAGGGAGGGAGAGGGGCGGGCCATAGTGGCAGCAGCGGCGCAAGAAAATGCAGGGAGACTGCAAGGAGAGAGAAAGAGACATGAAAGAAAATGAAATAAAAATGACAGAAAAATAAGCAGAAGTAAAAAGCAGAAGTAAAGAGAGACAGAAAGATACTTACATGCAGATGGCCACTAGGCCACCAGGGTTGAGGCACAGGCTGTGGGTGAGGTGGTCCTCGAACTGAGAGTCAGCAGGCAGAGGCAGCAGCAGCAGCAAACAGGTGGAGCAGGACAGAGGAGGGCGACCAGAGGTTGACCAGTAGGGCAGAGGATGTGATGGCTTCCTTGTCTATCTGAGTTTACTGCTCCTGATTCAATTTGTTTTTTCCTTACTCCTGTATGCTCCTCTTTACTTAACAAGCATTGGCAAAACCAAATGGTCTCCCCTTTTAAAAACGATGCAAACTAATTGGCTGTGCTAATGCTTTTTTGCTGATGGTCTTCCACGCTGTTAAAAAGTAACCAAAAATGCCTTGCTGATGCTCAAAACCATTGTTAAAACCAAAAAATAAATAAAAAGCACAATGATGTGCACATGCACATATGCCATGACGTGTCATGGTGCTTGTTATAAATTGGGTCTCTATGTTCCAGAGGTATGTACCTAATCTAAGTAGGGACCACAATCCTAGTCAGGGTAAGCCAGTTACACACCATAAACTAACCTGTTCTCACCCTCTGGTAGCTTGGCACAGAGCAGGCAGACTTAAAAATGTGTAAAGTATTTGTGCAGCACTTCAAACAATAACACAATGAAAACACCACAAAGGACTCCACACCAAGTTGTAAATATAGAATTTATTTTTATGAGTAAAATAACAGCAAAAATCTAATATCTGGAAGTTGAGATATACATTTTTAAAGAATGTCTGAAATTATAGTGCTTGGAAGCTTAACGTGCCAACCGGAGCTATCTCGTCACGCTAGACCAAGGTAAATCCAGAAGTTCAGGCCAACCACAATGGAGCGCTGGCTGGCTACAGGGACCAACCTTGTCCCCCTGAAAAAGTACCTTGTATGGAGCATTGTGTTGATGTCAAAGATTCAATACAAAGGCGATGCGTTGGTGGCAGTTTGTGCAGTCAGAGATGCATCGACATTAAGCCAAGAAGTCATTGATGCGATGTCCTCCAGCAATGGTGCGGACCCTGTCGTGAAAATAATTATGTTTGACCACTGACTTTGTGTTTTACCACTGTGCATATTAGTTGTTCAATGTTCACCAGTAGCACATTACATTCTGTATTCAGTTTAGCTGCCTATTGGCTGTAGCGTGGAATTAGACATTACATTCTGTATTCAGTTTAGCTGCCTATTAGCTTTATTGTGGTGTTATACATTACATTTTGTATTCAGTTTAGCTGCCTATTGGCTTTATCGTGGCGTTAGACATTGCAGTTCAGACATTGCAGATGAGCTGTGTTTTTCCACATGATAAACTAAGCTTCTGTTTTTCGTATTTTCTCTTACCGAACACAATAGCATGATAAGGAAGCGCATATTTTGTGTTTTTCGGCCTTGGGAGAGACAGCCTTGAAAACTTGGCCAACTTTCGACGCTTGTTTCTTCCAACTCTGACCTACAGTAGCCAGCATGTTTTGAATATTCAATTATTTAATCTATTAACCTGTTCTATGCCCTGGACGTAATGGTTACGTCCTGAGGCACAGTGCTCCTGGGGGCCGGATGAGCTAGAGGCCAAAATCCACAGGTAGGCACTTTGCAAAAAACACCTCTGTTTTCTGTGAAAAAATATGTTGTGTCCACGTTGTGTTTTGGGCCATTTCCTTTCGTGGGGGCTAGGCCTACCCACAGAAGTGAGGTACCATTTTTATCGAGAGACTTAGGGGAACGCTGGGTGGAAGGAAATTTGTGGATCCTCTCAGATTCCAGAACTTTCTGTCACAGAAATGAGAGGAAAAGTGTTTTTTTGGCCAAATCTTGATGTTTGCAAAGGATTCTGGGTAACATAACCTGGTCAGAGCTCTGCAAGTCACCCCATCTTGGATTCCCCTGGGTTTCTAGTTTTCAAAAATGCGCTGGTTTGCTAGGTTTCCCCAGGTGCCGGCTGAGCTAGAGGCCAAAATCCACAGGTAGGCACTGTTTTCTATGAAAAAATGTGATTTATCCACGTTGTGTTTTGGGCCATTTTCTTTCGTGGGCGCTAGTCCTACCCACACAAGTGAGGTATCATTTTTATCGGGAGACTTTGCGGAACGCTGGGTGGAAGGAAATTTGTGGCTCCTCTCAGATTCCAGAACTTTATGCCACAGAAATGTGAGGAACATGTGTTTTTTTAGCCAAATTTTGAGGTTTGCAAAGGATTCTGGGTAACAGAACCTGGTCCGAGCCCCACAAGTCACCCCATCTTGGATTCCCCTAGGTCTCTAGTTTTCAGAAATGCACAGGTTTGGTAGGTTTCCCTAGGTGCCGGCTGAGCTAGAGGCCAAAATCTACAGGTAGGCACTTTGCAATAAACACCTCTGTTTTCTTTAAAAAAATTGGATGTGTCCACATTGCGCTTTGGGGCATTTCCTGTCGCGGGCGCTAGGCCTACCCACACAAGTGAGGTATCATTTTTATTGGGAGACTTGGGGGAACGCTGGGTGGAAGGAAATTTGTGGCTCCTCTCAGATTCCAGAACTTTCTGCCACAGAAATGTAAGGAACATGTGTCTTTTTTGCCAAATTTTGAGGTTTGCAAAGGATTCTGGGTAACAGAACCTGGTCCGAGCCCCACAAGTCACCCCATCTTGGATTCCCCTAGGTCTCTAGTTTTCAGAAATGCACAGGTGTGGTAGGTTTCCCTAGGTGCCGGCTAAGCTAGAGGCCAAAATCTACAGGTAGGCACTTTGCAAAAAACACCTCTGTTTTCTTTAAAAAATTTGGATGTGTCCACGTTGCGCTTTGGGGCATTTCCTGTCGCGGGCGCTAGGCCTACCCACACAAGTGAGGTATCATTTTTATCGGGAGACTTTGGGGAACGCTGGGTGGAAGGAAATTTGTGGCTCCTCTCAGATTCCAGAACTTTCTGCCACAGAAATGTGAGGAACATGTGTTTTTTTAGCCAAATTTTGAGGTTTGCAAAGGATTCTGGGTAACAGAACCTGGTCCGAGCCCCACAAGTCACCCCATCTTGGATTCCCCTAGGTCTCTAGTTTTCAGAAATGCACAGGTTTGGTAGGTTTCTCTAGGTGCCGGCTGAGCTAGAGGCCAAAATCGACAGGTATGCACTTTGCAAAAAACACCTCTGTTTTCTTTCAAAAAATTGGATGTGTCCACGTTGCGCTTTGGAGCGTTTCCTGTCGCGGGCGCTAGGCCTACCCACACAAGTGAGGTATCATTTTTATCGGGAGACTTGGGGGAACGCTGGGTGGAAGGAAATTCGTGGCTCCCCTCAGATTCCAGAACTTTCTGCCACAGAAATGTGAGGAACATGTGTTTTTTTAGCCAAAGTTTGAGGTTTGCAAAGGATTCTGGGTAACAGAACCTGGTCCGAGCCCCACAAGTCACCCCATCTTGGATTCCCCTAGGTCTCTAGTTTTCAGAAATGCACAGGTGTGGTAGGTTTCCCTAGGTGCCGGCTAAGCTAGAGGCCAAAATCTACAGGTAGGCACTTTGCAAAAAACACCTCTGTTTTCTTTAAAAAATTTGGAAGTGTCCACGTTGCGCTTTGGGGCATTTCCTGTCGCGGGCGCTAGGCCTACCCACACAAGTGAGGTATCATTTTTATCGGGAGACTTTGGGGAACGCTGGGTGGAAGGAAATTTGTGGCTCCTCTCAGATTCCAGAACTTTCTGCCACAGAAATGTGAGGAACATGTGTTTTTTTAGCCAAATTTTGAGGTTTGCAAAGGATTCTGGGTAACAGAACCTGGTCCGAGCCCCACAAGTCACCCCATCTTGGATTCCCCTAGGTCTCTAGTTTTCAGAAATGCACAGGTTTGGTAGGTTTCTCTAGGTGCCGGCTGAGCTAGAGGCCAAAATCGACAGGTATGCACTTTGCAAAAAACACCTCTGTTTTCTTTAAAAAAATTGGATGTGTCCACGTTGCGCTTTGGAGCGTTTCCTGTCGCGGGCGCTAGGCCTACCCACACAAGTGAGGTATCATTTTTATCGGGAGACTTGGGGGAACGCTGGGTGGAAGGAAATTCGTGGCTCCCCTCAGATTCCAGAACTTTCTGCCACAGAAATGTGAGGAACATGTGTTTTTTTAGCCAAATTTTGAGGTTTGCAAAGCATTCTGGGTAACAGAACCTGGTCCGAGCCCCACAAGTCACCCCATCTTGGATTCCCCTAGGTCTCTAGTTTTCAGAAATGCACAGGTTTGGTAGGTTTCCCTAGGTGCCGGCTGAGCTAGAGGCCAAAATCTACAGGTAGGCACTTTGCAATAAACACCTCTGTTTTCTTTAAAAAAATTTGGATGTGTCCACGTTGCGCTTTGGGGCATTTCCTGTCGCGGGCGTTAGGCCTACCCACACAAGTGAGGTATCATTTTTATTGGGAGACTTGGGGGAACGCTGGGTGGAAGGACATTTTTGGCTCCTCTCAGATTCCAGAACTTTCTGCCACAGAAATGTAAGGAACATGTGTCTTTTTTGCCAAATTTTGAGGTTTGCAAAGGATTCTGGGTAACAGAACCTGGTCCGAGCCCCACAAGTCACCCCATCTTGGATTCCCCTAGGTCTCTAGTTTTCAGAAATGCACAGGTGTGGTAGGTTTCCCTAGGTGCCGGCTAAGCTAGAGGCCAAAATCTACAGGTAGGCACTTTGCAAAAAACACCTCTGTTTTCTTTAAAAAATTTGGATGTGTCCACGTTGCGCTTTGGGGCATTTCCTGTCGCGGGCGCTAGGCCTACCCACATAAGTGAGGTATCATTTTTATCGGGAGACATTGGGGAACGCTGGGTGGAAGGAAATTTGTGGCTCCTCTCAGATTCTAGAACTTTCTGCCACAGAAATGTGAGGAACATGTGTTTTTTTAGCCACATTTTGAGGTTTGCAAAGGATTCTGGGTAACAGAACCTGGTCCGAGCCCCACAAGTCACCCCATCTTGGATTCCCCTAGGTCTCTGGTTTTCAGAAATGCACAGGTTTGGTAGGTTTCTCTAGGTGCCGGCTGAGCTAGAGGCCAAAATCGACAGGTAGGCACTTTGCAAAAAACACCTCTGTTTTCTTTCAAAAAATTGGATGTGTCCACGTTGCGCTTTGGAGCATTTCCTGTCGCGGGCGCTAGGCCTACCTACACAAGTGAGGTATCATTTTTATCGGGAGACTTGGGGGAAAGCTGGGTGGAAGGAAATTTGTGGCTCCCCTCAGATTCCAGAACTTTCTGCCACAGAAATGTGAGGAACATGTGTTTTTTTAGCCAAATTTTGAGGTTTGCAAAGGATTCTGGGTAACAGAACCTGGTCCGAGCCCCACAAGTCATCCCATCTTGGATTCCCCTAGGTCTCTAGTTTTCAGAAATGCACAGGTTTGGTAGGTTTCCCTAGGTGCCGGCTGAGCTAGAGGCCAAAATCTACAGGTAGGCACTTTGCAATAAACACCTCTGTTTTCTTTAAAAAATTTGGATGTGTCCACGTTGCGCTTTGGGGCATTTCCTGTCGCGGGCGCTAGGCCTACCCACACAAGTGAGGTATCATTTTTATTGGGAGACTTGGGGGAACGCTGGGTGGAAGGAAATTTGTGGCTCCTCTCAGATTCCAGAACTTTCTGCCACAGAAATGTAAGGAACATGTGTCTTTTTTGCCAAATTTTGAGGTTTGCAAAGGATTCTGGGTAACAGAACCTAATCCGAGCCCCACAAGTCACCCCATCTTGGATTCCCCTAGGTCTCTAGTTTTCAGAAATGCACAGGTGTGGTAGGTTTCCCTAGGTGCCGGCTAAGCTAGAGGCCAAAATCTACAGGTAGGCACTTTGCAAAAAACACCTCTGTTTTCTTTAAAAAATTTGGATGTGTCCACGTTGCGCTTTGGGGCATTTCCTGTCGCGGGCGCTAGGCCTACCCACACAAGTGAGGTATCATTTTTATCGGGAGACTTTGGGGAACGCTGGGTGGAAGGAAATTTGTGGCTCCTCTCTGATTCCAGAACTTTCTGCCACAGAAATGTGAGGAACATGTGTTTTTTTAGCCAAATTTTGAGGTTTGCAAAGGATTCTGGGTAACAGAACCTGGTCCGAGCCCCACAAGTCACCCCATCTTGGATTCCCCTAGGTCTCTAGTTTTCAGAAATGCACAGGTTTGGTAGGTTTCTCTAGGTGCCGGCTGAGCTAGAGGCCAAAATCGACAGGTAGGCACTTTGCAAAAAACACCTCTGTTTTCTTTCAAAAAATTGGATGTGTCCACGTTGCGCTTTGGAGCATTTCCTGTCGCGGGCGCTAGGCCTACCTACACAAGTGAGGTATCATTTTTATCGGGAGACTTGGGGGAAAGCTGGGTGGAAGGAAATTTGTGGCTCCCCTCAGATTCCAGAACTTTCTGCCACAGAAATGTGAGGAACATGTGTTTTTTTAGCCAAATTTTGAGGTTTGCAAAGGATTCTGGGTAACAGAACCTGGTCCGAGCCCCACAAGTCATCCCATCTTGGATTCCCCTAGGTCTCTAGTTTTCAGAAATGCACAGGTTTGGTATGTTTCCCTAGGTGCCGGCTGAGCTAGAGGCCAAAATCTACAGGTAGGCACTTTGCAATAAACACCTCTGTTTTCTTTAAAAAATTTGGATGTGTCCACGTTGTGCTTTGGGGCATTTCCTGTCGCGGGCGCTAGGCCTACCCACACAAGTGAGGTATCATTTTTATTGGGAGACTTGGGGGAACGCTGGGTGGAAGGAAATTTGTGGCTCCTCTCAGATTCCAGAACTTTCTGCCACAGAAATGTAAGGAACATGTGTCTTTTTTGCCAAATTTTGAGGTTTGCAAAGGATTCTGGGTAACAGAACCTAATCCGAGCCCCACAAGTCACCCCATCTTGGATTCCCCTAGGTCTCTAGTTTTCAGAAATGCACAGGTGTGGTAGGTTTCCCTAGGTGCCAGCTAAGCTAGAGGCCAAAATCTACAGGTAGGCACTTTGCAAAAAACACCTCTGTTTTCTTTAAAAAATTTGGATGTGTCCACGTTGCGCTTTGGGGCATTTCCTGTCGCGGGCGCTAGGCCTACCCACACAAGTGAGGTATCATTTTTATCGGGAGACTTTGGGGAACGCTGGGTGGAAGGAAATTTGTGGCTCCTCTCTGATTCCAGAACTTTCTGCCACAGAAATGTGAGGAACATGTGTTTTTTTAGCCAAATTTTGAGGTTTGCAAAGGATTCTGGGTAACAGAACCTGGTCCGAGCCCCACAAGTCACCCCATCTTGGATTCCCCTAGGTCTCTAGTTTTCAGAAATGCACAGGTTTGGTAGGTTTCTCTAGGTGCCGGCTGAGCTAGAGGCCAAAATCGACAGGTAGGCACTTTGCAAAAAACACCTCTGTTTTCTTTCAAAAAATTGGATGTGTCCACGTTGCGCTTTGGAGCATTTCCTGTCGCGGGCGCTAGGCGTACCTACACAAGTGAGGTATCATTTTTATCGGGAGACTTGGGGGAAAGCTGGGTGGAAGGAAATTTGTGGCTCCCCTCAGATTCCAGAACTTTCTGCCACAGAAATGTGAGGAACATGTGTTTTTTTAGCCAAATTTTGAGGTTTGCAAAGGATTCTGGGTAACAGAACCTGGTCCGAGCCCCACAAGTCATCCCATCTTGGATTCCCCTAGGTCTCTAGTTTACAGAAATGCACAGGTTTGGTAGGTTTCCCTAGGTGCCGGCTGAGCTAGAGGCCAAAATCTACAGGTAGGCACTTTGCAATAAACACCTCTGTTTTCTTTAAAAAATTTGGATGTGTCCACGTTGCGCTTTGGGGCATTTCCTGTCGCGGGCGCTAGGCCTACCCACACAAGTGAGGTATCATTTTTATTGGGAGACTTGGGGGAACGCTGGGTGGAAGGAAATTTGTGGCTCCTCTCAGATTCCAGAACTTTCTGCCACAGAAATGTAAGGAACATGTGTCTTTTTTGCCAAATTTTGAGGTTTGCAAAGGATTCTGGGTAACAGAACCTAATCCGAGCCCCACAAGTCACCCCATCTTGGATTCCCCTAGGTCTCTAGTTTTCAGAAATGCACAGGTGTGGTAGGTTTCCCTAGGTGCCAGCTAAGCTAGAGGCCAAAATCTACAGGTAGGCACTTTGCAAAAAACACCTCTGTTTTCTTTAAAAAATTTGGATGTGTCCACGTTGCGCTTTGGGGCATTTCCTGTCGCGGGCGCTAGGCCTACCCACACAAGTGAGGTATCATTTTTATCGGGAGACTTTGGGGAACGCTGGGTGGAAGGAAATTTGTGGCTCCTCTCTGATTCCAGAACTTTCTGCCACAGAAATGTGAGGAACATGTGTTTTTTTAGCCAAATTTTGAGGTTTGCAAAGGATTCTGGGTAACAGAACCTGGTCCGAGCCCCACAAGTCACCCCATCTTGGATTCCCCTAGGTCTCTAGTTTTCAGAAATGCACAGGTTTGGTAGGTTTCTCTAGGTGCCGGCTGAGCTAGAGGCCAAAATCGACAGGTAGGCACTTTGCAAAAAACACCTCTGTTTTCTTTCAAAAAATTGGATGTGTCCACGTTGCGCTTTGGAGCATTTCCTGTCGCGGGCGCTAGGCCTACCTACACAAGGGAGGTATCATTTGTATCGGGAGACTTGGGGGAAAGCTGGGTGGAAGGAAATTTGTGGCTCCCCTCAGATTCCAGAACTTTCTGCCACAGAAATGTGAGGAACATGTGTTTTTTTAGCCAAATTTTGAGGTTTGCAAAGGATTCTGGGTAACAGAACCTGGTCCGAGCCCCACAAGTCATCCCATCTTGGATTCCCCTAGGTCTCTAGTTTTCAGAAATGCACAGGTTTGGTAGGTTTCCCTAGGTGCCGGCTGAGCTAGAGGCCAAAATCTACAGGTAGGCACTTTGCAATAAACACCTCTGTTTTCTTTAAAAAATTTGGATGTGTCCACGTTGCGCTTTGGGGCATTTCCTGTCGCGGGCGCTAGGCCTACCCACACAAGTGAGGTATCATTTTTATTGGGAGACTTGGGGGAACGCTGGGTGGAAGGAAATTTGTGGCTCCTCTCAGATTCCAGAACTTTCTGCCACAGAAATGTAAGGAACATGTGTCTTTTTTGCCAAATTTTGAGGTTTGCAAAGGATTCTGGGTAACAGAACCTAATCCGAGCCCCACAAGTCACCCCATCTTGGATTCCCCTAGGTCTCTAGTTTTCAGAAATGCACAGGTGTGGTAGGTTTCCCTAGGTGCCAGCTAAGCTAGAGGCCAAAATCTACAGGTAGGCACTTTGCAAAAAACACCTCTGTTTTCTTTAAAAAATTTGGATGTGTCCACGTTGCGCTTTGGGGCATTTCCTGTCGCGGGCGCTAGGCCTACCCACACAAGTGAGGTATCATTTTTATCGGGAGACTTTGGGGAACGCTGGGTGGAAGGAAATTTGTGGCTCCTCTCTGATTCCAGAACTTTCTGCCACAGAAATGTGAGGAACATGTGTTTTTTTAGCCAAATTTTGAGGTTTGCAAAGGATTCTGGGTAACAGAACCTGGTCCGAGCCCCACAAGTCACCCCATCTTGGATTCCCCTAGGTCTCTAGTTTTCAGAAATGCACAGGTTTGGTAGGTTTCTCTAGGTGCCGGCTGAGTTAGAGGCCAAAATCGACAGGTAGGCACTTTGCAAAAAACACCTCTGTTTTCTTTCAAAAAATTGGATGTGTCCACGTTGCGCTTTGGAGCATTTCCTGTCGCGGGCGCTAGGCCTACCCACACAAGTGAGGTATCATTTTTATCGGGAGACTTGGGGGAACGCTGGGTGGAAGGAAATTCGTGGCTCCCCTCAGATTCCAGAACTTTCTGCCACAGAAATGTGAGGAACATGTGTTTTTTTAGCCAAATTTTGAGGTTTGCAAAGGATTCTGGGTAACAGAACCTGGTCCGAGCCCCACAAGTCATCCCATCTTGGATTCCCCTAGGTCTCTAGTTTTCAGAAATGCACAGGTTTGGTAGGTTTCCCTAGGTGCCGGCTGAGCTAGAGGCCAAAATCTACAGGTAGGCACTTTGCAATAAACACCTCTGTTTTCTTTAAAAAATTTGGATGTGTCCACGTTGCGCTTTGGGGCATTTCCTGTCGCGGGCGCTAGGCCTACCCACACAAGTGAGGTATCATTTTTATTGGGAGACTTGGGGGAACGCTGGGTGGAAGGAAATTTGTGGCTCCTCTCAGATTCCAGAACTTTCTGCCACAGAAATGTAAGGAACATGTGTCTTTTTTGCCAAATTTTGAGGTTTGCAAAGGATTCTGGGTAACAGAACCTAATCCGAGCCCCACAAGTCACCCCATCTTGGATTCCCCTAGGTCTCTAGTTTTCAGAAATGCACAGGTGTGGTAGGTTTCCCTAGGTGCCAGCTAAGCTAGAGGCCAAAATCTACAGGTAGGCACTTTGCAAAAAACACCTCTGTTTTCTTTAAAAAATTTGGATGTGTCCACGTTGCGCTTTGGGGCATTTCCTGTCGCGGGCGCTAGGCCTACCCACACAAGTGAGGTATCATTTTTATCGGGAGACTTTGGGGAACGCTGGGTGGAAGGAAATTTGTGGCTCCTCTCTGATTCCAGAACTTTCTGCCACAGAAATGTGAGGAACATGTGTTTTTTTAGCCAAATTTTGAGGTTTGCAAAGGATTCTGGGTAACAGAACCTGGTCCGAGCCCCACAAGTCACCCCATCTTGGATTCCCCTAGGTCTCTAGTTTTCAGAAATGCACAGGTTTGGTAGGTTTCTCTAGGTGCCGGCTGAGTTAGAGGCCAAAATCGACAGGTAGGCACTTTGCAAAAAACACCTCTGTTTTCTTTCAAAAAATTGGATGTGTCCACGTTGCGCTTTGGAGCATTTCCTGTCGCGGGCGCTAGGCCTACCCACACAAGTGAGGTATCATTTTTATCGGGAGACTTGGGGGAACGCTGGGTGGAAGGAAATTCGTGGCTCCCCTCAGATTCCAGAACTTTCTGCCACAGAAATGTGAGGAACATGTGTTTTTTTAGCCAAATTTTGAGGTTTGCAAAGGATTCTGGGTAACAGAACCTGGTCCGAGCCCCACAAGTCACCCCATCTTGGATTCCCCTAGGTCTCTAGTTTTCAGAAATGCACAGGGTTGGTAGGTTTCCCTAGGTGCCGGCTGAGCTAGAGGCCAAAATCTACAGGTAGGCACTTTGCAATAAACACCTCTGTTTTCTTTAAAAAAATTGGATGTGTCCACTTTGCGCTTTGGGGCATTTCCTGTCGCGGGCGCTAGGCCTACCCACACAAGTGAGGTATCATTTTTATTGGGAGACTTGGGGGAACGCTGGGTGGAAGGAAATTTGTGGCTCCTCTCAGATTCCAGAACTTTCTGCCACAGAAATGTAGGGAACATGTGTCTTTTTTGCCAAAGTTTGAGGTTTGCAAAGGATTCTGGGTAACAGAACCTGGTCCGAGCCCCACAAGTCACCCCATCTTGGATTCCCCTAGGTCTCTAGTTTTCAGAAATGCACAGGTGTGGTAGGTTTCCCTAGGTGCCGGCTAAGCTAGAGGCCAAAATCTACACGTAGGCACTTTGCAAAAAACACCTCTGTTTTCTTTAAAAAATTTGGATGTGTCCACGTTGCGCTTTGGGGCATTTCCTGTCGCGGGCGCTAGGCCTACCCACACAAGTGAGGTATCATTTTTATCGGGAGACTTTGGGGAACGCTGGGTGGAAGGAAATTTGTGGCTCCTCTCAGATTCCAGAACTTTCTGCCACAGAAATGTGAGGAACATGTGTTTTTTTAGCCAAATTTTGAGGTTTGCAAAGGATTCTGGGTAACAGAACCTGGTCCGAGCCCCACAAGTCACCCCATCTTGGATTCCCCTAGGTCTCTAGTTTTCAGAAATGCACAGGTTTGGTAGGTTTCTCTAGGTGCCGGCTGAGCTAGAGGCCAAAATCGACAGGTAGGCACTTTGCAAAAAACACCTCTGTTTTCTTTCAAAAAATTGGATGTGTCCACGTTGCGCTTTGGAGCATTTCCTGTCGCGGGCGCTAGGCCTACCCACACAAGTGAGGTATCATTTTTATCGGGAGACTTGGGGGAACGCTGGGTGGAAGGAAATTTGTGGCTCCCCTCAGATTCCAGAACTTTCTGCCACAGAAATGTGAGGAACATGTGTTTTCTTAGCCAAATTTTGAGGTTTGCAAAGGATTCTGGGTAACAGAACCTGGTCCGAGCCCCACAAGTCACCCCATCTTGGATTCCCCTAGGTCTCTAGTTTTCAGAAATGCACAGGTTTGGTAGGTTTCCCTAGGTGCCGGCTGAGCTAGAGGCCAAAATCTACAGGTAGGCACTTTGCAATAACCACCTCTGTTTTCTTTCAAAAAATTGGATGTGTCCACGTTGCGCTTTGGTGCATTTCTTGTCGCGGGCGCTAGGCCTACCCACACAAGTGAGGTATCATTTTTATTGGGAGACTTGGGGGAACGCTAGGTGGAAGGAAATTTGTGGGTCCTCTCAGATTCCAGAACTTTCTGCCACAGAAATGGAAGGAACATGTGTCTTTTTAGCCAAATTTTGAGGTTTGCAAAGGATTCTGGGTAACAGAACCTGGTCCGAGCCCCACAAGTCACCCCATCTTGGATTCCCCTAGGTCTCTAGTTTCAGAAATGCACAGGTTTGGTAGGTTTCCCTAGGTGCCGGCTGAGCTAGAGGCCAAAATCTACAGGTAGGCACTTTGCAATAAACACCTCTGTTTTCTTTAAAAAAATTGGATGTGTCCACGTTCCGCTTTGGGGCATTTCCTGTTGCGGGCGCTAGGCCTACCCACACAAGTGAGGTATCATTTTTATTGGGAGACTTGGGGGAACGCTGGGTGGAAGGAAATTTGTGGCTCCTCTCAGATTCCAGAACTTTCTGCCACAGAAATGTAAGGAACATGTGTCTTTTTTGCCAAATTTTGAGGTTTGCAAAGGATTCTGGGTAACAGAACCTGGTCCGAGCCCCACAAGTCACCCCATCTTGGATTCCCCTAGGTCTCTAGTTTTCAGAAATGCACAGGTGTGGTAGGTTTCCCTAGGTGCCGGCTAAGCTAGAGGCCAAAATCTACAGGTAGGCACTTTGCAAAAAACACCTCTGTTTTCTTTAAAAAATTTGGATGTGTCCACGTTGCGCTTTGGGGCATTTCCTGTCGCGGGCGCTAGGCCTACCCACATAAGTGATGTATCATTTTTATCGGGAAACTTTGGGGAACGCTGGGTGGAAGGAAATTTGTGGCTCCTCTCAGATTCTAGAACTTTCTGCCACAGAAATGTGAGGAACATGTGTTTTTTTAGCCAAATTTTGAGTTTTGCAAAGGATTCTGGGTAACAGAACCTGGTCCGAGCCCCACAAGTCACCCCATCTTGGATTCCCCTAGGTCTCTAGTTTTCAGAAATGCACAGGTTTGGTAGGTTTCTCTAGGTGCCGGCTGAGCTAGAGGCCAAAATCGACAGGTAGGCACTTTGCAAAAAACACCTCTGTTTTCTTTCAAAAAATTGGATGTGTCCACGTTGCGCTTTGGAGCATTTCCTGTCGCGGGCGCTAGGCCTACCCACACAAGTGAGGTATCATTTTTATCGGGAGACTTGGGGGAAAGCTGGGTGGAAGGAAATTTGTGGCTCCCCTCAGATTCCAGAACTTTCTGCCACAGAAATGTGAGGAACATGTGTTTTTTTAGCCAAATTTTGAGGTTTGCAAAGGATTCTGGGTAACAGAACCTGGTCCGAGCCCCACAAGTCATCCCATCTTGGATTCCCCTAGGTCTCTAGTTTTCAGAAATGCACAGGTTTGGTAGGTTTCCCTAGGTGCCGGCTGAGCTAGAGGCCAAAATCTACAGGTAGGCACTTTGCAATAAACACCTCTGTTTTCTTTAAAAAATTTGGATGTGTCCACGTTGCGCTTTGGGGCATTTCCTGTCGCGGGCGCTAGGCCTACCCACACAAGTGAGGTATCATTTTTATTGGGAGACTTGGGGGAACGCTGGGTGGAAGGAAATTTGTGGCTCCTCTCAGATTCCAGAACTTTCTGCCACAGAAATGTAAGGAACATGTGTCTTTTTTGCCAAATTTTGAGGTTTGCAAAGGATTCTGGGTAACAGAACCTGGTCCGAGCCCCACAAGTCACCCCATCTTGGATTCCCCTAGGTCTCTAGTTTTCAGAAATGCACAGGTGTGGTAGGTTTCCCTAGGTGCCGGCTAAGCTAGAGGCCAAAATCTACAGGTAGGCACTTTGCAAAAAACACCTCTGTTTTCTTTAAAAAATTTGGATGTGTCCACGTTGCGCTTTGGGGCATTTCCTGTCGCGGGCGCTAGGCCTACCCACACAAGTGAGGTATCATTTTTATCGGGAGACTTTGGGGAACGCTGGGTGGAAGGAAATTTGTGGCTCCTCTCTGATTCGAGAACTTTCTGCCACAGAAATGTGAGGAACATGTGTTTTTTTAGCCAAATTTTGAGGTTTGCAAAGGATTCTGGGTAACAGAACCTGGTCCGAGCCCCACAAGTCACCCCATCTTGGATTCCCCTAGGTCTCTAGTTTTCAGAAATGCACAGGTTTGGTAGGTTTCTCTAGGTGCCGGCTGAGCTAGAGGCCAAAATCGACAGGTAGGCACTTTGCAAAAAACACCTCTGTTTTCTTTCAAAAAATTGGATGTGTCCACGTTGCGCTTTGGAGCATTTCCTGTCGCGGGCGCTAGGCCTACCCACACAAGTGAGGTATCATTTTTATCGGGAGACTTGGGGGAACGCTGGGTGGAAGGAAATTCGTGGCTCCCCTCAGATTCCAGAACTTTCTGCCACAGAAATGTGAGGAACATGTGTTTTTTTTAGCCAAATTTTGAGGTTTGCAAAGGATTCTGGGTAACAGAACCTGGTCCGAGCCCCACAAGTCACCCCATCTTGGATTCCCCTAGGTCTCTAGTTTTCAGAAATGCACAGGTTTGGTAGGTTTCCCTAGGTGCCGGCTGAGCTAGAGGCCAAAATCTACAGGTAGGCACTTTGCAATAAACACCTCTGTTTTCTTTAAAAAAATTGGATGTGTCCACTTTGCGCTTTGGGGCATTTCCTGTCGCGGGCGCTAGGCCTACCCACACAAGTGAGGTATCATTTTTATTGGGAGACTTGGGGGAACGCTGGGTGGAAGGAAATTTGTGGCTCCTCTCAGATTCCAGAACTTTCTGCCACAGAAATGTAGGGAACATGTGTCTTTTTTGCCAAAGTTTGAGGTTTGCAAAGGATTCTGGGTAACAGAACCTGGTCCGAGCCCCACAAGTCACCCCATCTTGGATTCCCCTAGGTCTCTAGTTTTCAGAAATGCACAGGTGTGGTAGGTTTCCCTAGGTGCCGGCTAAGCTAGAGGCCAAAATCTACACGTAGGCACTTTGCAAAAAACACCTCTGTTTTCTTTAAAAAATTTGGATGTGTCCACGTTGCGCTTTGGGGCATTTCCTGTCGCGGGCGCTAGGCCTACCCACACAAGTGAGGTATCATTTTTATCGGGAGACTTTGGGGAACGCTGGGTGGAAGGAAATTTGTGGCTCCTCTCAGATTCCAGAACTTTCTGCCACAGAAATGTGAGGAACATGTGTTTTTTTAGCCAAATTTTGAGGTTTGCAAAGGATTCTGGGTAACAGAACCTGGTCCGAGCCCCACAAGTCACCCCATCTTGGATTCCCCTAGGTCTCTAGTTTTCAGAAATGCACAGGTTTGGTAGGTTTCTCTAGGTGCCGGCTGAGCTAGAGGCCAAAATCGACAGGTAGGCACTTTGCAAAAAACACCTCTGTTTTCTTTAAAAAAATTGGATGTGTCCACGTTGCGCTTTGGAGCATTTCCTGTCGCGGGCGCTAGGCCTACCCACACAAGTGAGGTATCATTTTTATCGGGAGACTTGGGGGAACGCTGGGTGGAAGGAAATTTGTGGCTCCCCTCAGATTCCAGAACTTTCTGCCACAGAAATGTGAGGAACATGTGTTTTCTTAGCCAAATTTTGAGGCTTGCAAAGGATTCTGGGTAACAGAACCTGGTCCGAGCCCCACAAGTCACCCCATCTTGGATTCACCTAGGTCTCTAGTTTTCAGAAATGCACAGGTTTGGTAGGTTTCCCTAGGTGCCGGCTGAGCTAGAGGCCAAAATCTACAGGTAGGCACTTTGCAATAACCACCTCTGTTTTCTTCCAAAAATATGGATGTGTCCACGTTGCGCTTTGGTGCATTTCCTGTCGCGGGCGCTAGGCCTACCCACACAAGTGAGGTATCATTTTTATTGGGAGACTTGGGGGAACGCTAGGTGGAAGGAAATTTGTGGGTCCTCTCAGATTCCAGAACTTTCTGCCACAGAAATGGAAGGAACATGTGTCTTTTTAGCCAAATTTTGAGGTTTGCAAAGGATTCTGGGTAACAGAACCTGGTCCGAGCCCCACAAGTCACCCCATCTTGGATTCCCCTAGGTCTCTAGTTTCAGAAATGCACAGGTTTGGTAGGTTTCCCTAGGTGCCGGCTGAGCTAGAGGCCAAAATCTACAGGTAGGCACTTTGCAATAAACACCTCTGTTTTCTTTAAAAAAATTGGATGTGTCCACGTTGCGCTTTGGGGCATTTCCTGTTGCGGGCGCTAGGCCTACCCACACAAGTGAGGTATCATTTTTATTGGGAGACTTGGGGGAACGCTGGGTGGAAGGAAATTTGTGGCTCCCCTCAGATTCCAGAACTTTCTGCCACAGAAATGTGAGGAACATGTGTTTTCTTAGCCAAATTTTGAGGCTTGCAAAGGATTCTGGGTAACAGAACCTGGTCCGAGCCCCACAAGTCACCCCATCTTGGATTCACCTAGGTCTCTAGTTTTCAGAAATGCACAGGTTTGGTAGGTTTCCCTAGGTGCCGGCTGAGCTAGAGGCCAAAATCTACAGGTAGGCACTTTGCAATAACCACCTCTGTTTTCTTCCAAAAATATGGATGTGTCCACGTTGCGCTTTGGTGCATTTCCTGTCGCGGGCGCTAGGCCTACCCACACAAGTGAGGTATCATTTTTATTGGGAGACTTGGGGGAACGCTAGGTGGAAGGAAATTTGTGGGTCCTCTCAGATTCCAGAACTTTCTGCCACAGAAATGGAAGGAACATGTGTCTTTTTAGCCAAATTTTGAGGTTTGCAAAGGATTCTGGGTAACAGAACCTGGTCCGAGCCCCACAAGTCACCCCATCTTGGATTCCCCTAGGTCTCTAGTTTTCAGAAATGCACAGGTTTGGTAGGTTTCTCTAGGTGCCGGCTGAGCTAGAGGCCAAAATCGACAGGTAGGCACTTTGCAAAAAACACCTCTGTTTTCTTTCAAAAAATTGGATGTGTCCACGTTGCGCTTTGGAGCATTTCCTGTCGCGGGCGCTAGGCCTACCCACACAAGTGAGGTATCATTTTTATCGGGAGACTTGGGGGAACGCTGGGTGGAAGGAAATTCGTGGCTCCCCTCAGATTCCAGAACTTTCTGCCACAGAAATGTGAGGAACATGTGTTTTTTTAGCCAAATTTTGAGGTTTGCAAAGGATTCTGGGTAACAGAACCTGGTCCGAGCCCCACAAGTCACCCCATCTTGGATTCCCCTAGGTCTCTAGTTTTCAGAAATGCACAGGTTTGGTAGGTTTCCCTACGTGCCGGCTGAGCTAGAGGCCAAAATCTACAGGTAGGCACTTTGCAATAAACACCTCTGTTTTCTTTAAAAAAATTGGATGTGTCCACTTTGCGCTTTGGGGCATTTCCTGTCGCGGGCGCTAGGCCTACCCACACAAGTGAGGTATCATTTTTATTGGGAGACTTGGGGGAACGCTGGGTGGAAGGAAATTTGTGGCTCCTCTCAGATTCCAGAACTTTCTGCCACAGAAATGTAGGGAACATGTGTCTTTTTTGCCAAAGTTTGAGGTTTGCAAAGGATTCTGGGTAACAGAACCTGGTCCGAGCCCCACAAGTCACCCCATCTTGGATTCCCCTAGCTCTCTAGTTTTCAGAAATGCACAGGTGTGGTAGGTTTCCCTAGGTGCCGGCTAAGCTAGAGGCCAAAATCTACACGTAGGCACTTTGCAAAAAACACCTCTGTTTTCTTTAAAAAATTTGGATGTGTCCACGTTGCGCTTTGGGGCATTTCCTGTCGCGGGCGCTAGGCCTACCCACACAAGTGAGGTATCATTTTTATCGGGAAACTTTGGGGAACGCTGGGTGGAAGGAAATTTGTGGCTCCCCTCAGATTCCAGAACTTTCTGCCACAGAAATGTGAGGAACATGTGTTTTTTTAGCCAAATTTTGAGGTTTGCAAAGGATTCTGGGTAACAGAACCTGGTCCGAGCCCCACAAGTCACCCCATCTTGGATTCCCCTAGGTCTCTAGTTTTCAGAAATGCACAGGTTTGGTAGGTTTCCCTAGGTGCCGGCTGAGCTAGAGGCCAAAATCTACAGGTAGGCACTTTGCAATAAACACCTCTGTTTTCTTTAAAAAAATTGGATGTGTCCACTTTGCGCTTTGGGGCATTTCCTGTCGCGGGCGCTAGGCCTACCCACACAAGTGAGGTATCATTTTTATTGGGAGACTTGGGGGAACGCTGGGTGGAAGGAAATTTGTGGCTCCTCTCAGATTCCAGAACTTTCTGCCACAGAAATGTAGGGAACATGTGTCTTTTTTGCCAAAGTTTGAGGTTTGCAAAGGATTCTGGGTAACAGAACCTGGTCCGAGCCCCACAAGTCACCCCATCTTGGATTCCCCTAGGTCTCTAGTTTTCAGAAATGCACAGGTGTGGTAGGTTTCCCTAGGTGCCGGCTAAGCTAGAGGCCAAAATCTACACGTAGGCACTTTGCAAAAAACACCTCTGTTTTCTTTAAAAAATTTGGATGTGTCCACGTTGCGCTTTGGGGCATTTCCTGTCGCGGGCGCTAGGCCTACCCACACAAGTGAGGTATCATTTTTATCGGGAGACTTTGGGGAACGCTGGGTGGAAGGAAATTTGTGGCTCCTCTCAGATTCCAGAACTTTCTGCCACAGAAATGTGAGGAACATGTGTTTTTTTAGCCAAATTTTGAGGTTTGCAAAGGATTCTGGGTAACAGAACCTGGTCCGAGCCCCACAAGTCACCCCATCTTGGATTCCCCTAGGTCTCTAGTTTTCAGAAATGCACAGGTTTGGTAGGTTTCTCTAGGTGCCGGCTGAGCTAGAGGCCAAAATCGACAGGTAGGCACTTTGCAAAAAACACCTCTGTTTTCTTTAAAAAAATTGGATGTGTCCACGTTGCGCTTTGGAGCATTTCCTGTCGCGGGCGCTAGGCCTACCCACACAAGTGAGGTATCATTTTTATCGGGAGACTTGGGGGAACGCTGGGTGGAAGGAAATTTGTGGCTCCCCTCAGATTCCAGAACTTTCTGCCACAGAAATGTGAGGAACATGTGTTTTCTTAGCCAAATTTTGAGGCTTGCAAAGGATTCTGGGTAACAGAACCTGGTCCGAGCCCCACAAGTCACCCCATCTTGGATTCACCTAGGTCTCTAGTTTTCAGAAATGCACAGGTTTGGTAGGTTTCCCTAGGTGCCGGCTGAGCTAGAGGCCAAAATCTACAGGTAGGCACTTTGCAATAACCACCTCTGTTTTCTTCCAAAAATATGGATGTGTCCACGTTGCGCTTTGGTGCATTTCCTGTCGCGGGCGCTAGGCCTACCCACACAAGTGAGGTATCATTTTTATTGGGAGACTTGGGGGAACGCTAGGTGGAAGGAAATTTGTGGGTCCTCTCAGATTCCAGAACTTTCTGCCACAGAAATGGAAGGAACATGTGTCTTTTTAGCCAAATTTTGAGGTTTGCAAAGGATTCTGGGTAACAGAACCTGGTCCGAGCCCCACAAGTCACCCCATCTTGGATTCCCCTAGGTCTCTAGTTTCAGAAATGCACAGGTTTGGTAGGTTTCCCTAGGTGCCGGCTGAGCTAGAGGCCAAAATCTACAGGTAGGCACTTTGCAATAAACACCTCTGTTTTCTTTAAAAAAATTGGATGTGTCCACGTTGCGCTTTGGGGCATTTCCTGTTGCGGGCGCTAGGCCTACCCACACAAGTGAGGTATCATTTTTATTGGGAGACTTGGGGGAACGCTGGGTGGAAGGAAATTTGTGGCTCCCCTCAGATTCCAGAACTTTCTGCCACAGAAATGTGAGGAACATGTGTTTTCTTAGCCAAATTTTGAGGCTTGCAAAGGATTCTGGGTAACAGAACCTGGTCCGAGCCCCACAAGTCACCCCATCTTGGATTCACCTAGGTCTCTAGTTTTCAGAAATGCACAGGTTTGGTAGGTTTCCCTAGGTGCCGGCTGAGCTAGAGGCCAAAATCTACAGGTAGGCACTTTGCAATAACCACCTCTGTTTTCTTCCAAAAATATGGATGTGTCCACGTTGCGCTTTGGTGCATTTCCTGTCGCGGGCGCTAGGCCTACCCACACAAGTGAGGTATCATTTTTATTGGGAGACTTGGGGGAACGCTAGGTGGAAGGAAATTTGTGGGTCCTCTCAGATTCCAGAACTTTCTGCCACAGAAATGGAAGGAACATGTGTCTTTTTAGCCAAATTTTGAGGTTTGCAAAGGATTCTGGGTAACAGAACCTGGTCCGAGCCCCACAAGTCACCCCATCTTGGATTCCCCTAGGTCTCTAGTTTTCAGAAATGCACAGGTTTGGTAGGTTTCTCTAGGTGCCGGCTGAGCTAGAGGCCAAAATCGACAGGTAGGCACTTTGCAAAAAACACCTCTGTTTTCTTTCAAAAAATTGGATGTGTCCACGTTGCGCTTTGGAGCATTTCCTGTCGCGGGCGCTAGGCCTACCCACACAAGTGAGGTATCATTTTTATCGGGAGACTTGGGGGAACGCTGGGTGGAAGGAAATTCGTGGCTCCCCTCAGATTCCAGAACTTTCTGCCACAGAAATGTGAGGAACATGTGTTTTTTTAGCCAAATTTTGAGGTTTGCAAAGGATTCTGGGTAACAGAACCTGGTCCGAGCCCCACAAGTCACCCCATCTTGGATTCCCCTAGGTCTCTAGTTTTCAGAAATGCACAGGTTTGGTAGGTTTCCCTACGTGCCGGCTGAGCTAGAGGCCAAAATCTACAGGTAGGCACTTTGCAATAAACACCTCTGTTTTCTTTAAAAAAATTGGATGTGTCCACTTTGCGCTTTGGGGCATTTCCTGTCGCGGGCGCTAGGCCTACCCACACAAGTGAGGTATCATTTTTATTGGGAGACTTGGGGGAACGCTGGGTGGAAGGAAATTTGTGGCTCCTCTCAGATTCCAGAACTTTCTGCCACAGAAATGTAGGGAACATGTGTCTTTTTTGCCAAAGTTTGAGGTTTGCAAAGGATTCTGGGTAACAGAACCTGGTCCGAGCCCCACAAGTCACCCCATCTTGGATTCCCCTAGCTCTCTAGTTTTCAGAAATGCACAGGTGTGGTAGGTTTCCCTAGGTGCCGGCTAAGCTAGAGGCCAAAATCTACACGTAGGCACTTTGCAAAAAACACCTCTGTTTTCTTTAAAAAATTTGGATGTGTCCACGTTGCGCTTTGGGGCATTTCCTGTCGCGGGCGCTAGGCCTACCCACACAAGTGAGGTATCATTTTTATCGGGAGACTTTGGGGAACGCTGGGTGGAAGGAAATTTGTGGCTCCTCTCAGATTCCAGAACTTTCTGCCACAGAAATGTGAGGAACATGTGTTTTTTTAGCCAAATTTTGAGGTTTGCAAAGGATTCTGGGTAACAGAACCTGGTCCGAGCCCCACAAGTCACCCCATCTTGGATTCCCCTAGGTCTCTAGTTTTCAGAAATGCACAGGTTTGGTAGGTTTCTCTAGGTGCCGGCTGAGCTAGAGGCCAAAATCGACAGGTAGGCACTTTGCAAAAAACACCTCTGTTTTCTTTCAAAAAATTGGATGTGTCCACGTTGCGCTTTGGAGCATTTCCTGTCGCGGGCGCTAGGCCTACCCACACAAGTGAGGTATCATTTTTATCGGGAGACTTGGGGGAACGCTGGGTGGAAGGAAATTTGTGGCTCCCCTCAGATTCCAGAACTTTCTGCCACAGAAATGTGAGGAACATGTGTTTTCTTAGCCAAATTTTGAGGCTTGCAAAGGATTCTGGGTAACAGAACCTGGTCCGAGCCCCACAAGTCACCCCATCTTGGATTCACCTAGGTCTCTAGTTTTCAGAAATGCACAGGTTTGGTAGGTTTCCCTAGGTGCCGGCTGAGCTAGAGGCCAAAATCTACAGGTAGGCACTTTGCAATAACCACCTCTGTTTTCTTCCAAAAATATGGATGTGTCCACGTTGCGCTTTGGTGCATTTCCTGTCGCGGGCGCTAGGCCTACCCACACAAGTGAGGTATCATTTTTATTGGGAGACTTGGGGGAACGCTAGGTGGAAGGAAATTTGTGGGTCCTCTCAGATTCCAGAACTTTCTGCCACAGAAATGGAAGGAACATGTGTCTTTTTAGCCAAATTTTGAGGTTTGCAAAGGATTCTGGGTAACAGAACCTGGTCCGAGCCCCACAAGTCACCCCATCTTGGATTCCCCTAGGTCTCTAGTTTCAGAAATGCACAGGTTTGGTAGGTTTCCCTAGGTGCCGGCTGAGCTAGAGGCCAAAATCTACAGGTAGGCACTTTGAAATAAACACCTCTGTTTTCTTTAAAAAAATTGGATGTGTCCACGTTGCGCTTTGGGGCATTTCCTGTTGCGGGCGCTAGGCCTACCCACACAAGTGAGGTATCATTTTTATTGGGAGACTTGGGGGAACGCTGGGTGGAAGGAAATTTGTGGCTCCTCTCAGATTCCAGAACTTTCTGCCACAGAAATGTAAGGAACATGTGTCTTTTTTGCCAAATTTTGAGGTTTGCAAAGGATTCTGGGTAACAGAACCTGGTCCGAGCCCCACAAGTCACCCCATCTTGGATTCCCCTAGGTCTCTAGTTTTCAGAAATGCACAGGTGTGGTAGGTTTCCCTAGGTGACGGCTAAGCTAGAGGCCAAAATCTACAGGTAGGCACTTTGCAAAAAACACCTCTGTTTTCTTTCAAAAAATTGGATGTGTCCACGTTGCGCTTTGGAGCATTTCCTGTCGCGGGCGCTAGGCCTACCCACACAAGTGAGGTATCATTTTTATCGGGAGACTTGGGGGAACGCTGGGTGGAAGGAAATTCGTGGCTCCCCTCAGATTCCAGAACTTTCTGCCACAGAAATGTGAGGAACATGTGTTTTTTTAGCCAAATTTTGAGGTTTGCAAAGGATTCTGGGTAACAGAACCTGGTCCGAGCCCCACAAGTCACCCCATCTTGGATTCCCCTAGGTCTCTAGTTTTCAGAAATGCACAGGTTTGGTAGGTTTCTCTAGGTGCCGGCTGAGCTAGAGGCCAAAATCGACAGGTAGGCACTTTGCAAAAAACACCTCTGTTTTCTTTCAAAAAATTGGATGTGTCCACGTTGCGCTTTGGAGTATTTCCTGTCGCGGGCGCTAGGCCTACCCACACAAGTGAGGTATCATTTTTATCGGGAGACTTGGGGGAACGCTGGGTGGAAGGAAATTTGTGGCTCCCCTCAGATTCCAGAACTTTCTGCCACAGAAATGTGAGGAACATGTGTTTTTTTAGCCAAATTTTGAGGTTTGCAAAGGATTCTGGGTAACAGAACCTGGTCTGAGCCCCACAAGTCACCCCATCTTGGATTCCCCTAGGTCTCTAGTTTTCAGAAATGCACAGGTTTGGTAGGTTTCCCTAGGTGCCGGCTGAGCTAGAGGCCAAAATCTACAGGTAGGCACTTTGCAATAACCACCTCTGTTTTCTTTCAAAAAATTGGATGTGTCCACGTTGCGCTTTGGTGCATTTCCTGTCGCGGGCGCTAGGCCTACCCACACAAGTGAGGTATCATTTTTATTGGGAGACTTGGGGGAACGCTAGGTGGAAGGAAATTTGTGGGTCCTCTCAGATTCCAGAACTTTCTGCCACAGAAATGGAAGGAACATGTGTCTTTTTAGCCAAATTTTGAGGTTTGCAAAGGATTCTGGGTAACAGAACCTGGTCCGAGCCCCACAAGTCACCCCATCTTGGATTCCCCTAGGTCTCTAGTTTCAGAAATGCACAGGTTTGGTAGGTTTCCCTAGGTGCCGGCTGAGCTAGAGGCCAAAATCTACAGGTAGGCACTTTGCAATAAACACCTCTGTTTTCTTTAAAAAAATTGGATGTGTCCACGTTGCGCTTTGGGGCATTTCCTGTTGCGGGCGCTAGGCCTACCCACACAAGTGAGGTATCATTTTTATTGGGAGACTTGGGGGAACGCTGGGTGGAAGGAAATTTGTGGCTCCTCTCAGATTCCAGAACTTTCTGCCACAGAAATGTAAGGAACATGTGTCTTTTTTGCCAAATTTTGAGGTTTGCAAAGGATTCTGGGTAACAGAACCTGGTCCGAGCCCCACAAGTCACCCCATCTTGGATTCCCCTAGGTCTCTAGTTTTCAGAAATGCACAGGTGTGGTAGGTTTCCCTAGGTGCCGGCTAAGCTAGAGGCCAAAATCTACAGGTAGGCACTTTGCAAAAAACACCTCTGTTTTCTTTAAAAAATTTGGATGTGTCCACGTTGCGCTTTGGGGCATTTCCTGTCGCGGGCGCTAGGCCTACCCACATAAGTGAGGTATCATTTTTATCGGGAGACTTTGGGGAACGCTGGGTGGAAGGAAATTTGTGGCTCCTCTCAGATTCTAGAACTTTCTGCCACAGAAATGTGAGGAACATGTGTTTTTTTAGCCAAATTTTGAGGTTTGCAAAGGATTCTGGGTAACAGAACCTGGTCCGAGCCCCACAAGTCACCCCATCTTGGATTCCCCTAGGTCTCTAGTTTTCAGAAATGCACAGGTTTGGTAGGTTTCTCTAGGTGCCGGCTGAGCTAGAGGCCAAAATCGACAGGTAGGCACTTTGCAAAAAACACCTCTGTTTTCTTTCAAAAAATTGGATGTGTCCACGTTGCGCTTTGGAGCATTTCCTGTCGCGGGCGCTAGGCCTACCCACACAAGTGAGGTATCATTTTTATCGGGAGACTTGGGGGAAAGCTGGGTGGAAGGAAATTTGTGGCTCCCATCAGATTCTAGAACTTTCTGCCACAGAAATGTGAGGAACATGTGTTTTTTTAGCCAAATTTTGAGGTTTGCAAAGGATTCTGGGTAACAGAACCTGGTCCGAGCCCCACAAGTCACCCCATCTTGGATTCCCCTAGGTCTCTAGTTTTCAGAAATGCACAGGTTTGGTAGGTTTCCCTAGGTGCCGGCTGAGCTAGAGGCCAAAATCTACAGGTAGGCACTTTGCAATAACCACCTCTGTTTTCTTTCAAAAAATTGGATGTGTCCACGTTGCGCTTTGGTGCATTTCCTGTCGCGGGCGCTAGGCCTACCCACACAAGTGAGGTATCATTTTTATTGGGAGACTTGGGGGAACGCTAGGTGGAAGGAAATTTGTGGGTCCTCTCAGATTCCAGAACTTTCTGCCACAGAAATGGAAGGAACATGTGTCTTTTTAGCCAAATTTTGAGGTTTGCAAAGGTTTCTGGGTAACAGAACCTGGTCCGAGCCCCACAAGTCACCCCATCTTGGATTCCCCTAGGTCTCTAGTTTCAGAAATGCACAGGTTTGGTAGGTTTCCCTAGGTGCCGGCTGAGCTAGAGGCCAAAATCTACAGGGAGGCACTTTGCAATAAACACCTCTGTTTTCTTTAAAAAAATTGGATGTGTCCACGTTGCGCTTTGGGGCATTTCCTGTTGCGGGCGCTAGGCCTACCCACACAAGTGAGGTATCATTTTTATTGGGAGACTTGGGGGAACGCTGGGTGGAAGGAAATTTGTGGCTCCTCTCAGATTCCAGAACTTTCTGCCACAGAAATGTAAGGAACATGTGTCTTTTTTGCCAACTTTTGAGGTTTGCAAAGGATTCTGGGTAACAGAACCTGGTCCGAGCCCCACAAGTCACCCCATCTTGGATTCCCCTAGGTCTCTAGTTTTCAGAAATGCACAGGTGTGGTAGGTTTCCCTAGGTGCCGGCTAAGCTAGAGGCCAAAATCTACAGGTAGGCACTTTGCAAAAAACACCTCTGTTTTCTTTAAAAAATTTGGATGTGTCCACGTTGCGCTTTGGGGCATTTCCTGTCGCGGGCGCTAGGCCTACCCACATAAGTGAGGTATCATTTTTATCGGGAGACTTTGGGGAACGCTGGGTGGAAGGAAATTTGTGGCTCCTCTCAGATTCTAGAACTTTCTGCCACAGAAATGTGAGGAACATGTGTTTTTTTAGCCAAATTTTGAGGTTTGCAAAGCATTCTGGGTAACAGAACCTGGTCCGAGCCCCACAAGTCACCCCATCTTGGATTCCCCTAGGTCTCTAGTTTTCAGAAATGCACAGGTTTGGTAGGTTTCCCTAGGTGCCGGCTGAGCTAGAGGCCAAAATCGACAGGTAGGCACTTTGCAAAAAACACCTCTGTTTTCTTTCAAAAAATTGGATGTGTCCACGTTGCGCTTTGGAGCATTTCCTGTCGCGGGCGCTAGGCCTACCCACACAAGTGAGGTATCATTTTTATCGGGAGACTTGGGGGAAAGCTGGGTGGAAGGAAATTTGTGGCTCCCCTCAGATTCCAGAACTTTCTGCCACAGAAATGTGAGGAACATGTGTTTTTTTAGCCAAATTTTGAGGTTTGCAAAGGATTCTGGGTAACAGAACCTGGTCCGAGCCCCACAAGTCATCCCAACTTGGATTCCCCTAGGTCTCTAGTTTTCAGAAATGCACAGGTGTGGTAGGTTTCCCTAGGTGCCGGCTAAGCTAGAGGCCAAAATCTACACGTAGGCACTTTGCAAAAAACACCTCTGTTTTCTTTAAAAAATTTGGATGTGTCCACGTTGCGCTTTGGGGCATTTCCTGTCGCAGGCGCTAGGCCTACCCACACAAGTGAGGTATCATTTTTATCGGGAGACTTTGGGGAACGCTGGGTGGAAGGAAATTTGTGGCTCCTCTCAGATTCCAGAACTTTCTGCGACAGAAATGTGAGGAACATGTGTTTTTTTAGCCAAATTTTGAGGTTTGCAAAGGATTCTGGGTAACAGAACCTGGTCCGAGCCCCACAAGTCACCCCATCTTGGATTCCCCTAGGTCTCTAGTTTTCAGAAATGCACAGGTTTGATAGGTTTCTCTAGGTGCCGGCTGAGCTAGAGGCCAAAATCGACAGGTAGGCACTTTGCAAAAAACACCTCTGTTTTCTTTCAAAAAATTGGATGTGTCCACGTTGCGCTTTGGTGCATTTCCTGTCGCGGGCGCTAGGCCTACCCACACAAGTGAGGTATCATTTTTATTGGGAGACTTGGGGGAACGCTAGGTGGAAGGAAATTTGTGGGTCCTCTCAGATTCCAGAACTTTCTGCCACAGAAATGGAAGGAACATGTGTCTTTTTAGCCAAATTTTGAGGTTTTCAAAGGATTCTGGGTAACAGAACCTGGTCCGAGCCCCACAAGTCACCCCATCTTGGATTCCCCTAGGTCTCTAGTTTCAGAAATGCACAGGTTTGGTAGGTTTCCCTAGGTGCCGGCTGAGCTAGAGGCCAAAATCTACAGGTAGGCACTTTGCAATAAACACCTCTGTTTTCTTTTAAAAAATTGGATGTGTCCACGTTGCGCTTTGGGGCATTTCCTGTTGCGGGCGCTAGGCCTACCCACACAAGTGAGGTATCATTTTTATTGGGAGACTTGGGGGAACGCTGGGTGGAAGGAAATTTGTGGCTCCTCTCAGATTCCAGAACTTTCTGCCACAGAAATGTAAGGAACATGTGTCTTTTTTGCCAAATTTTGAGGTTTGCAAAGGATTCTGGGTAACAGAACCTGGTCCGAGCCCCACAAGTCACCCCATCTTGGATTCCCCTAGGTCTCTAGTTTTCAGAAATGCACAGGTGTGGTAGGTTTCCCTAGGTGCCGGCTAAGCTAGAGGCCAAAATCTACTGGTAGGCACTTTGCAAAAAACACCTCTGTTTTCTTTAAAAAATTTGGATGTGTCCACGTTGCGCTTTGGGGCATTTCCTGTCGCGGGCGCTAGGCCTACCCACACAAGTGAGGTATCATTTTTATCGGGAGACTTTGGGGAACGCTGGGTGGAAGGAAATTTGTGGCTCCTCTCAGATTCCAGAACTTTCTGCCACAGAAATGTGAGGAACATGTGTTTTTTTAGCCAAATTTTGAGGTTTGCAAAGGATTCTGGGTAACAGAACCTGGTCCGAGCCCCACAAGTCACCACATCTTGGATTCCCCTAGGTCTCTAGTTTTCAGAAATGCACAGGTTTGGTAGGTTTCTCTGGTGCCGGCTGAGCTAGAGGCCAAAATCTACAGGTAGGCACTTTGCAAAAAACACCTCTGTTTTCTTTAAAAAATTTGGATGTGTCCACGTTGCGCTTTGGGGCATTTCCTGTTGCGGGCGCTAGGCCTACCCACACAAGTGAGGTATCATTTTTATCGGGGGACTTGGGGGAACGCTGGGTGGAAGGAAATTTGTGGCTCCTCTCAGATTCCGGAACATTCTGCCACAGAAATGTGAGGAACATGTGTTTGTTTAGCCACATTTTGAGGTTTGCAAAGGATTCTGGGTAACAGAACCTGGTCTGAGCCCCACAAGTCATCCCATCTTGAATTCCCCTAGGTCTCTAGTTTTCAGAAATGCACAGGTTTGGTAGGTTTCCCTAGGTGCTGGCTGAGCTAGAGGCCAAAATCTACAGGTAGGCACTTTGCAAAAAACACCTCTGTTTTCTTTCCAAAAATTGTATGTGTCCACATTGCGCTTTGGGGCATTTCCTGTCGCGGGCGCTAGGCCTACCCACACAAGTGAGGCATCATTTTTATCGGGTGACTAGGGGGAACGCTGGGTGGAAGGAAATTTGTGGCTCCTCTCAGATTCCAGAACGTTCTGCCACAGAAATGTGAGGAACATGTGTTTTTTTAGCCAAATTTTGAGGTTTGCAAAGGATTCTGGGTAACAGAACCTGGTCCGAGCACCACAAGTCACCCCATCTTGGATTCCCCTAGGTCTCTAGTTTTCAGAAATGCACAGGTTTGGTAGGTTTCCCTAGGTGCCAGCTGAGCTAGAGGCCAAAATCTACAGGTAGGCACTTTGCAAAAAACACCTCTGTTTTCTTTCAAAAAATTGGATGTGTCCACGTTGCCCTTTGGGGCATTTACTGTCGCGGGCGCTTGGCCTACCCACACACGTGAGGTATCATTTTTATCGGGAGTCTAGGGGGAACGCTGGGTGGAAGGAAATTTGTGGCTTCTCTCAGATTCCAGAACTTTCTGCCACAGAAATGTGAGGTTGAGGTTTGCAGAGGATTCTGGGTAACAGAACCTGGTCCGAGCCCCACAAGTCATCCCATCTTGGATTTCCCTAGGTCTCTAGTTTTCAGAAATGCACAGGTTTGGTAGGTTTCCCCAGGTGCCGGCTGAGCTAGAGGCCAAAATCTACAGGTAGGCACTTTGCAAAAAACACCTCTGTTTTCTTTCAAAAAATTGGATGTGTCCACATTGTGCTTTGGGGCATTTCCTGTCGCAGGCGCTAGGCCTACTCACACAAGTGAGGGATCATTTTTATCGGGAGACTTGGGGGAACGCTGGGTGGAAGGAAATTTGTGGCTCCTCTCAGATTCCAGAACTTTCTGCCACAGAAATGTGAGGAAGATGTGTTTTTTTAGCCAAATTTTGAGGTTTGCAAAGGATTCTGGGTAACAGAACCTGGTCCGAGCCCCACAAGTCACCCTATCTTGGATTCCCCTAAGTCTCTAGTTTTCAGAAATGCACAGGTTTGGTAGGTTTCCCTAGCTGCCGGCTGAGCTAGAGGCCAAAACCTACAGGTAGGCACTTTGCAAAAAACACCTCTGTTTTCTTTAAAAAAAGTGGATGTGTCCACGTTGCGCTTTGGGGCATTTCCTGTCGCGGGCGCTAGGCCTACCCACACAAGTGAGGTATCATTTTTATCGGGAGACTTGGGGGAATGCTGGGTGGAAGGAAATTTGTGGCTCCTCTCAGATTCCAGAACTTTCTGCCACAGAAATGTGAGGAACATGTGTTTTTTTAGCCAAATTTTGAGGTTTGCAAAGGATTCTGGGTAACAGAACCTGGTAAGAGCCCCACAAGCCACCCCATCTTGGATTCCCCTAGGTCTCTAGTTTTCAAAAATACAGAGGTTTGGTAGGCTTCCCTAGGTGCCGGCTGAGGTAGAGGCCAAAATCTACAGGTAGGCACTTTGCAAAAAACACCTCTGTTTTCTTTCAAAAAATTGGATGTGTCCACGTTGCGCTTTGGGGCATTTCCTGTCGCGGGCGCTAGGCCTACCCACACAAGTGAGGTATTATTTTTATCGGGAGACTTGGGGGAACGCTGGGTGGAAGGAAATTTGTGGCTCCTCTCAGATTCCAGAACTTTCTGCCACAGAAATGTGAGGAACATGTGTTTATTTTTAGCCACATTTTGAGGTTTGCAAAGAATTCTGGGTAACAGAACCTGGTCCGACCCCCACAAGTCACCCCATCTTGGATTCCCCTAGGTCTCTAGTTTTAAAAAATGCACAGATTTGGTAGGTTTCCCTAGGTGCCGGCTGAGCTAGAGGCCAAAATCTACAGGTAGGCACTTTGCAAAAAACACCTCTGTTTTCTTTTTAAAAAATGGGATGTGTCCACGTTGCGTTTTGGGGCGTTTCCTGTCGCGGGCGCTAGGCCTACCCACACAAGTGAGGTATCATTTTTATTGGGAGACTTGGGGGAACATAGATTAGTAAAACAAGTGTTATTGCCCCTTGTCTTTCTCTACATTTTTTCCTTCCAAATATAGGAGAGTGTGTAAAAAAGACATCTATTTGAGAAATGCCCTGTAATTCACATGCTAGTATGGTCACCCCGGAATTCAGAGATGTGCAAATAACCACTGCTCCTCAACACCTTATCTTGTGCCCTTTTTGGAAATACAAAGGTTTTCTTGATAGCTATTTTTTACTCTTTATATTTCAGCAAATGAATTGCTGTGTATCCGGTCTAGAATGAAAACGCACTGCAGGGTGCAGCTCATTTATTGGCTCTGGGTACCTCAGGTTCTTGATGAACCTACAAGCCCTATATATCCCCGCAACCAGAGGAGTCCAGCAGACGTAACGGTATATTGCTTTCGATAATCTGACATTGCAGGGAAAAGTTACAGAGTAAAACGTAGAGAAAAATTGATGTTTTTTTCACCTCAATTTCATATTTTTCTTTTTCAGTTGTTATTTTCTGTAGGAAACCCTTATAGGATCTACACAAATGACCCCTTGATGAATTCGGAATTTTGTCTACTTTTCAGAAATGTTTAGGTTTCTGGGATCCAGCATTGGTTTAATGCCCATTTCTGTCACTGACTAGAAGGAGGCTGAAAGCACACAAAATTGCAAAAATGGGGTATGTCCCAGTAAAATGCCAAAATTGTGTTGAAAAATTGGGTTTTCTGATTCAGGTCTGCCTGTTCCTGAAAGCTGGGAAGCTGCTGAGTTTAGCACCACAAACCCTTTGTTGATGCCATTTTCAGGGGAAAAACCACAAGCTTTCTTCTGCAGCCACTTTTTCCAATTTTTTTGAAAATAACGAACTTTTCACTGTATTTTGGCAAATTTCTTGGCCTCCTTCAGGGGAACCACAAAGTCTGGGTACCTCTAGAATCCCTAGGATGTTGGAAAAAAAGGACGCAAATTTGGCTTGGTTAGCTTATGTGGACAAAAAGTTATGAGGGCCTAAGCGCGAACTGGCCCAAATAGGCAAAAAAAGGCCTGGCACAGGAGGGGGAAAAGGCCTGGCAGCGAAGGGGTTAAATGTGTCCTTTGGCAGCAGTGAGGGGAATTTTCTGACACTTCAGTCAGGAGTGGACATCAACTGGCCGACCTGTCCTATGAGGGTGGAAAATCTCTTTCTCGCAGTTGGACAGGGGTCATCAACTTGCTGGCATGAGAAAGATGATGAGCAGTGATAGGCCCTACGGTGATGAATTTTGACTTTTATTCTTTGCTTGACATTTATGCTATAATATAATCACATATATTTGCTGTGTACATTGCAGTTGAGAATCACTTTGATATATTTTCCTTTCATTGCTGTAACTATATTTAAACGTGTGCCTCCAACCTACTAATCTCCTCTCTCAGGAACCTCGTAGTGAAGTAGTAATTAATGTCTTCTTTAAACTAAGAAGTGCATTCCAGAGATTTTTGTCAGCTCGGTCATTAGTGAAAGCAAAACAGACCTGTACCCTTTGCGATAAAGGTGATGCATTGTCTTTGAGCCACGCAGCTGGCGATACGTCGGGCTGAGGACAATTTGTTGATCCTGAGACATGCAGTTTGTTTTGCGATGTCCTCATCCTCATTGGCAGCAGTGATATGTCGGTGTTGAGTAGAGATGCAGCAATTCCCATCGGTGTAGTGATGGCGATGCATGGATTTTGCTAGTTCTGTACAGGGAAACCCAATTCCAAGGGCCCAGGACTGGACTGGCACCACTTGGCAGGAAGAACTCACAGTTGGCAGAGCCCAGGTACTGTTGTAGAGTTGCTGGACGGGGGCAAGCAGACAAGTCCTTGGATTCACTCTGGGTTCACGTGATGCAGGTCCAGTCCTTCTCATCCAGGCAGAGAGGGCAGTAGGCAGGTCAGCACAGCAGAAATGCAAATCTTTCAGAGCAGCAGTCCAGCAGAGTAGCAGTTCTTGTAGAAGCACAGCAGTCCTTCTTCCTGGCAAAGTATCCACAGATCCAGAAGTGTACTGATTTGATAGGGTCAGAGGTCTAGTACTTATACCCTGTTGTGCCTTTGAAGTGGGGGTGACTTCAAAGAAGGGACTTTTAAGTTCACAGAGGTCCTTTATTCCTGCCCTGGTTCCAAACTAATTACAGGGGGTTAAGTATTCTTTTGTGTGGGAGCAGGACACTGCATATTCAGGTGTGTGTCAGCGCTTCCCTCTCATCCTAGAGGGAATGCAGGAAACCAGCTCTCACCCCACCTCAGAGGTAGGCTGCAGGCATACAGGGCTAAGAGCAGGAAAATGCCAACATTCTAAAAGTGGTATTTTAAAAAATGAAATGATGATTCTGACTTTACCATTAAGGAGGATTTGTCACTACAATTCTGTAGGTACTAAACATGATATGCTTACTCCTTTTTAATTAGGAATTGCAGCATATTAAATGTAATCAGGAATCCCCAATGTTAACCAATCAGAGGGGTAGGCCTTGCAGTAGTGAAAAACAACTTTGGGAGTTTTTCACTAACGGGACATGTAAAACTTTAAAGTACATGTCCTACCTTTTAGTTACATAGCACCCTGCTACCTATGGCCTACCTTAGTGGTAACGTATATGCAATAAAAGGGGAGTGTAAAGCTTGGCAGGGGGTTTTAAATGCCAAGTCAGCATGGCACTGTAAACTGCACACACAGGGAACGGCAGGCCTGAGACATGTTTAAGGGCTACTTGAGTGGGTGGCACAAGCAGTGCTGCAGTCCCACTAGTAGCATTTAAATTACAGTCCCTGGGCACATGAAGTGCACAGTACTTGGGATTTACAGGTAAATTGAATTTGTCAATTGTGGATGCCTCACTCAAACTATGTTTTAGGAGAGAAACACTTCCACTTTAGCACTGGTGAGCAGTAGTAAAGTGTTCAGAGTTCTAAGTCCAACAAAAAGAATCAGAAAAAATATGAGGCAAGGAGGCAAGAGGTTTTGGGGAAGACCACCCTACGGCTGACAGGTCTAGCAATGCTACGACGGTCCAGTGCTTGCATTGTCAACACCATTCTTTTCTATTTACCATTTTAAGATGATAGATGCCTGTTTTGGAGTTGTAAAATTTATAAAAATGAATAAAATGTGCACAAAAGCATGTGGTATGAAAGAAGTGGCCTGGTAGCAAATTCCAGTTGCAGAGCTCTCAAAAACATATATGAATAAAATATGTGAAATGGTACATACAGGATGTTATTTCGCTGAGGTAGAAATGGAATCCAAGCAGATAGACCCAAAAGTCCTTGAATCACAGGATTGTTTATATGTATATTGTCAACTCAAGCACTTGGAATAAAGCCCTAAAGAAACTGTGGAGAAGGGAACGGGAAGGTAGAAACACTGTTCACCACCTGTAAACTAAAAAGCATTACACAGTTATATTTTAATAGGCCTACCCACACAAGTAAAGTAACATTTTTATGAGGAGACTTGGGGGAACGCTGGGTGGAAGGAAATTTGTGGCTCCTCTCAGATTCCAGAACTTTCTGCCACAGAAATGTGAGGAACATGTGTTTTTTTAGCCACATTTTGAGGTTTGCAAAAGATTCTGGGTAACAGAACCCCGTCTGAGCCCCACAAGTCATCCCATCTTGGATTCCCCTAGGTCTCTAGTATTCAGAAATGCACAGGTTTGGTAGGTTTCCCTAGGTGCCGGCTGAGCTAGAGGCCAAAATCTACAGGTAGGCACTTTGCAAAAAACACCTCTGTTTTCTTTCAAAAAATTGGATGTGTCCACATTGCGCTTTGGGACATTTCCTGTCGCGGGCGCTAGGCCTACCCACACAAGTGAGGTATCATTTTTATCGGGAGACTAGGGGGAACGCTGGGTGGAAGGAAATTTGTGGCTCCTCTAAGATTCCAGAACATTCTGCCACAGAAATGTGAGGAACATGTGTTTGTTTAGCCACATTTTGAGGTTTGCAAAGGATTCTGGGTAACAGAACCTGGTCTGAGCCCCACAAGTCATCCCATCTTGAATTCCCCTAGGTCTCTAGTTTTCAGAAATGCACAGGTTTGGTAGGTTTCCCTAGGTGCTGGCTGAGCTAGAGGCCAAAATCTACAGGTAGGCACTTTGCAAAAAACACCTCTGTTTTCTTTCCAAAAATTGGATGTGTCCACATTGCGCTTTGGGGCATTTCCTGTCGCGGGCGCTAGGCCTACCCACACAAGTGAGGCATCATTTTTATCGGGTGACTAGGGGGAACGCTGGGTGGAAGGAAGTTTGTGGCTCCTCTCAGATTCCAGAACTTTCTGCCACAGAAATGTGAGGAACATGTGTTTTTTTAGCCAAATTTTGAGGTTTGCAAAGGATTCTGGGTAACAGAACCTGGTCCGAGCCCCACAAGTCACCCCATCTTGGATTCCCCTAGGTCTCTAGTTTTTAGAAATGCACAGGTTTGGTAGGTTTTCCTAGGTGCCAGCTGAGCTAGAGGCCAAAATCTACAGGTAGGCACTTTGCAAAAAACACCTCTGTTTTCTTTCAAAAAATTGGATGTGTCCACGTTGCGCTTTGGGGCATTTACTGTCGCAGGCGCTAGGCCTACCCACACAAGTGAGGTATCATTTTTATCGGGAGACTAGGGGGAACGCTGGGTGGAAGGAAATTTGTGGCTCCTCTCAGATTCCAGAACTTTCTGCCACAGAAATGTGAGGTTGAGGTTTGCAGAGGATTCTGGGTAACAGAACCTGGTCCGAGCCCCACAAGTCATCCCATCTTGGATTCCCCTAGGTCTCTAGTTTTCAGAAATGCACAGGTTTGGTAGGTTTCCCCAGGTGCCGGCTGAGCTAGAGGCCAAAATCTACAGGTAGGCACTTTGCAAAAAACACCTCTGTTTTCTTTCAAAAAATTGGATGTGTCCACATTGTGCTTTGGGGCATTTCCTGTCGCAGGCGCTAGGCCTACTCACACAAGTGAGGGATCATTTTTATCGGGAGACTTGGGGGAACGCTGGGTGGAAGGAAATTTGTGGCTCCTCTCAGATTCCAGAACTTTCTGCCACAGAAATGTGAGGAAGATGTGTTTTTTTAGCCAAATTTTGAGGTTTGCAAAGGATTCTGGGTAACAGAACCTGGTCCGAGCCCCACAAGTCACACTATCTTGGATTCCCCTAAGTCTCTAGTTTTCAGAAATGCACAGGTTTGGTAGGTTTCCCTAGCTGCCGGCTGAGCTAGAGGCCAAAACCTACAGGTAGGCACTTTGCAAAAAACACCTCTGTTTTCTTTAAAAAAAGTGGATGTGTCCACGTTGCGCTTTGGGGCATTTCCTGTCGCGGGCGCTAGGCCTACCCACACAAGTGAGGTATCATTTTTATCGGGAGACTTGGGGGAATGCTGGGTGGAAGGAAATTTGTGGCTCCTCTCAGATTCCAGAACTTTCTGCCACAGAAATGTGAGGAACAAGTGTTTTTTTAGCCAAATTTTGAGGTTTGCAAAGGATTCTGGGTAACAGAACCTGGTCTGAGCCCCACAAGTCACCCCATCTTGGATTCCCCTAGGTCTATAGTTTTCAGAAATGCACAGGTTTGGTAGTTTTCCCTAGGTGCCGGCTGAGCTAGAGGCCAAAATCTACAGGTAGGCACTTTGCAAAAAACACCTCTGTTTTCTTTAAAACAATTGGATGTGTCCACGTTGCGCTTTGGGGCATTTCCTGTCGCAGGCATTAGGCCTACCCACACAAGTAAAGTAACATTTTTATCAGGAGACTTGGGGGAACGCTGGGTGGAAGGAAATTTGTGTCTCCTCTCAGATTCCGGAACATTCTGCCACAGAAATGTGAGGAACATGTGTTTGTTTAGCCACATTTTGAGGTTTTCAAAGGATTCTGGGTAACAGAACCTGGTCTGAGCCCCACAAGTCATCCCATCTTGAATTCCCCTAGGTCTCTAGTTTTCAGAAATGCACAGGTTTGGTAGGTTTCCCTAGGTGCTGGCTGAGCTAGAGGCCAAAATCTACAGGTAGGCACTTTGCAAAAAACACCTCTGTTTTCTTTCCAAAAATTGGATGTGTCCACATTGCGCTTTGGGGCATTTCCTGTCGCGGGCGCTAGGCCTACCCACACAAGTGAGGCATCATTTTTATCGGGTGACTAGGGGGAACGCTGGGTGGAAGGAAATTTGTGGCTCCTCTCAGATTCCAGAACTTTCTGCCACAGAAATGTGAGTAACATGTGTTTTTTTAGCCAAATTTTGAGGTTTGCAAAGGATTCTGGGTAACAGAACCTGGTCTGAGCCCCACAAGTCACCCCATCTTGGATTCCCCTAGGTCTCTAGTTTTCAGAAATGCACAGGTTTGGTAGGTTTCCCTAGGTGCCAGCTGAGCTAGAGGCCAAAATCTACAGGTAGGCACTTTGCAAAAAACACCTCTGTTTTCTTTCAAAAAATTGGATGTGTCCACGTTGCGCTTTGGGGCATTTACTGTCGCAGGCGCTAGGCCTACCCACACAAGTGAGGTATCATTTTTATCGGGAGACTAGGGGGAACGCTGGGTGGAAGGACATTTGTGGCTCCTCTCAGATTCCAGAACTTTCTGCCACAGAAATGTGAGGTTGAGGTTTGCAGAGGATTCTGGGTAACAGAACCTGGTCCGAGCCCCACAAGTCATCCCATCTTGGATTCCCCTAGGTCTCTAGTTTTCAGAAATGCACAGGTTTGGTAGGTTTCCCCAGGTGCCGGCTGAGCTAGAGGCCAAAATCTACAGGTAGGCACTTTGCAAAAAACACCTCTGTTTTCTTTAAAAAAATTGGATGTGTCCACATTGTGCTTTGGGGCATTTCCTGACGCAGGCGCTAGGCCTACTCACACAAGTGAGGGATCATTTTTATCGGGAGACTTGGGGGAACGCTGGGTGGAAGGAACTTTGTGGCTCCTCTCAGATTCCAGAACTTTCTGCCACAGAAATGTGAGGAAGATGTGTTTTTTTAACCAAATTTTGAGGTTTGCAAAGGATTCTGGGTAACAGAACCTGGTCCGAGCCCCACAAGTCACCCTATCTTGGATTCCCCTAAGTCTCTAGTTTTCAGAAATGCACAGGTTTGGTAGGTTTCCCTAGCTGCCGGCTGAGCTAGAGGCCACAACCTACAGGTAGGCACTTTGCAAAAAATACCTCTGTTTTCTTTAAAAAAAGTGGATGTGTCCACGTTGCGCTTTGGGGCATTTCCTGTCGCGGGCGCTAGGCCTACCCACACAAGTGAGGTATCATTTTTATCGGGAGACTTGGGGGAATGCTGGGTGGAAGGAAATTTGTGGCTCCTCTCAGATTCCAGAACTTTCTGCCACAGAAATGTGAGGAACATGTGTTTTTTTAGCCAAATTTTGAGGTTTGCAAAGGATTCTGGGTAACAGAACCTGGTCTGAGCCCCACAAGTCACCCCATCTTGGATTCCCCTAGGTCTATAGTTTTCAGAAATGCACAGGTTTGGTAGTTTTCCCTAGGTGCCGGCTGAGCTAGAGGCCAAAATCTACAGGTAGGCACTTTGCAAAAAACACCTCTGTTTTCTTTAAAACAATTGGATGTGTCCACGTTGCGCTTTGGGGCATTTCCTGTCGCAGGCATTAGGCCTACCCACACAAGTAAAGTAACATTTTTATCAGGAGACTTGGGGGAACGCTGGGTGGAAGGAAATTTGTGGCTCCTCTCAGATTCCAGAACTTTCTGCCACAGAAATATGAGGAACATGTGTTTTTTTAGCCAAATTTTGAGGTTTGCAAAGGATTCTGGGTAACAGAACCTGGTCAGAGCCCCACAAGTCACCCCATCTTGGATTCCCCTAGGTCTCTAGTTTTCAAAAATACAGAGGTTTGGTAGGCTTCCCTAGGTGCCGGCTGAGATAGAGGCCAAAATCTACAGGTAGGCACTTTGCAAAAAACACCTCTGTTTTCTTTAAAAAAATTGGATGTGTCCACGTTGCGCTTTGGGGCATTTCCTTTCGCGGGCGCTAGGCCTACCCACACAAGTGAGGTATTATTTTTATCGGGAGACTTGGGGGAACGCTGGGTGGAAGGAAATTTGTGGCTCCTCTCAGATTCCAGAACTTTCTGCCACAGAAATGTGAGGAACATGTGTTTATTTTTAGCCACATTTTGAGGTTTGCAAAGAATTCTGGGTAACAGAACCTGGTCCGACCCCCACAAGTCACCCCATCTTGGATTCCCCTAGGTCTCTAGTTTTAAAAAATGCACAGATTTGGTAGGTTTCCCTAGGTGCCGGCTGAGCTAGAGGCCAAAATCTACAGGTAGGCACTTTGCAAAAAACACCTCTGTTTTCTTTAAAAAAAATGGATGTGTTCACGTTGCGTTTTGGGGCGTTTCCTGTCGCGGGCGCTAGGCCTACCCACACAAGTGAGGTATCATTTTTATTGGGAGACTTGGGGGAACATAGATTAGCAAAACAAGTGTTATTGCCCCTTGTCTTTCTCTACATTTTTTCCTTTCAAATATAGGAGAGTGTGTAAAAAAGACATCTATTTGAGAAATGCCCTGTAATTCACATGCTAGTATGGTCACCCCGGAATTCAGAGATGTGCAAATAACCACTGCTCCTCAACACCTTATCTTGTGCCCTTTTTGGAAATACAAAGGTTTTCTTGATAGCTATTTTTTACTCTTTATAGTTCAGCAAATGAATTGCTGTGTATCCGGTATAGAATGAAAACGCACTGCAGGGTGCAGCTCATTTATTGGCTCTGGGTACCTCAGGTTCTTGATGAACCTACAAGCCCTATATATCCCCGCAACCAGAGGAGTCCAGCAGACGTAACGGTATATTGCTTTCGATAATCTGACATTGCAGGGAAAAGTTACAGAGTAAAACGTAGAGAAAAATTGATGTTTTTTTCACCTCAATTTCATATTTTTCTTTTTCAGTTGTTATTTTCTGTTGGAAACCCTTATAGGATCTACACAAATGACCCCTTGCTGAATTCGGAATTTTGTCTACTTTTCAGAAATGTTTAGGTTTCTGGGATCCAGCATTGGTTTAATGCCCATTTCTGTCACTGACTGGAAGGAGGCTGAAAGCACACAAAATTTCAAAAATGGGGTATGTCCCAGTAAAATGCCAAAATTGTGTTGAAAAATTGGGTTTTCTGATTCAGGTCTGCCTGTTCCTGAAAGCTGGGAAGCTGCTGAGTTTAGCACCACAAACCCTTTGTTGATGCCATTTTCAGGGGAAAAACCACAAGCTTTCTTCTGCAGCCACTTTTTCCAATTTTTTGGAAAATAACGAACTTTTCACTGTATTTTGGCAAATTTCTTGGCCTCCTACAGGGGAACCCACAAAGTCTGGGTACCTCTAGAATCCCTAGGATGTTGGAAAAAAAGGACGCAAATTTGGCTTGGTTAGCTTATGTGGACAAAAAGTTATGAGGGCCTAAGCGCGAACTGGCCCAAATAGGCAAAAAAAGGCCTGGCACAGGAGGGGGAAAAGGCCTGGCAGCGAAGGGGTTAAATGTGTCCTTTGGCAGCAGTGAGGGGAATTTTCTGACACTTCAGTCAGGAGTGGACGTCAACTGGCCGACCTGTCCTGTGAGGGAGGAAAATCTCTTTCTCGCAGTTGGACAGGGGTCATCAACTTGCTGGCATGAGAAAGATGATGAGCAGTGATAGGCCCTACGGTGATGAATTTTGACTTTTATTCTTTGCTTGACATTTATGCTATAATATAATCACATATATTTGCTGTGTACATTGCAGTTGAGAATCACTTTGATATATTTTCCTTTCATTGCTGTAACTATATTTAAACGTGTGCCTCCAACCTACTAATCTCCTCTCTCAGGAACCTCGTGGTGAAGTAGTAATTAATGTCTTCTTTAAACTAAGAATGCATTCCAGAGATTTTTGTCAGCTCGGTCATTAGTGAAAGCAAAACAGACCTGTACCCTTTGCGATAAAGGTGATGCATTGTCTTTGAGCCACGCAGCTGGCGATACGTCGGGCTGAGGACAATTTGTTCATCCTGAGACATGCAGTTTTTTTTGCGATGTCTTCATCCTCATTGGCAGCAGTGATATGTCGGTGTTGAGTAGAGATGCAGCAATTCCCATCGGTGTAGTGATGGCGATGCATGGATTTTGCTAGTTCTGTACAGGGAAACCCAATTCCAAGGGCCCAGGACTGGACTGGCACCACTTGGCAGGAAGAACTCACAGTTGGCAGAGCCCAGGTACTGTTGTAGAGTTGCTGGACGGGGGCAAGCAGACAAGTCCTTGGATTCACTCTGGGTTCACGTGATGCAGGTCCAGTCCTTCTCATCCAGGCAGAGAGGGCAGTAGGCAGGTCAGCACAGCAGAAATGCAAATCTTTCAGAGCAGCAGTCCAGCAGAGTAGCAGTTCTTGTAGAAGCACAGCAGTCCTTCTTCCTGGCAAAGTATCCACAGATCCAGAAGTGTACTGATTTGATAGGGTCAGAGGTCTAGTACTTATACCCTGTTGTGCCTTTGAAGTGGGGGTGACTTCAAAGAAGGGCCTTTTAAGTTCACAGAGGTCCTTTATTCCTGCCCTGGTTCCAAACTAATTACAGGGGGTTAAGTATTCTTTTGTGTGGGAGCAGGACACTGCATATTGAGGTGTGTGTCAGCGCTTCCCTCTCATCCTAGAGGGAATGCAGGAAACCAGCTCTCACCCCACCTCAGAGGTAGGCTGCAGGCATACAGGGCTAAGAGCAGGAAAATGCCAACATTCTAAAAGTGGTATTTTAAAAAATGAAATGATGATTCTGACTTTACCATTAAGGAGGATTTGTCACTACAATTCTGTAGGTACTAAACATGATATGCTTACTCCTTTTTAATTAGGAATTGCAGCATATTAAATGTAATCAGGAATCCCCAATGTTAACCAATCAGAGGGGTAGGCCTTGCAGTAGTGAAAAACAACTTTGGGAGTTTTTCACTAACGGGACATGTAAAACTTTAAAGTACATGTCCTACCTTTTAGTTACATAGCACCCTGCTACCTATGGCCTACCTTAGCGGTAACGTATATGCAATAAAAGGGGAGTGTAAAGCTTGGCAAGGGGTTTTAAATGCCAAGTCAGCATGGCACTGTAAACTGCACACACAGGGAACGGCAGGCCTGAGACATGTTTAAGGGCTACTTGAGTGGGTGGCACAAGCAGTGCTGCAGTCCCACTAGTAGCATTTAAATTACAGTCCCTGGGCACATGAAGTGCACAGTACTTGGGATTTACAGGTAAATTGAATTTGTCAATTGTGGATGCCTCACTCAAACTATGTTTTAGGAGAGAAACACTTCCACTTTAGCACTGGTGAGCAGTAGTAAAGTGTTCAGAGTTCTAAGTCCAACAAAAAGAATCAGAAAAAAATATGAGGCAAGCAGGCAAGAGGTTTTGGGGAAGACCACCCTACGGCTGACAGGTCTAGCAATGCTACGACGGTCCAGTGCTTGCATTGTCAACACCATTCTTTTCTATTTACCATTTTAAGATGATAGATGCCTGTTTTGGAGTTGTAAAATTTATAAAAATGAATAAAATGTGCACAAAAGCATGTGGTATGAAAGAAGTGGCCTGGTAGCAAATTCCAGTTGCAGAGCTCACAAAAACATATATGAATAAAATATGTGAAATGGTACATACAGGATGTTATTTCGCTGAGGTAGAAATGGAATCCAAGCAGATAAACCCTTGAATCACAGGATTGTTTATATGTATATTGTCAACTCAAGCACTTGGAATAAAGCCCTAAAGAAACTGTGGAGAAGGGAACGGGAAGGTAGAAACACTGTTCACCACCTGTAAACTAAAAAGCATTACACAGTTATATTTTAATAGGTCCCCAGGGTTTAGAAATCTAGATAGGTGTGCAATGTTAGACCTATAGACTTCATATTGTAACTCACCACCTGGAGACTGTGTGACAGTCACCAGCAGGTGAATTCAAGGATTCCTAGATGAATCTAGCTGAGTCAGGAAAAGTGAGAGGTAAGTACCAAAGGCAGATAACAATCCCTGCCTAAGGTAAACTATCAATAGGAATTCAAGAAAACAACAAAGGTGAAATGAAAAGGTAGCTGGGTGCCTACTAAACAAAGACTAGGGGAGCCCACTAAAATGCGTAGTTGCCAAACAAAGTCCATTTGAAAGAGTAGCCTCTTATACTGTTCTGCCACTGTAACCCAGAAGAGGAACCTGGTTGTCGTCTTGGGTAGGTATGATCTCTATTCCCTACACAGTGAACCGCACCCCTCGACTTCCATCTCCCAAATAGCCATAGGCTCCATGTTACTTTCCCATTTTGAGATTTACCTTTGATTTTACTCACAATCATGTGGAATTGGACCACAACTTTTGATGCTTGTTGTTGGGTGTCACAGCCTCGGACACTTCCCAGAGTTTGGTGGAAAAATCCAGAGTAGAAGTCCTTTACTGGTTGAGGGGCATGAGCAAACAAGGCAGGTTCCCATGTTTCATGAGATGGACCACACCCTTCCCAGTCTATGAGGTACTGTAGGTGAGGACTGAGGATTGAACGGACCTCAAATTCAGGTTCATGATTGACTTTGTGGAGCAGCAATGCAGAGGAAAATGAAGGAGAAGGAAGGAAATGGGGGCTAAAATAAAAAAATAAAAAGATAAAAGTTGAAAATGGAACCAAGGAATACCTTGTGAGGAGGGGCAGGTCACATTACAAATGCAGTGGAATGAATCAGAAGGAAGAAGCAGTATGTAAGGAAGAGAGCAAGAAAACACATTCACACAGAGTGCTAGAAGAAAAGAAATAAACATTGGTAAAGCCAGTAGGTCTGGCTTGCATTTTAAGTCCATGCTAAATTTGTTTTAAAAAAGCCTGCTGCAGTGAGAAAACAAAACAACAAAATTTAGCAAAGCCAATGTGGATGCCGACATGATGGCTTTGCCAGTGCTTGTTTGCATTGGCCTTGCCATGCCCAACACATACACGTGCATGTGTCAAGACGGCACACATCTCTGCATATGTTGCGATGCTTTTGCACTAATGCATCATATAATGCATATATTACAATTCTGGTTATTTTTACTTTTTGAACATGGCCAATGGTTATGCAGTAATGCCGAAGTGAAACAAAACAAGCACTGGCAAAGCCAATAGGTCTGGCTTACTTGCATTGTCAGTTACAAGCTAGATCTATTGGCAGCAACAGAGCAACACACCAGGCAGGCACCAGGCACACCTCTAGACATCCATAAACACAGACAAATCTACTTGTTTTATCACTAATGAAGGACTGTGTTTTTTAGCATCAGGGCACCCCTTGAGAGTAAGAGTGCATTGCAAATCAATATAGGAATTATCATACATACAACAACCCAACTTACACACAGGCACACGTTTCTAACAAATATATATGGGGTGATCAGTTAAAATCCTAGAATTGTTCACTCCTCAAAACCTTACCAGATAATCCTAAAGAACTCGCTATATTAAGTCATAGCAGAAAACTAAGTACTTCATATAAAAGAAAAGCAAGTAAAAAGTTCAGTAATGCGCAGTATATATATAAAAAAATGAATAGTATCCACACTATTGACAGCCAAATGGAACAAAAAAAAGATGTAATAACATACATCACTTACCCACAGGTAATCAACTTTCTGACTTTTTTCTTCTATTTGTACTTCTTCAGATTGCATCCTATCTCAATATCCTGAACCCCTGCCTCAAAATTATCCTGAATTACAGCTAGGGATTATTCTACCTCCTATCTTTCTAATTAAATTATACTCTTATTACACTCCATCCCTAGCCTCCTTTAGTTCCTCTGAGAGTACCCTACTCTATTACATGCCGGCAGCCTTTGCTCCACTATACCTCAGGAAACTAATCATACTCCAATATCAAATTTCTTAGCATTGCATGATAACAATTGATACGTCAGTAGCAGTAATGAAATTCTGATGTAAAATTGCAGCATTTCCTCATGAATGATCCAGATACATCTGCAACCCACATGGGAGGTTAGGTGCAAAGATGCGATGAACAAAAATTTCTGCACTATCCAGCAAAACAGAGAATCGCAACAAATGGGCTTGAACCTGTAACCTTCAGATTGAGAATCAAAGACTATAACCCTGCATCCCTTCAGTGACTTTCACTTCTTCACTGTTTTACTGTTTGAAGTGTTGAACAAATACATTACGCATTGCCTTCAAGTTAAGCCTGACTGCTCTGTGCCAAGCTACCAGAGGAGGAGCATGGGTTAATTTGGATTTTGATTGTGGTTGCTCCTTCACAAGAACTCACACCCCATTCAACCAACAACCCAATTTCTCATATTGGTGATCAGAGGTGAGGTTAGGACTTGTTTTTGTGCAGTGCCATTCAGTGATTTGGTGTATAAGACCAATTTGAATTTTAAATTCTCCCTGATTGTTTTGTTTGCTTTTTTCAAATTTATTCTTACTCTGACTGTTTGTGTCTGTCACCTCACCTACAAAGATGAAGTCTGAGCTGGCCATCCTGGAGAGCTACACGGTGGCCCAACTCAAGGAGTTTTGTCAGGAGAGGGGACTGCCTACTAAGAGGAACACCAAGAAGGGGGAGCTCCAGAAAGTCCGGAGAGCATGGACAGAGGCTCATCAAGTGCCAGACACAATAAATGACCAGGAGGATGGGAAGAGTGAGGATTGATCAGAGCAGGACCCACAGGAGGGTCTTGGATTGTGATCTTTTAAGTGGGAGGCTAACATCCTCTCAGGATTGGAGACCTCTTCACAGGCAGGAAGCAGTGTGTGCTCCCATAACCTGTCCCCAGATAGGATGGCGGAGAGGAAGGTGCAGAGGGAATACAAACTAGAGATGGCTAAGCTTAAGATGGAAGAAAACAGGCTGGCCATGGAGGAAGCAACGGAGAAGGCTGAGGAGTGCCAATAAGGAAAATAAATTGGCCATGGAGGAGAGGAAAATGATCTTGGCTCATGATCTTAGTCTTAAGGAGTTGGACCTCAAAGCCAGGCAGAAAGAGTCCAGCAGTGATGGTGGAAGCATTTCATCAGTGCCCTCTGGAGAAAAGAGGGTCCATGTTACTAAAGGTCTGGTGCCTGACTATATTGTGGGAGACGACATTGACAAGTTGTTTGAGGCTTATGAGATTGTCTTACATATGCTAAAGATCACTGAGCAGGAATTTGGAAGCTAGTCTGTATACAGGGCATGTCCCTAGCGAAGGGAGGGACACCCTGCTGGCCCTAGCGAGGGAGGACAGAATGAGATATCCCCCCATGAAGAAAGCCCTTGTCAGAAAATATGATCTGTAAAAATGAAAAGTATAGGCAGAAATTTAGAGACAGTCAGGAGCTGGCACAACAGAACTGGGTAGATTGTGTTGAGTCCTTTTGCAAGGTACTAGATGGTTGGGTGAAGAGCAGTGAAGTAAAGGATTACCAGGGGCTGTACAATTTGATTGCAAAAACCACATCTTCAGTCTTTATTTTGCATTAAGCTCTGTGATCCTGGAGAGCTTACTAAGGAGGTGGCCCGCTGGGTCAGCATCAGGGTCCATAAGAAGGTATCTGGGGGGGAATCATTGCATGAATGGGCAGGGTCCCCATCGGAAGCCAAAAACAGAAGCAAGGAGTTCTCTAAAGGGCCCCAAACTAGTTACTCTGGTCAGGACTCCCATCCTGCTACTGAAAAGAAAAAGAGATGGTTCCCTGATAGTACGTCTTCATGGAAGGCAACACCTAAGTGCTATGAGTGCCAACAGGAGGGGCAATGCAATGGGGATGCCAAGTGTCCCAAGCAGGCACAGACCCCCACCGGTGGTCAGTCACTGGGTTTGGCTAGTGTAGCGCTTGGGGATGTGTTTGTCCCAGATAGTGTGGGGGCACAGTAGAGGTTATCTTAGTGTCTCTGGGTGACAGAGAGATAGTGCAGTGGGTCACCATCAATGGGCAGAGGGTGGAGGCTCTGAGAGATACTGGAGCCAGCATGACAACCATTAGATGTCATCTGGTGTCCTCAGAGTAGGTACTCATTAATTCATTCCACCAAGTTATTGCTGCTGGCATCTGTGAGAGTCACTATCAAGTGGCTTTGATTCCCTTCAAACCAGGGGAGGGTGTGATGTCTCAGGTTCCTTGAAGTTAGCTGTGAGTCTGTCGATGCCTGTGGATTGTCTGCTTGGCAGTGACCTGGAGCATGTCATCTGGAAGGAGGTGGAGCTCAGGTCCCACTTGGAGATGTTATTGTTGCCTGAGTGGGTGTGTCTGACCACACTGTCCATAGCAGCCCAAGAGAGTAGTCAGGAGGGACTGGAAGAATGGCCCAGGGGGCCTGCCAAGAAGAGGAAGTTAAAGGGTTGCATGAAACCTGCTTGTGAGACTCACACGGTCTGGGAAGAGGCTGACCTTGAAGGGGACGCCCCAGAGCCTACAGGGGAGGGTGTGACAGAACTGGGGAACCTGCTTGACCTGAACAATTGGCAGAAGGAAGGTGGTCCCACCAGGGAGGAGTTCTGCAGAGTGCAGAGGGAATACTCTACTCTTCAGGGTCTATGGCAGCAGGCCAAGGCCCATGTAGCTGGCAACACCTTTGGTGATCACTTGATTTACTGGGAGAATATTCTCCTGTATAGTGAGCCAAAGGTTCCTGAACCTGCTGCAACCTGTGTGTTGGTGGTCCCCCAATGCTACAGGGCCTTCCTACTCAAGCTGGCTCATGATGTACCCCTTGCAGGTCATTTGGGGCAGACCACAACCTTTGACAGTCTTGTTACCCACTTTTACTGGCCGCAAATGACTAAGGCCTCAGATGTGTTTTGCAGGTCCTGTCCTACCTGCTGGTCTAGCAGCAAGTCAGGAGGGAAGTGTAAGGCTACCTTTCAACCTTTTCCTGTCATTGGCATCCCCTTTGAGAGGGTGGGCATCAACATTGATGGGCCTCTGGACCCCAAGACAGCCATGGTCAACAGGTTCATCCCGGTCCTGATGGACCATGCCACCCGGGACCCAGAGGCTATCTTTCTGAGAACGGTGACTGCGCCTTTAGTGGCCAGGGCACTGATGGAGATCTTTACCCATGTGGGGTTCCCCAAGCAGGTGGTATCTGACCATGGTACCCACTTCAAGTCATGGTACATGTAGGCCATGTGGCAGGAGTGTAGGATAACATACAAGTTCTCCACTCCTATCCACCATAATTCAGTGGGTTTACTGAAAGGTTCAACAGGATCCTTAAGGGCATGATAATGGGTCTGTCAGAACCCATGAGGGGGAAGTGTGACATCCTCTGGCCATGCCTTTTGTTTGTCTACAGGGAGGTACTGCAGAAGGCGGTTGGCTTCAGCCCCTTTAAAATTCTGTATGGGCACCCTGTGCGAGGATCGCTGAGTTTGGTGATGGAGGGGTCGGAGCAAGCTCCCAGGACGGCCCCTAGGATGTGGTCAGCTGCATGCTGGCACTCCGCAACTAGACAGTGTGCTTCTGAAAACTCGCTCAGGAGAATTTGAAAGTCAGCCAGTAGGGCATTAAATGGTATTATGACCCTAATGCTACTAGGCTGGCCAAAAAGTGTGGGTGATGGAACCCGAGGAGCCCATGGAACCCAGGGCCCTGCAAAACCACTGGTTTGGACCTTATGAGATGAAGGAGCGCAAGAGTGATGTGACCTACCTGGTGTATCTCAAGACTCCCAGGAACCCTTTGAGGGTCCTGCATGTCAATTGCCTCAAGCCACACTCTGAGAGGTCTGAGCTAACCATGATTCTAGTCATTGATGATGGGGTTGAAGAGGAGAGTGAACATCTCCCCGACCTCCTTTCTTCTAAGGAGCAGGATGGGTCAGTGGAGGGTGTCAGCCTTTTCCTCACACTGACCCTAGACCAGCAGAGAGACTGCCGCCAGTTGCTGGGGTAGTTTGCCTCTTTGTTCTCCCATACCACAGGACTTTCTACATGGTGCACCCATGATATTGATACTGTGGACAGCCTGCCTGTAAACAATAAAATGTATAGGTTTTCTGACAAGGTGAAAGCCAGCATTAAGGAGGCGGTTTCCATGGTGCTGGCATTAAGGGTTATTGAACCCTCAAGCTGCCCATGGTCCAGCCTAGTGGTATTGATCCTCAAGGCTGCCCCTCCAGGTGTCACACCCAAACCTAGGTTCAGTGTGGACTACTGTGGACTCAATGCGCTCACCAACAATGATGCACATCCCATCCTCCGAGCTGATGAGCTCATAGATCGGCTAGGAGCTTCAAGTTCCTCATCACGTTTGACATAACTCCTGGGGACTGGCAGATAGCCTAGACCACGGTGTCCAATGAGAGGTCTTCATTCTGTACCACAGAATGGCACTTCGAGTCCCAGGTAAAGACCTTCTGGTAGAAGAACACCTCTGCCACCTTCTAGTGGTTGGTAAACCAGGTCCTGGCTGAGTTGGAGCAGTTCAGTGTTGCCTATTTGGATGACACTGCAGTATTCAGCTCTAGCGCGGAGGAACGTCTCAAAGAAGTGCTTCAAGCTCTGCAAAGGGAATGCCTGACTATCAAGGACAGCTAGTGACAGATAGGGCAGGGAGGAGTGGTCTGCTTGGGCAAAATTGAAACAACTCTGGCTTGAGAACCCCCCAAGACCCAGACAGAGATGAGAGCCTTCTTAGACCTCACTGGTTATTGCAGGGTAATTTGCAAGGGATGTGGCACCATTGTTGCTCACTTGACAGAGCTGACTTCCAAGAGGCAGCAATGTCAGGTGATCTGGACAGAAACATGTTAGAAAGCTTTTAACACCCTGAAGGAGGCCATGTGCAGAAGGCCCCAGAAGTCCCTAGAATGTATTGTTCAGACAGACACCCCAAAGGCATGGCATAGGGGCCATGCTTTCACAGTTAAATGATCAGGGACTGGATCAACTTGTAGCCTTCATCAATATGAGGTTACTTCCCAGGGATCAGAGATGGAATGTAATATAAAGGGAGGCCTTTGCTGTGGTCTTAGCTCTAAAGAAGCCAAGACCATGTTCAGCCAGACCACAGGCCCCTCAGTTGGTTAATGCAGATGAGTGGTAAGAATCACAAACTGTTGAAGTGGTCCACCTTCTTACAGGGAATGAACTTTACAGTGGAACAGTGTCCTAGGGCAGATCACTTCATTGCTGATGGTCTCTCCAGGTTCTTCCGACTTAGTGAAGAGAACTGCCAAGTTTTTGGGTGGTTCTCCCTACTTTCATCTGGGAGGGACACGTGTTGGAACTGGCATCCTTGACGTGGTTTCTCCCTGACTTTTTGCCTTCAGACCTCCAATTTTTGCTGACTTTGTTTTTGTTGACATTTGGATTCTGCTCACTCTACCACTCCTAACCAGTGCTAAAGTGCTTGTGCTCTTTCCCTAGAATGTGGTAACATTGGCTTAGCCCCAATTGGCATATTTAATTTACTTATAAGTCCCTTGTAGAATGCCCTACCTGTGCCCAGGGCCTGTAAATTAAATGCCACTAGTGTGCACATCACATTTATAAAAAAAGGAAAGATGTTATCCATATGCTCTAGCATAGTGAACATGGACAACCACATTGCTTTCTTAAGTTCTTTGTACATCAGAATGTTTGCTCAGAAGGTTACAGTGTACTTAGTTTTAAACACAACAATCAAAAACATGTTCTTAACCTCTTAGCTGCTGGGCCTTCCCCCCCCCCCAGTGCTGAGCCCTTTTTTGGCTATTTAGGGTAGTTCGCGCTTAGGCCTTCATAACATTTTGTCCACATAAGCTATCCACGCCAAATTTGCTTCCCTTTTGTCCAACATCCTAGGGATTCTAATGGTACCCAGAGTTTGTGGTTTCCCCTGGAGGAGACCAAGAAATTAGCCAAAATACAGTGACAATTTTGTTTTTTAAAATAAAATGGGAAAAAGGGCTACCGCAGAAGAAGGCTTGTGGTTTTTTCCCTGAAAATGTCATCAACAAAGGGTTTCTGGTGCTAAAATCACCATCTTTCCACCTTTCAGGAACAGGCAGACTTGAATCAGAAAACCACCTTTTTGCAACACAATTTTGGCATTTTTCTGGGACATACCCCATTTTTACTATTTTTGGTGCTTTCAGCTTCCTTCTAGTTAGTGACAGGAATGGGTGTGAAACCAATGCTGGATTCTGGAACGCTAAACATTTCTGAAAAGTAGACAAAATTCTGAATTTAACAAGGGGTAATTTGTGTAGATCCTACACGGTTTTCTTACAGAAAATAACAGCTGAAATAAAACAATTTTGAAAGTGAGCTGAAAAAAACAGCCATTTTTCTCCACATTTTACTCTGTAACTTTTTCCTGCAATGTTAGATTTTTTAATATAACGTTACGTGTGCTGGACTCTTCCGGTTGCAAGGCTATATAGGGCTTGTAGGTTCATCAAGATCCCTAGGTACCCAGAGTCAATAAATGAGGTGCACCTTGCAATGGGTTTTCATTCTATACCTGGTATACAGCAATTCATTTGCTGAAATATAAAGAGTGAAAAATAGGTATCAAGAAAACCTTTGTATTTCCAAAATGGGCATAAGATAAGGTGTTGAGAAGCAGTGGTTATTTGCACATCTCTGAATTCCGGGGGGTGCCCATACTACCATGTGAATTACAGGCCATTTCTCAAATAGATGTCTTTTTTACACACTGTCTTACATTTCGAAGGGACAAATGTAGAGAAAGACAAGGGGAATAACACTTGTTTTGCTATTCTGTGTTCCCCCAAGTCTCCCAATAAAAATGGTACCTCACTTGCGTGGGTAGGTCTAATGCTCGCGACAGGAAACGCAACATGGACACGTCACATTTTTACATTGAAATCTGACGGGTTTTTTGCAAAGTGCCTAGCTGTAGATTTTGGCCTCTAGCTTAGCCGGCACCTAGGGAAACCTAGCAAACCTTGGCATTTTTTAAAACTAGACACCTAGGGGAATCCAAGATGGGGAGACTTGTGGGGCTCTGACCAGGTTCTGTTACCCAGAATCCTTTGCAAACCTCAACATTTGGCTAAAAAAACACATTTTCCTCACATTTTGGTGACAGAAAGTTCTGGAATCTGAGAGGAGCCACAAATTTCTTTCCACCCAGCGTTCCCCCAAGTCTCCCTATAAAATTGATACCTCACTTGTGTGGGTAGGCCTAGCGCCCGCGACAGGAGAGGCCCCAAAACACAACGTGGACACATCACAATTTTTGACAGTAAACAGAGGTGTTTTTTGCAAAGTGCCTACCTGTAGATTTTGGCCTCTAGCTCAGCCGGCACCTAGGGAAACCTACCAAACCTGTGCATTTTTGAAGACTAGAGACCTAGGGGAATCCAAGATGTGGTGACTTGTGGGGCTCTCACCAGGTTATGTTACCCAAAATCCTTTGCAAACCTCAAAATTTGGCTAAAAAAACAAATTTTCCTCACATTTCTGTGACAGAAAGTTCTGGAATCTGAGAGGAGCCACAAATTGCCTTCCACCCAGCGTTCCCCCAAGTCTCCCGATAAAATTGATACCTCACTTGTGTGGGTAGGCCTAGCGCCCGCACCAGGAAATGCCCCAAAACACAATGTGGACACATCCCATTTTTTGACAGAAAACAGAGGTGTTTTTTGCAAAGTGCCTACCTGTAGATTTTGGCCTCTAGCTCAGCCGGCACTTAGGGAAGACCTACCAAACCTGTGCATTTTTTAAAACTAGAGACCTAGGGGAATCCAAGAAGTGGTGACTTGTGGGGCTCTGACCTTCCCCCAAGTCTGCCAATAAAAATGGTATCTCACTTGTGTGGGTAGTCCTGATGCCCGCGACAGGAATAGATCACACAACGGTCAGTGTTGGTCCTTACATGAGTCAGCTGTTGACCCTGGGGTGATCCATTCCTGACGCAGGCACTAGGTATAGGCACTCAAGTGGGGTAGTGTTTTTATCAGGACAGGTGAGGAATCACTGGGTGGTAGGAATTTTGTGGATCCCAGCATATTCCTGTAGTTTGTGTGACAGAAATGCGAGAAAAATAGAGTTCTTATTCAACATTTCAGCTTTGCAGGGTATTCTGGGTAAGAAAACTTTGGGGAATCCACACAAGTCACACCTCTGTGGCTTCCCCTGAATGTCTAGTTTCCAGAAATGTTTGGGTTTAGTATGTTTTTCTATATGGCCGCCGAACCCAGGACCACAAACACAGGTGCCTGCCTTACAAAACCAGTTTGTTTTGTGATAGATAATTTTGATGTCTCCACAATACGATTTGGGCGGTGGAATTTGGGGCTGAACTAAATTGGGGAGCTCCCAAGAGAGCACTTTGCTTGCCGCCGCATTCACCTGCTCTCGGGGTTGGGCTAACCCACTATTACCCCGTTGCACAGACTGTGCTTGCAAAGGGACAGCAGGACTGTCCTCATCACCTCCCTCATAATTTACTGGAAGAGGAGTTATTGAATGGGACTCCTCCAACTGAAAAATCACTCCCAGAGTCTGCACCATTGTCCTATCCCTCAGATGCTGTCTCAGTATCTGATGTCTCAGTCTCTGATCCTATGTCAGAGCTGTCCTCTATAACCCGAGTGACGGCAGCAGTCATCCATCAAGATGCCATCTCTGCTAACTAGCCTAAGTAGACAGTCACAAAATCGATGGTGTGTGTGAGATACGTGCAACAGTAGAGGCAACCTTACCTGCGCTTCTTCCCTCAATCAGCACGTTCTTTCAAGACACTCAAAAAACACCTTGTCACATACCATTCGTCACAGTCTTTAGCACCTCCTGCGCCCAGTCCAAAAATCATTATTGGTGCTCCCACTCCCTCCTCCTCGGATTCCCTCATTACCACCCAGCAAAAAGTGCCCTTCATCTCTCCATAGCCGCCCTCCACCCCGCACATACATTTCATTTGTATTATAGCGCAGGTAATGGCTGACTTTACTAATGTACTCAGCTATTTACATAAAATACAGATTTGCTCTTTACAGTAGGCATATAAACCTTCTGCGCTTCTTTATGGCACTAAAACTGCCACTAGACAAAAGTCTGATCCTTTTGTAGCAGAAACATAATCACAATACTAACTTGACTTTTTTATTGCTGCCTAAAAGCTACAGTTGAAATGCGTCAGTTGAAGTATGTTCATTGCTTTGAAGACGCAAGCTGCAACTGCAAGATAACTGCTGGCAAATATATATATATATATATATATATATATATATATATATATATATATATATATATATATATATATATATATATATATATATATATGTATATATATATATATATATATCACTTTTATATGTGGGTCTGGTTTTCCTGGGGGCCGATTGCAGCCCCCAGGGAAACCACACATGTATTGAAAAAAGTGATCTATATATATATATATATAGATCTATCTATAGATATATCCATGTAGATAGATATATCTACATAGATATATCTATATATATATAGATATATATATATATATATATATATATATATATATATATATATAATTTTTTTTTTGTAGTTGTATGGTTTCCTTGGGGGCCAAAATGGCCCCCAGGGAAACCCTACAACAACTAAGAAAAAATATTGCCCCCACAGGGGGTCGCCCAGCACACGGGCGACCCCCTGTCCATTTCTTTTGATTCTTTTTTTGTTTATTTTTAAAAAAATCATATTTAGCCTGATTGCGCCCCCCAGGGGACACCTACCTTTTTTAAAAAAAAATATGCCCCCGGTGGGGAGGCCGGCCCGTTTTCCGAGGAGGCCGACACCCCCCAAGTGAAATCCCTGGTGTCTACTGGTGTCGGCCACAGGTCGTGACCCGCAGCAGGGAGGTAGTGCGGGTGTCGTCCAGTGGCCGACGCCCGCACCCAAGGGGATAATATCCTTTGACACAATGTCATGCCTGCAGAAAGGCGCATTTTGACCATGTTGCACTGCAGAGGCAAGCTGGTGCAACACTGCCACCTACTGGTCTGCCAGAAAGGATTGATATCCACTCAATCAACTCTCTCAACAGCTCCTTTTCAGCAGCTCAGTTTACATTAGTGCACATGCCAAGTTTAAACATGAGACAAGTATTCATTCTATTGAGTCTGTTCGTAATTTGTTTTGGTTGGCCAACAACTGAATTATATACACTATGGTAGGCAGAGAATGGAATACACATTTCATAGACACTTCTGGTAGGAGGCTGGCCTGGTGTATGGTGGGTACCGAAGGCACTTACACCTTATACCAGGTCCAGGTATCCCTTATTAGTGTAGTGTAGTCAGTGTCTAGAAGCCAGGCTCTCTAGAGGTAGCTGTGGATGAGCAGCCAAGGCTTATCTATGAGGCATGCAAAGTTCATGCAATACCACTGTAGTCACACTCAGTACGTACCACCAAATTATGACATTGGCGAGTTGGCGGACACTACTGTCCTGCCAGCAGCATTATGACCCTGCCTACCACCATGGTTTTCGTGGCATTCGGAATGCCACGAAAACCATGGAGGTAGGCCCTACCAGTGACAGGAAATTCCTTCCCAGTCAACCAGTGACAGGGAATTCCTTCCCTGTCACTGGTAGGAGGTCCACCCCCTCTAACACTCCCCATAATACCCCTACACACACCCTTTCCATCCAGTCTCTCCCCTTCCAATCCTCCCCTATACATGCACACTCACAGGCACACACCACACATTCACACACTCAGTCACACAGGCATACACGCATTCAAACATGCATGCATCCATTCATTCACACACACATCTGTAGACACATCCAAACTTACACGCAGACACTCATTCATATTTGCATTCATACACGCGCTGTCACACATACACACACAACATTACACACTCATGTGCATGCACGCACACACTCCCACATTCATGCACCCACCCCTACACACACACACACACAACATGCCCCCACCCCTGTCCGAAACCCGACTTACCTGAATCCGGCAGGGGACGGGGCGGGTGCTGCTACCACCAGCAGCGGCCGCCGGCAGAACACCAGCAGGCTGTATTTTTTTCTCATAATACTGCTGGGGGTGGTCTACTGGCGTGGCACTGCTGCTGGTAGCAGCGCCACCTTAACACCATCCGCCAGCATGACCACAGCAGGATTTCCACCCTTCTGGTGGCGGAAATCTGACTGTGGTCATATTATGGCAGATGGATGTTAGCCGCGGCGACGGTCTTTTGGTGGCATTCGCCACAGCGGTAGGCAGTTTTTCCGGCCGATGACATAATGAGCGCCTCAGTGTTACAAAAATAAAGCTACTTTATTTTGGGGACACAAATACAAAAAATACCATAGAGACTAAACTCCTTTAGGAGGTAAGTAATACACAAAATATATACACTAGTTTGCAGAAATAGGCATAAAAAGTTAGAAAACAATGCAATTAGTGAAAATCACAATAAAGAGAAATGGTCCTAGGGGGAGCACAAACCATATACTAAAAAAGTTGAATGTGAGAGTCGGTCCCGCACCTAGGTAAGAAGAGTGTGTAGAGGGGAGCTGGGAGTGCTTGAAAAGCCCAAAGGTAAGTACCACAACACCCCCCAGCGACCAGGAAAGCAGGAGTAAATCACTGTAAATTCCCCAGATCACCCACTTAGGAAAGAATAATAATAATGCAAAGCCCAGAAGAGACTGCAAGACACCAATAGTGGATTACTGAACAAGAGGACTTGTGGAAGAAGGGGACCAAGTCTAACAAGCAAAGCAGAGTCCAGAAAGAACAGGAGCCCCTACCCACCAGACTGAAGGTGCAAGAGAGGAGTCGATAGTGATGAAGGAGAGTCAGCACTGAACCCAAGAAGATGTAGTCGAGGAGGGGAGTCAGATGGGGCCCTTAATGACACAGAGAGCCCGCAGAAGCACAGGCAGCACTCACAGGAGTCCCACAGGATGGGGACACAGAAGTCAAAGAAGAAGCCAACGCAGCACTACGAAAAGGGGTCATACACCGCAGGGTGGAGTCACACATCGCAGGATGGAGTGTTGGGGGCTGGAGCTTCAAGATGCCTGAAGATCCCTTGGAGAGGATGCCAATAAGCCTTGGCAGCTACAAATGACGTGGTGCATGGGGGTACTGTCCTGCGTGGGCAGGCAAGGGCTTACCTCCACCCAAGTTGGACAGCCAGAAGAGAGGACCGTCGGGACCACTTCAGTCCACCACCAGTGTTGCAGTATCCACGCAGCTCAGCAGGAGGGGGTATCCATGAAGCCAGTCGTCATTGCAGTTGGTGCCTGCAGATGCGGGGGAGTGACTCCTTCACCCCAAGGGAGATTCGTTCTTCTTTCTGGTGAAGGCTGAAGACGGGCTGTCCTCACAGGATGCACAACCAGGGAAATGTTGCAGTTGCTGGAAGGAGCCATGGATACAGTGTTGCCAGCAGCATCTTGCTTCTTTATTGCAACTTGTTGGGTCCTGGAGCGTCCAGATGCAATTTCTTGGGTCAGACGTCAAAGCGGAGGTTGCAGAGAAATCCTGCTGGAGTCTTGCAAACCGAATCTGAGGAACCACCTATCATGAGGGGGCTCTGACGTCGCCTGCTGGCACTGGCCACTCAGATGCTCCCAGAGTTCCCTGCCAACCTTGAATCAAGATGCCAAAACCCAGGGACCCTCTGATGGAGCTCTGAACACCACCCGTAGGGTGGTGGTGGACAGGGGAGTGGTCACTCCCCTTTCATGTGTCCAGTTTCGCGCCAGAGCAGGGACTGGAGATCCCTGAACCGGTGTAGGCTGGTTTATGCAAGGAGGGCACCAAATATGCCCTTCAAAGCATTATCAGTGCCTTGGGGAGGCTTCCCCTCCCAAGCCTGTAACACCTATTTACAAAGGTAGAGGGTGTAACACCCCTCTCCCATAAGAAATCCTTTGTCCTGGGCTTGAGCTGCTCAGACAACAGGAGGGCAAAAACCGGTCTGTGAGGTGGCAGCAGCTTGGGCTGCCTGGAAAGCCTCAGAAGGCTGTAATGGCAATACTGGGGGTCCTTTAAGGAGCCCCCAGAGTGCATGAATCATACAACCAATGCTTGCAAATGCATTGGGGTATGATTCCAACATGTTTGATACCAAACATGGCTATGTTCGAAGTTATTATTATGTTGCTGGACATAGGTATTGACCTATGTCCAGTACACATGTAAAATGGCGTCCCCGCACACACAGAGTCTGGGAAAATGGGCCTGGAGTTTGCGGGGGCTCCTCTGCTAGTGCAGGAGTGCCCTAACACACAGGTACTTTGCACCCTGCCCTCTTGGCTAGAAGGCTTGCCATTGGGGTGACTTATAAGTGACCTGGTGCAGTGGCAGTGAAAGGGTGCTTGCACCTTTTCACGCAGGCTGCAATGGCAGTCCTGTAGAACCCTTTGCTTGGGCTCCCTATGGGTGGCAAAATATATGCTGCAGCCCATAGGGATCCCCTGAAAACCACAATGCAGTGGGTACCTAGGTACCATACACTAGGGACTTACAGTGGGGCATCAATGTGCCAATTGTGGGATGAAATACAGAGTTTTGGGAGAGAGAGCATAATCACTGGGGTCCTGGTTAGCAGGATCCCATTGAACACAGTCAAACACACTGACATCAGGCAGAAAAAGACTGTAACAATACCTATAGAGAAGGTATTTTTCAGTTTCAGTTTTATTTATTTATGATACGGAACTCCCATGTAGGTCCACAGAGTAGGCACCCAAAACCTTCAACAATTAACAATTAACATTCCCCATTTATACAAAACAATTTGATAATAAGATTAATACAAACTTAAAAATCATTAAAAAAAGTTAAACATTTTATAACAGAATATTTCATTTGGGGGAGCAAAGAAGGCCTGCAGAACTTCAGATGCAGTACGTAGGGAAAGTTGCAAGCAGATAGGACATAACCACCTACGTCGAAATAACAGCAAGGCCGGACAGATGAAAACAACATTATTCAAATCTTGATCACCATTTTGACAGAAATTACAACTCGCCAAGGAATCATACCATTTAGCCCATAAAGTATTAAGAGGGAGCAGCCCCTGTCGCAAAAGGAGCTGGAATCGTCTGACCCCGAGAGGCAGGGTCCAGCTAAGAAAGGACAGCATTTTCTTCAATATTATAGTAATAATCACAGATTGGAAACCCAGCCTGTGTGCACCGGCCTTCTTATCCAGGTGAAGGCCAGCAAACCAGGTTGATTGCCTAATAACAGATTTTAGCTGTAGCCGAGAAAGTGTATAAATAGAGGCAGGATGTAACTGTAATAGATCTGTGCAATGTGTGGAATTTCGGCCAATGTGTATTTTGCCCTCCTGCCAGCTAAGATTTTCTTTTTAACAGTGACCTCAGAGAATTATCACCAATCATCACCAATATTCATCAGATTAACCACCCAATGTACAACCTTGGCCAGTCCTTGCACATATGCACTATGCAAGCCCATCTCAAGCCTTAAGGTTGCTGCTGAGAGGGCTGAGTTTACAGATGTTAGGTCCCTCACGACACGACCCTCTAGTTTATCTAAGAAACCCCAGTTGGAAACTCCTACATGCTCTTGGCCATAAAGTAAGGATGGAGGTATCTTTGCTCGATAAATCTCTAAAAGATGTTTAAAATGTCTCCTACCGGTTGCCCTTAGAGGGCATTCAAACCGTTAGTTTGAGATGGAGCCTTGCGTTGGTTGTGTTCTATGTGCGCCCTATCGCTGAGGTTCCCGCAAAAGATTTTACCCAAGAAAATATATGAGTTTACCCTTTCAAGTTGTTGAGCTCCCAATGACCAGCAGAAATTACCATATTTAAGCCTTTTTTTACCATGAAAACACAGAATTTTGATTTTGGAGCAGTTTATTTTTAAAAAGTGAGCTTCGGTGAATTGCCCTAAGGCTTGGAGGTGATTGTTTAGCCCTTTAGGTATATGATCTAGAAAGACTATATTGTCAGCATAGAGCAAACAGGATTTTGGTCTTCCTCCCAATACGGGGGCAAAACCTTCGCCCGAGTTAAGATAGAGGGTAAATCAGAAATGTACAAGGAAAACATCAGAGGGGCGAACATGCACCCTTGTTTTAAACCATTCTGAGTTAGGATTTTATGGGACAAGCCTCTATCTCCCCCTAACAGCACCCTACACCAGGTGGAGGAGTGGAGGGTGATTGCCAGATCTAAAGGATACCTGGCATGCTAAAGCTTGAGAGCTTTGTCCACAGCGTGGCCCGGATTACTTGATCAAATGCTGTAGAGAAATCTATAAAGGCTACGTAGATTACCCCCCTCTCAAGGAGACATATTTCTCATTTATTACCTGGAGGGTCAAGATGTTATCAACTGTACCATGTTTTTTTCTGAAGCCAAATTGTTCCATAGAGATGATTTTGTTCCTCTCTGCCCAGTCACTAATCTGAGAAAGCAAATATTTTGCCTAGCGCATCCAGCGGAGCGATCTGGCAGTAGTTCCTGGGACAGCTGCGGTCCCCCTTCTGAAATAGAGGAACAATAATACTACCCTTCCAGGATGTGGGGATTTTTCTAGTTTCACAGCAACACTGGAAGACCTGGTACAAAATTATACTCCAGGTAAGAATGTCATGTTTTATTACCAGAATGGGGATCTCGTCTGGACCCATTGCTGCAGAGCTGCACATGTCTCTAATAGCATCCTCAATTTCTTTCCTAGAGGGGTGGGTAAATGAGGGATCATTACCAGCTGGCGGAAGCTCCACAGTGATTCCATGGGATGTGTAGAGGCCAGATATAAAAGTGGACCAACTAGCTTTGTTGATGACCGTTGGAAGTGAACTAGCCCTCAAACCACACCCATCTGCTACCAATGACCAGAAACGCCTTGAATTGCATTAAAAGCTGCTTCCCTTAAATTAATCCAGAATCTGTAGATTGCATCTCTTTTTAATCCTGCTCTGAAACGCCTCCTTCTTTTTAATAGGTCCAGCTGAATCTGCCTTTCTAAAGTGTATTCGCTGAATTGCTTGCGAGTAATGGCATTGATTTCTCTGTTCAAGAAAGGAGGGGGTGGGGTTTTACCGTATGCTTGTTCTGGTGCTTCTGGCGGGTGATTATAGGTAGCTGCTGCATAAATTCAGAGAGTTTTTCCAAATCATTACCTGCCCAGTTTTGTAGATTACCAGAGACGATCTCTAGAGTACCTTCCAGCCCCTTAATCCTATCATAGGACTAATGTGTTCTACAATTTTTAATGATAAATGTGGACTTCGACCCATCGAGGCTTCAAGAATCAGCAGGGAGAACTTTCAGATTAATAGATAGTACCAGAGTATTATGATCGCTGAATACTGTCTCTATCACTTTTATGTCATGTACCAGGGAGAATGTCTGATAGCTGGTTACCATATAATCTAGAATAGCTGTGCCCCCCCCCCCCTGTGATTTATTTGTATAATTGGCTGGCAAATCAGAGGGAAGTCTACCATTTGCTATGATACAGTCACTTGCTTTTAAGTGCTCAAGAAAAAGCTTTCCATGCTTATCAGTTCTTATTTTATGGGGAAAGATAGAAGTGGGAATTCCAAAAGCTTCCTCTTTGTCCTCATCCCGAACTGTAAATGGGCGGGATTAGAAATTTTACAATTTAGGTCTCCAACCATGACATTTCTAATTGTAGGCTTCCTGCCGTAAAGCTTATTAATAAAGAGAAATATCTTAGCCAAGAGACTATCATGTGAGGCTCCAGGGGGGATATAGGAGTTTATCAATGCCAGGGAAGCACCATCAGAACCCTCTCCAACACCATATAAGATTATAACCAGAAACAGATTGCTAGGATCCCTAAGACCAATTAAGTTTATTAGACAGCAAGCAGGCTACCCCACCCTTAGCATGGCCTTTCATTGAGGGGGTAGCGTTACAAAAAAGAGAGTAATATTTGTCGCACAAGAGCTCCCCGGTAGACCAAGTCTCTTGTAGGCAAATTCGTCAGCATTTGAAGAATTCAAAAACTCATTTTTTTACCCCTTTTTTTTATACAAGCAATGTTCCAGGATACGATGGAGAGCTTATTGCTAAAATGATGGTACTGTTGGTTGAGACATTGTGGAAGAGCTACTTAGAGCAGCAGGTAACCAATAGGTGTTGGCACTTGATTCTAGGGGTAAACTCTTTGGGGGGTCCCAAAGTGACACTTGTCTGCCGTGCTTCCCTAGAGAGATTATTAAACCCTGATGTCTAAGAGGGTAGATGTCGGGGTTACTTAGGTGTGGGGGAATAGACACTTTTGCATTCACTATGAATCCTTACCACAGCGCATGCTCCCCACCTCCCTCACAACAGGAACCAAATCAATACCTTTACATTGCAGCCGCTCAGAATTATTTAACATTTTTTTGACTATCAGTATCGAGAAAAAGAACACTCTTGTTGTTGAGCCAAACCCGAGACCTCTATAGATACCACGTGTATGTCTTTACTCTCAATTAGTCTGAGTGACTACATCTGTGAGAAACATTTTAAAAGTAGAGATCTGTTTAAATATAAATTCTGCATCAAACAGAAGCACAAAATCCAAAACCATAGTGTCGACAAGATGAGTCTCTCCTTCCTTCTTGTGAGTGGCGACTGATCCGGCAAGGGATTAAGCCACGCTGGAGCCTCAAACGGTTGTGCCAGGGGATTCAAGAGTGGCATACTTGGTTGTGACAGTAGTGTGTTTTGACTCAAGGTTGGGCTATTCATGCTTGGCCCTTGTGGGGAATGAAAAAAAGCATCCAATACTCGGGATTCAGAGATCGAAGTATGGAGATGTTGAGCAGGGCCCTCCAGGGATAAAGGTTCTTGTGGCGGGGGATGCCTCAATGAAACAAACCTTTCTTCAATCTTTTTTGGAAATTCTTCGAGTCAGTTTTTTTAGCTCTCTTGAGGTTCTTTTTTAAACACAATTGCTTTTGAAATGAAAACCAAGTTTCTCTGATTACTGTATTAGCTTTTGGGCAGACTTTGAAAAATCGGGAATGCTTCCTGCACTGTACTTTGGGGTTCATAATTCAGGCTTTTATTTAAAGAAAAGTCACTCAATACAAATCTGATAGAGTCTACCCGGCTCCCCAAAGAGGCTGAGTTTGTGAGTGGTACCTTCATCGGAGGCTTACCGGCCTGTGAGCAAAAGTCAATCTAAGTATGGGAACTCTTGGTCTTTACGATGCAAGGCTGCGCTAAAGCTCCTTCTTTATGTAATGTAATTGGTTCATGGATACCTCCTTTGTTAGTAATTAGTTATTTTATTATGGCTGTAACAGTGTCAAAGATGCAGTCTGATCCCCCCCAATGAATTTTTCTAATATGTTTAAAATGGATGACAGGAGTCTCTCTAGGCTAAGGAGAGAGGAGAAAACCTGAGTTTTTTGATCCAGGGGGTTGCTTGGAAGATTAACATTTATTCTCAGATCAGGAGTCGCTGAGAGATGTGAGCACAATGAAGGATGGTTAGAGGGAGTACTGCTAGAGAGCTGCAGGCCCGTGGACAACGGTGGGGGAGAAGAATACAAACTGTTCACCCCCTGTTGAGGACCATATCTTTTATATAATTCTAAGTCCAGGTCTGGAAGGGTTAAATCATCCAACTGATGTACCAAATCAACACTTTGGGGGGGCCTCCTCTGCGGCTCCCACAGGCAAACCCACCCTATTACAGTCAAGACAAATGGAGTTGCAAGCAGAAGGGTGGAAGTCTGTAGGGTGACGAAACTGCTTTACGTGAACCACGGGCCTCAGTGTGGGAAATGTCTACTAAGGAAACGATGGAGACCTGAGTGGTCATTTCAGGGATGTCAGCACGTGCTGACCCTTTGAGACTACGTTGCAGTGGTTCACCCAGCGGCAAAGCATTAGCAGTGACTCTGTTGCCGAAGGGCTTAGTCTCGGGGGGTTCCAATAGGATCTATTATGTATCAGGCAGAAAAAGGGGGTAACAATACCAAGAAAGAAGCTACTTTTCTACACTTCTGTGACTGAATCATTCTGCCTCCCACATTATTATGCAGGATAAATAACAATTCTTGATGTGCTTTCAGATGTACCAATATTTGTAATCAGCCTTGAGGGCGAGGTTATAGAACAGAGAAGTGCAGTCCAGGAGTGACTTGAGGTGTTACAAATGGCTTGAGACCACCTGGCAGGTGTGGTTTAAATCTAATCTATTCAGATTTCCCAAAAGGAAAAACATACTCAGTATGATTGCGAAAAAGCATATGAAAACACTTTCAGTGTGTTTCTTTCACTTATATTGTACAACTAGTCAGATGCCCATTACAAAAAACAGCAGTTATTCTTCATTTGTTTATATTATCACTAGCCAATAACCCAAGAACACCTTTTCAACCATTTTTTTACACACATTTTTAAGGTTTTGCCTACACAGCTCCTACATTGTGCTTGATTTGTTTTTCATCTGCCTTTTACCTAATCCTCTCATGGCTGCACCCCTTTCAACCCTACTTATCAGGTACATTTTCTTTCACTTTGACCTCCCCCTTTACCTATTATCCCTGCTTTATAATACCACCAGTAACAGAACAATACATTGCCTTTCTCAATAAACAAGTCATAACACTTTTACAAAGTTTTAGTAAATATTCCGCAACTACTCAAATCTACAAGTTACAACAAAAAACACTAATTATTAATCACATAGGCAAAACCGAATGCATTTACCAATGCTTGTTAATAAATATGAGTGACCGCTAATGTAGGCCCTAGGCCGCCCCAAGGACAGGGTGCAGTGGTTTTTAAAGGTTGGACATTTACTTTTAAGTTTTACATATCCTGGTAATAAAAAACTCTTACATTCGTTTTTCACTACAGTAAGACCTATCTATCTCTCCCACGGGACAACATTGGAGTTGCCTTATTATATCTTCTTAGTGTAATCCACAATCTGGAAGAGATAGACTGTTTGAGTTTTGTGTCTTGGATTTTAATTCGTAATTCTGAAAATGCCACTTAGCCATTTGGTGCCTCCTACCTGTCTCTGATCACATGTCTAGGGCGGGGGTCAGCTAGGCTTTGTGTATCCCCCAAGACAGCCACACACAAAGGGAGCATAGGTGTGAATTGATGGGCCATTTGTGTCCTGATGGGCCATCCTAGGCAGGATGGATGGGAGGGAGGAGCTGGACACAGCCTCACACCTAAGTAGGTTGTGCCTATCCAGATACATAGGGCTTCATACTCCCTGTAGTGAGTCTGGAGCCAAGGCATGAAAGGCAGGCCATATGTGTACTTCAGGAACATCTATTTGAAGTTTTCCAAACCTCAAAGCACCACTGGGAATAAGAAATGAACCTCAGACAACACCATTTCAGTACGCTTCTGGACCTGTTGATACTTTGCCAGGAAAATGGACTGCTGTGCTGCTGAAGGCTTGTCACTCTGTTGGACTGCAGTTTTGCTAGACTCCTGCTTTGCTGTGCTGACCTATGCCTGCTACTCTTTTGCCTGGGAGTGAGAAGGACTGGATATGAATCTCTACAACCCAGAGTGATTCCAAGGGCTAGTCGGCTGTCCTCCTGACTCGAAGTCTCAGGGACATAACAGACTTCCAACAACCCTGCTCCTGCAGTTGGACTCTGCCATCTGTGAGTCTGTCCTGCCAAGTGGTGCCAGCCCAGTCCTGGACCCTTGAAAGTGGGCGTAAGGTGCTTGCTCCAGCAGAGCCAACGCATCCTCTGCTGCAGTAGCAGAATCAACACATCACCACTGGTGCCTGGAGAAAATTGATGCATCATCATCATCATCACTTCTACTGCGTGGTTTGGAAACTAACGCAACCAGAATTGCATCACTGCTGTACCTTGCATTTGCATCTCAAAACCAGAGCATCACCTCCGACACAAACAATGCAGCATTTTTCTCAGTGTAAGTTCCTTGCATCCCTTCGACAGCAGCAACAATGCTGCTGACACTCCGCATCGCAGCCCCTGTGATCATCAGATCTGACGTATTGCCTCGACTACCCAACGTGGCATCAGGAACTTGCACTGCAGTGTCACCGCATCTCAGAACCGATGCATCGCTGCTGTTCTGTGGAGAAAAGTGATGCATCCCCTGTGTTGCATGGTTCGGAGCCGACACATCACTCCACAATCCAGATTTAAGGTACTTTTGTCAGCGGGTCCAACTGGGTCCCTATAGTTGGCCCATGCTCCATTGGGGTTGGCCTGAACTTTTGACTTTGACACCGTCCGGTGCAACCAGATATCCCTGTTTGGCACTTTTGGCTTCTAAATGCTGTTTTACAATTTATTCTTTAAAAATTCGTAACTCAAGTTCTACTTATTGGATTTTTGTTGTTTTGGGCTTGTTTTATTTCTTAAATTAAGTTATATTACTCTAACCTGGTGTGGGATCCTCTCCGTGTGGTGTTCACTGTTTTACTGTTTGAAGTGTTGCACAAATACTTCGCGCATTGCCTTCAAGTTAAGCTGCTCTGTGCCAAACTACCAGAGGGTGAGCACAGGTTAATTTGGGGTTTGCTTGTGCCTTACACTGACAAGAATTGTGGTTGCTGCTTGACCAGGGCTCACACCCCAGTCAACCAATAACCCAATTTCTCACGGAGCTGCTACCATTAAAAGCAGTGCTTAGTTTGAGCTGGTGGTTACAGGTGGGGCCCACCAGCACTCTTTTTGGGGGACTGGAACTTATGTTTCATCATCAGGCTTTGACCCAGACTGTTAGAAATGGGGTCTTTGTTTGGCAGTCAGGTTACCCCCTGTCCAAACAAGGACTGCCACTCTAGTCAGGGCAAAGGAGAAGCACACCTGGTTAATCTGCACTCACCCCCTTGGTAGCTTGGCACGAGCAGGAAGACTTAACCCAGAAGCAATGTATAAAGCAGGGGTCTACAGCCTTTTCTGTAGTGAGAGCTACTTCTGATCAGTGAAAATTATTGTGAGATACTGGAGGCTAAACAATTTGCGCAATATTACCAGACACCCCCCACATCCAGCTTCCTAGACTTTAAGCCTAATGTCCATAAGGCTGAATACAATGAATACTTTGACTAGGGGCACTATTACAGGGCTGCCATGTGTGTCAGTAAGAGTATGGTCTTTAGGGTTGTAGGAACATGTGTGCATATGAAAGGGATACATTTGTATGGGTAACTGAGAGCCTATGTCGTATGTACTTCTGGCACAATACATATCTTTTGTCATATGTGGCACCGTTACATGTATAACACAAAAATATATCTACTTTTTTAAATGAGAGAAATTTAAAGTGCAACAATGTTCATAATGTGGAACATTTTTCTGCACTTTAAATTTCTCTTTTTTAAAATGCAACTGCGCTTTTCAGTTATAAATATGGCACTGTATTCTTTTGGTCACTGGGAGCAAAGGCCTGCTGTTTGTAAATGCAACACTTTGAAAACAAATTAAGAAAATTAAAATGGAAAGTTAATATAATCATAAGGTAACATTTCATTTTATATTCATTGACTTGAAAGCATTGAGAAACACCATTTTGTTCTCACCTCCAATACTGAGTTGACACTGACTTTTATTTAGGAGTTAAATACCTCTGTGCTTCAGTTCTTCACCTCTGTGCCCTGGGTCATAAATCTGACTCCAGCAGGGCTCCTTATCAGGTCCTGCTATGGCAGGCTGATTGATAATAATGTGAAATAAACATAGTCTTCCCTTAACTTTAAAAGGAAAATTGTGGCCCTGGGCTTATTTAAAAATTAATTACAGGCTGTGAGCTACTCTGAAGGTGTCTGGGATCTACTGATAGCTCACAATCGACAGGTTAGAGACACCTGGTATAAAGTATTTGTACCAACACACACAGCAATACAGTGAAAACACTACAAAATGGACACCACACCGTTTAGATAAATTGGAAATATGTCACTAAATCAAACAAGACCAAAAGGACAAAAATCCAATATACACAAGTCAAAATATGAATTTTCAAAAGAATAAGAGTCTTACTCCATAGAAAACAATGGAAATGTTGATTTTACACAAAGTTCCTGGTTTGCATAAAAAATAAAGCCGCACGGTGAGCATGCGTCGGAAAAGTCAGCGATGCGTCGATTCCCTACTCGCAAGTGAGGCAGTGCGTTGTTTCCTCTCCAACCGGCTAGGCAATGTGTCATTTTTCTCCCTTGCAAGAGAGCGATGCATCAATTTCTGGACAGGGCACCTCGGATCCGCGCAGGTTCACAATGCTTGTGACGTCCAGGGACGATGCGTGAGCAATCCAGTTGCACGGTGTTAGAAAACCACGCTGCGTGGGGTATTTGTTATTATCAGCAGCCCCCGTGTTGTTTCTCCAGCTGCGATGCGTTGATCCCCCGTAGCCGCGATGCAGGTAGAGCATTGATTTCAGCCGAGCAGCGGGTGGTGCATTGTTTATCAGCCGCATTGCAGATGGTGCTTCGGAAATTTCCCCGCACAATGTTCTGGGCGTGGATTTCAGCTCTTGTTCTGCCAACTTCACCTTTTAAGGGCCCAGGGACTGGACAGGCCACACTTGGCAGGGCAGGAGTCTCAGCAGTGAATCCAGGTGCTGGCAGAGGAAGTCTGATGGCCCTGAGACTTCAAAACATGAGGCAAGCTTTGGGATTCTTCTTCAAGCAGGAATGCACAACAAAGTCCAGTCTTTGTTCCTTTCACAGGCAGAAGCAGCAACTGCAGGATAGTCCACCAAAGCACGGTTGTAGGCAGGGAGGGCACTTCTCCTCAGCTCATCTCCTTGGCAGAGGTTCCTCTTGGTTCCAGAAGTGTTCTAAAATTCTGTGTTTTTAGGTCCACTAATTATACCCCTTTCTGCCTTAGAAGGAGGCAAACCTCAAAGGAAAGTCTCTGTTGTTCACAAGGTCCTACCTTGCCCAGGCCAGGCCCCAGACACACACCAGGGGGTTGGAGACTGCATTGTGTGAGGGCAGGCACAGCCCATTCAGGTGTAACTGACCACTCCTCTCTCCACTCTAGCTCAGATGGCTCATCAGGATATGCAGGCTACATCCCAGCTCCCTTTGTGTCACTGTCTAGAGGGGATCCATAAACAGCCCAACTGTCGGTCTGACCTAGACAGGGAATCCACAAACAGGCAGAGTCAGAGAATGGTTTAAGCAAGAAAATGCCCACTTTCTAAAAGTGGCATTTTCAAACTAACAATCTAAATACCAACTTGAATAAAAGATGTATTTTTGAATTGCAAGTTCAGAAACACCAAACTCCACATATCTATCAGCTCTAAAATGGAATCTGCACTTTAAGAACATTTAAAGGCAGCCCACATGTTAACCTATGAGAGAGCTAGGCCTTGCAACATTGAAAACCAAATTTGGCAGTATTTCACTGTTAGGACATGTAAAACACATCAGTATAGGTCTCACCTTTAACATACACTGCACTCTGCCCTTGGGGCTACCTAGGGCCTACCTTGGGGGTATCTGTAGGAGGCTGGCCTGGTTTGTAGTGGGTACCTTGGGTACTTACACTTTATGCCAGGTCCAGTTATCCCTTATTAGTGAGATGTAGTAGTGTTCTAGCAGCTCAGGCAGATAGAGGTAGTTATAGCAGAGCAGCTTAGGCTGAACTAGGAGTCATGCAAAGCTCATGCAATACAACATATAGGGGTTCATTCTGACCCTGGCGGTCGGTGACCGCCAGGGTCACCGACCACGGGACCACCGCCAACAGGCTGGCGGTGCTCCCTCGAGCATTCTGACCGCGGCGGTTCAGCCGCGGTCAGAAACGGAAAGTCGGCGGTCTCCCGCCGACTTTCCGCTGCTCGGGAGAATCCTCCATGGGGATTCTGACACCCCCTACCGCCATCCTGTTCCTGGCGGGTCTCCCGCCAGGAACAGGATGGCGGTAGGGGGTGCCGCGGGGCCCCTGGGGGCCCCTGCAGTGCCCATGCCAATGGCATGGGCACTGCAGGGGCCCCCGTAAGAGGGCCCCAAAAAGAATTTCAGTGTCTGCCTAGCAGACACTGAAATTCGCGACGGGTGCTACTGCACCCGTCGCACTCCAGCAACTCCGCCGGCTCCATTCGGAGCCGGCCTCATCGTTGCTGGGTCTTTCCCGCTGTGCTGGCGGGCGGCCTTTTGGCGGTCGCCCGCCAGCACAGCGGGAAAGCCAGAATGACCGCCGCGGTCTTGTGACCGCGGTGCGGTCATTTGGCGGCGACCGCCACCCGCCGCGGTTAGAATCAGGGCCATAGTTACACAGTCCTTATACACAAGTAAAGACAATACTCATTGTTACCAAAAATAAAGGTTTTACCAAAAATATCTTAGAGGCAATACTCCTTCTGGAGGTAAGAATTACACAAAATATGTACACTAGACACCAAAATAAGGCAAGTAATTAGACATAGGATAGTGCAAACAGTAGGAAATGCTAAAGAGTGCAATGGGAGAAAATAGGTCTAGGGGCAACACAAACCACATACTAAGAAAGTGGAATTATGTGAATCACGAATTCCCCCCTAGACAAGTGTAGTGTGTGCAGAATTGCTGGGAGAGTAAGAATACAGTAAAGGTAAGTAAATTACCCCACCCCAGAGCCCAGAAAAGCAGGAGTAAAGTACTGCAAGTTTCCTTAGGACACACTACACCTCGTGATATGGATTATTGCCTTAAGCAACCAAGTCTGCAAACAACAACTGCTGGAGTCCTGGACCTGAAGACCTGGAAAAGAAGGGGACCAAGTCCAGAAGTCAAAACAAGTTCCAGGAAGGACAGGAGCCCCTGCCAACCCAGAAGAGGGTGCAAAAGAAGAGTCCCTGGTTGCATGAAGACCTATGGAATGCACCCTAGGAAGATGCCAGCGGGTTCCTGCATGATGCAAAAGATGTCTCACAATGTTAAGATGGATGCGGATGTGATTTTGTGTTGCAAGTCGCCAATAACCCTTGGTTACGACAAATGTGCGTTTTGAATCAAAATGGTGCTGGTGGACCCAGGAGGGACCCGGGTGCCTCAACTCTGTGTGAGGAGGAAGAAGGGGCTCTCAGTACTTTAGAGAGCCCTCAGGATGCCAGACAGCACCCACGGGAGTCCCAGGTGACGGGGACAAAGGAGGTGCAAAATGTGGTTGGTGCAGCACTACAAAGATGGGTCCCACGCCGCCGGAGGTCAACTCAGCGAGTTGAGCGTCACAGGATAGAGTGCTGGGGACCTGGGCCAGGTTGTGCATGAAGGAATTTTGCAAATAGTGCACAGAGGCTTCAGGAGGTGAAGAAGACGCGGTGCATAGGGGGACTGTCACTCTCAGTGAAGGCAAGGTCTTACCTCCTTCAAATTGCATCAGCAGGACCTCAGGACAGTCTGTGTTGATGGGGTCCACCCTCTGTGTTTCTAGGAGCATGCTCGTTGCTGTGAGAGAAGTCCAGGAGTACCAGTCGTCGACTTGGAAGGTGGCTGCATCAGCAGGGGAGTGACTCCGTCACCCCAGGGGAAATTTCGTCGGTCCTTCTGGCGCAGGGTGAAGACAGAGAGTCCCCAGAGCGTGCACACCGCGGAAACTGTTGCAGTTGCTGGCTGGAGCTGAAGTTGCAGAAGAAAAGTATCCCTTGTGGATACTTTGTTGCTGTTACAGCGGTTCCTGGAGTAGGCTGCAGTTGATACGAGGCCAGAGGATGAAGTAGTAGTTGCAGAGGATTCCTGCTGGAAACTTGCAAGTAGAATCTGAAGAGAACGCACAGGAGAGACCCTAAATAGCCCTTGTAGGGGTATTGGCTGCCTTATCAGGTATGGACCTATCAGGAGGTGTCTCTGACGTCACCTGCTGACACTGGCCACTCAGAGCCCTCCAGAGTGCCCCACACCTTGCAAAGCAAGATGGCTGAAGTCTGGGACACACTGGAGGAGCTCTGGGCACCACCCCCAGGGTGGTGACAGACAGGGGAGTGGTCACTCCCCTTTGCTTTGTCCAGTTGCACGCTAGAGCAGGGGACAAGAGGTCCCTGAACCGGTGTAGACTGGCTTATGCAAGGAGGGCACCGTCTGTGCCCTTCAAAGCATTTCCAGAGGCTGGAGAAGGCTACCCCTCCCCAGCCTGTAACACCTATTTGCAAAGGGAGAGGGTGTAACACCCTGCTCTCAGAAGAAATGCTTTGTTCTGCCTGGGCATGAGCTGCTCAGACCCCAGGAGGACAGAACCCTGTCTGTGAGGTGGCAGCAGCTGTATCTGCAGTGCAAGCCTCAGAGGAGGGCTGGTTTGGCAGTACTGGGAGTCCATAGTGGAGCCCCCAGGATGCATGGAATTGGCACCCCAATACCAGATTTGGAATGGGGGGGACAATTCCATGATCTTAGACACCTTACTTGGCCATATTTGTAGTTACCATTGTGAAGTTACATATAGGTATTGACCTATATGTAGTGCACGTATGTAATGGCATCCCCGCACTCACAAATTCCCGGGAAATGGCCCTGAACTATGTGGGGGCACCCTTGCTAGTGCAAGGGCACCCTCACACTTAGTAACTTTGCACCTAACCTTCAGCAAGTGAAGGTTAGACATATAGGTGACTTATAAGTTACTTAAGTGCAGTGAAAATGGCAGTGAAATAACATGTTCGTTATTTTACTCAGGCTGCAGTGGCAGTCCTGTGAAAGGGTTCGTCTGAGCTCCTTACGGGTGGCAAAATAAAAGATGCAGCCCATAAGGATCTCCTGGAACCCCAATGCCCTGGGTACCTAAGTACCATACACTAGGGACTTATAAGGGGATCCAGTGTGCCAATTGAAATTGGTAAATGAAGTCACTAGCCTACAGTGACAAATTCAAAGGCAGAGAGAGCATAAGTACTGAGGTTCTGATTAGCAGAGCCTCAGTGACACAGTCAAGCACTATACAGACACACACATTAGGCCATAAACTATGAGCACCGGGGTCCTGACCAGCAGGATCTCAGTGAGACAGGCAAAAACATACTGACATATAGGTAAAGATGGGGGTAACATACCAAGAAAGATGGTACTTTCCTAGACAACCCCCCCAAAACGAGGGACAATAAGGCTAGCCTTGCCCAGATGAGTCTTCATTGTCTAAGTGGAAATATCCGTAGAGTCCATCTGCATTGGAGTGGGTACTCCCAGGTCTATATTCCACTGTAAAGTCCTTACCCTGTAGAGAAATGGACCACCTCAACAATGTAGGGTTTTCACCTTTCATTTGTTTAAGCCATAATGAAGGTTTGTGGTCTGCCTAAACAATGAAGTAAGTCCCAAACAAGTAGGGTCTCAGCTTCTTTAGGGCTCAGACCACAGCAAAGACCTCCCTCTCTATGGCAGACAAACGCTTTTCTCCAGGGGTCAACCTCCTGCTAATGAAAGCAACAAGTGGATCCTGGTACTCTGATTTAAGTTGTAATAGTACAGCCCCTACCCCTAATTCAGAAGCATCTGTTTGAACAATTATTTTTTTGGAGTAATTTGGGCTCTTTAAGACAGGTGCAGAGCACATTGCCTGCTTAACTCCTCTAAAGCTTTTGGGCAGCTAACTGTCCACAATACCTTTTTAGGCTTTTTCTTACTGGTGAGGTCATTAAGAGGGGCTGCAATGGAGCCATAGTTCTTAATGAACCTCCTGTAATACCCAGGGAGACCTAAGAAGGCTCTGAACTGGGTCTGAGTAGTAGGGGGAGCCCAGTCCATAATGGTCTGAATCTCCCCCTGTAGTGGTGCAATCTGTTCTCCACCTACCAGGTGGCCCAGAAAAACCACTTTCCCCTGCCCTAACTGGCACTTTGAAGTCTTGATAGTTAGGCCTGCCTTTTGCAGGGCCTCCAAAACTTTCCATTGGTGGACCAGGTGATCCTACCAGGTGGAGCTAAATACAGCAATATCATCCAAATATGCTGCACTGAAAGCTTCCAAACCTTGGAGGACTGTATCCACCAGCCTCTGAAAAGTGGCAGTTGCATTTTTAAAACCAAAAGGCATAACTGTGAATTGAAAATGCCCTCCTATGGTAGAAAATGCAGTTTTTGCTTTTGCATCTTCTGACATTTTGGCCCTCATTACAACCCAGGCGGTCGGTGTTAAAGCGGCAGTAATACCACTGGCGGTATAAAAAATGGGATCACGACCACAGCGGAACCCGCCATCATAGACAGCCACTTTAATACTCCGACCGCCAGGGTGGTAGCAACCAACACCGCAGCGGTCACCGCCAACAGACAGGCGGAAGACAATGTACCGCCCACTGTATTATGACAGGCCAATCTGCCAGCTTTTCTGGGGTGGTACCAACGACATCAAAATCACGGCGGAAACAGTACACCGAAGGGGAACCACTAACCGTTCGACACTCCACGAAGAATCAGGACTCCATGGAGCACGAACTTCAGGTCCTCCCCATGTTGGTGTATCTACTAATACACCAGGGATATGAACGAAGGTGGCGGCGGTGACGATGACGGTGAGTACTGCACCTAGCACACAGGGGAGGTGGGGTGGCAAAAGAGAGTTACACACACACACGCGGCACGCAACACCCCCACTCCCCACCCTCACCCACAACACTTGCACACTAACACATCCAACAACATTACAGATAGACCCCCTCACCTCCTGGAAGAACGCAAGGACAAAAGGAAATTAATTTAACCAGTGATATATTGGAACATTTAGATATAGCAATAGAATTTACTGCAGTCATTATATACAAATATTTACATCATGTACAGAAGGCCGTACACTGTCCCTTGTAAAGTCCGTGGACCAGTGGTCCCAAAAATCATGGGCGAAGCCCACACATGACACCTGCCTCAAAATGGAGAGAACACTGCAGGGGAATCAGGTCGAAAAAACACCTGCACCTCAGGGGGAAGGGGAGAGGGGGCACCTCAGCCAGAAGATGGTACAACGCCGATGCTCCTGGAGGGGGCTACATGCCCACAGCGATGTCCTGGGGAGTGCAAAGCCACAGTCTCTCAAGTGGGTGGTTTGCCCACTGCTTGGTCCTAGGGAGTACAGAGCCACAGTCTCTCAAGTGGTTGGGTTGCCCACTGCTTGGTCCTGGGGAGTGCAAAGCCACAGTCTCTCAAGTGGGTGGTTTACCCACTGCTTGTTCCTGGGGAGTGCAAGGCCACAGTCTCTGTAGTGGATGGCTTCTTCCACTGGTTCTGGAGGGGACACTGTGCCCAGTGTGCTTCATCCTGCCAAGGAGAGGCTGAGTGGATGCCTTCTTCCAGTGGGTCTGGAGGGGGCTTTGTGCCCTGTGTGCTTCATCATGCCAAGGATAGGGGTAGTGGATGCATCTCTCCACTGGTTCTGGAGGGGGCTTTATGCCCAGTGTGCTTCATCCTGCCAAGGATAAGTGGAGTGGATGCATCTCTCCACTGGTTCTGGAGGGGGCTTTGTGCCCAGTGTGCTTCTTCCTGCCAAGTCTAGGGGGAGTGGATGCATCTCTCCAGTAGTTCTGGAGGGGACTTTGTGACCAGTGATGCTGCACCGGTGGTGTGGCAGTTCACATTCTCGCACCAGGGTATCTGCGGACCGAGATGTTCACGGAACAGGTAGCATGATACTCCATGGAGGCAGAGCCACACTCCATCCTGCGGCGACTTAGGCTGCAAACTGCTAGTAGTGCCAGTGCTTGTGGTGGTGCCTCATGTGGTGTGTCCAGGGTCCAGGACGTCACCTGCAGCCTCGAACGGCTGCCCACTGGGGATTCTGCTGCCGTCCGATGTAGTGGCACCTGCTGGGCACGTGCTGGTGCAGATGGCGGTGCATGTGGCGGTGGCTGCGGCGGATATGCTGCCGGTGCTGGCCGTGGTGCAGCTGTCTGTAGTGGTAGAGGGAGACACCAGACTGTCTGCGGCAGCCTTGGACGGCTGATCACGGGGGAGGATGCTGCTGACTGACGTTGTGGCAGCGGCGGTGCAGGTGGCGGTCATTGCGGTGGTAGTGACCGTGGTACATGTCGCTGGCATGTCTGGGGAAATGGTGGTCACCAACCCCCTCACCAGGAGACTATGTTCCCTGAGGTGACCTGGCCTTGCTCTTGTGTCCCTTCCCCACCTTGCTAGTCACTGCTGGGACCTTGGCACTGTCCTCTGTGGGTTTGGATGAGGCCTTGATGGGTGGGTGTTGTGACTTTCCCCTGCTGCATGCCGGCCCCTTCTTGATCTTGGCAGGTGGGGGAATTGGGTGGTCCTTCCCATCTGTAGGTGGCACACTGACAGCTTGGATGGGTGCCCCCTTCGATCCACCTGGACTTGCAGGGACCACAGCGGATGCAGATTTGGTGGCTGAGATGCTGGCCTGGGATCTAGACATCCTGGCCCTAGGGGAAGGACGGGGGGAGGTGTAGGGAAGAGGTTATCTAGGAAAAGTGTTTTTGACACACTGGGATGGGAAGATGGAGGGGATGTGGGAGTGGAGAAAGAGGTAGTGGTTGTAGGAGGTGTACGTCTGCTGAGTTTGGGTGAAGGTGCATAGGCTGGAGGCTGTTGTGAGGTGGATGGCTGTTGAGTGGGTGTGTGCCTGCGTTTGTGTACTTTGGAAGGAGGGCTCACAGACACACTGGGAGAGGACACAGGGGACGTGTGAATGGTTTTGGGGGTGGTGATTGCTCGTGAGCGGTGTGTTGTGATGGGCGTGCTTGTGATGGAGGCAGTGGCTGATGATGTAGTGCATGCAGGTGTGAGTGGAGACGATACTGGGAGGGATGTGGAGGATGAGGAGGAGGGGGACACAGTGGAGGCAGTGGATGTTGGTATGTGTGCATGGGTATGGTGCTTGTGTGACTGCCTGTGTGATGATGTGTGGTGCTTATGTTTTCCTGAGCCACTTTTGTGTGTTGATGTGTGTGCATGCTGGTCTGAAGGTGTGCTTGTGATAGGCTGAGGTGGAGGGGATTGGGTCTGGGTAGTGGAGGTTGGAGGGGGGAGGCTGAACACAAGGACAATGGCTGCCATCAATGCTGAGGCCAGAGCCTGAAATGCTCTCTTTTGGGCCGCCACGCCAGAATGAATGCCCTCCAGGTATGCATTTGTTTGTTGTAAATGCCTCTCGACACCCTGGATGGCATTCAGAATGGTTGACTTCTCAACAGTGAGGGATCTCAGGAGGTCAAAAGCCTCCTCACTGAGGGCAGCAGGGCTGACTGGGCCAGGGCCTGAGGTGCCTGGGGTGAAGGAGATGCCCACCCTCCTGGGTGAGCGGGCACAGGAAACACGCTGAGGGGCTGCTGGGAGGGCGGTGCTGGTGGGGGGGGTGGCGGCTGTACCTGTTGTTGGGGTGGGCACAGACGTGTCTGCAACTGCCAGGGAGCTTCCATCAGAGGAGGAGTCGCTGTCACTGGTGTCTCCCCCTGTCCTCGTCATGGAGCTCCCCTCGTCCTCTGTCCCACTGGTGCCTTCACCCTCCGTGGATTGACCCTCATGGGCCATGTGGGATGCAGCTCCCTTAGTCACTGGTGCCTCTGGTCCTCTGCCAGATAATGCTAATGCACAAAAGGATAAGGTGACAAAACAAAAATGGGGGGAAGACAGAGGACACACATGGTCAATGTTAGCAACACCACTACCGTTGGTGGACACAACACACGCTGTGCTGCCCTATGCACTAGGCCATGCCCAACCATTTACAAAGACAGTCACCAGCCCATGGGGTACAATGCCCACCGCCAGCACCTGCACACCTGACACCCACCGGGGAAAAGACAGCAGAAAAGGGAATTAGTCACCCATCCGGACAATCATACCCATTGCCCACCAGTTCCCATCCATGCCCTGATGCACATACACTGACCACCTCACTTGCAGCACTCAGGCCACCCCCCCAACATGTGGCTTACATCCACACCACTCCAAACAGGCATTGCCCACGCATCATGCTCACAGTGTACTCACCTGTTTGTCTGTAGGACCGTAGAGTAGCGTGTACTTGGGGAGGACCCCATCCACCAGTTTCTCCAACTCCTCCGCAGTGAAGGCAGGGGCCCTTTCCCCAGACACTCTAGCCATTGTCGTTTCCAGACTCAGGTCACAGCAGCACTTGCAGTGTAGGTCCTCTCCTGTTAATGGTCAGGTATCAAGTGAGTGAATGGGTAGGAAATGGTGGTGACGTCCGTGGCGGTGCGTCACGTCACCGCCGGCATACATTGCTATTGGGTCCTAGGACCCATAGGGCTTAATGATAACCAATGCAGAGTTGCGCTGCGGTCTTCGACTGCCTACTGCGACGGTGCACAACGCCAGCGCAGTTACGTCATTTCCCCTTGCCCCTCCTCACAAGTCAGGCAGCTGCCATTTCAGGGGGGCACATGGCATGGCAGCTAACTGCGTCACAGCACATTTGGCACATATACTAAATCACGCTTTAACACACAGCTTCTGTAACATTCATTTGGACACAGTTGTGCATTCTATGTGGAAATATGACCTTCTGGTCACCGTTCTCCTCCATAGGCTACAACCGCTGAGGCAGATGATGAGATGGCGGCATCCTCCGGTGTACAGACCCATGGTGGACCTGTCGACAGTGGAGGACAGACACATTATAATCACAAAAACATTGACCACAAAAAACATTGATCCGCTGGACCACCCGACGCGAAACATGTTGACCCATGGTTAGAGGTTCTGTGGTAAATTCCGTCCTCTTATATATTCAGAGAGTGACTGAGCATGATTTCTCAACCATCACTCTCACTTTGTTTTTAACCTTGGCCTACACCTTATATTAGATGAATAAAATTGATTATGTTCTTTGAGGTTTAGAGCCAATTTTAGTATTCTCTCTCATGTTTAATTAGTGTCTGCATGTAGGCATTGTCCATGAGCATATTCTACTATGGCAGTCACTATTGAAGATCCCTGGCAAAGAGCCTCCTTTTGGGGAGCCCGTCAGACATTGCAGCGCCGGTCTGACGAGGAGCATCCCGATGATGAAGCATGACATCCGATTGGATGTGTGAGGGCTCTTGCTCCTAAAGATTTAGTTTTCCCTGCTTCTAACTTTTGGAACAGTGTACTCAATATTTTTGTGATTAACTTATTGGGAGACTGTACACTGGACCATTAATCTCCCTGTGCCTTTCTTTGATGTTGAAACATTATAATCACATACAGACTTGATCGTGTCACAATCCAAGAACTGTATGCCCAATTGTAGCCGGACCTGATGCCAGCTATCCGCCAGACCACAGGAATACCCTCTCTAGTGCAGGTCCTGTCAGTGCTCCATTTTCTGGCAAGTGGCTCCTTCCAAACTACAGTGGCCATGGCATCAGGGATGCCTCAGCCAATGTTCTCAAACGTGTTGAGCAGGGTGTTGTCTGCCCTGCTGAAACATATGCGCAGCTACATCGTGTTCCCCCAGGTGGAGGATTTGCCCACAGTGAAAGCTGACCTCTATGCCCTGGGACATATCCCCAACATCATTAGTGCCATTGACAGGACACATGTGGCATTTGTACCCCCTCGCAGAAAAGAACAGGTGCACAGAAATAGAAAAAGGTGCCATTCGATGAATGTGCAAAAGATGTGTTTGGCGGACCAGTACATCTCCCATGTGAATGCCAAGTATCCTGGCTCTGTGCATGATGCCTATATCTTGTGCAATAGCAGGATCCCTTATGTGATGGGCCAACTCCAGAGGCATCGGGTGTGGCTAATAGGTGAGCCCAAGGTCCCCACACAGTATGTGTAGGTGTCTGGGTATGGGGTTGTCCCTAAGGGTTAGTGTGTGTCTCACTATTGTCCCTCGATATTTGCAGGTGACTCTGGTTACCCCAACCTCTCATGGCTACTGACCCCAGTGAGAAATCCCAGGACAAGGGCAGAGGACGTTACAATGAGGCACAAGGGCAGACTAGGCGGATCATTGAGAGGACATTCGGCCTCCTGAAAGCCAGATTCCGGTGCCTCCATTTGACAGGTGGATCACTGTACTACTCACCGAATAAGGTGTGCCAGATCATCGTGGCATGCTGTATGTTGTACAACCTGACATTGAGACGCCAGGTGCCTTTTGTGCTGGAGGATGAGCCTGGTGATGTTGTTGTGGCAGCGGTGGAGCCTGTGGACAGTGAGGAAGAGGAGGCAGAGGAAGAAGATGTTGACAACAGAACAAATATTATCCTGCAGTACTTCCAGTGGCACACAGGTAAGACACTGTAACTCCTCTTGACATTTCAGTTTACTTTGGACATTGTACATGGCAGCCTCTTACCCTATGTCTAGGGACAATGACTGTTCCCTTTGGATTCCCTTTTTTCAGATATGTTGTTGCAAAGTTCCATCTTCCCTGGCATGTAACCCCCATTTTTACTTGTGTGTATGTTTGTTTTTGCCTGTGTCACTGGGATCCTGCTAGCCAGGACCCCAGTGCTCATAACTTGTGCCCTGTATGTGTTCCCTGTGTGGTGCCTAATTGTATCACTGAAGCTCTGCTGTCCAGAACCTCAGTGTTTATGCTCTCTCTGCTTTTAAAATTGTCACTGCAGGCTAGTGACTAATTTTACCAATTCTGATAGGCACACTGGAACACCCTTATAATTCCCTAGTATATGGTACCTAGATACCCAGGGTATTGGGGTTCCAGAAGATCCCTATAGGCTGCAGCATTTCTTTTGCTACCCCTAGGGTGCTCAGACAATTCTTACACAGGACTGCCACTGCAGCTTGAGTGAAATAACGTCCACGCTATTTCACAGCCATTTTAGACTGCACTTAAGTAACTTATAAGTCACTTATATATCTAACCCTCACTTAGTGAAGGTTAGGTGCAATGTTACTGAGTGTGAGGGCACCCTGGCACTAGCCAAGGTGCCCCCACATTGTTCAGGGCAATTGTCCCAGACTTTGTGAGTGCGGGGACATCATTACACGTGTGAACTACATATAGGTCAATATCTATGTGTAGCTTCACAATGATAACTCCGAACATGGCCACTTAACATGTCTAAAATAATGGAATTGTCCCCCCAAGCCAAATCTGGTATTGGGGTGCCAATCCCATGTATCCCCGGGGCTCCAGCATGGACCCCCGGTACTGCCAAACTAGCTCTCTGGGGTTTTCTCTGCAGCTACAGCTGCTGCCAACCCTCAGACAGGTTTCTGCCCTGCTGGGGTCTGGGCAGCCCAGTCCCAGGAAGGCAGAACAAAGGATTTCCTCTGAGAGAGGGTGTTACACCCTCTCCCTTTGGAAATAGGTGTTAAGGGCTGGGGAGGAGTAGCCTCCCCCAGCCTCTGGAAATGCTTTGAAGGGCACAGATGATGCCCTCTTTGCATAAGCCAGTCCACACCGGTGCAGGGGAACCCCAGCCCCTGCTCTGGTGTGAAACTGGACAAAGGAAAGGGGAGTGACCACTCCCCTGTCCATCACCACCCCAGGGGTGGTGCCCAGAGCTCCTCCAGTGTGTCCCAGACCTCTGCCATCTTGAATGTAGAGGTGTGAGGGCATAATGGAGGCCTCTGAGTGGCCAGTGCCAGCAGGTGATGTCAGAGACCCCTCCTGATAGGCTCTTACCTGGTTAGGTAGCCAATCCTCCTCTGAGGGCTATTTAGGGTCTCTTCTGTGGGTTCCTCTTCAGATAACAAATGCAAGAGCTCACCAGAGTTCCTCTGCACTTCTCTCTTCAACTTCTGCCAAGGATCGACTGCCGACTGCTCCAGGACGCCTGCAAAACCGCAACAAAGTAGCAAGAAGACTACCAGCAACATTGTAGCACCTAATCCTGCCAGCTTTCTCGACTGTTTCCTGGTGGTGCATGCTCTTAGGGCTGTCTGTCGTCACCCTGCACTGGAAGCCAAGAAGAAATCTCCAGTGGGTTGACGGAATCCGCCCCCTGCCAACGCAGGCACCAAACTTCTGCATCACCGGTCCTCTGGGTCCCCTCTCATCTTGACAAGCTTGGTCCCTGGAACACACGAGCTGGATTCAAGTGACCACGACAGTCCAGTGGCCCTTCTGTCCAAATTTGGTGGAAGTAAGTCCTTGCCTCCCCACCACAGACAGTAATCCTGGGTACAGCGTGATCTGTAGCTGCTAGGGCTTCTGTGCACATTTGCAAGACTTCCTTCGTGTACAGCACAGCCCAGATCCCCAGCACTCCGTCCTGCATTGCCCAACTCGCTGAGTTGACCTCCGACTTCGTGGGACCCTCTTTTGTTGTGCTGAGACGACTGCCATACTCAGATTTCTTGAACACCTGTTCAAGTGCTTCTGCAGGTGATACCTGCTTCTGTGTGGGCTCCCTCTGTTGCTGAGCGCCCCCTCTGTCTCCTTCTCCAAGGGGCGACATCCTGGTCCTTCCTGGGCCGTGGCAGCACCCATTATCTTCAACTGCGACTCTTGCAGTTAGCAAGGCTTGTTTGCGGTCTTTCTGCGTGGAAACAACTCTGCATCCTCCTGCACGCGGTGGGACATCTTCTGACCAAAGGAGAACTTCCTGGCAGCTTCTGTTTTTGCAGAAGCTTTGGCTTCTTCCACCCGGAAGCAGCCCTTTTGCACCTTCATCCGGGGTTGAGGGGGCTCCTGCCCCCCCTGGACACTTGCGTGACTCTTGGACTTGGTCCCCTTCCTTTGCAGGTCCTCAGGTCCAGGAATCCGTCTTCAGTGCTTTGCAGTCAGTTTTTTATTTGCAGAATCCCCTATCTCGACTTTACTGTCTTTCTGGGGTAGTAGGGTAACTTTACTCCTACTTTTCAGGGTCTTGGGGTGGGGTATCTTGGACACCCTTAGTGTTTTCTTACACTCCCAGCGACTCTCTACTCACTATACTAAGTCTGGGGTCCATTTGTGGTTCACATTCCACTTTTCGAGTATATGGTTTGTGTTGCCCCTAGGCCTATTGTCTCCTATTGCATTCTATTGTGCCCTACAGTGTTTGCACTACTTTTCTAAGTGTTTTACTTACCTGCTTTTGACTTGTGTGTATATTTTGTGTATATTACTTACCTCCTAAGGGAGTATATCCTCTGAGATACTTTTGGCATATTGTTACTAAAATAAAGTACCTTTATTTTTAGTAACTCTGAGTATTGGGTTTTCTTATGATATAGTGCTATATGATATAAGTGGTGTTGTAGGAGCTTTGCATGTCTCCTAGTTCAGCCTAAGCTGCTCTGCTATAGCTACCTCTATCAGCCTAAGCTGCTAGAACACTACTAATCTACTAATAAGGGATAACTGGACCTGGCACAAGGTGTGAGTACCACAAGGCCAGCCTCCTGCATCTGTGTACCCCATTCCGGCTTCTGCTATGTGTACTGCTGCCCAACAACTGTCATACATGGGTATGAGTAAATTAAAATATACGTTGCAATGCTTTGCTAATGTTGTAGTAATACATTTGTGAATCATCAGACGGACTCCAGATTGGTATTTGTTTCAAGGGTGTTTATTTAGGTGCCAGTAAGTATAGGGGTATGGGGTGATGGTGGAGGAAGGTCCATGACAGATTCCAGTCTCATGGCATCACAGGTGCATTGTCCAAGGGGGCATAGGAAGTGGAACAATGGCAGTTCAAGGTGGACAAGGTGACAGAGTGGGACAGTAGGGTGACTATCAAGAGGCTCCTATTTCCTGGCGGGGGTCTTGGCAATGTTCTCTGTCTTATGCCTGGATCGCAGCGACCGTTTGCAGGGTGGTTCCCCTTCTGCAGGGGGTGGGGTGCTGGTGGCCTGTTGGTCCTGTGGTGGTGCCTCCTGTCCACTAGCGCTGGTGGAGGTGGAAGGTTGTTCCTCGGTTTGGCTAGTGTCAGGGGCCCTTTGTTGAGCCACTGCCCCCCTCATGTTCTTGCCCATATCAGCCAGCACCACTGCTATGGTGAACAAGAGGGTGTAGATTTTGGTGCGGTCCTCCCTGATCCCAATGTACTGTCCCTCCTGCAGCCACTGGGTCTCCTGCAACTTGGCCAGTACCGTGCCCATGGTCTCCTGGGAATTATGGTATGCTCCCATGATGATGGAGAGTGCCTTGTGGAGGGTCAGTTCCCTGGGCCTGTCCTAACCCTGTCGCACAGCACCTCTCCCAGTTTCCCTGTTGTGCTGTGCCTCTGTCCCCTGAACCGTGTGCCCACTGCCACTGACCCCAGGTTCCTGATCGTCCTGTGTTAGTGGGGTTGCCTGGGGTCCCTGTAGTGGTGGACACACTGCTGATTGACGTGTCCTGGGGACAGTGGCATGGGCCCGCTGGGTGGGTGCTATGATGGTGTTTCCTGAGGGGGGAGGGTCTGTGGTGGGTTGGGACTGTGGCAGGGTAACCGACTGTCTAGAGGTCCCTTATGGGCCAGGTTGGTCATCGTGATCCAGGCGTGCAGAGCTGCTGTCATCACTGTGGGGGGGACTAGATGTAGCTGGCAACTCCTGTCCGGTGACGTTGGGTAGGGGTCCTGTTTGGATGCAAATGCATTGTTATTGTATCTGTGTGTGCCATCTTGTGCAATGGGTGTGTTCCCCCCAATCGAATTGTGCTTTCCCTGTTGCCTTGGACTTGTGTGATTGCTGATTGTGTGGGCTGGGTGAGTCTCTCTACTGGGCATGCTGTGGTGATGGGTGTCCATACAGGTCTTGGATGGGTGTCCATGCACTGGTGTTGCATGCAGGGCTTGGTATTGTGATGGGTGGGTTGTGATAGTGGGGTATATGTGAGGTAGTGGAGTGATGGGGGATGAGGGTAGGGGTTTGAGTTTGTGATGGCATGCAGGTAGGGTGGGGGATATAGTAGTAAAGATTTGACTTACCAGAGTCCAGTCCTCCTGCTACTCCTGCGAGGTCCTCAGGATGCATTATTGCCAAGACTTGCTCCTCCCATGTTGGTAGTTGTGGGGGAGGAGGTGGGGGTCCACCGCCGGTCCTCTGTACAGCAATCTGGTGTCTTGATACCACGGAACGCACCTTCCCCCGTAGGTCGTTCCACCTCTTCCTGATATCATCCCTGGTTCTTGGATGCTGTCCCACGGTGTTGACCTCGTCGATGATTCTCCGCCATAGCTCCATCTTCCTACTAATGGATGTCTGTTGCACCTGTGATCCGAATAGCTGTGGCTCTAGCCGGATGATTTCCTCCACCATGACCCTTAGCTCCTCCTCAGAAAACCTGGGGTGTCTTTGAGGTGCCATGATGGGGTGTGAGTGATATGTGTGAGGTGATGTGTGGGGTGATGTGTTGTGATGTTTTATGGGATGTGCGTGGATGGTGTATGAGTGATGGTGTTCTGTGCCTCTGAGTGTATGTATGCTCTTTGCTTGTCTCTCTGTGCTTGTGTTGTGAGTGTGTGGGTGTGGTGTATGTATGTGTGTCAGGTGTATGCAGTTTGAATTGTCCAATGTGGTGTAGTATTGTAAGTGTGTGTGCATTTTGAGCGCAGCAGTGTGTACCGCCAATGGTTTACCGCGGTTGAAAGACCGCCGCGTTGATTTGTGGGTCGTGATTCTGTGGGCGTATTCCTGTTGGCCTAAAGGTGTGAGTTTTGGTACCGCCAGTTTATCACTGACCTTTGGTGTGGCGGACTTGTGTGGGTGTCTGTATAGTGGCGGTATTCTCTGTGTGGGTCATAATACCCATGGTGGATTACAGCTGCGGTCAGGGTATGTTGGCGCCCATCAGCACGGTGGTAGGCACCATTTACCGCCAAGGTTGTAATGAGGCCCTTTGATATGCCCATACCCTGTAGTCAAATTAAAAGTGCTTAGATACTTGGCAGATGCCAGTGTATCTATTAGCTCATCTGCCCTGGGTATAGGGTGAGCATCTGTTTGGTTACTGTATTGAGACCCCTATAATCCACACAAAACCGCATTTCTCTCTTTCCTTCTTTGCTATGCGGTTTGGGGACAAGCACTGCTGGGCTGGCCCAGGGGCTATCAGAAGGCTCAATAACGCCAAGGTCTAACATTTTTTGAACTTCCCCTTTTATGCAGTCTCTGACAAGGTCAGGTTGCCTCTAAATTTTACTTTTGACGTGTAAACTGTCTCCAGTGTCAATTGCATGTTTACACCAAGTAGTTGTACCAGGTGTGAGGGAGAAGAGTTCAGAAAACTGATCAAGGAGATTTTTTCCTTCTGCTGAGCAGTAAGGCAGTCTGCCAGAACCACTCCTTCCACTAAGCCATCAACTTCAGTGTTGGAGAAGAGATCAGGGAGAGGGTCACTCTCTTCTTCCTGTCCCTCATCTATAGCCATGAGCAGGGTTAAGTCAGCCCTGTCATAGTAAGGCTTTAGGCGATTGACATGAAGCACCCTAAGGGGGCTTCTGGCAGTGTCTAGGTCCACCAGGTAGGTGACCTCTGCTTTCTTTTCTACAATTAAATGGGGTCCACTCCATTTGTCCTGGAGTGCTCTTGAGGCCAAAGGCTCCAATGCCCACACCTTCTGTCCTGGGTGGTACTCTGTCAGGACAGCCTTCTGGTCAAACCATTGCTTTTGGAGCTCTTGGTTGGGCTGAAGGTTTTTAGTGGCCTTTTTCATGTACTCAGTCATTCTGGATCTTAGCCCAAGCACATAGTCCACAATGTCTTGTTTTGGAGCTTTTAAAGGTTGTTCCCAACCCTCCTTAACAAGAGCAAGGGGACCCCTAACAGGGTGACCAAATTTAAAAAAGTTCAAAGGGGCTGTAGCCCACTCCTTTTTGGGGTAACTCCCTGTAGGCGAAAAGGAGGCATGGCAATAGGACATCCCATCTCCTTCTGAGTTTTTTAGAGAGTCCCATAATCATGCCTTTGAGAGTTTTATTAAACCTCTCAACCAATCCATTAGTTTGTGGCTGATAAGGTGTGGTGAACTTGTAGGTAACACCACAATCCTTCCACATTGCTTTTAGGTATGCAGACATGAAGTTACTACCTCTGTCTGACACCACTTCCCTAGGGAAACCCACCCTGGAAAAGATTCCAGGAGGGCTTTTGCCACTACAGGTGCTGTAGTGGTCCTTAAGGGGATAGCTTCTGGATACCATGTGGCATGGTCTACCACCACAAGGATGAATCTATTGCCAGAAGCTGTTGGATGGTCAAGGGGGCCAACAATATCAACCCCTACCCTTTCAAAGGGCACCCCCACCACTGGCAGTGGGATCAAGGGGGCCTTTGGGGTGCCACCAGTCTTGCCACTGGCTTGGCAGGTGATACAGGAGTGACAAAACTCCTTTGTGTCTTCTGACATATGGGGCCACTGAAAATGTGGAACAAGTCTGTCCCATGTTTTACTCTGGCCTAAATGCCCAGCTAAAGGGATGTCATGATCCAGGGTTAGGAGGAATTCCCTGTACTGAAGGGGGGTGACCAATCTTCTGGTGGCATCAGGTTTAGGGTCCCTTGCTTCAGTATAAATGAGATTATTCTCCCAATAAACTCTGTGGGTGTCAGTGACATCACCATTTTACTGCTTGACAGCTTGCTGTCTGAGACCCTCCAATGTGGGACAGGTTTGCTGTACGACACTCAGCTCTTCCCTGGCAGGCCCCCCTGCACCCCAAAGCTCAGCTGTATCAGCTTCCAGCTCCTCTGGTGTAGGTTCTGCACAGGGAGAGAATTCCTCTTCCTCAAAAGGGGAATCATCTGTGGAGGGAGGGATAGTGGACAAGGGTTTGCCCTTCTTACCCCTAGTTTTTGGGAGCACTTGGTCCATTATTTCAGGATCCAAGTTTAGTTTCCCTGTCCTCTTTGCTTCTTGGCCTGAGCCCTGGTAAGAGCAAAGATATGCCCAGGAATGCCCGGCATTGCTGCATGGCCCGCCAACTCCACTTCTGCCCAAACTGAAGTCTCCAAATCATTGCCTAGCAGACATTCTACAGGTAAGTCAGTGGCTACCACAACTTTCTTTGGACCAGTAACCCCACCCCCCAGCTGAGATTCACAACAACCATGGGGTGGCTTATAGTGTTGCTATGGGCGCCTGTCACTTGGTACTGGTGACCAAGTAGGTGTTGCTCAGGGGCAACCAGTTTGTCTCTCACCATTGTGACACTGACACCTGTGTCCCTGTAGGCCTCAACCTGAACACCATTAATCAGGGGTAGCTGCTTGTACTTATCCATATTAAGAGGACAAACAACTAATGTAGCTAAGTCAATGCCACCATCAGACACTAAAACAGCCTCAGTGATCTCCCTAACTAGACCAACCCCAACTACATTACCAATGGTGAGCCCAGCTACACCCTTTGATTGGCTATTGGTAGCGCTCTTCCCACCACCACTGCTATTAGTAGGGGCACTAGTGGTTGCAGTTAGGGTTCTGGTGGTGGGAGATTTGGTGTTTCGTTTTCGACAATAACTATCAGTTGCCCAATGGCCTTTGGCTCTACACAAATAACACCAAGGTTTCTTATCTTTGTGAGAAGAGGATTTGGACCCACCACTCCCAGAGGATTTCTGTGGGCCTGATGACTTTTTATCTTTGTCCCCACCCTTGTCATGTGAATTACTATCCTTCTTCTTGCTGTCCTTGTCACCCCCTGTATGAACTTTTCTGTTCACCCTTGTTCTGACCCATTTGTCTGCCTTCTTTCCCAATTCTTGGGGAGAGGTCAGATCTGAGTCCACAAGAAACTGATGCAACTAGTCAGACACACAGTTATTCAAAATATGCTCTCTCAGAATCATGTTATACAGGCTTTCATAGTCAGTCACCTTACTGCTATTTAACCAACCCTCTAGGGCCTTCACAGAACAGTTTACAGAGTCTGTCCAGTCCTGTGATGACTCCTTTCTGGTCTCCCTGAACTAAAGTCTGTACTGTTCAGTGGTTAAGCCCAGACCACCTAAGAGTGCATTTTTCAGAATTTGGTAATTATCTGCATCATCCTCTCTGACAATAAGGAGTCTGTCTCTCCCCTTACCAGAGAAGGATAACCAAAGGATAGCAGCCCACTGTACATGAGGGACCCTCTGAACTTTACAGGCCCTCTCAAGTGCAGCAAACCACTTGTAGATGTCGTCACCGTCCTTGTAAGGAGGGACAACTTTGTGAATATTCCTAGAATCAAATGAAGGTTCCCTAACATTTGTATTTCTAAAACTGCTGCTGCCACCATGGGGAACTAACTCTAAACCCTGCCTTTCTTTCCTGCAGCCAGGGATTCCCTGTCTAAGGCCAACTGTTGCTGCTTTAGCCTCAGTCTGGCCTCCTCTAACCTCAGCTTTCTGAGTTCCCAATCTAGGGAATGGTCCTCAGGGTTAGAATTGTAGGCTTCTTCTGAAACAGAGGTAACATGGGAATGTGCAGAGTTAGATCTATCTCTAACAGGGGCCACTCTAGTGACCTGGCCTTTAGGGGTGAAGGGAGCCCTACTTGTGTGTGAACCCTTCCCACTACCAGTTGTATTAAGTGGCTTGTTAACAGATACATCTGTGGAAGTACCCTCCCCAGGATTGTCAGTTTGCTCCTCTGAGCCTTCCTGGCCGGAATCATCCTCTACCTCTTCCCCTGTCTGATGTGGACCAGTGCTGAGTCCTTGGTCATCCTGGAGGAGAAGAATTAAGAGGAACCCCTTATTGGGGTTCGTCCCAATCCCCAAACTTCTTTCAGAACAGAGACCCCTCAAATATTTAAAGTTAAGATTTTCATATGTTGTTTTCACAACTCTAGGGGTAGCTTCTACAGAAGACATATTGAAAGGGAAAAAGTTTGAGAAAGTGAGTAAAAAGTTAGCGGAATAACAGAGCTAACTTTTTAGAGAAAAGAAGAAAACTTTTCAAGACTTTGTAAAAACTTTTGCAAAGTTGAAAGAACTTTTAGAAAGTTAGAAAATTACTTCTAGGTATATATTATATATGCTCTAAGTATTGGAGCAAGCTTTTCTTGTGAAAAGCACCAGTAACAAAGTGGTAAAGCAATTGCAAGTACTTATCCCACCGCTGCACCACCAATCGAGGAGGCTGGCCTGGTTTGTAGTGGGTACCTTGGGTACTTACACCTTATACCAGGTCCAGCTATCCATTATTAGTGAGATGTAGTAGTGTTCTAGCAGCTTAGGCTAATAGAGGTAGCTATAGCAGAGCAGCTGAGGCTGAACTAGGAGACATGAAAAGCTCATGCAATACCACTTATAGTTACACAGTACTTATACACAAGTAAAGACAATACTCAGTGTTACCAAAAATAAAGGTTGTTTATTTGGATGACACAGTACCAAAAATATCTTAGAGACAATACTCCTTCTGGAGGTAAGTATTGTACACAATATACACTAGGCACCAAAATAAGGCAAGTAATTAGACATAGGATAGTGCAAACAATAGGAAATGCTATAGAATGCAATGGGAGAAAATATGTCTAGGGGCAACACAAACCATATACTAAGAAAGTGGAATGCGAATCACAAATTCCCCCCTAGACAAGTGTAGTGTGTGCAGAATCGCTGGGAGAGTAAGAATACAGTAAAGGTAAGTAAATTACCTCACCCCAGAGACCCCAGAGCCCACCTCGTGATATGGATTATTGCCTTAACCAACCAAGTCTGCAAACAACAACTGCTGGATTCCTGGACCTGAAGACCTGGAAAAGAAGGGGACCACGTCCAGAAGTCGAAAGAAGTTCCAGGAAGGACAGGAGCCCCTGCCAACCCAGAAGAGGGTGCAAAAGAAGGGCCCCCGGTTGGATGAAGACTTATGGAATGCACCCTAGGAAGATGCAAGCGGGTTCCTGCATGATGCAAAAGATGTCTCACAACGTTATGATGGATGCGGATGTGATTTCGTGTTGGAAGTCGCCAATAACCCTTGGTTACGACAAATGTGTGTTTTGCATCAAAATGGCGCTGGCTGGACAGGAGGGACCTGGGGGCCTCAACTCTGTGTGAGGAGGAAGAGGGGGCTCTCAGCACTTTAGAGAGCCCTCAGGATGCCCGACAGCACCCACGGGAGTCCCAGGACATGGGGACAAAGGAGGTGCAAAACGCAGTTGGTGCAGCACTACAAAGAAGGATCCCACACCACCAGAGGTCAACTCAGCGAGTTGAGCATTGCAGGATAGATTGCTGGGGACCTGGGCCAGGCTGTGCAAGAAGGAGTTTTGTAAATAGTGCACAGAGGCCTCAGGAGGTGAAAAAGATGCGGTGCATATTGGTACTGTCGCTCTCAGGGAATTGCATCAGCAGGACCCCAGGACAGTCTGTGTCGATGGGGTCCACCCTCTGTATTTCTAGGAGCAGGCATGTCACTGTGAGAGGAGTCCAGGAGTACCGGTCATCGACTTGGAAGGTGCCTGCATGAGCAGGGGAGTGACTCCGTCACCCCACGGGAGAATTCTTCGGTCCTTCTGGTGCAGGGTGAAGACAGGGAGTCCCCAGAGCGTGCACACCATGGAAATTGTTGCAGTTGCTGACTGGAGCTGAAGTTGCAGAAGAAAAGTATCCCTTGTGGATACTTTGTTGCTGTTACAGCGGTTCCTGGAGCAGGCTGCTGTTTATCCGAGGTCAGAGGATGAAGTAGTAGTTGCAGAGGATTCCTGCTGGAAACTTGCAAGTAGAATCTGAAGAGAACCCACAGGAGAGACCCTAAATAGCCCTGAGAGCGGGATTGGCTACCTTATCAGGTTTGGACCTATCAGGAGGTGTCTCTGACGTCACCTGCTGGCACTGGCCACTCAGAGCCCTCCAGAGTGCCCCCACACCTTGCAAAGCAAGATGGCTGAAGTCTGGGACACACTGGAGGAGCTCTGGGCACCACCCCTAGTATGGTGATGGACAGTGGAGTGGTCACTCCCCTTTCCTTTGTCCAGTTTCACGCCACAGCAGAGGAAAAGAGGTCCCTGAACCGGTGTAGACTGGCTTATGCAAAGAGGGCACCATCTGTGCCCTTCAAAGCATTTCCAGAGGCTGGGGAGGCTACCCCTCCCCAGCCTGTAACACCTATTTCCAAAGGGAGTGGGTGTAACACCCTTCTCTCTGGGGAAATGCTTTGTTCTGCCTTCCTGGGAGTGAGCTGCTCAGACCCCAGGTGGGAGGCACCCTGTCTGTGAGGTGGCAGCAGCTGTAGCTGCAGTGCAAGCCTCAGAGGGCTGGTTTGGCAGTACTGGGGGTTCATAGTGGAACCCCCAGGATGCATGGAATTGGCTCTCCAATACCAGATTTGTAATGGGGGGACAATTCCATGATTTTAGACACCTTACATGGCCATATTCAGGGGTTACCACTGTGAAGCTACATATTGGTATTGACCTATATGTAGTGCACGCGTGTAATGGCGTCCCCACACTCACAAAGTCCCAGGAAATCGCCCTGAACTATGTGGGGGCACCCTCACACTTATTAACTTTGCACCTAACCTTCAGCAAGTGAAGGTTAGACATATAGGTGACTTATAAGTTACTTAAGTGCAGTTTAAATGGCTATAAATGGCTATAAAATAACGTGTGCGTTATTTCACGCAGGCTGCAGTGACAGTCCTGTGAAAGGGTTTGTCTGAGCTCCTTATGGGTGGCAAAAGAAATGCTGCAGCCCATAAGGATCTCCTGGAACCCCAACACCCTGGGTACCTAGATACCATATACTAGGGACTTATAAGGGGGGTCTAGTGTACCAAGTGAAATTGGTAAATGAAGTCACTAGCCTACAGTGACAAATTTAAAAGCAGAGAGAGCATAAGCACTGAGGTTGTGATTAGCACAGCCTCAGTGACACAGTCACGCACTATACAGACACACACATTAGGCCATAAACTATGAGCACTGGGGTCCTGACCAGCAGGATCCCAGTGAGACAGGCAAAAACATACTGACATATAGGTAAAAATGGGGGTAATATGCCAAGAAAGATGGGACTTTCCCACAGTGTCTTACTTGTACAAAAAGGGAATATTTGGGTCTGGCAAGTGGGTACACTTGTCAGGTCAAAATGGCAGTGCAAGACTGCACACACAGACACTGCAGAGGCAGGTCTGAAACATGTATACAGGGCTACTCATGTGGGTGGCACAACTAGTGCTGTAGGCCCACAAGTAGCATTTTATTTACAGGCTCTGGGCACCTCTAGGGCAGTTTACCAGGGACTTACTTGTAAATCAAATATGCCAATCATGGAAAAGCCAATGACACATACATTTTACACAGGAGCACTTGCACGTTAGCACTGGTCAACAGTGGTAAAGCGCCTAGTGTACCAAAAACAGCAAAAACAGAGTCCAACACACAGTCAAAACATTGGAAGCTGAGGCAAAAAAGACAGGGGAATCCACGCCAAGAATGCCAGGACTAACGAACACATGTCCCCCTCAGCTGAAAGTGGGGAGAACTACCCAACCTCAGTCCAGATCACCTTTCTGGGCTGCTTCTTGGAGGTCAACTCAGTCAGGAGAGCAACAATAGTGCTGTACCCCTAGACAAACCTCCTATAGTAACCTGTGAGACCTAAAAAGGCTCTCACCTCAGTCTGGAACTTGCGAGGCTCCCAAGCCAGAATGGTGTCAATCGTCGGCTGTAGAGATGCCACCTGGCCAATGCCCACCTGGTTTCCCAAGTACACCACAGAACTCTGCCCTTTTTGGCACTTGCTAGCCTTAATAGTGAGGCCAGCCTTCTGCAGTGTCTCTAACACTTTGTCGAGGTGCTGCAAGTGTTTCTTCCAAGTGGAGCTGAACACAGCAATGTCATCCGGGTAGGCTGCACTGAAAACATCCAGTCCAGTCAACACCTGGTTGACCAACCTCTGAAAGGTATCAGGGGCATTCTTCATCCCAAAGGGCATCACCCTAAATTGGTAGGGCCCATCTGGGGAGGAGAATACAGACCTCTCCTTGGCCCCCTCAGTCAGGGCAAACTGTCAATATCCAGACGTTAAGTCAAACGTGCTGAGATATTTGGCCGCCCCTACCTGTTCAATGAACTCGTCAGGTTCGGGGATAGGATGCACATCAGTGTTAGTGACCGCATTGAGTCCCCGCTAATCCACAGCAAACCTAAGTTCTGGGGTGGCACCAGGAGCATCAGCTTTTGGGACCAAGACCACCAGACTGGCCCAAGAGAGACCTCATCCTTTATGTTGGCCCTAACCTTGTCAGTCAGTATGTAAACCTTATGTTTAACAGGAGGACTGTCCCCGGTGTCCACATCATATGTACATGGATGAGTGACCCCTGGGATCAAGGAAAATAGAGGGGCAAACTGTCCCAACACTTGGCGACAGTCCCTCTGTTGCTGTGGGGTCAGGGAGGGGTAGAGGTTCACACCCTCCACTGGACCATCCTTCTCTTTGGCAGACAGGCAATCAGCAAGAGGCTCACTCTCTTCCTCCGCCCCATCATCTGTTGCCAAGAGCATTGTTACCTCTGTCCTCTCAAAATGAGGCTTGAGGTGATTGACATGTAGGACCCTCAAAGGATTCCTGGGAGTCCGCAAGTTCACCATATAGGTGGCATCACTCTTGCGCTTCACTATCTCAAGTGGCCAAGTCCACTTTTCTTGGAGAGCCCTAGGCTCCACTGGGGCAATCATCCAAACCTTTTGGCCAGGGTGGAACTCAACCAGAGTGGCATTCTGCTCGTACCATTGCTTCATGTCTTCCTGGCTTGCTTACAGGTTCTCTTGGGCGAGTCGCTGATACGGGCTGTCTGGTTCCTAAAAGCCAGCATGTAACTGAATACATCCTGGGGGGCTTACTGGGTGTCTTCTCCAAGCATTCCCTAACCAGACTCAAAGGTCCCCTGACAGGGTGGCCATACAATAACTCAAAAGCGCTAAATCCAAGACCGTTTTGAGGCGCCTCCCTATAGGCGAACAGAAGGCACGACAAGAGGACGTCCCACTTATGCCTCAAGGGCTCTGGCAGGCCTGTGATCATGCCTTTCAAGGTGCAGTTGAATCTCTCAACCAGACCATTACTTTGGGGGTGGTAAGGAGTGGTGAACTTATTTGTCACCCACACTCCTTCCACAAAGAAGTAGATATGAAGTTGGTACCCCTGTCAGATACCACTTCCTTGGGGAACCCCATATGGGTAAAAACACCAATCAGCGCACGTCCCACCACAGGGGCAGTGATTGACCTTAAAGGAATGGATGCTGGGTACTGGGTGGCATGGTCCACCAAGACCAGGAAAACCCTGTTGCCCATGGCTGTCTTGGGATCCAGAGGCCCCACAATGTCAATACCAACCCTCTCAAAGGGGGTGCTGACCACAGGAAAAGGTTGGAGGGGAGCCTTACATTTACCCCCACTCTTGCCACTTGCCTGACAAGTTTGGCAAGATCTAAATATGCATTTGAGTGCCTGCGCATTTTAGGCCAGAACAAGTGGGTGACAAGCATCTGAAAGTTCTTGTCCTGCTCTAAATGTCCAGCTAAAGGCACATCATGAGCCAGACCCAGTAGGAAGGCTCTGAAGCACTGGGGTACCACTAGCACACGGGCTGACCCATGCTCAGCAACCTTAGGCTCACTATATAGGAGGGCATCCTCCCAGTAGATCAAGTGAGATCCAGACTCTTTGCCAGATGCCTGGTCTGCAGCCTGCTGCCGCAAACCCTCCAGAGTAGGGTATGTCTTTTGTGCCTCGCAGAATGCCTCTCTGGTGGGTCCCCCTTCCTGCTGCCACTGAGTCAGCTCAGTGACCTCCCCCAGTTCAGCCACTTGTTCCACTCTAGTCTCCAAGGTATCCTCCTCAGGTTCAGTCTCTTCTTGGACTGTGGGAACTTCTGGAGCGGGTTTCATACACCCTTTACCCTTCCTCCTTCCGGCAGATACCTGGACCACTCTTTCAGGCTTCAGGGTCTCCTGATCACCCTGATGGGCTGCCATCGACCGGGTGGATACACACACACCCACCCAGGCAAACCCAACATCTCCAAGTGAGACCTGTGTTCCACCTCCTTCCAAGGGGAATCCTCCAGGTCATCGCCAAGCAGACAGTCTACAGGCATGGTTGGACTCACAGCTACTCCGAAGGCACGTGAGACCCCTCCACCCATTAAAAGGGAAACTGCACCACTCTGCACAGGCGCTCTGAGTTGTCTTTCTGCAAATACTTGGTAAAGTACATGGGGATCTATCTGCTCTTCAAACATCAGGTGACTTCTCACAGTAGTCACAATTGCTCCTGTGTCTCTCAGAGCCTCCACTCTCTGTCCACTGATGGTCACCCACCGCCTGTACTTCTTAGTGTTATCAGGCACAAGGGTTTGTCTGGACCATCTCACTGTCCCCTAATGAGACAAGGGTCATCTCAGCTGGCTCCCACCCACCTGGAGCCAACTCCTTCCCAAACGTTACACTGACCAACCCCTGTGACTGAGCACTAGTGGGTGCCTCTGTCCACTTGGGACATTTGGGGCCCCCTCACCTGACCCACCTGGTCACATGAATAACATTTGCGGGAACCCCCCCCTCTGCAGGTCTCCCTTTAGAAAACCAAGGCTTCTTTTCAACTGGAGGCTGGGAATCCTTCCCCTTGGATATAGGTTGGTGCCCTTTAGAGAACTCCCCCTGTTTACCCTTATCCCCATTATTCTTCTGAGTGGAACGCTGCCCACCCCTGGTGCAGTCTCCCTTAGACCTCCTCTGGACACTGGTGCTCTCCTAAGGGTTCGCTTACTGTGCAAGCTTCCTGGGGTCAGTCAGCTTGCTGTCAATCAGGTGCTTGTGCAGCTCTGGAAAACAGAGGGGCATATTTATAGTCCCCTAGCACCACCTTGCGCAAAATTAATGTAATTATTTTTTACGTTAATGTGGCCCAAAGAGGCTGAAACCCTGCACCGTATTTACAGAGTGGCGCAATGTATGCATTGTGCCACTCTGTTACCCTTTGCGCTACATTATGCCTGCACCAGGCATAATGTATGCAAAGGCGGCATTCCCCCGTTAGGGGGGCCGAAAAAATGGCGCAAAGAAATCTGTCAGATTTCCTTGCGCCATTTTTTATGGCACTTTCAACGCCTGCTCAGAACTGGGGTTTAAGGGGGGGCTTCCATTCTTTAGAATGAACTCCTATGTAGTCTGCAGGATTAGCACCAACAGTTTGGCGCTACTCCTGCAGAGTATATCAATCGTGTCACAATTCTGTGCCATAATGTGCTGTATTTTAAATATGGCATGCACATGGTGGAGGTAGGGGGGCACTGAGGGGTGCAGGGAATGTGACGCCACTTTCCATAACTCTGCCCCAAAGACTATACAAAGGCTCCCAACCAATCAAATAGTACAGCCCCTCAAAGATTGTTACCTTACTGCCCTTCACCCAACCCCCAGTGACCTGCAAAAAGAGTCAACACACTCCAACCATGTTTGGGATTCCTTCTTTTTGTAGGAAATAAACTTGTCCTCATACTGCTCAGGGGTGAGACCATACCTTGTGAGTAGGGCACCCTTCATGATAGAGTAAGTGAGCCCCTGAGGATCCCGTAAGGATGTTAGAGTATCCCTCCCCTCTACGCCAAACTGCTTCCACAGACCCGCCCCCCAATGTGCTTCATGGACTATGATCATGTGGAGAGCAGACTCATACCCCTTAAACCACAGAAATATGTCACCCTTCCTCTTGTAATCCTTCACTAAGTCCTCTGAGATGTGTACCCTCCTCTCAGGCTGCACTGTGGTATTGCTGCCATCATCTCTACTAGACTGGCTCCTCTGTTCTAGTTCCCTCAAACTAAGCCAGGAGCATCTTCTCATTTATGACCTTCCTACGCTTCTCCAACTCCAACCGGTGAGCCCTCTCTGCCTGTCTGTCCTGCAACTCTTCAGGAATCAGACCCTTGGATGACACATTGCTACCTGCCCTGGAGATCCTCCCCCAGGCATAACAGGTACATCCACTACACCATTGTGAACACTCTGCACCTCCTCATCCTCATTCTCCCCCTCTGTGTGCCCCCAGCCTCCTTGACTGTCACCCAGGCCCTCAGTGCCTTTTGCAGCTCCTCCTTCCTGGTGGAACTCTTAATGGGACAGACAAGATCCTTACACAACTGTTTCAGTTGAGCAACTATGTAACTTTCTAGTTTCCCTAACTCAAAAACTACTCAAGCTGGTGCATCTCCAAATTGAGACATGATGGCAAGTCAAAAGTGCAAAGTACCAAGGCAGGAAAAAGAGTTCCCAATGAGAAGTTCAAGAATCAACAAAAAGATCACCAAAAATATGGAAGCAGAAATTAAAAGTCCAAAAAGAGAAAAAGCAAAAACAAGTAGTATGTGGTCATGTAATGGTCTGCACTGAAGACACTAGTGTACACTTAATCACTGTATGTCAAGTACAAATACAAGCCCAATCCTCACCGCTGATCACCAATGTTAGAAATGGGGTCTTTGGTTGGCAGTCAGGTTACCTCCTGTCCAAGCAAGGACCCTCACTCGTCAGGGCAAAGGAGAAACACACCTGGTTAATCCCCACTCACCCCTTTGATAGCTTGGCATGAGCAGGAAGGTTTAACCCAGAAGCAATGTATAAAGTATTTGGGCGAGTTACAAAGGAAACCTGAAGCACTTCTGCAATGAAAAGGAAGAGTCCTCAACCTGTGCTTTTGTATGATGAATTGGTACCCTGTTTATGTAGAAAACACAGACAAAGTTACTTTCCAAAATTAAATATGCTAAAATACAAACATCTTACTCCTGCTCACTCCCACTCACACACAAATGTACCTATACACATGTACCTATACTTACTATTACTTTCACTAATAAACACACATACTCACCCTTTCACAATCATTGACCTTTTCTCACAACTACTGGTGTACAGGATCTCTGATTTGAACTCCCAGGGTATAGGTGCTTTGCTTCAATAAACAGGTATCAGTAGACTCCGTAAGTCTCTGGGTCCTGGTGCAAATTCATGTAGTGCATCATTAATAGCAACACCCTGACTCACCCCACTCCCTGTCACAACCTTCCCCTTATCCGCTCATTCTAACTCACTCACATTGCATTACTCACTCCCTCACTTTCACTTATTCATACTCACTTTTACACTTACTCGTTCATTCATACACTCTTTCACTTTCATCAACACTCTCAAGCACACTAAATCAACACACACACGCACTGAATCTCATTCTCTCTCAGTCACTCACAAACATACTTTCACTCACACATGCACAGAGAAACTACACTGTATTTTCTAGTACTTACCATTCTTCATTTTTCCTTTGCTGGCAAAGCCAAGGCTCCGTGGCAGCAACTGATCAAGAATCTGGCACTAGACTTTGGAACCAGCAAGCCATGAGTCCAACAGAGGAGTCAGATAGGGCAGCAGAGCCAGGATTAAGAAGACAACCCAGCTCAAGCCCTTTCCCAGCTTTTTGGTAGAATTGGAAACAAAGCCCTCTCTGAAGATGGGACAGTGCTGGAGACCCTGCTGCTCTGTGTGGCTTTTCATTGGCCTCATGGATGCACTGATGTGCGTCCTGACAGACCCATTTTAGCATACTCCCTGAGGCATGCACAGTATGCCAAGTAAAATGGATGATGTCAATGTGAGGGGATCACAGCTGAACTACACCCTTTACATGCACAATCCAGATATTTTATCTACAAAGGGCTGTATTTTTAAACAACACTCTTTAGATGGATAATTGTTCAGTTCTCCTTATCTCCCTCGTCTTGTCATCAGAAGCTTGGCACAGAGGTCGAGGGTGCTGAATTACGCATTGGCAGTGTTAGTGAAAGTCATGTTTTAATGAACACTGCTAAGTTAAATCAGCAGTGCGGGCAAAGGCTCACAGCATTATGTGGTACCCCATAGTTGGGAGGGCGCTGGGAGGGCCGCGCCCCGAATCCTCTGTAGAACACCCCCCACCATAAATATGGCTTCCTGATCACTCATAGCAATCACTTAGCAGTACAAAATCAGATTTCCGCTGCGTATGTGGTACCTCGTGATTACCGACTTGCTTAATAGCTGCTTAAATAAAGATGCAAAGCTTGAGAGGCATTTGTTGGGTTGTTGGGGAAGTTCAGCAGATGTGCATTGTAAATAGCCTACAGAAGTAACAATGGGTCATGCAAAAGCACATTCTCCTTCATCATCAATCACCTCTTTAAGTGATACGTATAGTGGCAAACCTTGTTACTCCTAGCACTCGCCAGCGTGCTAATCTGGTAAATAGAATATTTTCACTGGTTTGAGGGGTAATTGAAAGACCTTGTGATAAAGTGGACAGTCAAATGAACATGGGACCAGTGTGACAATGGAACATGAACCCTTAACTATCAGAGAAAGGGCCTGAGATCTTAATTACAATGCTACTAGTGATGCACCAACATGTGCCCCACTTCTATGCTTACATATAATCAAGAGGCATTTGTACAAACCTCGCCTAAGGAAGATTACTTACAAGGATAGAAGAAACTGTGAATACCAGCGAACCCTGCACAAAATTACGCATTTCACAAGAAACTAATAAACTGTTCTGAACCAGATGTTATTAATTTATCTGTTCAACTTATTTAAATATCTGAATCGATAGTGTAGAAACAGCCCACAAAGTATTAATGACTTAGGTGGGATCTGCAACTGTCCTTGTGATATACAGTGCTGTTTTATAAACGATCTGATGCATTTAAGGCCTCAAAATACCTCGAATTCCTAATAGATAACGTGTTTTAGTCGGATAAAAAATAGTATACAGAACCGGTACTGCTTGTGCATGTGACTAATGTTGTTAGACGACTGAAGCCTGCACTGTTTTGTTATCCATTCTCCCACCCCTCTGTCCGTGTGCCTCTTCCCCTCTCATCCCCTTCCATGTGGCTTATTCGACTCCCACCTGCCTGTTTGTTTTAATTCTTCCTCTCCACCCCCATGTTGCTTCTGCACTGGCCACTTCATAGCGTTTTTTGCTATTTTTAATGTCCCAGTAACTCTGCTCAACTGGCAAAGCCAATCGCTCTCCAATTGACGTTGCCAATGTTTGTTGATATAAAGGGGCACCCATGCAATATGTGGACACCTATGACAAAATGCTGGGCCTTTGACACATGGGGCCGCCTATACCACATTTAAAAAACATAGTGACGTCAACTCCTAAGGTACATCAGGTTTTGTTGGCTTGGCACACCATGAATGAATTTGAATATTTAATGATTGACCTTTCAGTGCTTACAGCATATTAGCACATTTTTGTGGAAATTGTGCTTTAAAATGCAAGGAGGTTTGCCAGAGAAATCTGTTCGAGGTACAGCGAATTTTTGGTCATATGAACACAACAAAACAGGGCCTCCAGCAAAGTGAATATCCCTTATGTGTGCTAACCAGCCCTATCTGGCTGCTGCACTTGGGATGGCAATTGACCAAAAACAACAATGTGATGGATGGAATGCTTGAATTAATTTCAACCACTTGTGACCGCTCGAGCCACATTCCAGTCAAACGTTTTTCACCATACCAACCCATGCCCCAGCCCAGCGTACCTCACTGCATCCTCTCCCCATCCCCCTCTCCTCTCTGCCCTTCTCCCACCCTCCCTTAAAACTTCCCCACCTTTAAAAAATAACTACCTGCCCCCCACCCCGCCCAAAAAAATAAACAACCCGACTCACCCCACCCCTAACAACTGCCCCCCAAACCATGGCCCAGCCCCACTTACCTCACTGTGTCCTCTCCCGATCCTTCCTCCACTCCTTCCTCCTCGTGCCCTTCCTTAAATCTTCACCTGCCCCTAAAAAGTAAACTACCCGACCCCTCCTCTCACCCTAAGCCCTAAAAAATAAAATTCTCCAACCCACTAACCCCGCCCCTAAAAAATAAACTACTCCTACCCCACACCCATCCTAAGTCCTAAATCCACCCCACTCCTGAAAACTGCCCTCTAAACCCTGCCCCAGCCCCGCTTACCTCATCGTGTCCTCTCCCGATACACTAGACCGCTCTCTGCCTCTTCTCTGCCTTAACTATGCATGCGTGGTTAAGGCACAGAAAAAGGCAGTTGTTGTTTAGGCAAGCATTGTTCCGCTTGTGTGGGAAACGTCCCATTGTTTAGGGCGTTTCTTGTTACAGACAAGATGTATTGGCTTTGCCAATCCTTATTTTTATAGGTGCTGCAGATATAGGAGGGTTTTCAGCACACCTTAAAAGGGAAAGGAAGGTGGTGATGCCATGGGCCAGGCTTCAACCTATGTTTTTACCACATATTTTTCAAGCTTTGGCGACAACTTCAAAATGAGACTACAGTGTTTGTTTTTCAAAGAGCACGCCCCTTGCATTTTTTTTTTTTAGCCAAAATAACAGTAAATGTACCAAATGCATGTCCATGGCCCTAAAGATGGGTGGTAGAGCTCATAAAGCTACTGCCTTAAAATGTCCAGAGAAAACATAAAAAAGTTTAAATATCTGAAGGCTCTCAGCAACTATGAAAGAAATTGGTCTTGAGGTTACAGTTCTTTGATAAAAAAAAAAAAGTGGCACAGTCTTTTTCAAGATTTGCAATCGAAACCAAGAGTGGATCCAAGGTTAATAGGACGAAAAGTTTGGAGAAATTCACTGAACCAATTGCAACAAATTGGTCTTCATGTGAATTCGACAAGTTGGGGGAACTATACCATTAGACGTGTTCGTTTTTGGAGATCCAATTAAAAAGCTTCAGTCAAGTTTGGAGAATAGTGCAATGTCAGATTTTGACCACCCGAAATTTAAATACAGGATCAGTAAATATTAAAATAAAACATACAAATATTACATGCAATTCTGTGTTCCGTAGCATCTCTCAATCGGTCGCTCTTTTGCATCTGGCTCTACTTTTACAATTAAGTTTATCTGAGTCATCAACCAGCGTTTATTAAAATATAGCAGGGGTTCCCAACCTTTTGACTCCTGAGGATCCCCACTGAATCACTGTTGAAAGCCGGGGACCCCCAGCAATTTGTACAATTTAAATTTCAAGAATTAAAATAGTAATTCGCAAAAAATACACAAACCAGAATACACCAAACAAATACTCAAATTACTAAAGGTATAATTATTTTATTTTGAAAATATGCACAAAACAAACGAAAGATTTTATTGGGAAGGTCGACACTGCATCTCAATGACTAACTTTTCAATGTTTGGTTTTATTTAGGGAAGCAGAATCCTCAGGTCAGATTCTACATTTCCAAGTCATTTGTTTCTATTTTTAGGTACATAGGATCTGAGAAGCTTTTTCACCTATAAATGTGGTGGGGAAAGGAAGTAAAAACATAAGGGCCTCTTCTTCTCTCCATAAAGTCTCTGTCACATGTAATTCATTTGTTTAATAGCACCTCTCATACCACTGTAGGGTGTCGGAGCGCTTTACAATGGACTACAAAGTGTAGGATTCACATGTCATCTATACTGGTAGGCATTTTCTAAGCATGCTTGGTTTGGAGACGTGCAAACTCGGGATTCAGAACATAACACTGTGGTTAGCGTTGACTTTAATAATAAGAATGTATGTCTATGCAAGCAAAGATTTTTTTACAAGCATTAGTATAATGAAAGACTGGGTAAAAACACAACTTTCTCATTTCTGCCATGCAGGTTGCATGCAGCTGTTTGACCGCAGTTCATAGCTCACTGTGCTACATTACGATTGTAATTTATGAAATGCGCAGTGACAAAATAATCTGTCACAAAAGCAGTAACCCACTGTGCTATGCACATAAAATGCTGTTCTTTGCACAATATACGTTCTTTGCAGCAGGCATGTTAACCCTCTGTGCTACCTTAGATGAGTCAAAACTGCCACTAGTCAAACCTCCCATCTCTCTCCTGCAGGAACATTAATCACATGAGTTCTCTTGACGCTTTTATTTTTTGCTCTGAAAGCTGGTGGATGAATTTGCAGTGCTTTTTAAAATGCTGCATAAATAAAGTAATGAATAGAAAAATACGCTCGTGTTTCTGAGAGGCCCCAGCTGGAGAGGTGTCTTCCTGCCAGCTCAGGCCTGCGGACCCCCTGGGAATGTGTCACGGACCCCTGGGGGTCCACGGACCATAGGTTGGGAACCACTGAAATATATTATTTGCACGCCTAAGGAGTGCAAGATTACTGAGTAAATTTCATGGCTGATGAATTATAGGAAAATTACAGAATTTGACTAGCGATGCTTTAATATTAGGGATGAATTAAGTTCAATAGAGTCTTATTCATAAAATTTGAATCGCTGTCAACATTAAATAAAATGGATGTGAGAGAGAATAATGCATGTCAGGCATGCAGATCCACGAGTGGTTCACTAGGGCAGATGTTTTTTGTTTGAAAGTTTCTCATTCCAAGGAAAAGGTTATAGCAAGGGAAATTTAAGTGAAAAGGATTATCCTAAGAATTTGCAAGATAATTAATCGTCCTAGTATTAATGGTAAAATAGATGTCCTTAAACAACAATGTAACATTTTATATACCAAAATGATTCGACATATGTCTTTAAAAATATTTGTGTAGCGTTTGTTTAGAAATATATGTTTATTGTATATGGTGCTTGTGGGGCAGGAAATATTATTGCAAAATAACTTATGCAGACCTTGATTGCAGAAAGCGTCTTGCTCTGTTGATGGGATCTTTTTCTTAGCCTTTGTCTTCTATTTCCATAGTCTTGAAAACATGAGGAGGACTGGCAGTTCCACAGAACTTGAAGAATCAGATATAACAGATGAATCAGGGTTTACTCAGGAAACAGACAAGCAGAGTGATGAATTCAACCTCGAGCTTCCAGAAGAATTCCAATCCTCCAAGCCGCGGTCGGGCATGTTCAACCTCTTCATCGCCTCACCCAAGCAGAAGAGGCTGCGATTTGGAAAAGGGGATTACGATAAGGAAATGGCCCCTATGGACTCAATGTACATGATGGAGAGCAAGGTGCTGTCTCCCACCATCAAGTATAACACCTGTGACAAGGGAAGATACAATCAACTCTTCAAGTAAGTGTCTTTGGTAGCAAGTGATGTTCTGCATGTCTTCCATCAAGTGACTGAGCTCAACAGGTCACTCTTTCGAGCACCATGCTTTTCTCTCAGACAAGAGAGCACTTCAGGAAACGTCTTCAATAGTGAGAACTTAACTGCTTCACAATTTAGTATCAACCAACAGGACCCCACCTGGTATGTGACTGCCTCCAATGGCATTTCAGAGTTCCCTGCCTGTTGTGAATTCTACTGATTTCCTCATAGACAAGGCAGACTATGGGTCTGTTGTCTTAACATTTCAGTGCTAGATGCATTCAGCTGTAAAATAATAATCTTGCTCTAATTGAGCATCTGTTTTTCTAATGGCTGGCTGGGGTAGTAAAAAAGGAAAGCAGAGGACCCTTTTGAGAGTAGTTTGGATTTTATTGATAGAATCAAATTATAGGCTCACTCATGTGTTCAGGTGAATATGTGTAAAGATGAATCATGGAGCTCTGTGTCTCTTCTGTCTCTAGTCCCTCTTGTTTTCCTCTCTTTTTGTAGAGATTCCTCCCTCCCAGTCCTCAATAGGCCTTCAGGTGTCTGGATGTCCTAAAATGGGGAAAAACCCTGAAAAATAAAATCTGGCTATAATGGCTGGTGCTACCACCACCGCCAACAGGGAGTCAAACAGCCAAGGGCCTGGTTCCCCCTTTGTGCAAATTCACTGCTCTGGTGCCTTATATGTCGTCATGCATGCCCCACCACCCCCATTGAACTAACCACAATGTTGCCAGCACTTGCTTTAGGCCACGACATGTCTCCTGGACCACCGCAATGGGACCCGGGACGTGCTGGTCAACCTGCTGGCCACTGGCTGGATAACCAGGTCTGGGGTCTCTTGGTCGCTGGTCACAACAGGAACTGGTTCTTCTGTCTGTCTCCCACCTCCGCTCCTCAGGACCAACTGTCTTGTCCTTCCTTTCTGTTATGGGTCTCCTGGTGTCTCCCTCCTCATGACTTCCGATTGCCACCACGCCACCTCGTTCCGTGTTCCTCTGATCCTCGTCTCCTTCAGCGTTTGGTTTATCTGACATCGACACGCTGCATGCCTCGCAGTGATCCTCTCTTGTTATGAAAAGGAGAGGGAGTTTAATCTCTCCTGACCCCACCCTTTCAATAACTGGAGCATCAACATTGGTTTCCTGATGTCCCATTCTGCCCTCCAAGCCATCACATTGTGGGACATCCGGTTTTTCCTTAAATTGACATAAGGTTTATCATCATTCTAAGAGGGGGAGAGAGGAGGTAGATTTGCTAGAACATCCTGGTATAGCTACATATCACATAAGTTTAGCAGACCCATGCACTGTCGAACATGAACCAAATCACAGAGGAAAAACTCTCTGTGATTATATGCCTTTACTTGGCAAAGAAGAAAACCCTCAAGCAATCAATCAATCAGTCATTTGTATAGCACAGCGCTGTCATTCCGGGGGTATCTGGGCGCTGGGGTGTGGTGTCTCTGTCAAAGAGCCAGGTCTTGATTCTGTTTCTGAAGTCCACAAGCAAGTGTGCCATTGGAAGGGGGAGAGGCAAGTTGTTCCCGGTCTTGGGGGTGATGTAGGAGAAGGATCGGCCACCGCTATGGTGGATTCTAAGAGTATGTGCAAGGGCCAGCGAGGAGGAGCTCAGCTGTCTGGCGGGTTGGTGGAGGCTTAGTGGGTGGTTGATGTAGGCTGGTCCTGGGTCTTGTATGACTTTACAGGCATGTGTGAGGAGCTTGAACTGGCATCTTTTCTGGACAGGGAGCCACTAGAGGTCTCTGAGGTAGGAGGAGATGCTGGTGCGTTTAGGGTGGTCCAGGCGAGTCTGGCTGCTGCGTTCTGTATGGTCTGTAGTCTTTTGAGGAGCTGGGTGGAGATGCCGGTATAAAGTGCATTGCCATAATTGAGGCAGCTGGTGATGAGGGCCTGGGTGCCGTTTTCCTGGTGTTGATTGGGACCCATTTGAAGATTCAGCAGAGCATGTGGAGGGTGAGAAAGCAGGAGGAGATAACTGCGCTGATTTGCTGCTTTATGGTCAGTTCGCTATCAAGGGTGATGCCAAGGTTGCGTACTTGATCTATGGGAGTGGCAGTGACCTAAGTTCAGCTGGCTACCAGCTGTGGTCCCACATGGATGTGTTGCTCCTGAAGAACATCACTTACGTTTAGTTGGAGTTGAGTTTGAGGCAGGTCATTGTCATCCTGTCGGATACGTTGGTCATGGCATTGCAGAAGTTTGTTCTGGTGTTGGAGGGGTCTTCGGTGATTGAGAGGATGAGCCGGGTATCGTCTGTGTAGGAGATGATGTTGAGTATGTGGGCCCTGATGAGGTCGGCCATGGGGCTCATGTAGGTGTTAAACAATGTGGGGCTGAGGAGTGGTCCCTGGGATACACTGTATATGATGTTCTTGGGTGTGGGGTGAAGAGAGGCAGCTAGACGCTCTGAGTGCATTCTGTCAAGAAAGAGGTGATCCATTTGAGGGTGTTCCCTTGCATGTCGATGCTGTGGAGTGTGTTGATGAGGGTGTGGTGGGAGCTGGTGTTGAATGCCATGGATAGGTCAAGGAGAATCAGGGCAGTGGTTTCTCCGTGATCGAGTAGTGCTTTCATGTCATTGTGGCAGCGATGAATGCTGTCTTAGTGCTGTGATTGGTGCAAAATTGTGATTCAGAGATGCTCACTAGGTTGTTTTCTTCCAGGTAGATGGTGAGCTGTTGATTGATGGCCTTCTCAAGTTCTCTGTCAGGGTAGGGGAGGAGAGAGATGGGTCGGTAATTTTTTAGTTTGTTGGGGTCGGCAGAGGGTTTCTTTAGGGTGGGTCTGGCTTCTGCATGTTTTCATTTGTCTGGGAAAACTGCAGAGGCGATGGAGGAATTGAGGATGCTAGTGAGTTTGGTGCTGATGTGGTTGGTTCCAAGGTTAAACAGGTGGTGGGGGCATGGGTCAATGGGTGCCCTGGAGTGAATGAATGACATTATGGCCGAGGTTGATTGAGTGGTGAGCGGCATCCATGTGTTGATCATTCTGTTGGGGTGCACTGGTGGATTGAGGGAGTTGAGGTTGGAGATTGGAGGTTGCGGGTCAAAGTTGTTGTAGATGGTGGTGATTGTGCTGTGAAGTAGTCTGAGAGAGTGTTGCAGAGTTCTTGAGAAGGGTGGATTGTATTCTCTAAGGTTGTCGGGTTGGAGTATTCTTTCACTATTTTGAAAAGTTCTTTGGTGTGGTTAGCTGCTGAATCAATATGGAAGGTGATGGCCGCTCTCTTAGCTTCCTTGATTTACCCGTGGAAGTGGCTGAGGGCTGCTTTGTGGGCGGCTCTGTCGGATGGGTTTCTGGTGGATCACCATTGTTTCTCCAGTCTCTAGCAGCTGTGCTTGGTTGCTCTGAGCTCCAGGGTGCACCAGCTGGCTTGTCTTAGGGATTGGTTGGTTCTTGCTGGCTTCAGTGGTGCTACTCTATCAGCGCGTTCAGTGATCTAGGTGGAGAAATTCAGTGTAGCATAGTCAAGATCGGATGTGACCTTGGGCTGGGAAGAGCTGAGGACCTGCGTCCACTATGTTTCTGTACTTTACCCCAGCTCCGGTAGTTGGGTCTGTAGTTCTTGATGGTGCTGCGTTGAGCGCCAGCGATGGTGAAGTGGACAATGCTGTGGTCAGACCAGAAGAGTTTTGTGATGTGGCTGAAACTGACTCTGTCAATGGAGATGAAGATGGGGTCAAGTGTGTGTCTGGCTTTGTGAGTGGGTGCGGTGACCAGTTGGGTGAGGCCAGTGTTGCTAATGCTCTCGAGGAGAATAGAGGAGTTGGGGTCATTGGGGTTGTCAATGTGGAAGTTGAGACCTCCGAGTAGGATGTGGTGGTTGAAGTCAATGGGTAGTTGTGCAGTGAGATGTTGTTGCAAAATGCTGGTTGCAGTCCTGCATATGAGGGTGCCTCTTACCATTGTCTTGGTGTCGGTTTGTAGCTAGAAATTGAGGTGTTCCATGAGGGGGGTAGGATTGTCAATGGTGGTGATGCATTGGATGCTGTTCTTGAAGATGATGGCAATGCCCTGCTGTGTTGGTGTGGTCTCGGTGTATCTATTATCTTGTAGCTGTCAGGTGTTGCAGTGGCGATGTCGGTGTTCACCGAGGGGTTTAGCCAGGTTTCGGTGATGAAGTCTACAACGGGGGAGAGGGAAGTGACTGTGTCCCAGATTTCCGTGGTGTCTTTGCAAAGAGATCAGACGTGGCTGCAGTAGAGTGGTTTTGGATTGTTCGTGGTTCCGCGGGTGGGTGTATCACGGGGTTCTGTGTGGCCTGGCAGTTCCGTGTTGCAGAAGAAGTAGCAGTGTCGGCAGGTGTAGGGTCCTTTGGTTGATTGGGGGAGGAGCTGCAGCAGTTGCTGGTGTGGTGCCCAGGTCCAGGACTCTGAGCTCCTCGGCGGTGTAGTAATGGGTGCTGGGAGGGCCAGTGTCCCTGGTGATGGGCGTGGTTCAGGTGTGAATGGGTGTAGATGGGCTGGCCAGCAGTTAACTGCTGCTTGCACCTGCTGCATGGCCACACTGTGGCCTCCATTAGGTAGATCCTAAGGGGGGGCGGAGTGCGGATGGTAGTGGTTGGGGCCAGCGGGTGAGAAAGGGAGCAGCAGGCAAAAAAGGCAGGAAGCAGGAACGAAGGTGCTGCAACAGGCAATGGAGCATAAATGGAACAAAACAGTGGATGGCAACAAAACAGTGGGTGGCAACACAAAGATGACAGACAAGGAGATGAAGAGTGAAAGGGAGAACAGGCTGATAATACCATGGGAGCAACTCTGGCATAGGGGAAAAATGAAACAGAGCAGTCAAAGGAAGAGGGGAAAGCAAACAGTGAATGGCAGAGTGGAAAACAAATAGAAAAGTCAAGGAAAGAGGGGTAGCAAACACTGATTGGGTGAGGGGAAAAGATTAACAGAACAGTCAAAGAAGGAGGAGGAAAGAGGTGCACAGTTGGTGGGAGCAGTGTGAGTGGGTCAGCAATATGGCAGAGCACTGGTGGCTGGGCCTGAGACAGTGCAGGGGGAGCTGGCACAGGACCTGCTCACAAAGTGGTATGCTTCATCACCCGGTCCTATCTTATCGTTGATATTTTTCTCTAGGTAGATTGGGCTCACCCAACTGTGAGAGCTCTTAGTATAATACTTAGGGATCCACAATATTAATGGGGGTAAGAGAGTAAAATTACCTTGGACTTAAATCCCATTCTCAATTCATGGTGTCCTTGAAAAGGTTATAAACTGCAAATTGGATGTTTAAGGAACCTAATTATCCCCACAACCTTTAGTTAATAGTTTTTTCGGGCCCGGTATGGTAAGGATTGCGAGGGTTGTTAATCCTGACAAAGGCCACTGACCCAAAGTGGCTTCACTGATTGGCCCAAATATGTTGACTACAGGATATAGGGTTAATCAGGTTACTTAAACATCTGATTTGGCATTTTAACCTTATTAGGGTTACTCTGTTTAATGGTGGTTGGGGTGTATCATCAAGATGATTTTACTTTCTTATTGTCATTTGTATCATGGATTCCTAACCATTACAGTAACAACTCCCATGGTTGGTTGAGAAATGTGTCAGCAATGAGAAAGGACCAGATGAATAAGCATGCCACAAATTGTGAGAGAGGGTTTTTTTATCCACCAAGTAAAGGCATATCACAGAAAGTTGCTCCTCTGTGATTTAGTTCATGCTCAATAACTTATGTGATCAGTTGTATAATGTTTAACAATTTGGTGTTTCAACATTTGCTTTATAGGAAGAGCACTTCTGTAGACTCCACGACCAGCTGTAAAGAAATCGCTCTTAAAGTGTATGATCAGAGGAAGATCTTTGAGGCTGTGTCAGAAGGTGATAAAAATGAGCTGGATGATCTCCTCGTGTACCTTCGCCGGACTGTGAAGCATCTCACTGATGATGAGTTCAAAGGTACCCAATCCTTCTGGAAAATCTACTGTCTGTCATTAGGTTCAAAGTACTGTCAAAACCACCACAACTACGGGTATTTCAATTAGCCACTGTCCTGCGTGACGTTATGAGATGAAATAGTAAGATGATTTGTGTGGAGTCACCGAAGGTATGGGTTATTTTATGACTGTGGTTGCTGGGTATCAACATGAGTGCACCAAAGCCTTGTACTCCTTTTTCGTGGTTCGGATTCTGAGGCTCCCTTAGGGGTTGGAGGGAGATATGTAATTTATTGTGCCTTACACATTGCTAGTACTACAGCAACATTGGATGAGCTGGTTGTTCTGCTTTCCTGCTCTTATCTCATGACCGAGCTTACAGAACCTCTCTGGAATGCACTTCTGAGTTTAAAGAAGACATTTATTGTTATTATTACTTCACCTCGAGGTTCCTGTGAGACGAAATTAGTAGATCGGAAGCACACGTTCAAAAGTAGTCGCAGCAATGAAAGCAATGAAAGCAAAAAGTACTTCTCAGTTGCAATGTACACAGTAAATACATGTGAATATATTATAGCATAACTTCAAAGCAAAGCATAAAAGTCAAAATTGCATCACCGTAGGGCAAGGCTGTAGGGCCTATAACAGCTTCATCTTTCTAGGGCTTCAAGTTGATGGCTCCGGTTCAACTGCGAGAAAGAGATTTTCTACCCAATCGGGGACAGGCAACTGACGTCTCCGTTCCTGTCTGAAGTCAAGATAGTTTCAATTTAACTCTGTTGTCCAGAGCCACCCCTTAAAAGCAAACTCAGTGTGAGAACCGAAGAAACCTGGAGAGTGGCCAATTCTCCAAGCCTCACTCGTTCTCAGACTGGATTGAGAGGTAAAAACAAAATCTGCGCACTCTTATCAGCTAGGGTCTGGTGTGAAAAACACAGCTTGGTCTATCATGTGGAAAAACACAGCTTGGAAAAACACAGCTCATCTACAATGTCTCAACTGCAATGTCTAACTCCACGTTAAAGCCAATAGGCAGCTAACCTAAATACCAAATGTAATGTCTAATGCCATGTCAAAGCCAATAGGCAGCTAACCTAAATACCGAATGTAATGTCTGATGCCATGTCAAAGCCAATAGGCAGCTAAACTGAATACAGAATGTAATGACTAATGCCATGTTAAAGTCAATAGGCAGCTAACCCAAATACCAAATGTAATAATGTCTAATGTCATGTTAAAGCCAATAGGCAGCTAAACTGAATACAACATGTAATGTGCTACTGGTGAACATTGAGCAACTAATATGCGCAGTGGGGAAACACAAAGTCATTGGTCAAACACAATTAATAGCATCACACCGGTATAAATGGCCTCTTGGTGAGACAGTGAGTACGTGCATGAGTATGGTCCTGTGACTGTGTACTTTTGTAAGGGTTAGGTTATGGTAAGTGTGTGCATTTTTACGCAGTGAGTGAATGCAATAGTGCATTGGTCTCAGGGAGTGCAGTAGCGAGTGTCAGGTGTGAGCTGATGGGAGTGGGTGCTTGCTGAGGCACTGAATGAATGCATAAGTGTGTTGATGTGAGTTCATAAGTGAGAGCTGAGAAAGCTGGTGTGAGTGGGTTTACAGGAAATTAATCGGTGTTGATGTGAGCAAAGGGATGAGGGTATTAGGTGATGAGCGAGACAGTGAGTGAGTGCTTGAGTGTGTTGTAGTGAGCAGGTACCATGTGCAAGCTTGTGTGATTGGGTGCATAATAAGGCAGTTGTGTGAATGCATGAGTGTGTTGATATTCATGAATGCAGGAATAATGGTTTTGAGTGAACTGGTTTGAGTAATTGTTTTGGCTTGAGTGATTACTTGAGGTGACAGTGAATCAGTGCATGAGTGTGTTGCAGTGTGCATATAAGTGAGAGTCATGCTTGAATAAATGTGAATGGTCTGCTTTTTCTGTGCCTTACCGCATTGATGTCACTGTTGTCAGTGAGAGAATGACTGAGTGCCATGGTTCAGCTCGTGTGAGCAGGTGTTTGGTTAAACAATGGTGAATACATCAGCGTGTTGGTGTGAATGAGTGTGTGACTGAAGGTTATGTGTGAGGTGTGTGAGTAGGTGCTTGGAGACAGTGAGTGTGTGCACGAGTCAGGGTCATGCTTGAGCTAGTGTGCGGGTTTTATCAGTTCTGGTTTTCATGTGCTTGAGTGCTTTAATGTGAGTCAGTGAGTGCATGTGTGAGAGTCCTGCATAAGCTACATAAGAAGTGATAATTAGAAATTTGAAGAGAGCTCTGAATTGAACACAATATATACCTCTGCTTCATCATTGAATATTACATGTTAAAATATTCTAATATCTCTTTCCCTTTTCAGAACCTGATACAGGCAAAACCTGCCTGCTAAAAGCCATGTTGAATCTAAGCCATGGGAAGAATGACACCATCCCTCTGCTTCTGGAAATTGCAGAGAAAACTGACTCACTTAAGGAATTTATTAATGCTGCCTACACTGATGAATACTACAGAGGTAAGAGAAACAAACTGTATGTGTTCCTGCCACAGGCAGCAGCATTGGAAGAGACTTGAGATTGAGGTGAACTCTTTGGAGAGTGTTTTCTGACAAAAGTGTGCTAAAGTAGCCTTGTTACTTACTGGTAATCTTCATTAGTCCGGGTGTTCCTGACACAATGAGCATTCACTCCCTGTTAACAGCGGTTTACCAAAGCTAGATCAAAGTTTCAATCACCCAATTTTGTTTCCTGCAACAACTCCCATCATCTTTTAGAAGTGGGAGCAGAACCTCCCCACTTCCTGTTCCTAAGCTAGCCAGCAAACTCAACTCCAAAGGGATGGGTACGATGGCAAAGCTGAACTTTGACAATGAAGACCAGAAATCAAAGTAATGAAGTTTATCAGTATGCACTGTGTTGGCCAAATCTCATAGTCCCACAGGACATCTAGAGTGTGCACAGTTTCCTCCTCAGGAGAGGAAGGAGTGAGCAACTAAACTTGTGAAAGCAAATCTTTAGAACAATGAAAAGATGGTAGAGCCTTCAATACGAAATCCATACTTGATCACAGGAACACCTTGTCTACTAAAAACCTCTAAAAATGGCTCTCAACTGTCAGGCTTCAAGATACATAAGGACACAGAAGCTGGGGAACTTGGAAGAGATGGCACACAGGACAGTAAAAATCTGCATTCATACCTGTAAAATTACATTTCCCAAACTCATATGCACAGCCCCAACCTCTAGAGAACCAGCACAATCAGACATGCTTCCATGTCAGCAGTGACTAACCAGGTATTTAAACCCCACTTTTACGGAGTTCCCTTCTATGACAATAGCGGTTGCTGTGACTCTTCGCTATTTGCTTCAGTTCGTACTCTTCTTGTTGTGCCTATTCACCTATGGTGTTTTCTCCCCTGTTCAATTCATTACCTGCTGTTTGTGGTTACCTGATTTATTATCCTCTTGTCAATTTGTATAATTGTCCAGGCTTCCTCTTTCACAATGCAGTATTAAAAAACTAATCTTCAGCTCTTGAATGGAGTTTCCAGTACTCTAGGCACTAGTTACAGCTTCCCCACTGTTTTCACCCGGCAAGTTCCAAACTTTGTTACCTTTAAGTCTAATTATATCCTATTGTACCAACCCTTTGGTAATTCATGCTATCATGCCCTTAGGTGGAGGCCCAAGACATTTATACTTTGGCATTGATACGTTATGCCCCCGAAATCTATTCCAGGTTTTCTGAACACCAGTGCCTGCAGAAGTGTAGAAGTGTGTCTCTCTCTCTTTCTCTCTGTCTCTCTCTCTCTCTCTCTCTCTCTCTCGCTCCCCCTCTCTCTATCTCTCTCTCCTCCCCTCCATAGCCCCTTCTCCTATTAGTCTGAGTCTTAATTAACATCCTTGACCCAGTGAAAGGAGGTGAATCAACATATAGGGAGAGGCAGAGGGATTGGTCTCAACAACCGCACACTTAAATTACTGTGTTCATGACACCAACTCCTGATCATTCTATAGGAAGACAATACAATTTAAAATAAGTCCTTGTATGGCAAAGCCTCAAGGCCCACCATACTCAGACGGTGTAATGGAGTCTTTGTTGTGGGTCACCTCTAGCACCTAGGTTGGGCACACAAATATTTTAGCATTCAGCCCCCAGCCTGTATCTTTCACATTCATATGTATTTTACTCATTTCATATTTTTTAGTACAGACAGCTTTTAGCTCATTGCTTTTTATATTTAAATCAGCTGCTTCTCTCCAAGAAGACATAATTATTCACACCCCACATTTTGTCAGCAATTTGTATACAATGCACTCTGCACCCTGTTCAAGGCTGTCATGTATGGTACATAATATACTATCTTGTATTGCCACTCTAGGAACTCAGGAGTCAGTCTCCATTTTCTAGATACATCAGTGTGTCTATGTGTTTATTGAATAAATGCATTGAAACCCAGTTTGCTTCTGGTGTTCTGCCTTGGCATGTGTGAGTCACTGAGTAACTAAGAGAAAGGGGAATGGTTGTTCCCAGGGCTTCTCTGAGGGGATAGATTGTCAGGTTTAGGTTGCAACAGTCACCTTCTCCTTTCTATGGTTAGGTGAGGCAGTGCAGGCTAGCCCCAGGAGTTAGGCTGACAGGTTCCAAAGTGGAGTAGAGTTGGCTCAGTCTCCCACACTTGGTGGTGCTGCCACCCTCAACACTGAGGCTTATTGTCATAAAAGGAACTGCATGACATGGCACTACCAACGTTGGTCAGATACAAATTTAATGGATCTCCTGTGTTGCGTAACTCTCTCCCGCATGCCAAAAGTACCCTAATCACCTTTTATATGGAGACGTCCATGGTAGTAGGGAAAAATCATCCTGAGCTAAATAGGTAGCACTTTTCATATGGCTTGATTTACAGTTTGGCGGAGGGGGTTACTCCTTCACAAACGTGACAGATATCCAGTCCGCTGTATTATGATCCCATTATAGCCTATGAAGATCGAAGAACAGCCATCAGGATATCTGTCACGTTTGTGACAGAGTAACCCATCTGCCAAATTCTAAATCAGGCCGTTAGTCTGTAGGTTGTTCCATATTGAACCTTAAAAGTATACCTCAGTTGGTGTTCCTATTTCTGAATTTTACCCTTTAATTATGGCACAATCGGTGGTAATTCCAGTAAATTGTTGACAACCTGTCACTCAATATTTACTTGCAAATGGTCTTGCTAATGGGAGTTGAGATGTTACATTTGTGGTAGAGGCACACCATGTGTACAGAACAGAACATTTGTATTCATGGGTCACTTTTCCTGCAGTTGATGCAAATACAAACACTTCACACATATAGCTAACACACCTGCACAATACAGAGCTTTTCAATAGCTAGAAATACCATTAACATATCAAGAACCCCATTATTGGTTTCAAGGCACACTCGCAGATGTTATTAACAATGTTAGAATAGGACCTCTTAGTAAATATGGGGCCTCATGGCCAGCCCTAGCTACCTACACACAGTTTCTAAATGTACAAAATGTACAGGCAGAGTACTGTGCCCACTATATAATAATCTAGTTAGAACTATAGGATCTTATTACAATTCTTAATTTGGATTTTGAAACTGCCCCAGCAAGGGCTGCTCCAGTTGCTCAACAACTGGCTACACCTGGGATAAACCTGGTTACTATTATTTCAATTATGGGTAAGGCCCCCACCAAACATGAAGAAATTCCATTTTGGATTGCACAAAAAAAAACAAATCAACTGGAAGCAGTGTTTCCCCATACGGGACCCCATGACAAACACGGAATTCTTACAATATGCTTGCCATTTAAAATGTTTTCCTACATAGATGACTGTGTCCCTTGGGGAACAGTATTTGGTACAATTTACACTATGACACATGATTCGCCGACACTGGCAAACTTACTGGATGTGTTGAAACAAATTCAAAATGAACACAGGGCTGCCCTGAATTTGGGGATAAACTAATAGGCAATTCTGCCACAGTCTCCTCAATTATTTTAGGTAACATTAAAGGGGAAGCAGAAGCATTGGCAGTATGCCAACAACTCACACAAGTTCCAAAGATAGACCAGGAACATGAGTTACCAACTTTATTACCCAAGATTATTCAGAGACTTATACTAGTATAGGTCGGGATAGTCTGGGGGCCGGACCAACTAAGCCACAGTGTTGTGGGTTCATTTTCAACTTGGGCACATTTATTTTAGCTTAGGCCTGCGGCCTGTGCCCTTTTACCCTGTTATTTCATTTATTTTATTTCATTTTAGCACGGCTTGCCTATGGCAGGGATATTTTATTTTCTAATCAACTGCTTTTCTGCGAAAGCATTGTTGTTAGTTCCTTGGCACAGCATTTCATCCTGTGCTTCTGCTCAAGGCTGTACATTATAGTTTATCTAGTAGTGCCACCACAAGAGTGCAGAGCCAGCCTTTGACACCTAGGCACATTATTACGTCAGGCCTCTTCCCCAAACATAACACATTTTGTGATAAAAACATCACACAGGCCCAAAGAGGCTAAAGAGGTAATTTCAGCCAGAGGAGCCATCCTATGTTATGTGCCACTTCACATCTTTGCTGATCCAGGCCTTGTCTCTACTGCAAACTGAGGAGATGGCCAGCAGAACCCTGTTCTCAGATATGGGGGCCGGGACTACTTCCATGGACTAGTAAGGGCAGAAAGGGCTACACTGCTATGCTCTCATGTTGATGCTAGGGGTGTAGGTTGAAATTCTTACTCAAAGAAAAAGAGAGGAGGGACCAGTAGCCAATTGACGTCCAGTGCCTAGGCTCCGATAACAATGTTACACTACACAGGGGAGGTACTGTTCCTATCAGAAAGAAGAAGAAAAGAGCAAAGTTAAGGACGAAACATGAGATGGGGATCACAAGGATAACTTCTTTGTGCCCTCACACATCCCTAAAGATGTCATGCTTCATCATCAGGTGTGCTCCTCGTGGAGCTGGTAATGCAATGCCCCACTGGTCCCCTGAAGGGTCGCTTCAACCAAGATCATTTGGTTTGTTTCCGTATGATGAGTGGTATATGTTTGAGGGTGACCTAAATGTGTGGGGTGGAGTCAATGTGTATGTAGAAGTAAAGGGAAATTAACACTGTCTGAAAGATACCAAAATCAATTTTAATGTGGTGGTTCTCTTGGCAGGGTTAAAAACCTGTGAAACGGGTCAGGATTACTCGAGGGGTGTGATGTGCCTGGTAGCCACAAGTCTCTAAGGGCCAGATGTATCAAGCTCCCGGTTTGCATTCCTTAAAAAGTGAATTTTAAGAAATCTCTATTTAAGAAATGCAAAATGGGATGTCTCAAAATTGTGAGTTGTTAATAACGATTTCTTAAAATTCGCAAATGCAATTTGCGAGTACCAAATACTGAATCGCAAAAAAAAAATAGCGATTCGGTATTTGAAAATCACAAATTGCAGAAACGGCTGATGACATCAAAACCAGGAAGTGAGTCAGCCCATGCTGTTTCCAAGAGCCACACCAACAGGAGCAGGCAGAGAGACACAGCCCAGCAACAGGGAGGAAACCTTGTGAGCCAACCAGGACCAAACAGCAACATGGCCAATGATGGGAATGTGAAGGAGAAAGGAGACAGGAAGTGCAAGCTCAAATTCAGTGAGCAGGAATTGGAGGTGCTCGTTTAGGATGTGGTCAGTAACCATGACAGACTTTTCGGGAAGAACTCACTCCACGTACCTGAAAGTGAGAAGAGGAAACTGTGGTCATATATCCAGGCCAAAATATGCGCAGTGGGTGTTGCAGGAGATACGCAAGCAATGGTATGACTTGTGTTCCCATGCCAAAGAGAGGGTAGCCAGCAGGCTGAAGGAGGCAAGGAGCACCGGAGGAAGACCACCCACCCAGACACCGTCCACACCAATGGAAGACATGGTGGAGTCCACACTGCTTCCTGAAGCTGACAGTTGTGTCACTGACATTGGCACCTCAGGGACACCCAGCACCAGCAAAGGTAAGGGCAGTAATGATGTGTACCCCGTATGTGCATGTACAAATGCCCCCTAGGTAATAACTATTAGCTCGATGCAGTCTGATAAGTAGTCCATGCCACATCTTACATACAACGCAACAATGCCTTATGGGAGTGGTAGTCCACACCCCTAAAGTGAAAATATCACATAAATAGCAAGTTAGTGTTCAGCCACATAGAGAAATAACACAAATGACTCATAGTGATACGATGTTAGTGTACATTTATAACCATTATGCAACATTTTGTGAAAGATTCAAAAATTACATGCTGCACATTGTCGTTGTATATGTCCCGGGCCCTGCCACAGCAGAAGGTGGAAATGTGGGGGATAGCGAAACACAGCCACAGCCCGACTCAAACACCAGTGAGTCTATCATTATTGCACCAACTAGACGCAGGGCAAGAGTGTTACCTCTCCCAGAGTATAACCTGGGCTTAGATGAAATGCCAGAGGAAGTACCCACACCACCCCCAGAGGCTAGATCCACAGTAAAACAGCAATTCCTGCCCCAGCATCAGTACACTCCCCTCAGGAGGCATCACGATGCAGGCAGACAAGGTAATGATGAAGGAGAGGGCCCATCACTCTTTGGCGGCCTTGAAGCTTCTATGCTGAAAGTGCAGCGCCTACAGTGCAAACACATGAGGTCAATGCACAGGCAGTTGGTATCTCCCAATGTGACAATATGGGAGTACTGCACAAACAGTTGGATGCACTCAATGAAAACATGGGATCAATGCACAAGCAGTTGGAGTCTCTGAATGAAAACATGTGCAAGCTGCATGAGGGACAGCAAACAGCAGCAGAAAACACAAAGGAGATGACAAACGCCATTAGGGAACTCTGCACTGAGATTCAGCAGGAATATGTCAGCCACCGTAGGCGCCATCACCAATTTATGGGCAGGTTTGATGGCTTCTGCAGATCGGTCAATCGGCTCACTAGCTCAACTGCCTTGATATCACAATGTGCTGTGGGCATACAGGTGGAGATGGCACATTGCAGTAAGGACGGTGCACAGCGATTGGTGCAAATCACCAATGTTCTGGATCCAATGCAGACAGCACGAAGTGCTACAAACAGGGAACTGGGTGGTGGGGATAGTGAGGAGCTCTCTAGCCTCAGCAGTCTCACAGCCCCCGTGATGGATCCTAGGCGTCGCAGTACTAGACACGGTACTGTCTTTGAACCTGCTCCAAGAGGTGCCAGTGAGGCCACTGAGCACTCAAGTGGAGTGCGTGGACGTAGGAAGTAATGTTGAGGTGTACAGGAGACTAGCTTAACATGTAGCAATACAGTTATACTATGATGCTAATGGTGTGACAATGTTCCTCGCAACTGTTTGTCTATAGTGCATAGTTATGTCCTAATCACACATATGTTACTTGAAGTCCCGGTTACAAAAATGCTACCTACAGCAATACATGATATAGACGTGGTATTGTCATTACTTACATCAGAAATGGTTGCACGTGATTTCAGCACGTCTTGGTCTACCCTCTGCTGCACTGCTCCTGTCTACTGGGTAAAGGGGTGGTAAGGGATCACCATCCTCATCTGAGTCCGGCTACAAGGATTCAACAGGTATGCCCCTTATTGTTGCAATGTTGTGCAACATAGCCCCTGTAGCCACGATTTTGCAGGTTGTTTTTAGGGCTGTATTGTAGTGCACCACCACTCTTGTGTATGCATCTGAAGCGGCTCTTCAGCAGTCCGAAGGTCCTCTCCACAACACTGTGGGTTGTCCTGTGAGCAGCGTTGTACCTCCTCTTGGCTGGCATTGCAGGACTCAGGTAGGGCGTCAGTATAAAGGTCCGCACTGCGTAGGCACTGTTTCCTGGAATGAAATGAGAGTAAAATGAGTACTTGCCATATCTTACATCACGTTTACATCAATGCAACATTGTCAACTATTACATTATGCAGTAGATATCCTTCGCCAAACTCCCCAGCTAGTAGTCTTGTGTAAATTCCATTGTGGCGGAAGATGTAGGAGTCATGTGTGCTACCTGTATATCTGGCCACGAGATCGGTTATGATGTTGGAGGCATTGCTAATTACTTGTATGTTAATGGAATGTGAATTTTTACGGTTCCTATAAACATACTCTGTGGCCAATGGTGGACTACATGTGTCCCATCGATGGCACCTATGACGTGAGAATTTGATTTTTGTCTGTTGTAATTCCTGTGGGGTGTTGGGGAATCTTATGTGCTGTTGAATTTTGCTCAGCATGGAATTGAGAAATGGTTTGAAAAATCGTGAGAGGGCACTAGGTGAGACCCCCTGCAGCTGCAGTTATAACCCCTAGATAGCTCCCTGAGGCTAATAGGTGCAGGGAGCATAATACCTGCACATGGGTGGGTATACTATTGGTCCTGTGTGTGGCGCGCTGCAATATGGGTTGTAGATCAGCTATCAGGTCAAGTATCATGGCTGAGCCTAACCTGTACTTTTCATATATCTCCTCTGTCTGGTCAAAAAGGGCTATGCACACTCTAAAAATGGGCTCCTGTCTTCTCCTCCCTCTCCTCAAACCTGCCAGGATCCTCATCCTCCTCGCCATTATGTAGAGTGCCGCCATTGTGGAAAAGAGGCTGAGTCATTCTGGGCCTCTTTATATAGGTTGCATCTGGTTACCACCTGATTTCAATTTGTGGTAAATTGCATGTGCAAAAGGCCATTCTGTGAATATTCGATATTTGCTATTTTTTGATGCATAGCATTGCGAGATGAAATTTGCGTGTCACAATCCACGTATCGCAAATAGCGACATGATTTTGCGGATCAATATCTGCAATTCGCAAACCCATGTCGCAATTGGCGTTACGCAGATAGCAATTCGCTAAATCATGTCACTATTTGCGATACGCAGATTGCGACATGCAAATTCATGTCGCAGTCGCAAGGAATCGCTATTTTAGCAATTCCTTATATTTGCACTGCGAATGCCTTTCATACATTGTGAAAGGTGTCATCAAGATCGCTATAACCATTTCGCAGAATCCCAGTGTCTCCAAATGTCGACTTGTCTATGTTGTGGAAGGCGCTATACAGTTGCAAATCATAACAAATACAACAACCACCAAAGTAAACACTCTTAAAGACTTGGTATATTTGTGGACACACGTAATTAAAAAGATTGTACATGTGTCCCCTCAGTGAGACATGCAAGGACTCATAGATTTTAGGTGTGAGCCAGAGAGCTTACCACATAAATCAATCAAATAAAGCTTGATAGGTCGAAAGCAGAGGTTAGCACTCAGCTGCTAACTGCAAAACACGTCAGTAACATAAAGTAAGTCTAGGAGGCCCGGGCCAGTAGGTAGGAGCAGCATTGAGTAAAATGGTAAGTGGCAATAGTACTCATGTGGCTTAAGCGCAGAGAGCGCAAGTGACCTACCCTCCTCTGGATTGAGGCTGAGCAGAGGAGGCAGCCCGCTTGTAAGGCAATTTGAATAGAGTAATTGAAATCAGGTGCTGTATTCGTAAACATGTGCGAAACGGGGCAATACCCAATAAAAACATAGGAGCGTCCAATCAGTCAATCAGGAGCTATGTCACAAGAACATATACATAGGGCTGTTGTGTAGCCATTTTAGTTATAGCTCCATACACATTATTTTAGCACACTAGGCCTGCAGCTGTGCACTTTAACCTAGGTATATTTTATTCAGCTTCATTTATTATTTTAACAATAACCACATTTGTGATCTTGTCTTTTCTTTCTCTAGCTAGCTGTTCTTTGCCTAGGCCAGCAAACAAGACATTTCTTTCAATCTGTGCTTCTCTCAAGGCTGCAGTAAGATAGGTTGCCGGTAAACTTGGTAACGCTTTGTCTCTGGTATTCATAGAAACATACACATTCTTACGTTGGGACATTTTCCCAGAACATCAGCTGTTTTATTATAAAAACACTTCAATGTCCCATACACGTTAGAGGGAGATTCCAGCCAGATGACCACGAATGTATGCTGACTTCAGGCCTCTTGCTCAGGTATGAGGGATGATGTCTTCCCAGGGGAACCTGAAAGGCTTAACATGCTGTGCTCTAATTAGCCTAGGTATTATAGTAGTGACTCTAGTGACAATATGGTAGCGTTACTTTTATGCTTTACTCTCCTTGTCACAATCAGATGCTGTTGCTTCATTAAAACCTTATTGAAACATATACTGCCTCTGACTGTCCTTGTATATGTGAGACTAATGTAACTGAGAGAAACTGATGCGATCTGAGTGAGCACGATTTCCCTGAGGAGTCAATTGTGTCTTGCGCTCGACTGCCCAATTATCCCTACTCTAGGGTAGAGATGAGGCACTGCTAGTTAGCCAGAGCAAAACCGAGATTAGGCCGACAGGTGTCACCTGCAGTGGGATAGACTTAGTCCTCCACCCCGCAGGCGAATCTGCCGCTAAAATCTAGTAGTCTCATTAGAATAATGAGAGCCTACTCGACATGGCGCTGCCATTGTTTGGTCAGGCTCTAATGTTTCGTAGACGTCAGGCTCTAATTATACGGAGACGTCCATGGTATTGAGGATTTCCTCCTCAGCTAAGTAGGGAGTACCTAACTAACGCAGTAGGTTGTTCAAGCTTGAACTCTAAATGGATAATCTCCATTTGGTGTACTTATCTCTGAACAAAACTTACCATTCATTATGGCGAATCAACAACAGGTCAATTGCAGTCAATATGCGGCCACCTCTTCCTGCACATTTACTGGCACATGGCCTAATGGCCCAGGGTGGTCCAGTCACATTTGTTGTTCAGGCTCACCTAGCCTATAGAACAGATTTTTTTTATTCTTGGGTCACATTTCCAGCAGCTGATAGGGACACAAATACATTTCATCACTATACACCTGCAAACGCACCTGCACAATACAGAGCATATGCATATCTAGAAATACCTCTATCTTATCAAGAACATAATAATTGGCCTGATGTCGCTCTACCTCACACAATTTTACATGTTAGGTTAGGTCTTCTAACTAATGATGGTCCTAACTGGCTTTTATTGGCCACTTATACACCTCACCCTGCTGCAGCAAACTTAACTGCAGCTGAAGTCCACCGCTTATATGCTGAGCTGACGGCAATATATAGAGGATTAGTACAGTTTGTAATGCAAACATTAAATACAAACCCAGCACGTGCTGCTCAGGCGCAACCACATGCAGTAACACCAGGTATCAATCCTGCGACTGTACATTCGATCATAGGTAAAGTACCCTCCAAACAAGAAGAAATTTTGTTTTGGTTTGCTCAAAAAATAAACACTCTGGAAGCAGTATGTCCCCATATGGGACCTCAGGATAAACAGAAAATATTAAATATGTGCGTGCCATTTGGGATGGTCCCCACAATAGATAACTGTAATACTTGGGGCACAGTATTTGCAACGCTCTATACTACCGCACATGGTACATCGATACTTGCCACTTTACCGGAAGTGTTGAAACAAATTCCAGATGAATACAGGGCTGCAACTAATGGGCAACTTTGCCACAGTATCCTCAATTATATTAAGTAACCTTAAAGGGGAAGCGGTCACACTAGCGGTGCACATGCGGCTCTGGAATGTTCCTCCACAGGATCAAGAATGTGAGCTGCCAAAGATTATCACAGAGACCTACTCTAGCATTGGCCAAGATACTCTGGGAGCCAGAACAACAAAATCACAATTGCAGGGTAAATCAAATAAAGAATCTACCAAACAAGCTCCTGAGGGTACTAAGAAATGCTGAGATAAAAAAATAACAAACATCTAAGAAGGAAAGGGGAGAATCTCTGCATACGGAAAACCCACAGAATAGATATAATCTCAGAAATAGAGATAATACAAAAACACCTGACAGATATCAATATACTGATACACGCCAATCTCGTTCGTTTCAGAACTCACCAGAAAAATGCAGTGAGAGAGGTGGGCGGTCAGAGCGAAGAACTGAGTACGTGGAACTGAGACATGAATCACGACGCTCAACATAAGTTGCTGTTAAAAAAGAAGAGAAACTTCTGCAACAAAAACTGGCTGAAGTTGATTGACTTAAAAAGTGTGTGGGGAACTAGAAATTGGCAAATAAGGGGGAAGGAAGCTGTATGTAGAGCATGCCTGATACCTGTTCATATGATTTTTTAAATGAAACTGTACAACAAACTAGATGTTTAGGCGTAGCAAAAATTAAGGATTTGAATACGCCCAGTATTCCTGCCCTTACAAAATTTTAAAATGGCAAAAATATATAAATGCAAATGAAGATCAGCTCGATGAATGGGTCCAGAATGGCAAGTTTAATGCTTCACTGTTACATGCTGGTGGGTGGTTACTGTGGTCAATAGATACCAATGGGTGTCATAACTCTTTTATAAACTCCACGGGGGTTTTAGAACTAGTAGGCCGGACCCTCGCTTGTGTCATCCGAACATGCAGGTATAGTAACACCATACAGGGTCAGGAAACTATGCCAGCAATGGTTGAAGATTTCCTCACTAGATGCTGTTAGAGAACACCTCGGGTCTCCTGTTTAATAATGCTGACTTACAGGACTTCCTGTTAGGCCCCAAAAAACAATGCAGAAAATGCTTCTTATACGCAGTCGATAATGAAATTTTGAAGCTTTCCCAACAAGAAGCTGCTGCCCAGTTAAGGCAAATAGAACAGTAAAACTTACAGAAGGCATTAGCTGTTTTAGATAATGGGATTAATAGCCTGTCCGACCGGATATATACCTTAAACAACATCGTCTCTTCTGCAGTAGACAAAATACAAAGTGATATGTCATCTTTACACCGTGGACGGAGTCAACTACAGTCCATTATGCTGTTGGGTTGGACACTTCAAACATTGAAGGCAGGTCGCGTTACCTGGCAACATGTAAGCGCAAGGGATATATTTTCTACCTTTAATTCAACGCAGCAACAACAACTAATGGCTAACAAAGAAGTGACTTATGTCATGTTAAATATTGAAAAGTTAGAAAAGTTGCCTTTTACTGTGGCTGAAATACCATCTGCTGAGCGGTTAATACACAGGGTCATTAATGTGCTTATTTCGACACTCCAATTCACGTCCTGTTTAAAACACATTCCAGTAGGCAGATATAAAAGGCTGGGAGATAGTTACATTCATGAGGTGTGGGAGCTGCCCCTCTTGTACAAATGTCTCAGTGGCATGAAAGAGGTCTTTTTTAGCGGTAGTGAATGTGAGACTTCTGCCAGCCATTCAATGGTTTGTAAACAGCTGTCCTTGCGCAGAGCGTGTAACACTTCGGCAGCGAACTTGGCTTGTTATCTGAAGGGAGTTCCAGTCCCCTTGATTAGACCTGCATTCCAGGTGCTTTCAAACGGCAGCTATGTTCTTCTCAATAGTGAAAACTTTTGTGGAATGCAAGCCGGAATAGATTATGCTGTTTCGGTCTCTAAGATTGTTACATGCTGCTGGAACGTACTTTTTCCTCCTACATGACAGAAGGAAGTAGATGAGATTTGGCCCCATGTTGCTACTTCCAATGTGAATTTTGACAAGTTGAGCAGACTCAAGGCTTTATTGTTCCAAAAACATGTGTCCCTCACATCTGCACGCGAGACCTACACACTTCAGGTGGCAAGGTCTTCAGCAGAGATACAGTCCTTTTTAAGTACTAACTTTCCAAGACACTTTGGTGAGCTTGTGGGACAAATATTTAATGCATCCAGTACTACTGGAATCTCAAATTTCTTCAAGGGTGTTGGTTCTGGTTTTGTTCACACCTTCTCTGTATTCGGTTTAATACCATCAGCCATCCACTCAATATTCTCAAGTATTCTCGGGGGATTTCCAGTAACTTTGGCTATAGTAGGTGGCATTCTGCTATTGCTACATTTTCTGTGCAATGGCTGTTCTGCCACAACAAGGAGGAATGAAAGCGCTCCCACCAGCGCAGCTGTGTCGTAAATGCATGATGCACTACTTCGGAGCAACACTCCTGGAGCAATTGAAGTGTGACTGGTCTCTCTCATTGAGACGGGTTTTGCATTGTGTGGAGCTCGTGTTTCGGTGCCTCTGGTGCTCGTTCGAACATGCACTGAAAGTTTGTCTTTCTACACAGCGTTTGCTTTCATTGGACGCTGATCTGTTGATGTTCTCGCTGAGGGCTCATTACCAGACATGCGCGTTGAGGGTGCGTTTGCTATGGCAAAGCTGCGTATTTGTTGCCCTTCATGGAGGATGCAGCTCTGAACTCATTATTGGGCAAACCACGGAATGCTGCTGCCTTGGCTGACGCTTAGGCTTTGGAACATGAATGCTCCTTGGTTCTTCTTATATATATATCTGAGGTTGAATTTTAGTAACTTTTATACATAATTAGGCTTAGAACCACCTTTGAACCGGCAAGGGAAGGGTGTTGTGTAGCCATTTTAGTTATAGCTCCATACATGTTATTTAAGCACACTAGGCCTGCTGCTGTGCACTTTAACTTAGATATATTTTATTCAACTTTGTTTATTATTTTAACAATAGCCACATTTGTGGTCTTATTTTATTTCTCTCTATCTAGCTGTTCTTTGCCCAGGCCAGCACTGTGTTCTTAAACAACACATTTCTTTCATTCTGTGCTTCTCTCAAGGCTGCAGTAAGATATGTTGCCGGTAAACGTGGTAATGCTTTCTCTCTGGTATTCATAGAAACAAACACAACCTTACGTAGGGCATTTTAACAAAACATCAGCTGTTTTATTATAAAAACACTTCACGGTCCCATACACGTTAGAGGAGATTCCAGCCAAATGACCACGACTGCATGCTGATTGCTGATGCTTCGCCACAGCTGCTTATGCAGACATCAGGCCTCTTGCTCAGTTGTGAGGGATGATGTCTTCACCAGGGGAACCTAAAGGGCAGAAATAGAGCTTAACATACAGTGCTCTAATATAGCCTAGGTAGGAATTATAGTAGTGATTCTACTGACAATATGGTAGCACTATTTTTATGCTTCACTCTCCTTGTCACAATTTCAATCCTGTCATGCTTCATCGTCCTGGTTATTGCAGTACATTCTTTATTATCTAAGATGCAGTTGCTTCATGAAATCCTTATTGAAACATATACTGCCTCAGACTGTCCTTGTATATGTGAGACTAATGTAACTGATGCGATCTGAGTGACACGAGTTCCCTGAGGAGTCAATTGTGTCATGCGTTTGGCTGCCCAATCATCCCTAGTCCAGGGTGGAGATGAGGCACTGCTAGTTAGCCGGAGCAAAACCCAGATTAGGCCAACAGGTGTCACTTGTAGTGGGTTAGACTCAGTCTCCCACCACGCAGGCGATTCTGCTGCTCAAATCCATTGGTCTCATTAGAATACTGAGAGCCTACGCAACATGGCCATTAAACAACAGCCATCTTACAGTGTAGTGAGGTAGTATGCTATTCACTCATATGCCCCATATTTAAAGAGGAAGACGGGGTAAAACTGTGTAATAAAACCCTTCCACTACAAAGGAAAATAGGCCCTCCACCACTGATGTTGCAAAGAATGCAAGAAATTAAATTATGGTACACCACAAGCTGCTGTGAAAATAAAGTTATTAGGGAGCAAGTCTTGTGTTGTGGAAGGTGTGCATGATCTCCTCAATGTCTGCTAAATATGATAGAAGGCCACAGTACATCCCATACTGCTGTGAAGGACCAGCCTCACAAAAGCTAGGTCGTGCAGTCATTAAAAATGGGCTGTTTCACGGCAGCCATCTTCTATTTATCAAAAAGTGACTCATTGTATAGTAGTGTTATCTGTATCTCGGACATCACATTGAGAAAGGTGCAAGAAAGGTGTCACAGGAAAGAATCTCAGCGAATCTTAAAATGAATCTGCCCACCATACAGAGAGCAGTCAGGATGTTTTTGGGAATGGTGGGCTACTGCTGACAGTGGATACCCAACTTTTCCCTGGTGGCCAAGCTGTTACAGAGTCTGACACACAAGGATGTGTCTGATCCGATACCATGGGATAATGACTGTTTGGTTGCCTTCCTAAAGCTGTGAGAAAGTCTCTGTCGTGCCTGGCACTGATAATGCCTGGTTACAACAAGTTTTTTACACTTTTCTGCAGTGAGAGGGAGGGCTGCACCCTTTCAGTGCTTAGCTGTGAGAATAAGTTTATCAGAGAGCAAGCCTTTTGTTGTGGAAGGTCTGCATGTATTTCCTCAATGTCACCTAATTATGGGAGAAGGCCACGATACACCACAGACTGCTGTGAGGGGCCAACCTGACAAAGGCTAGTTTGTGCGGTCATTAAAACTGGCTGTTTCATGTGGCCATCTTGTAATTATCATAACGTGACTCATTGTCTAGTAGTGTTTGCCTTGGTATCATGATGAAATGTGGAATTTGGACACTCGGTGTCGTGGACACATGTGTATAGTAGGAAGCTATATGTTAGAAAGAACAAATGCCCCCCCCCCCAAAAAAAAAGGAGGGAATAAATGTCTTAATGACCAGTGGATCAGTGGTGAGAGGAAGTGCTCACAAATGCCTCCAGAAGGTTATGAGGTGCAATGATGTCACACGTTAATGTTGTCCCCCATACAGCAGTTGGGCCAACAAGAGGGACGGACAAGTAAAACATAGCTCAAAGCCCCGAGTGTAGCATAAATGACCATACCAAATCAAGTACCATGTGTAAAAGGTTGTGCTCTTGTAAGGTCTTGCAAGGTGGCTGGCGAATGTAGCATAGTCAACCTCCAGTCAACACCAAGGGGGCATATGTCACTGGTGCATCACCTATTTTGAATTGTTTACAGCAGAGAACGTAAACTGAGTGATCATGCCTCACACCACGGAATGTAATCATTAAAGCCTTTGCTATTAGTAGAAAGACGGAATATCCATCATTGCTCCCGCTTACATAGAGTGACATTACTCCACACATTATTACCTTCCAGGGCAGTCCAGCGTAGATCATCAGGGGAGTGCTGTGAGTCACAGAAATGCTTGCACATTTTTGTAGTGCTGCAGAAGATTGTACTTTGGTGTTCCATTATCATCGTCTTAGCGGCTCTTGTGGTCCTACCTACATAGTGGAGATCACACAGGCAGGTGATCAGGTAAATACAATTTCTTGTGTTACAGTTTGTGTGGTTCTTCTGGGTCCAAGTGAAGTCAGAGGTCAATGTAATATCTTTCATAGGTTGGGTCAGGAAACATACTCCACAGGATCCACAGGGGTGGTGTCCCTTCACTGGTGGCAGGGCCCACAGAGTGTTCTGCAAATTACATTTTTGTATACATGGTCTAGTATGTACGAGAAGGTCTTTTAGGTTCTGGGTCTGCCTGAAGGCTAATCATGGTAGTGGGAACACCAGGGACCCTGTATTCAAGGTACTTCAGTGCTTTATAATAATCTGGCTGATCTTGTTGGAATTAGGTGTAAAGGTTGTGACACAGTTGATGATAGGGCCTCCCTATGGTTATTTTGCACCCTTTTCTTAGCTCTTCTGATTATCCTGGTAGGGTACTTTCTGATGCTAAGTTCTTACTGAGTGCCTCTGCTTGTGTGCCATAGTACTGCAGAGAGCTGTAAATTCTTTGAAGTCGAAGGAAGTGTTCAAACAGTAAGTTTTCTCAGAGGGCTTTGAGATGATGGCTGTCAAAAACCAAAAGGGTGTTACGATCACTTGTAGGTCTTTGTACGCATGTGGCCCTCATCAATAGAAATGAGAAGATCAAAGTATCTTCTTTTTTGAGAATGACTGTGTATCCCAAGTGTTAAATCAGCATCCAAACTCACAGCACGTAGTTTCATCACCCTTCCAGAACACCAGGGTGTTATCTATAGAACTGCACCATGTTAAGATGTAAGTTTGAATGGATTTGTGCCAGTAAAGATGTGTTGTTGGAATGGTTCATGCCCAGGCAAGCCAGGCTCAGAGCAAATGTGCTGCCCATTAAAGTGCCTTGTGTTTGGTAGTAAATCTGTTTTTTAAACATGAAAAAGTTGTTCTTCAATGCCAATGTGGTGCACTCAATGATAAAGTCAATGGGTGTGGCAGCTGTCCAGGTCTGTATCTAAGGCAGTCCTTGACGACCTCTATGGTGACGTCCTGAGGAATGTTTGTATGCAACGCTTTTACATCCAAAGTCACCAGAAGGTTAATTTCTTGTTGGTTGTTGGCAATCAGATTTAGCACATCCCTTGTATCTTTTAGGAAAAATTGAGTTTTCTGGACCAAGGGTTGGAGGTAGTGGTCACAGAACTTGCTCAAGGGCTCCAAAAGAGATCAGATGCTGAAGACAATAGGTCTTTCCAGGGGAGGGTCGATGCCCTTTTGTATCTTGGGTAATGTTTAGAAGTATGGACTCTTTGGTGAAGTGCTCACTAAGAACTCTGCTTTGTGTTTCATGATCCAGTCTTGTGCCTCTGCCGTTTTGACCAGTGACTGGATATGTTTCATCAAGGTATCATTTGGATCGGACTTCATGGGGTGGTAGCATCTGCCATCCACCAGTTGTCAAAGGCACTCATGGTCGTAGTCATTGGTGTTCATCACAACAGTTGCCCCACCCTTGTCTCCTGGTTTGATAGTTATTGAGGGATCCTTGGTCAGAGTGATGATGACTTCTCGTTGTCTGGATGGTAAGTTGTCATAAGGTCTGGGTGATTGGATCAGTGTACTCTTTTTTAGTACAGCTTTTTCAAAAGTGAGGACCTCACTAGGTGTCATGGCTGCAGTGGTATGTAAACCTCAATGGTATCCTTTAGCCTGAGTCCTCGCGGTCCAGAGTGGGTTTGTCCTGGAAGAATGCGTGTTTTACAAAAGAACTGATGGAGCTCACTCTTGAGGCAAAACTGATCCTCTTGTGGAGTTCGCACAATACCAAGGCCTCTTTGTAGCACCGCAGTTTCATCTTCCGTCAAAGCTCTTTGTGAAAGGCTGACCACTATTTCTTCTTGGCCGTCTGACTCCTGGGCCCATATATATACTTTTTGACGCAAATCAGCACTTGGGAAGATTCCAACGCACCAGCCGGGTGCCTTATTTATGGAATGGCGTTAGCCGGCACTGCGGACTGGTTAGCGTAAACATAAATGACGGCAACCGGGCACCGGAGGCAAAGGGAAGACTGGGGGTTGTGCGCCAAAGAATGGTGCAAGTCAGGTTGGAGTCAAAAATATTGGCTCTAACCTGACTTGCACCATTTTTTGGCGCACAACCCCAATTGAAATTACCCCTGTCTTAGCAAAGACAGGAGTCATGCCCCCCCTCCCCCCCACCCAATGGCCACAGTGGCCCAAGTCAGGCCCCCCTATGCCACTTAAAAAAAATATATATATACTTTTCTGCACTCCTATCCATGGGTGTCCTCCAGGGGTGGGCGAGGGTGGCAGGGGGTGCCCCTGGGTGCAGGGAAGGGCACTTGTGGACTGCTTCCATGGTCTCCCACCATGGAAATGAGCCCACAGGTCCCTTAAAGCCTGCCCTGACCCAGGCGTTAAAAAACAGCACAAATCCGGCTGGGCGCCATGTTTTAAGGCCCGCCTCCTCCTGTGCGTCATTTTGACCCCGGAGGATAAATAAGGCGCATATGCCTTTGAGTCATTTTTTGCATGGGAATGCCCACCTTGCATGTCATTAGCGCAAGGTAGGTTTTCACATACAAAAAATTACTCAAACTCTATAACTTAGAATATAGATGGGTCTTGTGCCAAAGTATAAATATGGAGTTAAGTTTGTGCCGAATTTGCGTAAAAATAAATGACGCAAATCCGGCGCAAACAGAGTATAAATATGGGCACTGGTGTGCATGTGGGTTTCTTGTTGCTGCAATGCACTTGTTTGTTGCCTCCTCTTCTTCTTCTTCTTCCTCTGCCCCTGCTTCATCCTCTGCCTAAAAAAGGTTGAGAGGAGGGGTGTTCAAAGAAGGGCTGTGATGGGTGGTGGGGCTGCAGGAATCTGGATGCCACATCTGCGCTTGTCCAGAGAACGGGGCCATCAGATATCTATATACGAGTGGTGGAAGTGGCAACCCCCAACAGTTCTCATTGCTGCCCCAGCTGTCATTGCTCTAGTTAACTACTTGAGGAGTTATAGGTCCTGTGAGATTGGTTAGAACCATCATCAGGTGAAAGTTCACCACCAGGTGGTTGATAGTCTTCTCTTATGTAGCAGAACACCTTCTGTTTATAAAACCGTTTGATGCCCTTTCGTAGCTTAAAGATCTTTTGCTGCATAAAATAATCCTTATGCTTGTTCATTTGAGCAGTAATAATTAGTGCACAGGGAGGCAATAGGCCGTAGTGATGATCAGAATGAGCCAGAAGCGTGTGCACTTCCACGCTATTTGCCACCATTCCCTCATTAACTCTATATCTTCCAAAAACAAGCCTGTGCTGTGGTCACTAAGGGCCCATTAGGTGCTGTGCTTGCTCTGAGGTACTCTGTCATAACGGCCCCATGAATATGAATGTTTCTTCAGAGCGGTAATGCTCTTGGTTGCTGCATGTTGGTGTACTGCCATTTGACCCTAATAATGAGGGTGTTTTTAGAATCTTGGCGATACATCTTCTCAGAACATCAAACCTTGGCTGTCATCTATGTCAAAGAAGTGTCTGTTGATGTGTAAATGTGTGTACTGATGAAACACAAGATAGATACAGAAAGATCAGTGTGAGGTGCCGCGGCTGAACTGCTGTGCTATGTACTCAAACAAAAAGAGGGAGGGGGTCCAGGAGCCAATTAAGGACCATTACCCAGGCTCCAAAAACAATAATACTCTAAACGGGTGAGGTACTGCTACTATCAGAAGGAAGAAGAAAAAAGCAAAGTGAAGGACAAAACATGAGTTGGGGATCACAAGGATACATTCTTGGAACCCTCACACATCCCTAAAGAATCGGGCATGCTCCTCATCAGGCTGCCGTTGCAGTTCCCCATTGGTCTCCTGAAGGGTCGCTTTAGCAGAGATCTTCTGGTTTGCTGCCATTTGATGAGAGGTATATGTTTGAGGGTGACCTAAATGTGTGGGGTGGAATGAATGTGAATGTACATGTAAGGGAAAAGTCTGACACCACATTTCTTAGAGAAGGGTGCACAAATACAACCATCAACCAAAATAAAAAATCTGCAATCCTTGTTAGGATTCTTTCATTTTGGCAGAACATACATTCCAGATTATGCTCAGCTCATAAAACTACGTTATGATTTGACCTGTCCTGATTTCTCAAGCAAACATTGGATACCACAACATACACAAATTCTCACCTACTTACAGACTGACATGCTTGAAGCTAAACACTTACACACACGTGTACACAGAACAAATTTGGTAATCTGGGTCATTCTAGGTGCCATAGAATTCCCATATGTCACATTTAATGAAGGTGATATAGTACCAACACCAACAGAACAAAAATACTGGCTGCAGTTCAGATGGGGGTCATCAAGGAGAGACACTCGCCTAGCGTAAGAACATTATTGTTTTTACCCCAATTACAGCCCTTGAGGCTGTTACCAAAGCCAGCTTTCCTGACGCAAAAGAAATACATCCATGTTGGATATAGTGGGCTATCTCATTGACTGCCACTGATGTTGATTATGTATTTGATCCAAAACTACAGACCCAAGAATTTCTCCAATATGAGCTAAAGTACCCTATGCTCACTAATGTCATGCCTCTTGACCATTACAGAATCATCATTTAAAATGATGGTTCAGCTCAACCAGCAGTAGGTACAAAACACCAGTAGTCTGCAGCGGGTGCAGCCGTTTCTAGAGTTATGAGGGATGGTAACTTCCACCCTCTACAAACCTAAATGCAGCACGTAGTGGATTGCACAGCAGAACTTGCTGAACTTAAAGCATTGCTTTTGGCACTGGAACATACGGATCCTTATACACTTGTATGATTAGTATTATCATGTCCAGTCCTTCAATGAAAACTTACACTACTGGGGCCTTAATGGGTTCAGAGATTCCAAAGGAAACACCATAAAATGCACATTTTTGTGGGGGAAAGTGGCAGGTATTTAAGGAAAAACTGCCACGGGTTTATGTAATATATACACTGGGCCACTACTGTGTTGGAACACATGTACGAAATTCATTGGCAGAGGAAGCTGCTAAATCTACAGTTGCTACTGCTTCTGTTCCTGCAATAACTCATTCTCATAGGAGGGTGGATGATGACATCTTGGCTGCTGTGAATGCTTTGGCTGATGGCAAGCCTTTACCAAAATCATACCCTACCAAATATTCCTACCATGTAAGTGCCCAAAACATTCCCTTTGTTACAGTACCAGGGGTGGGTGATGGTGCGATACCCAATGAAGATTGCAGGCTAGAACTGGTCAAAGCAGCTTATTATGGTTTTGCTTCTGCCCATGCTGGTGTGGCAGCTACCATCTTTCTACTACAAAAATGCTATTGGTGGCATGGTCTATACAAACAGGCCAACCAGTATGTCCTTAAATGTGATATGTGTCAACAAATTAAAGGTTCCACCATTAAAGGCCCACCACAGACACCCCTCTTAATAGCAAATACCCCTATGTAATGTGTGTATCTGGACCATTGTGGTCCTTTAAATTCAGACGATGCATACAAATACTTTCTACTTGCAGTAGACTCATGCTCCAGATTCCTATGGGTGTGGCCACAACAATTGTCTGACACTACAACTGTTCTAAAGCTTTGTAAGCCTTTATCAGGACTTATGCAGTCGCAGCATTCCCCTCGGACCAGGGCCCGGCCTTTGCCTCTAGGTCATACAGGGATGCCATGGGAATGATGGGTGTTACAGTGCATTATTCTTCACCCTACCATCCTGAGGGAAATTTGGTAGTGGAGAGAATGAACCTGGACTAAAGCAATCCTTATTCTACCATCACTGCCTGTTTCTAAAGACAACAGCTTTGTCTCCATTAATCACATCAAGTTGCATCATGTGGCCAATCCTGCACAGTAGACCTCGAGGATTACTGGGTAGTTCCCTTGTCCCCCTCAGAAGCTGAGGAGGGCCAGAATGAACTTTTACCAGTTACCGCTACATTGACAGGAAGTGTCCAAAATGTTAATCTGCAATTGGGTTTGTCTACGACGAACTCCCTTTGGAAACATCTACCAATTCTCTTTCACCTGCAACCACCCCTGTTTTAGGACACAGTTTTTGCTCAGACTGATTCTGATTATTTTTCCTACATTGATGATTTTTCTTCAACTTCTTCAGCACCAGCTATTGCACCAGCACATGGTATACGTAAGCTATTCGATTGGCTTAAGCACAACTATTTGATTCACCCCTGCTACTATTTATGGATCATATTGGCTTTGCTTGCTTTCTTTCTATGGAATGGATTTGTTATTTTCGTATTCTTTCTGCTTATTTATGACCATTATCTTCCTGAACGCTCTGCTGATGAGGTTTTAAAATCTTATTTCTCTTCCCATAAAGTGCAAAGAGACGTGTTCCTTGAGAGCATTTCTGCTGCTCCAGTTGGAATAAAGTACCTGTTAGAAATGGGGTCTTTGGTTGGCAGCTAGGTTACCCCCTGTCCAAGCAAGGACCCTCACTCTAGTCAGGGTAAGTCACACACAATCCAAATTATCCTATGCCACCCTCTGGTAGCTTGGCACTGAGCAGTCAGGCTTAACTTAGAAGGCAATGTGTAAAGTATTTCTGCAATAAATCATACAATAACACCTTATAGCACCACAAAAATACACCACACAGTGTGTAGAAAAATGTATAGTATTTATCTGGATATTTACAGGTCGAAACAATCAAAGATGCAATAAGTAAATGTAGAGATATCACTGAAAAGTGATGTCAAGTGCCTTAAGTCTTTTAAAAGCAAACAAAGTCTCTTTCAAGCACAAAGTACCTGGTTCGTGTGAAAAATCTCTGCAAAGGGCCGCAGAGGAGAAGCATGGAAACAAAGGGGTGTGTGTCGATTTCTCGGGCCGCAAACGGTCAATGTGTTGTTTAGTTTCCACGCAATGACGACTGTGCGCGATTTCCGGCGCTCGGTCGTCGATCCTCTTCAGGTTGCAGGGTTTTCAGATGCCCCGGGGTCTGTATGTGGAATCCTGGGCTTGTGACAAGCTCTGCGTCGTTCCGGTGGGAGTTGCGGGGAAAATTCTCCTGCACGGCAGGCGCTGCGTCGATTTCCCCTCTGGAAGTCGGGCTGCATCGTCCCAGGTTGGCTGTGCGTCGATCTGGTGGGCCGTGTGTCGAAGTTCTGGTTGCACCGCAGGCGCCACGTTGATCTTTTCCTTGTGAAGTTGAGCTGCGTCATTCCGGTTCGGCGTGCGTGAATTTCTTACCACGGAACAGGCTGTGCGTTGTTTTTAGCAAGCTGTGCATCGACTTTTCGCCGCACAAGGAGTCCAATTGCAAGAGAGAAGTCTTTTTGGTCCTGAGACTTCACGGAACAGGAGGCAAGCTCTATCCAAGCCCTTGGAGAGCACTTCTTCACCACAGCCAGGGAGCAGTAAGGCAGCAGGGAAACAGCAAGGCAGTAGTCCTTCACAGAAAGCAGTCAGGTGAGTCCTTTGGACAGCCAGGCAGTTCTTCTTGGCAGGATGCAGGTTCTGGTTACAAGTTTTTTCTCCAGAAAGTGTTTGAGGTGGTAGGGCAGAGGCCCTGTTTTTATACCTAAATGTGCCTTTGAAGTGGGGGAGACTTCAAAGAGTGGCTTAGAAGTGCACCAGGTCCCCTTTCAGTTCAATCCTGTCTGCCAGGGTCCCAGTAGGGGGTGTGGCAGTCCTTTGTGTGAGAGCAGGCCCTCCACCCTCCCAGCCCAGGAAGACCCATTCAACATGCAGATGTATGCAAGTCAGGCTGAGTATCCTGTGTTTGGGGTGTGTCTGAGTGAATGCACAAGGAGCTGTCAACTAAACCTAGCCAGACGTGGATTGTAAGGCACAGAAAGATTTAAGTGCAGAGAAATGCTCACTTTCTAAAAGTGGCATTTCTAAAATAGTAATATTAAATCCAACTTCACCAGTCAGCAGGATTTTGTATTACCATTCTGGCCATACTAAATATGACCTTCCTATTCCTTTCAGATCAGCAGCTACCACTCCAACAATATATGAGGGCAGCCCCAATGTTAGCCTATGAAGGTAGCAGGCCTCACAGTAGTGTAAAAATGAATTTAGGAGTTTTACACTACCAGGACATGTTAACTACACAGGTACATGCCCTGCCTTTTACTCACACAGCAGCCTGCCCTATGGGTTACCTAGGGCACACTTTAGGGGTGACTTATATGTAGAAAAAGGGGAGTTTTAGGCTTGGCAAGTTCTTTTAAATGTGAAGTCGAATTGGCAGTGAAACAGCACACACAGGCCTTGCCATGGCAAGCCTGAGACAAGGTTAAGGGGCTACTTAAGTAGGTGGCACAATCAGTGCTGCAGGCCCACTAGTAGCATTCAATCTACAAGCCCTGGCCACATATAGGGGGTCATTCCAACCCTGGCGGTCGGTGATAAAGTGGCGGCCAACCCGCCAACAGGCAGGCGGTAAAAAAAATGGAATTCTGACCCTGGCGGGAACCGCCAACACAGCCCGACACTTTAACACTCCGACCGCCACGGCGGGACAAACAAACAGCGCGGCGGTCACCGCCAACAGGCAGGCGGCAGACAATGTACCGCCCACCCTATCACAACTCACCAATCTGCCACCTTTTCCGGGGCGGGAGCCCTGCCAATAAAAACACGGCGGAAACAGACTACGAACGGGAAAACGCTCACCTCTATACACTCCACGAGGAATCAGAACAACATGGAACCCGAATTAAACATCCTACCAGCTATTGTCTACCTGCTCATCTACCAGGAGCACGAACGCTGGCGCAGACGACAACGGTGAGTACTGCACCTACGACACAGGGGAGGAGGGAGGAGAAAAGATTACGGGCACACACACACATACGCGATACCCCCCCCAACCCCCCCCCCAAGTCCCTACACACCAAAGCAGAGCAACAAATCAGAGTGACACCCCCCAAACCCCCCGGAATGATGCAAAGACAAAATAAAATGATCATTAAAATAGAAGTATATTATAGCACAAATGAAGTAATGTGAAATATGAAATATGAAATATATATAGCAAATAAAGAACATAATTAAAAATATATACTTAGGCCAAAAGTCCTGCACATTTTGGGAAAGTTCCATCGTTCGTGGGCCAATGTGCACAAACACATGGGCAAAGCCCACACACGAGACCAGATTCCATTGGAGAGAACACTGCTGGGGCATCAGATGATAAAACTACAGGCACCTCAGGGGGAAGGGAAGGGGGGGCTCCTCAGCCACATGAGTCCACGACGCCAGATCCACGAGGGGCCTCCATGCCCACTGTACCATCCTGGGGAGTGCAAAGCCACAGTCTCTCAAGTCTCTACAGTGGGTGGCTTGCCCACTGTACCATCCTGGGGAGTGCAAAGCCACAGTCTCTCAAGTCTCTACAGTGGGTGGCTTGCCCACTGGACCATCCTGGGGAGTGCAAAGCCACAGTCTCTCAAGTCTCTACAGTGGGTGGCTTGCCCACTGTACCATCCTGGGGAGTGCAAAGCCACATTCCATCAGGTGGATTACAGACTCCATTGGTCATGGAGGAGGCATGGTGGCCAGAGTGCTTCGTGAAGCCCTGCCCGACACAGATCCGGCCCTGCCAATGGGCCAGCGGTGCATGAGATGAAGGGCCCAGCAGAGCAGTTCAGAGACGGCGGTGCCCAGCGGAGTGGTGCTTGACACGGCGGTGCCCAGTGGAGCGGTGCTTGAGATGAAGGGCCCAGCGGAGCGGTGCTTGAGATGAAGGGCCCAGTGGAGCGGTGCTTGAGATGAAGGGCCCAGCGGAGCGGTGCTTGACACGGCGGTGCCCAGCGGAGCGGTGCTTGAGATGAAGGGCCCAGCGCAGCGGTGCTTGAGATGAAGGGCCCAGCAGAGCGGTGCTTGAGATGAAGGGCCCAGCGGAGCGGTGCTTGAGATGAAGGGCCCAGCGGAGCGGTGCTTGACACGGCGGTGCCCAGCAGAGTGGTGCTTGAGATGAAGGGCCCAGCGGAGCGGTACCTCGAGATGAAGGGCCCAGCGGAGCGGTTCTTGAGATGAAGGGCCCAGCGGAGTGGTGCTTGAGATGAAGGGCCCAGCGGAGCGGTGCTTGAGATGAAGGGCCCAGCGGAGCGGTGCTTGACACGGCGGTGCCCAGCGGAGCGGTGCTTGAGATGAAGGGCCCAGCGGAGCGGTGCTTGAGATGAAGGGCCCAGCGGAGCAGTGCTTGACACGCCGGTGCCCGGCGGTGCCCAGCGGAGCGGTGCTTGAGATGAAGGGCCCAGCGGAGCGGTGCTTGAGTGAAAGGGCCCAGTTCAGCGGTGCTTGTTTGAAAGGGCTCAGTTCAGCGGTGCTTGAGACGGCGGTGCCCTGTTCAGCAGTGCTTGTTTGAAAGGGCCCAGTTCAGCGGTGCTTGAGACGGCGGTGCCCAGTTCAGCGGTGCTTTTTTGAAAGGGCCCAGTTCAGCGGTGCTTGAGTGAAAGGGCCCAGTTCAGCGGTGCTTGAGACGGCGGTGCCCTGTTCAGCGGTGCTTGTTTGAAAGGGCCCAGTTCAGCGGTGCTTGAGTGAAAGGGCCCAGTTCAGCGGTGCTTGAGACGGCAGTGCCCTGTTCAGCGGTGCTTGTTTGAAAGGGCCCAGTTCAGCGGTGCTTGAGACGGCGGTGCCCAGTTCAGCGGTGCTTGTTTGAAAGGGCCCAGTTCAGCGGTGCTTGAGAGAAAGGGCCCAGTTCAGCGGTGCTGGAGACAGCGGTGCCCTGTTCAGCGGTGCTTGTTTGAAAGGGCCCAGTTCAGCGGTGCTTGAGTGAAAGGGCCCAGTTCAGCGGTGCTTGAGACGGCGGTGCCCTGTTCAGCGGTGCTTGTTTGAAAGGGCCCAGTTCAGCGGTGCTTGTTTGAAAGGGCCCAGTTCAGCGGTGCTTGAGACGGCGTGCCCTGTTCAGCGGTGCTTGTTTGAAAGGGCCCAGTTCAGCGGTGCTTGAGACGGCGGTGCCCAGTTCAGCGGTGCTTGTTTGAAAGGGCCCAGTTCAGCGGTGCTTGAGTGAAAGGGCCCAGTTCAGCGGTGCTTGAGACGCCGGTGCCCTGTTCAGCGGTGCTTGAGACGGCGGTGCCCTGTTCAGCGGTGCTTGTTTGAAAGGGCCCAGTTCAGCGGTGCTTGTTTGAAAGGGCCCAGTTCAGCGGTGCTTGAGACGGCGGTGCCCTGTTCAGCGGTGCTTGTTTGAAAGAACCCAGTTCAGCGGTGCTTGAGACGGCGGTGCCCAGTTCAGCGGTGCTTGTTTGAAAGGGCCCAGTTCAGCGGTGCTTGAGTGAAAGGGCCCAGTTCAGCGGTGCTTGAGACGGCGGTGCCCTGTTCAGCGGTGCTTGTTTGAAAGGGCCCAGTTCAGCGGTGCTTGAGTGAAAGGGCCCAGTTCAGCGGTGCTTGAGACGGCGGTGCCCTGTTCAGCGGTGCTTGTTTGAAAGGGCCCAGTTCAGCGGTGCTTGAGACGGCGGTGCCCTGTTCAGCGGTGCTTGTTTGAAAGGGCCCAGTTCAGCGGTGCTTGAGACGACGGTGCCCAGTTCAGCGGTGCTTGTTTGAAAGGGCCCAGTTCAGCGGTTCCGGCCCAGGCATGGGTGTCACTCGCCACCTGACATGTGGCTTGCGGGGCCTTCCTGCCGATCTGTCCGTTGGCTTGCTGGGCCCTCCTGGGCTGCCGTACCGGGCCTCTGGGTGTCCTCCTGCACACCTGGGAGGGGGGTGGTGGGGCACTCCTGGGCAGCTGGCCTGCTGCCGGACTTGTCGGGCGTGCTGCCCTTCCCACCCTTCCCTGGTCGTCTGTGGCCCTTTGACACCTTTGGCAGTGTGCCAGGTGGCACCCCACTTCCAGACGGAGCCAGGGTAGGGATTTCGGTCCCTGGTGTCCGTGGCCTCTCGCGCCGGGCACTGCTAATTTTTGGCTGCTTTTCCGGGGGTGGGCTGGCCGTGCCTTGGCTCCTAGCCGGAGTAGTTGCCCTTGAGGGTGGGGGACTCCAATGTCCTTGGACAACAGTCCTGATAGGTCCTGGTTTGGTGGTGGCTGAGGTGCTGATTGCAGTCTTATGAGATGGACGGGGTGGGGAAGTTTTTAAAAGAAAAGCAATTTGGAAAGAGAGGGACGGTTAGGTGTAGTGGGTATGGGAGTGGAGGAAGAGGATGTGGTTGTAGGAGTGTGAAGTCTGGTGTCTTTGGGTGCAGGTGCTTGGGCTGGAGGCTGACGTGAGGTGGATGGCTGTTGGGTGGGTGGCTGCTTGCGTTTGTGTGGTTTGGAAGAGGGGGTGACAGACACACTGGGAGAGGACACAGGGGACGTGTAAATGGTAGTGGGGGTGGTGACTGCACGTGTGCGGAGTGTTCTGGTGGGTGTGCTGGTGATGGAGGTAGTGGCTGAAGATGTTGTGCATGCAAGTGTGAGTGGAGACATCACAGGGAGGGAGGAGGGAGACGAGGAGGAGGGGGACACAGTGGAGGCAGTGGCTGTTGGCATGTCTGCATGTGGATGTTGCTTGGGTGAATGCTTGTGTGATCTGTGGTGCTTATGTCTGGATGAGCTGCCCTTGGGTGTTGAGGTGTGTGCAGGCTGGTCTGTAGGTGTGGCTGGGATAGGCAGAGGAACAGGGGAGTGGGTGGAGGAAGTTGGAGGGGGGAGGCTAGACACAGGGACAATTGCTGCCGTCAGTGCTGAGGCCAGAACGTTGAACGATCGCTGATGGGCAGCCTGACCCGAATGAATGCCCTCCAGGTATGCATTGCTCCGATGCACCTCCCTCTCTACACCCTGGATGGCATTCAAAAGGGTAGACTGCCCAACAATGATGGTCCTCAGGAGGTCAATGACCTCCTCACTGGGGGCAGCAGGGGTGACAGGGGCAGGGCCTGAGGTGCCTGGGGCGAAGGAGATGGCCGGCTTCCTGGCCGAGCAGGCACGGGGCGAACGCTGAGGGGCTGCTGGGAGGGCGGGGCTGGTGCGCTGGGTGGCGGCTGTACCTGTTGTTGCGGTGGGCACGGATGTTGCCGCCACCACAAGGGAGCTCCCTTCCGAGGACGTGTCGGTGTCGCTGACGTCTCCACTGGTCCCCGTTGTGGAGCTCCCCTCGCCCTCCGTCTCACTGGTGTACTCGGAGTCGGTTGTATGGCCCTCCGGGCCCATGTGAGATGCAGCTCCCTCGTGCGCCGATGCCACTTCTCCTCCGCCTGATGATGCTAATGCACACATGAACAGGAAAACCAAGAAAAAGGGGGGGGGAGAAGAAAGAAAGACATGTTGAGTGCATGCATTGGCGGCACCGTTGGCGGAGAGGACAGACACAGAAGCCCCCAGCACTACGCCACGCACTCGGGGTACACTACTCAATTATTGTGACTTGGCCTACAGGTCTATGGACGACTAATGCACACATAGGTGAGGCCGGACCATGGATAGCTGTACACCTACAGAGGTGGGGGGCGGGGGCACAGGGCAATGCCTAATGGAGGGGCCTAGCCTACAGAATGCACCCTTGCCTAGAGATAGCCACAGCCCTCCTCCCCCACCCAGACACCTCCACTGTGCGCTAATATAGCAGAATGTGCTGATACTCACCCCCTTGTGTCTGCTGTGATGTCCTCACGCGCCCATCCAAATCGGGGTAGGCCACCGCCAGGATCCGGGACATCAGGGGGGTCAATTGCCGGCTGGCACCCCTCCTACGTTGGGAGGCCATCCCCAGCAGAGCCTCGGCGGTCTTTCTGCTCCCGTGGCGGATGTCCTCCCACCTCTTGCGGCAGTGGGTGCCCCGTCTGTTGTGGACCCCCAGGGCCCGGACGTCCTTGGCGATGGCACGCCAAATTTCGATCTTCTGATGGGCGCTGACCTATGTGACATGTACAGGGTGGGAAAAGAAATATCATCACTTTTCTGCATGGTCGATGTGAGTGGCCCCCCCTCCCCAACCTTGCCATGTGGCACCTGCTCTCATCTGTCGTGCGTTGCACTCCTCATTCGCTCACCTCCCCACCTTCTTACATCCACCCCACTCAACACAGGCATAGCCCATACTACGTGCTCCCTGTGTACTTACCTGTTGGTCTGGAGGACCGTAGAGTAGCGCATACTGGGGGAGGACCCCATCAACAAGTTTCTCCAATTCCTCAGATGTGAAGGCAGGGGCCCTTTCCCCAGTCGCAGCAGCCATTGTCACTTCCAGACCGAGGTCACAGCAGCACTTGCAGTATAGGTCCTCTCCTGTGGATGATCAGGTCTCGAGTGATTAATCAGATAGAAAATGGCGGTCACGCCCGCGGCGGTGCGTACCGCGGTGGTACGTACCGCGACCGCCGGCGCACATCGTCATTGGCTCCTGAAACCCATAGGGTTCAATGTTAACCAATGCGGCTTAGCACCGCGGTCTTCGACCGCCTACCGCCACGGTGTGCCACGCCAGCGCATTGACCTCACATCCCATTGTCACACTTCACAGGTCAGGCAGCCGCCATTTCAAGGGCCCACATGGCTTAATTTCTACTGCGTCACACAGGCCTAGGCCTTGCATTGCCACTCATACAAGCCATTCAATGCATAGCGAATCATGTACTGTGCAAGCTGTGTGAACGTACCTGTGGGTTGCTTAACTCTGTGCTCCATGTTGTCCTTCCTAGGCACCGTCCGCTGGGACTTGCGAGGAGATGGAGGAATCCTCCGGTGTACAGACCGCTGGTGGACCTGTCGACAATGGAAGAACGACATATCATACTGACATACAGACTTGACCGTGCCACTATACATGAACTGTGTGCCCAGCTGGAACCAGACCTGATGTCCCCCATCCGCCAACCCACAGGGATTCCCCCTCTGGTGCAGGCTCTGTCAGTACTCCATTTTTTGGCAAGTGGATCATTCCAAACAACAGTGGCCATATCATCAGGGATGTCTCAGCCTATGTTTTCTAAGGTTTTGTCCAGAGTGTTGTCTGCCCTGATGAAATACATGCGGAGCTACATTGTGTTCCCTGAGGTGGGCGATTTGGCTACAGTGAAGGGTGATGTCTATGCTCTTGGACATATCCCCAACATCACTGGTGCCATTGATGGGACCCATGTGGCTTTGGTCCCCCCCCAGTGGAAGTGAGCAGGTGTACAGGAACAGAAAAAGTTATCATTCGATGAATGTCCAGGTGGTCTGTTTGGCAGACCAGTACATCTCCCATGTAAATGCCAAGTTCCCTGGGTCAGTGCATGACGCGTATATCATGCGAAATAGCAGCATCCCGTATGTGATGGAACAGCTACAGAGACATTGTGTGTGGCTATTGGGGGACTCTGGTTACCCCAACCTGTCCTGGCTACTGACCCCAGTGAGGAATCCCCGGACCAGGGCAGAGGAACGGTACAATGAGGCCCATGGGCAAACTAGGAGGATCATAGAAAGAACCTTCGGGCTCCTGAAGGCCAGGTTTAGGTGCCTGCATATGACAGGTGGATCCCTAATGTACTCACCAAAGAAGGTGTGCCATATCATCGTGGCCTGCTGTATGCTTCACAACCTGGCTTTGCGACGCCAGGTGCCTTTTCTGCAGGAGGATGGTCCAGATGGTGGTGCTGTAGCAGCTGTGGAGCCTGTGGAGAGTGAAGAGGAGGAAGACGACGGGGACGACACAGACAACAGGGACACAGTGATACAACAGTATTTTCAGTAGCACACAGGTAAGAATCAACCACGCCATTTTACATTTACTTAAAGCCTCCTGCCTCTCTACTGTCTGTGTTTCCCCCAGTTCCTGTTAACTGATTTGTGACTTTCCCTTCCCTTTTCAGAGCTGTAGGCCCCACTGCGTGACTTCTACTTTGTTTGCCCATGGACTACAGCTGTGTGACAGTGGTATGTTGTCATCACAATGTAACTGAACATTTTTGCACCGTTATGTCTAATACATTTGTTAAGAATACAAGCAGACTCCAGATGTTTTAAGTGCAATAAGTGATTTAATTAAAGTGCTACATTTAGGTACATGATTGTAAAACGGTGATGGGTGATGGTGGAGTAATGTCCATGGCAGAGTCCAGTTCTCAGTCTCACAGGTGCATTGTCCATATGCCTGTGGAAGGATGGAGCAGGGGCAGTTTAAGGTTGGACAGGGTGACAATGTGGGACAGTGGGATGACATCAGGGGGTATTGTTTGCTGGCGGGGGTCTTGGCATCCTACTCTGTCTTCTTGTGAGATCTCAGGTTCTGCTTGCGGGGTGGTTCTTCTTCTGCAGGAGGTGGGGTTCTGGTGGCCTGTCGTTGTGTGGGGGCCTCCTGTCCACTAGCGCCGGCGGAGGTGGTAGGCTGTTCCTGGTCTAGGCTAGTGACAGGGGCCCTTTGGGGTGCCACATGGTCCCGCAATGTGGTGACTATCTGGTTAAGAGCCACGACAATGGTCTCCATTGCGGAAGTAATGTTCCTCAGTTCCTCTCTGAACCCCATGTACTGTTCCTCCTGCAGTACCTGGATCTCCTGGAACCTGGCCAGTACCGTAGCCATCGTCTCCTGGGAGTGGTGGTATGCTCCCATGATGGAGGAGAGGGCCTCTTGGAGAGTGGGTTCCCTGGGCCTGTCCCCCCCCCTGTCGCACAGTAGCCCTCCCAGTTCTCCTGTGGTCCTGGGCCTCTGTCCCCTGGACCGTGTGCCCACTACCACTGCCCCCAGGTCCCTGTTGTTGTTGGGGTGGTGGGTCAACCTGGGTGCCCTGTAGTGGCGGACACACCGCTGATTGACGTGTCCTGGAAACAGAGGCATGGGCCCGCTGGGTGGGAGCTGTGCTGGTGTTCCCAGAGGGGGTTAGGTCTGCTGTAGCCTGTGGCTGTCTGTGGGGAACCGACTGTCCCAAGGTCCTCGATGGGCCGGGCTGGTCATCTGGGTCCAGGGAGACAGAGCTGCTGTCATCACTTGGGGCCTCTTCTGGGGGTGGGATGGACATCTCTGGACCCTCCGTGGCGGTGTGGTGGCGTTCGGGTCCTGCAGGGGTATAAGGGTATGGTTATTGCTTCTGTGTGTGGCATTTCGTGTAATGGGTGGGTGGCCGTGTGCCCAAGTGCAGGCATTCCCTTGTGGGGGCTTTTGTGACGGTGGCTTGTGTGGGTGATGTGTGTGTGCAGTGGGCATGCTTTGGTGATGGGTGTCCATGCTTTGGGGACGCATGCAGGGCTAGGTTTTGGGATGGGTGGGTTGTGATGGTGAGCCATTTGCAAGGAGTTGGTGTGATGGGGGTGGGGGTGAGGGTGGGGGTATGATTTGGCATGCAGGTGGGGTGGGGGGAATGAAGTAGTGGAGATTTGACTTACCAGAGTCCATTCCTCCGCCTACTCCTGCGAGGCCCTCAGGATGCAGGATGTGCAAGACTTCCTCCTCCCATGCAGTAAATTCTGGGGGAGTAGGTGGGGGTCCGCCGCCAGCCTTCTGCACTGCAATGTTGTGCCTTGATACCATGGAACGCACCTTCCCCCGTAGGTCGTTCCAGCGCTTCCTGATGTCATCCCGATTGCGTGGATGCTGTCCCACAGCGTTGACCCTGTCGACTATCCTTTGCCATAGCTCCATCTTCCTGGCAATTGTGGTGTGCTGAACCTGTGCCCCGAAGATCTGGGGCTCTACACAAACTATTTCCTCCACCTGCGTCAGAGAACCTGGGGTGTCTTTGGGGTGCCATGGGGTGGTGTGGATGAGGTGAGGGGTGGTGTATGTGTTGTAGAGTGTGGTGTGTGTGGTGGTGTATGGTGTTTTGTGCGTGGTAATTGTGTGGGTGATGTTGTGATTTGCCTCTGTGTGATGGTCTACTCTAAGCAGTGCTGTCTCTCTCTGTCCTTCAGTCGCTATTGTGGTCGTAAGGGTTTGTGGGTGATGTGGGTGTGTGTTTTATATTTAATTGGGTGTGTGGGTGTGTTGTTTGTATGTGTATCAGGTGTGTGTGTTTCAAATTGTCCAATGTGGTTGTGTTTTGTAAGGGTGTGTGTATTTTTACCGCGGCGATGTGTACCGCCAATGGAATACCGCGGTTGAAAGACCGCCGCGTGGATTCGTGGGTCGGAATGGCATGGGCGTTTTTCTGTTGGCGTGACGGTGGAGGTTTGGTCATCGCCAGTTTTTCGCTGACCTTTGGTGTGGCGGACTTTTGTGGATGTCGGGTTTTTGGCGGTTTGCCAGTTGCGGGTCAGAATGACCGTGGCGATTTACCGCGGCCGCGGCGGTGTTATGGCGGTCTTCTGACCGGCGGTAAGCGCCTTTTACCGCCGAGGTCAGAATGACCCCCATAGTGCCTTCTACTAGGGACTTATAAGTAAATTAAATAGTCCAATTGGGTATGATCCAGTGTTACCATGTTTAAAGGGAGAGAGCATATGCACTTTAGCACTGGTTAGCAGTGGTAAAGTGCGCAGAGTCTAAAAACCGGAAAAAACAGTGTCCAAAAAGTGGAGGGAGGCAGACCAAAAGTTAGGGGTGACCACTCTAAGGCTGTCAGGTCTAACAGTACCTTTTGGTATATTTGGACCAACTGAAATAATACAAAGCCCATATGTCTTTAACATTTGTATGAATTACATTATAACACATATGGTTGTTTCTGATAACTTGGATGTTAAAACAGCTGATTCTATGTTTTCTGAGCTTGAATATTATACTGTGTTTTTAAAGTGAAGATTTGCACATGAACTCTGCATATTATGGGCAAATGTTCAGTTATCATTATTATGGACACCATTTTTTACATCGAGCTAGTACTTCCACAGTAGTTTTTAATGGCAACATTGTCCGATTCCACCAGTGGGGAGTTCGAAAACGTGTCGCAAAATTTACCTATTTCTCTGGGCATGACATCTCAAATGCTGAGTCATAATATTTCAAATTACCTATATCAAAAGCAAGGAAAATATTGCTAACGGATACAAAATTAATTTTTTCTGGACTGGTTTGTTACCCAGTTAGCCATCCAAGGATATGAATATTGGAAAATAACAATTGACTTAAAAACAGTTTGGGGAACAAGGGATTGCCATATACAAGGAATGGAAGATTTATTTAGAGCATGTTTAATTCCACTGCAAATTATTTTCTTGAATGACAATGTTCAGAAAACAACTCGCTTGGGTTAGCAAAAGTAAAAGAAATGAATATGCCCAGTATTCCTTCCATACTTAGATTTGACAATTGGCAAAAAATAGTAAACATTTCAGAAGAACAGTTCAATGGTATGATTCAGAATGGTACCTTTAATTCATCACTGTCAGGTCCCAATGGGAGGTTATTGTGGTCCATGGACACAAAAGGTTGTCATGTGCATTTTATCAACTCCATGTGGGGTTTTAGAGCGAGCAGACTGGACCCTTGTTACGTCATTGCACAACATTCAGGCATCGTCACCACATACAGTGTGGGTAAATTATGACAACAATGGTTGCAAATATTCACGTTAACAGCTGTAAAAGAACACATCCCTCTCCTTTCTTAACATATGGACTTGCATGATTTCTTGTTAAATCGTAGCAAGCCAGGCTCCAAGCGATTTCTATATGCAATATATAATGATATTTTGACACTTTTGAAAATGGAAGCCCAGCGACGGTCGCCAACATACTGTCACTGTGGGTACCGACCGTCCATGGCATTATGACCGTAGCCAGAAATCCGCAAGAAGGCTGGCAGAATTCCGGCTATGGTCATGGTGGCAGACGGCAGTAAGGTGGCGCTGTTGCCAGCAGCAGTGCCACGCCAGCAAAACACCGCCTGGCGTATAATGTTCCATGATACGGTCTGGTGGTGTTTTGCTGCCGGACGCTGCTGTTGGCAGCAGCGCCGCGTCCCATCTCCTGCCAGAGAACCCCCCTGCAAGCAGGTAAGTCGGGTTCTCCGACAGGAGAGGGGGGTGTTGTGTGCGTGTGTGTGGGTGTGTGTGACTGTGTTTGAGGAGAAATTTCTATGATCAGACGCAACTGCAGCGAAGATAGTATCTTCCAAAAAGCTTCATCAAATGAAACAACGTTTTACACAGAGGGGCTACCCCTCAAGCATTCTATGCAAAGCAAGCAACAGAATTAAGAATAAAACACAATTAGATTTTCTGACTGCATTGAAAAAGGCTAACACACACAAAAAATGATCTCCATACAGTGCACTTAGCCCACAAATCTACAAAATCCTATACAAACATTGGCCCTTCTTACTAGCCTATAACAATCTTAAGAAGGATCTTACTAACAGACCGAGTATTACCTATAATAGAGGTCACACTCTATGAGACTCCTTGTGTCACAGTTTCCTACCACCTAATACTAGGGATAAATGGTTACCCAAACCACCTACTGGTTCTTACAAATGCGGTCACTGTAATATTTGTTGTTACATCAAGGACAAGATGGACAGTTTCCAATATAACACCAAGATACCATACAAAATCCATAAATTTATCAACTGTAACACAAAATTTGTGGTATATTGTCTCATCTGTACATGCAACCTTATTTATGTTGGGAGCACCATCAGACCATTAAAGGAGAGAATTCAGGAACACATCAGGGCCATCCACACAATCAACACCAACTACCCCTTTGCTGTACATTTCAATACTGCTCATGGCCAATAAGAAATACTAGAAATCACAGCACCCACGTTTCACGTCTTCATAAAGGACTTAAAATCTCTCCCTTCAATTATCTATACCCATTGGATTGGATTTGCGAACCTTTTACATGGTCGATGTAAGAAAGGACCACTTGATTGTTCATCCTGACCTGCACATTGTGATCTCTCAGTACCAGATTAAAGTGTAGTAGAACTATGTGGACAGCTTTTAACTCCCCACAGTTAGAAAATAATGCCCTCTGCTCCCAGGAACAATCTCCATGACCTGAGTCCCCCCCAGGGTAGTCCTGAGCTATGCCACGCGCATCTATTGTCAAGGCCCAGGTGGGAGAACTTCAAGGGGTAACCCCTTGGATACCTTCTTCTGATCCAACTACCATTGTAGAGAATTCTCCATAGTGACAGGAACTCCCTGCTAGTACAGCTGTGATTTTGACTTTCAACATCCAAGTAGGTGGTTCACTGAAAGGAATGGATGCAAGCTGGCCTGGGGAAGGATCACTAAAGTTGAGGCTGGAGGGTCACTAAAGTTGAGGCCATTTCCCACTGAACTATCAACCACTCTTGTGCTGCCTGAGCCAGCCTGGTCAGAAGAAAAGAGAGACAAGAGGTCAACTAATTCTTCGTTGAAGCAGGCAGAAAAACATTTCCTAGATTTGTCTTGAAATGTGCCCCTATAAATTGCATATCCTGGTTTGGCACCAAGTGTGATTTCTGGTCAGTTATCAAAAATCCATGTTTTTTCAGCAGGCTGCCACTTTCTTCACACATTGGTTAACTTTTAAAAATAGGAGCAAATTAAGTTCAGAAAAACCTGTATTCCACTTGAACGAATCACCTACTGTTAGTGCCAAAATCTTGATGAAGACTTTTGGAATTGAATTCAGTCCAGATAGGAGGGCCTTAAACTATTAATGTTTCTCTTACACATACAACATCAGAAGCTTTTGTGATGCTTGGTGGATTGGAACGTGTAGGTAGGTATCTAGGAGGTCCAAAGACACAAGAAAATCTCCAATTTGTTCATATGCAATAATCGCCTGAAGTGACACTGAATGCCACATAGTATATAATCCTTTCTCTTCTGAAAAGCAGGGACTGGATTTAGTCAAACATCTTCTGAATCCCCTCCCACAAGGCTTGGTGAGGATTTCCGATGAAGATGAGTTGGATGAAAACAATCAACTGGAACACCTTTAGAAAACATAAACAGTTGTGATCTGTGCTGCACAATGCCCACAACCCCTTGGCCCATTTTCCCTTTGGAGATATTCAGTCTTCCCCCAACCAGAAGCTAATAAGGATCCAGAGAATATTCATGCTTTTGGAGGAAGAGGAGTGGAAACTCCCACAGAATGCAACCAGGACTTGTCTGATAAAGGGGCTCCTTCATCTCATTCCCTCCCAGGAAAGGGCTGGTTAACAACTTACCTCTGTAAAACTTCACTAGACGCTCCTTGTGTAAAACGTCACCCATGATGGAGGCCTCACTGATGCCATCTGCTTTCTGTACTAAAGTCTTCAGCTGTGTATCAGAAAGTTGCTACACTGTGGAGGGTAGCCTTTTTTTAAAAACGTGCAAATGTGTAATGTTGAGTGAATATTATTTCTGAAATTTGAAGGTTTTAATGATGTATAGAGTTGTAATTGATGTAATTGATGAATTAATGATTTAACACTTGAAATGAGTTTACTGAGTTACTTTGAAATGTAATTAATACTGTGAAGTAGTTATGCCACATTTCCATATGAGATGCAAGGAATGAAGTTTGTGGTGTTCTGTTAATTTCAGTACACTGAAAACCATCTCTCCTCTTGTTTCCATGGAGTACCAATTGAATGACATCAAGGATTCAAAAATGAACTATTGTGTTAGAAAGTGTGTTTTGAAGCTTTCATCATGCATCCAAAGTATCATTTTCAAGTACTTCTGCAGGACATTCCGCTGAAGACTTGAATTCTATGAGCCATTGAATTCTATGAGCCATTGTTTGAGAAATCTTTTTATTTTGTGCTGATCATCTATGTAGTGCAGTTGTTGAGAGAGTAGGTGGAACATTTCTCTGACCTTAAGAAATGGATTAGTGATTTAAAATATTACATTGCTCTGTCTGATTTGCCAATGTGACCCTAACCGTGATCAGATTGTATGACTTTGCAGAATCTATTAACATAATATGTGATTTCTGTATAGGAGCTCTTGGGCTTTAGTACTGTGGGGTTCATTTTGCTCATTTTGTTCATTTCCATGGAGGTCATTTTTAAGTTTGTTTCTAGGGCTGCTGTCGTATCAGCTGCTATGGAGTGACTTTTCTTTTTGCTCCTGAGACTTTGTCCATTTGCCTTAGATATTTCTTTAGGGATGCTGTCAGTACTCTCAGGGTTTTGCCTAGACCTAACTAATCAAAGGTTAGTTCTATGATTCTGTATTTCCGTAATTGAGCCTTCATGGCATATTCCTGCTTTTTCCTTGCAGTATATTTTATTAAACATCCTGTATTAAATATATTTTTGCATTATTTTTCATCTAGAACTCAGTTATTTGTGCTTCCTCGTTTATTCTATTTTACTCTGCTGCTAAAATGTATATTTTTCCATGAGGAGTGTAGACTCCAATGGCTATATCTATTGGAGATTCTGGAGCCAAATTCATGGGGTAAGAATTCAGGGGTTCAAAATATTCGGTATTCAGATGATTAATGGGCTTTGGTTCCCACAAAGTGTTGGTAGCAGAGAATGACAGAGAATGGTTTGCGTTAGAGCACCTTCTCTAGGGGTGCCCTGTTTAGATTTTATAGCTTTTGGATCATTTGTACCTCGATTGAAGGAGAAAGAAGTTTTTGGAGACTTGCTAATTTTTCCGGTAATGGATCCTCATGCAGGGAGACAAGCTGTGTTACTGTGCCGTCCTGAATGAAGTAGGAGTGTAAATACTGGTTTTGAGGTGAGCTGTGATGATGGATTTCTTCTTCTGTGTTGAGTTGTTTGGATATGCAATAACGATTGTGGGTACAATTGGTGGGTTCATTATTGTCACAATGATGTATTATTCATAATTGTAAACCCATTTGAAGTTATTTGTCATCTAAATAGAATTAAGTTGGTCATCAGATTTTGTCAAAGATCTCAGGATATTGATTATTTGTCTCTATTGTTATGTGTAGAGTGAGGTGCCAGTTATGCATTGGTAGGGATTCTGAATTGATGAATTTCCTTCCCAGATTTGAGAGTATAACTTGTGCATACCCTGAGTGTACTGGGTGAAGTACAATAACTCAGAGGTAGATTTCTATTGGTCAGAAATTGTCTTGTGGGAGTTTTATTAGATTGTTGTGGTTCTTACTCTTATTGCTCAAATTCAAAACTTAAGGCCACATGTGTCAAACGTTTTTGCATTCAATTTTATTAGATTGCTGTGGTTCTTTCTCTTATTGCTCAAATTCGAAACTTAAGGCCACATGTGTCAAACATTTTTGCATTCGCTAACGGTGCGAATCTCTAAATTCCACCATTTGCGAATGCAAAAGTGCTTTTCCAAGTGTATGAAAGGAATAAGCAGTCCCATTTTAGGGAATCACAATGTTTGAGATTCCCTAAAATTGCAACACCAAATTGGGAAATGCAATTAGTGATTCCCTAAGCCCATGTAACAAGCATTTCCTAAATGCAAAATGGGCATTTAGGAAATGCTATTACCACCAACTCCAAGTTGGTGGTAACCATGAGCAATTTGAAAAAATGTATTAAAATGCATTTTTTTAAAGTGCCATGTAGTGCACACATGTCCCCAGGGCATATGTGCGCTTTAAATGTGCACATATTATATACAGGGTGCATCAAAGGGGGCATTAGGCCCTCAGCACCCATGGTTTTGCATTTCCCAATTTTGCAATTTCCTGATAGGAAATTGCAATTTAGGTAATGTAAAGCCATTCGCACCTATGGGCCTACAGGTCCATAGGAATGAACAGAGTCGCAATCCCAAATAGTGATTCTCTAATAGCGATTGCGATTCTGTAGGAATTGTGTTAGAAATAGGGTCTTTGGTTGGCAGTCAGGTTATCCCATGTCCAAGCAAGGACTCTCACTCTAGTCAGGGTAAGTCACACACAATCTAAAATATCCTGTACCCACCCTCAGGTAGCTTGGAACTGAGCAGTCAGGCTTAACTTAGAAGGCAATGTGTAAAGTATCTGTGCAATAAATCATGCAATACCACAGTGAAAACACCACACAAATACATCACACAGGTTTAGAAAAATATAGAATATTTATCTGAGTAGGTTAAGGTCAAAACGATCAAGCCTTGGTAAATATCAGTTGAAATATCACTTTTGTAATGATAAGATGAGTTTTAAGTTCTTAATTGTCTCTTGTAAGCACAAAGTACCTGGATTGCGTCCAAATTACACGCACGAAGACAGCAGAGGAGGAGATCTGTTGAAAAAGACAGGTGTGTGTCAGATTTCCGGGTGCACATAGACGATGCGTCAGTTCTTTTCCACATGGCAAGGGCTCTGTGTCTAATTCCGGCGCGCAGGCTTGAATCCTCTTTGCGATGCAGGTTCTTTTGACACCCAGGGACGTTGGGTGGCAATCCGGGTCGTGCAGGATGAAGTCATAGGTGCTCCGTCGATCCGGTTGGTGTTGCATCAGAGTTTCTGTCTCACAGCAGGTGCTGAGTCCTTTCCTCTCACAGGAAGTCGGGCTGTGTTGTTCCGGCTCGCGATGCGTCGATCCAGTGGGATGTGTGTTCAAGTTCCAGTCGCAATGCTGGCACTGTGTCGATTTCCACTTGGAAAGCTGGGCTGCGTCGAACCGGTTTGGCGATGCGAAGATTCTTTCCCCGCTGAACAGGCTGAGCATCGTTTCCCCCATGCCGCGCGTCGATTTTTCGCCGCACAAAGAGTTCTTTGCAGAGATAAAGGGGGTCATTACGACCCTGGCGGTCAGTGTTAAAGCGGCGGCCAACCCGCCAACAGGCTGGCGGCCTAAAAATATGAATTCTGACCCTGGCGGGAACCGCCAACACAGGCCGCCGCTTTAACACTCCGACCGCCACGGCGGGACAAACAAACAGCGCAGCGGTCACTGTACCGCCCACCCTATCACGACCCACCAATCCGCCACCTTTTCCGGGGCGGGAGCCCCGCCGATAAAAACACGGCGGAAACAGACATCTCCAATGGAAAGCGCTTACCTCGACACACTCCATGCGGAATCGGAACAGCATGGAACCCGAACTCCACATCCTCCCAGCCATTGCCTTCCTGCTCTTCTTCCAGGATCACGAACCTCGCCGCAGACGACAACGGTGAGTACTGCACCTACGACACAGGGGAGGGGGAGGAGGAAAGGTTACGGACACACACATACGCCACACACCCACCCCCACCCTCACCCCCACCGAAATACCTACACACCTATGCAGATAAAAAAGTCAGAGTGACACCCCCAACCCCCCCCCCCAAAAAACAAAGACAAAAGGCAATGAATGTAAAAGTAGAACCATATTATTGCAACAATAAAGTATAGCGACCTTAGCAATATATGAAGAATGAATACACATCTAGAACTCTATCCATACAAGTAGCAAAAGTCCGGCCCAGTCATTCAAAGTCCAAATGTCCGTGGGCCAATGTGCAGCAACACATGGGCAAAGCCCACACACGAGATCGAGTCCATTGGAGAGAACACTGCTGGGGCATCACTAAAATAAAAAGACAGGCACCTCAGGGGGAAGGGAAGGGGGGGCACCTCAGCCACATGAGTCCACGACGCCAGATCCACGAAGGGCCTCCAGGCCCACTGTGCCATCCTGGGGAGTGCAAAGCCACAGTCTCAGAAGTCTCTACAGTGGGTGGATTGCCCACTGTGCCATCCTGGGGAGTGCAAAGCCACAGTCTCACAAGTCTCTACAGTGGGTGGATTGCCCACTGTGCCATCCTGGGGAGTGCAAAGCCACAGTCTCACAAGTCTCCACAGTGGGTGGGTTGCCCACTGTGGCATCCTGGGGAGTGCAAAGCCACAGTCTCACAAGTCTCTACAGTGGGTGGATTGCCCACTGTTACATCCTGGGGAGTGCAAAGCCACAGTCCATCAGGTGGATTACAGAGACCACTGGTCATGGAGGAGGCATGGTGGGCAGAGTGCGTCGTGAAGGCCTGCCCGACACAGAGCCGGGACTGCCAATGGGCCAGCGGTGCTTGACAGGAAGGGCCCAGCGGAGCGGTGCTTGACAGGAAGGGCCCAGCCGAGCGGTGCTTGAGATGAAGGGCCCAGCGGAGCGGTGCTTGACAGGAAGGGCCCAGCGGAGCGGTGCTTGACAGGAAGGGCCCAGCAGAGCGGTGCTTGACAGGAAGGGCCCAGCGGAGCAGTTCAGAGACGGCGGTGCCCAGCGGAGCGGTGCTTGACAGGAAGGGCCCAGCGGAGCGGTGCTTGAGATGAAGGGCCCAGCGGAGCGGTGCTTGACAGGAAGGGCCCAGCGGAGCGGTGCTTGACAGGAAGGGCCCAGCGGAGCGGTGCTTGACAGGAAGGGCCCTGCTCAGCGGTGCGCCTCACGGCGGGCCCTGTTCAGCGGTGCTCCTCACGGCGGGGCCCTGTTCAACGGTGCTCCTCACGGCGGGCCCTGTTCAGCGGTGCTCCTCACGGCGGGGCCCTGTTCAGCGGTGCTCCTCACGGCGGGGCCCTGTTCAGCGGTGCCTGTCTTGTGTTTCCAGTGAACCACACCTGGCCAATACTTGCCGCTCAGTCTGCATCGGACCTTTCCGTTGCGGGGCCCTCCTGTGATGGAGTCCTGGGGCCCTGGCTGTCCTTCGATACCCCCGGAATGGGGCTGGTGGGGCCCTCATGGCCAGGTCGGCTGCTCCCTGCCTTTTGCTCCTTGCTGCCCTTGCCCTCCTTGGCAGACTGTCCGTGGCCCTTGGCTCCCTTACCCGATGTGGCAGGTGACGGGGCAAGGCTACCCTCCTTGGGGGCAGGCGTATCAGGCCTGTCGCGCCTGCCCTTCAGTCCTCTTCCCGGGGGGGGGGGGGGGCTGGCTGTGCCTTTGCTGCTGGACGATGTCCCAGCCCAAGGAAAGGGCGGACTCCAAAAACCAGGCACAACGTTCTTTGGAGTTGCTGGGCTGGTGGTGGCTGAGGTGTTTGTGGAACTCTTACGGGATGGAGGGGGTGGGTCAGGTGAGGAAAAGAGGTCCACTTTAGAGAGGAAAATTTTCTTTGGAGCCATGGGAAGGGTGGCTGGAGTGGGTATGGGAGTGGAGGAAGAGGATGTGGTTGTAGGAGAGTCAAGTGTGCTGTCTTTGGGTGCAGGTGCTTGGGCAGGAGGCTGACGTGAGGTGGATGGCTGTTGTTTGGGTGCCTGCCTGCGTTTGTGTGGTTGGGAAGCGGGGGTGACAGACACACTGGGAGAGGACACAGGGGACGTGTACATGGCAGTGGGGGTGGTGACTGCACGTGTGCGGACTGGTGTGGAGGGTGTGCTGGTGATGGGAGCAATGGCTGATGGTGGTGTGCTTGCAGGTGTGTGTGGAGATGTCACAGGGAGGGAGGAGGGAGACGGTGGAGGTGGGGGACACAGAGGAGGTAGTGGCTGTTGGCATGTCTGCATCTGGATGTTGCTTGGGTGAATGCTTGTGTGTCCTGTGGTGCTTATGTCTGGATGAGCTGCCCTTGGGTGTTGAGGTGTGTGCAGGCTGGTCTGTAGGTGTGGATGGGATAGGCAGAGGAACAGGGGAGTGGGACTGGGTGGAGGGAGTCCAGAAGAGGGAGGCTGGAGACAGGGACAATCGCTGCCGTCAGTGCTGAGGCCAGAGCATTGAACGATCGTTGATGGGCAGCCTGACCCGAATGAAGGCCCTCCAGGTATGCATTGCTTTGATGCACCTCAATCTCTACACACTGGATGGCATTCAAAAGGGTAGACTGCCCAACAATAATGGTCCTCAGGAGGTCAATGACCTCCTCACTGAGGGCAGCAGGGGTGACTGGGGCAGGGCCTGAGGTGCCTGGGGCGAAGGAGATGGCCGGTTTCCTGGCCTTGCGGGCACGGGCCAAAGGCCGAGGGGCTGCTGGGAGGGCGGAGCTGGTGCGCTGGGTGGCGGCTGTACCTGTAGGATCGGTGGGCACGGATGTTGCCGCCACAGCAAGGGAGCTCCCTTCCGAGGACGTGTCGGTGTCGCTGCCGTCTCCACGGGTCCCCGTGGTGGAGCCCCCCTCGCCCTCCGTCTCACTGGTCATGTCGGAGTCCGTTGCATGGCCCTCCGGGGCCATGTGAGATGCAGCTCCCTCTTGCGCCGATGCCACTTCTCCTCCGCCTGATGATGCTAATGCACACATTCACAGTAAAACAAAGAAAATGGGGGGGGGGGTGGAAAACATAAAGACAAGTTGAGTGCATGCATTGGGGACACCGTTGGCGGAGAGGACAGACACAGAAGCCCCCTGCACTACGCTGCGCACTTGGGGTACACTACTCATTCACTGGGACATGCCCTACAAGCCTATGGGCGACAACTGCCCACACAGTATACACTGGTCCATGAATCGCGTTACTAGGCACCCTACAGAGGTGGGGGGCGGGGGCACAGGACCATGCTTCACAGACGGGCCTATCCTACAGAAATCGCCTTGGCCTAGGGATACCCACAGCCCTCCTCCCCCACCCAGGCACCTCCACTGCGCGCAAAATAGCTGAATGTGCTGGTACTCACCCCCTTGTGTCTGCTGTGATGTCCTCAAGCGCCCATCTAAATCGGGGTAGGCCACCGCCAGGATCCGGGACATCAGGGGGGTCAAGGTACAACTGGCACCCCTCCTAGGTTGGGAGGCCATCCCCAGCAGAGCCTCCGCGGTCTTCCTGCTCCCACTGCGGATGTCCTCCCACCTCTTGCGGCAGTGGGTGCCCCTTCTGGTGTGGACCCCCAGGGCCTGGACGTCCTTGGCGATGGCACGCCAAATGTCAATCTTCTGATGGGCGCTGACCTATGTGACATGTACAGGGGGGGAAGAGAAACATCATCACTTTTCTGCATGCTCGATGTGAGTGGCCCCCCCTCCCCAACCTTGCCATGTGGCACATGCTCTCATCTGTCGTGCCATGCATTCGTCATTCGCTGCCCTCCCCTCCATCGTACATCCTCCTCACTCAGCCCAGGCATTGGGCACTATGCATTGCCCCCCGTGTACTCACCTGTTGGTCTGGAGGCCCGTAGAGTAGCGCATACTGGGGGAGGACCCCGTCCACGAGCTTCTCCAACTCCTCGGAACTGAAGGCGGGGGCCCTTTCCCCAGTCGCAGCAGCCATTGTCACTTCCAGACCGAGGTCACAGCAGCACTAGCAGTATAGGTCCTCTCCTGTGGATGCTCAGGTCTCGTGTGATCAAGCCGAGAGAAAATGGCGGTTACGGCCACGGCGGTGCGTGCCGCAGCGGTGCGTGCTGCGGCGGTGCGTACCGCGACCGCCGGCGCTCACCGCCATTGGCTCCTGAAACCCATAGGGTTCAATGTTGTCCAATGCGGCTTTGCGCCACGGACTGCGACCGCCTATCGCCACAGTGTGCCACGCTTGCGCAATGACCTCACTTCACATTGTCACACTTCACAGGTCAGGCAGCCGCCATTTCAAGGGCCCACATGGCTTCATTCCTACTGCGTCACACATGGCTAGGCCTTGCACCGACAATCATACTAGCCATTCAATCCCAAGAGATTTGTGTACTGGGCATGCTGTGGGCACTTACCTGTGGGTTGCTTGACTGTGTGCTCCATGTTGTCCTTCCTAGGCATCGTCCGCTGGGACTTGCGAGGAGACGGAGGAATGTTCCCGTGTACAGACCGCTGGTGGACCTGTCGACAAAGGAAGAAAGACACGTCATACTCACCTACAGACTCAACCGTGCCACTATACAGGAACTGTGTGCCCAGCTGGAGCCAGACCTGATGTCACCCATCCGCCAACCCACAGGGATTCCGCCTCTAGTGCAGGTGCTGTCAGTACTGCATTTTTTGGCAAGTGGATCATTTCAAACTACCGTGGCCATTTCATCTGGGATGTCTCAGCCTATGTTTTCAAAGGTGTTGTCCAGAGTGTTGTCTGCCCTGATGAAATACATGCGGAGCTACATCATTTTCCCTGAGGTGGCTGACTTGCCTACAGTGAAGGGTGATTTCTATGCCCTTGGACACATTCCCAATATCATTGGTGCCATTGATGGTACCCATGTGGCTTTGGTTCCCCCAAAAGACGATGAGCAGGTGTACAGGAAGCGTAAAAATTATCATTAGATGAATGTCCAGGTGGTCTGTTTGGCTGACCAGTACATCTCCCATTTAAATGCCAAGTTCCCAGGGTCAGTGCATGACGCGTACATCATGCGAAATAGCAGCATCCCTTATGTGATGGAACTGCTACAGAGACACTGTGTGTGGTTAATTGGTGACTCTGGTTACCCAAACCTGCCTTGGCTATTGACCCCAGTGAGGAATCCCAAGACCAGGGCAGAGGAACGGTACAATGAGGCCCATGGGCGGACTAGGAGGGTGATTGAGCGGACCTTCGGCCTCCTGAAGGCCAGGTTTAGGTGCCTGCATATGACTGGTGGATCCCTAATGTACTCACCAAGGAAGGTGTGTCATATCATCGTGGCCTGCTGCATGCTTCACAACCTGGCTTTGCAACGCCAGGTGCCTTTCCTGCAGGAGGATGGTCCAGATGGTGGTGTTGTAGCCGCTGTGGAGCCTGCGGAGAGTGAAGAGGAGGAAGACGAAGAGGACGACACAGACAACAGGGACAGAGTGATACTGCAGTATTTCCAGTGACACACAGGTAATAATCTACTCCTGCATTGTATTATATCTGTAACTGTAGTGGCTCTCTACTGTCTGACCTTTCACCCCAATGTATGGTAACTTAGTTGTGTATATCACTTCCTATTTCAGTGATCTGATCCCCACGGAGTGCCCTCTGGTTTTTTTCCCCATGGACTACCGCTGTGTGACACTGGTATATTGTCATCACAATGTAACTAGAAATGTTTTGTTGGTTATATCGAATACATTTGGTTTAAATAAATAGATAGCAGAATCCAGTTGGTTAATGTGCAATAATTGTGTTTATTGAAGTTTTAAAATAGGTGTATAGTTCAAACAGGGTGATGGTGGAGGCATGTCCATGGCAGTGTCCAGACTGTCGTTCCTACAGGTCCATTGTCCATATGCCTGTGGAAGGTGGAGCAGGGGCAGTTCAAGGTTGGACAGGGTAAACAAGTGGGACAGTGGGATGACATCCGGGGGTTTCCGTGCATGGCGGGGGTCTTGACATCCTACTCTGTCTTCTTCCATCGTCTCAGGCCTTTCTTGCGGGGTGGTTCTTGTTCTGCAGGGGGTGGGGTCCGGGAGGGCCGTTGCTGTTGTGTCGGGGCCTCCTGACCACTAGCGCCGGCGGAGGTGGTGGGCTGTTCTTCCTCCATGCTAGTGGCAGGGGCCCTTTGGGGGGCCACATGGTCCCGCAATGTGGTGACAATCTGGTTGAGTGCCACCACGATTGTACCCATTGCGGAACTGATGCTGCGCAGTTCTTCCCGGAACCCCATGTACTGGCCCTCCTGCATGGCCTGGATCTCCTGGAACCTGGCCAGGACCGTCGCCATCGTCTCTTGGGAGTGGTGGTACGCTCCCATGATGGTGGTGAGGGCCTCTTGGACAGTGGGTTCCCTAGGCCTGTCCTCCCTCTGTCGCACAGCAGCCCTCCCAGTTCCTCTTTGTTCCTGGGCCTCTGTCCCCTGGACGGTGTGCCCACTGCCAGTGCCCCCAGGTCCCTGTTGTTGTTGGGGTTGTGGGTTACCCTGGGTGCCCTGTACTGGTAGACACACCGCTGCTTGACCTGTCCTGGAGACAGAAGCATGGGCCCGCTGGGTGGGTGCTGTGCTGGTGTTTCCTGAGGGGGGTAGGTCTGCTGTGGCCTGGGGCTGACTGAGGGTAACCGACTGTCCAGAGGTCCCCGATGGTCTGGGCTGGTCATCAGGTTCTAGGTCGACAGAGCTGCTGTCATCACTGGGGGCCTGTTCTGGGGGTGGGATGGACAAATCTGGACCCTCCTGGCTGGTGTGTTGGCGTTCGGGCCCTGCAGGGGTAAAAGAATATGGTTATTGATTTTGTGTGTGCCGTGGCGTGCAATTTGTGGGTGCCCTTGTCCCCCAGTGCTGGCAGTCCCATGTGGGAGGAGTTGTGAGGGTGGTTTGTGGGGGGGATGGGTATGTGCAGTGGTCATGCTTAGGTGATGGGTGTCCATGGTTTGTGTTGGCATTCAGGGGTTTGGGTTGGGTTGGGTGGGTTGTGCTGGTGAGACATTAACAGGGAGTATGTGTGCTGGGGGGTTAGGGGTGAGGGTGGGAGTGTGGTTTGGCATGCTGGTGGTTGGGGGGGGGTGAAGTAGTTGAGTTGAGATTAGACTTACCAGAGTCCATTCCTCCGCCTACTCCAGCGAGGCCCTCAGGATGCAGGATGTTCAAGACCTCTTGCTCCCATGCTGTGAATTCGGGTGGAGTGGGTGGGGGTCTGCCGCCAGTCTTCTGCACAGTGATGTTGTATCTTGACACCATCGACCGCACCTTCCCCCGTAGGTCGTTCCAGCGCTTTCGGATGTCTTCCCGATTTCTGGGATGCTGTCCCACAGCGTTGACGATGTCGACGATCCTTTGCCATAGCTCTGCCTTCCTGGCTATTGTGGTGTGCTGCACCTGTGTGCCGAAGAGCTGGGGCTCTACCCTGATTATTTCCTCCACCATGACCCTGAGTTCTTGGTCCGTGAACCTGGGGTGTCTTTGGGGTGCCATGGGGTGATGTGGATGAGGTGTGGGGTGGTGTTTGTGGTGATGAGTGTGGTGGTGTGTGGTGTTTTGTGCGTAGATGTGGTGTGGGTGATGATGCTGGGTTCCTGTGTGTGTTGTGGTTTGCGTTCCCTGTGCTCTCTCTCTGTGTATTGCGCCTTGTCTCTGAATTTAGATTTGTGGGGGTTTGTGGGTGATGTGGGTGTGTGTTTTATATGGTGATGGGTGTGTGGGTGTGGTGTGTGTATGTGTATCAGGTGTGTGTATTTCGAATTGTCCAATGTGGCTGTGTTTTGTAAAGGTGTGTGTATTTTGAGCGCGGCGGTGTGTACTGCCAATGGAATCCCGCGGTTGTAAGACCGCCGCGTGGATTCGTGGGTCGTAATGGCATGGGCGTGTTTGTGTTGGCGTGACGGTGGAGGTTTGGTCGTCTCCAGTTTATCGCTGACCGCTGATGAGGCGGGCTTCAGTGGATGTCGGGTTTTTGGCGGTTTGGCAGTTGTGGGTCAGAATGACCGTGGCGGTTTACCGCGGCCGCGGCGGGATGATGGCGGTCTTCTGACCGGCGGTAAGCGCCTTTTACCGCCAGGGTCAGAATGACCCCCAAAGTCTTTTTGGCCCTGAGACTTCAGGAAACAGGAGACAAGCTCAATCCAAGCCCTTGGAGAGCACTAATCAGCAGAGCCAGAGGCCAGACAGGCAGCAGGGCAACAGCAAGGCAGCAGTCCTTTACAGCAAAGCAGTCCAGGTTAGTCCTTTGGGCAGCCAGGCAGCTTCTCTTGGCAGGTTACAGGTCCTGGTTCAGAGTTTCTTTCCCAAGAAGGGTCTCAGGTGGTAGGGTCAGGGACCCAGTTTTTATACCGAAAATTGCCTTTGAAGTGGGGGAGACTTCAAAGAGTGGTTTTGAAGTGCACAAGGTCCCCTTTCAGTACAGGTCTTTGTGCCAGGGTCCCAGTAGGGGGTGTGGCTGTCCTTTGTGTGGGGACTTTGTCCTTTGAAATGTATCAGGCCCTCCACTCTTCCAGCGCAGGAAGACCCATTCAGTATGTAGATGTGTGCGAGTGTGTCTGAGCATCCTGTGTTTGGGGTTGTCTAGGTGAAATGCACAAGTGAGCTGTCAACCAGCCCAGCCCAGACGTGGATTGGAGACAGGCTGTAAGGCACCGAAGGATTTTAAGTGCAGAGAAATGCTCACTTTCTAGAAATGGCAGTTCTAAAATAGTAATATAAAATCCAACCTCACCAGTCAGCAGGATTTAGTATTATCATTCTGGCCAACTAAATATGACCTGTCTACTACTTTCTAATCAGAATCTACCGCTTACAGTATACAAGGGTAGCCTATGAAAAGAGCAGGCCTCACAGCAGTGGAAAAGGAATTCATGAGTTTTCCACTACCAGGACATATAACACTCACATGTATATGTCCTGCCTTTTACCCACACAGCACCCTGCCCTATGGGTTACCTAGGGCCTACCTTAGGGGTGACTTATAAGTAGAAAAAGGGGAGTTTAGGGCTTGACAAGTATTTTTAAATGCCAAGTCGAAGTGGCAGTGAAACTGCACACACATGCCTTGCAATGGCAGGCCTGGGACATGGTTAAGTGGCTACATGTGTGGGTGGCGCAACCAGTGCTTCAGGCCCACTAGTAGCATTCAGTCTAAAGGCTCTGGGCATAGGTATTGCACTTTACTAGGGACTTACAAGTAGATCAAATATGCAAGTTGGGTGTGAACCAAAGTTAACATGTTTTAGGGAGAGAGCATATGCACTATAGCACTGATTAGCAGTGCTGAAGTGCTCAGGGTCCTAAAGCCAGCAAAAATAGTGTCAGAAAAGTGGAGGGAGGCAGGCAAAAAGTTGGGGTATGACCACCCTAAGGCTGTCAGGTCTAACAAATTGTTATGAGGGATTTGCTATTTTGTTACATACCAGTTTGCATTCCCTAAATAGCGATTTCCTAAAATTCGTTCTGGGATTGGTGTGTCATCACCACTATTTCTGCTCTGATTATTTGTCCGTTGGCATAGTTGTGCTATGATAGGGTGACCTTTGACAGGGCAGAGATGCAATTGGTCTTTGCTCATAAAATTCTTTGTTTATGGTATTTTGACTTTGTTTGACTTATTTGGTAGATTTGTTACTGTTGAACTTAAAACATGTGTAGATTATTTACAAAACCTAAACCTAAGAAAGAGGGCATACCTAAAGTGAGGGCCCACAAGTGTATGAAATGATGGATGAGGTTGAGTATTACAAGTGTGTCTGGATTTTTCTGTGGGGTAAATATACAAAGCATGATGAGGCTTTACAGTTTCCAATGGAGGGTACCTTTAATATTTAAAAAATCGATTTCCTGAGACAAACAATTTATAATATGGTGCCAATGCCGAGAACTACACAGTTTGAGGCGCTCAATTAATGGAATCCCCTGGCAAGAGAGAAAGAGAGGAACAAGAAAGATAGAACTATTAAGACATCATTTAGGAGTGGATTGTAAAGCAAACCTGATTGCCAAGAGAAAATGTGGATAGGAGATATGATTGAATGTATTAAAACCTTTCCAGCTATGGTTTCAGGAGCAGAACAAGACAAAACTAAGGAGAAAGGAGAGAATGAGGAATCAGATGATGATGCTAAATTCATAAATGTACTGTTGATTTCAAGAGCTCCTCCATATACAGACAGACTAAAACACCTGACCCAGACTACTGTTGAATTGGCAGGGATGGTTGGGGAGATACTGCAGTATGGCAAGCTCTCCTGGAGCTATACCGAGTGCTCCATTAGAAGTGTCACTAACAATGAAAAAGCTTAGTACAAGTGGGATTAGGGCACAAGATGACCAGGCACAGATTATGGGCAGTCAGGATTGCTGCTGTTGCAGTGGTCCAACCGCCACATTAAAACCCTGGCAGCCAGACCACCAGGCAACTGCCAGCACCGCCAGGATCCATTACCCCGGCAGTCTGGCAGTGGCGGAGATCGTAATACCTGCAGATTACAACCCTGTTCTCCACCAGCCTTTTCATGGCAGTAACAATGGCATGAAAAGGCTGGTGAAGAACAGGTGTAGGTAGCTACAGTGGGGCCCTGCACTGTCTATTCACTTGGCATGTGCTGTGTAGACATCCCCCTGCCCAGCACCCTCGCAATGTTCACTATCTGCTAGTGTATCCTACGGACTACAGCATTGCCAACAGCTCGATTGTGAGCCATAGACAATGCTGTAGCGTGTTTCACAGTAGGCCACAGGCAGATACTGAGGTTTCCCCCTGCCAACCTAGCGGGAAACTCTTAATAACTCCAGCCGGGTGGTCACCACGAAGGCGGCGGCCACCCTGTGGGGAGTTTGGCTGACATGCTTTCCCATCCACCAAACTCTTAATTAGACTCTTTATCTGACCAATGTTAGTAGAACCACCACCTAAATACATTTGCATGGGAGTTCTGACACTAGAATTTCTGTGGATATGCTGATGAAATGAGATATTTGATTAAAGAAGTAGCCAGATGTACTAATGAAACTAGTAATAAGTAAGAAGAATTGGTAAATGAAAATTAGGTTGACATTAAAAAAAAATAAATACGTAAAATTACTTTGCAAAATGGATTTAACACAGGAAGAAACTAAAGAGATGGTTCTCATTACTTTGAAGGCTCATTAAATTTTGAGTTAGAAAACAATATTGGGAAGATTGAAGAAATACAAGGATACATGGAAAAAGGTGCGGTGAATAAGAAGAATTTGTAGAGCAATGAGGGAGAAAGGGTGTTAGAAATGGGGTTTTGATTGGCAGTCAATCTGCACTCTGTCCAAACAGGGACGCTCACTCTAGTCAGGGCAATGAAAATACACACTTAAGATAACCCGTGCTTACCCCTTTGGTAGCTTGGCACAAGCAGTAGGGATTATCTCAAAGGCAATGTGTAAAGTATTTGTACCATAACACACATAAATACATTGAAAACACTACAAAATGGACACCACACCAGTTTAGAGAAATAGGGAATATTTATCTAGGTCAAACAAGAACAAAACGACAAAAAAACAACATAAGCGATATGAATTTTCAAAAGAATAACTTCTTACTCCATAGAAAACAATGGAAATGTTGTTTTCACACAAAGTACCTGATTTGCGGCAAAAATGAAGCTGCACGAGCAAGCGTTGGTCGGAAAAGTCAGTGATGCGTCGATTCATTACTCGCAAGTGAGGCCGTTCGTCGTTTCTTCTCCGGTTGGGTAGGTGATGTGTCGTTTTTCTCTACCCTCAAGAGAGCGATGTGTCGATTTCTGGACGGGGCACCTCAGATCCGTGCAGGTTCATGATGACTTTGACAGCCAGAGACAATGCATGAGTGATAGAAATGGGGCTTTTGGTTGGCAGTCAGGTTGCCCTCTGTCCAAGCAAGAACCCTCACTCTTGTCAGGGTAAGTCACACACAATCCAAAATCAGCCTGTGCCCACCCTCTGGTAGCTTGGCACGAGCAGTCAGGCTTAACTTAGAAGGCAATGTGTAAAGCATTTGTGCAATAAATTATACAATACCATAATATAACACCACAAAAATACACCACACAGTGTTTAGAAAAATATATAATATTTATCTGGGTATTTGCAGGTCAAAACGATCAAAGATGCAATATGAATTTGTAAAGATATCACTGAAAAGTGATATAAAGGGGGTCATTCTGACCCCGGCGGTCAGGGTCGGCGGGAGCACCGCCAACAGGCTGGCGGTGCCCCGCAGGGCATTCTGACCGCGGCACTTTGGCCGCGGTCAGAAGAGGAAAACCGGCAGTCTCCCGCCGGTTTTCCGCTGCCCACATGAAGCTGCGCCGCCATGGGGATTCAGACACCCCATACCGCCATCCTGTTGCTGGCGGTTCGCCCGCCAGGAACAGGATGGCGGTATGGGGTGTTGTGGGGCCCCTGGGGGCCCCTGCAGTGCCCATGCCAGTGGCATGGGCACTGCAGGGGCCCCCGTAAGAGGGCCCCACAGAGAATTTCAGTGTCTGCTTTGCAGACACTGAAATTCACGACGGGTGCAACTGCACCCATCGCACCTTCCCACTCCGCCGGCTCCATTCGGAGCCGGCTTCCTCGTGGGAAGGGTGTTTCCCACTGGGCTGGCGGGCGGCCTTTTGGCGGTCGCCCGCCAGCCCAGTGGGAAACCCAGAATAACCGCAGCGGTCTTCTGACCGCGGTGCGGTATTCTGGAGGGGGGAACTCTGGCGGGCGGCCTCCGCCGCCCGCCAGAGTTAGAATCACCCCCAAAGTGTCTTAAGTCTTTAAAAAGCAAACAAAGGTGGTCATTACAACCCTGGCGGACGGTGTTAAAGGTGCGGTAATACCGCAAACAGGCCGGCGGACAAAAAAAGGGGATCATGACCGTGGCGGAAACCGCCAACAAAGACAGCCACTTTAACACTCCGCCCGCCACGGCGGTACAGACAAGCAGCTCGGCGGTCACCGCCAACAGACAGGCGGAAGACAATGTACCGCCCATAGTATCACAACCCGACAATCCGCCACCTTTTCCGGAGCGGATTCACCGTGGATAAAAACACGGCGGAAACACACATCCCACGAGGGAGGAGGACACCATGGAGCCGGAATTACAAATCCTACCTGCCCTTCTCTTCCTACTCATCTACGAAGACCAGCGGCGACGGCGGCGACGACAACGGTGAGTACTGCACCTACGACATAGGGAAGGGGGGAGGCAAAAGTCAAGGGGACACACACGCAACACCCCCACCCCCACCCTCACCCCCACCCTCGCATTTTACAACACACACACCAATGCATTTACAAACATCACAGTAACAACCCACAACCCCCCCGAAGAATGCAAAGACAAAATGAAATCTGTTCAAACATTGTAATGTATCAAAATACATGTGTCAAATATATACAGATATATATAAACTCATGCAAAGGTATATACATTACAAGAAGTAGTGCAGATATGCACATCTCAATGTCCGTGCACCACTAGGCCAAAAATGCATGGGCGAGGCCCACACAAGATACCTGTCCACAAACGGAGAGAACACTGCTGGGGCATCAGAGAGAAAAACAACAGGCACCTCAGGGGGAAGGGAAGGGGGGGGCACCTCAGTCGGATTACAGCACCACGCCACATCCACGACGGGGCTCCATGCCCATTGATGTATCCTGGGGAGTGCAAAGCCACAGTCTCACAAGTCTCTACAGTGGGTGGTTTGCCCACTGTTCAATCCTGGGGAGTGCAAAGCCACAGTCTCACAAGTCTCTACAGTGGGTGGGTTGCCAACTGTTCAATCCTGGGGAGTGCAAAGCCACAGTCTCTACAGTGGGTGGTTTGCCCACTGTTCAATCCTGGGGAGTGCAAAGCCACAGTCTCACAAGTCTCTACAGTGGGTGGTTTGCCCACTGTTCAATCCTGGGGAGTGCAAAGCCACAGTCTCACAAGTCTCTACAGTGGATGGGTTGCCCACAGTTCAATCCTGGGGAGTGCAAAGCCACAGTCTCACAAGTCTCTACAGTGGGTGGTTTTCCCACTGTTCAATCCTGGGGAGTGCAAAGCCATAGTCTCACAAGTCTCTACAGTGGGTGGGTTGCCCACTGTTCAATCTTGGGGAGTGCAAAGCCACAGTTTCTCAAGTAGATAACAGCCTCCACTGGTTCTGGAGGGGGACTGGTGCCCAGAGTACTTCATCCTGTGAAGGACAGAGGTAGTGGATGGATCTCTCCACTGGTTCTGGAGGGGGACTGGTGCCTAGACTGGATTAGTCTCCCCGTGACAGTTCCTGTCCCGTCACTGTCCCAGCTGCACATGGGATAACGATGCTTGATGTGGCGGTCTTTTCCTTCTTCAGCGGTGCATGCCTTGTTCAGCGGTGCATGCCCTTTTCAGCGGTGCTTTGACATGGCGGTCTCTGGACTGTTCAGTGGTGCTTGCCCTGTTCAGCGGTGCATGCCCTGTTCAGCGGTGCTTTGCCATGGCGGTCTCTGGACTGTTCAGCGGTGCTTGCCCTGTTCAGCGGTGCACGCCCTGTTCAGCGGTGCTTTGCCATGGCGGTCTCTGGACTATTCAGCGGTGCTTGCCCTGTTCAGCGGTGCATGCCCTGTTCAGCGGTGCTTTGCCATGGCGGTCTCTGGTCTGTTCAGCGGTGCATGCCCTGTTCAGCGGTGCTTTGCCATGGCGGTCTCTGGACTGTTCAGCGGTGCTTGCCCTGTTCAGGGGTGCATGCCCTGTTCAGCTGTGCTTTGCCATGGCGGTCTCTGGACTGTTCAGCAGTGCTTGCCCTGTTCAGCGGTGCATGCCCTGTTCAGCGGTGCTTTGCCATGGCAGTCTCTATACTGTGCTTTGGTGTGTGGCATGACGGTCCCTCATTGCCCAGCGGGGCTGTGGCTGCCGGGGCCCTTCTGGGCACTGACTCTGGCGGTGGTCTCCTGACCAGTGACGATACTTGTGCCTTCCTGGGCACTGACTCTGTCGGTGGTCTCCTGACTAGTGACGATACTTGTGCCCTCCTGGGCAATGACTCTGGCGGTGGTCTCCTGACCAGTGACGATACTTGTGCCCTCCTGGGCACTGACTCTGGCGGTGGTCTCCTGACCAGTGACGATACTTGGGCCCTCCTGGGCACTGACTCTGGCGGTGGTCTCCTGACCAGTGACGATACTTGGGCCCTCCTGGGCAATGCCTATGGCGGTGGTCTCCTGACCAGTGACGATGGTGGTGGCGGTGGCGTCCCGGCCACCGGGAAGGATGTCGCCCTTCTCCGCCGTGATGCTCACACCAGGCTGTGCAGACTTCTTGCCCTTCCCCACCTTTGGAGGAGTCACAGCTGACTCTGCAATCCCCCTGCGACCCCTGTGAATTGTTTTGCCTCCAGGAGTCTTCACCCGGTCCCGTCGGCCACTTTCCAACTTCAGAGCCTTTACAGGGGGTGGACTGGCAGCGCCTTGGCTCCGTGTCACACTGGCTGCCCTGGTGGCCGGTGCACTCCACACACCTGTAACACGCACCACTGGTACTGGAGGCTTTTTGGCTGAGGCGCTACGACGGGACTGATGAATTGGAGGGGCGGGGTGGGGGCAAAAAGGTCAACTTTGCAGAGGGACAGTTTCTGACGAACACTGGGATGGGTAGCTGGAGGGGTCTGGGAGTGGAGGAAGAGGAGGTGGTTGTAGGAGGTGTCACTTTAGGTGTTTTGGGTGCAGGTGCAGGTACTGGAGGCTGTCGTGAGGTGGATGGATGTTGGGTGTGTGGGTGCCCACGTTTGTGTACTTTGGGAGGGGGCGTCACAGACACACTGGGAGAGGACACAGGGTACGTGTAAATGGGAGTGGAGGTGGTGAGTGCAGGTGAGCGGGGTGTGGTGCTGGGTGTTCTGGTGCGAGTCCTGGTGCCTGTAGATGTACTGCATGCAGGTGAGAGTGTAGACGAGACTGGGAGGGAGTCAAAATGCGTTTCTAGTTGTAAAGCCAACAGACCTATGTCACACATCACAAGTCCTTGAAGGATGCAAGCAGATGACACACGTTGGTAACCACACCTGTGAAACCGTAATGGAAAGGTACAACTCACTTACCAAATAATGCTATGAAATTACACACAGGATAGAGGAAGACGTGTGACAGTGAATGTAATGGTAAAAATTAAAATGTTCTCACCTGTGTGTCACTGGAAATATTGCTGTATGACTGACTCCCTGTTATCGATGTCTTCTTCCTCAGCTTCCTCCTCATCACTGTCCACAGGCTTCACAGGCTCCACAGCTGCCACAACACCGTCATCTGGACCATCCTCCTGCAGAAAAGGCACCTGGCATCGCAAAGCAAGATTGTGAAGCATCGAGTAGGCGATGATGATCTGGCACACCTTCTTTGGTGAGTAGAATAGGGATCCACCTGTCATATGGAGGCACCTGAACCTGGCCTTCAGGAGGCCGAAGGTGCGTTCGATCACCGTCCTAGTCCGCCCATGGGCCTCATTGTAGCGTTCCTCTGCCCTGGTCCTGGGATTCCTCACTGGGGTCAATAGCCATGAAAGGTTGGGGTAACCAGAGTCCCCTAATAGCCACACACGGTGCCTCTGGAGTTGACCCATCATATAAGGGACGCTGCTATTCCGCAGGATGTAGGCGTCATGCACTGAGCCAGGAAACATAGCAGTTACCTGGGAGATGTGCTGGTCGGCCAAACATACCATCTGTACATTCATGGAATGATAACTCTTCCGGTTCCTGTACACCTGTTCACTCCTGTGGGGGGGACCAGAGCTACATGGGTGCCATCAATAGCACCTATGATGTTGGGGATATGTCTAAGGGCATAAAAGTCACCTTTGACTGTAGCCAAATCTTCCACCTCAGGGAAAATGATGTATCTCCTTACGTGTTTCAGCAGGGCAGCCAACACTCTGGACAACACGTTGGAAAACATAGGCTGGGACATCCCTGATGCCGTGGCCACTGTTGTCTGAAAAGACCCACTTGCAAGGAAATGGAGCACTGACAGCACCTGCACGCCAGGGGGGATTCCAGTGGGATGGCGGATTGGTGACATCAGGTCTGGCTCCAACTGGGTACATAGTTCCTGGATAGTGGCACGGTCAAACCTGTAGGTGACGAGTAAATGTCGCTCCTCCATTGTCAACAGGTCCACCAGCGGTCGGTACACCGGAGGATTCTGCCATCTTCTCAATTGTCCCAGCTGACGGTGCCTAGGAAGGACAACAGCGACCACAGAGTCAACAAATTTCCAGGTATGTACCCACAGATACACAGAACACGACACCAAACACAAAACCCTTCCTGTATGTGTGTTGAGTGTAGGCCTAGCTATGTGTGACGCAGAAGTAAATGAAGCCATGTGGGCCCCTGAAATTGGGGCTCCCTGACCTCTAAACTGGGACAATGGTATTGTGAGGTAACTGTGCTGGCGTTGCACACCGTCGCGGTAGGCGGTCGTAGACCGCGGCGCAATGCTGCATTGGTTAACATTGGACCCTATGGGTCCCAGGAGCCAATGAACAAGTGCGCCGGCGTTGATGATATGCACCGCCGCGGACGTCACCGCCGCGGACGTCACCGCCGTGGACGTCACCGCCATTTTCTATCTGTTCAATCACTCGATACCTGACCTTCGACAGGAGAGGACCTACACTGCAAGTGCTGCTGTGACCTCGGTCTGGAAGCGACGATGGCTGCTGCGTCTGGGGAAAGGGCCCTGCTCAGGAGTTGGAGAAACTAGTAGACGGGGTCCTCCCCCAGTACACGCTACTCTACGGTCCTCCAGACCAACAGGTAAGTACACAGGGAGCACGTTGTATGGGCTAGGTCTGGGTGGAGAGGGCTGGTTGTAAGAGGGAAGGGGGCAGAGTTCAGGGAACATCAATGCATGTGAATGCATGTGCCACATGGCAAGGGTAGGGAGGGGGGACACTTACATCGACGGTGCAGTTGGTAATGACTTCTCTTCTTCCCTTGTGCATGCCATGTAGGTCAGCGCCCACCAGAAGAAGGACATTTGGTGTGCCATCACCAAGGAAGTCCGGACCCTGGGGGTCCACCAGAGACGGGGCACCCACTGCCGGAAAAGATGGGAGGACATTCGCCGCTGGAGCAAGAAGACGTCAGAGGCTCAGCTGGGGATTGCCTCCCAATGTGGGAGGGGTGCCCGTCGCACCATGACCCCCCTGATGTTCCGGATCCTGGCGGTGGCCTACACTGAGTTGGATGGGCGCTTGAGGGCATCACAGCAGACACAAGGGGGTGAGTACAACCTCATTCTGGGTACTTGGCACGCAGTTGAGGGGCTGGCTGAGGGAGGAGGGCTGTGGGTGTACCTAGGCCAGGCAGAAATACGTAGGCTAGGCCCCTCCGTAATGCAGGGCATGTGGCACTCCACCCCACCTCAGTAGTGGCCCAAGTACAGGTATAGATGCCCCTGTGGCATCCATGTGTGCAGATGTCCACCATAGGCATGTAGACCAGATCTCAGGATTTGCTTCTGTAGAGGCCAAGAGCACGGCGTAGTGCAGGGGGCTGCTGTGTCTGTACTGTCCGCCAATGGTAGCGGTAAGCCATGCACTCAACTTGTCTTTCTTCTGTCGTCCCCTCCCCCTTTTTGTGCTCTCCCTGTTCTTTTGTTCATCAGCATCATCAGGCGGAAGTACAGTGGCACGGGGCACGAGGGAGCTGCATCCCACATGGCCATGGAGGGCCACACCACAGACTCAGAATGCACCAGTGGGACGGAGGGCGAGGGGAGCTACACGTCGGTCACCGGATCACCAACCAGCGACACAGACTCGTCCGCCGATGGGAGCTCCCTTGTGGTGGCGGCACCATCTGTGCCCCCCACTTCTACAGGTACAGCTGCCACCTCCCCTACCAGCACCACCCTCCCAGCAGCCCCTCAGCGTTCACCCCGTACCTGCTCACCCAGGAGGGTGGGCATCACTTTCGCCCCAGGCACCTCAGGTCCTGCCCCTGTCACCCCTGCTGCCCTCAGTGAGGAGGCCATTGACCTCCTCAGGTCACTCACTGTTGGGCAGTCTACCATTGTGAATGCCATCCAGGGTGTAGAAAGGCAGTTGCAACACACTAATGCATTCATGGAGGGCATTCATTCTGGTCAGGCTGCCCATCATCGAACCCTGCAATCTCTGGCCTCAGCACTGATGGCAGCCATTGTCCCTGTCTCTAGCCTCCCCCTTCCAACTTCCTCCACCCAGACCCAATCCCCTGTACCCCAGCCTGTCCCAAGCACACCATCAGACAAGCATGCATACACCTCAACGCACAAAAGTAGCTCAGGCAAACATAGGCACCACACAACCCACAGGCACACACACAAGCATCACACACATGCAGACACAGCAACATCCACTGTCTCCACTGTGTCCCCCTCGTCGTCGTCTGCCTCCTCCCTCCCAGTCTCGTCTACACTCTCACCTGCATGCACTACTTCTACAGGCACCAGGACTCGCACCAGAACACCCAGCACCACACCCCGCTCACCTGCACTCACCACCTCCACTCCCATTTACACGTCCCCTGTGTCCTCTCCCAGTGTGTCTGTGACGCCCCCTCCCAAAGTACACAAACGTGGGCACCCACACACCCAACATCCATCCACCTCACGACAGCCTCCAGTACCTGCACCTGCACCCAAAACACCTAAAGTGACACCTCCTACAACCACCTCCTCTTCCTCCACTCCCAGACCCCCTCCAGCTACCCATCCCAGTGTTCGTCAGAAACTGTCCCTCTGCAAAGTTGACCTTTTTGCCCCCACCCCTCCAATTCATCAGCCCCATCGTAGCGTCTCAGCCAAAAAGCCTCCAGTACCAGTGGTGCGTGTTACAGGTGTGTGGAGTGCACCGGCCACCAGGGCAGGCAGTGTGACACGGAGCCAAGGCACTGCCAGTCCACCCCCTGTAAAGGCTCTGAAGTTGGAAAGTGGCCGACGGGACCGGGTGAAGACTCCTGGAGGCAAAACAACTCACAGGGGTCCCAGGGGGATTGCAGAGTCAGCTGTGACTCCTCCAAAGGTGGGGAAGGGCCAGAAGAAGTCTGCACAGCCTGGTGTGAGCATCACGGCGGAGAAGGGAGGCATCCTTCCCGGCAGCCAGGACGCCACCGCCAGCACCGTCGTCACTGGTCAGGAGACCACCGCCATAGGCATTGCCCAGGAGGGCCCAAGTATCGTCACTGGTCAGGAGACCACCGCCAGAGTCAGTGCCCAGGAGGGCCCAAGTATCGTCATTGGTCAGGAGACCACCGCCAGAGTCATTGCCCAGGAGGGCACAAGTATCGTCACTGGTCAGGAGACCACCACCAGAGTCATTGCCCAGGAGGGCCCCGGCAGCCACAGCCCCGCTGGGCAATGAGGGACCGTCATGCCACACACCAGTGCACAGGTCAGAGACCACCATGGCAAAGCACCGGTGAACAGTCCAGAGACCGCCATGGCGAAGCACCGCTGAACAGGGAATGCACCGCTGAACAGGGCATGCACCGCTGAACAGGGCAAGCACCACTGAACAGTCCAGAGACCGCCATGGCAAAGCACCACTGAACAGGGCATGCACCGCTAAACAGGGCAAGCACCACTGAACAGTCCAGAGACCGCCATGGCAAAGCACCGCTGAACAGGGCATGCACCGCTGAACAGGGCAAGCACCGCTGAACAGTCCAGAGACCGCCATGGCAAAGCACCGCTGAACAGGGCAAGCACCGCTGAACAGTCCAGAGACCGCCATGACAAAGCACCGCTGAACAGGGCATGCACCGTCATGCACCGCTGAAGAAGGAAAAGACCGCCACATCAAGCATCGTTATCCCATGTGCAGCTGGGACAGTGACGGGACAGGAACTGTCACGGGGAGACTAATCCAGTCTAGGCACCAGTCCCCATCCAGAACCAGTGGAGAGATCCATCCACTACCTCTGTCCATCACAGGATGAAGCACTCTGGGCACCAGTCCCCCTGCAGAAACAGTGGAGGCTCTTATCTACTTGAGAGACTGTGGTACTTTTCAGCACTTAGAAAAGAGTGAAAAGAGGAAATGCAAAACTTTTTGGTTATGTGTATATACACTGAACTTGTTTTGTATATTTTTATCTTATGAAAAGTACAATGACAAGAGTGGTAAGTAGTCTCAAAGCACTTATCCCACCGCTGCCACCAATGTAGGAGGCTGGACTGGCTTGTAGTGAGTACCTAGGGGTACTTGCACCTTGCACCAGGCCCAGTTATCCCTTATTAGTGTATAGGGTGTCTAGCAGCATAGGCTGATAGATAATGGTAGCTTAGCAGAGCAGCTTAGGCTGAACTAGGAGACGAGTGAAGCTCCTACAGTACCACTTAGTGTCATATGCACAATATCATAAGGAAACACAATACACAGTTATACTAAAAATAAAGGCACTTTATTTTTATGACAATATGCCAAAGTATCTCAGAGTGTACCCTCAGTGAGAGGATAGGAAATATACACAAGATATATATACACAATACCAAAAATATGCAGTATAGTCTTAGAAAACAGTGCAAACAATGTATAGTTACAATAGGATGCAATGGGGACACATAGGGATAGGGGCAACACAAACCATATACTCCAAAAGTGGAATGCGAACCACGAATGGACCCCAAACCTATGTGACCTTGTAGAGGGTCGCTGGGACTATTAGAAAATAGTGAGGGTTAGAAAAATAGCCCACCCCAAGACCCTGAAAAGTGAGTGCAAAGTGCACTAAAGTTCCCCAAAGGACATAGACGACGTGATAGGGGAATTCTGCAGGAAAGACACAAACCAGCAATGCAACAACGATGGATTTCCAGTCGAGGGTACCTGTGGAACAAGGGGACCAAGTCCAAAAGTCACAAGCAAGTCGGAGATGGGCAGATGCCCAGGAAATGCCAGCTGTGGGTGCAAAGAAACTTCTACTGGACAGGAGAAGCTTAGGTTTCTGCAGGAACGACAAGGGCTAGAGACTTCCCCTTTGGAGGACGGATCCCTCACGCCGTGGAGAGTCGTGCAGAAGTGTTTTCCCGCCGAAAGACCGCCAACAAGCCTTGCTAGCTGCAAATCATGCGGTAAGCGTTTTTGGATGCTGCTGTGGCCCAGGAGGGACCAGGATGTCGCAAATTGCGTCAGGAGACAGAGGGGACGTCAAGCAAGACAAGGAGCCCTCTCAGCAGCAGGTAGCACCCGGAGAAGTGCCAGAAACAGGCACTACGAGGATGCATGAAACGGTGCTCACCCGAAGTCGCACAAAGAAGTCCCACGTCGCCGGAGAACAACTTAGGAGGTCGTGCAATGCAGGTTAGAGTGCCGTGGACCCAGGCTGGACTGTGCACAAAGGATTTCCGCCGGAAGTGCACGGAGGCCGGAGTAGCTGCAAAAGACACGGTTTCCAACAATGCAGTCTGGCGTGGGGAGGCAAGGACTTACCTCCACCAAACTTGGACTGAAGAGTCACTGGACTGTGGGAGTCACTTGGACAGAGTTGCTGGATTCAAGGGACCTCGCTCGTCGTGCTGAGAGGAGACCCAAGGTACCGGTGATGCAGTTCTTTGGTGCCTGCGGTTGCAGGGGGACGATTCCGTCGACCCACGGGAGATTTCTTCTGAGCTTCTAGTGCAGAGAGGAGGCAGACTACCCCCACAGCATGCACCACCAGGAAAACAGTCGAGAAGGCGGCAGGATCAGCGTTACAGAGCTGCAGTAGTCGTCTTTGCTACTATGTTGCAGTTTTGCAGGCTTCCAGCGCGGTCAGCAGTCGATTCCTTGGCAGAAGGTGAAGAGAGAGATGCAGAGGAACTCAGATGAGCTCTTGCATTCGTTATCTAAGGAATCCCAAGAGACCGAGACCCTAAATAGCCAGAAAAGAGGGTTTGGCTACCTAGGAGAGAGGATAGGCTAGCAACACCTGCAGGAGCCTATCAGGAGGAGTCTCTGACGTCACCTGGTGGCACTGGCCACTCAGAGCAGTCCAGTGTGCCAGCAGCACCTCTGTTTCCAAGATGGCAGAGGTCTGGAGCACACTGGAGGAGCTCTGGGCACCTCCCAGAGGAGGTACAGGTCAGGGGAGTGGTCACTCCCCTTTCCTTTGTCCAGTTTCACGCCAGAGCAGGGCTAAGGGGTCCCTGAACCGGTGTAGACTGGCTTATGCAGAAATGGGCACCAAAAGTGCCCATGAAAGCATTTCCAGAGGCTGGGGGAGGCTACTCCTCCCCTGCCTTCACACCATTTTCCAAAGGGAGAGGGTGTAACACCCTCTGTCAGAGGAAGTTCTTTGTTCTGCCATCCTGGGCCAGGCCTGGCTGGACCCCAGGAGGGCAGATGCCTGTCTGAGGGGTTGGCAGCAGCAGCAGCTGCAGTGAAACCCCGGGAAAGGCAGTTTGGCAGTACCAGGGTCTGTGCTACAGGCCACTGGGATCATGGGATTGTGCCAACTATGCCAGGATGGTATAGAGGGGGCAATTCCATGATCATAGACATATTACATGGCCATATTCGGAGTTACCATTGTGAAGCTACATATAGGTAGTGACCTATATGTAGTGCACGCGTGTAATGGTGTTCCCGCACTCACAAAGTCCGGGGAATTAGCCCTGAACAATGTGGGGGCACCTTGGCTAGTGCCAGGGTGCCCACACACTAAGTAACCTAGCACCCAACCTTTACCAGGTAAAGGTTAGACATATAGCTGACTTATAAGTTACTTAAGTGCAGTGTAAAATGGCTGTGAAATAACGTGGATGTTATTTCACTCAGGCTGCAGTGGCAGGCCTGTGTAAGAATTGTCAGAGCTCCCTATGGGTGGCAAAAGAAATTCTGCAGCCCATAGGGATCTCCTGGAACCCCAATACCCTGGGTACCTCAGTACCATATACTAGGGAATTATAAGGGTGTTCCAGTAAGCCAATGTAAATTGGTAAAATTGGTCACTAGCCTGTTAGTGACAATTTGAAAGAAATGAGAGAGCATAACCACTGAGGTTCTGATAAGCAGAGCCTCAGTGAGACAGTTAGTCACTACACAGGTAACACATTCAGGCACACTTATGAGCACTGGGGCCCTGGGTGACAGGGTCCCAGTGACACATACAACTAAAACAACATATATACAGTGAAAAATGGGGGTAACATGCCAGGCAAGATGGTACTTTCCTACACCCACCCACTGTAGAGACTTGTGAGACTGTGGCTTTGCACTCCCCAGGATTGAACAGTGGGCAAACCACCCACTGTAGAGACTTGTGAGACTGTGGCTTTGCACTCCCCAGGATTGAACAGTGGGCAAACCACCCACTGTAGAGACTTGTGAGACTGTGGCTTTGCACTCCCCAGGATTGAACAGTGGGCAAACCACCCACTGTAGAGACTTGAGAGACTGTGGCTTTGCACTCCCCAGGATTAAACAGTGGGCAACCCACCCACTGTAGAGACTGGTGAGACTGTGGCTTTGCACTCCCTGGGATTGAACAGTGGGCAAACCACCCACTGTAGAGACTTGTGAGACTGTGGCTTTGCACTCCCCAGGATACATCAATGGGCATGGAGACCCGTCGTGGATGTGGCGTTGTGCTGTAATCCGGCTGAGGTGCCCCCCTTTCCCTTTCCCCTGAGGTGCCTGTTGTTTTTCTCTCTGATGCCCGTCAGTGTTCTCTCCGTTTGTGGACAGGTATCTTGTGTGGGCCTCGCCCATGCATTTTTGGCCTAGTGGTGCACGGACATTGAGATGTGCATATCTGCACTACTTCTCGTAATGTATATACCTTTGTATGAGTTTATATATATCTGTATATATTTGACACATGTATTTTGATACATTACAATGGTTGTACTGACTTCCTTTTTGTCTTTGCATTCTTCCGGGGGGGTTGTGGGTTGTTACTGTGATGTTTGTAAATGCATTGGGTGGGGGTGTTGTGTGTGTGTCCCCCGGCGCTGGTCTTCGTAGATGAGTAGGAAGAGAAGGGCAGGTAGGATTTGTAATTCCGGCTCCATGGTGTCCTCCTTCCTCGTGGGATGTGTTAAGGTGAGCGTTTTCCCATTGCAGAAACTGTTTCCGCCGTGTTTTTATCCACGGTGAATCCGCCCCGGAAAAGGTGGCGGATTGTCGGGTTGTGATACTATGGGCGGTACATTGTCTTCCGCCTGTCTGTTGGCGGTGACCGCTGCGCTGCTTGTCTGTACCGCAGTAGCAGGCGAAGTGGCTATCTTTGTTGGCGGTTTCCGCCACGGTCATGATTCCCTTTTTTTGTCCGCCGGCCTGTTTGCGGTATTACCACACCTTTAACACCGTCTGCCAGGGTTGTAATGACCACCATAAAGTGCACTCTACTAGGGACTTATAAGTAAATTAATTAGCCAATCATGGATAAACCAATCAATAGTACAATTTACACAGAGAGCATATGCACTTTAGCACTGGTTAGCAGTGGTAAAAGTGCCCAGAGGTCAAAAGCCAACAACAACAGGTCAGAAAAAATAGGAGGAAGGAGGCAAAAAGTTTGGGGATGTCCCTGTCAAAAAGCCAGGTCCAACAATGAGGAATTCTGGTTGCGCAGTGATGGAAAACTGTGTTGCGTGGGGATTGTGCCATTTTCAGCAGCTGCAAGTGGGTGTTGCATTGTTTCTCCAGCCGCGATGCAGGTGGTGCATCAAAATTTTCCCAGCACAGCTTCCTGTGCGTATATTTCAGTCCTTATTCTACCAGCTTCACCTTTCAAGGGCCCACGGACTGGATAGGGCACCCCTTGGCAGGGCAGGAGTCTCAGCAGAGAGTCCAAGTGCTGGCAGAGGAAGTCTTTGAGGGCCCTCAGACTTCAAAACAGGAGGCAAGCTCAGACCAAGCCCTTGGAGATTCTTCACAAGCAGGAATATCCCACAAAATCCAGTATTTGTCCTCTTTCAGGCAGAAGCAGCAACTGCAGGCCAACCCAGCACAGCACAGTCACAGGCAAAGGGGCAGTACTCTTCCCCCAGCTCTTCTCCTTGAAAGATGTTCCTCTTTGTTCCAAAAGTAATCTAAAAATCTGGGTTTTGGGGTCCACTATTTATCCCCCTTTCTGTCTGTGAAGTAGGCCAACTTCAAAGAAAAGTCTCTGTTTTTTACAAGATCCTGCCTTGCTCAGGCCTGGCCCCAGATACACACCAGAAGGTTGGAGACTGCATTGTGTGAGGGCAGGCACAGCCCATTCAGGTGTAAGTGACCACTCCTCCCTCCACTCTAGCTCAGATGGCTGATCAGGATATGCAGGCTACACCCCAGCTCCATTTGTGTCACTGTATAGCGGGGATTCACAAACAGCCCAACTGTCAGTCTGACCCAGACAGGGAATACACAGGCAGGCAGAGTCACAGAATGATTTAAGCAAGTAAATGCCCATTTTCTAAAAGTGGCATTTTTAAACTGACAATTTAAAAAACAACTTTACCAAAGGGTGTATTTTTAAATTGTGAGTTCAGAGACACCAAACTCCACTTTCTATCTGCTCTCAAAGGGAAACTGCACTTAAAGGATATTTAAAGGCTATGAGAGAGATAGGCCTTGCAACAGTGAAAAACGAATTTGGCAGTATTTCTCTGTTAGGACATGTAAAACCCATCAGTATATGTCCCACCTTTGACATACACTGCACCCTGCCCATGGGGCCACCTAGGGCGTACCCTAGGGGTGTTGTTCATGTATAAAAAGGGAAGGTTTGGGCCTGGCAAGTGGGTACACGTGCCAGGTCAAATTGGCAGTTTAAAACTGCACACTCAGACACTGCAGTGGCAGGTCTGAGACATGTTTACAGGGCTACTCATGTGGGTGGCACAACCAGTGCTGCAGGTCCACTAGTAGCATTTCATTTACAGGCCCTGGGCACCTCTAATGCACTTTACTAGGAACTTACTAGTAAATCAAATGTGCCAATCATGGAAAAGCCAATTACACATACATTTTACACAGGTAGCATTTGCACTTTAGCACTGATCAGCAGTGGTAAAGTGCCCAGAGTACCAAAAACAGCAAAAACAGAGTCCAGCACACACTCAAAACATGGAAAGCAGAGGTAAAAAAGACAGGAGACCATGCCAAGGATGCCAGGTCTAACAAAGGGCTAGGAATATAGCAAGTGATTTAGAAACAGGAGCAACTCTTGTCTCTGAGCTTCCTTTAAGAGAACTACAATGCGGGAATGTGGTGCATATACCTTGGACAAGGGCAGACCTGTATGCTTTTACACACCATTTTCCAAAATTGAGATAAGTCCTGCAAAATGGTATGATGAAATGCATGTGTATGGTATGGCGGCCATGAGGGGCCCCTAATGTCAGCGACTGTCAAAGAGCAAATTCAGCACCATAATGCTATAAGCCCGCTGCTTGTATTAACCTCTAATCAGAACACATTTATTTATGATTCTTTGGTTCTTGTGGTAATGATGTTGGACACAGGGGCCATAACTCCGCAGCTTGAAGGACATTTGTGTCAGCAGTGAGATGAGAACGTGAAGGTACAGATCAGCTCTAATGGTACCCGCTCTGGTTCCCTTTGGACAGCGTTGCAAACACACGGTATGCCGCGTTTGCTGTTTCTGACCACTTTTCTTTATGAACAGCGGTCCTGAAACCACTTTATTTTATGTTTGAATGCCTGTTTTGGCAACTTGACATTTCCAGCAACTTTTTGGGAAAAACTAAATGGCCTTCTAATCTTTTCTACAGGAAGCTTCATTTTACAAGTTAACCATAATATCAACAGTTCCACAGATGTTTTCAACGTAGCAAGTGCTATCTGTCAGCAAATTAGTAGTCACGCGACAATGGATTGTCCAGTTGTACACCTGTAAGAAAGGTAAAACGTAGACATTTCTCCCTTAGAGAGCAATCTTTAGAGCTCTGACGTTGACTAAGCAGGCAGCTAGGCTAGGCAGTAGAATTCTGTAGTTGTACCTGTACATTAAATCAGACTAGGCCTTTGTGAGGAAAAAAAATGCCAGTAGTCCAGATAAAAGAGCTATGCTACTGGAGACTTTATTTAAACCTCATTCAGTTTGACTCTTCCTATACTAGAATGATAGATTATTGGTTTATGATTTCCGAATAATGTGCGTAAACTAAAACCAGAATATATTGAATACATTTTGTAGTTACGTGATATGCCTCATGAGGGATGTGACATTTAGCAATTCGGTTTTATACATGAGAGTGCATTAAAAGCACCTCGTTGGGAGTATTAATGTTTGAAAACCACAGTGCTTCCACTGGGTTCTGCCTATAGAGAAACTAAATGTAACAATCTGAAAATGCCACATAATTCAAGTAAATGGAAACCGTTTTTGTATAATGCTTCATAGAGCGGTTTAGCCTCATTCTAAACACTCGTGTTTTTAAGAATGGAAACTAACACTGATTAAATCAAATTATTTAACCAGCATTTTACAATGTGGTTCATTAGGGAAACAGATTGGAACTCCGTTGTTTTTAGGGTCGAGCTTGCATCTCATGCACTCGCGCATGCGTATCGCTAGCGAGACGCTTTAGGTATTAGAAAAGGGCTCGGAGCCCCGTCGACGTCACGTCAGTGTCTTTCATTGGCAAGTTGGCTTGCCTGTTAGAATCCACTTCTTATGATTAGTGGAAGGCATGCATACGTCATGCCTTTTCCAGTGGTTAGCCCTTCTCGAGCGCAGCGACCAAGTACAGAAAACATGTGAGGCTCGCTGGGTTTGTGGACTACTTTTCCTCTGTTTTCGCAGCGTGATCTCGCTGGGCAGAAGGCCAGCGATTCGCATACTATCGACCTTGTTACTCAGTTAATTGCACTTTTGCCGACTGTAGCAGCGCGATCACGCAGTTTTTTAGTTTTTTATGCAAGAAAAATCCGGTTGGGAGTTTACAACTGTGAACAGCTGTAACTCCGACAAATGCAAGACCCTAGTGCATTGAAAATGCTTGTTTGACCTGTAGCTGATTACATACCGCCTTTGCTAGGCCAGCAAATATGCTACATTGTATAAATCGAAAGTGCCAATTCTTAGTTACGTTCATTGATTGGCGTAATAGTGCAGCTGTTGCAAATTTATTGGTGCCATGCTTTCAAATATACATAAAGTGAACTCTGACACCACCCACTGCTTTCTCTCACCTCAAGCTCTTGGCTGTTTGGTGTATCATTCTGCCTTCCAGGAAGTGCTTCTATTGGAATGCTCAGGTGACTGTTTTACTTCTGAAAGGTTCACTCAATTATCAGACTGTATGACACTCTTTATCTCCTATATGCATTAAATGCAGAACATAATCCATGTTTGCTTCTTTTATCCAGTGTTGAGAAAGCCAGTAGGGTATGCTTTAAGATGATAATCAAAATTGGTGCACTCAGCACATGTAAACAGTATTTGAGAATGCCTGTATTTTTCTTGTGTTTGCACCTTGATGCCAGACCTATTGCCCAGTGCTTTTCTTGTTGTAAAATTGCTTCGGCATTAGTTGACCAAATTTCACTTTTAAGCTATTTTGGATGCAATTGTGGCACTTCAGCAGTTTTTTTTAAGGCAGCCTAGTGAAAGCTTTAGTTGTTTGCTTGACCTTTATTAGTTGTTTAAAATATTTGCAGACTGGAATTTGGCATCACCCAGTGGGTTATCTCTTTCTATCCTCGTGCTTATTATTGTGCATTATTCCACCTCTTATGACGTGCTTACATTACAATTTACGAGGGAAATTATGCTTAGCCATCACACATTTTGTCAAATTCATTTATCTTATACCTGCAATTCTGCCGCTGCAAAAAATGCCACAAGTGCCACCACCACCAGTACAAATACCCCCAAGAACAACAATACCACACACCAACAATATGATTGCCACTGCCAGTGCCAACATCGCCTACAATACCAGAACCAATACGTGAGCCATTGATGCAATACTACCACCACTACCAATGCCACCTTCAATGCCACACCACCAACAATACCACAAAGCCACAAGTACCATACCAGTACCAATATTACCACCATCACAGATACCACCACGGATACCTCCAACAGCACGACCTCTGCCATATCACAATTACCATACATTGGCAAAACTGATAAGTGTGATTTTAATGTGCTATTCAATGGAAATACATACCTGCGTTGCATGTGTTTGCATGAGTTTGCATCTTTTTGGCTTTGGCAATTATTGCTGTTACCAGCATGTGATGATAAATTGGGAAATTTGTACAACTATACCAATTTATCACTTCGGGCTGTAGCTGAAAAACAGGTAAGACATCTGTATCTGCTGGTTTATCACTTCAGATATGTAATGCAGATTTCCAAATTTTAGGAATTCACTTAGGGGTATTCTAGTAAACCTGAATTAGTTGCAGGTTTCCAGGAGTACATCTCAGTACCTTTTGTGAGTTCCAATTTTCTCTTGTGCAGAGACAATCTACATGTGTAATTGCGTAGACTGTAAAATTACAAATGCAAAAATGTCTTGCCTGTGTAAATTTGAATTGTTTTTTTGTCTTCATGCCAGAGGATAGTTTCCCAGCCCCAGCCCGTTTAATCCTTGGGAACTCCTCCTCTATTCAGGAATAAATCTCCAAACGCTTCTCGGTTTAGGAATGCAGCAGAAACTGGTTTATGAATCCTGACGAACACGCACGAGGATGAGTGAGGTCAAACTTTCCAGACCGTCCTCTCCATGAAAGATCCTTTGCTCACCCCTGCAGTAGGATTTACACAAGTGTAATATTACACTGTTGTTGGGTAATATTACACAAGGGTGAACAGATTTTAGAAAGCAAATACACATTTTTTTAAATATTGTGTTCCTAAATCCAGCCTTTTATTGGTACAAGTTGAGTCCACCTTTACGCAAAAGTAGGCGCTTACTGACTATACCAGCATGAAATGGGCCGCTCATAATGAGGGCCTTGGACTTCATTGAGAAAGTCCCAATAGCACAAGGCACCATATGCTCAAGAAATTAGTTATTCACCCAACATTTTAAGGGGAAACGGTGCTATACAGTTTTTGAGAGTGCCACACATTTTGTGGGGACAAACATGTACAGATGGATGGCAAACTAACTAAATAATAAATACCTAGAAAGGACTGCCTCTCCTCAGAATGATAGGGTGCTGAGTCCTTAACAATACCTTTCATCCAACCACATTTCAACGTTCCATACTTTATTCAAATTTTGTATAATTTTTCATTGATATCATCAAATACTCAATTATCATAGAGCAGTACACAACAAACGCTAGAAACATTGTCATTACATCCTTGTTTTCTCTTTCCAGTGTTTTTGTAACCCCATCTGTCACTCTAAACCAGATTGTGGTACTTTTTCTGAAATATCATATGCCCTATGAGTTATTTTATTTATCCGAAGCTGGTACTTCTCTTTCTTTTTCACCATACAATACTAATCCAACCTTCTCCTGTCACGTCTCAAAGCATCTGACCACTGTCTTCTGATGTCTTCCTTCTGATTAGAAAATTAATTATTTTGGGAAATGCATTACGACTCAAATACATACAATTCTATTTTCAACCTTTTTCTCATTCTCCATGCATTGCGTCATCCTTGATCCAGTCTCACCTCATCCATTCCCACCTTATCCGGTTTCTTGCTCAATCAGACTTCACTGTTATCCACTGTTTCACCCCATGTACTTTTTCCATCGACATTTGACCTTCAGTAATAGGGCTTCTGTATTCTGTCGCCCTCTGTTTGTGCCATGCTTCTGTCTCTTTGGGGTGCTTTGCCAAATTACCACACTTTATCCTACCCATACCAGCCAACAAATCAAAGAAAGCTGAGGGCTAATCTAATGTAAAAAAAAAAAAAAGCATCTGCAATGCAAAACGTCTTTCATTTGCGAGAGTTACATCTATTGGCATTGTAAATGGACAAGTGGATTTTTTTGCCACATAATTTGCTCAACCCTGCCACAAAATACCACTGAGCAAGGAGCTCTACAAGATCATCGTGACAAACGTGAACTTTTAATGAGGAAGAGTGAAACAAGAATTGTGAAGGACAGGGTATCACAGCTCTATACAATGATGAAGAAAATGTAAATGCCTTCCTATGGTTAAAGATGCTTTGTGCTGACATTTTGTAAGCTGTGGCCGAACGGGATGCACTGTTCTGAAAACTTAATGTGCTCTTAAGCACAACGTGCAAGGTAATCCTCGCACAAAGAACCCTTCACACTTCCCACAAAATGTATGTGGCAAGCTTACTTGTCATGAGGGGAGTTTATGGTAACGGAATGGCCTTGCCATTCACTACAGGAACTTAAAAGATGAGGTTACAGAAGTCGGAGCACTAGAGTCTCCTTCCTCAACCTGTTAGAGGTGCATTTTAAAGGACAGAGAAAAAAACATTACCTTGATAACAAAACAAGCTTCAACCCTAAAGAGGCAGCTTTGGGGGGGGTGGATTTAGGATTGGAATTACATCCTTAGTGCGAACAGACTGTTCAAATTTGAGCGCTAATGGTACTGTGCATTATGCAATCATTCTTGAGAGGGAGAAGGCAGGGTGATAAATAAAAAATAAACAATGACTGCAGCAAATTAACTAGCATCTTCTATATAAAAAATAGGAGATTGGGTGCTAGAGAACCAGATAAAGATTTGGCAGGTTTTCAAACTAGCTAAACACAATGATATTCTGATGGATACAACTACCTGTGGATTCCTCACCTTATGAATTCTCCCAATGCGCCAGCATTAGACTGAACATTTTCTTCCCAGCTCTACAACGTATCCAGAATTCCGCAGCCAGGCTACTACTACATATAAAGCCGCAAGCCCACATCTCCCCTGCCTTGAGAGCACTACACTGGTTACCCGTTGCCAGAAGATGCACTTTCAAGCTGCTTTGTATCACCCACAAAGCTATACATGGAACAGGACCGCTTTTTATCAGAAAGAAAATTACCAAATACATCCAACAAAGAACCCTCCGCTCAAGATTGGCACCCCGCCTTAGAACACCACCATACAAGAAAAAGGTTATAGGTGGTACATCCTTCTCCGTCCAAGCAGCCAAACTATGGAATTCATTACCCCCAACTATAAGAGCCACAGATAACTTTCTTGTCTTCAGAAAACTACTCAAGAGTTGGCTCTTTCCTTCATAACCACCTTTTTCAAACAACTATGAACTGCATATGCCTATGTGGATAAATATTTTTTTCAGATTATATGTATATTTCTATTTATTTATAGTTTCTTTGGAAAATATGTATTGCTACTATGTCATAACAATAAAATACACACATACTCTTTAAACCTGTCTGACTAAGTATTTTTTACCCATGATTCTAATTATGTATTGTATGTGCATATGTGTGTGTATTCATGTGTGTGTGTGTATGTGTATATGTTGTTTCTGTGCTTGGCATGTTCGTGGATCATTGCATGGCTCCTGGGTGGGTTGTTATACCAGATATCTATGAATTCCTGCTCTCATCTTATCACACTTATCTACTCATCACTCTTATGTCATGTCTCTATCAAACTATCCTCCATTCTCACTCTGACTCATCCCAAATCCCTTCTACCACTTTCATCTCCTAAATATCTCTGCCTAAGCTCTTCCCTCCACTTCCACATCTAACTCACCAAACCTCACTCTGCCTCTGTGACCTCCCACACAACCCTACTAAATTCTCCTGCATACATCTCACCCTGCTACTATGCTCTCCCTAACCCTTCCACATACTCCTCCCCCTCCGCCCCCCTTTACACATCCCAAGCCTTTGGGTTGAGTAAATGAAGGATATACTCCCAATTAACACTTCTGGATTTCTTTCCTCCTCCACTCCTCCATTACTCCAGTCAATCTAACTAACAAACTCTCATATCCGCAGCTCAAATTAACTCATAATAATACTAAAACTGTACTCATTATTTAACTATACTAATCCATCACTAATTCTTGTTGGGTTCCGGAGTAGCGTGCTACTCATCGAAAAGCGCTTCGACGCCTCATCAGGGGTAGTAAGCGCTATATAAATACGATTACAATACAATACAATATGTTGACATATTTTTCTCTGATGTTGTGGACTGATTTAAATGCATTATTTGAGACTGTTGTTTCTGGAGATTTGTGGTTGGCTTGCAAGGTAGCTGTTAGATGACCACTGCAGGAATCAGCTAGACATGGTCCTAATAATACACTATCTGCTGATGTAGCTGAGAAGTCCAAGGCAGTGATTAAGCATTTGAAAAACAAATTCCATAGAGGGATATACATTGGGAAATGAATATGAGAACAACACAGGATCCCAAAGAATCAGTACACTTCTTTTATGAGATATTGATGCAGGTGTTTTAAAAACATAGCAAATCCAGAGAAAGATGTTGTTGGGGGTTTCAAGCCTGCTTTTGTTAAAAGACTATTTGAAACTGGCAAAGAACAGCAGTGATTATCTTGAGAAGAAAAACTGATGATTGCTCAAAATAAACAACTTGAAAAGGGATCAATTAATCAAATGGGTTCAAATAGAAATTTTGTGCTAAATGGTATGAATGGGAGGAATCCATGGATGCAAGGAGGTTAAATTGATGGAACGAATGGAATTGTTGAGATGTTGAAGAAGAACATGACTTGCCATATTTTTGGTTGGAATGGGCACCGGAAAAGGGAATATAGACAGAATCAAGACAGGGTTCAAAATAATTCAGAGAAAGTTCAAGCGGTACAGAGAAATACAATGATGGAGAATATGCAGAACTTTGAAAAGACTACCCAGAGCCAGAAAAATAATTGAATGCCAGTGCTGATAGTGTCAGAAACGCAACAACACTTGAGAAATAAAATGCCATAAAATACAGGCTGTCAGCAGAATGCTGTCATTCTTACTGATGAAATGTCACAAAGAGGTTCACAGTGATGGTACCTAGGGGTTAGCTTACTTGCAGCAGCTCTGGAGATAGAGCAGAGAGGCCCATATGTCGACAATGAAGTCTATGGCTATACTGTTTCATTTCTGATAGGTACAGGGGCTACCTGTTCTACAGTTCGCTCTGTGGAAGTCCCAAACTTACCCCTCTCTGGAAGAGAAGTCCAAGCTGTAGGTATTGGTAATATGCAAAGTATGACAGATGAAAAATAAACACCAATTTATATTGTGTAATTCAAGCCTAATGAATGTGTTTGGAAGGGCTCTTCTTGGCAGGATGAATTGCATTATTTGTTGTACCCCAGATGGCATTGCTGTAGAAACATAATATGAGGATTCATTTTTTAAACTAAGTTCAGAAGTCGCCAGAGGAGAAATGACCCAGTTTTGACAAGAGAAGACATACCTCCAGATTTAAAACATTCAGTTAGAGAAGATATATGGGATATCACTCAGAAAGAAATTGGGCTGATCAAAACAGCAGAGCCAGTGAAGATTAAGGTAAAACCTGATGTGATTTTTCCTAGAACTAAACCATATATACTAGCTAAAGAGTCTGAAGAGGGAATGAAACCAGTAATTGAGAAACAGATTGAGCAGGGACTTCTTTGAGAAGTGCTTGGTAGTCCTTGCAGTTCTCCAGTGATGGGAATTAAAAAGCCAAAGAGCAAAAGGAAAATCGTGCAAAACCTTTGAAAAATTAATAAAATTGTGGTGCCTTGTTGTCCAGTGGTACAGAATTCAACAGTAATATTGTTTCAGATTCCAAGAGAGGCTTTCAATACCATTGCATGAGGATTCTCAGTTCTTTTTTGCTTTTCAGTTTTTGATGAACATTCTTGTGTGGTGTAGGATCCCACAATGCTATACAGAAGAGTCCGTCAATTGTCTCACAAATACTAAAGAAGGATTTGAAACCTTTAAATTGCCATGTAACTCAATACTAGTCCAATATATATATATATATATATATATATATATCTACATATGCATATATATATATACATATATATAATAATATATAATAATATATATATATATATATATATATATATATATATATATATATATATATATATATATATACATACATACCATTGTAATGTTGGCTAGTTTGGCCAAGAACAGACATAAAGTCTCCCCAGCGAAAATGCAGTATCATGAAAAGGAGGTTATTCATCTTTGCTACCATATTGAAAAAGATGTGTGAAAGGTCTCAAAAGAATGCTCTTCTGCAATTTTGAATATAAGTCCCCCGACCACTCAGGGGGTGGTTCGGATGTTTCTTGGACTTGTTGGGGATTGTTTACAATGGATCCCAAACCTTTCCCTGATTGCCAAGCCTTTAGTAAGGCTAACCTGTAATGATGTACAATATCCACTACCATTGAATGACAAGTGCTTTGAAGCATTTAAGAAATTGGCGGAGAGCTTGTGTCATATGCCTTCATTCAGGATGCCTGATTACAATATAATGTTCTACTTATTCTGCAATGAAAAGATGGATGTGCACTTTTAGTATTTACACAAATACATGGAGAACTCATTTGCCGAGTGTCATGTTCTTCAAGGAGTGTTGGATCTACTTGTAAAATGCTGTGATGTCTAAAATCGGTTGCAGCAGTTTGTCTGGCAATTGAATAGAGTGAAGGAATTGTAATGGGCCATACTTTAATTGTCTATGCCTCGAATTCATTTTAAATTCTATTAACAAGAGCAAAAATACACACATGTCAAATATCAGATTAACATGGTATGAGCAATTGTTTCTCTGAATAGAGAATAGTTCTATTTGAAGATATAGGGGGTCATTACAACCCTGGCGGACGGTGTTAAAGGTGCGGTAATACCGCAAACAGGCCGGCTGACAAAAAAAGGGAATCATGACCGTGGTGGAAACCGCCAACAAAGACAGCCACTTTAACACTCCGCCCGCCACGGCGGTACAGACAAGCAGTGCGGCGGTCACCGCCAACAGACAGGCGGAAGACAATTTACCGCCCATAGTATCACAACCCGCCAATCCGCCACCTTTTCCGGGGCGGATTCACCGTGGATAAAAACACTGCCGAAACATTTTCTGCAATGGGAAAACGCTCACCTTAACACATCCCACAAGGAAGCAGGACACCATGGAGCCGGAATTACAAATCCTACCTGCCCTTCTCTTCCTACTCATCTACGAAGACCAGTGCAGGCAGCGGCGAAGACAACGGTGAGTACTGCACCTACGACATAGGGGAGGCAAAAGTCAGGGGGACACACACGCAACGCCCCCACCCCCACCCTCGCATATTACAACACACACACCAATGCATTTACAAACATCACAGTAACAACCCACAACCCCCCCCCGGAAGAATGCAAAGACAAAACGAAATCAGTTCAAACATTGTAATGTATCAAAATACATGTGTCAAATATATACAGATATATATAAACTCATACAAAGGTATATACATTACGAGAAGTAGTGCAGATATGCACATCTCAATGTCCGTGCACCACTAGGCCAAAAATGCATGGGCGAGGCCCACACAAGATACCTGTCCACAAACGGAGAGAACACTGCTGGGGCATCAGAGAGAAAAACAACAGGCACTTCAGGGGGAAGGGAAGGGGGGGCACCTCAGCCGGATTACAGCACCACGCCACATCCACGACGGGGCTCCATGCCCATTGATGTATCCTGGGGAGTGCAAAGCCACAGTCTCACAAGTCTCTACAGTGGGTGGTTTGCCCACTGTTCAATCCTGTGGAGTGCAAAGCCACAGTCTCACAAGTCTCTAGAGTGGGTGGTTTGCCCACTGTTCAATCCTGGGGAGTGCAAAGCCACAGTCTCACAAGTCTCTACAGTGGGTGGGTTGCCCACTGTTCAATCCTGGGGAGTGCAAAGCCAAAGTCTCTCAAGTAGATAACAGCCTCCACTGGTTCTGGAGGGGGACTGGTGCCCAGAGTGCTTTATCCTGTGAAGGACAGAGGTAGTGGATGGATCTCTCCACTGGTTCTGGAGGGGGACTGGTGCCCAGAGTGCTTCATCCTGTGAAGGACAGAGGTAGTGGATGGATCTCTCCACTGGTTCTGGAGGGGGAATGGTGCCCAGACTGGATTAGTCTCCCCGTGACAGTTCCTGTCCCGTCACTGTCCCAGCTGCACATGGGATAACGATGCTTGATGTGGCGGTCTTTTCCTTCTTCAGCGGTGCATGCCCTGTTCAGGGGTGCATGCCCTGTTCAGCGGTGCTTCGCCATGGCGGTCTCTGGACTGTTCAGCGGTGCTTGCCCTGCTGTTCAGCGGTGCTTTGCCATGGCGGTCTCTGGACTGTTCAGCGGTGCTTGCCCTGTTCAGCGGTGCATGCCCTGTTCACCGGTGCTTTGCCATGGCGGTCTCTGGACTATTCAGCGGTGCATGCCCTGTTCAGCGGTGCATCACCGTGGCGGTCTCTGGACTGTTCAGCGGTGCTTGCCCTGTTCAGCGGTGCATGCCCTGTTCAGCGGTGCTTTGCCATGGCGGTCTCTGGACTGTTCAGCGGTGCTTTGCCATGGCGGTCTCTGGACTGTTCAGCGGTGCATGCCCTGTTCAGCGGTGCATGCCCTATTCAGTGGTGCTTCGCCATGGCGGTCTCTGGACTGTTCAGCGGTGCTTTGCCATGGCGGTCTCTGGACTGTGCATTGGTGTGTGGCATGACGGTCCCTCATTGCCCAGCGGGGCTGTGGCTGCCGGGGCCCTCCTGGGCAATGACTCTGGTGGTGGTCTCCTGACCAGTGACGATACTTGTGCCCTCCTGGGCAATGACTCTGGCGGTGGTCTCCTGACCAGTGACGATACTTGGGCCCTCCTGGGCAATGCCTATGGCGGTGGTCTCCGGACCAGTGACGATACTTGGGCCCTCCTGGGCAATGACTCTGGCGGTGGTCTCCCGACCAGTGACGATACTTGTGCCCTCCTGGGCAATGCCTATGGCAGTGGTCTCCTGACCAGTGACGATACTTGGGCCCTCCTGGGCAATGCCTATGGCGGTGGTCTCCTGACCAGTGACGACAGTGCTGGCAGAGGCTTCCCGGCCGCCGGGAAGGATGCCGCCCTTCTCCGCCGTGATGCTCACACCAGGCTGTGCAGACTTCTTCTGGCCCTTCCCTACCTTTGGAGGAGTCACAGCTGACTCTGCAATCCCCCTGGGTCCCCTGTGAGTTGTCCACCATGACCCTGAGCTCCTCCTAGGAAAACCGGGGGTGTCTTTGGCGTGACATGGGGTGGTGTAGGTGATGTGTGGGGTGGTGTATGTGGTGTTGAGTGTGGTGATGTGTAGTGGTGTGTGGTGTTTGGTGCGTGGATGTTGTGTGGGTGATGGTGTTGTGTGCCTCTGTGTGGTGGGGTTGTCTATTCTGTGCTCTCTCTCTGGCCTTCGTCTCTAATTTTTGGTCGTAGGGGTTTGTGGGTGATGTGGGTGTGTGTTTTATATTGTGTTGGGTGTGTGGGAGTGTTGTTTGTATGTGTATCAGATGTCTGTATTTTGAATTGTCCAATGTGGCGGTGTTTTGGAAACATGTGTGTATTTTGAGTGCGGCGGTGTGTACCGCCAATGGAATACCGCGGTTGAACGACCGCCGCGTGGATTCGTGTGTGGTAATAGCATGGGCGTGTGTCTGTTGGCGTGGAGGTGGAGGTTTTGTTTTCGCCAGTTTAACACTGACCTTTGGTGTGGCGGACTTGTGTGGGTGTCTGAATTTCGGCGGATTCCGAGATGTGTGTCATAATAGCTGTGGTGGAATTCCACGGCAGCGGCGGTGTATTGGCGGTCTTCTGCACGGCGGTAAGCGCCTTTAACCGCCAATGTTGTAATGACCCCCATAATGTTTGAATCCAGCAACACTGCTTCTGATTTCAGACAAATGTGAGGACAGAGGTAGGGGAACGAATGATTAATTGAACCACAATTTTATTGAAGTGACCAAATTATGCACAAAACTTAGACCAGACATAAACGAAGTTCCATTAAAATTGTCAGATATGACAATGTTTGTAGATGGTTCCTGTCTGAGAGACCGATGTGGAGGATTGAGAGTTGCCTATGCATTGTACTCTAACACAGAGACATTAGAAGATGCTTCTTTACCAGATTTAAATGAGAAAAGGGAATTATTTCACAAAAAAACAATTGGGTACTAAGATTATTCAGTGATGTCCAAAGGTGACATCAGAGCAAAATTTGTTATAGTCAATTTGAAAAAACATCAAAATATCTAATAAGTCACAGAAACGGGTGTATATGCTTTAAGATGTTATATTGAGTAATGGTGATGCTGAATTGTTTTTCTTTAGGTACACTCGGTGCAGGAGAGTTGTGTCTGTAAAGTAATTAAAACAAAGAAGTGCTGTACGTACATACCGAATTATAGTGGAGTGATTAACACAAATTACTACCATAACCAATCTGATTAATGAGATTAAGCCATTAAATGAACCAGGATTTTGGAAAGCTATAGGATCTTGGGTCAATTAGAGGTTTGGAAAGGTAGGTGAGTGGCTAAGTAGTTTTGGTGGTGGAGTTTTACAAGCTCTCCTAACAACTATAATAATAATATTGTGCAATTTCCCTATTTTTCTTATTAAAACTAATTACTATAAAGTATGGTTAGAAAGCATACTAGAAATATTAAGAATTGAAGTAGTGAAGATAATTCTTCAAGGAAAAGAGATTGATGGGCTTGGAACTGGATGGTTGCTGGGATCAAGTGTATTCACTGATGAAGCAGATGGAGGAGAATGTCTGATTAACTAAGAGGATGAAGCCTTCAAAACACTAATGGCTGATTAATAAAGTGACTAATGGGGATTAAGTGATTATTTAAAAATAAATAGCTGGGGGTTCTGCAGTAGCATTTTCAAAACCATTTGCAAATGGGTGAATATTTATTGGGTAAGAATTGGGGTGTTCAAAATATTGGGATACAGATGAATATTGTGGGTTGGCTCCCACAGTGCATTAGTAAATTCTTCTGTGTTGCATCAGCCTTCTAGGCCATCTTTCAGATATGCCTGCTGGCACCAATAGCTAACCCTACCAGAGCTGCCACTGTATCAAACAAATCAAATGAAACAACCAACAAAAATCATTCATGTTGTTCCATCATGGACTACGCAGTCGTTAAGTCTGAACCCTAGTCCATCTGCTCTACCAACTTCTGAAAATCTATCAGCACAGACTGGCTAGTGTAATTGATGTAAGCTGATACTCAAACCACAAAATTAGATGTATCTTCACAGCTAACTTCTCCCACTTTTCCAGTGAATCTAAAGGCAAAGCCTCTTCTAAGATGATTGTTTTCTGTGACAAGTCAGCTTTCAGGGATTCTATTGTCACAACTAAGGGGAATTCATCTGCAAAACCCTGAAATCGATAGTGTCTGGCCAGAAAAATCGGAAATGTTTTTCAACCTCCTTCCATTAATTTTTGAGGTCATCCCTAATAACTCCATGATGAGGTAAGCAGTCTGGCTAGTTCCTCTGATATAAGAGAAACAAATCTTCTTACACTTCCTAGACTGGTATTGAGGAAAGCCAAATTCTGTATGACAAGTTGTAACATCTCTCTCTCTTCCGTGCCTTGGACACACCTGCCCTTAACCACTTACCCCTTCACATCCTTATGTGAATCAGGAGAATTCAATCTAGGACACTTGGGAGAAGATGGAGACTCCTTTGCTTTCTGAATGTTTCCTAAAGTACAAGTTTGTGACCTTTCATCTTCTTAATTATTAAGGGAACATCAGATCATCTAGCTGTTGCTTTTCAGGAACATTCTTTCCATGCTTCCCCATTGCAAAAAAACTATCCCTAATCACAAGCTCCTCTTGTTCAGAGGCAAGCATAAGGATTACAACAATGTAACACAGCACACCATCTATACAAGCTGAGATTGGAAACAGGTGCCTCCTTCCCCTAGGAGCCCTTTAAACATGTATCTCATGAGACTACCACCATCTTAAAGTCAGGAGGCAGTCCTGCTTGAGAAATACCATGTTTCCGACCCCTCCATAAACTAAATGCAGGTGGAAAAGCTATAGTATAGGTTACACTGTGCTCTTAAGACCAACCAGACAATTTACAAGCACCCTTAAACACGAGTCGGCTCAAGCAAGATCTCAAACCAAAGCCATATGGTCCACAGACAAATAAAGGGAATCACTGCAGAAGATTCACCTACCACAGAAAACATGTATAACCAATTCCAAAAAAGCTCTTACCTCTAACCCTCATGCTCATACCTGACACACCTGTACACCTCGGGATGCTGTCACCAAGAAATGCTACAGACATGTCACGGTCATCACCATTGCACATATCGCCGGGCACACCACATACACTCCAGTAAATCCCCCCCATAGCCCTCACCACTTCCCAGCGACACCATCAGCGACAATCTTACTGCCACTCCGCTGTTCTTGTTGATGAGTAATTGATAGTCTCCTCCTGATAATGCTTAACACTGACTTTGTGGTCTATCTGTCTTCAGTTCCAGCTATGACTTTCCTATTTTTGGTCCCTCCACTTCCAGCTGCTTCAACAACTTCGTTAAAATGTTTGAAATTTCTCTGTTATAGTGCAATGTTGCTAATTCCGGCCACATAGCCACCCATGCATATATGCTTACTTTGTTCCTAACTTACCCAAAATCCAGTGTTTTTACGATATTGGTCAAAACCTTTGTCCATTTGGATCCTTGGGATATACGATACAATGCTATATTAGACAGAATTCTGTCGTACATACTGAATGTTATGGCATAGCTATAGATGAGCTGTGGTACCCATTCACGTTCTTGCCTTCTAGGTCCATCCACTGTTTGGGAATGCTAGATATAGTTTGTTTCACTGTACAAGTGGCGCTACAGTGGAACATGCCTTAAAGCATTTCAGACTGATGTACTTAAGTAGGGAGTTTGGAGTAGGGTGTTCTTTGGCTGTCAGAGGTGAAATAATTTTGAATTCGATTATAAAAATGACTCGCCACCGACAATTGGTTTCTCACTTAGGTGGCTGGGTAGAAAGCCTTACAGCATCCAATGTGGTTATGTAGGAATCGAGCATGTAAGTTCACAGGGAGCTCTGCGGCATGACACTTTGAGCGGCAGTGTCCTAACAGCTACGATTACGAGCACATAATTCATAACAAAACATAATATAACGTAGTACAACATTAATAAAACGTAAATATTATGCAATCTATTACTGTCATGTATGGAAATCTTGTGATAAAACAGCAATACATTTAAGCAATTACTGTGGCATCAGATCTGCCAATATGTGTAATAATTTTTTTGGCAGCTTCTGAGTGCAAGTGTGTGATGTTTACAGTCTACAGTCAAATGCAATACCCTACAGTGCGCAGCATTGGGGATTTAAAGCCTAGTTTGTTTACTTAAGCATTGTTTTCTCAAATTGGGATTTTTGGGTAGGATTGTTTATAGTTTTTATTGAGTCGGGGAGGTTTTTAAGTCTGGCTCGTCAGCTCGTGTTGTCTGCTAGATGTCTTTTGAATAATAAACAGAGAGTAAACTTTGGGTTTGCCCCTTCAATTTTTGTTTGTTTTTGACACCCACCCCCCTTCAACCATTGTTTTGAAACCGTGTTGATCACATCTCGGATCTGACCAGAGGGGTATTTCGCTCTCGTGATCATGTGCTTGGCCACTGAATGTACTGTACTGTCTCCTAGGCAGTGCTTCTATTGTAGGGTACCACATAGATTGTTTTCAGGAGTAGTAGCAGCTGGCAGGGCCCATTGGCACCAAATCCATCTTGCCAAAAAGGATTATCCCGCAAAAGAACCACGATGAATGAGATCATCAGGTAGTTCTTATGCATGTAAAATACATAATAAAACTGTCGGATTTTATTTTTTACCAAAAGTATTTTTATGCGGAAAAACACTACATAAAAATAAATATTTATTTTATTAAAAATAATACCTGACATATATTCTACTTATATAAAACATATTTGCGATAAGCACTTTGTTCATTTTGAAAACAAGGATCACAATAGGCTTCTCTTCTTCTTCTATGTCATCATTCCCTATCTGCCCCTGCCTCTGTTTCCTTTCACAACTGCCTCTTCCTTGCCCCGGGTGCTCTGTTCTGGTTCTGAAATGCTTGTTTAATAAACAATACTCGCTGCCTGGAAGAGTCAACGTCACACCGGCTTTAAGAGTTAGTGCGCGGGATATGTAGGCCACATCGCACTATGACATGAGCTGATCCATATCCTTCGAACAATGCAGTGACGTCAGCTCATACGTTTACCTTCTTTTCACAATATGTCATGGCTCCGCTAGCACAGATCTCACCTTTGGTGTTTAGCTGAGGTGCACCCCAGGGCTTCGATCTTGAAAGCTTAAGCTCAACCTTCAGGTGCTCACACATAGGAGCTGCTGATGTATCCTGCCTGATAACAAAACTCTTATTAACTACATATAAAAAACGTGTTGTACTTTTTACAACGTTCAAGCCAGTGATTTTAAAGTAATTTGTATTTTATAATTCCTGGTACTGGTATAGGACAATGTAAGATTGTAAGGCAAATAAAACACAACATGGCAATGCAACCTTTACCATGGCCAGCTTTCCTAGTGTCAGCGGGTGTGGTTCAGCTCTCATCACATCCAGCACTTAATGAAAGCCTATCATGGTATATTGTGAGAGCAGATCTATGATTTATCCATGTAGTTCTCTCAGATGCGGCGTCTTCTCATCCATTATTCATTCCAGTATATCGATGGTTGGTGGGGGAGAATGGCTTCTCCCCCTTCTGATTGCCAGCCATCTTTTAGCCGGTAAAAATGCCTGAGCTGTAAGTTTGCAGGTGATTTGTGGGACTCCTTTCACATATCCCAGTAAGGCGGTGAGGATAGATGTATGTAACAGAGTATTTGTCATTTAAGATAGTTATTGGATCACTTTTATCTAATATGCCTGTATTAACAGAGATGTCCAAGCCAAATGTATGAAATTTGCAGCATTGGCCCTGCTTCAGTCACATCTAGATCTGTCCCTGAGCCCCATCCGATATATAAGGGCCACGTTGTGTGGTATACTCCAGAGAAGATTTTAAGACTAATTTAGCAATATTTGACATTAGGTGCTACATAAGCAGTCTGGGAGCGATTGAACACCATTCCTCATCAGTTAGGGAACTGCCCAAGTCTCTCTCCCAAGCTGTTCTGCTCACTATTTCTACCTCCTTACTATCTGCCTGTGTGAGGTTGCAGAGATGGGTAAGCAACTTATTTTTATTGGGGGTGGTGAGGGCCGTGGTCAGGGGATGTGGTTTGTCGGGGCAAATCAGTAACACTGAGTGTACCATTGCTCTTAATCTGCAATACAGGAAGATATCTAAGGGGTTTGTTTCGATCCTATCTTTAAAATCTTGTAGTGAGACAATGTGCTATATTTATTGAGTATTGCATAGTATAGTCGCCTATAAACGTCAGTAAACGCTGCGTCAGTATTTCTGTGGCTGTGTGTACCAGGTTTCCAGCGTCTTTCCACATTTCCTCTATCTCAGAGGCTCTCCATGTGCTTTTTTCAGCCTTGCCAGGGTCATCGTAGGTCTTTCACCCTCTCCACACATCCTTGCTATGTCGTTTTTCACCAGAAATGTTGCCTGTCTTTCAGGTTTAGTGTTCTGCGTTTACAGGTGCAAGTATGTCTGTCCCGCAATGGCCAGTTGCGTTAACCTTAGTCTGTTGTATGGATAAATGGTGCCGTATTTTTTTAAGTTGTATTTTGCTCTTGTATAACCCTAATACATCCTTCGATGCTTCCCACACCATCCCAGGTCTGGACTCCAAATCAGCATTATTTTTAAGTACTCGCTGAATTCTCTCTCAATTCTGTCTCTAAACACGTTATCTAGCATGGCACATATAGGTGATTTCTAAGTAAAGGTATGTAGATTTGTCCCTGAGAGCGTTGGTTTAACTGAGCATGGTCCGACAGTGTTCTAGTCATGTGGGTATAAAATACGTTGTATAGTTATTAATTAAAAGTAGTACTTCAGTGACTGGAATTCTGTATTGTTACATAGTCCTATGTTGGAAGGACCGTTCTCATTGGATTATTGGAGACGTGTGTGGAAGCTTGAGTTTTGTGTTGTGCTTGCTTCTCTCTGGTAGATTTGTTTTCTATCATTGACATGCACTGCATCTTGACTGCTCAATTGTGGGCGGTTGATGTAACAAGTGCATCTGTCTTTTAGTGTAACATAACTGCTTCCTGGCATCCAGCCTACATACCTGAGGCAGTTTCAGTTTACAAATATTATTTTGCAGTTGTTCATAAACATCAAAGGGCGGTCATTAAAGAAACATTATAGGCTTATTAAAGATTAAATAAATAGAAAGAACATTGGCTCAGCGTTCTAGATTTAATAGAAAAATAGATGATTGCCAGCACCCATTCCAATACGTGATATTTGCTTCACTGCCACACTATCAAAACAGTAACATCATTTCCTTACTCGAGTCGTACCTGCATGACTTGCTTTTTTAAAGCCCAATATATTCATTTATTTCTTGCACTGTTTTTACCTCCTTCCCTTCAATAAACTGAACGTAATAAGAGTCGTGGATTCTGTGTGGCTCATCATCAAAAGGGGTGGATCATTAGTGCCAAGACTTAATTTCGCTTGTTCGTGTTTTTTCCATAGTTTCCGTCATACTTATGAGTGACATTTAGAAGAAAAAACATTTTAACAAGATGCCGAAGGCCCGGGGTTATATTAATATTAATTATTATATTAATTATTTCTGAAATTACCCTCTTTTTACTAGTTGTGACATAAAACATATCAATGCCACACTGCCTACAATCTGTGGTGGGCAAACTGGAAGCGTTTCCAAACTCTAAGAATTGCCCTGATATTCTGCATAAGCTGCATCACACATTAGGAGGGCACCTTCTCAGGGTACTCCTGCAAAACAGTAAACATAAGACACCTTGAGCTCTCTGATACAGAGATATTTATGTTGTTGCATCCAGGGAGTCTGTTTCTTCTTCAAACACTGGCTGATAACTCCCTTAGACTCTCACAGACTGTGCTTTGTGAGCTGAGAGCAGCCCACCCTTAGAAAATAGATTTACAGTGCTGGATTCTACCGCTCCATGTGGCAGACTTTCTAACATCTAATTCTCATTAGCAGAGGCCCAGTAGGATATGGAGCCTCCAGAATTGCCATACTGTCCCTTCATAATATTTATTTACTGCTTCTTCTCCATTGTCTCTGTAATTTTCTGCATCTTCTCAATTGTTACTGTGAATGTTCTATACTAGTTTGTCATCCAATACAAACCTCTATCGGTACTAGTCCATATATCATCTATTTGTGCTGACTCCTGGTAACGGGACAGAGGAACCCAGAAAAATATAACTGTTGTCTCTAGCAGGTTTGCCTGTTCCAGACATAGACCTTTTCTCAAGTAAGTTTGGAAAATGACACCTGCCCATTTTCCTCCTTCAAATGATACGGTGGTACACCTGCACTGCCTGGGCCAAGGAAAATCTACCTACCAGTAGTGACCCATGTTGACTTGGGCACACAACACTGTGATATCTTCCGTGCACTACAGCTTTTCAGCCAGTACTACTAAGGTATTTCTAACTGAGTGTCAACCTGGGTGCTAGAATCTCACTTCGATTATTCTAAATTTATTGTGATGATTTCTGCACTGTTCGGCTTGCTCTGGTTCTCTGGTATAAATTAGACTCATCAAAACAAACTGAAGTAAAATGTCGAACCATTGCATATTTACGTTGTAGAAAGATATTACACCAATTTAAAGATGAAACTGACCCAGGTTTCAGAAGCTGTTTAAATTTACTCTGGATTGAAAGTAAAAAACAAGTTAGCCCAGGCAAAAACACACCAGTTTCTGTCGCCAATGCCTGAAGGAGGTTTACACTGGCAAAAGGCTCAGGTGGCTTTTTTTCTGCCATCTATAGTTTCAATCCCAGAAGTCACATACAGGGTCATTACTAGATGTCATTTTATTTAACTCTACCGAGCATTACAGGGACACCTTACCTATTATGGTATCAGTACAACGTCATTTAACTGTAACAAAAATCCCTTCACAGCAGTGTGGCACGTGATCTCAAAGCGATTTATTTTAAACTGTTGTCAAACAGAAGGGTTGACATCAACTATTAAGTTTGCGGATCCTAAAATGTCAGCGCCGTGTCATCGGCTGGTAAACTATTTATTTCCCCCAGCACTTTCAAAACCTGGGAGGGTGACCAAGGAGCCTGGCTTGGGACGGAAGAGTGGAAAGTGGAAAATATAATATATATATTGCAACAATGGTAGCATTTCAGCAGAAAGTATTACAAAACGAAACTGCTACACGGTACAGAAACAGTTTTCAACAATATGTGAATGTAAATATGACAGTATATGGAATTGATATATATATATACAGTATGCGTTTTAGTGAGGAGAAGGTGGTGTTTAAATGTTAGTTGGGATTCATCCAACGCAAGATGGTCCTTGCGGCAGTTTTTAATTAGTTAGCAGCGAGGCAGAGCACACTGCCGGCGGACACTTCCCTTGCAGGTGTCCCAGCAAGGAGAAGGACCACAGTCTGGATGTTCCCACTCTCAGAGCAGCTGCATGTCGTTTCACGACGCCGCACTATAGATTTGTAGTTTCAGCTATCTGTAGATGCCTGAATGTACCTAAAATACAGCTACGATTGTACTCTCTGCACTGTTTGCTTACCACACCCTCGTGCATTTCCTCAGGTCAGACAGCACTGCACATTGCCATTGAGAGGCGGAACATGTATCTGGTGGAACTCCTGATCCAGCACGGGGCAGACGTCCACGCCAGGGCAGATGGAGAGTTCTTCCGGCAGCTGAAAGGGAAACCAGGCTTTTATTTTGGTGAGCGCTCACTGCAATCTACTGTTTCCACACACAGATGTTCTGTATGGTACGAGCTGCGCCTGACTACCAAGAGGTTTGGAGTTGTATACAATGAGCACAAGGCAGCCAGGATTGAGATGGATGATCTACTTCCAGGCTAGAGGGCACAGAGCCATATTTTGGACCCCGGCAGTGAGAGCTGTTTAAAAATGCATTAAGTAATTTCCCACAGACATCATATAAAAACACCATTTAACACTTGCGCTCTTGAAGATCAGCCAAACCTACGTATACAGTGGCAAGGTACATAGAGCTGGTAATGTTTATTTTGATCTATGGACAGCTATCACATATTAAAAGGTTGAATAATGAAACATATTTGTAAACAAAATAAAAAATAACATAATCTGTAAATCAGTAAAATATGCGCAACTAAAAGAAACGAAAAAAGCAGAATTTAAAGTAATGAATACAGTTGAATCCAGTTGCCACTTTTAAATGGAAACACATCCTTTACCCACCCTGAACCCTTTAAAATGGGTATCTGGCTTGGGGTGTGTTTGCAACCAGTGACCAGCTGTGTACTGGTGGCTGCAGTCTTCATAATAATCCCAATTACTGTCAAGCTGAGGGCTAATACGCAGTGGTCACTCCCTTGGACTTTGGAGATAATCACCACTTCTACCTCTGATTACATCAACATCAGCCTGGATAGGCAGTCAACCACAAACCTGCCAGAGACCTCAACAAAAACTGGAGCAAACCTGCAGAATATAGACGTATGCAGTCGAGCACGTCCACTTTATATGGGTAGATACAAATAGGACCTGAGCCACCAGTTGACTGCTGCCCATTACTTTCCTGAATGTAAACGGTGGAATAAGAGGGAGCGGAAACACTCATCTGGAACTACTATGAAACCAGTGGGCAAGCACTGCAAGGTGGCGCCTTCATTCACAATATTTTCAAAATCACAATTGTATACAAATGTAAGAGATAGGATAATGATAAGAAAATGTATTTTAAGTATTTATTCTTTCTGATTCCGTTTTAAGGTACTGCTTATAGTTGCTAAATTCTTTTACTATATAGCTTTGGTCCCATTTGCTCGCGGCAGAGGCCCTTCAGTCGTGGTGGGGGGGCGGCACTCATAGCAGGACCTCTGCAGGGGCGGCTCCTCCATGAGGGCGAAAGAGCGTCGCCCCCCTGCCAGCAGTGGCAGCTGCAAAACCTTTACAAGGAAACAATAACAAACAGTGTTTGTTATCATTTCCTTGTAAAGGGGCTGGGCAACTGGGGTGACGAGTGTGAGGGGGAGTGCTCAGCACTCTCCCTCAGAGTGCATGTGTGTTTGGCCGGCCGTCTTGGGCCGGCCAAACACACATGCGCAGTGGGCTCTCTCCAACCCAGCAACACTGTTGCTGGGCTGGTGTTGCTGGGCTGGAGAGAGCCTGCACAGGCTCCTAGTCTGCCTGGAAGCACCCTGGCTGGGCGCTACCAGCCAATCCTGACACTGCTTTGAGCAGCATCAGGATTGGCCACAGGTCAGGGTGCTCGCCTGTGCCTGCCTCCAGCCAGCAAAGGAGCGGACCGCGGTGCTGCACAGCGTAAAGGTAAGTTTATTTTAATGTTAAAAAAATGTTATTAACATTTTCGCTACCTTACTGCTCCCCCCCTGCTCGTGCCACCTCACCCCACTCCTTTTAACATCCGGGAGCCACGACTGGACCTCTGTACTGCTGTTACCCATTGCGGAGGTCCCTCCACAAGTGCTGGCCCCCTACTATGAATGCAGGACCTCCACCACGAGTTTGGAGGCCCTTTGTGAATCAGCCTTTTTAAGGACAAGGAGACTAAGAGAGCAAGGACAGTGTAGTCCTCTAATTTGAAAAGAGTCGCACTGATAAATCACATACAAATGAATAGCCTCCTAAACAAACTGAATTATCTTGAGAGTGAATTACACTTCAACAAATCCAGCAGACCTCCTAATATGAGCTGATATCAAGGTACCATGTGTTGATGGTCACCCTACCTCACAGCAAAATCCCAGTAAATGCAAACACAATTTATAACATGCTTCTAAGTACTTTTAATTTCAGACAGATAAGATAACTGAAGCAGAGGGAGATAAAGAGGTTTCCCCAGAAGCTCAATGATGGACATTCTGAATTCTAGGACTGGAACATAGGTCTCAGGGTTTGGCAATCAGCAACTTTACCACCAGACTGCCACAAATACAGAGCTATATTAAGGCCCAAAGTTACAAAGGCTCTGCATCAGAGTTTAACACAGACCTGAAGCAAAATCTTTTTTGGCATTTACAAAGGCGCAAAAATGTCTGTTTGCGTTTGTTAGAAATGGGGTTTTTGGTTGGCAGTTAGGTTACCCTCTGTCCAAGCAAGAACCCTCACTCTAGTCAGGGTAAGCCACACACAATCCAAAATCAGCCTGTGCCCACCCTCTGGTAGCTTGGCACGAGCAGTCAGGTTTAACTTAGAAGGCAATGTGTAAAGTATTTGTGCAATAAATCATACAATACCACCATATAGCACCACAAAAATACACCACACAGTGTTTAGAAAAATATATAATATTTATCAAGATAATTGTAGGTCAAAACGAATAAAGTTGCAATGTGAATTTGTAGGGATATCACTGAAAAGTGATATCAAGTGTCTTAAGTCTTTAAAAAGCAAACAAAGTCTCTTTAAAGCACAAACTACCTGGTTTGGAGTGGAAAATCTCCGCAGAGGGCCGCAGAAGAAGAGATACGTGGAAAAATGGTCTGTGCGTCGATTTCTCCCCAGCACACACGGACTTGTGTCGTTATTTTTCACGCGGGGAAGTTGTGCGTTGTTTTCTGGCGCGCGGACAGTCTCTTTCTGTGGGTAGCGGGGTTTACCAGATGTCCCGGGTCTGTGCGTGGATTCTCCTGTTTGTTTTCCGGCTGCGCGTCGTTCTGCGGGGCTGTGCGTCGAAGTTTTGCTCTCACAGCAGGCATCGCGTCGATTTCTCCTCTGGAGGTCGGGCGGTGTTGTCCTTGCGAGGCTGTGCGTCGAAGTTCCGGTCGTCCCAAAGGCATCGCGTCAATCAGCGTCGGTGTGCAGCGTTTTTCTCGCCGCGGAACAAGCTGTGTGTCGAAAATTTCGGCGCACGAAGCGTCCAAGTGAAAAAGAGAAGTCCTTTTGGTCCTGAGACTTCAGGGAACAGGAGGCAAGCTCTATCCAAGCCCTTGGAGGGCACTTTTACAGCCAGACAAGAGTTCAGCAAGGCAGCAGGGCAACAGCAAGGCAGCAGTCCTTTGTAGAAAGCAGACAGGTGAGTCCGTGGAGCAGCCAGGCAGTTCTTCTTGGCAGGATGTAGTTTCTGGTTCAGGTTTCTTCTCCAGCAAGTGTCTGATGAGGTAGGGCAGATGCCCTGTTTTATACCCAAATGTGCCTTTGAAGTGGGGGAGACTTCAAAGAGTGGCTAAGAAGTTCACCAGGTCCCCTTTCAGTTCAATCCTGTCTGCCAGGGTCCCCGTAGGGGGTGTGGCAGTCCTTTGTGTGAGAGCAGGCCCTCCACCCTCCCAGCCCAGGAAGACCCATTCAAAATGCAGATGTATGCAAGTGAGGCTGAGTACCCTGTGTTTGGGGTGTGTCTGAGTGAATGCACAAGGAGTTGTCAACCAAGCCCAGCCAGACGTGGATTGTAAGGCACAGAAAGATTTAAGTGCAAATAAATGCTCACTTTCTAAAAGTGGCATTTCTAGAATAGTAATATTAAATCTGACTTCACCAGTCAGCAGGATTTTGTATTACCATTCTGGCCATACTAAATATGACCTTCCTGCTCCTTTCAGATCAGCAGCTGCCACTTCAACAATGTATGAGGGCAGCCCCAATGTTAGCCTATGAAGGGAGCAGGCCTCACAGTAGTGTAAAAACGAATTTAGGAGTTTTACACTACCAGGACATATAACTACACAGGTACATGTCCTGCCTTTTACCCACACAGAACCCTGCTCTAGGGGTTACCTAGGGCACACATTAGGGGTGACTTATATGTAGAAAAAGGGGAGTTCTAAGCTTGGCAAGGACTTTTAAATGCCAAGTCGAAGTGGCAGTGAAACCGCACACACAGGCCTTGCAATGGCAGGCCTGAGGCAAGGTTAAGGGGGCTACTTAAGTGGGTGGCACAACCAGTGCTGCAGGCCCACTAGTAGCATTTAATCTACAGGCCATAGGCACATATAGTGCACATTACTAGGGACTTATAAGTAAATTAAATAGTCCAATCAGGTATGATCCAAAGTTACCATGTTTAAAAAGGGAGAGAGCATATGCACTTTAGCACTGGTTAGCAATGGTAAAGTGTGCAGAGTCTAAAATCCAGCAAAACAGAGTCCAAAAAGTGGAGGGAGGCAGGCAAAAAGTTAGGGGTGACCACCCTAAGGCATGTCAGGTCTAACAGCGTTGCTTTGCAAAAAAGGTGACTTAGCACAGCACATCACACCGCATTACATTACTTTGCTTCAGGGATGCTTTTCATGGGTGGTACGTGGACGTTCCCCTGCATCCACTCATGGATTCTGACGCAAACCCACATCTACAAAAGCTTGTAGACATCGATTTGTGCGAAAATCCTCTGCCGCACTGAGTGTGGTGCAATGAGGAGAAATATCTTTATTTCTCCTCATTAATTCCACTTTTCATTTCTGGCTCATTCTGCAGCACGCATAAGGGAGGAAATAGCCTCAAAGAGCAGTTTGTTCAGAAAGGTACACCTTCATGCACAAAAAATATCCTGACCACAATGCAAACACCAATGCACTATGGCACAAAGGTTCCCGCGTTGGGGCTAGGCAGCACAATGTGCGCCAGTGCATGGAGAAAGCAGAATGCACCACTATTTTTGAAGAGATGACACACTTCTGCTCTGCGGTGCACCACATGTTAGTAAATCAGGCCCTAAGTTTGCAGTTCAAGCTCAGTGAAGGAAGACCATGCACACTCCCTGCGCCTGCATGCAAGTTTGTTGAAATCTCACTGTAATAAATTTAACCCAGAAATTGTTGTGCCATTTTGAGACTTAGCTTAAAATCTAGCTCACTATTATTATGATCCTTTTTAGAATGGAACAATATATTCATTGTGTTTCTTTATCAAAGATTCCTCTCCTTTATTGTTAAGGCCTCACTTATGTACTTAAAACTGGAATGCTGGACTACTGTTGTTGTAGTAAACACACTTTGAAGGAAAACAAATCCAGTTTATTCAAATGTCTGTTTTGCTATGACATGGTTCGTATCCTTTTTGACTATTTCAGGTGCTTATTGTTACATTTAGTTTTTATCTTATGCATGCTGCTTTTACTCCATCGAGTTAGTTAGCAGAAACATATTTCTCTTTTGCGGCTTTATCAATGCTGAAATAAAGGTTTATTTTCACACAAACGGCCTTTAAAGAAGTAGTAGTTATTTAAAAAATAATAAGTTTGCATTTCAGTTTTTTTGCCCACAACATCCATGTGCATTTAGTGGAAACAGTCTAATTTTGCAATAGACAAGTTTTAGATGGCATTTTGAAGAATTCCTAGTGGGAAGCAAGCTGCTATATTTCTAAAAGTAGAACATTACATTTATTTGTGTATTAAATATTCAGCATTAGTTCCCAAGGTAACAACAGTATTGTGTTCAGTGATTTTCTTTTACATTTCAGTGCTGTTTGTGAATTCTTGTGTTTATATCTCCTCTAGTTAATAACATCCTTCACTTAGAAGGAACTGAATAACCTCTAGGGAGAGAGGTTATGTCTTTATCCATAAGAAATCACTTAATGCAAATGAAGTCATTTCACATGACTTCACCTTTTTCCAATACCTTACTTTGAGGATCACGGACAAACATATTTCTTGAGGTTACCACCCTCCAAGATGCAAAAAGAGCTTCACTCAGGATTACAATGAAATGATGGTCCTTAAAACAGTAGACAGCACTCTCCATCTCTTCAACAAAGGATAATCCTCCCCTGTGGGCCTACCAAACCTACCAGCAGCCTTTCATATCACTGCCCACCAATCCTTATAAAAATCCTAAATTAGATAATCAGGATTAAATGAATATTGCTCAAGATGTTCCGGTCATATCTATTACACAGATTGCATGTGAATGCATAAAATCCCTTTGAAATCCCTCAAGTATCCATCCTTGATCCTTTTCTTTTTAATCATTTAAAAAAAAAAAATAATAATAATTTTTGCAGCTTAATAAATATCACAATGACCGTATCAGCATATCAATAAATCCTACTCGTTGCAGTGATAAGCAGTCAATTGTGGCATACTATTTGAGGATATAGAAAGCAGTATCTGCAACAGTGTGTATAACCCATATTATATGACATCAATAAAGTCCATAAGTATGGCATCAAAATGTGGAGTAATGTTGCCAGCAGAAATCATCAGCAAGATACAAAGAAACATAAATAACAATACAGTAAATAGTAAACTTAACCTCTTCCCTTAAACATTAAAAAATGGATGATAAATTTTAAATTGACCCATAAAAGACAGAATTTCTTCTGCAGTCTCCTTACAAATGACAGAATCCACCCACAGGTAGGATGGGAACCTTTGTAAAGTACTTGCTTTTCAATCTTGATAAGTGTTAGACTTTTAATCCTTGGCGTGGTCTCCCTTAACTTTTTGCCTCTGTTCCTCAGGTTGTTGATGTGTGCTGGACTCAGATTTTGCTGTCTTTGTTACTCTGGGCACTTTACCACTGCTAACCAGTGCTAAAGTGCAATTGCTCCTTTACAAAATGTGTATGTGATTGGTTTATCTGTGATTGGCGTATTTGATTTACTAGTAAGTCCCTAGTAAAGTGCACTAGAGTGGCAGGGCCTGTAAATCAAATGCTACTAGTGGGCCTACAGCACTGGTTGTGCCACCCACATAAGTAGCTCTGTAATCATGTCTCAGACCTGCCACTGCAGTGTCTGTGTGTGCAGTGTTAACTGTAAATTCGACTTGGCAAGTGTACCCACTTGCCAGGCCTAAAGCTTCCCTTTTCTTACATGCAAGACACCCCTAAGGTAGGCCCTAGGTAGCCCCAAGGGCAGGGTGCAGTGTATGGTTAAGGTAGGACATATAGTAATGTGTTTTATATGTACGGACAGTGAAATATTGCTAAATTCGTTTTTCACTGTTGCAGGGCCTGTCCCTCTCATATGTTAACATGGGGGCTGCCTTTAAATCTGATTAAAGTGAAGATTCCCTTTGGGAGCGGATGGACATGTGGAGTTTGGGGTCTCTGAGCTCACAATTTAAAAATACATCTTTTAGTAAAGTTGATTTTAAGATTGTGTGTTTGAAAAGGCCACTTTTAGAAAGTGAGCATTTTCTTGCTTCTACCATTTCTGTGACTCTGCCTGTTTGTGGATTCCCTGTCTGGGTCAGTTTGACAGTTGGGCTGGTTGCACCTCACACTAGACAATGACACAAAGGGAGCTGGGGTGTAGCCTGCATATCCTGATGAGCCATCTGTGCTAGGAGGGAGGGGAGGAGTGGTCACTCGCACCTGAAAGGGCTGTGCCTGCCCTCACACAATGCAGTCTCCAACCCCCTGGTGAGTGTCTGGGGCCTGGCCTGGGCAAGGCAGGATTTCACATTCCAAAGAGACTTTACTTTGAAGTAGGCCTACTTCAAAGGAGAAATTAGGTATTAAAAGAGAACCCAAAACCACAGACTTTAGAAACACGTCTGGAACCAAGTGGAACCTCTGCCTGGAGAAGAGCTGAATAGCTGAGGAAAAAGAGCTGCCCTGCCTGTGATTGTGCTTTGTGGAGCTATCCTGCAGTTGCGCTTCTGCCAGAGTAAGAGGGCAAAGACTGGACTTTGTGTGCCTTCCATCTTGAGAAGAAATCTCCAAGGGCTTGATCTAGAGCTTGCGTCCCGTTGTTTGGAGTCTCAGGGACAGCAAAGACTTCTCTCTGCCAGCACCTGGAGTCTCTGGAGAGACTCCTACTCTGCCCTGTGGTGTCCATCCATTTCCTGGGATCCTGAAAGGAGAAGCTGGCAGCCTAAAGACAAGAAAATCCACGCACAGAGCGTCGTGTGAGGAAAAGATTGACGCAAATCCGATCGCGGCTGAGAAAAACGACACGCCGCCGGTTCCGCAGCTGAGAAACGACGCTCGCAGGAAACACAATGAAGAATCGACGCACGGAGCAGGAAAAACGACGCGCAGCATCGCTGACAGAGGCTGGGAGATCACAACCTGCGCTGAGGGATTTTAGGATCATCGTGCGGCTGGATTTTCGACTCGCGTGCGGAGTTATGTTTTGATGCACACCCGCCCGTGCGGGGTTATTTTTGACGCGCACCAGGTTCATTTTCACTCTAGCAGACTCTTTTTGATTTTTAATTGATAACTTGACTTGTGTATGGTGGATTTTTGTCGTTTTGGTCTTGTTTTGTTTAGATAAATATTTCCTATTTTTCTAAACCTGTGTTGTGTCATTTTGTCGTGTTTTTATTAAGTTTCTGTGTGTGTTGGTATAAATACTTTACACCTAGCACTCTGAAGTTAAGCCTACTGCTCTGCCAAGCTACCAAGCGGGTAAGCAGGGGTTAGCTGAGGGTGATTCTCTTTTACCCTGACTAGAGTGAGGGTCCTTGCTTGAACAGAGGGTAACCTGACTGTCAACCAAAGACCCCATTTCTAACAATAAGTTTCTTCTCTTTGATCTCCAAGTATAAGAGATGACCAAACACTCCAGATTCTAATTAAAACATGCTTGCAATAGCAAAGCCTTTCTACCAAAGAAGACCTTAAGTTGCTGCTCAACCCTTAGTCATCACTTGCCTAGTCTTTAGAAATGTGCTTGCTTGACCTTCCCAAATCTTGTCTGCCTCCTCTCAATGTGGACCTCCACATGCCAGACAGTCTGATTTTAAATACTATAAGGTTTGAGTGCATCACACCTGCTCTTAATTCCTTAGGTTGCTTTACTGTGGAAAAGTAAACTTCATATGAGACTTACACATCATGTACACGGTTGTGCAGTTAAACACCCCTTTTTTGTCCATCCCACAATTTTTAGATCTCCTATAGAAACAGAACCCCAGGAAGATACGCTCAGGCTAGACCCACCCAGGTATAGAAAGACCTGCATCTTCAAACAATCCTTTGCTGGAAATGCACCAAAGCTATGGAATGTGTTTTCAACACATATCAGATAAGCCACTTTAATCTTTCTTTTCTGAAGGGACCACTAACGCCACTTTCTCAGATAACTCACATAAACTAAGCCCACTGCCTGAATACTCAATTGCTGAATGTTTCCCTCACTTGTACTGTTATATAGTTAAACCTTCTGCCAATGTAAATTGCTTTATTTTATTTGTAGTGTGTATCATTGTACCCTATAAATTTGTGTATCACCCTTGTCCACAATGTTGACCATGTTTGTTAGACCTGCTATCTTTGGTGTGGTTTCCCCTAGCGTTTTGTCCTCTGACCTTCTATTTTTCTGGATTCATCTTTGCTGGTTTAGGATTCTGTGCACTTTACCACTGCGGTAAAGTGCAGGTGCTCTGTATGCTAAACATGATAACATTGGCTTATCACCAATTGCCATATTTAGTTACTTTTAGGTTCCTAGTAAAGGGCACTGTATGTGCCCAGGACCTGCAAATGAAATGCTACTAATGGGCCTGCAGCACTGCTTGTGCTACCCACTGTAGTAGCCCTTTAAACATGTCTCAGGCCTGCCACTGCAGAGCCTGTGTGTGCAGTTTTAAAAAACTACAATTTCAACATGGCAAGTACACCCACTTGCCAGGTTCAAACCTTCCTTTTTATTACACATAAGTCACCCCTTAGGTAGGCGCTGGTTAGCCCCGAGGGCAGGGTGTAGTCTATTTAAAAATGTGGACATGTACTTTTAAGTTTAACATGCTCAGGTACTGAAAAACTATTAAATTCATTTTTCAGTACTGCAAGGTATATCTCTCCCATAGGTTGTCATTTGGGTTACCTTGAAGCAACCTTTAAGTGTAACTTCCAATTGGGAAAAAATAGAAATTTGGAGTTTGGTGTCTAGGCCCTCACAAGTTAAAACCACAACTTATAGTGAAGTCGGATTTTAAATTGCTAGTCTGAAAATTTCACTTTTTCAAAGTTGGCATTTTCTTACTTTAACCATTCTGTGCATCTGCCTGTCTCTGAATACATGTTTGGAGTGGATGACAGGTGGACTTTGTGCATTCCTTCTAGTCAGTCATTCACAAAGGGAGCTTTGATGTGACATTTGCATCCTGATGGCCCATCACCAGGCTGATGGGTCTTCCTGAGCTATATGGGAGGGAGGAGCTGACACACCTGAATGGGGCTGTGCCTCTCTTCACACAAAGGGCTGTAGGATGTCTGGAGCCAGGGAAGGAAGGACAAGGACCTTGTTCATTCAAAGGCCTCTCTTTGAAGTCCCCCCCCCCGCTCCACAGGCTCAGCTCGGTATAACTGGACCCCAAACTCCACCATATCAGACCTTTACTGGAATCATGGACATCCTGCCAGGAAGAAGTACTGCTGTGCCACCAGGAGGGATTGGGACTGCCACTCTGCTAACTGCATTGCTGTGTTGGCCTACTGCTTGCTGTGTGCTGTGTTGTAGGAGGGACTGCCACTTTGCTACTTGTTTTGATGTGTTGGGCTGCTGCCTGCTCCTTCTTTCCTGGCGTGGGAAGGACTGGACCTGCTCGCTACATCCTTGAATCCAAAATTCTCCAAGAGCTTGTTGGCTTTTCCCATGTTCTCCTGCAGTCTTAGGGACATCAAAGATTGCCTGCAACTCTCCTGTTGCTGCTGAACTCTGCCACCTGTGAGTGCCTGAGGTGCCCCCTCTAGTCCTGGGCCTCTGATGTGGGTTTTGCAGCCATTTTCCGCAAAACCTAATGCATTGTCACCACTGTGCCAGTCAGAACAGACACATCTCCCACAAACACCGACACAGAGGCTGTTCGATGATAGCAGGCCCAAAAATGATACCCAAAAATGATGCTCTGTGCGGCTTGACGGCACCACATTACATTTAACTCAACGGAGGCCTGTGACTATGAAGTGACTCGATTGTGCTGAAAATGTCATCACATTGCATTCGCAGTAGCTCCTCAATGTTTCCTCTAGCCAAGGTACTGTTCAGCAGACTCTGGGTGAGTTCTGTATCCGACCTACCCTCCATCACACTCGGGCTGAACTTTGTATCTGTACCGGTCCCTCACGATCTCAAGTAACCTTTTGACCGCTTGTGATTTCTAAGCACGGTTTTTACATTTAATCTTAAAAAATTCATATCTTCACTTCTTTTATTGTTTTGTTCTTGTTTTACTCAGACAGATATTCTCTATTCTTCTAAACCGGGATGGAGTCTTTTTGTGGCTTTTTCACTGTGTTACTGTAATTTAAGTGTTGCACAAATACTTTATACATTGCCTCTTAAGTTAAGTCTGACTGCCCTGCGCCAAGCTACCAGAGGGTGAGCATAGGTTAATTCAGGGTGTGTATCTGACTGACCATGACTGGGATTGTGATCTCTACTTGGACAGGGTGCAATCCTCTGCCAGCGAGTGACCCAATTTCTAACAATGTTTATAAAGAACTAAAATAAATTATGAATACACGTATCATTTGATTTGTATAAACCTTAAGTAAAGCTAATTATTTTAGTTGATATCATAGCATAATTTGCAAGGATTTTAGGATGATGACAATAATTTTTGTTCCTTCTTTCAAGGTGAACTTCCTCTCTCCCTCGCTGCATGCACTAACCAACTTGATATTGTAAAGTACCTCCTGCAGAACCAGTACCAGCCAGCCAACATTGCTGCCAAGGACTCCAAAGGCAACACTGTCCTGCATGCTCTGGTGGAGATTGCCGACAACACTAAAGAGAACACCAAGTTTGTGACTAAGATGTACAATTCAATTCTGATTCTGGGGGCAAAGATTCACCCCACTAAGAAGCTGGAAGATATTGCCAACAAGAAAGGACTCACTCCATTAAAACTTGCTGCAAAGACAGGCAAGATTGGGGTAAGTGTGCAGAAATATTGGCTACCACACTAACAGACTGGGTTTTGGTCATGAGGTATGTAGGCATAAGGTCCACAATTGGCCAAATACACTGGTATTGCTGTTGTGAGCAAACAACCATGTTTAATGCCAACATGGAATTACAGGTACCCTAGCACTATTAGACACAACCACTGCCTTAAAGCAGCTGTGATAACTGCCTAGAAAAGAAACCAGTTATTTAGAAAATCATGTTAGTTAGGGTGCAGAACTACTGCATTGTACATGTTAATCACCACTTTGGGCTGAAACATGCAGTAATCCTGTAATGGTGCAGTATTACCACGCCATTGTTACTTGGCTGCTTGTAACGAATTCTCTTTAGTTTTGCAGTTACTAATGTTTGATACAATTATGTTCAAGACATATAATAGGCTTAGCTTAAAATACCTGGAATTTTAGATGAATAAAATGAGATGGGCATATAGTGAAAAATTCTGTTCACTAAAATAGAACAATATTGTTTAGTGTAACAGTTAAAAAAGAGAGACTTGATGATAATGAGTAAGGCATATCAACACTTGCACAATACGAAGTTAACTCAAGATGAAATCATTCAGAAAGAAAATTGGCACTTACTGGAACAGTCTTCAGTAATTTGTAATCCTCTTCACAGGGTTGAATTAAACTAAGATTTAAAAGATTATTCAAGCAAATCTGAACTCCAAAAGTCTCTTAAACATTTGGTCCCAGTTACTCGAAATTCCTGATTTAGATAGAACCACGAGTCTCTGACCAAATCTTGAATTCTGTCTACCGCAGTAATTTCATGTGCAATATTGCCACATGCAGAATTAGCATGAATGTTTGTGGGTAGAAATTTGCCAGGTCAGATCTAGTGAACTTGAATCCACAAACCTCAATTTACCCTATATGAGATTTAGTTTGTTTTTAATTAGTTTTTTTGAGAAATCATGAAAGAAATGTACTATCTGCAGACATCTTGCATGAGAAATTCCAAGAAAAGTGATATGCATGTTTTTTTTATTTCACTGGTTCATGGTGTTCTCTGATTTCATTACAAGATCGGAGGTTCCCATTATGCATTATTCCCTTAACGCTACTCCACGCAGCCCTTTAAAGCACATAACATCATAAAGAAATATTCCAGAATAGAACATTCATAACATATAATGAATCCATGTAGTCAACATTCTGCCTCTTTTAAATGCTGCTCCTCACAGATAAGTATCAGTGTTTTTTCTGCTGTATGTTAATATTGTTTGAGTTGTTTTAATTGTTTATCCTTTTTGAGGTTCCAATTTATGGAACCTACTTGATGTAGATTTTAACCTGTCATTTAACGCATAGCAGGCCTCTGATTTATGAAGATTTTGAGAAATTAGTTTCGCATTACATTTCATATGTTTAGTTTTTCTTTGTGGGAATTCTTAGACGCACCGATATGAGGCCTGAGTCTGGGGTCGTAGACTTACCGATATGAGGCCTGAGCCTGGGTTCGTTCACAACAGTTCGAAATTAGACTTACTGCTGCCTCCCTGTTGTTAGGCCTGAGGCTAGATCGCTCTCATCAGCTCTTGATCACTCACCAAGGCGCACCTTGGTCTACTAGGCGATCGTAGGAACCGGTGTACCTTTTGCCCCGGTCTAACCCTTTGGGGCATAGGGATTTCCAATCAACGCATCTCTCAAAAAGATGATGTGTCGATCTTATTTAAAGGAATTGACTCACCAGTGATGCTCTCGGCGTACGTGTGACCAACGTGCGGCCATTTTGCTTTGTTTTCTTCTTAAAGAAGGAGTGGTGTAGGTGGAGTGGCTCATGCTAATGCGATGACGTCATTTGACAGTAGCAGCTCCTGTCATATGTTCTAGTCAGTTTTGACTGCTGATCGCGGACAAGAGTTTCTTTGATAACTGTGCATAGAGACAGATTTAAGACATAGAGAAAGTTTTAAAGTTGTTGGAATATATTTCATAATTAATATCGCTAACGTCTTCTCAGGAAGGTGATGTTTTAGGAATGTCCTTTAAATATTTAAATGACGACATAATTAAAAGACTCATTCAAAATGAAATGCGCACCTGTGTGCAGGAGACTATTGATGAGGTTTTAACTCAGAAAAATACCCATATGGAAGGGGAAATTGCTTCTTCCTCAGAAGAAAAGCCCACAAGTGATAACAAAGGGGATAAAATAAATAGGAAGTCACAACATCTCGAGAAAGGGCTTATACCTAACAGAAAGATGCGAGGTCAAAGCACCTTGAGATTATTGGGAGGTCCTAGAACCTCAAAAAGAATGGGACATCTAAGCACCTCACAAACTATCGGTGTCCCAAGTGGCACAAAAAGGAAAGTTGTCCTGTGTGACACACCGGATGATCTTGTGGGATTAGAAATAGTGGATGTAAGGGAAGCAGATCCTCAAGACGATTCCCCTGTTGATTAATATATCCTAGATCTTGACCAGGGTATTAGTGGTGGGGATGATCTTTTCCTGGATATTGACACACCTTCAGTGAGAGGTCCCTCAAGTCATGTCAGGATTGCCTCCTGGATGTGGTCGGTCCGCAGTGCAAGGGTTATTGATATGGTGGAAGAGGCACATTCTAAGGACCTCCCATTACTCAGGGGTTGGAGCCAGAGGGCTATGGTCTTACCAGGCAACGCAAAAGCTAGCATTAACGCAGAAAGACAAAGAGTCATCCTCATGAGGATAAATCCAATATTGGGGGAACTGGCTGTTAAAAAACCCTCAGAAAATCTTAGAGGGCTCTTATTTGGGGAAGATATGATCAAATCATTTAGCAAGTGTGTGGCGACTTTTACATCCTTAGATAACGTGTAAAGTCTTGAAAGCAAGTGTTTTTGGTCGGGCTGGTGGAAGGGGACTCTGCTGGCCGCGGCTCACAAAGGTCCCAATTTTCAACTATCGATCTCCCAGAGGTCAATTCAGAGGCTATCAGGGCAGATCAAAAACAAACTTCTAACCCCCAAAGAGGACGTTAGTTTTCTGGCAGAGGCCCAAGAACACAGAGTTCTTTAGGATATCAGGGTGAGTACTATGAATTATCTTACTTTTCCTTTTGTGGTAAAAGTGGAAGATCAAGTCAGATTTCTTTCCCAAAACTGGGAACTAATTACACAAGATCCTTGGGTTCTAGAAACTGTAAGAGGATTCAAAATAGATTTTTGGCTAGGACTAGTTCAAGAAGTTTTACCAAGGGAAATTAACTTGTCTACCGCTCAGCAACAGATCATAGACGAAGTGATGAAATCACTATTACAGAAGGGAGCCATCGTTCAGGTCTCTTTAGATCAAAGAACTTTTATAAGAACACTTTTCCTAGTGGAAAAGAAGGACAAGGGGTGGAGACCCATAATAAACCTGAGAGAATTAAACACGTTTGTAGTTTACAGACACTTCAAGATGGAAGGAATCCATCTATTAAGAGATATGTTTTTGGAGAAGCATTGGCTAGTGAAATTAGACCTAAAAGATTCCTACTTTACCATTCCAATGGGCCAACTTTACTAGTCCCAAGCACTTCTATTCGGGCTCTCCTCAGCACCATGGTGCTTCACAAAGATCGTGAGAGCTGTAGCCTCCCACCTCAGGGAGAGAGGTTTGCGAATGATAGTATATTTGGACGACATTCTTATATTGTCCCAATTCAAGGATCAGATTTTGAAAGATCTGGATATGGTCATGCCTCTTTTGGAGAGCTTGGGCTTTATCATAAACAACGAGAAATCTCTGCTGTCCTCTTCCAGGTCTCTAGAGTTTCTATGCTTCACCAGAGACATTGTGAAGGTTACGCTTCTGTTCCCATAAAGGAAGACTGCCAAAATTAAAAAATAATTAAGATATGCTCTGAAGCGAGAATCATTTTCTCTGAGGGAACTAGCCAGACTTCTGGAACTCTTATCATCTTCTATTCAGGCAATGTTTTCAGGACCATTACACTATCGGGCTTTACAGAGAATAAAAGCAAAAGCCCTTCGGAGAGGACTATGGTATGGGGACAAGGTGTCTCTAGACAAGGAAGCAAAATTAGAATTGTCCTGGTGGTTAGAGAATCTGGAGGCCTGGAATGTCAGGGCAATCTTCAGTATCTCTCCGAACTTTGTTTTGGAGTCGGTTGCAAGTCTAGCTGGCAGGGGTGCATGCTTAGATCTTCAGGAGACTGGTGGTTCATGGTCTCAGGAGGAGAAAATGTATTAATATATAAATTATTTAGAATTAACTGCAGGACTTTATGCCCTAATGAGTTTCAAGAAATCTTTACAAGGCAGAGCAGCCTTTTTAAAAATGGACAATGTTTCTGCAGTAGCATATATAAACCGCTTAGGTGGTACAAGATCCCAAGACCTATCAGAGTTAGCACGGAAGCTTTGGATGCTTTGTTTAGAACACAAGATTGAACTGATAGCAGAACACCTACCTGGGAAGGCCAATGTTATTGCAGATTGCAATTCAAGGTTTTTGCAAGACTTCAGCGACTGGAAACTGAACAAATTCTGTTTCAGAAAGCTATCTCAGGTTTGGTGCCCCTTGAGGCTAGATCTCTTTGCGAGCAGACTGACGTCCCAGCTGAAGAGATACTTCAACTGGATGCCGGATCCGGGTGCTCTAGAAGTCAACGCATTTCTTAAATTGTGGAAAGGAACCTACGTGTATGCATTCCCTTCATTTGCTATGATTCAGAGAGTTCTGCACAAGGTGAGACCGGAGAGGTGTTTAATTGTCCTAATAACCCCGTTTTGTGTCTCACAGGCATGGTTTCCAATGGCCCTAGAATTAGCTTACGAAGCGCCCTTCTTTCTACACGCTGCTCGAGGCCTTTTAATAAACGCAGATGGAGAGGAACACCCTGAATGGGACTTTGAACATTCTTGCCTGGAAAAGTGTCAGGAGATCTAGAGAGATGCCAGGCCTTTCGGGAAGGGCTGAACAACTCTTGCAAGAATCCTGGACTCCAGGGACCCATATAATAGATATAGGGGAATCTGGAGATCATAGGTACGTTGGTGCTTGGAAAGAGATCTGGATCCCATAGAGGCACCTATAGTAGAAGTAGATACATTTCTTGTAGACAATGTGACAGGGGCCTCTGTTACAGAACGCTGAATTGCTACAGAACCGCCATTTCTGCAGGACATAGCCCAGTGAATGGCAGAACAATAGGAAAGAACATCTTAGTTTTTATGGTACTTAAAAGCATCAGGTTGAGGAGACCTCCTAGGACTAGATATGATTTCTTATGGGATGTTAATTTAGTACTATCTATGTTTAAGTCTTGGCCCAGTACAGAGATCCGATGTCAAGGCTTTGGAGGTAAGTAACAGACTCTATGACAGTTTCAGGGTTACCTTTGAGATTACTAGAAGAACAAAAACAATATCCAATAGTATATTTTATCCAAAATGTGATACTTGCAAGAAGCTTTGTGTGGTGAACTGCATGAAGGAGCATGACTCAAGATTGAGTGAATTTCAACCTGATGGTACAGACCAACTTTTAATTTCCTTTATCAAACCTTTTAAAGCAGTTACCACTGCCACAATTGCAAGATGGGTGAAACGGACCTTGCAATCGGCTGGTGTTGATTTGTCAAAATTCCAAGCTCATTCAATGAGAGGAGCAATGGCTAGTATGTCCTTTTATAAAGGTGGCAGGCTTGGGGATATCCTAAGAGCTGCTGACTGATCCAATTTTTCTACTTTTGCCAAGTTTTATTGTAAACCATCGAGCACATGTCTGATGTGCTACTGAGGGGCTATCAACATGCACAATGGGAGCATCCAGTCTTGTAATGAAAAAGCGATTCTCCAAATTATATTGACAACAGAATCTGAATTTCATTAAAGACACAGAGGCTAACATTATCCTACCCTCTCCAACCCAACTTTTGTTAGACCTGTTAAAAAAATTATAATAAAAAAAAAATTATCTTTGAATAGTGCATACATGTCTCATGGAAATCGTTTGCATTCGTTAAAAATGTATCTCACATTATGCTGTGACTTAATTTCCTGTTTATATATTTATACTGTATTCAGGTTGTTCTCCGTATTCTACTTGGTATTTAATGTTCTTTTTCCTCTTTATTTTAGAGAATAATCAATAGTTGGTTTTCATTAAGAAGATGTTTAATTTGGATGATTAATTCGGGGATTCGTCTGTCCTTCACCAAGCATTGGAAGAAGTTGACTCGGTATTCCATTTAAAAGAGGCAGAATGTTGACTACATGGACCTATTATATGTTATGAATGTTCTATTTTAGAATGTTTCTTTATGATGTTATGTGCTTCAAAGTGCTGCATGACATGGCATTGAAGGAATAATGCATAATGTAAGCCTCTGTGTCTTTAATGAAATTCAGATTCTCTTGTCATATAAGTTGGAGAATCGCTAATCTGTGGTAAGGATCTAACTTGGGCCCAACTACCAGGGCGCAAACTATCAGGATATAGCCATCCTATCAGTAATCATTGATTATAGATTGTTTTCCTGGTTGAGGGAGTCATTTGAGTTGAATAGTCAGTTGCCTTTCTCAGTCCTCATTTTGTATGCGTCTAGGTCTTTGCCTACATCCTGCGGCGTGAAATCAAGGAGCCCGAATGCAGGCATTTGTCTCGTAAATTCACAGAGTGGGCCTACGGACCAGTACATTCGTCCCTGTATGACCTGTCCTGTGTGGATACCTATGAGAACAATTCGGTGCTGGAGATCATTGCCTACAGCAGCGAGACCCCGGTAAGAACTTGTGCTAACATTACCTCTGTAGAGTAAAACTGGCTAGAGAGCAATGGAGGGATGTAAGTGAAATCAGAGTTAGAGAATTATTCTATCACAGTTAGTGAGAAGGAAGGTAGGAAAACCTTGTTTTATAAGGCCCTGAAACAGGGAGAGAACTGACATTACTTATCAGTGGAGGATGAGTTCCTCAGATGTGTTTATCTTCCTTTGCAGTGCGCCTGAGTGTTCTGAGTCTGTAGTTGATCAAATTTCTCTTCTGATATTTTCTCTTTTTGCACTTCTTGATTTGAAATCTGAAAATGTTTTGACTTCTTGTTTTGCCTTGGCCTTCCCAGGAAGCTGGAGATTCTCCAGATTCATGGTACATTGTTTATTATTTACAGCTAGGTGCTGTTAGATTACATTGAGCCCCACATTTTGCAGCAATGACTGAGCAAGAGTATGAGAGAATGAAAGCATGCTTGTAGGTATCTCACTGTATAGGGTTTAGAGTGTCTAACTCTTTACAATAATAGAGACAGGAGAGAATAAAAAGGGGTAGATTTGTTTCATTCTCAGAAAACGTGTGTTGCCTTAAAATGTCAGTTTCTATTGTGATTAGGCCATAATGGTCAACACATCATGGGACCATCCCTTTTCACCACTCTTAAGCAAGGTAGTATGATGAGGGCATGTCCATTGGTAACAGAGGTAGGCATGCTTGTAAGGTAGAGGGACTGCCCAAGCTTCTCTGTGGGTCTTTTATGTTTTTGCTTTGGAGGCAGCAAAATAATTCTATTAGCAGCATTTGTTCCTGATGAGCATGGTCGCAGAGTCTTGTTACTCCGGTGCTGGTGCTTTCTTGAATCAGTCCTCCACATAGGATGCGGGTACAGTTGGGCCTTGGTTCTAATCAATCATGGGCAGTTCAGGGTAAAGCAGACTCTTTCGTCTTCCACTGTCCAGCACTTCAGCTTTGGTCATTTTCTGGATTCCTTAAGGTTTGGTCGTAGCATCAAAAGGAAGTAAGGAAGTGTGATCCAGACACACTAATGCAGAGATTCTTAAGAAGGGTATTTAAAGCCATCACACACCCTTAAGCAATGGGGGTGGGCTGTATAAAGTATTACCCTGCAGTTGGCTAAAAACACCCTCCCACCCTTAGAGAAGGCAGGAGTGTGGGTGCATAATGTATACCTCCCCAACTCTGAGGCAAGGTTGAGGTGGAGATGGCTTCACACAGAATCATCTGGAGCTCCATCCTAGACTATACCATCACTGCATGCATTGTCACCAGCACCTGCTACAACATCTGGTGGTGCCATCATTATTGAAGACTCAGGTAAGGAAGGACAGAGCAGGAACGATTCACGATTATGGGACTACTTCACCCGTCGACTGAAAAAAAACGAAATGCTTGCAAAGTCTTTTGCAACATCTAAGAGCAATAACTTTGCTGGTGAAAAGCTGGAGGGTTCTTATTTTGAGACAAACACAATGTCCCTCTATATAAGATTCATGCCGAAAACAGAAACTGATCTGAAGCCAGGAATGACTACTGTTCCAGTTGTGGTGCAGCAGGAGGAAAGTCCAAATTTGATCTGGAAAAGGATGACCCTCAACTGTATGGATTGCAAAACCCATGCATGCCACTAAGAGTAAAACACCCAAATACAAAGAAAGCCTTTGAGGGACCACAATAGAGATGGCTCCTTTGCAATAGCGAAGGAGGGACGCCCCCTTGACTAAGCCAGGAGCTCAAAGATTAAACAGTATTTCTTTATTGTTTTATCTTTCAGCTGCTGGTTCAGCCAGCAGCATGTGAAGGGAGGGGCGGGGCTGGGCCACGGGAGATGGGAGAGGGGAGGGTGAGGAGGCGAGAGTGCATCTAAGGGCCCAGGTGTGTTTGGTTGGCCATCTTAGGACACATGCTCACTTAGGTTTCTCCAGCCTGCCACTATTTAACAGCGGGCCTGGAGAAACTGCACAGACACCAGGGTTGTATCTCAGCGGCAGTCCAAGCCGCTCAGACGAATCCTGATACTGCTTTCATGCTATATTTAGCATGAAAGCAGCACTAGGATTGCTTGGGAGCCTCTGCTGGTGTCCCAGTGAATGCTGGGACACCAGGAGGGGATCGAGGTGGCAGCGGTGGTGATGGGAAGAGGTAAGTTTTTTTAAATTATTTTTTATTCCCCCCACCATCCCCATCCCTCCCCTCAACCTGCCCCTCCCCTTAAGATTTATGGCAGCTGCCACTGGATCACAATAAAGATTTCCACCCTTGATTTTTTTCCTCCTACATTTTTGTCTCTTGTTTTTTGGAATAGTATTTAGTGGCCATTTTCTACTTATGTTACAACCAAAAATAAAATTTTAAAAACACAAAACTTTAAACTGTGAAAAATAAACAAAACACAAAAATATTCTTGAGTCACCTTTAATTGTTGAATAGAGCAGTTTCGATAAACAACATAGTGACCAGCCCAGAGCTTTGTAAAGACTGGAATTCGAATGATGTCGGTGAGTAATCATGTATGGCTTTGCTGCAGGCTAAACCCTGTGGCCAACCCCTACTGTAAGGGCCAGAGTCTGTGCACAGCTGAGGTTGCACCTAATGGTGGACTGGCCACAGGACATAGCCATAAGCCTAATTCGGCCAAAGGCCTTATGCAGCAGGGGTTAGCATACCACAAAAGGTAGCCAAGAATCCTATGTGTTCTAACAAGATTTCCAACTTTCCTTCCTTTTATTAAGGGGAATTAGATACGCACTGCAGAGATTCATCACACCTCGCTGATGCCTGCATCTTATGACCAATAGCTTTAGAAAGACATTGGTCAAACATATGTATTGAGTTGTTTGTCCTTCACTTCTTCTTGCCGTCCAGAGATCTAGTGTTCTCCCAAACACCTTCTGTTTAAAAGGCTCCCTTGAGCCTGCAAGCGGACAAGCTTTGGAGATGCACCTGTGTGCCTGTGAGTGGTACTGTGACCTGTGAGGATTTAGGCAGCATTTAGAAGAACCCCAGATGAAAAGATGAAATGTCTTTGCTCTCTACTGATGAAGGATGAAATCCAGAAACATATGCATGTGTCTAGAGTTATACAGCAATATCTGCAACAACTTTGGTGAAAAATTACAGTCAACTTTTGAAGTAAGCGCTAATTATGTACAGCATTTATAATAATGAAAGGTGCAAATTATGCTGGATATGATACAGTATGATCTCAACCACCCTTCTGTTTAAAAGGCTCACTTGAGCCAGTAAGCTGAAGAGCTTTGGAGATGCACCTGTGTGCCTGTGAGTGGTACTGTGACCTATGAAGGTTTAGGCAGTATTTCCAGCAACCCCAGATGAAATTAATTTGGTTTTTACTTATAAAGGACTAAATCCAGAAATATATGCATGTGTCTAGAGATATACAGCACTATCTGCACCAACCTTGGTGAAAAACTATAGTCAAATTTGAAGTAACCACTAATGCAACATAAGCAGTAGTCAGGTAAAACATTACTACACAAATGCATTTGTCATTAGAGTATTATGAATGCCTTTACTAAGAGCATTATAAACACATGGCAAGTCATAAAACATATCAGCATGGCATGCCCATAAGAGGAACATCAGCACATACATGTAACACATCATGCAACTAGGCAGATTACCATATAAATCAGTCATGTCCATACTACGAGCATTTGAATGTGATATTTCCTTTTAAAAAGTACCTGTTTGTATGATGAAAAAGGCACTTCCAGTGCCATAAAGAACAAAATGGGCCCCCCGGCGCTCTGTGCGCTCACTCTGGGGGGCCGCTAAGATGATTGGGGGAGAGAGGAGTGACACGCACCCCCTCTGGCTTTTATAATGGGCCCTGACTGGGGCCTGCGATCTCTGGGGGCCTCCCGGGCCTCCGCTGGCTCTCCAAGGAGGGGGGGGAGGCAAAACAATGCCACGAACAACACAATAGGGGTTCCTGCTTGTGCCCCGGGGGCGCTCCTCCAAGCGTGCTTAGCCCCAGGGGCGCAGTATGAGCGCGCTCGCTCCTTCCTGACTCTGACTTTTGGTGGTGCCCGGGGGTTCCAGGGGCAGCGCGTCTCTGGCGCGCTTAAAATATATAAAGCCCAGGTCGCAGCAGTGATGCTCGGAATCAGCAAAGGCGCTTTCAAGCGCAGGGATCAATTAGAAGCACCCAGGTTGCGGTGGTGATCCTCCACAGCAACAAGGTCCCCAAAGCCCTCCACAACGCCACAAGCGCTTTCAAGGCGTTTTACGCCAATTAAGCAGAGCACTCCTCAGGGGCTATATATAAGCATAGCCAAGCACCCTCCAAGCACTATATGAGGAAATGGAGCACTCCTCGTTCTTGATGCAGTTGCAGGGGTCAGGGGCCACCACACCCTGCCCTGGGGAACAAAGTCAAGGAAAAAGGAGCACAGGTAGCAGTGCCTAGCAGCCGTCCAGTGCAAGGGGGATGCAGGCAGTTCCTTACAGTGACCAAGCAGGCCACAGGTCAGCACAGCAGCAGCAGTCCATGGCGGTTCCTGGTAAGTCCTTCCAGCATTCTGTGTCCAGTTCCCGGATGTCTCCAAATTGTGGGGAAAACTCCCCTGTACTTATACTCAGTTTTACAGTGTGTTTACAAAGAAAGGGGACAGGAGGTTCAAACCAGTTACAACTAGTTCTGGGAGTGCCCCCTCTCTTCTCCAACACAGGCTCCAAACATCAGTTAGGGGTAAACAACCCTATTGTGTGAGGCCAGGACACAGCCTTTACAAATGCAGGTGTGCCCCGCCTCTCCCTTCTCTCAGCCCAGGAAGAATATTCAGTATGCAGATGCACCTCTGTGACACCTCTACCCTCCCTGTGTACAGGATGTCTGAAAAGTATGCACAAAGCCCAACTGTCACTCTGCCCAGACGTGGATTGGCGTCAAGCTGCAAAACAGCAGAGCCATAAGCACAGAGAAATGCTCACTTTCTAGAAGTGGCATTTCTGTAATAGTAATAAAAAAATCCACTTACACCAGTAAGCAGGATTTCTCACTCCCATTACAACCATACCAAACATGCCTTCGCTACCTCTCATAAATCAGACAATACCCCCTACACATAAGGCAGGGCATTTCCAATGCAATCCTATGAAAAGGCAGCACTCACAGCAGTGAGAAACCAAACAGGCTGTTTGTCACTACCAGGACAGGCCACGCTACTAGGCACATGTCCTGCCTTCTACATACATATCACCCTGCCCATAGGGCTATCTAGAGCCTACTTTAAGGGTGACTTACATGTAGTAAAAGGGGATTTATGGGCCTGGCACGAAAATTTAGATGCCAGGTCCCTGTGGCAGAAAGCTGTGCTCGTAGGTCCTGAGACATGTTTGAAAGGCTACATCAGTGGGTGGCGCAAGCAGCGCTGCAGGTCCCCTAGTAGCATTTAATTTACAGGCCCTGGGTATAGAGATACCACTGTACAAGGAACTTATAGGTAAATTAATTATGCCAATTAGGTATAAGCCAATCACACCAACTTTAGAAGGGAGAGCACCTGCACTTTAACACTGATCAGAAGTGACAAAGTGCTCAGAGTCCTCGAACCAACAGTAAGAGGTCTGAAAAAATAGGAGGAAGGAGGCAAAAAGTCAGGGGATGAACCTGCCACAAGGGCCAGGTCCAACACAACCCCCCCCCACCAGCCTAAAGCCAGGGGAGACCAATCAATACCTTGGTGGGCTTCCCTGGTTGGGGCGATAGAACATGGACCCTGGCCCGCCACGGCAGGGGCATCCTCCAGTTCTACTCCACTCTGATCCCAGTTGAGTCTCTCTTTCAATGCTTCCCAGGCAACCTAGACTAACCCATGGGGGCTCCCTAGCTACCAATGGCCAGAACCAGGCCCCAGGCCATCTAGGAGCCTCTGGTCTCTGAAACCACAATGAGTGGTAGGCAGTTGCCCCAGGTGCATAGCAACCTGTCTCCACTCCACTTCCAATCAGTTCAGGGGGTCTACCCTGCCACTGATCCACCAACCTAGGGTCCTCACCCATAGGTTCCACAGGGGCTAGAGGCTCGGCTCTCCTCCCTCTACCCCTAACCTAGGAGCGGTATCACCAGAATCCATAACTGCCAGGGTGCTGGATACAGCCGTCCTGCACAACAATCTTGCCAGCCCAGGATCACTACCCAGCGACTGACCACTCAACCCCGGGACGCTACCCTTGGGTTGCACCGGGGTCCGGGGCAGTCTTCCCCCTCTCTGGACCCCACTCCCAGAGTTCCATGTCTCCCAACCTTGGGAGAAGCCATCAGAAGGTACACAACGGGGGTGAGTGCACCAAGCACCCCCCAGCCAGGTCAGAGTTTACCCCCTGAACCTGTCTACCCAGTCCAGAGTCAACACCCTCAGATTGGTCCATTGCCCAAAGAACCAAGACTTCCTTGGGAGCACACCTACCCCAGGCAGGTCAGAGCTTACCCCATGAACCTTACCATCCAACCCAGAGTCCCACCCTGCGGTTGAACCATTGCCTGGTGCACCACGACTTCCTTGGGAGCACACCTACCCACCATCAGGTCAGAGTTTACCCTTGAACCTGATCATCCAACCCAGAGTCACAACCCGGAGGTTGAACCATTGCCTGGCGCACCAGGACTTCCTGGGGAGCACACCTACCCCCCACAAGGGAAACACCTTTCCCAAGGGCCACACAAGAGTCTGGCTGGCACAGGTCTCCTGACCTATGCCCATCTGGCAGAGTCTGGATTCCCCCTACCCAGAAATGGTCTCACCAAGGTCATTCCTGGGGGGCTCTGCCCTCAGAGCTGAACCCTGATCCTCATTGTTCTTCACTTGGGCTCACAGCCCCCTCTCAACACTATGCCTGAATTTCTGCCTCCTCCACTCTGGAGTGAGACTACCAGACACCAGGACTAGCGGAACGCTATCACCAGCCACCTGCCCAAGTCCTATTGGCAAAATGGGATCCTCTGAGCAGCTGGCCCTACGGTGCAGGCTAGGCTCCCCTCCTGGCGTCCACTCATGGAAACAACCAGGCTATGAGACTGGGTCTTGGACATCCTGGGACGCAGCCCACCCCCACTCCCTCTCTTCTGAGACAAGACATGGGATCCCAAACCCTTCCCATTACACTGGGATCTACCTGGGACACAAGCCTTTCCCACCTGGTTGGAAAACACCTAGACCACTCTCTTTAGGAACACCCCCTAATGCCACACCAGACCCTCTGGTACACAACCAGAGGTCAGCCTCCTTTCCAAACTCCTTGAGGTCAGAGAGCTCACACACTGACAAGTGTTGGCGTAACCCTGAAAAACAACAACAAAGCAGGTGCTCTCTGACAATCAGATTAAACAGCCCCTCAAAATTGTTTACTGTGCTACCCTTCACCCATCCATCCAATTCTTGAAGACATGTTCTTCTTTCTATGTGTGCTGCAGAATGCAGCACACATGGAAAGAAAAAATAATGAATAAAGATATTTCTCCTTGTTACGTCTGCTTCAGAGAGGCATAGCTTTTTGACCTATCCCTAGGCTCTAGCTTTAGTAAAACTGGGAATGCTCCAAAATCCATGGTTGGATGCATGGAACGTCCATGCTCCACATTCATACCTATATACATACATACATTTACCAATAAAACTGGTCATCACAAAAGTAAAGTGAGAGAGAGACACTTAGAGTTATCTCCTTTTCCTATAAGTTTAGGAACTGCTCACCTTTCTCAGGGTTGCTGTTGTTGGTACCTGCTAGAAAGGGGTTCTTTCATTGGCAGTCAGGTTACCCCCTGTACAAGCAAGGACACTCTCTCTAGTCAGGGTAAGTCGCACACAATCCAAATTATCTTGTGCCCACCCTCTGGTAACTTGGCACTGAGCAGTCAGGCTTAACTTAGAAGGCAATGTGTAAAGTATTTCTGCAATAAATCACACAAATACACGGTGCAAACACCACAAAAATACACCACACAAGTTTAGAAAAATATAGAATACTTATCTGAGTAGATTAAGGTCAAAACGATCAAGATTTGATAAATACAAGTTGAATTGTCACTTTTGTAATGATAAATAGAGTCTTATAGTTCTTAAAAACAACAATGGTCTCTTTCTCTTTCGAGCGAAAAGTACCTGGTTTGCGTCTAAATTATCTGCACGGGACCGCAGAGGAGCAGATGCGTGGAAAATGGGGAGGTGTGCATTGGTTTCTCCGGGCGCACGCTGATGATGCGTCAATGCTTTTCCATGCAACAAGGGCTTTGCGTCAATTTCCAGCACGCAGGCTTGGATCCTCTTCCTATTGCGGGGTATTTGGACGCCCCGGGGACGATATGGAGAAATCCTGGGCACGCAGGACAAAGTCCCAGGAGATGTGTTGATACGGTGGGCGGTGCAGGGAAATTTCTGTTTCACAACAGGGGCTGCGTCGATTCCTCTTTCAGGAAGTTGGGCTGCGTTGTTCCGGTTCGGCGATGTGTCCATCCGGTAGGCTATGCGTCAAACTTCTGGTCGCAATGCTGGCACTGCATCAATCTCCACTCTGGGAGCTGGCCTGCCTTGTTCCGGTTCGGTGTTGCGGTGATTTTCTCACTGCATGGCAGGCTGTGCATCAATTCCGGCAGGCTGTGCGTCGATTGTCGCTACACAAGGAGTTCTTTGCAGAGATGAAGTCTTTTTGGCCCTGAGATTTCAGGAAACAGGAGGCAAACTCAATCCAAGCTCTTGGAGAGCACTTCTTAGCAGAGCCAAAGGGCAGCAAGGCAGCAGGGCAACAGCAAGGCAGCAGTCCTTTGCAGAAAAGCAGTCAGGTGAGTCCTTTGGGCAGCCAGGCAGCTTCTTTTAGCAGGTTGCAGTTTCTGGTTCAGAGTTTTTTTTCCCCAGGAGGTATCTTGTCAAGAAGTGTCTGAGTTGGTAGGGTCAGGGACCCAGTTTATATACCCAAATGTGTCTTTGAAGTGAGGGGGACTTCAGAGAGTGTCTTAGAAGTGCACAAGGTCCCCTTTCAGTTCCATCCTGTCTGCCAGGGTCCCAGTAGGGGGTTTGGCAGTCCATTGTGTGAGGGCAGGCCACTGTCCTTTGAAATGTAAGTGTCAGGCCCTCCACCCTCCCATCCCAGGAAGACCCATTCAGTATGCAGATGTGTGCAGGTGGGGCAGAGCATCCTGTGTTTGGGGTTGTCTGAGTAAAAAACGCACAAGGGAGCTGCCAACTAACCTAGCCAGACGTGGATTGGAGACAGGCTGTAAGGCACAGAAGGATTTGATTGTAGATAAATGCTCACGTTCTAAAAGTGAAATTTCTAGGATAGCAATATTAAATCCAACTTCACCAATAAGCAGGATTTTCTATTACCATTCTAGCCATACTAAGTATGACCTGTTTACCCCTTTCAGATCAGAATCTACCACTCAAACAGTATGTGAGGGTAGCCCTAATGCAATCCTATGAAAGGAGCAGGCCTCACAATAGTGGAAAACAAATTTACACTAGTAGGACATGTAAACTACATACAGTAGGTACATGTCCTGCCTTTTACCTACATAGTACCCTGTCCTATGGGTTACATAGGGCCTACCTTAGGGGTGACTTATATGTAGAAGAAGGGAAGTTTAAGGCTTGGCAAGTACTTTTAAATGCCAAGTCGAAGTGGCAGTGAAACTGCACACACAGGTCTTGCAGTGGCAGGCCTGAGACATGGTTAAAGGCTATGTATGTGGGTGGCACCACCAGTGCTGCAGGCTCACTAGTAGTATTTAGTTTACAGGCCCTGAGCACATTTAGTGCACTTTGCTAGGGACTTACAAGTAAATTAAATATGTCAATTGGGTATGAGCCAATGTCACCATGTTTTAGGGAGCGAGCATATGCACTTTAGCACTGATTAGCAGTGGTAAAGTACTCAGAGTCCTAAAGCCAGCGAAAAGGAGGTCAGAAAAAGAGAAGGGGAAAGGCAAAAAGTTTGGGGGTGACCCTGCAGAAAGCCCATTTCCAACAGTACCCATGGCCGAGGCACTGATTTGAAATTGCACTGTAGTGTCAGAATCACATAGGCTATGATGCAACCGCCCAAGAGATGTACATGTGGAGAACAAAGTAATTGTAATATGGTAAAACAATTGCTAGTAACAGAGGGTTATGTACCTAAAGTAAAGGTTGTTTCTTTTTCGGATTCAGTAAGTGAAGAGCTGTCAGTCTATTTGTGACCATGAACCTGTTCTGGATAAAACCTGCATACTCTTTTTCATTTCATGTAGGATATTTGCTTCTCGACATTTGATCCACTTCTGCTTGCTGAAGATATCCGGAGCGACTGGAACTACACTCTTTGAGAGCCATTACCCTCATCATTAAATAAGGAGATGGATCATGTAATCAGATTTTGAGACCCTAATTCACCTTAGTATGTGTTCTGCAGAGTGGACGCGAAAATTAATCTTTCTACAAAGCAACTTAATCCCCAGAGCTGTTAGGTTAATAGGATCACTTCTACATGAATACATAGGATTTCACTTATGAAAGTGCATTTTATGTAACAAAGCATTACATTTCTAGGTCGGATTCTAGCACAAAGTGGAGCTCTAAAACCTAAAAAAGGTTCAAATTAGCCAGTGTGACTAGTTCAGTAAGTGCTTTTTTAAATGCCAAATGTCTTTACTGTGACTGCCTAACTCACTGCGACCTCCTCCGTGATCTCCCTTCTCAGCAGCAACGAAATGCTTTTTCATCCTTAATGCAGGCAATCTTCCAAGTCTTTATACCCCAGAAAAGTAGCAACTATGCCAGACCTTCAACAAAGAACAGTCCATCTTTGTTTGTAAGTCCGGTCATTGAGTAGCCCTGAGATTTATTCCACATCATTCAAGGCGAGAGCCCCCAATAGTTCCAGCTAAACAGTTGTACATAGTAGATAATGTACGAGAAGGAGGAGCCACTCCCAGGAAGTCCAAGATGCCATAAGCATAAACAACACTCCAGGAAGGTATCTTTTGCTCTCTCTCACTATACAGAGCGTCACAGAGTCGAAGATCTTCACCTGAATACTCCTTACTTCAAATTCTCGATGAAAAGGCAGTAACTCTGTTCTCCTTCCTGTTGCCTTGAGGTAAACAGGGCTATTCATAAAGGGCATTTTCCTGCTAGTTTCTGAAGTTTCTAAGATCTGGGCGCAGACTTACTAACGCTTTGACCCTGGTAGCAATTACTTTTGGGACGCAAAGTGTTATGCTGGTATATACTACGCAGCATAAATCAGGATTTGCGTTTGATAGTTTCCCAAAGTAACCCAAAGTTGCGCATTGTGCTGTTCTTCATCGAGGGGGGTTCCCATGCAAAGGCTTTTGGTGCAAATCCCTATCTACAAACATTCGAAGACAGGGATTTGCGCCATGATCTTATGCCTTCTTGAGGCAGGCATAACAAGGAGAAGTGTTTTCATTTCTCCTTGATTTGTTTACTTTGCATGCATTGTGAATTATACAGCACACAGAAAAAGCAGAAAACGTGGTAAAGGTTAGGTTTTTTTGTACTGGAAGGGTCCCCTTCAGTACAAAAATATTCCTCACAAAAAATCACACAACCTTTCACCATGGTGGAAGAGTGTGTGTGTGTGTTGGCGCATGGCAGCCCAAAGTGATCCAACAAAGGGATAGACGAAATCGGCACCATATCCTAGTAGGCCTTAAACCTTTACTTCTTTAGCTTGCTGTCTTGAGATGAAAGCATCTACTTATAACTCCGGGCAGGTCTTGCAGAGGTATCTCAAGCCCCTCCCCATCTAAAAAGACCAATAGTTACTTTGAACTGGGCTTACCTCTCCTTCAAAAATTCCCAATACCCACAAATTCTGGGCTCGGACCATGTTGTTTGCTAGCTTCAGCTGGCGATCCCTGTGTAGCCCGAAGGCCCTCTTGCAGTTCCAGAACGTTTTTGAACAAATAAGGAACCAAACTTAAACTATTCTCTGGATCATTTCAATCTCACTAGATTTAGATCCAGGTGGGTAGTGCTCCTCAAGAGTTTTCACCTAAAGCGAATGCATATCCATCTCCTTTCAAGCCGTTGTGTTTGCTGGGGCTGTTAAGGGGTGAATAATGCACACTCATCCCTTCTTTTTAGTGCTGTTTTGAATGACTGGACATTGTGTGGATATCTCTGTTTGTAGTAGGAATGGGCAGTGTAAGAACTGCACCACATCAGTATGTGTGCTGTTTTGCAGACCTTGTAATGTATTAATGAAACTGAGCTCTGCAGAAGTGTGTGCTCTCTATCTGCAGCCCTCCTCTTTCTCCCCCCTCCTGACCTTCAACACCACTTTCTCCCAGCTCTGAAAGTGTCCAACATAGGCCGCAGGTACTCAGCTTTCCATGTAATTTGGCTTTCACACTCATAGTGGGCAGCCCCTTGGTATCAGCAAACTGGCATGCCACTTCAGTTTAGCCATTCTCTGACATCTAATTGCCTCCACCATCCAGCTTTAACTCCAATGATTCCTTAATTTAAATACAAGGTTGAAAACACAGTGGGAGATGCTCGCAAACGGTGCACTTTATAGCAGATTGGACTTGTAACAATGATGGAAATTTGATAGGATTAAAAAAACACATCAACACAGAACTGACCTCCTTTCATAGGAACATTTGTAGAGTGTAATTTAATACATTTTCAAGAACAGTTTTCTAGGACATTGTTGAAAAAGTGTTCGAATTTAAAGAAGTTTTCTTTGAGAGGCTGCATAAGAGTAAGCAGGTTGGTTAATGTTTTTGCTCACTGGCCGCATTCTTTAGTCAGGATTAGGCACTCCCAGGGGTGCATCCTATGTCAATTTAAGGGACCTCCGTTACCCTGAAAAAGGGGTTCATGTTCCAACTGTGGCTAGCTTCAGGGGCATGTGCTGCACAGTCCAGGCACCAAACCATATGCCATCTGCACAGATGTTTCAGAGGTCCACACTAGCCCATGCATATAGTTGGTTTTGTTCAATGCTCTGCAACAACCCTCAAGGAACTACTGGTATTTATTGTATGGCACTGAAACCAATAGCAAGGGTACACCTTGAGTATCAGCAAAGCTCACAATTGCTACACCTTTGCATCTTGTTGTCACAGACTCCTGCTACTCCTCATATCACTGTCAACTTTTAGTAAATTCAGCAGCAACCCAATATTGTTGGCAACACCATTGACGTTTTCAGCATGGAATCTGATTTTGGTTGTAGATTGTCTTTTAATACAGAGAGGCTCAATTTATTGTTACTTAGGCCCAGATTATTAAGTCTTTGCATTGTTCTTGTGTCACACACGATGACACAAAGCAACACACAGACTTAAGTAAGACCTACAAAACCATGGAAGGGGGAGGGGTACGCTGCCTTGGGTGACTTTGTAAAGAAATGTAACACAACACAGCAGCTTGCGATGCATTGTACTACATTTTGTATTGGTAGGCGTTTCATGGGCCCAGGTGTTCCCACCCATCAACAGACGGAATCTGATGCAATCCTGGATTAACTGAAATCAGTAAATGTCAAAGGGTATGCTACCCCAACAATGGCGTAACGAGGACAAATATGACTATTTCTCCTGCCTACTTTCTCTTTGTTTGTGTGATGCATTGTGGATCATGCATAGGAAAAGGAAATTGCCTCTTAGTATTGTTTTTGTTTCTGTACAAAAATAATCCTGCCTGTAACGCAGGCATCCTTAGAGAGTGGTGCAAGGGTGCCTGCATTTGAGCTAGGCAGCCTCAAGTACGCCAGGACAGGTAGAGAGATGAATAGTGTCATATCTTAATAGATATGGCGCTGTTCAACTCTGTCCTGCTCAAGAAACTCAGCACAACTTTGCTTGCTGCCCTGCGATGCGTGAACTTTTGGTAAATATGATCCATAGTCTCTTATGATGAACCTTTTAACCAATACATCTTCATGATGACAATGTTTATACACTTCAGTATAGCACAGCAGCAGGTTGTATACATTCTTGGACTCTTATTTCATTGTAATATGCTCCATGGGGTGTTACAGCGTCAACTGGTTCTGGCTTTTCACTCAGGAGAATGTTGTAGTCAGCGGCTTGCACTTTTGCTTTTTATGCAGCGATTAGGGGCTGAAACATGCAAAATGATGGTCAGAAAGACGGACTTCGCTGACAGAGTAAACTGTGACACGGAATCACTCAGGGGCTATTTTGTAAAATAATTACAAAGGGATCTAGTTCGTTTTAAGAAGCTGTTCTTATTTGACATGCAAAACCAAAAGATAAGGTTGCCTCACTTCTTTGTGAGGGTTCACTCTTTCGTTCATATAATGTATTAACACGAGCGTTGAGAATGCCAGTCATTTGAAAATTTATACAGTGAAATGTTTCATCCCAAGCCTGTCACAAATATGCAAAGGCAGTTAATATTCTCACCCAACAAAATGTCCCAGTTCTCTTTTTCTAAAACATTGCCTCTTGTTTCCTTTTCACTCATTCATCCTCCTTACTCTTCTTTGTTTCTTACGCATTACGCTTTCTCACCCTCATAACCTTGTCTCTCATAATCCTACCAGACACTGAGTAAGGCTCCTTCAAAGAACAAACTGTATTATTAGAATTAAGCTGTAGCCTCAAAGAACAATATTTTAAAAAGGAGTTGGAAGATTAAGTACCACATTTATACTTGTTAACGCCGCATTTGCGTCATTTTTTGACGCAAAAGCGGTTCAAACTTACAAAATACAAATGTATTTTGTAAGTTTGCACTGCTTTTGCGTCAAAAAGCAGCGCAAGTGCGGCGCTAAAAAAGTATAAATATGGGCCTAAATTTGTGCTTTAAGTGGTGAACTTCAAATATAAGCATATAAGCATATTCTATACTTTTGACAATGGGCCAATATTTCCTGTGCATCTTAACGAAAGCTAGTGTTTGCATACGTCTTTGTGAACAAAAAAACTTTAAATCCAAAAATATGTTACCGCATCAGTAAAACAAATCAAATGTATGAAGGTGAATATCGAATAGTTGTAGCATGTCAAACAGGTCACACTTACGACACAAAAGTTATTCAGTAAAGTAAATACATCAAGGAACACATGCTGACTCTGAAATAAAAGTTACATTTTATGCTGCTTCTGCAGTCTAACAAAAGGAGTACTTGTGCACCATCACCAACACCCAAGGAACACTAATGGGACAATGTAGGTATCCATGAAATGTGATGGCCTAGATGGACAGCCGTTCTAAGCAATAGGAAGCCAAGGAAAAGCCCATAAAAGTCCATGAATGAAGTGGACTGACCCAAAGCCCACTCTGTGAAATATTTCTTTACATACATACTTTTTAAAACATTGCTAAAATGCAATCTCCCAGACACGAAAAGCTGTCTGTAGCGAAACCTCACAAACAGCCTGTCGGTACTACTCAAAAATGGAGTGAGACCACTTGAGAAAAATATAAATTAGTAACTTGAGTGCCATAAAGGATAGAATGCAGTCTTTAATGATTCCCCGGAATCCTTTCTTGATATGAATGACGTGGCAGCAAAAGTATCGTCATTTCTACTCATATTTCCAATCTACAATAGTTATTTGTGTGTTGTCCTTTTTTCCTAAAATAAATTAGGATGGCGAACAGAGACATGCACCCATTTAATTTCCCAGAAGGACCCAGGGCCCTACATATCTTGCAGCCAGAAATTAGGTTCAGGCTGATGGACAGGAGGGTCAGTGTTCCCTTGTTCAACCCATTGCAAAAGGCCCAGTCCCCTGGGATGTGTTCTGCTGCCCTGGAGCCTGTTCTGGTGGCTCCAGGCCAGACTTGAAGACATTCATAATGGTTGGCTCACGTCTGCTATTTTCAAGATTTGTACTGTATACTTGCATATATATATATATAGCAATAATAACATGATGGCCCAATTGCCCTACTTTCTTCTTATTCTGGAACTTTAAGCGTCTATACTTGTGTTAGGCACAGTGGAAAATGAATACAAATAATTGTAATTTTATGAAGCAGCTTCAGTGTTTCATTCATCTACCCTGTGATCGCCATTACACAATCCTGATACCCCCCGAGTCATATTGTGATTAATATTTTCCTGTCTGTCTCAGAATCGCCACGATATGCTGCTGGTGGAGCCCCTCAACCGGCTGCTGCAGGACAAGTGGGATCGATTTGTCAAGCGCATCTTTTACTTCAACTTCCTGATGTACACCGCATACTTGGTTGTATTTACCATTGCCGCATACTACAGGCCCGTGAAAGGAAAAGTATGTCTGCTTTTTTCCTATCAGCTTTGTTGCACACTTTATTGATTTCAAACTTGAGGTTAAAAGCCTGCTTCTGTTACGGGCATTGTATAGTCTTTATTCTTATTGACACGCAGAACAAGAGCAAATTTGAGATAAATGTTTATTTAAAGCTGGGAGTAAGGACAGCCCTAGCTACAACTTATATTATCTCTATTTAAAAACTATAATAGTCACTTATATCTCAAAAATGTATATTTTCTGCACTTTCTTTTTCGTCACCTTAAAGAATGTTAAAAATAGTAAGCAGGAGCTGCCTCTGTGCAGTACTGACCTGAGCAACGTTTTGGCGCATTGTGGTCATTTGTGCCCTCTGGTGGAGTACAGCCTGCGGGTTCGGTGGGTCTTCCTGTGCCCTCACCCTGAGGAGTACAGTAGTGAAAATAAAGCAATAAAAAGTTCACTGTTAAAGCAAGTCTGCTGTTTACAAAAGTGCCAGAGCCTTGAATGTGTTTATTCAAGAAATGAAAGCAGAAAAACAAACCCATCAAAGAATAAATTGCTTTTCATAACATGAAGTAGGAGACATAGGGCCTCATTACAACCCCAAGGTGTAACCGCCGTGCGCCCGCCAATGCGATCACACTCCTGCCGTTCCCATTCTAAAAATCCCCGCTGGGCCAGCGGGATGTCGGCTGCAACATGGGAGCTGGCTCCTAATAGAGCCGGCGGTGTTGCGGCCGTGCGACGGGTGCAGCTGCACCCGTCACGCTTTTCACTGTCTGCTGAGCAGACAGTGAAAAGCAGTGTGGGCCCCTGCACTGCCCATGCCAAGTGCATGGGCGGTGCAGGGGCCCCCAGACTCCCCTTCAGGGCAGCCTTTCCATGGCGGTTCCTACCACCATGGACAGGCTGGCGGGAAGGGGACTCGTAATCCCCTGGGCAGCACTGCAAGCAGCGCTGCCCTGGAGAATTAAAACCGCCGGTCCCGGCGGTGCGACCGCGGCGCTTCCACCACGGTCGTAATAGGCAAGATTACACTGCCAGCCTGTTGGTGGTGCAATCGCCAAAACAGCCCTGGCTGTCTTTGACCACCAGGGTTGTAATGAGGCCCATAATCTGATGGTTGAAGTGCAGATAAAAGCTCAGAATAACATTGAACAATGTTGATTTTGTAATTGTGAGTAATGAAGATGTTTAAGCTACACAAGTAGGGAATGGAAACAATTGATGCTATGAGATTTGTTACGACAATAAAAGTGCATTTGAATGGGCTAAATACCTATCTCCATCCACTAACTTTGGCATCAAGACTACTTAAAGTCCCTTATGAAACCCACAATGTCCAGAAATGTAATCTAGAAGGTTTCCCTTTTCAACCCTTCTCCTTAACCCAAGTTTCTTGTCTCTCTGCCTCTTGTACCAGTGATAATATTATTGCTAGCTTCTCCCAGAAAGGATCATAAAGTGTCCCCCTCTCTTCCAAACAGCCTCCCTTTCCATTAGAACACTCGAAGGGAGCTTACCTGCGCATTGCGGGAGAGATCATAACCGTGATTGGAGGGATCTATTTCTTCATCCGAGGGGTAAGTCCAGATTCGTTGCCCAGGACTACTCACAAGGTAAATAATGAGAGTGACTGCAATGCAAATTACTGTTCCTTTATTTACTTCTGATTCCTTGAAACTAATTTGAACCATTATAGCTGGGAGCAGCCAGGTTTCTAACATATTTCGATAACTATTTGATTGCATCCCCAGGCTCCTGGGGCCCAATCTTGATCATCTTCAGAAACCTTCTCCATGCAGCACACTTTGTGTAACGGAAAGACTGTCTAAAAAGAAAACTTGTGAGGACTAGCTGTTTTACTATACTTCAGACTGAGAAAAGACAAAATAAAAGGAATGCCAACAATGCAGGACTCTTAGTCTGAGCAATACATTTATTAAGGCACTTCTCAAGGTTCCTAAAGGTTGGTACAGGGAAAGCATGTAGGTCAAATGCAGCAACACAAGTACACTTCTGAAAATAATCACAGCAGTAGAATAATAATGATCATAGAAACAAACAATGAAAATACACTACTTCAACGATGTATAATATATATTTATATAAACATAGTGATTATATATTCATGCACAGCGCAAAACTTAAAATAAGAATAAAAAATGCATCACCATGGGGCTTGACAGTGACCTCATCCCTTTGCCAACTTCAAGTCGAGAACCCAGATGACTGCAGAAAGACAGAACCACCCTCAATGGGAACGGGGAAAAGGCATCCCCTTCCCAGAATGAGTTCTGTGTAACCCCAGTCTTTAAGCTCTCTTCTTAAGTACCTTAAACAAGTTGGAGAGGAGAATTCTTGAAACTCCCCCCTCCCATGCTGTAAGATGTTGTTCAAACTCTGGCCGCACCAGGTCAGTGTTGAAAAGGAGCATGGGTGCGACAGGCCAACTCTCACAGTGTTTTTCCAAGGCCAAGCTGTTCCCTGCCTTACCATAAGCATACTCAGCCTGGTACATGTTATCATCAATGCTCTTCACTCCTCCATGTTACGTACACATCCTTCAGTGAGAAAGAGTGAAATCATGTTGTACAAGCTGTGTGTGGAAAAATACCTGACCGTGTGTGAAGGTAAGCTAAACACAAACTGGAGTCAGTGGTCAAGATGGAGCTGGTGGTTAAATACAAACAGCATTACACAAGTATGAAAGCAAGCACAGCATAGCCCATGTTTGAATGTATCTGATAGAGGGGAAATTCTAATTTGTACCATGAGAAAATTACAAAGTGGTGGACAACAAGAACACATTTTTAACTTCCTCTGCTATACACACAAATACATGCAGCAACATTACATATACACCCCCACACCCCCTGGAAGAGCGCAAGGACAAAATTAAATGATTGTAACAATTGTAATCATGAAAAATCTGATAGTGAAAGTTCAAAATTCTTTATATACAAATATGTACACCAACTACACAAGTCTGAATAGTGTACCAATCATTGTCCGTGGACCAGTGGTCCCAAAATGAATGGACGAAGCCCACACAAGATACCTGACTCGAAATGGAGAAAACCCTGCAGGGGCATCAGATCAAAAATAAACAGGCACCTCAGGGGGAAGGGAAGGGGGGGCAAAGGGGGGTCACCTCAGCCGGATGAACGCACGACGCCACTGCTGCACGAGGGGGCTCCATGCCCATTGCTGTATCCTGGGGAGTGCAAAGCCACAGTCTCTCAAGTCTTTCTAGTGGGTGGTTTGCCCACTGCTTTATCCTGGGGAGTGCAAAGCCACAGTCCCTCAAGTCCACAGTTTCTCAAGTCTTTCCAGTGGGTGGTTTGCCCACTGCTTTATCCTGGGGAGTACAAAGCCACAGTCTCCCAAGTCTTTCCAGTGGGTGGTTTGTCCATGCTTTATCCTGGGGAGTGCAAAGCCACAGTCTCTCAAGTCTTTCCAGTGGGTGGTTTGACCACTGCTTCATCCTGGGGAGTGCAAAGCCACAGTCTCTCGAGTCTTTCCAGTGGGTGGTTTGCCCACTGCTTTATCCTGGGGAGTGCAAAGCCACAGTCTCTCAAGTCTTTCCAGTGGGTGGTTTGCCCACTGCTTTATCCTGGGGAGTGCAAAGCCACTGTCTCTCAAGTGGATAACAGTCTCCACTGGTTCTGGAGGGAGCATTGTGCCCAGAGTGCTTCATCCTGCCAAGGACTGAGGTAGTGGATGCCTTTCTCCACTGGTTCTGGAGGGGGCATTGTGCCCAGAGTTCTTCATCCTGCCAAGGACTGAGGTAGTGGATGCCTTTCTCCACTGGTTCTGGAGTGGGCATTGTGCCCAGAGTGCTTCATCCTGCCAAGGACTGAGGTAGTGGATGCCTTTCTCCACTGGTTCTGGAGGGGTCATTGTACCCAGAGTGATTCATTCTGCCAAGGACTGAATTAGTGGATGTGATTCTCCACTGGTTCTGGAGGGGGCATTGTGCCCATAGTCCTTCATCCTGCCAAGGACTGAGGTAGAGGATGCCTTTCTCCACTGGTTCTGGAGGGGGCATTGTGCACAGAGTGCTTCATCCTGCCAAGGACTGAGGTAGTGGATGTGATTCTCTACTGGTTCTGGAGGGGGCCTTGTGCCCAGAGTCTTTCATCCTGCCAAGGTCTGAGGTAGTGGATGCCTTTCTCCACTGGTTCTGGAGGGGGCATTGTGCCCAGAGTTCTCCACATGCAGTGTGGCTGGTCCCATTCCCTCACCTGGGTGTATGTGCCACGAGATTGCCTAGGAACAGGTTGCATGATACGCCATGGAGGCAGAGACATACCCCACACTGCTGCGGCTTCACCTTCCACCTGCAGGTGCAAACATTGATGGAAGTCATGCCTAATGGAAGCTAGGCACGGTCCAGGAAGTCTCCTCCAGCCTCAGACGACTGATCACTGGGGATGGTAGCCATGTCAGCAGTGGTGCCACTGTCCGAGCACGTCGCGGGGCTGGTGGCGGTGCTTGCGGCGTGTCTGTGGTGCTGGCAGTGGTGCATGTGTCAGCACCTGTTGAGGGACACAGCAGGACGTCTCCTGCAGACTTGGATGGCTGCCCACTGGGGAAGATGCTGGGGACTGTTGCTGAGGCTGCAGACGTGCCGCTGGCGGTGCAGGGGGCTGTGCAGTTTGCGGGGCAGGTTGCGGTGTTCACCGCTGTACAGGTTGGTGTAGTCGTGGACAGAAGGGGTGACACTAGTCCCTCATTCGGTGCCACCGTGCCCTGTCCTGTCCTGCTCTTCTGCTTTTGTCCCTTCCCCACCTTTGATGGTGCCGCAGGTGTCTTGCCACTGCCCCCTTTTGTTTTGGCGGAGCCCTTGGTGGCTGGTAGGTGCAGCTTCTCCCTTCGGGATGTGGGCACCTTTTTCACCTTGGCAGGTGGCGGAATGTCTTTGCCCTCGCTACGTGGCACACTGGCAGCCCTGATGGGTGGCGCACTCGATGACCCCGCAGTTGCAGGCACCACGGTGCCTGGGGATTTGGTGGCTGAGGTGCTGGGCTGGGACCTGGAAAGCCTGGCCCTAGGGTAAGGGGGGGGGCTGAAGGGAAGAGGTCAAAGTTTGCCAGGAAAAGATTTTTAGACACACTGGGACGAGAAGATGGAGGGGGTTTGGGAGTGGAGGAAGAGGTAGTGGTTGTAGGAGGTATACATTTGCTGAATTTGGGTGAAGGTGCATGGGCCGGAGGCTGTTGTGAGGTAGATGGCTGTTGGGTGGGTGTGTGCCTGCATTTGTGTACTTTGGGAGGAGGACAGGGAGAGGACACTGGGGATGTGTGCATGGTAATGGGGGTGGTGATAGCACATGAGTGGTGTGTGGTGATGGGTGTGCTGGTGATGGAGGTAGTGGGTGAGGATGTAGTGCATGCAGGTGTGGGTGGAGACGAGACAGGGAGGGAGGAGGAGGACGTGGAGGAGGGGGACACAGTGGAGGCAGTGGATGTAGCTGTGTCTGCATGGGTATGGTGCTTGTGTGAGTGCTTGTGGGATGTGTGGTGCTTATGTTTGCCATGTCCACACTTGTGTGTTGATGAGTGTGCATGTTGGTCTGATGGTGTGCTTGGGATGGGCTGAGGTACAGGGGATTGGGTCGGGGTGGAGGAAGTTGGAGGAGGGTGACTGGACACAGGGACAATGGCTGCCATCATTGCTGAGGCCAGAGCCTGAAATGCTCTCTGTTGGGCCGCCTGCCCAGAATGAATGCCCTCCAGGTATGCATTTATTTGTTGCAAATGCTTCTCAACTCCCTGGATGGCATTCAAAATGGTAGATTACCCAACAGTGGGGGATCTCAGGAGGTCAATAGCCTCCTCACTGAGGGCAGCAGGGCTGACTGGGGCAGGGGCTGAGGTGCCTGGGACGAAGGAGATGCCCACCCTCCTGGGTGAGCGGGCACGGGACACACGCTGAGGGGCTGCTGGGAGGGCGGTGCTGGTGGGGGGGGGGTGGCTGTACCTGTTGATGAGGTGCCCGCCACCGCAAGGGAGCTCCCATCAGAGGAGGAGTCGCTGTCACTGGTGTATGCTACTGTCCCCGTCGTGGAGCTCCCCTCGCCCTCCGCCCCACTGGTGGCTTCAGACTCCGTTGCTTCACCCTCCAGGGCCAAGTGGGTTGCAGCTCCCTCCTGCTCCAGTGCCACTGATCCTCTGACAGATGATGCTATTGCACACAAGAACAGGGAGACAAAACAAAAAGGTGGGGAGACAGAAGAAAAACATGTTCAGTGAATGCAACACCACTACAGCTGATGGACACAACACACAGGGAGCAGCCCTCTGCACTAAGCCATGCACTAACAGTTCCTAGCAAATTCACATGCCCATGGGGTACGAGGCCTAAGCCCAATTGCTGCTCACCTGGAAGTCACAGGATCCTGACTAGGTGTAGATGGCTATTACCAGTAGTGGGGATGGGGTGCCACAGAGCCTGCCTAACAAGGGACCTTGCCTACCAAGTTCGCCCTGGCCTAGGGGAACCCACAGCCCACCTCCCCCACCCAGACACCTCGTAATGTGCGCAGTCAGCTGAATGAGTGTACTCACCCGCTTGTGGCTGCTGTGATGTCCTCAAGCGCCCATCCAACTCCGGATAGGCCACCGCCAGGATCCGGTACATCAGGGGGATCATGGTGCGACCGGCACCCCTTACATGTTAGGAGGCCATCCCCAGCTGGGCCTCCGCTGTGTTCTTGCTCCAGCGGCGCAGGTCCTCCCATCTTTTACGGCAGTGGGTGCTCCGTCTATGGTAGACCCCCAGGGTCCGGATGTCCTTTGCGATGGCACGCCAAATACCTGGTGGGCGCTGACCTAGAGGAAAGGTACAGGAGGAAAGAAAATTATTCACCCGTCCGGACCGTCATACTCATTGCCTACCAGTTCTCACCCATACCCTGAAGCACATACACTCACCATCCTCACATGCAGGCCTCAGCCCCCCCCATGTATCTTCCATCCACACCACTCAAAACAGGCATTGCCCACGCAGCATGCTCACAGTGTACTCACCTTTTTGTCTGGAGGACAGTACAATTGCATGTACTGGGAGAGGACCCCATCTACCAGTTTCTCCAACTTCTCTGAAGTGAAGGCAGGGGCCCTTTCCCCAGACACTGTAGCCATTGTCGCTTTCAGGCACAGGTCACAGCAAGACTTGAGGTGTAGGTCCTCTCCTGTTGAAGGTGAGGTATCAAGTGAGGGAACACACAAAAGCTCATGCGAAAAACTTCAGCGAATCCAGAACTCAGCAGCACGACTCATCCTCGACCTCCCCCAACATGAACACATCTCACCACACCTCAAATCCCTCCACTGGCTCCCCATAGACAAAAGGATCACCTTTAAGATCCTCATCCACGCACATAAATCGCTCCATAAAACCGTCCCAACCTACCTTAACGAAAGAGTGACCTTCCACACTCCCACACGCCACCTCCGCTCCGCCGACCTCTCACTCGCCACTGTCCCGCGCATCAAACACACTACCACCGGAGGAAGATCTTTCTCCTACCTAGCCCCCAAGGCCTGGAACTCCCTCTCCACCCACCTCTGCAAGACCCAAGACCTCCTGCTCTTCAGGAAGAACCTTAAGACCTGGCTTTTCGAACAGTGATCTCCCCTCCCCTCCCGACCCCACCTCCTGCCCCCTCTCCTTCTCCCACCTCCAGCGCCTTGAGACCCTCACGGGTAAGTAGCACGCTCTATAAGTCTCTTTGATTGATTGATTGATTGAACAGATAGAAAATGGCGGTCACGTCCACGGAGGTGACGGTACGTACATCGTCATTTCCTCCTGGGACCCATAGGGCCCAATGTTAACCACTGCTGAATTGCGCTGCGGTCTTCGACCGCCCACCGCGACAGTGTACAACGCCAGCGCAGTTACCTCATTTCCCCTTGTCCCACCTTACAGGTCAGGCAACCGCCATTTCAGTGGGCCACATGGGATGGATAAAAACTGCGTCACACCTATCTAGGCCGGGGAAACAGACAGATACCGGCACATTACGAATTACCAACGTTTCAGCAAATAACACATTGTGATACCTCAGTTTTGGATGACCCTATGCTCGCTGTTCTCCTCCATAGGGCACGTCTGCTGGGGCAGGTGATGAGATGGCGGCATCCTCCGGTATACAGACCCCTGGTGGACCTGTCGACAATGGAAGAGAGACACATCATAATCACATACAGACTTGATCGTGCAACAATCCTGGAACTGTGTGCCCAGTTGGAGCCAGACCTGATTTCAGCTATCCGCCATCCCACAGGAATACCCCATCTAGTGCAGGTTCTGCCTGTACTCCATTTCCTGGCCAGTGGGTCTTTTCAAACAACAATTGCCATGGCATCAGGGATGTCCCAGCCCAGCCAATGTTCTCTAAAGTGTTGTCCAGAGTGTTATCTGCCCTGCTGAAACACATGCGCAGCTACATCGTTTTCCCTCAGGTGGAGGATTCGCCCACAGTGAAAGGTGACTTCTATGCCCTGGGACATATCCCCAACATCATTGGTGCTATTGATGGTACACATGTGGCATTTGTACCCCCGCAGGAATGAACAGGTGTACAGAAACCGGAAAAGCTACCATTCGATGAATGTGCAGACGGTGTGTCTGGCAGACCAGTACATCTCCCATGTGAATTCCAAGTATCCTGGCTCAGTGCATGACGCTTACATTTTGAGGAATAGCAGCATCCCTTATGTGATGAGGCAATTCCTGAGGCACTGTGGTGGTCATTCTAACCCTGGCGGTAAAAACAGCCAGGGCGAATGACCGCGGTAGCACCGCCAACAGGCTGGCGGTGCACCGCTGGGCATTCTGACCGCGGCGGTTCAGCCGCGGCCAGAAACGGAAAGTCGGCGGTGTACCGCTGACTTTCCGCTGCCCTTGAGAATCCTCCATGGCGGCGGAGCGCGCTCCGCCGACATGGGGATTCTGACACCCCCTACCGCCATCCTGTTCCTGGCGGGTCTCCCGCCAGGAACAGGATGGCGGTAGGGGGTGCCGTGGGGCCCCCATAAGAGGGCCCCACTATGTATTTCAGTGTCTGCTATGCAGACACTGAAATACGCAACGGGTGCCACTGCACCCGTCGCACCTTCCCACTCCGCCGGCTCCATTCGGAGCCGGCGTCCTCGTGGGAAGGCTGTTTCACACTGGGCTGGCGGGTGGCCTTTTGGCGGTCGCCCGCCAGCCCAGTGGGAAACCCAGAATGACCGCCGCTGTCTTTCGACCGCGGTACGGTCTTCTGGCGGTTCCCGCTTGGTGGGTGGCTCCCGCCGCCCGCCAACATCAGAATCAGGCCCTGTGTGTGGCTAATAGGTGAGGCCAAGGTCCCAACACAGTTGACATAGGTGCCTGGGTATGGGGTTGTCCCTAACGGTTAGTGTGTGTCTAGCAGTTGTCCTTCGACATTTGCAGGTGACTCTGGTTACCCCAACCTGTCATGGCTACTGATCCCAGTGAGGAATCCCAGGACAAGGGCAGAGGAACGCTACAGTGAGGCACATGGGTGAACTAGGAGGATTATAGAACGCACCTTCGGCCTACTGAAGGCCAGATTCCGGTGCCTCCATCTGACAGGTGGCTCCCAGTAGTACTCACCGAAGAAGGTGTGCCAGATAATCGTGGCCTGCTGTATGCTGCACAGCCTGGCTTTGCGACACCAGGTGCCTTTTCTGCAGGAGGATGGGCCAGATGGTCGTCTTGTGGCAGCTGTGTAGCCTTTGGACAGTGAAGAAGAGGAGGCAGAAGAAGAAGATGTCGACAACCGAAACAACATCATCATGCAATACTTCCAGTGAGACATAGGTAAGAAGATGTAACTGCTCATACGTTTGTTGGAGCTAGCATAAGTCTGTCATTTTCACTCATTGTATGGACCCTGACTTGTTACTTTGCCTTTCCATTTCACAGATCTGGGTCCCAATTTGTGCCCTCTGCTATGTTTACTGCTGGCCGACAGCTGTGTTACATTGGTATGTGAACAAGTACATTGACATTGCTATATTCCAGAGATTTTGCAATTACACATTTGTGAAAGCACAGACTGACTCCAGATTGTTTTGTGATTCAAGTGTGTTTATTTCTGTGCAAATAAGTGGAGGGGGTTGTAAAATGGGCTGGGGTGATGGTGGAGAAATGTCCATGGCAGAGTCCAGTCTATTTGTTTCACAGGTGCATTTTACCGTGGGGCATAGGAAGTGGAGCAATGGCAGTTTAAGGTGGACAGGGTGTCAAAGTGGGACAGAAGGGTGACATTCAGTGTTTTCTTATTTCCTGGCGGGGGTCTTGACAATGTTCTCTGTCTTGTTCCTGGATCCCAGGGACTGTTTGCGGGGTGGTTCTCCATCTGCAGTGGGTGGGGTGCTGGTGGCCTGTTGTTCCTGTGGCGGTGCCTCCTGTCCACTAGCGCCGGAGAAGGTGGGGGGCTGTTCATCGTCTAGGCGAGTGTCAGGGGCCCGTTGGTGTGCCACTGTGTCCCTCCTGGTGTTGAGAAGGTCTGCCAGCACCCCTGCAATGTTGACCAAGGTTGTGTTGATGGACTTCAAGTCCTCCCTGATCCCCAGGTAGTGTTCCTCCTGCAGCCGCTGGGTCTCCTGAAACTTGGCCAGTACCATGCCTATGGTCTCCTGGGAATGGTGGTAAGCTCCCATGATGTTGGAGAGTGCCTCGTGGAGAGTGGGTTCCCTCAGGCCTGTCCTCCCCCTGTCACACAGCAGTCCTCCCAGCTTCCCTGATGTCCTGTGCGTCTGTCCCCTGAACCGTGTGCCCACTGCCCCCAGGTCCCTGATCGTCCTGTGTTAGTGGGGTTGCCTGGGTTCCCTGTAGTGGTGGATGCACTGCTGATTGATGTGTCTTGGGGACAGAGGGATGGGCCAGCTGAGTGGGTCCTGTGGCAGTTTTTCCTGAGGGGGGAGGTTCCGTGGTGGTTTGTGACTGTGTCAGGGGAACCAACTGTCACGAGGTCCCTGATGGGCCGGGCTGGTCATCTTGATCCAGGCGTGCGGAGCTGCTGTCGTCACTGTGGGCCTCTTCTGTGGGGGGACTGGATATGTCTGGCACCTCCTGTCCGGTGGCGTTGGGTAGGGGTCCTGTTGGGGTGTAAATGCATAGTTATTGCATCTGTGTATGCAATCTTTTGCAATGGGTGAGTTACTCTCTACTCCTGTGCTTGCATTATTGCAGTGGCCCTTGTGTGATTGGTGATTTTGGGGCATGTGTGAGTCTCTCTACTAGACATGCTTTGGTGATAGGTGTCCATGCATTGGTGTTACATGCAGGGCTTGATTTCGGGATGTGTCGGTTGTGTTAGTGGGGTATCTGTGGGTTGTTGGGGTGATGGGTGTGAGGGTGAGGGTGTGAGTATGTAATGGCATGCAGGTGGGGGGGATAAAGTAGTAAAGATTTTCCTTACCAGAGTCCAGTCCTCCTGCTACTCCTGCGAGGCCCTCAGGATGCATGATCGCCAAGACTTGCTCCTCCCATGTTGTTAGTTGTGGGGGAGGAGGTGGGGGACCACCACCAGTCCTCTGTACAGCAATCTGGTGTCTGCATACCACGGAACGTACCTTCCCCCGTAGGTCCTTCCACCTCTCCTGATGTCATCCCGTGTTCTTGGATGCTGTCCCACTGCGTTAACCCTGTCGACAATTCTGGGCCATAGCTCCATCGTCCTTGCAGTGGATGTCTGCTGCACCTGTGATCCGAATAGCTGTGGCTCTACCCGGACGATTTCCTCCACCATGACCCTGAGCTCCTCCTCAGAGCACCTGGGGTGTCTTTGAGGTGCCATGATTTGGTGTGGGTGATGTGTGAGGTGGTGTCTGTTGTGATGGGGAGAGGATGTGTTGATTGAGGTGCATGGATGTTGTATGAGAGATGGTGTTGTGTGTCTGTGGATGCTGGTGTTGTGTTAGGTAGTCTCTCTCTCTGGCCTTCTTTTAGAATTTTGGTAGTAAGGGTTTGTGTGTGTATTTCGAATTGTCCAATGTGGTTATGTTTTGTAAATGTGTGTGTATTTTGAGCGTGGCGGTGTGTACCGCCAATGGTTTACCGTGGTTTAAAGACCGCCGCGTTGATTCGTGGGTCGTGATACTGTAGGCATAGTCCTGTTGGCGTGACGGGGTAGGTTTTGGTATCGCCAGTTTGTCACTGACCTTTGGTGTGGCGGACTTGTGTGGTCGTCTGTATTGTGGCGGATTCCAAGCTGTGAGTCGTAATACCTGTAGCGGAATTCCACTGCCGCAACTGTATGTTGGCGGTCTTCTGCACGACGGAAAGCGGGATTTACTGCCAGGGTTGTAATAAGGGCCATAGTAATGTGTTTTATATGTCCTGACAGTGAAATATTGCTAAATTCGTTTTTTACTGTTGCAAAGCCTGTCCCTCTCATATGTTAATATTGGGGCTACCTTTAAATCTGATTAAAGTGTAGATTCCCCTTGGGAGCGAATGGACATGTCGCGTTTGGGGTCTCTGAGCTCACAATTTAAAAATACATCTTTTAGTAAAGTTGATTTTAAGATTGTGTGTTTGAAAATGCCACTTTTAGAAAGTGAGCATTTTCTTGCTTATACCGTTTCCGTGACTCTGCCTGTTTGTGGATTACCTGTCTGGGTCAGTTTGACAGTTGGGCTGGTTGCACACACTAGACAGTGACACAAAGGGAGCTGGGGTGTAGTCTGCATTTCCTGATGAACCATCTGTGCCAGGAGGGAGGAGAGGAGTGGTCACTTACACTTGAAAGGGCTGTGCCTGTCCTCACACAATGCAGTCTCCGACCCCCTGGTGAGTGTCTGGGGCCTGGCCTGGGCAAGGCAGGATTTCCCATTCAAAAGAGACTTTACTTTGAAGTAGGCCTACTTTAAAGGAGAAATTGGGTATAAGAAGGGCACCCAAAACCACAGACTTTAGAACACTTCTGGCAAGAAAGAGGAACCTCTGCCTGCAGAAGAGCTGAGGAAGAAGATCTGCCCTGCCTCTGACTGTGCTTTGTGGAGCTATCCTGCAGTTGCTGCTTCTGCCAGAGTAAGAGGGCAAAGACTGGACTTTGTGTGCCTTCCATCTTGTGAAGAAATCTCCAAGGATTTGATTTAGAGCTTGCCTCCTGTTGTTTGAAGTCTCAGGGACAGCAAATACTTCTATCTGCCAGCACCTGGAGTCTCTGGAGAGACTCCTGCTCTGACAAGTGGTGCCCTATCCAGTCCCTGGGCCCTTGAAAGGAAAGCTGGTGGAAATTCAAGGAAATCAACTTTGGACGACTTCGGACCGCCGCCGCTGCTGAATCCGGTGACACCGCCTGCAACCGACTCCGTGATCTTCGCTGGAACGCAATGACCTTCGCAGGCCCGATGCCGCTGCAACCCCGCTGAAGTCTGCAACTCCGTGGAAGTGGCCGCACCACCTCGTGACCAATGCCACTCGAAGTGCGCGGATTCAACATTTCGCACAGACTCCGCGATCCCCGACTTGGCGCATCAGCTTGTTTTCACTCTTCACCAAAGGTACTGTACTTGGGGGTCTATGCAACTCTGTGTCCGGCGCGCTGGTGTCAGAATGTTGGGAATGGCTCTGTCACGACGCCGTGTTAACACCTCATCGAAGCATTTTGCATTTCTAAGCGCTATTTTTGAGTTTAATCTTTAAAAATTCATAACTTGACTTGTGTATGTTGGATTTTTGTCGTTTTGGTCTTGTTTTGTTTAGATAAATATTTCCTAGTTTTGTAAACTGGTTTTGTGTCATTTTGGAGTGTTTTCATTAAGTTACTGTGTGTGTTGGTACAAATACCTTACACCTAGCACTCTGAAGTCAAGCCTACTGTTCTGCCAAGCTACCAAGGGGGTAAGCAGGGGTTGTCTGAGGGTGATTCTCTTTTACCCTGACTAGAGTGAGGATCCTTGCTTGAACAGGGGGTAACCTGACTATCAACCAAGGACCCCATTTATAACAAGCATCCAGTCAGTTTGTGGCTAGATAGTATCAGGCACCTTGCAGGCTTTCTGTGTCACATCTGCCGGGTACATAACAGTTCATCCTGCTAGCATCAGATCCTCCAAATGCAGTGAGTGTTTTAATTCTATCTCATGCACCTTTCTCCAAGTGTTTCATCAATCCCTAATGCTAATGCTTATCCTAGCTCTACCAATAAACCTCATGCTTACTCTAACCCAATCCTAACTTCACTTTTAATACTAATGCAAATATTACAACTGTTTCCCACACCCGAATTTCAATCCTTGACCCGTTTATGTCTACCAGAATGTCATTGACTGTGTGTCCATTTTTTTAAATTCAACCTGTCTTAAATATACAAACAGAAGGACAATGTTTCATTGACATTTTGGATCAAACTAAAAAACAGCCATTGGAACTGGGAACAGTCATTAAGTATGGTGTTTTGTTTACTCTAAGTTTCTGCAGGGGAAAATGTGCCTAAGTCTGGTGATAGGTCCCTGACCCAAGCTCACTGGCCAGTCATGGAGCTGGCAATATGGGTAGAGATGAGCCTAACTGCGGGGACTGCCAATTCTTTTGCACTGGGACCTCAGCCTGATCATTCACATCAACTGCACAAGCCTTAGCTGTGGAGCGGCACATCATGTGTTCTGTGCATTTTCAAGTTTGCTGGACAGTATTAGTGATATCTATTACTTTATCAGAGACAAAACTTTCTCTACAGAGATTGAGGGATCTTCTGCTGCAGCACTGAGAAGGTTATTAGAAGCAGCCAGCCTGACTCAGACAAACCACCCATCATCTTTCCTTTCATACTGAGCACCACATGACTTGTAATAATTGAGTACAGGTGGGGCAGCACTTACTGCAAATAGGTGCCATTTTACTGCCTCCAATTGCACGACCAGTGTGGCAAAGCTGGATTCCCCAGTCCCTGTGCAGCTCTAATTGTCACAAGAAAAATATTTTTTCAGCAATGTCCTTACCTTCACACATATGCATTTTGCACATCCAGGATCACATAACAAATGATCGCTGAAGCCTTTGTTGACCACCACACCTATAAACAAAGAATGGACTGGGGAGAAGCTGACATCACATCTGCACAGGAAGGTGGTATTTTTCAGCAAGTGGAGGTATATTCCAGCAAGACTGCTAGATGGCCCAATCTAGTACCAGACCCTACTTTCATCTGCACTGTGAGACCTTAACTCAAAAGAACTCAATAGGCACCCTTTGCATCAACAAGGACCTCAATTCCATATGAAAGATGAGTGCAGCATACTTTCATTGAAGTCAAACAAACTATAGCTGTAATTAAAAAAATTAATCCCTCATCAGCAAAGTAGTGGTTTCATTGAAGGTAGATGGAGCCTACACAGGAAGCTGGCAGCATGAAAGACTTGGAGCTCCAAAAGTCAAGGAAAGCCTGAGTAGTTCGAGAACACACATCAGCATTATGCTACAAAGTTATCATGCTGCATTTGAGTAATCAGGTGCTCCTTTACACTATATCCATAGACGATGTTTTCAGTAAGAAAGTGCCCAGTCTTGTCATTAGGCAATACCCTGTTATGTATTATTCTATTTTGTTGGTGCAGTACCTCAAGACAGTGTTAATGAAATGCCTCCTGGAAATACGGATTAAAGATTTTAAGTAGTCTGGTGATATTGTAAGTATCAGCAAGCAATTAATATTATAGAGGGATGATGTAAATCTGGTAAACCTCTGAGAATCAGTGAAGGATACTGCAAAAATGAACACAGACTAAAATTTCTTTATTGTTTATGGAAATCCAAATATGCATTAAGGTTAATGAAAAGCTTTACAAATATCAATATACACTGGCTATGATTGAGCAATAGTTAAAACATAGATATATGCTTAGGATTAGTAGGCGATGTTGCAAATCTGAAAATGCACTAGTGGTTAATGAGTGATAATGATAATTTGCATTCATGCATGCAGCCAGGAATTTTGAAGTTATGATGAAAATGTGACTGTTACTCAAGTTTTAAAGTGCATAGCTGAGCGAATAGTCAAGAATTATAAGTGACAGTGTAAATCTGAAAATGCACCAACAATCCAAGTTTGGGGTGACTGGGGCAGATAGAGTTTTGTACAATGTATCACCTCACTCTATGGACTATTTAAACATAACCAAAAACTGTGTTGCCAGTGTAGTGACTGCTGTCCATCCCACCAGTCTTCTCTGATTGCGTATGTAGTGGGCAGGACATGTTGCTTCCTCAGCATTCTGAGTGCGGGGAGGTTTCAAGCACCAGCATCCCTCACGAGATGCTGGCAACATCTCCAACAAAATAGAACTTTTCTTCCCACAGTTCCTTGGTAAAAACTTCTGGGAAAGTATAGCTTCCCAATCCAAGATAATTGCCATTTTCTCGTCTTCTTATTAAAACATTCTGAAGGCAAGATGGAAGGCTTTCGACCTTGACTTAATTTCCTATTTTTTGCCTATAAAAGGGGAAAGAGCCTACTACTCCTTGCATCACAACTCTGTGAGCCATTTACCTGCTTCTTGGAGTTCCCTGGTCTTATTCCATCCTGCCTCCTGATTATTCTTCGCCTCTTCCTCCAGGTTCCTGCCTTGCTTCATAGCTCCTGTGGCCTTATCCTGTTGGCTGAGGATTGTACTGGTTTCTCACCCCCTTGTGCTGCCAAGTTGGTCCTCAAGTCCAGTCGGCTGGCTTTGGAGCCTCCCCACCATCTCAGAGGTTTTTTGACTTAGGACTTTTGCTTCCATGGGGTTCCTACTAGGGGCACCTTCTGCTTGACGCTACCTAATGTCGGAGGTAACATGGCTGCTGGAAGGGATCCCCCTAGAAACTTAGTACTCCAGACTCTGTATTAAGCAACTCTTGAGGTTTTTATAATTAACTACTTCAGTAGGTTATTGACATGAAATAAGACAAAATGCACTTTCTTATTTTAAAATTTCAAAGTCAAAGATGCTGCTTTTATACCAGGCTAAAATACCAACAGATGACGTATGGCTTTGTAATGTCATTTCTGTAGTTAAAAAAATTAGTATGTTTGAGTTGAGTAATTCATGGAGGCACTGTAACAATAACACACATGAAAGTGCATTTATTAATCCAATAATTTAAATAATTAAGTCATGTGTTTACTATCTACTCTTCTAGCTGTAATTTCCTTCTAATTAGAAGTACACGATTTTGTATATCCTGCAGTATTTATATGAAATGCCACATTAATGCTACTATGTGAGTTTAAATTATTAGCTTGAATCTGAAAAAAATGATTTAGCTTAAAGATCTATGCTAACCATTGTAATACTTTAAACAATGTATCTGACTAAATTTATATAATATAAATTCACATAAGAAAGAAATAGGGTATGTCAAAGATTCCACTAATATTGTGAGCTACGTTTTAGGCATGTAAAAGATCTATAAGATATATCGCATTTCTTAATTATCAACCTTCAAAACTTCATCAGAACCTTTAATTCGATTTGTTCTCTCTCATAGCGCCCCATGAATTGTTTGACAAACCAGGGAATGCATTTAGAGCCCATAGCTGTCCCTCTAATATGTTTGTACTACACAATTTTGACATAACATATTGTTGTTTTAATGTAAAAGGAAGGTAATATAGAAGAAGCATTGTAGTATAGAATATGATAAGAAATGGACAGATTTCATGTTCCTTAAGAGTTTAATAGCTTTCAATAAACCATCATGCTTAATGAAACTGCATACATATATTTCATCATACACATTCATAAAAAAAAAAACTGCTTCTCAGGGTGTAATATGAAATTCTTAACAAAAAAGTAAGTCATAATATTTTTAATGTAGGATGTTAAGGTGGTTACAAAAAGCATTCAAAACATACTTACATATGCACATACAAGTTTCATAATGGCACCATTAATCTCAATTATAGTTGTGGGTGTTGTACGAACACTCTTATGCAACTTTCAGAGAAACCTAATAAGAGGTATTGTAAAGCAATCTATTTCCAAGTACCAAAATTTTGCATCACTTTTAGACCGTGCATACTTTCACATTCCTCTGTTTAGATAAATTGCCACATGTTCCTACAGGTGTAATTTCACCTATGCCATTCAATATATATTTCTATATTATCTATTTTGTCTTGTATAGTATGCAAGATGAGGCAACTCTGAATTTTACAATGATTTAATTCAAATGCTTGATTTTGAATGTAAGTTTTCATAAATTACAATTCTTAATGTTAAATTAGTAGTGCAAGTCCATTAACGGTTATACTTATTTTACTAGACACTACTTCCCTAGTTTGCCAAAACATGTGTTGCAACTTCATAAATGTTTTCATTTAATTCAGATACTATTAATTCTTTAGCTTCCTTACATAAGCATGTAAATCCATTTCCTCTACAAGTACAATTACATATTTGCATTAGAACTATTTCCTTGAAATTATTTGAATTAACATTTCTCAATATTTTAATCAATAATTGTATTATAATTATAGTAACAATTAAAGCAATTTAGTGTATATTTTATATTTTGTAAATGTGAATACCTCAATTTATAAATAAATATATTTTCTATGAGAAAGTGGATTATTAGTTGGGTAGATGGGAGTCCACAACAGCTAACAGAGTCACTACCTTGTTAGGCACTGTAAAGCTTTCAGTAATGTTATACCAGAGCTCTACTTCTGGAAGCTACGGCACAGAGTAGGCAGCCTTATCTTAAGAAAATGTGTAAAGCATTTAGAAGTACCAACACAGTGACATAGTCAAAAACACAAAACAATAAGAACGACATTCCCGTTTATGAAAGTACAGAACATTTTTATGAATGCAATTGCACCAAAATGACAACAGTTCCAATAAGGAGATAGCCACCTTTAAAGCCTTAGGTATAAATAGCTGCAAAAAGCATTAAGTGCCAAGTGTGTCAAATGATCACTGAATCCTGGCGCCTAGGCTAGATTTGAGGCCAATAACCAATGGAGCATGGGTCGAATACACCAACCAGGTTCTACACGATCAGAGATTTTTACCTTCAGGCTTAGTTTTGAAAATCAAAGTCATATTTCTTCAGCACGGCAAGGCAACAGGCTGTTTCTGAGAAGGGCTCCATTGCATCAGATAGGCTTCAGAAGACGTCCCAGTGAAGCCTTTGGTTTCAGCGGGGAAAGCTCCAAGGGTGAAAATTCAAAATTCATGCCCATGGAAGTTCTCTCACTGTCCAGATACTTTTGTCGCCTTTGCTTGGTTAAATTTTTGACTTTCAGGCATAGTACCTATTTTGAAACTTCAATTCACCCAGCATGGCAAGTCTCCAGGTCTCCTGATGTGAGGTCCTGCTGAAATGGATATGCTACTGCTCAGGGTGGAAGAATGCTGAATCTTCAGCCCAGTGGCAATGCACCTTAGTCAGATCAGCAATGGGACACAGGACCTCAGTAACAGCACCTGGGGGTCAAGGCTGATTCAGCAGAAGCCACCTGCAGGATCCAGAGCAGGTCTAGTTGGAACTGGTCAGCTGGCCTCTTCCGGAAAAAAGTTTAATGCAGCTTGTTGTGGCCCTGTAGCCTAACAAGAGATGAGCCACTTGAGCCTTGGAGTCCATTTCTTTGTGGTGGGGACAAGTTGGAACAGGCCTAACCCTTCTGGGATCTCCTCACAGCACTCAAACAGCAGGTGCAGTCCTTCTTCTGCTCTTCCACAGGCCTAGAGTGTTCTGAGGAGAGAGTCAGGGGATACCACAGTTATGCTGGACATTAAATTGTGTGTCGCAGAGACTGTTGGCCTCTCCCTAACCCAGTAACTCTACCCACGTTTGCAGCAATTCTTGAATACCATACTGAAAAGAATCCCTGAGTGCCCCGTCTGCCTAAATTCAAGATGGTGATGCCCTTAGCCCCTCATGAAGAGCCTGCGTGCTCACCTTAGAGATGTGGCCCTGAAAATCAGCAACCCCTCCTCTATGGTCAATACTCAAACCAGTTCTCGGGGCAACTTCCTCCTCATTGTGATTGAGGCCTGTCTGTCTGGAAGAACAAAGAACGGCCCTGTGCTGGTGTCATCTGACATCTATCTGTGGCAGGGAATGCCATTTTGAAGTTAACAAGTTCATGGGCACTGCCTAAATGGTCATCCATCCAGGGGAACAGAAACACCTCCCCATACCCAGGCCTTTGTCTCTGCTCTGGGAGCCATTTTCACACTGCATTCAGGGCTTGAGCACACAGCGGGCTACAGCTGAAGTCTAATTCAAATTAGCCTCTAAAAGCTCCAGGCAGGGAAAATGTAACTTTTTCTAAAATTACATTTTCCTTAATATGTATTAAAAATCTGACTTTACCAGTGAATTGAGCTTTTAATGGATATTACAAGGAGTCCAAAAATTACATTACTAGGTGTTTTTTAAACACAGATAGCATTATTAAATGTAGTAATGCATCCTAGTGTTTCTCAATGGAACAACTAGCGTTGCTGCAGTGAAAGGATCCTTTGCGTGCTAGTCTCTGTAAGGGCATCATAACTTTAAATTTGTATGTGTCCTACTTTCAAATACAATGCACCCTGCCTTATAGGCTACACAGCTAACATAGGAGTAACTTATTGCCATTTAAAAGGAAAGATTTTGCCTGTCAGGGGGAATTTTTTTGACAGGTTGAGTTGCAGTTTTTAAACTGCCACAGTTGGTATATAATGCAAGATGTGATTCCGAAGCCATGTATACGTTGTTACTGTAGAGGATGGCACAAATAAAATTGTGGTGATAATGGCAAAAAGGCACTTTCCTGCATCAACACCATTAGTTCAGAAATGAGAGTCAGTCAGCAATGTTTTTATTTGAAGTCTTCTGAGAGAGGCAAATTCATAGTTAAGAAAACCGTCTTGTTAAATGTAGTTCAATTAAAATTGTAACCAAGATTCAGTATTTAAAATGATGTATATGTGTATTTAATTACATTTTTTCCATTTCTTTGTAACTCAAACATCTTTCAGATAGATTAAAAAAGTTACTTAAGTCCTCTCATTTCTTGATCTTAAGTTCACTTCTGGTGGTTGAGCTCTTTTTCCTCTGCAATTTCTTCTTTTCTCCTCTATTGCTTCTTCGTCTGAAAGTATTATTTTCTGATCCATAGATCAGTTTGCTGAACATCTCTATACCAGTTTAAGGTTGCATTGTTATTTTCTTTTTCATTAGTACCATAACATTTTTATTTTCACCTTTTTCAGGTTGTAATCATCATGATGGAATTTGTTAGGGATTCTTTATTTTCTCATAATGCTTATTTGCAGGGCTCACCCCTCTGTTCTTGCACAGCCATGGTCCAGGTCTCTCAGTGCTACCATGATGTGGACAGGTTAACAGTTCAACACACCATATTTCTCTTCTGCACACACACAAGCATGCATGGATGCATGTACATGTGCATGCACACACCTACAAACAGTTAAAATATAACACAAATACTAACATACAATCAGACACACAAAACCACATGCACAATCCCATACTAATAGTCCCACCATCACACACCTATGCACACAGCATCATACCAATACACACATTGCAACAACACATAACATACCCAGATACATACACTATCAAATACACCAATAGACCATGCCCACACTCAATCATACATGGCAAAACACTCTTCTACACATTCATGCCAGCAGACACAAACGTTCACCATCTACCATGAAATGGCTCTATATCACATAATACACACATATACACCAACACACTTATCTTCACATTGCCTCACTGAAAATCACCCCAAAGCACACATTCACACTAGCTGACCCACCAGCACTCTATTCCATATTGACACCATGCAGCATAAAACTAATTCACATTACGTTATCACACATGCTTACCCTAAAACATAAGCAACATCACACATAACCACATCAAAACACAATCACACATACACCATTATATGCCTAATCACACACTCTGAGAGAAGCTTTCACTGCTTTACGTGTTTACTGTATAAGGAATGATGAGCTCCTACAGGCTGCCAGGAAGCTTGCATGTCAGTTGCATATGCTGTATCTGTTCTGTGTAGATGAAGAGACACTCATCTACTCTGCTTCTGCCTGTGCCGCTACTCTATTATGTATGGCAAGGAAGCCTGTCCTCCTGTTGCACCTGCTGTGTCTGTTCTGTGTGAAAAGTAATCCATTGCTCCTACATGTTCTTTGTGTTGTAGGACTCTCATCATGGGGACACGACTGTTGGTTTCTGACAGCAGCACCACTGCATGTGGGGGACTGAGTCTTATTACACATTGTCTGATACTGTCAGCCTAACCCTTTCGGCTAGCTTGCAGCACCTCACTAAAACCCAAAAGTAAAGATTATTTGTGGTAGTATGACGCATGACACTCTATGACCTCTCAGGGAAGTTGTGGTGGAACAGATCTTACCCTTTTCTCTCAGTTACGCAAGTCTCATATATGCAAAAAACAAACAGAAGAGGATTTGGTTCAATACATTTTATTGAAACAACTGTATTTTATGTAAAAAGGCATGAATTGTGATTATTAGGACAATGAAACCCAACACTATTATTATGGTCACAAGAAAAGTGAAACAGATAAGAAGTCCCAATATTCTGTCACACTAGTGAATCTAAAATCCTTACCTGCATTACTGAAAATCTACATTAGAGCAATAGCAGTGTTAGCCCTAATCTGCCTGTACTGGTCTCTGCAAGGAAAGCCACCCCCCTACCTGCTACCTGAGAATACATGGGGGTTTTACCTGTTGGTCTGCTGGCCTTCCTCCCGAGTGGATAGAGTGATGAGGCCAAGTTCAGCAGAGCTGCGACAACATGGTATGCAGTGAGATGGCTGGCTGGAATGCCCCCTAAGTTTGGGACAGCATTTTGTATTATATTAAAACATGCTGTTCTGAGAACTGCCCTGATGTGATAATGTGTCTTTTCTGTGTAAGGTAGACATTGTACTCTTTGGGTCATCAATACTATGTAAATAATCATGTACAGCCTTGGGCTGAGCACAAGATGAAATGTTGAGCAGAAGAACTAATAGCAAATTCTGTGTGAAAGGGCAACTGATAATAATAAAATCATAATAAAAATAAAAACGTGAAAATAATAATAAAAACGTGACAGTTAAAATGAAGCTTTTGCTAAAATAATAATAGGGAATAAATTAAATGAACTAGGTAACAGGGCAAAGGCCATAGGCCTAGAGCTAAAATAAATGTAAAGTACTAAAATAACCCCACAACATCTGTGTCAGTGGTCTTATCAATGCTGCTTCTGCTGGTATTCATCCTGAACCTATTGACTGTGCTACAAAAGGTTGCACTGTTGCTGCCTCCGCTACATCAGTGTTGTGTGCTACTGAAACAAAAGTGCAAAGGACCAACTGAGTTGCTTTGGTAAAACCTGTGATTGTGTGGCTGCTTAACTCTGCAAAATAGATGTATCTTGGACCACATGCTTCTAAAATAGAAGGTGTTGTTGGTTCTATTTTCAACTATCATCTTAAAATGAAGCTGCAGAAGGTTGAGCATGTGACCACATATTTGTGTGCTTCAAAATGTGCATTTTGTTGCATGTATATGTAAGGCGAGAGCTTGATATGAGATGCTATTGATTTAATAGCAATGGTTTCCAGGAAAGCCCTGAAGGTGAACTCTTTGTGGTGGTAGTGCAGGTCTTGAAATAGTTAAGATGGATTTCTTTAAAGTTTGTGTTTTCTTAGTGTGAGAAACTGTGTTGTTGGTTGACTGGGGCCTGAGCCCTGGTCAAGCAACAGCCCCAATGACTGGCAGAGTGAACCACACAAAGTTACTGAATTAACCTGTGCTTAACCCTGGGTAGCTTGGCGCAAAAAGCAGTCAGGCTTAACTTAAAGGCAATGTGTAAAGTTTCTATGCAGCACACAAACAGTAATAAAGACAACACAAGAAAAGTACCCCACCATCTTAGACAAATAGAGTACATTTTAATAAATTATTTGACACCACAACAGCAAAATTCCAATGAGTTGAACTTGAGTTATGATTTTTAGTAAAAGCTAGTGCCTTAAAGATAAAAGCACCAGCACAGACACCCAGTTGTGAAAGACTAGGTCAAATTTGAAAAATATGGCTGACTGTGATGGAGCGAATTGGGTCCAGTTAGCGCTTAGCTTTGGACATAGAAGAATCTTTCTGAGAAGGTAAAGTGCAGTGAGGCAAGGCTGCAGGTGATGTCCTAGGAGGGAGCATCATAGTCTGTGAGCCTTGGGTCAGAGCCGCAGTGAAGATTTTTATGTTCAGACATAGTTCCCCATTATGACATTGACGGTGACTGTTAAAGTGGCGGTAATACCGCCAACAGGCTGGAGGTAACTACTGCCAAAGTATGACCTTGGAGATGATAACTCCCATAGACAGCCAATGTACCACACCATTCGCCAGAGCATTAACACCATGCACCACGCACCACAGCGATAGCCATCAACAGCCAGGCAGAAGACAAGGTACCGCTCACCATATTATGACACTGCAAACCGCCAGGATTTCTGGGGCGGTACGAGCGCCATCAAAAGCCTGGTAGAAACACATCACAGAAGACCAGAGACTCACCAACAGAGACACAGAGAAGACCAACACCGCCATGGAACCGGAACTGCAAGTCTTCCCGATGCTCTTCTACGCCATGTTCCACCTGGAACACCAACGCCGACTGAGATGGTGAGTACATCTGCCTAGCACACAAGGGAGGGAGGGAGGAAAAGGAGAGTGACACACATACTCACGACACACACCATCCATACACACACCATACACACAACCAGCTGCAGACGTAAACCAATGGCACATGATGCACAGCATAATATACAAGGACTACAGTTTGGCAGCACTGACATTGTAATAGCAAGGCAACACCCACCCTATGAACCAATTTTAGAACAAAGATACATGAACAATTGTCCAGAAAAGGCCAATGCCCAGTCCAAAGTACATAAGGCCCACATGTCCACAGGTTACAGTCCAAGCCCCAACTTGACGAATTCCGCACAGCACTGTGCAGGGGCAAAATCTCAGAAGTGGACAGGCACCTCAGGGGAAGGGGGGTGCAGGGCACCTCAGCTGAAGTCAAAAACAAGCCTGCTGCTCCTGGAGGGGGCTCCATGGCCATTTTCCAATGCTGGTGAGTGCAAGGTTATAGTCTCTGAGGTGGGGAACTTGCCCACTGCTCCTGGAGGGGGCTCCATGCTCATTTCCCAATGCTGGGGAGTGCAAGGTCACAGTCTCTGGTTGGTGAACATTCCCACTGCTTCTGTAGGGGGCTCCTAGTACAAAAGTCCCTGGAGGGTGGCCTACATGTCTGCTGGAGGTGAGGACTGCATTGTTTCTGCTGGGGGAGGTGTCTCCTGGGCAGCCTCTGCTGGAGGTGAGGGCTGCATTGTCTCTGCTGGGGGAGGTGTCCCCTGGGCAGGCTCTGCCGGAGGTGAGGGCTTCTTGTCTGTCATTGGCGGTTGAGTGGGAACCTCTTTTGTCATTGGTGGTTGAGTGGGCACCTTTTCTGACACTGGTGGTTGAGTGGGATCGTTCCCTTTCCTGGCTGGTGGAGTGGGATCCTTCCCTTTCCTGGCTGGTGGAGTGGGATCCTTCCTTTACTGTGCCACTCTTATGTGATGTCTTGTGTGCATGCTCGTCTGCATGTGTGTATGGGATAGGTTGGGGTTGAGGAGACTGGGACTGGGAAGTGGTAGTTGGAGGGGGGACGGTAGTAACATGGACAATTGCTGCCATCAGAGATGAGGCCAGAGCCTGAATCGATCTCTGTTGGGCCACCAATCCACCGTGGATGCCCTCCAGGAATGCATTGCATTGCGGCATCTGGACTGCAGCCCCTGGATGGCATTCACAATGTCTGACTGCCCTGCAGAGATGGATCTCAGGAGGTCAATGGCCTCCTCACTCAGGGCAGCAGGGATCACTGGGGCAGGGCCTGGGGTGCCTGGGGCGAAGGAGATGCTCACCCTCCTGGGTAAGCAGGCAGGGGCAACTCGCTGAGGGGCTACTGGGAGAGCTGGTGCTGGTGCTGGTACGGGGAGGTGGCAGCTATACCTGCAGCTGGGATGGTCACAGAGGTGTCTGCCACCACCAGGGAGCTTCCATTGGAGGAGGTATCTGAGTCAGTGTTGTACCTGTGGGATGCAGCTCCCTCTGTCACAAGTGCCCCTGCTCCTCCACCTGATGATGTTAATGCACACATGGACAGGATGACAGAAGGAGAAAGGGGGGGGAGGGAGAGAAAGGGAGCACTGGATCAATTACAGCACCAACACCACAGTTGGCATACACAGCACCGTTACACACAGGGATCAGGATTGAGCACTATGCATTGCACTGGCATTGAATTGGCTAGATGCCACAGCAAGATGAGGGCCAAACACCGCCAACTGCACACCTCCTGGGACTCACAAAGCTCTGACTGACATGGAATGCAAACGAGCTAGGTTACCTGCATTTACCATAATCACATTACCTTTGTGCTGGATCATGCTGCAATGTCTAGCCTGGCATTAAGGGGTACCCACTAACTCACAACCACCACCCGGATCGCATGCCAACTAACAATTATTGTAGGAAGGCCCACTGTTCTCACCCTCTTGTGGCAGCTGTGATGCTCTCAAGGGCCCATCCAGCTCTGGGTAGGCCACTGACAGTATTTGGGCCATCTGGGGGGTCAGGTTCTGACAGGCACCCCTTCCTGGTTCGAAGGCCATCTCCAGCTGGGCCTCTGTGGTCTTCCATGCCCAGCGTCTCAGGACCTCCCACCGTTTCTGACAGTGGGTGCTCCGCCTGCCATAGACCCCCAGGGTCTTCACGTCCTTGGTGATGGCACGCCATAATCCCTTCTTTTGATGGGCGCTGACCTGCAGAGGCGATACAGACAGGAGGACACCATTACACATACAATCCAGCCTGTCACACATATGGCCCACCAATCTTGTTTCCTTCAACATTGGCACACACATTGGCCAGTGCACACCATGTATACCATCACATTACATCACCCCATCATGACACGATGCTTGCACACACATCTCCATGCATCCTTCCCACATGCATTGTGCCCAAGGTGAACTCACCTATTGTTCTGGAGGCCCATACAGCAGTCTGTACTGGGGTAGGACCCCATCCACCAATCGCTCCAACTCCTCCGCAGTGAAGGCAGGGGCCCTTTCCCCGGTCACATGGGCCATGGTAGGTTCCAGACACAGGTCACAGCAGCACACGCAGTGTAGGTGTTGTCCTATGGAAAGTCAGGAATCAAGGGAGGTTATAGACTGAGAATGGTGGTTACGTACGCAGCGGTGTACACCGTCACCGCCGATGCTGATCCCCATTGGCCACCGTACTCCATAGAGACCCATATTAGCCAACTAGGAATTGCACGGTGGTGCAAGACCGCCTTCTGCCACGACGACCAACGTAGGCAGAGTTCCCTCACTTCCACCTGTCCCTAGATACAGGACAGATGGTTGCCATTTAATGGTGGTGGACTACATACAGATCTTCCATAACTGTGCCATTTATGGAAATTACACATACATTGCCATTCCCATTGTCTCATCACATTAATGCTGTATGCACACTGAGGTGGTAGTTCCATTGTACAGATTGTGACAGCCTACTCACTATTGTGTCCCTTAGATGCCTACCACTGCGAATGAATAGGAGTAGGAGACAAACCCCCATGTACAGACCCCTTGTGGAATTGGCTACACTGGAGGACAGGCACATTATACTCACCTATAGACTGGACAGGGCCACAGTCACAGAGCTGTGTGCCCAATCTGAGCCTGACCTGATATCAGCTATCCGTCATCCCACTGGGATCCCTCTCTTGTGCAGGTTCTATCAGTGCTCCATTTCCTGGCAACTGGTTCTTTCCAAGTGACGGTGGGCTTGGCAGCAGGAATAGCACAGCCAATGTTCTGAACGGTGCTGGCAAGGGTATTGTCTGCCCTGGTGAGACACATGTGCAGCTACATTTCTTTCCCCTAGGTGGAAGATTTGGCCACTGTCAAAGCAGGATTCTGTGCATTGGGACATATTCCCAATATTATTGGGGTGATTGATGGTACACATATTGCGTTTGCACCCCCGTGCCAGAATGAACAGGTATGCAGGAATCGGAAGAGTTTCCAGTGCATCTCTCACGTTACTTCTAAGTATCCTGGGTCGATGATTGATGCCTTCGTTCTGAGGAATAGCAGCATCCCAAATGTGATGGCCCAACTACAGCGGCACAGGGTGTGGCTAATAGGTGAGCCAGAGACCCCATCCACTGTATGTCAGTGTATGCCTTAAAGTGTTATCCCCATAGCATTGTGTAAGGCTATAGTTTGCCCCTCAATACTTGCAGGTGACTCTGGCTACCCAAACCTATTGTGGCTCTTGACCCCTGTTACGAATGCCAGGACAATAATCGAGAGGACTTTCGGCCTCCTTAAGGCCAGGTTCAGATGCCTTCATCTGACAGGTAGATCCCTGTGCTACTCACCAGAGAAGGTATACCAGATAGTAGTGGCATGCTGCATATTGCACAACCTTGCTCTCAGGCAACATGCGCCTGTTCTGCAGGAGAAGGGGACTGGAGATGACCCCATGGCAGCACAGGTCCAGTGTCCAAGGGGCCATAGGAAGGGGAGCAAAGGCAGTTCAAAGTGGACAAGGTGACAGGGTGGGACACAAGGGGGACAATCAGTAGAGTCTCATTTCCTGGGGGTGGTCTTGGTCTTGGCAAGTGCCTCTGGCTTCTGTCTGGTTTGCAGGGAACATTTGCGGGGTGGTTCACCTTCTGCAGGAGGAGGGGTGCTGGTGGCCTGTGGGTCCTGTGGCGGGGCCTCCTGCCCACTAGCTGCAGCGGAAGTGGAGGGCTGGTCAATAGACTGGCAAGTGGTAGTGGCCCGCTGGTGTGCTGTCGATTCCCCCATGTCTGCCAGCACCCCTGCTATGGAGATCATGGTGGTGTTGAGAGCCTCCAAATCCTCACTGATCTCCTGATGGTGTTCCTCCTGCAGCTGCTTGTTCTCCTGCATGTTGTTAAGGATCTGGCCCATTGTGTCTTGGGATTGTTAGTAGGCCCCCAGGATCTTTGTGAGTGCCTCCTGGAGAGTCAGTTCTCTGGGCCTGTCCTCCCCCTGGCGCACAGCGGTCCTCCCAATGTCCCTGTTGCCCTGTGCCTGTGTCCCCTGAATTGTGTGCCCACTGCCACTGACCCCAGGTCCCTGATTGTCTTGGGGCGAGGTGTGGACTGGGGTCCCTGTACTGCTGATTGACGTGTCCCCAGGATGCTGGGTGGGTCCTGTGGTGTTGGATACTGAAGGGGGAGGCTCTGTGGTTGACTGGGAGTGGACTGGAGTGACCGACTGACCAGTGGTCCCTGATGGTCCAGGTAGTTCATCCAGATCCAGAAGTTCAGAGTTACTGTCATCACTGGGGGCATCTTATGTTGGGGGACTGGTTGGTTGTGGCACCTCCTCTCCGCTGACATTGGCTGGGGCACCTGTGGGGATGTAAGTGATGTATTATACGTTAGGTCTATGACATATTGTACATCCCTAACTTCCCCTCTATCGTTGCTGTTGCCCTGCCACCTTTGTTTGTGTATGGTGATGTATGTTATGATTGTTAGTTCTCCATGCTGTGCATGCTTTTGTGATGGGTGTCCATGCAGGGCTGGGAGGGCTGATCATGCATTTATATAGCATGCAGGGATTGGCATTTGGGGTTAGTCATATGTGTAGGTACAGTATGTGGGATGGAGTGGAGGGATGGGAGTGAGGGTGAGGGGGTGAGATGGCATGCAGGTACGGGGGTGATAAGTAGTAAATGTTGACTCACCAGTGTCCAGTCCTCCGGCAACTCCAGTGCTCCTCCCATGCTGTGAGCTGTGGGGGAGGAGGTGGGGGTCCACTGCCAGTCCTCTGTATGGCGGGCTGGTGCCTTGCTGCCATAGAACGTACCTTCCCTCGTAGGTCATTCCACCTCTTCCTGATGTCGTCCCTTGTTCTTGGATGCTGTCCCACGGCGTTCAACCTGTCCACGATTCTTTGCCATAGCTTCATCTTCCTGGCAATAAATATTTGTTGTAATTGTGCTCCAAACAGCTGTGGCTCTACCCTGACTGTTTCCTCCACCATGATCCGCAACTCCTCATCTGTGAAACGGGGTGCATTTGTGGGCACCTGGGTGTTGTGTGGTGTGTGTAAGTATGTGGGTGTTCGGTGCTGTGGTTGGGTGTGTGAAGTGGGGTGCGTGAGGGATGTATGGGTGTATGTGGTGTGTGTGTCTAGTTGTTGCAGTGGTCTTGGTGTCAGTCTGGTGGCAATAATTTGTATTCGTAAAAGGTTGTGGGTAATCTGAGTGTGTGTTTTATAGTGCTATGGGTGGGTGGGTGTGGTGTGTGAATGAGTGTCAGGTGTGTGTTTTTGGTATTGACCAATGGGGTGTAGTTTAGTATATGAGTGTCCATTTTGAGAGCGCCGGTGATTCGTGGGTCATAATGTGGTGGGCGTTGTTTTGTTGGCATAACAGTATGGGTGTTGGTACCGCCACTTTAGAACTGACCTCTGGGCCAGCAGATTTGTGTTTGTGGCAGTATTCTGTCAGATTAGTGTGTGTGGCATAATTTGGCAAACGGATGTTCACTTCCATGGCAGTATGTTGGCGGCAGTCACCACAGCAGTAAGTGGGATATACCGCCAATGTCATAATGACTACCTTAGTCTCTTTTTTTGAAAGTTGAAAATCTGCAGCGGGATGACATATAAGGCTGTGTCTGAAGACAGTTCCAGGGGCTTGTATGCCCTTATGGTGAAGGACTTCTGAACGTGATACACTACTGCGGAGCAGAACACATAGGGAGAAGCAACAAGGTCAATCTGACCGGCGATGCACCTCGGATGGATAGGTGAGCAGGTCTGTCCCAGTCTCCTTCTGGTCCTCAGAGCAGTCTTTGGTCACAATGTTTCTCTAAGTCCTCAGTTTTCAATTTTGCCAATCTAGGCACATTTAGCACCACAACCAAGGGTCCAGGACTGGTGATACTTGACTTGGGGGTACAGGACTCACTCAGGCTGGGCCCAGGTGCTGGTTCAATATGGTGGGAGCTTTTTGTGTCCCTGTGGCTGCAAACTAGCCCTTTGAGTCACTCCTGTTGTCCTGGGTTCAAGTGAAGATGCAGGGCCTAACAGCAGGGCTGGCCTTTGAGGGTTTAGGGCAGGCTCCAGGCAGCAAAGCAGTCTTTCCAGGCATAGTGAAGCTGTATTGCAGAGTGCAAAGCAGATCACAGCAGCAGGCAGTCCTCTGAGAGTCCTTCTGCAGGTTCAGGAGTGAAAGTCCTATTTTTATACCCTGGTGCCCTTCCTATAAAAGGTGGGAGAAGCTTTTACAAAGATTTGTTGAAGTGCATGGGATTTCTTGACTTTTCTGCCCTGGTTCTAAGCTGGCTGCTGTGACAATGTGGAGATGATAGGTCCTTTGTGGGAAGGCAGAGCACAGTCTATTCAGTTGCAAGGAGGCTGTGCTCAGCACCACCCCAACATTCTGCCAGCTGTTGACCCATTTAGGCACACCTAAATCATCTATTGTGTGACTGTCTGGGAGGAATTCACAAAGTTTAACTGTTAATTACACCGAGTCATGTGACCCAAGACTGGCTGCAGGCACAAAAGGGGTAAGGGCGGGAAAATGCCAACTTTTTAAAAGTGACATTTCAAAAGCTGTAGTTAAAATCTGACTTTACAATCAAAGAGGATTTTTCATTACAATTTCATAGATAACAAACATGAACTGGCTACCTGGTCCTAATCAAAAGTCAGCACTTATTAAATTTAATGAGGCATCCCAATGTTATACTATGAGATAGGTAGGCCTCACAGTAGTGAAAAATGAATTTAGGAATTTTTCACTGCCAGGTCATGTAAAACCTAAAAGTACATGGCCAACCTTTTAATCACCATGCACCCTGCCCTCTGGACTACCTAGGGCCTACTTTAGGGGTGCCGTATGTGTAGTAAAAAGGGGAGTTTAAGGCTTGGCCCGGGGGTTATATTGCCAAGTCGAACTAGCAGTTTAGAACTGCATTGAGGCTGCAATGGCATGGGTCATGTTTTAAGGTACTGCTTAAGTGGGTGGCACAATAAACACTGCAGGCCCACTAGTAGCATTTAGTTTAGAGGCCCTGGGTATGTGGTATACCAGTCTACAAGGGATCTTTAAGTAAACGATACTAATCAGGTGTAAGCCAATCAAACTATGTTTAGGGGCGTGAGCACAAGTACTTTAGTTCTGATTATCAGTGTGTACAAAGTCCTAAGGCCATCAAAAACGAATTTCAGCACAAAAATGAGGTATGTAGGCACAAAGGTTGGGAAAGACCACTAAGGCTGACAGGTCTAACACTTGGCACAACGTTTGGTGTGTCACAGCCCACCCAATGTGCACCTCGGAGGGGAAGATTGGGGGCGGCAGGTCACTTGTAAAATCCACCACATTCATTTGTTGAAATTAAATTGATGAATCAAATCTGGTGCCTTATGTGGCTGTCAAAGTGATTTTGCTGTAGGAAAGCAAGAAATGAAAACCAAAGTGTCTTTCCTTGTACAGCACATGGTACTATTGCCAAATTGCGATGGAACATAAAACAGGGTTTTCCACTCAGATGGTGTGATAGTATGCAAATAACATAACTATTTACCACTCTCAAGTGAGCTTTAAAAGAAAATAACAAAGTGTATGAGGGTCGTTAACTTGAAGGATCCCGGGCTGATGTGGGCTTTATCTTTTCACAGAATATATTGGTGTGTTTGTATTCAAATTAGACAAAAAGGGCTCACTGAGGTTTTCTTAACAACATTTGGCCGATATTTATACTTTTTTAGCCCCGCATTACGCAAACGTCGCAAAATTACCAAATACAATTGGATTTTGCAAGTTTGCGCCGCTTTAGCGTCAGAAAATTACGCAAATGCGGCGCTAAAAAAGTATAAATATAGGCCTTGGTGTTTTAGCATGGGTATTACCGCTACTTTCTATGCAGCATCCTGCCTGTGCTGTGTTGGGTATTTTTGTGAGGGTTTTGTGATGCACAAATGCACAACTAACACCTGTGCTGTACTAATCCTACTGACTAGAAGTGCTTAGAGTGATGATGGTTGTGCTGTTCCATCTTTCTGCGTTCAATAAAAGTCTGGACTACTGCCTGTTGAATATCTGTCATAGTGTGATAAACGATTGTAAAGCGGGTGCATATATGGTGCTTTAGAGCTTTAAAATGCATTCAAAGCGTTTATCTTACCTACTGCGGTGCTTTAGAGTTTACCCCAGCACACTGCTACACAGCAAGCTATTGTGAGCTGAGGTGAGGGTGTCAGGTTCCTGGACATCCAGGACAAGTGGATGAAGGAAGGGAAAGGAGCAGAGCATGATTGAATGAGACAAGGGGGATGACCCAGACCCTTCTTTAACTTACCACAGGCCCTTCTTCACCTTACCGCAGTGCTACTCACAAGGACACACGGAAGAGGTGATAAACTCATAGATGGGATCCAGGTTCCACACAATATCGGTCTCCTTCAAACAGTAACCCAGTGACGAGCTGATATCACACAGTGTGCACAGAATGAACTGGAAAACCCTGTAGGGGTGCAGGTTTCAAGCTATTTGTTTGGAGGCTGTGCACAGTGTGAAACCTCCCCAGGACATCTGCAGCAGCCTTAGAAGGTTTTTGGTGGGTTTTTTTGGTGTTGGATTTGGGAGACAGTGAGTTAAAGTGCCTCAGGCACAGGTTGCAGGTCTGAGGTCAGTATGACGGTTATGCTTCCTGCAGAAGGACATGGTGGGAGAAGCACTGAAGGTAGAGACCGGGGCAAGGACTAAAGGGTATGTGCAGCAAGGCCTCTTATTAACTTAGTACAGCTTGTCTTCATCTCTGTAGTGGCTGAGCATGACAGATTGTCTTTTTCCTTTTCTCTCTGCTCTTGGAAGCACTTAGAGTATAAATGCTCAGGGGTTAATCAACAAATCCGCAGCCAATATATATATATACAGGGTACAGGTGAGTTGCATTATATGGACCTCTAGTTTTATTACCATGATTTATGAACTAGTCCCTATGAGTCTGAAGTGCACACAATTCGGCCCAGACTTACTATTTTTTGATGCAAAGCAATGCTGCACCAAAGTTATTGTGCTGCCTTGCATCAGAGAACAAATGTAACATACCTACTAAAATGAGGTGCATTTTTTCTCTCCCTCAGCACTGGCGCACTTTTAGCAGCAATGCGCCAACACACACTCTCTTGTGCCACAGTGTGTGTATTCTCTAGAGCTTAGGCCCCTTTCAGTACCAACCAAAACTATGCTTTAAGGCATTTCTTACCTTAAATGTATAATGTATAATGCAACACACATGAAAAGCTGGAAAAAACGAGGTGAAACAGTAACATTTCTCATAGTTACGCCTGCCTTGAGGAGGTATAAGGTTTTGACACAAATCCCTATCTACCAATGTTTGTAGATAAAGATTTGCATAAAACCCTTAGATGGTTGCATTGGAACGCCCATGCACCACCCAAGAATGGCCCCTTGATGCAAAGTAACGCACAACAGCACATAGCATAGTTTGTGTGCTTGGATACTTCACATTTTGGGATACTAGCCAACGTAAATCCAGATTGGGTTGGAGAGTAAATCCCACACTGACACAAAAGTGACACAAACCCGGCACAAAGCTTTAGTAAATCTGTGCCACTGCGCAGGGGCGTAGGAGACAATATATTTCTGGGGGGGACAGCCTTGGGGTCTTCTCAATTGACCCTATTCAAATCACCCATTGTTTGCAAAATGCAGGCTCCAATAAATGTACACAATCATATTGTTTGGATGTGAAATAGGGAGAAAAGAAGGCATGTTGTCAGTTTGAAAGTATGTTTCATTGTTATTTACATTCACAAAGTATTAAGACCAAATGTGGAAAACAATGTTGATTAACCTTGCATCTTCATGCACCAAGCAAATAAAGGTAGGAGGGAGAAAAGGAAGAACATACCTTTTGTGCCCGCACCGATCATGCCTCTCACCTTGTGCAAATTGAAACCGCACTAGAGATATCAAAAGTTCAGGTACAATAATTGTAAATTGTGCTCTGAAACCATAGTTCTAATAACACTTCTGCTCCTCTGTTCGATTTTGGTCAGGTCAGCTCTACATCAGTCAAAACTGTGAGAATTTATACTGAAGAAGCTCTTGGTGTTACAGACTATTTAATACATGGGATTCTGTGATCCCTGTATAAACAGCAGTCATTAATTTCTATATGATTGGCTACTTCTGATGCATCAAGTCACCAATTATAAAGAAAAGACGTCAGAACTCGACTATTATAAGGTTATAACAGTCCAGTTTTGACTTGCCTTCTGCCACAGCCAGCAGCCAAGGTGAAAGGCAGGTCAGGACATGGAACATAATTAAAGCAGCTGTTTAAAGCAACAAATGCTGCTCTATTTTAATAGCTTAAAATTACAGAAGCTATGCACTAAGGCAGTGATTCCCAACCTTTTGACTCCTGAGGACCTCCACTGAATCACTTCTGGAAACCGGGGACCCCCAAGCAATTCGTATAATTTAAATTGCAAACATCAAAACAGTAATTCACAAAAAATACACAAGCAAGTTCACACCAAACAAATACTAAAGATCTAATTATTTTATATTGAAAAAATATCTAAGAATCAAAAAAAAATTATGGGAAGGTTGGTGCTGCATCTCAGGTGACTAATTTTTTTATGTTTGGTCTTATTTCGGAAAGCTGAATCCTCAGGACAGATTCTACATTTCCGAAGTGATTTCTGTTTTTGTTTTTTAGATACATAAGATCTGAAAAGGCTTTTCACATAAATATGTGGAGGGGAAGGAAGTAAACCATAAGGGCCTCCATCTCTCCATAGCCTCTCTGTCACGTATAAATCATTTGTTTAATAGCACCTCTCATACCAGTGTACCGTGCTGGAGCACATACAATACTTTTCTTTGCATGATGCACATTCCTTGGAGCAGGCATATTAACCTTCTGCGCTACTTTAGATGAGTCAAAACTGCCACTAGAAAACCCCTACTTCTCTCCCACAGGTACGTTAATCACCAGAGTTATCTTGATGCTTTTATTTTTGCCCGAAAGCCTCTGGTGACTGCTAAGAAAGGGGGTTGGAGAGGCAGGGGATGAAAAATAAAAACAAACACTTAATGTGTGGGTGGAATCTCTCCTCTGTCCTCTTCTCTTTCTGAGTCCTGGCAGCACAGAAGAACACAGGCTCCCAGACTCCCCTAAGCTAATCAAAATGCTGCTGTCACCAGCATGACAGCAGCATTGTGATTGATCTGAGCAGCCTGGTTCAGCACTCAGACAGGGAGTGGGAGCGTGTTCATGTTCTCCACCTGACTGTGCAATACACCCAGGTGGAGAAATACTAAGCACGCACGTCTGTTTGGGCAGCCCAAGCGTCCGGCTAAACTGTCATGCGCACTTATGGTGCACATTCAACTCCTCTCCATGTGACACAGCCCAGACTACCCCCCACTAACTTGGCTCTGCACTGAAAACTAAAATGATAATAACATTGTATTATTATAATTGCATTTTTCCTTTTATGCACTACTCAGAGCAGTAGGGGAACGCTCCTCCCCCTTAGCAGAGGAGCTGCTGCTGCTGGATGTACAAGAAACTTTGCAGTGCTTTCAAAACTGCTGCACAAAGGAAGTAATAAATATAAAAACACGTGTTTCTAGATGCCCCAGCTGGAGAAGTGTCTTTCTGCTGGCTCAGGTCTGCAGATTCTCTGGGAATGTGTCACGGACCCTTGGGGGGCCTCAGACCACAGGTTGGGAACTGCTGCACTAATGTTTTAATTGGCTTGTGTGTAGGTTGATGGTGTGGTATTATATGGGCTATTTTACCCCTTGGCGCAGATGATAAGGATACCGCAAGTCATCTTGGAGTTCCATACTTTATAAACAAGCATTGGCCAAGCCAATAGGTCTCACCTATGCAGAGCTATTGGCTTTGCTAGCGTGTTTTAGCCATGTTGCAAACTAGCATGGATGCTTTTGAGCTGGACTATAAGTCAATGGCATGAAGGAGAATGACATGTCATAAAGTGTTGTCGATTGGTGTGGCATAGAGTGTCGAGGAGTGTATTATATTGTAATGTATTTTATTTATCACATGTTCGGTCAATAAAAACCATCACACGAAAAAAGGAGAGAAAAAGAAAGGAAAAGAAAAGAGAAAAACAACAAAAAGACAAGGAATCATAAAATACAGTAATAACATCGATTTGAGTTCAAATGTTCAGTTGAATTACGGAGGACTACAACGTTGCTTGCAGGCTGATTGTGCGCGCTTGTCTTGCTTTTTCAGTCTCTTGAAGAAGGTGCCCTAATTTATCCAAGAATTTAGCCAGTCTGCAGCTGAGCTGTAGGTCGTCCCCTTTAAAGCCTGCCAATATCGCCGGTCTACACCTACGCAGCCCCCTTTGAAGCCAAACAGGTCGCAGAAGCCTATTACGATCTGTTGAAATGCTTTTGCATAGGCATATCTGATGGATCAGCGTTTCCGGAGTCAGCCCACATAGTTGACAGGTGTCTGTCATGTTGACTCTCGTCCACCTAGGAAGGTGGGTATATGTTGGAAGCCAGCCCATTTGGTATTTAATAAAGGCTGCTTTAATCCATGGATTAACTGCTGCTCCCAGATATAGTTGTGGGATTAAAGAGCCATATGATGACAGAACCAGCCAGGCATGGCTTAGTTTCGATAAAGCCTTTTTGTCCTGAAGATGTGAGAGAGACTTGACACTTACTTTTGTTGCACGTTTGACAAGCTGATGTGAGCTGAGTTGGAGTAGTTGATCTACCAGGCCCAATGTTGTCAAGGAGCACGCGAGGTAGAGACGGAAGGCGGAGGTCGGATCCGAACTAATTTCCACCGAAATAATAGAGCTTAGGGAGCCTTCTTTTGCTACCTTAAGCTTACGGCATAGGTGATAAATGCCCCGTTCCTTGCTAGAGACTGCCTAACCAGGCCAAATTCTAGGCGAACTTGGGCCGGTGAAACATAATTTGGTAAGCTGAACAACCTCTTGAAAAGCTTAGTGATCATTTTGTCCAAGTGGTCATTGCCACGGCCTCTTAGAACTCCGCTGCCATATGTGATTGTTGGTATTAGTTTGGCTTGGATGACCTTTAATAGCGGCAGATAGGTTGAAGAACCAGTTGGTATTTTAATGCTATTGAACGCGAATGCAAGCGAGATGGATTTCCGAATAAGGGACTCCAGATGGGGTTTGAAAGAGCCATTGCTGTCAAGAAGAACCCCTAGGTATTTATATTTGCGCACTGTTTCAACCTTATTGTTACCCAAGTCCCATTGATATCGCAGCCTCCCAGTCGCCTTAAAGGGCATGATTTTTTATTTATTCAAATTAAGGAGGAGAGCATTTTTTCCAGAGAATTTTTACTAGGAGCACCTATTTAGACAAATGCTAAATTTATCTTCAGAATAACATGTCCAACGAAATATACCTTTAATGTCTGGAATAATATGCACAAAGATATATGTAATGTAATAAATTTCTATTGATGTAACATTGTTTGTATGCATAGAATTACCTTTAAAGACTTGATTACCGTGGAAGTCTAGGTTACTTCCCCCTTGCACTGACCATTAATTTACCAACATGAATAGAATGAGAACATCGGCGTACATCAAGCTTGTCATGGCAGTGTTTTCCAGCCTTGGTGAATGTGAGTTCACCTTGTCCAGTTCCGCCGGTAGGTTAGCCATAAAATTAAATAAATGAATTAAAGAGAAGGGGTGCAAGTACACATCCCTGATGCAGACCCTGAAGAGTGGGAATTTTCCTGGAAAGGTGCGTCCCACCACCCAATTTGACCCTCACCCGGGTATCTGTGTGGAGAAGGACTATTGCTTTCAACAACGGGGAGGGAATGCCCCAACTTGCAAGTTTAAACCAGAGTTTACCTCTTTCTACTCAATCAAATGCAGCTTTATAGTCTATAAATGAAAGAAAGAGGGACTTCTTGGCATGTTGGCATTGGTCAAATAAAAGTGCGACGGCCATAAGATAAGCAGTCGTGCCCACCCCTTTTGAGAATTCAGTTTGATTAAACGGGATCAGGTTGTTGACATTAGCCCAGGTTTCAAGCTCTTCCAAGAGAATTCCTGCAAAGATTTTTGATTCAACATCTAGGAGTGCTATTAATCGGTAATTTGCTGGGTCGTTAGTCGCACCCCCTTTAAGGATGGGTGTGATAGTTGAGCCACTCCATGCTCACGGGATGATGTTGGTAGCAAGAATGCAATTGTAGAGTGTCGAGAGATGTTTTGCTAAAAAATCTGGGTCCTCTTTGTTCAGGGTGGCAGGGATACCATTGGGTCCCGGTGCTCTCTGATTCTGGCACCTAATAATTCTCATCCTCGCTGTTTTTGAGGGAACCGAAAAGCAGCTGTGTTGTTGTTTTGGAAAGCCGGTGGAGGTACAGGCTGATGCTTTTGCCTCGCCTACAGGGCGCTTGGTTGAAAGGCCAAAATGGCATGAGAGATACTGATACCAGGTGGGCTCAGAGATATTAATCATGGGGGGGGGGGGTGCAGAGCTTAGGCTGTTTATAAGCCTCCAAAACTGCGCATGCCAATTTCGCTTTGATGCGTGCAAGAGTTTTACTGCTAGCACAGTATGTGTTCATAGGTGGCCTCTGTCGGCCTGTCTGGAGGTAGATACCGGAGTAAGTGATACAATGAGGCAATTGCCCACTAACCCTCATGACCAGGGTAATAGTGCACTGACCTCTATTATTATTGGAGGTAGATACCAGTGCTTTCAAGAACTCATTTCTAGGTTCTTTCTGAAGACGGCAAAGGGTGGAATTTAAGTTCAGTTTAAGTGTCTTTGTATACCTTCTTGATGAGGGGCTTTGTAAGCTGTGGGGTCTTGTTCCTTGAAGCTGCTGATGGTAAGATGCCAGAAGCTCTACTACAGACTCATCCCAGGTTGTTTGTGGCACTTGCTCAGGGTCTGTGAGGTTCAATTTAAGGGACCATATTCGCTTGGCTGTCTCTGCCAGCACAGAAGTGGTCTTGGAGGATCACATAATTCGCCTCCCATTAGATATATATGTGGCTTCCTGCAACACGTCCGAAGGTTCGTGATGTTCAATTGGGTGAGTAAAATGCAGCTCTTGCGGTAAGTGGTCGCTCTCCCCTCTGCTTGTTACCTGAAATTTCAAAATTCTGCAGAGCAGGGGTAGGGATAAAATTGTATAGTCTATTATTGATCGTGCCTTTTGATTAAAAAATGTAAATGAGGGGGGTTGGTCTGTTCAGTAGCAGCCGTTGGCAGATCGGAGTCCCATTGCTTCAAGATTTTTTATGAGTTGTTTCCCTAGATTGTCCCCCTTACAAGTTCCAGGTAGAACTTGGTCCGGTATCTGCCAGAGAATATTTTGCGCCAACGTGGCTTCGTCAAAAGGCTCAGATCCCAGCATGTTTGTGTTAAAATCACCGCTTAGGATCAGTTGGGGGCAAGGAACGTTATTGACTAGTTCTTCAATATTCTCTTTCAGCTGGCGTGCAGCTTCTAATTTGTAATTTTTTCCCGGTGGGGTATAAATGTTTATTAGGGCTAGATGGAGGGTGGAGGGGCCTTGTGTCACAGTAGTAAGAACTGTCACAGGTTACTGCATGTGACTGGGGACGTATGATGGCGTGGGGAGTGAATAGAGTGTCGTAGAGTGGAGTAGTGTCAGAGTGGAGTAGAGTGGAGAGTTATAAAGAAGAGTGCAATGGCATAGAGTAAAGTAATGTGGAGTGTCATAGAGTGGAGTGGAGTAAAGTATCGTAGATTGAGGAATAAAATGTCGTGGAGTGGCATAGAGTGGAGCAGTGTGTCATAGAATTCCATGTAGTAAAGTGGCATGGAGTGGTGTAGAGGCAATTGTGAATAGAGTCACAGAGTGGAATAAAGTGTTGTATAGTGGCAGTCACAGAGTCACAGAGTGGAGTAAAGTTTAATGGAGTAGAGTGTCGGAACAGAGTATTATAGAGTTTAATGTTGTGGAGTGACGTGTCGTAGAGTGATCAAGAGTGAAGTGGTGCAGAGCACAGTGGTGCAGAATAGATTGGCATAGAGTGCATTGGTTTTTAGTAAAGTGGTGTAGAGTGTACTGTTTTAGAGTAGAGTGCACTAATCTAGTGGTGAAGAGTAGAGCCGCAGAGTGTAGTGGTAAAGCATAGATCACAGAGGCACAGAGTGCAGTGGTGCAGAGTGCTGTGTCGTAGAGTGATGTGATGCATGGTAAAGTGGAGAGCTACAAGATAGAGTGTCGTAGAGTGAAGTGATGCAGCATAGAGAGGTGTAGCATGTAGTGGCATAGAGTGCATTGGTGAAGAGTGCGGTAGAGTGGTACAGAGTTGAGCGGTGTCAAGTAGGGTGCAGAATACAGTGGTGTAGCGTTCAGTGGCAAAGTGTGCACTATTGCCGAGTTGAGTGTCATAAAGGGCAGTGGTGTAGAGTAGAGTGGCATAAAGTGCATTGGTGTAGAGTGCAGTCGCCTAGAGTGGCATAGACTACAGTGGTGCAGAGTGATGTAGAGAGCAGTGGTGTTGATTGCAGTGGTGCAGAGTGGAATAGAGTGGAGTAGAGTAGAGTGCTGTAGTAAAGTACTTTGGTGTATAGTAGAGTGGTGTAGAGTGCATTGATGTAGTCTACAGTGGTGCAGAGTAGAGTGGAGTGGCCTAGACTAGAGTGGGGGTAGAGTGCATTGGCATAGAGTAGAGTGGTGCAGAGTAGAGTAGAGAGGTGCAAAATTGAGTGGTGCAGAGTAGATTGCAGGGGCTTGGAGCGATCCAGAGTACAGTGGAGTGACATCAAGTGGAGTATGCATAATGTGGTAGCACACTGCATTACAGGCAACACATCTTCAACTGAAATTACCATTACATTTGCAAAGACATACGGTTTTACTGATAAAAACATACCACACACAAATGTTAATGTGTGGAAATGTCATTACCTAGTGTATTGATTTGTTTTAATCATCCTAAAATATTTGTTTCCACTACACTTATGTTATTAAGTATCTGCAAATTCCATTCACAAACACTTGAAGTTTCTTGTGTGGTAGATAAAAATGGCAGCCTAAAGCCTTCCTCCATCACACCCCCAGTAGCTAGAATGATTGTCATGTAAGTTCTCTCACTATGAAGTCAGAGAAAGAAAGATAAACGCCAATCTCAATGGGAAGACAGAGCCTGTAAGTTGTCCCTGGTCTTTGAATGCACAGCAAGTAACACAAGATGAGAACAATATTTGAAGGCCTGTTTACAGACATGGAACACTGGTGGAAGGATACAGTATACAAGAGATACTCTACTGTAGGGATAAACTCAAGCGGCAGCCTAAATCAAATACAGCTAGCTAATACAAACCAAGCAAATGTAAGTTGCAAAGCCAAAGGTAAGCAATGGGCGGAATACATTCCCAGTGAAGCTTTCCAAATGTCCTCTAAATGACTTTAGCAAACCAGACAGCTTTGATGTAATGAACTCAGCCTTCAGCTTATTCCCTACATATTTTTATAGAACTCCTCTGTGACTGTGACAGTCAAACTGTATCTTGCTATTTATATTTAGGGCATTTTACACACACTCTTATGGGCCAGGACTGCTGTATTGTCCTGTAACATTATGAAATGTGTGCAGATTTATGCAAATGCATTGATCAAACACTGTATTTCCGATGCCTGGGTTGGCTATCACCAGGGCCACTGGAATTATATGATTGTGTGCTGCAGTGTTTTTCACATAGTAATGGATTTGCAGCATTTGCCACAAAATCTAACATCTGCTGCACAATCTGCAGATTTAAATAAAAATGGTTCAAAAGTTACTAAAAGCGCAGCAACACATGTTGGTGCACAGCGCAGGGCCCCTTTGCAAATGTTGACTGCAAACCTTTCTTTTGATTGTTCCTACATTTAGGTGTTAAGCTGGTACTAATGAGGTACAACCTAAGTCCAGAGAGTGTTAACAAGTGTAACAATGTCAAAATAATGAAATACTATCACAAAATGTGTCATATTATGTCGCATAATTTGCCTCTTCTGCCTGCATAACTTAGTCAAATTTGGACATAACTTAGTCAAATTTGGACATAATTTGGACCTCCCCTGCTGCTTTTTTTTAATGGCCCTATCACCAATGTATCCTCATGTAACTGTTATTCTTTATTTGCCATTTTTTCTGTCTCTACTCATAAAAATTGAAAATTAATTAAAAAAAAATATAATACAAGTCAAACGAGAATGTTAAATACAGAAAAGATAATATACTTCAGTATGCTTAAGTAAGTGATATATAGTAAGTGATAATAACAACAAAATAACTAATAACGCTAGGCAAACTGTCTAAAATGAAAAGTGGCTTCTCCCTGTTATCCACGCTGTAATCCAGCCCTTTATTACTTAGATAAAAAACATTTGGCCGATTCACGAAGGTGAACTTAGACATTTGGTCTAAATTTAGACCAAACGTCTAATTTTACGATTCTTGGGAATTCACAAAGGGCATTTACAAGTATTATCTTTACGTCTGCACTTGGATCCATTACGTGTAAATGTTAGACAGAGATACCCTTCTAATATCTAAATTGTATAGTGTGAAAAGATAAAATCTCGCCTCCCCTGTTTCAGTAAATGGTGTGATCCTAGGCAACTACAAATACTCAAAACACAAGCCCTAAAAAAAGGAAGTCGGGGGGACTAACCAAGTGAGGCAGTATGCAAGTGACATCACAATGCACGACATCATGGTGTGTGACATTGTACTTGGCATCAGAACCCATGGCCTCAAAGAAGGTGTCCTCAGATCTTAACACCTCAAGACATATGTTTGGCAGGGCTATCATGAGTACATTTGAGAGCTTTACTATATTTAACAAATGAGATTTTGCTTTGGGGTTGTGCCAAAAAAGTTAGGCAACCTTGACACAAAATCTATGCCTCAATTTATAAATGTATTTTTTAGTCGTTCTGCCACCAAGAAATCCGCACAAGGGAGAAATGTGGCAGTAAATCAGTTCTGCTTAATGGTTGCAAAGTCTGCATTTTAAAATATCTTGTGGGGGTTAAGGTAGCTGCTGAAGAGATCTTTGTGTGCCCAGTATATCTCAGGGAATAATAATAATAATGTGTATGATGTAAAGCGCTTGGACACACGCATTGGATTAAGTGGCGCTATAAAAGAAACAAAACAAAATAGTGGTACTTAAATAGTTATTTGGGTAAATACTGGGGCAGACCAACACCTCTGACATTCTTACAGTGTATACCTATCTCTTATATGCAGGGACTGAACAAGTGAAAACCATGTCTGTCTTAGACACCTGTGAAGTAATAGCAAGCTGTGTGCTTTTGTTTCCTCAATAGCACTAGATGTGAGGCTCCAAATTGCTTCCTGCTAGAATAATCAAACAAAAGGAGGCCTGATGGCCCTTTAATTTCACCTTTTGCAATAATTTACAATCAGAAAGCCCTCTTTCATGCTGCCCAGAAGGGATGCAGGCGCTTCTGAAAATGTCAAAATACATTGGGACGAATTGGCCCTGAAAGATAGAAGGGAGAGGGGAAATTATTTTGTCGCCATGACCCCCCCCCCCCACCCTCGTCCCCATGTACACCACACTCCAAAATCTGGGGGGATACATCCCCCGCACCCCCCACACTTCCTACGCCAATGCCTCTGCATGAATTTGAAGTTGTTGCAGTGACTAGATTTATTGTTATCCAAGCCATGCATTATCCATGTTGAACATTAGGGTAGGAGAGGCAAACTTTTTGCAAAGAGAAACTTCTATCTTGACAGGATAGGGACTTTTAGCTTTTAGAAGGTTGTTCTCTTACTTTCTTTTAGGGCACACACTTTTTACCATGCATTTTATAATACCAGGTGTTGCTAACTTGTATTAAGAACAATTTACAAACAACTTGAACCAACTCTATTAGGGCTAATTCTGCATAAATAATTCTGGCAATAAACAAATCCAAGAAGGTAGTTCATGTGCAGAATACTCCTCCTAGTCATACAAAGACTTCAGAAATTGGAAAACAAAGAAAGAAAGGCATTTTAATTTCACTCTAGTACTTCTTTCTACAACAATTTCTATTTTTTCCACTGTAGATTCAATATTTCCTGCAACGGCGCCCATCCTTGAAGTCTTTATTCATCGACAGTTACAGTGAGGTTCTTTTGTAAGTTTCCCTTCATTGACTTCTGAATTTAGCCCTCTGCAGCTGCATGGATTCTGAAGGAAATTGAAAATCAGCTGAGTTCCTTCTGCCCACCAATGTACACGTTTCTAGAATGCCCTGAACAGTATATTGCATAACATGTATATTTCCTCCAACTCTTGCTAAATTCTCCTAGCAAGAATAACAGGAAATATATCTAATTATGTATGAATTTGTTTGTGCAAATGGTATATTAAGAGTGTTTTTGCTTCGAATCTTGGAAAATAGTATGTCTTCATTGCTGCACAAATCGGATAACTTAACCATTACAAACTATACCAAATGAACATAAGCTTCCCCAGAAAGCTATTGAGAGAGATTTATTTTGTAATGTTTCTAAATTATGCATTTATATTGTTTATATTATTTCACTGTACAGCAGGTTGTAAGATGAATGTCGAATGTTGCTGAAGATACTTATTATGCTAATACATATATCTTAATAATCCTAATGAAAATATATCCTGATAAACAGTACAAAATAAACCTATGTAAATTTATCAAAACTATATATCTTAGCTAAAAATTGGAATATAAACTTCTAGCTACAAGTAAATAAATTGTCTTCTTAAGTGTTGACTCTTTAGAATACTTAAGTAGTCAAACACTTTGAACTAGATTAGGAAATATAAACAATATGGAAGGTGTGAGTGTCACCTTCCAAACTGAAATCGAATTTGCAGAATATCTTTTCTCCTCTAGAGTCTCTTCGTGCAATAGTGCTTGGTGAAGGTATGTAGGATGTGTCACATCGTGACCTTGAAGTTGTTTAGTAGATACACTGCCAAACTGACAACAGTAAGTAGTGCTATTCCTCCAACAGTGTGCAATGATGAACTTTGGAAAAAGTAAGAGAAGAAACAGATTGATTTCCGCAGGATTTTTAGGCATGAAAGAAAGACCTGTTCTCCTAACAACCTGGCCTTTGAGGAAAACATTTTGCAGCATAAATAATTCTTAGCATTTACATACCGGGGCTATATCTCAAAATGCTTGTATGCTTTATTTAATGAAACATTTTACAGTTTAGCATTATGGATAGGCTCGTAGGAATAGCCAACCAATGAATATATAACCATGTTTCATTACTATGGATGGACTAATTTATAGACAGGTAGAAGTTTCTGAATATAATTCTCAATAAACCCATTTATGATTCTATACAAAGCAAATATAACCTATTTCATCATGCTCTACATAGGTAAATAGTTATGATATGTGCCTACATTCTGCAGATGTACAGCCTGTAGAACTTGTATTGCAGTCCAATTTGAACAACGGTTTGTGCAGAAAGGTACAGATGGAATGGAGGATCTTGTGACATCATTCTTTTCAGAAATATTCTATGTGATTAAAACGCTCCACTATTTTAAGATCTTTACATAGAAACTGCCAGATGTATGCATGGTTTTGTGCATTGGTGCATGTAATCTACTACTTGGAGCATCTTGAAGTTCTTCAAACTCTCATGTGAGCTAGAGACAATTACTAGTAAGTAAAACGCATTGTATGCATAGTATAATAGTTCCCCTTACCAAGTATTTGCTCATAATTAATAGGTGCAAGTCCAAATTGCCTGATTTGTAGCAGCGTAGGAGCATGTTGCAAACTGACATCGTGCTTCAGTGTGGTGCCTTCCACCTAGGACGAGAGTTGTAAAGGTCTAGAGGCTACCTGTATGCAACAGGGGAAGCAGGCTTGCTTCAACATGTATTGCCCATTAACTTTGCAACCAGCGACTTTTAGTTTTAAAATTAAGAAAACGAAAGTAGAGTGGGAGATGGAAAGTGTACAACAACCTGTTATATAAAGCTTTGAAAGGAGAAGGAAGATCCACCCATTGGGTTTACCATTGTGAAAAAGGGATATAGAGATCTAGTACTCAAACTGTTCTGATTACCACTTGTGGCCACCTTCCCTGAATGCAAAATAAGAGGTTGCAAAACAACTGTCTTTAAAGGTGTTGTCTTTGTTTTGTCAATATGGGATCCTCTTCTCATACCGAGTAGGAACTACTTAGATTCAGATGCAGTGTTGCAGGACGTGGATGGACAGTTTTAATCCTTTTCACTGGAGCAATTTGGTACCATACGAATACCGAACTTCATGAAAAGGCTGTAAGCAAAACCCTGCACTACTGAGTTAACTGTCCAAAGTAGTAAACAGAAAGGCAGTAAACACCTCTTTGAATAATTATTAAAGTTTTCTATTTTTTAAATGATTGCACTAAACTCTTCCTACTACTTTGAAGTCTTTTAGGCCTCACGAGAGATTTTGCAATTGGAGAGGGTGTTTCTTTAGTCCTACAGGGGTTCTGTGAATATTCACCACAACAAAAGATCTACATAAATTGCGTATAGAAATGTAGGTGGCCGTGAGAGCTAGAGCTCTTGCCCTTAGTAGCAGGGAGTCATAACTTTGCTGCCTTAATCCAACTGCTTGTTCTAAAAAGGTACCTTGATACACGAAAGTATATAGAAGGCTCCTCCTGTGATCATCCAATGATCTGTTATTGGAGATAAGTACAGCACAATAGAGCGATCCTAAGGGTGAAACTGAGTGAACACCAATAAATGGATGAGACAACACCTCAGTTGTAAACTCAAGATCCAGAAATGCACCCATTCAAACATTTAGTAATATCCTTTAGGTATATTGAGATTAAATATCTATTGAAAATCCAGAGATCAATAACAGACATTACCTCGATATTTAAAGGTTTATTTGCTCTTTCCTTCCCTACGCCTTCCTAAAATGCTACCCACACTATCATTGCTTTAGGGGTGATAGCGTAATAGTTTTGAACGTTTATTGGGTTGCAGAAACACAAGATTAGTTTGGAACCCAAATGCATTTTGTACAGATGACCAATGTCTATTTTTGTAAGGTCAAAGAAATTGTGTTTTTTTTTCAAGAGTGGTAACTGTTGGCAAGGAATAGATATCAGTTACTAGAAAACCGAGCATATATCCTTTACTCTCTCCGCTTATTAAAAGGACTTCTTAAGGTGTATATGTAACTTATAATGCTAATGTACACACTCACAGCAAGAACAAAGTAGTTTCTACAACAGAGCAATTTCTTCTTTTGGAAAGCCTAAATACTGTAATGCCCTGCTTTGAGCTCTCTAAGGTTTATCCGTCCACTTAAAAGCTACAACCTCCACCACCTTGGCTTATATTAAAAGAAAAAAGTTTAGAGTTGTAGAGTTGTGAGCATATATATGTTTTTGGGAGCCCTGATGTCTATAATGGCGGCTAGGATCAGCAGTACCAATGTGGCGCCATCTAGTGGAATTAGCCAGGTTAGGTGCCTGATCATTAATAGGTATGGCAGCTTTCTTTTAAAAATCTATCAATATGCATGTTGCAGCATGAGGGCGGGTGTTATCAAAAGCATGGGGGCCGGGAAAGAACGACCCATCTGTTTCTCCTTCTGACTGACTTGAAGCTGACACACCATTTGGGCATTTTACCATAACAAAATATAAACAAATATGCATTTCTGCTAAAAAATAAGTCTGCAAACATGACAACAGAATGACAAGGACTCCTTTTACTATACAGTTTCCTCAAGTCTCTGTTCCTACTGAATGCTGTGGTGTGTACTTCAACAGTATGTGGCCTACATAGTCATATGTTTGTCCTTGAGTTGGGTTAACAAGCTGTACTACAGGTGACTGACACTTTGAGCACTTTAGAATAACAGAATATAAAAAGTATGAATTTCTGCTGTATGAAGTCTGCAAGCATGGCAACAGAGTGACAAGGGCTCTTTTTACTATGCAGTTTCATCCAGTCTCTGTTCCTGCTGAATGCTGTAGTGCTGTACTTCTTAGGCATGCAAGAGTATGTGGCCTCCCTGGTCATATGTTTGTCATTGAGTTGGGTTAACATGCTCTACTACACCCGCGGCTTCCAGCAGATGGGAATCTACTCTGTCATGATTGAGAAGGTCAGTATGAAACAGCTTCCTAAACAGAATGCCCACAATTACTTTTTTAAAAGCTATGTAATGCCACTGTGCTTAAGTGATTTATTGTGATGTCCTAAATTCATACTAGCACAAGAAATATACTGATACAGCAAAAAGTAGTGATTTTTCCAGTCACAGCCCCAGAGGTGACTACAGCCTTATACTGAAGGATATATTCTGGAGCTAAATATTTATGATGCTTCATTATAAATAATAAGTTACCAAACATCGCCTACATATATTTCTAATAGTATGCATTGCTTAAAAAATGTAAAGTACATTTTAATTCCTTAAATTGCTGTATACACCTACTTATGATTTTCAAATAAGCGACAGTGTCATAGAGAAGTAGCAAAGGGGCTGCATTTAGGTTTTTGTGAGGCAGAAGACATTCCATTGAGTGGTGGGCTTCCTGTCCAGCCAAACCCACATTTCCTTGGCCACACCTAGAAGTGAAGGAACTGCATGGTCACCACCGGTAGAGCCTCTGCTGGCAGTAACTCCAGATCTGGCAATCCCTACACCACAGGACAGCCAAATCGTATTTACGGGCATCCTACTGTAGTTAGGATGGGGAGACCATCATTGATTTTTACTGCCTTTGTCCACCTAGTGAGGTGTGGTGGACTCGGCTATCTGCCATGCAATGAATGGCAGTCACAGGCAGGGATAATGAAGGATGGTAGTAACTCCTGATCTGGCAGTCCGTCCACCACAGGACTGCCAAGTCTTAGTGGTAATCATCCTCTTATTTAGGTTGGGGAGACGTTCAATGATTTTCACTACCCTTGTCCACCATGTGAGCCATGGTGGACTAGGCCACATGAGATGTATGGCGGACACAGGCAGGGAAAATAAGGAATGGCTCTGACTCCAGCTTTGGCAGTTTTGTTTTGTCTAAACAAAAATGGTTTGCTGAGTCACTTCTCTAAAGAAGGCGCCCACCTTCAGTGTTGTGGGGGGAGCTGGCATAGCGGCAGCCCCTTTCACGGCACAGAGGTCCCCACCAGGCTTGGGCAGATGCTCCGTCACCAGGCTGGCGGAGGCTATGGCAAATGTGCCAGGTCGAAACAGCCCCCATCTGTAGGAAGTGACTGACACTAAATCTCATTGACATTGTTAATAATAAGAGCTATATGTAACTTGAATTTTGTGATACATTGTCAAAATTCAAAGATGAATTTGTCCAAGAAAATAGTGTTTTGTGGTTTCCAGTAGGCAGAGTGTACTGTACTTACCAGAAAACAAGCTGAACAGGAATAACAGGGAATTAGAGGACTGTTGAAGCATCACATATTTGTCTTTGACAACAATCGAAGGTCTCATGGTGCTTCCAAAGATGTTGATCTTGCTTTTATCTTTTCATATGAGTCAGGATGTCTGTTCAGTGACAGATTAGAATGTGTGTATCTATATTGTATTTCTATAGCACAAGTCTAGCCAAAAGACAGCGGGCGATGTACGGGATAAAAGACAAACATAGGGGGTCATTACGACCCTGGCGGTTGGTGGTAAAGCGGCAGTAAAACCGCAAACAGCCCAGCGGAAAAAAAAGTAATGGAATTAGGTCATCCGCCACTTCACCATTCCGACCACCATGGCAGTGAAGACCACTGGGCTGGAGATTTCGGTCTCCAGCCCGGTGGTGGGCACTAGACCGCCGACGGTATCAGGACCCTGCATACCGCAATGGATCTCAGGTGGTTGGGAACCGCCATGAGATCCATGGCGATAGGCACAATCAGTGCCAGGGAATCCCTTCCCTGGCACTGATAGGAGTCTCCCCCACACTCCGCTACCCTCCACAAATACTCCCCCTACCCTCCCTCCCCCCTGCAACCCCCCCAAAGGTGGCACAACCCCCCTCCCCACCCGACCCCGAACATGCACATATACACACCCCTACACGCACACACCCCCAACATGCAAATGTACACACCCCTACACGCACACATACACCCCGACAACACATACCCGCACACATACAAACAGACATGCACACCGTCCGACCCGCACACATTTCCCATACACACAACACCCCCCGCACGCATGCACTCACTCATTCACCCCCTCTTCACTCTCACACGCACACCCCCATGCATGCACACAACGCCCCCCCACCCCCTTCCCTAACGGACAATCAACTTACCTTGTCCGTTGATCCTCCAGGAGGGGACGGGATCCATGGGGGCAGCTCCGCCACCAGCACTCCGTCACCAGAACACCGCCACACCGAATCATGGGACGTGATTCAGTGGGCGGTGTTCTGTTGACGTGGTGGTGGAGGTAGAGCAACCTCCACTTTCCCGCCGTTCGCCAGTATGGCTGCTGGCAGCTTTCTGTACGAAAAAGGACGGCGGACTGCCAGCGGTCATAATACGTGGCACGGAAGACCACCACCACTGGCGGTCTTCAGCACAGCGGTATCTCGGCGGTCTTGCGAAAAGACCGCCGAGATCGTAATGACCCCCATAGTCAATGTGTGATAGGACAGAATGCAAGGGTATGGACAGCTATTGCATAGAGATATAGCGTTTTTTAAAGAGCTGATTTCAATTCTTACCTAAATTGGAGCAGCGTTGGTGCGGTCCTGATGGATATGTGGGTGTTGTTCCAGATCATGGGTCATAGATGAAAAAGGCATGCTGCCTTGTTGTTTTCTTTTTTACACTTCTAAGTCTGCAGTCTGTTTATGTGCTACCTGTGGAGATGGTGGTTCAATTATGGCAATGCTTTGGAATGCAAAGCCATTTCCTGCATATGTCCAGATCTCATTTTAGAGTTTGATGCTAGCTGATCTGAATGGGTCCTTTGATTTGGCCAGCTCTCAAAAGGAGGAGCATGCCCAGAGAAAAGCCATGTTGCAAACCAATTATTTACAGTAACTTTTGTTTGCAACATCAGGCTTTTTAAAACACAAGAGAAGGTGTTACATACAACTGTGAACCACTCAGGTGGTGTTGCAAAGCCATCTTTTTGCCCTGTTTATCCCCATTTTTTTTGTTGCTGACTTGTGCTGATGATAACTGACTCTGACTGTGCCCTGGACTCTGTTAGCCAGACCCAGGCCAGTGCTATGTTAAAACACACACTTGTTGTAAGAGTACCCCAGGTATTAGGGTACCCTTTCGATTGTCTTGACAGACCCTGTAAGTCACTAGCATATAATGGGGCAAGGGTGTACAATCTGCCTATAAGCCCCTATATAATAGTGCACGGAGATTAGAGGCCCAGCAGAATTTCTGCACTTGCTTGTGTGCACTGCTGTGTGCTTCCTGTCCTTTTAAATGCAAACCTGCCTTGTACCTTGTCTTTAAAAGTTACATTCCTACCATTTGCATGACATCCCCTGTAGGCCCCTAGTAAACAATGTGGCAAGGGGGGGTGCCAACCACCTATAAGACCCTCGTACATAATAGGGCATGGAAGTAGAGACCCAGCAGAATTGCTGCCCTTTGCATGTGGGCACTGCTGGAGGTTTTCTGTCATTTTAAAATGCAGCCTGACTCTGCAGACAGCATTTACAATTCGACTTTGGTGCTGTGGGCACTTTAAATGTAATGATCTACCTTATTTTTACATATTAGGTACCCCCAGGATCTCCCCTAGGTATCCCAGGGGTGGGGGGTCATGTAACCATAAGCAGGGGTCTTATAAAAGATGTTTTATAAACACGAGTAAGGGAACAACTGATCATTTCATTTCCCCCCACTACAGATACTGGCCTTCAAAGGCTATCATTGCTATATTGTATTTTCATGGTAATAATAGTAAGGAAAAGCGCAGAAAAATAATTCAAGGACTTAAAAGATTTGTTTTGATAAATCCAGCAATTTGACATTGGTGAATTTTTCACAACTTGTACAGAAAATAAGTTATAAGGCTTTTCTTTCTATAAGCCGAAATCCAGCCTTCTGACTGCCCCTCTGATTGCTCAGTGCTAACAGGATTAGCAGAGCTGCTTGATTAAGTGATAAGTGGCTGTCCAGGGGAGAGCATATCTGGTGAAGGGCAGCTCGGGGCTACACAGGAATGCATGAGCAGTAGGAGGTGTAATAAAACATACAGCCTCAAAGGAGAGCAAGACAGGAGAGAATGCCAGATCACCTAACCCCCACCTTCTGCACTCCTCAGCCAGATACTAGGCTTAAGGAAGGGATTTGCAGATGTTAGAAGGAGGAGAGCTATGGAAATGAGCCACACTGGAGGATGGTTTAGTCAGCTCTTAGTTTCAGACATCATGGATTTTGGAAAAATTGTGCTTTCTGTGGCAGGCATATGCCACACTTTGCAGGAAGTGGTCATGCATCTGGGCGTCACTCTGCATGCTATTGGTTGGGCGCCCCCCTTCCTGATACCCAGGAGCTGGAAATAAATATGTGAGAGGTGCATAGCCGCTCGGATCTGCTGCCTGAAACTACAAGACAAAGAAGGACTGCCCTGCTGGAATCTGTACCCTTGGCCTACACTTCTAAGTGAACTGTGCCTGCTGCACAATCTGGTACTACAGCCCTGGGGACAGTGCCTTGCTTCAAGAAGGACTCAGTAGTGGACTCCCTGCAGCTACAGGTTAACAGAGCTTCACTTGCAAAAAGTCCCCAGCCTGGAGTGCATCCAGTGGTCTTTTAAGAATTTGGCCAGGTGCATTGCGGGAATTGTGATCACACTTTCCAAGGACCATCAAGGAGATTCCGGATCCTTGGATTTCTGTTTTGGACCCTCTGTACCTGCAAGGAGGACTACAGGAAATGCCTCCTGAAGATTGGAAAAGTTTGGAGAATTTTGGTAAAATTGGCGCTTTGTGTTTCTAAGCACTAGAAAGTGTTTATTCTTTTAAAATTCAAATCTCCAGTTCCAAAGACCCACCTGGAGATTCCAGACCCTTGGATTTGTGTTTTGGACCTTTTGTACCTGCAAGGAGGACTTCAGGAAACACCTCCTGAAGTTTGGAGAATTTTGGTAAAGTTGGCACTTTGTGTTTCTAAGTGCTAGAAAGTGTTTATTCTTTTAAAATTCATATCTCTGGTTTCCTACATTGGATTTTTGTCATTTTGGTGTCTATTTACTCATAAAAGTATAACCTATTTTTATAAATTGGTGTGGGATTTTTATTGCGTGTTGTGTCTCACTTATTTACTGTATTGGTGTTTTTGAATGCTTTACACTCTTGTCTCCTAAGTTAGGCCTGCCTGCTCGGTTATAGCTACCAAGGGTTGAGCAAGGGGTAATTTACTGGGACCTGTACTGAACCTATATTTGGTTGGTGGCCTTAGTGCCAGTGGTAGGTTCATAGTTACCTAGGGGTGGCCTGTCCTTTAGGGCGGAGGGGCCACGCCCCCCCACCTTTTCCCCTCATGAAGAGTGTCTGTCAGGCTTAAAAAAGGTCAGCCTGACAGACACTCTTCATTTTCAGCTCAGGCAGCCAGGAGCAGACATGGAAGATTTGCGCAGATTCCTGGCTGCCTGAGCTGAACTTTGCTGGGCTGAGAAAGGCACAGCTCCTATGGGCATGACCTCCTTGGCTCAGCAAAGGTGCCTCGATGCCCTCCCCCGGGTGACAAGGAAAGCGTCACCCATTGACTTCGCCCTGGGCGCTTCACTATTAAGCCCTGAAGCGCCCAGGGCGAGTGTCAATCAGTGATACCTCGTCACAGAGTGGGGTGGGGTCAGCAGTCTCACTGGCCCCCATCCCACTCTGTGACGAGGCTGGGACTGTTGCCTTCCCTCATTGGCTGACCTATGGTCAGCCAATGAGGGAAGGCAGCAGTCCCAACCCTCCTGGGACCTCCGAGGCTGAAGGTAAGTGTGTGTGATTTTTGAAAATGAATGTTTGGTGCATGCGTGCATGTTTGAATGTTATGAATGTTGTTAATGGATGTGCATGTGTGTGAAAGAATGAGTGTGTGTGTGTGTTATGTTTTAAAATGAATGTTTTGTGCATGCGTGCATGTTTGAATGTTATGAATGTTGTTAATGGATGTACATGTGTGTGTGAAAGAATGAGTGTGTGTGTGTGCTTCCCGCCCGCCCCTCTCCCTCGTAAAGCTGCCGGCCACCACTGTAGTTACCACTGCCAATAACCCACTTTCCAACAGGTGGAAACACTTCTATGGAATGGTCATGGTTAACTAGCATTGGCAGCATCATTAAGATCAGAATAACCGACAACTACATGATTTGATCTTGCTGAGTCAGGTCTTTCTGCATACACATTTCTGCTTTCCATGTGAATTCTCAGCTTCCATTATTTTGTGGTTGAATGCTGACACAGAATCACTGATCACATAGAAAACATATCTACTCCAAGTACAAACCTAATGCTGCTTGCTCTTATGTGGCTGTTTTCACACACACAATTTCATCAAGGGTGTCAATCAAGTACAAATACTATACATAACACTGTTGGCTCTCCTTTGCATGGGGGAGGATGCATGCCTTGCTAAACAACCTTTTTTGAATGAGCACAGCTGATGGCATCATCAACAGGTGACAATATGTAAATATGGCGCTGCAAAATATTCGGTCATTCGTACAAAGCACCGCTGGTTTTTTCTACTCACTACCCCACTGTATGAAAAGGATACTAATATTGGGCATAGGTATCTTCCCTAAGATTGAGAGCAAACAATCTAAGAATAGTATTACATGCAGACTATTTGGTACTGATTGGCCAGTGCCCTACTGATCTGCAGAGGTAAACAGTTTGGGGAAAGTATAACAATCTTCATCTAAACTGTGCCCTCTCAAAACTCATATTGTTTTGGTGATGTCATGAAAAAATTCAAGTGGTCGATAAGTGGTACACTCGTGGAATTAGCCAAATAATACTGGTATGTAGGAATAACTCTTACATCTACCCTAATTGAGCAATGTGAGTAGAACTTCTCACATCTGAAGTCCAAAAGATAAGTACAATCCTTTAAAATCTGAACCAACGATAGGTGACCATTCAAATGATTCTCTCATATTAACCTTTGGCAAACAAAGTAAGCAAATCAAGGACAGCTGTCTAATTGAATGTATTGAGAGTAATCAGTTGCATTATTTCCTAAACATTAGTAGAACAACTCCACAGGTGTTACTACATGTAGGGCCAGATGTACAAAACAAATCTGTGGTCTTTTCCACATACAAAACGGTATGGTATTTAATAATGTTTTGCAACTGAATTACGGTTGCAAAACATTAATGTTTAACCAACTACTCAGAGGTAGTGGCAACCATTTATAAATCGGATGAAGTCCCATTGGGGCCCCTCCCACTTTGATATTATGAAAAATATATATGTTTAAGAGCAGGCAGTGCTCCCACAGATACCTGTTTTTTTAAATGCACCCTGGTTTCCTTAAAGGAAAACGGACTGCATTAAAAAACAAAGGGTTAGCTATACTGAAAAGCAATAACAGAACTGGTGGTTTGCTGAACCCATTCAGCCACCATCTTTGGGATGGCTGTGATTTATGATGGGTCACAAACTGCGACCTACTTTTATAATATTCCTGAGATAGGTCGATATGCAACCCACTAGGGCTAATTAAAGCCTCTTTAGTTTCTTACATTAGAAATTGCAATTTCCTAATTGCGATTCAGTAAGTATTGGAATTTGGATATAGCAATTGTATATCTGGCCCTTAGAGATAATGCGGCCATCTGCAGTAGGTGACAATGCAGGGCTGCTGTATTTGAAACTCTTGAATTAAGCCAAAGAAAGCTCTCTTAATAATCAGGCAACATTTAGCTGATGAGCCGGACCTGGCCCTCTGCCTACTCCCTTTCATTGTCACGGAGACAGATCAGGAGTAGATGACCCTCAGTCAATAGTGCAGGAGTTCGCCCTTTATTTCACCCACCTCCACGCTGATTGCTCAATACCTGAGGCTGAATGCCTCCATCCTATTGTTGAGAATCTAATACTTCTTCGAATAGCCGACAATGACAGACAAGAACTGGACAAACCCATCACGGCAGCTGAAATCATGACCCCCACAGGGGCACATCCTACTGGGAAAACACCAGGCCCCAATGGTTTTCCATGGGTATTGTACACAAAATACACCTCCTTGCTATCTACTCCCCTACCTGCAATGTATAAGGAAGTGCTGAGAGTGGGTGAACTAGTGTATGACCTTCGTAGCGTCACAATCTTTATGAACCTTAAACCACAAAACCCCCTGAAGAATGTGGGTCTAAAAGGTCTATCTTCATTTCCAATATGGAGTTGAAGATCCAGGCCAAAATCCTTGCAAATGGACTAGTAAAGGTTGTTACATTCCTTATTAATCCTGACCAAAATGTCTTTATGCCAGGTCGCAGCACTAAACACTATCTTTACAAGATACACAACACGATTGCCCTCTCTGAGGGCATGTCGGACAGTCGGACCTTCATCTTAATTGATTTCTCTAAGCGTTCAACTCAGTTGGTGAATCTTGTTTGGCCTCCTGGCGCGGATGAACTTTGGTCCCATCTTTTGCGGCTGGGTATGAATGCTCTACTCAAGCCCCTGGACGAGAGTCTGGGTCAATGGGGCAACCTCCCCAACCATTCCCATTGGACGGGATATGCGTAAGGGCTGCCCTCTCCCACCCCTTTTATTTGCACTCACCATCGAACCCTTGGCAGAATGGATCCAGTGGGAAACACAACTATGCGGTTTCAGGTGGCCTGACAGCCACGAGGACCGTGTCTCACTCTATGCTGATGACTTGCTTGTTTATGTGAGGGACCCTGCAACTTTGGTCCCCCATCTCTTACACATGCCACAGGTTTATGCTGATGCTTCTGACACTACAGTGAACTGGTCCAAATCTATTTATATCCCCCTTTGGGGCCCCTACAATGACACGTGGGCCACAACCCTGTTTCAATGGTCCACAGTACAGTTATGCTACCTAGGGATACAGATCGCCTTCCCACCACAGCAGACATGAGACCTTAACAACATGCTTCTTGTTGCTACAGCCCGAAGGGACATGGGACATGGCCCACAGGGCAACTCTCACCCTTAATGTGGCAGGCAGAGGTGCATTATTCAACCTGATCTTGTTACTGAGATTCCTCTACATTCTGCAGAACTACCCTCACCCCTTCCACTCTCCTTCTTACGCTACAGGCTGAAGTGACATGCTTTAATTGGGCTGTGGGCCTCCTGGGCATCTCTTTCTGTAAGTGTGTTCTACACCCCTATGAGGGTGGATTGGTGATCTCCAACCTTCACTTATTTTATTGGGTCAGCCACCTTGTCCCCGTTACTGAGTGGTCCTTTACTAACCTAGGGTACCCTGCCATCACAGCGGAATTCTTAGAACTTAAACAGCAGGGCGCTTTCAATTTACTCTATGGTCGCACTGTTCCGATGACCCTTCCCCCGGCCCCTCGCTGGACTCTGCTGGTTGATTAGATGGCATGGAGTCCCGACGACAATGAATATGCTTTGGGTCGGGTCCTGGTCTCCCTGCTCTGCAGCACTGGAGGATTTCAGGGCACAGAATTCTGTCAGCATCACAATGCCTGGGGGAGGTGTGGCAGGACAAAGTCATGTTCACATTTCAGCATCTTGTTGCCCCCTTCACATACATAAGTCACAATTCTACCACTTTCTGCAGTCAGGACATGCCCTTGAGGCCTCCCAAGACCTCTCAAAGCTCCCTCCCCAATTCAATCCTGTGGAGGCACACCTGCTGTATTCACTTTGTTGAGAAGGGTGTATAATCCCTTTATTTCTCATTGGTAAATAATACTCCGGATGCTATGATTACCCTCAGGGAACGTTGGGAGGGAGACTTGGCCCTTTGGACAATGAGGACTGGACTGTAACAAAAATGCCCTCTAGATCCTTTTTGATATCAATGAGGCTCTGCCTCATCCAAATGAAATATCTCCACCCTGTCTATTACAGTTCCTCCTGGTTGCATGGCATGGAGGGCAACGTACCACTGTAGTTTTGACAGTACTGACACCCAACGGGCTCCTTCTTTAATAGGATCTGAGACGGTCCTATTATCCAGATGTACGGGTTACGCATTTGCACTACCTATTCTCACATCATACACACAGACCAGTTCCATTGGATCGGAAACTGATGCTCTTGGGCCAAATGTGCACTTGGGGCAGAGCTGCAGCACCTTGCTTCTGGTAGAAGTGGGCTTCAATATTGCGAAAAGAGACATTGCTCTGCATGGCAACCTCAACATGCTGTGCCCTTTCTCGAATGGATAAGGGAGATGGACTTTGCTGCTACAGCTGAGAAAAACTTTTTATTTATCTAGGGGATGTCTGGAGAAACACCACAGGATATGAGGGGGGCTGATTTTCTTACTCTGAGCCTCTCCATTTTATGGGGTGATCTTTTCAATTTATATTTTTGTCCTCTTGACTACCCCGGTACTACAAGTCCGACCTCAACACACCTTATTGTTACTGTAATAAAAGTAAAAAAAGAACAGAATATTTTGCTAAGTATTTTCAAAATTAAAACTCTTTTGCTTAGATTACGTGTGTATGACATTGGACTATTAGTTGGGGGGGCGGGTAGAAAACCCAACTCAACTAATAATCTTAATCCTTGTTAGGGTGAACTGCTAAAGGCACTAAATAAATCTTTGCTTAGCCCTCTGGTAGCTTTGCACAAAACAGTCAGACTGAACTTAGGGGCTGAGTAGTAGAATACTTTTGCAGCACTCAAACAGTAATAAAATGAAAACACAGCACAAGAAAAATCTCAAACTAGTTTAGAAAAATAGAGTACATTTTAATAAATAAAATTACACTGAAGCCACAATAATTCAACAGGTAGCACAGAAGATATGAATTTTGGGATTTTTATTTAAAAGTAGCCCGAAGAGCACAAAGCTTCAATCGTTGTTATCTGGTCTTGCTAGACCGGGTCAAAAACAAGCATTAAGGCTGCGATGGAGCTCGGGGCAGATACAGGTGGTCCTGGTGGAAAGTTTGCCTCTGACTTAGAAAGTTTTATTGAGAACAAGTGGCCATCAACGGGGTAAGATGTAAGTTGGATCCAAAGCAGAGATCAACCACACCAGGTTGATGAAGAGCAAAGGCTCTGGTGTGGTTGTCAATTAAATTGAAAAAGCTCTGAGCGGGTGAAGTCCGATGTTTGGGCCCACGAAGGCCTCCACATCGGAGAGTTGCTACTTTGCATTGGTTCTAATGAAGCCCTCTACGTTCGGATTTAGAAATGTTTCTGGAACTCCAGTCTCCTTCAGCAGGGCAAATGAGCAAGCTGAGGCCAACTGGCTATTCAACATTGATAGCTGTGGCTTTGAGGGTGGTCCCGGACTCCAACAGTTCTCCAGGCAGAAAATTATCAAAAGAGTTTCTAAGTCCTGCTCTTTGCAGTCTGGGGACAGGAGTAATACACTCTAACATAGCTGAGGGACCAGGACCTGGGGGCACCACTTAGGGGTTAGGACTCACTCCAACAGAGGCCAGCAGCAGGTTCCAGGGCAGCTCCAGTTGGTACTCGTCAGCTGGACAGTTGCATTAAAAGGCCTCTAGAACTGTTTGTGCCCCTGTAGCTCAAACATCTCAACTGACCCTTGGAGTCACTTCTGAGGTCCTGGGTTCAAGGCAAGCAGGTCCAGTCTTCCCTCCAGTTCTTCAGCCATCACAGCGGTTCTTCTTCTGAATCTTCACAGGTCCAGGAGTGTTCTGAGTAGTAGTTTGTGGGGTCCCCTTTTGTGCCCAGCATCATTCTGTGGGTGGAGGGCAAGCCTTTGTCTACACCCTAAACTAGTTCTCGTCAGTTCCTCTACTCCTTGTTTGGTGCCATCTTGAGTAGAGAGACAAAGTTGAGGCAGACTTTCATTTGCCAATGCCAAGATAGGCATCCTTTGAAGTCCAGATAGGGGCTGGGTACAGCTCCCAGACCATCCTGTTGAGGGAGTGGTCCCTCTCCCCACTCCCATGACCCTTTGTTCTAATGGCTTATGGTGACAGGCTTTTTGGGTTGAAGAATGAGGAGGGCGGCAGATGGGGTAGGGGTAGGTTTGTATGTTTTGTTTGTTGTTGTACACTTTTTTCCCACACTTGCATACCACAACGAATGCAGTCACATTCTGGCGTACACTCTCCTGCCCAAGATGCTCTTGCCTACACTCTCTTGCCTAAGATGTAGGAACTCAAAGCTCCCGCACTTACCACGCTGGACAACCGTGCCTCTCAGCAGCCTACACCCTTTCCTCTTTAAACCCAATGACACTCTTCACAACTATTTCCTGGAATGTCAGTATCCTGCTACACTGCATTAAGAGGTCTGCAGTACTTCAATATGCCAAACGGTTCATGTTCACTGTCCTAATGTTGCAAGAGACCCACCTGATGGTAAGGTTATGTCCCTTGCTGAAATGATTCGGGTATGACAGGATCTTTCACACCAGATATGGAAGGGGCTCCAGAGGGGTTGTAATCCTTCTGCATAGGGCCTTTGCACTGGTGGTGACCTCTAATGTCTCAGGCACTCAGTGTCTTTTTGTGGGAGTAGACAGCGGCAGCGCATCGCACCTCCGCCAGCAGCAGCCGTTACAAACCTTTATCAACGAAACAATAATACTCTATGTTTATTATCATTTTGTTGTCAAAGGTGCAATCCATGGGGGGTGACGGGAATGAGGAGGAGTACCTCAAACAGCCAAACACACACACTCATGCACACTGTGCTCTCTCCATCCCGGCAACACAGGCTCATAGTCTGTCTGGGAGCGCCTTGGCTGGGCACCCCTTGCCAATTCTAACGCTGCTTTAAGCAGCATCAGGATTAGTCGCAGGGCAGGCTTGGAGCCTGTGTCTGCTGAGGGGATGGAGGAGCGGCACCGCAGGTACTTTTTTAGATTTTTTAAATTTTTTATTTTATTATTTCACCCCCACTACCAGCCACACGCCGCCCCCCCCTTTTAACCTCTGCAAGCCACGACTGGGAGTAGAGGGTCCACTAGAGAGGCGACATTATAATTTTCTGGTTGTCTACATTACGCCAAGCTACCTACCTGCAGCCAATAAAAGAGGCCATCCTGAATTTTCCACAAGGCACCACTTTGATAGGGAAACTTTAATGCTTCCCCAGTCTTAGCTATTGACTCAACTGTAACACCCACAGTGAGCCGGCTATCAGGGGCCATGCAACTTGTGTCTTGGATGGAGTCACTAGAGCTGCGCAGTGCCTATCAGGACACAATCCTGTATATACCTACTTTTACCACCAGCGATGGTTGTCCTCCAGTTAACAGGTACCAACATCCTTCCTAGGGAAATTTCTCATCACTCACCCATCACAGCCTGGTTGGGAATACTAACAGAAACCAACGTCCTGTTTCCAGACTCAAGACCCAAGGCCTGGTGCTTTGTATGTACTCAGTTCTCTGAGTATTTGCTAACTTAGCTTCAAGCTTACTCTGTGGTTAACAAGAACACAGACCCATTGTCAAGCACACTATGGAGTTGCCAGGAACGCCACTATAGGAGTTTGGGCACAGCGTTACCTTAGATATAAGGAAAGGAAAAGGCTCTACCATGTAACCACTCATGAGGACCAAATACTACAGAAAGGCAAAAGTAAGGCAAAACCTTGCCAAGCCATTAGAGACCCTAGCCTGTCAACTAAAGTTGGCCAAAACCTTGCTGAAGCAAATATCATTAGACAAAGCCCAATAATGGAAGACGGAATCCATGAAGTCGGTGTATGAACATGGAAACATGAGCCGGAAGCTGCTGTTCTAACTGGCTATTGCATCCGGGGTTGTTCCAGAAATGATTGATTCTTCCAGTGTTTACAGACATAAATCCAACAAGATCACATCGGTCTTTGTCATCTACTATCATACGCTCTACACCCCTTAACCTTAGCCCCTATCAGAGCAAATCAACTCAATCATAAATGACATCCCTCTCCAGGGGCTCACATCCTCCCTTGTTTGTGATCTAAATAGCCCCTTCATACTAGAAGAAATACAGGAGGCCCTACTGGACATGAATCCTGGGAAAACTCCTGAGTCTGATGGGTTTTTCCCTGGAGTACTACCAAAATGTCTGTGAGTTCCTCAACCCATATCTCCTAGACCTTTATGTAGAAGTGATCTCTAGGGGAGCATTTCTTCCTAGAGAAGGAAAACCACCCACTCACTGATTCTTCTATTGATCATTCTCCCTGATCAATGTTGAACTCTTCACTTAAAGACTCCAATGAACATTGCCTACTCTACACCACCCAGACAAATATGGCTTCATTCCTAACTGCAGTAGCCGTCATCATATGCGCTTAGTACATGTGGCGCTCTCTTATCTCCATTCCATATGGGACCTGTGTGCCCCTCTGTTGTGGACTTCGAGAAGGCATTTGATTCAGTTGACTGGCCCTTCCTGATTACAGTCCTAAGATGAATGAGCTTCTGTCCCCGGTTTGGGCCTATGTAAAACCTTTGTATCCTAAACCCACCGCCTTAGTGCGAATGCACTGGACAATATACAACTCCTTTCCAATTGGCAGGCGAACAAGACAGGAATGCCATCTCCCTGCTTCTTTTTGCCATTGAATCCATAGCAAGAGTAAAACACAGATGCAGGGCTGGCAATGGGAGGTGTGGATGGAAGACAGAATCACACTCTACGCAGATGATATCCATCTCTTCATAGCTAACTCACACCTGTTGAGACCCCGTTCACTGGAAATACTAAGACTGTACGAACAATCCTCTGAGCTTTGAGTGAAGTGGCATTCATCCCTCCTAGTCCCTCTTCAAAGAGATCTAGAGGGAGGTTCCAGCCAGATGACCACTACCGCATGCAGTCCGACTTCGCTACAGCTGCTTACTGAGACTGCCAATTTCCTGGCCTATATGGGGAAAGGGTCTCAATAGACAACAGGCTTCTCTACTACTGCCATACTCAGGTATGGGGGATGATGTTTTACCGCCTGAAGGTTGGATTAGGGCTTATCACTACTTCTTGTGGGTGTGTCAACCACTCCATATATCCTTAGACAAAAGTAGGCAATCGGTATACAACAGGGGACTGGGGAGATTGGGGATGGCAATATAGTGAATGTCCCAACTGCTGGTGATTAATGATTGGCTGACGGGAGGTTGGGAAGACCCGTCATACCATGCCACCTAGGCCTAGTCAGCATAATGGGGCTTCTCTATGGTGGCTTCCTCCCTTGCCACCTCCCAGACATGACTGCTGCTCCGAGATGCCCATGGCTTGCCGCCTGTGCAGGATGGATAACATACCTGAATATAACTCATGTGAAGCCAAACTCCTTATGGGGCTACTTGGAAAGGGAGCAATATACCATATATATTGCTCATTAGTGGTTAATGCATCTAAAGTGTTTGACACACTTAATCAGAAATGGAAGGAATGGATGCCCCACCCGGATGGCCCCCAGTGGAATAGCCATCTCCTCCAAACTTAGACTTATTCAGCTAAAATACCTGAATACCAAGTATTTCTCTTATGCGCCTGTGGCATGCACATAAAATTCCAGATCCCCCCTGCTTTCGCTGTGAACACAAAGATGCAGACTTTTTCAAATGAATGGAAATGCAAACGGATAACTTGGTTCTAGTATGGATTTGATAGGACATTGTCCTGAGTTTTGGACCGAACGATTGAGCTGCTACAAGGGTGGTACTCCTTGGTTTATTGGAAGATCCTAGCAGGCACTGCTGTTAGCAGCTGATTGTGGGACTGGCCACAATGGTCGCTAAATACAGTACTGTGTGCAAATGGAGGTCCTCTTATCCCCTCGTCTTGGCAGAATGGAAGAAGGGGTAGATTATTGTGCCTAGCTGGAACAGCCGATCTACCAGGCATGAGGCTATCCCCAGAAACACTACAGGTTAAGGGACAAATGGTGGGCATTCTAGAGGCTTGAGAATGAGTTAGACTGTGCTCACAGAAGATCATAACTGTTCTAAATACTGTATTATACAAATATTAGAACCAACTGTGCTGTGTCATTATGAGAAAACAATTAATTTGGTATATCAACAAAAACATAAGCCTTACCAAGTGGCCACCTGCGCCCTAGTCCTCTTATGACCTGAATGTCTCCCAACTGATAAATTGGTGAGCAGCAATTTAAAAATGTTTCTTAAATTATTCCAAGAAGGCTCCCGAAGCATGCACATGAGCGGTGGCAGTATTAGATTTTTCTTTTAAACTAAAAGAGAAATCATTCCAAGATGATCAGTATTCATGTGCAAGCATCCCCTGTGTCCATTCTCTCTTGTTTTTTCTTTAACTGGTCATCTAGGGTGAAAAACAGGCAGATGCAAATCCAACTGTTGTCATGGATGTTGTTGCCAATGCTTGTTTTATATCATTTTGAAACCTGTAAATGTATCTCTTGCTACAATGTCTATGTGCAAAGTGAGTTCAATACTTGAGGTGTCAATAGTGTGAGCGTTCACAGAAAATGTTTGTTGTTGGTCAGCATATACATTTGGTGTATTTTTTTGATACAGGCAATATCAAACCTTAGTACTATTTAAGACACTGTTAGACACGGTGGCTAAGCATTTTGTGGATTGGGTCTAAATGATTTATGAGCTGTGACTTTTTGTGTTCTATAATGAGTGTTATTAAAAGAGGATAAAGTGGGCTTGAGGATGCTTTGGCTAAACATTATGTTTTTATTTTTTTAACATATTGTATTTTTCTTGCATTTTGCTCCTGAACTGAGGATGCTTCAAGAGAAGTATTTTTGGGGCACTTTTTATTAGTGCGTAATCAAATTTTCTTTATTTTAGATGATCCTGCGAGATTTATTACGCTTCATGTTTGTATACATGGTTTTCCTTTTTGGATTTGCTGCAGGTAAATATTATGGAAAGCCAATAAATAAACTATATAATGAGTTGGTATATAATAATGTCATCTTTTTAATATAGTAAATGCTGACAGTCTTGCTGCCTCGAACTGTTACAAATAACTGTTTTCACTATATTCATCTGTCTAGGTTACAGTTTTCCAGTCTTGTACTAAATCACTAACTACGAATTACATGGTACCAAGGCAATTACGAATACAAGATCTCCTATTCCATGAGTTTTTCTGCATCCATTTTCCACTTTCTCTGAGAAGGTAGTAAATGTATGTGGTGCCCAAGTGCAGGGAAAGGGGTGAGGGAAGTAGAGGGAAGTGGAGGAGGGATGGAACACCTTTCTCTTAGCAGGGGTAGACATTACACACTTCCCCATGTTAGTAAACTAGAATTGACAATTCCAATAGGTCTGGCTTATGAATAAAAGTGCATCTTGAGTCACTGGTAGGTTAGGAACTCAACAAGTCATCATATATGTAGCCTATCATTCATACTTGGATTCATGCATCCATTCATCTATCCACTGACTCATTCTTGCATTCACCTTCTGGCACAATCAATTAAAACACACATATTCAACAACATATGCACAATAAACGAAAATAATACAATTAAAAAGAATAGAACCTGCTGGGGAGTGACGTGTTTGTGGGCATTTATACTGTTACAGTTAATGGAGTCTCATTGGACTACAGTTGTTATGGCAACGGACTCATGGGACTTGTGGTTTAGTTGAACTTTGAACCTGCTGTATAATAAAAAGTGAAGAAAGAACTGCATAATCCTCGCCTCTGGGCCTGACATAGAATAAAACCTGCTGCTCTCTAAACATGGAGGCATGTGCTTGCAATAACGTAACTAAACGTAGCAGATGATCTCCTCCTTGTAGAAACGTTGTAAATAATCTAGCACTGTTAAACATCCCAGCATGGCCTGCACATTTAGAACCAATGTGTTGGCCATCTTGGAATGGTAAAACAATGATACACTATTTACAACAGCAAACCATCATGGTCTTTTGGTTTAGGGGAAGTAGCTACGTGGAATGTGGTGCATTGTAAATGAAATGAGCAGCAAGTAAGTGGCCATTAGCACTGCCTGGAGAGTTGTAGTGTCATCTAAAGAAATGCTTAAATAAAAAGAGGAGAAGCAAATAAGTGAAAGGGGAACTATAAAAGGAGAACATTGAAAACTAAAGGACTGACTGGCCAACCAACCCTGACAAGGAAGCATGCTCATTTTCCAGTGGATGGTCCGAAAATGCCATCATTCACAGTAGAAGAGATCCAATGACTGATGTGGACTAAACCATTATGCCATGTAGTACACTGTCATGGCTGTAAGCAGAGTGTAAATGAGACTCAAGACAGACCAATGGCAGAACAGAGCTGACCCAAAAACCCTCTAAGTTTGTATAAAAAAAAAAAATATATATATATATATATACACACACACACACACACACACACACACACACATACATATGGATATTATTTAATTATTTTTTTTGCTACAGGATCCTGGCAGACAGCTAAAGAGAAATGTTAGCAAGAATTATTTTAGTGAAAATATTCTCCCAGTATGGTTTGTCAGAGGTGGGAGCCAACACCAAAACCTAGCCCTACCACAGTAATCTGTGACTATTTATTTAACAAACTACCTATCTGTAGGCGCTGATATAGAGAAATAACAATCCAGCCTTAAATAACTATTGACTTTAACATAGGTGTTTCACAATCAATATGTCAGGCCTACTGTGTTTATCATAACGTTTCATAATTAACAAATCAGACCTATAGCATCTGAAATATCTTTCCAGTGAACGAATGAGGCCTCTAGCTGTTATCATTGGCTTGCCACCATAGCCAACTCAGACCTACTGTGTTGGTTAAAAACCTTCCCAAAAGGCAGCCATCAGGTATTGAATAAAACAATTACAAATATGTACAATAATGCAGTTTTCAAAACAATATAAAAACCTCACTAATACAGCCTAATAAGGATTACCATAATGCAAATTGTTAATCTGCATGATTCCATGTAACAAAATTCCTACCTCCAGGAGGTAGCACAGTCTCATCACAATTCACCCTTAAAAGCCTATTGCATTTACCAATAGCAAGGCACTATACACAACACCGGCCTATTGAAGTGTGCATAAACTGGCAACCATCGTAGTATGCGTGACAACAGTCTACTGTTAGACACCTACTGGATTTACCATAGGCTTTTCAAAATAAATTCACCAGGCCTACTGCCATTGTAATAAATTAACAGAATACTCAGGCCAAACCTATGGCATCTGGCATAGCATTTCCCTGCACACCAATTAAGCCGTTTGGTGTTATTATTGGCTTGTCATCATAACCAACTCAGGCCTACTGTACTGAGTTTAAACTTTCCCACAAGGCAGCCATTGGCATACAGTCATAAAATTACAAATGCATACAAATTTACAGTTGGCAAGGCAAAATACCATCTCTCATAACAGGGATGAACAAGGATTCTCACAGTGCACATTTTCAATACCCATTGTTTGTCTGAAGGCAACACCAAAAGCCTTATCTGCTAAGGTAATCTGTGAGATTCCATGCAACAAAAAAACTGTAGGCTTCAATTCAGAGTAGTAACAATCCATCCTTAAATGCTTATTGACTTTAACATATGCTTTTCAAAATGAATATGCCAGACTTACAGCCTTTATCCTAAATTTTATATTAAACAATCATACCCATAGCCTTGGTGTTTGGCATGTCACCAAAACCTATTCAAGTCTACTACTGAGTGTAAATTTCCTGTAAGGCAACCATCCATCATACAGTTATAAAAGTACAAATGTATACAAAATTATAGTTGGTAAACAAAAATGCTATCTCACCAAAGACAGTCTAAAGGGGATTATTGGAGCACATGGCTTTTCATCAACACCAAAACCTTTGTCTAGTATAGTAATCTGTGAAATTCCAGGTTACAAAATGCCTGCCCACAGGCTTTTAGCACATTGTAATAACAATCCATCCTTAAAAGTCTTCTGTCTGTAGTACATGCTTTTCACAATAGGTAGGCAAGGCCTACTGTCTTTGTTATAACGTTTGATAATAGACAGATCAAACCTAAGAAATCTGGCATGACTTTTCCCAATGAACCAATAAAACCTTTACGCTTTACCATTGGCTTTACACCTTACCCAATACTGGCTAATTCAAGTGCACATAAACTGCCACCCATCATGCATTCAGTTATAAAATAACAACCATATGGAACAATACAGCTTGCAAAACAATATAAAACCCCTCTGAACAGGGTCTAACAAGAATCAGCACATTGAAAACCCCTAGTGCTTGTCAGAGTGGAAGGCTAACACCAAAACTCTTACCTTGTTACATATTATCTCAGGGTAATCTGTGAGATTACATGTAACCAAATATCTGTTTTTACCCTGTCACACAATGTGATAACAACCGTTAATGGATTAATGGATTTAACAACTGCTTTTGACAGTAAATTAGATCAACTGCCTTTGTCATAATGGTTCATAATAAGACGACCAAATCTATGGATCGGACATAAGGTTTCCCAGTGCACCAGTGTGGCCTGTAGTTTGTCACCATAACCTACTCTGGTTTTTCATAACAAATTTTATTGGAGTTTTTGCATAAGATATGGCCTGTGTGGTTGCAAACATGTATAAGAGATTGGCAAACAAATCCTGCATTATCAATAATCGTAACATAGTGACTTGCACAGTTTGTTGCATACCACCCACCCACCATCACACATTAATGTCTATCAGTAATTACAAGGATCATTCTTATTTTGCAGTCACCTGCATCGCGTGCCCATAGATGTTACCACTGCATCTAGCAGGGAAGTAGGTGTGCGGACTGAAGCCAGGACAATGTCTCTATAATTGACCTAGAGCTGCCAAAAATTAGAGTGTTTTTGGGAGCATCATCTAGCTTGAAACACTCCAATTACCAGGCCTATACAATGACCCATACCCTTCCTCTAGACCTCAACTGATAGAGGAGAATCTGCTTTCCATAATTTGGCAATATCTCTCTTGCCTACTGTGAGTCCCAGAAACAGTAACTGATGTTTATACCGGTTCCTGCCACGCCCACCAGACTATGAAGAAGGGTTACCGTAGGGTACAGTGGGATGTTCTCCTTTATGGACTTCTCCGAGGAATGACGTCACAACCCACCAGAAATGTGTCAGCGCTGTACAATTTCACACAATGTGGAAGAAGGTAACTTCCTCCGCCCGCAGCTCAAGCACATCGGAGAATCAATCGTACCCATGCATCAAAAGCGTTGTCATGTAAAATATGCCCTATGTAGATATTTAAATTGTACTAATCTAAGGCGGGCAGGGATCACCACCACTCAAGGAAAGCCCAGCGAATCTGTACAATCATCGACATCAAGATATATATCTTCTTCCCAAGTTATTCATAAGGCTTGAAGGGTGGTGGGGTTGTGCGTGAAAAAGGATTGGTATATTGTAGTAGTCTTATGGGTATCCAAGCCTCCCATCCAAAGTTTCCCCTCCAATGGGCTGAACTTTGGTAGTTCCTGCTGGTCTCTAATATATGGGGTTAGTACGTGACAAAAACGTAGGTATTTATAAATTTGCCTATGGTGTATCTGAAATTCACTTTGGAGTTCTTGGAACGATTTCAGTACCATACCCTGAATGACGTCGTCCCATGTAGATATTCCTAAATTATTCCATCTCCAACAGCCCTCTAAGAGTGTCACCTGGTGTAAAGTAGAGCCCTTCTATAGGGGAGTCCACTGTGTCAGCTTTCCCCACTGCCCCATCAATCAGAGGGGCCATCTCCACATGTGTATGACAACCCGAATAGCCAGAGGAAAAGATCCTATCTTCCTTCTGCTGTAGAGGTAGTCTAGAGGGGATGTGTCTCACGTGGCCCAACGTTCAGAAGCGTATGCTGGATCTGACTGAGAGCAATACCACAAATCATTCATAACCTGTAGATAGGAGGTGGCGGAGTAGGAACCCACATCTGCGGCTGTAATGCCTCCAAAGTATGGACTGGAAGCATGTTCAGAGAGCCACTTGTGTCACCCCTCCCCCCACAAGAAGCCACTGAAAACCGCATTAAGTTGTCTGAACCATGACCAGGGAACCGCATAGGGTTAATTCTGGAGTGGGTATAATATTCTAGGCAATTTCTCCCAGGTATCTAAACCCGTAGGTGGCTAAGGTCAAACCCGATGCCCATTGCATGGTGTCTGCACCGCTTCCAACAGGGAACACGACTGATTTTGCTGTCTTAATATACATACCTGAAGCTAAAGATCTGCATGATCTGTAAGATACAAGGTTGCAGGTTTGGTGAGAAAGAATAGGACGTCGTAGGCATAAAGAGCTATCCAGCAGACAGCGTTGCAGACCATTCAAAGCCTCGTATTTGGGTGTCCACCCTAATCAACGTAGCCAATGGCTCCATGGCCAGGGTGAACAGCAACTGGGACAGCGGCCACCCGTGCTGCATCTCTCTGCAAATTGGATAGGGGTCAGAAACTTCGCTGGCAACCTGAATTGTGGTTGTCAAGTCTGTGTATAGCAAACAGATGTATGCTAGGGACCTGGGGCCGATATTGAGACCTTCAAGGAGGGCTAAAAGGTACTCTCAACTGACCAGATTGTAAACTTTGTCAATTTCGACCAAAAGCACTGCTGCTGGCCTCCCATGTCGGTCTGCCAGAACCAATGCATTATACACGCGCCTAATATTGTGGCGTGGGGCTCATTGGGGCATAAAGCCAACTTGGTCGGGGTGGACCAGTTCCAAAATGTATTTCATTCGTCTATTAGCTAAGGTTTTGGTGAGGATCTTCTCTTCTAAGTTTAGGAGAGAAATTGGTCTGTATGATGAGTGTTCCTCAGGAGGGCGGCCTGGCTTGGGAAAGACAACAATCTTAGCTTGTCTCCCATCTGGTGGGAGTACTGATTCTTCCAGTACGGCGTGGATTAAGCCCAGGAGGTGTTTCTTTAGCTGGAGCATGTATGCTTTGAAAAATTCACTGAGGAATCCATTGGGGCCTGGAGCCTTTCCTACCCGTATCTCAGCCAAGGCCGACAAGAGCTCATCTTCGGTGATAACCTCGTCTAGTAGGGTCTTGAAATTGTCAGTCAGAGACAGCAGATGTAGGACCTTGATAAATTCTATGATTTGGTCTGTGTCTACCCCCTTCCCTGTGGCGCATACCACCTTATAGCACATGACAAAACTCTGAGCTACTCCATGCAGCTCTGACAACAGCTTGCCCCGGTCATCTTGAATTGCCAACAAAGGAAATGCATCATGGGCGGCCCGGCACAGCCTATGCAATATTTTACTTGATTTATCCCCCCACTCATATATATACGGCTTTGAGCCACCTGCTGTGTCCGTTTAGCATCATCCAGAAGCAATTGATAATGCTGCCGCTAGGTCAGGCCCAGCTGCTGTCCGGCCTCACCACCATCTATCCGGCAGCTATGGCCTTCTAGCGTCAGTATTTATGTCTCAAGGTCAATTAAGGCCTTGGTCCTGTTCTTGTGCTCGCCCGCACAGTAACTGATGCCCTGGATTGTCGTTTGAACACCTCCCATACTATGGTCACGAAGGTCACGGACTCAACATTAAGAGTAAAGCGTTCTGTAATGGAGTGGTGTAGAAGCATCCTGTAGGAAGAGTTATGTAGGTGCCACAGGTGCCAGTGGAGGATAGGGCATCACAGCCCAATATGAAGCCTGAAAGACACCAGGGCATGGTCGGACAACCCTCTAGGCAGTATACTGATCACTAATACTCTATGCAGGAAACCGCTGGGGACTAGCATATAGTCCAGTCTCCAGAAGGAGCTGTGGACCATCAAGTAGTACGTGTACCCCTTGTCTCATGGATGATATGCCCTCCATGTGACTATCCAGCCCAATGTGGCCATTATGGTATTCAGTTTTGATCCACCGACCCTGGCGCCTATCCCTCGAGTGTGCCATATGTCAATCGTTGGATGCATCACATCGTTCTAGTCTCCCCCGATCACAGAGAGACCGCTGAGAAGCTCTCCCCATAGCCCCACCACTTGATCTATGAAAGGCTGTCCTAACGGCCGGGGAGCATATACACTGTTGAGTGTTGTCGGCTCTCCACAGAGTGTGCCAGTCACAAACATGTATCTACCATACTTATCTAACCATATTCTGGTGAGCCTGAAGGCACACTTGTGAATAGTTATATCTAGCTAGGCAAGGAGACTTAGGGGGTCATTCCGACCCTGGCAGTCATGGACCGCAAGGGCCGGGGACCGCGGATGCACCGCCAACAGGCTGGCGGTGCATCCATGGGCATTCTGACCGCGGCGGTACAGCCGCGGTCAGAAACGGGAAACCGGCGGTGTCCTGCCGGTTTCCCGCTGCCCTGGGGAATCCTCCATGGCGGCGCTGCTTGCAGCGCCGCCATGGGGATTCCGACCCCCTTACCGCCATCCTGTTCCTGGCGGTTTTCGCCGCCAGGAACAGGATGGCGGTAACGGGTGTCGTGGGGCCCCCTAACAGAGCCCCACCAAGATTTTCAGTGTCTGCCAAGCAGACTGCACCCATCGCACCCCTTCCACTCCGCCGGCTCCATTCGGAGCCGGCATCCTCATGGAAGGGGGTTTCCCGCTGGGCTGGCGGGCGGCCTTCTGGCGGTCGCCCGCCAGCCCAGCGGGAAACTCAGAATTACCGCAGCAGTCTTTTGACCGCGCAGCGGTATTCTGACGGCGGGACTTTGGCGGGCAGCCTCCGCTGCCCGCCAAAGTCAGAATGACCCCCTTAGAGCCCATGTTATTAGTCTCCCTAGCCTTTTAGCCTGCTTCAAGACTGCACCGTATTATATTTTGTCCAAAACTCCTGCACATTACACATGATAATACAGACGCAGCCAAGGGGGTTCGTAGGTCCTACATCACTCATAATCTGTGGGCTTGTAATTGCGTGTGTCACAGTGTGTGGACCAGGGTAAACCTGCTTACTGAAACTGTGCATAACAATCAAGAACAATCAAACCAGATTCCCTCCTGCCCCCCCATGCTTCAAATAACAAGAAGTACCTTTCATGAAAGATGTCCCCCAGAAGCCCCCAGGGGGCCATTGGAAATGGATTCCCATCTTCCTACCCCAACAAGAAAACTGGCCTAGAGGAGTTAGACTTTAATATCTAGGAATGCAGTCCTTATATGTGTTACATACTACGGGATAACAAACCATCAACTAGCCATATATGGCCCATGAGTCAACATCAGAGAATGTTTTGTGAAGTTGGCTGGTCGCAAATCATATCCTAGGTGAGGATTCATAATATATCATCTTGTCGTGTGTTCCTCCAAGAAGAGCGAGAGCGATTATGGCATTTTCAGGGGGTTTGGCAAGGTTCGCCCGTCTGTCATTCTGGGATGAGTGAGATTCACTGAGGCGCGGTGTATGCAGTTTTACTGTCACAGATTCGTCTGACCAGGTGAAGACTTCCTCCGGGGAATCAAAAAAGGGCATCTGTGAGTTGAAGATGATTCGTAGCCATGCTGGATGTAGCAGCATGTATTGAATCATCGTAAGATCTCTAAGGTGCTGTTTTGCTGCTGTGAAGGATTGGTGTTGTTGTTGTACCATTTTCATAATATCATTCTGTTTTGCCATTCATACATAATTTTATCCTGACTCCGAGCAAATTTGAGGATTGTGTCTCTGTCTACGTAGTTTAACGATTACTGGTCATGATCTCGCCCCGGGAGGGGGCTTCTTTACCATTGCCTGATGGGCTCTCTCTGCCACAAAGCAGACTGAAAGGGATTCTGCCGGGATTATCAACCAGAGTCAGGATGTCAGGAATTTATCCATGGATAGACCTTCACATCCCTCTGAAAAGCTGATGAACCGCAAATTGTTGCAACGGACACAGTCCTCATCATCTTCCAAGCGGACAGCTAGTTCTTTTGTTACGACCCTCAGGGTGTTGGCAAGAGCCAAGGATGGAGTAAAAGAAAGGCCATTCTTTTCCTTGATGCTTTGCCATACCTGTGACCACCAGTACCTTTGAATTTTGGGACATGACCAAAAGATATGTACAATATCTCAATCAGGTTGCTGGCATCATCAGTATTAAGAGGTAGAGGTCAGTTTAACCATATGTCGCTTGGCAGGTGTCCAATGCCAGCCAAGCAGGTAAAATAACTATATTTAAGTTGAGCCTCCTGAAGGCCTCTATCATACATTGACAGGAGATGGACCCAGTCCTCTGGAAAGTACTGTAATTGCAACCATTGTTGCCAATAATTGTGTAGGAGTCTTAGCTGCTGGGTCTTTCCACCTTCCCCCCCCCACCCCAGCGCTGAGCCCCTCTTTGGCTATTTGGGGAAGTTCCCGCTTAGGCCTTCATAACTTTTTGTCCACATAAGCTATCCATGCCAAATTTGCGTCCTTTTTTTCCAACATCCTAGGGATTCTAAAGGTACCCAGAGTTTAATGGGTTCCACTGGAGGAGACCAAGAAATTAGCCAAACTACACCTAAACTTTCATTTTTTTTTTTTTAAATTGGAAAAAAGGGCTGCCGATGAAGGCTTGTGGTTGTTTCCCTGATAATGGCACCAACAAAGAGTTTGCGGTGCTAAAATCACCATCTTTCAGGAACAGGCAGAGTTGAATCAGAAAACTACATTTTTCAACACAATTTTGGCATTTTACTGGGACATACTTCATTTTTACTATTTTTGGTGCTTTCAGCCTCCTTCCAGTTAGTGACAGGAATGGGTGTGAAACCAATACTGGATCCCGGAAAGCTAAGCATTTCAGAAAAGTAGACAAAATTCTGAATTCAGAAAGGGGTCATTTGTGTAGATCCTACAAGGTTTTCCTACAGAAAATAACAGCTGAAAATAAAACCTTTTGAAATTGAGCTAAAAAAACAGCCATTTTTTTCCACATTTTACTCTGTAACTTTTTCCTGTGATGTCAGATTTTTTAAAGCAATATACCGTTACATGTGCTGGACTCTTCCGGTTGCGGGGATTTATAGGGCTTGTAGGTTCATCAAGATCCCTAGGTACCCAGAGCCAATATATGAGCTGCACCTTGCAATGGGTTTTCATTCTATTCTGGGTATACAGCAATTCATTTGCTGAAATATAAAGAGTGAAACATAGGTATCAAAAAACCTTTCTATTTCCAAAATGGCCACAAGATAAGGTGTTTAGAAGCAGTGGTTATTTGCATATCTCTGAATTCCGGTAGATGTCTTTTTTACACACTTTTGGAAGGAAAAAATGTAGAGATAGACAAGGGGCAAGAACACTTGTTGTGCTTTTCTGTGTTCCCCTAAGTCTCCCGATAAAATGGTACCTCACTTGCGTGGGTAGGCCTAATGCTCACGACAGGAAAGGCAATATGGACACATTACATTTTTACACTGAAATCTGACGTGTTTTTTGCAAAGTGCCTAGCTGTAGATTATGGCCTCTAGCTCAGCCGACACCTAGGGAAATGTAATAAAGAGAAGTGAATCTGATGCATTAGAAGAGTAGATTCTTTTAATAGGAGTATCGTATCCACAGCGAAAGGAGGCGACACAGGACAGTCAGCTCTTCAACAGTTACCTCAGAACCTGCCATCTCCAACACTCTAATCTGATGTCAAGCATGACATCAGTACTAGAGATGAGGTCCCTTACATTCTATTGTTAACATTCTACCACACACCTTTCCCCTTTAAAACAATTACAAAGCCCTGCAATTCCGAATAACAAAACAGATATAAACAAATTATAAAACTGAAGGAACAAAATGCAAAAAAAAAAATAATAATACTTTCTACAGAAGAAATTTACTTAGAACGAATAACTTTATAAAACACCCAAATACTTCATAAACATTACATTTTCTTTGAGATGACAACTCTGTTGAGATTCCACACCCTTCCATCCTTAATTTTCACTGCATTTCTGAATAACTTGTCACCTTCAAACGGACCCATAAACTTACTTTCACTCTTACCTAACCTAGGATTTCTAATTAGAACCTTGTCCCCTACTTTTACCTCAATATAGCACGTATTCTTCCTCATATCATAGTTTTCTTTCCTTTTCTCCCAGCATTTTTCCTCCTTTTCCTTTTCTTCCTTACTCATGTCACACCATGATACACACTCATTCTTACCCCAACACACCCAACCTGGTGCCAACCGTGTGTTAGCCTTCCGGCCCCTGAAAACTTCAAATGGTACCTTATCGGTCGTGGAGTGAGGTGACAATCTGTATGCATGAAGGAAATTTTTAAGACCATCCCTCCAATTCCTGCCAGCCGCAACCTCCAACTGTATGCACTCCTTTATGCATTTATTAAACCTTTCCACTGTACCATTGCCTTCGGGGTGGTACAAGGGACACCTCTTATGTGTTATACCTCTGGACTTTAGCTACTCTTCCATCTCAGCTGACAGAAACTGGGGCCCATTGTCAATCAGAATAGTATTTGTCAAACCCTCACAACTGAAAATCTCATTAAAGAAATCAATTACTTTCTTGGCTTCCATACTACTACTGATACCTATTTCTGCCCATCTCGAAAACTGGTCCACTAGAACTAAAATATAATGACATCCTCCTTTTCCATGGATTGGTCCTACCACATCAACCGCTACAACATCCCACAGTTTGATAGAAGCTTCTCTAGCACACATAGGTGGTACTCTTGTTTTGTATACTTTGTCACTGTTGCAGCAATCATGACAATCTCTTACTTTCCTTTCAATCATGAGATCCATGCCTGGCCACCAATAGTTAAGGCGAATTCTTGCTTTCGTTTTACTCACACCTTAATGTCCTCCATGTCCTAATTCAATGATCCTCTCTCTCAAAGAAGCTGGAACAACTAACCTGAACCCACGCAACAAAATATCATTCTCTACAGACAATTCAGCTCTCACCTTCCAAAATCCTCCCAATTCTTCATCACCCTTCACATACAAATGTCATCCATTACTGTGTTCTTTGCATACTCGTTGCCACACGGCGTCCTCCAACACCGCTCTCAACCACTCATCTTGTTCTACAATACTTCTTGTCATACTAAAAACACGAATAATCCATTCCTGACGCAGGCACTAGGTATAGGCACTCAAGTGGGGTAGTGTTTTTATCAGGACAGGTGAGGAATCACTGGGTGATAGGAATTTTGTGGATCCCAGCATATTCCTGTAGTTTGTGTGACAGAAATACAACAAAAATTGAGTTTTTGTTCTTCATTTCAGCTTTGCAGGGTATTCTGGGTAAGATAACTTTGGGGAATCGCTCGTGTCACACCTCTGTGGACTCCCCTGTATGTCTCGTTTCCAGAAATGTTTGGGTTTAGTATGTTTCCCTATATGTCCACCGTACCCAGGACTCAAAACACAGGTGCCTGCCTTACAAAACCAGTTTGCTTTGTGATAGATAATTCTGATGTCTCCATAATACGATTTGGGCGGTGGAATTTGGTGCTGAACTAAATTGGGAGCTCCCAAGAGAGCACCTTCTCTCTGTGCTTGCCGCCGCATTTACCGGCTCCCTGGGTTGGGCTAACCCACTATTGCCCTGTTGCACGGACTGTGCTTGCGAAGGGACAGCTTGACTGTCCCCATCACCTCCCTCATAAATTAATGGAAGAGGAGTTATCCAATGGGACTTCTCTGAATGAAGAATCACTCCCAGAGTGTGCGCCATTGTCCTATCCCTCAGATGCTGTCTCAGTATCTGCTGTCTCAGTCTCTGATCCTATGTCAGAGCTGTCCTCTATAACCCGACTGACTGCGTCAGCAGCAGTTATCCATCAAGATGCCATCTCTGCTATTAGCTAAACTGTTGCTCTAAAACACTAGCCTACGTAGACAGTCACAAAATTGCTGGTGTGTGTGTGATACGTGCAACAGTAGGGGCCACCTTACCTGCGCTTCGTTCCTCAATCAGCACGTTCTTTCAAAACACTCAAAAAACACCTTGTCACATACCATTCGTCACAGTCTTTAGCACCTCCTGCGCCCAGTCTAAAATCATTATTAGTGCTCCTACTCCCCTATCCTCCTCCTCAGATTCCCTCATTACCCTCCAGCAAAAGTGCCTTTCATCTCTCCACAACCGCCACCCATCCCGCGCATACATTTCATTTGTATTATAGCATAGGAAATGGCACACTTTACTAATGTACTCATCTATTTACATAAAATACAGATTTGCTCTTTGCAGTAGGCATATAAACCTTCAGCGCTTCTCTATGGCACTAAAACTGCCACTAGAGAAAAGTCTGATCCTTTTGTAGCAGAAACATAATCACAAGCCTTACTTGGCTTTTTTTATTGATGTCTAAAAGCTATAGTTGAAATGCGTCAGATGAAGTATGTGCATTGCTTTGAAGACGCAAGCTGCAACTACAAGACAACTGATGGCAAAATATATATCACTTTGATATGTGGGTCTGGTTTTCCTGGGGGGCGATCGCAGCCCCCAGGTAAACCACACATGCATTGATAAAAGTGATCTATATATATATATATATATATATATATATATATATATATATATATATATATATATATATATATAGATAAATCTATCTATAGATAAATCCATGTAAATAGATCTATATTTTTTTAGTAGTTGTATGGTTTCCTTGGGGGCCAAAATGCCCCCCAGGGAAACCCTGCAACTACTAAAAAAAAGTATTGCCCTCACATGTGGTCGCCCTGCCCACGGGCGACCCCCCTGTCATATTATTTAGTTTATTTAAAAAAATAAAAAAAAATCCATGGGGGGACCCCCAGGGGCCACCTACCTTGTTATCAAAAAAACAAATGCCCGGGAGGGGAGCGGCCCGTTTTTCAAGGGGGCCAACCCCCCCAAGTGAAATCCCTGGTGTCTAGTGGTGTTTCCTGTGCTGCGATTGAGGGCCAGGAAAGGCTTCTTATGAAAAGGGAGAGGCTCCCCTTTCATACGAGGCCTTCCCGAACGTGGGGAAGGCCTTTTGGGGACGTTTTCCACGTCACAAAGAGGCGGGTGGGGAGCGGGGGAAACACAGAAGAGCTTCGGTGTCTCCCAGGTAGTGGGGGAAAAAAAAAATCCTTGGGTGCAACGCACCCGAGGATTTTCTTACCCCCTGCCTAGTGTTGGCCACCGGTCGTGACCCGCACCAGGGAGGTAGTCCGGGCATCGGCCGGTGGCCGACGCCCACACTCAACGGGGCTGAGAAAAGAGGGCTTAGAAAAGTTTTGATGTCAGGAAATCATAAAGCCTTGCAATAGTTTCTTGTAATGTACTCATTTGACTAGATAAGATTGTGGAGATGAGGGACTGTAGATCCATTAATAGATTTTTTGATGTGTCCATAAACGTCTGATTTGTAGCTATCTTCAGAAGTGCGCTCATGACAAGAGGTATTCTGAAGATAATTCTGCAAAGGATTTCAGTGATTCATCCTTTACCAGGGTCACTTCTGCTATTTCTTTGTCTCTCCAGTCTGACTACGCAAAAGGTGCTTTGGCTATGGTAATGGCTTTGTTATACTATATTGGGGCGTTAGGGTGCAGCAAGCCATCCTTTTTTAGAAGGTTGTATTTCGACATGTCGGCTCGATGCACTTCCACCAACATCGGGTTTTAGGGATCCGTTGAGGTTTTGGGACCTGCATAAAGAACAGAAAGCTCTTGTTTTCCTTTATAAAGCTGCATTTCGAGCTTGACCCACACAGGTATTTCTTTGTATGTATTTGAATGGTAGGGCATTTAGGAAAGATGTTGCACTCTGTAGTACGTACGCATGTGAGGAGGCCAAAGACCTCCCGAAGTAGTAGCTGCATTTAGTTTAGTCTAAGCCAATCATACGGGGGGTTGCCCCCAGATAAATCTATGTACAGGAGTATCACTTAATTGCAGAGTTCAAGCTGGTATTGTAAAGGGGAGCATAACCAATATGCAATTGAACCTCAGGTCAGTGACCATTTTTATGGTCTGGACTCCCCCAGAAGTCAAATTGCAGTGCAGAGTGTTAGAAATGGGGTCTTTGGTTGGCAGTCAGGTTACCCCCTGTCCAAGCAAGGACCCTCACTCTAGTCGGAGTAAGTCACACACAATCCAAATTATCCTGTGCCCATCCTCTGTTAGCTTGGCACTGAGCAGTCAGACTTAACTTAGAAGGCAATGTGTAAAGTACTTGTGCAATAAATCATGCAATAACACAGTATAGCACCACAAAAATACACCACACAGTGTTTAGAAAAATTTAAAATATTTATCTAAAAAAATGCAGGTCAAACTATCAAAAGGCAATAAGAATACATTGAGATATCACTGTAAAAGTGATATAAAGTGTCTTTAGTCTTTTAAAAACAATAAATGACTCTTGCAAGCACAAAGTACCTGGTTTGCGTTCAAAATCTCAGCAGGGGACCACAGAGGAGGTGATGTGTGGAAAACAGGGAGGTGTGTGTCAGTTTCGTCCCTTCGCACACAGACATGCGCTGGTATTATTCACGCAAGGGAAGGCTTTGCGTCAATTTCCAGCACGCAGACTTGGATCCTCTTCGGGTTGCAGGCTTTTCAGACACCCCAGTGTTGATGTGTGGAATCCTGGGCTTGCGGAGCAAAGTCACAGGTGCTGCTTCGATTCAGTGGGCGTTGTGTGGAAATTTCTCCCCCACAGAAGGCGCTGCGTCGATTCCTCTCTGGAGGTCGGGCTGTGTTGTTCCGGCTCGGCTGTGCATCGATCCAGTGGGCCGTGCATCCCATTTCCGGTTGCTACGCTGGCGCTGCGTCGATCTTCTCATTAAAAAGTCGGGCTGCGTTGTTTCGGTTCAGTGTGCAGTGAATTTTTCACCGCAGGGTAGGGTGTGCGTCATTTGTAGCAGGCTGTGCATCAAATTTTCGCCGCACAAGGAGTCCAGTTGCAGGAGGGAAGTCTTTTTGGTCCTGAGACTTCAGGGAATAGGAGGAAAGCTCTATCCAAGCCCTTGGAGACCACTTCTCAGCACAGCCTGAGAGCAGCAAGGCAGCAGGGCAACAGCAAGGCAGCAGTCCCTCTCAGAAAAGCAGTCCAGGTGAGTCCTTTGGGCAGCCAGGTAGTTCCTCTTGGCAGGTCTGGTTCAGGGATTCTTCACCAGCAGGTTTCTTGTCTAGAAGTGTCTGTGAGGTAGAGTGTCTACCCCAAGAAGTGTCTAAAGTCTGGCCTTTGAAGTAGACTTACTTCAAAGGAACGTCTCACTTGTTTGTGAAATGCTGCCTTGCCCAGACAAGGCCTCAGACACACACCAGGGGGTTGGAGACTGCATTGTGTGAGGGCAAGCACAGCCCTTTCAGGTGTGAGTGACCACTCCTCCCCTCCCTCGTAGCACACATGGCTCATCAGGATATGCAGGCTACACCCCAGCCCACAAAAACTCTCAGGTATTTCAAACCACTTTGTATCCGCTTCAAAGGCAAATCATTCAGAGAGCGTTTGGTGTGTGTGGTGTCACATTTGGCAGTATTTCACTGTCAGGACATATAAAACACATTAGTATATGTCCTTCCTTAACCATACACTGCACCCTGCCCATGGGGCTACCTAGGGCCTACCTTAGGGGTGTCTTACGTGTAGGAAAAGGGAAGGGTTAGGCCTGGCAAGTGGGCACACTTGCCAAGTCAAATTTACAGTTTAAAACTGCACACACAGACACTGCATTGGCAGGTCTGAGACATGATTACAGGGCTACTTATGTGGGTGGCACATTCATTGCTGCAGGCCCACTAGTAGCATTTGATTTACAGGCCCTGGGCACTTCTAGTGCACTCTACTAGGGACTTACTAGAAAATCAAATGTCAATCATGGATAAACCAATCAACAGAACAATTTACACAGAGAGCATATGCACTTTAACACTGGGTAGCAATGGTAAAGTGCTCAGAGTCCTAAAGCCAACAAAAACAGGTCAGGAAAAATAGGAGGAAGGAGGCAAAAGGTTTGGAGATGACCCTGCAAAAAGGGACAAGTCCAACACAGACCATCTGGTGAAGTCCATTTTCATCTTTTCCATAAGTGTCAGGACTTTGGGGGTCATTCTGACCCCGGCGGTCTCAGACCGCCGGGGCCAGGGTCGGCGGGAGCACCGCCGACAGACCGGTGGTGCCCCGCAGGGCATTCTGACCGCGGCGGTTCGGCCGCGGTCAGATGCGGAAAACCGGCGGTCTCCCGCTGGTTTTCCGCTGCCCTTGTGAATCCCCCATGGCGGCGGAGCGCGCTCCGCCGCCATGGGGATTCTGACACCCCCTACCGCCATCCTGTTCCTGGCGGGTCTCCCGCCAGGAACAGGATGGCGGTAGGGGGTGCCGCGGGGCCCCTGGGGGCCCCTGCAGTGCCCATGCCAATGGCATGGGCACTGCAGGGGCCCCTGTAAGAGGGCCCCACAAAGTATTTCAGTGTCTGCATTGCAGACACTGAAATACGCGACGGGTGCCACTGCACCCGTCGCACCTTCCCACTACGCCGGCTCAATTCTGAGCCGGCGTCCTCGTGGGAAGGTTGATTTGCCCTGGGCTGGCAGGCGGCCTTTTGGCGGTCGCCCGCCATCCCAGGGCAAATCCCAAAATACCCTCACCGGTCTTACGACCGCGGAGCGGTATTTTGGTGGGGGAAGTCTGGCGGGCGGCCTCCGCCGCCCGCCGGACTTAGAATCACCCCCTTTATCTTTGACCATTGTGGGAAGGTCTCTGCCCACAAAAACTCTCAGGTATTTCAAACTACTTTGTATCCTCTTCAAAGGCAAATCACTCAGACAGCGTTTTGTTGTGTGTGGTGTCATTGGCATAGCCTCAGTTTTATCCCAGTTGATTGTATAGCCTGAGAAACAGGAGAACTCATCAATAAGAGTTATAAGTGCTGGTATAGATGATTGAGGTTTGCTTAAGTTTAGTAGTATATCGACTGCATAAACCAGCAATTTAGGCTCTGACACAGGTGTTCAGTCCTGTCACTAAGAAGGATGATTGTATGACGATAGCAAGAGGCTGCGGGGCAAAGGGGAGGTGCAAAGGCGATAGTGGGTAACCTTGCCTCATGCCCCTCTGTATAAGGATTGGATCTGACAAAAAGTCATTGCAGTTCATTTGTGCCGTTCCGGCGGTATACAGCCATTGCATCATTTTCATGAATTTGTGCCCAATGACAAAACGTTGCAGTGCACAAAAGAGGTAGAGCCATTCAACTCTGTCAAGCACTTTCGCAGCGTCCAGAGAGAGAAGTAGCTTGTCTTCTTTGTCATCCCTATATTGCTCCAGCAATTGAGCTAAAATCCTCATATGGTTTCAGGAGGAATGAAGTGGCATGAAGCCAGTTTGGTTCTCATGGATCAGAATGAGGATCGCTTTGCCCAACCTCATTGCCAAGATCGTCATATCACAGTTTAAAAGTGATATAGGTTGATAGTTCATACAAGAAACAACATCTTTACCTGGTTAAGGGACCAAATAGGTATATGCTTTATTGAATTCTGCACACAGAGATCTTTAAACATTCCTGATCGGTGCTAGTTTTGTCTGTGTGGTCTTATAAAATTCCAGAGGGAAGCCATCTTCCCCAGCTGCCTTTCCCGTAGACATGGACTTTATGGATTCTCTGATTTTCTCTTCTGTAATGTCTTGCTCACGTTCTTCTCAATAATGTTCTGGCACCCTTGGCAACTGTATACAATCCATGATGGCCTCCTCTTGGGGGCCATCAACTGGGGATTCAGGTGTGAGGAGGGACTTGTAACAGGATGCAAATTCACATACTATGCTGAGGGGATGCAATAAGTGTTTGCCTTCAGAGCAGAGGATGGCCAGCAGAGTGGATCAGGCTTCCCATTGCTTAAGCTGAATGGCAAGGAGCCGTCCAGCTTCTTCACCCTGTTCATATGTCTTCCATTGGATTTGCAACACAGCTGTATCTGTAGCAAGAGTGTAGGCAGTACTCAGCTCAAACTTCTTCCTGTGAGAGAGCATAGGGATTCCTGAGAAGAGCATTCTTGGAATTGTTATAGAAGATGTCAGACTTCTGCTTCTAGAGACATTTATCTACCCTCAGCTGATTTCTGTGCTATGTGGGAGTCTCTCATCAGAATCTCCCATAGATAAGCTTCCCCCACAGGCCCTAACAGTTGTGGAAAATTTTAGAGGAACTGTCAAGTTCGATATAATCATTAAAAAAGGGCCATCCATTTCTTCTTCTCTTCTGAGTACTTCAGTTTCAGGACGTCTAGCTGCCATGTACTATTTTTTGGAGACATCATTTTCAGGTTGAAGGTAAGCAGTATGGGGGCATGATTGGCTATGCTGCCTGCCCCTATTTCATTTGTGTGTACTCTTGGAAGTAAAGCAGTATTCATAAGGAAGAAATCAAGCCTGGATTCAGAGCCATAAGCTGGTAATAGGTAAGTATGTTCTCTCTCTCTCTGGGGTGTAATAATTGTCAAGGATCTTGAAACCAATGATCTAGTATGATATCTTTGAGAATGGCCCAGTCATTATGTCATCTGGTATCAGGGTTGCCTGTTTTGTCTAAAACAGGGTCCAAACTCATATTCCGGTTGCCACCAACTATAAGTTTATAAGAACCAAATTCTGCTAAATGGCTATTCAGCTTGGAGAGCCAAAGTCAATTTGCTCCCGTTGGGGCCTAGAAAGAGCCAATTATTAGGATTTGATCCACAGTCTTTATACAGACAAAGACATATCATCCATTGGGGTCCGCCCACTTTTTTGAATTTGTGCAGGAAGTCTCTTATGTAAGAGTAATGCCACTCCATATTTCCTAGCTGAGGTTGATGGGTCTGAGGACAATCTAGGTGAGTCATCCGACCCTGAGGAAGAGGTGACTCACCCTACCAAATCCCTTTTCTGCTTCACTGATTCAGATGCGGTAAGTTAAGCCTCCTGTATAAGGACTACATCCTTTTTCGTACAGCCAAGAAAGGAAAGAGTTGTTCTCCTCGTTCTGTAATGGGTCATGCTATTCACATTGAGTGACCAGACAGTTAACTCTGTTAATGTAGGGCCATGTTGTATGTCTCGTTAAACAGGATGCTGGTCCATGTTCACCAAATGAAAATATAAATCTTGCATGAATGTAATGGTGGGGATAAAAGTGTTAGAAACTGCGACCTGATTTATGTAAGAGCGAAATAATCAGTAGCTGTTGAAAACAAATATTACCCCATCCCTACTGTTAGAAATTGGGGCCCATATTGGCAGTGGTGTGCACCCTGTCCAAGTAGGGACCACACACCTAGTCAGGGTAAGTCACAACACAACCTAAATTATCTTGTGCTCACCCTCTGGTAGCATGGCACAGAGCAGGCAGGCTTAACATGGAAGGCAATGTGTAAAGTCTTTGTGCAATAACTCATACAGTAGTGCAACAAGCAGGAGAACAGTCCTTCCAGAAAACCGGCCCAGATGAGTCCTTTGGGCAGCATTGCAGTCCTTCTGACAGAGGCCAGTTGTCGGTCCAGACGTGCCTGATTTGAGGGTGGCCACACACCCAGTATATATTGCCAAATGTGCTTTTGAAGTGGGGGGAACTTCAAAGAGTGGCTTTGAAGTGCACCAGTTCCCCTTTTGACTCAGTCCTGTCTGCCAGGACTGTGGGGAGGTTATCAGTCCTTTGAGTGGGGTCAGCCTGCTAGCCTTTGAAGTGTAAGTGGGAACACCTCTACCCTTCTGGCCCAGGCAGACCCATCAGTATCCAGATGCAGCTGAGTGTCCTGTGTTTATGGCTGTCTGGGTGGAATGCACAAGGGGATCTCCCAACCAGCAAATCCAGACGTGGATTGGAGACAGGCTGCATTGCGTAGTCCTGATGGTGACTAACAGCCTGTTTGGTTTCTCACTGCTGTAAGTGCTGCCTCTCTCATAGGTTTACAATAGGAAATGCCTGGCATATGTATAAGTGGTATATTCTGATCTATGAGGATCATTCTGGGCACGTGTGGTGTGGTTGGGATGGTAGTAAGAAATGCTGCTTATTGGTATAGGTGGATTTCTATTACCATTGTAGAAATGCCACTTTTAAAAAGTGGACAGTTCTCTGTGATTATCGCTCTTGTGCTTTGCAGCCTGACTCCAATCGACATCTGGGGTAGAGTGTCAGCTGGACTTCCCTATGTGGGTGACCCAGTGACCCCCCACCCACATTTGGGTATGTGTGTGGGAGCATCCCAGAATCAGCTGGCAGGGTGGGAAGGAGTTCTCATTGGAGCCACCAGCCCTGCAGATTCCATTCCACCACCCTATACCCGCTAGTAGGCATGCAGTGGTGACTCCTCCCTACGTCAGGGACAGGGTACCACATAATTTATAAAAGGAGCGCAGGAGCACTGTGTTTCTAGGTGAGACGATCTATGTCCCTAAGTATATGGTGATGCTTTGGGGGTGATTCTTTTAGGTTCTGCCTTCTCCCGATGCAATTTATTGTCCTTAGTACTTATGCTGGATGTTATGCCCTGACTGATTATGCCGTTTTTGCCTGGTTATGGTAAAAAGCATAATTTATGATTTGCATTACATGCATTGGGAGGATATTGATTTTATGATATGTGTCATTCTCCCTACGCCTTACTGTGATGTTGAGACATGGTGCAGTTCGCTAAGTGATGACGTATGACATAATATGCAACGTGTGAGAATACTTTCTTTCTAGTTGAACTCATGATGATGATGGTGGTTTGTCAATTGCCTGCTTGGAAAAGTATTACTAATTTATGTTGTTATGGTCTAATGATGTTTTATGCAATACAAGTTATTTTTATATAACTTTTTGTGGAGCTTTCTTTGTGGTGTATTTATTGTGTCACTGGGTAGTGTGTGTTGTGCAAATGCTTTACTCATTGCCTCTGGGATAAGCCTGACTGCTTGCGCCAGGCTACCAAGGGGGAGAGCAGGGGTTATCTTAGGTGTGTAGCTCCCTTGTCCTGTCTAGAGTGGTAGGTACTGCCTGGCTTAAGTGCGTATCCTAGCCAACCACACCCCCATTTCTAACACTTTCCTACACTCTCTATCAGTGTCTCCATACTTGCCATATGGTTCGAAGTGTTCGTGTTCATGTGCACCACCTCTGTAATAGGGAAAGCCATGGCCAATGGTCTAACATCTGCATTTTCCAACCACAATTCCAATTCCGTTGGATTATGAAATTCCTTAGTTTTACCATCGACAATGACTAGAATGATTGCTGGCTGTATAAGCCCATACCTCAGATCCAGTCTGTTAAGCATAGGCCTGAGAGCCATTTTTTTCCTCAACATATGTATCTCATAAGAAAAGTCAGAGGAGAAGGATATTTTATGGGCCATGTTTCTTAGCTTCAGATAGTATAGCCCGGGCATGTTGAAATCTCAGGAGTTTGGCAATTAACAGTTTGGGAGAGTTTTGAACTGCTGCACTGCATATAGAGAGAGGTCATGTAGGCATGCTGAAACTTCACTGGTGGTGAGAAATTCAGCAAAGTAATCTTTGGGGTGAACGACTGTAAGAAGAGAATCACATTGCTGGCTTCTTCTGTTTCAGGTAGTCCAAAGAGCCATATATTATTTTTACAACTGCTGTCCTCAAAAAGTGTACGTTTCTTTTGGGTGTTCCACAGTTTTGTGCTCCATGCCATTGTCTCCCTCACCTTCAGCTCAATCTCATCTATTCTTTTATCTGCTGCATCAAGACGGTTTTTCATATGTAAAATTTCTCCCTTCGGTGCCTTAAGTTCGGTATCTGTCTCAGTGGTTGAACTTTCCACTGTGGAAATTAGACTGGATATTCTATGTAGTGTCATTGCTTATTCATACTACTCACCACATTCTATCATGACTTACTCCAGCATTAACATTGAAGTCGTTGTATTGCTAGTGGAAGATGCCATTTTTAGGTCAAGTCTAGGCAGTGTCTCTCAACATGCTGTAATCTACTTCTGTGGGCTTTCACCATGTCCATTACACGCCCTTCACTTTCATTAGTTCCTTGGCCTGCCTTTCAAAATTCCTTTGGTTTGTTTGGTAAATGCTTTACGTTTGTCCCACCTTGAGGCTGTTTTCTTACCACCTTGGAGACTGACCCTGTTACATTGATTATTGCACGATCGGCCATACATCTTAGTGTTGGGACACTACATTTTCCCTTTGCCTCTCCGCTTTGTGCTTGTGGCGGTATGTTGATACTTCCTCTGGCATCTTACTGTTTCTTTGTGGTGGCTGTGCCTGACAAAGGCTGCAAGCTGGAGCAGAATTCTTTTTTATTCATGTTTTGTAATGTTATATAGCGCAAACTCGACGGGAAGATAGAAGTGCATTACATGAGCACCAGTTAAATTTGCAGCCCTTTTCCTAAATTCTTCCCAGTATACAAACTGGCACCTTTTAAATAGAAAAAAACACAAGGGAAACCCTGAACGCGACTCTCCCTAGCAGAACGGGAGAGCCGATACTACAGTATTCACTGCAGTTGGGAAACTCGCCTCATAAAGCTTTGCGGGGCATTCCTTTTACAACACATTTTTGCCCATAACTCAGCCTGTGGTGGTCCTAGAATGATGGGACAACCACTAAAATGTTCAGCACAATGTATTCTTTCTGTCCAGATCATCTTCTGAGTCCCTACACTAGGTAGGAGGGGCCCTAAAATCATAACCTCAATGTCTTTTTAAGCTCTCTCATGACTGGAGCTTTAGCTTTACAGCAGGGAGTAATTTGTGTTTTGAGGGCCTTGTTTGTAATAAGATTCTTGCAGGACTGTTAGGCCTGAAAATGTGTAATGTAATGTAATGTAATATGCTCTTTAAGGGCTGAATATATGGTTATACTGCTTTGCTCTATGCCATTCTCTTTTCATGTGCTTGTGTCCTCTAGTGGCTGACTATATGGTTATGTGACCATGTTTTTTCCAAATGTAATTTTTATTGTATAGCCCTCTAGGGGATGTTCTGACCATCACAGTTCATTGCCAAGTGTATGAAGGAATGCACAAACAGATTATTTCTGATAAAGGTTTAATGTGCCTCATGGCTAAATACGTATAAGGGCCCAAAGGCAAGATCTATTGGCTATGCCAGTGCTTGCTTTTGTATGTGTTTGCTACTTTAGGAGGTAGGTAATGTGTTATATTGCTTTGAAAAGGTTTCCTGCCTCCTATCTTTCTGCTTGACTGACTCCATGTATCTTTGCCACTACTCGTTAATCTTGCGTACTGTGAGGAACAATGTTCTGTCTACCAGTCTGTTTATTTTGGCCAGTGCTCTTTACTGATAGCATAACCTAAGCAACTGTCTTCCTCAATTTCAACCCTATACCATAAGCACTTTGCTGTGTATTTAAAAACACAAATCAGTTGTTTGCCTCTGTCTCCTCTGGAGCTTGGTGCTTACTTTTTTCTCTTCAGCAGCACAAAAGGATGATGGACGGAGTGTTGAAACTTTTCAAGCACTCACCCCAGTCACAGATCTGGGTTTAATCCATTGTTCTTTTGCTCACTATGCCACCCCAGTTTGGACCCAGCCATATGCAAATCTGTCTTGACCCTTTTCCTCATGGGAACAGTCCAGCCCAAACTGCCAGGCCAGGTCTTCCCTGGACCGGAAACAAGCATCCTGCGACCGCTTTCAGGGTATCACCCTTCATTAGCCAGGCTAGCTTGAATCCAGTAGCATAGTGAGCAAGGGACCCATGTCTGGGCATACCCTTCTCACTAAGGTCAACTTTAGCAACACAAAAGGATGATGGAGCGAGTGAAACTTTTCAAGCACTCACCCCCAGTCACAGATCTGGGTTTAATCCATCGTTCTTTTGCTCCCCATGCCACCCTAGTTTGGCCCCATCCATATTTAAATCAGTCTCGACTCTGTTCCCCATGGTAACAGTCCACCCAGAACTGCCAGGTCAGGTCCTCCCTGGACCGGAAACAAGCATCCTGGGACCGGTTTCAGGGTATCACCCTTCATCAACCAGGCTAGCTTGAATCCAGTGGCACAGTGAACTTTTTTTCTTCCTCAACGCAAGTGAGAGGATTTATGTGACAATCTTGCTGTGTATAGGAACGTAAAAAGGCCATATGATGTTATTTTTATAGCACACAACAAAATGTAAATGCCTTTAAATGACCTGTGGTGCACTTTTTTGTAAATCTGAAGTGTGGTGGAAACAAATATTTGTATAGTATCAAAACAAATCAATACTCTTCATCAGTAAAACTGTATGCCTGTGCAAGTCTAATGGTAATTTCAGCTGACAGTAATTTCAGCTTTCATCTGATGTATACCACATCATGTATACACCATTCAACTCCACTCTGTGGCACTCTACTCCACTCAACTCTACAACACTTACCTCCACTCCACTGTATGCCACTCCACTGTGTATCACACCACTCTACAATACTCCACTCCACTCTACTCTATGACACTTTACTCCACTCTACCACTCCATTCTATGCCACTACACTCTACTCCACACTAAGCCACTCCTCTCTGAACCACTCTGCTCTGCAACACTCTACTCCACTCAGTCACTCCATGTCATTCTACCCAACTCTGCACCGCTCCACTCTACAAAACTACTCCACTCCACTCCCTGAAACTCTACTCTACTCCACTCTACTCTATGACACTCTACTTCACTCTATGACACTCCACTCCACGACACTCCAACCTATGACACTCCGCTCTGCTCCACTCTGCTCTACTCCACTCTGTTCCACTCTACTGGAGGATACTCTATGCCACTCTACTCTACTATATTCTACTCCATAACACTCTAATCCATTTCAGAAAAAGACAGTCTACTACACACATCTCTATGCTACTCCACTCTCCACTGCTACATTCTACGCCATTCCATAACACTCTACTCCACTCCTCGCCACTGTACTCCACTCTGCGCCACTCCACTCTGCACCACTCCACTCTGCACCACTCCACGCCACAACACTCTGTCATTTTACTCCACTCTACAACTCTTTCCTCTACACCACTAACTTTTAGCTATGCTGAACAGCAGCCACGCTGGTGTATAATATGGCTAAAACATTGGCAAAACCAATAGCTCTTGCAAAGGCAAGACCTACTGGCTTTTCAAATGCTTGTTTTGTTTTGTTTTATGCTGCTTCTGCAAAGGTTAACTCTCTGATTGATTTATTTCCAGGCATTGGACTTGTTAGTTAAAGTAAGACAGTGGGGGAGGCTAAAATACAGTGCTGATGGCACAGACACAGTGGTAATAGCTGGTGAAAGGCCTTCAGTAGGTCAAAACGGGTCATGGAACTGTGGTGCAGTGGCGTAGCGTGGGTTGTCAGCACCCGGGGCAAGGCAAGTAATTTGCGCCCCCTAACCCGGGGCAAGGCAAGTAATTTGCGCCCCCTAACCCGTGGATTTTAGCACTCGAGTCTCTTCCAAGATGTTGCGCCCGGTGCGGCCAGCCCCCCCTGCGCCCCCAATGCTACGCCACTGCTGTGGTGTCACTACGCAGATCAAGTCCAAAGAAGATGTTTGTCAAATATGGAAGCAGTCGCAATAATAGAAAAGAACAATACATGGCAGTATTGGATAGCAGACGTTAAGAGCAACAACGTCAGACAAGGATGCTTGTCAAATACAGTAGCAGTCACGATAAATAAACAAAAGAAGACCAATTGGCAGTACTGGATAGCGTAAGTTAAGACAACAACATCAGACAAAAAAGGAAACTTTACTCCCGTATCGGAGTGACCTGGAGTGTTGTTTTGGTACACACTGATGGCAACAAAAGAGCCCTGGAGCGACATCTGCAGACTGTTATAATCTGCACCTCTAATACAGTCTACACTCAACAGTAGAGCAGGTGAATGCCGCTTTTGTGCTTTATGAGGATCCCATTAGTAATGTTTCTGTGGAGAGCATTCCGCTTGAGCTTGCAGCTTTGGAGGTGGCTTGCCACCAAAGACCATGATGGCAGCACTAGCACCCCTTAAGAAATGGGCTGTTTTACAGTAGGTGACACCAGACTTACCAGGGTTTGGCATGGTCGTACATAAGCTTGCAGCCCTATGCAGCCTGTCGAGGGGCACAGGCCCTCGAGGGGCAGGCTGCACATGCTGCACTGGATCGCTCCACAGTAAATTCATGCCTCACCACAGCTGTAGTTAAGCCACGAGCCTCGAATGGCCGCGGGCTCCTTTATTTATAAACTGGGGCCGAGCCTGGTTTTCAGGGTGAAAAGGTGTAACATTGTAATTGAGAGCATGGTGGCTCTCTACATCCCTCCCATGTTTTAGTTCAAGAAACAAGATATGAATTTTGGTAAACAAAAAGGGAGGGAGGAATGAAAGAGAGAGAGAGATATCAGAAAGGAACATCTCAATGCATTTTTCTTTCTCATTAACATACAAAATCTCTAAGTCACTTGGATGGAGTTGGGTTGGGGTGCAGACACTTCGACCGACCAGTTCTTCTGGTCACCGATTGCTAGGTTCTCAGAGTTCTAATCTGTGCAGTTCCTGAGTGGTGCCTCCAGCACCCTCTGTCCGGGCCTCATTCACTTCCAGCTGTGAGGTGGGTGCACCAGTTGCATCCTCCTCCCACTCTCCAGAGGGGTCTTCTGCACCACCGCCATCCACAGGCACTACTCACTTGAACCATGAAACATTGAGGATGACATACCTTCCACTCCATTGAGCGGTAATCATGGTTCCGTCCACCTGATCTACCCTCCATACATCTGATTCATAAGGGGTTCAAAACTTTCACCCTGGATGACAGAATCCTTATCCGTAGGCCAGGGTGCCTTGCTCGCCGTTTCTCACTGGCTTTCAGGTGCAGTAGAAGGCACTTTTTTTTTCCAGGGTTAGGTCGGCCTCAGAGAGCCATTAGAGTGTGGTTTGCAAATGTCGATGCAACTGTGCAGGTGCATGCAAGTTTTCTCAGCCACGCGTAGAACATATCCACTGACTCTGTGTCTGTCTACTTTGCCTGATGTAGTTTAAATCGCTTGTAATTTGGGATGAGCTGAGGATCAAAGTACTGGTTGAGGGCAGCCACTGATGTGTTGAAGTCTTGGCCATTGGCGGGGTTTGGCAATGTCTCTAACAGCTCATTGTGCTTGTCGCCCCCAAAGTGCATCATGAGGGACCTTTGGAAGACGTCATCTGTCTCCCTTGTGGTGCGAAAGTAGTGCCTCAGTCTGCAGACCGCATGGCGCAGCTGTGGTGGGGTCCGCTAGTTGGCTGAATGGGGGTAATGAGGTAACTGATGAGTGGGCCATTGGGTTCTGTGCAGGGCGTGGTTGGTCGTGCTGGGGTGAGGAGCTCATTGTGGTACATTCGTGCTTGACTCTATTTTTTGTTTGATTATGTACTTGTGCAGACTTGCCTCCCGCTCCACGTCTGGGGAGATCCGCGGTACTGAGGGCGGGCTGGATCCGTAGAGGGTGCATGAGGTGAGTCCAAGTCTTTGCATGCCACGAGGTGGAGCAGGGCAGTGGCGTCATGCAGCTATCATACTACGGGAGGTCGTAGCCTGGGGTGCTGGGTCTGCAGTGTGGAGGTTATGTAGGTAGCATCGGGTGCAGCCCCTGGGTCATCACTGACATACTTCGGCAGTGGTTGTGGCAGGGTCAGCCGCCGCACCTCGGAAGGCGCGGTACCACAGAGTGCTGGTACATGCTAAGGTGGCTGCTGAGAAATGTTGTGGGCGCTCCATCCTCATCGCCAGTGTTAAGGGGCGCAGGCACTTGAGGTGCAGGCTGCCACGCTGCGCTGGATCGCTGCACAATAAATTCACCCCACAACACAGTTATAGTTGAGCTACGAGCTTTGATCAGCCAGGCTCGCCTTTATTTATAACCTGGGTCCTAGACCGCCTCCTGAGTGAAAAGGTGCGACACTGTGAGAAAGAGCCTTGATGGCTCTCTGCACAACCCAACTTTCCCAGTTGCTCACGAGAGATCACCAGTGTTCCATCAGTGATTGCAGCTCAGTTAAGTGTCTTCACACTACACATCGTGAATCAAGGGCACTCTAAGACCCTGGGAGTTCTTTATTGTGGCCCAACAGACAGACCATTCCATTTGCAAGGGCTATAGAAGCTAGAGGATTCAGGAGCCACACTAGGGAGATGTCATTATGATCGCGGCGGTAGTATCCAGCAGGACACACATGCATTTCTGCACATAGTAGTGTGCCAGCCACTCCCTGAGGGCTGTACTTTACATCCAGCCCACACCCAACCAACATAGGTGTCACCAGTCAGGTGACCCTGCCAATAAAGTGTCCAGAGTCCAAATGCGCCTGGCCGGATCTCTTGTATGTATTTTGGTCAATCAGGTCATTCATTGCGTAATGTGGCCTAGGGCCCAGTACACTACATTGGCAATGAGGCGGGTCTAACCCAACCTGCCACGGAGCTGGGAGCACATCTTTTCCTCTTGGGGGAGGAGTGGCACCAGGCAGAGTGACTGTGAAGCAGAGAAAACAGTGAAAGCAGCACCGTCATTGGATGCTCCGTGGCTATCTAAGAATGACAGGGCCCACAACACCATACCATGCCCCATGCATGCCGATATGGTGCCTGTAAGCTGCCCCCCTTTCTCTCTGCCCCCACCACCTGTCCCGGGAGAAGAAAGAGAGGAGAGTTCTCTCCCTATGTATTTGACTGCTCCAAGCATGCCGATGTAGCTCTTGCATATCGGAGCTCCAGTTGTGCCTTGCAAGAGACGTTGTGCCGCCAAGGAGGATTCGGCAAGGAGGGTGACCGGGTCCCACGAGAAGAGGAGAGTGCCGCCTATTCCACAGCCCTGTGTGCAGGAGCAGTGGTGCCTACAGTGCCTACAGTAAAATGGGTGCATGATTTTCATAATCGTTGGGGAAGAAGTGCCGCGATTGGCCCCATTACAGCGAGGCCCGTACCACAAGCCATTTCACAGAGTGCTGACACCGGACACCCAGAGACGTCGGACCCTCCACACTCACTGCCTCCTTTTATGACTCATGGGAGAGACACGGTGGCCTGAAGTGAAGTGCCTCGGCGGGCAGTCCCCACCAGCAAGGAAGAAGATCGAGTCCGCCTGACTACTGCCGCGAGGAGGAGAAGCTGCAGCACAAGAAGAGTGCACCCTCGATGTATCCCTGCTAGCACTGCTGCTCTGGTGCAAAGACTGTTGCTCGCATAAGTCTGCTGCTACTGTGCAGCTCAGGTGGTCACTGCCGGGAGCAAGGAGTGGGGAGAGGACCAGTGACATGATGTTCCCAGTGGGTGAAGAAAGACGATACCCGCTCTTCCTCCCGCAGCCACACCAAACTGAACCAGGGACCCCAACGGATGAACAAACATGCCAAAACCTCTCTCTGCATCTGCAGTGCCCGCGCCAACACCCACCTGTTGCAAAGGAGTATTGTGGCCTGGGTGAGAAACGGCTCGCCAGTGAACTTACTGCTGGCTGTCCCCATGTTGAGTGCCAAAGCCACCATCAGGCCCACACACCTGCAGCTCTGAGATCAACTCTGCAGCAGTGCGATGAGGGGCTGAAGCAGCTGAGGAGAGCATTGTGCGCCCTGAGGGGCCACCTGTCTGCTGCTGCGAGACAAGAGAGCAGGGCCGGGCCTGAAGAGTGCTGCACGTGCCCCCTGGTGGCCGCCTATCATCACCACCAATAGAGAGTGCTATGTTATGCCCAAGGCCTCTCCCTGCCCTGAATGAGTGACGCCTGCCTCAGCAGTACTCGTTTTGTAAGAAACTGCACTTACCCTGGAGCGGGTGCTGGGGCAATGAAAAAGACTACATCAATTTGTACATGCAGGTTCAGACCGAAAGCTGTGGCTCTAGGCTGGGTGGCCAGTCTCCTTTTCCTAAAAGTCCAGCCTCGGGCCTGTGCTTTGACCCTGTTGGCCTCCATTTGCAAGAAAGGAATTGTGATACAAATAAAGACTTTGAAATAGCCTGCAGCCCTTGCTGAAGCAGTAGCTCGAGTATGTCGAGGAGGATCTCTTTTCCTGCAGAGCCACAGACTCTTTAGCACACTGCACCAGTGAAGATTGCGGCATGGGAGCTGGCATTGTAGTCACTTTCAAAAATAATTTTTGTGGTTTGAATGAAGAGACAGGATAAGAAGACTGAGAAGATGCTATCCTGAAGGATAGGGACAGATATCTCTGACAAATCAACTTATGAGAGTCTGCGCAAGAGTGCAAGGAGTGCAGTCAGCCAAGAAGAACTTACTAGGTGCCAGGCACTTAGCTGAAGCTCCAGGAGAAAAGAATGCATACTGGCACAATAGCCAGAGTCCAAAAGCGTTGTGCCCCCTGATAGCTGCCCACCGCTACTATTGAAAGAGTTGTGAACCAGCAAGATACCAGCCACCCTACCACCTGTCACCAATTAGAGAATACTGCGCTTTTGTGACCCCACCCTGAGCAACAGAACTCAGAAGCTGAGAGAGCGAGAGAAACCACACCACGCATACCCTCACTATCTGCAGTGCAGAGAGCACCTATTTCTTGGGTCAAGGACAGTCAGTGACTGAATGGGCTGAGTACTGTGTCTGATGCTACCGTGCTCGAGGAGACTGCTCCACACACCCCTGGTGGTGAACAGCCACCACTACAAGAGAGAGGAACAGGAACGCAAAGCACCAGCAGAGAGTGCCTACAGGGAGCCTGCATATTAGCCCCATCAATGCCTGACAGGGCACCAGCTCACAAGAATTCACCCTGCAAAAGGTGAGAGACTAAGAGCACCAAATCAGAGGTGTGTAAAGGGCCGCACCTGGAAATCGGATAACATGGGTTAGAACCATGTAAAGAGAGCCCTTAGTGAACTAGAAGGAATGTTTAATGAACAAGACCACACCAGTCAGCCACCACTGCACCAATTAGCCACAATTAGCCTGTCAGTGAGCATGGCATACGGAGTGACAGACCGTGCCAAGCATGCCCACACTAAGGCAGGATCAAATGCCGCCACCGTGCAACCTTGAGGTGCAAGCACCGCGGCCTCAAGCGAAGAGAAGTTGGAAAAGACCAGTCTCTGCCCCGCAGTGGGCCAGAAACTGGTCAAGGAGTGTCCTCCCTTATACTGCCTCAAGAGTCGGCTGTAACCCACAACAGGCAAGAGGAGAGTTGCACAGCCCGAGTAGCAGGCTGCCACCACTACAACGCAAAGTAGAGAAGACGCCTAGCTTTTCCTACAGGACCGGACCTGAGTGCGGTCCCCGAAAAAAGGAAAATATGTGGCCAGATGCCACACCACAACAAAAAAGATGTGAGCACGGCATGATACCACGCCACAAGGAAGGAAAGAAAAGGAGAGGGGAGAAGATCATGTGACATACCTGTCACACTGGAACACCTGGCAACCCCAGAAGTGCAAGAGCGGAAGATCACAGGTTGAAGAGATGGAGGACTTGTGCCACTAGAAAAAAGTGCACCTACAGACAAGCAAGCCACAGGGATACAGCAACGCCACTGGACACAGCTCAGCAGGAGTACTGAAAGTAAGTCACCTACATGGATGAATGGCATACTTGCCCCATGCTTCACAGTGTGAATGTCCAACCACCAGTCACCAGCTGTTTAAAGCAGGTGGCATCCCTGCTAGCAACGGCACATGCCAAAAGGGAAGAACTTCCGAAGTCCCTCCAGTCTCTCTCACTCCAGCAACATCAACACCTGTCGTCCAGGTCACCTAATGGCAAACACCATCATTGCCATGTGCATAACCTGATCCAATGGACGAGCATCTCAACACCAAAGGGGAATCGTACCTCCGCAAGAGGTCAAGAGACAAACAAGGCACTCCTGCCACAAGGCACAACTTGTGAGACCAATTGCCCAGAGACCATCTGAGAGCCCACCCGCAGCTGGTTCCTGTTGACAAGTGCTCTGACCAAGCATCATGCACCCTTGTGGTTGCATGAATGACTTGGCCGTGGCTCTTGTCCGAGAGCCTGCAGCGGCCCTCAGATGGCCACCACACAGCTCAGCACAGTCCACGCCGTTCCCAAGGTGGCCCATCAAAAGGGTCTTGTGAGAACAGGCCTCTTTTCTCATGTTTAGCCCCCACTTTTTACCTGGTATTTGATGTAGTCTCAAAGAGGTTAGTGCCTAGGGCCCCTGCTAACCAGGTTCCCTCTGCCAGATCTCTTTCCCTAAAACTGTTGTGATGCATTGGCACAATTGGCAACACCTTTAGCTGCCACTATAAGTCCATAATAAATGGTACTTAGGTACCCAGGGCCTGGGGTACTAAGTGTAGGACCCTGAGTGCACCAGTACAGATTGTGCCACACTCTAGGGCCATGCATCCAGATGCACTCAGGACTGCTATTGCAGACTGAGGGTTCTGATGCAATCCAAAAATGCAAACTCGACATGGCACAGAGCCTGTGTGCCCTGTCCATATACACCACATGCAATATAGGTAAGCCAACCCTCTGACAGGACTTCTAACCCTACGGCAGGATGCACTATATAGTATGTCTGGGCATAGATGCATGAACAATATGCCTCTTCTATGTCCTTGCCAAGCCTGGAACATTGTAAGTGAATAGAGAATCCATTTTAAATGCATGTCCTGACTGGCACCAGTATTGGATTTATTACAAAATGTATCCAGGAGTCACCTTAGAGGTGCCCCCTGCAAAAGCTAACTACACTGACATGGTTGGTGGCTGGTCACAACCAGCCTGCCACCACCAGACAAGATTCTAGAACCCTGGGGTGAGAGATCCTGCTCCCTTTGTCCCAGAACAAAGTCCTTCCTATTACACCTCCCCCAGGAATGTGCACTGTCATGCTAGCAAGCTTCAAAGGGCTTACCGGCCTCGAAACTCGACCCCCAAGCCTGCTGCTAGCAGCATATGGTCACCCCATTACAAACCCTCAATTTTGGCAGGAGCAATGGCTGGAAATCACGCAAAGGGCAGGAGGAGTAGTCAGCCCCATCGTGCACCACTCCTAAGTTGTTGCATGCGAAGTGACCCATCCATTTAATTTTCCTCCTTCTTGCATGGAAGGAAAATTGCCAGTCAGGTGTAGGGAAGTGACCTCTGCCCCCAGGACGTAGTCACTTAGTCGGTGTAGCCACCTTAAGGTAGATGACCCATTGGTCACTACTAGGTACTCCCCTAAACGGCCACTAAATACATTATTTAGTGGGCATACCTAGACCAGAGATTCATATTCCAAGGACACAAGAAGACCAGTAAAAAGAGGCCCCAAGGCTTGAGAACTGAAGTCCTGCTGCACCAAGAAGAATGTGACAAACTCTGCCTGCTGCACCCAGGACTCGACAATCACAGCTGAGGGGTTGTTCGGACATCGGAAGGACTCTACAAACCCCCAGAGGTCCTCCAGACTTCTGAAAATCACTGATGATCTTCCTGCAGAGTGAAGGCATCTCTCTCCTGCAATAAAGACCATAAGACCAGCGAAGTCCACTTCACTGACTGGCTACTGACCAGGGAATCTGATGCCGCAGCCAGACAAAACGCCACCCGACGGACTATGAGGACAAACCCAGCAAGTGTGCCAAGTTTGGTGGTATTGCGACCTCTAGTGGACAAACCGTGCAGTAGCCCCAGGTACTGGTCACCTAACGTCAGACACCCAAAAGGAAAGTCCATGCTGGACTGAAAAAGGACCAGGAGGAAGCCTCAGTCAATGGACTTCAGAAAACACCAAGCCCTCCCACCAGAGTGCCCCTGCTGACCTGCAAGCGACCCTCAACAAAACCCATCTCCAGTTTCCAAGGGCACCTTTGCGCACAGCTCCTGGCTCACCAATTCGCTCTGCCCTGCCGCCGCCCTGTGCCCTGCACCGAAGAGCCAGCTGTGCCCTAATTGTCTCCCATCCCTTGCAACCTCAACACTCCACAGGGACCCACTGGACTCACCTTGAAGTCCACCTGTGCAGTGCTTTTCCTAGGGGTCCCCCACAGTGGCCTTGCACCAGCTCCAATGACTTTCTGCAGCTGCTCCTGCTAAAACCGGGAGCTGCCTGAACTTCTCCATCCCACCAATGATCCCGACATACCTGCAAAAGGAGACATTAGTAAACATATTGGGGGTCATTCTGACCTCGGCGGTAAAAGCCGCTTACCGCCGGTCAGAAGACCGCCACAATACCGCCGCGGCCACGGTCAGCCGCCACGGTCATTCTGACCCACAACTGCCAAACCTCCAAAAATCCGACCTCCATTGCAGTCCGCCACATCAGCGGCCCGCAATAAACTGGAGATGACCAAACCTCCACCGCCACGCCAACAGAAATACGCCCATGCCATTACGATCCACAAATCCACGCGGCGGTCTTTCAAACGCGGTAGTCTATTGGCGGTACACACCGCCGCGGTCAAAATACCCACACCTTTACAAAACACTACCACATTGGACAATTTGAAATACACACACCTGATACACATACAAACAACACTCCCACACATCCAATACAATATAAAACACACACCCACATCACCCACAAACCCCTACTACCAAAAATCAGAGACGAAGGAGAGAGAGACACATCAGAGAATAGAGAGCCAGACACACAGAGGCACACTACAACATCACACACACCACATAGTAGCACAAAGCACCACACACCAACACACTCATCACCACATACACCACCCCACACCTCATCCACACCACCCCATGGCACCACAAAGACACCCACGCTTTACGGACCAAAAACTCAGGGTGATGGTGGAGGAAATCCTGAGAGTGGAACCCCAGCTCTTCGGCTCACAGGTGCAGCACACCACCATAGCAAGGAAGGCGGAGCTATGGCAGCGGATCGTGGACAGGGTCAACGCGGTGGGACAGCATCCCAGAAATAGGGATGACATCCGCAAACGATGGAACGACCTACGGGGGAAGGTGCGCTCGATGGTGTCGCGACACAACATCGCGGTGCAGAAGACTGGCGGAGGACCCCCACCCACCCCACCAGAATTCACAGCATGGGAGCAAGAAGTATTAAACATCCTGCATCCTGAGGGCCTCGCTGGAGTACCCGGAGGAATGGACTCTGGTAAGTCCTATCTCATATACTTCATCCCCCCCACCCCACCAGCATGCCAACCCACACCCCCACCCTCACCCCCAACCCACCATCACACATCATCCCTGAGAATGTATCCCTAGCACAACCCACCCAACCCCTCACCAACCCTTGCATGCCACCACAAACATTGGACACCCATTACCTAAGCATGACCACTGCACATACCCATCCCCCCCACAAACCACCCTCACAACACCACCCACAAGGGAATGCCTGCACTGGGGGACAAGGGCACCCATAATTCGCACGCTTTTTCACACACAGAAACAATAACCATACTCTCTCACCCCATGCAGGACCCGAACGCCAACACACCGGTCAGGAGGGTCCTCAAATGTCCATCCCACCCCCGGAACAGGCCCCCAGTGAGGACAGCAGCTCTGGCGACCTGGAACCTGATGACCAGCCCGGACCATCGGGGACCTCTGGGCAGTGGGTTCCCCAAACACAGACACAGGCCACAGCAGACCCAAACCCCCCTGGGAACAACAGCACAGCTCCCACCCAGCGGGCCCATGCCTCTGTCTCTAGGACAGGTCAAGCAGCGGTGTGTCTGCCACTACAGGGCACCCAGGCTAACCCAACACCCCAACAACAACAGGGACCTGGGGGCAGTGGTAGTGGGCACACCGTCCAGGGGACAGAGGCCCAGGCAAACAGGGAAACTCGGAGGGCTGCCGTGCGACAGGGGGGGAGGAGAGGCCCAGGGAACCCACTCTCCAAGAGGCCCTCACTACCATCATGGGAGCATACCACCACTCCCAAGAGACGATGGCGACGGTACTGGCCAGGTACTGAGATACAGGCACAGCAGGAAGAACGCTACATGGGGTTCAGCAACGAACTCACCACCATCGCTACCGCCATGGGGAGCATGGTCCAGGCCCTCAGCAGGATAGAAGACACGTTGCGGGACCATGTGGCACCACACAGGGCCACTGTCACTAGCCAGGAACAGCCTACCACCTCCGCCGGCGCTAGTGGACAGGAGGCCCACACACAACGACAGGCCACAAGAACCCCACCTCCTGATGAAGAACAACCACCCCGCAAGAGGAGCCTAAGACCCAAAAAAAAACCAGAGTAGCATGCCAAGACCACCGCCAGCATGAGATACCCCCAGAAGTCATCCCACTGTCCCACATTGCCACCCTGTCCAAACTCAAACAGCCCCTGCTCCATCCTTCCACAGGCATATGGACAATAGACCTGTCAGACTGAGAACTGGACTCTGCCATGGACATCACTCCACCCCCACCCATCACCGTCATCATATAATGTACCATTATCTAAGCACACAAAATAAAACAATTATTGCACAGAAAACCGTTTGGAGTCATGCTGTATTCTCAAAAAATCGTACAACACATAACAGTTCACAATATGTGATGTCAGTTAGTGATGACAACATACCAATGTCAATACGCTGTAGTACATAGCCAAACCAAGCAGAAGTCGGGCTATGAGTCATTAAGCACTGAGAAGGGAAGGGAAAAAGAATATGTTATTTAAAAGAGCTGGGGGGAAATACATAAAGTTGAGATGCATGAGGCTCTAAGTAACTGGGAAATGGCGTGGCTGAACCTTACCTGTGTGCTACTGAAAATACTGTTGTATGACAGCTTCCCTGTTGTCTGTTTCCTCACCGTCGTCTTCCTCCTCTTCACTCTCCACAGGCTCCACGGCTTCTACGACACCACCATCTGGACTATCCTCCTGCAGGAAAGGCACCTGGCGTCGCAAAGCCAGGTTGTGAAGCATACAGCAGGCCACGATGATGTGGCACACCTTCTTTGGTGAGTACATTAGGGATCCACCTGTCATATGCAGGCACCTAAACCTGGCCTTCAGGAGGCCGAAGGTCCTTTCAATGACCCTCCTAGTACGCCCATGGGCCTCATTGTACCGTTCCTCTGCCCTGGTCCTGGGATTCCTCACTGGGGTCAATAGCCACGGCAGGTTGGGGTAACCAGAGTCACCGATTAGCCACACACGCTGTCTCTGTAGCTGTTCCATCACATAGGGGACACTGCTATTACGCATAACATACGCGTCATGCACTGACCCAGGGAACTTGGCATTTACATGGGAGATGTACTGGTCTGCCAAACAGACAACCTGCACATTCATAGAATGGTAATTCTTCCTATTTCTGTACACCTGTTCATCGTCATTTGGGGGTACTAATGCCACATGGGTCCCATCAATGGCACCAATGATGTTGGGGATATGTCCAAGGGCATAGAAATCACCCTTCACTGTGGCCAAATCACCCTCTTCTGGGAATATGATGTAGCTCCTCATGAGTTTCATCAGGGCAGACAACACTCTGGACAGAATCTTTGAAAACATAGGCTGAGACATTCCAGATGACATGGCCACTGTTGTCTGGAATGAGCCACTTGCAAAGAAATGGAGGACTGATAGAACCTGCACTAGAGGGGGAATTCCTGTGGGTTGGCGGATGGGTGACATCAGGTCTGGCTCCAGCTGGGCACACAGTTCATGTATAGTGGCTCGGTCAAGTCGGTATCGGAGTATTATATGGCGTTCTTCCATTGTCGACAGGTCAACCAGCGGCCGGTACACGGGAGGATTCCTCCTTCTCCTCGCAAGTCCCTGCGGACGGTGCCTAGGAAGGACAACATGGAGCACTGAGTCAATCAACTCACAGGTACGTACAACACAGCTTGCACAGTACACGAAAATGTTTTGACTGCTATGTTTGTATGTGTGCAAATGCAAGGCCTAGGCCTGTGTGACGCAGTAGAATTTAAGCCATGTGGGCCCTTGAAATGGCGGCTGCCTGACCTCTAAACTGGGACAATGGGATGTGAGGTCAATGCGCTGGCGTGGCACACCGTGGCGGTAGGCGGTCGAAGACCGCTGTACGAAGTCGCATTGGTTAACATTGAACCCTATGGGATTCAGGAGCCAATGACGATGTGCGCCGGCGGTCGCGGTACGCACCGCCGCGGTACGCACCGCTGCGGGCGTGACCGCCATTTTCTATCTGCTTAATCACTCGAGACCTGATCATCTACAGGAGAGGACCTATACTGCAAGTGCTGCTGTGAACTCGGTCTGGAAGTGACAATGGCTGCTGCAACTGGGGAAAGGGCCCCTGCCTTCACGTCTGAAGAGTTGGAGAAACTCGTGGACGGGGTCCTCCCCCAGTATGCGCTACTCTACGGTCCTCCAGACCAACAGGTGAGTACACTGAGTGCACATTGAATGGGTAATGCCTGTGTGGAGTGGGGTGGCTGCCAGTTGGTGGGGTGGGGAGAAAATGAGGAATGCAACGCACGACTGATGAGAGTATGGGCCACATGGCAAGGGTGGGGAGGGGGGGCATGTACTCCAAACATGCAGAAATGTGACGTTTTCTCTTTCCCACCCTGTACATGTCAAACAGGTGAGCGCCCATCAGAAAATCGATATTTGGCGTGCCATCGCCAAGGAAGTCCGGGCTCTGGGGGTCTACACCAGACGGGGCACCCACTGTCGGAAGAGGTGGGAGGACATCCGCCGTGGAACCCGAAAGACCGCCGAGTCACTGCTGGGGATGGCCTCCCGACCTAGGAGGGGTGCCAGTCGTACCCTGACCCCCCTGATGTCCCGGATCCTGGCGGTGGCCTACCCTGATTTGGATGGGCGCTTGAGGACATCACAGCAGACACAAGGGGGTGAGTATCAGCACATTCTCCTATCTATACGCGCAGTGGAGGCGTCTGGGTGGGGGAGGAGGGCTGTGGGTGACAGTAGGCCAGGGCGCTTTCTGTAGTGTAGTCCCCTCCCTTAGACATGGCCCTGTGCCCCCACCCACCACCTCTGTAGGGTGCCAAGTGCAGCTATCCATGGTCCAACATCACCCATGAGCGCGTCTTTTGTCCCTCGACCTGTTGGCCTAGTCAGAAGTACAGAGTAGTGTACCCCAAGTTCGCGGCTTAGTGCATGAGGCACCTGTGTCTGTCCTCTCCGCCAAGGCTATTGACAAGGCATGCACTCAACTTTGTTTTCTTTCTCCCCCCACCCTTATTCTTTGTTTCTTGTGCATTAGCATCATCAGGCGGAGGAGAATTGGCGTCGGAGCACGAGGGAGCTGCAGGTCACCAGGCCCCGGTGGGCACTGATACAGACACCAAGGGCACCAGTGATCCGGAGGGCGAGGGGAGCACCACAACGGGGGCCGGTGGAGACACCAGCGACACGGACACGTCCTCGTTTGGGAGCTCCCTAGCGGGGGCGGCAACATCTGTGCCCCCAGCAACAACAGGTACAGCCGCCACCCAGCGCACCAGCACCGCCCTCTCAGCAGCCCCTCAGTCTTCGCTCCGTGCCCGTTCGCCCAGGAAGGCGCGCGTCTCCTTCGCCCCAGGCACCTCAGCCCCTGCCTCTGTTACCCCTGCTGCCCTCAGTGCGGAGCTCATTGACCTCGTGAGGACGCTCATTGTTGGGCAGACTACCCTTTTGAATGCCATCCAGGGGGTGCAAAGGGAGGTGCAACAGAGCAATGCCTACCTGGAGGGCATTCATTCGGGTCAGGCTGCCCATCAACGAGCTTTCACTTCTCTGGCCTCAGCACTGACGGCAGCCATTGTCCCTGTCTCCAGTCTCCCTCTTCTAACTGCCTCCAGCCTTTCTCTGTCTCCTGTTCCTCAGCCTGCACACACCTCAACACCCAAGGCCAGCTCATCCAAACATAAGCACCACAGAACACACAAGCATTCACCCAAGCAACACCCAGTTGCAGACATACCAACAGTCACTACCACCTCTGTGTCCCCCTCCTCCTCGTCTCCCTCCTCCCTCCCTGTGACGTCTACACTCACACCTGCATGCACACCAACATCAGCCAGTTCTTCCATCACCAGCACACCCTCCACTACAGTCCTCACACGTGCAGTCACCACCCCCACTGCCATGTACACGTCCCCTGTGTGCTCTCCCACTGTGTCTGTCACCCCCTCTTCCAAGACACATAAACGCAGGCAGACACCCAAACAACAGCCAACCACCTCACGACAGCCTACGTCTCAGTCACCTGCACCCAAGGACAGCACACCTGACTCTCCTACAACCACATCCTCTTCCTCCACTTCTATCTCCACTACTCCTACCCTTTACCCTGGTCCAAAGAAATATTACCTCTCAAATGTTGACCTCTTTCCCTCCCCTGACCCACCCCCTCCATCTGGGAAAAGTCCCAAAGGCACCTCAGCCACCACCAGCTCAGCTTCCAAGGTACAAGTGGTGCATGGAATATGGAGTCCACCCTTTGGCGGCAGTGACACTTCACTGAGCAGCAAGGGGACTGGCAGCCCCCCCCCAGGCAAGAGGACCCGGAAAGTGAAGGGCCGCCGTGAGCGGACTGAGACGGCTGCCCCCAAGGAGGTGACTCAGGCCACTTCACCTGCCACAACAGCCAGGGGAGGCAAGGGCCCGAGAGCCCCATCTAAGGAGCGGAAGGGCAGCAGGGCGGAGAGGCCAGCCAGCAGGAGCGCGGAGCAGGAGGGCCCCACACGCCCCATTCCGGCTGCAAGGGACGACACCAAAGGGCCCAGGACTCCGTCTCCGAAGGGTCCTGACACTGCACGTTCGGAGGGCGAGTGAGCAGGTTGACCAGGCCAGGTCTGACTCCCTACACTGACTGGAAGAGCACCGCTGAAGAGGGCCCCGCCGTGAAGTCAAGCACCGCTGAACAGGGCCCCGCCGTGCAGAAGAGCACCGCTGAAGAGGGCCCCGCCGTGAAGACAAGCACCGCTGAACAGGGCCCCGCCGTGCAGAAGAGCACCGCTGAAGAGGGCCCCGCCGTGAAGACAAGCACCGCTGAACAGGGCCCCGCCGTGCAGAAGAGCACCGCTGAAGAGGGCCCCGCCGTGAAGACAAGCACCGCTGAACAGGGCCCTGCCGTGCAGAAGAGCACCGCTGAAGAGGGCCCCGCCGTGAAGACAAGCACCGCTGAACAGGGCCCCGCCGTGCAGAAGAGCACCGCTGAACAGGGCCCCGCCGTGAAGACAAGCACCGCTGAACAGGGCCCCGCCGTGCAGAAGAGCACCGCTGAACAGGGCCCCGCCGTGAAGACAAGCACCGCTGAACAGGGCCCCGCCGTGCAGAAGAGCACCGCTGAACAAGGCCCCGCCGTGAAGACAAGCACCGCTGAACAGGGCCCCGCCGTGCAGAAGAGCACCGCTGAAGAGGGCCCCGCCGTGAAGACAAGCACCGCTGAAAAGGGCCCCGCCGTCTCAAGCACCGCTCCGCTGGGCCCCGCCGTCTCAAGCACCGCTCCGCTGGGCCCTTCCTGTCAAGCACCGCTCCGCTGGGCCCCGGCGTCTCAAGCACCGCTCCGCTGGGCCCTTCCTGTCAAGCACCGCTCCGCTGGGCCCCGCCGTCTCAAGCACCGCTCCGCTGGGCCCTTCCTGTCAAGCACCGCTCCGCTGGGCCCCGCCGTCTCAAGCACCGCTCCGCTGGGCCCTTCCTGTCAAGCACCGCTCCGCTGGGCCCCGCCGTCTCAAGCACCGCTCCGCTGGGCCCTTCCTGTCAAGCACTGCTCCGCTGGGCCCTTCCTGTCAAGCACTGCTCCGCTGGGCCCTTCCTGTCAAGCACCGCTCCGCTGGGCCCTTCCTGTCAAGCACCGCTCCGCTGAGCCCCGCCGTCTCAAGCACCGCTCCGCTGGGCCCTTCCTGTCAAGCACCGCTCCGCTGGGCCCTTCCTGTCAAGCACCGCTCTGCTGGGCCCCGCCGTCTCAAGCACCGCTCCGCTGGGCCCTTCCTGTCAAGCACCGCTCCGCTGGGCCCCGCCGTCTCAAGCACCGCTCCGCTGGGCCCCGCCGTCTCAAGCACCGCTCCGCTGGGCCCTTCCTGTCAAGCACCGCTCCGCTGGGCCCCGCCGTCTCAAGCACCGCTCCGCTGGGCCCTTCCTGTCAGGCACTGTTCAGGGTTCACTGTGCCCACCATGCATCCTCCTTGTCCAGTGGGGACATTTATCCACCTGATGGACTGTGGCTTTGCACACCCCAGGATGGCACAGTGGGCAAGCCGCCCACTGTAGGGACTTGAGAGACTGTGGCTTTGCACTCCCCAGGATGGCACAGTGGGCAATCCACCCACTGTAGGGACTTGAGAGACTGTGGCTTTGCACTCCCCAGGATGGCACAGTGGGCAACCCACCCACTGTAGAGACTTGAGAGACTGTGGCTTTGCACTCCCCAGGATGGCACAGTGGGCAACCCACCCACTGTAGAGACTTGAGAGACTGTGGCTTTGCACTCCCCAGGATGGCACAGTGGGCATGGTGGGCCCATCGTGGATCTGGCGTCGTGGACTCATGTGGCTGTGGTGCCCCCCCCTTCCCTTCCCCCTGAGGTGCCTGTAGTTTTGTCACCAGATGCCCCTGCAGTGTTCTCTCCAAAGGACTCAGGTCTCCTGTGTGGGCTTTGCCCTTGTTTCGCTACACTTTGGCCCACGGACATGATGGATTCGTAAGATGTGCAGGACTACTTGCTTCAGTTATCCACTGCTGTGTAAATAATTTGTTTATCAGAAGAAAGTTTTGATGGTTGATAATACTTTTCTGAGACTATTTTGTTCATAAATATTTATTCTCAATTTGGTTATGTGATTGTATTTTTTACGGGTGTTTGGGTGGTGTCACTGTGACTTGTTGCTCTGCATTGGTGTGTACATCTTGGGGGGGGGGTGGGGGTCGCATATGTGTGTGCCCGTAACCTTTCCTCCTCCCCCCCTCCCGTGTGTCGTAGGTGCAGTACTCACCGTTGACGTCTGCGGCGGAGTTCGTACTCGTGGTAGATGAGCAGGTAGACGAGAGCAGGTATGATGTTCAATTTGGGTTCCATGCTGTCCTCCGTCCTCGTGGAGTGCGTAGAGGTGAGCGTTTTCCCGTTCGTAGTCTGTTTCCGCCGTGTTTTTATCGGCGGTGCTCCCGCCCCAGAAAAGGTGGCGGATTGGTGAGTTGTGATAGGGTGGGCGGTACATTGTCTGCCGCCTGCCTGTTGGCGGTGACCGCCGCGCTGTTTGTTTGTCCCGCCGTGGCGGTCGGAGTGTTAAGTTGGCGTTCTCTGTTGGCGGTTCCCGCCAGGGTCAGAATTCCATTTTTCGGACCGCCAGCCTGTTGGCGGGTTGGCCGCCGCTTTATCACCGACCGCCAGGGTCAGAATCACCCCCATTGTCTGATTTGGTATGCATTTTTAAAATATTTCTCTATTGATTCCTGCGGTGCTTAACTACGCACAGAACTGAGACATTATCTAAACTTTAAAAATTCATAACTTAAAAAGTACTTACCCAATTTTGATGATCTTGGTCTTAAACATTTTATAGAAATCTGAATTGTTTTTGTAAATTGGTCTTGAGTTATTTCTTTGAGTGTGTGTCTTGCTTTATTGATGCTGTGAGTACAACAAATGCTTTGCCCTTCTCCAAGATTTGCCTAACTGCTCGACCAATTGTACCATAAAAATTAAAGCATTAGGTGGTCTAGGTTTTACCTCTGTAAACCAAAGTGTGGTTGCCCAGACCCTCTGAACCATGTACCTGGTTTTGCACACTACATACTGTAGAGGGCCAGCCTCTTTCAGGCTTTAAGGACATTCCTGAGTGTGGAGTCTGTAAACAAGAGGTGGTCTGGAAGCATCTCCACCGACAAGGTATCTGAACCCAACAGGGCTTCAGAGGCTGGCGTTATAACACCACAGAGGTTGTCCCAGTCTTCACAGGATTGGCCGTCTTGAAGTCAGGATGTCTCAGGAAGTATCTCTGCAGCGGACTCCACCAACGATCCTGATGCATCAAGTTTGAACTGTTACACCAAACGCATCACCACAAGAGCACACAAAACTGACCAACAGAGTGTGAGTGGACATTGAACCAACCAACCAGCTGTCACTGAATCAAAACTCCATCCACACAGCGCTCGTGCCCTGCAGCAGCTGGTTATATCATGAATGCGTGCAGAGATGCCAAGGTGCTTCCAGCTGCAGCTGTCCATTGCCATCTTGCGAACTGAGTCTCAAGGCTGAGAGACTTAGTTGGTGTTTTATGTGTTTTTCTGTTTTGTTCTTACAGGTTGGACTTGTTACATTTTCTAGAAAGTTTTGGAGGAATGTAGTTTCCTGCTGGGTTCTCTGACCGATTTTCATCAGGACTAAGGGCCAGATGTAGCAACTGACGAATTTGCGAGTTGCAAAGTGCGAGTCCATGCGACTCGCAATTTGCAACTCGCAAATTCGTATGCAGTACGGTGTCTCAGACACCGACTGCAACTCGCTATGGGGTCGCAATGACCCACCTCATGAATATTCATGAGGTGGGTCGCAAATTGCGGCCCCATAGCGAGTATAGGCACTCGCTAACATGGAGGCCTGCTGACGTCAGCAGACCTCCATGTTCGTGACCTGCTTTTAAATAAAGCAGTTTTTTTTTTTTAAGTGTAGCCCGTTTTCCTTACAGGAAAACGAGCTGCACTTTAAAAAAAAACGAAACCTTTAGTTTCGGTATTTTTTCAGGGCAGGGAGTGGTCCCTTGGACCACTCCCTGCCCTGAAAAAATATTTTTGGGTCCAGTCACAAACTGGGACCCCTTCCAATTTGCGAGTGGGTTACCATCCACTTGAAGTGGATGGTAACTGCGATGCCATTTGCGACCGCGTACGCGGTCGCTAATGGTATAGCATCCCACTGCGAGTCGCAAATAGGAAGGGAAAACCCCTTCCTATTTGCGAGTCGGAAATGCATATTGCGAGTCGGTACCGACTTGCAATATGCATTTCTGCATAGCAAAGAGGCATTTGCACCTCGCAAATGGCGATTTTCGCCGTTTGCGACGTGCAAATACTTTGCTACATGTGGCCCTAAGTTCTGAGGGGCGAAATGCTCCTGACTGCGACTGCACCCTGGTCTTTCATTTCTCCAACTTACGTTCTCGTAAATGGTACTCTGTTTAGTGCCAGATCATCAGTTCTTTCAAAGATTCTACCTGAGTGGAATGCACCATTCATTCCGCCATAGTCATCGATGGAAGAGAGTTACAAAAGTACGTTCAAACCTAGTGGTTTCAGCCGCTAGCTGTTTGAAATGGGTTATATAATTCAAGACATCATGATTGCCTTGTTGTATATCGCATAAAGCTTCTTCAGCCGCGACCTCCAGTCCAGGTCGTTCAGACATGTGTTTAAAAACCTTAATAAAGGCTGAATAGTTTGACAATAAAGAGTCATCAACAGCTACCAATAGGGTTGCCCAAGCTAGGGCTGGGCCAAACAGGGGCGCTGATCAGATAACCAACTTTAGTCTTATCTTGTATAAACTGAGTGGGTCAAAATGCAAAATATACCATTAAGGAATCTAGGAATTCCTTTAACTTGTTCGGATCTCCAGAAAAACGTGGTGTTGAGGCAGTAGGTATATCAATGGACCAAGAAACCAAGGCTTGTCTCAGTGCTGTATTTTTGCAAGCAGTTGTTGTATCTCTTGGGCTTGTTATTGTACGGTATGAAGCATGGATTGTGCAGTCTCCACAAAGTTTTCGAGAGGTTCTTCCATAATTCCAGAGCATTGGTGAATCTTTGGGCATTGCAATCTGTCACGGTTTGCACGCTTCTTACGCTGTTGTCTGCCAGTCTCGGGGCACCACCTGGTTTCTTGCTTGTTCTGGATTAACCAAGGTAAGGGTGACCCTTTCCAGTAGCCACAGTGCTGCTGACAATACAACGCCTAGCAGACTGTAACCTCCAGAAGGAGTTACAGAGGAAAAACCCAAAATTGGGATAAAACCTCAGATTACAGAAACTCCTGAAAAGAGGCAAAAAAGAGAAGCTGACAAGAATAAAGAATCAGGAACAACAAAACTGCAGGTAAAAAATACAGGGTAGGTCCAAAAACACATGAAGCAGGATCGAGGACGGAAGTGTTTGCAACGCAAGAAAAAGAAGACCTTCTGTGTCTGTTACTGACAAACAGGAAGTGAAATGCAGGAAGAACTAAAGGTACCATCTTGGATTGGGAAAGCCATATGCAGGTGAATGGAAAAAGTGCCATTGTAGAAAAGGTAGTACAATACATGCAGGGAAGAAAACACAGATACCTGGTGAAGAAGAAAATATGACCACAAGAAGAAAAAGGAAAAAGAAGAAAGAAAAAAAGAAAAAAGAAGTCCGGCAAGTGGGTAAGAAAAATTACGGGGTCCGCAAGCAAACGCGGCGCAACCCAAGCCACGGTCGAGAAAACAGGTTGCCGCCCAAAAAGCGGCCCGCTGCAAGACCGTCCACCTGAAGTGCAGACCGCCGATCCGACCATAGCCCGCAAGAGGGACGCCACGGGTCCCAGCACCGTCACAGGGCCACTTAAGCTCTCTATTGTGTATTGCTGTCTAGGAGGAATACATAAACCCCAATTATCAACAAGTGCCAGTCATGTGACCTAGAGACAAGCTGCTGTCACCAAATGGCTAAGTAAAAAAAAAGGCAACTTTCTAAAAGTGGCATTTTCAAAATTGTGATTCAAAATCTGATTTCACAATAAGGGAGGATTTTTCATTACAGTTCCAAAGACACCAAACATGAACTGGTTACCTGTTCCCAGTTGGAAGTTACAGCTTATTAAATGTAATAAGACAATTCCAATGTTATTCTAAGGGAGAGGTAGGCCTTCCAATAGTGAAAAATGTATTTGAGAGTTTTTCAATACTAGGACATGTAAAACGTAAAAGTATATGTCCAACTTTTTAAATGCACTGCAACCTGCCTTCTGTGCTGTCCAGGGCCTACTCTAGGGGTGATATATGTGTATTTAAAAAGAAGGTTTTGGCCTGGCAAACCGTTTATTTTTAAACAATAAGAGGGACTGGGAGACTGTTGGTCCAGTGTACGTTCTCCCTGAACATAGACCAATAAATGAAAAGAGTACACTGTTTCAAAAGAATAAATCTAGATAGGACGCCAAATATCGGTATTGTGATAGGAGTGCCCTCATGCGTCAATGAAGACGCTAAGCATCATCATTGGGCTTACTCCGCGTCAGACCGGCACTGCAATATCTGACGGGTCACCACTCAAATGGTGGTGGCTCTAAACCGAAAGTGGTAACGCAGATCCATTGGTATCTGCAGTACGTGCTGACAAAAGACACGTCTTTTAAATGAAAACATATAAACTCGACCCAATCAAATATTGTACTCTGGGAACCAACATGTAGAGGAAGCCTAAGCCCCTCTTTAAGTAGTACTATGAAAGTTCTTTTTTGTTGATCACTGTTAGAAATGGGGTCTTTGGTTGGCAGTCAGGTTACCTCCTGTCCAAGCAAGGACCCTCACTCTAGTCAGGCTAAGTCACACACAATCAAAGTTATTCTGTGCTCACCCTCTGGTAGCTTGGCACTGATCAGTTAGGCTTAACTTAGAAGGCAATGTGTAAAGTATTTGTGCAACAAATCATGCAATAACACAGTATAGCACCACAATAATACACCACACAATGTTTAGAAAAATATAAAATATTTATCTGGTAAGATGCAGGTCAAAATGATTAAGATGCAATAAGTATATGTTGAAACATCACTGTATAAATGACATAAAGGACCACCAGCGGTAAATGCCGCCTACTGCCGTGCTGACAGCTGCCCACATACTATGACTGCGGCGGTATTCCGCTACGGGTATTTTGACCCACACTGAGAAATCCGCCACTATACAGACACACACAGTGATAAATTGGCGGTAGCAAAACCCACACCGTTACGCCAACAGGAATACGCTCACAGTATCAGGATCCATGAATCACTGTAGCGGTCTTTCAACCGCGGTAAACCATTGGTGGTACACACCGCCGTGCTCAAAATACACACACACTAACAAAACTACACCACATTGGACAATTCAAACTACACACACCTGACACACATACACACACCCAATCCAATATAAAACACACACCCACATTACCCACAACCCTTTCTATGAAAAAAAAGATAGCAAACATAGAGAGACAAGCCAGGGTCACCCACTCAATCAGAGCCACAAAACACCATCACCCATACACCATCCACGCACCTCACACCACACACCCCAGCATATCACCCTACACACCCTCACACATACCACTCACACCACATCCATGGTACCCCAAAGATACCCCAGGTTTTTATAGGAGGAGCTAAGGGTCATGGTGGAGGAAATCATCTGTGTAGAGCCACAGTTATTCGGATCACAGGTGCAGCAGATGTCCATTGCAAGGAAGATGGACCTATGGCGGAGAATCGTGGCAGGGTCAACGCTGTGGGACAGCACCCCAGAACAAAGGATGACATCAGGAAGAGGTGGAACGACCTACGAGGGAAGGTACGTTCCGTGGTTGCAAGACACCAGGTAGCAGTACAGAGGACTGGCAGTGGACCCACCACCTCCTCCCCCACAACTAACAACATGGGACGAGCAAATCTTGGTGATCATGCATCCTGAGGGCCTCGCAGGAGTAGCAGGAGGACTCGACTCTGGTAAGTCAAATCTTTACTACTATCACCTCCAACCTGCATGCCATCACATACCCCCACCCTCACCCAACTCCCATCTCTCCACCACCTCACACATACCCCACTATCACAACCCACCCATCCCAATACCAAGCCCTGCATGCCACAACAATCCATGGACCCCCATCACAGACCTGCAGGGACACCCATCTCCACAGCATGCCCAGTAGAGAGAATCACCTAGCCCACAAAATCACCACGCACATAAGGCAAAGCTGACAGGGAAATCACAACCATGCAGGGCAACACACCCATGCACAATATGGCACACGCAGATACAATAACACTAAATTTTCATCCCCACACGACCCCTTCTCAACATTATCGGAGAGGACTTACCAGCAACATCCAGTCCCCCCCGAAGAGGCCCACAGTGACGACAGCAGCTCCGCACGCCTGGATGGCGATGACCAACCTGGCCCATCAGGGACCTCTGGATAGTTGGTTACCCTGCCACAGTCCCAACCCACCACAGAGCCTCCCCACTCAGTAAACACCACAGCAGCACCCACGCAGCGGGCCCATGCCACTGTCCCCAGGACACGTCAATCAACAGTGTGTCCACCACTACAAGGACCCTAGGCAACCCCACAAACCCAGGACGATCAGGGACCTGGGGTCAGTGGCAGTGGGCACACGGTTCAGGGGACAGATGCACAGGACAACAGGGAAGCTGGGAGGACTTCTGTGTGACAGGGGGAGGACAGGCCCAGGGAACTCACTCTCCAGGAGGCACTCACCAACATCCTGGGAGCATACCACCATTCCCAGGAGACCATGGGCCAGATACTGGCCAAGTTGCAGGAGACCCAGCGGCTGCAGGAGGGACAGTACCTGGGGATCAGGGAGGACCTCAAACACATCTACATCATCCTGGCCAACATTGCAGGGGTGCTGGCAGACATGGCCAACACCATGAGGGAGACAGTGGCACACCAATGGGCCCCTGACAGTAGCCACACCGATAAACAGCCCTCCATCTCCGCCGGCACTAGTGGACAGGAGGCCCCGCCACTGGAACAACAGGCCACCAGCACCCCACCCCCTGCAGAAGGAGAACCACCCTACAAATGGTGCCTGCGATCCAGGCAGAAGCCAGAGAACATTGCCAAGACCCTGGCCAGGAAATAAGACTCTCCTGATTGTCACACTTCTGTCCCACTCTGTCACCCTGTCCACCTTCACCTGCCATTACTCCCCTTCCTATGCCCCATTGGACAATGCACCTGTGATACCAAGAGACTGGACTCTAACTGGACATTCCTCCACCATCACCCCAGCCCACTGCACATCCCCCTCTACTTATGAGCACTTCAATGAACACCCTTGGAACAAATTCAAATCTGGAGTCTGTCAAATTATTCAAATATGTATTAGTACAACATTATCAAAGCATTGCAAGTCATATGTACAGTTACATTTACATTAGAATGATCTTTAGTGGGCAGCAGTAAACATACCAGGAGCCAGAGTGGGCCACAGAGATCGGAAAATAGAGATGCCAAAGGGTACAGTAAGTGGTCATAGACATAGGGAAATCAGGCTGCCATGTACAATGTCCAGCAGAAAAATGAAATGTAAAGTGAAGTTACAGTGCCTTACCTGTGTCTCACTGGAAGTACTGCTGTATTATATTACTTCTGTTGTCTACATATTCTTGCTCTGCCTCCTCTTCCTTACTGTCCACAGGCTCCACTGCTGCCACAAGACCATCTCCAGGCTCATCCTCCTGCAGAAAAGGCACCTGGCGTCTCAAGGCCAGGTCGTGCAACATGCAACATGCAACGATGATCTGGCACACCTTCTTGGGTGGGTAGCACAGGGATCTACCTGTCAAATGGAGGCACCAGAACCTGGCCTTCAGGAGGCCAAAGGTTCATTCAATTATCCTCTTTGTTCGCCCATGTGCCTTATTGTAACGTTCCTCTGCCCTTGTCCTGGAATTCCTCACTGGGGTCAGTAGCCATGAGAGGTTGGGGTAACCAGAGTCACCTGCAAATATCGAGGGATACCTGTTAGACACAGACTAACCCTTAGCAACAACCCCATACCCAGACACCAACTTATACTGGGTGGGGACCTTGGACTCACCTATTAGCCACACCCGGTGCCTCTGGAGTTGGCCCATCACAGATGCTGCTATTCCTCAAGATAAATGCGTCATGCACAGAGCCAGGATACTTGGCATTAACATGAGAGATGTACTGGTCCGCCAAACACACCTTCTGCACATTCATAGAGTGATAGCTTTTTCTATTATTGAGCACTTGTTCATTTCTCTGGGATGGGGGCAAATGCAACATGTGTACCATCAATGGCACCAATGATGTTTGGGATATGTCCCAGGGCATAAAAGTAAGCTTTCACTGTGGCCAAATCCTCCACCTGGGGGAATACGATGTAGCTGCGCATGTGTTTCAGTAGGGCTGACAACACTCTGGTCACCACGCTGGAGAACATTGGCTGAGACATCACTGATGCCATGGCCACTGTTGTTTGGAAAGAACCACTTGCCAGGAAATGGAGCACTGACAGGATCTGCACTAGAGGGGGATACCTGCGGGCTGGCGGATAGCTGACATCAGGTCTGGCTCCAATTGGGCACACAGTTCTTGGATTGTGGCCCAATCAAGTCTGTATGTTAGGATAATGTGTCTGTGCTCCATTGTCACAAGGTCCACCAGGGTCTGTACACCGGAGGATGTCGCCATCTCATATTCATCCTCAGCAGTTGAAGCTTAGGGAGGAAAACTGTGAGCAGAGGGTCATATTCACACATCAGTTGAAATAATGATGCATCTTTTCCTTTACAGAACCTGTATGTGAATCTTAGAGTCAGTTGCTGTGCCAATGTCTGCTGTTATGCAGTTGGGTGCCATACCCTGTGCCCCCCTGAAATGGCAGCTGCCTTACCCCTGAGGAGGGACAAGTGGAAATTAGGTAATTCCGCTGGCGTTGTGCGCTGTTGCGGTAGGCAGTCGACGACCGCCATGCAACTTCACATTGGTTATCATTGGGCCCTATGGGTTCCAGGAGCCAATGGCGATGTACGCCGATGGTGACGGTACGCACCGCCGCGGACGTGACTGCCATTTTCGATCTATTCACTCACTTTCTACCTGACCTTCAATAGGAGAGGACCTACACTCCAAGTGCTGCTGTGACCTGTGTCTGGAAGCGACAATGGCTCATGTGTCTAGGGAAATGACCCCTGCTTTCACTGCGGAGGAGTTGGAGAAACTGGTGGATGGGGTCCTAACCCAGTACACGTTACTCTACGGTCCTCCAGACAAACAGGTGAGTACACTGTGAGCATGATTCGTGGGCCTTGAATGAATGTAGTGCCGTGTGTGTCAGCCTCATGTGGAGGGGGCTGAGGGGTCCTCGGCAGACTGCTGCATGTATGGTGGTCAATGTCTCTGCGTAACGGGATGAGAGGGTATGGTGGGCCATGAGTATGACGGTCCGGACGGTGAACTAATTCCCTTTTCTTCTGTCTTTTCCATGCAGGTCAGCACCCATCATGAAAAGGGTTTTGGCGTACCATCGCCAAAGCGGTACGGACCCTGGAGGTCTTTGACAGGCGGAGCACCCACTGCCACAAACTGTGGGAGGACCTATGCCACTGGGCAAGGAAGACGGCAGAGGCACAGCTGGGGCTGGCCTCCCAACTAGGAAGGGGTGCCCGTCATACCTTGACCCCACTGATGTTCCGCATCCTGGCGGTGGCCTATCAGCAGTTGGATGGGTGCTTGAAGGCATCACAGCAGCCACAGGGGGGTGGTACATATTCAGAATCATAACTGTGCGCGTGTTAAGGTTTACCTGGTGGGGGATGTGGGCTGTGGGTGCCCCTAGGCCAGGGCGAACATGGCAGGGTACGTCCCTTGTTGGGCAGGCTCTGAAGCACTTCAACCCCAATAGTGTTAGTGGGCATCTACTACTGGGCAAGGTCCTGTGGGTTTCAGGTGTGCAGCTAATGGCATTAGGCATTGTACCCCATGGCATGGTGACTATCTTAGTAACTGGTAGTGCATGGCCTAGTGCATAGGGCTGCTCCCTGTGTGTTGTGTACGCCTACGGTAGTGGTGTTGCTGGCATTGACCCAGTGTATCCTCTGTCTTTCCCCCCCTTTTTGTTTTGTCACCCTGTCCTTGTGTGCATTAGCATCATCTGGCGGAGAAGCAGAGGCACCGGCGACGGAGGGAGCTGCACCCCACATGGGCCAGGAGGCCAAATCCACCGGCAGTGAGGGCACTAGTGGGAGGGAGGGCGAGGGGAGCACCACGACTGGTACAGGAGGAGACACCACACACAGCGACTCCTCCTCCGATGGAAGCTCCATGGAGGTGGCGGACACCTCTGCGCCCACCCCAACAACAGGTACAGCCGCCACCCACCCTACCAGCACCTCCCTCACAGCAGCCCCTCAGCATGTTTCCCGTGCCCGCTCACCCAGGAGGGTGGGCATCTCCTTTGCCCCAGGCACCTCAGCCCCTGCCCCTGCCCCAGTCAGCCCTGCTGCCCTCAGTGAAGAGGCTATTGACCGCCTGAGATCCCTCACTGTTGGGCAGTCAACCGTTCTGAATGCCATCCATGGTGTCGAGAAGCATTTGCAACAAACAAATGCATACCTGGAGGGCATTCACTCTGGTGTGGCGGCCCAACAGAGAGCATTTCAGGCTCTGGCCTCCTCACTGATGGCAGCCATTGTCCCTGTATCCAGCCTCCCCCCTCCAACTTTCTCTACTCAGTCCCAATCCCCTCAACCCCAGCCTATCCCAAGCACACCTTCAGACCAGCATTCGCTTAAATCAACAACCAAGTGGCTCAGGCAAACACAAGCACCACACTTCATCACACAGGCACTCACAGAAGCACCATCCACATGCAGACACACTAACATCCACTGCCTCCACTGTGTTCCCCTCCTCCTCGTCATCCACCTCCCTCCCAGTAGCGTCTCCACTCACACCTGCATGCACAACATCCTCACCCACTACCTCCATCACCAGCACACCCATCACAACACACCCCTCACTGGCAGTCACCACCCCCATAGCCATGTACACGTCCCCTGTGTCCTCTTCCAGTGTGTCTGTGACCCCTCCTCCCAAAGTACACAAACGCAAGCACCCACCCACCCAACAGCCATCCACCTCACAACAGCATCCAGCTCATGCACCTGCACCCAAACTCAGCAGACAGACACTTTCTACAGCCACTCTCTCTTCCTTCACTTCCAAACCCTTTCCCTCTTCCCACTCCAGTGTCCCTAAGAAGCTTTTCCTGGCAAACATTGACCTCTTCTCTACCCCCCCCAATCCTTCTCCTCGGGCCAGGGTGGCCAGAACCCAGGCCAGCACCTCAGCCACCAAGTTGACGTCCGCTGTGGTTCCTGCAGCTATCAGAGGCTCAAAGGAGGCACCCGTCAGCCCAGCCAGTGTGCCACCAACCCCTGCCAAGGCCAAAACCATTCCGCCACCTGGCAAGGTGAAGAGGGGGACAGCATCCTGCAAGGGGAAGGAGCCACAACCATCCAGCAAGGCCACCTCAAAGACTTCAGATGCCAGACCCAAGGTCACACCACCATCTGCCAAGGTGAGGAAGGGGCACAAAACCCCAGCCAAGGCATTTCAGCCGTCCGAGGCTGCAGGTGAAGGGCTGGTGGCTACCAGCACAACCTCCAGCACCGCCACCTGCACCGCAGCCAGCACCACCAGCAGCCCCGCCGCTAGCACCGCCGCAAGCACCACCACCTGCACCGCCGCAAGCACCAGTACTGTCAGCAGCAGCAGCCCAATGGGCAACCGTCCGAGGCTGCAGGAGAAGGGCTGGAGCCTCCTTCCATCCCTGACAGCACCGGCACCTGCACCACGGGCAGCAACGCCACCTGCACTGCTGACAGTAGCACCACTACCAGCAGCCCCAGTGGGCAGTCGTCCGAGGCTGCAGGAGAAGGGCTGGAGACTCCCTCCACCACTGGCAGCACCCCCACAAGCACCAGCACTACCACCAGTTTGTAGCCGTAGCCGCCACCGGATGGAGTCTAGCCCTGCCTCCATGGACTATCATGCAACCTGGTCCCTTGCAAATCTCGTGCTTCAGACACCCAGGTGAGGGACTGTGAACTGTCACAAAGCCCCCTCCAAAACCAGTGGAGATATGCATCCACTCACCCAATCCTTGGCAGGGTGAAGCACACTGGGCACAAAGCCCCCTCCAGAACCAGTGGAGATATGCATCCACTCACCCTATCCTTGGCATGATGGAGCACACTGGGCACAAAGCCCCCTCCAGAACCAGTGGAAGAAGGCATCCACTTACCCTATCCTTGGTAGGATAAAGCACACTAGGCACAAAGGCCCCTCCAGAACCAGTGGAGATATGCATCCACTCACCCTATCCTTGGCATGATGAAGCACACTGGGCACAAAGCCCCCTCCAGAACCAGTGGAAGAAGGCATCCACTTACCCTATCCTTGGTAGGATAAAGCACACTAGGCACAAAGCCCCCTCCAGAACCAGTGGCGATATGCATCCACTCACCCTATTCTTGGCAGAATGAATTACACTGGGCACAAAGCCCCCTCCAGAACCAGTGGAAGAAGGCATCCACTCACCCTATCCTTGGCAGGATGAAGCACACTGGGCACAAAGTCCCCTCCAGAACCAGTGGAAGAAGGCATCCACTCACCATATCCTTGGCAGGATGAAGCACACTTGGCACAAAGCCCCCTCCCCCAGAACCAGTGGAAGAAGGCATCCACTCGCCCTATCCTTGGCAGGATGTAGTACACTGGGCACAAAGCCCCCTCCGGAACCAGTGGAGATATGAATTCACTAGAGAGACTGTGGCCTTGCACTCCCCAGGACCAAGCAGTGGGCAAACCACCCACTAGAGAGACTGTGGCCTTGCACTCCCCAGGACCAAGCTGTGGGCAAACCACCCACTTGAGTGACTGTAACTTGCACTCCCCAGGACCAAGCAGTGGGAAAACCACCCATTAGAGACACTGTGGCCTTGCACTCCCCAGGACCAAGCAGTGGGAAAACCACCCACTTGAGACACTGTGGCCATGCAATCCCCAGGACCAAGCAGTGGGCAAACCACCCACTAGAGAGATTGTGGCCTTGCACTCCCCAGGACCAAGCAGTGGGCAAACCACCCACTAGAGAGTCTGTGGCCTTGCACTCCCCAGGACATCGCTGTGGGCAAACTACCCACTAGAGAGACTGTGGCCTTGCACTCACTAGGACATCGCTGTGGGCATGGATATACCTGACTGTTTTAAAATATCACTGATTTGACTCGATTCCTTTTGTCCTTGCATTCTTCCAGGGGTTTACTGGGTGTTAATGTAAAGTTGTTGCATCTGTTTGTGTGTACGGTGTTGTGGGTGAGGGTGGGAGTGTTGCATGTTGCGTGTGTGTGTCACTCTGTTCCCCCCATGTACTAGGTGCAGTACTCACCGGGGTCATCGCCGCCACCGTTCGTACTCCTGGTAGATGAGGAGGTAGACCAGCATTGGCAGGACATGCAGCTCGGGCTCCATGGCATCCTGGTTCTTCGTTTAGTGTCGAGAGGTGAGTGGTTTCCCTTCTGGGTACTGTTTCCGACGTGCTTTTGAAGGCCTTGGTACCGCCCTGGAAAAGCTGGTGGATGGGCGGGTTGTGATGGGGTGGCGGTACATTGACTTCCGCCTGTCTGTTGGCAGTTACCCTTCGCTGTGTTTGTTGCTACCACTGTGGTCATCGAATTTCTGGTTGCTACGCTGGCACTGCCTCAATCTTCTCCTTGCGAAGTCGGCTGCGTCGTTCCGGTTCAGAGAGTGGTAATTGTCTCACCGCGATGCAGGCTTTACGTCGTTTCTTGCAGGCTGTGCGTCAATCTTCGCCGCACAGGGAGTTCTTCTTGCAGGAATGAAGTCTCTTTGGTCCTGAGGCTTCAGGAAACAGGAGGCAAGCTCTATCCAAGCCCTTGGAGAGCACTTCTCAGCACAGCCAGAGAGCAGCAAGGCAGCAGGGCAACAGCAAGGCAGCAGTCCTTGTCAGAAAAGCAGTCAGGTGAGTCCTTTGGGCAGCCAGGCAGTTCTTCTTGGCAGGATGCAGGTTCTGGTTCAGGTTCTTCTCTAGGAAGTGTCTGAGTTGAAAGGGGCAGAGGCCCTGTTTAAATACCCAATTGTGCCTTTGAAGTGGGGGAGACTTCAAAGAGTGACTTAGAAGTGCACCAGGTCCCTTTTCAGTTCCATCCTGTCTGCCAAGGTCCCAGTACGGGGTGTGGCAGTCCTTTGTGTGAGGGCAGGCTACTGTCCTTTAACATGTAAGCGTCAGGCCCTCCACACTCCCAGCCCAGGAAGACCCCTTCAAAATGCAGATGTTTGCAAGTGTGACTGAGCATACTGTGTTTGGGGTTTGTCTGAGTGAATGCACAAGGGAGCTGTTAACTAAACCTAGCCAGAAGTGGATTGTAAGGCAAAGAAGGATTTAAGTGCAGAGAAATGCTCACTTATACCTCAAAGTGCCTTTGAAGTGGGGGAAACTTCAGAGAGTATTTTTGTACACAAGTTCCCCTTTCAGCCCATTCCTGTCTGTCAGGATCCCTGTGGGGGGGTTATCAGTCCTTTGTATGAGGAAAGGCCATTGGCCTTTGAAGTGTAAGGGAAAGCCCCTCCACCCTTCCGGCCCAGGGAGACCCATTCATTATGCAGATGAATGCAAATGTGACTTAGTATTCTGTTTTTATGACTGTCTGGGTGGAATGCACAAGGGGAGCTGTCAACCAGCACAGCCCACACATGGATTGGAGTCAGTCTGTAACGCACGGAAGCCAGTAAGTGCAGATAAATGCCCACTTCCTAAAAGTGGCATTTCTAAAATAATAATATCAAATCCAACTTCACCAGTAAGCAGGATTTTCTTTTACCATTCTGACCATTCTAAACATGACAGGGTTACTCCTTTCAGATCAGAATCTATCACTTAAAAGTATATAAGGGCAGTTCTAATGCTGGCCTATGAGAGGAGCAGGCCTCACAGTAGTGAGAAACGAATTTGTGAGTTTTTCACTGCCAAGACATGTAAAACACATACGTACCTGTCCTGCTTTTTACTTACATAGCACCCTGCCCTACAGGTTACACAGGGCCTACTTTAGGGGTGACTTATATGTAGACAAATGGGAGTTTAAGGCTTGGCAAGTAGTTTTAAATGCCAAGTCGAAGTGGCAGTGAAACTGCACACAAAGGCCTTGCAATGGCAGGCCTGAGACATGGTTAAGGGGATACTTAGGTGGGTGGCACAACCAGTGCTGCAAGCTCAGTAGTAGCATTTAATCTCCCGGCCCTGGGCACCTCTAGTGCGCGTTACTAGGGACTTACAGGTAAATTAAATATGCCAGTTGAGTAGGAGCCAATGTTGCCATGTTTAGAGGAGAGAGCACATGCACTTTAACACTGGTCAGCAGTGGTAAAGTTTGCAGAGTCCTAAAACCAGCAAAAACAGGGTCAGAACAATGGAGAGAGTCAGGCAAAACGTTGGGGGATGACCACACTAAGGCTGTCTGGTCTAACATGCTGTATCTACAAGATTCAGCACATTCCTGTCCTTGTCCCCTGCGCTGGTGCTCAAATTGCTGCCATGCGCCAATGCAGGCACCAATGCACCATGGTGCAAGGATACCTGCTTTGTGGGGATGGTTGTTTTTGTGCAGGAATGAACGCCTTCATGCACAAAACAATCATGAGAGGCCTTTAGAAAGAGAAAAAAAAGGGGAGAAATAATGTTATTTCTCCCCCTTTGCACCATCCGTGTGCCACTCCTTGGGCGGCGTAGAAACCTGACGCACTCCCAGGTTTACGACAACTTACAAATCTCGGAATGTGCCAGATTCCATGGGTATTGTGTGGAAACACCCATAGCAACACCCATGGAATGCCCCTTTCATGCAGAGTAATGTGCGAAAGGGGGCCACATGTACAAGGCCATGTAAAGCCACACAAAGTGGCTTTGCGTGGCCTTGTAGATATGACCCTGCAGCCTCCTCCACCGGTCCGTCAAAAAAGTGGCACACTGATCGCATGTAAATGAGGCCCGAGAGATGAAATAAAGAAAGCTCACCCTCTTTACTAACTCACATTGCTCCAATGATTGTTTACAAGATCCACATTATGAAGATGAAAATCACTCATGTGTGGTCCATTGCCCAGACAGCAACAAAATACTCATTGAAATTACCTGGCATAGTTGAAGAATACAATGTGCTATCCAGGAGATGACATAAATGTATTATTCACATGTCACCACCACTGACACAAACACCTTATTTGATACCCTACGGTCTCCAAACGTTTAAATCTTAATGAAGAATAGACTGAGCAGCAGAGGGAGCAAGATATCACCTATCAATTGTAGGTGTCTAACATGAACTGCACAGAGGTATCACTCTCCTACAATACATCTGTCGAACACATGATGGTGAGAATCTCCCCAGCTCTAATTCTTCATTGATAGTTACAATATTTTGTTGCAAACCTCTACACACCTTAAGTCATCAAAGAAATTACAGCGTTAGTCTTATCAACCCACACTCTCCAAACTCTTTCACAGAACAATCATGTTGTTAGGTGATTTCAAGCTCTGCATAGTCTACCTGAGCAACAAACAGCTACATAAGTGGTAGAAAACCTAGAGTCCCTAGGCGTCTGCCAATGGATCGCACCACCAAACCATGAGACAGGTCATATACTGAACTTGGGCGTCATCCATGGCACCAAACGTAGCTAACTTAAAATTTATACTTGCATTTTGTATACACCATTGACTGGTCACTTACTTGAAAATCCAATTATAATCACTCAGAATTAGGCCCAACTATATGGGCAATACTAACCAACTCAGCTCTGGAAGGAAGGTCTCCCCAATGAGGGTCCACCTAGTACTTACCATCCAAAGAGATCACATCCATCCCTGTCGCCTGATCTATTCACTTCATCAGAGAACTCAATCAAATGTTCTGGGCATAAGTTTCCACTGGTGGAACTCTATGTAGAAACGTCTGTGACACATATGTAATAGTCTGAAAATATATGTAGCTCATAGGTATTCCACACAAAAGGACCCTCTCACAGTGCTCGTGGTCCCCAACGGTGCAAAGGTTGCTGAATTGTTTTATTGGTAAATTTCTTGATCACTTCTAGAGCTGTGCAAATTATTGTCTCTGCCAAAATAAAGTTTTTTCTCAAGGTTTGCAAGCTTAGTGAAGGTTACGAAATTGGAAGTGCAAGACAAAAATTCGACATATGGGGCATATTTATACTCCGTTTGCACTGGATTTGCGTCATTTTTGTTTATGCAAATCCGGCGCAAACTTAACTCAATATTTATATTTGGACGCTAGACCTGTCTAGCGTAAAAATAGAGGAGTTAACATCATTTTTTTACCATGGAAACCTACCTCGCGTCAATGACATGCAAGGTAAGCGTTCCCGGGCACAAAATGACTCTAAGGCATTTGTGCCTTATTTATCCTCCCGTGCAAAAATGACGCAAGGGGAGGAGGAGGGCCTTTAATAATGGCTATAAGCCTGTTTATCGCCATTATTTACCGCCTGGGTCATGACAGGCGTTAGGGGACCTGTAGGCTCATTTCCATGGTCAGCAGTCCGCAGGTGCCCTTCCCTGCACCAAGGGACACCCCCTGCCACTCCCACCCACCCCTGGAGGACACCCAAGGATAGGGGGACCCATGCAAGGTAGGTCCAGGTAAGTATTTCTATTTTTTCCTAAGTGCCATTGGGGGGCCTAACTTGGGCCCCCCTACATGGTACTGTACCAAATGGCCATGCCCAGGAGACAAAAGTCCCCTGGGCATGGCCATTGGGCAGGGGTGCATGTCTCCTATCTTTACTAAGACAGGAGTCATGTCTATGGGGGTTGTGCGTCAAAAAATGACACAAGTCAGGTTAGAGTCAATATTTATTACGCTAACCTGACTAGCTCCATTCTTTGACGCACAACCCCCAGTCTTCCCTACGCCTCCCCGCCCGGTTAGCATCATTTATTTTTATGCTTACCGGGCCTTAGCGCCGGCTAGTGTCATTCCTTAAATATAATGCCTGGCTGGCGTCTAGGAATGGTGTTAGCCGGCGATAAACTTTTTGACGCAAAAAGTATAAATCAGGGCCTATATTTCACAGAAGCAACTCTCTGCAAATGCCCATCTTTGGTAGGAGAATTATTTAGCGAAGAAATTGTTCTCACTTAAATATTTATTCCCAGAACAGTTTTAAAACATTTTAACTCACACCCAAAGTTTACAAAATGTCACCAGATCCCCAAAATGTAAAGTTTTCTAAACTTACAAAACGTCATTTGTAAAATGTTAATTTCATCAATCGCTAATCACTTTGAATTTGTTTATTTGTAATCAAAATTAATTTATTAACGTAATATCGCAAGATTCTTGTTTTCAGTAATTTTACCTTATAATTCCTGCCCATGGCACGCCAGCTGGGTACTGAAACTTCGTAATATAGCACGTCATTATAAACTATTATTATTTTTATTCATGCCAACAGCTTTAGTCACCCTGATTGAGGATGGAGATGAAAGCAAAAACTCTTCGAGCAATGAAGGGAACGTTAGTCCCTGGGCCAGTGGTCAAGTTCGGCGTGGGATCTGCAAAGGTAGTCAGGAATCCTACAACAACTTGTACTATACCTGCCTGGAACTCTTCAAGTTTGCTATTGGAATGGGAGACTTGGAGTTCACAGACAACTATCGATTCAAGCCGATCTTTATCCTTCTCTTGGTTGTGTATGTCATCATGACGTACATCCTGCTGCTCAACATGCTCATTGCACTGATGGGAGAAACCGTGAGCAAAATTGCACAGGAAAGCAAGAGCATCTGGAAACTCCAGGTACTGTATGTACTTCTTTGACTTCCTATTTTAATTCAGAGCATGCAATAGGTGCTCATGTGACAGTACTGCAGGTAGAGGTGACATATAATACATCAAATTAAACAAATACCTACAACTAGAGATTTCATAGCTCTTAGTGACGGGGAACATCTTAAGAATCATATCAACCAACAATTGTTTCCCTCTGTGACGCCGGTGCAGCACCACTTTTCATAAAAATGCCACCATGTGCTTTAACAATATGCAAGCAAATGCAGAGATGAAGGCCTGTTGCCCCAAAAGTCGTCTTTGTCTGTATTTACTCTGTTCACAAGGATTTGCAGACTTATCCTCCCTCATAATTATTAATAAGGCAGGATTTCTACAAACACATCCCTGCTACGCGACCCAGACAATAGTACCTCTTACATCTGGTCATATCAAAATGAATATGAATAAATCATTATTACAGACACTGTTTAAGAAGTACTAATATCTGAGCATCATTTTCATTATGTGTTTTTTTAAAAACAAAATTGTATTGGTTTTCACCCTTAACTGTTCCAACATACAGTGTATAAATCAAGTAGCTCTGCATACAGAACATAATTGTAAACAAGCGATGTGCTTAACAGATCTACAGGAGTGTCCGAGGAGTCTTGTATTATTTAACATTGAATCCCCCTTCCCCCTAACCAGCTTCCACCAATTAATTATATGAGTTAAGTTATATGGGTCGCAATTAATATTGAGCTTCTCGGGAGTACATCTCCTTATATGGAGGGCCGACATATGTAATCTCCTTAAAAACAATACCATTCCTAGCAAGTCATACGGGGGAAAGGGAAGGATGAAAAACCCTTAGGTTAAAGTATGTGTAAGCCTCAGGTTTTCTACACAGACTCTCCTCCAGAATCTTTTAAAGGACGCTACTTGCCTAAGTGCAGTCAACCCTTTGTCTCAGTCTGTGCCCTTAATGCTTCTACTAGTGTGTCCCACTCTAGAGATATTGGTTTTCTTCTCAGCCCTCTATATTCTCTCCTGAGAGCCAAACTTTCAGCCTTGCTCCAACATAATACCTTTTTCCTTCATGAGAGGAGAGATGGGGCATGGGGAGACATCCAGTGCCTCATCAGTTGTCGTTTTGCCAAAAGCACAGCCAAGTCCATGAAGCGCGAAAGTACCTTATAGCTACGTTTTCTAGGGTGTAGCCCCAGGAGGAAATAGGTGGGCGTCAGTCCCACTGTCGCCTCTGCGATCTCTGTCAAAGTGGCTCCTATTGCAGTCAAGTACTGTGAGAAGGACAGACATATCCAGATCATATGGAGAAGGTCGGCATCAGATGTCTGACACCGAGGACATTGCACCGTTGTAGTGTGGTAGATCCTATTGAGCCTATGCGGAGTGAGGTTCGCTCGATGAAAAAGGTAGAATTGTATCAACTTAAACTTAGTGTTGCAAGACACTTTTTAGCATATTGGAAAAGGAAAGTCCACTCTTTGGCAGTAATGTCTCTGCCTATATCAGTTGCCGACGTGGCCTTCAACATTTCCAAGGATGTGTGGAGATATGCTTGGATCCAGCGATATAGCCGTCTAATAAGATGCCTACCATGTCCCATTGTGTAAATAGCCTGAAGGGCTTTGTGTGTTACCAGTTCAGTACCCTGTGGTGCCTAATGATTGCATACATATGATAATATTTTATCATGGGTTAAAAAGAGAGTCTCCGATAACCCATGTATTTGCACAAAGTCTGAGTGCAGCAATAACATACCATCTTCTAACAAGTCTCCTAAAGTAAGTGGACCTCGCTGTTCTCAAACCCTGAGCATAGCTGCCGTGATAGTTCCTGATGAGGCAGGAGCCGCATAATGGTATGTTAGGCGCATAGGAGGTTACTGAAGCTCTGTAATGTGTAGTTAGTTTCCAATAAGCCAACGGTGTACGCAATTGCAAGGTAGCCCCGAGGGGTAATTTTGGGGACCCGGGACAAAGCAAATGGTGAATGAAGCCCTTCTTCCACATTGCATCTGTACAATTTATCTCTTCCAGATTATGGCTGGCTAGCCAGTAGGACAGCCATTGAAGTTGGCCTGCAATACAGTAGGCCTTGAAGTATGGAGCGCCCAAGCCACCCATATCTGGGGGTAACTGTAGTTTTGTCAGGCCGACTTGGCAGTGACCTCTCCCCCATATTAAATCAATCAATAAGGAGTTCAATGTCCGAAATATGCAGGGTGGTACCATAAGTGCAAGTTCACAAAATAGTATAAGGTACAAGGTAACAGTACAATTTTTGCCAGTGCTACCTTCCCGGCTACTGAAAGGGGTAGAGTGATCCAGAAGTCGACTTGGGATAGGAGCGATGTAATCGTCTCGCTTATATTGCCTTCAAGCAAATCTGCTTGGTCCCGGTATAGGCGAATACCAAGATACCGGAAAGAGTCATGTACTATTGCGATGGACATTTGTCCGAACTGGACTGCAGGTTCCGAACAGGTGCCCCGGAAGGGATATGCATATGATTTATTGGGAATTATTTGGAGCCCTGAAAGGAGTGTAAATAGAGAAACAATCTGCACCGTCCTCTCTGTGCCTTGCCTCAAATCCCTATAATAAAGTATCGTATCATCTGCATATAAGAAGCAAGAATGGGTAGTGGGGTTGAGCACAATTCCCCAATCATTCACGCTACGGGGAAGGTGTTATGCCAGGGGCTCCAATACCATTACAAACAAGAGGGGGGACAGAGGACAACCCTGCCTACTTCCACGGTAAATGGGGTAAGAGGCTCCTGCCTTGGCCTTGGCAGTTGGAGCCATGTTCCAGAGCCTCACCCACTGTTTAAGATCTGGGTGTAGGCTATAGGCTTCCAGAGATGCCAGCATGCATCTCTGGAAGATGCCAGGAGATGCATCCGCCATGCGGATATTGATGTTTTGTCTCAACCATCAACTGATATAGTCAGCGAATATTCATCAATGTACCAAGGCGTGGAACAAATCCACATTGGTCTGTGTGCAGTAGACACGGGAGTAGTGGGAGTAGTCTGCACGCTAATACTTTACTGAGGAGTTTATATTCTGTATTTAGAATAGACAGGGGTCTAAAGGAGGAGTGGGAGGTCTATCCGGTTTAAAAAGTGAGGTCACCACTGCTTCTCGAGTTGTAGCTGGAAGCTTTCCTTCTTCGAGAGACCACTTGTACAACTTCTCTAGGTGGGGAAGCAGGCAATTAGTGTAGGCCGCATAAAATTCCACCAGCAATCCATCAGAGCCGGGGGTTTTATTACATGCCATCTCTTTTAATGCCTCACGTATCTCAGTGGTCGTGATTGAAGCCGCAGCACCTCTCTTTCTAATGCTGTCACCTGTGGAAGCAGATCTTGGTGCAGAAACGTGTATAGAGTGACTGTCTACAGGCAGCAGTGTGGTGTATAAATCAGCGAAGTAAAGACGAAAGGCATCGTTAATGCTAGTTTGATTATTTACTATACCCAACTGTGGAGATTGTATCATTGATATAGGCGTGGGAGATGGCAGTGGCCTGATTAGTTTGCCTAGAAGGGCACCCAGTTTGTCAGCCACTACATGTGTCCTTTGGGTGTAAGATCTGTAATCTACTACTCACAAGCGCTCTAGGAGTTCCTCATGACTTTTCCATGCTGTTTGTAATTGCCCTGTCTTGGTGTCATCTAGGTCCGCCTCTTGTTCTAGAGCACCCAGATTATTGTCTAGGTGTGTGAGGTCTTTCAGAATTTCAACCCGTGATCCCATCCGCACAGAAATGGAGAATCCTGTATTATCACTTTAAAAGCCTCCCATTCAATGAATGGGGAGGTGGCAGTGTTTGTGTTTTCTGAAAAATTTGTGTCTATAGTAGTAGCTAGTTTATCCGTATAGACCGTGTCTTCCAAGAGCGTGGGCTGAAGTCGCCATGTTGGTATCGGGGTGGGTACCCTACCCTTCCCCAGTTCAGCTGGATCTCAAGTGGGTTGTGACCACAGTCAGACAGCTTCTTACCTAAATATGTGGCATGGGTTACGTGGGATTGCAAGCTGGAGATACACAAGAATCTGTCTAAGCGGGAATGGAGCATATGTGGGTAGGAGTAAAAAGAATATTCTTTCACGTCCACATTACGGTTCCGCCATACATCTACTGGGTCCCAACGCTCAACCCAGTGTTGCAATGTTCTAGCCTGGCGAACCAGTGCGGTGCTCGGAAGGGGCGGTGTGAACGGTCAAGGAGAACATCCAGCACTGCATTCGAGTCCCCCCCAAGTACCCAAGGGAGGTGAGCCTAGTCTGATAACATGGTAGATAAGCGTGCATAAAAACCATCTTGTTCTTGGTGTGGTGCATAAAAAGAGCCTAGTACTATCTGTTCTTTATCTAAGAGTCCCTTGAGTAGTACATATCTACCCTGTGAGTCAATTTTAGTATCTTGGACTGAAAACTGAATTCCCACCTTTATCCATATGGCTGCTCCCTGGGCATACGCCGAGAAGGAGGTGTGGAACAATTGTCCCCGCCACTTGCGCTGTAGTTTCAATGCTTCTGGTGTAGTAAGGTGGTTTTCTTGCAGGAAGGCAAGATGAGCATGGCATCTGTGCAGTTGTGCCAGTACCATGTGTCGTTTATAGAGTGTTCCCAGTCCTCTAATATTCTAAGTAATTATTTTGTATTATTTTGTAGTGGTGGCCATTGCCATTAATGTAGGGAGTGTCAAGTAATTTCAACCCCATGGCCCTACTGCATTCCCCTTGCGTTTCAGTGATGACGGAAGCGTACCAATAACAAGCAACAACCCTAATCAATACATGGTCCAGCGTGGACAACTGTGCTCGACCAATGCAACTAATATAACAAACTGTATAAACATAAAGATAGCAAGGCTTACGCTAGTGGGGTTCCGTGGCTCATACGCCAAACTATACATTTGTGCTGCAAACATAACACCTTATCAAGGTTTGGACCCAGGTCACATCAGTAATTAGCTACTCATATAGGTATCCTCAACATCAAGCTAACAATACAAGGATATTACACTTGGATGATGAAGTGCCAATGTAATGACGGTTGATAATCACAGTGTCATCCGAGAGGTATGAGTGTAGTGATCTAGGCTACAGTGCAATGAGCTGGAGGTTCTCTACATCATCTTTCATAGGATCCCTGAAGTGGAGATGAGCAACAATAAGGGCAGCCCTTCATTTTCATAAGTCATTAGCGGTCTGTAGCGCACGAGTTGGGAACAATGCTACACTGCCCTCAGTTTCAGAATCTGAGACACTGACCATGGATGACTCCATGCTGGACCTGCAGTTGGGGTCCCGCAGAGTAGTAGCAAGTTAGATGGCCTCCAGTTGACTTTTATGCACCTGCTGTGGGGATGGATCTCCTCCTCCATTGTTCATGGTGTCCGGTTTATGGCGTTTGGGCTGCATTCAGGCTCTCCACAGTCCCTACCAGGACTACAGCGGGCCATGCCAAGTGGCAGGCCCCCTGCAAGGCCTCAGTTAATTTCTCCCTCCAATCACTGGTAATGACACCAGGCCCTCTACTCAGCCATCCGTTTTGGGGCAGGCAGCCGTCGACACACCCAGGGGACACCAGCAGGCAGCAGCAGTAACACGCCTGGATACCCACTGCACCCCTCCAATGTGCGGTGGCTATCAGGCACCACTCCCAGCCTCCACCAGCTCTGGTCGCTCCCTGTCAGCCCTCTGTCTGCTTCTGCTGTCCATGCCTTACCGATGGGCCGCTTGGCGGCAGGGAGAAGGCAGTATCGGGCGGTAGGGAGGCCCCGCTGCAGGCCGCCTCCCGCCACCTGCTGCCACCGCCACACAGGCGCCGTCCCTCTGCTGTCCATGCCTCACCGCATACCCGGCACCTCTCCGATCCTCTGCAGTGGGTGGTGTGGCTTCTCCGCAATGTTGGGGACGGATCTTGGGTAGATGTTACGACCCGGGTCCTGAGCCGCTGAATTAGGCATCCGCCATGTTAGATGCTTGGCCATACCCCCTAATTTTCAGTATGTATACACTGAGAAACAGAACCAATCATCAGCTTTTGTTCAAAACAATGAGGAAAGTCTTCAGATAGTGGCTGAGTTTGTTTCAGAGATGTGTAAAGAGAGGTTTATCAAATGAGCGCACATTTAAAAATACAACTATGATTGTATTTTTGTTTTATATTTAACATATTCATGGAGTATATTAAACATGCATCTCCATACTAAAAATGCGAGGGACTGTGATATTTGGAGGGAACCAAAGTCACATGCTTTGTTTTCATCACCAGAATCATTAGGTGCTACAATAGCTTCACCAGAGGATATAGAAAATAGATCTTCAAATATAGTATCTGCCCAATTTACAAAGCTTTCCCCACTGAAAAGGAGTTGTATGCCTTGGAAAATAACATACACTCAGGCATGATGTAGGATTTATGAGCATAATTAGGAACTACACTGGTGTAACCTAGACACAATGTAGGCATGTATTACAGACATGTAAATAATAATATGGATTTGAAACATGGTATACAGTGAAGTGTTAGATATTCGTCAAGGGAAATGAAAACCAAAATAGGTGGCCAGTTAAGCACCTATCATTTCTAAGAAAGGTAATTCCGAAAATCCTTTTACAGACCTTCCAGCCCACTTTCAAACCATGATGGAGTATGGATATAGTGACTGTGCAAGTAATGGAAATTAGTTTGCAGATCACACCCAACTGTGATATATGTCTTCTCGTCATACTTCACCTCTCCACTGAGTTCTATTCCACTAATAACAAAACTCTGCTGAACATCCTAGCACATCATATTGTTTCCATAGGCATGTACTACAGTGGCTGAGATCTTACCTGAGGATCCGAGCACAAATAGTTCAGATGAACTCATGCACATTCACATCCCTCCCTGTGACATGTAGTGTCTCCCAGCAGTCGTTTTCAAGCTCTCTGTCCAACCCCTTGGAGTGTTACTGCCAGACATGTACATCTGCAAAAACAAGAGATGATGGATGGAATGAAGAGCAAATCAAACATTCACCCCCAGTCACATATGTGGGTTTAATCCATCAGTTTTTTTTTGCTTGCCATGCCACTCCATTTTGGACCTAGCCACATGCAAATCAGTCTTGACCCTGTTCCCCATGGGAACAAAAGAACAATGGATTAAACCCAGATCTGTGACTGGGGGTGAGCTTTTGCATTGTTCAGCACTCTGTACATCATCCTTTTGTTTTGCTAAAGTTGCCCTAAGTGGGAAGGGTATGCCCAGACGTGGGTCCCTTGCTCACTGTGCCTCTGGATTCAAGCTAGCCTGGCTGATGAAGGGTAATACCCTGAAAGCGGTCCCAGGATGCTTGTTTCCGGTCCAGAGAGGACCTGGCCTCGCAGTTCGGGCTGGACTGTTCCTCTGAGGAACAGGGTCAAGACTGATTTGCCTATTGCTGGTTCCAAACAGGGGTGGCATGGTGAGCAAAAGAACGATGGATTAACCCAGATCTGTGACTGGGGGTGAGTGTTTGCATTGTTCAGCACTCCGTCCATCATCCTTCTGTGTTGCTAAAGTTGTCCTAAGTGGTAAGGGTATGCCCAGACGTGTCAGTTGCTCACTGTGCCACTGGATTCAAGCTAGCCTGGCTGATGAAGGGTAATACCCTGAAAGCAGTCCCAGGATGCTTGTTTCCGGTCCAGAGAGGACCTGGCCTGGCAGTTCAGGCTGGACTGTTCCTATGAGGAACAGGGTCAGGACTGATTTGCCTATTGCTGGGTCCAAACAGGGGTGGCATGGTGAGCAAAAGAACAATAGATTAAACCCAGATCTGTGACTGGGGTTGAGTGTTTGCATTGTTCAGCACTCCGTCCATCATCCTTCTGTGTTGCTAAAGTTGTCCTCAGAGGGAAGGGTATGCCCAGACGTGGGTCCCTTGCTCACTGTGCCACTGGATTCAAACTAGCCTGGCTGATGAAGGGTGATACCCTGAAAGCGGTCCCAGGATGCTTGTTTCCAGTCCAGAGAGGACCTGGCCTGGCAGTTTGGGCAGGACTGTTCCCATGAGGAACAGTGTCAAGACTGATTTGCCTATGGCTGGGTCCAAACTGGGGTGGCATGGTGAGCAAAAGAACGATGGATTAAACCCAGATCTGTGACTGGGGTGAGTGTTTGCATTGTTCAGCACTCCATCCATCATCCTTTTGTGTTGCTAAAGTTGTACTAAGTGGGAAGGGTATGCCCAGACGTGTGTCCCTTGCTCACTGTGCCACTGGATTCAAGCTAGCCTGGCTGATGAAGGGTGATACCCTGAAAGCGGTCCCAGGATGCTTGTTTCCGGTCCAGAAAGGACCTGGCATGGCAGTTCGGGCTGGACTGTTCCCATGAGGAACTGGGTCAAGACTGATTTGCATATGGGTGGGTCAAAACTGGTGTGGCATGGTGAGCAAAAGAACAATGGATTAAACCCAGATCTGTGACTGGGGTGAGTGCTAGCATTGTTCAGCACTCCGTCCATCATCCGTTTGTGTTGCTAAAGTTGCCCTAAGTGGGAAGGGTATGCCCAGACATGGGTCCCTTGCTCACTGCGCCATTGGATTGAAGCTAGTCTGCCTGAGGAAGGGTGATAGCCTGAAACTGGTCCCAGAATGCTTGTTTCCAGTCCAGAGAGGACCTGGCCTGGCAGTTTGGGCTGAACTCTTCCCATGAGGAACAGGGTCAAGACTGATTTGCATATGGCGTGATCCAAACTGGGGTGGCATGGTGAGCAAAAGAATGATGGAGTGAACCCAGATCTGTGACTGGGGGTAAGTGTTTGCATTGTTCAGCACTCTGTACATCATCCTTTTGTGTTGCTAAAGTTGCCTTAAGTGGGAAGGGTATGCCCAGACATGAGTCCCTTGTTCACTCTGCCACTGGATTCAAACTAGCCTGGCTCATGAAGGGTGATACCCTGAAACCGGTCCAAGGATACTTGTTTCCGGTCCAGAGAAGACCTGGCCTTGCAGTTCTGGATGGACTGTTCCCATGAGGAACAGGGTCAAGACTGATTTGCCTATGGCTGGGTCCAAACTGGGGTGGAATGGTGAGCAAAAGAACGATGGATTAAACCCAGATCAGTGACTGGGGGTGAGTGTTTGCATTGTTCAGCACTCCGTCCATCATCCTTTTGTGTTGCTAAAGTTGCCCTAAGTGGAAAGGGTACACCCAGACGTGGGTCCCTTGCTCACTGTGCCACTGGATTCAAGCTAGCCTGGCTAATGAAGGGTGATACCCTGAAACGGGTCCCAGGATGCTTGTTTCCGGTCCAGAGAGGACCTGGCCTGGCAGTTTGGGCTGGACTGTTCCCATGAGGAACAGGGTCAAGACTGATTTGCATACGGCTGGGTCCAAACTGGGGTGGCATGGTGAGCAAAAGAACGATGGATTAAACCCAGATCTGTGACTGGGGGTGAGTGTTTGCATTTTTCAGACACTCCGTCCATCATCCTTTTGTGTTGCTAAAGTTGCCCTAAGTGGGAAGGGTATGCCCAGACGTGGGTCCCTTGCTTACTGTGCCACTGGATTCAAGCTATTCTCCCTGAGGAAGGGTGATACCCTGAAACCGGTCCCAGAATGCTTGTTTCCGGTCCAGAGAGGACCTGGCCTGGCAGTTTGGGCTGAATATTCCCATGAGGAACAGGGTCAAGACTGATTTGCATATGGCGTGGTCCAAACTGGGGTGGCATGTTGAGCAAAAGAATGATGAAGTGAACCCATATCTGTGACTGGGGGTAAGTGTTTGCATTGTTCAGCACTCCATCCATCATCCTTTTGTGTTGCTAAAGTTGCCTTAATTGGGAAGGGTATGCCCAGACGTGGGTCCCTTGTTCACTGTGCCACTGGATTCAAGCTAGCCTGGCCGATGAAGGGTGATACCTTGAAAGTGGTCCCAGGATGCTTGTTTTCGGTCCAGAGGGGTCCTGGCCTGGCAGTTCGGGCTGAACTGTTCCCATGAGGAACAGGGTCAAGACAGATTTGCATATGGTTGGGTCCAAACTGGGGTGGAATGGTGAGCAAAAGAACGATGGATTAAACCCAGATCTGTGACTGGGGGTGAGTGTTTGCATTGTTCAGCACTCCGTCCATCATCCTTTTGTGTTGCTAAAGTTGTCCTAAGTGGTAAGGGTATGCCCAGACGTGTGTCAGTTGCTCACTGTGCCACTGGATTCAAGCTAGCCTGGCTGATGAAGGGTGATACCCTGAAAGCAGTCCCAGGATTCTTGTGTCCGGTCCAGAGAGGACCTGGCCTGGCAGTTCGGGCTGGACTGTCCCTATGAGGAACAGGGTCAGGACTGATTTGCCTATTGCTGTTTCCAAACAGGGGTGGCATGGTGAGCAAAAGAACAATAGATTAAACCCAGATCTGTGACTGGGGGTGAGTGTTTGCATTGTTCAGCACTCCGTCCATCATCCTTCTGTGTTGCTAAAGTTGCCCTCAGTGGGAAGGGTATGCCCAGACGTGGGTCCCTTGCTCACTGTGCCACTGGATTCAAATTAGCCTGGCTGATGAAGGCTGATACCCTGAAAGCGGTCCCAGGATGCTTGTTTCCAGTCCAGAGAGGACATGGCCTGGCAGTTTGGACTGGACTGTTCCCATGAGGAACAGTGTCAAGACTGATTTGCCTATGGCTGGGTCCAAACTGGGGTGGCATGGTGAGCAAAAGAACGATGGATTAAACCCAGATCTGTGTCTGGGGTGAGTGTTTGCATTGTTCAGCACTCCATCCATCATCCTTTTGTGTTGCTAAAGTTGTCCTAAGTGGGAAGGGTATGCCCAGACGTGTGTCCCTTGCTCACTGTGCCACTGGATTCAAGCTAGCCTGGCTGATGAAGGGTGATACCCTGAAAGCGGTCCCAGGATGCTTGTTTCCGGTCCAGAAAGGACCTGGCATGGCAGTTCGGGCTGGACTGTTCCCATGAGGAACTGGGTCAAGACTGATTTGCATATGGGTGGGTCAAAACTGGGGTGGCATGGTGAGAAAAAGAACAATGGATTGAACCCAGATCTGTGACTGGGGTGAGTGCTAGCATTGTTCAGCACTCCGTCCATCATCCTTTTGTGTTGCTAAAGTTGCCCTAAGTGGGAAGGGTATGCCCAGACATGGGTCCCTTGCTCACTGCACCATTGGATTGAAGCTAGTCTGCCTGAGGAAGGGTGATATCCTGAAACCGGTCCCAGAATGCTTGTTTCCGGTCCATAGAGGACCTGGCCTGGCAGTTTGGGCTGAACTATTCCCATGAGGAACAGGGTCAAGACTGATTTGCATATGGCGTGATTCAAACTGGGGTGGCATGGTGAGCAAAAGAATGATGGGGTGAACCCAGATCTGTGACTGGGGGTAAGTGTTTGCATTGTTCAGCACTCCGTACATCATCCTTTTGTGTTGCTAAAGTTGCCTTAAGTGGGAAGGGTATGCCCAGACATGAGTCCCTTGTTCACTCTGCCACTGGATTCAAACTAGCCTGGCTGATGAAGGTTGATACCCTTAAACAGGTCCCAGGATACTTGTTTCCGGTCCAGAGAAGACCTGGCCTTGCAGTTCTGGATGGACTGTTCCCATGAGGAACAGGGTCAAGACTGATTTGCCTATGGCTGGGTCCAAGCTGGGGTGGAATGGTGAGCAAAAGAACGATGGATTAAACCCAGATCAGTGACTGGGGGTGAGTGTTTGCATTGTTCAGCACTCCGTCCATCATCCTTTTGTGTTGCTAAAGTTGCCCTAAGTGGAAAGGGTATGCCCAGACGTGGGACCCTTGCTCACTGTGCCACTGGATTCCAGCTAGCCTGGCTAATGAAGGGTGATACCCTGAAACGGGTCCCAGGATGCTTGTTTCCGGTCAAGAGAGGACCTGGCCTGGCAGTTTGGGCTGGACTGTTCCCATGAGGAACAGGGTCAAGACTGATTTGCATACGGCTGGGTCCAAACTGCGGTGGCATGGTGAGCAAAAGAACGATGGATTAAACCCAGATCTGTGACTGGGGGTAAGTGTTTGCATTGTTCAGCACTCCATCCATCATCCTTTTGTGTTGCTAAAGTTGCCTTAATTGGGTAGGGTATGCCCAGACGTGGGTCCCTTGTTCACTGTGCCACTGGATTCAAGCTAGCCTGGCTGATGAAGGGTGATACCCTGAAAGCAGTCCCAGGATGCTTGTTTCCGGTCCAGAGAGGACCTGGCCTGGCAGTTCGGGCTGGACTGTTCCTATGAGGAACAGGGTCAGGACTGATTTGCCTATTGCTGTTTCCAAACAGGGGTGGCATGGTGAGCAAAAGAACAATAGATTAAACCCAGATCTGTGACTGGGGGTGAGTGTTTGCATTGTTCAGCACTCCGTCCATCATCCTTTTGTGTTGCTAAAGTTGCCCTAAGTGGGAAGGGTATGCCCAGACGTGGGTCCCTTGCTTACTGCGCCACTGTATTCAAGCTATTCTCCCTGAGGAAGGGTGATACCCTGAAACCGGTCCCAGAATGCTTGTTTCCGGTCCAGAGAGGACCTGGCCTGGCAGTTTGGGCTGAATATTCCCATGAGGAACAGGGTCAAGACTGATTTGCATATGGCGTGGTCCAAACTGGGGTGGCATGGTGAGCAAATGAATGATGGAGTGAACCCAGATCTGTGACTGGGGGTAAGTGTTTGCATTGTTCAGCACTCCATCCATCATCCTTTTGTGTTGCTAAAGTTGCCTTAATTGGGAAGGGTATGCCCAGACGTGGGTCCCTTGTTCACTGTGCCACTGGGTTCAAGCTAGCCTGGCTGATGAAGGGTGATACCCTGAAAGCAGTTCCAGGATGCCTGTTTCCGGTCCAGAGAGGACCTGGCCTGGCAGTTCGGGCTGGACTGTTCCTATGAGGAACAGGGTCAGGACTGATTTGCCTATTGCTGTTTCCAAACAGGGGTGGCATGGTGAGCAAAAGAACAATAGATTAAACCCAGATCTGTGACTGGGGGTGAGTGTTTGCATTGTTCAGCACTCCGTCCATCATCCTTCTGTGTTGCTAAAGTTGCCCTCAGTGGGAAGGGTATGCCCAGACGTGGGTCCCTTGCTCACTGTGCCACTGGATTCAAACTAGCCTGGCTGATGAAGGCTGATACCCTGAAAGCGGTCCCAGGATGCTTGTTTCCAGTCCAGAGAGGACATGGCCTGGCAGTTTGGGCTGGACTGTTCCCATGAGGAACAGTGTCAAGACTGATTTGCCTCTGGCTGGGTCCAAACTGGGGTGGCATGGTGAGCAAAAGAACAATGGATTGAACCCAGATCTGTGACTGTGGTGAGTGTTTGCATTGTTCAGCACTCCATCCATCATCCTTTTGTGTTGCTAAAGTTGTCCTAAGTGGGAAGGGTATGCCCAGACGTGTGTCCCGTGCTCACTGTGCCACTGGATTCAAGCTAGCCTGGCTGATGAAGGGTGATACCCTGAAAGCGGTCCCAGGATGCTTGTTTCCGGTCCAGAAAGGACCTGGCATGGCAGTTCGGGCTGGACTGTTCCCATGAGGAACTGGGTCAAGACTAATTTGCATATGGGTGGGTCAAAACTGGGGTGGCATGGTGAGCAAAAGAACAATGGATTAAACCCAGATCTGTGACTGGGGTGAGTGCTAGCATTGTTCAGCACTCCGTCCATCATCCTTTTGTGTTGCTAAAGTTGCCCTAAGTGGGAAGGGTATGCCCAGACATGGGTCCCTTGCTCACTGCGCCATTGGATTGAAGCTAGTCTGCCTGAGGAAGGATGATATCCTGAAACCGGTCCCAGAATGCTTGTTTCCGGTCCAGAGAGGACCTGGCCTGGCAGTTTGGGCTGAACTGTTCCCATGAGGAACAGGGTCAAGACTGATTTGCATATGGCGTGATCCAAACTGGGGTGGCATGGTGAGCAAAAGAATGATGGGGTGAACCCAGATCTGTGACTGGGGGTAAGTGTTTGCATTGTTCAGCACTCCGTACATCATCCTTTTGTGTTGCTAAAGTTGCCTTAAGTGGGAAGGGTATGCCCAGACATGAGTCCCTTGTTCACTCTGCCACTGGATTCAAACTAGCCTGGCTGATGAAGGGTGATACCCTGAAACCGGTCCCAGGATACTTGTTTCCGGTCCAGAGAAGACCTGGCCTTGCAGTTCTGGATGGACTGTTCCCATGAGGAACAGGGTCAAGACTTATTTGCCTATGGCTGGGTCCAAGCTGGGGTGGAATGGTGAGCAAAAGAACGATGGATTAAACCCAGATCAGTGACTGGGGGTGAGTGTTTGCATTGTTCAGCACTCCGTCCATCATCCTTTTGTGTTGCTAAAGTTGCCCTAAGTGGAAAGGGTATGCCCAGACGTGGGTCCCTTGCTCACTGTGCCACTGGATTCCAGCTAGCCTGGCTAATGAAGGGTGATATCCTGAAACCGGTCCCAGAATGCTTGTTTCCGGTCCAGAGAGGACCTGGCCTGGCAGTTTGGGCTGGACTGTTCCCATGAGGAACAGGGTCAAGACTGATTTGCATACGGCTGGGTCCAAACTGCGGTGGCATGGTGAGCAAAAGAACGATGGATTAAACCCAGATCTGTGACTGGGGGTGAGTGTTTGCATTTTTCAGCACTCCGTCCATCATCCTTTTGTGTTGCTAAAGTTGCCCTAAGTGGGAAGGGTATGCCCAGACGTGGGTCCCTTGCTTACTGCGCCACTGGATTCAAGCTATTCTCCCTGAGGAAGGGTGATACCCTGAAACCGGTCCCAGAATGCTTGTTTCCGGTCCAGAGAGGACCTGGCCTGGCAGTTTGGGCTGAATATTCCCATGAGGAACAGGGTCAAGACTGATTTGCATATGGTGTGGTCCACACTGGGGTGGCATGGTGAGCAAAAGAATGATGGAGTGAACCCAGATCTGTGACTGGGGGTAAGTGTTTGCATTGTTCGCACTCCATCCATCATCCTTTTGTGTTGCTAAAGTTGCCTTAATTGGGAAGGGTATGCCCAGACGTGGGTCCCTTGTTCACTGTGCCACTGGATTCAAGCTAGCCTGGCCGATGAAGGGTGATACACTGAAACCGGTCCCAGGATGCTTGTTTTCGGTCCAGAGGGGTCCTGGCCTGGCAGTTCGGGCTGAACTGTTCCCATGAGGAACAGGGTCAAGACAGATTTGCATATGGCTGGGTCCAAACTGGGGTGGAATGGTGAGCAAAAGAACGATGGATTAAACCCAGATCTGTGACTGGGGGTGAGTGTTTGCATTTTTCAGCACTCCGTCCATCATCCTTTTGTGTTGCTAAAGTTGCCCTAAGTGGGAAGGGTATGCCCAGACGTAGGTCCCTTGCTTACTGCGCCACTGGATTCAAGCTATTCTCCCTGAGAAAGGGTGATACCCTGAAACCGGTCCCAGAATGCTTGTTTCCGGTCCAGAGAGGACCTGGCCTGGCAGTTTGGGCTGAATATTCCCATGAGGAACAGGGTCAAGACTGATTTGCATATGGCGTGGTCCAAACTGGGGTGGCATGTTGAGCAAAAGAATGATGAAGTGAACCCAGATCTGTGACTGGGGGTAAGTGTTTGCATTGTTCAGCACTCCATCCATCATCCTTTTGTGTTGCTAAAGTTGCCTTAATTGGGAAGGGTATGCCCAGACGTGGGTCCCTTGTTCACTGTGCCACTGGATTCAAGCTAGCCTGGCCGATGAAGGGTGATACCTTGAAAGTGGTCCCAGGATGCTTGTTTTCGGTCCAGAGGGGTCCTGGCCTGGCAGTTCGGGCTGAACTGTTCCCATGAGGAACAGGGTCAAGACAGATTTGCATATGGTTGGGTCCAAACTGGGGTGGAATGGTGAGCAAAAGAACGATGGATTAAACCCAGATCTGTGACTGGGGGTGAGTGTTTGCATTGTTCAGCACTCCGTCCATCATCCTTTTGTGTTGCTAAAGTTGTCCTAAGTGGTAAGGGTATGCCCAGACGTGTGTCAGTTGCTCACTGTGCCACTGGATTCAAGCTAGCCTGGCTGATGAAGGGTGATACCCTGAAAGCAGTCCCAGGATGCTTGTGTCCGGTCCAGAGAGGACCTGGCCTGGCAGTTCGGGCTGGACTGTTCCTATGAGGAACAGGGTCAGGACTGATTTGCCTATTGCTGTTTCCAAACAGGGGTGGCATGGTGAGCAAAAGAACGATGGATTAAACCCAGATCTGTGTCTGGGGTGAGTGTTTGCATTGTTCAGCACTCCATCCATCATCCTTTTGTGTTGCTAAAGTTGTCCTAAGTGGGAAGGGTATGCCCAGACGTGTGTCCCTTGCTCACTGTGCCACTGGATTCAAGCTAGCCTGGCTGATGAAGGGCGATACCCTGAAAGCGGTCCCAGGATGCTTGTTTCCGGTCCAGAAAGGACCTGGCATGGCAGTTCGGCTGGACTGTTCCCATGAGGAACTGGGTCAAGACTGATTTGCATATGGGTGGGTCAAAACTGGGGTCGCATGGTGAGAAAAAGAACAATGGATTAAACCCAGATCTGTGACTGGGGTGAGTGCTAGCATTGTTCAGCACTCCGTCCATCATCCTTTTGTGTTGCTAAAGTTGCCCTAAGTGGGAAGGGTATGCCCAGACATGGGTCCCTTGCTCACTGCACCATTGGATTGAAGCTAGTCTGCCTGAGGAAGGGTGATATCCTGAAACCGGTCCCAGAATGCTTGTTTCCGGTCCAGAGAGGACCTGGCCTGGCAGTTTGGGCTGAACTATTCCCATGAGGAACAGGGTCAAGACTGATTTGCATATGGCGTGGTCCAAACTGGGGTGGCATGGTGAGCAAATGAATGATGGAGTGAACCCAGATCTGTGACTGGGGGTAAGTGTTTGCATTGTTCAGCACTCCATTCATCATCCTTTTGTGTTGCTAAAGTTGCCTTAATTGGGAAGGGTATGCCCAGACGTTGGTCCTTGTTCACTGTGCCACTGGGTTCAAGCTAGCCTGGCTGATGAAGGGTGATACCCTGAAAGCAGTTCCAGGATGCCTGTTTCCGGTCCAGAGAGGACCTGGCCTGGCAGTTCGGGCTGGACTGTTCCTATGAGGAACAGGGTCAGGACTGATTTGCCTATTGCTGTTTCCAAACAGGGGTGGCATGGTGAGCAAAAGAACAATAGATTAAACCCAGATCTGTGACTGGGGGTGAGTGTTTGCATTGTTCAGCACTCCGTCCATCATCCTTCTGTGTTGCTAAAGTTGCCCTCAGTGGGAAGGGTATGCCCAGACGTGGGTCCCTTGCTCACTGTGCCACTGGATTCAAACTAGCCTGGCTGATGAAGGCTGATACCCTGAAAGCGGTCCCAGGATGCTTGTTTCCAGTCCAGAGAGGACATGGCCTGGCAGTTTGGGCTGGACTGTTCCCATGAGGAACAGTGTCAAGACTGATTTGCCTATGGCTGGGTCCAAACTGGGGTGGCATGGTGAGCAAAAGAACAATGGATTGAACCCAGATCTGTGACTGTGGTGAGTGTTTGCATTGTTCAGCACTCCATCCATCATCCTTTTGTGTTGCTAAAGTTGTCCTAAGTGGGAAGGGTATGCCCAGACGTGTGTCCCGTGCTCACTGTGCCACTGGATTCAAGCTAGCCTGGCTGATGAAGGGTGATACCCTGAAAGCGGTCCCAGGATGCTTGTTTCCGGTCCAGAAAGGACCTGGCGTGGCAGTTCGGGCTGGACTGTTCCCATGAGGAACTGGGTCAAGACTGATTTGCATATGGGTGGGTCAAAACTGGGGTGGCATGGTGAGCAAAAGAACAATGGATTAAACCCAGATCTGTGACTGGGGTGAGTGCTAGCATTGTTCAGCACTCCGTCCATCATCCTTTTGTGTTGCTAAAGTTGCCCTAAGTGGGAAGGGTATGCCCAGACATGGGTCACTTGCTCACTGCGCCATTGGATTGAAGCTAGTCTGCCTGAGGAAGGGTGATATCCTGAAACCAGTCCAAGAATGCTTGTTTCCGGTCCAGAGAGGACCTGGCCTGGCAGTTTGGGCTGAACTGTTCCCATGAGGAACAGGGTCAAGACTGATTTGCATATGGCGTGATCCAAACTGGGGTGGCATGGTGAGCAAAAGAATGATGGAGTGAACCCAGATCTGTGACTGGGGGTAAGTGTTTGCATTGTTCAGCACTCCGTACATCATCCTTTTGTGTTGCTAAAGTTGCCTTAAGTGGGAAGGGTATGCCCAGACATGAGTCCCTTGTTCACTCTGCCACTGGATTCAAACTAGCCTGGCTGATGAAGGGTGATACCCTGAAACCGGTCCCAGGATACTTGTTTCCGGTCCAGAGAAGACCTGGCCTTGCAGTTCTGGATGGACTGTTCCCATGAGGAACAGGGTCAAGACTGATTTGCCTATGGCTGGGTCCAAGCTGGGGTGGAATGGTGAGCAAAAGAACGATGGATTAAACCCAGATCAGTGACTGGGGGTGAGTGTTTGCATTGTTCAGCACTCCGTCCATCATCCTTTTGTGTTGCTAAAGTTGCCCTAAGTGGAAAGGGTATGCCCAGACGTGGGTCCCTTGCTCTCTGTGCCACTGGATTCCAGCTAGCCTGGCTAATGAAGGGTGATACCCTGAAACGGGTCCCAGGATGCTTGTTTCCGGTCCAGAGAGGACCTGGCCTGGCAGTTTGGGCTGGACTGTTCCCATGAGGAACAGGGTCAAGACTGATTTGCATACGGCTGGGTCCAAACTGCGGTGGCATGGTGAGCAAAAGAACGATGGATTAAACCCAGATCTGTGACTGGGGGTGAGTGTTTGCATTTTTCAGCACTCCGTCCATCATCCTTTTGTGTTGCTAAAGTTGCCCTAAGTGGGAAGGGTATGCCCAGACGTGGGTTCCTTGCTTACTGCGCCACTGGATTCAAGCTATTCTCCCTGAGGAAGGGTGATACCCTGAAACCGGTCCCAGAATGCTTGTTTCCGGTCCAGAGAGGACCTGGCCTGGCAGTTTGGGCTGAATATTCCCATGAGGAACAGGGTCAAGACTGATTTGCATATGGCGTGGTCCACACTGGGGTGGCATGGTGAGCAAAAGAATGATGGAGTGAACCCAGATCTGTAACTGGGGGTAAGTGTTTGCATTGTTCGCACTCCATCCATCATCCTTTTGTGTTGCTAAAGTTGCCTTAATTGGGAAGGGTATGCCCAGACGTGGGTCCCTTGTTCACTGTGCCACTGGATTCAAGCTAGCCTGGCCGATGAAGGGTGATACACTGAAACCGGTCCCAGGATGCTTGTTTCCGGTCCAGAGAGGACCTGGCCTGGCAGTTTGGGCTGGACTGTTCCCATTAGGAAGAGGATCACGACTGATTTGCCTATGGCTGGGTCCAAATTGGGGTGGCATGGTGAGCAAAAGAACAATGGATTAAACCCAGATCTGTGACTGGGGGTGAGTGTTTGCATTGTTCGTCAATCCGTCCATCATCCTTTTGTGTTGCTAAAGTTGCCCTAAGTGGGAAGGGTATGCCCAGACGTGGGTCCCTTGCTCACTCTGCCACTGGATTCAAGCTAGCCTGGCTGATGAAGGGTGATACCCTGAAACCTGGTCCCAGTATGCTTGTTTCCGGTCCAGAGAGGACCTGGCCTGGCAGCTTGGGCTGGACTGTTCCCATGATGAACGGGGCAAGACTGATTTGCCTATGGCTGGGTCCAAAGTGGGGTGGCATGGTGAGCAAAAGAACGATGGATTAAACCCAGGTCTGTGACTGGGGGTGAGTATTTGCATTGTTCAGCACTCCGTCCATCATCCTTTTGTGTTGCTAAAGTTGCCCTAAGTGGGAAGGGTATGCCCAGACGTGGGTCCCTTGCTCACTATGCCACTGGTTTCAAGCTGGCCTGGCTGATGAATGGTGATACCTTGAAAGTGGTCCCAGGATGCTTGTTTTCGGTCCAGAGGGGTCCTGGCATGGCAGTTCCGGCTGGACTGTTCCCATGAGGAACAGGGTCAAGACTGATTTGCATATGGTTGGGTCCAAACTGGGGTGAAATGGTGAGCAAAAGAACGATGGATTGAACCCAGATCTGTGACTGGGGGTGAGTGTTTGCATTGATGAGCACTCCGCCCAACATCCTTTTGTGTTGTTGAAGTTGCCCTAAGTGGGAAGGGTATGCCCAGACGTGGGTCCCTTGCTCAATGTGCCACTGGATTCAAGCTAGCCTGGCTGATGAAGGGTGATTCCCTGAAACCGGTCCCAGGATGCTTGTTTCCTGTCGAGAGAGGCCCTGGTCTGGCAGTCTGGGCTAAACTGTTCCCATGAGGAACAGGGTCAAGACTGATTTGCTTATGGCTGGGTCCAAACTGGGGTGGCATGGTGAGCAAAAGAACGATGGATTATACCCAGATCTGTGGCTGGGGGTGAGTGTTTGTATTGTTCATCACTCCGTTCATCATCCTTTTGTGTTGTTAAAGTTGTCCTAAGTGGAAAAGGTATGCCCAGACGTGGGTCTCTTGCTCACTGTGCCACTGGATTCAAGCTAGCCTGGCTGATGAAGGGTGATGCCCTGAAACTGTTTCCGGTCCAGAGAGGACCTGGCCTGGCAGTTCGGGCTGGACTGTTCCCATGAGGAACAGGGTCAAGACTGATGGCTTGGTCCAAACTGGGGTGGCATCAAGAGCAAAAGAACGATGGATTGAACCCAGATCTGTGACTGGGGGTGAGTGTTTTCATTGTTCAGCACTCCATCCATCATCCTTTTGTGTTGCTAAAGTTGCCCTAAGTGGGAAGGGTATACCCAGACGTGGGTCCATTGCTCACTGTGCCACTAGATTCAAGCTAGCCTGGCTGATGAAGGGTGACACCCTGAAACTGTTCCCAGGATGCTTGTTTCCGGTCCAGAGAGGACCTGGCTTGGCAGTTCAGGCTGGTCTGTTCCCATGAGGAACAGGGTTGAGACTGACTTGCGTATGGGTGGGTCCAAACAGGGGTGGCATGGTGAGCAAAAGAATGATAGATTAAACCCAGATCTGTGACTGGGGGTGAGTGTTTGCATTGTTCAGCACTCCATCCATCATCCTTTTGTGTTGCTAAAGACATGTACATCAGCGTCCATCAGTTTGCAGACAACTTGCGGCTGTGCTTATGACAGAAGGTCAAGAGCCAGGTAGAGGGAATTAAGTTAAAGATCCTCACCTCACACCTTGCCAGCATACCCAAGCCCTTGGGTTTCTATTTCAACTCAGTTTCAAAATAAACTTTGTACACAGAGCCTAAACAATTAAAACAAACAATTCCTGCTCTTGAAGTGAAACCACTTCTCCCTGCAGATGACGTTAGGACTTCTGTAGCAACAACTACCTTGTATCACTATGATGGAGAGAATGTACTTTTTGCCAGCATCTCAGAAATCCTTCTAAAATCTTAACGTGTGTTTTCCATTGTTGCATGGGAGTGTCTCCCTGCATGAGTTTCCAAGCGTTCACTCCTGCCTTGAACAATCCTTGAAGTTAATCTCTAGTATTTTATCCTTTATTTCTTTTGACCGCAGGGCACATGATCACACATTCACGTTGAGGACTACAGAGTTATGAACTGAGACATGGAGTTAGGGTCTGAGATCATGAGTGGTGCACCAGACATGGCTTCCATCATAAGTTCGACTACCAGCTCAAACAGATTGTCTTACATAGGCCATTTTGACAATCTGTTAATTTTACAATGACAGGTCAGATGTGTTTTTCACCTATTGCCTTGGGGCAATTGACCTATTTGTATCACATATTAATATGGTCTGCCCATTTTTCTGCAATGCATTTCTTCTTTGCATTAAGTGTGCCTGGTTAGCTGCAAACACATGCTATAGATGTTAAGCAGATGAGCAAGGAGTATGTGTGATAGGTGGCTTTAGAAACAGCCAAATCCATTTTGGAACTCCATTATAAGCCAGGTGCAAAACTGGTTGTTGAACTATTAATGTTCATTGTGGGCATTCCTGAAGTTTGAGAGAGCCCCCAGGCTACAGGGTGTGGGATGACTAGAGACAGTGGTCTTTTTAGAAGTGCATGGGGACCTTTCTGTCACTTCCTGGCCATTGGCTTCTTTCAGGTGTCCCCCCATTCCGGTTGATAGGTGGCATAGGAGGACTGGAGATAGAGGTCTCTTTAGAAGTGGAGAGTTAATCTTCGACCCTGACCTGCCCTCTTGGTGCCCTAATGAGTCTAGTATGTGAAGCCCCACCATTTTGTGCCTTTGTTTTGGGACTCTCTGAGTAAGCGATTGCCAGCTACACCCCTCCGTGCTACAGTTACTTGAAAATAAAGACTATGATTTGCCTTTCTGGAGATGGATACACAAAGTAGCAGTGCCAGGGAAATAAACAAATTCTGTCAGAAAGTATGGTATGTCTATGTTGTACTGCTATAGCACAGTCCTAGCCAAAAAGCAGCTGAGCGATACACAGGGTCAAAGGTGAAGAAACATTGAGTGATTGATAGCTGGATTCTGGGAGCAAACTTTTACTATTATTCCATCATGGTGTATTGTACTTTGAGGAAATATATAATCAACCTTTTCATAAACTGTAGAAGTTTTAAGGTTGTTTTGAAATGGTATAAGAAGGGAACTGAATCCCAAAAGTAGTGTTCCAGGCCTTCTCTCTGACCAGTGTAAGTGACACCCCATAGGGTGTCTGGAGAATTTTCTGATATTCAGAGCAGGTATTGGCTTGAATACTGGCTTCCATGCTAGGTGAGGGGATATGACATGAGGAGTCTGCACCTTTCTGGTAGAGGTGGTGAGGAGCTGCTTGAAGGATTAGCCAGCCTTCTTGCTGACCAAGGGTTGCTGGAGTTGCACCAGCAAGAGGACTGTCCACATAGGAAAACAAAGTCATAGCTCCCTGATGGAGCAGGTACTCACAGAGAAGAGAGAGCAACAGCTGCCTTAAGTACTAGGAAAGTATCTGTGGTGAGCCCCTGTGCCCTTGGCTGCTGAAGCATCTGTCCTAGCTGCCCCAAACTGCACCTTGAGATCATCTTGGCTCTCTTCCATGGAATGGGAGAGCTCAGTGTGGTTTCTGAATCAATCATTAACGCTTATATGAATCCTTAACTAAGGAGCTTATTGAGCTTGGTGACCCCCATAAACGGTCTTCGGAAATGCCCTAGATTTAACACCAATGCTTACAAATCACCAATGGCTTTTGCTATCGAGCCACATTGTCTTCAAATCCTGCTACATTGCCTGCAAGCAGTTGATGATGGCACACCATTGCAAATGGGATCACAGATCAACACTTCGGATGAGTCCCTACATAACTCTGATTAATAGCAACACCAGGCTTGAGGCTAGAGAATGCAGTAAGAAAAACCTCAGATTCTTGGCTTCTCCTTTTACACCTGAAAGCATACAACTCCATCCCAGTAAAAATCCACCAAAGCTCCTACTGTCCTCTGCTTTGGGAACAAAATTAAGACTCTCCTCTTCAGGCAGCACCTAACCACAGTGTAACACCTCAGCTAAGAATCCACTTACTGACTTGCCCCCAGCCTGTCACTCCCTCCAATTGTCCCTTTGTATACACCCTTTTACATCACCCCTAATCTTCTGTATTCTGCCACCATCTGTCAGATGCCAGCCCCTTAAAGTGTATACCATCATCTATACAGAGCTCTGTTTCATTGTATCTTTTTAAATCTGCAAAGACGCCTGAAATTATCAGAACTTTATCTTTTGTTAATGAGGTTCTAGAAATTAAAATGTTACAAGAATTCCTAAACTGATTTGACATGAGCAGTGGAGGACTGAGTAATATCAATACTAAATTTACAGTATCACCAACCACGTGATAAGGTCAAGTAAAATGATGAGTGAAGCAAAATGCTTTATAATTTACATGAAAGTAATAAACTACAGTAACCATAGACAACCACTTGGCTGGAGGTGAACTCTATTTTTGAGGTTCAGGGCTTTATTTAGAACTTGGTGGATGGGTTACTCCGTCACAATGGTGATGGAGGTCCAGTCCACTGAAATCTAAATCCCATTGGATATAATGGGATTTATATTTCGGCGGATGGGACATCTGTCACCATTGTGATGGAGTAACCCATCCAACAAGTTCTAAATCAGGCCCTCAGCCAGCACATTGACTTCTGATTTAGCTATCATCATACCCCGGGAGTTAAAACATCAATGCCACTGTAAACATGGAAGTTGAAGAACAGAAATATTTAAGAGTTTCACAATCTCCACTATCTTTTAGTAAATAGGTTGATTGAGAAGGAAGACTCATTTTTAATTGTACAAGGAGCATTACTGCTAGTACATGTGAAGTGTGTGATATGGTTGAGGAAGCGTTCAGCTGTATACTATAGACTCCGCTATCTCTGGACCAGGACCTGAGCTCCCACTGTATTCATTTTCTTCATGTATCTATTAAATTATGATTTGGGACATTCATGAGATGGAAAGGTTACTTGTAATACTTGTTCTCCATCATGGCTGATAAAGAAGGTGCTCTTATGGATGCAGTCAGTAGGTCACTGCAGCGGATGCCATGGTTAAGGCATGAGTGACCTGTCTGGAAGTATCTATGAGCCACATTTGGTGGCAGTGCTACACATGGACCAGTAAGGGTGGGATAACTGTTGGTAGCTCTTTGGCCTAGATTTACCAAGAGTGGTCAGGTGGGTTTAAGGGCGTGTGAAGGTCTGCCTGGGGCAGGATTTTCGGTGGGGATGGGTCTAAAGAGGGAGTACACTTAACTTGTCTGGTGCATTTGCATCCTCCATGCATTTTCGTGGTGTCTTGAGTCCCATTTTGGGCTGGAATATAAATATGTTGGCAGTCCAAGTGTAGAACACATATGAAGTAGGTCATCTTGACCTGACGAAAGGTGTTGCCTTGCAGTGGCCTGGTTCCCTATGGCTCCACTTCAATGGATGAAGTGGCACAGCAACATGGTTATCACAGAGCCTTAGATTCCTGATGAATAATAATCAGTGGGAGTGTGTGTCAGGCATCTGAATCTGGGAGGAACAAGAAACTCAGGCACAGGCTAGGGACTCTACCACTACCAAGCAGGGTACACCTCTCTGACCTTACTTGATAAGTCAAAAGATGTAAGTACCATGTGGCACCAAAGAATGAAGACATTGCAGCTTTGGAGGAAAATAGAGTGAGGCAGAAGATTCAGCACTGAAGAGGATAAAGAACAAAGCAACACAATCAGCAAAAGTGAATGAGTAATATCCTCCCACCCGTAAGGATTTCTAAATCCCACCAGTTCAGATGCACCTGTTGCTAAGAATCATGGGTGTTGAGGAGGATCTCATTCCTACTAACATTCTCCATAAAGTCAAAGACTATTTTTGGTATATCTATCATAGCAAAAGATAAGTGATGCCTACTAATGTCAGATACAGTTGAAACCTAATCATTCTGAAATGGTTAAAGACCCACTTTTTGTTTTTCTTTTAAGGATAACACCGAGTTATGGATCAGTGTGAGAACACAGGGCTGATTGCAGAGGCCCTTAACTGTTTGCCCCCATTTTCCACTTTTTGCTGGTGTTTTCCTGACTCTGATGGTGCCCTGGGTACTGCTAACCAGTCCCAGGGCCTGTGCTCTGTGTAAAATCAATATGCAAATTAAGCTAATTATAATTGGCTAAGTCAAACTACCTATAAGTCCCTAGTATATGGTAGGGCATGTAGGTTTAGGGACCGCAGCATAGGTTGTGCACCCATAGGTGCACTGCTGAGGTGCCCAGTGTCATTTTAAAGGCAGGCCTGCCTTGCTAGCTGCTTTTAAATTAAAGTTATATGCAAATTCGACTTTGGAATTAAAAGTAGTTCCAAAGTCTTAAACACCCTAAGGTGTGCCCTATATGCCCCTAGGGCTGGGTGCCATGTACCTATAAGCAGGGACCCTATAAAAATAGTTTTATAAACCCTGGTGAGATCAAAACAGCCAAATTCGTTGTAGTGAATGGCCTTCATAGGCTACAATGCGGAGACTTTATTTTAATTGTTAACCCCCCCCCAACCACCAGCATGCCAACCCACACCCCCACCCTCACCCCCAACCCCCCAGCACATATCCTCCCTGCTAATGTCTCACCAGCACAACCCACCCAAACCAACACCAACCCCTGAATGCCAACACAAACCATGGACACCCATCACCTAAGCATGACCACTGCACATACCCATCCCCCTCCCCCCCCAAACCACCCTCACAACTCCTCCCACAAGGGAATGCCAGCACTGGGGGACAAGGGCACCCACAAATCGCACGCCATGGCACACACAGAAGCAATAACCATACTCTTTTACCCCTGCAGGGCCCGAATGCCAACACACCGGCCCGGAGGGTCCAGAAATGTCCATCCCACCCCCAGAACAGGCCCCCAGTGATGACAGCAGCTCTGTCGACCTAGAACCTGATGACCAGCCCGGACCATCGGGGACCTCTAGACAGTCGGTTCCCCTCAGGCAGCCACAGGCCACAGCAGACCTACCCCCCTCTGGAAACCCCAGCACAGCACCCACTCCAGGACAGGTCAAGCAGCGGTGTGTCTACCACTACAGGGCACCCAGGGCAACCCACCACCCCAACAACAACAGGGACCTGGGGGCAGTGGTAGTGGGCACACCGGCCAGGGGACAGAGGCCCAGGAACAAAGGGGAACTGGGAGGGCTGCTGTGCGACAGAGGGAGGACAGGCCTAGGGAACCCACTGTCCAAGAGGCCCTCACCACCATCATGGGAGCGTACCACCACTCCCAAGAGACGATGGCGACGGTCCTGGCCAGGTTCCAGGAGATCCAGGCCATGCAGGAGGGCCAGTACATGGGGTTCCGGGAAGAACTACGCAGCATCAGTTCCGCAATGGGTACAATCGTGGTGGCACTCAACCAGATTGTCACCACATTGCGGGACCATGTGGCCCCCCAAAGGGACCCTGCCACTAGCATGGAGGAAGAACAGCCCACCACCTCCGCCGGCGCTAGTGGTCAGGAGGCCCCGACACAACAGCAACGGGCCACCCGGACCCCACCCCCTGCAGAACATGAACCACCCCGCAAGAAAGGCCTGAGACCTAGGAAGAAGACAGAGTAGGATGTCAAGACCCCCGCCATGCACGGATCCCCCAGGATGTCATCCCACTGTCCCACTTGTTCACCCTGTCCAACCTTGAACTGCCCCTGCTCCACCTTCCACAGGCATATGGACAATGCACCTGTGCGAACGAGACTCTGGACTCTGCCATGGACATGCCTCCACCATCACCCATCACCCTTTTTGAACTATACACCAATTTTTGCACTTCAATAAACACAATTATTGCACAAAAACCATCTGGAGTCTGCTATTTATTTTTCTAAACCAAATGTATTCGATATAACCAACCAAAAATGTCCAATTACATTGTGATGACAACATACCAGTGTCACACAGCGGTAGTCCATGGGGAAATAAACCAGAGGGCACTCCGTGGGGACCAGATCACTGAAATAGGAAGGCAAATTCACAACTAAGTTACCATACTTTGGGGTGAAAGGTCAGACAGTAGAGAGCCAGTACTGTTACAGATATAATAAAATGCAGGAGTAGATTCTTACCCGTGTGTTACTGGAAATACTGCAGTATCACTCTGTCCCTGTTGTCTGTGTTGTCCTCTTCGTCTTCCTCCTCTTCACTCTCCGCAGGGTCCACAGCGGCCACAACACCACCATCTGGACCATCCTCCTGCAGGAAAGGCACCTGGCGTCGCAAAGCCAGGTTGTGAAGCATGCAGCAGGCCACGATGATATGACACACCTTCTTTGGTGAGTACATTAGGGATCCACCTGTCATATGCAGGCACCTAAACCTGGCCTTTAGGAGGCCGAAGGTCCGCTCGATCACCCTCCTAGTACGCCCATGGGCCTCATTGTACCGTTCCTCTGCCCTTGTCCTGGGATTCCTCACTGGGGTCAATAGCCAAGGCAGGTTGGGGTAACCAGAGTCACCAATTAGCCACACACTCTGTCTCTGTAGCTGTTCCATCACATAAGGGATGCTGCTATTTCGCATGACGTACGCGTCATGTACTGACCCTGGGAACTTGGCATTTAAATGGGAGATGTACTGGTCAGACAAACAGACCACCTGGACATTCATCGAATGATAACTTTTTCGGTTCCTGTACACCTGCTCATTGTCTTTTGGGGGGACCAAAGCCACATGGGTACCATCAATGGCACCAATGATATTGGGAATGTGTCCAAGGGCATAGAAATCACCCTTCACTGTAGGCAAGTCACCCACCTCAGGGAATATGATGTAGCTCCGCATGTATTTCATCAGGGCAGACAACACTCTGGACAATACCTTTGAAAACATAGGCTGAGACATCCCAGATGAAATGGCCACTGTAGTTTGAAATGATCCACTAGCCAAAAAATGGAGTACTGACAGCACCTGCACTAGAGGCGGAATCCCTGTGGGTTGGCGGATGGGTGACATCAGGTCTGGCTCCAGCTGGGCACACAGTTCCTGTATGGTGGCAGTGTTGAGTCTGTAGGTGAGTATGACATGTCGTTCTTCCATTGTCGACAGGTCCACCAGCGGTCTGTACACGGGAACATTCCTCCTTCTCCTCGCAAGTCCCAGCGGACGGTGCCTAGGAAGGACAACATGGAGCACAGAGTCAATCAACCCATAGGTAAGTTCCCACAGCCTGCACAGTACACGAATCTCTCTGGATTGAATGGCTTGTATGAGTGTCGATGTAATGCCTAGCCATGTGTGACGCAGTAGGAATTAAGCCATGTGGGCCCTTGAAATGGCGGCTGCCTGACCTGTGAAGTGTGACAATGTGAAGTGAGGTCATTGCGCTGGCGTGGCACGCCGTGGCGGTAGGCGGTCGGAGACCGCAGCGCAAAGCAGCATTGGTTAACATTGAACCCTATGGGTTTCAGGAGCCAATGACGATGTGCGCCGGCGGTCGCGGTACGCACCGCCGCGGTACGCACCGCCGTGGGCGTGACCGCCATTTTCTCTCTGCTTAATCACACGAGACCTGAGCATCCACAGGAGAGGACCTATACTACAAGTGCTGCTGTGACCTCGGTCTGGAAGTGACAATGGCTGCTGCGACTGGGGAAAGGGCCCCCGCCTTCAGTTCCGAAGAGTTGGAGAAGCTCGTGGACGGGGTCCTCCCCCAGTAAGCGCTACTCTACGGTCCTCCAGACCAACAGGTGAGTACACGGGGGCCAATGCATAGTGGGCAATGCCTGTGATGAGTGTGGTGGATGTACGATGGAGGGGAGGGGAGCGAATTACGAATGCATGGCACAACAGATGAGAGCATGTGCCACATGGCAAGTTTGGGGAGGGGGGGCCACTCACATCGAGCATGCAGAAAAGTGATGATGTTTCTTTCCCCCCCCTGTACATGTCACATAGGTCAGCGCCCACCAGAAGATCGATATTTGGCGTGCCATCGCCAAGGACGTCCAGGCCCTGGGTGTCCACAACAGACGGGGCACCCACTGCCGCAAGAGGTGGGAGGACATCCGCCGCGGGAGCAGGATGACCGCCGAGGCTCTGCTGGGAATGGTCTCCCAACCTAGGAGGGGTGCCAGTCGTACCTTGACCCCCCTGATGTCCTGGATCCTGGCGGTGGCCTACCCCGATTTAGATGGGCGCTTGAGGACATCACAGCAGACACAAGGGGGTGAGTACCAGCACATTCAGCTATATTTGCGCGCAGTGGAGGTGCCTGGGTGGGGGAGGAGGGTTGTGGGTATCCCTAGGCCAGGGCGATTTCTGTAGGCTAGGCCCCTCCGTGAGGTATGGTCCTGTGCCCCCGCCCCCCATCTTTGTAGGGTGCCTAGTAACGCTATTCATGGACCTGTGTATTCTGTGTGGGCAGTTGTCGCCCATAGGATTGTAGGGCATGTCCCAGTGAATGAGTAGTGTACCCCAAGTGCGCAGCGTAGTGCAGGGGGCTTCTGTGTCTGTCCTCTCTGCCAACGGTGTCCCCAATGCATGCACTCAACTTGTCTTTATTTCTCCACACCCCCCAATTTTCTTTGTTTTTCTGTGAATGTGTGCATTAGCATCATCAGGCGGAGGAGAAGTGGCATCGGCGCAAGAGGGAGCTGCATCTCACATGGCCCCGGAGGGCCATGCAATGGACTCCGACATGACCAGTGAGACGGAGGGCGAGGGGGGCTCCACCACGGGGACCCGTGCAGACGTCAGTGACACCGACACGTCCTCGGATGGGAGCTCCCTTGCGGTGGCGGCAACATCCGTGCCCACCGAAACTACAGGTACAGCCGCCACCCAGCGCACCAGCTCCGCCCTCCCAGCAGCCCCTCGGCCTTCGGCCCGTGCCCGCACGGCCAGGAAGGCGGCAATCTCCTTCGCCCCAGGCACCTCAGGCCCTGCCCCAGTCACCCCTGCTGCCCTCAGTGAGGAGGTCATTGACCTCCTGAGGACCATCATTGTTGGGCAGTCTACCCTTTTGAATGCCATCCAGGGTGTGGAGAGGGAGGTGCATCAAAGCAATGCATACCTGGAGGGCCTTCATTCGGGTCAGGCTGCCCAGCAGCGATCGTTCAACGCTCTGGCCTCAGCACTGACGGCAGCGATTGTCCCTGTCTCCAGCCTCCCTCTTCTAACTCCCTCCACCCAGTCCCACTCCCCTGTTCCTCTGCCTATCCCATCCACACCTACAGACCAGCCTGCACACACCTCAACACCCAAGGGAAGCTCATCCAGACATAAGCACCACAGAACACACAAGTATTCACACAAGCAACATACAGATGCAGACATGCCAACAACCACTACCTCCTCTGTGTCCCCCACCTCCTCGTCTCCCTCCTCCCTCCCTGTGACGTCTACACTCACACCTGCATGCACACCACCATCAGCCAGTACACCCATCACCAGCACACCCTCCAGCCCAGTCCGCACACGTGCAGTCACGACCCCCACTGCCATGTACACGTCCCCTGTGTCCTCTCCCAGTGTGTCTGTCACCCCCGCTTCCCAACCACACAAACGCAAACTCTTCCTCCACTCCCATATCCACTTCAGCTACCCTTCCCATTGCTCCTAAAAAACTATTCCTCTCTAAAGTGAACATCTTTTCCTCACCTGACCCACCCCCTCCATCTTGTAAGAGTTCCAAAAACACCTCAGCCACCACCAGCCCAGCAACTCCCAAGAACGTCGTGCCTGGTTTTTGGAGTCCGCCCTTTCCTTGGGCAGGGACATCGGCCAGCAGCAAAGGCCCAGCCAGCCCCCCCCCCCGGGAAGAGGAGCAAAAAACTGAAGGGCAGGCGCGAGAGGCCTGATACGCCTGCCTCCAAGGAGGGTAGCCTTGCACCGTCACCTGCCACATCGGGTAAGGGAGCCAAGGGCCACGGAGAGTCTGCCAAGGAGGGCAAGGGCAGCAAAGCGCCGAAGGCAGGGAGCAGCCGACCTGGCCATGAGGGCCCCACCAGCCCCATTCCAGGGGTATCGGAGGAGACCCAGGGCCCCATGACTCCATCACAGGAGGGCCCCGCAACGGAAAGGTCCGATGCTGACTGAGCGGGAAGTATTGGGCAGGTGTGGTTCACTCGAAACACAAGACAGGCACCGCTGAACAGGCCCCGCCGTGAGAAGCACCGCTGAACAGGGCCCGCGTGAGAAGCACCGCTGAACAGGGCCCTGCCAAGACAGGCACCGCTGAACAGGGCCCGCCGTGAGAAGCACCGCTGGACAGGGCCCGCCGTGAGAAGCACCGCTGAACAGGGCCCCGCCAAGACAGGCACCGCTGAACAGGGCCCGCCGTGAGAAGCATCCCTGGACAGGGCCCCGCCGTGAGAAGCACGCTGAACAGGGCCCGCCAAGACAGGCACCGCTGAACAGGGCCCCGCTAAGACAGGCACCGCTGAACAGGGCCCGCCGTGAGAAGCACCGCTGAACAGGGCCCCGCCAAGACAGGCACCGCTGAACAGGGCCCTCCTGTCAAGCACCGCTCCGCTGGGCCCTCCTGTCAAGCACCGCTCCGCTGGGCTCTCCTGTCAAGCACCGCTCCGCTGGGCCCCCCTGTCAAGCACCGCTCCGCTGGGCCCTCCTGTCAAGCACCGCTCCGCTGGGCCGTCCTGTCAAGCACTGCTCCGCTGGGCCCTCATCTCAAGCACCGCTCCGCTGGGCCCTCATCTCAAGCACCGCTGGCCCATTGGCATGCCCGGTTCTGTGTCGGGAAGGGCTTCACGAGGCACTCTGCCCACCATGCCTCCTCCATGACCAGTGGACTCTGTAATCCACCTGATGGACTGTGGCTTTGCACTCCCCAGGATGGCACAGTGGGCAATCCACCCACTGTAGAGACTTGAGAGACTGTGGCTTTGCACTCCCCAGGATGGCACAGTTGGCAATCCACCCACTGCAGAGACTTGAGAGACTGTGGCTTTGCACTCCCCAGGATGGCACAGTGGGCATGGAGGCCCTTCGTGGATCTGGCATCGTGGACTCATGTGGCTGAGGTGCCCCCCCTTCCCTTCCCCCTGAGGTGCCAGTATTTTATTATTGTGATGCCCCAGCAGTGTTCTCTCCAATGGACTCGATCTCGTGTGTGGGCTTTGCCCATGTGTTGCTGCACATTGGCCCACGGACATTTGAACTTTGCAAAACTGTGCTGGACTTTTGCTACTTGTATATATATAGTTCTAGATGTGTAATAATTCTGTATATATTGCTAAGTTCGCTATACTTCATTATTGCTTTAATATAGTTCTATTTTTACAATCATTGCCTTTTGTCTTTGCATTTTTGTTTTGGGGGTTTGGGGGTGTCACTGACTTTTTAATCTGCATTGGTGTGTAGGTATTTCGGTGGGGGTGAGGGTGGGGGTGGGTGTGTGGCGTATGTGTGTGCCCGTAACCTTTCCTCCTCCCCCCTCCCCTGTGTCGTAGGTGCAGTACTCACCGTTGTCGTCTGCAGCGACCTTCGTGATCCTGGAAGATGAGCAGGAAGGCAATGGCTGGGAGGATGTGGAGTTCCGGTTCCATGCTGTTCCGATTCCGCGTGGAGTGTGTCGAGGTGAGCGTTTTCCATTGGAAATGTCTGTTTCCGCCGTGTTTTTATCGGCGGGGCTCCCGCCCCGGAAAAGGTGGCGGATTGGTGAGTCGTGATAGGGTGGGCGGTACATTGTCTGCCGCCTGGCTGTTGGCGGTGACCGCCGCGCTGCTTGTTTGTGCCGCCGTGGCGGTCAGAGTGTTAAAGCGGCGGCCTGTGTTGGCGGTTCCCGCCAGGGTCAGAATTCCATTTTTTGGACCGCCAGCCTGTTGGCGGGTTGGCCGCCGCTTTAACACTGACCGCCAGGGTCAGAATGACCCCTAATGTCCGAAGGTAAAATGTTGACTGGGACCTCCCAGCCAGCGTATCCGAGGAGGGCTCCAGGGACGTCAGATCAAGATCCAGGTTTGCCCCGGTCGAAGGAATTTCACCTCGAAAAAACAACTAAGTCCGAAGGTAAAAATCTCCACCGAGGGCTCCCGCAAAGCGTATCCGGAGAAGAGTTCCAGGAGGTCGGATTGGACTGGCAGGTTCATCCCGCTGAAGAAAATCTTCAGAAAAGAGACTAAGGCCCTCATTCTGACCTTGGCGGGCGGCGGAGGCCGCCCGCCAAAGTCCCGCCGTCAGGTTACCGTTCCGCGGTCGAAAGACCGCGGCGGTAATTCTGACATTCCCGCTGGGCTGGCGGGCGGCCGCCTTCAGGCCGCCCGCCAGCCCAGCGGGAAAGAGGCTTCCACGATGAAGCCGGCTCGGAATCGAGCCGGCGGAGTGGAAGCTGTGCGACGGGTGCAGTTGCACCCGTCGCGTATTTCACTGTCTGCGCAGCAGACAGTGAAATACATTTAGGGGCCCTCTTACGGGGGCCCCTGCAGTGCCCATGCCAGTGGCATGGGCACTGCAGGGGCCCCCAGGGGCCCCGCGACCCCCCCTACCGCCATCCGGTTCCCGGCGGGCGGACTGCCGGGAACTGGATGGCGGTAGGGGGGGTCGGAATCCCCTCGGCGGCGCAGCTAGCTGCGCCGCCTTGGAGGATTCCAATGGGCGGCGGTACTCTGGCGGGAGACCGCCAGTGTTGCCGGTCCGACCGCGGCTTTACCGCCGCAGTCGGAATGCCCATTGGAGCACCGCCGGCCTGTCAGCGGTGCTCCCGCCCCCGTTGGCCCTGGCGGTTCTCTACCGCCAGGGTCATAATGAGGCCCTAAGTCCGAAGGTAAACTTTTGACCGAGGCCTCCCGCGAGCTGTAGCCGAGCAGGGCTCCATCGCGGTCGGCCTTAAACTTTGACTTTGCCCCGGTCGAGGTGCAACCAGATGACCCGATTGGCGCTTTTTGTTTCTAGGCGCTAAAAAAACAATAATTCTTTAAAAATTCATATCTCCGGTTCCCCTTATCCGATTCTATTCGTTTTTGTGTCATTTTAAAGATAAAAATATACTCTATTTTTATAAATTGGTTTCGGATTTTTAAACTGTTTCCTGTGTTTTAGTTAATTACTGTTTTGTGATATTTGAATGCTTTACACTCTGTCTCCCAAGTTAAGCCTTGTCGCTCGTTACCAAGCTACCAAGGGTTGAGCTGGGTTTAATTTACTGAGACCTAACTGGACCTAAGTGGAGGTTAGTGGCCTATTGCTAAGTGTAGGTACTTACCTGCCCTTACCTGTAACCCATTTTCCAACATTTTTGGTGCGCAGTGGTGGGATCCTGTACTTGTGTTCAGTATCACATTACAGTTTTAAGTAAAGAAAATTAAAAATCCTTTAAATTGTCCTAGTGCAAAAATAGTTTTTAATTTTTAATTTGGATTAATTTCAATTATTGAATTTTTGTGATTTTTCTCAATTCTTGTTTCCAATTTGTGCAAAAAGTTTTTGTTGACACGAAACTAGGGAACCATGGAGCTTGATCTGGCTAGCCTACCCACACTGACAGTAGTCCAGCTTAGGGGGTTGTGTACTGAAAGAGGGTTGCCTGCAACCAATGACCTCAGGAAGCATGTCCTGATCAAATCCCTGACAGCACGGGCTGAGGCCCAAGAGGTAGACCCAGAGGAAGCTCCAGAGGAGGGAGAAGTAGGGGAAGATGCTAGCTCTAACCACTCAGGGGAGGGATGGCATCTGAGCCAAAGTGAGGATGAGGAAGACCGGTCCTCATTACATACTGTCACAAGTGGCAGACCCAAAGCTAGTTGGGGGAAGGGGGTACCTTCAGGAGGAGAGAACCTGTCCCTCAGAGAAAGAGAGCTGGAGGCCCAGCTAGCATTTATAGCTTTGGAAGCACAGAAGCTAGCCCTAGAAGAGAAAAAGTGGGCAAACAAAGAGAAAAGAGATGGTGGCAGCAACAGAGAAGCTGAGGTGTCCATGGGTGGTTTTTTTTGCCCCAGATTACCCAAGGGGGTGGTTCCTGCATATGTAGAGGGGGATGACATAGACACATGGTTGGAGGCCTTTGAGAGGGCACTCCAAATGAGAAGGGTTAAGCCTCAATACTGGGGTTCTCTTTTATGGGAGTTGGTCCCCAACTCAGGGAGGGATATGCTTCTGACCTTAAGGGAGGAGGAGGCAGATTCATACCCTAGTATGAAGAAGTGCTTAACCAAGAGGTTTGGTCTGATCCCAGAGCAGTATAGAATGAAGTTCGGGGACACCCAGAAGGTCAGTACCCAGTCTTGGGTTGACTTTGTAGACACCTCACTTAAGGCACTAGAGGGATGGATTATTGGTAACAAAGTGAATACTTATGAGGGGTTATACAATCTGATCATGAGAGAGCACATCTTGAATAATTGTACCCAAGAAAGGTTACGCCAGAATCTAGTGGACTCTAAGCTGACCAACCCTAGAGAGCTGGGAGAGGCAGCTGATGAGTGGTTGAGAACCAGGGTGGTTGTCAAGTCCCAGGTGGGAGACTCCAAGAAGGGGGGGTCAGGTCCCCAAAAACCTAAGAAGGGAGGTGGTAAGCCCACCACAGAGACTCCCTCTGTACCCCAGAACCCTAAGAAGGAGGAGAGTAAATCCCACTCCCACTCTGACAAGCAGAGACAGGGAGACCCAAGGTTAAAAAAAACTCTTGGACAGTAAGGCTTGCTTTGACTGTCAGCAGACAGGTCACTTCAGAGGAGATGCAGCCTGTCCAAAGAAGGTGGTTAGCACTGGGCTGTCCAGTGTAGCCATGGAGGAGGACTCCTCAGATGATGAAGTCCTCCTAGCATTGAGCTGGGAGACAGGACCAGATCGTAATCTGGTGATCCCTGCGGGTGTGAGTAGGCACTTCCTCCCCATTCAGGTGAATGGGATCCCTCCCACTGGCCTGAGAGACACCTGTGCCAGCCACACTATAGTGAGTGACTGGTTAGTGACCCCAGACATGTATGTCCCAGGAGAGACCAGGAAAGTCAGGATAGCCACAGGGGAGGTCACCTCCAAACCTGTAGCCATAGTGCCCCTAGAGAGGGAGGGTATACTTGACTGGTTTAGGGTAGTAGTTAGTGCTGACCTCCCCTAGATTGTATCCTGGGCAATGACCTCCCAGAGGTGAGTCTGGTCCCAGATGGGGCGGTCGCCCAGGCTGCCCCCCAACCCAAAGTCCTGGGGAGTCAGTTCCTACAGTTAGGAGACAGGGGTCCCCAAGAAAAGGAAAAAAGAAAAGGAAGGGTGGGCCACTCTTAAAGAGAGTTCCAGGGAGCCTTCTGCCTCAGTAAGGGGGGAGCCCAGAGTTGGCACTGGTGAGGCCCCACCTGACCCCAAGGAAGTCCTGAGTAGTCAGACAGCTGTCCAGATGCAGGGTGTTGCCCCTACACTGACAGAAGGGAGAGTGGAAGGAGGGTGTCTGCCACAGGAGGTGGTAGCCCCCCACTCTAGACAGCAAGAGGGGTGCCAGGACCCCACAGTTGCCCCTAAAGCAGCTCAGCCACATGTCAGTGGAGAGCTTAGGGTGCGGTTCTGGGTACTGACACCTGTCAGTAGCCTCTGCTGGGTGCCAGCCTTCGTGGCAGCACTGCACTTGGCCTGGGAGGCAGACCCCAGGGCCAAAAGCAAAGTAGGCCCCCTGACCCTGTTGGTCATGGTGGGGTTGCTCAAGTGTTGGGTGACCTCTTTGGGTAAGCTAGATGTTGCCCTAGCAAAGTTAGGAGTAGGGGAGGTGGGCACCTCACTACCCAAGTTGGCAGAGAGAGAGGAGGAAGACCTCCCCTAGAAGGAAGTTTCAGTTTGAGATGGGCCCTTTCACTGTTACGATAGATTCACTACCCAGAGGGAGTGACCGTGGCAGGAGGATGTAAGGCAGAGTAGGCCCTGCAAAGCGACAGCCTGTTCTCTTCACTGGCTTCCTCGCCTGACAAGCCAGAAAGACTCTCCCAGGGTTGGGCTGAGCCTCCTGGGTGTGTGGGTTAGGGGGGCTTGTGTGAGAAAACAGGACTGATTGCAGAGGCCCCCTAACTTTTTGCCCCCATTTTACACTTTTTGCTGGTGTTTTCCTGACTCTGATGGTGCCCTGGGTACTGCTAACCAGTCCCAGGGCCTGTGCTCGGTGTAAAATCAATATGCGAATTAGGCTAATTATAATTGGCTAAGTCAAACTACCTATAAGTCCCTAGTATATGGTAGGGCATGTAGGTTTAGGGACCACAGCATAGGTAGTGCACCCATAGGTGCACTGCTGAGGTGCCCAGTGTCATTTTAAAGGCAGGCCTGCCTTGCTGGCTGCTTTTAAATGAAAGTTATATGCAAATTCGACTTTGGAATTAAAAGTAGTTCCAAAGTCTTAAACAACCTTATTTTTACATATAAGTCACCCCTAAGGTGTGCCCTATGTGCCCCTAGGGCTGGGTGCCATGTATGTAAAAGCAGGGACCTTTTAAAATAGTTATATAAGCCCTGGTGAGGTAAAAACAGCCAAATTCGTTTTTCCCTCATTGTAGTGAATGGCCTTCATAGGCTAGAATGGAGAGACTTCATTTTAATTTTTAAAGTCCCCTTACGTAATGGATACCAAGAGTTTGGTATCAAATTAATTGTTATAATAAATCCCACAACTTCCAGCTGTGGGATTTAATATAACTTGTTCCGGTAAAGAGTTTTAAACTTTACCTGAAAAGTTGCCAATTTCTGCCCTGCATTGTTTTTGCTGCTGTGCCCTGATTGGCCAGCCTCTGGCAGCCTGACCAGGCTGCATTGATGAGGTGTGAAGTGGCCTGGCTTCACACAAAGAGATGTGCCTGTGGGAGGGAATTTCCCCTCAGCAGATGGTGAGGCAGGAAGGGGGAGGGCTGCTAAACTGGTCTTCAAAGGCAGAGGAGGACATTTGGAGCACCCCAGCAACACCCCCACACCCTGCAACCCCAGACCACTAGGTGCCTCCTTGATTAGATTAGGAGAGGGCAGGAGAGGGATGTGTTTATGATTTTTAGCCACACCCGTGGGTGGGCTCAGCCAGATGAAACCTCCAAAAATCAGATTCAGCCATGTTGAATTTTTAAAGAATGTTGCCTCCTGGGATTGATTTTTGCCACACTTCCCAGGAAGTGGCCATCACAGGGGGAAGGACCCTGCACCTGATTGGAGAACAAGGACCCCCCTGCTTTTCACCCAGGAGCAAGGATAAAACTGGCAGACCTGCACCCACACCTCAGTTCCCTACCAGATCCCTACCAGGAAGAACTACAGAAGAAGAAGGACTGCCCTTCTGGACCCCTGGCCTGCACCTGGACCCTGCACTCCGAAGGACTGCACCAGCTGCACACTTTGGCTTCACCACAAGAAGGACTTTGCCTGGCTTCAACTGGTTCAAGGAGGGACTCTCTGTTTGCTACAAGTGAAAAATTGCTAACCAGAGTCCCCTGCACCAACTCCTGAAGAAATCAACCAGCTGACCACTGCCCAGTGGCCAAAAAGGAGTTTGTGGCAGGTGCATTCTGGGAGTTGTAGTCCGCACCCCCCAAGGATCATCTCAGAGCTTCTGGACCCTTGGGGTGAGCTGTGGACCCCAAAAGAACTTTAAAAGAACATCTGGGAGAAGCCCCAGAAGTTTGGAGAAGTTTGGAGTACTTTTGAAAAAAAGCTCCACAAAGGGACCGACCTGCCGTGGCAACTCTAGCCGGCATGCCTCAACCGCCACCCGGCCTGATTTGCAGGTTTATCCCGCTGAAGAAAATCTCCAAAAAAGAGACTAAGGGGGTGATTCTAACCCTGGCGGTCGGTGTTAAAGCGGCGGCCAACCCGCCAACAGGCTGGCGGTCCAAAAAATGGAATTCTGACCCTGGCGGGAACCGCCAACACAGCCCGCCAACTTAACACTCCGACCGCCGCGGCGGTACAGACAAACAGCGCGGTGGTCACCGCCAACAGGCAGGCGGCAGACAATGTACCGCCCACACTATCATAACTCACCAATCCGCCACCTTTTCCGGGGCGGGAGCACCGCCGATAAAAACACGGCGGAAACAGACTACGAACGGGAAAACGCTCACCAAAACACACTCCACGAGTACGGAGGACAGCATGGAACCCGAATTAAACATCCTACCTGCTCTCGTCTACCTTCTCATCTACCACGAGTACGAAGTCCGGCGCAGACGACAACGGTGAGTACTGCACCTACGACACACGGGAGGGGGAGGACGAAAGGTTACGGGCACACACATATGCGACCCCCCCCCCCCCAATCATGTACTCACCAATGCAGAGCACCAAGTCACAGTGACACCACCCAAACACCCCTGAAAAATGCTAGGACATAATCATATTTGGAATAAATATTTATGTACCAAAAAGCTCCAGAAAATTAGCGTACAACCATGAAAGATATCCACAACAAAACAAATGACATGCACATCAGTGTATAACTGAAGTACCAAGTCCTGCACATCCTACGAATTCAGCATGTCCGTGGGCCAAAGTCTTGAGAAACAAGGGCAAAGCCCACACAGGAGACCTGAGTCCTTTGGAGAGAACACTGCAGGGGCATCAGATGTAAAAACTACAGGCACCTCAGGGGGAAGGGAAGGGGGGGGGCACCACAGCCACATGAGTCCACGACGCCAGATCCACGAGGAGCCACCATGCCCACGGGACCATCCTGGGGAGTGCAAAGCCACAGTCTCTCAATGTCCCTACAGTGGGTGGATTGCCCACTGGACCATCCTGGGGAGTGCAAAGCCACAGTCTCTCAAGTCTCTGCAGTGGGTGGATTGCCCACTGGACCATCCTGGGGAGTGCAAAGCCACAGTCTCTCAATGTCTCTACAGTGGGTGGGCTGCCCACTGGACCATCCTGGGGAGTGCAAAGCCACAGTCTCTCAATGTCTCTACAGTGGGTGGACTGCCCACTGGGCCATCCTGGGGAGTGCAAAGCCACAGTCTCTCAAGTCTCTGCAGTGGGTGGATTGCCCACTGGACCATCCTGGGGAGTGCAAAGCCACAGTCTCTCAATGTCTCTACAGTGGGTGGGCTGCCCACTGGACCATCCTGGGGAGTGCAAAGCCACAGTCTCTCAATGTCTCTACAGTGGGTGGGCTGCCCACTGGACCATCCTGGGGAGTGCAAAGCCACAGTCCATCAGGTGGATGACAGTCTCCACTGGTCAAGGAGGAGGCATGGTGGGCACAGTGAACCATCAACGGTGCTTGAGACGGCGGTGCCCTGTTCAGCGGTGCTTGAGACGGCGGGGCCCAGCGGAGCGGTGCTTGAGAGGAAGGGCCCAGCGGAGCGGTGCTTGAGAAGAAGGGCCCAGCGGAGCGGTGCTTGACAGGAAGGGCCCAGCGGAGCGGTGCTTGAGACGGCGGGGCCCAGCGGAGCGGTGCTTGACAGGAAGGGCCCAGCGGAGCGGTGCTTGAGACGGCGGGGCCCAGCGGAGCGGTGCTTGAGAGGAAGGGCCCAGCGGAGCGGTGCTTGAGACGGCGGGGCCCAGCGGAGCGGTGCTTGACAGGAATGGCCCAGCGGAGCGGTGCTTGAGACGGCGGGGCCCAGCGGAGCGGTGCTTGAGAGGAAGGGCCCAGCGGAGCGGTGCTTGAGACGGCGGGGCCCAGCGGAGCGGTGCTTGAGAGGAAGGGCCCAGCGGAGCGGTGCTTGAGACGGCGGGGCCCAGCGGAGCGGTGCTTGACAGGAATGGCCCAGCGGAGCGGTGCTTGAGACGGCGGGGCCCAGCGGAGCGGTGCTTGAGAGGAAGGGCCCAGCGGAGCGGTGCTTGAGACGGCGGGGCCCAGCGGAGCGGTGCTTGAGAGGAAGGGCCCAGCGGAGCGGTGCTTGAGACGGCGGGGCCCAGCGGAGCGGTGCTTGACAGGAATGGCCCAGCGGAGCGGTGCTTGAGACGGCGGGGCCCAGCGGAGCGGTGCTTGAGAGGAAGGGCCCAGCGGAGCGGTGCTTGACAGGAAGGGCCCAGCGGAGCGGTGCTTGAGACGGCGGGGCCCAGCGGAGCGGTGCTTGAGAGGAAGGGCCCAGCGGAGCGGTGCTTGAGACAGCGGGGCCCAGCGGAGCGGTGCTTGAGAGGAAGGGCCCAGCGGAGCGGTGCTTGACAGAAAGGGCCCAGCGGAGCGGTGCTTGAGACGGCGGGGCCCAGCGGAGCGGTGCTTGAGAGGAAGGGCCTAGCGGAGCGGTGCTTGAGACGGCGGGGCCCAGCGGAGCGGTGCTTGAGAGGAAGGGCCAGGCGGAGCGGTGCTTGACAGGAAGGGCCCAGCGGAGCGGTGCTTGAGATGGCGGGGCCCAGCGGAGCGGTGCTTGAGAGGAAGGGCCCAGCGGAGCGGTGCTTGAGACGGCGGGGCCCAGCGGAGCGGTGCTTGACAGGAAGGGCCCAGCAGAGCGGTGCTTGAGACGGCGGGGCCCAGCGGAGCGGTGCTTGACAGGAAGGGCCCAGCGGAGCGGTGCTTGAGACGGCGGGGCCCAGCGGAGCGGTGCTTGAGAGGAAGGGCCCAGCGGAGCGGTGCTTGAGAGGAAGGGCCCAGCGGAGCGGTGCTTGAGACGGCGGGGCCCAGCGGAGCGGTGCTTGACAGGAAGGGCCCAGCGGAGCGGTGCTTGAGACGGCGGGGCCCAGCGGAGCGGTGCTTGAGAGGAAGGGCCCAGCGGAGCGGTGCTTGACAGGAAGGGCCCAGCGGAGCGGTGCTTGAGACGGCGGGGCCCAGCGGAGCGGTGCTTGAGAGGAAGGGCCCAGCGGAGCGGTGCTTGAGACGGCGGGGCCCAGCGGAGCGGTGCTTGACAGGAAGGGCCCAGCGGAGCGGTGCTTGAGACGGCGGGGCCCAGCGGAGCGGTGCTTGAGAGGAAGGGCCCAGCGGAGCGGTGCTTGAGACGGCGGGGCCCAGCGGAGCGGTGCTTGAGAGGAAGGGCCCAGCGGAGCGGTGCTTGAGACGGCGGGGCCCAGCGGAGCGGTGCTTGACAGGAAGGGCCCAGCGGAGCGGTGCTTGAGACGGCGGGGCCCTGTTCAGCGGTGCCTATCTCTCTACGGCGGGGCCCTGTTCAGCAGTACTCTTCTGCACCGCGGGCCCTGTTCAGCGGTGCCTATCTCCACGGCGGGGCCCTGTTCAGCGGTGCTCTTCTGCACCGCGGGCCCTGTTCAGCGGTGCCTATCTCCACGGCGGGGCCCTGTTCAGCGGTGCTCTTCTGCACCGCGGGCCCTGTTCAGCGGTGCCTATCTCCACGGCGGGGCCCTGTTCAGCGGTGCTCTTCTGCACCGCGGGCCCTGTTCAGCGGTGCCTATCTCCACGGCGGGGCCCTGTTCAGCGGTGCTCATCCAGCAGGTCAAGGGAGCCAGACCTGGCCTGGACTCCCTGTTCAGTCGCCCTCGGACCGTGACGTTTCTGGACCCTTCGAGGACGGACTCCTGGCCTCCTTAGTGTCCTCCTTCCCAGCTGGGATGTGGCATGTGGGGTCCACCTTCTCCGCGCTCCTGCTGCCCTTCCGCTCCTTTGATGGGGCTCTCGGGCCCTTGCCTCCCCCAGATGGTGTGGGTGGTGAAGTGGCCGCACATTGCTCCTTGGGGGCAGCCCTGTCGGTCCTCGCACAGCGGTCCTTGGTTTTGCGGGTCCTCTTGCCGGGGGGGGGGCTGGACGTGTCCTTGCTGCTGATCGATGTGTCACTGCTGGCAAAGGGTGGGCTCCAGAACCCAGGCACAACAGTGACACCCGAAGCTGGGCTGGTGGTGGCTGCGGTGCTCTTGGGACTCTTTGAAGATGGATGGGGGAGGTCATCGGGGGGAAAGAGGTTAAGGTTAGCCAGGAAAAGTTTTTTAGGGCCAAGGTAAAGGGTAGGAGAAGTGGAGATGGAAGTGGAGGTAGAGGAGGTGGTTGTAGGAGAGTCAGGTGTGCTGTCATTGGGTGAAGGTGCTGGTGCTGTAGGCTGTCGTGAGGTGGATGGCTGTTGGGTGGGTGGCTGCCTGCGTTTGTGTGTCTTGGAAGAGGGGGTGACAGACACAGTGGGAGAGGACACAGGGGACGTGTACATGGCAGTGGGGGTGGTGACTGCACGAGTGTGGACTGTACTGGAGGGTGAGGTGGTGATGGAAGCACTGGCTGATGTTGGGGTGCATGCAGGTGTGAGTGTAGACGTCACAGGGAGGGAGGAGGGAGACGAGGAGGAGGGGGACACAGGGGTGGCAGTGGCTGTTGGCATGTCTGCATCTGGGTGCTGCTCGGGTGAGTGTTTGCGGGATCTGTGGTGCTTGTGTTTGGATGAGCTGCTCTTGGGTGTTGAGGTGTGTGCAGGCTGGTCTGATGGTGTGGATGGGATAGGCTGAGGAACAGGAGACAGAGACAGGCTGGAGGCAGTCAGAAGAGGGAGGCTGGAAACAGGGACAATGGCTGCCGTCAGTGCTGAGGCCAGAGCAGTGAACGCTCGTTGATGGGCAGCCTGACCCGAATGAATGCCCTCCAGGTACGCATTGCTCTGTTGCACCTCCCTTTGCACACCCTGGATGGCATTCAGAAGGGTCGTCTGCCCAACAATGAGCGTCCTTACCAGGTCAATGAGCTCCGCACTGAGGGCAGCAGGGGCAACAGGGGCAGGGGCTGAGGTGCCTGGGGCGAAGGAGACGCGCGCCTTCCTGGGCGAAGCGGCTCGGAGCGAAGACTGAGGGGCTGCTGGGAGGGCGGGGCTGGTGCGCTGGGTGGCGGCTGTACCTGTAGAGGCGGGGGGCACGGATGTTGCCGCCACCCCTAGGGAGCTCCCATCCGAGGACGTGTCGCTTTCGCTGCTCTCACCAGCGGTCCCCGTCGTGGTGCTCCCCTCGCCCTCCGGATCACTGGTGCCCTCGGTGTCTGTTCCTGGGCCCACCGGGGCCTTGTGTCCTGCAGCTCCCTCGTGCTCCGATGCCATATCTCCTCCGCCTGATGATGCTAATGCACACATGCACAAGAAGATGAAGAGAAAGGGTGGGGGGAGAAAAAAGAAGACCAGGTTGAGTGCATGCAATGTCAACACCGTTGGCGGAGAGGACAGACACAGGTGCCTAATGCACTAAGCCGCGCATTCGGGGTACGCTACTCAGTACTACTGACTAAGACAACAGGCCAAGAGACGTCAAACGCGCACATGGGAGATGCTGGACCTTCAATGGCTGTACTTGTCACCCTACAGAGGTGGGGGCCGGGGGCACAGGGCCATGCCTAAGGGAGAGGACTACACTACAGAAAGCGCCCTGGCCTAATGTCACCCACAGCCCTCCTCCCCCACCCAGACGCCTCCACTGCGCAGAAAGACAGGAGAATGTGCTGATACTCACCCCCTTGTGTCTGCTGTGATGTCTTAAAGCGCCCATCCAAATCAGGGTAGGCCACCGCCAGGATCCGGGACATCAGGGGGGTCATGGTGCGACTGGCACCCCTCCTAGGTTGGGAGGCCATCCCCAGCAGTGTTTCTGCGGTCTTCCTTGTTCCGCGGCGGATGTCCTCCCACCTCTTGCGGCAGTGGGTGCCCCGTCTGTTGTGGACCCCCAAGGTCCGGACTTCCTTGGCGATGGCACGCCAAATATCGATCTTCTGATGGGCGCTGACCTATTAGACATGTACAGGGTGGAAAGGAGGAAATCATCAATGGCCTGCATGTTAGATGTAATTGGCCCCCCCCCACCCACTTTGCCATATGGCACATGCTCTCATCTGTCGGGCGTTGCACTCCTCATTCGCCCCCCACCCCACCAACTTACATCCACCCCAATCCACACAGGCATAGCCCATTCCATTAGCACCCGGGGTACTCACTTGTTGGTCTGGAGGACCGTAGAGTAGCGCATACTGGGGGAGGACCCCATCCACGAGCTTGTCCAATTCTTCAGACGTGAAGGCAGGGGCCCTTTCCCCAGTCGTAGCAGCCATTGTATCTTCCAGACCGAGGTCACAGCAGCACTTGCAGTATAGGTCCTCTCCTGTGGATGATCAGGTCTCGAGTGATTAAGCAGATAGAAAATGGCGGTCACGTCCGCGGCGGTGCGTACCGCGGCGGCGCGTACCGCGACCGCCGGCGCACTTCGTTATTGGCTCCTGAAACCCATAGGCTTCAATGTTAACCAATGCGGCTTTGCGCCGCGGTCTTCGACCGCCTACCGCCACGGTGTGCCCCGCCAGCGCAGTGACCTCACATCCCATTGTCCCACTTCACAGGTCAGGCAGCCGCCATTTCAAGGGCCCACATGGCTTAATTTTGACTGCGACACACAGGCCTAGGCCTTACATTGCCACACATACACGCCTTTCAACCCATTGCCATTCTTTAACTGTGCAAGCTGTCTGTACGTACCTGTGGTTTGGCTGACTCTGTGCTCCATGTTGTCCTTCCTAGGCACCGTCCGCTGGGACTTGGGATGAGAAGGAGGAATCCTCGCGTGTACCGACCGCTGGTGGACCTGTCGACAATGGAAGAACGCCATATAATCCTTCGATACCGACTTGACCGTGCCACTATCCATGAACTGTGTGCCCAGCTGGAGCCAGCCCTGATGTCCCCCATCCGCCAACCCACAGGGATTCCCCCTCTGGTGCAGGTTTTGTCAGTCCTCCATTTTTTGGCCAGTGGGTCATTCCAGACCACAGTGGCCATGTCATCTGGAATGTCTCAGCCTATGTTTTCTAAGATTTTGAGCAGAGTGTTGTCTGCCCTGATGAAACTCATGCGGAGCTACATCATTTTCCCCGAGGAGGGTGACTTGCCCACAGTGAAGGGTGATTTCTATGCCCTTGGACATATCCCCAACATCATTGGTGCCATTGATGGGACCCATGTGGCTTTGGTACCCCCAAAAGACGATGAGCAGGTGTACCGAAACAGAAAGAATTATCATTCGATGAATGTCCAGGTGGTCTGTTTGGCTGACCAGTACATCTCCCATGTAAATGCCAAGTTCCCAGGGTCAGTGCATGACGCGTATGTGATGCGAAATAGCAGCATCCACTATGTGATGGAGCAGCTACAGAGACAACGTGTGTGGCTAATAGGTGACTCTGGTTACCCCAACCTGCCGTGGCTACTGACCCCAGTAAGGAATCCCCGGACAAGGGCAGAGGAACGCTACAATGAGGCCCATGGGCGTACAAGGAGGGTGATTGAGCGAACCTTTGGCCTCCTGAAGGCCAGGTTTAGGTGCCTGCATATGACTGGTGGATCCCTAATGTACTCACCAAAGAAGGTGTGCCATATCATCGTGGCGTGCTGTATGCTTCACAACCTGGCTTTGCGACGGCAGGTGCCTTTCCTGCAGGAGGATGGTCCAGATGGTGGTGTTGTAGAAGCCGTGGAGCCTGTGGAGAGTGAAGAGGAGGAAGACTCTGAGGACGACACAGACAATAGGGACAGAGTGATACAACAGTATTTCCAGTAACACCCAGGTAAGAATCACCCACGCCATTTCACAATTTCTTCTAGCCTCCTGCATCTCTACTTTCTGTAGTTCCCCACAGATGTTTTTTATTAATTTATGCCTTTCCCTTCCCTTCTCAGTGCTGTCTGACTCAGTACCTGACTTCTGCTTGGTTCGCCCATGAAATACAGCGTATTGACATTGGTATGTTGTCATGACTAATTGACAGGACAGAAATTGAACAGTAATATGTTATCCCTTTGTTAATAATACAGCATGACTCAAAACAGGTTTGTGTGCAAAATGTGATTTATTTACAGTGCTAGATACCGGTACATGTGATTCTAAGGGTGATGGGTGGGGGTGGAGGAATATCCATGGCAGAGTCCAGTTCTCAGTCTCACAGGTGCATTGTTCTTTTGCCTGTGGAAGGATGGAGCATAGGCAGTTCATGGTTGGACAGGGTGGCAATGTGGGACAGTGGGAAGACTTCAGGGGGTATGTCCTGCTGGCGGGGGTCTTGACATCCTACTCTGTCTTTTTCTTTGGTCTCAGGCTCCTCTTACGGGGTGGTTGTTCTTCAGCAGGAGGTGGGGTTCTGGGGGGCTGTCAAGGTGTTGGGACCTCCTGTCCACTAGCGCCGGCGGAGGTGGTAGGCTGTTCCTGGTCCGGCCTAGTGACAGGGGCCCTGTGTGGTGCACCATGGTCCCGCAACGCGTCCTCTATCCTGTGGAGGGCCAGGACGATGGTCCCCATTGCGGTCCCGATGATTCTCAGCTCCTCCCTGAACCCCATGTAGCGTTCTTCCTGCTGTGCCTGGATCTCAGTGAACCTGGCCAGTACCGTCGCCATCGTTTCTTGGGAGTGGTGGTATGCCCCCATGATGGTGGTGAGGGCCTCTTGGAGAGTGGGTTCCCTGGGCCTCTCCTCCCCCCCCTGTCGCACAGCAGCCCTCCGAGCTGCCCGGTTTCCCCCGGCCTCTGTCCCCTGGCCGGTGTGCCCGCTCCCACTGCCCCCAGGTCCCTGTTGTTGTTGGGGTGTCGGGTTAGCCTGGGTGCCCTGTAGTGGCAGACACACCGCTGATTGAGCTGTCCTAGAGACAGAGGCATGGGCCCGCTGGGTGGGAGCTGTGCTGGTGTCGGCAGAGGGGGTCGGGTCTGGTGTGGCCTGTGTCTGGGTGAGGGGAACCGACTGCCCAGAGGTCCCCGATGGTCCGGGCTGGTCATCAGGTTCACTGTCGACAGAGCTGCTATCCTCAGTGTGGGCCTGTTCCGGTGGTGGGATGGACACTTCTGGACCCTCCTGGCTGGTGTGTTGTCGTTCGGGTCCTGCATGGGGTAAGAGAGTTTGGTTATTGTTTCTGTGTGTGCAATAGCATGCGTGTTGTGGGTGCCCTTGTCCCCCAGTGCAGGCATTCCCTGGAGGGAGGTGTTGTGAGGGTATTAAGTGGGGGGGAGGGGTTAGTGCAGTGGTCATGCTTAGGTGATGGGTGCCCATGGTTTGTGTTGGCATGCAGGAGTTGGTGTTGGGATGGGTGGGTTGTGCTGGTGAGACATTGTCAGGAAGGATGTGTGCTGGGGGTTGGGGGTGAGGGTGGGGGTGTAGGTTGGCATGCTGGTGGGGTGTGGGGGATATAGTAGTTGAGATGGGACTTACCAGAGTCCATTCCTCCGGCTACTCCTGCGAGGCCCTGAGGATGCAGGATGGTCAAGACCTCTTGCTCCCACGATGTAAATTCGGGAGGGGTGGGTGGGGGTCCGCCGCCAGTCTTCTGGACCGCGATGTTGTGCCTGGAGACCATCGATCGGACCTTCCCCCGTAGGTCGTTCCATCTTTTGCGGATGTCCTCCCTATTCCTGGGATGCTGTCCCACCGCGTTGACCCTGTCCACGATCCGCTGCCATAGCTCCGCCTTCCTGGCTATACTGGTGTGCTGCACCTGCGAGCCGAAGAGCTGGGGTTCCACTCTTAGGATTTCCTCCACCATGACCCGGAGTTCTTGGTCCGAAAATCGTGGATGCCTTTGGGGTGCCATGGGGTGGTGTGGGTGAGGTGTGGGGTGGTGTATGTGATGAGGAGTGTGTTGGTGGGTGGTGCTTTGTGCTACTATGTGGTGTGTGTGATGGTGTAGTGTGCCTCAGTGTGTGTTGCTTTGGATTGTCTGCTGTGTCTCTCTCTCCTTCTCTCATTAATTGGGGTCGCAGGGGTTTGTGGGTGATGTGGGTGTGTGTTTTACAGTTGGTTGATTGTGTGGGAGTGGTGTGTGTATGTGTATCAGGTGTGTGTTTTTCAAATTGTCCAATGTGGCTGTGTTTTGGTGCTGTGTGTGTATTCTGACCGCGGCGGTGTGTAGCGCCAATGGAATACCGCGTTTGAATGACCGCCGTGTGGATTCGTGGGTCGTAATGGCATGGGCGTATTTCTGTTGGCGTGACGGTGGAGGTTTGGTCATCTCCAGTTTATCGCTGCCCGCCGATGTGGCGGGCTGCAGTGGAGGACGGATTTTTGGAGGTTTGGCCGTTGTGGGTCAGAATGACCGTGGCGGTTGACCGCGGCCGCGGCGGTGTTATGGCGGTCTTCTGACCGGCGGTAAGGGCATTTTACCGCCGAGGTCAGAATCACCCCCTAAGTCCGAAGGTAAAAAGTTGACCGGGACCTCCCAGCCAGCGTATCCGAGGAGGGCTCCAGGGACGTCAGATCAAGATCCAGGTTTGCTCCGGTCAAAGGATTTTCCCCTCGAAAAAACAATTAAGTCCGAAGGTAAAAATCTCCACTGAGGGCTCCCGCAAAGCGTATCCAGAGAAGAGTTCCAGGAGGTCGGACTGGACTGGCAGTGTCGTCCCGCTGAAGAAAATCTTCAGAAAAGAGACTAAGGGGGTTATTCTAACTTTGGAGGAGGTGTTAATCCGTCCCAAAAGTGACGGAAAAGTGACGGATTTACCACCAGCCGTATTACGAGTCCATTATATCCTATGGAACTCGTAATACGGCTGGTGGTATATCCGTCACTTTACCGTCACTTTTGGGACGGATTAACACTCCTCCAAAGTTAGAATAACCCCCTAAATCCGAAGGTAAATTTTTGACCGAGGCCTCCCGAGAGCTGTAGCCGAGCAGGGCTCCATCGCGGTCTGCCTTAAACTTTGACTTTGCCCCGGTCGAGATGCAACCAGATGACCCAATTGGCGCTTTTTGTTTCTAGGTGTTAAAAAAGCAATAATTCTTTAAAAATTCATATCTCCGGTTCCCCTTATCCGATTTTATTCGTTTTTTTGTCATTCTAAAGATAAAAATATAATCTACTTTTATAAATTGGTTTTGTATTTTTAAACTGTTTCCTGTGTTTTATTTAATTAGTGTTTGTGAAACTTGAATGCTTTACACTCTGGCCCTCATTCTGACCTTGGCGGTCTTTTCGCAAGACCGCCGAGTTACCGCCGCGGTGAAGACCGCCGACCGCGGCGGTATGCCGCTGTGCGCATTCTGACCGCTGGGAGCGTTCCGCCGGAAAACCGCCAGCAGCCACACTGGCGGTCGGCGGGAAAGTGGAGACTGGTCAACCTCCACCGCCACGCCAGCAGAACACCGCCCACAGAATTACGACCCACATTTCTGTGTGGCGGTCTTCTGTTGGCGGTCTTCTGTTGGCGGTCACCTCCCCATGGCTCCTGTCACCTCCCGGAGGACCAACGCACAAGGTAAGTTGATCGTCCGTGAGGGGAGGGGTTGGGGGGGTGTTGTGTGATGTGTGCGTGCATGGGGGTGTGCGTGTGAGTGTGTAGAGGGGGTGTGTGAGTGCGTGCATGCGGGCGGGGAGTGCTGCTGTGCCTATGGGCAATGTGTGTAGTTCGGCGGGTGCGCATGTCGGCATGTATGTGTGCGGGTATGTGTCCCCGTTGTGTATGTGTGTGTGTAGGGGGTGTGTATATGTGCATGTTGGGGGTGTGTGCATGTCGGGGTGCGTGTATGTGCATGTCGGGGTGGGGGTGGGGAGGGGGTTCGTACCACCTCTGGGGGGTTGCAGGGGGGTGGAGGGTGTGGGGGGAGGACTCGGGGGGCAGTGGGGGGTGGGGGAGACCCCTATCAGTGCCAAGGAAGGAATTCCCTGGCCCCGATAGTGCCTACCGCCATGGTTCGCATGGCGGTTCCCGGACGCCAGAAACCGCGGCGGTAAGCAGGGTCATGATACCGTTGGCGGTCTTGGGTCGACCGCCGGACCGGAGTGCGCAGACTCCAGCCCGTCGGTCATGACCGCCGTGGCTGTCGGAGTGGGGAAGTGGCGGTCGGTTGCGGCGGTGACCGCCGCGGTCAGAATGCCATTTTTAATACCGCCGGTCTGTTCGCGGTCCGACCGCCGCCTCTCCGCCGACCGCCAAGGTCAGAATGAGGGCCTCTGTCTCCTAAGTTAAGCCTTGTCGCTCGTTGCCAAGCTACCAAGGGTTGAGCTGGGTTTAATTTACTGAGACCTAACTGGACCTAAGTGAAGGTTAGTGGCATATTGCTAAGTGTAGGTACTTACCTGCCCTTACCAGTAACCCATTTTCCAGCAATCAGCTAAGAGTTTCACATCCCCTGGGCTGATGAACTGTATAAAATGACAGGACAGAGTTTCACATCCCCGGGCTGATGGACTGTATAAAATGACAGGACAGGAGAGTGCCTTCAGGGCTGGATTAACGTGGTTGTTTTTTGCAGAGTCATTCAAAGCCTGCAGGCCTTATTTCAAAGACTGTGCGTAAGGTTATTTGGAAGGACTCTGTAAATGACATTGCAATTGTCTGGTCAACACGCAAAAATACATTTTGTTAGATCAATCCAATGAGAGGTCTGCAGAAGAGGAAACATTTTCAAAAACATGGAAATTTGCATATTGACATCCTTGATCACGGCATTGATTTGAGAGATAAGTAAGAGATTTGAATCTGAGAGTGTTGTGTAGCCATTTTAGTTATAGCTCCATGCACAATATTTTAGCACACTAGGCCTGCCACTGTGCACTTTAACCTAGATATATTTTACTCAGCATTGTTTATTATTTTAACAATATCCACATTTGCGGTCTTGTTTTATTTATTTCTATCTAGCTGTTATTTGCTTAGGCCAACACTGTGTTCTTAAACAAGCACACTGTGCTTCTCTCAAAGCTGCAGTAAAATATGTTGTCGGTGAATATGGTAACGTTTTGTCTCTGGTATTCATAGAAACATACACATCCTTACATAGGGACATTTTCTCAGAACATCAGTTGTTTTATTATAAAAACACTTCACTGTCCCATACACTTTAGAGGGAGATTCAAGCCAAATGACCACAACTGTATGCTGATTGCTGGACGCGTCGCTACACCTGCTTATGTAGACTTCAGGCCTTTGCTCAGGTATGGGGGATAATGAGGGATGATGTCTTCCCAGGGGAACCTGAAGGGCAGAACTAGAGCTTAACATGCTGTGCTCTAATATAGCCTAGGTAGGAATTAGTCTATTGACTCTAGTGACAATATGGTAGCGTTATTTCTATGCTTCACTTTCCTTGTCACAATTTAAATCCTGTCATGCTTTATCGTCCTGGTTATTGCAGTACATAATTTATTATCTAAGATGCAGTTGCTTCATTAAAACCTTATTGAAACATATGCTGCCTCTTCTTGTCCTTGTACATTGAATAATGTAACTGAGAGAAACAGATGAGATCTGAGTGACCACTATTGCCCTGAGGAGTCAATTGTGTCATGCACTCAGCTGCCCAATCATCCCTGCTCTTAAGTAGAGATAAGGCACTGCTAGTTAGCCAGAGCAAAACCCGGATTGGGGTGACAGGTGTCACTTGTAGTGGGTTAGACTCAGTCTCCCACACAGTAGGTGACTTTGCCGCTCAAATCCAGTAGTCTCATTAAAATAATGGAAGCCTACGCGACAAGAGGATTCACAGATTGTGGTAGGAGAGGCTTCTATACCGGAGGCAAGTTTATTTTGTAAGTAGCTCTATCGGAAGCTGTTGTGATGTGTGATGGACACCTTTGGTGGTATCACCCTATACCAGGTCCAGGTATCTCCTATTAGTAAAGTGTAGGCTCTCTAGAGGTATCTGTGGTTGAGCAGCCAAGATTTATCTAAGAGCCATGCAAAGCTTATGTAATACCACTACAGTCACACAGCACTATCACACATGAAAGAACCACACAGTGTTACAAAAATAATGGTACTTTATTATAGTAACACAAATACTAGAATACTGGATAGGCAAGCCTCCAACCGGAGGTAAACACATTATTATATATACATTAGCAATCAGTAAACAGCATAGAAAGCAATAAGCATTGGCAAAAGTATAGGTAAACAGTGAGGGCCTTAGAGGAGGGCCAAAACACATACTAAAAAAGTGGAATGTGAAAGGCAGTCCCACATCCAAAGAAATGGAATCAGTAGAGGGGAGATGGAGGAATGAGGAACCCCAAGACATGAATACCAGAGTGATCCCCAGCGACCAGGAGTGCAGAGGTAAGTACCTGGTTTTCCCCAAAGCGAACAGGAGGATTTTGGAAAAGGATAATGTAAGACCCAACCAAGACTGGAAGAACCCAAAGGTGAACTCTGACAGAAGAGGACCTGCAAAGGAAAGGGACCAAGTCCAATTTGTTTTGGAGTGTCCGGTTGTGGCAGGATCCACTACCACCCTTCTGTGGATGCAGGATCAAGTCGACTGTGGTCGAAGAAGGTCTGCAGTGCAGCACAGGAGATAAAGAGAGGTCCCAGAAGTGATGCAAGTGATTTCCTATGTCAGTGGTCAAGATGCAGTTGGTTAGTGGTGCTGGAAAACCACCAACAAGCCTTGGCAACTGCAAGAGGAAGAGAAGAACGTTTGCAAGGCTGAAGAGAACCAGCAAGGTCCAAGGGACTCAGCCAAGGAGAGGAGTCTGGGGTGACCCTCAACAGGTAGGAGGGTCACAAGTAGAGGAGGCAGCCCCCAAAGGCAACCCACTGGCAGCAAGCAAAGCAGTGGCAGTGAGGGCCACACAGCACACCTGAAGAGGAGTCCCACATCGCTGGAGCAGCAGGCAGGAGACTATGCTTTGCAGGAAGGAGTGCTGGGGATAGGGTTACATGGAGCCGGAAGATCCCTAGAGAAAACAAGCCTTGGTAGCTGCAAGAGTTCCGATGCATAGGGGTACTGTCCTGCAAGGAGAGGCAAGGGCTTACCATCTCCCATGTTGGACAGCTGGTAGAGAGGACCAAGGGGACCACTCCACACCACCACCTGTGATGCAGGAGCCACACAGTTCCGGAGGAGAGCAGACCCATGCAGCCAGTCAATGTTGCAGTTGGTGCCTGCAGAATCAGGGGAATGACTCCTTCACTCCAAGGGAGATTCCTTCTTACTTCTTGTGCAGGCTGAAGACTCGCCACCCTCTGAGGATGCACGTCAAAGGCAATGTTGCAGTTGCTGGAAGGAGCTGTAGAAACAATGTTGCTGAGTGGACTTGTCGCTGAAGTTGAAGATTGTTGGTTCCTGGAGGGTCCAGTTGCAGTCCCAGTGGCCAAAAGATGAAGTAAATGATGCAGAGGAGTCGTGCTGGAATCTTGCATTTCAAATCTGAGGACCCACCCAAGAGTGAGACCCTAAATAGCCCAGGAAGGTGGATTGGTCACTTAGGAGGGTGCCCACCTATTAGAAGGGGGCTGTGATGTTGCCTACCTGACCTAGCCACTCAAATGCTCCCAGGGGCCTCTGCCCACCTTGGATTCAAGATGGCAGAATCAAGTGACCACCTGGAGGAGCTCTGGTCACCACTCCTTGGGTGGTGATGGACAAGGGAGTGGTCACTTCCCTTTTCTTTGTCCAGTTTTGCGTCAGAGCAGTGACCAAGGGTCCCCTGGACTGGTGCAAACCAGGTTATGCATGGAGGGCAGCAAATGTGCCCTTCAAAGCAAACCGGTGGCTTAGGAAGGCTACCCCTCCCTAGCCTAGTAACACCTATTTCCAAGGGAGAGTATGTTACCTCCCTCTTCCACAGGAAATCCTTTGTTCTCCCTTCCTCTGCCTGAGCTGGTCAAGCAGCAGGAGGGCAGAAACCTCTCCCGGAAAACCACAAAACACTGGTAGGGGCAATGCTGGGGATCCTTTAAGGAGTCCCCATAGTGCACTGGGGTATGATTCTGACATGTTTTATACTAAACATGCCCAGGTTCAGAGTTCCTATTATGTAGCAGGACTTGTGTACAGTACACAGGTAAAATGGCTTTCCCACACTTTTGAAGTCCAGTGCAATGGAGCTGTAGTTTGTAGGGGCACCTCTGCTCATGCAGAGATGCCCTCACACACAGGTACCTGCACCATGCCATCTTAGCTAGGAGGGCCTACCATAGGGGTCACTTACAGTGACCTGGTGCAGCGACCTGTAGTGAAAGGGTGCATGCACCTTTTCACTCAGGCTGCAATGGCAGGCCTGCAGACACATTTTGCATGGGCTCTCATGGGTGGCACACTGCATGCTGCAGCCCATGGGGAACCCCTGGTGCCCCAATGCCCTGGGTATCTAAGTGCCATATATTAGGGACTTATATGTGGACACCAGTATGCCAATTGTGGGACCAAATTTAGAAGGAGAGAGCACAATCACTGGAGTCCTGGTTAGCAGGATTCCAGTGAAAAGAGGCCAAGCATACTGATAGCAGGTAAAAAGTGGGGGTAACCATGTAAAAAAAGAGTGACTTTCCTACAAGTTCTTTATTAAATTTTATGTTTATAGTGTTACAATACATCTGGGGCCACCAAAGGCTAGTTAAAGATTAGGATTCAAGAAATCCATTAGTACTGTTTCCTAGAATCCGGCTAGGAAGAATGAGCCTAGAACACAGTGAAAATTAAAATATTAACTTGGACAAACCTCCAGCCAGTCAGCCCATCATTTACCTATCTAACAATGATATCAGAGGCATATATGTACAGCTCCACCAGAGAAATCTACACAGACCACCTCCCCTCAACTGAGCAGGATAAACCCAAACCATTGAAACCCATCAATACTGAATAATAAATTCAGGGGGCTGGCCATACGATTTGGCTGTGATGGCATCTTAGTTGTTTGTAACTACAGTCTTGCCTTACCTGGTGCAGCTATGCCTAAGTGTCGTCATCTCATCCGTGCTCCATCTTTCCATATCTCAGAGCCATTTTTTTATGTTTGAGGCAGCATTAGCCTACCATTCCTTTGGTATATTCCTTTTAGCGATCAACAGGGCCAAATCAATGAATCTGCATACCTGCTTTGCACCCTAGTAAGCACAGCACTTGATCAGGGACCAGCTTCCTACACCATCAGTTCTGCTGTAAGTGCAACTATTTTGTACCAGAAAGGCCCGATCACTCTGCACTCCAAAACTGTATGGGAAAAAATCCTCTGCTCTGCATGACATCTAGAGCATGTGTCAGAGGCACCACAGTACATATACGTTCCAATCTCATAAAGGGCAAGTATGTCTGGTGTTGATGAACTGGGTGAATTTGAAGGCTGTATTCCAGTATTTGTATTGGTACATACCTCACCCAGTTTATTTTCCTATTTCACCTTCAGTGCAGAAGTGTCCAAATAAAATACACAACTGTCCTGGAGTGTATCATGGCCACAGTGTCTTTGCAATTTTTATAAGTCAAAAGTGTTGTGAGTTCCCCAGAACTAGGGGGGGTCACAATTACTTTCACCTCCACGTCAACCTCACTGCTCTTACTAAAGTATTGCTGTTAACAGTACTTTGCAGTTCTGCGTGCCCTGGGGTGTGCCCTTAACACACCTTTAGCTCTGCACCTTTGGGTCATCCACCAAACTGTCCACAGTAATTTCCCCACCAGATAATACATTTCAATAGTGGGTGCTCCAAGGCACCCCCCCTCTAAAGTGCACTTGTATTTCTCAATATCCAGTCTTTTTTCTGGCATTACTCCATATCAACACTGACAACAGTTTACTCAAGTCCTTAAAGAACCCCCTCTTAACGATTAAGGGAATTGCTACAAAATTATTCAAGAGCCTAAGATGGAGCAGAGCGTGCACATTTGAAATATTAGCTTTGATTACTCCTTCTAGTGTAGGTATGAGAGAAACTAAAATGATTTATTTCCCCTGTGCCATACAGTGGTCCATCAGTATAGCAGGATGTACTGTGGTGACAGTTTTCTTAGAGTATGGTGTCCCTCATCAGGGGAATAACGATGAGACCTGTATGGCATAAGAGTTAGTCGGCTCACGTTGTACAATTCAAATGTGTAATCTGAAGAACTAGGAGAAGCTCTGATCTAGGTTTGTTTTGTGTTCCCATGTCTGTAAATATTTACTGTAATAAGTCTGCTTGCGGTTCATAAAGGTAGCTGTATGTGCTTTCACCCACTTCTTTTCAGAGAATGTCAGAATGATTAACTCATACAAAGGCTTAACTCGCTGAGCATTATGTGGCAAATTAGCCCTGCCAAATCTAAGAAACCCAATCAGGACTTCTAACTTGCTCAGTGAAGATGGAGGTTGTAAAGAAGCAAATTTGTTCATGAAGTCATGTGCTAATCCTTTATCCTCACTTGAAAACTAATATACAAGAAAAAAATCACTTTAAGATAAGCAATTTTTTAATTCTTACAATTGATTTCATACCTGCCACAGACTAAAAGTGTTCCTATTCTCTCCACCCTAACTCGGCGTACCTTCAAGTTGTCATCTGTACTTTAGACGTCATTAACATATAATAGAGTCTCAGGATTTTCTTGTTAGATCTTCATAAGTCTTGCTACAAATCACTCTCTGCAAGTACACATTGGTATTCTAATGGCAAATGTGTATATACATGTTGAAAACCACTGAAAGAAAACATGGTTCGATACTAGGATTCCAGCACTATGCTCTAACTAAACTATTAAATATGTTCAAGTTGTTTCATATTAATCCTGACTAGTTTTGTCATCAGTCCAGTACTATTAGCATTTTGTACAGCATGTGTGATAGTATGTGCATTTAAATTTCATAATCTAAAACTATTCCATATGAATTGTCAGGTTTCAGCACTTGAAAAGAGGAATAGTAATAGTGGAATGGAAAGACACTACTGTACCTTGATATCGTAGCTGATTTCAAATAGCTTTTATATCACGCTGAGCTTCTGGCTTTAGAAGATATTTAGGGCCTGATTTAGATCATGGTGGAGGGATATCCTGTCCTCCGTATTACAATCTCCATAGGATATTATGGGATTCTAGTACAGCGGATGGTGTATCGCCAGACAAACTCACAGCAGAAAAAAGGAAGCAGCTTCTGAGCTGAAGGAGGTATTACAAAAGACCTTTCCATTAAATGCAATTACAGTTTTTTTCAGTGTGTCATCTGGAATTACTCAAAGGTCTAAAAGAATATGTCCCATGATAGAGCACCAATTATACACTTTCTGAATCTGTATTCGAGAACAAGCCTGGAAATAAGCTTTCTTTATCCACTGGCGCGGAAGACTTTGTTAGTGTGCCAACTAGAGACCAAAAGCCGGTTGGAGTACAACAGCACTGTGACCAACTGACCAATATCTGAGTGAGATGCATTTTAGGTTATGATTAATCCTATGAGATATCACAGGGATAATCAGTGGAGATGAAACCCTGTTTCATTATGAAAAGGTACAGTCATATCACATAGAACACTAGGAAAACATAAGTACATTTTAAAGATTTATTATTTAAAAAAAATCAAAAACCTATCCCAATATGAACAGTGTTAGAAATGGGGTTTTTGGTTGGCAGTCAGGTTGCCCTCTGTCCAAGCAAGAACCCTCACTCTAGACAGGGTAAGTCACACACAATCCAAAATCAACCTGTGCCCACCCTCTGGTAGCTTGGCACGAGCAGTCAGGCTTAACTTAGAAGGCAATGTGTAAAGCATTTGTGCAATAAATCATACAATACCATAATATAACACCACAAAAATACACCACACAGTGTTTAGAAAAATATGTAATATTTATCTGGGTATTTGCAGGTCAAAACGATCAAAGATGCAATATGAATTTGTAAAGATATCACTGAAGAGTGATATAAAGTGTCTTAAGTCTTTAAAAAGCAAATAAAGTCTCTTTCAAGCACAAAGTACCTGGTTTCTGGTGGAAAAAACTCCGCAGAGGTCTGTAGAAGAGGAGATGCGTGGAAAAATGGTGTGTGCGTCGGTTACGCCCCTTGACACATGGACTTGCGTCGTTTTTTTTCACGCGGGGAGACGTGCGTCGTTCTACGGAAGGAAAATGGTGTGTGTGTCGGTTGCGCCCCTTCACACACGGACTTGCGTCGTTATTTTTCACTCGGGGAAGACGTGCGTCGTTTTCTGGCACGCGGACAGTCTCCTTCTATGGTTCGCGGGGATTACCAGATGTCCCGGGTCTATGCGTGGATTCTCCTGCTTGTTTTCCGGCTGCGCGTCATTCCGCGGGGCTGTGCGTCGAAGTTTCGATCTCACGGCAGGCGTTGCGTCGATTTCTCCTCTGGAAGTCGGGTGGCGTTGTCCTTGCGAGGCTGTGCGTCGAAGTTCCGGTCATCCCGAAGGCGTCGCGTCGATCAGCATCGGTGTGCAGCGTTTTTCTCACCGCGGAACAAGCTGTACGTCGAACATTTCGGCGCACGAAGCGTCCAAGTGAAAGAGAGAAGTTTTTTTGGTCCTGAGACTTCAGGGAACAGGAGGCATGCTCTATCCAAGCCCTTGGAGAGCACTTTTACAGCCAGACAAGAGTTCAGCAAGGCAGCAGGCCAACAGCAAGGCAGCAGTCCTTTGTAGAAAAGCAGACAGGTGAGTCCTTTCAGCAGCCAGGCAGTTCTTCTTGGCAAGATGTAGTTTCTGGTTCAGGTTTCTTCTCCAGCAAGTGTCTGATGAGGTAGGGCAGAGGCCCTGTTTTATACTAAGTTGTGCCTTTGAAGTGGGGGTGACTTCAAAGAGTGTCTAAGAAATGCACCAAGCCCCCTTTCAGTTCAATCCTGTCTGCCAGGGTCCCAGTAGGGGGTGTGGCAGTCCTTTGTGTGAAGGCAGGCCCTCCACCCTCCCAACCCCGAAGACCCATTCAAAATGCAGATGTATGCAAGTGAGGCTTAGTACCCTGTGTTTGGGGTGTGTCTGAGTGAATGCACAAGGAGCTGTCAACTAAACCTAGCCAGACGTGGATTGAAGGGCACAGAAAGATTTAAGTGCAAAGAAATGCTCACTTTCTAAAAGTGCCATTTCTAGAATAGTAATATTAAATCCGACTTCACCAGTCAGCAGGATTTTGTATTACCATTCTGGCCATACTAAATATGACCTTCCTGCTCCTTTCAGATCAGCAGCTGCCACTTCAACAATGTATGAGGGCAGCCCCAATGTTAGCCTATGAAGGGAGCAGGCCTCACAGTAGTGTAAAAACGAATTTAGGAGTTTTACACTACCAGGACATATAACTACACAGGTACATGTCCTGCCTTTTACCCACACAGCACCCTGCTCTTGGGGTTACCTAGGGCGCACATTAGGGGTGACTTATGTGTAGAAAAAGGGGAGTTCTAGGCTTGGCAAGTACTTTTAAATGCCAAGTCGAAGTGGCAGTGAAACTGCACACACAGGCCTTGCAATGGCAGGCCTGAGACAAGGTTAAGGGGTTACTGAAGTGGGTGGCACAACCAGTGCTGCAGGCCCACTAGCAGCATTTAATCTACAGGCCCTAGGCACATATAGTGCACTCTACTAGGGACTTATAAGTACATTAAATAGCCAATCATGGATAAACCAATCAATAGTACAATTTACACAGAGAGCCTATGCACTTTAGTACTGGTTGGTAGTGGTAAAGTGCCCAGAGGTCAAAAGCCAACAACAACAGATCAGAAAAAATAGGAGGAAGGAGGCAAAAAGTTTGGGGATGTCCCTGTCAAAAAGCCAGGTACAACAAACAGTAAATATTAGAAGTGTAAAAAGTAAATAGCATTGTAACATATTAGTCAAACCCTGAAGCTTTACTTTATGTCTGTACTTACACTCGCATCCTCATGTTCTTTGGCTAACTAAGCACATCTTAGCACCAAAGAAAGGGCCTAATTCGAGTTTCAAAGATGGCCGATACCTGCATAACTTCTCTGAACAAAGAAGCAATTTTCAGTATAACAGCAGTGTCTGCTACAGATATGCCTGCTGAAGGAGGACCAAGAGTTCCTTCCGTTAGCCTTTAGCAACAGGGAGGTGCTACAGCTTATTATATCTTCTGGCCCCAGGTCTCTGGTATGTTCCCGTCTATCTCTTAAACTCTGCTTTTCACTTTTAGAATGTAACTGATCATAGTTCAATGTTTAAAATAAACAATTATCAGAAAAGGCCCTGGCAACCTCTGATTCTGTGAAGTAGTGCTCTTTGTATTATAATAATAATAATAATAATAATAATAATAATAATAATAATAATAATAATGATAAAAATAAACAAAATTATTAGCTTCCATGAAACCTTGTCCATAATTTCACAAGAATTATGAATAGATAACGTAATTTAAAAAGGGAAAATAAAAACATGATAATTATAACTGAAGGATATTAATTATGATGATGTGGAGTTTTCTCATGGGCCTCTAGCAAATTGTGGGTTTGGGGGGATGGGAATGGATTGATGTTATGGCAAGGGTATGAGACTTTACATTTGTTGTATGCTTTTAAATATTGCAGGTAGGATCTAGGAGTAAGGCATTGTTTTTCTTTACAAAGAGAAGGGCATTTTGGTTTGGGAGCTCTATGAGGAGTGTTATGTTGTTTAATAAGAAACTTTATCAATCAGAGTTTAACATAACAAGTTGGTGGAGTTTCAGAAATTGGAATTGCTGAGCTTTATATTGTAGGCTGATGGGGAGTCTATAGCTGGGTCTTTGGTGAGTGATATGGTGAGTGATATGTTATGCCTGAAGTGTTTTGTGATGCCAATGTTAGTGGTGGGGGGTCTGAATTAATTGGATCAACTGGATGTTCAAGAATATGTTGTTAATAGTTGATCAGGTTAGTGAAGATTTCTGCAAAGTTTTTGTCTTTTGCTTAGATCATAACGGGATGATTATTGTAATTGTCAAATGTCACTATACCAGGGATGATAGGAGAAGCTGAGATTGCTAGTTGGATAACACATCAAGAAGCAGAATTTTTGGATACTAAAGAGCCGCAGATTCCTTATTTTAATTGCCTGCCCAAGATACATAAAGGCAACCCTCCTCCCGGTCGCCCGATTGTGTCAGGAATAGGATCCTTATTGGAACCTTTGTCCACATTTTGTGACTTTTTCCTACAATCCATAGTCCAACAGACATCCACCTTTCTGAAAGATACTAAGGACACCTTGGTATTGTTAGATCATATCAACACCTTCAGCACCATAGATATGCTGCTATGCCTCGAGTAGAGGCATTATATACCAATATACCACAAGATGCCACATTGGAAGCGGTGGAGGAGACCCTGACATCTATGACTTGGACTTACAAGACCCCTATAAGCTTTATCTTACAATGTGCCAGTCTAGCTCTGAAAGAGAACTTCTTCCAATTCAAAGATCGCCTCTACCATCAGATACAAGGAACATCTACGGGGAGTACATTTGCTCTGAGTCTAGCCTGCCTCTATATGTACACCTTCAAGCAACGTCATATTCTGTCACCCTCACAACCTTTTTTCTTTAATATCCGACTTTGGCGTCGATATATAGATGACATATTGGTGGTCTGGAAGGGCAACACAGATAAAGTCAATACATTTATTAATTGGATTAATACTTTGGATCAACATTTACATTTTAGTGCTAATTTTTCTAATGAGGAGGTTTCTTTCCTGGACCTACGGATCATTCTGACAGATGCATTTTTGCATTCTTCCATCTTTCATAAAAAAACTGATAGGAATAGCTTGTTGTTATTGACAGCCATCACCCAAAATCCTTGAGGACTAATCTTCCCTTTGATCAGTTTTTAAGATTGAGGTGTAATTGCACTGACATGTCTGACTTTCATTCACAAGCTGACATTTTAAGTCAAAAGTTGAGGGACCGCCATTATCCTAAACAGATTATTTGGCAGGCTAAAAAGAGAGCCCGCAACATACCTAGAGATGTTCTATTGATGGATTCCACACGCAATCCACTATCGAAATTGACTCGCGTCACTACCTTTACACCCTTGAGTAACTGTGTTAAAAAGATTCTTAATGAGTGTTGGTCGATACTGAACAGAACTGGGGAGTCCCTGGAACACCCTTTATTTGCATTCAAAAGAACACAGAACATCAGGGATTTACTAGTACATACTAGATCAATACTCACTAAGAACCGTGACACCACTTTACCCAAATCCTGGCTCGGTGTTATAGGTCATCACACCTGTGGAGGTTGTAATGTATGTCCTATGTCCATGAACACCCAAAAAATTGACTTGGGTGAGACCAAAAAATTGGCAGTTAATTAAACATACCAACTGCCACACTAAGAATTGTATCTACATGATCGTGTGTCCTTGTGATCTTTGATATATTGGGATGACTACAAGGATGGTAAAGACATGGATCAATAAACATCGTAGCACTATAAGATGCTAACGTTTTTCCACTAAACTGACGAACCATTACATTGAACAACATCACACTCCTGATGACCTTAAATGGGTCATTTTGGAATGTATAAAGGACAGTCGCGAATGTACAAAACAGTTATTTGAAAAAGAACAACGTTGGGTGTATAGACTAGGGACACATTTGAGAGGACTCAATGATGATGTTCCATGGTCCGAACTTATTTAATACACACACTGACCTGTTATCTTTTTTCCGTACTTTTCCCTGAAAATCTTTCCATGATTACTTACCATTTTGTAAGAGGGCTGACTTTTTTGATCCCACACCCCTCCCTTTTTTGGCTAAATGATACTTTTTACCTCGATGGGGCACTTTTTCCCTTGATTAGTGACAGATATTTTTGGGGCACTTACTTTTCTCCATTTGATGTTAATTTTCCCAAACATGTTTAGCTTTTCATGTTTAAGGATAGCAGCCTAAGATTTAATTTTAGTTTGTTACTCTCTAAACTGAAAGATGTCCGCCGCTTTTTTGAACTCACGATGAGTCCGCTTTCGTTCTCTATTGTGGATGACCTGCCTGTTAAAAACCCAGCCTACAGCTCCACTTTCTACTACAGGGAGCGCAAAGCTGGGATAGGTGCGTCAGATCCTTGGGGCTTTGTGGAAGTAAATGCTTTGCTTCCCTCCCCCTTGCTTTTGTTGACAACTGCATGCCGGTCCCAATTGACCGAGCATTATCTATTCACTTTTTTTATCCTTGACCCCCGTTATGAGGGGCTGGATAATACTTTGCGGCTACATCACCGATGCACGGTGTCTTGTGCCCACCCATATCTGGGTTCAACATCATCTACATATCCCTTGGTGGGAGCTGTTGTTTCATTCCAGAAGGGTGCACTATGTGTAAATGCTTCTGCCATAGAAGGTATGGTGAGAACTTCGCACTTTACCAATGTCTACATTCCCCTAAGTCTTGTTGCATTGCCAGTACGGCTGTCAGACGGGTGATTCAATCTACATTGACATTTGATTTGGATTTTCCATATCCGGGGCAATATCATTACAATACTTGTATATATCATAGCATGGGTACGGCCAAAAGCGCAATGAACTGTGACAATACACTGTCATTTTCACGCACTTTGATGTTACTTAAACTGCATTATTTAGTATGAGGTATATGACTTGATCTAATGTGATACTTTTTGACCTGTGTTTGTCACAATAACTGACCTCTTTATAGTACTGTTAATTGAAAGGAGCTATTCATTGAGATATTCTGTCATTAATTTCCAACATTCCTGTGCATGTAGATATCCATACTGGATTGGACCACTGAAGCTCGTTGCTATCCCTATGGGGCTCATCCTTTAATACGAGGAGGGTAAGGATGGTATTTCTTAATTATGAGGATTGACCATCCACCTATATTCACAATTATTTCAGCAAATCACATTTCTTTACCAGTGTGTTTTGAGTCTCCCTACCTTTCACAGTGCACTCAGTATTGTCTTTATGTACTGTGTTTCATGCTTTGCTTTTCTTTCCTTAGGTTCCTGTAATACACTTTGACTGTAGTCTACTTGAAGAGTGAGGATTAGGTAGGTTTTTTAGGTCCTGACGAATCACATTTGATCCTTGTTGACTATTGAAGCGAGAAACATGGTGACCTATGTTAAGGCAGTATAGGGATTTCCGATCCTGCGCTTACCTCATCCCTGGACAATAGGGTTTGTGATTATTAGACACCTTATTTGGTTAGGGCAAAATAGACATTAGTCTAATTTTTCTCCCTACATTTTGTTTTTAATCATGACAGAGGTTCATTTTCTCAATATATTTTTCTATTGCCATTTTTTCCTCTCGTCATTTTTAACAGTATTTTTTGTACCAATCCCATACAATTGCATTCACCCACCGGCAAATATCCTTGATAAAAGATCTCCGGCAAAGAGCTCCCTTGTGGGGCCCGTCAGCCATTGCAGTGCCGGCTTCACGAGGAGCAGGGCTTGATGATGAAGCATGTCACCACATGGTGAATGAGGGCTCTTGTTCTTGTTTTAAGGATACTTACAGGGACCTATTCTTCTTTCTTGATTTGGGACTAGGATTTTCATCCCTCCGTGGAACTGTGCATTCTGTGTTTTGTGATTTATATGGGAGTATTATGCATAGGACCACCTTTTCTTTCTTTAAAATCTCCCACTACATAAGCCCTTTGTTTGCTTTTTTGACTACTTAAAAGTCATTACAGAACATTATTGTGTTTTTGAGTAGCACTGTCTAGATGCATTGTTGTCTGGTGGTGTCATTTGTAGTCTGATTGGAGAGTAAGGAGGGGGTAACCCACTGACCCTACACTCATTTTATGTAAAACAGAGATCTTAGAACTTATAATTTTAGGGTTGGTTCAATCATTTTCGGAAGAAAGTCAGGTTTTATTGTTTTTCTGAATTGTAGGACTGCTAATCATTCTTATTCTCTTCAATATGGAGTTCAGTTCTTTGCAGGTTTGCACTGAGAATGAGCTCTTTTGTTTGGCTGGGTGGTTAGCAGTTGTGCTGTTCTCAACCTAAAGTTCCTCATTTGGGAGTACAGATTAAATCATGGATAACTTTCATAATGATGACCATAATCCCTATGAGTCTGGCAGCACCTTCTGAAAGTTTTAAAAAAAAAAGAAACATTTTAAAAATGGTTTAAACAACAAAAAGAAGTATGGGTGGAGCACCTCGAGACATACTTAGAGGGCATGGAAATTGAAGAGGGCAGGAAGCGTCCACTGCTTCTGAGTGGGCCCGCTATGCATAAGAGCTCTAAATCCACACATATACACATCCCTTAAGCACTCCATGTCTGCCCACTTTATGCTTCCTCCTGGAAGCATGACAGAAACCAGATGAATCAGTAGATGTTTTCCATGCCTGCCTGAAAGAACTGGCCAGCACGTGTACCCTGCCTGATGAGGAAAGTGAGGTGAGGGCACATTTTATCCAGGGATGCACATCTGTGAAACTTAGAGGACATACTTTCACTAGTGCGATCTAAGGAACTCTCTAAAGCAAGAGCGGCCCACACAGACACTGCAATGCAGGCGCCAATCAAAGAGGGGCCCAAAATTGTAATCTGTAAATAGACCTGGAAGACGAAGCCAGAGACAGCAAAACCCAAGCCGGTGAGCCAACCCTTTCGGTGGTGTGGAGGTCCCTACCCCCACCAAGGCAACTGCTTAGTTCGGAGGTAAGAATAGCACCACATGTGGGAAATTGAATCATTATTACAAAGAGTGCCACTCCACCCAGAGACAGCCTGTGACCCAGCCAAAACAGAGCATCTACCCTGTTGATACGCACCCCGACACAACAGCAAAAAGTGAAATGGATGACGACGAGCAAAGAAGTTGTTCATGTGGTGCAATCTGTTGAACTGACACTTGTAATGCCCCAGTCCACACCCACATGCCTCCTCTAAGTACATGGCCATTTGGTCACGCCCTAGTCGACACAGGGAACCTCAATCAACCTGATGGCTGCAGACCAGTACCACAACTGGCTTCCCCACCCACACTCTGATCCACCAAAGTCAGAGTCCACACCTTTGGCAACTGTTCACTCCTGCAGCTTGCAGGGGTATTTCACGCCAAAGTCACCTATCAAACCACCTCCGCCAAAGACAAAATCTTTGTTCTCAGGAAGGTGATGGCTTCCTTCTAAGTTGCTGAACTACCCAAGATCTCAAGCTGGTACATTTTGATTTTAGCATCCGCACAAGCGACATCAGCAAACTCACACAAGTCTTTGCCTTCCTGTTTGATGGTATAGGGTGTTTCAAGGGCAAAGCCATCCAATTACAAATTGACAAATCATTAAAATCTGTAGTGCTTTGCCACCAACAGATAGCATTTCATCTCTGCCCCAAGGTGGAACAAGAATTAAAGCACCTCAAAGAGGCCAACATGACTGAGAAAATGACATGACCTACTCCCTGGGTCTCCCCCATCGTTGTGGCTAAAAAACCCAAACAACCCAACGCTGTGCGGATTTGCATCCACATGAGAGTGTCCAACTTAGCCATCAAACGAGAGTCCACCTGGCACCCACCATAGATGACATCATTGGAGAGCTCTCTGGCTCAAAATGGTTCTCCAAAATGGACCTCAGCTCAGGCTATCACCAGGTACTGTTGCACCCAGTCACACGCTCCATAACAACCTTCTCTGCTCAAGTGGGTCTCCGGAGGTATTTACAATTGAACTTTGGCATATCAAATGCTGCTGAGGTCTTCCAATGCATAATAAAAGAAGTATTATCTGGTCTGCCAGGTGTGCTGAACGTAAGTGATGACCTCTTGGGGCATCCCCCAACAGTGGACAGCCACCTCACATGCCTCAGAGCAGTGTTTGCCAGTCTGAGAGACCATGGCCTGACTCTTCACAGAGAAAAATAAAAATTTCTGTAAAGGAGCATCAGTTTTTTTGGCTACCAGTTCTACAATCATGGCATAGGGCCAGACCCAGCGAAGGTGAAAGACATTCAAGATGCCCCAGATCACACCTCAGTATCAGAGTTCCAATGCTTCCCTGGCATGGTGAACTACTGCAGACATTTCATGAAGAATCTGTCGGACCTTACAAGCCCCCTCTGCGAGCTCACCAAATCCACCAGCCAGTAAGTGCGGGGAGAAGAGCAGGAGCAAGTCTTCCGGAACACAAAGGAAGTGCTGTAGGCTCACATAAACTTAGCATATTTCGACCTGAGGAAGGGGTCTCACCTTGCAGTGGACACCAGCCCCATCAAGTTGGGAGCCATGCTGTCCCAATGTCAGAACTGTGGAGAGTGGGCCCCTATTACCTACACGAGCCAAGTGCTCATGTCTACAGAACAACGGTACTTGCAAACCGAGAGGGAGGCCATTGCGAACCATTAGCTGTGCTGCCATTTCTACATGTGCCTATATAGCTATCCTTTCACCTCCACACTCAACTCAACCATTAATCCCATTATTCAAAGGATCCACATCCAAACCTCCATCGAGTATAGAAAAATGGACCTTGCAGTTGCAAGAGTTCAACTTCACCATAGAGTATCAGCCAGGCACTTGCAAGCCCATAGATTTCTTGTCGCCCATGCTCGACCAGCCACCCCCGCAGAAGCCAAGGAGGCCTGGGACACCAAAGAGTATGCCTGCCTCATGTTGGAGAGGTCCAGACTGAACCCCATGTTGTTGTCAAATGTCATGAAGGCCACGGAACAAGATGACTGGCTGCAAATCACCATCAAAGCCCAATGGACTGGTGACTGGCGTGCTCTCTGCTGCAATTCCACCCATTGCACAGAAGAGCAAAGCTGAGACTCCAGTCCATATACCAAGAGTTCTTGGTGACTACAGAAAGCTTTCTCCAGCAGCCTAAGACCCCACTCCATACTCCTAGGTCATGGAGGCCACGAAGGGGTGGTTGAATCCAAAAACAGGCTTAGAAACGAGGTCTGGATCCCTGGCCTGGATCAACAAGTGGAGGAAGTCATCAAAGATTGCACAGTCTGTCAGGCGATTACTCACCTTGAACCTCCAGCACCAGTCATCATGGAGGAGGGACCTACCACATCATGGCAACGTGTCAGCGCAGACTTCGGCAGCCTACCAGACGGCTCGTACATGGTCATCCTCATAGATGTATTCTCACGATACCTCAAAGTGGAGATAGTGCCAAACACCTTTCAGCAGTAGTCATCCCAAAAGTAGAGAAAATCATGGCTGCCCCCGGGCTGATCAAAGAAATTCGCACCGACAGTGGCCCACTATTCAACAGCCAAGAATGGGCCAAGTATCTCCAGTCTCGTAACAGAAAGCATCAGCGCATCAAGCTGAGGTGGCCCCAAGTCAGTGGAGAGATTTGTAAGAACTTCGATTATAAGCATTTGCAATGCAATAGGTCTCGCAATTGCTTGAGTTAGAGCTATTGGCGTTGTAAATGCATAAGTGGACTTTGCTTGCCACATAAATTGGTCAACCCTGCCACATAATTTGGTCCTCTCTGCCACATAATACCAGTGGCCCTGCACATAACTAAAGCACTTCTATTTACCTTCTTCCTCTATCTTCAGCAAAAAATGAAAATAGTGTCATTACTTATTATGTTTTGTATATTATTATTTTGGGGTGCCCCAAATCTAGTGTGGGGATGCGGAGATGACCTAGACAGAAAGAGCACATCGTGCCTGGAGTTATGGGCAAAAACGTTTTGAAAAGGAATGCCCCACAAAGCATTATGGGGCGAGTTTCCAAGTGCCGCAAATATTGTAGTATCTTGATAGCAATGCTCAGAACAGCCACTAGAGGGTGCCACTGTAAAAATAACATTTGTAAGGAACATGGCCATGTGACCATATAATCAGCCCCTAAAGGGCATTACCACACGAAAACAGAATGTCAGAACGAAATGCAGTGTAACCATATATTTAGCTGCTGGAGGGGGTAGTGTACTACACATTTTCAGGCCCAGCAGGCCTACTAGAATAATATTACAAAAAAGGCCCTTAAAACACAAACTACACCCAGCTGTAAAACAAACGTTCCAGCCATGAGAGAACTTAAAAAGACACTGACCGGTTGGGCAGGCGGAAGAGGTTATTATTTTATGCCCCCCCAACCTAGTGTGGGGACCCAGAGATGCCCTAGACAGTGTGTTGTGCTGAAAATTTTTATGGCGGTCCTATTGGCCTAGGACCACCGCATGGTGAGTTATGGGCAGAAACGTTTTGTAAAACGAATGCACTGCAAAGCATTATGGGGCAGGTTTTCAAGTGCAGCAAATATACTATCTTGACTGTGATGCTCAGAGGAACCCCAGGAGGACACCATAATGAAAATAGCATTTGTAAGAAACATGGTCATGTAAACATATAGTCAGCCCCTAGACGACATAACGGCATGAAAACAGAATGGCAGAAAGTAATGCAATGTAACCATATATGTAACCCCCTAGAGGGCATAGTTCCTTACATGTTGTCAGGCCTAGCAGGCCTACTGCAATGCTATTACAAACAAGGCCCCTAAAACACAAACTGCTATCAGCTGTAAAACAAAAGTTCCAGCCATGAGAGAGCTTAAAAAGGTGGGATATACATAACCACAAACACACACACACACACACACACTAAACACCTTAAGACACTGGAGATGCACAGACCTGGTGAACGAGGGGCAGTACCCAGTGCCTAATTTGATCCGGTGGTTGCCAGTGGGCAGACATTTTCTACAAGCAAGGGAGAGAAAAACACCCAAAAGGGAAAGACGAAGGAAGTGAAAGATGGAAAACTGACAACGGTAGAAAGCAGGAATACACAAAAGAGAGCTAAAGGGGCACAGAGTGTCTGGCAGTGGATTAAAGAGGCCAGGGGTAGAGTCAAGAGTATGCAACCTTGCTATTCGGGTCGTTGGCATTTAATAGCGCTGGAGTGTAAATATGTTGTATGGTATGGATTTATGTGCAGTGGCTTTGATTGGAACTATGTGTAATGATATTGAATTATATTGTGTGGATTGCAATTATGTAGTGTGGAGTGGAATTATGTGGGTTTGACTGGAATTGTGTGGGGTGGAATTGTTTGGCTTTGAATTGTGTGTGCTTGAATTATGTGGCGTTGACTGTAGCTATGTGTATTGGAATTATGTGGATATGAATTATGTGTTATTGTGTGTATTGGATTTATATTGAGTAGGATTGTGTGTCATGGAGTGTAATTATGTGGAGTGGTATGTGCTGTGGAGTGGCATGAAGAGGATTTATGTGGAGTGGCCGTGAATTATATAGCATGATGTGGAATTTTGTAGTGTGTATTGGATGTATGTGGTGTGTAGTGGAATTGTGAGTCATAGATTGGAATTATGTGGTTTGGTGTGGAATTATGTGGTGTGGAGTGGAATTGTGTGGACTGGAATTATGTTGAGTGGTGTGGAATTGTGTGGCATTGAGTTGTGTGGTGTTGTGTTTGACAAGGGCCAGTAAAGCGAGTCAAAATGAGTAAAATGTAAGCGAGGATCGTACTGCTAGTTATCTATAAGAATCTGCTATTACTGAATGACCAGTAAGGCACAAACATGTTATAGCACATAAATCATATAAATCCAATGTAAAAACAATGCTATATGCGTAAGTGTGTGTTTAAAACTAAAATGAATCTGGGTTTAGGAATTAAAAAAATGGAGCATGACGTGCAACAATGTACCATAAATATGATTTGGAACATACTGATGCAGAATCAACCATACTAAATGTATGTAGCGTTTTGCTGAATTTGCAACAAACGGTGCTGTAAAAGGGCGATAGGGCTTCAGAAATGACAACCCCTTGAGGAGAGACGAGATGAGTACACTACCTTGTATTGTGTAAATGTCTGAAAATAAATTGGAAAATAAGGCTGGAAAAGTATTTTATTTTTATTTTAACAGAATGAAAAGTCTTGCAAGCATTCTTGCCTTGCATTTCAATGAGAAGGGCAGCCAGAGAAGACTTATGGCCCCAATAAAAGAGATACGCAATGCCCTGTGTGCGATGTTGGGAGTGCTGGCAGAGAGGGGCCCTGGAAAGAGAGAGACCTGTGAAGCGATGCGAGGCTAAGCAAGTTTCACATCATTGCTTCTAGGTTTAGCTACCTTCTACCAGAACGGGCATATTATGGATTTTGTGAGCAGTGAGCTAAACAACTGGGTGTTTCTTTTGTAAAATAAGCTTATTTTAGGAGCCAGAGGTAAACAAGGACAGCACTGGAATAAAGCCAAAACAAATGTCAGTGACATGGGAGAAGATGGGAGGAACGGAATCCTGCAATAAAATGCAGCCAGCCGCCAGCCTAAAACACCCACAATGAAAAGGGAGCACCAAAGAAATAACAAAAATAGCCTGTCAGTGCAAAAGATAAAGAAACTAAAGTGGAATAATACAGAAGTTGGTCACTGCTCTGAAACAGAAGAAGGAGGGAGAAAAAGACAGAACTGACCACTAGCAAGAAATAATTTTTAAAGGTCACTGAAACCAACAAATTAAATCGATTTAAGCCATAAGAAGTATAAATAAAGTATACACGAGGTTGAACGCTCATGCTTAACCTAAAAATAATACACATAGCCATAGCAGAAGCCAAAACGTGGAAGGTGCCATTTATGCGTTTCTACACAATTATCAGCTAATACCTCACTCTACCACCGGCATCGCCACAAGCCACCTATGTTTGGGCTGGGTGATAAGAGCCACCATTCCCCATCATCCTCTCTGCAGACCACCCCGACCCTCCAAACCACTCCGACTCCCAACGAGTACACCTCGCGCCGGAAACTGAAATAAAATGTTGATTTATATAGGACAGTTTATCAACAGTGAGGGTCTCAAGGCGCTGTCTATGTATACAGTGAGATCAAGTGATTTGCCCAGAATCACAGGACGTCGCTCTTCTGTGTGCCTACATCTTCTCTATACTGCAAGCCTTGTGGCCTTAAAGGGACAGCACCTTATTTCCAGGGCAGCTCTGTCTAAATACATTGATCGGAACTCTGAGTTGTGTGACTTATCGGCCTTCTTTAACTGTTGGCAGGTCAAACCTGTCCAAAATATAAAAGGAGAAATCAGCACTGTATTTATCATAAAATGCGGATTTTGATACAGTAGGCATTCAAAATCTACATGGTATTCCCCAAAAACTAGAAGTACGTCCTATTTAGCGAACCTGGCAAATTCTGAACTCCCAGGAGTTAGGATTTTATTGGGCGCTGTAAATAGCACTTACTCCTCCGGCTCACGCATACTTGAGGCCAACTTGTTTTGAAAATTAATTTTTGCATTTTTCCTTTCTGTTGTTTTTGTTTTTCTTATGACGTGGTTGTAATTAAATCTCTTGTATTAAAAACATGCACAAGGACGCTAAATGATCTCTGGGGACTGTTCTGTAAACATATAATGAAGAAAGCATGGTGAAGCAATAAATCTACATCATACACGTTTCTGTTTACAAGTGACATGATTCAAATTGTGGTAATTCCTTACACTGGCTTACAATACAGTCACCATCACTTCCTTTGTGATGTGCACCACAAAGCCACGTGCACAAGGCCTTACAGTAGTGAAGTTGAAGGTGACGAGGGCCCAGTTTCCGGACATAGGGCGTTATTATTAGCTACCTCCATCTCACAACTTGGCTAGATGGGCAACTCTCATATTAAGAGGGAAGAGGCCGAACATCAACAAATATTGGATTACTGCCTGAATAATACTAAAACAAACATTGGCAAAGGCAATGAATCTGGCTTTTTCATGGATTGTTATTGTGGGCAAAATTCACAGGTTTATCATTCACAGGTTTATCAGGTCACATAGGAGCCGTAGATTGGTAAGGCTATCATTTGTGGGTTATGGAGCAACCAAGACTACAAGTCCCATAATGCATTATTAGGAATGTTGTATGGGGTTAAAAATAATTGTATAGAACTATTTTGGCAAACGTGTAAGCTTTCTTCAGTTTAGATCAGCACAATTGTTTTGAATGTATACGAGTCAAGTCACACTGTGTTTTACGTCATAATCATTATTGAGCAGCCTTTATGATTTTCATCTGTTGATTTATGTCGTCTTCGCTACAGCGAGCCATCACCATCCTGGACATAGAAAAGAGCTTCCTGAACTCACTGAGAAACGTTTTTCGGTCAGGAAAACCGGTCCTCGTAGGAATCACCCCTGATGGCAAAGAGGACTACAGATGGTGCTTCAGGTAAACCCATGATGCTCTGGGGAAATGGACAGAGACGGGATACATTGACGCAAAAAAGGGGCTGGATGGGTCGCCTGAAGGTTACATATTATTTTATTCGTGCATGAGAAGCATATTAGAAATATGCACTAAAACTGATGAGCCATCGTGCACTTTTCCCTACCGGAGCAGATAGGCCTGGCCCCCACATAGGCCTCACCTCCACAACTCTTAAGTGTCAGTGGGTGACATGAGGCCACACAAGGTAAAAAAAAAAGACACCATAAGTATGTATTATCTGAGGCACTAAATGAGCTGACATTTTTGCTAAAAATGTTTAAGCATGGATTTGCATATATATTTATATATATGTATATATATACATATTTATCCTCGAGCAAATATGGTCTAAAAGTTGTTGGGCGGCGCACTCCACTGTCGGTGCCAGTGACGGAGAGGACCAGTCTCGTAAAAATATAAATTTCAAAAAGTATTCACTGCACTCCACGAGGTATCAATAGTGCAAATGTAATCCAAATAACAACCACAACCAGTCAATATACATATTTATATATATGTATATATATACATATATATATATAAATAAATATATATATGTATATATATACATACTATACATATATATATATATATATATATATATATACATATATTCACAAAAAAAAACAGGTTTCAGGGGCGTTAGGTTCAGATTTTAGATTCACAAAACCATAGACATTCAGCTATTATAGTTAGTTATTTGAAGTAACTCGTGCCCTACGGTTACTATAACACGCGCCCTCGCCAATAATTTGAATACAAATGTTACAGCAATATTATCAATGATGTCATAAAAGATGTCATAGTTATAATTGTCTTAGGACACGAGTTATAATTACTTGAAATAACTCTAACTATAACAGCTGAATTTCTATTGTTTTGTGTGTGTAAAATCTGAACCTACCTATAACGTACCCTTAATCTTTGTTTTTTGAGTGAAATTCTAAAGTTTTTTAAAAATTCTGTTTCCACACTATAACGTTCCTGTAACCTTTGTTTTGTTTCAGTGAATTTGTAGTTGTTTTAAACGTTAAGTAAAATGCGTACCGCAATTCACGGAGGGGTGTGGGTTTGATGCAGGGCCTGGCCTGGCATTGTGCTGCCCGCCCCCAAGATTGCAGTTCCCACCCTCCTCCTCCTTGCCATCTATTGTCCAAGTCCATGCCCCGCTCCCTCATTACAGTCCTGTGTGGATGTTGTTCTGCCACTGCCCTTCCCGCCTGCCCTGAACAGTTAGCTTGCTGCCACATCAACCTCCTCTCTACCCTCTGTTGTCTAAGTTCATGCACCCGCCCCCACACTCCTGCCATGCATGGTCCGATGGGCTGCCACTGTCCTCCTTTTAGCTTGATATCCATGCCCACTCCTCCTGCCCTCCGTTGCCCAATTCTGTGTTCCATCATTGCCCTCCTGCTTAGCCTCTGTGCTTAGCTAGCTGATTCTACCCTCCTTCCATACCCTCCGATGTCTGTGTCCATGCCCCTGCTCCCTCTAATTTGCCCTCGATGTTCCAAAGACCTGCCACTGCACCTTCTATCTACTCTGAGTGTTCTGATGAGCTGTCACTGCTCCTCCTACCTGCCTAGCATCGTCAGACGGCTGCCACCTGTTCCGGCCACCTCCATTCTGCGTGTCCATGCCCCTATCCCCTCCCTCCTGTTCTCCTTGGTCCATTTTGCTGCCACTCTCCTTCGCTCTCCATGCTCTGTTGTGCTGCTGTTGCTCCTCCTGCCTGCCCCGCCTGATCTGTTGTGAAGCTTCCTTCCATGCCCTCTCTTGTTTTTGTCCATCCCCTGCCCCTCCCTTCTGTTCTTCATGGTCCTTTGTGCATTCTCCTGCACCCTCCCTCTTGCCCACCATGGCCGTTGTACTGCTATTAACCCTCCTGCATGCCATGCATGTTCTGCTGTGCTACCACACCCCCTCCCACCTGCCCTGTGTGGTCAGCTTGCTGCCCCTAATCCCCTCCCGCCTTCCCTCCATTGTTTGTGTGTATGCCATTATAGTCCACTGTTGCTCTCCATGGTGTATTGTGATTCCACTGCCCATCCCGCCTGCCCTCCATGATCAGCTTGCTGCTCCTGCCAAGCCCCCATGCCCTCAGTTTTCCATGTGCAGGCCCCTATCCCTTCCCTCCTGCCTTGTCCTGTTGTCATGCCCCTGCACCCTCCCTACTGCTCTTCATGGTCCGTTATGCTGCAACTGTCCTTTCTGTCTGTCCGGTATGGCCAGCTCGCTGCCATTGCCTCTTAGTTGTCTGCTCTCTGTTGTCCATGTGCATAACCCTGTCCCCTCCTTATTGCTTTCCATTCTCCATTGTGCTGCACTGCCATCCCGCATGCCCTGTGTGGTGTATTGTGCTACTGCAACCCTTGATGTTTGTCATATAAGGTCAGTTTGGTACCCCTGCCCATCTCCTTACTGCCCTCTATTATCCGAGTCATTGTTCCTATCTCATTCCTCCTGCCCTACACAATCCAATGTACTACACTTGCCTACATTTTGAACTTGGTAAGAGAGAGATTTTATTTTAAAAAACGGGGGAATTGATTTTCCCTTTTGACTTACATTGAAAAAGAGGAGGTTGTAGGCAGGAGACAGATTAAATAAAACCCCTTTGGACTTAAAGACATCAGGAGTCTCCTGCCTAAATCAGGTCTGTTGGCATGTATGGTTGTACAGCCACTGCCTCTTCCTTCTGCCATTCGTGGTCTGTTAAATTGCCAAAGCCTCTTTTGCCTTTCCTGGATGGTTGGTTTGTTACCCCTGTCTCCCTTTCCCCTGCATTCCATCGTCCATTGTTCTGCCACTGCCCCTCCCACCTGCCCAGCCTGTATAACTTGTTGCCCCTGCACCCTCAACTATCTGAGTCCGTGCCCTTGACCTCTGCCTCCCCAAAGTATTGTAAATAACTAGATTGCTAACATTCTAAGGGACTGATTTAGATGTTGGCGGTAAGAGTCCTGCCGGCTACTTTTCTACTGAAAACCCATCCGCTGCCATGACGGTCTGCCCCGCGTATTTAGATGTTGGCAGCTCCATAGCTGACAGCCTGCATTTGAACCACTGCCTCCGCCAAGAAACACCGCCTGCGCCAACAGTAGGAAAGGGCAAAGTGGATGCAGGCAGAACCCGAGATACCCCTCCTGCCATGCAGATTTGGATGGGCTGTACTGCCAAGCAAAAAGTGGCGGTCCGGCCTCTACTTCTGAGTTGGCGGCTTGAGGAGCGAAGGGGTGAAAACTCACCTTTTTCCCCAAGTGAATGCTGGTACCACAATGGTGTGCTCAAAGCAGACATTAAAAGGATGCACCCATTGAAATTAATGGGCCGCCTTGCACTTTGCTGCACTAGCGTCAACATTATTTATGCTAGTGCAGCAAAGCGCCACAATAGCATCAACATTTTTCATGCTATTGGCCTAACGTGTGCCATGCTAAATACGGCGCACCCTTGGTGTTGTGAGCTGGTGGTGGGGGGAGGTGCACAAGTAATCTGGCACATAAGCACTGATGTTCCAGATTCTTGTAAATCTGGGCCTAAGTATTTATCTGAGTGACTATAGATGAGTGAGTGAGCTCACAAATCATTGTACTTATGTGTGAATAGGTATGTAAGTGGTCTTGTGGATAAGTGATTGGATATGTGAGTGGCTCTATGGATGAGTGAGTACCTCTGTTAGTACCTGTAAGGGTGAGTGAGTAGCTGTGCGTGTGTGTGAATGGGTATGTGAGTGGTTGTATGGGTGTGTGAGTGGCTGAGTGGGTCTGTGAGTGAGTGTGTGAGTGGTTTTGTGGGTGTGTCAATAACTGTATGGGTCTGTGAGTGGGTGTGTGAGTGGCTGTATGGGTGAGTGAATAGTTGAGTGGCTGTGTGAGTGTGTGTAACAGTAGTTGTATGGGTCTGTGAATGGGTAAATATGAGTGGTTGAGTGGGTGTGTGAGTGGGTCTATGAGAGGTTTTATGGGTGTGTGAGTGGGTGTGTGCGTGTTTCTGTGGATGATGTCATTAGCAATGTCATCAGTGATGTAATTTGAGATGTCATCAATGATGTCATGAGTGATGTCACTGACCATGTCATGAGTGATGTAATTTGCGAGGTTATAAGCAGTGCATTGCGGGGGGAGGAGGGAGTTATAGTCAGCTCAGAATTAACTGCCGAATTTCAATGGCTTTGTGTGAGTGAAATCTGAGCCTAACTATAACGTCCCGGAAACCTTCGTTTTTTTCAGTGAATTTCTAAGGCTTTTTTAATTCCATTTCCTAACTATTCAGTCCCTGTAACCTTTTGTTATTTTCAGTGAATTTCTAAGAAGTTTTTTTAATTGTATTTCCTAACTATTACCCTTCTGAAACCTTAGATTAACAAATAAGTAATAATGTGACAAAAGCTAGTTCCTTATATAGCAAATTGTTTTAAAAAATGGGAATCTAAGTATAGACAATGAGGCCAAAATATAAAGGAAGAAAAACAATTTGATAGGTACAATAATAATAGAGAATACATAATTTACAACGTACATATTTTTTTGGGGATCCTCGGATTTTCAGCAAATCTAGAGAATGTCGCATGACCGAGCTCTATGATTTTTACTCTGATCACATGATGGTTTAAAAAAGAAATCCGTGGAGTCCGATCTGCGGATTCACTGATTCTTTTAAAAATGTTTTATGTATATGGGAGCCTCTATATGAAATTCTACAATAAGAATGAACATGTTTGAGAGGTGTTAAATGGTTCTGTTTATGTTTTCCTGTATTAATAAGGCATTTTATTATTACAATGAATCCACAGAGCAGCAACAAAATCCGGGGAGTGGGTGAATGACAAAATAAATCTGCCTTTCTATTGGCTCATATGAACCACACCCAGCATTCCAAAAAAACACTTCTAATACTGTAAGTTTTTCATTGTCTGCTGCTGAAGGAGGTTGAAGTCTTAGCTCCTGACAAACAATGGCAGAAGCTGCTGGTCTAAGCAAGTCTCAACCCCCAGAGGATGAGGAAGAACATCAAGAAGGAAGTGGAAGAAAGGAGAGTGCTGTCTGGATGTGGTTCAGTGTCCCCATTGGTGATAAGAAAACCTGTATCAGAACTGTACAATACAACCTGTGGGGCAAGTGGCTTTCCAGGTGGTCACTCAAGAAATATAGTTATGGCACTTCTCAATGTGGAAACACATAAAAAAGCTACCATGAGTGTGCCTATCTTTGAAGGATGAGACAGTCACTGATGTTTCAGATCCTGCACCTTCAACCTCAACTCTGGACAAGCACCTCTAAACATCTCTGTTGCTCCTACATGCAATGAATTAAATGACATGGTTGTTCATAGTGGCAAGTGCCAAGAACATGTCATTAAAAAAAATGAAGATATGATCACAATGTTGAAGGTGGTGAACAGCCACCAATTTTGAGTTGTTTTGTTTATTTTAGTGTTAGAAAACACTAATTGTTCCAATATGCAACTTTTTGCATATAGTTTTATTTTCTGCAGTTTTTCTTTCTTAAGTTTGTTTAAAAAACAAAAACAAATTGTCTTAAATTTCCTTTAAAAAAAGGTTATTTTTAGAGCTGCCATGTTTTCTACAAAGAGCTGCCTTTGTTTTTATTATGGACTGGATATAGTACTGCATGTGTTAGTGTATGTGTGTATTAGTGTATATATCAGTGTGTATCTGGCTGTGTAAGTTTGTGCATTAGGGTGTCCCTCTGTGTCAGTATATGCACCAGTGTGTGCGAAGGTGGGTCAGTGTGTGCATCAGTGTGTGCCTGGGTGTGTCAGTATATGCAACAGTGTGTCACTGGGTGTGTCAGTGTATGCATCAGTGTGTGCCATGGTGTGTCAGTGTGTATCAGTGTGTGCCTGGGTGTGTCAGAGTATGAATACGTGTGTGCCTAGGTGTCTAGGTGTATGCATCAGTGTGTGCCTGCATTTGCCACTCTATATATCAGTGTGCCCCTAGGTGTGTCAGTATATGCATCATTGTGTGCCTGGGCATGTCGGTGTATGCATCAGTGTGTCCTTGGGTGTGTCAGTGCATCAGTGTGTGCCTGGGTGGTTCAGTGTGTGCATCACTGTGTGACAAGTGTGTCAGTGTATGCATGAGTGTGTCCCTAGGGGTGTAAGCTAGTGCATCTGTGTGTGCTTGTATTTGTCAGTGTGTGCAATATTGTGTATCAGTATATGCAGCAGTGTGTCCCTAGGTATATCAGTGTAGGCATCAGCGTGTGCTTGGGTGTGTCAGTGTGTGCATCAGTGTGTGCCTAGGTTTGTCATTGTATGCATCAGTGTGTCCCTAGGTGTGTTAGTGTATGCATTAGTGTGTGCCTGGGTGTGTCAGTGTGTGCATCAGTGTGTGACTGGTTGTGCTAGTGTATGTATCAGTGTGTCCCTAGATGTGTTAGTGGGTGCATCAGTGTGTGCTTGGGTGTGTCAGTGTATCCATCAAGGTGGTCCTAGGTGTGTCAGTGTATGCATTAGTGCGTGTCTGGGTGTGTCAGTGTGTGCATCAGTGTGTCCCTGGGTGTGTCAGTTTGTGCATCAGTGTGTGCATCAATGTGCCCCTAGGTGTGTCAGTGTATGCAACAGTGTGTGCCTGGGTGTGTCATTGCATGCATGAGTGTGTCCCATGGTGTGTAAGTGAATGCATCAGTGTATGCTTGGGTGTGTTTCAGTTTGTGCATCAGTGTGTGCTTGGGTGTGTCAGTGTATACGTCAATGTGGCCCAGGGGTGTCAGTGAATGCATTAGTGTGTCCCTAGGTGTGTCAGTATATGCATCAGTGTGTGGCTGGGTGTGTCAGTGTGTGCATCAGTGTGTGCCAGGGTGTGTCAGTGTATGCATCAGTGTGTCAGTGTACGCATCAGTGTGTGTCTGCGTGTGTCAGTCTATATATCATTGTGCCCCTATGTGTGTCAGTGTATGCAACAGTGTATGAGTGTGGGTATGTCAGAGTGTCCATCAGTGTGTGCGTAGATGAATCAGTGCATGTCAGTGTGTCATTAGTGTGAGACTGGGTGTGTCAGTGTATGCATCAGTGTGTGCCGTGCTGTATCAGTGTCTGACTCATTGTGTGGCTGGTTGACTAAGGGCATCATCACATGCATGGACAGTGCATGGGCAGTGCAGGGGCCCCCCTGGGGCCCTCTGCTCCCATTCTCCACCAGCCTTTTCATGGCTGTGTTACTGCCTTGAAATCGCTGGCAGAGAACAAAGTCGTAATCCCCAGGGCAGCGCTGCTTGCTGTGCTGCCCTGGCGGTTTATGGTCACCGCACCTGCCAAACCACCGCAATCTCTGATCCTGGTGGTGCTGGTGGTCCAACCGCTGCACGACTGCCATGGTCATAATGTGGCGCTCTAACCGCCACATTGGCGGCAGTCTGCTTGCCATTGCAAGTCTGACAGTTAAGTGACCGCCAGTCTCGTAATGACTCCCTAAGTGTCTGCATCAGTGTGTGCCTAGGTGTGTCAGTTTATATATATATTTATGCTAGGGTGTGTTCATTTGGTATGTATTGCTGTTATACTATTATTAACTGTTTGTACAAACTTGTATGAATGGATGCTGTATGAAAAAAGTTTCATAACATTTTTATATAATAAAGCTTCACAATCTAATAAAAAAGTTATTGTTAATAAAAAAAAACGTTGATATCATTGTATAGCAATTATATATAATATTTAACCATAGTATGCTCCTTTTTCTACTGTTCTGAGCTTCTATACTTTTGCACTTGAAAGGAAGTATGTATAGATGCTCATCCCGGAACAGTGGGAGGGGGGGAATAGTCATAGGGACTGTAAAAAAAAACATACGTACAAAGTAAGTTATTTCAAATTAACATTACTATGCATCACACTCACTACAAATATTTAACTATCTGTTTTAGCTAGATTTCTAAAATAACATAATGTGGATTACAGTTTTAGAATACAATTGGTGTGTATGAATCATAGTAGTAGCTGAAATAGTATATAAAGACAGTCCCCTTGGTAGGCCGCATGATGTCACTAAATCTGCTCTTCCATTAAACAGGAATAGAGTATACCCATGGTGTAAATCTTCTCATGTTGTTTTGAGCTGTTCTTGAAACATAAATGTAGCAGTATACATTTTTCAGTTCAGTACATATTTGTCCTGATTTGCAGTTTCTAATGTAAGGTTTTAATTTAGTTATATCTCTGTTTTTTTTTGTCCAAGACTAAGGGGGTTATTCCAACTTTGGAGGAGGTGGTAATCCGTCCCAAATGTGATGGATTTACCACCAGCCGTATTACGAGTTCCATAGGATATAATGGACTCGTAATACGGCTGGTGGTATATCCGTCACTTTACCGTCACTTTTGGGACGGATTACCACTTCCTCCAAAGTTGGAATAACCCCCTAAGTCCTTTTCAAAATGTGAAATCTGTGATGAAGACATCACCCCTGGTAAACCGTATGTCTTAACTTGTTGTATTAGAAGTCCCACAAGCGTAGTACTCTGCTTTTTACAAAGTAATCCTTGTTAGAACTTTGGTTCAAGAAACAGAAGGCAAGAATTTGGTAGTTTATAGAGTAATCTCTGCTTGAATGTGAGGTTGCTATCATTATAGTCTGTCCATCCAGTTTCATTTTTTAAGTATATGGTGTAGTGTCCAGATGTAACATTTAGTTCTTCATGAAAAATATTGGCTATACAGGTATATGTTTTTCCACAAATAGAGATTTGTCTAGCTTTAAAATTTGTAATTTGGATTTCTAATTTAGTTCCACCTGCATTGCAACGCTGTAGCATCAAGATGATGTACTTGCCAGTTCTTCTTATGTTCAAAGTTGATAGCACATCTGACTTGCATTTTGTGCAGGTATTGTCCTGTGATGCATCTTTAAACAATTTTCTAAATTGACAGTTTTAGAGGCTGATAGAGCTTACCAGGTAAATCGTTCTGAATCTATTTCTGTTTTTGCTGAAAACAAACCATTTTTACATTTATGTTGCCATGAGTAACTCAGTCCAAATAGGTTCTCAATAGCTACCATCTCATCTTCTAAGGTACCAAGTATGACCATCAAGAATTCTTGTTCATCATTTGAGTGTTTTATGTGAAGTGTATAGATTCAGTGCATACATCCAAAAGATCTCTAATATGATATGCAGAATATGTTTTAATTCTATCACTACACATGGGTTCTAACAAGGTAAAGAGTGTGGAGCACACTCTTTTACCGTTTTTTGTTTAATTGCATGAACTAGAACAGGTAAAGAGAATAGTTCATTGAGAACTACATTGGCATAGCAGTTGACTCCAGAGACGTTTGAGAACTGGCGACCAACAATTTACCCCCAAATACCTGCACTAAACATACCAATAGACATATATTTGCTCTTATATATACTGAGTAGTTTACTTACCGATTTATGACCCAACCTTTGCAAAAACCTAAAGACTGCATCTATTGAATTTTGAAATTGCAAGACCCTTATATTCAGTGAAAACCTCCAATTAAAATTAGCGTGAAATGGGATGCCTAAATACGAAAAATGAGGAGTTTTCTTAATTTCTTCCCCTCCAAGGAAAAACTATCTTGTCCAAATTTAATTATAAATGACATGATACAAATAATTGTTAGGCCTAAATTACCCATAAAGGAGTGAAAAGCATTTAGCAGAGACTGGAGACCATTAGCTGTCCACGCTATGAGGACAGCATAATCTGCACAAAGTAATACTGGTATTTCCTGGGAGCTGAGTTTAGGGATATCATTCCCAGCCCCAACCAAGTAATCTCCAAGGGCATTAATATCAATTAAAAAGAGAAATGGTGCCAGGACACAGCCCTGTCTTACCCCAGAGAAAATCTTCAGCAAGGTGTCCTTGCCTTGTGTAACGGACTCTAGCTGTAGTATGTGCATGCACTCTTTGAAGCAGGGAAATAATTGCACTTTCTATTGCTAAATGTAACATTATTCCTCAGAACGATCCACTGAGTCAAATGCACATGTCAAGTCCATAAAAGCAAGACGGATATTGCCTTTTTTTGAACTTAGTATACCTTTGGACTATAAGAGACAAGTTTAAGGCCTGATCAACTGTGCCAAGATCTGGGTGAAACCCAAACTGTAGGTCTGAAAGCCCCCGATTCTCAGCAACCCAACTTTCCAATTTTGCCAGTATGACCCTTCCCAGGATCTTGACCATGCTATCCAAAAGCGAGATCGGCCAATAGCATTGAGGTTGTCTTTTATATCTCTTTTTAAAAATGGGGACAACTGTGGCCTCTTTCCATGTTTGGACCAAGGGACCGAGAATAGCACTTCTCAGCTGGTTGTTTACTAAAGGTCAAAACTGTGGCTTAGACGTAAAAACATCCATGGGGATTCAGTCCAGGCCTGGAACCTTCTTGCAGGGCAACTTTCAAATGCTAAAATAACATCAGCTACCATGATTGAACGATGCAATTCCATATTGGAAGAATGGTCCATAATGCCTACAGCCTTATCAATAAGAATGTCAGGCTTCCCTTTAGGTCCAAAAAAGTTTGAGAAATGGGCCACCCAGTCCTCCTTGGGAACCACACACTTAACCTTAGGGGTTGATTCTCCCGTAAGTTTCTGGGAGTTCACAACTTGCCAAAATGCCCACAAGTCTTTATTCTCATTAGCAGTTCTTAAGTCCTCCCAAGCCTTTTTTTTCATCTCAGCCTTCCTTCTTAGAGTTACTTCTTTATATGTTTTCCTAGCCTTCACTATACCACGCTATCTGCTTTATCAGCTTTAGTACAGGCACTGTCAAACCACCTTGGGCTGGTCCTCATGTTACTAGCTGTTCTAGTCAATTTATCTGCCATATATTATGTAGGAGAAGTGAACGCATTAGTAACAATGGAGGGGTGAGGATCCTCCTGGAGGATCCGATTTATCATGTATTGCTTATATACCCGTAAATCATTATGAAAAGCCTCCTTATCTATTTTCCCCCAGTGAATGCTTATCCCTTTTTCCTATTAAAACTAATGGGAAATTGCAGCATTTTCTGAACAGCACAAAATAAAACTATTTTTTTAAGTTCCAGTGATAAAGGGTTATGGTCACTTATACATGAGGCCAATGTTTTACACGCTACCAAAACTGATAGCAGCTCCTTTGAAATTAGAATGTGATCTATAATGGAACCCGCCCCAAATCAGTGAATGACACTTGGGTTAACCCACTGTCCCGTATGATTGTGTGAATACCAAGTCGTTAGCAAGGGACAGTCTGTTTGATGCTTCGCCATAGGGGGTGTGTTTAAAATGTTTAAGCATAATATCAAATTCATCGCAAATGGCACATATTGACGAAGAACTATTGCCAAAAAAATCAATATTAAAATCACCTACCCACAAAATCAAAACCTCCCCCGGAGGTCATTCACGGTCTTGTGCAAGGCTTCCTCCAGCCCATCCACAATCTTTGTTACTGTGGGGTCAAATATATTATGATAGTAATTGACCAGTAGCAAAAAGGCTTATGGAGAGAAAACAGAAGCAACTGATAATGTGGGGAGGTGGCCAATTCTGATACTTTACTTTAAAGATGTAGCGATAAATGTCACCAAGCCTCCTTTAGCACAACCTGAGTTAGACAGAATAGACGACACATAGTATGTAATAAAACCATCCACATGCGGGAATCCATCAACCATGTCTCTTGGCAGCAAATTACTCGATAACGGCTTACTAAATTCAACCAGTCTGAGGCCACCAGTTTTATACGAAGACCTGCCACGTTCCCAGAAATTAATTAAAAAGCCCCCTCTAGTGGCAAATCTTCTCTTAGTGGCTGACAAAGTGAGACCTCCTGCGGTTGCCGCCGAACAGTTGGGTACAAAGTGGAATGGTTAGCTTTAGTACCTAGTTGCACCCCTGAGGAGGGTAGTCAATCCAATTGCTTCAAAGAGGCCAGTGCAAAAAACCTATTAGAGGCAGGGACGGTGATATTGGAATAGTTAACTACCACGGCCTGCCCTGGTCCTTGATGGACAAGTTTACTAACGATAGGGACCGGCCTCATTGCTATATGGGGGTAGAAAAAAAACAAAATAAGAGCTCTAATACCCCACTTATTGGGGTGGGCTGATTAAGTGAGTGTAGTAAGGACCAAACTAAACATGGCATTTTAAAATTCACAATTATACAATCACGCTGTGAAGCTTTCCGTGTTGGCCCGATCCAGGAGACCCTTCAGGTAGAAAAGTCATGAAACCAACCAGTGTGCTTCTATAGTCAATGTAAGACCTTGTTTGAAAGGGATGCATGCGACTTAGCCATGGACAGGGGTGGGACATTTTCTAATATAATAATGTAAGGAGTACACTCTGGTGGGATGAGGGGCCAAATATCAATTTGCTCATATCTAGGGGCCATGTTCTCAGGGCCTGACTCCTTGTTCATTGGAGTCTTAGATAACCTTAGACCTTGTGGCCTAGCCACAGATACAGATGTTAAGGGATTGTTGGACATTTGTTGACTAGGGCCCACATGAATTCCATTACTAGCACTAGAGATCCTGCCTTCAACTTCTGGCTGAATACACCCAGGGGACTGGCTGCGTAACTGGGGGGCCTCGGTAACTACTTACTGACCCGAGTGTGGGCATCTAGTCATGACATTAGATCTCATAGAACACAAATCATAAGGTTGCAAGCCTTTCCCCCAAACATGCCTCCAGTCACTGAGCTTCTTGAGTTCTAGTTCAGTTAGTCCCTAACACTCTTTAATTTGGAGTCCAGAGCAACATTTATCACATCTTTTATCATGTCTTTCAAAATGTCCTGGGAGAGAACCAACACTGGCTCATTTCCCTTTGGCAGAGCCTTCTGCTTGATGGTCTGAATCGTATTAACCCTTTGTCGTTTAGAAATCTTAGCAGGCTCCTGACAAAATGAAATCAATTATTTTACAAACGGCTCCAATAACTAATCCTTCTTCAGCATTTAAATTGCGATGCAAAATCACCTTACGGTTCTTACAAACACGTAGACACTTTTCTAATTCCACAGTTTGGAAACAAACTTCTCCAAAGAATCCAATATTGACTGTAGATTTTCATTCAACAATATTGTCACTCCTTGGTGTTCCATTTTATCAATTGCTGTAAGATTCAATATTTGTTCTTTCTCCAGTTATAGCAGTTCTTTCTTTGAAAGAGGTGCATTCTTGAAATGGAAACGTTAGACACATAGTGGATTTTTGTTTTTGAATTAATTCAGGGTCTTTTACCTGTGGAGAAAAGTCTGAGGTTTAGGCGTTTGTGTCTATTTTTTTGACGCATGACGGTCATGCGTTGATTTTTCACCATGGTGCCTGAAAAAGGCCTGTGAATGTGTGATACACGCTCAGGGGCTAGTGTGTAGATTTGAAGCGTTTGACGTATGACTGGAATGTATGGAATTTTGCAATGTAGACCTTGAGTGTACCCATATTCACTTACCATGTCACATGGGCTATGCAACAATGTTGAATATATGGTATGGCTACATGTGTGTAACTATCCAGTCATATCATAACGGTGACATTGGTATGTTGAATATATGTTTGTTTATGAGTCTGCTGCATGTGTTTACTCATACCTTGTGCATGTGTAGCTACACTGTGTCCACATACATGTTTTCATATGTGTACTATGGGTGTACATATGTGTTTGAATACTAATATGTGGGAGTACTACATTGTTATGGCTGATATACAAATATACACATACCAACAACACTAAATCTATGATGGCCTATGTCCAAAACATAGTAAGGCATGTTACAGCCATGACAGTTTGTACCCTGAGGATGCAGGTGACTAGGACTGGGTTGACATCACAGTACCCCTAGCAATTTACGTGTGCATGTGTGTCCATTCTGTGGTGTGTTGTTGCTTTTTACTTCATGATGCTCTGCTACACTTGTGACATATAGGGGGTTATTCTAACTTTGGAGGAGTGTTAATCCGTCCCAAAAGTGACGGTAAAGTGACGGATATACCACCAGCCGTATTACGAGTTCCATAGGATATAATGGACTCGTAATACGGCTGGTGGTAAATCCGTCACTTTTCCGTCACTTTTGGGACGGATTAACACCTCCTCCAAAGTTAGAATAACCCCCATAGTTTCCCATGCATCTTAGTCGCAGGAGATGGTATGTATACATGTGTTACTGAATGTTGGTATATGCCGTGTGTGTGTAAAGACATTCAAAATGTCATTTCTGTAACATATGACCACAGTGGTGTGTTCATGGGATATGAAACCTCACATTACTATCTTCCTCTATTGACACATGTTGGCATTTGACAAATGCATGTGTAGTCACATCATTGCCACCTATCTTTCTGTATTTCGGAACACATGTGAAGGTCATTTTGTAAAGTCACTGATCTTGTGGTACCTATGCCCTTACGTTTGTGCTAGGTTGCCTTTTGTTCAGAATCCATACACATTACCATGCCTGAGCCATTACAGTGGTACATGTGTGCTGAGATATGTGGTATATGTGTGCATGCCATCAACTAGGCACTCTCATGTGTCCACATCATGTTTGTTATAATTGTCACATACAATAGCATGCCACTGTGTAGCAGTGTTGCAGTCTGGTATAGATGGCAGCCTACTCATCATCACTAATGTGCGAGTTTGTATGGCAACATAAACTTATGGTTGCATGTGAAGCGGTAGGTTTCAAGAACTCCAGTTTACTCAGCGCCCTGTGCACATGCATGAGGCCCCTGACAATGTCATATGTTTATGTAGCCAGAGCAGCGGTGTTAGGGTTTTTTGAGCAGAGATCTAGTATCTTCATGATTGCTACTCAGCAGAACAATGCACACTCCCCTGCAGACAGACATATGCACAATTGTGATCAAACAGACCAGGATATCACATTTTCCTCTGCAGTACTTGATGTCAGCTTGCCCTCTCATGTACAGAGGACTGGGTACTTGCATGTGTGGGACATGTCTCATCATTTGATGTTCTTAGTTTTTTCCATGGACAGCTTGTTTAGGGGTTGTATATCTGTTGTGACGTCTATTTTGGGAATGTGCCAGGATACAGATGGTTTTGTCTGTTACTGCCGACTGTCATGTTGGCATGCAATGGGCAAATACCGGGTTATGGTATTGGGAAAAATGACTGGATTATGTACTGAGCTGGCCACCCTCTCTGTACATATGTTGAATGTTGACATGTATACATTGATGTGTTGTACAGTCAGTATTGGTTTATGTGTGTTCCTTCTCCATGTTTTCCCACATTACTGGTAAGGTATGTATTGTCTCTTACATTGCTCCCATTCTTTAGGCTGCTTGCACTTTGTGCACATGTTCTACAGCAACATTGCCTTGTCATACATGGACATGATGCAACATCTGACTTTTTTAATTTGTAGATGTACACATCTTCTACTACTGGCTACATGATAGTTACCATCCCATTGACTGTATTTGTGAGATGTAATGAGTGCCATGTACACATGACATTACACCTGCCACAGCACTTGTGTTGTCTCCAAGTGACCTCCCATGTTGTATTTACAAGTATCTGTGGGTATCTCTCAGTTGTCCATCCACATCCTCCGTTGAACAGGTATGCATTTCTTCCAGCATGCCACAACATAGGTAACTCTTACCATGACTGAATGATGTTGAGGTGTGCAATAATCTCAGTGGTGATATTTTCATTAGCCAAATGCAACATATGTTGATAGTTTCACATTTTTGAACATTGCTGGACTTAGTTGCACATCCCACACATGGTTGCGATATTCAAGCCCAAAGCATGTATGGGATAATTTGTTATTGTTGCTAACTTGCACTTGTTCTGTCATGTGAGTGATAATGAGTGGTACTGCTATGTGCTGTGTGATGTTGTTATAAAGAGCATACTAGGTAAACATGCTGACACATGTCAAGCACTGTTTGTACTAGCAAACCCTTTGCTACCTAGGACATACACCCGTATTTCAGTCTTCTCATGTTTATTTGGATTTGCCGTAGGCATGTGTCAAGACAGCAGATTTTTGTGAAAAGTGTGCATCTTATGTACATAGGGAGTGTAACACACTCTGCCTACATTCCACCCAGACAATTATTTGGTGGTGCATTGTCCCATTTAAGTCTTAGATCCTGACAATGGGTCATGTGTTTGGATAGTAATTCTGCACCCATAGTTGCTTAATTTGTCTGGAAACCCATAGTGCATTACACAGCCAACATGTGTGTGCCATAAGTGAGATACAGTCCACCATGTGTCAGGGCTGTGCCCAATGGCAGTGCCAGGACAAAATCCTACCTCTAACATTGGTTACAATCCCTGTACAATTACTGAAGGTCCATGGTTACCAATGATGTCCTCCCTTGTCACACATGCACAGTGCAGGCAAAGCTGCAATCACCCTGAGATGTGACAGTGTTCAGTTCTGACATTACCTAAACACCATTTGATCACAGCTCCTACCTTATGTGTGCCCCTCGTGCATGCATCCTGTTAGGCGTGGTGTTGTTGGGGGGAATGGGATAGAAATTAGCACATTGCCCATTTGATGGCATGATCTATGTAGTGGTGCATGGATCTAGGCCTTCAGGAGTCACATGCCCGTAAATAGTGTGTTACTGAAATGTGAGATAGAGGCAGTAGACCCTCTTACATCACAAATGATGTTGCTACCATACTTGTAACTATTGTGTTTCTTACCTGTTCCCTGAGGTTTGAGTCACATTACAATGGTATATGTAGTGGGTAATGAGTAGTCCCGGGAGAATCAGGTGCAAAGTATTTTATCTGTGCTATTTTTAATGTAATGTTGATAGTCCAGTCATATGTATAGAAGTTATCTACTATGTGGAGTTTACTGCGAACTCCTGCAGCAGTGTACTGGTGTTCCCCCTCCAAGTTAGCTGTTCCATCATTATCCTCTGGGGATTTCATCCCAGGGAACATTTGTTCTGACACATATGTTATGGAGGATTGCACATGCCAGTATGATCTTACATACCGGTGGTGGGGCATACAAGAGGCTTCCTCCTGTCAGGGCCAAGCACCTGAACCTTGACTTCAAAAGCCCAAATGTCCTCTCCACCACATTGCATGTTCTTCTGTGCCCTTTATTTGGCAAATGGAGTCATTACGCATGGCTGTCTGGCGTAACCTTGATCAGCTGCAAAGAAATGAGAGAAGATGTGTTGGTAAAGCTTGATAGTGGTTTGGAATATTCCATGGCAGTTGTTAGTTGTAGGTGGAGTGGTGACTCAGACTTGCTTGTGGTATAGTGTATGTTCCTGTTCTTGTGAAATGGTTTCATTGGACTGTTTTGATGGACACGTCAATCTTGTGTAGTGGCTCAAGGACTTGGGAATTTTCTTATTGATTCCAAATTGATGGTTATACTTTTGCAAAAATGTGTTGTGCAGTCCATATTTGAGGCACTGTCCTATTGTTGGATGGAACCTATCACCTCCTTGCACCACAATGTCAGATGTAGAGACACCATGTTAGCCATCAAAAGACAAACTGTGCCCTCCATTTTACCATGTGGCACTACGCATGCAGTGCAACACTTAGTTACCCTTTGCGGCAGGTGATGGTGCCAGCCATCAAGTGTACGAGGGTGTGTATCACACATTTATAGGATGATCTAATTTGGTACAGTAGTGTCTCCTAGCTTCCAATACATGATTTATCACAGACACTTTCAACACATGGACAGTGCAGGCTTTGGGGGAGGCACACCTATTTTTTCACATGTGTCCTTTAGTATGATGCATGTAACGCCAGGCATGTCCTCTATACCCCTGCTGAGTCCTACTATGACATCCATGATCTTTACAGTTTTGCACAAACTCTTCGCCATTGTGGATCATTTCTAGTATACGGAACAGATATAGTGGTGTTAGGGGGCGCTAAGGGACACATGTGAGGTGGCACTGGAGCAGGTGCTGCCCCATTTCTCATGATCCTGCCCCATGGTCTTTCATGTCAGGTTAATTTGCATTCGTATGTGTGCAACACAATGCAGCAGACAGGTGTATGTGCACACTTCAGGTATGTCAGGTATGTGCAGATGATATGTAGTTGGTAATGACACCACTTGGGTGGCATTTGATATAGGTGCTGCCAGAGGCTGGTACACCATGATTTATGTGGAACTATGCCTATGTGTGACTTTCTTTAAAAGGCCATTGCCTACACCATTGATATATCTGAACTATTCTTTGTTTACTGTAATGTGTGTGGGATCTGTCCTTAGTTGTCAACTAGTAGATACTTGTAGTGGTTTGTGGAAAGCTTCTGTATGCAAAGGGGACATTGCTCTACCTGTCCACACGTGGTGTGCCAGTCAGGTTGTGGATGTGTTATGTACATGTGGGTGTATGTGTTTGTGATGTGCAATGATTGCAGTATATTGTCTCATATTGCATATCTGTTGTTACCTGTACATCTCTGTTTACCTGCCCATGTGTATTTCATGTGATCTATGTCTTGTTTGTCCTACACAATTGGTGTGTTGGGTGTGTTATGACTGGTATGGTGGCTTACCTATGAGTAGATCATTGCCATATTGCCCATCCTGGAACTGCTTGTTGATAGTGGAATGGTGTAATACGTAGGCATCATGGGTAATGCAGGGATATTTTGCTAGGATGTTAGTGAAGAGCCCACGGTGGTCCACAGTGGCCTGCACATCAATTAAATGGGTGTGCTTGCAGTTCCTATATAGATTTTCCATTGCTGTAGGTGGCACCAGTTGCACATGGGTGCAGTCCATTGCACCCAGCACATGCGGGAACCCAGCAATTTGGTAGAAACCTTGCTTGGTTTTCTGCTGCAGATGCTGGATGTTTGGAGAGCAGATGTGGTGGGGGTATGAGGCGTATGATAGCGTCCAAGACCTTAGGTAGGAGGACCAAGAAGGATGGCTGGGACATACCAGCTACTTGTCTGCCCTTTATCTGAAAAGATCCAGACACCAGCATATGAAGGACAGTGAGGAGTTTTATCCTGGGTGAAATAGTAGTGGGAGTTTGTACCCTTGTTGTGAGTAGGCATACAATGGACTACCGGTTCAGTCGGTACATCTTGATGACATCTTGTGCCCTGAGGCCAAGGATGGTTGTCCGCTGTTTGAAGATCCTCCCCTGCCTTCTGCAATGCCTTTGTGTCTGCTGTGATGGTGCTTGGGGTTGCTGCAGTGGAGGGACCTGCTGCTTTCGTTGACGTCTGTGGCATATGCCAAGCTGGAGCCGTACCACTTCCATGTTGTCCTGGAGGTTGCAAATGTTCCTTCTGTGTTTTTTCTTTGAGTGGTGGTGTGTGGGCCTCTTTTTAATGCCTGGTCTGACCAGGTGTTAAATTTTGACGCTAATCAGACTTAGCACCATTTTTGTGGTCTGCTTCCTCGGTATGCATCGTTTTTACTTCAGGAGGGAAATATGGCGCTAGAGGGCTAGTGTAATTTTTTAGGAAGGGAACACCTAAATTTCATCTCATTGTCACAATTAGACGCAGGCTCTGTTGGCACTTCCTAAAAATGACGCTAACTCCAATATTTTGATTAAGATGGATATAGCGTCAAAATATAAATATGGAGTCAAGTTAGCGCCACTTTTGCATTAAAAAAAATGAGGCAAAAGGCAGCGGAAACTTTTCATAAATATGGGCCTGAATTTCTGGGTAAGATTTCAAAACTCTGTTTTGTGTATTGGCACGATCTAGATTAACCCAAACAATGCCCCTAGATTTTGAAAAACAAGCTAGTTGAGCTCAATCTATTACAGAACTCAAATGAGCTTATCTCCCTATGCGAGAGCATTTTCAAGCTGAAACTGTATAATTTATTCGAAAGAGATTTCTCTACTGAAATCTCCTCCCACGTTTCCTTCATCTCTGTTTTCTCTGATTTTGTTATGTATGAAGTGACATACAGAGCAACAGCAATAGAATTATCAGCAACAAACTGTATGTCCATATTTGCATTCCATAAATTCAGAATGACAGGATTGTAGTCATTAATATAGTTAGAGGCCTCTGATCTTTTCAGATTATGGGGGTCATTATGACCCCGAGATGAGTGTAAATGTGGAGGTAGTACTGCCAACAGGCTGGCGGTACATACTGCCACATTATGAGAATGGCGAGTTGGCTGCAGCCAACCCGCCACTTTTCCACTCATACTGCGGTATCAGCCTCCAGCCGGAGATGTCACTCTCCAGCCCGGCGGCTGGTTTAGTACAGCTGGCAGCATTATGAGCCTGCCTACCACCAGGGTTTTGGTGGCGTTAGCAATGCCACGAAAACCATGGCGGTAGGCCCTACCAGTGACAGGGAATACTTTCCCTGTCACTGGTAAGTGGCTCCCCCACCCTCCAACACTCACCTGACATCCCCCAGCCCCCCCATCCAAACACCCTCCCACCCTCTCCGATCCTCAGACACTCCCGCCCCCCATACACATACACACCTGCAGACACGCACCATGTACACACCCAATCACTCACACTGGCATACATGCATTCATTCACATATACATTTGGATATGCTCACACACATTCTTACAACAATCACAAACACGCACTCACTTCACCATTCTTACATGCATTCGCTCACACGTATACAACCAAGCAAACAACACACACAGCCGCATTCACATACACACTCACACATTCATGCACACTTCAGACACAAACAACACCCCCGCCCTCCTACCCCCGTCCCCTGTTGGAAGCCCAACTTACCTTGAGCAAGGAGATCTTCTGGCAGGAACCGGGAAGGGGTACTGCTACTGCCAGCAGCGCCCCGCCAGCAGAACACCACAGGCCGTATTACCGGTCATAATATGGCTGGCAGCATTCTACTGGCATGGCGGTGCTGGTGGTAGCAGTGCCACCTTACCCCATCCACCACCATGAACACTGCCGAATTTCCGCCCTTCTTGTGCTCATAAAATGGCATACGGATGTAGCCGCACTGGAGGTATTTGGGTGGCCGTCACTGCGGCGGTAGGAGGTTTTTACCGCCTATGTCTAAATGACCACCTATATGTATTTTTAGGTGATTTTCTTGTCAGAGTATGCCTCACTGCAGACAAAAAGCTGTTCACTCTTCTTCTAGAAATGATAGGCCTTGGAAATCCAAAATGACATTTTGCACAAAATTTTCCTTTATATCTGTATCTTCGGTGGCAATACTTCCCACATCTATGTGTTTGGAAGCGTAGAACTTTCTGTTTTTAGGCTTCTGTCCGTATTCTCATCTGAAATGGTGCATGTAACATACTGTTCTATGAAACACAATATGCTCTTATCAGTATCAGTTCCAAATTTTGGTGCATCTTTTATCCCTAGGAGCATGCGTATATGATGAGCACATCTTGACTGGTATTCTTTTCTACCCAAAAAATCTGTAGCTTCTCCAAGAGGAGGATTTGCTCTATTGCATATAAAACCCAGCATCGCTTGAAACTTGTGATTGAGGTATCTACGAATATTAGTAGGATCCAAAGACCAAAGTTCTCCTGCTGTCTTCAAATAGATTTCCTTAGTGTTAGAGTTTGCTTCTCTTAGCAATTCTAGTAAATCATCCCAAGCACACTCTGCACAACTAAGTGTTACAAACTAAGTAGGTGGACCTACGTTTTGGAGCATGCAATTAAGTTCTCCATGATGACAGTACCAGGAATCATTAATCCTACGTAGACATGCCATCAAATTAATTAAATTGTACTCCAAAGTTTCATCCTTACCTTGTATTTTATCAACAAACTCCCTTGCGGAAAGATTTTGCAGATTGACTCCTTTTTAAGAATATGATTCACAGCATGAGACAGTCCTGACAAGTCACTCTCAGATAGCAAATGTAATATATAGGGAATACATTGCTGAAACTTAGGGTTCTCTAAATAGAGTCTTGTTGACCTGTAGTCAGCTGCTGGTATTTGTACAGGTCAGTCATCTGTGGGAAATAGTTGTGGAAAACAGTAAGCTTCTAAACCTTTTCCCCACACACTTATTGCAGCTCCTCTAGCTTGTTTCACTTGAAACAAATCAATAGCTTTCCCAACAGCTTCTTTTGAATGAAGTAGATGAGTACTGTAGTGCTTATATTTCTTCTGATTTCTGCTTATCCACTTTTTCTATTTGTCCACTTGATTGTAGTGCTTAATCATCGATACAACTTACTTCTCCAATAATGTCAACATTTTTGTAAAAAAAACGTTATTTTCTTTTAAGAATAATGTGGGTTTTTTACTTCATTCACATCAACAAACTCTTGCCAGATTTGTTTACTTTTTGTGAGCACTCAATTTACTAGGATAATGAGTGGTTCATCTACATCCTTCTCAACATCCAACTCTTACTTCAGTCTGTTTTGTAGTTCTGTTGGTGGAAGTTTTCTTGTTTTTGGCTCCATTCAAACAATTGCTAGAAATAGATGAACAGTTTGTATTAGAATTGATTCATACACAACGTCTTGTGGCATTGCTACCAATTCTAATCTATTATGAATTGCGCTAGCTATTATTTTATTATCCTTTAGTTTCTCATAACAATACTTACATACTCTTTCCTTTCTGTCTATATCAAAACATTCTTCTACAACCAGATATGCACAAAATTCCGGCCATTCATCATTATCTTGCTCAGTTTTAGAAAATACAACTGCCGAGTTTGATTTTTGTAGTGAGTGCGACAACAACAAATACAAACATACTCAGGTTTCTCAGAACACAGCGCATTGAACTTTGCTACCTCCTTTGCACATTTTTCATTACTAATCTCTATGTTCGCTATAACTACATCTCTTGTCACTACCTCCTCATTTTCTGTATTATCGTCTTCAGGACCAAAGAAACAGCACTGAATGTCTTCAGAAACTTTCTCAACTTCTGCCACACTACCATGTAACAGACCTCTATTCAAATCTCCTAAACATAAAGCAAGTGTTTTACATAATAAAGGGCCAGATGTATCAAAATTCCATTTTGCATTCCCTAAATAGCAAATTTTAAGAAATCGCTATTTAGGGAATGCAAAATGGTATGTAACAAAATAGTGAATCCCTGATAGCGATTCCTAGAGAATCGCAATTGCTTTTAGGGAATCACTATTTGGGACTGTAATTCCCCTAAAATGGGACTGACAATGCCTTTCATACTTTTGGAAAGGCACTTTTGCATTCACAAACGGTGGAATTTAGTGATTTACATTGTTTGTAATGCCAAAACATTTGATACATGTGGCCCAAAGTCTCCTAATAAAATTGTGCATTTTTGAATTATACACCGCTATGTTCTAAAGTGATGAAAAGTGCTTTTGCACACTTTATTCGAAAGACATGCCAAAGAATGGCCTTGTAAGGTAGTGTACTTTCTAACTTTGCATGGATGTAATTCTTGAAGCATCTTCACTTTCTGCTTAAGACTTCTTCATGAAAATTCTCGTAGGAAAGTTTTGAATTTATCAGGTGATACTTGATGGCTAGTACAAATACTGCTACACCTCCACTTGTATACAGGAGCTTGTTTACGCATTCCTTGTACTTCTTCACCTATCACTTGTTCTACATTGCTAGGAACTATCACTACTTTTTCTATGGAAGCACCATCCTTTACTTCATAGCAAAGACCATTTGTGTCAACTGCATCCACTAATGTATTCTCTTGCAAGTAGCTCTCTTCATTTAACAATGGTTCTGTGTTAGATCTGTGCATCCATTCACCTCTAAATACTGTACAAAAATTACTTTTGTTAATACGCCTTTTCTTAATATTGTTTGCTTATGCATAGTACTGTTTTGTCTGGTGTCTTCATTCTGTTCACTATTAGGATAAAAACTTTCCTATTTTTAAAACAAATGCTTTGTCTACTATACTTTCAATAAGCTGCTTCCGCTTAATTATAGCACTTCTCCTCTTATACTTCTCCATCTTCTTTAGCAGATTTTAGCAAATTTTGTATTTCTTCTTGAACACATTTCCACCTTATCTGGCTAGTGTCAGTTTGAATTAGGTAGTATTGTTTCCTGTCTGGGTGTGACAGTGCTTTTGAGAGTATGTATCTGTGTGTCAGAGTGGGTGTGGGAGTGTCTGTGTGTGTGTGTGTGTGTGTGTGTTTGTGTGAGTGGGTGTTAGGTGGTATCTCTGGGTGTGAGAGTGTATATGAGAGTGTGTCTCTGGGTGTGACAGTGGGTGCACAAGTACATCTGCCGATTTATTAATAGCTATATCATTACTACAATAATCTATGCACTGCATTTATAAGTGAGCACAGGACTCTGCAGGTGCATCTGTTAGTCAATGAGACTTAGAAGGATATGTGTACTAGGGTGAATTCTAGTTTGTTTGTTTTAATAGGGATACAGGAGTTAGCTCAGCCATTGGCTTGCAGACTCGTGCCCCCGTCACCCAGTGACTTTTACCCTACTTAGCTTGCTCTTTTTTAACGCATTTATTTATTTAATTCTTTTAAGATGGCTGCCTTGTTTTGACTTAGGCCCATGTTTTGATTTTTCTTATCTGTGCCCCTGGGGTAAGGCGTCAAGATCAGGCATCAAATACAAATAAACTGGAGGTGTTAGGATTAGGCATTTTCCCTCGTCACGCTTTCAAGGGAATTGTTTTTACTAATTACCATCCCAAGTACACCGTGCTATCTATTGTTTGGGAACAAACCTATGTTAGGGGTCCAAGCAGATCTGTATATACACTCCTCACTTTATCAGATAGGGAGAGAAATTCCAACTATATGCCATCGCTGCTGTCGCTGCAGCACGTCGCAATGACACTGACCCAGTCTTCGTGTTCCTGCGGAGTTTGAGCTAGAGACCTCATTCCAAGGTATCGAGGGTTGGAGGCCCTTCTCATGGACATGGCATTGGCAGATTGAGGTTTAACATATCTAGCTCTCTTCTAGGTTAGGGGTTAGGGCGACATGCTAGGGTATTAGGACATATCGAAACATCATGATATCGAATGATATTGCAAGATGGTGGGGGGTTTTGTGTTAATGACTCTTGTATTTACCATTCTGTTCCTTGCACTGTTCATTATCCTTATCATTGCAGCCCATGCAACTTATCGCAGATTACAGTTTTGATGAAATAAATATTATTGAAACTTTACTGCATCTTCTTCATTTCCTGTGTGTGATTGAGACATGTTGTTAATGTGAGAAAGGGGTAATCTCCATTTAACCACAACACTCTCTGAGATGTCCCGCTTTTGAGTCCATTCGTAAAGGCTGCCACAAATCACCTTTAACCAGTTGGGGATTTTGGTGAGGTGCTGCTAGTGAGCCGGGACGACAGTTGTGTTTTGTTGTAGGATTGGCATAGTCACCTACAAACATAAGTACTACCATCCTTAAACCAGCAGTCTTGCCTAGACCAAGAGTCCAACTACGACATACTTTTTTAAACAGAAAGCACCCTGCTGTATCATCTACCTGCATAGTAGCTGAGTGCTCAGTTTTGAGTACTAAAATGACACTGAGTATTGTCAACGATCCTTTTTTATGGAACATTGGGGCTGCAACCTCAGCGGCAGCCTTAGGCTTGCTCCCAGAAGCCATCAAGGGGGTTGGCAGGTGGAAATCTAAAGCTTTAAGTGCTATATCTGTCCTCACTTAGGGACTCATTTACAAGCCCCTAGCACCACCGGAGAGTTACTTTCAGCGACACTTCAGTGGCACTATGCCTTTTTCCAAATTTCTAAGGCAGCGCTAAGCCACTTTGTATGGCATAATGCTGCCTTGTAGATATGGGCCCCTGGGTGCAGTTTTCTGCGGCAGAGGGGCATGCAATGGGTGTTGCTGTGGGTGTTTCCACGCAACACCCATTGCTTTTCACACTGCCCCAGATTTACAAGAAATAGTAAACCTGAGGCAGCACCAAAACATAACCCCAGTGATGGCATTTGAGTGGAGCAACGAAGAGAAATACTTTTATTTCCCCTTGTTTTTGCTTTATCTATGTGTGCTACATTGTTTAGCACACATAGAAAGAGCGAAATGCCATTATTGATTGTTTATGTGCAGGAAGGTGTCTCTTCCTGCACATAAACAATCATTAAATAATGATGATTTGCTACTTCTGTGTGCTGCATTCTTCAAATCTATAAAACTCTTCAGTAAATTCAGCTCTAATTACTTAACTGTTAATGATCTTCATAGTTTTTTTTATTTGAACCGCAGTTTGGTTGAGGTCTTATTTCATGTCCTTTCAGAGTGGATGAAGTAAACTGGACCACCTGGAACACCAATCTGGGTATAATCAATGAGGACCCAGGGGAATGTGATGGGATTAAACGTACACTCAGTGCCAGTGTACGACCTTCCAGAGGTGAGGAAAGAGGGGAATATACAGTTTTCTTTTTTGTCCTTTCCGAAAGATTTTTTTCATTCTTTTTTGTTCATGCCAATATGTGCCTGAAATTAAATGAAAATGTTTCTCTTTTCTTTTCGGTGTAGTGGTATTGATGTGATTGCAGTTAGAGCAAGAAGTGGTTCCAAGGAGTCTCCTGACATAAAGCCTAGCTAGCCTCCCTTTGTCTCTGCACAAGGAAAAATCTAAAGGCAGAAACAGGATGCTACTGGTCACCTCTCAAAGATGGCCGCCATTGCATCGCCATGCTAGCTTCCCATGCTGACTCATCATTATCAATTCTGCTGCACATTTCACATTTTGCACTGTAATGGTGTTAGCACATAAGGGACCAAATGTGAAAAAGAGCTACTGTAAAACATTCCAAGCTTCAGGTGATACCTCTGATAGCAAAAACTTCCTAATTGCTCTTGGACTACGTAAAGACATACATAAAGTATATTTATATTGTTGATCATGAAGATGGTTTGGCATCATATGGGTGGACAATTGTGGAGTTTTAATAGCGAACAATTTCTAGATAGATTTTTTGTTCTTAAATGAAGTATTTCTATTTTATTTTAAATAGCATTTGTGACTGTGAATGTACGTTTTTAAAGTTGTGTAATCACCCTCTCCTAGTTAAGAATGTCTTGTGAATGCCACCCCTGTCTTAAGATGTTGACTAGACTTAGTTCAATAAAGCTGCAGTTTAAAAGGGTTTATTCTTGATATCTCTCAATACATTTGTTCAGTTCACTCAACCAGCCTTCATTTAAAAAAACGCGTTAGGGTGCAAGGAATGTTAGTGCATTCATAGGCTACCATTAGGGTATGTCTAAAAATGGTGTAACAGAGCTTATCAGTGTATGTTTGCTGTTCTAGAAAAATACATGGGGGACAAGTTTGAGGCAAGTTCAAGAGCACAAAATGTAAGTAAGTCTTGGTGCATCCAGGAATGGAGGAATAGGATTTACTGGAAAGTAAGCATTTGATGATAGAAGCTGCAAGACGAAAAAAGTTTCCATACCTTCGTACTTGGCTGAACAGTATGCCTGCAACCTAAGGTTGATAACAGAAGAGGCTGCATGAGAATGGCTAATGTGCTGCAGGAGAGACAAAGTGCATACAGTAGAAAAAGAGTATACAGAAGAAGGTCACACCATGCTTTCTCAGTTATACTTAACAGCACCTTCCCTATATACATTGCAGGGAAAAGTTGGCGAAATCTGGTTCCGTATGTAAGAGACTTAAACCACCGAGCAAAGGCAGAAACACTACAGGAGGAAGTCGATTTAAACCCTGAGCTATCAACTTCTGAGCCAGACGACAACACAGCACAGATGGCCCACCTCGCTAAGACGGTGTAAACATATTGTATTTGCCAACAATCTGAAGATCGAGGCAACATGTCCATCTTTTGCTTGACCCAAGTTTATTGGCTGTCACTTAGGCTTTTTACTCAAGTGATCTGGAATTCTGAGAGTTGTGCATCTAAACATTGCTGTTCTAAATTTTCCTTTGATGCAATGCCTTTTTTTTTTTTTTTCGTATGGATCCCCACATAAATGCTTATCAATTTACTGAAAATGTAAGAGGCAAGCAGACTTTCGGAAAATAAAAGAACCTCACTTTTTAATTGTTTGCCTCTACAACCCATACAATTATTGATTTCAGGCCTTGTTTCTTATTGCAGTGCTGGCAGGTCAGAACATTGTAAATAGCTGTATCATGCTGAGCCGGTGAACTTGGCATAGTAGCAAGAGGAGGATTTATAACCTACCAGGTGCTAACTTGTGATGCAGGCTTTTAAAAGCAAGAGGTTTGTTTGTGGGGTTCCAGTAGATTATGTCTTTCATGTACACTAGTGGTTCCCAACATTTTGACTTCTGTGGACCTCCACTTTCTCATCACTGGAATCTGGGGATCCCCACTGAAGCATTACTGGAATCCAAGGACCCCCCCTCCCTCTGAGTCATTACCGGAAGTGGCGGATGCGGGCCTAAACAGTGTTGATGATTTGAAATGCAAAACAATGCACAAATAATACAGAAACAAGCATTCATGAAACACATGCACCGATGATAACACATTTTTTAATTTGCAAAGAAATATAAATAAAATAAAAATGTAATTTTAATAGGAAGGTTGGAACTTTTCTAATTTCAATTTAAACCACACATTGTCCATACTATATTCTGAGGATACCAATTTAATTTTTAGCTTTCAATTACAAATTCCTTGACATTTACAGTGTGTTTTAAAATGTTCAATTGTATATTTAGCCATTTTACGTATATACACTTAATTAATCTGTTAAAAAATGTTAAATTTTCCAAGCAGTCTCAAACCCTCTGAGGAGGCTTTGCGGATCCCCAGGGATCACCATACCACAGGTTGGGAACCACTGATGTACACTGTTTAGCATTTTCAGCTACCAATGAACCATGTCTGGTGAACATCCTTCATTTTTCTGCATAACATCAATAATGCCCATCTTGTTTATCAAGGCATCAGTTCAATGTCACATTTTGGAAAACACCATAAAGATGTTATGTTGTAATTGTATTTCTTCCATGTAATTCAAACATAGAGACTTAAACAGCAGTAGCCATTTTTACATTTTGGCGCAGCACATCATTAGTGTCAGAAGACTAATAGTGTCTGGAGTTAGAAGCATCACATTTTTCATCTTTGCTGAAAGAGTGCTTCATGACGACTTGCCCAGGGTGGAAACAGAGTGCACTGATACTTGTATATGAGTTTTCATAATGCCGGCTTCTGACTGGCTGATTTATTTATCTCAGAAAAATAGCAATCTTAAAACAGTGCCTTTTCTTATGGACTGCACCATTCATTCGTGAAAAACGGAACACTGGTGGAAAGTGTCAGACATTTTAGTTTTGTGATCTGAATAAACTGCGACAGTTGTGAAAATTATACTCCCAACGCTCTCTGCCATAAAGATGTATGTATCTATCATTATGCTACATCATTGTACTATTATTAACAAACCTGTAAAACTGAAAATATTGAGACATTCTAAAAGATAAAAATGAATCCTTGAACAAATGCTTTTGTCTCTTAATTCTGGCGAGGAAACAAGGTGTTGTTGTACTCATAGACAATCAGGTGATTGGAAATATATATTAGATTGGAGAGTGTGATAATCTTGCATTGGACTGGGAGCTATTTCAAGTTCTTATTGGTTGGAACAACACAAGGCTTCGTATGCTGAACCAGTATTATTTGCTGCCTTTGGTCAGCAGACAAGTGTGAAACGCAACTTTCAATATTAGAAACTGTTACGTGAGAGTACTAATTAGCATAATTGATGACATCACAGAACGCGACATCACAGGAAGAGTCAACACAGGAAGCAAGTTTGCAAACTGTGCAATCGACTTTGACCGCTTTTCGCCTCCTTACAGATCCTCTCCTCAAACGATGTAAAGCTAAATTAAGCAAAAACCACATCAAATACAAATGCTCTTTAGGCACCATGAGCATTATTCTGCTTTCAAAAGTGTTAGAAACGGAAGCATTTCAGTAACAAAATCACAGTGGTAAGAAAATCAGTAAAAGTGAGAGCTTATTGAATTTATAGACTTATGGCTGCATACATCTTCTTGGGAGGATTCAACTCTTACCTTGTTTAATGTATGACATCCATTTGCTTTGCTAGTAAATTGCTGTGAAAAGAAAGATATGAACATTCAATGTATGTGTAGCAGGTCAGCATACACATTAGAACATTTTACTAAGCCAAGCATCCATGACACTACATTGTTGCCTCCCTATACTAGGTTTCGAACATAAACTACCTAGATGCATGACAACTGAGTGTGCACTGTTAAAAAAGTGTTTTACTGCAGTGTGTTTCTGAAGTTGAGCTGCAATTCATCTGTGTCTCAGTGAAAACCTTGCAGAAGTCAAGGTCTACTTTGTTTTCTTTGTCAATCTAATTATAATCATTAGTGTGTTTACCAGCTCCCTATCTACTGTTTGTTAATCCCTTTGCTGCTAAGCATTTTCTCCCCCTGTGCTAAGCCTTTTTTGGGTATTTGGGGTAGTTCGCACTTAACCCCATAACCTTTTGCCCACATAAGCTATCCACACCAAATTTGCGTCCTTTTTCCCAAAATACAGGATTTTTTGTGGGGGAAATGGGAAGAAAATGTTGCAGAAGAAAGCATCTGTTGTTTTCCCTGCAAATGACACCAACAAAGAGTTTGCAGTGCTAAAATTACCACATTCCCAGCTTTCAAAATCCGGCAGCCCGGAATAAAAAAACACACTTTTCAACACAGTTTTGGCATTTTACTGTGACATATTCCATTTTTCCTATTTTGTGTGCTTTCAACTCCCTAATATTTAGTGACAGAAATGGGTGTGAAACCAATGGTGGATCCCAGAAAGCTATACATTATTGAAAAGCAGGCAAAATTCAGAATTAAGCAAGGGGTCATTTTTCTAGATTCTTCAAGGTTTTCTTATAGAAAGTAACAATTGAAATAAAAATAAACTGAAATTGAGTTGAAAAAAACAGCCATTTCTGTCTACGTTTTCAGGTGTAACGTTTTCCAGCTATGGCAGATTTTCAAAAGCAATATACCGTTACGTCTGCAGGACTCTTCTGGTTGTGGAGATATATAGGGCTTGTAGGTTCTTTAAGAACCCGAGGTACTCAGAGCAAATAAATGAACTGCACCTTGTAATGGGTTTTCATTGTATACTGGGTAGACAGCAATTCATTCGGTAAAAAATAGGTATAAAAAAAACTACGTTTTTCCAAAATAGGCACAAGATATGGAGTTTAGAAGCAGTGGTTATTTTGCACATCTCTGAATTTGTGGGTACTCATACTAGCACGTGAATTAGAGGGCATTTCTCAAAATGACCTCTTTATTATGCACTGTCTTACATTTGGAAGGTGCAAATGCAGAGAAAGACAATTGGTAATAACACTTATTCTGCTATTCTGTGTTCCCCCAAGTCTCCCGATAAAAATAGTACCTCACTTGTGTGGGTAGGCCTAATGTCCGCAACAGGAAACACCCCAAAATGCAATATCGGCACATCCCATTTTTCCACTGAAAACTGACAGTTTTTTGCAATATGCTTAGCTATGGATTTTGGGCCCTAGCTCAGTCAGCACCTAGAGAAACGTAGCACACCTGTACATTTTTCAAACCTAGACACCTAGGGGAATCGAGGATGGGGAGTCTTGAATGGCTCTTGCCACATCTGTCTACTCAGAATCCCTGTCAATCCTCAAAATTTGTCTAAAAACAAATTCCCCTCACATTTCTGTGAAGCAGAGTTCAGGAATCTGATGGGTCACACAAACATCCTTCCACCCAGCATTCCTCTAAGTCTCCCATTAAAAATGGTACCTCACTTTACCCCATTTGTCTACCCAGAATCCCGTGCAAACCTCAAAAGTTGTCTAAAAAACACAGTTTACACACATTTCTGTGAGGGAAAGTTAGGAGAGCCACAAATTTCCTACCACTCAGTGTTCCCCTTGGGCTCTTGAAAAAATTAATGCCTCACTTGTGTAGATGGGCAAAGTGCCTATGACAGGGAAGGGCCAAAAACATGTAGAGATTGAGGGAACACCAAAGAGTGTTCATAACCGCAGTGTTTCATTACGTTTTTTTGGCTGACTCTGCTTTTCGCACTCACACAAGTGAAGGTTCATTTTTATCAGGAGACTAAGGGGTACACTGGACAGTAGGACATTTGTTGTTTATGTCTGTTTCTGGAACAATATGGCACAGAAATGCAAGGAAGATGTATGACTTTAGTCACACTTTAAGGTTTGAAGGGCATTGTGGGGAAAGAAACTTGTTGGGATCCATGAGCGGCACACCACCCTCTACTCCTCTGAGTGTCTACTTTTCAAACATATCTAGAGTTGGTAAATTTTGCATATACAAGAAGCAAGCACAGTACCAAGTTTCTTACTTCTTTGATGTCCCAAACACTCAAATTGTAAAAAAAAAACATCCTTAGGTTTTGTTAAAACGACCCCTTGCCCACCAACCTAGTTGTTGGCAGGCTTCATCATTGGTTTCTCACCCAAGACACCTAGCATGTCAGGGGTGTGCTTTGATCCCTGATTACAGCGGTGCAGGTTTTTCCATGAGTTGAAGTCCCAACTGAGAGGAGAAGTGCAATAAAAACATACTGTTTGTATTTGGCACAAGGGTGAGTGATGGTTCAATATATAAAATTTTATTAGCAAGAGATTTCACAAAAATGAAACACACTATTAATATTTGAAAGGTCAAACAATTGAACCAATGACTCACTGCTTGTGAGCTCTAAAGCTGCAACAAGGCACCAACCGCTTTACAGGCCATTCACATTCCTTTTATACGTGGCACACACAAGACCATTCACACTGCCATCTGTGGGCCCAGTACATTACAACATTCACAACAAGAGACAATGTAGAGACAATATGCACCCGGGCAGAGAAAGACAGAAAAGACAATTATTGCTGCACAACCATATATTCATCAAGTACACATACATACTGGTTGGATTTGGCACAAGGGTGAGTGATGGTTCAATATATAAAATGTTATTAACAAGAATGAAATGCATGGCTAAAAATTGAAAGGTCAAAAAGCTGGACTAATGACTCACAGCTCGTGAGCTGTTAAGCGTCAACAAGGCACTAACTGCTTTACAGTCCATTCACACACCACCTTTCATATGTGACACACGCAAGACCATTCACACTGCCAGCCACGGGCACAGCACATTAAAACATTCCCAACAAGGGACAATGTAGAGACAATATACACCCTGGCAGAGAAAAACAGAAAAGGCAATTATTACTGCACACCCATATATTCATCAAGTACACACACATACTGGTTGGATTTGGCACGAAGGTGAGTGATGGTTCGATATAAAAACATTTATTAACAAAAGATTTCACAAAAATGAAATGCATGGGTAATAATTGAAAGGTCAAAAAGCTGAGCCAATGACTCTCAGCTCGTGAGCTGTAAAGCTGCATCAGGGCACCAACCGCTTTACAGTCCTTTCACACACCTTTCATACATGACACACACAGGACCATTCACGCCTCCTGCCGTGGGTCCAGCACATTACAACACTCACATCAACAGAGAGCGCCATTCAAGGGCCTGACACATCAATCACACCATCTGACAGAGTGTGTGGACAGAGGTTTGGCTAGCAGTGTGTGTACTGACCAGCAGCAAGTCACTACTCACACACTGCCAGCCAAGCACCAGCTAACACACACGGCAAGCCAAGGCCAGTCCAAATACAATACCAGCAAAATGCTGGCTCACTGCCAGTAAAGTGCAAACCCACACAGATAACCAGCAAAGCGCCACTCAACACACATTGCAGGCCAAGCACCAGTCCAAGCACACCAGCAGCCAAGCACCAGTCCATGCACACCGCCATCAAATTTTTTTTAACAAAAAAGAAAACACAAACTAATTGTAAGTAAATACAAAACTACAAATACAAAAGCTCTAACTAAATACATGACACTAATGCCAACTGTGAAACTGACCAAAAACTATAAAACAATATAGAACAGGCAGTTCACTTTTACGCTCACAGTAGCTCCAAAAAATTATTATGGGTGTGGTACATTCTGAAACAAGTTAGACGGGCAGTCAGGCCACTACATACAACTCTCCTTCCATGCACCTCTTTGAATACAGACTCTATATCTCCTACCGGGAAAGTATTTTTTGGACCTGGGAGGGATGTGATCAGGAAAGTGGCTATCTTTCAATCTAGCCACATCCTCCACCACTCCAACTCTAGGAAAACTTGCCTGTTCCACTACAACACAGCTGTTTATTACAGACTCCTGAAACTGAACAACTGTCACCTTGGACTCTGGAGAACAATCCGTGCATACATCAAAAGCATTTAGGGCCATATTTATACTTTTTGACGCAAAAATGCGCTAACGCAGTTTTGCGGCAAAAAAATTAGCGCCGGCTAACGCCATTCTGAAGCGCCATGCGGGCGCCGTATTTATTGAATGGCGTTAGCCGGCGTTAGCCGACCGGCGCTGCCAGGTGTGCGTGAAAAAAAACGACGTACACCAGGCAGCGCCGGCGTAGGGAAAAATGGCGTTTGGGCGTCCCAAAATGGGGCAAGTCAGGCTGAGGCAAAAAAATCGTCTTAACCCGATTTGCGCCATTTTTTTTGGGCGCCCAGACGCCATTAACATGACTCCTGTCTTAGCAAAGACAGGAGTCATGCCCCCTTGCCCAATGGCCATGCCCAGGTGACTTATGTCCCCTGGGCATGGTCATTGGGCATAGTGGCATGTAGGGGGGCACAAATCAGGCCCCCCTATGCCACAATTTTTTTTTACAAAAATACTTACCACAACTTACCTTTTCTTCCCTGGGATGGGTCCCTCCATCCTTGGGTGTCCTCCTGGGGTGGGCAAGGGTGGCAGGGGGTGTCCCTGGGGGCAGGGGAGGGCACCTCTGGGCTCATTCTGAGCCCACAGGTCCCTTAACGCCTGCCCTGACCCAGGCGTTAAAAAGAGGCGCAAATGCGGGGTTTTTTGCCCCGCCCACTCCCGGGCGTCATTTTTGCCCGGGAGTATAAATACCACGCACATGCCTGGGAGTCATTTTTTAAGACGGGAACGCCTACCTTGCATCTCATTAACGCAAGGAAGGTGTTCACGCAAAAAAATGACGCTAACTCCATGAACTTTGGCGCTAGACGCGTCTAACGCCAAAGTATAAATATGGAGTTAGTTTTGTGTCGAAAAAAACGACGCAAATTCGGCGCAAACGGAGTATAAATATGCCCCTAAAGGTTGCTAAGTGGAATAAATGGATAGCCAACTACTTATACAAAATGCAAGCCTTACGAACAGCAGTGTAAGGTTCCAACTTCTGATCTACTGTATCTACACCACCCATGTGCTTATTATAGTTTAAAATACACACTGGTTTGTGCACTTCAGCAACCTGACCCCAAACAGTCACAGGTGAAGTACTTTCATCATGGATGGCCATCAGCAGGTAGACATCTCTACTATCTGCAAATTCCACAGCTAGAAACTTCTTACTACGCAGAGCACCGCACTGCCCCTCTCAAGTTTTATTTTTACAAACAAGCTCTCTTGGGTAACTTTTACAGTGAGAGCAGATTGTGCCACAAGCAACAATGTCCACTGTGACCAATTCCCTGAACAATTGCACACCAGTGTAGAAGGTATCTACAAATAAATGGTGACCTTTGTGAAAAAGTTCTCTACCAAGTTTCCACACAATCTTCTCACTAACTCCCAAAGTGGTTGGACAACCAGGGGGTCAAAACTGTAATCCCTACGAGTGTACACACAGATATTGTAGACATATCCATTCCTACTCTCAGATAGCATATACATCTTAATTCCATAATGTGCCCTCTTGCCAGGAATGTACTGCTTAAAAAACAAATGGCCCTTGAACAGGGCCAGAGACTCGTCAACAGCTATTTCTGTTCCTGAAACATAGATCTCTAAAAAATGATCTACAAAGTGATAAAGGACAGACAGATACTTAAAAAGATAGTCACATTCAGGGTGACCTTGTAGCAATGTTAAAGCATTATCAACAAAATGCAGCATCAGAATCAGAAGCAAATACCGATCACGACTCATTGTTGGAGGAAATATAGCCGTTGCCGTCAAGGGATTATTAGGCCATCATGAAGACAGCGATGGATTCCTTATGAAGCCCATCAAAAAAGTTAAACCCAAGAAATTCTTCAGCTCATCAAGATTTGTTGGCGTCCACGGGTAGCTCTAGAGTGGAGCTTAAGTCTGGCATCCAAATTAGTCTGCTCAACAATCTCATCCAAAAATACATCGTCCATAAACAACTAAAAGAAATTTATAGGAAAAAAGTTTTCAGTATTCACTCTACACCCTGTGACACCAATAAAGGCAGGCAACACCAGCTGCACCATGTTTGGGTCAACCCAGGCTTCAGCTCTTCCAATGGGAAGTCTTTCAGCCCCAGTCTGCAATTTAGATGCGTCTGGCTGCACTACTGGCACATCAGTGTCCTCTTCTAAAATAGTCACCTCCTCCACACTGAGTGTGGTTTTATCATCAGATGATTCCTTTTAGACAATACACTTACTGCCAGAATCTTAAACTTCCTCCTCTTCCTAAGGTGCAGAGTCAGTCTCATAATCATGGTCAGAGGAAGATTAAAAAAGCATACCAACAGTCTGCTGAGTGGTTATCTTGTCTCTGACCCTCCAAAATCCGACAGTTCTGAATCTACAACTGGAATCTGTCAGAAGGACTGCTGAGCTGCCCAGAGGACTCATCTGGACTGCTTTTCTAGAAGGACTGCTATCCTACTTGTTACACTGCTGCCTGCTGGCCCCTGACTCTGCTGGAAGGACTCTGCCTTCCTCCACAACTGCTCTCCAAGGGCTTGGATTGAGCTTGCCTCCCTTTCTGAAGTCTCAGGGCCAACAAAGACTTCATCTACCATCTCCTAGCTCGCTCACTGACTTCAGCGGCTCCAGAACCGATTCCTCTGTCCGACGCTGCACTGTTGCCTGCTCCGTGGTCTCCCTGAACGCATCAACCATGGCCTGCAACTTAAGCCCAACACCACCGCAATGCCACTGAAGTCTTGAGGTGATCCTGACACTGCAAAGTCAATACATAGGCCCTCATTCTGACCCTGGCGGTCAAAGACCGCCAGGGCGGAGGACCGCGGGAGCACCGCCGACAGGCCGGCGGTGCTCCAATGGGGATTCCGACCGCGGCGGTAAAGCCGCGGTCGGACCGGCACCACTGGCGGGCTCCCGCCAGTGTACCGCCGCCCCATTGAATCCTCCACGGCGGCGCAGCTTGCTGCACCGCCGCGGGGATTCCGACCCCCCCTACCGCCATCCAGATCCCGGCGGTCCGACCGCCGGGATCCGGATGGCGGTAGGGGGGGTCGCGGGGCCCCTGGGGGCCCCTGCAGTGCCCATGCCACTGGCATGGGCATTGCAGGGGCCCCCGTAAGAGGGCCCCTACATGTATTTCACTGTCTGCTGCGCAGACAGTGAAATACGCGACGGGTGCAACTGCACCCGTCGCACAGCTTCCACTCCGCCGGCTCGATTCCGAGCCGGCTTCATCGTGGAAGCCTCTTTCCCGCTGGGCTGGCGGGCGGTCTGAAGGCGACCGCCCGCCAGCCCAGCGGGAAAGTCAGAATTACCGCCGCGGTCTTTCGACCGCGGAACGGTAACCTGACGGCGGGACTTTAGCGGGCGGCCTCCGCCGCCCGCCAAGGTCAGAATGAGGGCCATAGTGTCTTGACCTGCTTGACTCATTGACCCCGCCGGGTCACAAGGAACCAATGCTTCGCCACCGACACCACATCACCTTCCCTGCAACCGGACGGAAAAGATGCCTCATCTCCCCTGAGCAGCAATAAGGAACCGACACCTCATCTCCAGCGGTGCGGAAACGACAGTGCAGCAGCCCCAGCGACACCTCATCTCCCCAGCTCAGTGCTACCTCTTTGTTTCATCGTTTACCAAAGGCACTGTTCCTGGAGTCTGTGTGACTCATTGACTGGCCCGCACTCCCCTGTGAGTGGCGCCAGCCTGCTGTCATATTTTTACTTGTGTACATTGGATTCTTGACATTTTAGTCTTATTTTATTCAGATAAATGTTATCTTTTTTCCAAAACAGGGTGAGCACAGGATACTTTAAGTTGTGTAGTGATTTGTGTAGTGACTTACCCTGACTAGGATTGTGGTCCCTACTTGGACAAGGGTATATACCTCTGCCAACTAGAGATCCAATTTCTAACAATGACATCTTGATCTCCTCCTTTTCTGTTCCAGAAAATGAAAAACACATCAGAACTGTCTTGCAAAGATTAAAGGAAGTAAATTATTTGCCAAGTTTGAAAAGTGTGAATTCTATGTCACTTCTGTTTCTTTCCTAAGATATGTGCTGTCAGCACAGGGAATCAGCATGGACTCACAGAAAGTGGTGGCTGTTACTCAGTGGAAATCTCCACATTCAATTAAGAAATGCAGAGCTTCCTGTGATTTACTCATTTTACTGATGCGTCTTTAATCATTTTTCTACTTTAGCTTCTCCGACTACTCTGTTGCTGCATAAGGGTGTGCAGTTTCAATGGAAAAAGGATGCAAAAAGAAGGTTTTCAACAACTTAAGGCAGCTTTCACTAGCCTGTCTATCCTACAACATCCAGATCCCACCCAACAATTCATTGTAGAAGCAGATTCATCTCTGATAGTAGTGGGGGGAGTGTAATCACAAACTTAACAAAACTGGCAACTTACACCCTGTTGCATTCTTTTCCTATAAATTGAGTCCTGCAAATCAGAATTGCTCAGTTGGGGATAGGGAATAGTTGTCTAAAAAAAGGCCTCTGATGACTGATGTCATTATTTGGTGAGTGCTCTCCGTACTGTTAGTATCTTGACGGATCACAGAAATCTGAAGTTTTTGAAGTCTGCATGTGCACTGTCCATGCGACAATTAAGCTGGACACAATTGTTTTGCAATTTTGACTTTGGTATACAGTTTCAATCTGGTAGGCAACATGGAAAGGCCAAGGTTTTCTCACACTTGGAGTATGATGTTTTAGAAATGCCAAATGAATATCCACCTATATTTCCAAGTGATTGAATTCTAGGGGCTCTTTACTCAGAAGAACTGTTCACGCACAAAGTGTTACAAGCACAGAAATCAAAAGAATCTGAAGCGATTGCTCACACACATAATGGGGAAAAGGTACATGATTTAATATATTTTCAGGGGGTTCCCTTATTCCCACAGTCTCTTTGCAACAACAAGCCTTTGAATGGTGTCACTCAAATATGCCCACTTGACATCCATGAGAAAAGAAAACTCTAGACCTGCTTAAGAGATATTTCTGGTGGCCTACCCTTCCGATGGACACTAAACAGTACATACAGAAATGCAGCATATGTGCACAAAGGAAAAGCTTTCATCAGGCACCTACAGGGTTATTAACACCTTTACTCACTCCTCCTGCTCCTTGGCGTACTATTTCTATGGATGTCATTGTGGAACTACCAAAAACTGAGCAAGGTTATACCACCATTTTAGTTGTTGTGGATCAGTTAACTGAAATGTCCATTTTATCCCCAGGAAAGGGGTACCTAACTCTAAAGAGTTGTCTACTGTATTTTTACAGAACATTGTACGGCTTCATATACTTCCATCTGTCATTGTTTCTGATCTGGGTTCTCAATTTGCCACTAAGTTCTGGAAAGGGTTGGATGACACTTTGCAAATCGACATTTGATTGTCTTCTACCCACCACTCGCAGACAGATGGTCAAGCAGAAAGAGTGAATCAATGTTGTGACCAATACCTGCGCTGCTAGGTCTTACACTCTTCCACTGATTGTAATATTTATTTTTGGCCTGCTGAAATCGCTTTCAACAATGGTATGCTCAAATCTACACAATTCTCCTCTTTCTATTGTATCTAAGGTTTTCATCTTTGTCTTTTGTTCCTTGCTTTCTGGTCCGGATTGCGCTATTGGAGACATGGTATGGCTATGAACCCCAAAATTGCCTTGAAAGGATTGTGCAAATTCAAGCCTTGTTTTCTTTTGTCTGCTTTGTCGGATTCCTCTGTCAGTTGTTCTTATTGTTCAAGCCTGGATATCCTGTAAAGCAAAAGAAGAAACCTGTTATATCATCAACACTCTGCAGATACCAAGCTGGGGGTAACGTGCTCTGCACACTCACATGTTTAAAGAGTGATAATGGAACTATACTTATCTGAACTTGCATCTTATCTGTGGATTCTGTATAATGAAAGGTAGTCTCTGATGGCTTACCTAAAAGGACAAAGATATTATGAATATGATGGTTGCTATGGACTGAAAAAGTTATACATCGTTCTCATAACTGCTCACCTTTAAAGGCTCTTTATCTTTTTGCTTTTTAACTTACGACTACAAAAGAAATACATGTAGGAATGTAGCTCTCCCTTCTTTTCATTTCTTTCTTTTTCTTTTTATTTCTAGTCAGTATTTTAGTGCCTTTCTACAATAGGAACAGTAAAACCTGAGGTATACTTTACGAAAGGAAGTAAATGTTCTAATTCTTCCCATTGCTTCTTACCACTTATACATGTACTCTCTCTTATTTTCACAAACCATCGTTTAGATGCCAGTCATCATTTTACACTGATAAGCAGAAAAGGGGAATTGTTCAGGTATTTACTTACACATAGAATAGCATATGTCCTTAACACTCACCAAAAAAGGTGACGTTACTGACTCTCTCTTTGTCTTTTCTATTAGTTGGAGTCTTGAATAACCAGAGGTAGACACTAGCACCACAGCACATTCTCCGTGGTACATGTGTTTCTTTTCTCTTCCATTCCCATCTTCCCCGTCCTTCTTGGTTAGATATGACTATAGTTGGGCTATCTTGGTCAAGTGTGACGCTTGAATCCACCATCGTGCTCTCATCTCGCTCCTGCGGGAACAAGGTGAGATCTTGATAGAGATGGAGTAGTCTCCACACTCAACAAACTGAAGGTCTGCGGACTCTAAATGAGGTGGGCTGATCTTCATGTGTCAACACATAAATTAGGCCCTTAGGGCCAGATGTAGCAAGATATGCTTTTGCGATTCTGAAATTGCGAGTCGGTGCGACTCGCAATTTCAGAATCGCAAAAGCATATGCAGAATGGTGTCTCAGACACCTTCTGCGACTCGCTATGGGGTCGCAAAGACCCACCTCATCAATATTCATGAGGACCACTGCCTGCTCTGAAAAAATATTTTTGTCGACATTCACAAAGGGGAAGGGGTCCCATGGGGACCCCTTCCCTTTTGCGGATGAGTTAACACCAGTGTGACACTGGTGGTAACTGCGAGTTGCTTTGCGACCGCATTCGCGGTCACAAAGCAAGTCTGAATTGTGAGGCGAGTCGCAAATAGGAAAGGAACACCCCTTCCTATTTGCGAGTCGCATTCACAAATTGCGAGTTGGTACCGACTCGCAATTTGTGATTGTGCATCGCGGGAGGCCGTTTGCATGGTGCAAACTGCGATTTTTGCAGTTTGCGACATGCAAACGGCCTGCTACATCTGGCCCTTAGTTCCTCCAGCCAGCTCTGCAGCTGCATTTCAAAGACAGGCAATGTAAAATGTGTGTGAGATGTGATGACTTGTTGGGACAATTGATTCTCAGAACAAGACACATGATGCTCACAAGAGATGTGCAATGCAAAAGACTTGCAATCTCTGTTGACATTAGGCAAAATGTAGATGTCTTACTAACATTTTCAACTGGTCTTAATTTCACATTTTATTTATATTCCCAGTGATTATCAGATAGGTGCGTGAGTAATCAGCATCTGATTTACCCCCTTTAATCATGTACTGTACATGCTGGAGCATTTTCATCCTTCGCAGGAATCAATGCCCTTCGAGGTCAATGAATCTTTGCATAGGATGTGGTAGAACCATTAACACAATTTCAATATAAACCAATTACATTACACAGTATGATCCATGTGACCACACAAGGAAAACTCCAGTTGAGTATAAAGTTATGGGGGGGTTATTACAAACTCAAGGTCAAAGTTATGTAGACATTTCGCAAGACAAAATTATAAAGATACAGGATCACCAAGCGTTGCACAATTACAAGAACAAGGCCTAGCAAGCCTCACTTAGGCTAATGCAATTGAATTAATACAACACGTAAATAGATCAAATAAAATGCTTTTAATATGCTATTAAATCTGCATTAATATTTCTTCATTAGCTTTGAGATTTAAATAACTTTAAATTGAAATAACACTATAAATACATTTCGGTCAGTATAACGTGGAACTGCATTCCTCTATTTTTCCACACACACTTTAATCATTAATTATTAAAAATTCAACATTGTTCCGATGCATATTATTAGTCTAGAATCTACATTTTATTAGAATACCAGGTTAATCCTTCAAAAATTTTACTTTGCTTTTCTACCACCAGGGTTTCTAGCCTTAGTCTAAACAAATGCACATCTAAAATGACTTCTCAGTGCATCTTTCTACATTCAAGCCATTAGTACATTGGTTAACATAATGCATAAACTGTCACACATAGATGACTTTTGTGACATGAGGGGCAGCACTAAAGGTTCTGCTACATCAAACGCAAGACAGCATAAGACAGTACATCATTCACCAGCAAACCAGCCTACATAATTATCTAACTGGCCCATTGCTGATTTTGCTCTGCTGTCACTCGTCACATGGTTTCATCTACTCACTGGTTCTGAAATAGAGAGTTTGTCCTGCCCTATTAGGACTATCTAGAACTTAATAATTTCTGTACGGCACACAGCACTCTAGTGCACTCAATAACCTGGTCAGATACATAACACCACTGCTTATCATGGCAGAGATGAAAGAGAAGGGCCCTATTGATCTTAAAGATCCAAAAAAACAATTGACTGGATAAATGAGTTTGAAACAGGACCCACATACTTCAGGTACTTCCATTAAACATAAACCAGAAGGCTCCAACAACATGTAAGTCATCCTGCAGCATCTAAACATACTTTAGATCTCCCAGATCACTAGATCCAATGCTGAAAATTTATAAACAGAAATACTAAGCCTAAGAAGCCATATTAAGGCCCTCCCTCCAGAACTGAAGAAGCAGAAACATAAATTAGTAAAACTGAAAATTGCCAGACCATCTTATAAAAATAACAGTCTTCATTTTCAAGAAGGTTGAAACCCCTGAATGGGAGACCACAGAGCGTGATGATAGAAACAGGAAACTTGAGAATTTCAAGACTCCCAGAAGAAGCAGAGAAGGATGATAATCGCTAATTTTAAAAATTTCAGAAAAGCCTGGTGTGTTACAACTTGTCCTCACTAATACTTTCTTGTAGGTCACTGTTTGTTACCATCTAAAATTACTCTTTACACAAGTAAGTTGTCATTGCTGTCTGCAATACCTTACATTGAGAACTCTTATTATTTACACAGTGTTAGCGTGTGGTGTTACACACCTGGTGCTTCTTCTCATATGGCTATACCAGGTTCACTATTATATTCCTGTCATTTATGGTTACACCACACTCACTATTACTGCTTCAGGGCTAGTCTCCAAATTTGCTTATGTTTCAGCAAATCAAACATAGTTAGGTGTTTTTATTTCTATGGCTTCCGGGGACTTCCCTTGGTTTCGCAGGCTCCTGTTTGTCATCCCCATGAGGCCTCCATTGTTCTTCTTGACTGCTATGGGGTTGGAGGGAGGGAATTGGGTATTTTATGGTTGGAATGTTGGATAATTAAGAATTTGGTTGTTAGTGAATTGCTGCATTTTTTGCTATTTGTTGTATTCAATATAATCTCCTTTACTTTCTGCTCCCTTTTTGTGCCTTTCTTCCCCTGTTCTTTTATCCCTGATCCCCTCTGTACCCCTACTCCACCAGTCCCTGGTGTGTAAACCCTGTTAAACATCCAACAGCAGCTAGATGCAGGCCTCAGACCACTCAAACCCTAGTCAATAGAATCTCCTATACCTAGCAATTTTCTAACAGTTCTTTTCCTAAACACTAACCATCTCAAAAACCCAGCTACATCATTAACATACACATGCCTATCTGTGATGACTCAATTTTGGATTGGCCTTAGTAAAAAATAATTCTGAACTACCCTCAGATAGCAGCTTTATAGCATAGTAGGAGGTTAATTACAACCTCCTGGGGAACTCAATATTAGATGGAATGTCCTCTTGTAAATACAAAGCAAACAGAGCCCAAAACTAAACTTTGCTTGCAAAGTAAAAATGATATTCGGTGCTCTGACCAATCTTTACGGTCCTAGAGACCACCCTGAAATAGACCCCTGCCAACAATAGCTAAGCAACGTGAACCTGCTTTTGCCAAATATAGTCATAAACAAAACTTTAAACAACATAATAGATAAAACAGAAACCACAAAACTGATACAATCCCTCCAGAGTTAACCATACAAATCTCAGCTGCCAATCTAATAAATTGAAATACTTAGGAATAGACTTCAAACGTAATCTGGAAGAAACCAAAACTCACATATAAAAAAATGCTATATACAAAAACAAACAAACCTAACTGAATCATGTTCTTCCAAATACTCCCCACACTGGTATTGGATAGAAAAAATGAAAATGATGATTGCCCTTGAAATTAATTCTATCCTACGCATGAATACACTGAGACTTTCAATGCACTTATTTAAATCCATTGACAAACATATTTTCACTTTCATTGAGAATAATTGAACCAAGATTTGCTCCAAAAAATCCTTGATACAAACAAATCAAAAGAAGGCATAGAGCTCACAACTTTATATAACTACCAACTTGCCTTCCTGCCCAGACAAGCCACTTGATGGGTGCTACAAGAGATTAAAAACATACCCTCCTGGTCAGACATAGAATCTGACCAAGTAAAGTCACTCTCCCTTATACATCTTCTAGGAAATCAAAAGGAGACATAGGCCTCCCAACATTTGTAAAACTACAAAATTACCTTTCTGGCCAGACATGCCACTCTATGCTTGCAACTAGGGATTAAAAACATACCCCCTGGGCAGAAATAGAATATGGCCTAGTAAAACCACTCTCCCTTATAAACCTTCTACCAATAAAGATCTTACAGGTCCCACGCCCTTAATATATACTGCATGATACTATATTCTGTATCAAAGGACTAGATAAAAATCAAAACCAACTGAGGGGCTCTGAACTCTCTTCACTTTGTTTCAATCCACAGATAACTATTAAAGGTCAGTGGACCTTCTGGACTAGTTGGGTAGAAAAAGATATCCTGCCCCCTGGGAATCCTCACTCCTTTGCCATGTTTCAAGAAAAATACAAGCTCCAACCTATTGACTTCTATAACTTCCTGAAACTTAAAGCAGCTCTAAGGAAGCTGGTATATCACAGCCTTACATTTTTTTTAAACTCTCTCCAAAGGAGATCAGATATCCACCAAAACACACAACTTCTTACACAAAGTTACTATCCCCAAAAACATGCACATGTCAAAGAAATGAGAAGAATCATGCTCTCAAAAACACAAACTGATCTGCAATCAGACTCCACCTCAACATATGTACACCATACCACACTCACAAAATGCACCCATTACTATACTAAATACTGTACATTTTAAATGATTTACAGATGCTTCTGAACTCTTGAAATATTGCTCAAATTAACATTGACAGACACATGCTGGCACTCTTCAAATACTACTGGTAACTTAGACCATATGTTGTTTAATTGTAAAAACATTTCTGAGGTAAAAATAGACTTCACTATAAATGCCATTTCGATACCAAAATTCCTCTTAACCACATCACTGTAACCTTAGGCTTTTGGGGTCTTAACCTAGAACTGGAGATTAACGTAAGGGCTATGTACCTAATGGATTTGCACGTAATCAGGACTAAGATCATACTTGCAAACACTCATAATATTTTACACCATATACAAGGTGCAAGCAATACATAATTTCAACTTCAACCCCAAATCATCAAGATCATCATGGAACAAACTCAATGAATACTTGCAAAAGGCCAAGCCTCCTCAATCCTCTAACATTCTCCTGTACATATGCAATAAAGTGCAATGCTCCCCACCTGTTTCTTTTTCTTTTTTCCTCACTATGCTCTCCTTTTTTCCTGTAACTGGTTTTATACATCAAGTATTATCCATGCAATATACTGAGGTTTTTAAGTTATCACTGCCTACTACCTCACAAATAAATGATGCTTCCTGCAATACTATTTGCCTTCCTTACTCTTATTACATATAGTAATGTTGTCTACACTTACTGCTCTCCCATTACATTGTAAATATATTGCTTTGCCATTATATTTGACCAAGTCACACTAGTCAGATAATAAAAATAGCTTGAAAAGAAAAAAAATGGTTCTTTGCAAATTGAAAGCGTTGTTAATGGAACAATATAAATCTATGTTACTTTATAATGAGTTGAAATAAAATCATGTCTCCAGTTGTGCTTTACATGGAAGTGACAAGGAAGTAAAATCTTAATCAAAGTTTGACTGTGACAAGTATGCGTGCATGGCTACTTTCTGATTCCCTTCTTATTCAATCGTGGAATCAAGTTATTTCGGCACAGCGAAGCTTGAAAAACAAAATTGGCATTGAAGAAGCACAATTACAAACCATTTAGTAGCATGCTGTCAAGGATTTTATCAGATATATATCTTTCTTTATATGATAACGCTAGAACAAGCTCAATGTGTCATGAAGATCTAATAATTATAATGCAGCCATCCTATACTAATGGAAGAATAATGGTGAGACATATGTCCCTTGCATGGTATTCAACTGATGCACATATCTGCCTTCTGTCAGCGAGTAGTCACAATGCCCGGAGCACAGATATGCCCACTCTTTATCCGTTGACTAACTGTCAATGGGGGGGTCTTTGTTATATCGGCGCAGAGATACTGACTTGACCATCTCACTGTCTCTGTATGTCTGAGTCTGTGAGCCACCAACACTTCTGAGTCACTCGTGCTGGTGAGCACATTCCTCCACAAAATGAAAGCAGTCTAAGTGACCTTGAGTCTTTTCTGCAGCAGTGTCTGTGGTGGGGCCTGGTGAGCTACCGTGCATGTACATATATCACTTTCTACATCTCCTGAAATATGACTCCCATTTCCTCTCTTACTATGCAGCTGATCTCCACAGCTCCATGCCTGGTTGCAGGTCTCATCATATGTCTGATCTAGAATGCACCACTAAGGTGCTCAGACCAGTATGCATGGTTGTAGCCTGACTGGTCTCTCTTCTACCAAAATCTCTCCTCTCTGGCATGCAAAGACACCCAGGGCCACCTTGAGGGGATTTAGTGCAGCATCTGCCTCAACTATCAAGAATGATTGTCCACGGTTGCCTTTCCTAAGGCAGGAGTCATGTGGCATGATAGGTTTAGCACCATAAAATGACGCTAATCTGGTTAGAGTCATTTATTTTTACTCTAACCTGCCTGAAGCCATTTTTTGGTGCTAAACCCTCTTCTTCTATACTGCCAGCCCCACCCGACTAAAGTCATTTTTTTAAACTCTAGCCTACCCTTTGCACCGGCTTGCACCATTCCATAAATATGGTGCCCGGCTGGTGCACAGAAATGGTGCAAGCCGGTGCTCAACTTTTTGGTGCAAAACTGAGTTAGTGCAGTTTTGCAGCAAAAAGTATAAATAAGGGCCAATATTTTGTAAGTTTGCGCCTCTTTTGTGTCATAAAATGACGTTAATGCAGTGCAAAAAAAGTTTAAATAAGGGCCTTGGTGCTAGATGGGTCTAGCACCAAAGTATAAATATGGAGTTAGTTTTGCACCGAATTAGAGTTAAAAAAAATGACACTAATTCGGTGCAAACAGAGTATAAATACGCCGCAGAGTATAAATATGCCCCTAAATATGGTGTTAAGGCCATAGAGTCATTTTTTTGCACGGGAACGCCTACCTTTCATCTCATTAAGGCAAGGTAGGTTTCCACTTCCAAAAAATGACTTTAACTCCATAAATTTGGTGCTAGACGGGTCTAGCACCAAAGTATAAATATGGAGTTAGTTTTGCACTGAATTAGAGTAAAAAAAAAATGACGCTAATTCATTGCAAACAGAGTATAAATACGCCCCTTAGCGTAAAAAAATGATGCTAATCTGGTCAGAATCATTTATTTTGACTCAAAACTGCCTAATGTAATTTTTTTTTTAAGCTAGCCTACCCTTTGCACCGGCTTGCACCATTCCATAAATATGGTGCCCAGCTGGTGCTAAAAAATGGTGCAAGCCGGTGCAAAACTTTTTGGGGCAAAACTGCCTTAGTGCAGTTTTGCACCAAAAAGTATAAATAAGGCCCTAAGGACCTCAATCATCTGATTAATCGATCAATCAATCACACATTTGTATAGCGCACGCTATCACCCCATGGGTGATAGCGTTAAAATGAAACAAATACTGAATTACTGTCACAAACTCCATGGTGACATTGTTGTACTACAAGAAACAAGAGCTGGCATTACAGAGGCACCCAGCATCCAGCACTCTTCAGTTCAGTATAGTGCTTGTGCCCCAGCCAACAAGAAAAATGGTGTCCCTCTAACATCAAACAAAGTTAAAGGTATATTTGACACCATCTCTAAAGATGAAAGTAGTAGCTGGCTCGTTACCTGCCTCTCCATAGGTCATTTATCAACTTATATTGTTAACATATACGCCCCTACAAACAAAGTCCCTTCTTTTGGATTAGGCGTAATAAAAAAACTTCTGGTCTGACAAAAAATAATTATATAATACTCGGTGGGGACTTCAATGTCCCATGGGACACTATCTTGGACAGACTGTCCACATGTATTTACAAATCACTTTCAAATGTGTACACTGTGTGAAGACAATAACCTAAAAGAACCTCGGCGATTGCACAATCCAAGTGGCAGTGAGTTCACTTTTTTGCTCCCACCCAAAAAACTCACTGACAAGAATAGACTATCTACTCACTAGTTGTAATCGTGTCCCTTTTCCCTCTCATCCCACTATTGAACCCATTGTCATCTCTAAGCATGCCTGTACATCCCTTACCATCAAGTTGACAAATCCTCACCCAAAAAACAAAACTTGGAGAATGAATGTGTTCAAGTAGACATGGTCAAAGGAGGGGCATAACATTACAGAGACCATATGGCCCTGATAGATTCTAAGGCCCATTTTGGGGATGGCACAACCCCTATGGAATCCCACAACTAATGAATCAGTTTTTGTCCCCTGTCAATTTCAAGCACACCACATTTTTAGGAAGAAGTAGAGGATAGAAAAGGGGAAAAAAGAAAGAGCCGGAATTACCTTGGGAATATATGGACCAGGCACCAGCAAGAACTAGGTGATACCAAAAATATAGTACTCAATTTAAGTGAAGAACCTTGACAGACCTACACATCAAGATTCTCAACAAAGGCCTCACATTTGTGCCTCTACCAAAAGGTGGCCTTTTTATGTTACGAGCAGGGATTGCAGGATTCTTCAGAAAAATCTGTCAATGTTTGCATTCTACAGCTCACACAGAAGTGCCAAAGCACCATTAGTGATTGTTTATGTGCAGGAAGGGACACTTTCCCGCACATTAACAATCAGACCCCTCAACGCAGACATCCTTGAACGATGGTGCAAGGATATCTGCATTGGTGCTGGTAGCTGAATTTAGCGCCATCGCAGGGGACAACACAGGTGTGCGCTGTAATCACTTAAATATGGCGCAACCCTGCGTTTCTAAAGTGACGCAGCGTGAAATCTGGCCCTAAGAAGGCAATGAGCCTCAAATATCAAGTCAATGACGTGACATATCAACTGCCACAATACAGATAGGCTGATTTTACACCATCTCATTGCAGAGGATGATGGCTCTCCTGCGGATCTGCCTGTCCTGAGTACCCTGATGACCTGGATGACCAGCTGGCAACCATCAGCCAAGAGACCCTCCAAGAAGTCCTTGTAAACCTCCAGACACCACCTCCAGTCGCAAGGAGGAGTACTGATGTAGCAAACATCCCACAGGCCCCACTTAGCACCCTAACAGTATGCCCTGCCAGCACCGACACAGCTGAGGACTCCGAGGACCCAGGGACCAGCTTTGAGAGGACAGTGGTAGGAGTTCAGAAGGAGCTGACCAAGGAGGTGTGGTGGGGATGCAAACTATGGCAGCCAGCCTAGAGGGTATGCAGAGGTGCATGGTTATGGCTACTGAACAGGCTGTGGCCAACCGAGGTACACACTTCCCAATGCGTGGAGTCCAGGAGTGTCTGATGGACATAGCTGCTGCCATGAGGGAGAGGCGACAACAACTGCCCTCCCAAACTGGCATCAGCGTGCTTGAGGAGAAGTTGGACTCCATGCACCAGGAAATGGTCTCCCTCAGGGCAGACATGGCTGCCTACCACAGGGATGTTGCTGCTATATTCAAAAATCACCAGTTCCTCCTTGCTGCAGTGATGCCATATGTAGTTCCACAGATGGCAGCTACCGGGAATTAGGAGTCCACATCTCCAACCACTGAAGTGTGTGTGGCCCCATCTACCTCCCCACTACCACCATCAAGGGCAGAGGAGACACCACACACATCGGAGGATGAATATGTGGAACAGATCATTTTCACCCGTACGAGTTCCTGGTAGCACCAGCCCATGCCACATTTTCCTTTGTCCTGTGCTTGACATCATACGAGTGTTGGCACAGTTGGAGATATGCACTCTTCACCGATGCACTGTTGACCTTTCTGCTATGGACTGTGTAGGAAAATGGCTCCCTGTTGCAGTTACCCCCACTTTTTGCCTGATGTTGGTGCTGACTTGACTGAGAAGTGTGCTGAGACCCTGCTAGCCAGGCCCCAGCACCAGTTCTCTTTTACTAAAAATGTACCATTGTTTCCACAGATGGCACATCCCTGGCACACAGATAAGTCCCTTGTAAAAGGTACCAGTGGTACCAAGGGCCCTGTGACCAGGGAAGGGCCCTAAGGGCTGCAGCATGTTTTGTGCCACCCTAAGGGACCCCTCACCTAACACATACACACTGCCATTGCAGATTGTTTGTGTTGGTGGGGAGAAACAGGCAAAGTCGATATGGCACCCCCCTCAGGATGCCATGCACACAAAATACTGCCTGTGGCATAGGTAAGTCCCCCCTCTAGCAGGCCTTACAGCCCTAAGGCAGGGTGCACTATATCACAGGTGAGGGCATAGCTGCATGAGCAATATGCCCCTACATTGTCTAAGTCCATTCTTAGACATTGTAAGTACAGGGTGGTCATATTAGGTATATGGTGTGGGAGTTTGTCAAAACGAACTCTACAGCTCCATAATGGCTGAATGCTGGGAAGTTTGGTATCAAATTTCTCAAAATAATAAACCCACACTGATGCCAGTGCTGGATTTATTAAAACATGCACACATAGGGCATCTTAGTGATGCCCCCTGCATTTTACTCAATCCTTCAGTGCAGGACTGGCTGGTCTGTGCCAGCCTGCCACTGAGATGAGTTTCTGACCCCATGGGGTGAGAGCCTTTTTTGCTCTGAGGCCAGAAACAAAGCCTGCACTGGATGGAGGTGCTTAACACCTCCCCTCCTGCAGGAACTGTAACACCTAGCAGTGAGCCTCAAAGGCTCAGGCTTCGTGTTACAATGCCCCAGGGCACTCCAGCTAGTGGAGATACCCGCCCCCTGGACACAGCCCCCACTTTTGGCAGCAAGTCCAGGGGAGATCATGAGAAAAACAAGGAGCAGTCACCTACCAGTCAGGACAGCCCCTAAGGTGCCCTGAGCTTAGGTGACCCCTCCATTTAGAAATCCTCCATCTTGGTTTTGGAGGAGTCCCCCAATAGGAATAGGGATGTGCCCCCCTCCCCTCAGGGAGGAGGCCCATGGAGGGTGTAGCCACACTCAAGGACAGTAACCATTGGCTACTGCCCCCCCAGCCCTAAACATACCCCTAAATTCAGTATTTAGGGGTGAACCTGAACCCAGGAAATCAGATTCCTGCAACCTACAGCAAGAAGAAGGACTGCTGAACTGAAAGCCCCGCAGAGACGACGGAGACGACAAATGACTTGACCCCAGCCCTACCGCCCAGTCTCCAGACTCAAAGAACCAGCACAGCGACACATCCAGCGGGACCAGCGACCTCTGAGGACTCAGAGGACTGACCTGCACCTAAAGGACCAAGAACCTCCCAATGACAGCGGCTCTGTCCAGAAACAGCAAAAAATTGCAACAAAGAAGCAACTTTAAAGAGACTTTCACTTCCTGCCATAAGCGTGAGTCTTCACACTCTGCACCTGACGCCCCCGTTTCGAGTTTGGAGAAACCAACACTGCAGAGAGGACTCCCAGGCAACTCCAACGACGTGGACACCCTGAATCGACCTCCCTGCACCTTCACAGCGACGCCTGCAGAGAGGATCCAGTGGCTCCTCCTGACCGCAAGCGCCTGGGGAACCGGACGCCTGGACCAAGCAGTGCACCTGCAGCAGGAGTGACCAGCATGCGGCCCTCATCCTAGCCCAGCCGGTGGCTGGCCCGAGGAGCCCCTGTGCCCTGCCTGCACTGCCAGAGTGACCCCCGGATCCCTCAATTGATTTCCACAATAAACCCGATGCTTACTTTGCACACTGCACCCGGCCGCCCCTGTGCCGCAGAGGGTGTGTTTTGTGTGCTTGTGTGTGTGTGTCCCCCAGTGCTCTACAAAACACCCCTGGTCTGCTCTCCGAGGATGCAGGTACTTAACTGCTAGCAGACTGGAACCGGAGCATCCCTGTTCTCCATAGGCGCCCATGTGTTTTGGGCCCTCCTTTGACCTCTGCACCGGACCAGCCCTGTGTTGCTGGTGCTGTGGCTTTGGGGTTGCCTTGAACCCCCACCGGTGGGCTGCCTATCGACCTCTAAGGGGAACCCTTGGACTCTGTGCACACTCTCTCACACTTTGAGATAGTATATACAGAGCCAACTTCCTACAGACTGCAATTGTCTCTCACTTTTCAATTGGTAATTTATGTTCCCCTGCACTGAAAGGCACTTTACCCAAGCATGTCCCATGACATGTACCTCAACCCCGGACTTGTGTTGTGTCACAATTGGATGGATTCCACTAATGGGGCCACAGACCTGGACATTGTAAGTATTGCACTATGACACTTGTAAATAAACACCACCTACACAACTAGCATGTCTTTGTGTATTGTGACACATCTACTACGCTTAGGAATTGTGATGCGTATAACATGTGTTTAGTCACAGAGTATTAGTACAAGAGTGCTGGAATATGGGGGCAGATATCTATGGCCATGGTACCTACATGATGAATGTCAATGCTGGTCTCATTCCTTACAAGCAATTCACTGAGTATGTCAAAAATGTTGGACACATGTATGCTTCGCCCACTACATACAGCAGGAATGACTGTGAAACAGTTCTCGGGCAACATCATCAGCTGCGAGTACCAGTAGAACACATTGGTGTGAAACAGAGGTACTTAACCTCATCTGTAATTGCCACTGGTCAGTTTAGCAGTATAGATATGAAATGTAGGCTGTTGTCAGATGTACCACAGTGCCCAACATTCTGACACAGGACCTAAACAATGGCAGCTGAATTACTACACCTACCTGTCCAATGCATGGTTAACATAGTCACCTTGAGTGGTGGGTACACTGGATGGCAGATGCACAGACAAGTAGATGTGTTGTAGCTGCCAATGTGACAGCTCAGTTGTAAGAAGGTGATGAACATGTCAAGAGAGGGGTCTGGAGGCAGGACGGAATCCCTAGGCCAACACACAATTTGCACTTTACACCCATGGGAAGACCCTGAGACCCAAGCATATGACACATGAAGTAAGGAAGTACCCAAAGATTTTTCATTAGATTTAAACTAAACCAAAAATAATGAAGAACACCTATCCTAACCTAACTTAACCGATCCTAACTATACATAACCAACAACTGACCCTAACTACCCTATGCTAAATTTAACTAACACATTTAACAACATACTCTAAACATTGCCCCTCCCCCACCCCCCAACCCTCTTATATCACGAGACACATGCAGGACAACATATACTAAACTACACATATACTACCTATATCTAAGCAAATATATATTTTTGGGGTATTTTTTTATATTTTTTTTATACAACACATGAATGACCCAACATCACCCCCACCCATCCACCCACAAAGTAACATGTAAAAAGTAGAAAACCCACCCCAAACCTACTTATTCTAACTAAACTAACCTAATCTAACCTGACACTAACCCCTAAAAACCACTATAAATCATTAAAACAAATGAGGAGCGAGGGGACTGAACTGGGGTGACAGTCATTAAGCCAAATACAGATTGGCTCTCTTGAGTTTCCTCTTGATGAACTTCAGCCTCTTGGTGTTCTTCTCCACCTCCTTCTCAAGACTGTCCAACTTTGTGAGGACCTGTGTCACATCCCTCTGTAGGTCTTTTATTGCATTCATGTCTATGGCAGCAGGTGGTGTGGGCTGTGGCACAGATGTTGAGGGTGTAGCAGTTGAGGCTGTTGTGATGGTGGCAGCTGTGCCCCCCTGCACAGCTATGGTGCTTTGTCCTCTCTGTGTGGCCAGTGTGGGGCCCCCCTGGGTGAATGCCTGTCATTCCCTGGTAGATCGCTCCGAGCGATAGCGGCCTGCCATCCTCCGGAACCCAGATTCCACTGCCAGGCTGTGCCTATAGTGGACTGCCCTCTTCTGAAAAGCCCACAGTTCCTCATTGTTCATGTTGACAGCTGTTAAATTGAGACAGACAACCATCAGTGTCAGCATTGTGTGAAGTACGTATGAATTATTAGCTTACACTCCACATCTAATTGCACATGCACTCCAACTCACATTCCGGATAAAACAATGGCTCTGATGAATGAAACATTAACGCTGCCTTAGCATCATTTCATTGACACCAAAACGATGCACAACAAGATAAGGAACCAAACCAAATTAGGTGTGCATTGATTTTGTGCCATGTGTAACAATGCAAAGGCAGCGTCAACTTCACATAGATCAGGGCCACTATTCCTCTTCATCTGTGTCAATTTTCAACCAGACATCACTAGTAACTTTAATCTGTTATTGGGAGTATGGGATGCAGTTGGTAACCATAAGGGGTCAGTGTTGATAGGTTCACATGCAAGCCTGATCAAAATTTCTGTCACCGACACTGTGAGCATCACTTCTACCTACAAATCTGGAGTTCCTCACTCCCTGTGCCTCAGGGGGGTTGGCCATGCAATCCATCATCTCAACTGTCCAGGTCATCCACCAAGGTATGCCCACTCATACATGGAGTCAGGGAATGGACCATATGTTAGGAGGGCTGCCAGCTAGGAAGCTGGTATCCATAGGTCTATCACATCTACATTCATGTGTCCAGGTGTAGATACCCATCAATACCTGATCTGTCAATACTATTCCTTACACACCCATATCCATGCCAGCACACATCTGGCATTGACCTGCATGCACGCCTTTTACATTCCACATAAGTGTCACGTAAATGAAGGACAAAATATGGGGCACGATGCGTTGGGACGATTGCCCACCCAGTCTACATGTACATTACAATACAGGGATGCACCAATTTGTGTTCAAAATGGTGCATCACTGTGTTGTGAGAATGACAGTATGTCCCAGTGCCAATATTCTCACAGCGGTGAACTTCTAAGTCACATATGGGCTTACATGTGGCTTGTCATCAACTTGTTTACACAATGCTTCCCATTGAGCACCACAAACCTCACAAGATCTGACTCTCTGCTTGTGCATGGGGAACCCTTAAACAGGACACAATGTTACCATCCTGCCTACTTTGATATCTGATCATTTGACAGCTCATCACTTCTAGCATTGTGTGCAACACACATGACTCGCTCCCACTCAAAGCCTCAATCACTACACATGACAGACATTATCAGACTTACTGCATACATCTGGGTCGTCAAATCTTGCCACTTCGGCGATGGTGTAGGGGGCAGGTCCACCTGTAAGATATGGATGGAAAACCATGCTTAGGCCCATATTTATACTTTTTGACGCAAACCAGCACGGGCTGGTTTGCATCAAAAATTTTACCGCCTGCTAACACCATTCCTACGCGCCATGCGGGCGCCTTATTTAAGGAATGACGTTAGCCGGCACAGCGGACTGGTCAGAGTAAAAAAAATTACTCAAACCAGGGAGCGCCGGCGTAGGTTAAAATAGGGGTTGTGCATCCAAAAATGGTTCAAGTCAGGTTTGAGGCAAAAATCCTGCCTCAAACTTGACTTGAGCCATTTTTTGACGCACAACCCCCATTGAAATGACTCCTGTCTTAGCAAAGACAGGAGTCATGCCCCCATGCCCAATGGCCATGCCCAGGGGACTTCTGTCCCCTGGGCATGGTCATTGGGCACAGTAGCATGTAGGGGTCCCAAATTAGGACCCCTATGCCACTATATAAAAATAAAAAAAATACTTACCTCAGCTTACCTGTACTTACCTGAGATGTGTCCCCCCATCCATGGGTGTCCTCCAGGGGTGGGTGAGGGTGGCAGGGGGTGTCCCTGGGGGCAGGGAAGGGCACCTCTGGACTCCTTCCATGGTCAGAGACCATGGAAGTGAGCCCACAGGTCCCTTAACGCCTGTCCTGACCCAAGCGTTAAAAAAAGGCGCACATCAGGCTGTATGCTGTATTTTAAGGCCCGCCCCCTCCTGTGCGTCAAAATGACACTGGAGTATAAATAAGACGCACAGGCCTTAAAGTCATTTTTTGGGCGGAAACGCCTACCTTGCATGTCATTAACGCAAGGCAGTTTCGTGCATTAAAAAAATGACGCACACAGAGGAATTTTGACGTCCGTGGGCTCGGGCATCAAAGTTTAAATATGGTGCAAGGTTTGCGCCGAATGTGGGTCAAAATATTTGATGCACATTCGGCGATAACAGAGTATAAATATGCCCCTTAGTGTCATATCACTGTCACTACTAGTGGACAACATATTGCAGTGTGTACTATTTTAGAGGAGTGAGCTAATTATCCTGGTTGAAGACAGTGCAACAGACACACCACTGCAAACTCACAATGACACTGACACTCAGGTGAGTGAGAGCCACACATCTGCAAACTTGCACTGAGTCCGAGACTCATGTAGTGCTACACCCTGCAACAACCATATGTGGGCAATCTATGGAAGATGGAACTCCATGGTATGAGGGGGAGTTGGGTGACAAAGTTGTCTGATGGTATCAAATGCCCCATTGCCAGTGTCCCCTAAGGCGGGATTGCTCCTGTGCTAACATAATGGCAGGGATCATGTTTGTGAAATGATGACAATGCAGTGCTATACATGGATTGCCCTACTTTGTTGTCTCAATCCAGTTACATATGGTATGCTGGCGGTGTCTTGGCTTATCATACATGACACTATGCTGGGGCACAGGTGTTGCCATGGCCCCTGAAATGTGTGACTTAGTGATGGTTGTGCATGACTCACCAAACATCTGAGCTGCATTGGTAAAATGGTAGGACATGTGAACCGCATGTCTAGACTGGTGCAGTTACTCTTCATTCTGGTTGCATGCAACCCGTCCACAAGCATTGCATGCAGCACACCTAAACATCTGCTACTGTCATTCAACAGCGGTGAACAGTAAATAGTATGCCAATGGGAGACGCACCAACAGGGCCAACGATCACCACACAAAAATGGTTAAGCTAAACCTGCTCGCCAGCCACCAGATCTGCACAGCGATGCTTCAGCTGGTGCTCATTGCGGCTGCTGCGGAACACTCTCTTCAGGTGGTGGAGCACCTTGCCCCACCACAGCCGCCTCGCCTCTGTCCGGTAGCCCTGGATCACACTGCCCCCATCTCCAACATTAATCGCAGGTAGTGGGCTACCAGCCTCACAAAGCCCCCCTGCTCCTTCTCACCCATCCGTTTCAACCTCCCCCTACCAGACATATCTATCAGGTACAGGTTGACAACAATAATGAATATGAACAAAATGAAAATAAAGAAAGCTTAAGGGCCCAAAAAAATATCCCAACTAACCCAACTTAACAACTATCCCGGACAGACAGCCCACAGTACAAGTACAATGATAGATACAAAAAACACACAAATTTACAAACACTGGGTCAAAGTACAGTCAAAAATACAAAAAACGCAACAGGACGGACACCACAAAATATAATACAGAGCAAGAACACACCACCAACTCCAGGACACAACCACAAGTCAAAAGAGGCACAGACTGTAAAGAGAAAGTGAAAGTACACCCACTGTACCATGCCTGTAAACAGGAGTTCCTATTACATCACTTCCTGTCCCTGTGTGTCACATTTTCTGTTATGCGTGTATTTATTTCACACATGTGATATTTGCATGAGTATTTCAGACGCATGACCTTAGGGCATCTTTTATTTTGACGCATTACCTTTATGCGTCAAATTAACAGAAAATCAGCATTGAGAACAGTGCGAAGGTGGAATTCATGCTAAGGGCCAATGGATCATATACTTTGCATTTGCGGATGTTATCAACACACTTGTGTCACTTATTTTAACTCTATTCCTGATTGTGTGATTTTGTTCCATTGTCTATGGATGCACCCTGTATCAACATACAAATGGAATGGGCTGGGCTGCAGTGTGGTCTTTTGTGAATGGCTACATGTAGTATTCCATGCAACAATGTGATTTAGGTGTGATTGGTCTGATACACCAATGTATGTGTTACAGAATCGACAGCATGCAAATATTTGCACATCATGCATATGTATGCATGTGTGATAACAGTGTATCCACATATGTATGGCAGTCAGTACTATGCAACAGTTATGGTATGTGATTGTGAATTGTGTTTACTTATGTGATGTGTGTAGTTGTCTTACAGAGCATAACATTTTGGACGACATACACAGCTCGGGCATTGTTGATGATGGCTGATGAATGCTCTGTAGGAAATGTTACCTGACAACTGTCTCCATATGTTGTTCTTGAGTTTATGGTGACTTGTGTGTGGACTACACATATGTCTGATGTGTACATATTTGGTACATAGTGTGATTGACACACTCTGCCTACATTCCACCCAAATCATGTTTGGAACACAAAAGTCAGATTAAACTCATTACATCTAGAAATGGTTGTTGTTTTTCTGTGGTGGACCTGCAGCCTTAGCTGCATATGTTCTCATCCATTCTGATGTGCATTCCACAGACGTGTCCGTGCAAAGTGTGTGCTCATTTATACCCTGATTTCCATGGATGTACTGCGCAGGCCCAACTTCTTCCATTGCTTGTCATACCTGGGCTAATCATGATGACCATTGTCACCAATGATGTCCCCCCTTGTCACACATGCTCCATGTAGCCATTGCAACTCTCACACTGAGTTGTGTCAGTGGTCTGTTAAAAAATTACAGTCTCACCATATTTTGACATCCACTGCGTCATGTGTGGGGCCCTTGTTTTCCTCCTATTTGGAGATGTTGCAGTTGTGGGTGATGAGCTATTTTTGTACAAGTTGGCAATGTGGATGTAAATAATATGTTGGGGTCCATAGATTGTGTCCTTCAGTTGTCACATTCAAGTGATGATGCTATTTGTGATGGGTGTGATGGTAGCAGTTCAATCATGCGCATCACATGTGATGTTGCTAAAGTATTCTTCAGATTAGTGTTTGTAACATGCTCCCTGAGGTTAAACTCTCAATCCTGAGGTATATGTTGTGAAGATTGAAGAGTCCAAAGCCGGATTGTGTGAATAAGTGAGGTGTTTATTGACAAAATGTACAAGGTGAGTTACGTGATCATTAAGTGAAGAAGTTCTCAACCATGTGCAGTCTGCAGAGTATCCCAGCCGCTGTGTTGTGCTGTTCCCCCTCATTTTCTTCTCCACCATCCTCCTTCTCCTTCTTAGACAGGTCATCAACCTGCTCATATAAGGAGACGTTCATCCGCACACATATGTTGTGCAGGATAGCACATGTCATTATAATCTTGCAGACGATGTGTGGGGCATATAGGAGGCTGCCTCCTGTGATGTCCAGGTACCTGAATCTGGACTTCAGGATGCCAAAAGTCCCTTCCACAATAGTCCGTGTCCTCCGATGTCCCCATTATGTGCACGCTCTGCTGCTGTGCTTGGGTTGGGAAATGGGGTAATTATCCATGGCTGTATGTCATAACCCTGATCCGTGGCAAAAGATTAAAGGAGTAAGTTGTTTTTAAGGCTTGCAACAGGCTTGCCATGTAGCATGGCAGTTGATATTTTGAGTTGGTTGTGACTCATATGTGTTTTTGGTATGCTGTGAGTTCCTATCCTTGTGTAATGTCTCCTCAGCACTGGGTTGTTGGACATGACAATCTTGTGTTTGGCTCAAGGACCTGGGACATATGATTTGGATTCCAAACTGATGGTCATAATGTATGTACCATTTATTGTGTAGTGTACCTTTGTATCAGTGTGCTATCACTAGAGGGGACATGACACATCCTCACAACACAATGGGGTCAGATGTGGTGGCAACATGGTAGCACCACAGCACTACAGAGCCTAGACATCCCATCCATTTTGACATGTGTCATTGCAGATGATGTGCAACACTTTGAAATTGGTAAGTGACAATGCACGTGTCTCCAAAATTGGCTGTACTGTCCTGCAACATTTAGACTATGCAAGAATACCCCTTATGTGACATGTTACTAGGCAACCCTTTGTTGTCCCCTGCGCCAGTTGCTCATATGCAGCCGTGCACCGACACTACCTACCTTGCACCAGGGTACTTGGCTAGCTGCCTTGTGGAGGTGGATGTATCTGTGCAGGAAGGGACACCACCCTATACATATGCTGTTTTGATGGCCAATTGGCTCTTTCTGTGTGTGCAGCAGTATGCAGCATCCATTGATGGCATAATCATCTGAGTTCAAAGCACAGTCTACTTCCTTATTGCAACCTGTATACAGCACCCCTGGGGTGGTGTTTGTTGTTGGCACTGCCTCAGGTTATAGGTGACAGCTACATCCTAGACAGCATCATCATGCTATGTATGTTGTGGTGACCTACAGCGACACACATTGCACACCCCTTCCACACTACATACAACATGGGAGGGTGGCCAATTTACAATGTGGTTTCAAGTCCTTATGAAATGGTCAACTGCCAAGTTGTACATACAGTGCAGGCCATGACAATGGCACTGTGGGCTTTTACATGGGTCCCTTTTGATCCAGAGTGGCAGCTAAAGACTGTGACAGACATGAGGGTCCGTATTTATACTTTTTTAGTGCCGCCTTTGCGCCGCTTTTTGACGCAAAAACGTTGCAACCTTATGAAATACAATTGTATTTTGAAAGTTTGCGCCGCTTTCGCGTAAAACAATTGACGCAAATGCGGCGCTAACAAAGTATAAATATGGGCCGAGGTGTCCAAGGGTGTGTATCCCATGTTTACAGGATGATCAACATAAATAAAAGTGTCTCTCCTATCTTCTAACACATGAATCAGCATTTATACTGTTGTCACAGGCACAGTGCAGGCTATGGGATGGAGCTCAGCTACTTAGCAAATGTGTCCCTTGACACAGTGCATGTGAGGTCAGTGATGTCCTGTTTTCTTCTACCCTACAGGGTCCTACTATGGCATCCATGATCGGCATTGTCTGACAGTAACTCTGCCCCATGGTGGGCCATTTATTGTATCTGGTACAGACATGATGGTTTTGTAAGTCAGTGAGTGTTGCATGTGAGGTGACACTACAGTATGTGTGGTACCACTTATCACACATCTGGCACAGGGTATGTGATGGGCATTGATCTTGTATTCCTATGTGTGTGAGCCAACGCGTCAGGCAGATGTCTCTGCACACCACAGATAAGTCAGGTATGTGTTGATGAGATGTAGTAGGTATAGACAGCAGTTATCTGGTATTTGGTGTTTGTTCTGGCAGTGATTTGCACGGCATGACTTGAGGGATCTGTGCCTATATGGACATTACATGACATGGCATGGAGTATGCCATTGACATGGCTGTGTTATTCTTTGTTTGGTGTACTGTGTGTGAAGTGTTCATAGTAGGCAACCTGTGGGCACCTGTAGTGGTCTGTCTAGTTCTTATGTTAGCAAATGTCTGCACCTGTCCTTCACGTGGCATGCCTGTCAAGTTGTGGGTGTGTTACGTACATGTGGGTGTATGTGTTTGTGCTGTGCACTGATTGTGCTGTACTGCAGCATGGTGCACATGTGTTGTTACCTGCACATTTGTGTTACCCTGGCCGTGTGTTAGTGTAGTGGTGTATGTCTTGTGTGTCCTACAGGGTTGGTGTATTGTGTGTATATTGCTAGATTTTTTGACTTACCCACAAGTAGGCCATTTCCATATTGTCCATCCTCGAATTGTTCATTGATCCTGCTGTGCCGTAATTTGAAGGCATCATGGACCCTCTCAGGATACTTGGCCAAAATGTTTATGAATAGTCCCCGGTGGTCCACTATGGACTGCACATTAATGGAATCTGTGTGCTTGCAATTCCGTTATGAGTGCTCGGTTGCTGCAGGTGATACGAGCCGGAAATGAGGGCAGTCAATTGCACCAAGCACATGCGGGAAGCCATGGATTTGATAGAACCCCTGTTTGTTCTCCTGCTGCTTTTGCTGGGTGTTGGGGAAGCTTATGTGGCAGGGTGTCAGGGAGATAATAGCGTCTAACAGGAATGCAGAGAACGACGGCTCTGAGACACCAGAAACCAGGGCACCCATTGTTTGGAATGAGCCACTTGCCAGCATGTGCAGGACAGCTAGCAGCTTTGTCACAGGTGGTATGTTGTGTGGGGTATGCAGGCTATCTGTGATTTACGGCTCAATGTGGTGCAGCAGGTGTAGTATGGTTTGCTGGTTCAGTCTGTAGGTCCTAATGATGTCCTGGTCCCTGCGACCAAGGAGGGTTATCCTGGTTCTGAAGACCCTCTCCTGCCTTCTGCGTTGCCTTTGTGGGTCGCGTTGTAGTGGTGGGATTGTTGTAGTTGTTGGTGTCCTATGCGTCGTATCCCAAGCTGGATCAGTATCACCTCCATCTTCTCCTGTGGGTTAGTAATGTTGCTTCTGTGTGTTCTCCTTAAGTAGTGATGAGTTTGCCTCATTTTAATGCCTGCATTGACCCAGACACTAAATTGTGATGCAAATCGATGTTAACATAATTTTTTGGGTCCGCCTCCCACCTGTGCTTCATTTTTGCTTGAGTGGCTAAATATGGAGCTAGGGGGTTTGAGTCAATTTTTGGACGGGAACACCTAAATGCAAGGAGGTTTCACACATCCGAAAAATGATGTTAACACCAATGCTTTGACGCTAGACGGGTCCAGCGTCAAAATATAAATAATGCATTGAGTTTGTGCTGTATTAGCGTAAAAATAATTACGCTAATTCAGCGCAAACAGAGTATAAACATGCCCCTTACAGTGTTCATATGTCTTTGTCTGAAGTAACTAACACTATCAAATTCTTCCACCTTTGAACTGGGGCACAAAACATGCCCCTGTTCTAATTCCATAGGTAGGTGTGGGCCTCAGGGTAAGCGGATACAGAAGCTTATAGGCTTCAGGAAATATGCTATCATTTACATTCCAATTAACTCAACTATGTGGGTTGCCGTGTAAAAAAAACAAAGAAAAACTGTTATGTAGACTTGGGCATGGCATGACTATATTTCCCATCACCACTTGGCACGCTCTACCAGATTCAACATGACGTTAGTAGGTGGGATCAAAACTGCAAAGATACAAAGATGGCAGCTGGGTGGCAATCTGACAATGCAGAAAAGTGCATAGGCGGCTTAATAGGTGGCCCTGTGGGACTTCTGCCTTGACAAAGTAAGATTTAGATGAATACTAGGATTACATGATCATTGCATAAACACTGTGTTATATCTTAAGGGCATATGAGCAACACTGTGAATGAACCCCCACCCCCAACCCCCAATTCACTGCATGTATCAACCCCAAACGGGAAGACCTTCTCCCCTGTAGTACATTTCTCTGAGGCATGACCAGGTGCCATCGCTGTGGAAAACCTTCCACTTGTCTATGTTCAAGTTCCTCTGTCTTGCCTGTCAGAAAGTTGGGAGACCCTATGTAAAGCCCCCATCTGGCCCCCATGTCCAGTCCAGTTGGTCCATGTGCAATTTAAACATTTTTAGACCTCTGTTTGCCAGCCTAACAGATCGGCCGTCATCGGGGTCACCTGTGGAAGCTGTTCCACCTCCGATCACCACTCCGATCCCAAATGTCTGGGGTGAGCCCCTCCACCTGGTGTTTCTCCGAGTCCCGTTTTTCCCCATCAGGTCTTGGAGCGTCTTCACCTGGCAAGCCTTGATTTTCTCCTGTGTCAGAGTAGTGCTCTTGACCCCCTTTGTTTCGCCTTTCGCTTTGGCCATCGTGTGTTGCCATCCTCTTTGGGTCTGTTGTCGTGGTGAAGTCCGTGCATTTCCAGCCATTCCCATGCCTCCTGTGGTGACATTAGGAAGTGTGTTTTCTCCCCATGTTCAATCCTAAGTTTTGCTGGGTACCTCAGTGCATATTTTAAGTGTAGCTGTTGCAAGACCTTCTTCACTGGGGCAAAGGCTTCCCTCTGCTTCTGGACCAGGTTTGTGTAGTCTGAATAGATATCAATCTCCTTTCCTTCAATCTTCCAAGGACCTCTCTTCCTCACTGTCTGAAATATCACGTCTCGATCTCTGAAATTCATTATCCTCAATATTATCGGCCTAGGATATGCACCCAGTGGCGGAGGAACTCCCGGGATCCCTTGGGTCCACTGCACTGAGAAAAATGTGGAGGGCGTTCCTCCTAGCACTACATCGCTCAGCCAAACTCTATGTATAAGCCCAGTGATGGGCCCTCCACCTACTCTGAGACCCCCAGCAGACGAATATTATGAGGGTCATTCTGACCCTGGCGGCCGGTGGCCGCCAGGGCCACCGACCACGGGAGCACCGCCAACAGGCTGGCGGTGCTCCAATGAGCATTCTGACCGCGGCGGTTCAGCCGCGGTCAGAAGCGGAAAGTCAGCGGTCTCCCGCTGACTTTCCGCTGCTCTTTGGAATCCTCCATGGCTGCGGAGCGCGCTCCGCAGCCATGAGGATTCTGACCCCCCCTACCGCCATCCAGTTCATGGCGGGAAAGCCGCCATGAACAGGATGGCGGTAGGGGGGGTCGCGGGGCCCCTGGGGGCCCCTGCCGTGCCCATGCCAATGGCATGGGCACGGCAGGGGCCCCCGTAAGAGGGCCCCGAAAAGTATTTCAGTGTCTGCCTTGCAGACACTGAAATACGCGACGGGTGCCACTGCACCCGTCGCACCTTCCCACTCCGCCGGCTCGATTACGAGCCGGCATCCTCGTGGGAAGGTCGTTTTCCCCTGGGCTGGCGGGCGGTTTTACTGGAACCGCCCGCCAGCCCAGGGGAAAACTCGTAATACCCGGCGCGGTCTTTTGACCGCGGCGCGGTAATTTGGAGGGCGGGATCCTGGCGGGCGGCCTCCGCCGCCCGCCAGGGTCATAATGAGGCCCTATGTCTTTATGACCTACTTTCAGCATCCTCCAGCATACTCACCATTATCTTCAGTTCATTGTTCATGAGGGCCATTTTCTGAGTGATCTCCTTCACCAATGGTCCCCCATCGGCTTCGCTAGTGAATGGGTCCTAATAGGCGGTGCAGCGGGAGTATATTATTTGACCAATTCAGCCAGGCAGGGGAGGGAACAGGAGGGCCCCAGGCAAGAGGGCCCCCGCCCAGTAATTCTTTGTACTGTCTATCTGTCTGCATGTCTCCGGTGCCAATGTCCACCACTCTTGCCTTTGCCTCCTCACTGCCAGCCGGACCTCCTCAGGCCCCAGTGGCCCCCCACCACCTCACTGAGTCAAGGATCTCACTCCCAGCAAGGGGTAAGGGGCTGGGGTGGAGAGGGCCTCAGCTGCCCCAGTGGGTCACCGTCATTCCCCACTCCTCTATCCAGCCCAATTAATGCCCGTGAGGTAGATGCCACTATTGCCCCGCAGGCTGTAGAACAGTCCAAGTGGGAATTGGGGGGCTCGCACCACCAGGCCTGCGCTGCTCCCACCTTACTCCCCGCCCCCGTGTATCACTATCCTAGGAAGGGGGAGGCGAGGACATCCGCTGCCACTTCCATCAAAATGGGGGGGGGGAGGAAGGTAAAGGCGTGCACACACTACCTCCCGGTACTTGGGGCCTCCAATCGGTCCTGATGTCTCTGCTGGGCTGCGCTGATAAGATGGTGGCTGTGGTGGTCCCACAGCACCCAGCCGCGCCGTTACTTGCTACGTGCCCGGGCCAAGCCACTGCCCGCCGTGCAGGCCACTTCAGGTCCACTCTGCTGTGATGACCGGGCTCCCCTTGGGCTCTGGCCCCAGCTAGGGAAACTCCGTCCTGCCTTTGCTCTGCCGCTGCGCCACTCAGTCCCTGCACTCCTGTGCCTGCCTCCGTCCTCCCCCGGCTCTCCTGGTTGCCCGCTCCACCATCTGTTCCACAGATGTCCGGGACCCAACTGGGGACTGAGATCACATCTATGGGCTCAGGGGTGCCCTGTTTCAGGATGCTGACCCCCCTTTTTTCATGGGACAACTGCTGGAGCTCCGGACTACGCATCCAACTCCATTGCCAGCTTGGCAATGCCCCTCGAGCAACCCTGTGACCCGAGTCCACATTAGATTCTTAGGTTGAAACATGATGCTGTTGATTGATCATTTCATAGTACGAGAATATGTGTCCAATATGCAGTAGGAGAACGAGTGGGACACGTATTTATAGTCCTGAAACTTTGTACGAATCAAGTATGTGCTGCCATTATTGATTAGCACTAAGGCCCATATTTATACTTTTTGACGCTAAACTGCGCTAACGCAGTTTAGCGTCAAAAACTTTTGCGCCGTCTAACGCCATTCTGAAGCGCCATGTGGGCGCCGTATTTATGGAATGGCGTTAGACGGCGCAATCAGACCGGCGCTGCCTGGTTTGCGTGGGAAAAAACCACGTAGACCAGACAGCGCCGGCGTAGGGGGAAAATGGCGTATGGGCGTCTTAAAATGGGGCAAGTCAGGTTACGTCGAAAAAATCGTCGTAACCCGACTTGCGCCATTTTTTTTCAACGCCCATCCCCCATCAACATGACTCCTATCATTGTAAAGATAGGAGTCATGCCCCCTTGCCCAATGGCCATGCCCAGGGGACTTCTGTCCCCTGGGCATGGTCATTGGGCATAGTGGCATGTAGGGGGGCACAAATCAGGCCCCCCTATGCCACAAAAAATAAAAAAAAAAATACTTACCTGAACTTACCTTAATGTCCATGGGATGGGTCCCTCCGTCCTTGGGTGTCCTCCTGGGGTGGCCAAGGGTGGCAGGGGGGGTCCCTGGGGGCAGGGGAGGGCACTCTGGGCTCATTTTGAGCCCACTTGTCCCTTAACGCCATGCCTGACCCAGGCGTTAAAAAGCGGCGCAAATGCGCCGTTTTTAGCCACGCCCACTCCCGGGCGTCTCTTTTGCCCGGGAGTATAAATACCACGTAAAGGCCTGGGAGTCATTTTTTAGACAGGAACGCCTCCCTTGCATATCATTAACGCAAGGAAGGGGTTCACGCTAAAAAATGACGCACATTCCGGGAACTTTGGCGCTATACGCCTCTAACGCCATAGTATAAATATGGCGTTAGTTGGCGTTAGTTTAGCGTCGAATTTGCGTCGAAAAAAACGACGCAAATTCGGCGCAAACGGAGTATAAATACGGCCCTAAGAATACTTGAGGCAAAGCTGTAATTGAAAGTAACCATTTACCACCAATAAGGAAGAAACGCATATTATCATGACTTATATAATTGGTTGTCTATACAGAGCACCAGTGATTATGTTCTGAGATACAAGTTGTTTGGCGACAATTACATGGGTTTGTCATGTGTCAAATAGAGTACGGATATGAAAGGCATAACTCTTGAAAAGGTAGCACGGTTATCTTTTTCTGAAAAGTTGAAGTCAGAGGGACGTCTTGGAATATTATGAAATTAATAACTTGCTTGTGATCACGCTGGGCTACGGTAGCCCCCACATAGAGCTGTAAGGTCTGGTGTATATGGAATATGAAATATAAGTTCTCCAACCTTCTAGGGATTCCTGTCAGTTAGGTGGCCTTCGTACAAGAGAGCTGTTAATCTTCATGATGTAGAAATGGGCTGAACCCAATCCCCCTTTTTTATCTTGTTTTTTTCTCAACTATTTTTTAAAAATACTATCAGTGTGGCTACAGCCTCAACAATGCAACTTGTTGGTTTGGATCCTAAAAGTAATAGGGTAAGCAGATGCACGAGTTGTGCATGTTCCCTTGTGTGTGTTCCTGACTGACATATATGTGAGAAGAGTGTCTTTTACGTGTGTGACAGATAATTTCATCAAACATCTGCATTAATGGCACTGATATTCACCATAGGATCTTTTAAGGTGTCTGGGCGAAACTAAGAGCAAACTGTGTTTTGACATTACAAGCAACAACAGTTACAGGACGAGTAGAGGTAAGACATATTCTTACCTAAGTGCATAGACATGCATGCAAAGTGCAGGGGTACCATTTTTTGACCTGACGAAGGCCCTGGACTCTCCCCTTTTTTGCGGGGGGGTACCTCTTTTGCATTCAAACATGCTGACAAATGTTGAATATGATGGATGTCCGAGACATTGACTCACATTAACAGCCAATACTGTGATTTTAATCATGCCCTGCGTACCCACATACTTTCTGGATTTTCTGTTACCACCTTTTGAGTCTTCTGTGTGGTGAGATTAAAAGGGAATTTAGCTGCCATATATTTTTCTGTTTGTATGCTGTTTGTGGAGTGTGCATAGCAGTTTTTTGAAGAATCCTTTGTCTCGTACTTTAGGGTAATACTGTTTAGAAGACCCTGCTGCGAGGAAACACATCCTAGTAGCCATAAATCATTTTCTTCAAGATACCAATACTCATGACCTTTCCCCTGAAACTATTTTGGATGCTATGAAAGCCACTATTAAAAGTATGATTCTGCCTGTCAGGATCAAGAAAAATAATAGAATAAAGGGTTTAGAATGTCCCTTCAAATTGCTTGAGTAGAAAAATGAAGCTCACTTGATCACAGTATCACCTCCAAAATCAAACTGCTAAAATATGAATCTGTTAGAAATTAGGTCTTTGGTTGGCACACAGGTTGTCCCCTGTCCAAGCAAGGACACTCACTATACTCAGGGTAAAGGAGAAACACACCTGGTTAACCCCCACTCACCCCCTTGGTAGCTTGGCACGAGCAGAAAGGCTTAACCCAGAGGCAGTGTGTAAAGTATTTGTGCCAACATACACAGTAATACAGTAAAACACCACAAAATGGGCACCACACAGGTTTAGAAAAATATTAAATATTTATCTAAATGCAACAAGACCAAATATGATAAAACAATTCACAATACACAATTAAAAAATGTGACTTTAGCAATTAAAACACAAAAATAGTACCTAGAGGCACAAATGCTGCAATCTGATGTTAAAAGGTTTTTTCCCACAATGCAACGCCTCTGGTGCCGTTTACGGAGTCATATGGACCCACAGGTACAGTACCTTAGTAAAAGTGTGAATGAACTGGCCGGAGCATGGGGTTTGGGAACTAGGTATCACTGGATCCTATGCGGCCTCGGTTCCGGTGCTGCGTGGCGAAGGAGCGGAGACGTCACCAAGAGGCGTCAGGTCCTTGCTGTGGAGAGATGGAGGTGAGGCTGTGTTGGTTGCGAGGAGTCGGTCCCTTGCACCTCCAGCTGATTTGAAGTCCAGCGAAGTCACAAGGCTGCGGGCGACCTCACGGGGTCATGATCACATCACAAGATCACAGGTGCTGCAGCGAAGTCAGGTGTCACGAACGTCGGGTGTACGACAATCCAACTCATGAGTTTGTGCGAACATCAGAGTCCTACGTTTCTGGTGAGGTAGTCGAGCCTCAGCAAGGTCCACGAGGCCAGGTACAGCCAGTATCGCAGGTTTCATGCAACAACTTCTTTTGTGAAGTTGCTTGGAGGTGTCCAGCATCATTTAACAGGATTTCACCAGAAATTCACTTCCAGGGGCCCAGGAACTGAAATGGCACCCTCTGATAAGCTAGAGAGCACAGCATGCAGATTCAGAGACTGATTGGTGAAGACTTTCCTGTCCCTGAGGCTTCAAAAACAGGAGGCAAGCTCAGTCCAAGCCCTTGAAGATACCTCTCAAGCAGGAATGCACAACAAAGTCCAGTCTTTGTCCCCTTTCACAGGCAGAACAGCTACTTCAGGATAGCCCAACAAAGCACCGTCATAGGCAGGGGCAGCACTTCTCCTCAGCTCTTCAGCTTTTCTCCTGGCAGAGGTTCCTCTTGAATCCTTGAAGTAATCTGAAAATCTGGGGTTTTGGGTTTACTACTTATACCTCTTTCTGCCTTTGAAGTAGGCAAATTTCAAAGGAAAGTTTCTGTTGTTCACAAAGGCCTGCCTTGCCCAGGCCTGGCTCCAAGCTCACACCAGGGCGTTGGAGACTGCATTGTGTGAGGGCAGACACAGCCCATTCAGGTGTGAAGAAGTGTGGCACAATGGTTAGAGCAGCAGACCCTGATACAGAGATCTGGCCCAGGACCAGGGTTCAATTTCCACCTCGGCGGGGGCTTTGGCTCAATTCCCTTGGACCAGATAATTCTCACCTTGGTGCCTATTCTAATTAATGGGTCCCACCCTATAACTCTGGGCAATAGCTTGCTTAATCTCCACAACAGCCCTCACAGCACTTGGATGCCTGGCTTCACTCTGGGGCTGTCCAGGAGTGGGTGCCTCACAAGGAAAAGCCAGGAGGGGATCCACAGCGGTATGCGTACAGCGCCTTGAGACCCTAACGGGTGAGTAGTGTGCTATACAAGTGCGAAGTTTAAGGGTCAGCTCCTCCCTTCACTCTACCCCAGATGACCCATCAGGATATGCAGCTACACCCCGGGTCTCTTTGTGTCACTGCCTAGTGGAGATTCACAAACAGCCCAACTGTCAATCTGACCCTGACACGGAATACACAAACAGGCAGAGTCACAGAATGGTTTAATCAAGAAAACGCCCTCTTTCTAAAAGTGGTGTTTTCAAACAGACAATTTGAAAACCAACTTTACTAAAAGAAGTATTTTTAAATCGTGAGTTCAGACACCCCAAACTCCAATCTCTATCTTCTCCCAATGGGAAACTGCACTTAAAATATATTTAAAGGCAGTCCCCATGTTAACCTATGAGGGAGATGAGCCTTGCAACAGTGAAACCCGAATTTGGTAGTATTTCACTGTTAGGTCATGTAAAACACATCAGTACATGTCCCACCTTTAACACACTCTGCACCTTGCCCATGGGGCTACCTAGGTCCTACCTTAGGGATGCCTTACATATTTAAAAAGGGAAGGTTTTGGCCTGGCAATTGGGTACACTTACCAGGTCAAATTGGCAAGTTAAAACTGCACACACAGACATTGCAGTGGCAGGTCTGAGCCATGTTTACAGGGCTACTCGTGTGTGTTGCACAATCAGTGCTACAGGCCTACTAGTAGCATTTGATTTACAGGCCCTGAGCACCTCCAGTGCACTTTACTAGGGACTTACTAGTAAACCAAATATGGCAAACACGGAAAAGCCAGTTGCACACACAGGCCCATATTTATACTTTTTGACGCTAAACTGCGCTAACGCAGTTTAGCGTCAAAAAATTTTGCGCCGTCTAACGCCATTCTGAAGCGCCATGCGGGCGCCGTATTTATGGAATGGCGTTAGACGGCGCAATCAGACCGGCGCTGCCTGGTGTGCGTGGAAAAAAACCACGTAGACCAGGCAGCGCCGGCGTTGGGAAAAAATGACGTTAGGGCGTCTTAAAATGGCGCAAGTCAGGTTGACGCTAAAAAATCGTCTTAACCCGATTTGCGCCATTTTTTCGACGCCCAGACGCCATTTCATGACTCCTGTCTTAGTAAAGACAGGAGTCATGCCCCCTTGCCCAATGGCCATGCCCAGGGGACTTGTGTCCCCTGGGCATGGTCATTGGGCATAGTGGCATGTAGGGGGGCACAAATAAGGCCCCCCTATGCCACAAAAAAAATAAAAAAATAAAAAAAATTATACTTACCTGTACTTCACTGGGATGGGTCCCTCCATCCTTGGGTGTCCTCCTGGGGTGGGCAGGGGTGGCAGGGGATGTCCCTGGGGGCAGGGGAGGGCACCTGTGGGCTCATTCTGAGCCCACAGGTCCCTTAACGCCTACCCTGACCCAGGCGTTAAATTCAGGCGCAAATGCGGGTTTTTTTGACCCGCCACCTCCCGGGCGTGATTTTTGCCCGGGAGTATAAATACGACGCATTTGCGTCGCCGTCATTTTTTTAGACGGGAACGCCTTCCTTGCATCTCATTAACGCAAGGAAGGCGTTCACGCAAAAAAATGACGCTCTTTCTTCATACTTTGGCGCTAGACGCGTCTAACGCCAAAGTGTAAATATGGCGTTAGTTTTGCGCCGAATTTGCGTCGAAAAAAACGACGCAAATTCGGCGCAAACGGAGTATAAATACGGGCCACAATTTACACAGAGAGCATATACACACCAACAAAAACTGGTCAGAAAAAATAGGAGGAAGGAGGCAAAAAGTTTGGGGATGACCCTGCAAAAAGGGCCAGGTCCAACAGTATCCAACAAAATCCTTTGTGAATGTGTGCATATTTGGTCTCAAAGCCAATAACCTTTTAGAACATGATACACTTAGAATACAGCTTTCTCTTTGTCTGAAGCATACACCCGTGAAATCCTGTGTACCTGCTATAAAAGACAAAAATAGCACTATCATTTCAGATTCCAATGCAATATTTGACTCATTCCTTTCTTTTTTTTTTAGAAACTATATAACCCAACCCTAATCACTGAGGAAACTCTCTGCCACAAATACCTAGAAATCTTAAACCTCCCAAAATTCTTCAATACTTTAGCATGATTCTCAGTTAAGAAACTGAGGAAAAAGAAATCTCAAATGCCATTAAATTCCTTAAATATAAGAAAACCCCTGTCCTGACACCTTCCCTGCCACCTTCTATAAACCCTTTCAAGACCCACTGCTACCACGCCACAAATGTTTATTGAATTATTTTGATTCCTCTGGGAACACTGAGGGCAGCACATTAGAAGCATTGATTGTGGTTCACATTGTGGTGATTCACAAAGAAGGTAACAAACCACTTGATGACAAAAACGATAGACCAATCTCATCACTAAACACCAATTACAAGATGTATGCCAAGATTCTGGCACTTCGGCTACAGAATCTGCTTCCATTCCTTATAGATCCTATTCAAACATGTTTCACAAAGGCAGACTTGCTGCAGATGTTTGTTCAGCCACTTAATTGAAAAAGCAAAATCAATTTCTTCTTCCATGGTCATGGCGCAAGATGCCAAAAAGGACTTCGAAAAGGTCTCCTGGTCATTCTTGAGAGCTGACCTATATAAACTTAATTTAGGTACATACTTCACTGTTGTGGCCATGTCTCTTTACCATAAACGGTCAGCTTGTATCAAAATAGATAGCCACGTATCTAAAGCATTTCTGCTTCACCAAGGCACAAGACAGGCTTTTCCCTTATCCCCTCTCCTATCTTACCACTGAGCTATTACTTCAACCTATTCACAATAATTAATTAATTAGGGAGTCCTCTTTCCATTTGACACTCATTAAAGGCCACCTATGCAGAGGATGTCCCAATCTTTTCTAGAGATGTGGAGGTCGCAATTCCAGAACTATTAGACTTAATCAATTCATTTTCCCCTCTATCTGGATAATCCATCAATAGGCAGAAGACAGAAATATTCCCACTCAGCATACTATGTTTACCTCATTTAGCCCAAACTTCTAATCTTAAATGGCAATCCACTTGCCTAAAGTATCTAGGAATGGAATAAACAGAAATCTGAAGAAAACAAGTGCCCATACTAAAGTTGCTGTCCTAACCAATGTTAAATCTATGCTACAAGATTGTTTACTAAAGTACATCAACTGGTGGTGATATATAGAAACAATTAAAATGATGGTAGCTTGAGCAATTCAACTTTATTCTTGGAATGCTTCCATTGAGACAACTGCCATAACAATATTTATCAGTTTGAAAGCCCAAAAGGCATGTATTTCACTACGTAATCTCAAACACTGATACATTTAAAGGTGGAGTGAGAATCCCAAACTTTACAAACTACCAAACAGCATTACTTGCCACACAAACTACCCACTGGGCAAACTCAAAGCTTCCCTCCCTTCCCCATGGATTGATATTGAAGCAGACCTATTTAAACCATTATCTTTGGTAAACTTACCCTTTAACACCTAAATGTTCCTCATCCCTATTCGATTTTAAAGATTACCACTTTACTGGTATAATCACTCGACAAATGCTTCAGAAATAAATTGCAAAAATGACATCAAATGTAACCCCAACCTCAACTTTTGGAAATCTTGTGTGAAATCTGGCAATCTACTTGTCAAAGATCTGGAATTCTCTAGGTCCCCTCTTTCCTTCACCATGCTTTCATGGATGCTTTCGGGGATCTAACACCTAGAGTTTTATTATTTGTTGAAAATCAATGTTGCAATTAGGAAACTAGGCACCCTTGATAAATCTGATTGCATTAACATTTTAGAATCTATCCCTAGCAAGGGATATATTGCCTTTGCATATACAAACTCTTACATACTCTTAATGAACCACGCTCGCTCAATCACTCAACATATTCAGGAAAAATGGTGAGAATCCTGTGTGCTTAATAGCATTCATCCATCATCACTATCTCCTTGGGATCAAAAATGGGATAATATTCCTCACCTAAAAATCGTTCACCTAGGCCCTCATTATGAGTGTTGCGGACTTAAGACTGCCACACTTGCGGTGACGGTCTTACCACTGTGGTCCCGGCGGTAAAGACCGCTGCATTACGAGTTTGGCGGTTTGGCCGAAACCAGTCCTGCCAGTGCGGTAGGACTGGCGTGGCCGGTGGTGAGCTCATCCGGGCTGGTGGCATGCCTAAGGTCACCGGACGTATTACGAGGCATCAAACTGCCAGGCTTTTTGCGGCGGTCATCCTTCCATGAAAACCCTAGTGGTAACGCACCCGGCAACAGGAATCGCCTTTCCTGTCGCCGACACACGCAGCCCCACACGTCCACACACTTGCAGACACACACCCCCACACGTCCACAGACTTCCTGACACACATCCCCCAACCGCACATATACATACAAACACCCCCACCCAAACCGCATGCATACATACAAACACCCCCACCCAACACACATACATACAAACATCCTCATCCAATCGCACACATGTATGCAAACACCCCCAACCAACCACACGCTTAAATAGAAACACCCCCACCCAACCGCACGCATGTATACAAACACCCCCACGCAACCTCACGCATGTATGCAAACACCCCCATTTGCATGTACACAGACACACACCCCCACTCGCTCGCACACACTCATCCCCACTCGCTTGCACACAATCAGACATGCAACCCCACTCGCTCAAACACAGACGCACCCCCTCCACAATCATACACACACACATGCATACAGTCACATACACATGCACGCACGCCCATTCCGACACAGACACATGCCCGCCCACATAGACGTACACACCACACACATCCACCTACCACACGCACACACCCTTCTAGTCGGTCCACCTACCTGTCTGGGCGATGAGGTGCTCGTCTGGAAGGGGGTAGATGTCTGCAGTTCCAACGCCAATGCTGCACCGCCGTGCCATATTACTGCCCGTATTATGGCGAGTGGCATCCTTCCAGCAAGGCGGTGCTGGTGGTGGAACCACCTCTGACCTGCCGTCTGTCAGGCCGACGTGTCGGATTTCTGCCTGTTTATGAGCAGAAATCCGTAGGTGACTCGTTATACGGCAGTCTTCAGACTACCAACACTGGTGGTCTTTTGCCACCCGCTTCAACTGCGGTCTTCACAAAAGACCGCCGAAGTCGAAATGAGGGCCCTAATCTCTCAATATTTACAGAACCTTCTGGACCCCAATGAGATTACACAAACAAGGTTTTTTGACGTGGTCCTTTGTTGGCATTGTCATGAAACAGTTGGTGATCTTGATCACCTTATTTTGTATTGTAAGCACACTCAATCCTACTGGAACTGTATTGAACATACCATAAACAAGATATTCTGTACCACACTTACTCTCAACCATATAATTGTCACTCTGGGCCCCGAAACAATTGTGCTGAGTCTACCCTCAGAATATGGAACTTTCCTTTGTTAGATCTGCTACTCACTATGAGCGTCAAAACTATCCTTTTGGGATGGAAAAATCATAATCATATTTGTATCACACAAGGTGGGCCTGGGTGTAGTATGTTAAGAATGCTGAAATTATTTTACGTGATGACAACTTCAATATCTCTTCTTCTAGACTCTACTGGAGTATCTTGGACTTATACCTTTTGAAAACCAGATCTCCAAAATCTGATGTGACTAGCACACAGAGGCCCGTATTTATACTTTTTTTAGCGCCGCATTTGCGCCGCTTTTTGACGCAAAACGGCGCAAACCTACAAAATACAATGGTATTTTGCAAGTTTGCGCCGTTTTTGCGTCAAAAAACGACGCAAATGCGGCGCTAAAAAAGTATAAATACGGGCCAGAATCTTCTCCCCTATTTCTTTGTAACTACTGGGCCATATTTGTATATATTTATTTAAAGGCAACTTTTCACTCTCTATTTCTCTTCTCTCTCCTTTACAGCTTAACTCCTTTCGTTCAGATGCAAAGTGCTTTTCAATTATCCTTCTATGTTTTTTGTAGAATACACTACTAATGTTTCATATTAACCGGACCATGCACTGTTTTTTATCTGATCTGGTTAGTAGAAGTTTTAATAAAAATGTACCTTTTTTTTTTAATGGTGGTTACTGGTAAGGTTTTTTTCACCTTTTTTGCAAAAAATTATTATCATTTTTTTTAAAAAGGCAAGCGAGATGCCAATTGTGTCAGGTGCATTTGAAGTGTTTTCTAACTGATTTAAATTCCCTGTTCTGTCTTTCCGGATCTAAACAAGCAATTGCACCTCCATCTTACAGACAGTCATGTAGGCTTGATGTTTGCTCTTCCCAGAACGCACTACTTGTGTATTAGATTGATTGTGTCCAGGAGCGTCTACGTCTTTCTTTTCATTATCAGGTTATAGACCATTTTTCCAATTAATTCTTCGTAGTGGCACATGAAGTAGTCTTTAGCGTTTTTTTTAATTAAGCGTGAGACAGTTATTTGGGCCCGTATTTATACTCCGTTTGCGCCGAATTAGCGTCGTTTTTTTCGACGCAAATTCGGCGCAAAACTAACGCCATATTTATACTTTGGCGTTAGACGCGTCTAGCTCCAAAGTATGGGCAAATAGCGTCATTTTTTTGCGTGAACGCCTTCCTTGCGTTAATGAGATGCAAGGAAGGCGTTCCCGTCTAAAAAAATGACGGCGACGCAAATGCGTCGTATTTATACTCCCGGGCAAAAATCACGCCCGGGAGGTGGCGGGTCAAAAAACCCTGCATTTGCGCCACTATTTAACGCCTGGGTCAGGGTAGGCGTTAAGGGGCCTGTGGGCTCAAAATGAGCCCACAGGTGCCCTCCCCTGCCCCCAGTGACCCCCCCTGCCACCCCTGCCCACCCCAGGAGGACACCCAAGGATGGAGGGACCCACCCCAGGGACATTCAGGTAAGTTCAGGTAAGTATAATTTTTTATATTTTTAATTTTTTTTTGGGTGGCATAGGGGGGCCTTCTTTGTGCCCCCCTACATGCCACTATGCCCAATGACCATGCCCAGGGGACATAAGTCCCCTGGGCATGGCCATTGGGCAAGGGGGCATGACTCCTGTCTTTACTAAGAGAGGAGTCATTTAAATGGCGTCTGGGCGTCGAAAATAATGGCGCAAATCGGGTTGAGGCGATTTTTTTGCCTCAACCTGACTTGCCCCATTTTAAGACGCCCTAACGCCATTTTCAACCTACGCCGGCGCTGCCTGGTCTACGTGGTTTTTTTCCACGCACACCAGGCAGCGCCGGTCTGCTAGCGCCGGCTAACGCCATTCCATAAATACGGCGCCCGCATGGCGCTTCAGAATGGCGTTAGACGGCGCTAAATTTTTTGACGCTAAACTGCGTTAGCGCAGTTTAGCGTCAAAAAGTATAAATATGGGCCTTAATACATACAGCACAAATCAAGCGCATTACTCCTTACCAAATGAAATCCTTACCTAGAATAAACACATTATTAATTAAATGCATACTTACTAATGGCTCTGTTCACAGGAACACAGGTTTGTACACTATACCTTCCCCTAACATTATAAATAGGCTGTCAATAAATAGGTCTACTCTTGGTCCCACACATAAAGGATATATGGCTCATTGTTCACAAATGAACACCCATAGTTATATGTATATGCAATAAGTGTTTTTACAATTCCTCCGACTGACTCATTTTCACATTTCTTATTGAGAAAATATTTATACTGATGACACCTCTTTCAGGCCCCACTTCAAACACGTCTAACTATGGTCAGCTCGTTCTAATGCGAAACATCGTTACCTTATTCGTACCCCGATCTGTAATGCAAAAAAATCAGTATCTACCCCTCATCTCTAAACACTCAACCTACTTCCTCAGAATATGGAGGTCAAACATTTACCTCCTATTCATTCTTGTTAATGGCTTTCTCTGTAATCACTAGTCAGAACTTGCTCAGAAGCCTGTTGCTCATTGTCAAGCAACTCTGCTTCAATTTGAAGAGAATGTTTTTACCTTTGGAAATAGGGTCTAAATGGCGCAGCCGTATCTGGTTTCGTGCTGCCACCTGGTGGCCATAATGTAGTATCAGGCTCATTGGAATGAAAGCCTCGTGTTTGTATTTCAATATATCTTTGGTTTTAATTGTGCAACATTTCGAACAATAACGGTGAGCACATTAAACAGTATGACGTTTGATTAAAAAAAACAGCGGGTAGTTCACAAACTCAAGTGGCTAGTTGTTGATGGTAGCGGGTGGAACACATTAGTAATCCAACCCTTAGCACTTCGGTTATCAACATCACCCAGATGCTGCATCGAGGTAATGGAGGCACAGCTTGTAGGACTTTGGCTTTGGCATAGGGTGCAGAGGCCGACTGGCTAATATGGTACTTTGGCATTTATAGGAAAGCTGTAAGCTGTGAAACCTCCTTATAAGGCTGTGTCCTGCCATGTGCCCTGAACACAGGCTGTTTTGCTGTACTGAGCAGAGCACAGGCCTATTGCATTGCGCGGGCAATACACAGAGAGGCTCACCCTGCATTTACTCTATGAGCCGAAGATGACGAGCGGTCTTGTGCTCCTTGGTTTATACACTCGGGCCGTGCCCGGTGTTATATGTAGCGCTACGAGGCGGCAGAGCAATTAATAAGACGCCACACGTTGTGCTCTCTGAGGGAGGACTGCCGAGTCTCAGACCCCAACTCCTTTATTATCTAGGGCCGAAGCCCGCCCCCGCGACCTTGCGGGCAACAAAGTATAGTAGAGCCCGCGTGGCTCTCTACATACCTCCGGGACAGAGATATGGGCATATAGGAAGAGGGCGAAAAGCATGAATAGAGAAATAGAGAGAGAGAGCTAAAAAGACAGAGCGAGAGAGAAAAAGAGAAAAGAGAGAGATCAAGATATATCTATGAAATGATAAATGTTCTCCACACAGCTCACGTACTGGCCATCGTGATGGCCAGCCAACCTCCGCGCAGGCCAGGTCATTGACAACAATGAACGCAGTCTCTTCAGGGTGCCATCCTTGCCGAGGCACACGTCACCCTATGCTTCAGTGTCTCTTAGCACGCAAAATCTCGAAGCCACTGACTGGGAGCCAGGTTGGGCCGCAGATAATACCTCTCACTCCGACTACTCAACCTCATCTCCCTGTCCTCCTCTGCCGGCTGAGGTACCATCTGGCTGGACGCCGCTTGGACTCCTGACCCCTCATTGACTTCTTGGTCAGCCTCTTCGACGGTATCCTCTTCAGTTTCTGGGCAATCATCCACGGGCACTCCTGCTCGTTTGAAATGCAAAATGTTCCTTGTCACCTGTTTTTTACCACGTTGGGCGGTCACCATGGACCCCTGGGTTCGCACCATTCTCCACACCTCAGGCTCAAAAAGAGTCAAGAACTTGCCTCCCGGTCATCGGTTTCTTACCACCACCTTGTTGCCCACCTGAAAGTCCCGGCATCGCGTTTTTCTTTGGGCCGTGGCTTGGTCGTTGACTTGTTTCCGCCGTTGTTACATGGCGGCCACATCCAGTGCCAGCGGTTTCCAAAAAGCTCCAGCCGGGATGCAGTCACGCGGGGCAACTTTGAACAGCAGGGCGGCAGGAGCACACCCTGTGGTGTTGTGTGGTGTCTGCCGATAGGCACACAGAAATTGTTGCGGACTACATTCGAGATCTTCGCCCCTTTCCATGGCAATTTTCAATGTTCGATTCAGAGTACGCATGAACCTTTCCATGTCGCCATTGGCCTGCGACCAGTATGGCGTTATTTTGCGATGGCGTATGCCTAGTTCATCCAGAAAGGTCTTAAAGTCCTGCCATTGGAATGGGGGGCCATTATCGGTACGGATCCCATCTGGAAGGCCGAATGTGGCAAAGGCTCTCTCCAATACCAGTCTCAGGTTCTCGAACGAGGTGGAGACCACCGTCTCTACTACAGGGAATTTTGTGAATGAGTCAACCAAGACCACTGTTAGTTTGCTATCTGGAAAACTTCCAAAATCCATGCTCACCTTTGACCAGGGCTGGCAGCAAGGAGGTTCAGTAATTACCGGGTTGGTGGGAGGGTCAATAGATGTTATGACACATGAGTGGCAGTTCCCCACTAACAAGTCTACCCTTGTGTCCATGGCCGGGAACCATACCTTAGCTCGCAGTCTCGCTTTTGTTTTTGCTGCACCTTGATGGCCTTGATGAGCTAGCTTCACCGCTCTGTCCCACAGACTGTGGGGGATTACTATCTTCTGACCTCGTAGCAGGAGGCCATCACCGCCAACAGACAGTTCCTCTCTGACTTTCCACAGTCCTTACATTGCCACTCTTTCCTCTGGATCGTAGGCTTTTAACCCCTCCAGGAAATGCTTTCACCTGTTTTGACTCATGGCCTCCTTTGCCCGGGTGATGACACGGTCCTTGTTTGACTCTTCCGCTATCTCCGCCACAGTCAAGGCCACCGGACACACCGCCTGTATCAGCAGATTAACAAAGCTTTCCGTCTTTTCTTCATCCTCGCTCTCCGGAACCCCTGGGGAAGTTTTCTGTGGATGCCTCGACAGATAGTCTGCAGGGTTACTTGCCCCTGGGTGGTAGACGACTGTGAAACGATACGGCTGTAGCAGGACCTCCCACCTCTCTTTTCTTGGGGGAGCCAATCTCATTGATCCGGTGAACAGAGACACTAGTGGCTTGTGGTCTGTAATGACTTGGAATTCCTGGCCATACAGATATAGAAGGAAGTGTTTGCACGCCCATCTGATGGCCAGTGCCTCCCGTTCCACCTGGGCATACCGCATCTCTACTGCCGACAGGGCTCTGCTGGCGTACGCAACCGGGTCCATTCTTGGATACTCTGTTCTTGCATGAGGACCATTCCCAGCCCCACCGGGCTTGCATCCACTACCACTTCCTTCCTTTTCTCCGGGAGAAAGTATGCCATGGTTACCTTATCCAGCAGTGCCCCTTTTATGTCCTGGAAGGCTCTGTCTGCTTCAGCAGTCCACTCCCACCTGTGATTGACCTTCGTCAATTGTCTTAGTGGTTCAGCCATCGTGGCCAGTTGGGGAATGAACTGGCCACGATAAGTAGCCATTCCCAGGAAACTCCTGACTTCTGTGGCATTTTGGGGAGTCGTTGCTTGGTGGATGGCTTCCACTTTCTTTGGATCTACCTGTAGTCCATCTTTTGAGAAAATGTATCCAAAGAAGTCGATGGATGAGTGATAAAAAGCACATTTGCTCTTGTGCAATGTCAGGCCCACATCTGAGTGTCTTTGCAAGGTAGCTTTAAGGCGGAGATGGTGCTCTTCCCTCGTCTCTGAGAAGATCAGGATGTCGTCACTTAAGTTGATTATCCCCGCCAGTCCAGACCGCGTCTCTTGGGTGGCATTTTGGAACACTTCTGCTGCGGACGAGACTCCAAAAATCAGCTGTTTGAACCATCAGAGTCCGATGTGGGTGGAGAAGGTGGTGATATTCCGACTGCCGGATTCCAGTTCCAGTTGGTGGTAGCCAGAATTGAGATCCAACTTCGAGAACCATTGTGCGCCATTGAAGTCCGTGATGATGTCGTCCATCGTGGATGTGATGTGGCGTTCCCACTTGATCACCCGATTGGGTAGGCGCATATCCACGCAGAGGCGGATGGCCCCTGGTTGTTTTGGCTTTGGCGCTATCACCAGTGGCGAGACCCAGGGCGTGGGCCCATCCACTTTCTCAATCACTCCTTGGTTCTCCAGCGTCAGTAGATCCTTCCATACAGCCGGGCGCAGATGAAAAGGCACCCTTCAGTGTCTCAGCGCCACAGGCGTCACAGCTTTGTCAATATGTAACTTCACCTGCTTGCCTTGGAGTTTCCCCAGCCCCGTGAATAGCTGGTGAAAATCCTGAAGGATAGATTTGGCATATGACTCATAAACCTGGCGTGCAAAGAACATGAGCTCAAGGTCCTCTGCTGTATGGTACCCTAGCAAAGTGCCACGGTCTACCTTCACAACGTAGAATTTGGCTGGGGTGCTGCGCCCTTCATTTGCGGCCGGTACCTCCAGCGTGCCCTGCAGTGGGAGGGGGTCTCGTCCTCCATATGTATATATTTTGGTGTTGCTGGGTGATAGTGGTGGTTTGGGAGACAGTTGCTGATACAGTGTATAGTCCATCACGTTGACTGATGCACCTTTGTCCATGAGCACGGTGGCCTGGGTGTTGTTGATCTTGACCGTATTTATGGGGGCTGGTCATCATTTACACTGCCTTCCTCCTGTGAATGATATGGCGAACACGTCTTCCTCTTCTTCTTCGTCGTACACTGGTAGCTTCGTGTCCCCTTGTGCTTGGATCGCGTGCACTTCTTTCTCTATGTGTTTGACTGCTGCCGCCCTACCTCTGGGATCTCGGGGCCTGCCTTTCCCCATCCTGCACACTTTCGTGAAGTGATTCCCCTTCCTGCACTTGTTGCACACTTTGCCCTTTGCGGGGAAGTTGCCTGGAGTCTTGTGTTCATTCCCGCAGCTGCCGCAGACCTCTTCCCCTTGTCTGGAGGTACGGGGTTGCAGTCCTGGGCGAGTACGAATGGCGTCTACCTGCTCTTCTTTGACGGCTACCATCCGTGGGGATGGTGCTGCTGCCATGGTCTGTCTCCTTACTGCTGCCATGGCTTCCGCCCATACGGTGGAGAGTTCATGTGAGCACGCTAGGATGAGGATCTCGTCGAGGGATATCCCCGGCTGTCGCATGATCAGTTTCTGCAACATGTTGGAACGGCACCCTTGAATTATCTGCGCCCTTATTTCCTTGTGCTGATTCAGTCCTACGCATGTTCTTGCCAGCTTTTGCAATCTCGCATAGAACATATCAACCGACTCCATCTCTGTCTGGTGGGCCTGGCTCAGTTTGAACCTCTCATAGTTGGGATTAAGTTGGGGATCGAAATGTGTAGGAAGTTGGGTCTGTATATACTATTTCAAAGTAAGAAATAGTGTGCACAGAGTCCAAGGGTTCCCCTTAGAGGTAAGATAGTGGAAAAAGTAGTTCATTCTAATGCTCTATTTGGTGGTAGTGTGGTCGAGCCGTAGGCTTATCAGAGGGTAGTGTTAAGCATTTGTTGTACAAACACAGGCAATAAATGAGGAACACACACTCAAAGACTTACTCCAGGCCAATGGGTATTTATATTGAAAAATACATTTTCTTAGTTTATTTTATGGATCAAATCTGTTTATTATTTCAAGTTATAAACATTTCAATTACAGCTCTTCAAAATAAGACAATCACAATGCAGCAGTACTTGTCTGGAGGTGTGGAGGTAGGCCATAACAGTCCACTCCTGGACAACCGTGTCCCAAGAGGCCACCATTCACCCTCCTCTACTTACTCCCACCCCCGAAAGGGTCGCCCTCTGTCATGTGCTGCAATATGAAGCGTACTCCATGTATAGTAGTATAAAACATAAAAATACATAATAAAACATCAACAGTGTTTCCCCGCAACTGGCCCGCCATACAGCAATCACTCGATTCCCGGCCCTACCCCTACGTGATCCTGGTTCTCCAAAAAAATCTCTTCCGCTTACACACTCCCACTAGCACACGTCAACCCCAGCACTCTCAAGTAAGCTGGACATGTCAGTACAGTGAACTCAGTGGATAAGATCTGTAGGAATGGTTGCCAAAGGTCCCTGAAATCGCCGCTGCGCTGCTGTGAGGTCAGAGTAAGCTTCTCCATAGCAAGAATAAACCACAGCTTATGAAGCCATGATGTAAATGTCAGGATCTTGTTCGTACCCCACATCACTAATACCGGCTGCAATGCCGCATTGAGGGCCAAGGCCATCTGACGCCCTTTCAGTGATCTCAGGGGGATGGTGAGCGGATTGGGCAGGCCCAACAAAATATACGCAGGGAATCTGGGGATCTGAGTGTCAAACGCCGCATCAATAGTGTCTATAACATTCTCCCAATATTGATGAAGCTTGGGGCAATGCCATAGTAAGTGCACAAGCGAACCCCCACCCGCACCCCCTCCAACAGAGGCTAGACTTAGTGGGATCCCAAGCGTGAATCCGTGCTGGGGTGAAGTACCAATAGGAGGCCACCTTATAGGCTGTCTCTGTGCCTGCCGCATTGTAAGCCGTATGGTGTGACCTATAAAAGATGCTGTCCCAATCTTCATCAGACAATTCCCTTTCCAGTTCCCTCTCCCACCGCAACTGACCCTTAGTCTTAGGCGGCCGATCCTCCCCTCGTAATAGTCCGTACAGCTCCGAGATCACCCGCTTATCATCCTTTTTCACTAGGATCCATTTTTCAAACGGGGTTAACGGCCTATCAATTAATGCTCTATTAGCTGGCAACAAGGCCCAATGCCATATTTGATAGTACGTCATCCTGTCCGCCTCTGTTAAGCCATATGTCTCCCTCATCTGGTCAGAGGAGATCACCCCCTGCTCATCAAAGAAATATCCCACCCTTTTACAGCCCCCTTCATACCATCGGCGCAGTGCTTCCGTTTGCAGGCCCGGTCCAAAGTCAGGGTTCGCGCCCAGGGGGGTCATTGGGGATGGGAATGTCGTCAGCCTCAATCTACTTGCCACCACATCCCATACACGCATCGTTACTTCTGTGATCGGAGATGCATACAGACCGCGCGCTCTATGGCGGCGTCGAAGCCAGGGCTCCTTCCATATATGTGAGCCCGCCACCGCTTGGTCCATAAAGCACCAATGTTTCTCGGTAGACGGGCGACTCCATTCTAGTAGAAAACGCAACTGCGCTGCCTGAAAGTATCGTAAGAGGCAAGGGACCGCTAATCCACATGACCCGACGTGGAAGATGTGTCACTCTGCCCTCCCAAATAAATCTCAGAACCGCCGTTTGAAGGGTTGCAATCGTTCGGGCGGGGGCGTCACGGGAAGCGCCTGGAACACGTACAGGATGCGTGGCAAAATGGTCATCTTCACTGCCGCCACCCTGCCCAACCAAGACAGCTTAAGTCTCCCCCAGGTCTCTAGATCCCGCTGCACCTCCCAAATCAATTTCGTGTAGTTCAGCGTCGCCGTTTGAGCAACAGAAGGCGCTAAGTCAATCCCCAAGTAAGGAAGCCTCAAGGAAGACCATATAAAATGGAATCGGGCCTTCAAATCCCTTTCATGCTCGGCGCAAATAAACCTGCTCATGGCCTGCGACTTCAGCATATTCATCCGGAATCCCGAGACCCGGACAAATTCATCCAGTATCCCCATTAGTGCGGGCAGTGAGGTCGCGGGCTCCGCCAGGGTAATTATCACGTCATCCGCATACAGAGAGATTAGATGCTCATTGCCCCCGAACTTCACACCTGTGATCTGAGGGTTATCCCGTAGCCGCTGCGCCATGGGCTCCATATAGAGCACAAACAAGAGAGTTTAAAGCGGGCACCCCTGCCGGGTCCCTTGTTGGATTGAGAACGACAATGAAAGCGTCCCATTGACCCGGACCTCCGCCCGAGGCGCCTGGTAGATACAGCGGATCCATGCCATAAAACCTGGGCCGAACTCAAAGTGCTTAAGCACCCGGAACAGGTTTGGCCAGTGGACTCTATCGAACGCCTTTTCGGCATCAATAGAAAGGAAAAGCGGCTCCCTGAGTGAGCGGTCCGTTTTATCCAGTAGATGAAGCAATCGCTTGGTATTATCACTACACTGCCTGTGCGGTATAAAACCTGCTTGATCGGGATCCACAAGGCCCGGTATGTAATAATTAAGACGGTGTGCCAATATTCCAGTAAATAATTTGGCATCGATATTCAAGAGCAAGATCGGCCTATAGGAGGCGCAACCTCAGGATCCTTCCCCGGCTTAGGAATAATCACAATAGTGGCATCCAACATACTGGCCGTTAGAACTCCCGTCGCTCGAAAGGAATTAAAAAGCCGCACTAATATTGGTACAAGTTCCACACAGAAGGTCTTATAAAAAAGTGCTGTGAAACCATCCGGACCAGGGGACTTCCCCACCTGCAAACGTGAGATTGCTGATATGACCTCTTCCACCCTTATAGGTTGATCTAATGAAGTCGCCTCCCTCTCGCCCAGAGAAGTAATTGCTATACCCTCTAGGAAGGTATCAGGAGCTATATTACCAGGATCCTCAGCCCCATACAGTCCCCGATAGAACTCCGCAAACGCCTCCGCAATTTGATCGCTCGTGCGCGCTTCCGCTCACGAGGGAGAACGAACCAGTTTTATCGTCGACGCCACACATTTCGCACGTAACCGGTGTGCCAAAAGCTTCCCACATCTATTACTTCCAATATAATACTTGTGCTTACTGCATACTCTGCCCTGTCTCAATCTGGTTGTTTCAGCTGCTTCCTTACCTTCTCAAGCTCTCGCCAGATTCTTGGAGCACCCGTATGTTTATGGGAGCGCTCCAGTACCGCCACCCTCTGTTCCAGATCCTCTCTCATCAATCTCCTTGCTTTATTATCCCTGGCGGACAACGACATCACATCACCTCTCACCACTGACTTCAATGCTTCCCCCAACGTCGCCAAACAGGTGCTCCCATCGTCATTCAAGCTAAGGTAATCTGTTATTGCACTTCAGATCGCCTCCATTGCTGCACCGTTCTGAAGCACTGAGTCCCTGAATCGCCACCCCGACACCCCCACCCGCTCCATGCTCATGGCAACCTCAACGGTAACAGGAGAATGTCCCGACAGGGCCCGAGGCTCAATCGCTGACTCCCTAACTCGGGAAATGAACTCTTGCGAGGCCAAGAAAAGGTCAAGCCTAGCGTATGTCTTGCTCACTGCTGAGTAAAAGGAATAATCCCTTAGCGTGGGGTGTGCCCTTCTCCACACATCCTCCAGGTGACACTCACCCAGCCACTGACGGCCAGCCGCTGACAAGTACCCTGTCTGCCCATGACGGTGCCCAGAGCGGTCCAAATCACCATCCATCACCAGGTTAAAGCCGCCCTCCACCAAGATGGCACCATCTGGCGAGTGCAACAGCGGGGTCAGAGCCTGCTTTAGGAAGACTTCTTGCTGGGTATTAGGCGTGTATAAGGAAGCAATAGTAAAAGAGAAGGCCCCCAACCTCATCCTCATGGCCAAAAGCCTACCTTGCACCTCATGCAGTTTTGTCACCTTTTCCTGTGGAAATGAGTGCGCTAATAGTAACGTAACCCCTTCATGCTTCGATGAAGCCGAAGACCAAAACTGCCTAGGGAACCACTTAGAACGCATGCGATGGATGTCCTTCTGCACAAGATGTGTCTCCTGCAACAGGCAAATGTGACTCCCCGATCTCTCTAAGGCGCACAGGATGGCTAACCTCTTAGTTAGATTATTAAGCCCACGGACATTCAAGCTTATGCATTTAATAGTCATACCTTAAAATGAAAGCGGCGGTCAAGAAGGGAGAGGCCTCACGGGAAAACCACCCCCCAGGCCAAAGCATCAACCACCTCAAACGCCAGGGCCCGAGAACATCTCCACACAAAGGCCACCATCGCAGGGAAACACACCAACATTCAACCAATACGCACAACAGGTGCTCACAACCAAGAAGTCCTTGCACATCCATCTCCTCGAGGAAAAGTCTCCACAGGGCTGTAGAATCACTCATGATCATCGAACCAGGTCCATCGCCTCCGCCGCCCCGGCCCTCTTCAGCGGCCACCAGACCGTAAGCATTGCGACCATCCGCAGTTCAGACCTCTCCGATCACCTCTCGCCTAAGCATTAGTTCCAGTGGCCACGCTACTCTAAACGGATTCCCACTCCGACCTCAGCTCCAAAGCCGTAGGGCGCTGTAGTTTCCTCCTTTTCTCCTTCCGCCGCCAACGCGGGTGATCCCCGCCAGCCAAGCTCGCTTTTCGCCCAAATCCTGGCTGTGATCCTCCAAGCCCAGAATCCGGTTCGCTTCCGATATGGACCTCACCTGCCGGAGCTGATCCTCCCACCGGAAGACAAGGCGGAACGGGTGGCCCCAGGAGTAAGACACCTCATGTGCCCGCAGGTGCTCCGTAATGGGTTTAAATTCTCTCCGCCTCTGCAAGGTCTGCACAGAGAGATCCTGGAATAATTGGAGCTCGTGTCCTCTAAAAAGTACCTTCTGAAGATTGCGGACCCGCTGTAAGATATTCTCTTTAAGCCCAAAGTTGTGGACACAAGCTAGAATGTCTGGGAGATAGTCTTAAGGCCGACCTGCACGGCCCACTCGATGAACTCTATCCAAGATTATCTCCTGGGTCTCATCCAGGCCAAGCAATGAGCGAAACAGGCCCACCACGAAGTCCCCAATGTCCTCCTTCTCAGCCCCCGTCGGAGCCCCTCTGATGCGGATATTATGTCTCCTCGAGCGGTTTTCCAGGTCCTCGACTGCTATCTGCAGGAGGTCCTGCTGCTCCCGGAGGCGGACGACCTCCTGTTGCAGGCCCGCCACCTCCTCACCACGAGAAATCTCGCCGTCCCCCATCTGCGCTACTCGCTCACCCAGGGACGTAACCTCTCCTCTCAGCTCTTTCACCTCTTGAGAAATGTCCCTACGAAGATCCTGGATATCACTCCGGAGCGAGTCAAACAAGGAGGTTCAAAAGCCCTTCGTGACCCGGGAACACTCGTCCGGCTCTGCCTCCGTCTGCATCTCTGGGGATTTTGTCGCCGGGGGGCCTCAGCCACGCCACCCGATGCCAGGTGGGCCCCAGTCAACATTTCTCTAACTGATCGCTCCCGCTTGGATTTGGACGCCGCCATGGGAAGTGTAAACTCGATCAGACAGGCCGCTCACCTGGGCCCCTCCGCAGGCTCCGTCTGGGACCAAACCACCAGAAGCCCCCTGTGTCCGAGGTAGCAACTGGCCTTGCACTTTTGAGCCTCCTCTTGCCAATCGTTGCACCTCTATATCGTCTGCACCATCACTCAGGGGCCCAATCCTGCTCCTCCATCTTGCGTCTGACAACTACAACTTTGAGGCGAGCCGGCGGCCCTTCGTGCCTCTGCCACCACCTCCAGGCCTCTCGGCAATCCAGGAGGGTCCAGCTGGGGGGGAGAGCTTCCACCCGACCCCCAGATAAGCCCAGCAGACCGGGTGCCCTCCGCTCCCGGGGGCGGCCACAAATCTTGGGTCTCAGGCCCCCGCTCCGGCCCCACCGCACGCAGGGCCCAGCGCCATCCTTCTGGGGCTCCGCCCCCGCAGCCCCGCGCCCAAGGGAGCCACCGGAGCAGGGCCCACCACGCGCCCAGGCCGCTGCCCAAACCGCTCGGCACCCCCGGGCGCAGGCCAAGGCCGGCTCTTCACCCGCGGCGCGCGGCACAGCGCGCAGCTCGGTCTCCGCTGGGCGTCCTCCGGGCCGCGGCACCGCTCGCTGTCTCGGGGGCCTCAGGGCATCCCCCCGCCGGGCCGCGCGATGATGTTCTGGGCCAGGGCGGCGGAGCTCGGACGGACACGTCCTCTCACGCCGCCATCTTGGCCACGCCCCCTCTTAGTTTATTTTAAGAACCACAGGTTCAAGATTTACAGTAAACACTTTAAATGTAAGGTACTTCACTTAGATACTTTAGGAACTTTGAATGGAAACAATATCATGTACAGTTTTTGTAAAAAAGGCAGTAAGCTATTTTCAAAGTGGACACAGTGCAAAAATCAAACGTTCCTGGGGGAGGTAAGTAAAGGTTAGATTAGGAGGTAAAACACAAGTCTCAGTTCTGGGGCATAGGCAGCCCACCGTTAGGGTTCAAGGCAACCCCAAAGTTACCACACCAGCAGCTCAAAGCCGGTCAGGTGCAGAGGTCAAAGAGGTGCCAAAAACACATAGGCGCCTATGGAGAACAGGGGTGCTCCGGCTCCAGTCTGCCAGCAGGTAAGTACCTGCGTCCTCGGGGGCAGACAAGGGTTTTTTTGTAGAGCATTGGGAGGGACACAAGTAGGCACACAAAGTACACCCTCAGCGGCACTGGGGCGGCCGGGTGCAGTGTGCAAAGCAGGCATCGGGTTTCAGATAGGAAACAATGGAGGGACCCGGGGTTCACTCTAGCGATGCAGGCAGGCACGGGGGGGCTTCTCGGGACAGACACCACCTGGGCAAGGCAGAGGGTCGCCTGAGGTCACTCCTGCACTGAAGTTCGGTTCCTTCAGGTCCTGGGGGCTGCGGGTGCAGTGTTGGTTCCAGGCGTCGGGTCCCTTGTTACAGGCAGTCGCGGTCAGGGGGAGCCTCTGGATTCTCTCTGCAGGCGTCGCTGTGGGAGCTCAAGGGGGTCGTCTCTGGTTACTCACAGGCTCACAGTCGCCGGGGAGTCCTCCCTGAGGTGTTTGTTCTCTGGATCTCGAGCCGGGGACGTCGGGTGCAGATTGTGAAGTCTCACGCGTCCGGCGGGAACCGTGCAGTCTTTGAAAGTTGCTTCTTTGTTGCAAAGAAGTAGCTGGTTTTGAACAGGGCCGCTGTTCACAGGAGTTTCTTGGTCCTTTAGTCCAGGGCAGTCCTCTGAGGCTTCAGAGGTCACTGGTCCCTGTCGGATGCATCGCTGGAGCAGGTTTTCGAAGCTGGAGACAGGCCGGTAGGGCTGGGGCCAAAGCAGTTGTCATCTTCCTCCTTCTCCGCAGGCTTGTAGGTCAGAAGTCCTTCTTGTTTCTTCAGGTTGCAGGAATCTGATTTCCTGGGTTCAGGGTCGCCCCTAAATACTCAATTTAGGGGTGTGTTTAGGTCTGGGGGGCAGTAGCCAATGGCTACTGTCCTTGAGGGTGGCTACACCCTCTTTGTGCATCCTCCCTGTGGGGAGGTGGGCACATCCCTGCTCCTATTGGGGGAATCCTCCAGAATCAAGATGGAGGATTTCTAAAGGCAGGGGTCACCTCAGCTCAAGACACCTTAGGGGCTCTCCTGACTGGTGGGTGACCCCTCCTTGTTTTTCTCATTATCTCTCCTGGACTTGCTGCCAAAAGTGGGGGCTGTGTCCATGGGGTGGGCATTTCCACTAGCTGAAGTGCCCTGGGGCATTGTAACACGAAGCTTGAGCCTTTGAGGCTCACTGCTAGGTGTTATAGTTTCTGCAGGGGGGGAGGTGTTAAGCATCTCCACCCAATGCAGGCTTTGTTTCAGGCCTCAGAGAGCACAAAGGCTCTCACCCCAGGGGGTCAGAAACTCGTCTCTCAGCAGCAGGCTGGCACACACCAGTCAGTCCTGCAGTGAAGCATCAGTGTGGGTTTATTATTCTGAGACGTTTGATACCAAACTTCCCAGTATTCAGTGTAGCCATTATGGAGCTGTGGAGTTCGTTTTGACAAACTCCCAGACCATATACTTAATATTGCCACACTGTACTTACAATGTCTAAGAATAGACTTAGACACAGTAGGGGTATATTGTTCATGCAGCTATGCCCTCACCTGTGGTATAGTGCACCCTGCCTTGGGGCTATAGGGCCTGCTAGAGGGCTGACTTACCTGTGCCACAGACAGTATTTTGTAGGCATGGCATCCTGAGGGGGATGCCATGTCCACTTTGCCTTTTTCTCCCCACCAACACACACAATCTACAATGGCTGTGTGCATGTGTTAGGTGAGGGGTCCCTTAGGGTGGCACAACATATGCTACAGCCCTTAGGGACCTTCCCTGGTCACAGGGCCCTTGGTACAACTGGTACCTTTTTACAAGGGACTTATCTGTATGCCAGGGGTGTGCCAATTGTGGAAACAATGGTACATCTTAGGTGAAAGAACACTGGTGCTGGGGCCTGGTTAGCAGGGTCCCAGCACACTTCTCAGTCAAGTCAGCATCAGTATCAGGCAAAAAGTGGGGGGTAACAGCAACAGGGAGCCATTTTCCTACAAAATGCCTGTTTAGCTCTGTTACCGCTCCATCAAAATCCGTCGGGTCTCCCGTGTCAGGTAGAGAGTCAAACAGCTCATGGAGCTCATCACCTCCCACGATCTGCCACTGCATCATCTTTTTCTCGTGAAACGCAAAAGTAGTTCTCAAGACGGCCAAGCCATAGGCGCCACCGTGGTGCAGCCATAGCCGGATCCGCAAGCTGACTGAAAGGGGGCAAAGCCGCCATTGACGAATGAGCTCCAGCTGGCGCCAGTGGGGGTTGTTGCTCTGGCGTGCTCATAGGTGACCTGTTTTATTTTCTTTTGTAGGGAATATGGCACACGCTTCCCCTATCCGGTGTCTCTCCTCCTCTGGGGTCTTGTGGAGTGTTGTCCTCGGCCAGCCGTCACGCATGCGGATGCAGAGACCCCTCAAGCTGTGTTTGGTCCACTCTGGGGACAATCTGCACCGTCCCAGTCTTCCTTGGCCCAAGAGTCAGGTTGCACAGGAGCACAGAGTCAGGGTGCAGCAAATAAGGGCCCTCAGTGTGTGGGCCTGGCCCAGGACTACCACAGTGAAGGACAATCTAGGTGTAAAAAAAAGAGAGGGGGTGGTAAAATGCCCCTCTGGGCCACAGCGTCTCTTACCACATGCAGCCACAGCATCCCTCACCACGTGTAGCCGGTGCTCAAACAGGCAGTTTTCTGGGCACCTCAGCAGGGTCCTTGTGCACAGTGCCTCCCAGGGATGGGAACGCTTCTGCCATCCCAAAGCAAGGTGATTGCAGGCGGCAGGCGGCAGGCTGATGGGTCCTTCTTCCCCCCAACTGATGCACCTCGACGAGGTAGGCTGCGCTGGCTTCCCGTCGCTGTTTTTTTTTTTTTTCTCTTGCCCGCTTCAGCGCTGATCGCCCTGTGTGCTCGCTGCAGCATACCGCTTCCGCTGTCGGGGATAGTCCGAAGTGGGCACCTTAGACTGTGGTGTCCCGATCCCACCCTCGTCGCCACTGTTATATGTAGCGCTATGCGGCGGCAGAGCAATTAATAAGAAGCCACACGTTGTGCTCTCTGAGGGAGGACTGCTGGGTCGCAGACCTCCACTCCTTTATTGCCTAGGGCCAAAGCCCGCCCCCGTGACCTTGCGGGCAACAAAGTATGGTAGAGCCCGCGTGGCTCTCTACACCTGGCACCAGGGGTTGCGTGCATCATCTGCTGGGTCAACGGTCCCTCACAGGGGCTGGGTGGCTCACTACATCTCCCAACTTTGGGTCATTTTAATAACTCATTTCATAGGCCACCGTGGTGCATATAAAATCCCTGAGTCTTAGGCAAATGCTGAGGATTTGGCCATAAGTTGTATCGGCTCCTGGTGAGGCTGGCGTGGCCCGTGACCTCTGCCAGACCCATCCCTATGCCCTCTTCTGTCGAGCAATTGTTATTTGTGGAGCTAGGATCCTGTAGCTGCCTCCCTTGATTGTGTACCACAAGGGCACCCATCACAGGTGGCTCAGGCACTAGTCCAGCCCCTTCTTCTCTGGGCCTTTATCTGGCTGGGATCCCCGCCATCTTGAACCGGAATATGTTTCTGGTCACTGTCTCCTTTCCATGACAGGCCATCACCATGACTATTCTGAAAAGGTTTTTTGAACCTTGTCTCTGGGACAGATCTTCTTATCCATCTATCTATCTATCTATCTATCTATCTATCTATCTATCTATCTATCTATCTATCTATCTATCTATCTATCTATCTATCTATCTATTTTTTGTTACAGGAGAACCTCCCTCCCTAAGCCCAAACCCATTAGACATCTGATTTTGAGTGGTTTGGGTTCCCCATCCGCCCCTGGCTGGGTGTTTTACCAGAGTCACTTACTAGTGGGGAAACTGCTGCTCTAAAATGATTTTGGGTGGGCATGCCTATGACCATTTTTTTTATTTTGAAGACCTCATCAGCACATACTGTGCCAGAAAAACATCAATTATGGAGTACTAGAAGATTCTCATGGGCACATGCCTTATTTGAATTTTGTGACAACAAACTTATGCTTGAAGAAAGGCAATCAAACTGCTGTTTCAGTGAAAACATCGCTGTCAAGTTAGTACTGACAGAGAAAGTAGTCAAAAGTCTTAGGGGCATATTTATACTCCGTTTGCGCCGAATGTGCGCCAAAACTTTTGACGCACTTTCAGCGCAAACGTTGCCCCATATTTAAACCCTGACGCCCGAGCCGGCGCACAAGGAAAATGGCGCTATGTGCGCCAGTTTTTGGAAGCGGCACCCTGCCCTGCGTTAATGACATGCAGGGTAGGCGTTCCCGTCCAAAAACCGACGCACACAGCGTTGCGTCGTATTTATGCTTCAGGGCAAAAATCACTCCCGCGCGGCAGGTGGCGCAAAAAAATGGCACAAAGCACGAATATCGTGAAATTTTAACGCCTGGGTCAGGGCAGGCGTTAAAATGGGGCAAACACACCTGTACTTAATCAGAACACACAGAACAAACAACAGAGCAGCAGAGCAGCAGAGCAGCAACAGGGAGACATGGAGGTGCTTTTTCTTCAGCGTGAACGTAGACGCAGAGCCCTGCAGCAACAACAGCAGCGACAACAACAACAGCAGGGACCCCAAAGACAGCGCAGAAGGCAGGAGAGGATATTCCGCCCAAGAACAACCCTGCATGGCCTCAGGGAACGGGACATCATCCAGAGGTACCGGTTGAACTGGCAGGCCATTCAGCAGCTGCTGACAACTATTGAACAGCAATTGGCCCCCACTTTAGTGACTCCACGCACTATCCCAACAGAAACAAAGCTGCTTGCCGTACTTCACCTGCTGGCAAGTGGCTCCTTTCAGACAACTGGTGCCCTGGTTGGTGGAATATCGCAACCCTCATTCTCCGCCTTTTTACCCAAAGTACTGGATGCCATCATTCGCCTGACACCCCGCCACATCTGCTTCCCTAACACAGTGCAGAAGCAGCAGGAAACTAAACAGGGGTTCTACGCCATCAGTGGCTTTCCGCACGTCCTTGGTGCAATCGACTGCACACACGTACGCCTTGTGCCACCTGCTGCGAGTGAACACCTCTACCGCAACAGGAAGCACACACATTCAATCAACGTGCAGGCCATAGTCGATCACCAAGGACTGATCAGCAACATTGTGGCTAAATATCCTGGGAGTGTACATGACGCATTCATCTTCAGTCACTCCACCATCAACCAACACTTCCAGGATGGACGGTATGGCAATGGACTACTTGTTGGTAAGGACAAAAAACAAACTCATATACACACTGCCCAGAAACCCTCTAGGATAAACAACACATACACCACAATAGCAACACCTAGACAGGAACACACTGAGGTACTCACATCACTAGCCATGTTTCACAAGTCACCATTGAACCTCTCACACATTGGAATTTACTCTACAGCTTAGTGTGAAGACATTAATGACTGTGGTTGCCTAAATGTTACCTTGCAAATTTGAAGGCTCACAATAACCTGTACACTAATACAATGCATAAGTTTAAAGGGATGGGATGGCCTGGGTATGTTCACATGAATGTTTCTAATACACTTTCATGTTTCAACTCTGCATGGAACTATCATCACACCCCCAGTGAGGACACACGGACACCTGTATCACAAGTCACAATGCAAGGGAGGGCACACTGTACTGGAGAAACCAATACATCCTGCTGACAAACAGTTAGCCAACGAACTCTTGCTCAGCCAAGGAAAAAAAACAATGGCAAAGTTTTCACCAACAACCATAGGTTGTCACATTAGTACACAAAATAGTCACAGACAACACAACACAACTACTGCCATCAAAGATACGTACAACAGTGCCTCCTACATCTAATTGATACCATTTTGTGTTTCTCTTTCAGCTGATCAGGGGTTTGGCATCCAGCCTTGGATAATGACACCATATAGGAACCCAAATACTGCTGCTGAGCGGGCATACAATGATGCCCACAAGAGGACACGCAGCATTGTGGAGCGGACCTTTGGGATCCTAAAGTCAAGGTTCCGTTGCCTTGACATCACTGGCGGTAGCCTACTCTATTCCCCAGAGATGGTCTGTAAGATCATACTCACTTGTGCCATATTACACAATATTTGTGTAAAAAGGAACATTCCCCTCCTTGAACCGGACCCAGACATGCCTGAGGATGACGAAGAGGAGGATGCTGGCCTGCAACAGGAGAGGGAACAACCTAACACGGCAGCAGGAGTGCGTAGGCGCCAACAGATTGTCAATAATTTTTTTTCATAATTTATTATAATCACTTGTATTCCACACTTGTAAATAAACACAGATAAGAGACACCACATCATGCTTTGGCCTATTCATTTCTGACCTCCTTTATTTTGAAATTGCTGAAGATGAATGTCGTCTCATTGAGCAAGAATGCTATAACATTCATCACACCAAAAAAATACATCACAAATGTATGCACAGAGGGTAGGATGTGACATGATACATTACCATACACAGAGCACAACAGGAGTACAAATGTGGCAATTACACATGCCGGACACCAAACAACTGAAACAGTCTCTCATCCAGCCCAAAATTGGAGATCATTTGAAAGTCACATCACACGTGTTCAGAGACAGGGTGGGACCATCCATGTGTACGTGACCAAGTCATCAATGGCTTCTCTCAAGTGTGTGATATGAGCAATACCCAATTGCTACAACATCAGCTGCCACTAACTCAGGAGGAGACCTTGAAGTCACAGTGACAACATACACCCAGACAGGTGATAGTGGATCCACATTCCCACATACATGTACACATATGTCATACAATCAACCTAATATTTGAAAGTAGACCATCACAGTTGTGTCCCAGTTTGAACCTAGCAGGAAGATTGTAACATGCCACTAAACCAGTTTATGCAGAAAGGGACACAGACAACAACAAAATTATTCTCATTATCACATCTGGAACGCTGAGAGTCTTGCAAACATAGTCATTTGAAAATGGTATGCAAGTTTGCTCCAATTCATCATTACTGCAAACGTCAAATGGGCTAATGAGATGAATGAATGGTCAACAGTCATTCATACCATATGGCCTTACATTAGCCTGCTGGTGCAGGTTTGCCATGATATAATAAATATACTCCATGGATACAGTAGCTATTCTGGATGGTCAAATCCTAGGGTGCTGAGGGCCTAAGTCCACCTCTACCGCCCTGTATTGCTACATGCACTACGTGCATGTGGCAGCACTATGTGCAAGGTAAACAGTGGTGCAGAGTGTGGACCATTGGCCTCTGCTTTCATTGGCCTTCGCTTCCATTTTGGTTCACGACTCCATTTTGTCGAGTCTGGTTCGGTGCGTAAAGCACTGTTCTGTGTTTTTCCACAAGCTTCGGCAAGCTGAAGGGTGGGGTGTTTTTCTGCTCAATTTCGCTCCATCTGCCTGGTACGAAGGGCGCTATTTACATTCCACGAGCTATCAGTTAGAACAACAGGGGGGATGCGCCTGTACACAAGGAGGAATGCAAGCTGCCTGTACACAAGGAGGAATGCAAGCTTCACCTTGGAGTCCTCTCCTGGGAACTTGGCCCGTTCTGAGGAGACGTCTCGAAGGGTGAACAAGGTACCGCCGATTGCACAATTTGTAAAGGAGGGGGTCTTTTTCTAGAAAAGACTCCTGGGCGTTAGTAAATACTATAAAAGTTGGGGGCCTGGATGGGCTGGTTTAGGAACTCTCTTCTGGGTTGCACGCAACGCCAGGAGGACTGATTGTCCCGAACAGAGGCTCCCTGTGCTAGCTGATTTGGGTTCCCCAGCTTTGTGTACGGCGGAGGGATGCAGACGCTCTTTTCGGTGAAGCTTTTCAATTTATTAAGTGTATTGTGTGTGCGCGCGTAATATGTACTTATTCTTGCAGTCATTTTCATGCTATTGAGCATTGAAGTATATTGTGTGTGCGCGCGTAATATGCACTTATTCTTGCAGTCATTTTCATGCTATTGAGCATTGAGGTATATTGTGTGTGCTTGTATTATATGCACTTACTCTTGCCATTATTCACAGAGTGCTTATATCTTTATCATTATTCTCATGTTATTCTCCTGATATATATATATATATATATATATATTAGTGTGGTTTGGTTTTGCTAGCTGAGAACTTGCCCCTTAAATAAACTTGATTATTCTACTTACGAAGGTGTTTGAGAGTGATTGCTTTACATTGTGCCTTAAAATATCCTGAAGTGCATAGTTTTGATATTCTGAAGAGTAAAGCAGCACAAATTGGCGTAGTCGTTTGCAGGATTCGAAGAAAAAAAAAAAGGGAAAATGCTTAATAAGATCAAAGCGAGCTCAAAAGCAGGTTCTCATGTAGCAAATCCAGACATAGAAATACCGGGGTGGGAAACTGCCCTGTATAAACTTTTAGCTCAGGAATGGTCACGTTGTGCTGGTTTGTGTGAAAATTGGAATGCGTGTATGTTGAATGTAGAACCTGAAGATCTTCTTATATGTTTACAGAAAGTTTCAATTGACAAGGGAAGGGAGATTTGTGCGTTGGGGAGGCGAGGCTGGATCTTGCTTTCTGCGTACCGAAAGTTGTATGAAAAATGTTTACAGTTACAAAAAGACCACGAGCAGCTGGGGAAGGAGTTAGTAGAAGCCCGAAATTCCTCTACCATGCTAGCTTGTCAAAATAAATTATTAAGTGATAAGTTGGAAATGTACCAACTGGTTGCAGAGAGAACGGCCGTTAGCGTAGCTAAATATAAACACAAGAAACGAAGAGGGAAAGTTAATAAAAAGAAGGTGCATTTAGCTATCTCTCAGGCAGGATTAGCCTTTGACCCTGAATTTTGGGATGGAAACATCTGGGATACATCTGATTTTTCAGATGGGTCCGGGGGCGATGACTGCCAAGATGTTAGACAGGAGAAGACAGAGCGCAGGAATGTTGTCCGTGCGCAGCCCATATATCGGCGAAAGTTACAGCATAGCCCAGCTAATCCTGGAGGGGTGATGTTGGATGCCCTGGAGGATTATACACAGCAAGAACTAAGTGATGTGATAGACAGATTTCGACAGAGGTCTGGGGAAACATTGCTTACGTGGTTGGTGCGGGTGCACGATATGGGGGGCCAGGGGGTCCAATTGGATCACGGCGACGCCCCGAGGCTTTGTATGTTAAGTACAGACCCGGTTATTCAAAATGAGTTTAGAACCTATCCAGGGAATGGTCCCATGACCAATTTGTTAGAGCTAGCTGCGCAAGGGTGTGCTCAGAAGTATCCGACAGAGTCAGACTGGCCGCCTAATGATAAACCTTGGTATACTTTGAGAGATGCAGTCCAGAGATTGAAGGAAGAAGGGATGAAAACAGCTATCTTTATGGGTAATGCCCATGATTTGATGAATGGAATTTTAAGTGTGTCTGTGCGAAACCGGCTGATTAGGGCCGCTCCTCCTGCATATAAGCATGTCATCATGACTTTGTTAATTAATCAGACGGGTAACCCATTGTCTCAGGTGGTAGAAGCGGTGCGTGAGTTAAGTGATTTAGGAGAATGGGCTAAGCCAGAGAGGAATTCACGGTCTGAGAATCGTACTGATAACAACAGGGTGACAAGGCGAGACATGTTTCAGGCCTTGCTGCGAGATGGGGTGACCAGGAATGAAATTGATGGGATAAGCACCAAGGACATGTGGGAAATGTACCGCAAACGCGGTTTGGATAAAAAGGAGGGGAGCAGGAAAGGGAACAAGAAGGATAACAAAGTGGTGAACCAGAGAAAGGCAGGAGGGGAGGAGCGTGAGGGTGAAAAGGGAGAGAGAGGGAGAGAACCCCACAGTAGAGAGAGATCCCCAGAGGACGGAAATTGGGAGGAAGAGCACCGAAGCGCAGAGGGAACCCGGAGCAGGGAGAGAGACCGGGAACTGACAGGTTCTGGGAAAACTCGAGGAAGAGAGTGGGAGAGGGAGCTGGTAAGCTCAGAGAGGTTGCGAAGCAGAGACAGGGAGGAGGAGTTCCCTGAGAATTACCGCAAACTGTATCCAGATTTGACTTGGGCAGATTCTGATGTGCGCAGAGTGAAAATAGATTAGGAAACAGGCCAAACTCCGGTGCAGGGATGGGCTCGCAAAGATAACAGACCTCATGTCAAAGTAGAAATTTATTGGAAACGTGGAAATGTTCAAAAAGTTCGAGCCCTCGTTGACACCGGAGCGGAGGCCACTTTGATTCATGTCAATCCAAGAAAATTCAGGGGACAGTACTTCACCATTACGGGATTGGGCGGAAAAGAAACCCCGGCAGTGCAGATAGTGGTTCCCATGAAAATAGGGGCACTTCCAAAGAGCGAATACACTGTCCTGATTGTGCCCATTCCCAAATACATTATTGGAATTGACATTTTGAAAGGGATGACCCTACATTTGGAAGATGGATGTTATCAATTTGGTTCCAAAAGATTTATATCAATAGCTGCCGCAAGGGTGGGGCTGTTGAAGATTCCTCCGGTAACACTTCCCCAAGCTACTAAGGTGATTCAAATGAAACAGTACAGAATACCGGGAGGACATGAGGAGATTAGCCAGACTATACATGATTTACTAGAGGCCGGGGTAATAGTTCCCATCACCACTGCGTGGAATAATGCCCTCTGGCCTGTTCGTAAAAGTGATAACAGTTGGAGGATTTGCATTGATTATCGCCAATTGAATAAACATACACCTCCTCTGACTGCAGCGGTCCCAGACACCATTACCTTGATTGAGAACATACAGAAACACAGTGGGACTTGGTATGCAACCATTGACATTGCCAATGCCTTCTTTACAATACCAATAGCTACTGAGAGCCAGCCTCAGCTGGCATTCCAGTGGGCGGGGCGTCAGTACACCTTCTGTAGATTACCCATGGGGTATTTACATAGCCCCACTATCTGCCACCGGCTGGTGGCAGAGCATTTGGATGAAGTACCAGTGGTTCCTGGAGTGCAAATTTCTCACTATATAGATGACGTGATGATGCAGGGAGAGACGCAAGAACAGGTGCAAATTCAGCTAGACAGGGTGGTGGAACATTTGCAGAATAAAGGGTGGGAGATTAACCCCGAGAAAGTGCAGGGACCGTCTCAGAGCGTGAAATTTTTGGGCATTCAGTGGAATCAGGGACACAGAGAAGTGTTGCCAAAAGTGAAACAAAAGATTAAGGAATTCGCAGTACCGCGAAATCGGAAGGAAGCCCAGAGTTTTATTGGACTATTCGGGTATTGGAGACAACATATACCCCATTTGTCTCAGATTTTGGCCCCATTGTACAAAGTTACACGAAAGAAAAATGCGTTTGAATGGGGAGAGCAGGAGCAGCGCGCGTTTGAATTGGCGAAAGACGCCATTCAGCATGCTTTGGATTTGTGGCCGATTCGAGAGGGAGACATTGAGTTGAATGTGACAGTCCAGGGGCAGTATGCCAATTGGAGTTTATGGCAAAAACAAGGAAGAAAGAGAGTGCCCCTGGGATTTTGGACAAAGAAGTTACCTGAGGCAGGAGAGCGGTATACTCCCTTTGAGAAGCAGCTGCTGGCCTGCTATTGGGCCCTGGTTGATACTGAGCAAATTACACTGGGACACAATGTGATTTTAAGGCCTGAAATTCCCATCATGCAGTGGGTGATGAGTTCCCCAAAAACTCATAGAATTGGACATGCGCAAGAAGCCAGCATTATAAAATGGAAATGGTATGTCCAGGACAGGGCACGAGCGGGTCCAAAAGGGACCGCCGTTTTGCATGAGCAGGTAGCGCAGGCTCCAGTGGAGAATTCCGAAATGTTGCATGATGTACCTTCAGTGTGTGAATCCCCAGTAGGGTGGGGCCAGCCGTTTGCAGACTTGTCTGCAGATGACAAAAAACATGTGTGGTTCACAGATGGTTCAGCAAAATATGTTGGAGCGGAAAGGCACTGGAAGGCAGTGTCCTATAATCCTGTTACCAAGAAGCTTTTGACAACTACAGGACAGGGAAAAAGTAGCCAGTATGCAGAGCTTTATGCCGTGTATCAGGCTTTAAAACAGGAGCTACCCGGAAAATGTCACATTTATACAGATTCCTGGTCTACCGCCAATGGGTTAGCTACTTGGCTTCCCACGTGGCATGCACATCAGTACAAAATCCATAACAAAGAGGTATGGGGGAAGGAGTTATGGCAGGAGATCTGGGAAATGTTACCTCAAAGCACCGTGACTGTCTATCATGTGGACGCTCACTGTCCAACTGATTCATTAGACCGATGGTTCAATTGTCTTGCAGACGATCGAGCCAAGATTCAAGAGGCTGAAGTGGAGGCGCAGAGTTCTGATTTGGTGGGAATGGCTAAATGGGCACACCAGAAATGCGGACATCTTGGAGAAAAGGCTACTCACAGGTGGGCTGAGATTAGAGGGATGCATCTTCCCCTAGATTTGATTAAAACAGCGATCATTGAATGTCCCATTTGTCAGCATGCACAGCACAGACCGGTCCCACAGGTGGTGAGAGGCCAGCTAGGTAGAGGTAAATTGCCAGGACAGATTTGGCAGATTGATTACATTGGACCAATGCCAGTGAGCAGAGGGTGTCAGTATGCCTGCACTGTGGTAGACACTTACTCTGGTTATCTCATAGCCTTTCCCTGCAAGCGCGCAACTCAGCAGAGCACCCTGAAAACACTAGATCTGTTGATTCTGTACTATGGGGTGCCACTCCAGATTCAAAGTGATAACGCCAGCCACTTCAAGGGCAGACTAGTGCAGGACTATTGTGCACAACGCAATATTGAGTGGATTTTTCACATACCTTACTACCCACAAGCAGCGGGACTGATTGAGAGAATGAATGGGTTGCTGAAAGAACAATTGCGTAAACTGAATGATGGGACACTGAAGGGGTGGAGGGATAATTTGTATGATGCTTTGCAAATTTTTAACAACCGACCCCTAACAAATGCCGAGACACCTCTCATGAGAATGCTGACACCTGCTTTACAGATTAATCCGTTTACAACGAGCAATACCATTGTGTATTGGGAAACAGCTCCAGGAGCTTTGGCCCCATATCGAGCTACACCAGAATCTGCAGGACTTGACTTACATGCTTTACACATGCATCGATTGAAACCTAGAGACATCACTCTGATTGAAACTGGGGTGGGAATTCAGATTCCCCCTGAGCATTACGGTCTGATCGCCCCTCGATCTGGGCTTGCCTTGAGGGGCATCCAAGTTTTAGGAGGCGTGATAGATGCAGACTACCAAGGCGAGTTGAAAGTCATTCTTTTGAACAGTGGTGCCACAGACCTAGTGGTGCAACCTGGTGATCGCGTTGCCCAAATTGTCATCATGCCGGTTTATGGAGGTGTTGTTAAGAAGGGGAGCTCCCCAGCTCTTCTCACTGTGAGAGGCAAAGGAGGGTTTGGATCTACTGACAAGAACCCAGGGGCCAAAGTGTGGATTGAATCCCCAAATAACCCTCCTCAACCCGCTGATGTCATCGCCACTGGACCAGACAATGTCCTGGTAGTTATGCGACCTGGTCAAAACAAATGGGAACATGTTCCCGCTGACAAATGCTATCTGCGAGAATGATAATACGTGTTTTGTCCTTTGTTCTTTTCAGATCATCCTGTGGAGTGCCTGTGCCATGAGTGTGGTGTATGGAGCCCGTTCGGGAGACTCCACCGGGGAGCGGGAGGGGCTCATAGCCCAAAAATTCAACCGTCAGCCGCAGATGCCAACGCTGCTGCATCAACCGAACAATGTTTGGATTCATCTAGCGCAGGAAGTGCTGAATATATCTCACTTCTGTATGAGTAACATGCAAAGCGTTCAAGATTTGATTACCACTTGTCTAGTGGCAGTGCCCACTCCTGCTGCTGTATTATTACACATCTTTAACAATACAAACCAGGATGGAATGGTGGATGTGAGTGACGTTCGCTCCCATCTGTCACTCTATGAGTACTGCCGTCATTGCCCGGAGGTGGGCAGGCGGTTGTGGAGGAACATGACATCTATACTCACGTTTAACATCTCAAATGGGGATGTGTGCTATTCATTGACCTGTGATCCTATGAAAATAGGTAAATGTGCTCAGCTCAAATTGGAGAAAAGAGACAAAAACTTAACTGCTGCACAACGGACGTTGTGCCACTCACGGAATGACCTAACCTGTTTGAATGTAAATAATTCGATGTTTTGCCAACATGTGGTGCCTGCTGCCAGCCACATTCAAAATGTTAAGTTGCCTAAAGGTTAGCTCTTTTCTTGTGGTAATCTTTCTTTTACTTATATTCCAGCCAATCTAACCGGAGGGCCTTGTGCCTGGTCACGCTTAGGCTTTCTCATGTTTCCTATGGATACTGCTCTACACCCTCGCTATACCAGAGACACTATTCAATTACCTACGGACTGTGATTCTGAAATTTCATTGCTGTCCAAAACAGAATATGTTAGTTTAGCTGGTTCTATCGTAGGGGTGCCAGGACTTGCAGTATATAATACCAGAGTTATTAATAAACTTGCATGTTTAGTAGTCAAGAATATTAACTATACATCAGCTGCCTTAGCTGAGCTGTTATTAGATGTACAGGGAATTAGAAGAGCTGCTTTGCAGAATCGCGCTGCTATTGATTATTTACTGCTTAAACACAACCATGGCTGCAGTGATTTTGAAGGATTATGTTGCTTCAATTTATCCGACCACTCCATATCAATCAACTCCCACATAGAGGCCCTGCATAAGTTGGTGAAGGGGGTGCAGCAGGATGTTGACAAGGGGTGGTGGGATTGGGCTTTTGGATGGCTGCCTAATTTAGGCCAACTGCGTTATATCTTTGGTGTAATCATTATCATAACAGTTATTTTAATTTCATTATGTTGTTGTATTCAGTGTGTGCCTAACCTTCTATCTCAGTGTCGCCCAAGAGCATTGCCATTTCAGCTTATAGGATATACTTAGTTGTAAGTTGGCCAAATGGTCCAAGGGTGGAAATGTATTGCTACATGCACTACGTGCATGTGGCAGCACTACGTGCAAGGTAAACAGTGGTGCAGAGTGTGGACCATTGGCCTCTGCTTTCATTGGCCTTCGCTTCCATTTTGGTTCACGACTCCATTTTGTCGAGTCTGGTTCGGTGCGTAAGGCACTGTTCTGTGTTTTTCCACAAGCTTCGGCAAGCTGAAGGGTGGGGTGTTTTTCTGCTCAATTTCGCTCCATCTGCCTGGTACGAAGGGCGCTATTTACATTCCACGAGCTATCAGTTAGAACAACAGGGGGGATGCGCCTGTACACAAGGAGGAATGCAAGCTGCCTGTACACAAGGAGGAATGCAAGCTTCACCTTGGAGTCCTCTCCTGGGAACTTTGCCCGTTCTGAGGAGACGTCTCGAAGGGTGAACAAGGTACCGCCGATTGCACAATTTGTAAAGGAGGGGGTCTTTTTCTAGAAAAGACTCCTGGGCGTTAGTAAATACTATAAAAGTTGGGGGCCTGGATGGGCTGGTTTAGGAACTCTCTTCTGGGTTGGACGCAACGCCAGGAGGACTGATTGTCCCGAACAGAGGCTCCCTGTGCTAGCTGATTTGGGTTCCCCAGCTTTGTGTACGGCGGAGGGATGCAGACGCTCTTTTCGGTGAAGCTTTTCAATTTATTAAGTGTATTGTGTGTGCGCGCGTAATATGTACTTATTCTTGCAGTCATTTTCATGCTATTGAGCATTGAAGTATATTGTGTGTGCGCGCGTAATATGCACTTATTCTTGCAGTCATTTTCATGCTATTGAGCATTGAGGTATATTGTGTGTGCTTGTATTATATGCACTTACTCTTGCCATTATTCACAGAGTGCTTATATCTTTATCATTATTCTCATGTTATTCTCCTGATATATATATATATATATATATATATATATATATATATATATATATGTATATATATATATATATATATATATTAGTGTGGTTTGGTTTTGCTAGCTGAGAACTTGCCCCTTAAATAAACTTGATTATTCTACTTACGAAGGTCTTTGAGAGTGATTGCTTTACATTGTGCCTTAAAATATCCTGAAGTGCATAGTTTTGATATTCTGAAGAGTAAAGCAGCACACGCCCCCAAAACATACAAGAATCATGTACTTGTGAACTAAACACATGCATAAGGCACATGTGTGGCCTACATGTCATAAGTCCAACACAAATCTGAAACACAAAATCATAATGGGACATGGTTAGCCCCATAAAAACTGTAAGTGACTCTTCCACTCCCTGTTAGGACCACAGATAAAAGCATCACCATCCTAATTGTGGACACATTTTGGAGAAGGAATACATCATGGTATCCCATCCATCATTTCAAAATAGCCATCAGCAATTAACCCAAATATGTTGACAAATATGGTCAATACATTAGTTAATGTATCCAAAACATTACAGTGTGAATGCCTTCTATACATAAAACAACGGATATGTGTCATATCCAAACACAAATGTGTATCACATCGCACCGTTTGACCATGACAAATCACCTTTCCAAAGGTAAAAACATGAAGACATAAGGAAAAATTTGCTCCATATTCTACGCATACAGCATGGGCGTCATAATTTGTTCACGTACATGAGTGCACACAATGGAGAGTCAAATACGAATTAAGGCCCTCATTCGGACCTTGGCGGGCGGCGGAGGCCGCCCGCCAAAGTCCCGCCGCCAGGTTACCGTTCCGCGGTCGAAAGACCGCGGCGGTAATTCTGACTTTCCCGCTGGGCTGGCGGGCGGCAGCCTTCAGGCCGCCCGCCAGCCCAGCGGGAAAGAGGCTTCCACGATGAAGCCGGCTCGGAATCGAGCCGGCGGAGTGGAAGCTGTGCGACGGGTGCAGTTGCACCCGTCGCGTATTTCACTGTCTGCGCAGCAGACAGTGAAATACATTTAGGGGCCCTCTTACGGGGGCCCCTGCGACCCCCCCTACCGCCATCCGGTTCCCGGCGGGAGAACCGCCGGGAACTGGATGGCGGTAGGGGGGGTCGGAATCCCCTCGGCGGCGCAGCTAGCTGCAGCTAGCTGCGCCGCCTTGGAGGATTCCAATGGGCGGCGGTACACTGGCGGGAGCCCGCCAGTGTTGCCGGTCCGACCGCGGCTTTACCGCCGCGGTCGGAATGCCCATTGGAGCACCGCCGGCCTGTCGGCGGTGCTCCCGCGGTCCTCCAACCCGGCGGTCATGGACCGCCAGGGTTGGAATGACCACCTAAGTGTCTTAATATTTCGCCTTCAAAGTATAATTTACATCATCAATTTTTTGGACTCTGCATCATGTGCACTACTGTACGTGGAAAAAAAATGACGCCCATGATGTATGCATGGTAAAATTGACGCTACATGGACAATATGTTGGTCATCTCATGTACATTAAAAAATATTAATATTCATATCATATTTTTTGACTCCGCATCATGTGCACTACTGTACGTGGAAAAAAAATGACACCCATGATGTATGCGTGGTAAAATTGACGCTACATGGACAATATGTTGGTCATCTCATGTACATTAAAAAATATTAATATTCATATCATATTTTTTGACTCCGCATCATGTGCACTACTGTACGTGGAAAAAAAATGACGCCCATGATGTATGCGTGGTAAAATTGACGCTACATGGACAATATGTTGGTCATCTCATGTACAATAAAAAATATTAATATTCATATCATATTTTTTGACTCCGCATCATGTGCACTACTGTACGTGGAAAAAAAATGACGGCCATGATGTATGCGTGGTAAAATTGACGCTACATGGACAATATGTTGGTCATCTCATGTAAAATAAAAAATATTAATATTCATATCATATTTTTTGACTCGGCATCATGTGCAATGTAATGCGTCAAAAAAAATGACGCACAATTGTGTATGCGTGAAAATATGACGCATAACGGGAAAATAAAAACGGCGGCCATTTTATGCAGGAAGTGATGTAATAGGATATCCTGTTTACCAACTCTGTACTGGGAGTTAACTTTCACTTTCACTTTGCAGTCTCAGATTTATCTAGACTGTGTGGTTGTGTGAAAGGTGTTGTCCTGTGTTTTACTGCTTTTGTGTCCTGTGTCCCTTGTATTTTGTCTTTTTGTCAATCTATTCTTGTTGTATAACATTGTCTCTGTCTGTTTAGTCTTGTTTTGTCTATTCCTGTGATAGTTTGTATTGTCTGTGGGAGTCTGTTGTGGGTAGCATAGTTTGGGGGGTTAGTTGGGCTATTTTTCTACTTTTTCTTTTTCTTTCACACCTCTACCTTTCCCCATTTCCCACTTTTACTTTCATATTTCATTTGTCCATTTTTAGAGCTCTAAATATGTCAGGTAGGCCTCGCCTGTCCAGGATGGGTGAAGATGAATTTGGGGGATTCATATGGCTAGTTAGCCATTTCCTCCCACTGATGCTGGAGGCTGGGGGCCGTGTGATACAGGGGTATCACACGGAGGCTAGGAAAATCCGGTGGGAGAAGGTGCGCCATCACCTGGTCCGGGTCTACGGGAGCATGCGAAATGTCCATCAATCTGATCACCAGGGAACAGGACCTGCTGGACCACCTGGGACTCCGGATTGGTGGCCATGTTGGTGAGTACAAATCAATTACATGGCAAAATTAGAAATCTGTGTGGGAACATGTGATGATTGTTACCCAATCTGCTAAATAAGTAGCAGACTGTGTGTAATGCTAGGTAAACCTAGGCCCATGGTTATACACATATATCCCCATTTTTGCAAAACATTTTCACGCAAGAACAGCAGAAAATTGCAACTTCTAACTGTATTTTGCTAAGTAGCCCCCTCTCTGCGTAACTAAATGATGCAAATGATGCGCTACAAAGGTATACATATGTGCCCTAATGTGTATTTGTTGCAGAATGTGTATGAAGACCAATGCTACCAGTCCGATGGCTCATTTTTGCAACACATACCAGATGCCTGTAGCTGTATGTAATGTAGTGTTGCATTTGTGTCAGAAAAGCAACACGTGAACGGCTCTATTTGTACTCTACTGGTCATAATGGCCAGTGAGAAAGTCATGTTGAAACAACATACCTACATATGTAGATGCCATAGCTAGACAGAAAATTAGATACTCATGATGATGCTATACATGTGTGTTGGCTTCACGTCACATGAAGTTAGTTATGTTGTCCACACATATGTCACATGTGTGTGTGGTTGCTGTGTGTTGAACATGTCCACCTAGCCTGTTTGATTGTGAGGGGTCATGCAGTCCTCATGGAACCAGTTTTGGAATGTCTCTCTGGGATGCACATGCTGAGATGTATGGATAACATTATTGGTGGGGCATACTAATGGAGGATTAACTTGGCCAACACATGACTGTCCTGGCCACTGCATGTGTGTAGTAGGGTGTGTCACTGTAGCAGGAGACTCATCCAATGATAATGTTGAATACAAAGTCATCCATGCAGTATGAGCATGTCTGAAAGTCTATCATTACCATGTCATATTCACACAGTGTCATTGTAACTTAAATTATTTCTCAGTTCACCCAGTCTGAGTATATTCTTCCTTTCATGCTTTACAGGTGGACCAGCCCCGTACACCGTGGGAGAGGTGGCACATTTTGACAAACCCGATACCTACAGTGAGTGTCCCCTGAGTGCCATTTTCATTGTTTGGTAAAGAAGCATGATGGATTACTGTGTGTTCAAGAGAATTCATGATTTGATGCGCTCGCCCTTCATTGGCATTGTTGTTTTAGTGTGATATCAAATAGGACTTCTGTTTCTGTAAAGCAATACCTAGCCATCTCTCAGTTTGAGGGGCTGTAGGTCATTCCAGTTGTGCGGCAATGGAGAATGGTATGACTCATTTGGAATACACTGGTCAATGTTAGACTTGGTCAGGGACTTGCCATGAACTGAGTCTGCATATCAGACTGACAGTCTCCCAGATAGCTTAGGCACATGGCTTTGATGACAAGTGCTTCTTCCTAGTTGAGGATGGACTGTGTACACTGTAGGTCGGATCTTCCGGGGGCATGTACTTCCACAAGGTGAACTAGAAGTGTGTGTGACTTGAGTGCAATGGCCTAGGTGTTCTGTGGAATCATCAGAATGGGTGTTCTACCTCCTCTGTGTGTGTTGTAAAACATGTCTCACTGATAGTATGTCATGTTGGCCTAAATCATATCATTTTGACATGTGTGGACCTGGGATGTGACAATGTTTGGCTGACTACAACGTGTTGCTAGCCCTTCATAGGTGTTGTGTGTGAAGGCACATACTTGTGGAACTTTCTAAACACTCCTGGGTGTGCATTGAACATGGGATTGTTGGTTGTTCTTCCCACACCACCCACAAAGACTGGGATGTTACTGTGAAACAGGGTACCTAGGACTGTAGCAACCAGTATGTTACACGTACTTGACACCTTTTGTGACTTGAGTGAGTACCTAGGGCCACATGTAGCAAAATGTCTACACGTTGCAAATGGCATAAATTTCTGTTTGTGAGTTGCAAACGTCTGTTTCCGATTCCAAATTGTTATTGGTGGTCATGAACATATTAGCAAAATGCTTTTCAAATTGCTAAATATTAAGGGGTTTACCAGACCTACTTGCAACTCACAGTGGTAGGCAATCCCATTTGCAACCGAGTACGTGGTTGCAAAGTGAGTCGCTGTTATCATCCACTTGAAGTGGATGGTAACCCACTTGCTAACTGGAAGGGGTCCCCATTGTAACCCTTCACCTTTGTGAGTGGACCAAAATAATCCTGCACAAAACAGCCAGTGGTCTAAGGGACCACTAATTACCGTGAAATGATCCAAGATTGAATTTGTTGTGATTTTTAACTAATTGCAGCTAATTTTCCTTTCAGGTAAACGGCCTACACTTGGGGAAAAATAACCTGCTTTATTTAAAAGCAGTCACGTCCATGGAGGTCTGCTGTTCCCAGCAGGCCTCCATCCCCGTGAGTGCCCATAGTCGCTAAGGTGGCGCAACTTGGAACGCACATCATTGATGTTCATGAGGTGGGTCTTAGGGACCCCATAGCGACTCGCAGACGGTGTCAGAGACACCGTTCTGCATTGCAAATTGCTAGTTGCATTTTCCAAATTCCTACATCTGGCCCCTAGTGTGGACATATGATTCTGGGCCAGGGGTTCAATCTTAGCACACAACTAATTCCAAATGCCATTGAGTGAGGAGTGTGATTGTTATCACATAGAATGACATATGTAGTGAAGTCAGTATGCGGAAGAGGTGGTGCCATAATGTCAAATGCCTTAGGTATGATTTGGATGAGTAGTTTAGGGTGATGTCATACATCATGTAGAGACATGGATATGCTAGGTGTGATATGCCCTTATGTATGCATGCTTCACATGTACTTCCTTTGAGCCTTTCCGTGAACTATGTTGTAACAATTGCTGCAACCAATACATTTCTAGTAATGGACAAATGACCCATTGTGGTATTCCACCCACTGGAAATCCAAAGCTAAATATTTGCCTTTTCTCTTCACAGCTGCAAACCTGAGTGCCGCTGATCGCAACCATTTTGAGCGCCGTGCGATGAGATACAGGCACATCCTGCAGGTGCAGTGTGGGTATCGGAGGATGGCCCGCAAGTACCATTCAGATCGGGCCTCCGGGGCGTGTTGGGCCACACCACAGGCTCCCCCAACGGTGCCACCAACAACCACCGACACCACATCCACCAGGTCTGCCCAAGTGGACCCAGCAACGGACCAAGCATCTTCCTCCAGACCTGGACCCAGCCGTGTGGTGGGAGCAGGACTGTCCCGTGGCCACACAACTCCTGCCACAACATCCACCTCCACCGGCACGCAAACCAGCACTGACCCTCCTATCGACCCAGCGGCCTTCCAGGCATTGTCCCGAAAATTGGACAAGTTGATTAGAAAGGTGGACAACCTGACGGAGGACATGAATGAGGTCAAAAAGAAGGTGCACTCCATCAGGCGCACACTACAGAGGGCAAATCTGTAGTACGTTTGCCCTCCTGAACTTTTACCCCTCCCCTCTCACCTCTTTCCTATTTTATACTGTTAGTTGGGTTTGGGGGGTTAGTTATAGGATAAGTGTAGGAAATTAGCTTAGTTAGAGTTAGGTAAGAGGGTGGGGGGTCCTTATTCTTTCTATCTTCTGTTTTTGTGTGGGTGGGTGGGTGGATGGCAATGTTGGGATTCCTGTTTAAATAAAAACAAACAAAAAAACCCAAAAAAAACAACAACAAAAACAAAAAAATATATGTTTGTATAGGATAGTATAGTATGTGTGTAGGTTAGTAAGTGTTGTCCTGCATGTGTCTTGTCTCATAATGGTGGGTGGGGGGTTGATGTTTAGATCGTTTCGTTACATGTGTAGAGTAAGTTTAGCTTAGGTTAGTTAGGAACAGTTGTGGGTTAGTAGTAGTCAGGTTAGATTAGTGTAGGTTTACCTTTCCCTTTGTTGCCTCTTTTATTACTTCTTTGAAATAAAAATTTAGTTAACCCTTTACATGATGCGTTAGGTGCTACATTATCCTGGCCTTGACATCAGTGTAGCAGAATGTTTTAGTATGACATTTGTGTCCTATGCTCGCTATCCCCAGGCTATTGAGGTTTAACATGCCAGCTACCCGTGTGCTAACTTGGTAAGTATCCACCATGTGGGAGACCCACCATTGGTAGTGTGCATTGATCATCAAGGTTTTGGGTTGGCATGTATCCTACTTCACAAAGAGTGCTTCCAGACTTGTTATTGTAGGTAAATAGATAGGTCGGACAGCAGTGTGAAGTTCAGGGAGATCTTTGTAGATGAGGATTTGTTCACACTCTTGTCTTGTTGCTGTCATTGCTGACCTACATCATGTGTGTACTGATTCAGCATGAATTTCCTTCATGGAAGTATACGCCGTAAGGGTGATTGATGCAGTGTAATTTGTTTATGATTCCTTACATTTTACAGCATTAATTCTAATTTTAGTATTGCATGGTGCCTACATTTCTCAGCCACCATTAGTTGTCTAGAATAGCTATAGATGGTGCATCATTCTGTCCAACACAGCATGATTGTGTGTGCTTAGTCCCTTCATCAGTTATTTTCCTCAGTATAGTAAGGCTATGATGCAATCCTGGCCGATGCACAGATGTTTCAGTATACATGAAATCAGGACAGTAGTATAGAGAATCTATATGGTTGCCACACAGCCACTTTGGAGTTATGTACTGCACATTTGAAGTGTGAAATAACACAGAGACACAATAGGTGTGCAAGTGATATTTATTTATAGGTGGTGTAGTGCAAAATGTCCATTCACAATGTTAGCTGAGTCCGTTCTGGTGCATTCTTACATGGTGATCCTACAGACGGGGTGTGGATGATGCTCCTGACATGCTGGGGTGATGTCACAGACAGTGCAGAGGAACAGGAATTGCCAAATAATAGGAGAGAGACATTCACTGGCAATAGGGACAAGTCATACAGTGGATTGCCGAACAGTCATTGAGTGTAGTTGTAGTGAGACTGGCATGTGTCAAAACGTAGGACCTTGGTCAGAGTAGGCCATGGTGCAGGGACTAGGGCTTCCGGGTACTCTTGCGTGTGAATGTAATCTGTTCCATGTCTTCTTCTTCTGATGTGTGTGTTGCCTGGTGTGTCCTTGTGGTTGTTGGTTGCGAAGGGGCAACACACACCTCAGTGTTAGAAGACATGGAGGCAGACATCCCGGGGGCTGCTCCCTGTCGAGTAATGAAGGGCAGTACTGCAGCAAGGAGGGCCTACTGGTTATTCAGAATGGCAGCCACATCACAATGGTAGGCAGCCAGGTCGGCCCTGAGGGGTTCTAAGTTGCATTCGTGCACACGTTGACTGGCTTGCAGTTGGAGTTGTTGTGTCAACTGGATGACAGCTGTGCAGATTTCCTTCTGTGTTTTTAAAAGTTCCTCCAAGAGCGATGTTCGTGCTTGCATTGCAACTGCCTGATCTGCAGTTGACAACATGCACGAACGCACCCCCTCAAGGATGGCTGCCATAGTTTGCATCCCCACCCGCACCTCCTTGGCCAGCTCCCGCTGGACCCCAACGACTATTCTTTCAAAGCTGGTGCCAGTGTCGTCAGAGTCCTCAGCTGTGTTGGAGCTGGCAGGTCTTACAATTGGGGTGGCGGGTGGTTCTCCTGTGGTGGCTGCTTCTTCTGTGCTCCTCCTTGTGACTGAAGGTGGGGTTTGGAGGCTTTCAAGGACCATTTGAATGGTCTCTGGTGGGAGGTTGATGGTCTCGTCATCCATGTCATCAGGGAACTCATGGACAGGCAGATCGGCAGGAGATCCGTGTTCCTCTGCAATGAAACAGGGTACAATTAGTGTGTCTGTGTTGTGACAATTTTGCACTAAGATACAAGCCTTTGGATGCCTTAACTTTGTACTCTGTGTTTGTCTTGGTATCTGCTGTCCGTCATAGGGCATTGTTGTAGGCCTATGGCCCACCTGTGTGTCACATGTATGATATGGAGCTATCAGACATGTCTGCCAGGTCGCCTCTAGGTGTTGCTTTGTAATAATTTAGGAATAGGCTTTTTTTTGTCCTACTCCTCCCTCAGTGTTTAACTATTGTTATGGAGGGACATTTTGTTGGGTGTGCTCTCATTATCCTACATGTGATTCTTGGCTTTCTAAGCAGCAGGATAGCTAATGGTGTGGGGGACTAAGTCTGACCCACTTGTAAATAACTCTGTCACCCAGATATTTCATTTTGCTCAGACTAACTAGCAGTGCCTCTGGTCTCCCACATCAAAGGAATGTTTAGACATCCGAGCGCATGACATCTTTGGAACTTCTCAGGGAAGTCGTGGTCACTCAGATCCTACACAATTATGTCTTTTCCGGTATGTTCCCATACACATAGGACAAAGACAGTATTTGTTTAATATGAAGTTTCATTGTACAACTGACTTGTAGAAATTTAGGTGTGAGCCCCAATAACCCAAACAATACACACTGTTAGAATTGAAATAGTCCGCAGGAGAGTAATACATTAGTACACAGCTATCATGGTGCCTAACAGTTTCTACTCTCCCTCTGCTTGTTCTATGTATAGCACATCATGTTAAGTTTGGAGCTTGCCTGTCTGAATCACAGGGGAGACATCATCCCTCATATCAGAGGAATGGGCTGTGATCTGGTTGTGCATCAGCAGCAAGGCAGGCAGCATCTAGTTGTGATTTTCTGTTTGGAAACTCCCTCTTGCGTGTCTTGGGACAAGGAAGTGATTTTAAAAGTCATATGTCATGGTGATGACAAAGTTTCCCTACGCAGGAATGCCAAACCTTAACCCCTACCACATCTATCAGCAACATACCAGACTGTATCCTTGACTGGGGCACAGAGTGAATATGTTCTGGCAAACTCCAGTGCAGAAGTAGGCAAAACAGTGTGATTTGACTAATTGACCACACCTTAAGACTGGCTATTTGCTACGTTAACTGATAGGAAGGGCAATGAGAATCATTTAGTGCAAAGTGCTCTGAGGCTCTTAGATGTGAGCAAATGAGTATAAATACATTCAGGGTAAGATGCACAAAGGCCTAAAGCCTGAAGCTAATGCGCAATGTATATGTTTCACTTGCCACAATACACTTTGACTGACTGTGGGTGTTGTGACTGCCCTGCCAGCACACTTGCCTCTCAGGCCCTGCCCCATACACTTTTTATTCACATTGCATGAACTGTACATGTTACGTGGCATTACCTATGCATGTCAATGTTAGGATGTGGTATGGATGTAAACATTGCTGATGTTTGAAGATGATGTTGGGTCATGTGTGTCTCACTGGATTGGCCTGTTTATCGTATGAATGTCCTATTTGTTTGTCAGACTGTGCTGGTGTGTTTCAGTGACCAGTTGCCTGTGTCCCCTCCTCAATGTTGTTGTCTGAGCAGTATGACATTAGTGATGTAGCCTTGTTAGCCAGGCACGTGAGGGACCCTGACGTATGCAGCATGTGTGTGTCGTTAGTGCTGTGTGGCTCCTATTGCTGGTTACTTAGGCTTATGTATGTGTCAGGTATGGACATTCGGCATTTGAGTGTACTGGTACCTTTGTCTTATTTCTAGGAGTAGTTGCGGATGTCATCCTCACCCCCTAATTTAGGTATGTATGTTCCAGGGGGTGTTCCTGCCATTTGGTACTATAGCTGCACAGAGATGAGAGGTGTTATTGTCAACTGTTGTGGCAGTTACATTGCAGTTGTTGTTTTTGCTACTGCATTACAGATAGGGACCTAGTTGATGTAGATTAGATTTTGCACTACAAGTGCCTGGATGTGGATTTGAGGTAGTGGCCTTCCCACCTGTCACTGCTTTCCCTTGGCTCTCTTGTTGTAATTACAGGATGTCCCCATGGGACTGTTGTTGTTGCTGTATTTTGTCGTGCCCCAGCTTCGGTCAGTACTGGGCATGCCCCCCTGCCGTGCCCCTTTACCCATGCCACTTCATATATGTGCTAACTTACATGCATTGTGTAGTAGGTATCCCCCCCCCTGCTTACAGTCCCCATTATTGCATTTGAATTCCCCATGCGACTTACCCTGCATGTGCGTTGTGTTGTGGTAGTCTGCGCTGTCCAGTCCTTGAATCCCTGTGACGATCTCCTCCGGGATGACGGCTGCGACCATCTCCTCCATGTGGTCCCGGGCCTCCTGTTGTGCTGGACTCCCCCCTCCAGTCTGCATTGCTGCCTTCCTGTTCCTGGCCATTTTCTCTTTTGTCCTACGTTTGCAGTCATGCCAGCGTTTCTTACACTCAGTGACTGCGCGGCGTTCTTCAGCCACACTGTTGATTTTGTCCACTATTTGTTTCCAGATGGCCTCTCTCCTACTGAGTGGCAATTTTGAGGAGATGAAAAGTTGGTGCTGGTGTTCCGTCACCTCTTTCACCAGGATTTCCTGCTCCTCTTCACTGAAGCGACACTTTCTTTTTTTTTTTTAAATGTCCTGGTTCCTGTATGGATCCTCCTGGCTGGTTCCTGGTCTGCTCTCATCCTCCTGGGGTCTGTTGGGGCATCTGGGATCCATTTTGGCTCTCCTCTGCTGAAAGGGCAGTTTTCGAGCAAAAATGTAACGCAATAGCGTGAAAAAACCCAGCGTTTTCACAATTGCGCTGTCGTAAATCGACCCACAGTGATGTGCGTCACATTTACGTTGGTTTCCTTTACGACAGAACGACGCTGTGTGCGTCACGAAATAATGACTCCCACCTGTTGGTTGCGCCGCCGTACGTCAAAGTATAAATTTGACACCCGCATGGCGCTTCAAAATGCCGTTAGACGGCGCAAATTTTTTTGGCGCAAAACTGCGTTATCGCAGTTTTGCGTCAAAAAGTATAAATATGGCCCTTAGAGCCTTACTCCAAGAGACACGGTACCAGCGATAAAATAAATGTCCTTGTCTACGTATATGTTTTTTTTTTTACCCAGTTCTTACTTTGTGGTAAATGATGGAGAATAAAATGGGAAACTGTTTTATGAAACTAATTATGTATACAGTTTTACCTTAACCCCACAGTTTTCCCCAATTTCCCCAGATAGGAACTGGAGGAAATTTCATGTGCAAAAATTGAGTGAGTGGTGCTGGTTCTCATCCTGTAACGGATGCAAATTAGAAACTTCAGGAGCAACAGCATTTGTGCAGAATTAGTCACTTTGAGCACAACTCTGAACGAGCCCATTACCGATACTCCTTTTATTTTCATTTATTATAATTGATATGTATGTAGCAATTACAACGATCGCCATCAATCAACGAAGACATAATACATGTAATAACATCAAGACAACATAACTGGAAGAGGAGACAAAATTAAAAGAATAGAGAAACGTGAAGAAATTAACACCTAGTTAAATGACAGTGAATTGACAGTCAATTGCGTAGAAGGATTAACCTGTCTACCCTATTAAGAGCTTAGGCCCGTATTTATACTTTTTTTGCGCCGCATTTGCGTCGTTTTTTGACGCAAAAATGGCGCAAACTTGCAAAATACCATTGGCCCATATTTATACTTTTTGACGCTAAACTGCGCTAACGCAGTTTAGCGTCAAAAAATTTAGCGCCGTCTAACGCCATTCTGAAGCGCCATGCGGGCGCCGTATTTATGGAATGGCGTTAGCCGGCGCAAGCAGACCGGCGCTGCCTGGTGTGCGTGGAAAAAAAACACGTAGACCAGGCAGCGCCGGCGTTGGGCAAAAATGACGTTAGGGCGTCTTAAAATGGGGCAAGTCAGGTTGAGACAAAAAAATCGCCTCAACCCGATTTGCGCCATTTTTTTACGACGCCCAGACGCCATTTCATGACTCCTGTCTTAGTAAAGACAGGAGTCATGCCCCCTTGCCCAATGGCCATGCCCAGGGGACTTGTGTCCCCTGGGCATGGTCATTGGGCATAGTGGCATGTAGGGGGGCACAAATAAGGCCCCCTATGCCACCCAAAAAAAAAAATAATATATACAAAATTATACTTACCTGAACTTACCTGAATGTCCCTGGGGTGGGTCCCTCCATCCTTGGGTGTCCTCCTGGGGTGGGCAGGGGTGGCAGGGGGGGGTCCCTGGGGGCAGGGGAGGGCACCTGTGGGCTCATTTTGAGCCCACAGGTCCCTTAACGCCTACCCTGACCCAGGCGTTAAATAGTGGCGCAAATGCGGGGTTTTTTGACCCGCCAACTCCCGGGCGTGATTTTTGCCCGGGAGTATAAATACGACGCATTTGCGTCGCCGTCATTTTTTTAGACGGGAACGCCTTCCTTGCATCTCATTAACGCAAGGAAGGCGTTCACGCAAAAAAATGACGCTATTTGCCAATACTTTGGCGCTAGACGCGTCTAACGCCAAAGTATAAATATGGCGTTAGTTTTGCGCCGAATTTGCGTCGAAAAAAACGACGCTAATTCGGCGCAAACGGAGTATAAATACGGGCCCATTGTATTTTGTAGGTTTGCGCCGTTTTGCGTCAAAAAGCGGCGCAAATGCGGCACTAAAAAAAGTATAAATACGGGCCTTAATTTGTGCCAGTGTCTCCTCTGGGCGTCTCCCCCCTTCCTGTTCTCAGGGTGTGGGGGCTTACGTCTGCGTCTGGAGCACCGATTCGGGCTCCTCGGTTGCCTCACTCGGCGATTTGGCAACTCCGCTCGCTGTCTGACTGCTGGCACCGAGATACGTCACATCCTCAGTGCAGCGCTTGCTAGTATTTTTCACCTGCACTTATTTTTTAGCACCAGGAGACTTTTTGCCAGAGGGCAGCGCTGAGAAAAGTGCTGTGCAACAGTGAAAGCTGTATGGGCTTGGTGGTCCTGTGGGTGGACGGCTGATGCAGGAACCAGGGTTTCAATACTTATTTCCTTTACTTGAACGGGACCCGGAAATGCACTGTCCTTCAGTAGTGTTAAAGATTTGCAGCAGTACTCTTAGGGAGCTTTGTAAATTTCAAAATGTGCATATTTACTCCTAAATATATGAGCCAACCGTAATTTTGCACATTTGTTAAGAATTGTGCACACTGACTTTAGCTTGTTGACAATGAGCAAAATGTGTTTAGGTGTGGTTAAAACCAGGCCTCACTGACCGAGAAGTGTGTTATGTGAGTTTATTTTAATCCAGAGTGACAAACCCTTCTGTTTGGTCATCCTTACATGGCACATGTCAGTGGAGCACAAGGCCTCTCCTGAAATGTAGAAGGTGTGTCCATGAATCATGGTAACCAAGAAAGATATTACCAACAGGCGCTCGCTGGAGTGCACATGTGTACAGGCACTTAATGATAGGTTTGGAATAGTGTGGCATAACATGGCTGCATCAGAACTAGTGTTACTTAACCTTGTGCAGGATCGCAGGGTGTGCATCATTCAAATTTTTTACCTTACAGTAATTTTTTTTGTTGAGAACATAAAATTGTCTCATTTCAGTAAATTGTGTGGGTGCCTGCGCCTGAAGGGGAAGGAGGAAGAACACAGCCCAGGCAAATCCTCCCGTTCCAATACAAGGCTAAGCTGTTTTAGCTATCAGTTGCATAAAACACAAAGGCATCATTCAACTCCTTGTCAAATCAGGAAATGAAACAGCGAGAGAGACAGTGCCACAAGTTTTTAACTAGCCTGAATGGTTACATATCCTTTATAAGTCAGTAAACTGACGTGAGTCTGAGAAAAATGGTTGCAAATGTAGCGTCATTCACAAAGCAATTTACAGAAGTGGGCGGCATTTACAACTGAAAATGGCTCCATTTGCATCTGGCAGCTGAGAACAGAAGGATAATTGGCAGGCATAAACAATTGTATGCAACAACTGTGTACTGATATGCAGTAGCCATCCCCAGGCAATGGGTGGGGAGTGAAAGATGCAAAGTATGCATTGCCTTGGGGTTTTGTGAACATCCACTCTCGTGAGTTGGTTGCCATTTCACCAACTCCTCTCCGGCTCCTTCCCACTAGAAGAAAACAGGGGAACAGCTTTCCAAAGCAAGAAAAATGTTTCCCACCAGGAACCAAAAATGTTCATTTGCGCAGCGGGCTTTCTTTCTTTCATGCTGAATTGTACTCGGCATAACGCACTGCCCTGAGGAAATGGCACATGCCCCAAGACTTTCCCAGTGGTATTCCTGGAAAGCTGTACAGGTCGGAGAAGGGATGGGGCTCGTAACAAGGAGTAAGAGACCCTCAAATTGGTAGATATTTCTGGCATACGGATTTCAAATCATTATGATCGAAGTTTAAAGGATTCCAGATTAAACAATCAGGAAACAATAAATTGCTCCCAAATCACACACATGGGCAGATCTAGCACGACTGTGCACCACCTATGCTAGACTTGACACATACAACTTTGCACTCCCATGCAATGGTGTGAGTTTGCCACCAGGCCAGCTCTCACAGTAATACGCCTCTGTATTGCTCTCTCTTCCCGAAGCCGTGTTGTACTATTGTTCAATAAATCTACTGAAAAGCGTCTAACAGGCTTAAAAATAAACCATGGAGGCTCTAAAAACTAATAATGAACCATTATAAGATATAACGATGCCAAGGACTTAAAAAAGAGGAAACACATGACATATTGTGGAAAGGTTCAGGGCTTAGAAACAGACCTTGGGCAAATTGAAAGATTTTGGGCAACTATACAAATTAGCACTATGTGGGGGTCGTATTGAAAAACAATTTAATGGCTTGGCAAATTGGGAGTTTACCCACACCATGTAACACAGTGGGTGTCTTCACATTTAAGATGGGTGGTGTAGTAGATGTAATGAAAGAGAGGAGAAAGGGCTAGGATGAAGGTTGTGCTCTCAGTTATGAATAGATTGGGAGAAGGTCATAGGTATTATCAAGGATCATACAAATTAGACAATAATCAACTAACAAAAACACATAGGGACTCATTACGAGGCGGATGGTATTTAGACCGCCAGCCACACAGTGGCGGTCAGGACCGTCGCTAATGTGGCGGTCTGACCGCCACATTAAGACCTCGGCGGTCACACAGCCAGGGGTTCACTGTCTCCGCAGGGATCGGTGATCCTGGCAGGATGATGGTGGGTGGAGGTCGTAATCCGCCAGGGCAGTGCTACATGTAGCACTGCTCTGCGTATTACACCTCGTTCTCTGCCAGCCTTTTCATGATAGTTTCACCACTATGAAAAGGCTGGTGGAGAACAGGTGCAGGGGGCTGCAGGGGGCCCCCTCCACTGCCCATGCACTTGGCCTGGGAAGTCCAGGGGTCCCCCTGCGCAGCACCGTTGCAAAGTTCACTGTGTGCTGTTCAGAAAGAGAACATTGCAAGGTTGCTGGTGCCCCCTGCGTCGAAAGCATTGCCGCCAGCTCGAGTATTAGCCAGAGACAATGCTGCCACCTGTTTTCCTGTAGGCTGATGGGCAGAAACTGAGGTTTCCATCCGTCAGCCTAGCGGGAAACACCTAATAGGTCCGATGGTGTGTTGGTCACTACGGCGGTGGCCATCCTGTCGGGAGGTTAGAGGACAGGCTTTCCCCTCATCCCAACTCAATAGGAGGCCCATAGTGTTAGAATTAAGGGACCTGCAACTAAATCTTAGGGCCTGTTCTAAACTCCAAAGTGGTGGACTTAACAGTTATCAGGATGGAAGAAGAAAGGCCACCATCACACCAGCTGAGGAAGGTCTTACCTTTTCGGAAGCAATAGGAATTTAACCCTAATACAGCTTTCTTTTCCAAGATTTGAGTCACCTCAAAGAAAAAGCTGTGGTGCTGCTGATATCCTCCATGCCAATGTGGCACGGTGAAATTACTGCCGCCATTAATAGGGGTGCATTGCCAGTACCCACATGAAAGCTGCCACTGATAATCTGAGAATTTTCTGCCAGTATGTCAGGCACACTTGCATGGGTGTTCAATGCAAGCCAGCAATGTTTTACCTGGCGTACTTGCAATCAGAATATAAAAGAACTCGTGGTACCCAATGATGACTAGGGGAAGAAACCAAAGAGTGACTTGCCGCTAAATAGAGCTAAGTATTATTATTATTAATTCATTTGATTTAGAAATCAAGCAGGACCACTTGGTGGTTGTGTTTTTTATATACAGGCAATTTTTATTATTAATAATCCATCAGTGGTATACTCACAGCTTAAGACCGTAGCCCACTGAGCATAACAGTGACATCTAATAAGCATGTTGGCCCAAACTTAGTACATTTTTCATGCAGTGCAGCATGTAAATTTGTTACGAGAAGGGGAGAGACAGCACTCTGCCACATCTATAAAGATTGGCATGCCTCTAGAATCTCTGATGTGTTGGTGCACAAACAGTCAGCCTTACGCTACACGGAGACATGGCACAGAGAAGAGTGTGCAGTATCTTGCCTAGGATCTGTGCTCTAAACATACCCTTCAATAATATTTCTGTACACAGACAACTGCACAAGGGTCTGACGCATGGAATGCCTGCTGGGCACTGCAGTACACATGCAACAGTTTCTGGGTGAAATAAACAAACTCCTGTTTCTTAGCACCTTCTTCCAGGTGGTTTTTTGATGCAAAGCCTGGTACGCTCATTTTAGTTGGTCAGACTTTGGGTGTTTGTGCTGTTCTGCCCCTTCTAATCCGCAGTAAAACATCTTCCATTCGATTTAGATTTGGCGCTGGAAAGTAAATCATTGCTACTACTTTGCATCGTGGTAGTGCTATTGCAAAGTACTGGTTAATCTGGGTTGTTAGTTCCTATATATGTACATAACAAAGGCATGTTTTGCCTCTACTTAAAGCAGTAGGCTGTTAAAAGTTGGTTGATGTTGATGCGATCACGAGGGTCTGGAATGATTTACATTGGAGTCAAGAACTTCTTGATAACTCTACAATATTGTCCTTTGGAAGACCCAAAACTAACTGGTGGTTGAAATGGCCGTAGACTTGATTAAACTACTTGTATTTACTGTGTAATAGTATTTTGAATACATATGCCTCTATATTGTGTATGTATGTGTATATATATATATATATAGAGAGAGAGAGAGAGAGAGAGAGAGAGAGACAGAAAAACACTTCACACGGTGCTCTGGTTATTACTAATAAACACTGCTTGTATATGAAAATGTACATATAATTAGTGGCCCTAGCTGATTTCTAGTGTAGATCTCTGTTACTAGGCTCAAAATAAATAACAAACAATATGAGTCATATCTCGTGGGATAGTTCCCTGGGTCTTGCTCAGGGAAGGCAATGCCAAAAATGGTGACGGGCCAGCCCGCCCAATTGGACGTTCTGTCTGCCTTCATTTTCACCTGTGTCTACTACACATACAATGTTTCTGATGGCGTAGTATCAGAAAATCACCCTCCACCCGTCCATGTTGGAGGGCGAGGGAACACTGTAAGTTGTAGACAGAAATCCTGACAAGTTTAGCACAAGTACCAATACTGCCTTCTTTTAATTCAGTCCCTTGAAACAGAAGCGATCATAGCACAAATTACAATAGCTGAAAAGTAAAATGTTGCATAACATAGGTCGAGTAAACTATGTTAGATTCTGGCAGTGAAACAATTAACCCACTCCACTGGAGACATATAACTAGGTCCACAGATAAATTGGAATCTATGTTTTGGCGTACTCGGCTAAGGACAATAAAACCATGATTCCACCTAAAGGGTCGCACGTACCTAATAAGCAGGGCCGGCTTTAGGGCGTTGCGAGCGATGTGGCCGCACCGGGTGCTGACCTGGATTGGGGGGCGCTCTGTTTACTAATGACTTTCTAAACTTGCATTTAAAAGCACCTGCTCAAAAGCTCCTTGTGCGTCCAGCCTTCAGGAAACAATTAAAATGTCAAGATACCTGTTGTAATTAAGGTTACTGCTAGGGAGAAATGGGAGTTTTGTCTAACCTAGTGGAGAGGATTATATGCCTGCTGCAAAGAACAGAACTATATTTTATGTGGATAGCTGAGTGGCTCAGTAGAGCCAGCCTTTACAAGCTCTTTAAATCTTTAAAACAAATTAATGTATGTGAAAGGGGGACTATGGAGAGATGAGGGGCACATTTGCCAGGTGGTAGTGAGTAAATCCGAGGAGGGGGTCATGGGGTGGGGGGTGCCAAAAAAGGAGTGTCACACAGGGTGCCACCAGCGCTAAAGCTGGCCATGCTAATATGCACCTAATATACTGTACTCTCCACACCAACATATAGGCTAGAGAGAATCTTGATAGTTTGAAGAGGAAAAGAAAAAATATATGTTAATATGTTAGAACAACTCTAGGATGCAGCTTGGGCTGTGCTGCATGTTATGTTTAATATCACAAAAAAAATTGTCAAGCATTTTTTTAGAACTGTTGTTTCCTGGTTGGTAACAAGTATTCTTAGCCCACTAATCTGTATCATTGTTACTGATCTTTTCAGAATATTTTGCTGGTAGAAGTGTTACCAAAGGCATTAATACATTTAAATTGTCAAAGTGATTTACCGGCAAACTAAGGGGGTCATTACGAGCTTGGCGGTCTGATGGGAAGACCACTGCAGAGGCGGCTGCCAAAAGACCGCCACACAGCTAGGTCCGCCAACAAACAGCCAACATTTTCAACTGCCAGGACACTGGAGGACAGAAAAGAGGCGGTTCCAGCACCTCCAGCCTGACAAAAAATCTCACATCATATTACGATCAACAAATCATGAGAGCGGTTCTTCCATGGCGGAAAACCATTAGCAGTGCAAACTGAGGCAGCCTAAACACACCTACAAAGTGCACTATATAAGACACCCCTACACAACCCACAATCCTTTGCAACCAGAATGCCACACACAGCCAGAGACAAGCCAAAAATTTAAGATACAGCAAAATAAACAAAAGGCACCCCTATACATTTCACTCAGCATTCATCCTACACATACACAACATACACAACACACAATTCAGTATCCCACACAATATACAACAACGTCACCCACTCAGATCACAGCACTCATAACTCATCACTAAAATTCCTTTTTCCCCATTTTGCACTACCTCACCGACTCTTCCACTACTACCATGTCCCCACTAATACACCCATGTTTCACTGATTATGAGTTGAGGGTCACGGTGGAGAAAATTGTCAGAGTAGAGCCATACCTTTTTGGAGCGCAGGTCCAGTAAACAACAGTAGCCAGGAAAATGGAGTTGTGGCAAAGGATAGTCGACAAGGTGAATTCTGTAAGTAATTACCCACGCACAAGGGACGACATCAGGAAGAGATGGAACAACCTCAGGGGTAAGGTACGTTCCATGGCTGCTAGGCACCAGCTGGTGGTCCTCAAGACTGTCAGAGGACTCCCACCACCTCCCCCTACTTTCACATCATGGAAGGAGAAAATCTTGGACATCCTGCATCCTGAGGGCCTGACAGGAATACCTTGGGGAGTGGAGTTGGGTAAGTCACTACACCATTCTTGTCACCAAACACTATTATCTGCATGCTCACAGATCACCTTTCCCCACCTCAATGATCAAACCACCCACCACCCCTGTGTTCAAATGCCTAAATACCCATCTCTGGCATGCCACATGTCAACTAAACTCACCTGGGGTCACAGCGCTTGTGTATTGTGTGTGAAGTAAAGGGACTGACAGAACTACTACTCCCAACAGGCACTGTTCCACCTGTAAGAAAACCAGAGCAGTGTACCACATTTTAAAATGTCTTGCATATGAAATTAACAATCAATGTAACCCCTCCTGAATGCACCACTGTTTAACAGTCCATGGAAATGACAGCAATGCTGTGGCCCACTACCAGTACTATTACAAGCAAAACACAACTACAGCTGTGTCCCCTACCACAATGGCCTTTGAGAAAACCTTCCTAACAAGGTCATATACTCACTCACCTTAGGGGAAAACTATATGGCAAACTGGATGTACTTGCTGTACTTCCTAACAGAGGCCCAGGTCATATAATAACTCCCATACTGTTTGCCACATCTGCCACCATTATGGATTGTCCAGCTGTTATTTGAATCAATGATGCCATACACTTTACTAGGAGAGAAATGTACAATGTCATGTCTTCACTCAGACAAGATATGAGGGTATCAGCAGTCATCTAAACACCAACATACTCCAAGAGCTTGGAGCATGCAGTATGCAATTACACATCTCAGTGTCTCACATTGCTCTAACCCAGAATTTGGAGCAGCTGTCATTGCCATATCAAGGTTTCATATAAAGGCAGTGTGTGCATATCACATAGCATGTCTAGTTGTCAAAGTAAAAGATCACTTGTTGCATTACTTACAGTAACTTTGTGTTCCACTTCTCCTACAGGTAACCTTGCCATTCTCAACATAGAGAGGACACCAGACACTGACACTACCACTCTGGATGAAGGCCCCAGTAAGGAAAACACCCCTGGATGTTTTGACACTGAGGACGAAGCTGGCCCATCAGGGACACCTGGTCAGTCAACAACTGTCAGCCTCAACCTGCCCACATCGACTCCTCCCAGCCCTGTTGCATGCACATCACAGGCAACCATTAGTCCCCAAACCTATGTCCCAAGGATGGTGTTTTCCATCATGTGTCTCCCAATACAGGTACCTGAGTCTCCTGTTGTTACCCCTGACAATGATGATCCTGCCACCAGTGGGAGAGGCCACACTGTGCCAGGGGCACAGGTACGTAGGGGTAGGGTGTGTGGGAGGGATGGTGTGTGCCAGAGGATGGGGGCTCCAAGGGCCACAACTGACTAGGACAGTATCTCCCAAGTCTTGGGAGCCTACCAACATTCCCAAGGCATGATGGGGCAGGTACTGACCGTGATGGGGAAGATCAGACAGCTGTAGAGAGACAACCACCAGGAAGCTATGCAGCAGTGGCAGGCCCAAAATGCCATCCTGGCTTCCATCGCTGGGGTGCTGAGGGACATGTATACCACCCTGAGTAGGTTTTGTATCCAACATCAGGCCTCTTCTACTAGCAACGCAACGTCAGGCCCTTCTACATCTTTTGCTTCTAGTGGAATGGAGGCCCTGCCAGGGGAAAGGAATGCCTCAGAGACCCCACCCTCTGCAGCAGGAGAACCCCTCTGCAAATGTAGTCGTCCACCCAGACATGCAGGAGGAGCAGATGCCAAAATCAAACCCACTGCCACGAAGTGAACCTCTACTGATTGGTTCCCCTTGTGTGCCACAGATACACCTTGTTGACTGGGCTGACACCTATACTCATTTTCCTATGGTACAAGGACACTGAACTTGTGTTTCCAAATGGTGTAGCAGCTACTCTGATGATTTCATCCACCATGACGCAACCCTTTACTGTTTACTTTGTGTTATTTTTTATTCTTAGCACTAATTTTTGCCTTGCACTTCCCATAAAATACCACTTAACCACAGATCATGTGTTAGTGTGATTCACAAAACATATACAACTGTCATGTATGGCACTTCTTGTACCAAAATGTTCCTCTCTAATGTAAAACCTTTGTCATGGTCATCATACATGTACTGTATAACCAGGATACATCATGCATTAACAATGTATTCTAAACATGACTCAACTGACTTGTATTGTAAATTCCTGCATATTTAAATGGAGATTGCCAATTACCACATAGAGAGGTAGTGCTGCTAACTTCAGTGATTAAACATAGGTGTCATATACAATCAATACACAGACTTCTGAAGTTAGGGACATGTCAGTCTTTCACTATCCCAGGAGGGAAACAGACTGCTTCAATGTATCATCAGCTAAAGCCTTATAACATATCCATACCATAACACCAAAATTACCATACCCCATGAAACAGACAGAGGTCAGTACTTATGTCCCCAGTCATGGAACCTTCCACTTACCATGGTCCTGTATCTGTAGGCTTGCGACTCACCTATGTCAGTCTTCACACACATGCACTTTGGCCTGCAAAGAGGAAACACACTGACAGCTATCTTTAAGTTAGTTTACATACAACACAAACCATTATGATGTTAGAGGGTCAGCATACCACATTATGACGTGTGTCAGAGACATATGAACACACACATGGCACCACTGGCCCCACCTCCAATACCAAACAGGTGGTTAGTGTGGAAAAGTACACCACCATCCCACTGTCCTGACAGTCCGGGCACATAACTCACACACCACAAATCTCATCCCAGACAGTACCTGGTTAAATTAATGTTCACTTCACATGTCAGTCTGCAAATCCCATCTGCCTGTGACACTTTCTGATATTGCCAAATGAGGATGAGCCAAACTATCAATCTGCAATCTGTAATTGACAAACATGAGGTATAGGCCAAATTTGTAAATGAACATCACACTGCCAAATAATATGTACAAATGTGACTTTGATTGTGCAATTTGAAAACATTAGACTATGTACATAACTGCAAATATGCAAATATGTACATATCCACAAATGCAAGTAACAATCTACATGAATGTCTGTGCATGGGCTTTGAAACCACTTATTACCTTTCTGAGGGTCATAATAAGAACCTTATCTAGCATTCCTAACCTCACTAATACCCCACTGACTCACTTTTGTTACATCACATCACATACCTTGAGGCAGTTGAAGAACTGATTGATGAGATCAGCACTGATGTCTCCAGCTTCATCCTCATCATGCTCATCCTCACTTGGCCAATGTGCATGCAGCAGGCAACAATAATTTGACAAACCTTGTAGGGTGAGTAGAGAAGGGCTCCTCCAGACTTGTCAATGCTGCAAAATCTTGCCTTCAGGATGCCTTGCCTTTCGTGGGCCTCACTGAAGTGACTTTCCCTGGTGTGGTTGGGTACTTCACTGGTGTCAATAACCAAGGACAGTTTGGGTAGCCAGAGCCACCTGGAAGGTACAGTTACACCATTCCAAAAATAAATTTTGGACATCCACATTTATGCTAGCAGAAATAAATGTAAGACACACCTGACATATATGACTTACCAACCAGCCAGGGCCTCTCTGTGTATTGTAGTGTCATCAGCAGTGGGATATTGCTGTTCTGCATGATGAAGGAATCCTGGACTGACCAAGGATATTTAGCACAAACTTGTGAAATGTAGAGGTCAGCGAAACAGACCACTTGGACATTGATGGAGTGGAAGTTTTTCCTGTCCCTATATACCTGTTCATTGTCACTTGAGGGAACCCAGGCTACATGGGTGCCATCTATGGCTCCAACAACATGTGAAACGTGTCCAGAAGCATAAAAATCAGCTTGACATGGGCCAAATCCTCACACTGGGGTAATCTGATGTAACTGCCCAGGTGTTTTAACAATGCAGTATATACAATGGGTGTGGTGGAAATGAGATAAATCTATCAGTCGCGACCACTTCAGTTGTGATCCTGCCAGTATTATCTTGGGGTTCTTATTAGAGACTGTAGTGCTGGGACCTATGCAGAGAATTCCTCCTTATGGAACAGGTGGTCTCACACTATTAGTACACCTAATAGTGCCTTAAAATAGCAGCGCCCTGACCTACTGTACTGAACATTAGGTAGTGACCTAACTCCGCCGGCGGATGTCGTCATGGCAGTAGGTGGTCACAACCGCAGTGGACATTACATTGGAAATCATTGCTGCCTTTGATGGTCCTGGGGCAACGGCGACGTCTGCCGGCAGTGACCTTCCTCTAAGTGGCAGAAGTGACCGCCATCTTCTGCTGAATCCCCCACTTGACTCCTGACACTGCTGCCCAGCAAGACCTCCACGACTTGAGCTGCTGTGTACTGCCTCTGGGAGTAATCATGCCACGTGACAGGGCCCCTGCCTTCTAGGTGGAAGAGCTGGACAAGTTTGAGGAGGAGGTTCTACCCCTGTATGAACAGCTCTATGGTGCACCAGAGGAGCAGGTAAGAGAAATGCAATACAAATGGTTGAAATGTAGAATGTATGATTATGTAGATGAAATGTGCTGGAATGAAGGACTGAGGTAATATCTGTGGGTAGATGGGCATTTGCATATGTGCATAGAACGATTTTGAACCCTCATACATAGTCAAGAGTTTGTGATGTATGTACCCTGATACACAAAAATACTTAGCAACATTATAATTGCTGGTGGTGTTTGAAATAGCTGTTTACTTATACCATTTTATAGACATGCTTGTGGTTTAGTCATATGTTTCTAGCAAACACCTGGTACTGGATATGCATGTTCTATGCCTGACTCCATTTCACAAATAGCCTGACTCCAGATGGTCATTTGATAAAGAAGGGGATGTTTGAGGAACTGTATGTTTGGCAACTTGCATTAACATTTGTTTTCACCCTACTTGATTTGATATGATGCTTGTGGACATGACTTTTCCTCTTATCTGTTTCATCCATGCAGGTCAAAGACCATCAGAAAAGGGGATCTGGTGTGCCATCGCCAAGAAAGTGCAGACCCTGGGGGTCAACAGCTGGTGGAGCACCCATTGTAGGAAGTGGTGGAAGGACCTGAGATGCTGGGCTGACTACAGAGGCCCAGCTGGGAATGTCCTCCCAAGAAGGAAGGGGTGCCTGTCTGACATTGACCCCCCTAATGGCCCGCATATTGGCGGTGGCCTTCCCTGAGTTGGATGGGTGTTTGAGGGCAGCACAGCAGCCACAAGGGGGTAAGTAGTGACTTAACACATTTTCATCCCTTTGCCATGTTAGTGTATGATATGAAAGAATCTAAGCTGTGACAATGTGGTTAGTGCAAAGGGTAAAAGATCTCAGGAACACATAGATGTACAGTCCTCAACATTGGTACATGGGTGTGCACATTCAATTGTGTATGGGGACATATTGTTCACCTATGATATGCCTTCTGTACAAAAGCATATGATGATGCACATGTGACTGTGTCATGTGTGAACCACTATACTGCTTAATATACCCTACTGGTTGTTCCTTGCCACCAGCAGATCCATAATCCCAATATCCTGATGGTAAGCTGTCCACGTCTTTGACCTCTGTCCATTCCACTGCCTCTTAATCCATGTCTATGTGCAACATAGAGTCTGACAGGTTTAAACAGTCCTCACTCTTACATGTGAGGCTGTTATGTCCATCTGACATTTCACATGCCATACGTGGTAGACGCATTTTGGTAAATGAGGACTGTACATTGGCACCTGTAATGTCTCATCAGAGTGGACATCCTACATGTTGGAAACCATGGAGGTACTGCTAGACTCCTATTGCAGCACATAATTGATATCAGAGCTCTGAATGCTAGTACCATGTACATGTTCTTTGGAATGGTAAGTGGCTACACAGCTATTACCTTATCCAGTGTGTTTTGGGCATGCTAAGTAGGTCAAGACATCTTATTAAAAGGTAGAATCTATACTGGTTTTTGCCAGCATCATGTGTACATGGTAAGGTTCTGCCATAAATCAACATTATGATGTAAATTTAACATACGTTCTTTTGCTATTTTGGATATGTTTTGAGTGCTTTTACTGTGGAAAACTATTGTTTGCACTGACTACATTGTGGTGCAGGTGTGGTAGGTCACATTAACATGTGGGTGGCATGGTATGTGCAGTTAGTCATTTCGCTTCTCTCAAAGTGTATGTCTCTGATGGTTTCCTCAGATGTGGTTTATGTCATTGACATTTTCCTATACAGATGTAAGACTTGCTATGTCTGAAGTGTGGATAGTGATGTTGCCACTCAAACATTCTTCTATTGATGTTGCACTCATCGTGATACCTTGAACTGTATGTTGCCTTAATACACATGGCGTGTCCATTGTAATTAAGGAATAGGTATGGTACCTCGGGTTGTCTGTGGGTAAATGCTGTAGGCTAAGAAGGCCCTTATATGTTTACAAGATTTTGTTTACAGGTAGAGAATGACGAAGATGAGTAGGTCTACAAAGTATGTATCATCCCTTTCTACATGATTATTGGTACATGTGTTGGTGACATGTGTTTAGACTTCATCATTTTCCAAATTGTTATATGCCAAATAGAGTAGGTGCATGTTTGCAATTTTCAATTGTGAAGGTTGTGAACCCTGTGACATGAAATGGTTTTGGTTTATATGCAAAATGCTGTCTTGTGTTTAGCATGTGATAAGGTTCCTTTCCTGGGACATGAGATCAGGTAATGTTGTAAGTATGTCTAGATTTGGTGCATGTGATATGTGGAAATCAATGTTATCACTATTTCCCATAGCTTGGTTGTTGGTTGACTATGTTGCGGTGGATAAAGGACCAAGATTCAAGTTGCTCAGTCACCTTGTAATGGAATGGTTAGTGTGATGGCTCTACTAATATGATGGTTTTGTAGATGTGAGATAGGTGCCCTATCTGGTGTGTGACATTGTAGTTGCATAGGGGTGTGGATTGTATCTTGTTGTAACATGATGTTGGCAGAAAACTGGTTCTATCTGAGGGTGTAGTACAACTAGATGTAATGATAATGATCTGTAGATTGTGATGTAAGTGTATGAAAAGAATGTGATGACCCTACCTCTCTTTCTGTTTTCCAGGATCAGCATCGGCAGGCGAAGGAGACGGGGCACAGCCAAGTGGGGAAGTTGCTGGCCACCACCACTGAGGGACCCAGTGGCCCGGGGAAAGGGGAGTGCCACGGGGAGACAGGATCCACCTCATCTTCCTCCAGTGGACACTCCCTGGCGGTGGAGGATCCATCTTGGACCACCCAGCACCATTTTTGTCTTCCACCCTCCTTTCTACCACCTCCCTCCTCGTAGCTCCCCACCCAGTTGGCGGTGCCCACTCACCCAAGAGGGTTGGTGTCTTCTTTGCTGCAGGCACCTCTGCCCAGCCCCTGTTAGCCTTGCTGCCCTCAGTGAGGAGGCTATTGACCTCTTGAGGTTCATCTATGTGGGTCAGTGGACCATTGTGAATGCCTACCTTGGACTGCCAACTTAGATACAACAGAGTAATGAATTCCTGGAGGGCAGTCACAGTGCACTGGCTGGCCTACAGAGATCATTTCATGCTCTGGCCTCCTCACCGCCGGCAGCCAGTCACCCTTTGTCTACCGTCCCCCCACCACCTTCCTCTTCCCCACCCCAAACCCCTCTTCCCTGACCCAGCCAAAGCACAGAAAAAGAAAAGCATGCATCCACCTCAACATCCCAGAGTAGCTCAGACAAACATAAGCGCCACAGGACACAACATCAGCATGCACACAAGCACCATTCAGATGCACACACAGTAAGTCACAACCTGCTCTGACACCCCCACCACCCGCAGCATCACAGACAGCACACCTGACACATTTACAGACACCACACCAACATTCATAGATCCAGCGACTACAACTATCCTGCCTGCAGACACCACCCCTGTAGACCCTCAGACGTTCACCCCAGTCACCACATCCACAGACACCACAACCTCTGACACTCCTACATGCAGCACATCCACCATACCTGCAGTCACCACTCCAACAGACAGCCACCCACCCACTATGGCACCCCCCAGCACCTCCACCCCCTTCATCCCAAGACACAAAAACACCCTCACTCACCCACCTAACAGACACCCATCACCCACAAGCATTACTCCCACAAACATGCACCCAGGACATCCACACCATCACCCCCTACAACCACTCCCACTCCCTCTACACCCAAACCCTTTTGCTATGACCGTCCCTGTCTGTGTAAGAAATCTTTCCTTTCTGACTTTGCCCTTTTCCCTACATCTCTCCCTGTGGAACCCCTAAACGTGCTGTTTCTCTCCATAAGTCTGTCCCTTCCACCTCCAAGGCCTCCTCTAGCCCCTACAAGTACCCATGCCCCTCCCTCACAAATAAGTTTATCCGTCCCATGAAAAGCCAACCCTCCCCCAAACCTAAACCTAAACCCGCCTCCCAAGCCAAATCCCAACCCCCCCAGCCTAAGCCCGCCCCCCCCTGCCACCACCTCCCCAAGATAATCCCTGAGGTGCTGTCCTGCCCCCTTGATGCCCCTACCTGTGGAGGTTACATGGCAGTCAGAGTCAAGTTCGGGGCACTAATATGTGCAGATCATGCACAACACAAAAACTATGGTCAGGCCTATGGCCTTTGACTTTTATATCATTTCTAAAAATAATATATCCAAACCAACCAGTTGTTGGTTTCCTGGGTACATCTTTGTCCTGCATTTCTTTACCTAGGGTGAGGTGTTCCTGGGTGACATTGGTTGTGTGTCAGGCTTTGTGTGTGGTGCTTGGTATTTCTGTATTTGTCTGTGAGGTTGTGTGCAGTGCTTTTGCTCCCAAGGGATAGGGTGTATTGTGTGATGGGCATGTGTATGTTGCAAACATGGTTGTTGTCTTGGTATGAGCGGTGTTTGTGTTGACATGTGTTTGTTGCTGTGTTGTGTGGCTTTGTGTGCTTTGAATGTGTGAGTGTGAGTGTTTTGTGCATGGTATGTTAGGTACGATGTGATGTGTGTTGATTGGTAAGTTGTATGATTGTGTAATTGAGTGTGTTTGTTCCCTGTTGGTTGTACGTTGTGTTGTATGTGTGATGTGTGCCTGGGTAGTGCCTATTGTGAGTGATTGTGAATGTGTTGACAATGGTGCAGTTGTGGTGTTGTTGTGATGTTTTGTGGTAGTGTGTGAGACTGGGTCAGTGCTGTGTTTCAGTGCGTAAGTGTGTGTTTGTGATGTGTATGTGTGTTTGTGTGGTGGCTGTAGTGTGTGTACTGTGTATGTGTGGTTGTGTGTATGGCTGTATGTGAGTGTGCATGTTAGTGTACAGTTCTGTGTGAGTGTCACCCTCACACCCCCTTCCTAATGGTATGTTGTGCAAGTGTACAAAAATGTACATTATACAACAGTAACAGGTAAGTGTGTGTACTTACGGTTGCTGTTGTTGTCATCGGCGAAGATTCCAAAGTCTTTTGGCCAGGAGGAGTAGCAGGTAGACGTCTTTTTGCGGTTCCATGGTGGCTCTTGACGAGTATGGCTTCCTGAAGGTTAGTGTCTCCTATCATAGAGTTCGTTTCCGCATGGGTTTCCGTGGTGGTGTGACCGTGGCGGAAGTCTTGGTGGTGTGCAGCCTTGTAATATGTCAGGTGAAAACATGGTCTCTGCCGGCCTGCAGGTGCCTGCCATCATCTGAGGTGGTCTGACCGCAGTGATGGTGCCGACGGTGCTTTGGCTGTAGTCCATCGGGGTTACCGCCAGTCTCATAATTTGTCCGTCTTTTCTACCAGCCTGTTGGTGGTATGACCGTCACTGCCAACATGGCGGTCCTGAGACCGTCAAACTCATAATGAGGACCTAAGGGCCTCATTACAAGTGTAGTGGTCTGAGGACTTCCACACTTGTAGTGCTAGTTGGACTGCTGCACTGTAGGTGGTCGAACCGCCACATTATGACCCTGGTGGGCAGACCCGGCTGAAGACTGCTGTCGCTGTTAGGAACATCGTTCCCAATGTTGTGACAGCGGTCGGGGTTGTACTCAACCAGGGCAACACTGAACTCAGCGCCACCTGGCAGCTTACAACCCCACTTACCGCCATCCTTTCCATGGCGTTTGCACCCCTAGGGATAATGAGAATTAGGGGTGCATGAAATTCAGGTAATTTCTTTTTGCCCAGTTATGCAAAATTTCCACAAATTACTTAAAATTACTCAAATGTGGCATTTAGGGCCTAATTAAGAGTTTGGGGGACAGGAAATCCCATCCGCCAAACTCTCGACATGGTGGCCGCAACCTTCGTGGCGACCAACCCACTGGAGTTATTAAGAGTTTCCTGCTAGGTCGGCGGGCGGAAACTGAGGTCTACCGGGAAACAGGCTACAGCATTGTCTCTGGTGTGTAATCGAGCCGGCGGCAGTGCTGTAGTCCGCAGGGTGCACCAGCACTCTCGCAATGTTGAACATTGTAACGATGCTGAGCAGGGGGACCCCTGAACTGCCCATGCCAAGTGCATAGGCAGTGTAGAGATCCCCCTGTGGCCCCCTGCACCTGTTCTCAGCCAGCCTTTTTATGGTGGTGTTACCGCCATGAAAAGGCTGGCAGAGAACAAGGTCGTAATCCACAGGGCAGCGCTGCATGCAGCGCTGCCCTAGCGGATTATGATCTCTGCCACCACTAGGCCACCGGGATCATGGATCCTGGCAGTGCTGGTGATTGCCTGGTGGTCTGACCGCCAGGGTTTTAATGTGGCGGTCAGACCGCCCCAACAGCGGTGGTCCTGACCGCCACCACAAGTGTGGCGGTCAGTAGACCACCATGCTTGTAATGAGACCCTTAGTGTTATTTGCTAGTGAGAGAATGTGTTCACATTTTGTGCTAAAAAAAGCACTAACACACGACACAAACAGCTGCTCTTTTTGTTCATTCTCATTGTTTTCTTGCTACACTACAGGATTTTTTTCCCGAATGGACTGGAAATTACATAACATGGCATAATCTCACTTCTTTGTGGCCATTTCGTGTAACATGTGTAATGAAAAATGACAAACATTACATGAGATTGCCCCAGTGTAACTGGAATTTTGCCCAGGTCTGGTAAGAACCAACCGGAGAGGGTCTCTATTTCAGAGACCAATGGTCCAGGCTTCATGCATTGTGTCCTGTTAGACAATAGACGCATACTGCATAGAGTATGTATGGGTTATCAAATAACTGTTCCTTTGACCAGATTCACTTCTTCACTGGAGCTGCAACTGCATCTCTTTCATTCATTATCAAAACCAAATTCGGTCCCATCAATTTCAGGGGGCGCCAAAGACATCTACTCCATCTAATCTGAGCTTTCCCTTTCAGCTCACCAATATTATTATCTCATATCAGTCCCTTGCTTCCCTTCCCCTGTTCCCTTCATTCCCTTCTTCACAAGTTGAAGCGCCACTCATGGTTTATAATCGCTTCCTCTTCGTACACTCTCACTGCTCATTATACGTAACAGTTTTCAGTTCGATTTGAGGCTCCTAGATATCCCAGGGTGCTAGAGTACTACATAATAATTTTAAATAAAATAAATTTGAAATTGATGGATGTGCAGTGTCAAACGCTGCCAACACTTCTAGGGAGACCAGCAGGGCGCTGTGACTCTTATCTAATCGGCAAACAGCATCGTCTCAAGTACTGATGAAGGTCAGATGCGTGCCTTATCTAAAACCAAGGGGTAGTTTTGAAGCAGTTGTGATCATCTAAGAAGTTCTCTACCTGGTTGAACTTTAAAAATGTTTAGGAGACAAATGACAGGCCCTACTCTTTAATATTGCTAACTTACAGACAGTCAGGATTCTTGAAAGGGGTTGTACCAAGTTGTAATGAAGGGAAAGAAGTACAAGACTTTGAACAACTGGAATGAAGAGATAGGAATGATTTCAGGGACCCCAAGTTTGGTATGTTGGTATACAATTGTCTGTGGTATTTTGTGCAGTGTCAGTAACTATGGAGTACAGAATAAAAGCACAGTAGACAGGTTCTAAGCATGGTGTGTCACTCATATGAGTATGTTCGATATGTTTGCCAAGGGATACTCATCTGTGCAGTGGAAGAAGTTGGAGCCTGCACATAGTTCCAAAATGATTCCTAGGATCTAGGAGTCTGATTCAGTATTTATGGATTGGTAGATAATTTTTGATTTCATGCCCCAGTTACACACTAAGACAAAAGGCCAAATGAACAGAAAGTATTAAATTGGAGTAAGAATAGCTTACACATATCTGCAGAAATACCTAAAAATACCAATTTGAAAAAGCTTTTGTGGGTTCACTCTCACTAGCCCCAGTTTTCACTTTTGAGCAAAAGGGAACCAGATGTTATGCTTGGCCACCCTCACATGACTCCACATTCCTTAATCATTAATGATTACACTAACAAGAGCAGATACATGTGGGTCAGCCAGTTAGTTTGCAAGACAGCACAATAAGACAGTGCTGAACAGCCAATCTCCCCCTTCTACCACCCAAAGAAGATGCAAAAAACAGCTGAAAATCACACACTCCCACATTTTGCTCTGTGAATACAGATGGGCACAATTTAGAGGAAGGAAGATGTGAAAAAGGCTTTCCTAGAATTGGAAATCCATAAAATCTGAAAGAGGTCCCCTGAAAAGCAATGAACTGCTATCCATATTTGGTAACACCTGACAGATAAGCAGACGCTTTGATTTTCACCTGTATATGCCATTCTATGATTCAACCTGGCAAAAAAAAGAACAATTGTCAACTCGAACGAAAAACGTTTCATGAAAAGTTCAGAGTTTTATGAGCATTCCCATTTTGTATGGCCTTGGGCAGGTCATTCATTGACTCCTCAGTTATATCAGCTGGTTTGGCTTTAAAAACAAAGCCTGCTGTATGGCTTCTAATAATAACCTTGAACCTGATTCACTGATGTCTTGGGGACCTAGTCTACGCTTCCACTCGCCCAAGTCAGAGGGAAGAGGCAGCACTTCTACCAGATAGAGGAACCCTTGGCACCGGTGAAACAAACATACCAGTTACTCACCATGGTAGCCAGCAATCAGGCACCTCCCTTCTGAACAACAAACTTAGTCATCAAAATTCCTCCTTGGTTGGAAGTTCATTACTGGGAACCCAGCCCGCACGGTCTAACAAGGAGCTCAGAAGATATGCTGTGATGTAAGAGGACGGAATGAAGAGGGAGTTTGTTTCCAGAACTTTAAGGCACATGTTCAGTTGGCACAGTTACAGTCACTGATAATTACAGGATGAACATTTCTTTTTTTTTAGCTTATAGGTAGAGATTCAAAAAGAAGAGTAAGCACCCACTGATTTGGTTTTTGCCTATTTACTTCCAAATTGTAATGCCCTATGACCCTTGCATTTTCCATAATAATGCGTTAATGTTGTCAAATTATAACAACAAAAGGAAATGTCTTCCTTTTCTACAGGGTGAAAGCAGTTCATTCCACAATGATTATAATTTTTTCTTAAAAAACAGTGCCTGGGAAAAACAGAAAAGCTGCCTTTGTTGTGAGAGGCCAGTAATTTGTATGGTGCCTTTAATCCCTTGAAAGGACCTGAGATTTTTTGAGGAAACTGCGGATGTGAATGAGGAATTAGCAGGGGAAATTGAACCCGGAAGTACCAATTCCTTTGGCAGTTACTCATTCGAATCTCAAGGTTCAACCTGGAGGGCACATTCATTCTGCATCCCCAGTTATTGGGACTCTGCATCATCATTTTGTGGGGGTGCAAAATTAACATCCACCTATCTGGGGACCTCAAAAAAGCTAAATAAAAAACATGACTACTTCAAACAGAATCTTTTCATGACATCAAACATATTTACATCACAGCTGGACACAAAGCCACGCAGATCTTTTCACCTGTTAAGAAATTACCTAAGCATACTACAGTGCTTATGAAGAACTTTATATTGGGATGAGTGTACGAACTGGCATAAAAGAATTAAGGGGTCATTATGATCCCGGTGGTAGGTGTTAAGGTGGCGGAAGTACCACCAACAGGCTGGCGGTACATACTGCCACATTATGACATTGGCGGGTTGGCTCTAGCCAACCTGCCAATTTACCATTCCTACCACCATGGCGATAGCAGCCGCCAGGTTGGAGATATCAATCTCCAGCCTGGCAGCCGCTATAGTACCAACCGCAGCATTTTGAGCCAGCCTACCGCCATGGTTTTCTTGGTGTTAGCAATGCCACGAAAACCATGGTGGTAGGCCCTGCAGTGACAGAGAATTCCTTCCCTGTCACTGATAGAAGGCTCACCCACCCCCTCAAAAACTCCCCAGACGCCCCCCAACCTCCTCCATCCACACTCCCCCGCTTCTGATCACCTACCACCCCATACATGAACATACCCGCAGGCACGCACCACGCATACACCCACTCACTCACACTGGCATACACGCATTCATACATGCATACATCCAGTCATGCTCGCACACATCCGTACACACATTCACACTGACATGCAGACACGCATTCACATTTCCATTCTTACACACATTCACACACATGCATACACCCATGCAAACAGCACTACACACACAGAGGCATTCACGCACACATTCATGCACACACCCCACCACACACACACACAACACCCCCCACCGCCTCCCCTGTCGGAAGCCCAACTTACCTTCATCCAGCTGGTCTTCCATCAGGGAACAGGATGGGGCGCTGCTACTGCCAGCAGCGCTGCCAGCAGAACACCACCATGCCGTCTCATATGTCATAATACGGCTGGCGGCGGTCTACTGGCATGGCGGTGCTGGTGATAGTAGCACCACCTTACCACCGTCTGCCATGTATGGCCACGGCTGGATTTCCACCCTTCTTGTGGCGGAAGTCCGGCTGTGGTTATAATCTGGCGAACAGCTGGTCCTCTGATCATCTCACTAAGTTTGACTAGCTCCAGAGTTGGTGAATTACCGAAATATTGTGGACAAAATATCGCAGTATAAGAATATTGTGTCAAACATATTGTCAACTTAACTATAATGTGAGATAGAGTATAGACAGTAGGGATTTCATTTTTTAGGTATATAATATTGATGTTTAAATATTGTTGTATATAATATAGTTTACTTTCACATAGGTATATTACATTTTTTAATAGTTTAATAAATTTGTGTTATTTTATAATTTTTAAATAGAAGTAGCATGATAACAATTGCTTTTTGTTTTTTAGTGTAGTTTATAACTTCAGATGTGCAATTTAACAAATATTTGTATTTAATTAGTGTTTTTTTAATTTATTAGTAGGTTGTTTGGTTTGTAGGAAATTAGGGTCTGGAGTTATTTAAAATATAATTATTGTTACATTTTTATCTGACTTAAATAACTAGTAATCATTTATGTAACTTATTTCATGTATTATTTGTTAATTTAATTATGTTAATATAGTTTGTAATTTTAAGATAACATTTAAATGTGTTAAACTTTAGTTAGTCATATTTAATTCAGTACAGGGTTGTTGGATCTCTAGAGGATTAGGGTGGAAGGTTATTGAAAATATAAATTATTTGTTTTAATGACTTTTTATGTAAATGAAAATATGAATCGGTAAATAATTATGTGAAATGTTTAATTTGATTAATTGTTCATTCCTTTGTCAGTGTATTTCTCAATACAATTTTGAAAAATAGTTACATATGTGTATTCTCATTTATTTGTTTTCATTATTAACGGTTTTTTTTTTTCAAAACTTTTGGAATTGAAATGGTATATCTAACCGCATTAAAGAATAACATTTTCCCTAATGTTCCTAAGACTGGAGCGGGAAAAGCAAATCTAATACCGCCAAAGTCCAACACTTATCCAGCTTTTGCCTATGTTGGTGTGGCAATTGTAAATCTAGCCCCTTCAGTGTCTAGCACTTTCACTACTTTTGGTTAGATTGGATAGGCAATAGTATATCTAACCTCTCCAAAATATAACATTTTCCTTGCTTTTGTTGGAGTTGAATTAGTAGATGAAATAATAAATGGAACTCCCTCTAAAGTTCAAACCTTTCCTGCTTTTACTTATGATGGAGTTGCAATAGTAAACACTTTCCTTGCTTTTGCTTATGTTGGAACGGGAACAGTAACACTGAGCCCTTCAAAGTCCATCACTTTCCCCTCTTTTGCTTCCATTGAAATGGGAATAATAAATCCAACATCTCTGAAGTCCAATACATTCACTATCATTGATTAGATTGGAGTAGAAATAGTAAATCTAACCCCTCCAAAGTGAAACACTTTCCTTGCTTTTGCTTACGTGGGAATGGGAATAGTAAATTTAACCCCTCCAAATTCCAACACTTTTCCTACTGTTGCATATATTGGAGAGGGAGTAGTATAACTAACACCTTCAAGGTACAACACTATCCTTGTTTTTCTTAACTTTGGAGTGGGGACATTACATTTTACCCCTCCGAGGTCCAACACTTTTCCTACTGCTGCTAATGTTGGAGTGGGTGTAGTAAATATAACCTCTCCAAAGTCTATCACTTTCCCTGCCTCTATTTGCACTTATATTTATTAGTTTAATATTTTAAATAAATTACATATAATGGTATATATAAGTATATTTTAATAAACCCACCTTTTTTAAGCGATATTCTGTTGCACTATATTTTTGACAATATATTTGGGTTGTTTACATGAAAAGTATGCCAACTCCCAATACTTTTGACACAACATACTTGTGCCACAGTATTTTTCTTCTTGATATTATTTCAACAAACCCACTCAATAAGGCATTAAGAAGCTTTAGTGTAATAGGAAATGTTATATTATTGATAATACGAAGATTAAGCTACTTATTTAGAGTTTGAATGACAGGGTGCTACGCCACAAATGTAGTGGATATTCCGTCAGCAGTATTACAAGTGCCACAGGTAATAATGCTTTTATATTAAAGCTTAAACTTTATTAAACAATAATAACGAAGCTTACAGGAGATAACACAATTTATGATAGAGTACCCTGTTCACAAAACTTTAAATAAGATACATGGTCATTGGGGCAATTATTTTTATGGGTGTGTGTAGTAGTACCACAGGTGTACAGCCTAGCAAGAAAGGGTGTGGTTTAGAAATCCTTATTCTCTCTTTATCTTCTGGACATACTGCCTACATACACCCTCTATGGAAGGTACCCTGTCTCTCATTCCTCACAGGAGTCTGAAACACGTTTGTAGTCTACGTGGGTTGCAAACTAACCAGAAAGAGATTCCTTTGTGCACTTGGTGAGTGTAGCCTTTGAGCATGCCTTAACCATTAGACACATTTCAAAGGTCTTGAGTGACATGACATGAAAGGAGCTGTGAGCACGTGAGGGGGCTATGTCAATCGATTTATCAAAAGGATACTAATATGACCTCCGAAGAAAAACATTACAATCCCATTGACCCGAGAGAAGCCTGAAAGGATCTATGCCTTACTCAATGAAGAAGAGGGGAGTGAGTTGTTGAAACCTCAGCCCAAATCTTTGCTGTGGAAATTTCCTCCTGAGCCCCGAACTGCTGATGCTGATGCCATGGAATAGAAGAAGCCTGGTTATCTCTCTAAGGATTCTCTGTTAACAAAACAGCAAGTATTTTAGGACCTGTTGTGTGTTGTAATGTGAGTCTTATGTTCTATGTTCTATAATCTATATTCTTTCTAGGCCGGAGGTTCCGTCAACAGGCAGTTGAGGTTGACAGATGGCTGGAGAAGGAGCCATGACAGCGCCAAGACTCACCTAGTAATAAACCTTCATGTATGATATCTACAGTGGTGTGCAATGGTAATTTATTACACTGGCGAGGATTTCTAGCTGTCATGACTGTCCTGGGTGCAGTGAAAGTCAGTGTAAGGACCCAGCTTATGAAAATTGTATTTGCAGCGATAACAAGGCAAGCCATTTATACGTGTATGCAAGATAGAATATTCATATGAACTTAACTTATGCATGTGAATCGATTATTTGATGTTATTGCTGGCATGAGAAGGGCGGTACGTAGACCCAATTACACGATCCATAACGGTTCCTTGAAGAGAGGAATTACGGGAGTGAACAAGCTCTAATTCCTGTAGAAACTTTTGAATAGCAGCGTTGTGGTGGCCATCTTAACTCACCTGAAACGGGGAATTATGGGAGCAAACAAGCGGTCATTCCTGTAGAAAATTAAGTATAGTGACTGGTGGAGTCCATCTTAACGGGTTGGGAAGGATTACATTAAATTATACAGACAACACGCACAGGGACAAGGAAAGACTTGTCAACAGGTGAAACTGTAACAACACAGTGATAGGCACACCACATAGAGAAGAGAACCAGTTACTCAGTGCCAACACATTAATAGGCACACCACACGAACATAAAGCAAAAACCATGGCAGTGACAAGAAAAGCCTGTCGTTTGTGACAACATGGTGCTAGGCACACCACAAAAAGAAGAGAGGTGCTTGTTACTCAGTAACAGCACAATGATATGAACACCACAAGGACAGAAAGCAAACACTACTGTTGGACACTAATCATAATCTATTTGCATTAACAATTGTGAAGTCATGGAAGGACCTATAATTCCCCGACTTGTATTTTTGGACCTACCTGGAACTCCATAAATAGAATGGGAAGAATTTCGCCCAGCTAGGAAAAAAGCGTTGTTGTTGAGTGCGTTAGATAAAGAAGGGCAACATAGCCTCAAATCCAGTGATGATGGTCAACCATTAGGGGATGTTTTTTGTGAAGCCAAAACGAGATTGGAGAAACATTTTGTTAAAGATAGCAATGTGGTAATGTATAGATATAAATTTTACACTAAATCACAGAAAAGCAATGAGACTATCAATGTCAATTTAGAAATATAGGAGATGATATGATATGAGACCAGTTGATTGTTCAATGCAAGAACAAAAAGATGCAAGGGAGACTATGGGCTGCACAAATCCGCCATTACAAGATGCTATAGGGATAACTGAAGTATTAGAATAATTTGAACAATGTATGAAAGAGGTGGAATGGAAAGAGGGTGACACTAATGTGTTGTATGTGGATCACAAGACAGGAAACGAGTAGTTGGTACAACAAAAAGTCATATGACAAGCACAAAGAAAATGTGGTTTACAAAGGGGAGTAATTATAATGCACAAATGAAGAGAATGTGTATGAGATGTGGAAGTAACTATCACAGATCTGAATTTAAGAACTGTTTTGCAATAGGCAAAGACTGTAGACGATGCGGGCGAAAAGGACATTTTGCTCGGATGTGTAAAAGGGATAACAAGTCAAAGATAGCAGCAGTCGAGGAACATGGGGAACAGAAACACTTGGAGGACAGAATTTTATGTGACCAAAGGGAGAATAGGGGGCGAAAGAGACCAAAAGCCATGTTTGGACTTAAAGGGAAAAAGTCCAGTTAATGGTAGATTCTGGATCTTTACCTAAATGCATGTTTAAATTGCATTGGCCTAATGTGTGACTACTTCGGAAGGATATTAATCCTGGAGGTTATCAGGGAGATAAAATAGCTATAGCGGGCTATATGTTGGCTAAGATTCAGTATCAAGATAGATGTGTACAAGGGAAGGTGTACGTAGCGGAAAGTGGACCACCAATATTGGGATGGAATCATCAGTATGACCTCCACTTGTTATTTAACCCTAGGTCACCTAGCTAAGTTATGGTAGTAGACAAAAGCACCGTAGGACCCATTTTGGAGGGAACAAGCAAAGCATTCTATGAAGAAATTGGTGAACTTAAGGGTTATGTACACAAAATAAGGCTTAAAGCTTTTGCAACACCAGACCAACAGAAAGTACAAAAGTTCCAATTTAAGCCAGGCAAGAGGTCAAGAAAATGTTGGAAGAAATGTTAGAAAAACAAATTGAACCTATTGAAACATCAAGCTGAATTTCCTGGGTGGTAATCACAAGGAAGTCCGATGGGACTTTCAGGTTTTGTGTGTACTTACGTACATTAAATCAGAACATTGTGGTTGGCAACTTCCCTCTTCCCAATATAAATGAGTTTGTTTTGATGCTGAAAGGTTGGGAGGTATTTCTTCAAATTGGACCTAAGGAATGCATACCAACAAATTAAATTGCATAAAGATTCTAAACATTTGACAGCATTCATAGCAACATAGGGGGTGTTCTAATTTACTAGAATGCTATTTGGTTTATCATCAGCAGCTGGTGTATTCCAAAGGATGACAAGTCAAGTGCTAAAAGAAATAGATGGAGTAGTATATTTTCAAATTCACATCCTGGTTTTTGCCGATACTACCGATAATCACAGCAAGGTTCTTAAAAGAGTGTTAGACAAAATAATAGAATCAGGATTGACACTTAAAAAAGAGAAATGCAAATTTTGTGTTGAGGAGGTGGAATACCTTGAGTACATGTTGTCATCATCAGGGGTTAGGCCAAAGAGGGATCTGATAGAAGCCATACGGAAAGCACCTCGCCCTGTGGACAAAGACCAGTTGAGATCTTTCTTGGGTCTCATTGAGTTTTATCCAAATTTTGCAAGAACTTTTGCAGAAAAGACTGAGACCTTAAAAAACTTTTTTAAAAAGGGGTGCAGATTTGAGTGGATGGAAGATCAACAGAGAGCCTTAGAAGAAGACGTAAAAAGGGATATTTACTTAGTGGGGATATGAGTACCTTTTGACACAAAACTTACGCCTATGGTTATAGTGGATGCCAGTGCGGTATGTCTAGGGGTGTGCTGGAGCAAAGGTATAGAAATGGAGAAAAAAACGTAGTGTTCGCCTCATGCTCTTTCACTAACACAGAGCGCAACTATTCAGTGATTTACAGAGAAGCACTAGCAGCTGTGTGGGCAGTAGAATATTTCAGAATGTATTTCTGGGGGTCACCAGTCATAACACGAACTGATCATAAGCCGTTATTGAAAGTCTAATACCAGGTAACAGTGGAAAAGTGTCAGCAAGATTAGCTAGATTAGCAGCACTGTTACAGGAATACCAGTATACTATGGAATATATTCCTGGTTGGAAGAATACCCAAGCTGACAGTTTATCCAGATTACCCTTACCATGGTATGAAATGGATTAGGAGGAAGTAGAAGTGTTGGAGGGTGAAGGAGCAGTAGCGAAAGTAGAGGACCTAGTGGAGTGGAAAGATGGAGCAATAACAGAAAAGAAATGGTATGAGTGTATGGACAAAGATTTTGTATTGCATCAGAGTGTGAACATGGCAACAAAAAGCAGTAGGAGGGAGAGTACATTACCAGTATCAGTAAGACATTGTGTAAAAGTAATTGATGAATTGACAGTGTGTGACAATAAGATTGTCATGAGGGGAGATAAAGTAATCTTGCCTGAGAATTTAAGATGCGATTTATTTAAAATGGCACATGAGGGTCACATAGGCAAATCTCTGACAAAAAAGGTTGTGAGAACATTTTTGGTGGCCAGGTATGGATAAAGGAGTGGATGAATGGGTTGAAGATTGTTGTGACTGTAAAGAGAGTGAAAAAAGGTTGAAAATAGGAGAACAAGCTAGGATAGGTATTATAAGTGACCCTGGCATCCCATGGCATACACTGTTTTTGGTACTTTATAGGGCCGATGGAGGAATTGAATTCCAAACTACGGTATGCTTTAGTAATGGTGGATGTCTATAGCAAATGGTTAATAGTAAAATTCTTGTGTGAAATCACTACGGAAAGCACAATTAGGGTACTGGAGGATGTATTTAAGGAGGAAGGGTACCCACATAAATTAGTCACAGACAATGGAACTTAATTAGTATCTAAAGAAATGATGCAAGGTGTTTGGAGTATGGTGTGGTGTTACATTTGTGCACTTTGCTATATAATCCCCAAGTAAATTATATTGTACAAATATCCAACCGTATGGTGAAAGGAGTAATTCAGATGGCTATAACAAGGAGGAATAATGTAAAGAGGATGGTGGGTAACTTAGTATGGGCTCACAGTACCACCGACAATGGAGTTACAGGGAAAATACCTTTTGAATTAATAAGTGGTAGAAGAGCTAAGACCAAAATGTCCCCAGCACAGATGAAAGTTCTTTTGTCCCATGGTTCTGATATAGTTCAAGAGCTGGATAGGAGTTTGGGACAGAAAGGATGTAGAATAAAGATTTGAGATTGGGTAAAGGTGAAGACTGGTAGAATCAGTGATGGTTTAACTACAGTTCGAGGTCCATACAAGGTTAAGGAAGTATGGGACACCTTTGTAGTTTTGGAGAACGGAGAGCGTTGGAACATGCATATGGTGGAGGTATTTGAAAGGGAAAAGGGTGTAGAGGTGATAGGATGGAAACAAATAGAGAGAACTGTAGTGGATTCATGATGATGGAGGACAAGGAAATGTTGGGCAAGGAAGGGAGTGAACAAGGCACAGATACAGAGATTGAGAAGCAAGGTGGAAGAGCGGTGAGGTGTCAAGAATGACACGACATAGATTACCTCTGAAATACTAAGAAGACTGAGGCCCTCATTACGAGTGTGGTGGTCTCAAGACCACCACACTCGCAATGGCATTCGGACCACTGCAGACAAGGTGTCCCAACCGCCTTTTTATGACCGTGGCAGATGGGCCATGGTCCGACCACCAGCACCGCCAGGTTGATGCCTTTCGACAACCTGGCGGTCTCGGTGGTCATAATCCACCAGGGCAACGTTGCCCTGGGGATTAAGAGTACCCTTTCCACCTGCCTTTGTCTCACCGCCATGCAAAGGCTGGTGGAAAGGGGGCATCGGAGGCCCCATGGGGGCCCCTGCTGGCATGGGCAGTGCTTGGGCCTTCATGGGCAGCTCCGTCGTGATTTTCACTCTACGAATTACACCCGACGCACCACAACATTGCAGCTGACTCAATTACGAGCTGGCATCAATGTTGTGGTGAGTTTTCCGCTGCTCCAGCAGGCGGAAACACAGCAGCTTTGACGGTCTGAGGGCCTATATCTGCTAACATATTATAAGTATAGAGTACACTTGTGTTATTAAAGTGTAGTGTTGTTATAAAAATGTAATTTAGATCATGACATATCCATTTAGGGTACAAAGGCGGATACCCTTAGGGTCTGTAAAAGAGGGAAGATATGTTGCGATGTGAATCTCATGATGAATGTTCTACATTCTTTTAGGCTGGGGGTTCTGTCAACAGGCAGTTGAGGTCGACAGCTGGCTGGAGAGGGAGCACTGACAGCGCCAAGACTAGTAATAAAACTTCATATGTGATATCTACAGCGGTGTATGACGTTAATTTGTTACATTGTGCAACATGTGTTGCCTTCCTACAGCCCTCCTCATGTAGCTGAGGTTCATTGGAAATAGCCCCAAAATACCAAAAATGTAGTTACATTTGCTTTATTTTACTTGTTGCAGTTTAGAGCAAAACTACAATGTTAGCAGGACATTTACTTTTGCAGTCTTCAGACAAGACCCGGTGGCATTTGCGAAGGGCTAAGCCTTGTCTCACTTAGTGGATTTTCATCCTAGCAAAATGTGTTCACCAAGCCTTCAAATCAAAGTTATCCAACTTCAACACTTCCTTTTACACCAACTGGACTCATATTTTATCCAAAAAGGTTTCTAACTCGCAGATCAGTCTTGCTTACTCTTCAGTTTCTGGAGACATTCAAAACTAAACTTTTTCCTTTAGTCAACATTTTAAACTTTTCCTGTTCATATTAAAATGTTGATTTTCACTGTTCCTTATGGGCATGATTTTGAGCCATTATATCTCCAGAAACCATTGGCCGTTTTTAATTGTGAGGCATTCTGCTGATTACATTTTCATAATTGGTTTGGACTATTCAGTTCTTTAAAGCCCCAATGATACAGTCATAATCGCAGTTCTGAAAGTACAGTATGGAACAGCATGACCACACACCATGTATAGGCATCAATGCTCAGACACGGCACCTTCTTCTATGAAAGGGGTTAGAAGTGACACTGGACTAGAAATGAAAAAGCGCAACCCTTGAGAGCAAGCACAGGAGCAGAGTGCTTCGCAGCGACATAGGTGCCAGTTGTGCAGCTGGTGCATTGGGGCCCGGACTAGTGAGGGGGAATTATACCCAGCATAAGATGCAGCTATTTTTTTCATGTGCCATTGTCTAACTGTGGCCTGGTTCTCTCTACTTTTGGGAAGGACTGGGAGGCACGGAAAGAAAGTCAACAGAAACAGGCCCCAGACAGACAGGTGAGTTCAGAGACTCCGTGCTCCACGTAGGGATGGACTTCTCATTGCCATGGTCCATGTTGCTTGTTATAGAATGACTGCATCTTCAGTCATCCAATTAAAAAATGGTGCACTCGACAGCGTGGAGGCTCAGTGCCAAGAGGATGAGGCAGTGAGTCACTGTTGGCACGTGTGGCTGTGGCGTTTACAGTCGGCAGGCCTGCATGGGTACCTATGCGGAGAAGTGAGTGCAAGGGGGGGAGCTTTAACTGGGATAGTCCTGCCGGTGTTCACAACGGGCAGTAATGAAAAACCGACGTTGAATAGAGTTCTTACTGGGCCCAATATTCATGCTCTTAACTTTACATGTAAAAACACCAACCAATTTCCTGGAAAAGAGAGTAAAAACTCTGAAGGAGGTAGACCTAGCCAGTGATGCAATCCCTGCCCACGTTTCAAATGGTTCACTTTTTTCGTACGTTCCGTAGTATTGCCTTTTCCAGATGATGATTTCCACACTTTTGTTTTCCATCCCAAATTCGCTCTTGTATAGTGCATACTGGTAACTGAGTCACCTTTGAGTAGCTGGGTGTATTCAGGCCCATATTTATACTTTTTTAGCGCCGCATTTGCATAATTTTTTTACGCAAAGGCGACGCAAACTTGCAAAAGACAATTGTATTTTGTACGTTTGTGCCGTTTTTGCTTCAAAATGCGGCGCTAAAAAAGGATAAATAGGGACCTCAGTGTATAGAAGTGTGTTCCTGAAGGGGCCCCAATGATCTCTAGAGCTAAAGATTAAAGTCTTGCCAGTTTCTGCCAGTGCATGTCAATGGCTAATTAGGGGGTAATGGAGAATTAGGGGTTTTAAAACATACTCATCTAATCCTTGGCCCCTCTACAGAGTGCACAGAACAATGATCATGTTTGTGGCAATTGAAATCAACATTCTATAAGAAAGTGAGTAAAGGTGGAATACACAGCTGCTGAAATACTGAAATTGACAAAAGAAAAAAGCATTTGCAATGCAACGGGTCTCGCATTTCTCCGAGTTAAAGCTATTAACAGTTGTAAACTCCCAACCGGACTTTTCTTGCCTCATTAAATGGAAATAAAATAAAAACCAAGTGCAATCACGCTGCTAAACAAGTGAGATCGCGCTGCGAAAAAAGAGAAAAAGTAGTCCACAAACCAAACAGAAAACAGTGAACCTCGTATGTTTTCAGTACTTTATCGCTGCGCTCGGGAGGGCTAACCACCGGAAAAGGAATGACGTATGCTTGCCTTCCACTAATGAAAGCAAGCAGATTTTAAAAGGCAAGCCCATGAACCAATGAAAGACAATGACGTGACATGGACAGGGCTCCGAGCCCTTTTCTAACTAATACAGCGTTTGCAAGCGATACGCAGGCTCGACCCTAAAAATGGTATGTGTGTGTGTCAGAGTATAGCGATCAGGGTCCTATGAAACTGGAATGAAGAGGTGGGAGGGAGCTCTGTGTACAGCAGCTTCAGTTTAACTGAGGCAGAAAACTGTTGTCTCATATTAGTGAGTGCTGCAGGAGTGAGTCTGCTACTCTGGCAAGCAAAAGCTAACTATCCAAAACTTATTGCATTAGATGTATGTTAATTATAATGTCTAAATAACATATATCCAACACATTGGGTTCAGGAAACAATTTCTACTAAATGTTCAAAAAAGATGTTCACAAATTATTGTGGCCACGAGAAGCAGTCATACAATTTGAGTCTTATTTCTTCAAGATCTTAGTCCTACAAAGTGGCATTTGCTTATATAACTGCATAACAGGGGTTTAGCTACCTATGGTGTAGCAAGTACAGTGGTAATGGGGTCAAGGGTCCTGAGGAGCTCGCTGAACCTGAATAATAACTGTATTTTCTACCCATACAATAGCCACGGGGGCTCCATTTTCTTTGCTTTCAGCATGGCCCATGACCACCCCATGATCACCCTTCTACTCGATTAGTGCTCCACTAATGTAATATGGAAAATGATGCCCACACACTCATGTTATAGTACTAGACATACAAATAGATGCATGTGTTATCTCTTAAATGTGCTTCCAAAATGTTATCATTATTCGAGGACGGGCTGCTTTTTTTAACCGTTTTTATTAGGTGTTTGTAAACATTAACATCTCCTCAACGATACAAAGCAGTGTCCTGTTACAAAAACAACTAAATAATTATTCGGCATAAGTAGCATCCAATGACTAATGAGGATGAATGGGAAGTACACCTATAGTTGTGTATGCATACAATCATAAATAGGAGGCGGGAGGTGACGCAAAGGGCAACAACAGTAGGCGCAGCCGGCCCACAGGATGTCAAGTACTGCATGGTCTGAGCGCGGTGAGAGACCCATCCATATTAGAGATGATGGAAGAGAATGAAGAGCGCTTGTGTAACACCAAGAATGTGGGTAAGTGTCGGAGCCAGGGTGACTGAGATAGGGGCGGAGGGTAGTAAGCAGAGGGGGAAGGAGGAGGAGAGAGGAGAAGGGGTAATAGAAAAAAAGCAAGGGCTCAGGACTACAGTGACGGCCAGGTGGGCAGCACAACAGGCAGGGAATCCACAATAGTAAGTTAAACAGGAGTGTCGGCCTGTGTTATGGAGGTGTCCATTGGTGAGAGATTGGGTTTTTTCCGAGACCTCAGTTCCTCTGAGTGCAAGGCCACTGCCTCTGCTGCCATTCACAACCCCACTGAGCAGGCCCAGGCAAGGGCTAGAGGGGGGTCCTCGACTTCCAGTGATCCCACGCTTGGGTAAGAGGATTGCCAGATCATGTGATTTGGCAGTCACACTGTTTTTCCTAGGGCGCGGGAATAAGCCGAGAGAGCACGTGCCCCAGGAGCATAGTGAGGGGACTCCAGTGATGTGGGAGAGGTGGGCCGCAACATCGAACCGGTAATTCATGAGGATGGGGCAAAACCAAAACATGTGCCTGAAGTTGCATTTTCACATACTCAATGGGGAAGGCAGCCTCCATTCAATTAAAGATACAATTAATACTTGCAGGAGTAAGATAGGCTCTGTGCAGAATGTAAAATTATGCGATCTTGACCATGCATTTCTGGAGAGAGCACTGGGGTAGGCCAGGATCTTGGCCCATTCAGCGTTGCTGCACTTCCTGCCCAAGTCCTATCCGACCAGTCACATAGTACTGGGAGGGATAAGCAACTGTGACTGCGTAGCACCCTAGTGAGCCTGTTGTCTAGGTGGCCTCCCGTGCCCACGAGATGTAGGTTTTTTATTACTTGGTACGTTTTCAGTTTGGGTTGTAGTGGTCTCCAACGTGCACGCATGGTGTCAACAATTGAATTATAGATGAGGAACTGCCCAGGTGATAGTCCTGTGCGATTACACAGGTCTGAAAATGGAAGGAGTGCAGTGCCAAAAAAGATATCCCAAGGTGTGAATATCTGCCTCAGGCCAAGGGGGAAAAACTGGCAGCATGAGGTAAGTTGGTCCCCTAGGAGTTCCAAGTAGTGGGAGCAGGGGGCGTCCAGTATCAAGGCATTGGTGAGTCGCAGAGAATGACAGAAGCAGTGAATGCCATTGACAGAAGATGGAAAGGTAGCACATGAACATCAACCAGGGGATGGGAAAGATGTAACAGGCGCTCCAGTGTCCAAGGGGGGGAGAGGTTGCCTGTGTTGGTGTGTTATCCAGATAGCATCCAGCGAGCCAATGTACCACCCTCTACAGTTGGGCAGCAAGGACGTAATGTTCAAAATTGGGAGCCCCTAACATGCCTCCATCCCCAGGTAGGTACAGTTTTGTCAATGCCACCCATCACCTTGAATATGTTCAGCGTAACGAAGAAGGGTTTGCTCAGGAAAGTGGGAACCTTGGCAAAATAGTAAGGTAGGCAGGTTAGTATCACCATTTTGGACAAGGTGATGGGTCCAGCCCCCGACAACTGCAGAATCTTCTAGAAGGAGATTGTTAGATATGGGGTCTTTGGTTGGCAGTCAGGTTACCCCCTGTCCAAGCAAGGACCCTCACTCTAGTCACGGTAAGTCACACACAATCCAAATTATCCTGTGCCCACCCTCTGGTAGCTTGGCACTGAGCAGTCAGGCTTAACTTAGAAGGCAGTGTGTAAAGTATTTTGTGCAATAAATCATACAATACCACAATATAGCACCACAAACATACACCACACACTGTTTAGAAAAATATATACTATTTTTCAGGATATTTGCAGGTCAAAACGATCAAAATTGCAATAAGTAAATGTAGAGATATCACTGAAAAGTGATATAAAGGGGGTCATTCTGACCCTGGCGGCCGGTGGCCGCCAGGGCCACCGACCACGGGAGCACCGCCAACAGGCTGGCGGTGGTCCAACGAGCATTCTGACCGCGGCGGTTCAGCCGCGGTCAGAAGCGGAAAGTCAGCGGTCTCCCGCTGACTTTCCGCTGCTCGTTTGAATCCTCCATGGCTGCGGAGCGCGCTCCGCAGCCATGAGGATTCTGACCCCTCCTACCGCCATCCTGTTCATGGCGGGAAAGCCGCCATGAACAGGATGGCGGTAGGGGGGGGTCGCGGGGCCCCTGGGGGCCCCTGCCGTGCCCATGCCAATGGCATGGGCACGGCAGGGGCCCCCGTAAGAGGGCCCCGCAAAGTATTTCAGTGTCTGCCTTGCAGACACTGAAATACGCGACGGGTGCCACTGCACCCGTCGCACCTTCCCACTCCGCCGGCTCGATTACGAGCCGGCATCCTCGTGGGAAGGGAGTTTTTCCCTGGGCTGGCGGGCGGTCTTTTGGAGACCGCCCGCCAGCCCAGGGAAAAACTCATAATACCCTCCGCGGTCTTCTGACCGCGGAGCGGTATAATGGGGGCGGAATTCTGGCGGGCGGCCTCCGCCGCCCGCCAGAATCAGAATCACCCCCAAAGTGCCTTAAGTCTTTTTAAAGCAAACAAAGTGTCTTTCAAGCACAAAGTACCTGGTTCACGTGAAAAATCTCCAGGCCGCACACAGTGATGCGTCGTTTAGTTTCCACGCAGGGACAGCTGTGCCTCGATTTCCGGTGCGCGATCGTGGATCCTCTTCGGGTTGCGGGGTTTTCAGACGCCCGGGTCTGTGCATGGAATCCTGGGCTTGCGGATCAAAGTCACAAGCACTGCGTCGTTCTGGTGGGCTTTGCGTGGGAAGTTTCTTCCGCACTGCAGGTGCTGCATCGATTTCCTCTCTGGAAGTCGGGCTGTGTCATCACAGGTCGGCCGTGCGTCGATGTTCCGGTCGCAACACAGGTGCCGCATCGATCTTCTCCTTGCGAAGTCGCACTGCGTTGTTCTGGAGTCGGCGTGCAGTGAATTTCTCACCATGGGGCATGCTGTGCGTCGGTTTTAGCACGCAGTGCATCAAATGTTCGCAGCACAAGGAGTCCATTTGAAAGAGATTAGTCTTTTTGGTCCTGAGACTTCAGGGAACAGGAGGTAAGCTCTATCCAAGCCCTTGGAGAGCACTTCTTCACCACAGCCAGAGAGCAGCAAGGCAGCAGTCCTTCACAGAAAGCAGTCAGGTGAGTCCTTTGGGCAGCCAGGAAGTTCTTCTTGGCAGGATGCAGGTTCTGGTTACAAGTTTCTTCTCCAGGAAGTGTCTGAGTTGTAAGGGGCAAAGGCCCTGTTTATATCCCAAATGTGCCTTTGAAGTGGGGGAGACTTCAAAGAGTGGCTTAGAAGTGCACCAGATCCCCTTTCAGTTCAATCCTGTCTGCAGGGTCCCAGTAGGGTGTGTGGCAGTCCTTTGTGTGAGAGCACGCCCTCCCAGCCCAGGGAGACCCATTCAAAATGCAGATGTATGCAAGTGAGGCTGAGTATCCTGTGTTTGGGGTGTCTGAGTGAATGCACAAGGAGCTGTCAACTAAACCCAGCCGGAAGTGGACTGTAAGGCACAGAAATACTTAAGTGCAGAGAAATGCTCACCTTCTAAAAGTGGCATTTCTAAAATAGTAATATTAAATCCAACTTCACCAGTCAGCAGGATTTTATATCACCATTCTGGCCATACTAAATATGACTTTCCTACTCTTTTCAGATCAGCAGCTACCACTCAAACAATGTATGAGGGCAGCCCCAATGTTAGCCTATAAAGGGAGCAGGCCTCACAGCAGTGTAAAAACGAATTTGGGAGTCTCTCACTACCAGGACATGTAAACTACATAGGTACATGTCCTGCCTTTTGCCTAATCAGCACCCTGCCCTATGGGTTACATAGGGCATACCTTAGGGGTGTCTTATATGTTGAAAAAGGGGAGTTTTAGGCTTGGCAAGTACTTTTAAATGCCAAGTTGAATTGGCAGTGAAACTGCACACACAGGTCTTGCAATGGCAGGCCTGAGACAAGGTTAATGGGCTACTTAAGGGGGTGGCACAACCAGTGCTGCAGGCCCACTAGTAGCATTTATTCTACAGGCCCTGTGCACATATAGTGCACACTACTAGGGACTTATAATTAAATTAAATAGTCCAGTTGGGTATGATCCAATGTTACCATTTTTAAAGGGAGAGAGCATATGCACTTTAGCACTGGTTAGCAGTGGTAAAGTGTGCAGAGTCTAAAAACCAGCAAAAACAGTGCCCAAAAAGTAGAGGGAGGCAGGCAAAAAGTTAGGGGTGACCACCCTAAGGCTGTCAGGTCTAACAGAGATTTACGTGCAGAGAGAAGACATCACTCAATGAGTGTTGCCATCCTCTAGTGCTGCGGTGCTGTGGTAAATCTGGATGCCGAGATAGCGGAACGTGTATGGTTGCCACTGTACTGCCGTCCCACCCAGTCAAAGTGCAGGGTCTGTTGCCCCCTCCTGCAAGGGAAAAAGGCAAGACTTGTTCCACTTAACATTGAGACCTGAGACAGCTGCAAAAGAGGGGAGCAGGTATTCAATCGCAGGCAAGGGCTCGGTGATGTCCCGTGTTGAAGGCGGCAAATTCTGGTTGGCTGAGGCGAGGCCCCAGCCAGGCAGAACCTACCAGTCCCATCAGGGGTAGGTGATGACACTCACTGTATAACCTGTACTCACCCTTGGGTAGCTTAGCATAGAGCAGTCAAGCTTATCACCAGAGCAATGTGTAAAGCAATGGCACAGCACTACCATGCAACAGATACACTGAACATCACAAAAGAGACTTTACACAAGGTGTATGTAAATAAAGTTTGGATTCACCACACACACTTCTTTAACACAACATGAACATCATGTAAATCTGGGCATAAATCACATTTAGAAATATCACTAGCAGTACTAGGCCCATCTGTGTTAAAACGACATTAGCAGCATGTACACGTGAGAAAAACACTTTCCTTCCCAGCACTCTCATGCGGTGCAAAAACATTGTCAGCACAGGACTCACCCTAGTGATTACCCCAATTCAATATTATACAGTTATAGGGTTCACCCCGGTTTACAACGATAGCAGCAATGTGTACATACAGAGAATTGTAGCACTTCTAAATAGCTCCAAGGCTGCACAGGTAAAATCCATTGTCCACCGTGATAGTCCTCTGACAAAGAAACAACATGTGTGTCAACACCGCCGTGCTGTGTGGTCAATCACTGGCAATAACTCCCGAAGACTCTCTGCACCACCACACAGTGCCATGGATATCAGGCAGGCTAGTGAAACATACATTTGCACAAGCTCGCTCCCAGCACCCTAATGCAGTACATTGATATCCAGCAGGTTAGTTGTCACTATGATCGTAGACCGCCCTGGGCCCAAACCTTCATACACCCTCAAACCAGTTCCCACTACCCTGCCCTCCATGAGCTGGAGATGAAAGCAACCTTTCTCCGGATACTAGGCCGCTTGTCACAGGAGACACATTTTCAGGATTCTGGGGAAAAGTTGGGGGAAAGAAAGAGATAACAGCTGATCGGGGTCCAGTCGACAAATAGAGGTTTGGCTTCTACATGAGAAGTTCTCTCAGGGGTCTCCTCACTGTGCCTTCCAATGTGGCCCCAGTCTGCAAAGCATGGGGGTGGGTCACCTTGGGACACATGCTTTCCACAGTGGTGCCCAGCCAAGCCAGGCGCTCCAATAAACAAATAGTTACCAATTCCGCACCTTCCTGAATGGGGTCACAACGTCTGGGGTGCGATGACTTGAGTCTCCCTAGTCCGTCCCAGATGTACATGAAGAGTTATCAAATCCGCACCTCCCAGGAAGAAGGCACAACGTCTGGTGCGCAATGCCTTGAGTCGCACCAGATGATTCTGATCACACACAAAGAGTTACCAATTCCCATGTATTAGACTTGGCATCCTTGGCGTGGTCTCCCCTAACTTTTTGCCTCTGTTCCCCAGGTTGTTGATGTGTGCTGGACTCTGTTTTTCCTGTTTTTTTGTTACTCTGGGCGCTTTACCACTGCTATCTAGTGCTAAAGTGCAAGTGCTCCTATGTAAAATGTATGTGTGATTGGATTTCCATGATTGGCATGATTGATTTACTGGTATGTCCCTAGTACAGTGCACTAGAGGTGCCCAGGGCCTGTAAATCAAATGCTACTAGTGGGCCTGCAGCACTGGTTGTGCCACCCACATTAGTAGCCCTGTAAACATGGCTCAGACCTGCCACTGCAGTGTATGTGTGTGCAATTTTAAACTGTCAATTCGACTTGGCAAGTGTACCCACTTGCCAGGCCTAAACCTTCCCTTTTCATACATGTAAGACACCCCTAAGGTAGGCCCTAGGTATCCCCATCAGCAGGGGTCAGTGTATGTTTAAGGTAGGCCATATACTAATGTGTTTTATAGGTCCTGACAGTGAAATACTGCAAAATTCGGTTTTCACTGTTGCAAGGCCTATCTCTCTCGTAATTATGATTAAAGCGTAGATTCCCTTTGGGAGCAGGTAGACATGGAGTTTGGGGTCTCTGAGCTCACAATTTAAAAATACATCTTTTAGTGGAGCTGGTTTTGAGATTGTGTGTTTGAAAACTTTTAGAAAGTGGGCATTTTCTTGTTTAAACCATTCTGTGACTCTGCCTGTAGGGGATTCCCTGTTTGGGTCAGTTTGACAGTTAGGCTGTTTGCACCTCTCGCTAGACAGTTACACAAAGGGAGCTGGGGTGTAGCCTGCATATCCTGATGAGCCATCTGTGCAAGGAGGGAGGGGAGGAGTGGTCACTTACACCTGAAAGGGCTGTGCCTGCCCTCACACAATGCAGTCTCCAATCCCCAGGCATGTGTCTGGGGCCTGGCCTGGGCAAGGCAGAATCTCACAAACAAGAGAGACATTCCTTTGAAGTAGGCCTACTTCAAAGGCCAAAATGGGCATAAGAAGAGCACCCAAACCCCTGAAACATTAGATAACTTCTGGAAATCAAGAGGAACCTCTGCCTGGAGAAGAGCTAAGAAGTGCTGCCCTGCCTGTGACTGTGCTTTGAGGAGCTATCCTGCAGTTGCTGCTTCTGCCTGTGTAAGCGGACAAAGACTGGACTTTGTTGTGTGTTTGTGCTTGTGAAAAAATCTCCAAGGGTTTGTCCTGAGCTTGCCTCCTGTTGTTGAAGTCTCAGGGCCATCAAAGACTTCCCCTGCCAGCACCTGAACTCTCTGCTGAGACTCCTGCCCTGCCAAGGGGTGCCCTATCCAGTTCCTGGGGCCTTGAAAGGTGAAGCTGGTAGACCAAGACTGCCGTGTGGGGAAAAGTTCGACGCACCGTCCGAGAAGTGGCTGAGAAGCAACGTGCCGCTTGCTTCGCGGCTGAAATCTACGATCCACCTGCATCGATGCACGCGGCTGGAGAAACGACACACAACACCCGCTGACGGAGGCTGATAATGTCACGGCCCATATATCGCAGTTTTGCTGATACCGTGCGGCAGGATTTTCGACGCAAACCTCGCTGGGCATGGAAAAACAACACAAAGCCTGCCCGGACCCGAGGTGTGTGTCCAGATCAATGCATCGCTCTCCTGCGGAGAGGAAAAACGACACACGCTGACCCAACAAGAGGAGAAATGACGCACGGTCTCGCTTGTGAGTGAGAAATCGACGCATCGCTGGCCTTTTCTGACGCACACTAGCCCGTGCGGTGTTATTTTGACGCAACCCAGGTACTTTTTCACGCTAACAACATTAGCACTGTTGTTGTAAGTATTTAAGACTCTTTTTGCTTTTTAATTCATAACTTGACTTGTGTCTGGTGGATTTTTGTTGTTTTAGTCTTGTTTTGTTTACACAACTATTTCCTATTGTTCTAAACCTGTGTTGTGTCATTTTGTAGTGTTTTCACTGAGTTACTGTGTTTGGTACAAATACTTAAAACCTAGACTCTGAAGTTAAGCCTGCCTGCTTGTGCTTGCTTGGACAGGGAGTAACTTGACTGTCAACCAGAGACTCCATTTTCTAACACCATGCTTTCCTGAAATGAGGCACATCGTCTGGTGCAAGATTACTTGAGTCGCAATAGATAATTTCGATCACATGCAAAGCGACCAATGCTGCAGCTCCCTGGACTGAGGCACAACGTCTAGTGTGCAATGACTTGAGTCACACCAGACAATTCCGTTCGCACATGAAAAGTTACCAATTGCGTACCTCCCTGGAGTGAGGTACAGCGCCTGGTGCGCAATAACTTCAGTAGCACCAGACAACGCCAAACACATACACACACAAAGAGTTCCAATCCCGTAACTCCCTAGAATGAGGAACAATGTCTGGTGCACAATGACTTGAGCTGTAACAGACAAACCCAGTCACACACACAGAGATGCAAGTTCAGCGGTGGCATATCAGGTAGAATGCACCGCTGTTCTGGGTACACCCCCACCTCCGAGGGTCACAACCAGTGATTTAGACACCTCACAGAATGAGCAAGCAGTCGGATGCCACGTGAGTGAAATGCGGCACGCTCGACACAGCAGGCCACGTGGGGTCCCGCAACCAGTGAATGTGCTCAACCAGACTCTAATGCCTGTTGTTGCCCCACAATGAAAGGCCACGTGCTATGACATGGAGCGAAGATGTTTTGGTCCGTGTGGACCAGTTGCAGAATCAGCCTGGTAGTTAACATTTTTAGCGTATTTGGGCCACGGCCCAATTTTGAGATGTAGACTGTTATTGCTTCTCCTGGTAGACAGGCTCAGGGCATTACTTGGCAGGCTCCGCATCAGGCAAATCAAGTCTCCAGGCACAACACTTCCACGCTCACATTGCTGCTACTAGGTGATGTCCAGCAGACAATGTAGGTACTTAAGAGGGCACCACTCTCCAGATGACACAGGTAGAAGGTGTAGGACCCTCACAGGAGATCTTTGATGTCCCTGAGACCTCCACCAGAGAATAGGGGGCAAGCCAACGAGCCCTGGGAGAGCATACTTCAGAGTGCCACACAGTAGCAACCAGTTTGCCCAGGCTAGCCCGATGCAGGAAGGGTGAGTGGTCCTTCCTGGGGCAGTAATTACTCCTTCTGTACAACAGATTCCTCTGGCACTGTGCACCACACGGTCGAGGGTCTCCATCCCACACCCCTGCAGGTGTAACTCTAAGTTGCTGAAGTGTGGTACCAGTAGTTTTACTGAAGTGAGCCTTTGATGTTGGGGGTGGTTCAGAGAGTTGTCCTTTGAACCCCAGATGTCTCCCCTAAATTTCAGTCCTGTTTGCCCTTTTGACAGTGGAATGCAACTCTTTATTGGGGCCATGATCTGAGGCCGAGAAGCCAAGAGGCCACGTATCAAAACCTCTCCCTCCAGTCTCCAGCCATGCCCATAAATGGCAGAGGTCTGTCGTTGCAGCTGCCCAAGTTTTATAGCTGTTGCTGGGGAATACGAGATGTGCTTCCCCCAGCCTTCACTGGAATGAAGCTGAATTTAAAAGGTAGACAAAAATAATTTTGGGAACATGGAAATGCCCACTTTCTAGAAGTGGCATTTCTAACGTATTAACGAGAAAAACACTTTTAACCTTGGGAATGGGTTTGTCATTGTGCATCCACACATAGTAAACATCATGAGGCTGCTCCACTGCAATCCACTATTGCAGCTTGGATTAATTGTAACCTTTCCCCATTTTAACCTATGGGCAGAGCAGCTCTCATGGGTAGTGAAAACACACGGGTATTCTTCACTCCCTGGGCACATGTGCCCTGGTGCATGCACAAGCATGCAGGGGCAGGCTGGTGACAGGTTTAAGAACACCAAAAAGGTGCAAGTGCACCCACACAAGTCTGTTGTGACAGGCTCAGTATATCTGAAAGCACCATTGTGCAAGTGTGCACATACTGCTAAGATGAGCCAGGCTCAGTGTACATGAAAAAACTAGTGTACAAGTGTGCACATACTGGTAAACTGTGCCAGGCTCAGTATATATTAAACCACCATTGTGCAAATGTACATACACTGACCCACGGAAGCAGGCTCAGTACATATTAAAACACCATTGTGCAAATGTGCACATACTGGTACACTGTGTCGAGCTCAATATATATGAAACCACCAATGCGCAAATGCGCACACACTGGCTAGTGCCTCTTCTTAACCTATGTAGGAAGGGTGCAAGCACTTTCACACTGTACTTACAGTGGGAAAGTGCCAAGGGTCCTAAGGCCACTCAAAGAGAATCAGCAAAACCTCCAGGAAGAGCCGACGTCCTAGGTAGGGAAAACCCACATGGGGCTTCTCCCCTACCAGGGCATGGAACTCCCTTGTGTACCTGCCCTGCCTTCCACCTGATACCTGCTCTACCCTCTGGGGGTTGCTCTAGGGGTAGTGGAAGGCCTACTCATAGTTGTCCAAGGTGGGGGAGATGCCACCCTGAGCACAGGTGCACCTGTGCCTCCATAGGCCTGCACTGCTAGGCCTAACACATGTTGGTCAGGCTATTCTGGTGGGTGGCACACTCAGTGCAGTGTCTTACTAGTGGCTAGGACTGTACCAGCCCTGAGTATGTGGTGTACCTTTTTACAGGGCACTCCTTGGTACAGCACCTTAACTAATTCTCTAAGCACCACTTCCTGGAATGTGTAGAATGGGCGTGCGCACTTTCCCACTGCAGTACATTGGCAAAGTGCCCAGAGTCCTAAGGCCACGCAAAGTGAGTCAGCAAAAAAACAGGAGGAAAAAGCTAAATGTTTCGAGGAAATCCCCTTAGAAAGGCCATGTCCAACATCCTGTACATAAAGAAGTATGTTGGTGCAAAGTAAGATGGCATGTATGCCGTCCCCCAACACAATCATGTCCCGGGGCACATAGCTTGACCATTAGGTGCACCATGGCCAGAGAGAAGAGAGGAGGACGCGGGAGAGGGAACAGCCCTGCCGGGTGACCCAGCCAATATGTATGGCTCAGAGATGTACCTGCCAGTTTTTACCCTGGCTAGCTGAGCAGTGTACAGAAGGTTAATAACGCCAAACAGCTGGGGGCCCAAACCAATTTGAGACAAGACAGCAAAGAGATGACTCCATTCCAAAGAGTGGAAGGCCTTCTCCAGATCCAGGACTAGGCAGCCAAACATTGGCCAGTGACCCAGTGCCTGCTCCAGGATCTGGAAAAGTCTGCAGAGGTTTAGGGATGTGCTATGACATTGATCGAAGATGTTTTGGTCCTTGTGGACCAGTTGCAGAATCAGCCTGGTAGTTAACATTTTAGAGCCTAGCGTATTCGGGTCACGGCCCAGTTTTGGGATGGAGACTATTATTGCTTCTCCTGGGAGACAGGAGCTCGAGTGAGTTTCATCCTATAGGGCATGGAGTTGCTGGACCAGATGTGTGACATTCGTTTTATAGAACTCTTGAGGTGGGGTCTGTCTGGGTATGGGATTTTGCTCAGTGCTAACAACTGAATGTCCTTGCAGACTTTGAATGGTGTGATTGCTGCATTACGTTCTAGTGCGAGATCAGGTGGGACCTGGGGCAAGTCCACATGCAGAGGAAGGCCTCGAAGGCTGAGTTCGTTATCTTTGACGTTGATTTATAGAGGCATATAAAATATTGAGCAAAGGCTATATGGATTGCGCGCTGCGTCTGCAGTGGTTGGTCAGGGGATATTGTAAGGGAGAGAATGAGCCTTTGTGGACTGTCCTGCTTGATTATCTAGGCCAGATTTGTCTGGCTGGAGTGAGTAGGGGCAGTGTTATAACATTTTGCTTATTACAGTTGTACCTTTATAATCCAACTAGTCGTGGACCTTAAGTTCTTCATTTCTTTAAATGTTGTAGGTTTTTTGGTGCAAAAAATACCTCACAGACAGTTCCTTGGAGGTTTCCTTTGCTGTTCAGACAAGTCTATTAAAGGTATGCCAAGGCTACCCTAGGGAGAACAGTTGCTATTCTCAGTCAGTATAGATAAAGTGAGAGATCAAATACAGTTAACGTGAAGGCTTTGCCTTCTGTCTTGATAGCCTGCTAGTGAAATAATGATAAGGTTTTCAACTATGACATGCATTTTGTCGATCAAGAAAAGATAGGTTATGTTGACCTGTTCCGATTCACAATTGAAATCAGTTGGACTAAATCCATTGCAGCCCTTTCATTAGCCAACTGAGCTAGTTAACAGGGAGCTCTTTAGTGACTCAAATTCCAGGAAAGTCAGAGATAATGTATTTTCAGTGAAACTAAATTGTTGAACAATAAGGCAAAACAGCATGTTTCACACCATTTACACATCTTAAAGTCATGTTAACACAGATTTTCCAAAAAATACATTTTGAGAGGGGATTTCAGAGCAGGGAATGATTTCTTGAAATCATACCCAGGTCAGTGAAATATACAAAAGAATGACACAAACGAGAAAGTACATTCAATAAAAACCTGATTAACACTTTTAAAAATAAAGTAAACGTAAACTACCAAGGGGTTTATTTAGAGGTGATTAAATGTAAGTCATTTTGACAAACATATACGGGTATCTTCACTGGCATAACGAAATTGGAAGGGCCACCCTGCAGAGAACATAAAGACCCCCCCCCCCACTCTCTCAGGCCAGTTGCTGTGCTGAGGGGCCCCCTGGAGCTCGGGACCCCCAACCTTTGTTAGGCCACTGGATATCTTGTCTGTTCTATTCAGAATGTATACATGGTAACTCACTCTACGTAGTGCAAATGGCCATCCCTTATCCATCAGCCCACAATAACCTACAAAGACTGGGATAGAGAGTGGAGAAAACACAGCGAGCGTTGCAGGTGGGAACTTCAAGGAAATTGAGACGATACAATATGAATTGAGATTAGTTTTAATGGATGACGTGACAGTATTACTAGTACCACGAATACACTGAGACTATTATATCATATTAGTTTGTATATGCAATTTATTCGCCTGCCCTTGCTATGGATTTGCATTTTGCTTTCCCTATGTTCTATGTGTTCCAGGAGCATGAAGTAATGAGATCCCCAAATCCATCAGGGCCACCCCAACCATACTCCAGTTTAGGATTCCACTGAAGTTGCATGTTGGAAATGGGGTCTCTAGCTGGCAGTGGTTTGTCCCCAAACAAAGTAGGGACCCTCACTCTAGCCAGGGAAAGGGAGCCACACTCCTAAGATAACCCCTGCTTACCTGCTTGGTAGCTTGGCACAAGCAGCCAGGCTTATCTATGAGGCAATGTGTAAAGTATTTGTACACACAAAGGCACACACACACACATACACAGTAACACAATGAAAACGCTGCCAAGGGACTTCACACCAGTGCAGAAAAACAGCCAATATTTATCTGAATAAAACAAGACCAAAATGACAAAAATCCAAAATACATAAATAAAAAAATAACGTTTTAAACTTTAAACAAATCAATGCAGAGGAATCAATGGTTGTATCTTTTGAACACACATTACCTGGGGTGAATCAAAAACAAAGATGATGCGGGCCGCAGAGGAGGTGAGGCGCCGGAAAAACAAGGTGATGTGTTGGTTCCTTACTGTGAATATGAGGTGATGCGTCATTTCGTTACTGGCAGGGGCAGTGATGCGTCAGTGTCGCGCCACCGCACGCGTCTCGAGCCGAACATTCGGCTCGGGAAGCGGCACGCGGCCACAAGACGCGCTGCGCCTCTAGACTAATCTGCATTCTCCGAGGCCCCAAATTTGGCATGGGGCCTCGTTTTCCTTTTCTTCACCGCGCTTACAGGCAGGTCTGACCCCACCACTCACCTGTTCTTTTCTTTTCTTTTCTTTTCTGCTTTTGCTGGCTATCTGGTTGTGCCTTCCTTTATGTTTTTTCTCCCTTCCCATATCACCCTTCTTTTCCCAACATTCCTTGTTCCCTGCTCTCTATGGCTCCTAGTTCATTCTATTCTATGTATCTTTTCCCTATCTAAGATGGTGTCCTTGTACTTCCTGTCGGTCGCTTCCTGTTTGTTGGTATTAAAGGCCTGTGATTCTTTCTCTCCTTGCGCTGCAACACTTTCTGTTTGGATGGTGGCTTCGCTCCTGTTTCTTTGCCTTCCAGTGCTGGTTCTCGTCGGTTCAGTGTATTTCCTGTATTTTTGCCTCTGTTGATTCCTGTTCTTTTGTTCCTGTTTCAGGAATCTATCTGTTTGGAGGTTTTTTCCCCTTTTCATGGTTTTTTTCCCCTCTGGCGCTATTTCTGAAGGGCATGGTCTGTTGTTGGCGTTTCCATTGCCTACAGCACCGTGGCTACCAGAAAGCGTCGCCCCTACCTGGGCCAAGGCCGAACATTCAAGACCCACGCCACTCAATCTGCGGATTCCAGGTGTAAGCAGCACATGAGTCGTGACAGTCGGTTCCTTACTGACAGGGGAGGTGATGTGTCAGTTATATCCTCGCAGGAGAGGTGATGCATCGGTTTCGTTCATGCAGCCTCGGCTCCTTGCTGCAATGTAGGGTCAATGAGAACATGACACCCAGGGATGATGCATGGGTAAATCCAGACGCGGTCTGATGATGGAACCACGGTGGAACAGGTGATGTGTCAGTCTTACAGGCGCTCCATCGATTTTTCAACTGCCAGACTTGTGCTGCGTAGATTCTTCAGCCATGAGACAGGCTTAGCGTCGGTTATTCTGCCGCTAGCCAGGTGTTGGATCGATTTTCAGTTGAAGCACGTCGATGCGCGGATTTTCTTCCTCAGGACACCTGTTTACACTTCCAAGGGCCCAGAGACTGAATTTGATACCCCTTGGCAAGTCAGGACTCTCAGCAGAAGAGTCCAGGCACTGGCAGATTAAGGCCCATATTTATACTTTTTGACGCAAACCAGTGGCGGCACTGGTTTGCGTAAAAGAATTTACCTCCGGCTAATGCCATTTCTATGCACCAGGCAGGCGCCTTATTTAAGGATTGACATTAGCCGGCGCTGTGGGCTGGTCAGAGTAAAAAAAAATGACTCAAACCAGGCAGCACCGGCATAGGGAAAAATGGGGGTTGTGCGTCAAAAAATGGTGCAAGTCAGGTTTGAGTAAAAAATCATGGCTCAAACCAGACTTGTGCCATTTTTTGACGCACAACCCCCATTGAAATGACTCCTGTCTTAGCAGGACTTATGGCCCCTGGGCATGTCACTGGACACAGTTGCATGTAGGGGAGCCCAAGTTAGGCCCCCCATGCCACTTTAAAAAAACAAAACAAATGTACTTACCCCAACTTACCTGTACTTACCTGGGATAGGTCCCCCATCCATGGGTGTTCTGCAGGGGTGGGCAAGGGTACCAGGGGGTGTCCCTGGGGGCAGGGAAGGGCACCTCTGGACTGCTTCCATGGTCAGAGACCATGGAAGTGGGCCCACATGTCCCTTAACGCCTGCCCTCACCCAGGGGTTAAAAAACGGCACACATCAGGCTGTATGCCATTTTTTATGGCCCGCCCCCTCCTGTGCATCAAAATGACGTGGGAGTATAAATAAGGCGCACAGGCCTTAAAGTCATTTTTTGGATGGGAACGCCTACCTTGCATGTCATTAACGCAAGGCGGTTTCCCGCATCCAGAAAATGACACACTCTGAGGGATTTTGACGTTCGCAGGGTTGGGTGTCATTGTATAAATATGGGGCAAGGTTTGCGCTGAATGTGCATCAACATTTTTGACGCACATTTAGCGCAGACAGAGTACAAATTTGCCCCTAAGTCTTTGATGTCCCCGAGTCTTCTAACAGGAGGCAAGCTCAGTTCAAGCCATTGGAAACCTTGGAAAGCAGGATGTAGAAAGGAAAGTCCAACCCTTTCATTCCCAGGACAGAAGCAGCAAGCAGCATGTCAGCACAACAAAGCAACAGGCAGAGCGGCAGTCCCTCACACGGCATCCAGCTCTTCTTCCTGCCAGAATGTCCTCAGTGCAAAAGTGTTCTAAAGTTGTGGTTTCAGAGGTCCAGTATTCATACTAATTTCTGCCTTTGAAGTAAGCAAACTTAGGAAAGTCTTTGTAGTGAACAAGACCCTGCTTTACCCTGCCCTGGCCCCAGACACCCTTCAGGGGGTTGGAGATTGCTTTGTGTAAGGACAGTGTCAGCTCCTTCCACCACTCTAGCCCAGGAAGACCCATCAGGATATGTAAGGCAAACCTTAGCTCCCTTTGTGTGAGTGTCTAGAGTGAATTCACAAACAGCCCCACTATCATCCTGACCCAGACGTGTCTTCCGCAGCCAGGCAGAGGCACAGAATGGCTAAGCAAGAAAATGCCCACTTTCTAAAAGTGGCATTTTTAAACTTATAATTTAAAAAACACCTTTATCAAAGATGTATTTTTAAATTTTGAGCACAGGGACCCCAAACTCCATATTTGTATCTGCTTAGTATGTGAAATTGCACAGGAGTTTGACGACCGTGACTGACCCCGCAGGTCCAACACCATTGCAGCACCTATGAAATCCTGCAACATCATGAGTCCCGAGTGCCGTGTCACCGATGTCCGTGACACCCGACTCTGCCTGGGTGATTGTGGCCCCAAGGTGTTACCGCGAAACCGAGAGGTCTAGCCATCGCGTCTTGACCCACCGGATTTATTGACTGCATTGGATCATAAGGAACCAACGCCTTGCCACCAAAGCCGCGTCACCTCCTCTGCAACCGTAAGTAACCAATGTCTCACCTCCCCTGCCTCTCAGTAAGGAACTGACCCTTCACCTCCCCGATAGCAGTAAGGAACCAACACCAACCAGCTACAGCAACGCTTCACCTCCCCGAATCCGTGCAACATGTTTGTTTCATTGTTTTCAAAGGTACTATACCTGGGGGTCCATTTGACTCCATGACTGGCGCTGCACTCCCTTGAGATTGGCGTCCAACTGTTGGGAACGACTCTGTCAACGACGTCATGATAGTCCCAGTTGGAGTTAATGTGTTTCTAAGCTCTTTATTGGGATTTAATCTTTAAAAAATCTTTATCTTTGCTTGTGTATGTTGGATTTTTGTTGTTTTGCTCCTGTTTCTCTCAGATAAATATTGGTTATTTTGGCTATTTTATAAACTTGTGTGGAGTACTTTTGTACTGTTTTCACTGTGTTACCGTGTGTGTGTGTGTGTGTGTGTGTGTGTGTACAAATACTTTACACCTTGCCTCTGAGATAAGCCTGACTGTTCCTGACATGTTACCAATGGGGTGAGCAGGGGTTATCTTAGGTGTGTGACTCCCTTACCCTGAATAGAATGAGGGTACCTACTTGGACAGGGTGCAAACTGCTGCCAACTGGAGACCCCATTTCTAACATCCCCCAACCATAACGTTTTGCAAAAGCAATGACGAAATAAAAACAAGCACTGACAGTGGCAAAGCCAAAAGGCTGGCAGCTAATGCCATACCTGTGAGCTTTGCCAATGCTTGTTTACCATAACTTTGCTCCACCATTACTTTGCAAGACAAGGCAAATTGCAATTTTTCGCAATTTGGCTACGTTTTGTGTATTTTTATCCAGGCATACTCAAGACCCCGGCCTTCCCACTCTTTTTCCTGTATCTTCTCCTGGTATACTTGATGATGCAACTACAGGAAACACTGTCAGATAAAATATAAACGAAACGTTAAGTCATAATTAAGGTATAAAGCGAGATGGGCACTTTAGGCATGCAGGGCATAAAAGTTATGCTAATCAGTGTAATAAGTGGCTCATTTCCTCAAAGTGCTACTGGGTTGTTTCGCTGGTATTTGCAAACTGAATTCAATAACCCCACCTAAAATGCTATTTTTAAAAGTGCCGACTTTGCATTCCGCACCACGCCCTATTACATCATTTTCTCTCCTAGATTTATTCTTAAACTCGTACAAACATTATGCAATGCATCACGTGTCAAGGCGTGCAGTCGTAAACCATCAAAAACACATATTCAATAAAAACAACACAACAAGCAAAACGAAAAATTACAGCTGAATTAAAAAAAAAAATCTACAACTCAAAAATGAAAAAGAACAAAAACAAACATTGTTAGAAACCTCATTAAAACATCATCGTTTCCCTATTATTTCGAGAAAGGAGGTTTCAGGCCCGATAACCCATTGACAGAAATAACAGACGTTTAGAAGTCCATCAGCTGTAAAACAGCTCAAGAGCTGATTGCATGTGGCGAACTATTAAACGTAAAGCAGTGGTGCTGAAACACAGAGCCTAGAGACGTGTTTTCCTTCAGTGCGCTACATGTGTTTAACTCAAAAGCAGAGTAAAGAATGCCGAAATGCTGATTTAAATTCACAAAAATATAAACCATGAATCAAATCCCTCATAAATTGTGACGCTCTGAGTGAGGCAGTGCTCCAATATAGGAGATTAGCAAAACACATTATATTTTAGGTAGGTCTGTCTGTTAATTACTTATCTTAATTTACAGTGAACAATTAGCATACACCTGTTAAAAAACTGTCATGGCAGCAAGGTGATTACAGTCACCAAGGAATGCCATATTAGGAGATTGTGGGAGGAAATTTGTGACTTTATTCAAGTAAAACTTTAAGTCATTTGCAGAATAAAACTCTTTGGAGCAAATTTAAGACCCCCTAGCGCCATTCTAACGCCACTTTGTTACAGTATGCCTGTGCCATTCCTCCGTTAGGGAGGCCGAAAAAATGGGGCAAGGAAACAGATTTCCTTGTGCTATTTTTTTCAACACTTTTAATGCCTGCTCAGAGCAGCCGTTAAAGGGGGAACTGCCATTGAATACAATGGGACCCTATGTACTCTGCAGGAGTAGTGCCAAAAGTTTGCCACTACTCCTGCAGAGTACATCAATAGCGTAAAAAAATTACACTATTGCCTTAGTGCGCCGTATTTTAAATATGTTGCGCACACATGGTGGCGGTAGGGGAGCCCTAAAGGGTGCAAGAAAAGTGTTTCTGCACTATGTGCAGGGTCACTTTTCTTAAATATGTTCCAGGCTAGCACCCCTGCTAAGCATGCCACCCATTAAGGAGTTTGCATAGCACGAGCCACTGTCGGTGCACAAACCGGTCCTTGCTAATCATGCCTAAAAGCACACCAACGGCTTGAACTAGGAGCGGTGTGTCCATTTATGCACTTTAGTGCTCCCCAAATTGACACCTTTCTAATACTTCTAAAATCACTTTCAACGATAAATACTTTGACACTCTCAGTAAAAATGACAGACACCAGTGAAAGTTTCATAAAAGGATTATCAGGCAGAACACGGAGAATGCACCATCAATACATTTGGCAGCATAGCTTGTATATCTGAAGTACAAAGAACTCAGTAAAATTCTATGAAAACTTCAACACAGATTCCTCATAAGATTGGGGGATAGGGATTCCAGGGTACAGAGGAAAGAGAGTCCTTTAATAGGAGTTTAGACAATGGTTTTCATACATTATTACGCAACTTCATGATTCTCAGGATGTATACCAATGAGGAAAAAGAATTAGGAAACATTTCACTACAGAACCCATTCTAAGACTTTCCCATAGTACTATTACATTTGATTTTCTCCTGTCAATGGTTTATTCAAGCATTATAGTTGATACATTGTACAAACTATAGTCGGGACGGTTGGGATCCTTGGTAAGGTACAGTGTGGGGAGAAATCTCTGGAAACATTCACGATTCATTTGTGTAAAGCTCACACCTCTTTTGTCAGAACAGATAGTAGCACAATTCGTCATGTGCTGTGCCACAATGTCACTTCAAGATAGAGAACAGTGTAACTGAATCGGAAGTGAAAACAACTCTCACAAAACCCCCACTGATAATTTCTAGATCATCATAATACATCTTTATTACAGTGTTCATGAATTCTGGATTCTTTTCTTTTGATTCGCCGAAGTCCGTCAAGATGGCATTGAGATCACTTTGGGCCTTTTCAAACGTCATGTCAAGTCTCTTTCTTTTTCTTACTCTCGTTGCTGACCGTTTATGATGCCCATAGTCTATATCATGACGATTAAATTCTCTTGCAATTTTTTTTTAAAATAAGCACACATGCAATGCCCACTAGTATCAACAGGAGAAGAGTTGAAAGCAATTTTAATATTCAGCTACTTGCACTACCAAGCGACTGATATTTTGGCAAAACCTCTCCCAGTGGATCCAGATGTGGAGCTTATTGCTTCCCATGCATCTGTCTCTTCAAATTCGGTCAATTCATGTGAATTTATTTTAATGTTAGTAACGTAGCTATCAAGCTGCTTATCTATTTGCTGTGTATATGCACAGTATTCCTGAGAGTGAATGATTTTTCAAACTCTGCCTCTCTTTGGGAGGAGCAAATACAGTGCAAGATGGTTTAGCATAATCATAGCAAGCAGTTCCTTATTTATAACTGTTAAGGCTCCTGCAGCGTTAGCAGCAAGCCCATCTACTAAAGTGGATAGCTTCGTAATCTCAACAACGTTAAGCACAACTCCTATAGAAGATATAAGTGCTCCAAAGACATATCTAAGGATCTGTTTAAAGTTTTGCTTAATTCGTTTAATATAGCGATCAACAAGAAGATCTAGTTTGTTAGTGTGACCGAATCTGGCGAAAGCTAAAGTTGCGTAATACTACCTGCCAAATTGTGTGGTAGCTGGAGATAAGCTGACTTACAACACACATAAAATATGCCTTTACTACTTAACTCTAATTCAACAGAGATCCTGCCTTTGTCTAATTTTGCTCACATTTATTAGAACCCAAATTCTCAACTGTCTTGTTTCCTTTTTGTTTCCTTACCATGTATAACGATCCTTTCCTAGCAACATCAATGCTCAATCTCGGGGTGGTTCTTTTAAAATTGCCTCACCCTTTGCAATATTGTGTTCCGCACTAGTTTTCTTCTCCCCTCTCTCTTCATCTATTATTATCCTCTCATTTAGTTAATCTATGAATACTCTCTCAGTTGTACTAATCCTACAGGTGACATCAAGCAGGCTTTGGTTAGTAGCGCCCTTGTTAGTTTCAGGGGTTATAGAATTTCATCACATACTCACACTGACTTCTTGATTTAATAGTCTTGTAACAACAATAAACATGTTTAGTAGCCCACAAACACACATTGACACCAGTCACAATTGGTTCATCTTCTAAAGGTTTGTCATAATCATAATAAAGCAACTCAATTGAGTTCTGCTGGTAGAAAAGGTTTAGGAAAATTAACAAGAAAAGGTATTCGACAGAGGTAAATGAAAATATGCAGCCCCCTCAGCCGCTGGAAGGTAGGAAAACACATAACAGTTTTCTGCTTGCATAATCTTCACATTATCGGCTAACATCTGAAAGTAAACATTATAGCTATAGACACTTTCATGCTATGGAACATGTAAAACTATACATTCATCTACTGGGTTAGTGACAATAAGTTTAATTGTAGTTTTTTCTTGAGTACCAGGGATATCTTACCCAACAGATAGACATCCAACAGTCACCCAAACATAGAAACAGAAACAGCAACTGCTGAAATTACAAGCAAAAATTTGCAGCGTTGTTGTACCATGTTAGCTTTAAATCTGCTAAGGAAGACCGTAATTTCACAATGAAACGATTTGTCCTCTAATTTCTACCCTACTAGCACTATCCTATCTCTATGTCTACAGGGATTTTTTTGTTCAGCATCAACAGGATGCATAAGGCGCTAATAACTTCTGACTATTATCCTAGCTCTCTACTCGTTCCTTTCAAAGTTAGTCAGGGAATAGCATGAATGAACTAATTGCGGAACTGCCTTTGCTTCAGGGAGGCTCATCAATGTTGGTCAGGCAATCATCAGATTCAAGATTGATTTTGGTAAGGTATGTGCAATCCGGGCCAGAATACTTCAGATTAACTTTTCTGTCTCTCTTGGGTCGTTTGGGGATAGTCAAGTCAACGCACTTGTCCTGAATATCAAGTGGGTCAACAGGCTCTGTTTCTTCTACCTCGCTATCTTCCCTAATTGTCTCTGGTCTTTCCTAGTTATGAAGAGTCTCTTCTGGGTGGTTGTAGTCTTTCTCCACCCTTCTTTGCTCAAACCACAATCCTTAGATGTGCTTTAGATTTCGTCTCTGATAAGGTTGATTCCCTCTCAGAGGTGGATCTTCCCTGAACTGCACTACCATCTGACTCATGCAATCTCAGCTTTGGCAAGTTTGTTTCAGTTGGTTTGAGCCTTCCATGAAGGGTCACTGTGTTGGTGAATGCATATTCACAGGATAGTGGTTGGTATCACAGTGGTTGCTGGGATGACAAAATTTTTACCTGGTTCCCGTTCATGTAGCTGCTCTACTGATGAAGACTGTGACCACTCAGACTGGTATTCTTCTTCAGAAGCCTCAGAAACTTCATAGGTAGAGTGACTTGAGGAATGAGTGGATGTTGGCTCCTCTTCTTCCTTTTCTCGTCTTACTCTCTTGGTGTGGGAGGTGTGCATCCAGTTCGACAGACCAGCACACTTGACGGCAGTGTTAGTGACTAGAATCATTTAATAGGGACCTCTCCAGCACTCTTCCAGACATGACTTGCAAATGTGTTTCTTTTTGTGAGCCCATTCGCCGGGGTTCAAATCGAGTCTTGGGGATTCTCGAACAGCTGGAGTAGGGGCATCGATCTAACAGGATATGGAATGTACCGCATCAGCAACTCCCTTGTAGTACTCAAGAACCAGGTTATCTGTGATATACAGAAGAGCAACGGCAGGAACAAAAGGAATATATATGGCTCTTTCCATCAACACCTTGTGAAATCCTGTTAGCTTACAAGGAGTACTTTGAATGTTCATCAGTACCAAAGAAAGTTCATCAAGCCATTTAAGTGACATGGATGCACAGGCCTTGGCCAGTTTAGCTATGATCATTCCATTCAGTCTCTCTACAATGCCTAAGGCCTCAGATCTATAACTACAATTAAATATCTGGTCAATTCCTAGTGCTGTACACAGCAACTGCACTATCTCATTTTGAGTGGGTTCCTTGATCCAATTCAAGATGAACTGGCATTCAGAATTGCAACATTAACTCCTGCAGCAATAGTTCAGTGACTGTCGGACTGACCTATTGTGAGACTACACACACAATGATAAGGATATATTTCTATTGGTTAAAGCGGGGCATCTCCACAAAATCGATCTGGAGACGGATGAAGGGGCCGTCAGACTTTCCAACATGGCTCATGGTCACCTCAACCATTTTGCACACATTCGGACCTTGACAAAATAAATGAATCCAGAATTTGTAAAGTGCAGCAAATCACCCGTGAGGGTCTCAAGGCACTGATCAGGCACGTAAAGATTAAAGGATTTGCGTAGAATCACAGGATGTTGAGCCGACGCCACAACTCAAATCTGGTTTCCCCTGCTCCGAAGTCGGCAGCTCAGGCTGTTACGCCACAAGTAGTACAATGCTGACACACACTTTCTTCCATTGACTGGAAATGGGGATTGTACAAGGACCATTCAAAGGTGGACATCCTTAAGTCTCTTCACACGTGTAGCATCATATATGTAGTGTACCATAGCAGGCAACATAGGGTCACATATGTGCTGTACCATAGCAAGCAACATAGAGTCAGGAAGGACTAGCATTCCACCACTAGATACCATACCATCACTGGCATCTCATGTACATCCCATCTTTACCATTTAGCCTTCTCTACTTTTGCAGCAGTATGTTGCAATTCTCTCAGTTCATTGAAAGTGTGTACAGTATTTAGTAGCATGTTTGAAACAGTCTCTTACTTTGCATTACATGGCTCATCCATTGTTGGACTTTTTTTGCTTATGCAGGGTCATCCCCAATCTTTTTGCCTCCTATTTTTTTTGGCCTGTTGCTTTTGGCTTTTGAACTCTGAGCACTTTACCACTGCTAACCAGTGCTAAAGTGCAAATGCTCTCTGTGTAAATTGTATGGTTGATTGGTTTATCCATGATTGGCATATTTGATTTACTACTAAGTCCCTAGTAAGGTGCACTAGAGGTGACAGGGCCTGTAAATCAAATGCTACTAGTGGGCCTGCAGCACTGGTTGTGCCACCCACATAAGTAGCCCTGTAATCATATCTCAACCTGCGTTTGCAGTGTCTGTGTGTGCAGTTTTAACTGTAAATTCGACTTGGCAAGTGTACCCACTTGCCAGGCCTAAACCTTCCCTTTTCTTATATGTCAGACACCCATACGGTAGGCCCTAGGTAGCCCAAAGGGCAGGATGCAGTGTATGGTTAAGGTAGGACATATAGTAATGTGTTTTATATGTCCCAACAGTGAAATATTACTAAATTAGTTTTTCACTGTTGCAAGGCCTTTCCATCTCATAGGTAAACATGGGGGCTACCTTTAAATCAGATTAAAGTGTAGATTCCCTTTTGGAGCGGATGGACATGTGGAATTTGGGGTCTCAGAGTTCACAATTTAAAAATACATCTTTTAGTAAAGTTGATTTTAAGATTGTGTGTTTGAAAATGCCACTTTTAGAAAGTGAGCATTTTCTTGCTTATACCTTTTCTGTGACTCTGCCTGTTTGTGGATTCCCTGTCTGGGTCAGTTTGACAGTTGGGCTGGTTGCACCTCACACTAGACAGTGACACAAAGGGAGCTGGGGTGTAGCCTGCATATCCCGATGAGCCATCTGTGCTAGTAGGGAGGAGAGGAGTGGTCACTCACATCTGAAAGGGCTGTGCCTGCCCTCACACAATGCAGTCTCCCTGGTGAGTGTCTGGGGCCTGGCCTGAGCAAGGCAGGATTTCACATTCAAAAGAGACTTTACTTTGAAGTAGGCCTACTTCAAAGGAGAAATTGGGTATAAGAAGGGCACCCAAAACCACAGACTTTAGATACACTTCTAGAAACAAGAGGAACCTCTGCCTGGAGAAGAGCTGAAGAGTTGAGGAAGAAGAGCTGCCCTGACTGTGACTGTGCTTTGTGGAGCTATCCTTCAGCTGCTGCGTCTACCAGAGTAAGAAGCCAAAGACTGGACTTTGTGTGCCTTCCATCAAGAAGGAAATCTCCAAGGGCTCGATTTAGAGCTTGCCTCCTGTTGTTTGAAGTCTCAGGGACAGCAAAGACTTCTCTCTGCCAGCACCTGGAGTCTCTGGAGAGACTCCTACTCTGCCCTGTGGTGCCCATCCAGTTCCTGGGACCCTGAAAGGAGAAGCTGGAAGCCTAAGAGGAAGAAATCCACGCACAGAGCGCCTTGCGGGGAAAAGATCGACGCGACTCCGATCTGCAGCTGAAGAAACGACACACCACTGGCTCCGCGGCTGAAGATCGACGCTCGCCGGAAATGCAACGAAGAATCGATGCATGGAGCAGCAGAAACGACACACAGCATTGCTGACAGAGGCTGGGAGATCGCAACCCGCAGCGCATGGTTTTCGGATCATCGTGCGGCTGGATTTCTGAAGCAAAACATCGTTGTGCATGCAAAAACAACGCAAGGCCTTCCTGGACCCGTGTGCGGACCGAATCGACGCATCGCCCTCCTGCAGAGAGAAGAACCGATGCACACCGACTCGACAGAAGGGGGAAACGACGCTCGTGAGTGATATTGACGCATCGCAAGCCCTTTTTGACCCACACCAGCCCGTGCAGGGTTATTTTTGACGCACCCAAGGTACTTTTTCACGCTAACAGTGTTAGTGTGTGTTTAAAACTACTTAAAGTCTCTTTTTGCATTTTCATTGATAACTTGACTTGCGTATGGTGGATTTGAGGTTGTTTTGGTCTTGTTTTGTTTAGGTAAATATTTCCTATTTTTCTAAAGCTGTGTTGTGTCATTTTGTAATGTTTTCATTAAGTTACTGTGTGTGTTGGTACAAATACTTTACACATAGCACTCTGAAGTTAAGCCTACTGCTCTGCCAAGCTACCAAGGCGTAAGCAGGGGTTAGCTGAGGGTGATTCTCTTTTACCCTGACTAGAGTGAGGGTCCTTGCTTGAACAGGGGGGTAACCTGACTGTCAACCAAAGACCCCATTTCTAACATCCATGATAAAGTTGCTGGCCCAGGTCATGAGGATTTCAGTCGAATGAGATGCCATTACAGCTGGGAGGTAATCCATCTCTGTCCCTTTTTTGACTTAATGCTAAGGCTCACCACTGCAACTGCTTTGAGACAACCAGGCAATGCTGCTACTACAGCATCAAGAGTCACTGAAGAATACCCTATGAGTCGTTTAGTCCCCCCATCGGACAGTGCCCACCTATCTCTTTTGTGACAAATGAGCACAAACTCTTTAGTACAGTCTGGCATTTCAAGAGCAGATGTGCTGCAAGGTATATTTTTGAGCTTCTGGAAGCCTTCCAAGCTTTCGTCATCCCTTGGTATCGGTTCATTTCCTTAAGTGTGCATCAGCCTCAGTAAAGGCTTTGCCACAAAAGAAAAGTTCAGGTTCCATTGTGGGCAATAGCCAACTAGGCCCAAGAACATTTGTACTTCTTTCTGTGTGGTTGAGAACTTCATTTTAAGGGCTGTCTCAATGCATTCATGGAACACTCGCCTCACTCCCTTTTCTATCTGATGTCCAAGTACATAACAACGCTAAGAGAAACTGGCTCTCTTCATGTAGAGGAATGAAGAAGAAGGCCTGACAGAGGTCAGTGGCCATAAACCATTCAGCTTCTGGGGAAATTTTGAACAAATTCACGGCAGGGTTCAGTACCACAGAATAGCATGGAATGACAATTTGGTTTAATTATCAGGAGATCCTGAACTATCCTTTACATTTTAGTTGCCTTTTGGAAGGCCATGATTAGAGAGTTACATGGACTCCCAATAATTTCCTTGAGAATGCCCTGCTCTTGATGACAGGGGTGACTGCTAAAATTGTCTCTGGGGTCATCTTGTAAGGACAGGTTTGAGGGAATATGGCATTTGGTTGAAGGGTGATCTTGGGGGGGGGGGGGTAATCCAATTTCTATCCCAGTAAAGTCCCAAACATCTTCTCCCACTGTCACTCTCAACTCTATCAGCCAACTCCATCCTGCATACAATAAATGGTGCAGTTAAGTTTATAGAGAAGATCCCTTCCTAGCAAGTTTACAGGACTTGAATCACACAATACAAACTGATGTTGTTCCCTGATATCTCCTAATTTTACTGGGACATGCGCTGTAATCTGATTGGTAAGCTGCTGATTGGTAATACCCATGATTTGGATTTCTTTTCCCTGAGAGGGGTAGGTTATGGACCTCATTATCGTGACCTCTCTTTCCTCCCAGGGAAGGGACTCCTTGCATGTTCATCCCAATGTCGGGGTTAATTTCAGATCCCAGAGAGGGTGCATTAAGTCCCTTAATTCCTCCACATTGTGCCAATTGGATTTGTGCAATCATGTACTTTTCTTTTAACCCCTTTTGCTTAGCCTCTAGCATGTCACTACAATATTTCACAAACTGCAGTGTCTCATCAAGTGGTTTACTCTGCCAGCAAAGGACACCTTGGATGACCTGGTTGCTGATTTCGGGCCGTAGTCCCTGCCTAAAAGAGGCAAGGAACCCTCCCATATTGTCTCCAAGTAGATCATTCAATCCTCCATTAATCTCTTGAAATACACATGTGCAGACCTTTTAGCCTCTTGAGAGGTTCAGAAAATCTTGGGACAGTTCATTTCCCTTTTGGGAACCTCAAGGCCTGATTTAGAGTTTGTCAGAGGGGGTTACTCCGTCACTAACATGACGGATATCCTGTCCGCCATATTACAATCCCACAATAACCTCTGGAGATTATAATATAGCGGATGGGACATCTGTCACATTTGTGACTGAGTAACCTGTCTGCCAAACTCTAAATCAGGCCCTTAGTCTTTAAATGTTTTATGACTTCATCTTATGTAGTTTTGACTATGGGTGAGGGCACATTAGTTCTTGTTGCCCTAGGAGGCTCTTGTGTTGGCCATTCAACTATCCTCTTACATTCTGCCCACAATTCCTTTGGAACTGCCACCTAAAAGAATATATCAAAATCTTCCCAAAAGACCTTTTAAATAGTCATGATCTGATCCACCTGTGGGTACCACTTAACAAACTTTTCCTTAACTTAGGAAGAGAATTCATAAAGTGAAAAACATCTGTTCAGGACCATCGGACATGTACGTATGCTACTCCCTGTACTTCCCTTAAAGGCTGTTCCCTTACTGCTTCTCCTGTGGCCTTTCCTTCATCTTCCTTCGCAATTTCTTTCTTTTTCACATCTTAATCCTTTCTTTATTGGACTAATACTCACTAAATTTCTCAGGCTCGCTCCCATCCGTAATGTTCTCAATCAGTTCTCTTACATGGGTTCTCAGTCCCCTTGGCTTTAACAGTGTGAGTTCTTTTTCACCCATCATCATCTTCACATGTTTTGTGACTTCTTTCTCTGGGTTCCGTCAATTCTGCGTTCATTCGCTACTTGCTCCATTCTAGCATGTGCCTCTTTTTCAACACTCTTGCTGCTTCCTTGCTCATATATAACAGTTTGCTTTGATTGCAATGTCCTAGGAAATCCATTCCTGCATTTCCCTTAATGATTTCTTAATATTTGGCTTTTAGTTGAGTGACGCTAAGTTGCTGTTGGGTTTGCCCAGTGCTTGGCAGATTTACTGGTATGGCTGCGATGATCACCTCATTCCCTGTACCAGTACTACCTAAACTCTCTCCTTGCGGGGTCCTAGGGCTATTAAATCTAGTCTCTGTGCAGGGTCCTGAGGGTCACTTGGAATGAGATGGCTCAGTGGACTGATAGCACATACCTCAAAAGAGGAAAGGACTGCAGCACCCGACAAAGGCATTGTACTTACTGCTATGGATACAAAGATCTGATTGGATGGTGCACCCTAGATTTTGTATAATTTGGTGGCATGCAAACATCTGTAGAGGGTTCAATCACTGTCTGAAATTGCTACCGGGGCTGTAGCGCTCACTGCAGCTGCTGACACATTATATGGGGTTGGTCTTATGCTGAAGAGCTTATCTATGAAGGCATCCTTCTCCTCACTCTCGTGTCTGTCTCCTTATTAGGTTCCCCCTTTTCTGCCTCCTCACTTTCTATCAAAAGATAAGCCCCAAGAGCCTCAGTGACTACCTGCCTCCATTTTCTCTGCTTTTCCTTGATCTGATCCCTATTGTGGATCATTAATGCAAATTTCTTCCTTCACTTGCCATCTACTCCCAAAGATTTAGGGGGTCATTCTGACCCTGGCGGCCACCGACCACGGGAGCACCGCCAACAGGCTGGCGGTGCTCCCACGAGCATTCTGACCGCGGCGGTTCAGCCGCAGTCAGAAGCGGAAAGTCGGCGGTCTCCCGCCGACTTTCCGCTGTTCGGGGGAATCCTCCATGGCGGCGGAGCGCGCTCTGCCGCCATGGGGATTCTGACACCCCCTACCGCCATCCTGTTCCTGGCGGGTCTCCCGCCAGGAACAGGATGGAGGTAGGGGGTGCCGCGGGGCCCCTGGGGGCCCCTGCAGTGCCCATGCCAATGGCATGGGCACTGCAGGGGCCCCCATAAGAGGGCCCCACGGTGTATTTCAGTGTCTGCAATGCAGACACTGAAATTCGCGACGGGTGCAAACTGCACCCGTCGCACATACCCACTCCGCCGGCTCCATTCGGAGCCGGCTTCCTCGTGGGTTGGGGGTTTCCCGCTGGGCTGGCGGGCGGCCTCCTGGCGGTCGCCCGCCAGCCCAGCGGGAAAGCCTGAACGGCCTCCGCGGTCTTTCGACCGCGGAGCGGCCATATGGCGGTTCCCGCGAGGCGGGCGGCTACCGCCGCCCGCCTCAATCAGAATCACCCCCTTAATGCTTTGAATTGCATGGGCCTAGGCTGAGGCTTCAAATCATACATCCTCGTCTTTAAATTTTTTATTCTGGGAATATGGAAGGTCCAGCTCAACGGGAACTGTAACTTTCCATCTTTGGGTGTATATTTGTGCCACTGGCTAAGCCATATGCACGTGTGTAACCCTTTCTTAGCCACCATCTCCTTAGCTGGTGTGCCTTATGGGGAAACTTCTCCTTGTTCACATCCTTCTCTTTTCTCAACAAGGGATTTCACATACTGACAAATTCTCAATCACTACCCATTGCAATCTCTCACTCTTTTCATGCAAATGGGTCCATGATCTGCCTACCAATACCAGCGCATCCATGTCAAATGTCACTCTACCACAGTGCGGCTATGGGATGCATCAGCCAATCCTTGCACCGCACCCTGATGATGCAATACCCGAATACTGTCAGAGATTCCAGGACCATTTACCACTAAAGTTGTTTGTCTGCTTCGACTAAACAGAAACCTCTACAACAACAAAAATAACTACTTTCACACAATGGTAGACCCTTAACCTGCAGTGGCCATCATACTCAGCAAACTCCCTCCTGTGCACTAAGGAATGAACCGCTACCTAGTTCAACTAACACACCCATACAAAGGAAAGTTCTGTCCCTGTCTAACGCCTGACAGTACACCTTAGCAGACAAGTTCAACAGTTTAAGTTTTAAATACCAGGGCACACCAAAGTTGTCCACATAGTGTTCATCTAAGTGGAACAGTACAAGCGGAGTCCAGAGACACAATCTTTTTGGTTGATGACAATTTATTCTTGTCAGGAGATGACAAATCCAGAATACAGCCGACACGTGTTTACAGCCGTCACATAGACTTTATCAAGGTAAATATGGGATTCGAAATTCAAAAGATTATTTAATTAAGTTTATCCTCAGAGACCTCTGCGGCACGACTGTCCTATGCATCTTTTGCACGGGGCACTTGTTTCAGGCTTATCATGGCCTCCACCCTAATCAACACCTTCACAGAGGTCTCCGAGGATAAACTCCATTAAATAATCTTTTTTAATTGCTCCCTCAACTCTAAAGGTTATGGCCACATAATAATTGCACTTAAAGGTGGTCCACTGCATTCCACACACATTGTAGCCACTATACTCCCAACATGCACTGCCTTGGAACCCAATCATTCTTCACATACGTGAAATCCCTATTGATGCTCAAGTCGTTCTACTTCAGCCACCTCATCTCCCGGAACCGGGATCAGGTCGGGACTGAGTCAATTTGAATCTGGGGGAAATCCACCTGAACCAAGAAGGTGCAGTGATTGGCTCTATGGTCAATTGGGTTTTGTCAGTTGTTGGTCAGATCGAATTGCAACATTCAGCTCTGCTACCAGAACTGTTGGCGTGTAAACCGGCCATATTAGGAGAGTGTGGTAGAGAATTTGTGACTTCATTCAAGTAAAACTTAAAGTCACTTGCAGCATAAAACCTTCTGATCTAGACTAGCAACCCTGCTAAGCGTGCCACCCGTCAAGGAGTTTGCTTTGTATGAGCGACTGTCGCCACACAAACCAGCCTTTGCTAATCATGCCCAAAAGCACACCAACAGCTTAGCGGTGAAGTCCCTTTATGGACTTTGGTGCTCCTTGACTGGACCCATCTCTAGCACATATGAAATCACTTTCAGTGATCAGAAGTGAACTGTGACATTCTCAGTAAGAATGACGGACAGGGGTCAAAGTTTTAAAGGTTCATACAAGGAGTAATTTGCAAAATACAGAGACCTTGCCATCAATACTTTTAGCAGCAAATCATATACATCTTAATTATAATGAACTCAGTAAAGTTCAATGAAAAATCCAGCATAGATTTGCTTCTTAAGAGTGGGGGATATGGGTACAGAGTAAAATGAGTCCTTTTATAGGACTTTAGACAATGGTTTTCATACATTACTACACAACTACATGATTCTCAGGACATGCACCAATGAGGAACACACAAGAGGTACCATTTTACTGCAGGATACATTCTAAGATTCTCCCATTGTACTATCCATTACTTTGAATTTTGTCTTACTCCAGGTTTATTCAAGCATTATAGTTGATACATTGTAGAAACAATAGCCTGTGACGGTTGGGATGTCCTTGTGTGTGGGCAGAAGTCTCTGGCAGCGTTCGTGATTTATTAGTGTAAAACTTGCACCTCTTTATTTAGAACAGTTGCACCACTCGTCATGTGATGTGTTATGTCAGTGATGATTGAGTGTAAGGGACCATGTTAGTGTAAGCGCAATTTCTAATGAATTTAGGCCCATATTTATACTTTTTTAGCGCCACATTTGCGTCATTTTTTTACGCAAAAGCAGCGCAAACTTGCAAAATACAATTGTATTTTGTAAGTTTCCGCCATTTTTGCATCAAAAAGCGGTGCAAACGCGGCGCTAAAAAAGTATAAACATGGTCCTCAATGCGAAGGAGAGGGAAAACAGCTCTCACACCATCTCCTCCCTACAGGAAGCAAGATAAAGGTGTGTCCTTCCAGTTAGAGACAAGAAACACCCAGGCCCATTGGAATCCTGGAAGATAGTAAAAGATCTGTATTTTTTCCTAACAGATGTCTGCAACACCAACCAGGCCTTAATTTGTAAAAAAAAAAATAGTACATGGGCCCGATGTTTCTAAGAAGCCTGTTGCTGATGTTGCTGAATGCAGAAAACTAGGGGTACCTATTCTAGATTCTATATCATGCCTTTATTCACTACCGTACACTGCCTGCCTTCATATCTCACGTTTTCAGGTTCTTAGCCACCCTCTCCATTTGCCACTGTTTCCTTTCTTTCTCTTCTGCTTCTTTCTCCCTCCTTATTTTTTGACCCTGGCCTGTGACCAAAAACAAACCCTTGGTCACGTTTTCAGCTGTCTAATTCACTAATGACCACCACCTTTATTTTGGTGCCTGGGGCTATTTTCCATCCCAGTCCAACCCTGATTTTTGATGGTGAAATATTAGCGCAATTCCCGAAAAATAAGGCCCATGTTTATACTTTTTGACGCAAAACTGCGCTGGCGCAGTTTTGTGTCAAAAATATTACCGCCGGCTAACACCATTTCTGTGCATCGTGCAGGCGTCAAATTTATACTTTGACGCCCGGCGGCGCAAACCGCAGGTGTAAGTCATTTTTTTTTACGCACACTGCAGCATCAAGTCGTAAAGCAAAATGACGTTAATGCAGCGGAAATGACTGTGGGTCAATTTACGACACCACACACCGGATATGCAGCGTTTTCTGACACAATAGCATCAAACTTCCCAGCAAACATAGCCATTTCAGCAGAGGAAAGCCAAAATGGATCCCAGATGCCTGGACAGACCCCAGGAAGATGACAACAGACGAGGAACCAGTCAGGAGGACCCACACAACCCCCAGGACAGTTTTAAGAAGAAAAGAAAGTGTTGCTTCAATGCAGAGGAACAGGAAATTCTGGTTAAAGAGGTGACGGAACACCAGCCCCAACTGTTTGTCACCTCAAAGTTGCTAATCAGTAGGAGAGAGGCTATATGGCAACATATTGCTGACAAGATTAACAGTGTGGCAGAAGTACGCAGAACAGTCATCGAGTGCAAGAAACACTGGCATGACTGCAAGCGCAGGACCAAGGAAAAGATGGCCAGGAACAGGAAGGCAGCACTGCAGACTGGAGGTGGGAGTCCAGCACACCAGGAGGCCCTGGACCACCTGGAGGAGATGGTGGCAGCCGTCATCCCTTAGGAGATCGTCACAGGGGTTCAAGGACAGGACAGCGCAGACTACCAGGAGACAACGCACATGCAGGGTAAGTCGCATGGGGAATTAAAATGCACTAATGTCAACTGTAAGCAGGGGGGGGATATGGACCACAAAATGCATGGAAGTCATCATATACATGTAGTGGCATGGGTAAAGGGGTATGGCATGGGGGCATGGCCTGCACAGAGAGAAGCTGGGGCACACCATTACACTACACCAACAACAGTCCCATGGGGGCATGCTGCCATGCCAATGATGGAGCAAAGGTAAAGCCACGCCAGGAGGGAAGGGCACAGCGTCAAACTGACATCCCGTCACACGTCAGCCACTATACCCCCTACATTAACTGGGGCCCAATTAACAACCTCTTGCCATACCGACAACTGGAATGTAACAGTGACAACAGTTGCCACTACCACCTCCGCAATGTGTGCAGCTCAAGTTGCCAATGGCAGTAACGTCCCCATAGATCATACACACCTAAATTAGTGGGTTGAGGATGACAACTTTAACAATCCCCTGAAACAAGACAAAGGCTCCAGTCCTGTCAAATGTGAATGCCCATAGTTGCTGCAAACATCAGCTAATGTCATCAACATGAGGAGCTACACAGCACTAAGGACACACCCATGCTGAATATGCAAGGGTCCATCCTGTGCCTGGGTCACAATGCAACATCCCAAATGTCACACTGCTCAGACAACAGCATTGAGGGGGAGGACACATGTAACTGGTCACTGACATACACCTGCACAGTCAGAGGAGGAAATAGGACACTGCTACGACTATCAGGGCAATCCAATGTACCACACATTCCCCAACATCAGCTGTACACATAACCAATGCTGACATCCATATCATCCCATAACAATGCTATGCATAGGATATGCTACATGTCAACTACATATAAGTGGATGTGAAAGATCAGAGACTGGGCAGGTCCAGATTGTTAAGTGTGCTGCTAGTGCCATCAGAGCACCCACAGCCAGTGAAAGGCCTCGCCATTAGAGTGGATGTAGACGGAGGCTTGAGTAGGACAAGAAGGTGGCAATTCACTATTTGGCCTAAAACAACACTAGAGGAGATGATGCCGACAAGTCTAATAACTTAATACAATACATGTGACATGCAGGTGGGCCATAGGCCTGGGAGAATGCCCATCTGAAAGACTGAGCAATGAACAGGAAACAAGATCACAATGTTAATTCATCACAAGCCAGGCATGTCACATCACCAATGCCACAACACAGACACACTCATTGTACCCTATTTCATTGCAGAGGATGATGGATCTCCTGCGGATATGCCTGTCCAGGACTACCTTGATGACATGGATGACGAGCTGACAAACATCAGCCACCAGACCCTCCAAGATGTCCTTGGAACCCTCCAGACCCCACCTTCTGTCACAAGGAGGAGCTCAGAACAAGCAGCCATCACAGAGGACCCACCCACAACACCAATTGTAAGAACTGCCAGCTCCAATACAGCTGAGGACTCAGACGACACAGGCACCAGCTTTGACAGAACTGTAGTCGGAGTACAGCGGGAGCTGGCCAAGGAGGTGCGGGTGGGGATGCAAACTATGGCAGCCAGCCTAGAGGGGGTGCGTTCGTGCATGATGCCATCCGCAGATCAGGCAGCAGCCATGCAAGCCCTGACATCCATCCTGCAAGGACTACAACAAACTGTCAAGGAATTCACCACTGCAGTAAGGGAGTTGCCACAACACATCGCACCCCAAACCTTCCACAGCATGCACGAATACAATCATGACCCCCTCAGGGCCGACCTGGCTGCCTACCATCGTGATGTGGCTGCTATTCTTAAGAATCAGCAGATCCTCCTTGCAGCAGTACTGCCCTTAAGACCTTCACAGGTAGCAGTGACCGGGATGTCTGACTCCATGTCTTCTAATACTGTGGTTTATGTTGCCCCTTCACAACCACCACCACCAAGAACAGAGGAGGCAACACACACATCAGAAGAAGAAGATATGGAACAGATCACATTCACACGGAAAAGTACCCGGAAGCACTAGTTCCTGCCACATGGCCAACTATTACCAAGGTCCTGTGCTTTGTAACATGCCAGTCTTACAACAACTGTACTCAATGACTGGTCAGCAAACCACTGTTTATCTTGTCATCCTGCCCAGTGATTGTCTCTCACTTCCTCATTGGCAAATCCTGTCCTTCTGCACTGTCTGACACATCACCCCAGCATGTCAAATGCATTTTCCTTTACTACTTGTGTAGGATCACAATGGAAGATGTCACTATAATGGACGCACAATCATGGACAATGTAGATATAGCACTACAGCACTTTCCAATAAATAGCACTTACACAACCACTTTGTCTCTGTGTAGTGTGACACATCAACTGTGCAGTAGATAACTGAAATGTGCCTCCTGTCAAATTGCATAGCTTGTCAATACAAATGTCCTGAAATTATGTAGTCTGATAACTTTGCACAGTGGCCTGGAATGCATCATACACTGCCCTTCCTGAGGGTAATATCTGATGAAAAGAGAAACCATACACCATTATGCTGTGTTGGACAGAATAATGCTTCCTCAAGGGATATCTAAGCCATCAAATATTGGCAGCAAAATGGTGTCACCATGCAATAATAACACATATAACAGTGCCCACAAATCTAAGCAAACACTCAAAAAACTGCATGAATGAAGGTGTCTGAGTTTACATCCAAATAAGTAATCATGCTGAACAGTGTCACAAATTATGTCTGTGAGTCATGAAGACGATACTACAAGAGTGCTTACGACCACTCACCTTATAAGGTTTTCCTTGAACATCACACTGCAGTCAGACATAAAACAGTTCCCCCAATACCAAATCTGGAAGCACTGTTTGTGACTTTGAAAACATACTTATTGAAAAAAACACGTTGAGATCCATATTAACTATGATTGGTGGTTGCAGTGAATGGTGGAATCTTTGCAAGGTAGCTCTGGGGTAGTTGCCAATCTTACAGCTCAGTTGGGATTTGTTTGTAGCATAGGACACAAATGTAATGGAAACAAATTAATGTACACTTATGCCAAGGCCCTGATCAACAAGCATTTAACACATACTGTAAAGGGTTCACTATATATTTATTAAACGGTAATAACAGAAGAGGAAACTCGTGGAAAAGTATTACCTACCCTAATCTACTCTAACTACTCATTACCCACAACTGTCCCTAACTAACCTAAGCTAAACTTACTTATCACATGTAACGAAGCGTTCTAAACATCACCACCCCAGCCCCCTTATGAGACGGGACACATGGAGGACAACAGATACTAACCTAAACACATACTATCCTACACTAAACAAATATATATTATTTTGTATTTTTTTATATTAAAAAAAATACATATATTTATTTTTATTTTTTTCTAAACACACAAGAATCACAACATAGCCCCCCACCCACCCACACATTCAAAAATAAAAAATAAAAATAATCAGGACCCCCCCACCCACTAACACTAACTAAACTAACAGCCTATCCTAACCTAACACTAAGCCCCCTAAGCCCACTAATTATAAGAACAAGGAAAGAGGAGGGAGGGGAGGGAATCATGTCCATTTACAAAGTCTAGAGGTTGGCCCTCCGGAGCGTCTGCTTTATGGACCGCACACGCCTGTTCATATGGCGAACATCCCGGCTCAGGTGACTAATTTTATGTAGGACACGGTCCATTTTGCGCTGCATGTCCTGAAAAGCTGCAGGGTCAACTGTAGCAGCTGGGGCGGTCTGAGTACCAGCTGAGGACGTGTGTGGGCGTGTATAGTCAATGCCTGTGGGCTGCCCTGAAGGTGGTCCACTGCTAGGGCCTGGAGCACTTGCAGATGTTGTTGGGACAACAGTCCAAGCTGTGGGTGGTGCCACCTGGGTGGAAGTGGTGGTCGTGCTGGTGGTGACTGTGGTGGGCAAAGTGGGGCCACCCTGTGCAAAGCCCTCCATGCTCCAGAGGCCCGTTCGTTTGTGTATCTTCGGGCCATCTGTCTGAACCCAGACTCTACCAGCAGGATATACTGGTAACGCTTGCCCGCCTCTGGAACTCACGGACCTGGATGGGTGTCATGTTAGCAGCTGTGAAGACAAAGGAAAAAACTTACATTAGGAACTGCATTGTGTGAAATGGCACAAGAAGTAAATCAGACAGTACATCTACTGTACTTGTAACAGCTCCTATCATCATACAGTTCATTGAATGTCCCTGAGGAAGTACATGGCAGGCCAGCCTACAGAGGTCGTATCACACATAGCACATCCAAACCCTACAAGATGGGTAACAACTGGCATTAATTTGGCATCAGAGTTCTGCCAGTTGTCAGCTAACAATCATGCAGCACATCCTGCGGCAATGCCAGGGCTACAAATGTCAGTGTAGGGGATGGAAATCTAGGGCCACATGATCTGCAAGTTGTAAATGGACTTGCGAGTATAGTACTCATGTGCTATACCTGAGCGTGTATACTAGGTTCCAACCAAACATTCACTGATTTACATGTCTGTGTAACATACTTGTATCAGCAGTCCTAGGTACACTATGCACAAACCCATGCCTGTGTTTGAAGGTAGGGGGTGGAGAAACAACTAACAATTTCAAACAACATGGACACCCAGGAAGCTTAGGAAAGCTGGACATGTGTTTGGCTCTACACACACATCACAGGTAAGGTGTATCTACAAATAGGAGACAGCAAACCCTTGACCAATCGCAGCGCCACACATGTCTGGAAATGCAGACCTTTGCCCACATCATATACTTCCAGTAAGGCATGACTTACAACAGACACAGAGTTGCAAGAACACCCCATGATTTGCATGCACACCTAGGCCATTGTACTCAAGTGCCACATGCTTGTAGCACTACATGTGGAGCTACATGCTGCAAGGAAGGTCACCCTACAGTTTCATAAGTACTTTGGTAAATAGGGAAGAAGAAGTCTGTGGGTAAGCATTTTGCAGACCCATTCAGGGAGAATGTGGGTCTGACAAGCAGACTAAATCTGAGATTAGGTCCAGTGCGACTCTTGTTGATACAAGTGTTATCCACATGACTCACCCCAGTTCACATTGCGGGGCCTACAGGAATGACCTAGAATCCCTAGATAAGACAATAGGATAAGCATTGGCAAACTCCAAAATGCTTAGAAAATGAAATCCCACTCATGGAACAAGACAAATGATGTGCCAGCGCATCATACCTTGATATGTGTTCAACACACAGGAGTCCATCACGCATCACCAGCAAACACAACACATAACAGGCATATCAAAGCCTACTGGAGTTGTCGGGATCCTCAAATGAAGCCACCTCGCCCACAGTGTAGGGTGCTGGTCCACCTGTTAGGCATGGAAGGAAGAAATGTGTTCAAAATCTGTGCACTGACCAACAATTCCAAAGACAAAAACTATGTGTAAGATGACATAAGTAAGTAAAGCCACTCAGACATGATGATACTGCATCCAATATAGCACGTCTAACATGTACATAGCATGGGTCTCCTGTAACAATTACACACATATCTGCACACATGCAGTGGGCCTAACTATAATGTGGTGGCAAACATGCTCCTTCATTAGTGAGCAGACATAATAATGGCGTGTATTCGTCTCATCATGTGCATCCAAGAGAGACATCAAAAGCCTGGTTACTTGAGGAGTGCATTACCAGTCAAACACCCATTGTGGCCATGTCACATTCATGACACATAGGTACAATCTACAGAGGGGCAGGGACATTTGTAATCCCTCATGTTGTTACAGTTTCTTCATTTGATGTGGGCCAGCTATGGAGATTTGCACCAACCATAGAGATATGAACCCATGTGCATACCTTTGGCCTGACATCCCTAAACGAAAGATGGAACACCAAACACCAGTGTAAGATGTTAGCTGAGGGCACCTTACAGTTTTTCCCTCTGTTTCCAAATCCAGATCTGACATGTATCCAAAATGATGAAGGACCACAATAATCCCTAACATTCATCAAACTTCCGTGAACGCTTTCCTTAAACACTCACCAGACACACATGAGACATATGTCTGGGCCACATTGCTATCATCAATTGACGTGAACCCAGCACTCAATTTCTGCATCATGTAGTGTTTCTAAAGTCAGTCTAGCTGTTGCGTCAACAAAGGTAGCCAATATTTTGGAAAATCTATACTTCACTGGCAAATGTGACCCATATAGACATGATTGGCTCCTAATCTGTGTTGCTGTATGACACAAAGGCGGCTACACCTTACATTAAGCAAAAGTATTTAGTAAGTTTGCAGAGCACTTGCTTCCTGGCAGCTAGCAATTGTGGTCCTTCACATAGTCCATCAATGATCCTGTATGTTTCCAAAGCATTCCACACACTCAGCAGCTTAGCCGGCAGATATTGTACAAATCATCTGATGTCACTACAGAGCTTTTAATTGTGCACATTTACATGATTTGTACTCACCAACAGGGCCACCAATCACTGTTCCCAGGTGGTCCAGCAGATCTTGCTCCCTGGTGATGAGGTCAGCCCAGCGGTGCTTCAGCTGGTGGTCATTCCTCTGGCTCCCATACACGCGTTGCAAGTGATGCAGGACCTTTTCCCACCGGATTCGTCGTGCCTCGGTGTGATACCCCTGTATCACCCTGCCTCGATCATCAGTGGGAGGAAATGGCACACCAGCCATATAAACCCCCCCAAGCTCCTCCTCACCCATCTTGCCAAGACGTGGCCTACCCAACATCTTAGCACCGAAAAGGGGAATAGGGGATAAAGAAGAAAAAAGGACAAAAGGGGTAAAGTAGAAGTACAAAAAAGTAAACTTAACAACTAAAAGAGCCCAACTATCCCCAAACTAGCACTACCCACAACAGACTCCCACAAACAACAAAGACAATACAATACTGGACAATAGTACACAAAACACACTCAGACAGTATACTGTACAACAACAATTTTAGATAACAAACTAACAAGTGATGGAGCACACAGGAGACAAAAGCACAATTTCACTGGACAAAACTCAGAACACAGCCACACAGTCTAGAAGAATCACAGACTGCAAAGTGAAAGTGAAAGTACCACCACTGTACATTATCTGTAAACAGGATATCCTATTACATCACTTCCTGCATAAAATGGCTACCGTTTTTATCGTTATGCGTCAAATTTTTTCACTCATACAGTATGTGCGTCATTTTTTTGACGCACAGTAGTAAAAATTAGGCCGCATCCATATATTTGCAAACAGTCTTAACACTTAACCAATTTTCAGGGCATTGTGTGTCGTTTTTTGGGCATAATCTTCATTTTTTTGACACGTATGCGTCAAAATTTCAGGGCATGAACTGGTTTTGGGTATTTTTTCAATTTTAATGTAATGGTACACAACTGAGATAGGCTGATTGCACCCACTTTGGTTTAGACAGTGTATGTTCACATGTGAGACATCATACTGCTGCGGACCATGACCCGCTACTTCCTTAACAGGATTCTCACGCTTGGCTGATGCACTAGATGGCCATATGTGTGGCCTATATATATGTATTGCACAATTTGGGCATGTTTGGCATCAGGAGAGGATAGCAAGGTGACGCACATAAGTACAATACCTCAATGTCTATGGCTCAATGTGTGTGCATTGGCTACTATTGTATTTGTCGACCCAGTGTGTGTGCATCACAAGATGCATCATTGCAAATATGCTTGTATGAATGTGAAGTCAGTGTGTCCAAACCTTAGATGCAAGTCATTGTGGAAATGTGCTAGTCATACAGGTAGCAACATCTGTTGTGTGCACTTCCAAAATTTTGGATAACGTAGACACCACAAATGACAAAGCATGCACTGGATAGATGGCAGACGCTTGTTCATGTCAATGGTCCACAAGTTGGCCATCCCATATCCTAGGAATTTGGTAACTGCTTCCTAGGCAGTTGTTGGTGAACCCACAGTGAGTCAGGCACATGCATAGACGAAATGGGTACCATGTTATTGGCACAGACAGCCAAAGGTGTACCACAAATGTAATATGACGCCACAGTTATGGTCATATGACTGAGCCACAACTCTCCAGTGGCAGTGGTGGACTAGCAGAAGAGGCTGCACGTGGCCACATATTTCCAGTGATCAATTGCACTGAGGTGTCTTGTTCATGTGTGTGGTCCAGTGTTGATCCTGTATATTTTTAGGGGTGTATGTTGTCACAGTTACGTCCATATCTCATCATGAGTCAGTGGCAGCTATTCCTGTATCTACTGAGTAACCTTCGGAGATCAATGTGAGTAAAGTCAATGAGGACATGAGAACCTACATGGGGATGGTCCCACCCTGTCACTGAAGACGTGTAATGAGACTGTCAACAGGGCAACCTTAGTGTGCTGAATGTGATAATGTCTCAGGTGTCATGTTCCGGCAGGTGTCATTACAACATTTGTACACAGGTTGGCCTGTGAAGTTCCCACTGCATCTGGGAACATCATAGCCTCTGTGTTGATTAATGTAGCTGCTATTCAGCATGCACAGCCCATCAATATGTTGTGAGCAATGTGATTCAGCGTGTGAACTGTCAGGGTCCTAATATGTGTGGACTTTTCATGCACCTTATCAGAGGTAGCTGGTTCTGTTGGAGGCACCATACCCAATCCCTGCATACGGCCCTGGTACACTGTCACACTTTGTCGTTCATGCATATATGAGACCCAGACAAGGGGTGGGCCATGATTTTGGTATTCAAAGAAAATGTTACTAATATGGTACAATTAAAAAGCAGATGATGCTATACAATGTATTTGGGTATGCATTGAGGAAGCACATGACAAAATGCCCTCTAAAGAATGAGAGGTTTGGTAACGCAAGTGTGGGACATATGTAGCCACAAGGAACCTTTAGGGTAACGCACAGACAGGTGCCAGTCAGGCTGACAGGATGCAGGGTCAATCTGGATCAAGCAATTTCACAAGGTACATAATCAGTGGTCTGACTAAGATTGGTCAGAGGAAGAACAAGACAGTTGACATGGAAAACTGTGTATGTCCCGTGTTTTGGAAGGTGACACATAAACCCAAGGGCTGTGTTACACGGCTTAATTACTAGCAATGCATAACGGTGTATTCGACAAAATGGAAACTTCAATGCTGTTCCAGGCATCAGCAGGGGCAGTGCATGTTCAAATGGGTGGTGTGCATGGAGGTGATCACAGGTGTGGGCTCCATCATTTTCTCACAAGTCCTGTATGTGAGATTCAAATTCAAATGGCCAAAAGTACCTTTCACACGGGAAGCAATCTACAGGTGATAACAGGGCTTAGAAACTACAAGCCAGTATTAATTGACCTGACGTCCATGCATCAGATGTGCTATGACAATGGCATAACATAGGAAAGGGTGTAGCACACAGGATTAGTATTGCTAGTCTGTGTGTAGAGGAGGGAATATCGGGGTACACATATTACCATTCCAGGGACCTCTTCAGACAGGTGGGTTGTGACCAGGAGCATGGGTGTGTCAGGAGTTAGGAAATGGGCTGACATGTACATGGAATTTCATGTGCGCAATGCTTGTCATAGGTGTGGCACTTGTGCTTTCTATGTTCTGCTTATATGGAACTGTAGTCACAGATAGTCCTTGCAAAGATCGGTGCAGGTGGACTTACTGCTGTCAAGGGTCTGGTCATCGATTCCTGTTACCAATGCAAAAGCACATCAACTGCCTCATGTATGAGGCTTGTTTTCCCCTTATTGAGTGATGGTGCCTTAGCTGTGTGCCATATGCTCCGATGAACTATGTTGCCAACATGGATGTGTCAAATAGGTGTGGTCCTCTGCTATTGCCCTTCTAAGGTGAAATGTACAGGATATATGTCATTTACAGTGTGTGTGTATGTGACTGTTGTATGATACGCATCACAATTGCTCAGGAATTGTCTGTGTCCTGATCGGTATATCAGCAATGCTCCATGAGGCTACACTATTATTCTGATAGTTAGAGATAAAGGTGAGCAAAAATGAATAGCCAGACCATGATATGGTGATTATTATCAGTGTTTACTGACATTAGTTAATACAGTGGTGATGGTGATTAGTTTTAAAAGAAATTGTTCACAATATGATGGCGCCTACGCAATCCCGCAGCCGTGTTTTGTTGTTCCCCCTCATGTTGCAGGCCACCATCCTCCTTTTCCTCCTCTTCAGGCATGTGTGGCTCTGGTTCCAAGAGGGGAATGTTCCTTCGTGTGCAAATGTTGTGCAGGATGGCACATGTTAGAATGATCTTACAGACCATTTCAGGGGAATATAGGAGGCTACCACCAGTGATGTCGAGGCACCTGAATCTCGACTTGAGGATGCCGAATGTCCTCTCGACTAAGCTGCGCGTCCGCCTATGTGCGTCATTGTAGGCACGCTCTGCTGCAGTGCTTGGGTTGCCAAATGGTGTCATTATCTATGGCTGGATCCCATACCCCTGATCAGCTGAAAAAATGAATGGGATCATGTTGATGTAGCTTGCCCCACTGAAATCACCTTGCATGGCAGTAGTTGTCTTGTGTTGTCTGTGACTCTTTTGTATTATTGTGTTCCTTCTTAGGCATCTAGGATGTACCATCTGCATTGTGTTGTTTCCTTGGCTGAGCGAGTGTTTGGCTGCTGACCGGTTGTCAGTAGTATGTTTTGGGATTTGCAGTACAGTGTGCACTCCCTAGCATTGTGACTTGTGATACAGGTGTCCCTGTGTCTTCAGTGGGGGTGAGATGATAGTTCCATACACAGATTCATTTTGACAGTGTTGTTAACACGTTAACATCGATGTACCCTGGACATCCCATACCTTTAGACTTATGCAATGTTTGAATTTCAACATCAGTGAGATGCTCACATTTTGCAAGGTGACAATTAGGCAAACCTCTCCAAATGTTGTGATCATTGACGTGTTTACATTAGACTGTACACTAATTTCAGATGGGTGACAAGTTCAATGCAGACCTATGAAACATGGCTAACGATGTCACGACCTCAGTGTGTTCCTGTCCACATGTTGCTGTTGTGGTGTATGTGTTGTGTGTCCTAGAGGGTTGCTGTGCAGTGTGTATATAAGTAGGTTTTTGTACTTACCAACAAGTAGTCCATTGCCATACCGTCCATCCTGGAAGTGATATTGGTGATCAATCCTTGGAGATCGACAATGGCCTGCACATTGATGGAATGTGTGTGCTTCCTGTTGCAGTAGAGGTGTTCAGTTGCAGGAGGTGGCACAAGATGTACATGTGTGCAGTCGATGGCACCAAGGACGTGTGGGAAGCCACTAATGAGGTAAAACCCCTGTTTTGTCTCCTACTGCTTCTGCAGTGTGTTTGGGAAGCAGGTGTGGCGGGGTGTGAGTCCAATGATGGCATTCAGTACTTTGGGCAAGAAGGCATAAAATGATGGCTGTGATATTCCGGCAACCAGGGCACCAGTTGTTTGAAAAGAGCCACTTGCCCACATGTGAAGTACAGCTAGCAGCTTGGTGTCTGTTGGGATGGTGCGGGGTGTCAGCAAGGTGGGTGCCAACAGTGGCTCAATGTTGCGCAGCAGCTGCTGAATGGCCTGCCAGTTCAACCTGTACCTCTGGATGATGTCATGTTCCCTGAGGCCATTGTGCGGAATATTCTGTCCTGCCTTCTGCGCTGCCTTTGGAGTCCCTGCTGGTGTTGTGGTAGCTGCTGTTGTTGCTGTGCTCTGCCTCTACGTGCACTCTGGATGAGAAGCGCCTCTATGTCTCCCTTTTGCTGCTCTGCTGTTGCCTCTGAGTGTTCTGATTAAATACAGGTGTGTTTGGCCCATTTTAACGCCTGCCCTGACCCAGGCGTAACTTTTTGATGCAAATCGGGCTGTGCGTCATTTTCTGGCTCCGCCTCCCGGCTGTGCGTGATTTTTGCCCAGAAGCATAAATACGACGCACAGCCATTTAAGTCATTTTTTGGACGGGAACGCCTACCTTGCATATGATCAACGCAAGGCGGGTTGCCGCATCCAAAAAACGACGACGTGGCGGGATTTTGACGTCCGCGGGCTCGGGCATCAAAGTTTAAATATGGGGCAAGGTTTGCGCTGAATGTGCGTCAAAATTATTGACGCACATTCGGCGCAGACGGAGTATAAATATGCCCCAAGTGTCCATGCCCACCACCTGCACCTATAGGCACAAAATAATCTGGCACAAACTGCCACGCCAGGATGAGTGACAAAGGCCCTTGCTAACCTAAAAGCAGAACCAAATCTTCCATTCAAAGGCAGAGGGTATATTCAATATGCACCTACCTCTCACACCCTTCTCTTTGCTCCATACATAGGGCACAGCTACACAATTGCAGCAGCATGAAAATAGCAGGCCGCTGTTCATAATGCATGCCAATAAAAACACTCCTCAATAATACCACAATTGCAAACCACACAGTTTCAAAGAAACACTGCAATATTATTAGATTTAGCGTTCTGTCACTCCTCTTCCCTACACACTGAAATCACCGCTCTTATTGACATATGCAATACCAAAACACGCCCCACCAGGGCAACACGGGAAACCCAGGCCCATATTTATACTTTTTGACTCAAACCAGCGGCGGCACTGGTTTGCGTCAAAACTTTTACTGCTGCTAACGCCATTCCTACGCACCATGTGGGCACCTTATTTAAGGAATGACGTTACCTGGCGCTGCGGACTGGTCTGAGTAAAAACAAATGACTCAAACTAGGATGCGCCGGCGTAGGGGAAAATGGGGGTTGTGCGTCAAAAAATGGTGCAAGTCAGGTCTGAGGCAAAAATCATGCCTCAAACTGGACTTGCGCCATTTTTTGACGCACAACCCCCATTGAAATGACTCCTGTCTTAGCAAAGACAGGAGTCATGCACCCTTTCCCAATGGCAATGCCCAGGGGACTTCTGTCCCCTGGGCATGGTCATTGGGCACAGTGGCATGTAGGGGGGCCCAAATTAGGCCCCCCTATGCCTCTTTAAAAAATTTACAAAAATACTTACCTCAACTTACCTGTACTGACCTGGGATGGGTCCTCCCATCCATGGGTGTCCTCCAGGGGTGGGCGAGGGTGGCCGGGGCTGTCCCTGGGGGCAGGGAAGGGCACCTCTGGACTCCTTCTGAGCCCACAGGTCCCTTAACGCCTGCTCTGACCCAGGCGTTAAAAAACAGCGCACATCAGTGTGTGTGCTGTTTTTTTAAGGCCCTCCCCCTCCTTTGCACCAAAATGACGCTGGAGTATAAATAAGGCGCACAGGCCTTAAAGTCAATTTTTGGGCGGGAAAGCCTACATTGCATATCATTAACGCAAGACAGTTTCCCGCATCCAAAAAATTACGTACACAATGGAATTTTGATGTCCGCAGGGTCGGGCGTCAGAGGTTAAATATGGGGCAAGGTTTGCACCGAATGTGCGTCAAAATGTTTGACGCACATTCGGTGCAAACAGAGTATAAATATGCCCTCTAAACTTTCAAATCTAATTCATATATTAGGGAGTAGTGCGCAACCCAACTGTAGGTGTATTTATCTATGAAAGCAATTCAGCAACTCATTGTGGGTATGGAGAGTGCTGAAATTCATCTATAATAGAGTACACTACAATACAGTGCCCAGAACATATGGTTCTGGGGAGGTATGCAGTGTTGAGTGCAGAGGAAAAGTGATAAGAATCTGGTGGATAAACTCAAAGATCAAAATAAATAAATAATCTACTTTCTTGAAAAACGCAATTCTCTTGGAATATAAGTATATTGTTTTTAGTACATCAAATTTTGACCTCAATGATCAGTGTGTCACATGTGTACAGACTCTACATTACCTGCATATCCATCACCATCACATATCATGAATGCCAAATATGTTCATTAGGGGAGGGCACCCTCAGGCTCTTAATATGCCAAGAATTTCTACTACTATGCTAAGATAAGTATTATGCCCACTATGAATACCGCCGATGTACATAATATAGTGTGAATTATCACCATGTTGGGGCAACATTATGCCATCGGTACACAACATCATGCATCACTCATCCTCCCTATATGTGACAGGTTACCACTATTATGCCTGGGGTAGCATTCTGCCAGGGGTGGGCAACATTGTAGCACTTGCCAAGGATGCCCACAATGTGCCAAGAATTACTAGTAGTATGCCACGGCCAGTGTGATATTAAGGGTGGTTCCAAAACAAGACAAGCACCAACAATGTGCCAAGAAGCATTCTCATAACGCCAAGGCAAGCATTATGCCTCAGGTGGGCACCATCTTGCCTGGATCTACCCAATTTGCCAATAATTATCACTGTTATACCAGGGACGCTCCATCAATCCAGAAATCTTCTCAGCATTGGAGAGCATGACTTAGCTGGTAGACCTCAGGTCATGTCTCAGTGACCACTCATGGGGGGTACTGCAGGTAGATGTGGGCAAACACACTCTTACACAAATACTTGGATATTCCCAGGTACAGACTCAGCGGTGTTAACACAGACATACAATTACTCACAGTTGTGCACCCAGGACAGCTTTCGTCCGCACTTCAACCTTAACAAATGAGTACTTTTTTTTTTTTTTAACTTACCTACATTGTCCGCAAGGATCACTCTCGATTCCAGTTCTCTAGGGATGCCCACAATTATCTTGAGCACTGACTATCAGGGGTGGACCTCAGGTGCATGGAAAGCTCTGCATTGAATGCACGCTGTCTGTTTGACAATGCAGGACTTGCAACAGTGATTGGCCATGTTTGTTGCAGGTCTTCCTGCCCTGTGCTATCAATCACAATTTGTGCAGGAATCAAGCCTAACACTGTCTTGGATCGTGCAGTGGGTATCATATGCAGGTGAAGGGGCACAGGAAGGAAACAAATACTAGTGAAGGCACCACCTACCTCTTTCCACATGTTATACCACAAGGCATAAAAAGTTCCTAATGGGCGATAGTAAACTATAAATCTAGGTTTCCTTTTCACCTTACAGTGCCTCAAGCGTCGATCGGAATATACATAACAAACATGCATCTGAAAATGTGTCTCAATGAAGGAGTCAGGCTCCCAACGGTGCTGAAAAGGGGGGTAAACCTTCCAGGACGTCAAAGCAGAAATAGTCAAGAAAAAAGGCAGAAGTCACAAACCTTCACCTCAGGATTGCCTTCCACAACCACGGGAAGGGAGACCATGATTTCTGGACAACAAATAACACCACAACCACAAATTTTAACATTAGAAACACAGAATAAAAGGAGAGGCCGCCATATGCAGCACTCTGCAGTATTAACCAAGTATTAAATTATAAAAAAGACCTTGACGAAGAGATGTCAATTGTGTATGTAGAAGTGAGATCACAAAATATAATAAGGGCAGGAGTCCGTGGTAACCAGCAGCAACTTTCGTATTTTGAATACGATGGGAAGGGCTTCTTGTTCACAGTGTTTATTTTTTCAGCGTCCCAGTGATGTCTTTTAAAATTTCTTTTAATTACCTTGTGAAATTCTGTTTATAAGTTCAGACCCAAAAAAGTTGTGAAAGATGGTACTTAATGAAACATTTAGCCTTTATTGCTGTGCATATGTACAACATGGTCACTTTAGATATGCACGTAATAACTCACATTACATAAAGAACATCATAACAAAACATAAAATATTATGATGTGTTTTTGTGTATTGTTATGGTGGGAATTAGTACAGTCAAACATTTCGTAGTTCCAAGAACAGCAACAAAACACGTCCATTTAGATTAATAGAAACAAAACGATTTGTAACTTCCGACACCATGCATCTGGTACATTTGATGTTGCTTGTGTAATGCCTGGTATTCCTTAGAGTTTTATCTGTGTCTACCCAAGTGGCGTAAGCGTTCTGATAGTGTGGGATGGATGTGAACTGTCAGTGTTCAGATGCTACTATTTAAGGGCTTTATTATTTTATTGGTTGAGCTACTTACATCATGCTCCTGTTGTGGTGTAGCCCCAGGCTAGCCTCATATGTACCTTCAGTGATATCCGTAATCTGGCTTGGACTAGATGCTGAATAAAACTTTCCTGTTACCTATATCTTTATAAACTGGGCAACTTCATAGGTAGAATAGTAAAAGTTAAGAATTTTCTTAACAAAATATCATGTCCTAAATATTGTTTACAATAATATCTTATTCTACTACTAACTTCAATAGGACAATATTTTTGGAAACAACAAATTCGTCCTAGTTGGGGTGAGAAGATGAATTCCATATCAATGTTGTTAAAAAAACAGATGGGAGGTGTGTGTGGTGTAAACATTGTGAGGGCGAATTCTCCTGGATTAAGAAGGATGTAGCTGACACCTGTCTCTAAGGCTTTGTGATACCCAAGATGATAGCATTGCGGCGACCAACGCCAGTAAGTATGGTCTTAGGTCTGTAGATGAAGTGGTGGTGTTTGTTTATAGAAGTTTGAGATGGGTGGATGTCTTGTACTTGGTGGTGGAGGGATGAAGATTTGGCTTTTTGGTGCAGTATCAGTCACTCAAGCACTACCTGTGGGATATCGCTTTAAAAACACATGGCAGCCACAAATCTTGGGTAGATTTGTTTACACTAAATGTGTTGGCAGATCCACCCTGAGGATTGCTAAATAGCACTATAGACAGCAGGAGTTGTGCTACCAGATAGAATATATTCCTTGCATCAGAAACATAACAGTAGATTGGCTGCCAAAGCTGCCGTTGGGGTCTGATGACACAGACAACTGAGAGCAGGGTGACATTGAAGTTGTTGTTAGTGCTCCATCCAATATCACCAAAGGTGCCATCATGCAGTACAAGTTGTTAGAGTAAATGGAAGAGGATGAGACTCTGTAGAAAGTTGTGCAACACATAAAAAGGGGTTTGTCCATCTTTCTAGTGTTCAGAAGCTGATATGCATGCTGATTTCTACATTTTGACAGAAGTTCATAATTATCACTTCTCAACTTGAATTTCAGGAAAGTAGATGCATTAGCTGTTCCCCATTGTTTAGGCAGGACCGTGGTGGAGTTGTCCCATGAAAGCCACATCGACATGTGAGCCATGAAGCCGTGTGTTATAGAGCTTTTTCAGTGGCCTGGGTTAGATAAGTCTATTAAGCAATATGTATATTAATGTTGTCCTGTGCCATTAGTAATAAGCTTCAAGTTACTGTCCCCAGTCCTGTGGAGTCTGTTCTGGTTCCAGAACAGGCTTGAATAAGCTAAGAGTAGATAATATTGGTCCTTTACATATGTTGAAAGGCAATAGTTAAGTAAGGCATAGTAGACGTGTGTTACCATTCTCACTGGCTAGAGGTCTGTTTCGTTAATGGCGCCAATAGTCCAAGGTTGGAGAGTTCCTTGAGAGTATGTGTACAAGGAATTTTCGGATTTTATTAAAAGCCTGGGTATCAAGCACACTACTAAATCAGTCCGAAGCGGCGGGCGCCACAATACTGCCAGTGCTGGCGGTATGCGTGGTGCCCTATTATGGCTTTTCCGATGGCCCAACGGACGGAAACAGCGTTTCTGCATGCTGGCCCAGCAGAAAAGTCACATCAACATTTAAGCCGGCTCGTAATAGAGCCTGCGGCAATGTTGATGTGCAGCGGGTGCAGCAGCACCTTTTGCGCCTTTTACTGCCTGTAATTCAGTCAGTGAAATGTGCGATGGGGCTGTGCCTGAGGGCCCCTGCACTGCCCATGCCAAGTGCATGGGCAGTGCAGGGGCCCTCAGGGGCACCCTGAGTTTACTATCATGGACAGGCTAGTGGATGGGGACTCATAATCCCCAGGGCAGCGCTACCCTGGTGGATTTCGACTGCCTGGCGGTAGGCAGGTCAGTACTGGTGGTATGACCGTGGCAAATGCGCCACGGTCACAATACGCCAGGTAGACACCGCCAGACTGTTGGTGGTCCTCCCAGCGGCAATGGGTTGGTGGAACACTGCAACAGGTTGATCAAAGATAGCATTCAGTTGTTTATTGTCAATGATATAGATTGGGCAACCAAAGAATTTCGTTGTGGGTCTTTTATACCACTCTAAATGCTTATGTCTAAGTACTTCTATTTTTGGTGAATGGCAGCGTGTCAGTTTCTAAAATCAGTATAATTTGGGTAAGGAGAAGAGTTCTTAAGGAGAAGATGTGTGGGGTAGCTTGCAAACAGAGACTTACCCACATGAAATACTCAAGGTCAGAGGTTGTGGATGAATGGAGGTGACCTGCTGAGAATCAAGCTTTCGGAAGTTCACTCGAAAGAATGTGACAATTTTCTTCACTCAGGAGAGTTGTGGTGGAGATAGAGTGTGTGGTTACGTTTGGTGATGAAAGGTTTTGGAATATGGAGACGTTGTTTGTAGGTCCGTCGTTGCTACAGTTTATGTGGGAAATGGATGAATAACCTGGTATTGTGAGTGCTTAAGAGATTCAGTTTCTACCTTGGCGATGTCTCGTGCTAGAACCCAGGAGTTAAAAATATCCTCCGAGGACATATCATAGGGAGGTTGTCCAGATAAGTTGCATCCAGCGAATTCAAAGATTATGTTGCATAACTGCATTGTTTAATGTGAGATGTTTGTTCGGGGGTTTTCAGGTGTGTGTGTCGAGTTGAGTTGTGTGTGTACTTTATGAGATGGCTATTTAATTATCAGCTCTAAGGGAGAACATCTGCTGGCTCTTGCCACAGTAGCTACTCCAATTTGTATGCCAAATATTAACAGTTTTTTTAGAATGTAATTTAAGAATAATTATATCTAGTTAATATAGTTGTCAGATGTTTCTGGATTCAGCCACTGATGTTTGTTATGAGTAAGCTCTCAATAAAGGCTTACCTAAGAAGACCTGGTTCACTTCTTGATGTTATCCTTTTGGGCTAGTAGAAGGTTTGCGACGGCTAAAACATTTTTTGAAATGTACTAAACCCAATTAATGATTCGGAAAGGCCTATTCCTGAGCACTAGTAGTGTAAGAAATGCAATAGTGGCCACCAGAGGAGTGTTTTTTTTTTAGAATTCTTTTTATTAAACCAGTAATCTCCATACAACAATATTCTGAAATAGTGATGCTTATATTTGGCATGACCAATTGTACAGTATCATGTTGCACAGTAAAGCTTGCACAACATAGTCCACTTGGCGCTTTTACGGCCCAACAGCCTAGCTGGTTGCTACTGACTTTCCTCCAAATCCCCCTGCCCATCCTATGACTTGCCTCCACGTTAATCAATCTCCCGATGTCATTTCTCCCATATTTTTTCCCATGTCTTAGGACAGCCTCTACTCATATACACCTCTCGCTCCATCCCCTGGCACTAATTCATGTCTGACTCCCAAGTCCCGCACCTCCGGGGCCTGTGCGACCCCCAGTTCTGCGCTATGTTGCGCTTCGCGACCCCAGCTGCCAAATTCAACCAGATCTCATGATATCTGCCCCATGATTGTTCATTCGAGACCCCCAAAAGCAATCATTTAGCATCTAATGGCAACTCTAGGGACGTCACTCTGGTCATAATTGCTATAATTAAGGACCAATATCTTTGTAAATGAGGGCATTCCCACAAGATATGATAGAATGTGCCCTCCATTCTACACCCCTGATGACATAATGGTGTGTCTGCCCTGCCCATCTTATGGAAGAGTGTCTGTGAATAGTATGCTCTATGTAATAGCTTGAGTTGCACCAGGCGAAATCGCACCCTGATTGCAATTTCTCGGGGACTTTGTAGGAGCTTCTCCCAGTCTTGATTCTCAAGGTCACTGAGATCCCCTTCCCAGGCAGCCTGTAAGGGCCCCAAGAGGTCAGGGGAAATGTTAATGAGCTTTCTATTAATCGTGGATATACCTTTATTATTTATCTGTTCTGTCAGAACTTGGTCCTTTAAGGGGGAGGAGTCAGGCAGCAGCTCTCCCTCATGTATATGCGGTTGAAGGGCATGTCCAAACTGTAAGTAATAGAAGCGCTTTGACTCTGCCATATCGTATTCTAGGCGAAGATCTTCAAATCAGACAAAAGCCTGGTTCCTCCAGACATCTCCCAAATATTCTAGGCCTATTAATGCCCACCGGGAAAAACCAACAAGTCCCTTAACTTCTGCAAGCAAAGTACTGTGCCAGAGAAGGGTCATCGCGATGAGTCTCTCCTGCCAGCCAAGTATTTGGTGGCCTCCCTCCAGACCTGAACTAGTATCCCAGTGTGCTGTGGTAGATCCTTCTCCGTTCTCACCCGATATAACACCTCTCTATGACCACCCCCACATGGCTTCTCTATCCACCTTATAAGCTGGGTCCTGCCTGTCAGTGAAGATCCACTCATTTATGACAAGGAGTTGCAAGGCCCAGTAGTATAACCTAATATCCGAAATTGCCAGCCCTCCTCTTATATCCCCTTGTGCAATTTAGACAATGCTATCCTTGGAGGGACCCCCCTCCACAGCAACTTGCGAACCTCCATCTATCTTCTTGAATATTGCTGGAGAAATCTTAAAAAGCATGTTTTGAATAGTGTACAAAAATCTCGGTAGACTCATCATTTTATAGAGGGCCACTTGCCCCACTAGAGTTCAGGGGAGAACACTCCAGTGTGCCGCATCTCCCCGTAGCCTCTCCACCTGAGTAAGGATGTTTCTCCTGGGGATCTCATGTAACATATATCTCCAAATTCCCAAAAGCCTTCAAGGACTACTGGTGCCTCACAATCTCGAGGCAGTTGATGGTGTAGCCTGAGTGGTCTCTAAATATGCCAAAGACCTATAGGATCTTACCAATAGAAAGAGAGGGGTGTGTAAGGTAGAGAAGAATGTCATCAGCATATAAAGATATTTTCTCTTCCCAGCCACCTGGCGCCTGAACACCCCGTATGAATGGGTCCTAAGGGATCCATGCCACCACCAGATCCAGCACCAGGACAAAGATCACTGGGGAAAGAAGACATCCCTGGCGTGTGCCCCTCCGTATAGCAAAGCTGCAGGACAGCACTCCATTCACTTTCACTCTAGTCCTGCGGGACTGGTATAAGTAGTCTTGCCCACACATAGAATCTCGGGCCGAAGCCCAGGCGTTCCAGGGCTGCAAATAGGTAGGTCCATTCAATCGAGCCAAATGCCATTTTGGCATCTAAGGCCATTAATGCAGCTTGTCCTCCTTCTGAAGGACCACAATGACTGCTGTTCTTTGATCCTCAGACAGGCAACCTGCCCTGCCAGCCTCCCAAAACATGTCAAGCATGGGTTTAGCCACTCTGTCTACCATTCCCTTATATAGCACAACTGGTATGCCTTTAGGGCCTGGCGCTTTCCCAGATTGAAGGTCAAGCTATGCCTGCGCCAACTCCTCCTCTGTTAAATCAGACTCCAAAGACTCCCGCTCTTCCCTTGCAAGCTGTTGTAGCGAGACATCCTTTAGGAGATTTCTACAGCACTCTATAGTCATGACCGTCTTGGAAGCATAGAGGCATTCATAGTAAGAAACAAAGGGCTCTGCTATAGTCACGTTTGTCATCAGGAGTGCTGCCAAGCCATTGTGTATCCACAATACCCATGAATGCTCCCTGCCTCATCTGTACAACCACGGGTTTGCTGGCATTCTCTCCCATGTCATATAGATGGCGTTGAGTTGCCAGTGAATGTGCCCACACCTGGTTTTCAGCCAGCGCCCTCACGTCTTGCTGATGTAGGTGTAACCTATGTCTCCAGTCCGCTGTGTTGGAGGTCTTAGCCCTTTCTTCCAATTCACATATCTCTTTTTCGATTGCAGCACATTTTAGAGTTGTTTCCTTCTTCTCCCGCCTATCTCCGCCTGAACCTGTCCCCTTACTATTGTTTTGAATGCCTCGTTGGGCCCTGGTTCTCTCTAAAATAGAGGTACGCCACCCTCTCTCAGTTCGTCCCACATATTTTTATCTCCAAGATACCATGGGCCCAGCCAGGGAGAGATTGTAAAATCACTACAAGGACCCGAAGTCTGACCTCTTCAGGAGAGTGATCAGATATGCCCCTCGCATGGAATGTTTCAGATTTGAATCTGGGTGTATGAGAATGATGTGTAAATAAATAAGCCAAACGGGAACAACTCCCATGCACAGGTGAAAAATAGGTGTACTGTCGGGCATGGGGGTAGTGTTCCCTCCATATATCCGAGAGGCCCAATGCTGAAGTGAACTGAAAAAGCAGTCCTCCACCCTCCTTCTTCTTTCAGCCGTGGCATTCATGACCATATTCATATCACCACCCATGATTTGGAACGCTGGTTGTATAGTCAGTACAAGTTTCATCAAGTCAGGCAACGTAGTCCCATGTAACCGCAGTGGGATATAGACAGAACAAATATTTACCATAGTGCCCTCCCATTTTCCAGTCAGTGCCGCAAAGTGGCCACTCGGGCCCTGCCGCACCCAGTAGGTCATAAAGAGCAGCCATCTCTTTGTGAGGATCCCCACCCCCCTAGAATCTGTGGTGTACCCGGAGTGTGCCATAAGTGTGTATCCCATTCTGTCCAGAGCCTTATAGAGGTTGCCCTGGAGGTGCATCTCCTGTAGGAGCACTATGTTTGGACCGTGTCATAGGAGGTGCTGCAGTACTAGTGTGCGTTTTCTTTTGTTCCCCAAACCATTGACATTCCATGTCAAAATGGTGAGATCACCTGTAGCCCCAGACATATTTATATAGCTTGCTACTGGCCTCCATTGCCACCTCCAGGGCATATCCCATCCCCCCCTTCTCTCTGCATGAGTTGTCCCCATCTACCTCAATCATGCCTTTAATACAATAGCTGCCTAACAAATTGGAGATTACAATAAGAGCTATCAACTGAAACGTCCCCTTAAACTCCTTCCACCCTGCTACCCTGACTAGTGGGTCTTGAACTACCCACCCCCCAACTTGCAGAGTGCCTGTCTCCCCAGAAGTAACATGTGTTTGTGAGGGTGGGATAATCCACCACCAAGTGACACTACAGAATGTCAATTAGAAATGTAGTATTCCCTCATTCTTGAATAGAGTTAGACCATACTAGGATCTTATAAAGTCTTTATCCAGCACACCGGCGGTGCCCTTCAACGCGCTTTCCTACAGCACCCCACCTTCCAATCATGAGCCTTCTTACTCATGTCCCCAGCCATCCCAAAAGGAACTTATGAACATTATTAATATGAATTGTTCAAAGCATGGCTCACGTGTCCTGCTGGTTGGGAGGTGACCTTTGTTTCTTTGGCAGGAGAGAAGAATCCAGCTCCAAGTTTGTGGACGGCCTAGCAGATCTGTGTGCTGCCAGCCCTTTTACCTGCCACTCTCCAGCCCTCAATCTATTCCCATGCTTCTTCGGTGTATTTAAGTACAGGATTTCCCATCGACTATCACCTTCAACTTGGATGGACATAGCACCATACACTTACTCCTCTTTGGCTTGTAGTGCTTTCTTAACTTGATCAAAATATTTCCTTTGGGCTGTACTTGTAAAGTGAAGTCAGGGAAAAAATGGATGACTGTATTGTCCACCTGCAGATCTCCATGTGTTCGTGCAGCCTGAGGTATGGCGTCTTGGTCCCTATGGTTTAGGATCCCTGCTATTATTGTACAGCGCGGCATTTTGGCGGGGGGCCAGCGATCTGTGCGCCCTCTCGACTGAGAAGAAGATGGAGAGCCTCTTCGTTTTCAATTTATTGAGGATGAGATCCTCAAGGAACGGATCTGAGCAGGGACCCTCCATTCTCTCCAGGACTCTGACCATTCGGATGTTGTTCCTCTGGGACCATCCTTCCTGATCTTCCAGCCAGGCTGCTAGCATTGTGCCTTGCTGCATTAGTGTTTGCACTTGGGGCTTCAGACGCATTTTTGTGGAGAGTAGACCACTGATTTGTGCTTCCACCCGAGATCATCTGAAAATCTGCCCTAAGGAGGTTAACATCAATTCTTACTGCATCATTCGTGGGCTCGATTGGGGCTATGGAGCCCCTCATGTCCTGTATCACCTCCATGATGTTACTTAGGGAGGCCTCTTTTACCTACTGGGGTTCTCCTCCCAACTCTGCCCTGCCTGTTCCCTGCACATCCTGTCCGGTGGGCATCCTTACGGTGTACATATCAAGGCTGTTGCGCTGAGCCTTCCTCTGAGCACAGCCCCTCACCATGCCCAGAGCACCCTCCTCCTCAAACTGATGTCATATGGTGTGACTATGGATTGGCACCCACCCTATGAGGGGGTGGCTGTGCCTCACACCATCTGGTCCAGTGCCCTTTATATGCGACCATAAGAGTCACCATGCATCCAGCCTGGGGTTGATTACCACGGATTCCATCTCCCAATGCGGGCCGGCTGCTACAGTTTGTCGAGCCTCACTCGCTCACTGAATGACCCCTCTTTGGTCCAGCGTCCAGTGGGGTCAGGGAATATAGCCTATCCCCTCTTCTTCTCATGCATGTCCCACTTTTTATGTGGTGAAGAGGTAGACCCCGGCCCCAGTCGATCGCTGCCAGTAAGGCCCGGTACACCCCCCCAGCAGGCCCAAACTCCTCTTTGGGCATCCGCGCCCTCTGAGGCCCAGGTATCCCGCTATTGGCCCAGATGGAGTACTTGTGAGAAGGTAGCCTCTTTCTAGCCTTGTTACCCCCACTTTTGGCCTGTTTGTGAGTGTATGTCAGGGTGTTTGTCACTGTTTTCACTGTCTCACTGGGATCCTGATAGCCAGGCCTCAGTGCTCATAGTGAAAACACTATGTTTTCAGTATGTTTGTTATGTGTCACTGGGATCCTGCTGGTCAGGACCCCAGTGCTCATAGGGTTGTGGCCTATATGTATGTGTCACTGGGACCCTGTCACACAGGGCCCCAGTGCTCATAGGTGTGCATGTATATGTTCCCTGTGTGGTGCCTAACTGTCTCACTGAGGCTCTGCTAACCAGAACCTCAGTGGTTATGCTCTCTCATTACTTCCAAATTGTCACTGACAGGCTAGTGACCATTTTTACCAATTTACATTGGCTCACTGGAACACCCTTATAATTCCCTAGTATATGGTACTGAGGTACCCAGGGTATTGGGGTTCCAGGAGATCCCTATGGGCTGCAGCATTTCTTTTGCCACCCATAGGGAGCTCTGACAATTCTTACACAGGCCTGCCACTGCAGCCTGAGTGAAATAACGTCCACGTTATTTCACAGCCATTTTACACTGCACTTAAGTAACTTATAAGTCACCTATATGTCTAACCTTTACCTGGTAAAGGTTAGGTGCAAAGTTACTTAGTGTGAGGGCACCCTGGCACTAGCCAAGGTGCCCCCACATTGTTCAGAGCCAATTCCCTGAACTTTGTGAGTGCGGGGACACCATTACACGCGTGCACTACATATAGGTCACTACCTATATGTAGCTTCACCATGGTAACTCCGAATATGGCCATGTAACATGTCTATGATCATGGAATTGCCCCCTCTATGCCATCCTGGCATTGTTGGTACAATTCCATGATCCCAGTGGTCTGTAGCACAGACCCTGGTACTGCCAGACTGCCCTTCCTGGGGTTTCACTGCAGCTGCTGCTGCTGCCAACCCCTCAGACAGGCATCTGCCCTCCTGGGGTCCAGCCAGGCCTGGCCCAGGATGGCAGAACAAAGAACTTCCTCTGAGAGAGGGTGTGACACCCTCTCCCTTTGGAAAATGGTGTGAAGGCAGGGGAGGAGTAGCCTCCCCCAGCCTCTGGAAATGCTTTGTTGGGCACAGAGGTGCCCAATTCTGCATAAGCCAGTCTACACCGGTTCAGGGACCCCTTAGCCCCTGCTCTGGCGCGAAACTGGACAAAGGAAAGGGGAGTGACCACTCCCCTGACCTGCACCTCCCCTGGGAGGTGTCCAGAGCTCCTCCAGTGTGCTCCAGACCTCTGCCATCTTGGAAACAGAGGTGCTGCTGGCACACTGGACTGCTCTGAGTGGCCAGTGCCAACAGGTGACGTCAGAGACTCCTGCTGATAGGCTCCTTCAGGTGTTAGTAGCCTTTCCTCTCTCCTAGGTAGCCAAACCCTCTTTTCTGGCTATTTAGGGTCTCTGTCTCTGGGGAAACTTTAGATAACGAATGCATGAGCTCAGCCGAGTTCCTCTGCATCTCTCTCTTCACCTTCTGATAAGGAAACGACCGCTGACCACGCTGGAAGCCTGCAAACCTGCAACATAGTAGCAAAGACGACTACTGCAACTCTGTAACGCTGATCCTGCCGCCTTCTCGACTGTTTTCCTGCTTGTGCATGCTGTGGGGGTAGCCTGCCTCCTCTCTGCACCAGAAGCTCCGAAGAAATCTCCCGTGGGTCGACGGAATCTTCCCCCTGCAACCGCAGGCACCAAAAAGCTGCATTACCGGTCCCTTGGGTCTCCTCTCAGCACGACGAGCGAGGTCCCTCGAATCCAGCGACGCTGTCCAAGTGACCCCCACAGTCCAGTGACTCTTCAGCCCAAGTTTGGTGGAGGTAAGTCCTTGCCTCACCTCGCTGGGCTGCATTGCTGGGAACCGCGACTTTGCAGCTACTCCGGCCCCTGTGCACTTCCGGCGGAAATCCTTCATGCACAGCCAAGCCTGGGTCCACGGCACTGTAACCTGCATTGCACGACTTTCTAAGTTGGTCTCCGGCGACGTGGGACTCCTTTGTGCAACTTCGGCGAGCACCGTTTCACGCATCCTCGTAGTGCCTGTTTCTGGCACTTTCCCAGGTGCTACCTGCTTCAGTGAGGGTTCTTTGTCTTGCTCGACGTCCCCTCTCTCTGCAGGTCCAATTTGCGACCTCCTGGTCCCTCCTGGGCCCCAGCAGCGTCCAAAAACGCCAAATGCACAATTTGCGCCTAGCAAGGCTTGTTGGCGTCCTTCCGGCGGGAAAGCACTTCTGCACGACTCTCCAAGGCGAGAGGAATCCGTCCACCAAAGGGGAACTCTCTAGCCCTTTTTGTTCCTGCAGAAACCTCAGCTTCTTCTGTCCAGTCAAAGCTTCTTTGCACCCGCAGCTGGCATTTCCTGGGCATCTGCCCATCTCCGACTTGCTTGTGACTTTTGGACTTGGTCCCCTTGTTCCACAGGTACCCTAGATTGGAAATCCACAGTTGTTGCATTGCTGGTTTGTGTCTTTCCTGCATTATTCCTCTAACACGACTCTTTTGTCCTTAGGGGAACTTTAGTGCACTTTGCACTCACTTTTCAGGGTCTTGGGGAGGGTTATTTTTCTAACTCTCACTATTTTCTAATAGTCCCAGCGACCCTCTACAAGGTCACATAGGTTTGGGGTCCATTCGTGGTTCGCATTCCACTTCTGGAGTATATGGTTTGTGTTGCCCCTATCCCTATGTTTCCCCATTGCATCCTATTGTAACTATACATTGTTTGCACTGTTTTCTAAGACTATACTGCATATTTTTGCTATTGTGTATATATATCTTGTGTATATTTCCTATCCTCTCACTGAGGGTACACTCTAAGATACTTTGGCATATTGTCATAAAAATAAAGTACCTTTATTTTTAGTATAACTGTGTGTTGTGTTTTCTTATGATATTGTGCATATGACACTAGGTGGTACTGTAGTAGCTTCACACGTCTCCTAGTTCAGCCTAAGCTGCTCTGCTAAGCTACCATTATCTATCAGCCTAAGCTGCTAGACACCCTATACACTAATAAGGGATAACTGGGCCTGGTGCAAGGTGCAAGTACCCCTTGGTACTCACTACAAGCCAGTCCAGCCTCCTACAGTACTGTCTCCCACAACCGCCGCTATCTGCTGCAGAGGGGGGGAACATCTGCAAGCCACTGTCTCCGATCCTCAGGATCCGTGGCGCCAGGTCCTCTACACCCAACAGAGTCCCAGGCTCTGCCTTGCCAGCTGCCCCAGCACCCCGTTAGTTCATAGGGTCCGGCTCTTTGCCTGAACCACGGCCGGGATGGATTGGAGGGGGAGAAGTCTACCCGCACGGCCGCCACCAAAGAGTCACAGGCAGAGGCAGCCAGTCCCTCTTGCTGTTCTTCAGCTCTTTCGGAGCCTTGCTCTGTGCACCACACAAGCCGACATGCCGTTCACCATTTTGGGCCCAGCTCGTGGCCCCACCAATACTTTGGATTGCTTGAATCCCATGACGATGAGGGCTGCTGGCCCCCTCTGACAAGCAGAGGGACCAGGCATTAGTTTGCATGGGTGGGGGAGTTGTTGAATCTAGCAGCAGACAAAAGATGACAAATTTAGTTTTCTTCTTCGCATGCTTTGCTGATGCCAAGGTTCTGAAGCAATTTGGGTGTTAACCCTTCTTTGAATACTCTTCCCAAGATGGTGGATTGTCCATAAAACTCTAATGGAGGCTCCCAATCCAAGGTGAAGCATGATTCTCCTCCTTGTATCTAGGGTGACACCCTGCACAGAATATTATATGTTAAATTTGACAGATATCTCCTTTGGAAGGTCACACAAAGGAGGTAAAAATCCACAAGGGAACTGTGGTAGGCTGTGGTGGTACACGAGCACAGCAAGACTGAGTCGGGTAAATATGGTTCGTGGGTATTACTGTATGCTTTTATTATCTGTTAATTTTCTATAAAGAAAGTACAGTGTTCCGTATTTCTTCTGTGGATTTATTTGATTCTGCCTTTTTTCTCTTTGTTAATATTCTTCTTTCTTTCTTCTTATCCCCTTTCGTAAGGTTGGCTACGACGGTGTCGGGTGGTGGACCACTCGGGCGGTTTCCGGGACCATAGAAGAACAGAGAGAGAAATAGGAGGTAAGTCTTTCTGTAGGATCTGGGTGTTTCTATTTCTATTCCAAGGTGGGAAGGGAGCAAACAGGGTGGGTTGGTGAGGATATTCCACTGTGATGGGTTTTATTGCTGGTGCCCGTTCGGTTTCTTCCTCCCTAGTGGTTTAGTGCACCTCTCCTTCCCCTCTCCCGCCTCCCTTGTTCCCTTCCCCGGTGCCCGTGTTTCCCTGTGATCCCCTTGGCCCTAGGAGGGACCGTACCTTCGAGAGCCACGACCCTCCGGGGTCGTGGCGGGCATCTCGCGTCTTCGTCTTTTCCTTGTAAGCTGTAATCGCCGTCTTCTCGTCAGCTCCGCTGGAGGACTCGTCCGTATTCAACACCGCTGCCTCCGACGCTGCAACTCCACCGGCTGGGTCCTTCTCCGCGGCGTCCGACTCCCCAGGAATGTAGTCCGTCTTCTCTTGTACTTCCGGAACCAGGAAGTTGTTGCTGGTGACGCGACGTAGCGTTCTCCCGTTGTCATGAGAACGCAGAAAAGTATCGAGGGAGCTTGTGGAAAGATGTCAGCTACAAGGGAGAAAAGACGCGGTCGCGGAGACCCGTCTACAGGAACAAAACCTCCTTTAGCAATCGGTGTTGATTTTGACTGAAAAGGTAGATTTTGTTGATAAAAGTCAGTAAGACACCAAACCCGATCCAAACATCATATAGGAGAAATTAAGATAACAGTCCGAGGCACAGAAGATCCTCAAGGAACTTGATCCTAAACTATTGGAAGGAACGGTAACAAGGCAAACAAAGCAACATATAAAAAGGATCATTTACTCAAAATCCAATATGCTGAAACATTCTAATGATAAATATGTATATCAAGGGGTGAAGTACACAAATGTAATCAGATACTGTGCCATGTTTCTCAGGAAGCTGCCTCTGAAAATTTGGGAGTTTAAGGAGTGACCAAGAGAAAGAGTTTTAGCTTTCTGAAAAACTGGGACTTAGAAAATGTTTGATACCTAGAGGATAAGAGGAAGATGCTGAGGCTAACAGACAAAGGTGTTCCCGTGGTAAGAACTGTTTAATTGTTTGTCTTGCTCTGAGATTTTTATTAAAAATTTGAAGCTTAAGCTGGAAATTAGGGAGTATTTTTAGTAAGATTAGTCCATGTTCTCACAAAGCACAATTTTAGACTGTGCTTGTGATCTTTTATAAAGAATGCCAAATTTACATTTTGTTACACCACACAGCACCCACCCAAAACTTTCAGTCTTAAACTCACGCCTTCAGGAACCCCCAGATTTGATGTATCTGACCCTAGGAAGGTCTTATTGGCCACAGCATCCTGCCTTGCTAAGATAGGGCGTTTGGACTTTCTTTTTAGAGACATAGGGCCTGATTACGACCTTGGTGAATGGGATACTCAGTCACAAACGTGACGGATATCCGCCGCCGTTTTACAAGTTCCATAGGATATAATGGAACTTGTAACATGGTCGACGGGATATCTGTCACATTTTTGACGTAGTATCCCGTGCGCCAAGGTTGTAATCAGGCCCTAAGATCCTGATTACAAGTGGGTGGGTCAATTCCAACCCATGCTTAAACCCATGTTAATGCATGGGTCAAAATTACAAGTTTGAAGGTATTTAACGCATTCGATAATTATCGGATGCGTTAAATAACTCAATCTTCGTTAAAGCTCAGCAGGTAAAATCTGTTGAAATTTATCAGGGGAAAAGCATATGGTACTTACTGTTTCATGCTTATTTTGGAGTGGTAAACATCAAAATATATATGTTATTCCCAAATGACTCATAATAGGTGTTATTTATTGCACCCGATAAATACCATATCCCGTGGTATTGGTACTTATCAGATGCGATAAATAGCACTGTTCAAAATTAGGCTATTAGTTATGTGGCCAGCACAAGAAGTAGTACTTCAACTGTCCTCAGTGTGAACCAAACATCCCATTGCAGCACTTGACTCACAGGGTAGCCAGGCGGCGCAGCCTAAGGTCTATTCAAGAGAGGTGGTGTGGGCTAGGAATCAGCTATCATTGGCACGCAATAATAACACTTAATAAATGACTGTCCAGTCAGTACTTTATTTCTTTAGAAATGGTGAAGTAAATTAATTAGCACACACTACTGAATACTACGCAATTATGTACAAATATACAATGGTAGATGTAAAATACCATAGCTGACATTGTGCAACCACTGTTGACCCAAGCGTATCAAGTGAGTTCAAACAGTTATGGTGTAAAAAAGGATATTACTTTGGCATGAATCATTGGCATAATTGCGATAATGATAAAACATATGCAGTCATTGTGGAAGCCCAATAAAAACATTTATCCGAAATAGACTTTGTGTTTGTGCATCCCTTCCTATAACTGGCAATAGATTGCAATGGGCAGAGCAGCCCCTACGGGGCACCATGATAAAAATAGCACACTGAAAAGGCATTGTAGTGTAACCACATGAAGATAGCGAGGTGAAAAAACTGCAGTTTACCCACACATTCAGACCCTAGAGGACATAACCATGTGAAATAGCAGTACAGTGTAATCACATTTCAAAACATTACAATGCAATCATACAATCAGCCCATAGAGAGATCAGTGCATTACACATTTTAGGGCTTCTAAAATGTTACTATACACAAGACCCCTAAAGAATAAACTACCCCTAACTGCAGAACAAACGCTCCAGCAATGGGAGAGCTTAATAATGCATTGAGTAACGGATTAGGACCCAGAAGATGATCTGGACAGAAGGAGCATGTGGTGCTGAACATGTTGGTGGTGATCCAAACGGGCTGGGACCACCACAGGCAAAGTTTTTGGTGAAAATGTGTTTTGAAAGAAAGGTCCCGCAAAGCATTATAAGGCGAGTTTCCAGAGTGCAGTGAGTATTATAATATTGGCTCTCCCGCTGAGCCGGTGACAGCAGCAGTGATTTTATCCAAGTTATGGGGCCTCGCACTGGGTTCCTTTCTTTCTTTCATGAGGGTGTGCCTGGTCCCACACAGGATCGCAGAGCTTGCCATCATTGGAGAGCAGCTTAGGGAGCCCACCTCTGGCTGCCCTTGCTCAACACGTGCTGCTGCTGGAGTCGGCAGTCCTTCTGTGTGTCTGCCCGCTTCAGCAGGCGGAAGGGTGATTTTGGGGCTGCCTCCATTGGCCCAAAGATGGGGTCCTGGGCCCCACCTGCCTTCTCCTGTAATTACTCATACACAGGGCTCGGGGATGGGGCCCTGGCCCCTGCAAGAAGACACTGCGGTGGGATAGTGCCCCCATGCATGTCCTCTACTCAAACAAAATAGATGCAGCTTTCTTGCTGCATCGCTTGGGCCCTGGCCGACCCTGAGGAAATTTACCAGACCTGCGGCAGAGCTCTACGTGCTCAGTGGCAGAGAAGGTGAAAGGTCACTAAACTTAAAAATGCCATAACTCAGGCCCCGTTGCAGCAACCCTCCTCAACTCCATAGCAATGCAGTCTTCCTAAAGCTGGCCCTTCTTTGTGGCTTTTTTTGTGGGCACAGAAAGTCCAGGGCTTCCCCCAACTGGTTTTCAGGTGGAGTAAGAGGCCCTACCTCACTGGTCCCTTAGGGACACCCACTGGTCCTGGGGTCAACTGGACAGAGTCCTAGGTCCTGAGTGGGGGCCAAGGGGTTCCTCCTTCCAGTTCTCCATGGCAATCCAAGGATCCAGCAGTGCAATAGTTAGGACATCCACAGGGAAGAGAGAGTCTTCCTCTTGTGCAAGAGTTTTTAAAGGGGAGAGGAATGTTACAGAAGACAGGCACCCACAACCAACCCTAGGGTGCCACATCACCTCTCTGCCCCTGTCCCTACCCTCCAGCACAGCGTGTTGGAACAATTCAACAATCCAACATGGCATCATCACGGAGCAACTGGTCACATCAGCTCCTGGGGTCTCAGCTCCACCCCTTGCTGACATCAATGCCAGGGACTTGCACACTAGACTTTCAAAGGCAGCCCCACGGTGGTTTGGCTTCATCTGTATGGGCACTGTCCTTTGTTCAGTGGGCTTGGGCTGGGCCATCTCTGGTGTAGCGTGAGAGCTGGGTGATTGAGACAAGTCATTCCGCCCTGCTCCTTCCCTCCTCAGGAGCAAGAAGAAGTAGTGCTAATTGCTCCCTTTTATGTGGTGGTGGCCTTTGTTTCTGCTGCTGGAGAAAATGTATTTGCTGGACATAGCAGGGTGACAACAGGTCTGCACTCTGATCCAGAGCTGATCCAGGAAAATATGAAAACTCTGAATGACCCACAAGATGTACACTTATAATAATGGAAGTTGCGTAATTGATACAGATTACACTCTAATTCAAGATGTCAATGGTCTCTGTAGGCCAAGGATAAGGGAAACTACACTCTAAGGCAGTTCCCTCCCTATGCGTATAATGATGTTTCACTATAGTTAAAACAGCAAAGCACATTGACTTTCCCTAATAGTGTACACAACCCTCATGAGACCTATCCCAGGTGAATACCTATCCCTGTAGAATCCCCATTGCACCAACCTACCTGTGTGGTATTATCGGGCTGGCCAGGACCGTAGTCTCCCACACGCAGCCAGTCGAGGTATTCATTCAATGTACCATGCTAAATTGAAATCTTGTTATGCTGACCAATGTATGCAATTAGTCAAATACAGTTAGTCATATTGGTGATTTGCATTGCGATAACAGAGTGTATCATTATTCAGATTTTACGTAGATTGCGTTTCTTCCGCCGTTATGGACAGCTAGTAATGTTCATATACATATATCAATTGGTTTTGAGACATATATACATCGTGCTAGCTTTGTTAATATAGGGAAATAAATTCACTAACTTTTAATAAACTGGTGTGGTCATTCATGACTGAAAGGTCATGGTGCGGCGGAATACCAACTGTTATTGATTTCTGATGTGCTATATTGATCTATTAATTGAGTATTGATTACCGATTACAATAGTTATTGATTATTGATCTGAGTGACTCAACTATTTTAGGATGAGGAGAGCCCGACTCGGTTAAAAGATTCACCGACCTCCAACGTGTCCAGGTACAGGTAATTTATAAGGTCTGGACGCGTTACCAGCAGATGGTAGCAGAGATTGATGGTTTAGCCCTTTGGGACCCCATCCGAACAATAAACAGAGTCAAGTTAGAATTTTATTTGATAAAACATGTTGGAGAGGTGATGATGCCCTAAGTCCCCAATGACTTTCCCGGAATCTCAGAGCTTGCGAATGAGGAACATGGAGGTATGAGAATGGTCTCAGCGTTTCTAGTGACGGTATGAGTGAAGTTAGGGTTTCGCGCTTGCACAGCTTATCGCCGCAGATTAATTGAGAAGTTTGTGAGGATTTTAAGGGGGGGTTAAAAGATATTAGAGGAGTGTTACTCCAAAGGTGTGAGAGTAGGGAAGTCGTCGAACTTCACGTGTGTGTAGCGCTTTGAGCAGAAAAATTGTCCACGTGGTTGTTGATGTTGAGATGGGCCCTGCGAGGTCAAGAGACTCCAGAGTATGTTGAAAAGTGTATGCGACACTTGTTTGATGTTGTGATCTGGTCAGGTTTAATAGGTTGATCGGGCGTGGTCAACAAGTTGGTATGAATGTTGCGGAGTGAAAGAAAACTTCGACTTTGAGATTTGATGAATTCTAAAGTGCACTAGAAGAGTTCATTGATCAGTTGAGAGTAAAGTTTGCGGGTCAAATTTTGCTTGCGAAAGTGGGAAACCGAGAAAGATGGAATAACTGCCGAGGCTAGTGAAAAATCCCTAAGGTTTCTGAAGCGATTGTATTCCCTTTCCTGTAGTAAACCGACAGATCTGTTTTATTCTCTTGGTTAAGTGCTCGCGTTATATTGCAGAAATTAGTTTATGAGTGAAGCCAAATGAAAAGAGGACAAGCCGCGGGGCTTTGTCAGCCGCAGTGTGTGAGTGTGACGTCACTAGGAGCCGTGCTGGAATAGGTCGGTTGGTGAGAAGGGTCGCGCACGGATTGGACGCAGTCCGTGAAGCGCAATTGGAAGGGGAAAGGCAAGCGAAGAGTATTCCGGGAATTAAAGTCACTTATTGATTACATATTTTGGAAAAACAAAAGACGGAAAGATTAAATTTTTCTAAGCATTTAAGAGTGCCATGAGGGGAGATGTTTATATTTAAGCAAATGTAGGAGAAGAAACGCCGCCTGAGGGTACACCAGCTTACATTGTCATTGAAGAGAAGGGTGTAGCGCCATGTCTATGGTTAAAACAATGGTGCAAATTATCAGAGAAACATGGAAGTGTAGCGTTCCCTATCCACGGGTCATTTAATCTAAGAGTTTTAGAAAATCTGAGATTTGCGCTATACGACATGAAAGTATCGTCAAGACCAGCACAGTTTGAGGCACTAGCAATTTGGGAGCTAATAGCTAGAAACCAACAATAAAAGAAATTTGAGACAAGAATAAGAAAAGTAGAAAAGACACTAGCGGATGCTAGATGGGACAGCACACAAAAGGTTTGGAGATCAGACGTATTGCAGGGGATTAAATTGTTTCCAGCGATTACTGATGAAGCGGAGACAGAAGGAAGGATAGCCACCTATAAGATAAACAGGAGTCAGTCCAGAGAGAGAGAGAACAATGGAAACTCGAAAAGGGGAGACGAGTCAGATGATGAAGAGTTCATTATACAATTGCTGAATGATCGCCCACCACCATACGTGGAAAGCGAAAAAGGCTCAAGTATTAGTACTGCCCCTCCAGAACCAATACAGGGTAATGTAACACCAAATTTGAGAATATCTCAGAGGCCGAGCAGCTCCGACATGCCTTTGTTTCCACAAATACCACAGATTCAGAGAATATACCCAGACGTGCCGACATTGAAACCTGCTGATAACTATCAGCCACCGGTTCAAAGGCACTGTTGTGATGAGCACAACATGGGAATGACTTCTGATTCAATGGCGCAGGGAGGACAAAACTATCCTAGACCGACATTGATTCAAGCTGAATCGACACAGTTCTCGATGCCCCAAAAGCAGACACAAGAAGTGCGAGCAATAGAAAGCCAGTTAGGCATGCCAGCAATGATGAACCACAATGTGGGGATTAACATGCCACAGAATTCGGGGAACAGACAGAGTCCAGACGCAATATCTCTACCTACCACTGTAGGTCCACCAGTACCACTGTACATACAGGCAAATTCAAGCACAAGCGACCAAGGGTTAATGATACACAATGGGACAGGGAGAAGATGCATAGAAACCACTCCAGAGACAACTCCGATAGCGGCACTGCCAACTGGATCTGGGTCTTTGTCGGAATTCAGTCCAATTCCAATTTGTGCTCCGTCAACAGTGGTAAGGTCACATCCACCACTATTAGTACCGTTAACCTCACAGACTGAAACATTACAGAAACCGTCAGTGGCAGTTGATGTAACTGCTACACTGATGGGACTGAACGCGCAACAGTTAACACAATGGTTCAACAGCCTGAACTCCCCACAGAGTGCATCTAGCGGGAAGGGAGAAGAATACCTGAATAAAATAAAGTTGGGTATGGAGGCAGATGAACTGGTTGAGGGAACAATGGGTTTGAACAGATTAGAATCATACACAGAGGAAGAACTAAGATACATGTGCCCTAGAATTACAAGAGACGTAAGCAGCATACACAAGAAGTTACAAGAAATTGCAGACAGATACGAGATCGATATAAATAAGACTAAACACCTGGGCAGAAGTTACAGGTTAGACTTCGAGACAAAAGATTTTGAACACATGAGATCCGCAGGGATGAAGACACACCTTAAAGAGATACTGCAGAGTGCACAGGTCTGGAGATGTTTAGACAAGTGGGAAAGCAGATGGGTCAAGAAAAAGGACAAAAAGAAAGAAAGTACTCCAGAGCGGAATGAGAAAAAACAACAGAATGACGATCTGATAACTATGTTACCAATGAGAGAGACAGCAGGGGGAAAACTTGTACATGTACCATGGCACAGGTGCGATATTCAATCCTTTACGGATGACTTTCCCAAATTGAGAGAGAAGCTGATCGAGTGGTATCAACAAACAGATAGATTTGTGAAACTCGCGAAATGTCTCTGGGAAGACCTGAATACTTTAGTGGAAATTGTGGTTCCGGCAGATTTGTGGGAAGATTGCAAAAAGGGCTGTAGGTTGGCCGACGAGCGAACTAGAGAGAGATAGGGATACAGGTGCACCATCACCTACGGTAATGAGTTTGTACCATAAGGTGATTGAGCACTTGAAAACCAAGGTTGCATCGAAAAATGTGGACTGGCAGAGGATTGCCAGGACTGCCCAAGAGGTTAAAGTGTCTATACATGCGTATTATGAGAGGTTGTTGAAAGCGTTTAAAAATTACAGTGGCACGGAAACGATTGAGCCAAAGGACATGCTCCATTTTGTGTTCAGGTTTGTGGAAGGGCTGAGACCCGAAATTAGCCAGATGATTAAGTCACACTTGATTTGTTGGCAGTCAAAGTCGATCGATGAAGTATTGAATTATGTAAAATACTGCAGTGATGAGATTGAGACCAAACAGAAAAGATTGAAAGAAAAGGTGATGGTGATGCAGCTCAGGGCAGCTCAGACAGGTTTACGAGGTTTGCAAGGTTTTCAACAACAGATGCCGCAGCAGCAGCAGCAGGGAAATGCTATGTTTCAGCCGCAGATGAGAGGCAGAGGTCGAGGAGGTTTTGTGAATAATGGTCCTGACATAAATACCGTTATGATTCCAAATGGTATACAGGCAATGAAGAAGGTGATGCCATGTCACACGTGCGGAAACGTCGGGCATTGGAAACGGGAGTGCCCAATGATGGTGCAGGAAGGTGCAGGTCAGCAAAACAATGATGTCAATGCATTCCAGACTATGAGAGGACCGAAACTGAGAGGTCCAAATCCAAATTTCCAAAACAATATAAAACAGCTGCAGGGTTTACAACCCATGCAACCGCAACAGGTGCAAATGCCCCGTGTGCAAATGGCACAATTGCAGCCAATGCAACAGCAGTTTCCCATGGTACCTAATCAGCAAATGCAAATACCCTTAGCACCAATGAATCAGCAGCAAGCAATGCTTCCTCAACAGGTCACGGGTCAGGGAATGAGTCAAAATGACACAGTACACCAATTCCCACTAAACAGCGAGAATGGAATAAACGATGTATGGGAGAGTGGAAGTTCAGATGAGGAGGGAAATTGTGTGCTTGCAGCATCTTTGGAAGTTGATCAAAAGGGTCCGTATGTGGAGGGAAGAGTTATGGGTCATCGCGTTTCATTCTTGGTTGACACAGGAGCTACACGTTCCACTGTTAGGAGCATTGAAGTGCCAAATTTGCCACTTTCAGGGAGAATAGTTCAAGTAGTGGGAGTAGCAAACAGGTACCTGACGAACCCAATCATAGATCCAGTACAAGTCAGAATTGGTAACTATCAAGGGACACATAATTTTGTGGTATGTGACTCAAGCCCGATATCACTGTTAGGGAGGGACCTATTGTGCAAATTGGGATGTTCGATTATGTGTTCGAACGATGGAATTAGAATTCAGACGAGCAGTGATGGGGAAGAAGAGGACAGTGTAGAAGGGGATGAGGTGGAGACTGTCGATGAAGAGTATCCCCTGATTACCCTTTACCCAATGATCACTGAAGCAGATATTCCTGCTGAGTTACAGGAAACCGTCGGAAAAGAAGTGTGGGATATGACAGGAAAAGAGGTGGGATTGGTGAAAGGAGTGGAACCAGTGAAAGTGACCGTAAAACCCAATGTAACCTTTCCCCAGACCCCACAATACCATATGGCACAAGACACCCTCATGAAAGTCGCCCAACTCATTGATGAGTTTGTAAAACAGGGAGTACTGAAAGAAGTGTTAAGCAGTCCATGTAATTCAGCAATTATGGGACTAATAAAGCCAAGTGGAAAGGTCAGAATTGTGCAGGACTTGAGGAAAATAAATGAAATAATAATAAAATGTTGCCCTGTAGTACCAAATCCAGCTGTGATAATGTTTCAAGTCCCTTGTGATGCTGAGTGGTTCTCAGTCATCGACTTGTCACAAGCATTCTTTTCGGTGCCTCTTCATGAGGACAGCCAATTTCTCTTTTGTTTCAAATTCTTAGACAGAGTTTACAGTTGGTGTCGAATTCCTCAAGGGTTTTCGGAGTCACCGTCAATTTTCAATCAGATTCTAAAGAAAGATTTGGAAGCGTTGGAATTGCCATTCGAGTCAACCCTAATACAGTACATTGGCGACTTACTGATTGCATCCAAGACAGAAAGTGACTGCACAGCCGACACCATTGCCCTATTGAAGGTGTCTCCTTCAAAATTACAGTTCTGTCAGAAGAAAGGGAAATATTTGGGTCACCAAATAGAGAAAGGGTCACGGAGAATAATGAAGGAAAGAATAACAAGTGTACTTCAAATGAGTCCCCCAAAGACGAGGAGGGAGGTGAGGAAGTTTTTGGGAATGGTGAGCTACTGTCGCCAATGGATCCCCAACTTCTCAACTCTAGCAAAACCTTTACTGAAATTGACCCAGAAGGATGCATTGGATGAAATTGAGCTGAAAGGAGATGAGATGGATGCTTTTATTGAATTGAAAGAATGCATGTGCAGGGCTCCAGCTTTAGGTATGCCTGACTACACAAAGCCTTTCACATTGTTTTGTCATGAACGTGATGCATGTTCCTTGTCTGTCTTGACCCAAGCCCATGGTGGCGTAAACAGACCAGTAGCATATTTTTCAGCTACTTTGGATCCGGTCGCAGCAGCACTGCCAGGGTGCTTGCGTGCCGTAGCCGCAGTTGGTATCAGCCTCACTCAGAGTGAAGGAATAGTGATGGGACACCCTTTGACAGTCATGGTCCCTCACTCAGTCGAAATACTTTTGACACGTTCCCGAACACAGCACATGACTGGTGCTAGACTCACAAGGTATGAAACAATAATTCTGGGATCACCTAATGTGCAGCTGAAACGGTGCACTACGTTGAATTCAGCAACATTGTTTCCCACTGAAAATGCCGAAATTGTGAACGCTGAAGACATCGAGCACGATTGTCTTCAGGTGACTGAATTTTGCACCAAACCAAGACCTGATATCAAAGATACCCGATTGGAAGAAAACTATCAAATCATTTTTGTTGATGGTTCATGTTTAAGAGATGCATTGGGAATATTGAAGGCAGGATACGCTGTATGTACGGTAACAGGTGTTCTGGAAGCATCTTGGCTTCAAGGAGTTTACTCTGCACAAGTAGCAGAATTGGTAGCCCTTACTAGAGCTTGCCAACTCTCTGCATTAATGAAAGTTACCATTTACACTGATAGCCAGTACGGATTCGGAATAGTGCATGATTTTGGACAATTGTGGTCACAGAGAGGCTTCATGACCTCTTCAGGATCACCAGTGAAAAATAGTGAAAGAATAAGAGAATTGTTACATGCCATCCAGTTACCAGGAGAGGTAGCAGTGGTAAAATGTAGTGCACACTCGAAGGGACAAGACTACGTTTCCCTGGGAAATGGATATGCGGATCAAGTCGCAAGGTTTTGCGCATTGAACTGTATATTGCTCTGGGATGAATGGAATTTGATAAGTGAACCAGAACTTGAACCAAGCGAAATTTTTGCTCTAAAGGTTATAGATACAATGGACGAATTGAAATCCTTACAGAATGATGTCAGTGAGGAGGAGAAACTCTCATGGACCAAATCACAATGTGTAAAGAGGCTAGATGATTTATGGGTTTCAAGTGAAGGGAAATTTGTTCTTCCAAACAGTCTTTTGACGTAGATAGCAAGATTTTACCATGGACAAGCTCATCTTGGGAGGGATGCCATGATTAGATTGTTTAAAACTGATTGGTTTAACCCCAAATTCCGTCAAGTTGCTGAAGCGGTTTGCCATCGTTGCGTCATTTGCCAACAGATGAACGCAGGGAAGGGAACCGTAGTAAATTTGAGCCACATTGGAAGAGCAGGGGGTCCCTTCAGCAGGATGCAAATGGACTTCATTGAGATGCCTGTGCATGGAGGCTTGAAGTATGTGTTGGTGGTTGTGTGCATTTTTAGTCACTGGATTGAAGCATACCCTACACGCAGAAATGACAGCCTCACAGTTGCAAAACTACTCTTGAGAGAGCTAATACCACGTTTCGGATTCCCGATCTCTTTAGAATCAGATAGGGGAAGTCACTTCAATAACGAAGTAATAAAATTGCTTTGTGCAGCACTGAACTTTGAGCAAAAGCTGCATTGTAGCTACCGCCCTGAAGCATCAGGTCTAGTGGAGCAAATGAATGGCACACTGAACTCGAGGATGGCGAAAATATGCGCATCAAGAAACTTAAAATGGCCTGACGCATTGCCCTTGGTGTTAATGTCAATGAGAAACACCCCTGACAGAAAGACTGGATTGTCCCCGCACGAGATTCTCATGGGCAGGGCCATGAGACTCCCAGCAGTTCCCGCAAATGCTCTTTTGAATATTACAGATGATATGGTGTTAGACTACTGCAAAGGCCTAGCTGATGTAGTTCGCTCTTTCTCTCACCAGGTGGAGGCAACCACCTTGCCACCGATCCAAGGTCCATGACACGCCCTGAAAGCAGGTGACTGGGTAGTGATAAAGAAGCACGTGAGGAAGTCGTGTTTGGAACCCCGTTGGAAAGGACCTTTTCAAGTGATTCTGGCGACTACCACCGCTGTGTAGTGTGCAGGAGTTCCCAACTGGATTCACGCCAGTCACACAAAGAGAGTATTGTGTCCCACAGACGAGGAAGTTGACACGCAGAAGTCACAAGCACCTGATAACAAAGTGCCAAGCACCGAGACAGAACGAAAAAGAACTAGAAGCGAACAGGCAGAAATAGAGGAGGGAGAAATATTTTCTGAGGACAAAGCAACTGATTCACTTGGGGAAGACCAAGGAGGAGCCTCAGAAAGCGACGAAGCAGCTGAAGGTAACAAAGAGCCTGAAGCAGCTGAAAGTGACAAAGAGCCTGAAGAAAGTAACGGTGACAAAGGGCTCGAAACAGGTGAAGAAGCAGGAGAGCCTGATCAGCGGAGGGCTTTCCCCGAAGTAGATGATACAGGAAAGGAAAAGGAGAACCTGATTGACTCCCCAGAGGGAGAAGACAAAGGAGGGCAGAGCTAAACTGTTCAAACTCCTTCAGAAGAGATTGCAGGTCCATCAAGTGGACCCAGTGCAAAGAGAAGACAAAGCATATCACCAGTAAAACTCAGAATAAGGGAAACGTCAAATGACAGTGAAGGGCCAAAGGTGAAAGAGAAAAGAAAGGAAGTGTCTGTCGTAGTACCGGCACCAAGTGAAGAAAAGGACTTGGCCAAAGAGGAAAGTACCAGCGAGAAAGAATCAAAGAGAGATGCAAAATTGAAAAGAAAAAGGATACCGAGCAGAAGGTATTCCGGTCCGGAGTGGGCATATGTAGCCAATAACGATTGGTCAGATGAATTCGTATCCCTCAGTCTCGAGAACGAGGAGGCAGAACTTAATTTTGGAAATAAAAACCTCATGGACTCTGTCGATTTAAAACATTGACCACCTGATTGACTTTCAACCGGCTAAGACATTGCTAACTTGATTGACTTTGAAACCGATCTTGAGACAACGCTGCTAACCGATAAAGACAAAAGCTGCTAAAGAAAACCTTGTGAACATTGAACTCGTTCAGCTTTGTAAATACCTGCAAAACCACTTTGATAAGGTGTCTTCAACTCTCTGATTCTATACAGATCATGACTAGTTTCACTACACAGGGGCGTAAAATGAAGTGTTGTAAATACATGTGTATAGGTTTAATAACAGCATGCGTACTAATCATCGTAGTAATAGTTCTTGGAATGCATGGGAAGAATGAGAATGATGCTACTACTTCTAAACCTACTATCGTTACTGAACTAACAGCTCTGAAAAGACTCGAACAAGACGAGAGACACTTGCATGATAAAAAGGAACTTTCATCTAACGTTTTCTATCGCTTGCTGAGTGAGTATGTTGAGACCATGGATGCAAAAGATTGTTATGTGTGTACACAAATACCTACCTCAGTAGTGGAAGGGGTAACGTATCACAGCATGCCTCTTACGTATGGAATTACATGTAGTATAATAGCTTCCAGATTTTATGGTCAAAAGGACATTCATTATTTCTACACTAATTATGATGTTACTTTTGCATATGTCCCCATAATAGGCCACCTAAGTAAAATAGCTAGAGATTGGTATGCCAAATTAATGAGGGAATTCTTCGAACCGATGTCACCTTTTCACACAGCTCACGCACATAGAGAGAACCTTACATGCTTGCTTTCACCAGTAGAGATAGAATTTTTAGATCGCACTGATGATAGGAAGAATGAAATGAAGGAGAAATTAGAGAGGGAATTACATGAAAGAACATCTGTAGATAATTATGCTTTTGCTGCAATAAAGACACAAGGGAAAATAGCTTTAGATACATTGCACGTAGGGAGATTTTGTATATATAGAGCTGAATCATATTATGACACAGTTTTTGTGGGAACGAGTGAATGCAAACATACATATGCATTTAAACCTAAGTGGACGTTCATGCTGAATGGACAAGACCCAGTTATTCCTGGAATATATTTTATTTGTGGACTCAACGCCTATTATCGTCTTCCTAAAGGATGGTATGGGAGGTGTTATTTGGGAATAGTGTTCCCAAAGGTTTACCAACTAGACGACTTAAAGAAATTTCCAAGGCTGTCTGAATCACATCATGTTCAGAAAAGGGAGACAGCTTCTGGTGTGGTAGGAGATATATTTGGAGCATTGATTCCTTCAGTAGGAGTCATATTGAATTCAATCAAAATACGAAAGTTGTCTACTATTGTGGATAACATGCTGACAAAGTTTTCAGGAGCTATAATCCTGATGGATGCTGAACTTGCTGCAGAAAGAGCTATTACTCTTCAAAATCGGCTTGCCTTCGACATTCTTTTAGCAAAGGATGGCGGCGTTTGCAAAATGCTTGGTACACGTCACTGTTGTACATATATACCAGACAGCAGTGGAAAAATTAGAACGATGCTTACAAATTTAACTAAAGAAAGTGTAGATTTAAAGGAATTGAAAGAACCCGGCGTTTGGGAGAAAGTTGGCAAAGGATTTGCTTCTGTGGGAAATTGGCTCAGCAACGTTTGGAACGGATTGTTACCAGAAATAGTAAAGGGAATAATAATAATATTAATTTGTCTATTAGGTTCTTGGGGAACATGGAAAGCTTTCAAAATGTTAAAAGCAAGGAACAAAAGAAAAAGAGAAGAGAAAATTGAGAACAAAATGGTGGAAATATATAGAGAAAAGTCAAAAGGGACTAAAAGAAAAAGGGAATTGACTGAAGTGCCAAATTACTATACAGAATTTTAATGGAATAAAATTTGTGGGTAAATTTGATATGATGACATAATTAGTCATCAGATGAGGGATTGATGACGCAGAAAAAGAAGGTCCGACATATATTCATACATACCGTGTAATCAATACATATAATGAAGTGTGATTTTAGTAAAGAAAATAATGTACGAGGGAAATTGTGCCCTCGGGGTAGTTCGCCAACATTGTAAACGAGCTTTATTAATCATGATGTATTGAAAATACAGTAATCCGTCATAATTGCAAATGTATGCCATGATTTCTTGTTTGAGAACTGTTTTGCTTAGCTTAAATTTAGTACAGGCTTTGGCCTAGTTGCCTGGTTTCAAATTCTAACTGCGTGGTTTTTCCTTGAACTAATGAAACATATATTCTTGCTTGAAGTTGTATTTTTCCAGCAGAGATGACTAATACACGTATCTCCAAGGTTTCGTACTAGGCCGGTTTCATCCCCTTTGATACAAGGTCAGTCTCTGCAGGTGCGGACAATGAAGGTACAGATACCAAAAATAATTGGCAAACCATGATACAACTTGTGTTCCAAGGCCCCAAGGCTAATGTATGCATAAATGAGTTCTAGTAAAAGACGATATTCATTGGACAATTTGAAGCCAACCTATGAACCCTCCAATGGAAGACCCTGCAGAATTTGGAATGATCCTTACTTAAACCCACTGGACAAAGAGAAGTCAGCCATTTTCCTCGATGCCAGTTTGAAGCCTAATGCCAGACTCCATTTTGGACGACACCCTGATGCCCTTTTCTCTATCTGAGAGAAAGAGACTTTAAGAATTCTCACCCGAGAGACTTTAACTTTGATTTGCCCCGTCTTGCCCATGCAGTAACTTTGCCCCATTCTCCTTGCCGCTGCAAGGAAACTTGCCCTTAACTTTGCCCCTTTGAAATTTGCCCCATGCTGATCAACTGGTACCTGAAGGACGAAGACTTTTCTTGAATGCTGATTGTATTTGGTAAATATGAAAGGATAAATGTATTATGCATTGTGTTTTTCCTTTTAGGTACCAACTGCTAATTTTGATAGGGTCCTAGCTAGAAGTTTTCCAAATTTGTGTTGACTAAATTAGTTTTGCATGAAGTCCCACATGCCAATGCTAATTAGTGGTTAGTCGAGGTATTCATTCAATGTACCATGCTAAATTGAAATCCTGTTATGCTGACCAATGTATGCAATTAGTCAAATACAGTTAGTCATATTGGTGATTTGCATTGCGATAACAGAGTGTATCATTATTCAGATTTTACGTAGATTGCGTTTCTTCCGCCGTTATGGACAGCTAGTAATGTTCATATACATATATCAATTGGTTTTGAGACATATATACATCGTGCTAGCTTTGTTAATATAGGGAAATAAATTCACTAACTTTTAATAAACTGGTGTGGTTATTCATGACTGAAAGGTCATGGTGCGCCGGAATACCAACTGTTATTGATTTCTGATGTGCTATATTGATCTATTAATTGAGTATTGATTACCGATTACAATAGTTATTGATTATTGATCTGAGTGACTCAACTATTTTAGGATGAGGAGAGCCCGACTCGGTTAAAAGATTCACCGACCTCCAACGTGTCCAGGTACAGGTAATTTATAAGGGCTGGACGCTTTACCAGTGGCATTCCTTCATGCCAGTCACCTGCAGCATATGCAGAGCCCAGAAATGTGTATATGGATACCTGCATTCAGGGGTAATCCTGGTGGCAAAAAAAGCACAGAGGGATCTGAAGAAAAGTCGGTGTGCCTCCTACCGTCATAGTTTGGGCATAAAACATTCTGTCTCCTCAGCCAAAAACAGGAACAAAGGTATGTGAGTTGGGTGTACGCTGTTAAAGCCGGCCCAGGCGGTGGGGTCCAGCCATGCACACAAACATTTTTTTTATTTTATTTTTTACTGTGGAAAAAGTACCATGAATGTTCCTATATAATTATATTGAATGTAGAAGAGTCCCTGGATTGCAAGAGTATAATTTAGCATTCAAGAGGGATAGCTCTATAGTCCAACACTTGAACTACTATGTATGCGTTTCAGTGAGGTTCTGTCATTCATATTTCTGTCAAGCTCCAGCGGGAATGTCCTGAGATATCTACACTGATGTGTTTTATTGAGGTCTTAATTATAGCATTTGCCTGCCAGTTACATACTGAAATAATCTATGACATAAATGTGTGCCCTACATATTTTTTACAAAAATAGCAGCCTTGTGGGTTCATATTTTCTATCAATAATTCCAATGGGGTAGTAGTTTCATAGACAATTTCGGGGCATTATATTTATGGCAGTTAATTTTCTGGCAATAATTTTCTGGTGGGGCACAATAGCAGCACACAAAGTATAAAGTAGGCGCTCTTTTCTCGCAAGCACGTATGCCAACTCTGTTCACATATAGCAAGGTGAAGCTACACTTCAAAAGAGTGAAGAAAGCTTAATGGTATACAGCAATGCTTCACAAAACTTTTAGAGCGGCAACCCTCTTTCTAGAATGACTTTTGTGACTCACCTAACTTTCATGGACGTGAGTAGGATGATTTTTTAAAGTTAGTAAAGCATTGTCTGGCAGTGCACTGTAATTTACAGACAACACATTTTCCATTGAAATAACACTAAATTTGTACAGACATAGGGCCATATTTATACTTTTTGAATCAAAACTGCGCCGATGCAGTTTTGCGGCAAAACTTTTACTGCCGGCTAACGCCATTTCTTTGCGCCGTGCGGGCATCAAATTTATACTTTGAAGCGGCGGCACAAACCACAGGTGTGAATCATTTTTTTTTTTTTGTCTAATCAATGCGTCGCGTCGTAAAGAAAAATGGCGTTAATGCAGCAAAAATGACTGTGAGCTGGTTTACAACATCGCAAACCGGAAACACACAGTTTTTTGATGCAATAGCGTCAAAAAGTGGCACAAACAAAGCAAAATATGCTAAGGAGAGCCTAAATGGATCCCAGATGCTTGCACAGACCCCAGGAAGATGACAACAGACCAGGAACCAGCCAGGAGGACCCACACAAGACCCAGGACAGGGAGAAGAGGAAAATAAACTGTTGCTTCAGTGCAGTGCAGTGCACTACCAATGCTGACATCTGTATCGTGCCAATGCAATACATAGTATATGCTAGGTCTCAGCAACGTATAGGTGGATGTGGAATATCAGAGACTGGGGAAGTTCCAGAATGTTAAGTGTGGTGCAAGTTCCATCAGAACAGCCACAGCCAGTGAAAGGCCTCACCATGAGAATGGAAGCAGACGGAGGGTTGAGTAGGACAAGAAGGTGGCGATTCACAATTTGTCCAGAACCAAAACCTAGAGGATGTGATGCTGAACCACATGACATGTGACATGCAGTTGGGGCATAGGCCTGGGAGAATGCTAATATGAAAGACAAGAACAATGAACAGGAACCAAGATCACAATGTGAAACTAATAGGAAGGAAGGCACGTCACTTTACAAATCCCACAACTCAGACACACTAAGGGGGTCACCGCCGCCCGCCAAACTTCCCCCGTCGGAAGACCGCTCCGCGGTCAAAAGACCGTGGGGCCATTTCGACTTTCCCGCTGGGCCGGCGGGCGACCGCCAAAAGAACGCCCGTCGGCCCAGCGGGAAAGGCCCTGCAACATTGAAGCCGGCTCCGAATGGAGCCGGCGGTGTTGCAGGGGTGCGACGGGTGAGCAGAGAATGAAAATCATGCTGGGGCCCTGTTAGGGGGCCCCTGCACTGCCCATGCCAGTGGCATGGGCAGTGCAGGGGCCCCCAGGGACCCCACGACACCCGTTCCCGCCATCCTGTTTCTGGCGGTGGGAAGGGGGTCGGAATCCCCATGGCGGTGCTGCAAGCAGCGCCGCCATGGAAGATTCTCCGAGCCGGGGGAAATCCGGCGGGAAACCGCCGGACCCGGCTGGGCGACCGCGGCTTTACAGTCGCATTCGGAATAGCAAAGGAAGCACCGCCAGCCTGTTGGCGGTGCTTCTGTGGTCGTCGACCGCCAGGGGTTGGAATGACCCCCTAATTGTATGATAGCTCATTGCAGAGGACGATGGCTCTCCTGCGGATATGCCTGTCCAGGACCACCCTGATGACATGGATCACGAGCTGACAAACATCAGCCAGCCGACCGTTCAAGATGTCCTTGGGACCCTCCAGACCCCACCTTCAGTCACAAAGAGGAGCACAGAAGTAGCAGCCATCACAGAGGACCCACCCACCACCACAATTGTATGACCTGCCAGCTCCAACACGGCTGAGGACTCTGATGACAACGGCACCAGCTTTGAGAGAACTGTAGTTGGAGTACAGTGGGAGCTGGCAAAGAAGGTGCGGGTGGGGATGGAAAATATGGCAGCCAGCCTAGAGGGGGTGCGTTTGTGCATGATGTCAACTGCAGAGCAGGCAGCAGCCATGCAAGGGTGAACAACAATCTTGCAGGAAGTTGAAAAAATGTTGAAGGAAATCAGCACAGCTGTAAGAGAGTTGACACAACACCTATAACAACAATCCTGTCAACGCATGCACGAATGCAATAATGAACCCCTCAGGGCCGACCTGGCTGCCTACCGCAGTGATGTGCCTGCTATTCTTAAGAACCAGCAGCTCCTCCTTGCTGCAGTACCGCCCTTAATAGCCCCACAGTTGGCAGCTACCGGGATGTCTGACTCCACGTCTTCAAACACTAAGGTGTGTGTTGCCCCTTCACAACCACCACCACCAAGGGCAGAGGAGACAACACATCCATCAGAAGATGAAGACGTGGAACAGATCACCTTCACCCCTAAGAGTACCCAGTAGCACTAGTCCCTGCCACATGACCACCTATTGCCAAGGTCTTGTGCTTTGTAACATGCCAGTCTTACAACAACTGTACTCAAGCACTGTTCTTCAGCCCACTGTTTATCTTGTCACCCTGCCCAGTGATTGTCTCTCACTAACTCATTGGCAAATCCTGTCCCTCTGCACTGTCTGACACTTAACCCCAGCATGTCCAATGACATGTCCTTTTGCACTTGTGTAGGATCACAATGGAAGGTGTCACACTAATGGACTCACAATCATGGACAATGTACATATAGCACTACTGCACTTTCTAACAAATAGCACGTACACAACAACTTTGTATCTGTGTAATGTGACACATCAACTGTGAGGTAGATCAGTGATGTTTACCTCAGGTCAATGATTATAGATTGTCAATACACCTGACCAGAAATAATGTTGGCTGATAACTATGCACAGTGGTCTGGATTGTACCATAATCTGCCCTTCCTGGTGGTTATTTCCAAGGAAAATAGAAACTATACACCATAATGCTGTGTTGGACAGAATAATGCTTCCTCCAGGGATGTCTAAGCTAAAAATTATTGCCTTCAAATTTTTCTTCAAGCCAAAACTTACGTATGTGACATGTGACCCAATTTTTACCTAACACACACCATACTGCATGAATGGATGTGTATGTGTTTACATACAAATATGTAACCGGGTTGAACATTGTAACAAATGATAGGTGTGAGTTATGTATGCCACACTACATGAGAGCATACTACCACTCACCTTATAAGGATTTGCTTGGACAACAGGCTGCAGGCAGACTTAACACAGTGTCCTCAATACCAATTCTGGTAGCAAAGTAAGTGACATTGAAAACATACATCAAAAATTAACAACACTTTGGGATCCATAGTAACTGTGAGTGGTTGGTGCAATGGATGGCAGAATCTTAGCAAAGTAGCTTTGGTGTAGCTTCCAATGTAACAGCTCAGTTAGGATTTGGTTGCAGCATGGGACACAAAAGCTAATACAAAAGAGACACTGTTCACTCATGCCAAGGCCCTGATCCCCAAGCATGTGGCACATACTGTAAAGGGTTACCTAAATATTTATTAAACAGTAAAAACAGAAGCTAAAAGCAGGGGAAACACCTTACCTAACCTAACCTATCCTAACTACACATTAACCACAACTGGCCCTAACTTACCTAAGCTAAACTTACTTATAACATTTAACAAAATGATCTAAACATCAACCCCCACCCCCCTCATAAGACGGGACACACGGAGGAAAACATATACAAACCTAAACACATAGGGGGTCATTACGACCTTGGCGGGAAAAGGCGCTTACCGCCGTGCAGAAGACCGATAATACACAGCGGCGGCGGCGGGAGACCGCCACAGCTATTATGAGACACATAACGGAATCCGCCGAAATTCAGACACCCACACAATACCACCACACCAAAGGTCAGTGATAAACATGCGGAAACAAATCCTCCACCTCCACGCCAACAGAAACACGTCCATGCTATTACGACACACAAATCCACGCGGCGGTCTTTCAACTGCGGTATTCCATTGGTGGTACACACCGCCGCGCTCAAAATACACACACATCTCCAAAACACCACCACATTGGACAATTACAAATACACACACCTGACACACATACACACACCACTCCCACACACCCAACACTATATAAAACACAAACCCACATCACCCACAAACCCCTATGACCAAAAATTTGGGACGAAGGCCAGAGAGAGACAGCACAGAATAGAGAACCCCATCACACAGAGGCACACTACACCATCACCCACACAACATCCACGCACAAAACACCACATACCACTACACTCACCACACTCATCAACACATACACCGCCCCACACATCACACACACCACCCTATGTCACACCAAAGACACCCCCGCTTCTCCGAGGAGGAGCTCAGGGTCATGGTGGAGGAAATCCTACGGGTAGAGCCACAGCTATTTGGCTCACAGGTACAGTACACATCCATAGCCAGGAAGATGGAGCTTTGGCAAAGAATAGTGGACAGGGTCAACCTGTGGGACAGCACCCAAGAAATAGGGAGGACATCAGGAAGAGGTGGAACGACCTACGGGGGAAGGTGCGTTCAACGGTATCCAGGCACCACATCGCGGTACAGCGGACCCCCACCTCCTCCCCCACAACTAACAACATGGGAGGAGCAAGTCTTGTCCATCTTGCATCCTGAGGGCCTCGCAGGAGTCGTTGGAGGGACGGACACTGGTAAGTCAAGTCTCAACTATCATATCCCCCACCCTACCTGCATGCTATTACACACCCCCACCCTCACACCCTCCACTAACACCCTAACTCCTCACTAATGTACCCATAACACCAACCACCCATCCCAACCCCAAGACCTGCATGACACAACTAAGCATGGATACCCATCACTAAAGCATGCCCACTGCACAGACCCAGAACACCCCCCAACCATCAGCACACAAGCTCCCACACAGGAATGGTAGCACTGGGGTACACGCACACCCAAACATTGCACATCATGAAACACACACATGCAATAATCCTGTACTCATACCCCCGCAGGAACCCGAAGGAACGTCACCACACCAGAGGGTCCAGACAACACCACTCCACCCCCATAAGAGGCCCACAGTGACGACAGCAGCCCTGCCCTACTGGATCTTGATGACCAGCCCGGACCATCGTGGGCCTCAGGACAGTCGGTTTCCCTTGCCCAGCCACAGCCCAACACCGAGCTTACACCCTCTGGTAACACCAGCACAGCACCCACCCAGCGGGCCCATACCTCCCTACCCCGGACAGGTCAATCAGCGGTGTGTCCACCACTACAGGGCACCCAGGCTAACCCAACACCCCAACAACAACAGGGACCTGGGGGCAGTGGTAGTGGGCACACTGTCCAGGGGACGGAGGCACAGGAACATAGGGGAACTGGGAGGGCTGCTGTGTGACAGAGGGAGGACAGGCCAAGGGAACCTACTCTCAACGAGGCCCTCTCCTCAATCATGGGAGCATACCACCACTCCCAGGAGACGATGGCAACGGTCCTGGACAAGTTGCAGGAGACCCTGTGTCTGCAGGAGGAGCAGTATTTGGGGTTCAGGGAGGAGCTCAGGACCATAGGTTCCGCCCTGGGCACCATCGTAGGGGTGCTGGCGGACATTCAAAAGACCTTGAGGGACACCGTGGCACTCCAAGGGGCCCCTGACACTAGCCAGGATGACGAACTGCCCACCACCTCCGCCGGCGCTAGTGGACAGGATGCCCCGCCACAGGACCAACACACCAGCACCCCGCCCCCCGAAGATGGAAAACCACCACGAAAGCGGTCCCTGAGATCCAGGAACAGGACAGAGCAAGATGGCAAGAGCCCCGCCAGGAAATAAGACTACCCTGATTGTCCCCCCACTGTCCCACTTTGTTACCCTGTCCACATTGGAACTGCCCCAGCTCCACTTTCAATGGCCAGATGTGCAATGTACCTGTGAGACTAATAGACTGGACTCTGCCATGGACATTCTTCCACCATGACCTATCCCCATTTCACAACCCCCCTACATTTTTATGCACTTAAATAAACACCCTTGAAACCTTTATAATATTGGAGTCAGTCAATTATTGTGAACTTTGTATTGTCAATTACAGTGTTAAAAAAGGTTACCCATTGGAAGGCCAACATACCAATGTCACACATCACAAGCCTTTCAAGGGTGCAAGCTGTTGACACGTAGGTTACCACATTACTGAAACTGAAATGGAAGGGGACAACTCAGTTAACAAATAGGGAGTGAAATGTAGGTACAGGATAGAGGTAGACGTGTGAAATTTAATATTATGTGAAACATGTAAATGTACTCACCTGTGTCTCACTGAAAATATTGCTGTATGACTGACTCCCTGTTGTCGTTTTCATCTTCATCAGCTTCATCCTCATCACTGTCCACAGGCTCCACAGGCTCACCCGCTGCAACAACACCGTCATCTGGATCATCCTCCTGCAGAAAAGGCACCTGGCATCACAATGCCAAGTTATGGAGCATGGAGCAGGCGATGATGATGTCGCACACCTTCTTCGGTGAGTAGAATAGGGACCCACCTGTCATATGGAGGCACCTGAACCTGGCCTTCAGGAGGCCGAAGGTCTGCTCGATCACCCTCCTAGTCCGCCCATGGGCCTCATTGTAGCGTTCCTCTGCCCTGGTCCTGGGATTCCTCTCTGGGGTCAATAGCCAGGAAAGATTGGGGTAACCAGAGTCCCCCAATAGCCACACACGGTGCCTCTGGAGTTCACCCATCATATCAGGGATGCTGCTATTCCGCAGGATGTAGGCATCATGCACTGAGCCAGGGAACATTGCATTTACCTGCGAGATGTACTGGTCTGCCAAACAGACCATCTGGACATTCATCGAATGATAACTCTTCCTGTACACCTGTTCATTCCTGCGGGGGTGGACCAGAGCTACATGGGTCCCATCAATGGCACCTATGACGTTGGGGATATGTCCAAGGGCATAGAAGTCACCTTTCACTGTAGGCAAATCCGCCACCTCAAGGAAAATGATGTATCTCCTTACGTGTTTCAGCAGGGCAGACAACACTCTCGACAACACGTTGGAAAACATAGGCTGGGACATCCCTGATGCCATGGCCACTGTTGTCTGAAAAGACCCACTTGCAAGAAAATGGAGCACTGACAGCACCTGCACGTCAGGGGGGATACCAGTCGGATGGCGGATTGGTGACATCAGGTCTGGCTCCAACTGGGTACATAGTTCCTGGATTGTGGCACGGTCAAGCCGGTAGGTCACGATGACATGTCGCTCTTCCATTGTCAACAGGTCCACCAGCGGTCGGTACACTGGCGGATTCCGCCATCTTCCAATATTACCCAGCTGACGGTGCCTAAGAAGGACAACAGCGAAGAAACTGTCAGCATTCCTCCAGGTATGTACCCACAGTCACACACAAGACTACACCAGACAATTAACCCACCCAGGAAAGGTTTTGAGTGTAGGCCTCGGTATGTGTGACGCAGTAGTAATTGAAGCCATGTGGGCCCCTGAAATGGCGGCTGCCTGACCTCTAAACTGGGACAATGGAATTGTGGGGTAACTGCGCTGGCGTTGGACACCGTCGCGGTAGGCGGTCGTAGAGCGCGGCGCAATGCTGCATTGGTTAACATTGGACCCTATAGGTCCCAGGAGCCAATGAACAGGTGCGCTGGCGGTGATGATGCGCACCGCCGCGGACGTCACCGCCGCGGACGTCACCACTATTTTCTATCTCTTCAATCACTAGATACCTGACCTTCGACAGGAGAGGACCTACACTGCTAGTGCTGCTGTGACCTCGGTCTGGAAGCGACGATGGCTGCTGCGTCTGGGGAAAGGGCCCCTGCCTTCACTGCACAGGAGTTGGAGAAACTTGTGGATGGGGTCCTCCCCCAGTATACGCTACTCTAAGGTCCTCCAGACCAACAGGTTAGTACACAGGGAGCACGTTGTATGGGCTAGGCCTGGGTGGATGAGGAAAGGGGGCAGAGTGCATAGAACAGTCATGCATGGGGATGAATGGGCCACAGGGATAGAGTTGGGAGGGGGCCAATTACAATGACGGTGCAGTAGGTAATGACTGTTCCTCTTTCCTTGTGCATGTCATGTAGGTCAGCGCCCACCAGAAGAGGGACATTTGGCGTGCCATCGCCAAGGAAGTCCGGACCCTGGGGGCCCACCAGAGGCAGGGCACCCACTGCCGGAAGAGATGGGAGGACATTCGCCGCTGCAGCAAGAAGACGGCGGAGGCTCAGCTGGGGATGGCCTCCCAACGTGGGAGGGGTGCCCATCGCACCATGACCACCTTGATGTTCCGGATCCTGGCAGTGGCCTACCCGGAGTAGGATGGGCGCTTAAGGACATCACAGCAGACACAAGGGGGTGAGTACAACCTCATCCTATGGACTTTGCGTGCAGTGGAGCTGTCTGGGTGGGGGTGGTGGGCTGTGGGTGTCCCTAGGCCAGGGCGAGTTAGGTAGGCAAGGCCCCTCTGTTATGTAGGCCATGTGGCACTCTACCCCAGCTCAAAAAAAAGGCAAATTGATGTATAGTTGCCCCTTTGCCATCCATGTGGGCAGATTTCTACCATTGCCATGTAGGCCATATCCCAGAGATAGCATGTGCAGAGGGCAGGAGCACGGCGTAATGCATGGGGCTGCAGCGTCTGTCTTGTCCGCCAACGGTAGCGGTATGCCATGCACTAAAACTCTCTTTCTTCTGTCTCCCCCCTTTTTCTGCTCTCCCTGTCTTTCTGTACATCAGCATCAACAGGCGGAGGTACAGTGGCACCGGAGCACGAGGGAGCTGCATCCCACATGGCCATGGAGGGCCACACCACAGACTCTGAATTCACCAGTGGGACGGAGGGCGAGGGGAGCTTCATGTCGGCCACAGGATCACCAACCAGCGACACGGACTCGTCCGCCGATGGGAGCTCCCCTGTGGTGGCGGCACCATCTGTGCGCCCCACTTCTACAGGTACAGCCGCCACCTCCCCTACCAGCACCGCCCTCCCAGCAGCCCCTCAGCATTCGCCCGTGCCCGCTCACCGAGGAGGGTGGGCATCACCTTCGCCCCAGGCACCTCAGGACCTGCCCCAGTCACCCCTGCTGCCCTCAGTGAGGAGGCCTTTGACCTCCTCAGGTCACTCACTGTTGGGCAGTCTACCATTGTGAATGCCATCCAGGGTGTAGAACGAGAGTTGAAACACGGTAATGCATTCCTGGAAGGCATTCATTCTGGTCAGGCTGTCCTTCAGCGAACCCTGCAATCTCTGGCCTCAGCACTGATGGCAGCCATTGTCCCTGTGTCCAGCCTCCCCCCTCCAACTTCCCCCACCCAGACCCAATCCCCTGTACCCCAGCCCATCCCAAGCACACCTACAGACCAGAATGCACACAAGTCAACACACACAAGTAGCTCAAGCAAACATAGGCACCACACACACCACAGGCACTCACCCAACATCCATCCACCTCACGACAGCCTCCAGTACCTGCACCTGCACCTGCACCTGCACCCAAAACAGCTAAAGTGACACCTCCTACAACCACCTCCTCTTCCTCCACTCCCAGACCCCCTCCAGCTACCCATCCCAGTGTACGTCAGAAACTGTCCCGATGTCAAATTGACCTTTTTCGCCCCCATCCCCCCTCCAATTAATCAGTCCCGTCGTAGCGCCTCAGCCAAAAAGCCTCCAGTACCAGTGGTGCGTGTTCCAGGTTTTTGGAGTGCCCCGTCCACCAGGGCAGGCAGTAGGACCCGGAGCCAAGGCACTGTCAGCCCACCCCCTGTAAAGGCTCTGAAATTGGAGAGTGGACGACGGGACCGTGTCAAGACTCCTGGTGGGACAAAAAGTGAAATGGGATCGAAGGCGATTGGTGAGTCAGCTGTAACTCCAAAGAAGGTGGGGAAGGTCCAGAGGAAGTCTCCCCAACCTGTTGTGAGTGTCACGGCGGAGAAGTGCGCCATCATTTCCGGCGGTCCTGACACAACTGCCAGCACCGTCGTTACTGGTCCAGAGACCACCGCTGGAGTCACAGCCCAGGAGGGCCCAAGTATCGTCACTGGTCCGGAGACCCCCGCCACCGCCGGAGTCATTGCCCAGGAGGGCCCAAGTATTGTCACTGGTCCAGAGACCACCGCCGGAGTCACAGCCCAGGAGGGCCCAAGTATCGTCACTGGTCAGGAGACCACCGCCACCGCCGGAGTCACAGCCCAGGAGGGCCCAAGTATCGTCACTGGTCAGGAGACCACCGCCACTGCCGGAGTCACAGCCCAGGAGGGCTCAAGTATCGTTACTGGTCCAGAGACCACCGCCAGAGTCACAGCCCAGGAGGGCTCAAGTATCGTTACTGGTCCAGAGACCACCGCCAGAGTCACAGCCCAGGAGGGCTCAGGTATCATTACTGGTCCAGAGACCACCGCCACCGCCAGAGTCACAGCCCAGGAGGGTCCAGGATCCCACAGCCCCGCTGGGCAATGATGGAACATCAAGCCACACACCAATGTCCAGTGTGTAGTTCGTCATGCCACACACCAATGTCCAGTGTGGAGATCGTCATGCCACACACCAATGTCCAGTGTGGAGTTCGTCATGCCACACACCAATGTCCGTACCAGAACCGCCATGGCAAAGCACCGCTGAACAGGCCAAAGACTGCCGTGGTGAAGACCGCTGAACAGGCCAAAGACTGCCATGGTGAAGACCGCTGAACAGAGTAAAGACCGCCATGGCAAAGCACCGCTGAACAGGCCAAAGACTGCCATGGTGAAGACCGCTGAACAGAGCAAAGACCGCCATGGCAAAGCACCGCTGAACAGGCCAAAGACCGCCATGGTGAAGACCGCTGAACAGAGCAAAGACTGCCATGGTGAAGGCCGCTGAACAGAGCAAAGACCGCCATGGTGAAGACCGCTGAACAGAGCAAAGACCGCCATGGCAAAGCACCGCTGAACAGGCCAAAGACTGCCATGGTGAACACCGCTGAACAGGACAAAGACTGCCATGGTGAAGACTGCTGAACAGAGCAAAGACCGCCATGTGAAGACCGCTGAACAGAGCAAAGACCGCCATCGCAAAGCACCGCTGAACAGGCCAAAGACTGCCATGGTGAAGACCGCTGAACAGAGCAAAGACCGCCATGGTGAAGTCCACTGAACAGAGCAACGACCGCCATGGTGAAGACCGCTGAACAGGGCAAAGACCGTGTGGGTATGAATAGTCCGGCACATCAGGCATCGTTCTCCCATGTGCAGCTGGGACAGTGACAGGACATGTACTTTCACGGGGATGGGCACCAGTCCCACCCAGTACCAGTAGAGAACTGCATCTACTTGTGAAGATGTGTCTTTGCACTCCCCAGGATGGCTCAGTGGGCAAACCACCCACTGTAGAGACTTGAGAGACTGTGGCTTTTCACTCCCCAGGATTGAACAGTGGGCAACCCACCCACTGTATAGACTTGAGAGACTGTGGCTTTGCACTCCCCAGGATGGTACAGTGGGCAAGCCAATCACTGTAGAGACTTGAGAGACTGTGGCTTTGCACTCCCCAGGATGGTACAGTGGGCAAGCCACCCACTGTAGAGACTTGAGAGACTGTGGCTTTGCACTCCCCAGGATGGCATACATGGGCATGTAGCCCCGTCGTGGATCTGGCTTCGCATTCATCTGGCTGAGGTGCCCCCCCTTCCCTTCCCCCTGAGGTGCCTGTATTGTTTCTATCTGATGCCCCGGCAGTGTTCTCTCGGATTTTGGTCAGGTATCTATTGTGGGCCTCGCCCATGCATTTTTGGACTGTTTGTGCACGGACATTGTTGTGTACATATCTGCACTACTTCTTGTATTGTATATTTAATTTTGACAGATTTCGTGATATATATCAGTATATTTTTGTATGAGTAGTATATTGGCACAATACAAAGTTTGACTGCAATTCGCTTTGTCTTTGCATTCTTCCGGGGGGATTGTGGGTTGTTACTGTGATTTTTGTGACTGCATTGGTGTGTATGTTGTCTAATGCGAGGGTGGGGATGGGGGTGTTTGGTGGGTGTCCCCCTAACTTTTGCCCCCCACCTCCCCCGTGTCGTAGGTGCAGTACTCACCGGTATCTTCTGCGCCTACGTCGCTGTTGGTCGTAGATGAGCAGGAATACAAGGGCTGGGAGTATTTGTAGTTCCGGCTCCATGGTGTCCTCGTTCCTTGTGGGATGTGTTGAGGTGAGCGTTTTCCCATAGCAAAATCTGTTTCCGCCGTGTTTTTATCCACGGTGAATCCGCCCCGGAAAAGGTGGCGGATTGGTGTGTTGTGATAGTGTGGGCGGTACATTGTCTTCCGCCTGTCTGTTGGCGGTGTCTTCCGCGCTGTTTGTCTGTACCGCCGTGGAGGGCGGTGTGTTAAAGTGGCTGTCTTAGTTGGCGGTTTCCACCAGGGTCGTAATTCCCTTTTTTAGTCCGCCGGCCTGTTTGCAGTATTACCGCACCTTTAACACCGTCCGCCAGGGTTGTAATGACCACCATACTATCTTATACTAAACAAATGTATTTTTTTAATATTTTTATATTTTATAATTTTTTTCTTTTTATTTAAAACACCAAAACACCAACATCATCCACACACACATATTAAAAAACAGATATAAAAAGTATCATACACCCACTCCCCCACCCTCTACTACTAACTAAACTAACAGCATATACTAACCTAACACTAAGCCCCCTAAGCCCACTAATTAAAAGAACCAGGAAAGAGGAGGGAGGGGAGGGAATCATGGCTGAGGATATATTGTCTACAGGTTTGCCCTCTGCAGGGTCTTTTTTATGGCATGCACCCTCCTATTTACTTGTGCCACCTCCTGCTGCAGCCTGGTCATTTTCCTCAACATACGGTCAAAATTCCATTGCATCTGCTGAAAATCTGCTGGGTCAATGACTGCAGCAGGGGTGGTCTGGGTGCCAGTTGAAGAAGTATGTCCCCTTGTCTGTGCCATGCCTGTAGGAGGAGGTGCAGGTGGTGCTGTGACGGGTCCTGCAGCAGTGGAGGTTGACGGTCCTGCAAAGGTGCCTGCTAAGGTTTGTGCCACCTGGGTGGTAGTGGGGGTGCTGGTGGCTGTGGTGGACACAGAAGGCCCCCCTTGGGCAAATGCCCTCCACACTCTTGAGGCTCTTTCATGGCGATAACGCCTTGCCATGTTGCGGAACCCCGACTCCACATCCAGAATGTGGCGGTAATGCATTGCCCTGCGCTGAAACACCTGAATCTGGATGGGATTCATATTGGCAGCTGTTAAAACAAATAGAAAACCAAACATTAGGTACTTCATTGTGTGATATGGCTCCAGAAGTTAATCAGACAATACATCTAAGTTACCAGAAACAGCCCATATCATCATACAGATCACTGATTGTCCCTGAGGAAGTACATGCCAATGCAGCCTACACATGTCCTATCAAACAGCACAGCAATACTCTAAAAGATGGGTAACAACTTGAATGACCTATGCATCATTGTTCAGCCATTTGTCACATAAGAAAATGCTGCAAGTCCTCCACCAGTGACAGGCCAACTAATGACTATCATCTTGATGACAATCAAGGGCCACAAGATCTGCGAGTTGTAAATGGAATTGCCAGGATAGAATGCAGTTGCTAATCATGAGTGGGTATCCTAGGTTTGGACAAGTGACTTACAGATTTACATGTCTGTGTACTAAACTTTGATCATCAGTCCTAGGTACACTTTTCACAACCCTACGCCTGTGCCTGGTGGTGGGGGGGGAGACAAGCAACAAATGCTTTCAAACATCAAAGACACCCAGGAAGCTTTGGACAGCTGTACATGGGTTTGGGCAGCCCACCACAGGTAAGGAGGATGTCCAACTAGGATACACCCAAACCTTGGACAATCCCATCCACACTTATGTTTGGAAATGCAGACAATTGTCAACAGCATTTCCTACCAGTAACACATGACTTACAACAAGCAGATAGATGCAAGCACACATCTGGCCATGAGCTGCATGCACACCTAGGCCATTGTACTCAAGTGCCTCATAATCGTAGCACAACATGTGGAGCTACATGCTGCTAGGAAGTCAAACATACAGTCAAACATGTTCATTAGTGACCAGGGAAGCTGAAGTCTGTGGGTAAGACTTTGGCATCCCTATCCTGTGAGAATTAGTGTCTGACTTGCTGACTAAGTCACAAATATGGTCCTCTGCTACATTTTCTTAATTTAAGTTTTATCCACAAAAGTCATCCCTATTCACATGGCGGTGCCTACAGGACTGACCTACAGTTACAAATTATGACTATACGCTAATGATTGGCCAACTCAATGATGGGAAAAAAGTGATACTTCACTCAAGAAACATATTCGATCATTGACCAGCGCATCACACCTTGCTATGTGTCCAACACACAGGAGTCAATCACTCAACAGCAGCAAACACAACACAAAACAGAAATATCAACACTTACTGGAGATGTCTGGGTCCGCAAATTGAGCCACCTCTCCGATAGTGTAGGGGGTGGGTCCACCTGTAAAGCATGGAAGGGAGAAATGTGCTCAATGTCTGTGCACGGTACTACACTTCCAAATACAAATACTATCTGTAATATTAAATCAGAAAGTCAAGCTTCTCAGACATGATGATACTGCATCCAACATACCACTGCAAACATGTACAGACCCGGGCACTCCAGTGAGTGATGCACACATACCTGTACACATACAGTGGCCCTAACTATCATGTGGTGGCAAACATGCTCCATCATTTGTTAGCAGACTCATTCATGGAGTGTATTCCTCTCATCCTGTGTATCCATGAGAGACATGCAAAGCCATTTTCCTGGAGGTCTGCAATACCAGTCACCCAGCTATTGTGACTAAGACCAATGTAAAACACGCAGGTACAATGCACAGAGGGCCAGGGACAGGTGTTACCCCTCAATTTGTACCATTTGCTTCATTTTATGTGCCACAGCTATGGTAAGTTGCACCAAACACTGAGATATGAACATGCCATTTTGGCATCCATCCCTAATTTAATTTGGCACAACAAAGTCCAAATATCAGTCTAAGATGTTACCTGATGTCAGCTATAACTTGTTACGTATGTGTCAGAATCCAGTTCAGACATGTATCCGAAAAAATTGATGGACAAATTATTTCTTGAAAATATCTGGATTAAAAACATGTCTTTCCTGGTACACTCACAGACCATGCATAAAACATATGGTAGAGCCACATTTGCATCATCTATTGACGTGAAGGCAGCACTAATTTACAGGCTCCTGTTGTGTTTTGTAAGTCAGTGCAGCTGTTGCGTCAGCAAATGACGGTAATGTGTAGGAATTATTGTATAACTCACAAGCAACTGTATGTTTAACTTGCATTCCACATGTACAAAAACATTGCCCGCAGCATATGAACAAATATGCTACTGTCACTACAGAGCATTCAAATGTGCACATCACTCTGATTTGAACTCACCAACAATCACAATCCCCAGGTGGTCCAGCAGGTCTTGCTCCCGGGCAACCAGGTCAGCCCAACGGTGTTTCAGCTGGTGGTCATTGCGCGGTGTGTTGTAGATTCACTTGAGATCGTACAGGACCTTTGCCCACCGGAACCTCCTTGCCTCTGTGTGATACCCCTGTATCACACGCCCACCTGCTTCGATCATTAAGGGTAGGAAGTGGCACACCAGCCAAATAAATCCACCCAGCTCCTCCTCTCCCATCCTGCCAAGACGAGGCCTACCCAACATGCTTGCACAAAAAAAGGGAATAAAGGGGTACAGAGGAGAATGAAGGGAAAGTAGGCGAGGGAAATGAATTTTTTTTTTACCGAAAACAGACCAACTATCCCCAAACTAACACTACCCACAACAGACTCCCAACACTACAAAGACAAATTTATACACCAGAAATGACAAAAAATACACTTACACAGGATACCACAGACACTTAGGAAACACAAAAAGACAATTTAAAGACCACACGGGAGACAAAATCACAAAATGCACAGAGAGACAAGTCAAAATACAGCCACACAGTCAGGAAATATCACAGACTGCAAAGGGAAAGTGAAAGTACACCCACTGTACCTATTCTGTAAACAGGATATCCTATTACATCACTTCCTGCCTCAAATGTGTGGCGTTTTTATTCTTACGCGTCAAAATATTATAACGCTTACAGTCAATGCGTCATTTTTTTTTACGCACATGCTTAGAAATAACCCTACATCCATATTTTCAAATATGTTTCATACTTCACCAATTTCATGGGTACAGTGTGGGAATTACCGCTCAGGGCCAATGGATGTATCATGGCAATGAGTGTCATTTTTCAACGTATATGTGTCATTTTTTTATGCCTGTGCGTCTTTTTTGATGCATATGCGTCAAAATTTCTGTCTTTGACTGGGTTTGGGTAATTTCTCATTTGTAATACTACCTGACAGGTGTAACAATAGAGAGCTAGGCTGATTGCACCAACATTGTGCATTCCAGTGTATGGGCACATGTGACAGATCATACTAATGCAGACCATGATCCTCTAGTTGTTGTACCGGATTTGCACTCTTCACTGACGCAATAGATGACCAAATGTGTGGAATACAATTAGGTATTACCCAGTTTGGGCATGTTTTGCGTCAAGAGAGGATAGCAAGGCTACACAACTCAATACAGTAACTCAATGCCTATGTGTCAATGTGTGTGAATTGGCTCTTACTATTGTAGTTGTCCCACTGTGTGAACATCACAAGACGTGTTTTCCCAAATCTGCTTGTATGCATGTGGAGTCAATGTGTCCAACCATCAGATGCTATTCATTCTGGAAATGAGAAAGGAAATGTGTTTGTCATACACATATCAACAAATGCTGTGTGAACTTCCTAGGTTTTTTGGAACATAAGCACCACCAATGACAAACCATGCACTGGATAGATAGAAGACGGTTGATCATGGCAATGTTCCAAGACTAAGCCATCACATGGCCTGCAATGTTGGATACTACTACAATCCACAAATGTCATGTCACGCCACAGTTGGAGTAATTTAAATGAGCCATGTTTCTCCTGTGGCATTGGAGGACCAGCAGATCAAGCAGCACATGTTCACATATTTCCAGTGGTAAATTGCACAAAGGCGTCCGGTTCAAGTGTGTGGGGCCATGTGTAGCCTCAGCCATTATTGGGGTCCATGTTGTCACAGTTACATGCAGGTGTAGTCATGAGTCTGTGGAGCCATTTTCTGCATTTACAAAGTATCCTTCACAGCTGAATTGAAAGAAAGCCGAAGAGGAATTGAGAACACACATGGGGATAGTCCAGCTATGGCATTGCAGACATGTTATGAGACTGACAACAGGGCAACCTTGGTGTGCTCACAAAGTTAATGGATCAGAAATTTTAAACTGGTAGGTTTACTCACAACATTTGTACACAGGTTGGCCTCTAATATTCCCACTGCATCCGGGAACATCAGTGCCTCTGTGCTGATTAATCTCACAGTTATTCGCCACGCAAGCCCCATCAATATGTTGGGGGCAATGTGAATCAGCGTGTGGACTGTCAGGGTCCTAACATGTGTTGACACTTCATGCACATTATCTGACGTTGTTTGTTGTGCTGGAGGCACCATACCCAATCCATGCATACAGCCATGGTACACTATCAGTATTTGTCACTCATGCATACATGAAACCCAGACAAAGGATGGGCTGTGATTAGGCTATTTGGAGACAAGTTCCACCCCATGGTACGATATGTAAACTGATTATGCTATACAATGTATTTGTGTATTCATTGTAGACCCACCTGACACAATACCCCAGGAGGAAAGCGAGGGCTTGGAAAGCAACTATGCGACAAATGTAGCCACAGGGAACCTTTATGGTAACACAAAGACAGGAACCAGTCAGGCTAACAGGATGAAGGGTCAATCTGGATCAAAAACTTTAACAAGGAAAATACACAGTGAGCAGACTGAGACTGGTCAAAGCTGGAACTACACTGTGGAAAATGAAAACCATGTTTGTCAGTGGCGGCTGGTGTTCAAGGCCTTTTCTGGCCACTCTAGTGAAGCATAAATGTAATTACATGATGAAAGTAAAACATTTTCTGCACAACATTTTCGGAGTGAAAGTTGTGCACTTTGAAAAGCCCCACTGCGCCTGTGTCAATATGTGGCTGAAAGCTACACAGTAGGGCTGACAGGGCTTGCCCACGCAAAGCCCTTACGTTTTCTCAGAACGCAGTGACGTCCCTGGCTTATCTCCCCCTCCACCAGAAGCCCTGATTGTAAACAGCCTGGAGCGTTTTTTGTTCAGCCCGGGTTTCTGAAACTTCATGTCACTCCGATATTATTCTCCACCCTTTCCTATTTACTCAAATGGTGGGGTGTGATCAGTAGGGTCTACGTACCAGAGGTCACATTTTATTAAAAGAATGTGGCATTGCGCAAAGAAAATCCCCAGTCTGTGGCAGTGAAATTGAATAAATACAATAAATAACTCCATCCAGGGCTCTCTGGGAGACAGGAGTGTGACCTGAAGACCTCAAGTCATAAATATGCCAAAGACAACCCTGCACACAAGTAAGTTGGAGCTCTATCTTTTTTAAAGACAATAAGAAAATAATCTGTTCTCTCAGCTCTCCTCTCCTTTCACTGCCTCTGTAGGTGATTTTGTCTCTCAAAGGCAGTAATGGTTCCAGTAATTTATCATGGCTAGTTATTGTTTTATTTCTTCTGCAGACTAATGACGTGATATGTCATATTAAACATGTAATCTGCAGCTCAAATAAACGTGTACCTTTTATCACTGAAACTGCTGGATACTGGATGGGGGAGGCAATGTGTGTTTGTTTGAATGTGTTTGAAGTGCTTGACAGAGTGGCTGAGAAAACGTGGGTGTCAGTGTATAAGAGTTGTGTGAATGGCAGTGGATGACAATGTGGATGAGTAAATGGGTAGGTGACCAAAGGCAGTGGGTGAGTAGGTGAATGGAAATACGTGGGTAGTGAGGATCTCTCACAAGGTCCATTTTCCATCTTGTATTTGTGCCCCACCACTGCTTTCAGTCACTAGCCACCAGTGGTGTTTGTCCTGTGTGTTGGAACGTAACACAATAACCTAAGGGCTGTGTTACACAGGTGATTTATACGGCAATGCATAACAGTGTTATACATAAAATGGCAGCTTCTATGCTGTTCCAGGCATCTGCAAGGGCAGTGCATGTTCAAATGGCTGGTCTTCGTGGAGGTGCTTACAGGTGTGTGCAGCTTCAGTCTCTCACAAGTCATGTGGGGGAGAATCAAGTTCAAAGGGCCAACAGTACCTTTCACATGGGAAGCAATGTACAGGTGATTACAGGTCCTACAGACTACAAGGCAGTGCATTATTCAACCAGATGTCCATGCAGACAGAAGAACAATGACTATGGCATACCATAGTAAAGACAGAAGCACACTGGATTCAGAAGGTGAGTCGTGGTGTGTGTAGATGAGGGATTATCTGGGTACACATATTCCCTTTCCAGGGTCCTCTGAAGAAGGGTGGGGTGAGACAGTGGCAGGATTTAAGACCTGTGCTGCCATGTGCAGGGGATGTCTTGTGAGCAATGATAGTCATACCTGGGGCACTCGTGCTATCCATTTGCTGCTTAAATGGAATTCTTGTCACACATACTTCTTGCAAAGATGGCTGATGTAACACTTACTGATGTCAAGGGTCTGGTCATACCTTCTTGTCACCAATCCAATTGCACATCCACTGCCTCATGTAAGAGGCATTTTGTTACCTTATTGACTGATGGTGTCTTAGTTGTGTGCCATATGCTGAAATGAACCATGTTGCCAACATGTATGTGTGAAATAGTCGTGGTCCTCTGATATTGCCCTTCAAATGTGAAATGGACAGGATATATGTCATTTACAGTGTGTGTGAAGTTGGCTGTGCAATCATACCCAACAAATATGATGTGGATTTTTTGGTATCCTAATCTGTATTTCTGCAATGCTCCATGAGGCTACACTCTGATTCTGATTGTTAGGGATAATGTTATGCAAAACGTATTACCCAGACCATGATATAGTGAATAAAATAGGTGTTTATAGACATATGGTAAGACAGTGGTAATGGCTGAGTAGAGTTAAAAGAAATTTTGGACAATATGTTGTCTCCGACACAATCCTGCAGCTGTGTTTGGATGGTCCCCCTCATGTTGATGGACAGCATCCTCCTCTTCCTCCTCTTCAGGCATTTGTGGGTCAGGTTCATATAGGGGAATGTTCCTTCTTACACATATGTTGTGCAGGATGGCACAGGTCAAAATGATTTTGCACACCATTTCAGGTGAGTATAGGAGGCTGCCTCCGGTGATGTCGAGGCACCTGAATCTTGATTTCAGGATGCCAAAGGTCCTCTTGACTACGGTGCGTGTCCTCCGATGTACCTCATTATAGGCACGCTCTGCTGCAGTGCTTGGGTTTGCAAATGGGGTCATGATCCATGGCTGGATCCCATAGCCCTGATCAGCTGAAAGAGAAAATGAGTGAGAACATGTTGATGTAGCTTGCACCATGATTATCACTTTGCACGGCAGTTGTTCTCTTGTGTTGTCTGTGACTCATCTGTGTTTGTGTTATTGTGTGGAATCCTAGGCTGCTGGGATGTACCATCAGCATTGGGTTGTTTCCTTATCTGAATGGGTGTTTGGTTGATTGACCGGATGTCAGCAGTGTTTTTGTAGAGTTGCATTCCATTGTGTACTCCCTTGCATTATGTCATGTGAAAGAGGTGTCCATGTATCTTAACTGGGGGTGACATGATACTTCCATACACAGAATCAATTCCACAGTGGTGATAACACGGTTGCATCTATATACCCTTGACATCCCATCCAATTTCACATATGCAATAGAATTATTTAAACATCAGTGAGACCCTTAGATTTGGCTAGGTGACAATGTACAACACATCTCTGTATGTTGTCAGCACTGACGTGTTGACAATTGACTATGCACAAATTTCACATGTGTGACAAATTCTCTGCAGACCTATTTCTCTCCCTTGCCAAGTCGACTCTGGTACTTACGTGTACATATACTACTGAACATGTTCTAGTTCAGCTGGCTAACTTGGTTGTGAGTTTGTCATTTGGAGTGTCAGAAGGTCCGTATGCCTGTACATCTGTTGTGTGTGTGTGAAATTGTCTCAATCCGTATGTGTAGGAATGTGCACTTTCAATATTGTCATAACAATATGTGTTCTTTGCACAGTCCACTTGCTTACTGGTAGTGGGCAATGTCACCCCACGAGTGATGCGAAATATTGGTACAGCCTCAATTATTCCATGTCACCTTCATTGTAGTCATCATCATGGTATGTGTGTCATCGTGTTTGACTGGCAGCAAAACACATTACACACCCCTTACACAGTACATATTGGTTGGAAGGGTGTTTGATTGAGTGTTATTAATGTGATATTGAAAGATTAATCTTCCAAGTTGTACTGGCAGTTGAGGCCATGTCATTGTGTTGTTTTGAATTGTTTCCGTGGAGTGGCATCTGTTGTTATTTGGTTCTGTCATTTGTCCATAGGTGTATATCCAAATGGGTCAGGATATCACACATGCCTAGCAGTGTCACAACCTCATTGTCTTCCTGGCTACTTGTCAATGTAGTGGTGTATGTGTTGTTTGTCCTAGAGGGTTGCTGTGCTGTGTGTATATGAATAGGTTTCTGTACTTACCAACAAGTAGGCCATTTCCACATCCTCCATCCTGGAAGTGTTGATTGATGGTGCAGTGGCGGAAGATGAATGAATCATGTACACTCCCAGGATACTTTGCCACAATGTTGGTGATCAATCCTCAGTGATCGACAATGGCCTGCACACTGATGGAGTGTGTGTGCTTCCTGTTGCGGTATAGCTGTTCGGTTGCAGCAGGTGGCACAATGAGTACATGTGTGCAGTCAATTGCACCAACCATGTGTGGGAAGCCGTTGATTTGGTAGAAGCCCTGTTTTGTCTCCTGCTGCTTCTGCTGTGTGTTGGGGAAGCTGATGTGGCGGGTGTGAGGGAGATGATGGCATCCAGTACATTAGGTAGGAAGGCAGAGAATGAGGGCTGTGAGATCCCAGCAACCAGGGCACCAGTGGTTTGAAAGGAGCCACTTGCCAACATGTGGAGTACAGCTAGCAGCTTGGTTTCTGGTGGAATGGTGCGGGCTGTCTGTAAGATGGGTTCCATCTGTGGCTCAATGTTGCGCAGCAGCTGCTGAATGACTTGCCAGTTGAGCCTGTACCTCTGGATGATGTCTTGTTGGCGGAGGCCCAGAAGGGTTGTCCTGGGGCGGAATATCCTCTCCTGCCTTCTGCGTTGCCTTTGGGGTCCCTGCTGGTGTTGTAGAAGCTGCTGTTGTGGGTCATGTGCTCTGCGTCTGCGTGCATGCTGGATGAAAAGCACCTCCATGTCTTCCTTTTGGAGCTCTGCTGTTGCTTCTGTGTGTTTTCATTAAGTACTGGTGTGTTTGTCCCATTTTAACACCTGCCCTGACCCCGGCGTTAATTTTTGATGCAAATTGGGCTGTGCGTCATTTTCTGACTCCGCCTCCCGGCTGTGCGGGATTTATGCGCGATTGGATAAATAAGGCACACGGGTGTTTAAGTCATTTTTGGGACGGGAACGCCTACCTTGCATGTCATTAACGCAAGGCTGTTTCCCACATCCAGAAAATTACACACACTGTGGAATTTTGGCGTTCGCGAGCTCGGGCGTCAAAGTTTAAATATGGTTCACAGTTTGCGCCGTATGTGCATAAAAAAAATTGACGCACATTCGGTGCAAACAGAGAATAAATATGCCCCATAGTTTTAATGATAAAACCATATTGCATACACATGATAATGTGTGTTAAATCAGGGGTCAGAGAATATCATCTGTGTATCACCAATTAAAGTCTTGATCCTATAAAAATCTTTTCTTCCATCACACTGCTGCATTACAAAAATGTGCTTCATTTTTGCTTTCCTAGCTTGTTAAAGTGGACATTCTTTTATAGGTATTTATATATTACTGTGTGTTATAAAAGATGGTAACCTGCAGCCTTTTACCCTCTGGACCCCAGCAAGACTCGCACATAATTCACTTTCCTTTCCTTTCTTTGACTGCAAACTAAGAGGGATTTGTAAACATCAATCCCCATGTTAAAAAATAAGCAATAATTTATCTGAAGACAGCTTGGCGACATTTGACCTGTGTCTCTGAAGTGCAGCAAATGTACAGAATGTAAAGGCATCTTTATTTATTGCTTGGACTTTCAGGAAAAGCTGACGTGCTCCCCTCTTCTTACAGGAGTTCTAATTGTGAGCCACATAAAGAGGAGAGCTTCCGAGACTCTAGCCTTCCAATAACAATAAAAAGGTACAATGGCAATGGGACCACAGTAGGGTCGCATGCACCTCCATCAAATGCATTCTATGCAGGGGCTGAACTGAAAGGCTCTTTAGAGACAGGGGAACCGAACCATATGTGCAAGGATCATGACAAAGTTGGGAGAGGTGACCTGAGAGACATATTTTTCGTCCATCTCTTCCAGGGCCTACATGCACTGAGAGATAGTTTGATTTGTCGAGCATCACGCGATGCTGAGCCTAGCGCTGAGGCCGGACTCGAACCTAGGTTCCAAAATCTGTAGTTAGTAAGCACACCTCAGTGAAATCCTCTTAGCTTCGGCCCTTGTTAGGCTTCACCTACACCAAGGCTAAGTTATTAGGGTATCACAACAGTGTACATTTGGCGCACATTCCCTAAAGGGAATTACGTGACCGTCACTGAAGCGTGTTAGGTGTTGTCTGATGTGAATTCCATAGTCATGAAGAGTTATGTGGATGCAAAATATTTACATAATACAGGTGTGCTTCAGCATCCTGGAATGCGCACAGAATCCCTTCCCAGGCGCGTGCCATCGCTGGCGGAAGCCAGAAGGCACGTTTCTGGCTGTGTGCGCGGTTATCATTATGAACATACTGCTGTTACAGTGTCCGTAAATATCCAATTAATATTGCTCATCCTGAAGCGGTCCAACCGGAGTCGTGTGTTTCCAGCTTGTTATTTACAGGGGTACTGCCCTGCCACCTCGTACAGATGCCAAACGCTCAACAGGTTGGACCAGCCACTGACTTTCAACCTGTTCGCCGAAGTAAAGGGTTGTGTAGGCTCAGCCAGCTCCATTTACCCGGGTGATCCAGCTGTGAGCAGACCGGTCTCTGAGCTCCGCACAGGCACACAGCTCAGAGCTCAGGATTAGAGGCCCAGGAGGTGTTTATTACCGGAAATTTGCAATATTGGATTTAGAAGCCGGGTTCACCATTTCGAACTCCCCTGTCTTACCAGTTAGGACTGCTCGGGTCAGGACTGCATGGGAAGGGTCCCAATACAGGTGAGTGAGCGCCTGATGTATGTCTGTTGGTTGTATTGCCCACTGTGTAGATAATAAATATATTTATTGCATCAATTAAGATTACATTTTTGGCGAGTGCAGGTTTAGGAAGTTCGGTGCCTTAAAATAGTGTTCTGGTGAATCCCACAGCTTTTAGGTTTTCTTGGTGGTTGTTTAGATGTAATATCGCTTAAACAAGATGGGAGAATTCCACATCTAGTAAAACTTAATAGGCTCAAAAATAATAATAGAAAAAAGACAGAGCACAGAAAAATGTAAGGGAGGCCGCCGCAGAGCAGTTAAGCTAAAGAATAAAAAATATGAAAACAATTAAAGTTTAAATATTCTTAAGAAATGTGAACCAAAGTAAACAATAATAATATATGTTCAGAAATGTGCGTGCGTAGTAGGTTAGATGTGATTCTGTAGTGGATTTATGTTAAATAGAATGAAACCTGAACACACCACTTTATGCATTCATCCACACACCCCGCGTTTATTTGAAAAATGCAGTACATTTGATCCAGTCAACCTCCTATTTGTAAACAAAGTTTCGGGAGAGAGCCAGTACCAGAATGATTTTTGGGTATTCGCAAAAATCTTTCATTAAACCTCTAGTCGCCTTTTGAAAGCACCGACTAACATTGTCAAAAGGGACAGGTGATGCTTTAGAAAATGTGTCCAGGACGGTAGCCTTATCCTCAAAGTTTCTAGAAACGTGAAATCGCATAGGCAGAAAATGCCAGCGTTTTACTATCATTTCTGGTATGTACACCAACAGGCGTGGCTAAGTCCCAAGTGCTTGTGGAATCGCAGTGGATTAACATAAATTGGGACAGTGTACGAGCCTTTTTCCCGGGCGTATGTTAGGTGTGTTTGGACCATGGTTCTACTCACAAAACTGCCACCGAGGTTTCAGCACAGCAAAGCCTGCATCTGTCTCAATAATTCGAGATAGGGGAATACAGTGGTTGCTCTGGGACTGTAACAATATTTCATCATTTCCTTTTTTTAGCCAGGTGGCACACTATATATGTGTGTGTGTGTGTGTGTGTATTTATATCCACCGAAAAATCCAAGGTTACAGGGTCGTTATAGTTAGGAACTAGCATTAAAAAAACAGAGAAATTCACTAAAAACCCAAATGTTACATGGACATTATAGTTAGGTTCAGATTTACACAGATACACAACACCAGAAATTCAGCAGTTGATAGTTAAAATGGTGGCTGCATATTTTCTCTCAGGTTGTGGCCAAAGAGAGAGAGAATTTACAGTCTCTAGAGTAGAGTTTTTACAAGACTACTACAGTATGAGAAATCAACATGTCAGATACTGAACTGCTTTAATCATAATTTCTTATGATAATGTGAGCAACGTACTGTTTAAAATGACTCCGTCGCCCATTTTCATGGGAACAACACAAAAAATACAATGTGAATAGAAATAAGACTCTGTGGCTGTGTTGTGTCAGTACTGTGATGTGGTCCAATGCCATGGATGGCTATAGTTTTGTGGGTGCAAACTACAGCACTCCGCTTGCCAGGACTTGTAGTTTTGCCTGATAAGTATAAACCTAGAGTGCAAAGAGTTTTTGACTAAAAAGCAAACCACTGACTGATTTTGTCACATACAAAATCGTTCAACTAGTTATTTATAGTACCACTTTGGCTCCCAGGTTGGGATGCATGCATCACTTAGCCCATTTTATGGCATGGTTCTGAAGCCAAGTATCAGTAGAGCTCTTTAGTCTACTAGGTCAGAGGGTTAAATGTTAATTCATATGTGACATATGTTTGTGTGTGTATTTAGACACACACACACACACATATAAACATACACATACATGCTTATGCAGACTTTCAGCCAGTCCTGTTCATCTATTGGTCTATTGTCTCTTGTTGTGTCATTCATATTTTTATTTTGCTCACCATAGCCTGGGGCAGTGGGTGATCTCACTTCAGCCAGTGGTTAACTTCACTGTGTGACAGCATCGTGCTCTTTTACAAGGAGCAAACCAACACGCTAAATAGTTCTCTTCAGCGGCAAGCACTACTTGGCAATATATGCTTTTTGAATCCAAATACATATTTTTGCTTTTAGCCATATTTTTTTATATTGGTGAGTAGACAGCAGCACCCAAAATTAAAGGTTTACAAAAACTTTGACAAAACAAAACAAGCATTGTCAAAGATGAAATAACTGGCAGCCCTCTTAGACCTATAGGCTTTGCCAAAGCTTGTTGTTACAGGAGGGAAGCATCTATGCATAAAGTGGCACAATGTGTTGTGCTTTGCAGTGGGTTCTATTCCTGTGATTATGTATCGGAAGTCAGAGTGCAAGGATCTGACAAAAGGTGTGGTGGGATGGGAGCAGAGGTAGAAAGCATGTCTACCATGTGGGATAAAACACAGGCTTCCTCGGGTGGCCTCCAGATGGTCACCTCTAACCTCGGCTTCTAATGGACAAACTATGGGGTATATTTAAGAGCACCTAGCGTCACCAGAGCGTCACTTTTCGTGACGCTCCAGTGGCACAATGCCCTGCGCCATATTTCCAAGGTGGCATTAAGCCACTTTTTGTTGCTTAAAGCCACCTTGTAAATTTGGCCCCTTCACACACAGCCCTTTGCGTGGAAGGGCCGTGCAATAGATGATGCTGTGGGCAACACCTATTGCATTTTGATGCCGCCTCAGATTTACGAGTTTTTGTAGACCTGAGGCAACACCAAAATCTAACGCAACCCCAGGGGTGGTGTTAGCAAGGCACAATAAGGAAGAATACTTTTATTCCTTCTCATGTTTTGCTTTTTCTATGTGTGCTGCATTCTGAAGCACTCATAGAAAGAGCAAAATGCCAGACATGATTGTTTATGTGCGGGAAGGTCCTGCACATAAACAATCATTTCAAAATGACGCTTTGGCACTTCTGTGTTTGCTGTATTCTGCAGCACTCACAGAAGTGTCAAATCACCATTAGTGGTTCTTTATGTGTAAGAAGGGACATCTTCCCACACATAAACAATCAAACCCTTCAACACAGACATCCTTGCACGATGGTGCGAGGATACCTGCGTTGGCAATAGGCAGCTTAATTTAGCCTCAGCGCAGGGGACAACACAGGGGTATTTAATTAAATATGGCACATCCCTGCATTGTGAAAATGACAGAGCACGTCATGTTCTGTTAAATATGGGCCTATGTGTGCTATGCTAGAACAGTGTCAGTATAAACAAGCATTTGCAATGCAATCGGTCTCGCATTTGTGAAAGTTAGAGCTCTTGGCATTGAAAATAACAATGTTTCTTAATTTTCTTTTAGGCAGTGGATAATGCTGGTGTACACTGCCATGACTAAAAAGCATTGGCTGCTATCTTTGTCGGCCTGTCAAAGTAACCCACTAATAGGAAACATCTCCGATATAAAACAACATCCCTGCCTGACATGCCCACTCCTATGCCTGGGCAGCGCTAAATCTAAATAATCTCTGTTAACCTGGTAATCAATGAGCAGTACACACACACAATTGACATCGATAACCATCAACAGTATACAGAAAGCTATCACGACCAGCTTCAGAAAAGCGCACCCCTTGCTGTGAATACTTAAGCAGGCACGCCATAAATGCACAGGGTTGCTAATTCAGAAAGTAAAAGTAATGTAGACCAACTGCCAACACTGCCAGGAGCTTAGCAAAAAGGACACAGGAAAACTTCAACTCCAAAACAAACCAAAAAAAATATGAAGGGAATTCACTGAATTTAGTTTTGGCCTGATAACTTCTTTCGAATCATTTTCAACTGCTCAGCTTATCCACAGTCCCACGAGCCTTTCAATCGCGATAGAAGCTTTTCGGGAAAAGACGCCATACTATTCCTTCCAAGGGCTACAGTTACTGCTGCCTCCACACCCAGCGTCTTCACGGAGGCCTCCTCTCTACTCTTCAGAGAATGGCAGAACATTCTCTCTCCAGAATGAATAAGGGCAAAAGAAAAGCCCTAGATGGGAACCAGGCACGCAAACTTTACCTTTGTATATATAAAAGTCTCTTGGAGCTTATACTGTAGTAGTTAATACTTCCCAACTCAAAGGTACTCATTTTGTTTACATCAAAGACAAGATGGCTGCTCAGTATGTATGCCTGTTGAGAAATGCTTTTCATTTTTGCCTTCTGCGCACGCGATCTAGTCTCCAACACCAAACACAACAAGAAATACAGCATCAAAAGTAATGATGGTGTAATTGAGGGAGGAAGGGAGACACAAAAGACTGCCATGGAGTGAGAAGGTGAGGGATAAAAGAAAAAGCTTCAAAGTGCCATGGCTGCCATGGAGCAACAAGGGGAGAGACAAAACAAACAATGTGATGTAACTGGTAGTCATGTAAAATACTCCAATATCGCTGATCAAGTTCGCACTATATGAAACTTCAAAGCGCCAAGGACTTCATGCAGCGCGAAGCGGTGAGACAAAAGAAAAAAGTAGCTCGCTCACACCAAAGTATATCGGCAATCATGCAATAATCCATGTAACAGGGTCAGTCTGCAAGGCGTAGCAAAACAGCCTCAAGGCAGGACAAACGTAAAGCATTTACCAATGGCATCAAGGGATTTTTGAAAGACAAGCCGAGGAATGAATGAAAGTGATGGGCGTGGTTAAAGCCCACAGAATAGCTGACAACATGTCGAATAAGCATCGCTTGAGCGCTGCTATGTTTGACCTAAAAATGCAGCCAGCGAAAGTGTTTTACACAGGTTATAGAAATCACAATTCAAACACGGGTAGGAGCACTAAGAAGCAAGCATTAGTGTTCATTTTTGTGGAAATGCTAGACTTTAGGTTTACATTGTTAGATTGATAATGTAAATAATAATGCACATTTGTCCAATTTGTATGAGAGACTCTGGCGCGCCTCGCAGGCAGCACCTACAGCACGTGCTGCTAATGTTCAAGGCACATCACAGCGGTGATGCCAGTGCTGCAATTAAATCAACAACTTCTCAGCCCACAATGGCTTTGTAAGAGATGTTCAAGAATATTGTTTTTTCACTCTCAGTGTCCCCTCAGACACGTCCAGCTTCTGCTGCTCGCACTGTAAATCTCTTGTAGCATGTTCTTTCTCCAAGGAGTGTTATGTTGTTTAACACCTGAGTGCCTACAAGAAATAAAGGTAAAAAGTAAGTAACTACATTTTATTATGCATGTCACAAGTCTGCCCTGTGGCACTATGTCATGATACAATCAACCACTCCTGGCTTTTCAACCAACAGCAAATTGCTTTGTGGGGTCTGTAGTTCGGCTTTTAAAAGTTTATTTGAGCACTTAAAACCGCAGCATGCAATGTGCTATTGGTTACTATCCCAGCATTGGCATAAGGTGGAACCACTTACCAGTTATATTTTACCATTTTACAAAGTTGTTTTTCTATTTCAAAAGCTGCTAGTTTAACATGTAAAACGAAAAGTAAAGTCTGTTAACATATTTTTTTAAGCATCGTGAATTGAAACAAGCATTGGCATTGTGAATCATTTTGCCATGACGACCTAAAAAAGGTAGAATGGACAGCAGCAATGCAGCCTTACCTAACACAAACAATAAGTGACAGACAGGTTTCGGTAGCAGAAGGAACATCACACAATGTTTTCACACATACAGGTGACTAATGCACTAAAAAGGGAGTCAGAGTTAAGGGACTGTTCTACAAGAAGCACAACACTTGACCGAAATAGCCAAACCTCTTGTGGAATTAGCATACCTTCATGTACTTATATAGGATAATGAACCCCGGCCCTCCTAGTAACATATGCTTCATCAGTGTGTTCCACATCTAGCAGAGAGGCGCATCCGAGAGTACCACTGTTCACTGGTTGTACAATCTCTCTTTGTAATGGGTTCACTAGTTTGAGTGAGGCTATGTCCCTTAAAATGTTTTTACTGCTGTCTCCCCAACACAAGATTAAAAAAACAGGAGGCAACCAACCCTGCTTCTCTTTTCCACTGACACGTTTTGGCACTCGTACATTGTCACTATGGGTCAGGTGGCTTCCTTAGGACTACAGGTATCTCAGATCAAATACTGTCGCCCAACCATTGTTCATAGGGCAATTTATGTAAGATTATAGAAGTACATTTAATATATATTTGTTTTTTCATAAGGTGGGGCAACAGCAGTAGAAAGATGGAACAGAAAGACCATGGGTACAAACAGTGGAAGTGTCCTTCCTTCCGAGGGCAGGACAGCTAGGGTGATAGCAGCACAAATGTTCTCCATCACAGGACAGGTACAAATCCTGCAAGCTTTGGATAGAACAGTTGAAGTATGGCAGTAGCAAAGCAAGCTTCCCTCTCTCAAAGAACTCAGCAAGTGCAAACTTTAATTCCTTGCAGAACAGATCCAGCAGGGAGACTAGTACAATCTTTCATCACTTACAGAGCACGGGCATGGGGGATCTGTGGGTCACAGATAGATACATGGAGCGGGTGCTTAACACACTGAGCAAAATTTAAAGGTGGATGAGCTAAAGAATATGTGAGCCATGACATCATTCTCACTTTGGTCATATTCCATGTTGGCATCCTGATGGCCATGCTGCTGTACTCAGATACCTGCAATTTTTGTTGATTCTTTGGTTTTCCAAATTTTGAGAACTAGTCATTACCAAGTAGATCATTGTTACTTGAGGGAGGCGGCAGCAGCTTAAACAGCTGTGCATCAAATGCTGTGCAATCCCAGCCTTGTGCTGCACCTGTTTAAAATGTTGAGGTCCAGCACCACTCGCCACATTCATGCCTGAAATGCATTATCATTGTATATAAAATGTGCAGCTTGTTTTCAGTGCTTGATACACTTGTCTGTCTGTTGTTCAGCAGAAACATGAGCAAGCCTCACAGCGAAGGGTCTCCGCTTATTGTCAAAGAAAGAATGATGCCGGGAACGCCTCCCAGGATAAACAAGTTCACAGACAGTGGACTGAAGAAAAGGTAAGAACAAATGCGCTGTCGTGGGTGGTTGATGGGAGGACGGAGTTTTGCCACCTTGTTGGTCCTCAGGGCCTAATTTTAAAACCTGAGAGCTACAGATTTATATCCCAGCAGGTTTGAGGTGTATCATGAGCTCCAGTGGCAATGGTATAATGATCAGCACAATTTTGTAAACGTTTGTGACCTTCCCTACCCACCTATGTGCCAAGACATGTACTAGGTGCATAAACTCAGAGAGACCCTTGCCAAGATAAGTAGCCCATACATTGATGGAAGGGTACATCCACGTGTGGAAGTCCTACATAAGGCTTTTACAAGTCACTGAGTACGATGGAAATGCAACTGTCAGTGACCCGCATCTTGTTGATCTCTTGCATGCCCAGTGCATCTGCTGGACATCGTGGACTTGGGTGTTCTTGTAGCAGGAAGGAACTCATCCAGGCAGCAGTAAGCGTTGGGTACCAGAGAAAGCCCTGTTCCTTTAGCAGAAATTACAGTTATTCTTAATGGATAACGCAGTTTAAGTATTTCATAACAAAACCTATATCACTGCAAGAATTCAGGGAAAAATGTCTGCCTAGTGGAATAGAGAAAGAGAAAAGCGTAATAAAAAAAGTATTACATATACCAAGAAATCCCACAAACCTCTACTGCCTTCTGGAGCGAGTTAAACAAAACAAATTATAGGCCTTTTCTTATTTTATCCGTCAAGGTTTCGCTCTGTCTGCGTTCCGTTTTCGACAAGAAATTTCTGCATAAGATGATTTACAAATCAGTTAATTTTATTGTTGCCTCCAATTAGTCAGAACGTGACTGAGGCATGGTGGCATGCCAGGGGGAGAAGGTTTCACGAACCTCGAAGTCTAAGAGAAAGTAAGGCGTTTGCTAACGAGTTCAGTAATACATAACATGCCAGCGTCTGTGGCCCTCCTAGTTGGGACTGGCTCTTCTTGCATCCATAGATATGCACGGGAAATAATGACCAACACCTCCGGGTGGTCTACCTAGTGACCCAGTGTTGCCTCTGGGGTTCCTTACTCCCTTGCGTCTGTCTTAAGCCTCTTGAAATTGTTATTGATTGTGCCCACGTCAAGGCTGTCAAGGACAGCGGCTCATTTTCATGAGCCTTCTGTGAAGATCTTCCTTCTGTTATTTCTGAAACGGCTCTTCATCAATTCTTCCCCCAACCTTCTGCGATCACCCCGCCTTTATAATGCGTTGATATCTTATATCCTCATTCTCGCTGCCTCAACCCACCAGTATATACTTATCCAAGTCCATTACCACGCAAGGATTCTGCTGCTTATCCTTTCATTGGGTTGTTTCTGTCCCGTCTGTGTGGTCCTGGTAATGTATGGCCTCAAAACCCTTTCGTACTGCATTAACACAACATCTTATTTCTGCTGGCTGAAATATCACCTATGCACAAGAGCGTCCCATGGTCTGCCTCGTCATTCCCTGAAAATGAACTTAACATCTATCTATCTATATATCTGCATCTATTACACTGGGTTCCACAAGTTTATGAAATATTGTCTTTGACCTATGTGTTATTGTTGCTGATTTTACATGCAGGTGCTTTTAACATATCACGTCCATACAATCATTTCTTAAATGTGCTCCTTGAAAACATTCAAAACAACCTCACATAAACCTGTGGTATACTGTTAGGCCCATACAATATTTTCACTGAAATGGCAACTCCGTTAATCAGCTGGTCAATTCTCTCTTATACAGGTATAGTAGTATGTAGACTACCTTTTTTACATCCACTAAAATGGGTAGGCCAACCCTGTTGTGTTACATTTCTGGGGAATAAATCATAATTGAAACCAACGCTCTTGTAAAGTCCAGTTCCCTCTGTTTGTATCCATTTGTAACACAGTACTTTCAAACTCAGTCCATTTTAACACCTCCTTTCTCCATTTATTCAGGCTAGGCCACTGGGTCAGTTGAGAAAATCCGCGATTACTTTGCTATGTAGTGTCTCCAGTACTCAATACCCAAAATATAATGCTTCTCAGGGATTTTGAATTATAAACGAATGATATACTGTTGTGCTCTGTAAAATGTATATGTTTTAATAATATGTAATAATTTGAGTTTGTGAAAAGCGAACAATATTTCGTTATTCGTAGGTAAAATGCTTGGCAGAGGATGTTTGAATTCTAGAGAGGAATCATCAGACCTTCTGTACCTATTCCTCTTTTGTGATCTCTTGGGTTGCTCGATGGTGGCCCATGATGCCCTCTCCTGCTTGGGTGCTTGATGATTGGGAGAGGGAGATTAAGCCATACGCGCCGGAAGTAGGGGTCCGTGCAGCTTGCCCCTTGCGATCCCTGCACTTCCTTTGCGACCCCTGACCTCAGAGGTGGCAAAATCAGTGCCAGGAACACAGGGGCAGCTCAGTTGGAGCTCCACACTCCTTGTTTTCTGACATGTATTTGTTATACTAATAGTGAATAATATTACATTATTCACTATTAGTGTAATAAAAAATGAAGTACAATTAGCTGGAGTTTGACCTTCCCTGGTACCTGAGGTAAGTAAAAACAAGCATTTACAATGCAACGGGTCTCGCGTTTGCTCATGTTAGAGTTGATCGCGTTGTAAACTCATAACCCGACTTTTCACCTATCGGGCTAAAGTGCATTTGTGTACATAACCCAAAAAAGTGAAATTAACTATGTAAAGCGCGCGACTTCTGCCAAGCGAGATCACGCTCGTAAATTAGAGAAAAAGAAGTCCACGAGCCCGATGGAAAACAGCGAGCCTCGCATGTTTTCTGTACTTGGTCGCTGCGCTCGAGGAGGGCTAGCCACTGGAAAAGGCATGACGAATTCGTGCCTTCGACAAATGAAAGCAAGCAGATTTTATTAGGCAAGCCCACGAACCAATAAAAAACACTGATATGAAGTTGACAGGGCTCCGAGCCCTTTTCTAAATACTAAAGCGTTTCGCTGCGATACGCATGCGAGAGCGCATGCAACGCAGGCTTGACCCTAAAAAATGCTTTCAAATGTATATTGTGTGCATGCTTGTGGGTGAGAATGTGTTCATGTGAGAGACAGCGTGTGAATGTGGGTGTATGCGTAAGCATGGGTGTTTGCGCAAGTGAAAGCAAAGGTCAAAGGGTGTATGATGTCACTTTCTGCTACCCCTGGCATTTTAGTGAATTGGCATCCATGGGTCCGTGGGTGTTGCAGCACCCCCAGAATAACCACGCTGAACTTCAGAAGCTGAATAAGCAATAAAGATGCCTTTATATTTTATCTAGTCCTAGAGGTCAAATGTTAGGCTCTGTCTTCACACACAATTTGCTGCTAATTCTTTTAATATGGAAACTAGTGTTTACTCTTCTTTCTTTGACTGCAAAGTGAGAGGATTTTTTATTTTGAACTATGTGACAATTTGACTGGTGTCAAAGGAAAAGCTGTAGGCTGTTATTTTTTTTCTAATATTAAACTTGTAGTTAGGAGAGTACAACATATAGCACCAGTTAGGAAAGCACAAATGAGTCACTTTCTTTTTTATTTCTGAAGTGTGATGGAAACAAATATTTGAATGGGATCAAAACAAATCAAGACACTTGGTGATGCTCAAATGATAAATATCCCTTCCAAATCGCCTTCCACACACCACCATTTGTGCGCTGTATAGTGGTATCAGTAAAACTACTTGTTTATACAAAGGTAGTGGCTATTTCAATGCAAAATATGTTGCGTGTAAATAAAGTGCAGTACTGCACCATTCTTTAGTAGTATTTTGCAACATTGTGCTCCACAATGCACCACCAGGTACATACTACTCCCTTGTCACTCTCCTGCTGAATGGGCATGACACATTTGCTATGCTTGTCCTTTTTGTGACACTTGGATTTTTCATGGTCTCTGGGACTTCAAGGATATAACACTGGTGGCAGCACCCCCACTCTGAAAATTGTTCCAGCACCACTGGAATGAGCAATCGTTGCATGTTGACCATCGATACTCCTGCTGCTGCTAGGTGGTAGTTTCTCCTTTGCCTTTTGTTTTGTCCTTCTGCCTCCAGTACTACATGGATTTCTGTGACTGATTTTGCTTATAATGTCAAAATATGGTCGAACGAGCTGCAGGGTGTAGCTTTTCCTTGGGATTAATTTGCACTATAGCATTGAGAACTGTTCTTTCCTTTTGAGACCCACTCCTTTGAATGTGCCTGCCTCTTAATTCATTGTGTGCACCACTTGAGATGCCAATAAGGAAGGTGCTAGAAAAACACAGATCCACAACTTTCTGATGTGCACCCAGCTTGTGAGTTGTACTTGTGAAGATTTTGTCATGGCGATGCCAATGAATAGCCCAATAAGAGACGATCCGTCATATTGGCTGCTGCATTTATTAAGTGATATGAGATGAACAGTCACACGTTCATGACATCCAAGAGTGCTTCATGTCTAGATGCGTAGATCTTGCTAGGTGTGTGTAGACTCTCGCAGGGATCTATCCTACCTGGTCAGTAGAGCGGTGGCATTCGCTGACCTCAAGCACGTGTCAGAAGTGTCTGTCCTTCCCACTGCTTTGTCTCCAAGTCACAAGTCCCTCAATGTCGAGCCCTTGATATCACTAGGGATTGGCTATCACAATGGTGCAGTTTTTCTGCTGAAATGAGGGTGCACTGGCACTGCATTGCAGTGTGACTTTGAAGCAGCATGCCAAATGTAATATTACAGAAGCCAAGTATTTTTACATTATGCTTCTGCCTATCTGATGCCAGTTTTTTTTGCTTTATAAATGGAAAATTGTAAATGTCAATGAGTATCCTGGTTCCTTTAAGATTGATTCTTCACATTGGCATACACATGTTGGGGACAGAGACATTTCTGCTTATGAAAAGTGATAATTTATTATTAATAATTGGATTCCTATGAAAGGCAGGTATTATTTAGGCAATGGCAATTCCAGTATCATTTATTTAAAATTGTAAACATATGTTCCTTTACCTCCAAAAGCCTGGAACGTTGTATTTGAATTACAAAAGTAAGTTGTCTAGAGTATCACATCACGTTATGTCCCATTTTCACACTCCCTGAACTTTTAGAAAGGTGCTGTATAAAAGTGAAAATTAAACTGATATTCATAAATAAAAATGGAATAAAAAAAAGCGGCTATTTCTTTGCTTGATCGCCCGCAGTAAACAGGAGAAATGCAGTTCTTAAGAAGTCAATGTGATTAGGTTATTTAGAAACACATCTGTATGAGCTACTGAATGCGCTGGTATGTGAACCAAAGCGACCCACTTTAGCTGCCAAAACTGCTAGGCTGAAAGCACGCCTCTGGGAGGGTGTGATCTTGTTTCGATTCAGTCATGCCGGGATGTCTGATTACTCATGCTTTGAAAACGTCACACGTGCTTAGGTCAGTAAGAATGATAATTATTGACAACGTCCCGTCCCCTCCCATCATGAGCTGTAACGATATTTACATATTTTTATAAACCATGTTCAGTTTTGTGGCATGTCAAGGTGCACCCTTCTCCCGTATGAAGCAAGTTCTGACTGGAAGATGTACTTTATGCCAGAGGGTGCTGTGTTTTACTGCTTTTCTGGACTTCTAGCCCTTGCAATGGCAATTTGGTTTCTTTATGTGCTACTGGCATCTATCAATGCGTGCATGTCCGGAAGCCAGCTTTGCCTAGTTCGTCTTTGCTTGTGTTAATCTATGATCTCAGAAAAGCAAATAAGGCCGCAAACATGAGTATAAAAAGGCGGCTGCTGATTGGAGGCCGGTGGTTATTAGTGCAAAAACGGCCTTGGGTTGCTTGTATTCTGGTTCAGAGAGGACTTGGTTTGGCAGCTCAGGCTGGACTGTTCCTATTGGAGCAGGCTCAAGGCTAAGTTACATATGGCCGGGTCTAATCTGAGATGGCACAGTGGGCGAAAGAACTGCTACCATGGATGGCCAGTGGTTAGACAAACCGAGCATTCCTCACATTACCTTTTGAGTCTTTGCTATTACAGTCGTAGACAGTCACATTGACACCATTCACGTGGAAGGTAGTCTTGTAATAATATTTTGTTGTTTATTTGGTCACAAATGCACAAGTGTGACCAAACGAAAAGCTATGGTATCTCAGGTTTTGGAAACTCTACCTGGATCCTTTCTCCTCAGGAAGTTGGAATTCTCTGGATTCTACACTAGCCGAAGAAAAACGATTCTAGATGCTGCACAAATAACCCTTTCACACTTTTACACAGATTCAGTAACCATACTATTTATGGTTAGTCAATGCAGCAGGATCACTAATATTTGTTAATATCTGACCAACCACATTTTCAATGAGAAAAGTGCATGAAGATAGCTCAGTGATTTGAGTGATTAAATATCAAAAATACATATTTCCTTATTGTTGGTTCATGTTTGCAGGCACACAGATAATGTTCCATCATCTTTGCATTTCCACTGGTGCATTATTAGATGATGTAGCAGTGTGCTATAACATATTGGGTTATGTTAGCAATGCCTAATAAAATATAACTATTAAAACTCATGACAGTCTATAATGTATCAAACCTAAACATACTGATGCAATTGAAAGAAAATGTGTCATTTAACATGTTGGAAATTGACTTCTGTGGCAGGATTAAATCTTGTTGTGGCTACTTGAGAGTTGTATATTGGAGAGCGGTACGAGACATAGCTTTTTGTTTGCATTAATCAGGGAACCCCTAGCCAGTGGGGTATTATAGTAGTAAATTTACCTAGGTGGTGTTTTTGCATGTATCTTATACTTTTATATTTGTGAGATTTTCTTGACCAACCAAAGCCAATGTTGGATAAATATGGAGGCCTTTCTGGTCTTCAAATGAAACAGACCAATTCATGGTCAGGGAGCACTCTTCCAGACCTGGGGCTGTAGTGGCAATCTACAAACCTGAGATATCTTGGAGTGTGAGTAGCTCTTGACCAGGGATCATATACTTATTTGAATGCAGACCAAGCAATAAAAATAATGTGTGAATTGACACCCTTCTGGACTAAAATCCTACTCTACATGACTGGAAAAATTGCACTGATCAAGGTGGTGGTTCACCCCTTGTGCCACTACATAGTTCAGGGATTCTTTTGCCCACAGCTGAGGTGTCTCTTTAAAGAATTAGATCATATGTTGTCCTCACTGATATGGACAGGAGCAACACCCAGTCAAAATACAAACTCTAATAATGGCCTATGAAAGTAGGTTCTGGGAGTCCCTGATCTGTAGAGTTGCTATCTAGCATTCCCGCTCCAGCATTTATCAAGATGGATAGACCATACACCCAAGAGGGAAGAAGATACTACTGGAATGTCATAAGTACATGAAATTAAAATATCAGTTCAGGAACCCTGTGGAGATGGCTTCGGGATGGTTCCCATGTGGTATCTCTAATGTTCATGGAACGGGAAAGGGCATCAAAGAATGTGCTTGAAGGTAGTCCAGTTTGCTGCAGAACCCCTGGTATGGAGTCTACAGTGCTTTTGTACACTGTTTACAGAGCTGGAGTAACCTCATAAGTTGAGGTTGGCTGTATGTTCATGGAAGACATGCGCATGTGAGTCTTTTAGGTAATTTGAAGAGTCTTGAAAGCATTATAATGTCCATAAAGATTAGTTTCTCCTTTAAACAAGATTGACTAAAGCTGCATGTTTCACACGGAGTGGGTTCCAGTTCAGCCACTGCAACAGGTGTTGCAATATGAAATTGCCCCCTCCCCAGAAGTTGCCCAGGATGCAATGATTTCGACATGCAGAATGGTTACTATATTTGGAATAGGAAAGCTGTAGGTTATAAGGTGGCTTTAACCAATGCACTGTACCTTGGGACTGTACTGAGATTTAAAAAAGGGAACATGAGCTACAAAATTGTGGTACTGGGTCTCTGCTAGCAAACAGGAGAGTGATGTTCCCATGGCTGCAAGATGCTGGCCGAAATGTGAACTGTGATGTAAAGCCTTACTGCAATCCAACACTGCAGAGGACCTCTGAATATGTAGAGGTTGTACTGATGAGAAATTAGATGATGATCTAGACAATAAACAATGATGTGTGTGTAGGAAGCCAGGCTTGATGTAATTACATATCTGATTATGAGTCAAAATGTACTCCGTTGTTAAATTGTGTTGCTAAAGTGGGTAGATATACTTCTTGAGCTTCATAAAAGTACCCTTCAGAGTGCAGGTGTGTCAGAAAGTGCCCCTTATTCAGATGGGCACCCTCACTTTTTGCCTGGTACATGATGCAATTTTGACTGAAAGTGCAGTGGGTTCCTGCTAACCAGGTCACCAGTGCCAGATTCCTTTAACTAAAACTGTACAATGGTTCCCCAATTGGCAGGTCAATTGGCCCCCTGTAAGTCCCTAGTAAATGGTACCCCTGGTACCTAGGTACCAAAGCGGGTCCCCAAGGGCTGCAGCATGTATTGTGGGCCCCTCAGGGACCCCTCACCTAGCGCACACAGACTGTCATTGCACAGCTATGTGCCATGTCCCCTAAACACTGCATAACATATATGTAAGTCACCCCTACAGCAGGCCTTACAACCCTAAGGCAGGGTGCATTATATTTCATGTGAGAACATATCTGCAGATATGCCCCTTCTATGTCTTTGCTGATTCTTAGACATAGTGAGTGAACAGGGAGCCATTTTAACTACATGTGCTGGAAACTGGTCATTACGAGTTCCACAGCTACATGATAGCTTTGGTGAAACTAGGGATGTTTGTTATCAAACATCTCATATTAATAAGCCCTCACTGATGCCAGTGATGTATTTATCAATATATGCACCCAGAGGGCACCTTAGAGGTGCCCCTTGAAACCCTATCAACTACACATGTGCGGACTGACTAGTTTCAGCTAAGCTGCCACCACCAGACAAGTGTCTGACCCCCCAAAGGGTGACAGCCTTTGCTCTCAGTGTGGTCATAAACCAAGCCTGCTCTGGGAGAGGAGATTACACATCCCACCCAACATGATGACCTGCAGCTCTGCATTCCAAGGCAGGGGGCTTCAAAGAAGCTCACCGGCCTTGGTCTGCAGATCTGGCTTCCCTCGCAAGGGAGATGCCAACCCCCCTGCCCCAGGGCCAATTTGGCACCTGGACAGGTGAGCAAATGTAGTACTCAGGGAGGTGTGTCCGGTCCCACCCCTAAAGTGCACTGCCTGAAGTGGACACAACTTTTAAAAATGTGCCATCTTGGTGTTGGCAGATTTAGGAGCTCTGGGGCAGGGTTAATCCCACTTTCCACAGGAATTGGTCATATAGGGGGCATAGTAACCCCAAGGGTCAGTAGCCCATTGGCCACTACCCTATACGCCCCTTACACCCCTAAATTCAGGATTATGGGGAACCCCTGGTACCAGAGAAGCAGAGCATGATGACCTAAGAAGACCAAGGACACTGAAGAGCCACAAAAGCAGAGAGGAGAGAAAAAGCGGCTGACCTGGTACCAATCCCACCGGCCTGTCTGCGTCCCTCATTGAAAACTGAGCCAAAGTCAACTAGACCTGCAGCTGATGGCTCCAGAAACCTGGGAAGACTGCCTACCTTTGATATAGACTCAAGACCTCCTGTGAACAACAGACTTGTTCTCCTCCAAACTCCAAAGGAAGGACTCTGAGACCTTCTGAACTGCCAAAACCTGACACCCGAAGGCACCACTGCACTGAGTTGAAGTGGGTCACCGGTACCAACAACGTCACCCAGCCCTCCAGAGTCTGAGTCCATTGTGGTTTCACCCCTGCGCCAAAGTCAACTCATCCTGCAGCTGTTAAATTTATATTTAAGAACGTACTCACCTGAACGATTTCTCGCTGATGCCTAAACGTATAAAAGGATGCTTACTATTTTTATAAATTGGTGTGGATATCCTTCTTGAGTCGTGCTTTTTATTTATTGATTATTGTATGTATTTGTAGATGTCTTGAATACCTATGTGTTAGGCCTAAAGGCTGTTCAACCACACTACTGCCTTATAGAGCACTCCAGGATTGCATAGTAAGCCCTGTCCACTCACTAGGGAACCCCTGGGTCCTTCACACGGTATATCTAGTTATTGCTATATCACATAAAGAGCCAGCTTCCTACAGGGTGTAGCTATCAAGAGTACAGAATGACTGAGGAGTCAACTGCTCTCAAAGTATAGCTCTTTTTTATTATTAGTTTGCACCCATGGTTGTCGGTGGGGGGGTCACCACCACTCATTCTTGGGGACCAGCCCTTATTTTTCCTCATCAGACATTTCCTGATAGCAAGAGAGGAAAAAAACACACGAAGTTGGAAGATGGAGGAAGTGGAAGATGGAAATAACATCACAAGGGGAGACAGTAGAAACCTGCAAGATAGAGATAAAAAGGCAAGGAGTGTCATTACAGAGGCACTGGTGGATTGAAGACTGTTCAGCCTTGGTGTTCGTTGCACCAATATTTAAAAGCGCCGGCCGTGGGCTTCTGAGCAGAGCTTAGGGGACCAGAACTCATTCTTTCACAAATTAAGCACAGCCATGGGTTGGGAGTAATCATAGTCCAGGTCTGTGTGTCAGGCATGCATGATTACTACAGTTGAGGACAGCCTATCTACCACAAGGATTCCAATCACTGCAAAAATGTAACCGCATACATACTACAGATGCTGCAGCATTTCCGTCAGAGAGAATGCAAAATACTTCACTGGTAACCTAGTGCGAAGTTATACCTCTGTGACATAGGTGACATAGGTGTCAGTTAAATAGCACGGTCTGCGGCTTAAAGGTCTGTGCAGACCAAAGATGTGACAAGGAGGCGCCTCAAAGCCATAACAGTATTTTTATCATTACCAGAAGAAGTGACATGGGACCTTTTTTGAGGGACTTTTAACTAACCAGTACGTTCAATACAATGGAATAGATGTTCACGGAACATCCAATGTGAATTCAAACCATCAAGAACAGTAAAAAGAAAGGCAAATTCACTTCCTACCAATCATTAACTCCAATACAGACAACGAGAGATTGCCAAGTCGGAGCAAACATCTATTTCCCAGAGGTGGGCACCAAGGGACATAGCAGGAGCTGGCCTTGGGGGGTGGCAGCCCCTAGGGCCATTATTGGCTCCATGAGGATGGCCATGGGGCCCCCTCCAAAATTTCAATTATCCCCGGGGAGATGATGATCCCCGGGGCAGGGGGTCTAAAACAAACCCCCTATCTTATTTAAATTTAGCACTGGGAAGGTAGCGGTCCCCAGGGCTGTGGGGGAAGGGTGGGGGGGGGAGTGGCAACCCCCGCATATAATACTCATTTGCCTTTGGAGGTGACTGTCCCTGGGGCTTCAAGTGGCTGCATTTAATACTGTTGGCCCCGGGGAGGTGGCGGTACCTGAGGCCGTGAGGGAACACATGGCCCCCCCCACATTCAAAATGTAATGGCCCCGTGACCTGTCCCACCTGAGGGCTGTTTACAAAACAAGCACCAGATCCACAGCAACTCCTGCCCAAAATTCCCCCCCAAAATGCTTTTTTGCTCTTGAGGGGGTGCTTTTGAGGGGGTGGGGGTCACTCTGGGACCCCAGACCCAAAGCTGAGGGGTCAAGGTATACCGACCCTGGCCCCTTTTCTTTTCTTTAATCTTTTTTTCTTGGACTCAATTGAACACATACCTCAAAATGGCTGCCAACACTTCCTTGTTGAGGTTTTGTCAGCCAATCAGCTCTTAGCACGAGAATGGGAAGGTTCATGGAGCCTTCGTGTCCCTATATATACAAATTTGTATTTGATTTAACTTCTCAAAAACTACTGAACAGATTTACACCAAATAACAAAAATGGCGCTTTCTGGAACAAGAGCTACCTTTCTGCCAAATTTGGTGTAATTCCGTCCAGTGGTTCAGGCGCTATTCTTGTTCAAAATCCGTATGGAAAAATGCATGGGAAAAAAGTATTTTGGGACCACACTTTTTTCTCTACCCGCAGTTGACAGATCACCCCCGAAATTTACCAGGCAGCTGCCAAAATGAGTGGCATTTATTTTGGGGAAAATTTCGTGAAGATTCATCAAATGGCGCCAAAGTTAGTGGCAAAAAAAAGAATGCTTTTTGATAGAGGTCCTAACTATAACAACCTAGTGGCGACCACCACTAGGTAATACATATATTTATGTATACAGACACACACATTAACGCACACACACACACACATGCACACTCAAACACAACACAAAGTTCAAATGTGTAAACTCCAAATAATATAAAAAGGCCTTCTCAGATTTCCTGTAACACAGAAAGAGGATGGGCAAAGCCACTGGAGAAAAAAAAAAAAATCAGAGCAGCAGTTTGGAGAGAGAGAGAGAGAGGAGGGGAGCTGCTAGGCCAGACTGGGAATGCAAAGCAGCCCTGGCAAAGTTTGCCAGACCAGCCCCCAAAGGGTACATAGCACGTGAGCCTGACAACTACAATGAGGCTGTTTGGGGGGGGGGGGTCGCCCCACTCAAGAAAATATGGAAAAAATGGGGAAAAACTGTGCATTCTGCAACACATTTTCATTATATATTTAATTGTATTCGTTTTTAAAGCACAGTAAATGATGACCTTACAGACCACCAGGCTATCTCAATCTTTATTGGGGATCTTCTATGATTCCCTCATTGTAACCCTTTACCAGTGCCTCTAATCTCTCCACAGACCCTCTCTCACATTTATTTCATTTGTTTATAGCACCTCTTTTACCAGCATACACCGTTGGGGCACTGCACATCACACATACACACATACAGAGACAAATAATCATGTATGAATAAATCAGTGTATAGAAATGTTACATAAGACAAAGGTGGCTATGAGATATAGGATTCACATGCTGTCTGTACTGCTAAGCATTTTTAAGAGTGCTTGGTCTGGGGAAGCATAAACTCAGGATTCAGAACACAACAGTGGTTAGGGTTGACTTTACTAGTAATAATTTATTTCTAGCCAAATAAACACTTTTTTTTTGCAAAATTAGGATATTTAAAGACTAGGAAGAACTTAACTTTATAACCTGTGCCATGCAGTTGGCATGTCATCTCACTGTGCTAGACTATGATTGTAATTTATGAACTGCACAGTAACAAAATGATATCTGTGCAAAAGCAGTATCTCACTGATACTTTCACACATAAAATACTGTTTTGTAATCTGAATAGGACACATTTTTTGCAGCAGGCATATTAACCCTCTGTGCTACCTAGGATGAGTCAACACTGCCACTAGCAAAACTCCACTCTCTTTCCAGCAGGTACATTAATCACCACTTATCTTGCCACTTCTATTGTTGTCTGAAAACTTTTGGAAATACAAGGAACTCTGCAGTGCTTTCAAAACTACTGCACTGCTACAAAATCAGCCCCAGGTTAAAAAAACGCCCCCTTCACCCTTCCAGCCTACCAGGAAAACACCTGATGCCAGTACGACCAGTCCGGCATTACTCAGGAGAGACCAGGAATGAGTGACGGATCCAGGATGTCAAACTAAGAGAGTGACCTGAGGAAGGACCGACGCAAATAGGGAGGTGTTCGGGAGCAGGGAAGAGAGAGGTCAAAGAGAAATGGTAAACCATGATGCAAGAGAGACAGAGCTGACGGAAGAAAGAGAGAGAGAGAGAGACTGGTTAATGAAGGAGGTGTGAGCATCATGTAGCATGATACGACATGAAAAGGTGTGACAAAATGATAACATCATATCCAAGGGGAAACCATCTTGTGGTCTGATGTGGACGATGATCTTAAAGTCAAGCGTGTTCTGTCTGAAACATTTTAAAAAAGCCTGCTGAAATGGAAACAAAAACAAAACAAGGACTGATTTCTCTATAGTGTGCAAGTATGGCATAAAATATTTAATGTGTGATGAGTGAGACATAAAATAGACATAAATTAGTTCAACATGCATGGCAATGCAAGCCCAATGCAGGAAGCGGAACGGTACTCCAAACAGCCAATAGCATTTGGTAATAGAGCGATACTCCAGTGTGTGAGACTAGAAGCCCCCTTTAAGTATAGTTAAAGCCGTAGCCACAATAGGTTTGTCGTCTATAGCTAGCCATAGAAAACATTCACCATTTTGCAAGACTGATATAAATTTGTTAAAAGTAGTCTAAAACCAGTCTTGTGTTGGTTATGTTCCGATTTAGAGATGATCTGGCTTGGCAGTTTGGCCTTTCTTATTATAACAGGACCAAGGCTGACTTGCGTATGGATAGGTATAATATGAGGTGGCATAGTGGGTAAAATAACAATGGGTTGGAATGATAGCCTGAATATTTGCCAGTGGTTAGACTATTTGCAAGCATCACTCCCATTATGTTTTGCAAGTTTGATTAAATTTTTTGAAGGCAGGCTCAATAGTTGAAATGTAAGCATGGTGAAACACGATATTGGTCATCGAGTACATCATTCCTAATTAGTTTCTAAAGAGTATTAGAAATACAATTATAAGGTCACCAGAAAAGGAGAAGGCTAAAAATATACAGGTGCTATTTTAAAGAAATCTAGTTAATCTAATTAAATCAGTTCCCGAGTCTTGACACAGGAACACCTTGCTGCCATTACATCATGGATTCACCGGCTGTCTTTATTTAGGAGTACCGCAGGGCCTGAAGCTCCTATAGATTAATTACCTTTCTTGGCAATGGTATTATGTTGTAATTGTTTCACAAGACTGGATATTCTTTACAATAATTAAAAACTTTAATTACAGTTGATCTGTTTATCACAGTGCAATTATATGGATTGCTCACACATTCATGATAATATTTTTATCAATGCCCTAAGAAAATACCTTCAATTTTTTTTTCATGAAAATCACACTGTAAGAATTCAGATTGTCATTTTAATGAACACAAGAATATATTTTGCACATGTTAAGGAATCTATCACAAGAAAACAATTAGAGAGAATACTGGCTAGTCTAGGTTTCTCCAACAAGTATATCATGAGCTATTGGTAGCTCTCCTGCGTGCAGCTCAGACTTCTAAATTATAAACTTTGGCTTGGTTGAATTAATTTATGTATACCAAAACTGAACAGGGAGATGGAAGTGTGTGTTTTTTCATAACTTATAAGCTAACAGACATTGGGAGAAAATGTTTGAATTTCCAAACTAAATTTATATCTGAAATTTGAGTAATTGTGGCATTAAGAAGACTTAATACTTATACTACGACTTTGGTGCTAGGGACATTGCAGCTATGGGTGTTATGTATTACCCATGTAGAGGCATTCCCAATTGATAAAGCCTTTTTGCGTTACTGCTGGTAACCGCACAATGATGTACTGAAGGAATCACTATTGACAATCCTGCATGGCTGTAACTAAGTGATTACTTGATTTTACCCATGGGAGAGAGAACAGTCTGACTCAGAGTCCATTGACTAGAATAATGTGTAGTGAGAAAGTAAAAAATCTTGAAACAAGGAATATTGCACTAAAGTGTTGATACTTCAGCTTCACCAAATTGTTTGATGATAGTCAAATCATATCCTGTGTATACCTTTGTCTGCTTAAAAGCTATTGTGTAATAGAAGCAGGCGAGTCACTGAAGGCTTGTGCAAAGCTAAAGTCGGATGCCTTGCTATGGCCAAGCTCGAGACTCTCTTGTTTCGATGAGCCCAAATTAAACTGAGCTGTCACCACCCAAGCTGTTAACTCATGCATTAAGATTTGAAGACAAAACATTACCTTTTGATATGAAACACGTGATGGAATGAGATGCCCATCTACTGGCTGAACTGCATAACGTGAAAGCAAAAAACATGAGATCAATCGCGGCTTCCACACTTGATCAGATTTGATGATCCTAGGCAATTGTTTTATTTCACTTTGTCTCATTTTTCATTATTATCACGTATCAAAGCACCGTGAAATACATGAGTTCAGAATATGCACGGTACAACCCCTTCTCTTGTGTTCAGTTTAATAAATTGCAATGTTGTTCCATGTATAATAACAACCTAGGTCCCACCCGACTTGCCTATTGGTTCAATAATGGCACTGTTGTCATGGTGAGGTAAACATGAATGTTTCCAAGTTTGTTCTTGAAAACTATCATTTTTAATACATGCTTCTCAACGCAGTGATATAATCTGATGTATGAAATGCTTCTGCATGTTAACAAAATACACTTTCTTAAATTTTGATGAGCCTTCAGGATATTCTTACATGTTTGTTACAAGATATCTTTAATAATAAAGGTGCTCCTAAAGATAAGAAGTACAGGACACCTTGTTTGCTTCTTTTTCTTTACTTCCTTTAACGTGTAAATGAATGCTTGTCCCTTTGTCTAACAGCTTTCTGAATCTTAGTCCATAATCAAGTAACTACTTGAATAAGTCACTACTTTGCCTTTCCTCACATAGTTAGTGTGAGGTTTAAACCAGCAGTGGAGCCTTGGAGATATCTGCGCCTAAGCAGGTAAAGATGAGCTAGGGAAGAAAAAGGGGCCAGAGGAAGCTAGTAATTAATATTTCTTGAATTCGTCTTGGGCCCAGGTACTCAGTATCTACAGGTTGCACCCATAAGATGTTAGGCTAATGAAGTTGAAGTGAAGTGTGTGTTCATTTGACCATTCACTGACTGGTGCTGGATGTCCACATGCAGCTAAATCATATATCACTTTGCAGTGGAGTTGACTAGGCTCTGGACTATCTGCTACTTGGATCTATAGTGCTTACTTCTCTGCTAAATCTATTCCTGAGGTATGAGAAGAACACAAGATTGCTTGGCACTAAAAACCAAGGAGGAAATGAAAGCCATACCCTGCAGAAACATATTTTCTTAGTTTTTCAAATCTTGCCCGCAAAACAACTGAACCCCATGTAGGGCCGTCTTTAGCACTGGTGGCACTCGGTGCAACATTCATTTTTGGCACCCCCCAAAATGACCGACTCCTCGGATTCCTTCACTAGCGCCAGACAAAAGTCTCTCGCACACATTTCATTTGTTTAAAGCACCCAAATGAACCCTTTTTTAGAAACATTAGGAACAGATAATGAAAGGTTGGGGAAAAAACAAATCCCCAACTTATTTTATGTAGCTTGCATGCAGCTCTTTGATGACAATTCGTAATAGTGACTGTTCTATATTAGGGTTGAATCTTATGAATCTGTGATCTGCATGATACGCGTTCTTCACAGCAGGCACATTAACCCACTGTGCTACTTTATGATGAGTCAAAACTGCCACTAGACACAACTCAGATCTCTCTCTAGCAGGAACAGTAATCACAAAAGTTATCTTGCCATTTTTATGCTGTCTGAAAGATGGAGTCACAGGAAACATAGGCAGGTGTTTTTTAAATCGTAAGTTATTGCTAAACACAGCACCCCTCACCATCCCCCCAATGCCCCCCGGAAGCCATTGTCCCCTCCTCAGGTCAGCATCCAGTGTGGCCGCACCTGTCGCACTGCCTCAAAACTGACCATTGACCCATGTCTTCATGACTCCTCTCCTGACAACAGTAAGTACTTTGACATTGGGTGCACACTGGAGGTCAACACCAACACGCTTTCTCTGTGGAGAAAGAAGAAGGCTAGACTATGGTCAGTATTAAGCTGGCAGGAAGGCAGACACATCAGACAGGTGGACATTGAGTGCAGCTTCATGCTCGAGTCACGTTCCTGCCGAGAGTGCAGTGGTGGGGATAGTAGAGGACCGAGAAGACAGTCCCGTGTAAGAGAGCGCTAGTAGAAAATCCCAGGTGGAGGGCTTCTCAGTTGCTTTCACAGTGTAAAGCAAATTAAAGGCACATGATGATAATTCCTGCACGTTATTGCCGGTAGATAATGAGAATCATAAACTGGTAAGGAATTTAGTTTGGGTGTCATGCTAGCAGCGGCACAGCCTTTGACATCCTGATGTCACAAGTCAGGAAGTCAGGATAAGATACAAATAAGTTCTTTCTATTAAGGATCACTACCCTGACATGATCATTGAGTAACTCCTGAAATGGCCAGTCTGAAAGTTTTGAGCTCACAACAGAAGAAGCTCTTTTATGGACGGACGCCTGTGGGATTTGCATGGAGATATACAAAATACTGAACATAAGTTGATGGGTTTGGGTTCGAAACGTTCCATTTCCTTGGACCCTGGACTACAAAGATGAGCCTCGATGGTTCTGCCATTTGAAGGCTCATTGGGTGAAAAAGCGTGCAGTAATGGATCAAAAGAATCTGTTTGTCTAATAGTAGGGACTAGAGACTGTAAATAGTTAAGGTATTCCCGCAATAAACTGTGTAGACATTGTAGAGGACTTCGAATTTAATCCTCACATCCGCAATGAGCCAGTGACGCACTTTTAATACATTTTGTTAATTGAAAATGCAGTAAGAAAGAATTCCAAATGTGACTAATCTATTGATACAATGACAGAGTGATTCATTACTATCTTGTTGTCTGATATGTTGTAACTTTTGTCACTAACACTGTTATGCTCTATTTTTTTAGTGGGTCATTGTTTGTTCTTGAGCTGGAACCCGTTGAGCCTTCCGTATCGATAAAGATGACTGCCCCAGTCTTTTCCAAGCCCATGGATACTCACATCAGACATAGGTAAATGCTAGAAAAATATCGCTGAGTAAGCATCAAGGGCCGATTTACAAAGAACATGTGTATATTTACGCACATGTGTATGTACTGCTATTCCTAGGAGTAATTCTTCACTATATCTGCTTTTCATCGTTTGCAAATAGCGGTTTGCACCTAGGTGTAGACTTACATGTCTCCACCCTCTCAATTGAAGGGCCAGCTACAGCAGAATGTACAAGTGTAAAGTTATTACTTCAGTATTAATGAATAATATAAATGTATTAATTTAAAATATTTATAATTTACCCAGAAATAATCAAATAAACTAACACATCAAATTAAATGTGAATTAATTGCATAATTTAAATATATTATTGTAATGTGCAAATAATGTTTTTAAATAATTAAAAATATTTTTACAATTTTCATTTAACATTTAGTAAATGTGAATAAAAATTGTATATTTAATTAATGTAAAATATTTTTTGTTTTTAAAAACCTTTAAAGGTTTCATTTTTTAGAAACTAAGTTTATTATTAAATAATAACTCAACACTCTATACATTAGTACATTTAAACAATGGCTTAGCAATTAAAATAAAATACACATGATGTTAAATGTTAAACTCATTTCCTTCATTTAATTCCCATGGGATGTTATTTAGTTCTATGTCACCACTATTTTGGTGGGAGAGTGTTGCAGTACCAGTGGTTTCCTTGTGTGGTGCTTGATTTAGTACAAGTCTGAGCTCGAGTACACTTAATCGTGTTTTGACTATTTTAGGCTTGCATTAGCTTTAATAGTGTATTTTGTGAATTGCAATTTTCTTACTTTTTTATGGGCGTGCGTGTCCCTCCAAACCCCTCTATAATTTTCCCTAAATCCCTACAATTTAGTAGTAATTATTCCTAATGTTCTTACCACTACCCATTTACCTCATATATTTACTAAAAATTCAAATACCTATGTGTGCAGAGACTGTGGTAGAGATCTCCTTACAGAAAAAACAAGAGAGGTGGAGGTCTCTGGCCATAATTTTTTAACCTGAATTTTTTAGTACGTAAGTACTATTTATTTTCATATTATAAAATGCCGCTTGTGACTCTGGACACAAATTTCAAAAGCTCTGGATATGAATACACAGAGTGATAGAAGCACTAAGGCCCTCATTCCGACCCTGGCGGTTTGAAACCGCCAGGGTGGAGGGCAGAGGAAGCACCGCCAACAGGCTGGCGGTGCTTCCCGGGCCATTCTGACCGCGACGGTAAAGCCGCGGTCAGAAAAGGGGAACCGGCGGTTTCCCGCCGGTTTACCCCTGGCCCAGGGAATCCTCCAGCGCCGCCATGGGGATTCCGACCCCCTTCCCGCCAGCCTGTTTCTGGCGGGTTACACCGCCAGAACCAGGCTGGCGGGAACGGGTGTCGTGGGGCCCCTGGGGGCCCCTGCACTGCCCATGCCTCTGGCATGGGCAGTGCAGGGGCCCCCTAACAGGGCCCCACAAAGATTTCAGTGTCTGCTTTGCAGACACTGAAAATCGCGACGGGTGCCACTGCACCCGTCGCACCCCTGCAAATCCGCCGGCTCCATTCGGAGCCGGCTTCCTCTTTGCAGGGGCTTTCCCGCCGGCCCAGCGGGAAAGTTAGAATGACCGCTGCGGTCATTTGACCTTGTGCGGTCTTTTGGCGGTTTCCGCCCGGCGGGCAGCGCCCGCCGCCCGCCGGGGTCGGAATGACCCCCTAAGTGTTTTATGGATGGTAAGTATTCTTTGTATGTAAGCAAACAAAAAAAACACAAAGATGTACTCAGTGAAGAAAGCCTACCGAAAAACTCAGCTGTGCTACTCTGCATGAAATGCAATTAATGTCTTCGTTAACACCATGTTCCACTATTATGGTTCCACAACAGAGACTGCCAGTCCCCCTTTGTCTCCAGCATTACACCAGCAAACTTTCACAATGAAAGGTGCAAATAGAACCCATGTAATGATGGCAAACATTAATGTACCTATGAAAAGATGCCTGCACCTATAATCCTATCCTTCAGTAGATACCAGTGAATCGCTCTGAAATCAGGAGTAATCTGTGGCCACTCCATGAGATCAAAACTCAATGAGCTGCAGGCTTTCTCAAGACAAATTAATTTATTCATTTATGCTTAATATGTGCAATTTCATATAGCGCCAACATGAGCCAAAAGGGTATCTGACCAGGTTAAACAGAAACATTTACTACTGCCTGCAAGCAGTTTAAAAAAACAAATACATAGTTTACGAAATAGATCAACAATTTACAATGCTATAATAAGCCACTCTATTTGGAGCAGATTCCACTTTTATTGGAAGAAAGTAGTAATGCTGTCACAACGAGGGATATCACTAACACCAGTTCCCTCAGTCTTACTTCACCAGAATCCCAATCCCCAATATTTCAATCCAGAATACCACCATCCGCATGGACGTAATTTAGGGTTTGCAGCTGTGGCTCCTGGCTTGCTCCATGTGACCCCTGGCTCTGCCTTTGCAACCCCTTCCCTCAGAGGTGGCAAAATCAGTGCCAGGTAGAAAGAGATGGCTTCGCCCTCCTTATTTTCAGCTCATTTTTAATTACGTTATCAGTGAATAGTTGTATATTATTTACTATCAGTGTAATAAAAACGTAAGCATCAGGTAAGTAAAATGTTTTTTAAATGTATCTTGTGTGCGTGCTTACAAGTGACTGTATTTGTGTGAGAGAGGGAGTGTCTATGTGTAAGCGTGTGTGTACATGAGCATGTGTGTTTGAATGAAACTGATAGGCGTGGAAATACGTTAGATTAAATGGCAGTGAGTATGGGTGAGTCAAGGTGAGCGAGAATTATGGGGTGAGAGTAAGAGTGAGTACAAGTCAGTGTGAGCGAGTAGGGTTGAGTTAATCAGTTCAAGAACGAGTGACAATGTGAGTGTAAGGCTAGGTGCAGGAGAGCGAGAATGAATTAGTGCAAGTGAGAATGACTGAGTAAGAGTAAGCAAACGAGATTAAGGGTAAATCAGTAAATGTAAATTAGGACGAGCGAGAATATGGTGTTATGCATGCGACTTTGCCTTAGGCCTTGGCAAAATACTAGTGTTGGCATACTGGAGGCAATTATTGACAGAGAGGGACCTGTCATATTAGAGATAGTACTTGATATATGGCACATTCATGTCAAAAGGCTGGTGCAGTCATACTGGAGGTAATTCTTGGTATGGGATACCTATGGCAAAATGATGCTACTGACATGTTGGAGGTGATTCTTGGCATAAAGGATGACAGCAGTGCCATATAGGAGGGACAAACATGACAAAGTGCTGGCCCTATCATACTAGAGATGGAATTTGACATTAGGGTCACCCATGTTGCATGGATAACATAAATAGCACAGTTTCTGGGACTGGCATATATGTAATTGTTGACATAAGGGGGCACCCATGGCATATAGCACCCATGAAAAAATGTTGGCCCTGACACAAAGAAGGTTAAATTTGGCATATCAAGCACCAATTGTACAGTTAGAAAAATATGAAGTCAACTTCAGTGGAATGGCAGATTTCATTGTCTTGGCACCCCTGCCCCTAAAACTAAAACTACCCCGAATCTCCACCCTACCCCTAAAACTACTGCGACCCCCCCCCCACTGCCACCCCTAAAACATATATTACCGCGACCCCCACCCCTGCCCCTAAAAATGGAAATTACCCCGCCCCACCCCACCCCTAAAAATTAAAACTACCCCGACCCCCCACCCCTGCCTCTAAAACTACCCCGCAACCCTACCCTAGCCCCACTTACCTGACTGTGTCCTCTCCCGATCCTGAGTTGTTTTCCTCTGTCTTAACCACGCATGTTGGTTGTTCAGGACATGCATGGTTAAGGCAGAGAAAACAGAGTCATTGTTCACGAAACCATTGTTTGCTTTCGTGGACAACACACCTCGTTGTTCAGGAGTCGTCGTTTAGGCTGTTTCCCTATTTGAGTGCTTAGGGCCATATGTAGCAAGCAGTTTTGCCCATTCTGTGTCTATGGGAAAATGTGTTCGTAAATATGGCCCTTGGTGTGGTGGTGTGTGTCTGTGTGTCAGTGAGGACTGTAATAGGAGTGCTCGATGCTTTGTGATGTTGAATATGTGTTAGTGTGATGGGTGCATGTGTTTTTATGCATTTGTGTGTATTGTGTGAAATGGTGTGTGTGAGATGGTGTAAGTGTGATGGTTCTTGGTTGTAGAAGCCTTGATTGTGTGATGGCATGTGATGTATGGTGTGATATCTGGGCGATGCTGTGTTGTCAGTGTGGTGTGTGTGGGTGCATGTGTGTGGTGTGCTTGATATGTGTGATGGTGTTTGTCAGTGTTGTAAGTGGTGCCATGTGAATGTGTGAGATACTTTGTGTGGTTATGTGTGATGGTGATCATGTGTGTGTTGCATTTGTAGTTAGTCTTACACATGGAAGAAGACAGATAGGGCTACCCTGACACATACCGTTAAAACCACGGTGTAGGCATAGTCTGCCATGGTTAACCATGTATAATCCTTGGATAACAACAGTGCAGAGAGGGGGCAGCTAACATGAACACACATGTCTTGCAAGCTTACCCTCTAGTTCCTATGTATGATGAGTCCTCCCACTAAGGGCCTGCGAGCAGTAACGTTTATGATCCAGACTCAAATGTTTTTCCCAAATGTGACCTTCGGGCAGCATAGTTTTAAATTGTTAGTACTCCACCTGTTCCCAGTGTTGAGAGCGGCCTACGATGCCATGCACTAAAATAAGACACACTTCTCACGAAAATTCCAGCTCTGGTTCCATTCGTGAAAGCAGCACTGTAATGAAATGCAACGAGAGATGCCAACAGACGAACTAACAAGAGTAGGTGCTAAATGAGGACAGGGGAAGTGCAACCAAGTTGGTTGAGGAGCGAACAGCAGGAGAAGTGAGCAGGACATTAGTAACCATCCTGCTGAACCAGTCTGGCCAGCAGGTTAGATTTCACTGAACACATACACCACTTGCAAGGCTCCACCTTTCTGCACATTGTGAGTCCCACAGCAAGTGCTTAGGAACATGAGTGGGATTTGCACACAAAGCAGGAATTACATGATAACTAAGGGCCAGATGTAGAAGGCTGTTTGCATGGTGCAAACTGCGAAAACCACAGTTTGCGCCATGCAAAAAGCCTTTTGCGATGCACATTCACAATTTGAGAGTCGGTACCGACTCACAAATTGTGAATGGGACTCGCAAATAGGAAGGGGTGTTCCCTTCCTATTTGCTAACCAAACGGTTTCGTTATTTTTTTTATTTTGCAACTCGTTTTCCTTTAAGGAAAACGGGCTGCAAAATAAAAAAAAAACAGCTTTATTTAAAAAGCAGTCACAGACATGGAGGTCTGCTGACTTCAGCAGGCCACCATCCCTGTGAGTGCAGGGACTCGCTATGGGGTCGCAAAATGCGACCCACCTCATTAATATTAATGAGGTGGGTCTTTGTGACCCCATAGCGAGTCGCAGACGGTGTCTGAGACACCGTTCTGGATCAGGATTTGCGATTCTGAAATTGCGAGTCACACCGACTCGCAATTTCAGAATCGCAAATTCTGACATTGCTACATCTGGCCCTAATAGTGCACAAACTTTGTACTGATCCCTGCGTTTTAAAACATGATTTTTACAGCTTACAAAGGTGGGAAAGGGGAAAGATTAGTCTGTTATTCTTCATTATGAGCTGTGAAATCCAGAATAGTGATGTAAAACAGCACCTGGGAATAAATAAACCCTGCAGTATCGGACCAGTGAGATCATTGCGACCCACACACTACGTGCACACATTCAGCAGCAAGGTCACACACCCACATACAATAAGCAGCTTCTGATAGTCGGTACCACCACATACACCACATCTCCATGTTCTCGCCTCAGGAGCAGGCCTCATTTCACAGCATACGCATAGTTAATTACTTACAGAGTATTAAATTGTACAAGAGCCCTCATGAGTGTCTGTATATATATATCCATATGTATGTATGTGTGGATAGATAGATAGATAGAGAGACAGACGGATAGATAGATTAAATATGAGTAACAGTGAATTATGGGGGTGTTTTTCACTGAGGGGTTCTGAGTGCCATCAAATTAATGATGTTATGTATGGCCCCCCAAATCATCTTACCCTGCTTTCAACTGCTATGCAGTGGCAGAGGATTAATGGGGGGAGCCATACATATTATTTTATTATATATCTCTTTCCCAAAGTTAAAAAACAAAAAAAACTTACCTGCCATACTTGACCAACCACCATCACCTTCCCTGTTCTCCCCCTCCTTCAGCTGTGCATTTTGCTTGCATTCATAGCAGATAAACAGAACTAAGCTGACAGGCTCCCAGAGAGCCCTGTAGCCTGGCGTGGAAGGCTTTTGAGACGTAGCAACAGTGGGTAATGGCTTAGTGCGAGGTGGAAGTAGAGGGAGGTGAGGTGTAGGGGAGGATAGGGAATGCTAATTTCTACCAGGGCTCCCTTCCCAAAACAACAGGCACAGAGGCAAGAGTTTTCTGGGTCCGATGTTCCAGCACCCTGGATAACTGGGTGCAGGAACAGCAGCTCAGTCAGAATCAGGGGTGAGGCTTCAAAGGGGGGGAGGAGGGGTCAGTGTTGTGACACCCCCCTAAAAATGTATTTTGTGATTAATAGTTGGCTGCAGGTACTTTCAGTAGTGTATTGTGAGTTGTCTGCTGGATTTCACGAGGAGTTTTTACACACAGAGGAAAAAACGAACACACACTCTCTCCCTTCCTCTGTTTAGAAAGACTTCAAAAATGTTAGTTATTTCACAAAATAATGAGCTTTCTCTCACTTAGTACACCTACCAATCAGCATTTCTCTCCCTTTCCACTACCTCTTAAACCCCTCTGTGCAACTTGCTTGTCATATAATGGGGGTTATTACAACTTTGGAGGAGGTGTTAATCCGTCCCAAAAGTGACGGTAAAGTGATGGATATACCACCAGCCGTATTACGAGTTCATTATATCCTATGGAACTCGTAATACGGCTGGTGGTGTATCCGTCACTTTTGGGACGGATTAACACCTCCTCCAAAGTTGTAATAACCCCTAATGTAACATCATGTGCCAGCGTGATTGTCAGGAAATCTGAAGCTAACACTCGCAATCACACTGACCAAACTACCCCCCTGGTCAGAATATGGCGTATTGGAATTTCAGTCCATGTAATACATAAGCAGGGCTTGACTCTGATGCTAGGCAGATACCTGCATGCAACCAACTCAGGTCCAGATTTATGAAAGTAGCACTCCAGTGAAATGTGCCTTCACATGGAAGCTTGAAGGACACGTTAGGCGTCTGCATCAAGACATCTTAGCAGTCTGACTGCCACATTGTACCTTAAGTTTCTTAAAGCTGCAGGAGGGTAAAGGCAAAGTGCCACAGTAGTTGACCTGACAGCCTTGAGATAATGTCCACCATGTTATCCAACTGGGAGGAGTGGAGATGGGCCTCCAAAGAGGAAGGGCTTGGAAGGGGTAAGGTTTTGGAGCACCAGCACTGCCTTTAAAACACAGACACAAAGGTGCCTCCTTGTCCTGGGGAAGTTACCAAACCAACAATAGATGTGACAGAGCAGAGACTCTGCTACATACGACCTGAAAATCATCTTTATGTAACCATTACAGCTCTCCTGGCCTGTGACACACGACGGTACTTGTTAGTTGGCAGGTCTGCAGTAGTAGCTCAAGGTCATTGCTCATATTCGGGACAGATTCACACATCTTCTTTCTATAATAGGCGGAAATTACTTCTGGAGAGTTACAGTTAAGTCACACAGTCATAAAAAGAGCTGTGTGGATCCGGCATTAAAGACCCTCATCTTGGCACCCAGATTTGCTACTGAAATGGGATATCTCAGCACTGCTACACCTTAACACCAAACCAGGAGAGAAGCAGGAGAGAAGACAATACCTCGCTGCAGTGAAGACATGGGTATTTCTACAAGCAGGGTTGTCAGCACCTTCCATGGAAAGCCTGAATGTTATACACTAGGTGGGCAAATTTGAGGGCTAGCCATTCACCAATAAAGCCTAGATGTAATCTGCATCATTGTCTGGAATGTTTCTACAATGAGTGGTATGCACAAGACAGACGGAACGCAAGGACATCATGCATTGGCAAGAATACAGAAGTACCATGAAGACCAGTCAAATTTCTCACCATCATTTGTACCACATGCCTCATAACAATTAAATTAATAACATCAGTATATTACAAGGTATAATGTGTTGACCCATCCTCCATACTGCCTCTGCAGAGTAAGTCAGAGGTGTTTATCACAATGTTTCCTGACTGCATATTTTTTGTATTTTGTGTTTCCCCAAACTAATAAAGTTTTGTTTTGGCTTTGCACAGTGTGTCTGGCCAGGGTGAAGACTTGGATTCCCCACAGACTCCTCAAACTACTACGCCTCCTTCTTTAACCTCTGTAAGCAGTCTGTAAGTATTTCTGTGCAGGACAACGTTTTAAGAAGAAAGTCATTTTAGTAGGATATAAAAAGAAAAAGCTAATTATTCCTTTTGACTCACTTATTCTTGTTCATAGAGGTACAGCTATCTTCCAGTTCAGCACTAACTATTCCTTTGTCTCACTGTGCTCTTATTTTCTTGCATCAACATTTAGCTTATTAAATGCATGAAATTACGAACAAACGTCATATAGTCAAGTTAGCAAGAAAATATAGATTGTGCTTTTCCAAACCTGCTTAAACAATAACAGAATAGTGGAAAACCAAAGTGAATGATTTAAAGTATTTTTTATCCTTTAGTTATACTTTTTTGAGAACCTGACAAAGGAATGTTAATAGGTCTAAACAGATGGATATTAGGTCGAAGAAATCAATAAACCATAGAAAGTGTACATTTTCATTGGCAACTGTTCTATGATGGTTTCGTAATCGAGTTTGAATTTGTGAATACCATCAATAAAGGTGTGATAGCATACTGACAATGAGAACGTTGTAATGTAAACAGCAGATTATTCTTACTTAAAAACATCCGGGGTGTTCGCAATCAATGCACATTCGCTCTCCGTACTTCTTAATTGGATATATAAACGTTACTTCATGATTGCATATGGCTGTCCCACAACTCACATCTATTTATAATGCAGTGAATGTTTTGCACAATTGGGAAAGTTGTTTGATCCAGGAAGCTGCTTCTGAATTAACAACTTCCCGCTTAAAAAATGTCTGGCCCCTTATTAAATACTTTAAAAATATTAGCTTTAAGACTAGAGAAGCATAATTCTGCTTATCCCATAGGGACTACATGGAGATAACATGTAAAGAACTGCAACTCTGTTTTTCTAGGCCAGTAGTCTAGAGCAAGAGCTCCAAGCAGTCCCTAGGTGCTCCATTCTCTGGATCTAGGTGACAACTTAGGGGGTCATTCTGACTCCCGCCAGCCGCGGTAACCGCGGTGCCGGCGGGAGCCGCCAGAATACCACTGCGCGGTCAGAAGACCGCCGCGGTTATTCTGTGTTTCCCGCTGGGCGGGCGGGCGACCGCCAGAAGGCCGCCCGCACAGCGGGAAACCCCTTTCCACGAGGATGCCGGCTCCGAATGGAGCCGGCTGTGTGGAAAGGGTGCGACGGGTGCAGTTGCACCCGTCGCAAATTTCAGTGTCTGCTATACAGACACTGAAATTCTCAGTGGGGCCCTGTTACGGGGGCCCCTGCAGTGCCCATGCCATTGGCATGGGCACTGCAGGGGCCCCCAGGGGCCCCACGACACCCCATACCGCCATCCTGTTCCTGGCGGCCAAAGCCGCCAGGAACAGGATGGCAGTATGGGGGTCGGAAGCCCCAGGGCGGCGCAGCAAGCTGCGCCGCCATGGAGGATTCCCCAGGGCAGCGGAAAACCGGCGGTACACCGCCGATTTTCTGTTTCTGACCGCGGCTGTACCGCCGCGGTCAGAATGCCCTTGGGAGCACCGCCAGCCTGTTGGCGGTGCTCCCGCGGTCCCCGGCCCTGGCGGTCCATGACCGCCAGGGTCGGAATGACAGCCTTAGTGTTCTGTCTACAATACGATTTAACTCTCCAACATGTCCTTTAGGGCAATTCTTCATTCATTCCTGTATCACAGGCATTAATGCTAATAGCCACACAGTGGCCTGATGATGAGCCTGTAAGTGACTGAAAGAGGTTAAAATGTCAACAGTTCCACAACCATACTAGGTCTCATCCTGATTTCCATGAGGCTGTTCGATCTGCCTTTATGTAACGACCTATTATTACTCCTCTGCCCCTAGTCCATTACGTTGGTTACCTACACCATAGCACCCACTCCACTGTTTATGATTGAGTGATCACCGTGGATGTTGAGCACAATAATCGCTGTTGTTTGAAAATAATGCTGGATTTTGCAATAAATATGTGTTAATTGACTAGATCTATATTTTTTATGAAATTCATTACATTGGTGAGTTATTTACCATAAACGTTCTAAAAGTATCTTAATTTAATCCTTAGTAAGCCAGGCAGTAAGTATGATGTGTGGGTACAGCCTATCATATGAAAAAGTAAATCGGACGAGTGATGGCATTACCCTTAAATGTGATTTTAAAAAGTGGCAATATACTGGCAAAGAGGCACGTTTTTGAGGGTTACACTCAAAAGGGGTGCCTTTAATCAAAACAGTATCATAGGGTACATATCTTTAATCCTGACCGGTACCAGTGAGGTACATACATGGGTAAAAGGCTATTCCCAATTTTCAGAAATACAAGTTGCAGAGATAAAAATACAGCCGTCAGTCCCAAGCGGAGATCAAAATGAAGGTACAGGAAAATCAAACGATCCCATAGAGGCAGTGCCGTAATGAAGGTCGCCACAGTCCCCGCGATGCAGGTGGGGGAGGTGGGACTGACTTCCAGGGTTGTCACCTCAGCACAGTAGACTGTGCACTGGCGGCAGGCCCCTGACTGGGTCCATGGGGCCCCTCCAGGGACTCCACAGTGGGGACCCTCCAGTTTCTTTACACCACTGTATAGAGGCAATTGGGGATCCTACCTTTTCGTATGTGGCAATGTTTTTTTCTTATTGGGAAATTATTTAATTTACAAGCTGCTTTATTCATTGTTTATTAAAAAAAATAACTTTTAAGGTCGTTTTGCTCGATTAAGCACTAGATAATAAACGAGGGTACAAACTAAATCCTGTCTTACATGACCACAGCCCATCGTTTTCTGAAAAAAAGTAAATCAATAAACTTTCGTTTATGTTAAAGTAATTTGTAACAAAAATTATTTTTCGTTGCCACAGGTGGCGCGCAGTACAAGTAGTCCCAAAGATGCTCCGGAAAAAGATGAAGAAGTCAATGTTCAGAGCAGCCGCAGAGGGGAATGTAGAAGAGCTCAGCCGTCTGCTTGAGGAGGCCAAGACATCCGCGGAAGACTACCCAGAGCAGTTTGTGAGAGGTAAACTGTATTTCAAACTGAGGGTTTAGTATGATAGAAATCCTATGTGTCACGATACATTACAATCCCAAACACTATGAGTGCTAAAACACACATTTCTGAAATAACCGGAAAATACCCACCATCTCCCATGAAGGCCTAACATCATTTGGGGGACAAATATTAGAATGCTCATTGCACCAAAGCAACAGGTCCCTTTCTCCTCACCTCGCCTACGTGTGGTCTACATAAAGTAGTTTAACACACTTGATAGCTTTACCGAGATTTAAAAAACACTTTAATTGTAAAAAACCTTATTTGGGTAAAGAACCTATGAATTTCGGACTCACACAGCAACTATTAGCAGAGCCTAAGAAACTAAAGATTGCAATAGAAAGAAGACAGTAAACAATAAAAGCCCACGAACACATTGCAAACCTCTCAGTTTGTCAGAGGAAGGATTTTTAACACAAATGCACCTCTGCTCGTACACCAGTCCACTCTATCTTCAGGGCCTATACTTTTTCGTCCTGGAAGGGGCCCTTGAAATAAACATGTAGCATAGCGATCAAAACAAAAAAAACTATGTAATGCAAAACAAAAGATTAATTTAAGACTTTCCTACATTTCGTCCACAGATTTTCTCATGAGTACGTTAACCTCTACTGATACTGGGAAGACCTGCCTGATGAAGGCATTGCTAAACATCAACGACAACACTGAAGGAATAGTGAAATGTCTGTTGTCCTTTGCAGAAGAAAACGCCTTCCTAAACAGACTTGTGAATGCGGAATATACAGAGGTAGCTTACAAAGGTAATCACATACAAAATGTATAAAGATACCAGTGGCTTGGTAAACCACACCGGTAATATTATGGTTAGACCTCATAATAATACTACAATTTTGTGTTATTATATTTAATGTTCATTATGTATACAAATTATGTTATGTGCATGTCAGTTTATAAGTCTATGTATTGAATATACGGTTTAGTTCTTAGAAGTAGTTTGTGGACTGAAAGTATAGTGCTATATAAAATATAAATGCAAAAAACAACAACCAATGAGCATCAAATCTATGGACAGGGGCACATTTTGGAGCACTGTGTGCAGATTCATCAAGTGGTACCAAAGTTGATATGTCTGACTGTGATAAATGAGGTGCAGTAGTATGACTGAGTCATACTTTAGAGAGGAGATGCTGTCTTGTATTTTATTAGCATCGTTTGACACATACATCGACAGAACATCGACAGGACAGCAAGGATAGCTTTGTTTTATGGTCACATGAAGCAACCCCAGTATCGTGAACCTGAGTTTTACATCTAAAACCACAGGGCCCTTCAGCAATCGGTTGGTACTAAGACATGCAGTCTTGCAGACCTGCAGTGTCATGTACTATATTCAAAGAAAAAAACATCATTCTTAACCGAGCAAATGTGGCTGTGGACTTGAAGCAGGCTGTAGCTTCAGCGGACATTCAAGTAATCTAGAGGTCCCTATCAAAAAAATCCAGGTAAAGGCAGTAAACAGATTTCCTACAATTAATAATATATGCCTGATCCAGTAAGACACAATCAAGAGCTAGCAATTCTCAGCACCACTTCTCCATAGGGCTTCTATACTTTTAATAAGCCAGTACTGTTAAATGTCCCAATTAATGCAACTCTTTTAATGGGACAGCCATTGTGCTTCTATAAAGGACAGCCAAACGTTAACATAGACATAACCTCTACTTTTCTACAATAAATATAATATCTCAGTCACTCCCAGTATCCTCTGTCAATCCCAGAACTCTCAGTCCAAGCTCAATTTTTGAGCCACCATTAATCACTGAATGCCATACACAACGCAGGACCAGCCTACCTGAACCACAGCATCTCGTTCCACACCTCCGCCAGATCACTCTGCTCTACCCAGATGGCCCTGGCCACCATCCCTTGCATCCGCAAAACCACAGCCGGAAGACGATTCTTCACCCACACTGCATTGAAGAGCTGGAACAACCTCCCCTTGCACCACAGACAAATCCCGTCTCTCACCATCTTCAGGAAGAACCTCAAGACATGGCTCTTTGGATGAGGACCCTCCCCCCCCCCAGAGCCTTGAGACCCTCACAGGTGAGTGACCACAATTTACAAATACTGATTGAATACAACAGTGCGCATTTAACGACTCCGTTTCTATAAGTACTGATACCAAAATGAAAGTCTCGGTAGCCCAGACGCTATCATTGCCAGTACCAAAGTGCAAGGCCAGGTACCCCTGTTGCCTTCAGTGATTTCATCATCAGACTTGATCCAGAGAAAGAAAAGAGAACGGCAAATAGGAGATATGAAAAGGAAGAAGAGACACATAATCAAACAGTGAAAAATGAACACAAGAGTGCATTAAAGAGACAGGAATGGAGAGTGGTGGAAGAAAGAGGCATGAGGTAGAGTCAAGACTAGGCAGACTTGATGTCTGGAAACCATTGCCTTCAGCAGTGTTGATGGCAGATGAAGCAAGTATTTGCAATACAATAGGTCTTGCATTTGTGAGAGCTGTAGATATTGACGTTGTAAATGACAATGTCTTTTAAGTATGTATTTTGGATTGGAGTGTAGTGGATGTATGAACAGAGACACAGCTGCAGCACTGTCTAGAGCCCTAAGAATGGGGAATTACCACTGGGAACAGAGACACAGCTGCATCACTGCCTAGAGGACTTAGAATGGAAGACTTACCGACGGGAACAGAGAAGCAGATGCAGCACTGCCTAAGGGACTAAGAATGAGGAATTACTGCTGGGTCCAGAGAAGTAGCTGCAGCATTGCCTACAGGACTAAGAATGATGAATTGCCACACTGGGACCAGGGAAGCAGATAGCAGCACTGTCTAGCAGACTTAGAATGAGGAATTACCATTGGGACCAGAGAAGAATCTAGCAGCACTGCCTAGAGGAGTTAGAATTAGTAATTACCAATTGGACCAGAGAAGCAGCTTGTAGCATTGTCCACAGGACTTAGAATGAGGAATTACCAACAGACCAGAGAAGCAGCTAACAGCACTGCCTGTAGGATTAAGAAAGATGATTTACTACTGGGACCAGAGAAGCAGCTAGCTACACTGTCTAGAGGACTTAGAATGAGGAATTACCACTTGGGCCAGAGAAGCAGCTAGCAGCACTGCCTAGAGGACTTAGAATGAGGGATTACCACTGGGATCAGACAAAAGAGAAAAAGGTGGTGTTAGAAATGGGGTCTTTGGTTGACAGTCAGGTTACCCCCTGTTCAAGCAAGGACCCTCACTCTAGTCAGGGTAAAAGAGAATCACCCTCAGCTAACCCCTGCTTACCCCCTTGGTAGCTTGGCAGAACAGTAGGCTTCATCTTCAGAGTGCTTGGTGTAAAGTATTTGTACCAACACACACAGTAACTTAATGAAAACACTACAAAATGACACAACACCAGTTTAGAAAAATAGGAAATATTTATCTAAACAAAACAAGACCAAAATGACAAAAATCCGACATACACAAGTCAAGTTATGAATGTTTAAAGATTAAACTCAAAAATAGCGCTTAGAAACACAAAGGCCCATATTTATACTTTTTGACGCAAAACTGCGCTAACGCAGTTTTGCGTCAAAAAAATTAGCGCCGGCTAACGCCATTCTGAAGCGCCATGCGGGCGCTGTATTTAATCAATGACGTTAGCCGGCGTTAGCCGCCGGCGCTGCCTAGTGTGCGTGGAAAAAAACGACGTACACCAGGCAGCGCCGGCGTAGGGGGATATGGGGCTTGGGCGTCAAAAAATGGGGCAAGTCAGGTTGAGGCAAATTTTTCGCCTCAACCCGATTTGCGTCATTTTCTTTCACTCCCAACCCCCATAGAAATGACTCCTGTCTTAGCAAAGACAGGAGTCATGCCCCCTTGCCCAATGGCCATGCCCAGGGGACTTATGTCCCCTGGGCATGGTCATTGGGCATAGTGGCATGTAGGGGGGCACAAATCAGGCCCCCCTATGCCACAAAAAAAAAAAAAATGACTTACCTGAACTTACCTACATGTCCCTGGGATGGGTCCCTCCAGCCTTGGGTGTCCTCCTGGGGTGGGCAAGGGTGACAGGGGGTGTCCCTGGGGGCATGGGAGGGCACCTCTGGGCTCCTTCAGAGCCCACAGGTCCCTTAACGCCTGCCTTTTGCAGGCGCAAAAAAACGGCGCAAAAGCGGCCGTACGTCATTTTATTTGACCCGTGAATTTTGCCCGGGAGTGTAAATACGACGCACATGCCTCGGAGTCAATTTTTTAGACGGGAACGCCTACCTTGCATGTCATTAACGCAAAGTAGGTGTCCACGCAAAAAAATGACGCAAACTCCATGGACTTTGGCGCTAGACGCGTCTAACGCCAAAGTATAAATATGGAGTTAGTTTTGCGTCGGAATTGCGTAAAAAAAAATGACGCAATTCCGGCGCAAACAGAGTATAAATATGCCCCAAAATGCTTCGATGAGGTGTTAACACGGCGTCGTGACGGAGTTGTTCTCAACAAGCCGACACCAGCGGCGCCGGACACGGAGTCGCGTAGACCCCCAAGTACAGTACCTTTGGTGAAGAGTGAAAACAAGTTGATGCGCAAAGTCGGGTATCGCAGCGCCTGAGCGAAAAGTTGAATCCGCGCACTTAGAGCAGCATCAGTCACGACGTGGTGCAGCGACTTACACGGAGTCACGGACTTCAGCGGACTGCAGTGGCGTCGGGCCTGCGAAGGTCGTCGCGTTCCAGCGAAGATCACGGAGTCAGTTGCAGGCGTCATCACCAGATTCAGCAGCGGCGGCGGTCCGAAGTCGGCCGAAGTCGATTTCCTTGGATTTCCACCAGCTTTCCTTTCCTTTCCTTTCAAGGGCCCAGGGACTGGATAGGGCACCACTTGTCAGAGCAGGAGTCTCTCCAGAGACTCCAGGTGCTGGCAGGGAGAAGTCTTTGCTGTCCCTGAGACTTCAAACAACAGGAGGCAAGCTCTAAATCAAGCCCTAGGAGATTTCTTCGCAAGATGGAAGGCACACAAAGTCCAGTCTTTGCCCTATTACTCTGGCAGAAGCAGCAACTGCAGGATAGCTCCACAAAGCACAGTCACAGGCAGGGTAGCACTTCTCCTCAGCTCTTCAGCTCTTCTCTAGGCAGAGGTTCCTCTTGATGTCCAGAAGTGATCTAAAGTCTGTGGTTTTGGGTGCCCTTCTTATACCCAATTTCTACTTTGAAGTAGGCCTACTTCAAAGTAAAGTCTCTTGTGAATGTGAAATCCTGTCTTTCCCAGGCCAGGCCCCAGACACTCACTAGGGGGTTAGAGACTGCATTGTGTGAGGACAGGCACAGCCCTTTCAGGTGTAAGTGACCACTCCTCCCCTCCCTCCTAGCACAGATGGCTTATCAGGAAATGCAGACTACAGTCCAGCTCTACTTGTGTCACTGTCTAGTGTGAGGTGCAACCAGCCCAACTGTCAAACTGACCCAGACAGTGAATCCACAAACAGGCAGAGTCACAGAAATGGTATAAGCAAGAAAATGCTCACTTTCTAAAAGTGGCATTTTCAAACACACAATCTTAAAATCAACTTTACTAAAAGATGTATTCTTAAATTGTGAGCTCAGAGACCCCAAACTCCACATGTCCATCAACTCCCAAAGGGAATCTACACTTTAATCAGATTTAAAGGTAACCCCCATGTTAACCTATGAGAGGGACAGGCCTTGCAACAGTGAAAAACGAATTTAGCAATATTTCACTGTCAGGACATATAAAACACATTACCATATGTCCTACCTTAACCATACACTGCACCCTGCCCTTGGGGCTACCTAGGGCCTACCTTAGGGGTGCCTTACATGTAAGAAAAGGGAATGTTTAGGCCTGGCAAGGGGGTTTACTTGCCAAGTCGAATTTACAGTTAAAACTGCACACACTGACACTGCAGTGGCAGGTCTGAGACATGATTACAGATCTACTCATGTGGGTGGGACAAACAGTGCTGTAGGCCCACTAGTAACATTTGATTTACAGGCCCTGGCACCTCTAGTGCACCTTACTAGGGACTTACTAGTAAATCAAATATGCCAATCATGAATAAACCAATCAACATTACAATTTACACAGAGAGCATATGCACTGTAGCACTGGTTAGCAGTGGTAAAGTGCTCAGAGTTTCAAAGCCAACAGCTACAGGTCAGAAGAAATAGGAGGCAGGAGGCAAAAAGATTGAGGATGACCCTGCATAAGCAAAAAAGTTCAACAGGTGGGACAAAGATTACGATTACCCAGTAGCAAGCAAGGATTTTTAAAGGACAATGGCATACAGAAATCACAATGACTGGGTGGAGATGAACCTCACAAATCATCTACAACAGGTTGCTAAGGCACAGTACAAGCGTTGTCTAGGCTGGACCTAAAACTGTGAACACTGATCCTATTTCTTTTGACTCATTAGCACTGCAATTAGAGGGCACCAGGAGAGCAGGTAGTATCCTCTGTTTGCCGTAGGAACATCTAGCACTTTCCTTGCTAACCCTGGGTGTTTCAGGGGTCACACAGGCCAAAATAGGAAGTAAAGAGGGTTCACATAGGCCTCTTATCTCTCGACAGATTACAGTTGTTGCCCTTCTCCTAACACATCATCAGCAAATAGGAAGTTCTTGATAGGCTTGTGGTGGGACAAGAGATAACCCAGTGGTGTCATTGAGATCAAACAGTGAGTTATGTCACTTCCGCTGTCCCAGGTATAGCGCTGAATCGACATTTGTTTGTTGAACTTGCCAAAATCTGCCCTATCACAGGAGCTCCAGGTGGAAAAAGGTCAGAGGGAAAATACTCTGAGCTGAAGAGTGCAGATGTCAGCATCTATATTCTCTCCATCCCCCATTGTACCATTACAGCTCACAGGACTACTTGCAGATGCAGTGCGTGGGTTCATCAGGGAGACATCTAATAAATGGATAAAGTGCGTGGGTACATCAGGGAGACATCTAATAAATGGATCACTTTAATTTATGGTGTCACCATTTCATATCCTTTCATCAGCACTATTTTGCAAAAGATTTTCCTAACAAGTTCTGTTTGATTGATAATTTTTGTCCTGTTGTTTCAGGTCAGACGGCTCTAAATATTGCAATAGAAAGAAGACAGTATGATATGGTAAAATACCTGATCGAAAAAGGAGCAGAAATCAATGTACGAGCAAAGGGCCTGTTTTTCAATCCAAAATACAAGCATGAAGGCTTTTACTTCGGTAGGTAACCTTTGTATGTCACATCTCTCTATCTTAAGCACAAAAAAATGAAAAGTTGAATCCGCATTTGCTGATGGATAGACAAAATGACCAAGGAGAAAAAAATATTTATTAGCACAATTATCTCTAATAATATTAACATGTGAAAAGGCACAGCATCAGGTTACTCAAACAGCCTGTGTAGTCTGTCCACATTGTATGTCAGTGGTTGCATTATTATTTGGTTATCAGTTAAATGCTGCTGCACCAAACCTTTTGGAATTTTAAAATAACAATGTCTTTCTGTCTGTCTTATGAGAGGATGTTTGCATTCCAGGCCCCCCTCACCATCTGGAGGTACTGCCAGAGATCGTTCTCTATAAGCACTATCTCATTAGTTAACATTTTTGTTACCATGGCTCCATGGGGTGGTTATCAATTGTTTATTTTATATCTATACCTATATATTACGTACTGGCGGTCACCAGCAGGTAGTTATAGTTAGGACCATATTTCCATAGAAAAATAGCTTTTTGACTTGCCTATATCTTTGGTGCTGTTCGACAAATCTTCACAAAAGTTTCCAAAGAAAGTGTGCTGGTAATTCTTGTTGCACACGGAAAGTTTTGGGGTGATCTGTCAAGCAGGGGCTGAGAAAAAGAGGGGTTCAGAAAAAGTGTGTTTCCCATGTTAATTCCCATAGGAGTGTTGAACACGACTACAGCCCGAACTGCTGGACGTAATTTCACCAAATTTGGCAGAAAGATAGCTTTCAGTACGCAGATTGTGATTTTTGTTATTTGGTGTAAATCCGTTCAGAAAATTAAAGGAAATCAAAATTTTTATATCTAGGGCTGCACATCCTTCCCAACGACTTGGCGAGTATTAACAAGCTTGGACGGGGAACTGTAGAACTCTGATCGGCTGCCAACCAGGAAGTGTTGGCAGCCATCTTGGGACTCAGCTTCAGCCGAGTCCCACAAAAAAATGTGAAACGAAAGAAAAGTGACCTGGGTAGGGACACCCTGACCCCTTAGCTCTGGTGCTGGGGTCCCAGAGGGACCCCGCCAGGGCTAAAAAGCACTCTTTAAAAAATACAAACTGCCACAAATTTGCAACAACGTCACAAATTTGTGGCAAAAATTAAAAAAAGAAAAACAAGCACGTGCTCCCACGTTTGTTTAAATGAAGCCTCTAGAGGGGACCAGTTCCGGGGATGTGTTAACATAAAGGCGGGGGACACACGGGTCCATTGCCTCCCCGGGGCTTATTAATTTTATAATACGGTTGGGCCTGCTGGACCCCCTGCGGTCCCAGGGACTGCCACCTCCCTGACTGGGCCAAATAAATTATGAGTGTGGCGGGCAGAGCAATACACCCCAGCCGCTGGGACTGCCACCTCCCCGGGGCTAAATACAATGTGAATGCGTAGGGAAGGTGCAGCCTCCTCCCCAGCAGCCTTAGGGATGGCCACTTCCCTGGTGTTGAATTCAAACAATGAAGGGGGTCCGTCACAGACTGCTGGCCCTGGGGACCACCATCTCTCATGTGCTGTTTAAGTTGGAGGAAGGCCTAGTCCCCCCGAGAAGGCATAGTTGTACCTGGGCACACCACTCCCCAGGGCCCTCCTACTATGTCCTGGATTGTCCACCCCAGGACATCGCTGTTTGCTCTGACTTGGTGGGAGCGTTGACAGCTCCCACCAAGTCAGAGCAAACACTCCAGTTCCAGTAAGTGAGAGCTGTCAAACAGCTCCTGCTTTCTGGAAGAGGAGGCTTCATCTGTTTCCCTGCCCACAGAGATGCAGGCATGGAAACAGAGAAAACAATTGCTCTCACAGACAGGGAGCTGCATGTTTAGCAGCTCCCTGTCTGTGACAGCAATGCTCGCACCTGCAGCAGACAGGGAGCAGGCTTGAACCACGGTGGCCTTCAGGATCCCCCCACGGTCTCCAACCATTTTGACTGGGTACCCTGGGGGGAGGCAAAATTGCACAGCTGAGCCTCAGGGGATGGTGACCCCGGGGCCGAGATCAGCCAGGGGAAGGGGGCCACCCCCCCCCACAAAAAATAATATGTTAAAGCCAGGCCCTGGGGGATGGGGCCCCTGGGCTGAAATCAGCTGGGGATGGGGTTGCATGGCCCCTCTCCACCATACATTCTTTTTTTAGAAGGCCAGGCCCTGAGGAATGGGGTCACCGGGGCTGAAATCAGAAGTGGAAGGGGGATCACGCGGATCAGCAGCTAACTTCCACTGCACATGGCCAAAGGCCGCACGCAGCATTGGATTGGGTGGTTGGGGGTTGGATTAATATATAGGAATGAAAATTACTATGCTTTAAAAAAATCTAAGAAATTCACTCAAAAAACCAAAGGTTACAGGGATGTTATAGTTAGGAAATAGAATTTTAAAAAAACATTGAAATGCACTTAAAAAAACAAAAGGTGCAGGGATGTTATAGTTAGGCTCACAATTTAAATGTACACACACACACACATATATATATATATATATATATGTATATATATATATATATATATACACTCATGCCCTAAGGTAACGATAACTCACGCCTCTGCCATGCAACCTTTTCTCATCAATAATTTTACTGCAAAAGTTGCAATGATACTAATAATAATTTCATTGGAGATGTCATCAGTAATGTAATATGTCGGACAATTAACAGTGCATGGTAGGGGCGTGAGTTATAGTTACCTTAGGGCATGAGTTATAGTTTCTTGAGATAAGTATAACTATACCTGCTGAATATCTATGGTTTTGTGTATGTAAAATCTGAACTTCACTATAAGGTCTGTCTAACCATTGTTTTTTGCTGAATATATATATATATCTATATGATAGCCCAGTCGAAGGCTTCTGCCGAAACGCGTAGCCCATTTTTTCTGATGGCACCATGCACTTTGCACTTCTATGAAAAAATAATAAATCTGTTTTGAAAAAGCAATAAATCGTACCGGATTTTTGCTGTCTCCTGGGAATGCTCGAAGAAAAAATTGTAGTGGAGCAGGTTTCCTGGGCAAATACGATATATATATATATATATATATATATATATATATATATATAGATATATATATATATATATATATATATACTCACACACACACACACACACACACACATATCTGTCCCAAATTTCTAGGTTTAAAAAAAATTCTAATTCCCAACTATAACATCCCTGTAACCTCTGTTTGTTTCAGTGAATGTCTAGTTTTTTAAATAATTTTTAGTAATATTTGAGTACCTTACATAAGTCCAACCCTATGCCATCCTTTGAAGTGGGAGAAACATCTAGGCTATCCCCCGTATGGTTCTGGAAATTTCCTTCCTTCCCCTGTCTAGGCTCCAAGTGGTCTAGGGTGCCAAAGATTGGTGTCAAGCTCATTTGTGAGTGTGCTGGAGGTAGCCCATTGAAATGTAAGTGGGCAGGGATCATCTCTGCCACACCCATCCAGTCAGGATGGCCCATCCTGCTAACATTTAGTCCTTCTTTGTCTCAAGGTCTGGGAGGAATACACAAAGGCCAACTGCTAACTATTCACAATCACGTGCCCCAGGACACTGGCTGCAGGCACGAAATGGTTAGGACGAGAAAACGCCAACTTTCTGAAAGTGGTGTTTTCAGCCTTGTGAGTTGAAATCTATTTTTATCATTAAAGAGCATTTTATATTACAATTCTTTTGAGACCAAACATAACATTTCTACCTGTCCCAAACTAAGGTTAGCACAAATGACATGTAACAAGGTAACCCGGTGTTATCCTATGGTATAGGTAGGCCTCACTGTACAATTTGTGAGATTTTCACTCCCTGAACATATCAAACTTAAAGGTACATGTCCACCATTTTAAATACAATGAACCTTGCCCTACGGGCTGTTTATGGCCCACCTTAGGGGTGACTTATGTGCATTAAAACAGAGAGGCTTAGGCCTGGCAAATGTTTTTGTCACGTCGAATTTGCGGTGTAAAACTGCACACAGGCTGCAATTGCAGGCCTGAGACATGTTTTCAGAGGCTACTGAATTGGGTGGCACAATAAGTGCTGCAGGCCTACCAGTAGCATTTAATTTAAAGGCCCTGAGTACATGTTGTTCCACTTTACTAGGGACCTATAGGTAAATGAAATGTAAAATCAGGCATATGCCAATTTTACTATGTTTTAAGGAGTGAGCATAAGCACTTTAGCACTGATTAACAGTGGTAAAGTGTACAGAGTCCTAAAGCCAAGAAAAACTAATTTCAGCAACAGGAGGTGAATAGGCTAAACAAAACGTTTGAGGGAAGCCCATACCAAGGGCTGTCAGGTCTAACAAGTATTATCACATTTCTTTATGTAAACTTTTTAACTTGATACATGAACCAAGCTGGCTAACACTGCAAGTGTCCAATTTGCCTGCCCAAGGGATTGCCTAGTGCAAATGCCATCTAGTTCAAAAGCCTAACTGTACTGACTCAGACTACTCATTCTCAGAGGAAAAACAACAAGCTAAAATATTAACTGTGTTATTTTTGTATTGGCTCGTTAGGTGAAACTCCTTTGGCCTTGGCAGCATGCACTAATCAGCCAGATATTGTTCAGTTACTTATGGACAACCCCCAGACTGATATCGCCATCCAAGATTCCAGAGGAAATACTGTGCTGCACGCCTTGGTCACTGTGGCCGAAAACACAGAGGCTCAAAATGACTTTATAATTCGGATGTATGACATGATCCTAACACAAAGCAACAACAAGTCACTAGAAACTATAAACAACAAAGAGGGTCTCACACCAATGCAGTTGGCGGCAAAAACTGGCAAGACAGAGGTAAGATTCATCATCACCATCCTATGGTAGACAAAAGGACAGAGTAGTTAGTGGACTCTCAGGGAACTTATGGAATGAGTTAGGAATATACAAAGAGAGGGTGACCCATGGTTCCATTGCACTATGTATGTATTTACAGGGTACATTATTTGTATTTACACAAGCGAAAAGCCTTTTTTGATTTGGGCCCTGTATGCAGACATTCATGCACAATGAAGCGTATGAAATTTGAGGGTTGGGTCAGGAACTTAGGTGTTTCAAAATAATTAGATTGACATAGGAACTTAGTTATGGTTGTGGGCACTAACAAAACAATGTTTTCCGTCTTCTCCATGCTTGCATGCAGAAGCTTACTGTGAAGTGTAAATGGGTTAAAAAAGGTTCCCAAACCACCATATGTCAGTTAGTTTAGAAAATGTCTTTTATCACGTACAAAAGTGTTTTTTCTTAGCGTAATAAACAATAAAATTCTGTTTTTGTAGCAGTTGCACCTGAGGATTACTCACTATACAGACAATCCTAAGGAGTCAGTGCAAAGGAGTATGCAAGAATGTGCTTGAATTGTCTATAATGTGCACAGAGTTCTATGTAAAGTCCAGATTTCCTAGAAAGGCAGAACTCTATATAAACTATAGGATAAAGTCTGCAATTTGTAAATTTCTGCCCTGCAAAATAGTACCCAATTATCAGCAGTAATGTTTCTGCAGCAGAATCATGGAGGAGAAAGGGAAGCTGAATGAGTTATAAAGATCCCGATCAGAGAGTTGCAAGGTACACAAAGTACGTATATCCCATAGAAAGTAGCCTACTTCTGTGTCCAATACCCTCAGATTTCGTAACTTACGACCTAAGGGTTGCAACCCAGACATTTAAAGGTACCACAAGCAAATCAGATCAGCGCTGTCACCACAGAATGGAACCGAATATCACAACCTTACCCATTCCTATCATTGTGGTGGTAGTGCCCAAAATATGTAGATTTCAATTGTAAATCCTTTAAGAATACATACGACTTGCTTTATAGAACTACCCGACATTTTCTTTAGGCTACTTTTGGCTATCTATGTGTGCATGTCCTTTAGTGTTAGTCATTTTTGGTTTTGATACCACGGGTACCACAAACTGCATACATAGGCCCTCATTACGACTTCGGCAGTCTTTTCGTAAGACCGCTGAAGCCGTGGGCGCCGAAAGACTACCAGTGCTGACTGTCTTAAGACCACCTTATTACTACTGATTTCAGAATTCCACCTGAAATCGGGTGGAATTCTGACACCAGTCATGCTGGCGGTCGGCGGTGAAGAGGCAGTTAGACTGCCGGCACCACCTCGCCAAAGGGACGCCACATGCCCTATTACGCCCCTCAATACGGCATGACGGTGTCCTGGTGGTGGGGTGCTGCCATGGATGGAAATGCCGGGACCTGTCCCCTCCCAGATGACCTCCTTGACAGACGAAGTAAGTGGATCGTCCAACCTGCAAGCGGATGTCTATGTGATGCGTTTGTGAATGTCATGAATGCGGGGAGGGGGGTACCTGTGGGAGCGTGTCTGCGTGTATGAGTGATTGTTTGTGGACAGGGTGAGGGAGGTGTGTGAGTGTTTGTGGATGTGGACAGGGTGAGGGAGGTGTGTGAGTGTTTGTGGATGGGGTGGGGGTGTGTGAGTGTTTGTGGATGGGGTGGGGGGTGAGTGTTTGTGGATAGGGGGAGGGGGTTGAGAGCATGTGTGCGGGTGTGAGCAATTCAGTCCATGGGTGCGACTGAGTGGATGGAAGGAGTGAGTGTGTGTATGGGTGTGCATGTGTATGTAAGTGGACGGGGAGGGAGGTGAGTGCTTGTGTGAGTGGACGGGGAGGGGGTGAGTGTTTGTGTGAGTGGATGGGGAAGGGAGTGTGTGTTTGTGTGAGTGAATGCGGAGAGCAGGTGTGTGTGTGTCAGTGGACTGGGAGAGCGAGTGAGTGTGTGTATGCGTTGCAAGGGGGAGTGGTGTGCATGTATGTATGAGCTGGAGGGAGGAGGGGAAGAGGGTGTGAATGTATGTTTTGCACTGGAGGGGGAGGGAGTGAATGCATGCATGAGTGCAGTGTTTGTGTATGTATGTTAGCGTGAATGAGAGTGTATGACGTGAGTGGGGGGGTGTTTGTGTGTGAGAGTATGTGGATGTGTGTGCAAGTGTATCCTGTCAACAGGAATGCTTATTCCTGTCGCCAGGATGTAAGACCGCCAGATTTTTCTGCTCACCTCCAGCCCTGCGGACAGCGGAAAAGAGGCGGGACGGGCAGAGTATTGGCAGTTTGGCTTCGGCCAAACCACCGAACTTGTAATTTGGCGCTCTTCACCTCCGACCCGTCGTTGGTGAGACCGCCACCACGGCCCTGGCAGTCTTCGGACTGCCAGGGTCGTAATGAGGGCCATAGTCTTCATTTTGCTCTGAAATAAATCAGTAGACTATTTCTATTCTGATTACTGTAGATTTTGGGGACACATTAGTAAGAATTGAACTTGTTTAACCACAACATTAGGTGATCATGCACTTCAGACTTACTGTTGACCTATTTATTTATAATATAGGTTGCCATCCACTACAAATGCAGGCATAGAACGTACAAAACCCTCTAAGTGATGAAAAAGATAAACTCTACTAATAGTAGCGATTGTCCCAAATGTAGAATATATGAGAGGACATATGAGGTGGGAATGTAATGTGATCTGGAGATTCTGGCAAGTACTTGTTCAGAAACTAAGGCCCAAATTTAAGAAAAGTGGCACTGCATTATATGCAGCACCACTTTTCTTGCACCCAAAGGAGGTGGTAGGCCTTCTTAAATCTGGGCCTAAGAGTATTAGTTGGATTTCTCCTCAATTTTCAGCAGTTTTGTTTATTGGGATTAACACAGATTAAACACACACCCTGGCTCTCGAGAAAGTGGTGGAACTGGGGCATACAATAGCTAAGCAAAATATAGCCATGAAGTATGACAGAAAGGTAAGCCCGACATATAAATCTTGGGAGTCAGTTATAACCATCTGGGTGACAGTGCAGGATAAAAAAGACGGGAGAGAATAAGTATACTATGACATGGGAATTGGTACTAAATACTATGGAGCAACAAAGTAATGAAGAATCACAAGATGATATGGTAAATTAATGCCAGACAAGGAGACATAAATCTGCCACAGCATATCACACATAATCATGTGAAATATTGTTAAATAAGAGATAATAGAGATAAGTGGATGAATTGTTAATGAGAAGAATTAATTTCGAACTGCAGTGGGGTTTATGGGGTAACTGGTTAATGAGATGGCTGTAATCGAAAAGAAAAGAAACATTTAACACAAACCAATATATATTGCCCTATCTCCGTCCCCAGTCTGTGTTACACGCCAATTATTTTGTCTTGCTATACTGTGGACTCAGGAGAACCATGACCCTTTCATCACTCAGTTAGCTTAGCACCTGTATGCATCGAGAGATGGGGATTTAGAACTTTGATTTCCCCCGTCTCTTTTTTCTTGTATTAATGAACAATTTCGCTTCTATACAAACACCCCTTTTCAAATATGGCGTCTATGTTCAATGATATTATATATATAGTACCTTTTTTACTTTCGTGTAGCTAAGTCTAAAACGCCCGGTTCACACGCTGAGTGCTTTGGGCACAGATGCTGACCAGGCTGTAGAATATTCCAATTGGCCTTGAAGGGCCATTTTTTGCTAGTTTCTGCACAAAACAGTCCGTAGCCATTTTACCATTTTGCTCAACGGTGTTTTCAATCTTTTACACTCAGCAATATCTGTTGGCCGTCTTTGGACCTTATCAGGTAAAAACAAGATTATACATTTCTGGATTTGAAGGAATTTAGTCATGTGGGGTACCATTCCTTTAAACGCTGTTATTGGCACATTTTCGGACCCTCAGTAGATCAGCACAGCTATTAATTGCAATATGGCACTTCACTACAATCAATTTTGGGGGAGGGACTTTCACCTGCCTTATGAGGGAAGGCCTCACTATTGTTCTTAGAATTGTATTTTGCATTGCTTTACTTACACTGCCTATATGGCCATTTGTAGACACAGCACTTATAACTTTTAGTGTACTAATGGTGACCCATGTATAGAGTACACTATGGGCCTGATTACGACCTTGGTGGAGGGGATTACTCTGTCACAAACGTGACAAACATCCTGTCTGCCCTATCACAAGTTCCATAGGATATAATGGAACTTGTAATACTGCAGGCGGGAGGTCCGTCACGTTTGTGACAGAGTAATCCCCTCCGCCAAGGTCGTAATCAGGCCCTATGTGTTTGCGTTTACCTTTACCTTCTATTAACAGACCCCTCCCACCTGCTATTACACTGGCTGTTTCACCTTCAGAAGTTTCAGTTTGACTCTGTCTGCATGATGTCATCTGAGTCCTTTGGTTGTTAAAATGGGCTACTTGGCCCCAGTCAGCCACCTATGGTACATTAGTGGTTGGCACCAATGTTAAGAAGCCCTAGATATAGATATTTATTATGTGTTTTCCAACAATGTTGCTCACATGAAGTGTGTTCTACAGGTTGGCTAAATATTCATTTGTTTGGAGAAAACCCTGATATGGAATGAACTTTGAGTACCTATTAATGTTTGAGTTGCACCCTTTAGGTCCTAAGCTTCCTAAATTCAGGGTATTGCATATAAACGTAGTCTTTCCCCTTCCTATAGTTCATACAGATTTTTTATAGTTTTAAACTGGGTTCACTTTAATTGATGTCTCTTCTAGCGGAGGCTTTTCCCAACCATGTAGTTTCCCTCTTAGCTCCAGTGTGGTATAAGACTAAACAACTGGGGATGCCATGCATGTAATGTTCATACATTTTTTAGACATTGCTCCTGATACATAAGTGTTGGTAAAGTATTTTGCCTGAAAGAAATTCACAAACTATGACAAATGAGTTTGGATCATTTTGATATTGGTTCACTTTGTTTGAATTCTTTCAGATTTTGCATTACATTCTCAGTAGAGAAATAAAAGACAAAGAAAACAGAGTCCTCTCTAGAAAATTCACTGACTGGGCTTATGGTCCAGTTTCATCTTCACTCTATGATTTGAATGATGTGGACACCACCGCAGTCAACTCAGTGCTCGAGATTGTGGTTTACAATGCAGAGACCACGGTAAGAACGTGTAGATTATATAATTTGTATGATGATGAAACAAGGAGTCTAGTCCTCAGCATTAGCAGAGTGTAAAAATTGTGCAATCTGTTCTTAATCTTAAAATAAGGTTCTTCTAGGTAAACACTCTATTGTAAGACAAGGAAAAACAAAAGTACATAAATCCATGATTAACACCTTCTCTACCGAGTCAAATATAATCATTACAGCAATAGACTTCCACAGTGTGAGTAAATTGGAGAATATTTATCATGTTATGGGACATTGTAAGGAAGTGTGTGTTTGGGATATTTTCAATTTCAGCTGTGTCTTAGTCAAATAAAAACATTCCAAAATTAACTAAATATTAAAATATTTTACCCCAAAGGTGGCAAAATAAGCACCATGCCAGTTAGTGAATTGTGCCACCTAGTTCATGTATCCTCAGGTTTGATATGTTGTTGTAACCAGAATTATGGGTGTTTTTTCTCTGCCCAGTAACTATCTGCCCATTGTGAACCTACTATTGCTTTCAGATCTATAACAAATCCTCAAGTAAAAGTTCCAAGGAAAGACATTTGAACACCTATTTTGTACTTGTTTAAACTTGCAATTTGTTATGTTTTATATCATTTGTTTTTCAAATAAGCTTCACCATATGCTCTATTCTCTTTGATTTTGTTACAGAACCGCCACGAGTTGTTGTCTTTGGAACCCTTGCACACCCTGCTCCAGATGAAATGGAAAAAATTTGCAAGATACATGTTCTTTATGTCTTTCTTGTTTTCCTTACTGTATAACATCGCACTAACAATGGTGTCCTACTTTCGACCCCGTGGAGATGAGGTTTGTGAACTACAGAATACAAGACTACCTACAGTAAATTAAACTTGGCAGTAAAGATAAGCCTGATCAATTAAATGTCATAATATACATGGTTAAACAAAGATAGATTTTCACCTCTCTGCCCATCTACAACCATGTCAGGTACATGCAAGTCAGTTACACTTACAGTAAACTCTTCCAGTGTAGTATTCCCTAGTAGTGGATATCTCATTGATTCTAGAAGTGTCTTGCTTATCCAGTTTACAGAAAGCACGGTGAATTCTAGCAGTAAAAGGAAACCTTGGCCCTTTCAGAAAACACTATTTTTATTTTATTGGAGGCATTTATGTTATGTTATTCACGCTTGTATATATCCAAACAACATTTCTGTAGCACTGTAGAGCATTCTTCATCTTGGCATCTATTTGTGCAGATATGTTTTGTGCAAACCTTATCTAGAGGGCAGCAGAGTACTTTATGTCGAATAAGGGAGGTGTTCTGTTATATGTAAGTTATAGGACTGCAGATGGTCATTTATATATATAAGGAATTAAAACAGAAAAGCAGCATGTTTTCTTGTTTATGTTCACTAACCGAATACTGTACTAAACAGTGGTAGGTGTATTATGAAATGCTACATGATGGATGCTATGACATAGTGAAGTGCAAACTGACAGTATGTTTAAAGAGGGTTAAAAAAGCCAGTTTGGCAGGATTGATGACAGCCAGTCCATTGTCTGTTACATTGCCCTTAGATAGACAAATAACAGAATGCTCTGGAAGAGATGTTCCAGTCAACAGGACTCCATATTTTGCACTGGTTGTAATTGTCCATTCAGTAAAATGCAATTTTGACATAGATTGTATTAAGATCACGTGTATATTTTGCACTGGCTTCAGGTAGCCTAATCAGCATGTAGTGTTGGCTGTGGCATTGGCTGTAGGTAGGCCAACAAATACCACCCACCTCTGGCACAAGCTGACATGGCCTTATAAGAGGTATTAGGTGTAGTTCTTCCAGTCAATATGATCCATTCATGGTATTGTCAGTACGTAATCTATGCAATCCTACCAGCATGTTCAAGTGTTATGATACATGCAGACAATTATATTGCCTTGAAAAAGATGATCATGTAGTGTTTGCTGTGGAAAATCAAATCCCAAAGATCAATCTGTGCCGTACTTTTGCATATGAACTTTTAACAAAACAAATCTGATGTATTCACTGTAAAAAACTTACAAACATATCTACATGTAGTTCCTTCAAGAAGAAACATCTGATATATCCTGCAGGTGAATCAATTGATCGGATTGTCTTGGTCACCATTTCCTATAGGGATTCCACACAGTGCAATGCCTCTTTGCAATCTATGCAGCATTTTGCTGCAATCAACACAGTCATAAAGTTTATTTGAGAAGCCCACATATTCCACTTCCTTCAAACTTCTTTGGTATTTCTCTATGTAATCCAATCAACTTGGCATGTCATTTGTATCGGTCATGCATTGCCTTTTAGCTCTCCAGTGTTTTAACTTGTGCTGCAATAAAAGATGTTCTGCTTCTCTTCACTGTTTCTGATCTTTAAGGTACTTCAAGATGTAAGTGCTTTGTAACTCAGAGTTGGATTTCAAAATACAGCATGAAATATGATATTACTTTTAAACTTTCTCTTCTGAATAGTTGGCCTCCTTTCCTCATTTACAGAAAACCAAAGTCAGGAGTAGGATTTCTTGCTGTACCAATCACAGCTGTTATTAACTGTTTTCAGAGGAAGGGTTGATATGTCTGTGTGTCCATTTTATATTAGTTATACTCATATAATTGTGGTCCATTCAAAGGACCAATGTTATGATCCAACAACAAGAACTGCTATTGTAATTCCTTTACAGTACTTATAGTACCTCATAAAAGTCAGAAAATATCATATTTGGGTATAGATATATATATTGTAAATTTGCGCATTTCTAATAAATATGTCTTTTTCAATTTGGCAGGCTCTTTCTCCTTTGGATATGACTAATGAAGTAGGATGGATTCAGCTAGTAGGACAGATATTTATCATTGTGTGTGCAACATACTTCATGGTCAAAGAGGTGAGTCAATGCTATACTTTTAAATGTTTTTAGCAAATTATTTTGACAATAAAATTTTAATAGGTGATGTACTTTGATATGATGGGAGCAGTGGATTGTAGTATTAACTGCATTTACTTCAATTACTATGAATTAACCAAATGCAAATTAGATCAACGAAAATCACTAAATTAATTCTGTAACTCAAACAAAAATATGTGTGCTCTTGTCCATAAACTGTCTGCAATTTGGTTGAAAATGCTAACTTTAGATTACTCATTTTTTCCTTTGGTTTAGAGTGTAGTATTCTTCATGGTTCGCCCAACAAACCTTCGATCGGTTCTCTCGGATGCATGGTTCCACGTCCAGTTGTAAGTTGTGTGCTACAGATTTTTTAAATGTGGATTAATAGTATTTAGGATTTTAATTTCCAAAGTACTTATACATTTAGAAAACAGAGGGCCTGATTTAGAACTAACCCATCTGCCGAGTTCTAAATCAGGCCCGAGTTCTTGAGCAGTAATCACTCAAAGTAATTAAATTAAACATATTTGGAAACTTTGCATGCACTCACATGCCTCATAAAATCTCGTAAATATTTCTCAGTTGCAGGGTGACAATGTAAGTTTCTGAATTGGGTAATTTGTTTGTGTTATTAGCAAGCACCCAACAAAGATCCTATATAAACAGAGTTAAACAAGTACGTAATATCATTTCCATAGCTTCAATTAATGCCATTCCAAATAATAGTTCAATCATATCTCTTAGCTCACCTGTATACCAGTACTAAATTCCACTTCTTAAGTGTTTGCATCACACACATTGTAGCAATTCCTAAACAATTTAACTCACTGTTGGGTAACCTGAATAAGTTAATTATTATAATAAATTGTTTGCAATCTATTTCTGTCTGATAACTGCCTAGAGTAGACATATATGTCATACAATAATCAATGTTTCCATATTTGTCTACTTCTTCTTTGACCCCATTTAGAACATACCCATTATGTTACCCTACAGAGAGAAAATCTTTGCCTATACATGTCCAAGATGTGAAACCTCACAGAGCAGTTGCACAGCTATTGAAAACCCTAGCTAAGTGTCTATATAGGGAAGATAATTCTAAAGTGAGATCCTATACCCAAATTATGTATTAGCAAAGATTGTGGTACGATATGTAGAACATAAACCAAATCTTAGTCACAAAGAACAGTTCATTTGGTTAAATATAGGAATCTTTAAGGAAATATACATCTGATGAACAATATGATTCTTAATCATAACCATTACAGATTAGGGTTAGCAAGTTATAGTAAAGTCAAAGTTTCTCCTCAAATCAAATCTGTACTATCTTTGCACTAAACTTTCTGAAACACATCTATCCGGTTTATGTTTAACATGCCAAGTCGATGTAGATTTGTCAAAGGAGGATGAAGGGAAAGGGTAGTCAAACAATAGTCATTTCCCTTTTTAATTTGCTCTCCACTCCATAAAAACATGTTGAAGAGCCCTTTACCCAGTTAAGTGTTTTTGCCTGGTATGGTATAATCCTTTTGTGTGTTTTTTTTTTTTTAGAAATTAGTGTTACAAAAACTTGAGAGGGTTAAAAGTTAGCGATATCTGGAGAGTCCACTAACAGTCCTTGAACCTGGGTTAGCGAAGTGTCTGTCAATGTAAATTTAATAAATAGAAGCACCCTCTATCCTACAAAGGATTTTTTTGCTCCCATTGTCCATTTTGGGTCTTTGGCATTAAAGGTTATGTCAGTCAACCCAAAGGTTCTGGACTAGCCAAAATAGAAATTGTCGGTTGCAAACTCCAATACAGACAGAAGGCTTGGTACCCTAAAATTGTTAAAGAAATTGGGAAGAGCCAAAAGAGTGTGGGGAGTATCCTCTGACTCACTTGCTGATGTAGGAGGCGTTTGTTAACAAACATGTTTGAAATAGGCAATTTTGCTATCAACAGCAAAGTATGCAAACCATTCTTCCCAGCACCACAGACCCCCCCCCCAATAAGTCAATAAGTGCTTTTGGACTATTTATAGTGCCCACTAGACTAGAACCCTTAACCTTTAGTGTGCATGTCTGAGACCTTAACCACTGGACCAAAGGTGGCCCCTTACTGTGCAGTGTCCTTTCAACCTCTCTCTCTTCCATCTCATTATGGGATGGAAGAGAGAGAGAGTGACAAGACTGCAAGGGTAGGCTAAGGCCCCCCAAGGTCCTAGCTGGCTCCCCGCATCCTGTGGGAGCTGGCAATGCTCCCACAAGAAGGGAGCTGTTTCAAATAGCAGCTCCCTGCTTGGGAGCAATGTTTTCATCTGTTTCCCTGCACATATCTTTGTGTGCAGGGAAACAGATGTAAACTTTACTTTCTGCAAGTGAGAGCTGTTTGATAGCTCTCACTTGCAGAAAGTGAAGTGTTTGCTCTGACTTAGCTGGAGCTGTCCAATCTCCAGCCAAGTCAAAGCAAACAGTTATGTCCTCGGGGTGGGTACCCCGGAACATAGCAGGAGCCAGCCCTAGGGGGTGGTGACCGCTGGGCCATCTATGACTCCTTGAGGTGGACCGCATGGCCCCCCTCCAATGTAAAATAGCCCCAGGGGGGTGGCAGACCTCGGGACTGCAAGGGGGATGTTGTGCAGTCCCCCCTCTTTGTTGTATTTGATTGAATCCCTAGGGAGGTGGTGGTCCCTGGGGCCGTGGGGGGGCTGCATTGTCCCCCTGCATTGTATTTGATTGAAGCCACGGAGAGGTGGTGGTCCCCAGGGCTCTGGGGGGGGGTGAGCAGACCCTCTCACTACACTTTATTAAGGTCCGTGGAGGTGGCGGTCCCAAGGGCTGTGGCAGGGGGGTTGCACGGCTCTCCCACATTGTATCTGATTGAAGCCCCTGAGAGGTGGCTGTACCCAGGTCTGTGGGGGGCCATGTGCCTCTCTTGCATTATATCTGATTGAAGCCCCGGGTAGTTGGTGTTTCCCGGGGCATCAAAATGAGCCCTATGTGCCCCACTCCTTTATTTGAACATGCTGCCGGGACCTGGCCCACCCGGGGACTTGACAAAAACAAGCGTGGGAGCCAGCACTTGTTTTAAAAAAAAATAATTTGCTATGAATTTGCGCAGTCATCCGGAAGTTGCAGCAAAACTGTTTAAAAAAGTGCTTATTTGCCCTGGTGCTGGGGTCCCTCTGGCACCCTAGCACCAGAGCTAAGGGGTCAGTGTGTTCCTACCCTGGCCCCTTTTCATTTTTTCTCACTTTTTTCATGGGACTCAGCTTAAGCTGAGTCCCAAAATGGCTCTAAACACTCCCTGGTTTGACTTGTTGCCGGCCAATCAGAGCTCTGCTGCTCCGTGCACAAACTTGCAAAGTCATCGAGGAGGATCTGCGGCACACTTTAATATCTCAAAAACTGCTGAACAGTTTTACACCAAGTAACTGAAAGCATAATCTGTGTACCAAAAGCTACCTTTCAGCCAAACTTTGTGTAATTCCGTTCAGCAGTTTGGGCTGGGATCGCGTTTAAAACTCCTATGGGAATTAACATGGGAAATGTATGTTTTTGACCCTCGCTTTTTCTCAGCCCCTGATCGATGGATCACCCAGTAACTTCCCAGGCACAACAAGAATCATCGGCACACTATCTTTTAGAAAATATCATGAAGATTCATCAAACGGTGCCAATGATATAGGCAAGTCAAAAAGCACTTTTTCGACAGAAACATGGGGCGTCATTTCGAGGTTGGCAGACAGTTTAGCCTGTCCGCCAAACTCCAGACAGGGTGGCTTCTGCCTTTGTTGCCACCACCCCGCTGGACCTATTAGGAGTTAACCACTAGGTTGGCGGGCGGAAACCTTGGTTTCCACCTGCTGGCCTAGCGGGAAACAGGCTACAGCATTGTCTCTGGCACGTAATCAAGCCGGCGGCAATGCTGTAGCCCACAGGTGCACCAGCATCCTCGCAATGTTTAATGGACATTGAGATGGTGCTGGGCAGGGTTTCCCTGCACCGCCCATGTCAAGTGCATGGGCAATGCAGGGCCCCCCTTGTGGTCCCCTGCACCTGATCCGCCAGGTGTTACCACCATGAAATGGCTGGTGGCGAACAAGGTCTTAATCCGCAGGGTAGAGCTGCATGCAGCACTGCCCTGGCGGATTACGTGCTCGGCAACCACGCCAGACCTTCGGGATCATGGATCCTGGAGATGCTGGTGGAATACTGGCAGCCTGACTGCCAGGGTCTTAATGTGGCAGTTGGACCGCCACAACAGCAGCGCTTCTGAACGCCACCAAAAGGCTGGCGGACTGAACAGTGCCAGCCTCGTAATCAGGCATATATATATATATATATATATATATATACACATATACCCATATGTATATATATAAATATATATATGTGTGTGTGTGTATTCATATGTAGATGCATAGATATATATGTATTCATACATATTCAATGAACTAACAAAGAAATTAATTAAATAAATTAACTATAAATTGTACATTCTCCACGCACTTGTTATACCCATTTAGAATACATCACGTATACTATACGAAATCATAGCATTCATAAGAGCATTTGTGACATTGCAAATCACATCATTTGTCAGAATACAGTGCATATACAATTGAGTTCAATACATTGTGTATGGAGGTGCTTAAGTTATAATAATTTTAAGGTGTTGCATACATTATAAATGTAATGTATACCTTTAGAATCTTTCATGTTTGGGTCATTTAAGATTGATTTGTATAGAAATAATAAATATAGTTGTAGTAATTTGTAGGTGGTGCATAAATAATGAATGTAAGCTATAACTATAACTTCAGAATTTCTAACGTTTGTGTAGTTTTGTAGCTTAAATTTGGTTTATATAGAAAGAACAAATAAGGTTTTCTTAAGTATAACTGAGGTTTTTTCTTGTAATAAAAATGTGTTTCAAATTGTAGAGTCCAGTGCTGCTGAGTGGAGTGCCATTAATTAGAGTGTTGTACATCTATTGCCTGATTTGAGAAAAGTGGTGCTGCATCTAATGCAGTGGCACTTATCTTGCACCCCTTAGCACCCTCCTAGCGCCACCATGTGTGCGCCATATTTAACATACAGTGCACCATTGCAGTAGTTAGGGAACTAGCGTCAAACATGTTGACGCTAGTTTGGAGCTTTGCATGATTAGCATCACAATTTTTTATGCTAATCCTGCAAAGCCTTTTGAGGCCCATTATAAATAATGGTATGCCTCCTTTTAAAGCCCCCTCTGTGCAGACGTTAAAAAATACCACAAAGACATCTTTTCGACTTCTTTGTGCCATTAATTCAGCCCCCACCTAATGGGTGAACACTCCCTTGCATACATTATGCCTGGCGCAGGCATACTGTGGAGCAAGCGGTTACAAAGTGGCGCAGTGCATGCATTGCACCACTTTGTAAACCTGGTGCAGCGATTTTGGCCTCGTTGGGATACATTAGCATAAAAACATAGCGCTAATGTGGCACAACGAGGCACTAGGCCGTCTTACATCGGGGCCCTAGTGTGATACAGTGTAGTGTTGTAGTGTGGAGCACCACAGAGTTGATTACAGTGTTGCAGAGAGGAGTGGAATGGAGTAGAGTAGACTATGGTACAGTACGATAAAATGAAGAGGCATAGACCTATAGCTTATTCTACATTGGGGGAGGATGCAACGTTTCATTGTGATTTGTCAATGGGGTGCAAGAAATAAATTGAAGGTCCCATGCTTTACATTTGATCCTTTTTGGTAGTACAGGTAAGTAGGGTAAGTATTGTCAAAGTTATACACATTTCATGACAATGACAAGGCATTCTGTGATTGGTTAATGACTGCCTTTACGAAAGTTAAAGGCAACCATGTTGTTTTAAGTACACTCTGGCTGTGTTCTTTGTTAGGATCTTAACTATAGCTAGGTATTTGCTTTTTGATTTTTCTCTGCAGATTACTATTTTATTAAAGTGCCAATGAGTAAAGAAAATTATTTATAAGATTCTGTATATTTTGTTTAAAAATTATGGAGTGGAGCAGTATCCCTGAGTACCACAGTACTTTAAAAAAATTGTACTACACTGCAAGTCACAAATACAGTGTACTACAGTATTCTTTTAATTTAATTTTTCACATATTCAATTCTTTACACAACATTTTATGGAGTACTACAGTAAAATCTACACATTACTGTGCAGCTTAAACAATAAATGTTGGTTAAAACATTATAAATATACTATGGTACACTATTTTTCAAAACAAGTGTGCTAAAGTATTTTTGTCCTGTAGCTACTGCATTACTTTAAAGGTACTAGTGCGGTTCACCATAAAAATATATAGAAAAATATAAATACACTTCACTGTCTTTTAAAGTGGTAACATGTAGGTAACAACAATAAAGCCTACTACTTACCTATACTTATGTTTAAGGCCCTAACATAAAAACAATGCCAAATGGTACTGAAAACTACATGGCTGCTTTTTACATTTTGTAAAGACAGCCATTGGTCAATCGTACACTACCTTGTCATTGGTATGTACCATTGTATATAGCACAGTTAACACTGTATACAGTGGAACAATTTACAACTAAGTATTTTTTGATTTACAACTTTAACACTACTTAAACTATTTACACCTATTACCAAAAAATTACAATTTACACACCATAATCTATATTTATGCCCTTTTATACCTACACCTGTCTGGCAACTTTCATGCTACATCTGTTAAAAGTACTTTACTCCACTTTATGTCATTCCATTCTATGCCACGCCACTCTACACCATAGCACTGTATGCTATTCCACTATGTCACTCCACTACACACCACTACATTCTACAGTTATCCATTGTCGCCACTCTTTTCTACATCAGTCCACTGTGCACTATTACACTCTACACCACTCCATCACTCAGAACAGAACTGAATTTATAACTTTATGCTATTTCAATTAATGCACTTCTCCTGCACACCATTCCACTGTGTGCCACTCCCCTGTATGCCACTCCACTGTATGGCACTCCACTCTATGCCACTCCACTTTATGGTATGGCACTCTATGCCACTCCAGTCAATGCCAATCCACTCTGCTCTGTGCTATTCCACTGTACAGTGCTCCACTGTACGCCACTCTACTCTTTGCTATTCGACTCTATGCCACTCCACTCTGTGCCACTCAACTCTCTGGCACTCTGCTGTATGCTCTTCCACTGTACAGCAGTCCACTCTACGTTACTCCACTCTACACTATTCCAGTGTATGCCACTTCACTCAACAGTATTCCAGTATATGCCACTCCACTCTACCCAAATCCCCCCCACTGTACTCCGCTCAACCACAATATACTGCACTCAACAGCAGTCTACACCCCTCCACTCTACCACACTCTACTCCACTCCATAACACTCCACTGTACATCAATGTACTCCTGTTAGTGCCAGTCTATAGGACTCTGTTTCAACCTATGCCACCGTATAACACTTTGCTGCAGTCTAGGAAACTCCATGCAATCCCTCTGTGCTACTGCAGCCCACTTTACTATACTCTATTCCAATGTACTCCACTACTGCACTCTACACCCCTCACCTGTATGCTACTCTTTTCCACTCAACTCTACAACAGTCTATGCCATTCCATTCTGCCTTACTGTACCACATTCTACTCTACCCCACACCACTCTACTGTACAACTCTTTGGCACTCCTTTCTACAACACTTTCCAAAACTCTACAGTCCAGTCGATTGCACAACAAACTAATGCACTCTACAGTACTCCACTGCATGCTACGCCAGTCTGCTGTACTCTATGTCTTATTACTCTGCAACATATTACTCCACTCTACACTACACTATTCTTCTGCACTCCACTGCACAGCTTTTTACCCCACTCTATGCCACTCTACAACACTCCACTCTATATCACTCCAGTCTACTCCACTGCACAGCTTTTTACCCCACTTTATGCCACTGTACAACACTCCATTCTATACCACTCCACTCTACCACACTCTACTCCTCGCTATGCAACTCCACTCTACAAGACTCTACTACACTCTGTGCCACTATACCACACTGTAGTCCACTCTGTGGTCCTTCGCTACAGTGTACAACTCTCTACTCCACTCTATGCACCTAGATTTCACTGTATAACACTGTACTCCACTCTATGAAACTTACCAACACTGTAGGACACACCACTCCACTGTACTGTAGAAAATGCCACTCCAGTATATGAGACTTTAATACTCTGGGCTACACCTCTCCACTCCACACCACTGTACAACATACCTCTCTACTCTGTGACACTTTACTCCACTTTATGCAATGCCTCTCCACTCTACTGCACTCCATTCTTTGGCACTCTCTTTCTCTCTACTGTAAGGCACTCCACTTAACGACAATGTACTCAACTACATTGGACGCTACGATTTGGAACACATTATTACAAGAAAAAAACATTCAAATTTAATGAAAAAACAAAGGTTAAACCTTAGTTATAGTTAGGAATATTTATTTATTCTTTCTATAGAAAATAAACTTAAGCTACACAAACATTAGACATTCTAAAGGTATACGCATACCTTAAGTTACTAATTTATGCAACACATGCAAGGTATTATAACTCATGCACCCCCATACACAGTGTACTGAACTCATTAGTCTTTACATTAACTGTAACTTACCAATCTACCATGCACTGTGTTGGGACAAATTATGTAATTTGCAATGTCATTAGTGAACTTATGAATGCTATGATGTCAGATGGTATACATGATGTAATATAAAAGAGTATAGCCAGTGCATGGAGAATCTTAAAATCTTACATCAACAAAACTTACATTTAAATATAGCAGTGCCGCTAAAGACATCCGGTCAGAAGCATTCCATTCTCGAGTATAGCCAGTGGGTTAGCGCTGGACTTTCTGTGGCCTGAAAGTCGCAGGCCCTAATCCCCGCAGGTCCAAATATACTTTTGAGGTCAACAATGAAAGTATGATTAAATTGGTTAATAATAACTGTTATTGTTCCATTTAAACCTATTGTTTAAAGTGCTTATAATTATTATTATTGTTGTTATTATTATTACTAGTCTTATTATTGTTATTAATATGTGATGAAGATCAAGTTACATGTACAAACCTATACACATTTATTAGATTTCTGTGGACATGGATTTCATATGAAAGTTCGATATAATTTTAATGCAAAAATGGGGCATCTTGATTTACACCGTATTAAGCTGAGCTGAGAATATTTGACCTATATAAACTTCACTAATAGGTTAACTTATTTAGAGAGGTCTTACGTTTCAAGTTCTTTAGTATTCCATTTCTCTTAAAACCTTACGTTTTAACACTCTTGATGTTGCATCCCACTTAATAAAATTTACAGTTTTCAGAAAATAGAAAAACGTTGTTTCACATTTATGGATTATTATGAGGCCATTTGGCAGTAAACGTTTTCATGAACAACACAATTAGCAAACCCAAGTTAATCATTGTGGAGATGGTAAAATAACCTTTGCATTATGTGCAATTTCTATAAATGAACAAACAATGGCTAAGCAATGCTGAACTGAACTACATTTTGAAATGAATAGGTTCGTTCAAAGAAACAGTGGAAATGTTGTTGTGAATTCTGTATCATTTGTATTAATGTACAACAAGAGATTCATCTACATTACTTTATCACTACAACAACCATCAACACAAATATTTCTTTCTATTTCTTGGTTCATTTACTAATTATTTACTTTTGCTTTTGCAGTTTTCTTCAAGCTGTGCTTGTTATCATATCTGTTTTTTTCTACTTGTTTGGGGTGAAAGAATATCTTGCACTCCTTGTCCTGGCTATGGCACTCGGCTGGGCTAACATGTTATATTACACCAGAGGTTTTCAGTCACTCGGGATCTACAGCGTGATGATTCAAAAAGTAAGTATATTTGCTTTTTTTCTGTAGAATAACTTCAGGTGTGTTTAAGTATTGACAAAATGTAAGAATTCCTAATTGGCTTACCCTGTACACTAAAGGTTTATTGCAAGTCTGGCTCACCATAGTACACAATGTGAAGCAAATGTCAAATAATTTTAGATATTATCACATGTATATGAAGTTATGAGTGCCCCAATTGTTCATTTTACTACTGTACATCAGACAGTCTACTTTAAGGTCTGGGAATATACACTTGTTATAGAATAAGGAATACATCAGGGTATATAGAATTAAAACATACAATTAGAGCTTACCTTGTACACTAGAGGCAGCTCCAAAAGCCAACTCTCTGGGCATTACTTTATTTTTTTCATACTTAAAGTGACCATCCAGTGTAGAGAAAAAACAACTCTTGTATTTCATCTCGAACAATCACTAGCAATAGACTCTCTAGAATGTTCAATTGTTTGGTGCTGTTAGCGGGGTGTTTGAGATTATTTATGACATCGTTCACACGATAGCCACTTTAAATGCCTAAATGAGCATAGAGTTCTTTGAAGCAAATCATATTTTAAGTTCAGCTGTGAATTTGGGTCTCCAAACACTCCGCGCACCCATCTTTCACAATACAGTATCTACAAATGTTTTCAACCACCATTTGTAGTGTATTATTAAGGGAAAGCACACATTTACACTAAATCAAAAAGCCCCACAGCAGACCTCTGCATGCCAATTTTGGTAGTGATCTTTCTGGCAGTTTTCAGCCTCTTTTGGGTCCTCAGCCTCTTAGACCAGTCTGCATGAAATGTCTTAGAAGCAATCTTGGTGCAATAAGGTCAAAGTTTGGAACCAAAGGGATTAATGAAACAGAAATGAACCTTAGTATTAAAAATGACTCACAACTGCAGAGATGCTGTTGATTAAATAACACACAATACCTTTTGTGTGTCCTCCTAACACTTCACCTCGTTAGATTTGTTGTAGGCTTGGATGGAAGTGTAAGTGTCTGTGTGTCCATGTATGTGCATGTATATGAAGTGTGGCCTACTTGGGAAGAATCAGGCATATTCCATGATTTTCAGATCTGGAGGAATTGTAGTTATCTAAAACATAAAACCCAATGACATTTGCTTGTTACGTGAGCTTTTCTCCCAAAGGTAAAACTTTGCTGAGAAACGTTACCTGTGATACTGATTATTGTGTAATGTGGGAACCAAATGCATTCCTTATAATCTCACACATGACATCACAGAAGTCAACACAGATTGCATAACTAATGACCACATCTCACATCTTACTTGACACTCGGACAGGTCTAGTGTGATCAAGTTTAACACTTTATATTGCAACCAATCCCCATACCCATTTGGCATGGTGGGATATTTGTGTGTTGAAATTGGTACTGCAGCCATACACTATTTCTTTCTATGATGAGATGTCCCGCTAGTGAGTGGGTGAGCATAACCAATGCAGCCTCTATTGTGTATATAATATATGGGAGCCTGCAATCCCTGTAGGAAAGGATGTCTGTAAGTTCCTGTTTACAGTTGAGTTTTTAATCTCTAGTCGCATGTAATGCTGAAACAACAAAGGTGTTCAACTGTAATACTTTATTACAGTTGAGTTGTGACATAATAATGACTCCTGCCAAGCCAGGAGCCACGATGAAAGGAATGTCAAGGACGCAAGGATGGATAGCATATCTGCTCTCACTCAGTGGGAGCTTTGAAAATGCTCTTACAGGGTGGGAGCAGACTTTCATTTCCTTGCCTGCTCTCTTGTGGGCAGGGAAACACATTGTTCCCGCAGGAGCTAAAAAAAAAACATCTGCCTCCTCCAGGCAGAAGCAATGCCTGCCCCCACAGCTCCCAACATATTGTTTGGTGGTTGGCCCCGGTAGGCACAGGGGTACCCACCCACAAGGTGCATAGGATCCAGTGGATGGGGTGCCCTTGGCCTTTTTTGGCTCGTAGAGTGGGGCCATGTCCCTTAAATGAAATTCCCCCTTCAGGATGGGGTACCCAGGCCTATTAAGGCTCAGGGAGGAGGGGAGCAACCCCTTATCCTTATTGGTAGGATTCGGGCCTCGGAGATGGGGATCCCAGGGGCCTATTAAAGCTCCAGGAGTGGGGCCAAATACCCCCTTCCCTGCTTTGGAAGGTGGGTTGCATGCCTCATTTCCCTTATTTATGGAATTTGGCCCCAGGAATTGGATTCCCTGGGGCCAATTATAGCTTGGAAGGGGGGTTGGGTACCCCCTCCTATTTTTACTGGAATTAAGCCCTGATGGATGGGGCCCTTAGTGACTGTGAGATGGGTTTCCCAAGCCCAGTATTGACTTGGGGAGGGGGAGCCATATGTTGTCCTCCCATTAATTAGAAAAAAACAGCCACGGTGAATGGGGTTCCTCAGAGCCCCAAGTGGCTCGGGGAAAGGAGCCACACCCCTCCTCCACTTTTTTAAAAAAAGGCCCCCAGGGATGGTGTTCCCAGGGCCTGAAGTGGCTTGATGAGGGGAGCTGCCACAGGGTTTGATGCAGCGCCTGCCCACAGGCCAAGCCCTGCAGCCAACCCTATGCCGTGCATGGCTGAATGGGGTTGGATGCAGGGCATGGCCACCGCCTTGTGGCCAACACCACGCTGTACATGGCTTCAGGCCATGCTCGGTGAGGTGGTAGCTGTCTGTAGGTGGGTTGACTACAGTGTGGTACACAGTGGGACGTTTGCTTTACATATGATAATAAACTATTACTTTCCCTTAAAAAACCCTAGAAATTCACTGAAAATAACAAACCTTAATGTTGCAGTTAGGTCAAATGTCAGTTAAAACATATCATTTTAAACAAATAAAACCACTGAAACTCACTAGTTATTGTTATAATAAGTAACTATAACTCGTGCTTTGGGGGCGTGGCCGACGGGACACGCTTCTAGTGCGCTCCCACCTCGGCGAAATCCTTTAGTGATCCTGCGGCTCCCCCGGGCTGGGAGAGCCGCTCCCCTCAGATCGAGAGGATGGCTGGAGAGTTCTGGTGCCCCGGAACCCACTTTTGGAGACTGCCAGATCCGCACGCATGATCCTGCTAGCTGCGGCGGAGCTTCCTGGGCCGTGCCGCGCCTTACCGGGGCCGAGACTGTTTTGAGCGGTTGTGGGGGGGGAGGGGTTGGAGAGGTGTGCATCACCCCCCACAAAAAATATCTGTGCAGCTGCACCCATGGCCACCCCAGAGGGTTCTGGGCCCTGCGGCTGGGGCGGACCATAGGCAGTGACAATGCCGTTTGGGCCTGAGATAAGAGGCCTGATATTTGGATCGCCTCTGGAGCTGGCCTGTGCTCTGAGCGTCAGGTACTGGTGCTGAGCCTGCTGGACTTGGAAGTTGCAGGCCTGGAGACGGCGCTTTGAGCGAGAGGTGAGCTGCTGTGTTCCTTTGAGGTGTGGACTGCCCTTCTGGCCCTCTGGCCTTTTGGAACTGTATTGTGGGGTGGCGAGCCTCGTGAAGAGAGCGCCTGGAGGCTTCTGCTGACGGCCCAGTTATCTCCTCGCTTTTTCTGGCATCCCCCGCTCTGTGATTCCTGCGTTGACTTTGCTGGTGTGTGTTGCCAGCTTGCTTCGTATCTGCTGGTGAGGCTGGCGGCCCTCTGATCCTTCTGCCTGGGCTCTGTGTCCCTAAGGAGTGGGGTATTGCAGCAACTGCTTTGGGGGATCCGCTGTGTGAACGCTGCAGAAGGTGGTCAGTCGCGTCTAGGCCCTGTGTTTAGTAATTTGGGAGATCATAAGCGAACGGATCCCTCACAGGGTAATATTATGGAACAGTATACTACCCCATGTGGCTCCCCTGCGGCGGCCGGCGGGATTGGAGGTGAGTGGAGAGGCAGCTGGAGCATCTCTGAGTGCTGGGGAGCCCTTGCGAGCTGAGCTATTGGCGGCCATTCAGGGCTCCAGGGTGGCACTGGAGGGCAAGATTGAGACAGTCGCGGTGGAGGTCAACTTACTGAGAGCGGAACTTCGGAAGGTGTCGAACAAGGTGAAGGTGGCGGAAGGTTCCATTGCGGAGCTCCAGTCTGAGGTGGGGACACTGCGGTCACTGGTGGCACAGGCCACATCTACTGTGAGTCGGCTGGAGGCGAGGCTGGAGGACGCGGAGGGTAGATCCTGGTGGAACAATGTCAGGTTGCTGGGCTTCCCGAAGTGAGCGGAGGGGTCGACTGTGGAATCCTTTGTGGAGAGCTGGATCAAGGATGTGTTGCAGCCGGTGGGCATATCCAGAGTGTTTGTGGTGGAGTGTGCTCATCGGGCTCTCGTGGCGCCGCTGCGGCCTGGTGCTCCTCCTAGGGCCATTATCACATGCTTGCTCAATTATAAGGATCATGACTGTATTCTGCGCGCAGCACGGGAGTCGGATAAGGCGATATACGAGAATTGGAAGATCTCAATTTATCCTGATTACACCAATAAGGTGCAGAACTCTCATAAAGGCTTTATAGAGGTTAAGGCGAAGCCATGAACATCAGATACATGCTCCTGTATCCGGCCCGTTTGAAAGTGTTGTGGGGGGCAAGTCTCACTTTTTTGAGCGACCTGAGGAGGTGTGCTGCTGGCTGGAAATGTGGGACAAGGTTGCCCCTGGTAGACCGGAGGGATCTGGAGGCACCGCCAGGAGGGCATTGGGTTCCGGTAGTCCGGACTGGAGATCGCATGGTTCAGGGCGGTTTGCGGAGACTGGCCATAGGGTGGAGATACAGCGAGATGGAACAATGGCAGTGGTGCCTGTGGAGTCGGATGGGGGCACAGAATCGGAGCGGATCTTGGAGGTGGGTGTGGATGCCAAGATGACTTAACTGTTGTTCTTGCTGTCTGCTGTCACCTGGCGGCCCCAGAGGGCGGATATGGGATTGGGATGGGATTGGCCTCTCGACACTTTTGGTGTTTTGGTCCTCGGGTTCGGGGGGAGTACTGGTTATGTCTTGATTTGATGCCGGGGGTAGTCACTCCACAGTTGTGGTAGGCCATTTGTTGTGGTAGGGTGGGGTTTAGGCTCCTGTCTTGGCAGCACTTATGGACTGGACTTACAGTATGGTATATTCTGGTTGTTTTACTGTATTTCCGGGGTGGGTTGGTGTTGGAGGGGGTTTGATCTTGTTCAAGTTTACAGTTTATTCAACAGTGCGGGTGGGGAAGCGGGGTATGTAAGTTGTCCTTCTCTGTCTTGTCCTGGGGAGGGTAATACACAGTGTGTGGTATCCTGGGGGTGGGGGCTTTACGTCTTACTGACACAGATGATTCGGTCTTTTACTCTAGGATACCTGGGATCTTAGGGGATAGCCTAGATAAGCCCTTCGTCTGGGGAGGGGACTTTAATTGTGTGATAGACGAAGGGCTTGATTGTCACCCGCCAAAGGTGGGAACAAGACCCCTAATGGTACAGTCTCTTAGGGATGTGATGGTACAATTGGGTCTCTGGGACGGTTGGAGGGAACGACACCCGGAAGGTAAGGAGTACACTTGCCATTCAAGAACACATGGTACTTATTCTCGACTGGACAGGTTTCTGTTGGGGGCATTGATGGTTCGCAGGTTCAGGATGTTACTCATCTCGGTCGGCTTTTATCAGATCATGCGCCGGTTCGGCTTCAGTTGAGGTGGGGCGAGAGTCTTTCCTGTGAGGCTCGAGGTTGGCGGATGCCCACGGACTCGTTGTCTGATCAGGGATGTCGAGAACGGGTAGGCGCTGCCATTAAACAGTATCTGGACTTAAATTGGAACACAACTGCGTCTCGAGGTATGGAGTGGGAGGCTATGAAGGCTGTCATCCGTGGAGAATGCATAAGCATGGTGGGAGGGGTGCGTAGACAGTTGGAGCAGGACCTTACGGCTCTGGAGGGGGCATTGGGGGAGGTGCAGCGGCAGCCATCTGAGTTGAGCAAAGCCAGGCGGGAGGAGCTCAGGTTGGATAAGGAGGTGAATTCATGTTGGGACACGCTAAGTAGAACAACTCTCAAACGGTATAGGCAGCAGTTGCACTGAGAAGGTGATAAGTCAGGTAAACTCTTTGCGTGGATTTTGAAATGGGAGGTGGAGGCCCCGCTGATTCTGAGCATAAGGAATACTGAGGGAGTACTCCTCATGGGGTGTAAGGACATTTTCATGGAATTGGTGACCCACTTTCAAAGGGTGTCTGGGGCTGGCATGGTACCATCGGGAGGGGGGTGGAGCAGTTTATGCGGCAGTTGCATTGCCGAGGTTGGACCCTGAGAGCAGAGACGCACTGGAACTTCCGATTACGGTAGAGGAGGTGGGAGAGGCTGTGATGGCAATGGCGAGATCTAAATCTCCTGGTAGTGATGGATTTCCTGTGGAGATGTATCATGCTTTTTCTTCCACACTCGGGGAGAGATTGTTGGAGGTGTTTGAGGAGGCTTGGAGTGTGATAAGTTGCCAGACACCATGCGTCAAGGGATAGTGTGTTTGTTGCTCAAGCCAGGTGGGGATGCTACGGATCCACCTTCGTATCGACCGCTCACTATGTTGAACAGTGATATCAAGGTACTTTGTAAAATCTTGGTTACTCGGCTTAGGGGAGTGATTCGGGGTCTGGTACACAAAGACCAATGTGGGTTCATACCGGGTCGGAGTACGTCTCTTAACCTATGTAGATTGGCGCATGTCCTGCATGAAACTCAGGGTTTGGATTAGTAGATGGCGTTAGTGTCCCTTGATTTGGAGAAAGCGTTCAACACCATTGAATGGGAATATTTATTGGAAGTGCTGCGGAGAATGGGTTTTGGATCTGGCTTTCGTGCTTGGGTTCGGGAGATTGGCAGGTGTACACAACAGGGGTGTCCGCTTTCGCCACTCCTATTTGCCCTGGCTGCGGAGCCTTTGGCGATTTGGCTTTGTGAAGAGTTGGCACAGAGAGGGATCCCGGTGGGTCGGGCCGTGCATGTAATTTCTATGAATGCGGATGACGCTTTGGTATATGTGCGGGATCCTTGTGTATGGGTGCTGAAGCTACCTCAGAGAATGAAGGTATTCAGGGGTGTATCTGGTCTTAAGATCAATATGAAAAAATCACTTTTGTTCCCTCTGGGATCTCTGGTTGGTATTCCTCTGGCTGGACTCCATGATTTGGGGTTGCGCTGGGAGGTTGAGTGCTTTCGGTACCTGGGTATCTGGGTCGCCAGTTCCGTGGATGTGTATAATGAAAACAATGTTGAGCGGTGATTGCCGGTTTTAAGCGCTCTGTAGCTTTTTGGAATAAGTTGCCCCTTTCTGTTATGGGCCGGGCAGCAGTAGCAAAGATGGTGTTTCTGCCCCAGTGCCTTTATGTGGTACAGAACTCATTGTATCCACTGCCTACTCGGCTTTTTCAATGCTTGGATAGCCTCTTAGTCTCTCTAGTATGGGCAGGCAGGCGAAGTAGGGTGGCACTGTCCGTTCTGCAGAATGATCCAGAGGGGGGGGGGACTGGCAATACCTAACATAAGATATTATTATTTTGCAGCGCAGCTACAGTGTGCCGTGCAATGGATGTCAGAGGTGGATAATTGGGAAAAGAGGTTGTATACTGGTATGTGCAATGGGAGGGCTCTGGCACATGTTCTCATGTCTGGAGGCAGATCTGACCCCTCTGCACCTTATCTGGTGAGAGCTACTGCCGGGATCTGGGAACAGGTGGTTAAACAGGTGCTGAAATGGGCCCCTTTTGACAGGGTTTCCGTTTCGGGATATAGTAAGGACAATGTCAATGGAGGCCTGGCGGTCGGGTGGATGTGAGGTGGTCGGTGATTTGTACACTAATGGCAAATTTATTTCATTCTCCGATGCCCAGGTACTCTTCGAGTTGGGCCCTGGCCAGTTTTTGCAATATGACAAACCTGAAAGCGCGACCCGTGAAATCTGGGATGGGTTTCCGTTGGCCCCCAGGGCTTCTTCGGTACTGAACGGTCTTCTTAACTGGGGTGGGAGGACCGACCTGGGGTGCCAAGGCCTGGGAAAGTGACTTGGGGATGCCTATTGAGGACAATGATTAGGATGCAACATTGTCTCTGGTTCGAACAGTCTCCTGCAATCACAGGTTCAAACTTTTGCATTTTAATTTTGTCCACAGAACGTATATTACTCCCAGCAAGCTAAATAAGATAGACCCAGGTCAAGGGGCTTGTTGTTCTCGATGTGGTGAGCTTGGTGCATCGTTTCTGCATATGTCCTGGTCCTGTAGTGTTGTTGGTATGTTTTGGCAGGAGGTGGTAGAGGTGATTTCCGAGGCTACTGAGGTAGAGTTGGAAGTTACTCCTTTGTCTTGTCTCCTGGGAGTGGTGCACAGGCCGCGGGGCAGAGGGGTGGCCTATAGGTTGATACAGTTAGCATTAGTCTTGGCCAAGCGTAGAGTAGCGATTAACTGGATGAGTGTGCAGACCCCTGTAACATCTGATTGGTTGCGGGATTTGCTGGAATGTGGGGCAGTGGAGGAACAACATATGTGTATGACACGCAGAGATTTTAGGGCACTCACTGATGTGACTGCTTGGGGCGCTCTGCTGGAAAAGTTCACTGAAGAAGGGGACGTAGGTTCTGTGAATAGTAGTGGGACGGTGGGGGACGGGGATATATGATCTTCCTCTTCTCACTCTTGATGACCAAATGTGGACTTTAGTTATCTTGTTTGGTTAAGCTATGAAACGGCTGGTCTCATTGGGATGTAGGACGAGGGCTCCTGTGATTCAGGGTGGTTCAGGGATGTGGCTTTGTTTCCCCTGAGGATAAAATGCTGTGTTCGCTCTTCGGACATCATTCTCTGTTGGTACAATACTGCTCTGTAACACCTGCACTGTGCTGAGTTATTATACAACTTTGTAATGTTTTCATTGGAAAAATAAAAACAGATTTAAAAAATATATATATAACTCGTGCTTTAAGATAACTGTAAAACTTGCACCCTTGCGATCCACTGCTACTTACTTCATATATTACATCACTCATAGCATCTTCCTTGACATCACTGATAATATCACTGCAACATTTGCAATGTTTATTGAAAACAAAAGTGTACAGGTTAGAGGTGCGAGTTATAGTTACTTGAGGTAACTGAATGGTGAATTTCAGTGTTTTTTTGTTTAAAATGGTATATTTGTAACTGACATTTTCACCTATGATTTTACTTTAACCTTTGTTTTTTTCAGTGAACATGTATAATTATATGTAAATAGAAACCTATATATATGAGCATATACAACACACACTTGTTCTCGCTATGTGGTTATCGTTTTTGTTTTTAATACAAGAATGTGTTAATGTTTCCAAAATAGTGCTGCAATACCATCTTCCATGTAGCACTATAGCAGCAGGTGTGACTCATTTGGTGTAAAAGTGCAGTAATAGTTCTGTCCTACCTGCCAATTTCATCTTACCTGCTATTTTCTTTTGAGACTTTACTTATAGATAAGCTTCTGATAAATGCTGATTAGAATTATTGTTGTTTTGAGCTTTTGAATTCATTATGAACCAGAGGAGAGCTAGGATGTGACAAGAACCATGTCATTCTATGTTGCAATGGAATCTACACAAGTATTAAAGAACAGTTCTCACTTTCACTGTTTTATAATGATTTAAACTTTCTAACCTACCTATATTCTTCTGCATCTCTTTGTACACAGGTCATTTTAAACGATGTGCTGAAGTTTCTGTTTGTTTACATCCTGTTCTTGTTTGGCTTCGGTGTAGGTATGTATTCTTCGTTAGTTATTATTATGATTGTGATTATTAGTATTATCATTATGATGATGATTATTATTATTATTATTATATGCATTTGTAAAGCGCAGCAGCCTGTAAAGGGGTCGTTGAGTTTACAGCAAAAAGAGAGTAAGAAGTTAACATGTTGCTGTTTTAGCAGGTGTAAAGTCAGGTTTTCAAGGCCTTCCAAGATTGCAATAGATCTTTGATGGTGCAGAGATGATGGTGGAGACTGTTCCACAGGTACGCTGACTGAACAGAAGAAGCTAGGCCACCAGATTCTTAATTTAGGTTGACAGAGGAAATTTGGTGATGATGTCGAGTGTAGCAGGTGACTGAGGGCCTCATTTCGACCCTGGTGGTCCGAAGACTTCCAGGGCTGTGGTGGCGGTTTCAGGCCGCCACATTATCAGTGTGGCGGTTAGACGGCTGTTTACTAAATTTCCTGGCAAAAGTGAGAGGGGTCAAAAGTTGTAAAAGCTTGAGGGATCAATGGCTGTTTTTTCAGTTAAGGGCCCACGAATGCCTTTTTATTAGTTCACTAGGTACAAGTCCTGTAGCTAATGATCGATTATAAATAGCTCGCAGACGCTGTGCCAAAGAGGTGGACATTTTCTTCCAGGTTTTCAGCTGTAAATGGTTAAGAGATGAGCTTTAAAAATTAGAGTTAGCCAACTGAAGAAAAATTGCTGGGTCAATCTGCTCGAAATCGGTAAACTCTGGACTGATTTTATCTTCTGCAGGGGGGCTGGTCAGAATTAAACCTACTCCCACCGAGGAGGCAGCAGGTGTCAGAGCAGACACTCCAGCAAATGTAACAGAAGTGCTAGGTGGAGAAAGACTGCTGATGATGCTGGTGATCTTAGTCTAAAGAAATAGCTACGTTTGTCTCACAGAGCTTGAACGTGTTTGTGTGACACACAGGTTGATTGGCCAAAGACACAATCATGCAATAATGGTACATTAGATGTACAGTTAGGACCTAATTTTTGCAAATCGCAATTATTATGTTAGGGAGGTGAGTCTGTACCCAAGCTAGAGATGATCGCTGTAAATGGCTCACATGAAGTCAGAGACCTAATATCTCGAGACCTCTAAACATGTTTCAACACAGTCAAACACATGGTAATCACATTAGCAGTACAGCACTAAAATGGTTCTTCATCTACCTCCCCAACAGATCAGAAGTAGTTTCACTCCCACCATTCCTTAAAAATAAAACAATAAACCGTTCCTGTATGCAACTCCACAATTATACACATTGTCACCCTTAATAATCAATACATACTTGACGCCCCACACACCTCTGATCAGATCCTTCATCCTCACATTCTGCAAGTCTGCAGAGAATGCACAAATCATCCTAAAAGTCAAGAGTCATGACGGCCTGCGTGCATTGCATACATTACTCATATAGCAATACAAATTTAGGGTTGTCCATTTACTCAGAAGTTACATCAGAGTTTCAAATGGTTCCTGTAACTTTGAATACTGAATTGAAATTATAGCAATCTGAGGTCATAGTTCATTGTAATCAATAGAAACAATCCTAATATAACCAAAAAGTAGCAATGCTTTCCTTAGCAATAATTGATTACTGATAATTCGTTCGCAGCATAACAGATCAAAAATAGTTTTATATTTAACAAATGTCATGCTAAAAGATAAAACATTGGGCAGACTGGGAGATATGCACATCGAAAGACGACAGAGTGGCACAGCCATATTGAGACATAGAAACCGGGAGATGATGACACAGGGAGACTTAGAAGCATGGGTATTTTATGCTACACACTGACACACGGAGAAATGCACACTGGGAAACTTGGACACGTGGTACCTTAGAGTTTTATCCAAATTGGGCTATAGATACAAGGATACATGGACAAGGGAAAACAGGGAAGATGCTAGAGACAGACTAAGATAGACATGATCACCGAGGCAGAGAGAAACAGTGAGATGAACGCGAAGAACATAGACACTAGGCTACACAAGGCACTGGGAAACATGCACTCTAGGGTTGGAGTACTGGGGTACTTAGTATAAGGGCTGGGATACTACGTCTATGGTATGTATCATTCAAATAGCAATCGAAATTTGTCATTTCGTGCTGATGTTACAATAGATCTTCAAAAGGTTCCTGTTTCTCCAAATACTGAATTAAACTGTTAGTATTTTAGAACAGAGTTAAGTTTTACATTTTATTTAATTATGAACTCACTTGCATTAATTGCAGATTAAGAACAATTATAAAATATACTGATAAAAAATATAAGCTGATTAGAAATGATTCGTAGCAATTCACTTTGAATGATAATAGATCAATGATATAATATATCTAATGGAGATTTCTAGCTTCAGATTCCTTACCATAGAATTATCCCCAGGCGTCAGAATGGATCTGAAAATTGTTTGCGATCATTATCCCTGCGCCCCTGTAGGTGGCATTGTTCGGCTCCGCACAGTGCCGTTGGCATTGTCTGCGCCAGAAATTATGTGCTCTGTGTGTATACAGGCACCACCCCCCTGCGCTGATGTCAGTATTTACTTTCTGCACCAGTTAGCACAGATTCAGAGAAGAGCAACTCCCAGTCATTTTTTTGACTGACTTTTTCCAAACCTTTGGTCAAAGATTTTTGAGACTTTGGCCATATTTATAAAAATTGGCACACAAATGCTCATTTTTTTAACGCAAGCTAACACCATTCCCTAATGCCATCCGTCTGCCATATTTATGAAAAGACGCACAATGGCACTAAGGAATGGCTAGCGTCTCAAAAAAGATGGTAGCCGGTGAAGGATGGCATTACGGGAAATGGAGCTAGTGGGTAGAAAATGAAGGTAGACTGATTAGGGGCAAAAAAATCTGCCGCTAGTCAGCCTAGCATCATTTTTTGATGCACAAGCCAAAAAATTACTCCTGTCTAAGTATAGACAGGAATCATTACCACTACCCCATTGCCCACCACAGGGGACCAGTTTTCCCAGGGCAAGCCCAAAATACCCAGTGCCAGCAAGTGGGCCCCTTGTAAGGGGCCGCCAGTGTCATACCACACACATACACATACACTTACCTGCAACTCACCTGAGATGGGCTCCCTCCTCCTGTAGTGTCCCAGTGGTGTGGGTGGTGGTGATGCTGGCGCTTGGGATGGTCATCTTTGTGCCCATTCCATGGTTTCCCCATGGAAATGGGCCTACCTGTACATTAACGCCTGGTCTGACCAGGCATTAAAAAAAGGCGCTTAGTGGGCTTAGCACCATTATTTAGGTCTGCCTCCCACTTGCGCATTGTTTCATCATCGGATATTAAACATGGCACTGGGGTCTAGTGTCATTTCTAGGAAGGGAACGCCTACCCTGCATCTCATTGACGCAAGGAGAGTCCTAGAAATGGCGCTAGCTCCAATATTTTGATCCTAGATGGGTCTAGTGTCAAAATATAAATATAGAGTTAAATTAGCGCCATTTTAGCGTAAAAATTAATGATGCTAAGGTGACGCTAACTGTCCTTAAATATGGGCTGTGTGCAGGGATGTCCGCAAGGAAAGCTAATTTCAGGCCCTGTGGCACCTGTCACTGGCAAATGTTGGTTGATAGACCCAGACCTCATCTGACTTTGGTGCCTTGAGCGCGACCATGACATCAAGACTTGTGTTTATTTTGGCGCCATGCACCACAAGGCCTTGAAGGAGTGGTCCCTCAAGCTCCATGCTGCTTGCCATGTGACAGTCTCGATACTGGTCGAGAGGTAGGTCCCAGGATTGCTCACAGAGACACGCCAAGCACTCATGGTTGCAGTAGACGTCGCTGGGGCATGCTTCCAAGCCCCACAAATGGAAGATGAGCAAGAAGTTGAAGAAATCTTCGACTTTGCACCATCCATCAAAGTCATTCAACAATATGAGGGAGTGTCGGCATTTGAGTCCTAGCTCCATGCTTAAGCCTGCGCCTGAGCTGTCTACGGTCCTTCCCGAGTTTCCAGCAGCTAGAGTGACCCTGTACAACTTTCTGAAATTTATGAGACCATGCTCCTCGCATTTGGATGGCCCGTCCTGATGGAATGCCTTTGGGCCCCATGGGTTTGAGAGGGGCCGCTACTGGTCTTCATCCAGAGGGTTCAACCCTGGCACCAGTCGGCTCCTTGGATCTTTGGATAGATGCAGACTAGCACCAGTCGAGCCACCACAACCTCCTCCGGCACCGGCTCCACTGCCGATGTCCCTAGTGCCACCCACCAGAGGCGCAGTCCCTATACTCATCCTCAACTCCGATACGAAGCCAGAGGGGCATTGTCTGACGCTAATTCAGGGGCCGACTGGGGGAAGACCACCCAGGTGGTGAGGAGAACAACTGAGGTCCTAGGCCTTCAGCTACCCACTGTGGCTGTCAAGACGAATGTCTTGTCTGAAGTGCTACAACCAGGAGTCACCACATCTGAACCGCTTCTCCCATTTAACAAAGCCCTCACGAACATCCTATTCGGGCTTGGTCCAAGCCCTGCACAGGAGCTCCTGTGAATAGGTTGATTGCCTGCCGCCATCGTCTCGCCCCATGGGATCCCAGTTTCCTCACGACACAATGCTCCCTGGAGAGGTTGGGGGTCTAAGCCTTCACTTCCAAAGTAAATCCTGGCGCATTACCTACCACTTCCTCGGACAGGGAATCCAAGAATCTGAGACAGCGATTGGTCGGTGAACACCGCATACCTTTTGGGCATGCCTTTTGGGCATGCCTTTTAGGCTGATACCTATGGTCTCGGAGGAGGCCTGAACCATATTCTCCAAAGCTAATGTTGATGGAAGAGATGCAGCTAAGTTTGCCAAATGCTGTGGGCTTGATACGACTCGACTCGCTAGGCAGAGCGGTTTAATTGTCAGTGGCCTTACGGCACCTCAACTGGCTTTTCTGGGAATGTCCAGGCCTCACTCTTGGAGATGCGTTTTGATGGCTGCTGTCTCTTCGGAGACAAGGTGGACTCCGCACTGGTGGGCTTCAAGAACAGTACAGCTACAGCCAGGTCCTTGGGCCTTTCAATGGCCCCTCACCAACCACTGCCTGCATACTACTCCTTTCATGACCATGGAAGGGTCTCCCAGTCACTTTGCCAACTGCCCAGCCACCATGGCCAGCAAACTACTAAGTTCTTGTGTGGTTGAGGACGTGGTACCCATAGGACTGTCCTTTTCCCCACCCCCTACCCTGGGAAGCCACAGCCTCTAAGCCCTTTCAGTTTGCCCTCCAACCATCATGGGCACCCAGTGGGGAGCAGGAAACACCATCACCTGCACCACTGTGGGACAATAACATCCAGGGTTCCCCATATTGTCCAAAGGGGCTATTCCAGCCTCTTGGTGACTTACCCTCCACCCATGCCACTGACATACGATTGGCTGACGGAGGACCACATCTCATTACTCTGCCAGGCAGTGCTGGTTGTCTTGGCCAAGGGAGCCGCAGACAGAGTGCTGACATCAGAAGTAGGTTGTGGGTGCTATTCCTGATACTTTCTTGTGCACAAAAAGGACAGATGCCATCATCCTAATTTAGACTTGCTTCCTTGCAATTTCTTACTAAAAAAGGAGAAATTCAAAATGTTCATGCTTGTTCAAGTCCTGTCTGCCCTGGACTCGGGAGACTGGTTGGTAGCTTTAGACATGTAGGATGCATACTTCCACATTTCCACCCTGCTTGCCCACATATGTTACTTGGGGTTCCTGGTGGGCCATGAGCACTTTAACTAGCTGTGCTCTCTGTTGACTTTACCAGCGCGCCTCAGTGTTTAACAAGGTAATGGCAGTGTTTGCAGCTCATCTGCAGAGAGCAGAGATGCCAGTCTTCCCCTAGCTTAATGACTGGGTGTTGAAAGTAGACTTACCCCAGGCAGTCTTCTCCGACCTCCAGACTATGGCAGATCTCCTGCTCTCACTGGGGTTTACTATCAACATGCCAAAGTCACACCTGATCCCTTCTCAGATGCTCTCTTTCATGGAAGCTGTTCTGGACACAGTGCAGTTTTGGCTTATCGTCCCAAATGGTGGGTCCAGGGTATTCAGGCTATGATACCCTGACTGGCTCTGAGGCTGCTTAACCTCATGGCCTCCTGCATCCTGCTTGTGACGCATGCCTTCTGGCACATGAATTAGGGGAATCTCTCCAACATGGTCCAGATCTCAGGGGGCACTGCAAAAGATCTGCAGTGGTGGCTGTCGAACTGCGATTGGGTCAGCCGCAAACCCCTCTCCCTTCCACAACCAAATCTGATGGTAGTGACAGATGCATCACTTTATGGCTGAGATGGTCATCTGGGAGAGGACAGAGATCAGAGGGCTCTAGTCTTCGGTGCAATCCGAACTCCACATCAACCGGTAGGAGCTCTGAGCATTCTGATTGGTATTGAAAGCCTTTCTACCCTCCATTAAGGTTAGGCTAGTGCAGATGTTCACAGACAACACCACCGCCATGTGGTGTTGTCCATGTTGTCATCCATGTTACAGGTGTGGAAAGTCATAAAAGAGTCAGCGTGCAGGCTGGCCCCTATATGGGTATGTGCACATAACTTCTGGCGCAGACAATGCTATACGGAGCCAAACAATGTTACCTAGTGGCACACAGCTGTCCTGCTCACAAAAATATTCTGGATCCAGTCTGACACCTGGGGATAATTCTAAGGTAGGGAATCTGCAGCTAGATAGGGTCTCTACCAGCTAAGGCATTACCAAAGGTAAGTAACTTGTTCTTCACAAAGCACATGCACAGGATGGAACAGAGGAGAGCCAAATGTCTTTTTGATCATATGTTATTTGTTTCTCCTCAGCTCTTGCATCGTTGATTGAAACGTGCTCTGATGACAGTGATTGCAGTGAATACAATAATTTCAGCACAGCAATAGTGGAGCTTTTCAAGCTCACCATTGGTCTGGGAGATCTGGAGATTCAGCAGGATTCGAAGTACCCTGTCTTGTTCCTACTCCTACTCATCGCCTACGTCATATTGACGTTTGTCCTCCTCCTCAACATGCTGATTGCGCTCATGGGAGAAACTGTGGAAAAGGTCTCTAAAGAAAGCGAGCACATTTGGAGACTTCAGGTTGGTGTTTACTCTTTACATCTTCTTTGGGTGTCCCGAGTTGAAAAGTTGTAGGCCTTACAACTTCACAAATTGTTTTGTAAACTTCACTGCTGAAGGTTTAAAAAATGAGGGATTAAAATGACGCAGCTGGCATGAAAAGTTGTCACTGCCTCACAGAACTCCAAGTACACCAGTCAGCAACTTGTGAATACGTTTCATCTCCCCGTTACTGAAAGCCCCCGGGTAGGTCTTCTGGAAACGGGCAAAGGTGATGATGCGCTTGCTAAGCAGCAGCTATTGTGTTCCTTCAGTGCTAGTCAGAGCTACCACAGTCCACAGTGGCACTGAGCAGACACAATGTCCTGCAAGTCTCATGTTCCATCTTTGCTGGCAGGGTAAGGATGGGTGAAGGGAAAATGCGTATATTGTGTAGTTGAGCAACTTCAGACTTCTTCGCAAAATGTGGAGTTCCCTGACTCTGCGAGCATAGTGTTTCAAATTGCCCAACACTAATCTCATACAAGCCTTCTTATGAAATGAGCCAATAGAATGATTCTAAGAGCTCAGCCATTGTAAGGAATCCAGTGCTAATCCCGTATCTACTTCTGAAGCACTGTATTCAGAATGCCATAATAAGCTCGTGTATCGCCACCCAAAATGTGATAAAATTGCTAAATTTAAAATATTCTAAAACAGTTTTCAAAGCATAAATCTGATGTCTTTACAATAGGGTACAAGACAGGTAATGGGGAGGGCTCAACAGTGTGGTTTAAGTACTTTATGAAAAGCAAAGACATAAATAAAGGATACTATGTTTTCAGTCTGCATAGACTGCACTTGTGTTGGTACAATATAGCCCCAACAATTTAAGAGTACACAGATTGCACTGGTGCCCCTGCGGTTTTGCACCAACATTTCTAATGACATTTGCAACGACCAGCCAGTGAAAATGTGATTTTTGCACTGGTCATTCGATGCAGATTTCATTTTTGTACCTTTGCCAAGCATCACAAATACCCCAGGAAGAGTACAGCGGCATTGCTACAATCTATCTAATATGGAAGGACTTCTGGTATGAGTTGAACATGGATAAAAGTCCTGACCAGCTGTTCTTCTGACAGAAAGGAGGTGTCAGCCAGTGCTTCCACACTACTCTTGGTCACATTGGTCTCCTCACATGGACTCACCATGAAGGAAGTGCTGGTGGCAAAATTAGTGGCACCACAGCGGCTGGTCCGCTGAGGCAGATTTCACATAATAACACAATCACTGAAATCCAACTAGGCCTGTTGACCAGTTATGCCTCTCAAGCTGAGTCCTTTGTTCCTGCCTCGTCAATGTTTGAAAAGAAGAGCATCAGAGGAGAAAAAGGAAAGAATGAAAAGTAAAAAAAAGAAAATCTTTAAAAAAGCTTTGTTACTTTTTAATCCATTTCATAAATACCTCCTTAGGTTAATGTACCCATTGTAGATAGTTTACTTATTGCTGAAAATTACTGTTCCAATCCTAGAGATTTATATTCAAGTTTTAAGGCACTGCTTCCAAGCCATATAAGACAGTGTGTGGATTCATGTACGTACTGCAGAGATCAACATGTAACTCACACTTCACAGGTTTGAGAAACAATCAGAAAGCTCCGTAGGCGGATGCACCAAGTACAGACATTTATGTCTAAACAGTTTGTCACAGGTTCCAATATCAGTAGACTGCACCTACTACACAGATCCATGTTTAATCTGTATGTCACAAGCTCCAAAGCTGTGAAGAACACTTATGGACACTGTTAGACTTTTCATCCTTGGCTTGGTCTCCCTTAACATTTTGCCTCTGTTTCCCAGGTTGTTGATGTGTGCTGGACTCTGTTTTTGCTGTTTTTGGTACTCTGGGCACTTTACCACTGCTAACCAGTGCTAAAGTGCAAGTGCACCTAAAGAAAATGTGTGCGTAATTGGCTCATACATGATTGGCATATTTGATTTACTAGTTAAGTTCCTAACTCAGTGCACTAGAGGTGCCCAGGACCTGTCAATCAAAGCTACTAGTGGGCCTGCAGCACTGGTTGTGCCACCCACATAAGTAGCCCTGTAATCATGTCTCAGGCCTGCCACAGCAATGTCTGTGTATGCAAGTTTAAACTGTAAATTCGACTTGGCAAGTGTACCCACTTGCCAGGCCTAAGCCTTCCCTTTTCTTACATGTAAGGCATCCCTAAGGTAGGCCCTAGGTAGCCCCAAGGGCAGGGTGCAGTGTATGGTTAAGGTAGGACAGATGGTAATGTGTTTTATATGTCCTGACAGTGAAATACTGCTAAATTTGTTTTTCACTGTTGCAAGGCCTGTCCCTCTCATAGGTTAACATGGGGACTACCGTTAAATATGATTAAAGTGTAGATTCGCTTTGGGAGCAGATAGACATGTGGAGTTTGGGGTATGTGAGCTCACAATTTAAAAGTACATCTCTTAGTTAAGTTGATTTTAAGATTGCGTGTTTGAAAATGCCACTTTTAGAAAGTGAGCATTTTCCTGCTTAAACCATTTCTGTGACTCTGCCTGTTTGTGGATTCCCTGTCTGGGTCAGATTGACAGTTGGGCTGGGTGCACCTCTCAATAGACAGTGACACAAGGGGAGCTGGGGCGTAGTCTGCATTTTCTGATAAGCCATCTGTGCTAGTGGGGAGGGGTGGTCACTCACACCTGAAAGGGCTGTGCCTGCCCTCACACAATGCAGTCTCCAAACCTCTGGTGTGTGTCTGGGGTCTGGCCTGGCAAGGCAGGATTTCACAAACAAGAGAGACTTTTCTTTGAAGTAAGCCTACTTCAAAGGGAAAAATGGGTATAAGAAGGGCATCCAAAACCACAGACTTTGGATCACTTCTGGAAACCAAGAGGAGCCTCTGCCTGGAGAAGAGCTGAAGAGCTGAGGAAAAAGAGCCTGTGACGGTGCTTTGTGGAGCCCTCCTGCAGTTGCTGCTTCTGCCTGTGCTAGAGGACAAAGACTGGACTTTGTGTTGCCTTCCTGCTTGTGAAGAACTCTCCAAGGGCTTGATTTAGAGCTTGCCTCCTGTTGTTTGAAGTCTCAGGGACAGCAAAGACTTCTCTCTGCCAGCACCTGGAGCCTCTGCTGAGACTCCTACTCTGCCAAGTGGTGCCCATCCAGTTCCTGGGACCCTGAAAGGAGAAGCTGGCAGGTCAAGAGTGAGAAATCCACGCACCCACCGCCGTGGAGGGAAAAGATTGACGCGACTCCGAAATGCGGCTGAAAAATCTACATGCCGCCAGTTTTGCGGCTGAAAATCGACGCTCGCCTGCAACGCGACCAGAAGATCGACGCCAGCGGCTGGAGGAAGGACGCGCAGCATCGCTGATGGAGGCCGGCGAGATTGCAACCCGCACTGCGTAGTTTTTGGATCATCGTGCGGCAGGATTTCTGACGCAAACATCGATGGGCTTGCAAAAATTACGCAAGGCTAGCCCGGACCAGGGAATGTGGTTCCAATCACTACATCACTCTCCTGCGGAGAGAAGAAACGATGCATGTCGACTTGATTGAAGGAGAAATGATGCATGGTCCCGCTCGTGAGTGATATTGACGCATCACAAGCCCTTTTTGATGCACACTCGCCCGTGCTGGGCTATTTTTGACACACCCAAGTACATTTTTATGGTAACAGTGTTAGCGTGTGTTTAAAACTACATGAGGACTCTTTTTGGGTTTTAATTGATTACTTTACTTGAGTATTGTGGATTTTTGTCGTTTTGGTCTTGTTTTGTTTAGATAAACATTTTCTATTTTTCTAAACCTGTGTTGTGTCATTTTGTAGTGTTTTCATTAAGATACTGTGTGTGTTGGTACAAATACTTTACACCTAGCACTCTGAAGTTAATCCTACTGCTCGTGCCAAGCTACCAAGAGGGTGAGCAAGGGTTAGCTGAGGGTAATTCTCTTTTACCCTGACTAGAGTGAGGGTCCTTGCTTGGACAGGGAGTAACCTGACTGCCAACCAAAGACCCCATTTCTAACAGACACATTTACTAAATTCTAGTGCAAAGCAGTGCAGCAATCAAAGCTGATGCAGTGCCTTGTACTATGGGGAAAAACTGAGCAGAGCCATATGTACTGGATATGGTCTTCTTCTGGTCTATTCCTCAGCACTGGTAAATAAACATGCTTCCCAGAGGCCAAGTACTATAGTGCAACAGTATGATTGTGATGTTTTGAATAGGTTTGGTACTGGAAAAAATACCTTCTGTTGCAAAATCCTATGCTTTGCTTTCATTTATTTGAGTATGTTTACATGAAGTTACTTAGTCCATAAAACAATTACCACACATATTAAGTCTTCATAAATTATTAAAATAAAGTAAAATAAGCATAATATTAATAATATAGAAACGCCAAATGCAGCCCAGTGTCAGACTTTTATTTACATTTCACACATTGGATGTGTGATGTAAAATGAAGCATGCAGCATGCAGACAGTGAGTGAAATGTTTGGAGAAATAAATACATTTCTCCTTACCTTCAAGAGGTGTTATTTTTTTCTGCAATCCTGGGTGAGGCAATCTTTGTAGATCGCGCTTTGCGTCAAAAACCAGGTGGTAGTGTTGGAAAGCCCAGCTAGCACCCATGCAATCCCCCCATTTCAGTTACTTTCAGTGTAACTTTCCAGTGCAAAAAATGTTTCGCTCTAAGAAAGTAAATTCCTGCTATTAAGACTTTACTCCACGTTGCCTGACTTTGTGGCAGTTCAAATTCTCGATACATCTGCCCCTTAGTGTGTTATTAAAGTTGCTGCTGAGATTATGCGACTTTTGGATCAGAGGTTTCAGTTGAAGTCGGATAGCTCCTGCCAACAGTGTTCTGACATCATGAAATCCACATCACTTCAGCACTTTTTAAAAAGGAGAAAACCTGACTGCAAACAAATTGAAACAATAACTCCTCAGATGCACCGTTGTCTTTCCCAAGACCACCTACAAGCTTCATTCGGAATGCTCACTCCTATTTTCCACCCACAGCTCGGGTCCTCTTTGGGTCTCGCCTGCGAGTGTCTTTGCCTTGAATATGCGATTGCAGGTACAGAACATTTCCAAACTCTGCTTTAGAACCCCAAACTGGTGAAAATCAAAAGCTTTTGAAGCTTATTTGGTTGATTATTAAGATACAAAAACTACTGGAGTTTTCTGCAAACCATTGCTATGTTATATCAACTACAGTTGACCCTGTAATTTTGCACACAAACTTTGGAAAGCCGCTCAGTTCTACTGTCCCCACCAGTTAATGTCAGAAGAAACCATAGCCCTTTCGTGTGGTGTACGTTTAGTGTCTGTTGTTAAATATGTTAGTAGTTTCCACCTAATTAACAGTGTGCAATATCCAATTTGACAAAACCCGTCACCAGAATTGCACTAACCGGGAAAGCTATGAGACTAGTAGCATTGACTGTATAACAAAGCTGGGATAAGAATGGCATTTGGAAGACTCATTGGCCGAAAGCGAACTCTCCAGAGACTTTTAGCACAAATGGCAGCAGAATAGGAGAAAACGTGTAACTGAGCTGCCTGAGATATCCAGGGGCCAGTGGAGGACTAGGGTAATGTAGCTCTCATTCATGAAGCACTAGACCAAAGATCTTGCCATCAGACTAACACCAAAATGGTAGATGTTTACAAATGAAGAGGGGAATGAAGATATTAACGGAGTAAGGATGGAGAGTACTCTGACAACTCCATGGAGCAAGAGCGTTGCTGGACTGGAAAGAAACTTCCCCCGAAATAGATCATAGTGAGAAGTGTTTGCACTGAGCTAGCGGACCCGATGGTTGCAGCACTGTGTATGGTGCGACAAGATAAACACACCTGAAGCATGGCCTCCCACCCCATTTAGTTTATAGGCCATTACTTATATAGGCCATCACCTAAGCATTGGTCCACAGCTTTGGTTCACTGCCTTGCAGATGAGGCCCGATTATGTATTTATTTACTTGGTGCAACTCCACCAGAAGGTGATAGTGCTACCTACAGAGAACAACATATGGAATGAAATAACGTCTTGCAATGTATCTGTTCTGCTGAAGTATATTTTGAATTAGCCTGCAACATTTAGATGAAGCACAACAATGAAGCAGAAAAGCTGATGACAGTCACTGTTGTTTTGTCTCTCACACACCATATATTATTTGCTCAAATCCCATCTACTATCTACATTTGTAAACAGTAATAAAACCTTTAGAAATTGAATTCCCGTTTCATTTGGCAGCCGCTTCAAAGCAGAGGATTGGTTGTCTGTTTTGAAGTGTTAAGCATTCACCATGTTTAAGTTATAACACAAACATAACAACAAAATGCAGAATCTATCACTGCTGCTGAAGATCACATTTGGAAGATCACTACTTTGTTTTTTTTCTTCAGAGAGCCAGAACTATTTTGGATTGTGAAAAATCTTTACCCCAGTGGCTGAAGGCTAAATTTCAACTTGGTGAAAGGTGCAAGGTCTCCACAGAGGACTACAGGACCTGTTTAAGGTAACTCTCTAATGTGAGACTGTGAGCAGCCCTTTTGGCAATCCTGCAAAAACACAACAGCCATGTTACTGCCTAACATTATATATTTGCACCTCTGGGGACCTGTAAGGCGGAGACCCTACTATCTCAATCACAGGAAAGAGGGTGGGGGTTGTGTTAGCAATGTATAAAGGAAGAGGCTATTTAGGAAATCTAGACATTCCCCTTCATTCCTTTTTCTTATCACCCTTCGTACTCATGAGGTCGTGAGGCCATACCAAAATGAACAACCGGAAAGATGAAGTACAGTCACAGAGGGCATATATAAACAAGCAAATATCAATCAGTGATGCAGTACTAGTAATGTATTATTCCAGATGCCAGAGTTTCCGCTTAACTAGAAGAATTGATAGCCCAGGTTGAGATGCTGTTTTTTCGTGAATGCCCACTCTGTAACGATTAACAAAGGTTGAATGTGGCACCCAAGTTTCTGATCAGCAAACGTCTACCAGAGTTACCCATCCAGCTGTGCAAAATCGTGGCTAAGACCAATCCTGAAAAGGAACAAGCTCTCCAAATCAGATTCATAACCCACTTGATCAGAGCAGCCATGGAGGGTTCCTGTTTTCTCAGGACATCATAGAATAAAAAAAATATAGAGTCATACCAAAGTAAGTCTGCAGACTGAGATGATTATATTAATATTGCTAGTCTCATACCTGAGCCTTGTGAATCTCAGTCACTTTTTGACAAAGGAATACCTCTTACTGGAACTGGGCCAAATCTTTAGAAGAAAATAAGGACATGACCTAACAAAGGTTACACCTATTTTCACCTCAATTGATCTCTTGGTACTTCTTCCAATGACCTAAAGGCAAGATGACACATCCCAGGATGGAACACAACTTTTATAGATAGGTTAATAGTAGAACATTTCTAAGTAATCCTAAAACAAAAACATTTAGGGGCATATTTATACTCAAGTTTGCGCCGAATTTGCATCGTTTTTTTCGACGCAAATTCGACGCAAAACTAACTCCATATTTATACTTTGGCGTTAGACGCGTCTAGCGCCAAAGTTCATGGAGTTAGCGTCATTTTTTTGCGTGAACACCTTCCTTGCGTTAATGATATGCAAGGTAGGCGTTCCCGTCTTAAAAAATGACTCCGATGCATATGCGTCGTATTTATACTCCCGGTCAAAAATGACGCCCGGGAGTGGGCGGGTCTAAAAAACCCGCATTAGCGCCGGATTTTAGCGCCTGGGTCAGGGCAGGCGTTAAGGGACCTGTGGGCTCAGAATGAGCCCAGAAGTGCCCTCCCCTGCCCCCAGGGACACCCCCTGCCACCCTTGCCCACCCCAGGAGGACACCCAAGGATGGAGGGACCCACCCCAGGGACATTAAGGTAAGTTCAGGTAAGTATTTTTTGTAAAAAAAAATTGTGGCATAGGGGGGCCTGATTTGTGCCCCCCTACATGCCACTATGCCCAATGACCATGCCCAGGGGACAGAAGTCCCCTGGGCATGGCCATTGGGCAAGGGGGCATGACTCCTGTCTTTGCTAAGACAGGAGTCATTTCAATGGGGGTTGGGCGTCGTAAAAAAATGGCGCAAATCGGGTTGAGGCGATTTTTTGCCTCAGCCTGACTTGCACCATTTGTGGACGCCCATACGCCATTTTCCCCCTACGCCGGCGCTGCCTGGTGTACGTCGTTTTTTTTAACGCACACCAGACAGCGCCGGCGGCTAACGCCGGCTAACGTCATTGAATAAATACGGCGCCCGCATGGCGCTTCAGAATGGCGTTAGCCGGCGCTAAATTTTTTGGTGCAAAACTGCGTTAGTTTTGCGTCAAAAAGTATAAATATGGCCCTTAGCTTCTCCGACCAAGGTAGGCTAAAGGCATACCCATTGATCATTCAGGATGACTACTGCCAACACTGTGTAGAATACCTTTCGTAAACAAAGCAGTCAAAGAATCAAAAGGATTTCACCAGATACCAGGTGTGGAATAACACTCAGTGGTGCTACCAATTACAATTTATCTGTTACCCATGATTACTGAAGAGCTTCGGCTGCCTTTTTAAAAAAAATTCACCTCTGGAACCTAAAACTTTCTGTTCCCAGACTGAGGGCCTGAGACATCCTGATTGCAAGAAGGATGAAAACATTTGCAGCACCCATACTTGATCACAGGTTCACGATTACAGAATGCCCTCACAAGGAAGCATGGAATCAAAGAAGATAGATTGTGGGGTGATGGCCTCTACCCACCAACACTTGCCTTAGCATAGTGCACCCACAAAGGGAATCTTACAAAAGAAGCAGTATTTTCTCTCTTAACCTAAATCCAGTTATTAGATTCCTGCCTCTGAATAGTGGTAGAATCTCTATATGTAAAGTTTAGACGCAGGCTGGATTTTCCAGTATATGCTCGATTGCATCTGTTTCGGCATGCTAGTGCAAAGATCCGAAAATGTTGGGCTATATTGGTGTGTCAGTGTCACAGGGAGGTCTCTTCCTAGCAACAGCAGCTTATGGAGTGGCAGTACAGTAGCTTGGGCTATTGGGGTGTGGGGCGATTGAGATGCGGTTGACGGGAGGCCGAGTGGAGGATAAGTGAGGAGACCGGGGGATGAAGGGTCAGAGTAGCCAATGGTGGAAGTCAATGGTTAAATCCAGCACTGATAGGGATATTCATTCTAAGCAAAGTCATCAGCCATTGTTTGGGTTTGCAGATGTTACTCATGTAGCAAGTGACACTGTAATGCAGGCTACTTCGTCTCAACACAGTACAGCTCTTTCTTGGCTCATGTGTAGGATTTTAGCATGTCCGCTTTGCATGCACTTGTGTGACCGAGCCTACAATCACTTTCACAAGCAGGACAGTGGCATAACAAAGGTCCCCACAGCCCCTGAGGTGTGGGGGTCAGTACAGTGTGCGCGGGCGGCTGGCCCCTGACTCTGTCCAGGGGGGAGTTGGCCCCCTACACATACTTTGAAGGGGGACCTCCTTAAGTTTTGTTACGCAACTGAACCAGCACTGGGATGACTCTATAGACAGAGATAGGAAGGCATCACCTCCAAGATCCATCAGTCCTTGGCATCGATGGAGCAGACATCCGGAAGAGAGAAAAAAAGAGGAGCAATGGGATGATGATGGGAAGGAAAGCATGAGTTGTGGAGGCGTGGGGTATGAGGGAGAAGAACAGAGACACAAGCAGCTAATGGGAGTGATTTTAGTTCACAGTGGCAGTGCTGAGAGAACTCTCTGGACCAACCAAGACATCTCCTCTAGACCAATAATCCTGTTGCTGCATTGACCAGAACACATGCTCTCATGTGCATGATAGAAAATCAGCACACAGGACTGTGTCTTGTTTCTAGGCCCAATAATTTGTATGGCAACTAAAGAAGAACTCTTACAGGAGGGCAGGAAGTAATGACGTATGCATATGTGATTTGGTTTATCGGTTCCATGCCTAGTGCAAACTTTTCTTTATTCATAATACAGTACCTTGCAGTAATTGCGCTAATGTACCAAAACACAACAAACCCTAAAAGGACACAATCTGATTGAAAAAAAATCAAAGGATTTGTATTCAAAGATTATGTCAGCTTCAATTTCCTAGGTTTGAATAAACCAGTGGGCGCAGAGTAAAAGTATCAAAAAAGACATCAGCAAAAGCAGTGTTCTCACAAATTATTACTGATTGTATTCTTTCTGTAGGATCAATGAAGTGAAGTGGACCGAATGGCACAACCATGTGACGTGTATAAATGAGGAGCCAGGGAACACAATGCCTGAAGGTACTGTTTATTCTGTTTAAAACCTGTTTTATCACCCATAACTCATGACAACAATGAATCATAATAAAAGGGGCAATATTTATTTTCAATTTTCTGTCAGGCGTGGGACCAAATCTATTTGAAAGACAAGGATTTACCTCTTAGTTGTGGTATTAATGCAAATGACCTGCATAATTCCCTAACATTGTCCTGAAGAAAATTGAAGCTCATTATTCAATCACTTCTTTACAAATGTAAATTCAAGCACATGCACTGTTATGAGGTACATAAAATAATCCATCCTTGATTAAAATTCACAAAACGATTTGCAAGTATAAGTTTTACTTACATATGCAAATGGCTGGGATTTGGAGTGCAAAGATGGCACGAGAGGGGACCAGCTAGTCATTTCTTTTACTGTGCCATTGTACAATGGTGCTTGGTTTCCACAATCGTACTACCCATACAACTTCAAGTAGGAGAAAGGTCAATGCTCAGAATGGAATTCACAAAACGTCTTTAGGATTACGTCTTGTAAGCTGCAGTTGGTACGTTTTCAAACATAACTTAGGAAGTTTTTGTCAACCCTTAAAACATGTAAACCTATACCAGGAGACAGGAAAATATACAAGCTTACTATTGCACATTTGTGAATTGAACTTTTGTAGTTTAGACTAATAAGGAAGGTTTAATGTAAAACAAGTCTTTGTCCTGCAGTGTCACTCCTAGGAAAAACATTAGGGGCCGTATTTATACTCTGGTTGCGCCGAATTTGCGTCGTTTTTTTCGACGCAAATTCGACGCTAAACTAACGCCAACTAACGCCATATTTATACTATGGCGTTAGACGGTTCGGGCGCCAAAGTGCCCGGAGTGTGCGTCATTTTTTAGCGTGAACCCCTTCCTTGCGTTAATGATATGCAAGGGAGGCGTTCCCGTCTTAAAAAATGACTCCCAGGCCTTTACGTGGTATTTATACTCCCGGGCAAAAGAGACGCCCGGGAGTGGGCGTGGCTAAAAACGGCGCATTTGCGCCGCTTTTTAACGCCTGGGTCAGGCATGGCGTTAAGGGACAAGTGGGCTCAAAATGAGCCCAGAGTGCCCTCCCCTGCCCCCAGGGACCCCCCCTGCCACCCTTGCCCACCCCAGGAGGACACCCAAGGCTGGAGGGACCCACCCCAGGGACATTCAGGTAAGTTCAGGTAAGTACTTTTTTTTTTTTTTTATAATTTTTTTTGGCATAGGGGGGCCTGATTTGTGCCCCCCTACATGCCACTATGCCCAATGACCATGCCCAGGGGACAGAAGTCCGCTGGGCATGGCCATTGGGCAAGGGGGCATGACTCCTATCTTTACAATGATAGGAGTCATGTTGATGGGGGATGGGCGTCGAAAAAAAATGGCGCAAGTCGGGTTAAGACGATTTTTTAGCGTCAACCGGACTTGCGCCATTTTAAGACGCCCTAACGTCATTTTTTCCCAACGCCGGAGCTGCCTGGTCTACGTGGTTTTTTTCCACGCACACCAGGCAGCGCCGGTCTGATTGCGCCGTCTAACGCCATTCCATAAATACGGCGCCCGCATGGCGCTTCAGAATGGCGTTAGACGGCGCAAAATTTTTTGACGCTAAACTGCGTTAGCGCAGTTTAGCGTCAAAAAGTATAAATATGGGCTGAGGTCCCATATTTATACTTTTCTGGCGCCGAATTTGCGTCTTTTTTTTATGCAAAAGCGGCGCAAACGTACTCTCATGAGAGAGCGTTATTGTTCTTTATTGCAATGGCGAAGGAGTGTCGCTCCCCTGGCTAAGCCAAAAGCTTAAAGATAAAACAATATTTCTTTATTGTTTTATCTTTCAGCTGCTGGCTCAGTCAGCAACAAATGAAGGAAGGGGTGGGCTGGGCAACAGGAGGGGGGAGAGGGTAGGGGAAGAATGAGGGAGTGCATCTAAGTGCGCATGTGTGTTTGGCCGGCCGTCTCAGGCCAGCCAAACACACATGCACCCTTAGGTTTCTCCAACCCGGCTGTGTTGAACAGCCGGGCTGGAGAAACTGCACAGACCCCAGCGTTGTGTCTGAGTGCCAATCCAAGTCTCTCAGATCAATACTGACACTGCTTTCATGCAATGATTAGCATGAAAGCAGCATCAGGATTGCTGGGGAGCCTGTGCTGGTGTCCCAGTGAATACTGGGACACCAGAAAAGGATCGAGGTGGCAGGTGATGGCAACAGGAAGAGGTATGTTTTTAAAAATTGTTTTTTATTCCCTCCACCCCCGCCTGTCCCTCCACCCCACCTGCCCCTCCGTTTGAGATTTGTGGCAGACGCCGCTGGGTATTGCGAAAGACAGATGACACAGAATTACATTCTTTGATTGCAAACCATGAGAAAGATTTTTTTGTTGGGAAGCTGGTATTCAAGAAACAAAGAACTGAGTTGTAGCGTGCCTTCTGAGCTCTTCAACATACAAACCAAATAAGTGTCTCAGCAGAATTTGAAAGTTTGTTGACTTGAAGTTTTAGTCTGACACATCATTGAGAGTAACATTGGAGTAATTTAATAAAAGCAGTAAATTGCAGAAGACATCGTGGTGCTACATGCAATTGTATTGTGAGAGGAAAAAGATTAATTTTAGAACTGCCTAAAGGGTTCACATTTCCATAGCCAAACCTGAAAAGCACCAGAGGTTGAATTACATCTTTGCTGTTCTTTTCAGGTCCACTGATGAGTCTAAGCTGGTGATTTGCATTCCATGCAGTATTGTGAATGTGTTTGTGAAGGTTTCTGACTCCCCAGAGCATACCCAAAACATTTAGCATTTAATAACAAAAGGGGGCTCATCTTGTGCTAATGTGAGCTACTTCAGAACTACTACTGTTCATGGGTGACGTGTACAAGGTGAGCCTCATTCCTGGGATTCACATCTCCCAACATCGATGGGCAAAGATAGTATTGTGAGAAAGACTAGGGTGAATCATTTGTTTTCTATTCCAAAGTGCTGCTGATTGTTAAAGAGAGATGTACACAGATGTAAAATGCATCAAATATCAAGACAATTAAAAAATATATTTTGTTCTTACTCTGCAGACTTTCGCAAGCTGAATATGATCGCAGAAGAAGAAATGGATAGCTTTATTGAAAAAGATCGAGGATTTGTAGTAAACATTAATGAGCCAAACACCCTACCATTTGAAACAGAGGTTTAATTACTTTTGCCACCACAAAAGCCATGCTTTTGTATTTATGTCGGTTGAACCTTGTTAAAAAGGCATTTTAGTCTCTCCTACCTCCTGTGGATCATAGAGTTTTTGGCTATATTTATTGGTACCACTCTGCTACTGGTTGGAACATGGTACACATTTTGAACCGTGATGTGTCATTATTGTGAAGAGATTCATGAGAGTACAACAAACCTCATCAGCACAAACTCCATGCACAGAAACCAGCCTCTCACTTGCAGGTCTGAGGAGTGATCATGTAATAATATGGTGCTATCCGTCCTCTATGGCATAAGTGTGTTATCTGTGAAATATCTTTACAAATCAGGTGTCATGAAATAACACATGCCACTCTTAGAGTCTGGTATTGGGATTAAAAACCTACTAGAAGCTACAGAATGCTTCTGTGACTTTAAAAGATACATGTTAGAAACCTGGGATACTCTTGATTAGGAAAAGGATGAGCTGCAAGACACGAATTCCAAGAAAGAGTTGGATGGTCTCCCGAAAGTGTGCTACAGTATCATTTGGAATATTGGTCCATACCTTCAAGCCTTGTAATTTTTCAAAGTAAAATATTCAATGTTTGGTGGGGTATCTTGCATCTTCGCCCTACACTTGCCTGAGAACGCAGAGGCTGCAGAAGAAAATATTTGGAGAAAGGCACAGCTCTTCTTAACACGCTGCAATTTCTGACTTATCTGTGCACGCGTGCTTTATTTAATGTTGAAAAATGGAATCTATTTATAAAATTTGAACAGTTCTTATCCACGTGAATCACATTACTGTGTTTGTATGAAAATGGTGCTCGTATGTTTTTTTTTTTTATCTAGGGCAGATTTTGTGATCTGGGGCGTGGTAGGTGAACTGTGTTTCTAGATACACGGAAGAGCACAAACTACAAACAATGCTGTTTTTGTTTTGAATATATTTTATCTAGATGTAGGTATTTTAATTGTGATGCTTGTATTTAATGTACCTCTTACCCCATAGATCCTAATTAAGTAATAACCAACCTCCTCTGTGTAGAAGTACATTGTTATATATGAGGTAAATTATTAATGACATATTACATTCTCCAGTAAGAGGTCTAACTCCAAGTGTACTGTAAGCATGCCCCCTAGTGATCTACTGTAACCATGCCCCCTAGTGATCAAACTTGTTGAAAGTGCAACTTTCAGTCAAATGTATATTTATTTGAGCCAGGAATTGTATTTTATACAAAAGAATATAGAAGAAATACCTATATTTTGCACCTTCCAGTTTTTATTAAGATTTTTGTATATTTTCTATTCATGGGTTTTATGTAAAAATAAGAATAACAAATGTTTTGTACATTTTATCTGTTTGTATACTTGAATGACGCATACTTGTTTACAATACTCTGAGTTTATGTTTATTTTCCTGCCTGAGTTACCGTGCTTACATTTGCAAGTGAGGTTCCTTGCAAAGTTAGAATCCGAAATATATGAAGGTTTTTTTTTTTTTTTGTTTTTTTTAACTGAATCAAAACAGAGAAGGAACTGAGAACATTTAAGATAGAAGAAGTGGCAATGCCTCCCAGCAGGAAAAATGAACTTTGAAGCAGAACTCGGAAAAAGCAAGCATGAGCAGTTTGCTAATCTCCCATGAGTGAAAATGAGATTGCATATTAAAGGACACCTTGCCCTTCTCTCTTAGAGACCCAACTCAGTTACATTCTTGTTTCAATTATTAAACCTATTACGATGATATTTAATTCTCGTTGAAAATGCTATGTAGAATGACTATGTACTACTGAGCCATTGGAGCCTAAATTTTCTAAATAAATATTTATTGGCGAGTTATTGTGTAATCGAAATATTTTGGATTGAAGTTTGAATGGTCAGAGAACTTTTATGTAGATGCTAGTAAGATGGGAGGGGCAGGGTTATTTATAATTCATAACGTTTTACACAGTTCGTAACTATCTGTAAAGCATTACACATACAAGAGACCACATCATTTGAGCTGGAGGAACAAAACAAAAATACTGGGTCAAAAAGAAAGCGATCCAGTCAATCTGGTTTATGGATTCTTGAATAACAGCTCAAAATACAGGGGCGGAATAGCATTGCCTGCTACTGCCAGCAGCAGCAGCTGCAAACCTTTTCCCCAAAACAATAATAAACTGTGTTTATTATCAGTTTTTATTTTTTTAAAGGGGCGGAGACACAGGGGTGACAAGCAATGAGGGGGAGTGCTCAGCACTCCCCCTCAGAGCTCATGTGTTTGGCCAGCCATCTTGGGCGGCCAAACACACACGCGCAGTGGGCTCTCTGCCTGTGAGTGCCCTGGCTGGGTGCTCCCAGCCAATCCTGACGTTGCTCTTAGCAGCGTCAGGATTGGCGCAGGGCAGGCTGGGAGCCTGTGTCTGCAGATTAGAGGGAGGAGTGGGCGGAACCGCGGCAGAGGTAAGTGTCTTTTTTATTTATTTGAATATTTTTAATTTAATCACCCCCTCTGTCCCCCACCCACCTCTCCGCCCCTTCTGCTTCGCGTGAGCCGCAACTGTCAAAATAAAGGACAAACTGCACCTCACAACACAACTGCACCAAAGCTCACAAACCAAAATAGATTGAATTTACAGGATTAATTGTACTTTGATTTGACAGAGTGCAGGAGCATTTTTAAGTGAGCCTTCAGTTTTTACTAAAATAGCTTGTTGATTTTTTTCTAGGTTGCTAAGGTTGGGTATTCCATAACTTAGCCAGTCACTCACAGTCAGTTCCCTTTTATATGTGGGCTGGTGGACCACCAGCAGAGATCAAAATTAAATCAACTGTGTTAATTGTGAAGGCACCAAACTTTAGTGAATCAATCACCCTTTTTCCTGACAACTAATACCAGGGATGAGTCACAAATACACCTAGAAAACGCCTTGTGAATTTGCCCTTCTCTGTTGTGTTACGTTTTGTTTTTCGAAAGTTGCAAGAAAAAAACAGGACTAGCCCTGGTAGGATATAACAATGTAACATTCCCTTTTTTCATGAAAGACAACACAGTAGTGCTGCTAACCCAAAGGCAAGAGCTAAACTGGGGAATAATAACTCAGAATAAAGGTGAAAAACAAAAGTAAATCAGCTTTTTCATAAAATATTGTGTCAACAAGAAATGCATGGTAAAAGTGTTACTTGGTGCACTTTCAGCTGCAGCCATCTTGGAGAAAGGAGCCTTAAAAACAGCAGCTAGAGGTTCAATATAGATGTTTTCAAACCCTTCATGAACTGCTTAAAACATGAAAGGCAGCAGATACCCAAGGAGAGTGTTTCAAAGCTGGGGACCTAAAACCCTAAGACTTTCCCCGGGTCACAGCATTGATCTACTCATATTAAAGATCTGCACAGGGCCAGCTTTAGCAACGCCACAACTGTTAATCTTTTTTGGCACCCCCACAGATCCCCCCACTACCAGCCTCCATCACTGCCCATCAACTCTTCCTAAGCCTGTAGGAGGCTGGCCTGGTGTGTAGTGTGTACCTATGGTACTTACACCTTGTACCAGGTCCAGTTATCCCTTATTAGTGTAGTGTAGTCAGTGTCTACAAGCCAGGCTCTCTAGAGATAGCTGTGGATGAGCAGCCAAGGCTTATCTAGGAGACATGCAAAGCTCATGCAATACCACTGTAATCACACAGTACTCCCACACATGAAAGAAAACACACTATTTTGGTGACACAAATACCAAAAATGCCATAGATGCTATACTCCATTAGGAGGTAAGTAATACCCAAAATATATTCACTAGTAAGCAGAAATAGGCATAAAAACAGTTAGAAAACAGTGCAATGAGTGAAAATCACAATAGTTAGAAATGGGCCTAGAGGGACCACAAACCATATACTAAGAAAGTGGAATGCAAAAGTCGGTCTCCCACCTAGGCAATTGTAGTGTGTAGAGGAGAGCTGGGAGTACTTAAAAAGACCAAAGGTAAGTACCAGAACCCACCACATAGACCAGGAAAGCAGGAGTAAATCACATAAGTTTCCTAGAACACACACAAAAACGAGAAGTATAATTATGCAAACCCCAGAAGAGACTGCAAGACACCAACAGTTGATTCCTGGACAAGAGGACCCGTGGAAGAAGGGGACCAAGTCCAAGAAGCACAGAAGAGTCCATGAAGAGCAGGAGCCCCTGATGACACAGATGAAGGTGCAAAAGGAGAACCACCGGTGAAGAAGAGAAGTCAGCACTGGAAACAAGAAGACGAAGGGTGCAAGTGATGTCCCTTGCCGGATGGAGGATTGCAGTTGGGTTTCCATCGTCGGAGTTTGCCAACAAGCCTTGGCACACGCAAAGCTCACGGTTGGTGGGAAATGGCGCTGCCCGGGACCAGGGAGGACCAGGGAGGACCAGGTGGACTCCAGCCAGGGGTGGGAGCCAGAGGAGGCCCTCAGCAACTCAGAGAGCCCATAGAAGACCATAAAGCACACACAGGAGTCCCACAGCATGGGGACAATTAAGTTGCAGAAGAGGCCCACGCAGCACTACGACAAATGCTCCCATGCCGCTGGAGAACCATTCAGGAAGCTGTGTGTTGCAGGATAGAGTGCTGGGGGCCGGAGCTACAAGATGCATGAAAGTCTTGGAAAAAGGATGTCAACAAATCTTGGCAGCTGCAAAAGACACAGTGCACAGGAGTACTGTCTTGCGTGGGGAGGCAATGTCTTACCTCCACCAAAGTGGGACATTTGGAAGAGAAAACAGCCGGGGCCACTTCAGTCCACCACCCATGATGCAGGATCCATGGAGTTCAATGTAAAGGGGATCCACACAGCCGGTCCTCATCGCAGTTGGTGCCTGCAGAAGCAGGGGAGTGACTCCTTCACCCTAAGGGAGATTCCTTCTTCCTTCTGATGCAGGCTGAAGATGGGCTGTCTTCAGAGGACACACAACTGGGAAACTGTTGCAGTTATTGGCAGGAGTCGGAGATACAATGTTACAGGAGGTGTCTTGCTACTTTGTTGCAGCTTGTAGGTTCCTGGAGGGTCCAGATGCAGTTTCTTCAGTGAGAAGTCAAAGTGGAAGATACAGAGGATTCCTGCGTGAGTTTTACAATCCGAATCTGAGGAACCACCCAAAGGAGAGACCCTAAATAGCCCTGAAAGGGGGATTGGTCACCTAAACAGGTAAGCACCTATAAGGGGAGGGCTCTGACGTCACCTGTGGCACAGGCCAATCAAATGCTCCCCGAGTTGGCGTGGCTTCGAGCTCATGGAGTGAGCTGCCTCGGGGAAGAGCTCCGACCTGGGGCCCCCGCTACACATGGATCCTGCAAGCATTGACCGACACTTTGCTCACCCCCCCTCTCCCTAAGGGTCAGGAGGAGGGGGGCGTCAAGAACGAGGCCGAACAAGTAACATCCGAGCCTCAGAACCGTGAAACGCAAAGAATCCTGCCAGGCTGCCTGACTCCAAAATGGCAGGCGCCCTTGGGCTGACAGAGCACGGACCGATCGTGGCCTGTAAAATTTGCCCAATGCGACGGGTGCTCCAAGTATTGTCTGACTTCTGCTGCTGGGGGGTAGGCTCCGGAATCGTATTTCGTCCTGCACTTCGGTGAAGCCCTTTTCCTTTTGCAGCGGTGAGTACTACTGTGAGGGCTGGGGCGAGGAAGGAGGATCCCACATCTCCTTGCCCAAATAGCTCCTATAGGGCGAGACTGAGAGGGTGCCTGGTCTGGCGGGGCTACTGGGAGACTGTTTCCCCCCTGGATCTGTAAGAGGAAGGGAAAGAACGCAGCGCTGAGGCGGGGGCGGCCCAGACTGTGAGGTGGATGGGCTTGGGCCTTGACTGGCCTTGACTGCGCCAGGCACCCCGGGGCAAGATATATTGCTGCCCGACGCAATGGGCAAAATCAACAAGAAAAAAGACATGGTTAACGAGTCTGGCGACCATCACGATGGCCCTTTCCCCCCTCCTGCCGGATCGGCACAGTCAGCGGCTACCTAGAGCCCATCGCTGGGGGACATTATGCAGGCTATTACGTCCTCCAGGGAAAGCCTAGAACTCAAAATAGATACCATTGCATTGGATTTGGGCCTGCTGAGGGAGGACCAGCACCGACTTGCGGAAAGAGTGGCGACAACTAAAAAAACTGTTGAGGAACTTAAACCTGAGTTGGTGACGACCGGAGATCGTGTAACTGCTCTCGAAAAACCAGTGGGGACACTCCTGGTCTGCACTGAAGATGCCAAAAATAGAACTAGGAGGAACAGCATTCAGGTAATTGGCCTACCTGAAAAAGTTGAGCGACAAGACTTACCTGAGTACCTGGAAAGATGGATTGTAGAGGAGGTGGCCCCAGAAGGCCTCTCACGTTTCTTCACCTTTGAAAGGGCGCATAGAGTGCCGACAAGGGCTCGCCCCCCGGGGGCACCACCGAGACCAGTGGTAGCTTGGCTATTGCATTGTAAGGACCGCGATCATATACTAGCAGAGGCTAGGAAGGCCGGAGAGCGAAGAGTGGAGAACAAACTACTCTGCATCTTTCCTGACTTCTCCTGCGAGGTCCAGAGGCAAAGAGCATCCTATCTTTGCACACGCTAGGGGCACCCTCATTTGGATAAGGGCGGGAATACCGTTTCAGATGACCAATACACTAATAGATCCTGACAGGCGATATATGGTGGTCACTGGCAGATTGGGGGGATGAGATATCACACTGATAAATAAATACGCACCTAACATAGATCAGGGCACATTTCTAGATCAGTTATCGAACACCTTGGCTCCTCACTTGCTCCACTCAGTACTGATTGCGGGGGATTTCAATTGTGTAGCTGCCCCGGGTCTTGACCGGGACTCATCAGTGAACACCTTAGCTAAAAAAATCCTTGAATGGCAAACAGGATGGCAGCTGTTAGTCTCCTGGCGGACCCTCAACCCACAAGCCAGGGATTATTCATTCTACTCTGCAGTGCACGATTTGTATGTGCGGCTTGACACCTTCCTATGCACACCAGAAATACACACTCAGACATGGGACATAGAATACTTGGGGAGAACCATCTCCGATCACAATCCCATTCTAATGCACTTACCATGGATAAGGGCTAACTCCAGCATTCCCACCTGGCGCCTTAAGCCTGACTCCCTCGAAGATCCTGCATATCGCAACCAAATAAGGGGGCATACTACACAGTACTTTGAAGACAATGAGACAACGGCCCCCTCCCCTCAAATATTATGAAAAGCGTTTAAGGTGGTGATACGCGGGTGCTGCATAGCTGCATCCATGGGGGTTAGAAAAACATTACTACGAGGAGATGAAATGGCTGAGGCAGAACTCTGCTCGCTGGAGAGATGGGCGCCGGAAAGCCCTGTTCTACAGGGGGAGCTTTGGATGGTTAGGGAGAAGGTAGCTGAGTATACGGAGAAGCTTCACTGCTTATATTACAAACACTACATGGCTGGGGCGCATGCGGAAAGAGATAAGGCAGGCGCATTATTGGCGTGGTTGCGCAACCCGCCCAGCGAGGTTCCCCCATTACAGAGATCAACACCCAGTCAGGAATCAAGCTTTACCAGCAGGTCGACATAAACCATCACTTCCTCAAATACTACACCACCGTTTATGCCAGCACCTCACAGGGGGAGGGGGAGGAACTACGGGCATTCTTAGATGCACTCCCACGCCAGTACCTTAGTGAAGCAGAGAGGGATGGCATGGGAGGCGACATAATGACGTCAGAAATTAGGGACACCAACAGAGGACTGGCCCGAGGGAAAACACCCGGGACCAATGGCCTACCGATTGAGTTTTATGCCACTTACGCGCAGGAGTTGGCCCCTAAATTGGCACAGTTGTACAACGCCGCACGTGCAATGAAACATCTTCCACAATCCACAGGAGAGGCCCTGATTGTCCCTCTGCTCAAACCCGGTAAGTCCCCAAGTGATAGTAGGGCTTATAGACCCCTCTCCATGTTAAATTCAGACTACAAGATATTAAGGAGAATATTCGTGACTAGATTACTCCTGCACATGACCCGATTGGTACACTCCGACCAGGCGGGCTTTATTCCCTCTAGGAATAATGCCCAGAACGTACGGAGAGTTATACATGTTAAGGATACTATTGCCCTTCTGATGGCAGCGGTCGCCGTATTGGCAGTAGACATTGAAAAGGTATTCGACAGCCTCGAATGGGATTATTTATATGCAGTGCTGACCCGTATGGGATTTGGTTAGGGCTTCATCAACAGGACAAAGATCTTACATGCAAACCTGAAGGCAAGATTCAGAACTCGTGCCATTGTATCAGAGCAGTACTCAGTGGAGAGGGGCACTAGGCAGGGTTGCCCCCTATCACCGTTATTATTTGCATTGGCAATGGAGCCCTTAGCTGCCCAGGCTCGGACTGCCACCTGGTATCGGGGATTACTGCAGGGCAGCAGGCGTCATACAACAGCATTGTATGCAGATGACTTGCTACTATTCTTACAGAACACTGATCAGGAGTTGGAGGGGGGCTCAGGCTCAGGCTCATTTGGCTGACTGACAGGCTTGAAAGTCAATTGGCAGAAATCGTTCTTGTTTCCCCTGTCTGCACACAGCGATCCACCAGAAGAACTGGGGCATGTAACATGGGAGCCCCGGTGCATGCCATACCTGGGAGTTAAAATATATCATTCTAGATCTGACATATTAGAGGGCCCTGAGAACTAGTATAGCTTTTTGGTGCTCGCTTCCGCTCTCAGTAGCTGGGCGGATAGCGGTCATTAAGATGGTAGCACTCCTGCGCCTGTTGTATTACTTTGCGGTCCTGCCTGTCTGGATTCCTGCGGCGGTGCTCAGGGAACTAGATTCTATGCTCACAGCATTTAGTTGGGGAAGAGAGTGGCACTCACCAAGCTGAAGCGACCCCGGTCTGAGGGAGGGCTGGCGGTTCCTGATTTTGAGTCCTATTATTTGGCTGCTCAACTACAGTGGCTAACTCGCTGGGTAGTGGAACAGGGGACCGGCGAGGAATGCGATGACACTTTGACTCCCCCGGTGTCGTTGCTGGCAAGCCTTGGGAGGAGGCTGGGGCCCTACAGATGGGAGACCTATATTGTGAGGGTAGTCTCCTGCTATTCGAGGACTTTCGGCAAGCACATGATCTTTCGCAAGGCCAATTTCTGTTGCACCAAGCGATCACACATGTAGTCCAAGTGCATTGGAGGACTGGGAATTTAGAACCTGCTCCTCATCGCCCAAGTATCTATTTATTAACTTCAGACGGGATTCAGAAGGCCGTCACAAGTTTATACAGAGCAATCAATGTAGGGACACAAGAGCCCCACGAGGAACTGCGACGCAAATGGTAGGTAGGTTTGGAGACCCGGATATCGGAAGGTGAATGGGGCCAAATACTAGAAAGGGCACAAAGATTTCCAGAAACGCTAGGTTTCAGCTCATACAATTTTTATCTTACACAGAGCTTATCTTACTCCGCAGAGACTACGGGAACATCTCCGGATCCTAGATGCAAAATGTCCCCGATGCGGGATAGAGGCGGCAGACTTCATACATATGCTTTGGTCTTGCCCTCTGCTGAAGGCATATTGGAACACAGTGGCGAGGGAAGTGGCGGATGTCATAGAACGTGATGTTGCTTGTACAGCTGCCCATTGTTTACTACATTGGTTTCCTCACACCCCCAAGAACTGAACAACTAGTAGATGTAAGGATCTCTTATTCATACTAGCTAAAAGAGAGTTGACGAAGAACTGGAAAAGCCTAGCTGGCCCTTGTCTTCCCAACTGGAGGAGAGAGCTAAAGAAATGGTCAGAGAGTGAAAGACTAGTCCTGCACATAGAGCTCGGGAAGGGCAGAGGTTCTCCTGAGTTGAAAGAGGCCTGGGATCAGCTTATTGTAAGGCTACAGGCTGAGACATTGCACCCCTGCACAGAAGGAGTAGAGCCAGCTTCTGTATCCACCGATCGACGGGATACTTCACTCAATAGTTCACCAGACGGCTAACGCTGGGAATAGAACGCATGCCTGAACTCTTCAATCTGAGGGTTCAGCGAGGTATACAGGGGCAACATGGGGGGAAGGACAATGAGTCACATTAACACTGGGTGGCAAGGGGGGGATTGTGGGGACACGGGGGAGTTAAGAGTTAAGAAGTTTATGCGTTATCTTATAGTAACAATTGATGGAGGTACCACATCATACACTTAGTTTCCTTAGGCACCTGCACCTGACAGTCAGAGTAGGGGATAGGAATACAGTATTTGATAAAGATGGGCTGCTTTTTGTTAGTAGGTTAAGATCACGACAAGCATGGTATACGATAATTGCCTAGTGTACGATATTCATTTCAACGTGGGCTGTATAGAATATAGACACCTCTACATTCCATGTACTTGTATGATTGTAATGAGAAACTAATAAAATTTTAATCCAAGATGGCAAAAACCAGGGACCCTCTGGAGGAGCTCTGAGCACCACCCGTGGGGTGGTGATGGACAGGGGAGTGGTCACTCCCCTTTCCTTTGTTCAGTTGTACCAATGTAGATTGGTTTATGCAAGGAGAGCATCAAATGTGCCCTTCAAAGCATTTCCATTGGCTTGGGGAGGCTACTCCTCCCAAGCCTGTAACATTATTTACAAAGGGAGAGGGTGTAACATCCCGCTCCCAAAGAAAATCCTTTGTTCTGCCTTCCTGGCCTCAAGCTTTTCAAGCAACAGGAGGGCAGAAACCTGTCTATGAGGTGGCAGCAGCTGGGGCTGCCTGGGAAACCTCAGGAGGCTGAAATGGCAATGCTGAGGGTTATCTAATGAGCCCCCAGAGTGCATGGAATCATACAACCAATGCTTGCAAAAGCCTTGGGGTATGATTCCAACATGTTTGATACCAAACATGCCTATGTTCAGAGTTACCATTATATAGCTGGCCATAAGTAGTGACCTATGTCCAGTACACTCGTAAAATGGTGTTCCCGCACTCACGAACTCCGGGAAAAAGGTCCTGGGGTTCATGAGGGCAGCTCTACTAGTGCAGAAGTCCCCTCACACACAGGTACTTTGCACCCTGCCCTCAGGGCTGGAGGGCCTGCTATAGGGGTGACTTATAAGTGACCTGGTGCAGTGAAAATGGCAATGAAAGGGTGCTTGCATCTTTTCACGCAGGCTGCAATGGCAGTCCTGCAGAAGCCTTTGCATGGGCTCCTAATGGGTAGCCAAATATATGCTGCGGGCCATAGAGATCCCCTGGAACCCCAAAGTCCTTGGTACATAGGTACCGTATACTAGGGATTTATAAGGGGCCACCAGTATGCCAATCGTGGGTGAAATACAGAGTTTTGGGAAAGAGAGCTTAATCACTGTGGTCCTGATTAGCAGGTTCCCAGTGAACACAGTCAAGCACACTGACATCAGGCATAAAAAGAGGGTAACCATGCCAAGAAAGAGGGTACTTTCCTACAACTCCTGCTCAAATGTATTTAATTTCCTGTATAGCGCTTTTTATCACATGGGTGTCATAGCTCATCACACACACATATTATACAGAGACAATGAATCACACAATTGTGTAAATCAATGCAAAATAAATGTTACATAAATCAATTGGGTCTACATGTCGTAGGACTCACCAGCCATCCATACTGGAAGACATTATGGCCCTCATCCTGACCTTGGCGGGCGGCGGAGGCCGCCCGCCAAAGTCCCGCCGTCAGGTTACCGTTCCGCGGTCGAAAGACCGCGGCGGTAATTCTGACATTCCCGCTGGGCTGGCGGGCGGCCGCCTTCAGGCCGCCCGCCAGCCCAGCAGGAAAGAGGCTTCCACGATGAAGCCGGCTCGGAATCGAGCCGGCGGAGTGGAAGCTGTGCGACGGGTGCAGTTGCACCCGTCGCGTATTTCACTGTCTGCGCAGCAGACAGTGAAATACATTTAGGGGCCCTCTTACGGGGGCCCATGCAGTGCCCATGCCAATGGCATGGGCACTGCAGGTGCCCCCAGGGGCCCCGCGACCCCCCCTACCGTCATCCGGTTCCCGGCGGGCGGACCGCCGGGAACTGGATGGCGGTAGGGGGGGTCGGAATCCCCTCGGCGGCGCAGCAAGCTGCGCCGCCTTGGAGGATTCCAAGGGGCAGCGGAAAACCGGCGGGAGTCCGCCGGTTTTCCTGCACTGACCGCGGCCAAAGCGCCGCGGTCAGAATGCCCTGCGGGGCACCGCCGGTCTGTCGGCGGTGCTCCCGCCGACCCTGGCCCCGGCGGTCTAAGACCGCCGGGGTTAGAATCACCCCCTATGGGGGTCATTCTGACCTCGGCGGTAAAAGGCACTTACCGCCGGTCAGAAGCACGCCATAACACCGCCGCGGTCGCGGTAAACCGCCACGGTCATTCTGACCCGCAACTGGCAACCAGCCAAAAACCCAACATCAACAAAAGGCCGCCACACCAAAGGTCAGCGGGAAACTGGCGATGACCAACCCTCCACCGTCACGCCAACAGAAATACGCCCATACCATTCCGACCCACAAATCCCCGCAGCGGTCTTTCAACCGTGGTATTCCATTGCCGGTACACACCGCCACGGTCAAAATACAAACACATTTACAAAACACATCCACATTGGATAATTCAAAATACACACACCTGAGACACATACACACACCACTCCCACACACCCACATCACCCACAAACCCCTACGACCACAATTGCGAGTGAAGGACAGAGAGAGAGAGCACAGCATAGAGTAGACCATCACACAGAGGCAAATCACAACATCACCCACACAATATCCACGCACAAAACACCATACACCACCACACTCACCACACTCTACAACACATACACCAGCCCTCACCTCATCCACACCACCCCATGGCACCCCAAAGACACCCCAGGTTCTCTGACGCAGAACTCAGGGTCATGGTGGAGGAAATAGTTCGTGGAGAGCCCCAGCTCTTCGGGGCACAGGTGCAGCACACCACCATTGCCAGGAAGATGGAGCTATGGCAAAGAATAGTGGACAGGGTCAACGCTGTGGGACAGCATCCACGAAATCGGGACGACATCAGGAAGCGGTGGAACGACCTACGGGGGAAGGTGCGTTCCATGGTATCAAGACACAACATCGCGGTACAGTGGACTGGCGGCGGACCCCCACCTACTCCCCCAGAATTCACAGCATGGGAGGAGGAAGTCTTGCACATCCTGCATCCTGAGGGCCTCGCAGGAGTAGGCAGAGAAATGGACTCTGGTAAGGCAAATCTCCACTTCTTCATTCCCCCCACCCCACCTGCATGCCAAATCATACCCCCACCCTCACCCCCACCCCCATCACACCAACTCCTTGCAAATGGCTCACCATCACATCCCACCCATCCCCAAACCTAGCCCTGCATGCGTCCACAAAGCATGGACACCCATCACCAAAGCATGCCCACTGCACACACCCATCACCCCCACAAGCCACCGTCACAAAAGCCCCCACAAGGGAATGGCAGCACTGGGGTACACGGCCACCCACCCATTACACGAAATGCCACACACAGAAGCAATAACCATACTCTTATACCCCTGCAGGACCCGAACGCCACCACACCGCCACGGAGGGTCCAGAGATGTCCATCCCACCCCCAGAAGAGCCCCCCAGTGATGACAGCAGCTCTGTCTCCCTGGACCCAGATGACCAGCCCGGCCCATCGGGGACCTCGGGACAGTCGGTTCCCCAGAGACAGCCACAGGCTACACCAGACCTAACCCCCTCTGGGAACACCAGCACAGCTCCCACCCAGCGGGCCCATGCCTCTGTCTCCAGGACACGTCAATCAGCGGTGTGTCCACCACTACAGGGCACCCAGGTTGACCCACCACCCCAACAACAACAGGGACCTGGGGGCAGTGGTAGTGGGCACACCGTCCAGGGGACAGAGGCCCAGGGAAACAGGGGAACTGGGAGGGCTGCTGTGCGACAGGGGGGGGACAGGCCCAGGGAACCGACTCTCCAAGAGGCCCTCTCCTCCATCATGGGAGCACACCACCACTCCCAGGAGACGATGGCTACGGTACTGGCCAGGTTCCAGGAGATCCAGGTACTGCAGGAGGAACAGTACATGGGGTTCAGAGAGGAACTGAGGAACATTAGTTCCGCAATGGGTACCATCGTCGTGGCCCTTAACCAGATAGTCACCACATTGCGGGACCATGTGGCACCACAAAGGGCCCCTGTCACTAGCCTGGACCAGGAACAGCCTTCCACCTCTGCCGGCGCTAGTGGACAGGAGGCCCCCACACAACGACAGGCCACCAGAACCCCACCTCCTGCAGAAGAAGAACCACCCCGCAAGCGGAACCTGAGATCTCACAAGAAGACAGAGTAGGATGCCAAGACCCCCGCCAGCAAACGATACCCCCTGATGTCCAACCTTGAACTGCCCCTGCTCCATCCTTCCACAGGCATATGGACAATGCACCTGTGAGACTGAGAACTGGACTCTGCCATGGACATTACTCCACCATCACCCATCACCGTTTTACAATCATGTCCCTAAATTTAGCACTTTAATAAAATCACTTATTGCACTTTAAAAATCTCGAGTCTGCTTGTATTTTGAACAAATGTATTAGACATAACGGTGCAAAAATGTTCAGTTACATTGTGATGACAACATACCACTGTCACACAGCTGTAGTCCATGGGCAAACAAAGCAGAGGTCACGCAGTGGGACCCACAGCTCTGAAAACGGAAGGGAAAGTCACAACTCAGTTAACAGGAACTGGGGGGAAACACAGACAGTAGAGAGGCAGGAGATTTTAAGTAAACGTAAAATGGCGGGGTTGATTCGTACCTGTGTGCTACTGAAAATACTGTTGTATCACGGTGTCCCTGTTGTCTGTGTCGTCCCCTTCGTCTTCCTCCTCTTCACTCTCCACACGCTCCACAGCTGCTGCAACACCACCATCTGGACCATCCTCCTGCAGGAAAGGCACCTGGCGTCGCAAAGCCAGGTTGTGAAGCATACAGCAGGCCACGATGATATGGCACACCTTCTTTGGTGAGTACATTAGGGATCCACCTGTCATATGCAGGCACCTAAACCTGGCCTTCAGGAGGCCGAAGGTTCTTTCTATAATCCTCCTAATGCGCCCATGGGCCTCATTGTAGCGTTCCTCTGCCCTTGTCCTGGGATTCCTCACTGGGGTAAGTAGCCACGACAAGTTGGGGTAACCAGAGTCACCTATTAGCCACACACAGTGTCTCTGTAGCTGTTCCATCACATAAGGGATGCTGCTATTTTGCCTGATGTACGCGTCATGCACTGACCCAGGGAACTTGGCATTTACATGGGAGATGTACTGGTCAGCCAAACAGACCACCTGGACATTCATCGAATGATAACTTTTTCTGTTCCTGTACACCTGCTCACTTCCACTGGGGGGAACCAAAGCCACATGAGTCCCATCAATGGCACCAATGATGTTGGGGATATGGCCAAGGGCATAGAAATCACCCTTCACTGTAGCCAAATCGCCCACGTCAGGGAAAACAATGTAGCTCCGCATGCATTTCATCAGGGCAGACAACACTCTGGACAAAACCTTAGAAAACATAGGCTGAGACATCCCTGATGATATGGCCACTGTTGTTTGGAATGATCCACTTGTCAAAAAATGGAGTACTGACAGAACCTGCACCAGAGGGGGAATCCCTGTGGGTTGGCGAATGGGGGACATCAGGTCTGGCTCCAGCTGGGCACACAGTTCCTGTATAGTGGCTCGGTCAAGTCTGTATGTTAGTATGACATGTCTTTCTTCCATTGTCGACAGGTCCACCAGCGGTCTGTACACAGGAGGATTCCTCCATCTCCTCGCAAGTCCCAGCGGACGGTGCCTAGGAAGAACAACATGGAGCACAGAGTCAAGCAACCCACAGGTACGTAATCACAGCTTGCACAGTACACGATTCGCTATGCATTGAATGGCTTGTATGAGTGGCAATGCAAGGCCTAGGCCTGTGTCACGCAGTAGAAATTAAGCCATGTGGGCCCTTGAAATGGCGGCTGCCTGACCTGTGAAGTGTGACAATGGGATGTGAGGTCAATGCGCTGCCGTGGCACACCGTGGCGGTAGGCGGTCGAAGACCGCGGCGCAAAGGCGCATTGGTTAACATTGAACCCTATGTGTCTCAGAAGCCAATGACGATGTGCGCCGGCGGTCGCGGTACGCACCGCCACGGTACGCACCGCCGCGGGCGTGACCGCCATTTTCTATCTGATTAATCACTCAAGACCTGATCATCCACAGGGGAGGACCTATACTGCAAGTGCTGCTGTGACCTCGGTCTGGAGGAGACAATGGCTGCTGCGACTGGGGAAAGGGCCCCTGCCTTCACATCTGAGGAATTGGAGAAACTTGTTGATGGGGTCCTCCCCCAGTATGCGCTACTCTACGGTCCTCCAGACCAACAGGTAAGTACACAGGGAGCACGTTGTATGGGCTATGTCTGTATTGAGTGGGGTGAATGTAAGATGGTGGGGAGGGGAGCGAATGAGGAATGCAACGCACGACAGATGAGAGCATGTGCCACATGGCAAGGTTGGGGAGGGAGGGCCACTCTTATCGACCATGCAGAAAAGTGATGATATTTCTTTTCCCACCCTGTACATGTCACACAGGTCAGCGCCCATCAGAAGATTGACATTTGGCGTGCCATCGCCAAGGACGTCCGGGCCCTGGGGGTCCACAACAGACGGGGCACCCACTGCCGCAAGAGGTGGGAGGACATCCGCCGCAGGAGCAGAAAGACCGCCGAGGCTCTGCTGGGGATGGCCTCCCAACCTAGGAGGGGTGCCACATGGCAATTGACCCCCCTGATGTCCCGGATCCTGGCGGTGGCCTACCCCGATTTGGATGGGCGCGTGAGGACATCACAGCAGACACAAGGGGGTGATTATCAGCACATTCTGCTATATTAGCGCACAGTGGAGGTGTCTGGGTGGGGGAGGAGGGCTGTGGCTATCTCTAGGCCAGGGCGGTTTCTGTAGGCTAGGCCCCTCCGTAAGGCATGGCCCTGTGCCCCCGCCCCCCCACCTCTGTAGGGTGCTAAGTACAGCTATCCATGGCCCGGGCTCACCTATGTGTGCATTTGTCATCCATAGACTTGTAGGCCAAGTCACAATAATTGAGTAGTGTACCCTGAGTGCGCGGCATAGTGCAGGGGTCTTCTGTGTCTGTCCTCTCCGCCAACGGTGTCGCATATGCATGCACTCAACATGTCTTTCTTTCTTCTCCCCCCCCTTCTGTTTAGTTTTTCTGTTCATGTGTGCCTTAGCATCATCAGGCGGAGGAGAAGTGGCATCGGCACACGAGGGAGCTGCATCTCCACACGGGGACCCGTGGAGACGTCAGCGACACCGACACGTCCTCAGAAGGGAGCTCCCTTGTGGTGGCGGCAACATCCATGCCCACCGCAACAACAGGTACAGCCGCCACCCAGCGCACCAGCTCCGCCCTCCCAGCAGCCCCTCAGCCTTCGCCCCGTGCCCGCTCGGCCAGGAAGCCGGGCATCTCCTTCGCCCCAGGCACCTCAGGCCCTGCCCCAGTTACCACTGCTGCCCTCAGTGCGGAGATCATTGACCTCCTCAGGACGCTCATTGTTGGGCAGTCTACCCTTTTGAATGCCATCCAGGGGGTAGAAAGGGAGGTGCATCGGAGCAATGCATACCTGGAGGGCATTCATTCGGGTCAGGCTGCCCATCAGCGATCGTTCAACACTCTGGCTTCAGCACTGACGGCAGCCATTGTCCCTGTCTCCAGCCTCCCTCCTCCAACTCCCTCCACCCAGTCCCAATCCCCTGTTCCTCTGCCTAGCCCAGACACACCTACAGACCAGCCTGCACACACATCAACACCCAAGGGCATCTCATCCAGACATAAGCACCACAGATCACACAGCATTCACACAAGCAACATCCACATGCAGACATGCCAACAGCCACTGCCTCCTCTGTGTCCCCCTCCTCCTCGTCTCCCTCCTCCCTCCCTGTGACGTCTCCACTCACACCTGCATGCACACCACCATCAGCCAGTCCGTCCATCACCAGCACACCCACCAGAACAGTCCGCACACGTGCAGTCACCACCCCCACTGCCATTTACACGTCCCCTGTGTCCTCTCCCAGTGTGTCTGTCACCCCCTCTTCCAAACCATACAAACGCAGGCAGCCACCCACCCAACAGCCATCCACCTCACGACAGCCTCCGTCACAAGCACCTGCACCCAAAGACAGCACACTTGACTCTCCTACAACCACATCCTTTTCCTCCACTCCCGTACCCACTGCACCTACCCTTCCCATTGCTCCTAAAAAGTTATTCCTCACCAAAATTAACCTCTTTGCATCACCTGACCCACCCCCTCCATCTCGTAAGAGTCCAAACAGCACCTCAGCCACCACAAGCCCTGCACCTACTGGGACCATCGTTCAGGTCTATTGGAGTCCACCAGCTCCTAGGGCAGGAACATCGGCCAGCAGCAAGGGGACAGCCAGCCCACCCCCTGGGAAAAGAACCAAGAAAGGGAAGGGCCGGCGCGACAGGCCTGAGACGGCTGCCCCCAAGGACATCACCCTTGCACCGTCACCTGGCACATCCCCAAAGGGAGGCAAGGGCCCCAGAGATTCGGCGAAGGAGGGCAAGGGCAGCAGGGCGGACAAGTCCGGCAGCAGGCGAGCTGCCCAGGAGGGCCCCACCAGCCCCATTTGGGGTGTGACGGAGGACACCCACGGGCCCAGGACTCCAGCACAGGAGGGCCCCGCAAGCGAAAGGTCGGATGGCGACTGAGCGGGATTTCTTGGCCAGATCTGGTCCCCTAGGAACACAAGACAAGCACCGCCGTGAGAAGCACCGCTGAACAGGGCCCCGCCGTGAGAAGCACCGCTGAACAGGGCCCCGCTGTGACAGGCACCGCTGAACAGGGCCCCGCCGTGACAGGCACCGCTGAACAGTGCCCCGCCGTGAGAAGCACCGCTGAACAGGGCCCCGCCGTGAGAAGCACCGCTGAACAGGGCCCCGCCGTGACAGGCACCGCTGAACAGGGCCCCGCCGTGACAGGCACCGCTGAACAGTGCCCCGCCGTGAGAAGCACCGCTGAACAGGGCCCCGCCGTGAGAAGCACCGCTGAACAGGGCCCCGCCGTGACAGGCACCGCTGAACAGGGCCCGGCCGTGACAGGCACCGCTGAACAGGGCCCCGCCGTGAGAAGCACCGCTGAACAGGGCCCCGCCGTGAGAGGCACCACTGAACAGGGCCCCGCCGTGAGAAGCACCGCTGAACAGGGCCCCGCCGTGAAAAGCACCGCTGAACAGGGCCCCGCTGTGACAGGCACCGCTGAACAGGGCCCTTCCTGTCAAGCACCGCTCCGCTGGGCCCTTCCTGTCAAGCACCGCTCCGCTGGGCCCTTCATCTCAAGCACCGCTCCGCTGGGCCCTTCATCTCAAGCACCGCTCCACTGGGCCCTTCCTGTCAAGCACCGCTCCGCTGGGCCCTTCATCTCAAGCACCGCTCCGCTGGGCACCGCCGTCTCTGCACCGCTCCGCTGGGCCCTTCCTGTCAAGCCCCGCTCCGCTGGGCCCTTCATCTCAAGCACCGCTCTGCTGGGCCCTTCCTGTCAAGCACCGCTCCGCTGGGCCCTTCCTGTCAAGCACCGCTCCGCTGGGCCCTTCATCTCAAGCACCGCTGGCCCATTGGCAGGGCCGGATCTGTGTCGGGCAGGGCTTCACGAAGCACTCTGGCCAACATGCCTCCTCCATAACCAGTGGAGTCTGTAATCCACCTGATGGACTGTGGCTTTGCACTCCCCAGGATGGTACAGTGGGCAATCCACCCACTGTAGACACTTGAGAGACTGTGGCTTTGCACTCCCCAGGATGGTACAGTGGGCAATACACCCACTGTAGAGACTTGAGAGACTGTGGCTTTGCACTCCCCAGGATGGTACAGTGGGCATGGAGGCCCATCGTGGATCTGGCGTCGTGGACTCATGTGGCTGAGGTGCCCCCCCTTCCCTTCCCCCTGAGGTGCCTGTTGTTTTATTATCTGATGCCCCAGCAGTGTTCTCTCCAATGGAATCGGGTCTCGTGTATGGGCTTTGCCCATGTGTTTATGCACATTGGCCCACGAACAATGGAATTTTGCCAATATGTGCCGGACTTTTGGACTATGTATATATTGTTCATGTTGTAATATATTTATTATTTTAGATTTTAGATTTCATATTTCACTTAACTTCAAATATGCTATAATATACTTCAATTTTAATGATCTTTTTATTTTGTCTTTGCATTATTCCGGGGGGTTTGGGGGTGTCACTCTGACTTGTTGCTCTGCATTGGTGTGTAGGGATTTGGGGGGGGGGGTTGGGTGTGTCGCGTATGTGTGTGCCCGTAACCTTTTCTCCTCCCCCCTCCCCTGTATCGTAGGTGCAGTACTCACCGTTGTCGTCTGCGCCGGCGTTTGTGCTCCTGGTAGAAGAGCAGGTAGACAATAGCTGGTAGGATGTTTCATTCGGGTTCCATGCTGTCCAGATTCCTCGTGGAGTGTATAGAGTTGAGCGTTTTCCCGTTCGTGGTCTGTTTCCGCCGTGTTTTTATCGGCGGGGCTCCCGCCCCGGTAAAGGTGGCGGATTGGTGGGTCGTGATAGTGTGGGCGGTACATTGTCTGCCGCCTGTCTGTTGGCGGTGACCGCCGCGCTGTTTGTTTGTCCCGCTGTGGCGGTCGGAGTGTTAAAGTGGCGGGCTGTGTTGGCGGTTCCCGCCAGGGTCAGAATTCCATTTTTTTTACCGCCTGCCTGTTGGCAGGTTGGCCGCCGCTTTAACACCGACCGCCAGGGTTGGAATGACCCCCTATATGATGAGTGTACCTGATCAGTTAAAAAAACCATGTAACCTAAACAGATGCCTTGCAATTTGCATGCAACAATTTTAAGGCTGTTCACATCCCATTTTAAAAGGATTGTAAGTTATGAACTACAAATAACAAAAGGATCTTGGTGCTAAAAGTAGTAACCCACTGAGCAATCTGCATAAAATACACATTTTTGATTTGCATGTCACAGATTGTGCCTTACCGCAGGCACATTAACCGGCCAATTAACCCTCTGTCCTACTTTATGATTAAAATCTGACTAGACAAAACACCGATTTCTCAGCTAACTTTCATGTGGAAACTGTCAGCAGAAACTATGCAAATTTGCACAGATGCATAAAATGAATAGATAAAATTGCAAATCATTGTACAGAATGTGAAAGGGAACGTAAAGTGGTGGCAGCCTCTCACAGGTGCCTCTGCAGCTGAGCTAGAGGTGGTCATGCAGCACAGTTATGAGGATTCACAATAGTGCTTTGGGTGATGTGCATGACATAAAAATAAGTTCACAGGATTTCCAATTCGTAGTTGCCACTCAGCAATGTGCTGTACGTTTGTGCATCCAGGTGGGTGATGCTTAGTCACCAATGTTTTTCTGTCTCTGCTAGGAAATATAGGCCATGTAGGAGCCAATTTGTCATAAGTCCTAGTGTAAGAAAGGAAATGGACCCCGTGAGTGCGGTCTGAACTCTGAAATAAAACAATAATCAGGGTTTGATGGACCTGATACACTGAGTTAGTATTTCCCCAAACTTTTTTGCTTTTTCTAGTAGGTTTTGCTGATTCTCCCTTAGTGGCCTTAGGGCCCTAGGCTCTTTCCCACTGTAACTACAGTGGGAACGTGCACATGCGCCTTCCTACATATGCTAGGAAGTGTCACTGCCCAGTGTGTGCACGCGTGTCCACTAACATTTCAAACATGTATCCAGCCAGCCACAGCAGGCCTCTATGTGCGCACTTGCACCTACGGTATTCTTATACATATGTCCAGCCTGCCAATGCATGCATGTATGTGCACAAGGGCACATATGTCTAGGGAATGAAGAATACCCATGTGTGTTTTCACTACATATGAGAGCTGCTTTGCCCATAGGTTAACATGGGGGAAGTTTACAATTACTCCTAGCTGCAATAGTGGGTTGCAGTAGAGCAGCCTCATAATGTTTTCTATCATTGGATTTGTCCTGACAAACCCCTTCCCATGGTAAAGAAGGTTTTGTCAATGAAAATTTAGAAATGGCACTTTTAGAAAGTGGGCATTTCTATGCTCTAATACGCTTTGTGTGCCTCTTAAATTCAACTTTAGTCCACACTGGAGGCTGAAGGAGCACATCTGTGCATTTCCAAGCTACAACCATAAACCTTCGGCACACAACAAGAATGACAGACCTCTGCCATTTGAGGGCCTGGGTGGATAGATGGGAGGGAGAGGTCGTGACACTTGACCTCTCGGGCCTGATCATGGTCCCACTTAAGATCAAGATCTGCTTTCCACAGCCCCATGGCAGACAGGATTGAAATCTAGGGGAGATATCTGTGGTTCAAAGGGGAACCCTCTGAATCTCCCTAACTTCAAATGCACAGTACAGTTAACTACTGGTGCCACGCTGCATCAAACAAGAGATACGCTTGTGGGGACGCAGAACTGGAAAGAAAAGACTTTGTGGTGTGCACTGCCAGAGAAATCTGTTGTGCTCAAGGAGTAACTACTGCCCTTGGAAGGGACTGCGGACCCTTCCTGCATTGTGGCTGGCCTGAGTCAACTGCCTGCTGCTGTATGGCAATCCGAAGTGTGCTATCCACATGGGGCTTGCCCCCTATTCTTTGGTGGCGGTCACAGGGATATCAAAGATCTCCTGCGAGGGGCCTACATCTTCTACCCATGACATCTGGATAGCGGTGCCCTCTTAAGTACCCACATCGTCTGCTGGATCCCATCTGGTTGCAGCGGTGTGAGTGTGGAACCAAGTATGGTGCCTGGAGACCGGATTGCCTGGTGCAGGGCCTTCAAAGTGCTGCCTGCAGTCAAGGAGTGCAGCCCTCATCATGGGTCCATGACACACATAAGCGTCTTGTTGGTGGTGAGCGGATTCACCGGTTGCAGGACCCCACGTGGCCTACTTTATCGATCGTGCAGTATTTCTCTCGTGCAACACGAAAAAATACTTTTTTGGGGTGCATCAAAGGGGGCCTTAGGCCCCCAGCACCCTGGGATTTGCATTACCTAATTTGCGAATTCCTAACAGGAATTTGCAAATTCTGAAATGCACAACCATTCGCACCTGTTGGGGCCTACAGGCCCATAGGGATGAATGGAGTCCCATTCCTTAAATGCAATTCGCTAATAACGATTGGGAAATCTAGGAAATTTCTATTAGAGAATCACAATTTTCATACATCCCATTTTGCATTTCTTAAATAGCGATTTATTAGAATTTGCTATTTAAGAAATGCAATCCAAGAGCTTGATACATCTAGCCCCTATTGTCTTGTTCATTCTTTACTTCCTTGTGATAACTAGTGCAAGTTTTAACAATGAGCCTTAGTTTCTGATAGGAAGTAATGTTAGCTAATTATTATGTTCTGAGCTGTTTTCTACAATGTTATTATTTTACGGAAACTGCTGACCAGAGAGGAGTGTTAACATGAGCTATCTTGAAGAAGAAAGAAGAAAGATATAAATGGAGAAGGAATTAAATTCAATTGGTTGCTCACTATCACACCTCATAGACCTGTCCAAACGAAGCCTATTTAGTGATTTTTGGGACTTTAACAAGGCAAAGTTTAGGTGATGTAAGTTCAGTTCAGCTTATAATTTTCCAACGATGTTCAGATGCAGTTGTAGTGTTATAGATTACTTATAATTCTAACAGTTCAGATACCTTATGCCCAACTTTACTGAACTGGTGCCCTTCACCATGTTCCTGATGCTGACCACTGAAGACATGCTGTTCATGTGCTCTGCTGATGAAGAATCTGCTAGCTGCTGTAATTTTTAGGAGAGGTATAACCAAATGTGTATTTGTTTTCCTTTACAGGTTTTCCCCTAGAAATCCAACTGCATTTTTGTTAGCGCCACAGTTTTGCTTTATTTTTAATTTTTGCATGTGATAAAGTCCAGCCCCACACATGCTTTTCGAATTAGACTTTGGTAGTTAGGATGTCGGACCCAATAACTAAATTGAATGCTTACTAATTGATTTTGATTGACTCAACTGCACAACTAATTAAATCTATTGCTATTATATTTTTGTATAATTCTTTTAAAGTGTTTAATGGTGATTGCTCCTATAAGACTGAGATACTTCAGACGATTTGGACAGCATGTGTTGTTTCTGTATTACTATTGTCTGGTTATGTGCATCATTTACGTGACTTTAGCATTGTTAATATAAGGGCAGCAAATGTTTAAACTTTACTAAAGTGGTGTGGTGATTCATGGACACATAAGTCATAGTGCGCATAAATTACTGACTCCCTATTGAATATTGTTGTTGTTAGTGGCTATTAGTTCCCATTGTTTGATTTGATGAGATCTTATTACTCCAGTCCGAGTCAAAAGATTTGAATCAACCTCTGAGGGTAGTAGATGTCACTGCCCTATTATGTGTCACCTGATCCTAATTGAGGAGGTCACACACCCACAAGAGTAAACACCAAGACAGGCCCAGGCTGGCACTTCCAAAAAAGTATCAAACCAATCTTACTAATAGATAAAAGAAGCCAAGGTACAAGTCAGGCGTACACACAGGTGGACGGCATCCACCTACTATTTTCACAGGTGGATGCTGTCCCCGTGGCAAGAAGTTGGGCCCCAATATAATATGATCAATTTGTCCCGGTGTAATTTGCTCACATGGGGACACATTTAGCAGCACCTGCACATTGTCTGTTTTCGTTTCCCACGAGCAATGTGCAGACAAGCAGAGGGCTTACATGTTTAAGTTTGAGGATGAGCTCAAAACAAAGATGGAATTTGAGGGGCCATCAGTTCTCATGTTGTTTGAGTATGATTCTGGCAGGGAGGTATCTAAACCTCACAAAGGTCCCATTGAAATGGATGGAAGCAAAGGCACACAGCTTCTCACAATTTCACGAGTACTTAAAAAAATATGCAAGCTTTTGAATTTGTTTAGTCACTGTATCTAAGAGATATGCATGCACTGTAAAAATGTCAGCTGTATTGGTCTGTACGAGTATTTACACACATACAAATTTAAATACCTTTATTGTTTTAATTTAATTATTTTATAGCGCTACTCATCCGAAGGAGGATGTCTGAGTGCTTTACATCACAGACATATATTTTTAAATTGAGAATAAATCATATAAGCATGTAAATCAGTGTACATGTTAGAAATGTGGTCTCTAGTTGGCAGTGGTTTGCATCGTGCCTAAGTAGGGACTCTCACTCTAGTCAGGGTAGGGAGTCACACGGATAAGTTAACCCTTGCTCACCACCTTGGTTGCTTGACAAATTTGTAAAGTATTTGTACACACACAAACACACACACACAGAGCTAAAAAGTGAAATCACCACAAACGTACTCCACACTAGTTTAGAAAATAGCCATTCTTTATCTAAGTAAAACAAGACCAAAATGTCAAAAATCCAACATACACAGGCAAAGATATTACTTTTAAAAGATTAAGGGGGTCATTCTGACCACGGCGGTCTCAGACCGCCGGGGCCAGGGTCGGCGGGAGCACCGCCGACAGACCGGCGGTGCCCCGCAGGGCATTCTGACCGTGGCGGTTCGGCCACGGTCAGACAAGGAAAACCGGCGGTCTCCTGCCGGTTTTCCGCTGCCCTTGGAATCCCGCCGCCATGGGGGATTCTGACACCCCCTACCGCCATCCTGTTCCTGGCGGTTCGCCCGCCAGGAACAGAATGGCGGTAGGGGGTGCCGCGGGGCCCCTGGGGGCCCCTGCAGTGCCCATGCCAATGGCATGGCCACTGCAGGGGCCCCCGTAAGAGGGCCCCACTGTGTATTTCAGTGTCTGCAATGCAGACACTGAAATATGCGACGGGTGCAAACTGCACCCGTCACACCCCTGCAACTACGCCGGCTCAATTCTGAGCCGGCGTCCTCGTTGCAGGGGCATTTCCTCTGGGCCGGCGGGCGCTCTTTTGGAGAGCGCCCGCCGGCCCAGAGGAAATGTCTGAATGGCCGCCGCGGTCTTTTGACCGCGGTGCGGTCATTTGGCGGCTCCCTCCAGGCGGGCGGCTCCCGCCGCCCGCCGGGCTCAGTATGAACCCCTAAATGTTAAGTGTAAACGTAGTTCATTGAAACCACTGAAGCACATGGCTGAGGCAAAGTACCTGAGATGCGTCAAAAACAAAGACGATGCGGGCCGCAGGGGAGGTGATGCGCCAAAAGAGCCGGCGATGCATTGATCCCTTACTGTTGCAGGGGAGGTGATGCGTTGGTTCCTTACTGCTAGGTAGGGGAGGTGATGTGTCATTTCCTTACTGCCACAGTGGAGGTGATGCAGAATTTGCGGTTGAAGCGTCAGTTTCTTACTGCGGTGCAGTTTTGATGAAGAAAATGGCACCCAGGAATGATGTGTCGATCATATGCCGAAAGTCAAGCCACGATGAAGCAGGTGTTGCATCGGAGTTAGGGCAGTGCGTCATAGACTTCGGTGATGCGGTGCTCGAACCACATGCAGCAGTGGTTCTTCTGACATGCTGTAACAGAAAGCTATGGCCATCTTTGAAAACCTTGGTCGATGCATCATGCGGGGATCATGCTCCAGTGCAGGCAGCGGTGATGCTTCAAATCCTCACAAAGATGCTCTGGTTCGGAATGACGCTGTGAGCCGATGTGTGGATTTTCTCCTTGTGGCACCAAAAACCTCCATTAGGGGCCCAGAACTGGATTGGCACCACTTGACAGGACAGGGTTCCCAGCAGAAGAGTCCAGGTGCTGGCAGATAAAGTCTTTGATGTTCCTTAGACTTCTTGACAGGCGGCAAGCTCAACTCAAGCCCTTGGAGAAGCTTAGAAAGCAGGATGTAGAAAGTAAAGTCCGGTTGGAGACTGCTTTGTGTAAGGACAGGCACAGCCCTATTCAGGTGCAAGTGTCAGCTCCCCCCACCACTCTAGCTCAGAAAGAACCACCAGGATATGCAGGGTATACCTCAGCTGCCTTTGTGTGACTGTCTAGAGTGAATTCATAAACAGCCCAACTGTCATCCTGACCCAGATGTGTATTCGACAAACAGACAGAGGCTTTCTAAAAGTGTCATTTTCAAACTTACGTTTTGAAAACCAACTTCACCAAAAGATGTATTTGTAAATAGTGAGTTCAGAGACCCCAAACACCAAATCTCTATCTGCTCCCAATGGGAAATTACACTTAAACGATATTTCAAGGCAATCCCCATGTTACCCTATAGAAGAGATAGTCCTTGCAATAATAAAAACCACATTTAGCAGTATTTCACCATCAGGACAGATAAAACACACCCATACATGTCCTATTTGTTTTAATGCACTGCACCCTCCCCATGGGGCTGCTTTGGGCTTACCTTAGGGGTGATTTACAGTTAGTAAAATGGAAGGTTTGGACCTGGCAAGTAGGTGCACTTGCCAGGTCGAAATGGCAGTTTAAAACTACACTTACAGACACATTGCAATGGCAGGCCGGACACATGTTTGCAAGGCTACAAATGTGGGTGGCACAATCATTGGTGCAGACCCATTAGCGGCAGTTGATTCACAGGTCCTGGGCACATGCAGTGCACTGTACTAGGGACTTACTAGTAAATCAAAGATGTCAATCATGGATAAACCAATTACCAATACAGTTTAGGCAGAGATCACTTGCACTTTAGCACTGGTCAGCAGTGGTAAATTGCCCAGAGTTCTAAAGCCAGCAAAAACAAAATTCAGCACAGGATCAAAAACAGGAGGTCAGAAGCAAAAAGACAGGGGAAACCACGCCAAGAGCTGACAGGTCTAAAAGTACAGCATGTATTATATAAGACAGTGAGGGCTACAAGGTGTAGGAGTCACATATCCTCCTTCATACTGTGCTATATTAGAAGGGTTGCAATTTATAAACTGCAAGTAACAAAAGGACCTCTATATTAAAATCAGTGACCCCCTTACCTACTTATATAAAATAAAAATCTGTCAACTGTGTTTACAAAATGTGTTTTTCAGGAAACACATTAACCATCTCTGCTACTCTAAGTCAAAACTGTGACTGGAGAAAACACAGATATCTTCAGTAAGTGCATTAACTACCAGAGATGTTGTTGTGTATGTGTCTAAGACAAATATAAATTTACCTTTAAATATAAGAATGTTATTAAGATTAAGCATTGGAAAAAGCAAAATGGTTTGTCTTGATTTTTAGGCAAATGTCGGTTGTGTTATATATCTGGATGAAAAACATATAACTCATATGTTATTTATGTCTACTATCCCTCCTGGGGCATAGGCCATCAACCAAGATTTTCCAGTCACCTCTGTCGTGGGTCTTTCTTTTAATCTGACTCCAGTTGAAACCCATCTCTTTGCAGTAGGTCTCAGAGCCAAGTGGTTCTTGTCCCTCCCATTTTCCTTTTCCCTTGAGAGTCCCAGGACAGGGCGTGCCTGGTGATGTTCGAGGCGGGTTTGCAGAGGGTGTGACCTATTCAGCCCTATGGTCTTTTTGTGATTTCTTCATGAGCAGGGAGTTGGAAAGTCTGCTGCTAAAGGTCGTTGTTGCTGATGGTGTTTAGCCTGCAGATTTGGAGGATTTTCCTCAGACAGGTGTTGATGAAGGTCTGCATGTTGTTGGTGGTAGGCACTGTTGTCCTCCAAATTTCTGCTCTAAGCAGAAGGACTGATTTTATGTTTGTGCTAAAAAGCCTGATCTTTGTTTGCAGCTTTAACTTTAGATCTTCTTTAGCTGAATGAAGGCAGCCCGTGCTTTGCCAATTCTTGCCTTGACGTTGGTTACTGTGTTGCAATGCTTGTCTATGGCACTGCAGAGGTAGGTGAAGGCCTCAACCTCTCCAGTGCATCGCCTGTGAGAGTGACTGCAGTTGTGCTGGCTGTGTTAGCCTTCAGGATCTTGGTTTTTGCCCTGTGAATGTTGAGGCCAAGTTGAGCTGATGTGGCTGCCACCTTGGCAGTCTTCTCTTGCAGCTGCAGATGTGTATGGGAGAATAGGGCCCGGTCTTCTGCAAAGTCCAGGTTGTCGACCTGCATCCAAGGAGTAATTTCTTCTCTGTGCTGTGGATGTCTTCATGATCCAGTCTATGGCCGGAGGAAGAGAAAAGGCCAGAGCAAACAACCGTAGCAGGCTTTGGAAGGCTTCCGTGAGCTGTTCTCCATGGACTATGTTAAAGGTCATTCCCTCATAAGAGTTCCGAATGATTCTTAAGAGTTTATCTGCACACTGTAGTGCCGCAGGAGTTTCCAAAAAGTCTCTCTGTCCACAATGCTGAATGCCTTCTCATAGTTGATTAAGTTTACATAAAGGAGGGAGTTCAATTCCATCAAGTGCTCAATGATGATGCACAGTGCTGCAATCTAGTCTGTACAGGATTTATTTTTGCGGAAGCCTGCTTGCTGATCCTGCAAATGAGTGTTGGCTTGTTCTTCATTCTGTTCAGGATGACTCTGTTGAACACTTTTCTTTCTTGTGGATCTTGATGAGATATGTCTCCTTCCAGTCGGCCGGCACCATTTCCTCTTTCCAGGTCCTTCCATATATGGGGTAGATCATGTTTACTGATGATTCAATGTCTGTCTTCAATGTCCCTGTAGGAATGTTTTCGGGTTGTGCTGCCTTCCCATTTCTCAGATGTTTGAGGGCAGACATATTTCTTCCTCGGTTGGCCTGCTGCAGTCAACTGGCAAGTCCTTGACAGCTGGCTGTATATATGGTAAAGACTGCATCATGGGCTGGTTCAGCAGTTCTTCAACGTGTTCTACCCATCTTCATTTTTGGCCTTTATTACTCATAATTTTCTTCCCAGCTTTGTCTTTAACAGGTCTTTCTAACTTGATGTATCAGCCAGAGAGTTTCCTTGCTGTATAGTAGAGTTCTTGCAAGTTTCCCTAGCTTGCTGCTTCCTGGGTTTCTGTGGCAAGACCACTGATGAATCTTTGCTTATCTGCTTTTAAGCTTCTCTATGCTTCCTTGTTGGCTTTAGTGTATTCGACTTGAGCTTTTGCTTTTTCTGCTCTTGTTCAGTGGTATTGACTGCAGCTTCCTTTTTCTTTCCCTCTTGGATATTGTGGAGAGTCTTGGTGGAGATCCATTCTTTAGGCTGGTGTTTCTTGGGACCCAGTACTTCCTGGCACTGTGATGTCACTGTTCCTTTGATTTTCTCCCACCAACTTTCTACTGGGTCCCTGACGTCCTCTAGTTCCTGCAGTACTTGAAACTTGTTACTGAGTATTCACTCCATTTCTGTGCATCTTTGAGGAGAGCGGTGCTATAATGTTGGCATTGGTTCGTCAGTTCCATCCATGCTTTCTTCAGCTTTAGCATTAGCCTGGCCATGAAAAGGTAATGGTCTGACGCCACATCCACTCCTTTCATCACTCTCACATCCTGCAGGGATCTCCATAACATAGATACGTTCGATATGATTCTCTCTTGAATGGATTGTGACACCGACATTGCCTTTTGTATTTTATTTGTGTGGGAATACACCACCGCCTATCAACAGACTGTTCAGAGCACTGAGATCTGTGAGCCTTTCATCATTCTTGTTGATGTCACCAAGGCAATGGTTATCCATGGCTTCTTCTCAACCAGAGTTGTCACTTCCAATCGTGCCATTGAGATCCCCCATCAATATGGTGATGCCTCTCAAGGCATTTCTCTAAGATGGACTGGAGTCTGTTGGAAAACTGTTCTTTATCCTCTTTGCTGTCATTTGTAGGTGCATAGCACTTGATAACATTCATGCTGATCCTCTTTTTCTTTGTGTGGAAGGTCGCTGTGATGATTCTGGGACTGTGATCTTCCCATCCAATCAGAACTCTGTTGGCTGCTGGCGTTTGCATCAGTGCTACTTCCTGAGTATGTGGGGCATTCCAGAATACAGCAGGATTCCTCCTGGAGCCAGTCTTTTCTGTCCAGACTGTGTCTATCTTGTCTCGCAGATGCCAAATACTGCACAGCTGTATTAATTAATATCCGCTGCCACTTGGACTATCTCGCCTCTCTCATACATGGTCCTCATGTTCCATGTCCAAATGGTGATGGTCTTGGTCAAAAGCAGGTGGAACACCGTTGTAGCATCCAGGGATCCCTGGCTTTAACCATAAGGTGGCATTGGACTCTATTAAAGCGATTGCTCTATTCCCAAAGCCAGGATATCTTTTGGTTGATGTATTTGTAGCTAGGATTTTTTTGTAGCTAGCCATATGCATAACCCTCTTCCTTTCCCAAATGGGCTTGGGACTGGCCAAAGTGAAATTATATACAACTCACAGAGAGTCACTCAAATACTGGCCAAAAGGAATGCTTTGTAAAGCACAGGATTTTAGTTGTCATGTTTTGAGCCACACGCTTAATTATGTAGGTCAAACCTCTTGGAAATGATCCCTAGCTATACTACTTTGCCAATTTATTTTTTCAGAGTTGCTCCCTGTTAGAAATGGGGTCTTTGGTTGACAGTCAGGTTACCCCCTGTTCAAGCAAGGGCCCTCACTCTAGTCAGGGTAAAAGAGAATCACCCTCAGCTAACCCCTGTTTACCCCCTTGGTAGATTGGCAGAGCAGTAGGCTTAACTTCAGAGCGCTAGGTGTAAAGTTTTTGTACCAACACACACAGTAACTTCATGAAAACACTACAAAATGACACAACACCGGTTTAGAAAAATAGGAAATATTTATCTAAACAAAACAAGACCAAAATGACAAAAATCCGACATACACAAGTCAAGTTATGAATTTTTAAAGATTAAACTCAAAAATAGTGCTTAGAAACAAAAATGCTTCAATGAGATGTTAACACGGCGTAGTGACGGAGTCGTTCCCAACAAGCCGACACCAGCGGCGCCGGACACGGAGTCGTGTAGACCCCCAAGTACAGTACCTTTGGTGAAGAGTGAAAACAAGCCGATGCGCGAAGTCGGGGATCGCGGCGTCTGTGCGAAACGTTGAATCCGCGCACTTCGAGCGGCGTCAGTCACAACGTGGTGCGGCGACTTCCATGGAGTCGCGGACTTCAGCGGAGCTGCTGCGGCGTCGGGCCTGCGAAGAGCGTCGCGTTCCAGCGAAGGTCACGGCGTCAGGTGCAGGCGGCGTTACCGGATTCAGCAGCGGCGTTGGTCCGAAGTCGTCCGAAGTCGATGTCCTTGGATTCCACCAGCTTTCCTTTCAAGGGCCCAGGGACTGGATAGGGCACCACTTGTCGGGGCAGGAGTCTCTCCAGAGACTCCAGGTGCTGGCAGAGAGAAGTCTTTGCTGTCCCTGAGACTTCAAACAACAGGAGGCAAGCCCTAACTCAAGCCCTTGGAGATTTCTTCACAAGATGGAAGGCACACAAAGTCCAGTCTTTGCCCTCTTACTCTGGCAGAAGCAGCACTGCAGGAAAGCTCCACAAAGCACAGTCACAGGCAGGGCAGCACTTCTTCCTCAGCTATCAGCTCTTCTCCAGGCAGAGGTTCCTCTTGGTTCCAGAAGTGTTTCTAAAGTCTGTAGATTTGGGTGCCCTTCTTATACCCATTTTAGTCTTTGAAGTCACCTTTCTTCAAAGGGGACTCACACCTATTTGTGAAATCCTGCCTTGCCCAGGCAAGGCCTCAGACACACACCAGGGGGTTGGAGCCGGCATTGTCAGAGGCAGGCACAGTCCTTTCAGATGAGAGTGACCACTCCACCCCTCCCTCCTAGCAGAGATGGCTAATCAGGAAATGCAGGTTACACCCCAGCTCCCTTTGTGTCATTGTCTGGTGTGAGGTGAAAAACAACCCAACTGTCAAACTGACCCAGACAGGGAATCCACAAACAAGGCAGAGTCACAGAATGGTTTAAGCAAAAAAATGCTCACTTTCTAAAAGTGGCATTTTCAAACGCACAATCTTAAAATCAACTTTACTAAAAGATGTATGTTTTAATTGTGAGTTCAGGGACCCCAAACTCCGCATGTCCATCTACACTCTAGGGGAATCTACACTTTAATCATATTTAAAGATAGCCCCCATATTATCCTATGAGAGAGACAGGCCTTGCAACAGTGAAAAACGAAGTTGGCAGTATTTCACTGTCAGGACATATAAACCACATTACTATATGTCCTACCTTATCCATACACTGCACCCTGCCCTTGGGGCTACCTAGGGCCTACCCTAGGGGTGCCTTACATGTAAGAAAAGGGAAGGTTTAGGCCTGGCAAGTGGGTACACTTGCCAAGTCGAATTTACAGTGTAAAAATACACACACAGACACTGTAGTGGCAGGTCTGGGACATGATTAGAGAGCTACTTATGTGGGTGGCACAACCAGTGCTGCAGGCCCACTAGTAGCATTTGATTTACAGGCCCTGGCACTTCTAGTGCACCTTACTAGGGACTTACTAGTAAATCAAATATGCCAATCATGGATAAACCAATTACATACAATTTACACGGAGAGCATATGCACTTTAGCACTGGTTAGCAGTGGTAAAGTGCTCAGAGTTGAAAAGCCAACAGCAACAGGTCAGAAACAAATAGGAGGCAGGAGGCAAAAAGACTGGGGATGACCCTGCATAAGCAAAAGTCCAACACGACCCCCTACCAGCCTAAAGCCAGGGGAGAACAATCAATACCTTGATGTACTTCCCTGATTGGGGCGATAGAACAAGGACCCAGGCCCTCAACAGCAGGGGCATGTTCCAGTTCTACGTCTCTGACTCCAGTTGGATCCCTCTGTCCATACTCTCAGGGCCCACTAAGCTAACCCATGGGGAACCCTTCTCCACATCTACAGACACCATCTGTGCAGCACCTAACTTTACTTTGCTCACAGATGTATTGCAATGGGCAGATAGTACCATCAGGGCCAACACAGTGGTGTTGCCCACTCCACCCCTGGGGTGTGACTCTCGTCCCCCCCCCGGGGGCAACTCTGTCCACCAGGACAGCAAGCCACAGTGGCCCCGGACAACTGTCAGGGATGAGAGCCCGACCTCCGGCCTCTCCAAGCACTGTGACTGCGGAGAGTGGGGGGCAGTAGCCCCAGGTGCCTGACCCCCTTTGACCACTCTCCCTTCCACCAGGTCAGAGAAGATAGCCTGACCCTGGTCCTCCCCTCTGGGGCTCTGTACCCTCCCTCCAGGAGCGGCACCCCCAGAGTAAAAAATTGTCAGGGTGCTTGTAGAAGCAGTCCTGCACAATTCTTCCACCAGTGCAGGGATGTTAACCTGCAACTGATCCTCCAACCTGGGGTCTGTACCTTCAGGTTGGACCAGGGCCAGGGGTGAGGCTTCCCTCCCTCTGCCCTCTCTTCTGGGGTCCTGAACCACCCAACTAGGTGTGGCCCCCCAGAAGACAACATGGTAGGGGCACTGTTAGCAGCAGCCCCTTCCTCCAGGTCAGGGGGGACACCCTGAACCTGGCCTTCCAATCCAGGGTCTGTACCCTTAGATTGCTCTGGGGTCAGGGGTGAGTCTTTCTCTCCCCTTCCCCTACTCTCAGGGTTCTGCACCACCCCTCAGGGAGAGTACCCCTTGAAATCGCACCAGGGGGGTGATTGGGCAAACCGCCCCCCCCTTCAGGTCAGGGTTTATCCCCTGCACCTGATCCTCCAGTCCAGGGTCTGTACCAACAGACTGGACCACTGCCTGGCAACCCAGGAATTCCTGGGGGGCATACCTACCCCCCACCAGGTCAGAGTTTACCCTCTGAACCTGGTCATCCAACCCAGGGTCACCACCCTGCGGTTGAACCACTGCCTGGCGCACCAGGACTTCCTTGGGAGCACACTTACCCCCCACCAGGTCAGAGTTTACCCTCTGAACCTGGTCATCCAACCCAGGGTCACCACCCTGCGGTTGAACCACTGCCTGGCACACCAGGACTTCCAGGGGGGCACACTTACCCCCCTCAAGGGACCCACTGTCCCCAAGGGCCACACAAGAGTCTGGCTGGCGCAGGTCTCCTGACCTCTGCCCATCTGACAGAGTCTGGATTCCCCCCAACCCAGAAATGGTCTCACCAAGGTCATTCCTGGGGGGCTCTGCTCTCAGAGCTGACCCTCCAGGTTCTCCACTGGGGTCCGCAACCCCCTCTCAACCCTCTGTCTGGACTTCTGCACCCCCTCACTAGGAATGGTACTGCCAGACACCAGAACTGGTGGGACGCTGGCTACAGCCGCCCCCCCCAAGTTCTTCTGACACTGTGGGATCTCCCTCAACAGATGGCCCTGTGGTACAGGCTAGGCTCCCCTCCTGGTGTTCCCTCATGGAACCCTCCAGGACCTGGGACCGGATCTCGGGCACCTTGGACCTCAGCCCATCCCCATTCCCTCTCCTCAGAGACTGGACATGGGGTCCCTCACCCATCCCACTACACTGGGACCTACCTGGGACACTACAATCCATCCCTACCTCGCCTGGTTGGGAAATACCTAGACCACTCCTCTCAGGAGCCCCCCCAAATGCCTCTTCAGACTCTCTGGTACTCACCAAGAGGTCTGCCTCCATTGTAAGCTCCCTGGGGTCAGAGAACTCACACTCCACCTGGTGTTGGCGTAACTCTGAAAAATAAGGACTAGACATATGCTCTCCAGCAATTACATCACTCAGCCCCTTACATGAATTAACCAAAGTACCCTTCATCCAACCATCCAGTGACTCTGCTTTGGAAAAGCACCCCACATCACCCTCCTGAGACTGGTGAGACAGTACCTGACTGTCCCTGACACTCAACCCACACTCTTCTGGGATGTCTTCACACTCCATAACCAGGACTTCTACCTTGGGGGAACCCCTCTCCCTGTCACTCTCACCTAGAGTCAGTAGAGTGTCCCTCCCACCAGTAGGAATATGACTCCCCATGCCAGTTCCCCAATCCACCTCAGGGACCCTGTGCATCACTGGAGCTACCTCATACCCCTGAACCTCCTGGCGTGTGTTAAGTCCCTCCTTCAAGTAGGGCACCACATCTCTGGGCATGTGCACTCCTTCAGCAGTACTGGATACAAGATTTTTGCTGCCACCATCTGAACTGGACTCAGCCCTCATGGCCTCCAGCTTCAGCTCTTCACAGCTCAGCTCTTGAGCTGTAATCCTTTCTTTTTCCAGGACTAAGGCTCTCTTCTCCTCAGCCCTCTCAAGCTCTGCATCTAGCTCTTCCAGACTCCGGATTCGAGCTAGGAGCCAATCATCTCTTTCTGTTCCCTCCTCAGGGCCACTGCCCTCCTCCTCAGAGTAGTCCTCCTCCTCAGAGTAGTTATCCTCCTCAGACTCATTTGGTGGTGTTGCCTGACAACGTTTCAATTCATACTGAAACAGGGCTGACTCAAGTTCCTCCCTTCTGGATTTCTTGTTCACAGCCAGTCCCCTTTCCATGCAGAATGCTTTAAGCTGCCACTTTTTATACATAAATAGGTGCCAGAAATTGACTTCCATTCTGCAAAGGCTTCACAACCAAAAACCAAAGTCCAAAAATATTAGCAATACTTCCAGGAGGACATCAGAGAACAAAAAGCAGAATCACAAGACAAGTAGTGTGTGGTCACGTAGTGGTCTGAACTCAAAACAGTAGTGTACACTTAATCACTGTATGTCAAGTACAAATACAAGTCCAAATCCCAACCGCTGATCACCAATGTTAGAAATGGGGTCTTTGGTTGACAGTCAGGTTACCCCCTGTTCAAGCAAGGGCCCTCACTCTAGTCAGGGTAAAAGAGAATCACCCTCAGCTAACCCCTGTTTACCCCCTTGGTAGCTTGGCAGAGCAGTAGGCTTAACTTCAGAGCGCTAGGTGTAAAGTATTTGTACCAACACACACAGTAACTTCATGAAAACACTACAAAATGACACAACACCGGTTTAGAAAAATAGGAAATATTTATCTAAACAAAACAAGACCAAAACGACAAAAATCCGACATACACAAGTCAAGTTATGAATTTTTAAAGATTAAACTCAAAAATAGTGCTTAGAAACAAAAATGCTTCAATGAGATGTTAACACGGCGTAGTGACGGAGTCGTTCCCAACAAGCCGACACCAGCGGCGCCGGACACGGAGTCGTGTAGACCCCCAAGTACAGTACCTTTGGTGAAGAGTGAAAACAAGCCGATGCGCGAAGTCGGGGATCGCGGCGTCTGTGCGAAACGTTGAATCCGCGCACTTCGAGAGGCGTCGGTCACAACGTGGTGCGGCGACTTCCATGGAGTCGCGGACTTCAGCGGGGCTGCTGCGGCGTCGGGCCTGCGAAGAGCGTCGCGCTCCAGCGAAGGTCACGGCGTCAGGTGCAGGCAGCGTTACCGGATTCAGCAGCGCCGTTGGTCCGAAGTCGTCCGAAGTCGATTTCCTTGGATTCCACCAGCTTTCCTTTCAAGGGCCCAGGGACTGGATATGGCACCACTTGTCGGGGCAGGAGTCTCTCCAGAGACTCCAGGTGCTGGCAGAGAGAAGTCTTTGCTGTCCCTGAGACTTCAAACAACAGGAGGCAAGCTCTAACTCAAGCCCTTGGAGATTTCTTCACAAGATGGAAGGCACACAAAGTCCAGTCTTTGCCCTCTTACTCTGGCAGAAGCAGCACTGCAGGAAAGCTCCACAAAGCACAGTCACAGACAGGGCAGCACTTCTTCCTCAGCTATCAGCTCTTCTCCAGGCAGAGGTTCCTCTTGGTTCCAGAAGTGTTTCTAAAGTCTGTAGATTTGGGTGCCCTTCTTATACCCATTTTAGTCTTTGAAGTCACCTTTCTTCAAAGGGGACTCACACCTACTTGTGAAATCCTGCCTTGCCCAGGCAAGGCCTCAGACACACACCAGGGGGTTGGAGCCGGCATTGTCAGAGGCAGGCACAGTCCTTTCAGATGAGAGTGACCACTCCACCCCTCCCTCCTAGTAGAGATGGCTAATCAGGAAATGCAGGTTACACCCCAGCTCCCTTTGTGTCATTGTCTGGTGTGAGGTGAAAAACAACCCAACTGTCAAACTGACCCAGACAGGGAATCCACAAACAAGGCAGAGTCACAGAATGGTTTAAGCAAAAAAATGCTCACTTTCTAAAAGTGGCATTTTCAAACGCACAATCTTAAAATCAACTTTACTAAAAGATGTATTTTTTAATTGTGAGTTCAGGGACCCCAAACTCCACATGTCCATCTACTCTCTAGGGGAATCTACACTTTAATCATATTTAAAGATAGCCCCCATATTATTCTATGAGAGAGACAGGCCTTGCAACAGTGAAAAACGAAGTTGGCAGTATTTCACTGTCAGGACATATAAACCACATTACTATATGTCCTACCTTATCCATACACTGCACCCTGCCCTTGGGGCTACCTAGGGCCTACCCTAGGGGTGCCTTACATGTAAGAAAAGGGAAGGTTTAGGCCTGGCAAGTGGGTACAGGTGCCAAGTCGAATTTACAGTGTAAAAATACACACACAGACACTGCAGTGGCAGGTCTGGGACATGATTACAGAGCTACTTATGTGGGTGGCACAACCAGTGCTGCAGGCCCACTAGTAGCATTTGATTTACAGGCCCTGGCACTTCTAGTGCACCTTACTAGGGACTTACTAGTAAATCAAATATGCCAATCATGGATAAACCAATTACATACAATTTACACGGAGAGCATATGCACTTTAGCACTGGTTAGCAGTGGTAAAGTGCTCAGAGTTGAAAAGCCAACAGCAACAGGTCAGAAAAAAATAGGAGGCAGGAGGCAAAAAGACTGGGGATGCCCCTGCATAAGCAAAAGTCCAACACTCCCCTTTTTCATCCCACCTAAAGCACTGGTCACCTGGGATACTGACTAGAGCCATCTGATCAATGCACAGCGTTAGACCTACATCGCCTGTTCATGCTTTTTATGTGGTGCTTCAGCAATTGAAGTTGGCTAAATTATGTGTTTCCCACTGCAGCATCAATTGTGGAAATTCAGTTCTCATTTTGTCTCACATCTATGCCACAACTGTACATTTTCTACTTCAAATAAGGACTGTGTCACATAATCCTATTTTTCCTCTTTGACCCAAATAGTTCAGCTTTGTGCAGAAGTATCTAAATCCATCAAACCACAACAAATAGTGATTTCCAAACATATTAAATTATGTACTTCATTTTTCAGTCCCTTTTGTTATGGCCCTGGAAATTCAAGAGCACTGGAAATGGCCATATTAAAGTTTGCCAAAACTTTTACTTGCCTGACTGGCTATAGCTGGTCTTGCTCTTTTTCCTTCTCACCCCTGCCTACTGCTGCAGTACTGCAGGGTTTATGACGTACTGTATTATAACAAAATAACAACGGGCAGATTTGCTGTTATGATGCTGTTATGTCTGGCAGACTCATGTAATTCGGAGCTATGCTACGTATATGAGGACAGAACACGTGTGCCTGCGTACGACTGGCTGCTACAGGATGAGTTTACAATAAATTGGCATCATGTTGGCAGTGTAACATTTCTGGAATGTGCAAAGTTTTTACAAGCGAGTGTAATCTAATGCAGATATCTGCTTGCAGTGTCTCTCATTGTTCGTGTAGTTACATACTAATGTAGTTTTTATATGCAAACTAGCAATATTCCCTTGTAAAGGCCAATATTTTCTTGAAAGTGCTAGTTAGGACTGGAATTGCAAGCACCCTTTTCTTGTGAGTTAATCTTATCACGATATCATTCTCAACCTTGGACACTAAAGCCCTCAATATGACATTGGCAGTAAGTCCCGCTTACCGCCATGCCGGCTCCCGCCAACATACCGCCGCCGCTGCAGTTTATCGATACCCATATTATAACCCACACATAGCAAGCCGTCACTATACAGACACACACACAAGTCCGCCAGCCCAAAGGTCAGTGATAAACTGGCGGTATCCAAACCCACACTGTTATGCCAACAGAACTACGCCCACAGCATTAAGATCCACAAATCACCACGGCAGACATTCAACCACGGTAAACCATTGGCAGTACATACCGCCTTGCTCAAAATACACACCCACTAACAAAACAACACTACATTGGACAATTCAAACTTCACACACATACACACACCACACCCACACACCCACACCACTATAAAACACACACCCACAATACCCACAACCCCTTACGACTCAAAAATATTGCCAACTGAGATAGACAGACCAACAGCACCCACAGAACCAGAGCCACAAAACACCATCACCCATACACCACCACGTACCTTACAGCACACACCCCAACACATCACCACACACACCCTGACACACACCACAGACACTACACCCATGGCACCACAATGACACCCCAGGTTCTCAGAGGAGGAGCTAAGGGCCATGGTGGAGGAAATCATCCAGGTAAAGCCACAGCTATTCGGATCACAGGCGCAGCAGACATCCATTGCCAGGAAGATGGAGCTATGATGGAGCTATGACGGAGGATCATCGACAGGGTCAATGCCGTAGGACGGGACCCAAGAACAAGGGATGACATCAGGAAGAGGTGGAACAACCTACGGGGGAAGGTACATTCCGTGGTAGCAAGACACCAAGTATTGGCAAAACTGCATCCTGAGGGCCTGGCAGGAGTAGCAGGAGGACTGGACTCTGGCAAGTCAAATCTTTACTACTTTCACCACCTCTACCTGCATGCCATCACATACCCCCAAACTCACCCTCACCCTCACTCCCATCACTCCACCACCTCCCACACACCCCACTATCACAACCCACCCCTTCCACAACCAAGCCCTACATGCAACACCAATGCATGGACACCCATCACAGACCTGCATGGACACCCATCACCAAAACATGCACACTTGAGACAATCACCTAGCCCACCAAATCACCACTCACGCAATCCTAAGCTGCCAGGGCAATAACAACCATAAAGGGTACCACACCCATGCACAAGATGGCACACACAGAAACAATAACACTGCATTTAAGTCCCCACAGGTCCCCCACACAACGTCACTGTAGAGGAGGTGCCAGGAACATCCAGTCCACCCCCAGAAGAGGCCCACAGTGATGGCACCAGCTCTGCACGCCTGGATCAGGATGACCAACCTGGCCCATCAGGGACCTCCGGCCAGTCAGTTACCCAGGGACAGTCCCATACCACCACAGAGCCTCCCCACTCAGGAAAAACCAGCACAACACCCACCCAGCGGGTCCATACCACTGTCCCCAGGACACGTCAATCAGCAGTGTGTCCACCACTACAGGGACCCCAGGCCACCTCACAAACACAGGCCGATCAGGGACCTGGGGTTAGTGGCAGTGGGCACACAGTCCAGGGGACAGAGGCACAGGACAACAGGGAAGCTGGGAGGACTGCTGTGCAACAGGGGGAGGACAGGCCCAGGGAACCGACTCTCCACGAGACACTCACCAACATCCTGGAAGCATACCACCATTCTCAGGAGACGATGGGCCAGATACTGACCAAGTTGCAGGAGACCTAGCAGCTGCAGGAGGGACAGTACCTGGGGATCAGGGAGGACCTGAAGGACATCCACACCACCCTGGTCACCATTGCAGGGGTGCTGACAGACATGGCCAACGCCATGAGGGAGACAGTGGTACACCAAAAGGCCCCTGACACTAGCCAAACTGATGAACAGCCTTCCACCTCCGCTGACGCTAGTGGACAGGAGGCCCCGCCACAGGAACAACAGGCCATCAGCACCCCTCCCCCTGCAGAAGGAGACCCACCCCGCAAACGGTCCCTGCGATCCAATCAGAAGCTAGAGAATATTGCCAAGACCCCCGCCAGGAAATAAGACTCTCCTGAATGTCACCCTCGTGTCCCACTCTGTCACCCTGTCCACCTGGAACTGACATTGCTCCACTTCCTATGCCCCCTTAGACAGTGCACCTGTGATACAAATAGAATGGAACTTTACCCTGGACTCTCCTCCACCACCACACCAGCCCATTGCAATACCCCCTCCACTTACTAGCACATAAATAAACACCCTTGTAAAAAAGATAAGAATGGAGTCTGTCAATTGATGGAACTACGTATTCATTTAACAAGCTGTAAACATTGCAATTCAACTTTACAGTAATGTATACATAGGTATGACCTGTGGTCAGCTGAAGTCAACACACCAGGAGCCAGAGTGGGGCACAGATATCTGAAAATAGACATGCCAAAGGGTACATTAAGTGGCCATAGTAGTGGGAAAATTAGCCTGCCAGTGACATATCCAACACAAAACTGTCAATGGAAGGTGAAGTTACAGTATCTTACCTCTGTGTCATTGGAAGTACTGTCATATGATTGCTGTTCTGTTGTCCTCATCCTCATCCTCTGCCTCCTCTTCATCACTGTTCACAGGGTCCACTGCTGCCACACGCCCATCTCCAGCCTCATCCTCCTGCAGAAAAGGCAACTGGTGACGTAAGGCAAGGTTGTGCAACATACAACATGCCACGATGATCTGGCAGGCCTTCCTGGGTGAGTAGCACAGGGAACCACCTGTTAGATGGAGGCACTGAAACCTGGCCTACAGGAGGCCGAATATCCTCTCTATAATCCTTCTTGTTCGCCCGTGTGCCTCATTGTAACGTTCCTCTGCCCTTGTCCTGGGATTCCTCAATGGGATCAGTAGCCATGAGAGGCTGGGGTAACCAGAGTCACCTGCAAATCTCGAGGGATACCTGTTAGACAAACACTAACCCTTAGGGCCAACCCCATACACCAACATATACTGTGTGGGAACCATGGGCTCACCCATTAGGGGTACCAGGTGCCTCTGGAGTTCCACCATCACATATGGGATGCTGCTATTCCTCAGGATAAAGGCATCATGCACAGAGCCAGGATACTTTGCATTGACATGGGAGATGTACTGGTCCGCCAGGCACACTATCTGAACATTCATCGAGTGAAAGCTCTTTCGATTTCTGAACACCTGTTCACTTCTCCGGGGGGACAAGGGCAATATGTGTACCATCAATTGTCCCACTAATGTTGGGGATATGTCCCATTGCATAGAAGTCAGCTTTCACTGAGGCCAAATCCCCCACCTGGGGGAAAACAATGTAGCTGCACATGTGTTTCATCAGGGCAGACAACACTCTTGTTAGCATTATTGAGAACATTGGTTATGACATTCCTGCTGCCAAGCCCACTGTCACTTGGAAAGAACCAGTTGCCAAGAAATGGAGCACAGATAGCACCTGCACAAGAGGGGAGATCCCAGTGGGGTGACGGATAGCAGATATCAGGTCTGGCTCCAATTGGGCACACAGCTCTTGGATTGTGGCCCTGTCAAGTCTGTAGGTGAGGATAATGTGCCTGTCCTCCATTGTTGCCAAGTCCACCAGGGGTCTGTACACGGGGATGTCTCCATCTCCTATTCATCCGCATCGGTTGCAATCTAGGAGGCAAAACGATGAGCATCTGGTCAGTATTCCACATTTCCAAACTGTACACTGCATTGCATGTTGTGACTGAAACAGTATGTTGTTGGATACGCCCAAATGGTGCCTATGTGTACTATGACGCAGATAGGTGCTATGGGCTGCCCCCCCCCGAAATGGCATCTGCCTGTCCTGTATGGATAGACAGGTGGAAATGAGGTAATGCCGCTGACGTTGTGTGCCACTTTGGGAGGCGGTCGAGAAACGCTGTGCAACTCCTCATTTTTTGTCTATGGGCCCTGTGGGTTACAGTGGCCAATGGTGATGTACGCCGGCGGTGAAGGTACGCACCACCGCAGACGTGACCGACATTTTCTATCTGTTCTCTCACTTGCTACCTGACCTTCAACAGGAGAGAACCTACACTGCAAGTGTTGCTGTGATCAGTGCCTGGAACCGACCATGGCTTGTGTCACTGGGGAAAGGGCCCCTGCCTTCATCGCTATGGAGTTGGACAGACTGGTGGATGGGGGTTCTACCCCAGTACCGAATGCTGTATGGGCCTCCAGACCAACAGGTGAGTACACTGTGAGCACAATGCATGGGCCAAGACTGCATGGAGTGCTGTGTTTGAGTGCCTCGTGTGAGGTGGGGTGGAAGGGTCCTGGGCAGCGTGCTGCATGGATGGTGGGCAATGTCTGTGCGTAAGGGGATGTGAGGGATATGGTGGGCCATGAGTGTAAGAGGCCGGACGGTATGGCTGATGCCTTTTTCTATCTTTATTTGTCTGCAGGTCAGCTCCCATCAGAAAAAGGGTATATGGCGTGCCATGGCCAAGGAGGTGTTGACCCTGGGGGTCTAAGGCAGGTGGAGCACCCACTGTCGCAAACGGTGGGAGGACCTGAGACACTGGGTACGGAACACGGTGGAGGCCCATCTGGGGATGGCCTCCAAATGAGGAACGGGTGCCAGTCGAACCCTGAAACCCTGACCCCCTGATGTTCCGCATACTGGTAGTAGCCTATTCGGAGCTGGATGGGCACTTGAGGCCATCACAGCAGCCACAAAGGGGTGAGTACAGTTTCCAAATCCGCAAATTGCGCAAGGTGGGGTGGTCTCCGGTTGGGGGATGTGGACCTTTGGGTGCCCCTAGGCCAGGCAGGACATTGCATGGTAGGTCCCATGTTGGGCAGGGTTCTGATGTGAAAGTCCTCCAACCAAGCTAGTAGGCCTCCACTACTGGGCAGGGGTCTGTGGGTATCTGGTATCTGGTATGCTGCTATTGGCCTTAGGTATGCCTGCCCTAGGGCTGGTGACTAGCATTGTGACTTGTAGTGCATTGCATAGTTCACAGGCCTGTTCCCTGTGTGAGCTTGCTGTGTACCCCAACAGTGGTGTTGGTGCAGCCATTGACCAAATGTATCCTTTGTCTCCCCCCCTTTTTGTTTTGTCACCCTGTCTTTGTGTGCATTAGCAGCATTTGGCGGTGGAGCAGAGGCACCAGCGACGAAGGGACATGCATCCCAGGAGGCCAAATTTACAGACGGTGAGGGCACCAGTGGGACGGAGGGCGAGGGGAGCACCACGGCGGAGACAGGAGGGGACAGTTTTGACAGTGATTCCTCCTCTGATGGAAGCTCCCTGCTGGTGGCAGACACCTCTGTGCCCACCCCAACTACAGGTACAGCCGCCACCCCCGTACCAGCACCGCCCTCCCAGCAGCCCCTCAGTGAGTTTCCCATGCCTGCTCACCCATGAGGGTGGGCATCTCCTTCGCCCCAGGCACCTCAGGCCCTGCCCCAGTTAGCCCTGGTACCCTGATTGAGGAGGCTATTGACCTCCTGCGATCCATCTCTGTTGGGCAGTCAACCATTGTGAATGCCATCAGGGTCCGGGAGGCCATTTGCAACAAACAAATGAATTCCTCAAGGGCATTCACTCTGGCATGGCGGCCCAACAGAGACCAATCCAGGCTCTGGCCTCCTCCCTGATGGCAGCCATTGACCCTGTCTCTAGCCTCCCCCCTTCAACTTTCTCTACCCAGTCCCATTCCCCTGAACCCCAACCTTTCCTAAGCACACATCGCATCACAGGACACAAAGCCCCCTCCAGAACCAGTGGAAGAAGGCATCCACTCACCCCCTCCTAGCCAGGATAAAGCACACTGGGCACAAAGCCCCCTCCAGAACCAGCGGAAGAAGGCATCCACTCACCCCCTCCTTGCCAAGATGAAGCACACTAGGCACAAAGCCCCCTCCAGAACCAGAGGAAGAAAGAATCCACTCACCCCCTACTTGCCAGGATGAAGCACACTGGGCACAAAGCCCCCTCCAGAACCAGTGGAAGAAGGCATCCACTCACCCCCTCCTTGCCAGGATGAAGCACACTGGGCACAAAGCCCCCTCCAGAACCAGTGGAGAAGCCATCCACTTGAGAGACTGTGGCTTTGCACTCCCCCAGGACCAAACAGTGGCCAGACCACCCACTTGAGAGACTGTGGCCTTGCACTCCCCAGGACCAAGCAGTGGGCAGACCACCCACTTGAGAGACTGTGGTTTTGCACTCCCCGGGACCAAGCAGTGGGCAGACCACCCACTTGAGAGACTGTGGCATTGCACTCCCCAGGACCAAGCAGGGGGCAGACCACCAACTTGAGAGACTGTGGCGTTGCACTCCCCAGGACCAAGCAGTGGGCAGACCACCCACTTGAGAGACTGTGGCTTTTCACTTCCCAGGACCAAGCAGGGGGCAGACCACCCACTTGAGAGACTGTGGCCTTGCACTCCCCAGGACCAAGCAGTGGGCAGACCACCCACTTGAGAGACTGTGGCTTTGCACTCCCCACGACCAAGCAGTGGGTAGACCACTCACTTGGGAGACTGGCTTTGCACTTCCCAGGAAAGTGCGATGGGCATGTAGCCCCCTCCAGTACCAGTGGTGTTGTCCATCTTCCGGCTGAGGTGCCCCCGTTCCCCTGAGGTGCCTGTGTATTTTCGACCTGATGTCCCTGCAGTGTTCTCTCCGTGTTGTTGCAGAAGTCAATTAGGGCCTTGGCCTATGTGATGTGGACCTGTGGCCCACGGACATTGTGGACTGGGCAGTGGCCCTCCATTTGTATATATGTATATGCTGTTTTGATTACGAAGGACGTATTTCTAGTATTTTATCTTATTACACTCACTTTAATCAATTACTTTTGTTCTTGCATTATTCCTGAGGGGTATAGGGTGGATATGTAATGTTACTGCATCTGTTTGTGTGTATAGTGTTGGGGGTGTTGCATGTGTGTGTGTCACTCTCTTTTTCCTCCCCCTCCCCTGTGTGCTAGGCAGCAGTACTCACCGTGGTCATCTTCGCTGACATTGGTATTCATGGTGAAGAAGGAGATAGACGAACATGGGGAACACCTGCAACTTAGGCTCCGTGGTTGCGTGGTTCTTCCTTGTGTCTCCATGGGTTAGTCATTTCCCTTCTGTGCACTGTTTCCGCTGTGCTTTTGATGTCGTTGGTACCACCCCAGAAAAGGTGGCGGATAGACCTGTTGTCATAGTGTGGGGGGTACATTGTCTTCCGCCTGGCTGTTGCCGGTTACCGCTGTGGTGCTTGTTGCTACCGCCGTGGCGGTCGATGTGTTAAAGTGCTGTCTGTGTCAGCGGTTTCCGCCGTGGTCATAATTCCATTTTTTTTTTTACCGCCAGCCTGTTGGCGGTATTACTGCCGCTTTATCACCGACCACCAGGGTTGTAATGAGGGCCTAAGTAGCTTAAATGTATTTTGATGTGGAGCTGATACCTATTACTTTGTGGACATTCTTTGTGTGGATATTTTGGTGGTAATGATTCCAGGGTTAGACGGCCTTCGTTTGGACTGTAAATATGAGGGTGGTTTAGATATAGTTATGCCAACAATAAGAACATGAGATATCTGCTCTTAAATATGAAGGTGACAAACTTTTAGGGATGTGTGCCTAGCTTGTAGCTAGTGTGTGTGCCTAGTTTGTAGCATTTAGGCCCTGATTTATACTTTTTGGTGCAAAACTGCACTAACACAGTGTGGCACCAAAATGTTTAGCACCCACTTGCACCATTTCTGTGCACCAGCCAGGCACCATATTGATGGAATGGTGCAAGCCGGTGCAAAGGGTGGGCTAGCGTAAAAAAAATTATGTTAGTCGGGTGGTGCTGGCGCTATGGAAGAAGGGGGTTTTGCACCAAAAAATGACGTTTTGGCAGGTTAGAGTAAAAAAAATTACTCTGACCTGCCTAGAGTCATTTTCTGACGCAAAACCATCCATACCACATGACTCCTGTCTTAGAAAAGACAGGAGTCATGCCCACCACCCCAATGGCCAGCACAGGGGACCAGGGTCCCCTGGGCATGGCCACTGCACCCAGTGCCATGTAGGGGGGCCAATTTCAGGGCCCTGTATGGCACTTTAAAAAATAAAATGCAATACTTACCTGTACTTACCTCAGTTGGGGTCCCCCATCCTCCGCAGACCCTCTGGTGTGGGGGGGGGTGTCCCTGGCACTTGGGAGGGCACCTGTGGGCTTATTCCATGGTGTTCCACCATGGAAATAGGCCCACAGGTCCCCCAATGACTGCCCTGACCCAGGCGTTAAAAAATGGGGCAAAGCAAGCTTTGCACCATTTTTTGACCCCCGCTCCCTCCCGTGCACCATTTTTGCACAGGAGTATAAATATGGTGTTAAGGCCATAGAGTAATTTTTTGCACGGGAACGCCTACCTTGCATCTCATTAAGGCAAGGTAGGTTTTCACTTGCAAAAAATTATTTTAACTCCATAAATTTGGCGCTAGACGGGTTTAGCGCCAAATTATAAATATGGAATTTGTTTTGCACCGAATTAGAGTTAAAAAAAATGACGCTAATTCGGTGCAAACAGAGCATAAATATGACCCTAGTGGCTTATCTATTGTAGCTAGTCAGACACAAAACTTCATCCACATTTGGGCTGCTAATTCCTTTAGACAGGGAACTCAAGTAAGAGAGTACGTACTGATCAGTTTTCATTTGTTACATTTTGTTATGTGCTCAAATGCACTCATGATAGACCTGCTAAACATATGGGCAAGGGCTTAAGATCTGTTGACATTTCTTATGTCACTTCCTGTGTGGTCATGGGTTGTGATGCCACTTCCTGTAATGTCATGTGCCAAGTCACAGGGCGTGATGTGGCTTGCATATTGCCTCACTTGGTTAGTTACCCCACTTCTTTTACGACTTGTGCCCCGAAAGAAGCAGATGAAGAGCAGGCTGGGCCCCCTTTCTCTCTGGGCCACGGTGCTTTGCTCCAGCTCCACTACTGGTAGCTACACTCCTAGCCCCATGTAGACAAGATTAGGCATCTAAACGCATTGATGATTTTGCCACAATGTGCATAGATTCTAGTACGAGCATGTAGCATTAATACCTGCTTCAGCATGATCCACCCTAGTTCAGCAAGCAGAGGGGGCGCCTTGGACTGAACAATTTTACAGCCACTTCCGAGTGACAAACATACATTGAAAATGGTGTACTCTTGCTCTTCTCACTTTAACACCTGCACACAGTCTGATATTAGGAGCTCTTCCTCAGTCATCAACCGTTTCCACTATCTTATTTCTTTCTCACATCAGATAGTACTTACCTCTCTGGGTGCTGATGTTCTCTACTGAAGAAGGCCCTCCTCCTGCTATCTCTCACGCTGCTGAACAGGGAGCTTAAATTGTCATGCGTGGCTCCATGGGGGCTTAATAATTTAAAGAGATAAAAGCGAGTTAAGAGAGCAAGGTGGCCAAACCCAGGACAGGCAAGCAACCACAGCCATGTGGTTCAGAACCTGTGCTGTCTCCTTTCAGCACCATCAGGAATATATACATTGTTATAATCCATAAAATAAAAGTGCAATTAAAAAAGCGCATGAAATGTGGCCTTGAGCATCTTACTTTGCAGAGCAAACTGAATGCTTGAGGCAGTCAGAATTCCTGATCTTATTGTACCCTCCTAAGCATGCCGCCAGGTGCGATGGCACCAGTTGTGCCACCCGAAAGCTGGTAGCGGATCTGCCTGTACCATAAGATGTCACCAGATTAGCCAAAAACTGAGTCCACCATGACAGTAAGCTTGGTGCTCAAAGCTATAGAGTTTTGAATTGCATGGGCTCTTTGACAGGCAACTAGTGCAAGGCCTTTTTTTCAGCAGAGACTTGATTATATGCCAGAGCTTAATCTGAGCTGGAGGTGGCAGGTGGAGTCCACCAGTACTTATTTTTGGGACCAGCAATTTATTTTTTATCAGACTTCGACTAAGTGCAAAAGAGTGATAGCATACCAGAGGAGAAGAGGAAGGAAGATGGAAAAATGGAGAAAAAGACAAGGGTCGCTCCGGCACTACCTTCATTCTGTAGCCAGGAAGAAGGTGTTGATCCAGAGGCAAGCAGTGCAATGGTATGCATCTGTTGTAAGCAGGACTCTTACTTAGTTATGATTCTGTCAGCCTTGCTAGAGGCAATCACACTCCCACCCCCAATTCCAGACTGTGGAACCAAAAGCAGCCCTTACAAAATGCTCAAATCAGTCTTTTCATTTGCCTCCGAATGCAATCTCTCCCTTTCTATCAGTACATTTTCCCCCTCTCTCCTACTCTCCTTTCTCTTTATTGCCTGTCTGATCATTCTTTTCTACTTCCTCCTCCATCGCTCCCCTGCTCTCTCTTCAAGCCTGATGACGCAGAAAAGAGGGTCCAACATATATTCATATATGTCATGAAATCAAAATCGTATAATGTAGTGTGATTTTAGTAAAGAAAATAATGTACGAGGGAAATTGTGCCCTCGGGGTAGTTCGCCATAATTATAAACGAGCTTTATTAATCATGAAGAATTGAAAAATGTAGTAATCCGTCATAATTGCAAATGTATGCCATGATTTCTTAGTTGAAACTGTTTTTGCTTAGCTTAAATTTAGTAGAGGCTTTGGCCTAGTTGACTGGTCTCAAATTCTAACTGCGTGGCTTTTCCTTGAACTAATGAAACATATATTCTTGCTTGAAGTTGTATTTTTCCAGTAGAGATGACTAATACACTTATCTTCAAGGTTTCGTACTAGGCCGGTTTCATCCCCTTTGATACAAGGTCAGTCTCTGCAGGTGCGGACAATGAAGGTACAGATAGTAAAATAATTGGCAACCCATGTTGCAACTTGTGTTCCAAGGCCCCAAGGACAATGTATGCATAAATGAGCGCTAGTAAAAAGACAATTTTCATTGGACAATTTGAAGCCAACCTATGAACCCTCCAATGGAAGACCCTGCAGAATTTGGAATGTTTCTTACTTAAACCCACTGGACAAAGAGAAGTCAGCCATTTTCCTTGATGCCAATTTGAAGCCAGATGCCAGACTCCATTTTGGACGACACCCTGATGCCCTTTTCTCTATTCGAGAGAAAGAGACTTTCAGAATTCTCACCCTAGAGACTTTAACTTTAATTTGCCCCGTCTTGCCCATGCAGTAATTTTGCCCTACTTACCTTGCTGCCGCAAGGAAACTTGCCCTCAACTTTGCCCTTTTGAAACTCTGCCCCATGCTGATCAAACCGGTACCTGAAGGACGAAGACTTTCTTGAATGCTGATTGTAATTGGTAAATATGAAAGGATAATTGTATTATGCATTATGTTTTTCCTTTTAGGTACCAACTGCTATTTTGAAAGGGCCCAAGCTAGAAGTTTTCTAAATTTGTGTTGACTATATTCGTTTTGCGTGAAGCCCCACATGCCAATGCTAATTAGAGGTTAGTCGAGGTATGAACTTGATTCCCCATGTTGAATTGAAATCTTGTCATGCTGACCGATGTATGAAATTAGTCAAATTCAGTTGCTTATATTAGTGATTTGTATTGCCATAACTGAATGCACTATCATTCAGATATTTTGTAGATTGCGTTTCTTCCGCCGTTATGGACAGCTAGTAATGTTCGTATACATATATCATTTGGTTTTGATACTTATATACATTGTATTAGCTTTGTTAATATAGAGAAATAAATTCACTAACCTTGAATAAACCGGTGTGGTTATTCATGACTGAAAGGTCATGGTGCGTCGAAATATCATCTGTTATTGATCCCAGATGTGTTATTTTGATCTACTAATCGAGTATTGGCTATCGCGTACAACAGTTATTGATTATTGATTTAAATAACCCGACTATTCAAGGATGAGGAGAGCCCAACTTGGCTAAAAGGTTCACCGACCTCCAACGTGTCCAGGTACAGGTAATTTATAAGGGCGGACGCGTTATCAAGCCTCCCCTGTCTGTTGCAATTACCTTGGGTAGCTGAAGAAAGTAACACTGGCACGAGAGGTGGCCCTGGTGTTTAGAAAACGGGTCTGCAAAGGCTCCAGCTCATAGAGGAAATGTCAACTAAAATAAAAGACCCGTCCAGCCCTGCTCTCCCCTTCCCTGATCTAGGTACCAGATATCCCATAGACTCACAGTACACTCCCCAGAACCTTACAAAACCAGCCCCTCTTGGGCTGAAGGAAAAGGGGAAGGGTAGTGGAACATAAGTCCTGAATTTTTTTGATGAAGACACTCATATATATGTCCTCCCCTTGGTACACTTTGTGTGCCCAGACTCCACCATCACCAAGTCTCTAACCCTGCAAGGAGTTTGTTCTTCCACCTATATTCTTCCATTTCTATATGGAAACACTGTGGCAGTCATTCTGACCGCGGCGGGCGGTGGTCGCCGCCCGCCATGCGGTCACTGCCGAATGACCGCACTGCGGTCAAAAGACCGCAGCGGCCATTCCAACTTTCCCGCTGGGCCAGCGGGCGCCCGCCAAAAGAGCGCCCACCGGCCCAGCAGGAAAGCCCCTGCAACCATGAAGCCGGCTCCGAATGGAGCCGGCGGAGTTGCAGGGGTTCGACGGGTGCAGTGGCACCCGTCGCGATTTTCACTGTCTGCTAAGCAGACAGTGAAAATCTTTGTGGGGCCCTGTTAGGGGGGCCCTGCACTGCTCATGCCAGTGGCATGGGCAGTGCAGGGGGCCCCAGGGGCCCCATGACACCCGTTCCCGCCATCCTGGTTCTGGCGGTGAAAACCGCCAGAAACAGGCTGGCGGGAAGGGGGTCAGAATCCCCATGGCGGCGCTGCAAGCAGCGCCGCCATGGAGGATTCCCTGGGCCAGGGGAAAACCGGCGGGGAAACGCTGGTTCCCCTTTTCTGACCGCGGCTTTACCGCCGCGGTCAGAATAGCCCTGAAAGCACCGCCAGCCTGTTGGCGGTGCTTCCGTTGCCCTCCGCCCTGGCGGTTTCAAACCGCCAGGGTCAGAATGAGGGCCTGTATTTCTTGATGGGGGAGGCGTGTTTGGATATGTTCCAACATGCAAACAGGACACAGATCTGTTTAAGTATGACTGTCAGCCAGGACATCTGTGCTTTAAAAGATGACTCTGAAACATGATTGATGCCTTCTAACCTAAGCCTAACAAGACCAAATTTATTGTTATCCACAGACGACAAGATTCAAACATAAATAAAAACATCTCTAGTCATGGCTACAAAAGTGGAGGCCACACTTCCTTCTGCAAATAATCTGAAGCCTTTCCTCCAATCCAATGGCTCCCACTATGTAAAATAGGCCCCTGCATTTGCTAAATATTGTAATACCATTGTTATTGGCACTACAATGTTCTCAAGCAAAGCTGTACTTCATTCTCTAGACACGGACATTTGACCACATTTCTTCTGTTATAATGGATCCCATTTGGTTTCACCTGAAAATCAGAATGAAGTTAAAAAGTCTCTGTATCACTTTTAAAATACTACACCTGCAGCAACCAGTATACTGGTATGTTTCTCTCAAGATCTCTGGTGCCAACAAAAACTTCCACAGCTTCCACAGTCCAAGGCTGTTACCTAGAAAAAGAAAAAATCATAAAACAGCCAAGCTATCAATGGTGCTGGAACAATTTGCAGTGTGGGGTGCTGGCCACTGACATCAGCTCTCTACCATCATGGGGTTTTGAAAAATACTTTTGTCACTGAATAGGCTAGTGTAGTGGCCCCTCAACTGCCCCCTGCAGTCGTCCCATCAGACTTTATGGTGTGCTGAACAATGCAAACATTCACCTCCAGTCACAGATCTGGGTTTAATCCATCGTTCTTTTGCTCACCATGCCACCCTAGTTTGGACCCAGCCATATGCAAATCAGTCTTGACCCTGTTCCTCATGGAAACAGTCCAGCCCGAACGGCCAAGCCAGGTCCTCCCTGGACCGGAAACAAGCATCCTGGAACCGGTTTCAGGGTATCACCTTTCATCAGCCAGGCTAGCTTGAATCCAGTGGCACAGTGAGCAACGGGACCCACGTCTGGGCATTCCCTTCCCACTTAGGGCAACTTTAGCAGCACAAAAGGATGATGGACGGAGTGCTGAACAATGCAAACACTCACCCCCAGTCACAGATCTGGGTTTAATCCATCGTTCTTTGGCTCACCATGCCATCCCAGTTTTATTTTGTTTTGTGAGTTTGCCTTCTGCCATACACCACCCGGCCTAATTGACTAAGACAGATATTGCCATTATTTAATGCACTATGTCAGCATTTATTTTGAATACTTTTGCCAGTGTCTTAATTCTGGTAGATTTCTGTGCAGGTTGCTTTTTAAATATCACTTCCTTCTTGTTGTGTGTTGAAAAGGACACTACCACCAGGCAGCACTAAATGTTTTCAGATGCATAGATCACTTCCTGTGTTTTTGGAAATCTACATAAGACAAGTATAGAGTGCCACCCATCCTCTACAATACTTTGTAACCACTCAATGAGCACATAGTCACTCGTGGCCACTGATGACAACTGTACTTAGTGTATGCATCTGGTTATTGTAGCTGCTGCGTGACAGCTGGTGTGACCACCTGCGTCCACCAGGTCGTGGACACTGGTGATGTGGATGGTGACAACCCGTCGCAAGCAGTGTCCCATAGGGCTTTGGCATTGCACCAGCCAGTGAACGACGAGGCAGGCATCCCGATTACTGCTCAACAAAGACTGCTGATTTGCTGTGGAGGATGGCCCCTCTGTGGGAAGGGCCCTTACCTGCTGGTTAGTCCCGATTCCCCCCGACACTGACCTAGCTGCAGTTCCTGCCCTTTCCAACACCAGGGTTGGCATCTGCTGTTCTATTAACGTGGCCTGAAGCCTGTGTGCTGCTCCATGCACAATAACACACACTTGCAAAGCCACCTGGGGCCTGAGGTGGCCAAGTGTGCCACCAGCCTACGTGGCATGCAAGTCATTTCCAGCTGCCTCAATCCTTGTTGAATCTGAGGGTCCCAGAGTTCCATTTGAGGGAGAGTGGAAAGCGAGTATGCCCTCCAACAACGCAGAGGGACAGTAAAAAAAGAAAAATAGAAGACAGAGCAAGTAGCACATCTGGGAGAGGAATGTAAAAGGACACATCTTAAACAAGGAAGGCAGCAAAGACAATCATACAAAGGTACACTCAGAAGCAAAACAGAGCACTCAAACAAAACCGAAACAGAAATGATGATGAGCAGCAAGGGCAAGCGTGCCAAACTCCTGCGCTGTACGCACATGCCTCTGTAACGCTGCTGTCCCCATTCAGTGAGCAGTCAGACTCCACCACGGTGATGCTCATGGATTGTATGTTCACAACACTACTTTCGTGTCACGAGGGAGACTAATGGCGCCATAAACAGATCTCTGTTGATGCTCTTCGGTGGTGTAAAGCTCTACGATCTATTTGAGACCCTACCAAACACAAGCAGGAATGCAGACTTCAACGTAACAGCCCTAAAAAGACACTTTGTCATGACCTGAATGCTTCTTACTGCTGTAATCTGCCAGTCGCTGGGCACCACCAGGTTTCTTCGTTGTTCTGGATTGACCAAGGTAGGGGGGACTCTTTCCAGTAGCCACAGTGCTGCTGATATTAGAACACCAAGCAGGCCCTAGCCTCCAGAAGGAGTCCCAGAGGAAAAAAAAAAAAAACTTGGGGAAAACCTCAGATCAAGGAACTTCTGAAAAACATATGAAGAAAAGAAAAAGCAAGGCACAAAAAGTCTGAAACAAAAACAGCAGACAGGGAAGAAGAGTAGGTGAGGTCCAAATTCACAGGATACAGGAGCGAGGAGCACAACCAGAACGGATGTGTTTGCAATGCAAGAAACAGAAGACCAACTGTGCTTCTAAACTGACAAACAGGAATTGACATGCAGGAAGTAATGAAGACACCATCTAGGATTGGGAAAAGCCACATTAAAGTAAATGGAAAAATAGCCATAGTATACAAAGTAGGGAGCAAGGCATGCAGGGAAGGAAACACAGACTCCTAGGAAAAAGAAAAAGAGAAAAAAAGAAGAAAAGAAGAAAAACAGTAAAAAATAGGTAAGCAAAACTTGGGGGGTAAAAGGTGGGCGCAGCGTAAAACAGAGCCCAGAGGGAAAGTTTCAGGTTGTGCTGCAGCCCAAAAAAACAAGTCACAACCCAAAGAGAGGCCCGCAGCAGAAACGGCTGTCCGACACTTGGACTGCTGATCTGACCGCAGCCCCCAAATGGGACGCTACCGGTCTTTGCGGCGTCACAGAAGGTCCCCTCCCCGAAGCCACAGGCTTGTCCAGACAATTCTGAAAAAATGTGCGGACCAAGTGAGGACAATGAATTGAGGAAGCATCCTCCCACGAACAGTCTCTAATGGGGTATCCTTTCCAGTGAATCAAGAATTGGAGATGATTCCAAAAAATGCGAGAATCGCATATGTTTTGTACGTCATACTCGGGATGGCCATCAATTGCTAACGCGTCCCAATCTAGATAATTTATTCACTCTGGGACTCGTTTTAGGCCGTTTAATCTTTTGACCCTGATTGAAGACACCTTAAGACTCAATGGCATTAATGAGAATCAAGACACACCATGACCTTTCAGTCATGAATAACCCCACCGAATTTGTAAGGATTTGATTTTTATTCCCTATTCATTACAATCTACTAGCAAGTTTATTAGTCTCAAAACCATAAAACACATTAACACCGTTATAATATGGCAACTCGAATAAGATTTAATCAAAGCAAGAATCATAAACATTAGAACATAGCACGTCGTCAGCATGGATTAACTTTAGAAGAGTATCATTAGCGCATTATTCAACAAAGCATAGATTCAGTCATTTCTCTATTTGCGTCCGTTTAGTGCACCCCTTAACTAACCTCGAATTAGCATTAGCATGTTGGGCTTCATGCAAAACAATTTTGGCAATACAAATTTAGAAAACATCTATCTATGGTCTCTGTCAAAAGAAGCAATTGGTGCCTAGAAAGGAAAGGCAAACAGACAATTACAATTCATCATCATATAGTTACCCTCAGTAATGGGTCAGCATGCAGAGTCAGTCTTCATCCTCAGGACGTCAGTTGATTCGCCATCAGCCAGGAAACACAGCAAAATTCAGCAAGACGGGCTAAGTAGGAACACTTCCCTCATAAGGAGGAGAAGTATAGTACAGGCAAAGTAAGGGTGAGGATGGGTTGAAGAGTCAAACAGCAAAGTCTTTAGGCAGAGTGACAAAGTGTCTGGGTAATACCAAGAATGGCTCACAATGGCATCCCCCTAGCTCCTCGTGTCAAAGGATTTTATCCCTTTTCTGTTGTACAGTCTCCTAATTTCCAATTGGACAGTTTTGGCGCACCACTATCTCCGTCCAATAGTTTACTGATTGTCCCATCAAAATTGTCACTTCATAACAGTTCTCACGTAGTTTATTGGCTCCTCTGATTGACGTCTCCAACGGGTAGAATGTCCGGTATGATTTTGTGTTCTCGTGGTCCTCTCACACCCCCAGTCAGTAATTCCATTGTCTATACCGGTTTAGGCGACCTTGTACCTGTTGCAAGTTTACACTGTTGCATTCAGCAAGAATGTTTCCTTGAGCAAGTCGAGTCTCATAAGAACGGATCTACTACAGCTACACTCATCTTCTAGCTTCTGGACAAACACGATTACATGTCCTTCAGCAAGTCAGCACACTGCACGTTGGAAAAACACATTTAATATGCAACCGGGCAGCTAGGCCCGACTCATGCTAACTACGGCCTAGTGATTAATTAGCAAAACCTTAATATATAATTCTTAATACTCAATACAAAATCATACATTAATACTTTAATAATTCATTATTAGTCAATTTTATTAGTCACCGTATATATTGGCAGCCACTCCCCGTGGGCACATTTCAAACACACGATTAGTAAAATAGAGCAATATTTTTCTATGCAGCATTAATATGCATTAACTCAGAAAGATTTTTATGTTAATTTTGATTATAAGAGCTACGCTCCAACAATCCCTCCTTTGATGACACTTGTCATCACACAAAACCTTTCCCTTCACATCCTTTCCCTTTCTTAATTCACGCATTTCAATTTCTTCCCCCCTTTTTGACTTTTCATAAATTTCTTTGAATATTTTCTCCTTTTTCTTTGCCTCTTTCCTCTTATTGCATTTTGTCAATTTTTCTCTAATTCTCCTACTAATTTTGCATGATAACCATAGTCCGAATAAACAAGCTAGAACAATCAATATTCCCCATATTATTTTTGCAAATATCCTATTCCAAATACTACCAACCCAACTTCCTACTTTAGCAAGTCCCTTTCCAACCTTTTCCCAAACTCCAGGTTCCTTCAGCTCCTTCAAATCTGTACTATCTCTTGTTAGGTTAGTAAGCATACTCCTAATCTTATTACTGTTGTCGGGTATGAATGCACAACAGTGGTGCTCATTAAGCATCCTACAGACTCTGCCACTTTTCGCTAAAAGAATGTCTAAAGCAAGCCGATTTTGAAGAGTCACGGCCCTCTCTGCAGCAAGTTCAGTATCCATCAGGAGTATAGCCCCTGTGAAGTTTGTCAGCATGTTATCCACAATAGTAGACAACTTTCGAATCTTTATGGAGCTTAAAATAACCCCCACTGAAGGAATTATGGCTCCAAATTTATCACCTACGACAGCAGCTGCTGTCTCTCTTTTCTGTCTAGTATGATGTAATTCTGACAATTTAGGAAACTTCCTTAAGTCGTCAAATTGGTAGATCTTTGGGAAAACTATTCCTAAATAACATGTCCCATACCATCCCTTTGGAAGACGATAATAAGCATTAAGTCCACATATGTAACCGCTGGGACCGCTGGATCCTGTACATTTAACATGAACGTCCACTTACTCTGAAACAAAAACACATGTCTGCACTCACTCGTTCCCATAAATATAGTGTCATGATCAGATTTTGGCCTATATATACAAAGCTTTCCTATGTGTAATGCATCTATAGCTAATTTGCCTTGTGTCTTTATTGCACTATAAGCATAATCACTTGTAAACATTCTTTTTTCTAATCCCTTTTCCAGCTTTTCTTTTAACGCTTTTCTTCTATCATCAGTGTGATCTATAAAGCTCTTTTCTACAGGTGTTAATAAGCAGGTTAGATTATTGCGTTGCGCATAAGCTGTGCCAAATGTCAACGTGGACTCAAAGAAACCCCTAACTATCTTTATATTATAATCTCTAGCTATTTTGCTCAAATATTCATTTATAGGCACAAAGGAAGACACTACATCTAGATTAGAATAGAAGTATTGAATATATTCTTGATTATACAACCTTGTAAATAGCAAACTACAACTCATCCCGTAGGTTAGCTGCAAACTATGGTAAGTAACCCCTTCTTGTACTGACAAAGGAATCTTTGTGCCCACACAACAATTCTTCGCATCCATTGTTTCAACATACTCATTCAACAAGCGATAGAAAACATTAGTAGATAGTTCCCTTTTTGTGTTAGTTCCCTCATGCAAATATTTCGTATCCTGCTCAAGCCCCTCTCATGGTGTTAGTGTAGTAGTCTCAGGAGTTGAAGCATTGTTAATCACATTCTTATCCACCAACGGTATTCCCACAATCACACCTATAATAACTATTGCACTCACAACACCCAAAATAACACTGATTTCCCACCATCTACGAATCCTACCCCTTTAATCATTATCTCTAATGTTACTCATGATCTGTAAAGAATCAGAGAGCAGAATAATATAAAGCAAACAATCAACCTGAGGAAGATCTAAAGCTCTTTTTTTTTTTTTTCTCGAGCAAAGTCTTTCTTTAGCAAGTATTTACAGCGTTTCACTCACTCCCAGGATCCTTTGTCAAATCAGGTTAGCAGCTTGTTATAATCGTTTTTTTAGAGTCAATTCAGGTTAACAGCGTCACATCCGGTAACTTATCAGTCTCTTTTCTCAGGTTTCTCTCTCTATTCAATTTCAACTTAACACAGTCTCTTATTTGAGGGCAACTTCAAGTACCATAATATTGACCTGGAATTTCACGATCAAAACAAAATGCCAAGAATTTTTGTTCCCACTCAGTTGATGTCGCATAAGCCCATTCAGGAACTGCGTACCTCCTGTTTGCAACTCTCTTTCTCTTTAGATTGCGATCACCCTGCAACTCTCCTTCACTGAGATCTTCTTTCCTTGTTGTGTCAACTTCTTCCTCTATTGTTTTGTTAAGGACCACTTTCTCCCTTGCAGCTTGTGGTTCCGGCCAGTTATATCCTTTAAGTGTTTTCCTACTGCTCGGCTTTTCAGGATGTTGATCAGTGCCCTCCTCTTGTGCTATGGTGTTCTCTCTTGATGGATCTGCAAGCGGCTCAGGAGGATTTGGAACACTTTGACCTCCTTCTACCTCACCTCCTTCGCCTTCAGGGTCTGTCAGGGGTTCAACTTCAAACCCCTATCCATCTGCTTCTGGGAAAAAATCTTTGGGTCAGTCCTCCTGGAGCCGCAGTTGAGATAGGCTCTCCTTCAGTCTCAGTTTCCCTTTGATTACTCTCCGCCCCTGAGACTTCTTTCTCTGCAGCTGTTGTTTTCGACAACTCAAGTTCTTCATCAGTTGGACACGTCACCTTCTTTGTGTTACTGGCATGGATCCAGTTGGTAAGTACTGCACATTTCACAGAAGTATTAGTTGTCATTATCACTTGATATGGCCCCTTCCAACGTGGCTCCAAACACGACTTCCTCACGTGTTTCTTGACAACAACCCAGTCACCGGCTTTCAGAGTGTGACCTGGATCATTTATCGGTGGCAGTGTGGTTGCTTCCACCTGGTAAGAAAAAGAGTGAACCACGTCAGCCAGACCCTTGCAGTAGTCCAACACCATATCATCCGTGATATTCACAAGAGCATTTGCAGGCACTGCGGGCAACCTTATAGCTCGGCCCATGAGAATTTCATGAGGAGACAGTCCTGTTTTTTTGTCGGGCGTATTTCTCATTGACATTAGTACTAAGGGCAGTACATCTGTCCATTTCAAATTTGTAGCTACACACATTTTTGCCATTCTTGACTTCAAGGTATCATTCATTTGCTCCACTAGTCCTGATGCTTCAGGGCGGTAGCTACAGTGCAACTTCTGTTTAATGTTCAGTGCAGCACACAAGAGCTTAATTACCTCATTGTTGAAGCGACTTCCCCTATCTGATTCTAAAGAGATCAGAAACCCGAAATGTGGTATCAATTCCCTACGCAGCAGCTTCGCTACTGTGAGACTGTCATTTCTACGTGTAGGGTAAGCTTCAATCCAATGACTGAAAATGCACATAATCACCAACACGTACCTCAGACCTCCACACACATGCATCTCAATAAAATCCATCTGCATTCTGCTAAATGGACCTCCTGCTCTCCCAATGTGGCTCAAATTCACCACGGTCCCTTTCCCCGCATTCATCTGCTGACAGATAATGCACCTGTGACAGATAACTCTGCAGCTTGTCTGAATTTTGGATTGAACCAATCGATTTTGAACAACCTGATCATTGCGTCTCTCCCAACATGTGCTTGACCATGGTAAAACCTCGCAAATTGTGACAATAGGCTGTTTGGCAAAACCATTTTTCCCTCATCTGAAACCCATAAATCATCAGGTCTCTGTACAAATTGCATTTTGAGCCAAGAGCATTTCTCCTCTCTGCTGGCACGTCCCTGCAACGTTTTCAACTCTTCCAGTGTGTCAACCACCCTCAATGCATAACCTGAGCATGTTTCATTTTCAGCTTCAGGTAACAATTCCCACTGGTCTTGAAACGATATACAGTTCAATGCACAAAACCTTGCGACTTGATCTGCATATCCATTTCCCATTGACACAAAGTCTTGTGATTTAACGTGAGCATTACATTTCACCACGGCAATTTCAAGAGGTAACTGAATCGTATACAACAATTCCTTAATTTTTTCGCCATTTTTCACTGGAGAACCAGAAGAGGTCAGGAAACCCCTCTGTGACCATAGCTGGCCAAAATCATGGACATTTCCAAATCCGTATCTGCTGTCAGTGTAGATAGTGACTTTCAAATTTTCGGTGGCATGGCATGCCCTTGTAAGAGCAACCAATTCGGCCACTTGAGCAGAGTATACTCTCTCGAGCCAAGATGCTTCTTGGATACCAGAAATTGTACACACGGCATATCTGGCTCTTAGTACTCCTACTGAGTCTCTCAGGCATGAACCATCAACAAAGATAATGTAATCATTCTCTCCCAATTGGGTATCTTTAATGTCGGGTCTCGGTTTGGTGCACAGATCTGTTACCTCAAGACAATCATGTTCTACCTCCTCAGCATCATCAATATCTGCATTTTCATTAGGAAGCAAAGTTGCCGGGTTCAATATAGTACATCTCTTCAAAGATACATTTGGTGACCCCAGTTTAATTGTTTCATACGTAGGCGAGCATTCGTCAGATGCTGAGTCTTTGTTTGGGTCAACAGAATTTCAAATGAATGTGGGACCATTACTGTTAAGGGATGTCCCATCACTATACCTTCACACTGAGTGAGGCTTTGACCAACTGCTGCAACTGCACGCAAACAACCCGGTAAGGCTGCTGCGACTGGGTCCAATGTAGCTGAAAAATACTCTACTGGTTGGTTTGCACCTCCATGGACCTGTGTCAGGACAGACAAAGAACAAGCATCACATTCATGACAAAACCATACAAAAGGCTTTGTGTAATCAGGCATACCTAAAGCTGGTGCCCTGCACATGCTTTCCCTCAGTTCAATGAATGCCCTCATCTCTCTCTCGGACATGGTTATGGCACCCGGGCCATCCTGAATTTCTTTGACAGTCAACCTCACCAAAGGTTTAGAGATAATCGAAAAAATGGGAATCCACTGTCGACAGTAGCCCACTATTCCCAAAAACATCCTAACGTTCCTCTTGGTTATCGGGGGATTCATCTGCAACATGGCTGTCACCCTTTCTTTGGATATTTTCCTCGATCCCTTTTCAATCAGGTGGCCTAAGTACTTCACCTCTTTCTGACAGTACTGAAGCTTCTTTGGGGACACTTTGGCCTGTATTTATACTTTTTTTAGCGCTGCATTTGCGCCGCTTTTTGACGCAAAACGGCGCACACCTACAAAATACAATGGTATTTTGCAAGTTTGCACCGTTTTTGCGTCAAAAAACGACGCAAATGCGGCGCAAAAAAAGTATAAATACGGGCCTTTATGTCTGTTCTTTCCCAAATGATTCAGTAAGGCAATAGTATCGTACCTGCAGTCATCTTTCATTTTGGACGCAATTAACAAATCATCAATGTACTGTACTAGAGTCAAACTAAAAGGCATTTCTAATGATTCCAAGTCCTTCTTCAATATCTGATTGAAGATGGATTTGGTGATTCCAAAAACCCTTGAGGAATTCAACACCAACTGTAAACCTTGTCCAGAAATTTGAAACTAAAGAGAAATTGGCTGTCCTCATGAAAAGAATGCTTGAGGCAGGTCCACAACTGTGAACCACTCTGCATCACGCGGAACCTGAAACATAATCATGGCTGGATTTGGCACTATGGGGCAGCATTTTACCACAATCTCATGAACTTTTCTCAGGTCTTGGACAATTCGAACTTTCCCACAAGGCTTTTTCAGACCCATTATTGGTGAATTACATGGGCTGCTCATCACTTCTTTTAGGACCCCTTGCTTTACAAAGTCTGCGATTATCTGCGTCACCTGTATTATAAGGACATCTTGTGCCATGTTGTACTGCGGTACTTGGGGAAACACTGCATTTGGCTTCACTTCTACCTTGACTGGTTCTACTCCTTTTATTAATCCCACTTCCTTTCCTTTCAAGTCCCACACTTTCTCTGTCACTGTTCCCTGCAATTCGGTTGGCAAATCAGTCATTGTGAACATCGGGAAGAAGGTTATCAAAGGGTACTCTTCATCTACAGTCTCCGTCTCCGGTTCTGGGATCTGACCATCCTCCCCTTCATCATCACTGTTTGTCTGCACTTCACTCCCTTCATTGGAACCGGTAATCGAACACCTCGTTTTTTTTACAGTAAGTCTCTTCCCAGTAGGGATACAGACTAGAGTCACAATCTACAAATCTATGTAATCCATGGAAGGTACCAATCTCAACTTGGACCGGATATGTAATCGGATTTGTCAGGAGCTGATTCGCTACTCCTACCACCTTTATGGTATGCCCCGAAAGCGGCAATTTCCGAACCTCTGCACTTCTGACTGTAGAGCGTGTAGCTCCTGTATCAACTAGAAATGAAACCTTGTGACCCATCACCTTCCCTTGCACGTAAGGTCCCCTCTGATCTACTTCTAGGGATTCTGCAAGCCTGCACTCCTCACTATCTGAAAAATCATCCGACCATTCATCATTTACTCCATACTCACCACGCAATGGGAACTGTTGTACTGTATTATTTTGACTTATTGTTTGGCCTGTGACCTGTGGAGGAAGCATCACCTGTTGCTGTCTCATTGGAGCTAATGGTAACTGCATTTGCTGTCTAGGTACCATGGGAATCTGCTGCTGTACCTACTGCATCTGGGCTGGTTGAACACATGCTTGCATCTGAACCATATTATTCTGAAAGTTTGGATTTGGACCCCTCATTCTCGGACCCCTTACATTTTGAAATGTACCAACATCATTGCTTTGTTGAACAAAACCATCCTGCACCATCATTGGGCACTCCCGCTTCCAGTGTCCCAAGCCTCGCACGCATGGCATGGTAACATCTTTTTCATCCCCTGCACATCATTCTGAAACACAACGGTATTCAAATCTGGACCACGGTTCACAAAACCTCCTCGACCTCGTCCTCTCGGTTGTGCCTGAAACATCCCGTTTCCTTGCTGTTGCTGTTGTACCATCTGCTGTACACTATTTCCCGGCATCCCTGCTTGAGCTGCTCTAATTTGCATCACCATCACCTTCTCTTTCAGCTTTTTCTGCTTCAATTGAATCTCATCGTTACAGTATTGTGCATACTGCAACACCTCATCAATCAGCTTCGCTTGCCAACAGATCAAATGATTCTTAATCATCTGGCTAATCTCTGGCTTCAACCCTTCAACAAATCTGAATACAAGGTGATTCATGTCTTTCGGTTCTATGACCTCAGTGCCACTATAGTGTTTGAATGCCTTTAACAATCTCTCATAGTAGGCATGTATCGATTCCTTGCCTTCTTGTGCCATTCGATCAATTTTCTGCCAATCAGTGACTTTCGGCGACACCTTCTGTTTCAAAAACTCAATCACTTTATGGTAATACCTCATCACATCAGGAGACGGTGCTCCAGTAGCCTTGTCCCTTGTCGGTTTCTCTGTTGGCCAATCCACACCCCTCTTGCACTCAAGCCACAAATCAGCTGGGACTATAATCTCAAGCAATGTATTCAAGTCTTCCCAAAGACATTTCGCAAGCTTCACAAACCTGTCCGTCTGCTGATACCACTCTATTGGCTTCTCCCTCAACCTGGGATAATCATTTGTGAATGACAGAATGTCACCCCTAGACCACGGTACATGGACTAGAACCCCTCCAGCTGTTTCTCTCAATGGTAACATTTTTATTGTTCCCGTATCTGGTGCAGCTTTCGCCTGCTGTGGTTCCAGGCTGTTACTTTTCCTTTTATCTCTCTTCTTTGCCCATCTGCCTTCCCACTTCTCTAATGCTCCCCAAATTTGAGCACTCTGCAATATCTGTTTGAGGTGTGCCTTTATTCCAGTAGATCTCATGTGATCGAAATCTTTAGGTTCAAAGTCTAACCTATAACTCCTCTTCAAATGCTTAGTATTGTCTAAGTCTATGCCGTATTTGTCCTCTTGGTTTGCTAACCTCTGATGCACCCTGCTCACTTCTTTGGTTATTTTGGGTCACAGAAACCTCAATTCTGCTTCAGTGTATGACTCTAATCTGTTCACCCCCATCATTCCTTCTACTAACTCTGTGGCTTCCACACCCAGCCTCACAAAATTCAGGTATTCCTCTCTTTCTGATCGCTCTGTAGTCACTGAAGTAGTCTGCAGAGTGTTGAGTTTGTCTAACTACTCGTTCAATTGCTGCGCTGTTAAGCCTTGCAACAAAACATTTCCAGACTGCATCATTGGTGTCTGTGATGTATTTCTACTCCTTACCTGTGGGGTTAGTGTACCCAACCCTGTTTGCCTCATTGTCTCTAAAGGAACTCCAATCGGACTGAAGTCCAACAAGGACCTAGACCTTTCGGCCATCTGTTCTCCTTGCGTCATCACTTGGGGGTTTCCTGCGAACCCTCCTCTTATCGCCTCTTGAGTCATTACCCCCTGGTCGCATACTTTAGGCTTTGCTTGTGCATACAAAGGTACTGGCGGGCCATCAGTAATTGGCAATGATCTAGCAGCTGGTGTCTGTCCAGTTCCCAAACCCTGTGGAGCATTAATTCCCATAGCTTGATTTATCATGGGTGCTGTAGCTGCTGACCGTGGTTCTGCGACCGAAGTGTAATTCGGAACCACCTGTTGCTGCGGCTCGGGCAAAATTGTGGAGTTAGCTCCATCTGCACTAACTTTGATCTCGTGTATACCGGATCAGGTGGCACCATCAAATTCGTAGTTGTCTCTAGTACTGGGACATCAGGGTAGAGCCTCTGAATTTGTGGTGGCTGCAACTGTATCTGCGTGTCTGGTGCAGTGGATACACTAGCACCATTCTGTATCGGAACTGTATTGCTTGTCTGTATTGTATTTATGCTTCCCTGATTTTGCGTCAGATCTTCAGGACCCGCACTAGTACTCGGTCCATTATAATTCATGGCATATGGTGGCGGTCGATCATGTAACAACTGATTAAGAAACTCATCATCGTCTGAATCATCTGGATCTGCCCAAGACTTCTGAGACTCCTTTGGCTTGCTAGAGCCTTTGTCGGTTTTACAAGTGGCCTTCTTTCCCTGTGTTTCGGCTTCTTGAGTTATTGCCGGAAACATCCTAATTCCGTCTACTATTCCCCTTCTCCACATCTTGGTCTCACTATCCCATCTAGCCTCCGCTAGAGTCTTTTCTGCTTTTCTCATTTTCCTCTCGAATTTCTGCTGCCTCTGTTGCATGCCCATTAAATCCCAAATTGCTAATGCCTCAAACTGAGATGGTCTCGGATGCGGTTTTTGCTCACTTAACACCCTCCGTAAATTTTCCAAAATGCTTGTGTTAAACGTTCTGTACTCCAGAAACGCCAAACATCCCTCCTTTTCTGTCATTTTGCACCACTGCTTTAGCCAAAGACATGGCGCGACTCCCTTCTCCTCCATTACAGTATAAGCCGGAGTATCCTCTGGCGGTGTAGGCTCCCACACACTCACGGTAATATATGTATCTCCCCTCAAAGCACTCTTTAGAGCCTTGAAAAACTTCATTTTTGCATCTTTTATTTTGTTTAAAATCTAATCAGGAAGTGACTTTAAGTCTCAGAACACTCTTCGCCTACCCTCTCAACCAAATTGCCTCTTACAGACGGCTGCCAATCCGTGTGCGACCCCTCTCTGCAACTGACCTATCCCAGCGCGGCTCCAATGACGTCACACACACACACACACAGCGGCTGACAAAGTCTTGCGGCTTGTCTTCCTTACTCTGAATCCACACAAAACGAATGCGATATATTGCGAGCACCTTAACAACAAAAACAAATTTGCTGGAAGGGAAGGGTAACACAATCACTTCAGAACTTTGCAGAGATTTCACTTAAAGCCTCGGCCGCTACTCTCTCCTTCTCAGATCCCACACTCGCAAGCAGAATTTGACCCGCAAATCCTACTCTCGACTTGTCAATGGTTCGTTCTAGTGCACTTTAGAACTTGCCAAATTTCCATTGAAGGTTTCACTCACACACTTTGACTCAATCCCAACTTGTCAACCACGCCTGATTGACCTATTAATCCGCACAAATTACAACATAAACCAAGTGGCTGATACACTTATCAATATACTCCGGAGTCTCAGACCACGACGGGTCCGTGCATCACCAACAACCATGTGGACAATTTTTTTAGCACAAAGCGCCACACTCACATGAAGTTCGCCGAGTTCCCTACTCTCATACTGCGGAGTACGCCCACTCTTACTAAAACATTACTTGGCCTAAATTCTCACAAACCTCACAAATCACCTTCGATATACATAAGCTGAGCAAGCGCAAATTCTACATCACACATGCTATCACTAGAAGGCCGAGAACATACCCAACTCACTTCGGCAAGCTCCGAGATTCCAGGAAAGTCATTTGGGACTTAGGGGCACATCATACCTCCAATTTGCATTATTTCGAAAACACTTTTAAACAATGGTCCCTCGTCCTAGGGCCCCAAAGGGCCTAAACCATCCTCTGCTACCAGAACTGCTAACGCGTCCCAATCCAGATAATTTATTCACTCTGGGACTCGTTTTAGGCCGATGAATCTTTTGACCCTGATTGACTGTCAATCAATAAGTCAATACCTTCATCAATATTCACCATAATAAATCAATTCAATGGCATTAATGAGAATCAAGACACACCATGACCTTTCAGTCATGAATAACCACACCGAATTTGTAAGGATTTGATTTTTATTCCCTATTCATTACAATCTACTAGCAAGTTTATTAGTCTTAAAACCGTAAAACACATTAACACTGTTATAATATGACAACTCAAATAAGATTTAATCAAAGCAAGAATCATAAACATTAGAACATAGCACGTCATCAGCATGGATTAACTTTAGCAGAGTATCATTAGCGCATTATTCAACAAAGCATAGATTCAGTCATTTGTCTATTTGCGTCCATTTAGTGCACCCCTTAACTAACCTCGAATTAGCATTAGCATGTTGGGCTTCATGCAAAACAATTTTGGCAACACAACTTTAGAAAACATCTATCTACGGTCTCTGTCAAAAGAAGCAGTTGGTACCTAGAAAGGAAAGGCAAACAGACAATTACAATTTCATCATCATATAGTTACCCTCCGTAATGGGTCAGCATACAGAGTCAGTCTTCGTCCTCAGGACATCAGTTCATTCGCCATCAGCCAGGAAACACAGCAAAATTCAGCAGGACAGGACACTTCCCTCATAAGGAGGAGAAGTATAGAACGGGCAAAGTATGGGTGAGGATGGGTTGAAGAGTCAAACAGCAAAGTCTTTAGGCAAAGTGACAAAGTGTCTGGGTAATAGCAAGAATGGCTCACACTGGCATCCCCCTAGCTCCTCATGTCAAAGGATTTTATCCCTTTTCTACTGTACAGTCTGCTAATTTCCAATTGGGCTGGTTTTGCGCACCACTATCTCCTTCCAATAGTTTACTGATCGTCCCATCAAAATTGTCACCTCATAACAGTTCTCACGTAGCTTATTGGCTCCTCTGATTGACGTCTCCAACGGGTAGAATGTCCGGTATGATTTCATTTTCTCTTGGTCCTCTCACATACCCAGTCAGTAGTTCCATTGTCTATACCGGTTTAGGCGACCTTGTACCTGTTGCAAGTTTACACTGTAGCATTCAGCAAGAATGTTTCCTTGAGCAAGTCGAGTCTCATGAGAACGGATCTACTACAGCTACACTCATCTTCTAGCTTCTGGAAAAATACAATTACATGTCCTTCAGCAAGTCAGCAGACTGCACGTTGGAAAAACACATTTAACATGCAACCGGGCAGCTAGGCCCGACTCATGCTAACTACGGCCTAGTGATTAATTAGCAAAACCTTAACATATAATTCTTAATACTCAATACAAAATCATACATTAATACATCAATAATTAATTATTGTCAATTTTATTAGTCACCGTATATATTAGCGGCCAGTCCCCCTGGGCACATTTCAAACACACGTTTAGTAAAACACAGCAATATTTTTCTATGCAGCATTGATATGCATTAACTCACAAACATTTTTATGTTAATTTTTATTATAAGAGCTACGCTCCAACACAATCAAAAGAGGCAGAGGACAATGGGCATTTCTCTTGTAGGGATCAGGTACCAAAGGTTTGAGTTGAGAGACATGAAAAACAGGATGAACCTTACAAGACAATGGTAGACGAAGTCGAACTGGGACTGGGTTTAAAACCTGCAGGATTCTAAAAGGGCCATAGTAACGGGGTTTGAACTTATTCTGGGACAGGTGAAAAGGCAAAATCTTAGAAGAAAGCCAGACCTTGTTCCCAGGCTGGTAAGATGGTGCAGGACTACACCGAGTATTAGCCACATTCTTCATGTAACATTTTGTAGCTAAGAGATTGGTACATAGCAGGTCCTAAACCTGATGGAGATTTTGAACAACTGAGGTTACTGCGGGAACAGAGGAATCCTTATTAGTGACGGTAGGAAAAGCAGTAGGGTGGAAACCATAAGTACAAAACAAAGGTGTGGGTAATGTGGGTGGGTGTTTTAAAGTGCTGTGGGTGTGCGGGTGTGGTGTGTGTATGAGTGTCAGGTGTGTATTTTTCATATTGGCCAATGTGGTATTGTTTTGTATGTGGGTGTCCATTCTGAGTGCGGCGGTATGTACCTCTAATGGTTTACCACTGTAGAATGTCCGCCGTGGTGATTCATGGGTCATAATGTGATGGGCGTTGTTTTGTTGCCGACTGCCACTTTTGCACTGACCTTTGGGCCGGCGGATTTGTGTATGTGGCTGTATTCTGTTGGATTGGTGTATCATACTATGGTGAATGGATATTTGCCACCGCAGCAGTATGCTGGCGGCCGTCAGCATGGCTGTAAGCGGGATTTTACCGCCAATGTCATAATGAGGGCCAATGTCTTTATGTAAGACTGTCATCCAGGGTGGAAATTCCGCACCGCCTTTGAAGCAGAGACTTGGCAAGTCATGAAAATCAATGCCACTATGGTCACTGTGTGAGGGTGTCACACCGTGACGCGAAATGGGTCATGGTTCAAAAAGACCTATGGCCCCTCAAAAGAGTCTGACGAGGAGCTTGATGAAGAAGGTGGAACAGATTGAGAGGGACTTTTTGTGTTGGTCTAACCAGGAGTGAGTACCGCAGCGGGTGGTCCAGGTACCCGAGCCCTTTGGCCAGTCACTGGTCAACAACCCCCAAGAGTGAAGGACTGTCTGTTTCCCCAGCTGGGGTAACCATAAGCATGCCAAAACTGAGGAGTTGGAGTGAAGAAGGTGCCCTGAGTCAAAGGTATGATCTCCGCCCAAACCATGCTCCCAGCTAGACACAGAGATCATATGTGTCAAGTATGGGCAGCTGAACGACCAACTGTATTTCAATAAAAAGTGGAAGGGAAGCAGAGTTCCACCCAACCTCTAAAATACTTTGTATCCTCTGAGGGCTAGGCACGGCCCAAGAGTATTAATAAATGAGCAAGTGATCGCTAGACAACTGTACTTAGTGTTTGTGTCTGGTCATTGTACCTGCTGTGCGATAGTTGCCACGACATCCCGCATCCACCAGACCATGGACTCGACAACAACATTTCAAAGAAGCATTTATTTATCCGGGAAATTCAGGAGGATGCATAATTATTGTCAAAACAAAATGGGACCACGAAAATGCACAGAGCCACTGTTTATGGAAATGTATAAATGTTCGGACTTTTCAGGGTTTAGTTCATAATGTACTTCTGTGTGGCAGACTTGTGAAAGGCACTTTTCAAAACAAACAGTGGCTTTTTATTAGTGAGGGTGCCTGTTAGGCCTGGTATTCTTAGGGTGGTCTTACTTCAGACATTTTGCCTTTAACTCCTCTTTTGTTGTGGTATCTTTTTGACTCTTAGCACTTCACCACTGCTTATTAGTTCCAAAGTGCATGTGCTTCTCCTCTAAAACATGGTAACCCTGTTGTACCTCATATGGCATATTGAATTTGCCTGTACGTCCCTTGTAGAGTGGTATGCCACATACCCAGGGCTTGTAAATTAAATGCTACTAGTGGGCCGGCAGCACTGACTGTGCCACCTGCTTAGGTAGCCCTGTAAACAGGTCTCAGGTTTGCCACTGCAGAGCCCGCATGTGCAGACTCTCTGCCACCCCAACTTGACATCCAAAACCTTTTGCCAAGCCCAGAACTCCCCTTTTCTTACATATAAGTTAGCCCTAAGGAAGTCCCTAAGTAGCCCATATCGTTAGCAAAAGCCAGGACATGTACCTTTATGTTTTCATGTCCTAGTACTGAGAAACTCCTAAAAGTCATTTTTCATTACTGTTGGGCCTGCCCCTCTCATAGGCCAGCATTGGGAATTCGTTATAATATCTTTAAGCTGTAATTCCTGACCTGAGAGGAGTGGCTGCATCATGTTTAGTACCATTGGAATAGTAATAATAAATCCTCTTTGCAGGTGAAGTCCGATTTATCATTACTGTTTTAGAAATGCCACTTTTAGAAAGTGGATTCCTCTCTTCACCGTCTGCCCTGCATGCCTACAGCCCACCTCCAATACACATCTGGTTTGGGCTAGGTGACAGTTCCACTTATGCATTCCCTTCAGACACCCACAACACAGGATACTCAGCCACATCTGCATTCATCTGCATACTGATAGATCTTCCTTGGGAGGAGGTTTGGAGGGACTCACACCTACTTTTCAAATTGTATGGACTGAGGTCCACAGAAAGGGGCCGCAAACCTCCTACTGGCTGGCTAAAGCCGACTGACCTGAAAGGGGATCTGTGCCCTTCACAAGAATTATTTTGTAGTCATCCCCCACATAAAAGGTACTTTCCTGTATAAGTGGTAGGCTTCTTGACCCACTAAGACAGATCACTACTGGACTAAAAAGAAACTCTTCCTGGAGTAAGGGCTCCTGTGCCCCAAGGATTGCCACTGTGCTGTGCTGACCTCTGCCTGGCATAATAACCACCAAGGCAACACCAGAGTGGTGCGCCTGGGCCTGCCTTCATCAGATAAGCCATTCATGTTCTCACCAGGAAGCTCCCCTCTTCAGCACCAACACCGTCATCACCCACTGCTTACGCAGTCTGACGAGTCTGGGGCCAAGCTCGATCAAAGGAGCCCCTGAACCAATATTTTCTCACCACGATCTTACCTGCAACAGCATTTCTTCCTGTGGCGCAAGTTGGGGATCTGAGCCTCTTTGGAGACACCATTCCTGGCCACTCAATTGACGAGCGCTTGACCAGAGGACAAACGTATTTACCAGGGGGAAAGGGTATCTACATTTCCCAATGCATGTAAATGTGCTAAATGAACTCTGCTTATGACAACTTTACAAAGCTACCTATTTTAGGCCCTAATAATTGGAGTTTTGTCATTTTAATCTTATTTAAGCCTACAAATATTCTCTACTTTGTTAACACTGTGTGGGGTCTTTGTGGTGGTTGCATTGGGCCACTGTATCTGTGTAGGGAAATGCCTCCCTTGGCATGGTTACCCCCTTACTTTTTGCCTTTTGTTGATGCTAGTTATGATTGAAAGTGTGCTGGGATCCTGCTAACCAGGCCCCAGCACCAGTGTTCTTTCCCTAAACTATAGTTTTGTTCCCACAATTGGCCCAGCCTTGGCACACAGACAAGTCCCTTGTAACTGGTACCCCTGGTACCAAGGGCCCTGTGGCCAGAGAAGGCCAATATAAAAACCTATTGGCCTGGAGTTCAGTCTTTGAGTGTGTGTTCTCATTTATTGCCTGTGTGTACAACAAATGCTTAACATTATCATCTGATAAGCCTACTGCTCGACCACACTACCACAAAATAGAGCATTAGTATTGTCTAATTTTGCCACTATCGACCTCTAAGGGTAACCCTTGGACTCTGTGCACACTATCTCTCACTTTGAGATAGTATATACAGAGCCAACTTCCTACAGTGTGGGACCTGCACAAATACTTTACACATTGCCTCTTAAGCAGTGCTTAATTTGGAAAGAGCCCACAGTTACCCTGTCATGGCCCCAGGGACACCCCCACCCACACAAGAGGGACACCACAGGATGAGGGACCCATCCCTGGTAAGTCCCATTAAGTATAAAAAATAAAAAAAAACACCCACTCAGGGGCCACGACGTGGTGCCCCCTGCATGGTGCTGGCCCCAGTGGCCTTGCCAGGGGTCATTTGTCCCCTGGGCATGGCCATAGGGGTGGTGGGCATGGCTCCTGTCTTTACTAAGACAGGAGCCATGTCCATGGGGGTTGTGCACCAGGAAATGGCGTTATACTGCTTAGAGGCATTTTTTTGCCTTCTGCACAAGCTCCAGTTTCCCCTACGCCACCCTGTTAGCATCCATTAGCACCGGCTATCGCCATTCCATAAATATGGCACCCGGCCGGCATCCAGGCATTGCGCTATACTTTTACACATAAAACTGCGCTAGCGCAGTTTTGCGTGTAAAAGTACAAGTATGGGCCTAAGGCCCATATTTATACTTATTTAGCGCTGCATTTGCGTCATTTCTTTTTTGATGGAAAAGCGGCACAAACTTACAAAATACAATTACATTGTAAAAGAGTATAAATATGGGTATAAACTGGGCACAAGAGAGATATTACAGCTCCCTTTAACTACAGCTCAGCTTGAGGACTTAGCAGACATCTCTTATACCGCCTATACTAAAAATGACGCAAAGGGAGGGCAATACATGATATGATTATTTTGTATTACAAGCACATTTCGATTTCCAACACATTTTTCCCTTGACAGGATTTGCGGTATATATTGCATGTTTGTTGCAGTGCATAGACTTCACAGAATTTTACACCTGTATTGTAACAATAAAAATTCAGCTTCCATTATCCTTTTGGGGTCAAATACCAGCTGTTAGTTCCAAAACATAAAGGGACTGGTTTCATTCCGGGGTTTGGGAGTAGATACTAATCCTACCAAATCTTATATTCTACCATGTGATCAACGCCCACCAGACATAAAACTTTTTTATGTCAAGTATAAACCATTACATCGATTTCAGGTTTTTCCATAACTAGAAGTGATTATCAAAGATGGTAAAAGGTGGTCTCATTTGTTGAAGAACAGGAGACGGAAATGTGTTCATTGTTTAGGTGCACTCTTGATTTCGCCAAAAGATTGGGTAGGAAACCTCTGGCCATATTGTATTACTTTTCAAAAAGAACACTAACACATGATGTAGTAGGTTGGGGAGTTTCACACATGTCCCCTCTACAGATTCACGAGAATAGGTTTCAAAAGCGACTTTTGTGTTTACCCCAAAGCACTGCCCATTTGTCTTGTCATGAAGAGCTTGGACTTGTGTATCTTTAGGGTGAAATCAAGATGAGTCATTTGGTTCTGTAGAAACCCTGCTGAGCCAATATGTCCGCAGGAGTTAGTAGAGCTCATAACATAGACCTGGGGAAAATAGAGGCCACATTACATACACGAAATAATGCCCTGGGAATAGTGATCGTACTACTCACCAGCTTCTTCTGGACACCAAAGAGCAGAACTATACTGTGCTGGAGAAACTGCAGTGTCACAACTATAAAACATACATAGAAAAAGCCGATGACGAGGAAGGCAGATCGGGAAGGCTGCTCACATGGCTGTTCTGCCCTAAGGCAAGGGGGCATTCATAATGCATTTGACATCAGACTTGGGGGCACACCTCTATTCCCCTGGGACATAAACAAGGAATTTCAGCAGTGCTCTGAGTCTTTATATGATGGCCCAGCACCCATCCCAGATTTCTCACTAGTGGGTTTTTTGGACTGCCTCCCACTCCCGACATTGACCCGTGAGGCCCTGGATAGGCTGGGGGACCCAGTGGCTGTGCAGGAGATTAAACAAGCAATCAGAGAAATGGCAATGGGCAACACCCCCGGCCCTGATGGCCTACCAGCTGAATTCTACGTGACATATGGAACATATTAGCTCTCCAGCTGGAAAAGGTGTATGCTGAGCCACTGAGGGTGGGCTACCTCCCAGACACAACATGGAGTGTGACTGTGATTCCCCTCCCCAAGATGGACTGCCCTGGAACACCTGTCATGGCTTTCCCCTCATTGTCAATCCTCAACCTGTACTTTAAGATCCTGAGTAAAACAGTTGTGACTAGGTTACTCTCCGATGTGGCGGAACTGGTCCATGTAGATCAAAGTGGCTTTGTCTCGCAACTCAGCACCTTCCTCAACCTGATCCGATTATATTACCTCCTATACCACCTTGGGGTCTGGAACGTCTGGAAGACGCTACTTATGTCAGTGGACCTCGAAAAGGCCTTTGACTCAGTGCTATGGGACTACCTGATGAAGGTGATGCGCCGGCTGGCCATCGTTGAGGCCTGGATCCGATGGGTGACCTTGTTGTGTATGAGATCAACGGCACGAGTCAAGACAGGCGCAACCATTTCTGCCTCATATGCAGTTTTCTGAGGTACCAGACGGGGCTGCCTGTTGCCACCCCTCCTCTTTGCGCTAGCCATTGAGCACCCAGCTGAATGCTTTAGAAGGAAGGGATGGGGAAGCGGTATAGTGACAGACGGACATGAGCATGTTATATTCCTTTACATGGATGATCTTCTCTTGTATTGGTGGAGGGGCTCGGTGGGGGTGTGTGACGCGATTCGGTGCTCAGATGGCTTCGCAGAGATATTTGGACTGCGGGTTAATAGACGGAAAACATGTCAGTTCACTTGAGACCCACACTGCCTACAGCCCACCAACTTCCCACCAGGGCTCACCTGGTAACCCGCAATGTTTAAATACTTGGGTATCCAAGTGTACCATCAATTGGATGACATGAGGGAGGAGAAATCGGATAAACAGTTAAATCCTTGCGATCCAGTGTGGCTTTCTGGACGTATCTGCGCCTGTCGTTGATGGCTGTCTCTAAGATGGTAATGCTCCCACTCTTAGTCTACTTCTTTGTTAACCTCCCAGCATGGATCCCCGGGGCATGGTACAGACAGCTGGGGGAATTACTTAGGGAGCTGATATAGAACGGCGGTAGGCACAGAGTCTCCCTTGGTGTGTTACAGCACCCATCGGACCAGGAGGGCCTGTGTGCCAATTATACTATATAGCAGCCCAGCTGCAGTGGGTGGCTAGATGGCTGGATGACACCGCCCGGTGCCTACTGACCACATTGGGACTGGCCCCACATGGAAGTCTCCTGCTTGCCAAATTGCTGAGATCTGACGTCCACATAGCCAACCCGAGTGTGCTATCACAGACGGCTCTGCATTGTTGGAGCCGAAGGTTAGTGAGGACTGGAAGGGCCCCACTGTATGCACCAGCCATACCACTGGTTGGATTACCTTGTGGGACGCCAATTGGATACTATACGGCAGCCCAACTCCACGTCTGGACCTCGGCTGGTGCGACCACAGTTGAGGACTGTTATGAAGCGAATACCCTTCTTACAAGAAGTGGAGATGCAGGAGTGATTTGATTTGCCCACTGGCTACTTTCTCAATTATGAGGAGCTGCTGCACACATATGAGGAGCTTTGGGGTCGGAACAGGGAAAAGCCGCCTCACCACTTGGTTCTCCAGTTGATGCTCTCCCTTGACTCTGCAGGGCGACAAGTGACATGGCTATACAAGGCTCTACAGGGTATGGCACAGGGTCAATGGGAGACCCTCAGAGACAGATGGTAGGCTATCTTGGACTGAGAAATAACAGACAATGAAGGAATGGGACAGGATGTTGGCCTACCCCGAAGTAGTTTCACGTAACTCCTGGTTAAAATATATACACTTCAATCTCTTACACATGACTTATCTCACTCTGCATAGATTGCTTCCTATATTACGCAGGAGAGGGCTGGAGGTGTCCGAGGTGCCGGTTCCTAGACACAGATATTTGCCACATGCTGTGGGGCTGCCCAGTGTTCCAGACCTTTTGGACTGCGGTCCTGGTGAGTCTCGGCGTATGGACGAACCCTGTTGAACATGATGGGAGTCTGTTTACTGGGGGGTTCCCCTAGACCCCAGGCACGAAAAATAGGAACCAGATTTTTAGATTTGACCCTGGCCTTGGCCTGGCGTAGAATTGCACTGATGTGGAAATCATAGACAGGCCCAACTATTGAGACATGGGAGCAGGATGTTACTACCCAGGCTAGAGCAAAGGAACCATACTTCATAGGGAAGATGCGCCCCATGGCTCAGCTGTGGACTGAGGTGTTGGGGAGCTGGGACCACCTACACCGAGACTCAGACTCGGATCTGATGGAAGTGGACGAGGGGGATGGAAATGGGGATGTGATTACTTGAGAACCATAGAAGTGGTCAGAGGGACCCCTGTGTACTGACGACTACCTTAGGGGACAGACGACTACACAGGTACACTGAACACAGCACACCAGCTTCAGCCGATGGGCGCCTCAACACTGCGGTTTGACCTCTTCCCCTGCCATAGAGACCTGTTATGTACTTAAGCATGCTGACACAGAGGTGGCTAGACTGTCTCCTCTGGGGACAAGCCAGACTGTGTGGACTAAGACCTTACCCCAGAGACCCTTAAGTTGTTTATTTGAGTTTTATGGTACCCTTTCTGTGGTGGACCCAATTCTTGATACACAACTAGAATACTGTGTATATGCCGTACCTGCTCACCCAGTCGAGATCAATTTTTGTATATAAGTTGAGTCTCATATTTAGTCACATACATATGCGCCCAACCATTCTATAGGCCTCTCACACCCCAGGCTATGCATCTTAGGTAGTTGCAGTTATAGTAATGGAGTTCTATGCGGATTGGGTGATTATGTATAACTGGGCACATTATACCGAGAATTGGCATAGAACTGTATAGGACATGCATGCTAAATGTAAATGAGGTGCGATCCTTCAAAAGTGTTTACCATCTGTTATGAGAAACACCAATAAAGATATGTTTTAAAAGAAAATTAAAAAATATTGTTATATGCAAACAATTGCATATCAAACCAGTATTCAAAATATTATATCTAGTTACAGTCAAACAAAGGAACTGGAGGACAGACCTATCAAAACGGAAAGTAAAATTCAATTAATCAGACCTCTAGGTTACATGAAGAATGAAAATTCATATTTCAGATTCAACTCTAAAATAAACTATTTTAATACATTTAACAACCTGTTTGCAAATCCAACTCTAGCACTGCCACAAACCAACCCTGAGTCCAAAACCCAGGATGCTGCTGACATCTTAAGGCCTTGCTTAAATCATGATCAGGGCTACATGCAAAAGAGCTTATTGAAACATCTTTCGAAATAGATCTGAACTTGAACTCCCACTGAATACTGTTTGCCCCAGATGTGGCAAGAATCTTAGAGAGTAGAATACAGTGATCTGACTTACTTCTGCACCATGATAAAGGCTTGGGGGGGAGTGGTCCAACATCTTGAGGCGACGCTTCAAACACACTCAGTGAAATTTGACAAGGTCTTGCAAGCCATCCTAGATACAAAAACCTCTCTTGAGTCTCGGATTGACACAATCTCTGTAGAAGTTAATCTACTCTGCACTGGTCATCGCAAACTAGTAGAATGTATAGAAAAAACAGAGTCCACTCTTGCCATCATGCGGCAAACAGTGCAAGATGTCCAAATCCATCTACAACAGGTGGAAGATGAAGTGGCTGCACTGCAACATATAGTTGAACATGCGGAAGGGTGCGCCATACGCAACAATATTAGTTTCCTGGGTTTCCCCAAGCGCACCGAGGGTCCTAGCATAAAGCTTTTCATTGAAACCTGGTTCACAGACACGGTTCTGGAAGGAAAAAAAACAAAGTTCTTTTCCATTTAGAGAGCACACTGCATACCGGGTCATGCCCCAGTGCCGGGTTCCCCACCATGACCAATCATAGTCCGGTTGCTCAATTATCAAGACGGAGACTTGCTCCTGCAGCGGTTTCGGACCAAAGGACCTTGGCAGTATGAAAATACCCAATCACAGCATATCTTGACTTCATCATGGCTGTACAGCGACAAAGAAACTCTTACCTTAAAGTAAAACAATGTCTCAGTAATGCGAACCTGAAATATGCCCTGCTGTTTCCGACGAAGCTTTGTGTGATAGATGGCGATGTGAGTCATGTCTTCCACTCTCCGGAAGATGTATGGACCTGGCTCCACGCCAAGAACTTGGCAAGTGCATCATCGGAGACTCAAGAACCCGCAGACTAGCTAACACCCAAATCCAGGAATTGAAAAAAGAGATCGCTGAGAGCCCAACCAACTAGAAATCAGGTGGCAGCTGAACAAGCACGAGCGGTCACCGAGGCCTCTTTCTGTAACAAACTCATTTTCTGCCCTGTACATTGAGCGAGCGTCTGACTCTGGCTCTGACACTGGTGGCTCGCTCTCATCTGGCACTCCATCCCACACAGGGCCACAGATCACTCCATGATCCGCAGATGACCTGTGAAACTGTTTCTCTATTACATGGAGCATAAGCATGCATCTGGAAAGCCCTTGACTGAAGGATCCTGACTCTGCCTCAGAGATAAGATTCAGAGGGCCAGGACCCAGCAGCTATATCTTGTTATTTTACATGGGCCCACACTGTGCTCACTCCTACTCCTTTTTTGACCCCGTCCCCGGAGAACTGTTCCGCAGGGACCTATATGCCCTCCAGGCATTGATTAGATATTTGATGTTCTACTTCACAAGGGGTGGCATGGTGTTGTTAAGCACTCAGGGCTGAGGAATGGGAGTTGTTCATGATGTTTGTGTTATAATGTTATACATCACTATCTGGAAAACTCAGTGTAGGTGTACAGCATAAAGGGGGTTGCTAGGAGGGCGACAATGGTGAAGGTATGCATTTAGACATTTACACATGGCTCCCATGGCTGTCACCTGTAACACACTTACATGAAATGTTTGTCCTGCTACTTGTTCTGAGGTAAATGCTAATCTGTTGCAGTTACTAATTCAGGTGTTAGTTTTGTGTAAAGATCCTTTGTAACCTGCCCACTCTGGTGCATGGAACTGGCTTGGCATCATCCTTATGCTGCCAGTGGGATGCTGCATCCTTAAATATGAATCGCGATTTGAATCAGTATCTAAACCAAATTCTCCCCAACTTTTCTCAAAAAAGGAGTTAGAACCAGAACCAGAACCTTAGATGCCAGGAGACCACTTCTCAAGTCCAAGAACAGACACTTTCTGTTGCCAATCTTCTGCAAAGGAGAGATGGTCTGTGATCACAAACTTGCCTGTTAGCCTGAGTCTCAACAGGTTTCTCCCCGCCCCGTTATATCCCCTCATCCAGTAGTGTGGTTAGCTTGGTACGCCCCACATCCTCTTCCACTCCCAGAGTTAAATAGAACCAGATAGACTTTCTCTTTAAACTACTATATGACCCCAAACTCACAGAAATCTGAATCCATTTTCATTGACATGAAATCCACCTGACATTTTCTGACGCACTACAGAAAATATGCACGAAAAATAAAGGTCAATATTTATGATGTTCTGCTTAGAATGTAATATTGCACCTTTATGGTTGCATGTATTAATGTATCGCTATCGAAATGAAAATAAAAGGCAGAATTTTCTTTTAATGGTTGATTGTTTTTTTTTAAACATATTTTTATTATTTTCTCCAGATGTCAATAAAATTGCTTGTGACAGATTTCAATACAGTGATTATCACAGTATATAATAGACATTAGAATCCTCAGCGAAACATCCTTACATTATTATATTCAGTCATGGAATCTTATTTCCAGATTTCTTATGCATGTCTATTCTTGATCAGTATTAACATATATAGGATATTCCTGTTTTCGTGGAGTTCCCGGATTGAAGCTTTGTTCTAATTTATTTCCCATAACTTATAACAATAAACATACCTCCCTCCCCCATATAACTTTTCAACATGACATCTTATTCTCATCGGCGAAGCGTAGCAGGGCCATGTCCAGAGTCATTCGCGCAACATAGATCATACGGTTATTGTTTGCGGTCGATGCGGAGGGTTTCTTATCCAGCATCTGAGCCCAAAGGTGCAAGTGCGGGATCACATTTCCATTATTTACACATTTCGATCAGTGGTTGTCAGCTCTCATTAAAAACAAAGTGACCTTATAGGGCTGTGGCTATAGTCATCCCTGGGTCTTTCCCACGCCACTTGTCTTCTCAAAAGTATCTAATACTTCAACCCACTCTGAAGCCATAGGGTGCCTCTTCTCTTCACTTCTCTGCTCTCTTCTCTTCTGAGAGCAGTACTCTCGGCTCTACCCCATTCCAACACCTTCACACTCCATTGTGTCACTGTGGGGGCCAATGTGGCCTTCCAACGCCTAGTCAATAAGTGTTTTGCCAGTAAGAGTGCCAAGTCTGCGAACCGTGATGCCACTCTACCCTTCCTCTTATGGGAAACAGCCCAAGCAAACAAGTCTCCGCCGTCTCCCAAATATCCCTTTCTATTACCTTCTTCAAGACTGCACCAATCTCCTCCCAATACCCCACAATAGTAGGGCAGCTCCAGAGCATGTGTATTAGTTCTGCCTCTGCCATTCCACATCTAGGGCATTCAGATGATAATGTAGGGTAAAGTTTATGCAGCCTACGCGGAGTGAGATAAGCTCTATGCAGTATAGGATATTGTATAAATTTGAATCCTGTGTTTCGTGAAACCTGACTAGGGTATTCTAGTATTGAAGACCATTCTTTATCTGATAATTCTTTTCCTATATCTACTTCCCACTTAGACTTAAGAGCCATCAGGGGCTTCAGCAGGTGTCGTCTGAGTCCTCAGTAGAGCCATTTAACTAGATGTGTCCCATGTCCCACTGCGTATATGGTATGAACAAACTTGTGTGTGGGGGTTCCATACTGTCTGGAGCCCAGTATTGTTTCACAAAATGTACTATATTTGCATGTAGCAAAAATAATGAGTTTGATAAATTATGCTCATGGACAAAATCCGTATGTGAAAGTAGATGGCCGTCTCTGAATAGCATCCCGACTGTGCCCACTCCCTCTTGTGTCCATTTTTGTATCCTGTTTTGGGTCAATGGTCCAGTTGGCACGGGCAACCCTATCAGTGGGATGTCAGGAGCATAGGGAATCGTTCCGGCTGTATACCTAAGCGCAATTTTCCAATATTGCAGGGCAACACGTAACAGAAGTGGCATACTCTTGGTGGGACGGGACCCAGGACTAATTAAGGAATGCAGTCGTCCTCTATCAATCATTGTTTGGGTAAATTCAATTTCCTGCAGATTTTGCCAAGACAACCAGTATGCAAGCCACTGAAGCTGGCTCGCCACAGAGTAGGATTTAAAGTCGGGTGCACTCATGCCTCCCTGGTCTACTGGCATTTGCAATTTCATCAATCCAATCCGGCACCTTCCTTTTCCCCAGAAAAGTTCAAGCAGCATAGAGTGTAGCGCCCTGAAGGAGGCATCCGGCACCCTCACTGGTATATTTACAATAAAATACAGGATACGGGACAGCATCACCATCTTGGTCAGCGCTAAGCGCCCTGCTATTGATAGGGGAAACGTTACCCAAAATTGAATCTGTGGTTTGAGCGAAGTCATCGCTCTCCGCAAGTTGCCCTCCAATAAATCCAGCGGGGTCCAATAAACATGTATACCTAAATAACGAAAGGTGTTGGCGGCTACCCGCAATTGCTTATCTCCGAACCTCACTGCGGTCCCCACATCCAGATTCCAGAAGAGGAATGCTATAGACTTATTTTAGTTTATTTCTAATCCTGACAGTGGAGCAAAATCTTCAAATATTTGTGCAGCAGAACTCGGGTTGTGGGTGAGGTTTTTCACATACAAAATAATATTATCAGAGTGTAATGATATTGAGTTGCTTGTAGTCCCTATCTCAATTCCCCATGATTCCACATCTTGCCGTAGTCGGTGTGCCAAAGGCTCCACCGCCAAGACAAACAGCAGGTGAGATAATGGGCAGCCCTGTATGGTTCCCCTGTAAAGATGGTAGGAGGGTGATATATTCTGCCCTGTTCGTGCTCTTGCAGTAGGAGTCGCGTAGAGCAAGCGAACCCATCGGATGTATTCACAAGGAATTCTGAATCTTTCCAGTACTTCAAACATATACTCCCAGTTTAAAGAATCAAATACTTGGCGGATTATCTAATGAAAGGCACCCTGCTTGGGGGTAGCTCTCTCTGACGGAGTCTATTATGTGATATAATCGGCATATATTCAGCGAGGTGCTACAAGATGGTAAAAATCCATTCTGGTCAGTATGTATTAAGTTTCCTACAATAGGAAGGAGTATCCGCGCTAACAATTTAGCTAATATTTTATATTCTGGGTTCAGTAAGGATAAAGGCCTTTAAGACAACATATCTAGTGGAGACTTCCTGGGCTTTAATAGTGAGGTCACTATGGCTTGCTTAGTTGTATCTGGGAGGCAGTCATTGGCCAGTGATGCCTGGTATAATCTCTCCAATTGGGGGGCTAGTTTTGAACTGTACAAGGAATAGAATTCAGATGGGAGACCATCGGATCCTGGTGATTTCTCATGCGCCATATCTTTTATGGCCTGTCGTATCTCCCCTTGTGATATCTGTGCACCCAGTATTTGTTTGGCTTCATCAGCAAGTGTTGGTAATGTAATGTCAGAAAGGAAAGCTCCAAGGTGTACCGGATCTAATACCAGCGGTGCGGAATACAGAGTTCTGTAGTGGTCACAGAATGCCTCGTTCATTTCCATCTGGGTGTTTACACTAGTTTGTTGTGGTGTATTGATATGTAAAATGGGGGTGGGGGATGGCTCATCTTTTATAAGGCGTGCCAAAAGCGCACCTGCCTTATCTCCTTCATTATGCATGTGTTCCCTATATTTAGCGTAATCTACTTTTTTTAGGCGTTCAAGCAGCTCTGTATGTTCAGCTCTTGCTTCCTGTAGACGCTGAGCCGATTGGGTCTGTGCCACCACTTTCTTTTCTAGGGGGCCCAGGCTGTCCTCCACCCTTATTATCTCCTTCAATATGACCGTCCATACCCCTGCCACTGCTCTCAGGGGTTGGTGTTTCTGCCTTGGTAGCAGGGCCTCATTTTGGCTCTGGGAACCCGGGTGCGGGAAGGTCAAATCCAGCCAGTCACGCACTAAATGAGGTGTGTCAAAGAGGTGCGCCTTTTGGTTATATGTAATTCGTAGCCTGGCCGGAAACAGTAGGGCGAACGGTACTCCCTCCACTTTGAGTCGCTTCTTCACTGACTGAAAGGATGCTCATCATCTCTGAACTGCCAGCGTATAATCTGGATATAGGGAAACTCAAGTATTGTCGACGACAATGGGGTCTTTTGCTCTTGCCACTTGCAGTAGAGTGACACGAACTCTGTAATTTAGCACCTTGGCTACTAAGGGACGCAGTGGTGCCCCCGGTGGGGGTTTCCTACCAGGGATATGGTGTGCTCTTTCTATTGTAAAATGGATTGATAGCTTATCCATTGCCAAGGCTTTCAACCAGTCTTTTGACCTTCTTTTCCTTCCGGTAGACCAATTATTCGGATATTATCTAGATCTCCCTTCAGCGTCTTCAACTCTTTCCTGTAGGGCTTCCACTTGGTGTTGTAGGTGCTCAATAGCAGTTTTATGCTCCTTATGGTCTGCAAGGATGCTTGCAACATTTGTCTCTGTTTGCTTCAGTCTATCCATTATTTTCTTCTGATCATCTTTTAGAATACTTAGTTCCATTGTGATTGACCCTAGTCTTTGTTCTATCGCCACCCGTGACACTCTGATTTCCTGTAGGATGACATCAAGTTTGTCCATCGGGACATCCCTTGCCACAGCTGGCTCCTGGTCCTCTGGGGTCGGCACGTCCAAGCCCTCAGTGTGTTTACCCGTTGTGCGGTCCATGACCGATCTCTTATGTGGAACAGTCAGCCCAGTACAATGGAACAGCCGGTCTTGTTGTGCTGCAGAGTTGTCAACCACGGGGGCCACCATCCCCTCCGCTCCGGTTATTCTTCTGTTTCCTGAGGCAGTAAGTTGTTGGTTGTAGTGGCAACGTTAGTCGCTGCTCCCTCACCATAGGATCTAGCCGAGGATTGTGACCGTCGCACAACCGCGAGACCGCCACTGCCCGTCTCGTCCCTGGTATCAACTTTGTTCCTTTGTTCCCCGCACCTCCAGATGATAAGGCTGCAGCACCGCTTCGTCAGCCTCTCATAACTCCCGGCTCACTCTGTCTCACGCTCAGTCTAGGAGCCCGGGATGCCATCTCCCAGGGACAGCAGGGCCGGCCACGCAGCCATTAACTCTCTCGGCTGCCTCTATGCTGCCCCTGGACTCACCGCTCTCCACCGCAGACCATCTGCCCGGTCCCAGGTATCATCCCTGGTTCCTCTGTTCACCGCATCCCCAGCAGGTAAGGCCGCAGCATCGCCCATCTTTCTTCCTTAGTCTCTCTACCTCTCACTCAGTCCAACAGCGCAGGAGAGCTGGCCGGCCCCACCCAGGAGCAGCAGGAGCGGCAAGGCCCACAGAACGGCAGCCGGCCCATACAACCAGCCTCTCTCACGGCCTCATCGCCGCTGCGCCCGGACTCACCATGCCGCACCACCGACCTGGCAGCCACAGTCAAACGACGCTCTCGCAGTGTCGATCAGGGGCACTCCACCACTCCACACGAGGGTTGGCAGCTACTTTTCCTCATTGAATGGTCCCCATTTCTACCGGATTCATTACTTTTAGCGGGCCTGGGCCGGGAGCTCCGCAGTTAGATGACCGCCATTTTGGGCGGTTAGCCTCGCCCCTAATGGTTGATTGTTAACTTATTATCACAAATGATATCCAGTTTATTGCTCAGTAATGGCTCAACTGTCACTGACCCATGGCACAGTGAGATCAAATAATTTACGTAAACAACTGGGATTTCATCAAAGTGCTTTGGCTGTAAACACGGCATGCTGATTGTAGACCTACAAAATGTATGAATAAAGTTTTAAACCGCATAATTTGTGTGGAATTTTTAACCACAAATTGAAACTAAAATGTATTTGTGGACCACTGACCTTAACACTAATTGCACTTTACCATAAATGAGCTACGGTAATGAATTTTTTATTGTGACACTTTTAGAAATGGGGTCTCTGGTTGGCAGTCAGTTTGCACTCTGTCCAAGCAGGGACCCTCCCTCTAGTCAGAGTAAGGGAGATACACCTAGGATAACCCCTGCTCACCCCCCTTGGTAGCTTGGTACAAGCAGTCAGGCTTATCTCAGAGGTAAGGTGTAAAGTATTTAAACCAAAACACACAGTAATACAGTGAAAACACTACAATAGGACTCAAAACCAGATTAGAAAAAAAGCCAATATTTATCAGAGTAAACCAAGACCAAAACAGCAAAAATCCAACATACACAAGTCAAGTTACGAATTTTTTAAAGATTAAACTTCAATGAAGCACTTTGAAACACAAGTGCTTCGATTTGGGGATATCGTGACGGAGTCGTTCCCAACAATTCAACGCTAATGGCATTGGTTACAGAGTCCACAGACCCCCAGGTACAGTACCTTCTGTAAATAAAGAAACAAGAAAGTGCACAGAATCGGGGATCAATGCGACACTGGATCCAGTGTGGCGTTGGTTACGGGGCTGTGGAGCGAAGGAGCGGAGGTGTTGGTGCGAGGCATAGGGTCCTTGCTCCAGCGCAGTGAAAGTGAGGCGGTGTCGGGGCAAAGCGCTGGATCCGAGCACTTCCAGCAAGGTTGATATCCGATGGTCATGGCTTGGTGCTGCGAAGTCAGGTGTCATGGGCGCCGGTGACATGGCACTTCGGGACTCACGGTGTCGGGGACCTCAGCAAGGCTACAGCGACATCGGGCCTGCGGGGCCGTCGCTTCAGGACCACGGCTTCAGTTGCAGGCAGTGGCGCAGAATCCAGCAGGGCCGTCAGTCCAGAGTCATCCGAAGTCAGTACACTTAGTTCGTCTTGGAATTTCACCAGCTTCTCCTTTCAAGGGCCCAGGGACAGGATTAGGAACCATTTACAGGGTAGGAGTCTCAGCAGAGAGTTTAGATGCTGGAAGAGGAAGTCTTTGATGTCCCTGAGACTTCAGAACAGGCGGCAAGCTCAGTCCAAGCCCTTGGAGATACCTCTCAAGCAGGAATGCACAACAAAGTCCAGTCTTTGTCCCCTTTCACAGGCAGAAGCAGCAACTGCAGGATAGCCCAAAAAAGCACAGGCAGTGGCAGCAGTTCTCCTTCAGCTCTTCTCCTGGCAGAGACTCCTGTTGAATTCTTGAAGTAATCTGAAGTCTGGTGTTTTGGGTCCAATACTTATACCCCTTTCTGCCTTTGAAACTGCCTAACTTCAAAGAACAGTCTCTGTTGTTTATAGGATCCTGCCTTGCCCAGGCCTGGCTCCAGACATACACCAGGGGGTTGGCGAATGCTTTGTGTGAGGGCAGGCACAGCCCTTTTAGGTGTAAGTGACCACTCCTCCCTCCAGCCTAGCCCAGATGGCCCATAAGGAAATGCAGGTTACACCCCAACCCCAGCACCCTTTGTGACACTGTCTAGTGGAGATGCACAAACAGCCCAACTATCAGTCTGGCCCAGACAGGGAATCCACAAACAGTTATAGAATGGTTTAAGCAAGAAAATGCCTACTTTCTAAAAGTGACATTTTCAAACTAACAATCCAAAAACCAACTTTACTAAAATATGTATTTTTAAATGGTGAGTTCAGAGACCCCAAACTCCAAATTTCTATCTGCTCTCAAAGGTAAAATGCACTTTAAGTATATTTAAAGGCAGCCCCCATGTTAGCCTGTCATAGAGATATGCCTTGTAACAGTGAAGAACACATTTGGCAGTATTTCACTGTCAAGGCATGTAAAAACACACCAGTACATGTCCTGCCTTTAACATATACTGCACCCTACCCATGTGGCTACCTAGGGCCTACCTTAGGGGTGCGATATTTGTATAAAAAGGGAAGGTTTGGGCCTCACAAGTGGGTACACTTGCCAGGTCAAAATGACAGTTTTAAACTGCACACACAGACACTGCAGTGGCAGGTCTGAGCCATGTCTACTGGGCTACTCATGTGGGCGGCACAATCAGTTTTGCAGGCCCAGTAGTAGCATTTGATTTACAGGCCCTGGGCTCCTGTAGTGCACGTTACTAAGCACTAGTAATCAAAGATGCCATTTATGAAAAAGCCAATAACACATACAATTTCACATAGGAAGCACTTGCACTTTAGCACTGGTCAGCAGTGGTAAAGTGCCCTGAGTAACAAAAACAGCAAAAACAGGGTGCAGCACAGAGCAACAACCTGGAAAGTAGAGGCAAAAAGTTAGAGGAGACCATGCCAAGGATGCCAGGTCGAACAGACACAGTGATATAATTATTTATTAACTGCACTTTATGTATAGGATTTGAATGTTATATTAAAATATTTTAATTAACCAAAATACATTGTTACTATCACATTATTATTACACGCTTCATTTTACTCCGTAACGAACAGTTTTAAACACCCTGAAAGACATTATCCGATAAACCATGGAACTGAAGCCTTCATAACTGCACATCATGGGCGTAGGAAGTGTGGGGGACGCGGGGGATGTATCCCCCCCAGATTTTGGAGGGTGGGGGACGAAGGTGGGGGGGACAAGGGGACACAATAATTTCCCCTCTCACATCTATTATTCAGAGGGCCATTAGCGCACAAAAGCGCTACTTATAACAGCCCTGTACGGACCATCCTCCAATCTGATGGTAATAGAATGAAGGTGAGTCCGGAGGCCCCCTGCGCCCTCTGCTCTTTTGTTTGTCCTGTTCACACCTGTGGGCATTAAGGGTGCTCATAAGAACAAAGGGCACAAGGAGGAGAAGAGTTTTGGATGATTACTGTCTGCATCACCTGCTGCCTTGAAGAGGAGCACTGCAGGATGTCTTCAAGAGGAGCTGCAAGATAATTGAGCAAGATCTAAAGAGATAACAGAGTCCCACTCAGTCTGACACCTGCAGGCTAGAATGGAGACTGTGAAACACAGTATTTGTATTTGCCTAAGATCACACCAGTTGGTGAAACAGTAAAGTCGAGATTGGGCCCAGATTTTACCTTTTCACACAACAATTTAGCTATTAGAAGGGTATATTTTTCTAACATTTATGTTTAATGTTTTGTTATCTAGGTAATGCAGGGCTTGATTATAGAGTGGCTAACAGGGAGAAGCCATATTTCATTTTGGGCCGTTATGTCTAGCGTTATTATTTATGTTGTTATTGTTACATACTTCAGCATATTGAAGTATATTATCTTTTCTCTATCTTTTCTTCACTGTACTCTGAAACAATCTACCCTATGCCACTGCACCCTACACCACTTTTCTCCACTCTGTGCCACTCTACGCCACTGCAATCTATGCTGTACCACTCTACTCTACACCACTCTACACTACGCCACTACAATCTATGCTATTCTACTCTAACCATTGCACAATACACCCATACACTCTTCACCACTTTACTCAAATCCAATGCACTCTATGCCAATCTACTCTGCACCGCAGCACTCTATTCCACTGCTTTCAATGCCACTGTACTCTGCACCACAGCACTCTAGGCGACTGCACTATATGCCACTCTACAATACACCACTGTACTCTGCGACCCTCTAATCTGCAACATTGCACTCTGCCACTGAACTCCACGCCACTCTACTCTGCACCACTGCATTCAATGCCACTGTACTCTGTCCCACTGCACTCTTTTCTGCACCACTGCACTCTAATCTACTCTACACGACTCCATGGTAGGCCCTTCACTCTACTTTGAAATCATCTCCTCTATGCGACTGCAATCTACGCAACTCCACTCTATGCTATGCCAGTCTAATCTACCCTGCACCACTCCAATGTACCCTGCGCCACTCCAATCTGCTCTGCACCGCTCTATGCTACTTCACTCTACATCACTATGCTCCACTCTGCAACAATCTACTCTTCACCACTATACTGTACTCTGCAGCAATCTACTCCATGCCACTGCACTCTATGCCACTCTATTCTACTCAGCACCACTGTACTCTAAGCCACTCTTCTCTACTCTGTATCACTCTACATGACTGCACTCTACACCAATGCACTCTATGCCACTCTACTCTACACCAATGCATTCTATGACACTCTACTCTACACCACTGCCCTTTATGACACTCTACTCTGCAACACTGAAATCTGCCACTGAACTATACTCCTCTCTACTCTGCACCACTACACTCTACTCTGCACCACTCAACTATATGCCACTCTACACAAATGTACTATATGCCACTACACTATGCCACTCTACTCTGCATCACTGCACCCCACCATTGCACTCTACACCAGTCTACTCTACCTTGCACCACTCCACTCTACCATGCACCGCATCACTCTATGACACAGCACTCTGAACAACTGCAATCTATGCAGTGCCACTCCACTCTGCTCCCCTCTACTCTTCACCACTCTACGCTACTGCACTGTACGCAAAACCAGTGCTGTCTTCGTCAATGCACTCTACACCACTTTACTCAAAACCAACGCACTCTATATCACCACACAATACGCCAATCTACTTTGCACCACTGTACTCTATGCCATTTCACTCTAGACCACCCAACTCCACTCTGACACTTCACTCTGACATTACACTCCATGATACTAGACTCTGACACTCTATTCCATTAAACTCTAACACTTTCTCCACTCTGTAACTCCATACACAACTCCCTGTACGCCACTCCGTTCCACTTTACTCCACTCTATGCCACTCCACACCACTCTATGCCACTTCAATCTACGATACTCTACTCAACGCCACTGCACAGCCCTCTATGCCACTCCACTATTCAACAATGTACTATGCTCAACAACACTCTACCCAACTTTCTCTATGCTAGTTCATGTTACTTTACTTCACTCTACTCCAGTTCACTCTTATTTATGCCTTTCCACTCTACGACACTCTGCCACTCCACTCTATTACACTGTGACACTACTCCACTCTACTACTACTTTATGGCATTGGCGCTTGATTAGAGATTCACATCTCCATTGATTGCCTTGTCACTCATATGAGACGTGAGTCAGATTTATCTTCGCTGTTTTGGTTACAAGCACTATGTAACCCTTTTAACTCAAGCTTAACGAAGGCTTAGGATGATCCTATACCTGTCTAGGGGATCGAAATATCGTCGGCCAAAGTACCTTGACTTGAATTTGTGATATTGTACATAAGTTGGCATAAGCATAGGTACTATGAGCTAATGACTTCTTGATTCACTATTTGAGTCATTCATGTAAAAGTGGGTGTATAACAGCATGTAAATCACTATTGTGGATGCTAACCTTGTAGGAAAGTAGCCTCTTTCTAGCTTTGTTACCCCCACATTTGGCCTGTTTGCCAGTGTGTTTGAGTGTGTCTACTGGGATCCTGCTAATCAGGACCCCAGTAGTTATGCTCTCTCCATTAAATTATGGTTGTTGCATACTGGTAACCCAGTATTTCACCCAAGATTGGCATACTGGTGCCCCCTTATAAGTCCCTAGTATATGGTACTTAGGTACCCAGGGCATTGGGGTTCCAGGAGATCCCTAGGAGCTGCAGCATTTTTTTTGCCACCCATAGGGAGCCCATGCAATGGCTTCTACAGAACTGCCATTGCAGCCTGCGTGAAAAGGTGCATGCACCCTTTCACTGCCAGTTACACCGCACCAGGTCACTTATAAGTCACCCCTATAGCAGGCCCTCCAGCCCTGAGGGCAGGGTGCAGAGTACCTGTGTGTGAGGGCACCCCTGCACTAGCAGAGGTGCCCCCACGACCTCCAGGACCGTTTCCCCAGACTTCAGGAGTGTGGGGATGCCATTTTACACGTGTACTGGAAATAGGTCACTACCTATTCCCAGCTACATAATGGTAACTCTGAACATAGGTATGTCTGGTATCAAACATGTTGGAATCATAACCCAAGGCTTTTGCAAGCATTGGTTGTATGATTCCATGCACTCTGGGGGCTCCTTAGAGGACCCCCAGTATTGCCATTCCAGCCTTCTGAGGTTTTCCAGGCAGCCCCAGCCACTGCCACCTCTCAGACAGGTTTCTGCCCTCCTGTTGGTTGAGAAGCTCAAGCCCAGGAAGGCAGAATAAAGGATTTCCTTTGATAGAGGGGTGTTACACCCTCTCCCATTGGAAATAGGTTTGGAAGGGGTAGCTTCCTTCCCCAGGCCACTGAAAATGCTTTGAAGGGCACATTTGGTGTCCTCCTTACATAATCCAGTCTACACCAGTTCAGGTACCCCCAGTCCTTGCTCTGGCACGAAACTGGACCACCACCCCAGGTGTGCTGCTCAGAGCTCCTCCAGAGGGTCCCTGGGTTTTGCCATCTTGGATTCCAAGCTGGCAGCAAACTCTGGGAGCATCTGAGTGGCCAGTGCCAGCAGGTGGTGTCAGAGCCGTCCCCTGATCGGTGCTTACCTGTTTAGCTGACCAATCCCCCTTTCAGGGCTATTTAGGGTCTCTCCTTTGAGAGGTTCTTCAGATTCAGATTGCAAGACTCTGCATCCTTTACTTCACTTTCTGACCTAAGAAACTGCATCTGGACCCTCCAGGAACTCCACAAACTGCAACAACGAAGCAAAGACGACTTCTGCAACATTGTATATCCAGCTCTTGCCAGCAAATGCAGCTGTTTCCCGGTTGTGCATCCTCAGAGGACAGCCTGTCTTCAGTCTGCACCAGAAGAATAAACGAATCTCCCTTGGAGTGAAGGAGTCACTCCCCTGCTTCAGCAGGCACCTCTCTGCAACGATGACCATCTGCATGGGTCCCCTCTTCTGACGAGTTGCATGGATCCTGCATCACGGGTGGTGGACTGAAGTGGTCCTGATGGTCCTGACGTCCTACTGTCCAACTTTGTTGGAGGTAAGAGCTTGCCTTCCCTCGCAAGACAGTACTCCTGTGCACCACGTGTTTTTCAGTTGCCAAGGCTTGTTGGCATCCTTCTATGAAATTCTTTGTGTACCATGTAGCTTCGGCCCCCAGCACTCCTTCCTGAGATGCACTGCTTCCTGAGTGGTTCTCTGGCGGCGTGGGATCCTTTGTTTTTGTGCTGCGTGGGCCTCCTTTTGCAACTCCTTTGTCCCCATGCTGGGGACTCCTATGTGCGCTGTCTGGTATTACGTGGGCTCTCTGAGTTGCTGAGAGCCCCCTCTGACTCCTCCTCCTGGGTGGCCATTTTCCGCTAACCATGAGCTTTGCCTGTGCCCAGGCTTGTTGGTGGAATCCAGCGATGCAAACCAGACTGCAATCATCTATCCGGTGTGGGATATCATCTGCATCAGCCACGAACCTGCATCCATCTTCTTGGGTGCAGTACTGACTGTTGTTCTTAACCAGTGGTTCTTCTTTTGCACCTTGATTCGGGTTAGCAGGGACTCCTGTCCTCCCTGGACTCTTCTGTGCTTCTTGGACTTAGTCCCATTCTTCAACAGGTCTTTAGGTCCAGGAAGCCACCCTTTGTGTCTTGAAGTATCTTCTGGTTCTTGCATTATCTTCTTTCTCGTGTTCTTGTGTGTTCTCGGAAAGTTACTGTGATTTACTTCTGCTTTCCTGGGCTCTGAGGTGGGTTCTATTACTTACCTTTGGTGTTTTCTAATACTCCCAGCGCCCCTGTACACACCACACTTGCCTAGGTGGGAAACCAACATTCGCATTCCACTTTCTTAGTATATGGTTTGTGTTTCCCCTAGGCCCATTTCTAACCATTGTGATTTTCACTAATTGCACTGTTTTCTAACTGTTTTTATTGCTATTGCTGCATACTAGTGTATATAATTGGTGTATTACTTACCTTTTAAGGGAGTATAGTCTCTATGGTATTTTTGGCATTTGTGTCACTAAAATAAAGTGCCTTTATTTTTGTAACACTTAGTATTTTCTTTAATGTGTGTGAGTACTGTGTGACTACAGTGGTATTGCATGAGCTTTGCATGTCTCCTAGATAAGCCTTGGCTACAGCTACCCCTAGAGAGCCTGGCGTCTAGACACTGCCTACATGTCACTAATAAGGGATAAATGGACATGGTATAAGGTGTAAGTACCATAGGTACCCACTACAAACCAGGCCAGACTCCTCCAAAGCACTGTACTATATAGGTTACTTTTTACATTTTTCTTGTAATTGGTGACATTGGGTCATCCAGATAACTTGTGTAATGCCCGAATATCAGTCTTTCTCGATTTCCCCTGTTGATGTTTTCCCACTACATTTGATCTTTTATATTTTGATTGAATAAATGCATAAAACATTCCATTTGCATACTACTTTAATATCATTGTTTATGGGAGTGGTGTTGCATTTTATTCAAGGGACCCCTGTTCCTTTAAAGTTAGTTTACTGCTCCATTCTAGGACACTCTACTTACTCCATGATCCACACCAGCCAGTGACACATCATTCTCCTTTATGCCATTAACTTTCACCCATGCTGAATGGTAGTCTCACTAGTGTACAGCATGGCTAAAACACATTGGCAAAGGCAATATAACTTGCATAGGCGAGACCTATTGGCTATGCCAATGCTTGTTTATAAGGTATGAACTTTAAGGTGACTTGCAATATCCTTATGTATTCAGGGGGTATTTTACCCCATATAATACATGGTCACACCACCAACTTTCCCACAAACCACTTAAAACCCTAGGGCATAGCTTCTGTCATTCCAAGCTATTAAAGTACAGCAGAAGAAAGAAAAGCAACATTCAATTTTTTTGCTTTAAACAGCTGCATTAATTATGCTCTGTGACCTGATCTGCCTTTTACCTTGGCTGCTAGCTCTGGCAGAAAACAATGTAATGTCAGAATTTGACTGTAATAACCCTATCAAAGTCATTTTCTGATGTCTTTTCTTTATAATCAGTCAATGTCTTTTCTTTACACGCAGTGAATTGGTGCATCACAAACAGCCGTTTCTAAAGAAATTAGTGACTGTAGTTTATACAGAGATTAGAGAATCCATGTTTATATAGCCTGAAACTCCAAGAGCTCCTTCAGTTGAAATGCTCCTAGTTATGACTGATGTGGAGCTGAGCTTCCCAAGATCACACAAAGGAGCAGAAGTGTTATTAGAACTATGGGGGTGATTCTTACGCCGCCCGCCTAAGTACCCCCGCCAGAACACCGCACCGCGGTCGTCAGACCGCTGCGGTGATTCTGGGTTTTCCACTGGGCTGGCGGGCGACCGCCAAAAGGCCGCCCGCCAGCCCAGTGGAAAACAACCTTCCCACGAGGACGCCGGCTCTGAATGGAGCCGGCGGAGTGGGAAGGTGCGACGGGTGCAGTTGCACCCGTCGCGAATTTCACTGTCTGCAATGCAGACAGTGAAATTCAAAGTGGGGCCCTCTTACGGGGGCCCCTGCAGTGCCCATGCCATTGGCATGGGCACTGCAGGGGCCCCCAGGGGCCCCACGACACCCCATACCGCCATCCTGTTCCTGGCGGGCGAACCGCCAGGAACAGGATGGCGGTATGGGGTGTCTGAATCCCCATGGCGGCGCAAGGGCAGCGGAAAACCGGCGGGAGACCGCCGGTTTTCCACTTCTGACCGCGGCCGAACCGCCGCGGTCAGAATGCCCTGCGGGGCACCGCCAGCCTGTTGGCGGTGCCCCCGTCATTTTAGCCCTGGCGGTCGATGACCGCCAGGGTTAGAATGACCCCCTATGGTTTCCGAGCACAGTTTACATCTGTTGTAACTAATCGCTTTTGATCTCTCCAGTGCGGTTCCAATTGGCATGAGGCGAAGGGCATGATGAGGGTGGGGCGCAAAGAGTATGTTCTTCCTTTTTACCCTCCTACCTTTATTTGCTTGGTGCATGAAGATGCAAGGTTAATCAACATGTTATTTTCACATTTGAGCTAATTACTTTGTGAATGTAAATAACAATAAAAGATACTTTTAGACTGGGAAAACATGCCTTCCTTTCTCCCTATTTCACTTCCTATATATATATATATATATATATATATATATATATAGATATACATATCTCTCTCTCTCTCTCTCTCTCTCTCTATATATATATATATATATATATATATGATTGTGTATATTTATCGGAGCCTGCAGTTCGTAAACAACGAGCGATTTGTATAGGGTTGATTGAAAGTCCCCCAAAGCTGTCCCTGTCCCCCCCAGAAATTTATTGTCTCCTACACCCCTGCTGCACATTGGCTGGCGGCTTAAATGAACATGAAAAGCATTCATTTTAGAGGTCTGAATGAAGCTAGAGGAAGCAACCACTGGTTTTCTGGCAGTCACAAAGTCACCTACAATGACAAGGAATAACTAACTTGTCTGGTAATAAACCCAGTGCTTAATTTGAGCTGGTGGTTGCCGGTGACGGCACCACACTGATTTTTGGGGACTGGCACTTTTTTCCCATAATTTATTTACTGAGCACAAGAGAGGGAAATTACACACAATGGAAAGATGGAGTTAATTCGAGAACAATGGCAAAACCGTAAAAAATCAATGAATCAGGATTTGTAAAGCGTGAAGATATCAAAGGCTGGACAAGCAGAAACCTACAGGAAGTGACGTAACGAAACTTGCGAAGCCCCTCTGCAAAGTACATAGAGGGGCTCCCCTCCGATCTCACCCAGGTGCTCTCAGGCCACGGTACAGTGCCGAGCCCCTCCCCATTCCACTCCTCCCCCTCTCCCCCCCCTCCGGGAGCTCGGGCTGCGTGGGCCTTTGTTATGCCACGGCCTGCAAGAGTGAGATAAAGGGAAAATGAGTGTAAGTGGATTAAAGAGGTATTAGAGGGTTCTAAAACTACCCGCACAGGTATTTCCCGCACCAAAGTTTAATTGCACTGGCTGAGGATTTCGGAGTAGAGTTTCAGGCACCCGTACTCTTTCTTCCACAAATTAAGCACTGATTAAACCACTGCATGTGAAGCAGTTGGCCTGGAGACTTGAACGCCTTTTGCAGCAAGTTGCACTTTCCGGGTGGTTGTAAAGGCATGGTTTTGTTCATAGTAGGCAGCTTCGTTGATAAAAATAGGGTACACTGTGCAATCTCCCTCGTAAGGAATTGTCTCTCCATCAAAAGTCGCAAACACCGGGTCCCCTGGATTCAGCTGTTGCCAGTCTTGATCCTGAAGTAAAACATAAAGCACAGTTCTTTAAAATTGTAATTATGCATATCAAAGAAACAAGTAGTGCAAAGGTAAGATACCTTGACTTTCCCACATACCCCTCTCCACAGATCCTGCTATGCATGCTTCACACTAGTTCCAATTTTGGTAGAGCTATGCGCTCAACTAATTTTGCAACATACCACAACTGATAATTGAAATCCTTTTAGTCATTGGCAGGAAATGATTACTGTGTAAAATGACATTTATTTTCATTAAAAAATTGCCTTTTGGTAAGACAGGTAAACATTTGTAAACACGGCTATTAGTGAACAAATCAGGAGATACTTGACAGTGAACTCTCGTTTCCATTTTTCAGTCACAAAACCTAGACCCCATTGCCCCCAATTTTAAGGATCAATTGAGAGCTGTTTGTGTATCTGAGATGCAAATCTGGATGCAGCAGGACATATATAAGATGTTCACAAGCAACCAGAATTGACCAAGATTTGCTCAAATGAATCTCGATTGTCCATGGACCACTTGTGTGAATCTGGTATAAAGGAAAAGGCAGTCTGAGATGCCCCTTTCTGGAGCAAGAGTAACAGCTGGGTTGTACTATTTCGAAATTTCAGGCTGGACAGTCAAGAGAGCTGTGGGCATCAGCACTCAAAGATTCCCAAAGCGGTAAACTTTAACTGTCCCAAGTGGGAAATAGCACTGGGAAATGTAGAGAACTGTCAGGTTACTGCATGCATACCCTGGACCGTAGGCAAATGGTGGATGATTCACAGAGCTTGAACATTCACTCAGTGACGAGGGTACTGTGTGGCTGAAGCTTCATCTATAACTTTAGTACATCTACCACTAAACTGAATGTAGACCCTTCCCTCTTTGCACATGAAGAAATGCTAACACTGCCCCAAAACTGCTCTGGAGGATGAGGAGGAAAGACTACACAAAGTCAACATTGAGCAAAGAGATGCGAAGACCACACAAAGCTCACACTGTACACAGGGCTATGAGCAAGGAGTTCCTAAAGCCCAAACTTTACAATGGCTTGACTGGATTTCCAAAAGCTCATCCTGTAAACACACTCTACACAGACGTGAAGACTACCCCAGGCCCACATCACTGTACAGACGGGTGCAGCCAGTACCAGAAGCTCAAAAGGGGATTATTTATTGTAATTTGAGCAGCTTCAACATTTCGATCCGAAATTTTGTACAGCAGTAACAATAATAGATGCGTACAATAATAACTAGAAGGTTAACAATAATCCAACGAGCACAGTTAAAAAACTGGTTTTAAAATATTTGAAAGGGGTGCTATGCCTACCCAAAACCCACTCTGTACAAAGGGGTAGCCATGTTTTATTGTCTAGTGGGCCAGTGTTTACTGCTGATTTTTCTGACATTATCAAAAACGTTGCTTGCAGCAATCATAAATGTACGCTGTTTCCCATACCTTGCAAAAGACCTATACGGTATGTCTTTACAGGCTCAAAACTGCCCGATTTGCAAATGTAGGCCACTGTTTTTTAGTTAACCGATTAGGTAATGGGCGTGTTTTTAGTTTAGTATCAAATCCTATTTTCTATAGCAGTGGACCCTGTGTACAGTGATAATCAATACTGAACAGTGTTCACACAGCATGTGCTTTAGTGTCCTACTGCTCCTCTTTTCATCCATTGCTAACTTTTGACATAGACCAGTGTACAAGAAGGTTGGGAAACTTCCCAAAGCCCAGAATGTGCAGGGAGGCTGAGCACTGCCTAAAGCCCTCACAGAGTGAGAGGGTTAGAAGAGTGCCAAAAGCCCTCAGTGTGCAAGGAAAGTGGAAGACTACTCAACATGACTGCTCAAGTCAAGGCAGTGTACACCTCCTGCTTCCACATCCTATGCATGCTATGAAAAATCTTCAAGTGGTTGCTTCTGAACGCCAGAAGGACCGTCACACAAGCACTCATCACCAGCAGGCTGGACTACTGCAATACTCTCTATGCCGGAATCCCCAAACAACTTCTTCACTGACTCTAGACCATCCAGAACACTGCTGCAAGACTCATACTCAACCTTCTATGCTGTACCCACATCAGACCATACCTCAAGAAGCTTCATAGGTTCCCCATTCTCAAGCACAACCTTGAACAAACTTCTCATGCACACATTCAAAGCCCTACACAAAACGGGACCAGAATACTTGGAGCCTCATACACCTTCAACAACGCACCAGACATCTATGTTGTGCCTCACTCACACATATTCTCTGCATCTGCAAAAGCAAAACTGGTGGTCGCTCATTCTCCACATTGCACCCAAGACATAGAACAACCTCCCTCAACACATCAGAGCCTCCTCCTCAATTCCTGAGTTTTACAAGAAGCTGAAGACCTGGCTCTTCCAGTAAGCACCTTGGGCACCTCACACCTATACACCTGCCCAAGTGCCTGGATACCCTCTCAGGAAATTAGTGCAGTATACAAAGCAATTTAACATAAGAGAAGGCCAGAATGTGCAAGAAGGGTGGAAGACTGAACAAAGTTGACAGTCTGCGTGTAAGGTAAAGGCTGCTTAAAGGCCAGTCTGCAGAGAAGGTTGAAGTGTGTCTAAAGCCCACAGTGCACAAGAGGGATGTGCTGTGCAAGGACAGTGCAAGACTGCCCAAAAGCCACAGTGTACAAGGCGGATGGAAGACTACTCTAAGTACATAGTGCGCAGGATAGTTGGAATTCTACCAAAACCCTAGAGTGTCTGAAAAGAGTTCATTAAAAACTTCAACAAAATCATGAAGAAATATTTTGAGGAAAACAAGGTAAAGAAAATGTTTTTTTACATAATTAATTATACCTAGAATACATTTCTTATTTCAAATCTATTTTATGATATTCTGTGGCGATATTACTGTTCAAAGACACTTGTAGTTATGTATCTACTTCAAGGAAATATGTGATCAGAGTAAGGAAAGTGATTAACTGACTGGGAAGACTCACCTCAGCTTAGAGATATGAGCAGTATACAATGGATGAGCCATGGAAGCATAAAGGACCTGATTTAGATCTTGGTGAGCGGCAGAGGACCCACAAATACCGTTAAGTCAACGGTGTTTAAGCTGCCATATTTAGATCTATTGCGACTGAGCTGAAGACCGCCGCAATCGAGTGCTCTTCCTAGCCATCAGTCTGGTGGGTTCCTGCTGACTCTATTTACATGTTACAGTTCTGCATTCAGTGTACTGGCAGCAGATTTCTGACAGAGGGAGACCATCACTGGACCCAATGGACATCAGATAATGGCACTGGCCATGGAATAGAAGTAAGTTGCACACACACACTGTACCTTAGCCATATGTGTCCCCCTGCACTACACAGTACACAACACACTACATACACACTGATATCCATTGATATTCCACTACAACACATGAACATGCAAGAAACACACATTGCCATACATCCATGACACAACACACACACATTGTTGACTCTGCACCCACACGCCACACAACCACAATAATCTACACAACTACACACTCATCTAAACAAACACACTCACACACAAGCACAACTACACACATCACAACAACCACACAACAACAACACTCACCTGAATGAACACACAGCAACACAACATACACATCAACATCGAACTCACATGCAAGTGGCACACATACAGACACAACCACATAACCCACTCCAGCTCCCTCCTCCTCAACTAGCCAAATGCATCGCACACACATACACGTGCTGGCTCACACACACAGTTGGTAGCACATCACCACATGTACAGTTCTCCTTGCAATGTGCACACATGGACATAGTCAACGGGTGTGAACCTAAACTCATTGTGGTGCCAGCATTCATTTGGCAATGAATACAGACATCACAATGACAGTTGTGTATGCGTGCAATGTGTGTCATGTACCAATGTGTGCCCGTCCATGTCACACACAAAGGTGTTTCCTACATATGCATGTCACAATAATTCAAAAAATTACTGTGACATGTACATTACTGCAGTCGTCTCATGCCCATATGTGGTGACCACACAACATACACAGCCATGTGGGTTACCTACCTTTCAGTCCGGCAACGGGGGGGGGTCAGGAGGTTGTGTCTTCTCCATGGTCCAGTGGCAGCAATGACAGAAGGAGTTGTCCAGTCATTTCCAGTCGAAAACGGAAGGGAAATGTGGAAAAGGGTACGTTTTTACCTCATTTTCCCCCAATCTGCCAACTCAAGTGTGGTGGTCGTACCACCACAGTTGGCTTGGCGGTAAGGCACATCCATATCTGCTTGGTGGTAAAGGTGGCTGGAGTCCCGTCATCAGCCCCAATTCTCAAGGCCGTCGTCAAGGTGGCTGGAAATTTTTGGTGGAGTCGAAGGAACTCAGAAGCTCTTTTGCCTATGGTCCGCTAACATCTAAATTGGGCGGGCAGGCCGCCAAGACGGTGGACTAGTTTTCCGCTGGAAAACAGGCAGTGAGACCGTTACCACCAACATCTAAATCAGGCCCTAAATGTCCTTTTAGCAATATCAAAACTGAGACAAATCACTATTTTATGTTTTTGATACCAGACTACAAGGAATGGGCTAGGAGATGTTATGTCAATGCTCCGTGGTCAAGGATGCAATATATGGGGAACAATGCAGAATTCTATTAATTCCCAGAAGTGTGGTTTGTGGGTGGAAGATTCAAAGCTGGGTTTTATGGTCCTGTGAGCTGTGGGGCCCAAACAACATCCCACACTCTTGGCCTTTTAAGCTAACCCATTTGGCATTGCCAAACTGCCCAAAATGCCGATCCAACACTGAGTGGCCTCCAGGTTTCTGTGAGAGACAGTGTAGTTTGTGTCTCCTGTAATGATCAGAGGTTTGTTGCGGCAGGCAGAGCTTAAGTGCATGCAAGGGGGTTGGGTGGGGTGGGTGCAGGGTTTTCCTGTGACTGCAGAATTACTCATGTGGCCCAGGCCTGGCACTCAGGCTTATAGTCACAATGCACCAGTGCACAGCAAAATGCATTTGGGTGAGATGTTTGTAATGGCTGGCAAAGTGAATTGCATGTCCTGTCTTGGCAGGCAGCATGGTTGTGGCAGATGGTGTGCCGGGGAATGGCAGATTATCAGAGAGTAGTAGGTAGTCAATCGCCATGCTGCTGGGCATAGCTGGACTTGATGCCACTTTACATGGCCCTCATTAGTTCAGCCATCCACTTGTTATTCTGACTGTTGATGTCCCACAGCACCAGCATGACCTGAAGGCGGGCCAGTCGAAGAGCTGGCAAAGGATTATTCTGGCATCCTACACCAGGCACAGAATGCCTGCCAGCTCTTTACCCAGGGCCACAGCTGATAGTGGCCTGCTACCTGCACAAAAACCCTGAGCCAGTCAGAGTGACCAGCAGCAGTTACAGCAGGGGGCTCACCCAATAAGGTGGAGAGGGGCAGATCGCCTTTGATTACAACAAACAACATGCTCGAGACAGCCATGTGTATCTCACAGCCACCTGACGGTCAATCATCCTGACTCATAACAAATTCCATTAGAATATGATGGATGGGTTATAGTTTGCCTTCATAACAAGCAGTGCCAGGATATGCCAAGCTACCCAAATGCTAAGGAAGACTAGTACAACCCAGACAACGGTGTGTATATATAAAACATCTGAATGCCTTCACTGCATCTGCTGACAAGCCATGCCATACCAAGTGACAGAAGTCATGGATCACACAGTTGACACCAAGGCCCTGTTTCATTACACCCAGGAATGGGTCCCAACCATAGAAGGAAATATTGGGTAACCACTCAGACTCATACTGGCTGAGCTACACTGCCTTAACCTTCCCCACTATGGCTATCATGGTCTTATCCCACCTCACAAAAATTGACATTGTGGATTGATTCCACACAATTAAAGTGAATTTGTTGCCAGAGATCAATGAAGAAGGTACAGGGGGCCTGGTCATTGCATGTCAACATCTCTCAGTGCAATTAGGGGAACTCAACAAAGATGTTAGTGCTGTCGGTGAGAACGTCAATGACGTGAACAATCAGACTGAGGTTGAACACCCAGTTTGAAGATATTTTCAAAGTTAAAGTGGAAGTTGCAATATGATGACCACTAAAACCTGTTGCAATTTGCAAATATTAATGTACATGAAATGCAGCAATATGGTGACCTCTAAAACCTATTGCAATTTGTATATACAGGGAGTGCAGAATTATTAGGCAAATGAGTATTTTGACCACATCATCCTCTTTATGCATGTTGTCTTACTCCAAGCTGTATAGGCTCGAAAGCCTACTACCAATTAAGCATATTAGGTGATGTGCATCTCTGTAATGAGAAGGGGTGTGGTCTAATGACATCAACACCCTATATCAGGTGTGCATAATTATTAGGCAACTTCCTTTCCTTTGGCAAAATGGGTCAAAAGAAGGACTTGACAGGCTCAGAAAAGTCAAAAATAGTGAGATATCTTGCAGAGGGATGCAGCACTCTTAAAATTGCAAAGCTTCTGAAGCGTGATCATCGAACAATCAAGCGTTTCATTCAAAATAGTCAACAGGGTCGCAAGAAGCGTGTGGAAAAACCAAGGCGCAAAATAACTGCCCATGAACTGAGAAAAGTCAAGCGTGCAGCTGCCACAATGCCACTTGCCACCAGTTTGGCCATATTTCAGAGCTGCAACATCACTGGAGTGCCCAAAAGCACAAGGTGTGCAATACTCAGAGACATGGCCAAGGTAAGAAAGGCTGAAAGACGACCACCACTGAACAAGACACACAAGCTGAAACGTCAAGACTGGGCCAAGAAATATCTCAAGACTGATTTTTCTAAGGTTTTATGGACTGATGAAATGAGAGTGAGTCTTGATGGGCCAGATGGATGGGCCCGTGGCTGGATTGGTAAAGGGCAGAGAGCTCCAGTCCGACTCAGACGCCAGCAAGGTGGAGGTGGAGTACTGGTTTGGGCTGGTATCATCAAAGATGAGCTTGTGGGGCCTTTTTTGGGTTGAGGATGGAGTCAAGCTCAACTCCCAGTCCTACTGCCAGTTCCTGGAAGACACCTTCTTCAAGCAGTGGTACAGGAAGAAGTCTGCATCCTTCAAGAAAAACATGATTTTCATGCAGGACAATGCTCCATCACACGCGTCCAAGTACTCCACAGCGTGGCTGGCAAGAAAGGGTATAAAAGAAGGAAATCTAATGACATGGCCTCCTTGTTCACCTGATCTGAACCCCATTGAGAACCTGTGGTCCATCATCAAATGTGAGATTTACAAGGAGGGAAAACAGTACACCTCTCTGAACAGTGTCTGGGAGGCTGTGGTTGCTGCTGCACGCAATGTTGATGGTGAACAGATCAAAACACTGACAGAATCCATGGATGGCAGGCTTTTGAGTGTCCTTGCAAAGAAAGGTGGCTATATTGGTCACTGATTTGTTTTTGTTTTGTTTTTGAATGTCAGAAATGTATATTTGTGAATGTTGAGATGTTATATTGGTTTCACTGGTAATAATAAATAATTGAAATGGGTATATATTTTTTTTTGTTAAGTTGCCTAATAATTATGCACAGTAATAGTCACCTGCACACACAGATATCCCCCTAACATAGCTAAAACTAAAAACAAACTAAAAACTACTTCCAAAAATATTCAGCTTTGATATTAATGAGTTTTTTGGGTTCATTGAGAACATGGTTGTTGTTCAATAATAAAATTAATCCTCAAAAATACAACTTGCCTAATAATTCTGCACTCCCTGTATATCCACGTTGGAGACCTGGAAGAAAAGTTGAAGATATTGATACTTATCAGAGATGTTTGCTTTAGTCCTATGCTTGAGTTAAGCAGTACACCATTAATCCAGTGACACATTAGCAAAGCACTGATACATTTTGGGTAGTTAAAAAGAAGGTCTTACTGGAAAGAGAAAAACATAAAGAAGCGGATAATCATGGCTCCATGATGTATTTCCAGCTACACTCAAACATGAAATGAAACTAGTTGCTTAGTTGCTGAATACAAACTACAACACAAATACAATTGGATACCGCTGAATCTATCCCTCGATGTCTCTGTTACATAGAACAACAAATCCCTGCATGCAATGAAAAAGATGCAGGTAATCTAATTTTCATGCTGGGACTGGATGGGAATAATGAACTGGCTGCCTTGTCAGGACAATCACATCAGGAAGCCATAAGCTAACTAACCCATGGGCCCACAAGAAGTCCTGCCATGACACCAGCTTGGAGAATGTCAGTGCAAGCGGTAAGAAAAGAAAGGCAATCGAGGTTGGAGAGTGAGTGATCATCGAAATTACACTTTATCTATTGGAGTTTCAAAATCGAGACTCTTCCCCAAATGTTAATGTCTGAATTTGACAGTGGTCCGATTTTATTTTATTAGTAGTGGTGTAGTCACAAGCTGGAATCATTCTGGTTTAATGAGGAATAGATGGTGCAAATGGGATTCAGAAAGGTAGAGCTGATGATTACCTGGGGATCATTGTGGTAAGTGAAGACATCTTGTAAATAGCTGAAGCGTCCTAGTGACCGTCATCAAACAGCACCTGGAAGTAATGCTGTATCTTTACAAACGAGTCTGCAACCTAAATTATAGCAGGGCTTTCTAAGATAAACATCAGTACATTCGACCATAACCATACGAAGTATTCGGAATGTACCAGACAAACTGGGAAGTACTATACAAGAGTTCAACACTACACTTATGCACATACATTGGTACTGATGAGGGTATATTTGCCAGGAATATACTAAGGACCTGTGATAATAGACCTAATTGACCTTTGGTTCCACATTCCACATATTGTTTTGTTGTTTGGTTCAATTAGTGAGGGTGGGTGAGTTTGATAGGCTTTCTCAACTGGGTTTGGATGGGTAGTCAGAAGTATCCAAGCGGAACAAATTATAACAGGCAACAAATATATTCATCCACGTTATCTTGAGTGTCAGCTAAAGTGTTTATATGTTTTGTAGCCTTTTGGAGTATATTTTATTTATTGCATTATTTGGGTGCCATGGCAATGGTTGCATCCGCTAACGTGAAAGATCTGCTCTCCATTAATATGAGGCAAATACGGTGATATCTGGTGGCACACATGCATATATACTATGCCTACATACAATATATATAGATGTGAAGGATGCATAGAAACATAAGAGCAGAACATTGCAAGGAAAGCCCATTTGTGTCCAATGCTAGAAAGGAAGAGAGTAACAGAAAATACATAACAGCAACAGGCACCATGGGGGGATACTGCATTAGCCAACATGACATTTGAATCTCAAAGTAAACATATTCACAAATTTTCTGATCAATAATTTTCAACCTAACCTGGATTTCGTGCACCCTTATGTCAGGAAAGAAATGGAACTTTATGAGATTGTGGTAAATACAGTCCGTTATCCAGGGTTTGAACCATCACATGGAGAGGTCAGGCATTGAAATTATTGAACAGTAGGCATTAAAACTACTGAGAAAGACTGGATCCTTGCTTCAGGATCAGAATGGTACTTTGGGGGCAATGAGACTAGGTACCTTAGACCAATGAGAGCAAAAGCAGTATGAAGAACTCTCACAACCACGGGGTAGGTGCCTGGCATAATTCCCCAGTTGTTTTGGCTTATTCCACTTCCAGACCAGTTTGTCACCTGGCTGTGTGTCCCCACACTTCATTATTTTCATCCCTTCTTATCTCCTGATATCATGGACCAACCTTGATATTATCCTCTATGGTTCACTCTGCTTCCTTCTCATCCAGAATTCTACTTCTACATCCTTATCTGCTTAGTGATTGCTATCAAAGATCTGCTGTCAGTGCACTGCGTTGTTTCACCTCAGCAGCACTGCTTTGCTCAACTTGGCATCTTCGGCTCTGGACCTTTATCCCGGTGAACGCAGGGCTAGCCACAACATTATCAAGCCGATCCGGAGGTAAGCAGATAACATTATGGCCGTCATTATGACATTGGTGGTAAATTCCACTTACCGCCACGCTGACGGCCGCAAACTTACCGCGACCGTGGCGGATATCCGTTCACCATATTATGACACACACACCAATATGTGAGTATTCAGCCACATACACAAATCCGCCACACCAAATGTCAGTGATTAACTGGCAGTATCAAAACCCACACCGTTACGCCAACAGAACTACCCCCACCACATTATGACCCACGAATCACCACGGCGGACATTCAACAGCAGTAAATCATTGGAAGTACATACCGCTGCGCTCACAATGGACACCCATATACAAAACAATACCACATTGGAAAATTCAAACAACACACACCTGACACCCATACACACACACACACACACCACTACAAAAAACACACACCCACATTACCCACAACCCATTACAAACAACAATTACTGGCAGGAGATTGACACCAAGACCACTGACACAACTAGAGCCACACACTATTCACACCTATACACCACTCACGCACTACACATCACACATGCCAACACATTACCCAACACACCCTCACTAACACACATCATAGAACACCCATGCACCACAAAGACACCCTCGTTTCACCGAGGAGGAGCTAAGGGTCATGGAGGAAATTGTCAGGGTAGAGCCACAGCTATTTGGAGCACAGGTGCAGCAGATATCTATAGCTAGGAAGATGGAGCTATGGCGGAGAATTGTGGACAGGGTCAATGCCGTGGGACAGCACCCAAGAACTAAGGATTACATCAGGAAGAGGTGGAATGACCTACGGGGGAAGGTACGTTCCATTGCAGCAAGACACCAGCTCACGATCCAGAGGACTGGCGGTGGACCACCACCTCTTCCCCCACAACTCACATCATGGGAGGAGCAAGACTTGGCAATACTGGATCCTGAGGGCCTGGCCGGAGTCAGAAGAGGACTGGACTCTGGTAAGTCAACTCTCTACTATTATCACCACCCTACCTGCATGCCATCACATACCCTCACCCTCACTCCCATCACTCCACCACTTCCCCCACACCCCACCATCACATCTCACTCATCCCAATGCCAAGCCCTTCATGCTGTACCAATGCATGGACACCACTCACAGCCCTGCATGGGCACTCATCACTAAAGCATGCACACTCTAGAGAATTAACTATCCAACCATACACTAACATACACAAGTGAAAGCTGCCAGGGCAAATCCAACCAAAGAGAGGAAGCCACGGATGTACAATATGTAGACACAGAAACTATAAAACATCATTTACATCCCCACAGGTACCAGAGCCAATGTCAGAGGAGAGGAGGGGCCAGCAATATCTAGTCCCCCAACTGAAGAGGCCCACAGTGATGACACCAACCCTGGTCTTCAGGATCTGGATGACCTACCTAGCCCATCAGGGACCACTGGACAGCCGGTTACCCAGGCCCAGTCACACACCAGCACAGAGCCTCCTCCATCAGAAAACACCACCGCAGCACCCACCCAGTGCACCCATACCTCTGTCCCCAGGACACATCAATCAGCAGTGTGTCGACCTCTACTGGGACCCCATGCTACACCTCGCCCCCAAGACAATCAGGGACCTAGAGTCAGTGGGGACTTGGGGTCAGTGGGCACACGGTTCAGGGGACAGAGACACAGGCCAACAGGGAAACTGGGAGGACTGCTGGTTACAAAGCGAGGACAGGCCCAGGGAACCGACTCTCCAGGAAGCACTTGCAGAGATCTTGGGAGCTTATCAACATTCCCAGGACTCGATGGGCCAGATCCTGGACAACGTGCAGGATAACAGGCGGCTGCAGGAGGGACAGTACAAGGGGACCAGGGATGACCTGCAGGCCATCAACAACACCCTGATCTCCATTGAAGGGGTGCTGGCAGACATGGCCAACATTATGAGGGAGGCAGTCTCACACCTGCGGGCCCCTGCCACTAGCCAGACATCTGAACAGCCTTCCACTTCCGCTGCCACTAGTGGCCAGGAGGCCCCGCCACAGGACTCACAGGCCACCAGCACCCCTCCCCCTGCAGAAGGTTAACCACCCTGAAAACGTTCCCTGCGATCCAGACAGAAGCCAGAGACACTTGCCAAGACCCCTGTCAGGAAATGAGAGTATGTGATGTATATCAAATATGTGTAACAGGTACAAAAATTGCTAATCAACTGCATAGAGAATGAGCATAGATTAATGACCTGTAGCTGGCTGTAGCGATCACAACAGGAGTCTATGTCAGGTCACCAAGATCTGCAAAAGGAATTGCCAGAGGGAACAGTAAGTTGACATAGAAGTTGAAAATATCACTATGCCATTGCCACACAAATTAAAACAAATGTAATTGAAATGTGAAGTAACACTGTTCTAATTGTGTGTCATTGGAAGTATTGTCGGATCACATTGTTCTGTTGTCCTCATCCTCATCCTCTGCCTCCTCATCCTCACTGTCCACAGGATCTACTGCTGCCACACAAGCATCTCCAGCCTCCTTCTCCTGCAGGAATGGGACATGGGGTCTGAGGGCCAGGATATGCAACCTGTAGCATGCCACCACTATCTGGCAGACCTTCTTTGTGAGTAGCACAGGGATTCACCTATTAGATGGAGGCACCGGCACCTGGCCTTCAGGAGGTCAAAGGTCCTTTCAATTGTCCTCCTGGTTTGCTCATGTGCCTCATTATAACATTTTTCTACCCTGGCATTCCTCGCAGGGGTCAGAAGCCATGATAGGTTAGGGTAACCAGAGTCACCTGCAAATATTGAGGGCCAATATTTAGCCACACACTATCATATATGGCCCACACCATACACCGACATATACTGGGTGGGAACCAGGGCTCACCTATTAGCCACACCCTGTGCCTCTGTAGTTGGCCCATCACATTTGGGATGCTGCTATTCCTTAGGACAAAGGCATCATGCACCGACCCAAGATACTTAGCATTGACGTGGGGGATGTACTGGTCCTCCAAGCACACCATCTGCACTTTCATAGAGTGGAAACTCTTACGATTCCTGAACACTTGTTCATTCTGGCGGGGGGGGACAAATGCAATATGTGTTCCATCAATCGCCCCAATTATGTTGGGGATATGTCCCATTGCATAAAACTCAGCCTTCACTGTGGCCAAATCTGCAACCTCGGGGAAAACAATGTAGCTGCACATGTGTTTTATCAGATCAGACAAAATTCTTGTCAACACTGTTTAGAACACTGGCTGTGACATTCCTGGTGCCACGCCCACTGTCACTTGGAAAAAAACAGTTGCCAGGAAATGGAGTACAGATAGCACTTGACCAAGAGGGGGGATCCCAGTGGGGTGACAGATAGCAGATATCAGGTCAGGCTCCAATTGGGCACACTATGTGATTTTGGTCCTGTCAAGTCTATAGGTGAGGTAATGTGCCTGTCCTCCAGTGTTGCCAAGTTCACCAGGAGTCTGTACACGGGGTATGTCTCCATCTCCTATTCATCCGCAGCGGTAGGAATCTAAGGGACACAAGAGTGAGGATCCAGTCACAAACTGAAGAATGGAGCTACAACATAACTTTGAATCCTGTAAACATGTAATGGGTCATTGTGTAGTGAATCCTAGTTTGTTTTAATGAGATTACAGGAGTTAGCTTAGCCTTTGGCTTGCAGACTCGTGCCCCCGTCACCTAGTGACTTTTAACCTACTTAGCTTGCTCTGTCTGTATTATTTAATAATTTAATTTATCTAAGATGGCAGCCTTGTTTATAGTTAGGCCACTTGTGATGCTTTGCATGATCAGTGCCACTGCATTAAGGCGTCAAGATCAAGCAACAAAGACAAACAAACAGTAGGTGTTCACATTTAGGGATTTTCCCTCTCTATACTTTCGAGGGATTTGTTTATAATAATTGCCGTCCCAAGCATGTCTGTTATCTACTGTTTGGGAACACATCTACGTCAGGGGTCCTGGTAGATCTGTACAAATACATCGCACTTTAGACAGATAATCAGAGGGATTCCGACCAGAGGGCATCGCCACCATCGCTGATACCGATGCTGCACGTCGTCTTGACGCTGACCCAGTCTTCATGTCCCTGCGGAGTCTGAGATAGAAACCTAATTTCAAGGTAATGAGGGATGAGGGCTCCTCTCATGGACATGGCATTGACAGATAAGGTTTAGCAAACCCATCTCTCCTTTAGGTAGGAGGTTAGGCCTATCACATTAGGGTATTAGGGCGTACTACATCTCGTAAGTCTTTTATATGCATTGCAAGATGGTGGGGTCTTTGTAATAATGACTCTTGTCTTCACAGTTTTGTTTCTTGCATTATTCATTATCCTAATCATTGCAGCCCATGCAACATATCGCAAATTGCAGTTGTATTAAATAAAAACTATTGAAACTTTACTGCACCTTTGTCATTTCCTGTGTTTGTATGAGACATGATATATCTGTGAGAAAGGGGCAATCTCCGTTTAACCACGACACTCCCTGAGATGTCTTATTCTCGAGTCCATGAGCAAAGGCTGCCACAAATCACCTTTTACTATTGTGTTTTTGGTGAGGTGCTGCTAGTGAGCCGGTAAGGTTGGGACAACAGTTGCGATTTGTTGTAGGATAGGCATAGTCGTCTACAGACAAAAGTACTGTCATCCTTAAACCAGCAGTCTTGCCTAGAGCAAGAGTCCAAACTACGACATGGCTCCACCAACGAGGGTGTTTAGGCACTAATTTACGGATACCCCGAGTATCACTGTCTCACAGACAACAGGTACCCTAAGTACCACTAAACGGAGACGTCCGTGGTCTTTGGGAATATCCTCCTCAGCTGAAAAGGTGACACCTGATTAAGCTGTAGGTTGTTCGAGCTCGAACTCATAAAAGGACTTTACTCCCCATTTTGGTGTTCTGTTTTTCTAAACAAAGAAGGCTGCTGCCGTTAACATTCCTGAAAATGCTAGACAAGCTCTAACACAACATTTATGAGCGCATGGCCTTACAGAGGATGGTGGGGATGTTACTCTTACAAGAGAAGCTAATGAAGCATACCAAACAGAAACATTTTATTGTTGTGTCACCTTTCCCGAGGTGGACCAAAGAACACACACATTCCACACATATGAAATTGCGAATGTACCTCAACAGTACCAAGCATACCAGTATCATGAAATATCGCTCACGTACCAAGAGCATCAGAACTGGTTTGAAGGCGCCCTACCACATGTACTACAAAGAGTGAGGCTAGGTCCCTTAAGTAATGACAGACCAATGTGGCCTATGTTTGCCACATACACTCCTCACCCAGACATACAAAATATGACAATAGCAGATCTGCGAGATTTATATGATGAATAAGTGACATTATATAGACGATTAGTTCAGTTCGTAATGCGGACATTAAACACCACACCAGCACGTCCAGCACCGCCAGCACCTGGTGGCTACCAATTGGCTAATGGGATTAATCCACAAACAGTGCATACTATCATGGGTAAAGTACCCACAGAACGGGAAAAAATACCGTTCTGGATTGACCAGAAAACTAATCAGCTGGAAGCTGTGTTTCCCCATACGGGACCACAGGAAAAACATAGACTGCTCACTATGTGCTTGCCCTATGGGATGGTTCCCTCAGTGGATGGCTGCGCCACATGGGGTACCGTCCTCGCTGCTATATACACTACCACACATGGTACCCGACACTTGCCAATTTACCGGAGGTGTTAAAAAAAATACACAATGAGCACGGTCTGCACCAGCCTTGGATTTGGGGATGAAATTAATGTGAACTTTGACATGGTTTCCTCAATAATACTTAGTAATATTAAAGGGGAAGCGGTAGCACTGGCAATACGCCAGCGTCTCCGGGAAACTCCACACCTGGAACAAGACAGACATCTACCGAAAATAATTTCCGATACCTATACTAGTATAGAGCAGGACAGTTTGGGAGCCAAGCCAAAGAAATTGGAGTTACAAAGTACCACCCATAAGGAGGGTACAATGCAGGCACAAGAGGGCCCTAAGAAGCACTGGGACAAACAAAAAGATTTTGAAGATAGAAGAAATAAGAGAACTGATTCTCCACAGCTGGAGAACTCCGAAAGGAGATACAATCTCAGAAATAGGGAGTAGATTAAAAGTCCAGACAGATAAACTGATTCACGTCCCTCTCCTTCCTTTCAGGACACACCGGATAGACGTAGCGAGAGAGGGGGCTGTCCAGATCGATGTCCTGGATATGTGAAACAAAAGAAAGACTCGCCGCAGTCTACCATTAAAAAAAAGAAAAGACTCCTCAGCAAAAGCCACAGTTTAAAAAGAAAAAAGTGGCAGCACTGACAGCTAAAAATGGCAGTATACTTGAGAACACTGTTGAGGAACAAGGTGTGGGCAGTGACTCTATTAGACAGCGCAGCAGAGGTCACGATATGTCGCCAGAGTCTGAAAGATCATCTGGATGCAACAGCAACTAGTGATTTAATCACAGTTGAAACTGTGTTCTCCCACCCGACAGGGTTAACGATTTAAAAATTCAGATAGAGGGAGATGTGGAGCGCACCATTAGTGTGATATTTTGGGATGAACTTACTAGTGACATACTACTGGCCGAAAGAGACTGGCCACCTGAACACCTCCGTAAGCTCCCACATGGGGAAGATGTCATTTTGCCTTCTTTCTCTGATCTTGTTCTGGCAGCAGAAAAAGAAGCCTATGCTGCTGAATGGGCTTTAGCGCAGGCACCTGCGTTATACCGCAATCATGTAGGTTGGGACAAGGAATCTCCTTGTCATGTTATTCCCGTTGGGTCTACACCCCAACCGCAGCCACAATATCCTGTCAAACATGAAGTGAAAGCTCCGGTGAGGGAAATCCTCAGCCAGCTTGAGTACCAGGGAGTGATTGAGCCCTGTACATCTTCAATGAATAACCCGTTATTCCCTGTTGCAAAGCCCGACCATTCATACAGAATAGTCATTGATTATAGACATTTAAATAGTCATACACGAACATATGCTATACAAAACTCACACAGCACAGCACTAATAAACAATGAAGTGCGTAAAAAATATAAAACAACATTAGACATATCTAATGGCTTTTTCTGCCAAAACTTAGCACACGAAAGTCAGGACCTGAGTGCATTCTCATTTGGCTCTCAGAAACACTTTTGTTGTTGTACCTCAAGGCAATAAAAACAGCCCGGGGCTATTTTCAGCCCGTGTAACATCAATATTACATGATATTGACTCTGAGGTGTTATCTATGTGGACGACATATATCTCACAGACGACGACCTCGACATTCATCTTACAAGGGTCAATCGAATAATTTTGGGATTTGCAGACCTCAGTTACAAATTAAACTTTAAGAAAAGTAAGATCGCCTTTCTCAGTGCATTGTTCCTGGGACATGAGCTATCAAACGAGGGAAAGAGCCTAGCCCCGCACTTTCTGGAGAAATGTACTCAACTGCACACTCCTAACACACTTAAGAAACTGCAGTCATTATTAGGTTTCTTTATCTTTGGCAGAACATACATTCCAGATTATGCACAACGCATCAAGCCACTTTATGACTTGGTTCAGGCCAATTTTTCTAGCAGACACTGGACTTAGGGATACCCTACAAACTATACTTACCATATCAGGGCACAGAATGTTGCCTACGCAACCATTCCTGGGGTTGGAGATCGTGTGATCCCCAACGAAGACCAGAGATTAGATCTAGTAAAAGCAGCGCATGAGGGTGTCGCTTCTGCACACGCTGGTATATCAACCACAACAACACTCTTACAGAAACCCATCTGGTGGCCTGGCCTATGCAGACGGACAAAGAAACATGTCCTTTGTTGTGACATTTGCCAGCAGATAAAGGGCTCTAATATCAAACGTCCACCTCAGACATCTCTCTTAGTGTCCAACTGGCCACTACAGTGTGTGTACCTTGACCATTGTGGTCCCTTACAGCCTGATGGTGCATACAAATACACTTAAGTCGCTGTAGCTTCTTGTTCTAGATTCCTGTGGGTATGGCTACAGCACTCGGCTGACGCTCGGACTGTTATAAAAGACTTGCTGATCTTTATCGGTACATATGCGGTTGCAGCATTCCATTCGGACCAGGGCCCTGCATTTGCCTCAAAGGCATTCAGGGACACCATGGGGACAATGGGTGTTGAACTCCATTACTCCTCACCATACCATCCTGAGGGAAATTCAGTCGTGGAGAGGCGGAATCATGATCTAAAGCAGTCCTTAACACCTTGAGTATTAGGTTCAGGCTGCAGTTGGTTACATCACCTATATGGGGTCCAGAGAGCACTGAATAATCTGCCAAGACGGGCCTTGGGGGGACACACTCCTTATGAGATTCTCTTTGGGATACCTATGTATGTCCCAGATCTTGATGCCTCTGGTATGGTGGCAGCAGAAACACCATTTGACATAAATGAACGTCTCACTGTCTTACAGGAGCTTCAGCAATTTCTTGATGATAAATCATCTACCAGTGCTGCCACCTTAGGAATAAGGGATTTAGCGAAAACTTTGACTGGCTGGATTCCTAAAGTTGGGGATCTGGTTCATGAAAAGATCCCTGTGAAGAAGGAATTTGGTCCATCATACAGAGCACCTGGACCGGTCTTGGGAATACGAGGTACCAGGACTGTCATCTTACCACCACTGTCTGGTTCTCAAACGAACAGATTAATTTTCATTGATGACATCAAACTACACCATGTGGCTGATCCTTCACAGTAGACCAAGAGGTCCCTTTGGTGGTTCCCGATCCCCTCTCACTACCCAACAGGACATACATCTACATAGTAGGATGAACAACACTACTATGGACTATGCAACAATGTCCAATGCTGTTCCAGATACCTCCTCAACGATGGGGAGGGCAGAAAATGAACTTTTGTTAGTTCCAGTCACCACTTCGATGACCACTCCTGTCCAAGATTTGGCTATTTTTGACACAAACACCTCACAGGCTGGTGACACTGTCTACCAAGAGCTGCCAAGTGAAGTGGACCAAAGTACAGATAATGCACCGGCTCCTGTGTTTGCAGAGACTCCCTATGGCTATTTCATTGACATTGATGACTTTTCTTCAGACTCATCCACTACTGTGATTGACAATGTTTCAAAAAGAAGTAAGCTGTTCAGTGGCTTAAAAAGAACTATTTAATATACCCATTGAACTATTTATGGTTCTGTCTGACATACTCAGCATTATTTTTATGGGTTGGTTTTGTGACTGTTTTCTTTTTGCTCATAAATGGTCACTATATTCCTGATTGCTCCTCTGTTGAACCTGTTGATGAAGTTTTAACTCCATATCATTCCTCACATAAGGTCCGAAGAGTCTTGTCCCCCGTAAATGTTACAGCAATACCGATTGATGGGATTGTGTGGGACAAAGTTCCCTTTGATATATACGGACCTACAGAGATTATTCAAATACCATACCTGTTCAAAATTTCTATGGCAGATGTAATTACGCCTGATGTTGTATCTGATGATTGGGATGTCCAAACAGTTGATTCCATGCTAACTGAAATGAAGGACTATTCCGCTTTTGAAAGTGATGATGTATATGAACATACAATAAATTATGGGGAAATGTTCTGCTATAACAACTGGGGACATTACTACCTACACCATGCCACTAGATACAGGCCAGTATTAAACTACACACAGTGGGAACACTGTTCTACACCACCAGCGGGGAGCCCAAAATACTATAGTGATAAATTTACATATTTCTCTGGGCATGATACAAAAAAAGCAGAGTCGTATTATTTTAAAATACCTCCAGCACAAATTAGGAACATTTTGCTAACTGACACAAAACTGATTTATTCAGATCCCTTTGTTTCCCGGCTCGCAGTTGAAGGTTACGAATACTGGAAGAGCACTATTGACTGGAAAAGTGTATGGGGAACACAAGATTGGCAGATACAGGGTAGGGAAGCTTTATTTCTAGCATGCCTGATTCCTATGCAAATGATTTTCTTAAATTATAACATTCAGCAGACGTCATGTCTGGGGTTAGCAAAAATTAAAGACATGAACACGCCCAGTATCCCCACTCCGGCAAGGTTTAGAGATTGGCAATATTTCTTTAATATCACCGGGGAAAGGCTAGATGCAATGGTTAAGGCTGGTACCTTTAATTCTTCACTTTCCAGTCCCGGCGGGTGATATATATGGCCCACTGACACTAATGCGTGTCAAGCACGTTTCTTGAACTCTTCAGGGTTTTTTTCAATTAACAGGCTAGACTCTCACTTTGTATCGGATCAACATACAGGCATAGTTACGACATACAGTGTGGGTAAACTGTGCCAGCAATAGGTACAGACTAACACGTTAGCTGCAGTTAAGAAACATCTGAACACTCTTTCTGAAGATGTAGACTTGCAGGATTTTCTGCTGGGTCCTAGAAAACAGCACTCGAAAAGGTTCCTATATGCTATGTACAATGAAATATGGAAACTTTCACAGATTGAGGCTGCTGCGCGTTTAAGGCAATTGGATAAGGAGAATTTAGCTTTAGCTGTTGTCGACAACGGCATGAATACTCTGTCCAACAGGATTTACTCACTATCAAATATAGTGTTGTCTGCTATTGATATCACTCAAACAGATTTGTCCCAGTTATATCATGGACAGACACAGCTATGTTCCATCATGCATCTGGGTTGGACTCTACAGACACTGAAAAATGGCCATATTCCATGGAAGTACATTAACGGGAGTGAATTCTTCACTGCTTTTAATTTTTCCAGAGAACAACAGACAATGGCTAAAAGGGAGGATAGTTTCACCATGCTTCATGTAGAAAAACTAGATAGCAGAGAGTCTTTCAACTATCTGGCTCTTACTTGGCATAATTAATTTACCCATTTTGACCTTTCATTTCTCAAGCTGCCTGAAACATCTTGCAGTGGGAAGGTACGAACAACTAGGAGATAGCTATATTAAGGTAGAGTGGGAGTTGCCCTTTGATTATAAAAGTCTGAACGGCGAAACAGAGGTCTTTCTTAGTGGAAGCAAATGTGAGACTGCTGTTAGACATTCAATCAAATCAAATCAAATCATTAACATTTATAAAGCGCGCTACTCACCCGTGCGGGTCTCAAGGCGCTAGGGGAAAAAGGGGGGTTATCGCTGTTCGAACAGCCAGGTCTTTAGGAGTCTCCGGAAAGCGGAGTGGTCCTGGGTGGTCCTGAGGCTGGTGGGGAGGGAGTTCCAGGTCTTGGCCGCCAGGAAGGAGAAAGATCTCCCACCCGCTGTGGAGCGGCGGATGCGAGGGACAGCAGCGAGTGCGAGGCCAGAGGAGTTGAGGAGGCGGGTGGGGCCGTAGAAGCTGAGGCGTCTGTTGAGGTATTCCGGTCCCTTGTCGTAGAGGGCTTTGTGTGCGTGGGTGAGAAGTCGGAAGGTGATCCTTTTGCTGACAGGGAGCCAATGCAGGTGTCTCAGGTGTGCAGAGATGTGGCTGCTGCGGGGTATGTCGAGGATGAGGCGGGCCGAGGCGTTTTGAATGCGTTGCAGGCGATTTTGGAGTTTGGCTGTGGTCCCGGTGTAGAGAGTGTTGCCGTAGTCCAGGCGGCTCGTGACGAGGGCGTGGGTCACGGTTTTTCTGGTGTCGGCGGGGATCCAGCGAAAGATCTTGCGGAGCATGCGGAGGGTGAGGAAGCAGGCGGAGGACACGGCGTTGACTTGCTTGGTCATGGTGAGAAGAGGGTCCAAGATGAAGCCGAGGTTGCGGGCGTGGTCTGTGGGGGTCGGTGCGGTGCCGAGGGCCGTGGGCCACCAGGAGTCGTCCCAGGCGGACGGGGTGTTGCCGAGGATGAGGACTTCCGTTTTTTCAGAGTTCAGCTTTAGGCGGCTGAGCCTCATCCAATCTGCGACGTCCTTCATACCCTCTTGTAGGTTGGTCTTGGCGCTGGCGGGGTCCTTGGTGAGGGAGAGTATAAGTTGGGTGTCGTCGGTGTAGGAGGTGATGATGATGTCGTGCTTGCGTACGATGTTGGCGAGGGGGCTCATGTAGACATTGAAGAGTGTCGGGCTGAGTGATGAGCCTTGGGGTACGCCGCAGATGATCTTGGTGGGTTCTGAGCGAAACGGAGGGAGGTAAACTCTTTGGGAATGGTTTGAGAGGAAGGAGGCGATCCAGTCCAGGGCCTGGCCTTGGATCCCGGTGGAGCGGAGGCGGGTGATTAGGGTGCGCTGACAGACGGTGTCAAAGGCAGCCGAGAGGTCGAGCAGAATGAGGGCGACTGTTTCACCGTTGTCCATCAGGGTTCTGATGTCGTCAGTGACTGAGATGAGGGCGGTTTCAGTGCTGTGGTTGGTTCGGAATCCGGTTTGTGAGGGGTCGAGCAGGTTGTTGTCTTCCAGGAAGGTGGTCAGCTGTTTGTTGACGGTCTTCTCTATTACTTTGGCTGGGAAAGGCAGAAGAGAGATGGGGCGGAAGTTTTTTAGGTCGCTCGGGTCAGCCATAGGTTTCTTTAGTAGGGCGTTGACTTCGGCGTGTTTCCAGCATTCGGGGAAGGTAGCAGAAGAAAAAGAAGAGTTGATGACGGTCTGGAGGTGCGGGGCGATGATGTCATCGGCTTTGTTAAAGATGAAGTGCGGGCAGGGGTCCGAAGGGGCGCCGGAGTGGATAGAGTTCATGATGGATTTGGTTTCTTCCGTGTTGATGTGGGACCAGTTGTTGAGGGTGATGGCCGTGGATGCCGGTTCGGTGGTGTATGGTTGGGTCTGGTGTCCGAAGCTGTCGTGGAGGTCGCTAATCTTGCGATGGAAGAAAGTGGCGAGGGATTCGCACAGATCCTGTGAGGGCGTGACGGCGTTGGCGTTGGCGCTGGGGTTGGAGAACTCCTTGACGATGCTGAAGAGTTCTCTGCTGTTGTGTCTGTTTTTGTCCAGTCTGTCGGTGAAAAAGTTCCTTTTGGCAGCGCGGATCAGGTGGTGGTGTTCGCGGGTAGCGTTCTTGAGGGCGGTCATGTTGTCAGCGGTGCGGTCATTGCGCCAGGCTTTCTCAAGGGCGCGACAAGTTTTCTTTGATTCTTTGAGGGTGTCAGAGAACCAGAGAGGTTTTTTGGTGTTGGTCTGTCGATGCGTGCGTTTGAGGGGAGCAAGGATGTCTGCGCAGTTGGAGATCCAGTTTGTGAGGTTGAGGGCTGTGTCGTTGGGGTCGGTGGTGAGGGTGGGTTGGTTGGCGGCAAGTGCGGAGAAGAGTTGCTCTTCGGGGATCTTGTTCCACTGTCGACGAGGGATGGGTTGGGTGCGGAGGTGGCGGGTCTCGCGTCGGAATGTGAAGTGGACGCAGCTGTGGTCGGTCCAGTGTAGGGCGGAGGCGTGGCTGAAGAAGACGTGTTTGCTGGCGGAGAAGATGGGGTCAAGCGTGTGTCCGGCGATGTGGGTGGCGGTGTTCACCAACTGTTTGAGGCCGAGGTTGGCGAGGTTGTCGAGCAGGGTGGTGGTGTTGGGGTCGTTGTTTTGTTCCAGATGGAAGTTGAGGTCACCTAGGAGGATGTAGTCCGGCGAGGCGAGGGCGTGCGGGGAGATGAAGTCGGTGATGGCGTCGCTGAAAGGGGTGCGTGGGCCGGGAGGACGGTAGACGAGGGATCCTCTGAGGGTGGTCCTCGGATCGGTGCGAATCTGAAAATGCAGGTGTTCAGCGGCGAGAGGGGTGTCTTCGGTGGAGGTGGTGACGCTGATGGAGTCTTTGAAGACGATGGCGATACCTCCTCCTACCTGGTTGGTGCGGTCTTTTCTGGAGATCTTGTAGCCTTCGGGGATGGCAGTGGCGATGTCAGGGGCCGAGGAGGCGTTCATCCAGGTCTCCGTGATGAAGGCGACGTCCGGTGCTATGGAGTCCAGGAGGTCCCAGAGTTCAATGGCGTGGACGGAGCGAGTGTTGACTAGGATGCACTTGAGGTGGTTGATGGCGCGTGGGCTTGTGGTCGTGGTTGTTGCGTGGTGGAAGGTGCGTTTGCAGGAGTTGCAGGCGAAGGGTCCATGGGTGCGTTTGGACCCTTCAATGATATGCAAGCAGGTGTCCCTTCACGGTCTTTGCAATGTGGGGGTCGCAAACTTGGCCTGTTTACTGAAGGGTACTCCCATCCCTTTGATTCGCCCGGTATTTCATTTACTATGGAAGTTACGTGGTACTGAACGATCAAAGTTGTTGCGACATGCAACCAGGAATTGCCTACGCAATCTCGGTCTCGAAGGTCGTTACGTGTTGTGGACATGTTTCATCTCCCCCACACAAGGGATAAAAGTTTCTGATATGTGGCCCCACATAGATACTATTAATGTGAACTATGACAAGCTGAGCAGGCTAAAGGCGCTATTGTTTCAAAAACAGGTTGCCTTGGCATCCGCAAGAGAGACGTATGCTCTCCAGATTGCGAGATCATCAGCCAAGATACAATCCCTATTAAATACCAACTTCCCCAAGCACTTTGGAGAACTAGTATCCAGAATATTCAATGCTTCCAGCACTACTGGGATTATCCATTTCTTTAAGGCTGTTAGGTCTGGTTTCGTGTCCATCTTCCAGACTGTCTTCGGAGTCATCCTGTCGGCCATCCATTCGCTCTTTTCAAGTGTGTTTGGTGGCTTTCCAATTATTTTTGCTTTGATTGGTGGACTACTACTGCTATTTCTTCTGATTCGCAGTGGTTGTTTCTTTCCAGCTACGCAGAACAATGGAGCCGCTCCCACCAACTCTGTTGTGCAGCGAGCGCATGGTTCCGATCTACGGTGCACTCTTGCTGGTGGAATTGGAGCATGATTGGTCGTTGTCATTTCGGCCCCTTCTCTGGTGCGTACAACCAGTTTTCCGCTGCATATGGTGCCTCTTCGAACATCTGCCTATGGCCTGTCTTCCTGTTGCACTGACATCTCCTGTGGGCCACGACCTGCTGATGTCCCCGATGAGGGTTCATACACCGTCATGCCCCTTGAGACTGAGGTTGCCCCGCGAGGCCACCTATGAGCCTTCCGTTTTAAGATCTACCATGGACGACGGCACTGCAACGGATGACTTTACACCAGAAAGTACTGCTCACTACTGCTCTGTGGATCCGTTTGTCCGCCCAGCACTCGACTTAACATCAGATGATGTGGACTCATTTTTGAGGTCATTGGTTGGTGACTTCGATGACACTCTTCGAGATCACGCGTACAGCAAATAATTTGATGAATTGGCTTGCCATTCCCGATTAGAATTATACATTTAAATTAACTTGCTTTGGCACGCTGTGCTTGTCATGGTTGACATTAACATCTCTGTACATGACCGCCATTTTCTATCTGATTCCTCACTTGTTACCTGACCTTCCATAGGAGAGGACCAACACTGCATGAGCTGCTGTGACCTGTGCATGGAACCTACCATGGCCAGTGTGACCGGGGAAAGGGCCCCAGCCTTCACTTCAGAGGAGTTGGAGAGACTGGTGGATGGGGTACTACCCCAGTACGGACTGCTGGATGGGTCTCCAGACCAACAGGTGAGTACACTGTGAGCATGATGCATGTGGCATGAATGCATGGATTTGTGTGTGTAAAGGCCCCGTGTAAGGGGGGTGGGTTGATGTCCTCTTGGCGGCGTACAGGTTGTGTGCTGGGCCATGTGTATGTAAATGGTGATGTGAAGGGGTATGGTGGGCCATATGTGTAACAGGCAGGACTGTTTGTCTAATTCTATTTTCCTGTGTGTATTACCTCTGCAGGTCAGCACCCATCAAAAAGAGTATATGGCGTGCCATCAGTCTATGGCAGGCGGAGCACCCACTGTTGCAAACGGTGGGAGGACCTGAGACACTGGGCACGGAAGACAGCGAAGGCCCAGCAGGGGATGGCCTCCCAATGAGGAAGGGGTGCCCATCGAACCCTGACCCCCTTGATGGCCTTCATTCTTGCACTGGCCTATCCTGAGCTGGAAGAGCGCTTGAGGGCATCACAGCAACCACAAGGGCGTGAGTACAGTGCCCATCATTACAACTTACGCATGGTGGGGTGGTATCCAGGTGGGGATGTGTGTCAGTGGATGTCCCTAGGCCAGGCCTGACATTGCAGCGTAGGTCCCCTGATAACTAGGGTTCAGAAGGGAAAACCTTGCTACTTAACTCCTAGGCATCCACTACTGCTAAGGGCTGCGTGGGTCCCAGGTGTGCTGCATTTGGCGGTGTGCGCCCATCCCCATGCCTTGGTGGCTAACTATTTCTCTGGCAGTGCAATGCATATTGCGTAGGCCTGTTCCCTGTGTGTGAGAATGCTGTGTACGCCAACGGTGGTGTTGGTGCAGCCACTGACCCAGTGTATCCTTTGTCTTTTCCCCCATTTTTTGTTTTGTCATCCTGACCTATGTGCATTAGCATCATCTGGTGGAGGAGCAGAGGCACCGGCAATGGAGGGAGCTGAATCCCATAGGGCCCAAAAGGCAGAGTCCAGCGATAGTGAGGGCACAAGTGGGACGGAGGGCGAGGGGAGCACCACGGCGGAGACTGGAGGGGACAGTTCTGACACAGATACCTTCTCCGATGGAAGCTCCCTGGTGGTGGCAGACACTTCTGTGACCACCCCAGCTACAGCCGCCACCCCCTGTACCAGCACCGCCCTCCCAGCAGCCCCTCAGCAAGTTGCTTGTGCCAGCTCTCCCAGGAGGGTGGGCATCTCCTTTGTCCCAGGCACCTCAGGCGCTGCCCCAGTTAGCCCTGCTGCCCTGAGTGAGGAGGCTATAGACCTCCTGAGATCCATCTCTGTAGAGCAGTCAACCACTGTGAATGCCATCCAGGGGCTGGCAGCCCAGATGCAACAATCTAATGCGTTCCTGGAGGGCATTCACAGTGGATTGGCGGCCCAACAGAGATCGATTCAGGCTCTGGCCTCCTCTCTGATGGCAGCCATTGTCCCTGTTTCTCCCATCCCCCCTCCAACTTTCACTGCCCAGTCCCATTCCCCTAAACCCAATCTATCCCAAGTACACATACAGACGATCATGCACACAAGACAAAACCCAAAAGTGTCACAGGCAAACACAAGCACCACACTTCACCCCACAGGCACTCACACAAACACCATCCAGTTCCAGACACAACAACATCCACTATTTCCACTCTCCCCCTCCACCACCTCCCTCCCAGCCACGTCTACACTCACACCTGCATGCACTACATCATCATCCACTACCAGCATCATCACCACACCAGGCAGAACACAAACCTCACTGGCGGACACCTCCACAACATCCATGCACACGTCCCCTGTGTCCTCTCCCACTGTGTCTGCCTCCCCTCCTAAAGTACACAAACGCAAGCACTCAGACACCCAACAGCAATCCACCTCACAACAGCATACAGCCCATGCACCTGCACCCAAAAGCAGAAGACAGACACCTCCAACAACCACTCTCTCATCCTCCACTCCCATTCCTTCTCCCTCTTTCTGCCCAATGTCCCTAAAAACTGTTTCTATCCACCATTGACCTCTTCCCTCCCTCTCCCCCGTCTTGCATGTATGGGCAGAGTATCACAAACCAAGCCAAGCACCTCAGCCACACAGCCCACGGGCCCAGTCCTAACTGCACCCACTTGTGGTGGAAAGGGATCCAGGCCACATGTACTGAAGGGGAAAGAGCCTGCACTAGCCAGCCTAAAGGGGAGAGAGACTGTCACAGCAGGCTAGAAGGGCAAGAAGCCTGCACCTGCCACCCGAAAGGCCAAGGAGCCTGCACCAGCAGACAGGAGGAGTGGGGAGTCTGCCCAAGCAGGCAGGAAGAGCAAGGAGCCTGTACCAGCAGGCAGGAAGAGCAAGGAGCCTGCACCAGCAGGCAGGAAGAGCAAGAAGCCTGCACCAGCAAGCAAGAAGAGCAAGGAGTCTGAACCAGCAGGCAGGAAGGGCAAGGAGCCTAGACCTGGAAATGTGTCAGAGCTCCCACAACCAACCCTGGTTGTGCATCTGTCCGAGGGTGCAGGAGATGGGCAGGAGCCTCCCCCCACCAGCAGCACCACCACTATGCAGCCGTCCGAGGTTGCAGGGGATGGCTGGAGCCCCCCGACCAGCAGCACCACCACAGTGCAGCCATCAAAGGTTGCAGGGGATGGGCAGGAGCTTCCCCCCACCAGCAGCACCACCACTGTGAGCCATCACCACCGGCGGACGGTATGTAATCCTGCCTCCATAGGCTGCTGTGCGGCCTGTCCACTCCAGAACCAGTGGATAAGACACCCACTCGAGAAACTGTGACCTTGCACTCCCCAGGATCAAGCACAGGGCACGTTGCCCCCTCCAGAACCAGTGGGTAAGACACCCACATGAGAGACTGTGGCCCATCACTCCCCATGATCAAGCACAGGGCACATGCCCCCTCCCGAATCAGTGGGTAAGACACCCCCATGAGAGACTGTGAGCTTGCACTCCCCAGGATCAAGCACAGGGCACTTTGCCCCTTCCAGAACCAGTGGGTAAGACACCCACATGACAGACTGTGACCTTGCACTCCCCAGGATGAAGCACAGGGCACTTTGCCCCCTCCAGAACCAGTGGGTAAGACACCCACATGAGAGACTGTGGACCATCACTCCCAAGGATCAAGCACAGGGCACATTGCCCCCTTCAGAACCAGTGGTCTTGTTACATCTCCCAGCTGAGGTGCCCCCCGTCCCACTGAGGAGCTTGCCTATTTACCAACTGATGCCCCTGCAGTGTTCCCTCCATGTTGAAGCAGGTGACATGTGTGGCCTTGGACTTTGGCCTGTGGTCATGTGGCCCACGCAAATTAAAAACTGGGCTGTGTCCCTTTTTCTGTAAATATGTATATATCTATTATCTTGCCTAACTTATTATTTCTACTGTGTTGATCTTATTACAAACACTTTGGCGAAATTGTTTTGTCCTTGCATTATTCAGCCGAGTTATGGGGTCAAATTGTTTTTTTAATGCATATGGCTGTGTGTGTATGGTGTGTGTGTGTTGTGTGTGTGTGTGTCACTCTCTTTTCCCTCCCCCTCTCCCTTGTGTGCTAGGTGGCTGTACTCACCATTGTCATCTTTACCGGCGTTGGTGTTCATGGTGGAGCAGAACATAGAATATCATCGGGACATGCTGTTCTGATTCCATGGTGGCGTGGTTCTTCCCTGTGTCTCCAATGGTAAGTCCTTTCACTTCTGAGCTCCGAACCCGCCAGGCTTTTGATGTTGCTGGTACCGCCCCGGAAAAGGTGGCGGTTTGCAGGGTCTTAATATGGTGGGCGGAACATTGACTTCTGCCTGGCTGTAGGCGGCTACCGCCGTGGTGGCTGTGATTTCCGCCCTGGCGGTCAGTGTGGTACATTGGCTGTCCTTCGGAGATCTTTCCGCCATGGTCATAATTTGGCGGTAATTACCACCGGCCCATTGACAGTATTACCGCCACTTTATCACCGACCACCTGGGTCGTAATGAGGGCCTATGCTCCTTGTGCTATGTGTTGTTACTCACAAAAACCCATTGCTCTTATTTGTCTTTAGATTACCACGTAGTAGTTCTAAGACTATCTGAGGCTGCTGTTGGCACTATTCCCGATCATAGTTTTATACCTTTCCCTATACCTCCCAGTGTTCCCGATAGACGTATTATTATGATTCAGTACATCGGGTCGAAGAAGAAGACATTTGGGAATGTTGGCTATATACTTTGGCAAATTCATCAGTAAACCAAATCCTGACAGTTTGCTCAGCCATTTATCCACCCCACAGAGTGCTTAATTTGTAAATAGAACACTGCCCGTGCTCAAAGCTCTCCTCTGAAACACGAGCTGCTGCAATTAAATGTGCAAGCACTGAAATGTGAGACAGCGTAATACTTAAGTGACCACGGGCCTCTTTAATCCATTTACTGACACTCCCTGCCCCCTCAACTCACTCTTGCAGCTTTCTGCTTTCTCTCTTTATGACGCTTTTTCGTTTTTCTCTTCCTCTGTCTTTCCCATATATGTATTTTGCTCGCAGTTAATGCTTGAGGCAGAAAAATAGGTGCAGCCCTCAAAAATAAGTGCCAGTGGCCCGAACCAGAAACCACCGGCTAAAGAATGCATCCTGCAAGCAATCTTTTATTACTCATGGCGCAAGCCATTTCTAAAACTCAAAGTGAGTTCGAGACCTCTTAACAGAATAGAGAACTCTTGTTGATGGAGACTATTTAATTAACTGTGCCTGCTTCAGAGTTCAACGGTGCATCCTAATTATGCTAGAATACCACGAAAGACATAATCAGTGGGGCAAATTTATCTTCAGCTTCTCAAATTGATGCAAGTATAATGGGTGGAGTTTCAAGTGTTTTGGCACCACATGATAGGTTTACATGCGAGCCACAAATATTTCGGTCCTTCCTAGCACAACGGCAGTTAAATGTTTTAGCCAAGACACAAAACTCTACTAATTCCTACCTAGTGGCATTTATTTTATTTAACAAAAGATGCCTTAACCTGCGCCATGCCGCTCAGTAATCCATCCACAATTTCCACATTCTATTTGAACGAAGAGAAAATTAACAGACAACCCGCATAGATGTAGTAACACGACAAGGACATCAAGACTTTATTACTTACATCAGCCATTTTTAACAATTATCTCTTCCAGTATTCTGGACAGATGAATCGGCAAACCGTACCATTTTATCAAGGGTTGAAAGAGGAAATAAAATAAGCCTTGTCTTTGGTTGTACATTGGCACACAACTGCAGGAGTGTATTTTGAATGAACCCCACAAATTGACCCCAACAAGTTAATCATATGTGGGAAATAAACAGAAATACAAGGAGACTAGAATGAGGGCCTTCAAAAAAGAATGTGAATGTACATAACAAGAAGTAAAACAAGTGCAAATAGGTGGTACTAAAAGAACACTTATCCAAAAAGAAAGAGAACGAAGATGTCAAGAGGGACTGTGACTTTAATTGTAGAAAGCCTGTACATTTTTTAACCCCTTCGCTGCCAGGCCTTCTCCCCCTCCTGTACCAGGCCTTTTTTTGGCTATTTGGGGCAGTTCGCGCTTAGGCCCTCATAACTTTTTGTCCACATAAGCTAGCCAAGCCAAATTTGCATCCTTTTTTCCAACATCCTAGGGATTCTAGAGGTACCCAGACTTTGTGGGTTCTCCTGAAGAAGGCCAAGAAATTAGCCAAAATACAGTGAAAATTTCGTTTTTTTCAAAAAAATGGGAAAAAGTGGCTGAAGAAGAAGGCTTGTGGTTTTTCCCCTGAAAATGGCATCAACAAAGGGTTTGCGGTGCTAAAATCACCAGCTTCCCAGCTTTCAGGAACAGGCAGACTTGAATCAGAAAACCCAATTTTTCAACACAAATTTGGCATTTTACTGGGACATACCCCATTTTTACGATTTCTTGTGCTTTCAGCCTCCTTCCAGTCAGTGACAGAAATGGGTGGAAACCAATGCTGGATCCCAGAAACCTAAACATTTCTGAAAAGTAGACAAAATTCTGAATTCATCAAGGGGTAATTTGTGTAGATCCTACAAGGGTTTCCTACCGAAAATAACAACTGAAAAAGAAAAATATTGAAATTGAGGTATAAAAACAGCAATTTTTCTCTACGTTTTACTCTGTAACTTTTTCCTGCAATGTCAGATTTTTGACAGCAATATACCGTTACGTCTGCTGGACTCTTCTGGTTGCGGGGATATATAGGGCTTGTAGGTTCATCAAGAACCCTAGGTACCCAGAGCCAATAAATGAGCTGCACCCTGCAGTGCATTTTCATTCTATACCGGGTATACAGCAATTCCTTTGCTGAAATATAAAGAGTGAAAAATAGCTATCAAGAAAACCTTTGTATTTCCAAAATGGGCACAAGATAAGGTGTTGAGGAGCAGTGGTTATTTGCACATCTCTGAATTCCGGGGTGACCATACTAGCATGTGAATTATAGGGCATTTCTCAAATAGACGTCTTTTTTACACACTCTCTTATATTTGGAAGGAAAAAATGTAGAGAAAGACAAGGGGCAATAACACTTGTTTTGCTATTATATGTTCCCCCAAGTCTCCCGATAAAAATGATACCTCACTTGTGTGGGTAGGCCTAGCGCCCGCGACAGGAAATGCCCCAAAACACAACGTGGACACATCACATTTTTTGACAGAAAACAGAGGTGTTTTTTGCAAAGTGCCTACCTGTAGATTTTGGCCTCTAGCTCAGCTGGCGCCTAGGGAAACCTACCAAACCTGTGCATTTTTTAAAACTAGAGACCTAGGGGAATCCAAGATGGGGTGACTTGTGGGGCTCTGACCAGGTTCTGTTACCCAGAATCCTTTGCAAACCTCAAAAAGTGGCTTAAACAACACGTTTCCCTCACATTTCGGTGACAGAAAGTTCTGGAATCTGAAAGGAGCCACAAATTTCCTTCCACCCAACGTTCCCACAAGTCTCCCGATAAAAATGATACCTCACTTGTGTGGGTAGGCCTAGCGCCCGCGACAGGAAGTGCCCCAAAACACAACATGGACACGTCACATTTTTTGACAGAAAAAAGAGGTGTTTTCTGCAAAGTGCCTACCTGTAGATTTTGGCCTCTAGCACAGCCGGCACCTAGGGAAACCTACCAAACCTGTGCATGTTTCAAAACTAGAGACCTAGGGGAATCCAAGATGGGGTGACTTGTGTGGCTCTGACCAGGTTCTGTTACCCAGAATCCTTTGCAAACCTCAAAATGTGGCTACAAAAACACGTTTTCCTCACATTTCGGTGACAGAAAGTTCTGGAATCTGAGAGGAGCCACAAATTTCCTTCCACCCAGCGTTCCCCCAAGTCTCCAGATAAAAATTATACCTCACTTGTGTGGGTAGGCCTAGCGCCCGTGACAGGAAATGCCCCAAAACACAACGTGGACACATCACATTTTTTTAAAGAAAACAGAGGTGTTTTCAGCAAAGTGCCTATCTGTAGATTTTGGCCTCTAGCTCAGCCGGCTCCTAGGGAAACCTACCACACCTGTGCATTTTTGAAAACTAGAGACCTGGGGGAATCCAAGATGGGGTGACTTGTGGGGCTCTGACCAGGTTCTGTTACCCAGAATCCTTTGCAAACCTCAAAATTTGGCTAAAAACTCACGTTTTCCTCATATTTCGGTGACAGAAAGTTCTGGAATCTGAGAGGAGCCATAAATTTCCTTCCACCCAGCGTTCCCCCAAGTCTCCTGATAAAAATGATACCTCACTTGTGTGGGTAGGCCTAGCGCCCGCGACAGGAAATGCCCCAAAACACAACGTGGACACGTCACATTTTTTGACAGAAAACAGAGGTGTTTTTTGCAAAGTGCCTACCTGTAGATTTTGGCATCTAGCTCAGCCGGCACCGAAGGAAACCTACCAAACCTGTGCATTTTTGTAAACTAGAGACCTTGGGGAATCCAAGATGGGGTGACTTATGGGTCTCTGACCAGGTTCTGTTACCCAGAATCCTTTGCAAACCTCAAAAGGTGGCTAAAAAAACAAGTTTTCCTCACATTTCGGTGACAGAAAGTTCTGGAATCTGAGAGGAGCCACACATTTCCTTCCACCCAACATTCCCACAAGTCTCCCGATAAAAATGATACCTCACTTGTGTGGGTAGGCCTAGCGCCCGCGACAGGAAATGCCCCAAAACAAAACGTGGACATGTCACATTTTTTGACAGAAAACAGGTGTTTTCTGCAAAGTGCCTACCTGTAGATTTTGGCCTCTAGCTCAGCCAGCACCTAGGGAAACCTACCAAACCTGTGCATGTTTGAAAACTAGAGACCTAGGGGAATCCAAGATGGAATGACTTGTGGGGCTCTGACCAGGTTCTGTTACCCAGAATCCTTTGCAAACCTCAAAATTTGGCTAAAAAAACAAGTTTTCCTCACATTTCGGTGACAGAAAGTTCTGGAATCTGAGAGGAGCCACAAATTTCCTTCCACCCAGCGTTCCCCCAAGTCTCCGGATAAAAATTATACCTCACTTGTGTGGGTAGGCCTAGCGCCCGTGACAGTAAATGCCCCAAAACACAACGTGGACACATCACATTTTTTTAAAGAAAACAGAGGTGTTTTCTGCAAAGTGCCTATCTGTAGATTTTGGCCTCTAGCTCAGCCGGCTCCTATGGAAACCTACCTCACCTGTGCATTTTTGAAAACTAGAGACCTGGGGGAATCCAAGATGGGGTGACTTGTGGGGCTCTGACCAGATTCTGTTACCCAGAATCCTTTGCAAACCTCAAAAAGTGGCTAAAAAAACACGTTTTCCTCACATTTCGGTGACAGAAAGTTCTGGAATCTGAGAGGAACCACAAATTTCCTACCACCCAGCGTTCCCCCAAGTCTCCTGATAAAAATGATACCTCACTTGTGTGGGTAGGCCTAGCGCCCGTGACAGGAAATGCCCCAAAACACAGCGTGGACACGTCACATTTTTTGACAGAAAACAGAGGTGTTTTTTGCAAAGTGCCTACCTGTAGATTTTGGCCTCTAGCAAAGCCGGCACCTAGGGAAACCTACCAAACCTGTGCATTTTTTTAAACTAGAGACCTAGGGGAATCCAAGATGGGGTGATTTGTGGGGCTCTGACCAGGTTCTGTTACCCAGAATCCGTTGCAAACCTCAAAAAGTGGCTAAAAAAACACGTTTTCCTCACATTTCGGTGACAGAAAGTTCTGGAATCTGAGAGGAGCCACAAATTTCCTTCCACCCAACGTTCCCACAAGTCTCCCGATAAAAATGATACCTCACTTGTGTGGGTAGGCCTAGCGCCCGCAACAGGAAATGCCCCAAAACACAACGTGGACATGTCACATTTTTTGACAGAAAACAGGTGTTTTCTGCAAAGTGCCTACCTGTAGATTTTGGCCTCTAGCTCAGCCAGCACCTAGGGAAACCTACCAAACCTGTGCATGTTTGAAAACTAGAGACCTAGGGGAATCCAAGATGGAATGACTTGTGGGGCTCTGACCAGGTTCTGTTACCCAGAATCCTTTGCAAACCTCAAAATTTGGCTAAAAAAACACGTTTTCCTCACATTTCGGTGACAGAAAGTTCTGGAATCTGAGAGGAGCCACAAATTTCCTTCCACCCAGCGTTCCCCCAAGTCTCCCGATAAAAATTATACCTCACTTGTGTGGGTAGGCCTAGCGCCCGTGACAGGAAATGCCCCAAAACACAACGTGGACACATCACATTTTTTTAAAGAAAACAGAGGTGTTTTCTGCAAAGTGCCTATCTGTAGATTTTGGCCTCTAGCTCAGCCGGCTCCTAGGGAAACCTACCACACCTGTGCATTTATGAAAACTAGAGACCTGGGGGAATCCAAGATGGGGTGACTTGTGGGGCTCTGACCAGGTTCTGTTACCCAGAATCCTTTGCAAACCTCAAAATTTGGCTAAAAACTCACGTTTTCCTCATATTTCGGTGACAGAAAGTTCTGGAATCTGAGAGGAGCCATAAATTTCCTTCCACCCAGCGTTCCCCCAAGTCTCCTGATAAAAATGATACCTCACTTGTGTGGGTAGGCCTAGCGCCCGCGACAGGAAATGCCCCAAAACACAACGTGGACACGTCACATTTTTTGACAGAAAACAGAGGTGTTTTTTGCAAAGTGCCTACCTGTAGATTTTGGCATCTAGCTCAGCCGGCACCGAAGGAAACCTACCAAACCTGTGCATTTTTGTAAACTAGAGACCTAGGGGAATCCAAGATGGGGTGACTTGTGGGTCTCTGACCAGGTTCTGTTACCCAGAATCCTTTGCAAACCTCAAAAAGTGGCTAAAAAAACACATTTTCCTCACATTTCGGTGACAGAAAGTTCTGGAATCTGAGAGGAGCCACACATTTCCTTCCACCCAACATTCCTACAAGTCTCCCGATAAAAATGATACCTCACTTGTGTGGGTAGGCCTAGCGCCCGCGACAGGAAATGCCCCAAAACAAAACGTGGACATGTCACATTTTTTGACAGAAAACATGTGTTTTCTGCAAAGTGCCTACCTGTAGATTTTGGCCTCCAGCTCAGCCAGCACCTAGGGAAAACTACCAAACCTGTGCATGTTTGAAAACTAGAGACCTAGGGGAATCCAAGATGGAATGACTTGTGGGGCTCTGACCAGGTTCTGTTACCCAGAATCCTTTGCAAACCTCAAAATTTGGCTAAAAAAACAAGTTTTCCTCACATTTCGGTGACAGAAAGTTCTGGAATCTGAGAGGAGCCACAAATTTCCTTCCACCCAGCGTTCCCCCAAGTCTCCGGATAAAAATTATACCTCACTTGTGTGTGTAGGCCTAGCGCCCGTGACAGTAAATGCCCCAAAACACAACGTGGACACATCACATTTTTTTAAAGAAAACAGAGGTGTTTTCTGCAAAGTGCCTATCTGTAGATTTTGGCCTCTAGCTCAGCCGGCTCCTAGGGAAACCTACCTCACCTGTGCATTTTTGAAAACTAGAGACCTGGGGGAATCCAAGATGGGGTGACTTGTGGGGCTCTGACCAGATTCTGTTACCCAGAATCCTTTGCAAACCTCAAAAAGTGGCTAAAAAAACACGTTTTCCTCACATTTCGGTGACAGAAAGTTCTGGAATCTGAGAGGAACCACACATTTCCTACCACCCAGCGTTCCCCCAAGTCTCCTGATAAAAATGATACCTCACTTGTGTGGGTAGGCCTAGCGCCCGTGACAGGAAATGCCCCAAAACACAGCGTGGACACGTCACATTTTTTGACAGAAAACAGAGGTGTTTTTTGCAAAGTGCCTACCTGTAGATTTTGGGCTCTAGCAAAGCCGGCACCTAGGGAAACCTACCAAACCTGTGCATTTTTTTAAACTAGAGACCTAGGGGAATCCAAGATGGGGTGATTTGAGGGGCTCTGACCAGGTTCTGTTACCCAGAATCCGTTGCAAACCTCAAAAAGTGGCTAAAAAAAACACATTTTCCTCACATTTCGGTGACAGAAAGTTCTGGAATCTGAGAGGAGCCACAAATTTCCTTCCACCCAACGTTCCCACAAGTCTCCCGATAAAAATGATACCTCACTTGTGTGGGTAGGCCTAGCGCCCGCAACAGGAAATGCCCCAAAACACAACGTGGACATGTCACATTTTTTGACAGAAAACAGGTGTTTTCTGCAAAGTGCCTACCTGTAGATTTTGGCCTCTAGCTCAGCCAGCACCTAGGGAAACCTACCAAACCTGTGCATGTTTGAAAACTAGAGACCTAGGGGAATCCAAGATGGAATGACTTGTGGGGCTCTGACCAGGTTCTGTTACCCAGAATCCTTTGCAAACCTCAAAATTTGGCTAAAAAAACAAGTTTTCCTCACATTTCGGTGACAGAAAGTTCTGGAATCTGAGAGGAGCCACAAATTTCCTTCCACCCAGCGTTCCCCCAAGTCTCCCGATAAAAATTATACCTCACTTGTGTGGGTAGGCCTAGCGCCCGTGACAGGAAATGCCCCAAAACACAACGTGGACACATCACATTTTTTTAAAGAAAACAGAGGTGTTTTCTGCAAAGTGCCTATCTGTAGATTTTGGCCTCTAGCTCAGCCAGCTCCTAGGGAAACCTACCACACCTGTGCATTTATGAAAACTAGAGACCTGGGGGAATCCAAGATGGGGTGACTTCTGGGGCTCTGACCAGATTCTGTTACCCAGAATCCTTTGCAAACCTCAAAAAGTGGCTAAAAAAACAAGTTTTCCTCACATTTCGGTGACAGAAAGTTCTGGAATCTGAGAGGAGCCACAAATTTCCTACCACCCAGCATTCCCCCAAGTCTCCTTGTAAAAATGATACCTCACTTGTGTGGGTAGGCCTAGCGCCCGTGACAGGAAATGCCCCAAAACACAACGTGGACACGTCACATTTTTTGACAGAAAACAGAGGTGTTTTTTGCAAAGTGCCTACCTGTAGATTTTGGCCTCTAGCAAAGCTGGCACCTAGGGAAACCTACCAAACCTGTGCATTTTTTTAAACTAGAGACCTAGGGGAATCCAAGATGGGGTGATTTGTGGGGCTCTGACCAGGTTCTGTTACCCAGAATCCGTTGCAAACCTCAAAAAGTGGCTAAAAAACACGTTTTCCTCACATTTCGGTGACAGAAAGTTCTGGAATCTGAGAGGAGCCATAAATTTCCTTCCACCCAATGTTCCCACAAGTCTCCCGATAAAACTGATACCTCACTTGTGTGGGTAGGCCTAGCGCCCGCGACACGAAATGCCCCAAAACACAACGTGGACATGTCACATTTTTTGACAGAAAACAGAGGTGTTTTCTGCAAAGTGCCTACCTGTAGATTTTGGTCTCTAGCTCAGCCGGCACCTAGGGAAACCTACCAAACCTGTGCATGTTTCAAAACTAGAGACCTAGGGGAATCCAAGATGGGGTGACTTGTGGGGCTCTGACCAGGTTCTGTTACCCAGAATCCTCTGCAAACCTCAAAATTTGGCTAAAAAAACACGTTTTCCTCACATTTCGGTGACAGAAAGTTCTGGAATCTGAGAGGAGCCACAAATTTCCTTCCACCCAGCGTTCCCCCAAGTCTCCCGATAAAAATTATACCTCACTTGTGTGGGTAGGCCTAGCGCCCGTGACAGGAAATGCCCCAAAACACACTGTGAACACATCACATTTTTTTAAAGAAAACAGAGGTGTTTTCTGCAAAGTGCCTATCTGTAGATTTTGGCCTCTAGCTCAGCCGGCTCCTAGGGAAACCTACCACACCTGTGCATTTTTGAAAACTAGAGACCTGGGGGAATCCAAGATGGGGGTGACTTGTGGGGCTCTGACCAGGTTCTGTTACCCAGAATCCTTTGCAAACCTCAAAATTTGGCTAAAAACTCACGTTTTCCTCACATTTCGGTGACAGAAAGTTCTGGAATCTGAGAGGAGCCACAAATTGCCTTCCACTCAACGTTCCCCCAAGTCTCCCGATAAAAAGGATACCTCACTTGTGGGGGCAGGCCTAGCGCCCGCAACAGGAAATGCCCCAAAACACAACGTGGACATATCACATTTTTTTAAAGAAAACAGAGGTGTTTTCTGCAAAGTGCCTATCTGTGGATTTTGGCCTCTAGCTCAGCCGGCTCCTAGGGAAACCTACCAAACCTGTGCATTTTTGAAAACTAGAGACCTGGGGGAATCCATGATGGGGTGACTTGTGGGGCTCTGACCAGGTTCTGTTACCCAGAATCCTTTGCAAACCTCAAAATTTGGCTAAAAAAAAACGTTTTCCTCATATTTCGGTGACAGAAAGTTCTGGAATCTGAGAGGAGCCACAAATTGCCTTCCACCCAGCGTTCCCACAAGTCTCCCGATAAAAATGATACCTCACTTGTGTGGGTAGGCCTAGCGCCCGCAACAGGAAATGCCCCAAAACACAACGTGGACACATCACATTTTTTTAAAGAAAACAGAGGTGTTTTCAGCAAAGTGCCTATCTGTAGATTTTGGCCTCTAGCTCAGCAGGCTCCTAGGGAAACCTACCACACCTGTGCATTTATGAAAACTAGAGACATGGGGGAATCCAAGATGGGGTGACTTGTGGGGCTCTGACCAGGTTCTGTTACCCAGAATCCTTTGCAAACCTCAAAATTTGGCTAAAAACTCACATTTTCCTCATATTTCGGTGACAGAAAGTTCTGGAATCTGAGAGGAGCCATAAATTTCCTTCCACCCAGCGTTCCCCCAAGTCTCCTGATAAAAATGATACCTCACTTGTGTGGGTAGGCCTAGCGCCCGCGACAGGCTATGCCCCAAAACACAACGTGGACACGTCACATTTTTTGACAGAAAACAGAGGTGTTTTTTGCAAAGTGCCTACCTGTAGATTTTGGCATCTAGCTCAAGCCGGCACCGAAGGAAACCTACCAAACCTGTGCATTTTTGTAAACTAGAGACCTAGGGGGAATCCAAGATGGGGTGACTTGTGGGTCTGCTGACCAGGTTCTGTTACCCAGAATCCTTTGCAAACCTCAAAAAGTGGCTAAAAAAACACGTTTTCCTCACATTTCGGTGACAGAAAGTTCTGGAATCTGAGAGGAGCCACACATTTCCTTCCACCCAACATTCCCACAAGTCTCCCGATAAAAATGATAGCTCACTTGTGTGGGTAGGCCTAGCGCCCGTGACAGGAAATGCCCCAAAACAAAACGTGGACATGTCACATTTTTTGACAGAAAACAGGTGTTTTCTGCAAAGTGCCTACCTGTAGATTTTGGCCTCTAGCTCAGCCAGCACCTAGGGAAACCTACCAAACCTGTGCATTTATGAAAACTAGAGACCTAGGGGAATCCAAGATGGAATGACTTGTGGGGCTCTGACCAGGTTCTGTTACCCAGAATCCTTTGCAAACCTCAAAATTTGGCTAAAAAAACAAGTTTTCCTCACATTTCGGTGACAGAAAGTTCTGGAATCTGAGAGGGAGCCACAAATTTCCTTCCACCCAGCGTTCCCCCAAGTCTCCCCGATAAAAATGATACCTCACTTGTGTGGGTAGGCCTAGCGCCCGTGACAGTAAATGCCCCAAAACACAACGTGGACACATCACATTTTTTTAAAGAAAACAGAGGTGTTTTCTGCAAAGTGCCTATCTGTAGATTTTGGCCTCTAGCTCAGCCGGCTCCTAGGGAAACCTACCTCACCTGTGCATTTTTGAAAACTAGAGACCTGGGGGAATCCAGATGGGGTGACCTTGTGGGGCTCTGACCAGATTCTGTTACCCAGAATCCTTTGCAAACCTCAAAAAGTGGCTAAAAAAACACGTTTTCCTCACATTTCGGTGACAGAAAGTTCTGGAATCTGAGAGGGAACCACAAATTTCCTACCACCCAGCGTTCCCCCAAGTCTCCTGATAAAAATGATACCTCACTTGTGTGGGTAGCCTAGCGCCCGTGACAGGAAATGCCCCAAAACACAGCGTGGACACGTCACATTTTTTTAAAGAAAACAGAGGTGTTTTCAGCCAAAGTGCCTATCTGTAGATTTTGGCCTCTAGCTCAGCAGGCTCCTAGGGAAACCTACCACACCCTGTGCATTTATGAAAACTAGAGACATGGGGGGGAATCCAAGATGGGGTGACTTGTGGGGCTCTGACCAGGTTCTGTTACCCAGAATCCTTTGCAAACCTCAAAATTTGGCTAAAAAACTCACATTTTCCTCATATTTCGGTGACAGAAAGTTCTGGAATCTGAGAGGAGCCATAAATTTCCTTCCACCCAGCGTTCCCCCAAGTCTCCTGATAAAAATGATACCTCACTTGTGTGGGTAGGCCTAGCGCCCGCGACAGGAAATGCCCCCAAAACACAACGTGGACACGTCACATTTTTTGACAGAAAACAGAGGTGTTTTTTGCAAAGTGCCTACCTGTAGATTTTGGCATCTAGCTCAGCCGGCACCGAAGGAAACCTACCAAACCTGTGCATTTTTGTAAACTAGAGACCTAGGGGAATCCATGATGGGGTGACTTGTGGGTCTCTGACCAGGTTCTGTTACCCAGAATCCCTTTGCAAACCTCAAAAAGTGGCTAAAAATAACACGTTTTCCTCACATTTCGGTGACAGAAAGTTCTGGAATCTGAGAGGAGCCACACATTTCCTTCCACCCCAACATTCCACAAGTCTCCCGATAAAAATGATAGCTCACTTGTGTGGGTAGGCCTAGCGCCCGTTTGACAGGAAATGCCCCAAAACAAAACGTGGACATGTCACATTTTTTGACAGAAAACAGGTGTTTCTGCAAAGTGCCTACCTGTAGATTTTGGCCCTCTAGCTCAGCCAGCACCTAGGGAAACCTACCAAACCTGTGCATTTATGAAAACTAGAGACCTAGGGGAATCCAAGATGGAATGACTTGTGGGGCTCTGACCAGGTTCTGTTACCCAGAATCCTTTGCAAACCTCAAAATTTGGCTAATAAAAACAAGTTTTCCTCACATTTCGGGTGACAGAAAGTTCTGGAAATCTGAGAGGAGCCACAATTTCCTTCCACCCAGCGTTCCCCCAAGTCTCCCGATAAAAAATTATACCTCACTTGTGTGAGTAGGCCTAGCGCCCGTGACAGTAAATGCCCCAAAACACAACGTGAACACATCACATTTTTTTAAAGGAAAACAGAGGTGTTTTCTGCAAAGTGCCTATCTGTAGATTTTGTCCTCTAGCTCAGCCGGCTCTAGGGAAACCTACCTCACCTGTGCATTTTTGAAAACTAGAGACCTGGGGGAATCCAAGATGGGGTGACTTGTGGGGCTCTGACCAGATTCTGTTACCCAGAATCCTTTGCAAACCTCAAAAAGTGGCTAAAAAACACGTTTTCCTCACATTTCGGTGACAGAAAGTTCTGGAATCTGAGAGGAACCACAAATTTCCTACCACCCAGCGTTCCCCAAGTCTCTGATAAAATGATACCTCACTTGTGTGGGTAGGCCTAGCGCCCGTGACAGGAAAATGCCCCAAAACACAGCGTGGACACGTCACATTTTTTGACAGAAAACAGAGGTGTTTTTTGCAAAGTGCCTACCTGTAGATTTTGGGCTCTAGCAAAGCCGGGCACCTAGGGAAACCTACCAACCTGTGCATTTTTTTAAACTAGAGACCTAGGGGAATCCAAGATGGGGTGATTTGTGGGGCTCTGACCAGGTTCTGTTACCCAGAATCCGTTGCAAACCTCAAAAAGTGGCTAAAAAAACACGTTTTCCTCACATTTCGGTGACAGAAAGTTCTGGAATCTGAGAGGAGCCACAAATTTCCTTCCACCCAACGTTCCCACAAGTCTCCCGATAAAAATGATACCTCAACTTGTGTGGGGTAGGCCTAGCGCCCGCAACAGGAAATGCCCCAAAACACAACGTGGACATGTCACATTTTTTGACAGAAAACAGGTGTTTTCTGCAAAGTGCCTACCTGTAGATTTTGGCCTCTAGCTCAGCCAGCACCTAGGGAAACCTACCAAACCTGTGCATGTTTGAAAACTAGAGACCTAGGGGAATCCAAGATGGAATGACTTGTGGGGCTCTGACCAGGTTCTGTTACCCAGAATCCTTTGCAAACCTCAAAATTTGGCTAAAAAAACACGTTTTCCTCACATTTCGGTGACAGAAAGTTCTGGAATCTGAGAGGAGCCACAAATTTCCTTCCACCCAGCGTTCCCCCAAGTCTCCCGATAAAAATTATACCTCACTTGTGTGGGTAGGCCTAGCGCCAGGAAATGCCCCAAAACGACAACGTGGACACATCACATTTTTTTAAAGAGACAACAGAGGTGTTTTCTGCAAAGTGCCTATCTGTAGATTTGGCCTCTAGCTCAGCCAGCTCCTAGGGAAACCTACCACACCTGTGCATTTATGAAAACTAGGAGACCTGGGGGAGAATCCAAGATGGGGTGACTTGTGGGGCTCTGACCAGATTCTGTTACCCAGAATCCTTTGCAAACCTCAAAAAGTGGCTAAAAAAAACAAGTTTTCCTCACATTTCGGTGACAGAAAGTTCTGGAATCTGAGAGGAGCCACAAATTTCCTACCACCCAGCATTCCCCAAGTCTCCTGATAAAAATGATACCTCACTTGTGTGGGTAGGCCTAGCGCCCGTGACAGGAAATGCCCCAAAACACAACGTGGACACGTCACATTTTGTGACAGAAAACAGAGGTGTTTTTTGCAAAGTGCCTACCTGTAGATTTTGGCCTCTAGCAAAGCTGGCACCTAGGGAAACCTACCAAACCTGTGCATTTTTTTAAACTAGAGACCTAGGGGAATCAAGATGGGGTGATTTGTGGGGCTCTGACCAGGCTCTGTTACCCAGAATCCGTTGCAAACCTCAAAAAGTGGCTAAAAAAACACGTTTTCCTCACATTTCGGTGACAGAAAGTTCTGGAATCTGAGAGGAGCCATAAATTTCCTTCCACCCAACGTTCCCACAAGTCTCCCGATAAAACTGATACCTCACTTGTGTGGGTAGGCCTAGCGCCCGCGACACGAAATGCCCCAAAACACAACGTGGACACATCACATTTTTTTAAAGAAAACAGAGGTGTTTTCTGCAAAGTGCCTATCTGTAGATTTTGGCCTCTAGCTCAGCCAGCTCCTAGGGAAACCTACCACACCTGTGCATTTATGAAAACTAGAGACCTGGGGGGAATCAAGATGGGGGGGACTTGTGGGGCTCTGACCAGATTCTGTTACCCAGAATCCTTTGCAAAACCTCAAAATTTGGCTAAAAAAAAAACGTTTTCCTCATATTTCGGTGACAGAAAGTTCTGGAATCTGAGAGGAGCCACAAATTGCCTTCCACCCAGCGTTCCCACAAGTCTCCCGATAAAAATGATACCTCACTTGTGTGGGTAGGCCTAGCGCCCGCAACAGGAAATGCCCCAAAACACAACGTGGACACATCACATTTTTTTAAAGAAAACAGAGGTGTTTTCAGCAAAGTGCCTATCTGTAGATTTTGGCCTCTAGCTCAGCAGGCTCCTAGGGAAACCTACCACACCTGTGCATTTATGAAAACTAGAGACATGGGGGAATCCAAGATGGGGTGACTTGTGGGGCTCTGACCAGGTTCTGTTACCCAGAATCCTTTGCAAACCTCAAAATTTGGCTAAAAACTCACATTTTCCTCATATTTCGGTGACAGAAAGTTCTGGGAATCTGAGAGGAGCCATAAATTTCCTTCCACCCAGCGTTCCCCCAAGTCTCCTGATAAAAATGATACCTCACTTGTGTGGGTAGGCCTAGCGCCCGCGACAGGAAATGCCCCAAAACACAACGTGGACACGTCACATTTTTTGACAGAAAACAGAGGTGTTTTTTGCAAAGTGCCTACCTGTAGATTTTGGCATCTAGCTCAGCCGGCACCGAAGGAAACCTACCAAACCTGTGCATTTTTGTAAACTAGAGACCTAGGGGAATCCAAGATGGGGTGACTTGTGGGTCTCTGACCAGGTTCTGTTACCCAGAATCCTTTGCAAACCTCAAAAAGTGGCTAAAAAAACACGTTTTCCTCACATTTCGGTGACAGAAAGTTCTGGAATCTGAGAGGAGCCACACATTTCCTTCCACCCAACATTCCCACAAGTCTCCCGATAAAAATGATAGCTCACTTGTGTGGGTAGGCCTAGCGCCCGTGACAGGAAATGCCCCAAAACAAAACGTGGACATGTCACATTTTTTGACAGAAAACAGGTGTTTTCTGCAAAGTGCCTACCTGTAGATTTTGGCCTCTAGCTCAGCCAGCACCTAGGGAAACCTACCAAACCTGTGCATTTATGAAAACTAGAGACCTAGGGGAATCCAAGATGGAATGACTTGTGGGGCTCTGACCAGGTTCTGTTACCCAGAATCCTTTGCAAACCTCAAAATTTGGCTAAAAAAACAAGTTTTCCTCACATTTCGGTGACAGAAAGTTCTGGAATCTGAGAGGAGCCACAAATTTCCTTCCACCCAGCGTTCCCCCAAGTCTCCCGATAAAAATGATACCTCACTTGTGTGGGTAGGCCTAGCGCCCGTGACAGTAAATGCCCCAAAACACAACGTGGACACATCACATTTTTTTAAAGAAAACAGAGGTGTTTTCTGCAAAGTGCCTATCTGTAGATTTTGGCCTCTAGCTCAGCCGGCTCCTAGGGAAACCTACCTCACCTGTGCATTTTTGAAAACTAGAGACCTAGGGGAATCCAAGATGGAATGACTTGTGGGGCTCTGACCAGGTTCTGTTACCCAGAATCCTTTGCAAACCTCAAAATTTGGCTAAAAAAACAAGTTTTCCTCACATTTCGGTGACAGAAAGTTCTGGAATCTGAGAGGAGCCACAAATTTCCTTCCACCCAGCGTTCCCCCAAGTCTCCTGATAAAAATGATACCTCACTTGTGTGGGTAGGCCTAGCGCCCGTGACAGGAAATGCCCCAAAACACAGCGTGGACACGTCACATTTTTTGACAGAAAACAGAGGTGTTTTTTGCAAAGTGCCTACCTGTAGATTTTGGGCTCTAGCAAAGCCGGCACCTAGGGAAACCTACCAAACCTGTGCATTTTTTTAAACTAGAGACCTAGGGGAATCCAAGATGGGGTGATTTGTGGGGCTCTGACCAGGTTCTGTTACCCAGAATCCTTTGCAAACCTCAAAATTTGGCTAAAAAAAACGTTTTCCTCATATTTCGGTGACAGAAAGTTCTGGAATCTGAGAGGAGCCACAAATTGCCTTCCACCCAGCGTTCCCACAAGTCTCCCGATAAAAATGATACCTCACTTGTGTGGGTAGGCCTAGCGCCCGCAACAGGAAATGCCCCAAAACACAACGTGGACACATCACATTTTTTTAAAGAAAACAGAGGTGTTTTCAGCAAAGTGCCTATCTGTAGATTTTGGCCTCTAGCTCAGCAGGCTCCTAGGGAAACCTACCACACCTGTGCATTTATGAAAACTAGAGACATGGGGGAATCCAAGATGGGGTGACTTGTGGGGCTCTGACCAGGTTCTGTTACCCAGAATCCTTTGCAAACCTCAAAATTTGGCTAAAAACTCACATTTTCCTCATATTTCGGTGACAGAAAGTTCTGGAATCTGAGAGGAGCCATAAATTTCCTTCCACCCAGCGTTCCCCCAAGTCTCCTGATAAAAATGATACCTCACTTGTGTGGGTAGGCCTAGCGCCCGCGACAGGAAATGCCCCAAAACACAACGTGGACACGTCACATTTTTTGACAGAAAACAGAGGTGTTTTTTGCAAAGTGCCTACCTGTAGATTTTGGCATCTAGCTCAGCCGGCACCGAAGGAAACCTACCAAACCTGTGCATTTTTGTAAACTAGAGACCTAGGGGAATCCAAGATGGGGTGACTTGTGGGTCTCTGACCAGGTTCTGTTACCCAGAATCCTTTGCAAACCTCAAAAAAGTGGCTAAAAAAACACGTTTTCCTCACATTTCGGTGACAGAAAGTTCTGGAATCTGAGAGGAGCCACACATTTCCTTCCACCCAACATTCCCACAAGTCTCCCGATAAAAATGATAGCTCACTTGTGTGGGTAGGCCTAGCGCCCGTGACAGGAAATGCCCCAAAACAAAACGTGGACATGTCACATTTTTTTGACAGAAAACAGGTGTTTTCTGCAAAGTGCCTACCTGTAGATTTTGGCCTCTAGCTCAGCCAGCACCTAGGGAAACCTACCAAACCTGTGCATTTATGAAAACTAGAGACCTAGGGGAATCCAAGATGGAATGACTTGTGGGGCTCTGACCAGGTTCTGTTACCCAGAATCCTTTGCAAACCTCAAAATTTGGCTAAAAAAACAAGTTTTCCTCACATTTCGGTGACAGAAAGTTCTGGAATCTGAGAGGAGCCACAAATTTCCTTCCACCCAGCGTTCCCCCAAGTCTCCCGATAAAAATTATACCTCACTTGTGTGGGTAGGCCTAGCGCCCGTGACAGTAAATGCCCCAAAACACAACGTGGACACATCACATTTTTTTAAAGAAAACAGAGGTGTTTTCTGCAAAGTGCCTATCTGTAGATTTTGGCCTCTAGCTCAGCCGGCTCCTAGGGAAACCTACCTCACCTGTGCATTTTTGAAAACTAGAGACCTAGGGGAATCCAAGATGGAATGACTTGTGGGGCTCTGACCAGGTTCTGTTACCCAGAATCCTTTGCAAACCTCAAAATTTGGCTAAAAAAACAAGTTTTCCTCACATTTCGGTGACAGAAAGTTCTGGAATCTGAGAGGAGCCACAAATTTCCTTCCACCCAGCGTTCCCCCAAGTCTCCTGATAAAAATGATACCTCACTTGTGTGGGTAGGCCTAGCGCCCGTGACAGGAAATGCCCCAAAACACAGCGTGGACACGTCACATTTTTTGACAGAAAACAGAGGTGTTTTTTGCAAAGTGCCTACCTGTAGATTTTGGGCTCTAGCAAAGCCGGCACCTAGGGAAACCTACCAAACCTGTGCATTTTTTTAAACTAGAGACCTAGGGGAATCCAAGATGGGGTGATTTGTGGGGCTCTGACCAGGTTCTGTTACCCAGAATCCGTTGCAAACCTCAAAAAGTGGCTAAAAAAACACGTTTTCCTCACATTTCGGTGACAGAAAGTTCTGGAATCTGAGAGGAGCCACAAATTTCCTTCCACCCAACGTTCCCACAAGTCTCCCGATAAAAATGATACCTCACTTGTGTGGGTAGGCCTAGCGCCCGCAACAGGAAATGCCCCAAAACACAACGTGGACATGTCACATTTTTTGACAGAAAACAGGTGTTTTCTGCAAAGTGCCTACCTGTAGATTTTGGCCTCTAGCTCAGCCAGCACCTAGGGAAACCTACCAAACCTGTGCATGTTTGAAAACTAGAGACCTAGGGGAATCCAAGATGGAATGACTTGTGGGGCTCTGACCAGGTTCTGTTACCCAGAATCCTTTGCAAACCTCAAAATTTGGCTAAAAAAACACGTTTTCCTCACATTTCGGTGACAGAAAGTTCTGGAATCTGAGAGGAGCCACAAATTTCCTTCCACCCAGCGTTCCCCCAAGTCTCCCGATAAAAATTATACCTCACTTGTGTGGGTAGGCCTAGCGCCCGTGACAGGAAATGCCCCAAAACACAACGTGGACACATCACATTTTTTTAAAGAAAACAGAGGTGTTTTCTGCAAAGTGCCTATCTGTAGATTTTGGCCTCTAGCTCAGCCAGCTCCTAGGGAAACCTACCACACCTGTGCATTTATGAAAACTAGAGACCTGGGGGAATCCAAGATGGGGTGACTTGTGGGGCTCTGACCAGATTCTGTTACCCAGAATCCTTTGCAAACCTCAAAAAGTGGCTAAAAAAACAAGTTTTCCTCACATTTCGGTGACAGAAAGTTCTGGAATCTGAGAGGAGCCACAAATTTCCTACCACCCAGCATTCCCCCAAGTCTCCTGATAAAAATGATACCTCACTTGTGTGGGTAGGCCTAGCGCCCGTGACAGGAAATGCCCCAAAACACAACGTGGACACGTCACATTTTTTGACAGAAAACAGAGGTGTTTTTTGCAAAGTGCCTACCTGTAGATTTTGGCCTCTAGCAAAGCTGGCACCTAGGGAAACCTACCAAACCTGTGCATTTTTTTTAAACTAGAGACCTAGGGGAATCCAAGATGGGGTGATTTGTGGGGCTCTGACCAGGCTCTGTTACCCAGAATCCGTTGCAAACCTCAAAAAGTGGCTAAAAAAACACGTTTTCCTCACATTTCGGTGACAGAAAGTTCTGGAATCTGAGAGGAGCCATAAATTTCCTTCCACCCAACGTTCCCACAAGTCTCCCGATAAAACTGATACCTCACTTGTGTGGGTAGGCCTAGCGCCCGCGACACGAAATGCCCCAAAACACAACGTGGACACATCACATTTTTTTTAAAGAAAACAGAGGTGTTTTCTGCAAAGTGCCTATCTGTAGATTTTGGCCTCTAGCTCAGCCAGCTCCTAGGGAAACCTACCACACCTGTGCATTTATGAAAACTAGAGACCTGGGGGAATCCAAGATGGGGGGACTTGTGGGGCTCTGACCAGATTCTGTTACCCAGAATCCTTTGCAAACCTCAAAATTTGGCTAAAAAAAACGTTTTCCTCATATTTCGGTGACAGAAAGTTCTGGAATCTGAGAGGAGCCACAAATTGCCTTCCACCCAGCGTTCCCACAAGTCTCCCGATAAAAATGATACCTCACTTGTGTGGGTAGGCCTAGCGCCCGCAACAGGAAATGCCCCAAAACACAACGTGGACACATCACATTTTTTTAAAGAAAACAGAGGTGTTTTCAGCAAAGTGCCTATCTGTAGATTTTGGCCTCTAGCTCAGCAGGCTCCTAGGGAAACCTACCACACCTGTGCATTTATGAAAACTAGAGACATGGGGGAATCCAAGATGGGGTGACTTGTGGGGCTCTGACCAGGTTCTGTTACCCAGAATCCTTTGCAAACCTCAAAATTTGGCTAAAAACTCACATTTTCCTCATATTTCGGTGACAGAAAGTTCTGGAATCTGAGAGGAGCCATAAATTTCCTTCCACCCAGCGTTCCCCCAAGTCTCCTGATAAAAATGATACCTCACTTGTGTGGGTAGGCCTAGCGCCCGCGACAGGAAATGCCCCAAAACACAACGTGGACACGTCACATTTTTTGACAGAAAACAGAGGTGTTTTTTGCAAAGTGCCTACCTGTAGATTTTGGCATCTAGCTCAGCCGGCACCGAAGGAAACCTACCAAACCTGTGCATTTTTGTAAACTAGAGACCTAGGGGAATCCAAGATGGGGTGACTTGTGGGTCTCTGACCAGGTTCTGTTACCCAGAATCCTTTGCAAACCTCAAAAAGTGGCTAAAAAAACACGTTTTCCTCACATTTCGGTGACAGAAAGTTCTGGAATCTGAGAGGAGCCACACATTTCCTTCCACCCAACATTCCCACAAGTCTCCCGATAAAAATGATAGCTCACTTGTGTGGGTAGGCCTAGCGCCCGTGACAGGAAATGCCCCAAAACAAAACGTGGACATGTCACATTTTTTGACAGAAAACAGGTGTTTTCTGCAAAGTGCCTACCTGTAGATTTTGGCCTCTAGCTCAGCCAGCACCTAGGGAAACCTACCAAACCTGTGCATTTATGAAAACTAGAGACCTAGGGGAATCCAAGATGGAATGACTTGTGGGGCTCTGACCAGGTTCTGTTACCCAGAATCCTTTGCAAACCTCAAAATTTGGCTAAAAAAACAAGTTTTCCTCACATTTCGGTGACAGAAAGTTCTGGAATCTGAGAGGAGCCACAAATTTCCTTCCACCCAGCGTTCCCCCAAGTCTCCCGATAAAAATTATACCTCACTTGTGTGGGTAGGCCTAGCGCCCGTGACAGTAAATGCCCCAAAACACAACGTGGACACATCACATTTTTTTAAAGAAAACAGAGGTGTTTTCTGCAAAGTGCCTATCTGTAGATTTTGGCCTCTAGCTCAGCCGGCTCCTAGGGAAACCTACCTCACCTGTGCATTTTTGAAAACTAGAGACCTGGGGGAATCCAAGATGGGGTGACTTGTGGGGCTCTGACCAGATTCTGTTACCCAGAATCCTTTGCAAACCTCAAAAAGTGGCTAAAAAAACACGTTTTCCTCACATTTCGGTGACAGAAAGTTCTGGAATCTGAGAGGAACCACAAATTTCCTACCACCCAGCGTTCCCCCAAGTCTCCTGATAAAAATGATACCTCACTTGTGTGGGTAGGCCTAGCGCCCGTGACAGGAAATGCCCCAAAACACAGCGTGGACACGTCACATTTTTTTAAAGAAAACAGAGGTGTTTTCAGCAAAGTGCCTATCTGTAGATTTTGGCCTCTAGCTCAGCAGGCTCCTAGGGAAACCTACCACACCTGTGCATTTATGAAAACTAGAGACATGGGGGAATCCAAGATGGGGTGACTTGTGGGGCTCTGACCAGGTTCTGTTACCCAGAATCCTTTGCAAACCTCAAAATTTGGCTAAAAACTCACATTTTCCTCATATTTCGGTGACAGAAAGTTCTGGAATCTGAGAGGAGCCATAAATTTCCTTCCACCCAGCGTTCCCCCAAGTCTCCTGATAAAAATGATACCTCACTTGTGTGGGTAGGCCTAGCGCCCGCGACAGGAAATGCCCCAAAACACAACGTGGACACGTCACATTTTTTGACAGAAAACAGAGGTGTTTTTTGCAAAGTGCCTACCTGTAGATTTTGGCATCTAGCTCAGCCGGCACCGAAGGAAACCTACCAAACCTGTGCATTTTTGTAAACTAGAGACCTAGGGGAATCCAAGATGGGGTGACTTGTGGGTCTCTGACCAGGTTCTGTTACCCAGAATCCTTTGCAAACCTCAAAAAGTGGCTAAAAAAACACGTTTTCCTCACATTTCGGTGACAGAAAGTTCTGGAATCTGAGAGGAGCCACACATTTCCTTCCACCCAACATTCCCACAAGTCTCCCGATAAAAATGATAGCTCACTTGTGTGGGTAGGCCTAGCGCCCGTGACAGGAAATGCCCCAAAACAAAACGTGGACATGTCACATTTTTTGACAGAAAACAGGTGTTTTCTGCAAAGTGCCTACCTGTAGATTTTGGCCTCTAGCTCAGCCAGCACCTAGGGAAACCTACCAAACCTGTGCATTTATGAAAACTAGAGACCTAGGGGAATCCAAGATGGAATGACTTGTGGGGCTCTGACCAGGTTCTGTTACCCAGAATCCTTTGCAAACCTCAAAATTTGGCTAAAAAAACAAGTTTTCCTCACATTTCGGTGACAGAAAGTTCTGGAATCTGAGAGGAGCCACAAATTTCCTTCCACCCAGCGTTCCCCCAAGTCTCCCGATAAAAATGATACCTCACTTGTGTGGGTAGGCCTAGCGCCCGTGACAGTAAATGCCCCAAAACACAACGTGGACACATCACATTTTTTTAAAGAAAACAGAGGTGTTTTCTGCAAAGTGCCTATCTGTAGATTTTGGCCTCTAGCTCAGCCGGCTCCTAGGGAAACCTACCTCACCTGTGCATTTTTGAAAACTAGAGACCTGGGGGAATCCAAGATGGGGTGACTTGTGGGGCTCTGACCAGATTCTGTTACCCAGAATCCTTTGCAAACCTCAAAAAGTGGCTAAAAAAACACGTTTTCCTCACATTTCGGTGACAGAAAGTTCTGGAATCTGAGAGGAACCACAAATTTCCTACCACCCAGCGTTCCCCCAAGTCTCCTGATAAAAATGATACCTCACTTGTGTGGGTAGGCCTAGCGCCCGTGACAGGAAATGCCCCAAAACACAGCGTGGACACGTCACATTTTTTGACAGAAAACAGAGGTGTTTTTTGCAAAGTGCCTACCTGTAGATTTTGGGCTCTAGCAAAGCCGGCACCTAGGGAAACCTACCAAACCTGTGCATTTTTTTAAACTAGAGACCTAGGGGAATCCAAGATGGGGTGATTTGTGGGGCTCTGACCAGGTTCTGTTACCCAGAATCCGTTGCAAACCTCAAAAAGTGGCTAAAAAAACACGTTTTCCTCACATTTCGGTGACAGAAAGTTCTGGAATCTGAGAGGAGCCACAAATTTCCTTCCACCCAACGTTCCCACAAGTCTCCCGATAAAAATGATACCTCACTTGTGTGGGTAGGCCTAGCGCCCGCAACAGGAAATGCCCCAAAACACAACGTGGACATGTCACATTTTTTGACAGAAAACAGGTGTTTTCTGCAAAGTGCCTACCTGTAGATTTTGGCCTCTAGCTCAGCCAGCACCTAGGGAAACCTACCAAACATGTGCATGTTTGAAAACTAGAGACCTAGGGGAATCCAAGATGGAATGACTTGTGGGGCTCTGACCAGGTTCTGTTACCCAGAATCCTTTGCAAACCTCAAAATTTGGCTAAAAAAACACGTTTTCCTCACATTTCGGTGACAGAAAGTTCTGGAATCTGAGAGGAGCCACAAATTTCCTTCCACCCAGCGTTCCCCCAAGTCTCCCGATAAAAATTATACCTCACTTGTGTGGGTAGGCCTAGCGCCCGTGACAGGAAATGCCCCAAAACACAACGTGGACACATCACATTTTTTTAAAGAAAACAGAGGTGTTTTCTGCAAAGTGCCTATCTGTAGATTTTGGCCTCTAGCTCAGCCAGCTCCTAGGGAAACCTACCACACCTGTGCATTTATGAAAACTAGAGACCTGGGGGAATCCAAGATGGGGTGACTTGTGGGGCTCTGACCAGATTCTGTTACCCAGAATCCTTTGCAAACCTCAAAAAGTGGCTAAAAAAACAAGTTTTCCTCACATTTCGGTGACAGAAAGTTCTGGAATCTGAGAGGAGCCACAAATTTCCTACCACCCAGCATTCCCCCAAGCTCCTGATAAAAATGATACCTCACTTGTGTGGGTAGGCCTAGCGCCCGTGACAGGAAATGCCCCAAAACACAACGTGGACACGTCACATTTTTTGACAGAAAACAGAGGTGTTTTTTGCAAAGTTCCTACCTGTAGATTTTGGCCTCTAGCAAAGCTGGCACCTAGGGAAACCTACCAAACCTGTGCATTTTTTTAAACTGGAGACCTAGGGGAATCCAAGATGGGGTGATTTGTGGGGCTCTGACCAGGCTCTGTTACCCAGAATCCGTTGCAAACCTCAAAAAGTGGCTAAAAAAACACGTTTTCCTCACATTTCGGTGACAGAAAGTTCTGGAATCTGAGAGGAGCCATAAATTTCCTTCCACCCAACGTTCCCACAAGTCTCCCGATAAAACTGATACCTCACTTGTGTGGGTAGGCCTAGCGCCCGCGACACGAAATGCCCCAAAACACAACGTGGACATGTCACATTTTTTGACAGAAAACAGAGGTGTTTTCTGCAAAGTGCCTATCTGTAGATTTTGGCCTCTAGCTCAGCCGGCTCCTAGGGAAACCTACCACACCTGTGCATTTTTGAAAACTAGAGACCTGGGGGAATCCAAGATGGGGGTGACTTGTGGGGCTCTGACCAGGTTCTGTTACCCAGAATCCTTTGCAAACCTCAAAATTTGGCTAAAAACTCACGTTTTCCTCACATTTCGGTGACAGAAAGTTCTGGAATCTGAGAGGAGCCACAAATTGCCTTCCACTCAACGTTCCCCCAAGTCTCCCGATAAAAAGGATACCTCACTTGTGGGGGCAGGCCTAGCGCCCGCAACAGGAAATGCCCCAAAACACAACGTTGACATATCACATTTTTTTAAAGAAAACAGAGGTGTTTTCTGCAAAGCGCCTATCTGTGGATTTTGGCCTCTAGCTCAGCCGGCTCCTAGGGAAACCTACCAAACCTGATGCATTTTTGAAAACTAGAGACCTGGGGGAATCCATGATGGGGTGACTTGTGGGGCTCTGACCAGGTTCTGTTACCCAGAATCCTTTGCAAACCTCAAAATTTGGCTAAAAAAAAACGTTTTCCTCACATTTCGGTGACAGAAAGTTCTGGAATCTGAGAGGAGCCACAAATTGCCTTCCACCCAGCGTTCCCCCAAGTCTCCTGATAAAAATGATACCTCACTTGTGTGGGTAGGCCTAGCGCCCGTGACAGGAAATGCCCCAAAACACAACGTGGTCACGTCACATTTTTTGACCGAAAACAGAGGTGTTTTTTGCAAAGTGCCTACCTGTAGATTTTGGCCTCTAGCTCAGCCGGCACCTAGGGAAACCTACCAAACCTGTGCATTTTTTAAAACCAGAGACCTAGGGGAATCCAAGATGGGGTGACTTGTGGGGCTCTGACCAGGTTCTGTTACCCAGAATCCTTTGCAAACCTCAAAATTTGGCTTAGAAAAACACATTTTCCTCACATTTCGGTGACAGAAGGTTCTGGAATCTGAGAGGAGCCACAAATTGCCTTCCACCCAACGTTCCCCCAAGTCTCCCGATAAAAATGATACCTCACTTGTGTGGGTAGGCCTAGCGCCCGCCACAGGAAATGCCCCAAAACACAATGTGGACACATCAAATTTTTTGACAGAAAACAGAGGTGTTTTTTGCAAAGTGCCTACCTGTAGATTTTGGCCTCTAGCTCAGCCAGCACCTAGGGAAACCTACCAAACCTGTGCATTTTTTAAAATTAGAGACCTAGGAGAATCCAAGATGGGGTGACTAGTGGGGCTCCGACCAGGTTCTGTTACCCAGAATCCTTTGCAAAACTCAAAAAGTGGCTAAAGAAACACGTTTTCCTCACATTTCGGTGACAGAAAGTTCTGGAATCTGAGAGGAGACACAAATTTCCTTCCACCCAGCGTTCCCCCAAGTCTCCTGATAAAAATGATACCTCACTTGTGTGGGTAGGCCTAGCGCCCGTGACAGGAAATGCCCCAAAACACAATGTGGACACGTCACATTTTTTGACAGAAAACAGAGGTGTTTTTTTGCAAAGTGCCTATCTGTAGATTTTGGCCTTTAGCTCAGCCGGCACCTAGGGAAACCTACCAAACCTGTGCATTTTGTAAAACCAGAGACCTACGGGAATCCAAGATGGGGTGACTTGTGGGGCTCTGACCAGGTTCTGTTACCCAGAATCCTTTGCAAACCTCAAAATTTGGCTTAGAAAAACACATTTTCCTCACATTTCGGTGACAGAAAGTTCTGGAATCTGAGAGGAGCCACAAATTGCCTTCCACCCAACGTTCCCACAAGTATCCCGATAAAAATGATACCTCACTTGTGTGGGTAGGCCTAGCGCCCGTGACAGGAAATGCCCCAAAACACAGCGTGGACACGTCACATTTTTTTAAAGAAAACAGAGGTGTTTTCAGCAAAGTGCCTATCTGTAGATTTTGGCCTCTAGCTCAGCAGGCTCCTAGGGAAACCTACCACACCTGTGCATTTATGAAAACTAGAGACATGGGGGAATCCAAGATGGGGTGACTTGTGGGGCTCTGACCAGGTTCTGTTACCCAGAATCCTTTGCAAACCTCAAAATTTGGCTAAAAACTCACATTTTCCTCATATTTCGGTGACAGAAAGTTCTGGAATCTGAGAGGAGCCATAAATTTCCTTCCACCCAGCGTTCCCCCAAGTCTCCTGATAAAAATGATACCTCACTTGTGTGGGTAGGCCTAGCGCCCGCGACAGGAAATGCCCCAAAACACAACGTGGACACGTCACATTTTTTGACAGAAAACAGAGGTGTTTTTTGCAAAGTGCCTACCTGTAGATTTTGGCATCTAGCTCAGCCGGCACCGAAGGAAACCTACCAAACCTGTGCATTTTTGTAAACTAGAGACCTAGGGGAATCCAAGATGGGGTGACTTGTGGGTCTCTGACCAGGTTCTGTTACCCAGAATCCTTTGCAAACCTCAAAAAGTGGCTAAAAAAACACGTTTTCCTCACATTTCGGTGACAGAAAGTTCTGGAATCTGAGAGGAGCCACACATTTCCTTCCACCCAACATTCCCACAAGTCTCCCGATAAAAATGATAGCTCACTTGTGTGGGTAGGCCTAGCGCCCGTGACAGGAAATGCCCCAAAACAAAACGTGGACATGTCACATTTTTTGACAGAAAACAGGTGTTTTCTGCAAAGTGCCTACCTGTAGATTTTGGCCTCTAGCTCAGCCAGCACCTAGGGAAACCTACCAAACCTGTGCATTTATGAAAACTAGAGACCTAGGGGAATCCAAGATGGAATGACTTGTGGGGCTCTGACCAGGTTCTGTTACCCAGAATCCTTTGCAAACCTCAAAATTTGGCTAAAAAAACAAGTTTTCCTCACATTTCGGTGACAGAAAGTTCTGGAATCTGAGAGGAGCCACAAATTTCCTTCCACCCAGCGTTCCCCCAAGTCTCCCGATAAAAATGATACCTCACTTGTGTGGGTAGGCCTAGCGCCCGTGACAGTAAATGCCCCAAAACACAACGTGGACACATCACATTTTTTTAAAGAAAACAGAGGTGTTTTCTGCAAAGTGCCTATCTGTAGATTTTGGCCTCTAGCTCAGCCGGCTCCTAGGGAAACCTACCTCACCTGTGCATTTTTGAAAACTAGAGACCTGGGGGAATCCAAGATGGGGTGACTTGTGGGGCTCTGACCAGATTCTGTTACCCAGAATCCTTTGCAAACCTCAAAAAGTGGCTAAAAAAACACGTTTTCCTCACATTTCGGTGACAGAAAGTTCTGGAATCTGAGAGGAACCACAAATTTCCTACCACCCAGCGTTCCCCCAAGTCTCCTGATAAAAATGATACCTCACTTGTGTGGGTAGGCCTAGCGCCCGTGACAGGAAATGCCCCAAAACACAGCGTGGACACGTCACATTTTTTGACAGAAAACAGAGGTGTTTTTTGCAAAGTGCCTACCTGTAGATTTTGGGCTCTAGCAAAGCCGGCACCTAGGGAAACCTACCAAACCTGTGCATTTTTTTAAACTAGAGACCTAGGGGAATCCAAGATGGGGTGATTTGTGGGGCTCTGACCAGGTTCTGTTACCCAGAATCCGTTGCAAACCTCAAAAAGTGGCTAAAAAAACACGTTTTCCTCACATTTCGGTGACAGAAAGTTCTGGAATCTGAGAGGAGCCACAAATTTCCTTCCACCCAACGTTCCCACAAGTCTCCCGATAAAAATGATACCTCACTTGTGTGGGTAGGCCTAGCGCCCGCAACAGGAAATGCCCCAAAACACAACGTGGACATGTCACATTTTTTGACAGAAAACAGGTGTTTTCTGCAAAGTGCCTACCTGTAGATTTTGGCCTCTAGCTCAGCCAGCACCTAGGGAAACCTACCAAACATGTGCATGTTTGAAAACTAGAGACCTAGGGGAATCCAAGATGGAATGACTTGTGGGGCTCTGACCAGGTTCTGTTACCCAGAATCCTTTGCAAACCTCAAAATTTGGCTAAAAAAACACGTTTTCCTCACATTTCGGTGACAGAAAGTTCTGGAATCTGAGAGGAGCCACAAATTTCCTTCCACCCAGCGTTCCCCCAAGTCTCCCGATAAAAATTATACCTCACTTGTGTGGGTAGGCCTAGCGCCCGTGACAGGAAATGCCCCAAAACACAACGTGGACACATCACATTTTTTTAAAGAAAACAGAGGTGTTTTCTGCAAAGTGCCTATCTGTAGATTTTGGCCTCTAGCTCAGCCAGCTCCTAGGGAAACCTACCACACCTGTGCATTTATGAAAACTAGAGACCTGGGGGAATCCAAGATGGGGTGACTTGTGGGGCTCTGACCAGATTCTGTTACCCAGAATCCTTTGCAAACCTCAAAAAGTGGCTAAAAAAACAAGTTTTCCTCACATTTCGGTGACAGAAAGTTCTGGAATCTGAGAGGAGCCACAAATTTCCTACCACCCAGCATTCCCCCAAGTCTCCTGATAAAAATGATACCTCACTTGTGTGGGTAGGCCTAGCGCCCGTGACAGGAAATGCCCCAAAACACAACGTGGACACGTCACATTTTTTGACAGAAAACAGAGGTGTTTTTTGCAAAGTTCCTACCTGTAGATTTTGGCCTCTAGCAAAGCTGGCACCTAGGGAAACCTACCAAACCTGTGCATTTTTTTAAACTGGAGACCTAGGGGAATCCAAGATGGGGTGATTTGTGGGGCTCTGACCAGGCTCTGTTACCCAGAATCCGTTGCAAACCTCAAAAAGTGGCTAAAAAAACACGTTTTCCTCACATTTCGGTGACAGAAAGTTCTGGAATCTGAGAGGAGCCATAAATTTCCTTCCACCCAACGTTCCCACAAGTCTCCCGATAAAACTGATACCTCACTTGTGTGGGTAGGCCTAGCGCCCGCGACACGAAATGCCCCAAAACACAACGTGGACATGTCACATTTTTTGACAGAAAACAGAGGTGTTTTCTGCAAAGTGCCTATCTGTAGATTTTGGCCTCTAGCTCAGCCGGCTCCTAGGGAAACCTACCACACCTGTGCATTTTTGAAAACTAGAGACCTGGGGGAATCCAAGATGGGGGTGACTTGTGGGGCTCTGACCAGGTTCTGTTACCCAGAATCCTTTGCAAACCTCAAAATTTGGCTAAAAACTCACGTTTTCCTCACATTTCGGTGACAGAAAGTTCTGGAATCTGAGAGGAGCCACAAATTGCCTTCCACTCAACGTTCCCCCAAGTCTCCCGATAAAAAGGATACCTCACTTGTGGGGGCAGGCCTAGCGCCCGCAACAGGAAATGCCCCAAAACACAACGTTGACATATCACATTTTTTTAAAGAAAACAGAGGTGTTTTCTGCAAAGCGCCTATCTGTGGATTTTGGCCTCTAGCTCAGCCGGCTCCTAGGGAAACCTACCAAACCTGATGCATTTTTGAAAACTAGAGACCTGGGGGAATCCATGATGGGGTGACTTGTGGGGCTCTGACCAGGTTCTGTTACCCAGAATCCTTTGCAAACCTCAAAATTTGGCTAAAAAAAAACGTTTTCCTCACATTTCGGTGACAGAAAGTTCTGGAATCTGAGAGGAGCCACAAATTGCCTTCCACCCAGCGTTCCCCCAAGTCTCCTGATAAAAATGATACCTCACTTGTGTGGGTAGGCCTAGCGCCCGTGACAGGAAATGCCCCAAAACACAACGTGGTCACGTCACATTTTTTGACCGAAAACAGAGGTGTTTTTTGCAAAGTGCCTACCTGTAGATTTTGGCCTCTAGCTCAGCCGGCACCTAGGGAAACCTACCAAACCTGTGCATTTTTTAAAACCAGAGACCTAGGGGAATCCAAGATGGGGTGACTTGTGGGGCTCTGACCAGGTTCTGTTACCCAGAATCCTTTGCAAACCTCAAAATTTGGCTTAGAAAAACACATTTTCCTCACATTTCGGTGACAGAAGGTTCTGGAATCTGAGAGGAGCCACAAATTGCCTTCCACCCAACGTTCCCCCAAGTCTCCCGATAAAAATGATACCTCACTTGTGTGGGTAGGCCTAGCGCCCGCCACAGGAAATGCCCCAAAACACAATGTGGACACATCAAATTTTTTGACAGAAAACAGAGGTGTTTTTTGCAAAGTGCCTACCTGTAGATTTTGGCCTCTAGCTCAGCCAGCACCTAGGGAAACCTACCAAACCTGTGCATTTTTTAAAATTAGAGACCTAGGAGAATCCAAGATGGGGTGACTAGTGGGGCTCCGACCAGGTTCTGTTACCCAGAATCCTTTGCAAAACTCAAAAAGTGGCTAAAGAAACACGTTTTCCTCACATTTCGGTGACAGAAAGTTCTGGAATCTGAGAGGAGACACAAATTTCCTTCCACCCAGCGTTCCCCCAAGTCTCCTGATAAAAATGATACCTCACTTGTGTGGGTAGGCCTAGCGCCCGTGACAGGAAATGCCCCAAAACACAATGTGGACACGTCACATTTTTTGACAGAAAACAGAGGTGTTTTTTTGCAAAGTGCCTATCTGTAGATTTTGGCCTTTAGCTCAGCCGGCACCTAGGGAAACCTACCAAACCTGTGCATTTTGTAAAACCAGAGACCTACGGGAATCCAAGATGGGGTGACTTGTGGGGCTCTGACCAGGTTCTGTTACCCAGAATCCTTTGCAAACCTCAAAATTTGGCTTAGAAAAACACATTTTCCTCACATTTCGGTGACAGAAAGTTCTGGAATCTGAGAGGAGCCACAAATTGCCTTCCACCCAACGTTCCCACAAGTATCCCGATAAAAATGATACCTCACTTGTGTGGGTAGGCCTAGCGCCCGCAACAGGAAATGCCCCAAACCACAATGTGGACACATCACATTTTTTGACAGAAAACAGAGGTGTTTTTTGCAAAGTGCCTACCTGTAGATTTTGGCCTCTAGCTCAGCCGGCACCTAGGGAAACCTACCAAACCTGTGGATTTTTGAAAACTAGAGACCTAGGGGAATCCAAGATGGGGTGACTTGTGGGGCTCTGACCAGGTTCTGTTACCCAGAATCCTTTGCAAACCTCAAAAAGTGGCTAAAAAAACTTGTTTTCCTCACATTTCGGTGACAGAAAGTTCTGGAATCTGAGAGGAGCCACAAATTTCCTTCCACCCAACGTTCCCACAAGTCTCTCGATAAAAATGATACCTCACTTGTGTGGGTAGGCCTACCGCCTGCGACAGGAAATGCCCCAAAACACAACGTGGACACGTCACATTTTTTGACAGAAAACAGAGGTGTTTTCTGCAAAGTGCCTACCTGTAGATTTTGGCCTCTAGCTCAGCCGGCACCTAGGGAAACCTACCAAACCTGTGCATGTTTCAAAACTAGAGACCTAGGGGAATCCAAGATGGAATGACTTGTGGGGCTCTGACCAGGTTCTGTTACCCAGAATCCTTTGCAAACCTCAAAATTTGGCTAAACAAACACGTTTTCCTCACATTTCGATGACAGAAAGTTCTGGAATCTGTGAGAAGCCACAAATTTCCTTCCACCCAGCGTTCCCCCAAGTCTCCCGATACAAATGATACCTCACTTGTGTGGGTAGGCCTAGAGCCTGTGACAGGAAATGCCCCAAAACACAACGTGGACACGTCACATTTTTTTACCGAAAACAGAGGTGTTTTTTGCAAAGTGCTTACCTGTAGATTTTGGCCTCTAGCTCAGCCGGCACCTAGGGAAACCTACAAAAACTGTGCATTTTTTTAAACTAGAGAACAAGGGGAATCCAAGATGGGGTGACTTGTGGGGCTCTGACCAGGTTCTGTTACCCAGAATCCTTTGCAAACCTTAAAATTTGGCTTAGAAAAACACATTTTCCTCACATTTCGGTGACAGAAAGTTCTGGAATCTGAGAGGAGCCATAAATTGCCTTCCACCAAACGTTCCCCCAAGTCTCCCGATAAAAATGATACCTCACTTGTGTGGATAGGCCTAGCGCCCGTGACAGGAAATGCCCCAAAACACAATGTGGACATGTCACATTTTTTTACCGAAAACAGAGGTGTTTTTTGCAAAGTGCCTTCCTGTAGATTTTTGCCTCTAGCTCAGCCGGCACCTAGGGAAGCCTACCAAACCTGTGCATTTTTTAAAACTAGAGACCTAGGGGAATCCAAGATGGGGTGACTTGTGGGGCTCTGACCAGGTTCTGTTACCCAGAATCCTTTGCAAACCTCAAAAAGTGGCTAAAGAAACACGTTTTCCTCACATTTCGGTGACAAAAAGTTCTGGAATCTGAGAGGAGCCACAAATTTCCTTCCACCCAACGTTCCCCCAAGTCTCCCGATATAAATGGTACTTTACTTGTGTGGGTAGGCCTAGCGCCCACGAAAGGAAATGGCCCAAAACACAACGTGGACACTTCAAATTTTTTCACAGAAAACAGTGTCTACCTGTGGATTTTGGCCTCTAGCTCAGCCGGCACCTGGGGAAACCTATCAAACCAGCGCATTTTTGAAAACTAGAAACCTAAGGGAGTCCAAGATGGGGTGACTTGTGGGGCTCTGACCAGGTTCTGTTACCCAGAATCCTTTGCAAACCTCAAAATTTGGCCAAAAAAACACGTTTTCCTCTCATTTCGGTGACAGAAAGTTCTGGAATCTGAGAGGAGCCACAAATTTCCTTCCACCCAACGTTCCCACAAGTCTCCCGATAAAAATGATACCTCACTTGTGTGGGTAGGCCCAGCGCCCGCGACAGGAAATGCCCCAAAACACAACGTGGACACGTCACATTTTTTGACAGAAAACTGAGGTGTTTTCTGCAAAGTGCCTACCTGTAGATTTTGGCCTCTAGCTCAGCCGGCACCTAGGGAAACCTACCAAACCTGTGCATGTTTCAAAACTAGAGACCTAGGGGAATCCAAGATGGGGTGACTTGTGGGGCTCTGTCCAGGTTTCTGTTACCCAGAATCCTTTGCAAACCTCAAAATTTGGCTAAAAAAACACGTTTTCCTCACATTTCGGTGACAGAAAGTTCTGGAATCTGAGAGGAGCCACAAATGTCCTTCCACCCAGCGTTCCCCCAAGTCTCCCGATAAAATTTATACCTCACTTGTGTGGGTAGGCCTAGCGCCCGTGACAGGAAATGACCCAAAACACACTTTGGACACATCACATTTTTTTAAAGAAAACAGAGGTGTTTTCTGCAAAGTGCCTATCTGTAGATTTTGGCCTCTAGCTCAGCCAGCTCCTAGGGAAACCTACCACACCTGTGCATTTTTTAAAACTAGAGGCCTGGGGGAATCCAAGATGGGGTGACTGGTGGGGCTCTAACCAGGTTCTGTTACCCAGAATCCTTTGCAAACCTCAAAATTTGGCTAAAAACTCACGTTTTCCTCATATTTCGATGACAGAAAGTTCTGGAATCAGAGAGGAGCCATAAATTTCCTTCCACCCAGCGTTCCCCCAAGTCTCCTGATAAAAATGATACCTCACTTGTGTGGGTAGGCCTAGCGCCCGTGACAGGAAATGCCCCAAAACACAACGTGGACACGTCACATTTTTTTACCGAAAACAGAGGTGTTTTTTGCAAAGTGCCTACCTGTAGATTTTGGCCTCTAGCTCAGCCGGCACCTAGGGAAACCTACCAAAACTGTGCATTTTTTTAAACTAGAGACCTAGGGGAATCCAAGATGGGGTGACTTGTGGGGCTCTAACCAGGTTCTGTTACCCAGAATCCTTTGCAAACCTTAAAATGTGGCTTAGAAAAACACATTTTCCTCACATTTCGGTGACAGAAAGTTCTGGAATCTGAGAGGAGCCACAAATTGCCTTCCACCCAACGTTCCCCCAAGACTCCTGATAAAAATGATACCTCACTTGTGTGGGTAGGCCTAGCGCCCGCAACAGGAAATGCCCCAAAACACAATGTGGACACATCACATTTTTTGACAGAAAACAGAGGTGTTTTTTGCAAAGTGCCTACCTGTAGATTTTGGCCTCTAGCTCAGCCGGCACCTAGGGAAACCTACCACACCTGTGCATTTTTTAAAACTAGAGACCTAGGGGAATCCAAGATGGGGTGACTTGTGGGGCTCTGACCAGGTTCTGTTACCCAGAATCCTTTGCAAACCTCAAAATTTGGCTTAGAAAAACACATTTTCCTCACATTTCGGTGACAGAAAGTTCTGGAATCTGAGAGGAGCCACAAATTGCCTTCCACCCAACGTTCCCACAAGTCTCCAGATAAAAATGATACCTCACTTGTGTGGGTAGGCCTAGCGCCCGCAACAGGAAATGCCCCAAACCACAATGTGGACACATCACATTTTTTGACAGAAAACAGAGGTGTTTTTTGCAAAGTGCCTACCTGTAGATTTTGGCCTCTAGCTCAGCCGGCACCTAGGGAAACCTACCAAACCTGTGCATTTTTTAAAACTAGAGACCTAGGGGAATCCAAGATGGGGTGACTTGTGGGGCTCTGACCAGGTTCTGTTACCCAGAATCCTTTGCAAACCTCAAAAAGTGGCTAAAGAAACACGTTTTCTTCACATTTCGGTGACAAAAAGTTCTGGAATCTGAGAGGAGCCACAAATTTCCTTCCACCCAACGTTCCCCCAAGTCTCCCGATATAAATGGTACTTGACTTGTGTGGGTAGGCGAAAGGAAATGGCCCAAAACACAACGTGGACACATCACATTTTCACAGAAAACAGTGTCTACCTGTGGATTTTGGCCTCTAGGTCAGCCGGCACCTGGGGAAACCTAGCAAACCAACGCATTTTTGAAAACTAGAAACCTAAGGGAGTCCAAGATGGGGTGACTTGTGGGGCTCTGACCAGGTTCTGTTACCCAGAATCCTTTGCAAACCTCAAAAAGTGGTAAAAAAAACTTGTTTTCCTCACATTTCGGTGACAGAAAGTTCTGGAATCTGAGAGGAGCCACAAATGTCCTTCCACCCAGCGTTCCCCAAAGTCTCCCGATAAAAATTATACCTCACTTGTGTGGGTAGGCCTAGCGCCCGTGACAGGAAATGCCCCAAAACACACTTTGGACACATCACATTTTTTTAAAGAAAACAGAGGTGTTTTCTGCAAAGTGCCTATCTGTAGATTTTGGCCTCTAGCTCAGCCAGCTCCTAGGGAAACCTACCACACCTGTGCATTTTTGAAAACTAGAGGCCTGGGGGAATCCAAGATGGGGTGACTGGTGGGGCTCTAACCAGGTTCTGTTACCCAGAATCCTTTGCAAACCTCAAAATGTGGCTAAAAACTCACGTTTTCCTCATATTTCGATGACAGAAAGTTCTGGAATCAGAGAGGAGCCATAAATTTCCTTCCACCCAGCGTTCCCCCAAGTCTCCTGATAAAAATGATACCTCACTTGTGTGGGTAGGCCTAGCGCCCGTGACAGGAAATGCCCCAAAACACAACGTGGACACGTCACATTTTTTTACCGAAAACAGAGGTGTTTTTTGCAAAGTGCCTACCTGTAGATTTTGGCCTCTAGCTCAGCCGGCACCTAGGGAAACCTACCAAAACTGTGCATTTTTTTAAACTAGAGACCTAGGGGAATCCAAGATGGGGTGACTTGTGGGGCTCTAACCAGGTTCTGTTACCCAGAATCCTTTGCAAACCTTAAAATGTGGCTTAGAAAAACACATTTTCCTCACATTTCGGTGACAGAAAGTTCTGGAATCTGAGAGGAGCCACAAATTGCCTTCCACCCAACGTTCCCCCAAGTCTCCTGATAAAAATGATACCTCACTTGTGTGGGTAGGCCTAGCGCCCGCAACAGGAAATGCCCCAAAACACAATGTGGACACATCACATTTTTTGACAGAAAACAGAGGTGTTTTTTGCAAAGTGCCTACCTGTAGATTTTGGCCTCTAGCTCAGCCGGCACCTAGGGAAACCTACCACACCTGTGCATTTTTTAAAACTAGAGACCTAGGGGAATCCAAGATGGGGTGACTTGTGGGGCTCTGACCAGGTTCTGTTACCCAGAATCCTTTGCAAACCTCAAAATTTGGCTTAGAAAAACACATTTTCCTCACATTTCGGTGACAGAAAGTTCTGGAATCTGAGAGGAGCCACAAATTGCCTTCCACCCAACGTTCCCACAAGTCTCCAGATAAAAATGATACCTCACTTGTGTGGGTAGGCCGAGCGCCCGCAACAGGAAATGCCCCAAACCACAATGTGGACACATCACATTTTTTGACGGAAAACAGAGGTGTTTTTTGCAAAGTGCCTACCTGTAGATTTTGGCCTCTAGCTCAGCCGGCACCTAGGGAAACCTACCAAACCTGTGCATTTTTTAAAACTAGAGACCTAGGGGAATCCAAGATGGGGTGACTTGTGGGGCTCTGACCAGGTTCTGTTACCCAGAATCCTTTGCAAACCTCAAAAAGTGGCTAAAGAAACACGTTTTCTTCACATTTCGGTGACAAAAAGTTCTGGAATCTGAGAGGAGCCACAAATTTCCTTCCACCCAACGTTCCCCCAAGTCTCCCGATATAAATGGTACTTGACTTGTGTGGGTAGGCGAAAGGAAATGGCCCAAAACACAACGTGGACACATCACATTTTTTCACAGAAAACAGTGTCTACCTGTGGATTTTGGCCTCTAGGTCAGCCGGCACCTGGGGAAACCTAGCAAACCAACGCATTTTTGAAAACTAGAAACCTAAGGGAGTCCAAGATGGGGTGACTTGTGGGGCTCTGACCAGGTTCTGTTACCCAGAATCCTTTGCAATCCTCAAAAAGTGGCAAAAAAAACTTGTTTTCCTCACATTTCGGTGACAGAAAGTTCTGGAATCTGAGAGGAGCCACAAATGTCCTTCCACCCAGCGTTCCCCAAAGTCTCCCGATAAAAATTATACCTCACTTGTGTGGGTAGGCCTAGCGCCCGTGACAGGAAATGCCCCAAAACACACTTTGGACACATCACATTTTTTTAAAGAAAACAGAGGTGTTTTCTGCAAAGTGCCTATCTGTAGATTTTGGCCTCTAGCTCAGCCAGCTCCTAGGGAAACCTACCACACCTGTGCATTTTTGAAAACTAGAGGCCTGGGGGAATCCAAGATGGGCTGACTGGTGGCGCTCTAACCAGGTTCTGTTACCCAGAATCCTTTGCAAACCTCAAAATTTGGCTAAAAACTCACGTTTTCCTTATATTTCGATGACAGAAAGTTCTGCAATCAGAGAGGAGCCATAAATTTCCTTCCACCCAGCGTTCCCCCAAGTCTCCTGATAAAAATGATACCTCACTTGTGTGGGTAGGCCTAGCGCCCGTGACAGGAAATGCCCCAAAACACAACGTGGACACGTCACATTTTTTTTCCGAAAACAGAGGTGTTTTTTGCAAAGTGCCTACCTGTAGATTTTGGCCTCTAGCTCAGCCGGCACCTGGGGAAACCTAGCAAACCAGCGCATTTTTGAAAACTAGAAACCTAAGGGAGTCCAAGATGGGGTGACTTGTGGGGCTCTGACCAGGTTCTGTTACCCAGAATCCTTTGCAAACCTCAAAAAGTGGCTAAAAAAACTTGTTTTCCTCACATTTCGGTGACAGAAAGTTCTGGAATCTGAGAGGAGCCATAAATTTCCTTCCACCCAACGTTCCCACAAGTCTCACGATAAAAATGATACCTCACTTGTGTGGGTAGGCCTAGCGCCCGCGACAGGCAATGCCCCAAAACACAACGTGGACACATCACATTTTTTTAAAGAAAACAGAGGTGTTTTCTGCAAAGTGCCTATCTGTAGATTTTGGCCTCTAGCTCAGCCAGCTCCTAGGGAAACCTACCAAACCTGTGCATTTTTGAAAAGTAGAGACCTAGGGGAATCCAAGATGGGGTGACTTGTGGGGCTCTGACCAGGTTCTGTTACCCAGAATCTTTTGCAAACCTCAAAATTTGGCTTAGAAAAACACATTTTCCTCAAATTTCGGTGTCAGAAAGTTCTGGAATCTGAGAGGAGCCACAAATTGCCTTCCACTCAACGTTCCCCCAAGTCTCCCGATAAAAATGATACCTCAGTTGTGTGGGTAGGCCTAGCGCCCGCAACAGGAAATGCCCCAAAACACAACGTGGACACATCACATTTTTTTAAAGAAAACAGAGGTGTTTTCTGCAAAGTGCCTATCTGTGGATTTTGGCCTCTAGCTCAGCCGGCTCCTAGGGAAACCTACCAAACCTGTGCATTTTTGAAAACTAGAGACCTAGGAGAATCCAAGATGGGGTGACTAGTGGGGCTCTGACCAGGTTCTGTTACCCAGAATCCTTTGCAAACCTCAAAATTTGGCTTAGAAAAACACATTTTCCTCACATTTCGGTGACAGAAAGTTCTGGAATCTGAGAGGAGCCATAAATTTCCTTCCACCCAACGTTCCCACAAGTCTCACGATAAAAATGATACCTCACTTGTGTGGGTAGGCCTAGCGCCCGCGACAGGCAATGCCCCAAAACACAACGTGGACACATCACATTTTTTTAAAGAAAACAGAGGTGTTTTCTGCAAAGTGCCTATCTGTAGATTTTGGCCTCTAGCTCAGCCAGCTCCCAGGGAAACCTACCAAACCTGTGCATTTTTGAAAAGTAGAGACCTAGGGGAATCCAAGATGGGGTGACTTGTGGGGCTCTGACCAGGTTCTGTTACCCAGAATCTTTTGCAAACCTCAAAATTTGGCTTAGAAAAACACATTTTCCTCAAATTTCGGTGTCAGAAAGTTCTGGAATCTGAGAGGAGCCACAAATTGCCTTCCACTCAACGTTCCCCCAAGTCTCCCGATAAAAATGATACCTCAGTTGTGTGGGTAGGCCTAGCGCCCGCAACAGGAAATGCCCCAAAACACAACGTGGACACATCACATTTTTTTAAAGAAAACAGAGGTGTTTTCTGCAAAGTGCCTATCTGTGGATTTTGGCCTCTAGCTCAGCCGGCTCCTAGGGAAACCTACCAAACCTGTGCATTTTTGAAAACTAGAGACCTAGGAGAATCCAAGATGGGGTGACTAGTGGGGCTCTGACCAGGTTCTGTTACCCAGAATCCTTTGCAAACCTCAAAATTTGGCTTAGAAAAACACATTTTCCTCACATTTCGGTGACAGAAAGTTCTGGAATCTGAGAGGAGCCACAAATTGCCTTCCACCCAGCGTTCCCCCAAGTCTCCTGATAAAAATGATACCTCACTTGTGTGGGTAGGCCTAGCGCCTGTGACAGGAAATGCCCCAAAACACAACGTGGACACGTCACATTTTTTGACCGAAAACAGAGGTGTTTTTTTGCAAAGTGCCTATCTGTAGATTTTGGCCTCTACCTCAGCCAGCACCTAGGGAAACCTACCAAACCTGTGCATTTTGTTAAAACTAGAGACCTAGGGGAATCCAAGATGGGGTGACTTGTGGGGCTCTGACCAAGTTCTGTTACCCAGAATCCTTTGCAAACCTCAAAATTTGGCTTAGAAAAACACATTTTCCTCACATTTCGGTGACAGAAAGTTCTGGAATCTGAGAGGAGCCACAAATTGCCTTCCACCGAACGTTCCCCCAAGTCTCCCGATAAAAATGATACCTCACTTGTGTGGGTAGGCCTAGCGCCCGCAACAGGAAATGCCCCAAAACACAACGTGGACACGTCACATTTTTTGACCGAAAACAGAGGTGTTTTTTGCAAAGTGCCTACCTGTAGATTTTGGCCTCTAGCTCAGCCGGCACCTAGGGAAACCTACCAAACCTGTGCATTTTCTAAAACTAGAGACCTAGGGGAATCCAAGATGGGGTGACTTGTGGGGCTCTGACCAGGTTCTGTTACCCAGAATACTTTGCAAACCTCAAAATTTGGCTAAAGAAACACATTTTCCTCACATTTCGGTGAGAAAAAGTTCTGGAATCTGATAGGAGCCACAAATTTCCTTCCACCCAACGTTCCTCCAAGTCTCCCGATATAAATGGTACTTGACTTGTGTGGGTAGGCCTAGCGCCCACGAAAGGAAATGGCCCAAAACACAACGTGGACACATCACATTTTCACAGAAAACAGTGTCTACCTCTGGATTTTGGCCTCTAGGTCAGCCGGCACCTGGGGAAACCTATCAAACCAGCGCATTTTTGAAAACTAGAAACCTAAGGGAGTCCAAGATGGGGTGACTTGTGGGGCTCTGACCAGGTTCTGTTACCCAGAATCCTTTGCAAACCTCAATATTTGGCCAAAAAAACACGTTTTCCTCTCATTTTGGTGACAGAAAGTTCTGGAATCTGAGAGGAGCCACACATTTCCTTCCACCCAGCATTCCCCCAAGTCTCCCGATAAAAATGGTACCTCACTTGTGTGGGTAGGCCTAGCGCCCACAAAAGGAAATGGCCCAAAACACAAAGTGGACACATCACATTTTTTCACAGAAAACAGAGGTGTTTTTTGCAAAGTGCCTACCTGTGGATTTTGGCCTCTAGCTCAGCCGGCCCCGGGGGGGGGGGGGGGGGGGGCAGAAATGGCCTAAAATAAATTTGCCCCCACACACCCCCAACCCCTCCCCGGGAGCGACCCTTGCCTACGGGGTCGCTCCCCTTGCGTGACATTGGCGGGGGAAAAAAATCCCCGGTGCCTAGTGGTTTCTGCCCCCTTGGTGGCAGATTGACCTAAAATCGTCCGATCTGCCCCCAAGGGGGGCAGAAATGGCCTAAATACAATTTGCCCCCCAGGGGAGCGACCCTTGCCTAATGGGCTGCCCCCATCTCTAAAAAAACAAATACAAAAACAAGAAATAAAATTTGCCCTGGCGCCTAGAGGTTTCTGCCCCCCCTGGGGGCAGATCGGCCTATGGGGGCAGAAATGGCCTAAAATAAATGTGCCCCCCCACCCCCCAACACCCCGTTAGCGACCCTTGCCTACGGGGTCGCTCCCCATGCGTGACATTGGCTCAAAAAAAAAAAATCCCCGGTGCCTAGTGGTTTCTGCCCCTTGGGGGCAGATTGACCTAAAATCGTCCGATCTGCCCCCAAGGGGGGCAGAAATGGTCTAAATACAATTTGCCCCTCAGGGGAGCGACCCTTGCCTAATGGGTCGCTCCCCATCTCTAAAAAAACAAACAAAAAAACACCCCAAAAAAATTGCCCTAGCGTCTAGAGGTTTCTGCCCCCCCTGGGGCCTAAAATAAATTTGCCCCCCACCACCCTACCCCCCCCGGAGCGACCCTTGCCTACGGGGTAGCTCCCCCTGCGTGACATTGGCGCCAAAAATAAAATCCCCAGTGCCTAGTGGTTTCTGCTCCCTTGGGGGCAGATTGACCTAAAATCGCCGATCTGCCTAAATACGGTCTAAATACAATTTGCCCCCCAGGGGAGCTACCCTTGCCTAATGGGTCGCTCCCCATCTCTAAAAAAACAAACAAAACAAAAAAAAACACACACAAAAAAATTGCCCTTGCGCTTAGAGATTTATGCCCCCCCCCCGGGGGCAGATCGGTCTAATAACAATAGGCAGATCTGCCCCCGGGGGGACAGAAATGGCCTAAAATAAATTTGCCCCCCACCCCGGGAGCGACCCTTGTCTACGGGGTCGCTCCCCCTGCGTGACATTGGCGCAAAAAAAAAAATCCCAGGTGCCTAAGGGGCAGAAACTGCCTAAATACAATTTTCCCCTCCAGGGGAGCGACCCTTGTCCAAGGGGTCGCTCCCCATCTGTAAAACAAAAAAATCCCCGGTGCCTAGTGGTTTCTAATCGGACTAATCAAAATAGGCTGATCTGCAGAAATGGCCTAAAAATGGCCTAATAATAGGCCGATCTGCCCACAGGGGGGGCAGAAAAGGCCTTCCAAATAAATGCCCCCCCTGGGAGCTACCCTTGCCCAAGGGGTCGCTCCCTTATGCCACTTTCAAAAAGAAAATCCCTGGTGTCTAGTGGGCATTTCAAAAGTCGGATTGCTTTGCAATCCGGCTTTTGAAACGCAGAGAGAGACTTCAAAGAGAAGGAAATAACTTTCCTTCCCTTTGAAGCCTCTCTCGGCCTCTTTCGGCCTCCCACACGTGATCGGAAGAGAAATGCAAAGCATTTCTCTTCCGATCGCAATGGGAGGAGGCCCTGTGACAAATCAGCGCGTGATCGCGCGCTGACGTCACATGGGGGTGGGGAGGGGGTCAGGGGTGGAAGGGGAAGGGCTTCCCCTTCCATCCCTTCCTAGGGGGGGTGGGAGGGGAGCACGGGGGGGCGCTAGTGCTCCCCCCAGTTCCTGGGTGCAGGATGAGGTGATCTCGTTCAAGGCACCCGGGAACCGGTGACCTGCACGAGATCACCTCGTCCAGGGCACCGCAGGGGTTAAAAAACTGCCCTTTACTGTCAAGTAATGAGAGCATTCGCCCTTGGAGGACAGACATATATCTAATTTATCTGTCAGTATGAAGGTCCAACGTTATATGGAAGTCATCCTTTCCACAGCCAAAGATTTTTAAAGATCTGCTTGTCTGATGTAACATGATATTTCATGGACACTACATTTCAATATGTGAATGATATTCTGATCCAAGGCATAGAAAGACCTGAAATATGATGTACCTCCTTGATTTTGGGAGTTGCGTACAGAGAAACAACTATGGTGATAATGGGTATCCAATCAGGTCATGTAAATGCTACTGAATTTGATAGCACCGATAATTCAGCATGCTCCATAGTCATAAGATCCTCATGGCTTTGCCGACATTAGGCATAGATTGATTGGAAGATATCTGCTATTAGCTCCTGTTCTGAGCTCTGCAAAATAAGTTCACTTTCCTGGAAAGATATGGTGAATACCCAGCTCTTAACATGCCTTGTTTTAAAATAAGAATGTATTACCTCATCAACTGTGAAAACATCTGCAGAAATCCAATCCTGCGGCCTACAAAGACATTTAAGACGTCTTTAGTCGAAAGAGAGCTGACCCTCTTCCACAGTATCATACATATGGCTATGTCATTGACTTATACTGGCATGCATTGACTAACGTAAGTTGATCGCCATTAGCCTCAGGCATTGGTATCTGTCTCCCTCTTCAGTATTGTTAGATCAGATGAAATAAATTCAAGCCTTTTCAAACTTGAATGCCTGAGGAGCTTACAACATGGTACAAATTTGAGAAGAATGGTAATTGAAAGACTGCATTCAATACTTACTACAATCATTACGAAAACATAGTTATGCTATTCACTTTATATAATACCCCTGTAACACTCAAGCACTTTATTAAATATATTTTCTTTGGGATACATTCGTGTTTGCTTACCTGTTACATCTTGACACATTCTGAAGACTTACAACATCAAGATCATGTAAGAGAGCAACATTTTAGCTTCAGAAAACTCCCTTTACATGGAAACACTGATAAATGTGTATACGAAGCAAGTCAAGTCAAATTACTCAGATTTCAAATCTTGGGGACAGGTATAAGCAGGAACATGGAACAAGTTAGTGCTGTATTGTACTAGGCAGTATCCAGAGCAGTGAAAGAGGTACAGAGACTCCTGGGTTTTGCCAACTTTTATGGACATTTTAATAAGGGTTTTTCTATTATTGTTTGACCCATAACGCAGCTTACTCAGAGGAGCAACCCTTAATCTGGGGACAAAAGGGGATTATGCTTTTCAGATTCCTAAAATGGTCTTGCCATTGCTCCAGGTTCTAGGCTTGCAAATATTCAATTTCCTCTCATTGCCAAGACTGTCGCTACAGCTTTTGCTATTGGGTCAGTTTCATCACAGAGAAATTCCAAGACTGAAGCAGCTCCTCCGGTGGCCTACTTCTCTCAAGCCCTGTCTTCATCTGAGCACAATTGCACTATTTAGTATCAAGAACTACTAGCAATCAAGAACGTTTTTACATGGTAGAGACATTATCTGTAAGGGGCGATGCAAGATATCACTATCTAAACCGACTATGAAAATCGTGTACACTTATGCTCTCTGAAATGTCTGTACTCAAGGTATGCACAATGGTCCCTATCCTTCGGAAAGTTCCAGTATATAGTCACAGACCAGGAAATAGTCATGTCACGTTTTATCCAAACAAGGAAAAGAAAAGGAAAAGCCTCTACCAGCCTCCAGTATCATGTTAGCCACCTCACATATCAATGAACCTATAGATAACTTTCTGGATCAAGCCACCTTCAGGCGAGGACACTTAGATGGAAAAAGGTGGGTTCAGAAATGACATGCAAAAATACAGAAAGTAGCTACATTTCTGTATTGAAGAGAAGCCATCTATCTTCAACACAAAGAGTTATAAGTCAAGGGGAAGTGTCATGATTCTCATATTGCAACATACACAGGACAAAGGAAGATGCAGGATTGTTTAAAGAGATATTTATAGTGGACATAAAGAACTTTCTCATGCCTCAAAAAAACTTTATAAGATAATGCTCTATTTGTGTTCAAGCTAATACAGTTACTATCTGACCTCGGCTACTACAATCACTTCCCTACCCACTCATCCATGCTAAATGTCTCAGTCGATTTTTTGGTGGAGTTACCCTTGTCACAGGAATTCAACATACTCTGAGTGATTGAGAATTATCTCACAATGTTCGAAACATTTTGTGCTTTGAAAGGATTGTCACAGCAGTGGAAAAGGTTCAGGTTTCGCTCAGTTAGGTGTTTAGACTTTAAGTTATATCTGATCTTTTACTCGTGGATTGAGGATAGCAGTTTGTCACCAGCTTTTGGAAGGAATTATTGAAAATACGTTTTCTTCCACTAGTTATCATTCACAAACTGATGGACAAACAGAAAGTTTAAATCAAGCAATCAAACAATATCTGAGAGCGCTCGTTAATGGATCATCAGACAGACTGGAGCACATAGATTTCAATGGTAGAATTCACTTTTAATAAATTAATAGAGATATCCATTGGAACTTCTTCTTTCTAATGCTCTTACGGAAAACATCCACATAGCTTTCCTGCATGCCTATCTGGGTCAATGGCTGCTCCAACACCACCTTGGTCACACATCCCTTGAGACACAAGAATTGAGAAAGAGAGTTCATCAACACATCCCTAAGGCCAAGGCTGATCATAAAAGACAGACACCAGCATACAAAGTGGGATTGAAAGTCTGGCTGTCTACACGACAACTTCCATCTGTGAGAGTCCCATCTTAAGTTTGTCCCTATAGTCATAGGTTAATTTTTTATCTTATGACTACTGTGTCTTTCCGCAATCAAGCCTCAACTATCCAGGAGATGGCAAATAGATTCTGTATTTCATTTGTCCCATAAAAAACCTGCAGTTTCTATTAAAGACACACCACCTCCTTCTGTATTGGGTGATGGATCCAAGAGTGTGAGGTAGAATCTATTTCTGAATTGTACAAGACTTCTACTTTCTTTGCCTGCATTGTGTTTGTCACCAAGAAATTGCTGTCAGTATGCAATTTTCCTTTTATATATTGCTACTTCCTAGCTCTCAATAATCAAACTGTTCTTCTTTGTATTTATGCTGTATTAAGATAATCATGGGGGCTGTGCTAAAATGGTCTAAGTCTGCTGTTGGTGCCATTCTGAACCATTGTCTCGAGTGTCTTACCATTCTCCCATTGTTACTAAGGTTTCTAACTGAGATACTATTATTTGGTACATCGGCTGGAACAGATGAATACCTGGGAAGTCTAGCTATTTCTTTTCCTAATTAAATTTTTTTAACTGTGATAAGCTCCTCATCTCTTTATGGCAAGCCCACCTCTGTTAAATCTGGGGTGTCTCAGGGCTCATTTCTCTCATTATAACTTAATATCTATTTAGGTCCTCTGACACCGGCCCTTCATGATATGGAGAATCATTCTTATATGCATGCAAATAACACACACTTTGGTAATACCGCCAACAAGCCGGCAGCAAAAAAATTGAATTATGACCACGGCAGACACCGCTCAGACAGACAGCCACTTTAACACTCCGACCGCCACGGCGGTAGCAACAAGCACCATGGCGGTAACCACAAACAGCCAGACAGAAGACAATGTACCACCCAGAGTATTACAACAGGCCTATCCGCCACCTTTTCCAGGGCGGTACCAACAACATCAAAAGCACGGCGGAAACAGAGCACAGAAGTCAAAGGACTCACCTCTGGACACTCAGGGAACAACCACGACGCCATGGAGCAAGAGTTACACTTTTTCCCCATGCTCGTGTACCTCTTCATGCATTACGAGTAGCAACACCGACGAAGACGACCACGGTGAGTACTGCCGCCTACCACACAAGGGAGGGGGGACAAAAAAGAGAGTGACACACACATGCAACACACACACCCTCACCCACAACACCATACACACAACTAGATGCAGTAACATTACATATTCACCTCCTACCCCTCAGGAATAATGCAAGGACAAAAGGATTTGAAGAAAGTGAGTGTAATATGATAAAATAACATGAATTAGTGCATCAAAATACAAACATATATACATAGCTACAAATGTAGGGACACTGCCCAACCCCCAATGTCCGTGGGCCACAGGGCCACAACACATAGACCAAGGCCCCACCTCACTCCTCCAACAACACAGAGAGTACACTGCAGGGGCATCAGGTCGAAAACACACAGGCACCTCAGGGGGACAGGGAATGGGGGGGCACCTCAGCCGAAAGATGGTATAACACCACTGGTCCTGGAGGGGGCAACATGCCCTGTGCTTGGTCCTGGGAGTGCAATGCCACAGTCTCTCAAGTGGGTGGTTTGCACACTGCTTGGTCCTGGGGAGTGCAAAACCACGGTTTCTCAAGTGGGTGGTTTGCCCACTGCTTGGTCCTGGGTAGTGCAAAGCCACAGTCTCTCAAGTGGGTGGTTTGCCCACTGCTTGGTCCTGGGGAGTGCAAAGCCACAGTCTCTCTAGTGGATGACTTCTCCACTGGTTCTGGAGGGGGCATTGTGCCCAGTGTGCTTCATCCTGGGAAGGATGGGGTGAATGGATGGCTTCTTCCACTGGTTTTGGAGGGGGCCTTGTGCCCAGTGTGCTTCATCAGGGCAAGGATGGGGTGAGTGGACGGCTTCTTCCACTGGTTCTGGAGGGGGCCTTGTGCCCAGTGTGCTTCATCCGGGCAAGGAAGGGGTGAGTGGATGGCTTCTTTCACTGGTTCTGGAGGGGGCAGTGTGCCCTGTGATGGAGATCTTGGGGAGTGCAAGGTCACAGTCTCTCACCTTTGTGTCAGACCCACAGGATTTTTCAGGGACCCGGATGCACAAGAGCCCATGGATGCAGGACTACACACTGTCCGCCGGCGGTGATGGCTGCTCAGTGGTGGCAGTGGTGGTGCTGGTGGCGGTGCTGGCAGTGGTGGGGGGAGGCTCCAGCCCTTCCCCTGCAGCCTCGGACGGCTGCCTACTGGGGGCTTCTGCTGCTGGTGGCGGTGCAGGTGGCAGTGCTGGCGGCGGTGCTGGTGCTGCTGCTGCTGCTGCTGGCAGTGGTGCAGGCAGTGGTTGGGGGAGGCTCTAGCTCTTCCACTCCAGCCTCGGACGGCTGCCCACTGGGGCTGTTGCTGCTGGCAGTGGTGCTGGCGGTGGTGCTGGTGGCGGTGCTGGGGCTGCTGCTGCTGGTGGCGGTGCTGGCAGTGGTAGTAGGAGGCTCCAGCACTTCCCCTACAGCCTCGGACGACTGAACCGCCATGGTTGGTGGTGGGGGCTATGAATGAGTCCCAGTACAAGGCCTCCTGTCCTTCCTGCCTGCTGGTGCTGGCCCCTTGCCCTTCATCTTTACAGCTGGTGGTGCCTCCTTGCCCTTCCCTTTGGCAGCTGGTGGTGCCTCCTTGCCCTTCCCTTTGGCATCTGGTGGTGCCTGCTTGCCCTTCCTTGATGCACCTGGTGTATGCACACTTCCAGTACTGCTCGCTGGTTCCCGGGATCCTCTCCCACCTGCAGTAGCTGTCGACACTACTGAGGCCATGGACTGGGTGGCTGAGGTGCTCGCCTGGGTTCTGACTGCCCTGGCCCGATGTGAAGGACGGGGGATGGGGAGTGGTAGGTAAGAGGTCAACGGTGGAGAGGAAAAGCTTCTTAGGGACATTGGGGCAGGAAGAGGGTGAAGGTTTGGGAGTGGAGGAAGAGGAAGTGGTTGTAGGAGGTGTCTGTCTGCTCTGTATGGGTGCAGGTGCATGGGCTGGATGCTGTAGTGAGGTGGATGGCTGTTGGGTGTCTGAGTGCTTGCGTTTGTGTACTTTGGGAGGAGGGGGCACAGACAGTGGGAGAGGACACAGGGGATGTGTCCATGGATGTGTGGGGGTGGTGACTGCCAGTGAGGGTGTGTAATGATAGGCGTGCTGGTGATGGAGGTAGTGGATGAGGATGTAGTGCATGCAGGTGTGTGTGTAGACGCTACTGGGGGGAGGTGGAGGAAGACGAGGAGCGGGACACAGTGAAGGCTGTAGATGTTGGTATGTCTGCATCTGGATGGTGTTTGTGTGAGTGCCTGTGGGATGATGTGTGATGCTTGTGTTTGCCGGAACCACTCCTGTGTGTTGTCCTGGGTGCATGCTGGTCTGCTTCTGTACTTGGGATAGGTTGGGGTTGAGGGGAATGGGACAGGGTAGAGGAACCTGAAGGGGGGAGGCTAGAAACAGGGCCAATGGCTGCCATCAGAGATGAGGCCAGAGCCTGGATTGATCTCTGTTGGGCCGCCATGCCAGAGTGAATGCCCCCAGGAATGCATTTGTTTGTTACAAATGGGCTGCCAGCCCCTGGATGGCATTCACAATGGTTGACTGCTCCACAGAGATGGATCACAGGAGGTCATTAGCCTCCTCACTCAGGGCTAACTGGGGCAGGGCCTGAGGTGCCTGGGGCACAGGAGATGCCCACCCTCCTGGGTGAGCGGGCACGGGAAACTCACTTAGGAGCTGCTGGGAGGGCAGTGCTGGTACGGGGTGGAGGCTGTACCTGTAGTTGGGGTGGCCACTGAGGTGTCCGCCACCACCAGGGAGCTTCCATCGGAGTAGGTATCACTGTCTGAACTGTCCCCTCCTGTCTCCGCTGTGGTGCTCCCCTCGCCCTCGGTCTCACTGGTGCCCTCACCGTCAGTGGATTCGGCCGCCTGGGCCCTGTGGGATGCAGCTCCCTCCGTCGCCGGTGCCTCAGCTCCTCTGCCAGATAATGCTAATGCACAGAAGGACAGGGTGACAAAACAAAAAGGGGGGGAAGAGACAAAGGATATACTGGGTCAAAGGCTGCTCCAACACCACCGTTGGTGTACACGACACACACACACACACAGGGAACAGCCCTACTCATTTAGCAATGCACTACCAGTCACAATGCTAGTCACCAGGCTATGGACAGTAACACCTAACGCCACTAACAGCATCCCAGAGACCCACAGACCAATGCCCAGTAGTGGATGCCTAGTAGCTTGTTTGGAGGTGATTCACATCATATCCTGCCCAATATGGGACCTGCCCTGCAATGTCCGGCCTGGCCTAGGGTCACCCTCAGGCCCACAACCCCACCACACACAAGTAGTATATTTGGAAACTGTACTCACCCCCTTGTGGCTGCTGCTGTGATGCCCTCAAACACCCATCCAGCTCCGGATAGGCCACCACCAGTATGTAGGCCATCAGGGGGTCAGGGTTCGATGGGTACTCCTTCCTCATTGGGAGGCCATCCCAAGCTGGGCCTCCCCGTCTTCCTTGCCCAGCGTCTCAGGTCCTCCCACCGTTTGCGACAGACCCCCAGGGTCTACACGTCCTTGGTGATGGCATGCCATATACCCTTTTTCTGATGGAAGCTGACTTGCAGAAAAATACACATAGAAAAAAGGTATCAGTCAGACCGTCCGGCCTGTTACACTCATGACCCACCATAGCCCTCCCATCCCCTTACGCACAGACATTGCCCACCATACATGCAGCACTCTGCCCAGGACCCTTCCACCAACCTCCCCGTTACACGAGGCCCTCACACACAGCACCCCATGCATTCATGCCCCATGCATCGTGCTCAAAGCGTACTCACCTGTTGGTCTGGAGGCCCATACAGCATAAGGTACTGGGGTAGGACCCCATCCACCAGTCTCTCCAACTCTGCAGCGGTGAAGGCAAGGGCACTTTTCCCAGTGACACGAACCATGGTCGGATCCAGACACAGGTCACAGCAGCACTTGCAGTGTAGGTCCTCTCCTGTTGACGGTCAGGTAGCAAGTGAGTGAACAGATAGAAAATGGCGGTGACGTCCGCAGCAGGGTGTACTGTCACTGCTGGCGTACATCACCATTGGCCACTGTAACCCATAGGGCCCAATGAGATCCAATAAGAAGTTGCACTGCAGTTTTCGAACGCCTCCCGCAACAGCACACGTCAGCGGAATTACATCATTTCCACATGTCCCTCCATGTATCTCCATACAGGACAGGCGGACGCCATTTCAGGGGGTAGGGCAGGCTATCGCACCTAACTGCGTCACAGTACACATATGCACCATTTGGGCCTATACAACAATCTTGTGTTACAGTCACAACATGCAATGCAGTGTAGTGTTTTGAAATATGGGATACTGACCAGCTACTCACCGTTTGCCCCCTAGATTGCAACCGCTGTGGATAAATCGAAGATGGAGACATCCCCCATGTACAGGCCCCTGGTGGACTTGACAACAATAGAGGACAGGCACATTATCCTCACCTGACCAATTGGAACCTGACCTGATATCTGCTATCCGTCACCTCACTGGGATCCCCCCTATTGTGCAAGTTCTATCAGTGCTCCATTTCCTGGCAAGTGGCTCCTCCCAAGTGACATTGGGCTTGGCAGCAGGAATGGTTGAGCCAATGTTCTTAATAGTGCTGACCAGAGTGTTGTCTGCCCTGATTAAACACATGTGCAGCTACATCATTTTCCCCCAGGTGGAGGATCTGTCCGCAGTGAAAGCAAATTTCTATGCAATGGGACATATCCCCAACATTATTGGGGCAATAGATGGTACACATATTGCATTTACCCTCCCCTCCCCCCGGAGAAATGAACAGTTGTTCAGAAATCGAAAAAGCTTTCACTCCATGAATGTGCAGATAGTGTGCCTGGCAGACCAGTATATCTCCCATGTCAATGCAAAGTATCCTGAGTCTATGCATGATGCCTTTATCCCGAGGAATAGCAGCATCCCATATGTGATGGCTCAACTCCAGAGGCACCGGGTGTGGCTAGCAGGTGAGCCCTGGTTCCCACCCAGTGAATGTTGGTCTATGGGTATGGTGAGGGCCCTAAGCGTTAGTGTGTGTCTAACAGTTGTCCCTCGATATTTTCAGTTGACTCTGGTTACCCCAACCTCTCATGGCTACTGACCCCTGTGAGGAAATCCCAGGACAAGGGCAGAGGAACGTTACAATGAGGCACATGGGCGAACCAGAAGAATAACAGAAAGGACATTCGGCCTCCTGAAGGCCAGGTTTCGTTGCCTCCATCTAACAGGTGAATCCCTGTACTACTCACCCAAGAAGGTGTGCCAGATCATTGTGGCATGCTGTATATTGCACAACCTTGCCTTACATCGCCAGGTACCTTTTCTGCAGGAGGATGAGGCTGGAGATGGGCGTGTGGCAGCAGTGTACCCTGTGGAGAGTGAAGATGAGGAGGCAGAGGATGAGGATGAGGACAACAGAGGTGCTATTATAAGACAGTACTTCCAATGACACACAGGTAGAATACTGTAATTACACTTTACATTGAGAGTTTTGTATTTGACATTGTCACTGGCAGGCTGATTTTTCCACTTCTATGGCCACTTACTGTACCCTTTGACATCTCTATTTTCAGATATTTGTGTCCCACTATCGCTCCTGGTGTGTTGACTACAGCCAACTACAGGTCATTCCTATGTATACAATACTGTACAGTTAAATTGCAGTGTTTAAAGCTTGTTTAACAAATACATGGTTAAATGATTTGACAGACTTCATACTTGTTTATTTCAGTGCTAATGATTAGAGGGGGATGTGCAATGGGCTGGGGTGATGATGGAGGAAAGTCCAGGTTAGTCCAGTCTATTTGTATCACAGGTGCATTGTCCAAGCGGGGATAGGAAGTGGAGCAATGGCAGTTCAAGGTGGACAGGGTGACAGAGTGGGGCACAAGGGTGACATTCAGAAGAGTCTTATTTACTGGCGGGGGTCTTGGCAATGTTCTCTGGCTTCTGCTTAGATCGCAGGGACCGTTTGTGGGGTGGTTCTCCTTCTGCAGGGGGTGGGGTGCTGGTGGCCTCTTGTTCCTGTGGCAGGGCCTCCTGTCCACTAGCGGCAGCGGAGGTGGAAGTCTGTTCATCGGTTTGGCTAGTGTCAGGGGCCCGCTGGTGTGCCACTGCCTCCCTTAGGGTGTTGGCCATGTCTGCCAGCACCCCTGCAATGGTCACCAGGGTGGTGTGGATGTCCTTCAAGTCCTCCCTGATCGCCAGGTACTGTCGCCCCTGCAGCCACTGGGTCTCCTGCAACTTGTCCAGTATCTGGCCCATCGTCTCCTGGGAATGGCAGTATGCTCCCAGGATATGGGTGAGTGCCTCCTGGACAGTCGGTTTCCTGGGCCTGTCCTCCCCCTGTCGCACAGCAGTCCTCCCAGCTTCCCTGTTGTACTGTGCCTCTGTCCCCTGAACCATGTTCCCACTGACCACAGGTCCCTGATCATCCTGTGTTTGTGGGGTTTCTTGGGTCCCTGTGGTGGTGGAAACACTGCTGATTGACGTGTCCTGGGGACAGAGGTATGGGCCCACTGGGTGGGTACTGTGGTGGTATTTCCTGAGGGGGGAGGCTCTGCGGTGGTATGGGACTGCGCCTGGGTAACCGACGGTCTGGAGATCCCTGATGGGCCAGGTTGGTCATGCAGATCCAGGCGTCCGGAGCTGCTGTCATCACTGTAGGCCTCTTCTTCGGGTGGACTGGAAGTTGCTGGCACCTCCTTTCAGGTGACATTGGGTGGGGGACCTGTGGGGATGTAAAGGCAGTGTTATTGTTTCTGTGTGTGTCATCTTGTGCATGGGTGTGTTGCCCTGTATGGTTGTTATTGCCCTGGAAGATTTGGCTTTGAGTGAGTAGCTATTTGGTGGGATAGGTGATTCTCTCCAGTGTGCATGCAGTGTTGATAGGTGTCCATGCAGGTCTGTGAGGGGTGTCCATGCATTGGTGTTACATGCAGGGCTTGGTATTGGGATGAGTGGGTTGTGATAGTGGGGTGTGTGGGAGGTGGTGAACGGATGGGAGTGAGGGTGAGGGTGGGGCTTTGTGATGGCATGCAGGTAGAGGGGGTGATAGTAACTGAGACTTGACTTACCAGAATCCAGTCCTCCTCCTACTCCTACCAGACCCTCAGGATGCATGATCGCCAAGACTTGCTCCTCCCATGTTGTTAGTTGTGGGGGAGGAGGTGGGGGTCCACCGCCAGTACTCTGTACAGCTAGTTGGTGTCTTGCTGCTGTGGAACGTACCTTCCTCCGTAGGTCGTTCCACCTCTTCCTGATGTCGTCCCTTGTTCTGGGGTGCTGTCCCACGCATTGACCCAGTCCACGATTCTTCACCATAGCTCCATCTTCCTTGCAATGGACGTCTGCTGCACCTGTGATCCAAATAGCTGGGCTCTACCTGGATAATTTCCTCCACCATGACCCATAGCTCCTCCTCTCGAAACCTGGGGTGTTGTTGCGGTGCCCTGGGTGTATTGTGAGTGGTGTGGGTGAAGGTATGTGGGGTGCTGTGTTGGGGTGTGTGATGTGGGGTGCGTGGATGGTGTATAGGTGATGGTGGTGTGTGTCTGTGGTCTTGTCTGTGGTCTTGCTATCTCTTTTGTGGCACTTGTTTGTAATGGTAAAGGGTTGTGGGTAGTGTGGGTGTGTGTTTTATAGTGGTGTGGGTGTGGTGTGTGTATGTGTGTCAGGTGTGTGTTGTTCAAATTGTCCAATGTGGTTTTATTTTGTTTGAGTGTGTGTATTTTGAGCGCAGCAGTATGTACCGCCAATGGTTTAGTGCCATTGAATGTCCGCCACGGGGATTCGTGGGTCATAATGCTGTGGGTGTAGTTCTGATGGCGTAACTGTGTGGGTTTTGCTACCGCCAGTTTATCACTGACCTCTGGGCTGGCAGACTTGTGTGTGTGGCTGTATAGTGACGGATTGCTATGTGTGGGTCATAATAGGGTGGCGGTAATCCGCTGCGGCGGTGGTATGTTGGCGGCAGTCAGCATGGCGGTAAGTGGGATTTACCGCCAATGTCATAATGAGGGCCTTTGTGTTTAGACTAAAGCAATCCTTTGGTCAGGCATCATTTTCAAATCAGCCACTTGCAAATGTTATAAATCACACAACTTTGGATGGCGATAAATTATCTGAAGCTAAATCCAACTAAAGCTGAGCTTCTATTAACCCTCAACAGTTAAAAAATTGCATTTATCTGACTTTCGCTAGTTCTCTGAGAGTATGACCTATTCCAGCAAACTCAGTGAGAAATTTAGGGATTATTATTGATTCAAATCACATTAAAATTCAATCCACAGCAAGAGCTGGAAGAAGGGGGACTAAATAGTGGAGGGTGGGTGTCTGCCTATTACTGAAAGAGGAGAACACCCTACCAGGTGTTCAAATCTTTGTTGAACACCTAAAGAAGCAGGTCCTGTACCTATGTAGAAAGGGAAAGAGCCAAGATCTAGAAGGAAGTAAGGAATTTTCCAAATCTATTTTATTCTATTTAATTTTATTGCCACTTGTGAGCGCATAGCTATCCAACAGTGTCCCAGCGCTGTTCAATTCAGTGCCAGCAGGACCATAAACACTAAGGTGGGCAGTCCTCAAACAGCCAGGTTTTAACAGGTTAAGAAAAGGAAAATCCTCCATAGTTGACCGTAGGGTGAGGGGTGAGGAGCTCTAGAATTTGGAAGCATTGAGCTTGAAAGAGCAGCCCCTGCTTCTGGCCTTTTTAATGGGGGGTATCCTAGCCAGGCGGACATCAGTTGATCAAAGATCTCTTCCTGGGGTATAGGGAACAATTAATTGTCGAGAGATCACAGGACCATTGACATGGAGAGCCTTGTGGGCAATACAGAGGGCATTAAATTTATAACTCTAAGTCACTGGTAGCTAGTGCAGAGAAGTTAGAGCTTGCCGGGCAGACTCATGCTTGGGAATGTTGTAGAGAACTCTTATGGTGGGATTCTGCACTTCTTGTAATTTTCTTATTACTGCCTTTGGAGCTCCAAAATACAGTGAGCTACCGTAGTACAGGCAAGAGAGAATAAGTACCTGGACCACTATTCTTTTAGATAAGAAAGGCAGAAAGTACTTAATTTTCCTAAGCATCCCAATGATGCTATGACAGGTAGCTGTTAGCTTAATGGCCTAGGTGGTCATGGTCAGAGAAATGTCCGACCAAACCCCCAGGCTTTCATAGCTGTCTTGGGGATGGGGGATACCAAAGCAGCTCGGCCAACTGACACTCATGTAAGGATTTTAGGTATTGCTGACCCCGGAAGCAGCAAAATCTGCTTTCACAATGGCATGTTTCCAGATTGATGGTATGATTCCTCGGGTTAGAGAAAGACTTAATAGTTCAAGGAGGACCGGCAGGATCTGGTCACCGGCTTTTGCTATAATATGACAGGGAGCTGAATCTAAAGGTGAGCCTGACTTTATTAAGCATCGCCAAGAGGCGAGCCAGCGTCCTAGACGGAAAGGCCAAGAGGGCAGGGATATTGAATGTCTGGCTACCTATGTTGGGCCTGGAGTTAGAAACGGACTGAGATTTTCAAAACGTGAGATAGACATCATGGATTTTTGTCTGGAAAAATCTTGCTAACTCATTACAGCACTGAGCCGAGGGTTCGAGAATCGGGGAGTTAATGGAAAAGTCAAGTAAGATTTTAACTATCTTGAAAATCTCCTGTGGTGTGTTCGGTCCCGAATTGATCTTTGCATTATAATATAAGATCTTAGAAGATTAGATCTCTGCATGATGTAATCTGATGGCTTCTCTATTACTTGTTCTGTTTTTTCGATTACAGTCCGTACTCCATAGACCCTCAGCGTCCTTGCAGACCTACTGTAGGGCCTTAAGTTGCTACCAGGGTGCCAACATTTTGCTAGTGCATTTGTTCTGAAGTTGTTTAGGAACTACTTTCGCCAGTGACTCAACAACCCATTGTAAAACTTTGGCGCATGCTAAGTTAGGATCTAGATCCAATACAGGCCTGGTATTATTAAGAGTTTGTTTCCAGTCATCAAGCTGCAGACTTGCCCAGGGTCGGTCTTTACGTGTACTAAGTCTACCAAGTTGTCTAAGGCCAGGATTTCTAAGACCAGTGGGATCCTAAAGTGGTCGGTCCACATTACTGGAAAAGGTTTGTGTACTTTTAAGCAAGGGTTGTTAGTGGAAACAGGGTTGAGTAAATAGCCTTTTTCATGTGTGGGCTCTGGGACCATTTGAGTAAACTGTATAGCTGCAAGATCTTGCAGGAGTCCATCTGAAAGGGCCATGGTGGTTCTAAATGAATATTAAAGTCTTCCAGTGCCGTAAAATTGGGTTAGGAGTTAGACTAACTGACTATTATGTCGGGAAGGCCTGCAAAAACTCTCTACTAGGACCTGGAGGCTGGTATATAAGGATTCCAGAAAACTTAAGGTAGAGGACATTGCAGTAGAAAAAGTTGTGGTTCATAGCAAGGAAGTTGGCACGGTTCTGTGCGTCATCAAAAGTCCACCTTAAGAATTACAGCAATTCCTCCCCCTCTCTTGTTCTCTCGATCTTGCCTACAGATGTAGTACTCAGATGGGAGGGCAAATGCTAAATCTGGCCCTGAATCCAGATGGAGCCAGGTTTCCATCAGGAAGATGACATCTGGTTTATAGTCCCTTAAAAAAGAAAAGTTCCAGTGTATGGCAGGGAAGCGATCTACAATTGACTAAGAACAAATTATGATTAGATTTATCCTTATACACAGTTCTTAAATTGCAAGCTGAGGGAAGGTGTGTCAAACAAGATTTACATTGGGTTTCCCCCTTACGATATTGATAGAGTGCAAACAACTAATCTTGAACGAGCCCCTCAGTGTAGAGAGTTGAGTGGCAGAATAGATCAGCTTACCTGACAAAGTTCTACCAGGGTTCCTGACCCCTGGTCCCGTCTGGGTGTGGATGGGAGCAGATGGCTTGCTTCTGGAGTGCCTTTGGTACACCAGTGACACGTCTGCTGCTCACCTGCATCCTGGGCTTCATTTTATGCTGAAGTCTCATAAAAAACTAGAGTACAAACTAATATGGCATTTCCAAATGTCCAGCTTCGCCCCTGCGCTTTCAACAATAAAGTGCAAAAAGTATTTTTGAAATGTTTAAAAAGTTCCAATAATTCAACCCTAAAATCCCCAAATGAATTTAGTTTACAAACAAAAATGCCTCAATTGTGAAAATCAAAAGTTAAGAAATCAACATGCTCAGAGGCTGCGCTACACACTAGAATGGAGGGCCCCATGGAGAGCAGACGCAGTCTAGTCTCTCCATGGGAGCTTTCGGAAAGGGAAGTAGCAGGAGAGGACAGGGATTGGCGGGGAGGTACATGGGGGAGGGATTAGGGGGATGGTACATAAAAGGGGGTTAGGGGAGGGACTGGCCTCTTCTGCACCTGCCCATCGCGCTGTCAGAGGTTTGGCTGGTAGGTGTAGTAAAAGAATAGGGATAGCGCAGCTAAATGGCTTCAGCCCATGACGGTGACGCGGTGCAGGCTGCGCTTCTCGTCTTGGGGGTGAAGCCGGCAGGGCAGACCTGCTCAGGCCTGGTGTATTAGACCAGGCCTGGGTAGGTATGGTGCCCCCTACATGTTCCACAGCGCACCGGGTGGCACCAACGGTCGATGCCTGCCAATCACCAGGCAAAGGAAGAAATCTGTGGAAGGGGTGCAGCGCGTCCACCACCCCAAGTAAAAAATCAGGTGCTGTTACAGTGACTGCAGCTTTGCACTTCAACTGCGATTTGACAGGAACCAGATGTGCAAAGAGAGCGCGTCTTCTGAGGTAAACGTTTTGTGAGGAAATACTAGACTCTGCATGCAGTTTTACTGATAACGAGTTATCGGCAGATATTAATAATTCATGGAGAAAAGGCATTAACTGATTCAGAAAGTCTTCAAGTGTGTTAAAGAATCTTTAGTTGAAAAGGACAGTCAAGAAACATTTGAAGAACATTTAGATATTTAAATGACAAACCGCTAATCTAGTCACAGATATATATAACAACGAACGTAAGAAGACTTCGGCCCTCATTATGAACACTGCAGTTTTCACCGCCGTGTTCAGGCCGGCGGTCATTCTACTGACCGCCAGCCCCCCTGGGAACCCCGCCGGCCATATTATAAACATTCTGCTGGGACATTGAAAGCGGCTCCACATGGAGGCGCTGTCAATGCCTCTGTGCAGCGGGTGCAGCTGCACCCGTCGCGCAGATCACTGCCCATAAATCGGGCAGTGACCTGCGCAATGGGGCACTGCACAGGGACCCCTGCACTGCCCATGCCAAGTGCATGGGCAGTGCTGGGGCCCCCAGGGGGGCCCTGGAGCACCCCTCCTGCCAGCCTTTCCCTGGCAGGGAAACCCACCAGGGAAAGGCTGGAGGAAATGGGATCATTATCCAAGGGACAGCAGCTCTGCCCTGTCGGATAATGATGCCGTCCATCATCTGGCTGCCTGTCGGAGGCAGCCTGGCGGTGGGTGATTATATGGCGGTTCAGCCCGCCATGCCGGTGGCGGGCTTTTCCGCTGGGGTTCATAATGATCCCCTTCATTTGGAAGTTCAACACACATTGTTTATGTCCAGCACGAAAGCTACTTTGAGACAACAACAATAATTCAAAGACAGTTCAGAGGATTCATTACCTCGACTATGCAACAATAAAATAACAATTAACCATATATATATATATATATATATATATATATATATATATATATATATATATATATATATATATATATATGTATAGCGACACAGCAGAGTAGTAAAAACTTATTAAGAAAATGTTTCCAGAACTGAAAATCTTTTCATAAGAGTCAAGCACCAGACAACTCTTCATGTTACATAAAGAACTATTCCACGAAGTTCATTGGTATATCCATAACAAACATTTACATAGACAGAGAGAGGCAAAACCTCAGGGAGCTCAGGGTGAGTGAGTATAATATTGAAAGTCAGAAAGAATTAATTGTAAATTAATAAGAAAGCATAGTAACAATTAATATTGTGTCCCTAGTAATTGTGAATATGATATTTCAGGTGCCGTTATCCAGTCAGACAAGACGTGGAGTAGCAGACTGAGTATTTGATGAAACATCATCTCTGAGGCAGTTTCTCTGAATCCCATTCCCCTTTCCCCTTCCACAGTGCTCAATATGGAGATTCGATTTTGTTGCGAGTAGTCTGGGTTTGGTCTGAGGATTTATCTTCCGTTCCTGAGGAAATCAAATCAAGGTACTCTGAGATTCTGTGTAAGGATGTGCAGTGTGGGGCAGCTGGTGGTGCAGCAAAATGCCTAAAGGGCTTGTGCTGGGTGGCAGTAGATGGGGAGGGTGGAGAGTCAGATGTGGGCCTGGACACCCTTCCAGGGGGGAAAAGAAGCAGGTGAAGGATGACAGCATGGGGATGTCCGGAGCAGGCAGGGGACAATAGGAAAAGGGTGATATGTGAGTGAATCGAAGTGGAGGCTGGGTGAACGGAGGAACAGTGGGGAAATGAGTGAAAAGGAAGACTGGGGGAAGTTTCAAAAGGGTGGTGTTTCAAAAGTTGAAGTTGAATCTCAGATCATGTTAAATGTCATGTTTACAATATGCAATCCGGTCCTAAATAAATGGCTTTTTACAGTACTTAAATGTGTGTCACTATGTCCCGAATGGGTCCACGCATAGGGCTTCATTTAATGCAGAAGCTGCATGAAAACAATTGAAGTACTGACCAGTATGGTGTCTCCAAATGTCCTGCTTCGCCCCCACGCTCTCAACAATAAAGTGCAAAAAGTATTTTTGAAAAGTTAAAAAAGTTTCAAAAATTCAACACTAAAATCCCCAAATCCGTTTAGTTTAAAAACAACAACGCTTAAGTAAAGAATTCAGCGTGCTCGGTGACTGTGCTACGCACTTTTTAAATCTGAATTAACTCTGATACGAAGAAACATAAGATAACATGGGGCTTTGCCTTAACATTTTGAAATGTATTATTTCACTAAACCAAATAAGTATAGCAAGTAGAGAAGGCTAGGGCTTAAAATATTTATGATCAAGGACGGTTTTTCTAAAATTATTGATCTGATGGTCATATGTTTTGCAAAGAATTTCATTATTGCATAATAAGTGTGTTCTATTTTAGCTTAAAGGTTCCACAAACGTATAATGTCTGCAAATGCAGGAGTTAAGAGTATCTGTCGTGATCATATTACAGTGTAACTAGAAACTGTTTTGTAAATGTGCCTGTGTAAGTTCCCATGTCTGCAGTTCTTACTCTGACAGGTGCTTTACACCAGGACACACTCAAAATTTCAGAGCTTCGATTCAAACAAAACAACTTGCTTAGAGACAATCGGTGCTGAAATGAAGGGGGAACCAGCTGGATCCCCAATATGCCAGCTAATCTTCACCCAGATCAGGGATCCATCTGTCCCCAGTGAAATATGCTAAATTGGTTCCCTTAGAATTTGCCAACAAATCTCTCTTTCTAACTGGTGGGTTTTAGACAAAATTAACCAGACCGACTTTATCTAATTTTTCAGCCCTGCTTCCTTTTCATGATACATAATAACTCTGAGGCCAAAAGGGAATCACTAGCAAGAATCACGTAATTCTCAAGGGCATTATAAATAATACCAAATAAGCAAGCCATTTGTTTCAGTTCTCTTCTTTCCTGATGCGTACCATGTCATAGCATTTTTGATTAGTTATTGAGTCAAAATGATAAGCAGGTTTGCGAAGATGCTCCACCTAAAGTCGATGTCACTTCTCCACATTTGCAGGAGCATAGAATGGTGGGGTTCACATTGCAGGTAGACCATTTTCAATGTGCACTCCTCTTTTACCTCATATATGCTACTAGAGGGTCTGAACAACCTGGTTGATCCACTTGACATCTAACCATTAGCAGTTCAGGAAGGTGTAGGTGATCTACTCCAAATACTCCTTCTGAATATGACAAAGTCTTTCTTAGTTAGATGTCAGAACCTAGGGCCAGATTTACAAGGCCCTATCGGCACCGTAGTGTCACTTTTTGAGACACTTCGGTGGCGCTAACCACTGCTCCCTATTTACAAGGAGGTGTAACGCCACTTTTTGCGGCGTTACGCCTTCTTGTAAATATTGGCCCCTACAATGCAGTTTACTGTATCAGAGGGGCGTGCAATGGGTGTTGCTGTGGGTGTTCCACTGCAACACCCATTGCTTTTGACGCTGCCCCAGATTCATGAGAAATCGTAAATCTGTGGCAGCGCCAAAAACTAACGTCACCCCAGGGGTGGCATTAGCATGGCAAAACGAGAATGAATGCTTTTATTCCTCCTCGTTTTTTGCTTTTTCTATGTGTGCTGCATTCTGTAGTACACAAAGAAGAAGCTAAATGCCATGGATGATTGTTAATCTGCAGGAAGGTGTCCCTTCCTGCACATAAACAATCATTCAAAAATAACGCTTTGGTACTTCTATGTGTGCTGCATTCTGCAGTACACATAGAAGTGCCAAATCGCCATTTGGTGTACCTTCCTGCACATAAATGCATAATCCTTGCACTATGATGCAAGGATGCCTGCACTGGCACAGGCAGCTTAATGTAGCCCCGGCGCAGGGGGAAAACGCAGGGCTGTGCCGTATTCTTGTGAATACGGCACGATCCTGCATTTAAAAAATGGTGTGATGTAGTGCAGTGCTGCTGATTTTGGCCCAGCACTGCGCTGCACCAGTTTCTTTTAACTCTGGCCCCTAGTGTTTCCTAAAATCCTGTATTAAACCAGTCCATGGACTTTCTGTCTTGAAGAGGCAAGGGTGGTTTTGCTGATGCTGGAGCTTTGAAATGACAACATGTCGTAACGATTTTCATTTACTGCGTTTTGTTGTTCTAAGAGCAAGACTATACTCCATGCCCCTTTGACCTCGAAAGGGATTTTGAGCAATTTGTTTCAGCTTTTCTGTTTTGACACTCTTCTACATGGTGTGACAGTCCTTCATCTCAATAATGATATTCAGGTGTACTTCTCTCTCTAGCACCGGCCCGTACCGAAAGCTCTGCGGAGGCCCAGCGAATCACATGATTCTGTCATGTGATAATCAGAGGAGCATACATCACCTTCAGGGTGAGGCAATACGTCTCTGTGCTAGTACAAGTAAGTGCCAGGCCTTGAAACCACCTCAACTGTTTTGCTCTGTTCGTCACCACACCCGTATGAATAAGACAAAGCACAGAGTGACATGGTAAAATAGATACAGTGATTTCTGATATACATCACGTTAAATGTTGCCAGACGTCCTCTATTACGGGACAAAACCACGTTACATTTTGCCAGAAGTCTTCTATTACGGGCAAAACCACACCATGTGGAGAAAATCTGCGTCTGCATGCTGGTATCTGGGGCATGATGCTCTGGCACCTGACTACTTTTTTGCAGTCCTATCAGGGGAGAGGCATTTGTGATGTAAATAATTAAATTGCGTAAACCTGAACCGGGCATTTCGTGAAACCATTCTAATAGGGCCCAGGCAGCCCCGCCACATACAATCTTGCTTGTCCATTGATAGTTTCATCTCACACCAACCCTTGAGAGCCAGGAATCAAATGCCTGCAACGTCCAATAAGGCTCCATAAGTGTGTGCAACAGCCCGCGTCAATCCTGTCAGTGCTAACATCAACTTCAATGTACCAGCTACATTTACATGGTCCATAAGTTCCCTGCCACCTCACAGAGCACGGAATAGAGGAGAAATTTAACCAGTCCAATGTGCTCCCCTCCGTTAGGTTCACAAAAGTAGAAAGCCTGCCCTCCACTATTATGTCCCTCCATGCCATGTATCCTGCACGGTCCAGGCATCCACCTGAGAGACCTCTGGTAGCTGCCTGCATTGGGGTGGTGCCCAGATGGGGAGGCTAGGTGCATACCACCATGGAGTATATATTTCTGCCAGCACCATGTTGCCACCCTCAACAAAGTTCTAGGGATAGTACAGTAAGAAGGGCCATTCCAGTAATGTCATGTCCCTAAAATCAACCCCCAGCATTTCACTCTCTGGAGCAGAGGGGTCTTGTAACCATTTGAGGCCACCAAAGTTGAGCCGCGGTTAATAAAGCTCATAATTGGGACACTGAACTGGCCGGTCTCTAAGGTAGCATGTAAAGTGACCAATTTAACCCTGTGCCTCTTAGTAGCTTAAATAAGTGACACCAGCATGAGTTACAACTCTGCAAATAATTACTTCTTCAATATCACTGGTAGCACTGCACCAAAACACAGAAGTCGTGGAAGAATTAACATCTTAGCAATAGACACTCTCCTGATAGGAGAAAGGGGCAGCTGTGTCCAAAAGGGTAGTGACTGTTGAATCGAGGTCAAGGCCTTCCCCACGTTCCCTTCCACCAAGTCCTGTTCAGAGTGATCTATTTGGACTTCTAAATATCTAAAGGTGTCATATTTCCACAGTAAAGGGATATTTCCAAGTGGGTGGTGCAAGTGTTTACGTGTCTGCAATGAAGGAAAGAGACAGGATTTCCCCCAATTGATCCGAAGCCCAGAGATGCGTCCAAAAGCATCTAACCTTGAAATAACTTCCGGAAATAGTGTGAGGTCTGCCCACAGGTATATCAGAGTATCATTAGAATACATCAAAACTATATTAGGGTGGACTCCCAGTCATCTGTCCTCTCCTGTAACACACAGGCCAATTGATCCATGGCCAGAGTGAATAACAAGGGAGACTCAGGGCATCCTTGCCTAGTCCCCCATTCAACAGCAAAACTATCTGAAATGACTCTGCTTTGCCACTGGATGTTCATAAAGGACTCAGACCCACCTGCAGAACTAGGGTCCCAGTCCCTAGTGAGGCCACCCATCCAGGCGTATCAGTGCAGTGTGCCCACTCCATAACTCCAAATAAACAGCGAAGATTCAAAAACGTGTTCCTGCATGTAATGAACCCATTCTGATCTGAATAGATTACTGAGTAGATCATGGGGGTCAACCTATTCGCCAGAGCCTTACTCAACACCTTGTAGTCAAGGTTAAGTAAAGAAAAGGGACAATAGGAGGCTACCTCAAGCAGGTCTCTACCGGGTTTCAGGAGGACTGTTATCAGGGCTTCCTGCATGCAATCCAGTAGGTTATCCTGAATTCCAACTTTCTTGAAGAGCTGCAAAAGTCTCTGAGTGGAGGAGGCTTAGAATGTGGCATAAAACTCTAGGGATAGTCTATCAGTAGCAGGAGGTTTGCCCCACACTATCTGCTTGATAGCCAATTGGACCTCTTTGACCTCTTTGAGTGTCAGGCGTCATCCAACTCCTGCCATAATAATGGATAAGGAGGGGCATGACAAGAGGATCACGGTACTCAGAGATCACTTCTGAAGGTATGCCCAGGGGCTCTCAGTAAAGAGTCTAGTAATGTTTCAAATTCCCTATCAATGGCCATTCGGGAATTCACTATAGACCCCACAGATGTGTATCACTAGACACCCCGCAAATGTGCAAATTGCAATAATGGCATTATATGGATGCAATCCGAATGCAACAGCCAGGCTAGTAAGCTTCTGGCCTTGTACCCCAAGTCATGCTGACATTTAGTGTACTCTTTATAAACAAAAGTAGATAACCGTCAGAAGGCCTTCTGATATTGAGACCGAATATCCTGCATATTAAGAGCCCCTTGGTGTAATTGTCGGGCATTAGTGTGAGATTGTGCTCCTGAAATTGGGGACGAGGACCTAGTTAATGTAAGATTCGGGGCACAATGAAAATCTCTACACCAAAAAGAAGGGGAGAGCGGGGAATGGAGAAGAGGCAGCATAAGAGAGCTAAAAAATAAAAGTTGCCCCACATTCGGTGCATATAATACCACAAACGTGAGGGGTTCCCCATCTAGTGCTCCCTCTACAATGACATAACAGCCCTCTGGACCCACTAAGGTGTGTTCAACAATGTAAGGCACCCCAGGGGCTAGCCAGAGTAAAACTCCATAGGGATGAGTAGATTCTATGACATTTGCTATAGTTGTCCATACTTCTCACATTCCATGTCATTATAGTATATTCCCTGGAAGCCATATAAGTTGTGTGTAGTGAACAGCTCCTGCCACTAGACACAGTATGGGGATCAAGCGCTGCAGCAGGGAGACTAAGGTGATCATTATGAACATGGCTGTCTACGCTGGCGGTGGTGGTCAATACCGCAAACGGCATGGCGGTCCAGACAGCCATATTCTAAACACAGTAGTGAACTGGCTGCAAAGTAGTCAGTTCACTACCACCAACCGCCAGGCCAGATTTGACCGTCTGTACGACTGTAGGCACATTGGACCTGGTGGTGGAGGCCAGACTGGTGGTGGTATTTTGATCCCATTTCCACCAGGGATTTCCTGGCGGGATACCTCAGTAGGAAATCCCGGGCGGAAAGCATACAGGTGACAGGAATAACCATTCCTGTCACCTACATGTGACACGCCAGCCCCCCCCTTGCCACTACACCTACACACCTTCCAAGTCACTAGATCCGCCACCACCCCCTTAACCCCAAAAACCGACACCCCAACCCTCCACCCCCAAAACCCCATGTAGGCCCCCCAGCTCGACCCTCACCATCCCCCACCCCCATCCCTACATACAGGTCCCCCAAACTCCAATCACCCACATCCACATGCACCCATTCACCTACATGCACACACGCATATATGCACTCAGACACACATACACTCATGCAAACCTGCATGCACCCGCACACTCACACACACACCTCCCTCCCCCTTTCCCACTCAGACAGCACTTGCCTCTACCGTTGCGCTGCTCTGGCAGGGAATGGGCTCCCTGGATGCTGCTTTCCTCCATCGCCGCCTCTCCATACACCGCCACGCCTATGAATGCATCATTATAGGTGTGGCCGGGTATGGACTGACGTGGCGGTCAGAGTGGAGCAGCATCCACCCCGGCCACCGACCACCAGCATGGCACATGGTGGGCCTCACGGCCATCAATGGTGGTGAGGCTCCATGCGTCATTATTTGGCAGGATGCTGGCCGCCGCCACTGACAGTCTTCCATTGACCGCCGGCACGGTTGGTGGCAGGGCATCCCGCCCAAAACATAATGAACCCCTAAGTAATCTGTCAAGAAAACTGAAAGCAAAAAACATTATTAACAAACCCTAATGAACCCTACACCCCAGCCGCACCCTCAATCGGTCACAGCCACTTTATGCCATCAATGATTCAGCAACTACTACAAAGTCTATCTGGTAATGGGGGTAATACAAGCAGTCACTGGTAAATCCGGCAGTCCGGATCCCTCCATGGACATCATTTAGAGGTCACCAGGGGTCACAGATGCGACCCCTGGCCTGCCCTTTGCGACCCCTGACACTGCCTTTGCTACCCCTGGCTTCAGAGGCAATACAATCAGTGAAAGCAACACTGTGGCAGCTCTTCCTTATCGGCGTCAGTTGGGGCCCCACTCTGTTTTTTGTCATTTTGTTTTTTACACTAATAGTGAATAATAAAATATTATTCACTGTTAGTATAGTAAAAATGTGAATTTGCAATCCCATGGCAGCTGAGGTAAGTACAAATGCTTTTAGATGTATGTTTTGTGCGTGCTTGCGGGTGAGAGTGTGTTTATGTGAGAGAGTGTGTGTTTAAGTGAGAATGTGTGTGTGTGCCTATGTATCTGTGAGTGAAAGTGGAGGTCAAAGGGCGCGTGATGTCACTTCCGCTCTCCCTGGCATTTTGGTGAATTGACACCCATGCATCCCTTGCTGCTATATTAATATAGATATCCACCCTCTCAGTAGAGCATCGTTGGCAAGCGTCTGCCCCTTCCAGCTCCCGCACCCATCAATCTCCATGCAACAGAGTCATCAGAATAAAAATGGAAACAAATGAACCATCTATAATACTGAAGCAGACTGAAATAGGTCCACAGTCATAGAAGTGATCTGCAGGTCATATCTCAGCTCCTCTGGAGGTGCAACCACCAGTGTGTTGTCTCTTTGTGTTCCATCATCATCATCAGAGCCATGGCCCTCTTGTCTAGATAGAGAGTACTGCTCCACTGCCGCAGTGCTGCTTGTGCTTAATGCCCCTATTGTTCCTGGTAAAACATTGCCAGCATCATTGAATCCGCGGACATCCATGGTATGGTCCAGGAAATTTGTAACGGTGCTGTTGTTGATCTGCCAGGGGCCCTTGGTGCTTGCCAATTGCAATATGTTATCTCTGTCTCTGTAATTGCCAGTACTTCCGGTGCTGGGGGACAAGAGGGCATCCTATGTGCCCTCTCTATCTGAAAAATGTAAAGATACTTCCCCCCCCCAGCAACTCCTCCGTCAGCCACTTCTCCAGAAACAGGTCCATACTGGGGCCTTCTGCCCCATCAGGGATGCCCACCACTCTGATGTTATTCCTCTGTGATCAGCCTTCAGAATCATCAGCCCTGTCTCTCAATAGTGCCATCTCCTTCTGCAGAGCCTTGATCTGTTGCTGTTGGTCTCTGACAGAGGGGCACATAGTGACCAGGTCCTTTTCTGTTTCCTACACCCTGTCTTTCAACTTTTTATGATTCTCTTTCAAGAACCTTATTTCAATCATCAAAGAGTCCAGTTTGGGTTCTATGGTAAACCGAAGACTACTGACACCCGTCAAGGGTTCTGAACATTTCTTTAAGTGGTCCTGCAAGATGAGTTCTATTGCTGTTTGCAACGGATCCATAGACGTGTGTGTATGGACACCATCCCCTCCTTTCCCTGCCTTTACTTCAGCCATTATGATTGAGAACAGCAAGGTCAGGTCACAAGTGTTGTGCATTGGGGAGCCAACAAAGAAAGGAGCCTGAGTTGGGTTGTCGCTCAGTGTTGTGAGCCACGAGCTACCCAAGCGAAGCCCGAGTTGTAAGATATGGCACTTGTGGGCACGGAATCACCATGTTTCCTGTCGGTGTTTAAGCCCACAGTATCTGCAGTAGAAAAGGCAGCAATTGTACTGGTGTGCCCCCAGGGACCATTGAGTAGGCAGCATGTGAGCTTTTGAAGAAGGCACCGTGCATGGCACAGGCAATGATGGGCAGTCCAGTAGGACATGACCCAGTCTTCTAGCACACAATTGCGAACACTCCTTTCCCAGCTCGGTCATGTTGAGGAAATCAAGTCTCACACCATGTGCAGTGGGTGCAGCAAACCTCCCCGTAAGCATGCCTCAGATTTGCAGTCCCCAGGCAGGGGCCCTCCTGAGGGGTATGCTAGATGGCCCTCACCACGGGAAAAAACTGCCCTGAGCGTGTGAGTCCACCCGAGTGTTCAGACCTGTAGAGCGGGTCCCCTGCGCAGTCACCCCCCAGTGGAAAAGGGAGGCACCATCTCGCTGCTCATCTCGGGCTGCCAGCCACTGCCACATGCAGATCATCAAGACCCCAGGAGGCCCCCTTGCTCCCCAGAAGTGCCATCATGGCAGGCTGCCACAGCACCCCTCATCTCCACTGCAGCAGTAGTGCACAGTTGTACCAAGGGGCCCCTCCCGACGGCTACCTAAACCCTGTAGGCTATGCACAAGATACAGCCGGGGGTTCAGGCCGCAGCCACTCCTCCGCTAGTTGGGTCACTGGAGGTGTCCGGCGGAATCAGACTGTGCCAAGATGCATGCCTCCAGGGTCTGCTGACGGGACACCACCATTCACACACCTTCACTGTGGCCTGTAAGTGAGATGTAGACAAGTAGTTTAACGTGGTGGTCCGGCACTCACAATTAGGTGTCTGACCCGGCATCCATCTTGGGCACCCTCCCTTCAAGGCTGTTGATGAAAATAAGGAAGGGAAAGGTCTGATTTCTGTGAATACCTCTCTTTCCTCCTGTTTATTTTGGTCTCTGCTTTTGTGCCAGTTGGGCGTGGTTATGGAACAAATTTTCCAATCACACCCGTGTCCCACAGGTTTTACGCTCTATGGGCCCTATTACAAGTTCCCTCTTTTCTCCATGAGGAGATACTGGGGCTGGAATCAGTGCTATTGGGTGGCATCTCCCCATGGGATAATGGGGATTACAACAATTTCCCCTGGGAATAGAGTATAGCAGGTGGACATCCATTTTTACATGTCTTTGCACCCCTCATCCCCCTAGGAAAAATAACTGTATTAAATCTGCAAAAATATACCACCTGCTTGAAGCAGATGATTATTGTTACAGAGGCTTTTTCCTTTGCTACAGGTGGGTTTAAAGGGGGGCAAACAGTGGTGACAGAGTAGAATCCTTTTTTTCAGCTGGAGGGGACTTCTTCTGCATCCTCCATGCAGAAAGGGTGAGGTGGGCGGGGACCAGACAGCAGCTTTCTGCAACACCATAGATGACTAAAGGTCTGTAAATATCAGGTCTGGAGTGTGAACATTGATAATTTTGGGGCCAGAGTCACTTGAAATCTTATTGTTGCCCGGAGCCATATCCCCCACCCACCCACGGGGATACAGCTCCAGGCACCTCGTAATGTGGATCTAGATCTTAGGTCTTTTTGTAGCTCTCCGTGTTTCAAAATGAAGTGTGAAGGTGCTCTGCATCAGGAATCAGTAAGAGATCTTGAAGTAAGTGTGCATCAATTCAACTGTCCTATGATTCTCCTATCTCAAGACCTTCAATAAGAGACAATCTCCAATCTGTGACATTGATCAGGTTAACAGAGGCACCATTTGATTGATTTATAGATAATTGATGAATGCCATGATCCTGGTGACATGGGCCTCAATCAAGCCAACCCACAAGCTCAAGGGAGGAATCCATAGATAGACCGTAAAGCTGTTGATGTCTTTTAGAGTTCTGAGTAATCCTGTCCTTCTCACTTGTTTATTTATTTTTCAGGATGGCACTGTAACTTACTGTTGCCTGGTTTGATGCATTCAGCTCATTCTTCAGCACAATTTTCCTGGTAGCAATCACTTACAACTTGGAGGATGGAAAAAACTAGGCTTCCATCCATGTTGGTGGATGTATTTATGCTTATTATCAGACACATTCCTTCTTCATTCTGTACCCTCTTTCATCCTGTCATTGTCTTAGAAGAGTATGTTGCCTTCCTTTAACCCAGTGCCTCTATCTCAGCAGGGGATCTTTTTATATTTCTGAGAATGTCCATTGGTGCTTGTGATGTATTTTGAATGGGTGGCAGAGTCCAGCAACTGCTAGGTAGTTTCTTGATTACTTGAGGCAACACAGGGTGTGCAGCCTACTTCACCAACTCATAGTAGTTGGTGGTTTGTCACAATAAACATAGCTTATGCTAAAGCTCATGTACACATGATCCCACTGGTTCCATGAAGATCAACTAAGGGAGTAGCAGTTTCCTGGGAGAACGTTCAGCTCATTTTCTTACTTGCCACCTACAGAGCCTGTACTTAACACATTCTCTAATATGCTAATATAAATTGCTGCACCAGGGTGCTATAGACATATAAGGCTTAATTTTACTTCTGTGTGAAATAAATTAATGGATTTTGCATGTGGTGTCTTTATCGTCCCTGTGATCAACGTTGTTTTATATGCCATCATTGTGTAAAACCTGTGAGACATAAAAGGAAGAGTAGGGTAATGGATCAGTTACTTACTAATAACCTCCATTACCCTGAGCCTGACTTCTCCACTTCACAGTCCCAATGCCCTCCAACACCATGTGTGGTCTTAAGTCACGGCTCGTGGGGGGTGCAAGGGGCAGGGCGGCACACGGGCGGGAATATTAATAAATCTAAAACGTAAATTGAAAAAACGTACCTGCGCGCCACACCGTGGATCCTCTGTCTCCTCAGCAGCAGACAGGCACAGGCTCCCAGTTTGCACTGCGGCCAATCTTGATGCTCCTCAGAGCAGCGTTAGGATTGGCTGGGAGCACCCAGTCAGGGCACTCCTGCGCAGACTAGGAGCCTGTGCTTGCTCTCCCTTCGTCCCTGTCATCCCCAATGTCTTTAACAATAAAAGGATAATAAACCGGGTTTATTATCCTTTCGTTGTTAAAGGATTTGCAGCGGTTGCTGCCGGGACAGTAGGGAGTGGTGCTCCTCCTCTATTGCAGGGGGGGTGACGCACCTTCGCCATAGTGGGGGAGGGAGCGGTCTTACATCAACTTGTGCTGAGAGGATACTTGAAGAAGCAGCAGTCACATTGAGAGCCGTCTTAGTTTTAGATCTTCAAAGAGAATATTTTCTTTAAAGTATCAATAATGAATTGCACATGTATTTTTGTCTGTCAACAGTATGCTAGTAAACTGTGCACTGACGGATCTCACAGTGTAGCAACTTCGATCAGAAAAGCACGACTTGGGGTAATAAAGAATACAGTTAAGTAATTGAGTACATTTCTTCTTGTTTTAATCTGAATGAATTTCTGAAACATATGTATTTTAATCTGATTAGGTGTTTTTCAGTTAATAAGTGAAACTCCCAAGGCACAAAACTAAATAAGCATAATTAGTCTGCAATTTTACAAGCATCCAAACATCTCCACTAAACAGTCATACATATTACATGCCAAATAATCACGATATACCTGAACATGTTGGTGGATAATAGCAGTAATTTCACCATCTTCATTCCTAGGGTAATAGATCTTCTCTGATATTCTGTAAACTTCAATTTCACAAGGGGGGAATTCTCGTCCTGAAAAGGGAAATTAATTGAAAATTATGAATAATGAACAATCATAAAGCTATACATAAATGTATCATTATGTAAACTAAAAAACGGAATTAAATATCTCAGCATACAGGGATATGTATAATCAGTGTGAAAGCCACCAGTGTATCAATCATAAAATAACTCAACTGGGTACATGATGTTTTGTGGAAGTTGTCATGTATGAATCTAGAACTAGGGTTGATGTTGTTTTTGGCTTTTTTTTAATAAGTGCCATTCTTTATTTAGTAACCTATGCTGTCTGCACTTTCCTCCAAATGTACACATGTACTGTAGGTTCAGAGGAAACTGGAGATGAACATGGCTTACCACTAAGAATAGTCAAATGCCGAACTCGAAGTAAACCTTAGTTGAAACTCACTTAAGCGTGTCAAAAAACTTGTAAACAATAGGATACAGATGTAACCTTAACTCCCACGCCTGCCATAAAGTGTGGAAGATCAAGTGCATATGAAAATAAATAGTGCTCTTTGCCAGTACATATATAGCTTCAGAGTTGGATGCTGAAGGAATTTGCCTATCAGGGAGTCTTATGTCCTCAGCTAATTTATCATCCGTTCTGTTAGTTTCATTTTTATTTTATCCATGACTGTCCAATCTTGTACATCTTTTATCCAGTATCCATTTTGTGGACTTTTGGAACCACCCTTTGTATTGAGATTCGACACCTTGCCAGGAGTGCAATATGGAAAAATGTCTTTTTGATTTTACAAAGACATTTGCTAACATGAATCTCAAATAAATAGGTCTGGGGGTGCACTCCATGGCTGCCCATAGATATTCTAGTAATCTATTCTTCATTGTACCCCGATATGATAGTAAGACCTAGCAGAGCAGTCCAAGCCAAATAAAAAAAAAACAGTGTATTTTTATATTTTGGGCAGCTAGTGTCTTATTTGAGTCTCTGTGTATCACCAACAGTTTAACGTACCTTGTATGTAATATATTGAAATAGCAAATGCCGAATCGAGCAATAGAGGAGATTTGGCGTGTTAGCTGTAGGACATTCTCAGATTGCTTAGCTGCACATTCTAACCCACAGTATGAATCATATTTTTGTCTTACCAGCAGTGGTTGATTTGGTGTATCTGCTGGTATTGCCTGATAGGGTAAGGGAGAATTTAGCGTCCTACACCAGATCTTTCTACTTCTTCACAGACAGCCAAGGATTGTAAAAATTGTCTAATTGTCAGCTGAAAGGCTGTGGTGGCACTGTCTAGGGTTGTTAAGGAGTTAGTGGCATATAAATCACCTGCTGTGTTGCATCCTGATCTTTAACAGACTGTTATGCTCATTATTTTTTCTTGTTGGGTTGTGTTTTCATTTATTCTTTTAGATTCAAAGAGGGTGATCTGACGTTCAGTTGTGGTTAGTCGGTTCCCAGCAGCTCCCCATGGAGACTTTTCTTCTCCAGTCCAGCTAGCAGCAAACAGCAGTTGGGCGCAAGGTCGTAAGCCTCCAAGGCAAGGACTTGTAGTCCTCTCTCATTGTACTTGAATTGTAGCGCATCCGTCTTCACTTCTCTTTTTGGCTCTAAGTATAGTTGGGTACATGCTACATTGGAATAAATATAGATACATATGGAGTATTAGCATTTTTGTCATGCCCACTCTCCCGGCTAGGGACACTGCAAGGATGTTAAAAAATCGACTGAGTTGGTAATTGTATGTATTTCTTTTTCTTTATGTAAGAGTAAATAACATCAAGGTAGCGGAACAAGTCTTTCACTCAGGTCATCCCCATCTCTGGCACAATGTCAAAGCATCTGTAACGTAGGCCCTCTAATAGGAATATTTGTAGGTTTTGTCTGTAAATTCTCAGTGTGGACTGATCATTCTCGATAGAATTTCCAACAACGCCAAGGGATATACCTGGTATACCAGACATAACAAGAGTCAACTACACAAAATCATACTACGTTTACAACCATATAGTTCTATTGGCTACTTTTTGAGTAAGGTACATAGCTGGCAGGCCCGTTCTTCTTAATTGAATCCATTAGTTCGAACTCTCAGCACGGTTTTGTGCATTGAATTTGCACTGGATTTAGGCAATTGAACCAGTTCATTAGTTTCTTATCCGACATGCAGGATGTTTAGTGTGCCAGTAAATGTTTGGTGCCCTTTAGCAGAAAGTCCTCGTTGATTTCGTCTTGTGTGTGGGACATCTAGCTCTTCCCATTGTTCATATCTTACTTTCCTGAATATGAGTTATGCACCTGCAGGTATTCATATTTCCTTGTGTTGAGTTTTGTCCAGAATTCTAGTTCTTCTAAGTAAATCATACCTTGGGTCAGAGATCAGGACATTTTCGCTTTATATTTCTTTGGGGAAATCCTGTCCTTATCATCATCTATGACACAATTAAAGTGTAGAGCTTAGGTGGGGCACCAATAAGCAGTTCAGCTCCATAAAAAGCATGGCTGCGAATTATCCTAACATTCCGAATCTGAGAGGGCCCTTTGATTGAGACATACACTTAAGCAAAGTAGTCTTGTCTCCCTCCAGGAAATTTGGAGAAATAGTGGTATCTTCTATTTGAGGCCTGGTCTCATGGCCATTGTTAAGGCTGTAAAGTGTTTTGGATGTGGTGGAAATGACAGTGATAGGGTTCTGCAAACTGGCCACGGGCACGTGCACCCGGCCCTTTTTATTGGCAGGTTCACCTGACTGGTGGTATCTGTGTTGGGTGGGTGTGGGGTATGTATGTAAGACCAGCCCTCAGCCGAGTGGCTGGTAAAACACTAGAACGTGTCCAGCAGGACACTACATGCCTCCAAAACTTTATTGAGGAACAAAACAAAGTCCAACCTGTAAAATAAAACACAGTAACAAAAACACCACCATCAGTCTCTCGGCCTCGAGAAGGCAGGTCGCAGTATTGCAGGGGACAGGTGCAGCTGGGAGCACCCAGACACCTCCGCACGAGTCCATGATTTAACCAGGTACAGCTGGGCACGAACACTGTGTGGAAGATGTCCGGACTCTGTGACAGTCAGAAGGTTGGTTAAGTGTCCACTCATGCACTGTGGTTCAGTCCTGTGGGCACTCGTGGCGAGGCTGGTGGTGTATATAGTTCACTTTGTTCGAATTGGGTGTATCATTCGAATAGGGTTCATCATTCGAATTGGGTGCATCAGAAGCGTTGGTGGAGTCCGCTGCGAATATGCTTCTTGAGATTTCCTGGCTTAATGAAGGCAAATCCTTTGAAGACAAATGACTACAAAGAGGTACTGAAGAGAATCAAGTTAAGCTCCAAGTGCAGACAATCTAGCTGATGGGACCTTTAAGTAAATGCTTACTTTTAGCAGGTGTTAGCAAGGGATGGGCCACGGAAATAATATTACAGCACCAGGACTGAAACATCCATATTTAGGAACGCCATTGAATGAGTCCTGGTGTCTGTTAATTGCACCGACACAGTCATCACATTTTACTAAGGAAGTCCCGGATCCACTTCAGCAGCAGCTATGCCTCCTGCACTTCACCGGCAAGCCCTGTGCAGGGGTGCACAATGCGTCCAAGGAATCCCGATGAGTGAGCGTCCCTTTGTGTTGTTGGGTTGTAAGTGTGGTGTGACCGCATCTGCTGGTTGTTATCACCCTCTGGTCCATCGCAGCCACTTCTCATTTCGGGAGGCTAGTTGCCACACTACCTTCCGGTCCTTCACCTTTTAAACAGCACAGAGGACCCTGGTTCCCCTGCTCCAGCTACAAGCCTTAGGTGCTGTGAGCATCTTTTAATACTTTAACTTTTAAATCGATGCACTAACTATTTACAGTTGCGAGCATCTGATTGTGCACATTTTTCTAAACATTTAGTTTAAAGTTCTAATTTCAGTTCTCTTTACTGTCATTGGTGGGGTTGTGTTGGCGGGCCCTTTTTGTTTTTAACTTTCCGACACCCTCCAGTCCGCAGCAGCCACTTCTCACTGATTTAGCGGAGATGGTGCCGGCCCCCTCCTCACTCACTTCTAACTGTGACTTTCTCTTTGTGCCCAATATTGAATTGGTGGCGCTTAACCTAGGCTTCTCTCAGACTAAAATCATCATGTATGCTGGTCTTAGATTCTGGGAAGCTTTGGTGTGGATTGTTGAACACATGCTTGCTAATAAAACATGATATTGAAACCTGCGATCTAATTTTAACTGAGTCTCTTGATTGCCTCTTTACCACAGAGACCTGGGCTGAAGCTGACTCAAACCCAGACCTTATTGATGCTATCCCTCCTGGTTATTCTATTTATAGGCTTGACCGTCAAGGCCGGGTGGGTGGGAGCCTTGCCATTATTTCCAGGAATACACTTAGCTGTATGTTGGATTCAATATCCCCCAACAACAAAGTCAGTACTGAGGCAGCCTTTTGAGGAATAAAGCTCTCAACGAAGGACACTTTTTCAGGGATTCTAATTTTACAGACCACCTGGCACAAGGGCCAATTTTTTAGACTCTTGGGGACAGACTATTGAACGATATTTAAATTATAGACTTACCATTATTCAAGTGGATATTAATTTTCATTTTGACAAGCCGCCCAATAAGGACACTGTCGCTTTGCTTGAGTCAATGCTGAACCTAGAACTGTCCCAGAGAGTTTGGAAGCCTACCCACCCCTCGGGACACAACCTTGAAGGCATTTTTTCTAATTATCCTGACCTCCTTATTAATGAAATTCGCCCTTTGAGCTGGAAAGATCACCATATCATTATATTTAGTATTTCTTTGGCCCATTCTAATGTTATTAAATCCCCTTCTAAGCTTATTACTTGTAGAAATGAAAGTAGTATCACCACAACTAATTTTGAGCAAGCCCTCAGTGCATCCAAACATCATACAGTGTTTTCTCAGGGTTACTCTGCTGAAAGTTTTGACATGTGGGTCTCCTCCTCTTTAGATTCTATAGCCCCTTTAAGAACTAAAACTATGACCAGAATCAAACCATCTGCCCCCTGGTTTTTGGCTGAACTTAAGGAATTGCGTCTGAAATGTCACTGGCAAGAGCGCCAGTGACTGCTTACTACCAGTGCTGAGGGGAAACATTTTGAAAAGGCTAAATACAAGACTTTGCTGTCACTCTATAAAATTGCTATCAAGGCTGCTAAAACAACCTTTTTACTGATAAAGTAGGACAGCAAGCAATTCCTCCAAACGTCTGTTTAAAACTATCAAAGACCTGATCTCCCCTCCCGCTCAGAACCAGGCTTCCACAGCCCAAGCTTTTTGTGATGGTATGGCACCCTGTTTCAAAAATAATATCCTGGATCTATATTCCACCTTTGACCTTTTTCTAGATTGCGACTTCCTGTCTGCTGTTGTGGACTCCTCTGGACTAAGACTGGTGGAGTTTCCCATTATTTCTTTTCAGCAGACCAAGGAGCTGCTTCTGAGCACTAAATCTGGGTCTCCACTAGATCCCTGTTCGGCCAAAAGATTTCACCTGGCTCCCGATTCTATTGCTGGCTTTTTGCATAGTATTTGCAGTGGCATCATTCAATCAGGCATCTTTCCCATATCCTAGAAAGAGCCATATCACTCCCTTATTGAAAAAATATAACGCTTCTCCCGACGATTTTAAGAACTATCGTCCGGATCTTCTCGCTCCCTTTTCCAGCCAAACTTTTGGAGAAATTTTAAAATCTGCAAAAACATGGGTACTTTATTTGACAATTCTGTGAGTTTTGACAACCAGGCTAGCCGCACAACCTGCACTTGTTTTCATATCATCAGAATCTTGAGGAAGATTTTTCCTTTTATCCCTAAGGAGTTACATAAGGCGGTTGTCATTGTGCTTATTACAGCTCAGTTGGAGTACTGTAACTCCTTATACCTGAACTCTAACTTAACAAGTGTTAACAAGTTGCAGGTTGTTGAGAATGCAGCTGCTCACCTCATTCTGAACATCCCTAGACAGGTATTGGTGAGGGAGGGACTGCGTGCCCTCCACTGGCTTCCTATTAGAAAGCAAATCGTGTTCAAAGCTCTATGCATGGTACATAAAGCCCTTCACTTCCAGAACATGGAATACCTTAATGCTATGTTTTGGTGGTAGGTCCCTCCTAGATCTTTTAGATCTTCCTTGCATAAATTGGTAGGTGTTCCTAGATTTCGTAAAGTTAAATGGGGCAAAAGAGCTTTCTCTGTGGGAGTGGCCAAGATAAGGAACACTCTACCATCCCACATTGCGAAACCAATACCTTGCCTACTTTTAAAAAACAACGAAAAACATGGCTCTTTACTCCGTATGGTCTTGAATGTGTGTTACTGTTGTCCTACCGGTTCTCTGCCATCGCTTTGATGTCCTCGGGTTTAACGCACTCTATAAATGCTTTTAACATAACATTTACCATAATATCAGAGGTGCACTGTGGCCGGGCGATCAGCTGTAGGGATGGCAGAGGGGCTTCTAGTATTTGAAGGAGCCTTGGGTTGAGCAAGTGCTCTTTTGAGTTTCTGCGTTATGGCTCAGTACATCTTTTTCAGTAACATTACCTGTCAGTACCTTTGTAGTAAACAAATCTTTACCGAATGCATCAATAACCCTCTGACCGGCATCTTGTTCACCATGTAGGAAGAACCCCAAAGCAAACAAAAAAATATCAAGTTAATTTGGTGCTCTCATAACACTGTATATTAGATGCATGACACAATGGGTATATACATTTATTTTATTGCTTTGTGTAGCACCAAGTATGTCAGCTAATGGCCTTCTTAGCGCTTTACGCATAGACTTTGGCTACATTGTCAGAATACAGATCATCAATGCATGCGATGGAAGCAAGTAACAGAGAGGTATCTCTAGAGAATGCAGCGACTTTGGTCTCGGTGCTTCTGGGTCAGTGGTGAGTACCTCATGAAGGATCTGGAGTATTTAATGCAGCTAGTATATAGCATTTCTCACAAATACACCCATAAATCATGCTACGTGCACCCCAAGTCCTGTCACACTGAGGACCGTGGTGCTTTGTTAAGTCTGTGGTTTTTGTGTTTGGCAGTGTTTGAGGAGTGGTGGCAGAGAGCTGCACGGACAAGATACAAACAATCTGTGAGCTGCAGAAGGGTAAACCATATATAGCTGGCAGTCACAAGAAGCACTGAACCCAGCCTAGTGGGCCTGTGGTGCTCCAGCAAATGGTGATTTGAAACACGATCTGTCTACCACCTCCTGTCCCACGGACAGTCACAGGCTGTTGTCCAAGGGCTTTGTGTGTTTAGGCAGGTGGCTGGTCGATTGGTAATGCTTGGGGTTGTGGCACCAGGGTAGAGCCTCCTGTTTCCTTGGAGCATGAGAGCTGGGCTTGGCCTCTGAGGCAACATTACTGGCACATGGGTCCTTGTAGGTCATCAGAGAGCACAGTGTTAAAGGTGAGCCAAACCCTCTACCCAGGGCACAGCATGCACCAGGTGCTCTCCACACCAAGGTGAAAGAATGTGGGTGGGCTATAGGGGATAGAAGTGAAGCACATTCTTTTGTTGTTCTCATTTGTGTTAGAAACAGGGATTTAAAAGGATCAAAACAAGAGGAGCGGGCAGGATAACTGGTGTAGGGTGGCTTCCTTTTCAAGTACCTCTCTACATAGTTCTGTAGGTGCAGCCTTTCTGTGGGGTAATGCCTCTTCACAGCAGTGTGGTCTCTAGTACAGATCACCCAAAACAGAGATACAAAGAGGTGTGTCCTTGCCAAACCTGGGACAAAGTAAGTGAACAATGCAGCCAAAAAGAAAAAGGGAGCACACTGCCTTGCATTCAAGCGGAAAATAGCCCCAAGGCATCATGGTAAATGCAGTCATTCAAATAAAAATAACGAGAATTTTTCACAAAAAATATTCACCCTAAGTAGGTGCAGCAAGTGCTGTATTGCTGTAGAAAGTCTTTCACCTAAGGTAGGTGCAGCGAGTGCCGTATCTCTGGACACGTGTTTCTGGCTTTCGGCCGTGCTGCACCTACTTATGGTGAATAATTTTTTTGAAAAATTCTCGCTATTTATATTTAAATGACTGCATTTGGGGTTATTTTCCACTTGAATACAAGGCAGTGTGCTCCCTTTTTCTTTTTGGATGTCTAAATGACGGCCCCCATGAGCCACTTGCTGACGAGCACTGGCGATGCACCTGTGCGCCTACTGAGTGGTACAAAACCTGTGAAGACGTTTGGCGGCATTTCAAGCGACCCCTTCAGTTACATACGGTCTCTGCTGATGACGGCCGAAAGCCAGAAACACGTATCCAGAGATACGGCACTCGCTGCACCTACCTCTGGTGAAAGACTTTCTACAGCGATGCAGCACTTGCTGCACCTACTTAGGGTGAATCATTTTTTTGAAAAATTCTCGCTATTTATATTTAAATGACTGCATTTACCATGATGCCTTGGGGTTATTTTCCACTTGAATACAAGGCAGTGTGCTCCCTTTTTCTTTTTTAACAATGCAGCCTTTTTACATGCATGTGCTGGACAGTGGTCAGAACGAGTTTCACAGCCACATGATGGGCACTCTGAACCCTGGGTTGTTTGGTATCAAATAACTCAAAATGAAAAATCGAAACTGGTGCCTGTATTGGATTTATTGAAAAATATACCCAAGGACCACTTCTGGCAAAAGCTAACTAACCCTGGCATGGTTGCTGAGCAGTCAAAACCTGTCTGCCATCACCAGACAAGATTCTGGAACCATGGGGTGAGAGCCTATGCTCCCTGGGCCCAGAGAACAAAGGCCTTCCTGGGCAGAGGTGTTACACCTCCTCCCCCAGGAATGTGGAAAGCCCTGCCTATGAGCTTCAAAGGGCTTGCTGCCCTTGAAACTCGACCCCCAGTCCTGTTTTTAGCACCAGATGGCTGTCCTTGTTACAAACCCCCACTTTTAGAGGGAGCAACAGCGGGCAAATGCACAAAGGGCAGGCGGAGTGGCCAACCCCAGCTTGCTCCAATCCTAAGGTGTTGCATGTGAGGTAACCTCTCCATTTCATTTTCCTCCATCTTGCATGGTGGGGAAATAGCCTATCAGGGATAGGGAAGTGACCTCTGCCTACAAGAAGTGGTCACAAAGTGTGTGTGGCCACCCTAAGGTACATGACCCATTGGCCACTATGAAGTACTCTTCTAAACGCCCACTAGATGCAGCATTTAGTGGGCACCCTTAGACCTGCCGATCAGATTTCAATGTCACAAGAAGGCCAGCAACAAATAAGACACAAGGCTTGAGAACTGCATTCCTGCTTCACAAGGAAAATGGCACTAAATCCTGCCTGCGGCACCCAGGACTTGATAATCACCGCTGAGGGGTTGCATGGACATTTGACGGACTCTACAAAAACCCAGTGGACCTCCGCCCTTCTGAAAATCACCAAATATCTCCCTCTACAGTGAAGGTATCACTCCCTACAACAAAGAAGCAAAAGACCAGTCAATTCTAGTTCACTGACCAAGGATATGGACACAGCAGACTGATTAAATTTCACTCAATGGCCTGGGAGGACAAACCCTGCAAGTGTGCCAAGTTTGGTGGTGCTGTGACCTCCAGTGGATGAACCGTGCAATAGCCCGGGCTACTGAATCCCCAACATCAGACACCCAGAATAAAAGTCCTCTCTGGACTCCAAAAGGGACAGGAGAAAGCCCAGTCAAGGGGCCTAAGGACAAGTAAGAACCACCCCCCAGAGTGGTCCTGCTGACCTGCAATCCACCCTCAAAGATACCTGCCATCTGCTTCCAAGGGTACCTTGGCGCACAGCACTTGGCTCACTTTAATGCTCTGCACCCAACCTCCCTGGGCCCTGCACTGGAAAACCAGCTGTGCTCTATGGGTCCCCCACCCCCTGCGACCTCTACACTCCAAGGAGACCCACTGGACTTACCCTGAAGTCCATCTGTTCATTGCTTTTCCAACTTGTCCCCCACAGTGGTCCTGAACCAGCTCCAAAGACTTTTCAGCAGTTGTTTTGCCAAAACTGGGAGCCACCCAAACTTCCCCAGCTGGTCCGCAGGACACCTCAATGACCTCGACCTAAAAACAAATTTTCCAAGTGGTCCTGCAAAAGCTCCAAAGACTTTTCAGCAGCTGCCTGATTCTGTATGCATTTTTAAAGTGTCTCCCATTGATTCCTACGGTGCGATATTATGCACAAATACAAGACATTTTCTAAACTTTGAAAAATCATAACTTGAAAAGTATTTACCCTATTTTGATGATCTTGGTCTTACAACATTTATAATAATCTGAAGTATTTGTGTATATTGGTCTTGAGTTATTCCTTTGAGTGTGTGTCCATTTTTATTGATACTGTGAGTACAAGAAATGCTTTGCACTTCTCCAAGATTGGCCTAACTGCTCGACCAGGCTACCATAAAAATTAGGGTATTAAGTGGTCACGTTTGTACCTCTGTAAGCCAACGTGTGGTTGCTCAGACTCTCTGCACAGAGTACATGGTTTTGTACACTACAAAGAGAGCTAGCCTTCTACACTTACATTCTCCAATTGCTAATTCAGAACACCTTCTTCCACTATACTCCTAAACCCTGCATGATAAATTGACCTTGGTCTACTTTTTGTTGCTTCCTCTCCTTTCTTTCTTTAGAGCGATCCTCTTCTTACCTTCCATCCTCAGCCTACTTTCTATTTCTGAAAACAGCTTCCTCTTGGTCTTATGCCTCCCTGCCCCAATCCTTCTTACTGTAATTCAGCAATACTTCACTTCATAGTTCACTACCTTTCCTCATTAAAATCCTATCCCTATAATCTAACATCATCTAATCTCCGCCAGCCTATTTATCTCACCAACCATTTGCCTGAAACTACATATACCCAAATAATGATCACACCTACCTGGTATTAATATATCATAAAATAACTACAAATGTATGCACTGTGTCTTCAGAACATATGACTAATTGAATTACCAGGAATAAACACTACATTAATCACAAACCTTGTGTTTCTGAGTAGTATGTTACTCGCCACAAAATGCTTCAACACCACGCCAGGTGTAGTAAGCATTATATAAATACAATTACAGTTGAGTAAACATTGCTCTCCATCTTTTCTTTACAGCCACCTATTAATGCAAATACAGTATAGTAATTTTTAGTGTAGGTACAAATAAATACTACTTGGTTTTTATTAGGAAACTGTATCTCATATTTGAGTGAACATACTACAATGTAGTACATGATTACTGACTAAAGTTAGCCCACAATAGAAAAGCATGTTAATATTCCTTAAATGAAACATTTTGAAAGTGAAAGAGTCTGTAGCATTTGCAACTGTACTGAAGTTCTCACCTGGAAGATACATACCTTCATTAAATAGCTTGACAAAATCAAGGGCATGTTTGATAATAGTTCTCATTTTGTCTAAAATATCCGCTCTAACAACTCCATTAGGCTGGGGACCAACTTCCACACCTGCAATATTACAAAAATAAGAAAGCTTTAGAAAATAGGGGCAAAACTTGTTTCATAACTTAAAAGATTTGTGCTGTCCTGCTCCACACCAAAACTTCGTAAAGGTATTAACAAAGGGTAAAAGCAAGTTAATGAAGGTATATGAAGCATTACATAAACTCAGGACATGAGACACAAAACTACTGTATGTATGTGTTTATCAATATAGGGGCAAATTTACAGTTCGGAGGAGAGGGCACTCCATTGCAATGGTGATGGAGTATTCTCTTTGCCAAATTGAAGGCTCGCCCGACTTATTTAGAGACAGGCGAACATTCATTATCTTGACCGCAGAGTCTCTTTGGTCTCTGCCACTGACATAAACCTCTAATGGCTGTTGGAGGTTTGGCCATGTGTCCACCCAACCAATTTAGAGTGGTCAAACACATGGCCAGTTTTCACTGTCAGTCAATGCCAGGTAAAAAATGGGAGTGACCAACAGTGAAAACAGCAAAATGTCCTGTTTGCCATAAAAGAAAGAACCTATAGCGAGGGGGTGGGCTTTCGTTTAATTATTTTCCAAAACAAAATATAATTGTGTGTTATTTATTTTAAAGAAAATTAAAAAATAACCTGCAAGTTTGACATGCTGCTCCATCATGTTGACGGAGTTGTCCGTCAAAGTTAGAATGCATTGACAGGAACTGCCATTGCTAGCGATGCCCTCTGGCCTGGAAGACATCTTGAAATTTGGCAGACATGGACTCCACTAGGGCGACAGAGTACTTTTCTGAACCCTAAATTAGGTCGATAGCTATTACTAACAAACTCCTAAATTTCAAATACATAGCTTGTTTTCATTTCATAACAATTTTTTTAAATATGTGTTGCTCCAAGGAAACGAGTTATGCTCACAAGATTCATTTGTAATTTTCCTGAGGGACTAAATACAAGACATTACTCATGCACAACAGTTGGCACCTATAGAGAACCTATTATACAGTGAACGTCATAGTCAAGAGTTTGAACTTATGAAAGAATGCTAACCTACATTTCACTAAAATGGGACTCATATTGGCAACGTGTACAATTAACAGCATTTAACACCTCTGGAGAAGGTCTTAACGGCTGTTTGTTTGTTGAGCAGAGAGTAGTAACACTTAAATTTACATTTACTTGTGCATTCTGTAGTCAAAACTCCTAACACTGAGAATGTAACTTGTTCTTACCAAGAGGGTGCTTGGCTACAGATCGGGTTGTCGCATATTTCAAAACTGGATGATCAATTAACAACACTGGACATGAACCTGGGGCTAAGGCTTTCTGAAAAACATATTTTAAAATGTCAGTACTGCATGACTATTCCTTTTGACTTTAATTTTATACAGTCACACATCTCAGATATACACTGTGACATTGCAAAGCCGTTTTTTTCATTAGTAGCACACTATAAAATATACCTACCAATTACAATAATAAAATCAATAACTTAATATCCTTGTGTAGCCCTCATTTCCACAATACATAATTCATGTATGCATATATTTTCATAGTGTGTAACCAGCCACATGTGCAAGAGAGCACAGCACAAATTTTCATACTAAACATTACCAGTGTAGGATTTCAACTTGATTTCTGAGTATAAAAACAATGCCAGGCAGTATAACATTGTGACTTGATTTCTGAGAACAATCTCATTTATGGCTTTGTGGCATCACTATGAGCTGGGGCACTTTTCTATTACAGAAGGGGCTGCAGACAATTGTGCGGCCCCTCTGTAATACAGATAGTGCTGCACACATATAGCCACAGAGCTGTCATCAGAGGGTGTTTATTCAC